>NC_060124.1:552923951-557923951 GCF_021461395.2 Schistocerca americana | reverse complement strand
ATAAATACTCACGACAGTAGCGTGCCAAGAGCTGACCAGCTTTGCAGTTTCCAAGATATTTGTTCCCAGACACATGGCCACAAAGATCTTCCCCGTGTCGGATTATGTCCACGTTTGTTCCCCGTATCGTTGCTACAATTATACTCATTCGCTTCTGTTCTGCTTCTATGCTTTCCTTAGAGCGTCACTTGCCCACAGCACGCATTCAGTCTTGTGGTGGGCAGTGGTTATAACTATCTGGCTATCATGCTATATCAGGCTCTATGGTATCATTCTTTCTTTAGAGTCAATAGGAGCAAATAAAAATGGGAAACCATTCTGTGTCGCAAAAACATTCGTCGGAAATACGTTTCATTAATACACTTAAATAAAATGAATATGGCGTCCATTTTCACGTTCCAGTGTCGAATACACTCTACATATTCAGTATAAGTGACGGAGAAAGCATTTGATTCTATTTTACCGAGGCCTCAGTAAGAACAGTAAGATACAGAGATATGTTAATACCACCGTGTTACCTGTTCATGATCGGTTGATCGAAACTGGTAGTGAATAAAGATTTAAATCGTCAGCAGCTCTCTGCACATTAAAGGTGTCACTTTTTGACGTGAAAACGTCGATTCGCTCGTTGGTCGAACTTTTTTGAGATAATATGCCGTCAGATTTAAACTTCTAGTAACTACGAGAGTAACCTGAGCCTTCAACGAGTACATTGTGTCTGTATGTTTTTGTTGGGCAGTGTTTGGTTTGCCTGTGACGTCATCGTACCAGTGTAGGTTCATGCTCTTCTTTGCTTGTGTAAAGTCATAAACCCGTACAGCGTGGAGACGTGTTTAGTTGTGACATACAAACGGGTATGACTGTTAAGAAAGAAGGAGGGAAGATTTACTTAGAGATGGAGCACAAGTTCAGATATTTTTTTTTTTGTTATGAATGGGAAAGGAAATCGGCTATGCCCATTCAAAGAAACCATACCAGCATTCACCTGAAGCGATTTAGAGAAATCACGATAAAACGATGTGTTACAGCCAGAGGCTAGTTCAAACCGTCATCCTTCCAAATGCCAGCCCAGTGTGCTAATAATTGCACAACCTCACTCGGTTCGCTGTGTTTGCGACGCACTACTAGAAGACAATGTGGAACAATAAATATTGAAAGACGGTAAGTCCTGGGGGATTGTCTCCTTTTCATTTTTTTTCTGTTATAACGTTTAATGAGGAGGAAAACAGTCACTGCGTACTACGTCTCTAGTCAATCAGTTGGATATGGGCAATTAGACATTGAGTAAGATTTTGTGTTCTTTCTGTGCTGCCGTAAAGAGGAAAGGAACACACTGCACAGAGTCCTACTCAAGGCCTGGCTTAATAATTTGTTTCCAGGGGAGGAAGGAGTGGCTAGCTGCTGCTAGAATGAGGGTGAACGTGAAGCGGCTAATGGCTGCTTTCTTGTTATTGGACTTTGCGCAACAGCCAGGGAGAAACGGGCCAGGGAATTCTGCATGCCGTATCATCAAAATTAGAATGTGATTTTGCAACTCAAAGATTTACAGTAGAGTAAATCGATATGAGAACATTTATTTATGAGATGCAATCATGATGATTGAGCGTATAGTGTTTTTCATTATTGTCATTTATTTGGTTTATTAACATGTAATGGGCTTACAGAGTTGTGAAGGTTTCTGGTGCCCATATGAATAAACAACACACTGAATCTGAAATGCTGAGCAAGGAACTCAATAGCAAAACAGGAAAGACTAGGGGGTAAGGACTTGCCACCCAGGCAGTGAATGGTAAACTCTCAGAATGTAACCCTCGCACCCTCACATTGATGATGTAACACACAAATTGCGTCGTGATTCAAAACTACAAGCTCCAGCCGAGTTTTCTCCAAGCCAGTAACAGGGCTATGGTCACCGTATTGAACCTATCCTAGTTGATTGTTTACTGTAATCCTCGTACCCTCACATAGACGATGCAACACGCAAATTGCCTCTCGATTGTATACTACAGGCTCCAGCTTTTTCTCCAAGTGACTAATGCAGCTATGATAACCATATGCAACTATTCCTGGTAGTCGGTTGCTTGTCTCCGATGCACCACCGGCAGTTTATTGTAAGACTCGCACCTTCACATTTACCATGCAACACACGAATTATGGCGTCATCAATACTACAGGCTCAAACCCACCTCTCTCCAAGAGAGAAACGTTAATTCGACCACCGTATGTAACTTCGCCTGGGTGTCAAATTGACTGTTTGCAATGCATCACTGCCAGTTTACTGTAACACTCGCACCCTGGCATTGATGACGCAACACACAAAATGCGTCGTAGTTCATTTCTACTAGCTGCAGATGACATCATTCCCAGCGACAAACGCAGCTACGGACAGGTTATGGACTTCTAGTGGGTGTCAACATGCCTTTTTCCGACAAACCTCTGCCATTTTAATGTAAAAATGACCCCCTCACAATGACGTTGCTACACACAAATTCTGTCCGGATTTAACATAACACGCTCCAGCCAACCTTACTCCAAGCGACTAAAGCAGCTTCGGTCACCAAATGGAGGTACTCCTGCAACTTCTCCTGGGAGTCAAGGTGCTTGTTTCCAATGCACCACTGCCAGTTTATTGCAACCCTCGCACCCTAACATTGACAATGCAACACAGGAACCGCGTCGCGATTCGATACTACAGGTTCCAACTGACTTCTCTACAAGAGGTAATGCCGCTATGGTGACCGTATGGATGTTCTCCTGGAAGTCAAGTTGTTCCTTCTCCATGCACCACTGCCAGTTTACTGTAACCCTTGCCCCGTCAAACTGACGACGCAAAACACAATCTGCAACCCGATTCAATACTACAGCCTCCAGCCAAATACTTCACGAGGTATAATACACGTATGGTCACCGTATAGAAGTTCTCCTGGGAGTCAAGTTGTTCCTTCTCCATGCACCACTGCCAGTTTACTGTAACCCTTGCACCCTCCCATTGACGATGCAACACACAAACTGCATCCCGATTCAATACTGCAGCCTCCAGCCAAGTACTTTACAAGCTATATAACACGTATGGTCACCGTATGGAAGTTCTCCTGGGAGTCAAGCTGCTTGTTTCCGATGCACCACTGGCAGGTTACTGTAACCCTGGCACGTCAACATTGACGATGCAACACAGAAACTGCGTCACGATTCGATACTACAGGCTCCAACTGACTTCTCTACAAGAGGTAATGCTGCTATGGTGACCGTATGAAAGTTCTCCTGGCAGTCAATTTGTTCCTTCTCCATGCACCACTGGCAGTTTACTGTAACCCTTGCACACTCAGATTGACGATGCAACACACAAACTGCATCCCGATTCAATACTGCGGCCTCCATTCAAATACTTCAAATGCTATAATACACGTATGGTCACCGTATGGAAGTTCTCCTGGGAGTCAAGTTGCTTGTTTCCGATGCACCACTCGCAGGTTACTGTAACCCTCGAACCCTCACATTGACGATGCAACACAAAAACTGCGTCGCGATTCGATGCTACTGGCTCCAACTGACTTCTCTACAAGAGATAATGCTGCTATGGTGACCGTATGGAAGTTCTCCTGGGAGTCAAATTGTTCCTTCTCCATGCACCATTGCCAGTTTACTGTAAACCTTGTACCCTCACATAGACGACGCAACACACAAACTGCATCCCGATTCAATACTACAGCCTCCAGCCAAATACATCACAAGCTATAATACACGAATGGTCACCGTATGGAAGTTCTCCTGGGAGTCAAGTTGCTTGATTCCTATGCACCACTGCCAGGTTACTGTAACCCTCGCACCCGAACATTGACGATGCAACACAGGAACTGCGTCGCGACTCGATACTACAGGCTCCAACTGATTTCTCTACATGAGGTTCAAAAAAAAATGGTTCAAATGGCTCTGAGCACTATGGGACTTAACATCTATGGTCATCAGTCCCCTAGAACTTAGAACTACTTAAACCTAACTAACCTAAAGACAGCACATAACACCCAGCCATCACGAGGCAGAGAAAATCCCTGACCCCGCCGGGAATCGAACCCGGGAACCCGTGCGTGGGAAGCGAGAACGCTACCGCACGACCACGAGATGCGGGCACAGTACATGAGGTAATGCTGCTATGGTGACCGTATTTAAGTTCTCCTGGGAGTCAAGTTGTTCCCTCTCCATGCACTACTGCCAGTTTACTGTAACCCTTGCACCCTCACATTGACGATGCAACACACAAACTGTATCCCGATTCAATACTGCAGCCTCCAGCCTAATACTTCACAAGGTATAATACACGTATGGTCACCGTATGGAAGTTCTCCTGGGAGTCAAGTTGTACCTTCTCCATGCACCACTGCCAGTTTACTGTAACACTTGCACCCTCACATTGACGATGCAACACACAAACTGTATCCCGATTCAATACTGCAGCCTCCAGCCTAATACTTCACAAGCTATAATACACGTATGGTCACCGTATGGAAGTTCTCCTGGGAGTCAAGTTGCTTGTTTCCGATGCACCACTGTCAGGTTATTCCACCCCTCGCACCATAACATTGACGATGGAAACAGAGAAACTGCGTCGCGACTCGATACTACAGGCTCCAACTGACTTCTCTACAAGAGGTAATGCCGCTATGGTGACCGTATGGAAGTTCTCTTGGGAGTCATGTTGTTCCTTCTCCATGCACCACTGCCAGTTTACTGTAACCCTTGCACCCTCACAATGACGATGCAACACACAAACTGTATCCCGATGCAATACTGCAGCCTCCAGGCTAATACTTCACAAGGTATAATACACGTATGGTCACCGTATGGAAGTTCTCCTGGGAGTCAAGTTGTTCCTTCTCCATGCACCACTGCCAGGTTACTGTAACCCTCGCACCCTAACATTGACGATGCAACACAGGAACCGCGTCACGATTCGATACTACAGGCTCCAACTGACTTCTCTACAAGAGGTAATGCCGCTATGGTGGCCGTATGGATGTTCTCCTGGGAGTCAAGTTGTTCCTTCTCCATGCACCACTGCCAGCTTACTGTAACCCTTGCCCCGTCACATTGACGACGCAAAACACAATCTGCATCCTGATTCAATACTACAGCCTCCAGCCAAATACTTCTCAAGCTATAATACACGTATGGTCCTCGTATGGAAGTTCTCCTTGGAGCCAAGTTACTTGTTTCCGATGAACCATTGCAAGGTTATTGTAACCCTCGAACCCGAAGATTGACGTTGCAACACAGAAATTGCATCACGATTCGATGTTACTGGCTACAACTGACTTCTCTACAAGAGGTAATGCTGGTATGGTGACCGTATGGATGTTCTCCTGGCAGTCAAGTTGTTCCTTCTCTATGCACATGCCGGCCGCGGTTCTAGGCGCGCAGTCCGGATCCGCGCGACTGCTACGGTTGGAGGTTCGAATCCTGCCTCCGGCATGGATGTGTGTCATGTCCTTAGGTTAGTTAGGTTTAAGTAGTTTTAAGTTCTAGGGGACTTATGACCACAGCTCTTGTGTCCCATAGTGCTCAGAGCCATTTGAAACATTTTCTCTATGCACCACTGCCAGTTTACTGTAACCCTTGCAGCCTGAGATTGACGATGCAACACACAAACTGCACCCCGATTCAATACTGCAGAATCCATTCAAATACTTCACATGCTATAATACACGTATGGACACCTTATGGAAGTTCTCCTTGGAGTCAAGTTACTTGTTTCCGATGCACCACTGTCAGGTTATTGTGCCCCTCCCACCCTAACATTGACGATGCAACACAGAAACTGCGTCGCGACGCGATACTACAGGCTCCAACTGAATTCTCTACAAGAGCTAATGCTGCTATGGTGACCGTATGGAAGTTCTCCTGGGAATCAAATTGTTCCTTCTCCATGCACCACTGGCAGTTTACTGTAACCCTTGCACACACAGATTGACGATGCAACACACAAACTGCATCCCGATTCAATACTGCGGCCTCCATTCAAATACTTCAAATGCTATAATACACGTATGGTCACCGTATGGAAGTTCTCCTGGGAGTCAAGTTGCTTGTTTCCGATGCACCACTTCCAGGTTACTGTAACCCTCGCACCCGAACAGTGACGATGCAACATAGAAACTGCGTCGCGATTCGATACCACAGGTTCCAACTGACTTCTCTACAAGAGGTAATGCTGCTATGGTGACCGTATGGAAGTTCTCCTGTGAGACAAATTGTTCCTTCTCCGTGCACCACTGCCAGTTTACTGTAAACCGTGCACCCTCACATAGACGACGCAACACACAAACTGCATCCCGATTCAAGACTACAGCCTGCAGGCAAATACTTCACAAGCTATAATACACGAATGGTCACCGTATGGAAGTTCTCCTGGGAGTCAAGTTGCTTGTTTCCGATGCACCACTGTCAGGTTATTCCACCCCTCGCACCATAACATTAACCATGAAAACACAGAAATTGCGTCGCGACTCGATACTACAGGCTCCAACTGACTTTTCTACAAGAGGCAATGCTGCAATGGTGACCGTATTTAAGTTCTCCTGGGAGTCAAGTTGTTCCCTCTCCATGCACTACTGCCAAGTTACTGTAACCCTTGCACCCGCACTTTAACTATGCAACACACAAACTGCATCCCGATTCAATACTGCAGCCTCCAGCCAAATACTTCACAAGCTATAATACACGTATGGTCACCGTATGGTAGATCTCCTGGGAGTCAAGTTGCTTGTTTCCGATGCACCACTGTCAGGTTATTCCATCCCTCGCACCATAACATTTACGATGGAAACAGAGAAACTGCGTCGCGACTCGATACTACAGGCTCCAACTGACTTCTCTACAAGAGGTAATGCTGATATGGGGACCGTATGGAAGTTCTCCTGGGAGTCAAGTAGTTCCTTCTCCATGAACCACTGCCAGTTTACTGTAACCCTTGCACCCTCACATTGACGACGCAACACGCAAACTGCATCCTGATTCAATACTGTAGCCTCCAGCCAAATACTTCACAAGCTATAATACACGTATGGTCACCGTATGGAAGTTCTCCTTGGAGTCAGGTTACTTGTTTCCGATGCACCACTGACAGGTTATTGTACCCCTCGCACCCTAACATTGACGATGCAACACAGGAACTGCGTCGCGACTCGGTACTACAGGCTCCAACTGACTTCTCTACAAGAGGTAATGCTGCTATGGTCACCGTATGGAAGTTCTCCTGGGAGTCAAGTTGTTCCCTCTCCATGCACTACTGCCAAGTTACTATAAACTTTGCACCCTCACTTTGACGATGCAACACACAAACTGTATCCCGATTCAATACTACAGCCTGCTCCACATACTTCACAAGCAATAATACACGTATGGTCACCGTATGGAAGTTCTCCTGGGAGTCAAGTTGTTTGTTTCCGATGCACCACTGCCAGGTTATTGTAACCCTCGCACCCGAACATTGACGATGCAAGACAGAAACTGCGTCGCGACTCGATGCTACAGGCTCCAACTGACTTCTCTACAGGAGGTAATGCTACTATGGTGACCGTATGGACGTCCTCCTGGGAGTCGAGTTGTTCCTTCTCCATGCACCACTGCCAAGTTACTGTAACCCTTGTACCCTCACTTGGACGATGCAACACACAAAATGCATCGCGATTCAATACTGCAGCCTCCAGCCAAATACTTCACAAGCTATAATACGCGTATGGTCACCGTATGGAAGTTCTCCTGGGAGTCGAGTTGTTCCTTCTCCATGCACCACTGCCAAGTTACAGTAACCCTTGCACCCTCACTTTGAAGATGCAACACACAAACTGCATCCCGATTCAATACTGCAGCCTCCAGCCAAATACCTCACATGCTATAATACACGTATGGTCACCGTATGGAAGTTCTCCTGGGAGTCAAGTTGTTCCCTCTCCATGCACTACTGCCAAGTTACTATAACCCTTGCATCCTCACTTTGACGATGCAACACACAAACTGTATCCCGATTCAATACTACAGCATGCAGCCACATACTTCACAAGCTATAATACACGCATGGTCACCGTATGGAAGTTCTCCTGGGAGTCGAGTTGTTCCTTCTCCATGCACCACTGCCAAGTTACTGTAACCCTTGCACCCTCACTTTGAAGATGCAACACACAAACTGCATCCCGATTCAATACTGCAGCCTCCAGCCAAATACTTCACATGCTATAATACACGTATGGTCACCGTATGGAAGGTCTCCTGGGAGTCAAGTTGTTCCTTCTCCATGCACCACTGCATGTTTACTGTAATCCTCGCAACCACTCATTGCCGATGGAACTCTCAAATTGTGTCGCGATTCAATATTACAAACTCCATCTGTCTTTCATGTAATCCACTTACGCGGCTATGGTGACCATATGGAACTTCTCCTGAGTACAAGTTGCTTGTTTCCGAAGCTCCTCTGCCAGTTTACTGTAACAGTTGCACCTTGACATTGACGATGCAACACACAAATAACGTCGCGATTCAATACCACAGGCTCTAGCCGACCTCTCTCCAAGAGACTGCCGTACCTACGACCACCGTATGGAACATCTCGTGGGAGTGTAATTGAACGACCTCTCTCCAAGAGACTAACGTGGCTTCGATCACGGTATGAAACTTCTCCTGGGAGTCAAACTGATTGTTTGCAATGCACCACTTCCAGTTTACTGTGACCCTCGCATCCTCACATTGACGATGCAACACAGAATTTCTGTCGTGATTCAGTAATACAGCCTCCAGCCGTCTTTTCTCCTAGCGACTAACGTGGCTATGGTCACCGTATGCAACTTCTCCTGGGAGTCAAGTTGTTTGTTTATGATGTACTAGTGCCAGTTTACTGTAACCCTCGCACCCTCTCATTGCCGATGGCAACGCACAAATTGCGTCGCGTTTCAATACTACAGACTCCTGCCGACTTCCATCTACTCGACTTACGCCGCTACAGTCCAGGGTGTATGCGACCCGGGACAACCGGGAGATCCTGGAAAATCCGAGATTTTTTCATCCGGGAGAAAACCGTGAAAAACACGGGAATATTTTAGAATTCCGGGAATGTTTCGTTTTTTAGTTTTCAGTTAAATTTTTCTAATTTTCACTGGTAAGAATCGCTACTCTAACAAAGATATTACTGTATCCTGCTACTGCAGAATAATACTGCAACAATAAATCGTGAACGAGAAAGAGAATTTAAATAAAACATAAATTGCAAAGGAAATGTGCCATACACAACAAAAAACACATTGCTCATACAAGCGTTTGCCAAGAGCAAAATTTGTCAAAGGCTTTAGGACGTCTATGCAGTGCTTCATAACAACAAATTGCCTCCGATGAGCGTGACGTCACAACTGTTTACATTAGATTCGTTTTAGCAGTTACGAGCGGTCTCGTGCGCAGCGTAATTGAGTGGCGTATGAGTAGTACCTTCTCCCGTTTCTGGCTACAGAAATGTGGCTGTTGGTTATGTAAGCAGTCACAGCAAGCAGCTTGATGCAACCGGGAAGTATGTTCCTGCTGCGCCCAAGCTGCCAGATTCATGCATGCGCAGCGGGCCCGGATCTATGAGGCAGGGGGGTGGGGCGCCAAATTCATATTCTTGAGGAGAAAAAACCTTGTTTCACAAAGCGCCTAGCATCCAGCGCACGTTGGTCTATCGACTACTCATATGATTTTGATGCGCATCCCTTTTGGTTTTTGAACACACTTTGTACGTTGCTTTCTGAATGAATCATAAGCTGCGCGGGGTACCCAAGCGGTCTGGGGCGACTTGTCACGGTTTGCGCAGCTCCCCCTGTCGGAGGTTCGAATCCTCCCTCAGGCATGGGTGTATGTGTTGTCTTTAGGGTAAGTTAGTTTAAGTTAGATTAAGTAGTGTGTAAGCCTAGAGACCGATGACATCACATCAGCAGTTTGGTCCTAAGGTAAAAAAAAAAAAAAAAAAAAAAAAAAAAAAAAAAAAAAAAAAAAAAAAAAACAGCATCTCTTAACTTCATTTTTGAATGCGTGCATAGTGTATATGATGTCTCTGTCAGGGGAGTCCTCGTCGCATCTAGAAATAAACTTTCCTGAAGGCAAACGGGGATCAGGATATACAAGCTGAGCGTAGTAAAGCCGAACGCGTGAACGCCAGTCGCTGTCTGATTATGTTGTTTGGGTTGGCGAATGATAAGCGTTGTTATAATTACGAGGGAAATCCATATATTCAAACTACCAGAGTGAAAATAGACGACCAACAGGAGTAACAAGTAAGGAGGATTACGTATTATCTTCTCGATGTATCCAGGAAAATGAAATTTTGTCAGAAAATTTTTGGCCAGATCGCTACACTAGTAAGGGCCAGTTGTACAGTCCCCGTGTAGCAGCCGCTTAAGTTCTATTCTGGAACAGCGCTGAAAACGGTTTATGCGAACATAACAACGCCTAACCAGAGAATAATCAGGGATAACTAAATCGGTGATTCTGGCAGGGTTAGTGAAGTTAACTGGCGAATAAGTTTTGGCAAAGGCAGGAATAGTTCCAGATTAGTCATGACAAGATGATTTGTTAGGAGGAAGGAGAAGAATCGGGGACATCACACAAATTAGGGAAGAATATGGCGATTCCAAATTTGTATAAAAATCTCGTTCTACTACTTCTCGATCTCATGCTCGAGAAACTGGAGCGTGTGATTGAAATGTGAAATTATTTTCAAACATAACGCTTTTTGCTTGTAGTAGGGCTAATAGGCATTTTATGTTGGTCTTCGTGAATTATATTCTGTCGTGTTATAAAAATGACCATTTGTGCCAAAACAGTCTCGTTTATTTGCTGTGTGTTACAATTTCTGCAGTGTTAGAAAGGCTTATTTTGTTTTATGTAGCGGACAGTGACAAAATAGACGTAATCAGATCGAGAAACCACACCAGTCTTGGGTACTATTTGTATTAACGGCTTGCGCAGTATTAGACAAAGATATTTCGATTTTTCACGTAGCAAAACGTTTGAAGAACTTTGATGAGGTAATAGATTCTGTCGCAGAAAGGAAAGCACGTCATGTAAAGCTGTAGCAAGGTGAGAGAGAAAACAATGCCAGGAGCCAAGGATTGAAGAAATGTGTACTGTATTATTGCTTGTCTCTTGTCTTTACTGGTTTTATGTATCCTATATTTAATTTTATGTCACCCACAACAGAAGGTTATTAGCTAACAGGCAATGAAGAGTGCAAATTTTCTGAAGAGTTCTTGTTCTCCCGATTACAAACAATCCCATCCAGTATTAATTGAGGGTTTTTTTAAAAAAAAAAAAGAAAGAAAGAGGGGCAGGATGTCAAACCGGGCGACTGGGAGCAGGAGAGGCACCACAGGACATTTTAATTTCCACTGTCCTGAATATATTCTGATGGCATCCAGCACAAAATATACACGCTTCAATTCTACGAAGCGAAATGCAGTGACGTGCGATAGAAGAATGCTGTGTGAAGAGGGGTGGCACTGCACTCTGGCACGCTTAAGACCAAATAACAGGTCTTACATTTCCTCGAACATATATGTTTTACGTATCAGACTCTTCAGAAAGATGCGCGCTACAAAATGAGCATATTTTTGAAAATTCAATTTTTAAAACTTTTTTTGCGTTCTCAACCGTCGAGCGTGGGGGGGGCTGGGAGGTGTGTGTGGGGGGGGGGGGGGGGGGCACTATCTTAATATTGCCCATGTTCGGAAATATCGTAGGTCCTAGGCTGATGCGCAGAGCAGTCTGAATTATAGTGTGTAGTCTGCACGTGACACGTGTTTACATTTAGTGATTTTGCTGTGTCCTCTATGATTAATGCTCTCACGTCAAAAGAAAACAAAATGGATTTCTGTGGCCGGGAGCTAGCAAGTGAACTAAAATACATTTACATAATTACGGAAGGCTAATATACGCTATTAGTTTCAGATTTCATTTTATTTCCACTTTTCTGACAGCCATGCATTCGTCGCCTTCTAGAACAATGAAGTTATTTTTGTCGGTTTGCTAAAGAAATTTGGTTTTTATTAATCTATTACGCTGAGACAGTCAATGTGTTTGAAACAAAGTGTTTAGTTCCACACTATTCGCTAATTTCAACTGCTCGCTGCATTTCAAGTGCACGCTTTCATCTTCTAGCACGTATTGCATTATGCCATAATAAAGAATCAAAAATGAGCCAATACAGTACTGGGACTCCAAGAAAATTTACATCCCGAAACCCACACTGATAATCTTAATATCAGGTTGAGGTCTACGTCATTGGGAATCTGGACATACGAATGTGCTCTTTAAGTAAGCACTTTAAATATGCTGGCTGAGCGGTTCTAGGCGCTTCAGTCAGGAACCGCGCGACCGCGACGGTCTAAGTTCTAGGGGACTGATGACCTCAGATGTTAAGTCCCATAGTGCTCATAGCCATTTGAACCATTTGAACTTTAAATGTGCAATTTTGGTTTGGTTCACGAAATTCCGATACATTTAGAGTATCCTCTGATGTCTTTTTTCTTTTATGACATAATGTAAGATCTTTTAATGTTTTCCACGTACGGACAGACGGGCTTTCTCCGTCATAGCAGCTGCCAAGGCGCAGTGGCGCCTTTTATCTGGCGCTCTCTGACGAGTACTGAAACGAACCTATCTCTAAGAGGTCGCAGGAAAATATTGCGAACGGTGGTTTGAAAAGCGTTACTTTCAAAGATAATTTCCTTTCACGCAAGTTGAACTATGTGCGAGAATATACGATGAATTTCTTAAATCACATAGCCGGCCAGTGTGGTCAAAATGTTCTAGGTGCTTCAGTCCGGAGCCACGCGGCTGCTACGGTCGCAGGTTCGAGTCCTGCGTCGGTTATGGATGTGTGACGTCCTTAGGTTAGTTAGGTTTACGTAGTTCTAAGTCTAGGGGACTGATGCCCTCAGATGTTAAGTCCCATAGTGCTCAGAGACATTTGAACCATTTAAATCACATAGCGTTTGATGACGAGCCATTTAGAAATATTTCGAGCTCAGAAGATAGGACATTCATGTCGTTATTATGAGTAAATTGATGTAGTGCTACGGGAAGCTCTCTTTCCTCTGCGGTAGCTACATTATTTGTGGAGAACTCTGAGGACAAGTCGCTGGACTCGGCTAAAAATTTTACTGGCACATTTGTGTGATATATCTTAAAGTGTAACACACGCAAAAAATATCAACATTATATGTGAAAGTTTTGCAGCTTATTAACCATAGAGACCAATATTATATGCGAAAGCTTTGATTTTCTTGTAGCAACACTATGTGTATTAATTTAAAACATTAACTTTTCCTGTGTGTGTATCCGCACTACTTAACAGGGATGTTGCTATTAGATGACATCACGTGTCCTGTGGTCTGAATATCCGCTGTCATCGACTAGCGGCATCACGTGACATGAGCTATGACTGGCTTACAAAAGCGCATCGCAATCTCTATTACAAGGGTTAGGAAAGTAACATGTGGTGTTTGGTGGAATTCGAATTTATACTTTCGTAATACGAAAATATGCAACGTACATGTTTCTGCACATCAAAAATCTTTCCAAAAAGAGTTTTCTTCCCTGAATTTCATTTTCTAAAGTGCCGGGAAATTCTACGTCCGTGTATTAAAACACAACCGTTCAAAGGATTGATAATTTTACAGTTCCGAGGCAAAATATACTGTCACTTACTAACACGGAAAAAGTGTGTTTTAATCCCGGATGAAGTGTATTCTTAACCGGGAAATGCGGGAAAAATGGGGGAGGTTTTTTTTTATTGTCCGCGTATACACCCTGCTACAGTCACCAAATGAAACTACTCTTGGGAGTCGGTTCCTAGTTTCCGATGCACCTCAGACAGTTTGCTGTAACAGTCGCACATTCACATTGACGATGAAACACACAAATTGCCTCGCGATTGTACACTACAGGCTACAGCACGTTTTTCTACAAGCGAGTACCGCTACCACGGTCACCGTATGGAACTTGTGCTGGGAGTCAAGTTGCTTGTTTGATGGAGCAGTGCCAGGTTATTGTAACCCCAGCACCTTCACATTGACGATGCAATACGCAAACAGTGTCGTGATTCAATACTACAGGCTCTAGCTGAATCCGTTACAAGCGACAATGCGACTTTGGTCACCTTATGGAAGTTCTCCTGGGAGTCTTTGTTTCTGATGACCCACTGCCAGTTTACTGTAACCTTCGCAACACCTCACTGCCAATGCAACATACAAATTATGTCGCGATTGAATATTACAAATTGCATCCTATTTCCATCCAATCGATTTACGCGGCAACGGTCACCATACGGAACTTCTCCTGAGAGACAAGTAGCATGTTTCTGAAGAACCACTGCCAGTTTAGTGTAAACTTAATACCCTCACACTGACAACGCAGCACACAAATTGAGTCGGGATCCAACTCCAGACGTTCCAGCTAACATTTTCTTTCCCCAGCGGCTAACTGGGCGTCGGTCACCGTATTTAACATCTCCTGGGAGACGGTTGCTTATTTCTCATACACCACTAGCAGTTTTATGTAACCGTCGCACCCTTACATTGTCGATTCAACGCACAAATTGCGCCGCAATTCAATACTACAGGCTCCAGCTGAGTTTTCTCCAAGCGACTAACAGTGCTACGGTCACCGTATGGAATCTATCCTGGGAGTCAAATTGCTTGTTTACGATGCACCACTGCCAATTTACTGGAACCCTCGCACCCTCACATTATCGACGCAACACATAAATTGCGTCGTGGTTCAATTCTACAGCCTCCAGCCGGATTCCATCTAAGCAACAAAAATGGCTGCGGTCACCGTATGTAGCATTATGTGGGAGTGAAGTTGCTTGTTTCCGATGCACCACTGCCAGTATACTGTAACCTCGCACGCTCATATTGACGATGCAACACACAAATTGTGTCACGATTCAATACTACCGGCTTCAGCCGACTTTTTCTCCAAATAACTAAAGCGGCTTCGGTCACCATATGCAACACAAATGTTTTTTCGCGATTCAATACTACATTCTCCAGTCTCCTACTCTCTAGTCGATTTACGCGGCTTTGTCCACAGTATGGAACTTCTCCTGGGAGTAAATTTTCTTCTTTCCGATCCACGACTTCCAATTTACTGTACCACTCGCACCCTCACATTCACCATGCAACTCACAAATTGCGTCGCGATTCAATGCTACAGGTTCCAACCGACTTTTCTCCTGTCGGATTACGCGTCTTTGGTCACCGTATGGAACTTTTCCT
The DNA here is from genome assembly GCF_021461395.2 of Schistocerca americana. Classification (NCBI taxonomy): domain Eukaryota; kingdom Metazoa; phylum Arthropoda; class Insecta; order Orthoptera; family Acrididae; genus Schistocerca; species Schistocerca americana. Next base: position 557,908,658 of record NC_060124.1, on the reverse strand, counting down.
GGGAGTCAAGTAGCTTTTTTCTGATGCACCACTGAGAGTTTACTGTATGCCTCGCACCCTCACATTCACGATTCAACACACAAATTCCCTCAAGATTGTATACTAAACGCCTCAACCGACTTTTCTACAAGTGACTACTGCGGCTATGGTCACCGTATGGAGCTAACCCTGGCAGTCAAGTAACTTGTTTCCGATGCACCAATGCCGGTTACTGTATCACTCGCACCTTCACATTCACGATGCAACACAGAAGATACGTCGCGATTCAATACGACCGGCTCCAACCGACTTCTCTCCAAGAGACTACCGTGGCTACGACCACCGTATGGAACTTCTTCTGGGAGTCATTCAGTTTTTTCAGTGCTCCACTGCCAGTTTACTGTGACCCTAGCAACTCACATTGAGGATGCAAAAACGAAATTGTGTCGCGATTCAATAATACAGCCTCCAACTGACTTCTCTCCAAGCGACTAATGTGGCTGTGGTCACCGTATACAACTTCTCCTGGGAGTCAAGTTGCTTGTTTCCGATGGAGTACTGCCTGTTTATTGTAACCCTCGCACCCTCACATTGACAATGCAACACAGAAACTGCGTCGCGATTCAGTACTACAGGCTCCAACCGACTTTTCTACAAGAGGTAAAGCTGCTATGGTCACCGTATGGAAGTTGCATGACACACAAATTGCGCCGCGATTTATTACTACAGGCTACATGTGACATTTCCCCAAGTGTCTAATACTTCTTCGGTCACCGTTTGGAATTTCTTGTGAGAGTCAAATTGTTTCTCTCCGATGCATCATTGCCAATTTACTGTAACCGTCGTACTCTCACATTGACGTTGGAATACACATATTGTGTCACGATTCTACACCACAGGCTCCAGCCAACATTTATCCAAGAGGCTATCAAGGATACGGTCACCATATGGAACTTCTCCTTTGCGTGAAGTTGCATGTTTCCGATGCACCACTGCAGTTTAGTGTAACCTCAGATCCTCACATTGACGATGCAACACACATATTGCGTCGCGATTGAATACTATAGGCTGCAGCCGACTTCTCTCAAATCGACTAACGCGGCTATGGACACCGCGTGGTAGTTCTCCTCTGAGTCAAGTTGTTTCTTTCCGATGCACCACTGCCAGTTTACTGAAACCCTCGCACCCCCACATGCACAACGGAACATACAAATTGCGTCTCGTTTCAATACTACATACCACAGCCGACTTTTCTCCAAACGACTAACATGGCTTCGGTCACCATTTGGATGTTCTTGTGGGAGTGAAATAGCTTGTCTCCGTAGCATCACTACAAGTTTACTGTAACTGTTGCACGCTTACAGTGACAATGCAACGCACGAATTGCATCGTGATTCGATACAACAGGATTCATTCAACTTATCTCCAAGCGATTACCGCAGCCGCGTTCACCATACGGAAGTACGTCAGGAAGTCAACTTGCTCGTTTCCGAGGCACCACTGACAGTTAACAGTAACACTCGCACCCTCATGTTGACGAAGCAACACACACGGCTCTGCCTACTTCATGGAACTTCTCCTGGGAGTCAATTTCCTTCTTTCCGATGCACCACTGTTAGTTTACTGTAACACTCGCACCCTCACATTCACGATGCAACACATAAAATGCGGCGCGATTCAATGATAATGCCTCCAGGCGATTTCTCTCCAATCGACTAACGCGATTACTAGCACCATATGGAACTACTCCTCGGAGTCATGATGCTTGTTTCCAATGCACCACTCCTGGCTTACTGTACGACTCGCGCCCTCACATTCACGATGCAACTCACAAATTGCGGCGCGAGTCTATACTACATTCTCCAGACGATTATCCTCCATGCGTCTTACACAGCTTTGTACACCGCATGGAACTTTTCCTGGGATTACATTTCCTTCTTTCCGATACACCACTGATAGTTTATTGTACCCCGCGCACCCTCGTGTTGATGATGCCTTTCAAAAAATGGCGAAGCGATTCAATACTAGAGGCTCTATCCGACTACTCTCCAATTGACTTACGGGCCATTGGTCACCGTATGGAACTTCTCCTGCGAGTCAAGTTGGTTCCTCCCGATGCATTGCTGCCAGTTTTCTATACCCTCGAACCCCACATTTACGATCCAACACGCAAATTGCGTCGCGATTGAATAACACAGACGCAAGCCGACCTCTCTCGAGTCGACTAACGCGGCTTTGGTCACAGTATGGAAACTCTCCTGGGAGTCTAATTTCTTCTTTCCGATGCACCACTTCCAGTTTACTGCAACCCTCGAACCCCCACATTGACAACTGAATGTAGCAATTATGTCGCGATTCAGTTAAGGCACCAGCCGGCTTTCCACCACCCGACTTACGTGGCTACTGTCACTGCATGGAACTTTTCCTATGAGTCAAGTTGCACGTTTCCCATGCATCAGTGTCAGATTAGTGTAACGTTCGAAATCTCACACTGACGGTGCAACACACAAATAGCGACGCGATTCAATACTGCGGGCTCCAGCCGACTTCTCTCCAATCGACTGACGTGGCTTTGTTACGGTGTGGAGCTTCTCCTATGAGACAAATTACTACTTTCCGATGAACCACTGAAAGTTTACTGTAACTGTCACACCCTCATATTGACAATGCAACACAGAATTTGCGTCGCCATTCATTACTAAAGACTCCAGCCGTCTTCTGTCCAATCGACCAGCGCGGCTGTTGTCAGTGTACGGAATTTTTACTCGGAGTCAAATTGGTGCTTTACGATGCACCACTGAAAGTTTACTGTAACTGTTACACCATCGTCCGCAACTCGTGGTCGTGCGGTAGCGTTCTCGCTTCCCACGCCCGGGTTCCCGGGTTTGATTCCCGGCGGAGTCAGGGATTTTCTCTGCCTCGTGATGACTGGGTGTTGTGTGTTGTCCTTAGGTTAGTTAGGTTTAAGTAGTTCTAAGTTCTATGGGACTGATGACCATAGATGTTAAGTCCCATAGTGCTCAGAGCCATTTGAACCATTTTTTTTTTCTCACACCATCACAGTGACGATTCAACACAGAAATTTCGTCGCGATTCAATACTTCATGCTCAAGCCGACTTTTCTCCAAGTGACTAACGTGACAAGGAGCAGAATATGGAACATTTCCTGCGATTCAAGTTACTTGTTTCCGATGCACCACTGTCGTTTACTGTAACCCTCGCACCGTCACGATGTCGATGCAACACACAAATTGCGTCGCGATTGAATAACAGAGACTACGCTGTCTTCTCTCCAATCGGCTAATGCGGTTACGTGCACCGTATTTAACTTTCCCTGGGAGTGAAGTTGGTTCTTTCCCATGCACCACTGCAAGTTTACTGTATCCCTCGCACCCTCACATTAAAGATGACACACAGAAATTGCATCGCTATTCAATGCTTCAGTCTACAGCCTACGTCTCTCCAAACGACTAATGGGGCTTAGGTTGACGTATGGAACTTCTTTTGGGATTCACGTTGCTTCTTTCCGAAGCACCACTGTCAGTTTACTGTAACAATCGCCCCCTCACACTCACAATGCAACACACAAATTGCAACGCAATTCAATAATGAGGTCTCCGGCCGACTTCTCTTAAAAAGACTGACGCGGTTACGTGCGCCGTTTGGAACTTTCCCTGGGAGTCAAGTTACTTGTTTCCGGTGCAACACTGCAAATTTACTGTAACCCTCGACACCTCCATTGACGATGCAACACAGAAATTGCGTCGCCAGTCAGTACTTCAGGCTACAGCCTACTTCTCTCCATCTGACTAACGAGGCTTTGGTCACTGTATGGAACTTCTCTTGGTAGTCAAGTTGCTTCTTCCAGATACACCACTGCCAGTTTACTGCAACACACGCACCCTCAAATTCACCATGCAACATATAAAAGTGCGTCACGATTCTTTACTTCAGGCTCCAGCCAACATCAGTCCAAGCGAATAACACGGCTACGGTCACCTTATGGAAGCGGTTTTAATCATCGTATGGAACTTCTCCTGGAAGTAAAGTTCTTCTTTCCGATGGACCACTGCCAGTTAATGTAGTTCCCGCACCGTCACGTTTACGATGCAACTCAGAAATTGCGTCGTGATTCAATACATGGTACTCTGGAGGACTTTTCTCGAAGCGATTAACGCGGCTTTCGACACCGTATGGAATTTTCCTGGAGGTCAAGTTACTTGTTTCCGATGCACCACTTCGAATTTACTGTAACCATCCCATCTTCACCTTGACGATGCAACATACAAATTACGTCGTGATTCAACACTACAGACCCCAGACGACTTCTCTCCAATGGAATAACGCGGCTATGGTCACTGTATGGAACGACTCCTGGGCGTCATGTTGCTTCTTTCCGATGCACGACTACCAGTTGACTGTAAGTCTCACACCCTCACACTGACGATGCAACACACAAATTGCATTGTGATACAATACTGCAGACTGCAGCCGACTTTCCTCCTGTCGACTAACGCGTCTTTGGTCACCTTACGTAAATTGTCCTGGGAGTCAAGTTACTTCTTTCCGATGCACCACTGTCAGTTTACTGTAACACTCGCATCTTCACATTTACGATGCAACATACAAATTCCGTCATGACTCAATACTTCAGGCTCCAGCCGACTTCTCTCCGGTGTTGTAACGTGGCTTTGGTCACAGTATGGAACTTCCCCAGAAAGTGAAGTTGCTTCTTTCCAACTCGCCACTGCCAGTTTACTGTAAATATCCGATAATCACATTGACCATGCAACACACAAATTGCATCGCGATACGATACTACGGGTTCCAGCCGACTTCTCTCCAAGCAACTATCGCCACTACAGGCACCTTATAGAACTTTCCCTGGGTGTCAAGTTGCTTGATTCCGATGAACCACTGCCAGTTTACCGTAGACCTCCGACCCAAAAATTGACGATGCAATACAAAAATTGCTTTTTGATTCAATATTACAGGCTCCAGCCCACTTATCTCCAACTGACTAACATGGTACGGTGCTGTATGGACGTTCTCCTGGGACTCAATTTGCTTGTTTCCGATGTATCACTGCCAGTTTACTGTAACCCTCACTCCCTCACATCGGCAATGGAACACAAATATTGCATCGCGGTTCAATACTACAGACTCCAGCCTACTTCTCTCAAATCGTGTAACTCGGCTTTGGTCACCGTACGGAACTTCTCCTGGAAATCAAGCTTTTGTTTCGGAGGCACCACTGCCAGTTTGCTGCACCCGTCTCACCGTCGCATGGACGGGGCAACACACAAATTGCGTCGCGATTCAATACTATATACTTTAGCTGACTTCTGTAAAATCGACTAACGCGGCTATGGTCAACGTATGGAACTTCTTCTTGGTGTCAAGTTGCATCTCTCCGATGCACCATTGGCACCTTACTGTTATACTCGGACCCTCACTTTCACCATGCAACACAGAAATGGCGCGGAAATTGCGTGCGATTCAATTCTAGAGGCATCAGCCGACTCCTCTCCAATCGACGAACGCCGCTATGGTCACCGGATGGAACTCCTCCTGGGAGTAAAGTTGCTTGTTTCCGATGCACTACTGCCAGTTTATTTTAAATCTCGGACCCTCACATGACTATGTATCACACAAATTTCGTCTCGAGTCAATACTACAGATTCTAGGTGTCTTCTCTCCAAGCGGCTACCGCGGCTATGGTCACCGTATGGAAATGATGCTGGAAGTCAACTTGCTTTTTTACGACGCACCGCTGTCAGTTTACTGTAACCCTTGCACACTCACATTGACGATGCAACACACAAATTGCTTTGTGATGCAATGCTAAAGACTCCAGGTGACTTTTCTCCAATGTACTAACGGGGCTTTGGTCACCCTATGGAACTTCTTCTGGGAGTCGAGTTGCTTCTTTCTAACGCACCACTGCGAGTTTACTGTAGCCCTCTCACCCTCACATTGACGATGCAACACACAAATTGTGTCGCGTTTCTATACAACAGGCACCAGCCGACTTTTCTCCAAGCAACTAACGTGCCTACGGTCACCGTATGGAACTTCTCCTATGAGTTAACGTGTGATAAGCCCACTATACGCCCTTGGCAGAACAGGTAATTAGGATTGTGGAAAGGGCCACATAGGTTGGGACCAGTTTCACCTTTTAATTGTAATTTATTGTAATCTAATAACACTTTTACAACTAAATCGGCACGTATCCGGACCTTTACTGAATGCAATTCTTTCACAGCTCAAGGCCTTCAAACAAGGAATCTTAACAAATCAACAAGATAAAATCCAATTAAGATAGCAATAAAATAATTAAAAAACAAACATCACAGCAAGGTAGATAGAACAAACATATGAAAGGTGCAATACAAATGGCTGAAGGCTACATTAGAGTTTCAAAATTTGAGAGTATGCTACCGTAGACTATTAAAGGCAGAAGGCCAAAATATTTTAAAAAACAAGAGATCTTAAAAATTAATAAGATAAAAACGCAAGTAAAGAGGCAAATAAAATAAAAACAGAAACATATCACGGCTAACACATGCAAGCTGCAATACCAATGGCTGAAGGCCACAATTAACTTTCAAAATTTTAAAATATATCCATATGCCACAGACTTTGCAGCGCATGTTGTAGTCAAAGACAATGACACGCCTATTTCCCAGCGCGTACGCCCGGTACCGCACGCACTGCGCGACACCGTAGCTGCTGAACTTCCGCATTTGCAAGACAGTGGTGTCATTGAACCTGTTTCTGCTTCGCCGTGGGCTTCGTCTGTAGTGTGTGTGAACAAACCAAACGGTCGTCTCCGTATTTGTGCTGACTTTAAGTATACAGTAAACCCTCAGACAGTAGTAGCTACTTTTACGTTACCGCGTCCTGAAGGCATTTTTGATAAGCTTGGTGCGGGAAAATTCTTTTCCACTATTGACTTGCGGGACGCATACTTTCAAATTCCGCTCGACGAACAGTCGCAGTGCTATTTTGTGATCAACACCCACCTTGGCTTGTTCAAGTTTCGCCGCCTTCTGTTCGGTTGTGCTTCGGCTCCTGCTATTTTTCAGTCCTACTTGCAGCAGTTGTGTGCCACTGTCCCTGGTTGCTCAAATTATCTGGACGATATAGTTGTATCAGGTCGCACCCCTGACGAACATTTGCAGAAATTGCGTGCCTTATTTACTGTACTTTTGCAGGCAGGACTAAAGTGTAACAGACAAGTGCAAATTTTTTCAAACCGAGACTGTCACATCTCTGTGCAATTAGAGGCTTGCCAGCACCCAGGAACTTGAAAGAACTTCAGTCTGTGTTGAGCAAAATCACTTATTATGTTCGGTTTATACCAAATGCAGCGCAGATTGCAGCGCCTTTGCATCGCCTTCGGCGTAAGAACGTTCCTTTTGTTTGGTCTTCGGACTGTGACGCTGCTTTCCACAAGCTCAAATCTGCTTTGTTGGGTGATCGCTGTTTGATTCCTTTCGATCACTCCAAACCTGTTGTTTTGGCTGTGGATGCATCTTCTCACGGCATCGGAGCAGTTCTCTCGCGCCGTGTTAATTCTGTTGATCGCCCGATCACTATTGCGTCTCAGTTGCTCAGTTCCGCCCAGCAACTCAATTCTCAAATCGAGAAAGAAGCCTTAGCTATTGTATATGGAGTGAGGAAGTTTCATGATTTTTTTGTACGGTCGCAAGTTCTATTTGGTCACCGACCATAAGCCTTTGACGTCATTGTTTCACCCGTTGAAGCCAGTTCCAGCCCGTACTGCACAAAAGTTGCAACGTTGGTCTTTGTTTTTGTCTAACTACAATTACGAAATCTTGTTTCGGCCTACGGCCCAGCATGGCAATGCTGATGATTTGTCTCGTCTACCTATCGGTCCTGACAAAGTGCTTGATTCTTCTGAACTGTCCTGCATGTTTATTGATTCGTAAAAAATCGAATGGCTCTGAGCGCTATGGGACTTAACATCAGAGTTCATCAGTCCCCTAGACTAAGAACTGCTTAAACATAACTGACCTAAGGACATCACACACATCCATGCCCGAGGCAGGATTCGAACCTGCGACCGTAGCATTGATTCGCAAGATAAAGATTTAGCTGATTGTTTTGCGGTGGATTTTCGTCGCATTGCTTCCTCGACAGCTGCTGATGCTTCTTTGTAGATTCTTTTGCAGTATATTCATACTCAATGTCCTTCATCTGCAACACAGATTCGAGATCTACTTGTTCCACGTTACTTCGCGCAGCGTCACAACTTGTCTGTACACAACGGTGTTACCTTGTTATGAGCTGACAGTGATCAGTCTCGTGTGGTTGTACCTCGTTCGTTGCAGTCGGAAATCCTCCGTTTACTGCACGCTGCACATTGGGGTACACTGCTGACGAAGCAATTAGTGCGTCGTCACTGCACTTGGGTCGGCATTGATAAACATATTGAGAATCTGCTTGCTCACTATCGCTCTTGCGTGGAGCATCAATCTGATCCCCGCTAGCGCTTCTTTGACTGGCTGACTCCTACTGTGCCTTGGCAGCGCGTTCATGTTGATTTTGTGGGTCCTTTCTGGAACACCCGCTGGTTGATTGTTGTTGTTGTTGTGATCTTCAGTCCAGAGACTGGTTTGATGCAGCTCTCCATGGGTTGATAGTTATTGATGCGTACAGCAACTTTCCTTTTGTTGTACCTATGATTTCCTCTACATCTACCGGCACTAATCGGGCTTTGACTTCTATTTTTTGTATAGAGGGCCTTCCTGAAGTTATTGTCTCTGACAATGGCCCCCAATTCGGGTCCTTTGAAGCGTTCTGTGCTGCTAATGACATTCGTCATCTGACCTCAGGCCCGTTCCACCCCCAGTCGAACGGCGAGGATGAACGCTTTGTGCGCACGTTTAAGTCGCAGACGACCAAGTTGCGCGCCACGCACTCTGGCGAGCGTCCGCTCTGGACTTTCCTTGCTTCCTATAGCTCTCAGCCGCGTGGCACCCCTTCCCCTGCGGAATTGCTACACGGCTGCGCCCATCGGTCGCTCCTGCAGCTATTGCACCCGCCGCTGCACACTTCCGCAGCTTCGCCTCGTTCTGGCTTGGCGCCACATGATTTGGTGTTCTATTGCGTTTTCTCTGGCAGGTAACGCTAGAATCCGGGGCGCATTCTTCGCCAGCCTGGGCGCGCCTTATTTGTCATTTCTGGTCCCTCCGGCACTGTCAGTCGACGATGGAACCAGATCTGTTTGTGCCGTCCTCGGTTTTCTGCCGATGGTTTTTTTACGGTAGAATTGGAGGCTTCGAGGCTTCCGCCGCCTCAGCCCACGAATTCACTGCCGCCGCCTCAGCTACTCGCGCCTCCGCCGCGGCCGCGTCTACCGTCATCGCCGCTGCTAGTCCAGTCACCTGCACCAGACGGGCGCCTCTCGCCGCCGCCACGGTACCAACTCCAGCCGCCGCCGCCGCCGCCGCCGCCACTATGTTCCTCCACAGTGCCGGAACCGATGGACGCTGAGGCTGCTGTCACGCCGCCGTCGCCAATGGAGGTCGTTGCTCCGCCTCCTCATCTGAGCATACCCAGCGGCGGTGCGCGGCCTGGGCAGGAATTCCACGGGGGGTTTCCCCTGCCCCCTCGCGAGCAATTTAGGGTCTTGTGTGTACAGACTCCGGCAGATCCGCTGTCCGCCCCTCAGCTGGGCCGCCCCTGGGTCCCTCCACCCGCCGTCGGAAGCCATATACAACGACGGTGCGTAATTTCAGGGGGGAGGGATGTGGTATCGATAGCTACGATGCCATGGCGGAGTGGCAAGTTCTTAAAATGGCACTACGACAGACACTGACGACAGCGCCCTCTAGCACATGCTGTTCAGCTCTACAAACACCGCTGTAGATTCTGCCCATTTGATTCCGAGGAGACGACCTAGCAATATTGTTTCTTTTTCACAGAGGCCGAACCACTACTTGTACGCAAAGTTAAGTAAAGATGATTACGGTTCACACACAGTACTGAAGTTCTTTGCCTCTCCTGCTCCTGCTCGCTTCCTTCATTCAGCCAACCTTTCAGTTTTCAGGAGCAGACCCACGCGCCGTCTTCCAGGCGGGAAACAAAAGTATGGTGCTTATCCTGAGAGTGAAATTGATTATTTCTGGTGCTCCACTGCCAGTTTACTGTAGCCCCCGCACCGTCTAAGTAACAATGCAAATTGTGTCGGGGTACAATACTACAGGCTCCAGCCAATTCTCTCCGAGCTAATTCGACTACGGCCTCTGTATGGGACATGTCCTTTGAGTTAAGTTGATTGTTTCCTATACACCACTTTAGTTTTCCTTAACTCTCGGACCCTCACATTGACGACGCATCAAACTAATTGTTTCGCAGTTCAGTACTACAGATTCGAGCTGACATCTCTACGAGTGACTAAAGCAGCTACGGTCACTATATGGAACTACTCCTGGAAGTCAAATTGCTTGTTTCCGATGCACCTCTGCCAGTTTACTGTAACCCTCACATTGATGATGCAAGACTCAAGTTGCTTCGGGATTCAATACTGCACGCTCCATGCCAACTTCTCTTGAAGCTATTAAAGATGCAACGGTCACAGTATGGCATTTCTCCTGGGAGTCAAGATGGTTATTTCCGATGCATCGCTGCCACAAATTGCGTTGCAACTCAATACTACAGGCTCCAGCCGTCTTCTCTCCAAGCGACTGATAAGGATACAATCGGCGAATGGAACTTATCCTCGGAGTCATGTTTCTTGTTTCCATTGCTACACTGCGAGTTTACTGTAACCCTCACATGAAGCAACACGCAAATTGCGTCGTGATTCAATACTACACGCTCCTTCTGACCTCACTCCAATCGACTAACGTGGCTACGATCTCCGTATGGAACTTCTCCTTGAAGTCAAGTTGCTTGATTCCGATGCACCACTACCAGATTAGTGCAAGACTCGTACCCTCGCATTGACAATGCCCCTAACAAATTGAGCCGCGATTCATTACTACAGGTTCCAACAGTTTTCTCCAAGCGACTAGCGCGGTTACGGTCACCGTATGAAACTTCTCCTGGGAGTTAAGTTGCTTGTTTGAGATACACAAATGCCAGTTTACTGTAACCCTGGTACCCTCATATTGATAATTCAACACCAAATTGCGTCTCGATTCAAGGCTAAAGGCTCCAGCCGATTTCTCTCCAAGCGACTGACCCGGCTAAGATTGCCGTATCGAACTTCTCCTAGGAGTCAAATTCCTTGTTTGTTTTTATTCGTCCTCTGCACCTTTACTGTAATCCTCGTACCCTCACACTGACGACTCACCACACAAATTGCATCGCGATTCAATTCTTCAGGCTCTAACCAACTTTTCTCCAAGGTACCTACTCGGCTACAGACACTGTATGCAACTTCTCCTTGGAGTCAAGTTGTTATTTTTCGATGTACAACTGCCAGTTTACTGTAAACCCTGGAACCCTGACACTGGTAATTCAACACACAAATTGCGTCGCGTTCCAGTACAAAAGGCTCCAGCCGAGTTCTCTTCAAGCTACTATCGCGGATCAAGTCCCAGCATGTAACGTCCTCTGGCCGTCAAGTTGCTTGTGTCCAACGCATTACTGCCAGATTACTGTAACCCTTTCACCCTTTTATTGACGAAGCAACACACAAATTGCGTCGCGAATCAATACTGCAAGCTCCAGCCGTCTTCCATCCAAGTGAATAACGTGGCTAGGATCAGCGTATAGATCTTTTCCAGGGAGTCAAGTTCTCTCTTTCTGATGTACCAGTGCCAGATTACTGTAATCCTGGCACCCAAGACTGAAACTGCGATACACAAAATGGGCCACGATTCAGTACTACAAGCTCCAAGAGACTTTTCCGTAACGACTTACGCGGCTACTTCTTCTGGAAGACATGTTGCTTGTTTGAGATGCACCACTGCCAGATTACTGTAACCCTCGCACCCTCACACTGACGATGCAACACACAAATTGTGTGGACATTCAATACTACCATCTCCAACAGACTTCTCTCCAAGCGGATAACGCGGCTACGGTCACCGTATAAACTTCACTTGGGAGGCACGTTGCTTGTTTCCAATGCACCACTGCCAGTTTACTGTTACCCTGCACCCTCACATTGACGATGCAACACAGAAATTGCGTAGCCATTCAGTACTACAGGCTCCAGCCGAATCCTCTCCCAGCGACTGATGCGGCTACGATGCCGTATGGAACTTCTCCTGGACGTGAAGTCCCTTGCTTCCATTGCACCACTGACAATTTACTGTAACCTTCGTAGCCTCATATTGAAGATGCAAAATACAAATAGCGTCGCGATTCATAACTACAGGCCACGCCGACTTCTCTACAAGCGACTGTCAAGTTCCGTGTGTTCATTGGGTCATTGCTAGTTTACTGTAACCCTTGCACTCTCTCATTGGCGACACATCGCACAAATTGCATCGCGATTCAACACTACAGTCTCCAGCCGACTTCACCCCAAGTGAATAACTTCGGCTAGGATCACCGAATGGAACTTCTACTGGGAGTCAAGTTGTTAGTTTCTGATGCCTTTACTATAACCCTGGCACCCTCACATTGATAATGCAACACCCAGATTTTGTCGCGATTCAAAACTACAGGCTCCACTCTACTTTTCTCCAAGCAGGTAACGTGGCTACGGTCACCATATAAAAATCTCCTGGGAGTCAAGTTGCTTATTTCCAATGAACCACTCCCACTTTACTGTACACCTTGTATCCTCACATTCACGATGCAACACATATATTGCAAATCGATTCATTTATGCATTCAGAAGCCAAGTTCTTTTGAATCGACTAATGCGGGAGCGGTCACCCTATGGATGTTCTCCTGTTAGTCAAGTTGCTTGTTTCCGAAACACCACTGCCAGTATATTCTAACACTCTCGTCCTGACATTGACGATGCAACACACAAACTCCGTCGCGTTTCAATACTAAAGGCTCCAGCAGACTTATCTCAAAGCGACAATTGTGGCTACGGTCGCTGTATGGAATTGACCCTGGTAGTGAAGCTGCTTGTTTCCGATACACCACTGCCAGTTTACTGTAACACTCGCACACTCACATTGACGATGCAACATACAAATTGCGCCGCAATTCAGTACTACAGGCTGCAAGCTGACTTTTCTCCGAGGGACTATCATGGCTACATTCACCATACAGAACTTCTGATGTTAATCATGTCGCTTGTTTCCAATGCACCACTGCCAGATAACTGGAAGCATCACCCCTTCAATTGTTGCAACACCCAAAATGCATCCAGATTCCATACTACAGGCCGTAATCGACTTCCCTCCAAGTGACTAATGCGGCTATGCTTAATGTATTTATCTTCTACTGGAAGTCCAGTATCTTGTTTCCGGCGCACCACCATCAGTTTACTGTAAAGCTCCCATCCTCACACTCACGATGCAACAAAAAAATTGCGTCGCGATTCAATGCTACAGGTTCCAGCCAACTTCACTCCAAGAAACTGAGGCGGCTACGGTAACTGTATAAGCTTCTCAGGAGAGTCAAGATGCTTCATGATGATACACCACTTCCAGTTGACTGTAACCCTCTCACCCTCACATTGACGATGTCACACACAACATGCGTCGCAATTCAATACAACAGGCCCCATGACAAGTTTTCTCCAAGCGACTAATGCAACTGCCGTCACGGTATGGAACGTCCCCTGAGAGTCTAGCTGCTTGTTCCCGATGCACCACTGCCGCTTTAATGTGACGCTCGTACCCTCAAACTGACCATGCAACCCACAAATTCCTTCGCGTTTCAATACTAGAGGCTCCAGCAGACTTCTCTCCAAGCGGCTAATGTGGCTACAGTCACCGTATGTAGCTTCTCCTGGGAGTAAAGTTGTTTTTTAGATGCACCACTGCTGGTTAACTTTACCCTCACATCCTCACGTTGATGCTGCAGCACACAGATTGTGTCGAGATTCAATACTGCACACTCCAATCAACTTTTCTTCATGCTACTAACGAGACTACGGTCACCGTATGGAACTTCTCCTGGGAGTAAAGATACTTCTTTCCGATGCACCACTGCCAGTTTTATGTAACCCTTGCACCCTCTGTTGACGATGCAACACACAAATTGCTTCGCGATTCAATACTACAGGTTCAGTGCCGAATTTTCACCAAGCGACTAACGCGCCTACTATCGCCGTATGGAAATTCTCCTGCGAGTCAAGTTGTTTCTTTCCGATGCACCACTGCCAATTTACTGTGAGACTTGTATCCTCACATTGACGATGGAACACACAAATTGTGTCACTATACAATACTAAAGGCTCCAGCCACTTTTGCTATAAGCGACTAACGCGACTACAGCCACAATATGGAACTTCTCCGGGAGTCACGTTGCTTGTTTCCGATGCACCACTGCCAGTTTACTGTGACCCTAGAATCCTCACACTCACTGTGAAACACACATATTGCGTCACAATTCAATGCTAAAGGCTCCAGCCGAGTTCTCTGGAAGCAACTAAAGCTGCTACGGACACCGTATGGAACTTCTCCTGGGAGTCAAGTTGCTAGTTTCCGAAGCACCACTGCGAGAGTTAAACTGGCAATGGTGCATCGGAAACAAGCAAACTGACCCCTCAGGAGAAGTTCCTTACGGTGATGGTAGCCTCGTTAGTCGCTTGGAGAGAAGGCGGTTGGAAGCTGGCGAACGGAATTGCAACGCAATAAGTGTGTTGCAGCGTGAATGGGAGGGAGCGAGGCTTACAGTAACACAGTGGGTCATCGGAAACCAGCAGATTGACTCCCAGTAGATATTCCTTTCGGTGACCGTAGCTGCGTTAATTGGTTGGAGGGAAGTCGTATTTTAGCCTTTAGTATTGAATCACGAGGCAATTTGCTTGTTGCATACACAATGTGAGAGTGCAAGCGTTAAATTAAACTGACAATAGTTCATTGGAAATGGGCAACATGTCCCCCAGGAGAAGTTCGATACAGTGACTGTAGCCACATGTGTCCTTGGAGAGAGGTAGATTGGAGCCTGTAGTATTGAATCGCTACGCATTTTGTTAGTTGCATCGTCAATGTGAGGGTGTAAGTATTACTGTAAGATGGGAGTGGTGCATCAGAAACAAGCAACTTGACCCCCAGAAAGTTTCCATATGGTGATCGTAGCCGCATTAGTCACTTGGAGGTAAGTCGGCTGGAAACTGTAGTATCGAATCGCGACGTAATTTGTGTGTTGCATCGTCAATGTGAGGGTGCGAGCGTTACAGTAAACTGGCAGTGGCGCATCGGAAAGAAGCAGCTTGACTCAAAAACAGTTCAAGTGGCTCTAAGCACTATGGGACATAACACCTGAGGGCATCAGTCCCCTAGACTTAGAACTACTTAAACCTAACTAGCCTAAGGACATCACACACGTCCATGCCCGAGGCAGGATTCGAACCTGCGACCGCAGCAGCAGCTCGGTCCCGGACTGAAGCACCTGGAACTGGTCGGCCACTGGGCCAGCTTAACTTGACTCCCAGGAGAAGTTCCATACGGTGACGGTAGCCGCGTTATTCGCTGGAGCTTTTAGTATTGAATCGCGACGCAATTTGTGTGTTGCATATGAAATCCCTTTGCAAGCAGAGCAGAGCGGATGAGGTTATATTGGCGGAAAGGGGCCAAAGTAATTTACTGTCAGTTGCACTCAACATATAAACTTTATTTGTTAAAACACACAATCACTCATGCAAGTATCAAAATCTATCACGGTTTTAACGAAAGAGCTCCTTTGATAATATTTAGGATGGCTGAAGGCCACATCTAAAATCCAAGGCACAAGGCCTAAACAAGGAACTGAGGTACAGAAGTTCTCCTGGAGGCTTCTCATCTTTACAAAAAAAAAAAAAAATTATCTTTAATATAAATAGGCTGAAAGCCTTACCTTAAATTTTTCCCATAGAACTCAGCTGAAGGCCACAAATTAATCAAGAACAGTGTTACCGCATAAGGAAGAGACAAAGATTTTCAATGTTTAATCTAAGTAGGCTAAAAACTCGTCGAAGGCCGCATATCAACAAAACATTTTAATGGCTTAAGGCCTAGGAAGAAAAGCTTTCAATTTGAGAAGGCTGAGGGCCTTACCTTAAAATATTTCGTGTAAAACTCGGCTAAAGGCATCATACTAAGGAAGAACAATCTTATGACCTAATGGGAAGACAAGTACTTTGAATTTTTCGTTTAAGGGAGATTAAAACTCGGCTGAAGGCTACTCAAAATGCAGAAAACAATTTTATGGCTTAAGGCCTAAAGGAAAGAGCTTCCAAATTTCAACCAAAATAGGCTAAAGGCTTTATCCTAAAATGCTTCACGTAAAATCCACCCGAAAGCCAGCCAACAAACTAACCGACAACATCAGTTCTGCTCCAATCGACCATTAAAACAACAACAACATGTCAATAGCACAATGTTTAGGATACTGGTGCCCAATCCGGCCGAGTCGGAATAAACGCCCAAAACTACCAACAACACCTCAGCTGTCGAACTACACGCCGTGCTGGACAGCATCAACATGACGAGGAAAATACACTGCCAAAAACTACGTCAACGCCCAGGGCATGTAACCGGAACGTCAATGGCCACAAGGCAGAAGATACCGCTAGTATACTTCATTAATGAAGGAATGAATTAAATTAAGTTAAACACCACACAGGAAGACGGCTGCAATTCTAGCCGACTTCAACGCACACACGTTGTTATTCGCGGGAATCTCCCAGAAAGCGACAACCAGGATCAAACGAAGAGATGTGATAGCAGTTGAGGCTTGATAGTCAGCACTCAACTTTAGTGTCCAGGATCTGTTGGCAACGAAATTCGTAAACCTCGCAACTAAAACCACACTTGCATACTGCCAGCGGCTCCGGCCTGACCACGTGCCACAGAGAATTCCTCACTGCTCTGTGCCAACTGACCGACTGAAACACACAGCACACCCGGATAATGTATCTGACACACCAAAGATAGTACAGCAGCACTAGTATCGATACACTCTACTACTGCCACTCACAGAGAGAAGACAGCAAAGTTTTGGCGGCAGTAACTGAAGAAGAAATCAGACACCACTGGACTGTAAACAATGATAAGAGAAACAGGGCATGACGCGAGACAACAACGGCTCTGCATCATCAGTGGCAGTGGCGCATTGGAAACAAGCAACATGACTCCTAGGAGAAATTCCTTATGGTGACAGTATCCGCTCTAGTCTCTCAGAGAGAAGTTGGTTGGAGCCTGTAGTATTGAAACGAGACGCAATTTGTGTGCTGTATCATCAATGTGAGGGTGAGAGGCTTGCAGTAAACTGGCAGTGGGTTATCAGAAACAAGCAACTTGACTCCCAGGAGAAGTTCCATATGGCGATCGTAGCTGTGTTAGTTGCTTGTAGGGAAGTCAGCTGCCGACTGTAGTATTGAATCGCGAGGCAATTTTTGTGTTGCTACATCTATTTAAAGGTGCAAGGGTTACAGTGATCAGGAAGTGGTGCATAGGAAACAAGCAACTTGACTCCCAGGTGAAGTTCCATACGTTTGGAGAGATGTCTGGTTGAATCTGTAGTATTGAACCGCGAAGCAATTTTTGTGTAGGATTGTCATGGTGAGGTGTGAGGCTGCGAACATTACAGTAAACTGGCAGAGGTGCATCGCAAACAAGATACTGGACTCCCAGGAGAAGTTCCATACAGTGATCGTAGAAGCGTCAGTCGATTAGAGAGATGTCGGCTGTAGCCTGTAGTATTGAATCGCTATGCAATTAGTGTGTTGCATCGTCAATTTGAAGGTGCGAGCGTTACAGTAAACTGTCAGTGGTGCATCAGAGACTAGACACTAAAGTACCAGGAGAAGCTCCATACCGTGACCATATCCGAGTCAGACGCTTGGAGGGCAGTCGGCACGGACCTGTAGTATTGAATCGTGACGGAATCCTTATGTTGCAGCGTGAATGTTGGGGTGCGAGCGTTATAGTAAACTGGCAGTGGTGCATAGGAAACAAGTAAATTGACTACCAGGTGAAGTTCCATACTGTGACTGTAGCCGCATTAGTCGCTAGGAGAGAAGGCGGCTGGGACTTGTAGCTTTGCATCTCGACGCTATTAGTGTGTTGCATCGACATTGTGAGGCTTTGGGGGTTACAGTAAACTGGAAGTGGTGCATCGGAAACCACCAACTTGACGACCAGAAAGTTTCTATATGTTGACCGTAGCCGCGTTAGTCGCTTGCAGAAAAATTGGCTGTGACCTGTAGTATTGAATAGCGATGCAGTTTCATTGTTGCACCGTCAATATGTCGGTGCGAGGGTTACAATAAAGTGGCAGTGGTGCATCGGAAACAAGCAACTTGACCCCCAAGTGAAGTTCCATAAAGTGACCATTGGCAAGTTAGACATTCGGAGGGAAGTCGGCTGGAGACTGTGGCATTGAGTCGTGGAGTAATATTTGTGTTGCATTGTCGATGTGAAGGTGCTTGGGTTGCTGTAAACTGGCAGTGGTGCATCAGGAACCCACTTGAATTTCAGGAGAAGTTCGATTTGGTGACCTTAGCTGCGACAGTCGCTAGGAGAGAAGTCGGCTGGAGATTGCAGTACTGAATTGCGACGTAGTCTGTGTGCTGGATCGTAAATATGAGTGTGCGAGGGTTACAGTAAACTGGCAGTGGCGCATTGGAAACAAGCAAGATGACTCCCAGGAGTCATACGGTGACTTGAGCCGCGTCAGTTTCTTGGAGAAAAGTCGGCTCGAACCTTTAGCATTGAATAGCTACACTATTTGTGTGTTGCAACGTCAATGTGAGGGTGGGACCTTTACAGTAAACTGACGGTGGTGCACTGCAAACAAGATACTGGACTCCCAGGAGAAGATCCATACGGTGACCGTAGGCATGTTAGTCGCGTGGACGCAAGCCTGCTGGGGCCTGCAGTACGGAATATGGACGCAATTTGGGTGTTGCAACGTCAATGGAAGTCGGCGAGGCTTACAGTTCTCAGGCAGTGGAGCATAGAAAACAAGCAAATTTACAGCCAGGAGAAGTTGCATACGGAGACCATTGCTTCGAGACAAATCAGTTGGAACCTGTAGCATTCAATCGGGACGCAATTAGTGAGCTGCATCGTCAATGTGAGGGTGGGAGCTTTACAGTAAGCTGGCGGTCTCGCACAAGAAACAAGCAACTTTTACTTTCAGAGAGTCTCCATAAGGTAACCGTAGGTACGTTAGTCGCTTGGAGAGACGTCGGCTGGAGCCTGTAGTATCGAATCACGATGCAGTTTGCATGTTACATCCTGTATGAGTGGGTGCGATGCTTACAGTAAACTGGCACTGGCGCATTGCAATGAAGCAAGTTGACTCCCAGGAGAAGTTAAGTACGGTGACCGTAGACATATAAGTTGCTTGGAGGGACGTCGGCTGGAGCCTGTAGTATTTAATCACGACGCAATTTGGATGTTGCATAGTCAATTAGAGGGTGTGAGAGTTACAGTAAATTGGCAGTGGTACGTCGGAAACAAGCAACTTGACTCCCAGGAGAAGACCCATACGGTACCGTAGCTGTTTGGAGAGAAGTCCGCTGGAAGCTGTAGTATTGAATCGCGAATCAATAAGTGTGTTGCATCGTCAATGTGATGGGGCGAGGCTTACAGTAAACTGGCAGTGGTGCTCTGGAAAGAAGCAACTTGAATCCCAGGATAAGTTTCATACGTTGACTGTAGCCGCATCAGTTTCCTATAGAGAAGTCGGTTGGAACCTGTAGTATTGAATAACGAAACAATTAATGCGTTGCATCATGAATGTGGGGGTGCGATCCTTACAGTAAAGTGGGAGTTGTACATCGGATACAAGCAACGTGACCCCACGAGAAATTCCATCGGTGGCTGTAGCCGCGTTAATCGCTTGGAGAGTTGTTGGCTGGAGGATGGAGAATTGAATCGTGACGTCTATTTGTGTGTTGCGTCATCAGTTTGATGGAGCGATGGATACAGTAAACTGGCTGTGGTTCATCAGAAACAAGCAAAATGTCTCTCATGATAAATTCTATGTCGTGACCGTAGCCACGTTATTCGTTTGGAGAGAAGTCGGCTGGTGGTTGGGTTATTGAATGGCGATGCAATGAGTGTGTTGCATTGTGAATGTGAGGATGCGAGGCTTACAATAAACCGGCAGTGGGTCAACAGAAACCAGCAACTTGACTCGCAGGAGAAGTACCATATGTTGGCCGTAGCCGATTTAGTAGCTTGGAGAGACGTCCGGTGGAGCTTGTAGCATTGAATCGCAACGCAATTTATGTCTTGAATCGTCAATGTGAGGGTTTGAGGGTTGCAGTAAATTATCAGTGGTGCGTCCGAAATAAGTTCCTTGATTATGAGGAGAAGTTCCATATGACGACTGTAGTCGCGTTGGTGACTTGGAGAGAAGTTGCCTGGAGACTGGAGTATTGTATCGTGACGCAATTCGTGTGTTGTATCGTGAATCTGAGGGTTCGAGGGTTACAGTAAATTTTTAGTGATGCCTCGTAAACAAGCAACCTGACTCCCATGAGAAGCTCCATACGATACCGTAGCTACGTTTAGCCGAGTGGAAAGAAGTCAGACACAAGCTGTAGCATAGAATCACGATGCAATTTGTATGTTGCATCCTCAATGTGATGATGAGAGGTTTACAGTAATCTGGGAATGGGGCATCGGAAACAAGATACTGGAATCCCTGGAGAACTTCCATACGGTGACTGTAGCTGCTTTAGTCGCTTGGAGTGAAGACTGCAGGAGCCTGTAGTATTGAATCGCGACTGAATTTGTGTGTTGTATCTTCAATGTGAGGATGTGATGGTTACAGTAAAGTGGCAGTGGTCTGTCTTAAACAAGCAGCTTGACTCGCAGGAGAATTTCCATACGATGACCGTAGCTGCGTTAGGCTCTTGGAGAGAAGTCCGGTGGGGCCTGTAGTATTGAATCCTGACGGAATTTGTGTGTTGCATCATCAATGCGAAGGTTACTTTAAACTGGCACTGGTGTATCGGAAACAAGCAATTTTACTCCTAGAAGAAGTTCCATAAGGTGACCATAGCCCACTTAGTCGCTTGGACAAAATTCTTCTGGAGCCTATAGCATTGAATCGCGACGTAGTTTGTGTGCTGCATCGTCAATGTGAGAGTGCGATGGTTACAGTGAACTGGCAGTGGTGCATCTGAAACAAGCAACTTGTGTCCCTGGCTAGAACGCCCATCCCATGTTGTGGCAACTATTGTCCTTTTATAGGACTGAATGGGCTAAGCCCATTCATAGGCCAATTAGTCTCTGAATCCTTACCACTGTGAGGGTTCTGGATCCATCTGACTATGTGGGCGTGGTGTGATTATGTGGTGGACTTAACCTTTGCTCAGTCACATGGCACTTATCACCATGCCAAAACAGAAGGAAGAATGGGAGAGTATGGCAGGTCGAAATTGGGGCTAGCAGGTAGCGGTGCGCTTGAGAAGACAACGCACCCAAACCTTTGACCCGACCACTGTAATATCGTACACCATGAAGGTGAACATGTTGGGGAGGCTAGTTCGACATGGGAGGTTGATCGTTTAATCGGCCTCTTTGTGGGTGGCTTAATGTCTGGTGTGGCGCTGAGTCTGGGAGGTGGGAGTGACTTTCTGTGTTTTGTGGACCTCCTTTGAATTGTGTAACTGGAGATGCCAAGATGAACTGGCAAGCGACCAACAATGTCTTTCTGGTAACACAGCATGGTGTAATGCCCCCAGTGGTGGCCAGAGTAATTTTACAAGTTTCAGGACCTTTGTAATTAGTGGACACCGCCACCCTTGAAATTATTCACAGTTGGGATCGTAATGTTGTCGGATTCCGCAAGTATCTGCATACTTTTCTGAATCTGAGGTAGTTCCATACTGCTGAATGTGTAACAGCCTGTCACAAACACACCCTTTGGATGTTTTTGGGAAACTTGGTTCCCACACCAAGTGGTCTTCCGTGTACACTAAGAAATAAGTGCCATGATTGAGAATCAGATGGTGACATCATAGATTTTCCAGTGGCATTAAAATCTTTCTATTGGGAGTGTCTTTTGATTGTCTCCTAGAGAGAGACACTGGTGCTATTTATGATTATGACATTGACGTAGAGGAATCTTCCCATGTGCAATTGGTAGGATAAGTTTCAGATGTGCTCCATGTGGAGTAATATTGTTTGGAAGTGGGGATTTTAGGCAAAGATCGAGAGAGTTCTTTTCAGAACACAGGAGGAAGAGCTTGTTCAGGGACGATGTGGTGTACACATTGGGGCTCGCTGTGGAACTCCAACGAGAGGAGTTCATCAGGGATGGCGTCGTGTATGCATCGCAGAAATGGGTCCACAGCTAGCGATCTACGTGAAGTCCGACATTTGAGTCTGAGCATGGAGTTCTGGCCATGGACTTGTAGATTCTGAACGTAGAATTTAACTACATTGAGCACCTGTCTACAGTGAGCATCTTTGCTGCTCTAGCACACGGGGAATTTTGTATGCTGCTTTGCGCCCTCTGCGGGCATGTTCTTTCAACTTCCGGAAGAAGTTATTCAAATGAAGCACGTTGTATACCTTTTCAGCTCCGCGGTATATATTCACTGTCATGCCATATACATTCAGTCAGGTAGCGTAACTATAGCTACAAAAGGAGGGAGGTGTCGCACAGAGAGTCACATCCCCTCATGCAACTTCTTCACCTGAGCATTGCCATTGAGGTAACTTTAATCTACACATGTTTTGTAGGATCTCTTTTCTGTATTGTTCACATTGAACATCATGTTTCATAGACGATTCTGTTGCAATAAATCAGTCATGTCAATGAACAGCTTTTCTCATTCAACAGAGAGTATTTCCTGTTCATTTACTAATTTTGATTTCTTTTTGTGGGACATTACACGTTAGTTACTGTTTCATTACAAGTTGCCCACTTAGGTATCAATGCTAGGTCAGAAAATACTAGTAAGCGGTCAGATACTACGTTGTGCACTGATTGCAGTAGTGTTTCTTAAGGGTGGTTCTGTGTTTTATACCCATTCTGTAGCAGAAATTAATTTCAAATAATTCGTCTCAGCGTTTTTGCAACACAAGACGACAATTATCGGTCGATAGTCAGAGATATTTGGATCTTGCCCATTTTTCAGAACTTTAATAATAGCCTGCGGCTTCCACTATGTCCTGTTTCATCCAACAGTGATTAAAGATGAACATGAGCAAATCTTTTCCCTCCGTTGGCAGAATCTCAAGCACGGAAGATCGTTGAAAAGTGTAATTTAATGCGTCGTAGTCAATACGGATTTAGAAAATACAAAGGGACTAATGTCAATCAGCATTCGCTTTCTATGGAAAAAGGCTGTCGTTGCCTTTCTTGACTTCAACGACGCTTATGATCATGTGCACAAACCGATTATCTCGAGTAAGCTGACGGTTTTTGGTATTCCTTCAAGGATGGTATGTGGCTTCAATTACCTCGTTGGTCAAAAAACAATCTATATTAGATTTAAAGAAAACATGCTCGCTCCGTTTCTTGTTTCTCAGGACCTGCCCCGGACTGAAGTTTTAAGCCTCCTCTTGTATACCCTATGTACTTCGGATTTACAGCGAATAATCACTCTCCAACAAAAATGTTACAATGTTGTTGTTGTCGTCTTCAGTCCTGAGACTGGTTTGATGCAGCTCTCCATGCTACTCTATCCTGTCCAAGCTTCTTCATCTCCGAGTACCTACTGCAACCTACATCCTTCTGAATCTGCTTAGTGTATTCATCTCTTGGTCTCCCTCTACGATTTTTACCCTCCACGCTGCCCTCAAATGCTAAATTTGTGATCCCTTGATGCCTCAAAACGTGTCCTACCAACCGATCCCTTCTTCTAGTCAAGCTGTGCCACAAACTTCTCTTCTCCTCAATCCTATTCAATACCTCCTCATTAGTTACGTGATCTACCCACCTTATCTTCAGCATTCTTCTGTAGCACCACATTTCGAAAGCTTCTATTCTCTTCTTGTCCAAACTAGTTATCGTCCATGTTTCACTTCCATACATGGCTACACTCCATACAAATACTTTCAGAAACGACTTCCTGACACTTAAATCTATACTCGATGTTAACAAATTTCTCTTCTTCAGAAACGATTTCCTTGCCATTGCCAGTCTACATTTTATATCCTCTCTACTTCGACCATCATCAGTTATTTTACTCCATAAATAGCAAACCTCCTTTACTACTTTAAGTGTCTCATTTCCTAATCTAATTCCCTCAGCATCACCCGATTTAATTTGACTACATTCCATTATCCTCGTTTTGCTTTTGTTGATGTTCATCTTATATCCTCCTTTCAAGACACTGTCCTTTCCGTTCAACTGCTCTTCCAAGTCCTTTGCTGTCTCTGACAGAATTACAATGTCATCGGCGAACCTTAAAAGTTTTTACTTCTTCTCCATGAATTTTAATACCTACTCCGAATTTTTCTTTTGTTTCCTTTACTGCTTGCTCAATATACAGATTGAATAACATCGGGGAGAGGCTACAACCCTGTCTCACTCCTTTCCCAACCACTGCTTCCCTTTCATGCCCCTCGACTCTTATAACTGCCATCTGGTTTCTGTACAAATTGTAAATAGCCTTTCGCTCCCTGTATTTTGCCCTTGCCACCTTCAGAATTTGAAAGAGAGTATTCCAGTTAACACTGTCAAAAGCTTTCTCTAAGTCTACAAATGCTAGAAACGTAGGTTTGCCTTTTCTTAATCTTTCTTCTAAGATAAGTCGTAAGGTTAGTATTGCCCCACGTGTTCCAACATTTCTACGGAATCCAAACTGATCTTCCCCGAGGTCCGCTTCTACCAGTTTTTCCATTCGTCTGTAAAGAATTCGCGTTAGTATTTTGCAGCTGTGACTTATTAAACTGATAGTTCGGTAATTTTCACATCTGTCAACACCTGCTTTCTTTGGGATTGGAATTATTATATTCTTCTTGAAGTCTGAGGGTATTTCGCCTGTCTCATACATCTTGCTCACCAGATGGTAGAGTTTTGTCATGACTGGCTCTCCCAAGGCCATCAGTAGTTCTAATGGAATGTTGTCTACTCCCGGGGCCTTGTTTCGACTCAGGTCTTTCAGTGCTCTGTCAAACTCTTCACGCAATATCTTATCTCCCATTTCGTCTTCATCTACATGCTCTTCCATTTCCATAATTTTGTCTTGAAGTACATCGCCCTTGCATAAACCCTCTATATACTCCTTCCACCTTTCTGCCTTCCCTTCTTTGCTTAGAACTGGGTTGCCATCTGAATTCTTGATATTCATACAAGTGGTTCTCTTCTCTCCAAAGGTCTCTTTAATTTTCCTGTAGGCAGTATCTATCTTACCCCTAGAGAGACAAGCCTCTACATCCTTACATTTGTCCTCTAGCCATCCCTGCTTAGCCATTTTGCACTTCCTGTCGATCTCATTTTTGAGACGATTGTATTCCTTTTTGCCTGCTTCATTTACTGCATTTTTATATTTTCTCCTTTCATCAATTAAATTCAATATTTCTTCTATTACCCAAGGATTTCTACTAGCCTTCGTCTTTTTACCTACTTGATTGTCTGCTGCCTTCACCCCTCAGAGCTACCCATTCTTCTTCTACTGTATTTCTTTCCCCCATTCCTGTGAATTGTTCCCTTATGCTCTCCCTGAAACTCTCTACAACTTCCGGTTCTTTCAGTTTATCCAGGTCCCATCTCCTTAAATTCCCATCTTTTTGCAGCTTCTTCAGTTTCAATCTGCAGTTCATAACCAATAGATTGTGGTCAGAATCCACATCTGCCCGTGGAAATGTCCTACAATTTAAAACCTGGTTCCTAAATCTCTGTCTTACCATTATATAATCTATCTGATACCTTTTAGTATCTCCAGGATTCTTCCATGTATACAACCTTCTTTTATGATTCTTGAACCAAGTGTTAGCTATGATTAGGTTATGCTCTGTACAAAATTCTACCAGACGGCTTCCTCTTTCATTTCTTCCCCCCAATCCATATTCACCTACTATGTTTCCTTCTCTCCCTTTTCCTACTGACGAATTCCAGTTACCCATGACTATTAAATTTTCGTCTCCCTTCACTAACTGAATAATTTATTTTATCTCGTCATACATTTCATCGATTTCTTCATCATCTGCAGAGCTAGTTGGCATATAAACTTGTACTACTGTAGTAGGCATGGGCTTTGTGTCTATCTTGGCCACAATAATGCGTTCACTATGCTGTTTGTAGTAGCTTACCCGCATTCCTATTTTCCTATTCATTATTAAACCTTCTCCTGCATTACCCCTATTTGATTTTGTATTTATAACCCTGTAATCACCTGACCAAAAGTCTTGTTCCTCCTGCCACCGAACTTCACTAATTCCCACTATATCTAACTTTAACCTATCCATTCCCCTTTTTAAATTTTCTAACCTACCTGCCCAATTAAGTGATCTGACATTCCACGCTCCGATCCGTAGAATGCCAGTTTTCTTTCTCCTGATAACGACGTCCTCTTGAGTAGTCCCCGCCCGGAGATCCGAATGGGGGACTATTTTACCTCCGGAATATTTTACCCAAGAGGACGCCATCATCATTTAATCATACAGTAAAGCTGCATGTCCTCGGGAAAAATTACGGCTGTAGTTTCCCCTTGCTTTCAGCCGTTCGCAGTACCAGCACAGCAAGGCCGTTTTGGTTAATGTTACAAGGCCAGATCAGTCAATCATCCAGACTGTTGCCCCTGCAACTACTGAAAAGGCTGCTGCCCCTCTTCAGGAACCACATGTTTGTCTGGCCTCTCAACAGATACCCCTCCGTTGCGGTTGCACCTACGGTACGGCCATCTGTATCGCTGAGGCATGCAAGCCTCCCCACCAACGGCAAGGTCCATCGTTCATGGGGGAATGTTACAATATGCAGACGATATTAGCGTTTTATCAACCACAGGCTCACATCTTTAGGCTAAAACGGAATTACTCACTTCTACAGAAAATATCGATGAATGGCTGTCTAACAACGGGTTGGAGATCTCGGCTGAGTATTCGGTGATTGTACCTTTTTACAAATCGAACTCTGCTCGCATTGTTGATCAAGCTACATGCGGGAAGTATACATTTCAGATGAAATCTTATGATCGTCTTGTAGGAATGATATTTGCCTCTCGGCTCAGCTTGACACCTCACATGCAGTCTATTGTTAATAAATGTCAGAAAGATTTCAATATAATTTTTTCTCTCACCAGTGCGTAGCGGGGAGAGCATCGCAGTATTATATGCGTGATGTACCTAGGGATTATTCAGTCTGGACTGGAGTATGCAGTACCAGCGTAAGGGAGATTTGTCACATTTTCTTTCTGCAGATTGCATACAGGGGAAGCATACATTCAGGGGCAAGCATATATTTGGGGGGAAATCATCCCTCCATACCTACCTTAACAGATTGTTATGCTAATTGTGGCTTCCATGCTATCTATTTGCATGTCAGAAAATAAAACACAGTTGTTTTTATACCCAACACCAAGCTACAATTCGCATTCCCCAACCCTCCTAATTATTTCATCAGATCCAACTGAGTAAAACTACAAACTCGATCTACAGTGCTGTTGTTGATGACAGAAGAGCAAACTTCTGAGGTTGGAGCTCTTTAATGGTACATCTGATACACATACACTATATGATCAAAGGTATCTGGACATCCCAAAAACATACGTTTCTGATATTAGGTGCATTGTGCTGCCACCTACTGCCAGGTACTCCATATCAGCTTCCTCAGCAATCATTAGACATCGTGAGAGAGCAGAATTCGGCGCTGCGAGGAACTCTCAGACTTCGAACGCTGTCAGGTAATAGGGTGTCACTTGTATCATACGTCTGTACGCGAGATTTCCACACGCCTAAACATCCCTACGTCCACTGTTTCCGATGTGATAGTGAAGTGGGAACGTCAAGGGACACCAACAGCACAAAAGCGTAGAGGCCGAGCTCGTCTATTCACTGACAGAGATCGCTGACAGCTGAAGAGGGTCGTAATGTGTAATAGGCAGACATCTACCCAGACCATCACAAAAAACTACAAACTGCATCAGGATCCACGGCAAGTACTATGACAGTTAGGCGGGAGGTGAGAAAACTTGAATTTCATGGTCGAGCGGCTGCTCATAAGCCACACATCACGCCAGTAAATGCCAAACGACGCCTCGCTTGGTGTGAGGAGCGTAAACATTGGACTACTGAACAGTGTAAAAACGTTGTGTAGAGTAACGAATCACGGTACACAATGTGGCGGCCCGATGGCAGGATGTGGGTATGGAGAGCGCCCGTTGAACATCATCTGCCAACGTGTGTAGTGCCAAGAGTAAAATTCGGGGGCGGTGGTGTTATGGTTTGGTCGTGCTTTTCATGGAAGGGGCTTGCATCCCTTGTTGTTTTGCGTAGCACTATCACAGTACAGGCCTACATTGACGTTTTAAGCACCTTCTTGTTTCCCACTGTTGACGAGCAATTCGGGCATGACGACTGCATCTTTCAACACGATCGAGCACCTGTTCATAATGCACGGCCTGTGGTGGAGTGGTTACACGACAGTAACATCCCTGTAATGGACTGGCCTGCACAGAGTCATGAGCTGAATCCTATAGAACGCCGACTTCGTGCCAGGCCTCACAGACCGACATCGATACCTCTCCTCAGTGCAGCACTTCGTGAAGAATGGGCTGCCATTCCCCAAGAAGCCTTGTAGCACCTGTTTGAACGAATGCCTGCGAGCATGGAAGCTGTCATCAATACTAAGGGTGGTCCAACACCATTTTGAATTCAAGCATTACCGATGGAGGGCGCCACGAACCTGTAAGTCATTTTCAGCCAGGTGTCCGGATACTTTTGCTAACATAGTGTATGTCCCTTGTGTGTGTGTGTGTGTGTGTGTATGTGACAGGGGCAGTGGAGAGAGAGAGACAGAGAGAGAGAGAGAGAGAGAGAGAGAATGGTCATTGAGTCACTCTGATTTAATATAGATGTACATTCTCAGAAAATCCTTCCTGAAATAAAGGTCTATGTTTGATACGTCGAAACTCCTCCTTTAGGCTGAAACTCCTTCTTTGCCTTTGCTAGCCTGCTACCTTATCCTCATTCCTTCGTCTGTCATGTGTTACTTGGCTTCCAAGGTAGCATAGTTCCTTCGCTACATCTACTCCATGTTCAAAAGGTTTGATGCTACGTGTGTCGCTAATTTCATTTACTCTGCGTGTCATTGCTTTCACCTTTGTTATACTTACTGTCCCTATTATGAGCTCACTAAGTTCATTCCATTCCAAACGTCCTGTATGTTTTCCTGACTTTCACTGAGGATTTTTACCCTGTATTTTAACACTACTCTTGAACCTTTCTTTTCATCCATCACTGTTTCTTCAATGTATAGATTGAAGAGTGGGGTAGAAGCCTGAAACTTAGTCTTGCACAATTTGTTCTTGTCCTTTCTTTCACTTTCGTTGTTTTCCTTGGTTTCTTTTTCTTATTGTATATTACCCGCCTTTCTCTATGTCTTATATCAGTGTTTAGGAGCATTTCTAAGACTTCGGGCATTTTAAGCTGTCAACAGCTTTTCATAAGTAAAATATTCCTGAGAGAGTGTCTTGTGTTTTCTGAAACCTTGTTTCCATCCTCACATAAAAGGATAAAGCTGTGTCTTGGTGGCTTCACCTTTTCTAAAGCCACACTGATCGTCAACTGACGAATCTTCAATTTTCTTGACAGGTGGAACGCCACCCTCTCACTTAACATCGTTGTCAGTCAGATCAACATTCATATTTTACTACATGATCTACGTGTTCCCCAGTACTACATTTGCTATGTGTGGTTAATTACTTTATCTACACGACGAAATTGTGGGCAGAATATTCTTGTAACTGCACGTGTAACTTGTAGAGAGCTTGTACACGAGGGGCCGTAGCAGAGGCGATCAAGAATAGGGAGCAGGATGAACTGGAGCCCATAAATGCTGATGCAATGACTTGGCCATGCGAGTGATTCTGGGAAACAATGTCCAGTGGTTCTTACAGGGTGTCCAGAAAAGGGCTCCCTGATTTAAAAATTAAATATCTCGAAAACAAAGATCGATAGAGGAATGCAGTAAACGGTATGTTTATTGTGAAAGCTGTAAGACGTTTATGCAGCAGTTTGAAATAATAGTTACAAAAGCTGCTAACAGATGGCGCTGTACGCTGTACAGCTCATATCAGCATACATAAGTGAAATAATCGTATGAAAACAATCTTTGCAAACAATCACATCACAATGTTTTAAAAATGTTCACCATTGGCACTAAAGAGGTGGCGCAAACGAGGAATGAAATTCGCCATCATATTTCGTAGTGTCTCAACCGAAATGGATTTACATGCCACAGAGATCGCCGATTCAAGCTCGTCCAGCGTGGCGGGATGCTTCCGGTAGACCATGTCTTTCACTGGCCCCACAAAAAGAAATCACAGGGAGTCAAATCCGGCGAATATGGGGGCCAATCCATGTCTGCACCACTAAATTTGGGATATTCCAAAGCAATTACTCGATTCCCGAAGTATTCCTCAAGAAAGCGAAACACTTGTTCGGCCCGAAGTGGTCGGGCTCCATCTTGCATAAACCATTCAGTACCTGGTCGATCCTCTAACGCTTACTCTGTGGCGACAAATTGTTCCAAAATTGCAACGTAACGTGCACCAGTGACCGTTTCTCGAATGAAAAAAGGGCCAGTAATGCCTCTGCAGCATACTGCAGCCCACACAGTAACTTTAGGAGAATACAGGGGTTTCGCTTCACACCAATATGGCTTTTCGGAACCCCAAAATCGCCAGTTCTGCTTATTCAGGTGGAAGTGTGCTTCATCTGTAAACCAGATGCAGCCAACATCAAATTCTTCACTATCAATCACTGTGAGCATCTGATTATCAAGGCAACCCTTTGTTGCACAGCTCGTACGGGTATGGCGTGGTGCGTTTGAATT
Source organism: Schistocerca americana (assembly GCF_021461395.2). Lineage (NCBI taxonomy): Eukaryota > Metazoa > Arthropoda > Insecta > Orthoptera > Acrididae > Schistocerca > Schistocerca americana. The sequence continues at coordinate 557,877,620 of NC_060124.1, read as the reverse complement.
TTGAATGGAAACATGTGTAGGCTCTCTCTCAGTATTTTCTGCGTGCTGGAACGCATCAAACCAGTCTCAGATGCAATTCTATGGACGAATGACATTGGATTTCGCTGAATAATTCCAGAAACTGTGGCGATATTTTCAGGCGTAACTGCGGTTTGCTTGCGGTCAACATGCCCCACTAGATCATCAGTTACGCTGCCTGTTCATTAAAATTTTGCGAGGAGCGTACGAATGGCTTTCGCATCGGGTCCTTTTGGAACATTAAATCGTGCTTGAAAACTTTGCCTTGTTTCCATAGGACTCTCTTCTAACCTGTGGTACTCTAGCACCAGAAAAACGCGTTGTTCAATGGAGTACATGGTTTTAATCTCTTCCTTCGGTACGCTAACCTCCTTTCACGTTTCAATAGTGGAACTGATCGCACTCGGCTTCCGATCACTATTTATACTAGGCATTACATATGGCGATTACAGCACCATCTGTTAGCAGCTTTTGTAACTATTATTTCAAACTGCTGTATAAACTATAAAACGTATTTCGTTTAATGAACCAATGGCCATGTAAGTTCACAAGGCTCTTACTTTATTTGAAACTGAGACGTTGAAAATTGTGGTGCTGGGCTGGAATTAGAATTCGATTTCACTGTGTTCCCGAAGATTGCAAACTCTTCTAGGCGTCCTCGAAAGGCACCTATCAGGTTTCGAATCCTGATCAGCACAAAGTATTCATTATTTCATTTCAAGCCCTAGCATGTGCACTCCGAACTACTGGTGAAAAATAGTTGCATTTTTAACGTCTCTTCGTGCGTTGTCAGCTGTAACATGTTCGTTTCAACTCACAGCCACATGATAAGCTTCTTATTACAACATTACAAGATCAAACGTTTCCTTACATCTTTTCAAGTTCAAACATTCCTCTCCATCCTACTGGTGAAAACGGATTTGGGTATGACATTGTGTTCGTTGTGATCACCAACGACGACATGTTGTTGATTCAACTTCTAGCCAGCAGAGTATTTTCCATCACATCATTGAAAGTACAAACATGCCATTCCTAGCTATTATTGGAAAAGAATTTGATAGTTAAAGTTTCTTCATGACCACGTGTGCGGGGTTTGAATTCCATTCAGCACAGAACTTTTCGTCGAATGATGTCTAGCTAAACATGCGCCCATCTCGCTACTGGTGAACTAACAATAGCTTTTTATCGTCTGTTCCTGGCTAGAAAACGACGGTGCTAGATGCTGGGTTCGAATCCCAGTCAGGCAAAAACAATTCTATCGTCAATTAAGGTTCCACCATTTCGCTATTGGTGAAAAACATTTGATATTTAACTCCTGATTTTATGTACAGTCGTGCTCAACAGTATCCGAACGACCTGAATTGCATTTCACCTGATTTCCATGCGACCTACATAACGCAGCTGTCTAGCAGGTCCTCAAATCGCTCCTTGGTACAGTCGTTTGACTATTGAAAATGGTTCCAACAAATCACCACTAGAAAACACTGCTCTGTATCGCAATAACTAAAGATGTAAAGTAATACCACGATACTACAAATATCAGGGAACACTTCATCACAGATAAGACTGTCCTTAAGGCTTGTAAGCTCACATTTATTGCAATAAATGACTTACCTGAAATGTTAGACTCTCATTAATACGTCAGATAGGTAATGCACGTAGTAAGTTCGTCGTATTCATGATTTCCTCTTCAATGTAACATACCATACTTGTTATTTAACACAAAACGTCATTAAAAATTTACGTTATTCACGAGCAGCTAGTTGAGAAAATGTATGAACTTCAAATGACACGACGAACCGTCTCGTTCTGCATATGAATTCAAACCCAGGTCATGCAGGCTAGGCGGCGGTGGCCGTGCGGTTCTAGGCACTTCAGTCCGGAACCGCGTGACTGCTACGGTCCCATGTACGAATCCTGCCTCGGGCATGAATGTGTGTGATGTCCTTAGGTTAGTTAGGTTTAAGTAATTCTAGGTTCTAGGGGACTGATGATCTCAGATGTTGAGTCCCATAGGGCTCAGAGCCATTTGAACCAATCATGTAGGCTAAGATTTCGTGGCTGACGGAAATTAACAGTCATTCCTGACTAGGCATAAAGAGAGTGATATACCTCATTTTTGGACAGTATCAGTTAGCAAATATCAACTTTAAATTACATAACGCGAATTCTTACCCAGCATCTATTGTCCCTGTTAAGGAACTACGAGAGATGTTAAATATTGTTACTTCACAAGTAACTTACTTAAAATGCAGTGAGGTAAAGCTTTGTGTTGGACTGGGATTCGAACCCAGAACCTAATCGGATTGTTATCGAAGCACAATCAAACTTTGACATATCGGATTTTCTCGGCAGTAGCTAGATGTATTAAATGAAATGACGAGACGTATCGCTGTTATATTCTAGAGAAAAGGAACGTTAAGTCTGGGTTCGTTACACCAGCAGCGACATGTGAGCGTGTTTGAACTAGAAATAATATGACGAAGTGTTCAGTGCTGACTGAGAATCGAACCCTAAACATATCGTTTGTTGACTACACACAAAGAGACGACACTTACCGAATTTTTCTCCACCAGCAGCTCGGAATAACATCCTTGTACTTACAGTGATCTCGCAAATAGTTCTGTGTCTCACTGGGAGTCAAAATCGTCAGATATCGTTAGTGTTGACAACGAATGAAAATGCATTAAAAATAAAAATTATTATCCACCAGTAGATAGGTGTTCTCATGCTAGATCTTGATAATACATAGTGAAAAGTTTAGTGCTGGGCCAGGACTCCAACCCATTCATGCGTAATATGTGGAGATGTTGAGAAATCTGCAGTTTGGATCAAACAACAAGTTGTAGTCGAGCTGTATTCTCACGAAGGGACCAAATTCCGCGTTAAGGGCGGTCTCAGTTGCATTCCCAGTTCAGAACCAATTTTATCGACATACAGAAGCTCAAATAAAAGATGGAATAAGTGTGCTGTGACCGTACACAGGGTTTGTTTCGTCACTAGAAATAAATAACTAGTATAAGAAAAGTTACTGGTGATTGAGTTTCTACATGTCGCCAACCCTTACTTTATTGTGGTTCCACCTAACGTCTACTTGGTAGAGAAGGAATATCATGTTTAATGTGATTTTCAGACCACAATGCCATTATACCTTCTTCACTTGGCGTAGCCAGAAGAGAATAGAATCTGCCTCTCCCTATCTAAAAACGTCGACAGAAGTTGGAATCGAACCGAGACCATCATCATATGAAACTATCTTCAGTCCAACAGACCACCAACCCCTCTTCTCTACGACTCATTTCTCTATCATAACACCGTTTCGGCACACAAGATGAGCATTCTGACACACAGGCTCCCTGTAGTGGTTTGCAGGATGTTCAGTACATTCATTTACTTGGTTGACCGAATCGCCATGAGCTAGCTGCCTTGGCTACCCAGTGCATACATTCGACTCTATTCTGTAATCAGCGAAATAAAATAACGTAACTGCCACCTACACAGAACTGCCAGCAGTGTAGGATGCAGAAAATTAAATAGGAAGTGTTCCTTTCCATTTGAGCTACTCTATTGCGCTATCTGTTTGTTGAAACAATCGTGCAGTGCAAAAGAAATGCTGTAACTGTCTGTCTCTCAGAAGTCTAGATCCGGCCATATGCATTATCTCACAGCACTGTGGAATGCCGAAGTTCTGGAGGAAGTGTTGTTCACTTCTTAAGGTGCTGCAGCTGTTTCACAGCTAGTAGCGTAACGGTAAGGGTCGTGCACTGTTGATAAGACGTCGCGCGTTCTGTTACATTCGCTACTACATTTCTTTTAAATGCAATTCTGTTGTCTGCTGAAGTTATCAATTTGATGGAACTTTGATTATAGTTCGCAGTTGGCCTTTGGCTGTGCTGCGGTGAGGACGCGCTGTTTGTGTTCCTGCCGCGGAGCCAGCGCTCGTGTTGTTTACGTCGTACCCGGCCGTTTCGCGCGTGCCTTACTCAGCATATAGATCACTATGGCGCACCAATACAGAAAATCGACGCTCAGATTTACGTTCCGCAACGAATTTGCACGGCCCAAAGCACTCGAAGTCGAACGATTTCTACGAGAAGAAGTTAAAATCCCGGCGACCGACATTCTCGGCATTCACTTGTCCATTGTGAGTAGTATCGTATATGTCAAGATCATCAACGACGCAACATGTGAACGGATCCTTCGGGACACGAAACAGGGCCTCCGTTTCTGCCATGCTGATGGCAATGTGGGGACTGTACACGTCGATTATTGTGGCATGGGACTTCGCACGATCAGAATTTTCGAACTTCCCTTCGAACTACCGGTGGAGGCCGTCGCGACAGCGCTGCACCCCTACGGCACGGTCCATGATCATATTGCGGAAAAATGGACGCAATTCCAGACATATCCTGTGCTGAACGGAGTCCGCCAGGTTCGAATAGAACATAAAAGACATGTACCTTCGTATCTGAATATCGGTGGCTGCCGTGCCATCGTCATCTACGATGGGCAACCAAAGACCTGCTCTGGTTGTGGGAAGGAGGGACACCTCAGATCAGAATGTCTCCAACGTCGAATCACTCAACTGCCGCCGGCTGACGCAGACCCTCCATCCCAGCAAACGTTGCTTCCCGTGACTTACGCAGCAGCCCTCACGACAGCTACCACTTCACCACGACAGCCGACATCCACTGTTGGGTCGCGGCTCCATTCTCCAATACAGGGCGATGACGACACATCCGTTCCACAAGCTACGGATTCAATTCCGATGCCGCCGCCCCCGTCGACGGATAACAACACACATGACGATAGCATGGCCGTAGACTCGCTTATTGTGCCTACAGCTGCCTTTGTGCCGGAACGTCGGGAATCTTTGCCGTCGTCTGACAGAGAAGGACACACCAGGAAGCAAAGCTCCCCGAAGCGAAGGAAGCGGAGGCGTAGAGCAACTTCCGAACGGGATGCGACACAGCCTCCAGAGGACGACGACTCCACCTTCAATGACGACGCTGCCACAGCCGTCATTTGCTGCAGTGTGGCACCACCGAACGGAACTGAGGACAAACCACATATACCTACAGTGGCAACATCGGATGCCGATACGCAGGACAGATGCTGACCACCACCTTCTAGAGTGCAAGCACCCCTGCCGTGTCCTGAGGACGTTAGGGAAGCCGATCTTGCTTTGAGTTCCCCGACGTGGGCGGATGACCACGACGACGGCGGAACCATGCAAGTTACGCCAACAGGGCCCACGCCATTGGCGCCGGCTCTCTAGAAAGGACGGCAGGTGAGGTTTGGGGGGATGCGGAGACGTCAATACTGTCAGAATCGTCGTAGGTAATTCCAGTCTTAATGGATAACTTAACACTTTCGGTTCGGCAACAAGCTTATCGTATCGCCACGCTTAACCTCAACACGATACGAACGGCAGTGAAGATCCAGTTGCTGCGTGAGATGCTTCGTTCTTCGGATGTTGACATTGCCCTGTTGCAAGAAGTGAATATAGCGGCCCTCCCCGTTTTCTACGGTTATGTGACATATGTGTCACCGGCGGACTGAAATGGCAGCGGTACGGCAATACTAGTGCGCGACGGAATTGCCATCGAAGAAGTGACTTACCTTCCGTCAGGAAGGGGGCTGGCGATCACAGCACTGGGCACGCGCATCATTAACATTTACGCTCCATCAGGAACTGACCAACGCCGCGAATGATCGCTGTTCTACTCGGAGGATATCGCCCCCCCTCTTCATCAGCCGCTTCGATCAATATATCTTCGGCGGCGACTTTAACTGTGTGCTCCACCCAAAAGACCAAGTCCCACACTTCTCGACTTGTCAAGAACTTCGGCTCCTGGTTCGAGATCTGCTTCTCACCGACACGTGGGAGACAGTGCACGGTGACCGCCCCGGGCCGACATACCTTACTAGTCACTCAGCCAGTCGCCTAGACCGCATTTATGTCTCACGATCTCTAGCGCCGGGAGTATTGGACACCGAACGTTGGCCGCTTGCCTTCTCCGATCATAGCGCTTTCATATGCACACTAACTCTACAACAGCAGCGGATATGGCGCAGCCGAGGACCCTGGAAGCTGAATGTGGCACATCTTCAAGCACCGGAATGCTGTCGAATTGTCGCCAACACATGGCTGGATTGCGAACGTCGTCACCCCCGATACCCTTCGACTCTAGCATGGTGGGTGCAAAACCAGCGTTTCGGCGTGTGCTAACTCAATTCGGTAAAGATATCGCAGCTTGGCATAGTCACACATTGGACTTTTATTACACGATGCTTCGCGAACTCGACAGCCATCCACCATCTCCAAACCGACAAATGGAAAGCCGCCGAATTAAAGGTCAAATATTGTCTCTTACGAGGAAACGTTTGGAGGGGGTCGTCGTCCGATCGCGACTTCAAGACCGAGCGCAAGGAGAGAACCCGTCTATGACTCTCATCGTGCTCGACAGCCGACGACGCCGACAGCAGCTGATCACGGACCTCGAATTGCCACGTGGTAAGGTCGTAATGACTCAGGTGGCGGTTACAGAAACCTTCGCAGATCACTATCGCCGGTTTTACGACGAGGTGAATACAGAGGAAGAGGAAGCGGACGATCACGACATACTGCAGCACGTGTCGCACACCCTCGACAATGCAGCAGCGGCGACGCTGTTAGGTGGGATTACACGGGACGACATCGAGGACGCGCTTAACAAGGGAGCACTCAACAAATCTCCCGGGCCAGACGGACTGCCACTCGAGTTTTATCGCACTTTCCGCGATCTAATGATGCCCCGATGGATCAGCATGTACCAAGAACTGATGACCCCCGGTTCCCACGTGCCACCTGCATTCGTGGAAGGTCTCCTTATACCGATACACAAGCCTTCCAGAGGTCGGACGGTCGAGGACTACAGGCCCATTACAATGCTCAACTCGGACTATAAAATCTTCGCCCGACTACTCGCCAGCCGCATAAAGAAGGTTCTGCTCCTACTCCTCTCAATGGAGCAAACGACACAGGGCGGAGTGACCAACATGCAAACGGCAACCAGCGAATGCAGGGATTTAATAGCCATCGCCACATCCTGTCGCCTTCGAGCTGCTCTGATCTCCATTGATTTCGACCAGGCCTTTGACAGAGTTCACCACAAGTTCCTTCTGTCCGTTATGGCCCGCATGGGCTTCCCGCCTGACTTTCTCGACATCTTTCAGCGCCTTTTCCGTGGAGCTGCATCCCGTGTACTGGTGAATGGACGGATTGCGGGTCCCTTTCTGATCCGACGGTCAGTTCGCCAAGGATGCCCACTCCCCATGATCCTTTACGCGATCGCTCTCGAACCACTTGTCGGAGGGTTGAAACACAGGCTCTCGGGCATGTCATTGAGGGATCACACCTTTCGCTGCAGGAAATATGCTGATGACCTTCTCTTACTTGTCCGCTCTGGTGACGAGGTACGCTCGGTGATACAATGGATCAATCGCTATGGATTGGCAGCTGGCAGCCTCATGAATGTGGCCAAGTCGGCAGCGATGCCCGTTGGGAGAGGTCTACAGGAGGACGCTTTAGCCCCACTCCCACTAGTTAGCAAGATCCGGTTCTTGGGCATAGTATTTACACAGGATGTGCGCCGCCCAGCTACCATGAACTATGCACGATTACTACAGGCCATACGCACAGAAGTTCGCCGCAACTTCGACGGATGGCCCTCCTACAGCGTGTGGAATACCTCAACCTTCACGTGGCGACTAAGATGATCCACATGGCCCAGGTACTACCGATATCGACAGCGATGGCACACAGATTGCAAGCAGCGTTTGGATACTACCTTACCGCCGGACACCTATTCAAAGTCCGCTACGAAACACTCACCCTCCCTCCGCGTGATGGCGGACTGGGGCTTCTAAATGTACGAGCGAGAGCTACAGCGTTATACTCGTGCACAATGATGAAATTGTGGACCCACAAAGATGATTCCCTTACGGGACGTCTGTTAGAGGAAATGCTGCCGGCGTCTCTCCTGCCACCTGTCACGGTTGCGCACATTACACCCTCACTCTCGCACCTCTCGGCATTTATTCTTGAGTATAGTTACGTGCACCCAGACCTTCCCAACACTCGCACTCCCAAGGCGAGAGACGTTTACAGACTGCTGCTAGGGTCCATACCTCGCAATGTGATTGAGAGGAAGAGCTCTACGACCCTATGGCCGGCAGTGTGGAGAGCGGTCCAGAAGTCGTTCCTCCCCACGCGGGTGCGAGCCGCGTGGTACCAGGTGGTGAACGGGAAGGTTGTAACACGACAAAGGCTGCACGCTATTGGGATGACGGAATCCCCCCCTTTGCCCGCGTTGCCACCTCGTGGATACTGACGAACACCGCTTAACATGTGGATCGGCGTTAGAGGTGTGGCTGCTAGTGCAGAAGATCCTCGCCTGCTACCTACGTATCGCGCCTCGCACAATTGAGCCACGGCACCTCCTTTGTCCAGAGGATACTTATTTCCCACCTGCGAAGACTCACGCTCTCACATGGTTTAAAGGCATGTCCATATACTACCTCTTTCGAGATGATGGTGCTTGATTACTGGCAATTTCTCCAGGACAGTCATAGCACACTTGAGTGTACACCCCGATACCGACGACTATTTGCGAACTATTTGCGCAGTGTCTTCGATAACCCCCCCCCCCCCCACAGTTGGGGAGTACCGGGCAGAGGATGACCGCCATCATGGAGCTCCACACGCTGCGAAATGTTGTACCAATTTGGAACATGGAATCTGTAAGCAGATGGGTCATGCACATGGAATGGCGTGCGGGATTTGGTTACATTTTTCTTTCTTTATTATCTATCATCACACTATTAGTTTCAAATTCTTTTTCATAGTTTAGAAGGAACTCTTGTTCTGTTGTTGCTACGGATGTAATTTTCTAATTTTGTTTGTCTAACTGAAAGACGCCTTTTGTCCACATATATATATTTTTTTTCTTGTCCCTGATTGTTGCCTGCAACTTTCGACTGCCACAGACATGACTATGTAGTAAAAAAAAAAAAAAAAAAAAAAAAAAAAAAAAAAAAAAAAAAAAAAAAAAAAAAAAAAGGGTAACGAACGGTACTCGATACAGCGACCAACTACTTACGATTACGGGGCTTGGACGCTATCCACATTTTTTTTCAGTTTACAATTCTAGAAATGAAACAGATGCAAAAGAAGTGCCAGAGGAGGAGTCGAACCCGAGACTTCCGGCGTAAAAGTCCGAGTCTGAGCCCCAACCATTTTTTTTTTTTTTAATTGGAAATCATTATCGCTGCCAACCTTTTATATAAAGGATACTTATATATACTTTTATGTAAAAGGTTGGCAGCGAAAATAATTTCCAATTAAAAAAAAAAAACAAAAAAAAAAAGGTTGGGGCTCAGACTCGGGCTTTTACGCCAGAAGTCTCGGGTTCGACTCCTCCTCTGGCACTTCTTTTGCTTCTGTTTCATTTCTAGAATTGTAAACTGAAAAAAAAGTGGTTAGCGTCCAAGCCCCGTAATCGTAAGTAGTTGGTCGCTGGATCGAGTACCGTTCGTTACCTTTTTTTTTTTTTTTTTTACAACACAGTCATGTCTGTGGCAGTCGAAAGTTGCAGGCAACAATCAGGGACAAGAAAAAAAAAGTTCTAGAGGAAGTGTTGTTCACATCCTAAGGTGCTGCAGCTACGTCACAGCTAGTAGCGTAACGGTAAGGGTCGCGCACTGTTGATAAGACGTCGCGTGTTCTATTACATTCGCTACTACATTTTTTTTAAACGGAATTCTGTTGTCTGCTGAAGTTATCAATTCAATGGAACTTTGAGCATAATTCTCTTCACTTCTCAACCCAAAATAGTTGCATGTGGAAAAAAGGCTAACTTCTGCGTCATTTTGTTCTTTTCAGGTTTAATAGATGGACAGGCAGCAGATACGTCTCGAAGCATTTGTATTATGTGTGGGGAGAGCGCATCGTGCCAAAATAGAAAAGTATTTTCTACATTAGCTGTCGTCTGGTAGTGGCATTTTATTCTTCTTCAAACCTTGTTTGGCAGTTTTAACTCAGAACAAGTTTTCTACATGCATGTAATCAATAAACTGCATGTGCATTGTCAGACTGTTGTAGATAACATCAGAGAATTCGCATATATCGTTGATGATTAATTTCTCTGTCATGTTTAGTATTGTTTTAACAACACTAAAAGAAACCTACGAAAACTGTGCACTGTATTGTAAGAAATGAAATAAAACTACCCACGATAACCTTACGACGAAAGTAAGTCTGTTTTAACAAAACTGAGTATCTGTACACAAGCGTGCCTCTATCTGCACGAATTAGTAAAATACTACTCACTTAGATTTCGATTGGGTCTGTGTTTAAATAGTATGCTGTGTCATACTCAACAGGTATGCAATGGTGGCATTTCATAAATAAAGTTACGTATTCCTAGAAACCCAAAATTTGCTTGTCAGCAGCGGAAAGAGGCGTTACCTGTTAAGCAGTATTGTAAGTTTTTCACCATTGCACTTTGAGCTGAAAGTATTTTCTTGCGATTTGCTAATCAATTTATTTCCTTCATACTTATCACCCTGGCATGGGAATCTTAAGTGAAGAACATTACTGAATTTCGTATCGTTGACGGTCGATTCAAATTTCTTCAGAGACGCTTGTATTGTATAGCAGCTCGTCAGTCAGATAGCCGTGATCTACGACCATTAACACAACTTACTGAGTCGAGCTGTCAAGAGGATTTGATGTGTAAGGGTATTCTTCTGATTTTGTTACAGAATTTTTTCTGGGAATTCGCAGCTCCATGAAATAATACACAAAAAAAAAGCTCGCACGCGCTGCCCCTACCACGGTTAGAACTGACGGTTTCCTTAACCATTGGAACACGAGACACGGGCGGTACCACGGGGCTACGGACACACTGCTGCCAGCACGCCACTCTCGTCATGGTATTGGTCGCTCAGCCTCATAACGCATCTTGAAAGATATTAAAAGTTGTCACTCATGTGAAGAATAGCATTTCTTTAGCCAAAAAATTTAAATTTCTGTCTCAGTGTCTTTTTTTTTAAAAAAAAATCTTTATTAAGACAATACATTACAACTATATGAAAAATACAAAAATAACCCACCACCTCAATAATTAGTGGGTCTATGTATTATACTACTAAGAATACAGCAAGTTCTACATTTAAATAGTATAGCTGGCTAACTTGTGGACAAGGTTAATCTATTAGGCTATTCTACTTTTCTAGTGTATTCTGCAGCGGTTACAGGTGTGCCAGTTGGTGTCACAAACCTACTGTTTTAAGGCCTGCTCACTGAGCTAAACCCATGTGAGCGTGCCCCTGGCACTGGGCTGGCCAAGTCTGTGTTGTCGCCGCAGTCCCTACTTGTTAGTATTGTTAGTGTTCTAAGTCTACTACTACTGCTAATTTAATTGGTTCTATGTCTAAGTAGAGTGCAGTTGTCGTAGCCTGGTGGGTGATGCACTCGCTGGCCTGGTCCAGTAGTGCGGCGGATTCCAGTCAAGGGAGACTGGCCTGCTCTGCACCCGGCGGTATGGCGAGTACGTCTCAGTCTATTCCGGGTTCAATATCATTTATCTTGGGTTCTTAAGAATTCTCGCAAGATCTTCTGTGATACCAAAGTGTTGAGAATACTGAAGGTATCGGCACTTCTTATTAGGGCATAAGTGTCGTGATCGGGTAATTGCGCTCGCAGGTCATGCGCCACATCATCATATAGCGGGCAATCATAGATGATGTGCTCAGGTGTTCCGTCTTGAGCGCCACAGTCGCACGCTGGTGTAGCTCTTTTTCCAAACCGACATAGGTATGTCGGGTATGGTCCATGTCCCGTGAGAAAGTGCAATGGTCCCCTGCTTGGCTCGAAGTGGGTCATCCCAAGCTGCTCTTTGATATTTGGCAACAGCTGAAAGACCCTTCTACCAGTTTCTTCATTCTCCCAAGATGTTTGCCATAACTCCTCCCCCCTTCTCTTGATGGCAGGTTTGTCTCCTACCTGAACCCCCAAAATTCCCCTTGTCTTATCTATTTTCCCCTTAGTTATCCAGTACCATGCGGCCTGGTCCCTTATCTTTATGTCTAACGGGCATAATCCCATTAGCACCAATAGAGCCCCTCCAGGAGTCGTTCTGTAGGCACCTACAGACCGCATTATCATGTTTCTTTGCACCCTTCTCACGTCCATGGACGGCATCACCCTCGTGAGCCTGTGAGCCCAGACCCCACATGCATAACCTGCTACTGATGACAGGATGCTGTTGTGATATAATTTGTTGAGAGCAGGTGGCATGTGAAATCTTTTGTGACCAATGTTGATGAGGTTGTTCAGGGTTTCTATGGCGCGTAGTGTAATGGTTTCGATATGAGATGTATAGCTCCTTTTTTCATCAAAAATTACTCCAAGATATCGCGCTTCGCGACGCCGAAGAACTGGTGTTCCATCAATTCTTACTGTGGGATTCCTGACCAGACTGCCTTTTAGAAGAAGGTATGTTGACTTATTTGGTGCAATTTTCATTTTAGCTTGTTGACACCATTCAGCTAGTATGTTGATTGTTCTTTCTATTTTTGGTTCGAGTTCTTCAACCAACAGGAGGAGGTCGTCAGCGCAGGCTATCACGTCTAGCACGTCCTCACTGAGTTGTAGTTTTTCTAGCAGCGGTTCTACATTTACGTCCCAAAAGAGTGGCCCCAGTACGGAGCCCTGGGGACACCCCTTCGCAATGGTCTTGCTTATTTTGTCGCTAGGCGATGATAACCAGACCTCCCTGTCCATGCAATAGCTCCTGAGACAGCCATAGAGGGGCCATGGACACTCCTTCTCACGCAAGCGGGGGAAGAGCGAGGGCCACCACAGGTTGTCAAAGGCGCCACTGATGTCCACTATGATGCCGATCACGTATTTGTACGGGGCAGAGCCACAGACCTCAGCCGCCAGGGCGATTGCGTCAGACGCTGATCGCCCCGGCCGAAAGCCGAACTGCCTGTCGCTCATCCCGCACAAAGTTCTGTGTGCGGTCAGTCTGTCAGCCAACAGCTTCTCTAACAGTTTCCCCAGGATGTCTAGGAGACATACTGGTCTGTAGGAGTTTGGCTCCATGGGATCTTTGTCCTTGCCCTGCTTGATGATGACCATATTTGCTCTTTTCCAGATATTTGGGAATTTGCCAGTCCTAAGACATTCGTGACATAAACTTGTGAGAGGTGCTATTAGCTGTGGGGCGAGGAACTGTACCACCTCCGCTACTATACCATCTGGCCCTGGTGCTTTCCCTTCTTTTAGCGATTTTATTTGTGCAGCAATTTCTTCTTCAGAGAAAGGGTACACTCGGGTGTTGTTGGTGTACTCCTGCTGATCTACCCTGCGGATTTGCTGTTGGTTCTCTGTTTCTCCATTTTCCTCATCACCTGGAAGTAGGAGGACCTCGGCGGTCTCCCGCCAGGACTCTGTTGTTCATCCAGCCTCTCTGAGAGTGGAGAGGACCGCTGGGGACCTTATCTTCTCCATGACCAACTTGTAGGGAACTCCCCACAGGTCACTTTCAAGTTGTCTTAGTACGTAGTCCTCCCAGCTCTTCATCCTTACCTGTTTTAATTCTTTCTGGAATGCTTCCTTTGCTTCTCTATATTGCTGCAACCAGTGTTGTTTTTCCAGCCAGACGGTACTTCGCTGGTAGTACTTCCTCGCCCGTCGGACAGACTGGCGCAGACGTTCGAGGTCGGCAGTCCATGGCGATGGGGAGGCCGCTACGGCCCTTCTCCTATTCGGAACAGCGGCTTTTAGCGCCCTAATCACTGATCCCACCAGTTCCTCGGCGTACCTATCCAAGTCCAGGTCACCCTCGGGCAATGGAGGAATACTACACCCTCGAGCCAGGCGTTCCCAGTTAGTTTTGTTGAAGTTATACTGTGTTTCCCACCCCAGGTCCCAGTGGCACTCTTCCTGACTGAGTGGAAAGACGATCAGATTGTGGTCGCTTGTGGTGACTTGATCTTTAACTACCCAACTTTGGATGTTACTACTGATGTTAGATGTGGCAAGGGTGACAACAATGTTGGTCCCTAATCCACCTCCACCTGTATAGGTGGGGGGATTTCCTGGTTTATTGGCCACAACAAGCTGTTGGGCCATAATAAGCTCCTCAGCCTTTCCGCCATTTGCATCTCTGGTGCCGCTTTACCATAGGAGGGATTTCGCATTCGTATCTGCCGTGATGATAACCTTCTTGCCTTGTAACGCCGTGGTCGTTTCCGCAAGATGATCTAGGTGGTCCTCAAAGTTCCCTCTGTACTGGAAATACATGTTTACTATGAAAACCAAACCAAGGGGCGTCTGTAATTCCACGTCGTTACAGTGGCTGTTTGACAGCTGCGTTATTGTTGTTGCTCTCAGCCCTTTATTTATGATGATCACAACTGCTTGGGGTTCTTCCCCGGTGGAGATGACTTGCCAGGAGGCTGACATGAAGGGGATTTGCCCAGCCCGAGAATATGGTTCCTGCAAACAGATTACGTCCAGTCTCAGCTTCTCCACTATCCTTCGTAGCTCCTGCATGACAGGGCGGCTATTGTGGGTGTTAATTTGTCCGATTCCGAGTTTTGGTGACATTATGGGAAATATGTATGGAAATTACATTCGGGCCATGGTTTGTTCCAGTCTGACGCTATTCGCCCATTGGCCAGGACAGACTGTGCCTATATTTCGTCCAACTCGAATCTTTCCCCTCTCCTTTCGAACACTTTTTTGAGCAAGTCAGGGCTCCGAATTCGGTGGGAAGGTTCACTGACCTCAACTGTATCCTGTCTACAGCCTCCATTGTGGACAAAGTGACCCTTCTTCCATATTTATGCCCTACACGTACGACGTGCCGAAGTGCTGTGGTGAGGATGGCCAGCTGCTCCAGGCGGGAGAGCTGCATAGCAAATTCTAGGTTTGGATAGATTCTCCAAGGGTCTACTCCCGTGGGTCTTGATGTTGTTGCGTCGAGTTGTGTTGTGCTTGTAACAGAGCTATCCTGTAGGATTGCTTTGGGGGTGTCGTCTTGTGTGGGGTTTGTGGTGTTTGTGTCTTGGGGTCCTGAGTCATTAGCTAGCGTGTGGGTGCTTAGTGTTGGGGTAGGTTGACTTGTTGTTGCGGCGACAAAGTTTGCCGCTTCAGGGTTGAGTGTGGAGGTGACAACTGGAGGATCATAATTTACAGGTTCAGCCTGTATGGTTATATCTTTTATGGGAGTAGTTTGTTCGTCAGCTTCTTGCGCTGGTTCTGTTTGTATACTTACAATTCTCATGGTTATTTCTTGTTTCTTAATGTTCTGTACTCGATTTATGAGTTCTTTGAATTTACGTGCTCTTTCAGCGTCTCTTGTTTGCTGGGGGATTTCCTTTTCTTAGCTGTCCTGCTTTGGTTTACAGCGTCAGCCATAATCATTCTGGCTATTAAGCGCTGTTCTAACATCTTGGAGGTTGGGCAGTTTCTGCCAGATGCCCCGCAGGACTTTTTACCTCTGCGTGTACATGGCACACAATCGCTTGTTTTGCTGCAGTTTTTTCCGAGATGATCTTCAGAACCACACCTGGAGCAAGCCGGCTTCCTAGTACAATATTTATGTATATGATCGATATCTGCACAGTTGTGGCAACGAGGTACCACCAGGAAATCCTTGACATTTATGGCGTGAAAGCCTATGTACACCTTGCCCATTGTTGTTAATCTTTTCCAGAGAGCCCCTGAGACCTCCGCCACATGGTGGACTACATCTCGGTCCCTCAGTCCTGTCCTGAATCTTAACTTAAAATCTTTCATAAAAGTCTCAATGTCCATGTCGTCTAGATTCTGTTGGTACAGAGTGTCACAAAGGTCTTCATTAGTTAATGAAACTAGAACATCATTTAGGATGACCAGTGGGTTCCTCTTTCGTGGGGGCTCACATCGGACTGATTTACAGAGTTTCTGGTTTGCCAGTATCTTGTCTTTATCCTCTTCTGTGGCAACATCAACAATGACTACATTCTTGGTTGCCTTGACCCTGTTAATCTTAATCTTGTCTTTGGCTGGGTTTACTGAGGTTGCAAAGACCTCCTGAACTTTCTTAATGTCCTGTCCGGGGAGTGGTCGCAAAAAGACCGCTGTGTCAGGTCGTTTCGACACTTTCGCAATCGTGTCCTTGGTGGATTGAGCCTTTGTTGCCGCTTGCGCAACAACACCGGCCCATGACTTTGTTGGTTGCTTCCTGAGTCTGTCATTTTCTTTCTCTAACTCCTCTATCCTACCCTCTAACTTGGCGTTAGCAATTGACCATGCCGCCAGCTCATTTTTGAGTGTTTGAACGACTGCCTGACTGATTTTCCCATTTTGGTCAATAAATTGGCTTAACCTCATGAAACACTCTATAGTACTTTCCTCCATCACTTGATTCAAGCCATCTTGTGGCGAGAGATCAGCTAACATAGAAGCCCTTGTGGGCGCACTCGATTCGCTTGTCTCATCTGTAGCCATCATTTCATATTTGACAAGCGAAAAAATTGGGAGCCACGTCTCTTGCCCCGGACCGGCTCCTCTGGCATGGGGGGGGACTAAGTGCAGCTCGTCCACCAGCCTCGCCCCTAGGCCAAGGACCCCTCAGAGCTGCCAGGTTCAGCGCGCCGTTTCCAGCGCACTGGTCCCCTTCGATAACTAGCCACCTCCGATTTCACCTATCTCGCACCGGGAAGTATACCCTGCACTCCGGGGAGGCGGATGCACCTCCCGCCCTTCGCCCCCTACTGGCCCAAGCTTCCACCTGACGGCCAAGGACCCACTCCTACTCAGGTGGTGGGCCGGTCACCCAGTCGTTCGGGGGTCTGGGCCCATCTAACCTCACCCAGGCTGTGTTACCACCTCCTGGGCTTGGCGGAACACGCCTCGTAAGACCAGAGGCGCGGCGAAGCACACTTGCCGACTTGGGGTAGGATCCCACGACGGAAAACCAGCCACCGGCGTAGAGACACAGTTGGTGTGTGCCCCTGAGCTCTGGGGAGTAGCAGCGCCAGGCCAGCGCAACATGTCGCAGCCGAAGCTGATGCAGCGTCGCACCCGCCCCGCACCACCCCTCAAACCAGAGCCTTGGGGGACAGGTGTAGTGGCCCCTGTTGCGCAGCTCCCCCTGCGCCATGCACCCTTTGCTTTCGCTTTGGGTTGGGAGACCTTTAACGTCGTCCAGGTCGTGAGGAATTACAGCAGCTGGGCTGCAGCGCTCCGGGATCGTCGTTTGACTTACCCTCATGTCCTCGCCCAGCTGCCAAGCTCGACTCAAGAGAGACAGATGGTGTGTCTCTCGTAATGCAGTTTCCCCTGCGCCACGCACCCTTTGCTTTCGCCTCGGGTTGGGGGCATTTAACGTCCTACCTTGACGGAAGTTTAACGTCCTTCCTTGACACAACGACAACCCTCACCTTTCCACAGCCCGGAGATGGTATGAAATTGTGATGATGTTGAACGAATGATGGAATGGCCCGGGTCTTATGTTGTGGAGTTTGACATCATCGAGACGGTGCGGCACTCAAACCCGAGTTACGTTCCCCGGAGGGCCTCCACACGTACTGGGGGATCATGGCCGACCATGTCTCACCCACCACTTTTGGTAATTCACGGTGAGCCAGTGCGGGTCGGTGAGGATTGCACCCAGTTAAGGGCTAGCCTTTTAACATCATGCATGGACGGCCCTTCCCGTGTTAGCTTCACCCCATCTAGGGGGCTACTGAGCGCCGGGGCCACGTCAAGGCCACGGGATAGGACATTGCGGTCCCCGCCCCACTCAGGTTCCTCTGAGCTGCAGAGCACTTCAGAAATCTGAAGATTTCCAGGAATCAGAGGGTCTCCTGGCGGTTTTAACCCAGTTTCGGGAGGTAACACACCTCCCCCAGGTGGCGCCACGCAGACCGCTTTCCCATGCGTGTCTCAGTATCTTAGCTTACGTGAGGATTATATACCACGAGTAATTCAAATGGAAAGGGAATATCAAGTGAATTTAGCGAGTCAGTTCAGTACCATTTGTGGAAGTGATTGCACTGTCACAGTGTTGCCAAATGTTTGTCACGATGTTGCCAATTCTCAGCTATGCTAGGAACAACTCTGTAGCGTTATAGGAGGAGAATCCTGTGTTCGTGTCATAGGAGGATACGGAGAGGAGGAGCGGGGTTTGGTTAATATGCAGCGTTTTCTCCTACCAGGTGTGTCAAACATTCAGGTGTATAATCTTCCATCACGATTACAGTTTCCCACAAAATATATGCGAATAAAACACTTACCTTGTTACTTTGTTACAAAAGATTATTTCAGTACAATAAAAAGTCTTTGGAAATCAGCTTTGCCAACCTGTCACGAAAAGTAAGATAACAAACACTTTGCACCTCGAAATCGATTGCATCTATGTGCAGTCTTGTGATCATACAAGTAGAATTTCATGAATTGCACGAGAATGAAGAAAAATGTTGGTGCGAATGGAAGCTGTAAGAAACACAGTTACCTAATTATTCTGTACCACGTAATAATCAATTCATTTGATAGTTCAGAAGAGAAGAAATTAAAAAGTATGCCCATTAAGACAGAAACTAAAGTGCAGATGCGGGCACTGTGCAGATCTGCGCTTTTTCATCGTCAGATCTATACAAATAATGTATACTAACCAGCGTATTCATTGCTTTCGTGATGTTTCCCTCTTGTTTAGTCTTCTTATGATGAACTGGATCCACACCCATGAGTCTAATTTTTTCTTTGTATCCTTCCATCTGCTATCTTTGTGCGTTATTGTTCGGTGTTCAAAAAGCAAAATATTATGCCTGCTCCCACGAGGTATTAAAATGAGGTCGCAAAAAGGCTAACGAATTATAATCAAAATACAGTGAGCCGCCAATTTGTCTGTCATCATGGTGTTAAGTGGACAGAAATAGTTGGGTGTTATTGTCGTCTTTTCTTATTGAGATTTTCATATTACCCGACACAAGACGCCGAGATAAATGTGTATATTCTCCGTGACGAAACATCCCACATTCCATTCATCCTGATCCATTCGTTACGTGCATCGGTGACAATGAGTTATAGGAAAGCTGTTGTGAGCTGATGAATAACAATAACAATGGTAGTAATTGCAAATCAATAATCAAGGATGTTTACTGCATTACAGACGATTAGCAAAATAACCAAGAATGGCTGAGTGTTTAATTGGCGCACTGAGTAGGTGTTCTTACCACTTTGTTACTGAATTCTGTTCTAGTTGTTTGCAGAGAGAAAACAAAGAACCCCGTAGCCATACATATCGCTAGTACAACGAGATATTACCTATCAACTATCCTTGCTTTACATCACGAGACGAACATGGCGTCACTGAGCTGATATTTGAAATACATTTCTGTTTTCTCTCTCTGTCTCTCTCTCTCTCTTTTTATTTTAATTTTAATTTTTTGAGGAAAGCATCAAGCGCGATAATAAGCAAGTAGGCATATAACCTGTTTACAGTTATACATAATGCAAAAATACAACTTTTAAGTGTGTTATTGCGTAATTCCAGTTATTGACAGTCTATTCGTGAGCCTGCTCGCATTCAGTGGGGTGAAACCTATCACAGAAGCAAGCAAAACACAAATATTTCTTGCACCATGCGCAACACATAAACGAAATCTCGCTGCACTGACATGTTGTCCGAATTATTGCACGGAAAACATATCTGATTCATGTTGCTAAATACAGCTCTATCAGATACCAATTTGGAAGCGTACCAAGTGCATAAAAGTATATCTTGAAATACGCAGAAAGGCCCATAGAGGTATTCGACTGAAACATAGCCGTGGCCAAAATTGTAACTGGGGTCGACAGCATCGTCGTCTACCACCTTGACAACTCGAACGGTGACAGTGCTCGGCCGGTTACTTACGTTTACTGGTATCAAAGCTACAGCATGAAAACACAAAAATGTTAATAACCCGAAGACCATTAGTTTTGGAACCCATAGAAAGCAAAGCAGTCATCACTCGCAAGAGTGGTTTGAACACCACAGTGCTTTAATAGGCACGGTCTTGTTGGAGGTGGTATGCCGTTTCTTCCCTCAGACCTTTGAGTTCACTTACCTAGCCAATTAATAGGGGAACCTACAGTTTTACGTGACTTTCGGACCACAGTGCAACTCGGCACTTTTCACATCAACAAACACTGCCCCAGGGGAAATATGTGTAAAACGGCACATAAAAATCGTGGGACTAGTGAGGGATCGAACCTGAGACCTTCATATGCATAGTCTTGCTCTTTATCACCTTGCCGCCATGCAGCCAACACTGTGGTTGCTGCTTGCCATTAAAATTAAGGATCTCTCGTTTGTGCCTGCGTTGGCACTTGCGTGTCCCTTAGGAGACCTTACCTTTGGGATTACCCTCGTATACGTGTGTGTAAACGCCTTCCAATGCCCACTCAAGGAAGACAAGGATACCTAGTCTAGCTTCAATATTACAAATACGCCTCAGTTTGTGGATGAACGCAGACTTAGGTTGATAATCATTTTGAATATTTATCAGTACTGTACCCATTGGTGTGAAACTTGTTTTCTACCAATGATTCCCACAGCTACAGGAACACTACTTTAATACCTCTTACACAAAAAAGGCATTTCTGGCCAAGAGAAGTCTATTAATATCAAATGCCGGCCTTAATTTGAGGAAGAAATTTCTGAGGATGTACGTCTGGAGTACAGCATTGTATGGTAGTGAAACATGGACCGTGGGAAAACCGGAACAGAAGAGAATCGAAGCATTTGAGATGTTGAAAATTAGGTGGACTGATAAGGTAAGGAATGAGGAGGTTCTACGCAGAATCGGAGAGGAAAGGAATATGTGGAAAACACTGACAAGGAGAAGGGACAGGATGATAGGACATCTGCTAAGACATGAGGGAATGACTTCCATGGTACTAGAGGGAGCTGTAGAGGGCAAAAACTGTAGAGGAAGACAGAGATTGGAATACGTCAAGCAAATAATTGAGGACGTAGGTTGCAAGTGCTACTCTGAAATGAAGAGGTTAGCACAGGAAAGGAATTCGTGGCGGGCCGCATCAAACCAGTCAGTAGACTGATGACCAAAAAAAACACAAAATACTTACGCAGTGCTATCAGACGAAAAGATCAACCTGACACAAACTGTGGGAAGTTTGTTTTACAACCTTCGTACCTGGATAAAGAGCTTTTCCTATTTGAGATATCTGTGAGCGTTGCTGCATAAGACGATTTAAGAAGAAACTAAATTCCTTCAGCTACGCCAATGTTTAAAGAAATCGTGTTAACGGCACTAAATCGTGGTTTGTAAATCGTTTACCAGCCGTACTCTGCCGCATTTCGCTGGTTCGAAGGCAAAAAGCTTACTGACAAATTTCACAGAAGGAAAAGGGGGACGAAATGTCTCCCACTCGAAGGTCATGTTGTTTTACTTAAATGCTTACAAAATCGGGCAAAACGAACAATGAGGTTGTCAGTATAAGCACATTACTGTTGTCATGATAAAGGGCCCGTTTAGGTCAACCATATTGTACACAGAAGTGGAAGAGAGAACACCACTAAATTCTACAATCCGTATGCCTTGCATACACACAGAAATTACTGTTACAGTGTACTTATGGAGCCCAATGAGTGAATTGCATATTTTCCGGAGAGAAAGAGCACTGGCAAAATGTCTTCGCTACATTAGGTTACTTAAACTGGCGTCACTCTGAGCTAGAATTTATGGTCAGCGACTAAGTGTAAGGACAGTGAGTCGGATGCGGGTTTTGCAATTGTGAAATGCTTTCCTTACATTATGATTTTCCAAAACATTCTGTGTCATACACAACTTGAAACAGGTCACGTCGACCAAATCATATGGAAGAACCAACAGCGACGTATATTGGAAGGCAGTAAGATCCCTTGGCTTTTGGTTTGGCAGTATTCGACAGCCATTTCTAGACGCAAGTAAATGAAGAAAGGCAGCGCGTTTTCGTTATCAGGTAACGTCTTCGTCAATTACTTTAGTTTTAATGTGATCTACGAGTAATTGCTGATGTTTAATATTAACATGAAAAGGATTCGGTAGACAGGGAAAGAACTTGTTCTTGGGCAACTACTTCTATAATGACCAAAAGGACTTAAATGATCTTCAAGCACATGTGTTCCAGCAGCGGTATGAAGAAAATGATAGTAATAATGACGGTGATAATCATGCTGTAACTTCACACATCACAGTGGATTTTCTCGAACTAAGAAATTTCCTGAATTAGTGAAAATTTCAAAATGGCTTCAAATCGAGGCTATGACGCCTAGATGAGTCTTTACATCCTGCTGACATGAGAATAGCATAATCTCCACGTCAGAAGCTTGCTTCTACTTAACCATTTAATAGACTCGCGTTTTTTTCCACCGTGACTAGTTTAGTAAGCTAAGCACATCATCCATTACAGCACACTCCTGGGGCTGGGAAATGTGGGCACAATGGTCTGGTGGAACTATCTATCACAAGTGCAATGCGTGGGTTCAGGCATTTACTTTTAAGAGGCACAAACAGATTTACTTTGCCTCTGGTAACCTGAAGAGAAAGATGTTATAATCCGGAATCCGCATTAAACATCACGTTCCTTCATCCCAAACAGGGCAGAGACGGTTTACGTCGGAAAATGACATAGGTGGAGGTCAGGGTAAACAGAAATACTGTCACCAGTAAACTTACTTACATTAGAAAATTTTATTTTATTTGATGAACTGATAGCCGTCTTAAGGAAAAGGGCTCTTATTTTACTTGTACTTGATTGAACTAGAGACGTTGAAAAATCTGGTGCTAGACTGTGATTCGAATTCGTATCTCGTCTTTCGAGGATCTGAATCTCTCGGAACAGTATAGTTCAATCATTTCATTCCTTTTCCCAAGACTGCAGTCTTCTCTAGATCTCCTCCAAGGTAAATATGTGGGTCCGAACCCTGATCCAGTACAAAAATATTCATAATTTCATTTCAAGCCCTATCACGTGCACACCGGCCAGCTAGTGAAAATTAACGTTCATTTTTAATGTCTGTTCATGTTGCCAACAACTTCTGGACAAACACGCACACATCTTGCTGTTGGTGGGTAAGCAATTGATACTTAACCTATATTCGTGGACGGTAAAGACGAACGATAGGAGTGCGGTTCGATTGTCGCCCAGGCACAAAAATTTGTGTCCTTATTTTAGAATCAAACACCTAGCAGCTGGCAAGAAAAACCGATACGTAACATTTGATTTTACTTAGTTAACAATCCGATTACGGCTTGGGTTCGTATCTCCGTCGCAGAACTTCACATCATGTGATTCATCTTTAAATTCATAGACACTTCGTTACTTCTGAATTGAGGTATATCAGACATCTTTAATGGTTAGTTAACAGGGATGAAAGGGTCTTGATAGGAGTCCCGGTTTATTACAAAAACTGTCGTCTTTTATTTTCAAGTTTAGATTTGGTTACTGATATAGGCGAGAATTTCGGTACTTCATGACTCTTCATGGATAGTCAGCAGTATGATATGATTAGATTAGATTAGATTAATACTTGTTCCATAGATCATGAACACGACATTCGTAATGATGTGGAACGAGTCATTTTAATGAAAGATTTCTTTACATACCAGTATTCAATTGCTTTACAACAATTTTTTAACCCCCCCCCCCCCCCTCTTCTCACTCTCTCTCTCTCTCTCTCACGCACACACACACACACACTCATTCTCTTTTTATTTTTATTTGTTTGTTGTGCTCGACTATCGGAGAGGCACGAAAACGTCCGTGAATGAGTTTCTTAGTTTTGAATACAGTTACGAAAGAAATATAAAAACGACTATGACAGTTACTGATTTATGATGGTTAGTAGCTGTCAGTTATGAGTATTATTAGTAACTAAGCTCCAGTCCATAAACCTAGTTACAGAAATGCGAATCAGACGCATTACGTATTCCAGGCCGTAGCAGCCGCGTCTTTGAGGCGCCAGCTATGGTCACTTCCGAGCCCGCTGTAGGATCACATCGGTTCGTCTTCTTCCTGCTGGTAATGTAACTGATATTTGGCAACAATGCAAGGTATGTTTGGCAACTCGGTGATCGACGAGTTACTTCCTGGTGTGCACGGAATTAAGCCTCAAAGTTTACTTGATTTCTCGTGTCATTTCCATTGAATAATCTGAGTTATTGTCGCTTGAGGTGTAACAGAAGATTGTAAATTTACAGTTTTCAGCCCAGCAAAGTCATTGAACGTAGCAATCGCAACTAATCTCGTCCTGTAAATAGCGGTTTACGAGTTCTAGCTACTATTGGCCTCGTAAGAGGAAAGTGCAAACCGTATCTATCCGGTAGCTCTGTGTTGACGTGCTGACCTGTGAAACGCGACTGTTATGGTTCGCGGTTCCAGCCCCGCTGAATGTAACGTTTTTATCCCTTCTGTGTAAGAGCTGCAAGCACTCAGATCAAACATCGATTAGCAAATCGTAAGAAAATACTTTCAGCTCAAAGTGCAATGGTGAAAAACTTACAATACTGCACAACAGGTAACACCTCTTTCCGCTGCTGACAAGCAAAATTTGAGTTTCTAAGAATACGTAACTTTATTTATGAAATGCCACGATTTCTTACCTGTTGAGTATGACACAGCATACCATTTCAACACAGACCCAATCGAAATCTAACTGAGTAGTGTTTCACTAATTCGTGCAGACAGAGGCACGCCTGTGTACAGATATTCAGTTTTCTTAAAACAGAATTTCGTCTTAAGGTTATCGTGGGTAGTTTTATTTCATTTCTTACAATACAGTGCATAGTTTTCGTAAGGTTTCTTTTAGTGTTGTTAAACCAATACTAAACATGAGAGAGAAATTAATCATCAACGATATATGCGAATTCTCTGATGTTATCTATAACAGTCTGACAATGCACATGCAGTTTATTGATTACATGCACGTAGAAAACTTGTTCTGAGTTAAAGCTGTCAAACAAGGTTTGAAGAAGAATAAAATGCCACTACCAGACGACAGCTAATGTAGAAAATACTTTTCTGTCTATTTTGGCACGATGCGCTCTTCCCATACATAATACAAAAGCTTCGAGACGCGTCTGCTGCCTGGCCGTCCGTTAAACCTGAAAAGAACAAAATGACGCAGAAGTTAGCCTTTTTCCACATGCGACTATTTTGGGTTGAGAAGCGAGGAGAATTATGATCAAAGTTACATTAAATTGATAACTTCAACAGACAACAGAATTGCGTTTAAAAGAAATGTAGTAGCGAATGTAATAGAACGCGCGACGTCTTATCAACAGTGCACGACCCTTACCGTTACGCTACTAGCTGTGACATAGCTGCAGATCCTTAAGAAGTGAACAACATTTCCTCCAGAACTTCGGCATTCCACAGTGCTGTGAGATAATGCATATGGCCGGATCTAGACTTCTGAGAGACAGACAGTTACAGCATTTCTTTTGCACTGCACGATTGTTTCAACAAACAGATAGCGCAATAGAGTAGCTCAAATGGAAAGGAACACTTCCTATTTAATTTTCTGCATCCTACACTGCTGGCAGTTCTGTGTAGGTGGCAGTTACGTTATTTTATTTCGCTGATTACAGAATAGAGTCGAATGTATGCACTGGGTAGCCAAGGCAGCTAGTTCATGACGATTCGGTCAACCAAGTAAATGAATTTACTGAACATGCTGCAAACCACTACAGGGAGCTTGTGTGTCAAAATGCTCATCTTGTGTGCCGAAACGGTGTTATGATAGAGAAATGAGTCGTATAGAAGTGGGGTTGGTGGTCTGTTGGACTGATGATAGTTTCATATAATGATGGTCTCGGTTCGATTCCAACTTCTGTCGACGTTTTTTTGATAGGGAGAGGCAGATTCTATTCTCTTCTGGCTACGCCAAGTGAAGAAGGTATAATGGCATTGTGGTCTGAAAATCACATTAAACATGATATTCCTTCTCTACCAAGTAGACGTTAGGTGGAACCACAATAAAGTAAGGAGTGGCGAGATGTATAAACTCTATCACCAGTAACCTTTCTTATACTGGTTATTTATTTCTAGTGACGAAACAAACCCTGTGTATGGTCACAGGACACTTATTCCGTCTTTAATTTGAGCTTCTGTATGTCGATAAAATTGGTTCTGAACTGGGAATGCAACTCAGACCGACCTTAACGCTGAATTTGATCCCTTCGTGACAATACAGCTCGAATACAATTTGTTGTTTGTTCAAAACTGCAGATTTCTCAACATCTCCACATATTGCGCATGAAGGGGTTGGAATCCTGCCCCAGCACTAAACTTTTCACTATGTATTTTCAAGATCTAGCATGAGAACACCTCTCTGCTGGTGGATAATAATTTTTATTTTTAATGCATTTTCATTCGTTGTCAACACTAACGATATCTGACGATTTTGACTCCCAGTGAGAGACAGAACTATTTGCGAGATCACTGTAAGTTCAAGGATGTTATTCCGAGCTGCTGGTGGAGAAAATTCGGTAGCTGACGTCTCTTTGTGTGTAGTCAACAACGATATGTGTGGGGTTCGATTCCTAGTCAGCACTGAATACTTTGTCATATTACGTATTTCTAGTTCTAACATTTTCACATGTCGCTGCTGGTGTAACAAACCCATACTTAACGTTACTTCTCTCTAGAATATAACAGCGATATGTGCCGGGTTGGAGTCCTGGGAAGGGAAAAATTAATTTTTCGTCTCGTCATTTCGTTTAATACATCTAGCTACTGTCGAGAAAATCCGATATGTCAAAGTTGATTGTGCTTCGATAACAATCCGTTTAGGTTCTGGGTTCGAATCCCAGTCCAACACAAAGCTTTACCTCACTGCATTTCAAGTAAGTTACTTGTGAAGAAGCAGTAGTTAACATCTCTCATAGTTCGTTATCAAGGACAATAGTTGCTGGGTAGGAATTCGCGTCCCTTAACAATGTTTACGTTATGTAATTTAAAGTTGATATTTGCTAACTGATACTGTCTAAAATCGAGGTATATCACTCTCTGTATGCCTAGTCAGGAATGACTGTTAGTTTCTGTCAGTCACGAAGACTTTGCTTAGTCTGCATGACCTGGGTTTGAATCCATATGCAGAACGAGACGGGTCGTCATGTCATTCCAACTAGCTGCTCGTGAATAACTTAAATTTTTAATGTCATTTTGTGCTATATAATAAGTAGGGTATGTTATTTTGAAGAGGAAATCACGAATACGACGAACTTAGTACGTGCATTACCTATGTGACGTAATAATGATATTGCTAACATTCCAGGTATGTCAGTTATTGCAATAAATGCGAGTTTACAAGCCGTAAGGACAGTCTTATCTGTGATGAGGTGTTCCCTGATATTTTAGTATCGTGGTATTACTTTACATCCTGAGTTATTGCGATACAGAGCAGTGATTTTAGTGGTGACTTGTTGGAACCATTTTCAATAGTCAAACGACCGTATTAAGGAGCGATTAGAGGACCTGCTAGACAGCTGCGTTATGTGGGTTTGCATGGAAATCAGGCGAAATGCAATCCAGGTCGTTCGGATACTTTTGACCATGACTGTACTTCGTTAACAATCCGATGAGGTGCTGGTTCGCATACCTGCCACAAGCTTTATATGATGGCAGTTCAATTTTAAACATGAGCATACCTTGTTCCTTGTGAATGAGACCATATCAAACGTCGTTGGGGGTAGTTCCCAGGACGGTAACTGTTATGACAGGATTCCCAGTTCAGTACAAACAATATTCGTCATTAATTTTCAGGATCTGAATTGATAACTGATACTGCTGCAAATGTCTATACTTCACGTGTCTTTATGCCTAGTGATCCGGTCTCAATAGGGCACAAACAAAGCTTACCTTAGTTAGCAATGGCTATAGGTGCTGGGTTTGAATCCAGGTCCAGAACGACGACGTTGGTCATGTCATTTAAAGTTCAAATTTGTGTACACATAGCTGTTGATGTGTTACGAGAACAATGATATTACTGATGATTCGCTGTGAATGTTGAGATTTCCTTAGAGCACTTGTTGCCATTAATCGCGTTTTTCTACTGGTTCGTCCAATATCCAGTTTCCAGACCCACTCGCCGCTGAGTGATCTTCAGCACGTGGTTGGAAAACCTTTTAGAGAGCGAAAACCTTTTTTCCAATTGCCGTACAGCTTTGTAACTCCATATATTGTCTCAAGCATTTAATTTTGACTAAGGATTACTGTACGATATATGTAAAATAATCCGTTTTCTCAGAACTTTTGGAATGTCACTTGATGTAAATAAGGTTAGTTTATGAGTGTTATGGGGTGTCTCATCGCTAACAACGTGTTTTCTAATATGTTTTGTATGACGATATTAGTTGACATTTAGACTGACTGCCATAAAGACCTTTGGTCCCTTAGTGGTTTCTTGCGGTACCCATTGTGTGTAGTCTAACGACTGTACCCCATGGGGTTTTGGTGTTTAGAGGACCTGCAACACAGCTACGTTATGTTGGTTGTATTCAGCAGTGACCCACTTTTTTTGCTGTCAAGTGTACATGTCTAGTAGAGGTAAGACTAATTCCCTCCCCTTCACGCCATGAAGTCGCCACGTTCTTCTAGTGTGCGGCAAAAACATATATTTCATGGGCACAACTGTCTGGGAAGCCTAACAGCCTTCTTTCATAAATTGGAAATGGTCAGCCTGAAAAGATTAGATCACACTGTAAAAGAGAGTCTACATCTACATGTATACTCTGAAAATCACATTCAAGTGCCTGGCAGAGGGTTCATCGAACCACCTTCACAATTGTCTATTATTCCAATCTTGTATAGCGCGCGGAAAGAATGAACACCTATATCTTTCCGTACGAGCTCTGATTTCCCTTAGTTTATCGTGGTGATCGTTTCTCCCTATGTAGGTCGGTGTCAAAAAATATTTTCGCATTCGGAGGACAAAGTTGTTGATTGGAATTTCGTGAGAAGATTTCGTGGTAACGAAAAACGCATTCCTTTTAATGATTTGCAGGCCAAATCCTGTATCATTTCTGTGACACTCTCTCCCATATTTCGCGATAATACTAAACGTGCTGCCTTTCTTTGAACTTTTTCGATGTACTCTGTCAGTCCTATCTGGTAAGGTTCCCACACCATGCAGCAGTATTTTAAAAGAGGACGGACAAGCGTAGTGTAGGCAGTCTCCTTATTAGGTCAGTTGTATTTTCTAAGTGTCCTGCCAATAAAACGCAGTCTTTCGATAGCCGTCCCCACAACATTTTCTGTGTGTTCCTTCCAACTTAATTTGTTCGTAATTGTAATACCTAGGTATTTAGTTGAATTTATGGCTTTTAGGTTAGACCGATTTACCATGTAATCGAAGTTTGAGTTCCTTTCAGCACTCATGTGGATGACATCACACTTTTTGTTATTTAGGGTTAACTGCCTCTTTTCGCACCATTCAGATATCTTTCCTAAATCGTTTTGAAGTTTGTTTTGATCTTATGATGACTTTATTAGTCGATAACCGACAGCGTCATCTGCAAACAACCGAAGACGGCTGCTCAGATTGTCTCCATAATCGTTTATATAGATAAGGAACAGCAAAGGGCCTATAACACTACCTTGGGGAACGCCTGAAATCACTTCTGTTTTACTCGATGGGAATTACTACGAACTGTGACCTCTCTGACAGAAAATCACAAATCCAGTCTCATAACTGAGACGATTTCCATAAGCAAGCAATTTCACTACGAGCCGCTTGTGTGGTACAGTGTCAAAGGCCTTCCTGTCCACGCAGATGCTTTTTTTGCCGAAAAATGGTCATGCGTACCATAAGAAGAACGTTTCTATAGTCTAAAGTCTTCTTTCTTCAGACGAGAGAGATTGACTTCTCTCAGAATATGCAAAGTAGAAGATTGCTCCCGCAGTGTGGAAACCCTGGTGCTGTGTCTAGATTGGCTACCAGGCCAGTAGAACAGTTCACAGGGAAGATTCAATGAGTAGAGGATAGTTCGATCAGTTCGTGCAACTCCCATATCGAGACTTGGTGGAAAATGGTGATGATTCTCTGGGGACTTCGTCTTCTGATCCTCCCCTGGTGGAGAACGTCAGGTCTTTCCATAGTAGGTGAGACTGGTGGTCTGTATCTTGTGTTGGACTAAGAGCCTGTGGCACTTCCCAACTGTACCGAATGTGGAACTGGATATCATGTCGGACATATCGTGTGTCACGAGAGTGAACTTCTTCGTCCTGAATTGGCGCTCTGACGTTTGACAACTCCAGCGTGCACCGTCGTGCCTGTGCACCAGATTGGTTAGGCCAGGTCCAGCGAACGGGTGCACTGAAAGCTACCGGCATTTCAGGGCTCTGATAGGGAAATTTCCCGCATACTGATAATCAGACAACGTAGTTTCCACTCATTCATGTACGCGTCAGAATAATTACGGCTGATGCAGCGACTGCTGGTCGCGCACAGCGCGCCGTTTTCTGCTGCCGCCTGAATCAAAGCGAGAGGGCAAAGAGCTGCTGCACCGGTGTCGGATTGTTAAACGATATTCGCAGCTCCATGTTCTCCTGCGTACCATAGCTACTGATGTAGCTGGTCGTAGTTACTTCCATCTGAACAGAGGTGGGCCTCACAGTGGATTCATGAACACAAAGTCAGGTTGTGTTGTAAAAGACATTTATTCAACGCAGAATTTGTATAAATTCCACCCCAATTTATACTTTGCCTTTCAAACACCATACCTTAACTGATTTGTGTTTGTGTTTTCTGTGTAAGGTTTATCAGCTGGTTCTCCAGAAAGCCGAAGTTACTAAATGAAATTACAATTAAATCAATACCAATAGCTGCTGAGGGCGTTGATATACATCAACATGTGTGCCGCGACCGGGACTCGAACCCGGGATCTCCTGCTTACAAGGTAGACGCTCTATCTGAGCCACCGAGGACACAGAGGATAGAGCGACTGCAGGGATTTATCGGTGGCAGGCTCCCCGTGAGACCCACATTCTTAACTTATAGTCCACACACTACATTCGTAGTGCCCCTGCCATTACACTCATTACTCACTGCAGACATTCCACCGATTCCCGTAAGAGTTCAGGCAAATCGTGTGCATCCACACTGAAGAAGGTCATCAGCCAGTTAGCCTTTAACGATATGAAGATGGCAGATGCCATCTTCATATAGTTACTAAAGGTTGAATAAAACTTGTCAATTTTTGTAAACTTAAATAAGCCACTGTTCTCATTCATACTCCCTCTACTATCCTCTGTTTTTATTTTATTGTGGTAGTACATGAGTACCTCAACAAGTTCAGGTTCAATATTATTTAATTAGTTAATATGATTATTAATTTGACTCCTGAAAGTAGTTAGACGCATAGGGCAAGTAAAGTACCATGAGTAAATTCGCTATTTCATATGGAAGACACATGAGCATAGCATAAGATTTGGAGGTAGATAATTTACACGTCTTCTGTTAGTTTTCCCACCGGGATATGTGATAAAGACCTAACAGTAAGCTTCCATTAGCGACTTCTGCCGAGGATGTCGACTTTATGGGAACCTTTTGTGAAGCAGTCGGATATTAGGATGATTTATCATACGTAAATTACTTCCAGAGAGCACTTTCTGATTGTGCCCGTCAGTTCGGTGTCGAGTAACAGTACGGTGACCGACATTTCACGTGTTGAAACTTCCTGGGAGATTAAAACTGTGTGCCGGACCGAGACTCGAACTCGGGACCGAGTTCGAGTTTCGGTCCGGCCCACAGTTTTAATCTGCCAGGAAGTTTCATATCAGTGCACACTCCGCTGCAGAGTGAAAATCTCATTCTGGATTTCACATGTTCTTTTGGGGATTCTTAATTGGTCAAAAGTGTTTGTGTTGTGTGAAAAATAATCAATAAGTGTTCAGATTAACTTCTAATAATAATAGACGTTTACCTCTCTTTTTCTTGTAGTTAACAAATAATCGTAAGTTGTGTACAGACCATAGCAGAGATGGATAGTACTATAAGATTTAAGGTGAAAATTTTGAACAAGAACGAGGCGCTGTTAGCCGTGGGTGAACCGAGCATTGTGTTCTGAGAGGCCGAAAATAGCAATAACACTGAATTCGGAAGCTCCAGGGCAAACGAAGTGCTGGCCGATGTAAGCGGGAGCCTGCGCCCTGATATAGGCAATAGCGAAAAAGTGTGCATTACAGCGGAGGCGGGCGACCGACAGAATTGTGTCACATTCATGAATGAGATTGTATGTCTGGAACGGAAAATATACGGTCACTACGTCGATGAACAGAATATTTGCGTTACTTTTGCAGAAATTCTATGAGCAGAATGTAAACCCTTACTGCAGTACAACATGCACAAGAAAAGAAAGCTTGACGAGACTAGTGTCGTTGCAGGATCTACGCATCAAGAAATGACCAACGTAAGTGAGGAGTTTAGTGCGTTCTCTAAAAATAAGGACAAGACCGATGCGACATTTGATAGGGTTGAAGGAAAACAACGGGAGTTGTCAGAATACCTTGTGGGCTGCAAGTGGGCAATCGAAAATAAACTGGCAACGAGATCGCAGGTGGCGAGTACTGACTGCAATATGATCAGAGAAGTTTTTACGGACGTTTATGGGGAACAACAAGGGACTATCAAATGTATCCTGCCTGTAGCGGAGCCGAACGGACAAAGGCTCAAATGGTTCACATGGCTCTGAGCACTATGGGACTTAATAGCTTAGGTCATCAGTCCCCTAGAACTTAGAACTACTTAAACCTAAGTAACCTAAGGACATCACACACATCCATGCCCCAGGCGGGATTCGAACCTGCGACCGTAGCAACCTCGCGGTTCCGGACTGCAGCGCCTAGAACCGCACGGCCACCGCGGCCGGCGAATGGACAACGTATAGCGTGCATGAAACACCAGACGGGCGTTGCAACACTGCGATAGGCAGAGCAGCTGACGGGCGAAGTTCGTTAACAACTCGGTAGTAATCTTCGAAGTGTCGAAGGACACTCAGCCCGTAAGTATGGACAGTGCACGTGAGCTTGTTGTTAGCGAAAGCCGGGACTCCGCAACTGCTCCGAATGAGCTTAAGGCAGGCGAGGTGGTCCCCAACGAGCGTAACAGGGGTGGAAGACAAAGTGCGAGAGGAACCTTCGCAGGAGGAGGTGTGCAAGGAGACGTCTGCGAAGCCGGACAAAGTGCGGCCACTCTGAAACGTCGAAAATGTGTTACGACACTGCGGAAAACAGTGGCGCGGACGTACGAAATCCGAAGCAGTTATACCGAAATTTTCGATGCTCTGGCCGCAGACGGCTACAACAACTTGCGAAACATGGAACGTTGTTGGACGGCCTGAAGCCACATATTCGAGTTTGGGCTCCACCCATGTTTGATATCAAAACATTCTTGTGACTTGAACGCTGTTTTTGCGATCTTCAGAAAAAGACGACAAACGACTGGGAGCGGAAATACAAGGCATCGGGCTCGTGAAAGATGCGTAGATGCTGTTCCTGCAAGACCGACCGCTGCCGTCATAAAAAGGCGTCATATCCAAGGTGTGAGAGGTTCAGAAACAGGAGAAGCAAACGTGACACTAAGTAGAAAGTCAGGCGTAGGCTCTGTGAATAACATGATGACATGTACACAGAACTGACTAGTTCGTGACAATAATTTAGAGCGCGAAAGGTGTGCTGGTGTAAGCTGTCGCCAGTACATGGGTCGGCAAAGAAGTAGCAAGAAGATCGGTAGGAGGCGCTGGATCAAGCTAGCCTATCAGGAGAGAGGCCAAAGACAGTCTCACAAGCAAACAAACCGCCAACGCCCTCTTGACCGCAAATATTTAGATCGCCGCCACCAACCAGAGGGATTGGTCTCTCAGTCACTAACTCCGTCATTAGTTCAGTCACTCAGTCTCTGACGCATTAAGTCACTGTCACTCGCATTCTAGTTTGGCACCTATCAGTACTGTGCGACCAGATCAGTGAACATAGCGGGACTTGTACTTTACCCATAGCCACACTACGTAATAGCTAGAATACCGATATTTTATGCAGGAGGACCATTACGGAAGAGCTGGTACCACAACATATGGACTCTGTTAAAGATAATTAGCTTCCTGTTCATATAAATAAAGAACCCTGCTAGTATATGTGTGCAGCTGTGAGGTAGAGAGAGGATACTGGACAACAACCAACGCTCTCTCCTTTGATTTGTATGGTGTAAGACCCCACAGTGGCGATCAAGACGCTTCAAAAGCGGAAGATATGACGGAAGTGTGTGTAGTTTTCTAATTTTTTCTCTTGCTGGAGGTAGATGTTTTAAAGCCCAGAAACAATTGCATGAAGGTAAGGAGCATGTATGGACAGAGACATGTTATCTACATCGTAGGCGGTAGGGGTAGGTTTCTGAGGTCATCAGTCCCCTAGAACTTAGAACTACTTAAACAGAACTAACCTAAGGATATCAAATACATCCATGCCCGGGGCAGGATTCGGACCTGCGACCGTAGTGGTCGCGCGGTTCCAGACTGAAGAACCGCTCGGTCACACCGGCCGGCAAGTGTTCGTTTCTGGTAGTATGTTTGCTGTGACAGAGGTAGAGGTATGTACAAAAACAGACAAATGCTATCAGAGAGTGAGGATGCGGCTCAACACTGTTAGTATGCTTGTACGGGATGTTCAAAAAGTCTCTCCGCAGTGCCGTATGGTTGTTAGCCGCGTGTGCCGTACGCCGCAGTGAATATACCGAAATGAAACTCAGTGAAATACAAGTTATTAATTTATTGAACATTCATTTTTACTTACAAGTTTTCACATTAAATGTTGGAAGTGTCCCCCCCTGTTGTTGAATACACAATGGATTTACAGTACTCCACATAAGAGAATTTTCCGAGTTCATGTACCTGGATAAATGAAACCACGCCTCATCAGTGGAAAACGTTTCATTAAGAATATCCCTTCCATTTTGTTGAACGTAATTTTTGAACCATTGACAAAAATGCGGTCTCTTGCCATTATCAGTATTTTTCAGTTCTTGCACGGCTTTCACTTTGTATGGGAAAAGTTCTAATTTTTCCCTTTCAGCTGTGTGAGCCGTTCCGACACTAACATCGATTTCCTGGGCGAGTTTTCTTACTGACTTGTTCGGACTCATGGACATTTTATCGGAAATATCGAGTAGTTTATCTTCAGACAAAACTCTAGGACGACCACTTCTCGGTGCTTCTGTCACTGAACCCGTACTTCGAAATTTGTTAGTCAAATCTCGCACAGTATCGCGATGTGGGAGTGTTGTATCCGAAAAAACTGAATTGAATGTTCGACGAAACTAAAACTACGTATTTACCGCCAACTTCGAACACTTGTTCGACTAAAAACACACGTTCTTCAATGGTTACTATTAAAATAGTGACAAAAACGAAACAAACAAACAAAGGAACTAAACTTAAACGTTCACGTCAACACGTAACGACACACACCAACGATACTACTGACGCTGGCTGAGATAACCGAAACAGTGGAAGGCTGGGAAAGTCCACTTGAAGGGAAGTAACCCAGGCAGACGAACAATCATACGGCACACCCGGCTAACAATCATACTGCACTGTGGAGAGACTTTTTGAACACCCCGTAGTAAAAGTGCGTTAGAATAGCTGCGTTTTGAGACACAGAGCTTACAAATGTTTGTTGAAGGTAAGAAAATATAGTGGTTCGAGTCACAAATTGTTCAAGGGAAAGGAACAATTGCGAATTAGATTTGATGTAAACACTGTTCCCAGTGACGTTTAATTACAATGAAAAGTGGTTTCCCCAAACTGTAGTGATGAGCTGCAACATGAAATTCTGTTTATCGTTGGACTAAGTGGTAGAGTGTGTGGCTGAGTATTCCCTTCAACGAAGAGGAAGAACAGTGTGACATTGGTTGATTCATGCCGTTTCAAGGCATAGTAGGAGACTTAATAATGATCTGTGGGTTCCCACTAATGGAAACTGCCAGAGAAAGATGCTCTTCTACACTCATGCTCATAAATTAAGGATAATGCTGATACATGGCGAAACAGCGCTCTGGTGGGCGGTTTGCTGATTTAAATCACCTCGGGGTATGACCATGCAGTAAATTTGACCTGCGGTCATCGCACGTTGGCGCTGGCAGCAGTGCACATACGCAGAGGTGTGTTGGTGCATGTCAGAGTACGGTGCAGCGAGTAAGTGTGAAGACGTTTTCAGACGTGCTAATGGTGGCTGTGTGTTCAAAATGGCTCAAAGAACACATGTTGATGACGTTATGAGCAGTAGAATACTTGGGCGACTGGAGGCTGGTCAAACACAACATGTCGCAGCACGGGCTCTCTGTGTGCCACAAAGTATGATCTCAAGAGCACGGCAACGATGCCAGCAGACAGGAAACGTGTCCAGGCCCTACAGTACTGGACGTCCACAGTGTACAACACCACAAGAAGACCGTTATCTCACCATCAGTGCCCACAAATGACCACGGAGTACTAAAAGTAACCTTGCTTGGGACCTTACCGCAGCCACTGGAACAGTTGTCTCCAGACACACAGTCTGCAGACGACTGAACAGACATGGTTTATTCGCCCAGGGAACTGCAAGGTGGATTCCACTGACTCCTAGTCACAGGAGAGCCCGTAAAGCTTGGTGTCAAGAACACAGTACATGGTCATTGGAACATTGGTCCGAGGTTATGTTCGAGTCGAGGTATAGTCTGAACATTGATTCTCGCCGGGTTTTCATCTGGCGTGAGCCAGGAACCAGATACCAACCCCTTAATGTCCTTGAGAGGATCCTGTATGGAGGTCGTGGTCTGATGGTTTGGAGTGGGATTATGACTGGTGCACATACACCACTACAAGTCTTTTACAGAGGAACTGTAAGAGGTCAGGTGTTTCGAGATGTCGTTTTGAACCAGTATGTCCGCCTTTTCAGGGGTGCAGCGGGTGCCACCTTCCTCCTGATAGTTGATAAACCACGGCCGCACCGAGCTGCCATCGTGGAGGAGTACCTTGAAACAGAAGATATCGGGCGAATGGAGTGGCTTGCCTGTTCTCCAGACCTAAACCCCATCGAGCACGTCTAGGATGCTCTCGGTCGACGTATCGCTGCACATCTTCAAACCCCTACGACACTTCAGGAGCTCCGACAGGCACTGGTACAAGAATGGGAGGCTATACCCCAGCAGCTGTTCGCCCCCCTGATCCAGAGTGTGCCAACCCGTTGTGCGGCCTGTGTACGTGTGCGTGGTGACCATATCCCATATCGATATCGGGGTTCATGCGCAGGAATCAGTGGCGTTTTGTAGCACATGTGTTTCGGGACAGTTTTCTCAACTTATCACCAATACCGTGGACTTACAGGTCTGTGTCGTGTGTGTTCCCTACGTGCCTATGCTATTAGCGTGTGTGGCACCACATTCTGCAATTATCCTTAATTTATGAGCTTGAGTGTAGTAGTTCGTAATTAGATTGGGCAATAGTAGTGTTGTGTCGGCTACTGTGAGAGTCAGTAAGAACACAAACACTGAAGAATAGAAGTTACGATGGCCGGTGACAGAAATCCAAAATCATCTGTACAAAACACTTTCTAATTAGCAGGAAAGTTTGTTTCTAAAAAGAAAATAAACGTAACTTATTGTGCCTGTGCCTCATGTGCAACTACGTTGACACACTGTTACTACTTGCAGAACGCAGACTACATATCGTCTTCCTATTACTCACAAGGGAACCTCCCTCAGATTTAGTTATAAGTTGGCACAGTGGATAGGCCTTGATAAACTGAACACAGATCAATTGAGAAAACAGAAAGAAGTTGCGTGGAACTGTGAAAAAATAAGCAAAATATACAAACTAAGTAGTCCATGGGCCACATAAGCAACATCATGGAAAAAGTGTGCTTAGAAGCGCGGTGGTCCCGTGGTAGCGTGAGCAGCTGCTGCACGAGAGATCCTTGGTTCAAGTCTTCCCTCGACTGAAAATTTTACTTTCTTTATTTTTGCATAATTATTATCTGTCCGTTCGTTCATTGACATCTCTGTTCACTGTAATAAGTTTAGTGTCTGTGTTTTGCGACCGCACTGCAAAACCGTGCGATTAGTAGACGAAAGGACGTGCCTCTCCAATGGGAACAGAAAACATTTGATCGTAAGGTCATAGTTCAACCAATTCCTCCACAGGAAAACATCTGATATATTCTATACGACACTGGTGACGACATGCGCGTCACATGACAGGAATATGTTGTCGACACACCTAACTTATACACTTGGCGAATGGGTAAAAGATTCTTCTACCTTGCCCGATTTAGGTTTTCTTGTGGATGTGATAATCACTCCCAAAAAAGTGATGAAAACATAAGAGTTTGTCACATAAACTGAAAATAAAAAATTAAAGTTTACACTCGATGGAAGATTTGAACCTAGGACCTTCCGCTCCGCAGCTGCTCACGTTACCACGAGACCACGGCGCTCCTGCGCTCCTATTGTCCTTATTGTTGTTTATCTTCCCTTGAACTACTCAGTTTGTATATTTTGCTTATTTTTTCACAGTTCTACACAACTTCTTCCTGTTTTCTCGATTGATCTGTGTTCAATTTTTCAAGGCCTATCCACTGTGCCAACTTATAACTAAATCTGAGGGGGGTGCGATGGGGAGGTTCCCTCGTCAGTAATCCTACTCTTTAGGTCTGTGACCGATCTGGGCCTACCAACGATGGGCGGCTGGCTAAATCAGTGCCGACAGGGGGCACTGAACTCTGTCTTCCTGGAGGTGTGGTGCTGCCCGCTCTCTCCATTGGCGCGCGGGCCAGGGCCTTCTTGATATCGTTTCGCGGCGCTGCGCTGGTCAGTGTGTAGTCGATGCTTTAGGACTGCACAAGTAGTGCGGAAGTTCATTTTGCGCTTCGCCTTGCCTCAGAAAGCGATATTGAAGTTTTTCATTAATATCGAGGGCCCTAAAATTCTCGATATGTTGTAGAGGTTATTTGAGATTATTTTGTGGAAGTATTTAGCGGAGAGGCCATTTACGATGATTTTGTGGATGTAATTTGCTGAGATGTTACTGAAACTTGTTTCGCTCCACTTGATTGAGGATGATTTCATAGATTGCTTATAAGCATAGTTAATCTATTAAGCACAGAAATGTATTAAGGGCAAAACACCCCACTTGGCAATGAAACTCCATAAAGATTCAAATGCCGACCGAAGTGGCCGTGCGGTTCTAGGCGCTGCAATCTGGAACCGCGAGACCGCTATGGTCGCA
Source organism: Schistocerca americana (assembly GCF_021461395.2). Lineage (NCBI taxonomy): Eukaryota > Metazoa > Arthropoda > Insecta > Orthoptera > Acrididae > Schistocerca > Schistocerca americana. The sequence goes on along the minus strand of NC_060124.1, from coordinate 557,838,254 downwards.
GGTTCGAATCCTGCCTCGGGCATGGATGTGTGTGATGTCCTTAGGTTAGCTAGGCTTAACCAGTTCTAAGTTCTAGGGGACTAATGACCTCAGAAGTTAAGTCCCATAGTGCTCAGAGCCATTTGAACCAAAGATTCAAATTTTTTACTTCAGCTGCTGTGATGTATGGGTAAGGCCAAAGTACGTTATTGATAAACAGCTGATGGCTGGAGAAAGAGGTGGAACAAGGCACTAGAGTTTGTCGAGGTAATGACAACTGTTTCGAAAGATACTGTGTGTAGTGCTTCAGCAAAAGAGAATTCAGCGTACATTTTTGTACTGTCTGCCATCGGGTTTCCCTAAATGGCAGGCAGCACCGCATAACAGCCACGCTATGAGGGAAACAAACCAACAGCCAAACAGGCGAAGAGATCAGGTAAACACGCCGAAGATTCCAGTCGATTAATAGGAACCTTTCCTTGCAGAGGTCGCCACGACATATCCGGCCACGGATTCCTACGCCGGGTCTCTATTGGCTCCAGCTCACTATATGGGCCCGGCCGGTCGAAGGCAGACCATTCTTCGCCCGCTGCTAATAACAACCGCTATAGCAGAGTCACCGAGAAGATATAACCGAAGCCGCTGTACTGCACCGCCGATCAAAGTACCAGCCGACCGAGAGGAACCACATCTCCGGCTAGATCGACGGACGTCTACATCTATTGTACAGCCAGCTATTGTATTGTAGAAGAAGTTACGTTCGATAAACTGTTGGAGAATACAATTTTAGTTTTACAATTCAGATTCATGGCCACTTATTTCCCTATTGCAGTAGCGAATTGAGTGTACATTACGGATCCAGTGATGAGATCGTCCTTATTTTCAAAGTGCGGTGTGTTGTATGATGGATTGTGTGTCTGAGATAGAGTGACTCTTTCTCTACTGGTGTGACGAAAGCTTCAGTGGACTTGAGATGCTGATGCTTTGACAGCAACGTTTCGTTCGTTCTAGCTTTTGTTTGTATAGTTCATGGCTGCCTGTGAATTTCTATGTTGAAGTTTGGAAGTCCACTGAAAGGATTTACTTTTGGTGACGATTCTGTGTTTGGCCTGTACTGTTACGTGTCCATCTTGTACTGGTCACGGCCATCGTTTTACTCTGTAGCTTACTCTTACGTTCTCGGGAACTTCTTTCTCTCTTGTTACGCTGTGTATAAGTTACATACTAATAAACAAGTTATGCAATGTATATTTTGATTGTGGGTAAAGAGACTGTGTTTATAGAGTCTGGATGATGTATCTCACGTTACTTGTAGCCGGTATGCTAGAGACGCCTTTATAACAGAGTCGGTCAATGATACGCAAATTTCTGAAGCGCAGATTTTTTTCTCAAGGTATCTGCGGTGCCTTTTTGCTTATGCGTGTTGTACACCCAAACATCGTGATCACAGGAACACTGCGCATTGGTATATCACCAACCCACCGACACTGCGCGGACGTTACACAGCGTGTGACCAATGCACGTAACGCAGTCCGAAGGACGGCGGGTGTATTTGAAAGACTGCGTGATCTCGGCTAATACGGTCCATATCTCAACGTTTTTTTTCTGTACGTAGCATAACAGAAATTTTTTTCTAGTTTTGACCAATACTACCTCCTGAGTTGTTGTTGTTATTGTGGTCTTCAGCCGAAAGACTGGTTCGATGCAGTTCTCCATCTCCTTTATCCTGTGCAAGCCTCTTCATCTCCGAGTAACTACTGCAACTTACATCTTTATGTATCTGCTTAGTGTACTCATCTCTTGGCCTCGCCGTACGACTTTTAGCCTCCACACTTCCCTCCAATACTAAATTGATGATAGTTTGATGCTCAGAACGTGTCCTACTACCGATCCCTTCTTCTAGTCAAGTTGCGCCACAAATTCCTCTTTAATTCTGTTCATTATCTCCTCCTTAGTTACGTGATTTACCCATCTAATCTTCAGCATTCTTCTGTAGGATCACATTTGAAAAGCTGCTAATCTCTTCTTGTCTAAACTGTTCATCGTCCATGTTTCACTTCCATCGTAGCTACACTCCATAAAAATACTTTCAGAAAAGACTTCCTGACACTTAAATCTATACTCGATGATAGCAAATTACTCTTCCTCAGAAACGCCTTTCTTCCCATTGCCAGTTTACATTTTATATCCTCTCTACTTCGACCATCATTAGTTATTTTGCTGCCCAAATAACAAAACTCATCTACTTCTTTAAGTGTTTTATTTCCTAATCTAATTCCCCAGCATCACCTGATTTACTTCGACTACATTCCACTACCCTCGTTTCGCTTTTGTTTATATTCATCTTATATCCTTTCAAGACGCTGTCCATTCCGTTCAACTGAAGACACTATCCATTCCGTTGAACTGTTCTTCCAAGTCCTTTGCTGTCTCTCACCGAATTACAATGTCATCGGCACACCTCAGGGTTCTTCTCCCACGATTTTAATTCCTACTTCAAATTTTTCTTTTGTTTCCTTTACTGCTTGCTCAATACACAGATTGAACAAAATAGCCGCGCGGAGTGGCCGCGTGGTTTGAGGCGCCATGTCACGGACTGCGGGGCCCCTCCCGCCGGAGGTTCGAGTCCTCCCTCGGGTATGGGTGTGTGTGTTGTTCTTAGCATAAGTTACTTTAAGAAGTGTGTAAGTCTAGGGACCGATGACATCAGCAGTTTGCTCCCTTAAGAATTCACAGATTTGAATAACATCGAGGACAGGCTACAACTCTGTCTCACTCACTTCTCAACCACTGCTTCCCTTTCGCGCCCCTCGACTCTTATAACTGCTATCTGCTTTCAGTACACATGTAAATAGCCTTTCGTTCCTCGTATTTTTTTTCCTGACACCTTCAGAATTTGAAAGAGAGTATTCCAGTCAAAACCGTCAAAAGCCTTCTCTAAGTCTACAAATGCTATAAACGTAGGTTTACCTTTCCTTAACCTAGCTTCTAAGATACGTCGTAGGGTCAGTATTTCCTCGCTTGTTCGAACAGTTCTAAGGGATCCAAACTGATCTTCCTCGAAGTTGGCTTCTACTAGTTTTTCAACCGTGACTTATTAAAATGGTAGTTCGGTAATTCCCACAGCTGTCAGCACCTGCTTGCTTTGGAATTGGAATCATTATATTCTTCTTGAAGTCTGAGGGTATTTCGCCTGCCTCATACCTCCTGGGTAGTGACACTTCATATTTAAGCATGTTGTATATGTTAGACTGTGGTTGTATACAAGGTACCCTCAGCCGCAAGCCATCAGGGGCTCACGGAGTATACATGTAGATGCAGAAGGGCGAATATGGCACATTTTTTATTTTCAAACACACCATATGCATAACTTATTTATTTTACTCCGACGCTCAGAGGTTTCCAAATATCCCCCGTGTCCAGTCATTATCTTATGTCACTGTCAAAATTTCGGAGGGTCAGGAGATGTAGAGACATATCTTTATTTCATTTATGAAATTTGTAAGGATGTATCTTTTCTAGAGACGGAAAGGAGACATGAACAATGCGGCCGGCTCCCCCTGGCGCGCTCTTATCGAACCGCAGTCGTAACGTATTCTTCGGCCGCTGACGTGTGCAGTCACGCGGTGGACTGGGTGCTTCGAGCTATTGCCAGCGACGCAGCCGGTATTTCTGGCGACAGCTGCGGAGGTCTGGCGCGTCACGTAAACCCGCGTGACGCCGGCGAGTGTACCGGCACGGCTTCCGCTTGCATAACGCGCCTGGGGGCCCGGTTTAAAAATACGGCGCGCGTCGCCCCGTGGGTGATTACGCAGCCGGCCGGCCAGAATGGGCGGCAAGCGATGAATGGGCGAGGCGACTGGGCGGCGGGCCGGCGAGCTGCCGCACAGTGGTTGCTCGCTGCCGACTCCCGTTTTGCTTCCGGAAGGAATTCGGTACGGATCCGCACTGCCGTCTACCGAACGAAATACGAGCTCACCGACTCTTTGTAGATGGAACTTAGCACATGGTTCTTAATGGTGCCAAATTGACAAACACAGTCTAAACGAACGTACATATTAGGCCAATGAAAGCCAGTGAACGACGACCAATGATTTCGTTGGCCGAGATTTGATTAGTGTATGCGGGCTGTAAATGGGAGCCAACGAAACGGTTGGCCTTGGTTGCAGTTCGGTGTGTTGGCGGTAACATCAAAGCTGTCACGGCGGGTTGGCTTTGGGTCCCATTTCCTGTACTGTGTTCATCATAAGAATAAACCTGATGTAAACAAACACAAACGCAGTGATTGGTCAGGCAGCCGTAGCTCTCTGTCACTGATGGTGTTCCGCCCTTGAAAGTAGGTCCAACTTATGTATTAGACGTTTTATTACTGTGTCACTGTAAATGAAACTTTAAGACAGCCATAAACGTTTTTCTTAATCATACCGGGTGATCAAAAAGTCAGTATAAATTTGAAAACTTAATAAACCACGGAATAATGTAGATAGAGAGGTAAAAATTGACACACATGCTTAGAATGACATGGGGTTTTATTAGAACCAATAAAAAAAGACAAAGTATTGCTAGACGCGTGAAAGATCTCTTGCGCGCGTCGTTTGGTGATGATCGTGTGCTCAGCCGCCACTTTCGTCATGCTTGGCCTCCCGGGTCCCCAGACCTCAGTCCGTGCGATTATTGGCTTTGGGGTTGCCTGAAGTTGCAAGTGTATCGTGATCGACCGACATCTCTTCGGATGCTGAAAGACAACATCCGACGCCAATGCCTCACCATAACTACGGACATGCTTTACTGTTCACAACATTATTCCTCGACTACAGCTATTGTTGAGGAATGATGGTGGACGTATTGAGCATTTCCCGTAAAGAACATCTTTGCTTTGTCTTACTTTGTTATGCTAATTATTGGTATTCTGATCAGATGAAGCGCCATCTGTCGGACATGTTTTGAACTTGTGTATTTTTTTGGTTGTAATAAAACCCCATGTCATTCCAAGCATGTGTGTCAATTTGTACCTCTCTATCTACATTACTCCGTGATTTATTTACTTCTCAAATTTATACTGACTTTTTGATCACCCGGTACTTTGGCTACGTAATTTTTGGTTCAAAAATCGTGTAGAGTCACAGTCTCTGTAAGCACTACTTCTGCTCTGATTGTCTCACTGTTCATACGCAGGTACGGCGGAAATGCTTCCTGTTTCGTAGTGAAACACGTGCCCGGAATACCGTTAAACGCTAGAAACAAGTAGTTCTTAAAGTTTTTTACAACTTTACAGAGAAAAATGAGCTTTGACGTTTGTTGAAAAACATGATGTACTAAATAGAGGGAACATAGTTGTAATTGTAATTGTGGCGTAGTAGGTAGCGACTTCTCGAGGTAACCAAAGGGGCTGGTTGGCTGCGGTTCGAAACCCGCTATAATCTGTAATTTCTTTGCTCCGCTTCAAAACCTAAATCATTTAAGTATGAAATTTATCAATATGTGGTAATTAACTCATACTTAACCATCATTTTTTCAAGAAAAATTCACGTCCTCTGGTTTGTAATTACGTATCACACGCACAATTCTGGTTTTCGTTGCAAATACACATTCTCACTTATCGATATATTATAAAAGATTGTTACAGATCTTGAAGTTAAGAAAACATAGCACGATTAAATTTTTTGGAGATAAATGAAAAATCAAATACTCTTTTTTTAATATGCCCACTGTTTTACATGACAGATGTGGTCTCACACAAGCAAGAGTGATAAGCGTCGTAGAAACACTGAAAACAATTTTCGAGGTGTCGAGCACACTGTATAAATGCTGTATTTTTACTGTTGTCACCATAACAATGCAATGTGAACCCAATAGAATTGATGTGGGGCCAAGTTAAGGGATTTTTCGCGAGAATAACGAGAGTTTTAAGCTACCAAACTTACTGGAACTAATGTAGGAAGCTTTGTAAGACGTCACTGCCGAACGATGGCGAAATGCAGGACAGCACGTCGTAAAAGAGGAGGAGAAGGAAACGTGGACTTTTTGGTAGCTTGGAATTTTGTTGTTGATCGCCACGTTATCGGCCTAGCAGTACTGAAATGTACCGGTTTCCTCAGAGTCCAATATGGAAGAACTTCAGGGATTATAAGACGACTGACTGTAATGCCTTTAGTGACATCAATATTTGACTACATGGTGAAATCCCATCAGTGCAAAACAAATGGTTCAAATGGCTCTGAGCACTATGGGACTTCATTTCTGAGGTCATCAGTCAGCTAGAACTTAGAATTACTTAAACCTAACTAACCTAAGGACATCACACACATCCATGCCCGATGCCCGAGGCAGGATTCGAACCTGCGACCGTAGCGGCCGTGCGGTTCCAGACTGTAGCGGCTAGAACCTCTCGGCCACTCCGGCCGGCCCCAGCAGTGCAATTTTACGCCACACATAGCTCATGCAGAAAAATTTCCCTTGTTAAAGTCACAAATTTTCATCACTCTCGTTTTTAATTACATTACTATGTTACCTAAGATTTCCGCGCGTAGTGACCGTGCGGTCAAAGGTCTCTAATCCTGCGGCCCCTCACGCCGGAGGTTCCAGTCCTCCCTCGGGCATGGGTGTAAGTGTTGTCTTTAGCGTTAAGTTAGTTTAAGTAGTGTGTGAGTCTAGGGACCGATGACCTCAGCAGTTTGGTCTCTTAGGAATTTACACACGTTTTTTACCTAAGATTGAGAACATGTGTTCCTTCAGATCACTTAAGAAGCGTATCACCTAGTTTTACCATTTTTTCCTTCTATTCAAAAATTAAATGAGATTTACGTCATTACTACATCTGTTCATATCTTAGTTGGACCAGGTGGCTGGTCAGTGCTTTCCATGTTAATGGCGTCAGTAAAGTTGTTGTCCTGTACTATCGCTGAGTCGATAAAGTCGCAACGCAAAGCATAAAACTATATTCGAGACAGATTGGCTTCTGCTCCACGTGAAACAAAATTCAGCAAATGCGGAACAACACTTAGTGTAATGTTTATGCCTGCATCTCGTGGTCGTGCGGTAGCGTTCTCGCTTCCCACGCCCGGGTTCCCGGGTTCGATTCCCGGCGGGGTCAGGGATTTTCTCTGCCTCGTGATGGCTGGGTGTTGTGTGATGTCCTTAGGTTAGTTAGGTTTAAGTAGTTCTAAGTTCTAGGGGACTGATGACCATAGCTGTTAAGTCCCATAGTGCTCAGAGCCATTTGAACCATTTGTAATGTTTACATAAGGTTTATTCTTATTATGAACGGAGTGTAGCGCCGGATCGAATCTACGTTGGTTCAGTAGCGGTTTTTACTGTGTCTGTTGAACTGGTGTGGATTTCTTGTGTTTAGAAATACTGGAGTATCGAGTTGAATACGAAGACAGCATTAATGCTGATAGGACTTTATCGTGAACTGGAATGTTTATGGGAGGCTACGAACTACAATTAGAGAAACAAATTGAAAATATTAGACACTTGGACGGAAAAAAGTAAGCTGATGGAAAGTAATATGCTCGATTTAAAGAAGAACACGGAGCTTTTATTGGCAGTTTTCCGTAGTGAACGACAAAGAGAAACAAATAAATCTGGTAGTGGCGCTAATGAAATCTACAGATCGACAATGTTTGCTATTAGCAATTGGGCTTCCTGCAGGATAAACGGTAGTGAAAAAAATTATAGCTATAAAAACAGTGAACACATAGGTAATGGAAAACAAACTTCAGGTACAATCTCACAGGAGAGCAGATTTGATATTTTCAAAGTGTACATTAACTTGGAATATGAATCTCCAGCAGCTGAATATCTCAGAGCGACCACGAATCTTTCTGTAGTAGGTACAGCTCTGCTAAAGAGAAGGTTTAAATTTGGGAATTTTAGGGCCTACACAATTCCATAACAATTCGAAATCTGGAGGTTTCATCCGGAAAAAATTATGAAATAGCCGAGTTTCCAATACAGCATTAAGGCCAGACACTGAAAAGTCCCACCACACTCCACCCCAGCTTTTGAAATAAAGGTCGTCACGAGCGTCTTCTCCTTTTGCTTCCGACGATCAGCTTCTTGCAATAAAGCAAGTGCCGCGCATGCGACCACTGCTGAATCCTCTTCTTCTGCCACTACATCGACCGGTATGGCTGTCAGTTATCACAGCCAGTTGCGATTCTACGTGGCCGAATCCTTTGGCCTCGACCCACACGTACTGTGAGAACGAGAGGCTCAGCGCCGATGCGTTGGCAACAAACATTCGGCCGAGTCCACAGGCTGTCGTTTGTTGGACTTCGTTGGCCTAGTGTGCAGGCGGCTTGAAGTCAATTTCAGGAGCACTCAAAGAGTGAGTTACACGTCCGCTAGAATTTGCAGTTTATTTCAACGATGTTGTGGATAACTTGCAGAAGACGGCCGTATTCTGAAATACCACCGGCAACTTGCAACGAAGCTCCGTAATAGTCAAATAAATTCAGTTGTCAATACTACCGTCGCAGATCAGAAAGTGGTACAACTAAGAGTGATTATCAACATAACTGTAGTGCCCTCAGGAAAAGTTAATTTAAATCCTGAATTCACCAAGGGGCCTCACTTAATAGTTTATCGCTGGACGGTATGGAAAACTTAATTATAACACTGATGTAAATACCTGAATCATAGAGTTTGATCTGTTAATAACATACTTTTCTTGATCCATGAATAACACATGACCATCATACTTTTCAGATACAGAGTAATAACACAAATCAACGAAAAAAATATTTTGAAATAACAGACCAGGGTCGTGACCAAAATATTGTTGTGCAATACTGGCTGAATTAATGTTCAGTTACTTTCAGACCAGAAATTTAATTCAGCCGTGGTATCTTCAAAATATTCTAGAAAACACAATATCACTATGAAAATAAGAAGCAAATGATCATATCGAGCATAATCTCAAAGTAATTAGTCATCACTCGAAAGGCAATATATGAGTCATACTTAATTAAAATGTAGCATGACAGGAGCTGAAGGACGTGCGAAAACAGTTGCGTGAAGCGCATGTTACGGAAAGAGATTAACGAAAACTAAGTCACAGAAACGAAACTCTGTAGCTTCAAGCAGCTGGAATTCCTGTCATCGATCGATTTCATTGCAACGTGTGCTTGCTGCGTCTGCAGTGAATCTACGAGATGTCGCCACACGCTGTGCTGCTGCTAGCTAGCGCGAAGCAGACAGTTACGGCTGCGGCCGCGGGATGCACTCATCTTCCCAGACGCAATCGCCAGAAATTTATCCCAGTTCCGAGAACAGCAAAAATCAAACTTCAGCGACCTGTCCTAAGGTCGAAATCTAAATCTGCTTATCGAAATCGCGGCGGTCCTGTGAGTAGCGTCCAGGGCGAAGTCTCGCAGAGCCTGCCTCCTTCCCACAGTCTCTCCCTTCCAAACCTCGCTGTCTCCGCTCGGCGCACTTTGTTCGGTTTTTTTTTTTGGTCATCAGTCTACTGACTGGGACTGGTTTGATGCGGCCTGCCACGAATTCCTTTCCTGTGCTAACCTCTTCATCTCAGAGTAGCACTTGCAACCTACGTCCTCAATTATTTGCTTGACGTATTCCAATCTCTGTCTTCCTCTACAGTTTTCGCCCTCTACAGCTCCCTCTAGTAACATGGAAGTCATTCCTTCATGTCTTAGCACATGTCCTATCATCCTGTCCCTTCTCCTTATCAGTGTTTTCCACATATTTCTTTCCTCTCCGATTCTGCGTAGAACCTCCTCATTCCTTACCTTATCAGTCCACTAAATTTTCAACATTCGTCTATAGCACCACATCTCAAATGCTTCGATTCTCTTCTGTTCCGGTTTTCCCACAGTCCATGTTTCACTACCATACAATGCTATACTCCAGACGTACATCCTCAGAAATTTCTTCCTCAAATTAAGGCCGGTATTTGATATTAATAGACTTCTCTTGGCCAGAAATGCCTTTTTTGCCATAGCGAGTCTGCTTTTGATGTCCTCCTTGCTCCGTCCGTCATTGGTTATTTTACTGCCTAGGTAGCAGAATTCCTTAACTTCATTGACTTCGTGACCATCAATCCTGATGTTAAGTTTCTCGCTGTTCGCATTTCTACTACTTCTCATTACCTTCGTCTTTCTCCGATTTACTCTCAAACCATACTGTGTACTCATTAGACTGTTCATTCCGTTCAGCACATCATTTAATTCTTCTTCACTTTCACTCAGGATAGCAATGTCATCAGCGAATCGTATCATTGATATCCTTTCACCTTGTATTTTAATTCCACTCCTGAACCTTTCTTTTATTCCCATCATTGCTTCCTCGATGTACAGATTGAAGAGTAGGGGTGAAAGGCTACAGCCTTGTCTTACACCCTTCTTAATACGAGCACTTCGTTCTTGATCGTCTACTCTTATTATTCCCTCTTGGTTGTTGTACATATTGTATATGACCCGTCCCTCCCTATAGCTTACCCTACTTCTTTCAGAATCTCGAACAGCTTGCACCATTTTATATTGTCGAACGCCTTTTCCAGGTCGACAAATCCTATGAAAGTGTCTTGATTTTTCTTTAGCCTTGCTTCCATTATTAGCCGTAACGTCAGAATTGCCTCTCTCGTCCCTTTACTTTTCCTAAAGCCAAACTAATCGCCACCTAGCGCATTCTCAATTTTCTTTTCCATTCTTCTGCACATTATTCTTGTAAGCAGCTTCGATGCATGAGCTGTTAAGCTGATTGTGCGATAATTCTCGCACTTGTCAGCTCTTGCCGTCTTCGGAATTGTGTGGATGATGCTTTTCCGAAAGTCAGATGGTATATCGTCAGACTCATATAATCTACACACCAACGTGAATAGTCGTTTTGTTGCCACTTCCCCCAATGATTTTAGAAATTCTGATGGAATGTTATCTATCCCTTCTGCCTTATTTGACCGTAAGTCCTCCAAAGCTCTTTTAAATTCCGATTCTAATACTGGATCCCCTATCTCTTCTAAATCGACTCCTGTTTCTTCTTCTATCACATCAGACAAATCTTCACTCTCATAGAGGCTTTCAATGTATTCTTTCCACCTATCTGCTCTCTCCTCTCTCGGCTAACCAGCGAAAACGCCTAAGTGTCCCTCCAATGAGAGGCTGTCTCCCACCAACAATTTAGATACCAGAAAGCTAATCAGAAACGTGCTTTTATGTCCGAGAAAGGCCCGAAACCACGTTCTCACGGCAAGGCATGTTATCGCCAAGTCAGGTATTTTTCGTACTACCCTTCCCACGGAAAACTGTAGTGGAAGTTTTCTCAGGCGTAGTTGCGGCAATATATTAAATACGGAGGGCTGCCTAGGAACAGGACGAAACAGTACTTTCAACCAGTGGCCGCCCAGACCCTTTGTAGCAGGTTAGGAGCTTAAGACGCTGCCAACCTCTCCGTATTCTTAAGCCTTCCGTCCCGTATTGCCTGAACTGGACGCTCAGACCAACTGACCATCAGAACGGTTTTGTGCTGACCGAGCCCCGGCCTAGGCTGCCAGGGGCCGATTCGTGTTTACTCCTGCCGCTGCGATGAAATGTGTTTCTGAGCTGCTGTAAGGGTGTCTGGCCCGTGGGAAATGCTGATTATTACTCGAAGGTGGTGGTTACCTTGAGCTGAAAGCAACAATATCCGGAAGGTCTTGTAAACTTGGGAACACATCATCACTTGTTCCCAAATATTGACCACCCATATAATTATGTGCGAAAATAATTTGAGCAAGGAAAGCAAATATCGTCTGAATCGAACGAGAGAATGTAGTTGATAGGCAAGAAACGTATCCAAATCACTGTATCAGTGAGAACAAAGATGGGAAAGGATGGCGTGGTGCAGGCAGAAGTCTCACAAACTTCGGAGTATCCAAGAGGCTGTCTGCGGACGGTGCTCTTGTATATAACAGCGTTGGGCCGTCAAAAGACCGTAGCGAAGTACAGAGAGACCTGCAGAGAAGCGACCCTTCATGTATGACCTCGCACTTGAAGCTGGACTTAAATAAAATCAACGCATTCTGCAAGAAATGGCGGAGAGATCCACTACAGTTCGATTACAGTGTTGGCGACGAATCACTGGGAACTACACAAAATACGTAGGAGAAACCATCCATAGCGAGCTAAGTGGAATTATCATATAAAACAAACAGTAGGGAAGGCAGATGCCAGACTGAGATTCGCTGTGACTCTCTTGAGGACATGTGATTATCTACGAATGAAGTGGCTCGATTCTGAAATAATATTAATTGGTCTGCGACACTTACCAACAGTCTGTAAGTTCATCCTTATACATGATGGTTGATAGACTATGCTTGTTCAATATAAAATGTCAAATCAAAACCACTTTCAGTCATCTGAATTTCCAAAATTTATTTTGTTATCGCGACCAGTTTCGGCATTTCAGTACATCTTCAAACCCACTGCCCGACCTGTAGGAAGACTCCAACCGTCATATGCAGTCGAAAAAGGGGCCAATCAGAAACCGGTATCGGTAGACTTCTTTTCAAAAACTCGATTCCTTCTTTCATCAGCTGACAGTTGGCAACTGATGTACGAAAGGCTTCCGTTGTTAAAAAGAAATCCGCTGATAACAGTTACTGTGCGAAGTGCTGGGGTAGAGAAGAGTTTGTACCTCTTTAACTCTGGCGAATTTTGCAGGAGAACGGGACATGCACTCGACCCCCTCCTTACCTGCCACCTAATTAATTACGTGCACGACTAGTTGCTGAAATGAGGAATACACACTCACATTAATTTAATAAAAATCATTACCTACTCAGTAAAGAAAAAGGAAATTTCATCATAATAAATGACAGGAAATGCGATTCTACATCTATCTGTGAAATGATATGCGGATTAAATATTACTATGTGATTTATTATAAATCAGAACACAAAGGTATTTGATTGTCAATACAACGTGTACTCTGAAGGGTAGGTCATACTGAACTATTATGAGAATAAGAGTTGGTTCGAGAACAAAGGGCTCCTGCTCTCTGTGATGCAATAGATTGACGATAATGACTGGGGAACCTAATGTATCAAATATTACTCCCCCAACTATATTGCTGTATCGCGATTAATAGTGAGAGTTCAAATGGGATCACATGGAGAAACAAGCAAGGTGGACTTGTAGCAAAACGAGAGCGCATGCTGCTCAAGACTTCAGTATAAAAATGATAAGTCCTACAATGCCGGAGCCACAGAATACCTTACCAGTCCTGAAACCTGCTGGACGCCGTCGGTAGGCAGCATTCTGATGATGCAGGCGCCGACATCTACTGTGCAGCAACCCTCTTTCAACCCCTGGCCTCGAAGGCTGCCCGAGTAATCTAAGTTCTGCCGAAAAAGTGGGACTAAGTCGCAAGACCGTCCGACTCCTACGAAGATCAGATCCCGATCACCGTGCATCCGCTCAATACAAGAGTGAAGCCAACGTTACTCAACGCTCCACTACCCTGATTCCACAATTCCCCCACACTCTCTCAGAACACCATTCGCGCCAATAGCGACCGTTCCCTCCAGTTTCGGGCAGGGCTTTATGACGTCAACTGGCCTCAGTTTTAGTTGACCATTCGTACCTGTGCTATTCAGCTGAGGGCACTGAACTTGCCGTTTGACCGGTTACGAATACAACATGCCTAGACCACCGGCCATCCGGTGCCAGACAGTCGCACCCAGCAGGGCACGGTCCACAAGTATTCTCAGAATCATGAGGACACTGCAGTCAGTTAGCGTCAGCAGTCTTCGTTACAGACGCGCTGCAATGATAGACACATAAACTGCGGCGACACTCAGACAGCTCGCCAGTGGTTTCGCCCTGCATACAGTAGGCAAAACTCAACCGACGTCAGTCGTCCTGCCAGGCGCTCAAGTCCACTGATGTATGACCCTCTCAGTATTTGCGGAAGTGCAGTCCTCCCCTCTCCCCCCCCCCCCCACCCACCCGCCCACCGCCCCCGCCCCCCGGAAATGCAGTGTGCCGCGTCCTCCGGTGCTCGCCTCTCAACAGGCCACCCAGGCAAGTAGCAGAGAAAACTAAAAGCAAGACCACATATAGTTCCCAACTTGCATGGTAATCAAGTGAAAAGTCCTTTGAGTTCTTAGTACAAATATTCTCATTACAATAACCTTATTTGGCCTGTTACAACTGTGTAGTGACAAAAAACATTAATAAAATTAAAACTTTGAACATAGCTGCTGAGGTTCAGTGACCGTGTCAGAATTACATTGTAACAAAAGGTTCTCGTTCATACGGTTTTTGGCATGTTTAAGTTCTGCTACTACAATGTGCGAAAAAGTGTGTGACTATGTATATATCCCAGTATGTACTGCTAAATTAAAGATGTGTATTGTGTATACCAACTGCACAACAGAAGCAGACATCATACAATGTTAAACTGTAAGTTAGTTTCATATTACTAACGCTGTTTAACTTATATCTACAATATACCATGTTGTAACACAAAAATGTAATATCAACAGGCAAACAGCTAAAAAACCTGATGTAAATCACTAAAAAGCACCTGAAGATGAGCCTCCAGGGCTCGAAATGCATAGTGCAATAAATAAACGCAACTTGTGGTTGAAGGCGGTTTGTTCTTCATTTTACGAAAATAAGACAGTCGCGGACGAAACACTGAAAAACAATGGATAAAATTAAGAAATACTCATTGGATTTAAATAAACACGACATGGAAGAGGATGAGATACTGATAAGGGGATATGCTAAGACCGAATTCTTAAGTTTGAAAATTGTATTCAAAATAAAGTTTCACCATCACAGAATCTGATATGAAACATTTTACATTAACTTCAAAATCAGTGAACTTCTCAACTGTTCTATAATTCTTTCTTACCGTCGTAATTAAGAACACTTCGATTGTTACATGAGAAAAAGTCTGACATTAATTCACAAAATAGATTCCAAATTTTAAGTTCTCTGTTAAAGCACACAAAATATTACAAATCGTATATCCTAATCAACTTTTACATTATATCAGATGGAAAGTACTTGGTTCCTACATTCGAGGGTCAGTATTTCATTACCTTACAAATTTGTTCCTGTTGCTTTCCCTTTGAGTTACAGTATAAATTCATTACTCTTCTATAATTGTCATGGACAATGGCCAATATTTATAAACGATCAGTATCACTTCAATTCTTGATAATCTTATACCCTCACAAATTAATAATACACACTTTACACCTTTATGGAAATAACTACGACCTGACATTTACTGGCTCTGTTTGAGCACAAACAATATCAAAAAATGGTTCAAATGGCTCTGAGCACTATGGAACTTCACATCTGAGGTCATCAGTTCCCTAGAACTTAGAACTACTTAAACCTAACTAACCTAAGGACATGACACACATCCATGCCCGAGGCGGGATTCGAACCTGCGACCGTAGCAGTCGCGCGGTTCCGGACAGAAGCGACTAGAACCGACAAACAATATCATTCATCAATTAATTTTGTAAAAACTGTATTATGCTGCGTCCACAGCTAGCCACTAGTTTTAAGTCTTAAATCCCACTTATAACAGAGCAACAGCAACTGCTACTGCGCTCCGATCGCTGCTACTTATAATCGATTCTGCCACTCAGGAAACGTCTTTGGTTCAGTGGTGTCAAAGACGCATTCTCTTCTACATATGAAAACTGTTTCAGGTCATTTTTCATGAATTATATTACAAAATAGAGCTCCACGTACAAGTGGACCTCTCACAACATTAATACTTGTGATGTATGACTGATAGGAGGGAGAGAGAGAGAGAGAGAGAGAGAGAGAGAGAGAGAGAGAGAGAGAGAGAGATAGAGACTATCGAACGAATGGCGGCGACTTTCGTACCGGGCTTGCTTATTCGGAGGGAAGTATAGTGTTTAACATACCTTCGACATCGACGTTGTTAGAGACGGATCACAAGCTCGGTAGGTTTCTAGGATGGGAAAGGAAGTCAGTCGTACCCTTCAAAAGCAAACATCTGGCAATTTGCCTGAAGCGGTTTAGGGAAATTACGGAAAACGTAAATGGCCGGACGCGGGTTTGGGCCGTTGTCCTCCCGAATGCGAGTTCACACTGCTGACCACTGCGCCACCTCGCTGGATTGTTTACTCCGGGTGGGAGCATTACGACGACGCTCAACAAACCCCAGTGCCAGACACTGGCAAGAAAGGCGTTCTGTGTCCTGGACAGGTTTGCTGTTGAAATTTCTTGAGCTTACCTCCCAAGAACAGTGAAGTAACATACACTACACCCGCATTTATCCCGCGAAATGACCACGGCGACAAAATTAAAGGTATTACGGCTCATACGGTGCTTTTTTTCACGCTTCATTCGTGAAGGGAACAGAAAGGAGGGGATCAGGAGTACCCTCCGCCCCGCACTATAGTGTGACTACTAAGGGAGTACAGATATAGATGAGGGGGCCTCTAAAATTGGCAAGGAAGGAAGGGGGTGACCCGATGTATTGGAGAAACATGCAGCTGACTTATTACGTGTTCACAGTATTCCAGGATGTTCCATGTGCAAAAACTTCATTATGAAAAGTGAATACTTGCATCCTGTTGCACTTTCAATTTTTCACTCTTTGTAACTAGTAAAACTCCAGCAAAATGTAGCAACACGCGGGGCTGTACGACCCTATGTGTTAAAGAACTGTCAATCTGCTTTTATAGGACTTACAGATTTAGAGAAAAAAATTCTGATGATAACAGGGATAAAACACAGGGAGCTAGAGATTTTCTACAGCTTTTATCGAAACCCAACTGCAGTTATAAGGGTCGAAGGCCACGTAAGAAACAGGTTTGGCGGCTATACAGCATGTTATTTAATCTGTACATTGACCAAGCAGTAAAGGAAACCAAGGAGGAATTTGGAAACGGGACAAAAATTAAGAGAGGAGAAATGAAAACACTGGCAAGGAACCTCTTGAGCTTGAGGTTGCAAAAGGCCAATGATGTTTACGTCATTGGACGCCCCACATATTGTGTAACGTGCAACCACAATATTTTCTGCTAATGGCAAAAGCGGGTGGTACTGGAGGTATCCAGTGGTGAGCACAGCATCTCAAGTGCTTAGTCGACAGGCAACTGGAATATCATAAGTTTGAATGTCGTAGGGAAGTTAGATAATCTGAAAAGGGAAATGCTAAGGCTCAATCTAGATATTGTGGGAGCCATTGAAGTGAAATGAAAGGAAGGCAAGGATTTCTGGTCAGACGAATATAGGACAATATCAACGTCTGCAGAAAATGGTATAATGAGAGTAGGATTCTTTATTAATAGAAAGGTAGGACAGACAACGAATTACTGTGAATAGTTCAGTGATAGGGTTGTTCTCATAAGAATTGACAGCAAACCTACACCGAGAACAATAGTTCACGCAAACTTGCCCACATCGCAAACAGAGAATGAAGAGATTGAGAAAGTATATGAGGATATTAAACGGGTAATTCAGTACGTAAAGCCGGCCGAAGTGGCCGCGCGGTTCTGGCGCTGCAGTCTGGAACCGCGAGACCGCTACGGTCGCAGGTTCGAATCCTGCCTCGGGCATGGATCTTTGTGATGTCCTTAGGTTAGTTAGGTTTAACTAGTTCTAAGTTCTAAGGGACTAATGACCTCAGCAGTTGAGTCCCATAGTGCTCAGAGCCATTTGAACCATTTCAGTACGTAAAGGGAGATGAAAATTAAATAGTCATGGGGGACTGGAATGCGGTTGTAAGGGCGGGATTAGAAGAAAGGGTTACGGGAAAATATGATCTTGGTACTAAAAACGAAAGAGTAGAAAGACTACTTGAGTTCAGCAATAAATATCGGTTAGTAACAGCGAATCACAAGAACAAGAGGTATACTTGGAAACGGCCGGGAGATACGGGAAGATTTCCATTACATTACATGGCCAAGCAGAGATCTCTGTATCAGATGTTGGATTGTAAGGCGTACGCAGGAACAATTAGAGACACAGATCACAATTTAGTAGTGATGAAGAGTATGCTGAAGTTTAAGAGAGTAGTCAGGAAGAATCAGTGCGCAAAGAAGTGGGATACGGAAGAATTAAAGAAGGAGGAGGTAAGCTTGAAGTTCTCTGAGACTATACACACTGCGATTCTAAATAGCTCAGCAGGCAGGACATTTGGAGTGGACATTTCTACAGAGGGCAATCACAGAAGTTGGAAATAAAACCGTAGGAAAAAGGAAGGCAACTGCGAAGAAACCATGTATAACAGAAGAAATACCTCAGCTGATGGACGAAAGAACAAAATGTATAGCGAGATTAATGAGTTACAGAAATAAAGTCACTGAGGAACAAATAAATATCAAGCGCAGGCAATCAAAGGAAGAATGGCTCCATGAAAACGGTAAAGAATACGAAAAAGAAATTATCGTTCAACGGACGGATTCAACATAGAAAAGTCAAAACAACCTTCGGCGAAATTAAAAACGAGGGAGGTAACATTAAGAGTTCAGTGGGAACTCCACTGATAATGCAGAGAACAGAGTGGGTAGATGGAGTGAGTGTGCTGAAGGCCTATATGAGGAGGACGAGTAGTCTGATGACGTGATGGAATAAGAAACAGAAGTCGACAGAGAAGTGATAAGGGAACAGTATTAGAATCGGATTTGAAAAGACCTTTCGAAGACTTAAGAGTAAATAAGGCGGAAGGGGTAGACCAATTTCCATCGGAATTTCTAAACTCATTGGGTTAAGTGGCAACAAAACGACTATTCACGTTGGTGTTTGTAATGTATGAGACTCGCGATATACCATCAGGCGTACGGAAAAATATCATCCACCAATAAGGAAGATAGCAAAACCGACAAGTGTGATAATTATCGCACAATCAGCTTAACAGCTCATACATCCAAGTTGCTGACAAGGAGAATATGCAGAAAAATGGAAAGGAAAATTGAGGATGTGTTAGATGACGATCAGTTCGACTTTAGGAAAGGTAAAGGCACCAGAAAACAATGAAAATTTGTTGCGCATCGGGGCTCGAACCCAGACTTCCCTCTTATCGCGAGCGCTCGCCTTACCATTTGGCTATCCGTGCACGACTCGCGGCCACACCCAGACTTCCATATGTCGTCAACCACCATATTTTGAGCCATTGTTTATGGGAATGTATTTTACATAAAAGCTGGCTTAACAACTGCAAATACGTACTCAATAAAATAAAAATAACTGCATTGTATTAGTATGAGTACAATGAAGTTATTTAGAGGACTGGACGGGAAATTCCGTGGAGGTTTAGTCTGACCGTAAACATAAAAGCGAGCAGCACTCGTGATGGGGAAAGTTGCATTAGCCAGCAGAACACAATAACTGCCGTACAAGATGAAAAAATGGTTCAAATGGCTCTGAGCACTATGGGACTTAACATCTGAAGTCATCAGTCCCCTATTTAACCTAAGGACAGCACACACATCCATACACGAGGCAGGATTCGAACCTGCGACCGTAGCAGCAGCGCGGTTCCAGACTGAAACGCCTAGAACCGCTCGGTCACAGCGGCCGGCCGTACAGGATGATCGAGAGTAAATATTCGTGTGGCGGTACAGAACAGTGTGCAGAGATTTACGTAGATCCTGTCCATATGCATTTGTTGCGTTAGTATTAACGGAAATTTGTCTCCGTATCCCACGCAGTGCCAATGAGCTTTACGGAATATACATAACTCCAGGTCGTGTCTGCGCACTGCGTCACCAGTGATTTGCAAGGAGGGCCGCAAAGCGGTCGGTATATCTTTCTGAAACTGTCTGTGTTTGCTTCTTGTGACGCAGCAGGGTAGACAGCGTGGGAAATCGCCTGCTCACTCTTGAGTTAGCGGACGTATGTATGGCAGGGAAGTGCATGGCCACATTGCGGCTCACTGCCTTCCCCCACGCGTTTGCCCGTCCCCTCTCCAACCCATCACAGCCCCTGAACACAATTTTTCCCTTAATACGGTTAAAGTGCACTTTGATGTGCTACATGCGTTTAACACCGGGTGCTTTCAATTACACAGAGGATCAACCTGGGCTGCAATTATCGTATGGCAGCGAAAGTTGATGGATATGGTAATGCGCTAAGTGTATCGTGATGTCTGCACTCTATCCTCCTTGCACAACTAATTCCTGCTTTGAAAGAGCTCAGCTTGTTGAAACCGCTGTTTTCATGAAAGATAGGGCAACACCTCATGTCGCTCGCCTAGTGAAAGATCTGCGTGGCGTGCACGGTCACGTGGCCTGAATCCGTGTGGATTTTGGCTCCAGGGGTACCTAAATGAACGCGCTTGCCAGGGACATGTAAGGCCGCTGCCTGATCTGAAAGCCAGTATACAGGGACACATTGTTCACATCCCATTGGAACTGCTGCGAGCAACTGTTCATCACGCCGTTTTACGGATGCAGCATCTCGTCGAAGTCTCCGGTGCCCATATCGAACAAATTGTGTAAGCGATAGTTAATAATAAAATCAACATCATGCTTTCCTCACTTTTTCGATATTTTCTGCCCACATTCTGTTCCTAATCCCCTATATATGGAAATATTTCTATACGTCCTTCTTGCATTCACAGTGTCGGACTTGCACGTGGGGGCCAAAATTGGAACATTTTTTTTTTCCATGGTAAATCTGCCCTTATTTACTCAGTTCAGTATCTACCACGTTTCGGTGCCTTGTGATAATTACAACCAACACTGAACATTGAAAGGTGGCTACACTGAGCCACAGCGCCAGAGATTGCGCCAAAGAGTTTTATTCCGCCGCCTCCACTGGCAGTGCTTGTCGAGATGTGGCAGTAGTCAGTGCTTGTTGAGAAGTAGTAGGAGTCAAGTCGTTGTTGAGATGTCGTCGTAGTGAGTGCTTGTGCAGATCTTGCTGAGAGGATATTGATAGCTGTACTATTTGAGGCCATGTTTTATGCAGTTGTTTGATGGGCTAGACAGCAGATGTTGTTCGAATGGAGATATTGTAATGATCAGAGTGCTTTTCGTCAATATATATGAAGATAAAAAAAAATCCCTTTTTTTTCACTATTTCAATGTCTTAAATAATGCGTCATTACAGGTTCAGTCAACAAAGCATCCGGCTTGTGTTCTTGTATTAGAGTGTAATTCTGGTTTCCTTACGCAATTATAGTATTTCTATTTTTTTTAATTACTTCAGTATAAATGGTATTTCAAATTTCTTGTCTTATTGAAGAAGAACCGTGCCAGATGTGTACGTTGAATCACACTTCCACACACAGAACAGTTACACTTGTGCTTTGGTTTCGTACGTTTTATAGTTGCTTGGGACTTAATTAATTAATTGTGTTAAAGGAAATTTTCTTTCATTCTTTGTTGTTATTCTATGCAGTCAGATTGCGTACTAAAAGTAGTCAGGGCCAACCGTTCACGAGACTTCGTAATCGGACAGACAGCTACTAAATCAAAAAATTAAAATTATTTGCATTATATATAAATAAGCCCCCATGCACGTGGCGACAGCTGCTTCGGATCGTCCCATGGAATTCTTCTGATTGTAAAAATAGCAGACAGTAGTATTGTTGTAGTAATTTGTAGTTTAGTAATTGTAGTCTATATTGCATGTGTAGATTTGGTAATTGTTATTCTTCTAATGGTATTTTTTTTTTTTGCAGAATTTAATTTTTGATGTCTTGTATACGCGTTTGACAATTTTGTGCAATTATGAAGATTTCAACTGTTCGTTAATCGTGTTTGAAGGAAGCATTTCGTGTGAATGATATTGTTGGTGATAAAGTGTCATTGTGTGTGATTTTCGTATAGTGACGAGTTTTGTATGTTTTGTAAATGATTACGCGATCGATAAAAAGGCAACAATGATGAATAGTGAGAATGACGAAATTGTTAACATGGCGAACTCGCCAACACAGGAGAACACGATGATGAATAATGAAGTTGAAAACAATTTAATAAGTCGGGAAAATAGTCTGGAACCATTTCAAAATGTTTCACAATCAAAAAATTTTCAGAATACGAGATTAATGACAGAAGATTCTGGAATAGTATCGAACACAGATAGCTTTACAGCTATGACGAAGGAAACTGGTTTTGTGGGAAATGTTAGGGGCGAAAGGAATTTTGAACCAGTTCATATGGAGCAGTTGATGGGTGCAATATTAAATTTGGGATCACGGTTAGACACACTGGGATCACAGTTACGATCTGAAATTAAAACTGATATGGGAACAATGGAAACACGGTTAGACTCACTGGGATCACAAATA
Source organism: Schistocerca americana (assembly GCF_021461395.2). Taxonomy (NCBI): domain Eukaryota; kingdom Metazoa; phylum Arthropoda; class Insecta; order Orthoptera; family Acrididae; genus Schistocerca; species Schistocerca americana. Next base: position 557,816,036 of record NC_060124.1, on the reverse strand, counting down.
GGAACAATTAAAACAGAGATGGAAACAATGGAAACACGGCTAGACTCACGAATAGGGACATGTTTCAAAAACATGAAAAATGAATTAAAGAAAGAAATTAGAGAAGAAGTACAACCGATTTTGAATGCTCACGATAATAGTTTAATTTCAACAGAAATTAGACAAGAGGAACAGGACAGAGAACAGGAAGAAAAAGATCACGTGATAGTACAAAAATTTTCAGACTTAAATTTACAACGTGCACACGATAAGAAAGAAATATTTGAGAGAATCGAGGAATCCGTATCAAATGGCAAAACAAATAACTTAACGCAACAGTATGAACAGTTAACTACTAAATGTGACAATACCGAAACCCAAGTCGCGACACTTACGGAAGACGTAAATAAACAGAAAGAAAAAATACGTTACTCATCGGAAAGAGTTGAGGAGATTTCAGATAAACTGACAAGTCTTAGTTTAAATGGGGACAGAGATTCAGATGATACAGCTCCATTGCCATTTGCAGAAACCGAAGAGTACCAGAACATAAATAAGCATGTTGAAAATCAGGGAAAATTTAATTAACGCGTCAGAAGGGAATTTGAGGCATTACGAAAGCAAGTCAAACAAATTGAAGGCGAAATCGTAGGAAAAGACAGCAGAAGAAATTTAGAATCACAGATAGCAGAGGGGTTTGAAGAAAACAATTTGTTTCATTTACGAGATGCAACAATATAGCGCCAGGCGCGTGAACTTGACAATAATCGACATTCGGACTGGAACAGTCGCGGTAGGTCTTTGTCGCCACGAGGAGAAAACTTTGACTATAAACACTTCATAACTGTTCGGAAATTTAAGATCTTTCGCAATTCTAAGAATGACATACATCCATGTTCATTGATAGATCAATTTATGTACGCACTTCCACGAAACTGGCCACTAAGTCACAAACTGGAAATTATGTGCGGCTATTAATGTCCTCAGGGGATTCACTACACTAAGTGAACATGGGCCGTAGCGTGCATAGGGCCCCGAACTGTAGTGGTGCTATTTCCCTTTTAGTTTTCTGCACCGCTGCCTACTCTTTTACTATTCTTTGCGTCTATCAAAACTACTCTTCGACTATCAATCTATCTAGAGAGTCGGTAAACAATAACCGGATATGACGATTTTACCTAAAAGTGATTTCGGAAATTACCATTTGGACTTACTGTATCTTCATCAGCATTCATTCGTAGTTTAAACGAAATTTTACCTGTTTATCTTCGTGACAATATTTCTTCATATGTTGCCGATATTCTTATTGCTAAACATTCTTGGAGTGAGCACAACAAAATTTTAGATTCATTATTACGTATCTTTGCAAGGGTTGGCATTACAGTGAACTTGGAAAAATCTGAATTTGGTCGTTCTCAGGTGAAATTTCTCGGTCACATTATTTTTACAGAAGGTATTCTTCCTGATCCAGAGAAACTAGACGCTATTCGTAATTATGCTGTTCCTACTACAAAACGTGATGTTCGTAGTTTCCTTGGTGTCTGTAATTTTCTTAGACGCTTTGTTAGATTGGACAGTTTGGCTACATCTCGTTTTTGCGAACTATCTGGAAAGTTCTTTTTAAACGAAAATCGGTTGACAACTCTGTTTGATTAGTTTGTATTCCTGAAGAGTGGGTTAATAAATTGATTTGGTACACACATTTCAGTTATGCACCCTTGGTCCCAGAAAATGCTTTCATAAATTACGAGAAAATTGCTACTTCAGTAATACGGAAACGTATTCGATCTGTTCTTGCCAAATGCAAATTATGTCAAAAGGCTAAGCCGCCAACTATTTCTCACAGAGCACCGTTGTTTCCTATCATTCCAGCGAAATTAAAGGACATGCCTGCAGTCGATTTGTTCGGTCCAGTGGTTCGTTCTACTAATGGTTTTGCATACATTTTCGTAGCAGTGGAACTGACATCAAAATATGTGTGTTTTACACCTTTACGCAAAGCAACAGCTCGTTCAGTATCTAATGCTTTCATCAAACATTTTCTTAAAGAAGTGGGTCATGTTGATAAGGTTATATCAGATAATGGATCACAGTTTCGTTCTAAAATTTAGGTTCGTACTCTACGGCGTCGTAAGATTAAACCAATTTTTATTTCACTTTTTCACCCTCAATCTAACGCTTCAGAGAGATGGATGAAGGAAATCAATAAATTGTGTCGTCTTTATTGTCATCAGAATCACAGAAAGTGGGATCAGTATCTTCATATTTTTCAAAACATTCTGAATGAACTCCCTAATGATTCAACTTCTTTACCGCCTAGACTGATATTAAAAAACAAAGCACCGACAAATCGCATTTTTGAAGTCGTTCCTTTTCCGCCTTCACGGAAACTGCGGCATTCTGTAGTTGTCAACCTGGCCCTACAAAATATTGCATTTGCGGCTGCTAGAAGAGAGAAATCAGCTAAACATCCTGGTCATTTAAAAATCTTGTCAGTTGGTCAGAAGGTGTTAATTAAGTCTCATCGTTTGTCCCACAAAGGAAAAGGCTTGTGTCGCAAATTTTTTCTGCTTTATAACGGTCCATATAGAATTTGCAAAATTATTCATGATAACACTGTCGAAGTAGAAACTCTTAAATCTCGTCGCTCTAAGGGAATACATCATATATCGAACGTTAAAATTTTTGTGGAATGACATACTTTTGAGACACTAACAGTTATACGTAAACACACGGAGAGCACTAGGATACCGCACCGCGTTCCGGTGGCGGCACGTACTCAAAGCAACAGTCAAGTCTGCGCGGCGCACAAGGCAGTCGTTGACCGCAAACAATTACTTTCTACGTCACGCGTACCTACAGCTGATCGCGCGCTCAGTGCGAATGCACTGACAGCCGTAAACAAATACACAATGTAATTCCTCCGCATAAATTCAGTATAAAGCTATAGTGCCTTGATAAATTATGTTATTAACGTTCAGTATTTTTCAGGATACGGTTGTATAAAATATTTAAGAACTTCAGGTAAATTCTGTGTCTGTCCGACGTTAAGAGGACTTGCTATCGAGATATTTTCAGGAAGAATGTAATTTCGAAGAAGAAACTAATAAACTAAAAAGGTAACTATTAATTGAGTTTATTTTTCAGGTAACATATTTCCACTTAGGTACGTACTTTAGACGTAATTTGCTGCTCGCAATTACGTGATTCATACTTTGTGCTAAATTTCATATTCTATGAATTTACTTGTGAAGCGACGTGCTTGCGTACATTAACTGATTTTGACAATGTTTTATTAATGAACAGGGTTGTTACTTGTGTGTATTATGCATCGCTTGGCTGCACTGCTTTTTCACTGACGTCATATTTTTCTATTATGTGCCTGCTGTGCTTATTTATTTAAATTATAATAGTCATCTGATTAATTGTGCTGATATGGTTATGTATGTAAGTTATACTTTGTGATTTATCTGCTTGCGCCTTCATGTTTACTTATTAAGATTACATATGAACATTTATTTGCTTATGCTGATATGATGCTAATGACCTGTTTATTGTGTAAGATATATATTTGCTGCTTTGCGTATGGATTGCATATTTACACATTTCTGTTTTGTTGTCATAACTACTCTTCAATTTAGAATATAGCAATGCTGATGTACAGTGTACGAACATAGAGTTTAGGTTACACTATGGTATTAATTATTGTTCGCTTGGCAGAGCCTCGTTGTAGGGATTGTGCTGCATCCACTTGTTGACATTCTCTTCTCCACTGGTATATTTACTCGCTATTGCATGTTTTGCTTACGCTCAGTGCCTTATATTTTTAAGATAAGAAAATGAACTGCTATAATTCGACGAACGACATTAGTACAAGAAACTTCATAGAGGTCACATGAGCTGGAGGTTTTATGGAAGCTGTATAAATTTATGCTAATAGGAAGGAAGCTAACGACATGACATACCAACACTAGGTTTAGATCATGCTAATAGGAAGGAAGCTAACGACATGACATACCAACACTAGGTTTAGATCATTGACAGCTATTACACTGCATTTTTCGTGAGCAATTGAAATAGCAAGTGACACTTGACACAAGAAATACTCCACATGTTTGCTTCTGTTTGCCATAATTCTTGAAGTGGTGTACACACTGAAATATCACGATTATTCACACTTCGTAATCGTACATACTTACTGAAAGTTCTTCGAACTAAGGGCTGTTAGAGGTCATGTATGCATTTCTTTTGTTTAATGATGGACAAGGTAACCAAAATGTATCTTATAATTCATAATGAGTAGAAGATTTGGGTCAGATGGATTACACAGAGGTTGTGTGTGGGCATTGTGTTTTCGGATTATATGGGATGATGAATTGAAGTTTGCACTAGGATTTTACCTGTACTTGTTCGAGGAGACTGACTAGAAGAAAGAGTTGTTATGGAAGTGAAATGATATTGGCGATAAGTTTTATATGTATCGACATATTGAAGAGGTATTATTGAGGTATTGAGATTATGTGAAGTTGATGATTATTGGAGTTTTGGTGGACAAGAGGTAAGGTAAGTGATATTGATGATAAGGTTTATATGTATCGACGTAAGAGGTATTATTGAAGTATTAAGATTATGTGATGCTGATGATTATTGGAGTTTTGGTGGATAAGAGGTACAGTAAGTGAGGAGCATATTTTTTTTGTTGGTTTATATGGAACAAGGAGGATGAAGATGGCAGACTAGAACACTCAAGTAGAAGGAAGATTGTCTACACACACACTTTGTTAAATCACTAAGCAGTATATACTTTTTTTTTTGAGAGAGGAAGCATTTGCATATCTTGGCTCACTGACAGTTGTTCAGCAACCGTACATTTGATTTGGCTTGGCAAACATTGGTCTTGACATGATGACTATGACGTTGACTAACTATTATTGACTGTTATATACTGTGCCACTACTACTTGATACACATGTCGAACATCAAATTTTGACAGAATTGCATTTACACAGTTAACACTATTCAATTACACAGTAGCACTTAATGTGGATGAAAGATGAGTGAGTGTGTTTTGTGTGTTTTCCTTTCCTAATCCCAGATAATTGGTAGGGACCTATCTCCTAAATATTATTTTACTTGTTTGTTGTGGCTTGCACTGACACCCACAAATATTATAGGTTTACTGTTATTTGTGTATTGTAATAGTTAATATGAGAATTATCTGATATCATTTGTGTGTTTATTATAATTTGTATGTTTAGTGTAAGAGCATTGATAATAATTTTGTAAAAGCAATTGTGTGTGCATTCAAACTGTTGTTCACACCTGCACCTGTTCAACATTGATGTGTGACACTTAGAAATGTTTAATTTCTGCTGACGAACTGTGTGATTAGTGATAGTGAATATTATGGACTGTTACTTGCACTTTTTCTACATGATTGGTGCCACTAGGACATGTTTAATTTCTGCTGATAAACTCTGATGAACAGTGTGGTTAGTGATAGTGAATATTATGGACTGCTGTCTGCACCTGTTCAACATTGCTGGGTGCCACTGAAGGAACTGCTTCTACTGACATAATGTCACTTGTTGGTGTCTGCACCTGTTCAACATTACTGGGTGCCACTGATGGACTGCTTCTACTGAAATGATGTCACTTGTTGCTGTCTGCACCTGCTAAACATTGCTGGGTGCCACAGATGGAACTGCTTCTACTGAAATGTTGTCACTTGTTGCTGTTTGCACCTGTTGACCATTGCTGGGTGCTACTGCTGGAACTATCAACTACTTGTTTTTTGAATCATTGAAAGCATTTTATGTGAACATTTGTATAAACTGATTTTTTGTGTATTGTGTAAACTATTATGTAAAGTCACATGTATGAAGGAATTTGTATTGCTTACTGTATTTTATATATTAGGTTATTGAAAGGTCAGTGCAAAGCCAAAATTTTATCTAATTATGTGATATTTACGTATTAATATTATCTTTTATTTTTGTCTGTATTTTTGTGGACGAATTTGGTGGTATTTTCACCACCAATGCTGGCAAAAATACCATCGAATTCTGGCCCGTGGAGGAAGGGCATATGAAAGATGGCTACACTGAGCCACAGCGCCAGAGATTGCGCCAAAGAGTTTTATTCCGCCGCCTCCACTGGCAGTGCTTGTCGAGATGTGGCAGTAGTCAGTGCTTGTTGAGAAGTAGTAGGAGTCAAGTCGTTGTTGAGATGTCGTCGTAGTGAGTGCTTGTGCAGATCTTGCTGAGAGGATATTGATAGCTGTACTATTTGAGGCCATGTTTTATGCAGTTGTTTGATGGGCTAGACAGCAGATGTTGTTCGAATGGAGATATTGTAATGATCAGAGTGCTTTTCGTCAATATATATGAAGGTAAAAAAAAATCCTTTTTTTTCGCTATTTCAATGTCTTAAATAATGCGTCATTACAGGTTCAGTCAACAAAGCATCTGTCTTGTGTTCTTGTATTAGAGTGTAATTCTGGTTTCCTTACGCAATTATAGTATTTCTATTTTCTTTAATTACTTCAGTATAAATGGTGTTTAAATTTCTTGTCTTATTGAAGAAGAACCGTGCCAGATATGTACGTTGAATCACACTTCCACACACAGAACAGTTACACTTGTGATTTGGTTTCGTACGTTTTATAGTCGCTGGGGACTTAATTAATTAATTGTGTTAACGGAAATTTTCTTTCATTCTTTGTTGTTATTCTATGCAGTCAGATTGCGTACTAAAACTAGTCAGGGCCAACCATTTACGAGACTTCGTAATCGGACAGAGAGCTACTAAATCAAAAAATTAAAATTATTTGCATTATATATAATTATGCCCCCATGAAACATCTGTGAATTGCTGAACTTTAATACCATACGGTATTGGTTCTTATCCCACTTCGTCTAAGTATAAACATTAATTTTATTCCATTAAAGCTCTATTTTCAGTAATTTGTAATTTTTCCATCCCCTGCAACGTGGAAACTATCAATCCTAGAGAAAAAAGTGAGAAGAACGATTTTGTAGCAAATTTAAAGTAGTTTAATTTTTTATTATGGGGAAACACTTATGCTTGAAGCCGCGGTTTTCGAATTATTCAAGAAAAGCATAGAAAATGGACCATTAAACGCCCCTCCCCAAAGGCTCAACAACGCCCCCCCCCCCTCCCCCCATCCGATGAGAATTTTCAATGCGATTTAATGACACTCCCTCGTACCACTGTACGAAAATTTGCGACTACACGAAGTTTTATCCCTATTCGACCTTGTTTTGATATTCACTGAGTGGGCTAAAGGGGACGTGGAGTTTATTGTGGAATCAGAACCACGAATCGTTCCTGGCACATCTTCACATCACAGAGGAGTGAGGGTTAACGTACAGGCAGACTGAAAAGTAACAATGAAACGAATACCCTTAGCTGCATACAGGCGTTGATATAAGTCAACGGGGACAGTTGAGAATGTGTGTGCTGACCGGGACTCGAACCCAAGATCTTCCGCTTACTGGGCGGACGCTCTATCAATCTCAGCTACCGAGTACACAGAGGATAGTGGTACTACAGGGACATATCTCTGGCACGCCTCCATTGAAACCCACATTCGCAACTTATTGTTCCGCACTATATTCATAGTGCCCCTGCCCATCGTATTCACTACTCGCGGCTTTACTGCCGATTCCCGTAAGAGTTCGGGCACTGTTTGTGCATCCGCACCGAAGAAGATGGTCAAAGGGCCGGTGAGCTTTAACTATATGTCTGAAAGAGCAGATACCATCTTCATATATAGATTGATAAGTTCTGGTGCCTGACCAGAATTCGATACTGCGACTTTGTCTCTAGGTTGGCACTACACCACTAGCCCTCCAAGCTCGACAATAATTACATGAGTTACTGAAAATTAAATTTTGGTGCCACTGCAAGCTCTTTGATTGGCTACCTGCAACTGGAACAGCCCATCGTTTTCGCCGTTAGTTATTTAGATACACCAATAAATTTGTTTTAGTTCTGACTATGTTCATCTTATAATCCCTTTACAGACAATATCCACTCCTTTCAACTTATGTTACATATTCCTAGCGGTCGAAAGGAATATTTCCGCGGAAAAAGACATAACTATGGTCTAGGAGTTTTCTGGAGAGTGAATATTTCAGTCTGCGCCAGTATGTGCGCTGTTTTCAAACATCCTGATAAGTTATGTTCTCCACTAGGAATCGCATTTACGAGCCGTTCGTCGCAGTTTCAAGTTTCATAATTTTTCGCATTTGTCTCGAAACTCTACCGCAGTTCAAAGGATCGTTCCACTATTCGTACTGCCCTACTTATCCTGACAAAGATGTTGGTGTTAGCAGTCGAAATCTCTAGTTTCACGCGAATATGACGCAGCGAGAATACCGAGAATATTTGTTTGACGAAAGTAGGCTATGTCAACGCAAAACACGTTGCTTTTGTTGAGCACGCACGTTTTTGATCAGCAATTCGCGGTACTTCTTTCCTCCGAAATGACGTAATTAATTGTAAACATTTCACTCGAATTCTAATGCAATGTATAAATTGTAAACTCAGTGAAATCTGTCTTCCTCGTACCTAAAAGCAAGTAATTACAGTTTAAACACAATACACTAAATTAAATCCATTGAATGTTTACTCTAGGTTCGAATTTAACCACCCAGTGCAGACAGACACGGGACACTTAACTGGAAATGCGTGATAACGAGTTCATGCGAAAGGGCTGTTTACAGAGTACCGACAGAAATGATGAAATAATTAAACTTACTATTGCTTTGTTTGTATTTGTTTATGACAGAAGCGTTGATACAGTCTGGTCTCATATGCCGAGTAGCTAACGGTAAAAATGCAGATCATATTGACAAGACTGTGGGATCCAACCTTTATACCCAGAACTCCGTCAAAGCCTGCGAATGTTTGTTTCACATACAACTTTAAACACCATATCTACGCGTGGTAATCGCTTCTGGATATTTGCTGATGGATAAATTCCGATATGCGCCATATGAGCAATAAAGTCATTCCTCGTCTGATGTTTGAATGCGAGCCAGTCAGCTTGAATGCACAACTCTTTACTGATTGTTTCAATTTCAAGTTTGACGTCGGATAAAGAAAATTAGAAAAGAAATATTTTTTCTTACTTATACTGAAAAACCTTGCCTTTCTCCGAATTTCATGATTGCAGATCAACGGGAAGCCCCCTATAGGTTTTGATGCGTGTGGTAGCGAGTATCAAAATATGTCACCTAAATGGCCGTATCTTTTAACTACATTGTAGTGCGTGATATGAATGTCAACTTGATACGTCTACCAGTTCTTGAGAAAAAAAGGGTTTTTCACAATGGGAGACAGACTGGCGGATAGACGGACAGCAAACAGATCCTATACGGACTGAGGCACAGAACCCCAAAAAACCAAAGAAACCAACACAAGTAGTGAAACAAGTGCGACATTTAAATGTGCACTACTGGCCATTAAAATTGCTACACCACGAAGATGACGTGCTACAGACGCGAAATTTAACTGACAGGAAAGAGATGCTGTGATATGCAAATGATTAGCTTTTCAGACCATTCACACGAGGTTGGCGGCGGTGGCGACACATACAACGTGCTGACATGAGGGAAGTTTCCAACCGATTTCTCATACACAAACAGCACTTGATCGGCGTTCCCTGGTGAAACGTTGTTGTGATGCCTCGTGTAAGGAGGAGAAATGCGTACCAACACGTTTCAGACTTTGATAAAGGTCGGATTGTAGCCTATCGCGATTGCGATTTATCGTATCGCGACACTGCTGCTGGCGTTGGTCGAGATCCAATGACTGTTAGCAGAATATGGATTCGGTAGGTTCAGGAGGGTAATACGGAACGCTGTGCTGGGTCCCAACGGCCTCGTATCTCTAGCAGTCGAGATGACAGGCATCTTATCCACATGGGTACAACGAACGGATCGTGGAGCCACGTCTCGATCCCTGAGTCAACAGATAGGGACATTTGCAAGACAACAACGATCTGCACGAACAGTTCGACGACGTTTGAAGCAGCATGGACTAGCAGCTTGGAGACCATGGCTGCGGTTACCCTTGACGCTGCATCACACACAGGAGCGCCTGCGATGATGTACTCAACGACGAACCTCGGTGCACGAATGGCAAAACCTAATTTTTTTCGCATGAATCCAGGTTCTGTTTACAGTATCATGATGGTCGCATCCGTGTTTGGCGACTTCGCTGTGAACGCGCATTGGAAGCGTGTATTCGTCATCACCATAGTGGCGTATCACCCGGCGTGATGGAATGGGGTGCCATTGGTTACACACCCTGGTCACCTCTTGTTCGCATTGACGGCACTTTGAACAGTGACGTTATATTTCAGATGTGTCACGACCCTTCATTCGATCCCTGCGAAACCCTACATTTCAGCAGGATAATGCACGATCGCATGTTGCAGGTCCTGTACGGGCCTTTCTGGATACAGAAAATGTTCGACTGCTGCCCTGGCCAGCACGTTCTCCAGATCTCTCACCAATTGAAAACGTCTGGTCAATGGCGGCCGAGCAACTGGCTCGTCACAATACGCCAGTCACTACTCTTGATGAACTGTGGTATCGTGTTGAAGCTGCATCCAAGCTCTGTTTGACTTAATGCCCAGGCGCATCAAGGCCGTTATTACGGCCAGAGGTGGTTGTTCTTGGTACTGATTTCTCAGGAGCTATGCACTCAAACTACGTGAAAATGTATTCACATATCAGTTCTAGTAAAATATATTTGTCCAATGAATACCCGTTTATCAACTGCTTATCTTCTTGGTGTAGCAATTTTAATGGCTAGTAGTGTATATACGAGGTGCTTTTAATAAGTAGTACAACACCTTTTTTCCGACCAATTTCGGTTGCAAATAATGTCGAAATTTGTTGTGGGACTTCTTGGAATATTCCCGCTTCAACTCGTATAGCTTCATGAAATCCCGGCAGGGGGCCGGCGCTAAACGTAGTCTTCAAATTGCGTCTGTAACGTAGGTGCGTTCCAAGCAGACAGAGGTCATTCAGCTTCTTTCGGCGGAAACCAGAGCGTCGCAGATATAGGCGCTTGTAGAATGCCTACGCATGGAGACCTCGTAGTGAACAAAAGCATCGGCAAGTCGTTTGGTGAGGCGTCTGTACGAACTCCCGCGTACCGGCCGGACGCACACGGCTGTAACTCCTACAATGTTGGAAAGCGCGCACACTCTCGTTCGAGATAAACAACGGATCTCGCTGCACAAGTGGACTTCTCCGTTGTTAGTGCTGACACACTCGTCCACCAGTTTGTGTACCCAGAGGTGTGAGCCCGTTGAGTCCCTCCCTGTCTGACAGAACACCATAAAGAGCAACGAAGGACCATCTGTGTGGAATTCCTTTTACGTTACTAGCCTGATAGTGACAATTTTCTGTTGAACGGCGTCACAGGCGATGAAACATGGGTTCACCACTTTGAACCGGAAACAAAACGGCAATCTGTGGAGTGGCGCTGCACACCCTCTCCTCAAAAGAAAAAGTTCAAAGTCTCGCCGTCAACCGGTAAAGTTATGACAACCGTCTTCTGGGACTCTGAAGGGGTTATTCTGTTGGATGGCCACCCTTATCGTGCAACGATCAACTCCGAAGTGTACTTTGCTACCCTCATGAAATTGAAGAAACGACTTCATGGCGTTCGTCACCACAAAAATGCAAATGAACCTCTTCTTCTGCATGACAGAGCACTGCTCAAACAAATCTGCTCACTAATCTTCTTCATTAGGCTGTCTTCCTCATCCACTCTACATGGCGCGTTTCGAATTTCGAAACTTCCATCTGTTTGGCACAATGAGGTACGCACCCTGCGGGAATAAGCACGTGGATGATAGGGAGATTATTGATGCAGAAAGACGTTGGCTCCGGCATCGACCATTAGAGTGGTACGATACGTGCATGCGGGATCTCCCAGTGAGGTGATGTAAGGCCGTCCCATTGAACGGAGATAATGCTGAAAAATAGGGTTTAGAAGTTAGCATATAGTTCCATTTACCTCAGTTTTAACTGACTTCGTATCTTTGTTTTGTAAAGCAGGACCAAGAGAAAATTATTGTTATCTTAGTAGCTTAGGCCTACCCCGATAGCTGAGTGGTCAGCGCGGCGGTGTGTCACGCCAAGGGGCCCGGGTTCGATTCTCGGCTGAGTCTCAGATTTTCTCCGCTTAGGGACTGGGCGTTGTGTTGTCCTCATTATCATTTCATCATCATCAGTGGAAGGCAACGGGAAACCACCACTGGACTCACTTCCCTAGACGCTCATGCGGTGGACCTCTCTGACGAGGCTTCCCCCATGACAAGACCTGCCGTTAGGCAGAACACAAAGTTTTTTAGTAGCTTAGGCTAGTCATCTTGTTGCATATAACGACAAAGCTCCATGAGCGCCTGCTTGGAATGTTTACACTGCAACAGCTGATTCCGGTTCCCATGTCTTTCGGTATTAACACGTGCTATACTTATTTCCGTACCTCAATAGATACAAGAGTTATGAAGATAAAAGAGGTGCATGTTGTACTTATCTAGCTTGTGTTTTTCACCTAAGTGACACATGGCTACCTCCGAAGTAAGCTTTTAGGAGTTATCTTCAATCTTCAGATTACGTGTTCGTTAAACAGTGAAATAATAATTAATTATGTAGGAAAGGTCGTTTGGTTAGTTCTGCCGTTTAATTTTTGCTATACAATTCCTTTATACGTTGTTGATGAGAGATGGTGCTATGCTTGTTACCTCTAAGGGCGATAACAAGAGAGAGAGAGAGAGATTTATTGTTTTTCAATCTCATATATCGCGCTTATCAAAGAAAAAAAATTGTCGACATAAATAAATGTAGATACGTCTCTATTTAAATGAAACAGAGAAACGTCGTGCAAAATGTCTCCACGCTGACAAATCCGATTCTTCCCACTCGACATCCATGTTCATTATCACAGACATATGCAGACACACACAGCACAGGAAACGTATTTTTTATTTTTATTTATTGCTAATTACGCTCGTCAGTCTTCTTCAGATATTCATTTCCCTGATCACAACACGTTTGGGGTACACTCAGCAGCACCTTAACACAAAAGGAAGCACTCTGTGTTGACGTTGATGTTTTACATCTTGCACGTATTACTATCATAGCAATGAGACGTGCCGTGTAAATACTTACTACCGAATGTAACTCATAGAGCACAAAGGAGCTGATGCTGCGTATCGCGTATTCTTAAAATGTTAAAAATATGCAAACAAGCGTCAGTGTCCAGCTCTCAACATTTAAAAAAAATAGAAACACAAAATTTGTAACAGACGCTATTATTCTTCTTGTTTTGTGAAAAACGCGAAAATGAAAAAAAGAAACTGTGGCAACAAGTAAAATACCTAAAGAGAAACGTAGCCCCCAAGGCCCGTGAAGAGCACAAAACTGGCGGAGTGCTTAACACTTACGCCACTGACTCATTCCATGACAGATTTGCTTTCGCAAACATGAATTACTGAATAATTAACATTAATTCAATAATAGTAGTCTAGTAATCATTATCATCATTAGCCGTTTGACAGCGACCGTTAAAAAGTAGCCTCTAGAATTTTCCACACACTCTCTCGGACGCAAAAAAGAACGATGCAGCACGAAAGCATTAGCCGCATAGGAAGGAAATGGCTAGATGTGATGTATATGAACAGATAAACAAATGATTACAATTTCAGAATAACTAGATGATTTATTCACGAGAAGGAATTTCACAAATTGAGCAAGTCAATAACGCGTTGGCCCGTCCCTGGCCCACAATGCTCTGTACATTCTCAATTGGAGAGAGATACGGCGATGTAGTTGGCCAAAGTAGGGTTTGGCAACCACGGAGACAAGCAGTAGCAACTTTCGCCAAGTGCGGACGAGCATTATCTCGCTGAAATGTAAGCCCAGGGTGGCTTTCCTTGAAGAAAACAGAAAACGATGTATCTCTGCAGTGTAAGGGTGCCATGGACGACAACGGAAGGCTGAGAGGTTCCATGGTCTCTTTTGCATGTCTCCTCTCATTTTCAACAATTTTATTAATGGTAGACGTCATTGCACGGTGGTAACAGACCGAATAAGGTTATTGTAATGGGAGTATTTGTACTGAGAGAACAAAATACTTTTCACTTGATTCCGCTGCATGTTGGATTACTTCCCTGTGTGGCCTGTGCGAGGCGAGCATCGGAGGACGGGGCACACTGCATTTCCGATTGGGGGCTGCACTTCCCGAATTCTGAGGGGTCCGTACAATGGGCTTCAGCGCCTGGCGGAACGACTGACGTCGGTCGAGTTTCGCCTATTGTACGCAGGGCGAAACGACCTGCGAGACGTCTGAGTGTCGCCGCAGTTTATGTGTTTAGTATTCCAGCCCGTCCGGAACGAAGACTCCTGGCACCGACAGACTACATTGTCCTGTTGATTCTGAGAATACTTGTGGACCGTGCCCTGCTCGGTGCGACTGTCTGGCACTGGATGGCCGGTGGTCTAGGCAGGTTGTTTTCGCAGCCGACCAAACGGCAAGTTCAGTGCCCTCAGCTGAATAGCAGAGGCGTGATTGGACAACTTAAACTGAGGCTAGTTGGCGTCATAAAGCCCTGCTCGAAATTGGAGGGAACACTCGCTATTGGCGTGAATGATGTTCTGAGACAGTGTGGGGGAATTTTGGAATCAGCACCGAATGCTGGAGAGTAGGGAGTTGAGCAATGTTGGCTTCGCTCTTGTGTCGTGCAGGCACAGTAATTCGGGATCTGATCTTCTTTGGAGTCGGATTGTCTTGAGACTTAGTCGCATTTTTTCGGCGGAACTTAGAATTCTCGGACAGCCTTCGAGGCCAGGGGTTGAAACAGAGTTTTTGCACACCAGAAGTCGGTGCCTACATCATCAGAAAGCTGCCTAACACGACCTGCTACAAAATTCAGGATTAGTAAAGTACTCTGCGGCTCCGTCATTGTAAGACCTATCAATTTTACACTGAAGTCCTCAGCAGCACGCGCGCTCGCTTTGCCACAAGTCCACCCTGCTTGTTTCTCCATGTGATCCCATGTGAGCTCTCACTACTAATCGCAATACTGCAATATAGTCGAGAGAGTAATATTTGATTGATAGGATGTCCAGTCATTATTGTCAAGCTATTGCATTACAGAGAGTAGGAGCCCTTGTTCTCGAGCCAACTCTTTTTCGCGTAATAGTTCAGAATACCCTATCCTTTAACCTACTGTTTGTGTCGATAATCAAATGGTTCAAATGTCTCTGAAGTACTATGGGACTTAACTTCTGACGTCATCAGTCCCCTAGAACTTAGAACTACTTAAACCTAAGTAACCTAAGGACATCACACACATCCATGCCGGAGGCAGGATTCGGACCTGCGACCGTAGCGGTCGCGCGGCTCCAGACTGTAGCGCATAGAACCACTCGGCCACCCCGGCCGGCTGTCGATAATTATGTGCCTTTATGCTCTGGTGTATAATAAATCTCATTGTAATATTTAAGCCGCATATCATTTCGTAGACATATGCAGAATCGCATTTCCTGTTCTTTATTATGATAAAGTTCTCTTTTTTTTTTTTCTCTGAGTAGATTACGATTTTAATTACATTATTGTGAGTGTGCACTCCTTATTTTACCGTCTAGCAGGGTCCACCATCATTTCCCTTCGTTACCTTTGTGCGCGTAATTAATTAGATAGTAGGTAAGGAAGGGGTCGAGTACATGTTCTCATGCAAAATTCGTCAGAATTAAAGAGGTACAAACTTCTCCACCCCGGCACCTCGCAAGAACTCCAGTCTCGTTGGTGTCCCACCATGCAGGGCCGTCTTCAGACACGTCTTTGCTGGTCATAGAGACTTAATTCGAAGCGGGATTCATGACTGAGGACAACTCTATTTCATCAATGAAATTCCAGGCAACTATGACAAGCGAGGACGTGTTCGCAGACGCGCCAGTCAGAGGTGGGACACAACAGCCGCCATACTGTCCGACAGCCATGGGTAATGGTCTGGGGCGCCATGTCATTTCACAGCAGGACCGCTTTGGTTGTCATCAGACTAGTAACCGAAATCCGACACGACCGGGAGACGCAGGCCGACCGCGTCGATGTTGAGTCGCCAAAAACTACACAAAGACAACAGCCAGGGACAACACTGAAGACGAGAACAGTAACTACGAACGGACATGGCAGGCTGCACGTCCGAGGAGTGAACCAAAACGAGAGCCTAGACGTAGCAAAATCAGGAACCGACGACGATGCGTACGACGAACAACACAAGAGCGCGGTCAGAACACGACTGACTTCGGACTGCTGCCTGTCTATATGTATTTTAAGCACCACAGCGCTTGGCCCGTCTGACTTCTAACATGGCTAAATGAGTGTCTGATGACAGCTTTTATTTATTCGTCGAAACGATTGTATGGATGACTACCTCTGTATCTGTTATTCCCTAAATTGTCTGGTTATTGTGGATACTGGTCTATTATTTGAAGTGTTGGGGTACTGTATGCCTAACTAGTGAATTAGTAGGTGGGGAGATGTTGAAGTCTTTTTATATACAGTTACCGACTTTCTTTTAATGTTTGTGAGTATGGAGGTTCGCTTAATAATTCTTTGATATGTGTATTGGGCGTATATCTACCGGCATTACCTATGGTACGGAGGATACGGTTTTGTAGAGTTTGAAGTTTGTGCAGATGGATCTGTGCCGCCATTGAGTGATCTTGTGATCCATATAATATATTAGAGAGGATAACAGTTCTGTAGAGTTGCAGCTTCTTTTCTACTGTCAGCCCCCACCCCCTTGAGGAGCGGGTACAGGCGATTAAATACAGTACTGCCTTTGTTCCGAGCCCTATTTATTTGTTTCCCAAATGTCAGCTTTATATCTAACTCTATAGTCATAGGTGGGTTGCCGAGCCGCTCCAGTCGATGTCTCTGCCTGTAACCGAAATCCGCCTGCTTAGGGGAGTCAACTTCCTTGTAGACATTATCGCTACTGTTTTTCCTCGATTTATTTTTATCTTCCATGTGTTACACTAGCTTACTGTTTCGTCCAGGTGATCTTGTAGTTTCCTCACTATAAAGTCGAGGTTGCTACTGCTTTTATATACCGTTATATCATCAGCGTAAAGCGCCAGTTCATTGCCTGCTAGTTTTGGTATGTTATTTGTATATAGCGAGTATAGTATGGGGCCCAGAACCGACCCCTGCGGGACCCCGGCCACGGCATCACTGAGCGTACTAACATGATTGCCGCACCTAACAGAGGACTGCCTCCCTGCCAGGAGCGAGTCAGTTATGCGTATTATGTGTCCTGGAATGTCTAGCTGGAGTATTGTACTGCATTGTATTGTATGTTAAACAGGGGCCTAGAAATGACGGAGCGGCTCTGCCCCCGCCGCAGCCGCAGTGGTCCACAACCCCGCGACGACTACTGCAGTCCACTTCACCCCTCCGCCGCCCCACATCGAACCACTCTTTCAGGTTTATTGTGCGGTTAACCCCAGGAAACGTCTCACACCAGACGAGTAATGGTGGTGTACGCGTACACGGAGAACTAGTTTGCGCAGCAATCGCCGACACAGCGTAGCTGAGGCGGAATAAGGGGAACCATCCCGCATTCGCCGAGGCAGATGGAAAACCACCTAAAAACCAATCACAGACTAGCCGGCTCACCGAACCTCGACGCAAGTCCGCCATGCGGATTCGTGCCGGAGACCAGGGGCTCCTTCCCACTCCAGAAAGTCGTGCGTTAGACCGCATGCCTAGCCTAGCGGGCTTAACTGGAGTAGTTTATATATTAAGCCATCATGCCAGACTTTGTCGAACGCTTTATCGGTGTCGAGTAACACCGCTCCTGTGCTATGTTTTATATCTCTCGCCTTGCATATGTGTTCCACTAGACATAGGGATTGATGGACAGTGCTGTGTTCAGTACGGAATAATCGGACGAGTGGCTCAGTGGAGGCAAGAGAGGATAGAAACATAATTTACGCCTGTTTCTGATCGCCTTGTGTCTGCCTGCATCAGACAACTAGGGAACAACAAATACCCCAGTCCTGACAAGGTCCGTGTCCCTTACTTAAAACACCTTCCTCCTACAGCAATCACTCACCTCACTGCCATGTTTAACCAGTGTCTTTGCCTAACCTACTTCCCAACTGGCTTCGGAGCCCCTGCGCTGTCGGCTTCATTGGGCCCCA
Organism: Schistocerca americana; assembly: GCF_021461395.2. Taxonomy (NCBI): domain Eukaryota; kingdom Metazoa; phylum Arthropoda; class Insecta; order Orthoptera; family Acrididae; genus Schistocerca; species Schistocerca americana. The sequence continues at coordinate 557,797,797 of NC_060124.1, read as the reverse complement.
GTGAGTGCCGACTGGGGACAGCAGCGCTCGCAGGTTATTGGGACGCCGCCTAGCGGCTGTCGTCTACGTTCGTACCTTCTAACGCACTGTCCAAATTGTCAGACCGGTGTACCACCATCAGTGGCACCCCTTACGGAACAGCAGTAAGTCGACGATATCCTATGTCCCGTTCATGGCAATCCACCCCGGCCTTACATTTCAGCAAGACAATGTCTGCCCACACATTGCGAGAGTTTGTACTTCGTGCTTGCCAAATCCTACCTCGGCCAGCAAGGTCGCCGGATCTCTGACCAATTAAGAACATTTTGAACATTGTAGGCAGGGCCCTCCAACGAGCTCGGAATTTGACGATCTCTTTCTTTTTAATAAACCACGCTGTTTTTCTGAAATTTTAATCCTTTATTCATCTGTATGTGTACATAATATCCACCAATTTCCATCCTATTGCGATAATTCCTTCGTGGTGTGTCGCTATTTTGTCTTAGAGAGTGCTTTGAAACATCCTTACGACATGTTACTGTCTCACATCAGCTATATTTTGATTCTTATTCAAAGTGGGCAGTACTGACTTTTGGGTAGTGGCTGGAAGGTTCTCACACGATTCAAGAACATCCCATGTCTAATGTAAAGTGTGTAATGTAACGGACTACTGAAACTACCGATACCACTGGCTGGCGAGGTGTGCGGTGCCGGCAATCAACTTGAAGGAGCAAGTGAAATTTAACTACGTAAACAAAAAATGAAATATTATTATTTTGTTACAAAACTGTTGATATGAGGACAATCATGAGGTACATTGCCACAGAACTATATTATAAACACTTTTCATTTTTCATACTACGTTTTTTGCATATGTATACGTGCAGTGTGTAAAATATCGATATACAACCAAGGTTGGCAGTACTGCACAGTTTGTAAGCTCTGTGAACAGGGGCCGGTTGTTGGCGGGTGTAGAGACAATGGGCAGTTGGTGTTGAGACGTCTTGTAATACGCTTGCTTTGAGAAGGTCAAGGATAGAGGGAACGAAATTATATATTGGAAAAGCTGTTACATTGAAAATTATTGAATATCGTCACGATCAGCATTTATAAAATAAAAGTTGGAAGTTTAAATATGTGTCAGTTCTTACGCAGCAGAATACGCACCCTGGACCTCAAATTGATTTAACAGACAGCGGATGGTGAGATTCATCACTGGACCACGAGCGTGCAACAACGACAAGTAAAGGTAAGAAAGTTATATTACTCTAAATTCAAATTATGATGATACCTTTCTTTCTGCACGTCTTCAACCCTGTATGTACTCTGTTGTTAGAGCGAACAGCGTGACGGGGACTTGTGGTCGACTAGGCACACCAGGGAGACCACACAGGTTTAAAATGATAATTTGTAGCTTAATATACTACTACTGATAATAACTAATATTTGTCCCCCGGAGAAAGAGGTGCATTACAAGTGCCAATAAGAAGGCTTTGTTGTGGTCGGGCAGCAGTTCTGGAGCTTTATTGTAAGGTACCCCTTATTTCTTGATAAGAGCGCATTTTACTTTATTTCTAGTTTCACTATTGCACATACGTGAAATGAATGTATCGGCACTGCAGTACGTAGCAGTAAGGACCGACGGTAGATTCCCATACTGGCTGGAATGGTGGCTGAGCATCTGGCGCTTTCAGAGCCAGTGGGATGAGGTGCCGATGCAGAAATCGATCGTGACGTCAACGAACCGATACGTAGGGAATGCATATTTATTTATTTAATAAATATTTGCTAACATAAGTTACCGTTCTCTCAGATAGTAGCCTTTGCAATGCCAGGAAACGTTTATATTAATAAATAAACGAATAACTTTGGAATAACCAAAGATGTACAGTACGATCTTATACGAACTAGACCGATCGCACGCTCAAGTTACGGACTGTGTTCCATAGTCGGCAGCCGCCGATAGGATTCCTTTAGATCTAGTCATGCAGTAGACCATTCTCTCGTACCGTTATTAGTTGGCTTGTAACCAGTGTCAACAAGTTCATTTTACTGTGTGTCTAGAATAAACGCACCATAATGGCATCCTGTGTAAAAAGTTATTTGCACAAAAAAACTTCTTTCCACTTCGTTATGTAAAACATAGGCAGTAGTATTATACTTTCAGAATCCGACGGCGCTGCTACGGCTGTCCAAGAGGACGTGAAACTGCGTAAAAGGTAGGAGCAATTCCTACGCGGCGGCTCACTAAGTCAGTTCAAGGACGGACTGGCTTAATTATCGCAAAACTCGGGTGGGAAAGCACAAATAGTTATACTGTACTCACTTTATAGCGCTGTCTACGGACTCACCTGCTGAACTGAGACATTTCTGGAGGTTTTACCATCGCGGGATTAGCCTAGCGGTTTAAGGCGCTGCAGTCATGGACTGTGCGGCTGGTCCCGGAGGAGGTTCGGGTCCTCCCTCGGGCATGTGTGTGTGTGTGTGTTTGTCCTTAGGATAGTCTGTGTTAAGTAGTGTGTAAGCTTAGGGACTTAGCTGTTAAGTCCCATAAGATTTCACATACATTTGAACTTTTTTTCTGGAGGTTTTAGTGCGAATGGGGGGGTTCTTGCAGTATCCAGGGTGTTCTCGGCGCATGCTGAAGTTGCAGTTTCGTGGAGTTAACCACAGCGGCGCAGCTGCAACGGTACCTTAACCTCCAATTGCCCACTTGAGACGGACGAAGTACCTTTTCAGCACGGACGTCAACAGGAATACTGTCTTCCCGTTCCCAAGAAACGTGAGAAATTTAGCTCCATCTCAACAATATATCTGTTCTAAAATCCTGTGCAATGCTTCCCCTTCTAGACACTGTGAATACTATGTCCGGGAAAAGTGGAAGAATGTCCAAACGTGGTAACAACTTAGTAAATTGTTTATCGCATTTGTACGCCGGCGAAGGAGCGGATAGAGGTTCAGGGCACTCTCTTGTCCTAGGGGTGCGAAATTGCCCATAAAGGCGGAAGAATCAGCAATGATCAACGACATGAGGATGCAGCAGGCAATGGAAACCATTAAAGACACGTAACGTGTATCCACAGGACATGTGGCCTGTAATTGAAGAAGTGTCATGATGATCTCTCCGTTGGCAAAAGATTCCGGAATAGTCCCCAATTCGGATCTCCGAGAGGGGACTGCCAAGGGGGAGGTTACCATGAGAAAAAGATTGAATAATCAACGAAAGGATAACGTTCTACGAGTCGGGGCGTGGAATGTCAGAAGCTTGAACGTGATAGGGAAAATAGAAAATCTGAAAAGGTAAATGCAAAGGCTCAATCTAGATATAGTAGGGGTCAGTGAAGTGAAGTGGAAGGAAGACAAGGATTTCTGGTCAGATGAGTATCGAGTAATATCAACGGCAGCAGAAAATGGTATAACAGGTGTAGGATTCGTTATGAATAGGAAGGTAGCGCAGAGGGTGTGTTACTGTGAACAGTTCAGTGACCGGGTTGTTCTAATCAGAATCGACAGCAGACCAACACCGACAACGATAGTTCAGGTATACATGCCGACGCCGCAAGCTGAAGATGAACAGATAGAGAAAGTGTATGAGGATAATTAAAGGATAATGCAGTATGTAAAGGGGGACGAAAATCTAATAGTCATGGGCGACTGGAATGCAGTTGTAGGGGAAGGAGTAGAAGAAAAGGTTACAGGAGAATATGGGCTTAGGACAAGGAATGAAAGAGGAGAAAGACTAATTGAGTTCTGTAACAAGTTTCAGCTAGTAATAGCGAATACCCTGTTCAAGAATCACAAGAGGAGGAGATATACTTGGAAAAGGCCGGGAGATACGGGAAGATTTCAATTAGATTACATCATGGTCAGACAGAGATTCCGAAATCAGATACTGGATTGTAAGGCGTACCCAGGAGCAGATATAGACTCAGATCACAATATAGTAGTGATGAAGAGTAGGCTGAAGTTCAAGACCTTAGTCAGGAAGAATCAATACGCAAAGAAGTGGCATACGGAAGTACTAAGGAATGACGAGATACGTTTGAAGTTCTCTAACGCTATAGATACAGCAATAAGGAATAGCGCAGAAGACAGTACAGTTGAAGAGGAATTGACATCTCTAAAAAGGGCCATCACAGAAGTTGGGAAGGAAAACATAGGTACAAAGAAGGTATCTGCGAAGAAATCATGGGTAACAGAAGAAATACTTCAGTTGATTGATGAAAGGAGGAAGTACAAACATGTTCCGGGAAAATCAGGAATACAGAAATACAAGTCGCTGAGGAGTGAAATAAATAGGAAGTGCAGGGAAGCTAAGACGAAATGCCTGCACGAAAAATGTGAAGACACCGAAAAAGATATGATTGTCGGAAGGACAGACTCAGCATACAGGAAAGTCAAAACAACCTTTGGTGACATGAAAAGCAACGGTGGTAACATTAAGAGTGCAATGGGAATTCCACTGTTAAATGCAGAGGAGAGAGCAGATAGGTAGAAAGAATACATTGAAAGCCCCTATGAGGGTGAAGATTTGTCTGATGTGATAGAAGAAGAAACAGGAGTCGATTTAGAAGAGATAGGGGATCCAGTATTAGAATCGGAATTTAAAAGAGCTTTGGAGGACTTACGGTCAAATAAGGCAGAAGGGATGATAACATTCCATCAGATTTTCTAAAATCATTGGGGGAAGTGACAACAAAACGACTATTCACGTTGGTGTGTAGAATATATCAGTCTGGCAACATACCATCTGACTTTCGGAAAAGCATCATCCACACAATTCCGAAGACGGCAAGAGCTGACAAGTGCGAGAATTATCGCACAATCAGCTTAACAGCTCATGCATCGAAGCTGCTTACAAGAATAATGTACAGGAGAATGGAAAAGAAAATTGAGAATGCACTAGGTGACGACCAGTTTGGCTTTAGGAAAAGTAAAGGGACGAGAGAGGCAATTCTGACGTTACGGCTAATAATGGAAGGAAGGCTAAAGAAAAATCAAGACACTTTCATAGAATTTGTCGACCTGGAAAAGGCGTTCGACAATATAAAATGGTGCAAGCTGTTCGAGATTCTGAAACAAGTAGGGGTAAGCTATAGGGAGAGACGGGTCATATACAATATGTATAACAACCAAGAGGGAATAATAAGAGTGGACGATCAAGAACGAAGTGCTCGTATTAAGAAGGGTGTAAGATAAGGCTGTAGCCTTTCGCCCCTACTCTTCAATCTGTACATCGAGGAAGCAATTATGGAAATCAAAGAAAGGTTCAGGAGTGGAATTAAAATACAAGGTGAAAGGATATCAATGATACGATTCGCTGATGACATTGCTATCCTGAGTGAAAGTGAAGAAGAATTAAATGATCTGCTGAACGGAATGAAGAGTCTAATGAGTACACAGTATGGTTTGAGAGTAAATCGGAGAAAGACGAAGGTAATGAGAAGTAGTAGAAATGAGAACAGCGAGAAACTTAACATCAGGATTGATGGTCACGAAGTCAATGAAGTTAAGGAATTCTGCTACCTAGGAAGTAAAATAACCAATGACGGACGGAGCAAGGAGGACATCAAAAGCAGACGCGCTATGGCAAAAAAGGCATTTCTGGCCAAGAGAAGTCTACTAATATCAAATACCGGCCTTAATTTGAGGAAGAAATTTGTGAGGACGTACGTCTGGAGTACAGCATTGTATGGTAGTGAGACATGGATTGTGGGAAATCCGGAACAGAAGAGAATCGAAGCATTTGAGATGTGGTGCTATAGACGAATGTTGAAAATTAGGTGGACTGATAAGGTAAGGAATGAGGAAGTTCCACGCAGAATCTGAGAGGAAAGGAATATGTGGAAAACACTGCTAAGGAGAAGGGACAGGATGATAGGACATCTGCTAAGACATGAGGGAATGACTTCCATGGTACTAGAGGGAGCTGTAGAGGGCAAAAACTGTAGAGGAAGACAGAGATTGGAATACGTCAAGCAAATAATTGAGGACGTAGGTTGCAAGTGCTACTCTGAGATGAAGAGGTTAGCACAGGAAAGGAATTCGTGGCGGGCCGCATCAAACCAGTCAGTAGACTGATGACCCAGAAAAACGCCCTGTCAGAGAAACCTATGCTGTGTTCCGCTCTGTTCTCATGTTTAGAGGCACATTCACATTCGTCAAATTCATTGCGAGCGCTGCTGCCGCCTCTCCAGTGGGCTTCGGGGCTGACAGCAGGGAACACGGAATTCTTGGCATTAGTTTCCTAGAGGTCGTCTCATGCCGACTATCACTCACTTCCCGGCTGTTGTCGCACGCTAATAGAGAAGTTTGAAGAAGGAAGTACCGCGTTTTGCTTTAGTATGAGGTGTTAGTTTCATATCTTAGAGCCGTCGCTCTGGGCACATCGAATTTCTCCGGTTGTTTGCATACCTTGGATATGGAGTTCAGTGGGTTATTTGTCTCGTTAATTTGAAAGTACGGGTTGTGCAGACGAGCAGCTGTAATTCTTCTCTTCTTTCACTCTTCATAATGGTGCCAGTGAAAGTACTACCTTATTAGCTTCAGTTTTTCGAGCTAATCGTCTTTGTCTTTGTTTTCTAAGACTAATGATGGAATAAGATTCCATGTGGTTTTTAAATTTAAAAAAAACAGTAAGTTATGAAATCGACTTCCATTTATGAACCCGATCTCCGACAACTTCTCCCGTGATTAGGTGACTCTTATTTAGCAAAAACAGTCAGGAATACACTAAAGTGTTTTTTCAATGTGACAGACTTTCCGTTGTGCACAGTGCCCAAATTATTAAATGAATGTGGCATAACAGGCAAAGCTGTTTATTGAGGTGGCATTTGGAAATTTGTGGTAAGTCCCTATAGGACCAAACTGCTGAGGTCATCGGTCCCTTAATCTAACTTAAACTAACTTACGCTAAGGACAGCACATACACCCATGCCCGAGGGAGGACTCGAACCTCCGACGGGGGCAGAATGGGTAACGCTCAAAGGTATTTATTTCGAAGCTCAAACCGTTACTAATGCAGATAAGTTTTCAGCCTGTATAATCCTTCGTTTCATTTTACTTTTCCTACGGAATGACCACCATTACATATATAAAGAGGAATTATTTTGGGAATGTTATTATTTTGACTCCTGTAACTGGTTGATCCGTTGAGTTATAAAAATACGAGGGGACTTCCATAAGGTAAGCAACACTTTAATTATTTGTTTATAATTTCTGCTACCAGTCATTTTTTTTATTTTATGTTCAATCTAACATAATACAACGCGTTTAGAACATGTTCTATTCATCTTCAGGCGTTTATACATACATACATACAGAGAAATGATACTTAAAAATATTTTTAAGTAACCTCGCCTGAGAGCTGACCGTTGTGACCGAGCGGTTCTAGGCGCGTCAGTCTGGAACCACGCGACCGCTACGGTCGCAGGCTCGAATCCTGCCTCGGGCATGGATGTGTGTGATATCCTTAGGTTAGTTAGGTTTAAGTAGTTCTAAGTTCTAGGGGACTGATGACCTCAGATGTTAAGTCCCATAGTGCTCAGAGCCATTTGAACCATTTGAACCTCATCTGGGAGGCCAGCACTTTTCCGATCAGCTTCAGCGAACTCTGCGCTGCCTTAGTCAAGCTGTTGGTACCATTTCATTGTAGTTAGACGCGACATAGCGTTCGTTCCGTACAACGCCGGAATTTCACAGCGAATAACTGATACTTTACCAGTTGCCGCACCATTTAACTCGCACGCTGTTAGTCGCACCACAGCAAAAATGTTTCTGCATGAAACCGGAAAGTGCACTCCCTTCTGAAAATGTGCCACTCTTTTGGGCAAATGAGTTAGCATGGAACGACATGTGTAAGTGTCTTTCTCAAGTCCCTACCTACACTAGGAAATTTTGGAATGCTTGCGCAGTTTTCTCCCTGATGTTTGTTAATTTGCGTCTGCCACTTTAACAGATGGAATGTGCAGTTGCCACTACCTAGCTTTTTTTCAGACTCTTGTTTCTATTGGTTTCTTTTTTGTGTACTTCACTCCTTGTCGATTATATTATCTTTTTCTAAGATGCCTACGGTATTGCTTAATATGATACGGTATACCTCTCTCTTCTTAAATACGTGATTTCACGTATTTTCTATTTATGATTAACTGCCTCGAGTGCGTGGTTCTTTCTAATTTTGTATCTGGTTTTACTTCGCTAAAAATGTCTATGTGTATTTGAAAATAAAAAGTGGTCTGTGAATATCGTATCTCACACAATTTCTTAACTGCATGACAAACTACAGGCAGATTTATTTTTTGTTCCATGTGATCCACTTCAAACCCACTTTCTGTTTATTTGTGTATTTTGGAAGAATACACTTAGGTCAAAATGTAGTTCTTCTCGATAAATTCCACTTAACAGGTCAAAACTAGCAAGTATATTGACAATTATTTTAGGCATTTCTTATTGTACTTTTATTGCCTGTGGACTTTAGAGTCCCGAACTGTGTACTTGTCTGTGTTGTCCTAGTGTCAGTGGACGTGGACAAGCTCAGTAACTGGATGAGGAAGTAAACAGACAGTTGGTCGTCGGAGGACGCTAGGAGGATGTTAAATGGTTGGAAATGAAACTAGGAAATTAGAAGTTTATTTACAGTATTATCTACAAGGTGAACATAGACGCACCCTGTTACAATGGTAATCCTGCAAAGTCAAGAGAAGAGCACAGATCTCTATCGAGGTATTCAGCAGGCACGGGTGAAAATTTCAAATTACACATTACCCAGAGGATGTTTTGATTCCACACTTTAAAGCGCGGCCTCACACAAGTTGGAGCACTTCTGAACAGAACACGAAACGGTGTTGAACAGTGTTACTCCATTTGCCCTACAGCTGCGTCTTGGCTTCATCGAACTCTCACTTGTTTGCGCGATTAAAAGTACAGCATTCGTGGAAGACACTTTGAGGACGACGAGGTGGTCATTCGCGACAGGACATACACGCCATTCTGTCTCTCTGATGGGAGGCCACAGCGCTGGAAGATGAATTGGAAGAAGATTACACGGAAAAATAGGATTCTGGTAACGCGTCATCCTTTCATGTGTGTAATTTTAATGTTTGGAAGAAATAACAGTTGAAGAAAAAAATGTGGACCATTCCCTTCTGGGCGAACCTCGTATGATCCTGCGTGATGTGGTCACATAGTTGCAACATTAAACATCAGTCCTTAAGCCCAAGGCACATCCATGCACATGGATTTTTTCTTTGCTGACACTGCATGGTTCTGACCGTTCCCAAGTCAATAAAGGAGCAGGTTGTTAAATTTAACAAAGTTCAGGAAGTTCCTCTATATAAAATCTATACTGCCATATAAGGGACTGAAAGCAGCAAAATGTCACAAATGAAGTAGCTTCATGCGTGATCCTCACGACTTCATAGCACTTCGCGCCTGTGCATGCTTTCGCTGGATCTGCGGAAACAGACTGCAGTCTGCTCCCACATCACTAACAGCGTGAAGTGAAATGTTCAAAGAGCACATGGTTCAAATGGTTCAAATGGCTCTGAGCACTATGGGACTTAACAGCTGTGGTCATCAGTCCCCTAGAACGTAGAACTACATAAACCTAACTAACCTAAGGACATCACACTCATCCATGCCCGAGGCAGGATTCGAACCTGCGACCGTAGCAGTCACACGGTTCCGGACTGTGCGCCTAGAACCGCAAGACCACAGCGGCCGGTCCAAAGAGCACATGACAACTCCAAATGACTGTCACATCACAGAACGTAGTGCGGCAGTGCGCCAGTGATCTAGTTGCCACAAGCCTTGTGAAACAGGAGAGAGAAGTTCTCTGAGCGTCAATTCATGCTGGTCCGCCCCGATAGCTGAGTGGTCAGCGTGACGGATTGTCGTCCAACGGGCCCGGGTTCGATTTTCTCCACTCAGAAACCGGGTGTTGTGTTGTCTTGATCGTCATTTCATCCCCATACAGCGCGCAGGTCACCCAATGTGGCGTCGAATGTAATGAGACCTGCACCGCAAGAGGCCTCCAGGGCAATGACGCTAATCGCTCATTTCCATTTCCAATTCCTGCAGGATGGAACGGGGTGAGAAATGATGAATGGTAGGAATATTAGACACGGCTCTTTCAGTACGATCTCTCTCGCTTCTAGTATCACATCTGACATTACCCTCTGAATAAATCATTACTGCGCACAAACAACAAATAAAAATGTCAGCAGCAGAAGCACAATTAATTTTCTTTTATAATAATGCGAATGGGTACAGGTCTTAAACCCAGCAGCAGTTCACAGTACTGGAGGAACCAATCTTCAGGATGTGGCCAAATACAGCACTCACTGGTACCTCAAATAATAGATAAGTAACAAACACAGAATGACCAATTTACAAAGTGGACAGTTCCTTCAAGTTTTCCAAATTACGCATTACATTGCGCACAGCCAGAAATATTTTTTAAAATAATCTTTCAAGATACTAGCAAATAATTTAAATTCCATAAATAAGAACTAGAACAAGTAAAAACTACAGGGCTTGTGCCTGATGACAATAGCTGTTAACCCTTGAATAATTAACCAGCAACAACAAGTCATGGTAAATCTTGCACAAGCGTAATACAGCTAGGCTGAAACTCGCAACAGACAGTGTCGAAGAGTCAAGCTTAATCAGACAGACTTAAGCAAAGATAGAGCGCCTAAAAGGCCAGTTACAAGGAATCACATTAACGAAAAAAATCTTAAAACCAGACGCATCCAGTAAGAGAGATCAGACCAGCTGTACCACACAGAACTATTCTCGCAATCCTCCCCTGTACAAAAACAAATAAACGAACAATTCAAATGTTTAGACAAAACATTTTATTCTGAACCGGGATCAGAGAAAGAAATTAACAAGCAGAAGTCATTTAAACTGAAATCATAAACATAAGTTCTACATGTGTTGGAAACAGTAACAAACGCCAAACAGAAACTGTGTGCAACTCAGTAGGAAACAAAATCCAGCAAACAGCACTAAACAGAGTAGACTGTATGTTAAAGTTCATGGCACAAGATCACACCATGGGCCATGTTCTGAAATGTGCTCACCAAGTTTAGATCTTCCAGTTGAACAGGGGCTGTCCCAAGTGGCCACTATTACAATAAACTTCCTCTGCTCGCAGACCGCAACCCCGAGGTTTCTCTGCTCGATGTACATCTGCCCATTTCATTTTCTGTCTGCATGCTCACCCAGTCAGCTTGTATTCTGCATGATTGTAAATTTCCTCCTGCGTGTTATTGTGCTATTTTTGTCGTTGTGTTAGTCCTCTACCTAGTCAGTGGTGGCTGGAGGACTGGATTTCTTTCTAAGTTACGTAACAGTGCTATCGGTATGTGATGGGATTTCGAGAGAATCAGCAGTGGTCTTTGACTTCTTGGGGGTATTTCTTATTCTTGGAAATAATGTGGATTCAGATGCTATAAATCGAAGACTGGAAAACTTGGCAGGTAAGCTATACTTTGACAAAAAGTAGTTGAGAGGTAAGGTCTATACCACTTCTTCTAAGTGTTTTGGGAAAACATATTACAACCTCTCACATATGTCTCACAAAGCTACTGGAGATAACATGACGATTTTCACTGAGTGACAGTCAACGACAGAAGATCGGTCTTTTCTTTGCTTGATAAATAAGAGACAACATTCCTCTACGAGCCTTTTGTATGTCTATAAATGACTGGAGTGATATCTTAATAGACAGATTAGATTTACATTTATGTCTGTATGCTTACTTCCCGTTCCAGCGTACAGTGTGTGGCGGAGGGTACTCTATACCACTACCAGTAATTCTCTTTCCAGTTCCACCCACAAATAGAGAGAAGGAAAGGACTGCCTGTATGCCACCTTATAAGTGCTAATTTGTCCTATCTTATCTTCGTAGTCCTTATGCAAAATGTATGTTTGCGGTGGTACAATCTTTCTGTGGTCAGTTTCAAATGTTGGTTTTCAATAGTGTTCCTCGAAAAGAACAGCATCTTCCCTCCAGGGACTAACATTTGAACTACCTAGCGAGTTTAATCCGACTGCTGGAAAAAAAATTACATGCCATGCAAAGTGACAGTTGTGACCAATTAAATTAATTAGCCTACCAAACTGATATCTATGAAGTGCTGCCCGAGGCAGGATTCGAACCTGCAACCGTAGCGGTCGCTCGGCTCCAGACTGTAGCGCCTAAAACCGCACGGCCACTCCGGCCGGCAATTAACTCACTACCTATAGTACATGTACACAGAGGTTACGCTTAAGACAGAGGAATGGCGAATGAAAACAAGAGTCTCTGGTAAAACAACACCATATAGGATACAATTAGTCAAACGGGTGAATACATAAGTGAAGTTGTTGGGTGGTACGTGGAAAACCGTTGGTCACCGGTAACAACAAGGATTTTTGGACATATGCTGATACCAACTTTTCTTCTTGTTTTGGTGTTAGGAACCTGTCCCCGAAGTTTGCAAAAGTGTATTTATAACATCCTATATAAAGAGAATCACACATGCTGGTCATATGTCGACCCTTACTCGGATGATCCTTCAAAAGTAGATGGAGCATCTAAAGTGATGGTTTGGTGTGGAATGTGAGGTTCTCGGTTTGTTGGACCATGTTTCATGCAGAGTACAGTGACAGCAGTCCGCTAATGGAGAGGGCACTGAAACTCAAGTCGTTGTAGGTATCGAAAGTTGATTAAACCCGGAAATAAGTTCGGCCGAAAATTTTACAAAGGACCTAACTGTGTTCGGAAAGAGTAAATGAAATACAGTCGATGGTGGCGTGTTTGTTGCTCTCAGAAGCAGTTTATTTTCTGGCGAAACTGAAGTAGATAGTTCCTGTGAGTTAGTATGGTTCAGAGACACGGAATAAATTAATAAATAGGTTCCTTTTACTGACTCTTCCCTCTGCCCCCCCCCCCCCCCCCCCGCCACCAATCGCAAATAATTCAGTTGTTGAGCAGTTCAAAGAAAACGTGAAATAGGTGCCATACTCAGATAGCTACAGTTGGTGGTGACTTCAATCTACCCTCGATATGTTGGCGAAAATACATGTTCAAAACTGATAGTAGATACAAAACATCATCAGAAATAGTACCAAACGCTTTCGTAGGAAATAATTTAGTTCAGGACCCCCCTCGAAGTGTAAATGGTTGCGAAAACATACTTGACCTCTTAGTGACAGGTAACCCTGAACAAATACGGAGCATCATAACGGATGCATGGCCACAAAGTCGTTGTAGCGAGACTGACTACCGCAACATCCAAAACCACCAAAAATAAACGCAAAATATGTCTATTAATAAAAAAAAAAAGCAGTAAAATTCGCTTCACGACTCCACTCGTTCCCAAACAATTCGCTAAGTATAAAGCAAATGTGGCTGAAATGCCAAGTAGTATCGGCATCAACTGAGAGATTTATACGGAATAAATTAATAAAAGGTGCTACTGACACATCACGATACACAAAACAGGTCAGAAGACTGTTGCAGAAGCAACGAGAAAAGCACACCAGATTTAAAAGAACACAAAATCTCCAAGTTTGGGAATGGTTTACTGAAGCTCTAAGCTTAGCGCAGACCTCAGTATGAGCTGCTTTTAATAAACTTCACATCGACACTCTGTCTCGAAATCTGACAGAAAATCGAAAGAGATTCTGGTCGTATGTGAAATACACCAGTGGCAAGACAAATCAATAAACTCAATGCGCGGTAGCGTACGTAATATTACTGATGACAGTGACACTAAAGTTGAGTTATTACATACACTTTTTCGAAATTCCTTCATTAAAGAAGACGAAGCAAATATTCCAGAATTCGAATTAAGAACTGCTGCCAACATGAGTAACTTAGAAGTGGGTATCCGCGGTGTAGGAAAGCAACTTAAATCGCTTAATAAAGGAAAGTCTTCCGGGTCAGATTATATACCAATTATATTACTTTTAGTGTATGCTGATATAATAGCTTCGTACTTATCATACGCAACTACTCCCTCGGCGGTAGATCCGTACCTATGACTACAAAGTTGCACAGGCCATACCAGTACTCAAGAAAAGGAATGAGGAAAAATCCGATGAATTACAGACCCGTATCACTGACGTCGATTTGCGGCAGGCTTTAGGGACCCTGAGGAGAACTATATATCGACACACTGTCAGTAAGCATTCAGAAAATATCGTTTTTGTGAAATATGTGCTAGCCGGCCGGAGTGGCCGTGCGGTTCTAGGCGCTACAGTCTGGACCCGAGCGACCGCTACGGTCGCAGGTTCGAATCCTGCCTCGGGCATGGATGTGTGTGATGTCCTTAGGTTGGTTAGGTTCTAGGCGTCTGATGACCTCAGAAGTTAAGTCGCATAGTGCTCAGAGCCATTTGAACCATTTTAATGAGTGCTGTTGAAAGAGGGTTTCAAATTGACTCCATATTTCTAGATTTCCAAAAGGTTTTTGTTCTTCACAAGCCGCTTCTGATCGAATTGCGTGCCTATAGAGAATTGTCTCAGTTGTGTGACTGGATAAGTGATTCCAGAAAGGTCACAGTTCGTAGTAACTGTCAGAAAGATGTCGAGTAAAACATAAGCGATATCTGGCGTTCCCCGGGGAAGTATTATTGCCCTTCTGCTGTTTCTATGTACATAAATGATTTAGGAGGCAATCTGAGAAACTTTCTTTGATTGTTGACGAATGATCCAACATTTACCGCCCAGTAAAGTCGTCAGAAGATCAAAAGGAATGGCAAAAATGATTTAGGCAATGAAAAAATGGCAATGAAAAGTGTGAGGTCATCCACATGTGTACTGAAAAGAATTCGTTCAACTTCGGTTGTACGATCAGGTGCACAAATTTAAAGGCAGCTCATCTAGAGCATTGCTTTGCGGTATGGGATCGTTACCAGATACGACTGACGGACGACATCGAAAAAGTTCGGAACAGGGCAACTTGCTTTTTGTTAAAAAGGAATAGGAGGGAGAGTGTCACGGATATGATACGCAAGTTAGGGTGGCAATCATTAAAACAAAGGCATTTTCCGATGCGGCGAAATCTTTTCACAAAATTTCGTTCTCTAGCGTTCTCCTCCGAATGGGAAAATATTTTCTTGACATCCGGGTACATAGGAAGACAAATAACAAAAAAAAAAAAAGAAAACCAGAGCTCGCACTGAAAGATTTAAGTGTTCATTTCTCCTACGCGCTGTATGCGAGTGGCACGATAGAGTAATATAGTGAAAGTGGTTCGATGAACCCTCTGCCAAGCACTTAAGTGTGAATTGCCGGGCAGTCATGCAGCTTGAAATGAAACATCCCATATTACTTGCAAAACTGTAACTGTGGAATTGGTCTCACAAAGTAGAAGGTTCTTAGATGAGTATACCAAAACTCCATTTATCTTTGACCCGGAGTGGCTTTCTACCTCTCAAATTCTACACCACTGCGACATTGTCTGATGGAAACGATGTTTTGAAATACATACCTGGAAAGGGGAGAGTCATGTAGATGGCACAGAATGTGTTGGTACATATGCATATACGTTGTAGTTAATGCTCTTAGGCACAACATAAGAAGTTGAGGGAACTACCTTTAGTCGTATCACTCTTTATGAGGACACAAGACGTGTGGCATTACTTAAGGAACACAGAAAATAAGTAATTGCTTTTCATCTCACATAACTAATACAAGCCAACGAGCACTTTTTTTTAAAAAATATCAAGAAATTCGCGCCATGCTTCAGCATCTGTAGAATGTGGAGAAGTCACAGCGATCCACGTTCTGTGAGCGTTTTTTTTATTCTTGTTATGTATAAAGATTCTCAGTTCAAATACTCTGAACAATTATTATCGATTCGGGTATGAACATTACAATAAAGAGTAGCTGAGGTTGTTAACCGGTGGTATGCTTTTCTTGAAAATTATTACTGACGTATCTACATACGAACTGGGGACTAAATTTGTGTATATCAAATTATGTTGAATTTTGCACCCCACAGGAGGTTGGTGTCTTCCTGATACCGAATCACCAGGAATCGTCAACAAATAAAATACTGCCCACAAAATGTTCGAGGATGTACTTGAACCGAAAGAAATGTTTTCTCGGTTGCCTCACTTAATTGAATTCTGCAATATGAGTAACAGTTGACATGTTTTGCTTAATTATATTTTCAACGTACTGCGACATAATATTTCAGGTAACTCTTCACTGAGGAAACACCTATTCCTCGGTCAAATACGTGGCGTATGTGAAACCTTTCTTCACCTGACTCTTCAGCTAGTGGGGAACAGAGCATCCTCACAGTGTGTTTCGTAGTAACTCATTTTGCTATGTGATACAGTCAGTAATTTGTGCCTCCCGAGTTTGCAAGTGAAGGTCTGGCTTGAAGTGCAAACGGAGTGGCATGGGTATTGGTATTCCCTGCGAGAGCGTCACCTGGGCGAGATGAGATGCTGTAGAATGTCTACTGCTGGTCTAGTCGGCATTGTGTAGCGGCTTAATGAAACTGGGAAGCGCTCAGGTACTGTACGATGCAGCCTGGACAATAGCCCAGCAGCAACACGTTCAGAGAAACTGAACGAACGGGTTGCCTCCCCGTAGCTGGGAGCTAACAACTCCAACTTTGCTCAGAAGAGAAACAGCTACGCTCATCCTGAATAATTTTAATAGCAAATCAGAAGCAGCCAATATATGGGCTTACTGTAGCGAGTGGTGAGGAATAGTAAGCAAAACCATGAGTACCCAAGGAGGGGTAAAGTACGTACAAGGAGACGAGACACATTTGGAGACGCTGAAAGTTGCAATGATCTGCTGTAGCCGTGGTTGGTGACGGAAGGGAAGACGGCTCATGCGCGAATGTGAACAAACTAATATTTTACAAGTCAAGCAGATGTCCGATCGATGAAACGGTATTCCACTAAACCACTTAATCCTAATTTCTTGTGCATTATGAATGGATAATACCGTGAAGCATTCTGATGTTGGTGGTGGATGCAACACACAACGCAACAATAATGATGGAAGCTGAAGAAATGAATTAAAATTTGTGCCATCGCTGCGAGTTGAACCCAACTGTCCTTGCATAATTGGCTGCGATGCCAGCCATTACACCGCTACAGCACTGTAGCTTACATACCTGTATGGACTACTCTACTCCAGTACCCTCCCTAACAGAAAATCCAGTTCACATCTTCAGCAATAGTGACTATGTAAGGAAAGGAAAATAAGTTGAAGATATTAACTAAAGTTTTTCGTTTGGGAGTGCATTGGAGTGGAACAGGGTCTGCAGCTGTGTTAGCTGTAGTGTTGTGGTGCGGCAAGACTGGCATACCTGTATGGTAAGGAAGGAGACAAGTATTCAAGTCCAGGGTAAAGTATAAATTTTACTTCATTTCTTCAGCTTCAGTCATTATCGTAGATAAAGATAAGACTCAAATGTCTCAAGGAAAACTTAATTATATAAGATCTAATAAGGAAGTGAACAGTGTATACAAATAGTGTAGTCAGTTGAGATTTCATTATCAGAGCTGAGGGAAGAGCTCTGTTGATTAAATATGTTTCCAGGAACTGTGTACTACTCGTAAGCATGGCAAAAATGTGACAAAACTAGTGTGTGAGTTGGACACGGCATATATTTGATTGAAATTAATTAACTGGTGTTTTGTAGCTCTATTTCTATTTGTGTGTTTCCATCTCAATAGTTTGTGTGCTGGTTGTCTTAAGTGTCCATATACATTTTGTTGCGACCAGTCTCGTTAGTTTCATTGTACCTATGTGTTTCCATGATCAAATGAACAAATGAAGTACTTAGAGAGCTTAGAAAACGATACAGTGTTCATAACCATTTTTTCGTGGGATTCTGAATAAAAACTGACGCGATGAATCTAATATACACTAACAACCATTACAGTTGCGCCACCATGAATGTGGAATACAAGAAACAAAGAACTAGGGTCAAATATGTTTGGATATGCAATTCATAAGCGTTTTAGTACAACCAAACAAAGCAGGTAGGTGTGACGCCCACATTCTGTACACAGGGTTTCCCAGGAGGGATGGTCAGCAGAAGAAATGCAGATGATAAACAGGTATTCATTGGACAAATATGTTAAACTAGAACTGATATGTGATTACATTTCCACGCAATTTGGGTGCATAGATCCTGAGAAATCAGTACCCAGACCAACCACCTCTGGCCGTAATAATGGCCTTGATACGCCTAGACACTGAATCAAACAGAGCTTGGATGGCGTGCACAGGTACAGCTGCCCATGCAACTTCAACACGGTACCACAGTTCATCAAGAGTAGTGACTGGCGTATTGTGACGAGCCAGTTGCTCGGCCGCGATTGACCAGACGTTTTCAATTGGCGAGAGATCCGGAGAACGTGCTGGCCAGGGCAGCGGTCGAACATTTTCTGTATCCAGAAAGGCCCGTACAGGACCTGCAACATGCGATCGTGCATTGTTGTTGTTGTTGTGGTCTTCACTCCTGAGACTGGTTTGATGCATCCCTCCATGCTGTGTAAGCTCCTTCATCTCCCAGTACCTACTGCAACCTACACCCTTCTGAATCTGCTTAGTGTATTCATCTCTTGGTCTCCCTCTACGATTTTTACCCTCCATGTTGCCCTCCAATGCTAAATTTGTGATCCCTTGATGCCTCAGAACATGTCCTACCAACCGATCCCTCCTTCTAGTCAAGTTGTGCCACAAACTCCTCTTCTCCCCAATTCTACTCAGTACCTCCTCATTTGTTACGTGATCTACCCACCTAATCTTCAACATTCTAAGCACCACATTTCGAAAGCTTCTATTCTCTTCTCGTTCAAACTATTTATCGTCCATGTTTCACTTCCATACATGGCTATACTCCATACAAATACTTTCAGAAACGACTTCCTGACATTTAAATCTATACTTTCTTTTCTTCAGAAACGTCAGTCTACATTTTATATCCTCTCTACTTCGACCATCATTTGTTATTTTGCTCCCCAAAGAGCAAAAATCATTTACTACTTTAAGTGTCTCATTTCCTAATCTAATTCCCTCAGCATCGCCCTACTTAATTCGACTACATTCCATTATCCTCGTTTTGCTTTTGTTGATGTTCATCTTATATCCTCCTCTCAAGACACTGTCCATTCCATTCAACTGCTCTTCCAAGTCCTTTGCTGTCTCTGACAGAATTACAGTGTCATCGGCGAACCTCAAAGTTTTTATTTCTTCTCCCTGGATTTTAATACCTACTCCGAATTTTTCTTTTGTTTCCTTTACTGCTTGCTCAATATGCAGATTGAATAACATCGGGGAGAGGCTACAACCCTGTCTCACTTCCTTCCCAGCCACTGCATCCCTTTCATGTCCCTCGACTCTTATAACTGCCACTTGCTTCCTGTACAAATTGTAAATAGCCTTTAGCTTCCTGTATTTTACTCCTGTCAACTTTAGTATTTGAAAGAGAGTATTCCAGTCAACACTGTCAAAAGCTTTCTCTAAGTCTACACTACTGGATTCGTGATTCCTGTCAGGAAGGTCGCAGCTCGTAGTAATAGACGGCAAATCATGGAGTAAAACTGAAGTGATATCAGGTGTTCCCCAGGGAAGCGTCCTGGGACCTCTGCTGTTCCTCATCTAGATAAATGACCTGGGTGACAATCTGAGCAGTTCTCTTAGGTTGTTCGCAGATGATGCTGTAATTTACCGTCTAGTAAGGTCATCCGAAGACCAGTATCAGTTGCAAAGCGATTTAGAAAAGATTGCTATATAGTGTGGCAGGTGGCAGTTGACGCTAAATAACGAAAAGTGTGAGGTGATCCACATGAGTTCCAAAAGAAATCCGTTGGAATTCGATTACTCGATAAATAGAAGAATTCTCAAGGCTGTCATTTCAACTAAGTACCTGCGTGTTAAAATCACGAACAACTTCAGTTGGAAAGACCACATAGATAATATTGTGGGGAAGGCGAGCCAAAGGTTGCGTTTCATTGGCAGGACACTTAGAAGATGCAACAAGTCCACTAAAGAGACAGCTTACACTACACTCGTTCGTCCTCTGTTAGAATATTGCTGCGCGGTGTGGGATCCTTACCAGGTGGGATTGACGGAGGACATCGAAAGGGTGCAAAAAAGAGCAGCTCGTTTTGTATTATCACTTAATAGGGGAGAGAGTGTGGCAGATACGATACGCGAGTTGGGATGGAAGTCATTAAAGCAAAGACGTTTTTCGTCGCGGCGAGATCTATTTACGAAATTTCAGTCACCAAACTTCTCTTCCGAATGCGAAAATATTTTGTTGAGCCCAACCTACATAGGTAGGAATGTTCATCAAAATAAAATAAGAGAAATCAGAGCTCGAACAGAAAGGTTTGGGTGTTCGTTTTTCCCGCGCGCTGTTCGGGAGTGAAATGATAGAGAGATAGTATGATTGTGGTTCGATGAACCCTCTGCCAAGCACTTAAATGTGAATTGCAGAGTACTCATGGAGATGTAGATGTAGATGCTAGAAACGTAGGTTAGCCTTTCCTTAATCTTTCTTCTAAGATAAGTCGTAAGGTCAGTATTGCCTGACGTGTTCCAATTTTTCTACGGATTCCAAACGTGTATTATCCTGCTGAAATGTAGGGTTTCGCAGGGATCGAATGAAGGGTGGAGCCACGGGTCGTAACACATCTGAAATGTAACGTCCACAGTTCAATGTGCCGTCAATTCGAACAAGAGGTGTCCGAGATGTGCAACCATTGGCACCCCATACCATCACGCCGGGTGATGCGCCAGTATGGCCATGACGAAAACACGCTACCAAAGTGAGTTCATTGCGATGTCGCCAAACACGGATGCGACCGTCATGATGCTGTAAACAGAACCTGGATTCATCCGAAAAAATGTCGTATTGCCGTTCGTCGTTGAGTACACCATCGCAGGCGCTCCTGTCTGCTGATGTAGTGTCAAGGGTAACCGCTGCCATGTTCTCCGAGTTGATAGTCCATACTGCTGCAAACGTCGTCGAACTGTTCGTGCAGATGGTTGTTGTCTTGCAAACTTCCCCGTCTGTTGACTCAGGGATCGAGACGTGGCTGCACGATCCGTTACAGCCATACGGATAAGATGCCTGTCATCTCGACTGATAGTGATACGAGGCCGTTGGGATCCAGCATGGCGTTCCGTATTACCCTCCTAAACCCACCGATTCCATATTCTGCTAACAGTCATTGGATCTCGACCAACGCGAGCAGCAGTGTCGCGATGCGATAAATCGCAATCGCGATTGGCTATAATCCTACCTTTATCAAAGTTGGAAACGTGATGGTACGCATTTCTCCTCCTTACACGAGGCATCACACCAACGTTTCACCAGGCAACGTAGGTCAACTGCTATTTGTGTACGAGAAATCGGTTGGAAACTTTCCTTATGTCAGCACGTTGTAGGTGTCGCCATCGGCGCCAGTACTGTGTGAATGCTCTGAAAAGGTAATCATTTGCATATCACAGCATCTTCTTCCTGTCGGTTAAATTTCGCGTCTGTAGCACGTCATCTTCGTGATGTAGCAATTTTAATGGTCAGTAGTCTACATGAATTGTATTCGCAGTTGTGAATATGAGCAACCAGCAGCTATTTAATGGAATGACGACAGTGAAAATTTACAGCTGACCGTGACTCGAACCCGGATTTCCAGCTTATCGCAAGCTGTCGCCTTACCATTAGGCTATCTGACCACAGCCCACAGCTACAATTAAACATCTACATGTCGTCAACAATCTGTCTCCAACCTCTACTCATACATCTATTATGTTATATTCCCGTACAGGGAAGACATTTTACTTGAACATCTCTTGCCCGGTGTCCGTGACGAGAGGGAAAACCCGGGTTCGAGTCCCTGTCCAGCACTTATTTCCTTTCTCATCATTCCACATACAGTTGATGGTATGTGTGTAAAGTGTATATTACGGGAAATTTTGTTACGCGACCGAGCGCGGCCAGCGATAATACAGAAGTGGCTGCAGGAGTCGGCTATATTCTTTCTGGATCGAGCGACGCTTACTCCATTGGAAAGCTTTATGAACTCAAAAGATTTTCTTCAGATTACTTCCACTTAAAGAAAAAGTTGTAATTTATTAATTACGGGTCGAGAATCTACTCTAACCTAAGGACATCACACACATCAATGCCCGAGGTAGGATTCGAACCTGCGACCGTAGCGGTCGCGCGGTTCCAGACCGAAGCGCCTAGAACAGCTCGGCCACACCGGCCGGCAAGTATCTACATCAACACAGGTACTTTCAGTGAATTCCTCGATAATTATTGAGTCCTATTTCATGTACAAGGAACATTCTCGACGTAAGATGCAGCGAGCTATGAAGGCTGATCGGTTGGTCTAATCCTGCAACGCGATCCCTGCAATTCGCATACACTTTTTAAAAACGGAATTGCATTTTAATGTAGAAAATAGCCAGACTACCCAATCATCCTACACGCTGAGCTTCGTCATAGCGCATTAGACGAAGTTCCTGATGCTTAAATCACACGCAGCATTTCACCCAATGGGCAGCGACTCACCGAGAAATGATATTAGCAAAGTTTTTGAGATTCTTTGGCAGATACATTATGCAGTTTTGCTGTTTACGGAATTATAAGAGCTAACGACATTCACATTTGTATGATCTTCAAGACACAGATTCAGCAGCAGGTGGACGACGAAGACATTAAATTCCTTGCGACAAAAATGAGAAATGTAGTCAAAGTTAACTAACATTATTAATTCAATTTAATCTGCTTCTCATCTGATATACTATAATCATAAATGCCAACTAGACCACCAACCTTCACAGACGTTCAATTTTTTTTTTTTTTTTTTTTTAGCTTGTCAGTAAGCATTGAATTATAAGGGGAGATTTTTTTCCACTGTGTATAAACTCTTGGGATTGATCGATGAGAGGACACGGAACAAAGAAGGATCAATGAACTTATGTCCGGAGATGCATGGTTTCCATGCTAGAGACCATTTATTCAATCACACATTGTTATAGAGACTGAGGTCTAATACACACCGTACAATGCAGTCACGGTCACAGTGTTGTTGTAGTGGTCTTCAGTCCAGAGAAGGGTTTGATGCATCCCTCCATGCTAGTCTAGCCTGTGCAAGCTTCTTCATCTCGAAGTAACTGCTGAACCTACCTCCTTCTGAATCTCCTTAGTGTATTCATCTCTTGGTCTCTCTCTACGATTTTTACCGTCCATGCTTCCCTCCAGTACTAAATTGGTGATGCCTTGATGCCTAAGAACATGTACTACCAACTGATCCCTTCTTCTAGTCAAGTTGTGCCACAAATTCCTCTTCTCCCCAATTCTACTCAGTACCTCCTCATTACTTACGTGATCTACCCACCTAATCTTCATCATTTTTCTGCAGCACCATATTTCGAAAGCTTCTATTCTCTTCTTGTCTAAACTATTTATCGTCCATGTTTCACTTCCATACAGGGCTATACTCCATACAAATACTTTCGGAAAAGTCTTCCTGACACTTAAATCTATACTCAATGTTAACAAATTTCTGTTCTTCAGAAACGCTTTCCTTGCCATTGCCAGTCTACATTTTATATCCTTTCTACTTCGACCACCATGATCTAATTCCCTCAGCGACAGCTCGTTTAATTCGACTACATTCCATTATCCTCGTTTTGCTTTTGTTGATGTCTGTCTTACAGCCTTCTTTCAAGACACTGCCCATTCCGTTAAACTGCTCTTCCAGGTCCTTTTCTGTCTCCAACAGAATTACAATGTCATCGGCAAACCTCAAAGACTTTATTTCTTCTCCTTGGGTTTTAATTCCTACTCCAAATTTTCTTTTGTTTCCTTTACTGCTTGCTCAATATACAGATTGAGTAACATCGGGGATGGGCTACAACCCTGTCTCACTCCCTTCCCTACCACTGCTTCCCTTTCATGCCCCTCAACTCTTATAACTGCCATCTGGTTTCTGTACAAATTATAAATAGCCTTACGCTCCCTGTATTTTACCCCTGCCACCTTCAGAATTTGAAAGAGTGTATTACACTCAACGTTTTCAAAAGCTTTCTCCAAGTCTACAAATGCTAGAAACGTAGGTTTCCCTTTCCTTAATCTGTTTTCTAAGATAAGTCGCAGGGTCAGTATTGCCTCACGTGTTCCAACATTTCTACGGAATCCAAACTGATCTTCCCCGAGGTCGGGTTCTACCAGTTTTTCCATTCGTCCGTAAGGAATTCGTGTTAGTATTTTGCAGCCGTGACCTATTAAACTGATAGTTTGGTAATTTTGACACCTGTCAACACCATCTTTCTTTGTGATAGGAATTATTATAGTCTTCTTGAAGTCTGAGGGTATTTCGCCTGTCTCATACATCTTGCTCACCAGACGGTAGAGTTTTATCAGTAGTTCTGATGGAATGTTGTCTACTCCCGGGGCCTTGTTTAGATTTAGGTATTTCAGTCTTCTGTCAGACTTTTCACACAGTATCATATCTCCCATTTCATCTTCGTATACGTTGTCTTCCATTCCCATAATATTGCCCTCAAGTACATCACCTTTGTATAGACCCTCTATATGCTCCTGCCACCTTTCTCCTTTCCCTTCTTTGCATAGAACTGGTTTTCCATCTCAGCTCTTGATATTCATACAAGCGGTTCTCTTTCCTCCAAACGTCTCTTTAATTTTCCTGTAGGTAGTATTTATCTTACTGTTAGTGAGATATTCCTCTACATCCTTATATTTGTCATCTAGCCATCCCTGCTTAGCCATTTTCGCTTCCTGTAGATCTCATTTTTAAGACATTTGTATTCCTGTTTGCCCGCTTCATTTACTGCGTTTCTATATTTTCTCCTTTCATCAGTTAAATTCAATATCTCTTATGTTACACAAGGATTTCTACTAGCACTCGTCTTTCCACATACTTGATCCTCTGCTGCCTTCACTATTTCATCTCTCAAAGCAATACATTCTTCTTCTACTGTATTTCTCTCCCCCTTTCTTGTCACTCGTTCACTAATATCTGTGTCAAACTCTCTACAACTCTTTCGGTTTATCTAGGTGCCATCTTCTTAAATTTCCACCTTTTTACTGTTTCTTCAGTTTTAATCTACAGATTGTGGTCACAGTCCACATCTTCCACTGGAAATATCTTACAATTTAAAACCTGGTTTCTAAATCTCTGTCTTACCATTATATAATCTATCCGAAATCTTTCAGTGTCTCCATGCCTCTTCCACGTATACAGCCTTGTTTCATGATTCTTAAACCAAGTGTTAGCTATGTTTAAGGTATTCTCTGTGCAAAATTCTACCAGGCGGCTTCCTCTTTAATTCCTTACCCCCATTCCATATTCACCTACTACTTCTCCTTCCTTTACTACTATCGAATTCCAGTCCTCCATTACTGTTAAATTTTCGTCTCCCTTCACTGTCTGAATAATTTCTTTTATCGCATCGTATCTTCGTCATATGCAGAGCTAGTTAGCATATAAACTTGTACTACTGTGGTAAGCGTAGGTTTCGTGTCTACCTTGGCTACAATAATGCGTTCACTATGCTATTCGTAGTAGCTCACAAGCGCTCCTATTTTTTTCTTCATTGTTATACCTACTCCTGCATTACCCCTATTTGATTTTGTGTTTATAACCGTGTATTCACCAGGCCAAAAGTTTTGTTCCTCCTGCCACCGAACGTCTCTAATTCCCACTATATCTAAATTTAAGCTATCCATTTCTCTTTTTAAATTTTCTGACCTACCTGCCCGATTAAGGGATCTGACATTCCACGCTCCGATCCGTAGAGCGCCAGTTTTGTTTCTCCTGATAACGACTTCCTCCTGAGTAGTCTCCGCCCGGAGATCCACACCGAGGACTATTTTACCTTCGGAATATTTGACCAAAGAGGACGCCACCATGATTTAACCATGCAGTAAAGCTGCATGCCCTTGGGAATAATTATGGCTGTAGTTTCCCCTTGCTTTCAGCCGTTCGCAGTACCAGTACAGATGGGCCATTTTGGTTAGTTTTACAATGCTAGATCAGTCAGTCATCCAGACTGTTGCCCCTGAAACTACTGAAAAGGCTGCTGCCCCTCTTCAGGAACCACACGTTTGTCTGGCCTCTCAACAGATACCCCTCCGTTGTGGTTGCACCTACGGTACGGCCATCTGTATCGCTGAGGCACGCCTTGCCACCAACGGCAAGATAAATGGTTCATTGGGGGGGGGGGGGGGGGGGGGGGAAGGGAACACACAGTTACAGTATGTATTGAAAATAGTTTCCAAGTGCCAAAACAAATGCGTGTACGCGCCGTAGGATGTTCTTTCTCACACAGTCACATCGGCCAGGCTGCATCTGAACAGTGACAAAGGCAGCGTTAAGATGCTGCTCCAGTGTCTCCAGATCTGGAAAGGGCTCTGCATACAGGACACTTTTGGGATGGCCCCATGACCAGAAATCACCTGGGTGTTCTGCATACTATCCTCAGATGACTGTTATGAAAGCTGAAGATATCACTCCGCATAAAGGTGATCTCGTCTGTGAATAGGATGGATGCCACGAATCCCAGAATCGTGGTTGCATGGTGAAGAAACCAGTGAGAAAACTGCTCCCGATGTGGAAAGTCTGTCACCAGTAAGCCCTGCACCCGCTGTAAGTGATAAGGACAGTAACAATTGTCATTTAGAATGATGCCCACTGTTGTCTGGCTTACCCTGTACTGGTGGGCCAACTGCCTAGCACAGACATGTCGGTCGCCTTTCACAGTGTTAATCACATTTTCCTCCAAGTCTGTTGTCCGAACGTTTCAGGTACGTCCTTTACGATTTTCTGCTTCCTGAAGCGCCCTGTCTCAGACAAACACCGAAACACTGTTGCATACATTGAACGCTGTGGCTGTTGTCGGTGCGGATAGGTCTCCTGATACAACCTTGCTGCCTGCCGCCCTTCCGTCAGTAAACACCACGTCGGCAAGCTTTCGATTCCAATAAGGAACCATTGTGTACAACGCTTTATCACATCCACTATAAGGTGACTCAGCAAGAGAAGTGAATCGGACGCAACGTTACCAGCGACTAAGGCAGGAGAGGGCGCTAGGGCATCGCGTGTGATGAACAGTACCGCCCTCTAGGAGGAAACCACGCATACTGCACCCAAGGCTGCATGGTACAGCGCATACTAAACCACAGTCTCTGTAACAATGCATGATTGAATAAATGGTTTCCAGCGTTTCCGGACATAAGTTCATTAGATCTCTTTTGTTCCGTATCGTCTCATCGGTCAATCCTTCGAGTCTGTGTACTGTGAAAAAGTCATTCTGTATAGATATTGTTCAAATATTCTGGTTAGAATTAGTATAATAAATATTGTACATTTCTATTTATTTTCTGTGTCATTCAGGACACTGTCGGTTTACACATGTACCCATGTACAACACTTAGTAAATATTACAAGACGCGTTTTATAAAGTATCAATTGGAAAATACATATGTCCCATACATTGACATCTTAGCATCATCGTGTACGTCATATCATAGCTGTTGTAGAAAAAAGAATTGAAATTTGTGGTAAGTTCCTAAGGGACCAAACTGCTGAGGTCATCGGTCCCTAGGCTTACACACTACTTAATCTAACTTAAACTAACTTACGCTAAGGACAACACACACACCCAAACTCGAGGAAGGATTCAAACCTCCGACGGGGGCAGCCTCTCGATCCGTGCAAGACGTCCCAACCGCGCGGCTACCCCGAGCGCGGCGTTGTTGCGGAGTTCACGATAACTGTTCCAACATCTCTCCGTCATCTCTACATCTACATCTACAACTACATCCATACTCCGCAAGCCACCTGACGGTGTGTGGTGGAGGGTACTTGAGTACCTCTATCGGTAATCCCTTCTATTCCAAATATTTACTATTAAAAACAGTCTTGATCATAATTTATTTAGTACGGTGACCGGTTTCGACCACTACTGTGGTCATCTTCGGACCAATGAGTAAGAACCTCCTTCTGATAGAAAATCACTACACTTCTATCCTAGTCTCGTATTGTTAGTGCCGGTATGCTTCTGTGTGGGCTATACTCTCTGATTTTATCCTCAGGGTCTCTTCGCGAGATATACGTAGAAGGGAGCAATATACAGCTTGACTCCTCGGTGAAGGTATGTTCTGGAAACTTCAACAAAAGGCCGTACCGAGCTAATGAGCGTCTCTCCTGCAGAGTCTTCCACTGGAGTTTATCTTTCATCTCCGTAACGCTTTCGCGATTACTATATGATCCTGTAACGAAGCGCGCTGCTCTCCGTTGGATCTTCTCTATCTCTTCTACCAACCCTGTCTGGCTTTTGTGCAGTCTTCGGGAAACACGTCATGTTGCTTGTCTGGGTATCTATCCCAGTGAGGCCAGCAGCGTCAACAATGCGACCGAGCAGGTCATCTCACGTACTAACCTTTCGTTTGTGCAAGTCAAACACCAGCCGAACCAAAATCAAATAGCGTAAAGCCTGGAAATCTTCGCGGCCAGTTAATTGTACTACCACAACCCATTCAGTGATTACGGTATGTGTGTCTTCCCACACGCCCGGTATAGTGTGGAGGGCCTCCGTCGTACTGGAATTACATTACAGTCTGCGTGGCTAAAGGAACGTCATCAAAGTGTTCAACAAACGAATTTTCCAAAAAAATGCAAGTAATTGTGCCTCATCATTCATGCTTCTGAAATGACTGTACCTATCAACATGTTACCAATCGTGATACTGCAAACACTGGTCAGAAAACGAACCTTGAAACTGGTTTCACGCGTCGCATGTGAATTTTCCTGCTACCATCGGTAATTATCACGTGTATTGTTGTCTGCATCTACATTAATGAATAGTATTAATGGAAGCAAATGACTGTCGTTTACCTAGCCACAGAATTCCAGTCATGTGGCATTGTCAGCAATGTGAATATTGTGGACGACCTGTATGTTGAAATGGGTACAAGTCCTCCACATGCAATGTACGCCGAATTCGTGTTCTTGGGACATTGATACATGCAGAAAGCCGCCTTGTGCTTTAAGTAGGACTATGCTGCGCCATTTCGATAATGTGTTCCTGTTGTTGGACTTAAGAAGAGAAAAAGAAACTTGGAAGAATACTTGTTCCACGCAACTGGCTGAAAATTGTGGTAAACACCCTACGATCAGGAATTCGACATGTGGGAAAGACCCGATGCTAGCCTACTCTCCGAGATCAGCAGGAACGCTACCGTCGCAGAAGTCGTAAACGCACACCATATCTGCATATTTCCCGTTAGTGTAGAGGTGTGGGCATTTTCTACATCTACATGGGTACTCTGCAAATCACATTTAAGTGCCTGGCAGAGGGTTCATCGAACCACCTTCACAGGTTGGTTGGCTTGTGGGGTTTGAAGGGACCAGACTATAAAGGCCATCGGTCCCCCACTTTCACAACAATTTTCTATTATTCCAGTGTCGCAATGCGCGCGGGGAAAACTAACACCTATATCTTACCTTGCGAGCCCTGATTAGCTAAATTTATTATCGTGATCGTTTCTCCCGATGTAGGTCGGCGTCAAAGAAGTATTTTCGCATTCAGAGGAGAAAGTTGGTGATTGAAATTTCGTGAGAAGATTCCGCCGCAACGAGAAACGCCTTTGTTTTTATGATGTCCAGCCCAAATCCTGTATCATTTCAGTGAGACTCTCTCCCCTAATTCCCGATAATACAAAACGTGATGCCCTTCTTTGAACTTCTCGATGTACTCCGTCAACCCTACCTGGCAAGGATCCTGAATCGCGCAGCAGTATTCTAAAAGACAGCGGACAAGCGTGGTGTAGGCAGTCTCTTTAGTAGATCTATTACATTTTCTAAATGTCCTACCATTAAAAGTAGTCTTTGGTTAGTCTTTCTCACAACATTTTCTGTGTGTTCCTACCTATTTAAGTTGTTCTTAATTGTAAATTTTAGGTATTTAGTTGAATTTACGGTCTTTAGATTTGACTGATTTATCGTGGAACCGAAGTTTAACGGATTTGTTTTAGCACTCATGTGGATGAATGAAACCTGGTAGTCAAGGGAAGGCAGGATTAGGTTACGACTGTGGACGGGGCCGTAATCAATTACTACTGGTTGCCTTTTACAGTTACACACAATTTATTTTAAACCAGTAATTCCAGACTCCACAATAAATAAAAGTACCACACGTTATTAATGAAGTAATAAACAACTGTGTAAATAATAGTGTTTTCAGTGAGTTTGAAACTTCCCCTTTGAAGAATTATACAAGACTGTGCTTAAACTGACACACAATGTTTTAGCGCAACGCAATCTGACTTTCAAAATTCCCTACTAAAGAATGGCCCTGACTGACATTAAACTATACCTTTCACAAATCACTTACCTCACAAAAATCTTCGCTGCTCAAGCTACTGCAATACAGCGAGCGCCACTACTGCCAGCTAAATAAAAGATTCAAACTATGGAAGGCACTAACTACTGATAGGGATAGTTAGCAAATGAAAGATATTAATAGAGAACAAACAATGTATTTACCTTGATATCATCATGTATAAATATACCAGTTCATGACAAATTACAAAACTCCGCCATCTTTCTCCCCACATCCACCACTGCTGGCGGCTCACCTCCAACTGCGCAACGCTACGCGCTGTTCACATCCAGCTGCCGCTGCCCAACACTACAATGACGAGTATTACAACAATGCAAAGCAGCCTTAGACTGCACACAGCACAGCCAGTGATTTTCATATTGAGCGCTACGTAACGTTGCCAGTAAGAAAACATAAACAGCCTATTTACATAGAGAAAACATAAACAGCCTACTTACAAGTTACAATTTAGCAAATCACCATTAAATACAGATACAGCAGATAATGTTTTAAAAGCAAGCCACTGTGATCTGGGCTGAAGGTTTTACACGCCAGGAACGGCAATAATATAAAAAATTTAGGAACCTGCTGTAAAACGGCAAATACAATAGCCAAGTTTAATTAAAAAAAACAAGCATCTGATCACCAAACGGGTGAAATAAGATGATGGTAAACTTTGTAACACAATCCTTAACATCCATTGAACACTAAATTGCTAGATTTAGTCCAAAAGGCGACCAGAACTATTAACTAGTCACATAGAACCTTTAATGTAGGCACTGCGAGGTATTGTAATAAATAATACAATAATAAAACACAAGGACCAGTAAATAAGTCCCTTAAAGGGTACTGAAGCAGATTGTACCCGCAGAAGGCGTGGACGGAAGGAGCGTTACACTGAACTACTGGCCATCAGACCTTCTCTTAGAACACACATGTCTTAGAAGAACCAAGGGGCCACAGACGGTGCTCCAGGAATCGACCTCTGAGAAGGTCCGGCAACAAACACTTTAGCGAGCGATGAGATAGCCAGCCAAGAGTTGCATTCACTTCACAGGATGGTAACTCAGATTAGAGGCAGTCTAACGAATGACTAATGATAATCTTGGTGAAGCTACCTGACGTCCGATAAACCAAATGCAACGGTGGAACAATACGCCAAAGCCGGAACCGGCGGTCTGCACTACGTCCCCAGAATACTGTGTTTAGAGCGCCTGGAACGAGGAAGGGATCACTACCACCAGAGTAGAAGAATCGCCAACCGGCCCCCAGGGCAGGTAACTGGTGCATTCGTGGCCACCAGGACAGAAAAATCACCACTGGTTGAACTTAACAAATCGTAAAAAGTTGCACGCAGTAAATAGTAATGAGAAGTCGAGGAAAGGTAATCAGATCCGCCTTCCCCAAGCACTCCACTCGCTGCTGTTCGCGTCGGTGACACTACGAGCAGCAACACGAACCCAAGTCACTGGAGAATCGCGAGATCTCACAATGGTGGAGGTTCCTCTCCTTGGGTTGAAATGGACTCATCTTAAAGGTTGCTGGATCCGGTGTACGACGCGGTCGTGCACCCTCATGACCGCAGCCCTTCCATCCAACAGTCCGCCAGCGGTCCCAGCATGTTCTGGCACAGCGCGGACCTGGCTATTCCTGAGTCCCCAACCGAACTGGCCCACTGACACGACCCGGAAAACAACGAAGTCGCCCCAAAGATAGGGCAACAGTTACTACATTTCGATAACCGCCGCTGCTGCCACTAGCGGACAGGCACGCTTGGTAAACCGAGTGGCGCCAGTCAACATGAGAAGAAAACAAACAACTGCTACCATACCAGCTAAACGATACCATCTGGCCTTCAACAGAGGGCGGAAACCTACAAACAGCACCAACGCAAGCTGCAACACGGCTCAATGACCTCATACTTTTTATTATTTGAGGTTAATTACCAATCTTCGCACCATTCAGATATCTTTTCTAAATCGTTTTGCAATTTGTTTTGATCTTTTGACGACTTTACTAGTCGATAAACGACAGCATCATCTGCAACCAACCTAAGACAGCTGCTCAGATTGTCTTCTAAATCATTTACTTAGGTAAGGAACAGCAAAGGGCCTATAACACTACCTTGAGGAGCATCAGAAATCACTTCTGTTCTATTCGATGACTTTCCGTCAATTACTATGAACTGTCACTTCTCTGACAAGAAATCACAAATCGAGTCACGTAACCGAGACGATATTCCATAAGCGCGCAATATCATTACAAGCCGCTTGTGTGGTACAATGTCAAAAATCTTCTGGAAATCTAGAAATACGGAATCAACAGTGGACAGAGGCAAGCCCACAATGGTGCGTCCACGACAACAATGGAGCCACCAGTCACCAGCAAATCCCATAACCAGATTTACCAGAAACTTCGCTCGTTGTAAGAGGAACCAAAATAAGCGAACAGATGTGTCAACTTATCCGTAGATAACTTGATCGTTTCTCAGGAACCGACGGTCAAGATTTTCGACGTAATTTAGATGCCCTTTAGCGGGAGATTAGCTTAGCCGAACCAGTGGCAAAGAGGCATCGTGGCTTTTCAGTTTTGCGTGTGAAATTCGATTATTTATTTGATTTTATTTATTTCTTTTTAATCTGTCTACCCATTCCCCCAGAACGTTATTACACGAATGTTTCTATTCAACTTAGGGGATACAAGGATGTTACGTTGCTGCACCATGATTAAGTACAGGCATACAGTTATGCATTTGGGGAGTTCTTGAAAATTTTGCGCGGCTTTGGCGTGGAGGTAGAAGTTAAGTGGCTGATGGACGGATTTGATAGCAGAAGCTGGTAATATTGTTATTAAGCAAAGGGTCCTGCGAGGCAGGTTCACTACTTTGTTTGCACGCGGGGAAACACGTCCTGGCAGGTCCCACAAACAAGTGTGGAGATGGATGTGGAGTTATGAGGCCCCGCTGTACTGTGAAAGTCCGGTACGTGGCAGTTACTACAACTCCTAGCAACCTGTAGGTGGTGGCCGAAGTGAGCTAGAAAAAGACGACGATTGTTTAATTGTTGGCCGACCACGACGACTGCCTGGTGACGAAATTCGGTGGGCAGCCGGCCCGCTGCATTAACGGCCTGGTTCCGCTGTACCGACGTGCCACAGCTGTGGAGAGGGAGGTCCGAAACTTTGTCCTGCACTGTGCAAGGAGCAAGGGTCTCTGGGTGAAGTCGTCCGACGGACTGTAACATGACGTCCTGGGTCCAAGCGTGTCCTCTATCACCGACCGAGCCGTCCTGGGCGGCAACTGGCGCCGCTGACTTTCTGCTACGACAGCTGGCGGCAGTTACACTCCGGCACTCTACACCGTGAACACGCGCAGGGCTCGAGGGTAGAGCCAGATGAGCTCCGGTGGGCTGTAGCGGCGATTCCTTCTCGGTCGAAATACGCTGGCGGCCATGCCCCGGGTCAGGACAGGAGCCGTTACGTCACGTCGACTGATCAGCCGACTGCCGTAGCAACAGATTCTGGCGCTGGTGTTTGTGTTGACACGTGTTCAAATGCCGCTCCGCCCGGATCAGTAGACGCACTGTGTATTCTTCGGCGGAATAAAAATCAGCGCCGAACATGTCTGCATTCCCCTCTCTGCCAAACCATAACTCTCAGTCATGCCGGCGCTTTATGCCGCCGAGGTCGGGGTCGTAACAATAGTAATTGTAAAATTACAGCTGAGTTTCAGAATAACTGTCATACATTTACTATAGGTATGTGCATTGTTTTTTCAGGAGTTACAATCGTTTTAAATTCTCATATTCTTATATTCAATTCTTACATTACTTCTTAGTTTCTATATTTTATTTTTCTATATTTTATTCTTATGTTTATTCTTCTTGAAGATTTGCTGCATCCCGTTGGATGATACCGAGTGTAGAAACGTTCTAAACGTAGAAACCCTGAACAGCAGGCGTAGCACTCAAGCCACAACGACATTTGTTCGAAGGAATCCCACTCGATAAAGAAGCGTCGTTAACATTGCTGAACATTTCACGCATTGGTAATAATTTCGCGGCAAACCACGCGTAACGGATCAGTTTTCCGAAAAACGGAGCTTTCATTTGATTATTAATCAAGTTACACTACGGGAATTTCACCGAAAACAAATTTTCCACTCATATATTATTATTTTTTTTTTCATTCTTTCACCAGACATACAAATAAGAACAACACTATTTCAACACATACTAGAAAAATTCGTGTAGTAATCTGCTAAGACTGAGTGGATTTTTTTTTCTAAAAAAGAAGAAAAAAACAACCAAGACGCTAACCACTGTGCCAACGCTTCCGTCGAGCAATTCAATCGCTAAAAGTCACATTTGACCGTTGTTCTGTCAGAAATAGTACCTACGGATAAGCCGTGACTCGCGTTCGCCTATTTTGGCCACTCTTCCACTGAACTCAGGCAACGAAGCAGTGCTATCTAAAACTAACTGCAACAGTATCTCAGCTATCTTGAAGCAGAGACGACTCCGCTGGTTGGGACACGTCCACCGTATGGATCCTGGCAGATTACCACGTGAGGTGATGCTTGGAGAGATCTCCATAGCCAAAAGACCTGTAGGACGTCCTGTATTGAGGTTCAAGAACTCCTGTAAACGAGATATGGAGAGCTTTGGAATCGACACAAACAGATGGGAGGCACGGGCTAGCATGGAACCAGAGTGACGTGATGATATATCATCTGGAATGTCGAAGCATGATGAAGGCTTGTTAGACAGATTAAGGCAGAAAAAGCTTCACAATGCTACCACTGCTCCTGCCTCAGCAGCCAGATACACTTGTGACAATTGCGGCAAGAGATGCCGTGCTGCCATTGGCTTGACAAGTCATATGAAAAAAATGCAATCCATAAACACACAGACACTGCAACAATCATCTACCAAGATGTCGTGGCCAATATATATATCCACTGAACAAAGTTTCTGGGAACTCGGGTTTTGACACCTGTTAGGTGCCGGCCGTGCGGTTCTAGGCGCTTCAGTCTGGAACCGCGCGACCGCTATAGTCGCAGGTTCGAATCCTGCTGGACTCGCATTCGGGAGGACGACGGTTCAATCCCGCGTCCAGCCATCCTCATTTAGGTTTTCGGTGATTTCCCTAAATCGCCCCAGGCAAATGCTGGGACGGTTCCTTTGAAAGGGCACGGCCGACTTTCTTCCCCAATCCGATGAGACCGATGACCTTACTGTCTGGTCTCCTTCCCCAAAACAACCCAACTCGAATCCTACCTCAGGCATTGATGTGTGTGATGTCCTTAGGTTAGTTAGAATTAAGTAGTTCTAAGTTTTAGGGGACTGATGACCTCAGATGTTAAGTCCCATAGTGCTCAGAGCTATTTGAACCATTTGAACACCTGTTAGGTTCTCCTCGTCTGTTGTGGCACAATTCCGTGTTTTCCATGCGTCCCTGGTCTGCGTACTTCACCACAGAGGACGTATCCGTGTGTGGACATTTCCAGGAGAGCAAATGTTGTCAAATTCCATTCGCCATCTGGCGTGGCGATATGTTGTGCCTCTAGACACAAAACACGAACGCCTCTGGTTCTCATAGCTGATAATTTGAACATTATCCGTTACATTTCTGAGGTGTCAATGCTGGTGCATGTACCGTATCTTCACGTTAGAACTACTATTGCTACAAGAGGTGGCAGATCTTAGATCTAAATTTCTAATCCTGTATACCCCCAAATCATTCACCAGTTTAATCGTGTACTCATGCTGCAGTACTGTACAAACACAATAAGTAAAATTACGCTATTTTATCTTCCGAGTGTTACAACTTTAATACACAACAGTGTATAATGTGTGGCATACGGGAGTTGTCCAAAAATATGGAAACATGACGAGAGTTTCATGCTTGAAGATGAATGCTGATGATGCTGAAGAGAATTGTGACGAAAAGTTAGAGGAGGACAGCTGCGAAAGTCACAACACAACTGAATATCTCACTCGCGAACCCTGTCAGCATCAAAATAACACGAAGGGAGCTCCATAACCAGGGAATTCATGGGGAGCTGGAACTCTAAAATGAGTCATCAGTGATGAAAATGCCCGTAACTGGAAAATTGGTACCGAAGCTGTATAAACATGGACTATGGAGCAACGGAAGAATGTAATTTGGTCGGATGACTCTTGTTTCACACTGTTCGCAACTTCTAGCTCAGTTTACGCCACAAGAGCGGAATATGGCGTGGGTTCGCTGATGATTCCTGCAGTCATACCTGGTATTCCTATGTTTGCCATGAGTACTCTGCCAATGATTAAGTGAACATTTTGGCTGATAGAGTTCATGCGAAGGTACAATGTTTGTTCCCCAGTGACTATGCTGCGTTCCAAGACGACACGGCTGCTGTTCATAGATGTCGCTCACAACATCCAGGATTGGTTTTGCGAGCACGAAGATGAACCGTCGCCTCTGTCTTGGCCGCCGTCGTCACCACATCTCTGCACTATTCGTCTTTTGTGGTCTGCTTGGCAGAAAGGTACATGATCGCTATCCACCTCCATCATCGTGATCTGAACTTGCTACCGTTTTGCAGAAATATTGGTGTAAGTTTAAAATAGCTCCATATTTGGCAATTACATACAACCGCTCTCTCACAGAAAGATCCGCACCTAAGAACTGGAAAATTGCTCAAGTCACACCAATACCCAAAAAGGGAAGTAGGAGTAATCCGCTGAATTATATGCCCATATCACTAACGTCGATTTGCAGAAGGGTTTTGGAACATACACTGTGTTCGAACATTATGAATTACCTGGAAGAAAAGGATTTATTGACACATGGCACGGATTCATAACACATCGTTTTTGTGAAAAACAACTATCTCTTTATACCCATGCAGTAATGAGTGCTATCGACAGGGGATGTCAAATTGATTCCACATTTTTAGGTTTCCAGAAGGCTTTCGACACCGTTCCTCACAAGCGTCTTCCAACCAAACTGCGTGCCTATGGAATATCGCCCCGGGCGTGCGACTGGATTCGTGATTTTCTATCAGAAAGGTCACAGTTAATAGTAATAGATGGAAACTCATCGAGCAAAACAGAATTAACAGGGCCCCTGTTGCTCCTGCTCTATATTAACGACATGGGAGACAGTCTTAGTAGCCCTCCCGGACTGTTTGCAGATGATGTTGTCATTTATCGTCTTGTAAAGTCATCAGATGATTAAAACTAATTGCAAAGTTATTTAGATAAGATATCTGTATGGTGTGAAAAGTGGCGGTTGACCCTGAACAAAGAAAAGTCTGAAGTTATTCACATGAATACTAAAGAAAAATCTGCTAAATTTCGATTACGTGGTTAGTCACACAAATCTTCAGGCTGTAAATTCGATTAAATACTTAGCGATTACGATTACAAATAGCCTAAATGGGAGTGATCACACAGATAATGTTGTGGGTAGAGCAAACCGAAGACTCCGATTCATTGGCAGAACACTTAGAAGGTGCAACAGGTCTACTAAAGAGACTGCTTACACCACGCTTGTCGGCCCTATTCTGCATTGCTGCTGTGCGGTGTGGGATCCGCATCAGGTGGGACTGACGAATGACATCGAAAAAGTACAAAGATGTGTGGCTCGTTTTCTATTATCGCGAAATAGGAGAGATAGTGCCACAAGACATGATACGTGAATTGGAGTGGCAATCATTAAAGCAAAGTCGTTTTTCGTTGCGACGGTATCTTCTCAAGAAATTTCAATCACCAGTTTCTTCCTCCGATTGCGAAAACATTCTGTTGGCACCCACCTACATAGAGAGAAATGATCACTGCGATAAAGTAAGGGAAATCAGGGCTCGCACAGAAAAATTTAAGTGCTCGTTTTTCCCGCGCGCCGTTCGAGAGTGGAACGGTAGAGAGACAGCCTGAAGGTGGTTCACTGAACCCTCTGCCGGCCACTTCGTTGTAAATAGCAGACCAATCACGTAGATGCAGATGTAGATGAAAACAATACAGGACCTGTATTTATCCATCCCGAGATGACTGGAAGCTGTTTTGAATGTCAATGGTTTTCCTACCCAGTACTTCTGTTTTATAAATGTGTGTGAAATCTTATGGGACTTAACTGCTAAGGTCATCAGTCCCTAATCTTACACACGTTGTTGTTGTGGTCTTCAGTCCTGAAACTGGTTTGATGCAGCTCTCCATGCTACTCTATCCTGTGCAAGCCTCTTCATCTCCCAGTACCTACTGCAACCTACATCCTTCTGAATCTGCTTAGTGTATTCATCTCTTGGTCTCCCTCTACGATTTTTTCCCTCCACGCTGCCCTCCAATACTAAATTGGTGATCCCTTGATGCCTCAGAACATGTCCTACCAACCGATTCCTTCTTCTGGTCAAATTGTGCCACAAACTTCTCTTCTCCCCAATCCTATTCAACACTTCCTCATTAGTTATGTGATCTACCCATCTAATCTTCAGCATTCTTCTGTAGCACCACATTTCGAAAGCTTCTATTCTCTTCTTGTCCAAACTATTTATCGTCCATGTTTCACTTCCATACATGGCTACACTCCATACAAATACTTTCATAAAAGACTTCCTGACACTTAAATCTATACTCGATGTTAACAAATATCTCTTCTTCAGAAACGCTTTCCTTGCCATTGCCAGTCTACATTTTATATCCTCTCTACTTCGACCATCATCAGTTATTTTGCTCCCCAAATAGCAAAACTCTTTTACTACTTTAAGTGTCTCATTTCCTAATCTAATTCCCTCAGCATCACCCGACTTAATTCGACTACACTCCATACAATCTTACACACTACTTAACCTAAATTATCCTAAGGACAAACACACACACCCATGCCCGAGGGAGGACTCGAACCTCTGCCGGGACCAGCCGCACAGTCCATGACTGCAGCGCCCTAGACCGCTCTGCTAAACCCGACCTACCCAGTATTAGGGACGACAGCGCGTTGTGTTTTTGGTGTTTCCATCGCCTATAAGCAGAGAACTAAGCTACATGCTGGAAGCCCTGAGTTTAGTGGCTAATGTGGGATATGGTGTTCCAGACTGAAAAGGAACTGGGAACAAACATACGCTGTAGTATGTTCTGTTATGAGGTTTGTTGACTGTCAGTGACAGTTCACAGGCAAAAGATACGTTCATAAATAAAACGCCGAAAGGAAAACAAAATGCACTTTTCAATACCGAGTAAGGTCCGATCAGTCGCGAAACGGAAACCACTTTGAAACTCAAAAATGTTTTATCTGCAACATTTATCTACACCTTTCAGTTACTTCTCTACATAGTCGCCGCTCAGACATTTGTCGTACCGTTGTACCAACTTCCCAGCGCACTCGTCACAGAAGGCATCCGCCTGTGATTTCCGCAAAAACTCAACGCTGGTAACAGAGCAAGATGGCGCAGTGGTTAGCACAATGGACTCGCATTCGGGAGGACGACGATTCAATACCGACTCCTGCCATCCTGATTTAGGTTTTCCGTGATTTCCCTAAATCGCTGCAGGCAAATGCCTCGATGGTTCCCTTCAAAGAGCACGGCCAGCTTCCTTCCCCATCTTCCCCCAATACGATGAGACCGATGACCTCGCTGTCTGGTCTCCGCCCCCAACACAACCTGTGAAGACATTGCTAATTACGCATATAAAAGTTTTTTTCGTGATTTTCTTTAGATTCCTATTCTTTTTCTTTTGTTCATATGGGCCTTTCTAATTGCGATTTTGTAACATTCTACTGTGGTTTCTAAATGTAAAGATGTAATTGTGATTATTTCGTTTGCCAATGGATAAATATGTTTCTTGCTTTTTACCTGTGATAAAGTCTGTAAAGTTCTCTTTCGGAATAATATTAATTGTGAAAAATGCAGTCAACAACATTTATAAAGATTTATGCAATTTACGGTAACGATATAACATCTATAGACAGGGGACAGCGATAGTGATATTGATAGTCGAAAGGTTGTTGTGTAGTAGAGGGGATGGTGGGTGGTGTGTCTGTGAAGCGTGCGCGGAAAAATAGTACTGTGTTTTATGAAAAGCATATGTAATTGTATGTACAGTGATACCGAACTATCAGATTGTTAATCGTCTTTACCATTGCGGTATGTAATGCCATCGCCAGCGAACTTTAAGAGCAAATAAACTGGACTGTGAAAGTGCTGCTAACAATTCTTTGTTGTGGCCGACACGAACAGTGCTATTATGCGAATGAACTTTGCTGGTATTGGTGTTGGGTGGTGGAACTGTTGTCTATGACATTTTATCAAGCAGTGAAAGTGAAGACTTTCATTAACTGTGTAATATAAATGACTTCCAGTGACGTTGTCTAATTTGAAATACGAGAACAGAGTGGACATTGTTTACGTTGTGCTTCACACACAAGAACGATTCTATGAACTGTGTATTTGTGTCTAAGACTATATGAATGTGACAAACTGTGTAATTATTCACGATAGCGTCACGGACAGTGCATAAAGTGTAAAAACGAGCGATGTCTACGTAATGTACTTTGAAAGAGAGGACATGTCAACAACGGCCGTATACTGGCGTCTTGTGGTTTGTTAATCACCACGGGGTCAATGATACAACTGTGCCGGAACTTTATTTGCGTTTCGCCGGAGGAGATTAACCGAAGGAACTGCCTGTATCCTGCTCTCATCATCGTAACCCGCCGACATCGTGCTGCCTAACGCAACGCTTCGTATGCAACAGAAAGTTCAGGGATTTCGCCGAACGCTATACCCTGACCTAGAAACTTTCTTTCTCTATTAAAAGTATAAGAATGACAGACTCTATTAAAATAAATTCTTTGCTTAGTTTATGTTTGCTTTCCGTTAACGAAAATAAAATTACAATCAGTGAATTAAAAGTTGCCTGGTAGTCATTGTTGAAACAACAGTAAATTTAAACTTCTTCCTCTCATTAGAACTAATTCTCCCTGCATGTCAAAATTATTGTAGTTATTTTATGGAGTTTTATGTACTGTTATGAGACTAGATATATGACAGTGACTAATAAGAGTATTTTGTCGCGAAATATGACGTCGCGCGAAAATTACGGCGACCGCCATAATTGCTTGCGTTCTGACCAATAACGTAAAAGCTGCTATTCCCGTATTGGTGCATTTCCTGACGAGAGCGTGAATTATAAATGTCACCTGTCAAATCACGTAGGGACTTCTCGTGGAAATTGGGTTTTCTGCCGGATATCAGCGTCTTCCCAACACGATATTTCGACGTCATTACTTGACGTCTTCATCAGAAGTAATGACGTCGAAATATCGTGTTTGGAAGACGCTGATATCCGGCAGAAAACCCGATTTCCACGAGATGTCATCAAATCTCCGGGAAAGTCTAAGAAATTACACGTAGGGACTGCTTACCCAGTAATAAAAGTTTTAATATTGTATTGCTACGAGTCGTAGTATTAAGAGACACTGGTTATACTCAAAAGTGGGTAGATGTATGGTGAACCCCCCCAGTGTTCATGCAATTATTAACAGTATGGTGTGTGATTCACGAAATTTTGTCACTTTTCCTAATTCCTTTCAGATATTGTCTTAGATGTGTTTGAAGTTTCAGAGAATATATACACAACTTTGTCGGTTCAGGTTAATTTCAGAGTTTTCAGTTCATAAACAAAGTGGGATCGTGAACAATTGAGAAGTATAACAAAGAGTGTGGTTTTCCAACGAATTTTGGATGACTTCACAGTTCAGATTTTGATAATTATTTTTCCTGTGGGTTGAGGTCATCACAAACCCCACCCTAACCTTCTACGCTGGTCTATAGCTCGTTGTCTGTGCCAAAATGTTGTCTTCACAATCAGCGGTTGAGGAGAGCAGAAACGAAACTCAGTGGGAGCCGATTACGGGCTGTACTGTGGGTAAACAGTTTCCATCGGAAACGCTACGGGAGCATCTTCATTGTGGGTGAGAATTGTCATGCAGAAGGAAAAGCATGACAGTTATGTTATGTTGGCTGTGTGATATCAGGCGAAATCTCTCACCTGGCCCCTACACTTGGTAGGGGTACTTTCTAGGCATCTTCACATGCTCACTGGAGGCTCAATACTGAAAAGAGCGATGTGACGCGATGTGATGCGATCGACGGGCATACTGGAGGCTTACTGGAGGCAGTGCCCAACACATCTGCGCGAAGTTTCCATTTCGTGATCGGTCGGACCTTACTTTCCGAATGGCCCACGTACTTAGCATGGCAACCATTCATCCTCTGATCTTTTATAACAAATAATACAAGTAACATTAAAAACAAATTGAAACATGGCGATCCCGTGTAGTCCACAGAAGTTGCTGACAGGTGTGTGTGTGTTCGTTTCTTATTCGCTATCTTGAATTAGAAGCTAAATTCATTTACCATAATCATTGGATGGATCTTATTAAGACTGGTTACGTTAACGGAAAGCACGTAGCGAGAAAAGCAAGTAAATCATGTATTCGAAACAGTGACACATTCCACATCATAAAGAATACGGTTTGCATTGGCGCCATCGCACACACAATCTTCCAAATAGTGTGTGACTTGTTTCAAATTCTCGTGTCCTGAGGACAGAGATGGCTCCCTTTGACGAGAACAGGATAATGTACGAGGGTTATTCCA
This sequence comes from Schistocerca americana, assembly GCF_021461395.2. Taxonomy (NCBI): domain Eukaryota; kingdom Metazoa; phylum Arthropoda; class Insecta; order Orthoptera; family Acrididae; genus Schistocerca; species Schistocerca americana. Next base: position 557,754,788 of record NC_060124.1, on the reverse strand, counting down.
AAAGTAAGGTCCGATTCGCCGTAACTATTGAAATTTGGCGCCAATGACAAAACACGCATGCGCGCCGACTCCCGGCAAGCCTTGCGCGTCAAACGCCGCCATTCGCTTTGTTACTGTTGCTGAGTGTAGTTCACAGTGTCACTTTACCATGTTTAAGACAATTGATCAGCCCGCCGATTGTGAAGTAAGGGCAGTGATACGGTTTTTGTCTGCAAGAAACAATTCAGCGGCGGAAATCGATCGGCAGATTACTGAAGTGTACGGTCCTAACATAATGAGCGACAGTAAAGTGCGCAAGTGGGTGCGAGCTTTTAATGAAGGACGGGATAATGTGCACGATGAACCACGGTGTGGCCGACCATCAGTGATTTCAGACGATTTGGTCAATGCGGTTGACAAAAAAATTCGTGAAGATCGCCGATTCACTATTACAGACGTAGACATTGTAAGTAGGCTGTTTATGTTTTCTCTATGTAAGTAGGCTGTTTATGTTTTCTCTATGTAAGTAGGCTGTTTATGTTTTCTTATTGGCAACGTTACGTAGCGCTCAATATGAAAATCACTGGCTGTGCTGTGTGCAGTCTGTGGCTGCTTTGCATTGTTGTAATACTCGCCATTGTAGTGTTAGGCAGCTGGCTGTGAACAGCGCGTAGCGTTGCGCAGTTGGAGGTGAGCCGCCAGCAGTGATGGATGTGGGGAGAGAGATGGCGGAGTTTTGTAATTTTTCATGAACTGATATATTTATATATGATGATATCAAGGTAAATACACTGTTTGTTCTCTATTAATATCTTTCATTTGCTAACTATCCCTATCAGTAGTTAGTGCCTTCAGTAGTTTGAATCTTTTATTTAGCTGGCAGTAGTGGCGCTTGCTGTATTGCAGTGGTGGGAGAAACGAAGATTATTGTGAGGTAAGTGATTTAGTGATTTGTGAAAGGTATAGTTTAATGTTAGTCAGGGCCATTCTTTAGTAGGAAATTTTGAAAGTCAGATTGCGTTGCGCTAAAAATATTGTGTGTCAGGTTAAGCACAGTCCTGCAGAATTGTTCAAAGGGGACGTTTCATATGTCGACCCTGCCAGGATACCTCACTGGAATCTTCTGATTTTTTTTCTTGTAGTTTGTGTAATTAGTGTAGATTTTGTTTATTGCTAGCGCGTAATTGTAGAGAAAATCTCCTTTGTAGTTGCAGTCTTTCATTGTTGTACAGTAAAACAGTTGTGGCATGCATATAGATTTGCACCAAGTATTTCGCAGCTGTAATTAACTAGATATTATTTTCAGTGTTATGTTAATGTGTTCTCTTATTTTTGCTCTTCAAATTGTGTTTTTCTGTGTTATCGTGTGAAATATTGTGACAATTATGGCGTGTGAAAAACGTAACACTAGGCTCCAAAGTAAACTGAGAAATGACAGTGAAGACGAAGGCAGTGTGTTAGCGCCGCAGAGTAATGAATTAACAGACATTCAAAGTAGTAATTTGGTAACTGTTCATAGGGAAATGGAGCAGGCGGCAAACAATGGCACGGACAGTGAAACAATTAGTGAAGAGGGAAGCATTATCGATCGATCGGTCGGCAACAGCTCGCCTCAGGAATCCGAAATGACAGGACACAATTTCGCAAATACTGTAGATTCAGGTTTTGGGTCATCACCGTTTTCTCAAATAAGTCAAGACACATTTTCTGCTTGTCAAAATGTGAATGTTGTCGGTGCAAATGCTCTGCCGAAAAGCGTAGAGAAACAGATTCCAGACACTAATACATTATTATTGCAATTAATGCAACAAATGGAACAAAATCAGAGACAAATGGGACAAAATCTTAAAAAGTTAGACACAGTGGAACAAAATCTCAAAAAGTTAGACACAATGGAACAAAATCAGAGACAAACACAGCAAAAGCTTCAAAAGTTAGACACAATGGAACAAAATCTTCAAAAGTTAGACACTACACTTGAACAAACACGTGAAGATTTAACCACTGAGTTACATAACATTGAATCGAAATGTCAAAAAGTCTGTAATGACGTAAAAACACAAATTTGTGAGCATTTTCAACCTATTTTTTCGCGGCATGAAAATGCATTACAGAATCACGAAGCAGCCATAAAAGAACTGCAAGCCATTGTTCATGAAAATCATGAGACCTTGTGGGCTAAAATTGACTCAGTTGCATCTACCGATTCGGTTACGCAACTTGCAAAAACTCAGGAAAACTTAAGGGACACAGTAGATACTCTGAAACTTGGTTCAGAAAAACACACTGAGGAAATGTGTTCACTATCGGAGAAAGTAGCCGAACTTTCGGATCAGGTCACTAACTTATCTACAAAGGTAGATGATGATCTGAATGACACAAGACCTGTAGCCTTCACTGACACTGAAGAGTGCGAACAAATTAGGAAATTCAAACAAAATCAGAATCAGATTAATACGCAACACCAAAGAGAAATCCGGGAAGTACAAGATCAGCTGACACAGTTAATACAAGAATTACGTATTTCAGAGGATACTCGTGCCCCAACTTGGGAAGAGGGACTTAGAAACACGGAAAAGCCGCAAAATAACAACACAGGGCATTTCGGAAGTTATGAAAGAAATGGGCAATGTGCACCGAATTTTGAGATGGAACGGCCGACACGACCTAACAATGACCGATATGCGACTCGCCGACATGATGATTTTGACTATAAGCTGTTCATTACTACACGTAAATTCAAAACGTTTAAGAATTCTGCCAACGACATTCATCCACAAGCGTGGCTCCATCAATTCTCTCATTGTTTCCCTCCCAACTGGGCATTGGAGCACAGGTTAGAATTTATGTGTGGCTACTTAGAGAATGAACCAGCTGTAAGAATGCGATCGGTCATTCACGATTGCCACAGTGAAGGAGAATTTTACCATGCCTTCCTCTCAGCATATTGGTCTCAAGCCACACAAGACCGGGTAAAACATGGTATCATAATGATGAAACATTTCGAACAATCTGAATTCTCCAGTCTTGTGAAATATTTTGAAGACATGTTGCACAAGAATCAGTACCTGTCAAACCCATACAGCCCCTCAGAACTCATCCGCATTTGCTTAATCAAATTACCTGAACATTTACGACATATTATTTTAGCAGGACGTTGCAAAGACGACATTGACGCTTTTCAGGGACTGTTACAAGAATTAGAAATTGACACTGACAATCGCGGAACGCGAAACCAGGAACACAACAATTACAGGTCACATCCGTCGCAAATCCGCGATGAAAGAAGTAATAACTGGACACGACAAGGCTATTCTCACAACACAAATCGTGACCAAAACAGACACCACCCATATGACAACCGCTGGCAGAGTAATAATAGTTACAGAGAAAGATCGCATTTCCGTAGTAATGACTATCACAGAGACAATCAGAGAAACAGACAATATGGGATCCAAAACAATTATTATCAAGGGAGGCAGAATAACTTTAGACGCAACGGACCAGCGCGCAGTTACGATTCAGGGAGAAATTCTCCACCATGTGACCGACAAGAAAGAAACTATGGAATCTACCGACATGACGACAGACGATATGATCGTAACGACAGACCTGAATTGCATCAGAACTGGCGGGATTCAAACAGAGCAGGGCCCTCTCGTCACGGTGAATTTGTAGAAGTTAGGTCTCCTAATCCCAGTAACGACGCGCGCCAACAAAGAAACAGACAATGACTCGCACCGCAGGCAGCCGCGTGCGCCGGCTGGCTCAGGGAAAAATAACATTGACGCTAACCTTGAGCAAAATTCCCGTATTCTTTACGAACGAATACCGCATGATAATTGCATTCAAGTTGAAACTCTGCGTATTGAGAAGAGGAAAAGGTTTACACCACATTTCACATGTAAAACCGTTTATTGAAAGATAATCTACTTTTTAACTTTGTCTTTGCCATAAAACGTTTCACTTCACGTTACTAGTATGCTTAAGAAACTGTTAACATACAACAATGTTTGAAGTACAATATCCAATTAAGAACCAAGAGAACTTATTTAAATAGAAATGACGAATGCATTGTTATAGTGAACAGACGTCACAGTGTTATTGTGTGTGTACATTCTTGCTTGTTTGTTGCACAATTACGTAACGACTATAAGGCTCACATACTTAGAACATTTACCAGTACTGCTAATGAGATTTTAATGCAACATTTTGGTTTATTTGAAAATACATTCTGAATTTAAAGTGCTTTCTGAGAGATATCAGATGACACAGAGGTTAGTTTATGTGACAGCTACACGATTTTTATCACGACGCTACTAATGAGTGACAATTTACAATGTTGCTTTTGCGGTGTATCTGTTTTATATCTGCACAGTTTTCTGAATTCTTCTGGAAATCAAAACATGTTTTATTAGTAACTTTTGTGGTATAGCTACAAGGAGACAGCCTTTTCCATAGCACAACAATACGTTACAGCACAGTACTTTCATCATCACAACAATAAGCGTAATAACTAAGATATTTCTACGCAAAGCATTTCACTTTTGTTTATCATGAGGTAAGTACATTGGCTTCTGCAGAACTTAGCTTTTGGAGGAAAATAACGACACTTTCACAGAGATTATCTTACAACAATATGCACATTTAGCGCTACAGGACACGCATTTCAGTGATTAATTTTGTACTTAAAACATTTATTTTTAAAGGTTTTTGAATTACAAAGAAAGTTTTCAGTGATACATTTCGTTTCATTGCTGTAATCTGTAACACCTGAGGGTATAATTACATTAATCCTCAGGGGGGTACACGCTTACTTTGTGTACCATGTGTTTGGCAAGCACAAGGAGCCCTAGCTAATATGGTATTTGCTTATACAACTTTACACATTGGTACCTTATTTCTCTAACACAGAATTACACAGCTATCTGATCATTTAACTGAGAGATAAACATTTTTTTTACTACATCAGTGACACATGTTTACGCAATCACACAGTTGGGTAACTTCACACTTATGAAATTGTATTTTGTCTGTACTTTGAGAAACGCTCATATTTTTCGGAATCATTGTGATACTATGAGAGCTTTGAATGGCGTATTTCGTAAGGGAGCATGATTTTAAAGTACGTTTGAGGTAGATGACACTATTGAAATGAGCAGAGAATTTTTTTAGGCTTAGAAATTATTGGAGGAAGTTACGACGATTTTGAGATTTGACTGAGGTGTTATGATATTATTACGACGACGATGTGTATTATGTTGTTGAGGAGTGTTTATTATGCTACGTATTTCTCACGATGAAATATTGAAGAAGTGTCGACGAATATGTATATGTATAATGAGGTAAGGAATAATGAGTAGTGTTTAGGGACTCTGATTTATGAAAAGGATGTTGGAAACCAAGAAACGTACTTTAAGAGTTATGAAATGTGTGACTGTATCACAATGCTGACGAATATTCTTTTTTTGGACACTTATATTTATAGGATTTTGTTTCTACAGATTTGCAACGCTAATTCTTGACCTGTGAAATATTGTTAAATAGACTGCCACGGTAGCAGAAACTGCTGTCGTAAATATTTCCGTACGACAGTTAAGTGACCACCTGCACGTAATGCGTCACGGGCACCCAGCTGTGTCAGACGCCTGGAGAAAAAGCCATTATTGCGAGCCCTTTTCAGCGGCACAGGTAGAAAAAAAAAAGGGGGACGTGGGACGTGTCAAACACCTGGAGAACAAGCCATTAGGGTGTGCCTTTCATCGCTAATGCGACACCCTCGTTACTTGAAAACATATGATTACTCGCACTTTGTGCTAATTACTGAAATGCTTATGAATTGATGGGAAATATTCGTACATCTGCACACCTGATTACGACAAGCGTCTTTCTACGAGAGTTGAGAGCTACTAACTTATGAAATGTCACATGACTACTGAATGATATTTTTATGCTTTGCTTTTCATAGTTGCTTATTTCATTTGATACCTGTTTTTCAGTTGTGTTGCAGCACTGCTTTTATAAAATGAAATGCATTTGCTAATGTGAACACTTTCTGTCAACAGATCTATTAAATAATTATTTTATGATCCACATTCTTTAAAAAAAAGGAGCACTTGGAAAGGAAAGAACAATAAGAAGGAAGTAGTAACAGTAACACATAATTTTCTTTTCAAGTACATGGTAATATTTCTTTTTACAATCAGTTGTTGTGGTGCACCACTTTAATTACATAGACATTAAGATGTGAATATACATTTCCCTTATCTGCATTGTTGTTTAGTGTAATATTTTTTCTGCTTGCGCTATATTCATGTTTAGATATAAGTTATTTCTGCTGCTGTTTGCCAGGCATAGTGCTACTGAACTTTAATTTGTGTTACTCTGCTAAGCCAATTTTACTACTCATTGATTTTTCATGTTGCTGCACATTGGCTCATATTAGTTGTAATTTTGCATTTTATCTGTTAATTTAGATTTGCTGCTGCTTGCTTTGCAAATTGGCATTCTTTTGTCATTGCTGTTTGTGATAATTTGTTATGTGATGCTGCATTGCCTCGTCCCTTAGTTTAATATCTGAGCTCAGTAGATTTAAGTTAGCTTAAGATGGGGTAGGCTATATGAGAGAACGAGTTGTGATGAATTGGAAGAAATGCATTGAGAAGCTGTAAGAAAATGGTTTGGCCAAAAAAAAAAAAAAAAAAAAAAAAAGTGTTTTGAAAGAGAATATGAACCAAAAAAGTAGGGTTTAGGGACAACAGGTTTAGGTAGGATTTTCTTGGAAATAAATAATGAGGTAAGAAATATGTGAACATATAAATACAGAAAGCATGCTGGGATAGGATTTTTTTGGTGGAAACAAATGTTGAAATAAGAGGAAAGATATATGAAGTTTTGGGTTGGACTGCAGTACCACATGTTACACTGAAAACGAACCCTGTCCTTTCCTATTGGTGTTATCCCACTATGTGTTTGTGTACCCTTGAGTATTTGTTTTCTTCCTGTCTGTGTGTACTGTTTCATAGAATTTTTTTTCTCTTCTAATACTAAGCTATATTCACTATGAGGAGGAATACTGTTATCCTCAAATATAAGTTGCATTAATAATATGTTATTTTCTTTGTAAAGTTGTTTACAATTCTGTTCTGTTTCAATGTTCATGTGTGAAATTAATGTTTCGAAAACTATTCTCATTATTTTATGTATGTACTTATGTCACTATTTTTGTAATACTGATGTATATGTTTATTTCTATTCTTTTGTAAAGCCTGTACTACAAATGTTATCTGTATTATTATGTTTTTAATGATGTATTTTGTACCTTTGTAATTGTATTTTCATGTTGTAAATTTATAAAATTGTAGTTGTCACCAGTTCATCTTATTATTAACTTGTAAGTTACATTTCACTGCACACGTTTCTGTTGGTCATAGTATGTGGACAATATGTGAGAAGTAGGGACTGTTAGTGTTTGCACGTGTGTTAATAATTCTGCAAGGGACTGGATAACAGCATTGCTGGTTTTAAGGACAATTCCAAAAACTTTGTGAGTGCACAAGTGGTGGTTTATGGACTTGCTATATTATCCGCAAGACTCTTCAATGGTGATTGTGCACCTGCACAGTCACAACAGATGGCTGCTGGCTATCTCTACAAGGACTACAGTGGGTCTGCATCTTTGATGACCCACCAATACCATTATCTCTGCAAGGACTACAGTGGGTCTGCATCTATGATGACCCACCAACGCCATTATTTCTACAAGGACTGCAGTGGGTCTACACCTCTGGTGGCCCACCAATACCGTAATCTCTACCAGGACTACAGTGGGTCTGCTCTGTGATGACCTACCTACCAATATTCATCAAAACTTCGACTGACTCTGCTGTGGGTTTGCTCTGTTGTGGACCAATACTTGTCTGCATGTCGAGAGTCAGCACTGTCTTTCCGTTGGAAGGACAACACTACTTCTTCAAGACTGCATGGAAATCCACTACTTCTATGTGCATTTTCTTTTACTGCTTGGACTTTGAGTAAAACTCTGCATTTTTACTGTGATGCACAATGTGGACTGTCTTTATGGACTGTGAGAAATTTTGATCTTTTAACCAACATAATATTAATAAGTGTGCGCATTTTATATCTTTGTTACGGTAATTATGAAAAATTTTATCAAATCATTATTGGGCACTGCCCAACAAAATTTGTAAAATTTTTTGTGGGGAGCATGGGGGCTATGTAAGTAGGCTGTTTATGTTTTCTCTATGTAAGTAGGCTGTTTATGTTTTCTCTATGTAAGTAGGCTGTTTATGTTTTCTTATTGGCAACGTTACGTAGCGCTCAATATGAAAATCACTGGCTGTGCTGTGTGCAGTCTGTGGCTGCTTTGCATTGTTGTAATACTCGCCATTGTAGTGTTAGGCAGCTGGCTGTGAACAGCGCGTAGCGTTGCGCAGTTGGAGGTGAGCCGCCAGCAGTGATGGATGTGGGGAGAGAGATGGCGGAGTTTTGTAATTTTTCATGAACTGATATATTTATATATGATGATATCAAGGTAAATACACTGTTTGTTCTCTATTAATATCTTTCATTTGCTAACTATCCCTATCAGTAGTTAGTGCCTTCAGTAGTTTGAATCTTTTATTTAGCTGGCAGTAGTGGCGCTTGCTGTATTGCAGTGGTGGGAGAAACGAAGATTATTGTGAGGTAAGTGATTTAGTGATTTGTGAAAGGTATAGTTTAATGTTAGTCAGGGCCATTCTTTAGTAGGAAATTTTGAAAGTCAGATTGCGTTGCGCTAAAAATATTGTGTGTCAGGTTAAGCACAGTCCTGCAGAATTGTTCAAAGGGGACGCTTCAGTTTCACCTCAGCTGTAACACAAGATATCCGCCATGTCGTGTGTAAGACAAGATACTCACCATGTCGTGCGTGGTAATTCATTAAGAATACGGTATAGAATCGCTAGAATTGATGTATATTAGCCACATGCGTCTTGTTCTTCCTTTATAGGAGTTTGCTGGTCAAACAATTCGTATCAAAGTGGCTGTAAAAGTGGTAGGCGAAGAGCAGGCAACGTTCGTATAGAGCACATAAACAACTTAACCAACAAACACTGGAGTGACCTGTACACTGTATCTGTTGCATTAGTTGGCGTAAAGAACAAGTGTGAGTGGAGGAGGAAGAGAGAGCAAAGAAAAAAAAATCAGCAAGGCGTTGTCTGCAACAAAAAGTACACAACATTTAGAAGTGAGTAGTTGAACCAACGTCATTCCCTGCGATGTACTCATACTTTAGATTAGAATATAATAAATTTTCTCGAAGCAGGAAAGCTTCCGTCTTCAAAACAGCACAGATTTGGAAGGCAGCACCCGTGTGAAACTCATCTTGCCCTTTCCTCACGCCATACAATGTGAACCGCGGATGAAGTGCTACAGGAAGATTCCATATTCCCAGCGTTCCGGGAAGTATTTGATACAGTGCCCCAATGCAGACTGTTAATGAAGATACGAGCTTGTACGACTGCATCCCAGATATTTGGATGTCTTGAATACTTCATATATAATACAACCCAATACGTTGTCCTTGACAGTGAGTGTCCAATAGAAATCAGTGTATGGCCAGGGGTGCACACGGAAGTGTGACACGAAAGATTTCGTTCTCTGTATACACAAATGATCTGACGAATAGCATGAGCAGAAATCTCCGACTGTGTAACATACGGGAAGGTGTCATTGTTGAGTGACTCCAGAAGAATACAGAATGACTTAAACTGAATTTCTATTTGCTGTGTCGATTAGCAGGAGAGTCTAAGGTTAGAGAAATTTAAGTTGATGCAGATGAGTAGCAAAAACAGTCCTGTAATGTTCGAGTATGGTTTTAGACCTCTCCTGCTTGGCAAAGTCACGACGATTAAATTTCAAGGCGTAACGCTGCAAAGCGGTATGAAAGGAAACGAGTACATAAGATCGGTAACAGGGAAGGCGACTGTTTCACTCTGTTTTTTTTTTTTTGGGAGAATTTTAGGAAAGTGTGGCCCATCTATAAAGAAGTTCGCGGTTACAACGCCAGTGCTATCCGTTCTTGAGTACTGCTCGGATGTTTCGGATCGCCACGAGGGCAGATTAAATGAAGACATCGAAGCACTTCAGAGGTGTACCGGAACGATGCAGATGTAGATGGGACTCTAATGTTTGTTTGACCCTCGCTCAATAGATGCTCAGAGTTAGAGTCATGGGACTGCAACGTTCGGTTGCGTTCATGCTGCTCAGTTGTACTCTTCCAGCTACTTTTATTTGCGTTATGCTCTCTCACATTGAACGTCAGCTGTCGCAATAGAACTGCGGACAAAATCTAAGTGCCTGGACTGGCAAAGACCGGCCTGTAATTAATGACGCAATTAATTGAAGACTTTAACAGCCACTTAATATACAAACTTTCCAAATATAAAGGCAGCAAATGTAATAAATAATCTCATCTTTTAATGACACGGGGAACTATTTGTGTAAAGGTTGTTATATGTTTGATGTTGACGCTTGGGAGAAAACACGTGGTAGCACTTTCGCCATGGAATACGGCAGAAATAAATTTGTTGCTCTGAACTATTTAACATAAACATAGCCACAGAAGACTAAGGGAGAAAGCGATAAAATTACAATCTGTCACTATATTCACTACTCCAGTAGTTCAGGTAAGTTCATAGACAATATATGATGTACAGTTTCTCACTGGTTATTTATATAGTGTCACTAGAAGAAGGTGTTCAAATGGTTCAAATGGCTCTGAGCAGTATGGGACTTAACATCTGAGATCATCAGTCCCCTAGAACTTAGAACTCCTTAAACCTAACTAACCTAAGGACATCACACACATCCATGCCCCAGGCAGGATTCGAACCTGCGACCGTAGCAGTCGCGCGGTTCTGGACTGAAGCACCTAGAACCGCTTGGCCACATCGGCCGGCAGAAGAAGGTGTAATTAGATGAATGACGAACACTAACTTCACTTAACGGAGGTTTAATCAGCACTTGCACATACAAGAGCACGGAGCCAACTGCCTCCGGCCAGAACACAGTTACAGAACGTTCCAGTACAATGATTCTTGGTATTTGTGGATACTTCTAGAAGGTCCTCCAACAGACTTTAGAATTGAAAATTTAACAGTTCAGGTGAGTTTTGAACTGACGACCCTCCATACAACAGTCTAGTGTCATAACCGCTATTCCACAGTCACGGTTCTACTCAGATTCTTCTGCGACAATATTTCTTTCGACAGAAATTCTTAATAGTCATTTAAGAAACTTGTTTTTGGTTGACAACGTATTCTACTATCATCACAATCCAGTAGCAATCATTATTTCAAAAGATAAAGTTGAGGTAATTACTACTTTGGTACTAAAGTAATATGAAGCCATAATCTTTATTTATAATGTCTCAAAATCCACTGCACTAATACTGTAGTTTGCATTAGCTCCTTCGTATCATTTGCATAAATATTGAAGTTGTTTAGTGTATAATTAATATAAGGGGCGATCAGAAAGTTTTCGTTTGATCGCACTGTTGCAGTGCATATGCAACATAACGCAACTTCGATGCGCGTCTATAAGCATCGACATGTAGCAAGCGATTAGAGTGGCATTCGCGTTTTTCCGACGCGCGTGCAGTAAATGCGGAAACGTGAACTTTGACGACGTCATAACCAAATGCGTCCAAACGGAACCAACGTGGTGTTATTCCTTTCGTGACTGTCGGAGAAACATCGGTAGACACCCATCGAAGTATGAAGAATGTGTGTCGGGCAGCATGTCTGTCGAAAACCGCCGTTGTGGAGTGGTGCGCGGAAAGGGTACTGTTGCTTGATGATAACTGACGTCCGCATATCGCAAATGTCGTAACGCAGAAATTATGCCAACACAAATGGGAAGTCCGCAGCTCGTGGTCGTGCGGTAGCGTTCTCGCTTCCCACGCCCGGGTTCCCGGGTTCGATTCCCGGCGGGGTCAGGGATTTTCCCTGTCTCGTGATAACTGGTTAGTTAGGTTTAAGTAGTTCTAAGTTCCAGGGGACTGATGACCATATGTTAAGTCCCATAGTGCTCAGAGCCATTTTGAACAAATGGGAGGCTCTCAAGGATCCGTCCTATAGACTCGGTCTATCTCCAAGCGATTATCACACCTTCGGTCCCATAAGAAAGGCCTTCAAATGTCGATGATTTCTGTCGGACGATGATGTTCAACAGGCAATTACGTATTTCTTCACGCAGCATGACACTGTTTTCTACCAAACGCGTAGCTTCAATCAAGTGTGTCATTGGGATGATACTCAATGCTCAATGGTCAAGGCGATTTTATCTGATGGCATACCGATTTTGGACTGTATATTCTTCGGACGGGAACTGTTTGATCTGCCCTTATACAGTAATTGCTATATATGGCTGCGTGAGCGCTTATTTGTTATTATTATTAATTCATATTGTCTGTACACGGGTAAGTACTGTTAGATATTGTAGCATTAGTAGTATCTACGTCAACCTTCGAGATATCGTCAATCTTCGGACACGAGTGCTCGGTGACTTCAAACACGTACTAATCATTCGGTGTCACTTGACTAAGAAACCCATCCGGAACATTCCAACACTCCTAAAGATGCCCAAGTCGACTGTTACTGATGTGATTGTGAAGTGGAAACGCGAAGGAACGGCAAAAGATAAACCAGAACCATGCAGACGTTATGCTCTCACCGACATGAACCATAGGAGGGTGGTTGTAAAAACTCAAACGAAATTAGCGGGGGGATCACTCCTGAGAAACGAGGTGCAAACGGCAGTCCATCTAGAACAATGTCTGGGTGTAGGGATTTAAAAATATTGGTGTACAATGGCCGAGCAGCTGCTAATAAGCCTCGAGTTTGTATAGTCAGCGCTAAACGATACTTATGGTGGTGTAAAGAGCAACAACACTGGTCAATGGATGATGAAAACCAGTGATTTGGAGTGATGACTCCCGCTATAGGGGCCACCCTGTGCCGGGCTGGAATAGTCAGGGTGCAGACTGACCACCTGTGCGGCGCTGTAGTACAGTATTCAAAATTGTTTCATGTATTACTGAAAATACAAGTCGTCGATACTTCCTCTGCGTCGACTGGCTGCTACGTAACCCGGAGAAGACTCCACTGAATCCGACAGCGAATTCACGACTGCCGACCTCCGAAGAAGCGCATCAGCTCGTATCGGAAGCCGGTGGCACCTGATGCGCAGCCCGCTTGCTAGGTAGGTAGTTCGGCTCGGAGACAGAGGTGACCACGCCGCGAGTTTTGAGTCACACGCCGTCTCAGGGGGTACTTAGTCCCTCTAGAATCACTGCCCGTGTTGTCCCCTCTGGCGGACCGCGATGTCGGATGTTGTGTAGTGGCGCTGAAAATTGAACTTATCTAGCCGGTACAGTAACCCTTCAGAGCCGCGCGGTGCTGGGCTTAGGGCAGGTTCGTACTGGTAGAGTCTCGGGAAAAGTGTTCGACAATGTAAAATGGTGAACATTGTTCGAAATTCTGAGAAAAATAGGTGTAAGCTATAGGGAGGGGCGGGTAATACACAATACGCACAAGAACCAGGAGGGAATAGTAAGAGTGGACGACCAAGAACGAAATGCTCGGATTAAAGGGGGTGTAAGGCAGAGATGTAGTCTTCTTGGACCCGTTCTTGCAGGAACCTTTTCCACCCGCAGCGATGTCGGAGATTTGATGTTTTACCGGATTCCTGATATTCAGTGTATTCTCGTGAAATGGTCGTACGGGAAAATCTCCACTTCATCGCTACCACGGAGGTGATGTGTCCCATCACTCGTGCGCCGCCTATAACACAGCGTTCAAGCTCAGTTAAACACTGATAAACTGCCATTGAAGCAGCAGTTACCGATCTAACAACCGTGCCAGACACTTGTTGCCTTACGTAGGCGCTGCTTACCACAGCGCCGTATTCTGACTGTTCACATATCTCTGTCTTTGAATACACATGCATATACCAGTTACTTTAGCCTTTCAGTGTAATTCACCTGTGCTGTACCGGAACAAGGATGCCTGAGTGCGCTGCACCATTAGTGACTAAAGTTCTTGTATGCCCATCTTTTTGACAGGAGGTCCTTGCGACGACGGCCGTTTACTATTGTGAGAAAATAAAACACCTACAGCCGTCCTTATGATTTTATTTATTTTGTTGCAACCAGTTTTCGCGCTTCAATGCGCAATATTCATGGCTTCGTGAATAAAACAGTAACGATGCCGTTATTAACTTATCAATCAAACAACAACAACAACAAAACCAGATTAAAAACAGTTTATGAAACAAGGACAGGACTCTACAAGTGAATTTACAGCAAATATTTGATAGAACGAACAGATACATCCATTGTCACATACCAAAAGTACACCGTAACGAATTTCCTCTCACTACTTTGTACAATTATATTGTTTATTAATAACTTGTTTAAATAAATGGTTCAAATGGGTCTAAGCACTAAGGCACTTAACATCTGAGGTCATCAGTCCCCTAGACATAAAACTACGTAAACCTAACTAACTTAAGGACATCACACACGTCCATGCCCAAGGCAGGATTCTAACCTGCGACCGTAGGAGCAGCGAGGTTCCGGACTGAAGCACCAAGAACCGCTCGGCCACAGCGGCCGGCTTTAAATAACTATTCCATGATTTTAATTGGCCATTCTGAGATAAATTATCTGCACAATCCTGAAATAACTTACTGAAAGACAAAATAACTGTAGAATGTGAAAAATGTGTAAAGGAGACAATACGTCATAAACAAGTAAAGAGAATGAACGTGATCCATGTGTCGTGTCAAAGTATAAAATGCTAAATTGTTCGCAATTGAGGGGCATAGTTATGTTGTATACATAATATGAGGTTGATCTTATATTCGGTCTTCTGACATATCTTAGACCTGATTTTATGTATTTGACATAAGTATGCCCCTCAACTCTGTACAACTTAGCATTATATATTTTGGCACGACACATAGGTCACGTGTCTTCTCTTTACTTTTTTATGGCGTATTGTCTCCTTTATACATTTATCGCCTCCTACAGTTATTTTGTCTTTCAGTAGGTTATTTCAGGGTTCTGTAGTTATCTCCGACTGCCCAATAAAATTGATGTAATAGTTATTTAAAGAAGTTATTAATAAATAGAATAATTGTACAATGTATTGAGAGGAAATTCGTTATGGTATACTTTAGGTATTTGACAATAGATTAATCTGTTCGTTATATCAAACGTTTGCTGTAAATTCACTTGTAGAATCTTGTCATTGTTTCTCATTCTGTTTTTAACCTTTTTTGTGTTGTTTGATTGATAAGTTACTAATGCTATTGTTACTGTTTTATGCATACTGACCTGAAGCGGTGCTTTGAAACACCGAAACTAGTCGCAACAAATAAATAAAATCATTTTCTCTTGTTAGTGAATGAGATCCTTGACTCTGTGTTTAAGTTTATCTGTGGTTCACTTGGTCGCCTGTTAGTTCTACAGTGCGTGGGGCATCCCTATTAGAGGCATAGCAGTGGGCAGTTGAGTTTTTAGAGAAATAGATATGATGTTTGTGAATCTGAGGGAAATTATCTGTAATACTTTATTATGGAGATGAAAACTTGTTTATCAAGTTATTTAACTCTATATATTAACGGAGAAGATTTTTGGAGGAATTTTTAAAGTTAACCCTTATATGCACAAGAATAAAATGTTTGTTTTGTGGGAACCATTAAATGAAGGAAATCTTTCTCCCTCAGATAGCTTATAACATCAATCATTAATGTAAATTTGATCTCTTTATTTTAATTATGTTCCAAACAACGGAGATGGTTGAAATGTCTGTAATTTTTGTATTAAGATAATTTCGTAATTGTTAGGGTCTTGTTTTGTTGTAGTCTTGTTGACAATAATCAGACGTTAATTTTTCAACAACGACTTTCTTTAAAGTAAAACACTTCTCCATGATTCTTACTAAAGTTTACAATATTTTGTCGCATGTGCACTGCATCTTACGCCACACAAAGCCACGCACTGTTGCTGACAAAGTACAGATAAATTTTGTAGTGAGTAGATTCTTTTTCTCTAGTTGCTGAAATTGCTGATTTCAATTTGCTTTCGAGAACATCAATACATCGGACGGAAAACAGCGTGCTGAGCGTGAGGTAAGTTGTTTTTACTTCGGCGCGCATCTCACTTTGCATCCTCATGAGGAAACGGCGCACAGTCGGAATTATCAGGTGTTGTGCTATGCAAGCAGATTAATTTACAGTGAACAGTGTAGGTAATCTCAAACAGTTATTTTTCTTCTGAGCAGAGCAATATACACTACTGGCCATTAAAATAGATACACCAAGAAGAAATGCAGATGATAAACGGGTATAAATTGGACAAATATATTACATTAGAACTGACATGTGATTACATTTTCACAGAATTTGGGTGCATAGATCCTGAGAAATCAGTACCCAGAACAACCACCTCTGTCCATAATAACGGCCTTGATACGCCTGGGCATTGAGTCAAACAGAGCTTGGATAGCGCGTATAGGTACAGCTGCCCATGCAGCTTCAAGACGATACCACAGTTCATCAAGAGTAGTGACTGGCGTATTGTGACGAGCCAGTTGCTCGACCACCATTGAACAGACGTTTGCAATTGGTGTGAGATCTGGAGAATGTGCTGCCCAGTGCAGCAGTCGAACATTTTCTATATCCAGAAAGGCCCGTACAGGACCTGCAACATACGGTCGTGCAATTATCCTGCTGAAGTGTAGGGTTTCTCAGGAATCGAATGAAGGGTAGAGTCACGGGTCGCAACACGTCTGGAATGTAACGTCCACTGTTCAAAGTGCCGTCAATGCGAACAAGAGGTAACCGAGACGTGTAACCAAAGTCACCCCATACCAATACGCCGGGTGATACGTCATTATGACGATGACGAATACACGCTTCCAATGTGCGTTCACCGCGATGTCGCCAAACAAGGATGCGACCATTATGATGCTGTAAACAGAACCTGGATTCATCCGAAAAAAATGACGTTTTGCCATTCGTACACCCAGGTTCGTCTTTGAGTACACCATCGCAGGCGCCCTTGTCTGTGATGCAGCGTCAAGGGTAACCGCAGCCATGGTCTCCGAGCTGATAGTCCATGCTGCTGCAAACGTCGTCGAACTGTTCGTGCAGATGGTTGTTGTCTTGCAAACGTCCCCATGCGTTGACTCAGGAATCGAGACGTGGGTGCACGATCCGTTACAGCCATGCGGATAAGATGCCTGTCATCTCGACTGCTAGAGATACGTGGCCGTTGGGATCCAGCATGGCGTTGCGTATTACCCTCCTGAATCCACAGATTCCATATTCTGCTAACAGTTATTGGATCTCGACCAACGCGAGCAGCAATGTCGCGATACGATAAACCGCAATCGCGATTGGCTACTATCCGACCTTTATCATAGTCGGAAACGTGATGGTACGCATTTCTCCTCCTTACACGAGGCATGACAACAACGTTTCACCAGGCAACGGCGGTCAACTGCTGTTTGCGTATGAGAAATCGGTTGGAAACTTTCCTCATGTCAGCACGTTGTAGGTGTCGCCACCGGCGCCAACCTTGTGTGAATGCTCTGAAAAGCTAATCATTTGCATATCACAGTATCTTCTTCCTGTCAGTTAAATTTTCCGTCTGTAGCACGTCATCTTCGTGGTGTTGCAATTTCAATGGCCAGTAACGTATTATTTTTGTGGATGTTTCTAGTCAAACTTTGCACCTCATGTTACGCAACTTTCATAAAAACCTCAGTCCGAACAGGCCTTTGGAGGTGCAACCGTACCGGCCGACCGCCGTGTCATCCTCAACCGAAAGACTCCACTGGATGCGGATACGTAGGGGCTTGCGGTCAGCACACCGCTCCCCTGACCATTGTCAGTTTTCGTGACCGGAGCCACTCCTTTTCCATGAAGTTGCTCCTCAATTGGCCTCAGAAGGTCTGAGAGCACCCCACTTGCCAACAGCGCTCGGCGGGCCCTGACAGTGACCCATCCAAGTGCTAAATGGTTCAAATGGCTCTGAGCACTATGGGACTTAACATCTGAGGTCATCAGTCCCCTAGACCTTAGAACTACTTAAACCTAACTAACCTAAGCACATCAGAGACATCCAAGCCCGAGGCAGGATTCGAACCTGCGACCGTAGCAGTCGCACGATTCCGGACTGAAGCGCCTAGAACCGCTCGGCCACCGGGGTCGGCTCCAATTGCTAGCCAAGCCCAACAGCGCTAAACTCCAATGGTCTGACAGGAACTGGTGTGACGAGTGCGGCAAGGCCGTTGGCGAACTTTCGTAACGTACTTCAGTACTAAGTCACAGTTACACAGTTTTCGCTATGTACTCTGTTACTTTCTTTCAGCATTTAATTACACATATTTTCATTATTTCAAATTCAGTGATTCACTGAGTTAATAAGTTTTGTTCCACGCCACTATACACTTGCGTACCACAGGGGCTGCCAACAGTCACTATTGCTCAGCAGTTCAATACACACAAGGAGAAAGATTTTGAAAAAAAAAAAGAATATTCATTATTTTCATTTGTAGATTAATTTTTACAGAAAGCGTACTAGTATTCCCAGGAAGGTCAAGTCGTCATAAAGACGAAGGCGAAGGGTGGACACAAACCATGTCCACAGATTAGTTTCCAGATAATTATAATCAGCTGGTGTATTATTGCCGTGTGTACTTAAAATTTTTGTTGTAATGGCAATTAAACAGCAAATCCTCACTGCGACCTTACATGTGCGGACACGAACCGGTATGCAGACGATGACCACGCGCGCCCAGCGCTCCCTGGAGCTGAGATGGCTCCAGCCGCTGCATTTCGAGCATGTCTTCTGACCTGGACAAGGTGGACCGACTCGAGCAGTTTGTCGCTAATGGTGCGTTCCAGGAACGAGACCTCCGTCTGCTACTCAGTGATGGCCACTCCTGTGTTTTGTGGCGGCGTTCGTAGCGACAAGCAATTCGCTGTAGAAACGGCTTACGAAGTCACCGCCACACTTTTAATAGCGGGCCGACCGGTCCGCTGGAACAGTGAACAGAAAGATGAAAACCCAAACACTCTGATTAAATAAAAGTCGGTACTTATCTTCATTAACGAAGATACAGAAACACAGTAGTGAGTTCCGTGTCTACAGAAATCTGTCTAGTTCGAGTCGGAGCGGCTAGGTCAGCGTCGGCTGACGACAAACAACAACTCTGCTGCGATGAACACACAACTGACTAGCAAGTACACAATTCGGTGGCGAGTATACAACTGAGCGGCGAATACAGAACTGTCCTAGCGCTCGCGACGCCAGCGCTTAAGAAACCAGAAGCCAGCGGTGGCGCGCGCAGACTTGCGGCGATTTCCTGTCTCGCTGGCGCTGCTTATGCGGACGGCGTCCGGACTTTGATGCTGTCAACCTTTTTGGCAGCGGGCTCGGGTGGCATTACTGGCTAGGATATAACACTCCTCCCCCCAAATCGCCGCACCGTCGTTGAATAATGACGTGGCGAGCGTCGACGGCGGGGGAGGGGTCTGGCCGCAGGCGTAGCGGACGAGACCGGGGCGGAGACTGTCGTCGGTGGCAGTCCCCGGTCCGCACCCCAGCATTGGCTGCGCGGGGCCTCGGGAAACACCGACTGAAAACCGAGGTCAGGGTGCACGCCTGTGACCACGGGCGCAGCTTCTGGCACTGGACGCGACGGGGCGTCGGGACCCACGAAGAGATGCAGCGTCTCCTGACGCTGCGTCGACGGCTGCTGAGTGGGCGCCGGACAAGGCGCTGCGGTGTCAGACTCCTTGGGGGTGCCCAAGGAAAGCGGCTGCAGGACAGGCTGCACAGCCACCGCTTGGGAAGGCGGCCCCGCTGAGGGGTCGACGTCCATCAGCTCCGAAGGCGGTGGCGACTGAAGAGGGACCGCAGGCGCCGGAGCGACCACCTGGGGCGCTCCCGGATGAAGCTGCGCGGGAGGCATCAACGGGACGGGCTGTCGGCGTGGTAGCGGCGACGGCTGCTGCTGCTGCCCTGGGGGTGGCAGCGAAGTCGGAAGGCGCAGCTGGAACCCGCCGCGGACCAAATCTGTGGACAAAGAACGAGCGGCAGAATCCGGGCGGCCAGCGCGGCGCAACTGGTTCTGATGCCTCCTGTGCACCCCAGTAGCACCTTGAACAGTATAAAAACCGCGACCCTGGACACTTATCACGGTACCACGTTCCCAACGACGGCGACCGTGATAAACTCTGAAAAAAACGGCGTCGTTGCGCTGAAAACGCGTGCGATTCTCAGAAGCGGCGGGTCGATCCGGGGGGTGCAACAACCGTAGTAGGGTGCGATGACGACGGCCGTGGAGAAGCTCCGCAGGCGAAGGGCCGTCGCGTGGTGTGGTCCGGTACGACGACAGGAACGTGATGAGGGCCTGCTGACGAGAGTGCGTAGCACGAAGGCGGTCCATATGATCCTTGAATGTGCGTACAAAACGTTCCGCTGCACCATTCGATTGAGGGTGGAACGGCGGAGTAAGAACACGGCGAATGCCATTGGCAGAACAAAAACTTTCAAATTCAGCAGAGGTAAATTGTGGACCATTGTTAGACACTAAAACTTCTGGAAGACCCTCAATACAAAAAATTGAAGTCAACGCCTGTATAGTTTGTGCAGACGTTGTAGACTGCATGGGCACAACAAACGGAAAATTACTAAATGCATCTATCACGATGAGCCAACAAGAATTCCAATATGGACCAGCGAAATCAATATGTACTCGCTGCCAGGGACCGGCAGGGAGTGCCCACTCAAAATAGCGTTGAGGCGGAGCAGCTTGGTGTTCGGCACATGTCGAACAATCTGTAGACATCTGCGTAATCTGCTTATCAATGCCGATCCATGTACAATGACGGCGGGCAAGCTGCTTGGTGCGGACCACTCCCCAATGACCTTGATGCAACAAGTCGAGGACCTTGGATTGGAGCACTTGGGGAACCACTACACGAAGCTGGTCATTCTCGGTGCGTAACAGCAAAACTCCGTGCGAAACAGACAACAGATGACGTTGCGGATAATAGCGACGAACCACAGGATCCGATATGTCCTTTGCCTTGGACGGCCAACCACGTTGAACAAAACGTAATAGTAAACTCAGATGAGGATCCGTAGCTGTCTCACGTGCCACCTGACGATAATCAATCGGAAAATCCCGGAGGGATTGATGCTCATCGGCGTCAATCTGATGGCAAGAGTCGTCAGAGGAATCGAAGACATCATCCGCAGCAATCGGCAATCTAGAAAGCGCGTCAGCGTTTGCATGCTGAGCTGTAGGGCGATACAGTATCTCATACTGGTATTGTGATAACAAAAGAGCCCAACGTTGCAGTCTCTGAGCTGTCCGCTGAGGAACTGGTTTAGACGGATGAAACAGTGACGTCAGGGGCTTGTGATCTGTTACTAAATAGAATGGTCTACCATAGAGGTAGTGATGGAATTTTGTGACACCGAACACAATAGCCAACGCTTCCTTGTCCAATTGGCTATAATTACACTGAGCTTTGTTTAGCAATTTAGATGCGAACGCAACAGGACGTTCGGTGTTACCGACTCGGTGAGACAACACAGCACCGAGGCCGAAAGAAGAGGCATCACAAGCTAACACCAGAGGCTTGTTAGGGTCGTAATGGAGCAGACAACGATCATTCAATAAAGTCTCTTTAATCTGCTGAAAGGCTGATTGGCAATCAGCTGACCACACAAACGGAACATTCTTACGGCGGAGACGATGCAACGGTGCAGCAATCTGTGATGCATTAGGTATAAACCTAATATAATATGTCAATTTGCCAAGAACTGCTTGCAATTCATGCAGATTGCGAGGGGCGGGCAAATCACGAATAGCTGCTAAATGTGACTGGGAGGGATGAATGCCTTGAGCATTAATAACATGTCCCAGATACTCCATCTCCGTAAGGAAAAATGAACATTTATCGATGTTGCAACGTAGGCCTGCCTGAGACAACACTGTAAACAAACACTCCAAATTACGGAAATGTTCAGCAGGCGTCCGACCGGACACAACAATATCGTCTAAATAGTTGCAACACGATGGCACATTAGCCAGAAGTTGTGACAAAAAACGCTGAAAAACAGCTGGAGCTGACGCACAACCAAAAGGCAAACGCAGAAAACGGAACAACCCCAACGACGTGTTTATGACAAAATACTGTTGTGATTGCTCGCCGAGGGGCAATTGCAAATATGCTTCACGGAGATCAATTTTGGAAAAGAAACGAGCTTCCCCTAACTTATCCATCAGCTCGTCCGGTCTAGGCAAAGGAAAAGAATCAATGACAGTCTGAGGATTAACTGTCGACTTAAAATCAGCACACAAACGTAACTTGCCAGACGGTTTCTTTATAATAACTAAGGGAGAAGCCCACTGGCTCGCTGAAACGGGTTGAATAACACCGTTGTTTTGCCAACGACGAAGTTCATCTGCTACAGGTGCCCGGAGGGCGTGAGGCACTGGACGAGCACGAAAAAATCGAGGCTGAGCATTATCTTTTAACGTAATATGAGCGGCAAAGTTCGCAGCACAACCTAGTTCGTCTTTAAATATGTCACTGTATTGTTTACACAAATCGGTTATGCTGTCTTGAGGAACAACAACAGAATTAATTTGCAACACATTGTCTTGGATAGACAGGCCAAACAAGTCAAAACAGTCTAATCCGAAAATGTTTACACTGTCTGTAGCGCGGAGCACTGTGAATGAAACTGTTTTTGTATTGCCACGGAATGTGGCTGGCACGCTACATACACCTAACACAGGAATTTGTTCTCCACTATAAGTAGCCAAAGAATGTTTTGCCGCTGAAAGTTGAGGGCGGCCGATAGCCGCATACGTAGCACTATTTATGAGAGTCACAGACGCACCAGTGTCTAATTGAAAATTGAAGGTCTTATCCTGGATGAGTAGCTTCACAAATAGTTTATTACACTGTCTCTGGATCGGTGCAGTGGAGGCGGAAGACACAAAATCAGCGCGTTTAGCGCGTGTTCGTTGCTTACGACAACTCGTGGGTTGGGCGGGTGGAACAACAACTCCCGCTTCACTTGCAGTCTGTACATTACTTTTTACAGCGTTTGAATTACGCCTGGGTCGCATAGCAGAGGGCTGGGTGGGTGGCTTATTGCGAACAAGTTTATTACCCACACGAACCGTGGAAGAGTCTTTAAACGCGACCTTCTGGGCGAGCTGGCTTTGAAGAACATGAATATCCATGGGCTGGGCAGCACTAGAATTGTTCTTGCGTTTACGCAAACAAACAGTCTGGATGTGTCCTTTCCTTTGACAAAAGTGACAAACCGCGTTTCTCAACGGGCAACGTTCACGAGGATGAGCAAGAACACACTTAGGGCAAGACTTAACTCTATCATTTTGCACACGCGGCTGACGAATGTGGTTAACATGACGCGGCTTGCTAGTGTTTACAGTCTGACTCTGCCGGTGGGGCCGCGGGCGTGACATAACTTGCTTAGCACAGGCAATTTGAGAAATACATGGCTGATCTAACTCACACTCAGCATAGTCAAAAGTATCTTGGGCTTCAATGATGTTCATCACAGTCTCTAATGACGGGTCAGGCAACTTTAAGATAGCAGCACGAATACGAGAATTTGCAATGTTTTGAGTAATAGCGTCTCGTAACATGACATCACTGTAGGAAGCTCCACACACACAATTAAATCGGCACTGACGGGTGAGGCCCCGTAAATCTGTTAACCACTGTTTATTAGATTGATGTGGCAGTTTCTTTAATCTGAAGAACTTGAATCTGGCTGCTGCCACATGAACTCGCGACTCGAAATACTCAGCAAGCTTGTTAACAACAACGTCAAAGTCTAAAGCTTCTGGCTTGGATTCCGGGAACAACTTACAAAGTAGTCGATAGACTTCCACGCCTGCAGTGGAAATTAAATAAAGCTGCCGCTCAGTACCCGTGATTTTGTAGACTGTCATGTGCGCCTGCAACTGCGCGAAATATTCTCGCCATTCTTCTCTTGATGCATCAAAAGCACGGAAAGGTGGTGCTGCCTGTGCTTGTTCCTTTTGTGTTGGAGGATTAGCCGCTTGTTTGGCGATTGCTTCCACCAGACTTTGTATTTGCTGACTCTGTAACAAGATCAACTGTTGTAATTCGGCAGACATAGTGAACACAAATTAAACCAGCCCCCAAAATTTTATCGCTATAATTAGTATAACCAGAAACAAGTTGAACCAGCCCTGCACACGAGTTCGGAAGCCCTCGTCGCCAGTTTTGTGGCGGCGTTCGTAGCGACATGCAATTCGCTGTAGAAACGGCTTACGAAGTCACCGCCACACTTTTAATAGCGGGCCGACCGGTCCGCTGGAACAGTGAACAGAAAGATGAAAACCCAAACACCCTGATTAAATAAAAGTCGGTACTTATCTTTATTAACGAAGATACAGAAACACAGTAGTGAACTCCGTGTCTACAGAAATCTGTCTAGTTCGAGTCGGAGCGGCTAGGTCAGCGTCGGCTGACGACAAACAACAACTCTGCTGCGATGAACACACAACTGACTAGCAAGTACACAATTCGGTGGCGAGTATACAACTGAGCGGCGAATACAGAACTGTTCTAGCGCTCGCGACGCCAGCGCTTAAGAAACCAGAAGCCAGCGGTGGCGCGCGCAGACTTGCGGCGATTTCCTGTCTCGCTGGCGCTGCTTATGCGGACGGCGTCCGGACTTTGATGCTGCCAACCTTTTTGGCAGCGGGCTCGGGAGGCATTACTGGCTAGGATATAACACTGTGCTTATGTGCTTACTGTCACTTCTGCTCCAGCGTGGACACACACACACACACACACACACACACACACAAGGTTCGTACGAGCAGTTACCAGCGGACTCGTGCGCATGCGCAGAGCTGAATTCGCGTATGAGCAGTGCCTTCCTCCCGCTTCTGGCTACTTGAAGCTTGGCTGATTGCTGTATGAGCAGTAGCAGCAAGTAGTCAGATTCTACCAGGCAAAATTTTTCCGGCGCGCCCAAGCTGCCAGATTCGCGCATGCGCAGAGCAAGCTGAATTATAGTGGGGGGAGTCCCTCGTGTGACCCGTGTATATGTTTGGTGATGTTGCTGGTCTCTTCGTTTACAGCTCCCACGTCAAATGAAAACAAAACAGATTTCTGAGGCCGGGAGCCATCAAGTGAATTAATATACATTCTCATAACCATGAAAGACCAAAATAAGTTAGTAGTTTCAATTTTCTGATTTTATATTATTTCCACGTTATCAGCAATCAACCATTAATGTCTTAATGAAGTTATTTCTGTCAGTTTTGTAGCGAAATTTCCTTCTATTAATTTTTTCCGCTGAGGCAGTTAGTTTATTTGAAATGAAGTGTTCCATTCCGCACTATTGTCTACTTTCAATTTCGTTCAATTTCAAGTGCAAATTTTCATTTTCTGGGACGAATGACGTTATACCATAATAAAGAACCAAACATGAGAATGCAGTACTGGGCCTCCAAGAAAACTGGTATCACGAAAACCACATAGGTACTTCAGAGTGCATCTAGACATAGAAATGTGTAATTAGAGCGGAATGAAGCATTTTAGTATGGTTTACGAAATTCCGATGCTGCTGTTCATTTTATGACACTGTAAGGTCTCTTAATGCTATATACATACGAACATACGTAAACATTTACTTGAAGCTGATTAAGCAGGCAAATTTGGTCAGTAGTTTTGAACTAAATATTTTGTTTCAAATATAATGACATCTGTAGCAGAATTTTACAAATCTGCCTTCTGTGAAAGTGTTTTTCGATCACAAGGCACTTGTCTAGTACTTCCTCTAGGCCTGAAGTTATTTCTTAATTTCGGTTTACGTCTTAAATTTATAGAATGGCATTCTATGCTAAATTGTAGACTGGCAGCATATCATGTTTTATCCTTTTAACTCCCCACATGGCTTCATATTTATTCCTTGAGTAGAATATAAACTGTCAGTTATACAGTTTCTTTGCCTCACAGACAACCTTGTTAATTTATTACACATTTTGAAATAGTCATGAAATTTATTGTCCTTTATTCCGGTGTAAGCCACACAAGAAACCGTTTCATTTTTTTTTTTTTTTTTTTTTTGGCAAGAAATTTGTATTCCATCCCACTAGATTTTTGCAGTGCTGTGTAGATGTAAACCTGTTGGAACTGCTACATAACAATATTGCAGAGTACGAAATAAATTTAAAAAAAATCTGTCAAATTCACCCCGTAGCAAAATGTTATGGTACTTCGAGCTGTGGAGTCTGATTTTGAAATGATATTTTGCCAAGAACTGCTTCCTTATTTGCATCCTTTATCTGGGTGGGATATGATAAAACAATTACTCTAAGTACAACTCTGTATGTCCTCTCAACAACATGCCGCAGGGCTGCACATGGTCACGTGATGCCCCACCACGCACGAAATTCCACAATGAAATGCGACGAAAAGCGTATGAGCAGAGCAAGCACCAAGCACGGGCTGCCTACGTCATCGCAGCTGCGCATGCGCAGTACAAACCTACACACACACACACACACACACACACACACACACACACACACTCCTTTGTCGTCAGTGCTGCAGCCATGGTCAAGCACTGCCCATTTCTTGTCCTCGTCACAGTTCCACAAGCGAGAAACCCTCCTTCCCGCCCCCCCCCCCCCTCCCCGAGAGCCCCCACTCCACACCTCGCAAGCGCACTCACCCACGCACTAAGTGATATATGGGACTTGGTGGATGTGGAGCCCAGCAAGAGTCACGAGGGTTGGGGAGGGGGGGGGGGGGGAAGGGGGAAGGAACGCTGGACAAGTCGCAGGAGCCGCTGCGAGACGCCAGGGTACATCGTGGTACCGCGCTTCCTTATACAGCTGGGGCTATGGCTTCTCAGAAGCCGTCGTCATTGCGAGAAGAAAGGACGAAGACGAAAACGACCATGTTCTCGCTCGCCCTGCACGAGGACCGTCTCTTTTTTCTCCATCTACTATTCTCCCCCACCCCCCTCGCTCTCTCCCCAACCACAGTCATTTTTTTCCCCCACCCTTTTAAGTGGATGGCGGCAAGAAATCTCATCCGAAGACGCTTCTCGTTTTCCGCGAAAAGTCATAAAGATTATCTCGTTCGAGCGTACAAGAGTACAGCACCACACGCATCCACAACAGTGATTCGCCTTTAAGAGTACCTTTAACGTTTATGAGAAGACGAGGTCTTGAGCGTTGTCTCTTCACAGAGAGAGGCCGTAAATATTTTAGTCTGGCGTTAATATCAAGCGAGTGCTTCAGGTATGTGTTCACAGAATCGTTCGTTTTGTGTGTGTCTCTTTTTCCTGTGTCGAAAATTTTTGAGAGTTGGTTCTGAGAAGTAGCGCGATTATTTCCGCGTTCGAAAAGTGGGTGTCTCAGTGGAAAGAAGTTGACATTCCCGATTCGGAATGTAGTAACTTCGAAGCCCCAAACATTAGGGAAACGGCTGTCCTGGATCAGTTCAAATGGTTCAAATGGCTCTGAGCACTATGGGACTCAACTGCTGAGGTCATTAGTCCCCTAGAACTTAGAACTAGTTAAACCTAACTAACCTAAGGACATTACAAACATCCATGCCCGAGGCAGGATTCGAACCTGCGACCGTAGCGGTCTTGCGGTTCCAGACTGCAGCGCCTTTAACCGCACGGCTACTTCGGCCGGCGGATCAGTTCAGAAACAAAGGACATAATCCATGTACGTCAAGCAATCAATAAAGAAGTGACACAAAATCTAACGATTACTGAAATGTTCAGTAGGCCCTGTAAAACGTGGACAATCGTATTATTTCACCAACAGTTTAAAATATTGCTGAAAACCTCTACGGAGAAGACCGTTCATTATTTTATCCAACGTTAATTTCGTTCAAGGCGAGACACTCATGCAAATCGATGTTTTCTTTAACAAAACGGCGCAGTTTTTTCGGTGTTTGATATTTCAGTATCGCGGCACCTAAACAGTGCACTAAGTAACAGGACGAAAACACTGTTTCCATACTGTCAACGAGTCATGGAACGTCATTTGTACTCACATTACTCGGGGTATTACTGCTGTGTCAGACACATCGTTCACAAATTGTAGGAAAAAGGAAAAACTTTTATTCCAGTCAACTGCGAGACAAATATGAATAGATTTTTATATACTAACGACATAGTAATATTCAGTGCCGTACTGAGAAGATTCTGCGCTCCGAGCAGAACAGCCGAATCGGTGTGGGGCCCTCCCAACCTCCACCATCTCAAACCTCTACCTGTAAAACTACCTTTCTGCAATTTTTTCAATGCACATTTTACAAACTTCATGTTGTATGTAGATAAAAGTAAAAATGAAGCATGGCGGAACCGACGGTCCAGAAACATTTTATACAAGAACTATGTGGATTAAATGTTTAGCACAGTAATTAATTAAAAAGAACGTAAGGCATCCGATGTTTTGGGAACAGCAAAAGTACTGCCTGGAGGAATCAATAATCTACACACTTGTTTGTTTCTTTGACCGTCACTTATCGTTCCAATCATTAGTCGATAGAAATACTCAAATCGTTACAGGCACTGAAAGCTGGCTAAAGCCGGAAATAAGCTCAGCCTAACGGTGTTCCGAAAGGATAGGTAGACGTCTTTGTTGCTGTCAGAAGTAGTTTAACTTGTCGAGAAATTGAAGTACATACGTTTTGTGAGTTAGTACGGGCAGAGGTCACTTTTGGCAGCCGGAATAAAATAATAATTGGATCCTTTTACCGACCTCCCAATTCAGATGATACAGCTGGTGAAAGGTTCAAAAAAACTTGAGTTTGATTTCAAACACGTACCCGGCTCATATGATAATAGTTAGTGGTGACTTTAATTTGCCCTCGCTATGTTGGCGGAAATACATTTTTAATTCCGGAGGTACGCACAAAATTACATCCGAAATTGTGCTAAACTCATTCTCTGAAAATTATTTCCAGCAGTTAGTTCATGAGCCCACCTCTTAGCAACAAATAATCCTGAGTTAATAACGAACATCAAAACCGATTCAGGGATTAGTGAACACAGGGTTGTCGTAGCGAGACTGGATATTGTAATCCCCAAATCCTCGAAAAATAAGCAAAAAATATACCCATTAAAAAAAGCAGATAAAAATTCACTTGACGCCTTCGTGAGAGACAATCTCCACTCATTCCAAATTAATAATGTAAGTGTAGACCAGATGTGGCTTAAATTCTAAGAAATAGTATCGGCAGCAATTGAGAGGTTTGTATCAAATAAATTAACAAGCGACGGAGCTGATCCTCCTTGGTACACAAAACGGGTTAGAACACTGTTGCAGAAACAACGAAACAAATATGCCAAATTTAAACAGACGCACAATCCCCAAGACTGGCGATATTTTACAGAAGCTCGAAGTTTAGCGCGGACTTCAATGCGAGATGCCTATAACAGTTTCCACAACGAGACTTTGTCTGGAAACCTAGCAGAAAATCCAGGGAGATTCTGGTGGTATGTAAAGTATGTTAGCGGAAAGAAACAATCAATGCCTTCTCTGCGCGGTAGCAGTGGAGATATTATCGAAGACAGTGCTGCCAAAGCAGAGTTACTAAACACAGCCTTCCGAAGTGCCTTCACAAAAGAAGAAGAAGAAGTAAATATTCCAGAAGTCGAATCGAGAACAGCTGCCAACATGAGTAACGTAGAAGCAAATATCCTCGGAGTAGTGAAGCAACTTAAATCACTTAATAAAAGCAAGTCTTCTGGTCCAGACTGTATAATAATTAGGTTCCTTTCGGAGTATGCTGATGCATTAGCTCCGTACTTAGCAATCATATACAACCGTTCGCTCGACGAAAGATCCGTACCCAAAGACTGTAAAGTTGCACAGGTCACACGAATTTCCAGAAAGGTAGTAGCAGTAATCCACTAAATTACAGGTCCATGCCGTTAACGTCGATATGCAGCAGGATTTTAGAACATATATTGTGTTCGAACATTATGAATTACCTCAAAGGAAACGGTATATTGACACACAGTAGACATGGGTTTAGAAACCATCGTTGCTGTGAAACACAACTAGCTCTTTATTCACATGAACTATTGTATGCTATTGACAAGAGATTTCACATCCATTCCGCATTTCTGTATTTCCGGAAGGTTTTTGACACTGTACCACACAAGCGGCTCGTAGCGAAATTGCGTACTTATGGAATATCGTCTCAGTTATGTGACTGGATTTGTGATTTCCTGTCAGGGAGGTCACAGTTCGTAATAACTGATGGAAAGTCATCGAGTAAAACAGAAGTGATTTCTGGCGTTCACCAAGGTAGTGTTATAGGCCCTTCACTGTTCCTTATCCAAACAAACGATTTGGGAGACAATCTGAGCAGCCGTCTTCGGTTGTTTGCAGATGACGCTGTCGTTTATCGACTAATAAAGTCATCAGAAGATCAAAACAAACTGCAAAACGATTTAGAAAAAATATCTGAATGGTGTGAAAAGTGGCAGTTGACCCTAAATGACGTAAAGTGTGAGGTCAACCACATGAGCGCTAAAACGAAGTCGTTAAACTTGGGTTACACGATAAATCAGTCTAATCTAAAAGACGTGAATTCAACTAAATACCTAGGTATTACGAACAACTTAAATTGAAAGGAACACACAGAAAATGTTGCGGGGAAGGCTAACCAAAGACAGCGTTTTATTGGCAGGACACTTAGCAAATGAACAGACCTACTAAGGAGACTGCCTACACTAGCTGGTCCGTCCTCTTTTAGAATACTGCTGCGTGGTGTGGGATCCTTACTAGATAGGACTGACGGAGTACATCGAAAAAGTTCAAAGAAAGGTAGCACGGTTTGTATTATCGCGAAATATGGGAGAGAGTGTCACAGAAATGATACATGATTTGGGCTGGACATCATTAAAAGAAAGGCGTTTTTCGTTACGACGGAATCTTCTCACGAAATTCCAATCACCAACTTTCTCCTCCGAATGCGAAAATATTTTGTTGACACCGACCTACATAGGGAGGAACGATCGCCACTATAAAATAAGGGAAATCAAGGATCGTACGGAGAGATATAGGTGTTCATTCTTTCCGCACGCTGTACGAGATTGGAGTAATAGAGAATTGGGAAGGTGGTTCGATGAACCCCCTGCCAGGCACTTAAATGTGATCTGCAGAGTATCCATGTAGATGTAGATGTAGAAGTCTTAGCTCATATAACATACTTGGTTCAGACTAGCTCTCCGACCTTTGAGATCGTACAGCAAACACCTTAGCGAAATAGGAGTAAAGCTTGCGTTGTTGAGCATAAACGAATGATGTAAGTGACAGCTGTGTAAGCCAGACGCTCTGTTGTCGTACAATTCGATAGTAGCTGTTTGTTTATGAATCTACTTGGACAGAATGACACAGCACGAAAGGCACTGTGACAATGGCGTGCGTTGACCGTCGCGGGCAGAGGGAAAAGCTTTTTACTCGTGAGCAGAAGGGGTACCTACTATTTTCTGATTACATTTTATTACCTTGTTTACCAGATTTACATTTTTTACAGCGTCTGCAGGTATCAGTAGCTTTCAGTCAACTCAGGCAGTACTGCGAAACGCATAGCAGGAGTAACGTTTCAGTTCTCACGCTGGCTAAAGTAGCCACTGGACCACCTGGCTTTGTCAGTAGATGTAAGGGTGAAGCGTTGTGGCTAGCTATCAGAAGGTAGACCAACGCTTATACGCAGGCAAAGCACGGCTTTTCTGACACAAAGGAAGTGATTCTATTTTATAAATACTTACTAATGAAAGACACTTTTTCCACGTTGGAGATTAGGAGAAGCCTTTTGGCCATAAACACTTTCTTACAACAACATGACGACGCAAGAAAGTAGCTACTAAAATAAACAAATGAACAATTCTTAAGGTAACGAAGTTCTGTGAACAGTTAAAATGTTTCACGATTGTAAGCACAAGAGCTAGACTGCACGCCATAGTCGCCAGTTGCTGATAGGATTCCTTTAGATACAGATTATGCTTATCCATTACGAACATATTAGAACCCATGGCTGTTAATTGAATGTAACTACATAAAACTACAACCGATCACTTTTTTGAATAGTTGTTTATTATTCCATAAACCAGTTTTCGAACTTTTTCAGGTTTTCTGGAAATTACATCACTATTTCTAGCATAATGCTGGCTGCTCAGTAATATTCCAGATCATGTTAATGTAAGAACTGAAATAAATCAGCAGTTCATATGAAGCTTTGTTATTGTTTTGAATTTAAAGTTCTTGGTCATACAAACAACTGCATCTCATTGCAAATACTGTAACTCTGTATCATTTTGTTCCTGGGCATTCATGTTAATGCGAATCTTCATTAAAGTATTTTTTCTTAAATGCCTGTATTATATGGTAATATAGGAATAGAAATAAGACTCCAGATCACTCGAAATTTTTTCTTGTAGTAATTCATTCATTTTATTTTGAGCTCTCATGTTAACGCCGCTCTGATTAAATTATTTTCCCATATATCGAGTTTAATACATGCAAACCAAAAGAAATAACATCTCTGAGCAAAGTACGCTTATGTCACATCTTTTGTCCAACCTTTGTAACAAGCAACAGTTGTATAGCACATGCCGGATGCCGGTAAAGTTTCGCTATCACAATGTAAATGTACACAGATTATGCAAAACTGTGTGAAGTGATACACCAACTGGACTTCAAAATGGAAGCAGACAGAAAAAAGCCACTCATACTGTCGCAAACCAGCACCCAGCATTATACCAGGTATAGTGATGTAACTTCCAGAAAACCATCTGAAGATGAACCTGAAAAGGTTCTAAAACCGATTTATGGAATAATGAAAAACTACTCAACAAAACGACTGATTGCAGTTTTATGTATTTACATACCTTTAGATATAGTTCTGTCGTAACACCATGCTCTCAAGAAACTGCTAATTTAGAGTTAGTGAGTAACACATAGTTTCATTTATTATCAGACTTGCGGTTTTCCGTAAATAAATACACCTTACGGGTATCAAAATGTTCAAATGAGTGTGTAATCTTATGGGACTTAACTGTTAAGGTCATCAGTCCCTAAGCTTACACACTACTTAACCTAAACTATCGTAAGGACAAACTCACACACCCATGCCCGAGGGAGGACTCGAACCTCCGCCGGGACCAGCCGCACAGTGCATGACTGCAGCGCCTTAGACCGCTCGGCTAACCCCCCGCGGCTTACGAATATCATTTCAAGTAATACAGATTCCCACTTTCGAAACATAGAAATTACAAGATACAGAGTAGCACTTTGCAGAGAATCCGACAGGGCTGACATTGCTTCTGCGAGGGACGTAGACCACGACAGCTTTGCTGCAAAATACACTCCTGGAAATTGAAATAAGAACACCGTGAATTCATTGTCCCAGGAAGGGGAAACTTTATTGACACATTCCTGGGGTCAGATACATCACATGATCACACTGACAGAACCACAGGCACATAGACACAGGCAACAGAGCATGCACAATGTCGGCACTAGTACAGTGTATATCCACCTTACGCAGCAATGCGGGCTGCTATTCTCCCATGGAGACGATCGTAGAGATGCTGGATGTAGTCCTGTGGAACGGCTTGCCATGCCATTTCCACCTGGCGCCTCAGTTGGACCAGCGTTCGTGCTGGACGTGCAGACCGCGTGAGACGACGCTTCATCCAGTCCCAAACATGCTCAATGGGGGACAGATCCGGAGATCTTGCTGGCCAGGGTAGTTGACTTACACCTTCTAGAGCACGTTGGGTGGCACGGGATACATGCGGACGTGCATTGTCCTGTTGGAACAGCAAGTTCCCTTGCCGGTCTAGGAATGGTAGAACGATGGGTTCGATGACGGTTTGGATGTACCGTGCACTACTCAGTGTCCCCTCGACGATCACCAGTGGTGTACGGCCAGTGTAGGAGATCGCTCCCCACACCATGATGCCGGGTGTTGGCCCTGTGTGCCTCGGTCGTATGCAGTCCTGATTGTGGCGCTCACCTGCACGGCGCCAAACACGCATACGACCATCATTGGCACCAAGGCAGAAGCGACTCTCATCGCTGAAGACGACACGTCTCCATTCGTCCCTCCATTCACGCCTGTCGCGACACCACTGGAGGCGGGCTGCACGATGTTGGGGCGTGAGCGGAAGACGGCCTAACGGTGTGCGGGACCGTAGCCCAGCTTCATGGAGACGGTTGCGAATGGTCCTCGCCGATACCCCAGGAGCAACAGTGTCCCTAATTTGCTGGGAAGTGGCGGTGCGGTCCCCTACGGCACCGCGTAGGATCCTACGGTCTTGGCGTGCATCCGTGCGTCGCTGCGGTCCGGTCCCAGGTCGACGGGCACGTGCACCTTCCGCCGACCACTGGCGACAACATCGATGTACTGTGGAGACCTCACGCCCCACGTGTTGAGCAATTCGGCGGTACGTCCACCCGGCCTCCCGCATGCCCACTATACGCCGTCGCTCAAAGTCCGTCAACTGCACATACGGTTCACTTCCACGCTGTCGCGGCATGCTACCAGTGTTAAAGACTGCGATGGAGCTCCTTATGCCACGGCAAACTGGCTGACACTGACGGCGGCGGTGCACAAATGCTGCGCAGCTAGCGCCATTCGACGGCCAACACCGCGGTTCCTGGTGTGTCCGCTGTGCCGTGCGTGTGATCATTGCTTGTACAGCCCTTTCGCAGTGTCCGGAGCAAGTATGGTGGGTCTGACACACCGGTGTCAATGTGTTCTTTTTTCCATTTCCAGGAGTGTAGATAAGAGTAAGTCCTACGAGACGACTCACCGAGGTAATCTTAGGACGGATTCTCTTAATCTGTGTAAGCCTCTTATGCCATCTTCTGTGGGGAAACTAAACTGAGACAGCTCTGGAGTTTTAGTAAGAAGTGAGGGATCTTTTAAGGTAGGATCTTTTAGAGTGGACGCGAGTGGTAGGAGAACTCATGTGCCGCTCCCGATTAATTCTTAAATACTCTTCTCACCTTTTTTTCTGTCTCTCTTTATCCCCACACCGTGTCCTCGCTTTCGGGGGACCCACTCGCTACTTCCTCGGTGCAGACCTACCGATATCACTGAAAACTTCAGACGAATTACATGAATCGCTGTAAGTCTTGCGTAATTTACGGTACGTAGTAGGATTTCCAAAACAAAAACATAAAAATTAGTACAAACATAGGCCCTATTGGAGAAAAAGCTGTATGCAAACTGAACAGTGGGTCTGACAGCGAGCGTGCCAGAGGTAAGTCCCTGCAGTCGCATTATCGTCTGTGTCCTCGGTGGCTCAGTTTCTACTTCTGTTGATTCCTGTGTCTCCCACTTCCCTAAGCACCACAGGCTCGGTGGTGGTGAGGGGAACAGTGTGGCCAGGCCTCGGGTTTCGACCCCTGCCCACTTTGCCTCCCCAGCCCCCCACCGGTCCACTAACCCTTAAGAAAAGTGGGAGCGTAACGAAAAAAAAATTAAAGAAAATCGGTAGCGTAAAAAATAAAAGGTGTCATTTCAAGAAAAAAAAAAAAAAAAAAAAAAAAAGAGGTCTCGGGTTCGAGTCCCGGTCGGGGCACACATTTTTCAACTGTCTCCGTTGATATTTATCAACGCCTGTAAGCAGCTAAAGGTCTAGATTTCATTATAATTTCAACTAGAAACAAGGTTCTGGACGAAATGACATCTCTCATTGCAAGACTGCACTGGTCCTGCGGTATGATTTGAAAGGCTACAGGCGACCATGTCTTTACACCCTGAAAGCAATCACTTTAACTAGTTAGCCTTCCACTTGTTTACCTGACTCATGCGTCTGCTAAATTGATTTTGCCCTTTGGCAGCGGTTGTTGTTGTTAGCCGGCATTAAAGGTTATCTATCGCCTTTATCAGAATCTAAATAAACTTGAACGCTGAAATAATTTAATGAGACGGCGGCTCTGTCGTTATTGTAGTCAGTTATTGATGGTTGAATAATATATCAACACGGGACTGATATTTTTTATAAAAAAATATGACAAAAGTTCACTGATCATAAGATAGTGTAAGTAGGCTGTTTAGGTTTTTATATTGGTAACGCCACATAGCGCTCTGTATGAAAATCACTGGCTGTGCTGTGTGCAGTCCGTGGCTGTTTGGCATTGTTGTAATATTCGCTATTGTAGTGTTGGACAGTTGGATGTGAACAGCGCGTAGCGTTGCGCAGTTGGAGGTGAGCCGCCAGCAGTGGTGGATGAGGGGAGAGAGATGGCGGAGTTTTGAGAGGTGATGATCTGGACGTGTGTCCATCAGAGACAGTAAATTTGTAAGACCAGATGTCATGAACTGATGTATATATTATGACTTTTGAACACTATTAAGGTAAATACATTGTTTGTTCTTCATCAAAATCTTTCATTTGCTAACTATGCCTATCAGTAGTTAGTGCCTTCAGTAGTTAGACTCTTTTGTTTAGCTGGCAGTATTGGCGCTCGCTGTATTGCAGTAGTTGGAGTAACAAGATTTTTCTGAGGTAAGTGATTTATGAAAGGTATAGGTTATTGTTAGTCAGGGCCATTCTTTTGTAGGGATTATTGAAAGTCAGATTGCGTTGTGCTAAAAATATTGTGTGTCAGTTTAGTGTTAATCAGAATAAGTAAAGAGAGTGAGAGGCACCCACATGCCTTGCTCATACTGTGGCATCAAGCAGTCAGGCCTGCAAGATGAGTGGTCTGCCAAGCGAGTGGATCCATTCTTATTTATCGAGTAACATGAACTCTAGTACTCACACTTAAGTTACAAGTTATCCTCCTATATGATTAATATGCAACGGAAACACGCATCTGACTATCAGTGATTTACAGAACTCTGACTGTACACTACGCACTGGCAATACCACATTTTCTTTTTGTCTCTTATTTAACGGCTTTTGTCAACACGTGGCCACCGCACTGAATATGAATGGCGCACACATTATAAATTTGGGACATTATGACAACATACAATTCGAAGGAAAAGTTCACCAATCTTTTTTCTTTTCACTATTTTATTTATTCCGATAAATTCTCTAACCTAAACACACAAATTCTATAACCTAAAACAATAACACATGAGAAATTCCGCCCAGTGGGCATGGCTTTACATTGGTGAATCTCTATATTATGGTCTCGTAATTATTTAACGCTACAGTGCACTTTCTGGATAGGATGGTGGATCTTTTATTATTTCTCACACTTCGACTCTCACAATCATCATCACGAAACTTTCCTCCAGATCGAGCAGTACAGAAGGAACAAGCATAACCCAGTAATCTTTTGAAACTACCTTGCTACTCTCCAATGCAAACCACACATACCCAAATTACATGACATACACCACACTACGACATGAAATACAAAACACTAAATAGTCACAACATTATCACTTTCAGCTTTCCCACTTCAATTAGTATTTATCCCAGTTTCACACGACACTGTCCCACTTTGTAATTCTACTTTCCTACTATGAACTCTGGAGATATTTGCACGTCTTCCTGTGCAATGCAAGCCAAGTGGCGTTGCTGGATAGACGGCCGACTCACCCTGCTTCTCTCTCAGAGTTTGAATCTAGCGTCACACGGAATCATATCACGCAAAGTAATATTAAGAACGTATTCATCACACACGCGAGTCCTCAACTGATACCATGGACGAGTACTTCTCTTTATCTTTTGTCTCACACACAGTTTGAGACTCACACAGTACTCACCACGTGGAAGTACTCGTCTCTAATTTCAAGTCCTGCACACGCCATTTCTTCAATATTTCAACTTATGGTACACACGCTATTTCTTAAATATTTCAACTTATGGTACACACGCTATTTCTTAAATATTTCAACTTATTGTGCACATGCTAGTAATTCAGCATAACTTAAGCACACGGAAGTATTTTAACTTATTGCTACACGTGGTTTCATTGTGACCGTTGGTCACTTCCGAAGATTACTACAATCCCATTAATATTACCTGCCTGACATTTAATTCTCCCCACAAAAGTTCCTGAAATAGAGAAATTAGTATTTCAAACTACTCTTAAATATTCCACATGCATACCATGTCTCCACTCTTTTGTCATTATGGAGCACAACTAAAACAGGTCTTAACAGCACAAGATCCAGCGGCAGAGTGCTGAAACATGGCCGTTCTCGAGGTCCTCTCCACCTCTGCTGAAGTGGGGGGAGCACCTTGCTACCATATTGGTCAGCCACATTTCAGGCGCTCAAAGCTCAGGTAAATTTCATCTCTTTGGTCCCACCAAAGGTGGCCAAAGGATCGTCTCAAAGATGATCATATATTCACACTCACTATCTGCGGTTAGCAGACGACCATACATTCATTCACTTCACAGATCTCACCAAACTGGATGTAGGGATTTACTTTGTGGGAGTGCACATGTGATCAATTAAATAAATAAATTGTCATTCTTTCCCACACTGGTATCCGGCTTCGCTGTATTAATTGAAATTGAGTTATTTTTTTAAAAAAAATGTGTTGTTCTGACAAAAATAATGAAGTATGTTGTATCTATTTTCAATGTCGGGCGGTACTGTACCCTTTCCAGAGAAATATCTGAGTACGTTCAGTTCTGCTCAGCTGTTTGAAAATCAAATAACGTAAGGGGTTTACCAGCACAGTAATTCATAAATTTTTCTGAGGAGAGGTTTCAATAGGACAAATAACTCAAGCCCAGCGAGGTGCCAAATAATCATGAACTGTTGGCAACACAAACAGACGCAAAAAATAGTTAACGGTTTACTCGGTGGCGATTGGTTGGCAAAGAGAGAGGTTTGTCTGATTAATCTATTTGTCACAAAACCTGGATAACGCAGTCTGAAACTATCTAGCGCTGAATAGATTTTGGTGCATTTATTCTATACTACGTTGGTGCAGCTGTGAACAAATGGCGCCTTCCTCGACGTTTCGTGCTGTCCCAAATGACGGTCGTGGTTCAAGCGTCTGCAGAGCAGCATTGTGCGGCTCCTGTTATCCGTTATCGCGGGCACGACACATGCAAAGTCGCGGCTGGTAATCTGTTAGACGTATCACAGTTACTCTCTAATGGATCCCTGAAATTCCAGCGTGTGACACTGCCGTTCGCCGGTCATAACATGGACCAATTTGACCCGCTTATAATATCTGATACGAATAAGATTGCCCTCGGCACAGCAAGTTGTCAGAGATGACTGAGGTCTAAACTAAGCCCTCACCACAGGCTTCTCAGTCAAGACCAGCGCCAGTGCGAAGTCATGCTCAGGATGAGTGTCCCAGGTGCAACCCACTCATAACAAGAGTGAAGACCAAAACCCTCTCCAGGCTTGATTCTGAATCTGAAGATCCAGTTCCTTCGCACCTCCTTTTCCATCAAAACTCGGCTATAACATTTGGCGGTCCAGATAATGATCACTGTGTGTTTAGGCGAAAGCGAAAACTCAAAACACGCAGCCTAAAGCGACCGTGGGAAAAAATAAGTCTCCTCCGCCTCTCTGCGCGGAAATTTACGAGTCGGGCATTGGCTCTAACAATTCTGAAAGTACGTTCTCCGTGAAACAGAACTCCATCATGCAGCGCGTTTCACAGAAGCTTATTGAAATCTCTAGGAACTCTCTTGTGTCGTCTAGTGCCGGATAACACCGTTGTTGTCTTATTCTCTTAATATTTTTCGTTATTCTAACTGCAAATAGATCCCGTGCTAACTAGCAGTATCTAGTAATCGTACGGACTGCAGTGTTACGAGAACGGAAGTCTGAAAACGTTTCCCATACCTATGGCCATGATACCGATCTACCATAAATCTCTGATTTGTCTGATTTATATGCTCGCCGCAAAAAACCTAATCAAACAATATCTGGTGCATTTTCGTGTCTGCATTTATTATTTTTTGTTCCTCCAACATTTCACGATTGCTAACGCCATTGAATAAATTGGGCAACCCAGAACATGCCACGTTAATACCGCTAACACGCAATCTATCCTTGATAAAGGCCTCAATGCGAGGAGTAAGAACGTACACGCATTACTATAATTATTAAGTGCCATACACAGCTGAAGCCACTGAGTGATTAGGTCCCGTAGAATTTTCAAATTCCAGGGATGACTTTGTGCATGGCACCCTCTGTTCCGTACACTACCGGACGTTGCATATGAGATTAAGATAGGATGAGACGGACGCTCTAGATACGAAAGGGTGACACGGCGTTTGTGAAAGCTGGAACGTGTTCAGGCAGCCCTCTGAATACGGCTGTTGCCATCTTGGGAGACAGCAGTGTCCACAGCACAGACGGTACGAATATATTGAATGAAGATGTCACCGAGAATGTTGCTCATGTTCATGGTGACCCGAATGAGTGAATCCAATTCACGTACGAGTGACACCCTCAAGATGTCACGGAGCTACTGGACTGAATTACATCCTCCACTTACTGCGAATTAAACGTCTCAATGGGCTGTCGATGCAATCGATGGCTTTCACCATTTGAAAATAAGCAAATTCGCATATCGTCGGGTTTGCAACTGATGTTCCGAATCAAAATGTCCAATTTCATGCATTTTCGTTCTCAACGTTCTCTCATAAACCGATTGAGACGGACCTTGGTAATGGAAATGAGAGTTTGGCGTCATTGGCCGGGAGGCCCCTTACGAGGCAGGTCCTGCCGTATGGTGGAGGTCTTATTACATTCGACGCCGCACTGGGCGACCTGCGCGCCGGATGGGGATGGAATTATGATCAAGACAACACAACATCCAGTCCCTGAGCGGAGAAAAATCCCCGACCCAGCCGGGAATCGAACCCGGGCCCCTTAGGACGGCAGTCGGTCACGCTGACCATTCAGCTATCGGAGCGGACAGATGGACCTTGATTCACCTTCAGCAGCAATTTCCGTCGGGGTGGAGAGGCGTAGCGCTGGTTTCTACTACCTTTCATTTGGGAACTTGTTGCAACCACGCTTCTTAGGCTGCGCTACATGGCTGCGAACAGTTCACTCTTCCTTCCAGACGAGCTGAAAAAGTCCACATTGATACATCAAGAAGTCGGACCCCTACTGCCAATCTGTAAGATATCCATGTCGAACCCATCTACCTGCATTGATTCCACCGACTGACAGACTCATATCATTTCATTGCCGTGACTTACGCCGGTGATGGAGTGTCGTATGACTTCCTGTTACCAGTTCTACGTAACAATACCTCTCCGAAGCGACCAGTGGGATGACTAATATTTTATCTGGCGAGTTTTATCAGTAATTCTAAATGAACTTTGCGTGCCGGATACGGGGAGGGCGAAGGGCGGAAGGGAGGAAGTTTGTGAAAGTGCCACTCTGTGGTCTTTGGCAACTATCAAGTTGTGCGATTAAATTCGAACGCAGAAGCTCAGCCCGTTCCTTGATTATGGAAATTGTAACCTCCCCCTCACTTATTGACCTTAATGACAGTAAAAATTAAACCGCGTCTACCTAATGGAAATTTGGGAAAAGCAATCGTCACCGAAGTTAATCTGTAGGAAAAGAGGGAGGGAGGAAAGGGTTACATCTAAACAAAAGGAAAAATGCAAATGAAATTGGTGGAAATTAATTTTGAAAAAGGGTAAAGTTAATAAAGAAAGTAAATGTACGGTCGTTACGTTAACAATTAACTGGCGTTAATTAGATATTTGAGATTTGGGGAAAATTACGGTCGCCAGTCCTATGGACAATTACTATAATAACTGAAATAGAAAGGTTATTGCACATATAATTAGCACTAAAAGCGTGGTAACTGAAGGTTGACACGTGTTGTGTGAAAACTCAATGTTTGTCAGAAGTAATAAATTTCGCTACACTCTGACTTAATTTAGCAAAAGAATTAATAAAACCGGAAAATTGAAAGTTAATTTAGTGACTGAAATTAATAGTGAACTTTGTTTCTGAAGCACTACGAAATTAAATAAAATAGGGTTAGTCTTGGGCTACCTCAACAATCATTTCAAAAGCTACTTGAATCTATGCAATTTAGAAATAAGAGACTTAACTTTGAACTTGAATTAAATGATTCTGAACAATTAACAATAGTAAAATTTAGTACGTACCAAGCTGAGCTGCAGTCACAGGTAAGCTAAAATATGGTAACAAAACTAGCACTCTTAATTTGTGCTTGTGTAATTTAAATATTGTAGCCAGCTATGAATACCTTAACTGAACTTTGAAATTAAAGCAGTGAAATCGAATGATATTACTTCAATGCTGGCGTTTGAATTTCAACGACACTCGAGTTCGTTTCCGAAAAGGAAGAGACCATGCTTGGTAATGCAATTGGGACAATGAGCAACAAAGGTTCATGCTAAGTTGCTGTATTTTAGTGATGCTAATGGAATAGTTTCAAAAGCTGAGGTGTGCCATACAGTTCTAAAACTTTACTTGCTTTCAGTCTTCCTTGTTGGTTGATTGAAGGTTTGAAGTCGTCGATCGAGGAGGTGGTGACAGTCACTCATTGTCGGCCATAGCTGCTGCAGAAGCTGGATGTTGGCGCGCCTTCTTCTCCACACGGTCTTCAGGCGAAACGGGCTCTTGATGTGTGCCAGCTAATGCTTCCCGTCCGCGACACTGTGTGAGAAACTAACATAGCAAGTCGAGCGCAATTACATGCTGCCAAACCCCGAAAGCGCGGCAACTAGTGGGAGCGTCACACAACACACCTGCTCCACCGCCCTACTCCAGCCAGACTCTGTTCTGCCCGCGCTCCACGCGGCAGAGTTAACACTACCAAAAATCCTAAACACTTTGGTTCTGAACACGACCTATCGATCTTCAGGTAAAAAAATAAGGGAAAAATTTATAGTACAATAGTTGGAAATAGGAAGATATGCATTTCCGGTGTTACAAAATGACGGAAGGATCGAGATGGTGAGAGTAAGACGGTGCTTCGAATTGATGTCATCATCTTTTTCTCCCCCACACAGTTTGTTTCCTGCATCTTGTCCAGTGTTCTCACAAAGGAATTTCCTGCTTCAGGGAAGCCGGCAGTACCACAGCGGTTGACAGGGGGAGTCTTTATCTGCGGCTGCAGAGCTACGGGGAACCCCCGCCCGCCGCCCGCCGCCCACGCCGACTCGTGCCAGCTCGTTGCAGAGGGCGCCATCTTCCTCCAGGGTCGCTGAGAGAATTTCCTGCTGGCCGCGTCGCCCGGAAATTCTTCGTGCTGGTCGCCGCGATTCCGAGGAGGGGGACAAGTTTATAGCCGGCTCGAATAGCGGGAAATACGAGGGTTATTCCAAAAGTAAGGTCCGGTTATAAAAAAAAAAATCAAAACTAAAATGTTTTTTCAAAACAATTGTTTTATTTACATTCCTTACATCTTTATCTATTTTTCTACATAACTTCCATACTTATTTAAACATTTGTCACATCGTTCAACAAGCTTTTGAATGCCCATGTTATAGAAATCGGCCGCCTGTGACGATAACCAGTCCTTAACTGCTTCTTTCACTTCATCATCTGTGTCGAAGCGCTTGCCGCCGAGAAACTCCTTTAAGTAACGGAACAGGTGGAAATCACTTGGCGCCAGGTCCGGACTGTAAGGAGGATGGTCCATCTGTTCCCATCCAAATTTCTTGATCAGAGCTTGCGTTTCATTTGCAGTGTGGGGTCTGGCATTGTCATGCAACAACAAGATTCCAGACGACAAAAGACCACGTCGCTTATTCTGGATTGCACGTCGAAGTTTAGTCAGGGTAGCGCAGTAGGCGGCTTTATTAATCGTTGTTCCTCTCTCCATAAAGTCGACTAACAATACTCCACGTCTATCCCAGAACACAGTCGCCATAACCTTACGTGTTGAGATTGTCTGCTTTGCCTTGACCTTGACTGGCGATGACGTGTGACGCCATTGCATTGACTGACGTTTAGACTCTGGAGTGATGTGAGAAACCCATGTCTCATCCCCTGTGAC
The DNA here is from genome assembly GCF_021461395.2 of Schistocerca americana. Lineage (NCBI taxonomy): Eukaryota > Metazoa > Arthropoda > Insecta > Orthoptera > Acrididae > Schistocerca > Schistocerca americana. The sequence goes on along the minus strand of NC_060124.1, from coordinate 557,710,708 downwards.
AACATTGTCTAAAAGACTGTCACCTTCCTTATGATATCGCTCCAAAAAATCAAGAGCAAAAGCCATTCTTTTCATTCGTTGGGGCTCAGTAAGCAGCCTGGGAACCCAACGGGCACACAATTTGTGAAACTTCAAATGTTCAGACACAATTCTGTACAAAGTTGTTCTACTCACATTCGGAAAATGCATGTTGTAAGTAGGCTGTTTATGTTTTCTCTATGTAAGTAGGCTGTTTATGTTTTCTCTATGTAAGTAGGCTGTTTATGTTTTCTTATTGGCAACGTTACGTAGCGCTCAATATGAAAATCACTGGCTGTGCTGTGTGCAGTCTGTGGCTGCTTTGCATTGTTGTAATACTCGCCATTGTAGTGTTAGGCAGCTGGCTGTGAACAGCGCGTAGCGTTGCGCAGTTGGAGGTGAGCCGCCAGCAGTGATGGATGTGGGGAGAGAGATGGCGGAGTTTTGTAATTTTTCATGAACTGATATATTTATATATGATGATATCAAGGTAAATACACTGTTTGTTCTCTATTAATATCTTTCATTTGCTAACTATCCCTATCAGTAGTTAGTGCCTTCAGTAGTTTGAATCTTTTATTTAGCTGGCAGTAGTGGCGCTTGCTGTATTGCAGTGGTGGGAGAAACGAAGATTATTGTGAGGTAAGTGATTTAGTGATTTGTGAAAGGTATAGTTTAATGTTAGTCAGGGCCATTCTTTAGTAGGAAATTTTGAAAGTCAGATTGCGTTGCGCTAAAAATATTGTGTGTCAGGTTAAGCACAGTCCTGCAGAATTGTTCAAAGGGGACGTTTCATATGGCGACCCTGCCAGGATACCTCACTGGAATCTTCTGATTTTTTTTCTTGTAGTTTGTGTAATTAGTGTAGATTTTGTTTATTGCTAGCGCGTAATTGTAGAGAAAATCTCCTTTGTAGTTGCAGTCTTTCATTGTTGTACAGTAAAACAGTTGTGGCATGCATATAGATTTGCACCAAGTATTTCGCAGCTGTAATTAACTAGATATTATTTTCAGTGTTATGTTAATGTGTTCTCTTATTTTTGCTCTTCAAATTGTGTTTTTCTGTGTTATCGTGTGAAATATTGTGACAATTATGGCGTGTGAAAAACGTAACACTAGGCTCCAAAGTAAACTGAGAAATGACAGTGAAGACGAAGGCAGTGTGTTAGCGCCGCAGAGTAATGAATTAACAGACATTCAAAGTAGTAATTTGGTAACTGTTCATAGGGAAATGGAGAAGGGGACGTTTCAAAACGTTTAGCACAATGGCTGATCGGCTGCATACCGTTCGAGCTGAGCCCAAATGCCCATTTAACTATCTAAATTGGAATTCATTTATTTTTCTTTCCACCATCTTAGTCACCTGTTCAGCCCTGCGGGTTTAGTGGGTGTATCACTGGTAGCAGGGCATGGTTACGCTTGTGCTTACCATCCTAGGTGGGGTCAGTTTCACTCTTGTTTCGATTGTGTCTGGTGGCATCGTATTCATTGGCTTGCCATTGTTTCAGGTGTTAGCATAATGGCAGTCAGACAGGGTCCGGGGTTGGCCTGCTGAGAAGAGGCCATCTCGTTTACGAGATGGCAGTAAGGGATCAACCGACGGAGGGCAGTGTTCCAGAATTGGTAGCCAGGTTGTGCGCTGCCGTGCTGCAGTCGGTTGACGTCACCTCGGCAGTGATCGGTGAGACAGGTGCAACCATCAGATTTCTTGGTGAGGCCCTTAAAGGCCTTGAGGATACTATTGGTCTCCTAGAAGGAAGCCAATCAGTACCTTAGATCTGAGAGAGCATCACAAGAAATCGGCCGCTGAGTTGGGAACTCTGGTGAGAGTGTTGCAGTTTAAGCTTACATGCTTGGAGTTGGATGGGAGGAAGTTCGAAGATAGTGACTTGCGCTATCACGAGGAACATGGGGTTTAGGCTGGGGGTGGCACTGCTGAGCGTCTGTTAAGTTAGATGCCGTGTTTGCTAATTTGCCTAACCCTCTGGCTTATTTCTTTCGCCGCCTGGAGTGGCCGAGCGTTTCTAGGCGCTACAGTCTGGAACCGTGCGACCGCTACGGTCGCAGGTTCAAATCCTGCCTCGGGCATGGATGTTTCTGATGTCCTTAGGTTAGTTAGGTTTAAGTTGTTCTAAGTTCTAGGGGGCTGATGACCTCAGAAGTTAAGTCCCATAGTGCTTAGAGCCGTTTGATCCATTTTTTTATTTCTTACAGGGTCTGACCGAATTGATTGTAGAGCAAATTGATCAAGTAGAAAATTTATTGTGATGGTTGGTTCGTCTCGAACAGCACACGGCCATTTTTCACGTTCTGCACCATGTGATCCTGTCGTTGTTATAACCGCTACCTAGAGGCGAGTTGCAGAACATCCTCTCACGAGCCATGGCCGAAGAGTTCACCTTGCAACAATTAAGGTGGCTCGTAATTAGTCAAAGATTTACCACCGGGGTTCGGAAACAACTTGAGTCCCGCCACATTTGGGAAGTGCAGCGGGGTAACGAGCAGTTATATCAGTATGTTGATAGGGTCCACACAGCCTCCTTGGCCTTGCTGATTGAATTAGCTGAACGCGAATTAGTTTCTATCGTTCTCAAGCGAATGCGTGCGGCAGATAAGTCGCATTTTGTTTTCCGTAAGAAGCCTGAGACGTGGGGAGAACTCCGTGATGTGGTTATAGTAGCATCCGCATTACTCCTTGAGAGGCAAGGGCGTCGGGAGGTTGCAGGGTGCGACATAGGGGCCGATTCCGGATTATCCACATCCGTTGAAGTTAGCAAAAGGGAACCCAGGCGTTTTTTTCAGATGAAGCAGTACAGCTCATTTGGTATGCTTATGTGATCAGCCTCGTGCTCCTAGAGCTAATAGATGACACTAGGTTGGTAAGTGAACCCGAGTTGGAACCTTTAGGCCTTGGTGTACTCGTGTGGCCACCTCCGTATCATCCCCTTTGCCTTATGTTTGTTCTCAGGTAGGTGGAAAGCCCGTTTGCGCTCTCTTGGATTCCGGTAGTTCCTTTTCATTATATAGTTTTGAGTGGTTTTGGAGTTTGGGCATCTTACTAGACTTCTTTCGGTCCCGTCCCCGGTGCAGAGATGTCGGGTGGCCAATCCCCAGGAGTTACCTTTGCAGGGTTGGGTCCGGGGGAGTGTATCGGCTGCCGATTTTTCCTTGCCTGTAACTTTTGCCTTGGTTAAGGGACTGCCTGTTAATCTAATATTGGGGTGTGATTTCATTTATAAAACTGGGCTTGTCTTGGATTATTCCAGGCACACCTTTTCCTTTAAGTTCTCTCCTGGTGAGAAGTTTGGCCTTTTCGAGTGCCCCAAACCTGCTGTATGGCGAACTGCCAGGACCTTTCGTGTAGAGGTTGCAGCTAATGAATTTGATCTGGCCCATCTCTTGCCCAATCAATTGTCTCAGCTACGCGATTTGTTGCACAGTTTTTCTCACCTACTTAACGATAACTTGGGTGTCACCAGCGTTCTTGAATATCATATCCATTTGTCTGATGACACCCCCGTAAGGCAATCTCCATACCGCCTCTCACCCCCGAAGGTTAAGTTACTCAGGGCTAAGATATCTTACATGCTGCAAGAAGGAGTCATCAGACTCTCTACATCTGCTTATGCTTCTCCAATTTTTCTTGTACCTAAGGATCAGGGGCGGGATTTCAGACTTGTCATCGACTACCGGCGTTTGAACGCCAAGGTTGTACTCGAGTCAGTACCTTTGCCGGATTTGCATAATTCTTTTACTTGGTTTGCCGGCGCTAATTGGTTTACTGTTCTTGATTTGAATCAGGCCTATTATCAAATTCCTTTGGCTCAAGAATGTAAACATGTCAGTGCCTATAGTACTGATTGGAACTTGTTCGATTTTAGCACAGTCCCCTTTGGGTTAGCGACTGGAGCTTCGGTGCTTACTCGTTTATTGGATAATATTCTTGGGTACTTCAAGTTAGTCTGTGTCTATAATTATTTGGACGAATTGGTTATCTATAGTCGTTCGTTTGAGGATCATTTGGAGCATATCCGGCAAATTCTTTTGAGGTTACAGCGAGCTGGTCTAACTGTTGAACCTAGTAAAATTGCGCTAGCTAGGCGAGAGATATATTTCTTAGGCCATATTGTCAGAGTATTCTCATTGACCAAGAGCGGACAAAAGCTCTACGGGCATTGCCTCCTCCTGTTGATAAGCAGGGAATCGCTAGATTTATAGGCATGGCCAATACTTCAGCCGTTTTGTGTCCAATTTTGCTCAGTTGGTGGCACCCTTAAATCAGTTTCGCCGTAAAGGCGTGCGTTTTGAATGGTGACCTGCCCAGGAGCCTGCCTTTGAGCATATTAAGACAGAGATAGCAAACCTGCCAGTTCTTGGGGTACCCGATTTCAGCAAAAAGTTTATCGTGCAGACTGATGCTTCTAATTCCGGTATTTCAGCTGTTCTCCTCCAGGAATTTGAGGGGCAGAGACAACCATTAGCTTACGCATCTCGGTGGTTAACAGATGCCGAGCTTAAGTACCCTAACTATGAGTGCGAGGCCTCGGCTGTTTTGTCTGCATTGAGAAGTATCGGTTCTACCTTGAGCATCCGGTTTCCCAAATGGAAACCGACAGTCAATCGTTGAGCTGGGTACAGGCGAGTACGCATAAGACTGGCGGTATTTCCAGGTGGGCAGTACGTATTTCTGCATTTCAGTTCGAAGTTAGACATGTTAAATGTTCTGAAAATGTCTTGGTGGATGTTCTCAGCCGGATGTTTACCGAAGACGTGTCTAGTCAGTTTCAAATGGCTCTGAGCACTATGGGACTTAATTGCTGAGGTCATCAGTCCCCTAGAACTTAGAACTACTTAAACCTAACTAAACTAAGGACGTCACACACATCCATGCCCGAGGCAGGATTCGAACCTGCGACCGTAGCGGTCGCGCGGTTCAACTGTAGCGACTAGAACCGCTCGGCCACCCCGACCGGCTGTCTAGTCAGGGAAGGGAGGGGAGCAGGTAGACGGCAACAATCTCAATTGTATGGTGTTAGATGAAATTCCCCTTTTGTTTGAAGACATTGCGCACCATCAGGATTGGGACCCTGCGTGGGCTGGTGTTAAGCAACGTGTGTTGGCAGGAGAGCTCTCGGAAGAATATGAGATTAAGAGGGGTATTCTTTGCAGGAAAGTGGGCAATGCTACGCAGTCTAAGATCTGTTTGCCTGCTACCTTGGTGCGTCCGGTCTTCCATTATTTTCATGATTCATTGATGGGTGGCCATTTAGGGACTTATAAGACGCTCCAAAAGATCAAGGGGCATTTAACTTGGCCCTCTATGGACCAGGATGTTAGGAAAATGATAGCCCAGTGACGCTTGTGTAACGTAGCAAACCCATCGATGCCCTTCAACAAGTCTGGTTGAGTTCTGAACGAGAGTCCTCTCCCATGCACAACCTGTATATTGATTATTTGGGGCCTTTACCCCAGACTAAAAGGGGTCATCGATATGTACTCGTTATGATTGATGCATTTTCTAGGTTTACTTGGCTCCTTCCGACCAAGTTTATGTGTGTGATTTCCAAGGGAGGCAGGTGCGCGGCGGTAACCTTAGTAAATTTACTCCTCGTTTTCTGGGGCCTTGCACTATTATGCATATATTGGGCCTGGTAAATCTCTTGACCTAGGAGAAGAGCTCAGGCAAGCAATAGCCGACCGAAGTGGCCGTGCGGTTAAAGGCGCTGCAGTCTGGAACCGCAAGACCACTACGGTGGCAGGTTCGAATCCTGCCTCGGGCATGGATGTTTGTGATGTCCTTAGGTTAGTTAGGTTTAACTAGTTCTAAGTTCTAGGGGACTAATGACCTCAGAAGTTGAATCCCATAGTGCTCAGAGCCAGGCAAGCAATATCGGGTTCACCTTAGTCAAGTTAAGTTCGAGTAGATCGGTGTTTGAATTAACCCCTTCGTGGGTTAAGTTTGAGGGGGGTAGGTTGAGCTGTGCACACTCCGAACTATGCATTTCCTTGAACTTGGCTGTCTATCTGTGTTTGGTTTCCCACCGTTGTTGCGGTTATGCCGTGGTTCTTCCTCCTTCTACATGTGGTAGCAGTGATGTGTATCGATATTTGCACCGTGCACCATCTTTGGTCTTGTGCATATACTTTCCGGCTAGGGGGTGTGCGGACAGCTGGTTGGTTGGATTCATCCGTGCAGCGCAGTCGACTGGATCCACTGGTGGTCCCTGCGCACTGTCGGGGCGTGTGTGGAGCTTTCCGATCGCTACGAGCTTCGTGGCTCACCGACCCAGGACGTCAAAGTTGAGTGGTGTCTTAAGTACCCAAGCCACGTCCGTTCATTTTGTGTCGTTCGTTACGATGGTTCGCTGTTGGAGAGCTTTCCCTGTGAGCAACACTGAGTGTTTGTAGTGGTGAAATCAAGCCGCTGTGAAGTGGAATTAACAATATTAGTTCACTACAATTCCAGTGCACCAGCGGAATTTTGTGCCTTGTGGCCGTTAGTGTTCTGCTTACCTGCCCTGGCCCCTAACAAAATTTCAGGCAGTGTCTTTTCTCACCTGTTGTAACTGTCCAACACGTTGTGTAGTTTTGACAGCTTCATATATATTTCATTGTGGATAATCACGTCTGTAACAGTTTGGTCTTTGAGTTTTCATATACCGATTGAGGGATAGCAAGTCGTTTGGTCGGTCGGTCCGTGACTGTCTCTTGATTGGGTTACCGACGGATTATGTGTAGTAGGGCCCAACACCTGTCTCACCTAAGTGAACTTTAATGTTTCGAGGGTAGGCCCCTCACCCCGTGCCTGGAGGCGTCTGAGTGCCGTTGTCTATACTGTCCTTTTCATGGGTGTTTAATGGTCTGTTGGTAATCTATTATAGCCAATGCTTTCAAGAGAAAAATATTTAATTGTGCTTTATGTAAATCAAGGGCCTTCAGCCTGTATAAGCACGTTTGAATTCTGGCAAGTGGATATTTTGTTAAAAGTTATTGTTGTTGGGCTATCTTTTCATTTAGTGCGCTGTCAGCCACATAAAACTTAAAGGTTCAAGGTGTTTTGAATTTTTGGAAAATCAGTTCTAGGCCTTCAGCCGCTTAAAACCCTATTCTTAAATTTAGTTATTGTCGTTGCGTTGCCTTTTCATTTAGTGTGCTTTCGGCCACTTAAAACTTAAAGGTTCAAGCTATTTTTTGAGTTCTTGGAAAAGCAACTGTGGGCCCTCAGCCGCTTAAAGCATTATTCTTAAAATTTCCCCTTAAGGGAAAACATTGCGGCCTTAAAAGATTATGGTAATATATTTTAAAATTTTGAAATTTAATTGTGGCCCTCAGCCATTGGTATTGTACCTTGTTTGTGTTTGTTCTATGCACTTTGGCCTTGACGATTTCAGCCTTGCTCTGATATATACATACATATTTTAATTATTTTATTTCCAATTTTAACTGTGTGTCTTCAGTCACTTGAAATTTATCTTGTTAATTGTTTAAGATTTCTTGTTTGGAGGCGTTCAGCCATGAAAGAATTGGATTTTGAAACTTGTAGTTGTAAAGGTTCGGCTATGTGCCGTTTTGGTTTAAATGTGTAAATAAATTACAGTAAATTACAATTTTGAAGTGATACTGACCGGCACCTTATTTGGCCATTTCCACAATCTTAATCACCTGTTCTGCCCTGCGGGTTTAGCGGACATATCTGAAACAACTAGACAAAGAAATAAAGTCTCAATACAAAAGTTTAGAAAATGCGGAAACCCAGAGTGATAGTAGCGTAAGAACAGTGAGAACGGTAGGAACCAGAACAAATTCCATACAGCACAGTCTTGTGCAAACAGAAAGTGTGTCCGACGGTAGAGTGATACACAGCATAAACACAGTAACGGAATATGGTGTGTCCAACTTTGGAACATACAACCACACAAAATCCAACAGCCTCCCATGTCGCAAACCACGCGAATAATAACCCCGTATTCGACATGGACAACTGTAGCCCGTTAAATCATACTATCGCACACCTGTCGAATAATACTGAGTGCGTTGTAGAAGTGAGGAGTGAACACAGTCGGAACAGCGGACCTGAGGATGCGCGCGATACACGCGAACTCCCAACAATAAGAGTAGTTAAAAACTCTGAAGAAATTTTTGACTTCAAGCACTTCATTTCAGTCAGAAGTTTCCAACACTATAAAGATGATGGAAATATTTTACACCCCAAGACGTTTATAGGAAAATTTGATCATAGTTTACCGCCCTATTGGTCTCTCAGATACCAATTAGATTTTGTCTGTTGGCACGTGGAAGGTGCAAATACCGAATGGATGAGAAACATAGCAAGATCTTGTAAAACATATGAAGAGTTCCTCAGAGCGTTTCTCAATAAGTACTGGTCTAGAGGAACACAAGACCAAATTAAGCAGGAGATGATGATGAGCAGGAATTTCGAAAATACAAGGTTCCGCAGTCCGGTCAAATTTTTTGAAAACATGACGAAAAGAACCAATACTTAGATGAACGATGCAGCCCGGCAGAAATTATTCTGCTATGTTACATGAAGTAACCAATAACAACCTGCAAACGCTAGCCGGTAGGTGCGGTGACAATATGAAGTTGTTTAAAGGCACGCTCAGAGAATTAGAATTTGCCTTTAACAAACAGCAGAACAGGGACAAAAGGAATCAAAGAGAAACCCAGAATCCGATTCGGGATAATCAAAACAGAATCAGTAGAGGCCAGGATTGGAACAATGATGGGTGCAGACAACACCAACAAAATTTCCAACGAAACCATCAAGCCAGGAGCAATCTCACTTGGAAAAGTAATAGAGACAGTAAACAGCCACACGAACAGAACCAATCAGATATGACAAGGAATTGGCGCGCCGAGAATGGGCAAGGAGTCGACATTCGCCCACCAAATCCTGGACATGTACAGGTGGCAGAAGTAGGAAACGATGACTGACTAGGCCAAAGATCGAGCAAGACACTGAAACAACCCGAAAACAGCATTGGATACGGTCAGGTAAATATTTTAGAATATGAGGATGTAGGAAACCTGCTGTTAGAAGAGAAGGAGGCAAAAGGTAGAGCGGAAATTTACAGTATGGTCAGAATAAAAATAGGCGACATTAATTCCACTGCAATAATAGATAGTGGGAGTGAACTGTCGGCGATATCAGACTCACTCTATAAGAAATGTAGAGACTGTGTGAATCCACCAACATTAGCGGTACAGAAGTCGAAGGTGAGAGGTGCACTAATTGGGAAGAGCACAGAGATTTCACTGCAGACACAAATCGAATTTGAAATCCAGGGACATAAACTTAAGGCAAATCTGTTTCTTATAACAAAAATTAATAGCAGACATAATTGTCGGGATTGACTTTCTCTCTGCTCAAAAGGCGATAATAGATCTGGGAAGGGGTCAATTAACAATGAGAGAGAATGACATAATCATAAGCAGGTTTGACGAAGAAGCCATAAAGGCACAAATCCCGGCAAACTGCCTAAGATTACAGTTTACGAACCAGCAGACAGGAAAGGACAATATCCACCATGAAAAGAAAACTTGTAAGGAACCTTGTATTACAAAGAGGGAGCAATTACGTGAAATTCATGAGAAAATCGACACGAAAGTAAGAGCACTGAAGAACATACATGAGACCGATAAGCAGGGGTTAGAATTGACACAGCACAATAATGCAGAAGTCTCTTTACCTAAAACGGAGGCAATAAAAGGATACCAGTACCGATTTAATGTGAGGAAACATAGACCTTTTCATGTTCCACCCAATTTTATTCCATGGTCACACCGGGGCAGGGTTCTATTAGAATTACAGAAAATTATTGACGACGGCATCATTGTCCAGCAACATCTGAATGCAACACCCCTTTAAGGGTGGTTGAGAAGGATGGTGGAATCTGACTTGTTTTAGACTCACGTCAAATAAACACAATTATTGTGCCGGAAACAGATTGCGCTGAGCGGTTAGAGGAACTGCCCCAGAAATTCCATGGGATTACGGTTTTTACCTCATTGGATATGAGAACTCGATCCTGCGTTCCAGAAATATACTACATTTATTGCACTTGGACAGTGCTTCCAGTTCTGAAGGTTGCCATTTGGATTAAGTATTTCATCTGCAGCATTCATCAGAGGTTTTAGTAGCATATTAAGTTCTAACATGAAAGAAAGAATCACATGTTATACCGACGACGTACTCATAGCTGAGAGCACATGGGAAAGAAATAGTGCACTACTGGGAGAAATGCTGGGCAGACTAAAACAACATGGTGTGGCTGCAAATATTAGTAAATCGTGTTTTTGGAGCAGTCAAGTGCACTTTCCTGATCACGTCATAACTAGTGAAGGGATCTCTCCTGATCCAGAAAGCATGGCAGCTATCGCGGCATTTGCAACTCCATGAACTAGAAAACAGCTAAAGGGATTCTTGGGAGTAACCAATTTTTACAAAAAAATTCATTTATGTCACTGCTTTGGCTACACCTCACCTCTGTCAGTTGACAAGCAAAAGGATACCCTTGGTATGGGATGAGTGCGTAGACCATGAGTTTCATGCTCTCAAGTCGGCACTTGTTGCTGCTCGTATACTGTTGCACCTGGATTTGTCTCAGGACTTTTGCATGGCGACGGATAGCGCAAAGATGGGATCAAGAGTACGAGCAAGACGGAAAGAGAGTACATAAAACCATCGCGTTTGGGAGCAGAGTTCTGACGAAGAGCGAAAGAAATTATTCTATAACGGAACTCGAGGCATTAGCCATAGTTCGGGGCTTTCAAAAATTTAGGTATTTGGCCTATAACATAAGAACAGAGATTATGGGAATCATTTTTTATAAAAGTGTAAGTACTAACAGCAAAAGAAGCAGTACTTACATGTCACGCATAAAAATAAATATCAAGCGGTAAAGCTTTAGTCACAAAATTATTAAAAAAGAATACATGGAAGGCAAGCCACAACGAACTGCTCACATATGTCAAGCCACAGGTAGCAACAGACTGAGGTACCCGCATTAGCAACTGCGGGCAGGTGAACATTACACCAAGAGTGTAATCTAGTAACCGCAAATATAAGTAGCCTACTTAAGATTTAAAGTATAGACAGATGAATGTTAAGATGAACATCATTTTGTTCATGAAGTAACAGGCAATGTTCTATTTGACAGCAGCAGACATGGCACCTTTCTATGTAAAAGCTTAGAAGTGCAGCTCTGGGATTGAGAACTGCCTAACAGTACAAAAAGAAACAGCACTTACATGTCACATATAAAATAGATATCAAGCGATAAAGCTTTAGTCACAAAATTTTAAAATTAGAATACGTGAAAAGCAAGACACTACGGGCTGCTCGCATATGTCGAGTTACATGAAGCATCAGAGTGAGGTGCCCACGTTAACAACTGCGGGCAGTTGAACATTACACAAAGAGTGCCATCTAGTAGCCGCATGTACAGACTGGCTACTTAATGTTCAAATAAAAAGAGACGAATATTATGATGAACATTATTTAGTACATGAAGTAAAAGGCAATATTTTGTTTAACAGCAGCAGACAAGTTAACATTTAGTCTACAGAAGAGCTCAGAAGTGTGTGTGTGTGTGTGTGTGTGTGTGTGTGTGTGTGTGTGTGTGTGAGTGTGTGTGTGTGTGTGTGTGTGTGTGTGTGTGTGGTGAGTGTGTGGTGAGTGTGTGTGTGTGTGAGAGAGAGAGAGAGAGTGTGTGCGTGTATATGTCTGTGTGTGTGTGTGTGTGTGTGTATGCTGTATACATGTACGAATACACGAGGAGCGTTCATTGAGTAAGGCAACACGGCGTTTTCCGAAAGCAGGTTGGTTTTTATTCAGGGTTCCAATACATCGTATTATTCCCACCTGTCTTTCAACATAACCTCCATTCAACGCAACGGCCTTAGACCTCCTTACTGGCCTGTATGCCCACATGGTACCACTCTACTGGTAAACGTGGGAGCCAAGGTCTTGCTGCATAAATAACCTCCCCAGCATCTACATACTCCTCCCTGTGGAGTACATCCTACATTTGGCGAAAGAGATGTAAGTTTGGAGATGCGAGATCCAGGCTGTATGGTGGATGGGGAATGACAGTCCAACGAAGGTTTGTGAGTTCCTCTCAGCTGTGCAGACTTGTGTGAGGCCTTGCATTGTCATGGAGAAGGAGAAGTTCGTTTGCATTTTTCGAGCGACGAACACACTGAAGTCGTTTCTTCAGTTTCCTGAGTGTGGCACAGATGATCGTTGCACCATGAGGGAGCACATGAAACAGAATAAAACATTCAGAGTCCCGGAAGACAGTCATCATGACGGTACCGGCATAGCTCACATTTCCTTCAGGTTGGAGGAGAGGTGATGTGGCGCCACTCCATGGAGCGGCGTTTTGTTTCTGGTTGGCAGTGATTAACCCATGTTTCATAGTATATTACGATGTTCGACAAAAATTGTCGCGATCAGCCTCATAACGCGCAAACACCTCCGCACAGGTGTCCTTTGTTGCTCTTTACGATCTTCTGTTAAGCAGCTAGGAACCCAGTGGGCACAGACCTTCGAGCACTGCAACTTGTGGACGAGTATGACTGCACTACCAAAGAGATGCCCAATTGTGCAGCGAGCTGTTAGATTGTGATGCATCTATCACCTCAAATGAGAGTGTCCGCACGTTCCAACGTTGCAGGAGTCACATCTGTATGCGGCCATCCAACACGCGAGAGACTGGACATGTCTGCGCGACCTTGTTGCAGTGATGACAGACGCCTCGTCTAGCGGCTCGCCACGCTTTTGTTCACTGCCAGGCCTCTGTAGACGTTCTCCAAGCGCCTATGAACACCTGCGATGCTCTGGTTTTACGCCAAAAGAAAAATCAATGACAGCTTTTTGCTTGGAATGCATCTCTGTTGGAGACGTCATTTTGAAGGGTACATACAGCGGCGCCACCGAATGGAGCTTCGTGAAATTATAGGGGCTCAACCGGAATATTCCACTACGTTCCACAAGAAATTCCTCATGTTTTCAACCGAAATTGGCAGGACAAAAAAATGTGTTGTGTGACTTATTGAATGTCTCTCGTACATGTGTGTATCTCTCTCGCTCTCTCTCTCTCTCTCTCTCTCTCTCTCTCTCTCTCTCTGTGTGTGTGTGTGTGTGTGTGTGTGTGTGTGTGTGGGTGGGTGGGTGGGTGATATTTGTGTGTGAGTGTGTGTGTGTGTGTGTAGGCCTATTTAATAGTGTGGTTTGCCATTAAAAACAATGAAACTGTTGTATGTGTCCTCACTTTTCTCGTTTACGATGGGTTCAGATTGCTTTCTTCGGTGTTTGTGTGTTGGAAGTGTTTGAAAAAAACGGTTCAAATGGCTCTGAGCACTATGGGACTTAACATCTATGGTCATCAGTTCCCTAGAACTTAGAACTACTTAAACCTAACTAACCTAAGGACAGTACACAACACCCAGCCATCACGAGGCAGAGAAAATCCCTGACTCCGCCGGGAATCGAACCCGGGAACCCGGGCGTGGGAAGCGAGAACGCTACCGCACGACCACGAGATGCGGGCGAAGTGTTTGAAGGATGTCCAGTTTTTTGCCTTTAGGTTTCAAGTATAGAGTGCTGATATGTGTGTTATTAATGGGGTGTGGAGTTTGTGGCTGCTACTGATGTGTGGTATTGTTTCTTAGTGGTGTCAATTATTTCTTGAATCTGATTTCAAATAGTTTCTGTAGAAACAATCCCAAAAAATGGCTCTGAGCACTATGGGACTCAACTGCTGAGATCATTAGTCCCCTAGAACTTACAACTAGTTTAACCTAACTAACCTAAGGACATCACAAACATCCATGCCCGAGACAGATTCGAACCTGCGACCGTAGCGGTCTTGCGGTTCCAGACTGCAGCGCCTTTAACCGCACGGCCACTTCGGCCGGCAGAAACAATCCCAGTCTAAATATCCAACCTTTTATACCCTTTATGGTGCAGAAGGTGTCTTGTGTTGCTACTATGAGGTAATTTTGGTGCAGTTCTGATGTCGGTGGTAAAAGCTGCGTTTATGGTACTGTGTTTAAAGAAAAGGAGAATTTGATTTGAAATACTACTCACCAAGGGCATTACGTGGAAGATCGTATTTTCTGTGTCCTTTTTTTTTTCAACTGTGAGTGTTCTGGCGCAATTGAATGTTTCAGTTTATCTTTTGTGGAGCTGCTATAGCCGTTTGCAGTGGCTGTTTGTTTTATTATTTCCATTTATTGCTTGAATTTAATTTCAAAGAGCGGTAGCTTGACAGTTCTGTTAACCATATACGGGAACGCTGCCATTTTGTGGGCTGACGGATGACTAGAAGTGTTATGAATGGTAATGTGTACTGCGGAACGTTTTTGATAAATTTCAAATTGGCTATTATTAATTGTTCTATTGGTCAGGCCTGGAAAGTTTTGCAGTCTTCTAGGTTGTGCACTGTGGTGAACTTCATGCGTTAATGGAAGCTATTCAACAGTTGGTTTAATTCACTGACATCATCTCTGGTACATTTGGTTAAAGAAATATAATATCTATGACAGTAAATAACTTTTTTGGGTGTACGGTGGTTGGAATTCAGAATCTTATCTTCTGAGTTATTTATTAATATTTCAGAAAACCAAACAAGATAGAATTCATTGCCAGGTCGTCTGCTTGTAGAATTTGTTGTTGAATTTGAAACAGTTTTGTGACAGTGTGGGTTGTAGTAGGTTCATCAGTTAGCAATATGTGCAGAAGGGATTCTTTGTGTTTTTTAGGTTAGCATTTATAATCAATAGAGTAGGATCTATTGGTAAACACAAACACACACACACACACACACACACACACACACACACACACACACACACACACATACATACATATATTTCCAGTGTAAAACAACAATGATAAGACGTAAAGCTGTTGTGTATGAGCAATATAATGAATTTGTTTGTTGTTTACACTTGATTCCCCATCCTCACTTACCTAAATGTATTCATTGTATATGTAAATAGTATGTTACCAATAGAGATTTTATATTTCTGTCCATCTTTGCAATCAGAGGCATCTACAATGCTAAGACATGTGCACCAAAATAGTTTTTTTGGGTTTTCAATATTGATGATATTACTGTTTTATATGTCCTTAGCACTTAGAGGCTCTAGAACACGACTTTTTTTACTTTACTATTCACACAAAGTACAAGTGATGTTGTACGTGATGTAACATAGCAGAAAACAAGGCTGTGGCCACTTGCAATATTTTAAATTTTAGATTTATACTTTTGTTCATCTTTGCTACATTACACAAGATAAATCTCTTTCCCAGGATCGTTAAAAATGGCCTGAAGATGGTAACACTGATTACCTAAACTGGTTGTCGATAATAAAGGTTATTATTACCTATGTTGCCAAAGAAGTTTATCTACTCTAATGCACAGTGTATATCAAAAAGAATCATACCATTTGGCACGTCTGTATTTCTGAAACTAATTAACATATAGAATGAACTTTTTTTTTGTTGGGCAGGAAACTCAAAAAGTTTTTTTCATAACTTTTCGTAGGTGTTCAATATGCCCCCCTTGAGATGCACGGCATATGTCAATGTGGTATTCAAATCGTTCCCACTCTGCAGCGAGCATGTCTTGATTTACAGCTTCCACAGCTGCTGTTATGCGATGTCTCAGTTCATTCATTGTTGTTGGTGACGGGGGCACCTAAACAGAGTCTTTTATAAACCCCCACAAGAAATACGTTTCAGGCCAACGCTGGGATGGTTCCTTTGAAAGGGCATTGCCGATTTTCTTCCCAGTCCTTCCCTAATCCGAGCTTAGGCTGCGTCTCTAATGAGCTCGTTGTCGACGGGACGTTAAACACTAGTTTCCTCCTCCTCCACAAGAAATAATCACATACAGTCAGGTCCGGTGACCTTGGAGGCCAGTAACGTAGGGCTAAACCATTTGGTCCAGTGCGACCGATCCATCGTTCAGTAATCCTTTGGTTTAAAAATTCATACAAATCCAGATGCCAGTGTGGCGGTGACCAACCTGTTGGTAAAAAAAAAAAAATGGTTCAAATGGCTCTGAGCATTATGAGACTCAAAATCTTAGATCGTAAGTCCCCTAGAACTTAGAACTACTTAAACCTAACTAACCTAAGGACATCACACACACCCATGCCCGAGGCAGGATTCGAACCTGCGACCGTAGACCTGTTGGTAAATGAAGTCCTTCCAATCAGTCTCCAACTTAGGAAAAGAAAGTTGTCACGCATATCGAGATATGTGCTTCCTCTAACAGTGTGCTCGGATAATAAATGTGGGCCACACACCTTTTCCTGTAGAACTGCATATAACACACTAAATTTTGGAGATTCCCTCCCATGTTGTACAACTTCATGTGGTCGTTCCATATCCCATGTTCTCACTTTATGACGGTTCACGTCATGACGTCGCTAAACAATATGTGTGGGGGAAAACTGTCGTCCTCCATCTCGCCAACAATGAAATTACAGAACTGCACAATTTGTTATTTGTCACCTTCAGGAAGAGCTTGCAGTAGCTGAATTTTGTATGGTTCCATGGGTAAACGTCGACGCAACACACGCCAGACGGACATTGGGAGCATGTTGAGCCTTGAGCTGCACGGCGAACGAATTTCTGCGGACTCCTTGTGAAACTACGGCGGATGCGATCGACGTACGTGTCAGACACTCGGGGACGACCCGGCTATTTGGCTTTACACAGACAACCTGTTTCTCGGAATTGTTCGTGCCATCGTCTATTGCTCTGTGCTATAAGAGTATCCACACCATAACTAGTACGGAAGCCACGCTGAACAGTAATTACTGACCCGCACTGTGCAAAACGTACAACATAAAACACTTTCTGTTGTCCTGGCGCTATTTTTACCAGAACTCAAGTGGGCGCACACTGCTGCTACCCAGCGGGAGCAATGTAAAACTCGAGAGTGGTTTTCTTTCCAACAGTAGGCCTACATTGTTCAAGCACATATCTCAAATAAAATAATAGTTAAAAATTTTTTAATTCGTATGATTCTTTTTTATACACACTGTATTGTCACAGGTCGCCCCTTGCTTCTCAAAACTGATAGACAAAAACATGTTTTGCTTTTTTCTGCAGCTACTAGGGAGTGTTACATTTTACCCAAAGTCATAAACACAACACATACGTGTCGTATTAATTTACATAAATCCACCTGATGACTAAACTTGTTTCAATAACAGCCACGATAAACTGTAACACGAAATGTTAAAGTTAGTGTCTTCAACAGAGCTACGTACGTAACTGCTATTGCACTGTACACTTAAAAATTACGTTCATGCAGCATTTATAGTACAACGAAAGTGAAATAAGATCTCATTATCATTTTGCGTTATTTGTACAATGTCTGACGAAAAGATGCTTGTACTGATGACGCAAGGAAAAAGGAAATAATAATTAAAAAAATGGTTCAAATGGCTCTAAACACTATAGGACTTAACATCTGACCTATGGACACCACACACGTCCATGCCCGAGGCAGGATTCGAACCTGCGACCGTAGCAACAGCGCTGTTTCAGACCGAAGCGCCTAGAACCGCTCGACTACAGCGGCCGGCAAGGAAATCAGTCGCGTCTCTTTTAACGGAACCAAACTAGCTGACTAGGGAATAACAGAGAGCCTGAATCCGGATGTTCGGAATGTGAGTCCTGCGTGTTACCTTCTCGTGTTACCGAATCGGTAATAAACAATTGTCCTAGAAACAACATTGATGCTCTAATGGGTGAAATTTAAAGTTTTCTTGAATCACTGGTTGCTCTCCGACACGTGTCGTTTTCCTCGTTGCGTAATTCTATCATCGTCTCCACAACAAACAGCCTGACACAGAGCCATTTCAGTAGCAGTTTGTATGCGCGAGTGACGTCAAAGCAAACCTTGACATCTCCCTGTTGACGGCTGTCTGGAAAGCCTCTAGTTCGCACCCTTTTCACAAACATTTATCTGACAGGTACGTTTTACTCATCTACAATTGCAAATGCAATGCGAGCCGAGTCCGGACAGTACGTTTTGGGGATAGTATTATTATGAAATGAAGTGTAGCGTAACAATTATTAATCCATATGAAAAGAAACGTCAACTAGTTACAAAATACGGCATGCACACACTTTATTCACAATGTAGATATTCGGATTTAGGTTATGAAATGTTCGATATGGCTGCCATCATTGGCGATGATGTGGCGCAGACGAATAGCGAAATTCTGCAAGACCTGCTGTGGTGTCAGAAAATCGACGCTGCCGATTACCTCCTGAATGGCTGTTTTCATATCAGCGACCGTTTTGAGGTTATTGCTCTACACCTTGTATTTAATACAGTCCCACGTAAAGGAGTCCCATGTGCTCAGATCCGGTGAATATGGTGGCCAATCGAGGCCTATGCCAGTGGCCTCTGGGTACCCTAGAGCCAGAATGCAGTCCCCAATGTGCTCCTCCAGGACATCATACATTCTCCTGCTTCGGTTAGGTCGAGCTGAATATTAGATCGACAGATCGAGTAATTAATGAAGAGGTACTAAATCGAATCGGAGAAAAAAGAGATTAACGTCGCAACTGGACTCAAAGAAGCGATCGTTTGATAGGACACATCTTAGAGCATAAAGGATTTGTCAGTTTGGTAACAGAAGGAAATTTGTTGGATACAAAGCGTAGATAGAGACCAAGCAATGAATACAGGAAGCAGGTTGAAGTTGATGTAGGTTGCAGTAGTTGTACTGAAACAAAAACGCTTGTGGAAGTATGAAGTAAAAAACGCCTTCAGTCACAAATTTTCGTATTTTATTAAATATAGAATGCATTTCTGACCCTGTGGGTCCATCACCAGATGTAAGGACGATTTGTACCTGATAGCTCCACAGGGCCAGAAATGGATCGTGTAGTTAATAAAACACGCGAATTTGTGACTGAAGGAGGTTTTTTAATTCATACTTCCAGTGTATTGAATACAGTCTTATTTTCATGTGGATAGATGTAAAATTTAGGATAGAGTAGTATCGAGAGCTACGTCAGAGAAGATTTTTCCGACTGAAGTCGATGTTGTTGGACTGTTTTTGTGGAAATGGTCTTGTAACGTATGCAGGTTTACAAGAGGAATTGCATTTGATCTGAATACTTAATTGACATAAAAGAATTTGATAAACGGTAGTACTAATGATTGTCAGTAGATAACTGATGCAGCCTTACTGTTATTTTCCTCTTAACTGAAAGCTGCCATACTTTGAATAGGCATGCGGAGAGGTAAAGGCAGAGAAGGTGCGCCGGCCAATGACTGTTGTCTTGGAGCATCGCCGCATGACATAGGGCTTTGTTTAAAAACACAGATACCATTCCCCGTGGCGCGAACTTCTGGCAGAAACATTAGCAACCTGGAAATAGTGTGAGGAGGATCACCCTTTGTAGCAGGAAGTGCCACTGTACTCGAAATGTAGAAAGGTGGTCGTTTCTCCAATAAGCGCTGAAAGCTAGAGATAAACATCTTGAACACAGATAAGGGACCTAGTCAAAGCGGTGAAATAACAGCAGAGAAAGTAAAGCCAAACACAATGTTTGTATTCATATTTGATTATGTCACTGTGGAAGAGTACCAGATTCCACAATATTTCTATTTTTGTTGTCATATGGGTTGAAATGGTTCAAATGGCTCTTAGCACTATGGGACTTAACATATGGGGTCATCAGTCCCCTATAACTTAGAACTATTTAAACCTAACTAACCTAAGGACATCACACATATCCATGCCTGAGGCAGGATTCGAACCTGCGGCCGTAACGGTCGCGTGGTTCCAGACTGAAGCGCCTAGAACCGCTCGGCCACTCCGCCCGGCTCGTCATATGGGTGCTGATATATTTTATTTGGGTCAAACACATCAAAAAGTCCCAAACGGTTGGTGAGGGATAATGCAAACTCTATTGTAGACTTCAAACAAGACAGTTTGAATTTAAAGCAGTTTCAACAAGCTCATGTATGAAATGACATATAATACAACGAATTTTTGAAGATATGTGGGCATCTATGGAATCACACACATTTTGGATATCATGTTGTTGATGAAACAAGAAAACCGAATGACGGCAGGTATAGACACAACTTCCAGAAGTCTCTGTATGTATATGAAGCTGTGAAAGGGGTTAGTCTATTAGTATACAGTGAACCACGGACAAGTTTGCATGCATTTAGTGGACTCCACCTGAGAGGATGAGCATACATAAATAATTATTCTACACATAGATGTAATATTTCAGTCCTATCGAACATAAAGATCTAGAGATGTACACACAGACCCTCCTGAGACCTGCAAATTAGATGTTAGGTTTACTCATCTTGGAATGAACGTAAATGACTTAATTATAAATGGATGGAATGTGTATAAGGTGCACCCTGCGAAGGAGTCTATTTATTATGGTGATTAAGCATAAGGTCATCACAGCGTGAAAGGCTGTTTGAGAGAAATTATGATCATTAAGGTTAGGAGATTTGGACTGAGAGCAGAGACTGAGAGAAACCTTTAAACGTGTTACTGAATCTCTTGATGAACTCTCAGAGAAATTACATGATGATGATGATGTTGCTGATTCCATTAATGTCACAGTGATGCTGAGATAGACAAAACATTTCGTGTCAGTGGTGAAAAACCCTACATGTTGGGCACACAGCCTATAAGTTTAAAAGAAAAAAGAATACAGATAGGTGATAGAGAGTTTCGACGAACAACTGGTCTAATGAACCTCACTTTCATAAATCCCACAAAAACTGTAAATTATTCACTCAAAGAGCTTGACGTGCATGGTGAAATACTGCAGTTGGTTGGTGTGCATAGGAAAGTGTGATACCAGCACTGTGCAAAGACGGAACCACTATAAAACCTATGTTAGATGCTTGATGTAGCACAGCACAGACTGCGTCTTTTCCCATTAATTCACAAGTGGGGGAGGGGAGCAGTTTTGTTTATTTGAATTTTAAGCAGCAAGGCTGTAGGGTAATTGTCGATTCAGTTTTACCACCAAAATTCAGGAAATTCTTACAGAGGATAATAATACATGTATAAATAAATAAACACAATGGAGGCGAGACAGTGCCTTACATCCTTACTCTCCAGCAGTTCAGCACAGATTGAGTCTTTTTCCCAGCAATTCAAAAGTAGGGAGGGGAGGGGAGAGGAGAGCAGGAGCCCTATCTCCTGCAAACTAATTAAACAAAGAATATGAAAACTGAATTTGATATATAAACAGTATAGCCTCTGCAACTTAATTGGCATTGGTTTGAATTTCGAGTTGTGAGATCTTTCCACACCAAAAGCTCAGCACAGACTTGGTGTTTTCCACCAATTTCAAGATGGGAGAGGAGAGGCAGGGCAGGGGAGAGGAGGAGAGAGGAGGTTGGGAGGAGAGGAGGGGTGAGGGGGGATGAAGGCTGGGTAATTTCCCAGATAGAGAAAAGTGGCTCTGAACTGAAAGAGGGAGGGGGTGACAAAAAAATTGTCCCAGCATTCGCATCCCCTTTTGCAGGGTGGTGGAGTGGGGAAGGAGGGAAGAGGGGCAGGGAAAAGAGTGGATTAAATCAGTCCCCAGAGGCTTATAAACCAGTTAACATAACAACAGGTTAAAGGAAGGAGTGGGGGATATTTTGTCCCTAAATGTGTGCTTGCCGCTGAATATATGCAAGCCACTCAAAGAAAATGTGCCCATAACCCCTGTAGCGTAGCAAGTTTGTTACGAGCGAACGTTTGTTTTAGGATAGCTAAAGTGCGCATCATTTATGTTCGCGGCCGAGTTTAGGTTCGTTCTGCGCATCTGACGTCACAAAACACAGCCAGCCAATGAACAGAGAGCGACGTTGCCAGATCTCGTCTGCAGAGCAGAGCACAGACGAGTGTCTTCAGTTTTAGAAACGTTCAGTCATAAATAAAGTAATAGAACAAAAGCAATGTCTTGATAGCAGACTTTCTTTTATAGAAAGTTTGGAAAAAGCATTCTTTATACTAATTGCTTCATATTCTATTAATTAATTAAACCAAACAAGCAATAAGCCTCCTAATTCAGGCGATAACAAGGAAAGGTGTTTGTATCAATCTCACGAACCGCTTTTTCGCAATAAAGAACAGCAGTAATTGTTTATTTCCTATTGTACTTCGATGAAGTGTGAATAATTCATAGTCATACCAACAGTGTTTGACAGTATTTTGCGTGACATGTTAGAGTCGTCATAGAGTTACATTGTAGGACGAGTTGCGTTAGCGTAACGGTTAAGGCGATGGGTTGGTTATCGGAAGGTGACGAGATCTAGCCTTGGGCGGTGCTCAAAACTTTCTTCATTTAAAAACAATATCGAAGTATCTTACTTCACGAATTTTATTCGTTTGAATGCAATTTTGTGAAATTTCTAGTGCTTTGTGTCTTCATTAACCCTTTCACTGCTGCAGACACGTGCTCCCCGCATTCCGCGCTGTGCGCGATTTTGTCATCACTGCACTGCTCGCTTGTGCAGACACATGGTGTTCCCACTGCTTTGACACACTTATTCGATTTCACAAAAACGGTTTGGCCCAAAAATAAGATTTTTACACGTCTTCTTGACTGATACCTTCCCCCCATAAATGACTTCATTTTGTTGCGATTGTTTAAAATAAAGTCAAACGCGCCTGGTGTAAGTAAAACTTTTATTACAGTCGCGAAAGACGGAATATTTCTCAGTATTACATACGACACCTATGTGGTACTTAAATTAAATGAGATATTGTTATACAGTAAATTTTATATGAAATTTAGGTATCTTGTCCACATTTCATTCTCAACATTGTGGCAACTAAAATCGACCACACGGAAAGTATACGCTATGGACTTTTACCTCTGCAAACTCTTCAAAATTTCGTGCAATGGTTTACTACACTTAATGCTGCATAATAACTGCGTTGAACATCGAGACAAAATTAAGTCATTTATGGGGGGAAGGTATCAGTCAAGAAGATGTGTAAACATCTAATTTTTTGGCCAAATAGCTTTTGTGGAATCGTATGATAAGAGTGTCAAAGCAGTCGGAAGACCGTGTGTCTGCACAGGCGAGCAGTGCAGTGACAAAATCGCGCACAGCGCGGAATGCGGGGAGCACGTCTCTGTAGCAGCGAAGGGGTTAATGCGGCCGTGGTGGCTTTACTTCATGAACTGCGCGCTCCCCTCTAAACGTAACTATGCTATACTATGGCGCTGCTTCTCTTGGTGCGTGCGTCGTGTGCAACTGGCAACGCAGCAATCTCCCGCGTCTGGGCGGGCGTGCGCGGGCCGCCAAGATAAAAGAATTGAACTATAGCTGCATGTAACTTCGGGGGCTGACATCTGCCGGCCTAACCGGGAGACACACGCCCACCTGTCACTACCTACCGTGGGAAAGCTATAAAATGTCTCTTACTGGACGTGTACATTCATCACATATAAGAACCTAAATAAATGATATTAAATATTATTCAATCACTTTCAAAATCGGTACACTACCTTTTGACACTCAGGAGAAGATTGTATCCAAATTTCAGCTTTAAAACTATCATAGTTTCAGAGATAAAAAAAATGCTAAAAATTAAAAATCCGTCACTTAGAAAACTAAATTCAGTAAGGAAATGTAATAGTTTATCCTTTGGCATTATCAAAAAACATAAACAGAACTCACAGGGTGCAGAATTAATTAATTGAGATTTTTTTCTTTTTCGTAATAAAAAAATCAGGCAAAATTGTTATTGGTGTCTAAGATTGTTGTTGGAGTATATGAGAGTGACATTCGTCAAATTTTAACGTTGCATTATACATCAATGTAAGCTGCAACAGTTACACAAGCCTGTCGTGGGAAAATGTTCATAGAGAATTTACTCATTTTGCTGATGACATTGCTAGGTGTGATTGCTATTGTAACAGAGCAGCCAGAAAGTCAGCTGGAGTATAATTTGTATCTAAAGGATATTTCCAGATTTATTGTCTTTTCGTTGTCGTTTATTAAATATTACTTTAATATTTGTATATCAGAATGACGTAGATGCGTCTGTATGTAAGGATTGGTGCAGGCCAGTTTTCGCCCGAGTATGGTCATGAGCGAGCACTCTGATTGGCAGCGAGTATGGTCAGCCAATCAGAATTGAGACGGTTCCCGCTCGTTACCTGATACTTATACTGGGAGTGAGGCCACAAGACGGGAGTCTCTCGCTAGCCTTCAACGCAGTCATGTTACTAGTGCGAGTCAAAATAATGTGTAAAATTAAGAAATATTGAGTTCCTCGAGTTTGATACGTTTCGTGACTAACGCTGATGTAGTTACGGACAGTTTTTGAAGTCTGGAAGTCTTAGAACTGTATTGTTGGAATGATATTTCCGTGTGAAAATTTGGCCTTCATAGTATCCATGTGGCATGTTTCATTATTCAACCACTGAGCATTTTTGGCGAGAAATTTCTTTTCTGAAATCGACGGGAAGGACCGAATGTAATAACTCATGTTAGTGGTGGAATTAATGACTGTGGAAACGTTGTTTATCTCGGGTCGGATTTGGACAGATTTCTGGCTGCTGTGCGTACGAAATGAGTGTATGAATTGTGAACCTGACGAAAATAACCAATAGTTTGAATCTGGACTGAATAGTACCGTTTCTTTGGTTATAAGAACAATTAACATTTTTGTGTGGACATGTCAGACATTATTTTCCAGAAGCCAATCCGTTATCTTACCGCCCGATAAGCTTTTTATTGACCGTTTTTCTACAGGACTTTATTTCATTACTACAGTTGCACGGCCTCAGTAAATGCAGATATGAAGTGGTGTTTTCTATCAACGCTGCTTTTACATCATCTTGTAAGTATCTACGTTGTCGAGTGAAGGGACATCGAGCAGACTCCGTTATGAGGAAGGTAAATTTCTAATATGCAACTGCACAGCACACGGAATTTCAAACCCCCTTACCATCTTGAAACATAAACATGAAACATATTGACGGTGTTAGTCCTCTTCTACGTATTGACTTTTCAATGCCGCGTATTTTTCCCTTCTGTGAATGGCTTAGCGGGGAACCAGACTGTAAACGTCTGCATGTAGGCTGCTCAGGAAATGATCCAAAATGAAAATCACCTCGATGTTCTGCAAATGCCCACCATACGTTGGTTTCTCTATCGGAATACGAAGTAGTCTAGTGGTGCGATTACACGTCACCGGGAATATCCAACTACGAAACCTCCCAGAAGATTAAAACTGTGTGCCAGACTGGAACTTGAATTTAAGCACGACTCACGACCTGTCGCCACAACTTCACTTCCACCTACCTTGCAAGCTACACAGAAGTTCTGCTGTGTGACTTGCGCGAAAAGTATCCCTAGCAGAGAGGACATTCCGGAAACATGGCTCGGCCACTGCAGGGCGGATTGCTTTCATAAAGAATTTTTGACTCTACAGCAGAGTGTTGGCTGATTTGAAATATCCTGGCAGATTAAAACGGTGTGCTGTATCGGGACTGTAACCAGGGAACTTTACTTTTCGTAGGTAAGTACTTTACCGCCTGAGCTAACCAAGTACAACTCACGACCAGTCCTGACAGCTCCACTTCCGCCAGTACCTCGTTCCCAACCTCTCAAACTTCACAGATCGCATTATCCTTTCTACCAGACGTGCAAGGTGAGTCTGAATAGCTTGCACGGATGTTGCAGGGTAGGTTGTGCAGAGAAATAATTGGTAGCAGAAAACTGATACGTTTCCCTACTTCCTAGATAATTAGCGCTGACGTTAGCCAATCAGGGCGTTGTGTGTGCAAATTAAAGCCGGCCAGTCAAATACAGTTGGTGCAAGCTGGTGCCATAGTGTGCCGCAGATGATAGCACAGGAGACTGCTCGGCCTTTGCCTCGGGTTCGATCTATACTACCGTCCCACTTCCAATTTTTGTAACGCTTCCTTGCTCGGATTTAGGAAACCAAACGAAGAACACGTTTGGAGACACCGAATGTAGCGGGTCGTTTCAATTTGCCAACACAACAGCCTGACAGGCTAACTTCAAAGCAAATTAATTCTAAAACGGCACTACATATCGAATTTTCTTTTCTTAACTATTACTCCTCAGCACAGTCTATCTTGAAACATCCTTACAAGCTTTTCACACTGTTTCTGACCACCATGCGTAGGAGAACTTCTGTGAAGTTTGGTAGGCAGAAAGTCGTTACTGACGGAACTAAAGCTGCTAGCGTGTGTTGTGCGTCGTGCTTGGAAAGCACTTTTCTGTCAAAGGCAAAGGTTGCAGGCTCGTGTACCAGTTCAGCACACAGTTTTACTCTGCCAGAGAGTTTCAGATCAGCACACATTCTGCTGCAGAGGGATAATTCGTTCTGAGGCGTACTACTATTTTCACCATAACAATATTATTATTCCCTATCTAGGAGACATTGTTCATTACAGCGAATCAAGCTTTGGTGGTAAATTAGGGAAAATGTAAAACAAAGTTCAAAAGCAGAATGGGAAAACACGGTGTCTGCCGTCTTAGCCAGTTGCACTAACGCCACTGTTCGACCGTTGGGGTTCTGGTATGCTCTTATAAGGGCTCGCAGAACGATAAACCTCGATCTCTCGAAAACAAAAGAGAGGTGCATGGTACTATAGTTCCATCTATAAATACAACCCTGAGAAATATTGCCAGTATCGGTGAAACATCGAATGTCTACTGAAAGAGTAACAAGCAGTGAAACTCCTGGTAATGATCATGAGAAATTTAATTCGATGGGCATATTATCGTTTTCTGATTGCGTTCAAGGAGATGGAAGTATGTCGATTGCTTTTCATAGGTTTTTCACAAAGGGTAGCTGAAGTCAATAGCCGTGGGCCACACGATAGATTTTGCAAAAAATAAATCGTTGTTATGTAAGCTACTGACCTAATCCTTTTAATTGACTAGTGTCACTCTCAAGTGCACTTATGTTTGAATTAATGGAAGTAACTGTAACGTTGACCAAATTTATAATCATACACTCTAAGACAGAAAGAGAAAAACGTCAGACCACGAAGGAATTATCCGAATGGGTCGGAAATTAGTAGACGTGATGGACATGTACAGATAAACAGATTATTACGATTTCAGAAAAATCTGGATGATTTATTCAAGAGAAACACCTTAACAAAATAAGCAAGTCAATAACGCGTTGGTCCAGGAATGGCCCTTACGTGGCTCTTATGTGGCCCTTAGGTGGCCCTTATGCAAGCAGTTATTCGCATGGCATTGATCCATAAAATTGTTGGATGTCCTCCTGAGGCACATCGTCCCAAATTATGTCCAGTTGGCACCTTAAATGGTCAAAATGAGGATGTGGTTGGATGGCCCTACCCATACTGCTCCAAACGTTCTCAGTTAGTGAGAGATTCTGCGACCTTGTCGGCCAAGGTAGGGTTTGGCAAGCATAAAGATCATCAGTAGAAACTCTAACCGTGTGCAGGTGGGCACTATATTCCTGGAATGTAAGCCCAGGGTGGCTTGCCATGAAGGTCAATAAAACGGGTTATATAATATCGTCGACGTACCGCTGTGCTGTAAAGGTGACTCTGACAACAACCAAAGGGATCCTTTCGTGACAAAACCATCAGCCCTGGCTGTCGGGGTGTATGTTGAGCGATAGTGAGGTTGGTACTCCACTGCTGTCCGGAGTGTCTCCAAACACGTCACCGCTAGTCGAAGTGGGACTCATCACCAAGACAGTTCTACTCCTGTCATTGAGGTTCCAGGCTCAAGAAAGGCCTGGAGACACATCGAACTGCGGTGGGACACGAACTTGATTGTCGCCTGCTTTATAATCCGACAATCAGGAGTGATGGTCTGTCGGCCTGAGTGACCAAGCGGTTCTAGGCGCTTCAGTCTGGAACCGCGCGTTGCTACGGCCGCAGGTTCGAATCCTGCCTCGGGCATGGATGTGTGTGATGTCCTTAGGTTAGTTCGGTTTAAGTAGTTCTAAGTTCTAAGGGACTGATGACCTCAGAAGTTAAGTCCCATAGTGATCAGAGCCAGTGATGGTCTGGGTCGCCATTTCTTTTCATAACAGCAACCCCTTTGGTTGTTATCTGTGGCACCCGTACAGCACGGTCGTAGGTCCACGATATTCTGCGCCCCATTTTGTTGTCGTTCTTGGAAAGCCATTCCAGGGTTACGTTTCAGCAAGATAATGCCCACCCGCACACGGCGGGAGAATCTACTGCTCGTTTCATGCTTGCAAAACCCTATTGCCCGACGAGGCCGCCGGATCCCTCTCCAATTGAGAACGTTGGGAGCATTATGGTCAGAGTCCTCCAACCAATTCCGTATTTTGTCAGTCTAAAGCACCAACTGACAGAATTTGATATGATGTCCCTTAGGAGGACATCCAAAAATTCTATAAATCAATGACAAGACGAATAACTGGTTACATAAGAAACATAGGTTTTTTAATCTCTTTCTTTCGAACAAATTGCCCATTTTTTCTGAAATTTTAATTATTTAATTGTCTTTACATGTACATCACACCTACCGATTTGCGTCCGACTCGGACAGTTCATTCATGGCGCATCGACGTTTTTTTTCTTAGCGTGTATATTTAGGTGCGATTTTGAGCAAGTGACTCTGTAAAATTTTTGAATGTAGCTGTTGCAATTAGCTTGCTCGTTTGCCGTGTATTCTACAGGATTAGCATTTCATGTGCTCCTAGTACGTGAAGTTCGTTCCCTTTAATTTCTGTGTGGAGTACGGTCAGGGTGCCCAACAGCCACCGTGATAACTCTTTTTGCCTTTATTACAGACGCAGACACGCACGACTCAGAGTTGAAAGAGCTTTTTTTCTCTCTCTCTCTCTCTACAGCGAAACAACTACCTGCACTCCACCCACTCTGTTTTCGTTCGCCCCTCCCGCTGCACCTCAGGGATATGAGTGGAGAGCGGCCATTTCCTGCGAGCCTCGCAAAATTTTAGTTTTAATCTGGGTTGCAGCAGAAAGAGGCTAAACGTCCAACTGACACACGCGGGAAAAGTAATCCAGTTAACCAGTAGATCTTTTTTCTTTTTTTTCCACCGTCGAAGCAAAAAGCAAATTTCTGCTGCCGAGGGCAGGAACGACCAGGAGCAGGATCCGACTGACGCTAGCATCACCATTCCGTTTTAACACGTTTGAGGCCAAGGATAGGGAATTTAGCTAAACCTAAAGCACCCAGTAAATTAAGTTTCAATTTATAATTTTCAACCTATCACCGTAAGAATATAAATTCCATTTAATTTTAACTTTATTTTATTTTCAAGCAATCGTTCTACACAAATGCTCGAGTTTGCACATATACAGTGTTATATAGTGATTTAAAAGTTTTTACCCCATCAACTACTCCGTGAGTTATCATTATTACAATTTATTACCGTTAACGTTCTGGAAGACCTAAGTCGAAACAAGGCCACGCGAGTAGATAACATTCCGTTAGAACTACTGATAGCCTTGGGAGAGCTAGCTATGACAAAACTCTTCCACATGGTGTGCAAGACGTATAAGACAGACTAAGTACCCTCAGACTTCAAGAAAAATGTAACAATTCCGATTCCAAAGAAACCGGGTGCTGACAGATGTGAAAATTACGAAATTATCAGTTTAATAACTCACGGTTGCAAAGTACGAACACGAATTCTTTAGAGAAGAATGGAAAAACTGGTAGAAGCCGACCACGGGGAAGATTAGTTTGGATTCCATATAAATTAAGGAACACGCGAGACCATACAGACTCTACAACTTCTCTTATGAAAGATAGGTTAAGGGATGGCAAATCAAAGTTATAACTTTCGTAGACTTACGGAAAGCTTTTAACAATGCTGAACAGGTGAAGGAGTAAAATACATGGAGCGAAAGGCTATCTACAGTTTTGACAGAAACATGGCAGCAGTTATAAGAGTCGAGGGACACGAAATCGAAGCAGTGGCTGAGAAGGGAGTGAGACAGGATTGCAGCGTACCATCGAAATTATTCAACCTCTACATTGAACATGCAGTAAAGAAAATGAAAGAAAAATTTGGAGCAGGAATTAAAGAAAAACTTTGCGGTTTACCGATGACACTGTAATTGTGTCAGAGACAGCAAAGGATTTGGAAGAGCAGTTGAACGGAGTGATCATTATCTTGAAAGGAGGATATAAGATGAACATCAACAAAAGCAAAACGACGATAATGGAATGTAGTCCAATTCAATGAAGTGATTCTGCTGGTATTAGATTAGGGACTGAGACACATGTAGTAGTAGCTGAGTTTTGTTATAACAACAGCAAAATAACTGATGATGCTCTAAATAGAGAGGATATAAAATGTAGAGTGGCAATGGGAAGCAAGGCGTTTTTGAAGAAGAGAAATGTGTTAACATAAAGTATAGCTATGTCAGGAAGACTTTTTTAAAAGTATTTGTATGGAATATAGCCATGTATGCAAGTGGAACATGGACGATAAACGGTTTAGACAGGGAGAGAATACAAGCATTTGAAATGAGGTGGTACAGAAGAATGTTGAAGATTAGATGGGTAAATCACGTAACTAATGAGGAGGTGATGAATAGGATTGGGGAGAAAAGAAATTTGTGGTACGACGTGACTAGAAGAAGGGATCGGTTGACATTACACGTTCTGAGGCATCATGAGATCACCAATTTAGTACTGGAGGGAAACGTGGGAGGTAAAAATCGTAGAGCGGGACCAAGAGATTAATACAGTAAGCAGATTCAGAAGGATGTGGGTTACAGTAGTTATTCGGAGATGAAGAAACTTTCACAGGATAGAGTAGCATGGAGGGCTGCATCAAACCAGTCTTCGTTCTGAAGACCACAACAACAAACAAACAGCCAGCCGGTGTGACCGAGCGGTTCTAGGCGCTTCAGTCTGGAACCGCGCGACCTCTACGGCCGCAGGTTCGAATCCTGCCTCGGGCATGGATGTGTGCGAAGTCCTTGGTTAGTTAGGTTTAAGTAGTTCTAAGTTCTAGGGGTCTGATGACCTCAGATGTTAAGTCCCATAGTGCTCAGAGCCATTTGAACCATTTTTGAACAAGCAAACAAACAATGTTCTGTTAGCCTTGTCCATGATTTTGTAAGTGTGATGAGTGTTAGCAGTTGTGCGATCTGTGTACAATTGTGAGACAGTGTTGCAAAGCCAGAGGTTTGTTTACTATGTTGGTCGAGTTGCTAGATGGGACTAAAGCAGAAACTATATTGGATGAAAGAAATTACACTGAGCAGAGTAATTATTGAAATGTTAAGCTGGTTTGAGTACGGAGATAATAGCATAGTTAAGCTGAGAGGAAAGATTCAGTTAAACAGTAGCATAGTACCATGAATGAGCAGGGGTTTAAATTTGTTTGATAAGCTGGCATAAACTAGACGGTGCACGATGTCACCGTTTTGGGAGGAACTCGCTGCTACCATGACAAAGAAACAAAGAGATGTTATGGAAGAAATACATGATGCGTTACTAGAGGCAGAGAGCTTTGGATGTCTTTAGATCGCTAAAGGCCCAAGGTACTGTTTACGTTCCAGCGGAGTATTCGAAATCATTATGGGGTGTGGCAACTAAACTATTATTAATCAAGTTGTGAAACTCTTTGCTTGTGAATGTTACCCTGATCCAGAAAACTAATTAACAGCCGGACACGCCTTTAAGATCCAGGCTATAATTTAGTGCATACAACTTTAACTGATAATGTAAATGATTTAAGCTCTAGCTACAGATCCTGAAGTGGAGGTTTGTACAGAGAAATTGTTTAATATGAATGAAGTGTGTTTAGCAGTAAGAAACTTTCAATTAAAATTGTAATTTCTCCAAAGACTTGATGAATGAATATGAAACGATTCACAAACGCTTTGTGCGAATTCTAACTAGTGAATTTATGGATTTCCAAAATTACTTGAATCAAAAAGACATATGACCTTAGCCAGCTTGTTGCGCCTTCCTACGCACACAGAAATCATCCAGAAGAACAAGGAGCCCACTCATGTTAAACGTAAAGAAATGAAGCAACAAAGAGTTCAATATGTGCAGTCACTGAGACCCAATATACTTTAATAAAAGCATTGCTGTTGAAATCCGTATCGATATTATCTTCAAATTCCTGTATCATCTGCATATTAAATGAAAATGGCGTACAAAATTGCCTGCCATATTTTAAAGTGAAGAATCTGTGAGACTTGAGAAATTCCGTAAGGCTTTCGGAAGAACATTATGCAACAAAGCCGAAGAAAGTGAAAGATAATAAAAAGATTTAACTGACCTGTCACACAATCGGTTTCACAGCCCACATGGCCGAACTGCTGACAAGAATAATATTCAGAAGAACGCAGAGTAAATTTAGGATCGACAAGATGAAGATTAAGTTGGATTTAGTAAAGGTAAAGGCACCAGAAAACCAGTTCCGACAATATACTCTTTAACTGAAACAAGACAAAAGAAAGATCAAGGCCTTCTCATACTAATTGTTGTTCTAGTAAAAGGCCTGACAGCGTAAAATGCTGGAAAATGTTCTAAATTCTCAGAAAACAATTAGTCATCTAAGCTTTGGCGAAAGACGAGTAATATATAACAAATATGTAACGATAAGGGCGGAAGACTGTAAGTAGGCTGTTTAGGTTTTAATGTTGGTAACGCCACATAGCGCTCTGTATGAAAATCACTGACTGTGCTGTGTGTAGTCTGTGGCTGGTTTGCTTTGTTGGAAATTTTGCGATTGTAGTTTTAGGCAGTTGGCTGTTAACAGCGCGTAACGTTGCGCAGTTGGAGATGAGCCGCCAGCAGTGGTGGATGAGGGGAGAGAGATGGCAGAATTTTGAGAGCGGACGATCTGTACGTGTGTCCACCAGAAAGAGTAAATTTGTAATACTGTATATCATGAACTGATATATATATATATATATATATATATATATATATATATATATATATATATATATATAATGACTTTTGAATATTATTAAGGTAAATACATTGTTTGTGCTCTATCAAAATATTTCATTTGCTAACTATGCCTATCAGTAGTTAGTGCCTTCAGTAGTTAGAATCTTTTATTTAGCTGGCGGTATTGGCGCTCGCTGTATTGCAGTAGTTGGAGTAACGAAGATTTTTGTGAGGTAAGCGATTCATGAAAGGTATAGGTTATTGTTAGTCAGAGCCATTCTTTTGTAGGGTTTATGAAAGTCAGTTTGCGTTGCGCTAAAATATTGTGTGTCAGTTTACTGTTGATCAGTATAAGTAAAGAGAGAAATGTCTGAGTACGTTCAGTTCTGCTCAGCTGTTTGAAAATCAAATAACGTAAGAGGTTGATCAGCACGGTAATTTATTAATTTTTCTAAGGGGAGGTTTCATATGTCGACCCTTAGTCGAGGATACCTCACTGGAATCTTCTGATTTTTTATTGTAGTTTGTGTAATTGGTGTAGCTATTGTTTATTGCTAGTGCGTAATTGTAGAGAGAATCTTCTTTGTAGTTGTAGTTTTTCATTGTTGTACGGTAAATCAGATGTGGCATGCATGTAGATTTGCGCCAAGTATTTCGTAGCTGTGCTTGCAATTAATTAGATATTACTTTCAGTGCTATTTTAATGCGTTTTCTTATTTTACTCTTCAAATTGTGCTTTTCTGTGTTATCGTGTGAAATATTGTGAGAATTATGGCGTGTGAAAAACGTAATACCAGGCTCCAAAGTAAATTGAGAAATGACAGTGAAGACGAGAGTAGTGTGTTAGCGCCACCGTGTAATTAATTAACTAATGTTGAACATTGTAATTTGGTAATTGCGGGTAGGGAAATGGACAAGGCGGAAAGTAATGGTGTATACAGTCAAACAATTAGTGAACAGGGAAGCAACAGCTCGCCTCAGGAATCCGAAATGAGAGGACACAATCTTGCAAATATTGTAGATTCAGGTTTTGCGCCCTCACCGTTTTCTCAAATAAGTCCAGACACATTTTCTGCTTTTTGAAATGCGAATATTGCTGGTTCACATGCACTGCGGAATAGCACTGAGGAACATGTTTCTGACACCAGTGCATTGTTATTACAATTAATGCAGCAAATGAGACAAAAGCTTCAAAAGTTAGTCGCAATGGAACAACACCAGAGACAAACACAGCAACAGTTAGATGCAAAGGACCAAAATCAAAAACAGTCACCCAACAAATGGCACAAAATCAGAAACAAACACTTCTACAAACACGTGAAGATTTAACTACTGAGTTACATAACATCGAATCGAAATGCCAAAAAGTCTGTAATGACGTAAAAACACAAATTTGTGAGCATTTTCAACCTATTTTTTCGCGGTATGAAAATGCATTGCAGAATCACAAAGCAGCCATAAAAGAACTGCAAACTATTGTTCGTGAAAATCACGAGACATTGCGGGCTAAAATTGACTCAGTTGCATCTATCGATAAGGTTACGCAACTTTCAAAAACTGAGGAAAACTTAAAGGACACAGTAGACACTCCGAAAATAGATTCGGAAAGACACATGGAGGAAATTAGTTCTTTATCAGAGAAAGTAGTCGAACTTTAGGATCAGCTAAATAATTTATCAGCGAAGGAAGATGATAATCTGAATGACATAAGACCGGTAGTCTTTAATGACAGAGAAGAGTACGAACAAATTAGCAAATTCAAACAAAATCAGAATCAAATTAATACGCAATACAAAAGAGAAATCCGGGAATTACAAGATCAGTTGGCACAAGTAATTCAAGAATTAAATATTTCAGAGAAGACTCGCGCTCCAACACGGGAAGAGGGACTTAGTAACACGGAAAAGCCACAAAATAACAACACAGGGCATTTCGGAAATTATGAAAGAAATTGGCAAGGTGCACCGAATTTTGAGATGGAACTGCCGACACGACGTAACAATAACCTATATGCGACTCGCCGACACGGTGATTTTGACTATAAGCTGTTCTTTACTACACGTAAATTCAAAACATTTAAGAATTCTGGCAACGACATTCATCCACAAGCGTGGCTTCATCAATTCTCTCATTGTTTTCTTCCCAACTGGTCACTGGAGCACAGATTAGAATTTATGTGTGGCTACTTAGAGAATGAATCAGCTGTAAGAATGCGATCGGTCATTAACGATTGTCACAGTCAAGGAGAATTTTATCATGCCTTCCTCTCAGCATATAGGTCTCAAGCTACTCAAGATCGCGTAAAACATAGCATCATGATGAAGAAACGCTTTGAACGATCTGAATTTTCCAGTCTTGTCAAATATTTTGAAGACATGTTGCACAAGAATCAGTACCTGTGAAACCCATACAGCCCCTCATAACTCATCTGCATTTGCTTAATCAAATTGCCTGAACATTTATGACATATTATTTTGGCAGGACGTTGCAAGGACGACATTGAAGCTTTTCAGGGCCTCTTACAAGAATTAGAAATTGACACAGACAGCCGCGGAATGCGAAAACAAGCAAACTATTTGTAAAATTTTTTGTGGGGAGCATGGGGCCTATGTAAGTAGGCTGTTTAGGTTTTTATGTTGGTAACGCCACATAGCGCTCTGCATTAAAATCACTGACTGTGCTGTGTGTAGTCTGTGGCTGGTTTGCATTGTTCTAAATTTTGCTATTGTAGTGTTGGGCAGTTGGAAGTGAACAGCGCATAGCGTTGCGCAGTTGGAGGTTAGCCGCCAGCAGTGGTGGATGTGGGGAGAGAGATGGCAGAATTTTGAGAGCGGACGATCTGGACGTGTGTCCATCAGAAAGAGTAAATTTGTAATACCGTATATCATGAACTGATATATATATATATATATATATATATATATATATATATATATATATATATATATATATATGATGACTTTTGAATATTATTAAGGTAAATAGATTGTTTATTCTCTATAAAAATCATTCATTTGCTATCTATGCCTATCAGTAGTTAGTGCCTTCAGTAGTTTGAATCTTTTATTTAGCTGGCAGTATTGGGGCTCTCTGTATTGCAGTAGTTCGAGTAAAGAAGATTTTTGTGAGGTAAGTGATTCATGACAGGTATAGGTTATTGTTAGTCAGGGCCATTCTTTTGCAGGGATTATTGAAAGTCAGATTGCGTTGCGCTAAAAATATTGTATGTCAGTTTGCTGTTGATCAGAATAAGTAAAGAGAGAAATGTCTGAGTACGTTCAGTTCTGCTCAGCTGTTTGAAAATCAAATAACGTAAGAGGTTTATTAGCACAGTAATTCATTAATTTTTCTAAGTGGAAGTTTCAAGACCAAGAAAAGTGCACGGATAAAAAGGGGTGTAAGACTGGAATGTAGTCTAGTGTCTGTACTGTTTGATCTATACGTCGAAGAAACTAAAGAAAATTTTAGAGATGGGATTAAAATTATAGGTGAAAGGATATCGATTATAACATTTGCTGATGGCCCTGCTACCCTCTGAGGAAGAATTACGGGACAGTTATATCGAATGAACAGTTTAGTGAGCACACAAGTTGGATGTGAGTAAACCGAAGAACGACGAAAGTGATGAGGACTAGCGGAAACGAGATAAGAGATAAACTAATCATCAAAGTTGGGGACCACGAAGCTGAGGTACTACGCTACCTCGGAAACAACACATTTGAGACAAAGCAAGGAGGACTTACGCGTAGAAAGCAGATCGTCACAAGGAAAGAGGACACTGGTGCTGATGAGTCTTCCTGGCTGTCCGGTCGTGGTCGAAGAAACGTTTTGGTTTCTGACGTTTCGACCAGAAGTGAGTTGGACATATTCGGAAGTGCTCCTGGTGACGCTGAGTCTTGCCGAATGGCGAATCGGACGTTGGAGAGCGAGAACTCTGTAATGGGCATGGCCGAGTTTACATGTGATCAGCAGAGACTGTCACAGATAACGCTACTTTACTTCCAGTCAGTCCCAGAGGGACGATGAATTTTATGAGCAAGTTGATGATGTAGTAATGGGTAACTCACTAGGTCCTCCGATCGCTAATATTTATATGGAAAAATTCGAACAATCAACTCTAGAAAAAACAAATAAGAAACCATGTGGATGGTGTCTGTATATCGATGATACTTTCGTTGTTTGGTCACATGATAGAAAAGGTTTAGAAGAGTTTGAATGATATAAATTAAAAAATCCCGTTTACCATCTAGATCGAAAAAGACAACACAATCTCCTCTTGGATATCTTGGTTGTGAGACATGCTGATGGAAGTTTGAAACATAAGGTTTTTCGTAAAGTCACACAAACGAATAGATATTTCCATAAGAACTCCAACTATCGCCTGCATTTAAAAGGAAGGGGCCATTAAAAATCTTGTTGAAACAGCCAAAAGAGTTTACACGCCGGAACACATGGACGCCGAATTAAAATATCTGAAGTAGGCTTTCGAGAAGAATGGTTATTCAGACAAAGAAGTAAATGTGGCTCTGCGATGAAATAGCAGTCGGAAAAGGACAGCAATAAAACACAGCAATGGAAGACCGCGGTTTCTCTCCCTTTTATTAAAAAAAGTAAGTGAACAGGTCGGTAAAATTTTACGGAAACATGGCATCAGACCAGTTCTAAGACCAATTAAGAAAATATGCCAAGTACTCCGATCCGGAAAGGACAAACGCCATCTTCTGTCAGCAAATATAGTATATAAGATTCCGTGCACTTGAGAAAAGATCGAGATTGAAACTACTAAGAGAAGCGTGAGTAAAAGACTGATAAATATAATAAAAGTCTTTGCCACCTAAGGAAAATAGAAAAAGAAGCTGTGGCAGAGCATGCTTCACAGTCAGGAAATCATGAAATAAAGTATTTCGAAACAGAATTTTGTGTAGTTTGACAAACTATTATCCACGACTATATAGAGGAGCCATCTAAATATATAAGCATAGCGAAAATTTAACAGAGAGGAAGAAGCCATGAAACTCAATAATACATGGACAGTGGCCCTGCAAAATCGATAGATGCGTTTTTATCCTTGACAGGCGATAATCGATAGTTAAGTTTTATCTCTGACAAAGATTATCTCTGCTGATCACGTGTAAACTCGACCACGTCCACTATACATAGCGTTTATGTCGCTCTCCGACCTCCTACTCGTCAGTCGCTTGACTCGATCCCGCCAGGAGCACCTCTGAAGGTGTCCAGCGCAGCTCTGGACGAAACTTCAAGAATGGAAAAGTTTCTTCGACCAAGACCGTACTGCCTGGAAAACTCATCAGCAACTATGACGTCCGGTCGTGCAAGCCCTCATTGTATGAAAAGAGGGCATTCCTGGTGAACAGAAGCCTGCCGGCATCATATATCGGTCTTTGTCTGATGAAGAAACTTCGAGAATGTTCGTCTGTGGTACGCTTTGGAGTATGGAAGTGAATCATGGATTGTGGGAAATCCGCAGAAGAAGAGAATCTCACTGTCTGATATGTCGTATTATAGAAGGATGTTGTAAAGTAAGCAGACTGATAATAAATGAGGAGGTTCTCAGCAGATACCGTGAAGAAAGGAGAATGTGGAAAATACTGACTCGAGGGAGCGACATGTAGGTAGATATTTGTTGCGACATTTGGGTATAGCTTTCACGGTTCTGTGCTAGAGAAATCCGTACAGGGTGAAATCAGTAGCGGAATGCATCCAACAAATAACTGAGGCCGTTTAGTGCAGGTGCTATTCAGAGATGAAGAGGTTAGTACAGGTGTGGTAGTCGTGGCAGGCCATATCAAACCAGTGAGAAGACTGATGAAATAAAAAGAACAGCTAAATTTGATTCTGTAATTCTTAATCTCATGCATGGATTACATTAAAATGTCACTGTTAAAAATCAAAAATTATTAGGTGTATGTTGTAGCCTTCCTTTATATAGACTTTTTTTCTAAAAACTATACTTTCCTATAGTAGTCATTTACGATTCTCCCTTCAGACTTATTAATAACATCTCTAGTCACAAAAGGACACGTTTTATTAAATCATACGATAAATTTCTGTCCCTGTGGGTCCATCTTCAAGAGCAAATCGTAAAATATATTATTTAGGTCTTCTGAGAAAGGTGATGCCAACTGTACGTCCTGTTGTGAGAAGGTGAAATGTTTAACTTCGAAATTAGCTGGTCAAATGAGAGAAAATAGAAAGAAAAATAATAAAAAACATAGCAAAACTTTCAAGAAGATGGTGTTTAACGCTCTCATGTCAGGGAAAGTTGCGTTATCCATTCCGTAATTGCACGTCAAGTCACTCGAGGCACAGACGCGTTTGTACATTGCAAAACACTTCACAGATATCGTATAATATGAGGCGACCGACGATGAAGCTTATCGTGTGATGTCAGATACCAGAGCTACAATATAATTTTACACGTGTGAGGTATTATATTTATAATTACTAAATAACTATGGCTAACGAAATCTACGTGTTCACTTAACATGGATTTAGGCTCTGTAATTTTATGGAGCTTTATTTGCATTTCATCTAGCAGATCTACACTCTTATCATTACGTCCATTACGTGATATTATCAAATTTTTCCTATCTGTTTGATGATGTGTTTAGTTTTGAGAATATTCTACGCAATGGATGACTGTTCGAAATGGAATAGTCTGAAGGCATTCATGTTTAAATGGCAGTGGGTTTCCAGACTTCTTCTCTCCCAGGACAAAGAGGACGTGATATTTTTACACCCCATTGTATTTGAATTTTTGGGAGCCTGTTTTTATGCTGTGGACTAATAAGCGTCCTAACTTATTCTTTGTGGAACTTACAGTTTTTAGTCTGGTTCTTTTAAACAAATTAATATTTTGTTTATAAAATGGACACTAAGAATACGATATTCTCTTACTTAACAGTATGCCAATGCGCTGCCTCATTTTTGTGTATTTGAGTGTATAAATTACGTATTGCCCTGCCTGTGGATACATTGTTTATGGTAATTTCTACATTGCATCCAATTCTGTCGCAAAGCTGTTTTCCTCTAAACTACGTAGGTGCATTCTGTGTCCCACGGGACAGCATAAGTTGTCTGTTGTTATGTCTGTGTGTGCTGTATTAATACTTTTATTGTAGGCTGGTACTTTTAAGACAAAATTTATTGTTTATTGTTCTCATCATCTACTGTGCATTTTATATTTTTGTTGAAAGTCTTGACTAATGTAAGCAGTTCGTCAATCAACTCTTTCATGCCAACATATTCTATCAATACATCACCCAGATACCTTCAGTAATAAATTTTTGGGCCTGCTTTTGAAACTATTGTTTCAGATGTACTACTGCCCATGGCGAGACCCTCCTGCTTCTGGGCAATTTTCCCACTAAAAGTATAGTAATTAAGGACATTATTAGTGTCAACGTCCCGTTCACATGTAGGAAATAAAAGAACCCTATGGTACGTAAAAACAATCCAGAAATTACACAGCAAGTCACTGGCTTTTTGATCTAAATTATTGAAATTCACTTCTCAGATTATTCTAGTGACCATAACTGGTTTTCAATTCTTAAAATTATTTGAAAACATCAACATAAACGGATTTTCCTTTAACTTTCTTTCGATCTCGCAGAGATAGGCACTCAACAAGTTTTGAGACGTTGCCTTGAGAAATGTGCACAGGTAGCCTTCAAATGCTCCTACTGTCCAGCATTCATTTGATATCGCTTTTTAGATAAGCATGAATGTCTTAAGTGTCAGTACGGGTAACGTCGACACGTTACCTAATTAGTTACCACCGTCTACTACTTCATAAAATAAAGAGGTCTCGTCTACTACTTTATAAAAGAAACTGAACGGATTTTGTGGTGGAAAGAAGAACGATGCACCATAGGAAGAAGATCTAGATCCACAACGTGCTGTGGTGTTACGTCTACTTAAGTAGCGAATGTGAACTCGTGTTTTAGATCAACCGTGTTTTGTAACCCACATAAAACTTCAGACAGCAAAGAGTCTCAGTCAAAGGTTTATGTTCTCTGCTTTATAGCAGGTTCTTCATTGACAAATAATATTAATTTCCGTTTTTAGGTCGAAGCTTTGGCTTCCTACAACGTGAGACAGAAGTGATAATTGGATTCGTACAACAAGAATTATGACTGTGACAAACTTCTAAAGTATCCGTTGTCAATAATGTTAATTAAATTACTGCTGAACGGCACTGAGATAGTATATACGGTTCAGAGCTTGTATATACGGCTGACAAATGTTAAATGAAATTGTTTAGTCTTAAGAACTATCTTCGTATTCGTAAATAATTTACCAACGTTTTGTCTTACATCCCATAAATTCCGCTCCAAGTTTCAGCGTACGATAGAAATTGGTATACTGGGTGTCCATAAAGTGCCTTTACAACTTCAAAATTTTATCACAGTGGCAGTTGTTGAAATATTTTAACAAAATTTCTTTTACTGTAATCACTGTTTACTAAAGTTTTTATATATAGTAAAATTTTGTGTTTCAGATACTCTGTTGATGGAAGGAACTGAACCTCTGTAATGTGGCAACTCCTCAAGAGAAGGCACAATGTGTGTCCTGGTTTATTGAGACAAAATCGGATGTTGAGAGTCAACGAACCATCACGCCATTCAATTCATGCACGGCACAAAAAATTTATGGAGACAGGGATAATGTTGGATGAAGGGAGGAGCTGGCGACCAAGAACATCCGAGGAAAACATCGATCTCTTTTTAAACGTCTTCACTCGTTCACCTACGAGGTCCATCACCACTGCTGCCAGACAGTTGCAATTACCACGTTCAACTGTGCATGAGGTCCTCCACAAGAACTTTCGGTTGTACGCTTACAAAGAACAACTGTTACAGACACTTGAGCCAAATGACAAGCCAAAATGGACAGAGTTTACACTCAACGTGCTGAAACGCCTTTCGGAGGATGAAGCATTCCTCAAGCGATTTCGTTTCAGTGACGAGGCAACTTTTCATGTTTCTGGGACATTAAACAGATACAATGTGGGAATCTGGGGATCTGAACACCCCCATGTGACTAGGGAGCTTCACCGGGATAATCCAAAAGTGAATGTGTGGTGCGGAATCAAGTGCAACCGAATAATTGGTCCATTTTTGTTCAACGAATCAACAATTACTACAGATATTTACCTCGACCTTCTGACAGAATATGTAGCACCACAATTGATTGAATTACATCCAACTATCATTTTCCAGCAAGTTGATGCACCACCACATTGGGGACTGCATGTTCCTCGGTTTCTCAATGAAACATTTCCAGGCAGATGGATTGAGATGGGCCAATTCCTTGGCCACCGCGTTCGCCAGATATCACTCCATTGGACTTTTTTATGGAGGTATGTAAAAGATATCGTGAACCAAACATAGATACGGGACACTGCTGACTTGAAGCAAAGGATTCGTAATGTCATTGCCACCATTGATGACACTATGCTACAGCGAACATGGCAATAAATCGAGTACCGTGTTGATGTGCTGCGTGCAACTAAAGGCGCCCATATAGAGGTCTATTAAACACCGCCGAAAAAACTTTTATAAGCACTGATTACAATAAAAGAAATGTTCGTAAAATATTTCAACAACTGCCGTTGTAATAAAAGTTTGAAGTTGTAAATGGACTTCATAGACACCCTGTATTTTCTTCCGATAAAATTTATTCCCAACTCCTCCATAAAACTGAGTATGATATTAAAATCTAGAGCAAATATTTCTCGGCCCTTCCATTTTCAGTAAACATTTATTGATGGTATAATCTCGTACATTAAGATGAGCTACTTTGTCTGATAAAATGGTCTCAACTCTTAAATCAGTTTCATTTACACAAATTCATTAATTATGAAAAAAATCTTACGCCCTCGGCGAGTAGCAGTTGTGACCAGATATCCAACAGCGCTACCAGTCTTTGGAGGGGGCAAATTCAGTGTTCGATTCCAATGCTCGGCTTTGAATCACGGAGTCATGTGTGATTTCACTAGTTTACGATGCGAAGGATGTAAGCGGCTAGTTACTATATGTAATCTGTGGTTTAGTAATTTTTGTAAGCTATGATTCTAACGTACTTTACATACTGTATGTATCTTTTCCTTCATTTATTTAGTATATTCGTTTCTTTTTAAATTTTGTGTAGTGTGATGCAACTTTGATTTTTGTGTGAGTGTGGTTTTTTTAGACTAAAGTAGACTTACGGTGTCGGCGAATTTTCGTTGCGTGCTGCTGCTGAAAGTTGTTTGCCGTTTGTCGTAGTCAGTCAGGTAACAGTATATGGTAACCAGTGACAATAGCTTGATTTTAGAAATTTGGTTTATCAAAATCACAAATACTTAGCTGTTTTTCTCCCAAAAAGTCATATTTTGCTACGTGGTTTGGCAGGAACCTAATAGCACAGTTTAGATTTATATTTATATTCTCATTTATGTGGCTGAGTTTTTCCGAATATGAACGATTTTA
The DNA here is from genome assembly GCF_021461395.2 of Schistocerca americana. NCBI lineage: Eukaryota > Metazoa > Arthropoda > Insecta > Orthoptera > Acrididae > Schistocerca > Schistocerca americana. The sequence goes on along the minus strand of NC_060124.1, from coordinate 557,667,259 downwards.
GACATTGTTATTTCGTAGTAACCTAACAGCCAGTATAAAATGCTGCGACTGATATGCCTACCGATCATATTTATAGCCTTTACTAAGACAGGTATACGCTCTTTGTTCTGAATGTGTCGCGATTACCAAAGGCGTGGTTAGGCAGGAACCTAGGAACACAGCTTAAACTGTCATGAGTGACCCAAAACATTAGCTGATCAAATACGAAGCAAAGGAAATTGCGAATGAGAGTCTCATCAGCTTTCTGTATCTGTCTCATCATTCGCCGTGTTGACTTTTCTTCAGTGGTAGTGCGAAATGTTACTAACATCAGCATGCAATGGAAACTACGCCATGCCGTAAGTGCACTTTTACCTTTGTTATGTGAATGTTGTTTTCTGTTTTGGTGTGGGTAGTTTATTTTGGGTTATATGGCTGAACTCATTTGGTCGTTACTGCTTCTTGTTAGGTTTCGTGAATTTTGGTTAGGTGAGTACTAGTATTTCTTCTGGAATTTATCGTCTGGTATGTGTGTGTGTAGTTGAGCCTAGGTTAGCGATACCGCGTTTCCTAAGTTTTCAAGAATTTGCATTTTCTTTTTGTTTAGAATGTAGTATGAAGCTGCTTTCTAGTTGTGCTATACAAGTTAATTTAGGTTGCTGATACTGAGTTTAGTTACTTTTGGTGATTTTTTGCTTGGTTGTAGTGCTCTTCTTTGTACAATATTTGTATTCATCATTGAAAGTGAGCAACACAGCTCACTCAAGTTGTTGCTATCGCGTCTCGTCTGTTGTCGCGATTTCTAGTCAGATGTGTTGTGGGTTTTTCTTTAGGATCTTTATACTGGTTTCGCTATATGAGTTATATAGATGAACTGATGTTGTCGATACCGCCCTTTGTTTCGTTTTATGATTTTTTCACTACATTTTGTTCGCGTCTTTGTTGCGTTTGCTATATTTTACTATTACTGTGATTGTGAATCTGATATGTTAGACGTTCATTTCTCTCCGCCTAAAACTCATTTTCCCGCAGTCTTACCGTTGGTTTCTACATTATTATAAACAGAAGTTTTCGTGAAATTATAACCTGTGATTATATTTTGTAGCCATGGAAGAGTTTACGAGTCTTGATCGTCATTTTGTAAATTTTGTGTGTGTTTCAGCTATGAGCGTGATATGACGTCATTGGTCAAAGCTGACGGGTGGAATAGTACGCTAGATTTCATCCCGTTAGAGGCGTCATATTTTCTTCCCGTGATCAGCCAGTAAGCGGAAAGGAAAAAAAAAATTACACTCTCTATAGTCGCAAAACAAGCACATATTTTAACAAATAACACAAACTGTAAAATAGCTTTACGTTTCTTGGGTTGCCGGTTACAGTAAAGAGTGTCACCGACAATTTCGTTTCACTATTGGATAAAACCAGTAAGGTGCTGTACGCTTACAGCGCTAAAAATGCAGACTACTCTTGCGACAAAATTAATCTCAGAACCCATAGGATCGCGATACTTCAGAGATTTCACGGCTCCCCACAGAAAGAAATCAAGGCTCGATGTATTTGGTGGGCGTGGGGGCCCGGGAACTTGTCCATCACACATAGCCCATCAATACGAGAATGACCTGGTGAAATGAATATCAAATACCAACAGCCAGTCCAAACTGAACTCGCGCCTCATCATGTTGGAACCACTTGTTGAGCCTCACATATGCTGAAACTTGTTCAAGCAAGACGAGACGAACCAGTTCCAGAAACGTCCGATTATTCGCGGCGGTCAACGGGGCTGGTAAAAAGGTAAGGCCCGATTAAGCAACCACCAACCAAAACCGCCAACACATTAACTGTGAAGCGATGTTGTGCCGCATGGTGTCGTACGCAGAGGGGGTTTCCACGTGTCCAACACTGCTCATTGTCGTGACTGAATACACCGTCCCTAGCGAACGTGGCAGTATCATTGGACTGCACATAAGCTGGGAAATACACAGCATAGTTGCAGAAACCATTGCGCGAAACGCACACGTGTAGGATGGTAATCGGGTGATGGTGTGCGTGTAAGGACTCCGCGTTGAAAACACGCTGGAGACTGCTACGAGACGTTTTTACGTCGGAGTCAATGGGACGTATACTGTTACTTGGAGTAGTCTCTACGGCATCCACACTTTCTTCCCTAACGGACCGATCGTGGCTCGTGCTCACTAGCCCTGCCACTTCTTAATGACCCGTACTCGCACAAATTTCGATGCAGACGTGCAAACACACTTTGGTACGGTTGATGTCTGTCTGTGAATCGTTCTCGATAAATTATCCAGTGGCTGATCCATTGCACTCAGCTGCTCCATACATTAAGTGCATGTCTGTGAGGTCACTGTTCGTAGACCATTCCACGCTTCTCGTATTCCGGCTAGCGCTCGACTGAGGAAATCCTCACGGTCCCCTCCAGTGCTCTCGTGAACAGTATCACATAGCGGCGTGTGACGATGTTTCTGGCCATAGGTTGTTATGTAATTCCCAATCCCTCTGATGTGTCTCTACTCTCGTAGAAGTTCGTCGCACTATTTCTGGGACACCTTGTACATGTGAGGGAAATTCTTTCTGTCGAAAGGAAGGCTTCAAGTAAAGTAACAGGTTCTACAGAGAAACTGATATAACTGCGTTCAAAGCGAACCTGGCCTTTCCTCCATTCAGGGAAACCGGTATCAACAGTTGACGTGGGACAGCTGACGTGCAGTGGCTAAGGAAGACCTCATACGTATGCAAGCCTTGTTTCTTGTTGACGTAGAGCTTAGATGCGTTACCCGCTTCCTGGAAGTTAGTGCATTAGCGTAACGAGTTCTTCGCAGGTCCTCACAGCACTTTCAGCTAACCACATAATGTTATCAAGTTCCCTGCGAAACTTGGCTGCCGCCATTGGGAAATAATGGACTCTTTCCCTTATCAGCGCAATGTGTTCTGAATTAAGACTTGGTGAGAAATTGAAGTTTATAGCGAAAGTTCGCGCCTTTCACGCCAGTGTTCTTCCATTTTAAATATCCAGGTAGAAAGTGTATGTTTTAGAGCGCACGGATGTGAACTACAGAGAAACGTTGTCTCACTACCTCGAAGACAGCGGATAGCAATACCAAGTTGTATAGATAACTGGCGGAGCACGTTGTAGAGTGGAATTAAAGTTGCTTAAATACTAAGGGAATGTTTGATAATACGACCACATGATAGAACATGACTCATTACTTAAATTTACTTATTACATCTTAATTTCAGCTAACTCCACAGACACCTGAAAATCTGGTGCTGCGATTAGCTAGATGTGTTTAGGCCATACATCAGACTTCCGTCACACTTTTGAAACTCGAGAAACGGACGTCTCTCGTGAGTCTAAGAACGCGGTCTTGAGCGAACGTTTTCTGTTTTCTATATTTTTCCCCCTCTTTCATTCTCTGATCATGGGATCTGTATGGAATTTGAAGCCCGTCCCAGACACAAAAGTGAAACACCCAGATGACTTAGTCTGACGCCAATGTAGTATCGTAAATGTACGTACAATCAGTTGGTATGTAATTGCTTCGCGTTGCAATTCCCTGCAACATGTAGAATCACTATCAGATTGCATTAGTGTCGCACTTGTTTAGTGTTGTTACCGGTGCTGGTAGCGGGTATAAGTAGAGTGAACAGCATCAGATGTTTTCATTACTTGTGAAGGACGCGTAGATGTCACATGCTCGAGCTAAACAGCGTTATCAGCACTTTGCAGAGTTTGAAACGGAATTCATTGTGTGTTCTTATAATATCCATATTTGTTAACCTTTCTGATGTGACAGTGGTCTGATATTGCAGCGCATGTGAAATGTGATGGCAGGCGTACTCGTTATCAAATTCGTGCCACGTGTCTCTATGAAGGCTCTGCGTGATGTTGAGCATTCCCGTGGCCAAATAGATCCCTTGATTTAACCATCACCATGGAGGATCTCGCGTCCGTCGACCGTCGTAATTTAATATATTATTATTATGTTGATTGTTGCCGGCTTACGTGGTGGGCCTTAATAAAAATGATATTTCATTTTATTTTGATTTACAATTAAACGTTTTTGTGAAGTTCTACTTTTTAACAATATTAATCTTAAATTATTTGTTATGTTAGACTCGCTGAATCTTAAAACATGAGCATATAAGTTGAACAATGCAATAAAGTTTTCATATTAATTTCCTCGGCTAGTCAGTTCATTTTAAAGCAAAATATCTGTAGTTATTAATTACAACTGCGGCCCACACACGTGCGAGAGTATTTCTCCTTACCTCCGTTAACCATTGCATTGTATTCGGAGTCCTGGCTCTGGCTCTCGGCTGTGGTACTGAAAATAAGAATCTTAAATCTACGTATTTTCTGCAACGTCGGGCGGCTGTGGAGAAAAATGAATATTACGTTAATAGCGGGCGAGTTTTTCGCTACCGATAATTTTTTATAAGTTAACATTGCCATGAAATGGCGTCGTTGGCTGCATCGGCTGCTGCGATTGTTCTACATCTACATCTACATTGATACTCCGCAAGCCACCCAACGGTGTGTGGCGGAGGGCACTTTACGTGCCACTGTCATTACCTCCCTTTCCTGTTCCAGTCGCGTATGGTTCGCGGGAAGAACGACTGTCTGAAAGCCTCCGTGCGCGCTCTAATCTCTCTAATTTTACATTCGTGATCTCCTCGGGAGGTATAAGTAGGGGGAAGCAATATATTCGATACCTCATCCAGAAACGCACCCTCTCGAAACCTGGCGAGCAAGCTACACCGCGATGCAGAGCGCCTCTCTTGCAGAGTCTGCCACTTGAGTTTATTAAACATCTCCGTAACGCTATCACGGTTACCAAATAACCCGGTGACGAAACGCGCCGCTCTTCTTTGGATCTTTTCTATCTCCTCCGTCAACTCGACCTGGTACGGATCCCACACTGATGAGCAATACTCAAGTATAGGTCGAACGAGTGTTTTGTAAGCCACCTCCTTTGTTGATGGACTACATTTTCTAAGGACTCTCCCAATGAATCTCAACCTGGCACCCGCCTTACCAACAATTAATTTTATATGATCATTCCACTTCAAATCGTTCCGTACGCATACTCCCAGATATTTTACAGAAGTAACTGCTGTAAATGACTCGAATGCGGGTTAATTCAAGGAAGGCGGACATGAAATCGGGATCACCTCTTACAAATTAAAAGTGAACAATAATATTAATTCAATATATTATCTGCTTAATTAGTACAAGTATGCTTACATCTGCCAACACTAACAAGATGTCCGTCTACACGCTACCAAGACAAGAGAAGAAGTGAAGACGACTAAAAAATTAATGAGAGAGCGTATCTTGTCCTCTCTTTAGATCATTTTGTTATATTTCTTCGCCCACGAAACTTACACAGAGAAATTATTATTTTACGGGTACATGAGAAAAACGTATATTATTCAAAATTTAAACGTCTCTTCTTTATAAATACTGTTTTTTAAGTCTTTTCATATTAGTTCACTGGGGACGCTGCAAGGACTGCCAAGCACATCGTGACCTCTTCACATCTGTAACTTGTAAGGCACCCCTTATCTGCAGCCAGAAAGCATTTTACTTTATTTCCAGTTTTGTTATTTTACATACGTGAAGTGGGTGTATCAGCGCTGCAGTACGTAAGGACTAAGGAGCGAGCAGTAGGTTCCCACGCTGGCTTGCAGAGGCGCTTTCAGAGCCAGTGAGATGAGGTGCCGGGGCAGAAAAAACTCTTGTCATCAACAATGAGATACGTAGGGAAAGTGCATTTATTTTTGAATCAAGTAATTAATAATAATAAATATTTACTAACAAAAGTTGCCTTTTGCCTCTCAGGCATTAAGAGGATTCTACGGGTCAGCTACACTGAAGAGCCAGAGAAATTGGTGCAGCTGCCTAACATCGTGTAGGGCCACCGCAAGTATGCAGAAGAGCCGCAACACGATCTGACATGGACTCGACTAACGTCTGAAGTATTGCTGGAGGGAATTAACACAATGAATCCTGCAGTACGAGGGGTGGAGATCTCTTCTGAACAGCACATTCCAAGGCATCCCAGACATTCTCAATAATGTTCATGTCTGGAGAGTGTGGTGGCCAGCGGATGTGTTTAAATTCCGAAGAGTATTCCTGGAGCCACTCTGTAGCAATTCTGGACGTGTGGGGTGTCGCAGTGTCCTGCTGGAATTGCCCAAGTCCGTCTGAATTCTCAACGGACATGAAGGGAAACAGGTGATCCGAGAGGATGCTTATGCACGTGTCACCTGTCAGAGTCGTATCTAGACGTATCAGGGGTCCCATATGACTCCAACTGCACATGCCCCACACCATTACAGAGCCGCCACCAGCTTGAACAATCCCCTGCTGACATGCAGGTCCATGGATTCGTGAGGTTGTTTCCATACCCGTACAAGTCCATCCGCTCGATACTATTTGAAATGAGACTCGTCCCACCAGGCAACATGTTTCCAGTCGTCAACAGTCCAGTGTCAGTGTTGAGTGGCCCAGGCGAGGCGTAAGGCTTTGTGTCGTGCAGTCATCGGGGGTACACGAGTGGGCCATCGGCTCCGAAAGCCCATATCGGCGATGTTTCGTTGAATGGCTCGCACGCTGACACTTCTTGATGCACAAACACTGAAATCTGCAGAAATTTGCGTAAAGGTTGCTCTTCTGTCACGTTGAACGATTCTCTCCAGTCTTCGTTGGTGCAGTTCTTGCACGATCTTTATCTGGCTGTAGCGAAGTCGGAGATTAGATTTTTTACAGGATTCCTGATATTCACGGTACACTCGTGAAATTGTCGAACGGGAAATTCCCCACTTCATCACCACCTCGGAAATATTTCTTCGGCGCTTCAGTGTATCTTTCAGTAAGTTTTCAATGGTAGGAAGTGTTGATCTTAACAAATAAATGAATAACTTCGGCATAACCGAAGATGTACGATCTTATATGAGGCAAATTCGAGACTTGCACAAGTCAGAGACTGAACGCCCAGCCGACAGCGGTCGATAGGATGCCTTTCGATCTGAACATGGTCTCGTACTGTTAATAGTTTGCTTATAACCAGTGTGAACAAATTCATTCTAGAGTTTTTCTTAAATAAACGCACCATAATGGCATCCTATGTAAATAATTATTTGCACAAAAAAACTTCTCTCCACTTCATTACATAAAACCTAGTAGTGTTGCACTTTCAGAATCCGACGGCGCTCCTAAGACACTGCAAGGGGACGTAAAACTACGAGATAATCTCCACCGTGATAGCTAGGACAGATTCCTATGCGGCGGCTCACTCAGTCAGTGCAAGGACGGACTGGCTTAATTAACGCAAATCTCGGATGGGAACGTATGTATGGCCAGTTATACTGTACGCCCGTTATACCACCATCTACGGACTCACCGGCTAAGCGGAGACATTTCTGGAGGTTTAGTACGGGTTTTGCAATCCGCTGTCTGGGTATAGGTGATGGACTGTCTGCAACATTCTGTGTCTCCTCTACCATTGGTCAGAAGCTATCAGCACCGCGACTTGGGTATTACTGCCTCACGCATAGGCTGCTGTTGACGCAACACAAACGGTTGCGTTTAGAGTGTTGCTTGTGACCACGAAAGATGGACTGACGATGAATGACGTCGCATTCTGTTTAGCCGTGAATAGCAGTTCTGCACTATCATCGGTGAGTATGTTGGCGACTGTAAAATGCATACCTTAAAAGTTATGAACAATTGTTCATTAGAAGAGTTGTGTTTCCAAGCAGCGAAGATGAGTACGTGCTAATAGCTCTTAAGGTATACACTTTAGAGCACATGTTTACTGGACTTTTGTTCTTGTTTTGGTCCACATTACCATTTCCCAAAATATGGAAAGCAAAGAGCTTCCAATAGAAGAGATTTGCTTCACAGTATCGAAGATGAAAAATTGCTCGTAGCTCTTAAGGTATGCATTTCCGACCCTGTGTTTACTGACACTTGTTTGCTTCCAGTATCGTATACTTACAATTGTAAGCGTTTACATCATTAATTATGATACACCCTGTATATACCCCTGTTTACACCGTTTTTCGTTATCTTGTAAGGTGGTAAATGCTTCGATTGTCGTGTAGGAGATGCCGGGTTTCCTTGCATGCGATGAATGTCTCTTCTACTCCGCTTTCCTGCAATTCTAAAATTTTGGTTTTAATTTTTTTTTATCGGTTGCTCGATCTCCCCCAGAATCTAGTTCAGCCTGCAGTTCACGAGTAACAAGATATTAATATTCGATGCTCTTTCTCCTATCTTCGTTAGAAACATATAGTTTCTTGATGCTATGTTTTACGAGGATTTCACACGAATCAGCCGCATCACTAGAGAAACGCTTCCGGTTGACCCACGACTGGTAACACACACCCAACCGTAATTTTTTTCCATGCTGTTTAGAGTATGTTGTCATTTAATTTCCGTTATCCTGTATGTCCCTCACCGAAGTAATGTAGTGCCCGTAACATACTCTTCCGAATTTTTTCTCAACACTCTATCATATACACCGAGCGAGGTGGCGCAGTGGTTAGCACACTGGTCTCGCATTCAGAAGGACGACGGTTCAATCCGCGTCCGGCCATCCTGATTTAGGTTTTCCGTGATTTCCCTATATCACCTCAGGCAAATGCCGGGATGGTCCCTTTGAAAGGGCACGGCCGATTTCCTTCCCCATCCTTACCTAACCCGAGCTTGTGCTCCGTCTCTAATGACCTCGTTGTCGATGGGACGTTAAACACTAATCTCCTCCCTCCTCCTCCTCTATCATATACAGTGCCTCTAATGCAGCCTGGGGAGGAAACGTTAGAGTTATTCAAGTGACGCTTATATCGTCGTTCGACTAATACATTGCATTATCGAGCAGAATGGCGATACACACCGCAAACGCAACGTTTTCGGCGATTGTGATCCCATACAAGAATCATTGACTACCTGGCGAAATTTTTCGCTGGCAGCCTAGAGGTGCATACCCCTACGTAATCCACCATTCGCCCATACATAACACTGTATCTGGAATTCGTACAGGATAGCAATAATGATGAATGCCGACCACTAGCAAAATGCTTTTTGTTGATGGCGATTGTCCGTACCAGAAACAAACACCTTCGGGAAGGCGGGAAGGTGGAGCAGCTGCTACTGCATCATTGCAAATAAAAATGTTACGAAATCTTTGCTCAGTTGCTAAATTATCAAGGATCGATTCAAGTAATTTGGATGCCGAATCGATTTCCATGTAGTTTACCACTCTACCAAAATCAAATGCCCATTAATTATAGTTATAGGGCCACATACTGTTTCTAGGTTTACTCTCTGGTAGTTACATATCCTTCAGATTGATTGTTGTTCGAAGGAAACGCTTTGATTAAGTCAGTTCCATTGCATCACTGCAGTCAGCTGTTACAGTGCAACCTTAGTTGAACCTTGCTGAAGTCCTTGCTGATATTTTTGATAACATCTGTAGTCAAGCTATCACCGTAGCTGATCTCCTGCATCAGTTTATTTTACTGTCATACAAGATAAGTCCTCATCTTTAAGGCAGTGATGTAATTTTGTATGCTGTTTACTGTACAGGGTAATTATGAAGTTCAAGAGTAACTTTAAAAAATGGTACACATAAACAGTCAAGAACATCGAAACAAATGATACAGTAATCAACGAAAACCTCTCAATATTTTTTAGTGTTTATAATCGTTCTGCGTGTCCAGCCTTCGTCACATTGCACAAATCTAATCGATAGATCAGTCCTGTCCACACTCTACGCAACATATCAAGAGTGACGCTAAAACCAGCAGCTGCCATGCGTTGTCACAGGTCTTCGGGACTCCGTGCTATATGTGGGATATAAACGTTATCCTTGATGTAAACCCACAAGAAATAATCGCAAGACATCAAATATGGCGATCGTTATGGGCACTCGAGTAACTGTAGCTCATCTTCCACGACTCGGTCTACCAGCGACGTAGGAGCGTTTCGTTCAAGCAATCGCGCAAACGATTGTGCAAATATGTAGGGACACCATCTTGTTGAAGGATCCATCTCCGCCACCAATCTATAATTGTAACATGAAGCCACAATTGCTGCATGTCGACATGGGTGATACAATGACATTTCTCTCAGGGGAGAATAATGGTGAGTAGACTGTCTTGTTCGACATGCCACAAAACTCGTTAATTTTGTCGGTATGTCGAACGAGTTCAACAATTACATGGGGATTCCCTAGCTCCACGTACCTTGTGCCGGTTGGCCACTTCGAGGGAGATTATTGAAGACGCTATTGGCAAGATAATTCTGCATATCAACGCAGAACTGCAGTTGGCATGATTTGTCATGTCTTACGAGTTTCAGGAGCTACAGTTTGTAAGACTTCACTCTTAATCGCTTGCAAAGGATTTTTCACGCTACTAAAGTGCGCGTCATTTATGACGGCGGCCGAGTTTAGGTTCGTTCTGCGCATCTGACGTCACAAAACACAGTCAGCCAATGAACAGAGAACGACGTGGCCAGAACTCGACTGCAGTGCAGAGCATGGACGAGTGTCTTCAGTTTTAGAAACATTCATTCATAAATAAAGTAAATGAACAAAAGCAATGTCTTGATAGCAGACTTTCTTTTATAGAAAGTTTGGAAAAAGCATTCTTTTTACCAATTCCTTCACATTCTATTAATTAATTAAACCAAACAAGCAATAAGCCCCCTAATTCAGGCGATAGCAAGGAAAGGTGTTTGTATCATTCTCACCAACCGCTTTTTCGCAATAAAGAACAGCGGTAATTGTTTATTTCCTATTGTACTTCGACGAAACGTTAGTAATTCATAACCATACCAACAGCGTTTGTCGGTATTTTGCGTGATATTTTAAAGTCCTCCAGGAGATACGGTGAATGACGAGCTATTAGTGTAATGGTTAAAGTGTATGGCTGCTAAGCGAAAGGTTCTGAGTTTGAACCTTGATCGGTGCTTAACATTTCCTTTATTTTAAAAATAATATCGAAGTGTTTTACTTCATGAATTTTATTCGTTTGAATGTGCCGGCACAGTAGCTCAGCATGTTCGGTCAGAGCGTTACCTACCCTCTGTGACACGAAACTGAGTGAACAGATCAATGAAGAACCTAAATGGGTGTCATTGGACGTCCGCCCCAAACATATTCAACGAACAATATAGAAAAAATGAAATCAACAAAAAAAAAACTGTATCGAAGTGTCTTACTTCATTAACTTTATTCGTTTGAATGTAATTTTTTGAAATTTCTAGTTACAACTAAAATCGACCATACGGAAGGTATACGCTATGGACTTTTACCTCTGCAAACTCTTCAAAATTTCGTGCAATGGTTTACTACATCTAATGCTGCACAATAACTGCGTTGAACATCGAAACAAAATTAAGTCATTTATGGGGGAAGGTATCAGTCAAGAAGATATTTAAAATTCAAATTTTTTGACCAAATAGTTTTTGTGAAATCGAATGATAAAGTTTGTCAAAGCAGTCGAAACACCGTGTGTCTGCACAGGCGAACAGTGCAGTGATGACAAAATCGCGCACATCGCGGAATGCGTGGAGGACGTCTCTGTAGCAGCGAAATGATTAATGCGGCCGTGGTGGCGTTACTTCATGAACTGCGCGCTCCACTCTAAACGTAACTATGCTATACTATGGCGCTGCTTCTCTTGGCGCGTGCGTCGTTTGCAACTGGCAATGCAGCAATCTTCCGCGTCTGGGCGGGCATGCGCGAACCGCCAAGATAAAAGAATTGAACTATAGTAGTAGAATGTTCATTTCTGCAGGAGCTCGATAGGTAGACTTCCTGGACTTCACAACGAAACGTCTCTCTGACTGTTCTCTGTATTCTGAGATTCCTATTCGTCCCCAATGTTTTCCATCGCACAAATAACAATCCTCCTCGAATTTCTTGAATCACATCACTGTGCTGTTGTAAAGTGATGTCGCCTTGTGAAATTTGCCAGGGAAAGGTAATTGTACACCGTCCACCGATTGAGAACGGGCAAATTCTAGCGCATGCATGGCTCAGCACCATTTTCGGCAACTACGGCCGGTAGCGCCCTTGTCGACGATTTTTCAAACTAACTTGGCAGCACCACGTCCAAAAACAAACTTCCGAGCTTGTCTCTCACGTGCTGTATCATTTGTTGCGTTATGGTTCGCCATTTACCCTTAGCGATTCTCTCAAATGTTTTGTGATCTTGCTAGCTACCCTGTATTTTAAATTTTGCAGAGTTAATTTATGTTTTAAAATTTTTTTCGTGTGGTAATGTTGATTATTGTAAAGTAACTTAAGAATTTCTCAGAGTTACAAATTAAATTTGTTTAAAAGTTAAAAGTACAGTATGGAGCTTGTAAGGATAGCTGGTATGTCCCGGCGGGGTCAGGGATTTTCTCTGCCTCGTGATGACTGGGTGTTGTGTGATGTCCTTAGGTTAGTTAGGTTTAAGTAGTTCTAAGTTCTAGGGGACTGATGACCATGGATGTTAAGTCCCATAGTGCTCAGAGCCATTTGATAGCTGGTATGAATATTCCAGTGATCTGTTGTTGTTGATGCTGTCTTCAGTCCAGTGACTGGTTTGATACAGCTCTCCATGCTACTCTATCCTGTGCAAGCCTCTTCATCTCCAAATAACTATAGCAACATACACCCTTCTGAATCTGCTTACCGTATTCATCTCTTGGTCCACCTGTATGATCTTTACGCCCTCAGCCGCGCGGGATAGCCACGCAGTATTAGGCGTCTTGTCACGGTCAGCGTCAGAGGTTCTAGTCCACTCTCGGGCACGAGTGTATGTATGGTCCTTAGCGTAAGTTAGTTTAAGTTAGATCAAGTAGTCTGTAAGTTTAGGGACCGATGACTTCAGCAGTTTGGCCCCGTACGACCTAACAACAAATGTCCAAATTTTACCCCCTCACACTTATCTCTGGCACTAAATTGATCACCCCTTGGTGTCACAGAATGTGTCCTATGAACCGATTCCTTCTTCCAGTCAGGTTGTGCCACAAATTTCTTTTCTCCCCAACTCTGTTCAGTACCTCCTTATTAATTATGTGATCTACCCATCTGATCCTTCGGAATTTCAAAGACTATATTCCAGTTAAGGCAACAGCCTTGCCGCAGTGGATACACCGGTTCCCGTTAGATCACCGAAGTTAAGCGCTGTCGGATGTGGTCGGCACTTGGATGGATGACCTTCCAGTGCGCCATGAACTGTTGCCATTTCTCGGGGTGCACTTAGCATCGTGATGCCAACTGAGGAGCTACTCGACCGAATAGTAGCGGCTTCGGTTAAGAATACCATCATAACGACCGGGAGAGCGATGTGCTGACCCCACGCCCCTCCTATCTGCATCCTCCACTGAGGATAACGCAGCGGTCGGATGGTCCCGGTAGGCCACTCATGGCCTGAAGACGGAATGCATATTCCAGTTAACGTTGACAAGAAGTTAGACTAAGTCTACCAGTGCCATAAATGTAGGTCTGCCTTTTCTTAACCTACGTTGTAAGATAAGTCATCGGGCCAGTATTGCCTCCCGCATTCCTACATTTCTCTGGAATCAAACTGATCTTCCACAAGGTCGGCTTCTACAGGTATTTCCGTTCTTCTGCAAAGAATTCGTGGTAGTATTTTGCAACCATGATTTATTAAACTGATAGTTCGGTAATATTCACACCTCTAAGCACTTGCTTTATTTGGAATTATAACATCCTTCTTGAAGTCTGAGGGTATTTCGCAGGTCGTATATATCTCGCATTGATATTGAAGAATTTAGTCTTGGCTGGCTATCCTAAGGCTGTCAGTAGCTCTGTCGGAATGTCATCTACTCCCAGGGCCTTGTTTCAATTTAGGTCCTTCATTTCTCTGTCAAAATCTTCTCACAGTATGATATCTCCCATCTCAGCTTCATCTACGTCCTCTTCCATTTTAATAATATTGCCTGCAAGTTCATCTTCCTTGTGTAGAAACTCTATATGCTCCTTCCAACTTTAAGCTTTCCCTTCTTTATGTAGGACTGGTTTTCCTTCCGTGTTCTTGATTTTTAACAACTCTGCCCAGTTTTCCCATTCTCCTTCTAGGAGGTTTCGTTTGTAGTCTGCCTAGACTTGGTTTTGTAGAACCTAGTTTTAGAAGGCTGGCTGAGATGTGTCGGTAGCTGGGCATGAGAGCACCACTACTCTACCTGACATGATTTATGCATGTTCCATTCCAGCTGTTCTCTCTCTTATCTCCTTCAGGCTCTGCAGTGCTGAGGCGAATGTGCTAGTGACCTAATTGAAGCGTTGAGACAGTTGTGTTGTGGTATCAGACGCCAAATGTGGCGTATTGACACCAAATGCAGTGGATGGGTGCCAGGAGGTACCGTATTAAAACTCGGTGAGAAATTTCCAAATGATTTATTCGTTTCCACTCCAGCGTTTCGTTCACCTCAGTACGCGTCACAGCATCCCTCAATGCTGAGGCCACTGCCCCAGCGACCCAGTGCAGTGCGCTGTTTCCAGCCGGGCTTGTACGCCGGCGGAGTGCGTCGTCGTTAGGATGCCGCGGTTGACTCGGCGGTCTGTGTCCCTGCTGACTCTGCGCCTCTCGGTGTGAGCTGCAGGTGACGAGCTTAGTCCACCTTCTTGCCGGCGTGGCTGAAATCGCGGTGACCAACAAGCGCCCGCTATCCGACATCTGTATGTGCGGCCCTCCCCTCAAAAGTCTCCGGTCTGTGTCGGGAGCCGAGACGACTGTACATGGTAGCGAGCCGAAAAGTGGCCCGCCCTGGCTGGCTGTGGACCCTGCGTCAATCTCAGAAGGTCGATCCAACGACCCGCCGTGAACTGGAATGATGGCGCATGTGTTGTTGCGTGTAGCCCGGTGGTGTGACGCGCTGCCGTCCAGGAGAGCTGCCACGCTTGAACGAATGTTGTTAGAAAACGGCACCTACTTATACTCGGTTGTGCGCCTCTGTTTTGCCAAGCGCACCACTTTGCGTCACGTATGCATAACACTTATGTTGGCCAGTGGCCCTCTTCTGCCTGTGACTTGCGCCATGCAAACTGCTGTGTGCGTCCCCTCCGGCAGTTCTACGCCCCTGTGGCCTCTATTTGCCTTTGCAACTGCTGGTATGCGTAACTTACTGCACTCCTGCCCACACCTGGCCATAACTCGTGTTCCGAACAACTGTCCCTATCCTAAACGGTAGTGCCACTACAGTTGGCTTCTGTCTGTGTCGACTCAGCTCTTAGTCAATTCCAAAACCACACACAGAGTTTTGTTGCGTTCTGCACAGCAGATCAACCAGATGTACGTTGCAGGCAGCGGTCATCAACTGGGGTTCTTCACCACGGGCACCCACTACGAGAAAGATCTTTTAAGTCTTTTCAGTTTCACTATGTTGAATGTTCGAATAGTGTACGCCATTTCTGAGTTCAGTTTCCTATACCTACAACAGGTGTCGTCATAAAATGGCAACTACACTCACCGTGTAAACTTGGAATCACCACAGGAGGCGTGGACACATCCTGAACAGCTACAATAGAAGTTTTTAATGACGTATTTCAAAGTAACATTAAGTGGCTAGCTGGAAACGGACTCCCTAAATTTTGAGAAAACCCACTACATTCAGTTCTGCAGGAAAAAATTGATGTAACACTTGAATATGAGTCGGTAAACAGGGCAGAATGACCCAAATATTTGGCTGCACATATTGATGAACCGTTGAACCGGAACAGGATCATTACTGAGCTGCTCAAAACATTTGCTCTTTGTACAGGCGCTGTTCTTGGAAACAGACAAATCAACCTCCTGAGATACGTTGCATATTGTCACTCAATAACGTCTCATGGAACAATTTGCTGGCATAAGTTTTCACATAGAAAGAGGATGCTGGCTGAACAAAAGCGAGCTGTAAGAATAACAGGTTGTGTTCATGTGCGGTCATCAAGTTGGTATTTCTTCAATAGATGAGACATTTTTAAATGGACCATCGCAGTACTTATATTCGCAAACAAAATTCGTCATAAATAATCCATCACAATTTCAGAAGAACAGTGATGTCCATACCTATGACACAAGGGGGAAGAATTTGCCCTTATTACCAATTATTAAAATTGTCAGTGGCTCAGAAAGAAGTCCAATGTGCAACAACAAAAATTTCTGATCGTTTTTCCAACAGATAAGGTCTCGAATGTAGCAAAGCAAATTTTAAATATAACCTAAAATCATTGCTACCTGGCTATTCTTATTCCATGGACGAATTTTTATCATAAACTGGTAACACGTAATTTAGTCATAGATAATTTTTAAGTCTAGTTGCATGAGTAGGACTATAAAATAACAAATTGGTTAATTTTAATGTTAATTATGTATAGGCCTACATATCCTGTAAACTGCCTCTTTTCACGTCACTTCAATAGTCGAGTCGTTCAAATGTCCTGCGAAACGTGTACTGTAAAACGGGGTTACTTTGACTTTGAGGGTAACTGACAGTTTTTGGGGCTACTTTAGCAGAGCTCCAAAATACGGTTTAGACGTTTGCGGAGCGAACGTACGCGACCTTGTATGGCAGGAGGAGAGTGGAGGGAGTGGGTTGTGTTGTGACGTGTGACTCACTGATTAGACCGAGAGTGTTCGTCGTTGGTGTTCGTAGTGTGGTGCATAAACACGGCTTCGTATTGTTTGGATGCCTTGTTACTGTTAAGTTTATAGAATTATTTACTTAAGCATATATAGATTTGGGGAGACATATTTGTGAGAATGCGTGAGTTTGTTGGCGGTATATATAAGGTTGTAACCTCCCCACAAAATTTTAAAAGAAAAAAGAATGACAATACTTAATAGAAATGGGAGCCGAGTGTAACCTCCCCACAAAAATTTACATGAATGACAATATTATTTAAGAATGCTAATGGTCATTGCTCTATGCGTAACCTGCCCACAATGAAATGTACTGACACTGGCAACAAAATCTGAAATTCGCAATCTGACTCAAATATAAATTCTTCACAAAAATTAAAGTCCATTCAGTGATAAGAAATTTCAATTAAACCGAAACATCGGTCTTTGGCCCTGTGTAAAACAATCATAATTAAAGTCTTACCTCAGAATAACTGGATGTCAAATTTCTGCTCTTATTCCTGCGCACAGCTTGGAGGAACTGCATTGCAAATAATAATATTCCTTTTTTCTGTGAATTTACTGAAATTTTTCTTCAAAAGAAGTGGAATGAAATGGGAAGTGCAACGAAATCTTTAGTTCAATAAAAAATTAAATTTTTGAAAAAATGCTTTTGAAATCAAAATTATTATTGGGGGACTTGTTAGAGATTGATTACAATAAATAAGTTTTACATTGTCTAATGATTATATTAATTAATAGTATACCTCATTCACCATCTTGACCAGTGTTGCCGACCGCCTACATCACACAACCGCACTGGGCTGCTACTACTGACCGACCGCTATGCATGACGACTACTAGCGTACTGCTCTGCACGACTACACAGAGCTACAGACTCGCAACGACTGCCAACAGACAGAGAACCGCTCGCAACACTCGCGCGGTCAAGCGCAAACTCTCTGGTCACAGATGCTACAATGCCTCGCCATCGCTGCTATGTTACATACGTGTTTCATAACCCTCCACTGGGGGGGCAAAAATTTGGCAGCGATGGTGAGTCATTTGGACTTGCCAAGCGCGGCAAAATTTTTCTTTAACTAACAAAATTCTACAACTTACAGAATATTTAAATGTTGTGCACACGCACTAAGTACAAAATATATCAGACAAAGACAAAATGTGAATACAAAACATAGTAGCAAATCAGAAAAATGTATATACAAATTATTTGACAGATAACAAAGTGCACAGGCACTGAAAAAATTCTTTAGCATATCCAGAACAAATAAACAGACTGGTAAGAACAAATATCATGATGACAAGTGACATAAGTGTACTCGCATTGGAGTACAGCGAATCGAAAAATGTATAACCTATGAACATAAATGATGTTAGCAAAAAATTTTTTCTTTATGTGACAAGAATCAGGATAGGAAAGGGAAGGATTGCATCATGGTTGTAGCACTTTAGATTGCACACAGCTGTTCTGAAAGTCCATATCTTTCCACAGAAGTACAACACCAAGTGACACAACTTGAAGTTCTTTTCCCATCAGAATTTATCAGTGTAGCCAAGACACTGAACTGTCGTAGTAATGTTCCATGTTTTCATTTTGGCAGTACCTTACGTACACCAAACAGTGGGACCATAATAATGTCTTCATCGCTCACGGTGGTGGACAGCATGTCGTGTCAACACCACGCTCTTACAAGGCACACCAACGTAGAATTAGTGCAAAACCAAATATAGTGCTCCATGATCACTAGGATAAACAGGACAAATGGACATTGCAATAATTCAGGGTATTTAGCTCATGAGGTGAAGGACATTATGTCACATACCATTGACAATTACAGTCTTCATTAGTAGTTTGCGGCATTCATAGCCCAGTTATTGAACATTTCTGTACCAAGTATGCAGTATTACAGAAAAATGTTCATTAATTGTTTTACATAGAATCAGTAGCCTTCTTTTCCTGGTTACAAAGTATTATGAAATAATCGCATTCTTTTCATATACAGAGTATAATTAAGAATCATTAACCTTCTCCTAATTACAATTAATTAATCATTTGTCATTCCAATAATAATCATTAGTCTTCTCCTAATTACAAAGCATTATTAAACAGTCACATTCCTTTCTGGTTACAAAGTATCAACATTGGAAACAAGAGCTAATCAATGGCATAATTAATAACAATTCGTGGAGTGACATTAATTATTGGCACTCAGTGGCCAGCAAGTATTGAATAGAATCATCATTCAGTATTATTCAGATTATTACGAAGTCATTATTAAAAATCCGTTAATTACAGTCATAGCATTAATAATCATGGGCATTACAAGTACTCATTACAATAAACAGTGTTCCTCATTCAGTAGTATTCAGATCATTACAAAGTCATTATTAAAATCAGTTAATTACAATCAAAGCATTAATAATCATGGGCATTATAGGTAGTCTCATTACAATAAACAGTGTTTCTCCTTCAGTAGTATTCAGATCATTACAAAGTCATTATTAAAATCAGTTAATTACAGTCAAATCATTAATAATCACAGGCATTATAAGTAGTCTCATTACAATAAACAGTGGCAGTTATTAGCTAGTGACAAAGCATTATCTTAAATATATACTTTTTTTTTTGTCTCATTAAGAAGTCATTACTGAAGCGACATACTATTCAGAGCTAATCAGTATTATTCAGAATTATCATAAACTAGTGACATTATGTGGGACTGGTAATACCTCTTTTAGCAATGCATTGCGTTGGGATCGATAATTAATTGGTGAGGCATAACACTATTTGCTTTTGACCTATTGCTGCAAACGAGGATAGGTAACGTCATTCGTCATGAGTCAGCTGTAGCAAGGTTATGTAACAAGGCAGTATATATGATCACATTTATAAATGATAAACACAAATGGGTAAAAATACAAAAAAAAAATGCAAGTACTAGAACAGGTATAATAAGTAACAGGTTTAGCAAGTATCATGAAAAGCTTCTCCTGGAAAAAATACAAAATGGATTATTGACCTGAAAGAAGAAACGCACACTATGCTGAAAAGTAGTGAACGTCGAATTAACAGGTAGTGAAATGTGTATAAAATATGTTCCATAGCTGTCCTTTCCAAAACTTTCCGTCATCCTACTATGCAATATAACACCTGCTGTCAAAGCAAACTGCAACAAATACTTAAATAACTACATAGCATAAATATAAAACTTCAACATTATCCTCATCTGTAAAGAAAAAACTTCATTATCAATCACTTCATTCTCCACATTATCATAACTTCATTATTATCATCACCTGTAAAGAAAAACTTCATTATTCATAATACCATATCCTTCATCATTATTCATCAGTATTCATTATCATCTGCAAAAAATCACTTCATTACTCATTATACAACTATTCCTTATCTCTAGCATATTTCATCACTAAAACTAAGATGTGTAGTTCAGTCTGACAGCCTGCATCAATCACCTTGTATTCTGAAAGAAAAAATTAGTTAAGACTGCTATTCTGTGATGAGTATAGTATAGTCTTGTTAATGCTTGTTAATCCTGATCCATTTACTCTTCCTCATAAAGTTATTGCATCTCCTTTCGTTTATCCCGTAGGTGAAATTCCCATTTCTGTTGAATTTATTTCTTACATGCATCATTTCTTTCTGAAATTGATGACAGAGATTAATGTCCTGCATTTAAATCATATACCCACTAAATAATGACTGGTTTATGGTGACACAATTAAGCATACAGCATAACATGACAGAAAACGTAATATGTCAAAAACATTGACAGTGTTCAAATGCAAAAATATACACAGAATAATACAATGCAGCAGCAAAAAAAAAAAAAATGTAAAACAGTCACGATGTTGAGATGTCATAAGGCAAAAAATGTCAAAGTCGACTGGTGTGTGTTATATCTTAACTATTTCACAATACATACAAACAAAACTGGAGTACAATCATATACACAAAAAAGTGGAAAATGTGCACGGTCTGATGTGTAACGACAAGAAAAGCGACCTGCTAACCTTACCTTGCCGGGCACTTGCCAAGAAAAAATACGATAATCATCAGTAATTAGTCACGTGAAATAATTGCATTAGTAAATGGCATCATAGTGTGTTGAATCATACAGTGGTTTCACTCAATAAACGGTTTAATGTTTGAGATATGGTGATTGCCTTTCGATTTTTTGGTTCTCAAAGTTTCGACGTGTACAACATTGGGGTGAGGGATGCTGCGAATCCGATATGGACCTGCGTATAGAAGTTCAAATTTACTGCACTTACCTTTTAATTTACTGGATAAATAGTGTGTACGTATCAATATCTTCTGTCCAACGTGAAAGTCGCGGCGTGTACAAACCTGTTTTTGCTGTCTTCTCCGGCGCTCTGCGGCCCGTTTGATGTTGTTCAGCGCAATGTCAATTATTTCGTGGTGTCGTAATCGACGAGATGTAGGAAATGTTATTAATTCTTTAATTTTGTTAGGTGGTTCAGCATTTTTCAGTATAACAGACGGAGATAGCATAGTGGATTCATTTGGAATGGAATTAATTACATCTTGGAATGAGAATATGTGTGTGTCCCAATCAATATGTCTTTTGTGGCAGTATATTCGGCACAGTTTACCAATTTCTTTCATTAATCTTTCACAAGGGTTCGAAGAAGCGTGGTACTTGGATATATAGATCGGAGAAATGTTTCTGGCTCGTAACATGCGTGTCCATACGCTACTACGAAATTGTGATCCATTATCAGAAATTACTTTCATTACATGCCCTACATGAGATAGAAAATGTTTTACAAATGCATTTGAAACAGTTTTAGCAGTAGCTTTGCGTAATGGAGTGAAAGTAACAAATTTTGAAGTGAGCTCAACAGCGACAAAAATGTAGCAAAAACCTCTGTTAGTTCTCAGAATCGGACCAAAAATGTCTACTGCGGCCATATGTCTTAATTTAACAGGTATAATGGGATATAAAGGAGGAATATGTGAAGTGGTGTCTGATTTAGCTTTCTGGCAAATTTTACAAGACGCTAAAACTTGTCGTATACGTTTTTCCATGTTAGTAAAATAACAGTTCTGTCTCAGTATAAGAAAACATTTTCGTGCTCCGTAATGTGCGTAGCTTAAATGAGTGTACCAAATTAATTTGTTAACCAGTTCGTCAGGTATGCATAATAACCAATTGTTGCTGTCAGGGTGAGAGCGGCGAAACAGAATGTCATTGCGTACAGTGTAATGGTTTCTAATCGTAACATTATTCTTATCTTGCCAAAGGTGTTTAATTTCTTTCCACACATTGTCTTTATTTTGTTCTTGTGCTATGTCCTGTAATGACGATGAAATAAAGTTTTCAAATGCAACTTGCTGAATGTACATGACACTGAAATTTGTTTTGCAGAAGTTGGTTGCTACGTCTTTCTGATTGTTGCCGAGAGAACGCGATAGTGCGTCTGCTATAACATTTTGTGTGCCGGGAATGTGAACTATTGTAAAACTAAATTCTTGTAAATAAAGTTTCCATCTGCTTAACCTGTCGTGAGTGAGTTTAGCCGAAAGTAAAAATTGTATCGCTCTGTGGTCTGTGTAAACGGTGGTATGTCTGCCATAAAGAAAGTGCCTAAATCTCGTAAAAGCCCATACAACACATAATGTTTCCAATTCTGTAACAGAGTAATTTCGTTCAGCAGGTGACAGAATGCGACTTGCAAATGCGATGTTTTTAATTACTGTAGAACCGTCTTCTTCAATTTCCTGGAAAATGTGTACGCCTAAAGCGGTATTGGAACTGTCAGTGGCAATGGAAAAATTTCTGGTAAGATCTGGGTGCGATAATAGTGGTGCATTCAACAAAGCATGTTTCAGGTTCATGAATTCAGAGTGTGCTTGCTTATCCCAAGACCAAATACTGTTTTTACCTGTTAATTGGCATAGTCTAGGCGTGTCTAAAGCGGAGTGATGAATAAATTTACGAAAAAAGTTAATTAAGCCCAAAAAACTGCGTAATTGCTTCTTCGTCGTAGGAACGGTAATGTCACGTAGAGCTTGAAGTTTTTCCGGATCAGGTGCAATACCTTCTGCTGAAATTACGTGTCCAAGAAATTTTATGGAAGTTTTGCCAAAGTGCGATTTACTAAGATTAACTGTAACTCCTTGTGCATGAAAAGTTTGTAACAGTTGTTCAAGAATCAGATTGTGTTCGGACCAGTTAGCTTCTGCGATAAGAATGTCGTCTACATACGTCGTAATTCTGTCTTTAAGTTCTGTCGGAAGTATAGTGTTCAAACCGCGAATAAAAGCTGCAGAAGAAATAGTTAAGCCGAACGGTAGTTTGCAAAATTGATAACAGTCGCCGAAACAGAGAAAAGCTGTATATTTTCTGCAGTTCGGATGAAGTTGAATTTGCCAAAATCCCGATTTCAAATCTAGTGTAGAATAAATAGCTGTACCATGAAATTTCTGTAAAAGTTCCTCTAGTGTCTGTGGTCGATCTGTTTCATTAATAATAATGTCATTAATGTGACGTGAATCAAGTACAAGGCGAAGTGAGCCATCTTTTTTCTTAAGAATATGTAGCGGGTTTATGTACGGACTAACTGCTGGTTCAATAATTCCTTGATCAAGCATATCCTGCAATTCTTTTTTAACCTGTTCTCTGTGAATGTATGGAATAGGATAATGCTTTGCTTTAAATGTGTCGTGCGGTTTGACTTGAAATTCATACATAAAGCCGGACATAGTACCAGGAATGTTGTCAAAAACTGGAGCTTGCTGTAAAAGAATTTTGTGTAATTGCGTTCGTTCGTCGTCTGTAGTTGCACTGCTTTGTCTATGGTCTTTCCTGTAAAAGAGTGTCTCTGATGTCGTCAAAAGTAATTACATTTTCGTGAACAACATTTTGCGTGTCTAAAGTAGTGCTTGTATTATTGGGAGATGCGATCTGTGCAGTATCTAGTCAGATTCTATCTGACGCGTTATTATTATTAGGAGGATGTTGTGGCATTTCGACTATTTGAACTGTCGTATTACTTCTTCCAGACGTGTTACGCTCTGGATGGTACCTACTGTCGGGTTCATTCATGAGAATAGGTCCTTGTTGATTATTTTGTTGCTGGTGAGACCGACTGTTATTATATGTACGCTGATAATTCTGCTCATCGTTTTTACGTCTGTCGTGATAGTCATTCCTATACGGTGCATTACGATAGGCATTGAAATACTGTCTTCTCTGTACGTAATTGTTTCCTTGCTGCTGTGCGTTACTATTTGTTGGATCTGGTACTACACGTGCACGCGGCGGAACATTAAAGCCTGGTTGACCTTGTGCATTACATTGTTGGTTATGTATTCCAACCGGCTGACTTTCATACTGTTGTGGTGGAAAACGTCTATTGTTACCAAAATGTGTTTCCTGTTGCTGAAAATTTTGACGATATTGATAATCTGAATTCTGTCTGTTATTAAAGTTTTGGTAGTTGTCGTTCCTAAAACGTCTGTTATCTTTCCGATTGGAATTACGTCCCTGATCATAATTGCAGTACGGTTGTTGACCTTGGTTGTTACTCAAAAAGTTTTTGTTTACAAAAGAATAATCAGATTGCTGTACTTCCAAGAGCTGTAAAAGATCTCTGAATGCTGAAATGTTTTCTTTTTGCTGACCCGTTAGAAGTGACACTCGTAATGACCGTGGTAATTTGGAAATGCATAATTGTGTAAGTGCGGATTCACTGTACGGTTCACTTAGGTACTGGTTTTGTTGTACCATGTGCTCAAAAAATTGCGTCACACTGGGAAAATTTGAGTTCTCGTAATTCGGCAAATTAATTAGTTGGTCTTTAATTCCGCGCTGTGTCGTCTTCGACCAGTACGCTGACAGAAAAGCATTCTGAAATTCCTCTACCGAGTAACACTGTCTCGCGATTGGTCTCATACGAGTTGCCGGTTCGCCTTCCAAAGAACTGCAAATAAATTCAAGTTTATGTGTTACAGGCCAAGTCGGTGGAAGAGCAAAGCTAAACTGTTGAATCCAATCCAGTGGGTGAATCTGCGTTCTATCGTTTTTAAAAACTTTAAACTTTCTCACTGACAGAAAATGTTTGTAATCGAAATTATCATCTCTGTGTGATGCAACAGGTTCAGGATCGTAAGAGTATCTATTGAACTGTGGTTGTTCGGAATCTAAGTCCCGTACTCTCTGCAGATTACCCAAATTATACGCGCTGCGTGAGTCTGACACATGTTCATAAAGTGGCGCCTGTTGTGGTATGTTATTAACTGAAATGTTTTTGATCTCTGTTACTTCTTGTTGTAAATTTGACAACTTCCTACGTAACGTATTGTTAGATGAATCGATCTCATTAATTGTCTGCTGTAAATTTTGAAATTCAGGTGTTTGGTTAAATGAAACCGGTGCAGTATCGTCTGATTTATTGTCATTAGCACTTTCGATAGCATCAATACGACTGGCCAATTCATCATATTTTTCTGTCAGTATTTTTGCCTGATCATCGGTTTTAGAATCGGACGCATTAATCTGTTTTTGCAACTTATGCGTAGTTTCGCTCAGTTTTTTAACATCAGCTTTGATAACATCACAATCCTGTGTTAGATCTAATTGTTCGAATCTATCTGTCACTGTTTGAATATTTACTGTGTGTGTATCTGTTTTTGATTTAAGGTCAGAAATTTCATCTCGTAATTCCGCCTTCAATTGTTCTATGGTATTAATTTTGTCGGACACTGTAGTAATATTATTGTCTACATACGTCTTCGCTTTCGCGAATATTTTACGTTTGTCCTCTTGTCTTTGTGCAGTGATTGTTTCCATGACTTGTCGTTTTACTTTGTTTTGATCTTGAATAAATCTGCGGAAACGCGTATCACTGTTTTGTATGTGCTGATTAAAGCGCTCGTTTATCTGAGTGTTCTGCTGTTCGAATTTCGCGTCCATCTTTGCGTCCACTGAGCGCGGAAGTTCTACCGTCATTGCTTTAAACTCGTCCCGTAATTGTGTAGCTTTTTCAGAGCATTGTTTAGCGACTCCGCTAATTTCGTCTCTGAGTGTTTCTGTTGCGGCTGTTTGCATTTCCCTTAATTCTTGCGCAACAGACTTAATTTCTTCGCTATTTTTATGTGAACAAGCCTCAATTTCCACGCGCAACTGTTCCTTAGTGTCATGGCACTGCTCGGCAACGGCTCTAATTTGTTCACTAAGCTGTCTGGAATTGTCGTCTAATTTTTCATTCTGTTGTCTGACCTATTCACTAAGTTGTTTGAGATTTTCGTCATTATTGTCAAGTTTCTCAGTAATTTTATTAAATTTTTTATCCTGTTCACTAAATTGTTGTTTGAAATTGTTGTCTATTTTCTCACTTTGCTGTTGTAGCAAACCTTTCATAATTCGTACCAAGTCAAAACTAGCGTTTATATTCTCTGTGCTGTTTAGTGGTGGATCTGGAATTGTCTCGCTTTCCGTAACCATTTGGTTATTCTGAGATTCACCAAAAGGTTTGTCAGTCAAATGTATACCATCAGTCATTGTTTCGGAATTAAATAAATCCGTCCTACTTTCGGTACATTGTTCATTTTCACTAGACAAATTTGTCTGTACGTTACTTGAATTTTCCAAATCGCGTGTATTAAGCTGGGCAGCGCTCATTACAATAGAGCGTCCCGCATCATCGATTGTCGTCAAATCAACAGAGGACATAACCGAGTTCGTTTGTTCATTATCAGGGTAAAAGTCATCACTAGTGGTTGGAATGCACTGATTGTTAGTGAACGCAGGATTGTCATCATTACACTGCGTGTCACATGTCCTATCGGTAAAGTCATTTGAGCCGGTAATTTCGTTCGTAATACCTCGCGATACACTATTCACAGTCTTTCGCGGCATTTTTACAATAGTCAAAATTTTTCACAAAACAAATAAACACAATGCAAAAGCAACACACAAATACAACAAAGCAACAAATTGCCGTTGACCTGTGGAAGGAAAGTCACAAGATTAGTAAAAGCGTTGCGCCAAATCCTAATTATATCTAAGCAAATAAGAGCAGATATCTGACGGTTGTTCAAAAGACTCTCAACGAAATACGATCCTGGACTGGGTGTCGCCAAGTGTAACCTCCCCACCGTAATTTTAAAAGAAAAAGAATGACAGACAATACTTAATACAAATGGGAGCCGAGTGTAACCTCCCCACAAAATTTTAAAAGAAAAAAGAAAGATGACAATACTTAATAGAAATGGGAGCCGAGTGTAACCTCCCCACAAAAATTTACATGAATGACAATATTATTTAAGAATGCTAATGGTCATTGCTCTATGCGTAACCTGCCCACAATGAAATGTACTGACAATGGCAACAAAATCTGAAATTCGCAATCTGACTCAAATATAAATTCTTCACAAAAATTAAAGTCCATTCAGTGATAAGAAATTTCAATTAAACCGAAACATCGGTCTTTGGCCCTGTGTAAAACAATCATAATTAAAGTCTTACCTCAGAATAACTGGATGTCAAATTTCTGCTCTTATTCCTGCGCACGGCTTGGAGGAACTGCATTGCAAATAATAATATTCCTTTTTTCTGTGAATTTACTGAAATTTTTCTTCAAAAGAAGTGGAATGAAATGGGAAGTGCAACGAAATCTTTAGTTCAATAAAAAATTAAATTTTTGAAAAAATGCTTTTGAAATCAAAATTATTATTGGGGGACTTGTTAGAGATTGATTACAATAAATAAGTTTTACATTGTCTAATGATTATATTAATTAATAGTATACCTCATTCACCATCTTGACCAGTGTTGCCGACCGCCTACATCACACAACCGCACTGGGCTGCTACTACTGACCGACCGCTATGCATGACGACTACTAGCGTACTGCTCTGCACGACTACACAGAGCTACAGACTCGCAACGACTGCCAACAGACAGAGAACCGCTCGCAACACTCGCGCGGTCAAGCGCAAACTCTCTGGTCACAGATGCTACAATGCCTCGCCATCGCTGCTATGTTACATACGTGTTTCAAGGTCTTTATATTTGTTATAGGTTACTCTTGTGTTTATTCGCATTACAAATACATCATAATGGTCACAATGTATACGAGAGAACTATGTGCGCGAAACTACAAAATTTATAATGACAAAGAGCTTACAAAAGCCGTTGTGGAAGTGAGAGAGCGAGCACTTACCTAGGGAGGTGCTGCCAAGAAGTAAAAATCTCATACGACAGCTGTTCGTAATACGAAGGAAAGCCAGGCAATCCCACTGTTTCTATACCTCAGAAAGAGAAATAATATCAAATACCTTGTGTGTACCAGCAGACTCGGGTTTTCCTTGCATAAAGGCTGACACTCGAACTATCGTTCAAACGATCATCAACATTGAAGGTAGATTGTAGAGCAGTGGAAGGAAAACTTGCTGGGCTATGACTTTGTGAACGAATTAGCATCTTGCATCAAACTCGCACAACGGTTGACCACAAACATCAAAACTCCTAAGCTATCAATGGATCTTAACGATATCAAAGAGATTTTTGAGAATTTGTGACCAGCTTTCGAGGATACACGTCTTGCATTAAGGTATAATTATCACGAGGCAAATATTAGAGGCGACCCAGGGGGCGATAAAAGTCCTAGAACGTCTAGGCACAGAAGGCGACGAATGAGCCTAAGACCATTCGAAATCATCTATCAGCATCGTGTTCTTAAGGACAACTGATTCCTCCGACATTCGTCTACAAACCGAAGCTTCTTTACAGCTGGGCACAAGGTGGGCAAGAACTGTAGCAGCAGCTGATTTGTTATGAGCCTCTTCGAGGTGTAGTTCTTCTAAATATTGCTACCGCACATCCAGGAACACAGAGAAGCAAATGAGAAATCTGTTGTCATCAGTGGCAATTCGGCTTCTCATTTTTCACCTGAAGTCATAAAAAATTCACTAGAAAGCAATATCTATTTTACAAGCAACTGTGGTAACATTAAGAGTGCAACGGGAATTCCACTGTTAAATGCAGAGGAGAGAGCAGATAGGTGGAAAGAATACATTGAAAGCCTCTATGAGGGTGAAGATTTGTCTGATGTGATAGAAGAAGAAACAGGAGTCGATTTAGAAGAGATAGGGGATCCAGTATTAGAATCGGAATTTAAAAGAGCTTTGGAGGACTTACGGTCAAATAAGGCAGAAGGGATAGATAACATTCCATCAGAATTTCTAAAATCATTGGGGGAAGTGGCAACAAAACGACTATTCACGTTGCTGTGTAGAATATATGAGTCTGGCGATATACCATCTGACTTCCGGAAAAGCATCATCCACACAATTCCGAAGACGGCAAGAGCTGACAAATGCGAGAATTATCGTACAATCATCTTAACAGCTCATGCATCGAAGCTGCTTACAAGAATAACATACAGAAGGATGGAAAAGAAAATTGAGAATGCGCTAGGTGACGATCAGTTTGGCTTTAGGAAAAGTAAAGGGACGAGAGAGGCAATTCTGACGTTACGGGTAATAATGGAAGCAAGGCTAAAGAAAAATCAAGACACTTTCATAGGATTTGTCGACCTGGAAAAAGCGTTCGACAATATAAAATGGTGCAAGCTGTTCGAGATTCTGAAAAAAGTAGGGGTAAGCTATAGGGAGAGACGGGTCATATACAATATGTACAACAACCAAGAGGGAATAATAAGAGTGGACGATCAAGAACGAAGTGCTCGTATTAAGAAGGGTGTAAGACAAGACTGTAGCCTTTCGCCCCTACTCTTCAATCTGTACATCGAGGAAGCAATGATGGAAATAAAAGAAAGGTTCAAGAGTGGAATTAAAATACAAGGTGAAAGGATATCAATGATACGATTCGCTGATGACATTGCTATCCTGAGTGAAAGTGAAGAAGAATTAAATGATCTGCTGAACGGAATGAACAGTCTAATGAGTACACAGTATGGTTTGAGAGTAAATCGGAGAAAGACGAAGGTAATGAGAAGTAGTAGAAATGAGAACAGCGAGAAACTTAACATCAGGATTGATGGTCACGAAGTCAATGAAGTTAAGGAATTCTGCTACCTAGGCAGTAAAGTAACCAATGGCGGCCGGAGCAAGGAGGACATCAAAAGCAGACTCGCTACGGCAAAAAAGGCATTTCTGGCCAAGAGAAGTCTACTAATGTCAAATACCGGCCTTAATTTGAGGAAGAAATTTCTGAAGATGTGCGTCTGGAGTACAGCATTCTATGGTAGTGAAACATAGACTGTGGGAAAACCGGAATAGAAGAGAATCGAAGCATTTGAGATGTGGTGCAATAGACGAATGTTGAAAATTAGGTGGACTGATAAGGTAAGGAATGAGGAGGTTCTATACAGAATCGGAGAGGAAAGGAATATGTGGAAAACACTGATAAAGGGCAAAAACTGTAGAGGAAGAGAGAGATTGGAATACGTCAAGCAAATAATTGAGGACGTAGGTTGCAAGTACTACTCTGAGGTGAAGAGGTTAGCACAGGAAAGGAATTCGTGGCGGGCCGCATCAAACCAGTCAGTAGACTGATGACCAAAAAAAAAAAATCGACGCACATGCTGCAGCTTCTGGAAGTGGGTATCTATGATCCTTTAAAGAAATGATGGTGGTAGGTTCTGGAAATTTGTTGCAGTAGCTTATCCGTACAATCCAAACTCACTAGTGCGACTGCCCTTGTGGGCCAGGGCTTGACACAGAGGCCTTTGTGTGGGCGGACACGTGGTCAGTGAGTCGCTTCGGTCCCTGTGTGGCCCTCGGTACTCATTCCAGACTACGTAGACCTCGAAAACGTACGACCAGCGTAGGTGTGCAGGGATGTAGCGTTGGTGCCTGCAATGAGGGTCGGCCTGGTACTTTGCCGACCTGCAGAAGATAAAACATTATTGTTGTTTTATTAAGAATTAAAATTGAAACATATAAAAGTATAAACATACAACTATGTACACGATAAATAGTAAAGTCAAACGCATAGAAATGATCAGGTCAATATGGTTTCGTAGAATCACTTAACGCTAAAGTGAGTTCAGCACAGAGCATGTAAACCATGCTTGTCCTTGCCGTCTCTCGTGCCACTTTGCAGCATGTTCCTCGGACCTTACAAAAGTGCAGCGCAGATTACTTAACAGAAAACAACGACAACAATAATATCGCTTTTAGGTAGAAACTTATCCATTCTTGATGTTTAGTGTACCCGAGACTGTATAATGCACATTTTTCTGAACATTTAAGTTTTGTCGTATCTCCTTTCGGCGACACTGTCAATTATCCAACAAGAAGTGATAGTGTAACACTGGGCGTTCAGCTCAGTTTAGCACAACGGACACAGAAGTTCGCAGCGTCACAAATGGGCGCTATTCTGAAGTAAACGTTATAACAGCATTTATCAAGGTGAAAATGAAGACTGTAGCAAAATCACCATAAATGTAATTAGGTCTGTTAATATCACAGACTATTCAAATGGTAGTGCAGGTTATCAGCTGGATGTAAAACGATGAAACTAAAAAGTTTGTGGGGGTATGTACCCTCTATGCAACTAATTGAAGCCAGTCCGTTTATTGCCATACGCTTTTCGCCTGATTTATTTGGGAAGCATCATCAGTGGCGATTTAAAGCGCTGTTAAATCGTGCGTGTGGTCCTCGAGATGTATTTGTTTGTTTCCACGCACCAGAGAGCCGATTTTTGGCGTTCTTTGCCCCATGTTTGTCACATCGCATCTATCACTTGCACTTTACATTTTGTGATCAACGTATGTTGATCACGTATGTTAATCACAAAATGGAAAGTGCGCCGCGCGGGATTAGCTGAGCGGTCTGGACTGGACTGTGCGGCTGATCCCGGCGGAGGTTCGAGTCCTCCCTCGGGCATGGGTGTGTGTGTTTGTTCTTAGGATAATTTAGATTAAGTAGTGTGTAAGCTTAGGGACTGATGACCTTAGCAGTTAAGTCCCATTAAATTTCACACACATTTGAACATTTGACCAAAATGGAAAGTGCAAGTGATATATGCGATGTGACAAATGTGCAAATCGGCCAACTGGAGCATGGAAACTAACCGATACACCTCCAGGGACCCACGTATGTGTTAACAGTGCCGGAAATCGCCACTGATGATGCTTCCCAAATAAAAGAAGTGAAACGCGTATGGCAATAAATAAAACTGCCTTCAAATGGTTCAAATGGCTCTAAGTACTATGGGACTTAACATCTGGGGTCATCAGTCCCCTAGACTTAGAACTACTTAAACCTAACTAAGCTAAGGACATCACATACATCCATGCCTGAGGCAGGACTCGAACCTGCGTCCGTGGAGCGGCGTGGTTCCGGACTGAAGTGGCTAGAACCACTCGGCTACAGCGACGGGCAAACGGAGTTCAGTTAGTTGCATAAACAGTACACACTTCCACGAATTTAAAGCAACTAAGTGAAAGACGGAAAACAGAAAAAAAAATGACGAAACTAAAAAGTTCTTTGTTGACAAAATTCTTAAGCTTGGAGGGAAGTGGTTCGAGACTGGATGTGGCTAACCAAAAGCATAGTGTGATACGAAACTATACGCACGACTGAAAGCATGTGCATTGTATTCAATTCGCGATGTAAGAAAAATACAGTTGGCGCCGGTATGTATTCATAACAAAGGAACAGTGAGAATGTGTGAAAGTAGGTGCTTGAGCTTATTGCAAATAAGATGATAACATTGGAATCTAGTAATACAGCTTTTCGGGCACACAAGCAAAAATAGGAAAATCAAACGGCGGAAACTTTTTAGCAGCCATCAAAACTATCGCAAAGTACACTCTGGTATTACGCGATTTATTGAAGAAATCGAAAACGGCCTATGCGCAAAAATACCTTAGCCCTTGAATTCAAAATGCCTATCCCATGCAGTTGAAAAAGAAATTATTAATGACATTAACGCTGCCTCGTTATTTTCTATTATTACACATGCACCATAGGATATTATAAAAACAGATCAGTTAAATCAGATTTTTAGATATGTCACATTGGAGAGCCTTGTGACATGTAGATAAATGAAAGATTTTTAGTTTTTTTTGAAATGAAAGATGAAAGTGCATTAGAAACGAAAAAGGAAATACCAAGTGCAGTAGACGAAAAGGGACTTTTTAACTAAATGCTATCGTCAGGGTTATCATGGATGTGCCAGCATGTCATGCATACAAAAAGCTATGAGTAGTAGAATTCAACAAGACAAAAACTACAAAATACGTGCATTATGCATACGATGGTACACGTGGAATTCAAGGAATCAGGTCCTTTAACAACGCAGTAGGAACGTTGTATCTTTTCCTCAGTCATAGAATTATAAGATGGGAGCTTTGGGTATCTTCTTGTACCTTAAAAAAGCTTGGCCCAACACGTTCGTATTCGAGATACCGATTGTAAAAGCCCTTCATTATGCTTATATCTATGTAAGAAATAATATTGACATCTAAGTTAAGGGAAGAAATAGAACAAGCTGTTGTTTTGAAAAACTAATTAAAGTAACTTGATTCATTTTTCAGCTACCACTGCAATCAAAGTTTTCTAATTTAGCATCTCAGAGTATGCAGTCGGAAAACGTAGAGCTTGATAAAGCGTGTTCTCTTGTTCAGATAGAGTTGATAATTTATCTTGCTATTGACACGTGTTCTGAGGGACAGTGTTGTTGGTTACGCCACTGACAAAGAAATGGGATATCTTAATGGCTGTTTGGACATCATTGTAGCCAAGTAGAAGAGAAAATTTGAGGGTATGGATAATGTTTAACATTTATTCAAAATTACTTTCCCAAAATTTATAAATTCTGCCTCCGACGAAGTGGTTCGCAATGCAGTAATACTTCTTCACAATTCATATGAGGAGGATTTATCCAGTAAATTTGCAGACCAAAAAAGCTCTGTAAAAAGAAATTGCCTCATTAACCTCGGTAGTTGAATAACAAAAGTATTAGCAACTGAGAAATCAATCGCAGGTGTAGCGTTCCAGATAAATGCACAAAATTTTACCTGTTTTTAACTATTCCTGTTGCTGTTTCTACAGCTGAACGTTTATGTTTGAAGCTCATATATAAAAAGGACTATCTATGAAATTCTATTACCCAAAATAGAGTTAGTGAACTCAGCCTCCACAGGATCCAGCCAATGAAATAATCGATATCTGCGATCGCAGAAAGTACGTAGAATGGTCCAGAGTCACGAGAGGTCAAAGCGAGTACAGTGAGGTTTTATAACTACAAATTAATCAAACAACTATAGGGCTGTGCTTACTGAACTGCCCCTCAATTACTATAACGTGTTTGACTTTTAGTAACATTTATCGGTATTAATAATTTTTGTTTAATACTTTGAACACAGTGAACTAAAAATCCCTTTGTTTGTAATACCTGGGATTTTACAACAGACTCCATTAAGTTTCAGTTCTTACCTGCTGAAATGACAATTAAGTTAATTAATAATGGGTTATACATTTTATGTTAGGGGGACAGAATTTTTATTTTTGCAGGCGGGTCAATGTCGCATACATTACGATTCTGGGTCTGTGAGATCGTCCAGGCACATTTTAACCCGAGTTTGATCTCATTTCTGATGCCTTTAAGTCACCTCTGTTACCAACTGAGCTAGCTAGGGCAGTATGCTTGTAATACCGGTATATTTTACTTTATCACAGTACAGATCTTGGTGACACACGCAGTCTTCATAAAAGATTTTGAATGAAAAGTAATCATTTTAAAAAATATCGAGACTTCTCAGAAAATATATACTAAATTCCGTCATTGATATGCACCCACAAAAACTTCGGTACGTCGGCGCCCTTCTGTGGATGTCCCTCTAAGTGATTTGCCTTGAAATAAGGGAATAATGGGCAAGAAAAAGAGCAAGAAGAAAAGCAAGTAGAAGGGAAAGAAGAAGGACAACACTAAATGTGACATCCAGTTCTACCACCATGTTGCTTGCAAAAACTGGATTTATGGCATGTCTAACAAAGACTGATCAAATACTGCCTACGAAAGTATGGTGTGCTAGGTTACAAATTAAAAATTATTCTTAGCGTTTTCTATTGTTGTCCAAATATGTTAAGTTTATGGCTAAAATGTATTGTAATAACCCTACAGTTAGTTATGATTTTCAAGATATTTACAAGACTGATGATGTGCCTATAATTGTACTCTAAGTGTTTGGTATTATTATGTTAAGTACTTCCTCAATAATAATGACGAACTCATTGTCGAAACTCGTTGTTTTTAATTTAATTTCCTGTATATTGCATAAAATATTCATATTTTTATCAAAAATGTGTCAAAGAAACCTCTACACTGAAGATCTTTGACATAAGTGGCATTTCAAAGCCCTGCCAAAGAAACCCCATACTCGGGGTACCTCTGACACGTATGTAAATTAGGAAATTATGAAGGACTTGATAGTGATGTGCATTTGATAGCCAGAGTACACATTGTTGTGTTGGAGAAAAAGAAAATTAATTTTGGATGTAAAAAAAAAGCAATCATCATAAAACTACAGAAAAATGCGCAAAGTAGCCCTTTTTAATGGCAACTAACGGACTGACCAACTAGAATAAGTCGCATTGTCTCATTCATGTTTGGAGACAAAATGCGCTCCAGTCAACTGGATGGTGAATGCAGGATTATTTCCGTCTCCATCTGGTAGGTGGATGTACCTAATGATTTCTTATATTAAAAGAGTATCCAGAAAAAGATTTTCAGATTTAAAAAAAAATATACAAGCGATGAGGGTAGTGCAGAATTCCTATTGATCGGTTTATATTTATTCCAGATATTATTTCTTTACTTTTATTTTTCACTGTAATGCTACAGGTGTCGAGGCTGGTCCTAATGTCACTGCTGCTAAGTTTCTGTTCGCTGTTAAGTTCTTCCACCGTTCTCAGAAACGTTATCGCTGAGCTCTGAATGTGTCTCTCTTCTTACTTGTCTTTGGTCCTTCATTTTATTTCATGTAGTTGCGTGGAACGCTTTTTTTTAATATTTCTTCCATGGTTGGCTCTGGGTTTTCTTTTTATATATCTGATATCTGTCCCACGGGGATGGTCAACATTCCAGGACGACCTTTCGAAGCAAAAAGTTGTAGTAAACATGGGCTCTAAAACCAGTACCTTAAGAGCTTCGAAGAATTCTTCGTCTTCGATTATCTGAAATAAATGGCTTCCACTGTAAGCTCTTTGCTTTCCATAATTTGAGAGGAGATAATGAAGGCCAAAAGAACAAAAAAGTGTTTAATTGGCTGTAAAGTGCCTATGTTAAGAGCTGTGAGCACTTGTTCCGCCAGAAGAGACGTGTCCCACGATAGTGAATATGAACAAGCGGTGATAGCTCTGAAGGTATGCACACGTTTTCTGGGTCCTTCTGTTTCGGATGGTCGTTTCTGTCGTACACCGGAATACTGGGACCCCTGTATGTGTTCCTGAACTTCGATATTCGATAGCTTTTTATTTCTAAGACTTTACTGAACGTAAAAAAGATACCGAAAAATAATAAATATGAATTGTTATTATCTGAATTGGGAAACAAACTTGATTCTCGGAGGTAAGAAACTGTAGCGTACTGGGAAAAATTTATTTATAGTAGCCATGTTGTCCATTAATACCAGAGTACGGAAGAGCAAACTGCATACCGTTGACCTTCATTTTGCTCAAACATGTGTCGTGAGACAGTGCAAAAACAATTCCCTGAATTCTTCGTAACGAGCCACGTTAGCCTTGAATACAGAGTGGCCATGTCGCCGAGAGTTTCCACACCTATCAGCCTCCTCAAATTTACTCCATAAGTTATGGCTGTTTGTTCACCCGACTGCATGTGACACTTCCTCGAAGAAACATTCTGCACCTTCGTGACATTTAAAGAAAGAGAGAGTAAATGTTTTGATTTTGACGGTTGAAGAAGTGCTTTGCGCATACTAAAAGGTGTGAACATAAGAGTAGCTCGTTTTCAAACTAATGCCTAAACACATTTGTTTGGTGTGGTCTAGCTTTGAGAAAAGTGCGGGAATTTTCAGATTCCTGTAACACTCTTTGAAGTGTTATAGGGTGTATCTGGTAGGTACCGGACAGAGACCCAAGACCGGAAAATATGCAACACCCGTGTTACGGGGACAAACACCTAAAACAATTGAGGAATGACATCTTCAAACCGCGGAAAGGTATTTTCTAGAATTTTCTTAAATTACGACTAGTTTCAATCATAAATTATCGTCAACTCAAGGGTACTTAGTCTTGTTAGATTTACAAGCGAGAATTACGACTCTAGATAAACTTTACACGTATTGGTATTCACACAAAGGTACCGCCTAAACGTGCAATAGGGGCATGTGGAGTGGACTGGGCGGGTTTTCAAGTTAGAGCATCTTGGAAAATTATAGAAAAGGCTTCACTCTCACAGGTGAAACACAGGATGACTATAGTTCTAGCAACAATCAATATTGTAGTTGTAATTGTCGTAGCTGTGTAGGGAAAGAATCACTGCTGGAAGCACTATTAGAAAGCAACTGTAGCTCAAATCGTCACAGGTACTGAAATTTGGCTAAAACCGGAGACAAGTTTAGCCCAAATTTTTGCAAAGATCCTGAAGGTGTTCAAAAAGGTCGGATCAAATACAGCAGGTAGTGCATTGTTTGTTGCTGTTACAAAAAATTTACTTTCTAGTGAAATGGAAATAGATAGCTCCTGTGAATTTGTATGGGTAGAGATTACACTTGACAACCGAAATAAATTAATAAGTGGTTCCTTTTAACGACACCCTGGTGATACAACTGCTGAACTGTTCAAAGACAACGTGAGCCTCATTTTAAATAGGTACAATTGCAACTGATGGTGACTTCACTCTTCTCTCGATGTGGTGGCGAAAATGCAGGGTGGGGCAAATAAACGTGGCTTGACGAGTGGATAAGATTGCACATTAATGTATGGGTATAACCACATGTCGTGGTGCACGCAATACATGTACGCCCACCACGTGATCCATACCGGTTCAGAGCGTAGCGGGGGCTGCGTCATTGTGAGTGAAGCACTACAAGGCGACTATGGTACTCACAGTGGAGCAGCGGCTGTTGATTCCGGAAAGATACGTGACAAAAAAGTCGTGGAAACGGTGTAGTCAGTTGTTTGCTGCGAAGTTTAATGGTGTAAAAGTGCCAGGAAAGAGTGCCATGCAATGATTAGTCCGAAAATGTCAAAAAATGGCTCTGAGCACTATGGGACTTAACATCTATTGTCATCAGTCCCCTAGACCTTACAACTACTTAAACCTAACTAACCTAAGGACATCACACAACACCCAGTCATCACGAGGCAGAGAAAATCCCTGACCCCGCCGGGAATCGAACCCGGGAACCCGGGCACGGGAAGCGAGAACGCTACCACACGACCACGAGCTGCGGACCCGAAAATGTCGTCAGACAAGATCTGTTTTGAACACGTCAAAAAACATTCCGAAACGAGCCAGAACACCAAAAAATATGGCTGCAATTCACCGGAAAATGCTTCAGAGTCCTACCAAATCAAGAGACCGGCATGTCACGTCGATTGTGTGGACGAATACTCCACCTGGACCTGCAGTCTGGTCTCGGCCCTAGCTGGCCACTTGATCTGTCAGTGTGCGATTACTTTGTGTGGTGAGCCCTCAAGTAAATGTTTTTTGTGCCTTGTCGCGTCGAAAACTGTACGGGCCATTCTTCTTCGCCGAGAGCACTGTCACTGGACATTTGTACTTGGACATGTTGCAGCAATATCTCGTGCCTCAAATGCAATCGGACTCTCCTTTCATTTTTCAGCAGATGGAGCTCCACCCCATTTTCATCGTGAAGTTCGTGCGTACGTGAAAACTGAGCTGCAATATGTATGACATCTGTACATTGTTTAGTTCTTGTGCAATAACTAACTGTAAGTGTTCTCGGACTTTATGTACACTCTGTATAATTCACCCACGAAAGAAATGGGTTAGAAAACATTTATCCGTCCGAATCTCGGGTATTTTCCATCGATTTGGAACCCTTACCAACTTAGATGAATATACGAGATGGAGAAGATCAACCGACGACCGACATATTTCGTTGTAAGGTCGTTAAGTTCGTGCGAGGGCATCACTGCGATGCTCAGCATACTACAGTGACAGACGCCACAATAGAGGCATCGTGCCTCGCGGAGATGTTTACAAATTCCTAGGGCTTATGTCATGGGGGAAATCAGTCACCACATTACATCCTCCAACACGACGAGGGAAAGCAGAGAAATTAGAGCACATGCGACTGTTTATCGGTAGTCACAACTGCTATACATATTTCACAAATGGAACAGAACTATGGGGGGAGGGGGAAATTGTGGTGTCAGAAATAACGTTTGCCACCCTCGTAACGTAGTTTCGGAGTATAGGTGCATTAAAAAGTTACATGGAAATACTGCGAAGACTTCTGAGGCTATGAACGATTACTCTTAGTATCTTTTCTGAACTGGTAACAATCAAATCTCAGTTGTCCCACGTCGGTGTGCTAAAGGTAGAACACACTGCAACTGATTTTCTTAGTTCCTGCCGTTTTTTCCATCCTTGACACAGGAGTGACTTTCTTCTACCTAATTCAGTGTCGAATCCATCTGGAAAATTAAACGGTACTGTTCTGACCAAAGAACCTTACTACTATTGGTGCTATTGATGTATGCGTTTTTCGCACCTTACAGAGTTAACAAAACGCCAAGTAATCCAAACACCAATAGCTTCATTGTAGATCTAATGCTTTGTTTAATATAGGGTGATACGGAAAACCAGTATTAAGCAAAGAAGGCAAAGACGAAATGTGATAGGAATACGAGTATATAGGAGGGCTATGCAAGGGAAATGAACTTGAAGGCAATATTGCAGAAAGGGAGGAGGAAGGAGATGAAGATGAGATGGGAAATATGAAACTGCGAGAAGAATTTGACAGAGCACTGAAAGATGGGAGCTGAGAAAAAGTCTTTAGAGCAGACGACATTCCTTCAGGACTTCTCTCCTTCGAATTACCAGCCATAATGGAAACATTTCATCACGAGTGCAAGACATGTGACACGGGAAAAGCATTCTCAGATTTCAAGAAGAATGTAATAGTTCCAGTTAAGTCCCATGGTGCTCAGAGACATTTGAACCATTTTTTTTTTTTTTAGTAATTCCAGTTCCAGAGTAAGTAGGTGCTGTCTAGTGTGAATATTACCGAAGAAACAGTTGAATAAGCAATGGTTGATAATTACCGACACGAATTATGTAAGAACGGAAAACCTGATAGAAACCGACCTTGTAGGAAGCTAGTTTGTTTTCCAGAGAAATGATGGAACAAGCGAGACAATACTGACCCTACGATTTATTATAGAATATAGGTTAAAGAAAGGCAAACATACGTTTTTAGGTATTGCAGCGTTAGGGAAAGCTTTTGACAATGTTGATTTGAAATTCTGAGGGTGGCATAAGCGAAAAATTATAGAAAACTTGTACAGAAAGCAGACAGATGTTGTAAGAAATAAGAATTATATATTAATAACTTCAGCTGCTGACGGGCATTGATATATATCAACGTAGACAGGTGAAAATGTGTGTCCCGACCAGGACTCAAAGCCAGGATCTCCTGCTTACATGGCAGACGCTCCATCCATCTGAGCCACCGAGGGTACAGAATAAAGTGCGACTGCGGGGATTATCTTGCGCACGCCTGCCACGAGACCAACATTCTCTTCTTATATGTCCAGACACCACTTTCGTAGTGTCCCTACCCAACACACTCATTACTCGTGGAAGACATTCTTACCAAGTACCGTAAGATGTCGGGTAATATGTGTGCATCCGCACAGAAGAGGAAGGTCATGGCCGGTATTGCCAGAACTACATACTTATATCGATATGGCGTCTGTTCTTTCGGACATGTCCGAAAGAACAGACACCATATCCATATAAGATGCTTTAAGAGTCGAATTGCTTTAACAGGCAGCAGTGGTTGAGACGTGCTATAGACCTACCCTGATGTTATTCCCACTGAGCAACGAGTAAAGGAAGCCAAAGAAAAATTGGAGTAGGAATTAAAATTCAAGAATAAGAAATAAAAACATCGAGGTTTGGCGATGACATTGCTGTTCTGTCAGAGACAGCGAAGGAATGTGAAGAACCCTTGAAAGGAATGGACAGATTCTTGAAAGGAGGATACAATATGAACTTTAACAAAAGCAAAAAAAGTGGTATGGAAAGTAGACGAATTAAATCAGGCAATGCTGAGGGAATTCGATTAGGAAACCGGACACTTCAAAGTAGTAGATCGGTTTTGCTATTTTGGCAGTAAAATAACTAATGATGGCCGAAGTATAGAGAATATAAAATGTAGAATGGCAATGGCACAAAAAGTGTTTCTGAAGAAGAGAAATTTGAGGACATCCAATGTAAATTTTAGTGTTAGGAAGTCTTTCCATCTGTCTGGTGTGTAGCATTGTACGGAAGTGAACTGTTGACGATGAGCATTTCAGGCGAGAAGAGACTAGGAGCTTTTGGAACGCGGAGCTGCAGAGGAATGCAGAAAACTGGATGGGTAGCTCGCGGAAGTAATGAGGCGTTACTGAACAGATTTGGGGAGAATAGAAATTTGTGCCATAATTTGACTAAAAGAAGAGACCAGTCTACAGGACATATTCTTAGATATCAAGGAACTGTCGCCGATCGCGGTGGCCGAGTGGTTCTAGGCGCTTCAGTCCGGAACCGAGCGACTGCTACGGTTGCAGGTTCGAATCCTGCCTCGGGTATGGATGTGTGTGATGTCCTTAGATTAGTTAGGCTTAAGTAGTTCTAAGTTATAGGGGACTGACGACCTCAGACGTTAAGTCCCATAGTGCTCAGAGCTATTTGGACCAAGGAATTGTCAGTTTAGTTTTGCAGGGAAATGTGGGGGGTAAAAAATTGCAGAGGGAGACCAAGAAACGAGTACAGTTACCAGGTTCAAACGGATGAGGTTTGCAATAGTTATTTGGACACGACGAAGCTTGCACGGGGTAGAGCACAGAGTGTGGAATCAAACCAGTCTTCAGACTGAAAACCACAACAACAACCACAACAAAAACAACAGTATGGAGAAATCTTTATTAGATGCAAATAACAAGCTGCACCAAAGGACGACAGGCGACTAAATGGACAATAGTTTTCGCTGTTAAGCTATTTATTTTGTAAAAATGTTATAAATACGGGTATAATAACCACAATCACGAAACCGTTCTAATTAAGGCAAAATGTTTTGATCATGTGCTGAATGGCAGCTCGGTACATCTTTGGAATCAAATAACGCAGCGATTCTGCGTAGATGGATTTGTCAAGTTCTGGAGACACGTGGCAGCAGATGTCTACGTACAGGTCACGTATTTCGCTGAAACTGCAGACAGGTTGTGAAACTGGCATCCAAAAGCGTCCTAGAAGTGTTCCATTGGGTACAAATGGCCGAGACTCACACGAGTTCTATAGTTCTATATCATCTTTCTCAAACCACTGTAGCACGCTTCTCCACTTATGATGGGACATGAAGGGGTACAGGTGGTCCTCAATAATGTTCATGTAGTCCACAGCTATCATGGTGCCTTCGAATAGTACCAAGGATCCCGTGGAAGGCGTGGTGAATGCACCTCATAACACAGGACTGCAATTGCCGGTCTGTACCCGCAGTGCGTTGCATTTTTCAAGTAGCCGTTCGTCTGGATGATGGAACCATCGACAAGAAACGTGGTTCATCCGGCCAGATCCAAACTCAGTGATCCCGTGCCCATTGGGATCGAAACTGAGGCGGTCGATAGATCAACGTGGGAACACGGAGGGGTCGTCTGCTGCAGAGCACTGGTTCAGCAAAGTGCGCTGCACGGTGTGTTCCGAAACACTTTGCCTGCAGCATCACTGTACTCTCTCACGAGATCTGCCACAGATTTTCTCCCTATCCTGCTTTACAGGGAGGACAAGAGTCCCAAATCCAAGTTAAGCAATAAAGTGTCGACATCAACTCCTTGTCACCCGACTGTGGTTTCATCGTCCTTCTTTACTATCAATGCCTACCACAGTAGCAACAACAGTCTTGTCAATAATTTCCACCGGGATAGGACGCCTTCATCTTCCAGGTGCCACACCAAGCTAATCCGCGTTTTCGAATTTAGTTTTCATCTACTTTAATCCGTTTAATGACACTGGGCCTCTCGTCATACCTGTCAGTCAGCAATACTCTCTCGATGCAGTTCTGTAATTGCTGTCGTCCATATAAAACTATTTCACCAACAGAGCACGGTCTCTCTTCCCGACGGTCATATTGTTCACTAATGTTATGGCTTGTCAAATGGCGAAATAGATGTCATACCGTAACATAAACATTGCACAATGCCAGATCTGCACCTGTTGGCCGAAAGTGGAACTTTTTTCCCAGCGTAAATCGGTTGCTCATTAACGCATTTACATACCTACCAAGTTTCACTGCCGTACGATAATTACGGTCCACATGGACAACCGTGAGTAGTTGCACAATAATTATAACTACTCGGCTACCGGAGTAGACAACATTCCATTGGAACTACTGACAGCCTTCGGGACGCCAGTCCTGACAAAACTCTACCATCTGGAGAGCAAAATGTATGAGACAGGCGAAATACCCTCAGACTTCAAAAAGAATATAATAATTCCAATTCCAAAGAAAGCAGGTGTTGACAGATGTGAAAATTACCGAACTATCAGTTTAATAAGCCACAGCTGCAAAATATTAACACGAATTCTTTACAGACGAATGGAAAAACTGATAGAAGCCAACCTCTGGGAAGATCAGTTTGGATTCCGTAAAAATATTGGAACACGTGAGGCAATACTGACCCTACCATTTATCTTAGAAGAAAGATTAAGGAAAGGCAAACCTACGTTTCTAGTATTTGTAGACTTAGAGAAAGCTTTTAACAATGATGACTGGAATACTCTCTTTCAAATTCTAAAGGTGGCAGGTGTAAAATACAGGGATCGAAGGCTACTTACAATTTGTACAGAAAGCAGATGGCAGTTATAAGAGTCGAGGAGTACGAAAGGGAAACAGTGGTTGGAAAGGGAGTGAGACAGGGTTGTGGCCTATCCCCGATGTTATTCAATCTGTATATTGAGCAAGCAATAAAGGAAACAAAAGAAAAGTTCGGAGTAGGTATTAAAATCCATGGAGAAGAAACAAAAACTTTGAGGTTCGCCGATGACATTGTAATTCTGTCAGAGACAGCAAAGGACTTGGAAGAGCAGTTGAACGGAATGGACAGTGTCTTGAAAGGAGGATATAAGATGAACATCAACAAAAGCAAAACGAAGATATGGAATGCATTCGAATTAAGTCGGGTGATGCTGAGGGAATTAGATTAGTAAATGAGACACTTAAAGTAGTTAAGGAGTTTTACTATTTGGGGAGCAAAATAACTGATGATGGTCGAAATAGAGCGGATATAAAATGTAGACTGACAGTGGCAAGGAAAGCATTTCTGAAGAAGAAAAATTTGTTAACATCGAGTATAGATTTAAATGTCAGGAAGTCGTTTCTGAAAGTATTTGTATGGAGTGTAGCCATGTATGGAAGTGAAACGTGGACGATAAATAGTTCAGACAAGATGAGAATAGAAGCTTTCGAAATGTGGTGCTACAGAAGAATGCTGAAGATTAGATGGGTAGATCACATAACTAATGAGGAGGTATTGAATTGAATTGGGGAGAAGAGGAGTTTGTGGCACAACTTGACTAGAAGAAGGGATCGGTTGGTAGGACAT
Organism: Schistocerca americana; assembly: GCF_021461395.2. Taxonomy (NCBI): domain Eukaryota; kingdom Metazoa; phylum Arthropoda; class Insecta; order Orthoptera; family Acrididae; genus Schistocerca; species Schistocerca americana. The sequence continues at coordinate 557,622,792 of NC_060124.1, read as the reverse complement.
GCTCTGAGACATCGAGGGAGCACCAATTTAGTATTGGAGGGCAGCGTGTAGGGTAAAAGTCGTAGAGGGAGACCAATAGATGAATATACTAAGCAGATTCAGAAGGATGTAGGCTGCAGCAGGTACTGAGAGATGAAGAAGCTTGCACAGGATGGAGTAACATGGAGAGCTGCATCGAACCAGTCTCAGGACTGAAGACCACAACAACAACAACAGTCCAAAATTATTTTGTTATATTCACATCTGTCAGAAAGTTAATATGTTTGGTTCCTGTGTGCTTTGTTCTTGTGTCACATCAACACGCATGAACAGGGTTTCCCAGGAGGAATATTCGACTTTGAGGGAGTTGACAGGAACGCTGATTTGAAGCAAAACGCTTCATATCGACATATACCCTCTCAGAATGCTTCATCAGAGAGAACACATTTAATGTAAATTTGTTTACGGGTTAACGACGTAGATGTATGTGTCTTACCCACCCAACCTTTTTGACGTTTTTTTCTAAGGCAACCTACGTTGTTGTTTTCAACCTCTTTCCTCGGGAAGTCTTTTTGCCATTAAACTGTCCCGTTGGCCGCGCAGTTATCCATTGTGCGTTGTATGTGAAGTACAGGGAGGGATTAAGAGTGTATCAGAGAGAAGTATCGGTTACCTGTCTTTGTACACACGCTATCTAAAATGCCACACATCTACACTAATGAAAAATATGCAAATACGGTGTTTGTTTACGACTTTTGCGGCGATAATGCTCCTCCTGCTGTCAAAGAATTCCATCGGCGCTTGGTTTCATCATGGACGTTGCAGCCCAGCAACGAACGTGGAGGATGCACACGGACAACAACACAACATCCCAACACTGCACAAATGCACTGAAGCTGACGATGGCATATTCACACATTTATTTATTTATTTCTGCAGAGGGTGTAACGTGACGCGTACGATAATGCTTAGCGGTGAAATCGTTAAAATGCGTATTTTTTAACCGATACTTGTAAAATTCATGTAGTTGTGTGTACTAACTTTGTATGTGTGTAAACCGGATAACATATTGAATAATAAAGAAGAAAAACGACAATGTACGTTAAATGTGTCTCGGAAACCTTCGGAATAAGGTATATGTCCATATCAAGTTCTTTGATTCAAATGATCGTTCCTTTCAGATTCTCGAGTACTGACCACTCCTACCATTCCTCCTGGGACACCCTGTTAATTAATCTTTTATATTGTATTCTGTGTACATTTGCTTTAGCTTAACGTGCTGCTAACTGGAGGAAGTCTCCATTTTCTCGTATTATTACTTTACTGTCTATGATCAGTAAAGCAATGAAATTAGTGTGTTTATCTAATTTGATTCCTGGATTTCCAATTGTACAATTTTTAAGGGCATTGTTAAAATAAATATTAAAAAATGTGGGTGAAAGGGAACACCGTTGCCTCATTCCATAATTGAGTTTTACATCATTGTACTTGGCACCCTGGTACGAATTACTATTTTTGTTTCATAACATAATAAGTTTTTTATTGCCCTTACGAGGTGAAATGGCATTCATTACAGGCCATAATTTATTTCGAAGAGCTCGATCGAAAGTTTTTGCAAAATCTATAAAAGCGAAGCGGGTGTGAAAATTATTCTTTTTTTGTTTTTCTGCGAGTCGTCTTATTGTAAAAATATTGTCACTACACGAACGTCCTTCCCTAAAAACACTTTGATCTTCTTGGACAAGTGCATCATCTAGAAGTGTTATTCCATTCATAATGAATGGAAGTAAAATCAACCGCAAGACAGCTGGAATTGGTGATGACTTTACTGTCACAACCAGATGCGCTGCATTAAAACAGCATCCTCAGGTGAACTATATAAGAAGGAAAGGATGACATGTAACACATGTGGCCAAAATACTATGAGAATCTATAAGAATTTTTTAATTTTTTCTTTTACGACTTCCTTTCCCCAGGTGGGCTGCGAGAATCTGAGGCGTCTTGGTGCGCTAGTGTGATACACTTGTAAATACGTTTTAATTTAGATTTCTTTCTGCCTGGATAAATGATTTATGTAGGAGCGACAGAAAATATTTTGTCTTTAAAAATCTCGAAACAATTTAAAATGTTTTTAAAATTTTTTTAATGTTTCTTATAGCATTTTGATCCTGCGTATTACATGCGATTCTTTCCTTCTTATGTAGTTCAGCTGAGGATGCTGTTTTAAAGCAACGAAGCCGTTTGTGACAAGACAGAAATCATCAGTTACAGGTGTCTTGAGGTTCATTTTACTTCCATCCATTATGAACGTTAACGGTTGTGCTGGCCGCTTTACAAAGTATTATGTTATTCCATTTGGTATGTTCACGTCTATCACTAAATTAATGTTTTTAGTTGTGCTTGCCCTGCTTGTGAATCACATCTGTATTACTAAACACAAAAATATTTAGCGTGGTGCACCGTCCTAGTTGCTTTTTACCTATCAAAATGTTTCCAGGGGCAACGAAAATTTAATTTTCAGTATTTTACATAGTACTGACAGACTTTAAATTTAAAAATACCTGTCGTAATCTATTCATTAAGAGGTATAATCTTACGTTAAGGTTTTATCACAATAGGACAACTATTTCAATTTCAAACTATGTATACATCGTGAGCATTATAACTCGCGGGACGCCAATGATCCACAAAATATTCATCCAATAAGCACTTAACGATTTCCAACAAATTTTAAAAAGAATCGTAAAACTTTTCGAAACTCATTCGTGTTGTAACAATTCACAAAATAATGAAACGAGAAAAAATTATCCCTTACTAAATTTTCGCTGTTTCTGCAGTAAAACTTCACCATAAGGCATGACGTTTCAATTTATTACTTCTTTACGACTAACTCTATTCGCAACTCGTTCTGCAGACAGTACCCAGATATACCACTGGTTGTACCTGGAGAATTATAACGTAGTCCACGAGGTGCGATGTCATAGAGAGTGAGATGCGTGAAAAATTAGCGTTAATTAAAGCGGACGACAAATTACCCAGATTATACTCATCTCGTGTCAGATAAAGAGAGCACTTCGGGACTTTCAACAAATTTTAAACATAATTTCAAACTGTTTTTAACCTTCTGATTAGTTAATGGTTGAATAATCCGAAACTATTAAAACCGACACAATAAGGTTATTACATCCTTAACAGCAACATCAGATACGTAGCTTTCGAAGAGGTTTCACACATAGCAGTCGATTGTTTAAAGAATCGGCGGTGATGGATTGCGGAGGGGGGGGAGGGGGAAGGGGGGGGGGAAGCTACTAGTATTGTACATTGTACTAACAGGTACGAAATAGACACATGTAATGCCCAATATACCAGCTTATTTTACTTACGTCGAGAACGAAGCCGCGCCGAATGGCCGCGCGGTTTCAGGCGCCATGTCACGGATTGCGCTGCCCCTCCCGCCGGAGATTCGAGTCCTCCCTCGGACATGGATGAGTGTGTTGTTCGTAGCATAAGTTAGTTAAAGTAGTGAGTAAGTCTAGGGGATGATGACCTCAACAGTGTGGTCCCTTAGGAATTCACACACATTTGAAGATTCGAGAACGAATTACTCATTTGCAAGATACTGCTTAGAGACAGAAAGCGCCGAAACAGCTAACCCCAAGTTGTTATAAGTTAAGACAGTCAATTGTTATAATTCCAGAGTCTAATATACTTCTTCATCAAGCTGGACGTTTCTGAAATTCCGTGAAAATACGATCAAAACAAACTGCAAAACGATTTAGAAAAGATATCTGAATGGCGCGAAAAGTGGCAGTTGACCCTAAATAACGAAAAGAGTGAGGTCATCCACATGAGTGCTAAAGGGAACTCGTTAAACTTCGGTTACACGATAAATCAGTCCAATCTAAAAGTCGTAAATTCAACTAAATACCTAGGTATTACAATTACTAACAAGGAAGGAGCACATAGAAAATGTTGTGGGGAAGGCTAACCAAAGACTGCGTTTTATTGGCAGGACACTTAGAAAATGTAACAGGTCTACTAAGGAGACTGCCTATGTAGTGACTTGGCAAGACAGCCAAGCCACTCGGAGGTAACCGAAAGGCACGCGTTTAGCTCACGCAGACTGGCGTGAGGTCTGGAACAGGACAATGTCTTGAGAATTGCAAATAAAGTACGAAGATCTTGGAATACTTAACTTTAATCCATAATTGGAGAACATCGCTCTTGTTGATACATTAATATAATCTCAATATAACTGGTAATGGCGCCTTGCTAGGTCGTAGCAAATGACGTAGCTGAAGGCTATGCTAACTATCGTCTCGGCAAATGAGAACGTATTTGTCAGTATAGCATCGCTAGCAAAGTCGGCTGTACAACTGGGGCGAGTGCTAGGAAGTCTCTCTAGACCTGCCGTGTGGCGGCGCTCGGTCTGCAATCACTGACAGTGGCGACACACGGGTCCGACGTATACCAACGGACCGCGGCCGATTTAAAGGCTACCACCTAGCAAGTGTGGTGTCTGGCGGTGACACCACAGCCTACACTATGCTTGTCCGTCCTCTTTTGGAATACTGCTGCACGTTGTGGGATCCTTACTACATAAGACTGACGGAGTACATCGAAAAAGTTCAAAGAAAGGCAGCACGTATTGTGTTATCGCGAAATATGGGAGACAGTGTCACAGAAATGATACAGGATTTGGGCTGGACATCATTAAAAGAAAGGCGTTTTTCGTTGCGACGGAATCTTCTCACCAAATTCCAATCACCAACTTTCTCCTCCGAATGCGAAAATATTTTTTTGAAACCGAGCTACATAGGGAGGAACGATCACCAAGATAAAATAATGGAAATCAGAGCTCGTACCGAAAGATATAGGTGTTCATTCTTTCCGCGCGCTGTACGAGATTGGAATAATAGAGAATTGTGAAGGTGGTTCGATGAACCCTCTGCCAGGCACTTAAATGTGATTTGCAGAGTATCCATGTAGATGTAGATTTAGATGTATATTATTAACAACTGAGCCGCATCAATTTAAAATTAAACCAGACCAATAGACAACTAGATTTAAACATTTCTTTACTTCAGTTACCTCGAAAACGTAGAGTAAAAATTAATAAACTGCTTTATAATTCATATGCCGTGTTTTACGTCAGAAAATCCTCATGGTATAAGACGAATTTCTCCGACGCAACGCATGAAAAATGGTCTGACTTTCTTAGAACTTAGGCTTCTGCTTGAAATTCCAGCAATTCACTGCGACACGGTGAGCTTAACATCTGCGCATCTGGCAGAATGGGGAAGTTGCGATGGAATAATGCAGCTGTTATTTTCTCTGTTGGAAGTGTAGACGCCAAGGCGCAATTAACTGCTGTCGCGGTAATACGCCTGCCTCGTAAAACTGGAATATGTGCCATATTTTTGTTTTCTTGTTTCTGCTCTCGTAGTTGGCAATCACGATGCATAAAAAGTAGCTTTAATGAAAACTCATCTGCAGTCTGCATTCGCCACGTTTCATCACTGTCGCTACTGTGTGTAATTAAGTTTCTCTTTAGTCGGAAATTGTGCTTTAAACTGATAACATATCTTTCTTTAATGACGACTGCTTTCCAAGTCGACAGTTTCGCGAAGTACTTGTAAAAACGTATTTGTCTTCAGTTTGTCCTGCACAAGAGATTCAAACGTAAATGGAATAATTACCGCTGTTCATCAATTAGCAGAATCCGGTTTTGTACACAACATTTCGAAGTTTACTGTTTAGCAGAGTTTGTGTTTTACCGCGTACTACGCGAAGACCTTCAGATATGCGTACGTTTCTTGAGGATGTTGCATTGAACACCGTAAAACAGAGACGCAGCAATTTAGTATTACAGGCCTAGACAGGCCATGACAATAATAATAATGTTTCTCCCTGTGTGGGGATCATAGCAAGTGTAGAAGTGCGGGGGTGTGGCCACCTAGTGACAAATGGGGGTTTGGGTCAGTGCGGAAAGTGGTTAAGGGCACCGTTCACATAAAGGGAGAAATCCGGGCTCGAGTTCCGGCCTGGTAAAAATTTTCGTACATTACTAATAAATTCTGCAGGTGGAAGCTAGTCATATTCGCAATTGCGAACAAATTTCTTCTATTTAGATGTTTATTACAAACATAGACTTTTTATGGACCTCCTACATGTCGTTGCTGGTAACATGGGCAGCGTATCTTGGAGTTACCATTTTTAGGATTCCGTGACTCGATCGATAGAGACGGAACGCTTATGGGATCAATTTGTTGTCCTTCTGTCTGTCTGCCGACTGTTCAAAACTCTTTTTTGACGAACAGGGAGACTTAACAAGTAGAAATTTATGTCACATTCTAAGTTTTATGGTTGCTTGGGATATAAAAAACGTTTGCTTCTAATTGAATGAAATCAAAAGAGACGGCCATTTATGTTACATACACTACTGGCCATTAAAATTGCTGCAACAAGAAAAAATGCAGATGATAAGCGGGTATTCATTGGCGAAATATATTATACTAGAACAGACATTTTCACGCAATTTGGGTGCATAGATCCTGAGAAATCAGTACCCAAAACAACCACCTCTGGCCGTAATAACGCCCTTGATACGCTTGGGCATTGAGTCAAACAGAGCTTGGATAGCGTGTACAGGTACAGCTGCCCACGCATCTTCAACACGATACCACAGTTCATCAAGAGTAGTGACTAGGGTATTGTGACGAGCCAGTTGCTTGGCCACCTTTGACCAGACGTTTTCAGTTGGTGAGAGGTCTGGAGAATGTGCTGGCCAGGACAGCAGTCGAACAGTTTCTGTATCCAGAAAGACCCGTACAGGACCTGCAACATGCGGTCGTGCATTATCCTACTGAAATGTAGGGTTTCGCAGGGATCGAATGAAGGGTAGAGCCACGGGTCGTAACACATCTGAAATGTAACGTCCACTGTTCAAAGTGCCGTCAACGCGAGCAAGAGGTGACCAAGACGTGTAACCAATGGCACCCCATACCATCACGCCGGGTGATAAGCCAGTATGACGATGACGAATACACACTGTAAGTAGGCTGTTTATGTTTTCTTTATGTAAGTAGGCTGTTTAGGTTTTTTTATTGGTAACGCCACCTCTGTATGAAAATCACTGGCTGTGCTGTGTGCAGTCTGTGGGTAGTTTGCATTGTTGTCTGCCATTGTAGTGTTGGGCAGAGGCAGCTGGCTGTGAACAGCGCGTAGCATTGCGCAGTTGGAGGTGAGCCGCCAGCAGTGGTGGATGTGGGGAGAGAGATGGTGGAGTTTTGTAATTTGTCATGAACTGCTATATTTATACATGATGATATCAAGGTAAATACATTGTTTGTTCTCTATTAATATCTTTCATTTGCTAACTATCCCTATCAGTAGTTAGTGCCTTCCATAGTTTGAATCTTTTATTTAGCTGGCAGTAGTGGCGCTCGCTGTATTGCAGTAGCTTGAGCAGCGAAGATTTTTGTGAGGTAAGTGATTTGTGAAAGGTATAGTTTAATGTTAGTCAGGGCCATTCTTTGGTAGGGAATTTTGAAGGTCAGATTGCGTTGCGCTAACAAAATATTGTGTGTCAGTTTAAGCACAGTCATATATAAATTGTTCAAAGGGGACGTTTCATATGTCGACCCTTAGCCTAGGATACCTCACTGGAATCTTCTGATTTTTCTTGTAGTTTGTGTAATTAGTGTAGATGTTGTTTACTGCTAGCGCGTAATTGTAGAGAGAATCTCCTTTGTAGTTGTAGCCTTTCATTGTTGTACAGTAAAACAGTTGTGGCATGCATGTAGATTTGCACCAAGTATTTCGCAGCTGCGCTGGCAATTAAGTAGACATTATTTCCATTGCTATGTTATTTTATTTTGCTCTTCAAATTGTGCTTTTCTGTGTTATCGTGTGAAATATTGTGACAATTATGGCGTGTGAAAAACGTAATACTAGGCTCCAAAGTAAACTGAGAAATGACAGTGAAGACGAAGGCAGTGTGTTAGCGCCGCAGAGTAATGAATTAACTAATGTTCAAAGTAGTAATTTGGTAATTGCGCATAGGGAAATGGAGCGGGCGGCAAACAATGGTGTAGACAGTGAAACAGGTAGTGAACAGGGAAGCGTTATCGATCGATTGGTTGGCAACAGCTCGCCTCAGGAATCGGGAATGACAGAACACAATATCGCAAATACTGTAGAGTCAGGTTTTGGGTCATCACCGTTTTCTCAAATAAGTCAAGACACATTTTCTGCTTGTCAAAATGTGAATGTTGCCGGTGCAAATGCACTGCCGAAAAGCGTAGAGAAACAGATTCCAGACACTAATACATTATTATTGCAATTAATGCAACAAATGGAACAAAATCAGAGACAAATGGGACAAAATCTTAAAAAGTTAGACACAATGGAACAACACCAGAGACAAACACAGCAACAGTTAGACACAATGGAACAACACCAGAGACAAACACAGCAACAGTTAGACGCAATGGAACAAAATCTTCACACCACGCTTGAACAAACACGTGAAGATTTAACTACTGAGTTACATAACATTGAATCGAAATGTCAAAAAGTCTGTAATGACGTAAAAACACAAATTTGTGAGCATTTTCAACCTATTTTTTCGCGGCATGAAAATGTATTACAGAATCACGAAGCAGCCATAAAAGAACTGCAAACCATTGTTCATGAAAATCACGACACCTTGCAAGCTAAAATTGACTCAGTTGCATCTACCGATTCGGTTACGCAACTTGCAAAAACTCAGGAAAACTTAAAGGACACAGTAGATACTCTGAAACTTGGTTCAGAAAAACATACAGAGGAAATAATTTCACTATCGGATACAGTAGCTGAACTTTCAGATCAGTTCACTAACTTATCTACAAAGGTAGATGATGATCTGAATGACACAAGACCCGTAGCCTTCACTGACACAGAAGAGTATGAACAAATAAGAAACTTCAAACAAAATCAGAATCTAATTAATACACAACACAAAGAGAAATCCGGGAAGTACAAGATCATCTGACACAGGTAATACGAGAATTACGTATTTCAGAGGACACTCGCGCTCCAACACGGGAAGAGGGACTTAGAAACACGGAAAAGCCGCAAAATAATAACACAGGGCATTTCGGAAGTTATGAAAGAAATTGGCAATGTGCACCGAATTTTGAGATGGAACGGCCGACACGACCTAACAATGACCGATATGCGACTCGCCGACATGATGATTTTGACTATAAGCTGTTCATTACTACACGTAAATTCAAAACATTTAAGAATTCTGCCAACGACATTCATCCACAAGCGTGGCTCCATCAATTCTCTCATTGTTTTCCTCCCAACTGGTCGTTGGAACACAGATTAGAATTTATGTGTGGCTACTTAGAGAATGAACCAGCTGTAAGAATGCGATCGGTAATTCACGATCGCCACAGTGAAGGAGAATTTTACCATGCCTTCCTCTCAGCATATTGGTCTCAAGCCACACAAGACCGCGTAAAACATGGCATCATAATGATGAAACATTTCGAACAATCTGAATTCTCCAGTCTTGTGAAATATTTTGAAGACATGTTGCACAAGAATCAGTACCTGTCAAACCCATACAGCCCCTCAGAACTCATCCGCATTTGCTTACTCAAATTGCCTGAACATTTACGACATATTATTTTAGCAGGACGTTGTAAAGAAGACATTGAGGTTTTTCAGGGACTGTTACAAGAACTGGAAATTGACACTGACAATCGGGGAACGCGGAAACAGGAGCACAACAATTACAGGTCACATCTGTCACAATTCCACGATGAAAGAAATAATAACTGGACACGACAAGGCTATTCTTACAACGCAAATCGTGACCAAAACAGACACCACCCATATGACAACCACTGGCAGAGTAATAATAGTTACAGAGAAAGATCGCATTTCCGTAGTAATGAATATGACAGAGATAACCACAGAAACAGAAAATATGGGAACAAAAACGATTATTATCAAGGGAGACAGAATAACTTCAGACGCAACAGTTCAGCGCGGAGTTACGATTCAGGGAGAATTTCTCCACCACGTGACCGACAAGGAAGAAACTACGGAATCTACCGAAATGACGACAGACGATATGATCAAAACGACAGACCTGAATTCCATCAGAACTGGCGAGCTTCAAACAGAGCAGGGCCCTCTCGGCAAGGCGAATTTGTAGAAGTTAGGTCTCCGAACCCGAATAACGGCGCGCGCCAACAAAGAGACAGACAATGACTCGCACAGCAGGCAGCCGCGTGCGGCCGCTGGCTCCGAGAAAAATAACATAAGACGCTAGCCTGGAGAAAAATTTTAGCATTCTTTACCGATGTATACAACATGATAATTGCGTTCCGGTTGAAACTCTGCGTACTAGGAAGAGTAAAGGTTTACACCACATTTCACATGTAAAACCGTTTATTGAAAGATAATCTGCTTTTTAACTTTGTCTTTGCCATCAAACTTTTCACTTCACATTTCTAGTATGCTTTGTCAGATTTAGAATCTGTTAACATGTAACAATGTTTGAAGTGAAATATCCAGTCAAGAACCAAGAGAACTTATTTAAACAGAAATTACGAATGCATTGTTATAATGAACAGACGACACAGTGTTGTTAATTGTACATTCTTGCTTGTTAGTTGCACGATTACGTAACGACTATCAGGCTTACGTACTTAGTACACATACTGGTACTGCTAATGAGATTTTAATGCAACTTTTGGTTTACTTGAAAATACATTCTGGGTTTAAAGTACTTTCTGTGAGATACCAGAGGACACAGTGGTTAGTTTATGTGACAGCTACACGATGTTATCACGACGCTACTAATGAGTGACAATTCACAATGTTGCTTTTGCAGTGTATCTGTTTTATATCTGCACAGTTTTTGAATTCTTCTAGGAAGAAAAACATGTTTTAGTAGTAACTTTTGTGGTATAGCAACAATGAGACAGCCTTTTTCGTGGCATAACAATACGTTACTGTACAGTACTTTCTTCATTACAACAATAAGCGTAATAACTACGATATCTATACGCAAAGCATTTCACTTTTGTGTTTTATGAGGTAAGTACATTGACTTATGCAGAACTTAGCTTTCGGAGGACGATAACTACGACACTTCCACACAGATTATGTTGCAACAAGACGCACATTTAGCGCTACAGTACACGTATTTGAGTGATTAATTTTGTACTTAAAACATTTATTTTTAAAGATTTTTGAATTACAAAGAAAGTTTTCCGTGATACATTTCATTGCATTGCTGTAATCTGTAACACCTGAGGGTATAATTACATTAATCCTCAGGGGGGTACATGCTTACTTTATGTACCATGTGTTTGGCAAGAACAAGGAGCCCTAGCTAATATGGTATTTGCTTATACAACTTTACACATCGGTACCATATTTTTCTAACACTCAAATTACACAGCTATCTGATCATTTAACTGAGAGAGACAAACCTTTTTACTACATCAGTGACATATGTTTACGCAATTACAGAGTTGGATTACTTCACACTTACGAAATTGTATTTTGTCTGTACTGTGTGATCTGTTCATATTTTTTCGGAACCATTGTGATACTATGAGAGCTTTGAATGATATATTTGGTAAGGGAGCATGATTTTAAAGTACGTTTGAGGTAGATGACTTATTGAAATGAGCAGAGAATATTTTTTAGGTTTTGAAATTATTGGAGGAAGCTACAACGATTTTGAGATTTGACTGAAGTGTTATGATGTTATTATTATGACGACGATGTCTATTATACTGTTGAGGTATGTTTATGATCAATAAGATGATGCTACCGTATATGAGGAATAAGAAGTATGTTGGAAACCAAGAATCGTACTTTAAGAGTTATGAAATGTGTGTAAATGTGTGACTGTTTCACAATGCTGACGAATTTTTTTGGACACTGTTATATTCATAGGATTTTGTTTCTACACATTTGCAAAGTAAATTCTCGACCTGTGAAATTTTGTATATATGACTGTCACTGTAGCGGAAACTGCTGTCGTAAATATTTCCGTAAGAAAGTTAAGTGACCACCTGCACATAATGCGTCGTGGGCACCCAGGTGTGTCAGACGCCTGGAGAACAAGCCATTAGTGTGAGTGCCTCGTCAGAAGCACAGGTAGAAAAAAAAGAAAGGGAAGGCCATTGTCCGCGCTACTGACATCTCCTTGTTGAAAGCATACTGTGGAGCTAGTAATTTATGATATTTACTGAAATGCCTAATGAAACGATGAGAAACATTTCACAGCTATTGCCTTGCTAGTTAAGAAAAATGCCATATGGCTTGCTTTATGTATTTATTTACACATTTTGTTTAATATCAAGTTTCTAGCTGCACTGCAGCATTGGTTAAAATAAAATTTTATAGATGTACTAATATAAATATTTTCTGTCTACAGATCGAGTATATAATAATTTTTTTCAAAAAAATGAGGGAGCACAAAGCGACATTTACCTTCACAGGAACTGCATTCATAATTTTCTTTTCAAGTACTTGGTAATTTCTTTTGTAGAATAAATTGTGATTCATCACTCTAATGTTAAGATGTGACATAGGTATTAGACATGGCCATTTTAGTGTAATATTTTTTCTGCTTGCGCTATGTCATGTTTAGGTATAAGTTGCTGCTGTTTGCCAGGCATAGTGTTATTGAATTTGACTTTTGCTAATTTATACTGTAGCTTGCTTTGCAATTTTCCATTTTTCATAGCTGTTTATAATAATTGTTTTACGTGCTGCTGCATTTCCTCGTCCCTTAGTTTAGCATCTGAGCTCAGTAGATTTAAGTTAGCTTAAGAGGGGGTAGACTATATGAGAAACTGACTATGGAGAATAGGTAAAGAATGCATTGTGAAGTTATATAAAAAGGATTTGGGCCCAAATGAGTATTGTACAATCAGAAATAATTATTTTGAAAGAAATATGAACAGAATACAGAAAGCATGCTTGGATAAGATTTTTTTGGTGGAAGCAAAGGTTGAAATAAGACGAAAGATCTATAGAATGAAGTTTTGGGATGGACTGCAGTACCAAATGTTACACTGAAAACGAACCCTGTCCTTTCCTTTTGTGTTATCCCAGTACGTGTTTGTGTACCCTTGTGTATTTGTTTTCTTCCTGTTTCTGTGTAGTTTCATAGAATTTTCTCCTCTTCTAATACTAAGCTACATTCACTATGATGAGGAATACTGTTATCCTCGATTATAATTTGCATTAATAATATGTTATTTACTTTGTAAAGATGTTAGACATTATTAATTCTGTTCTGTCTAATGCTCATGTGTGAAGTTGATGTTTCAAAAGTTATTGTGATCCTTTATGTATGTACTCATGTCATAATTCCACTGATGTATATGTTTATTTCTATTCTTTTGTAAAGCCTGTGTTACTACAAATGTCATCTGTATTTTTATGTTCTTTAATGATGTATTTTGTACCTTTGTAATTGTATTTTCATGTTGTAAATTTATAATTGTACAGACACCAGTTCTTCAAATTAAGTAACATTTCACTGCACACGTTTCTGTTGGTCATAGTACATGGACAATATGTGAGAAGTAGGGACTGATAGTGTTTGCACGTGTGTTAATGATTCAGCAAGGGACTGGATAACAGCATTGCTGGATCTAAGGACAATTCCAAAAACTTTGTGAGTGCACAAGTGGTGGTTTATGGACTTGCTATATTCTCCGCAAGACTCTTCAATGGTGAATGTGCACCTGCACAATCGCAACAGATGGCTGCTGGCCATCTCTACAAGGACTACAGTGGGTCTGCACCTCTGGTGACCCACCAATACCATCATCTCTACAAGGACTACAGTGGGTCTGCACCTCTGGTGGCCCACCAATACCATTATCTCTACAAGGACTACAGTGAGTCTACATCTTTGATGATCCATCAATACCATTATTTCTACAAGGCCTGCAGTGGGTCTGCACCTCTGGTGGCCCACCAATACCGTAATCTCTACCAGGACTACAGTGGGTCTGTTCTGTGATGACCTACCTACCAATATTCATCAAAACTTCGACTGACTCTGCAGTGGGTTTGCTTTGTTGTGGCCCATTACCTGTATGCATGTCAAGAGTCAGCACTGTCTTTCCGTTGGAAGGACAACACTACTTCTTCAATACTGCATGGAAATCCACTACTTCCGTGTGCATTTTCTTCTACTGCTCAGACTTTGAGAAAAACACTATTTTACCGTAATGAATGATCAGGACTGTCTTTATGGACTGTGAGAAAATTTGAGCTTTTGACCAACATAATATCAATAAGTGTGTGCATTTGATTTCTTTGTTATTGTAATTATGAAAAATTTTATCAAATCATTATTGGCCACTGCCCAAAAAAAAAATTTGTAAGGTTTTTGTGGGGAGCATGGGGGCTATGTAAGTAGGCTGTTTATGTTTTCTTTATGTAAGTAGGCTGTTTAGGTTTTTTTATTGGTAACGCCACCTCTGTATGAAAATCACTGGCTGTGCTGTGTGCAGTCTGTGGGTAGTTTGCATTGTTGTCTGCCATTGTAGTGTTGGGCAGAGGCAGCTGGCTGTGAACAGCGCGTAGCATTGCGCAGTTGGAGGTGAGCCGCCAGCAGTGGTGGATGTGGGGAGAGAGATGGTGGAGTTTTGTAATTTGTCATGAACTGCTATATTTATACATGATGATATCAAGGTAAATACATTGTTTGTTCTCTATTAATATCTTTCATTTGCTAACTATCCCTATCAGTAGTTAGTGCCTTCCATAGTTTGAATCTTTTATTTAGCTGGCAGTAGTGGCGCTCGCTGTATTGCAGTAGCTTGAGCAGCGAAGATTTTTGTGAGGTAAGTGATTTGTGAAAGGTATAGTTTAATGTTAGTCAGGGCCATTCTTTGGTAGGGAATTTTGAAGGTCAGATTGCGTTGCGCTAACAAAATATTGTGTGTCAGTTTAAGCACAGTCATATATAAATTGTTCAAAGGGGACGTTTCATAACACTTCCAATGTGGGTTCACCGCGATGTCGCCAAACACGGATGCGACCATCATGATGCTGTAAACAGAACCTGGATTCATCCGAAAAAATGACGTTTTGACATTCGTGCACCCAGGTTCGTCGTTGAGTACACCATCGCAGGCGCTCCTGTCTGTGATGCAGCGTCAAGGGTAACCACAGCCATGATCTCCAAGCTGGTCGATGCTGCTGCAAACGTCGTCGAACTGTTGGTGCAGATGCTTGTTGTCTTGCAAGGATCGAGACGTGGCTGGACAATCCGTTACAGCCATGCGGATAAGATGCCTGTCATCTCGACTGCTAGTGATACGAGACCGTTGGGATCCAGCACGGCGTTCCGTATTACCCTCCGAACCAACCGATTCCATATTCTGTTAATAGTCATTGGATCTCGATCAACGCGAGCAGCAATGTCGCGATACGATAAACTGCAATCGAGATAGGGTACAATCCGACCTTTATCAAAGTCTGAAACGTGATGGTACGCATTTCTCCTCCTTACACGAGTCATCACAACAACGTTTCACCAGGCAACGTCGGTCAACTGCTGTTTGTGTATGAGAAATTGGTTGGATCAAAAGGCTCTGGGTCTTAACTTCTGACGTCATCAGTCCCCTAGAACTTAGAACTACGTAAACCTAACTAACCTAAGGACATCACACACATCCATGCCCGAGGCAGGATTCGAACCTGCTACCGTAGCGGTCGCGCGGTTCCAGAACTGTAGCGCCAAGAACCGCTCGGCCACCTTCAGCAGGCGAAATCTGTTGGAAACTTTCCTCACGTCAGCACGTTGTAGGTGTCGCCACCGGCCGCAACCTTGTGTGTATGCTCTGAATAACTAATCATTTGCATATCACAGCATCTTCTTCCCGTCGGTTAAATTTCGCGTCTGTAGCACGTCATCTTCGTGGTGCAGCAATTTTAATGGCCAGTAGTGTATTTTGACACTCGCAAACTGCGGGAGATTTCCCGTTGACATAAAATCATTCAATGTGGCTAGAAGCGAGGTTTCACTGTACAAGTAAGGAAAAAATTCAAAAATCGATTATTTGAAATTATACCACACGAGAAACATTTTGTAATCTGTTACCAGACTATCTGTCTGTCCGTCCGTCTGTCAGGACACCTTTTCTTCAGTGATAGGTAGACGCACCAAGTTGAAGTGAACATACTGAGGTGTATGGTCCCTTGGAGGTACAATAAACGTTATCATCCAAGCCAATGCAGTCAAAAGATACGGCCATTTATCAGAACATGTAGGGGACTTTCCGTTGACCTAGAATCGTGAAATTTGTCAAGAAGCAAGGTTTCACAGTGAAACCAAAGCAAAATATCAAAAAATGATTAATTTGTAATTATATCAAACGAAAATTTTTTTGTCGTTTCTTGTCGTCTGCCTGTCTCCCCGCCTATAAAGACACCTTCTTCTCAGAAACGGGTGGACGTATCAGTTTGAAATTTATGTCACATACTCCGATCTAAGGTCCTTTGGTGGTGTAAAGATGTTAAGCTTTTAAGTCAATGAAGTCAAAAAATGCGGCCATATATGTCACGTATATGGATACTCGCAAACTTACTCATTAAAACCTGTAGGCTGCTTCCCTATGGCATAGAATCATGCAATTTGGCAAGACTTAAGGTTTCACAGCGCAAGTAACGGGAAGAATAATAAAGCTGTTAATTTATAATTACAGCAGACAAAGAAGTTTCCATTTGTCATTTCTTACCCGACTTTAAATTTTAATTTAAAACGTTCTCGAAAGTCATCGAATCCCTGGGACGTATATCTTGCAAGTATGTGTATATAACAGGCAAAAATCGTTGGGATCCTCGATTTCTGGAGTGGATGAGCTGTCTGTACACATACTTAAGATCGTACATAACCATCAGAGGGCGACTCCCACTCGCAAACGTCCCATTTTACTTTATATCGCAGTTATGTCCATCCTCAAAATGGATTAACTTCTTTCATCTTCGATCATTTTTTTATTTCCTCTCCTCTCCTCTCCTCTCCTCTCCTCTCCTCTCCTCACCTCTCCTCTCCTCTCCTCTCCTCTCCTCTCCGCTCCTCTCCTCTCCTCTCCTCTCCTCTCCTCTCCTCTCCTCTCCTCTCCTCTCCTCTCCTCACAAAAGGCTGTACACATTACTGTCTGAGAGGTAATTTCTTGTATGGCCTGTTAATAATGTCATATTGAAGCAAGTTTCCTGTTCTATGAAGCAGAAGTAAACACCAGTGATGGATGAAGTGCACGGCGACCTTACAACATTTTTAACAACAGTTCGTCTTTCTTGACCCTTCACTCGTTTCTTGCAGACGACATGGATTACATGTCTATACTCGGTACTTTACTTTCACCCATTTCAGATTGTCAATATTTTATACTGATTTACACTGTTGAAGGCTTTTTCTATGCTTCCATATGCTTTGAAACTGTCCTGATTTCTCTTAATTATATATTCATTACCAGGTGCAGAGTCAGAACTGTATACCTAATATCTCTCCTCACTGTGAAAACAAACCACTCCTAATTTTTTATTTTTAGTCTTCTATAATTTGGTTAGCAGTTCACAAGAATGACACGTCTAACCTATATTTCAGAAGTTTACCACTCTGCGCATTCCTCAGTTACGTTATAACGCTTTTTTGGGAATCCGACTGTGACTCCTCCATTTTGTAGACAAAACCAAGTTCGTTTACTTCCCACAGATTTCATTACTTGTGAAGGTTCGCTATCAACCTGTATTATGAAGCTTGGATTCAGGTCATTCGGTAATCTATTAGATTCTGGCCACATTGTTATAACGCCTATTGTTGCGCTTCAAATTCCATCTCCCACTTTTCACGCTTTAAGACCGTTATTCTCGTCGTAGAGGTGCCCAACATGCTGTTAAAATACATTTGCTCTGTTTTTATGCACTTTACACTAGTTATGTATCTCATTTTGTAGTTGAATAGGACTTTTTTCCGCTCAGCGTCCTTTACAGCAAGGTTTATGTGGGCTGGGGTGAGGTGACTAAACCAACGATGTCATTCTATATTACTATAAGGCACTCCGTTTGCAGGCCACAAGTGGCCAATCGGGTCCATCCGACCGCCGTGTCATCCTCAGTTCAGGATGCGGATAGGATCAACGTGTGGTCCGCACACCGCTCTCCTGGTCGTTATGATGGTTTTCTTTGACTGGAGCCGCTACTATTCGGTCGAGTAGCTCCTCAATTGGCATCACGAGGCTGAGTGCACCCCGAAAAATGGCAACAGTGCATGGCGGCCGGGATGGTCCCATCCAAGTGCCGGCAACTCCCGACAGCGCTTAACTTCGGAGATCTCATGGAAACTGGTGTATCCACTGTGGCAAGGCTGTTGTCCATATTACTATAAGGGGTAGTCATAAAATAGTTACTCGCTGAAATTCTAGACACTGGACACTGCAAGTCTTTTGTGAAGTGCACTACTTTGCATTTCTGAACATGCAAAGCAAGATTTATATCTTTTCACAATTTTGATTTTATACCAAGCTGTCACTAACACACTACCTGGCTGAAACTATCCTGACACCTATTAGTGGACGTTAATACTGGGTGTGTCTACCAGTCACCTTTATGATGGCTTGAACTCGGCTGGGGAGACTTTCAGTCTGTGGAGGAATGGCAACCCAGTCTTCATCAAGAGCCGAAACCAGGGAAGGTAGTTATGTTGGGTGCTGGGAAGAAAGTCGAAATTCTAACTGATCCCAAAGGTATTCCAGTGGTCTTGGGTAGGAACTCCAGGCAGACCAGCCCATTTGAGGAACGTTACAAACCATTGCTTCAGACACGCTGCTTGCTGTACGCAGCACATGACGCTGCAAAATGTGTTTATATCTTTCAATACACAGTGTATAAGGGGAGCACACTCTACCCACGAAAAACGCACTTATATAGTAACACTAGCTCCTCTGTACTTCGATATTTAACCTACAAATGATGGCAGGTAACGTTCTCCAGGCATTCGCCTAACGCAGACGCTTCCACTGGATCCCCACAGTGTTTAGCGCCATTCACCACTCCACCTCAGTCGCTTCCAGTCTTCCACTCTCCAGTGGCGTCACTCTTCACTTCTCATCAAGCGTTGCTTCACACTGAATCACCGAAATGGGTGGCTCACCAAGACCTGGTAGAATGTCGTACCCCACTCTTTTTAACTCGCTATGTACAGTCATTTTGGCAGCCGAATTTCAGGTAGTAATTTGGAACTGATTCAGGATTCATTCCTCTGGCTTCACACTTTCAACCAGCTACCACAATTCTCGACTGTGCCTGTCTGTCAGTGCATGAGTCCTGTTTTTTCTTGTCTTAGCTGGAGTTATTCCTTCTCATATTCGCTTCACCGTCACATTACCAAGAGCTGACATCTGCTTAAGATGGGCTGAAACGCCTCTGACTAATCCATGTTTGAAGTCGTATATCAAGGATTAGGCTTCTTAAGGATGTTCCATCCTCAGGTATCTCAAAATTGTTCCTTTCACCATTTCTGTGGCCATCCCGTTCTAATATTCACAGCTGCTTTAAGATTACTCATCAATTTAATATACACTGTCAGCTCTTGTTTCAAACTGTTTTAACAGTGTTATCTGATGTGTCATTTCCATCCAGTACATTTCATACATCTAACCTGCGTTTTATGTCTTCATTTCAGCAACTATCATCTCTAACCTGAACTCGAGTGCAAGAATGCATGTACCATTTATTAACATTAAACTCTGTGCACTTCTAAAGCATCAACTGTACACTGACCAGCGCAGCGCCGTGAAACGGCAACAAGGAGGCGCTGACACGCACGCCAATGGAAAAAGCGGGCAGCGCCACACCTAGAGGAAGACAGAGTTCAGTGTCCCCTGTCAACGTCGATTTAACCAGCCGCCAATCGCTGGTTGGCCCAGTCGGGTCATAGTTCTCAAGAGCATCAGTACTGAGTAATACAATGAAGCTCCAAAGGAACTGGTAATGCATGTGTATTCATATGCAGACATTTGTAAAGAGACGGAACACGGCGCTGCGGTCGGCAACACCTATATAAGACAACAAGAGTCTGGCGCAATTCTTAAATCGGCTACTTCTGCTATAATAGCAAGTTATACAGATTTATGTGAGTTTGAACGTGGTTTATAGTTGACGTACGAGCGATGGGACATAGCATCTCCAAGCTAGCGATGAAGTGGGGATTTTCTCGTACGACCATTCCACGATTGAACTGTGAATATAAGGAATCCGGTAAAATATCAGATCTCTGACATCACTGCAGCCGGGAAAACATCCTACAAGAGTGGGACCAACGACGACTGAAGAGAATCATTCAACATGACAAAAGTACAGCCTTTCCACAAATTGGTGCATATATCAGTGCTGGTGCTGGGCCATCAACAAGTGTCAGTGTGCGAACCATTCAACGACACATCATCGATACAAGCTTTTGGAGCCGAAGGCCACTCGTGTATCGTCGATGACTGCACAACACAAAACGTTATACGTCACCTGGGCCCGTCAACACCAACATTGGACTGTCGATGACTGGAAACGTGTTGTCTCGTCGGACGAGTCTTGTTCAAATTGTATTGAGCGGATGGACGTGTACGGGTATGGAGACAACCTCATGAGTCCATGGACCCTGCATGTCAGCAGGGGACTGTTCAAGCTTGTGGGCGCTCTGTAATGGTGTGGAGCGTCTGCAGTCTAGGTGATATTGGAAGCCTGATACGTCTAGATACGACTCTGACAGGTGACAGGTAGGTAAGCATCCTGTCTGGTCACCTGCATCCATTCATGTCCACTGTGGATTCCGATTGACTTGGGTAATTCCTGCAGGAAAATGCGACACTGCACACGTCCAGAATTGCGACAGAATGGCTCCAGGAATACCCTTCTGAGTTAAAAACTTCCGCTGGCCATCAAACTCACCATACATGAATGTTACTGAGCATATCTGGGTTGCCTTGCAACGTGCTGTTCAGAAGAGATCTCCACCTGCTCGTACTCTTACAAATTTATGGACAGCCCTGCAGGATTCCTGGTGTCAGTTCCCTCCCGCACTACTTCAGATATTAGTCTATGCCACGTCGTGTTGCGACACTTCTGCATGCTAACGGGGGCTCCACACGATATTAGGAAAGCGTATCAGTTTCTTTGGATCTTCAGTGTAGGAAGACGTTACTGAACCTGTGTTCTTCGAGTAGTAATAGTAACTAAAGTACTTTTATCTAGGAAGTGTAACAACTGAAACGGCTTCTGACATCAAATGTAATAGTTGTGTTACTAAATGTGACACTTCTGTCACTCAATGTAACTGGATTTTCTCTTTGGATGCTGTCAATTGTCAGGATGAGCATTCTAAAGCATTCTGTCAGGGTGAAAATATTAAATAAATTAACTTTTCTCTCTTACAGCATGTGGGCAGGGTGGGTTCTCCCTTGGCTCGGGTATGAGGTCGAATGAAACATCATTTTTACATAAGATAACTTTTATTGAAAGTTTCGTACAACTGTATCTTACTGGATGTTCTGGTTCGGAGAGCGGCAGCCGTGTCGTTTGCGTAGCCTTGTGCTGCGACAGCGGCGGCGGCGGCGGCGGCGGCGGCGGCGTCTGATTACGCGTAGCGGTGTGTATCTCGTGTCGCCGTCTCGCCCAGCTGACGGGAGACGCGCAGCGCGAGGTGGCCGGTTTTAACTATTGCGAGCGACGTCGTGCATCGGATGGTGATACCTTGAATGTGACGTCCCAGTGTTTCTCTTCTCTAAGCGGCCGCGTGTGTTGTGCGTCGACCAGCGGAGCGGCGCGGCGGGGGAAGGCCAGTGTCCCGAACTCGAACCACGGACTCCCGCTTGCCAGTCTTCGGCTGTCAGGTCTTCATCCCAGCTCACAGGTAACTACTGATGTGAGGCCGTCTCCTTCCCGTCCTCACGAGTCACCCGGGTATGTAAAAACCAGACTTCCAATACCTTTTAACTTCTGTCTTCTGGCGCCGCGGCTGCTGCTTGCTATTCCATTACAGCGGCGGACTTGGTGCGTCTGTGCATGATGCAGTCTCTTCTTGCATGACGGTCTTCCGCACCGAAATTGACTGAAAACTACTGCTACTCTTCTTTTCTTCCTTCGTCTCTCGTCTTCGTCTCCGTCCCCGTCTCCATCTGTCTTCCTCTGTCTTCATCTGTCTTCAACTGTCTTCCTCCTTCGGGCCCACCGCGTCTCGCGTATTTATTCACTTCAGTTCACTGGAGGTGAACGACTTCACGGCCATTGCCTCTTCTGTCACGTTGAAAAGCTTCTCGAAGAATCTTCTTAACGTCGGTCATTGGCTCTTGGAATGTAGGCGGGGGCCTCTGATCGCATGTGACGACTGAGAAACACGTGAGCCGGTCATTGCCTCTTCCGTCACGTTGAAAAGCTTCTCGAAGAATCTTCTTGACGTCGGTCATTGGCTCTTGGAATGTAGGCGAGGGCCTTTGCTCACATGCGACAACTGAGAAACACGTGAGCCGGTCGGGCGATGCCCTGACGGCTGAATCGACAGCGCCCGCTTATGTGGAACTCGCTGACTTCATGGTCATTGTCTCTTCTGCTGTTCTGCTCACTGAATGCCAGTATGTAACTCTCTAAACTAAACCAAGTTTTCCATTTATATTCTAATTTCTAGTTCACTTTGATTTCACTAATTTATTTACTTAATTAACACTCAACATTCCTCCACCCTTCGGAGAAATTCGCCCTCGAATTTACCACTCAACATTCCTCCACTCTTCACACAGAAAAAGCACAAGCACTGAAAACTCTCGACTTAGAAGATTGCACACGCGTCACATTAGGTATGTGGAAAATACTTTATCACTTTACAAAAGCACTGTACGGTCATGAATCACATAGTTCTTACATAAATGGTTGTAATAAGTGTAACAAATCTTGATGACAATGAATAAACAAAAAATAGATTTTGCACTTAGAAAATTACATAGCAGCAGCTGTGTAATCTACCCTATACTAATGCAAGAATATCTATTCTACAGTATTGTTTACTTTAAAATAAGACTGTTTAGTAAAGAGTGAAGTACAAGAAACAATATTAATACACTAATGCTCAAAAGTAACTGCTGAAGTACACCAGTTAAGAGTGTGGTATCCAGTTAACAGGAATTTGATGTAGTGGTATATTATTATTTGGCTTATTTTTTCGTCGTAAATAAAAGAAAACTGTACAAAGCAGAAACACCAACACAAAGGTTCCAGATATACCCGTTCCTAGCATTATAATTTTAGTTTTGTGTTCACCTTTTAATTTTAAGACATGTTGCATCATAACATTGGCATCAATTTTGCCTTGCTGCGAGTTTATGAGCATATCTAATGACTTCAGAAGGGAACTGTCAAGGGAGTAATTGAGGTAGGATAGGTTTTATGTAGGAAATGCTTGCATGGCGTTTTCTGAAAAAAGCAAACAACATGGTTATGAACCTACCAACCTAGTAAAAACAAAAACAAAGAAAAGAAGTAATACATTGTTAACTACAAGATCTACTTGTTTCTACGTTCAACTTTTCTTTCTTAAAAAATAAACCATTATAATTTATTAATTATTTACAGTTGTATACTGTCCATAGTCTACTAAGATTCAACTAGGACATTCGCACTCTTGAACGAAGATTGTATGGTGCCATGTCTGTATGTTGTGCTGGCGTGGCCACTCTTTTTCCTTTACGGGAACTTCCTCCACCCTTCGGAAAAGCAGACACTATTGTTGAAGGAATTACATCTGGAGCGCCCTTAAAAGGTTTTAAACGACTTGCATGGACAATGGTAGTTCGGGTGGGCAGTTGCAATTTAACGTTGACTGGTGACGTGATCTCAATAATTTGATAAGGACCTCTGTAGTTTGTTACAAATTTCTTCGTTTTTCCTTTCGCTATGTAAGGAGTTGAAATCATAACCCACTGACCGATTTTGTAATTTGGATATTTAGCTTGGGTGTTACCTAATCTTTCCTGTCGTTCCAAAGCCTTTGTATTAGATTTTTGAACCTTTTTCCATACATCCTTCATCATTCGACTGAAATCTCTTACTGTTTCTCCGACTTTTCCGTTTTTCTGCCTGATTACATCAAAAGGGGACGGCATTTTTTTCCCATAGACCACTTCATAAGGTGACATGCCAGTTGCTTCATGCGTTTTGGCGTTGTATACCGACACGATTATTGGTAAATACGTATCCCAATTAAAATGTTGTTCGTTAATATAATAACTAAGCATCTTGCCAATTGTCCGATGAACTCTTTCTGTGCGCCCGTTGCACTGAGGGTGTAACGGAGTTGTGCGTAATTTGCGTATTTTTAATAAGTGGCATAGCTGTTTCATTAATTCAGACATAAAATTAGATCCCTGATCTGTGATAATAGCTTCAGGTACGCCAAATTTAAGTATCCAGTTGTTAACTAAAGCTTGGGCAACTGTATTTGCTTGCTGATCTGGGAGACTCACCATAGCTA
Source organism: Schistocerca americana (assembly GCF_021461395.2). NCBI lineage: Eukaryota > Metazoa > Arthropoda > Insecta > Orthoptera > Acrididae > Schistocerca > Schistocerca americana. The sequence goes on along the minus strand of NC_060124.1, from coordinate 557,598,248 downwards.
GGTAGCGTGAAAAGTGATCGATAATTGTAAGAACATACTTATTACCAGCAGGTGTTTTATGAAATGGCCCGTAGAGATCTATTCCGCAGATTTGAAATGGACATGAAGCCTCGGGGAGTCTCTGTAAGGGTATTTTTGAACGAGAAAGTTCAGCTCGTTGTGCGCACGCAATGCAATTACGAACGTACTGCGCAACATCCTGCTTTCTGGTTTGCCACCAAAATCGCTCTGCTACACGTCTTTCGGTTGTCCGCTGTCCACCGTGTCCTGCAAGGATATGATCGTGGGCCTCTGCCATTATTTCTTGTCTAAGGTGTTGGGGAACAACAATTCGCGGTCCAAGTTTTGTTTTACGGCATAATACACCATCTTCAAAGCAAAATTGTTTTTGAGTTGCGTATTTTTTACATTCTGTATCCTCATCTTGTGCCTTTCTCCAGTCCTCAGTATCTCGGCCTGTTGCTTCCAAAAGTGCTATTTTCCGACTTAGGCAATCTGCATTCGTGTGTTTTTTGCCTGGTTTATGGATAACTTCGAAATCCATTTCGGAAAGACATAGGGCCCATCGGGTAAGACGACTAGATGGATCCTTTAATCCAAGCAACCATTTTAAAGCTGCGTGGTCTGTAATGACCTTGAATTTTCTACCATACAAGTAGCATTTAAAGTATTTGATACCATAAATAACACTTAACAATTCTTTCTCCGTTGTGGAATAATTTCTTTCTGCCGTTGTTAGTTGTCTCGAAGCATAGGCTATGGGGTGTTCCGCGCCATTAATATTCTGACTCAAAACAACTCCTACTGAATGACCACTTGCGTCACAGGATAAAATAAATTCTTTGTTATAATCTGGGTAGGCTAATACTGGACTGTGTGTTAACTTATCTTTAAGGGTTTGAAATGCAGATTCACAATCTTCAGACCAATGAAATTTTGCACCCTTTTTCAACAATTGGGTTAAGGGTCGGGCAATTTCAGCAAAATTTTGAACATATTTTCGGTAATACGATGCGAGACCAATGAAACTTTGTACCTCCTTAACGCGTTGTGGTGTTGGGAAGTCCTTAACTGCCGAAATTAATCGAGGATCTGTTTTAATTCCTTTTTCACTAATGACATGCCCTAGGTATGTAACCTCTGTCAATGCAAAATTACATTTTTCCATATTTAATGTTAATTTAGCTTTTCTAAGTCTCTGAAAAACATTACGCAGACGCACAGCATGTTCATTAATGTCTCTGGAGAATACAATAATATCGTCTAGATATACACAACATTGCTGAGTTTTGAGTCCTCGCAATACTCCATCGAGTAGTCTTTGAAAAGTTGCTGGTGCATTTTTCAAACCGAAAGGCATTCTTTTAAATTGCCAGTGGCCTCCAGGGGTAGAAAATGCTGTTTTATGCCTATCTTCAGGTGCAACTTCCAATTGATGATATCCGCTACGTAAATCGATTGTTGAAAAGTATTTACTGTTACCCAAACTGTCAATGATATCTGTAATGTTTGGAAGAGGATAAACATCTGAGATAGTTTGTTTGTTAAGGTGTCTGTAGTCACAACAAAATCTATATCGTTTCGTACCGTCGGGAGACTTCTTTGGAATAATTACAATATTTGAATTATAAGGCGAGTCAGAATATTCTATAATTCCATCTTTTAGATGCTGTTCTATAAATTCATCCAGTACTGGCTTTAAGTGATGCGCAACTCTATAAGGCTTCCTATAAACTGGGGGGCTATTTCCTGTTGGGATCCTATGCTGTGTGATATCTGTTGCTGGCAGTGGACCTTCTGCATTAAATAAATCTTGGAACTCAACTAAAACTGCTTCTATCGTGTCTCTATCCTTTCCTTTCAAATGCTCAATCTTCTGGCGCAATGCGGTTTTATAGGCGTCTGGTTTCTGACCATCATTAATATCTGACCAAATGAAATCTTCTTCTTCAAAAGTACTGACTGTAGCCACTAATATTCCCTTGTGCAACTCTTTGTCCTCCACTCCGAAATTGTCAATATGTACCGGTACTTTTCTTTCTCCCTCAACGTCTTGAACCCGTACAACACTTCTTCGTACAAAACAATGTGATACATCTAATTCCTCATTTTCCTCTAAAGGCTCTATTAGACACACTGTATCTGTAGGTACTTCGTGGTCAACGGTCATCCAGAGAAGTTTTCCTGAGCCAGATGGTATCTGATCCCGCGAATCAACCTTCAAGGACGTTGCACGCAGTATAGTTGATTTCGCCTTCCGGTTAGGGAAATCTTGCGGCAGAGGGCCCTTTGCAGCGGTGTCACCTAGCTGAAACACTATTCCGCTAAGTTCTACAGTTTGCTGTCTGAGGTCGATTTTAGCGTGATGTTTATTCAGGAAATCCAACCCTAGGATCGCGTCGTACCCGTTAGTTACCTTTGTTACCACTTCTACATCTTCTTGAAATTATACACCGTGAATATAGAAAATCAATGATGTACAACCTAATGACTTAACTGTACCTCCTCCTACTCCACTCAATCTATACCTTGGAGGGTCATATTTCTTTTCTCCAATACATTCATTACTTACTATTGATACGTTTGCGCCTGTATCCACCAGTATCCTTGCCTCTTTATCCTGTATGGTAGCAGATAACCAGCATTCCGCCTTCACATTCGCCTTAATGGCATGAAATTTTATTGGGAACGCCTGGCGGCGGCTCCGACATTCCCGTTTGAGTTTAACTGATTTCTATTTCCAAAAACTTTCTTAGACCTGCATTCCTTGAATGTGTGACCTATTCTTTGACAATTAGTGCATTGAGGTTGTCTGCAATTTTTTGCTATATGTCCGTGTCGATCGCACCTAAAACATCGTACTCCTGCTGAAAATATATTTCGCTTCTCCTTGTATCTGGTGGCAATGTCAATTTCTTCAAAAGCTGTCGCCACAGATACAGCTTCTGCTAAATTTTTAGGAAACTCTGCCCTGACACGACGGGACGTTTCAGGAGGCAACCCTCGTAAAAATGTATCCAGAGCTCTATTATCTGCCTCTTGTAAAATAACTTTATTTGCTTCATCACTAGTTGTCAACTGATAGGTGTTAATATTAACTTTTCTAATCCTATCTACAAAGCTTTCTAACGACTCGTTTTGCCTCTGAGTGATAGTGTGTAATTTTCCCCTATAAAATCTACAGCTGTTCTGTTTTTGAAAACGTTTAAGTAATCCTTTCTTCAATTCCTCAAATGTTGGAGCATTCCGTAATTCTTCATGGTATAAGACGTGTGCTTTAGCCTCTCCTGTCAATCTTAACTTTGTCATTTGTAAGAGCTGTTCATCTGACCATGATCCTAACTTTGCAGCTGCTACTAAATCATCAAAAAAGGCTGTTATGTCCTCGCCAGGTTTACCTGAAAAAGGAGTTACTAAGGCTGCTGCTGAGGAATCTAGGGTGGGAGGGATTAAACTGGTTTGCCTAACCTCACTCAACTGTTTAAATAATGCATTATTATCATTTTTAAGCTGTGCTATTTGATTAACTAAGCTCTGAATAGCTTCATCAGTAGAAACCGCTTGTGGTGCTGACTCTGACTTTGTACGATTTCGTGTCATCATTTTACAAACTGTTAGTTACACAATCTTCCTATACTGAATTTAAAAGATGTTTAAATATTTCCGACAAACTCTTAAAATCATGAGAGAAAATGCACTTCTAAATAAAGAAAATATTACGACTGATATGCAAACCCCTATTCTTTCACACATTAAACAATACTAACTGTGGACCTTTAGTGACTGTCATTCACACCTCATATTGAGCCAAGGGTTTTTTCTCTGACACCAAATGTAACAACTGAAACGGCTTCTGACATCAAATGTAATAGTTGTGTTACTAAATGTGACACTTCTGTCACTCAATGTAACTGGATTTTCTCTTTGGATGCTGTCAATTGTCAGGATGAGCATTCTAAAGCATTCTGTCAGGGTGAAAATATTAAATAAATTAACTTTTCTCTCTTACAGCATGTGGGCAGGGTGGGTTCTCCCTTGGCTCGGGTATGAGGTCGAATGAAACATCATTTTTACATAAGATAACTTTTATTGAAAGTTTCGTACAACTGTATCTTACTGGATGTTCTGGTTCGGAGAGCGGCAGCCGTGTCGTTTGCGTAGCCTTGTGCTGCGACAGCGGCGGCGGCGGCGGCGGCGGCGGCGGCGTCTGATTACGCGTAGCGGTGTGTATCTCGTGTCGCCGTCTCGCCCAGCTGACGGGAGACGCGCAGCGCGAGGTGGCCGGTTTTAACTATTGCGAGCGACGTCGTGCATCGGATGGTGATACCTTGAATGTGACGTCCCAGTGTTTCTCTTCTCTAAGCGGCCGCGTGTGTTGTGCGTCGACCAGCGGAGCGGCGCGGCGGGGGAAGGCCAGTGTCCCGAACTCGAACCACGGACTCCCGCTTGCCAGTCTTCGGCTGTCAGGTCTTCATCCCAGCTCACAGGTAACTACTGATGTGAGGCCGTCTCCTTCCCGTCCTCACGAGTCACCCGGGTATGTAAAAACCAGACTTCCAATACCTTTTAACTTCTGTCTTCTGGCGCCGCGGCTGCTGCTTGCTATTCCATTACAGCGGCGGACTTGGTGCGTCTGTGCATGATGCAGTCTCTTCTTGCATGACGGTCTTCCGCACCGAAATTGACTGAAAACTACTGCTACTCTTCTTTTCTTCCTTCGTCTCTCGTCTTCGTCTCCGTCCCCGTCTCCATCTGTCTTCCTCTGTCTTCATCTGTCTTCAACTGTCTTCCTCCTTCGGGCCCACCGCGTCTCGCGTATTTATTCACTTCAGTTCACTGGAGGTGAACGACTTCACGGCCATTGCCTCTTCTGTCACGTTGAAAAGCTTCTCGAAGAATCTTCTTAACGTCGGTCATTGGCTCTTGGAATGTAGGCGGGGGCCTCTGATCGCATGTGACGACTGAGAAACACGTGAGCCGGTCATTGCCTCTTCCGTCACGTTGAAAAGCTTCTCGAAGAATCTTCTTGACGTCGGTCATTGGCTCTTGGAATGTAGGCGAGGGCCTTTGCTCACATGCGACAACTGAGAAACACGTGAGCCGGTCGGGCGATGCCCTGACGGCTGAATCGACAGCGCCCGCTTATGTGGAACTCGCTGACTTCATGGTCATTGTCTCTTCTGCTGTTCTGCTCACTGAATGCCAGTATGTAACTCTCTAAACTAAACCAAGTTTTCCATTTATATTCTAATTTCTAGTTCACTTTGATTTCACTAATTTATTTACTTAATTAACACTCAACAGAAGTAAAGGAGGCACTGGAGTCAAGAGTAGTTAAGTTGTAAGGTTTTGAGGTCAGTACAACTATTGTGTAAGCTGTAAACATTTTTGGTTTAATGATGTAATATTACCACAGAAATACATGCATTTACACAGTTTACAATGTGACAATGTTACGACAGTTGTCAAACGGACGCATCTCGTCCTCAGAAAGTGAAATAATCCTAAACACAACACTGGTAAATTTTAGCTAGAAGTTTGTTTACAAAATTATTCTTACGACTGCGTCATGACGTTGGCCAGTACTACGATAAAAGTTCACAAAATGTCCGACAGATGGCGCTGCACAGCAAAACGTCAGTGACTGCGCATGACAATCGTGTATAAAAGGAGCTGTAATGAGAGAGAGAGTCAGATGCGCCAGCAGTCGCAGCATGTTGACGTTACGTGATAAGGCGCTTTTAGTGAAGCTGTATTATGAGAATGAGGAATGTGCTAGTTCAGCGTTACGATTCTATCGCCATAGGAAGGGGATTCGAACGGGTAAAGGTCCGTTGACAAATGCAGCTGTGGCGAGAATGATTTCAAAGTTAGAAGCCACGGGTTGTTTAGACGATAGACCCCGTAGTGGCCGACCGAGCACAAGGCGTAATGCTGCTGAGACAGTTCAGGAAGAAATGGAGACTGTAGCGGGTTCGTCTGTGCACGGGGAAGTCAGCGCTCGTGCAGTCGCTCGTCGCACCGGCGTTCCATACACTACTGTTTGGTTGGCACTTGGGCGTACCCTCCGATGCTATCCGTACAAAATTCATCGGCATCATGAACTGTTACCTGGCGATTTAGTGAAGCGGAGGGCATTTGCGGTGTGAGCGTTTCAAAAGATGGCGGAAGATGAGGATTGGTTGAGTAACGTGTTGTGGACCGACGAAGCTCATTTCACGCTCCGAGGGTCTGTCAATGCCCACAACTGCAGAATTTGGGCTACCGAAAATCCTAGAACTGTCGTGGAAACTCCATTGCACGACGAGAAAGTCACTGTATGGGCTGGATTTACCATATCTACCGTTATAGGGCCTTTGTTCTTCGAGGAAATGCGTGACTCTGGTTTTGTAACAGCTACCATGACGGGTGAGCGATACGCCGATATTTTACAGAGTCACATCATCCCCAGCCTGGCTGATAAACACCTGCTGGAACGTACGATGTTTATGCAGGATGGCGCTCCACCCCATATTGCTTGACGCGTGAAAGACCTCTCGCGCGCGTCGTTTGGTGATGATCGTGTTCTCAGCCGCCACTTTCGTCATGCTTGGCCTCCCAGGTCCCCAGACCACAGTCCGTGCGATTATTGGCTTTGGGGTTACCTGAAGTGGCAAGTGTATCGTGATCGACCGACATCTCTAGGGATGCTGAAAGACAACATCCGACGCCAATGCCTCACCATAACTCCGGACATGCTTTACCGTGCTGTTCACAACATTATTCCTCGACTACAGCTGTTGTTGACGAATGATGGTGAACATATTGAGCATTTCCTGTAAAGAACATCGTCTTTTCTTTGTCTTACTTTGTTATGCTAATTCTTGCTATTCTGATCAGATGAAGCGCCACCTGTCGGATATTTTTTTAACTTTTGTATTTTTTAGGTTCTAATAAAACCCCATGTTATTCCAAGCATGTGTGTCAATTTGTACCTCTCTATCTTCATTATTCCGGGATTTATTCAGTTTTCAAATTTATACTGACTTTTTGATCACCCCGTACATCCGATTGCGGAAAAAACCAGAAGTAGCTTCAGCGGGTCACTCAACTCCAGGGTTTGACATGACAGTGTCGTTTTCAATGCAGCTGTGAATAATAGTGTAGGGACACAATGATTCGCGATGCCATTACGTACAGTGTACCAGACAGTAGGATCAGTGAACAAATCCTCATACATTCTGATCCTGCATTAACGTAAGCGCTACACATCACTGAACATCAGCACTCGTGTGATAGTGCCGTGCAGTACTTTACGCTAGCCCCCATTTGCTGTGTAAAGCAAAGTGGAAAACAGGTACGGCTGCGCGACCGACCGTCGCCCACCAACAGGCCGCCTTGCCGTGGCCGGAGTAAACAAGTGTCAGTGCTTGTGTCTGCTGCGAAGTCATGTCCTCGGTGCTTTTCCACCCATAAATGACAACATTGCCTTCTGTGCAATGTGACTTGCTTTGCCTGTAGGAAGCCGGGCCATGTGCAGTCTGTGTGTTTGCAACAGAAAAAGAACTCTACCCACGGTCGCTCTCGTAAGCGGCTACTCACTCAGTGAATGTAGTTTTTCCTAAACCGGTTACCGGTACTAGTAATGACTAAATTCAGAATGTGCCTTCAACCCGGCCAATTTCTGTGTAACAACAATCAAACAATCCGATTGTGAACTTAATAATTGCCAGACGCTATGTGCAACTTCAGTTACACACTGGCGCTTCCGTTACATTGCTTAATCATTGCTTACTCGTGCCACTTATGAACAGTCGGGATCGTCACGGTCCACAAAATCTTCCACGCAACTGCGCATAGCGGTCAGGACATTCCAGAGCTTGGTGCGTGTAGTTTGATTCCTACATTTCAGTCACACACCAGAAGAGTGACATTTACAATTCTGCGTTCGCGAGATGGTGAAATCATTTTTGGGTTAGATTCTTTTGATTTGTTTGGTCTTCATATTCAAGATAATGTACTTTCTGTTTTCGCTTTCAACTCAAAAACCGTGTTACTCATTTGATTGCGGAGTTTCCTGATTTATTTTCTGAAGAACTTGGCAGAACAAATAATTTTGTGGCTCACGTTTACAATGAAGGACAATGCACAACCTAAGCTTTACGGGTGCGTCCCGTCCCTCATGCACTCTGAAACAAATTGCAAGCGAACTTAAAGAATGGCAAGACAATAGTCGATGGGCTTCTCCCTTAGGCATCTTGCCAAAGCCTTCTGGATGACTTCGTCTTTGTGTGACTTTAAATCCACCGTGAGTTCACAAACAAGGAAATGAAATGTTCGTGTCGCATTGATGGTTGGCAGGCCCCATCTGGGGAAGTTCGGCCGTCGGGTTGCTAGCCTTATTTCAGGTGAGCCACCATGAGAAACATGCGTGTCAATGATGATGAGGACAACACAACACCCAGTCCACGAGCGGAGAAAAATCCTCAACCAGGCCGGGAACCGAACCCATGCCCACTGCATGGTAGACGAACACGTCACCACTCAGCTAAGTAAACGAACTCCAGAAACACTAATTGATACTTACCTGTTGCCTCGTCCTAAGGAATTAATGGACAGGCTTGGCGCCACCCCCTATTTTTCACAGTTTGACTTACGTGATCCGTATTTCCAAATTCTGCTAGATGTGGAGTCTAAGAAAGTTTTTGTAGTAAACACACATTGAGAGTTGTCCAAATTTTTGCGCTTACCCTTTGGCAGCGTTTCCGCGCCAACCACATTCCAACGCTGCTTACAACAGCTTACTGCAAAAGTTCCGTTGTGTTCAAATTACTTTGGACGATATTGTGGTGTCAGGACGTACACTGGAGGAACATGTCAGTAACCTTCGTACGCTTTTTCCAGTGCTTTCAGCTGCATGTTTGAAGTGTCGCCTGGACAAATGTGCCTATTTTTCAGTCTGAAACAGTGGTAGCCGGTGGGATTTCGATTAACAGGGGCGGCACGCCTGCCCAAACAATCTCATGCAACGTTTTCTCTCTTCAGAACGTTTCTTGAACGAGGAAAATACAGCATTTAGGTTGTTAGCAAGTGACACGGTTTAAACCCTCATCTAACACAACCAAAATATAACAATTTACTGACAAATATAAAGTTTTTAGTATTTTCTGCGGTATTTAATGGAATAAAATTAAAACCCCGTTGTTACCTTAATAAATAGGTTTTTAGACAAAGTCCATTCTCCTCTCTTTCTCTTTAGCAAGGTGATCAATTACGAGCTCATTAAAGTTATGCACATTCAAAGGATTTTTCTGTAGAACACGTAGTAAGCGCCCTCAGTCTCTCTTCTTTCGTTGTATTTCTGATGAAAGTCGTTGTTCTTTTCAGTATGGAGAAACATATCTCACTTTCCACTGTTGTGATTGGTATTGTACGAATAATTCGTAATAGTTTTGTAAGTAGGCTGTTTATGTTTTCTCTATGTAAGTAGGCTGTTTAGGTTTTTTATTGGTAACGCCACCTCTGTATGACAATCACTGGCTGTGCTGTGGGCAGTCTGTGTCTGCTTTGCATTGTTGTAATACTCGCCATTGTAGTGTTAGGCAGCTGGCTGTGAACAGCGCGTAGCGTTGCGCAGTTGGAGGTGAGCCGCCAGCAGTGGTGGATGTGGGGAGAGAGATGGCGGAACTTTGCAATTTGTCATGAACTGATATATATATTATGACTTGTGATGATATTAAGGTAAATACATTGTTTGTTCTCTATTAATATCTTTCATTTGCTAACTACCCCTATCAGTAGTTAGTGCCTTCAGTAGTTTGAATCTTTTATTTAGCTGGCAGTAGTGGCGCTCGCTGTATTGCAGTAGCTTGAGCAGCGAAGATTTTTGTGAGGTAAGTGATTTGTGAAAGGTATAGTTTAATGTTAGTCAGGGCCATTCTTTTGCAGGGATCTTTGATAGTCAGATTGCGTTGCGCTAAAAATATTGTTAAGCACAGTCTCGTGTATAATTGTTTAAAGGGGACGTTACAGTTTCACTAATTCCAGTAAAACAGCTTTTAAATTATTCTCGTAGACACAATTCAAATGTGTTAAAGCTCCGTCTTCAGTTTGCAAATAATTTCTACTGTGAAACTTCCTGGCAGATTAAAACTGTGTGCCGGACCGAGACTCGAGACAAGGTACTGGCAGAAGTGAATCTGGGAGGACGGGGCGTGAGTAGTGCTTGGGTAGCTCAGTTGGTAGAGCACTTGCCCGCGAACGGCAAAGGTCCCGAGTTCGAATCTCGGTCCGGCACACAGTTTTAATCTGCCATGAAGTTTCATATCAGCGCACACTCCGCTGTAGAGTGAAAATCTCATTCTAGAATTTCTGCTATATATGACTGTCAGTTCCTGTTGCTATTCATTTTCGTTCAAGACAAATAATTTAACTGTTGTGTGAAAATCTTTGTCAGGGAATAACAGCTAGTGTTTTGGAAACAATCAGGGCTGGAGGAGACGAGGAGATTAGTGTTTAACGTTGTCCCGTCGACGACGAGGTCATTAGAGACGGAGCACAAGCTCGGATTAGGGAAAGATGGGGAAGGAAATCGGCCGTGCCCTTTCAAAGGAACCATCCCGGCATTTACCTGAAGTGATCTAGGGAAATTACGGAAAACCTAAATCAGGATTGTCGGACGCGGGATTGAACCCCCGTCCTCCCGAATGCGAGTCCAGTGTGCTAACCACTGCACCACCTCGCTCGTTAATGTGAAACGCTCGTCAGTGTTAACCATAACAAGGTCACAGATTTCCTTTGCAACAGTCTTACGTGAGTCTACAAAACAGAAACGTTTTGCGCCAGCGATCTCTTCATTTCCGTTCCCGTTACCCCAATGATGGTAGAGGTCAAGAGAATTTCTCGTCAGCTGTATCGCTGACTTGAAACAGAGACGTTCATAAGAGCTTCCACACTATAAACATCTTTACGGTGCAGCTGATTAAACAAAATGTCCCAGTGAGGCAGGACCTTATCGAGAAACTCAAACCAAAGGGGAAACTCCTGGTCGTTGTTCAGAAGTTTCCGAAGTTCAACTGCTTTCCTGGTTGTTGTGTAACTATAGCTATCATCATCCTCAATGATCCCAAGGCACTTAGCTATTTCTTGTACGAATACTTAAGTACGGTGTTCACACGCCACGTTTTAAAATTCCATCTTGTGGCAGCATTTCTTGCAATATGTTTCTTCACAAAATTATGCAGTATGGCAGCTCTTTTACTGATTTTGAAAAGAAACTAGAAAATCCCTGTGAATTGCTATTAAATATTCGAAGTTCTTGGTGTTGCACAGTGCTCTACACTGAGGCTGAGTTGGTGAGCATAATGGTGTACAAAATTTGTGCGTTCACACACTGTTTTTACTGTTGCCGGCACCCAATGTGCCTACCGCTCGTAACTGAAACTCCATCGTAACTCTGGACCATCAGTTTTTCTGGAGAGTCGGCAATATTTACGCTCTTAAGTTTGTTGTATACTTCCCTACTTATTCCCTCTGCTGTATGATCTTTGGGTGCTGTAAAACTGATGAATCTTTAATATACTTCTCCTGTTAATTCATATCGAACAATAAATACGAGTTGAGACAAGCCTGCACAATCTGTCGCTTCACCACCCTCAGTTGTTACGTAATTTGTTTGCGAGATTTCTTTACAAATCAACTCACGGCACACAGCATAAGAAGAGGCCAGCAGCTCGAAAAAAATGGTTCAAATGGCTCCCTAGAAATTAGAACTACTTAAACCTAACTAACCTAAGGACATCACACACATCCATTCCCGAGGCAGGATTCGAACCTGCGACCGTAGTAGTCGCGCGGTTCCGGACTGAGCGCCTAGAACCGCTAGACCACCGCGGCCGGCCCAGCAGGTCGTTCTGAATTGTTTTGAAAATCCTAAAAATCGACGATTATTGATTTTTTTCAATGTGTTTCTTCAACGTGGAACCCAGTTCTGCCATCAGATTGACCACACCCCCGAAAATACCAGGATTCTCTGAAGTACGCTTTTCGTCGTGTCCTCTTAGTGCAAGTTCTAACTTCTCGCAGAACTTCTTATTCTTTTCGTTTATTTTATTAGTGAATATCTGGAGATAATAATTTTTATTCTAGATTTTCTTCTGCCGATCAGCTTGCTAAGGTTGTAACAATTCTTACATATATATTCATTAAACTTCTTCGTCCTCATCCTGTAAACTGTATCCAGCTGACATCTTATATCTAGTTTGCAAAGCATAGCAAAGTCGATGCTACTGTTTATGATTATATCACTCAATTTGTGGTTTAGGTTCGTCAGTTAAGTGTTTAATGTCCACCTTCCCATCTGTGGTCCAAGCACATTCTGAACCAATCATTAGCAGACGTAACGGAAGAAAGCATTTCTAGATTCACATACACATAGCCAGTCCCCACCTTTATATAAAGAAGTAAATTTTCTAGTGAAACCATTCGGCTTTTGCACGCATCTTGAGTCTGTAAAACGTTTAAATCGGAACTTGGCGGTCCTAATCTTTTTAGTTCCACCTTTCTCTCAAAAGTAAGATTTGACATCCAATATTTAAATGTTTGCGCTATTTACACAATTCATTTTAAACAGGAAACTGGCGCATCAGTTAGTCGCTAGGTCGCACTTTCAAACAGTATGATTCACAACGAAACAACAAAACTACTACCACTGTCATGTCACTACTCGTTTACTTCGCTTGGTTCCTGCAGACGCCGTCCCAAGCAAAGTTATACAACCCCCTGCCCGTACCCAACGCCCCAATACAATGGCTCATTGTTGTAGACTCTTTCAGTAAATATCCATTTGCAAGTGCTCACGAACTCAACTACATAATGTGGTACCATTCAGGTTTTCTCATCTAGTTTTTGCCTGGAAGGTTTTCCTGAAGTGTTGCTTGCATACAACGGACCACAGTTAATGGCTCGGGAATTTGAACAGTTTTGTGCAGCCAATGGTATCACTCACCTTACCAGCGTTCCGTTTCACCCTCAGTCTAACGGAGAAGCTGAACAATTTATGTATACATTCAAGCAGCAGATGAATGTACTTCGTGCCTCCCAAACACAGGAGGAAGTGCTGCTGCTCTTCCTCGCGACGTACCGCTCCCAGCCCCGCGATGGTCCATCGCCAGCAGAGCTTCTACATGGCCGGCGCCACCGAATGCTGTTCCAGGTGCTGCACCCACAACAGTGCATGGCGCCCCCACGCTCTGCAAGTATCGCTTTGTGCCTGGTGATTCTATTCTTTTCAGGGCTTTTGGCCACACCTGGCGCTGGAAGAAAGGAACGATTCTTCGAAATCTGGGCGCTTCTATGTATTTAATTCAATGGCCTGCTGGTTTGCTGCGCTGTCATCAGAACCAGATTCGTGCCTGTGGACTGCGAGATTCTCCCGTAGGTTTCTGTCCACAGATTGTCTTGTGGGCGGCGCGGCCGACTCCGGGAACAACTTGAGCACTGTCTGTGGAACCGATGGAGCTGGACCCATCGCCTTCGCCGCCGCAGCAGCTCAACTTTCTGGCGATCGTCCCGGCGCCGATGTCGTCGTTGTTATCGCTGCCTCCGCCTCTCCGTTTTTCGTCTGACCGCCTCAGGAAAAGGGTGGGAATTTCTTCCGGAGGTTCTCGACCGACGTTGTCCTCAGAGCGCGTGACAAATGGGGTCGGTCCTGGTTGCAGCCCCCGGCATCTCCAGACACCCAGCACCTGCTCACCCTTGCCCCCCCACCCCCACCACACGTTACTATCAGATGGCTCCCTATACGACAACGAGGTGCGCGGTGCGGCATTTTGGGAAGGCGGGAGGGAGAGGACTGTGCAGCACTGACCAATGCGCCAACGGAGAGAGCGGGCAGCGCCACACTTCCAGGAAGACAGAGTTCAGCGTCCCCTGTCAAAGGTGACTTAAGCAGCCGCCCACGGCTGGTCGGCCGAGTTCGGTCGCATTTTCAAGGGCATCAGTAATAAGTAATAGGAAGACTTCACTTAGACTGTGTACTGTAAGTACACTACTGGCCATTCAAATAGCTACACCAAGAAGAAATACAGATGATAAACGGGTACTCATTGGACAAATATATTATACTAGAACTGACATGTCATAACATTTTCACGCAATTTCGGTACATAGATCCTGAGAAATCAGTACCCACAACAACCACCTCTGGTCGTAATACCGGCCTTGATACGCCTAGGCATTGAGTCAAACAGAGCTTGGATGACGTGCACAGGTACAGCTACCCATGTAGCTTCAACACGATACCACAGTTCATCAAGAGTAGTGACTGGCGTATTGCGACGAGCTAGCTGCTCGGCCACCATTGACGAGACGTTTTCAGTTGGTGAGAGATCTGGACAATGTGCTGGCCAGGGCAGCAGTCGAACGTTTTCTGCATCCAGAAAGTCACTTACAGGACCTGCAACACGCGGTCGTCCATTATCCTGCTGAAATGTAGGGTTTCGCAGGGATCGAATGAAGGGTAGAACCACGGCTCGTAACACATCTGAAATGTAACGTCCACTGTTCAAAGTGCCGTAAATGCGAACAAGAGGTGACCGAGACGTGTAACCAATGGCACCCAATACCATCACGCCGGGTGATACGCCAGTATAGCAATGACGAATACACGCTTCCAATGTGCGTTTACCGCCATGTCGCCAAACACGGATGCGACCATCATGATGCTGTAAACAGAACCTGGATTTATCCGAAAAAATGACGTTTTCCCATTCGTGCACCCAGGTTCGTCGTTGAGTACACCATCGCATCCGCTCCTGTCTGTGATGTAGCGTCAAGGGTAACCGCAGCCATGGTCTCCGAGCTGATAGTCCATGCTGCTGCAAACGTCGTCGAACTCTTGGTGCAGATGGTTGTTGTCTTGCAAACGTCCCCATCTGTTGACTCAGGAATCGAGACGTGGCTGCACGATCCGTTACAGCCATGCGGATAAGATGCCTGTCATCTCGACTGCTAGTGATACGAGGCCGTTGGGATCCAGCATGGCGTTCTGTATTACCCTCCTGAAGCCACCGATTCCACATTCTGCTAACGGTGATTGGATCTCGACCAACGCGAGCAGCAATGTCGCGATACGATGAACCGCAATCGCGATAGGATACAATCCGACCTTTATCAAAGTCTGAAACGTGATGGTACGCATTTCTCCTCCTTACACGAGGCATCACAACAATGTTTCACCAGGCAACGCCGGTCAACTGCTGTTTGTGTATGAGAAATCGGTTGGAAACTTTCCTCATGTCAGCACGTTGTAGGTGTCGCCACCGGCGCTAATCTTGTGTGAATGCTCTGAAAAGCTAATCATTTGCATATCACAGCATCTTCTTCCTGTCGGTCGAATTTCGCGTCTGTAGCACGTCATCTTCGTGGTGTAGCAATTTTAATGGCCAGTAGTGTAGTAATAGTGGCTAAAGCACCTGTATGGAGAAGGCAAAGGAAGCACAGGAATCAAAATAAGTAATGTTAACTTTATTTTCTTTTCAGAAATAAAGAGTTCAATTAATGTTCACATTATTTGTAGAGATGATTTTTCATTTCTGTCACCAGCCATAGCGACTTCTCTCCTTCCTTGTTTCTGTCGGTGCTGACTTCCACAGTTGTTGACACAACACCCTCAGCTTATAGTGACTGTCTGTTTCATGTGCTATTTATACCCTAAAATTACTTATTCGACAGTCCTTCACAGAGCTGTAAATGGCTGATAGCTCTCACCTTGCCTTCCCAGTTCTCCGCATGAGCTTGTACGCTTCCCAATTAAATAGTTCCTGCAGAAGACGCTTTTTGTATTGCCATGAATGCTAGTGAATTACGAGAAAGGAGCTTCCAGGTACACGCTGCTCTGTGTAATAAACGAACTGTAACCACGTATGTCAAACCAGCACTTTCCATGCTTCCAGAAAACCTTAAGAGATCTTTACCTTCACGGATAATATCCAATACAATCACACCGCTGCAGCAACAGCATGCGTATCACACCAATATCCCATGCGACAGCACCGCTGGCATTTGCTCACGCAGGTTCGATTGCAGATTACCTCCGCGTGTCTTTTCAACTGTGATACGTTGCGTGCTGGCTATATTACCAGATAGCAGCTTCGAAAGTGACGAAAAGCCATGCTGTGTGGTACATTCATATGCCTAAACATTTTCGACATGCTAGAGATTCACCGACATACAACCGCCAGTAACATCACTATGGCCACTATATGAAATTACAAAACTTTAAAACGGGTTTTACAAGTTCAGGACAAAAATAAGTTTATGATATTATTTCACCTACAAACGCCTCAATCCGCTGAGAAGAAAAGTAGATGTTATAGTCTCAGCTTAGAACCATTTATTTTATGAGGACCGCTCAAAACTAAACCTTTTGAATCTGTTATGTGAAAATTCTTGAAGCTTTATAAATAAAACGAACATTATTCATTTATTTTTATTTTATGAACTCCACTCGACTACTATAGTCTTTTATACAAAAGTTCATTCATTAATACAATAGAGTTTATTAATAATTTAATAAGAAATTAAATAGTGCACTAATTATACGGGAATTGTTATAATTTGTTATTATATGAAGGGTGTTATGCTCTTCTGTCTGGCCAATACTGCTTCATTCTTTTAGATATTTTCTTTCTTTTCTTTCTTTCTTCGTCTGAGATCACTCTCCCTGTAGAGCTTTTATTTATCTTCGTTTGTAACCTGCTGTGTGTCTCTTGCAGTATTCTGGTTTTCTCTGTTTTCTTTTTTAAGTCGTCTACTGTAATTTAGGGTTCTCCCATATCTTCCTTAATTTCTATGATGCATTTAATGTTGCTCTTAGTATCCACAATTTTTCTATTATTCCCTTACTAATTCTGTATTCTGTTGTTCTCGTCAGATGTCCAAAGATCTTACTGATAGTGCTCAGTACTGGTTCTATTTTCTTGTACACTGTTTCATTTGGAGCTATTCTCCAATGCCCATTTACTTAATATCGTTTATTTATGCTTGTCCTAATTATTTTTCTTTCTAGTGTTTTGTCGATTTCTGCTGTTTTAGTTGTTTTGAAAATGGTTCCACCTGCGTAAGTTATTGCCAGTGGTGTAAGTGTTCTATAATGTTTCAATTTTGCATCAATGGATAGGCTTTTTTGTGTTGTATGTGGTTTTGATAATGTAATTTGCTTTCTTCGGTTTTTATTACATTTTTCTGTAATGGTTTCTCATGTAGATTGTAAGTTATGATTTCACTTAACTATTTAAATTTTTCTACAATTTTGGTTTCTTGTTCTCCTATGGTAATTTTGTTTGCAAGCGATAAGTCAGTCAGCATAATTCCTGTAATTTCAAATGATATTCTGAGGCCAATTTTCTGTGCTATTTCTTGTAGTACTTTAACTTGTTGCCTGGTTTCTTGAACATGGTTGGCTAGGAGAGCAAGATCAGCAAATACCAAGTAGTTCAAACTTATATTATTTTTAGCACTTCTATTTCTTATGTTCTTTGCATTCTCCGATTATGTATTCCAGAGCACAGTTGAACAATATTGATGATAGACTGTCACCTCGTCTTATGCTTGGTTTCATTAAGAATGGTTTAGAAATTTCTCCTCTAAACCGAACGTTCGATTAGTTGTTGATTAGAGTAAGTCCTATTAATTTAATTAGTTTTGGATGGAGTCCCACATTCCTTAAAAGTCTTAGGACTGAAGATCTATGGAGGCTGTCATATGCTTTCTTAAAATCTACAAATGTTATTGCAAGAACTTTGTTGCGTTACACGTAGTGAAAAATAATGAATTTTAAACTAATGATCTGCCCTGCATATCTTCTCCATAGTCTGAAATATCTCTCAAATTCCTCTAACTCCTGTTGTAGTTGTTCCTTGATTCTTCCATAAAGGACCTTGGGTAATATCATCTTTGAGCAGTCCAGAAGAGAGAGTCCTTTCTAGTTATCTGGATTGCTCTTATTCCCCTTCTTGCGTAGATGGTGTACGATGGCAGTGGTCCAATGTTCAAGGAATGGTTATGTTATCCGAATTTTTGTTAGAGCCTTGTGCAAGGATTTCTTGAATGTGTCGGCTGAATATTTCCTCATTTCAATAAAAAGCTGATCTTTTCCAAATGCCTTACAGTTCTATTGTCCTTTGAGAACTCTTTCTACATCTTCGAAAGTTGGGGGGTCTAATCTGTTAGGTTCGGTTTTAATTGTAGTACTTAAGTCGACTTGTAAATTGTGAATTTCTTCACAATTCGAAAGTTTATTAACTGCTTTTGGCACGAATTCAGCATTTTCTTTGTTACTGTTTGTCATTCTTCCATCTTCATCTTTTAGTATAAGCATCGGGGGCTCACACTGGTGCAGTTGTTTCCCAAAGATTTTATACTAGTTCCTGTAATTGGTTTTGTGGTATCTTCTATAGTGTTTATTATTTCCTTATGGAATCCTCTCTTAAGTCTCCTAACATTTTGTGTGAATTTTTTCCTTTCACTTTTTAGATTTATGGCATTTTCTTATGTTTTGTGTTGAAACTCTAACCACGCTTGGTGTCTTTCTTCATGGAATTTGTCACATTCTGGACTTCACCGTGCATGTTTTCCTCGTTGGTTCAAGGGAGCTAGATTCTTGGCTTCTTTCTTGAGACTTGGTACCAATTGTTCTAGATTAACTGTTACTTTAACGGTTTGTGTTATTTGTTGGTATTTGTTATTTTCAGTTAGCTGGCGTGGATCGTACATCCTCCATGTTTTATTATATTTTCATTCCTTTCTTTTAATTGAGTGAATGATTTTAATTTAAACTAAGTAGTGGTCCGAGCCCATGTTTACTTCTCTCAGTACTTAAACATTGTGTATTTCCTTATGAGAACGTTTATCTATACAGACATGGTCTTGCCTGCCACTCCCCCTTCCTTCAGTCGGAGTGTTTCCACGTTTTAAATTTATTTGGCTTCCTCTTGAAGTATGCTGATATAGATATAAGGCTGTTTTCTCTGCAGAGTTCTACAAGTCTTTGACCGTTCTTGTTTGCAAAGTTATGTGGACTCCTTTTTCCAATTATATCTTTATATTTACTTTCTTCTTCCAGCTGGGCTTTCAAGTCTCTCAATAAGATTTGTACATTTATTTTATTTATTCTGTTCAGTTTGACCGAGAAAGTACCAAAATGTATCTCCTTTTCCATTGTTTTTATCAGAAATATTTTTCATTTGTAGGGTCTTGAGCATTTATAACTGTGTAACTTTTGTTCATTGTTTTGAAAATCAGAGTTGCAATTCTAGGTGACATTACTTGAAAAGCAGTTGTTGAATCTACGATTTTCTAATGTCCACTATAAATCCTATTCCAAACTGGCGACATTGCTTCATAACCATCTGTCCTGGTTTCCCATTATAAATTCGATTTCGTTGTAATTCGAACTGGTTCCTCATTTCTTGGAGCCCCACTATTAAAATTTTGGATTTATTTAATTCGTCTGTGAAATTCTTGAGTATTCCGCTCTTAAATAGTGAGTTTATGTTGTGTTTGCCATATAATTTTTTTGCTTAAGTTGAATCTCAAGCCAAGCTAAAGTTTTACAGGCACAAAAACGTGCAATAAGAGTTATATGTGGTGTGAACTAGAGAACATCCTGCAGAGGCCTGTTTAGGGAACTAGCGATACTAACTACTGGTTCCCAATATATTTATTCCTTAATGAAATTTGTCATTAAAAATATATCACTTTTTCAAATCAACAGCTCAGTTCATGGATTCAGTATTAGAAATAAGAATCATCTTCACAGGGATTTAAAGTCACTTACTCTTGTACAAAAAGGTGTGCATTATTCAGGAATACACATTTTCAATAACTTGCCAATAGCCATAAAAAGATTTACAACCAACGAAATTCAGTTTAAGAGAAGCCTAAAGATTTACTGGTGGCCAACTCCTCCAAAACCATTGATTTCTCAGTAGAACCAACCGATTTTGTGTGTGTGTTTATATATATATATATATATATATATATATATATATATATATATAAATTATTAGTTTATAAATAAAAAAACATTTTTAGTGAGTGTTGTAAAATGACCCTCTCATATAGTGTACATTAAAAAAAAAGACGATCATTCCACCTGGGACCTGTGGAAGGTATATTAGTTTATTTGTTTTAGTTGTAAATATTTATCATATATTATTGTTTTTCTGACATGTTCTAAATCCTGGAGGACCTCATCACTACGGATCAATCGGAACGAAAATTGCAGAGGGCTGCAATTATGTAGACATGAAGAATAAAGGTGTAGAATATTAACGACGTCTGTTTTATTCAAAAAAACGTTAATAGTTATTTACTTATTTATCAGAATTTTCTGGCTCAGAAATTGAGTAAAATAAATTGTCAGATGGGACAAATCCTGAGGCTCAAAGACTAGCTTATCTGGTAATGAAGTGAAGTGTGGGAGGTAAAATTCATAGTGAGAGAAGAAAGTTTGATTACACCAAGTAGGCTGAAGTGGGTGCTGGCTGCAATAGCTTTGCGGAGATGTAGAATTCTGCAAAACAGGAGCTAGCGTAGACTGCTGCCTCAACCCAATCTTTGGATTAGAGGCAACAACATAAGTCAAAGGTAAGTCAAATGTAGTTCACAGAATTTCAATTTAAAAGAGAAAAAATCTCTAAATAATGGATACTGGTCAAATACTGTATCTTTTAAGAGTCTCATATGTAACAGGAGAAAAACTACTGATCAAAAATAGAAACAAAATACCCACAAACATCCATCTGGAAAAGTTGTGAGATCTTGGCCACGCTTTCCCCATTATAGCCATAAGACTGTTAACCGTATAAGAGGTGCTCATTGTGGTTACAACATATTCTTATGTGTCATTCATCCCTTCTTCTGAAAAAAATCGCTAACTTGTGTGCATCAAAGCACTGTAGCCAGAAACCTAAGGAATGAAGGTGACGTGATCGGAGAGGATGGGCTACTGGCCTTCACAGAACAATCCATCAGTCATCAAACGATTGCTTTTGTTACTGTCGTATGAGGCGTCGAAAAACTGCTTGGTGCTCGTCATACGTATATCACATAAAAAATCTTTCTTGAACGGCAACGTTCTCCAATAATTCACGTAATGTGGTGATAAAACAACGCTTTGTTTTTAATTTGTATGGTGATTCTGTCACCGTCAGTTGCTTTCCACACACACTGATACTACAGCGAATTTGTCCTTACTGTCAGTCTGCGGTGTTACATTAAGTTATGCGCCTCATCAAGACAGTGGTGCAAAGGGGCAGCTTAGATGTTAAAGGACGAGGAAGGGAGCAACCTGAAGAGTTCATACAGAAGCAGCTTTGGCTACGGCATTCATCAGTCCGCGTGCTGCCATGAAAAATTTGGCTGAATTGTGTGATTGCAGCGGCCGGAAAGCCATTCGCACATTCCTTCATAACAAATTCCAGTTATTTATCTAACCATTACATCATCACTGTAAAAGGCACGCAGATGCTGTGTACTCGGGTGTGAGACAGCGTTATCAACACCTAAAGTCCTCCGCCACATTTTTCTATCTGTATCCGAAGCCTAATCTCAGGAATTACTTCACAGATTTTTATACGGTTTTCACTGATAGAACGACTGATTCACGAGGAACGTTTGTGTGTATAATTTACCAGCAAACCCGGCAGTGCTTTGCAATTGTTAAACCTGTTTTGGAATATATCCTTCTTCCCCCGCTCTTTGTCCATTTTCTCCTCCACCTTCTCCCTCCATCTCCCTGTGTTCACCTCCTCATTATCTATGTCCATTTCCTCACCCAACTCTCTCTGTCCATCTATTCCTCCCCCTCTCTCTCTCTGATCTCGAGCCTTGTTTATTGTTACCGCAAATGCAGGTTCGGTTGTAGTATTCAAATTATAAGCCGATAAGCCATAAACATAATGTTATTCTTTTCTGTGAAAATCGTCTGTGAGGAAGAAAACAAACAACGCCTTGTCGTGAATATAATTTTTGTTTATATACAGGGTGATTCACATAAGACGTAACACCGATTTTACTTCGTGATCGGCTACACATATCGAAAAGCGGTTTTCGGCAAATGTTAGAGCGTCGTGTGGTACGTATTTTTTGATGGATTAATGCTTTTAGCGCTGGTATCAACGGAGGTATTGAAGCGAATACTTCGTCCATTTTAATGGAACCGTATACTTTTTATAACTGTATTCGATAGCTCTTGAGTAGACATTTGTAGTGATATTGCGTTTGTTGATGTTGAAATGAAACCATTTGTAAAAAAGCTCGAGAACTGTCCTAGAATGTGAGAGCGCTGTGGCTGCAGTCACGGTGCAAATACCACAAAGCGGAGCTTTCGTGCTACGCTGTGTCAGAATATCAACTCATTTGTCTGTTTACTCGTCTGCACTGCAGGCCGCTTATTTCTGCTTCAACATTCGTTGGGTGGAGATTTGTACAACAATGAGGAGAAGCTGGTTATACTACTTTTACACGGCGTATGTAGAAGAAATGCCGCAAAAACAGTACAGCGGTGTAGGGCTATCTGTCCGGTTCGCCAGTGTCTGAGGGGCCAGCCAATTGAACGAACTATTGCAACGCTAACGCAGAAAGACTGCTTGTACGTCATCATAGGAAATTACGTTGTGGGACCTTACTTTATGACAGGAGTTCTAAAAGGACACACGTGCGAACACTTTCTAACGAACATTCTGCCGGTTCTTCTAGAAGAGGTACCACTGGATATTGGACACTGTTTGTGGCTGCAACTCTGCAGTTACCCAGCTGACTCGTCCCGTGTTGCAATGCAAATACTGAATGAGAGCTGTCCTGGACGCTGGATAGGACAAAATTCTCTTGCCAAATGGCCTGCGATGTCCCCCCCCCCCCCCCATTTGCCTCTTCTCCATTGTTTTCTTTGGGGAGTACTCAAAGACACAATCTGTGATGAAGCCCCAACTATGCAGACTACATGTGTCGTCGAATCTCCAGTGCATGCTCTACCACATCATCCACTGTAATTACGTCCGTTCATCCTTCTTTCGAAAGACGATTACAATTGTGCCTTTCAGTCCATGATCAAGAGTTTAAATTGTTAAATAAGGAATACAGTTGTATTTTGGAAGACAAAATTCATGTTATGCGGTTTGAGTAATTACCAAACCGTTTTTAGTTAACTGTTTATTTCATTTGCGAGTGTACGAATTTGCATTGCAATGCCAAATAAGTTGACAGCGTGTATTGCACATAGCTGATAATACTGGCGTTAGGCGCTTACGTTCAGCATGAATCGACGTTTTGGTAAAAAGAATAATCATTTTGCTGTGTACAGGTGGTCACCAGTGTATTTTTAATAAAACGATTAGTTCAACGAATGTATTCCATATGATATAATTTACAGCAGTTTAGGTGGCGACAGTTATCCGACAGCATGTATTTTACCTCTAAAATACACACAGCCAAGTACAGGATAACATAGATCAAACCTTCCTTCTAACATTTAGATATTTAATCCAGTAGTCGCTTTTTGCAGCGTATAAGATCTCTTTATTTGTGAAGAATGAACAGTTGATTTCTCTGTATCAGCTCACGTAAATCTGGGAGGATACACAAAACTCCGATAATTTTCCTAAGCTCTTTGTGATGCGCCAGATTCTAGGCTACGTCGTATTACCACATACAACTTTCATAGGTGACCCTGAATCTAGGTCGTACGTTGGAACAAGGGGAAATAAAACGTTATTCTCGCAGCGCAGGCCTACCTTACGGTATACGACTACGTAGTGTAATACATCATAACTTGTTAAAAATATATTTGATGAATAAAGGGGGAAAAATGTTGCACTTTAATTTTCCTAAACTTGAATAAAAATATGAAAGGAGAATGGTTATTGTTAATCCTTAAAGCTTTGCGTTGAAAGTCTTTAAGTTTCATACAAGGTCGATGTAAGTTAAGAGAATGATGTCCATTTCACGTAATAGTACACGTAATTAAAGTCGAACGTGTCAAGATAATTACTATTTGCTTAAAGATGTGGCTAGCTTCTTGAGAGTGTGACGAGGACGATTCTCTTAAACAGCAGATTAAATAGGAGAGCATGAGCAATCTTATGTTCAGGGTAAATGTGGTTTCTGCATGTACGGATGCTGATGACTTAGAAAACATTTATAAGTAGTTAAAATTAGTAAAAGAAAGTGAGCTGCGTCGTTGTTTAACATACACGGCGGGCTAAGTCCTGAGTATCTGAAATAATCTAGAATTCTGAGCATATGAGCTTGTATTGCTTCCAAATTTTACTTCTCCTGATTAATGAAGCCAACTTTTAGCGAATAAAGCCCAGCTTCATGTGAATTTAGAGAATGTTGCAGGAATGGCGGCCAACAATTAAGATACATCTGCTACACCAAAAATGGCAATAACAAGGAGGAAAGGTACTTTACACACATGAAAATTAAATAAAATCAGTTATTTTACGTTAACGAACTATAATTGTATTCTGAGATAAACAGAAATTATCACATCACAGACCTTTCCATACAAGTAATAAAACGTTGGCGTAGAAGTCTGCGTCTTATTCATCCAACGATTCGAACAGTAGTATGTTTTAATAGCATCACAGTCTTTACACAATTAGTGTTAAAATGAACACTAAATTTTCTTTGATTTTGTTGCATCGCATTATCTTAGTTTATTGGATTTTGCGCTTTTGTCACTTCGTGTCTTTTCACACGCAAGAAAATGTTTATTTAGTAGTTTCCCCATTTCCAGGCACAATGCGGCAGTCTGGTCCGAGACGCGTGCTTGGCAGTCTTTGCACAGCGAACGCCGTTCTCGGCCACCATGCTGTCATATTCTAGGACATCTCTGGAGTTTTCTTACGACAGGTTGAAATGTCAACATTAACAAACGCTTCATCCCTGTAATTGTCTCCACAAGAGCTATCGAACGCATTTATAGAATGTATACAGCGTCATTTAAAACAAACTTACGTACTTCAATTCTCAGTCGATACCGAGGCTAGACATAATTAACCAAAAAAAAAAAAAAAATGCGTGCCGTTCGACGCTCTAACATTTGTCGAAAACCACGTTTTGACACGTGTAACAGTTCACTAAATGGAAGGTGTGTTACGTCTTACATGACTCGCTGTATACAGGGTGCTCCACTGATTGTGACTGGGCCAAATATCTCACGAAATAAGCATCAAACGAAAAAACTACAAAGAACAAAACTCGTCTAGCTTGAAGGGGATAGAGGGGTTTTTTTTTTGGGGGGGGGGGGGGGGGGCACACGACAGCAAGGTCTCCAGAGCCCGCTCAGTAACATAGTGAGATGGGTGTCCAGAAAATACGCAGAACAGTAAGATAAAAAAGAACATAAAACACTTTTTTTTTCTTTGTTGTGATTTCATTCCCCTGCCTCATATGGGCAGGGGAGGGCTGTCAGCGGCACAATACGCCGTTCTTCAGCTGAGTGATATAACAACTTAAAATAAGAATAAAATGTTACATACATAAGATGAGAAAGGGGAACTTAAAACAGAATAATGGGAGAAAATGGAGGTAAAAAATAGACTAACACAGAGACGTTCATGGAGGACAGTTAAAAGCCACCAGAAAGTTGAAAAACACAGTTGGCGAGTCTTCAAAACTCAGAAAAGACACTGAATGGACATGCACACGTTAAAAGTCGGCCACAGTAGTAAAAACACTCCAGAACAACACACTTAAAACCCACTTGGAGCACACACGACAAAGAATAAAACTGCCAGGCGGGACCTGCCGAGGGAAAGGGCAGAGAGGATGGAGAAGGAGGGGAGAGCATGGGGCAGCAGGGGAAGCGGCGGGATGAAGAGAGGAGGGGCATCAGTGGGTTCACAAAGAGACAGGAGACACATGGGGTGGGAGATGAAGAGGGAAGATAGGGCAGGAGGGAGTGCAGAGACACTGAAAGGAGGCACAAGAGATGGGGGGGAGTAGGAGGGGGAAGCTGCTCAGGATGAGGGAGGGGGAGGAGAGGGAGCCCTGAGGAGGAGGCAGGAAGATGGGGTTAGAGTTGGTAGGAAGTGTAGATGTCAGGGCGAAGCTCATCATCCGGGAGGGGCAGACGGTGGAAGTTGCATTGGGAAAGGAGATGGAGGGTGTGAAGATGGACAGAGGGTGGGACACAATGGTAAAGGCACAGCAACTGGTTGGGGGTGGAGAGGAAGGGAGACACCAGGGGGTGAGGGGGATCAAGGCGGCGAACAATATATATTGTGCGGATGTGTTCAAAGAAAAGGAGAAGGTGGGGGAAGGGGACGAGGTTGTAAAGGATACGCTTGGGGGACAGAAGGCAGATGCGGAAGGCGAGGCAGAGCATGTGGGGTTTGAGGATTTGGACGGCTTTATAGAACCGGGAAGGGGCGGAAATCCAAGCAACACTGGCGTAACAGAGGATGGGGCGGATCAAGGATTTGTAGGTGTGAAGGATGGTGGAAGGATGCAGACCCCACGTCCGGCCGGATAGGAGTTTCAGGAGTCGGAGGCAGTTGTGAGTTTTGTTTTGGATGGTAGGGAGATGGGGAGTCCAGGTGAGGTGGTGGTCGAGTGTGAGACCAAGGTATTTGAGGGTAGTAATGAGGTGGATAGGACGGCCATAAATTGTGAGGTAGAAATCACGTAGACAGAAGGAGCGGGTGGTGCGGCCTATGATGATCGCCTGGGTCTTGGAGGGATTAACACGGAGGAACCACTGGTTGCACCAAGCGGTGAATTGGTCAAGGTGGGTTTGGAGGGTACGTTGGGATCGTTGAAGGGTAGGATAAAGGGCTAGGAAGGCAGTGCATAAAACACAGATTTTTTCTTTATTGTTATTTTGAAACCTGTATTACAGACAGGCCTGCAGCAGCATACGACGCCACTCTTTGGCCGCAGAGAAACACCAATATACAAATGAAGATATTTAGAGAAAAAACATGGTGGACATATAAACGGAGACAAACACTTTTTAAAATACAAGGTGCCGTTCACAGGCGTAGAGTCCAAGATAAAATTGTTCAGACACTTGGACACAGACAGAGACGAAAATTGTCACACTTGAATGTAGGTGCACAAAACGAATAACACTGAACCACTTAAGGACAAAACGATGGCACACACAGAACACGAGTCGTTGATCTCCAGCGCGCGATTGTTCACTAACCGTGGACGAGTCTGATGACCTGCCAAGAAAGGAGGAGGGGGGGTGGGAGAGGGAGAGAGGAGAGCAGATGCCATAGGTAGGGGAGATAGAGGGAAGCCCGGGGGAAGAGGGGTGGAGGGAGGGGATGGGGGAAAACGAAAGAGAAGGGAGGGAGGGTGCATCTGGAAAGGACAAATGAAGTGGGGGGGGGAGGATCAAAGTTGATAGGAGGGGTAGATGGAGGGGAGGAGGACATCATCAGGGAGGGGGAGCTGGCGGAAGCCACCTTGGGAGAGGGTGAGGAGGGTGGAGAGATGGAGATCGGGTGGGACATGGGAATACAGGCGGGGCAGCGGGCGGGTGTGGGAGAGGATGGGTGCGACAAGTGGATGAGGAGGATCCAGTTTGTGGGAGGTGTACAGGATCCATATCCTTTCAAGGAAAAGGAGGAGATGGGGGAAGGGGATGAGTTCATACAGGATCCGCGTGGGGGAGGGGAGACGGATGCGATAGGCGAGGCGGAGAGCATGGTGTTCAAGGATTTGGAGGGATTTATAAAAGGTAGGGGGGGGGGGCAGAGATCCAGACCAGATGGGCGTAACAAAGGATAGGGCGGATGAGGGATTTATAGGTGTGGAGGATGGTGGATGGGTCCAGACCCCACGTACGGCCGGAAAGGAGCTTGAGGAGACGGAGTCGGGAGCATGCCTTAGCTTGGATTATCCGGAGATGGGGAGTCCAGGAGAGGCGACGGTCGAGGGTGACGCCAAGGTACTTAAGGGTGAGAGTGAGGGCGATAGGACGGCCATAGATGGTGAGATAGAAATCAAGGAGGCGGAAGGAAGGGGTGGTTTTGCCTACAATGATCACCTGGGTTTTGGAGGGTTGACCTTGAGCAACCACCGGTTGCACCAGCGGTGAACCGGTCAAGACGGGATTGGAGAAGGTGTTGGGAGTGCTGCAGGGTGGGGGCAAGGACAAGGAAGGCGGTGTCATCAGCAAACTGGAGGGGGTGGACGGGGGGGTGACGGCGGCGGCATGTCCGCCGTATGCAAAAGGTACAGAAGGGGGGAGAGGACGGAGCCTTGGGGCACACCGGCGGAGGGGAAAAAGGTGTAGCAGTCGGTGCTATGGATGGTGACGTAGGAAGGACTGTGAGAGAGAAAGGAGCCGATTAGACGGACGTAGTTATTGGGAAGGGCGAAGGTTTGGAGCTTGAAGAGGAGACCGGAATGCCATACGCAGTCATAAGCTCATTCGAGGTCCAGGGAGAGGAAGATGCAGAGCGACGGGAATTAAGCTGGTCGGAAAGGAGATGAGTGAGGTGAAGGAGACGATCGTCGGAAAAGAAGGACGGCCGAAGGCCACACTGGGTAACGGGAAGGAGGCAGTGCTGGCGCAGATGCTGATGGATGTGGCAGGTGAGGATAGATTCCAGGACCTTGCTGAAGACCGAGGTAAGGCTGACGGGATGGTAGGAGGGGATGGCGGACGGCGATTTGCCAGGTTTAAGGAACATCAGGATATGGGAGGTTTTCCACAGGTTGGGGTAGTAACCGGTGGACAGGACTACATTGTAGAGCCTGACCAGGGTGGAGAGGAAAGAAGGTGACGGTAGGTGACATGATCGCGACAAGGAGCGGTGTTGCATTTCGTGTGGAGTGTAGCAATGAGGTGCTGTGTAGTGATAGGGGCATTGAGTTCTGTGTGTGCAATATTGTCCAAGAACTGGA
Organism: Schistocerca americana; assembly: GCF_021461395.2. Lineage (NCBI taxonomy): Eukaryota > Metazoa > Arthropoda > Insecta > Orthoptera > Acrididae > Schistocerca > Schistocerca americana. Next base: position 557,569,340 of record NC_060124.1, on the reverse strand, counting down.
AACCAGGTGCGAGGGGAGGGACAGAGGTTTCAGTTCGATCGTGGACATCCGGTAAGAGGGAGTAATCGAACTGGGGATCATCGGGGATGGAAAAGACATCGGAGAGTTAAGAGGCAAAGTGATTGGCCTTACTAAGGGAGTCAGGGAAGGGGTGATCATCATGGAGAAGAGGATAGTAGGGGAAGGGTTTAGTTCCGGTAAGGCGACAGAAGGCTGACCAGAACTTGGACGAGTTGATAGGTAGGGTAGCATTTAAATGGGTGCATGTCTGTCGCCAGTCCCGGCGTTTCTTAGCCGTGAGCAAATTACGAATGTGTCGCTGGAGTTGCCGGTGGCGTCGTAGTGTGTCCGGGTCATGCGTGCGGAGTAAGGCACAGTAGAGACAGCGGGATTCACGGAGGAGGAGGACGGCCAGTGGGGGTAAGGTAGGACGGTGGGGGTGGACGGCGACAGTAGGGACTTGGGCCTCCACGGCCTCAGACAAGGTCTGCTGGAGAAAGGAGGCGGCATGGGTTACATCGTCAGGGTGGTGGTAGGTGAAGGGGTGGCTATCGACCTGGGTGGAAAGGGTATCCCAATAGTCATTCCAATTGGCACGGGAATAGTCATGGATGTACTTAGGGGGAGGGTCATTACGAGGGTCAGGGCAGGGGCGACGATCGTCTGAAATGACAGGAAGATGGTCGCTACCAATAGGCTCCAGGAAATCCACCGTTATGCGGCCAAGGAGGTTGGGGGAGGAAAGGATAACATTGGGAGTGGAGTTGGATTCGGGATGGGGGATGGGGATGAGGTCGCCTTGAAGGGAGGAGAGGAACTGGTGCCACCGCCGTAAGTGGGCGACGGAATGACTGTGGATGTTGAGGTCGGCGGCGATCACATAGGAGGAGAAGGTACGGTCAATGTGGGAGAGGAAGTCGAAGGGAATAGGGCGTTAGGGCGGACATAGATGGTGGCGCAGGTAACGGTAAGGCCAGGGAAGAAGAGACTAAGGATCAGGTGTTCGATGGGGTCGGGAAGGAGAGATTGGAGCCGAACGGGGATCTGGCGGTGGTGACCAATGGCAACTCCACCAGGCGCAATCGGGAGGGGATTATCGGAGCAGTGGAGGAGGTAGGACGAAGTGTGGACGGTGTGGTGGGGTTGGAGAAAGGTTTCATTGAGGAGGAAGGCATCCACGCGGTGGGTGGCAAGGGTGTGCAGGAAGAGGTTCTTGTTGGCGGGAAGGGAGCAGATGTTGTTGGAAAGGATATGGTGCTGTCGCGCCATGACAGGGATTTAAACGAGGGTGTCAAGACGGGAGAAGGTGAAATGGGCCTGGTTGTTGGAGTAGGTGGCATACATTTTGAGTTGGAAAACGGAACGGGCAGCGAGGGAGATCTGTTGGAGGGTGTGCGGGCACTGAAAAGGATGAACATTCTGAAGGATGATGGTGAGGAATCTGATGATGTCCTCAGCAGTAGGGGGTGGGCGAAGGGAATTGCCGGGAGGGGTGGGGGCGTCCAGAGGGCGGACAGGAACGGTGAGTTCAGGAGTGGTAGGAGGGGGTCGGGCCTTACATTTCTGGGAGTAGGTATGATGAGGGAGGTTACAGGTATTACAGGAGGGGGGGGGGGGGGACTGGAGATTGGGGCACTGCCGTAAAAAGTGGGCTTGTCTACAGTGCGGGCAGGTGGGGGCCTCGTGGCACTCAGATGTCAGGTGTGCATTTTACCGCAAGCACCTTTGGCAGCGGAGGGACTGAGGAGAGGAACGGGAGGGGTCAACTTTATAACGTTGGTTAAAAATGAGGGCACCCTCCTTCAGGAGACGGTCTATGGAGGGGGCGTGCTTGGAAAAGACCCGCATAAGGCGGGTGGGGCCGGCATCATTGAGTATGCAAGGAACTGCACGCACCTCTAGATGGGGATGTGCCTGAAGCTCCGCCAACACCTCCTCCTCCGTGATCATCGGACTAAGCCGAGTAATCACGGCGGTGAGGGTCGGCAGGCGACGCGGGGGTTGGGGTTGACGGGAGAGGGAGGCATTGGGGCCAAAGCAGGTGACAGGGATGCAGGAAAGGAGGTCTGTGTGGAGGGTAGGGCTGCGGGAGGAGATGAGCACTGAATCATGGCGAGGAGTGAGGAGGGAGATGGGGGCACCAGGAAAATTCTGGCGAAGGAAGAGGGTGAGGTTCTGGGCTTCAAGAAGGGAGGGATCAGGACAGGAGAGGAGGTAGCGGTAGGCGGATGGGGTAGAGGAGGAGGAGGAGGGGGCAGAGACAGGCGGGGAGACATCCATGGCATCATGGGTGGAGGAAGGGGGACGAGGTGGAGCCTTTTTGGGAGTAGAGGAGGCAGGGGTGCCACTGGGGCGCTTGACGGCGACGGAGGAGGTGTGGGGGATGGGAGCGACTGGAAGGTGGCGGGGAGTGGCAGGTCCCAGTGCTGGAGGCGGCGCCGGAGATGGTGAGGGCGATGGCGAAGGCGACGGTGAAGACAATGACGATGAAGGCGAAGGCGAGAGTGGAGCATGGGCCGTAGCCTTCTGGGCGACCACCCTAGCGGGGGCCGCAGAAACGGAAGGAGCAAAGGGAGGGAGTGGAGGGAAGGGATCAGAGGAGGCACAGGAGGGAGGAACCGGGGATGGGGTGACAAATAGTGAGTGAGACGGGAGAGTGAGGAGTGGGGGGATGGACTGAGGGGGGAGTGATGCGGCACACGACGTGATAGTGGTGGCGGCGGCGGAGGGGAATATGTATATGATGGCAGTGGTGGTGGCAGTAGTGGCGGTGGTGGGGTTTGACATTACGAGAAGGGGAAAAGCACAGGACAGGACAAAGAAGGCGACGAGAAACACAGAGTATAAGGGACAGAGAAACTATGTACGAGACTGGGGCCAAAGCCCCACTCTGCTGCTGCTGGCGGGGGAGGCGACCTGGCTGGCTGGCTGGTGGGGACGCTATTGCTGCTGCTGCTGCTGCTGGACGCTGGCTGGGACCACAGCTGGACGCTGGACGCTGGCTGCAGGCTGCTTGCAGGAACTGCTGCTGGCTGCTGGACGCTGGCTGCAGGCAGCTGGCAGAAACCGCTGCTGGCTGCTGGCAGAAACCGCTGCTGGCTGCTGGCTGCTGGCTGCTGGCGAGGACCGATGCTGGCTGGACTTCTGCACGTAGACGGGCTGGCTGGCACCTGTAACACCTATCGCTTCGATTGGTACCGTAATAGCACAATCGAAGGGGGGCATTGAAACGAATTACCGCCGGAGATCATAAAACACAGGTAACAAACTTTGAAAAATACGTGCCTACCCACACCAAAGCGTGGGACGAAGCAGGGCGTCAGCAGTAAAATATGGACAACACAGGAAGAAAGTGGTAGAGGGAGCTAAAACAGTGTAGCAGATGGAAGTGGCTGGCTGACCGCAAGGAAAAAGGGAGGAGTCAGCCATTCTGCAAAACACTAAAACCTCCAGCCTAAAAGTTTAGGCCAGAGTCCAGACACATAACAAAGCTTGAAGGGGGAAACCAGATGGCGCTATGGTAGGCCCGCTAGACGGCGCTGCTATAGGTCAAACGGAGATCAATTGCATTTTTTTAAAATCCCCATTTTTTATTACATATTTGTGTAGTACGTAAGGAAATATGAAGGTTTTAGTTGGGCCACTTTTTCGCTGTGTGACACAAACGTATAAGTACGTGGTATCTCGTAACATTCGGCCAGTGCGGACGGTATTTGCTTCGTGATACATTACCCGTGTTAAAATTAACCGTTTACCAATTGCGGAAAAGGTCGATATGTGTTGATGTATGGCTATTGTGATCAAAATGCCCAACGGCCGTGTGCTATGCCTGCTGCTCGGTATCTTGGACGACATTATCCAAGTGTCCGGTCCGTTCGCCGGATAGTTACGTTATTTAAGGAAACAGGAAGTGTTCAGCCACATGTGAAACGTCAACCACGACCTGCAACAAATGATGATGCCCAAGTAGGTGTTTTAGCTGCTGTCGCGGCTAATCGGCACATCAGTAGCAGACAAATTGCACGAGAATCGGGAATCACAAAAACGTCGGTGTTGAGAACGCTACATCAACATCGATTGCACCCTTACCATATCTCTATGCACCCGGAATTGCATGGCGACGACTTTGAACGTCGTGTACAGTTCTGCCACTGGTCACAAGAGAAATTACGGGACGATGACAGATATTTTGGACGCGTTCTGTTTCGCGACGAAGCGTCATTCACCAACAGCGGTAACGTTAACCGGCATAATATGCACTACTGGGTAACGGAAAATCCACGATGGCTGTGACAAGTGGAACTTCAGCGACCTCAGCGGGTTAATGCATGGTGCGGCATTATGGGAGGTAGGATAACTGGCCCCCATTTCATCGATGGCAATCTAAGTGGTGCATTGTATTCTGATTTCCTGCGTAATGTTCTACCGATGTTACCACGAGATGTTTCACTGCATGACAGAATGGCGATGTATTTCCAACATGATGGATGTCCGAGACATAGCTCGCGTGCGGTTGAAGCGGAACTGAATAGCATATTTCATGACAGGTGGATTGGTCGTCGAAGCACCATACTATGGCCCTCACGTTCACCGGATCTGACGTCGCCGGATTTCTTTCTGTGGGGAAAGTTGAAGGATATTTGCTATCGTGATCCACCGACAACGCCTGACAACATGCGTCAGCGCATTGTCAATGCATGTGCGAACAATGCGGAAGGCGAACTACTCCCTGTTCAGACGAATGTCGTTACACATATTGCCAAATGCATTGAGGTTGACGGACATCATTTTGAGCATTTATTGCACTTATGTGGTATTTACAGGTAATCACGCTGTAACAGCATGCGTTCTCTGAAATGATAAGTTCAGAAAGGTACATGTATCACATTGGAACAACCGAAATGTTCAAACGTACCTACGTTCTGTACTTTAATTTAAAAAAACCTACCTGTTACCAGCTGTTCTTCTAAAATTGTGAGCCATATGTTTGTGACTATTACAGCGCCATCTGTCACAAAGCGAAAAAAGTGGTCCAGCTAAAACATTCACATTTCTTTACGTACTACACGAATATGTAATAAAAACTGGGGGTTCCTATTTAAAAAGCGCAGTTGATATCCGTTTGAGCTATGGCAGCGCGATCTAGCGGGGCAACCATAGCGTCATCTGGTTTCCCCCTTCAAGCTAGGCAAGTATCGTTCTTTGTAGTTTTTTCGTTTGAAGCTTATTTCGTGAGATATTTGGCCTAGTCACTATCAATGGACCACCCTGTATATGAGAAAGAAGATGTATGGCAGAATCTTACTTCCATACGTGTTTAAATGTCGTACTATCGTAGTTAAAACTGTTTTCGAGAAAGAAAATTAAATACTATTAAAAACTAATGCTATGCTAAATACAATATAAAATATAGCCCATGTTTGCATGAATGTTCATTACATTATAGTGTAAAAATCTAAAGCAAATAGGTGAAGCATTTTTCAAGATTTTTAGTAACAACGTTAAACGACGAGTTGTGTTTACACGGAGGTGACAAAAGTAGCGGGATGCCTCCTAATACCGTGTCGGACCTCCTTTTGCCCAGTACAGTGCAGGAACGTGACATGGTATGGATTCGACAAGTCGCTAGAATTCCACTGCAAAAATACTGGGACACGCTGCTGACCATACTTGCGGAACTGTTGCCGGTGAAAGACGCTGTGTACGAACTGACCTCTCGAATATGTCCCGTGAATTTTCGATGAGATTTATGTCGGGTGATCTGGGTGGCTAAATTACTCACTCGAATTGTCTAGAATATTGTTGGAACCAACAGTAAACAATTGTGGCCAGGTGAATCGACGTTGTTGTTCGTCAACATGAAGCCCATGAATGGCTGCAAATGGTCTCCAAGCAGCTGTACGTAACTATTTCTAGTCAATTATCGCTTCATTCGGACCAGAGAAACCAGTCAATTCCATGGAGACACAGCCACACCGTTATGGAACCACCACCAGGCTGCACAATTTCTTGTTGACAATTTGGGTCCATGGGGTCTGCGCCACTCTCAGACCCTACTGTAAGCACTTATCGATTGAAATTGGGACTCATCTGACATGGCAAAGGTTTTTCAGTCGCCTTGGGTCCAACCGATATCGTCACGATCTCAGGAGAGGCGCTGCAGGCGAAGTCGTGCTGTTAGCAAAGGCACAAGCGTCGGTGGTCTGCTGTCACAGCCCATTAACGCCAAATTTCGCCGCACTGTCCTAATGAATATGTTCGTCGTTAGGTCCCATATTGATCTCGGCAGTTACTTCACGCAGAGTTGCTTGTCTGTTAGTACTGACAATTTTAAGCTACTGGCGTTGCTCTCACACGTCAAACGAAGGCCGTCGGCCACTGTGTTGTCCGTGGTCACAAGTGATGTTTGAAATTTGTCATTCTCGGTACACTCTTGACCCTGTGTATCGCGGAATATTGAATTCTCTAACGATTTCCGAAATGCAATGTCCCATGCGTGTGGCTCCAACTACCATTCCGAGTTCAAAGTCTGTTAATTCCCGTCTTGGGGCTTAATTATTATAATATTAATTAATATTGTGTTTATACTGGTTGCTAGGCAACGGCCTTGCCGCAGTGGATACACCGGTTCCCGTGAGATCACCGAAGTTAAGCGCTGTTGAGTGTGGTCGGCACTTGGATGGGTGACCATCCAGCCGCCATGTGCTGTTGCCATTTTTCGGGGTGCACTCAGCCTCGTGATGCCGATTGAGGAGCTACTCGACCTAATAGTAGCGGCTCCGGTCAAAGAAAACCATCATAACTACCGGGAGAGCGGTGTGCTGACCACACGCCCCTCCTATCCGCATCCTCAACTGAGGATGACACGGCGGTCGGATGATCCCGATGGGCCACTTGTGGCCTGAAGACGGAGTGCTTTTTATACTGGTTGCTGGTGAGGAGGAAAGTTAGTTATTAGTATTTTATTAATGATGTCATTCATAAGCAGCCACATCACAGTCATCACAGTCGCTCAAGAAAGTTATAATTAAGCTTCACTTGTTTAATCAGAATCGGACGATGACTCTCCTTCTCCGCAGTCTCGATGATTTGAAGCGATCTGCAATCCTGTGTAAATAAAATGTCTTGGTTTTCTTGTGTTGCGTAGTCAGTCGGGAAACCTCAGATCAAGCGGAAAGTTTGCTTTGATAGAGTTTAGTTATCCGATGAAATGATGGAGCTCTTGGATCTAATAACTGCATGTTCGTTTCCAATTCATCGGAAGTTCCCTTCTGATTACCAACGAAACGACACTTCCGTGCAAATTTCCAATTAGAGACTACATATATAATGAAATTCTTTACACACCATTGATGTAAATGCTCAGTATATATTTTCTTTAGTAGCTTACAATATATTTTCAATATCTTTCTTCCAGCAATCTCGATAGCTAAATTACAATTATTCAGTGGGGCTATTCGGCACGGAGAATATCCTAGAAGACCTCTCAACACAACAGAGAGAATATTACAAAGAGTAATTATGCGCTCATGGAATAGTAATAGTTCTGTACTACTTTGCGCATCGATTCTGCGAGTATATAGATGCTCAAGTAGAAAACGTAATTCACTCATAGAATTGTGCAGGGATATTTAGTAGAATATAAAGAGATATTACATTGTGTCCGAAACCTCTTCACATGACTCACCTGAGTACAAATGACAGCTCCGCCAGTGAACTACCCTTTTGTACCTCGTGTACGCGATAATACCGCCATCTGTATTTGTGCATGTCGCTATCCCACGACTTCTGTCATGTCATTGTGTATGGTAGTACAGATTACCGCTACGCCTGACATATTGTCAGGACCTATATATTTAGTGCTGTCTGTGAGAAGCCGGGGTGGCTCGCTAGTTCTAACGAAGGTCCTAAAATTTACGATTTATTTATGTATGATGCTCATTAGACTCCTCCACAGGTCAAGGTGACCCCATTCTATAGTGTGAGGAGCAGAATATCTTGCCCTTTGCTTACCTACAATATGACTGACAGAGAGTTTTCACAATCATCTGTAACCGGGGAACGGACTGTGTCACATCACGTGCATAGTGGAACTCAGCATACTCAAGGTGAGGAAATGTTGACATCGCCTGTGTAGGGTTAATTTTTTAAATTCTCGTATATACAGTCGGATGCCCATTTTTTGCGGCACACTGCTAGAATCGCTATATCACGTAAACAGTTTTTTTGGCATGTAAAGCAAAAAATTATGTTTGCAAGTACAGTAGTGCACGCCCCATGCTGAGGAAAAAACGTCAACCACACGAAAGTCAACGGAATAATCTGAACATCTGCGTCTACATCTACATCTACATCCATACTTTGAAAGGTACTGTGAAGCGAATGATAGAGGATACTGCCCATTGTATCAGTTTTTATGACTTCTTTGCGTTCCGTTCACGGACTCGCATTCGGGAGGACGACGCTTCAATCCCGCGTCCGCGCATCCTGATTTAGGTTTTCGTGATTTCCCTAAAAGCGCTCCAGGCAAATGCCGGGATGGTTCCTTTAAAAGGTCACGGCCGACTTCCTTCCCCGTCCTTCCCTAATCCGATGAGACCGATGACCTCGCTGTTTGGCCTCTTCCTCCAAACAACCCAATCCAACGTTCCGTTCATGTATGGAAAACCGGAAGAATGGCTGTTTAAATTAATCTAATCTTGTCCTCACTATCAATACGGGAGCCATGCCTGGCTGGTTGTAGTATAGTCATGGAATCACCATTTAAAACCGGCTCTTAAAATAACGTAAGCAGGCTTTCTCGGGACAGTTTGGATCTATCTTCAAGTGTCTGCCAGTTCTGTTTCTTAAAAACCTTTGTGACACTGTCCCACGGGGTAAGGGAGCCTCTGAGCCCTCTTTCTGCCTTTCTGTGTATACGGTCAACATCTCCTGTTAGTTCTATTTAGAACGAGTCGCATTCACTTGAGTAGTACCCTAGGATGGATCGTAAGTGTTATTTGCAAGCAGTCTCTTCCGTATAGCGCTTGCATTTCCAAGTATTCTACCAATAAATTGAAGTCTACTACGAGCTTTACATATAACGGAGCCTATGTGATCTTTCCATTTCATATTTCAACAAAAATCTACACCCTGCTATTTGTACGTGTTGACCGACTCCATCTGTGACTCGTTGTCACTGTACTCATAAGATAGTTCGTTTTCTGAAGTGCACAATTACATGTTTTCGAATATTTATAGAAAGATACCAATCTTTGATCCACTGTGATCTTGTCAACGTGTTAAAACATCTGTGCAGCTTGTTTCAGACAGCACATGATTATAGGTAATCGTATCATCTGCGAAAAGTCCGAGGCTACTGTTAATATTGTCTGTCCAATGCACTCTCGTGGAACACATCAGAATTTCGTTGCATTCGTTATATCACAAGAGTGCCCACAGGGGAAAGCCACAAAGGCATAACAGCTCTGCCGGAAGTAGACAGGGAGATCAAACTGCGGAAGAATGACGACCACAAATACAGCATATTTAATTCCCTTCTGGAACACGCTGTTCCCTAGCTGCTCGCATCTAACGTTTTCTTTTTGTTCCTTTATTGGCCTTTATTGGCTGTGAGGCTCTTGGAGCTGTTTTGTATGATCATCAAGAAGGAGAGTGGCACTTTACGTAATAAAGTTCCGAGAAATGCTGATAGATGGAGTTTTTGTAGATAGTTTCTCACGAGCGCCTTTGATAAATTGCTTCACTTATTTCGGAGAAGTCGATCCAACCTCTCAAGCGGCGAAACAGAACGGGGCCGCGCTTCGTGGAAGCACAAGTTAGCTTTATATAAACGCTCCCGGCCCGAATAGGAACTTCAGTGAAGAAAGCACAAAGAACGCTTTTGTACGGCGCTGCACAAAGCTAGTGTTTGCCAAAAGGCGATCTGGAACAGAGGTCAAACAACGGAAAATTATGTCTGAGCGCATGCAAAAGGTTCCGCATGACTGACAGTTAAATTTTTTGAAGGACCTAAATTAAGAAAATCACACGGGGTTCAGTTTGGAGACATGCAATCTATTTCAGAGACACCTCTAGCGCACTGGAGGTTTTCGCACAGCCCTAAAATGTTCTTTTATTCTTGGAATCCCCCAAGGCTTACTACAGATTCATTATTCATCTTATTGTGGTTTTCATCAATTCCCTCCCATAGAAAATGCCACAGTATGTTAACGACCTCCGTTTATTAACGACGGCTTCAACAGAAGTAGTTCATGAAATTTTTATAAATTAGACACAAAATAAGTTGTCCTAATTAATGGAAAGAAGAACAGCTCTTTATATAATACGTTGCAAATGTGCACCGTTGGCATACATGCAGGTAATTTTTCTCGTGTAAATTACGTTGGCACAAAGAGTGGAAAACACTTCTTAGGTTAGCTTTATCTCTGGCTTCATGAACTTAGTTGAGAACCATTAAACTTGTGAAGAGCTATCGAAAATTTCAAAAGTGACGTGTGAGGATTATCGCAAAGGGTACATAATATAGGGTTCAGTTTAATGTGTCCAAACGGAAATTGTTCTAGTTGGTCATTCTGGGCCAGTGATTTCCAACATTTTTCAAACCATTGCCCCTGTGCTCAATCAGGTATCAGCTAGTAACGGCCCCCTCCTCCCGAACAAAGGATAAATGATAGTTTTTGCAGGTGCTTGATCAATCCGAACTAGTCTGTGAGATAATAGGTGCTGCTTATCTCTAACTACCTTTTTTCATAAAATGATGAAGTAATTCAAAGTGTATCCCGAGTTACACCTACAGCTCCTTCTCAGAAAACAACACTGGCTGTCCACATTGAGTCTCCTCCTGCATTACTCCTCTGCCTATTCACACTTGCTTGACCCACACCCTGCACCCGGAAACAAAATGAACCAAGTTAATTTAGTACATGCAATAAAATTAGATCAACTGTTCGTAAGAAACTCTATTGCTGCACTCTTTACTTCTGAACTGTCAGAAATATGGAAGACCTTAGGGTGCCAATGTTTTGGGTCTTACCGCTGCCACTAATAATAATAATAATAATAATGATAATAATAATAATAATAACTTGCCTTACAACATAAACTTATAAAACAACACGTTCCCACATACAAGTATGCACCACAAAATGTACTGGAGAATGATGAATACAAATTATACTGGAACAGAACCATTATAACAGGTAAAACACCACCACATAACAAACCTGACATCATACTCACCAATAAAAAGAAGAAATTAACACAACTAATCCAAATATCCATACCCAATACAACAAATATACAAAAGAAAACAGGAGAAAAAATTGAAAAATACATCCAACTGGCTGAGGAAGTCAAGGACATGTGGCATCAGGATAAAGTTGACGTTATACCTATTATACTATCAACTACAGGAGACATACCACACAATATCCACCATTACATCAATGCAATACAGCTATATCCAAACTTATATATACAACTACAGAAATCCGTAATTATTCATACATGTTCAATTATCCGAAAGTTCCTAAATGCAATATAACATATACCGTACAGTTAAAAGAAAGTCACGCTTGATCAAGGTCCGCGTCACTTTCCATTTTTGACCAGACATAACGTCTGAGAAAAGAAAGAAATAATAATAATAGTAGTAGTAGTAATACAGTGGAGGCCCTACAGCAAGGTAGTGCAATTACATAATTGCTGTCGTGGTGAACCGCCAATTAGTTGGTTTCTTGTTGTGAAGCGATTACTGAAGCACTTTCCGCTCCACTGCCGGAACTGCCTACGAAATAGAGAACGCACCTTCCTGACATTTTTAAACATACCTTCCAAGATGCTACTCCAGGCGGGTGTAAAAATGAATGTGCGCAACGGAAAATACTGAAAGCGAAAATGAAGATTTGGCCCTGTCTGACTACCCCCTGAAGCAGATCTAAGGATTTTTTGTAGATTTAAACCCCTTTATATATATCACAAATGTTTATATATCAATATTCAGTGGACACAGAGAGATACAGATGCATTTCCTAACTAATATTACTGATCAGTTACCCAAATCTACCCCTTTTTATGGTTACACGATCTAACATAAATAACGTGAGATGACTGACATCATTTACGTACCACACACTACAAGACATTACTTTCAAAGATCTACAGTGGTGTGGAACCACAGTGGAAAAAAAGCTAACGTAATCACCGCTGTTTCGCTTTATAGCCCTAATACACCGAAGCCATTAGCAATATCACCGTATGTACTGCGTCCGGTGCGTCGGAGAGATGGTTCTCGTTCAAGTCTGCGACGGTGGAAGAACGCCACCCACAAAACAAGAACCTCATTCAAACACTAAAACGGCAGAAAGCGGTCCTCCGACGAGCATAATCTAATACTGTTTTCTCCTCCCTGTGTTTTACAGGCAAGAAACGCGAACTCCCAGCTACAAGGACGGAATTCAGATAACGTGTCAACGTTTTGGAATTCGATAGTAGGAAAAGGGAGAGAAGGAAACGTAGTGGGTGAATATGGATTGGGGGTAAGAAATGAAAGAGGAAGCCACCTGGTAGAATTTTGCACAGAGGATAACTTAATCATAGCTAACACTTGGTTCAACAATCATGAAAGAAGGTTGTATACATGGAAGAAGTCTTGATATACTAGACGGTATCAGATAGATTACATAATGGTAAGACAGAGATTTAGGAACCAGGTTTTAAACTGTAAGACATTTCCAGGGGCAGATGTGCACTCTGACCACCATCTGTTGGTTATGAGATGTAGATTAAAATTGAAGAAACTGCAAAAAGATGGGAATTTAAGGAGAAAAGGACCTGTATAAACTGACTAAACCAGAGGTTGCACAGAGTTTCAGAGCGACATAAGAGAACAATTGACAGGAATAGGGGAAAGAAATACAGTAGAAGAATAATCGGTAGCTTTGAGAGATGAAGTAGTGAAGGCAGCAGAGGATCAAGTAGGTAAAAATACGAGGGCTAGTAGAAATCCATGGGCAACAGAAGAAATATTGAATTTAATTGATGAAAGGAGAAAATATAAAAATGCAGTAAATGAAGCAGGCAAAAAGGAATACAAATGTCTCAAAATGTAGATCGACTAGAAGTGCAGAATGGCTAAGCAGGGATGGCTAGAGGACAAATGTAAGGATGTAGAGGCCTATCTCTCTAGGGGTAAGATAGATACCGCCTACAGGAAAATTAAAGAGACCTTTGGAGATAAGAGAACGACTTGTATGAATATCAAGAGCTCAGACGGAAACCCAGTTCTAAATAAAGGAGGGAAAGCAGAAAGGTGGAAGGGGTATATAGAGGGTCAATACATGGGTGATGTACTTGAGGACAATATGGAGAGGATGTAGATGAAAATGAAACGGGAGATATGATACTGCGTGAAGAGTTTGACAGAGCCCTGAAAGACCTGATTCGAAACAAGGCCCTGGGAGTAGACAACATTCCATTAGAACTACTTACAACCTTGGGAGAGCCAGTCCTGACAAAACTCTACCATCTTATGAGGAACATGTATAAGACAGGCAAAATACCCTCAGACTTGAAGAAGAATATAATAATTCCAATCTCAAAGAAAGCGGGTGTTGAAAGATGTGAAAATTATCGAACTATTAGTTTAATAAGTCACAGCTGCAAAAAACTAAAGCGAATTCTTTACAGACGAATGGAAAAACTGGTAGAAGTCGACATCGGGGAAGATCAGTTTGGATTCTATAGAAATATTGGAACACGTGAGGCAATATTGACCTACAACTTAGCTTAGAAGAAAGATTAAGGAAAGGCAAACCTACGTTTCTAGCATTTGTAGACTTAGAGAAAGCTTTTGATAATGTTGCCTGAAATACTCTCTTTCAAATTCTGAAGGTGGCAGGACTAAAATACAGGGAGCGAAGGCTATTTACAACTTGTACAGAAATCAGATGGTAGTTATAAGAGTCGAGAGACATGAAAGGGAAGCAGTGGTTGGGAAGGGAGTGAGACAGGGTTGTAGCCTCTCTTCGACGTTATTCAGTCTGTATACTGAGCAAGCAGTAAAGGAAACAAACGACAAATCCGGAGTAGGTATTAAAATCCATGGAGAAGAAATAAAAACTTTGAGGTTCGCCGATGACATTGAACGGAATGGACAGTGTCTTGAAAGGAGGATATAAGATGAATATCAACAAAAGCAAAACGAGGATAATGGAATGTAGTCGAATTAAGTCAGGTGATGCTGAGGGAATTAGATTAGGAAATGAGACACTTAAAGTAGTAAACGAGTTTTGCTATTTGGGGAGCAAAATAACTGATCATGGTCGAAGTAGAGAGCAAATAAAATGTAGACCGGCGTTGGCAAGGAAAGCGTTTCTGAAGAAGAGAAATTCGTTAACATCGAGTATAGATTTAAGTGTCAGGAAGCCGTTTCTGAAAGTATTTGTATGGAGTGTAGCCATGTATGGAAGTGAAACATGGACGATAAATAGTTTCGACAAGATGAGAATTGAAGCTTTCGAAATGTGGTGCTACAGAAGACTGCTGAAAATTAGATGGGTAGATCACATTACTAATGAAGAGGTGTTGAATAGAACTGGGGAGAAAAGGAGTTTGTGGCACAACTTGACTAGAAGAAGGGATCGGCTGGTAGGACATGTTCTGGGGCATCAAGGGATCACCAGTTTGGTATTGGAGGGCAGTGTGGAGGGTAAAAATCGTAGAGGGAGACAAAGAGATAAATACACTAAGCAGATTCAGAAGGATGTAGGTTGCAGTTGGAAGTGGGAGATGAAGAAGCTTGCACAGGACAGAGCAACATGGAGAGCGGCATCGGACGAGTCTAAGGACTGAAGACCACAGCACATATATATATATATATATATATATATATATATATATATATATATATATAATGTCACAGCACACTTTGTTACACAATATATATCTATATATATGAGTTTGTGAATGGCCTTGCGACTACAGCTACATTGGATCAGTAACCCGTCATGCTCGAAACATGTTTTGCGCGAAAGCTATAGATATTTTCGCACAAATTACTGACAGCAGCTGGTTTCAGCACGATGGCCCAACATGACAGATAGCACAAATACCTACGCCTGCAGCAAACTAATTGCTTGGCAACCTCATAATTTTCAAGAAACTGTGACATTCCATGGCTTCTGAAATGGCCTAATGCTTCAGCATGAGATATCTTCTTGTGGGATCACCTTGAAAGATATGTATATCGTAGCTGACCTGCTACAGCAGAAGAATGGGAAGCTGTTGTGTTAACCAAATAAGCTTGGCATCCATCACCAAGAGAGCAGGTAGAGAACCCCCTAGCAGAGGTAGTAGTTGCTGTTACTGACGTGGCTTGCGTAGACGTCGGGAGCTAATCAGCACGGTAGATGGTAAACTAGGTATGAACAGTAATTTATGGCAACACTGATGATGATATACTTAACATTAATCTATTAAAAAGCTGTAAAAACACTCAAGTACTTAGCTTCAGAAGTGCAGTAGAGATCTGCTGGCAGTGGCAGTAGCAAAGTCCTGGCAAAAGCAGTTCACCCCAAAGGAGGTCACCCCAAGGGCCGCCCTCACCCCAAAATAGAACACCCCAAGAACTGTTATCCAAGATGGCGGCCGTGGCGCAAGTACGTGTCGTCACGTCACATCAGCTGATGATTCGTGTACCGTTATCCAAAAATGATGGTAAGATAGGGCTATTGGATTACCTCCACTAACCTAAGTCACCTCGTCCTACGAACTCGCGTGAAATTTGAATTTTGGAGGGAAGATAGGGCACTTGGGTCCCTGTACTAATCTAAGAAAATTGCTGGAAAGAAAGGGCTACGTCCACTAACCTAAGTCGCCTCTTTCTAGGAACTGACACCGCCACCTCGTCCTATGAACTCGTGGGAAGTTTGATTTTTGGTGGTAAGATAAGTCAATTGGGCTACCTCCACTAACCTAAGACACCCGATCCCCACCTCTTCCTAGGAATTGGTGGGAAGTTTGAATTTTGGAGGGGGAAGATAGGTCAATTGGGCTACATCCACTAACCTAAGAAAATGGCGGGAAAGAAAGGGCACTTGGGCTACCTCGACTAGCCTAAGTCACCTCTTCCTATGAACTGGACGTAAGTCTTTATTTAAACAATTAGAACCTGTAACACCATGAAGTGTGTTCGCCATTCTCTTGGAAAATGGGTATGGATTTTGCTCTAAGAGCTTACTCCTGCAGCTGAGGCGAGTTAGTATGGTGGCTCCCCCACTAGAGGCTGCTACGTCAAATCGAATTACAAATTTGTTTAAATCCGCTTAAATTTCTTTACTTTTCTATAAATTCGTTTAAATTTGTTTAAATTTATTATCTACATCATTAGTTTCATGTTACCGCCACAAGAGGCTGAGATATCGGTAGCTGTATTAATTGCACTGGACGTGTCTTTATATAAACAAGTAAGGCAACAACAACCGTCAAGAGTGTTCGCCACCTTATTTGAGAATATTCACGAAATTTGCTCTAACAGCATAATCCTGCAGCTGATGGGAATTAGTATGGTCTTTCCATTCAATTCGAATATAATGTATTTAAATTTGTTATCTGCATCATTAGTTTCATGTTACCGCCACAAGAGTGTGAGATATCGATAGCTGTATTATGTACACTCATTAATGCTTGAACATATGAAGAGTATGGTTCTGTGGCAAGTGACCTAGTTGCCGCTACTACAGCACTTCGCGAGATGTCACGTTGTCGTCCTGTTGTATGTGTGTGTTGTGTGATGATAAAATGAACGACAGCCGACTAGCCTACTTTCACACCCACTGATGTCTGCTGGACACAAACATTCTCACTTTCTCTAAGAACACTCTCACCCTCTAGCCACACACACACACACACACATTGGGCTCAGATATCAATAGGTGTATTACACGCACTGGACTTAAGTCCTTATTTAAACACTTAGAGTCACTACAACCATCAACTCTGCTCACGAAATTTGCTCTAACAGCTGATGTGAATTATTATCCTGTTTCATTCAATTCGAATACAATTTCTATAAATTTCTTTAAATTTGTGTAAATTTTTAC
Organism: Schistocerca americana; assembly: GCF_021461395.2. Taxonomy (NCBI): domain Eukaryota; kingdom Metazoa; phylum Arthropoda; class Insecta; order Orthoptera; family Acrididae; genus Schistocerca; species Schistocerca americana. The sequence goes on along the minus strand of NC_060124.1, from coordinate 557,552,238 downwards.
TTAAATTTATTATCTACCTACATCATTAGTGTAGTGTTATCGCCACAAGAGGCTTAGATATCCGTTTCTCAGTGTTTTAATAGCTGTATTACATGCACTCATTCAGCTCTGGACATAAATCTTTATTTAAACAATTAGACCCACTACTGCCATCAAATGTGTTTACCATCCTCTAGGAAAATGTTCATGAATTTTGCTGACGGAGGTTAGTATGGTGTAGCCATCACTAGAGGCTCCTCATTCATATAGGCAAGAAAATGTGTTCGCTGCACTTCCAAATACCTAGTTTCAACTATTATTCCAAGTCATCCTACCACATTTCCTACATACATCGAATTACCGATCTCACCTAGTTTATTGCGCTGATACAAAACACTCACCATGCCAGTGGTCTGGAGGGGAGGAAAATTGTTGTGAAAAAAGGAATCCGCCTGTTCTGGGCTGCTGGAGAGAGGAGGGAGTGTCGTTTATTTATTTTTTTGAACAACTTATTTAGCTAAGCATTTCACCTAATTTATTTATTACGCTGATGCAAAACACTCACCATAACGCGCTTAGAGTCACTATAGACAGTTTACACACCTCAAAACTACTCCTGAATAATAATACAGTACACTGATGTGCCGGGACGCAAAAAACTCGTAAATTACGAAGTCGTGCAGTGACTAGCACACTGGTCTCGCATTCGGGAGGATGACGGTTCAATCCCGCGCTCAGCTCCATCCTGATTTACGTTTTCCGTGATTTCCCTAAATCGCCCCGGAAAATGCCAGGATGGTCCCTTTGAAGGGGCATGGCCGATTTCCTCCCCCATGCTTCCCCAATCATATGAGAGTGATGTCCTCCCTGTATGGTCTCCTCCCTAAAACAGCCCAACTCCTAAAATACTCAAATAAACCAGTACATACCATGCAGACGTGCAAATTACTCGTAGATCACCGACATAATGCGTGCAAACACGCTCACAACGCTTAATCACCAGAAAATAATGCAATGCGCAAACACTCACTGCAAGTAAAAATCGCAATTTATCAACCACTCGAACCCTAATTCTACTGGATGGAAAGCCTAAGTACACCCCTCCCCCCCCCCCCTAACGCATGGAAATTCTACCCTACATGGAAATTCTACCCTACATCTACAAGATAGGGGATAAGCGTTCAACTCACTACATCGTGGTGTTTGATAGAGTCGAGTTTTGAAAAAAAAAAGAAAATGTCTATTAGCTCCAAGCATATATCATCTATCCTTGTTTTACGTCAGAGTTCACTATGCACGCCTAGTAAAAAATCGACCTAACTTAAACATGTGGGAGATCCTCATCCTAAAAAACTGCCATGAATTTTGCCGGTGAGATAGGTCAATTGGGACACCTCTGCCCTTCACGCGGTGTAAATAAATTTGTTACTGATGTTACTATAACACACACTCCATGATTTTAAATATAATTGACTTACAAGATAACAAAATTGGAATAGTTTTGCCACGTTCCCATGGGTTTCCAAACTACAGTCCGAACCTGACTGCTATGCGTTACATTTCGACTGATTCCTCATACTGCAGTCATGTACGCGATCACTGTTTCAGTGCTAGCATCCCCCAGTAGGTGTATCCTCTCCACAAAACGTTTTCTCCAACTTAAACAAGCGTTATCAGTCAATCATTATGTGGTATCCAACAATGTGCCAGTGGACGGAGAATACACCGCCGATCTACTGAAATAATAAGCATTACAACTGATTATATGAACAATTTTTCCAATTCTAAATTAATTTCAGCTCTGACCAATCATGTGAGAGCATGATCCCCATTTTCAGTATCATAGCTAAACCACCCTTCCACACTTTGCGAATCTGTATAGATGACTGTACAGTACGTACATTCATTGTTAATTTTTGAACACACACATCGTCAAAGTATATCAGACAGAGCTCTACATATTTCTAACACCTAGGGCATATTGCTCAATTTACGATCTATATCTATGCTGATGGGAGTCACACAGCATTCGTACAGACTTATGCTAAAATGACAGTCTGAAAGACCCCCCCCCCCCCTCCCCTCACACTGTCACTGACCAACCTGCCCTGCGGCACTGGTACCTATTCAATTTTCAACCTACCAGAAATAGTCCGCTACATTTCACGTCTCGTGAATGGCTAGAGCTTGCTGAGTCCTCTCCCATCCAAGTGTACGAGATCTCTAGAGATGCGCCCATGTTGAGGAGGTTAGCACTCCTTATCGATGTGTAGTAACAGATTTGAAAGTGTTGCGATCTAATAGCAGACGGTAAAGAAGAAGAAGAACTAGAACAGGGTGATTTTTTATGCGCGATGGAGCTTCGGACGGATGGAGTTCGAGACATTTTTATGTAAATCAACCAATCCATCAATTTTAAACTATTATTCCGGGGTCTAGGATCAGTATCTAGAAGGTATTGTTAAGAGAGCGAAAATAAACACACACACTCCTAAGGCTACAACGTTCCTAACTTAAGACGGGCTATAGAGTTAGATCGCTCAAGTTTCCAACCTATCACTCATGTGGAATGTAGCCCTGTTAATATTCCAATGTAAGAAATATATTTCAAGCGTATGACATACATCCTTCTTCCCGGTTTCTCTAGGATAAACTATGTTATCGAACCATAAAACGGAAGAACAGTTTTCTTACAACATTTTCTCCGTGTGATACGAGCACAATATAGCTTTCCAGAGATGTATAGCGACTACTGTTCACATCTGATTACGGTTCAGAAATTATACTATGCTTGCTTCAACCCTGTATATAAAATGACCGTTACTAACGGGGAAAGCCTCTTACAAGGAAACAGATAAATGCATAGCAGCAGCGCCCGACATGCGAAAATTACGTCATTCTACCACTAACTCTGTAAACATCACATCTGTCAGGCAAATGTATTGTGTGTGGGGGGTTGAAGTGCCTCACAAGCACCTATTGCTAACATGGTTATTGAGCTGAAATCTCGATTTTACACCCAAGGTGGGACACGGGGGATGGGGTACATCACATAAATCATAGTTCGTTTAGAGGAATTTGTCACGTTTCATCACACATGTGATGCAAGTCCTCTGATGCAGGAGAGGTTTACAGTTAGTGATCGCAAGTAGACAGTGCTTTAAGTCATATACAGAACGCGTGGTTGTGTGCGAGTCGAACGTATGCTATGTCATGCGACGGCAGATGCATTTAAGTTTACAGACAGATGGTCCTCTGTCTTCCTGAAAAGCGTCAAATACAGTAGTCAACTCGCATGTATCACTGATACCTCAATACACATACAGTATTATACTGCCTCAACGGAAAAAAATTGACTCCTTCCCTCATTCCCTTCGCTTCCATCTCGACATTTTTCTCGGATTCCTCTCGTTGTTGCATACTTCTCCCCATGTACAAATTGTTCTGCACCAACCACAAGATAAGCAAGTACTTGCTCAATTTCGCGACATTTATATTAGGTCAACTTATACCTATTCGTCCATCATTTTTCGCAGTTCTATGTATTTTATGTCAGTTCTATCCATGCGATCGTGTAATAACCTCGTGTTCTGTTTTCTAAAATTGGTTTTAAATTTAGTAGGGCTGCCAACACCTAGCCCAAATACACCGATCGGGAGGCATAGTATAACACAGTACTCGATTGTATCCAGTCACCCATACATTTGGAGAGCGTTTGCCCTGTTTTCTGTATGGTTGTGTATATACACGTGTGACGGAAGGCTCACAGCACTCACAGTACAGTCAAGTTAGCGTTCGAGTGTGGATCCACTGCGTACTATATATATCCGGACATGTTTGGAGGCAGATCCACCTTCAAACCCATATTGTGGATCCGCACCCCAACATCAGTCCAGATATAGCACGCGGCAGGTCCACACTCGAGCGCTAACTCACAAGGGGAGGCCGCCAATTGCGAAATTCAGATTCGATTCATACTGCGCATAATAAAAGCTCATGGCCAGAGGTGTAATGTGGCAAAGCACCAAGATGCACTTCTCAGCCGTTGTCGAGAAAATCGACAGTTAAAAGAAACTGTTGCTGTGAAATGCTCTCGACGATTGGTCATTGTCTACAGCGTAGTGGCGCAGCAATAAGCGCTCTGGTTCGTAATCCGAAGGTCGCCGGATCGAATCTCGCCCTATGCAATTTTTTTTTATTATTAGTTTTTTGTAATTCAAATATATATATATATATATATATAAAGTATTAATGAATTGCTTGTGCATGTTGGTGAAGGCGGATCGCTCTCCAATTGTGCCGCCTCCATTTTTCCGTTTTTTTTAACAGGGTGTACCAAAGCTCTCCCGTCCGCACTGATTTTCGACAATGTTATAAGTTGCGCTAGGGACCGCATCTACCTTCTTTCGAAGTTAGCAGGCAACTACGCTGTTATGCGGCGGCTCGTTTCGGCCCATTCAACATCTGTCATTCAAGTGTAACGAGCGAGTAACGGAGTTTATATTTCATACCTGCCACAGCAAATTTGTGTTCGTGGGGTCTCTATTCTAATTCGAACGTTTGACTTACGCTGTACGTATTCGTTTCGGAATATCGTTTCTACGTCTTCCGTTAACTATGCGTGGTTAACATTATGAAGACAATTAATAACATTTGTGAAATACAACTTTGTTTGCGGAAAACATAATGATGTTCGAAGTCGCCAGTTTTTCCACGACAAACGACTTTCAACAACTTATTATATGCATAATTGTTGCAACTGATTGCCAGGAATTTTATATATATATATATATACATATACACACACACACACACACACACACACACACACATATATATATATATATATATATATATATATATATATATATATATATATTTGAATTATAAAAAACAAATACTAAAAAAAAAGGGTTGCATAGCACGAGATTCGATCCGGCGACCTTCGGATTACGAACCAGAGCGCTTACCGCTGCGCCACGACGCTGTAGAGAATTGTTAATCGTAGAGAGTATTTCACTGCAACGGTTTCTTTTAACTGTCGATTTTCTCGACAACGGCTGAGAAGTGCATCTTGGTGCTTTGCCACATTGCACCTCTGGCCATGAGCTTTTATTATGCGCAGTATGAATCGAATCTGAATTTCGCAATTGGCGGCCTCCCCTTGTCAGCACTACTGCGGGTCTTGGGAACTTTCAGCGACACATGTATAGACACACAGAAAACAGAGCAGACGCTCTCCAAATGTGCGGGTGACTGGATGCAATCGAGTACTCGCGTCATCAGCTGACATCAATCACGTCACCGTTCGAGGACTAGTTTTCTGCAAGAGGCCATGTTAATGGCAGTTTAGAACCTGACACAGACTTCGAAGTCGTGGCGGGGAAAAATAAATAAAATGTTTGACAGTGTACAAAGCATGTTAGAGAAGAAAAAATAATGTTTCAAACAACGAGACAGGGTCACAGGCTCGACGTACAGTATAGTCCTCGGGATACGACCATTGTCCTACGGTACAGCTGATGCAACTTTAAACTGAAGTATGCAGTTGATCAAAACGTGTATATTTAATAGGATTGTCACACGTGCCCGATGCCTGCACGCATGCGGTATTTTGTTTTCGATATATGGTAGGAGAGAGATGTGGTGAGAACCTTATCGAGTTGGCTACTGGATGAAGTTAGTGGAGCTTCTATAGTTGGTAATATTTCTCTGTTGAATGGTACAGAATAACGAAGATAGATGTGAATGGAAACCGATCTGTAGTACCTGTTGGTAGGTTGAGGGTGCACCGCAGTATGGTAGAAAAAATTATTGTCCTTCCAGTAGTTATGTTTTCCATAGAATGGTCAAAACACAATCCTGTCGCAGTAACACAACTTAGCCTGTTTCTACATAGGCTGCAGGCTGTGGTAGATATATTTTCAACTGACTCCTACTCAGTTTCGATTTAAATTGGAACGATCAGATTCGTAAAGCTGGAGAAATGGCATCAGTTTCATGGGGGCTAACTAAAACGAGGTTGGAATTTTACTGTAGCAGATTGGCTCGAGAAAGGTGAGTCGTTTCGAGATATGAGAATGATAGAAATATGATTCATTAGTAGCTGTAATAAAGGACTTCTCCATAGGATCCTACACACGTATGTGTTTGAATGCGAGGACTTGATTCAAAATCGGATACTGCATTTCTAGTGGATAGTGTAGCACTAGAGATCTGAAAAGCTAGTTTACATTTCTTACGACCTCAATCAGCACATCATCCACTGTTTGTATCCTTCTCAATCAAGTATCGCCTATAGCCCAGTCGATATATCATAGAATCTCTGACATGGCATAGGGAGAGAATGCTTTACAAACACTGGATAAATATCTAGCTGCGGTGGCTTGAGAGGGTTGAAAATACTGGTTTCATAACACGTTCCTTAGCAGAATAATTTTCTAAATTGGAAGCATCTGGTTTATTAAGTATGTGTTTGTGTTCTGAGATGTGTAAAGGAGATGACTATCTCTAGTGGTAATGAAGGCTTGGATCTGATGTGGAATACTGAGATAACAAAGGGAAGAGTATGTCAACTGATAAGAATGCAGGGTGTATTTTGCATACTTCGCTCATTGTCGAATGACATTCAGTTGCAAGTATAGCTATCAAATATATATGTGTTCGATTTGGTAGGATGATTTTGTTTATGCGTGGCTTGTGGTGTGAATGATTGAAGTTTCCCACTAATGGTGCGAGGCCATCCGAATGGAGAGGACTGTTGCAATGCGGGAATGTATCTGACTTAACCGTGTAGTCGTCTAGACGACTGAATAGCGAAATAATACTTAGTATGTGTTGGACAACTTTCGCGATCAAGTGGGAATTTGACAAGATTGAATATGGATGTGTGTTTGCGCTGGGTCATTATTCCATTATCATGCAAATTGTTCGGTCGAGTGCTTCTTCGAGTGCTTGTGGTGTGTGCATCTAGCACGTGGAAGACATGTTTGCGGGTTGTCTAGAGATGAGAACACCGTTACTTGACTTTGTAAATTATAGGGCGTGATTTGTAATCTGCTAAATCACGGTAATCTGTATTCCTGAGTGGAAATATCGGTTTAGACGTAAATGCGTTTGCAGAGGTGATAAGTTTCTAAGTGGAACGTGAAAAACTATATAGAATTTTGCTCATAAATCTGGACTTTGTCTGTTTTCGTGAAAAATAGGATATTTATTGCGATCGGAAACGTTTTGCTTTATTATAGGAGCGAAGTTGATGTTAAATAAATAATAATCGAGCGCTGAACGGTGGCTCTCGTCTGGCCCTGCTGGAGCATACTACGTGATGTAAAAACAAAGTCTGTGAACGTGAAGCATTGTGGGGCTGTGACAGCGGTGCTTCGTACCCATTAGGGTCAACACTTTTAGAGGAATAGGATGCCTTCAAAGGAAATGTGGGGCTTTCATGGCCAGGCATTTCGGCGGGGCAGGTGCCGTGAGACTGTTAGCATAGTAGCTCGATCTCGTAGTTTGTAATATGGATGAGATGGCAGTCTTTTAGGGTGAGGATCTCTCACTGGCTTCAATTAGGATGATTTTTTACTAGCTGTGTGTAGTGAACTCTGACATCAAACACGGATAGATGGTATATGCTTGGAAATAATAGACTTTTTCTAAAACTCATCTCTGTCGACCAGCATGATCTAGTGAGTTGAACGTTTTTCCAATAGCATATAGTTGTAGGGTAGAGTTTGATAGTTTCTGTCACTGGTTTCGAGTGGTATAATTTTTTCCCAAACAGGGTACCACAGTTGTCAGTTTTTGCATAGTATTGCGATTCTTGTGCAGTGGTATGCATATAGTTGTGTAATTAAAGCATGATAAAGTGAGTTGTGTAGTTAGTTTATGCGACTTTAAGCTGTCCTTATACAGCGCTATGCATATAGTTGTGTAATTAGGACCGATCTTGGTGATTAATTATGTAATTAGGATGGATATTTGGGTCGGTTTCCCGAGAAAAATAAATAAAGTAGTCTAACCTAACCTTCCCCTCCTGCATCTGGAGAGTTTCCATGCATTGGGGATTGGGGGGGGGGGGGGGAGTGCACTTAGGCTTTCCATCCAGTAGAATCAAGGTTCGAGTGGTTGATAAGTTGGGCTTTTTACTTGCAGTGAGTGTTTGTGCATTGAATTATTTTTCTGGTGATTATGCATTGTGAGTGTGTTTGCATGCATTATTTCGGTAATCTACGAGTAATCTGCACGTCTGCATGGTATGTACTGGTTTATTTCGGTAATTTAGGAGTTGGGTTGTTTGAGGGAGGAGGCCAGACAGTGAGGTCAACGGTCTCATCGGATTAGGGAAGGACGGGGGAGGAAGTCGCCCATGCCCTTTCGAAGCAACCATCCTGTCATTTACCTGAAGCGAGTTAGGAAAATCACGGAAAACGTAAATCAGGAAGGGGCCGAACGCAGGATAGAACTGTCGTCCTCCCGAATGCGAGTCCAGTGTGCTAGCCACTGCATGATTTCGTAATTTACGAATTGTTTGCATCTCCCCAAATCAGTGTAATATATCACATAAGTGTAATATATTACATATATAAAATATTACTACGTAATTATATATTATATAATATGTAATATATTATATATAATATAATATTTAGGAGTAGTTTCGAGGTCTGTAAACTGTATATAGTGACTCTAAGCACGTTAGGGTATGTGTTTTGCATCAGCGTAATAAATAATTCTTTTGCATCTCCCCAAATCATGATAAAGAATGTTCTATTGGGTATAAAATAACAAAAATAATTATATATATATACTTTTTTATGTTTTGTGCGTGTAAACCATGTAAACAGAACTCGTATTAAAGGTAATTCTAGCAGTTGCGTAATCATCTAAGTTTTAGTACTTATAAAATGAAACTGGTATAGGCATGCATATACAAATACAGAGATATGTAAATAGGCAGAATATGGCGCTGCGGTCGGCAACGGCAATATGGGACAACAAGCGTCTGCCGCAGTTGCTGGATCGGCTACTGCTGCTACAATGGCAGGTTACCAAGATTTATGTGAGTTTGAACGTGATGTTACAGTCGGGGGCACGAGCAATGGGACATAACATCTCCTAGACAGCGATGAAGCGAGGATTTTCCCGTACGAACATTTCATGAGTGTAGGGTGGAAATCAGGAATCCGGTAAAACATCAAATCTCCGACATCGCTGCGGCAGGAAAAAGATCCTGCAAGAACGGGACCAACGACGACTGAAGAGAATCGTTCAAAGTGAGAGAAATGCAGCCCTTCCGCAAATTGCTGTAGATTTCAATGTCAGCGTGCGGACCATTGAACAAAACATCATCGATATGGACTTTCGGAGCTGAAGGCTCACCCATATACCCTTGCTGAGTGCACGACGTAAAGGCTTACGCCTCGCTTGGGCTCATCAACACTGACATTGGGCTGTTGTTGACTGCAAACATGTTGCCCTGTCGGACGAGTCTAGTTTCAAATTGTACTGAGCCGATGGACGTGTAGGAGTATGGACACAACCTGATGAATCTATGGACCCTGCATGTCAGCAGGGGACTCTTCAATCTGGTGGAGGCTCTGTAATGATGTGGGGCGTGTGCAGTTGGAGTGATATGGACCCCTGATATGTCTAAATACGACTCTGACAGGTGACATGTATGAAAGCAACCTGTCTGATCACCTGCATCCATTCATGTCCATTGTGTATTCCGACGGACTTTGGCAATTCCAGCAAGACAATTCGACACCTCATACGTCCAGAATTGATGCAGAGTGGCTCCAGGAACACTCTTCTGAGTTTAAACACTTCCGCTAGCCACCAAGTTCCAGAGACGTGAACATTATTGATTACAGGGTTATTACAAATGATTGAAGCGATTTCACAGCTCTACAATAACCTTATTATTTGAGATATTTTCACAATGCTTTGCACACACATACAAGAACTCAAAAAGTTCTTTTAGGCATTCACAAATGTTCGATATGTGCCCCTTTAGTGATTCGGCAGACATCAAGCCGATAATCAAGTTCCTCCCACACTCAGCGCAGCATGTCCCCATCAATGAGTTCGAAAGCATCGTTGATGCGAGCACGCAGTTCTGGCACGTTTCTTGGTAGAGGAGGTTTAAACACTGAATCTTTCACATAACCCCACAGAAAGAAATCCGCGGGCTACGCGTGAAATTTGCCCACACGCGTTCAACCGTTTCTTCGCTCACTGCAGGCCGGCCCGTTGATTTCCCCTTACAGAGGCATCCAGAAGCTTTAAACTGCGCATACCATCGCCGAATGGAGTTAGCAGTTGGTGGATCTTTGTTGAACTTCGCCCTGAAGTGTCGTTGCACTGTTATGACTGACTGATGTGAGTGCATTTCAAGCACAACATACGCTTTCTCGGCTCCTGTCGCCATTTTGTCTCACTGCGCTCTCGAGCGCTCTGGCGGCAGAAACCTGAAGTGCGGCTTCAGCCGAACAAAACTTTATGAGTTTTTCTACGTATCTGTAGTGTGTCGTGACCTAATGTCAATGAATGGAGCTACAGTGAATTTATGAAATCGCTTCAATGATTTGTAATAGCCCTGTATATCTGGGATGCCTTGCAATGTGCTGTTCAGAAGAGATCTCCACCCCCTCCTACTCTTACCGATTTATGGACAGCCTGCAGGATCCATGGCGTCAGTTCCCTACTTCAGACGTTAATCGAGTAGATGCCACGTCGTGTTGTGGCACTTCTGCGTGCTCGTGGGGGACCTACAAGATAATGGGCAGGTGTACCAGCTTCTTTTGCTCTTCAATGTATATTCTGCAAGGCAACAAGGTAGACAATGGACTGACACTGAATGATGTGTGGTTCTAATTATGTGCGAAAGAATCTATCAAACAATTAAAAAAAACAAAGAATTTCTTGGCCCCAGTTTCTCTCTTATACATTTATGTTTCTTTCTCTACCAACGCTGCCAGCACTACCGGTAATACTACCAATTTAAAATGTAATTTACGTAGTGTACCAAAACTACAGCACCTTAGCTTTGCTAGGTTGCAGCCAGGCCCCCACAACCGCACGAGTGGTCGACTGTGAAGAGCGGACAAATTGAATAGGTGGCCGGCGGCCATTAGAGTGGTAAACTGATGCGCGGATTTCGAATGTTTATACATCGCTTTTGGTTATAAAATGCCTTCCCTAGAGTTAGGTACAAACATAATGCCTCATTTAAATACGTTACTACAATATAGTTTTTAATTTATGAACACACAGCAACTAGTCACTGTTTATGAATTTATGTTACGTAGTACATGGAATCTGCCGTAGCTAAAAGTTATACACTGGACCCCAAGCATTTTTCGTAGTTCATTTACGATAGATGTACGCAAAATGCATCAAAATACTCGAAGATTTGCCCACTATGGTAATAGATATTTTCTGACTCTACCTTGCTTTAGATTTTATGATGAAAAGTGCGTTATATATGGCGTAGTGCTTTGGCAACTCACGACCATGAAAGCACTACCGATCAGCCAGCTACAACAAACAAGACTTCAGGCAGGCATCCAGTATCGCATTAGTCACAATATTTACTTTCGAAGATGTACACTTCAGTTTATATGTGTGGTTTTTTCATATAATAAATGAAACTCAAAAACTGTTCCATCGAGAGAAGTTGTGAAATCAGATTACAATTACACACATTCAGTTGCATTTTATAACGATAAAAAGCCTGCTAACTCAAATTTCGTGTTGCTTGCAACTCAACTTTTATAGTTAAAATAAAATGTGGTTCACAAATAAAAATTTATCTTCTGCTGTATGTGGTTGGAAAACGAAAGATGGATGGAACAGCATCATCTTTCAGCTTTCTGCGATTTACGTAATTTTCAAGGAAACAACTTTCTTCAAAATGATCGGAACATATAAAATGGTATTCTGTCGGTCGGAAATCTTGCCTCCTGACAGCGTCCTGACGTACAGACAGTAGAATTACGAGTAACAAATCCTGTATGTACGCCCCAACAAATATACAACGTTAAATCAGGGTCTTCATAAACAACAGTACTACACAACACATCAGACTACCACCACTATAATGGCGTCCAGCCGAAGGTTCAAATTATCCCGCGACTGCAGCGCCATCAGTGAGTCTAGTTATTTTTTGCAAGGTCTATACCTTCTGGGACGGATCGGTTCTGCATAACTCCGGGACCCGATTTCGAGGTGGGTTGTGCGATGGGGCCGTGCGCTGCGCCGGGGACAGGTGACGCGTGTGCGGGCTGAAGGGGGGGGGGGGGGGGGGCGTGACCTCTCCTGGTGCGGGTCGCCACTTCCCAGAAGGCCGTGCGTGCAGCCCCCAGCAGGTGTGGGGTGTGGCGGCGCCGCGTCGCTGTTTTTTGCCACGATTCTGCTCGCTCCCAGGCGAAAGCTCTCGCCGTTTCCACAGATTCGGAGAACTCCGTTTGCCTAAGGGGGCGGGACGCGACGTGCCGCACGCCCGCTGCACAAAAAACGGCGCCAGCCGGCTGCGAGGGGCAGCGAACCACGCGCAACGCGTGTCGCGCGCCCGCTGCTCCCAGGTAATGAAGACTACAGGCGGGCCAAACGGTTATTTCGAAGTGTCATTTATCGTTTTACGGATATTTTTATGTCAGTTACATCCTACAGTTATTTATAACTCATTTTTCCTACCGAAACCGCCTGACGGGGGCTAGAGTTAAATACCTAAGTAGGTGGAATCAGTTTAGTTGATCAGCGTTAATTAAAACAGCGGATATTACGAACTGGCAGAAATGTTGGCTGAATCGTGCCATAGTCTTCGCTGATGAACTGTTATTAAAATTTTAGCTGATGCTTGAAGGGTCATCGGTGTTTCATGTTAACTGCGTATAGGTTTTCAGTCGCTATTACAAATTATTTGTCGGAGCTGCTTCAGATATTATACGAAATTTAGCCACAGAACTGATAATAATGAAATGTTAAAGACGAGCTTTCTTGCAAGTACAAACTAATATGTAAGCTGAATAGTGCAGACAGAATTCGAAGCTAATTTCTGGTGCTGTTCACTTTCTGCACTAAGAGCAGGGCCATGAAATACAACACAAAGATAAAACTAAAGCGACTGATTCGTTTACTCCAGTGCAACAAACATTCCATTTGAGAAAATTAAGCATATGCAAAACAAGTTTTATATGACAGTTCAAAAACTGTTGGATTTCCGTAAAATTTCTTCAGGTATCGACAGGGTCTTCATTTTTTACTGTGAGGATGACTATATTTCTCCAAGCCTTCAGAGTGTTGTGCATCTCTTACATTTAGCATTATTTACATGTTTTTAAAACCGACTAAAACGTAAAATATTTTTTTATTATCTCATATACACTACTGGCCATTAAAATTGCTACACCACGAAGATGACGTGCTACAGACGCGAAATTTAACCGACAAGAAGAAGATGCTGTGATATGCAAATGATTAGCTTTTCAGAGCATTCACACAAGCTTGGCACCGGTGGCGACACCTACAACGTGCTGACATGAGGAACGTTTCCAACCGATTTCTCATACTCAAACTGCAGTTGACTGCCGTTGCCTGGTGAAACGTTGTTGTGATGCCTCGTGTAAGGAGGAGAAATGCGTACCATCGCGTTTCCGACTTTGATAAAGGTCGGATTGAAGCCTATCGCAATTGCGGATTATCGAATCGTGACATTGATGCTCGCGTTGGTCGAGATCCAATGACTGTTAGCAGAATACGGAATCGGTGGGTTCAGGAGGGTAATACAGAACGCCGTGCTGGATCCCAACGGTCTCGTAGTCGAGATGACAGGCATCTTATCCGCGTGGCTGTAACGGATCGTGCGGCCACGTCTCGATCCCTGTATCAACAGGTGGGGACGTTTGCCAGACAACAACCATCTGCACGAACAATTCGACGACGTTTGCAGAAGCATGGACTATCAGCTCGGAGACCATGACTGCGGTTACCCTTGACGCAGCATCACAGACAGGAGCGCCTGTGATGGTGTACTCAACGACGAACCTAGGTGCAGGAATGGTAAAACGTCATTTTTTAGGATGAATGCACGTTCTGTTTACAGCATCATGATGGTCGCATCCGGTTTGGCGACATCGCGATGAACACACATTGGAAGCATGTATTCGTCATCGCCATACTGGCGTATCACTCGGCATAATGGTATGGGGTGCCATTGGTTACACGTCTCGGTCACCTCTTGTTCGCACTGACAGCACTTTGAACAGTGGACGCTACATTTCAGATGTGTTGCTACCCGTGGCTCTACCCTTCATTCGATCCCTGCGAGACCCTACATTTCAGCAGGATAATGCACGACCGCATGTTGCAGATCCTGTACGGTCCTTTCTGGATACAGAAAATGTTCGACTGCTGCCCTGGCCAGCACATTCTCAAGATCTCTCACCAACTGAAAACGTCTGGTCAACGGTGGCCGAGAAACTGGCTCGTCACAATAGGCCAATCACTACTCTTGAGGAACTGTGGTATCGTGTTGAAGATGCATGGGGAGCTGTACCTGTAGGCGCCATCCAAGCTCTGTTTGACTCAATCCCCAGGTGTATCAAGGCCGTTATTACGGCCAGATGTGGTTGGTCTGGGTACTGATTTCTCAGGATCTACACATTCAAATTGCGTGAACATGTAATATTATCTCAGTTCTAGTATAATATATTTGTCTCGTGAATTTACGTTTATCATCTGCATTTCTTCTTGGTGTACCAATTTTAATGGTCAGTAGTGAAATATGTAAGCTGAATACTGTAGACAAAATTCGAAGCCAATTTCTGGTGCTGTTCACTTTCTGGAATAAGAGCAGGCCCATGAAATACAACACAGAAATGAAACTAAAGCGACTGATTCGTTTATTCCAGTGCAAGAAACAATCCATTTGAGAAAATTAAGAATATGCAAAAGAAAGTTTTATGTGACATTTCAAAAACTGTTCGATTTCTTCAGGTATCGACGGGGTCATCATTTTTTGCTGTGAGGATGACTAATTATATTTCTCCAAGCCCTCAGAGTGTTGTGCATCTCTCACATTTAGCATTATTTACATGTTTTTAAAACCGACTAAAACGTAAAATAATTTCTTGTAATCCCATATAGATTCCTAACCCCCTATAGATAATCCTGAAAATCTGTTCTTGCGAATTTTTAATACATGCAACAATACTTGTAGGAATAAGAAAAAAAAAATGGTTCAAATGGCTCTGAGCACTATGGGACTCAACTGCTGTGGTCATAAGTCCCCAAGAACTTAGAACTACTTAAACCTAACTAACCTAAGGACATCACACACATCCATGCCCGATGCAGGATTCGAACCTGCGACCGTAGCGGTCGTGCGGTTCCAGACTGCAGCGCCTTTAACCGCTCGGCCGCTCCGGCCGGCGGAATAAGAAAAGTGGGGATCATGTACATGGGGCGTTCAATAAGTAATGCAAAACATTTTTTTCTCAGCCAATCTCGGTTGAAGGAAAGGGGAATTTGTCGTGAGACATCGTGGAATATTCCCACTTCAGCCTCTCTAGTCTCATGAAGTTCCGATACGTGGCGGTGCTACATGTAACCTTCAAAATGGCATTTGCAGCGGAAGTGATTTCCAATCAGAGAGCCGTCATTTAGTTTCTGTGGGCGGAAAACCAGAGCAGTGCAGATATTGACAGCCGCTTGCAGAATTGCGGAGAGCTGGTAGTGAACAAAAGCAGGGTGAGTCGTTGGGCAAGGCGTCTGTCGTCATAGCAACAAGGTCGCGCAAAAACCTGTCCGACCTCCCTCGTGCCTGCTGCCATCTCACGTGTGTGACTCCTGCAGCGTTGGAGCGTGCGGACACTCGAGGAGACCGACGGGTCACGATGGAGCATCCCTCTGCGTAGCCGGACGATGCCGCTGGTAGTGCTGGCACACTCCTCCGCCACGTGAGATACTCAGAGGTGTCTGCCCGCCGGGTTCCTCGCCGCCTAGCAGGAGACAATAAAGAGCAACGAAGCACCATCTGTGCGCAAGTACTTGCGCGTTACGAGGCCGATCACGGCAATTTCTATTTGGGTTTATCACTTCGAACCGGAAACGAAACTGCAATCCATGCAGTGGCGCCACACAGCCACTCCCCCGAAGAATTATCTTGTGGTACTCTGAAGGACTGCTTCTATGTGATGTCCTTGTGCAACAGTCTCCTCGGAAGCGTACTATGCTACCTTCAGGAAACTGACAAAACGACTTCAGCATTTGCACCGCCACCAAAGTGCAAACCAACTTCTCCTCCTTCATGACAACGCAAGGCCTCACACAGATGTGTGCACCAGAGCTGAGCGCACAAAACTTCGTTGAACTGTTTTTCCTCATACACCACACAGCCCGTTCACCTGTTTGGCCCAACGAATGATGCACCTCGCAAGAAACAGTACGTGGATGATGAGGAGACAAAATTATAGATTGAAATATGGTGGCACACTGGCACAAGGTCCTTTTGTCAATATGCCTCCATATTTCAATCTTGTCATAGTCTATGATTTTTCTTGGCAGTTAAGATTTTGTGTGGTAACTTACATTAAAGTATGTATGGCCTGTGATATACCTGTGATAATTTTCCTGCCGTTGATGATGATTCAGAAGCGAAACCGGTAGCAAAATAATAATAATAATAATAATAAACCTTATTACAGGCAGCAAGGCTGGCCCGTGTGGCCGAGCGGTTCTAGGCGCTTCAGTCTGGAACCGCGCCATCGCTACGGTCGCAGGTTCGAATCCTGCTTCGTGCACGGATGTGTGTGATGTCCTTAGGTTAGCTAGGTTTAAGTAGTTCTAAGTTCTAGGGGATTGATGACCTCAGATGTTAAGTCCCATAGTGCTCAGAGCCATTTGACCAATTTGAACAGACAGCAAAATGTTATGCATTTGTACATGCTGTTGAACATTGCTTAAGGAAGGTGGGTATTTGTGTTACAGTGTACTATTTTGTATAGGTTTTAACGGAGACACAGAATGGACAACATACAGAAAGAACCTTATTCTAATATGCTATTTTTCTAAATAAATTGTAATAATTTCCATGAGATTTTCAGCAAATTTAATTTCTGTTTTACAATTTACTTAATTTTTTATTTTGTCAGTGATAGAAACGAACGATTCCAATCCATTATTTATTCAGGCAATGCTTTCATGTAGAAAGCATTAGCAGTATTTAAGTACCTACTAGTACTCCTCGGAAAACACTCTGTAGACCTCCAGATCCGACGGAGAGGAAGCGTTTACTGGCTGCAGAGATGAAACAGAGAAAGTGTGGGCAATAAGTGGAGAGATAATGAACAGCAGAGGAGCTTTACAGAGAGGGGTGGGCAAAGACTGAGAATGTGTGTGAACAAGTACATCTACCGCAATAGGCTGGATCCACTTCTGCCAAATGTTAAATAGTGGGGTACTACTAATGTGTGCCACTGCAAGGGGATCAATCTTTCCTGCGACTTTCAGAAGATCGAAGAAGGAGTTATTAATCACTTACTGCTCTCTTACAGTTTCCTCGAAATACAGTAAAACCGCTTACTGCAAAACCTTGAGAAATTTAAGGTGCTCTTCCAAGAAGTACTTCTGATTTATTATGTCATGAATATCTTCAAATATACGGAGTCCTTTTTTGTTTTCTATGAGGGTGTATATACGAAATCTGGTGTTCTGTCTGTGGTTACATAAACAATGTAGTCTCTTGGTGTATCCTTCCAAATTTCTTTTTTTTCTGTTTTTGCTGTAGTTATGAACTCAAGTTCCTTAGCAAAATGTATTTCAACCTCTTTTTAATGTGGCTTCTCTGCATACCTGTTTTCTAGTAGTACCAATCTGTTGAAAATGACTCAATAAACCAAACGAAATATCAAAAAGTGTAAAGAAGAGGACAGCTGTTTGTGCGTTGACATGGAAACGTTATGACACGCCATTCCTCACTGCAGGAGCACAGACCATGAGTACACAGGCTACAGATGTGTTCTCCGAGCAATGTCCAAGGTCCTAATGCTGCATTCATAGTTACATTGCAGCTTTGTAGCATCTTGCTTCTGCAAAGGAACTGGAGTGCAACGCGATACTCTGCAGCTACGATGTGACAGCGGCAGGAAATTGGAATGCCTGCCACCGCAAGGACGTCATACAACCAGTGCGGACGGTGGCTATGCAGGTCTCGTAGAAGTAATCCTAAACGAAATGTACCTTGTCTGGGCCGTCTCAGGCACCAAACTCTAATGGTCACGAAGTTTTGTCGAGAGGCGAGAGGAGATTCTGGAAATCCTGTCCCCGAAGACAAAGGAGACGGAGACCACGACCACAGAGAGTTGTAGCGTGGAGCAAACTGGATGTTCAAGCAGACCGCTGCGAGGAGAGAACGTGTGGATGGAGATTCCTGGCACCGAGCCAGATGCACATATCCTCGCCTAATCGCCTCACAGTGCAGTGCAACAAGTACTGGCTCCGTTGTTTAGAGACTGAGACGCTGGTAACCGGTTAGGAGCTCAAAATGAGCAAGTAGCCTATTTATTTTGTCAATAATTGACATTGTGATGGTTCTGTGGTTGTGCTGTAGACTACGCTATAAAAATACTTACCTACCTCTAATTTAAAGAACTTTTTCCTCTTGTCAACACATTGTCGACAGATATGCCCCTGTTTTAAGTGACATTCAAAAGAATGTGGTTAGAGTTTTAATGTTCTGTGATTATTCCACTTGTCTCCTAAAATTTTAGGCGATGTTCTTAACGTATTGGGTTGGGTTGTTTGGGGAAGGAGACCAGACAACGAGGTCATCTGTCTCATCGGATTAGGGAAGCCTGGGGAAGGAAGTCGGCTGTGCCCTTTCAAAGGAACTATCCCGGCATTTGCCTGGAGCGATTCAGGGAAATCACGGAAAGCCTAAATCAGTATGGTCGGACGCGGGATTGAACCGTCGTCCTCCCGAATGCGAGTCCAGAGTCTCTTAACGTATTGACACTGATTCGCTCACTCATGTTGTTTGTAAGTGGTCGCATTACTCTGTGCTGTTATTTTAGCTCCTCAGTCGTTTTCTATTTGTTTTAACTCCTGGTTTTCCGCTTTTCACCCTTTCTCCATTGACCTACAACGTGTGAAATGGAGTGACTGTATGTGTGTGTGTGTGTGTGTGTGTGTGTGTGTGTGTGTGTGTGTGTATGAACGTGAGTGAGGTGGAAGTGAATGAGTTTCATTTTGAAGATTTACTCCTCACAGCGTGACCAATTTTCAACCCTTTTAGGCACATTCCTTTATTTAAATATTTGTAAGGACGCTGATTGCCTCGCCGTTGAGAGATCGTAAACTTGTAAATTCCAAACACAGGCACACCCACCCACCCACCCACCCACTCACCCACCCATCCACACACACACACACACACACATACACAGTCACACATATCGGTTACGAGCTTCCGTTGATCATCAGACGGCTGACTTTTGCCAAGGTTTCCTAACGAGAAAATATATTAACTCATAACAATTCATAAAGGAAATGAAGATAAATTTGTAAATTACATAGTGCCAGTTTAGTAACTGTATTTACAGTGATCTTGTGTTGATAGATTTGAACGCTTCAGTTTTTGTTATTTTCCGTGTACCAAATAGAAGTACCATGGTAAACATGGCCCAGTGTTATAAACGCTTCCGCGAAATCACGAAGAAAAAAGAATGGGTCATCATTAGCACTTTTTCAAGAAGCAATCAGATTTCGTTGATGCCGAGTGGTTCTAGGCGCTTCAGTCCGGAACCCCGCTGCTGCTACGGTCGCAGGTTCGAATCCTGCCTCGGGCATGGCTGTGTGTGATGTCCTTAGGTTAGTTAGGTTTAAGTAGTTCTAAGTCTAGGGGACTGATGACCTCAGATATTAAGTCCCATAGTGCTTAGAGCCATTTCAATCTTTTTTTTTAAAAATGCTATGAACCAAAGGAATACCCTGTTCAAATTGATGTCAGACGTGAGATGAAAGATATGACTTCAACATCGATACTTTTTAGGAAGTAATTGACAAATAATCGATGTGCAGCAGGAAATAATTAAACATGTTTCTTCTTTTAAAAAATCAGATGAAATTATGTTCTTTTAAATAAAAACACGTCTCATACTTTTATTTTTGTGTCCTGTGAAAGAATAGCTTTCAGAAATTTTGCCAGGAAAGTACCGTTAGCTAGTTCTTCTTTACCATGGGGGTTCAATGATGTGTTTTTATTTTTAAATATTTCTTTTTTTTCAAGGTAGTTCATGACATGGCCTTCTCTGCATAGTGAAGGATCTGTAGGTTGTTTTCAACGCTTCGTATAGAAGAATTTAAAATAAAAGCATTTCACCACACAACTTCCTTAATGAAAAAACGGAAGTAGCTAACAAGGCTTTCCTGGAAAACTTCCGAAAGCTACTATTTAATATGACACAAAAACAAAAGTATAAGAGGTATTTTATTTTTTTAAAAATCTTATTTCATGTCCTTTTTTAAAAGTACAACTACGTACTAACCATCTATGGACACCATTCAGTATTCGGAAAGGACTGAGACAAGAAGATCCATTGACGCCAATACTAATCAATTTGGCCTTGAAATGAGTAAGTCGAGACTCTGATCGAACCAGAGAAACGGAGAAAGTGAGAGTAGACACAATCCTGGCATTTGCTGATGATGTTGTGATTCTAGCTGATGCCTTCGAGTAAGTATGCACTTATACTTCACGATTTCTCCGCAATGCGAAGAAAATGGGCTGACGGTGAATGCGGATAAAACCAAATATCCCTTGTATCACGTCGTCGAGCTTTCCTTCCTTCCGTCGTTTTTGAGGGATATACTTTTGAACGCGTAGAGGAATTCAAGTACTTGGATTCCCTACTGATTAATAAAAGTTTCGAAAGCCACACATTGAACTAATATCAGGGCACAAGACGTTGCAGTCGTTTGGACACATCATTCGAACTGATAAATCACTCCCATACTGAGTTCATCATTCCCAAACTGCTGGAAATCGCCCAAGGGTACGTCCAAGGATGCGATGGAAGGATCGGGTATTAATAGTCGTTAAAGAAGTGGTGGCAGATGAGACTGGAGACCGGCAGCGATGAGCGATGGATTGCCATGTGCAGTAAACATCTCCTCCGTTTCGGCTAAGTGACCTACTTTTTATTGTGCTTTTTGTAATGCGTTCCTTCACAATATTTTATACAGTACTGATTCTCTCCTTTCGTAGTGTGGTTATTTCTTTTGTTTTCTACTATACGCCTTAGAGGATAGTCCTTAAAGGACTGTTAGTGCAATAAATGATGATAATGATGAACATGAAAGAGCAACTATGTTATTTTTAATGAACATCGGTTATTTAGCAATTACTTCCGAAAATGTATCGATGCAAAATTCGTATGTTTCACCTCATCTCTGTCACCAATATGAACAACGTGTGCCTTTGCTTCACAGCGTCTTTGTAAGCCATCTATACGTGTTAAACACGTGAAGTGTATGCGAAATCAGATTGTTCATTGAAGAAGTTCTAATAGTGACTAATTTTTTATTTAGTGATTTCGTTGACGTGTTCATAAAACTGAGAGACGTTTACCCCGATACCACTGCATGATATATGGAAAATAAAAAAAAAAAACTGAAGCCTTCAAAGCTGTCAACACGCATTCACTGCTAAGTACTGGTGATAGACAGTCATTACGTAACTTCAAAATTTCATATATCTTCATTTTCTTTATGAACAGTTACCACTTAATATGTTTTCAAGATAGCACGGCATGGTAATCAAAACGACCAATTTCTGATCAACAGTTACACTGTAATGCAGGCATATAACGATGAACGAAAATTCGAAACCGGTAAGGGCATGGTAAAGTAAAGTGCGTTGTAAAAAGATAAAGTTCTTTAAAATAGTGGTTGGTAGCTGTTTTTATGGTGGAGGAGGAGATTAGTATTTAACGCCCCGTCGACATCGGGTGGTGTCACCGCAGACACCACACTTGCTAGGTGGTAGCCTTTAAATCGGCCGCGGTCCGTTAGTATACGTCGGACCCGCGTGTCGCCACTGTCAGTAATTGCAGACCGAGCACCGCCACACGGCAGGTCTAGAGAGACTTCCTAGAACTCGCCCCAGTTGTACAACCGACTTTGCTAGCGATGGTTCACTGACAAAATACGCTCTCATTTGCCGAGACGATAGTTTAGCATAGCCTTCAGCTACGTCATTTGCTACGACCTAGCAAGGCGGCATTATCAGTTACTATTGATATTGAATCATGTACCGTCAAGACTGACGTCCTTCATTAACGGATTAAAGTTAAGTATTCCATCAGCTACGTCCGTTTTTCTAAATTCTAATTTCCTTGTCCTGTTCCAGACTTCACGCCAGCCTACGTGAGCTAAAACGCGTGCCTTTCGGCCTCCTCTAGTAACACGGTGTTGGCTCTCCTGCCAACCAAAATAATTAGTGACCGCGCATAAGGTCGGATTAGGAAAGAATGTGGAAGGAAATCGACCGTGCCCTTTCAAAGGAACTGTCCCAGTATTTGCCTGAAGCCATTCAGGGAAATCACGGAAAACCTAAATCTGGATGGCCAGACGCGTATTTGAACCGCCGTCCATCAGAATGCGAGTCCTGTGTGCTAACCACTGCGCAACTTCGCTTGGTCAAGCTGTTTTATAACATAATTTAAAGGCGTAGTAATGTCTCTGTTCCAGTTCACCATCTTCGAGGGCTTTACAAGGAAACATCTTCGTCGGTGAACTGCTCTTGTAGAGGATTATTCAAATGAATCTCGGGTTATTGATAGTCATTATGCAGCATTAAGTTATCAGAGTTTAAACGAAATGCAGCAGTAATGAATGCAGAAAAACAAAATAGACGTGCTACACAAGAAGAAACCATGCTTACAGACTGTCTTCTCAATTCTGACAACAAGATGCATAACAAACAGAAGACGTATTTTCATAATTTCCTTAAAAAACTGAACCTTGAGCGTGTTATAGTGTATGTAATTATTTTAAATGGAGTTTTTTCAGATATTTTATGTACTTGTGTGAATTTATAATTTGAGAAACAAAATTTTATTTAAAAAAATAAGTCGATAAAACCATTTCCAATTAAAGGTAAGTTTTCAGCAATGGACCATTGTTAAACTTGTAAACATTCTTCTTCGACTGCCGCTTTTAAATGACGTAGATAAGAGCAAATTCTAACGTCTTTTACAACTGAATGTTAATTTTCTTCTGTAAAGCGTGTATCATTATTTGTATTGGGTATCATCAGTGGTCTTCATAATAAAGCATAATTAAGTTTTTCTGTGTGACATCTACTGCTTTGTTACAAAATTTCACCTTCGGTTAGATTCAGTGTTAGAATACTGCATGGCACACAGTTTTAAGCTGTCAGTAAATTTCAACTTTAAAACCGTTACTTGGATTGTCTTATGAATTTCTTTCCTTTTATAGCTGAAAATTTCTCATTGCCTGTAATGCAGGCTCCACCTTCTAAAAAGACACGTATATTTGTTGTCCAATATGTGTTGGCAGAGCTGTGGTATCATCAGTGGACGTTTATTTACTTTTTCAGAATACACAAATGATAGAATTTTTACGTATTCAGAAATATGTGAACACTATCCAATTGCTACTGTTTACATTATTAGGCCTCTCTATAGGGAAGGTTACTTCACAGACTACCCCACAGTATCACTCATTACATCATTTTCTATAGTTGAGAATTTGATGTACTCCGGTGTGGTCACCAACCTGTGTACTAAAAATTTTTAGTCACTCACAGTTTGGATTTCAAAAGGTCCACTCCACTGACACTGCTACTTATACTTTTACAGAGTACACAGTAAAGTCTGTAGATGATAAGTATTCCTCGGTTCTTGTTGAGTGGACAGATTTGACCAAAAATATAGCACCGGACGAGATAAGAGAGTGAAAGTAAGCATCGTATTTCAGTGTCAAGTACAGTTGACGTCATTCTTATAGCGAAAACAGCAACATTCTACAGTTAAGACACGCCACATGCTGATGTTCCCGACTACCCTATTCCGTACATTATATGTATTACTTTCCACGATTTTCGTAATAACACTTGTGCCATCCACACGTGGAAAATTTCTGTGGTACAAGACATATTCAGTCATAGTCTTCACATTACACGCACGTTGTCAGTTTCAAGCCACATCCTTGTTTGTTGACTCTGGAGGACAACTTATAACTTTCTGCTTGTCGGATACGAAGGAAAGCAAAAAATGGCTCGGAGCACTATGGGACTTAACAGCTGCGGTCATCAGTCCCCTAGAACTTAGAACTACTTAAACCTAACTCACCTAAGGACATCACACATATCCATGCCCGAGGCAGGATTCGAACCTGCGACCGTTGCAGTCGCACGGTTCCGGACTGCGCGCCTAGAACCGCGAGACCACCGCGGGCGGCGAAGCAAAGCATTCCTGAGCTTTATCCCTAAGTCCATAATGTTCCAACGTATGCAGAAGTAGTGTATGTTCTACACATTCAAATGCTTTGGTAAATCGAAGGAAATGCCTACTGTCCTCAAGCTATCGTTAAGCTCTGCTAGTGCCTCACACATTGCAAAATCCCATGTGTGTTTGAAATGGGTACATTGACTAAGAAAAATAATCACGAGCCATCCATCTTTAAGACCGAATCTGTGCACAACTAAATGATTAACGCAAAGAATTTATGGTCCTAGTTGTGGATCCTAAAGTGGAGAATTTCGTAATATTATATACAATCTGAAGTGAAGGTATTAACAGAAACAACTTTTAGAAGAGTACATAAATTTATGCAATGAAAAAAGAAACAAAATTCATCAGGTTACCTCCCGTTAGGAAAGTTGGTGCAGTCAGCGACTGTGGTATTATTTATAAATTACAGAGCGCAGCAATCAGTCGTTTTTTGTAGGTTTTATTTGGCAACTCCAGATTCCGGGTAGTGCCTAGCCATTATCAATGCTAAAAATACAAGATGCCTATCAAATGTAACATCTCATGGCATAACCTACATGGCTTATACATGAGATTACATATCACTATTTTCTGGTCTCGATACATGTCCGTTCCCTGTTGTTCGGGCGTCAGTCTCAGTTCTTCGAATAATACCGTACAAAGAAGATATGCTGTGTGGAGAACACATCGATTGATTGTATGACGACCTCTATATAAACTATGTAATATATAACTTTCTTTATAATTTATAAACATAAAATTCATCCAACTAAGAAGTAACTTCAGTCGATACTAAAAATCTGCCCTACATGAATTACACTAGGGAAATCTGCTGGTTTTCAGAGTTACTTGAAGGTGAATGAAATCATGCCCTTCAGACAGAATCGATGTTCAAATAATAACTTGCGAGAGTCTGATGACTGTTGACCTGACATTTAGACTGAGAAATGCATACATCTACTGAAGCTGTGCTGGGGTCGAGACAGATAACTGCAATGATTTGACTAAATACGCACCAAGGGTTGTCCGAAGATGCCGGTGCTGCTAAAATCCTGATCATACATGATCAGCATGACACATGCCGAGTGCTACCGTAGTGCCTGTGTCTCTGAAGTATCGGGCAAGGCCTGTGGTTCTACTGAGACGAACTCTGGACCACAATCAGCTGCTAAGATGCGCACCGGGTGCACCATTGTCTCCATTCCCAAACGAACTCCTCAATACGCCCTTATCTCTGTCACCTTGTAAACTTCTTGATCCTCCCTCATCTCTGTCTCTGGAAGAACTCCTCCTTTTTTATCTGAATCGTACAGCCTCCTCCTTCCTTCCTGCCAAACAAAACATGATCACCAATCACTGTATAGCAACACTCAGACGGCCAATTGTCTGACAGCTTATTCCACAAATATAGCGCCGAGGAAATCAGGCCGCTTTGAGAGCCGAATTACTTTCCGATACACCTCTCTTTTTAAAAAAACTACTGATTATGCCACAACTTCCTGACAAGCACTTTTACCAACTGCGTGTTTCCATGCCCAGTAACTAGACATGGATCAGAGGCACCCTGAAAATAGAATAAAACTGTGGTGGAAGCTAGTCTATTATATTTCGGCATGCCGCGTTTCTTTAGGAAAGTGTAGGATTGTTATCTGCTGAAGGCACTCTTCAGAACACGGGAGATACCAATCACCCACCAATAATGTTCCTTCCCTCACTGCTCGAAAAGTAGGCTGGAGGTGAGTCATAAATGGCCAATAGCATTGGACACCTTGGCACTTGCCCACGAGGCTACTTTCACAGAGGGAACACCTGACAATACCTACCTGGTGGAATTCCACAGACGCCACTGGCTGCTTGGCCCTGCTTTTTTCGTTACATCGGACACTGCCTTGCCTGTCTCAGATCCCATCTGTTCCCAAGCTCTCTCAGACAGTAAAAAGAAAGAGAAGACTTCCAGTGTGTTAAATGTAATTAAGATATAAATTTAGTTAGACGTCAGTACGAATGCCCCCCACAGCACAGTTCACTTTTATAAAATATTATTATCATGTTCTGCCCCATTATTATGCTTTGATTAGACTGTGATTCTCACATTAAATGAAGAGGGACATACAAAACCTTGCTACATTTCAGCACAAAGGATTAAACAGCCTTTTATGCACATACTCCCTTCCTGAAGCCAAACTGAGACTCTGGCAGCAAATTACATGTGTTGAGTTGTACCACTACCGTAATATACATTATTTTATCGAAAAAATTAGTAGCAAATAAAATGGCCAGTAATTGTCTAAAGCCGGCCGGTGTGGCCGACCGGTTCTAGGCGCTACAGTCTGGAACCGCGTGAGCGCTACAGTCGTAGGTTCGAATCCTGGCTCGGGCATGGATGTGTGTGATGTCCTTAGCTTAGTTAGGTTTAAGTAGTTCCAAGTTCTAGGGGGCTGATGACCACAGGCGTTAAGTCCCATAGTGCTCAGAGCCATTTGAACCACTTTTTGAACTGTCTAAATTGTTTATCTCTGGCACTCGTTTTGTAAAATGGTTCCACTAACTAGTACTTCAGTCTGTCAGGAAACTGACTACGCATGAAAGACACATCACAGAGATGACTGAGTACACAACTAATATATGTTGCACTGATCTTTGTAATCCTACTTGAAATTGAGTCGTACCCATGGGTGAATTTACTCTTTAACCCGTTAAGTAGCACTACTAAACATATTTAAAGCTGGTAAACAACTAGAATTGCCATGTATGATTTTTTTCTTTAAGACGTTGGTGCGAACATTTACTACCACATATATGGTACACCTAAGAAATACATAATAGATTTACTTGGTTCATTCATTTCTATTCCCAAAGAGTACATATTGACTCGTATTTTACTGTTACCATATTAAAAATATTTTTGTCGCTTAATAGGTTACTGAAGAAATAATTGATTCAAATCCATCTTTTCTTGATTTCCGTAGCTGTATATGATGTACATGTCGCAGAAAACCAGTTTTCTTCCTATTTACCTGTACCAACAACATTTTTATTTAACCAGCCAACTCTTGATAAGAAGTGATTAATACGTATTTTGAAGAATTCTCGTGGGTGTCTAAGAGTTTCATTCTCACACAAGAGGGATGTAAAAAGCTAAGAACCCACATTCTACCCTGGTACCTGTTTCACAATTGGCCACAATTGGCCACCTCCCTTTCATTCAGAACATGTAAATACACTGACCTTCCGTTTTCACCAAGGTATACCACACAGTAGGGAGTATTCTACTGACTGCCTATTTCATGCCTGTAGATATGATCAAGAACAATGCTTTTGAGGCTATACGGAACGGAATGTTTTTTTCTCTTACTACTCTTGTTAGAGGAACAGATGGGCAAGATAGATGGATGCCAGTAAAAAATGTGGGCATGGATATATGAGGACAGCAGAGTTTGCCACAGATTTGTGGTCACCACCTTTGCCAGCAGTTACGGCGTCGATGCCTTGGGACAAAGAAAGACCTTCTTCGAGCGGGCGGTGACCACAAATCTCCACTTTCAAGTCATCTTCCCTGACACTGCCAGTACATAAGGGACTTCTAGACTTTCAGTATTTTTAACAATGCAGTGTTGTCAGTCCTTTGGTACACTGAAGCCACTATCACACCATCAACAGTTATGTCAATAGTTTTATTTGGCAATGCGACCTTAGAAAGCCAACCTGTCAAAGAACGATTAACCACTTGTACAGTTGTAGTAAAAGCCTGGAAAGCAATTATATCTGTTGTGCAATAATGGTATTAGTTAATTAATTAAAAGTAAAGAAATAATTTTCCCAAATTTTACGATTATTATTTCGTATGCCATGAATGTCAATGCTGTAGTAGTGTAATAAGCAAATACAAACAGAGTTAATAGTCTTAAATATGAACAAATTCATATTTCGATCAGCACAAAACTAAGCATTGTTACAGCTGAATGTCCAAATCCCTTAAACAATTTTGGTAATTTTGTGAGACTGACGTTTGTTCATTTTACAGAGTACTAATTATTGTATAAATACGATGTACTGTTTGATGTGGAGGCAGTTTCCTGTGGCTGCTGTGTAATACTGCTGTGATTTAATTCGATAAAACTGTGTTTTAATACTTGAAATGAAAGCAATGTTCCAGAGAATCATTTATTAACTACATTCCAAAGTGTTATATCTCTTATCACTATTATAGACATCATTCTGTGTGAGAATACTATTCCAAAAATGCCATCTGAGGAATAGGTTTTCGTTTTGTTTTAAATATATAGTACGAAGACGTTCCTGAAATCATATAGATCCGTATCGGGAATATTCTGAGGCCAAACAACGCTTTCTGCTTGTTTACAGACGAGAAAGCATGGACTATTATTTGAACAATTTTCCTTTCATCTATATCTACGTATATACTCCTCAGGCCACTGTACGGTGCGTGGCTGAGGGTACTCTGTGTCACTAACAGTCATTTCCTTTCCTGTTCTGCAGCAATAAGAGAGATGGGAAAACGGCTATCTATATGCTTCCGACCGAGCCCTAATTTCTCTTATCCCCATGGTGGTTACCCAACATGTACGTTGAAGCTAACAGTCAGCTTCAAATTCTCGTTCTCTAAATTTTCTCAATAGATTTGTAAGGATTGTCTGTGCGATGTTAATTTCTTTCATTTTAATTAAAGATCTGCTTTGGCTGACATTGTCATTATCTATTGAGTTGCGGTACTATGTGGGTGACATTGTTCACATTATATACAGGGTGTTTCAAAAATGACCGGTATATTTGAAACGGCAATAAAAACTAAACGAGCAGCGATAGAAATACACCGTTTGTTGCAATATGCTTGGGACAACAGTACATTTTCAGGCAGACAAACTTTCGAAATTACGGTAGTTACAATTTTCAACAACAGATGGCGCTGCGGCCTGGGAAACTCTATAGTACGATATTTTCCACATATCCACCATGCGTAGCAATAACACGGCGTAGTCTCTGAATGAAATTACCCGAAACCTTTGACAACGTGTCTGGCGGAATGGCTTCACATGCAGATGAGATGTACTGCTTCAGTTGTTCAATTGTTTCTGGATTCTGGCGGTACACCTGGTCTTTCAAGTGTCCCCACAGAAAGAAGTCACAGGGGTTCATGTCCGGCGAATAGGGAGGCCAATCCACGCCGCCTCCTGCATGTTTCGGATAGCCCAAAGCAATCACACGATCATCGAAATATTCATTCAGGAAATTAAAGACGTCGGCCGTGCGATGTGGCCGGGCACCATCTTGCATAAACCACGAGGTGTTCGCAGTGTCGTCTAAGGCAGTTTGTACCGCCACAAATTCACGAAGAATGTCCAGATAGCGTGATGCAGTAATCGTTTCGGATCTGAAAAATGGGCCAATGATTCCTTTGGAAGAAATGGCGGCCCAGACCAGTACTTTTTGAGGCTGCAGGGACGATGGGACTGCAACATGGGGCTTTTAGGTTCCCCATATGCGCCAGTTCTGTTTATTGACGAAGCCGTCCAGGTAAAAATAAGCTTCGTCAGTAAAGCAAATGCTGCCCACATGCATATCGCCGTCATCAATCCTGTGCACTATATCTTAGCAAATGTCTCTCGTGGAGCAATGGTAGCGGCGCTGAGGGGTTGCCGCGTTTGAATTTTGTATGGATAGAGGTGTAAACTCTGGCGCATGAGACGATACGTGGACGTTGGCGTCATTTGAATCGCAGCTGCAACATGGCGAACGGAAACCCGAGGCCGCTGTTGGATCACCTGCTGCACTAGCTGCGCGTTGCCCTCTGTGGTTGCCGTACGCGGTCGCCCTACCTTTCCAGCACGTTCATCCGTCACGTTCCCAGTCCGTTGAAATTTTTCAAACAGATCTTTTATTCTATCGCTTTTCGGTCCTTTGGTTACATTAAACCTCCGTTGAAAACTTCGTCTTGTTGCAACAACACTGTGTTCTAGGTGGTGGAATTCCAACACCAGAAAAATCCCCTGTTCTAAGGAATAAACCATGTTGTCTACAGCACACTTGCACGTTGTGAACAGCACACGCTTACAGCAGAAAGACGACGTACAGAATGGCGCACCCACAGACTGCGTTGTCTTCTATATCTTTGACATCACTTGCAGCGCCATCTGTTGTTGAAAATTGTAACTACTGTAATTTCGAAAGTTTGTCCGCCTGAAAATGTACTGTTGTCCCAAGCATATTGCAACAAATGGTGTATTTCTATCGCTGCTCGTTTAGTTTTTATTGCCGTTTCAAATATACCGGTCATTTTTGAAACACCCTGTACATTTGCGTTATGCAGAACACTGTGCATGCGTTGTTACTAATGTATGTATCGTCTACACAGGCCGACATACATATAACATTGTTGGCAACTGTCTTTTGACTGTCGTTCTGTATTTGTTGAAGCAAGCCAGCAGTTAACTTATTATGACAGTAATTTGACAGTCTTGGAGCTATGATGTTGTAGATTTACAAAGTATAAGCACTTGAGGACAATATTATGGAAATGGAAGAGGATGTAGATGAAGACGAAATGGGAGATAAGATACTGCGTGAAGAGTTTGACAGAGCACTGAAAGACCTGAGTCGAAACAAGGCCCCGGGAGTAGACAACATTCCATTAGAACTACTGATGGCCTCGGGAGAGCCAGTCATGACAAAACTCTACCATCTGGTGAGCACGATGTATGAGACAGGCGAAATACCCTCAAACTTCAAGAAGAATATAATAATTCCAATTCCAAAGAAAGCAGGTGTTGACAGATGTGAAAATTACCGAACTATCAGTTTAATAAGTCACAGCTGCAAAATACTAGCGCGAATTCTTTACAGACGAATGGAAAAACTGGTAGAAGCCGACCTCGGGGAAGATCAGTTTGGATTCCGTAGAAATGTTGGAACACGTGAGGCAATACTGACCTTACGACTTATCTTAGAAGAAAGATTAAGAAAAGGCAAACCTACATTTCTAGCATTTGTAGACTTCGAGAAAGCTTTTGACAATGTTAACTGGAATACTCTCTTTCAAATTCTGAAGGTGGCAGGGGTAAAATACAGGGAGCGAAAGGCTATTTACAATTTGTACAGAAACCAGATGGCAGTTATAAGAGTCGAGGGGCATGAAAGGGAAGCAGTGGTTGGGAAAGGAGTGAGATAGGGTTGTAGCCTCTCCCTGATGTTATTCAACCTGTATATTGAGCAAGCAGTAAAGGAAACAAAAGAAAAATACGGAGTAAGTATTAAAATTCATGGAGAAGAAGTAAAAACTTTGAGGTTCGCCGATGACATTGTAATTCTGTCAGAGACGGCAATGGACTTGGAAGAGCAGTTGAACGGAATGGACAGAGTCTTGAAAGGAGGATATAAGATGAACATCAACAAAAGCAAAACGAGGATAATGGAATGTAGTCACATTAAGTCGGGTGATGCTGAGGGGATTAGATTAGGAAATGAGACACTTAAAGTAGTAAAGAAGTTTTGCTATTTAGGGAGTAAAATAACTGATGATGGTCGAAGTAGAGAGAATATAAAATGTAGACTGGCAATGGCAAGGAAAGCGTTTCTCAAGAAGAGAAATTTGTTAACATCGAGTATAGATTTAAGTGTCAGGAAGTCGTTTCTGAAAGTATTTGTATGGAGCATAGCCATGTATGGAAGTGAAACATGGACGATAACTAGTTTGGACAAGAGGAGAGTAGAAGCTTTCGAAATGTGATGCTACAGAAGAATACTGAAGATAAGGTGGGTAGATCACGTAACTAATGAGGAAGTATTGAATAGGATTGGGGAGAAGAGAAATTTGTGGCACAACTTGGCTATAAGAAGGGATCGGTTGGTAGGACATGTTTTGAGGCATCAAGGGATCACAAATTTAGCATTGGAGGGCACCGTGGAGGGTAAAAATCGTAGAGGGAGACCAAGAGATGAATACACTAAGCAGATTCAGAAGGATGTAGGTTGCAGTAGGTACTGGGAGATGAAGAAGCTTGCACAGGACAGAGTAGCATGGAGAGCTGCATCAAACCAGTCTCAGGACTGAAGACCACAACAACAACAACAACAAGCACTGTTATACGGACTAGATATACGTCATTTACTTGTGTATGTATCTGTGGTTGCAGTATGTATGTAGTAGTCTATGTTTATAGCTGTCGTAGGTGCTACTAATTTAGAGGTGTTTATTGGGCAGTGGTTGTTTTCGATATTTTTTCGTAAATAATCACATTCTTGTGTATTCTATTTACAGTTTGACGTATGTTTCCAGAGTATATGAATGAGCAAGGATGTTAAGGTTTTATTTTTGTCTGCGTCATCTTTGGCTGTGGACAGCGCTTTGAATTTAACTGCTTCCTTTTTCAAGCATTTCAATTTATTTTAAAAAAATAGTATTGATGTTTAAGACTGCCTGTTCTTTCAGTATGACTTGCGGTTGGTTTGTCATGTTTATATAAATTTCAGATTCCTTGAGAATTTTCATGGTAGGAACTTTCGGAATTTTATGAAGTACGTGCTACGCGTGTTCAGTTGTATCTTCCGTTCGTTGAGGGTCTTTAGGGTAGATCCAACTGAAAATGCATTGCATGCACTGCATAAAATTCTGAAAGGTCCTACCTTCAGCATTCTCCAGGAAATTGAAGTTTATGTACGTATAAGAAGTCAGCCATGAGACATATTGAACGAACAGATGGGTCTTAAACGGCAAAGCTATTTATATACATATGTTTTATAACTCTATTCCAGTTAAGCAAAAACTTACAGTTCACGTAGGTAAAGAACCTTGTTAATCCAGCAACCAAACAGCTAGTAACATCTACTACAAATTTGTACAACTACTTACATATAAAGAATAATTGAGATGGTGGTTCAAATGGCTCTAAGCACTATGGAACTTAACTTCTGATGTGATCTGTCCCCTAGAACGTAGAACTACTTAAACCAAACTAACCTAAGGACAAGACACACATCCATGCCCGAGGCAGGATTCGAACCTGCGACCGTAGCTGTCACGCGGTTCCAGACTGATGCGCCTAGAACCGCACGGCCACTTCGGCCGGCTTGAGATGATGATGAATCCTCACCTTGATTTGAAGGTTTCTCTTGAACATCCAGCGCACTTCAGCAATTTCTTGACCTTTTTTCTTTAGAATTTTTCAAAATTAAATTTCCTCCTCCTTCCTGTAAGACGTAGATGAACTGGTGAAGTCGGATGGCAACCTCAATTCTCTCTCTCCTTGCACGTGTGGTACCGGTGGCTTTTGTTGGGGTTGGCAAAACAAAAGAAAATGATGATGGTAATGATGTTGATGAGCTCTGAGTTCGCGAATTTCTTGGAGAATTAGGAGTTGCAGAGTCTGGAAACACTTCAAATTCTATGGTCACAAGTAAGGAATTTGTGAGATGGTATTCTGATTGGACTGAAGAGAAAAATTCACGCGGACACAAATCCCTGCACAGCATTCCCTACATTAGCTCCACGTCTCCACAAATTGTCGGAAATTTCTTGAGAAATCGATTTTCTAATAGAGGCTGAATGGTAATTTTTTATAATTAGGTTACATAAGTACTTTATTAAGGAAGAAGTCATACCAATTATATCCCGCTTCAGAAAGCCCCATGAAGACTGATTCGTTCCTTAACATTTCTTTATATGTAAGTAGTTTTACAAATTTGTAGCAGATGTTACTAGCTGTTCGGTTGACCGATCTGATGATGCTATACAACCGGTAGCGGTAAGATTTACAAATGTATTTCGACAGTAGAACTTAAAAAAACTTAGTGTTGCATCATGGATTTTTATAAGCAGTACGGACTTACATCTTCTGTTTCTTTCTGGGAGAATACTGTCTGGATTAAATATATTTGAAAACCGGTTCTTATCACTTGAGCACGACTTTTCTAGCAACAGTCCTGTAATATAATGGTGACCGAGCTGTGCACATGAGCTGAGCATTAGAATTTTCTTATTTCTATTTAAATAGCCCTATGATTCTGAAAGCCTGGCTCTGCCCTGTTTTTAGGACATGTAAACAACCTAATCCTTGGTAGATTTCTGGAGCTATGAGTCACATGATGTCTATGCACATGTCACGAAATTCGTGCAAGTTACAAGCTAGTGTTTTGCTGGCACAGATTTGAAGTCAGACAGAGCCCCACACAAATGCGAAGGGGTCAGATCAGGAAAATTTGATAGATAAGGTACTGAAGTGAATTCACTGTCCTGCTCCTGCAGCCACAGTTAAACGATTCTGGCCTTGTGAGACGGACAGTTATCCTGCTTTAAGGTGTCATCACCGTCAGGGAGAATATTAAGCATGAATGGATACCACTGGTATGCAATAACGTTCAGGTATCCCACAGCTATCATAATGACTTCAACTACCACCAGAGGGCCAACGAAAACGCAGGTAAACCCCGTACACACCAAAACACACTCTCCACTTGATTGTATCCATGGCACGGTGCATGTCTTGAGCAACTCTTCACATGGATGATGACAAGTGTGGGCTACAGGAACATTGTTGTGGACCACGAGCACCCCTCCATGCTTCACGTATTCCCTGACTGCAATGGCATCTTCTAGCAGAATAAGACTCATTGGCGCAATGCTAGAACGTGCTAAAGTTGTTTAAGATGCATAAACTGAACCCAGGTTGATGTGTCTGCCACGAAGTAAGCCTGATGTGTACCCAGTGGAACTCGTCTGGGATGCTATGGGGTGCCTGCTCCACACCCACAAACCACCGGCTCATATTTTACAGGCACTGCATGACCTTCACTCAGATATCTTTTGCCGTGTACCTTCAGACATCTGCCACAATACGCATAATCGCTACTGTATTGCGTTCCAAAGGAGGCCATACATGTTATAAGCAGTTCGTTGTCATGTTTTGATTTATTCTCCTGTGAAGTAATGTAAGTTGAGTCATTGCCTTGTTTCTCTATGGCTGTTGGCAGAGACTGTGTTGAAATTGAGTAAAAAGCTTTGTGAGATTCTTTTAATGCTAACACAACTAAAAATTATCACACATTTGCCTCTTTCTTTAGTGTTCTTCGTGTGTCGTCAATAACACTTTGTCCTACATTCTAAGACCAGCTTGTTCGTTCCCCTTTCTATGAATGTGGTCCTAGTTTTTGGGTATACATAGTGTATTTTCGAGAGGAGGCTGACAGATCTACAGCTTTTTTTTAAATCTTACGTCGCACTCTTTGCAATGGAGAGTAATTGCAATGCTGTTCCAATTTTGTCGCATTCTGTTCTTTCGCAAATATTCTCTAAATAACATTGCAAGTCTCTTTTCTAAAAATAATTACTCCACCTTAATCATCCAATTTGAATGTCATCATGTCCTGTCACCTTCACTTCCTTGACATTCTGTATCATTTTATACATTTCATGTTGCTTTACTTCTTGAATGTCATAATTTTCATTAATGATCTATATGTGTCCCTGACTCATCTACAAAGCTATACTATTAATTAATGAAGTTTTGGAATACTTGTCAAGTTTGACACATATTGTTAGTAACTGTGCTACCCACCATCAGATCTCATGAAATGTGCTATTTACTCAAAATGTATTTTAGTATTGTTTCTTCAAAATTTTGTTGTTTCTCCTCTGTTTATCAGATTTTTATTATACCTCACCACAATCTCTCATTTACATTTATGCACAATTTTGTTAAAGTCTGTGTTTCATCTTGAGGTTAAAGTTCATTTTTTGTCCATGTTTGTTATCAAAGATATACAGGGGTATTACAAATGATTGAAGCGATTTCACAGCTCTACAATAACTTTATTATTTGAGATATTTTCACAATGCTTTCCACACACATACAAAAATTCGAAAAGTTTTTTTAGGCATTCGCAAATATTCGATATGTGCCCGTTTAGTGATTTGGCAGACATCAAGCCGATAATCAAGTTCCTCCCACACTCGGTGCAGCATGTCCCCATCAATGAGTTGATGCAAGCTCGCAGTTCTGGCACGTTTCTTGGTAGAGGAGGTTTAAACATTGAATCTTTCACATAACCCCACAGAAAGAAATCGCATGGGGTTAAGTCGGGAGAGCGTGGAGGCCATGACATGAATTGCTGATCATGATCTCCACTGTGACCGATCCATCGGTTTTCCAATCTCCTGTTTAAGAAATGCCGAACATCATGATGGAAGTGTTGTGGAGCACCATCCTGTTGAAAGATGAAGTCGGCGCTGTCGGTCTCCAGTTGTGGCATGAGCCAATTTTCCAGCATGTCCAGATACACATGTCCTGTAACGTTTTTTTCGCAGAAGAAAAAGGGGCCGTAAACTTTAAACCACGAGATTCCACAAAACACGTCAACTTCTGGTGAATTGCGAATTTGCTGCACGAATGCGTGAGGATTCTCTACCGCCCAGATTCGCACATTGTGTCTGTTCACTTCACCATTAAGAAAAAATGTTGCTTCATCACTGAAAACAAGTTTCGCACTGAACGCATCCTCTTCCATGAGCTGTTGCAACCGCGCCGAAAATTCAAAGCGTTTGACTTTGTCATCGGGTATCAGGGCTTGTAGCGATTGTAAACGGTAAGGCTTCTGCTTTAGCCTTTTCCGTAAGATTTTCCAAACCGTCGGCTGTGGTACGTTTAGCTCCCTGCTTGCTTTATTCGTCGACTTCCGCGGGCTACGCGTTAAACTTGCCCGCACGCGTTCAACCGTTTCTTCGCTCACTGCAGGCCGACCCGTTGATTTCCCCTTACAGAGGCATCCAGAAGCTTTAAACTGCGCATACCATCGCCGAATGGAGTTAGCAGTTGGTGGATCTTTGTTGAACTTCGTCCTGAAGTGTCGTTGCACTGTTATGACTGACTGATGTGAGTGCATTTCAAGCACGACATACGCTTTCTCGGCTCCTGTCGCCATTTTGTCTCACTGCGCTCTCGAGCGCTCTGGCGGCAGAAACCTGAAGTGCGGCTTCAGCCGAACAAAACTTTATGAGTTTTTCTACGTATCTGTAGTGTGTCGTGACCATATGTTAATGAATGGAACTACAGTGAATTTATGAAATCGCTTCAATCATTTGTAATAGCCCTGTACGTTCTGAAAAAAATTCCCTTGCCTCTTGTAGCCTCCTCATCGCCACTGCTGAGTCCTGTACTGCAGGAAGCTAGGGCGAGGATGTTATTCTGGGTGGCTGGAATTCTCTTTCTACAACACAGATGCACATGTGGATTAACAAGGTTCTTTATCTACGTGAACTGTAAGATTTTGCTTAACTGGAATAGAGTCCATGACTTGTGGTACAAGCTCTTCAGAAATGGTCCTCTTGCGGATAGTACCATGAATCTGTCTATTACAAAATTTAGCCTCACTATTGGAAAAGTACAAGTCCCACTATGAACGATCTGGTCGCAATGTACTGACAGACACCAAACTGGGATGTGAATCAGTGAGTCAGTGACTGAACGACTGAGAACCTACAGTTAGTGGCAGCGGCCTAAATACTTGCAATCGAGAGGGCGTTGGGGGCTTGTTGCTTGCAGGTCTGTCTCTGGCCTCTCTCATGACAGGTGCACTTGACTGACCGCCTACTATCGATCTTTGCACTACATCTTTTCTGACCTGCGTGCTAGTGACAGCTTACACCAGCTCACCTCTCACAAGTTTCTTCGTGGCCAGCGGGTTCGTTTTCTTTATCATACATGCTGATAATTGCATAGCTGTCTGTAGTCTGCAGTATAGGTAGTAGCTTCATTCAGTTTGTCTTCTGTAATGTTCGAAATATTTCGTAAACAGAGAAACTTAGGGGATGAAGGGTATCTTTGGGTTCTTCACACAGTACTGCTGTTTGAAACTTTGTGAGTAGGCTTTGAAGGAATAACTAGCAACATTTTAGGTGTTTCTACATTACAGTCAAACTGTCCCACGATCCATCAAACCTATGACCTTTCTTGCCGTCCTTCTTCCCGTATTAGTCTTATTTGGTAAGGATCCCACTAACTTGAACATTACTCCAGAATGGGGTACACACGTGATTTGTAAGGAGTCTTCTTTCTAGGAAGACTGCGTTTTCCCAGTGTGCTGCCCATGAACTGAAAACTATCACTTTCCATACCAGTGACTAATCCTATGCGAAAATATTTCTACAATTGTTATACCAACGTATTTGTGATAGCCGACTGATTCCATTGTGACTGGATGATGTACCCTACGGCATCTCAGTAGAATAGTAGTAGAATACTACTTTTATGACCTGATGAAGTGCAAAATGTAACGTTTCTGAACATTAAAACAATTTGTTAATCTTCGTACTACTCTGCAAGTTTTTGCCGGATTTTTGTGCAGTTTTTTGAGGTAGTACATCATCATAGACGACTGAATCATCTGCAAAAAGTCTGAGGCTACTATAAATACAGTATGCTGTGTCACTGGTACACAAAATGAGTAACAAGGATCACAATACAGTTTATTTGGACATGCCTGAAGTTACTTCTTCTGTCGATTACTTTCTGCCAAAGATAACATGCAGCAGTACTGGGGCAAAGAGGGTGCTGAGACAATTTATTCATGAGGGTTGCACTCATTCAGAGGAAAACTTTGTTTATTTATGAGCTCCTCTCGTTTCCCTTTACCTATTGTTCTGTTAATTGGTTTATGATCCCTGGGGATAATCTGTCCTTCCGAGAAACAACACCACCACTACCCCACTCTTCCTACTCCCTCATTACTCTGAAAACTCCTCTCACCGATACAACCATTTTGATATCAAATTGATTGACTAATTAATGAAATAGATAAATTAATTACACCCTCCTATCCCACCCCTGCGCCCTCCTCTCCATCATATAGAAATTGGTGGGAGAAGGACTCAGTCTGTGCTGAGGAGGAAGGATCTCATGACAGGAAATTTAAATCAGTGTTAATTACATAGCAAAGGGTATACTTTTTATTTATAAAATTTAATTCACAGGGGTTGGATCTCTCTTTTATTTGGTGGGACAAGCTCATCATTCTCTGCTGTTTTGGAAGATGCAGGTTTCGTAAAATACATTGAAAAGAAGTAATTCAGTAGAACGCTTTTATTCTTAAAACGCAAGGAATACTGCCACGAAATCAAAATCAACATAACTTCCCACATAATGACACTGTTAAAAATCTTCTGATCCCATTTTTGCACCAACCACAGGGCAGATATGCTGTCCACTTCATGTATTCCCACACACACCACACCGTATTCTATGTGCCAGACCACTGGCAGCCACTCGAGTCTCGAGCTCCTGACTGAGAGACACCAGTGAATCCAGATGACAGCTTACTTTGAAATTTGATACCAAACTCGCTTTGTGTTTTGTTCCCAGATACACACCTTCCACACCACGTCAGTGGAAGGAACTGTTCTATGTGCTCGCCCTGAAGTACAGATACTGAATGAACTACTTCACAGTGCCACCAGAGGATGCCCCACTCCCATCCCTCGCCCCCTCTCTCCCCACTCCTTCCAGAAAAAATTGGTGGGAGAAAGCTTCATTCTGCGTTGCAGAGGAATGATCTCACAACATGAAATTCAAATCAGTTTCAATAATATATTGACGCATATTTCATATTTATTCTGTTTGCGGGAAACAGGGCTTCCCCAGTTGGGTATGTCTCACGTCTGCACCCCCCACTCTCACTTCCCATGACGTAATCATTGTAAGCACGAAGAAATGCAATGTAGTGCAGTATAGCACCTGCCGTTTGGCGTCTCCCGCATGCATTCCTGTCGTCTGGGCGCCACCATGGAAGTCGAAAACAACCCAATGTCTTAATTACTGATCACTGAGGCATGTCAGCTCTTTTCGATTACTCTTCCAACCGCCATCCGCTGCCTGGCTTCTCCTCTGGCCGTCTGGTGGTGCTGCCACCGTGCTGTGGCTGGTGGACTGAATTTCCACGACACATGTGTTTCGTTTGGTCAGCGCTGGAAGGAACTTGTGGCTCCAAGCTGAAGCAGTCAGAACGATTGTTGCCTGATTGAGCAGGAAGCGAGCAACGGCTCCATTCCTTGAGAGGCTGATGGCTGTTGACCTTCCGTCGAAAGTGTGTTGCCATCCTACAAAGTGAACTCTTGCTAACAAGTTGTGAGTTGGTGATTTATTTGCAACCTTTTCCATAGCCTGTAATTTCATTGGGAACGACCATTGGTTGGTCAGTTGGTTATCTCAGTGGATGATGTGTATTGGGTCTTCTGCCCGCTTCTAGGTTCTGTGTGCCCCTGATTGCTTGCAGTTCATCCTTGTTGCTGCACAGTGACTGGATTTAGTATTGTGTAAGTAGCTTGTGGTATTCGTCTGTGGTGGATCTGTATAGTGGTCCAACTAATAGGAGTCCTACAAGGATAAACAGGGCAATAATTGTGCCAAGTTGTTAAACTCCTTTTTTAAATTGTGTTTTAGAAATACATTGGCCATCCAATGGGGTGTCCGTAGCCCTAGCTCCACAGGGCTGTCATGTAGCAGACTCTGTGGACTGTTGATGAATGCCCTACAGTGCTAAGGTGCAGGTTCGTATCTTGTGAAATTTTTGAATAAGCTGTCAATCTTAATGATGTCCGAACACTGGGTTTGTGAGGGCAACTTGTTGTAATTATCATGGATTAATCTTATGTTTAAATATTACTCTTTTGTTTAAATATTTGTCTATATATATATATATATATATATATATATATGTGTGTGTGTGTGTGTGTGTGTGTGTATGTGTGTGTGTGTGTGTGTGTGTGTGTGTGTGTGTGTGTGTGTGTGGATTTGTGGGTGGGTGTGTGTATTTTCGGAATTCTGGGAACAAATAATAGTTTTATTACAATTATCTTTAATTATTTCTTGGTCTTAAGTCTTGTAATATTATTGAAGTGTTTGTCATCTTTTTCTTAAAGAAAAGAGAATGAATTTACAGGAGGTTCAAGTGGTGAATTATTCTTGTGTTTTACATGGTTACCGTCTAAGTTGATCTAACACTAATATCAGGTCGTCAGTTTTGCAGGCTGGTCTAGTTAGCCATATTATATGCTGACATAGGTCCTGGTTGGCTGACCGGCCAACAAATTGTTCAGGTGTGCCTTACCAGCCAGCCAACGTGACGATGGGAGAGGGAAATGGTGTGGTTCTGGAAGGAGGCTGGTACAAGAACCTCATAGGAACCGCTGTTCCATGCTAAGTTGAGGTTGCGGGTCATCAGTCACTTAAGATCTTATGTTCACTGCGACACTATGTCCTGTAGATCATCTTAATTTTCCATTACTCGTTACATTTGCCCTTTCCTGCCTTCCCTTCCCAGAATCAAGCCTCAAGATTGTGCAAATAGGAAGGGTTCCAGCCAGCAGACATTTTCTAAATTTCACCAAGTTAAACTCTATTGTAAGACGTATATAGATATAAACACAGAATTGTTACCAATTTACCAAACATTTAAGCCCCTACAAGCCTGCTTGCTGACACTGGTTTTACATTTGTTGTTTCCTGGTAGCCACCACCATCGCCTACTTATTTCTAAATTTACTGTCCTAATTTATTTTGGAAAAACTGTAAAATATTATTATCTGTTTCTGTTAAAGTTTATTTATTTCTTTCAAAGAGAATATTTCTAAGGCTTGCGGAGCCCTGTTCTAATTTTGACCTTGTAATATTTAAAATTTTCAAGTCAATTTCTAAGCCCTCTGGCACTTGGTGGTTATTGATTGTGACTTTCCAGTTCATTTCAGAAAGAATTTTAAAGTAAATTCTAAGCCGTCTTGCGCTCTGTGATAAATGATGATCTTGCTGTAATTTTTTTAAGAAAAGGAAGGGGTAAATTTCAATACAAGTTTTTAAGACCTTCTGGTACTCTGTGATTATTGGTTGTTTTTAACTGGATTTTCACTTCATTCCACTGTAAAGAAAACTTTTAAATATTTTCACGGAATAAACCTAGATGTTGTAACCTATAAGTGACGCTGAACCTCGCGCTTGGCCCTTCCATGAATTCTTGTTGCCACTAATGGAAAACCATTTCGATCATGATACTAAATGCCACCAGCCACAGGCTGGATGTCAGCCTCCTTTGATCTCGTGACCCCAAACAATGCATCAGGTAGTGGCAACCCTCTGATATTGATACCCGAGAAATTTCTGTCGAAACACATGCTCTCTCTCTTCTCTCTCAAGTGGCTTCTTCCTGTCCAGCAAGCATCTGTCATGTGCCACCCTAGCCCTCTTTTGTTCTTCACAAAGAAGTGGATACAAGTCAAATCACCAGCT
Source organism: Schistocerca americana (assembly GCF_021461395.2). NCBI lineage: Eukaryota > Metazoa > Arthropoda > Insecta > Orthoptera > Acrididae > Schistocerca > Schistocerca americana. The sequence continues at coordinate 557,509,460 of NC_060124.1, read as the reverse complement.
ATAGATGTCTTGGAGATATTCCCTCACTCTAATAGATTGATAGACTAATTAATTAAATCGATACCCTCTGTGTGGTACTGTTTTCCCTTACATTCTATTGGTGGATAGTAGGACCAGTGTATTTGGCGGTATTCGATCCTGCAACTGTCCAGTGTTCAAACCCTTCTGGTTATTTTTTTCCCTTGTTTCCTTTCGGTGAATACTAGCACAATTAGGTCGTTTGGTAGGAAGTCCTTACCTTAGAGGTAGCTGAGAATTTAAACTTTCAGCTCAAATACTGTACATGCTATGTCCTTAAACAATCTGTAGACGAGTTGGACTGACCTGTGTGCTAGCAGTACTACTAATGGAGACAATAAATTGACCAGTCTGGTATTTGACATCTCAATTGGAAGCGGTGCTGTATTAAATGATAGTCTGAATTTCAAGTTTCGGTGTTACTTTATACTGTCACGGTTGTGCCATTCCCGACCACTGCAGGTCTGCCAAGTGTCTTTTTTAAAGCATTAAGGGGTTACTAACTTTGTTCTCTCATCTGCACTGAGTCCTACGATTGCTAATTTTTACATGGAAAAATTCGAACAATTAGCTCCGCAAAAAGCGAGTAAGAAACCACGTCGATGGTATCGATACGTGGATCATACATTTGTTGTTTGGTCACATGGCAAAAAAGCTTTAGAGAAATTCTTTTGTTATTTAAATAGTATAAATAAAAAATCCAGTTTACCATGTAAATGGAGAAGGACAATGCACTATCCTTCTCGGATGTCTTCGTCATGAGACAGACTGATGGCAGCTTGAAACATAAAGTCCTTCAGAAGGTTACACATACCAACAGATACTTGCATAAGGATTCCAATCATCATCCACAACAGAAAAGAGGTGTAATTAAAAGTCTAGTGGACAGAGCTAAAAGGATTTGTACGCCGGAATACCTGGACGCCAAGTTAAAACATCTAAAGCAGGCTTTTGAGAAGAATGGGTACTCTAGTAAGGAAATAAATAGAGTTTTGCGATCGAATAACAGGAGGCCTAAAGGTACGTTGTCCAAGACGCGACGCACACTAGCGACTGCGTCGGGTCGCTACGTGACGTCAGAAGTTGCCTGCTGGCGCATGCGCAGTTCGAGTTTGGGAAGCGACGCGCGACTGTTGCGGCAGCTGCCGCAGCACTGCACGAGTGAGCAGTGTTGCGACGGAAGTCGGACGACACAAAGACGTACGGCTGCCAGAAAGATGTCGAGCAAGTGAAGGAAAACTGAAATGAGCCACTCACAGGATGTGATGCTCTGTGAGCTGGTCTCGCAACATCCTTGCCTTTACGATTTGAAGAACCCTAAATATAGAGACACTATGTTCAGAGACAGAATTTGTGAAGAAATTGATGCACAGTTGAAACTGGCAGGTGAGTGAAATATATAATATTTTCCCATTAACGCAAATTTTTCAGGCCTGTTATGAAAATCAGTATAATCCATGCAGATGTAGAATTAGAATGATGAAAATGAACTTGAGGGTCAATTTTCCCATTACTCTTTTTTGTGACGATAAAAATTGTAAACGGCAAGTACATTATAAAATGAACAATCTAAAGTACAACGATAAAGTTACATTTTACAATACCTTCACTTTGAAAGTAAACGGTAGATTAGTGTCTTGATGATACTTTCTAGTTGTGAAAAACCACCACCAGATTGTTGTACAGCTTTCTGTAATCAATAGATGTTCGTTTTTGAGGAAGGCGTTTCTCAACAGATTGCGCAAACAGTATGCTGCAATAAATAATTTGTCACATTCACTTCAATTCATTGGTAGAAGATGGTGCTCAAAAAACTTGTGCCAAAAGTGCACTACTGTTTTACAAGGCCCTTCTGATCTGACACAATTCACAATTGAAATTCGTCTTTTGTAAATCCTGGAGTCATCTTTTGAGTGCAGCTTGGCAAGATTAAATGTTCTGGATGTATGCTGTGAGAATATAAGAATATGGAAGTTGATTTGGATGGGAATAAAGATTCAGTCGGCTATGAAAGTTGCCTTAGCTTGTTCCAAAAGTTTCTGCATGGGAGAAACTGACAAGTATAATTTGGGGAAATTTTGTGAACAAGCACGGACATTATTTCTTCCACATTTCTGCCAGTGTATACTGTAGACGTTCAGAATCAAAATTCTAGAGATGTTTAAGGTGTAACCCTATCTTGTTGTCAAGAACTTGAAACAATGCAATGACGCTAGCGTGCGCTTATTGTTAATAAACTTATCTTTCATTGGAATTTTAGGTGAAATGTGCAAAAACAGATGGAGGGATATTCGGGACTCGTATCAGAGAAATAAACGAGAAAGAAAGTTTGGAGCAGGTTCAGATGCCTCAGCAAAACCAAGGAAATGGGTTCTGCTTGATCACTTGGCTTTAAGAAACCTACATTTCGTGGCATTTTAAATGAAATTGTCAAGAGCATATGGAGAAATATTAGCAACTCATACCGGAGAAATATGACATAAAATGGTTTCATTAGGTCCAAATGTGTCAGCGAAACAAAACAAATGCATTCTCTATCGTGTGATGACCACACGATTCTCGTTGCGCGTCGACAGAACTGGCGGCTAGTCGCGACGCTCCCGGAGATATATGAGCCCAAATCTCGGAAACGGAGATCGATATCATTCTGATCTCAACTTTAAAAATAATTTCGATATGTTAGCTTCTTTTCATCGGCAACGATGTATGACCTAACGTGAACCATACGTAAAGTAGCCAGCGACCACATTTTTCACTGTACACAATTCAAATTTTATGCAGTAGGTTACTTGTAAATTAACTATCGGAATAACTGTGACGAATATCAGAAAAATAGACACCTCATTACCAAGCTGTGATGTGAAACTGTAAGATACGCAAACATCAATTTTTTGTGCCTTTTACTTTCCTCACAATTGATAGAGAAGTAATATACAGCGAAAAAAACACGCAAAACCGGAAGAGATACTTTTCAATTTTTTAAAGTAAAAGGTGAATCTGTATCGAAAAACTAACTCTGGGAGCCGATGTAACTTTGTTGCATTAACATACAGTATTTTTTACAGCAAGAAAATCGGAATTCTTATTTTTCTTATGTATTTGAGGGAGTCACACCTAGTGATACGTGGCTGGCGACCACGGGGCCCCGAGCTGAGTCCTGGCATTGCTTCCACTTACTTATGCCAGGCTCCTCACTCTTATCTTTCCTATCTGGCCACCCTCGGCCAGCTCTTGTTCTTTTCCGACCCTGACGCTATTAGGTTTCGAGGGCTAGGGGTCTTTCATTTTCCAACCTATACTTCTCATGCAGCGTCTGACCCGGAGCGGGCGGCTGCAAAAGGCGTCTGTATCCCATGTTAGGGGCAGCCTCCAGAACTGCGGAAGGCAACGGAATACCACCGCAGATTATCTTCCCTGCATAATGCAGTCTCCATTTTATGCACAAAAATGGCTTCCTCTCATGTTAAATCAGTGTCCGGAGGTAAAATAGTCCCCCATTCGGATCTCCGGGGGGGACAACTTGAAAGGAGGCAAAAAATCAAAACGAGAATTGGTACCTGGAATGTCAGAACTCTGCTACAAGCAGGAAAACTAGAAAACCTTAAAAGAGAGATGGAAAAGAATCATATGGACCTCGTAGGAGTTGCTGAAGTAAGATGGAATGGACATGGAGAGTTGCAGTCAGATGAATATGTATTCTACTACTCAGGAGGAGAAATAAAAGGAATTAATGGAGTAGGAATGATTATGACAAAGGAATTGGCTAAATGTGTGGAATATGTAGAGTATGCAAATGACCGGGTTATTGGTGTAAGGCTGAAAGGAGCACAAAAAGATTTACTGATTGTCCAGGTGTATATGCCAACTTCAGAACATGATGACCAAATTGTAGAGGAAACGTACAATGTAATAGAGAGAATAATGGACGAAAATAAAAAATGCTGCAAAATAGTAATGGGAGACTGGAACGCCATTGTGGGAGAAGGGAAAGAGGGAAACATAGTAGGCAGTCATGGTCTTGGAAAGAGAAATGACAGAGGTGAATGGTTAATTGACTTCTGCAGGGAAAGGCAGTTGATAGTGGCAAACACATGGTTCAAGAACCATAAGAGGAGGCTCTACACTTGGAAATCACCAGGGGATAAATATAGAAACCAAATCGATTTTATACTGGTAGAAGAAAGATACAGGAATGGAATCAAGAAGGTGCACACATTACCAGGTGCAGATATTAATAGTGACCACAACTTACTTATGGCAGAAATAGAAATAAGAATGAAAAAACAGAAAAAGGCGACAATGGTGAAGAAATGGGATCTAGAGAAGATAAGGTCCAACAAAGAACAAATTGCAGAAATGCTGTCTCGGGACTTTCTAAACACATTACGAGACAAAGAAGCACCTGATAATGCCAACGAGTACTGGAATATGCTGAAAGAAGGAATCATTAAAGCAGGACAGCAAAATATAGGATATGTAAAAGGGAAAAGGTCAAAAAAACCATGGGTCACACAAGAAATGATTTCCAAGATGGAGGAGAGAAGAAAATTGAAAAACAAGAACACTGAAGATGCAAGAAAGATATACCGAAGGTTAAATAACGAACTGCGAAGAGAAACAGAGCAGGCTAGGAAAAAATGGCTAAAAGAGGAATGTGATGAAATTGAAGAATTGGACAGGAAAGGAAGATACGACTTACTATACAACAGAGTAAAGACTATGACATGGGAACAAAACAGAGCAGGAAGTGCTACTATGGAAATTTTGAGTAAAGACGAAGAGGTAGTGTATAAAGATCGTGACGATGTCCTCCAGAGATGGGAAGAATATATAAAAGAGCTATATGACACAAATAGCAAACCAGAAACTCTGGAACTTGAATCACACAACAGTGTAAGTGATGAAGAGAAAAGACCGACCATCATAATGGAAGAAGTAAAGTCTGCTATTGCTGCAATGAAAAATGGCAAAGCAGTAGGTACAGATACAATACCGGGAGAAATACTAAAATGCTTGAACCACAATGGAATAAGAGAAATATTGAGGTTATGTAATAAAATATATGACAGTGGTGAATGGCCTGAGGACTTTTTGACAACAGTAATGATTCCATTGCCGAAAAAACAAGGAACCAAGAAATGCAGCGAGCACAGGACAATCAGCCTCATTTCACATGCAGCCAAAGTGATGTTAAGAATAATTAATAAAAGACTTGAAAAAGTAATAGAGGAGAATCTCGGCGAGGAGCAGTTTGGCTTTAGACGGAATACGGGCACCAGAGATGCAATAGGGCTCCTACGAATCTTAGGAGAAAGGTTTATTGAAAAAGGAAGAGACCTATATATGTGCTTCATCGATTTAGAAAATGCATTTGACAATGTGGTTTGGGACAAGCTGGCGACTATTATGAGGGAAAAGAGAGTGGACTGGAAAACCAGAAGACTTATAAACTCATTGTACCTTAATCAAAAAGTTTCAGTTAAAGTGAGAGGAGAAAGTACAAACTGGATCAGACTAGGGAAAGGAGTAAGACAAGGATGCTGTTTATCACCTACTCTTTTCAACCTGTACTTGGAAAATATGATTGACCAATGCTCATTAGATGACAAAGGAGTAGAAATTGGAGGAAGAAGAGTAGGGTGCTTGAGATTTGCTGGTGACATGGTCCTTCTAGCCACAGGGGAAAAAGAATTACAGGATTTGGTGGACACCATTGCAACTAACGGAAAAAAATATGGAATGAAAATTAACACAAATAAAACAAAAGTATTGGCAATAGGAGGAAATAAGGAACTAAAAATTGTGCTGAATGGAGAAAAACTAGAACAGGTGCAAAATTGGAAGCAGAATAGACACCGACTGGAAGTGCACCACAGAAATTAAAACAAGGATAGCAATGGCAAAAGAGGCGTTTTATAAGAAAAGGAGAATCTTCTGCAGCGGTATGGACAGAGAACTCAGAAAGAGACTCATAAAATGTCTTGTATGGAGTGTTCTTCTATATGGCGCCGAAACATGGACTATGAGGAAAAAAGACAGAGAAAGGCTGGAGGCTTTTGAGATCTGGACATGGCGGAAGATGGAAGGAATAAGTTGGATGGACAGAGTAAAAAATGAAGAGGTACTGAGAAGAGTGGGAGAGAAAAGGCAGTTACTAGATGTAATAAAGAGAAGAAAAAGAAATTGGATTGGGCATATATTAAGAAAAAATGACGGACTGATAAAAACAGTTTTAGAAGGTTATGTAGAAGGGAAAAGGAAGCGAGGAAGGAAGAGATTCCAGATACTGGATGACATGATGGACGGTACAACATACAGCAGCCTTAAGAAGGAAGCAATGGATCGCAGAAAATGGAGAGGCAAAGGACCTGCTAATATAGCAGATAACTGATGATGATGATGATTTGAATCCGCCGCCGCCGACCGGAGCTTGGGAAACAGCGACGACTCCAGTCGTGTTGCGGCCGTGTCGCCGTCTGCCAGGGTGGGAAAAGAGGAGGGGGCAGCGTCGCAGTCGCAGCCAACTGTCGCGTCTTGCACAACGTAACTTAAGGACAACGATAGGATACAGCGATGGAAGAACACGGTTTCTCTACCTTCAACAAGAAAGTAACTTATCATATCGGCGAGATTCTAAGGAAACATGAAGTTGACCGATTTTCAGACCAACTGATAAAATAAGCCAAGCACTTCGTTCCGTTAAGGATAAACGTCCCCCTCTGTCTGCAAGTGGTATATATATAAGATTCCGTGTACGTGTAGCAAGGTCTACATTGAAGTGCAAAGAGAAGTGTGAATACACGGTTTAAGGAACGTAAAAGTCTTTGCCGACTAGGCAAAACAGACAAATCAGCCGTGGCGGAACATGCTCTTCAATCAGGTGATCACGTTGTGAAATTTTCGGAAACTGAAGTTTTATGTACTATGACGAACTATTATCCACGGCTATATAGAGAAGCCATCGAAATATATAGACATAGGGATAATTTTAACAGAATAGAAGAAGCCATGAAATTTAGTGATATATGGACTGTGGCGCTACAGAATCGATGAGAAGTTTTTATCTTATCTATAATCGACAGTTAAAAAAAAATTATCTTTGACAAGGTTTATCTCTGCTAACACGTGATATCCAGACCACACTCACTTTCCATGGTATTCAGGCCACTCCGACTCGTCAGTCCGCAAGACTCAGCACAACCAGCACCACCTCCGAAGATGTCCAACGTAGTTTTGGACGAAACGTCAGGGATTGAAGAGTTCCATTGACCACGGCCGTACAACCCGGAAAAATTCTCAGCAGCTGAAATATCCGGTCGTGAAAGCCTTGATTGTATATCTAATTGAGCTCAAGAGTATGTGCAGATGTACTTCAGAAACATAGGACAGTAGTTTCGTGGAGAGCTTCTGTTTCCCTCCTTGTAGACGAGTGTGGCTTGCGTTCCCTTCCAATCACTGGGAACACTTCTTTATTCAAAGGATCAGCCACATATTGTGGTTAAAAAGTGGGAGTTAAATCAAAAATGGCTCTGAGCACTATGGGACTCAACTTCTGAGGTCATTAGTCCCCTAGAACTTAAAACTACTTAAACCTAACTAACCTAAGGACATCACACACATCCATGCCCGAGGCAGGATTCGAACCTGCGACCGTAGCCGTCGCGTGGTTCCAGACTGAAGTGCCTAGAACCGCTCGGGCACACCGGCCGGCGGAGTTAAATCAATTGCCAGATCTATATATACTCTGGCTGAGAATCCAGTGGGCTCTGGAGCTTTGTTTGACGTTATTGCTTTTCGCTTTCTGGAGTTTCTCAACACCATTGTCAGTAATACGTAAAACAATAATTTTTGTAACGGTCCCAGTTTTTAAGGTAAGATACACATATGGGGAAGAAAATTTGCTTATAACCTTTGTTACTAAGAGGGATAATTACAAATAAACTTATTTTCTTCTTTACAATAGGTTTCTGTAACCTAAGGAAAATGAACCCTCAAAACGTAAAACCTATACTGGGAGTGGAGTAGAGTAATCGAGCATTGTAAACATATTGTGGAAGACACAATAAACTAAAAGCTAAATACTAAAGTACAGAAATGTCACACTTAACTAATGAAAATATTGCATAACTTAAGAACGTTCACGCAGCTACATAGCATATAGAAGGAAACATGAAAATGTTAAGAACTATTGAAAGCTGTGAGTACGGAATAATAACCTCTGCAGCATTCAAATCATGTAAGGATCCACAATAGGCGAGTAAGGTGTTGTCCGCATTTGATCTGGGAATCACCACCTGGAAAATGTAAGATGTCTAAATCGCTATGTAAACACTTTTCGAAGGTCTCTGGGAAACATCCTAACTATTTTACCGATCCAATGCTATCCTTGTTTTTTTCATTCCTTGACCATCTTACATGCGAAATCAGACCTCCTCGGTGAAATGCACAGAAGTATAGTTCTCGGGAAATTAGCGAAGTTAATTCTTCGTTTCGGAAGATGTTTGCCACTTGTCATCTACTGGCAAAACAAAGCTCTGCTGCTTTCCCGAGAATAATTCGTCATCCCGACCACTTTTTTCCCAACTTCAGACTACAGGTGACTCGCTGAGTGGCAGCTGGATGGACTTAAGTCCCAGGCGCTGCTGCAGTCTTACGCAGCCACGATGCCGATCGGTGCACCCCACGGCAGCAGCGGGCCCTGGCGAACGGCTTGCGTCTGGATCTGGCAGTATGGTTGACAACTGTTGCGTACATCCGCTCAGCAGCGCGCTCTCTTAATGGAGCGGACTTCCTGGTTGCTTTCTTTCCGTCCACCTCACCCCATTTAGTCAAATGGCTCTGAGCACTATGGGACTTAACATCTATGGTCATCAGTCCCCTAGAACTTAGAACTACTTAAACCTAACTAACCTAAGGACAGCACACAACACCCAGCCATCACGAGGCAGAGAAAATCCCTGACCACGCCGGGAATCGAACCCGGGAACCCGGGCGTGGGAAGCGAGAACTCTACCGCACGACCACGAGATGCGGGCCCCATTTAGTCGGATTACAGCTCTTTTCACTTCCTGAATGTCTCCTGCTCTGTCCATTTCCTGAATGTCTTCTTCTCTTTAACGGCAATGAAGTGTAATGCCGTGTAACTTTTCTATTGTTCTGTCATGTCGAATCCACTTCAGTGGAGCTCATCATAAGTCAACACACATCTCATCAAAAATCGTTACTGGAAAAACATTCAGTATATTGCCAAGAGTCGTACTGTGCATTTTTCCATTCAGATAATAACAACATCAATAATCCAGAATGAGATTTTCACTCTGCAGCGGAGTGTGCGCTGATATGAAACTTCCTGGCAGATTAAAACTGTGTGCCCGACCGAGACTCGAACTCGGGACCTTTGCCTTTCGCGGGCAAGTGCTCTACCATCTGAGCTACCGAAGCACGACTCACGCGCGGTACTCACATGCCCCAGGCTGTGGCTAAGCCATGTCTCCGCAATATCCTTTCTTTCAGGAGTGCTAGTTCTGCAAGGTTCGCAGGAGAGCTTCTGCAAAGTTTGGAAGGTAGGAGACGAGGTACTGGCAGAAGTAAAGCTGTGAGTACCGGGCGTGAGTCGTGCTTCGGTAGCTCAGATGGTAGAGCACTTGCCCGCGAAAGGCAAAGGTCCCGAGTTCGAGTCTCGGTCGGGCACACAGTTTTAATCTGCCAGGAAGTTTCAACATCAATAATACTTCCTGCCTCCAAACTTCACATTAAAATACACATTCATGTCACTACACAAAACTTTTCTCTTCCAATGGCTGACAACACACCAAAAAATAATTAATCTAGAGCAGTGGTTCCCAACAGGTGGTCCGCGGACCCCCGGGGGTCCGCGAGCTATGCGAGAGGGGTCCGCAAGATGCTATTAGAATAAAAAATATGTTAAATATATTTCGTATGATAACAGATTTTTTTGTTTTGGCCGCTTCCCGCATGAGCAGAGCTTTAGCGAACGCTAACTTCTGCGTCTAACGTCTTCCTAGAGCCAACTGACACATAGAAAACGTATAAAAAACTCTTAATTTGGCTTTTTTATGTACTTGATACTGTGTTACGACAAGATATCAATCACGTTCAATGAGGGGAGGGGGGGGGGGTCCTCGAGAAAATTTTGTTGGGAACCCCTGATCTAGAGTAATGAAGTTTCAAGAATGAATTTGTTTATGTGACGTATTTTAGTGATTAAACTTGCACGATCACAGGTAAACGTAAGCGTGATGTAAGCCATTGTAAATGTGAGGCGCTGATACATTAATAACTGCTGGAAGCGCCAGAATGTTGAATGAAAGCATGCAAACGTTCATGAATTGTGTTGCACAGGTGCCGGATGTCAATTTGTGGGACGGAATTCCGTGCCTATTGCACTTGGTCAGTCAATGCAGGGACGGTTAATTCTGTTTCTGGATGACCCTGAAGATGTTGTCCAATGATGTGCCATTTGTGCTCGACTGGACACAGATCTGGTTATCGACCAGGCCAAAGCCACATGTCGACACACTCTAGAGCATGTTGCGTTACAGCATTGGTATGTGGACGAGCATTATCCTGATAGAAAACATCCCCTAGAATGTTATTCATCAATGACAGGACAACAGGCCGAATCACCAGGCTGACGTATAAATTCGTAGTTAGGGTGCATTAATAACCACGACAATGTTCCTGCTGTCATATGAAGTGGCACACAGACTGTAGCTCCTAGTGTAGGTCCAGTAAGCAGGCAGACAGCCTGGTTGCAGGCCCCCAACTGGCCGGCTCCTAACCAACACACGGTCATCAGTGACACCGAGGCAGAATCAGCTGTCATTAGGAAACACAACGGACCTCCACCGGCCCTCTAATCATCTCTCGCTTGACACCATTCAAGCCGCAAATGAAGGTGCTTTTGGGTCAGTGGAATTCAAGCTACAAGGGGTCTGGCTCGGAGTTGTCCTTGAAGTAACCGCCTTGAAATAACCCAATTGTAACTGTTCGTTGTGTCTCTGTGGTGCCAACTGTTTCTCAGATAGCTGCTGAAGATCCAGTACGATGCGCTAGAACCTGTAACACTACCACTGCTACTTACTACCATAGCCACAGAGCTGGAGGCAGTTCGTACAGTGAAATTATTTTTGCTAAAGCAATTACAGTGTAAAGAAGCAGAGCAGTGCTACCCTCTGAAAGGAATTTTGTTGTATTGACCGTGATATATCTACATCTGCATCTACATCCATACTCCGCAAGCCATCTGACGGTGTGTGGCGGAGGGTACTTTGAGTAGCTATATCGGTTCTCCCTTCCATTCCAGTCTCATATCGTTCGTGGAAAGAAGGATTGTCGGTATGCATCTGTGTGGACTCTAATATTTCTGATTTTATCCTCATGGTCTCTTCGCGAGATATACGTAGGAGGGAGCAATATACTGCTCGACTCCTCGGTGAAGGTATGTTCACGAAACTTCAACAAAAGCCCGTACCGAGCTACTGAGCGTCTCTCCTGCAGAGTCTTCCACTGGAGTTTATCTATCATCTCCGCAACGCTTTCGCGATTACTAAATGATCCTGTGACGAAGCGCGCTGCTCTCCGTTGGATCTTCTCTATCTCTTCTATCAAACCTATCTGGTACGGATCCCATACTGCTGAGCAGTATTCAAGCAGTGGGCGAACAAGTGTACTGTAACCTACTTCCTTTGTTTTCCGATTGCATTTCCTTACGATTCTTCCAATGAATCTCAGTCTGGCATCTACTTTACCGACGAGCAACTTTATATGATCATTCCATTTTAAATCACTCCTAATGCCTACTCCCAGATAATTTATGGAATTAACTGCTTCCAGTTGCTGACCTGCTATATTGTAGCTAAATGATGAAGGATCTTTCTTTCCGTGTATTCGCAGCGCATTACACTTGTCTACATTGAGACACAATTGCCATTCCCTGCACCATACGTCAATTGTTGCAGATCCTCCTGCATTTCAGTACAATTTTCCATTGTTACAACCCTTCGATATACCAGAGCATCATCCGCAAAAAGCCTCAGTGAATTTCCGATGTTATCCACAAGGTAATTTACGTATGCTGTGAGTAGCAACGGTCCTACGACACTCCCCTGCGTCACACCTGAAATCACTCTTACTTCGGAAGACTTCTCTCCATTGAGAATGACATGCTGCGTTCTGTTATCTAGGAACTCTTCAATCCAATCACACAATTGGTCTGATAGTCCATATGTTCTTACTTTGTCCATTAAACGACTGTGGCGAACTGTATCGAACGCCTTGTGGAAGTCAAGAAACACGGCATCTACCTGGGAACACGTGTCTATGGCCCTCTGAATCTCGTGGACGAATAGCGCGAGCTGGGTTTCACACGATCGTCTTTTTCGAAACCCATGCTGATTCCGACAGAGTAGATTTCTAGTCTCCAGAAAAGTCATTATACTCGAACATAATACGTGTTCCAAAATTCTACAACTGATCGACGTTAGAGATATAGGTACATAGTTCTGCACATCTGTTCGACGTCCCTTCTTGAAAACGGGGATGACCTGTGCCCTTTTCCAATCCTTTGGAACGCTACGCTCTTCTACAGACCTACGGTAGACCGCTGCAAGAAGGGGGGGCAATTCCCTTCGCGTACTCTGTGTAAAATCGAACTCGTATCCTATCAGGTCCAGCGGCCTTTCCTCTTTTGAGCGATTTTAATCGTTTCTCTATCCGTCTGTCGTCTATTTCGATATTTACCATTTTGTCATTGTGCGACAATCTAGTGAAAGAACTACAGTGCAGTCTTCCCCTGTGAGACAGCTTTGCAAAAAAAAGCATTTAGAATTTCGGCCTTTAGTCTGCCATCCTCTGTTTCAGTACCAATTTGGTCACAGAGTGTTTGGACATTTTGTTTTGATCCACCTACCGCTTTGACGTAAGACCAAAATTTCTTAGGATTTTCTGCCAAGTCAATACATAGAACTTTACTTTCGAATTCGAAAGGACGTGGCTTATCGGACGTGAAAATAAGAATTAAGTAAATGCTTAACAAGTAATAAACAATATTTTACCTATACAAACTGTCCAAATACCGAAGAAGAAACGGTCGCCAGCCTAATTACGCATAGAGACAAGTAACATCTCTTTTCAAAGATTAAGATATACGCTACTTTAATGGAAGTACTCAGCCTATACTTTTATGTTACGAAAGTGCAATGGACCCAGTCACAAGCATAAGAAAATGTTATAGTGGGTAAAAGTAGTAGCAGCAAGATGTACACGTTGTCACAATCACAAAAGACATTGTTACATTCATCAGTAGTAAATGCTTTGCCAAACTGACTAACTCCATCCACACTATACATGCACGTCACTGTTAAAATGGAAATTAGGGAATGGGCCTAGTCTTCCTTCATCAGAAATTTTCTGCACAGCACAAATTTAAATAATAGTCGCATGCAGTCAAAGAAGTAACTTTTCTCCTGGATAATGACATTCATAGCAACTTCAACTTCAATGAAGATAAACTGTAAGTCGGTGCTCATAAACTGATATTACATTTATTAGAACAGAATGGGCATACAACTCAACATAAGTATCAGGACTAGTTAGAACTTTTTGTAATCAAGTAACTTTGCGCATTTCGGCAACTTTCTGTGGGGTTTAATCTTGACTACTGTAGTAAAGCAAACTAAACACACTTTCATAAACAATTTAAAGAATGCCAACTTAAGAAAACTGTTTCATAGTTCTTTACCTTTTTAAACCAGACGTGAGAATTTCTGAAAGATCACAAAACAAAAATTTGAAAAAGTTCAGATACCGGGAGGCTCTCTCAAAAGCTACACTTACTTCCTCCCTCGACTTCACCGAAATGCACAATAATATTAGATAATTTACTTCACTCAATTTTGAACACATTTAATTAGGTAATAGTCTTTCCTTTTGAATGTAATTTTTCAAAATTGGGCACTCGGAAGTTATAGTTCAAACGGAGAGGATCCTGAAAGTTGCGATGAGGAGAAATTCATGGTAGATACATAGATTCTATGTGTTTGAGCACACTAAAACATCCAATGAGCTGATCCTCCACTTTACATATCCACAATTCCTCCATTCCGTTAGAGTGATTGCGCAACGTGGTGGCGAATACGTCTTGGCAGATGGATTTGGAGTAGGTAATGTTGAACTGTGTCATTTCTTGGTAGAGATGATAGATACCAATTCCAGAATAGTTCCAGCTATTTACCCATCCATCCGAGGCTTTGGAACATTGGAAAACGGCACGAAAAGCTTCTCTCGGCAATAGCACAATACACAACTTTTTACATGAGGAGTTTGCGGGTAGGTAGCTCGTCCCAGACTAACTCTTGGTGCACCATTTCATTCACGCCAACCACATTTTGCGCGCGCTTCACGATTCCGTTACCGAGGGGAACCACAACACCTTTTATACATATAAAGAACTAAGAACCCTAAGTGAGGAGCAGCAAATACAAATACCAACATGATATTCTGAACAAAACATATCGTTTGCACATATTGACAATTCTATATAAAATTATTTTTCAGTTGTATATAATTATTTTTGTTTCCCTCCAAGTGAGGCAAAGTGTTTAACCAATAGAGACAATACATTGCACATATTTTAACAAGACATGAAAGTTTTTACAAAGAAAAAAGTAAGCGCTCTTATCGTATCGAATTAATCATACAATAATTACAGAATTCAATGATGGAATGTTGAACAAAACAGAAAGCAAAATGAAGCAGCAAAAGGTATGCAGTGTCCAAGCTATGGTGTTAAAAACCATACGCGAAACGCGATAGTTTTTCCTCTCACGAGTGGCACATGGCCATCCGCGACCCGGTCTTCTTGCAAGCGAAGATTCTCGTGACCCCTGCAGCCAGCAGTCATGTATAGTGGCTACATTCCTGCCAAGCCTGTTTGCAGTATCGCGGAAGGAACATCCATTTTCTCGTAGCCCTATTACACAACCTCGTACAAACTAAATGATAATGGCGTCTTTGTGGCCTTAAAGGCCTTCTTGACTAACATCAACTCACCACGTCCAGTCTCAAAGGGAACTTCCACTCACGACCGTTAAAGCGTGTATTTAAACAAACCTGATTTGCCTCCTCATACTGGCGTTAGTAGCGCCAGTCTTATGCGGCTGGACCGAAATTTGAGTAGACATCACCTTTCATACCAGAAACACATCTGCATACTTTCGTTTATGTTGCACAACTTGTTCTTGGAGCTGCGATTTTTTGCATCAGTATATTTCGAAATATGAGTGGTATTTGCTACAAAAATTGTACTACATAATATTATTTCACCCAGAATTGTTTTTCCAACACAGAATTCACCAAAAGAATCACTGATTTTAAAAATGACTGCAGAAATGATAAATCTGACTCTCAGTGACTGATACAACATAAACTAGATTGCAATGCCCGTGTTACTAACAAGGGACCCCCCTCAGATTTAGTTATAAGTTGGCACAGTGGATAGGCCTTGAAAAACTGAACACAGAACAATCGAGATAACAGGAAGAAACTGTGTGGAACTATGAAAAAAATAAGCAAAATATACAAACTAAGTAGTCCATGCGCAAGATATGCAACATCAAGGACAGTGAGAGCTTAGGAGCGCCGTGGTCCCGTAGTTAGCGTGAGCAGCTGCGAAAGGGAGGGTCCGTGGTTCAAGTCTTCCCTCGACTAAAAAGTTTAATTTTTTATTTTCGCAAAGTTATGATCTGTCAGTTCGTTCGCGGACGTCTCTGTTCACTGTAATAAGTTTAGTGTCTGAGTTTCGCGACCGCACCGCAAAACCGTGCGATTAGTAGACGAAGGACGTGTCTCTCCAGTGGGAACCGAAAACATTTGATCGCAAGGTCACAGGTTAACCGATTCCTCCACAGGAAAACACGTCTGATATATTCTATACGACACTGGTGACGACCTGTGCGTCACATGACAGGAATATGTTGTGTAACTTGAACACTTGGCAATGGGTAAAAAGATTCTTCTACCTTGTCCGAGTTAGGTTTTCTTATGGATGTGATAATCACTCCCAAAAACGTCATGAAAACATAAGAGTTTGTCACATAAACTGCAACAAATTAATGCAACAGTTTCACAGTCGCACAGTTTTCAAAATGGTTCAAATGGCTCTGAGCACTATGGGACTTAACTACTGTGGTCATCAGTCCCCTAGAACTTAGAACTACTTAAACCTAACTAACCTAAGGACATCACACACATCCATGCCCGAGGCAGGATTCGAACCTGCGACCGTAGCAGTCGCGCGGTTCCGGACTGCGCGCCTAGAACCGCTAGACCACCGCGGCCGGCACGACCGTATATTGCAGGTCCTGTACGGGCCTATCTCGATACAGAAAATGTTCGACTGCTGCCCTGGCCAGCACATTCTCGAGATCTCTCACCAATTGAAAACGTCTGGTCAATGGTGGCCGAGCAACTGGCTCGTCACAATACGCCAGTCACTACTCTTGATGAACTGTGGTATCGTGTTGAAGCTGCATGGGCAGCTGTACCTGCACACGCCGTCCAACTCTGTTTGACTCAATGCCCAGGCGTATCAAGGTCTTTATTGCGGCCAGGGGTGGTTATTCTGGGTACTGTTTTCTCAGGGTCTATTCACCCAAATTGCTTGAAAATGTAATCACATGTCAGTTACAGTATAATATATTTGTCCAATATCATCTGCATTTCTTATTGATGTAGCAATTTTAATGGCCAGTAGTGTACATACTTCACTCTAGTTTTCGACGAAGTTGCCAAGTTTGTTAAAACACGTATCGTACCTCTCAAACAATTTTAAAATACCCTCTTCATAAAAACTTACCGCCTGCTCCGGTAACCAAGAGTTCACTGCCGTTTTCACGTCGTCGTCATTATTGTAACGAATGCCACTGAGGCCTTGTTTGAGGAGGAGGAACAGATGACAATCTATCGGCGCAAGATCAGGACTGTAGGGTGTGTGGTCTAAAACTTCCCATCGAAAACCGTCCAATAAATGGCGGGTCTGACCTGCAGTGTGAGGTCTTGCATTGTCATGGGAAAGGGCAATTCCCTTTGTCAGCATGCCGCGTCTTTTGTTTTGAATCGCTCTGCGTAGCTTTCTCACGGTTTGGCAGTATGCTTCTGCATTGACAGTGGTTCCTCGTTGCATGAAGTCGACCAACAAAACACCATATCTACCCCAAAACATCGACGTCATGTTTTTGCGCTGGGACAGAGTCTGTTTGGCCCTCACTTCTACAGGCGAGTGTGTGTGTCTCCATCCCACGCTCTGTTGCTTCGATTCGGGCGCGATATGCGAAACCCATGTTTCGTCTCCGGTTACGATCTGACTCAAGAAGCCGTCACCTTCTTCGTAATAACGAGTCAAGAACTTCAACGCACACTCAAATCTTTGGTTTTTGTGGTCCTCTGTCAGGAATTTCGGGACCCAACGGGAGAATAGTTTGCTAAACTTTAGGTGATCAGAAACAATGTTGTAAAGCACTGTTCTCGAAACGTCAGGAACTTAGTTTGAGAGGCCTGTTATTGTGAAGCGCATGTTCTCACGAATCCTCGCTTCAGCTGAAGCCACCAAATCGTCTGTAATCAAAGAAGGGCGGTCGGAGCGGTCCTCATTACGGACGTTGTCACGGCCATCTTTGAATTCTCGTATCCACTTACGCACTTTCCTTTCACTCATAACAGTATCACCGTACACTTCGCAAATCTGTCGATGAATTTGTGCAGCAGACAGGTTCCTTGCTGACAAAAACCGTATCACTGAGCGAACCTCACACGCTGCGGGCGAGTTGATAGACTTAAATATTTTGAAAGCACAGAACAGAGCCGTACAGGTTAGCTACAGAGCTGAAACTTAGCACAGTTGTTCCCGAGGCATGCCGGTACACGACGCACGCTCTCGTTGCTGTATGCGCACGAACTACTAGTGTCTATAATAAAACAGACCTTACTTAAAAAACACGCCTCGTGTTTCCAGTTGCGAACACGAACAAGCATCAGCTGTGTAAGGAAATGACGACAGTGAAAATCTGTGTCGGACCGGGAATCGAATCCAGATTTCCCGCAATAGGCGTGCTGTCTCCTTAACAGCTTCGGCTATCCGAGCACAACCCACAGCCGCACCCCCAACTTGCGTATGTCGTCGTTCTTGCGTCACAGTCAGTACTAGTACACACATTATGTAATTCCCCTACTGCACAGTATACTTTTATTTCAAAGTCGCAGCCTTGTATCGGCGGATAAATACGATATTTCAGTTCCTTCGGACATAAAACGAAACATAATTAATATTCTGAAACAGACCAAAATACTGAAATAATCTACTCTAACTCATTCCAAAAGACAATCATGACGCAAATTGCACTACTGGCCATTAAAATTGCTACACCAAGAAGAAATGCAGGTAATAAACGGGTATTCATTGGACAAATACATTATACTAGAACTGACATGTGATTACATTTTCACGCAATTTGGGTGCATAGATCCTGAGAAATCAGTACCCAGAACAACCACCTCTGGCTGTAATAACGGCCTTGATACGCCTGGGCATTGAATCAAACAGAGCTTGGATGGCGTGTACACGTACAGCTGCCCATGCAGTTTCAACACGATACCACAGTTCATCAAGAGTAGTGACTGGCGTATTGTGACGAGCCAGCTGCTTGTCCACCATTGACCAGCCATTTTCAATTGGTGATACATCTGGAGAATGTGCTGGCCAGGACAGCAGTCGAACATTTTCTGTATCCAGAAAGGACCGTACAGGACCTGCAACATTCGGTCGTGCATTATCCTGCTGAAATGTAGGGTTTCGCAGGGATCGAATGAAGGATAGAGGCACGGGTCGTAACATATCTGAAATGCAACGTCCACTGTTCAAAGTGCCGTCAGTGCGAACAAGAGGTGACCGAGACGTGTAACCAGTGACACCCCATACCATCACGCCGGGTGATACGCCACTATGGCGATGACGAATACACGCTTCCAATGGGGGTTCACCGCGATGTCGCCAGACACAGATGCGACCACCATGATGCTGTAAACAGAACCTGGATTCATCTGAAAAATTGACGTTTTTGCCATTCCTGCACCCAGGTTCGTCGTTGACCATCGCAGGCGCTCCTGTCTGTGACGCAGCGTCAATGATAACCGCAGCCACGGTCTCAGAGCTGATGGTCTATGCTACTGCAAACGTCATCGAACTATTCTTGCAGATGGTTGTTGTCTTGCAAACGTCCCCATCTGTTGACTCAGGGATCGAGACGTGGCTGCACGATGCGTTATAGCCTTGCGGATAAGATGCCTGTCATCTCGACTGTTAGCACGGCATCCCGTATTACCCTCCTGAACCCACCGATTCCATATTCTGCTAACAGTCATTGGACCTCGACGAACGCGAGCAGCAATGTCGCGATACGATAAACCGCAATCGCGATAGGCTACAATCACCAGGCAACGCCGGTCAACTGCTGTTTGTGTATGAGAAATCGGTTGGAAACTTTCCTCATGTCAGCACATGGTAGGTGTCGCCAACGGCGCCAACCTTGTGTGAATGCTCTGAAAAGCTAATCATTTGCATATCACAGCATCTTCTTCCTGTTTCAAATGGTTCAAATGGCTCTGAGCACTATGGGACTTAACATTTGTGGTAATCAGTCCCCTAGAACGTAGAACTACTTAAACCTAACTAACCTAAGGACATCACACACATCCATGCCCGAGGCAGGATTCGAACCTGCGACCGTAGCAGTCGCGCGGTTCCGGACTGCGCGCCTAGAACCGCTAGACCACCGCGGCCGGCTCTTCTTCCTGTCGGTTAAATTTCGTGACTCTAGCACATCATCTTCGTGGTGTAGCAATTTTAATGGCCAGTATTGTATTTTTTCATAAGGTGAGAAATCATTTGTGTCCACCTCTTAATAATTGTCAAGTCACACATAAATTATAAAACGAATTCCCGTCAGATCATGACGCACTACTATCTAGTAAAGCGAAAATATAAATGATAATTAGAGATAACTTTAAGAGATGACCAGAAAAGGTCATGGATGATGCTGCACAAGAAAGAGAAAGGGAGACTGTGGTGTATTTGATTTTGGGGGCCTCTGGTGAGGTGCGTCGGCATCTCAATCAGCTGCTCCTCTGTCGTCGCACGGGTTCTGCCGCTCCCCGTCTGCTTTCAGCGACGGTGCCGTCCGGTCAGCGCCCTGGGGACCCATCTACTGGCTCGCCTCATCCCCAGGTGTTACCGACGATGCCTTTCATTTTGCCCCGTGGCGACGCGCCACCGCAACCGCCGCCGCCTGTTCTCCCGCCGGCGCCGCCCGCATTCGACGCTTCGCTGCAGCCGCCAAGCGCCTCCCTGGGTCGCGCGCCGCCGATCGCTTCCCGTGACCAGCTGTCCTCCGCCATGGAACTCTTGCCCGCTCCGGACCAGATGGCGTCTTCGAGCGTCGGCTACCCCGACGCAATGGAGGTCGATCCTTCGGCCCCTCCTGTCTCTTTACGGGCGCATACACCGCATGTTGACGTGCATCCTGGACTAGGTTTTCAGGCGTTTCCTAGCTCCCCTCGGACCGAATGGCCGGGTGCGGGTGGCACAGCCTCGCCTGTTGTTAGGCTCCCCACCTCATCGCATACGTCAACATGGGGTCCTCCCCACGGCGGGCGGAAGCCTTATCACACGACCGTTCGCCGATTTGCGGGGGAGGAATGTGGTGTCACCGCCAGACACCACACTTGCTAGGTGGTAGCTTAAATCGGCCGCGGTCCATTTAGTACATGTCGGACCCGCGTGTCGCCACTGTGTAATCGCAGACCTAGCGCCACCACAAGGCAGGTCTCGAGATACGGAATAGCACTCGCCCCAGTTGTACGGACGACATTGCTAGCGACTACACTGACGAAGCCTTTCTCTCATTTGCCGAGAGACAGTTAGAATAGCCTTCAGCTAAGTCCATGGCTACGACCTAGCAAGGCGCCATTAACCGTATCTGAAGATAGTCTTATTTGTATTATCAAGAGCGATGTACCACAAGGATGGAATAAAGATAAGTATTTGAGGAGCTGCATGCTTTTCTTATTAGAATTCACTACTTATCCTGTTCCAGAATTCACGCCCGTCTGCGTTAGATAGCGTGCATTTCGGCCTCCTATATCTACAAGGTGTTGGCACATTTACCAACACATCATTGGCGACGAGGGAAACGTGTTCTTTCTAATTGCTTACATTTACTTGTGTCATGGCTTCGCCAGATGTACTGTCCGAGTTTTATCGCTTGCAGAATCAGCAGACGCAGGCGTTATTGGATGCCCTTGGACAGCTCGTCCAGGGTCAACGTGCCATTCAAACCGATGCGGCAGCCGCCGTTTCATCGCTGCCGCCGCCACAACATGCAGTTGCACCGCAGTTTCGCCAGTTTGACCAAACCCACGATTCCTGGACGGAATGGTCCCATCAGTTTGGATTTCATCTCGCCGCCTACAGAATTCCAGGTAATGAGCGGCAGCCGTTTTTGCTTTCGTGTGTAGGTGTGTCCACCTACCGTGTGATAGTGAAATTGTTTCCCCGACGCGACGTAGCAACTCTGTCCTATGAAGAAATTTTGTCGGCATTAGATGCCTATTTCAAAGAAACAGTCAATGTCGTTGCAAAAAGGTATACGTTCTTTCGTACAAAACGTACGGCCGGTCAAACTAATAGGGAGTGGGTTGCAACTTTGCAAGGCCTTACTAGGGATTGTGCGTTTGAATGTGACTGTGGCCTTCCTTATACAGATACAATGGTACGTGATGCAATTGCACAGAACGTTTCTGATGTTCGCATACGGGAACAGATTTTGAAACTAGTTAATCCCTCCCTTCAACAAGTGATAGACATATTGGATAGAGAAGACACGCTTGACTTTGCTCAGGAATCATTTGCAACTTCGCCAGCCGTGTGTAACATTAACCGGCCTGCCGGGCGCACTGCACGGCCCAGTCAACTGCCCTCGCGCACGTCCACGCAGCTGCCGCCACGCTCTAAACCAGGTGTGCCGCGCCAGCATACAAATGCAGTGAAATCATGCCCGCGGTGTGCTACTAGACATTCGCGTGAACATTGACCGTCACGCCAAGCTATTTGCTTTTTCTGTAATGAGAAAGGACATGTTCAAAGTGTTTGCCAGAAAAAGCTCAGATCAGACAATCATAATCATTCCAGGCCTTTTGCTTCGCGCCGGAATCGAACCAAGGACACTCAGGTTCGTGGACCTTCGCCCATGGACATTCATGTAGTTAATTCCACTCCGCCCAGTGACACTGTCTCTAACAGTGACTGTGTTCGTCCCACAAAAACTGTGCGTCGACGTCGCCGGAAATCACGTCAATTAGCAAGTGATGCTGTACCTGTATCAGTTCAAGTTGCACGTCGCTCTTGTCGTCAGCAGGACAATAAACTTTTTGTAGATTTGGACTTTAATGGCAAGGTCATACCATTCCAGCTCGATACCGGAGCTGCAGTTTCATTGCTCGATCACGACACATACAAACAACTGGGCAAACCTCCGTTGTGTGCCGCAAATGTTCAGTTAAAAAGTTATTCAGGACAGCAGATCCCTGTGTTAGGACAGTGCACTCTTCTTGCAACATACAAGGAACAAACAAAACTTGTGTCATTTTACGTTCTTCGTTCTTCTACTGCGGTGAACTTGTTTGGTTTAGATTTATTTCAATTGTTTAACATGTCATCAATGCCCAAGGCATACATCAGAGTCCAGAGCACCTCTGTGCCATACAAGATTTGCCTTCACCACGGAATGTGAAGCAGCTACAGAGTGTGTTGGGTAAAATTAACTATTCTCATCGCTTTCTGCGCAATGCCTCTTCCATTTCAGCTCCACTTCATAGCTTACGCCGTAAGGGTGTTCCGTTCGTCTGGACGACGGAATGCGAACGCGCCTTTCGCCAGTTGAAATCGGCGTTGCTTTCTAATACTTGCCTTACGCCATTCGATCCCCAGAAACCCCTTTTGTTGATGGTAGATGCATCGGATTTCGGGATCGGTGCTGTGCTTGCGCACAAAGTTGGCTCGCATGATCGCCCTATTACCTTTGCGTCCAAATTGCTCTCATCTGCACAAAGAAATTACTCACAGATAGAGAAAGAAGCTTTGGCTCTCGTGTTTGGTGTTACTAAGTTCCATGATTTCTTGTATGGTCGTCACTTTACCGTCATCACAGACCACAAACCTTTGACGTCGCTTTTTCATCCGAACAAGCCTGTACCTCCGCGTACAGCGCAGAAATTCATTCGCTGGTCTATTTTCCTCTCGCAGTACCGCTACGATATCTTGTATCGGTCCACTGCTAAGCACGGAAACGCCGATGCGTTGTCCCGTTTGCCTGTTGCTGAGGATAGAGCATTCGATTCTTCCGAACTTGCTTGCATGTTCATTGATTCGGAAACTGATGGCGTGGTCGAATCGTTTCCGATTGATTTTCGTCGTGTAGCTACAGCCACAGCTGCTGACCCCGTCCTTGCTACCGTTTTGCGTTTTGTTGCTACGCAATGGCCTTTGTCAAAGTCTCGGATCGAGGATCCGTTGGTTCGCAGATTTTTTGCTCATAGGGAGAGACTTTTTGTACGACGTGGTGTTTTGTTGTTGCTTTCTGATAATGATCAGTCCAGAGTCGTGGTCCCACGTTCGTTACAGTCCTCTGTTTTACGGCTTCTTCACCAAGGACATTGGGGTATAGTGCGAACGAAACAACTTGCTCGTCAGCACTGTACTTGGTTCGGAATCGATGCTGCGATTACGAATATGTGTTCTTCTTGCATGGCGTGTGCCAAACAACAATCCGCACCGTCGCGGAAAGTCTTTGCATGGCCAAAAGCCACTTCCCCTTGGCAACGCTTGCACATCGATTTTGCTGGTCCATTCTGGAATGCTCGATGGTTGGTTCTGGTAGATGCCTTCAGTAATTTTCCTTTTGTTGTCCGGATGTCTTCCACGACGTCAACTGCCACCATCCAAGCGTTCTCTGCTATCTTTTGCATTGAAGGTCTTCCGCAGACTATTGTTTCCGATAATGGCCCACAATTCATGTCCGCAGAATTTCAGTCATTCTGCCAGGCCAATGGTATTCAACATCTGACATCCGCGCCGTTTTCGCCTCAGTCAAACGGTGCCGCTGAACGATTGGTCCGGACTTTCAAGTCACAGATGTTGAAGTTGAAAGAGTCGCATTCTCGGGAGGACGCGTTGTTGCTCTTTTTGTCTTCGTATCGCTCTGAGCCCCGAGATGGTCGCTCGCCGGCTGAGTTGCTCCACGGTCGTCCTCATCGAAATTTGATGTCTTTGCTGCATCCGCCGCATCAGGTTCCTGTGCAGCGGCAGACTCCTGCTTTTGCTCCAGGCGACGTTGTATTCTATCGCAACTATCGAGGTTCACGGCGTTGGCTCGCAGGGCGCATTCTTCGCTGCCTCGGCCGCGCGATGTATTTGATTTTGGGGGCCTCTGGTGAGGTGCGTCGGCATCTCAATCAGCTGCGCCTCTGTCGTCGCACGGGTACTGCCGCTCCCCGTCTGCTTTCAGCGACGGTGCCGTCCGGTCAGCGCCCTGGGGACCCATCTACTGGCTCGCCTCATCCCCAGGTGTTACCGACGATGCCTTCCATTTTGCCCCGTGGCGACGCGCCGCCGCAACCGCCGCCGCCTGTTCTCCTTCCGGCGCCGCCCGCATTCGACGCTTCGCTGCAGCCGCCAAGCGCCTCCCTGGGTCACGCGCCGCCGATCGCTTCCCGTGCCCAGCTGTCCTCCGCCATGGAACTCTTGCCCGCTCCGGACCAGATGGCGTCTTCGCGCGTCGGCTACCCCGACGCAATGGAGGTCGACCCTTCGGCCCCTCCTGTCTCTTTACGGGCGCATACACCGCATGTTGACGTGCACCCTGGACTAGGTTTTCAGGCGTTTCCTAGCTCCCCTCGGACCGAATGGCCGGGTGCGGGTAGTACAGCCTCGCCTGTTGTTAGGCTCCCCACCTCATCGCATACGTCAACATGGGGTCCTCCCCACGGCGGGCGGAAGCCTTATCACACGACCGTTCGCCGATTTGCGGGGGAGGAATGTGGTGTCACCGCCAGACACCACACTTGCTAGGTGGTAGCTTAAATCGGCCGCGGTCCATTTAGTACATGTCGGACCCGCGTGTCGCCACTGTGTAATCGCAGACCTAGCGCCACCACAAGGCAGGTCTCGAGATACGGAATAGCACTCGCCCCAGTTGTACGGACGACATTGCTAGCGACTACACTGACGAAGCCTTTCTCTCATTTGCCGAGAGACAGTTAGAATAGCCTTCAGCTAAGTCCATGGCTACGACCTGGCAAGGCGCCATTAACCTTATCTGAAGATAGTCTTATTTGTATTATCAAGAGCGATGTACCACAAGGATGGAATAAAGATAAGTATTCGAGGAGCTGCATGCTTTTCTTATTAGAATTCATTACTTATCCTGTTCCAGAATTCACGCCCGTCTGCGTTAGATAGCGTGCATTTCGGCCTCCTATATCTACAAGGTGTTGGCACATTTACCAACACATCAGAGACAGTGCCACATGATTTAGTATCCTGTGCTCGCCGAGCAGAACAACGTGTGTGTACGTGCACCTGATATTTTACGCAATATAAACTCAACGTTTCAGCGCGCTCAGCTGTCATGCAACTTCAATATAAACACAAAATATTGCAGTTGATTTCAGTTCCCACCATAAGGTGACACTACTTACTGTTAGTACTCAAATCATCATCATTATTCAACGTAATTCCTTTCACCAAATATTAAATATCACAACCAGTAATTCAAGCAGCATTCTGCAATATAATTCATGCCAAAAGGAATAATGGACAAAAATATTAATTATTGATGACATAAAATTCTGTGATGGTGACCTCGGCAGATTGCTGATTGAAAAGGTCCAGGTTCGATTCTCGAGTTGCTCGAAGATTTTCTCCGCTCTCGGACTGGGTGTTGTCCTTAAGTTCGTCAACCACAAGAAAATCGTCTCCAGTACGCTATGGTATCGTCTTCGCACTACTGAAATGGCTGCATGGGCATGACCAGAAAGCCAATGAATGAAATTAAATGAAATAATCATTCGAACAGAATACAGACAAAAACAAATATTCATCAAGTAGTCATACTGCAGCATAAATCCTAGCATAATACAGAGTGAAATATCAAATAATTAAGCATTCGCAGTACATCATAAATCCATTGATAAACAGTAGCACCGTCTGAGCAAAAGTTCCTTTACCAAAATATAGTAAAAGTCTTTAAATTATCTGTCTAAGAAAAATGACGAAATTAGATTCTAACAACTCAAGATGGAGATCAGTCAACGATTTTAAAATATCCTAAATCATGCACAAATTACCCGGATGTCAATGTATTTGCCAGGAATACGTGGCGTCATAGCATCGATGGAAGGTTGTTTAAGCCCATTTGACACGTTAGGCTTTCTCGTCTCAAACGACTATCGAGGAAATTGCGTCTGCTGCAGCGCCCCTGGCGTTTTATTCCCGTGCTGAGTCTCGTCTGCTTTGAGAGATAATTTTCATTTACACGTCAGCGCCAAGATCGCATGTGTTGTGAGAACTGTCTGCTGTGCAGTTTACCATCTGAGCGGAAAAAATGAGGTTGTCAGGGATTATTCCTTTCACGGAAAAATCTAAATGTAGTAACAAATGTAGGAATAAGCGACGATATCAGATTTTTTAATGATCAAAGTAGATTTCATAGTACAAGTTCTTGTCAAAGGCCGTGTGCTACGTTCTCTGCACTGCAGAGAACTGAAAGAATAGGAAAATTGTCATCGTTTTGCTTTAAGATATTTCGTCTGTGTTGTGTTGTTGCTTTTGGTCTTCAGTCCGAAGACTAGCTTAGTGCAGATCTCCATGATATTCTGTCCTGTGCGAGCATCTTCATCTCCAAATAACTACTTCCACCTTCATCCTTCTAAATCTGCTTACTGCATCCGTCTCTTGGCCTCCCTCTACGATTTTCATCCCCCCTCGCCCATATCTAAACTGGTTATTCTTTGATGTCCCAGAGCGTACCCTACCAACCGATCCCTTCTTTTGGTCAAGTTGTGGCACAAATTTCTCTTTTCAGTACCTCCTCATCAGTTACGTGTCTACCCATTTAATCTTCAGCATTCTTCTGGAGCACCACATTTCAGTGTCAAAAGCTTCCATTCTCCTCTTATCTAAATTGTTTGTTGTCCGTGTCTCACTTCCATATGTGGCTATACTCCGTACAAACACTGTCAGAAAAAAACTTCCTGACGCTTAAAGCCATACTCGATGTTAACACACTTATCTTCTTCAGACACGCTTTTCTTCCCATTGCCAGTCTACATTTTATATCCTCCCTACTTCGACCACCATCAGTTATTTTGCTTCCTAAATAGCAAAACTCATATACTACTTTAAGCATCTCATTTCGCAATCTAACGCCCTTAGCAGCACCTGATTATCCTTGTTTTGTTTTTGTTGATGTCCATCTTACGAGGTGTGGCTAGAAAAAAACCGGACTAGTACTGGTGAAACAATAAAACGAATGCAATAAGGCTGAAAGTCGCGTGGCCTGTCACGTGACTCTCGCTCCGCCTACTGCTCGAGTTTCATCTGCCTCCTGCACTCAGTCTGCCCGTGGCGTCTGTTTTAAGTAGTTGACGTTTTGTCTGTGCGTCGGAAAATGTTGAGTGTACAGAAAGAACAGCGTGTTAACATCAAATTTTGTTTCAAACTAGGAAAATCTGCAAGTGAAACGTTTGTAATGTTACAACAAGTGTACGGCGATGATTGTTTATCGCGAACACAAGTGTTTGAGTGGTTTAAACGATTTAAAGATGGCCGCGAAGACACCAGTGATGACACTCGCACTGGCAGACCATTGTCAGCAAAAACTGATGCAAACATTGAAAAAATCGGTAAACTTGTTCGACAAGATCGCCGTTTAACAATCAGAGCAGTGTCTGAGTTAACAGGAGTTGACAAGGAACAAGTTTACCGGTAAACTTGTTCGACAAGATCGCCGTTTAACAATCAGAGCAGTGTCTGAGTTAACAGGAGTTGACAAGGAACAAGTTTACCGATTTTTTCAATTTTTGCATCAGTTTTTCCTGACAATGGTCTGCCAGTGCGAGTGTCATCACTGGTGTCTTCGCGGCCATCTTTAAATCGTTTAAACCACTCAAACACTTGTGTTCGCGATAAACAATCATCGCCGTACACTTGTTGTAACATTACAAACGTTTCACTTGCAATTTTCCTAGTTTGAAACAAAATTTGATGTTATCACGCTGTTCTTTCTGTACACTCAACATTTTCCGACGCACAGACAAAACGTCAAGTACTTAAAACAGACGCCACGGGCAGACTGAGTGCAGGAGGCAGATGAAACTCGAGCAGTAGGCGGAGCGAGAGTCACGTGACAGGCCACGCGACTTTCAGCCTTATTGCATTCGTTTTATTGTTTCACCAGTACTAGTCCGGTTTTTTTCTAGCCACACCTCGTATATCCTCCTTTCAATACACTGTTCATCCCGCTCTCCCAGGTCCTTTGCTGTCTCTGACGGCAAAGCTTAAGGCTCTATTTCTTCTCCCTGAACTTTATTCCTACTCCAGATTTTTCTTTGGTTTCCGTGACTCTTTGTTCGGTGGACAGATTGAATAATATCGGGGATAGGCTACAACACAGTCTCCCTCCCTTCTCAACCCCTGCTTCCCTTTCATGGCGATCGACTCTTATAACTGCCGTCTGGTTTTTGAAGTTGTAAAATAGCCTTTTGCTCCCTGTATTTTACCCCTGCTGCCTTCAGAATTTCAAAGAGAATATTCAAAGTCAGGATAGTAAAAACCTTCTGTAAGCCTACAAATACTAAAGATATAGGTTTGTCTTTCCTTAACCTATCTTCTATGAGAAGTCGTAGGATCAGTATTGCCTCGCTTGTTCCTACATTTCTCCGGAATCCAAACTGATCTTCCCCGATATCGGCTTCTACCAGGGTTTCCATTCTTCTGTAAGGAATTCGTTTTAGCATTTTACCACCGTGACTTATTAAGCTGATACTTCGCTGTCAGCAGTACTGTCTTTGGAATTGGAATTACTACACTCTTCTTGAAGTCTGAAGGTATTTCGCCTGTCTCGTACATTTTGCACATCTTATAGAAGAGTTTTGACATGGCTGGCTCTCCCAAGGCTATCAGTAGTTCTAACGGAATATAGAATATGCCCAGGGCATTGTTTCATCTTTCAGAGCTCTGTCATTTTGTACTCGCAGTATCATATCTCCCATCTCATCTTCATCCACTTCCCTTTCTATAATACTGCTTCCAAGTTTATCTCCCCTGTATAGACCATCTATGTACTCCTTCCACCTCCCAGGTTTTCCCTTCTTTGTTTATGACTGGTTTTTCATCTACGTTCTTGATATTCATACAGATGGTACACTTTAATTCTCCTACAGGCGGCATCTGTCTTTTCCCTAGTGAAATATGCTTCTAAATCCTTCTTAGGAATTTTTAAACGTTTGCATTCGTTTTCGCCTGCTTCAGTTGCTGCATTTTTAAATTTTCCCTTTCACCAAATAAATTCAATATCTCTTGTGTTATCTAAGGATTTCTACTAGGCCTTGTCTTACCACCTATTTGATCCTCTGCTCCTTCGCTATTTGATCTCTTAAAGCTACTCATTCGTCTTCTGCTGCATTCCTTTCTCCTGTCCTAATCGAATGTTGCCCCTAAGACTCCCTCTGAAACTCTCAATAACTTCTGGTTCTTTCAGTTACCCAGGCCCACCTCTTTAATTTCCTACCTTTTTCCCATTTCTTCAGTTTTAATCTACAGTTTATAACCAATAAATTGTGGTCAGCGTCCACATCTTCCTCTGGAAATGTCTTACAATTTAGAATCTGGTTCCTAAATCTCTGTCGTACCAACCGAGTTCCTCTTTTGTTCCTTTCCCCCTGTCCATATTTACTCACTATTTGTCCATTTCTTCTTTTTCCTACTATCGAATCCAGTCCTCCCATGATTATTAAATTTTCGTCTCTCTTAACTATACAAATAATTTCTTTTACCTTCAGTCTCTTCATCATCTGAGGAGATAGTTGGCATATAAACTTGTACCACAGTGGTAGGCGTCGGGTTCGTGTCTATCTCGACTGCAATAATGCGTTCACTATGCTGTTCATAGTAACTCATCTGCATTCCTATTTTTTCAATCATTATTAAACCTCCTCCTAAATTACCCCTCACTCCTATTAGATTTTGTATTTATAATCCTATATTCACCTGACATTGCTATCCTGAGTGAAAGTGAAGAAGAATTAAATGATCTGCTGAACGGAATGAACAGTCTAATGAGTACACAGTATGGTTTGAGAGTAAATCGGAGAAAGACGAAGGTAATGAGAAGTAGTAGAAATGAGAACAGCGAGAAACTTAACATCAGGATTGATGGTCACGAAGCCAATGAAGTTAAGGTATTCTGCTACCTAGGCAGTAAAATAACCAATGACGGACGGAGCAAGGAGGACATCAAAAGCAGACTCGCTATGGGAAAAAAGGCATTTCTGGCCAAGAGAAGTCTACTAATATCAAATACCGGCCTTAATTTGAGGAAGAAATTTCTGAGGATGTACGTCTGGAGTACAGAATTGTATGGTAGTGAAACATGGACTGTGGGAAAACCGGAACAGAAGAGAATCGAAGCATTTGAGATGTGGTGCTACAGACGAATGTTGAAAATTAGGTGGACTGATAAGGTAAGGAATGAGGAGGTTCTACGCAGAATTGGAGACGAAAGGAATATGTGGAAAACAATGATAAGGAGACGGGACAGGATGATAGGACATCTGCTAAGACATGAGGGAATGACTTCCATGGTACTAGAGGGAGCGGTAGAGGGCAAAAACTGTAGAGGAAGACAGAGATTGGAAGACGTCAAGCAAATAATTGAGGACGTAGGTTGCAAGTGCTACTCTGAGATGAAGAGGTTAGCACAGGAAAGGAATTCGTGGCGGGCCGCATCAAACCAGTCAGTAGACTGATGACCAAAAAAAAAAAAAATTCACCTGACCAGAAGTCTTGCTCCTCCTGCCACCGAACTTCACTAATTGCCACTATATCTAAATTTGACCTATCCACTTCCCTTTTTAAATTTTCTAACCTACTTACTCCATTAGGGGATCTGACATTCCACGCTGCGATCTGTAGAACGCCAGTTTTCTTTCTCCTAATAATGATGTCCTCTTGAGTATTCCCCACCCGGAGATCCGAGTGGGGGACTATTTTACCTCCGGAGTATTTTACTCAAGAGGACGCCATCATCATTTTTTAGCCATACAGTGGCGCTACATGCTCTCGGAAAAAATTACGGCTGTAGTTTCCCCTTCTTTCAACTGTTCTCAATACCAGCACAGCAGAGCCGTTTTGGTTGATGTCACAAGGCCAATCCATCAATCATCTGGACTGTTGCCCCTGGAGCTACTGCCAAGTCTGCTGCTGCTCCTCTTCGGCAACCACGTGCTTGTTTGGCATCTCAACAGATACCCTTCCTTTGTGGTTTGTGGTTGCACCTACAGAATGCCATGGTCTATGGGGGTGGGGGGGAGGGGGGGGGGGAGGGATAGGAGAACGTTAATAATAGAAGACAATGTACTAGTACAACAGAGACCCCCCCATGAACTTGAACCATGGGTTTTACCGTCGGTGTGGTGGCTTGCGTGCCTCAGCACACTAATATGAACACTAATAAGAAGAAACGTGATCTCGAGTAACTACTTATCATGAAAATAAAACAAACAAGACAGTAAAGATTAATAAGACGCCAAAGCACAAAATACATCTGTATAATAGGAGTGAGCTTGTCCAGAACAGGGTAACTTCAAACGTTAGCAATGCCGCTATTGGCCCTTCTTTCTGAGGGTCTCTAGAGTGATCTCCATCACACTTCTCTGTGACGTCACTATGACGTGTAAATGCCCAGTTTCGGGCGTGGGGAATGTCTATCGACTTTCCAGGTCGTATGGAATTCTAAGAAGTGGGAGAAGCCGTACTGGATCTCGTCACTGAATTTCTTATTTCGCATGTTTAAATTACTGTGTACGAATATGCCAAAGAATACGTTATGCTTCAAATATTACGCATCGTTATTGGTACAACTTATTATAATTAAATGTAAGGTAAAGGATATCAGCTGTTAAAATCTTCACGAGATGAGACATAAAGAGAGGCGCGTTTTGCTAGGGTCCACAATGGCATAGTATGTAGAGCTGTCGAGTTAGGAAGAAGATCATAGAGTTTGCTCGCTGGTTTGAGTCCAGCTCCTTGCATATTTTTTTTTTTTCTAAATTTAAAAGACAGTTATTTTAGGAGATACATTTTTCAAACTCGAACATGTCTTCAATTAAACTACATCTGCAGACGAAGTGTATTCTGGTACTTGTACCGGTGCAGCAAGGTTCCTGCTGCTGTTTTTTCTCGTCATTTCAGTTACCTTTAATTGCAAAGGAATACGTCCATTTTTCTCGCAGTGAGCTGCAATATTTCGCACAAGTTCGAAGATAGTTTACTTTTACCATTGGTGGAGCTTAATGCTACGCACTTTCCGTAATACGTACGAAAATAACAAGTATGAAGTTTCTGGATTCTCACTTTCAAAGAAAGAAAAGGCAGTAAAATCTCAGTGAACGTACGAATAGAAGGTAATGATTTGCTACTTTAATTCGTGTACAAGAATGGCTACCACAGTCACAACGATACTCTGTATTTACAATCTTTTCCCAGTTTCAGAAAATTGTTATGGTTATGCTACATTTATTTTTCGGCAGTGCAGAGGACGTTCGATTTTGTATGTGTAAGTAGAAGACATAATGTTATGTATGTAGTCCTTAAAGGAATGAACAGATCGGTTAAAACGAAGTCAATTAACAGTTCAGATCCAATAAGGTGAGGAAAGATGTGATTTATCCGCTGGTGTGCTAGCTATAATACGTTTCCATTTATTAACACTAATGAGGCACACACAATGACTGTGCATTAGCAGGTAGCATTTCCATGCTTGGAAGTAATCGGGTATTGAAAACAGCAGGCAGTCACATTATTTCTAATAATCATTAAGCTATGGCAGCGGGTATACCAGATGTGAGCTTGCTAAGGGAGGCTGACCGCTCCTAGACTTGATGCGACCCGTGAAGTCGAAGGACATCCACGGCGTTCGAAACTGGGCACGTACTCGTCATAATGGCGTCACCGAGAAGTGACCACGAGCCATGCGCAGTGTGCAGCAAACTCGGAAAAATTAGAATTCCACGTTCGGCGCAGTCTATAGATCATCGACGTAGTAGACACACTCGCGCAGTCGTTAGTTGCTGATTTAGACGCAGGTACGAAATGCGCACGCACGTCGAGGAGTCGATTTTGGGCACAGAGTCGTTGGTGTAAGACGGGCCTTTAAGCAGTCGGCACACGGACCGTGCTGTCGAACGTCAACATTGAACGTGTCGAGTTCATCGTGCTGCTGAACCCTCAAGAACGATGCCACTTTTGCATACGGTACGTGGGCCCCAACGTGGTATATGCGATCACAACGAAATACAGCAGCATTTCTGTTCGTAATTCATCACACTGTTTACTAAACGAACGCGCGTAAAATCCGCACCTTAGCTCTGTTAAAACGCACATTTTCCCCATTGTCCTTATGCTAGTCACGTTGATCTATGTAATAAGCACAAATAAAAACTCCAATATCCATTTACATGTTTTAAGGCAAAAAGGAAAGTACCATGTTCAATCAATAATGACACAGGCTTATAAAAGTTCCATTACAAACAGTGCGATAAAAACTTCCTGGCAGATTAAAACTGTGATCCGGACCGAGACTCGAACTCGGGACCTTTGCCTTTCACGGGCAAGTGCTCTACCATTTTTTTTTTTTTTTTTTTTTTTTTTTTTTTTTTTTTTTTTTTTTTTAAATCTCATTTTGATCGCTTTTGTTCGTTGTGTCTGCTCGGGGCGGACGCCGTAAGACATCCATTTATGTTCGTTGTTGGTCGATTGACTCAGTTTTTTTTATTACAGAGGGCACGTAACCCTCTGACCGAACACGCTGAGCTACCGTGCCGGCTACCATCTGAGCTACCCAAGCACGACTCTCGCCCACTCCTCACAGCTTTACTTCTGTGGTGCACACTCCGCTGCAGAGTGAAAATCTCATTCTAGTGCGACAAAAAACTGCAATAGTTTTCCATATAAGAGAAGAATTATTTCATCATTCTCACATTTTTGTAAAACCCCTAGGTCATCCTTGCTTGATCACTGTCCCTACCAAGTAGCAGAATCTTTACAACATACGAATTACGAAGCGTAAAAGAAAAAGGACTAAATTATCTGACAAATCGTTGATGGCGAATCCTAGCATGTTGCCTCTTGCTAAAAGCTTTAATCGTTGTCACTTTGCTAACTGTAATTTAACCGCAACAAATTGTATCAAGAACAATGCGTTTTTGGTGGACCCTCAGTGTGTCGTTGCCTTCAAATGGCATACTCTCATAATACGCATGATCCAATAATTCTTTTGCCACGAATATGATGTTTCTCATTATTTTATTGCAACGAATCAGACAGTTAACAGCGGGATTTCGAGTGATTCTCAATTTCGTGCAGCTATGTGCCGTCCATGCAACTAAATGCCACGCGTTTCGCTCCTTTTTTTTAAGAAGATTCATCAGTGGCCTGAAATACATTTTTCCTTTTATACATACAATAAATGTATTGTGTCGTAGACACAATAAGCTGCTATATTACAGTTTGTGACGTTCTTCTCTTGTTCTTTGTTTTTACGCGACAAAATGTAATAAAGCAGCATACTATATCTACCACATAATACATTTATTGTATATGTAAAAACCCGCAGCTCGTGGTCGTGCGGTAGCGTTCTCGCTTCCCGCACCCGGGTTCGATTCCCGGCGGGGTCAGGGATTTTCTCTGCCTCGTGATGGCTGGGTGTTGTGTGATGTCCCTAGGTTAGTTAGGTTTAAGTAGTCCTAAGTTCTAGGGGACTGATGACCATAGATGTTAAGTCCCATAGTGCTCAGAGCCATTTGAACCATTTTGTATATGTAAAAGGAAACTTGTACGTAAGGCCACTGATGATGATTCCCATATAAACGAAGCGAAACGCGTATGGCAATAAACAAACTGCCTTTATTTAGTTGCATAGACGGTACATACCTCCACAAATTCAGAGAAATTAATTGAAAGACGGAAAACAGAAAAAAATAACGATTCTCAAGTTGCTGGTGCTCAGAAACGGCATATACAGGGTGGTCCACTGATCGTGACCGGGACAAATAACTCACGAAATAGGCGTCAAACGGAAAAACTGCGAAGAATGGAACCTGTGTAGCTTGAAGGAGAAACCAGATGGTGCAATGGTTGGCCCGCTAGATGGCGCTGCCATAGGTCAAACGGATATCAATTGCGTTTTTTTTAAATAGGAGCCCCCATTTTTTATTACATATTCGCGTAGTACGTAAATAAATATGAATGTTTTAGTTGGACCACTTTTTTCACTTTGTGATAGATGGCGCTGTAATAGTCACAAACGTAGGGCTCACTATTTTAGACGAATAGTGGGAAACAGGTAGGTTTTTTTAAATTAATATAGAGAACGTAAGTACGTTCGAACATTTTATTTCGGTTGTTCCAATGTGATACATGTACCTTTGTGAACTTATCATTCCTGAGAACGCATGCGCTTGCAGCGTGATTGCCTGTAAATACCACATTAATACAATAAATGCTAATAATGATGTCCGTCAACCTCAATGCATTTGGCAATATGTGTAACGACATTCCTCTCAACAGCGAGTACTTTGCCTTCCGTAATGATCGCACATGCATTGACAATGCGCTGACGCATGTTGTCAGGCGTTGTCAGTGTGTCACGATAGCAAATATCCTTCAACTTTCCCCACAGAAAGAAATCCAGGGACGTCAGATACCGTGAACGTGCGAGCCATGGTATGGTTCTTCGACGACTAATCCACCTGTCATGAAATATGCTACTCAATACAGCTTCAACCCCACGTTATGTGCCGGACATCCATCATGTTGGAAGCACATCGCCATTCTGTCACACAGTGAAACTTCTTGTAGTAACATCGGTAGAACATTACGTAGGAAATCAGCATACATTGCACCATTTAGATTGCCATCGATAAAATGGGGGCCAATTATCCTTCCTCCCATAACGCCGCATCATACATTAACCCTTCAAGGTCGCTGATGTTCCACTTGTCGCAACCATCGTGGATTTTCCGTTGCCCAATAGTGCACATTATGCCGGTTTACGTTACTGCTGTGGATGAATGACGCTTCGTCGCTAAATAGAACGTGTGCAAAAAAAATCTGTCATCGTCCCGTAATTTCTCTCGTGCAGAACTGTACACGACGTTCAGAGTCGTCGCCATGCAATTCCTGGTGCATAGAAATATGGTACGGGTGCAGTCGATGTTGATGTAGCATTCTCAACACCGACGTTTTTGAGATTCCCGATTCTCGCGCAATTTGTCTGCTACTGATGTGCGGACTAGCCGCGACAGCAGTAAAAACACCTATTTGGGCATCATCCTTTGTTGCAGATCGTGGTTGACGTTTCACATGTGGCTGAACACTTGCTGTTTACTTAAATAACGTAACTATTTGGCGAACGGTTGGAAACTTGAATGATGATACGGAGCAGCATATATAGCACACGCCTGCTGGGCATTTTGATCACAATAGCCATACATCAACACGATATCGACCTTTTCCGCAATTGGTAAACGGTCCATTTTAACACAGGTAATGTATCACGAAGCAAATGCCGTCCACACTGGCGGAAAGTTACGTCATACCACGTACTTACACGTTTGTGACTATTACAGCGCCATCTATCACACAGCGAAAAAAATGGTCCAACTAAAACATTCATATTTCCTTACGTACTACACGAACATGATAAAAAAAATGGGGGTTCCTATTTCAAAAAACGCAGTTAATATCGGTTTTACCTATGGCAGCGCCTTATAGTGGGCCAACCGTAGCGCCATCTGGTTTCCCCCTTCAAGCTAGACGAGTTTCGTTGTTCGTAGTTTTTTCGTTTGACGCTTATTTCGTGAGATATTTGGCCCCGTGACTATCGCTCTCTATAAGTATATACTTGAACTGAATGCCAACATGGCGCCTCACAACTCTGTGCTGAAGGGTGATAGCTTGCATGTGACGTAGGTGGCTCTGCGCCATCTCATTGGTAAACGCTCAGACGCACGCTCAGAATATTTGACATGCTACATACTGCTCCGTACGTTCGGAAAGACTCCCGAAAGCACTGGTCCACGCTATGACGTCAGAAACTCGGCACGCTCAACGTTCGGACGCTCAGCCCGTGTGCCGACGGCTTTAGAGGCGGCGCAGCCTCCTGAGACGTCATCCGCGTCCTGCCAGGGTCGCCACTCCGCCGTCCTCGGCGACGCGACCCTGGGTGACCCGCGCCCCCGTCTGCGGCGCTGTGGGGCCAGACGTGCCGCTGGGCCCCCGCTGGCGCTGCCGGCCGCCCGCCACAATAGGCTTTCCCGCGAACGGCCATTCACAGCGGGAACAACGGGCACGGCTTCGGGGAAACACATTAAGCGCCAACAAAAGAGGAAGGAGGCAGCGGCCGAGCGCCGTCGCCTAGGGCCGAGCCGAGCCGTGCCAATACTCCGCGGTTCGACGCCCGGCCCAACGTGTCTGCGACCGCACCTAGTCTGGCGACTGCAAACGTACGCAGTTTACAGAAATCTGGTCTACTAAAAAAAACGTCGGTTTCGTTTCGGCACTAGGGCAAGCTGCGGGACTCGGAAGAAAGAATAGTCTCTAGAGGAACGGAAGGTTCCAAATGATTGGAAAAGAGCGCAGGTAGTTTCAGTTTTCAAGAAGGGTCGTCGAGTAGATGCGCAAAACTATAGGCCTATATCTCTGACGTCGATCTGTTGTAGAATTTTAGAACATGTTTTTTCCTCTCGTATCATGTCATATCTGGAAACCCAGAATCTACTCTGTAGGAATCAGTATGGATTCCGGAAACAGCGATCGTGTGAGACCCAACTCGCTTTATTTGTTCATGAGACCCAGAAAATATTAGATACAGGCTCCCAGTTAGATGCCATTTTCCTTGACTTCCGGAAGGCGTTCGATACAGTTCCGCACTGTCGCCTGATAAACAAAGTAAGAGCCTACGGAATATCAGACCAGCTGTGTGGCTGGATTGAAGAGTTTTTAGCAAACAGAACACAGCATGTTGTTCTCAATGGAGAGACGTCTACAGACATTAAAGTAACCTGTGGTGTGCCACAGGGGAGTGTTATGGAACCATTACTTTTCACAATACAAATAAATGACCTACTAGATAGTGTCGGAAGTTCCATGCGGCTTTTCCCGGATAATGCTGTAGTATTTAGACACGTTGCAGCATTAGAAAATTGCAGCGAAATGCAGGAAGATCTGCAGCGGATAGGCACTTGGTGCAGGGAGTGGCAACTGACACGTAACAAATGTAATGTAGCGAATGCATAGAAAGAAGGATCCTTTATTGTGTGATTATATCATAGCAGAACAAACACTGGTAGCAGGTACTTCTGTAAAATATCTGGGAGTACGCGTGCGGAACGATTTGAAGTTGAATGATCATATAAAATTAATTGTTGGTAAGGCGGGTACCGGGTTGAGATACATTGGGAGAGTCCTTAGAAAATGTAGTCCATCAACAAAGGAGGTGGCTTACAAAACACTCGTTCGACCTATACTTGAGTATTGCTCATCAGTGTGGGATCCGTACCAGGTCGGGTTGACAGAGGAGATAGAGAAGATCCAAAGAAGAGCGGAGCGTTTCGTCACAGGGTTATTTGGTAAGCGTGATAGCGTTACGGAGATGTTTAGCAAACTCAAGTGGCAGACTCTGCAAGAGAGGCGCTCTGCATCGTGGTGTAGCTTGCTGTCCAGGTTTCGAGAGGGTGCGTTTCTGGATGAGGTATCGAATATATTGCTTCCCCCTACTTATACCTCCCGAAGAGATCACGAATGTAAAATTAGAGAAATTCGAGCGCACACGGAGGCTTTCCGGCAGTCGCTCTTCCCGCGAACCATACGCGACTAGAACAGGAAAGGGAGGTAATGACAGTGGCACGTAAAGTGCCCTCCGCCACACACCGTTGGGTGGCTTGCGGAGTATAAATGTAGATGTAGATGTACCTCATGGTTTCCAGTACATTCATTACAAATCACCTCGAAGAAAACGGTTTATTGACACACAGTCAACAAGGGTTCAGAAAACATCGTTCTTGTGGAACACAAGTAGCTCTTTACCGGCACAAAGTTTGAGTGCTATCGACGAGGGAATGCCAATTGTTCCCGTATTTCTGGATTATGGGAAGGATTTGACACTGTACCACAGAAGCGAATTGTAGTGCAATTGCGTGCCTATGGAATATCGATCAGTTATGTGACCGGATTCGTGATTTCCTGTCAGAGAGGTCACAGTTCGTCGTCATCATCAACAGCCAGTTCTATCAATGAAGTGGCCTCTTTGAGTCTTTGGGAGGACGACGGTTCAATCCCGTCTCCGGCCATCCTGATTTAGGTTTTCCGTCATTTCCCTAAATCGTTTCAGGCAAATGCCGGGATGGTTCCTTTGAAAGAAAATTGCCGATTTCCTTCCCAATCCTTCCCTCACCCGAGCTTGCGCTCCGTCTCTAATGACCTCGTTGTAGACGGGACGTTAAACACTAACCACCACCACCTCTTTGAGTCGGCGTGTAACAAAGCATCCCAGTAACATCTTCCATTTCTTCAGATCCTGAGCTCCCTGTTGCCAATTGAATCCCACTGCCTTCCTTATTTCGCTGTCCCATCTGTCTGGTGGTCTTCCTCTAGGTCTTTTTTGGTAAACTCGGCTCCAGTCTAGGACTTATTTATACCATCTACCATCTTTTGTTCGAGCAACATGAGCAGCCCACTGCCATTTCAATGTATTCACTCTTTCCATTATGTGGGTGACCTTCGTTGCTCGTCTTTTTTCAACTGCTCTCTTCCTGCCCTTTTTCGTGTAACCCAACACTGATCTTTCTATTCCTCTCTGGGTTACTGTTAGCTTCCTAACAATGAACTTGTATGGCTATTTTAACTACGGAAGATTTTACCTTACTGTCTCACATCATGACTCAAAAGTGAGAAGCATAATCGCCATGCTTGCTTCAGAAAGGGTTGGCACCATAACTTTCCAGGCCGCCCTAACATAGGGTACAGACACCTTCGGCAGGCCGCTCCTCTGGAGTACAGAACCCGCCTATGCATGAGAAGTATAGGTTGGGAAATGAAGGGCCCCCAGCCCTCGAAACCTAATAGCGTCATGGTCGGGAAAGAACAAGAATTGGCCGAGGATTGCCAGATAGGGAAGATAAAAGTGAAGAGCCTGGAATAAGTAAGTGGAAGCAATGCCAAGACTCAGCATGGGGCCCCGTGGTCGCCAGCCACGTACTCACTAGGTGCGAGTAATTGACGGAAAGTCAGCGAGTAAAACGGAAATGATTTCTGGAGTTCCCCAGGGTAGTGTTCTAGGCCCTTTGCTGTTTCTTATCTATATAAATGAAAATCTGAGCAGCCGTATTAGGTCGTTTGCAGATGATGCTGTCATTTATCGACTGGTAAAGCCATTAGAAGACCAAAACAAATTGCAAAACGTTTTACAAAAGATATATGTATGTTGCGAAAATTGGAAATTGATCCTAAATAACGAAAAGTGTGAGGTCATCCACTTAAGTGCTAAAAGGAATCCGTTAAACTTTGGTTCCACTATAAATCAGTCAAATCTAAAGGCCGCAAAATTCAACTAAATACCTAGGATTTTCTGTTCCGAACAAATAGAATTGGAAGGAGCACATAGAACATTTTGTGTGGAAGGCTAACCAAAGACAGCATTTTACTTGCAAGACACTTAGGAAATGTTACAGATCTACTAAGGAGACGGCCTACACTAGGCTTGTCCGTACTCTTTTGGAATACCAGTGCGCGGTGTGGGATCCCTACCAGATAGGATAGATACAGTACATCGAAAAAGTTCAAAGGAGGGCAGCACGTTTTGTGCTATCGCGGGATATGGGAGAGAATGTTACTGAGATGATACTGGATTTGGGATGGATACTATTAAAACAAAGGCGTTTTTCATTGCGGAGCAATTTTCTCACAAAGTTCCAATCACCAACTCTGTCCTCCATAAAACATTTTGTTGACGCCGACCTACATAGAGAGAAACGATCACCATGATAAAATAAGGGAAAACAGAGCTCATGCGGAAAAACATAGGTGTTCTTTCTTGCCGCGCGCTCTACGAGATTGGAATAATAGAGAATTGTGAAAATGATCCGATGAACCATCTGCCAGGCACTTAAATGTGGTTTACAGAGTGTCCATGTAGATGTAGGTGCAGATCTCGATACTGACACTTCGTTACTTGATCCTTTACAGCAGGTGTCGTTCTGGATGATCCTAGGAATAATTTATTACATTTTTATTAATTGCTCAAATCTTTGACTGCACGACTTCCAGCAAGCCTGTTTGGCTGATGAAAGGATTGACAACATTGTAGCAAGGCAGTAAAAGACGAGCTAAGCAACGAAAATAGAATTTAGAGATGGAAAAACTGAGTATAACCATTTGGCTATAGCATCTTGCTCGCTTGTCTCAAGATTTTTCACGTGTGGTCGGCCTCGCCGCCTAAAATCGAACACTCCACAATTCACAGAAGATAAAGAGCACTCTGATTCCTCACATTTTCCACTCTTTGGTTGCCCCCATTTATCCATTTAACGACCAGTTTAGT
This sequence comes from Schistocerca americana, assembly GCF_021461395.2. Taxonomy (NCBI): domain Eukaryota; kingdom Metazoa; phylum Arthropoda; class Insecta; order Orthoptera; family Acrididae; genus Schistocerca; species Schistocerca americana. Next base: position 557,467,437 of record NC_060124.1, on the reverse strand, counting down.
AAAATGGAGCACCATTCAAATTTATTCACACTTACGGCATAGTTACAGGCTTTAAGTGATGTGTCGGTCTTCTCCAGCCCTTTTCAGACATCCCAAAACACTCTACAGCGTGTCTCCAGAGGCCGGCCGGGGTGGCCAAGCGGTTCTAGGCGCTACAGTTTGGAACCGCGCAACCGTTACGGTCGCATCTTCGAATCCTGCCTCGGGCATGGATGTGTGTGATGTCTTTAGGTTAGTTAGCAAATAATGTAAAGCAACACTCACATACTAAGAAGTTTCATTACATGGAGGTATGCATACAAAGTTGGAGATATTACAACCATAACAATGCCAAAGACTTCCACTCTCAGAGATATTTCATTATGTATATGTATGTGACAGTAGAAATTTACAAATTGCTAGTATTGCATTACTTACTATTTACAGTGAAAGAGAACTGATTAAAATTAAGGTAAACAAATAAAGTAGGCTGCTATAAAGTGTTACTGCAATGATATTACGTAAATATTGTGGTATACATTGGAACAAAAGTAAATGATAAGGGCAAGATGTCAGTCTCCTCAAACAATTTCATAAGTATACCTTTCTCACCATGGTGCAATACTTGTACATGGTCTTCAATGCTCTTTATTCCATGACTGACAGTAGTTGTGTGCATGGCAAATGTGAATTTGGGGAAACAAAAGGTGAAATCTAATGTAAAAAGTTAACTAGCCATCTGAAGATGAACCTGTCGGTTCCAAAACCGGTAACGGTGGCGTTTAAATAAATAAATAAATAGCATTGCAAAAACTGGGTGGCTGGTGTTATCTTCTATATAAGAGTCAGCCTATAAGCCCAGTAAACATACCTTAAATGCTATGAGCATTTGTTCATCTTTGCTCCTGTGATATACATCACCTCCACTGAGTAACGCGTAATCCAATACCAAAAGGAAAATTTTAAATGTGTTTTATTTTTATTAACAATATTCTTTTTATGTTGATAACGTAATGCTGTATAAATAGGGTACAGAACCTGAAAACGTAGCCCAATCTTAACAACGCTAACGCATTTTCCGTAATGTTTACATCGAGGGAAGGGGTACTTTATCGGTACTACAATACACTTAAAAAATACAGATTTCATTAATTGTCCATGATTTCTCCTGGGACAGCCTGTATGTTAATCACAAGGTGAATAATTAAATTATAAGGGGGCGATCAAAATGTTGGTCTAAGAATCCTGAATACTCGGTTGCCTAGACAAACAATAAAACAACTCGTATTAATGAGTTTTATGAAGTCCATTTTAGGGGACAGAAATGAAAGTGGAAGCCGTCTGGTAGAATTTTGCACAGAGCATAACTTAATCATAGCTAACACTTGGTTCAAGAATCATAAAAGGAGGTTGTATACATGGAAGAATCCTGGAGATACTAGAAGGTATCAGATAGATTATATAATGGTAAGACAGAGATTTAGGAACCAGGTTTTAAATTGTAAGACTTTTCTATGGGCAGATGTGGACTCTGACCACAATCTATTGGTTATGAACTGCAGATTAAAACTGAAAAAACTGCAGAAAGGTGGGAATTTAAGGAGATGGGACCTGGATAAACTGACTAAACCAGAGGTTATACAGAGTTTCAGGGAGAGCACAAGGGAACAATTGACACGAATGGGGGAAAGAATTACAGTAGAAGAAGAATGGGTAGCTTTGAGGGATGAAATAGTGAAGGCAGCAGAGGATCAAGTGGGTAAAAAGACGAGGAAAGGAGAAAATATAAAAACGCAGCAAATGAAGCAGGCAAAAAGGAATACAAACGTCTCAAAAATGAGATCGACAGGAAGTGCAAAATGGCTAAGCAGGGATGGCTGGAGGACAAATGTAAGGATGTAGAGGCTTATCTCACAAGGGCTAAGATAGATACTGCCTACAGGAAAATTAAAGAGACCTTTGGAGAAAAGTGAGCCACTTGTTTGAATATCAAGAGCTCAGATGGAAACCCAGTTCTAAGCAAAGAAGGGAAAGCAGAAAGGTGGAAGGAGTATATAGAGCGTCTATACAAGGGCGATGTACTTGAGGACAATATTATGGAAATGGAAGAGGATGTAGGTGCAGATGAAATGGGAGATACTATACTGCGTGAAGAGTTTGACAGAGCACTGAAAGACCTGAGTCGAAACAAGGCCCCCGGAGTAGACAACATTCCATTGAAACTACTGACGGCCTTGGGAGAGCCAGTCCTGACAAAACTCTACCATCTGGTGAGCAAGATGTATGAGACAGGCGAAATACCTCCAGACTTCAAGAAGAATATAATAATTCTAATCCCAAAGAAAGCAGGTGTTGACAGATGTGAGAATTACCGAAATATCAGATTAATAAGTCACAGCTGCAAAATACTATCGCGAATTCTGGTAGAAGCTGACCTCGGGGATGATCAGTTGAGATTCTGTAGAAATATTGGAACACGTGAGGCAATACTGACCCTACGACTTATCTTAGAAGAAAGATTAAGGAAAGGCAAACCTACGTTTCTAGCATTTGTAGACTTAGAGAAATCTTTTGACAGTGTTGACTGGAATACTCTCTTTCAAATTCAAAGGGTAGCAGGAGTAAAATACGGGGAGCGAAAGGCTATTTACAATTTCTACAGAAAGAAGATGGCAGTTATAAGTGTGAGGGACATGAAAGGGAAGCAGTGGTTGGGAAGGGAGTGAGAAAGGGTTGTAGCCTCTCCCCGATGTTATTCTATCTGTATATCGAGCAAGCAGTGAAGGAAACAAAAGAAAAATTCGGAGTAGGCATTAAGATCCATAGAGATGAAATAAAAACTTTGATTGTCGCCGAAGTCATCGTAATTCTGTCAGAGACAGCAAAGGACTTGGGAGGGCAGTTGAACGGAATGGACATTGTCTTGAAAAAAGGATATAAGATGAACATCAACAAAAGCAAAACGAGGATAATGGAATGTAGTCGAATTAAGTCGGGTGATGCTTCAGGAATTAGATTAGGAAATGAGACACTGAAAGTAGTAAAGGAGTTTTGCTATTTGGGGAGCAAAATAACTGATGATGGTCGATGTAGAGAGGATATAAAATGTAGACTGGCAATGGCAAGGAAAGCATTTCTGAAGAAGAGAAATTTGTTAACATCGAGTATTGATTTAAGTGTCAGGAAGTCGTTTCTGAAATTATTTGTATGGAGTGTAGCCATGTGTGGAAGTGAAACATGGACGATAAATAGTTTAGACAAGAAGAGAATAGAAGCTTTCGAAATGTGGTGCTACAGAAGAATGCTGAAGATTAGGTGGGTAGATCACATAACTAATGAGGAGGTATTGAATAGAATTGGGGAGAAGAGGAGTTTGTGGCATAACTTGACAAGAAGAAGGGACCAGTTGGTAGGAAATGTTGTGAGGCATCAAGCGATCACCAATTTATCATTTGAGGGCAGCGTGGAGGGTAAAAATCGTAGAGGGAGACCAAGAGATGAATACACTAAACAGATTTAGAAGGATGCAGGTTGCAGTAAGTACTGGGAGATGAAGAAGCTTGCACAGGATAGAGTAGCATGGAGAGCTGCATCAAACCAGTCTCAGGACTGAAGACAACAACAACAACATTACAACAAGACAATCACAGATACTTAACTTTGATCTGAGAATTCCTGTAGTCTTCTTCAGAATACGCAAAGTAACACTTCTGGTCCTGGCGACCACTACTTACAAAAGTCTCTCAAGTGGAGTGCGGTGAGTGCTGATTTCTGAGTGTGCTACGTAGAGATTGCTAATGACGAGGCTACGATGGGTTGGCTAACGAAGTGGCTAATGTTGAAGCTGCTATCGAAGTGGGCTGCCACCAGTCGGACGCGGCGCTTATGTCGTCTTCACCTAGGGGCCGCTGCTGTCGTGTTGTCGTCCTGAAGAGAGGTCGGTCAGCGTGCGATTAGCTGATCTCTTCTCTCACCCTTTTCCTCTCTGTCAATTCCCACTGCCGTGCCGGCGCTGAATTTACGGCGTAACAAAAAATTTTCATTTCTGGACGCTGCTGCAGTGTATATGTAACGAAGCAACAAAGCACTCCGAAAGCCTATATCGATGATATTTCGTTGAACGGTTCGCATGCTGACAATTGTTGATGGCCCAGCATTGAAATCTGCAGCAATCTGCGGAGGTGTAGCACTTCTGCGTCACGTTGAAGCATTGTCTTGAGTAATCGTTGGTCCCATTCTTGCAGGATCTTTTTCGGCCGCAGCGATATCGGAGATTTGATGTTTTACATGATTATTGATATTCTCGGTACAAACGTGAAATAGTCCTACGGGAAAATCCCCACTTCATCGCTACCTCAGAGATGTTGTGACCCATCGCTCGTGCACCGCTTGTAACACCACGTTCAAACTAACTTAAATCTAGATATTCTGCCATTGTAGCAGTAATAACCGATCTAACAACTGCGCCAGACACTTGTCTTACGTAGGCGTTGCCGACCACAGTGCCGTATTCTGCCAGTTTACATATCTCTGTATCTGAATGCGCATGCTTGTACCAGGTTCTTTGGCACTTCAATTTAATTATGAGAAAGTCGTACATGAAACTGCACATGTTATGTATAAATGGAAAGGTAAAGAGTTCTATGCTGGATTATATACTGGTTCATATACTGTGTACCCGTAGCGGATTCGAAGTATTGGCACGTTTTCAATATTCAGTTTTCACTGATCAGGCTATGGGCGTGAAAGTGCAATGTCCGAAGTTCTGTGAACTTCAGTGGCATTATCTGACACTTTAGCTGTTGCCCGATGTGGTGTTTGTGTGGATACCTCATCGCAGTAAATAGTTTTGCTTTATTTCTTGTTTACTGGAAATACACTACTGCCCATTAAAATTGCTACACCACGAAGATGACGTGCTACTGACGCGAAATTTAACCGACAGGAAGAAGATGCTGTGATATGCAAATGATTAGCTTTTCAGAGCATTCACACAAGGTTGGCGCCGGTGGCGACACCTACAACGTGCTGACATGAGGAAAGTTTCCAACCGATTTCTCATAAAAAAACAGAAGATGACCGGCGTTGCCTGGTGAAACGTTGTTGTGATGCCTCGTGTAAGGAGGAGAAATGCGTACCACCACGTTTCCGACTTTGATAAACGTCGGATTTTAACCTGTTGCGATTGCGGTTCATCGTATCGCGACATTGCTGCTCGCGTTGGTCAAGATCCAATCACTGTTAGCAGAATATTTAATCGATGGGTTCAGGAAGGTAATACGGAACGCCGTGCTGGATCCCAACGGCCTCGTATCACTAGCAGTAGAGATGACAGGCATCTTATCAGCATGGCTGTAACAGATCGTGCAGCCACGTCTCGACCCCTGAGTCATGAGATAGGGACGTTTGCAAGAGAACAAGCATCTGCACCAACAGTTCGACGACGTTTGCAGCAGCATGGACTATCAGCTCGTAGACCGTGGTTGCGGTTACCCTCGACGCTGCATCACAGACAGGAGTGCTTGCGATGGTGTACTCAACGACGAAACTGGGTGGACGAATGGCAAAACGTCATTTTTTCGGATGAATCCAGATTCTGTTTACAGCATTATGATGGTCGCATCTGTGTTTGGTGACATCGCGGTGAACGCACATTGGAAGCGTGTATTCGGCATCACCATAGTGGCGTATCACCCGGCGTGATGGTAGGGGGTACCATTGGTTACACGTCTCGGTCACCTTTGTTCGCATTGACGGCAGTTTGAACAGTGGACGTTACATTTTAGATGTATTACGTGGCTCTATCCTTCATTCGATCCCTGCGAAACCCTACATTTCAGCAGAATAATGCACGACCGCATGTTGCAGGTCCTGTACGGTCCTTTCTGGATACAGGAAATGTTCCACTGCTGCCCTGGCCAGCACATCCTCGAGATGTCTCAGCAATTGAAAACGTCTGGTCAATGGTGGCCGAGCAGCTGGTTTGTCACAATACGCCAGTCACTACTCTTGATGAACTGTGGTATCGTGTTGAAACTGCATGGGCAGCTGTACCTGTACATGCCATCCAAGCTCTCTTTGACTCAATGCCCAGGCGTATCAAGGCCGTTATTACGGCCAGAGGTGGTCGTTCTGGGTACTGATTTCTCAGGATCTATGCACCCAAATTGCGTGAAAATGTAGTCAGATGTCAGATCTAGTATAATATATTTGTGCAATGAATACCAGTTTATCATCGGTATTTCTTGTAGGTGTAGCAGTTTTAATGGCGAGTATTGTATTAATTTGTAACTTCCACAATATTAATGCCACACTGATTAGTTTCTGGGCGACTAATTTCTTTTATTGCGACAAAAGTTTTGGTGCACGTGGTTGCAAGGTACGACCTTCACGAAGCATTTAGTGAAAATTATATTTCACAGTTTTTCGTTGCCGTCACCCTGTCCGCAGTTACCAACAGTGTTGACAAAAGAAGCGCGGTGTAGTTCGGGAGAGATCTCCACCACAGTACTGGTCTGCCTGACGTACAACATGTACCAGCCTGCCGCGACGCCCGACTTCTCTGCTTTCGACAGTTGTGTGACTGCCTTGGGGCCACAACGGCCAGCTTCTTGACCTGATGCTTCTGGTGTCTTCCTTCAAGGCTGTCTGTGATGTGGGATTGAACTTAATCTTACTGCCACGTCACGGGGTAGAAAATTAATCTCGTGTCACAAGGAGTAAGAGTTGCTGTTAAGTTTAGTTGCTGTTTCGCGCTACGGCCCCCAAGCAGGCACCGTTGACTGCTGGGCAGGATCTGAATCCGTTCTGACTGTGTCACAGTAGATCGTTTCCTTCGAGGTATTTCACGACGTTCGAGTTAATTCATCAGCATACTTCGAAAGAAAGCTAACTACCATACAGTCCGATCCAGAAGGGTTGCCACAATTGAGCTGCTTTGCTACTCCGAGGGTATCTACTACTGCTAAATTACTCGTACTGGCGAGTCCTTCTGATTAGAGCTCTAGAATACTTACCGCACTTTCTTTGGTGAAGCTATTTCTGGAAACAGTGTTCAGTAACTTCGCTTTAGTGGCACTGTCATAGGTAATATTTCCATTCTTACCGCGCTGTGAAGGTAACGATTCTATTTTTCCGCTGGTATACAGTGGATAGGCAAAATAATGTGAACAGTGGTAGTAATGGGATGGTTGTATTTACGGTCAACAACGCGAGGAAGGCACGTGTCACGCTGGACTCTTTGTTTTCGGTACGGATTAGGCATCAGTGTAGGTTGTTTACGAGTAGTGCACACTTCGTATTTGCATTCAGAGGCCGAGGTCAACGTGTAGTGAAAGACCTAACAGAGTTCCAAGGAGAGCAGATTGTGGGTGCCCGATTAGCTGAAGCATCAGTAACCAAGACGGCCAACTTACTGAATGTTTCAAGAGCAACTGTTTCAACAGTTATGACAGCCTACACAAATTATAGAAAGACAGCATCGTGTAAACGTAATACTGGGCGCAAATCAAAACTAAATGACACATCGTCGTACGCTAACACGAATTGTGTCGAAACAGCACAAAACTACGGCGGCTAAAATGCCTGAAGAGCCCAATGGCCATCTTCGAGACCCGTATCTATCGACACTATCTGCCGAGAACTCCATAAAGCGAATATTCATGGACGAGCTGCTATACCGGAACCATTAGTGACGACAACAAGGCAAAGATGCGTAAAACATGGTGTCAGGAGAATAAATCCTGGACAACTGATCGGTGGAAATACGTCATATGATCCGTCGAGTCAACGTTTTCCTTATTTCCAACATTGGGCTGGGTTTACATCTGGAGAACACCAAAAGAAGCCTATAATCCTGACTGCTTGAGTCCAACCGTTAAGCAGGGAGGTGGAAGTGTGATGCTTCCATCATTACTCTCGAAACGTCTCCTTAGAAAAATGATTGAATTACTATGCTGATAAACCTCTTACATTATTTGATTTTCAAACAGCTGAGCAAAACTGAACGTTCTCAGATATTACTCTCTTTACTTATTCTGATCAACACTAAACTGACACACAATATTTTTAGCGCAACGCAATCTGACTTTCAATAACCCCTACAAAAGAATGGCCCTAACTAACATTAACCTATGCACAATTACCAAATTACCACTTTGAATGTCTGTTAATTCATTACACAGTGGTGCTGATAATCTACGCTCGTCGTCACTATTATTTCTCAGTTTACTCTGGAGCCTAGTGTTACGTTTTTCACTCTCAAAGGCAGTGTGACAGCCAACGATTATGTAAACATTTTAGGTGGTGAGATGCACCCCAAGATTCAAATGTTGTTCCCCAACAATGACACCGTATTTCACGACGATAATGCACCCATTCACACAGCCAGGACAGTACAATCGTGGTGTGAGGAATATGCAACCGAACTACAGCGACTTTCCTGGCCTCCACAGTCCCCACACTTGAACATTAGCGAACCCTCGTGGGCGGTATTGGAACAGATTTGCGCCTCCTTCTGATCGAAGTGCGGCATAACATTCCACTGGAGACTATAAAATCGTTGTATGCTAGTATTCCAAGAAGAATGGCAGCTGTATTATGGGCAAATGGGGGTCCAATCCCTTATTAATAAATCATTCCCAAGTAAGTACAGGTTTTCACATTATTTTGCCTATCTACTGTAGATTACGTATGACCAGAATCTGTTTGGATTATTTGCCGCCGGCCGCTGTGGCCGAGCGGTTCTAAGCGCTTCAGTCTGGAACCGCGTGACCGCTATGGTCGCAGGTTCGAATCCTGCCTCGGGCATGGATGTGTGTGATGTCCTTAGGTTAGTTAGGTTTACGTAGTTCCAAATTCTAGGGGACTGATGACCTCAGATGTTAGGTCCCATAGTGGTCAGAGCCGTTTGAACCACTTTTGATTATTTACCAGATTCCGAGACAATATTTCGTTGTGGACACTATTGAAAGCAACTACCATTGACGTCCGCAATAAATTTCGCCAATCTTGAAGATTTTGCGCTCTTTTAAATCAGGCATGTTTCTTCGTGTCTGCAACAACGTCCTGTATACCGTGGGAGGAGCGGTCCCATCTCTTATTAATTTACTTGGTATGAAACTCTCAAATGGTGTGAAAGTTATTTGTTTTGAATTTCGACTACATTTGGTCTAAGCTTACGTAGTTCGCTTGGACGGAGTGGAGTCTGTCTCCTTGTAAGGCATCGAGAGAAGTTCTATCTGTCTTGTCATGAAGCCAGATTTTGCGTTAATTTTTTGGTGTACTTTGATGTTAAACTACTCAATCTTGTAACAATGATCTCCCTATCAAAATCTCTCTATCGACCATGATTATTTCTATTTTCAAGATTGTCTGTTCCAAAGAGATACAGTATGTTATTACAACCATTTAGATTTCGTGTGCTCTTCCAAACTAAGTTTTTCGGAGAAAGCGCTTACAACAATTTCGGGCGATTTTACGGGTACCACATCTCATTCGGTAAAAGCGGAAGCCTTATAGGATATTTTTGTTGCCAGTCTGTCTGTCTATCAGTTAAGGCCCCTTTTCCTCAGGATCAGGAAAACGTATCAAGATGATATTTATGTCGTATACTAAGATCTACGGTCCGTAGACGATGTAAAACATTTAAGCTTCTAGTTCAGTCCAATGACAAAATACACCAAGATTGCAGTGAATGAGTGACGTGTGCTAGTTCGGCTCGTGAGTTTACCCGAAATTTGAATGTGTTATTAAGCAGTTACGCTGTTATATACGTACGAGATTTGTGTCGCGAGAGTCTAGTATTAAATTAGCAGTTGATTTAGAGTAGATGTTATGTGAGTCTGCTCTTAATATGGAAAACCGTCAAACAAAGTGCAACATCGCCAACGGACACGTGGCTGAGAACTACGGGTCTGCCGCTGCATCGCTGGCTTTCAGTACTGTTGTGCACAGATTATTCTAGCCGTGTTTAACGTATTTACTTCCCTCTCAGCAGTCAGCAGTTTAACGACTGCATCTGACTCCGCAGGTCTTGGCCACAAACCTCCCTCCCCTCTGAAGATACCTGACACTTGAAATTACTTCAACCTACGCTTGAGCGCTGTATTCCCTCTCCAGCGCTCACCCAGACTCATATTCGTCCATCAGCGGCATCCTCATACCCTCACATGTCCTGCACCTGAACGCACACAGTCCTATTTGCACACGAAAATGTCCAGTCTCTGCCAGCTCACCTCGACGAGTTCCGTCATATATATTTCGATATACAGACATCCATACAATACTTCTGTCGGAGGCGTGCCTCAAACCGAGTATTCCCACAAGTTCGGTAAATCTGGATGGCTGCTTCTTTCAAATACATGACGGTTGTGACAGACAAGGGGTTGGAATAGGGGCGTTGGAATGAGGGTGTCCACACACTCTGATTCATACCACCTAGTGTGCTATATATGAAAATTACCGAACAATCACTTTAATAAGCCACAGCTGCAAAATACTAAAGCGAATTCTTTACAGACTAATGGAAAAACTAGTAGAAGCCAACCTTGGGGAAGATCAGTTTGGATTCCGTAGAAATGTTGGAACACGTGAGGCAATACTGACCTTACGACTTATCTTAGAAGAAAGACTAAAGAAAGGCAAACCTACGTTTCTAGCATTTGTAGACTTAGAAAAAGCTTTTGACAATATTGACTGGAATACGCTCTTTCAAATTCTAAAGGTGGCAGGGGTAAAATACAGGAAGCGAAAGGCTATTTACATTTTGTACAGAAAGCAGATGGCAGTTATAACAGTCGAGGGACATGAAAGGGAAGCAGCGGTTGGGAAGGGAGTGAGACAGGGTTGTAGCCTCTCCCCGATGTTATTCTATCTGTATATTGAGCAAGCAGTAAAGGAAACAAAAGAAAAATTCGGAGTAGGTATTAAAATCCATGGAGAAGAAATAAAAACTTTGAGGTTCGCCGATTTCATTGTAATTCTGTCAGAGACAGCAAAGGACTTGGAAGAGCAGTTGAACGGAATGGACAGTGTCTTGAAAGGAGGATATAAGATGAACATCAACAAAAGCAAAACGAGGATAATGGAATGTAGTCGAATTAAGTCGGGTCATGCTGAGGGAATTAGATTTGGAAATGAGGCACTTAAAGTAGTAAAGGAGTTTTGCTATTTGGGGAGCAAAATAACTGATGACAGTGGAAGTAGAGAGGATATAAAATGTACTCTGGCAATGGCAAGAAAAGCGTTTCTGAAGAAGAGAAATTTGTTAACATCGAGTATAGATTTAAGTGTCAGGAAGTCGTTTCTGAAAGTATTTGTATGGAGTGTAGCCATGTGTGGAAGTGAAACATGGACGATAAATAGTTTAGACAAGAAGAGAATAGAAGCTTTCGAAATGTGGTGCTACAGAAGAATGCTGAAGATTAGATGGGTAGATCACATAACTAATGAGGAGGTATTGAATAGAATTGGGGAGAAGAGGAGTTTGTGGTACAACTTGTCAAGAGAAGGGACCGGATGGTAGGACATGTTCTGAGGCATGAAGGGATCACAATTTTACCATTGGAGGGCAGCGTGGAAGATAAAAATCGTAGAGGGAGACCAAGAGATGAATTCACTATGCAGATTCAGAAGGATGTAGGTTGCAATAAGTACTGGGAGATGAAGAAGCTTGCACAGGATGGAGTAGCATGGAGAGCTGCATCAAACCAGTCTCAGGACTGAAGACCACAACAACAACAACAACAGTGTGCTATATACAATCAGCACTAGTGAAGATAAACAAGTGGGACATAATTTCATAGAGATGAAATTCCTTAAGAGAAAGTGCCTGATATGTGTTCTTACAAACCTCCTAAATTAGGAGCCTTTGTCAGCTTTGAAACTGATCTTTCAAGTAACAAAATTTTTTTACTCAATAGTTCTTCCAGGTTGAAATTTCATTGGATAATTTCATGTTTAAATGTGTTGCTAGTAGGGGGGGGGGGGGGGGCAAATCTGGCATCAGCTCAGATTGGTAGAGCGGGTTGCCAACATCAGCAGCAACCAGGAGCAGACCTATTCTTTTCTTTCAGCTGACAGGTTCTTGACCTATTGTTGTGCTAAGATATTTATGACCCCCCAGGAGTAATCGAACCATTTGAGAAACCTCAAACGACTCCTACCCTCCTGTCTATACCCCTCCTACTCTCCCACCCATCTGGGAACGTCCCTGCTGATAAATGCACACTTTTGACACAAATTTGCCTGACGAATTAATTAATTCAATCGAATAATTAATTCCTCCCTTCTGTGAAACCCCAAGCCTTCGCCCTTCCCTTTCACAAATGGTTATTGTCAAGAAAAAGTTTCAGTTGATTGGCCATTTGGTGGGAAATCGATTGCAGTGTATGGAATATTGTTTCTACTATTTCTGGAAGACAAAGCAAAGTTAAATAAATCGGTCAGAAATGAACTGAAGTGTATGGAATGCTGTTTATTTAAACATTTTCAGAGTGACATGGAAGTATGAACTATTTAAACAATAACAGCGCTTTTTTTATCCCAATCGCTTAAGGAAACACATAATGACAGTGTCACAGACCCCTTAAACACATCTAAAAAACACTCTCGCATCTCACCATATGTGCAGCCTCCCTGGAGTCGGGGAATATCAGAGGGATTTGGAAACGCTTGTTAGATCACAGCACCACTGTCGGCTTTCAGCAGCTATGCCTCCGCAATAAGTGCCGTGCTAACTCCTGAACAGAAGCACCAAATGGCGAAAACCCTTTGATATTGACACCTGAGGAATTCCTATCGAAACTCATGCTCTCTCTCTCAAGTGGCCATGCCCTGTTGCATGCCACTGTGGGGCCTGCATGCGCCGATGGTCACACTCCGAACAAACTGCAAACAAAGCAGTGTTTACCTAGTAAGCCCACAGCTGTGGATGTCTTGGAAATATTCCCTCACTCTGTCAGATTAATTCGCTAATTAACTAAATAGATAACTTGGTATGAGACAGTTTCTCCTTGCCTCCTGTTGGTGGATACTAGGATTGAAATATTTGGTGGGGTTTCTTTTCCTTGACTCCTACCGGTGGATACTGATACAATTAGGTCATTTGGCCTTAAGTCCATTACGTTGGAGGTAACTGAAAATTTCAAAGTTCACTTCAGTTGTATGCTATGTCCTTAAACACTCTGTAGAAGGATTGGATTGGAGTGTGTGCTCGCAATACCACTACTGGTATGATGTTGCGACTAGGTTTTTAAAGCACTATATAACCCCTAAGTTGGTTCTTTCTGATACATTCGGAAAGAGGAGGAAGTGGCTACTGCGTGATAGGATAGAGATTATAACAACAAATACCTGTGCAAGACCGAATCCACTTTGATGTATTGAGAAGCACTAAATACGACACACTTAAAGTATGGTTTGTAGCAGTAGTTGTGATGGCTAGATGTCAGAGATCGCTGAAACACTCACACAACCCGCGCGCTCACCTCCCGATGTCCACACAGAGCACGTCAGTCCCCTCATACGCCGCTGGCGCCAGTGCTCAGATGTCTATGGAAACTTGCCACGGCCGCAGCCGCAGTATTGGATGCGTGTGTATGCCAGAGTGCACCACCCCTGGCCATATAGGGCATCAGGGATGATTGGAGTGGCGGGAATTCGGACGTTATCAATACGTCCAGTGCAAACACCTGTCATTCAGAATCTCCTCTCACGCAACACACACGCGAGTCACTTCACTAGCTGCCTCTACTGCAACAACAGCAGACAGGCCGGCGCGGTCTTTGTGCCTTACCGCCTGTTACAGGCTGAGATAATAAGTTTTGCCAACTGCTCACGCTCGACCTTTCAGCCAGCCGTGGTGCACTGCGAAACTGCTGCGGCTTGGAGGTATACAGTAGTTCTAACCAATTCCACCCTGACATAGAAACCCCTCCCAGAGTTTAAGAAAATCCGAGACAACGATTTTGTCGAAATATACCTCGAATTTCTCAAGACAAATGTAGATCTCTCCCTTTTATACAAGACATCTTTTTTAGAAGACAGAAGAAATCAGGGCATACACGCCTTTTCACATCGCTGAAGAGTCGTTACTAGTTGTGAAAATCCTGTAACAGTATGGCATAGGCTACATTTCCTCTAAGTGATTTCTCATCAAGTAGAAAGAATCTGTTCTAATCAACTTAATATCTGTTACCTCATGCATCACTCGACTAAAATATTAAACTCATTTTTGGCTCTTGAGGAAATCCTAAAGTGTACTTCTGTCACAGAATGCCCCCACTTTCAAACTGCCTTAAAGTAGCCAGATGCTTCGTCACATACAAAGTCTCTTAAGGTAACAGCACAGAGACGCTGTAAATATCAGGTTCATACTACATATCGCTTTATAAATTCGCTAATACATCTGATTTTATTACAACGATCGTCTCTCCTTGTGAGGTGTGAGATAGAAATTTCGTTAAAAGATTTTGCCACAGCAAAGAAGAACTCCTGATTTCCACTCCAAGTCAAGAATCATATCTGTGCGACTCCAGACATCGCTTCCATCAGTCAGGTGACACGTCTTTGATATCAAGTTAATAGACTAATTGATTAAATTGATCATGAAAGTCACTTTGCATAGGGAGTAATTTTTTTTATTAGTCGGAGTACACTCACCAGGTAGCTCAAATGGGTACCACTGGAGAAAAGACTATGGTCTTTTCAAGGAACACAATTGAGAACAGACATTTGAAACTGACTGCAGAAGGATTCTACTGCCAGCAACATACATTTCACATACCGGCTGAGCTATTAAACACAAGATCACAACGACTATACAACTGTGTCACCCTGCATAAAAAGCGATCGTGGTTCTACAGGCACACTCAAGAGTCGCTGGTGGTGGTACGCTTTCTAGTAGAAATCCTGTCTCTGATTTTGAATCAAGTTGATCCATTCAACCATATACTTGCATAGAACCTACGGAGATGTCTGTTAAAAATTATAGCCAGCAGTGAATCAGATCTGTTAGTATCCCATACAGGAAAACTCCAGCGTATTGTTTTTAGACAATCCCTCTGCATCTTGTAACTGTTTGTCAGTCTCTGCCCCACACTCTGAGTAGCTTTGTCCATGTGAGCTGAAACGTCCCCTTTGAACTATTTATACATGACTATCCTTAACCTGACACACAATATTTTTAGCGCAACGCAATCTGACTTTCAAAATTCCCTACTAAAGAATGGCCCTGACAAACATTAAACTATACCTTTCACAAATCACTTACCTCACAAAAATCTTCGCTGCTCAAGCTACTGCAATACAGCGAGCGCCACTACTGCCAGCTAAATAAAAGATTCAAACTATGGAAGGCACTAACTACTGATAGGGATAGTTAGCAAATGAAAGATATTAATAGAGAGCAAACAATGTATTTACCTTAATATCATCACAAGTCATAATATATATATCAGTTCATGACAAATTATAAAACTCCGCCATCTCTCTCCCCACATCCACCACTGCTGGCGGCTCACCTCCAACTGCGCAACGCTACGCGCTGTTCACAGCCAGCTGCCTAACACTACAATGGCGAGTATTACAACAATGCAAAGCAGCCACAGACTGCACACAGCACAGCCAGTGATTTTCATATTGAGCGCTACGTAACGTTGCCAATAAGAAAACATAAACAGCCTACTTACATAGAGAAAACATAAACAGCCTACTTACATAGAGAAAACATAAACAGCCTACTTACATAGCCCCCATGCTCCCCACAAAAAATTTTACAAAATTTTTTTTGGGCAGTGGCCAATAATGATTTGATAAAATTTTTCATAATTACAGTAACAAAGATATAAAATGCACACATTTATTGATATTATGTTGGTCAAAAGCTCAAATTTTCTCACAGTCCATAAAGACAGTCCTAATCGTACATAACAGGAGAATAGCAGTGTTTTTCTCAAAGTCTGAGCAGTAAAAGAAAATGCACACAGAAGTAGTGGATTTCCATGCAGTCTTGAAGAAGTAGTGTTGTCCTTCCAACGGAAAGACAGTGCTGACTCTCGACATGCAGACAAGTATTGGTCCACAACAGAGCAAACCCACAGCAGAGTCAGTCGAAGTTTTGATGAATATTGGTAGGTAGGTCATCACAGAGCAGACCCACTGTAGTCCTGGTAGAGATTACGGTATTGGTGGGCCATCAAAGATGTAGACCCACTGTAGTCCTTGTAGAGACGGCCAGCAGCCATCTGTTGCAAATGTGCAGGTGCACAATCACCATCGAAGAGTCTTGCAGAGAATATAGCAAGTCCATAAACCACCACTTGTGCACTCACAACGCTTTTGGAATTGTCCTTAGAACCAGCAATGCTGTTATCCAGTCCCTTGCTGAGTTATTAACACACGTGCAAACACTAACAGTCCCTACTTCTCACATATTGTCCATGTACTATGACCAACAGAAACGTGTGCAGTGAAATGTAACTAACAAGTTAATAATGTCATGAACTGGTGACAATTACAATTTTATAACATAAGAATACAATTACAAAGGTACAAAATACATCATTAAAAACATAATAATACAGATAACATTTGTAGTACAGGCTTTACAAAAGAATAGAAATAAACATATACATCAGTGTTACAAAAATAGTGACATAAGTACATACATAAAATAATGAGAATAGTTTTCGAAACATTAATTTCACACATGAACATTGAAACAGAACAGAATTGTAAACAACTTTACAAAGAAAATAACATATTATTAATGCAACTTATATTTGAGGATAACAGTATTCCTCATCATAGTGAATGTAGCTTAATATTAAAAGAAGAAAAAATTCTATGAAACTACACAGAGACAGGAAGAAAACAAATACTCAAGGGTACACAAACACATAGTGGGATAACACCAATAGGAAAGGACAGGGTTCGTTTTCAGTGTAACATGTGGTACTGCAGTCCAACCCAAAACTTCATATATCTTTCCTCTTATTTCATCCTTTGTTTCCACCAAAAAAATCCTATCCAAGCATGCTTTCTGTATTCTATTCATATTTCTTTCAATATAATTATTTCTCAGTGTACAATACTCATTTTGGCCCAAATCTTTTTCATATTGTCCATAGTCAGTTTCTTATATAGTCTACCCCCTCTTAAGCTAACTTAAATCTACTGAGCTCAGATGCTAAACTAAGGGACGAGGCTATGCAGCATCACATAACAAATTATCACAAACAGCAATGCAAAAAAATGCAAATTGGCAAAGCTAGCAGCATAAATGAGCAAAAGTCAAATTCAATAACACTATGCCTGGCAAACAGCAGCTTATATCTAAACATGACATAGCTCAAGAAGAAAAAATATTACAGTAAAAACAACAATGCAGATAAGGGAAATGTATATTCACATCTTAATGTCTATGTAATTAACGTGGTGCACCACAAGAAGTTACTCTACCAAAAAGTTACCAATTACTTGAAAAGAAAATTATGAATGCAGTTACTAGTTCCTTCTTATTGTTCTTTCCTTTCCAAGTGCTCCTTTTTTAAAGAATGTGGATCATAAAATAATTATTTAATAGATCTGTTGACAGAAAGTGTTCACATTAGCAAATGCATTTTATTTTATAAAAGCAATGCTGCAACACAGCTGGAAAACAGATGTCAAGTGAAATAAGCAACTATGAAAAGCAAAGCATAAAAATATCATTCAGTAGTCATGTGACATTTCATAAGTTAGTAGCTCTCAACTCTCGTAGAAAGACGCTTGTCGTAATCAGGTGTGCAGATGTACGAATATTTCCCATCAATTCATAAGCATTTCAGTAATTAGCACAAAGTGCGAGTAATCATATGTTTTCAAGTAACGAGGGTGTCGCATTAGCGATGAAAGGCACACCCTAATGGCTTGTTCTCCAGGTGTTTGACACGTCCCACGTCCCCTTTCTTTTTCTACCTGTGCCGCTGAAAAGGGCTCGCAATAATGGCTTTTTCTCCAGGCGTCTGACACAGCTGGGTGCCCGCCACGCATTACGTGCAGGTGGTCACTTAACTTTCGTACGGAAATATTTACGACAGCAGTTTCTGCTACCGTTGAAGTCTCATTTAAAAATATTTCACAGGTCAAGAATTAGCGTTGCAAATCTGTAGAAACAAAATCCTATAAATATAAGTGTCCAAAAAAAAATATTCGTCAGCATTGTGATACAGTCACACATTTCATAACTCTTAAAGTACGTTTCTTGGTTTCCAACATCCTTTTCATAAATCAGAGTCCCTAAACACTACTCATTATTCCTTACCTCATTATACATATACATATTCGTCGACACTTCTTCAATATTTCATCGTGAGAAATACGTAGCATAATAAACATTCCTCAACAACATAATACACATCGTCGACGTAATAACAACATCATAACACTTCAGTCAAATCTCAAAATCGTCGTAACTTCCTCCAATAATTTCTAAGCCTAAAATAATTCTCTGCTCATGTCAAAAGTGTCAGCTGCCTCAAACGTACTTTAAAAATCATGATTTCATACCAAATACATCATTCAAAGCTCTCACAGTATCACAATGATTCCGAAAAATATGAGCGTTTCTCAAAGTGCAGACAAAATACAGTTTCATAAGTGTGAAGTTATCCAACTGTGTAATTACGTAAACATCTGTCACTGATATAGTAAAATAAATGTTTGTCTCTCTCAGTTAAATGATCAGATAGCTGTGTAATTTGTGTGTTAGAGAAATATGGTACCGATGTGTAAAGTTGTATAAGCAAATACCATATTAGCTAGGGTTCCTTGTGGTTGCCACACACATGGTACACAAAGTAGGCGTGTACCCCCCTGAGGATAAATGTAATTATACCCTCAGGTGTTACAAATTACAGCAATGGAATGAAATGTATCACGGAAAAATTTCTTTGTAATTAAAAAATCTTTGAAAATAAGTGTTTTAAGTATAAGATTAATCACTCAAATGCGTGTCCTGTAGCGCTAAATGTGCATCTTGTTGTAAGATAATCTCTGTGGAAGTGTCGTAGTTATTTTCCTCCGAAAGCTAAGTTCTGCAGAAGTCAATGTACTTACCTCATGATAACAAAAGTGAAATGCTTTGCGTATAGATATCGTAGTTATTATGCTTATTGGCGTGATGAAGAAAGTACTGTACAGTAACGTATTGTTATGCCACGAAAAAGGCTGTCTCATTGTTGCTATACCACAAAAGTTACTACTAAAACATATTTTACTTTGCAGAAGAATTCAGAAAACTGTGCAGATATAAAACAGAAACACCGCAAAATCAACATTGTAAATTGTCACTCATTAGTAGCGTCGTGATAAAATCGTGTTGCTGTCACATAAACTAACTATTGTCTCATCTGGTATCTCACAGAAAGTACTTTAAATCCGGAATGTATTTTCAAGTAAACCAAAATGTTGCATTAAAATCTCATTAGCAGTACTGGTAAATGTTCTAATCGTGCAACTAACAAGCAAGAATGTACACACACAATTACACTGTGTCGTCTGTTCGCAATAACAATGCATTCGTAATTTCTGTTTAAATAATTTCTCTTGGTTCTTGGCTGGATATTTAACTTCAAACATTGTTGCATGGTAACAGTTTCTAAAGCATACTAGTAACGTGAAGTGAAACGTTTTATGGCAAAGACAAAGTTAAAAAGCAGATTATCTTTCAATAAACGGTTTTACATGTGAAATGTGGTGTAAACCTTTACTCTTCCTAGTACGCAGAGTTTCAACTTCAAAGCAATTATCATGTGGTATACGTCGGTAAAGAATACTGGAGTTTTTCTCAAGGTTAGCGTCTATGTTATTTTTCTCTGAGCCAGCCGGCGCACGCGGCTGCCTGCGGTGTGAGTCATTGTCTGTCTCTTTGTTGCCGCGCGTCGTTACTGGGATTAGGAGGCCTAACTTCCACAAATTCACCTCCTCGAGAGGGCCCAGCTCTGTTTAAAGCTCGCCAGTTCTGATGGAATTCAGGTCTGTCGTTATGTCGGTAGTTTACATAGTTTCTTGTTTGTCGGTCATGTGGTGGAGAATTTCTCCCTGAATCGTAACTCTGCGCCGAACTGTTGCGTCTGAAGTTATTCTGCCTCCCTTGATAATAATTGTTTTGGTTACCATATTGTCTATTTCTATGGTTATCTCTGTCATATTCATTTCTACGGAAATGCGATCTTTCTCTGTAACTATTACTACTCTGCCAACGGTTGTCATACGGGTGGTGTCTGTTTTGGTCACGATTTGTGTTGTGAGAATAGCCTTGTCGTGTAAAGTTATTACTTCTTTCATCGCGGAATTGCGACGGGTGTGACCTGTAATTGCTGTGTTCCTGGTTTCGCGTTCCGCGATTGTCAGTGTCAATTTCTAATTCTTGTAAGAGTCCCTGAAAAGCTTCAATGTCGTCTTTGCAACGTCCTGCCAAAATAATATGTCGTAAATGTTCAGGTAATTTGATTAAGCAAATGCGGATGAGTTCTGAGGGGCTGTATGGGTTTGACAGGTACTGATTCTTGTGCAACATGTCTTCAAAATATTTCACAAGACTGGAGAATTCAGATTGTTCGAAATGTTTCATCATTATGATGCCATGTTTTACTCGGTCTTGTGTGGCTTGAGACCAATATGCTGAGAGGAAGGCATGGTAAAATTCTCCTTCACTGTGGCAATCGTGAATTACCGATCGCATTCTTACAGCTGGTTCATTCTCTAAGTAGCCACACATAAATTCTAATCTGTGTTCCAACGACCAGTTGGGAGGAAAACAATGAGAGAATTGATGGAGCCATGCTTGTGGATGAATGTCGTTGGCAGAATTCTTAAACGTTTTGAATTTACGTGTAGTAATGAACAGCTTATAGTCAAAATCATCGTGTCGGCGAGTAGCATCTCGGTCATAGTTACGTCGTTTCGGCGGTTCCATCTCAAAATTCGGTGTACCTTGCCAACTTCTTTCACAATTTCCGAAGTGCCCTGTGTTGTTATTTTGTGTCTGTTCCGTATTTGTATGTCCCTCTTCCCGTATTGGGGCGCGAGTGTCCTCTGAAATACGTAATTCTTGTACTACTTGTGCCAACTGATCTTGCACTTCCCGGATTTCTCTTTTGTACTGTGTATTGATTTGATTTTGATTTTGTTTGAATTTTCTAATTTGTTCATACTCTTCTGTGTCAGTGAAGGCTACAGGTGTTGTGTCATTCAGATCATCATCTACCTTTGTAGATAAGTTAGTGAACTGATCTGAAAGTTCGGCTACTTTATCCGATAGTTAAATCATTTCCTCTGTATGTTTTTCTGAACCAAGTTTCAGAGTGTCCATTTGTGTTGCAGTCGTGTCTACTGTGACCTTTAAGTTTTCCTGAGTTTTTGCAAGTTGCGTAACCGAATCGGTAGATGCAACTGAGTCAATTTTAGCTTGCAGGGTGTTGTGATTTTCATGAAAAATAGTTTGCAGTTCTTTTATGGCTGCTTCATGATTCTGTAATGCATTTTCATGCCGCGAAAAAATAGGTTGGAAATGCTCACAAATTTGTGATTTTACGTCATTACAGACTTTTTGACATTTCGATTCAATGTTATGTAACTCAGTGGTTAAATCTTCACGTGTTTGTTCAAGTGTAGTGTCTAACTTTTGAAGATTTTGTTCCATTGTGTCTAACTTTTTGAGATTTTGTTCCACTGTGTCTAACTGTTGCTGTGTTTGTCTCTGGTTTTGTTCCATTTGTTACATTAATTGCAATAATAATGTATTAGTGTCTGGAATCTGTTTCTCTACGCTTTTCGGCAGTGCATTTGCACCGACAACATTCACATTTTGACAAGCAGAAAATGTGTCTTGACTTATTTGAGAAAACGGTGATGACCCAAAACCTGAATCTACAGTATTTGCGAAATTGTGTCCTGTCATTTCGGATTCCTGAGGCGAGCTGTTGCCGACCGATCGATCGATAATGCTTCCCTGTTCACTACCTGTTTCACTGTCTACACCATTGTTTGCAGCCCGCTCCATTTCCCTATTCACAATTACCAAATTACTACTTTGAACATCAGTTAATTCATTACTCGGTGGCGCTAACACACTGCTCTCATTTTCACTGTCATTTCTCAGTTTACTTTGGAGCCTAGTATTACGTTTTTCACACGCCATTATTGTCACAGTATTTCACACGACAACACAGAAAAACACAATTTGAAGAGCAAAAATAAGAGAACACATTAACATAACACTGAAAAAATATCTAGTTAATTGCACGCGCTGCTGAGAAATACTTGGTGTAAAACTGCATGCATGCTACAACTGTTTTACTGTACCACAATGAAAGACTGCAACTACAAAGGAGATTCTCTCTACAATTACGCGCTAGCAATAAACAAAAGCTACACTAAATACACAAACTACAAGAAAAATCAGAAGATTCCAGTGAGGTATCCTAGGCCAAGGGTCGACATATGAAACGTCCCCTTTGAACTACACAAAACTGAGCAGTAAACATGTACTGTGGCGCTAAAGTTACTTTGGCTCTTGAAACGTCCCCTTTGAACTATTTATACATGACTGTCCTTAACCTGACACACAATATTTTTAGCGCAACGCAATCTGACTTTCAAAATTCCCTACTAAAGAATGGCCCTGACAAACATTAAACTATACCTTTCACAAATCACTTACCTCACAAAAATCTTCGCTGCTCAAGCTACTGCAATACAGCGAGCGCCACTACTGCCAGCTAAATAAAAGATTCAAACTATGGAAGGCACTAACTACTGATAGGGATAGTTAGCAAATGAAAGATATTAATAGAGAGCAAACAATGTATTTACCTTAATATCATCACAAGTCATAATATATATATCAGTTCATGACAAATTATAAAACTCCGCCATCTCTCTCCCCACATCCACCACTGCTGGCGGCTCACCTCCAACTGCGCAACGCTACGCGCTGTTCACAGCCAGCTGCCTAACACTACAATGGCGAGTATTACAACAATGCAAAGCAGCCACAGACTGCACACAGCACAGCCAGTGATTTTCATATTGAGCGCTACGTAACGTTGCCAATAAGAAAACATAAACAGCCTACTTACATAGAGAAAACATAAACAGCCTACTTACATAGAGAAAACATAAACAGCCTACTTACAGAGCATTCCAATTTAAGTCGAAAGCGAACGGAAGTCGGAAAGTGCTGTATCTAAGACCTTCTGCATCCCATGGAGAAACTGGGTGAGCTGCGTTAATGTGACAGGATCTTGTTTCGACCACATGTTGCAAATAGGAACATACTGTCATAGCTCAGCCAACCAACACTCAATGTGTAAGGCTAGTGCCAATGACGCTTTCTCTTGCGACACGACGTAATACACTCCTGGAAATTGAAATAAGAACACCGTGAAGTCATTGTCTCAGGAAGGGGAAACTTTATTGACACATACCTGGGGTCAGATACATCACATGATCACACTGACAGAACCACAGGCACATAGACACAGGCAACAGAGCATGCACAATGTCGGCACTAGTACAGTGTATATCCACCTTTCGCAGCAATGCAGGCTGCTATTGTCCCATGGAGACGATCGTAGAGATGCTGGATGTAGTCCTGTGGAACGGCTTGCCATGCCATTTCCACCTGGCGCCTCAGTTGGACTAGCGTTCGTGCTGGACGTGCAGACCGCGTGAGACGACGCTTCATCCAGTCCCAAACATGCTCAATGGGGGACAGATCCGGAGATCTTGCTGGCCAGGGTAGTTCTAGAGCACGTTGGGTGGCACGGGATACATGCGGACGTGCATTGTCCTGTTGGAACAGCAAGTTCCCTTGCCGGTCTAGGAATGGTAGAACGATGGGTTCGATGACGGTTTGGATGTACCGTGCACTATTCAGTGTCCCCTCGACGATCACCAGTGGTGTACGGCCAGTGTAGGAGATCGCTCCCCACACCATGATGCCGGGTGTTGGCCCTGTGTGCGTCGGTCGTATGCAGTCCTGATTGTGGCGCTCACCTGCACGGCACCAAACACGCATACGACCATCATTCGCACCAAGGCAGAAGCGACTCTCATCGCTGAAGACGACACGTCTCCATTCGTCCCTCCATTCACGCCTGTCGCGACACCACTGGAGGCGGGCTGCACGATGTTGGGGCGTGAGCGGAAGACGGCCTAACGGTGTGCGGGACCGTAGCCCAGCTTCATGGAGACGGTTGCGAATGGTCCTCGCCGATACCCCAGAAGCAACAGTGTCCCTAATTTGCTGGGAAGTGGCGGTGCGGTCCCCTACGGCACTGCGTAGGATCCTACGGTCTTGGCGTGCATCCGTGCGTCGCTGCGGTCCGGTCCCAGGTCGACGGGCACGTGCACTTTCCGCCGACCACTGGCGACAACATCGATGTACTGTGGAGACCTCACGCCCCACGTGTTGAGCAATTCGGCGGTACGTCCACCCGGCCTCCCGCATGCCCACTATACGCCCTCGCTCAAAGTCCGTCAACTGCACATACGGTTCACGTCCACGCTGTCGCGGCATGCTACCAGTGTTAAAGATTGCGATGGAGCTCCGTATGCCACGGCAAACTGGCTGACACTGACGGCGGCGGTGCACAAATGCTGCGCAGCTAGCGCCATTCGACGGCCAACACCGCGGTTCCTGGTGTGTCCGCTGTGCCGTGCGTGTGATCATTGCTTGCACAGCCCTCTCGCAGTGTCCGGAGCAAGTATGGTGGGTCTGACACACCGGTGTCAATGTGTTCTTTTTTCCATTTCCAGGAGTGTAGAAAAGACAGTATGTGCAGTTACAGCGGTCTTATTAAGAAAATTAGGAAGACACTAGATCATACAGGAACTGGAAGAAGGACGAGAATTTTTCTACTGCATTGCCATAGATATCCAAACTACATACATGTACTGCAGTCTGTAGGAGGTCTGCGTCACTCAGGGATCATTCATGTCTGTCACATAAACATTCTGTTCCTCCTCCTCATTTTCTGCCATCCAACAGAGAAAACCTATGAACCATAAAACCTCTGCTAATGTCACCCAGTAAAGAATTCGATAATATTTTACTGCATCTCTGTCTTACAATATATTGGGAAACAAATGTTGTCTCCATGCTAGCATTGACCATATGTGCACATGGCCAGTGAGTTGCATTAGGCTAGGTTGGGTTAGGTTATATTAGTTTAGGATAGGTTAGATTAGGTTACATTAGGTTAGGTTGGGCTGTGTTGGATTACGATAGGTTAAGATGGGTAAGGATAGGTTAGGTTAGGTTATGATAGATTAGGTTAGGTCAGGTAGGGGAGGGTTCGGTTACATTAGGTTATGTTATGGTAAGTTAGGTTACATCAGGCTGGGATTGGTTAGGTTTTGTTACATTAGGATGGGTTACAGTAGGTTGGGTTAGTTTGGGTCAGATTAGGTTGCGAGAGGGTAGAATGTGTGAGGTTGGTTTTGGTTAGGTTGGGCTACAATAGGTTAGGTTAAGTTAACTTGTGTTAAGTTAGGTCAGTTAGGTTAGGTTAGGTTGACTTGGGTTATGTTAAGTTTGGTTAGGTTATGTTATGAAAAATTAAGTTAAGCTACATTAGGTTGGGTTTGTGTGGGATGTATTTGGTTCAGTTAATTTAGATTAGATTAATCTGCCATCAGTTTGGTTGGGTTGGGTTATGTTTGGTTTGGTTTGGTAAGGTTAGGATATATTGCATTAGGTTCAGTTAGGTTGAGTTAGTCTGAGTTAGGTTGCATTAGTTTAAGTTAGGTTAGGATGGGGTAGTAGAGCTTTGGTTTGGTTAGGTTAGGTTTGGTTGGGTTAGGTTAATTTATGTTCAGTGAGGTTATGTAAGAATTGGTTGGACTGGTTAGGTTAGGTTGCGTTGGGTTAAGGATACATTTGGATAAGTTAGGTAAGTCTAATGTTGCTTGTGTCTGGTTACATTAAGTTATTTTAGGTTAGGTTAGTTTGCATTGAGTTGGGTTGGGTTTCACAGGTTATGTCAGGTTAGATTGCTATGGGGTAGGTTGGATTAGCTTAGTTTAGGTTGGGTTAGGTAAAGTTTGTTTGGGTTACATTAGCTTAGGTTATGTTAGGTATTGTTCAGTTAGGGTAGGTCTGGTGAGGTTAGGTTAGTTTGTGTTAAGTTAGGTTATGAGATGTTGGGTCAAGGTGGGATAGGTTGGGTTAAGTTATGTCTGTTTGGTCTAGGTTCGGTTAGATTACAATAGGTTAGATTATGTTGGTGATGTTAGGTTAGGTTTTGGTGGGTGATGTCACATAAGGTTAGGTTAGGTTAGGTTAGGTTGTGTTGGGTTGGGTTGGATTAGTTTCGGTTGGATTCAGTCAGGTTACTTTAAATTAGGTTGAGTTAGTTTGGGTCTAGTTAGGTTGGTGTAGGTGAGGAGACATTGGTTAGGTTACGTTAGGTTAGATTAGGTTAGTCTGGGTAGATTTGTATTAGGCTAGGTTAGGTAAGGGTAAGTTATGTTATGTTAGGTTAAGTTAGGTTAGGCTGGGATTTTAGGGTTCAGTTAAGTTAGGTTAGGATGCTTTGGGATGGTTTAGGTTAGGTTGGGTTTGGTTTGGGTAAAATAGATTAGGCTGGGTTAGGTTAGGTTAAGGTAGGTTAGGTTGCATTATGTTACGTTTGGTTGGGTTAGGTCGGGTTACATTGTGTTAGTTAGGGTTATTTTGAGCTGTTTTAGGTAAGGGTATGTTATGTTAGGTTAGGGTAGATTATACTTTGTTGTGTTGTGTTTGGTTAGGTTGAGTTAGATTAGGTTAGGTTATTTTGGGTTAGGTTTGGTTGGGTTAGGTTACATCAGGTTAGCCTAACATAACCTAACACAATCTAAATTAGGTTAGGTCAAATTATGATGGGTTAGCTTATGTTTGCTTGGGTTAGGTTAGGTTTAGTTTGGTTAGTCTAGGATAGGTTAATTTTGATAAGGTTGAGTAGGTAATGTTTGGTTATGTAGGGTTGTGCTAGGTTAGACTGTTTTAGGTTAGGTTGTGTTATGTTAGATTATGTTATGTTACAATAGGTTAGGGTAGGTTAAGTTACGTTCAGTCAGGTTAGGTTGCGTTAGGAGAGGTTAGTTTGGGTTCAGTTGTGCTGTCTTAGATTAGTTTGACTGAGGTTAGGTTAGGTTATGTTATTTTATTTTAGCTTCCATCTTGTCTGAACCAATCTGTAGAGGCACCTATATCCGAGCACAAAGGATGTGTTGTGAATGAATGGAGCAGTCTGGTTGGCTCTTACTAAATTCAGCCGCTAAATTACTTATGCTGCCAGTGTGGGAGCACTGTACACCAGATGTCGCTCTCAGTGGCAAAACTACTTTGTACAGATCGCCATATTGCACTGACAGCTAAACCCAGATCGCCAGATAAAGAAAGACAATGTCCTCAACTTCACTGATCTACCACTGATGATGGAACCTTGCATATTTCAGCGTAAAACCGACATCCACTCCGGCTATATATCACCTCATACCGTTTTGATGCAGTAAACACGCAATTCATATCCTGCTCCATACAAAATCATCACTTCTGCATCCTGCATATAGCTATTGATCATCAGACACTCATACATATACTGCGGACTCTATTGTAGAAAGGCTGGGTCGGTTCCCCTTGGCACTAAGACCTGCTGGACCTGACTTGCTTCCTTGCTTACTTCCTGCATCCATCTCCAGATGCTGGGATTACAAGAACAAGTGTATCTTCACATGATTTGTCAGAATATCATACCATTTCCCAATACTTCTCGATATCAAGCACGTAGCAATATCGCTGGCATAGCAGCACCTTTTGCACAGCTCAGCGAGGCAGAGCGTGCTGTAAACCACTGAGTAACACTTATCTAGTCTGTGAAGACCTTTATGTGAAAACTGGAAAAAAATAGATGAAACTGAGATTTCCACTCGTGAATACTGATATCGGAGATTAACAAATTCCAAATCTTCCTTATAATTTACAAAGTCAGCTAAGGGGTTTCTCATGTATAGAGACATGTGGTCCAGTGCAGTCACACATCCATTTGAATCATCTCAAATTTACATGGAGAGCACACACAACCATGAAGGCTGTCAATACATATTGAGTATCAGCTCGCTATTGAGCCATCTAGAGGACGGCACAGTTAGGTCATCTACATTCCTGCACCCCAACCAGCATTTACATTTGGGCAGCTCCCACTGTTAGCCAGAAACGTGAATCATTCCAGCCACAAGCCACTGCCAGTACGCGTCACTCACCTCCAGACAGAATCATCCTAGGAAACCGCCCACATATATATTTTATGATTATACTTACAATTAAATATTACAACTGCAATCTGAGTTGGATGAGTATCATCAATTAGCGAATTATCGGAAAAAACCCCTGCTGATGGCCGTGGCTCTGGAAATGGATATACCTGTATAATCCTTATAACTTGACATACTACTCCAAGTTAAAAAAAAAATAAAATCTTTCATTCCCTTTGCAGCTATCACACTATTTCATGTCAAATTCATACCTTCTTAATGACTGGCAACAGTCATTTTCTTCTCACATGTTGGGACACACACACATAATTTAGAAGCCTGATGCTCAAGGCCAGCCTATCGTGCATCCCCTCCTACTAAGTATAATACTTGCACAATATAGCTTTCCAGAGATATATAGTATGCACTGTTCACATCTGATCGCAGTTCAGAAATTATACTATGCTCGCATCAGTCCAATATATTGATCATTAGTAACAGAGAATACCCCATACAAGGAAACAGATAAAACCATAGCAGTGGCATTTGACTTGTGAAATTATTAGTCATGCTGCATCCAGTGTTATTCTGGGATATTATTGATTTCTGAAAGCATTGCAAAAGATTTCTATAGTGCGTCAAGAGGGAGACTTGGGGATTATTTACATAGATACGAGACATCAGTGTAGCATTCACAACCTTTTAGCTATGCCTACTAGGGTGAGTCACTAAGTAGACATCTCATGGCTATGCGTTAGCCCTCCTGGGCAGGTAAACACGTGCACATGGACAGATGTGTTTCGGATGTGGTACAGGCTGGACTGGCATGAGTGCCCAATCATCACCATTATGGCTTAGATCTCTGTAGGGAACAGTTCATTGATATGGTGCAGTCGAATTTCTTAACAATCTTTTGAAAGTGTTGCCATGTGCAATGAATATTTCTGCACTGCACTATTTTCAGCTGTTTACATGCTGTGTGTGTCTTTGCAGAGCATTATAGATGCACTATTTTTATACAATTTTACACATAGTGAATGTGTTTGTGCTTCAGTGTACTGCATTATTTTGTGAACATGTCTGCAGGCTGTGCAATGCATTATTTTGACAGTTTACAATTAAAGAGCGTGTTTGCATAGCCTTTTAAATGTATTATTTTGTCAATTTATGAGTTGTTTGCGTGTCTGTAAATCAGTGTGCTGCATTATTTCGATGATTTACGAGTAGTCTGCAGATCTGTAGGCTGTGCAATCCATTATTTCGACAGCTTATAACTAGTGAACATGTTTGCGATGAGTTTCACAGGCATTATTTTGACAATTTACGAGTTGTTTGCATGTTTGTACATCAGCATACTGCATTATTTCGTTAGTTTACGAGCAGTTTTCAGGTCTGTAGGCTATTTGTTGTGACCCCAAGCATACCAGGGCGAGTGCTTTGTATCAGCATAACAAATTAATAAACTGTGTCATATCTGTCACTAAATAAAGTGTTTCAACTTCCCAATGAAAATAAATAAAGTACACTCCTTCCCTTCCAGCAGCTGGACACTGGCTGAGTCCTTTCCCCACCATTTTTTCCCAGACCACCACCTTGGATTATGTTTTGGGAGGGACAACAGCGCCCTCTGGCGGTGCTACTGTGTACTAGGTCAGTTGGTCTCAGGACATCATGGTGAGCACACTGGATGGAGTTTTTGCCTATGACAACTCAAACTGTTTGAATAAACACTGTGTGCAAAACAAACACTTAGGTCCATCCAATCATCATCGTGACATTGCCACAATTATCACCGCCATCTTGGATCTGGCATCTTGAATGAATTTGGGAACATTGCAGAGTGTTGCCCTACTACTCTCCACATGAGCACTAAAAAAAACTCCATTAAATTTCGGCTACACAATGAATAGCACGTATTTAAAAGTTATGAAATCATCTGGATTGTACCTGGTTGTCTAGTGAGAAAGTTTGTGCCTGAAAACTGAGAGGTCACAAGACTTAACCCCTGTCGAGCAACAGAAATTTTCAGTTTCCTCTTAACCTAGACATTCACCTCTCAACGATGTGAGAAGTTGCCAGGAATTCGAACTCCGTGCAAAGCTGTGGGTCCCATTTCTTCGGTCACATAACTGTGGTGGATTAGGGACACACAAGTAGCTGAAGTGGCGTCCAGTAGGAAGTAGGAATACAGGGACTCCGCCATTCAGTCACACTGGTCTACTAACAAAATATTTATGGATTACAGTTGTCAGAAATTTAAATTAGAATCATCTCATACAACTTGTTGCGGGGAAGGTGAACCTAAGAATTTGTTTTCTTGGTGGAACACTAACATGATGTAATAGATGAACTAAATAAACTCCCTAATATAATATGCTCTCTTCTGTCGACAGACTTTACATTCCGTTTTGAATGGCTTATTTATGCCTTAGTCTAGAGTTCCTCATTGAATATTGATCTACTTCTACATCTATATGGATACTCTGTAAGCCTTGCTTAAGTGCGTGTCAGAGGGTTCATCAAACCACCTTCAAAATAATTCTCTGTTACGTCACTCCCGAAGAAAAAATGAACAACTATATCTTTCCGGGCGAGTTCTTATGCCCCGTATTTTATTAATTTGATCAATTGTCTGTGTGTAGAGCAGCGTCAACAAAATATTTTCGCATTCGGAGGACAGAGCTGGTCACAGGAATTTCGTGAGCAGACACCGCCATAACGAGAAAAACCTTTGTTTTAATGGTGTCCACCACAAATTCTGTATTATGTCCATGACACCCTTTCCCCTACTTTTCGGTAATACGAAATGTGGTGCCCTTGTTTGAACTTCCCCAATGTACTCCGTTAATCCTATCTGGTAAGGATCCCAATCCGTGCAACTGTACGCCTGAAGTCTACTATAGGCAGTCTCTTTAGTACATCTGTTACACTTTTTAAGTGTTCTGCCAATAAAACGCCGTCTTTGATTCGCCTTCCCCATGACATTTTCAATGTGTTATTTCCAATTTTAGTTGTTTATAACTGTAATTCGTAGGTATTTCGTTGAATTTATAGCCTTTAGATTTGACTAATTTATCGTGTAGCCAAAGTTTAACGGATTTCTTTTAGCACTCATGTGTATGACGTCACACTTTTCATTATTCGGGATCAACTGCATTTTGTTTTGATCTTGTGATGACTTTAACAGACGATAAACGACAACATCAACAGTTAAAAACCCAACACGGCTGCTCAGATTCTCTCCTAAACGGTTAATATATAAACTGAAGAGACAAAGAAACTGGTACACCTGCGAAGTCAAAGATTTGATGTTTTACCGGATCCCAACAATCAAGGTACACTCAAGAAACGGTCGTAAGGGAAAATCCCCACTTCATCGCTACCTTGGAGATACTGTGTCTCTTCGCTCATGCGCCATCTATAACACCACGTTGAAACTCACTTAAATCTTGATAACCTGCCTTTGTAGCAGCAGCAACTGATCTAACATCTGTGCCAGACGCTTGTTCACTTATATAGGCGTTGCTGACCGCAGTGTCGTCTTCTGCCTATTAACAGATCTCTGTGTTTGAATAATTATGCCTATACCAGTTTCTTTGACGAGTCAGTGTATTAGAAACAGCAAAGGATCTATAACACTACCTTGGGGAATGGTAGATATTATTTCTCTTTTACTTGATGGCTTGATGACTTGATGTTGCTACGGACTGTGGACCCTCTGATAGGAAATCACGAATCCAGTTGCATAACTGAGACGATATTCCATATTCTAACAACTGACCACGTCACCTCTTACCATGGAATAAGGACTATTACAAAATACCCCTTTTTCTGTTGGTTCCCTGTTGGCTGGATTTTGGGAACTAAAGAATCTAATTTTTTTATTAAAGCATTGAAGACACAATAGTAGAATTTCTTTCAACTTTTAGATTTCATTACATTCGAAATATATCTAACACTGTTCATGCACTTTTTTACGAAGTTATAGGAATTATATTGTTTGCTACTAATATTGCCGCGTTTAATTGTGGATAAAAATTAATGGCAGAGCTCAATTAAATAGCGTCTGTACCTTCCTCATGATGAACGTGATCTAAGTTGCTCTGGTGTCGCATCCGTCTTCATGAAAAGAAAGGCAAATGAACAGAGTAAATTAAATCCTGCTCTACACATCACATTTGATCAAATCAGTGTCATATTATGTACGAATTAAATCTTTTTTATGGCCTGCTGTCAGTGAAAGTTATTATTCAGTCTTTTGATTAGAAAACATGAGGTTTTGAAACCTTTGTTTTTCACATATACAAAGAAAATACCTCAATGTCTCTAATAAAAGACAACAGGCAATATTCGCTTACTTGTAAAATATAGCACTTACAGTACATGCAAGTGATAGTTTTTCATAGGTTTGTTAAAACGTTTGACATACACAAGTGAAAATGTTTTGTCTTTGCATGTCATTCTATGCATAGTGAGCAAAATACTTTTTGTGTGATTTTTAGTTTGTTTATTATCAGGTTTCTTTTCAAAACTATCATACAGAAGAATGAAGAAAGTCGAAGTTGCTACAGTTAACTAAAATCTGCATGGAAAAGCTGTTGCTATTTACTAATGTAAGTAGAATGAAACTTCCACAGTTCTGAGTCATTGCAGGACTTGCTGCTGCAAAATTCAAGATAGAAATGCAAGTTTTTGCAACTTGTGCTGAAAATTCAGGCAAGGTATTTTCGTTCTTGTAATTTTTGCATACATATATTTTTTCTATGGTCCTCATCCGGCTCTGTGTAGTCAGCGTAACAAAAATTTACAAACTCGATTAGTTATTTGACAAGCAGTAGTGTATGTAAAATACAAAGAACTAACAGTTATTATCATAAATTACTCAAGGATACAGGTCTTCTCACGGTCCCACTTTTATAACACCCGCTCTTCTTGTGGCAGATTTCATGTTATCTGTTTTGAATGGACTGTTTGTACTTTCACCTTGAGTCCCACATTAAATATTTTAACATTTAACCGTATTATTTCTTTTCATGACAAGGGAATGTTGTGAAACATCCCCTTTACCTTTGCTCCTCTGTGTGCAGGATTCTGGGAACATAAAAGCCTATTTTCACTAGCGGGACACAAAGGCACGTACGTGTAATTTCTTTAGCGTTGCAGGTATTTATTACATGGCAAGTACGCGCTCTTGATCTCTTTATGAAATTATACAAAATAATCACGCCACATTATTATGTCGCATGTAATGGCGGGGTAACAATTAAAGGGAAAGCTCTTTACATTAGCTGGGGTTTCTTTCTGACGAATTTGAAGTAACTGCATCTGGTGTCGTCTCTATCCTCGTAAAGAGGGAGACAAATGGCATACGGAAAGTAAATTAAATCTTTCCTCTACATATCAAATTACTTATGGATGTGAATTTTGCTGCACTGCAGGCGTAAAGTGAAACTGAGATTCTACACTACAGTAGCTTACGCTACACTTACCTGAAACCTTCCATTGTCCCTAGACCTCCTGTACATATAAAACCCTCTTTCATGCTTCTTAAACCTAGTGCTGGCGGTGATAAAATTACGACAAATGAAACTGAGATACTACACTACACAAAGCCTAATCCTTCTCTCATTGAGTATTTTTGAGTAACGTGCGATTCGTATCAGATAGGACTGAAAACGTTCGAAGAAGGGCACCCCGTTGTGTATTATTGCGAAACAGAAGAAATGACAAGTGAATTGGGCTGGCAATCTTTAAACCAGTCATTTTTTTATTGACTGATATTTCTTTAAGTAACCTTCTTCTCCAAATGCCTAATATTGTACCAAATACCATTGCTTTCCTCCAGCCCATGTTCTCCTACTATTGTTCCTTCATTTCCTATTTCTACTAATGAATTCCAGTCAAGCCTCACAAGTAAATTTTCTTCTCCCTTACGTCTCTAAATAATTTGCTTGATGTCATCGTGCCGTCTTTCAGCCCCTTCTTCATCTGCAGAGCTAAATAAATAAAGTTTTACCACTGTGGTGAACGTCGGCGTCATTTCTCTTTTGGCTACAACAATTAGTTGAGTGTGTTGTTCACAACAGCTTACCGAAAAAATGGCTCTGAGCACTATGGGACTTAACATCTGAGGTCATCAGTCCCCTAGAACTTAGAACTACTTAAACCTAACTAACCTAAGGACATCACGCACATCCATGCCCGAGGCAGGATTCGAACCTGCGACCGCAGCGGTCGCGCAGCTCCAGACTGCAGCGCCTAGAACCGCACCTTACCCAATTCCTACTTTTTTATTCGTTATTACACCTATTCGATTTCATTTTGATAACCCTGTACTGACCTGACCAGAAGTCGTGACACAGCCATGACACTTCACTAATTCTGAATACATCTATGTGATTACGTAGGATTTCCCGGCGTAATAAGTCTTGAAATTCCCTTCGGGTTCGCTGCTGGATCCTAAAATCAACTCGATATTTCGGCGATCCAAGTGGTCACTATCTTCAGGAAAATGCTGCTTCTGCTGATGAGTCCCGCTGAGAACTGACGCCAGGTTGCAAATTGACGTCCTATATAGGCCACCGTTCAGTACACGGCGCATGCGCCACCCGTCACGGTTTCTGCCTTCCATGACAGGGAGGTGGCGTCGCCCTTAGTGAAACACTGCTGGCAACGATATATCGCAATCAAGGCCGCACCGAAGAACGTTCAGTTTTGATGCGAGACAATACTGGATTCCACGTTTTGCTAAGAGGAAACCCATTGTCTCTGTTGATTGAATACATCTAATTTGCTTCCTTTTTTAACTCTGTAACTCACCTACTCAATTAGAGGATCCAACATTCCATGCCCCGTCACCGAAACTGCGTTTTGTAACTTCCGTTGACGACTTTCTCCAGAATAGGCTTCATCTAGAGATCCGATTGGAGGACTGTGTTACCTCCTCAATATTTACTCCAGGAGGACGACTCATGATTGAGCCATACAGTAGAACTACAAGGCCTAGAGGGAAGAAATGGCTACATTTTCCCATGGCTTTCAGCCATTCGCAGTACCTGCACAGCAAGGCCACGTTGGCAATGTTTCAAGACCAGATCACTGAATTATCCAGACTGATTGGCCTCCAATTACTGAAAAGGCAGCAGCCCCTCTTCAGGAACCATGGGTTAGTCTGGTCTCTTCGCAGCTATCTCTGTATTGTAGTTGCACCTATGTTATGGCTATCAATGTTGTTGAAGCCACTCCAGCTAGACAAGGTCCTTGCTTGAGGGTTGGTGGGGAAGGGGAAGGGGGGGGGGGGGGGTTTGTTACGTGTACACGGACGGTGGCGTCGCTGGCTGCAATATCTACTGCTGCTTCTTCGATGTTGCTCAACTCTCAACTGAGTGTTGTTTCGGGGTAATTTTCGAGGGAATCGCTTGAATACAAACAAGCACGCTTGGAATCTTCCCAGAGTCACCGTCCGCTTTCGCCGCCCGCAGCGCACGTCACCGGCGCTAGACCACGCCCCCCGAGGGCTCAAGGCGCTTCTCAGAACCGCTAATGACGCCCACTTGCTTGTCTGTATC
Source organism: Schistocerca americana (assembly GCF_021461395.2). Taxonomy (NCBI): domain Eukaryota; kingdom Metazoa; phylum Arthropoda; class Insecta; order Orthoptera; family Acrididae; genus Schistocerca; species Schistocerca americana. The sequence goes on along the minus strand of NC_060124.1, from coordinate 557,431,609 downwards.
TCCCTCTTCACTCATTACCTCTCACTTATGTCCTCTGTTCGCCGCAGCGTGCAGCGTACACAGAGGGGCGAGCGGCGGCCGTGACGTGTTTACCGAGAACTCGACAAGTTCCGAAAAGCCGGCAGGCAGGGTTCATTTACACAGGAATAAACAATAGGGGTAATCAGCTTTGTGGGACAGAGCTCATCCGCAGAACTGCCGTCGGATATCACTCGCCTCCGCTTCTATTTGAGGAGAGAAACGTGCTCAGACTTCGAACATAATGAGGTACGTGGAACAGTATCGCCTCCTCCAAACACTGAACGCAGCCGCTCTGCGAAACAAGCTTGGATCCAAGTGACGGAGGGGTGAGACGTTATTGGGGAGAAGTGCGTAGATCAGCCTCATTGGATGAAGACCCACTACGTTCACCTCTACGGCGAGTGTTCATCAGACACAACGGTATCGTCTTTAGTGCTTCAGGCAAATGTGACAGAATCGCTCTTGCTCTCCATACCCAAAACAGTCTGATGTGACCAGCAATTTGCCACTGTTTTCTGGTGACGCTGAAGAGTACCGTAAAGTGTCGTCCGTGAGTGACTGTTAGACCATACAGTGTAGCCTGGCCAGAATTTCTAAATTTTGTGCTGTAAATGTGGGAAAACCAAGGTTCATGCTGATGAGTAGACAAAACAATCCTGTGGTTTTCGAATACAGTGTTACGCTGAGGTGGGAAAGTCACGAGATAGTGATATAGGCATGTACCGATTGCGGAGGTATCGCGTACAAGGGTATAAAAGAGCAGTGCTGTGGCAGTGCTGTCATTTGTTATGAGCCATGTGAAAAGCTTTCTGAAGTGTCTATGGCCACACGGCGGGAATAAGACTTGCAGTGGTAGTTGGGGCCAGACGTATGGGAAATTGCATTTCGGAAATAGTTTGGGAATTCGATGTTCCAAGACCCACAGTGTCAAGAGTGTACCAAATTTCAGGCATTACGTCTCACCATGGACAGTGCAGTGGCCGACAGCATTCACTTAAGTACCGAAACCAGTGGCGGCTGCGTAGAGTTGTCAGTGCTAACAGACGAACAATACTGCGTGAAACAGCAGCGGAAATCAGTGTTGGACGTACGACAAACGTATCCGTTAGGACAGTGTGGTGAAATTTTTCATTAATGGACTGTGACAGTAGACGATCAACAGCACGGCATCACAAGCAGCCTCCTCCTCAGATCGTAACCGTATCAGTTGGACCCTGGAAGACTGGAGAAACGTGGGCTTCTCAGACGAGTCCAGATTTTATTTGGAAAAAGCTGATGATAGGGTTCGAGGAGTGTGGCGCAGACTTCATGAAGCCATGGACGCAAGTTATCTAGAAGGTACTGTGCTAGCTGGAGTATTCGGACAACAGCTCTATGACCACAGTCTGCATTGTTGCCAGATTTATCCAAGATGGCGGCGAGATGTCATTCAAGATGAAGGTATGTAGACTTGGCAACAGTGCATTACATCATCCAAGATGGTGGCTGTGACGTCGTTCAAGATGTCGGATTTTGGCGGCAAGTTTGAATTTTGGCAGGAAAGTGCCACACCCCCCTGCCCCAGAAAAAACGGCGGGAAGTTAAAATTCCAACAGGATGATGCATCACACCCCAGTTATGTCTACTAAGCAAAGAAAAGCGCGGGAACATAGGTCACTTGGCCTACCTCCACTAACCTAAGTCACCCAACCGCCACTTTCTCCAAAGAACTGGCGGCATGTTTGAATTTTGGCGGTAAACAACGGTCACTTGGGGTTCAGCTGCTAAGCTAAGAACATGTCATGAAAGAAAGGACACTTGTACCAACCTCACTCACCCGACTGGCGCCAAGTCTGAATTCCAATAGGATAATGCATCACACCGCAGTTATCTCTACTAAGCAATGAAAATTGCGGGAAGATAGCTCACATGGCCTACCTCCACTAACCTAACTTACCTGACCGCCACCTCTTCCTACGAACTGGCACCAAGTCTGAATTTTGGCAGTAAGCAAAGCTCAATTCGCATATCTCTACTGAGCTAAGAAAATGTCGTGAAAGAAAGGACACATACTAACCTCAGACTGCCACCACCTCTTCAGGATTCGTGGGAAAAAAGGAATTGTAGATAGGTCTTTATTTAAGCAAATTTATGTAGTACAGCCACCAGGTGTGTTCACCACGAGATCTGGACTCCAACTGACTTAGTACACTTCGCCACCAACAGAGGGCGCTCTCATCTGTGACGTAATCCAAGATGGCGACAAACAGCGCGTTCACCACGAGGCCTGGACTCAAACTGACTTAGTACACAGCGCCACTGCCAGAGGGCGCTACCGTTACGTCAGCTGACGACGCAAATACCGTAATCCAAGAAGGCGCAAACAGTGTGTTCACCACAACGCTTAGTACATATTGACACCACCAGAGAGCGCTACCATGGACTTGGAATCAATTTTCGCTAGTGCCATGCCCACATGGACATGGAAGGAAATACTTAAACTCTCCACAACGATCCTCAACCGGCCGCCACGTCTCCTTACCAACGTTTGCCGCCATATTAGATTATGTCACAAATCAGAGCGCCCTCTGTTGGTGGCGATGTGTACTAAGTCAGTTGGAGTCCGGATCTCGTGGTGAACACACCTGGTGGCCGTACTACATGAAATTGCTTAAATAAAAACTTATCTACAAGTCCTTTTTTCCCAAAAATCCTTAGGAGGTCGTGGCGGTCATGTGACTGAGGTTAGTGCAAGTGTCCTTTCTTTCGTGCCATTTTCTTAGCGTAGTAGATATATGCAAATTGAGCTTTGCTTATTGCCAAAATTCAGACTTGGTGCCAGTTCGTAGGAAGAGGTGGCGGTCAAGTAACTTAAATTAGTTGAGGTAGGCCAAGTGAGCTATCTTTGCGCGATTTTTTTTGCTTAGTAGAGATAACTGCAGAGTGATTCATTATCCTGTTGGAATTCAAACTCGGCGCCAGTTCGTAGGAGGAGGTGGCAGTCAGGTGAGTGAGGTAAGTACAAGTGTCCTTTCTTTCGGGCCATTTTCTTAGCTTAGCAGAGAAACCCACTTTGTTTAGCACCAAAATTCAAACTTGGCGCCAGTTCATTGGAGGAAGTGACGGTTGGGTGGCTTAGGTTAGTGGAGGTAGGCCAAGTGACCTATCTTCCTGCGATTTTCTTTGCTTAGTAGAGATAACCAAGGTGTGATGCATTATCCTGTTGGAATTTGAACTTCTAGCCATTTTTTCTGGGGGAGGAGGGCGTGGCACTTTCCCGCCAAAATCCGCCAACTGGAATGACGTCACAGTCTCTATCTTGGATGAGGTCATGTGCTTTTGCCAAGTCTACACACTGCCATATTGGATGACATCTTCGCCGCCATCTTAGATACATCTGGCAACAATGCAGACTGTGCTCATAGTGCTGTTGTCGCAATACTAGATGGTGGTGGCTCCATAATGCATAATGGTGTAAGCTGTGTTTACATGGAATGGACTGGGTTCTGGTTATGTTGCGCTCCTACGAGACCATTTGCGTCCATTCATGGATGGGCATGTTCCCAAACGGAATAGAGGTTTTGGAAATTTGTGGTAAGGTATGATGGGTCTAAACTGCTGAGGTCATCGGTCCCTAAACAAACTTACGCTAAAGACAACACACACACCCATGCTGGAGGGAGGACTTGAACGTCCGACAGGAGGGAGCCGCACGGACCGTGACAAGACGCCTAAGACTGCGCGGCTACCCCGCGCGGCAATAGAAGTTTCATGGATGACAATGCACCATGTCACCGGCCACAGTCGTCGGCAACTGGTTTGAATAACATTCTGAATAATTCGAGCGAATCATTTTACCACACACATCGCCCGACTTGAATCCCATCGAATATTTATGGGAAATAATAGAGAGGACAGTTCGTGCACAAAATCCTGCACTGCCAACACCTGCCACAAATTGTTAAGGACGGCGATGGAGGCAGGATGGATCAGTTTTTCCGTAGGCGACCTCCAACGACTTGTTGAGTCCGTGCCACGTCGAGTTGCTGCACTACGCGAAGCAAAAGGAGGCGTGACACTGTAGCAGGAGGCACTGCGTGAGTTTTGTCACCTCAGCGTAGTGGTGTGCTGCTTGGCACAATCACGTCAACTAAATATCTGGGCGTAACGTTGTAAGAGCGACACGAAATGTAATCTGCACTAAATGCCGGTTGTATGGAAGGCGAATGGTCGACTTCCGTTCATTGATATAATTCTAGGAAAGTGTAGCTCATTTATAAAAAGAGACCACATAAAGGACAGTTATGCGACCCATTCTAGAATGCTGCTCAAGTGACTGGGATCCCCACTGCGCCAGATTAAAGGACTACACCCAAGAAAATTAGAGCCGTGCTGCTAGATTTGGTACCGGTGGTTTAGATAAACATGCGGGTATTACGGAAGTGCTCCTGAGATCCCCTGCTATACCCGCAGGACATGACTGATAGTTTAATTTGTGGAAGGGGGCCAAAATGAGTGGCCATCAGTTGCACTCGAAAATATTACTTTATTCATTTGACAAATATTAGAAGAGTAAAGAAAACATTAAAAACAGAGCAAGCCAAACATTAATTTTAGAACTTAATTCCCGGCTAAATGCACCATTCAATCTCACGCCTCAAGGGCAAAACTTTAATTTAAAATCGGCAAGAAGCCATACATAAACAAAAAACAAGGACAAATAAGAAAAGGCAGCACATCAAACGGCACTCAAAAGTTTCCAAGGGTCGGCCTGGAATTCAAACACTAACGCTCGCTTAAGTGAGACAGGCAGTCGACCCAACAATTCTCAATCCGACGGCAACCCATCCGACAGACAGTCAACGGGCCAAGCAACAGAATAACTTCCGCTCCACCTGACCAGCACACAAGTGGTTTGAGTTGTTTTTGGGGAAGGAGACCAGACAGCGAGGTCATCAGTCTCTTCGGATTAGGGAAGGACGGGGAACGAAGTCGGCCGTGCCCTTTGAAGGGAACCATCCCGGCAATTGCCTGGAGCGATTTAGGGAAACCACGGAAAACCTAAATGAGGATGGCCGGACGCGGGATCGAACCGTCGTCCTCCCGAATGCGAGTCCAGTGTCTACACACAACAATGAGTTCAATGGAACAATGCAGAAGCTATCGGCGCCCACAACGAATTACACCTTCAGCTGTCAAACTACACGACCTGCTGGACAGCAACAACACGACGAGGAAAATACACTGCCTGAAATTACAACAGCCAGGGCAGGTAGCCGGTACGTTAACGGCCACAAGGCAGAAGATTCCGCTGGTGCACTTCAATTCAAAATAATCAAACTAAGTTAAACTCCACAGGAGGGCGGCTACAATTTCGCCAACTTGAGAACACGTTGTTGCTCGCGGGAATGTCCCAACAGCCCACAAACGACACAATGTGAACAGTTGGGGCCGGCTGGTAGATTAAGTAAAGACTCGACTTTCGTGTCCGGGATCGGTGAGCCACGCACCTCGTAGTAATGGGAACAGCCCCTCACACTCCGACCGCGCGTGGACGCCAGCGGCACCAGCCAGACACGCGCCATGGAGACTTCCTCGCTGCTCCACTCCAACCGACCAACTCCTCGCGCACGGCACAGCCGGAAACTGTAAGCGCGAGGCCAAAGATAGTACTAGGGTGCGAATATCGATACACTCTGCTGCTGCGACTCGCGGAGAGAGAGGATAACAGCATAATCGCGATAACCGCGAGAGACTAGTCACAGAATAGCAACCAAGGTTTAATGCAAAGTGTAACGCGAGCCAGAGACGGCTCAACTCCGTGAACTCAAATGGAAGTCCTTGGAGTGAGCAGACGTTCTTTCTATGAAATACTACCGAGAAACTTTAAAGAATCGCCAAATACAACAGCCTGCATAACGATCCTACTGACACCAACGCAATCCCGCTTAAGTACAGGGAAGACAAGAAAAATCAACCCTTTTACGGAAGCCTACGGACAGTCGTTTCTCTCTCGCTCCTTTTGCGATCGGAACGGGAAAGGGAATGACTAGCAGTGGTATAAGTACCTGCCGCCACGCATCGTACTGATTTTGTAAAGTTACGTGACACAATTCCCAGCGTTCTGTTGTTTTCCTAGGCGGGAACGTCTCATACCAGACGAGTGTAGCCCCAAATGTTTGCGTGGTAGAGTGTACGCGTACGTGGAGACAGTGTTTGGGCAGCAATCGCCGACACAATGTAACTGAGGTTGAATAAGGGGAACCAGCCCGCATTCGCCGAGGCAGATGCAAAACCGCCTTACAAACCATCCACAGGCTGACCGGCACACCAGACCTCGACACTAATCCGCCGGGCGGATTCGTGCCGGGGACCGGCACGCCTTCCTGCTCGGGAAATAGCGTGTTAGACCACGCGGCTAGCCGGGCGGGCTTTCATGTTTACTTCGTTTTCCTCTTCGGAAATTTCTTTTCTGACAGGAAGTCACGAATCCAGTTGCACAACTGAGACGATACTCCAAGGGCAAGCAATTCGACTAGAATTCGTTTGTGAGAAACCATGTCAAAAATGTTCTGCAAATCTAGAAATATGGAACCAATTTGACATCCCCTGTCGGCAGCATCTACTAATTCGTAAGAGTAAAGCGCAGGTTGTCTTTCAAAAGAACGATATTTTCTGAATCCGTGTCAACAAATCGTTTCCTTCCAGGTATTTCATAATGCTTGGACACAGTATATGTTCCAAAAAACAACTGCAAATCAGCGTTAGCGATACGGATTTGGAGTTACTCATATTTCCTTTCTAGGGTACTGAAGTGACTTTTGCAACTTTCCAGTCTTTAGGTACGGATCTTTCGGCGAGCGACTGGTTGTATACGACGCTAAATATGGAGCTATTATATTAGCATACTCTGAAAGGAACCTGACTGGTGCACAATCTGGACCGGAGGTCTTGCCTTTTTTTTTTTAATGATTTAAGCTGTTTCGATACACCGAGGGTATATACTTCTAACGATGTTCGTAGTTGCTCCTGATTCGAATTCTGGAGTATTTAATTCGTCTCCTTTGAGGAAGGAATGCTGGAAAACTATTTATAATAACTTTGCTTTAGTGTCACCGTCGTCACCATCACAGTTGGTACTATGCAGTGAAGATAGAGCCTTGCCGCTGGTGTATTCGACCAGGATCCCTTTGAGTTTTCTGCCAAGTTTTGAGACAGAGTGTCGTTGTGGAAACTATTAAAAACATCTCGCAATGAAGTTCGCGCTTAATTTCGAGCTTCGGTAAATCTTCCCCAGTGTTGGGAATTTTGCGTTCTTCTAAATTTTGCACACTTTTTTCGTTGCTTCTGCAACACTGTTCTGAAGTTTTTTGTGTACCAAAGGTGTTCCTGGAGCCAGTCCGTAGCAGTTCTGGACGTGTGGGGTGTCGCACTATTCTGCTGGAATTGCCCAAGTCCGTCGGAATGCACAATGGGCATGAATGGATGCAGGTGTTCAGACAGCATTCTTACGCACGTGTCACCTGTTAGTGTCGTTGCTAGCTGTATCAGGGATCCCATATTACTCCAACTGCATACGCCTTACACCATTAAAAAGCCTCCACCAGCTTGAACAGTCCACTGCTGACATGCAGGGTCCATGAATTCATGAGGTTGTCTCCACACCCGTACATGTCCATCCGCTTGATACATTTTGAAACGTGATTCATCCGACTAGGCAGTATGATTCCAGTCACCAACAGTCCAATGTGGGTGACGACGGGCCCAGGCTAGGAGTAAAGCTTTGTGTCGTGAAGGCATCAAGGGCACACGAGTGGGCCTTCGGCTTCGAAAGCCCATATCGATGATGTTCCGTTGAATGGCTCGCACACTGACACTTGTTGGTGAGCTAGCGCTGAAATGTGCAGATCGCTTCCCGTGCCCAGGTTCCCGGTTTCGATTCCCGGCGGGGTCAGGGATTTTCTCTGCCTCGTGATGACTGGGTGTTGTGTGCTGTCCTTAGGTTGGTTAGACTTAAGTAGTTCTAAGTTCTAGGGGACTGCTGACCATAGATGTTAAGTCCCATAGTGCTCAGAGCCATTTGAACCATTTGAAATGTGCAGCAATTTGCGGAAGGGTTGAACTTGTGTCACTTTGAACGATTCTCTTCAGTCGTCGTTGGTCCCGTTCTTGCTGGATCCTTCTCCGGCCACAGCAATGTCGTAGATTCATACTTTATTTCATTCCTGATATTCACGGTACACTCGTGAAATGGTCGTACGGGAAAACGCCCACTTCATCGCTAGTTCGGAGATGCTGTGTCCCATCGCTCGTGCATCGACTCTAACACCACGTTCAAACTCAGTTAAATCTTGATTCTTGTCTTGCGTAGGCGTTGCCGACCGCAGCGCCGTGTTTTGTTTGTTTACATATCTCTGTATTTGAAAACGTATGCCCATATCAGTTTCTTTGGCGCTTCACTGTAGCTCTCAATTGTCGTAAATACTACACTCCTGGAAATTGAAATAAGAACACCGTGAATTCATTGTCCCAGGAAGAGGAAACTTTATTGACACATTCCTGGGGTCAGATACATCACATGATCACACTGACAGAACCACAGGCACATAGACACAGGCAACATAGCATGCACAATGTCGGCACTAGTACAGTGTATATCCACCTTTCGCAGCAATGCAGGCTGCTATTCTCCCATGGAGACGATCGTAGAGATGCTGGATGTAGTCCTGTGGAACGGCTTGCCATGCCATTTCCACCTGGCGCCTCAGTTGGACCAGCGTTCGTGCTGGACGTGCAGACCGCGTGAGACGACGCTTCATCCAGTCCCAAACATGCTCAATGGGGGACAGATCCGGAGATCTTGCTGGCCAGGGTAGTTGACTTACACCTTCTAGAGCACGTTGGGTGGCACGGGATACATGCGGACGTGCATTGTCCTGTTGGAACAGCAAGTTCCCTTGCCGGTCTAGGAATGATAGAACGATGGGTTCGATGACGGTTTGGATGTACCGTGCACTATTCAGTGTCCCCTCGACGATCACCAGTGGTGTACGGCCAGTGTAGGAGATCGCTCCCCACACCATGATGCCGGGTGTTGGCCCTGTGTGCCTCGGTCGTATGCAGTCCTGATTGTGGCGCTCACCTGCACGGCGCCAAACACGCATACGACCATCATTGGCACCAAGGCAGAAGCGACTCTCATCGCTGAAGACGACACGTCTCCATTCGTCCCTCCACTCACGTCTGTCGCGACGCCACTGGAGGCGGGCTGCACGATGTTGGGGCGTGAGCGGAAGACGGCCTAACGGTGTGCGGGACCGTAGCCCAGCTTCATGGAGACGGTTGCGAATGGTCATCGCCGATACCCCAGGAGCAACAGTGTCCCTAATTTGCTGGGAAGTGGCGGTGCGGTCCCCTACGGCACTGCGTAGGATCCTACGGTCTTGGCGTGCATCCGTGCGTCGCTGCGGTCCGGTCCCAGGTCGACGGGTACGTGCACCTTCCGCCGACCACTGGCGACAACATCGATGTACTGTGGAGACCTCACGCCCCACGTGTTGAGCAATTCGGCGGTACGTCCACCCGGCCTCCCGCATGCCCACTATACGCCCTCGCTCAAAGTCCGTCAACTGCACATACGGTTCACGTCCACGCTGTCGCGGCATGCTACCAGTGTTAAAGACTGCGATGGAGCTCCGTATGCCACGGCAAACTGGCTGACACTGACGGCGGCGGTGCACAAATGCTGTGCAGCTAGCGCCATTCGACGGCCAACACCGCGGTTCCTGGTGTGTCCGCTGTGCCGTGCGTGTGATCATTGCTTGTACAGCCCTCTCGCAGTGTCCGGAGCAAGTATGGTGGGTCTGACACACCGGTGTCAATGTGTTCTTTTTTCCATTTCCAGGAGTGTATTTCTCTGAATTTAAACCACGTCTAGTCTGCGAGTACATAGCCAGACTGTAAGGATCAATTTGCTGCCCGACTGACACCGGGAGAGGGAATGACGACTGTTTACATGCATTCCCACCTGTTGCGAAACGAAGTCTCATTATTGGCAAACTAAGTGTTAACCAATCGTAGAGGTAATCATGAACTTGTCTTTCCCTGTTATGTTCTTAAGGAACCTATTTAACAGGCTCATACGGAAGGAAATAGGATTGTCTGGGACGTATAGGCAAGCTTGTGTGTAGAATGAGAACGGAGCTGGCCGAAAAGAAAGTTCATTCTCGGTGGAAAGTTTGTCGCAGCTAACAAGAAATTTCGGGCGTGTCCAACTATTGCAGCTCACTTTATGCACATGAAATGACTTAGAGGTATCGGTGATCTATTTTTTCCTAGACGGGTTGCTTTACTGACTGCAACTTTTCATCTGTTTAGCTATCGAGATAAAGGCGTAGGCTTAGTTTTCTAAACAGAACAATACTAATTTGTTGCTCAAAACTATCAGCCACACTGAGGCAGAATTGATTGTGTAACAAATTAGTCGTGTCTGCCAGGTACGAATATCTGTGAAACTCACATTCTACTGTAGTTCTTGCAGTAAGCTGGATAATTTGTGTTGCAGACGTTCAACCACTTTTAATGGAGACAAGGGTACGGAAGCCAAAATTACAAAGTGACGGTTGAGATACAGTTTGCACGAATGCAGTGGTGGGACTTCAGAATAAGATAACGAAAACTGACAAACAGCGCACAGCCGTCTGATTCACAACTTAAAGATCACGGTCTAGAGAATTAGATCAACTGTAGAACGCTCCTCATGCTACTGTAATTAGAGTACCATCAGTTTTAACTAAAGAAAAATGCAGCCTCATTAAGTTACAAAGCTGCAAATTATTCCCATAAAATCGTAGCCGTGCTGCTTAATTACTATAAAAATATCCACCAATTCTGTCAGCGATGTGAAATTTCGTAAGTAGCGAATTTAAGTTCTGTAAATAAGCGATTATTCAGAGACGTATGACGGCATCCTATTTGCGTTTATTTAGTTACATGCAAAAGTAGTTTATAATGGTGGTCATGAATGTTACATGCAAAAGTAGTTTATAATAATGGTCATGAATTGTTTCCCAGGTTGATATGCACGTGGATTAGCCGCGATCTTTTTTATTCGGGAGTCGATGCCCACTACCCAGTCTATTCTTTAGCATGAAACATTAAGAGTTTAACGTTTCGTCGAATTCAGTGTAATTCTTTACACCGGAACATTTGTTACAGAATTTTCTGAGGACAGCTTCAGGTGAAAGTATGGGTAGAAACTAAAAGTAGAATGACTTTCATAACAACTGATTGAGCACAGAGGAGGATATGCTATAATACAAACAAAAAAAGAGTAAAAATGTTAATATCGGAGGCATGTACCTAAAGACACAGGTGAGTGCAAAGGAAAAATATGTACATATAAGGTATAAGAACATTTCTTCAGTGAAGTTTCAATAGAGGAGGCCGACATATGCGTGGAACAGGATGGTGAACCATGGTGGTAAATTGAAATGTGAACGAGGAATGGGAGATTTAAGCTCACAGATAGCTACAGGAGTGGAAGATGCAGTTTGTAGCTACTGGAAACAGTAGTGTTTATGAGTCTGTATATTACTGTTACTTCGAGAATGTTTGTAAACCGTAAGAGTGCTGAATGACACCCTTGGGTAAATGTGTACTGCCATACTGTTTTGAGATATCAAGCTTCTGCAGTGAACCTGTCAATACACCAGCAAAATAATTAATAATTCAGAGCTCTCCAAAAGTGCTGAAAAGGAGTGAGAAAAACCTTATGGTCTCAGAGAACATGAAGGGGAAAACAACCCACATCCTCCAGTGGTGAACTATGTGCAACGCACTAGTGGCAAACATCGGTAGGGACAGGGTAACGTGGCCCTTTTTCTCTGAAACTATCCACAGACATTTTTCAGAGAGGCATAAGCAAATTCCCTTTGTCAAGTAGTCGCTCGGTTACACTGCTCTACAACTGCAGATCTGGATTAGCATTGCCAATGGCTGTTTTTCGCTTCACTGCTTTTCTACTATCTAGCTGGTGGAGGTTTCAAAGACTTGGAATCTTACGACTTGGATGCACAAGGTAAGTGTCCTTTTGAGAGAAATTTGCCACTTTTGTGCTCTGGGCAGGGCCCCGGCCACAGGCAGCAAGGCTTGCCTTCTCGCTCTCCCAGGTTTCTCTCCGGGAAGGTTGCGAGACAGGTGTTCTTCTGTCGAAAGAAACGTGGAATTCTTCGCAGAAGTCTAGTAACCAGATAAGAGATCTCTAAGCAGGTGCGGCTTCACTCACAACGTGTTAATGTTCGTTGTGATGTCTCGGAGTAGCGTTCGGATTAACTATGTGCAGAGTTTTTCATTTTCCAGTTTCAGAATCATGTCATGGCGTAGGAGAAAGCTCTTAGCTCCAGTTGCCCGCTCTTAGTTGATTGGGTGATGTATAGTAAGTAGAAAACAGTACGAGATTGTTTAGCTCTGTTACGTTTTTTTCTATTCGTCAGGATTCGGCATATCTGCGCTCATAGAACGGCCATTTCCCTCTCTGGCAGAAAGACGGCCGAGTTTCAGACGTACTTGCACACTACACTTCACTTTAGGTTTTCGCAAAGTAAGCACTTCGCTTTAGAGTTTTGTAGGTCATAGTACAGTGAACAGTTCGCTTTAGGCTCTTGTAGATTAAGGTCTTCGTGTTAGGACCGAGAGAAGACTCATGAAATGAACCTTGCTGTCACTGAGAGGATGTCTGTATAAAGAGTGGGCAGAATACGTATTCTGCAGCTGCTACAGCCGCTAGCTACGTGCATATTTTTGGCAATCATATGGTGTTACTACGTATCTTTCTGTGTACATTCTAAATGTAATTAACAGTTTATGCAGTCACTCGCCATGTATGCGGATTATTAACAGAACTGTTTCATCATCCTTACCCACCTGTGCCTAGTGTTGTAATCTCTTTTCCGCTTGTTACTAGGTGCTCATAAATTCCAGTTGGCAAATCTGATGTTCAAAGATGACAAATCTAATTGTTATAGTGATCATTCGTTTTCATTCGTAGCTAGAAGCTTCGTCCTCCTGTTAATATGAGAGGTGTGGTACTCATTTGTTTAATGTTAATTGGGCCACTGCCATTAATATTCCTTTGAACTAGACGTTTTACGTCGCTCGAGAGTATACTGGTTTAAATTAATTTGCATGATCATTTGGACTGGTTCCTCACTCTGTTGGCCATGAGAGTTTGGCACTGCCCATCCCAACGCATGCTATAACAATGACCATCATTCCACCTAAGATTGTGATGGCCCTGCTAGGAAATTAGACATTGACAGTTTCCTGATATACGCAATCGCCTCTTGAGGCACCAGAATAAGGTTCTGTCGATCCTTATCCAGGATTTTCGAAGCTTGGAACCCTTTAATTTTTGGAAAAAAAATGTGTGTGAAACCTTATGGGACTTAACTGCTAAGGTCATCAGTCCCTAAAATTACACACTACATAACCTAAATTATCCTAAGGACAAACACACACACCCATGCCCGAGGGAGGACTCGTACCTCCGCTGGGACCAGCCGCACAGTCCATGACTGCAGCCCCTCAGGCCGCTCGGCTAATCTCGCGCGCCTAATTTTTGTAGTTAAATTTTCTTTTGACTAGCTTTAACCAGAAAAGTAGGACGAACACCCAATAATAACTGAACATCATCAAATCTACACCAAATTTAAAGGCATTTGCTTTCGCTCAATTGTGCTATTTTCCTAGCAAAGCAAAAGATTAGTGAGTGCAAGTCCTTCGTATTCCTGAGTTCTCGTTGTTGAAATTTTAGAGGAAATATTTTATGTGTTTTCATGTTCGGTTAGGAATTTTCTTGTGCTTCGTGATGTGTAAGTTAGGATTAAGGATAATTTGTCGCATCTGTGATCTGAATGTACACTGTTATAGTGAAATTCCACTGGTAGGTGATTTGCAAGGTTTGTTGTAAGTCATGTACTTCAGAACTGCGAGTGATTTAGACTTTGCAGTGATTTTCGTAAACAGTAAGATTTTTCATTACGTGACAGTATGTGTTTATGATTTGCTTTATGAGAAAATGAGAACGATGTCCTTTTATTGCACAGCGTAGACAACCTTATTTTTAGCATTTATGTAAGGATGATTCCTTTAAATTTTGAAGTGAGTTGTGGAAATTATTAGTATGTTAGAATATGCCTAAGGGAAAATTAAAGAGACCTTTGGAGAGAAGAGAACCACTTGTATGAATATCAAGAGCTCAGATGGCAACCCAGTTCTAAGCAAAGAAGGGAAGGCAGAAAGGTGGAAGGAGTATATTGAGGGTTTATACAAGGGCGATGTACTTGAGGACAATATTATGGAAATGGAAGAGGATGTAGATGAAGATGAAATGGAAGATAAGATCCTGCGTGAAGAGTTTGACAGAGCACTGAAAGACCTGAGTCGAAACAAGGCCCCGGGAGTAGACAACATTCCATTAGAACTACTGATGGCCTTGGGAGAGCCAGTCATGACAAAACTCTAAAAACTGGTGAGCAAGATGTATGAGACAGGCGAAATACCCACAGACTTCAAGAAGAATATTATAATTCCAATCCCAAAGAAAGCAGGTGTTGACAGATGTGAAAATTACCGAACAATCAGTTTAATAAGTCACAGCTGCAAAATACTAACGCGAATTCTTTACAGACGAATGGAAAAACTGGTGGAAGCGGACCTCGGAGAACATCAGTTTGGATTCCGTAGAAATGTTGGAACACGTGAGGCAATACTAACCTTACGACTTATCTTAGAAGAAAGATTAAGAAAAGGCAAACCTACGTTTCTAGCATTTGTAGACTTAGAGAAAGCTTTTGACAACGTTAACTGGAATACTCTCTTTCAAATTCTGAAGGTGGCGGGGGTAAAATACAAGGAGCGAAAGGCTATTTACAATTTGTACAGAAACCAGATGGCAGTTATAAGAGTCGAGGGCCATGAAAGTGAAGCAGTGGTTGGGAAAGGAGTGAGACAGGGTTGTAGCCTCTCCCCGATGTTATTCAATCTGTATATTGAGCAAGCTGTAAAGGAAACAAAAGAAAAATTCGGAGTAGGTATTAAAATTCATGGAGAAGAAGTAAAAACTTTGAGGTTCGCCGATGACATTGTAATCCTGTCAGAGACAGCAAATGACTTGGAAGAGCAGTTGAACGGAATGGACAGTGTCTTGAAAGGAGGATATAAGATGAAAATCAACAAAAGCAAAACGAGGATAATGGAATGTAGTCAAATTAAATCGGGTGATGCTGAGGGGATTAGATTAGGAAATGAGACACTTAAAGTAGTAAAGAAGTTTTGCTATTTAGGGAGTAAAATAACTGATGATGGTCGAAGTAGAGAGGATATAAAATGTAGACTGGCAATGGCAAGGAAATCGTTTCTGAAGAAGAGAAATTTGATAACATCGAGTATAGATTTAAGTGTCAGGAAGTCGTTTCTGAAAGTATTTGTATGGAGTGTAGCCATGTATGGAAGTGAAACATGGACGATAACCAGTTTGGACAAGAAGAGAATAGAAGCTTTCGAAATGTGGTGCTACAGAAGAATGCTGACGATAAGGTGGGTAGATCACGTAACTAATGAGGAGGTATTGAATAGGATTGGGGAGAAGAGAAGTTTGTGGCACAACTTGACTAGAAGAAGGGACCGGTTGGCAGGACATGTTTTGAGGCATCAAGGGATCACAAATTTAGCATTGGAGGGCAGCGTGGAGGGTAAAAATCGTAGAGGGAGACCAAGAGATCAATACACTAAGCAGATTCAGAAGGATGTAGGTTGCAGTAGGTACTGGGAGATGAAGAAGCTTGCGCAGGATAGAGTAGCATGGAGAGCTGCATCAAACCAGTCTCAGGACTGAAGACCACAACAACAACAAGAATATGACGATGTCGCAGGCAATGGATTATTTCGTAGCCGCTGGTCGCAGAAACGTGACACAAACTGTCGCCGATCACGTTCCAAATCACCTTAACTTGTAAAGACAAGGGGCTCATTAGGACCATTTCAGTTGACTTCAAAGGTCAAGAAGATTAGAGATTAGTAAGTCAATGGGAACTGGCACTAATGAGACCAACTGAAGTGAAGGAATAGGAAGTTAATGATAATAAAAGAGAAGTAGGAGAGCACAGTTATTGAGGGAATTCCAGAACAGATTGAAGCGAATCAGGAGAATACCTGTAGAGAAATAGTTAATGAAGTGGATGAGGTTCTGCCTGCTACAGATTTGCATTAGTTCGTTGTGTTCCAAGAGGATCGAAAGAGTAGTGATGGAGGAAGACTTAACGAAATAGTAAGTTTGTGTCTGTTGCAAATTTGGCTGAGTTACCAGAAATAGCTATGGAACCTGTAGTGACTATAAACCAGTGTCGGTGTTTCATGCAGCTGTTAGAAACGCACTGGGTTTAAACACGAGAAGCTAGACAAAATATCAGGTTCTCTTCGAGGTAATGAAAATACGAAGAGCAGTAGCGGTATGGCGTACAAAAACGTTGGAGAATTACTGAGGAGTGTTTCCACGTGCGTGCTTTATTCTTCAGTTGTAGAAATCAGCCACTGGCGTGCAGTAGGCTACAATTGGAAGTAAAGTACATATAAAGGTGGGAATTCCTACACTGAGAACGTTGTGAGTCTCATTTTGTAATTCTTGTGTGATGAGGCGAAATTGGCTACAGTGCTCCACTTCGCTGTTAGACGGAATACAAATGTAGGATCTTTTTCTGTAAAGTGATAGGCTGAGCTAGCAAAAATCTAAAAATTGAGTAGGCAGAAAGTATTTTGTGCACTGATAGTGCGATAGGAGAAGTTATAAGCATTTGGAGCACTGGATGTACAACAGTAGACGTAGTCAGCACTGAAAAACTAGTATGTGAACACGTACGTAAATGCAGAAAATGAAAAATTTGTTTTATGTGGTGAGACGCCATAAATATCAGAGATGCACGAGATGTGAATGATCGGTTGGTGGACGTGTAGATGTGTTCAGATGATAAATATTGCGGAGCCACCATGAAACACCTGCTGCGAACAACGTGATGAGTGAGTTTTTGGATTCTAAAAGGTTACCGAAAACAAGGAGAAAGTCACGGAAAATCAGATTTATCAGCCATAAGCATTTCTAAGTATATTGTGGGCCATACCAAGTCAGGAAAATTATCCTCGTTATCGTTGTGGAAATTGAGAACATCAAAAGTCGAAAATCTGAAGGTAGACCACAATTGTCTCATCTCAAGAAATTTGTTGAGTAAATAATCATGTTTACCGCCGCGGGTGGAGGAAGGAAGAAGATATGACAAACATCCCGGCGAGATTTAAGCCGCTATTGCAGCATTGACAGGATCGAAGCAATAAGTGCAATGGACGAGAAGGATTTATTTGCCCGACAAGGACATCTTGCGTATTACTATTGATGTTTAAAGCCATTTGCGGGATGCAGAGATAGATTATTATCGGTAGCCAGAATGCCGAAGTTCTGTTGCCGGACGCGGAGAAGCTCCGACATTCTACACGCTAGTAGCGAGAGGCGCTGTGCCTCTGTTTAGCGAAGATTAGTTTTGCAGCACGACGCGTCACGTGAAGGTGCGTCTGGTCAAGGAATAAGAAGGCGTACGACTGACTGTGTGTCGTCTGAATACGCTGTTGTCTGGGTATGTGACGATCGTCGAATGGAAATAAATGCCACTGTGATTAATCCTTTCCGGCCTAAAATTTATGTTTAATTATAAAAAAATTGAAATATTATTTTTGGTTTGTAAATTTTTCTAGCAACACATTTCACATGATTTCAATTTTATTATTATTAGCGTAATTTTTTCTAATGAGTCCACACAGACCCAATAATCATTACGCTGTTGCTGCTGCCATCTAGTGATCTAATTTACAGACTAGAATGCAATAGTGCCACATGGAACCAGTGGGCTTTCGTAGACATTTCAGGAAGGTCTCAAAACTGTAGTTGGGTTCAAATGTACCCATTTGTGTAGAAGGGGCCGAAAGGTTTTTGCAGCAAAAACATCGGCCAGATACGAAAAGGATTAGTAACTGTAGAAACGCAGATAATGTGGAGTCCAACGAAAATAAGGCAAGAAAGTATTTGTGTTAAACTTCTCAATTTTAATGAGTGCAATACGAAAAATTTTTGCTTTACACAGTAATTAAACGTATATTACACTCGTGATCGTTCTACTATCCTACGAAAACTATTTTGATTAAAAAGGCTCACTGTAAACTGCGTAAGAAAGGGACAGGACAAAATGCGAGATCATGACCCACCACGTAAATCAGGGAATATAATGAGATACGTTGCCATCACTAGGGCGCACCAATAACCGTGAGTTGAAAGTGAACGCTACTCACTACTTTTAGCATGCCTAGTAACTGTGACCGCCCCTACTAACGCATGATTTCCTCCTCACTGAAATTCATCGTAAATGTTAATGGATCATGCCTTTTTGTAATAAAACTTTCTGGGCAAGGATCACAGGATATATTTGTAAATAATTTAAATGAAGTCGCATTTAAAGATTAAGAGCCCTATTTCTTAAAATATTTTAAATTTTTGAGGTCACAGAGCCATCAACTCAACTGCATTGTCGTTAGACTGTTTAGGATTAGAAGCTCTTACAAGACTATGGAGCCCAGAATCATGCTGTAGATGTTTTGTAACTTGGTACAATATTCATGCGCCAAAAGAGCCAAAGTAACTTTAGCGCCACAGTACATGTTTACTGCTCAGTTTTGTGTATTTTGAGGACAACAAACCGCAATTAGTAGTGTTATGGGGCAGTTTCGGTTACAATTATTATTTCTTGTAATGTAGAATTCATTGTGGGCCACAAATGAATAATTAGTTCTACCGCTGCATAATTTGTGCTTTGGGCGCGTGAACAGCGTAGTATCACGTGGTTGAGGTCTGCAATTTCAGTTGGGTGGTCTTCGCAGAACGTAGATGGCTGAACTTTCATCGCATAGAAATGTGAAGGGTAACAGCCGTGACCAGCCGGATGCGCGTTATGGTAGTGGTATGACGATAGCTTGATTTGGGAGAACCAGCTTTTCGCGGGATACTCGTCTCTATTGTGGCATAACGTAGTCTTTTGGACTGTTGGGAGATATTCCACGTACGTGACCATTCTTGATAAACCTTTTTCTTCAAGCCAGAAACAAAATCTCTATGTGGAAGGCGGTTGTAAGCAAGGAAGGACTAGTAAGGTCGACCATCACTTTGTTTTGCCAGCTGGTCCGCCATCTCGTTCCATGAGGTACCAGTGTGCCTTGATCCATAATAAGTGATGACATGTATGTTGCTTTCTTACTGACAGAGTAACTTAATAACATCGAGTACACGACGGTTAGTGCTGGAGCCCCATTGCTGCATTTCCAGGTTTTGCAGTGCACTCTTCGAATCCGTGACAATAAGAATGTCGATGAACTGACTCGTAGCATATTGAAGGGCTTCCTTCTACCCCGCAACTTCATCGCTTAGAAGGTTATCAAAAAATGGCCTACATAATGAACCATCAGCCAGGCTTTTAGCCAATCTCATGGGCGTAGTGAAGTTCGGTGGCGGGAGGAACAAGACTTCTGGTCAGGTGACTACAGGGTTATAAACACAAAATCAAATAGGGGTAATGCAGGAGTAGGTTTAATAATGAATAGGAAAATAGGAATGCGGGTAAGCTACTACAAACAGCATAGTGAACGCATTATTGTGACCAAGATAGATACGAAGCCCACACCTGCTACAGTAGTACAAGTTTATATGCCAACTAGCGCTGCAGATGACGAAGAAATTGAAGAAATGTATGATGAAATAAAAGAAATTATTCAGATAGTGAAGGGAGACGAAAATTTAATAGTCATGGGTGACTGGAATTCGAGTGTAGGAAAAGGGAGAGAAGGAAACGTAGTAGGTGAATATGGAATGGGGCTAAGAAATGAAAGAGGAAGCCGCCTGGTAGAATTTTGCACAGAGCATAACACAATCATAGCTAACACTTTGTTTAAGAACGATGAAAGAAGGTTGTATACATGGAAGAACCCTGGAGATACTAAAAGGTATCAGATAGATTATATAATGGTAAGACAGAGATTTGGGAACCAGGTTTTAAATTGTAAGACATTTCCAGGGGCAGATGTGGACTCTGACCACAATCTATTGGTTATGACCTGTAGATTAAAACTGAAGAAACTGCAAAAAGGTGGGAAATTAAGGAGATGGGACCTGGATAAACTGACTAAACCAGAGGTTGTACAGAGTTTCAGGGAGAGCATAAGGGAACAATTGACAGGAATGGGGGAAAGAAATACAGTAGAAGAAGAATGGGTAGCTTTAAGGGATGAAGTAGTGAAGGCAGCAGAGGATCAAGTAGGTAAAAAGACGAGGACTAGTAGAAATCCTTGGGTAACAAATGAAATATTGAATTCAGTTGATGAAAGGAGAAAATATAAAAATGCAGTAAATGAAGCAGGCAAAAAGGAATACAAACGTCTCAAAAATGAGATCGACAGGAAGTGCAAAATGGCTAAGCAGGGATTGCTAGCGGACAAATGTAAGGATGTAGAGGCTTATCTCACTAGGGGTAAGATAGATACTGCCTACAGGAAAATTAAGGAGACCTTTGGAGATAAGAGAACGACTTGTATGAATATCAAGAGCTCAGATGGAAACCCAGTTCTAAGCAAAGAAGGGAAAGCAGAAAGGTGGAAGGAGTATATAGAGGGTCTATACAAGGGCGATGTACTTGAGGACAATATTATGGAAATGGAAGAGGATGTAGATGAAGATGAAATGGGAGATACGATACTGCGTGAAGAGTTTGACAGAGCTCTGAAAGAGATTAGTCGAAACAAGGCCCCGGGAGTAGACAACATTCCATTGGAACTACTGACGGCCTTGGGAGAGCCAGTCCTGACAAAACTCTGCCATCTGGTGAGCAAGATGTATGAAACAGACGAAATACCATCAGATTTCAAGAAGAATATAATAATTCCAATCCCAAAGAAAGCAGGTGTTGACAGATGTGAAAATTACCGAACAATCAGTTTAATAAGCCACAGCTGCAAAATACTAACACGAATTCTTTACAGACGAATGGAAAAACTAGTAGAAGCCGACCTCGGGGAAGATCAGTTTGGATTCCGTAGAAACACTGGAACACGTGAGGCAATACTGACCTTACGACTTATTTTAGAAGAAAGAATAAGGAAAGGCAAACCTACGTTTCTAGCATTTGTAGACTTAGAGAAAGCTTTTGACAATGTTGACTGGAATACTCTCTTTCAAACTCTAAAGGTGGCAGGGGTAAAATACAGGGAGCGGCAGGCTATTTACAATTTGTACAGAGACCAGATGGTAGTTATAAGAGTAGATGGACATGAAAGGGAAGCTGTGGTTGGCAAGGGAGTAAGACAGGATTGTAGCCTCTCCCCGATGTTACTCAATCTGTATATTGAGCAAGCAGTAAAGGAAACAAAAGAAAAATTCGGAGTAGGTATCAAAATCCATGGAGAAGAAATAAAAACTTTGAGGTTCGCCGATGACATTGTGATTCTGTCAGAGACAGCAAAGGACTTGGAAGAGCAGTTGAATGGAATGGACAGTGTCTTGAAAGGAGGATATAAGATGAACATCAACAAAAGCAAACCGAGGATAATGGAATGTAGTCGAATTAAGTCGGGTGATGCTGAGGGAATTAGGTTAGGAAATGAGACACTTAAAGTAGTAAAGGAGTTTTGCTATTTGGGGAGCAAAATAACTGATGATGGTCGAAGTAAAGAAGATATAAAATGTAGACTGGCAATGGCAAGGAAAGCGTTTCTGAAGAAGAGAAATTTTTTAACATCGAGTATAGATTCAAGTATCAGGAAGTCATTTCTGAAAGTATTTGTATGGAGTGTATCCATGTATGGAAGTGAAACATGGACGATAAATAGTTTGGACAAGAAGAGAATAGAAGCTTTCGAAATGTGGTGCTACAGAAGAATGCTGAAGATTAGATGGGTAGACCACATAACTAATGAGGAAGTATTGAATAGGATTGGGGAGAAGAGAAGTTTGTGGCACAACTTGGCCAGAAGATGGGATCGGTTGGTAGGATATGTTATGAGGCATCAAGGGCTCACCAATTTAGTATTGGAGGGCAGCGTGAAGGGTAAAAATCGTAGAGGGAGACCAAGAGATCAATACACTGAGCAGATTCAGAAGGATGTAGGTTTCAGTAGGTACTGGGAGATGAAGAGGCTTGCACAGGATAGAGTAGCATGGAGAGCTGCATCAAACCAGTCTCAGGACTGAAGACCACAACAACAACAACATGGTCGTATTCACCTGTGTGGGAGGCTATCCAGAGGAAGTCTCTATGAACTTGAAGCACCACAGGGTCACATTATAAATGTAGTTGCTACACGACTGTGCGTGAACATTAACCCTCGTTGTGTACTTGCATCACGAGTCATGCCAATCAAAGACATGTAGAAGACAGCTGTCAATGTCGAGGTTTTCTTTATTGTGTTTGTGGTAGAATGAACATTCTTGTATGAAACACACCACAACATTTGTGACTCATGAGCACTTCTCCAGTTGCTCACGTAATCTGCTGAGGACTGTTCAGATCATATAGTTGATAATTCTGAACTCCATGTTTGAACTTGCTGTGAGTCGGTTGGCAATGGCCATATTACTGCAAACAGCAGGCTGACGATACAGATTCTATGTTACTCAGCGTATTAACTCTAGTTGCGGTTTGTTATTTGCGCAAGGAACAGACTTTGGACTTTGGGCGTTTAAAATCTTCATGTGTATGTGTATGTTTCTCAATACTGCCTTTGCCTCGTTTTGATATTGCTCATTAACACAAGTCTTTGCTGATGAGCAGTTATCGAAAATGTTCGCAAGATTAATCTCCATTAATGCAATTACAATTTGCTGTATACTTGATTTTTTGTGTTTATTGGCTTTTACTTCTATACGAACACACAGTCACGCAAGTATCATAAGAATAATTTTTATGTGTGGTTTGTTTTGAAACTGTGTTTCTGTAAATGTTATTCGATTATCTTTCTATTCAGTGTACATTTATGCGTGGTTTGTTTTGAAACTGTATTTCTGTAAATGTTTTTCGAATATCTTTCCATTCAGTGTACATTGCTACACGATTATCTTTTAACACAATTCTCTTCATATGTTTATCTACAAACAGGTCTATAGGAAGGTGCTGATTGCTGCGAAAAAGTCACTTAATGACAAAATAATATATAATGCAGAGAATAAAAGCATAGCAGTCTAGGATATTATAAAAAAGGAAGAGGGTAGAGGCAAAGAAACGCAGAATAACGTACTGCTAAGGGAGGGGGATAAGGTAATAAATGATCCACAACACTTTGCAAACTATGTAAATGAACATTTTTCAGGCATTGCAGAGAAGTTATGGCAAAAATTCCCAAAAACAAATATAACACCTGTAAATAATGTTGCACTAAATACAATGACGCTACTTCCAACCACAGAGAATGAAGTCAATAAAACTGTACAGAAAGTAAAAAGGAAAAGTCAGTAGGCTTAGATGAAGTACCAGTGTGTGTACTGAAACAATGTATAGAGATCATACAGGGCCCCTTAACAAATATAATAAATGGCTGCTTCACATCAGGGACATCCCCAGAGCAGTTAAAACAAGCAAGAGTTGTACCTTTGCTTAAGAAAGGTAATACAGAAGACATAGAAAATTGCCAGCCCATTTCCCATTCTCAAAAATAATAGAAGCAGTTATGAAAGACAGAGTAATGAATTACCTGAATAAATACAATCTTTTAAGCGAATCACAGTTTGGTTCCCGAAGAGGTAAAAATGTGGAGTCAGCCATAGTAGAATTCACAAAGGTTGTAATTGATGCTCTCGACAAAGATGAGCGTGTTACAGGCATATTTTTGGATCTTTCTAAGGCCTTTTATACAGTTGACAACAAGATTGTATTAAATAAATGAGAAGCATTAGGAATAAGAGGGGTAGGTAATGACTGTTTTCGATCATATCTAGCAGGTAGGGTACAAAGAGTAGAGATAACACATACTTCAGATAGATCTAAACATTTAGTAAAACACTTATCAGAACCAAAATACATTTATATAGGGGTTTCACAAGGTAGCATACTAGGACCAAAACTATTCTTGATATACATAAATGACTTCCCCAGTAGTGTTACTCATGGTGAAAAAATTCTCTATTATAGTTACTGAGAAAACAAGAAAATTCCTTACAGGGAAAGCAAGGAAGTTTACGATTGGTCAATAAGCAAAAAAGTGACATTGAACATAAAGAAAACTAATTCCATGCAATTCAGTTTGAAAAGGGAAAATGACAGTGTTAAATTAAATGAAGATGACACCTCTATAGACTGTGTAACAAATGCAAAATTTCTAGGAATGAATATTGATTCTTAGTGGAAGTGGTGTGAACACACAAAGGTACTTGCAAACAGAATGTCATCAGCATGTTATGCCCTTAGAATCCTATCATCAGTGTCTAACATGCAGTGTCTTTTAGTTACATACTATTCATATGTACGCTCAGTTCTTAGCTATTTTTTGGGAACAAATGCACAAAAGTATAAACACAATTTTCAAAATCCAGAAAAGAGCCATAAGAATCATAACCAAAAATGGTAGTCGAGCTCATTGTAAAGACCTGTTTAAAAACTGGGGATTTTAACTGCTCCGTGTGAATACATTTATCAGTCAATTGTACATAAAAAATAGGTAGTTAATGCATAAACAGTTCTTTCCATGTCCATGGAACAAGAGCTAGACTCACATTTGCCAAGAAAAAATAAACATAAAACTCAAAACTGCGTTATCTACCAAGGGGACAAAAGAAATAGCAAAAATAAACTTTTTTCAAAAAGGCAGCTAAAAAGTACCTGTTATGCAATACATTTTGTACATTGAAGGTTTACGTAGATAAAATAGAGTAGGGGGTTTGGTAAAAAAACAGATTATAGAAATAAATAATAATAATGATTATAAAACATCCAACATTCCACATAACACCTTCACACTGTGTTTTTTCCTTCTTTTTTCCCTTTTCTAGAAAAACTTACCCCCAAGCTACGCATTGCCCAATACTACCACCTCTTCCTCTTTCTGAGCTGAACATCTCACTCATTATAGAGGGATGCTGACTCAGTTTTTCAGGATAGCAAAAAGGAAGTTGTGGTACAGAAGATGGTCCAGAGATCACCAGTGTGCTTGTGAGTGTAGTGAGTGAAGCGTTATGAAATAATGTATGTACAGTGTGTGCAGTGACTGACGGTGAGATATGAGTAAACACTATGGTATTACATTATTTAATAAGTTACTTGTAAAAAAAGTATTTTATACCAGGAGGAAATCTAATGATTGGTCATCAGATGACCAAAACTAACTGCAAAATGATTTAGGTAAGATATCTGTATTGTGCGAAAAGTGGCAATTGACCCTGAATAAAGAAATGTGTGAAGTTATTCACACGGGTACTAAAAGAAATCAGCTAAATTTCCACTACGCGATAAGTCACGCAAATATGAAGGCTGTAAATTCAACTAAATACTTAGGGATTACAGTTACAAATACCCTATTGAAATACCAAATTGGAACGATCATATAGATAATGTTGTGGGTAGAGCCAAGCAAAGACTGCGATTCATTGGCAGAACACTTAAAAGGTGCAGGAGGTTTACTAAAGAGACTGCTTACACCATGCTTGTCCGCCCTATTCTGGAGCATTCCTGTGCGGCGTGGAATCAGCATCAGGTGGGAATGACGGATGACATCGAAAAAGTTCAGAGAAGGGCAGCTCGTTTTGTATTATCGCGAAATAGGGCAGATAGTGCCACAGACACGATATTTGAATTGGAGTGGCAGTCAATAAAACAAAGGCGTTTTTCGTTGCGACAGGATCATATCATGAAATTTCAATCACCAGTTTTCTCGTCCGATTGCGAAAACATTCTGATGGCACGCACGTACGCAGGGATAAATGATCGTCAAGATAAAATAAGAGAAATCAGGGCTCGCACAGAAAAATTTAAGTGCTCGTTTTTCCCGCGCGCCGTTCGAGAGTGGGACGGTAGAGAGACAGCTTTAAGATGGTTCACTGAACCCTCTGCCAGGCACTTTATTGTGAATAGCAGAGTAATCACGTAGATGTAGAGGTCTCACTAGAAGTCTGTATATGTATCCGTATACGAATTAGCTTATTTTAAATTGGTCTAAACTTGTAAATACTTTGACATGTCCTATATCCTTGTAAAAAGAGATCTACAGATGAATAAAGTTACTACTACTACTACTACTACTATTTTGTGATATATTATATGTTATGTAGCAGGCTATGGTTTAGACTGAGTGACTGAGCTGAACCTGCTGAATAAGAGGCGAGAATGACGTTATGTCTTGTAAACTGTATTGCGAATGCATGAACGTTAACAACATGGCATTTCTGTGAATGTGCCAGTCTGTAATGGTGCTGCCACTATACAAAAACATTTTAAAATAACAAATTCTGAATTTGCAATATTGAATTTCCGGCGTTCCCTTATCATTAGGCATTCCCTGCAACAAAATTTCCCATTACACCAGTATGTATGATTGAGCGTGAAATGGCTTCAGACGAGTATACTTAAGAAATTTTGGGATGAACCACTTGGCACAAAGTTGAGTGGCCAACAGTGGCATGACTCTTACCAGTCAAATAGAACCAAAAAAAAAAGAAAAATGCTCCTACTCCAGTTGAAAATGTTTGTAATTAAATTTTGCTACAGATGAGTGTTACCGTTGCCAGTGACTGTTTCTCATTTCACTGTCAATTTTTCTGCTTTTACTATGTAGCTGGCGAAGGTTACGAAGACCTCAAAGCTTACAAGTTGAATGTGTGAAATAAGTGAGATTTTAAGAGGATTTTGCCGCTATAAAATTGTTGTGCTTTTGGACAGCGGCCTGGATGCAGGTGACGAGGCTGGTGTTCTCGTTCCGTCAGCTCGCTCTCTAAGAAGATTGCGAAACATTCGTCCTGCGGGCGAAAGATCCTTGGAATTCCTCTCTCATTGGGCGGCAATTTCCTTCTCTGGCAGCAAGTTAAGGGGCTCCGGAACGCCCTATACTTGCAATGTTAAAATAACGCTTATAAATTACATCTTTCCTCACAAAGTATTTGAGGTAGGAAGTTGAACCTTTTACAGATTATTTATTGGAATATGGGCTACAACTTAACACAGGGATTTTACAAAATTTTAGTTCAGTTGTTAAAGATGATTTTTTTTTCAATTGTAATGAAAATTCACAACATTTTTTTGCAATTTTTTATTTATATATTCAAAAATATACAGTTTTTTTGGAAAAAGGCTGTGTTAAATTATGCAGAAGGTACTGTGTAACATTTCAAAAAATGGTTCAAATGGCTCTGAGCACTATGGGACTTTAACATCTGAGGTCATCAGTCCCCTAGAACTTAGAACTACTTAAACCTAACTAACCTAAGGACAGCACACACAGCCATGCCCGAGGCAGGATTCGAACCTGCGACCGTAGCGGTCGCGCGGTTCCAGACTGAAGCGCCTAGAAACGCTCGGCCACCTCGGCCGGCGTGTAACATTTACTGAAAGTCTGAAACAAATATGTTTAGAAGATCCTTAGAAAACATGTAATTAGTATGAGAAAATAAAAGTTTTGGGAATCGAGCGACAAAGATTGGATTAACTTTTTAGTGCATTCCAGGTCCATAGGATGGATTATCTTCATTCTCTGCAAACTCCTCCTCCAGCTTCCTCTTGTTCCTCCTCCTGTTTACTCTTGCTTGTATTTCTAGACTCTTTACAGCCCTGTCTGCAGCCCGAAGGCGTTCCTTGTCTAAAGCAAGCATCGCTCGTTGTTGTGTTCGTAGATTTTGCTACCATTTTCTTCAGTTGCAGTTACTGCAACACTGTTCCAAAAGGTGGTCATGTATGAACACTTATCACATTTCAGTTGTATTTCAGTAGCAAGTCCTACGCGCTTTATTATGGAGAGTTCCAGACCAACTTCACTACAATGAATACATCTTACACAGTTTGAAAAAATTCCTTTGAGAACCGACATATCAAATATTTCATTCACATCCGATTCGCCCATAAAACATTCATAGTTTTCACTCATTGAACCAAGCTTCTTCTGTGAAGTATTTTCTTTCCCACTTTGACTGCTATGGGCAGGTGTACTTGAGAGGTTAGGTTCACTCACTTGGTTATCGTCTTTATTGTTTACAGTAATAACACATACCTTTGGCTTTCCAACATTACTCCTTTTCTTAAAAACCTTCAGAGGATTTCTAATAACTTTACTTTTACTCTTTATTATACTTCAACAAAACAGAGACTCAAGAAACAGAATTAATTACGAGTATTTTCGAGATAACGACAGAGTAAATAAACATGAAACAATCGACAATCACACCAGCGATATATATTGAACCATCACAGGTTAGCCACAACACATACTTTATCTCACATCACTAAAATGTACCTGATGAACACGGACGTTAATAATAACACCATTTGACAGCAGTTTAACAGCGCCACAGTGGGTCACGCCCATGTAGAACACATTTCAAAAAAAATTTAAAAATAGTTGTAGTCTTCGGAATTGAATAAATTATATATCTATTAAAAGGTAATAGTCTGCAGATTCAGAAAACGCAAAAAAGTAAAAATTGAACTTTTCATGATTTTGAGCCTTTCCGGAGCCCCTTAACCGAGTTTCAGTTGGCTCTTGAAGAACACACTTCGCTTTAGGTCTTCGTAAATATTTCGCTTTAGTGTTTTGTTAAGTACACTTCACCTTAGGTCTTCGTACAGTGGTGACTTCTTTAAGGTTTTCGTAAAGATGAGCCTAGCCGGCTGCTATGGTCGAGCGATTCTAAGTGCTTCAGACCGGAACCGCGCTGCTGCTACGGTCGCAGGTTCGGATCCTGGCCTCGGGCATGGATGTGTGTGATGTCCTTAGGTTAGTTAGGTTTAAGTAGTTCTACGTTCTAGGGGACTGATGACCACAGATGATAAGTCCCATAGTGCACAGAGCCATTTGAACCATTTTTTGAAAGATAAGACTTGCTGCTGCTGAAAGGATGTCTGTGGTGAAAGCACTGATTGCAAACACAGGGCGGAAGTCTCATTCTACAGCCACTGCTGCTGCCGGCTACCTTAATATTCCTCATCCTCTGCAGGCTTTGGCAAAACGAGCCAGCGTCGCAACCGCCAGGGCAGTCCAGATGAAAACTTAACACGCCCTCTTCAGCAGCCAAGGACGCGTTGCTTCAGTCACGTATCCAACTTGTTGCTCTCAGTGTGCAGTTTTGCCAGTCTAATAGTGTCCGCTCCTATATTTCCATGTACTTCCGACATCTAATTAACAACTTATGCAGTCACTAGCCATATTCCCGTATTATTAATGTACCTGTGTTTCATGCTCTTTACCAACCCGTACCAAGGTTATACTTTAGTGTTGTAATCCGTTGCCCACTTGGCAATGGTTGTTCATAAAAGTCAGTCGGCAAATCTCATGTTCAAATACATTAAGTCTAGTTGTTGTAGTTAACATTTGTTACATTCATAGCAAGAATTTCCCTCCTCCCATTAATATGTCTAGGTGAATGCTGTGCTACCAGTTTGTCTCTTGTTTAATTGGGCCACCCGCATTAATATTCCTCTGATTAAGACATTTTCCACTGTGTGTCAGTGTCCTTTTTTAAATTAATTTGCACGATCATTTGTAGCGGTTCCTCCCTCTGTCGATCAAGAGAGTTTATTGCTGTGCGTCCTAGCGCTGATACGGCCATGATCGACACTCCACAGACGAGTGACTTCCGGGATAAGGAGTGATCCTTTGCCAAGTGCCAATGGCCTTTCAAAGTTGATGAGCAGCCCACTGTCTTGCCCTTAGGATAAGGAACCACCCCTAAAGATGGAGGAGATAAAGAAGGCCAACGGCAGAGACATCTAGGACTAACAATGTCGAAAGTATACTGAGCTGACGAAAGTCATGGGGTAGCGATGTGCAGATATGCAGATGACTGTAGTGTCGGGTACACAAGGTATAAAAGGACTGTGTATTGGTGGAGCTATCATTTGCATACAGGTGATTCACATGAAGAGGCTTCTTAGGTGATTGTGGCCACTTGACGAGTATTAACATACTTTGAACGAGGGATGGTAGTTGGAGCTAGACGCGTGCGACATTCCAATACAGTAACCGTTAGGGATATCAATATTTCGAAATCCACGACGCTAAGTGTGTGACGAGAACACCAGATTTCGGGCATTAACTCTCACCGTGGAAAACGCAGTGGCCGACGGCCTTCAGTTGACGACGGAGACAACGGGGTTTCCATAGAACTGTCAGTGCTGAGAGACAAGCGACACTGTGTGAAATAACCGCAGAAATCAACTAAACAGCAGCATAAATCGCCGTGGGATTGACGACGAACGTAGCCATTGCAACAGAACGGCTAAATTTGGCCTTAATAGGGCTATGGCAGTAGACCGAAGCGACTGCCTTTAGTAACAGCATGATATCGCCTGCAGAGGCTCTCCTGGTATCGTGACCATAACGGTCGGACCTTAGATGACTGAAAAACCGTGGTCAGTTGGTAAGACCGATGGTAGGGATCGAGTGAGGCGCAGACACAATATAGCCACTGACCCAAGATGTCAACAAAGCACTGTGCATGCTGGAGGTAGCTCGACAGTGGTGTAGGCTGTATTTACCTGGAATGGACCGGGTGTTCTGGTACATCTGCACGGATCATTGACTGGAAATGGTTATATTCGGCTACTTCGCTACCATTTGGACTTTATGTTCCTAAACAAAGATAGTATGGCACTGCGCCCCAGTTCTTCATGATTGGTTTGAAGAACGTTTTCGACAGTTCGAGTGATCTGGCCAGCCAGATTCTTTCACGTATATGAATCACATGGAACATTTATGGGACATAATCGAGAGGTCACTTCATATACAACATTCTGCACCGGCAAAACTGTCCCCAATTATGGACAGCTATAGAGGCATGACTCAATTTTTATGCAAAGGACTTGCAACGAGTATATGTCACGTCGAGTTGCTGCGCTATACCGGGAAAAAAGAAGTCCGACACGATACTAGGAAGTATACCATGTATGAAACATTGCTAGCTGCACAACGAAACCCTTTTTGAATTGGAAAACTTGATGGGAAGTCAAATACCGAAAATTACTCCATGTGGTATCCAACCCAGTGTTGGCTATGGACCACACAAGCAAGTCATCAGATTCTGGAGAACTTGTTCAATCATGCTGGAGACAGTTGGAGTTTTCTGAAAAAAAGGCGGAAGATAATCAAGCACAAGGGGAAGAATTTCTTTGAAACAGTTAAGATAAATACAGTTCTGAAAATTGAGAAGCTTAGACAGATGACGGACACACAACACAACACACTAAATACAGCAGTTCAAAGACTAAGATGTATAGACGAGGATTCCTTTGAATGAGAGGGGTTAGAATTTTCAAAGGCAAAGTTGGGAAAAGGATTAGGAAAACTGTCCCACATTTAGGAACAGCTTTCGTTGTCAGCTAGGAAATTTTAGATTACCTAATAGATTTCTAGTCAAATGGTTCAAATGGTTCTGAGCAGTATGGGACTTAACATATGAGGTCATCAGTCCCCTAGAACTCAGGACTACTTAAACTTAACTAACTTAAGGTCATCATACACATCCATGCCCGATGCAGGATTCGAACCTGCGACCATAGCAGTTGCGCGGTTCCGGACTGAAGCGCCTAGAACCTCTCGGTCACCGCGGCCGGCAGATTTCTAGTCACCTAATGGCTGAATATACATTGTCTTCTTCTTATTCACAAATAAGGTACACAAAGTAGTTAAAGTCCACGCACCAATCAACCAGATCAACAAAACAAACAAAGAAGAAACAAACAGATTTTGCGAAGAATTTGAAGGAGTTATCACAAAAATCCCAAAGCAACACACTACTATACTGATGGGGGATTTTAATGCACAATTGGACAGACAGGAAAAATACAGGCACATCGTTGGGAAGTTTAAGGGTCACAAAACGACAAACCACAGCGACGAAAGACCAGTAGTAGTCTGCAGAGCATTCAACCTAGTGAAATCAATTAGTTCAAAACTTCTCCGCAGAAAACAGAAAACATGGAACTCTACGAATCCTAATTCACGGGAATTCCAAATAAATGTTGTTGCAATATCCAGATAATCCTTCCATGAAATCTATAAAATGAAGGTAACTGGAAATGCTGATTTAGCTTCTGACCACTATCCATATAAAATCAAAGTTAAATTACAACAAAGAAGTACGAAGAGATGAGCCAAATCAAGAACTCTGAAATATGAGACTGAAAAACCCAGACAAAGAACTAACTCTACCGACAACCTTGAAAGAAATATCTAGAAAATTGGAAACAGCTGAAAGAATTTCTTGTTCAAACGACGAAAGAAACAATTCTCTTAACCAAAATCACAAGACAGACATCTGGTATTTCGAACGTGATGGACCTGTCACAAAAAATGTCTAAAGTGCACGACAAAAGTTGATTGAAGAGAAGAACAGGGACAACAGCTGAGAAAGCAAACTGCCTAACTGAGTAGAAATATTAAAAGAAATTATGATAAAAGTTGGTTGAAACAAATAGATTACGATTCTAGAAATTTCTATAAGACTTTTAAAAGAAACTTAAGTATGAAAGAGTGGCTGGTGGCGACGGGAAATTAGTCCGCTGGTTTCAGTAAAACTAGTATCTCAATGTTGTGGAGATACACACCATCCTGAAGAACTGTCTCTCTCCCTATCCCGCGCAAGGATTTCTAAAGGCAATAGAATCTGTTTGGCCCTGTTTTAATAGTAATTCATGGGTTGGCTCCTTTACACAATTTACAATATATTGAATAATCTCCCCCCTTTACCAAAAAATGTAATTAAATGAAGGATTTTCTAATGAGGTTCTGTAATTACTGAAACGATAGCAGGGTTTGATACTACAATGACATTTATTAATTTGAAGAACAAATATATCCAATCTTCAAATATGATAATAAGTGGCTATTCAAGTACATGAAAGTAGAATAAGTTTCCATGAATAATTAGTTGCCAAAGTTGAACTTGGGGCTATCATATTATTGTAATTTCCTTTCCTCTAGTGCGAGTGGACTGATTATCCTATCGGACTGCTAATTCGCTCACTTGAGGAACAGTGATCCAGTTATAGAACTCATCTATAGAATCCTGCATGTAAATTAGATCCTCTGTGGACACAGTGGAGGGGAGGGGCGGCGCTGCAGACGTCAGAAATAACTGACTCGGTCCCAGTTTTGCCGGATCTGCCAAATACTTTACAAAAAGCTGTGCTCGATCTGTGTGGAATCAGCTATCAGCAATGGGTTGCATTACAGGGTGCAGTCAGGACTTCCGCCGGCCGCTGTGGTCGAGCTGTGGCGCTTTAGTCTGGAACCGCGCGACCGCTACGGTCACAGGTTCGAATCATGCCTCGGGTATGGATGTGTGTGATGTCCTTACGTTTAAGTAGTTATAGATTCGAGGGGACTGAAGACCTCAGATGTTAAGTCCCTTAGTGCTCAGAGCCATTTCTTCAGGATTCTCATTGCAGGTTCAGACCACGACTGCTGGCCACCCCGACGAGCTGCGGCTCTGGACTGTTTTCCGACGAGTCGTGATATCGAAACCGAATTATGATGACGTGCAGTCCGAATCAGCACTCACAAAACTCTGTCCAGGCTTCCGAGACAGGAAAACTCCCAACTAGACCGGATGTTTGGCCTCTACTCCACGTCGTCTCTCTCCGGTGGTCCGGAATAGAGCCCCTTGAGAAAAGTCAGCACCCTACACAAACCCTGAAAAATTAAGATGCGCCGACCCCACCAAATCGCATGGCAGCAGACAGTGGCCCGTCCAAGGATCTTAGTACCATTCACCCGTATGAAAATTGCTGTGCATCCACCCTTCCTGGACACCAGGAAAAATCATACTCCAATAGATAGGCTTGCCCCCCAAAATCTAGCGGTGTTCTTACGTGCTACGGCCGCAGGTTCGAATCCTGCCTCGGGCATGGGTGTGTGTGATGTCCTTAGGTTAGTTAGGTTTAAGTAGTTCTAAGTTCTAGGGGACTGATGACCTCAGACGTTAAGTCCCATTGTGCTCAGAGCCATTTGAACCATTTTTGAACCTTCTTACGTCAGTAAGCGTCGTGTCTGCGTTCCAATCAGTTTGCTCTTTTAAAGCAAGTGTGGGACTACCGTAGCGTGGAAAGAGTAACTGATATAATATTTTGGAGAATCAGCCTCAGTTGGACAACTTTTCTGGTCTTTACCAGGTTTCGGTTAAATTAATCTAGCCTTCTTCATAAGCATAAAATTACTATAACATGCCAGAGTAAGGCACAGTCAACATTAAAATTAAAACCTATAGTACCGTGGTACCATGTCGAGTAATACTACTTAACATGGTACCGCGGTATTATAGGTTTTAATTTTAATGTTGACTGTGGCTTACTCTGGCATGTTATAGTAATTTTATGCTTCTGAAGAAGGCTAGATTAATTTAACCGAAACCTGGTAAAGACCAGAAAATTTGTGCAGCTGAGGCTGATTCCCCAAGATATTAGTGTATCACCGTTGCTGACGGGGCTGCAATATGCTAAAAATTCTTGGTAACTGACATAGCGAAATACAGTCCCTAAGCGAGGAGCTGGCTTAGTAGAGACCCCGCTGTCATCGAGTTGCGATTCTAAGAGCGCATCGTTGCAACGTCTGGCCACCCTAGCACAGAGACTTTGGCATCACGCTGGCAGATCCCACTCACATACGGGGTGTCAAAGTCCAGTTGTAAACCTATTAACCTGGCGCCTTGTTGGGGTGCTACGCATGCCTCCTTGCCTCTTGCCTTTCATCCGGCTGAGAGAAACCCTGTGGTTCCAGCACGTGGGCTACGAAAGACTAGTACACTCCTGAATTCCTCGTTATCTCTAGGGACCATCAAGCGGTTAAGACCACATGGCAGCCTACGACCAAGACTGTATGGTCTTCCTAAAGTGCACCCCAAAGGAGGTCTTCCTTTAAGGCCTATAGTGAGAAATGTTGATGCCCCCACATATCATGCGGGCCACAGTGGCAGAGCGGTTCTAGGCGCTTCAGTCTGGAACCGAGCGACCGCTACGGTCGCAGGTTCGAATTCTGCCTCGGGCATGGATGTGTGTGATGTCCTTAGGTTAGTTAGGTGTAAGTAGTTCTAAGTTCTAAGGGACAGATGACCTCAGATGTTAGGTCCCATAGTGCTCAGAGCCATTTGAACTACATATGATCTAGCCAAACATCTTGCTTTGCTGAGACCATTGGTTGCAAATATCAACATCGTATACAGAACTCTGCCGATTTTATCAATAGACTGGAGGCTCTGCACCTAAGTGTTTAGGATCTTCTAGTAAGTTTTGATGTATTATCTCTATTTAGAAAAGTATCTCATGCTGATTTCTTGGCCCTAATTGGTAAACAGTTTCAGTCGGAGATCACTGTTATGTTTTGCCACGCTCTTTCCTCATCCTGTTTTATGTTTAACCAAGAATATTTTGAACAGACTGACGACGTCGCCAACTGACGACGTCGCCATGGACAGCCCCTTGTCTCCCTTGCCGGCTAACGTTTTTATGGAGGATTTGAGGAAAGACCAATTGTATCAGCGGCTTCTAAACCAACTGTTTTTTGAAGAAACATGGATGGTACTTTCGCAGTAAGGCCCCATGGAGAAGATAAGGTAATGGAGTTTGTACATCATCTTAACTCCATTCACGAGAAAATTTAATTTAGTATGGAATTAGAGGAAGGTGGTTGTATCCGCTTCCTGGATGTTTTGGTTCGACGGAAGAGTGAAAGCCCTTTGGGACATTCTGTTTACCTAAGTCCACTCACACTCATTGTACTTGCACTCCTCAAGTTGCCATCCCCCATTCCAAACCATGAGTATGCTTAAAACCCTTGTACACAGAGCCCACACAGTGTCGGATGCAGATAGTTTACCTGATGAGCTTGCATGTTTAAGGAAAGTCTTCAGAGACAATGGATACTCGGCCCGGAAAATTAACAAGGCGTTCTCAGCTGAAATCAAGAACCGGGAAGTGGATAAAGAGGAGAATGCACCAACAAAGTCCCTAGCTTTTCTTCCCTTCTTTGGAAATCTTTCCTTCAAAATAGCAAAAATCTTTAACAGTATACAGGTGAAAGTGATTTTCCGCCCACCATCTAAGATTTGAGACCTGCTGGGATCAGTGAAGGATAAATTGTTAGTACGGCATGCGGGAATTTACAAAATACCCTGCCAGTGTAGTACGGTCTATATAGTACAAACAACACGCACAGTGGAAGAACGTTGCACAGAACATAAATGTTGCTATCGCCTTCTGCAACCCAGCAAGACTGCCCTTGCTTAGCATTGTATCTCCAACGGACATTCGATGGAGTATGACAAAACATTATTTTTAGCCACAGTAATACCTTTTTGGGACTCTGTTAGAAAAGAATCCATTGAAATACGCACTGCGGAAAATCAAATGAATCGCGACAGCAGCTACCAGCTGCATAATGAGTAGAATTCCGTCGTCTCCGAGATGTGCTCCAGACCAAGACTCCAGAAGACAGTTGATGCTTGCATTTACACCAGCGTCGACGGTGCCTCCGTGCGGTGTGGTCCTTCTGTCACCCTGACTCTGACTCTGACTTATGCGCGGCAATGCTATCAGCGAGCTATACAAGGAGGAGTGGAGAACGTCTTCGATGGCTCACCTGAAGATGACCGGCAGATGTACAATTGATGTATCGTAGAATGAAGTATACGACGACCGACTGCAATCGACAAATCTCTTCGAACAATTAATTCAACCGGAAAATTTTAAATTTCACAACTAAAGGAGGATTTCTCTGCTACTGGCTCCCTACAAAATCATATCAAAAGCATAATGAGCTAGGACGGAACAACAACTAAGCTCTCAAATTGGTGCATAACGATGTGGTTTTAGAAAGAATAAATCATGTTCAGAGCAGATTCTCAACTTAAAGCCAATAATAACTGTACCTGAAAAGAAGATCCACAAATTTTGTAATTACGCTACTGGCCACTAAAATTGCTACACCAAGAAGAAATGCAGGTGATAACGGGTATTCATTGGACAAATATATACTAGAACTCACATGTGAATACATTTTCACGCAATGTGGGTGCATAGATCCTGAGAAATCAGTACCCAGAGCAACCGCCTCTGGCCGTAATAACGGCCTTGATACGCCTGGGCATTGAGTCAAACAGAGCTTGGATGGCGCGTACTGGTACAGCTGCCCACACAGTTTCAACACGATACCACAGTTTATCAAGAGTAGTAACTGGCGTATTGTGACGAGCCAGTTGCTCGGCCACCATTGACCAGGCATTTTCAATTGATGAGAGATCTGGAGAATGTGCTAGCCAGGGCAGCAGTCGAACATTTTCTGTATCCAGAAAGGCCCGTACAGCACCTGCAATATGCGGTCGTGCATTATCCTGCTGAAATGTAGGGTTTCGCAGGGATAGAATGAAGGGTAGACCCAGGTGTCGTAACACTTCTGAAACGTGACGTCCACTGTTCAAAGTGCCGTCAATACGAACAAGAGGTGACCGAGTCGTGTAACCAATGGCACCCAATACCATCACGCCGGGTGATACGCCAGTATGGCGATGACGAATACGCGCTTCCAAAGTGCGTTCACCGCGATGTTGCCAAACACGGATGCGACCATCATGATGCTGAAAACAGAACCTGGATTCATCCGAAAAAATGACGTTTTGCCATCCGTGCACCCAGGTTCGTCGTTGAGTACACCATCGCAGGTGCTCCTGCCTGCGATGCAGCGTCAAGGGTAACCACAGCCATGGTCTCCGAGCTGATAGTCCATGTTGCTGCAAACGTCGTCGAACTGTTTGTGCAGTCTTGCAAACGTCTCCATCTGTTGACACAGGGATCGAGACGTGGCTGCACGGTCCGATACAGCCATGCGGATAAGATGCCTGTCATCTCGACTGCTAGTGATATGAAGCCCTTTGGGATCCAGCACGGCGTTCGGTATTACCCTCCTGAACCCAGCGATTCCATATTCTGCTAACAGTCATTGGATCTCGACAAATGCGAGCAGCAATGTCGCGATACGATAAACCACAATCGCGATAGCCTACAATCCGACCTTTATCAAAGTCGGAAACGTGATGGTACGCATTTCTCCTCCTTACACGAAACATCACAACAACGTTTCACCAGGCAACACCGGTCAAATACTGTTTGTGTATGAGAAATCGGTTGGAAACTTTCCTCTTGTCAGCGCGTTGTAGATGTTTGCCACCGGCGCCAACCTTGTGTGATTGCTCTGAAAAGCTAATCATTTGCATATGACAGCATCTTCTTCCTGTCGTTAAATTTCGCGTCTGTAGCACGTCATCTTCGTGGTGTAGCAATTTTAATGGACAGTAGTGTACATTGTTAGCTTCAGGAAAACCTATGACTCAGTTGAGGGCAAGTGAAATCTCGAATTACTCAACGTACGATACTTAGATATTAAAACCACAGCTCTAATTAAACACAAGGTAAGAAACAACAAATCTAATGTGCAATTTTGGAGATGAAATTTCTAGAAACTCTTAGATCAAAACTGGAGTGAGACAAGGAGATGGTCTCTTCGCAGTGGTAACTAATTGTGTTCTAGAAAAGTCAGAAGGGAGGGGAGAATGTCATTAGGAGAAAGCCAAATCAATGAGTGAGCTGGATTAGGTTATGAAAGGGACAACCTACAAATAAATTATTCAGAAATTGAATTGTGGAATCAGCTATCAGCAATGGGCTGCATTGCAGGGTGCAGTCAGAACTGCCATTGCGGGTTCCGACCACGACTGCTGACCACCCCGACAAGGTGCGGCTCTGGACTGTTTTCCGATGAGTCGCGATATCGAAACAGAATTACGATGAGGTGCAGTCCGAATCAGCACTTACAAAACCCTGGCCAGGCTTCCGAGACAGGAAAACTCTCAACTGGACCGGATGTTTGGCCTCTACTCCACGTCGTCTCTCTCTGGTTGTCTGTAACAGAGCCCCTTGAGAAAATTCAGTACTCTACACAAACTCTGAAAAATTAAGATGTGCCGGCCCCACCAAATCGCATGACAGCAAACAGTGGCCCGACCAAGGATGTTAGCGCCAATCACTCGTATACACATTGCTGTGCATCCACCCTTCCTGGCCGGCAGGAGTGGCCGAGCGGTTAAAGGCGCTCCAGTCTGGAACCGCACGACCGCTACGGTCGCAGGTTCGAATCCTGCCTCGGGCATGGATGTGTGTGATGTCCTTAGGTTAGTTAGGTTTAAGTAGTTCTAAGTTCTAGGGGACTTATGACCACAGCAGTTGAGTCCCATAGTGCTCAGAGCTGTTTGAACCATTTGAGCCATCCTTCCTGGACACCAGGAAATATCATACTTCAATCGATAGGCTTGACTCCGAAAATGTAGTGGCGCCTTCTTACGTCAGCAAGCGTCGTGACTGTCCGCCAGTCAGTTTGCTCTTTTAAACCACGTGTGGGACGACCACGGCGTGGGAAGAGTAACTGATATAGCGGAACACAGTCCCTAACCGAGCCGCCGTCTTAGTAGACGGCCTGCTGCCACCGAGTTGCGATTCTAAGAGCGCATCGATGCAATGCCTGACCACTCTAATGAAATCTGGTATCGCAGGACAGAGCGGATCAGGTTGTGGAAAGGGGCCAAGATCAGTTACTGTTAGTTACGCAAGGACACACAACTTTATTCCTCGAAAACCAATGCACACTTTCCTCTTTAAAACAACAAAGATCAATTCACGGCTGAGGGCCCAAGTAACTTCTCAATAATGAAGTTTCAATAATTCCCTTTAAAAATACAGGGATTTAGAGAAACGGCTGAAGGCCTTACTTAAGTAAAATTAAAATATCCTTATATAACTCCTTTTAAGGCATAAGAATTCAGACAAACGGCTGAAGGCCTTACCTAAGTGAAATTATATTCTCAGCTAAAGGCCCAAATAATATTTCAGATCAGCGAAGGAAATTCTTTAAAAGGCAAGCATTAACAAATCTCGACTAGAAGCCATATTAAAGGAAATTTAAATTAATTCCTCTGCTGAAAGCCCAATAATATTGCAATATGATAAAAGGCAATCCTTTAAGAGAAGCATTTACACAGTACAACAGAAACCATCTTAAGAAAACTTGAAATATCTTGACGGCTGAAGGCCAAACAATTATTCACAACAATTAAAGATAAAACTTAAGATAAGCATTTACAGAGTACGGCTGAAGGCCATTTTAAGAATTCAAAATAATTAAAGAGAAACCTTACAGACAGGAATTTACACACTATTGCAGATTTTAAAACAAACGCTGCTGAAGGCCTAAATACAAACAAGAATTTTAAATAAAACACGGCTGAAGGCCTAATCTTAAAATACTTCACATACAGTTCGGCTGAAGACCATATACTGAACATAGAACACACAAAACTAATACTCGGTTAAAGGCCTGGCACAGTACTTGTGACAAAGAAAAATCACAATCACAAACACCAGAACGGTGGTGCTCAGAAGTGTTCCCAGGGTCGGCCTGGGGAATGAACTCTACCAACAGTTTAGGCGAAACAGGCAGGCAAGCACAATACTAAATAATTGGGTGGCTGCATGACCGAGGGACGGCTGAAGAACCAACCAACAACCTAATCAATTCTTTTCCACCCGACCAATGGAATGACAACCAAAAATATCAGTGAGGACGAGGATCGCAACAAGACTGTGTCTTAATAACTGACGTCTAAACACAGTCAAGGCACAATAACCACTCAAAGGAAAAGGGAGAACAACATCAAGCTGTCGAACTACACGCCATGGCAGACAGCATCAACACCGCGAGGAAAACACACTGCCGGAAAACTACGCTAACGACCAGAGCAGGTAGCTGGAACATTAACAGCCGCAAGGCAGAAGATACCGCTGGTGCACTTCACTAGTAAATTATAATAATTTCAAAAGTTAAACACAGTACAGGAAGACAGGTGCAAAATTTTACCGACTCCAGCACACCATCAGGTTGCTGCTTGTGGGAACAGCCCGGGAAGCAACAACCAGCAATCAACAACGAGATGTCACAGCAGTTGAGGTTTCGTAACAGGTTCACTGATTACTCAACTCCAGTATGCAGGTACGGTGAGCGACGAACGTTGCAGCTCTGGCAGCTAGTGCCACGCAACTCCGACCATGCGTGCACGCCGCCAGCGGCCGCGGCCCGAACTCACGCCGTGGAGACTTCCTCGCTGCTCTATCGCAACTGACCAACTGCCTCACACACACCACGACACGGAAATTTAGCGGCCACACCAAAGAAGGTACAGCAGTACTAGTATCGATAAACGATGGTGACAAAATGCCAAAAATGAAAAACGGCATCAGCGTGAGCCGACCACGGCTCACCTAGCACAGACACCGTGGCATCACGCTGGCAGATTTCACTCACGCACGGGGTGCCAGAGTCCAGTTATAAACTTATTAACCTGGCGCCTTGTTGGGGTGCTACGCTTCCCTCCTCGCCTTTCATCCGGCTGAGAGAAACCCGCTGGTGCCTGGTTGCTGAGGACGGATCTGAAAGAGACCGCCCCTGACCAACGCCTTGTCAGCTGAGATTGACCTTCCTGGTATCCGGCGGAAGCGGCCGCACGAAACTCGCCTGTCCCACGCACCTCTCTCACACTGGACGTCCACCAGTGGAAACTGGAAAATATAGCAAATGGAGTAAGACCTTTCACCAAATTCTCTCCTTCACAATAGCATGACTCGTCCTGTACGTTATCTTCCGTGCAGTGGCCGTCTTAATAAAACGTGCCACTCCGGCAAATTTTTGTATTATGCTTTGGTCCCAACATCTCATTACAAAAATTAAAAAATTTAAAAGTTTTGCTTTCTTGCCAAAAAGCTTGCAGAAACTTCTTACATGTGACGGCATCTCCTCTTCAAAACTCAAATGTTCTGTTACCTCTTAGTTTGCATTTGGCAAAGATGTATGGTCTACTTGGTGATGATGTGTACAGGAAGTCTGATCACGACCCTACAGCACGTGGGCAACGGAAGAATTGTACACTCCTGAATTCTTCCTCGTTATCTCCAGGTACCATCAAGCGGTTAAGACCACATGGCAGCCTACGACCAAGACTGTATGGTCTTCCTAAAGTGCACAAAGGAGGTCTTCCTTTACGCCCTATAGTGAGAAATATTAACGCCCCCGCATATGATCTAGCCAAACATCTTCCTTTGTTGCTGTGACCATTGGTTACAAATATCCACATCCACATACGGAACTCTGCCGATTTTATCAACACACTGGGGACTCTACACCTGTTTCGGATTTTCTAGTGAGTTTTGATGTAATATCTCTTTTTAAAAAAGTACCTCGCGCTGATTTCTTGGCCCTAATTGGTAAACAGTTTCAGTCGGACGTCACTGCTTTCTTTTGCCACGCTCTTTCCTAAACCTATTTTATGTTTAACCAAGAATATTTTGAACAGACTGACGACATCCCCAACTGACGACGTCGCCATGGGCAGCACCTTGTCTCCCGTGTCGGCAAATTTTTTTATGGAGGGTTTTGAGGAAAGAACAGTTGTATCAGCGCCTACTAAACCAACTGTTTGTGGGGAAAGATGGATGATACTTTCGCAGTATGGCCCCATGGAGAAGATATGTTAATGGAGTTTTTACATCATCTTAACTCCATTCATGAGAACATTTGGTTTACTACGGAAGTAGAAACAAATGGTTGTCTCAGATTCCTGGATGTTTTGGTTAGACGGAAGAGTGGCGGCTCTTTGGGACATCCTGTTTAGCGTAAGTCCACTCACACTCTTTGTACTTGCACTCCTCAAGTTGCCATCCCCCATCCCAAACAATGAGTATGCGTAAAACCCTTGTACACAGAGCCCACACAGTGTCGGATGCAGATAGTTTGCCTAAAGAGATTGCATATCTAAGGAAAATGTTCAGAGACAATGGATATTCGACCCGGCAAATTAACAAGGCATTCTCAGCTGAAATCAAGTCGTGAAATCAAGTCGGATGCAGATAGTTTACCTAAAGAGATTGAATATCTAAGGAAAATGTTCAGAGACAATGGGTATTCGACGCGGCAAATTAACGAGGCATTCTCAGCTGAAATCAAGAACCGGGAAGTGGAAAAAGAGGAGAACGCGCCAGCAAAGTCCCTAGCTTTTCTTCCCTTCGTTGGAAATGTTTCCCTCAAAATAGGAAGAATCTTTAACAGTATTCAGGTGAAAGTGATTTTCCTCCCACCATCTAAGATTGCAGACCTTCTGGGATCAGTGTAGAATAAATCGTTAGTGTGGTATGCGGGAATTTACAAAATACCCTGCCAGTGTAGTATGGTCTATATAGGACAAACAACACTCACAGTGGAAGCATTGCACAGAACATAAATGTTGCTATCGCCTTCTGCAACCCAGCAAGACTGCCCTTGCGTAGCATTGTGTCTCCAACGGACATTCGATGGGGTATGACAAAACATTAATTTCAGCCACAGC
Organism: Schistocerca americana; assembly: GCF_021461395.2. Classification (NCBI taxonomy): domain Eukaryota; kingdom Metazoa; phylum Arthropoda; class Insecta; order Orthoptera; family Acrididae; genus Schistocerca; species Schistocerca americana. The sequence goes on along the minus strand of NC_060124.1, from coordinate 557,387,868 downwards.
AACATCGTTTTGGGACTCTGTTAGAAAAGAATCCGTTAAAATACGCACTGCGGAAAATCTAATGAACCGCGACAGCAGCTACCAGCTGCATAATGAGTAGAATTCCATCGTCTCCGAGATGTGCTCCCGACCAAGACTCCAGAAGACAGCTGATGCTTGCATTTACACCAGCGTCGACGGTGCCGCTGTGCGGTGTCGTCCTCCTGTCACCCTGACTCTGACTTATGCGCGGCAATGCTATCAGCGAGCTATACAAGGAGGAGTGGAGAACGTCTTCGATGGCTCACCTGAAGATGACCGGCAGGTGTACAGTTGATGTATCGTAGAATGAAGTATACGACGACCGACTGCAATCGACAAATCTCTTCGAACAATTAATTCACCCGGAAAATTTTAAATTTCACAACTAAAGGAGGATTTCTCTGCTACTGGCTACCTACAAAATCATATCAAAAGCATAATGAGCTAGGGCGGAACAACAACTAAGCTCTCAAATTGGCGAATAACAATGTGGTTTTTGAAAGAATAGATCATGTTCAGAGCATATTCTCAACTTAAAGCCAATAATAACTGTACCTGAAAAGAAGATCCACAAATACTGTAATTACACTACTGGCCATTAAAATTGCTACACCAAGAATAAATGCAGATGATAAACGGGTATTCATTGGACAAATGTATAATATTAGAACTGACATGTGAATACATTTTCAAGCAATTTGGGTGCATAGATCCTCAGAAATCAGTACCCAGAACAACCACCTCTTGCCGTAATAACGGCCTTGATACGCCTGGGCATTGAGTCAAACAGTTTGGATGTAGTGCACAGGTACAGCTGCCCATGCAGTTTCAACACGATACCACAGTTCATCAAGAGTAGTAACTGGCGTATTGTGACGAGCCAGTTGCTGGACCACCATTGAACAGACTATTTCAATTGGTGAGAAGTCTGGAGAATGTACTAGCCACGGCAGCAGTCGAACATATTCTGTATCCAGAAAGGCCTGTACAGGACCTGTAACATGCGGTCGTGCATTATCTTCCTGAAATGAAGGGTTTCGCAGTGATCGAATGAAGAGCAGAGCAACGGGTCGTAACACATCTGAAATGTAACGTCCACTGTTCAAAGTGCCGTCAATGCGAACAAGAGGTGACCGAGACGTGTAACCAGTGGCATCCCATACCGTCACGCCAGGTGATACGCCAGTATGGCGACGACGAATACACGCTTCCAATGTGCGTTCACCGCTATGTCGCCAAACATGAATGCGACCAGCATGATGCCGTAAACAGAACCTGGATTCATCCGAAAATATGACGTTTTGCCATTCGTGCACCCAGGTTCGTCGTTGAGTACACCATCCGAGGCGCTCCTGCCTGTGATGCAGCGTCAAGGGTAACCACGTCCATGGTCTCCAAGCTGATAGTCCATGCTGCTGCAAACGTCGTCGAACTGTTTGTGCAAATGGTTGTTGTCTTGCAAACGTCCCCATCTGTTGACTCAGGGATCGAGACGTGGCTGCACGATCCGTTACAGCCATGCTGATAAGATGCCTGTCATCTTGACTGCTAGTGATACGAGGCCGTTGGGATCCAGCACGGCGTTCCGTATTACCCTCCTGAACCCACCGATTCCATATTCTGCTAACAGTCATTGGATCTCGACAAACGCGGGCAGCAGTGTCGCGATACGATAAACCACAATCGCGATGGGCTACAATCAGAACTTTATCAAAGTCGGAAACGTGATGGTACGCATTTCTCATCCTTACACGAGGCATCACAACAACATTTCACCCGGCAACGCCAGTCAACTTCTGTTTGTGTATGAGAAATGGGTTGGAAACTTTCCACGTGACAGCACGTTGTAGGTGTCACCACCGGCGCCAACCTTGTGTGAATGCTCTGAAAAGATAATCATTTGCATATCACAGCATCCTCTTCCTGTCGTTAAATTTCGCGTCTGTAGCACGTCATCTTCGTGGTGTAGCAATTTTAATGGCCAGTAGTGTACATTGTTAACTTCAGGAAAACCTATGACTCAGTTGAGAGCAAGTAAAATCTCGAATTGCTCAACGTACGGTGCTTCGATATTAAAACCACAGCTCTAATTAAACGCAAGTTCAGAAACACCAAATCTAATATGAAATTTTGTGGTGAAATTTCTAGAAACTCTTAGATAAAAGCTGGAGTGAGACAAGGAGATTCTCTCTTCCTAGTTGTAACTAATTATGTTCTAGAAAAAGTGAGAAGGGAGGGGAGAATGTTATTAGGAGAAAGCCAAATCAATGCGGTAGCTGGATTAGGTTATGAAAGGGACAACTTACAAATAAATCATTCAGAAATTACGGATGACAAAATGTAAATACCCACTAGACAAATAGAATTAATTTAGAACAAGGTGAAAAGGTAGGCTTACAAATCTTCTTTGAGAAAACCAAATTTACGAGAAACATTAAGGCAACCCCAAACGTAATGAAAACTATATACGAAGAAACTGAGAGAACTCGTAAGTTCAACTACCTAGGACAAGTAACTGAAGAAGACGTTTTGGGAAGCTTCAGACTTTCCGTGCTCTGCCCCTCTCCATTTTCCTCTTTCTGATATGCAAATGCAATGAATAATTCTACATAACGCGTTCAGATAGACTGAATTTTTCTCTGACTTAATACGAAAGTAATAACAGTGATTGTAGGGTCAGATCACTTCCTTCTTCTTCTCTAATTGACAATACGGGCTTACATAAAGGTTTAAATCTTCCTGTGGAAGGCAGAATCTGACGAGCAGAGAGAGCAGTTAATGCAAATAGCAGCTCAGCCAATCCCTGTGCAGAGGATCGGTCGCAGGACAGTGCAGGCGTGCTGGGCAGAATGCATGCCGGTGTAGCGTCATGTCGCGCTTTCACCAGCTAAGGGACAATACTGGTAATCTCGCCTCCCATTATACGTCACCACAGATAATCTTCCCAGCAAACGAGCGACCTAGTTTCACTGTGCAGCTCTCCCATGTAAACATGGCCCGCTTTATAAGCTTCACAGGATTGATCCTCATTTCTATGGAAGCCTGTATTTTCCCCTGGTCTGAAAGAAAGTGCGAAAGATGTACTGTGTGTCGTTTTATACCATCAGATGCAGAGGAGACCGACGGACGTCACAACAGTGGGATATCAGGAATTTACTACCCACAGGCACTATGAAACGTCCTGGAACTTGTGAAAAAACAGAGTGTGGTATCCGTATTTTTCCATGCGAAACAACAGGTCATTGGCTGACTAAAAGCGTGCGTTCACGGTGGAGATCCAAGGCCCAGAATTGTCAGTATACAGCAGGCCGACTGATACCGAACTGAACAATTCTTGGTGGGAGTAGAAGTAAAAATACAGTTGGCCGAAGCTAGAAGAAATCATGTCGTTGGTGGACAAAGATCTTAGCACGAAATTACGCGCAGAGCAGATGCTGGGAACTCAGCATTTACACGTTTGGGGCAGTGTCTTGACTGAGCGGACAGAGGACTTCTGGGGTAGGCTTCTAAAACGGAGAGTCGTGAAGGTAATATCTGCAACGAGATTGGTAGCAGTCAGAACTCTGGTTACCTCCGTCTACACTTTGCAGTCACCATGTCTGCTCACAGCTGTGGTAAGATCGCACGGCAGCTTCAGTGAATCAGAATTCATTTTGACTATTTTTAGACCGTGGCTGTCTCAAGAAATATGTAAAGATTTTTTTTAAAATTTGCCGCTACCAGTCACAAACTTTGTCAAATATTGTATTACTTATATTTTTAGCGACATGTTTCGAGGGTTAAACCTCCTCTTCAGGCTAAATAGCTTTACATAAACAGCTTTACAACAAGGTCATACTGATATTACATAGTCTTTCCGTAAAAGCTGTGGCCAGAAGAACAAAGATGACCACAGCCTTTACGAAAAGACTACGTAACATCAGTATGGCCTTATTGTAGTTTTTGTAATGCCATTTAGCCTGAAGATGAGGTTTAACCCTCGACACATGTCGCTAAATATATAAGTAATACAACAGTAGACGAAGTTTGTGACTGGTAGCGGTAATTTGAAAAAAATCTTAACATACTCGGTGAATTAGGTAACAATAGAATTAGATGGTTGTTAGACTCAAGTAAACGCACTCAGGCTCACAGTAACTGAATTCATAGGCACAGACCACGCGTAATTTTCTTTCTTTTTCTTGATCATACGATCATTTTATTCACCCAAATCCATTTTGTTTAATGAATCTGTTAGGAAGTGGTCTATCAAATTTTGTACGTACCTTAATCAGACAGCTTTCACAAATCGCTATTGTATTTCTTTTTGTAACTGGATTCACATATCAACTGAGTTTTCTTCAAGTGCATGTAACGGACGTTGTAGTGTTTTCCTTTAAGCTACGCACACACAATATCATGTAATAAAATTGGGATTTATCTGTATCATTTAGTTAATTCTATAATCAGTGGATCCCTCTCATGAAATTTAGCATTGTAGTAACTGTGGATGTACTTGTAGTTGAAATTCAATATTAGGGCTACCTTGTCATTAAAAATGATTTCAATTCATCGTTGTTGCATAACCTAAGTATTTGGATTTCAAATAGTGATGTGTCTTTCAGCAGGTCCAGTTGATGCAGGTCTGTTAGCTCACGTACAGCATTTTCCATATAATGGCGACCCTGCCAGGATTGAAGATGAGTTTTTTCAACTGCTCTGGCCACTGCAGTCACCAGATCTTAATATCATTGAGACTTTGTTATATACTTTCGAGAGAAAGGAGCGTGATTGCAATCTACTTCCATCATCACTACCTGAACTTTCCACTATTTCACATGAAGAATGGCATACGTTTCAAACCAGACAGGACCTGTATTCATCCATTCTAATAAGACTGAAGATATTTTGAATTCCAACGATTTTCCTACAATGTTTTAGGCATGCTGGTGTATTTTTGGTGTTTACATATTTTTGTCCCACCCCTGCACATTAATACATCTTTTTGGGGTGGCTCCACTTCATAGTCTTTAATTATGAGCTTTGCCTGCTTCAGAAAAATACCTTCAGAAAATACTCCTTACTTTTAAGATTAAAATCAAAAGGAAGTTATGAAGACAGGAGAGGAAAAAAACATTGGTTTCTAGGAAGATAAATTGCATCCGAATTCGGAAGCGGGAAGGAGCTAGAAAGCCTTTTCCAGGAAGCAAGGTAAAGCATCTTCTAGACAATAAATCAGCTCCTGGCTAATGTTCTCCGAAAAACTGCTCTTCGAACAGTACAAAAGGTGAAGTGGCACTTCGCCAACAAACTTTCAGAGGTTGTTCAGGGACACATTCTGAGTATTTTAGTATGTGGTGGCTCGTTACAGAGTTATTGCACTAAGTCTGATTTCTTGTTCCAATTAGTATTCTATCCGTAGTGCACTGAAAATTGCGCACAATAGTGCAAATGTTGGCGGTATGCGCTGTGCGTAATTTTACTGTTGAAGACTTGGCTTGCGAGAACGGCAGCTATTCCAACACCGACAGCAGCCACGTCTCAGTACTGTACCATTTATTTCAGGGTTGCCGCAGTATTACGTGTTGTGCAAGTTGTACATTATGGTTAATGCATACTAAAGGCGTCTTCGCTGTTGTGAAAGTATTTTCACGGAAACAAGGCTGACTGCGGTAACAAACCGAATAAATCATGATTACATTTCTACTCTGTGATGGGCCCTGGGATCCTAGTACCAAAATGCTCGGAAGATCTCCCTGTGCAACCACTGAAAGTTCGTTCGTAGAGTTCTTGTTCCCCAACGGAGGTTCGAGTCCTCTCTCGGGCATGGGTGTGTGTGTTTGTCCTTAGGATAATTTAGGTTAAGTAGTGTGTAAGCTTAGGGACTGATGATCTTAGCAGTTAAATCCCATAAGATTTCCCACACATTTGAACATTCTTAGTTCTTGTTCACATTGTGTATGAACACTGTTACCGACAAGGGAAAAAGTGGTGAAAATGAAAATGTAGTGATATGGAAGAAATGTTAAAAATTACGAAAACAGTTAAATTACGTTACAGATAGGTACTCAAAACAAGTAGGAATAAAAGTTTTAGGGGGTTCAATAAGTAATGCACTACATTTCTTTCTGAAAGCACCTTGGTTTTATGCAGGATTACGTTACAGATAGGTACTCAGAATAAGTAGGAATAAACGTTTTAGGGGCTTCAATAAGTAATGCACCACATTTTTTTTTTTTTTTTTTTTTTGACAGCATCTTGGTTTTATGCAGGATTCCAGTACACATCATTTCCCACTCTTCGTCTACAAAACCTTATTTCTCAACAAAGTCTCCATTCAATGCGACCGCCTTACGCCAGGTTACGGAGAGGCGCTGCATGACGGTGTCTTACCACTCCACTTGTCGAGGGGAGTAGCCTCTCCACCATCACGTACTGCTTCCAACGGGGTGCACTCTTCACTGGACCAAACAGACGGAAGTCGAAAGTTGGGAAATCCGGGCTGTGTGGTGTATGAGGAAGACCCGTCCAGTGAAGTTTCTTGAACTTCTCTCGGGTGCGCAGCACTACCACCAATGACGTCCGATTGAGGAGCGATGTGTGTGATTGTGATCCGAATGAAGGTGTCCCCACATTCCATCATTGCAGGAGTCACAGCTGTTGTGCGGCCGGGCGGACATGGTACATCGGATATGTTCTCGCGACCTTGTAGCGATTATGACAAATGCCTTGCCCAATACCTCACCGTGCTTTGATCGGTGTCAGGTCGCCTTAGACACATCTGCGGATATTTGAGATTCCCTGGTTGTCCTCCAAAAGAAGCTGACTGACAGCCCTCTGCTCAGAACTCACATATACACTCCTGGAAATTGAAATAGGAACACCGTGAATTCATTGTCCCAGGAATGGGAAACTTTATTGACACATTCCTGGGGTCACATACATCACATGATCACACTGACAGAACCACAGGCACATAGACACAGGCAACAGCGCATGCACAATGTCGGCACTAGTACAGTGTATATCCACCTTTCGCAGCAATGCAGGCTGCTATTCTCCCATGGAGACGATCGTAGAGATGCTGGATGTAGTCCTGTGGAACGGCTTGCCATGCCATTTCCACCTGGCGCCTCAGTTGGATCAGCGTTCGTGCTGGACGTGCAGACCGCGTGAGACGACGCTTCATCCAGTCCCAAACATGCTCAATGGGGGACAGATCCGGAGATCTTGCTGGCCAGGGTAGTTGACTTACACCTTCTAGAGCACGTTGGGTGGCACGGGATACATGCGGACGTGCACTGTCCTGTTGGAACAGCAAGTTCCCTTGCCGGTCTAGGAATGGTAGAACGATGGGTTCGATGACGGTTTGGATGTACCGTGCACTATTCAGTGTCCCCTCGACGATCACCAGTGGTGTACGGCCAGTGTAGGAGATCGCTCCCCACACCATGATGCCGGGTGTTGGCCCTGTGTGCCTCGGTCGTATGCAGTCCTGATTGTGGCGCTCACCTGCACGGCGCCAAACACACATACGACCATCATTGGCACCAAGGCAGAAGCGACTCTCATCGCTGAAGACGACACGTCTCCATTCGTCCCTCCATTCACGCCTGTCGCGACACCACTGGAGGCGGGCTGCACGATGTTGGGGCGTGAGCGGAAGACGGCCTAACAGTGTGCGGGACCGTAGCCCAGCTTCATGGAGACGGTTGCGAATGGTCCTCGCCGATACCCCAGGAGCAACAGCGTCCCTAATTTGCTGGGAAGTGGCGGTGCGGTCCCCTACGGCACTGCGTAGGATCCTACGGTCTTGGCGTGCATCCGTGCGTCGCTGCGGTCCGGTCCCAGGTCGACGGGCACGTGCACCTTCCGCCCACTATACGCCTACCGCTCAAAGTCCGTCAACTGCACATACGGTTCACGTCCACGCTGTCGCGGCATGCTACCAGTGTTAAAGACTGCGATGGAGCTCCGTATGCCACGGCAAACTGGCTGACACTGACGGCGGCGGTGCACAAATGCTGCGCAGCTAGCGCCATTCGACGGCCAACACCGCGGTTCCTGGTGCGACCGCTGTGCCGTGCGTGTGGTCATTGCTTGTACAGCCCTCTCGCAGTGTCCGGAGCAAGTATGGTGGGTCTGACACACCGGTGTCAATGTGTTCTTTTTTCCATTTCCAGGAGTGTATTACAGACGTCAGTTTGAATACTTCGTGTAGCGCCGCAACCTGTCGGAACTAATGAAACTGTAGTGGCTGAAGTGGGAATATTTCACGATGTCCCACAACGAACTCAGAATTTTTGCAACGGAAACTGGCCGATAAAAAGTAAAATGTGTTGCAGTACTTATTGTACACCCCTCGTATATAATTCTACGTTAGTTGCAAAGTTTTTACTTGTGTATGAAGTAAATAGCTTCCGATGACACAGAACTGCCTTCTTTTTCCCTTGTGTTTAATTGGCAATAACTGTGTTCACAACATCGACCGCACTGGATGAAACTGTCCTTATGGAGAATTACGCGAGAGAATACTAATAAAGAAATATTGTCACGTAGAAGAAGGTGTAATTAGATGAGTGACGAGCACTAACTTCACTTAACGAAGGTTTATTCAGCACTTGCACATTCAAGAGCGCGGGGCGAACTTCCTCCGGCCAGAACACATACAGTATACGAGGGGCGTCCAGAAAGTAAGTTCCGATCGGTTGCGAAATGGAAATGACTATGAAAATCCGATAAAGCTTTGCACAGATGTGTTGGGCAGTATTTCTAGTATGACTCCAGATAGCATCACGTCGCTCTTCTCATTTCTGAGCTCGTAAAGATGTCTAGAAAATAGTGTCTCCCGCCAAGTACGAGGGCCTAGTGAGAAATTTCGACTGAAGCTATGCAGCCAACATTATATAACTGTCGTGCAGTTTCTTCTTCAAGACAATTCTCAGCCGCATTCTGCAGGAACAGTGAAGATGCTCGTGCATCGTTTTCAATTTGAAATGTTTGACTACTCGCAATACAGCCCGTAATTGTCTCCCTCTGAGTTTCACCTCTGCTCACATGAACCGCTGTCTATGAAGACAACATTTTGCCACAGACAACGAGCTGTAGGCCAGCGTGGACAGTTGGCAGAAAGCACTGGCGGCTGCCTTCTATTACGAGGGTATTGAAAAGTTGGTACAACGCTACGACAAATGTCTAAGTTAGAACGGCGACTACGTAGAGAAGTAGCTGGAAGGTGTAGCTAACTGTTACAAATAAAACATTTCTTATATTCACTGTGGTTTCCATTTCGCGATCAATCGAAACTTACTTTCTGGAGAGCCCTCGTATATACAGCTACAGAATATTCCAGTACAATGATTGTTGACATTTGTAGATACTTCTAGAATGTACTCAAACCGAATATAGAAATTAAAATTTTACGGTTCAGGTGAGTTTTTGAAATCACGACCCTTCATGCAACAGACTACTATAATAACCACTATACCACGGTGACTGTGCTACTCAGCTTGTTCTGCGACATTGCTCCCTCCTTAAGAGAACAGCGTCTCGGTATTACGTCCTCCTAGTCCAGGATCGAGTTATTGCTCCTGGATACTCCGACTCCCGATGACTGATGTTCGCCGTGGCGTGATCTTCTTAGAACTTCCAGTGCCGCTAAGCTCTTCGTCACCTTTCCGCTTGTTACCTGTCGCTGGAGCTTCGAATTCACCCTGGGTGGCAGGACCCTTATAGGGCTTCATTTGAAGAGCGTGGACTGTATCTCTGATCTTTCGTCGTCTTGTCATCATCATCATCATCATCAGCCAATTCAACCATTAAATGATTATGCCTCTTCGAGTCGTGAATTCAGTTAGGCTTTCAGCAGTCTTCTCCAAGTGAGACGGTCTTGGGCAGTTCTCTGCCAGGTGTTACCAGCGATCTTTTTAATGTCTTTGTCCCATCTGTCTGGTGGTCTTCCTCTAGGCCTCCGGTGCTCTCTCTGACTCGACTCCAGTACTAGCTTCGTCCATCTGTTGCCTTTTCTTCTTGCGACGTGGCCAGCCCACCGCCATTTCAAGGAACCTTGTGTCGGGGTCGAAATCTTCAACTTCAAAAGTAACGCAAGACAACTATCTTACAATCTTGCAAGGCCCTAAGTAGCGCCTGTGGAGCTTTTCATTTCAGACATACCTACCAGCCGAGCAGGAGCGAAGGTCCAGACGAGGTCACCAGGCTGGTAGACAACAGGACGATGGCTCGCGTCATACCTTCGGCGATCGCTTTCTTGAGCCTGCAGCGTGCGGAGTCGAGCCAACTGCCGAGCTTACTCGGCTGTGGTAACTCCTGGTCCAATGTATTCGTCGTCCACGCCATCAGGATGTAACGGAAATATAATGTCCATCGTTGTCGTCGCCTCACGCCCATGTACCAGGCAAAATGGCGTAAATCCTGCGGTGTCTTGTTTGGCGGTGCTGTAGGCAAGCGTCACGAAAGGTAGCACCTCATCCCAGTTGCTCTGCTCAACACTGACGAACATTCATAGCAAGTTGGCCAAGGTCTTATTAGTAGGGGGATAAAGCAGACGCTACCCCACATTCCATTGTTGACAGATGTATCCAAGAGGGAGGCGACGACGTCACCAAAGATGGCGCCTGTGACGTCATTCAAGATAACGGATTTTGCAGGAAGTTTGAATTTTGGTGGGAAGAAAATCAATTGGGCTTTCTCCACTAACCTAACCCCCCTCCCCCAGAAAAATGATGGGAAGTTCAAATTCGAACAGGATAATGCATCATACCATAGTTATCTGTACTAACCTAAGAAAATCGCGGGAAGATAGGTCACTTGGGCTACCCACACTAACCTAAGTCACCTGACCGCAGCTTCATCCTATGAACTGGGGCCAAGTTTGAAATTTGGCGGTAAAAAAAGGTCATGTTGCGTATCTCTACTATGCTGAGAAAATGCAGTGAAAGAAAGGACACTTGGACTAACCTCAGTCACCCGACCGCCACCTCGTCCTAAGAATTCGTGGGAAAAGGACTTTATTTAAACAATTTCGTGCAGTACAGCCATCCATTGTGTCCACCATGAGGTCCGGACTCCAACTGACTTAGTACACAGCCCCACCACCAGAGGCTGCTGTCATCCAAGATGGTGGCCATGACATCAGGTGATGACACAAGTACTGTTATTCAAGATGGCCTCAAACAGTGTGTTCTCCACAAGGTATGGATCTAATACTCAATACAACCACCACAGAGGGATGTCGCCCGTTTCGTGATGTAACCCAAGATGGTGGGCGTAAATGGCAGGAAAACGACTCTGCCTGTGCTCAACATGAGTTTTTACATTGCAGGCAGTGGCTCCACCACGAGATATAGACTCCTACTGACCTAGCACACGATACTCCCACCAGAGGATGCTGTCATCCCTCCTGTGACATAATCCATGATGGCGGTCTGGGGTGGGGGAATATGGCGGGAGAACGACTCTGCCTGCACTGGACATGAGTCTTTATTTTGCAGGCAGTCTCTCCACCACGAGATCTAGAGCCCAAGTGACCCAGTACACAGTACTGCCACCAGATGGTGCTGTCATCTCTCCTGTGACGTATCCCAAGATGGTGGTCTGTAGGGGAAAAACTCCGCGAAAATAAATCAGCCTGCGCTGGGCTGCTGAGCAGAGTAAGGAAAGAACGCACTCTACTTACCTTGGAACATTTTACTTAGGGATGGACTATATTTATCACACTGACACAAAACACTAGCCATGATGTGCTTGGGGACACAATATACAGTCTGCAGACATGCTAACAACTACTAATTTTCCGAAATAATTTCGGTACAGAGCTGCAAACTGCTCCTAAATAATACAGTACACAGATGTGGAGACACGAACTCAGCTCGTAAACTGTCCAAATAACGCATAGCACAGCCTACAGGCCTGCTCCCAAAATAATGCAACAGACACACAATCAACACCCCCCACACCCTGTCCACTCGACTGCACAGCAGGTTAGCGGCAACCCCCGGAAGTGACACGGCCGTCAGCTGTCAAACACCACGCAGGTGTTCTCAGGCATGAGGCGGTGACATCCCTTTCATACTTGATACCTGACAAATTCCTGTCAAAATACATGTTCACCTAGACACCGGTGCTGATGCTCCAGGTGTGCACACACCTATCACCCACCACCGGATGCAGGTGAAATCTGTCTCTATTTTCGAGTATACAGTCACAGTTATACTAACATTACAGAACTCCAAAGCGTGCTCACGCCGGGCTCATATGCGAGACACTTCCAGGAATCACATGTCTTTACCGTTGATGACAGAATAGCACAGGCTGCTTTCCCCCTAACGGAACATACGAGCTGCGTCCAGCGTGACTGATGCCTCGCTGCGAAACGTCTGCATGGCGACTCGCCATCTAAAAGGTTCTCAGTGTTATTCTTACATCACATGGCTTTGTAAGAAATAACAGCCAAGTCAACCTCTCGGGAACTGTATAGCGTCCCAGAAATACACTCCTGGAAATGGAAAAAAGAACACATTGACACCGGTGTGTCAGACCCACCATACTTGCTCCGGACACTGCGAGAGGGCTGTACAAGCAATGATCACACGCACGGCACAGCGGATACACCAGGAACCGCGGTGTTGGCCGTCGAATGGCGCTAGCTGCGCAGCATTTGTGCACCGCCGCCGTCAGTGTCAGCCAGTTTGCCGTGGCATACGGAGCTCCATCGCAGTCTTTAACACTGGTAGCATGCCGCGACAGCGTGGACGTGAACCGTATGTGCAGTTGACGGACTTTGAGCGAGGGCGTATAGTAGGCATGCGGGAGGCCGGGTGGACGTACCGCCGAATTGCTCAACACGTGGGGCGTGAGGTCTCCACAGTACATCGATGTTGTCGCCAGTGGGCGGCGGAAGGTGCACGTGCCCGTCGACCTGGGACCGGACCGCAGCGACGCACGGATGCACGCCAAGACCGTAGGATCCTACGCAGTGCCGTAGGGGACCGCACCGCCACTTCCCAGCAAATTAGGGATACTGTTGCTCCTGGGGTATCGGCGAGGACCATTCGCAACCGTCTCCATGAAGCTGGGCTACGGTCCCGCACACCGTTAGGCCGTCTTCCGCGCACGCCCCAACATCGTGCAGCCCGCCTCCAGTGGTGTCGCGACAGGCGTGAATGGAGGGACGAATGGAGACGTGTCGTCTTCAGCGATGAGAGTCGCTTCTGCCTTGGTGCCAATGATGGTCGTATGCGTGTTTGGCGCCGTGCAGGTGAGCGCCACAATCAGGACTGCATACGACCGAAGCACACAGGGCCAACACCCGGCATCATGGTGTGGGGAGCGATCTCCTACACTGGCCGTACACCACTGGTGATCGTCGAGGGGACACTGAATAGTGCACGGTACATCCAAACCGTCATCGAACCCATCGTTCTACCATTCCTAGACCGGCAAGGGAACTTGCTGTTCCAACAGGACAATGCACGTCCGCATGTATCCCGTGCCACCCAACGTGCTCTAGAAGGTGTAAGTCAACTACCCTGGCCAGCAAGATCTCCGGATCTGTCCCCCATTGAGCATGTTTGGGACTGGATGAAGCGTCGTCTCACGCGGTCTGCACGTCCAGCACAAACGCTGGTCCAACTGAGGCGCCAGGTGGAAATGGCATGGCAAGCCGTTCCACAGGACTACATCCAGCATCTCTACGATCGTCTCCATGGGAGAATAGCAGCCTGCATTGCTGCGAAAGGTGGATATACACTGTACTAGTGCCGACATTGTGCATGCTCTGTTGCCTGTGTCTATGTGCCCGTGGTTCTGTCAGTGTGATCATGTGATGTATCTGACCCCAGGAATGTGTCAATAAAGTTTCCCCTTCCTGGGACAATGAATTCACGGTGTTCTTATTTCAATTTCCAGGAGTGTAGTTAACGCTCGCTTTCTTGATGTCTCAGCTTGTATGCACGAAAATAAAGCCGAATGCAGCCTTCCTCGCAGACCTAACATGGTACCCAGTCCATCACGTGATACCCTTCCTGCTTTCAACACACACAAACGTTCCCTCCACTATATAGAAGCTCATATATCCCAGCACAAAGGATGTGAATGAATCTATCATTATGATTGGCTCTTATCGAATTTACCTGCCGAATTACTGATGCCGCCGGTATCGAAGCGCCATCCACCTGTTCTTTCTTTCTGCAGATGGGATTTTCAGTGGCAATAAACTATTTTAGACTGATCAACATATTGCAACGACAACTATACCTCGCAAAGTGCAATACATATCGTCAAATATGGAAAGACTCTTACTCATTTGCACTGGTCTCCCACCGAGGACAGGAGCTTGAATATTAGTCTTCGAAAACGGTCTCCAACCCAGCAGTGTATAACCGCATATCATGTCGATGTAGTGAACATACAATTCATATCCTCTGCCATACGAAATCATCCCTATTACATCATTCATATACAGGGTGTTTCAAAAATGATCGGTATATTTGAAACGGCAATAAAAACTAAACGAGCAGCGATAGAAATACACTGTTTGTTGCAATATGCTTGGGACAACAGTACATTTTCAGGCGGACAAACTTTCGAAATTACAGTAGTTACAATTTTCAACAACAGATGGCGCTGCAAGTGATGTGAAAGATATCGAAGACAACGCAGTCTGTGGGTGCGCCATTCTGTACGTCGACTTTCTGCTGTAAGCGTGTGCTGTTCACAACGTGCAAGTGTGCTGTAGACAACATGGTTTATTCCTTAGAACAGAGGATTTTTCTGGTGTTGGAATTCCACCGCCTAGAACACAGTGTTGTTGCAACAAGACGAAGTTTTCAACGGAGGTCTAATGTAACCAAAGGACCGAAAAGCGATACAATAAAGGATCTGTTTGAAAAATTTCAACGGCCTGGGAACGTGAAGGATGAACGTGCTGGAAAGGTAGGGCGACCGCGTACGGCAACCACAGAGGGCAACTCGCAGCTAGTGCAGCAGGTGATCCAACAGCGGCCTCGGGTTTCCGTTCGCCGTGTTGCAGCTGCGGTCCAAATGACGCCAACGTCCACGTATCGTCCCATGCGCCAGAGTTTACACCTCTATCCATACAAAATTCAAACGCGGCAACCCCTCAGCGCCGCTACCATTGCTGCACGAGAGACATTCGCTAACGATATAGTGCACAGGATTGATGACGGCGATATGCATGTGGGCAGCATTTGGTTTACTGACGAAGCTTATTTTTACCCGGACGGCTTCGTCAATAAACAGAACTGACGCATATGGGGAACCGAAAAGCCCCATGTTGCAGTCCCATCGTCCCTGCATCCTCAAAAAGTACTGGTCTGGGCCGCCATTTCTTCCAGAGGAATCATTGGCTCATTTTTCAGATCCGAAACGATTACTGCATCACGCTAAATGGACATTCTTCGTGAATTTGTGGCGGTACAAACTACCTTAGACGACAATGCGAACACCTCGTGGTTTATGCAATATGGTGCCCGGCCACATCGCACGGCCGACGTCTTTAATTTCCTGAATGAATATTTCGATGATCGTGTGATTGCTTTGGGCTATCCGAAACATACAGGAGGCGGCGTGGATTGGCCTCCCTATTCGCCAGACATGAAGCCCTGTGACTTCTTTCTGTGGGGACACTTGAAAGACCAGGTGTACCGCCAGAATCCAGAAACAATTGAACAGCTGAAGCAGTACATCTCATCTGCATGTGAAGCCATTCCGCCAGATACGTTGTCAAAGGTTTCGGCTAATTTCATTCAGAGACTACGCCATATTATTGCTACGCATGGTGGATGTGTGGAAAATATCGTACTATAGAGTTTCCCAGACCGCAGCGCCATCTGTTGTTGAAAATTGTAACTACTGTAATTTCGAAAGTTTGTCTGCCTGAAAATGTACTGTTGTCCCAAGCATATTGCAACAAACGGTGTATTTCTATCGCTGCTCGTTTAGTTTTCATTGCCGTTTCAAATATACCGGTCATTTTTGAAACACCCTGTATATACCGCGAATACTGCTCTGAGCACTAGGGCATCTATGCCCGATGGGCTCACAGCACCTCAGGGGGCTGAAGTCACCCTCAGAACTGTTCTACTAATTCTGGATCGCTTCCCTTTGGCACAAACGCGTTCATGTTTCTACTCCGAACCTGCCTCCTTGCTTACTCGCTTTCGATGCACATCTCCAGACTCGGGGATTACAAGAACACATGTATTTTT
The DNA here is from genome assembly GCF_021461395.2 of Schistocerca americana. Lineage (NCBI taxonomy): Eukaryota > Metazoa > Arthropoda > Insecta > Orthoptera > Acrididae > Schistocerca > Schistocerca americana. The sequence goes on along the minus strand of NC_060124.1, from coordinate 557,371,621 downwards.
TCGCATGGGCCGCTATAATATTATACCATTTTCGTGGTACTTCTAGATACCAAGCACTAGGGAGCATCCTAACGATCGCCAACTCAACATAATTCCCAAGATATAGCCTGGAAATTATTTCTCTACAAACACAAAACTTTAGCGAGGTGCAGCATGGTGTAAACCACTGAGTAACTACAAACAAATGGAGGAAACTGATATTTCCACCGTCGAATACCGATGTCGATGATGTACCAGATTCCATATCATTCCTATAATTTACAAGCCAAGTAAGGTCTTTCCGATGTCTAGAGAACAGGCAAACGTGTCTTCCACATGCTAGATGCACACACGACACTCAATCTTCACTCAAATAAATAACGGCGCGAAATGTGCAGAACCAGTCAACTGAACAATTTACATGGGAGGGAATAACGATCCAGCGCAAACGCACTTCCATATCTCGAAACGAGTCACCTTCCACGAACCTAGCTGCTACAGTAAAATACAGTCAAAATGGTTTTTGTCACCTCCCACGCATCTTGCAACTGCTACCATTTCTACACTTTTCCGCATGTGATCATTCCAATTTAAGTCGAAACTGAGCAAAAGTCGGAGAAAGACATATCCACCACCTTCTGCATGCCATGTAGAAAGAGAACGACCTGATTTACTGAAACAGGGCTATGTTTTGACCATTCGCTGGAAATGCACGCAATCTGGTACGTCTCCAAACTAGATACAGATACCACAACCCAAAGCAGATCCACGTCCATTCAAATGAATCAGCCCAACATGCTATCATCTTTATTCTCTACTCCCCCCCCCCCCCCACCAGAGAAAAATTACGAACTATAAAAGCTCATGGTGTGGAGGAAGAAAACGACTGAAGAAGGAATACAAAAACTCAGATTAGGAAGAATAAAGGATGGATTAGAAGTAGATTGCCTCGCTTTTGCTGATGACTTAGCGATTCTGGCAGGAAGTTTGGAAGAAGCAGTCAAACGGATCAATATTCTGAATGAAACAGCAGAAAAAGCAGGACTGAAAATCTCCTTTGAAAAGACAGAGTACCTAACCAATGTAAAAGAGGTACCGAACAATATGATTACAAAGTATGGCCAGATAAAGAAGGTTCCTAATTTCACATATTTAGGGGAAATCATCCAGCCCAATGCTTCAGATAAAGAAGGAAATAAAACAAGAACAAGAAAAATGAAAATGGCACTCCAGCTAACAAAGAATGTGTACAACAAGAAGTCAGTATCAATTAACGCAAAAATAAGGCACTACAACACTGTGATTAAGCCAGAGTGTCTGTATGCATCTGAATGTTTAGCAATGAACACTAACAAGGAAATGGAAGCTATAGCAAAAAAGGAGCGAAAAATCATTAGAAGAGTACTTGGGCCGAGGTTTGAGAATGGGACTTGGAACCTTAGAAGTAATAGAGAAGTGTATGACAAAATTGAGAAAGTGGGAGATACTATGAGGAAGAGAAGAGTAAGCTTTTACGCCCATGTGAAAAGAATGAATGATGAAAGGCTGACAAAGAAAATATTCATGTTTTTTGACAAGAACCCCAGATCCCAAATTACCTGGTTCAAAGAAGTCAAAGCAGACTTAGAGGAGATGGGTATAGGAGAAGATGATATAACCAACAAAGACTTAATGAGAGACAAAATTCAACATTTTGAAGGATTTGAAGTGAAGAAGAGAAGAACTGGAGGAACAGTGTGGACAGAAGACCGAAGGGAGCAGCACAGAGAGAGGATGACGACATATTGGCAGAAGAGAAAAGAGGAGGAGCGCAATAGGAGAAATGTACATTGAAAAGTAGTTGTTTAACGCGGTCCCTAGACGGCCAAAATCGGAATAAAAAAAAAAAGCTCATCCGATTTAGATTTCACCTAGTCACCGAGGCTAGTGCAATGACGCATAGCTGCGGTGTGGTCCAGCGCGGAGAGAGATATTTCACAATGCTCCCCAGAATAGCGCGGCGTGCAGCTATCCAAACATTCCTAGCGGTATACCCAGTCCCTCACCGAATTTACTCCTCAAACTGCTGCTGCTAGTGCTGCTGCCTGTTATGGCACGATCCTATTAAATATACAGGCACTGCAGAGGCCACTTTAAAGTTTGATCACCTATACTCTAGGCGAATGATTGTACCCAACAGACTATACTAAATCACATGGGACGTTCCCTCTGGTCCTGTTGTTTCAAAGACTGTTTTCCAACACTCTTTTGTACAATGCGAAACATTTCATTTTTTTCTTCCATGACTTCGAGACCTGTGCCAGGTTCTAAACCGACATTAAGAAGTTCTGATCCACGGCCTTTCGCAGGGAACTAGACGTTGCACGTTGTAAATCATATTCTTACGGCGGATATCATAACACGCCACAATATGTAACAAGACATCAACGATTCAGGTGGCAGATTGTGGAACGCGGTATAAAGGCAGTCGGCCACGTGCGCAAATCAAGGGCCACAAACCATTATTCTTCTCATCTTTTTTCTGATTTACAGTTGTCAGTAACCGTAGACGTGTACGACAAATTTTGTCACATGACACACACTGCAGAAATACGCATTAATGTCCAAACGTAGACGGGATATACCGTAATCAGCTGAGAAACATATGTCATAGAATTCAGATTGGGGTAAAATAAAGTTTAGCGATGACAAAAAGTTGACTTTTGATGGACAGGATGGATTTCAATATTGTTGTCATGATCTGAGGGAAGAGCAGCTGGTAAGAATGAGGAGACATTTTGGTGGTGCAAGTGTTACGATTTAGGCAGCCTTCTGCGCGAAAGTTAAATGACGCAGTGCTTCGGTGTACTCTAGAATGAATACCGTGCTCTCAGAGATACTAGAAACAGAATTCATTAGAACATCTGAAGAGTTAGGGGGCGAAAGTTTAACAATCCAACAAGACATTGCATCTATGCATCGTTCTGCTAGAAAAAGTAAGGGGTTTGAAGATAAGATATCGATGTTTCGCCTTGGCCTGCACGTAGACCGGATTCGAACCCCATGCAAAACCTTTGTGGAATATTTGAAAGTCATGTTTATTACAATGCAAGGGAATCTGAGGGGTAATTAGGAAGAACGGAAGTAACAATGTAATAACACAGCAGGACACTGAGTATCTTAATACCAATTTCCATCCAGGAAATGGAAACACATTATTTTGTTACTGATATTATGAAAGAAAATTTGTAATTTCATCATTTTTTATGTCTTGTAAGTACCTACTACTTTCATATTGCAGTTCGAGACATGTATGCTTTCGACAGTGACCTATTACCTTCGTGGAACCCTGGCTTTTTACTCGTTACCACTATTGTAGAACAGTCAAGCAACAGATGAACGCAGGATTCACTATCTGAGGTTTCTGTACATACTTAATTATTGTGTATACAGGCGGTTCAGCTACAGGTTTTGACGAGTGAGGTCGCAAGCATAAAGAATATGACGTAAATAGGCGTATCTTTTGACTCAATTGACTTAGGAGCTTGAACATTTTTTACGCCGCCAGTGAATCTGAGAACTTGGTATTTCACATAAATTTCAACTTGACACCCCTACCCCTCCTGAGAGAGAGGGGTTTTCACAGAAGGACAGACAGACCGAGAGGCAGACGGACAACAGAGACCATATAAAGGTTCTGTTTTATCGGTAGATGTACCGAAAATTTGCGAATTTTCGGAATTTGTATACGGAACAAAAAATAATTTGCAAAATAAAATGACAAAACAAACAAGATTGCAATTTTCGCTTACGGAAGTGAATCACTTTATAAATAAATGCCAAGAGAGGTACATATAAACAAATGGGATTCCTAAGAGTAGTAAAAGGATGCCCAACAGCTGACAGGTTTCGAAATTTGGAAGTTAGGGGAGAACTGAATGTGTTTCATATGCAAAACAAAATACAAGAAAATGGAGAAATTGTAACAAACACCTCGAAAGAATGGATGGTGGAAGATCACCTCTCCAGATGACAAGATTCAATATAGTTGAAAAAAGATTTCATGGAAAACTGAGGACACGAAGGATACCGTAAATGACGAAACAAAAAAGGCTTAATGCTTGAAGTGAAGATGATGATTTCAGTCAGTCTACCGAGAAGAATAATCATAGGTCGACAGCAGTGCGCCGATGAGATCGGTGGCATGAGGCTGTGTTGCGATTAAATCAGGTTTCAGAAATGCGTAGTGTACCGTTAGGACTGATGAGATTCGTACTGAAGTTGTGAAAAGGAGTTTAATTTCCGGTACTGAGCCAGCAGTTCTCTGACTGTCGGCATTTAAGGTATCACGAGAAGCAAGTTTCACAACTCCTGCATTTCGTTCTAACTTCGTACCGTTCCTCGCTTGCGGACTCTGTACCGAGAAAACTTTTTATTCCGAGCCTTTCTTGGAACTTAATCCAACTGCGCTTGCGATTACAAGGACAACAGCTTCACACTATTTTCCCGTCACTTTTACGCAGAATGCTATTAAAAGCTACGGAAGTGCTGCACTGCCCTTTAACCTTAATTAACATTTTTCTCGTTGTCCTCGGTGGAAAATAATTCCATCTCAGGTATAACGTATTGTTTGTGATGTCTTTTTAAAATGGGTTGAATTTTCACATCAACCGCGTTCCACATAATCATAGCAACATTCAGCAACACGAAGTTGCGTGATTTTGACGCTGTTATCTCTAATTTCGAACTGTGTACGGCTAAATAAAATAACAGTGTACTTGAATGCCATATAATTCAGTGCTGACCGCGACGAAACTTCAACGTCACTATCGAAAATACCCTCCTGAGACATGCCAGGTCGGCAAATGAGCCAAACACGATAATTCTGAATAAAAAAAATAGCTGGTTTGTCGCAGTAAGCACTTATTGCAGATGCAAAAGATGCCACATGCAAAGTAATCGCAATAGTGTAACTTCAAATGTGAGGTCACAAAGAAACAAATTAACGGATAGACTATCGTGGATAGTACAGAATTAAACAAAATCATTATGCAAAAAACCTATCCCACCACTTATTTCCACGTACCATACTTAATATACCGTGTATGAATGTACTAACTGCATTCCATTGCCGCAACAATACTGATAACCGTATCCTTAATGCAACCGCATCGGAAGAGTACGTGTCGAGAGACCAGACTGATTTATGATTCCTGTAGAGGGTAGCAGCCTTTTTAGTGGGTAAGAAGCTACGTGATTCACTGTTCTGGTCTTGTGACAATGGCCAACATAGGCTTGTTATCTTGGTATTGTGAACAACTGAAAGCAAGCGAAACTGCAGACGTTACACTGTCCGACGACAATAACGTTATAAAGAGAGGAATGTTTCACAACCCCTGCCGTTCTAGACTCCTACTGTTCCTTGCCTACTGATTCGGGGCGACTAAATTGTGCTTAGTGCAAAATTCTAACACTCCTCTTCCCCTTTCATCCGTTTCCCCCTTTCCATCATCTAATATTAATTTTACTTTCCTTCTTTCGGCTGTCGTAGAATTAGTTCCATATTGCAAGTCAATTTTGACCATTAACGTACTGAAAGTTTGTTGTATTTCATCATACCTTGTGCAGTCTCTTCATCTGCAGAGTAACCACAAATAAGATTACTAGCACTACTGTGCCGGGTCTTGGCTTTGTGATTACTGCGGGTAAAAACCGAAGAAATTGCAAAAACGTTGGACATTTGCGAGTTGGGACCAGGAGGAGTTGAAACACACAAATGTTGAAAGTAAATAATAAGGAATTTTTGGAGTGCTGTGGGTGAACGACCAGGATTTCTTGTCTGGTGAGTCCGGCGTTATCAACAAAACATCAAATAGGGAGAATACAAGAGTAGGTCTGATAATGAAGAAGAAAATAGAGACACAGATGACCGACAATGAATAATGTAGCGAACGGATCTTCGTAATGTAGTTCACAAACAATAAAATTTAGTAAGACACAGCAACTAATCCTGGAACTATTTTACAACTTAAAGTCTGGTTTCTAAACCTCTGTTTTACTGTTATACACTGAAGGGCCAAAGAGACTGGTACACCTGGCTAATATCGTGTAGGGCCCTGCGAGCACGCAGATGTGGCGCAACAAGACGTGGCATGGTATCGACTAATGTCTGAAGTAGAGCTGGATGGAACTGACTCTGTGAAACCTGCAGGGCTGTCCATAAGTCCGTTAGAGGAAGGCAGGTGGAGATCTTTTTGAACAGCACGTTACAAGGTATCAAGGATATGCTCTATAATGTTCGTGTCTGGGGAGTTATGCGGTCAGCGGAAGTGTTTAAACTCTGAAGAGTAGTCCTAGGAAAACAACAGTTGCGGACGTGTGAGGTGTCACATTGTTCAGCTGGAATTGCCCAAGTCCGTTGAAATGAACAATGGTCGTGAATTGATGCAGGTGATCAGACAGTGTGCTTACGTACGTGTCACCCGTCAGAGTCGTATGTAGACGTATCAGGGGACACATATGACTCCAACTGCACACGCCCCACATCATTACATACCCTCCACCAGCTTGAACAGTCTGACATGCAGGATCCATGGATTCATGAGGTTGTCTCCATACCCACACAAGTCCATTCGCTCGATTCAATATGAAACGAGGCTCGTCCGACTACGGAACACTTTTTCACTCATCAACATATCAATGTCGGTGTTGACGAACCGAGGCGAGGTGTAAAGCTTTGTGTCGTGCACTCATCAAGGGTACACGAGTGGGCCTTCGGCTCCTAAAGCCCATATCGATGATGTTTCGTTGAATGGTTGGCACGCTGACGCTTGTTGATGGCCCAGCGTTGAAATCTGCAGCAGTTTGCAGGAGGGTTGCACTTCTGTCACGGTGAACGACTCTCTTCAGTCATCTTTGGTCCCGTTCTTGCAGGATCTTTTTCCTGCGGCAGAGATGTCGGAGATTTGATGTTTCACCGAATACTTGATATTCACGGTACACTCGTGAAATGGTCGCACGGGAAAATCCCCACTTTATCGCTACCTCTGAGATGCTGTGTCCCATCGCTCTTGCGCCGATTGTAACAGCACATTCAAACTCATTTAAATCTTGGCAACAACTGCTCCAGACAGATCTTGCCGACCGCAGCGCCGTATTCTGCCTGTTTACTTGCCTCGGTATTCAAATATGCATGACTATACCAGTTTCTTTGGCGCTTCATTGTATAATCTGAAACGTTCCAATGTCTCCAGGTCTTTTCCACATGTACAATCATCTCTCTGTTGTCACAGTGCAGACTAGCAAGTACAGTTGCATCAAATCAAATTGAAGGTCACAACAACAGTGTTCTGAAAGCTATCTGGTTCACTGAGTTAATGTTCATTGGTGGTCTGTCAGCGTATGAGCTCGCGTTTCCTGCCATCAGCGCTATCTGACCAATAGTATCTGGACACCTGTCAAACCTTAGTACGGACTCTGTCCACCGTTCAGCTTTATGACGACTTCAACTCTGCTGGGGACATTTTCGATGAAGTGTCTGCGTATCTGTGGAGGAATGGCAGCCAAATCTTCCTCAACAGCCGAAACCAGTGTGGGTAGCGTGGATGCTCGGTTCTGGATCGAGGTCTACGTTCTAACTCATCCCAAAGTGTTCCACTGGGCTCAGGTCGGAAAACTGGGCAGGTTAATTTCAAGAACGCTGTTGTCAACAAACCATTGCCTGACAGATTCTGCCGGCCGTTGTGGGCGAACTGTTCTGGGCGCTTCAGTGCGGAACTGCGCTGCTGCTACGGTCGTAGGTTCGAATCCTGTCTCGGGCATGGATGTGTGTGCTGTCCTTAGGTTAGTTATGTTTAAGTAGCTCTAAGTCTAGGGGACTGATGACCTCAGATGTTAAGTGCCGTAGTGCTCAGAGCCATTTGAACCATTTGACAGATTCTGGCTTATGACAAAGTGCATTATCGTGCTGATACAAGCAATGATCGTCTCCGATCTGTTGCGCATTACACAATGCTATACAATGCGTTCATATCATTTCACATTTAATGGTTTCTTAAGCACAGTAACGGAAACAAGTACGCAAAACGCCTCCACACTGAAACACGAGATCTTCCATACTTCACTTTTTACACCGCACATTATGGAAGGAAACGATCTTCAGGGATTCACAGAACCTTAACTCTCCCATCGGACTGTCACAGGGCATGTCGTGATTCATCATTGCAAATCACTCGACTGCAGTCGTATACAGTGCAGTGGCATCTCTCTTCTTACCACCTCAAGTGTCACTCAGCGTTGACCACCGAAATGTATGGTTCATGAGGAGATGGTCGACCATTGTACCCCATTTTGTTTAATTTCCTATGCACAGTCATCGTGTTCCTTAGACAGCTGACAGCTACGAGAGCTACTCGTGAACAAAATGGTCTGAATCTGAAGCGGCGCTCTACGAGCTCCACAGTCGGCTACAGGGCGCTGTGGTCGGCCTTGTTCGGCCGCTCTCGTAGCTATCAGGTGGCGAAGTCGCTTCGCCAGAAGATGAAGGGTACTAAACTCATAGAAACATTGCGAGAAGACGACACCACCACTCGGCTGATAACCCCAGAAGAATTCATCACTCTTTGAAACCGTCCTCCGAATGCTCGACGGTCCTGTACATTGCTACGTCCGTTCGGCCTGATACCGGTTTACCTGTTGTTGTTTCTTCACGTTTCCACTTCACAATCAGATCACCGAAAGACGGCTTGGGCAGCTTCAGAAGGGATGACATGTTTCTGATGGATTTATTGCTCGGGTGACATGCAATGAATGATCCACGTTCGGAAATACTGTATTTGTTAGTTCCATAAAAGTTAATAAAATATGCTCGCGCAAGCGCTACGCATATGTAATATCTCTCGAGTGCACAGTAGAGGAGGCTAAAATCCATTTAACAGCAATACATTATCGATTTTGTATCCCGCCTGGATAGGCGGCGCGTGGATCTACTACTGTGAGCTGCTTCTGCAAAATAGGCCGAGAGTGAAGGACACGGGTGGGAGCAGGAAAAGGTGAACTACTTCGGTACTGCCGGTAGATTTTACAAGTTTACTATAGGTTTTTTTTTCCTTTATTGAGTTTCGATTGCCCCCGAAGGGGGCGGGCTGGCAACAGCTTAGTATGCCGCTCTTCAGCCTAGAGAATTTGTTGTAAAAAGATGAGGATAATAAATAATAAAAACAGGCGATAAAATCGGTGACTTAAATGGTAAAATGGCGGAAAAATCGTGGAACTTAAAACATAAAACAAAGGGTTGGTGATGCTAATAAAATACGTAAGAAGCAGACAGATAATAGAATAGACGTACAATAAAAAAACACGGCCACAGTCTGGTTTCTGTTCGCAAGAGATATAAAATTTACACCCAGCGACAGCATGGTTTCTCTTCACAACACTTTGGAAACTTCCTGGCAGATTCTGGAAACACTTTGGAAAGACAAACAACACAAAACATTCAATTGAACACTGCACTAAAAAATTTTCACAAATGTGATATACCACAGCCGAGGGCAGATGGGGGGGGAACCTCGACAGACGATGGGAAAGGAAAAGGGGGAAGGAGAGGAAAACACGAAGTCGGGGGGAGGGGGGAAAGGATCCGATGGAGGATGAGGACCCATAAGAGGGGGGGCGGGCACTGGGCAGACGTGAAAGGGACTGGGGAAAGGCAGGAGGGGAATGCAGAAGGACCCAGGGAGGGGGGAGAAGGGAAGCAGGGAGAGGTTAGGTGGGGAGAAAACAAGATGGAAGGGGGAAAGAGGGAGCCCAGGAAAAGGACAGAAAAGGAAGGGGGGCTGAGGATCAGGGTTGATAGGAGGGATAAATGGAGGGAGAGAGGGCACCATTTGGGAGGGGGAGTTGACGGAAGCCATATGAAGGATGTAGAGATGGAGGGTAGGGGAGACACAACAGTGAAGGTGTGGCAGGGGGCTGGGGTGGGAGAGGAGAGGAGCAACCAGGGGGTGAGGGGGATCAAGGCGGCGGGAGGTGTAGAGTATGCGGATATGTTCGAGGAATAGGAGCAGATGGGGGAAGGGAATGAGGTCGTAGAGGATCCACGTGGGGGACGGGAGGCGCATACGGAAGGCGAGGCGGAGTGCATGGTGCTCGAGGATCTGGAGGGACTTACTGAATTTGGGGGGGGGGGGGGTGGAGGGGGCGGATAACCAGGTGGGACTGGCGTAACAGAGGATGGGACGGATTTAGGATTTGTAGGTGTGGAGGACGGTAAAGGGGTGCAACCCCCTTTACTATAGGTAAACATTTGAGTACATAAATGGTTACTTCACTTTGGCTGATATGAGCACGTAGGTGCGAAGCCGTACTGGTATCAAAGATAACAGCTACTAGAAGCTACAAAGACAAAATCTGTAGTGGCTCCTCCACTATGAAATAGAAGCAATGTTGGTTGGTCGTCTACTCGTGATCAAAATGGGCTGAATCCGGAGCGGCGCTCGTAGAACTCCACAGCGTCGGACTAGAGGCCGCTGTGGTCGGCGTTCTTCATCCGCTCTCGTAGTGCCAACCTACGAGAGCGCACCTACGTTGTGGCATCGTAGCTATCGATACCACAATCGGTTACAGGGATTCCTCTGCTAATGTAATAATCAGTTACCAAAAACGGCCATGTCCGCCATCTGTCGACCCCAGTGTAGCATGTAGTGTGTGGTGTGTATTTCTCCATAGGCGGGAGCAGGACGCGAAGGGGGCGTTGAGCGGCTGTTCAAGACGGTTCGCTGGTGTGACGGAACAGAACAGTCACAGACACAAACGAATGGAAATGAAAGTACTTTAGTGGGAACATTTGGAAGCGTATAGATCTTGACGTACATCGCGAGTGTTTAGTGTCTGTAAACTGTATGTTAAGCGTCAGTCCACTTCAAAACTCTCCCTTTGTCAGCCTAAATGGTATGGAAAGAAAGCACAAAATAAGGTACGCATCTGAATCAAGGGCAAGTCATTAGTCAGCCTGAGGATTAGACTTTGGGACTAAATGGAAGAAGCATTGTGCATAGTATGTATAGCACTCACGACGTCTTTGCCATGTATATAACTCTACTAGTAAATAAATGAACCTACATCTACTTCTTCATATACACTCCGCAACTCACCGTACGGTGCGTGGCGGAGGGCACCCTGTACCACTACTTGTCATTTCCCTTTTGTTCCACTCACAAATAGAGCGAGGGAAAACCGACTGTCTGCACGCCTCTCTATGAGCGCTAATTTCTCGTATCTTACTTACGTGGTCCTTACGCTCGTTGTATGTTGGCAGTAGAATAGTTCGGCAGTCAGTTTCAAATACCGGTTGTCTAAGTTTTCTAAATTATGGCTTGAAATAATCAAAAGTTAGAAAAGGTGCCAGAAAATAATACATCCCTATAATGACATACCCAGTTTCTTCTTTCTCTTGGGGAGACTTTTTATCACATTTATGGTGTAATAGGTACTGAATGATGAATGGCTGAGGGAGCCAATACATTTAGTATTTTCTTAAATGATAAAATAGAAGCACAAACTTAATTCACCTGATACAGTAGCGTACATTATTAATTTTTAGGGCTTGTAATTATTAATAAATGGTAATCTAATCTATATACATATGCCGACTGATTCATTACCGCCCAGCGCAAACCGCTAAGGATAGAAACTTGAATTTTTGTGAGGGCGTTAATCTTATACTGTAGTCGTGGTGTAAAAGGGGATTCTTTGAAATTCCGCACCGAAAAGGGTGAAGGAGGGAATGAAAAGCCTTTTTGAAAATATTACGCTATTAAAACAATTTTGAAGCTAGACACACGAAATTGGACAAACGACACTCTCTCAGTCTCCCTGAATACCGCTATTTCCTTTTTATTGCCAGTGTGACGAAACGTCGTTTAACCATCACGTAAATAAACACTTGCACAGGGATTGGTCCGTGACGTTTGGGCACAGCCACCGGGTTTTACAAGCTCCACCTCCACGTTGGTTTTATGCTATTGCAAACACAACTTTCGTGTTAGCTCTATCATTGTTACATTACTGCGAGTATAAGTCTAAAGCATTAAAAGCCTTCGAGTTTTTGGTAGCCAGTATATTATTTAAGCCATGTTTCCTTTATTTCAAATTCGAGAGATCACAGAGGCGATAGCTCCACTCTATAAATATGGATAACAGTCGATAAAAGTTATTGGTGCTATGTTAAGCTTCGACTTCAATTGAGTATGAGGCGCGGACAGACCTTCGTCGCCACGTTGAGCAGGGACGTAAGAGGGAGAATGTTGTCGGTCTGCTATAAAATGATGCATCTTTAGGCATGCATGATATTCAGCAGCTATGGCATAAAAAACGCACGGAAGTATCAAAGTTATGCGAAAGCGTATCATATTGTTCATGTTCAAACACACTCGTTACGTTATTCATTTTTCACTTGACACACAACGCTATAGTGCCACAGCTGTTAAATCACTGAAGTTGACAACTGTCGTAAACACAAGAGGTCGACAGGAAGGACGTGTACAGACATGTACCGATAACAAGTAGGGAGACGCACTTAACTTATCAACGACAACTTATCGGTCCTTCTCCCTGCTACCAGACTTTGCAATCTAACAGCCGTTGTAAGTGTTCAACAGGTCAAAATTTAATGTCATGTTCATTACAACTAATAAATGCCATCATATTTTAACGTGGGTGAATTTAAACCCACTAACACACACACACACACACACACACACACACGCACACACACACGCACACAAACACCTTCATGGCTCTTGAAGGGGATTCCCCCCCCCCCCCCCCCCCCGTCCCAGTAACTACGCCCCTGGATTCCAGAAGCGTCACGACAGTGAGGAGTGAAATTATCACTTAGAGTTAAACTGTACAGAAACTACGAAATGACGTCGGCATATTACATACGTGTGCAAATAAGGTTTAATAACATTTTATCTAAAAATGGTTATTATGGGAATAAGCGTAGATATTCAGAAAGCGGTCCTCTATTCCTGCACAAAAGTCATTATCAAGCTGCCAGTAATCCTGAAACAAACTCAGGTTCCTTGGAAGGTAAATGATAACTCTTTAGGGCATGAACTGCACGCGAGTTATCTCCTAAACTAGGAAACGGCGGCGAGCTGCGAACGAGTCAAATTAGGCTACGATGCGCTCCACCGATGTACTCGCGAACAGTTATCGACAGACCCGGAATAATTCTCTGCAGCAGTACGCGTGTAAAATCGGACTAAGTCAGGGTCGTCGGAAGTGCCCTATCCCGTTAAACTTCTCACTATTGTAAAGCCAATAATTAGGACCTGTACGTATGAAGATAGTGTCTATTAGGATCATTACGCATGTTGATTGTGGACAGTTGGGAATGTGGGTCTAACGGGATGCGTGCAAGGGATAAGTCCCTGCAGTTGCGCTGTTAATCTCTGTCCTCGGTGGCTCAGATGGATAGAGTGTCTGCCATATAAGCAGAAGATACCGGGTTCGAGTCGCGGTGTAATTTCCCCACAGAAAATACCCTCTACCACGCACCAATTAATCATTGTCAATCAAACCATCCACATTCATTCACTTTGGAAAAGTATCTGATCTGATTTTCTCGTAACATATGAGGCGACAGCTCGACGACGCCAAAGTATTTTCTAGTGCGTTTATTCTTTGAAATAACAGAGATGCATATATGCATTCTCCATGGTTGTTAGAGTGGTAACTAGGACAGCTCCTGGAGTATCGGCTGAGGGATTGACGAGTTTCTGAGAGATACATATTCTGCTTTTCTTCTCGCTAAAGCGAGCCAATTAACATTTGTGCCGCTAGCGGTTTGTTTGAAGAGAAAGAGATTGTAAACGGAAAATAATTAAGACGTGGAATCACCGGAGATCTGGACATGTAATGGAGATGGATTTAATACACAATTTCCTTCATAAATAAGGTTTGTGACTTTTTTTGTTCTGAAGTGAATGAACGAATGAGTTTTTTCTGAATCATTTGATGATCACGTTGGCCCTGTAATTAGTGGGGAAGTTTCAGCTGTGTCGAAGAGAGCCTGCAATCACTGAGTCTGTGTCAAATCGTCCACACGATTGACTCTCCCGACTGAATGCAGTGTTTAACAGCAATAATAAATGTAAAGATCTCTTACAGCAAGCCAGCCGCTGATTACCAAGACGAAGGACTCCACAAAAGATCCTATTTGGCTGATTTCACGTAATGAAATATTATATTAAAAACTGTACATAGATAAAGGAGAGAAAGAGAGAGAGAGCGAATGAAAATAGAGATAATACTAATAATCCTCAATTAGTCTAACTTTTCGCCTGTCTTATCACGGATCAGCCAAGAAATTGGAGGCCCTTACTTTACTGTAGAGATTTATGTGTGAAGGTGAAGGGATCTTAAAGGCAACAGATACACGTCTATAGAGACAAGACATTACACAAAGTTAGCGGCTAGCTGCATTCATCATCTGTTCTTAGATAAAGAGACGGCAACTTATTATCCGAACATTAAAAAAAATGTTAAAGCGGGCGGGGCACACTTTTTCAGCTGTCCCCATCATGGTATGTCAACAACACCTGTCGGCAGCTGTGGGTTCCAATTAATTATCATTTACCTGTATCTGTCTAACTACTCTCAGGAACACTCCAAGATTTGACCAGTCAACCAGAATCCGTACATTAACAGTGCACGCGAATCCTTGTGCTGTCTGCAACAGATACTGTCTGTAATCTCGGCAAACGCAAAACAGAGAAATAGTCTGAAGTTAACGGAGAAAAAAAAATATCGCAAATATCACATCACACTCAAGTTTTTCCGGAAACAAGCGTAATTATAGGCTTCTGCTAAGTCTTTCCAGCTACGCTTCATTCGTCGAAAAGCGCCTTCAGATCTAACATAAGGCCTCTGCCTGAGGCCCGTGTTACTCTGGAAAATAACTTCGATAAATCTATTTTATGAAATATTTGTCTCTATATACTGAGATCATGGGATACCTCCTAATATCGTGTCGGGTCACCTTTTACCAGATGTAGTGCAGAAGGTCGACGAGGCATGGACTCAACAACTCGTCGGAAGTCCCCTGAAGAAGTGTTGAACCATGCTGCAACTGTAGTGGCCCATAATCGCCAAAGTGTTGCCGGTGCAGGATTTTGTGCACGAGCTGACGTCCCTATTATGTCCCATAAACATTCCATCGGTTTCATGCCGGGCGATCTGGATCGCCAAATCATTCTCTCGAACCGTCCAGAATGTTCGTCAAACCAATCTTAGCTGTTGTGACTCGGTGACATGGCGCGTTCTCAGCCACAAGAATTCCATTGTTATTTGGGCACAGGAAGTCCATGAATGGCGACAAATGGCCTCCAGGTAGCCGAACATAATCATTTCCACTCCATGATAGGTTCAGTTTGACCAGAGGAAACAATCCATTCCATGTAAGAGCAGCCCACACCATTATGGAGCCACCATCAGCTTGCACAGCGCCTTGTTGACAACTTCGGTCCATGGCTTCGTGGGGCCTACGTGACACACGAATCCTACCATCACCTCTTGCCAACGGAAATCGGAACACATCTGACCAGGCCATGGTTTTCCAGTCGTCTAGAATCCAACTGATACGGTCGCGAGCCCAGAAGAGGTGCTGCCGGCAATTATTTTATCTTTGAACTCTTCCATTTGCTCCGTGTTTGCGTAGAAAATTCTGCGGTTACTTCCAGTAGTGTTTCTTGTCTGTTAGCACTGACATCTCGACGCAAACGGTGCTGCACTCGTTCGTTAAGTGAAGGACGTCGGCCACTGCATTGTTTGTGGTGAGAGGCAATGCCTGAAACTGGATGTTATCAGCACACTCTTGACAGTGTAGCTCTCGAAAAACTGAATTCCGTAACGGTTTCCGAAATGAAATGTCCCTTGAGTGTGGGTGAAACTATAATTCCGCGTTCAGTCCCTTAATCCACGTTGTGCGACCATAATCAAGTAGGAAATCTTTTCACAAGAATCACCTTAGTTTCCCGAGACCTGCACTGCCAGTGCACTGCCCTTTTACACCCTGTGTACGTGTTGCTACCACTATCTGTATTTGTGCATATCGCTATCCCATGACTTTCATCACCTCAGTTTAGGCTACTGCGGTACTTTTACTGTATCTTTAAAAATGTTAGACCGCGATCCCAGTTTTTTATAAGGAATTTGACAAATACACTATGCAATCAAAAGTATCCGGACTCCCCAAATAACATATGTTTTTCATATTAGGTGCATTGTACGTCCACCTGCTGTTAGGTACTCCACATCAGCGACCTCAGTTGTAATTATATGTCGTGAGAGAGCAGAATGGGGCGCTCCGCGGAGCTCACGGACTTCCAACGTGGTCAGGTAATTGGGTGTCACTTGTGTCATACGTCTGTACGCGAGATTTCCACACCCCTATACATCCCTAGGTCCACTGCTTCCGATGTGATAGTGAAGTGGAAACGTGAGGGGATACGTACAGCACAAGAGCGTCAGGCCGACTTCGTCTGTTGACTGACAGAGACCGCCGGCAGTTGAAGGGGATCATAATGTGTAATAGGCACACATCTATCCAGAGCATCACACAGGAATTCCAAACTGCATGAGGATTCACTGCAAGTACTTTGACAGTTAGGTGGGAGATGAGAAAACTTGGGTTTCATGGTAGAGAGGCTGCTGATAAGCCATACACCACGCCAGTAAATACCAAACGACGCCTTGCTTGGTTTAAGGAGCGTAAATATTGGACGATTGAACAGTGATAAAACGCTGTGTGGAGTGAAAAATCACGGTACACAATGTCGCGATGCTATGGCACGGTGTGGGTGTGGCGAATGCCCGGTGAACGTCATCTGCCAGCGTGTGTAGTGCCTACAGTAAAATTCGGAGGCGGTGGTGTTATGGTGTGGCCGTGTTTTCCGTGGGGGGCTTCACCCATTGTTGTTTTGCGTGGCACTATCACAGCAAAGGCATACATTGATGTTTTAAGCACCTTCTTGCTTCCCACTGTTGAAGAGCAATTCCAGGATGGCGATAGCGTCTTTCAACACGATCGTGCACCTGTTTATAATTCACGGCCTGTGGCGGAGTGGTTACACGACAATAACATTCCTGTAATGGTCTGGCCTGCAGAGAGTCGTGACCTGAATCCTATGGAACACCTTTGGGATGTTTTGGAGCACCGACTTCGTGTCAGGCCTCACAGACCGACATCGATACCTCTCCTCGGTGCAGCACTCCGTGAAGAATGGGCTGCCATTCCGCAAAAAACCATCCAGCACCCGGTTCTAGGCGCTACAGTCTGGAACCGCACGAGCGCTACGGTCGCGGGTTCGAATCCTGCCTCGGGCATGAATGTGTGTGATGTCCTTATGTTAGTTAGGTTTAAGTGGTTCTAAGTTCTAGGGGACTGATGACCTAAGCAGTTAAGTCTCATAATGCTCAGAACCATTTGAACCATCCAGCGTCGGGCGGGATTAGCCGAGCTGTCTAGGGCGCTGCAGTCATGGACTGTGCAGCTGGACCCGGCGGAGTTTCGAGTCCTCCCTCGGGCATGGGTGTGTGTGTCTTTCTCCTTAGGATAATTTAGGTTAAGTAGTGTGTAAGCTTAGGGACTGATGACCTCAGCAGTTAAGGTCCCATAAGATTTCACACACATTTGAACATTTGAACCATACAGCACCTGATTGAACGTATGCCTGCGAGAGTGGAAGCTGTCATCAAGGCTAAGGATGGCCCAACACCATATTGTATACCAGCATTAGCAATGGAGGACCCCACGAACTTGTACATCATTTTCAGCCAGGTGACGGGATATTTTTGATCATATAGTGTATCTTTAACAGGATAGAGCAGACCTATGGAGCACAGCATTTTCATAAAATCTTACCACTCATCCAGACAACTGGATAATGCATCTGTCAGAATTTTACGCTGCATACGAGGACAACTTTAGAATTACTACTGGCCTTATGTACGTGAAACATAATTTGGTTGACTGCTATGCATCACTGACCGTAGACTTGAGAAACTCAACATGGAATTCCATCTCCATCCGAGAGGGCACACAAGGATCTCCCACAGTCGTCAGAACTGTCGGGAAACTCACTGTTTAGCAAGCTTCCAAACCGAGCCACGCAATTACATTGCTACGCAACACTTAAGAACTAGCTGGATAACGTTACATAGCACACTCTCTTTCCTGGGGCCTTTGCCCCACTTCAACATGGGGTCGGCCATGTTACTATTGATTTGCCAGTGTTAGTTGCAGAGGGTGGCCGGATGTCCTTCCTGCCACTACCCCGAACCTCCTGGGATGGAATTAGTGTACCCCAGCTGTCTGCGTTCAGTGTAAGCCATGGAATAGTGCGAACGTTTTCAAATGTCTGTGAGTCGTGAAACTGAGGCGGAACGTGGGGACCAGCCCGGTATTCACCTAGCGGGATGTGGAAAACCGCCTAAAAACCACATCCAGGCTGGCTGGCATACCGGCCCTCGTCGTTAATGCACTGGACGGATTCGATCGGGGGCCGGCGCGCCTAGCTGAGTCCAGGAAGCAGCTCATTAGCGGTTTCGGCTTCCCTGGCGGGTCGGCATAGCACGCTGACTACTCGCCGGAAATCACTGAAAGTAGGGCATAATACTGCCAGAGGTCATTCAGCTGTGTGCAGAAATTTGTATGTCACACGGCTCAAGGACAGCCAAATAGGGCTGGCCCTGCAACAAGAGGCAGATCAAGGCATTGGTAAAGGTAGTGCATGTTCATCAGCGAGGAGTTGTGGTGCAGTGTGATGCTGTTCCTCAGAGACGATCTGGATGGCTTTACACCAGGAAAAATCGTTTGAGAAATGGAAGGGAGACAAAATGTGACAAGTGTAGCCCAGGACGTGGCATTTTGGTATCACATATTGATACCACCCTATGGGTGTCATTGCAACAGAACAGCGAGTTTCTGTCTGATGCCGATAGTGGTGACGCGTGGCCTGGTGGACCCAACTGTCTGCGCCCACTGAGCCACACCCCCACCAGCTCTGTACTTTGAGTGCCGTCTGCCACCGCAGCATAGGATGGCCAGCTGTAACGACTCTGCCCCACTCGCGCTCGGAGCCACTACGGTACGAGACGTTCCTTTGTGCTTGCTTCAGGGAGCCACACCATTGCTGACATTATGGCCGGTGGACTCTGTTTCTCGCCGCAATACATACACAGAGTCTTCGTTCATTTGGAGATACATGTTAAGTAAATCTTCTCTTAGCTGTGTCACTTGTTCGCAACCATTTCTGCTCTGTCCAGCCTTCCTACGACGACAGTTTGTAACACTTATATCGATTAGGAGTAGGTTTGTTTTAAGTAACTGTGTATCTACAATTTATGAAGTGTGCATTCTGTGTTGTTTGAACTCCCTGGTGTATCGCAAGAAAATTAGTTTTGTAACATATATATGAAAAAAGCAAAAGAATATGTTGCAATTTGAAATTATTATAATATGAATATGTTTATGAAAGAAGTATGTTTTTTAAAAGCTGGTTCAGGCTTGTAACTCGTAAACGCTGTAGGGAAGTCCCTCCGCAATGAAAGTGGCATGGCGCGACGTAAAAGGTGGGTTTGGCGGTCGAACTGAGCGGCTCCTTTGTGAGAACGGCACCCAGTGCGTGGGTAGCCTTAGTGTGGTACACCTCGACGGTGCTAAGAGAGGCAGTTGGAAGCTGCATTAGAAGGGATTTGCCTCGAAAGCGGGTCTCGGTGTTACTTGGTATTCACAGAATAACGGAATGGCTCTAATACGTTGAAAATACGTCGCCAAGAAGAGATTTTGTAGAGAATTCGCACATCAAGAGCCGTGAGTACAGTTAGCCGCCATTTCGCCTCACACTAATCTTCGCCACTGCTTCACAGACTTCATACATTCAGTTACGTAATGTATATTGGCATGCAGCAGTCAATTTGTGTGTTGTTTCAATAATAGTCGCATAAAACACCAATTCGTGTTCGAAACCGTACTTCAGTCCTGACCACGAATCTACGCGGGGTCCTCACCTAAGTGCTACTCAATCCGAGTATCCTGATGTAAATGAACAATTCTGGCATTCATGGGTGTAAAAGTGATTTTTTTTCTAAAGTAAAAGGAGTGCGAAAGTCAGAGTAAAATTTGATTCCTTTGCTTGTGTACTACTCCAAGTGAAATTGTTAAGGTGGAAAGAGTAAGTACAAAAATATACAGATCAATCAATAGGAAAGTGACACCTTAATTATTTAAAAGCTAAAACCATAAAAGTAAAGTTGGATAGGCTTCTGTAAAGTATCTTTAGTTTATTGTAAAATATAGTTTTGTAAGATTACAGTGCAAGATTGTGTAAATATTTTTGCCAAGAATACCTGCTTCACAGGTGATTAAAGTACAGGTACATATAAATCTTTAATGAACTGATTTGCGGTAGTACTGTTAGAAGTGAAGTTACGTACATTTTCAGAGATAGTGCAGTTTCGGTACCCATTTTGAATAGTTACTTTTTAAGTTAATTAAGCATTTTATTACCTTGCAAAGTAATTTAAGTGAATGGTTATCTTTTAGAGGTAGTTTCTTACCTTTTCAGTAGTCAAAGAACCTTGGCTAGTTGAAACTATACCAGTTTATGGGTCCCCATCATATTGTCCTCCTGTTAGTACAAAAATAAACTGTTACTGTTACTAAGAAAAAACGGCTCTAAACAGTGTATTTAAGATGTTATTTATCTTTATTTGTGTTATTCATGTCAGTCAAGAAAGAGAGGCCCCTCACGTCAAAAATTTCTTCTATACTTCATGCAGTGATGTTTCAGTATTTTGATTAAGTAATGCTAGTGATTGTGGCCGTCATTTGTATGAGCTCGGTACAGTTTTCCTCCCCATTATTTACTGGTGTGTGTGTGTTATTGGTAACTGCTGCTACACAGAGTACAGAGCGCACTTTGTCAGTTTGTTCAAATGGTTCTAATGGCTCTGAGCACTATGGGACTTAACATCTGAGGTCATCAGTCCCCCATAACTTAGAACTACTTAAACCGAACTAACCTAAGAACATCACACACATCCATGCCCGAGGCAGATTTCGAACCTGCGACCGTAGAGGTCGAGCGGTTCCAGACTGAAGCGCCTAGAACCTCTCGTCCACACCTGTGTCACTTTGTATAGTGTTTGTTATTCAAAGGGAAATCTGAACAAAAGGAACTTCAATAACTAATATCCAATTCGTCAGATATATATTTCCAAATTAATGTGCCTAATTAGGCTGGCGACCGTTCATTTTTTTTTTCATTCACTTATAATTTTACCATTTCTGTTAATTCCCAAGGTTAGGGCCCGTTTGGTTTTACTGTTAACTTCACAAAATTCGCAATTATAGTCCGATACCCTTTTCCATTAGACACACGCACGGTCGAACTCTGAAATCCTCTCAGAGGGTAAGATCAGCGTGTTTCACGGCACGTTAGTGTTATACGCAGCTTTTCCCGTGACGGAACTACAGGTTCAGTTATCAGGGAATAGAGTTATAAGTTGCCACTCCACTCTGCAGCCCATCTCTCATTACAATTGTGTACGAAGTCGTACACAACAGGTATGGCTCTTAACATAGTATCACGGGCATGGAGAGCTTTCCGAGCGAAGGCACTGCTACCCAAAAGAGAGGACGGAGCCGAACATAACCGACTACAGCTGCAGCGGACCGCTACATTGTGCAACGGGCAAGAAGGGACCTGCGTCAAACTGCCTTTGCAATTGCAACTGAACCGTGCGTGGCTCGTGCTCACGCCATCATGTATTTTACACCCTGTTTTTAACGTTCTTCCATCGCACTACGTTAATTTAAATTACTACTGTCACTGAGTTGCTGCTTTGCCTGACCGTGAGCGGCGTTAGGAGCGCGTATCGATATATCCCCTCTCGTAGTATCTTTGCTCGACTGCTATTACTTCCCGCTCGTTGTCTGTTGTAAGTGAGTTGGTAGCAGTTCGGGTTACGAGTTCCTGCTAGTCAGTTGGAACGCGTCTGGAGTGCAGTCCGGACCTGCCAGTCCGGCACTTGCAGTGCGGCACTAGTGCAGTCGAGTTGGAGCAGCAGTGAGGTCTGCGTCGGCGTGGCTCGCCCGACCATTGCCGCCACGCATCACTTGAGCCGGGACACGGTCTTGGTGGATCGTCCTACCGGACGACGCGTTTTGGCTCGCCGACCGTTCATGAGTCGGCTGTGTGTGTGTGTGTGTGTGTGTGTGTGAGCATCGCATCCCAATTTGTGTTCGTGTGTACTTAGTTACTGTTGCGTATCGTTCCGGTTTTCGTGGAAGTGTTTGTCAGGTTGTGTGTGTGGTCTGTGTGATTTTGATTGGCAAATTATTTTAAATGTGGTCGGCGTATTGGCTCCGAGAGGTCGGTCGTCGCATCGGGCGACGTGTAGCTGGTTCTCCGAGAGCTTCTGGGCCCCTTCAATTACCATCTTGTGGAACTTAGCTCGGTCTCTTCCTAGGGCCGGGATGTCGGGTAGCCAGTGGGCGTGTTTCCTCTGCCTGGTTGGGTCCGAGCCAATATTTCCTCCGTTGGGTGTCTGAAAGTGAGTGGGAGACGCACCAGTGGTGCAGCTGCGACGGAGCAGCAGTCGCGGACGGACCAGCAGGAGTCGGTCAGTTGCTACGGACCACGGAAGATATCTCCGCGAGGTGCAGTCGGCTGGGTCCGCTGGCGGTCCCTGCCCAGTGTCGGAGCGTGTGTGGAGCTGTCTGATCGCTACGAGTTTCGTGGTTCACCGACCGAGGACGTCAAAGTTGAGTAGTGGTTTCAACTACCCAAGCCACGTCCATTTATGTGGATTATTGTGGATTATCACGTTCGTAACCTTTGTGTTTAAGTTCTCATGTACTGATTGGTGCCACCTGTGTTTAATTATCTGTTGTCAGCTACTTCAAATTCTTATGGTTATTTTTTTCATTTTCTTAAAAATTTTGATATGATTAATTTTTAAATTTATCTTTCAGGCTTAAACATTGCGGCCTTCTGCCTTTAAAAGATGATGGTAATATATTTTAAAATGTTGAAACTTAATTGTGCCTTTCAGCCGCTGGTATTGCACATTGTATATGTATGTTCTATCTGCTTAGACTTAAGGCTTTCCACGTAGTCGCGAAACGTTTTTTTTATTTATTTGATTTACCTCTTTCATTGCATTTTAATCTTGGTGATTTTAAGATTTTTTGTTGTTAAACATTCTGGCCTTTTGCCTTTAAAAGTCTATGGTAATATGTTCTAAAATTTTGAAATTTAATTGTGGCTCTCGGTCATTTGTATTGCACCTTGCATATGTTTGCTGCTTTTTTTATTGCTATCTTAATTGGATTTTTATCTTGTTGATTTGTTAAGATTTCTTGTTTGGACGCCTTCAGACGTGTAAGAGTTGCATTCGGTAAAGGTCCGGATTGTGCCGCTTTGGTTGTAAAGGTTATTAAATTACAATAAATGACAATTAGAAGGCGAAACTGACCTAAACATTTGGCCCTTCCCACAATTCTATTACCTGTTCTGCCCAGTGGGTTTAGCAGGCGTATCACCAACCACATTTAACATGACTGCAAGGCACGCTATCTCACTCTCTACAGTGGTAAAGGGACTGCATAGCGGTGGTCTCTTCGTGCAACGACCGGTACCTTGTGTTCTGTTGACACCCACACATCGGCAGCACAGTTTAAGTTGGTGCCAAGAGCGTAGGTACCAGACTGATGAGGAATGGTGTCGCGTGCTCTTCTCGGATGACAGCATATTCACTCCGAGTACTGATTCTAGATGTACCCTCACATGACAGGAGTGGAAACTTACAGTCCACAAAGGAAAACTGTAGAACGCGACTGTGTTGGAGGTCAAGGAGTTATGGCGATGGGAGGCACAACTAACCTCCAACACTTTGAACACTGTACATTCACAGGTCAAATTTAGTGTTACACTGTATTCGTTCCCCATGTGCGTCTCTGTAGGGATGCATTTGACCTGATCTCATTTTTATGAATGAAAATGCGTCACCACACACAGTAGCTCAGGTGGATGAGCACGTGTCGGGTGCTTTCTGGAGATGTAGTGCGTCACGTCCACATGTACCAAAGATAATCCAGAAGTCGTCAACCGTACTGGTGGAGGAATAGAAAGCCTTGCCACAGGAACTCTTTACCTACATATTGACCACCAAGGGAGCGCGTTGCAGAGGATACATTCCCATCTGTGGCCATCACACACCGTGTGAAGGACCATATCCCACCTTTTGCAATGTACAACAGACCATCATCAATCGCTATGACTCCAGTGAAAATACTGTCGTTGAATAAAAGTGTCATTTCTGTTTGTCTCAGTTTCTTTCACTTACATTCTCTGCTATACAGTAGCAAATCCTTCTATGTATGGTCCACCTCATCGAGCTATATTATTTGGCGGTGACACACAATGCGAAAGTTAATTTTGTCCTTAAATTTAGCGCTCCTGTGTGTTTAACATTCAGGCCTTTCAATAAGCCCCCAAACAAAAAAGGAGACACTTTCATGGGCCAAGTCCTGCTTCCGCTTGTAGTATGATTAAAACAGGTGCTGGAAACAAGATATCGTCATGGGAGAAGTACCTGCCCATGAATAATGATTGTAGGCTGTGATCATACACTATCTAGAAGGATTAAGAAATTACCGACCCACTGTCTCCATGTTGGGAACCCCATAGCCTTGGTTACCGTAGCCTTCCAAATTTTAACCCATTTGATATCTTCGATTACTTTGAGAGGTGGCATGCTTTTACGATACATATTTATATCTTACTCTAAGTAATTCGATTTGGGAAAGTATAGCCGAGTATGTTCATTACAAGGCTAGTATTGAGAACTCAGAAGATATGAATATTTTCCTCTTTGCTTGCATGCAATGAGAAGTTTCTATTCCTTCACACACAGACTTCCTATGCAGCGTCTCTCGTCACCCGGGTGGTCCAGTGACGGGCGGGTTCTGCTGATCTTGAAAGCGTTATGCCGACGGGTGTGAAGGAGCTGAGTGGATGCTGTCCAGACGCCGTCATTGTCATAAGAGCGGGGCCGACACGCCCGCAGGGGCCTGAAGGAGCGTCTGAGGTTAGAGATTCAGTTACTTCGCAGAAACTTGTGTTTCCAGGCAGCCTTGGCGGGCAAATTCCCGCGTTTACTGCGAAATCATAACTGTGATTGGCTTGCTCAGGGGATAGCTCCGTGACGTAGCAAAATCGGCGCAGAAATTGGTGCCAAGTACCTACATTGGTGGAATAGTAGTGCTTCGGCAAAAGAGTGGAATTTCCCGCCGGTTTTCGAGTTGCTGATTGGCACGTTTAACCACAGCCACTGTCGTGGGGGCGGTAATGTTCTGTGTTCGGCTTGTACGGGTGCTCATGGTAGAGTCGGCTCTCGCCTTTCGGTCGGTGTAGGTTACAAGACTGAGCTCTCGCTGCTCTGGACAACCTGCCTTCCGTTGGCTGTCTAATATACTTTCATTTCATTGTAACTGTTTGACGAAGTTGCTGTAGTTTCGACTTCAACAGCACTTTCCGAGTACAGCTGGCAATTGAGCATTCTGCGTACAAGCGGCCTGTGTTGTCCGTCTTGAGCAGTTTTGGCTAAAGTTGACTGTACCGGAGTTACTGTATGACTTCTCTTGTTAAAATCACTCACTTTACTGTCAGTGATTGTGTAGCGAGCCTTCTTGGTCTCCCCCAGAGGCGTATTTGTGTTGCTAGGAAGTCTTTAGTCTGGAACAACCAGACCAGGAGAATTTGTTTCGGGCTACACTCACGACATTATCATCACCACGTCGGAGCAACCAGCCATCGCGTCCGGTATGCCAGGTCGTATCCTTGCAGTTAAGAAGATGGTAATGTACGTCCGAAGCACTGGCAAATCAGGGAATTTTGCTAGGTGATAATCAGAGAGCAGAGCGCGCCTGTTTCCGTATTTTCTAACGTGGTTCTGTCTTGGGTGTTCACTGTCTGAGTTCTCACTACTGTAGCAGCAATTAATGTTGTGTTGGCTGGGTGTTTCTCTTAAGATTTTAGTTGCAAGGAATTGGCTCTACATACCACTTGGTCATAAATGTCACAAGCTAGTTTCTGGACAACATCACCTTCACAGCATTTGTTTGAGTATCCAATTTGACGTATTGTAAATGTTTCATGTGTTTTGTTTATTATTTTGAGTTTAGGCATAATAAATGAAACTGTTATTTTGGACAGAACTTTCATTCTGTAGATCGGTAGAGCAACCCTTTCATTTCTCACTACGTTAATGAAACTTTCCTTTATCAAATTAATTTCTATCCAATTAAATTATTGCAAGTGCCAAACTCTTTTCTACTCCACTTGCAGGGTCGATTACAGTCAGTTCGCGTTTCTTCTTAATCCATGTGCAACAGCAAAAGTCGGAGTTGGAAAAGGGGGAGGCTTAGAGCATCATTTCCATATGAAGATTCTAGAAGAATTTAGTGTTAAATACACTTCTTGCCCCGGCCCCTTGCAACTTTTGTAGAATCATAAATCAACTGCCAACGGCATAATTCAGTATTTTGTCTTGTGGAGATAGCGGTTAATTTGCATACAGGTAAGGCAGGCCAAACATTCTAAAATCGCTACTTTCGTGTCAATGAACGTCTTTCCCACAGATACAACAGCACTGCCCTCCAATCCTTTTAACTGTGTGGAAGCGATTTTAATTGTTTGGCAGCGAGACGTGATTTCACTGGACTGAACTTCACTGCTGGCTGGGGTCAACAGATGCCGCACATTTTGCCATTAATTAACACAGCCGCCAGTTTCTGGTAACTGATTATTACGATTGCAGAGGAATTCCCGATAGCCGATAATGTATTGCTGTTATACGAATTTTTGCCTCCTCTGCTGTGTACTCGATAGTTATGCGGGTAGCGCAGGCGTGGGCATATTTTATTTACTGATTTCCCGAACTAATTAACAGTGCTTTCGATGAGTGAAATGATTTTTGAAGGATGCAGGACTGAGCTTCACGGATGTAACCAATGCTCTACATCCACATACACATCTATATTCTACAAACCACAGTGACGAGCGTGAAAGTGGTTAACTCCCTTATTACTACGTTTTAGGGTTTCAAACTTGGTAAGTGCTTGGGGGTGCTTGGCATACAGCTTCAAGACTCTGACCAGATGTTTCAAAATTGATAGGTGGCTCTCCTGTGGGTTAAACAAACCTATAACCATTCGTGCTGCCTTTCTTCATACATCTCTAATGCCAGTCGGAGTGACCGAGTGGTTCTAGGCGCTACAGTCTGGAGCCGAGCGACCGCTGCGGTCGCAGGTTCGAATCCTGCCTCGGGCATGGATGTGTGTGACGTCCTTAGGTTAGTTAGGTTTAAGTAGTTCTAAGTTCTATGGGACTGATGACCACAGAAGTTAAATCCCATAGTGCTCAGAGCCATTTGATCCATTTGAACATCTCCAATAGTCCCTCTATGTCGTATTTTGTGTTGGGTCCCTTGCACCTGAGCAGAACACTAAGAATGGTCGCACGAGTATTTGTAAGCAATCACCTTTGTAGACTGGTTGCAGTTTCCCAGTATCCCACCAGTAAACTTGTCTGCTATCTGCTTCACCTACAATTGAGCCTATGTGATTCCATTTAATGTCTCTTCAAAATGCGATATTTAGGTATACAAGGTTTTTCACAATTCATATTACACACTTCTAGAAGTTGTAGAAGGGAGTTAATAGACCAGATTTCACACAGGAACCCATTTCCGTAATTGTCATTCAACGACGCTACAGAGCATAAAAGTTATAAGCGCCAGCGCCTGTCAATGTATCTACGAGGTGCATTCAAGTTCTAAGGCCTCTGATTTTTTTTCTCCGGACTGGAAAGAGATAGAAACACGCGCATTGTTTTAAAATGAGGCCACGTTCATTGTCAATACATCCCAGAGATGGCAGCACCGTACAGCAGATGGAATTTTACCGCCAGTGGCGAGAACGAGAACTGTTTAAAATACTTAAAATGGCGACGTTTTCCTTACTTGAACAGCGTGCAATTATTCGTTTTCTGAATTTGCGTGGTGTGAAACCAATTGAAATTCATCGACAGTTGAAGGAGACATGTGGTGATGGAGTTATGGATGTGTCGAAAATGCGTTCGTGGGTGCGACAGTTTAATGGAGGCAGAACATCATGTGACAACAAACCGAAACAACCTCGGGCTCGCACAAGCCGGTCTGACGACATGATCGAGAAAGTGGAGAGAACTGTTTTGGGGGATCGCCGAATGACTGTTGAACAGATCGCCTCCAGAGTTGGCGTTTCTGTGGGTTCTGTGCACACAATCCTGCATGACGACCTGAAAATGCGAAAAGTGTCATCCAGGTGGGTGCCACGAATGCTGACAGACGACCACATGGCTGCCCGTGTGGCATGTTACCAAGCAATGTTGACGCGCAACGACAGCATGAATGGGACTTTCTTTTCATCGGTTGTGACAATGGATGAGACGTGGATGCCATTTTTCAATCGAGAAACAAAGCGCCAGTCAGCTCAATGGAAGCACACAGATTCACCGCCACCAGAAAAATTTCGGGTAACCTCCAGTGCTGAAAAAATGATGGCGTCCATGTTCTGGAACAGCGAGGGCGTAATCCTTACCCATTGCGTTCCAAAGGGCACTACGGTAACAGGTGCATCCTACGAAAATGTTTTGAAGAACAAATTCCTTCCTGCACTGCAACAAAAACGCCCGGGAAGGGCTGCGCGTGTGCTGTTTCACCAAGCCAACACACCCGCACATCGAGCTAACGTTACGCAACAGTTTCTTCGTGATAACAACTTTGAAGTGATTCCTCATGCTCCCTACTCACCCGACCTGGCTCCTAGTGACTTTTGGCTTTTTCCAACAATGAAAGACACTCTCCATGGCCGCACATTCACCAGTCGTGCTGTTATTGCCTCAGCGATTTTCCGGTGGTCAAAACAGACTCCTAAAGAAGCCTTCGCCGCTGCCATGGAATCATGGTGTCAGCGTTGTGAAAAATGTGTACGTCTGCAGGGCGATTACGTCGAGAAGTAACGCCAGTTTCATCGATTTCGGGTGAGTAGTTAATTAGAAAAAAATCGGAGGCCTTAGAACTTGAACGCACCTCGTATATACATGATGTAGAAGGATAAATGTATGTCTGAGCTAGGGGTCACTGTAATGTAAACGAACGAGTCGAAAGCTATAAGCAAAACCGTTCCGATATCTCTGACAGTGGGATACATGTACCGGTACTGTTGTTGCTAAGATTGTGAGATAGACAAATTTAAGAGTTGGTGGTATGGATCAAAACAAAACATAACAAAAAAAGTCCAGTAAATATGGGCTCTAAAACGCATACCTGAGGAGCTAGGCCCACTTGATCAT
Organism: Schistocerca americana; assembly: GCF_021461395.2. Classification (NCBI taxonomy): domain Eukaryota; kingdom Metazoa; phylum Arthropoda; class Insecta; order Orthoptera; family Acrididae; genus Schistocerca; species Schistocerca americana. Next base: position 557,342,198 of record NC_060124.1, on the reverse strand, counting down.
CTTCGCTACTGTGGAACACATCTTGTCTACTGCCTTGTCTCTCAGGAAGATATCAAGTGAATTTTTATTTTCTTTCTTGAATAGGTATTCTTTTGGAGTATTTGGGGGTTACAATATACCATCTCGCTACGACAACTCTCTGTTCACTAATCCCTGTATCCGTTTTGATGCTCGTTGTTAGGTCAGGATTATTTGTTGCTAAGAGGTCAAGTGTGCTTTCACAGTCGTTAACGATTCGTGTGGGCTCATGAACTAATTGCTCAAAATAATTTTCAGAGAATGCGTTTAGCACAATTTCCTATGATTTTTTTATGCCTTCCCTTCAGATTTAAACATGTATTTTCGCTAACATATCGAGGGTAAATTAAAGTCACCACCAACTATAATTGTATTAATCGGTAGGTGTTTGAAATTAAATTCAAGTTTTCTTTGAAACTTTCAGCAACTGTATCATCTGAGTTGGAAGGTTGGTAAATGGTTCCAATTATTATTTTATACCGGTTTCCAAGAATGAATTTCGCACCTACTAACTCACAGGAACTATCTACTTCAATTTCGCTACAAGATAAACTACTTCTAACAGCAACAAAGACGCAACTGCCAACAGTGTTTAGCCTGTCTTTTCGGAACGCCGTTAGACTCTTCGCAAAAATTTAGGCTGAACTTACCTCCTCTTGTAGCCAGCTTTCAGCGTCTGTAACGATTTGAGCACGATTGCATTCAATTACCGCTTGGAGCTCTGGTACTTTCCCAACACCGCTACGACAATTTACAACAGTTATACGGATGGTTCCTGTATCTGCGTTCTTCCTGTGTTCGGCCTGCACCCTTTGTGATTGAAGCCCTTTTTGTGTTTTCCCAAGACCCTCTAACCTAAAAAACCGCCCAGTCCACGCCACACAGCACCTGCTGCCCTTGTAGCGGCCTCCTGTGTGTAGTAGACTACTGATCTATTCAGCAGAGCCCGAAACCCTACCACCCCATGGCGCAAGTCGAGGAATCTGCAGCCTAGACGGTCACAGAACCGTCTGAGCCTCTGATTCAGACTCTCCACTTGGCTCTGTAAGAAAGGTCTGCAATCGTTCCTGTCGTTTATGCTGCAAATGGTGAGTTCTGCTTTCATGTCGAAAGCAAGACTGGCAGCCTTTACCACTTTCGTTAGCCGCTTGAAACCAGAGAGACTCTCTTCCAATCCAAAGCGACACAGATCATTGGTACCGACGTGAGCCACCACATGCAGTGGGTTGTACCCTATGCTCATCATGGCATCTGGAAGGATCCTTTCCACACCTGGAAGGACTCTACCCAGTATGTGCACAGAGTGCACATTGGCTCTCTTCCCCTCCTTGACAGCCAAGTCCCTAAGGGACCCCACAAAGCGCCTAACGTTGGAGCTCCCAACTACCAATAATCCGACCCTCTGTGAACTGCCTCGAGCTTGCTGGCTGAGAGGTTCCCTCTCAAAGACGATAAGCGACTGGCTGAGCGGCAGTGACAACAACAGACAGCATCTGAAACCTGTTTGTCAGACTAACTGGGCCGGCCTTACCCGCGGCCAGCTGGAGAGGCTTTCTCGCCTACCACGTCCCAGGAGGACTTCCCACTCGACCAGGGGTGAGTGGTGAACTACTGTGCCAACAGTAATGGGCTGGTCACCAGTGCAGGCCGATCGGCGGATTCAGACGTGCCTGTCGTTCGTTGGAACCGCACGTCCGGCCCACAACAGTGATGCCCATCCACTGCAGCTTCAAGCTGTCTAACCGAAGCCATCACAGCGTGGAGCTCAGAGCGAGGTGTCACCGACTCAGCTCGCATCCTCACACAGCCATCACATTTTCTATCCATACTAAATACTGTGGAAAAGCGCACTACACAGACCAACAACAGATGTGCAGAACTATAGACCTATATTTCTAACGTCGATCAGTTGTAGAATTTTGGAACACGTGTTATGGTCGAGTATAATGACTTTTCTGGAGACTAGTAATCTACTCTGTAGGAATCAGCATGGGTTTCGAAAAAGATGACCGTGTGAAACCCAGCTCGCGCTATTCGTCCACGAGACTCAGGGGGCAATAGACACGGGTTCCCAGGTAGATGCCGTGTTTCTTGACTGCCGCGTGGCGTTCGATACAGTTCCCCATAGTCGTTTAATGAACAAAGTAAGAGCATACAGACTATCAGGATTGAAGAGTCCTAGATAACAGAACGCAGCATGTCATTCTCAATGGAGAGAAGTCTTCCGAAGTAAGGGTGATTTCAGGTGTGCCGCAGGGGAGTGTCGTAGGACCGTTGCTATTCACAATATATATAAATCGAGAGGTTGTAAGAATGGAAAATTGTACTGGAACGCAGGAGGATCTGCAACGAATTGACGCATGTTGGAGGGAGTTAGCAACTGAATCTCAATGTAGACAAGTGTAATGTGCTGCGAATACAAAGAAAGAAAGATCCTTTATCATTTAGCTACAATATAGCAGGTCATCAACTGGAAGCAGTTAATTCCATAAATTATCTGGGAGTAGGCATTAGAATTGATTTAAAATGGAATGACCATATAAAATTAATCGTCGGTAAAACAAATGCCAGACTGAGATTCATTGGAAGAATCCTAAGGAAATGCAGTCCGAAAACAAAGGAAGTAGGTTACAGTACACTTCTTGAACACTGCTCACAGGTGTGGGATCCGTACCAAATAGGGTTGACAGAAGAGGCAGAGAAGATCCAACGGAGAGCAGCGCACTTCGTTACAGGATCATTCAGTAATCACGAAAGCGTTACGGAGATGACAGATAAACTCCAGTGGAAGACTCTGCAAGAGAGACGCTCAGTAGCTCGTTACAGGCTTTTGTTGAAGCTTCGAAAACATACCTTCACGGAGGAGTCAAGCAGTATATTGCTCCTCCTACGTATATCTCGCGAAGAGACCGTGAGGATAACGTCAGAGGGATAATACGAGACTGGAATAGATGGAAGAACCGACAGACGTACTCAAAGTAGCCTCCGCCACACACCGTCAGGTGGCTTGCGGAGCGTGGGTGTAGGTGTAAATGTAGATGTAGACAAGGACAGTCGGCATGCGCTACGGAATTCGACTGCAGACATGAAAGAAAACGCAAGAACTGTGTCCAATAAATTAGATTAACACGCAGAGATTCAAAAACTGAACTACCAAAGCACTCGGGCGAGAATATATAATTCGCTCCTCATTAGGAACTTTTACTAGGTCACAAAATTACTTTCCCACGCAAACGAAAGTGCCAGAAACGAGTCATTTAAATATTAAATTAACACGCAGAAACTCAAGAACTAAAGAACCAAAGCATACAGATGAAAATAAACAATTCGTTCCTGGTTAGGAACTCGTAAAATGCACAAAAGCGGTTATTTCCCTATGGGTGCTTGTGTCTCGGCTGGCTGCTGCTGACTGAGTTTTGAACACAGACGTCCCCCTTCCGAGCTCAATATACCGAGCGAGGTGGCGCAGTGGTTAGCACACTGGACTCGCATTCGGGAGGACGACGGTTCAATCCCGTCTCCGGCCATCCTGATTTAGGTTTACCGTGATTTCCCTAAATCGTTTCAGGCAAATGCCGGGATGGTTCCTTTGAAAGGGCACGGCCGATTTCCTTCCCAATCCCGAGCTTGCGCTCCGTCTCTAATGACCTCGTTGTCGACGGGACGTTAAACACTACCCACCACCACCACCGAGCTCAATACCGTGACCACATGACTACAACGACGTCGCTACTGAACTTCGCAATTTAATGCACATCTTGAGCTTGGAGTGTTCACTGTTTCTATTTCGCTTCTTCTTTTTCACAGTTCAGTACGCCTTCTTCCTGTTTTCATGCTTACTATGTGTTCAGGTTTTGGCGGGCTGTATACTGGGCCACTTTTCTGCTAATTATGAGAGGGGTGCGATGTGGTGACTCCCTTGTAAGTGCCTTCTACAATCTCTAGACGTGTGTAACATGAGTTCTGGAACACCCAGCAGATGATTAACCGTGTGTATCGTTGTTCTTCTTGTGGCAGGATACTAGATTTTTGCATAGTGTGAAGTGCACATATTTTCCAATTTCTAAACACTCGTTGCCAGTCTACACACAATTTCGAAATTTTATCAACTTGTACATTTGTGGAACTTTTTTCAGATAGCAATTCATTAGAGACAGTTTCACTGTCGACCTATATGTGCGTTAGTTGATGCTGTGGCCGAACTTCAGTGATTTATTTATGAAGAGTTAAGCTTTTTCTGGAGCTCATCAGTGAAAGAATCTGGGGTACAAAGTTCTGTTTGCGGTAGAATATATTTAATAGACGATTTTCAGTGCCGAACCGTTCGGATAGGCGGGAGCGTTAGCATGCCCCATCCGGCATTTAGGGAGTCACACTGACACCACATCATATCCGCCCGACGGACTGAAAATGAGGGCCGGTGGGCAGACCAGCCTGGATTTCGATATTAGGTGATTTCTCACATCCGATTGGGTGAATGCCGAGTCTGGCAGTCCAGTAGCTTGTAACCGGCGCACAGCTACCCGTTTACTGTAACCCTCTCATCCTCACATTGACGATGCGACACAGAAATTGGTTCCAGGAAGGGTCCTATGCGCCCACCATAACCGCTCCAGTATCATAGATGTACACAAGCAGAATGACTCCGACAGTGTCCTCGAAGCTTATGCAGTAGCCCAGCAGCCGCCTAGTGTCCAGACAACTCCTGAGGAGGCATTAGTCTCTTGGAAAGAAGTCGGTGTGGAGCCTGTAGATTTCATTTGCCATCCAATTTCTGTGATGCATTGTCAATGTCAGGGTGCAAGGGTTACATTATATGGGCAGTGGCGTATCGGATACAAGCTACTGGAATCCTAGGAGAGGTTCCATGCAGTGACCGAAGCAGCCATGGTGCCTTGAAGTGAAGTGGGAGTGGAGCCTGTAGTTTTCAATCGCGATGCAATTTCTGTATCTCATCGTCAACGCGAGAGTACGAGGGTTACAGTAAACGGGTAGCGGTGCATCGGATAGACGCTACTGGATTCCCAGGAGAGGTTTCATATAGTGATTGTAGCTGCTTTAGTCTCTTGGAGGGAAATCGGCATGGAGCCTGAAGTTGTCAATCACGATGCAATTTCTGCGTCAGATTGTTATGTGAACCTGCCAGGGTTACACTAAATGGCAGTGGTGCATCGGAATAAATGTACTGGACTCCAAGGGGAGGTTCTATGTGGTGATAGTGTCCACGTTAGTCTCTCGGGGAATAGTCCGCATGGAGTCTGTAGTATTAAGTCGTGATGCAAATTCTATTTCGCAACATAATGTAAGGGTGTGTGGGTTATAGGAAATGGGCAGTGTTGCATCGGATACAAGACCCGGCCGAACTGGCCGTGCGGTTCTAGGCGCTGCAGTCTGGAACCGCGAGACCGCTACGGTCGCAGGCGGGTGCTCGGCTATTACACAAGCGTCGAGGATATTGTCGGAGCCATTCTCCTAGTGTACATCTAAGATTTGGCGCGGCTATGGTCACCGCATGGAACTTCTTTGGGAGTCCAGTCTCTTGCGTCCTATGCACCACTGCCCGCTTACTCTAAATCTCACGCTGTCTCACTGACTAGGCGGCACATAAGTTGCGTCGCTGTAGAATACTACAGGCTCCATGCCGACTATCTCTAGGAGACTAATATGGCCACGGTCACCGCATGGATACACTCCTGGGGGTCAATTAGCTTGTATCCGATTCAACACTGCCTTTTTACTGTAACCCTCGAACCTTCAAATTGACGAGGCGACAGAGAAATTGCATCGAGATTCAAAACTACAAGTTCCATGCTGACTATCTCCAAGAGACTAACGCGGATACGGTCACAACATGGAAGCACTCCTCTTAGTCCAGACCTTATACCCGATTCAACACTGGCCATTTAGTTTAACTCTCACACCCTTACATTGACGATGCGACACAGAAATTGCATCGCGATTTAATACTATGGGCTCCATGCCGACTTCTCTCCGAGAGACCAAACCGGCTATGGTCACCACATGGAGCCTCTCCTGGGAGTACAGTAGTTTGTAATCAATGCACCGCTGCTCCTTTTCTGTAGCCCTCGCACCCTCACATTGACGATGCGACAGAGAAATTGCTTCTTCATAGCATACAATAGGCTCTGTGCCGACTTCTCTGCAAGAGGCTAATGCCGCCATTAGGTAGGTCCTTGACTACTGCATAAGTTTTGAGAACATTGTTGGTGTCAGTCTGCTATTGTGCGCATAATGTTAGAAGGTGGCCCAATTTTGAGCCGTTCTACGCATCCCCCTCCACTAGCTGCAGGCGGCCAATGACATTCATTCTCTTTCCGAGCGGCTAGCAGAGAGTTGCAGTTAGAGAGCGAGAATCTCGCTCCTACATGTTGCACTGTTGCCGCACTTAGCGACAGCCGAATTATTCATTCAGCTTTTAGTTATTTTGTTTCCTTTTTTTTCTTGCAGTAGTATAGCTGTGAGTGTGTATCTTGTGCACGTTGAAGTGTGATTACAAAAAAAAGTCAGGTGGCGGATATAAACATGAAATGCTTCACAAGCAGGCAAGGTGGATAATTTTCCGCATTTATAACTTTTTCAAACGTGATTCGAAAAGCAGGCCTCCTACTGTTGACACTGGAAAACACATGACTGGACTCCAAAACAATCTGGCATCGGCAAGAGAACTGTAAAGAGAATTCAAAAAATGGTTCAAATGGCTCTGAGCACTATGGGACTTAACATCTGAGGTCATCAGTCCCCTAGAACTTAGAACTACGTAACCCTAACTAACCTAAGGACATCACACACATCCATGCCCGAGGCAGGATTCGACCCTGCGACCGTAACCGTCGCGCCGTTCCGGACCGAATGGCTGGTACCGCTCGGCCACCGCGGCCGGCGTAAAGAGAATTGTAAAGCAAATTGTCATAGCTGTAGGAACCGTGCCGGCCGCAGTGGTCTCGCGGTTCTAGGCACTCAGTCTGGAACCGCGCGACTGCTACGGTCGCAGGTTCGAATCCTGCCTCGGGCATGGATGTGTGTGATGTCCTTAGGTTAGTTAGGTTTAAGTAGTTCTAAGTTCTAGGGGACTGATGACCACAGATGTAAAGTCCCATAGTGCTCAGAGCCATTTGAACCATTTTTGTAGGAACCGTACAAACAGTTGGTTTCGTGTCGCCTGGAAAGTACCGAAATCGCAAGAAACCTGCAACACAAATGGATAGTTTTAAAAATGAAGTTTTAAAGTGCTCCATGTGAATGATGAATGCCCTACATAACGAAAACGTGTTACTGTTGTGCAAGCTTCAATGGTAAGCGCTTCGTCAAGGTAAAGAATTTTGAGAGACGTTTGTTCCATTTATGTTAAGAAGAGAGTTTTTAGTTCAAACAAGTGACCTAGGTGCAGCATGGAGTATATCCCATACAAAGATTCACGATACAAGGGAAGAAGATAGTTCAACAGTGTATTACTTTGATGCAACATGGGTCAGTTACAATCATTGCAAGGAGATCTGCTGGAAAATGAGTGATGGTACTGGCGATTTTAAAGTTCTCATAGGGCTAGGTTCTTAGACAATTATTCTGCATTCTGACTCTTGGTTTGGTTTTATTTCTGAGAATAAACTTGTATTTACCTGCAAGAAATTGCCATTCGGCAATGAACGCTGTCAGTTTCGTGATGTGGTTCACAATTCTTGTCATACCTTGCTTCGAAGTCGGTCATTGCCAGTTATAATTCAACTGTTATAGAGAAAACATCAAATGCAAAATATTTTTCCCTGGTTTAAAAATAAAAATTTTAACCAACGTATAAACCAGACACGTGCCGATTTCCTGCAGATCTTTAATTTGTACTGTACAAGTCACGTGACAGAATGTAAAAACCTGACTTCCTTCCACGTGAGTGGGATCACACAGTTTTGCGTTTACACATGTGTCACTGTCATTGTAGCCCCATGGAATTAATTTGGGCAAAGAGTTTCTAGGTTATGTGGGAGGAAAAAAAAACATTCAAGATAACATATAGTGAATGGCTTGTGGATGAGGCAATAGACAATGAGGCAACGGACAACATCCCCCCTGTAGCGTGGCACAGCCTGTGTGGCATGCTGAAAAACTTCAGAAAGAAAAATTTGTCAGGGAAATGATGATGTATATAAGCCTTGAACCTATCACCATAAATTTACAATCAGTTAGTTCGGAAACAGTCTCCAATACAAGTGAAAATTGTATCACAATGTAGACTTACGAACAAAGTAATAATTTTCCTTCATTTTAAAGGCTCATGGTTTAAAAAAATGTTTGTCAACATGTTAGTTGCATATATAATAATGGGAACTTCCTAGGCATATTGATTAGGACTTTATCCTTTGAATTATACAGACTATAATGTTCAACGTATTGCCCAAAGATAACTTAAACTTCTCCCACCCTGTCATTTTCAAGGCACGAACTGCATAAAGCCTTAAAATGACAGTAGCTGTTACTTTTTGAGATATCGGTGGTTTTTGATGTTGTCGATCAGATTCCCTGGGTTCATTCGCAGATTATGGTTAATTGTTTGCTTGTTGAATGGATTATAAATGCGGTCTCTCGCTGTAATATCGAACGTGTTAGTTTACACTCATAACGCCCGTTAACAAAGAAAAATATGACAACTTACTGACCACTTTTACGATAGTCTTTTACATTAGTCTTTGTTACCACTAGTCTTTTCTCCACGCCGCGATTACACTTAACTATCGTCCAACACACACACACACACACACACACACACACACACACACACACACACACCTCACACACTTTTAAAAATTCTATTGAGCAGAAGTAGCTGTCAACCAGACATAGTGATATCGGTTTGTGCTTGAAGTTAATTTTCTTGCGTATTAAATTTTTTCATATAATGCAGGTCAAATCGCAATAAATGTAATTATTGCAAGCAGCTTCAATGACGTTATGAGAAAAAATGTGCTTCTCGTCTTCATAAAGCTGTGTTAGTTGTTCTCGCCTCCCGACGTCAAGCAGAGTAAATTTGTGGAGCAGTGGATGTGAATTAATTCCTTAGGAATTTCTCTCTTGAGATTTTCCTCTTAAGAATTTCTCTCATGACGATTGATCGAAATTGGTTTCAATACTTATTATTCCCCTCATAGATATGAACGTATAACACAATGTACCGTAGTCAAACGAGCCTGAACGGCGGCCGAAGTGGCCGTGCGGTTAAAGGCGCTGCAGTCTGCAACCGCAGGACCGCTACGGTCGCAGGTTCGAATCCTGCCTCGGGCATGGATGTTTGTGATGTCCTTAGGTTAGTTACGTTTAACTAGTTCTAAGTTCTAGGGGACTAATGACCTCAGCAGTTGAGTCCCATAGTGCTCAGAGCCATTTGAACCATTTTTCAAACGAGCCTGACTGTTATCCTCAGAAATTCAGTTCGGTAACGTGGACTTTGATTGCCCGCTCTCTCCTGCCGCTCATGCGCAGTTCTCATCTCCATGACGCTTCCTTTCCACTCCGCCTCTATGTGTGGAAGCGCCAACGTAGGGCACACGGGCTTTAGGGTACATCTACGATACTAGCGCGGCTTCGGGAACCGATTTGTACCTCTCCTGGGGGTCCTGTAGCTTGTACCTGATGCACCGCTCACCTTTGCCTGTAAACATTGACAATGCGACACAGAAATTGTTTCGCGATTGCATTGATGCACCTTGAATTTAGTCTTTTGGAGAGACGTTGGTATGGCTCCAAACCGACTTCTCTCAAAGAGACTAATGCTGAACTCACGAGTTATCTCGCAATTAGGTGGGTGCTGGGCTGTTGCGTAAGTCTCAAGGACATTGTCGAAGTCATTCTGCTAGTGTAAATCTATGATACTGGCGCAGTACTGTCACCACGTTGAGCCTCTGCTGGGTATCCACTCGCTTGTAATCACTGCACCGCTGCCCGTTTACTGTTACCCACGCAAGCTGACATTTACGTTGTGATACAGAAATTGCGTCGCGATTGTATACTACAGGCTACACGCCGATTTCACTCCTAGAGACTTGTGGCGCCCTCAGAAGTTGTCTCGCCTTCAGGGAGGCGCTGGGCTATTGCATAAGCCTCGAGGACATTGTGGGACTCATTCTGCTAGGGTACATGTATGAGCCTGGCGCATCTATGGTCACCGCAAGAGACCCCTCCTGGGAGTCCAGTAGCTTGTAATTGATGCACCTCGAATTTAGTCTTTTGGAGAGAAGTTGGCATGGAACCTGAAGTACGCAATCGCGATGCAATTTCTGTGTCACATCGTCAATGGGAATGTAGAAAAGTTACAGGAAAAGGGAAGTGGTGCATCGATTACAAGCTACTGGACTCCCATGATAGGTTCCATGTAGTGCCCGAAACAGCGCCTGTATCATAGCTGTGCAATAGCAGAATGACTCCAACAATGTCCTCGTGGCCCAGCACTGAGACAACTTCTGAGGGCGGCATTAGTCTCTTGGAGAGAAGTCGGCATGGAACTTGCAGTATGCAATCGCGAAGCAATTTCTGTGTCGCATCGTCAATGTGGTGGTGCGTGGTTCGTTTGGAAGGGAGGGGGGGGGGGGGGGGTTGGTTTGTGTGGGAGGGGGCTGCGGCTCAGTGCTAAGGCAAGGGGAAACAAGGTCCATATTTCTGCGACTGTGACGCGTCTCAGCATACCACTTCCGACAATTGTGTGAATTTCGATTTAACTCCCGGTTAGAGTTATCCAAAGGTGACCGTTAAGCATCTTATGTAAAATAATAACACTGCGTAAAACCGGAGTTATTTATTGCAAATTTGAACACCTGCGTGAAGGAGCGATAGAAAAAGTTTGCTCATAAAATTTTGTCTAGCGCAAGTTTCCGGCAGTAAATCGGCCTTTAATATTGGCAGTCTGGCATCACTGTAATAACGTGTATGTTGACTGTAGCTGTCAGCATACAGAAGCAGTGTAATGCAATTGGTACAGGGGATATCATTTTGGGTTAGTACGCAGGAGGTCAAGGGTTCGGTTCTGGGTCGTGGCGTCTTTGTTTTTATTTGCTCAGTTTCATTCTGGCATATAGTACCGTAATATACACCATTTCTTAGGTCACATATATCCGACACTTACATATTACATAGTTGGAAATCATATGCAAAGCACCTTGGTAGTTATACTGGTGACGTAATCCGATAACGAAATGCAATGGACCTGAACATGGCGGGAATAATAGTTGGTATTAATCGATGGGACCATTGGGAGAGGGTACACAGAAAACAGGTTTGGAATCTAGTAGATGTAGTGTTGCGAAACAGTTGTCGTCCACGACGCTCAAAAGGTTTCTTTAAAGCCTGACCTGTGAAAACGATTGAAATACTATTTTTGCGTTAGTAGTATGTAAGTGCAGATGTTTTGTAGAAGACCCACCGTAATCGCTGTATGACGATTAAGACACCAGATACCGTATCACGTAGGCTACATTTGGCAAGTGAAAACAAATGTCTCGACCCGAAATCACAAGAATTTCTAGAAAAGAGAAAGTAAGAATCGACGAAATAATAAAGAGAATGGAAGTAAGAGAAAGAATACTTGACGTGATGGATAGGAGGAAATTACAAAAGTACGGTCATATAAGAAGAATGGAGGAAGTCACAATTCCGAAAATGATCCTGGAGTGGGAACCTAGAGGGAAAGAAGAGAAGAGGACGCCCTGTGACCAGCTGGCTCCAAAATGTATGATTAACCATAAGAAGACTTCGCGCAGAGGAACAAGATACACAAGATGGAAGAACCTGGAGGGACAGTCTGAGGAGATAAACTAAGATCTTGTGTAAAATATGTAATAATTTCCGGGTATTTGTCACGTTGGAGAAAAGCCTTTGAATAGAGGAAAATCTCAATAATGATTTATGTACGTAATGTAGTGTAACGACGTAAGTTGCGTATAAATGATTTTCTTTGGACATATGACCATGTGCAGACTTCGTCACCTACGCCAGTTACAACACAAAATTATTTAAACTCTTTTTAAATTGTCTCTGAATGGTTCTTGAACGAAACTGTAATTAAAACATCATCATTTGAGTCGTATGCGCAGAATTGCGTCACTCAGTCCTATTGCTTTGCGGAAACTTTTTCTCAATTTAGATGTCATTTTGTTTCTTCTCAGAAGTTATATTAACGCAAGTTATCTGATTTAATAAATATTAGAACCACATTGCATAAACTTTCAAGACTCAAACTCGCGATGAACGTTGTCAAAATTAATGATCTTGTCAAATAGATTACTAATTTCCAGAATGAGATTTTCACTCTGCAGCGGAGTGTGCGCTGATATGAAACTTCCTGGCAGATTAAAACTGTGTGCCTGACTGAGACTAGAACTCGGGACCTTTGCCTTTCGCGGGCAAGTGCTCTACCAACTGAGCTTCCGAAGCACGACTCACGCCCGCTACTCACAGCTTTACTTCTGCCAGTACCTCGTCTCAAGTCGTGCTTTGGTAGCTCAGTTGGTAGAGCACTTGCCCGCGAAAGGCAAAGGTCTCGAGTTCGAGTCTCGGTCGGGCACACAGTTTTAATCTGCCAGGAAGTTTCAGATTACTAATTCATTTACATAATTCTTCATAAATAAATTCTCGGAACACGTATAGTAGTGTACACTACTTTATTAGCTTCATACATATAGACATGAACCTGAGTCTTGACAAGATAGGACTGAACATTTACACATGATTAAACTTTCTATGACCTCATTGTTGTACAAAACATTAAAAAATCACAATTTTTCAATTTTTAGAAGCACGACGCAACAACTCGGTTTCAGGATCTTCTGTTGCTCTTTGGCTGTCGCCCCGCGACGCATAGTGGCCAGCAATTTTCTCTCTGGTCCCGGCAACGAAGATGCTGTCTCCGTTCGATGCGCCGCCCTCTCCGTACATGAAACATAAAAAATAAATACAAACTTTAGACAATTCACAACCATTACAAATATTACAAAAAATACATAAACAAAAAACTAAATTAAACCTATATTCACCTGCAAACTGGGCTGACACTGGTGGAGGGGTGACGCTTCAATTTCGCGTCCCACTACAGTAACCATGTTTATACGGGTTATGCTCGTACTTGCTCTGTTTTTCTATTAGTTTCATAGGTATGGCAGGCTGACATGCAGATTGACACAGCAGTTAACTGCCGCGGTGAAAAATAATTTCACGAATGCCGCATCGGCTGTCTGCAGCGACCGAAATGTAATGAGTTTGCTGCGAGGGAAAGGACCTCTTCCAAACCGCAGAAAGCTTTTAGAACGTAATGACATGTCATTCTACCGTACGGAGAATCATAACTGTGCTTTGACGTTCCCCGAACTGACGGGCACCTGGCGCTGTTGCTAGCGGAACGGTGCAGCTGTTGGCGCAGCACAGTTCTGAGAAGTGGCCACGACACGGGCTGTCATTTGAATGTAGGTCTCCCGGCTGACGTGATGCGCGCGTAACGGTAGGACGTACACGAGCCACCTTCCTGTCACCGATTCAGAGTCTCTATACTGTACCAGTAACATGAAATTGATGGTACGGTATTACTCATTGAGGATACCCGATATGCTTTCAATTCCACCAAATTTCGAACGTTCATCTCAAGTAGGTGATTCTTACTCCACCTGAAAGAGGAAGACTTGTAGTTTTTTTCAACCTCCAAGATCCTCCTCCGACGTAAGCCTTCTGGAAGACCTCCGTTTGTAGCCAAGTTACAGAAACGAACTTAGAAGCGTGTAGGAAGCAACCCCTTTCACTATGACGATGGCGATGCCGCACCGTGGTTAGGACGCCACGGGAGACGCCAAAAGCGTTGGGGATCCAACTTGATTCATTATTCAACCGCCCCTCCGTCCAGGCGGGAAGCCATCTAGACTATCCCCTGCTTTTGACTAAGTTACAAATAAAAACGGGAATCAACTCGAAAAGTTCGTATAAATTGCTTTAAAATACTAGGTCTACCACTTGGCTTCCTCCGTTTTTTCTCGACGTTCGGGGCTTTATTGTGAAAAACATACAAAAAAAATTACACAACTGGCGGTTAAAAATGCTACACCACGAAGATGACCAGCTACAGACGCGACAGGAAGTAGATGCTGTTATATGCAAATGATTAACTTTTCAGAGCATTCACACAATGTTGGCGCCGGTGGCGACACCTAAAACGTGCTGACATGAAGAAATTTTCCAAGCGATTTCTCATACACAAACAGCAGTTTACCGCCGTCGCCTGGTGAAGCGTTATTGTGATGCCTCGTGTAAAGAGGAGAAATGCGTACCATCACGTTTCCGACTTTGATAAAGGTCGGATTGTAGCCTATCGCGATTGTGGTTTATCGTATCGCAACGTTGCTGCTCGCGTTGGTCGAGATTCAACGACTGTTAGCAGAATACGGAACCGGTGGGTTCAGGAGGGTAAAGGTAGGGACACACATGTCAGGACCGTGTCCGTGCCGAGACACGTACGAGTATCGGCCGTCACCCGGACTACGAAATACAACATTAAAACAAATGCAGCGGGCCACACTTGACCGAGCCGTGCACGGGGAACGTCAACGGGCCGGGGCCGGGCCGGGCGGGATTCGCCGTGTTTAAATTTTCACGTGACGGACACGGCCTGACGGTGGGGTTGTCTTGTGAGCTGTGCAACTGCGCAAAACTGTTCTGTGTACAAAACATGGATGTGGAACGACTAATAGAGGAAGTTCGTAAGTTTCCTGTTCTTTACGATCAGGGAAGTGAAAATTACAGTACAGTACAGTACAAAGACAGAGTTTGGAAGACAATTGCAACAGATCTACAAGCCAAAGGTAAGATAAAAACTGTACAAGTTTTAATACCCGAAAGATATTTATTTACTTTTTATTTTACAAACAGATGTTTGGTTTATGTCATCGTTATATCGCCAAGGCGACATGTTCTTGCCATTCCACAGTCCCTTGTGGAGAGTTCAGGAATTTTTTTGAGTTGTTCTCGTACAGCAAATGCAGCATCTGTTGATCTCCCACGAATTCGAAGTAGGTTTCGAAGATTTGATGAACTTCCGGATCCCTCAGCAGTTTCCGTTTGATCCATCCTCTGTTCGGGCACCCTATAATCTTCCATTTTTCGAATACAGTTGTACAGTACACACGCAGCCGTCACAATCATTGTAAGGTTATTAGGATCTCCCTGAAGGATTCTTCTAAATATTCGAAATTTCTGTTGCAATATACCGAATGCATTTTCGGATATTCTTCTTGCCCGACTCAAACGATAATTAAATATAGCCTTGTCATTTGTTAAGTTCCTGCCAGGATATGGTCGCATCAAGTATGTTTTGAGAGGGAAAGCTTCATCGCCTACAATTACCATTGGAAGTTCAACATCAGTTCCGGGTAAAGTTTTACTCTTTGGGACGCTAAGCGTATTGTTTTCCAATGACTTTCCAAGATTTGAATTTACTAGAATGCCTCGATCAGAGTTTTTCCGTACGCTCCCACGTCTATTGCAATAAAATTATAATATGGGTCAAGCAGAGCAAGAAGCACAATGGAATATGTTTTTTTGTAATTCCCATAGAGACTTCCTGAGTTGTTTGGAGCCTGTATTGTTACGTGCTTTCCATCTAAAGATCCAATGCAGTTTGGAAACTGCCATTTTGTCCAAAACTCCTCAGCTATAGCATTCCATTTTTCTTCATTCGGCACAGGCATCACCTCTTCTAACAATAAATCGATAACTGTTCTAGAGGTGTCATGGACGATAGCTGCAACTGTGGATTTTCCCAACCTGTAGCTGAAGGAATCTCCTGTAGCAAGGAACCTGAAAAAAATTGAATGTATAAGATGAGAAATACTGTATAATCTATAAAATATTTGCAGCATTTTAAACATTGTAATATAAATACGCGATTTAAAATATTTTTGCTACAGGTGGAATAGAGGAATGCAAAAAAAAAAATGGGCATCTGTTCGTGACCAACTAAGGAAGACCTTGCAGAAAAGGAAAACTGTTTCAGGACAAGCTGCTGTTCATCAACATAAATACAAGTATGAAGATCTCTTAACGTTCCTGCTACCTTACATGGTAGAAAGAGAAACAGTTTCCAATGTTCCCTACACGCAAGACAATAATGAGCATAAACAAGAATCAAATACAGATTCCCAAGAGGAGCAGTCGATTGTTGAAAACGAAAAAGTGTCTACACAAGAAGACATTGCAGATGAAGAATGGATCATTAAAACCCAGGATAGTGAAACAGAGAATTTGATAGAGCGCACTCGGCATTCCCAGACGCCCTCAGCTCATTCGTCCGTCACTTCAAAGAAGAACACGTTTATGAAACCACCACTGAAACGAAAATTTCAGCGTGAGGTTAAACCACAAGAATCTGCATCAAGCCAGCTCATGGCTTACATTTTGGCAGAAAAAAAAGCTGAAAAACAGAGAGATATACAAAACCCAGTTGATGCTTTTTTGGCTGGTATAGCACCAGCCCTAAAATCATTGCATCCACTACTGTTTCATCAAGGTAGAAGTAGGATTTTTTCAATTGTACAAGACTTTGAACTGAAGCAACTCATGAATGACGTATCAGTCCATCAATTCACTCCATCATCCTCCAATTCCTCAGCAAAATCTGTTTCAACACCATATCCTTCACCTGTGGGAAACGAGTCAACAGAACCTACACAGCAGCTTTTGGACCTGCAAAGGGATTCGCACAATTCGTATATAAATAACCAAAGCCATCATCCTCCAAGTTCCCCTGCATCCTCATCAGCTTCAGAAACTGATTCACTGAATAGTCCTCATTTGTTTTTCTTAGGGTAGTAGAAATATAACTGTATTATTTACTAACTTATGTATTTATCTTTAATTACTAAAGTAATAAAATAAAAATGCTGTCCTTAAAACTTCTTATTTATTTGTGTTCTGTGTACTTTTCTTTAACCTACCGTAAAAAAACAGCCAGTCGTTCTTTGGGTGAAACTGATACTCTCCAGAACGTGTCATTTTTTCTCAGCCTTGGTTCTAGTTTCTTTAAAAGTTCACAGAAGGTGTACTGCGTCATCCTAAAATATTCATAAAAGTTAGTCTCATCATCTATGAGGTGAGAAAATAGTGTTCGAAACTCTCCCTGTACTGGTCTTGTTTTCCAGGCACTGTGGATCCATAATTTTCTTCTTCTTGTTTGCCTTCGTTCGTTTTCCTCTTCGTCTAAAGCAAGTGCTATAAGTCCTGATTCACTATTACGAAAATTAGTGAACATGTTTTACAGCTTTCACAAACAGAAACACAGCTCACCGCGTCCGAGTCACTACAAGGAACAACAGAGACACGGACGTGCCCCGGTCATGTGTGGCCCCTGCAGGAACGGACCGGAGTACGGCCGTCACTCGTCCGACGCTCGGCCCTGACACGGCCCGGACGTGTGTGTCCCGACCTTAATACGGAACGCCGTGCTGGATCCCAACGGCCTCGTATCACTAGCAGTCGAGATGACAGGCATCTTATCAGCATGGCTGTAACGGATCGTGCAGCCACGTGTCGATCCCTGCGTCAACAGATATGGACGTTTGCGGGACAACAACCATCTGCACGAACAGTTCGACAACGGTTGCAGCAGCATGGCCTATCAGCTCGGAGACCATGGATGCGGTTACCCTTGACGCTGCATCACAGACAGGAGCGCCTGCAATGATGTACTCAGCGACGAACCTGGGTGCACGAATGGCAAACCGTCGTTTCTTCGGATGAATCCAGGTTCTGTTTACAGCATCACAATGGTCGCATCCGTGTTTGGCGACATCGTGGTGAACGCACATTGGAAGCGTGTATTCGTCATCGCCGTACTGGCGTATCACCCGGCGTGATGGTATGGGGTGCCACTGGTTACACGTCTCGGTCACCTCTTCTTCGCATTGACGACACTTTGAACAGTGGACGTTACATTTCAGATGTGTTAGGACCCGTGGCTCTACCCTTCATTCGATCCCTGCGAAACCCTGCATTTCAGCAGGATAATACACGACTGCATGTTGCAGGTCCTGTACGGGCCTCTCTGGATACAGTAAATGTTCGACTTCTGCCCTGGCCAGCATATTCTCCAGATCTCTCACCAATTGAAAACGTCTGGTCAATGGTAGCCGAGCAACTGTCGTCACAACATGCCAGTCACTACTCTTGATGAACTGTGGTATCGTGTTGAAGCTGCATGGGCAGCTGTACCTGTACACTCCATCCAAGCTCTGTTTGACTCAATGCCCAGGCGTATCAAGGCCGTTATTACGGCCACAGATGGTTATTCTGGGTACTGATTTCTCAGGATCTATGCACCCGAATTGCGTGAAAATGTAATCACATGTCAGTTCTAGTATAATATATTTGTCCAATGAATACCCGTTTATCGTCTTCATTTCTTGTTGGTGTAGCAATTTTAATGGGCAGTAGTGTATGATTCATAGTTTTGCCCATCGCTGGCCACTACATTCTTCCATCTTTCGGATAGCATACGAATCCCGTGGCGGAAGAACTGGGCGTCTTTTGTGGGGATCCATGAATCGATTCAATTTTGCACTTGTTCATATGACCGGAAGTGCTGGTCAGCCAGACTGTATGCCACTGATAGAAAAAGGTGGCAGTCATAGAGAGCAACGTACGGAGAATACGGCGGGAGGGGTAGGACTTCTCATTTCCACGTGTCCATGTATATTCTGAAGGGTTTTGCGACATGGGGTCGAGCACTGACCTGCTGCTAATTTACCTTTACGTGTCTGTCGCTGTATCGTGGCCGTTTGTGTTTCAGTACTGGGCTCGAACGCATCAATTGCTTTCGATAATGATGTTCTGTGACTGTCTTCGTCTGTTTCAGTAGCTAGGAAAACGTTCTGTCTTCCACCGCCACGCCGGTCTTCCACATCAAAATCACCGTTCTTAAGGCGTTAAAAACATTCTCTGCACGTTTTCCACTAATAGTTCCCTCACCATTGGTGTTACCCAGCATTTTAAGAGCCACAGTTGCAGATTTCTTCATGTTAAAGCAGAAAATTAAAACTTCCCGCAAATGGCGAGAACTGGGTACGTAAGTTGACGTACTTAATCGAGAATAACCTTATGATGCGAGTCACAATCCGACTAATATTTTATGGCATTATGTTTACAGGTGCCTAAGCTTATTGTACTTCACCTATGACCGAGCCCCACTTGCCGCTACTGCCGTCTATTGCAAAACGGCGGAAGCAAAGTTGTAGACCTAATACGTTTTCTGAAAACTGCCTTGAAAAACTAATTAGACAATCCAGACAGTGCAAATACGTCAGACCTTGTAGCTTCATATAGTGTTGACCTTATCGACAGTGTCAGTTTAGAGACAGGCATTAGTGATAGTGACGTTACCACAGCGACGACGGTTACTAAAGTCAATAAATCCATCAAGAAGGCTAGGACAGTATTTGTGCAAGGAAAAGCAGATAAACAGCTGTTAGCATACCACATAGACAATGAGGTAACATCATTTAGCTGCTATATGATGGACGTAGAGCAACTGTGGGCAAAGTTTGAACTGAGTGTAAATCGTGCTCTGGAGACGTGTGTGTCAAGCAAGTGCATTAAAAATGGAAATGACCCTCCGTGGTTTAATAATCTGATTCGGAAAATGCTTAGGAAACAGAAATTGTTGTCCCTGAGTTCGAAAAAGAGAGCGAAAATATTGACAGGTGAAAGTTAGTAGAAACTAGTGTGTTCGTAAGAAGGTCAACGAGCGAAGCGTACATCAACTTCCACTGGCATACCTTAGCGAAAGATCTTGCCGAAAACCCGGGAAAATTCTGGTTATAAACAAAATCACTGAGCGGGTCGACGGCTTCTGTCCAGTTACGCGTCGACCACATCTACATTCCACATTTAAGTAATCATTCACGAAGGAGGATCGTAGAAACATACCTTCGTTTCACTGTCTGAGGACTCCTGCATGGAAGACGTAGAAATATACATACGTGGCGTAAAGAAACGAGTAAAAGAGTTTGGAAATGTGTAAGCCGCCAGATCCAGATGGAGTCCCACTTCGTTTCCCAGAGAGTACTCTGCGAAATTAGCCCATTACTAAGCTTGAATCTTTCGCCCAGTGCAAAGTCTCAAGCGTCTGAAAAAAAAAGCACAAGTGACTCCTGTATATGACAAAGGCAAAAGAACGGACGCATATAATGACAGACTACGATATTATCATCATTCTGCTGCAGAATTGTCAATTCGAATACAATAAATTTCCTCGAGACAGAAAAGCTTCTGTCCACAAATTAACACGGATTTAGAAATCATCGCTTGTGCGAAATTCAGCTTGCCCTTTCCGCTCATGAAATCCTACGAACGATGGAAGAACGGCAACAGGTAGATTCCACATCCTCAGATTTCCAGAAAGCGTTTGATACTGTGCACCACTGCAGACTGATAACGAAGGTCCGAGCATATTGTTCAGTTTCCGAGATATCTGAGTGCCTCGAAGGCTTGTTAAGTAATAGAAGCCGGTACGTTGTCCTCGACGGCGAGTGTTCATCAGATACAAGGGAATCGTCAGGAGTGTCCCTGGTAAACGTGACAAGATCGTTCTTATTCTCTATAATTAATATATGATTTGACGGAAAGGGTGAGTAGCAATTTACTGCTGTTTGGGGGTGACGCTGTGGTGTACCTGAATATGTGGTTTAGTGACTGTAGGAGCATAAAATATGACTTGGACAGAATTTCTAGTTGATGCGGAGAATGTCAATGTGCTGTAAATGAAGAAAAAATTTAATTAATGACACTGAATTGGAAAATAATTCTGTAGAGTTCGAAAAAGTACCCATACCGAGAAACAGCATTACTAGGGTGCTACTTGGCACATTACAGCGATTAAACGTCTACGTTAACGTCGCAAAGCCATGTGAATAAAATGAGCACGTCAGGTTGGTACTAGGGAAGGCGAATGCTACACTTCGTTTTATTCGGAGAGTTTTGGGAAAGGTGACGGCGTGTAGATCGCTAGTGCGACCCATTCTTGAGTAGTGTTGGAGTGTTTGAGATCGCCACCATCTCGGATTAAAAGAAGACGTCGGAGCAATTCAGAGGAATGCTGCTAGATTCGTTACCGGTAGGTTCGATCAGCACGCAAGTATTACCGAAATGCTTTGTGAAGTCAAATAGCAGTTCCTGAAGGGATTGTGGAAATGTAGCCATTTGAGACCGAGTGCGGAACGATTCTACTGCCGCCAAATACATTTCAGGCTAAGACCACCAATAATAATAAGCGAGAAATTAGGGGTCGTAGGAGGCCCTTAGACAGTCTTTTTTCCCTCTCTCTGTTTGTGAATGGAACAGGAAAAGAAATGTATAACAGTGGTACATGGTACGCTCCGCTACTCACTGCAAGGTTTCTTTTGGAGTGTGTAGGTGTAGATGTAGATGTAGATGTAGATCCTGATAAAATCATGTAACTTTGCCCACTGGCGGTGTCAGTTTCTCCCAGTCTTTCTCCTCAGTGACATTTCATACGGATACGGACGATAACTACCATAATTAGGTGTTCTGTCTCCGTTTTGGTTTCTGACAACATTTCTGCCTTCATCTGATCCTGTCCCAGGGCAACTGCCTCCTTTTCTAGTGCTTACCTCTTTTTACTTCGTCTAGAACTTTTACTCTTCTCCTTTATTTTTTCTTCTGTCCTTCCAGAGCGCCGTCGATAGCAGTTGTCAGAACTCCTTTTCCCAGCGGAATACACTTTCCACCACTTCATTGCTCTTCACTTTATCCAGTCATTTTATTTTCGTCATTATACTCCAGACCCACATCCCGAATCCTTCAGTTTTGTCTGTTCCTCTCTTCGTCGATGTCCAGCTTTAACATCTGTACATAAAACACTCCATACAAAGCATTTAACCATCGCTTTTTTTTACCTTCTACACCTAATTGACTGCACAGTAAGCGTTTCTTTTTCTGGAAAACTTGCTTTGCCATTACAAATTCTTGATCTTACCCGTATTTCTTCCTCACGCCTCCGTTACCCGTTAGCACGCTCCTGCAATATCTGTACTACATTTTCTGTTCAGTTTGACTTCTTATTGTTTTCACTTTATACCTTCTTTGTTAAGTACTTTCATTATCTTTGATTTCTTTGTTGTGACTATCTGCACTCCTCCATTAAGTCTGGATAGCCTCCTTTGATGAGGTACTGTTATATCTGCAACCAGCACCACGTCATTGCCAAATCTGATGCATTTGATCTTCTTATGATGTTATAAGCACCTTCTTGCTTGCCACTGTTGAAGAGTTATTTGATTCCATCTTTCAACACGATCCAGCACCTGTTCATAATGCACGGCCTGTGGCGGAGTGGTTGCACGGCAATAACATCCCCGTAATGGACTGGCATGTACAGAGTCCTGGCCTGATCGCCATATTGTGTACCGTGATTCGTCAATCCGCACAATGTTTTTTCACTGTTCATTCGTCAGTTGTTTGATGTCTTATGCTTCCGTCTTCCTCCTGTAATTATACTGTCTTCCTATTCAAGTTTTTGATATATATGGGAAACTGGGAAACAGAGTTGGTGAAAGACAATTACCCTCTCTTACTGATACATACACTATGTGATCAAACGTATCCGGACACGTGGCTGCAAATGACGTACAGGTTCGTGGGGCCCTCCATCGCTAATGCTGTAATTCAATATGGTGTTGGCCCATCCTTAGCCTCGACGCTGGCTTCCACTCTCGCAGGCATTCGTTCAATCAGGTGCTGGAGGATTTCTTGGGGAATGGCAGCCCATTATTCACGGAGTGCTGCACTGAGGAGAGGTATCGATGTCGGTCGGTAAGGCCTGGCACAAAGTCGGGGTTCCAAAACATCCCAAAGATGTTCTTTACGATTCAGATCAGGACTCTCTTCAGGCCAGACCATTACAGGAATATTATTGTCGTGTAACCACTCCGCCACAGGCCGTGCATTATGGACAGGTGCTCGATCGTGCTGAAAGATGCAGTCGCCACCCCGAATCGCTCATCAACAGTGGGAAGAAAGAAGGTGCTTAAAACATCAATGCAGGCCCGTGCTATGATAGTGGCACGCAAAACAACAAGGGGTGCAAGCCCCCTCCATGAAAAACACGACCACACCGTAACACCATCGCCTCCGAATTTTACTGTTGACGCTACACACGCGGGCAGATGACTTTCACCGGGCATTCGCCGTATCCACACCCTGCCATCGGATCGCCACATTGTGTACCGTGATTCGTCAATAAACACAATGTTTTCCCACTGTCCAATCGTTCATTGTTTACGCTCCTTACACCAAGCGAGGCGTCGTTCGGTATTTACCAGCGTGGTGTGTGGCTTATGAGGAGCCGTTCGACCATGAAATCTAAGTTTCCTCACCTCCCACCTAACTGTCATAGTACTTGCAATGATGCAGCTTGGAATTCCTGTGTTATTGTCTGAATAGATGTCTGCCTATTACACATTAAGACCCTCTTCAACTGTCGGCGATCTCTGTCAGTCATCAGACGAGGTCGGCCTGTACGCTTTTGTGCTGTACGTGTCCCTACACGTTTCCAGTTCACTATCATATCGGATACAGTGGACCTAGGGATGATTACGAGTGTGGAAATCTCGCGTACAGACGTATGACACAAGTGACACCCAATCACCTGAGCACGTTCGAAGTCCGTGAGTTCCGCGGAGCGCCCCGTTCTGCCCTCTCGCGATGTCTAATGACTACTGAGGTCGCTGATATGGAGTGCTTGGCAGTAGGTGGCAATGAAATGGACCTAATATGGAAACCGTATGTGTCCGGATACTTTTGATCACATAGTGAATAAAAATACTGTACACGATGGGTACTTCAAAGACACGAGTCTGAGAAGAGTCCGTACTTAGACATTAAATAAAAACCCGTTATGACCTTAAAATGTACACACTACCGGAGCACACAGATTGAATAACAACAGCAGTGACAAGGTTGCCAAGGGTGCGTAACTAGCCACACAAAACAAGAGTGGCACAAATTGTCCAGGTAATTGCATAACAGAAATTCATTTCTATCAATAGAGATGGTCACGCGACCGAGATAGAGGCGGCAGGCCGAGGTAGACAGATAGGTAGATAGAGAAGAGGAGAGAGAGAGAGAGAGAGAGAGAGACATTCACGATTAACGTTTCACCGGCAGCAGACATTTTGGAAGAAATTGAGATTTATACACACTTTAATGCTACCCAATATGGAATCTTGAATGAACTGATCCGCTCCCACAGGAAACAGTTTCTCGATATTCTCCAGGATTTGTTATGACCGTGGCTGGTGGTATCAATGTCTGATTCTGACGAGCGCTCCTGTTTCCGCTTCATTTTTATACAGTGGACCTCCCCTGTCCCCCCGCTCCTCCTGCCCTCTAATTACTACTGCCAGTGTTTAATATTTTGTGATTTGGGATGTACGATTACACTATGCATTTTATACTTAAGTTTACAACTTACGTAAAGCGTCACAAGAAGCTACGATATTCACATTTGACCGTGCATAGAACCATGTAATATTTCTTAGTTTTATAAGTATATGACGTGTAATGTCCCATGCCAGATTTTTGTTTATACTAACACAATATTTCCTGTTGTTGTTGTGGTCTTCAGTCCTGAGACTGGTTTGATGCAGCTCTCCATGCTACTCTATCCTGTGCAAGCTTCTTCATCTCCCAGTATCTACTGCAACCTACATCCTTCTGAATCTGCTTAGTGTATTCATCTCTTGGTCTCCCTCTACGATTTTTACCCTCCACGCTGCCCTCCAATACTAAATTGGTGATCCTTTGATGCCTCAGAACATGTCCTACCAACCGAACCCTTCTTCTAGTCAAGTTGTGCCACAAACTGCTCTTCTCCCCAATCCTATTCAACACTTCCTCATTAGTTATATGATCCACCCATCTAATCTTCAGCATTCTTCTGTAGCACCGCATTTCGAAAGCTTCTATGCTCTTCTTGTCCAAACTATTTATCGTCCATGCTTCACTTCCATACATGGCTACACTCCATACAAATACTTTCAGAAATGACTTCCTGACACTTAAATCTATACTCGATGTTAACAAATTTCTCATCTTCAGAAACACTTTCCTTGCCAATGCCAGTCTACATTTTATATCCTCTCTACTTCGACCATCGTCAGTTATTTTTCTCCCCAAATAGCAAAACTCCATTACTATTTTAAGTGTCTCATTTCCTAATCTAATTACCTCAGCATCACCCGGCTTAATTCGACTACATTCCATTATCCTCGTTTTGCTTTTGTTGATGTTCATCTAATATCCTCCTTTCAAGACACTGCCCATACCGTTCAACTGCTCTTCTAAGTCCTTTGCTGTCTCTGACAGAATTACAATGTCATCGGCGAACCTCAACGTTTTTATTTCTTCTCCATGGATTTTAATACCTACTCCGAATTTTTCTTTTGTTTCCTTCACTGCTTGCTCAATATACAGATTGAATAACATCGGGGAGAGACTACAACCCTGTCTCACTCCCTTCCCGTCCACTGCTTAGTTTCATGCCCCTCGACTCTTATAACAGCCATCTGGTTTCTGTACAAATTGTAAATAGCCTTTCGCTCCCTGTATTTTACCCCTGCCACCTTCATAATTTGAAAGAGAGTATTCCAGTCAATATTGTCAAAAGCTTTCTCTAAGTCTACAAATGCTAGAAACGTAGGTTTGCCCTGATAAATTGTTTTATAAAATATTGGTTTTCCCCTCTCCTTCCCTTCCCCATTCCCCGCATCCAGTAATTTCTACCGTCTGCGTTTTATATGATATTGCTTGAGAAGTATCGTTACATCGTGTATCGCATTCTACTTGACGTAAGCGCAGAAGCGCATATTGCGTACTTTTTCGTACCGTATTTGAGTCTGAAGATGGCCTGTCGTAATTTTAACGAATATATTGTTTTCCCCTTCCCCAGTCTCACTGCCATTTAAATTTGTGGCGTACATTTGTGTTGCTATTTTATATTTTAATTTTATGTCGCTTCTCATATAGCACTGTAGTTTTGACTGTAGCTTTTGACGATGTGTAGCGCCACGTTAATTCCCGAATCTAGACAATTATTTTCGGTACCTTTTATTAACGTAAAGTTGTCATTGCCATTTGCATAAATAAAATATTTCTTTTATAGTAAGGTGGTTCACTGCCGATAGATATACGATATAATAAATGTACTATAGTAGATGTGCCCTGGTCCCACTGTACATTTTGCATTGGCATCTGGTGTCAAAAATGTCCTCGTGGACCGCACTCTGCAGTCTGCGAATTTCTTTTTTTTTTTTTCCACATACAGCTTGAAACGCCGTATCGACGTCCAGCATTCGCTTCTGGGTACGTGTAAACAGTTTGTGGCAGGCGATTTCAGTCAAAGTTGAGTGCTCTAACTACCCACTACAATGATTTATAAAATATTTTTGGATCTTATTTCCTGTAGATATCTGATGACGGATAAATTCCGAAATCGTCATATGAGCAATAAAGTCATTCCTTGCTTGATGTTCGACTTTCACCATTGCGGCCCAGTAAGGCTGAATGCAGAGCGACTGATGTTTATGGGTTACGTAGAGGGTGTAATTACTGTGTTAAATTTATACTTCGTTTAATAAAATATTGTTCATTAATCTATCCTCATATAATAACAAACAGTTTCGATACAAGTTGACGCGGTTTAGGTTTCAGAAAACAATTTATCAGATCTCGAAAATAAAAAATTGAGTAACGGCCACGTGGGATCACAGATGACATATTGCAACTAACACACAGTCAGTTAACTGGCAAAAAGTTAGTATATAGGACAATAAATGAGGCGCAGCTCACTACAAAGTGAACACTGGCACCCTCTGTACATGAGTTGAGAGGTATCTCGGCTCTCCATACCCTCAGTATAAATTATATCCATAAAATCAACTCTCGTGGTTGTGGCACATAACGTCAATCAAATAAATAACGTACGATAAATTTAGATATTAACTTAATTTCGTTCATCATAATCGATGCTTTTGGAAAACCCGGAACTGCGTTACTCGTGGTTTGAATAATGACAAACTGCACCAGTTACTTCTTTTTCCATGCATAACAAAACGAGTTTCGGAAATTTATTATAGTGTTCAAGCTCATTTGTTTACACAAGTAGTATTTGTGACGTCTGCATGCGTGATTTTCTGTCTATCTTTCATTTTAATTTGTTTTTTGAAAATTGGACAAAATAAATCTTGGAATGCTTTTTTATAGGCTAACCTTAGATAGTATTTTTGTTTGTTATTTTAAAAATATTGCGCCTCTTCCATTAAACAGAATATTACACACAGGCAAATCACCACTTCTTCGTTAATTACGGAGGCTGTGATCGAAAGAAACTTCGTTGCACGTTAACTTTTGTCAATATTTTATCTTACTTGAACCTTCTTTTTATGCCGCATTGGTGGTTTCCCACATCATTAGTTCCTTTTTAAAAAAACTCACAAGAGAAATACCGCTCTGATTTCAGTTTTCCGCAGTGTTTGTCCATTCATTTGTTTATCGTACTGCCTATGACTGTAACCAAACTGTGAATGCCTGTTTTTCGTAGTCGTGCGTGTGTGTGTGTGTGTGTGTGTGTGTGTGTGTGTGTGTGTGTGTGTGTGTGCGTGAGAGAGAGAGAGAGAGAGAGAGAGAGAAAGAGAGAGAGAGGGAGGGCGAGGGGGAGGGAGGGAGAGAGAGAGAGAGAGAGAGAGAGAGAGAGAGAGAGATTAGACTGAGGGAAAGGCAGGGGCCGACAGAAAAGTGTGTGTTTGCGTGTGGAGCGGGGGCTATGTTTGATTTAGTAATGATGTGCTGGATGTCGAGCAGAAAAGTGTGTGCGGAAACGAGAATGTGGGTTTTACTTTCTAGAGAAGAGGGGGGGGGGCGAGATTATGGGGAAAGCAACTGCGAGGAGATGATAATCGTGAATGGGAACTGAGTGCAGGTCGCAGTGGTAGTAAGTGGGTGACGAATGTAGAGGCGTGGTCATGTGTCTATATTTAATATTATCCTAAGAAGATTGTTGATTTAAAAAGTATGTGGTTTGCCACGTTGGTTTGATCAACCATGTATAGTCTAACCGCTACTGCGGAAGATATTATGCAGACGAACATATCTGCTGAAAACCTTGCAAACAGTTCTAGGCAACTCTGCTTCGCTATTCGGTGCGCATTAATGTCATGTCACAGGTCCACTGAGGGGTTAATCGTTTGCTTGAACAGCGAAGCGTATTTGACTTCATGCAAACACACTTAATGTCATGTGTAAATAAATTCTTACTGCACGCGTGTGCACAGGGAAGAAACCCTTCCTGGCAGCATACGTGCACACATGAAATGTGCTTCTGTGAATTGCGCCTTCACAGAATCGCAGTAGTTCGTAAATTATGCAGTAATGTATTCTTGGTATCAGTTATTTGTCATTACTTGCCTACATTTACAGTATTTACGAAAAAAGTACCAAAGTAACAATCTAAAGTCGCTCGCACAGGTTACTGTATATTTTCTCGACTTCTGATTTACTCTTAAATTAAATGTTTCAGCTACACTCTTTCTTTTGAATTACGTGGCGATGACGATGTGGATATGCTGATAAACTAATCACGAAAAATATTAATTACCACGTTAATAGATTACACAGGTCGCTTTAGAGCAGTTCATGTGCTGCAGAGGAGGTGGGGTCGTGCACACCCCTCTCCTCCTCCCCCTGTTGACCTAAGAGTAAAATTTACCACCTTGAAATATATAGGTACTACGTCTGACGAAATGGAAGATAGGCCTCGAAACAATAATGTAAAAATCGACTTCAGAACGACAAATAACGGTGTAAAAATCGTCTTCTGAACGACAAATACGATGTACATTTCCGAAAAAAAGTAAAGAGGATGGAGCGCTTGGGATTCTATGAAGTTACATGTCATGACTGTGATGTCTATGAAATGAAATGAAGTCAAATGAAAATGATACATATGGAAAAAAAGTACGTGAAATGTTTATTGTTTCACAAGTAATTACCATAGCTGTCCATATACTCATCCCTCATCCCTCTGTGAGAGAAGACGGCCAGTGCATTCATGGAGAAATGAGTGTGGTTGCGTAATGGTTCATGATTGTACACACTCGTGTCCGAAGCAAACCAACAGCCACGAATGTCTTTCTTCGGGCCTCCAAAAATATGGAAATTGCGTGTGGAGAGACGGGAATGTGTGGAGGATGTGTAATGGCTTCCTAGCGAGACTTTTGTAGCATAATCGAAACAACTTTGGCAACATACGGATCCGCCCAATGTCTCACAATGGACTGAATAAATTAAGCGTGAGCCGAGTACATTTGAAATAATAACAGTTAAGTTACTTTCTTTTCCACCAATATCGTTTTCGTTAGACTGCCCCTTATAATTACATATAAGGGTAGAATAGTCGCTATACTATTTAAAGAGCACGAATACCCATGTAGTAAAACTACTTTTTGGGCACATTTTGCAGATGAGATTCATAATAATCATCTAGAGGTTGAAAATTTTCTATCCGTGTTTGCTTACAATTTGTTTTTGGAGAGGGTCCACCTTGAGCAGAACACAACTTTTATTGTTATTTTTGTTTCTCAAACATGTTTCGCTTCAGTCCGGACCCGCGCAGCTGCTACGGTCGCAGGTTCTAATCCTGCCTCGGGCATGGATGTGTGTGATGTCCTTAGGTTAGTTAGGTTTAAGTAGTTCTAAGTCTAGGGGTTTGATGACCTCAGATGTTAAGTCCCATAGTGCTTAGAGCCATCTGAACCATTTTTGAACATGTTTCGCTGAATTTTCAGCATCATCAGCTCATTGTTTTATCGTCTTCCCATAAAACAGGAAAAATTCTTATATAGGCCTATGTTTGATACTAGTAGATTTCTCTTGGCCAGGAATGCCGTTTTTGCCAGTGCTAGTCTGCTTTTAATGTCCTCCTTGCTCCACCCCCTGGTTATTTTGCTGCCTAGGTATCAGAATTCCTTACTTTCGTCTTTCTTCGATTTACTCTCAATCCATATTCTGTACTCATTACATTGTTCATTCCATTCAACGTATCTTGTAATTCTCCTTCACTTTCACTCAGGATAGCATTTACATTAGCGAATCGTATCATTGATATCCTTTCAACTTAAATTTTAATTCCGCTCCAGAACCTTTCTATTATTTCCATCGTCGCTTCTTCGATGTACAGATTGAACGGTAGGGGGAAAGACTACATCCCTGTCTTATACCCTTTTTAATACGAGCGCTCATATTAAACACTTTTCATGTACGTTAAAAATTTGGAGCAATAGCATATCCACTCGCATATATCAATTTTCTGTATGTTTTTTAGTTTTCGTAGAGTCATCTTCTAAAATTCTGAGGTACTCTTGGAGTACCCTGTACTTTCCTTCTTAAATGTACTTTTATCATCATTTGCCTATGAAACAGGTTCGTGAAGCCTCCTGCCTCATGATCTTCCCCCCCCCCCCCTCCCCCCCCCCCTCGACTCCACTGAAATTTTGAAAGTATTTAAAAACTATCTAAAGTTTTTGAAAATTCAGTCATGAATGTAACCATAAAATCTGGCGATTCTTCGCGAATACAGACGTGTATGCCTTTAGTACTGTTGGCATTGCCAGTCTTGTAGCATATGCCTTTAGGTACGATTTGGTTCCTTTTTTTACCCCTCAGAGACAATTACTTGGCACATTTTCATTGATTCTGTAACGTTCCAGTGTTTATCTATTTTTATTTTCCCACAGTCTGGAGATAACCGTCTGCCGGATGGAAACGGTAGCGACATTGTGCATTAATCATGTAACTCTGTCTTAAAAAATAAATGAACGTGATGTGTATTTGCCAGCCGGTTGAACGGAATCAGCGCCGTGAGATGGAAAGACGCTGAGTTGTGACAGAATGAGAGGAAGGAAGTATTCTGTAATTCTTCAGGCTTTCACAGCGAGGCGTTATCATATTGAACAATCGGGTTTCTGCCGTTATTGGTTTCTTTCTAGGGTTTAAATGCCGACAATCGGAAGATAAAATGTCCAGCATGACTTGGACGTCATTAAGAACTTCGCACAGTATGACTGGAAACGGATAATAACCGCAAAGTACGTGCACAGCGTTCGGAGCTGCTGTGGCTAGGAGAAAGCACTAGAGTCGCTGCTATTGGTCGGCGCGTACCATGGTTCAAACGACTCTGAGCACTATAGGACTTAACATCTGGGGTCATCAGTCCCCTAGAACTCAGAACTACTTAAACTAAGTTAAGGACATCGCAAACATCCATGGCCGAGGCAGGATTCAAACCTGCGACCGTAGCAGCAGCGCGGTTCCGGACTGAAGCGCCTAGAAACGCTCGGCCACAGCGGCCGGCCGCTTACCATGGGCAGAGCGCCTGGGGGTGGGGAGGAGGGAGGGTGGCCGGTGGACCACAGACAGTAGTTCAGTAGCTCAGCGTGTTCGGTCGGAGGGCTAGGTGCCCTCTGTAATAAAAAGAAAACTGAGTGAACGGATCAACGATGAACCTGAGCAGTTGTCATGAGACGTTCGCCCCAAACAAATACAACGAACAGTAAACGAACGCATCAAGATTAAAAAAAAAAGTACATCGTAAACATAAATACTGGACTCATTTCACACTGGAATCAGTACCAGACAATACATGAGGAGGACTGTGAGTCACGCAGTTGAAATATCGTTCAAGAAAGACACGAATAGCCGACACAAATCCGACTGTTCAAAAAGGAGGCATTCTGTTTGAATGTGACACACCGTGTACGAAGTTGCCCGATGTTTTTGGTATATCGACGTGGACTGTCCAACGTGTGTACAAAGAGTGGCGTACCTCATGCTATCGTGTTGCAGAATAGTGTTACAGCGGCACATACACCTGCACGTTTTCGTTGAGCCAAAAAAAAAAAAAAAAAAAAAAAAAAAAAAAAAAAAAAAAAAAAAAAAAAAAAGGCACCATAGGAAATGGGCAATATCTGACGGAGGCGTGTAGTTTAGTATGAGCTTCTGACTTTCTTCAAGTGATTCATAGCGTCTACGTCTACATGTATACTCCACGAGCCACAGTATGGTGCATGGCGGAGCGTACCTTGTACCACTAATACTCGTTTTCTTTCCTGTTCCACTGGCAAACAGAGCGAGGGAAAAAGATTGTCTACATGCCCCCACACGAATACTCAGGAATCCTATCGCACACTTCCATGAGCTGTTCAAATCACCTGATCCTAATTCTACAGAAAATGTCTGGGACTATTTCAAAAAGAGGGTGAACCTGTAACGGTTTTGTCAATAATACCTATATTTGCCTCATCTAACCTCTTTGTCTTGTTTTCCTCAGTATGACTTCTGTATCACCAAGCCCTCTCATGTAACATCTATCTACGTAAATGCTTTATTCACTATTTTTGTCAGTTTATGTCAGTGTAATGAACCTATGGACGTAATTTTGAATAATCGTGTTCTGTAAAATAATGAAGATGTTAAAACTTTACTAGTAATATTTGTTCATGCACAGGGAAAGAAGGTTTATAATCAAGTGAAACATGGAGGGAATTCCCTCTGCAACGAAACTGATTTGGTTGGAATACAAAAGGTGGAACTGGCTGTCGAATTGCAAAGTTTCCTTTGTGGCAAGAGTCAGTCTGTGGCTAGCAGGCTAAGTGTGCGCATCTTGTGAACTATGAGGCAAGAAGAACTGCAAGATTGTATAATAAAGCCTCGGATGTGGAAATAATTAGGCTTATCTTTCATAGCATACTTCGGTTTGCGCTGTACTACGAAAATCCGACGCTAAGAAGATAATTTTCAGAGCTTGTTACACAGCAACAGCCATGGATACTTTTTCTGGCTTTTTTCAATAGCCATAGGAGACTGACACTGCCACAACCTTCGTCTCAAGGGATCAGTTGAATACTGTAACTGCACGGATCAGTTATGTGTGTTTTTATTCAGTAATGAGTTTGTGTTCTTTAAACATTGTGGTGGGCTCCAGTATTTATCCTTAGTAAATTACCTAGTCAGCGTCCTATCCCAAGTCCTACGATGTTTCCGAGTATGGTACTTTATTGAGCTGAAAACTCACTTAAGTAAACTTTCACTACAGTTAATAAACACTGTGCAGCAGTAAATTTCATAATTATTAAGTGAGCATAAGTTTTGAAGTATTCCACGTATTTTTCATAAAAGGATAGTTAACATTTCACCGGCGTACAGCTGGCAAGAAAATATTTAAAATATTTAAAATTTGAAATCTCTGTACAGAATTACAGTTATGTGGAAAAAAAACGCTGATGGAGCAGAACAGTTACTGGCTAGTAGGCTTTCAAGGGCCAGCATAAGAATTAATTATTATGGAGGTTTGAAAGCAACAGTGTTTGTAACTTCATGTGTATATAGTTGATAGCTTTTCTTATTTTGTGTTACGACTTAAATATCCAGCCTTGATCTAAGTTTATAGATAGATCAGTTTCTGGGTCCCACTGCTAACTGTTGAGCCAGATTTAAGTTTCGTGTTACATTTACAGCATTAATGAAGTGCTCCTGCCAGCTACAATTATTCAAAGTGTTCTAGATCTAGGTAGCATATGTTCCATTTGAGCTAAATAGTATAAGGATGTGGCTGCTCTTTGGTAATACAAGTACCAACAGAAATAGAGAATGTAATTACCTTACAGCCATTCCAAGGACAGTATTTTCCAATGGATATGAGCGTACGGCATTGTGGGCCGGGAGTCTCCCATTCAGGGAAGTCCGGCCGCCGAGGACAAGTACTTATTACATTCGACGCCACATTGGGCGACTTGCGCGTCGGAGATAGGGATGAAATGATAATGAGGACAACACAAAACCCAGTTCCTGAGCAGAGAAAATCTCCTGCCGCAGCCGGGAATCGAACCCGGGGTCCTTGGCTCTGACCTCTCAGTTAACGGGGGCGGACGGTATTTTCCAATATTTAAGCGGATAAAAGAACCTATTGTCCAAGTTAATATTGCAGAAATGTTGGAACACGTGAGGCAATACTGACCCTACGACTTATCTTAGAAGAAAGGTTAAGGAAGGGCAAACCTACATTTCTAGCATTTGTAGACTTAGAGAAAGCTTTTGACAATGTTGACTGGAATACTCTCTTTCAAATTCTGAAGGTGGCAGGGGTAAAATACAGGGAGCGAAAGGCTATTTACAATTCGTACAGAAACCAGATCGCAGTTATAAGAGTCGAGGGACATGAAAGGGAAACAGTGATTGGGAAGGGAGTGAGACAGGGTTGTAGCCTATCCTCGATGTTATTCAATCTGTATATTGAGAAAACAATAAAGGAAACAAAAGAAAAGTTCGGAGTAGGTATTAAAATCCATGGAGAAGAAATAAAAACTTTGAGGTTCGCCGATGACATTGTAATTATGTCAGAGACAGCAAAGGACTTGGAAGAGCAGTTGAACGGAATGGACAGTGTCTTGAAAGGAGGGTATAAGATGAACATCAACAAAAGCAAAACTAGAATAATGGAATGTAGTCGACTTAAGTGGAGTGATGCTGAGGGAATTAGATTAGCAAATGAGACACTGAAAGTAGTAAAGGAGTTTTGCTATTTGGGGATCAAAATAACTGATAATGGTCGAAGTAGAGATATAGATTTAAGTGTCAGGAAGTCATATCTGAAAGTATTTGTATGGAGTGTAGCCATGTATGGAAGTGAAACATGGACGACGATTAATAGTTTGGACAAGAAGAGAATACAAGCTTTCGAAATGTGGTGCTACAGAAGAATGCTGAAGATTAGATGGGTAGATCACAAAACTAATGAGGAAGTATTGAATAGGACTGGGGAGAACAGAAGTTTGTGGCACAACTTGACTAGAAGAAGGGATCAGTTGGTAGGACATGTTCTGAGACATTGAGGGATCACCAGTTTAGTATTGGAGGGCAGCGTGGAGGGTAAAAATCGTAGAGGGAGACCAAGAGATGAATACACTAAGCAGATTTAGAAGGCTGTAGGCTGCAGTAGGTACTGGGAGATGAAGAAGCTTGCACAGGATAGAGTAGCATGGAGAGCTGCATCAAACCAGTCACGGTACTGAAGACGACAACAACAACAACAAGTCTTACTGAGAGTCAGTTTTGCAAAAAGGACTACTACTTCTTTTACGTTGTTCATGCCAAAATGCTGTTACCTTGCGTGATGAATCGCGCTGGTGCTTGGTATCTTATTTACAAAACACAACATGTACAGTCAATTCCAATAATTAAATTTCTTTATGAACCGTGCTAGGACGTGGTACAGCTTCGTCTAATTTGGCTGGCGACCATTTCCTTTTACGTAATTACAGTCTACCCGATTACTAATAGAACCTCGGTTCGATTCCCGTTTCTTCTGATATAGCTTCTTTTCAATATAAATCTTCATATAAACGAAATAGTTCGATACATTAACCATCAGACCACGATTTCGGTCAAATTAACGTCCTTTCACAGGAGCAACATTATCGGTGTGTTGCTAACTTATTAGTAACCGGTAGTATCGTAAACCAAAACGTCAAAATCCCCGCAATTTGGTAGCACTATGATATCCAGTCATTAATATGATCTGTAGAATTTAGGCAAGGCTGAGGTTTGAATGCCTTGCAGCTCTACCGCGCCTGTCCACAAGCGATTTTAAGAGGGGCGTTTAATAAGTAATGCAACACATTTTCTGTCCACCAATTTCAGTTGGGAAAAAATGCATAATTTTCTGTGTGATATGGTTGAATATTCCCGCTTCAGTCAATATGGTTCCATGAAGTTTCTGTAGATGCCTTCACACAGGCATCTATAATAGCCGGCCGCTGTGGTCGAGCGGTTATAATGTGTGTCAGGGCGCTGATGACCTCGATGTTGAGCGCCCATAAGCCCCAACACACACACACACACACACACACACACACACACACACACACCGAGCGGTTATACGCGCTTCAGTCTACAACCACGCGACCGCTACTGTCGCAAGTTTGAATCCTGCCTCGGGCATGGATGTGTGTGACGTCCTTAGGTTGGTTATGTTTAAGTAGTTCTAAGTTCTAGGGGACTGATGACCTCAGATGTTAAGTCCCATAGTGCTCAGAGCCATTTGAACCATTTGTAATGGAGGTGGGTTCCAATCAGAGAGCCATCATTAATTTTTTCTGGCAGAAAATCAGAGGATCGCAGCTACTGCTAGGCCCTTGCAGAATGGCTACAGAGACATGACAGTGAGCAAAATCATGGTGAGTCATTGATCGAGGCGTCTGTCTTCATCGCAACAAGTTCGTGCAAACCTGTCCGATCTCTCTCGTGCCGGCCGGCCGCATGCAGCTGTGACTACTGAATGTTGGAACGTGTGGACACCCTCATTCAAGGTGATCGACAGATCACAGTCAGAAACTTCGCTGCACAAGTGGTTGCGCCTGTTGGCAGTACTGACTCACTCGTCCACCAGTATGGGTACTCTAGACTCCGCTGTGTTCCTCGACATCTAAAGAGACCATAAAGAGCAAAAAAAAGGATCATCTGTGAGGAACTGCTTGCGCGTTACGAGGCTAGTCGTGACAGTGTTTTGTCAAACCTAGCCACAGGCGATGAAACATGGGTTCATCGTTTCGAACTGGGAACGAAAGGGCAATCCGTGGAGTGACGTCTCATCACGTCTCCTGCGAAGAAAAAGTTCAGAACAGCCCACCCAGCCGGTAAGGCGACTCTGAACGGGCAACGGTGCAACGATCAACACGGAAGTGTATTGTGCTAGGCTGAAGAAACTGAAGAAACGACTTCGGTGTGTCCGTCGCCATAAAAAGGCAAGCGAATGTCGCCTTCTCCGTGATAGCACAAGGCCTCAGACAAGTTTGCATACTCGAGAGTAGCTCACAGAACTCCACTGGAATGTTCTTCCTCATCCACTCTACAGTCCGGATTTCGCCCATCAGCTTGGCCCCGAGAAGGATGCACTCCGCGGGGAGCAGTATACGCATGATGGGTAGGCTGTTGATCCAACAAGGCATCAACTCCG
This sequence comes from Schistocerca americana, assembly GCF_021461395.2. Lineage (NCBI taxonomy): Eukaryota > Metazoa > Arthropoda > Insecta > Orthoptera > Acrididae > Schistocerca > Schistocerca americana. The sequence continues at coordinate 557,305,069 of NC_060124.1, read as the reverse complement.
GCGTCGAACAGTTGAGTGGTACCTCGCTGGCATACATTCCCTTCCTGTCAGGTGGCGTGAGGCCATCACATTGAGCGGAGGTTCTGTTGGAAAATAGGGTTCCGTAGACAAAAGAGTAGGGAATAATACGGTATACAGCATTCACGAGTAAAACCAAAGTCCTTACAGCAAAAGAATTGTTGCATCACTTATTGAACGCCGACGAAGTATGTTCGGCAACTTCAGAGAATTACTTTCTTGCGAAAAGCATTTCGATAGTGTTACACCACAAGGTTCACAACACGTTGTGTACACTACCCAGCGAGTACACTACTGACCATTAAAATTGCTACACCACGAAGACGACGTGCTACAGACGCGAAATTTAACCGACAGGAAGAAGATGCTGTGATATGCAAATGATTAGTTTTTCAGAGCATTCATACAAGGTGGGCGCCGGTGCTGACACCTACAAAGTACTGACATGAGGAAAGTTTCCAACCCATTTCTCGAACACAAACAGAAGTTGACTGGCGTTGCCTGGTTAAACGTTGTTGTGATGCCTAGTGAAAGGAGGAGAAATGCGTACCATCACGTTTCCGACTTCGATAAAGGTCGGATTGTAGCCTATCGCGATTGCGGTTTATCGTATCGTGACATTGCTGCTCGCGTTGGTCGAGATCCAATGACTGATAGCAGAATACGGAATCGGTGGGTTCAGGAGGGTAATACGGAACGCCGTGCTGGATCCCAACGGGATCGTATCACTAGCAGTCGAGATGACAGGCATCTTATCCGCATGGCTGTAACGGATCGTGCAGCCACGTCTCGATCCCTGTGTCAACAGATGGGGACGTTTGCAAGACAACAGCCATCTCCATGAACAGATCGACTACGTTTGCAGCAGCATGGACTATCACCTCGGAGACCATGGCTGTGGTTACCCTTGAAGCTGCATCACAGACAGGAGCGCCTGCGATGGTGTACTCAACGACGAACCTGGGTGCACGAATGGCAAAACGTCATATGTTCGGACGAATCCAGGTTTTCTTTACAGCATCATGATGGTCGCATTCTTGTTTGGCGACATCACGGTGAACGCACATTGGAAGTGTGCATTCGTCATCGCCATACTGGCATATCACCCGGCGCGATAGTATGAGGTGCCATTGGTTACACGTCTCGGTCACCTCTTGTTCGCATTGACGGCGCTTTGAACAGTGGCCGTTACATTTCAGATGTGTTACGACCCGTGGCTCTACCCTTCATTCAATCGCTATATTTCAGCAGGATAATGCACGACCGCATACTGCAGGTCTTGTAGGGGCCTTTCTGGATACAGAAAATTTACGACTGCTGCCCTGGCCCGCACATTCTGCAGATCTCTCACCAATTGAAAACGTCTGGTCAATGGTGGCCGAGCAACTGGCTCGTCACAATACGCCAGTCACTACCGTTGATGAACTGTGATATTGTGTTGAAGCTGCATGGGCAGCTGTACCTGTACACGCCATCCAAGCTGTAACTCAATGCCCAGGCGTATCAAGGCCGTTATTACGGCCAGAGGTGGTCGTTCTGGGTACTGATTTCTCAGGATCTATGCACCCAAATTGCGTGAAAATGGAATCACGTGTCAGTTCTAGTATAATATATTTGTCCAATGAATACCCGTTTATCATCTGCATTTCTTCTTAGTGTAGCAATTTTAATGGCCAGTAGTATATTTTCATCGAGGATTCGGGCACTTTGTAAGCGCCTACATCTGAACCGTCAACTGAAATAGGCAGTCGGACAGGTGGGCGCAGCGGCGGACGATCACAGAGCTGTACGAATGTGGGCGGTGGGTTCAAAGTACTGGTGAGAATAGCCACCTCGTTCCCAGCCGCACGCCAGCAATTAGCGAGAAAAGGCGGTCGATCGGCTTCCTGGTAAATCCAACTGGCCTGCGCCTGTCGTGCCCAGAGTAGCCCTCCAATACAGAAAAAGGGGCAAAGCTTTTTCTGCATAGTATGTCCGCACTGAGGCCGCGAAGCCCAGTCGCCGTGTCACACGCTGCTGTTCACCCCTGCTCTCTCCCTCGCGACCCAATTTACAGCGGGCTCTTCTCGTTTCGGTCGGCGACCCTAGGATCGATCTGACGCTGTTCTACATTAGTGTTGCTTGTCAGTTCTGTTACCCTGTTCACGGCAGGTGAGCTTCTGCATTGCACGATCTAAATTTCTTTTTGGATGGGGATGATTGGGGTCTACCTTGAGCAAAGTTGTTTTATTTATTTAGCAGAACGAATTTCGCTAGAGTCGTAGCATCACCGGTGAATTTCTTATTGCCTTTATGTCAAATAACAGGAAAAATTGGTTTTTGATAACTGGACATACAGATTTTCAGTTTTTAAGTGAAGTATTCACAAATGAGAAAGAAAACCTTCTTGTACGTTGTTGATACATGCCAAAGTATGTACAGCTATCTGTAATTTGCATGTTAGTTGTAGGGTGCACAAGCGGAAACTTTAATACCAGATACACAGAACACAAAAAAGTATTAAAAAGTGACAGCTGTCATCCTACAAAGTTTACTTGCTGAACACCTTATGGACACGACGCACGGACCAAAAGACATCAAACTAGACTCGGTTCTCAATTACAGCAACAGCCCCCCCCCCCCCGGCCCCCATCCCCAACAAAGACCAAGACACTTCAAACCAGACTTGGAAATTCTCAACTACATGAAGAGCCCAACCACAAAGCTAATAACTGAAGAAAACTATCAAATACAAAAAGCAGTAGTCGAAGGGAAACTAGTAATAAATGAACATACAGTTCTCTGGAGAATAGAAGCTTTTGAAATGTGGTGCTACAGAAGAATGTTGAAGATTAGATGGGTCGATCACAAAACTAATGAGGAGGTATTGAATAGAATTGGGGAGGAGAGGAGATTGTGGCACAACGTGACTAGAAGAAGGGATCGGTTGGTAGGACATGTTCTGAGGCATCAAGGGATCACCAATTTAGTATTGGGGAGCAGCGTGGAGGGTAAAAATCGTAGACGGAGACCAAGAGATGAATACACTAAGCAGGTTCAGAAGGATATAGGCTGCAGTAGGTACTGGGAGATGAAGCAGCTTGCACAGGATAGAGTAGCATGGAGAGCTGCATCAAACCAGTCTCAGGACAGAAGACCACAACAATAACACAGTTCTCTGCAACGGAACTCTGTCCTCTGCCCCGAAACAACTATCAGACAACACCAACAACAAACATTCCCCCGCTTTCCTCTGCACACGCACACACACACACACCCAAAATGGCTGATACACCTCAAAAAGATTCAAAACTCCCACACAGGAAACATTCAAGTGATGAACTGTATGCCATCTCGTTTTCGTACATTGTAAACAGTTAAAGTGTAAGTTACATAGTGCAGGTCTTCATAGTGAAGATACTGGGACAACCAGAAAAAAATGACAAACTTTGAAAAAAAAAAGAAATGCAATTAGATCATAAAAACCCAAGAAAACCACAGCATGTGGTAACAAGACAGAAAATAAAATGATACTCAAACTTCAGCGATACGTGTCTGGGAACTAGAAGATAAGACAAAATTGATTTTTCTTTTCTTTTTTTCTCAAGGAAGATCCGCTCAGAAAACTCTTACTTTTTACAGTTTGTGATCTGTAGCTACAGAGAAATTGACACAGTAATTTTATTTACATCGAATATTAAATTTGGGAATGTTAAATCGGTATTTACATACTATATTTTTTGTCTGAGTGGAAGTCTGTGTGTGTGTGTGTGTGTGTTGACGAGGATATTCTTGGAATTTTCCATGGCTTCTAACACTTTTGCTCATACACTACTATTAAACAACCTGAAAGCGCTAGTGGAAAGCAGAATAGCGAACAGATGGTTCCAATCTCACCTGGAAAATATGGCGCAAAATGAGGAGGTAGTTTAAACATCTGCTGAAGATAAATTATTACTAAAACAATAGTCAGACAAGAAACATGTAAAATTAATGTTCCTCAGGGCAATGTGTTGAGTCCAATTCTGTTCTTAATACAGAGCGATGACTTTCCTGGCAGTATAACACGTGGAGGAAAAGTTCTCCCTGCTGATGACGGCAACATCACAGTCACTGGTAAAACATCAGGACTCGTATTAGAGAAAGCAAGTGAAATTCAAAAATGGTTCAAATGGCTCTAACCACTATGGGACTTAACAACTGAGGTCATCAGTCCCCTAGACTCAGAACTACGTAAACCTAACTAACCTAAGGACATCACAGACATCCATGCCCGAGGCAGGATTCGAACCTGCGAGCGTAGCAGCAGCGCGGTTCCGGACTGAAGCGCCTAGAACCGCTCGGCCACAGCAGCCGGCGCAAGTGAAATCCTCAAGCACTTTTACAATTGTGCAGTATGTAATAAATTAAGACATAAAGAAAACAAACAATATGCGCTTCACTAAGAAAGGAAACATTAAACACAGACAACGTAACAAAGTTTGTAGAGATGAACATTAGCTGTCAGCTGCATGGAATGAACACACGAAGGTACTGACAAAAAAGTTGTCATCAGTATGTTACGCCATTAGGGTTTTAGCATCAGTTTCTAACAGCCAGTGCCTTGTGGTGACATAATACACACTCAATACTAAGGTATGGGAATTTATTCTGGGGATCTAGGACAAATATTCAAATGTGTGAATTCCTAAGGGACCAAACAGCTGTGGTCATTGGTCCGTAGACTTACACACCACTTAATCTAACTTAAGTTAACTTATGCTAAGAACAACACACACGCCCATGCCCGAGGGAGGACTCGAACCTCCGGCGGGAGGGACCGAGACAGATCTAGGACACTCGACATAGACACAATTTTTTCTTAACTGCAGAAAAGGGCTATAAAATTAATAACTGAAAGCAGCAGCCAGGTTCAACGTCAAGAGTTATATACAAAAATTGGGGATCCTTACGGCACCAAGTGAGTACATCATGTCAACAAGTAAAGTTCAAGACAATAACGTCATTCTCGTGAGTTCGACATCTCAGTCACTATTGCGAGACGCTGGCTCAGTTTCTCTGATGGACTGGGGGGCATAGTTAAGTGAGTGTTGGCATGCAGTCAGCCTCCTCAACCGACTGAAACTAGGGTACGAGACATAGCAGCACCTTCACAGTCCAGGCGCTTCCAGGGGGCGTCTTTAATGTGTGTGGCGATGAAGAACGAAGCTAAGTTTTGTATTATAAGTTACCTTAAACAAGTTGTGTATAAATCGAGAAACATTTTACAGTAGGGACTAATGAAATGTGGCAGTGCAACTGTTAGGACACAGACCTCATATTCGGAAGGATGCAGTTGCTCCGTCCGCCCATCCTGATTTGGGTTTTTCGTTGTTTTCTGAAATCACTTAGTCAAATGCCAGGATGGTTCCTTAATTAAGGCCAAGGTCCCCTACGTGTCGTATCCTCATATAGCATGTTATGTATTCTGGGTGTGTTGTAGGGGAGACTGGGCCACGTTTACGCATGGTCACGTTATATTCAGAGCACTTTTCTCGCTACGGTGCTGCCGAGAATGGGAGATTAGTGCTGCCATCTACTGATGGCTCTCACAAACTTCACTTGAGTGAACGTCCTATCACGCAGAACGTACTCGCGTTTTGTGCAATGTAGGTAAATTTTGTTACTCTAATATCGAAGTTCCTACGGAACATACCTTCTAGAATTAAGATTATGGAACTGTATGTTCTATTACGGGATATTATTCTATTTTATAAGGGACACGTGCATAATCTGAAAGCCTGATAGTTACTACTGTAGTTTAGAAACTAATTCAAACATGGCTATGGGGCACCTTTCCACACTTCTGTTGCGGCACGTTTCCGCACTACTTTGCATTGCCATCCTAATTCATACGCCAGTCCAGGAACTCATGTCATCATTAGTTTTCTCCCCGAAGGCAGGTTTTCACGTGGTAGCTCTCCAGGCACTCCTGTCTTCTGCCATCCTCTTCAGGCCCACATAATTTCCGCTTCCCTGTATGTCGATTATGACATTGTTTCTCTTTCTTACTCCCAACCTACTCTCACGAACTAGAATTTTCAAAGCGTCTGTTAGCAAGAATTCTTGTCCAGTTATTTTCCCTGCCTCTTACAACACGCAGCAGTCTGATGTAGAAAGTGAAAATTGTCTTTGTATTTTCTTCCTGAATCGGTGCAAGCAATTAAAATGAAATCGAGAACGGCTCCAGTATTTTAGATATAAATAGTGAGCTTAAAACAATTGTGCCTTAGGAACCACATTATCTTTCATGTGCTTGAATTGCACCTCGGACAGTGATGATGAATACATCTTCAATTAACATTTGAACGTCTATGTCGGCCACGTTATGCTAAAAGGTGGACGTTCAAAAATAATTTCCCTACTGCCAGTAAAATTGTTGTGTTTTACCATGTTATTTCGTGTAAGTTAGAGTATATTTTTTTACTACCAGCAAAACAGATTTTGACCTATTTAGTAACGTGTTTTATTTACTAATTGTAGTTTTCTATATCTCCATAGGTATGTGAACCTGCCCCATACCCAGGCCGTGTATACATACTCCACTTCCACCCACATAAAATTATTTTGGGTCCTTAAATCTTATGTTGAGGTAGAAGTATATATACCAAATTACACTTCAAAATCGACATTATAAGGCGAAACAATTTTAAACAAGATAAATCTAATTAAAAATTTAAAAAATTCGGAAAAGTAATCTTAGTAAATGTGCCCCTGTCTCCCTTATCTTTTGAGCTATTTATTTGTTTTGTTTTACCATGACAACTGCTACATCATTATGAGATCACCTTTAGATGAACAAAAATAAATAAACGAAATAAATTTCAGTAAATTAAACACTGAGTATTATGGGACGTGTTACTGGCACGAAAGGCTCCATTTATATTTCGAGACACGAAATTTCTTGGTTGATTTCGTTAGACCTCTCGTGAATTTTCTCCTCAAAATGGCTCTGAGCACTATGGGACTTAACTTCTGAGGTCATCAGTCCCCTAGAACTTAGAACTACTTAAACCTAACTAACCTAAGCACATCACACACATCCATGCCCGAGGCAGCATTCGAACCTGCGACCGTAGCGGTGGCGTGGTTCCAGACTGAAGCGCCTAGAGCCGCTCGGCCACACCGGCCGGCAGGAACTCCTCCTTAAAATTCTACCATTTAAAGATTCCATTACGTGGACAATCAAGAACACGCTAATATTTAAGAGATTTTTCTCTATAGTATGTCTTCAGGTGTGAATCCGGTGAATTTGTGTGCTAATGAGTACATAAACTTTTGAAAAATCACTACATACTTGTTCTACATTCTGTGAGGCAACAATATATTTGATATATTTAATAGTTGTCTGTTGTTTTGTTAACCAAATAATCCCAGAAATAACCTCAACTCTAATTCCTAGTATTACGAAACATTCATGTTCTAAGACATTTTTTTAAATTTTTAAATCAACAAGAACTTACTTCTTCAGAGGTTTAATACAATTCCTTGTACACCCACATCCATAACTCCTAAAGCCGGCCGCGGTGGTCTAGCGGTTCTGGCGCTTCAGTCTGGAACCGCGGGACTGCTACGGTCGCAGGTTCGAATCCTGCCTCGGGCATGGGTGTGTGTGATGTCCTTAGGTTAGTTAGGTTTAAGTACTTCTAAGTTCTAGGGGACTTATGACCTAAGATGTTGAGTCCCATAGTGCTCAGAGCCATTTTGAACCATAACTCCTAACATCCGCATACTAATGAACACAGGTTTATCATGAATGTGTTTCCAAATACTTGCGCTAGAGTTGTGATCTGAAACCAGTGTTCAATAACACTTGTAACCTAATATCACATGTGTCAATGTTTGTACTCCTTAAAAAGTTATTTTAACGCTTTTCTGAGCACTTTAAAAATGTGAAAACAACATTAGTGCTGGTAACAATAACTCCCTTGTGCGGCAACAATCTTTTAGCAAATGCTTTATTGATTAAATTAAATATTATTTCTCACTTTAGGATTTCTTACAAAAAAGAAATTACAGTAATGCGAAAACACGCAAATTTGAGTACAAAGCATTAAAAAGGGAAAAAATTTCTATGTTACAACTAATAGTTTATAAAACCGTCCAAAGCTTGAAAAGGTTTTCGTCGTATGCCCCTCCTCTCTCACTTTCCAGGGTTTTGGTGTCGATAGCGGAGTGCTATCACGAAGCAGCCAAGATATCACGTACTTTCAGGAGTCAATACGAGCCAGAGGTGAGCCACTCAACTGCAGAAAATGCAGGGAAGCAACAGTTTTTGTTAACAGAGGGGCTCTACCGTCAGCAACAATCAGATTCACTCGGGAAAAACCCAGTTTCGCATTCAATAGCTGACACTGGAATTCTCTTGATTCCGTTGATGAAGATCGCCAGCTTATCTTCCGCTAGTGCAATTTCCTGTGTAGCATGTTTTCTCCTTTCTGCGCTGATATGGTTAATGATATTCACACACACCTTATTCGCGTGTAGAATATTCGGCCCAAGTTTAATCCGTTGACCTCTTGGACATCGATTTCCGACTGTTGAAAGATTGGTTCTCTTTCCGAACGTTGTTTTGGCGGTGCGAGAGATTCTCGCCGTGACTTCAGTTTCTTTTGATATGGTTCTGAAACATACATCTTCCAGTATTTCTCTTCTAAAAATTTTATGCTTGCTACGGTGCAGCTCTTTCTTGCCACTGTTTGTTTGTTACCGGACGTGAGCTTCCTTCAAAAAATGGCTCTGAGCACTATGGGACTTAACATCTATGGTCATCAGTCCCCTAGAACTTAGAACTACTTAAACCTAACTAACCTAAGGACAGCACACAACAGCCAGTCATCACGAGGCAGAGAAAATCCCTGACCCCGCCGGGAATCGAACCCGGGCGTGGGAAGCGACAACGCTACCGCACGACCACGAGCTGCGGACGTGAGCTTCCACAAAAGCAGTGTTATCAAGTACGGTATTCTGAAGGGTCTCTTTCGTACCAGTTTTATTTCAACGCTCAAGGAGCCAAGTTTTCGGCAAACCCCACAGCCAAATTTTTTACCGTGTACAGAAAGCGAACTGATTTTTTTTAGAAAAATCGCTCTTTTGTGCAAAAGTCTAACAATGTGGCCGCTCTTTATAGCCTTCCTTGACGCCCTCAATAGAAGAAGATGAAGTACTATATCCCAAAATGTGAGGTTCTGAGCTTTTGCGTCACAGGTACCAGTGTGGAATACCGGTGTGTACCGTGGCAAATCAAACACTGTCAATAGGTATTATATTTTGTTTCAAGATAACGATCTTTATACGCTGAATGCCTTGCCATAAGAAATCCTGGTCAGCCGTTAGATCATTGCAAGAAACATTATTATCCGTCGCTTTGACTATGTTTGGTGGCTTTTTCCGTTTTCTATTAGCTATGTTTTGAGCGACCGTATTTACAGTTGGACATGTACTTCTTCATACGGTACAGTGGTTCTGTTCTCGTTGATTCAGTATCAATTTCTCGTCTTCGCCTTGGCAAAAACTCGAGTCTGTCTAATGCACTCTCTGTAGTTGTTACTGTAATACCTTTATGTGCTTTTTCAGTATAACGTTTTGTGCGATACTGATTAACTTGTATTATGCGTATACAGTCGTCTTAGACCATATCCTTGTTACTCTTCATTTCTTTCACACATTCGTTACTGACAACAAAAACTTCATTCACAATGCCACCAGTACCATCAGCAGATCGCATACTTGCCAACTATACTACAAATAATTCAATCTTCATCACTTGAAGGGCTTATTTCAATAGTAGTACAAGTCCACTACCTCCACTTCTCTGTCCGTAATGCTTCTGACATTCATGAGCCAAACAAACAGAAAGAAAGGTTCATCTCTAGCAAAAAGCCATATGCTTGAATATTTCTAGTATCTCAACTGGAGATTTTTCAGCGCTCATTTAACTTTAGGCCTCTGTATCGGAATCTGAACAAAAATGAACTTGTACCACTATTGAAATAAGCCCTTCACTTGTTCGCGAACTTTTCGCGGTACTTCCCACTCCACTATGCAGAGTGTCAATCAATCCTAAGAGTCATCAGGCGCCTTTTCTCTGGAGTTTAGACAGATACTTGTAACTGTGTTTTTACAATGTGTAGTTGAAGTCAGCCCAAACAAATAACGGTCACCACATGTTCCACGTGACGCTCAGCGTCGACGGAAAGCGTCGGTTTGTTTCCCGCTATAAACAAAACGGTTTGTAAACCGTAATTTTGCGTGGCCATTCGATAGAGTGGTCTCAACTTTAATGCGACATCAGTCTTATCGATAGGTATTAACGGGGACAGTAAAACCTGGATTACTCCGGAATCGACTCAGTAGCGCTGCTGCATGGCTGTACCAGGCAACGCAGGCCGGACCGTCACGAAAGTCGTTGCTGTAGTACTGGTTGTTCTTCGAGTTTTTCTGTCCCTGTTAATGCACATCGCTCTATCGAAAGGGCACGTAAAGTTCCTATTTAAAAACGATTTTGTTACTAATGGGAGGCAAACCGACACTTTCCGTCGACATTGGATGATGATTGAAAATCATGATGACCGGTATTCATTTGAGCTGCCTCCAGCTACACATTGCCTAAATACAACTGCAAATATATGCCGAAACAGTAGAAAAAATTACAACTCTTGGGAGAGACGCCGTGTATACAATTTTTTCTCGGAAGAGTAGGGCCACATTTCATTCCTCATTTATCTAACATTCTTTTTGTCGTTCCCACAAAATCTTCCTTCCTATCTTCCCATTTTGGTTGCTTTAGCCGGTGACCTCTCCTACCAGTTTAGTTTATCACATTACAGTCAGGATATCCTCATGAATGTTGTTCAGTTTTACCTCCGGCGAATTGCCGTTATGGCAGGTTTACCGTCTGATCATTTCCGTGCATTAATCCACGTCTGGCACTGCGTTTCACTTCTGAGAAGCGACTTCAACGTCCGCTCTTGTGACGTCACTCCACGGTCTAGTCGACACCCCCGGGATAACAAGGCCGTCCAGCAGTGTTAGTGACGTCACACTAAGCGGCCCATAGCCGACGCAGCAGTCCACGGACACCTCCGTACAGACGCGCCTCATGCTAACGATCTCCTGTCCGTCATACAGAAAGGAGCCAACTATAATTCCAACCAAAGACCAAATTATATATAGTCTTGTAAACAGCATAAAGGTTCATAACGAAATACCGATTACATATACGGGCAGGAATAGGTTCTAGAACTCCACTGAAAAGTGTTTATCTTCAGTACCAGAATGAACATCAAATTGTCAGGTTTTCTAAATAGAAAAGCACTTTGTTAGTAACAGACAGCAATAATGAGACTTGCAGTTGGTGATTTCTACGTGGAAAAGCTGTAGAGAGATTGAAAATGGTAAGTAAAGAGAGCCTCAGCCTTTTGCTCACATTCTTACATGTAATGCATTTGGTTGTTTATCATTTCCTTACCTTTCATAACATTTTTAATATTGTTTCAAGAAGTGTATCTTCAACAGAAGAGTGAACTTCAAATTTTCAGGCTTTTCTTAAAGGAAAGAGCAGTCCCTTAGTATCACAGTGCAAGACAGAATCTTGTGTTCAGTGATGTCTATGTTAAAAGGAGAATATTTGATATCTATCTTTAGTTTCCATTCTTTATTACTGGGGATACACTTGCAAAAATTCTTGAAAAGAGCTGTCACCATGAACATATGAGTAAATTCACAATAGTCATGTGTTTTATGAGATAAAGCGAACTCTTGTTACCTTATTGTAAACGAAAGTTGTGAGGGTTTTGCTATGTATGACAGTGTTTAAGTTAATTTACTTTCAGTGTAATAGCTTGAAAATGTTAAGTCCTGCTGTCAGTTGGCATTTGTCACCACCTGTATGCGAGTTTTAAAGCTAAATAGTGTTCTGACAATTATAAAATAGTGGCAAAGTTCCTCAGTCGATTAAACTTATTCCTGCCCGTATATGTAATCGGTATTTCGTTATGAACCTTTATGCTGTTTACAAGAATATATATAATTTGGTCTTTGGTTAGAATTATAGTTTGCCCTTTCTGTATGACGGACAGAAGATCGTTAGCATGAGGCGCGTCTGTACGGAGGTGTCCGTGGACTGCTGCGTCGGCTATGGGCCGCTTAGTGTGACGTCACTAACACTGCTGGACGGCCTTGTTATCCCGGGGGTATCGGTCTAGTGGACACAGGCTCCTCCTCACACGCGTCTGCCGCAGCGTTAGTGCGACACATCCTTGTTGTTGTTATCGGCATTGTACACTTAGCAGCACAAAAAAAAAATCGTGGCTGAAAATGAATCACCCATCATGCTACGCAGGAGACAATCACATTAGGGTGTATACAGATCTGCTCATAAAAGTGAAGAACATTTGTAATATTCAGTGTAGTAGAAGGAATGACAAATTTTAGATGTGTAAATTAGCGACGAACCATCTAAAAACACGGAAGAAAACTTCGTTTTGGAGGCGCAGAAAAGGCGCTTCGTTTCGTGATAATGGAGTCAAGAGCGGTAAGAACTATATGAATGTTGACAGCCGTAGCATAATACATTCGTAGCTCAAGTGTGTAGTCGTCGGTCCAATAGGCAAGTGCCTTGCGACAACATTTGTTTCGTATATGTTACAAATTATGAAGGTGTTTGGGGTAAAATACAGGGAGCGAAAGGCTATTTACAACCAGATTGCAGTTATAAGAGCCGGCCGAAGTGGCCGTGCGGTTAAAGGCGCTGCAGTCTGGAACCGCAAGACCGCGACGGTCGCAGGTTCGAATCCTGCCTCGGGCATGGATGTTTGTGATGTCCTTAGGTTAGTTAGGTTTAACTAGTTCTAAGTTCTAGGGGACTAATGACCTCAGCAGTTGAGTCCCATAGTGCTCAGAGCCATTTGAACCATTTTTTTTGCAGTTATAAGAGTCGAGGCACATGAAAGGGAAGCTGTGGTTGGGAATGAAGTGAGACAGCGTCTTCCCGATGTTATTCAATCTGTATATTGAGCAAGAAGTAAAGGAAAAAAAAGAAAAATTCGGAGTAGGTATTAAAATCCATGGAGAAGAAATAAAAACTTTGAGGTTCGCCGATGACGTTGTAATTCTGTCACAGACAGCAAAGAACTTGGAAGAGCAGTTGAACGGAATGGACAGTGTCTTGAAAGGAGGATATAAGATGAACATCAACAAAAGCAAAACGAGGATAATGGAATGTAGTCGATTTAAGTCGTGTGATGCTGAGGGAATTAGATTAGGAAATGAGATGCTAAAAGTAGTAAAGGAGTTTTGCTATTTGGGGAGCAAAATAACTGACGATGGCCGAAGTACAGAGGATATAAATTGTAGACAGACAATGGCAAGGAAAACGTTTCTCAAGAAGAGAAATTTGTTAACATCGGGTATAGATTTCAGTGTCAGGAAGTCGTTTCTGAAAGTATTTGTATGGAGTCGAACCATGTATGGAAGTGAAACATGGACCATAAATAGTTTGGACAAGAACAGAAAAGAAGCTTTCGAAATGTGGTGCTACAGAAGAATGCTGAAGATTAGATGGGTAGATCACATAACTAATGAGGAGGTATTGAACAGAATTGGGGAGAAGAGAAGTTTGTGGCACAACTCGACTAGAAGAAGGGATCGGATGGTAGGACATGTTCTGAGGCATCAATGGATCACCAATTTAGTATTGGCGGGTAGCACGGAGGGTAAAAATCGTAGAGGGAGACCAAGAGATGAATACACTAAGCAGAATCAGAAGGATGTAGGTTGCAGTAGGTACTGGGAAATGAAGAAGCTTGCACAGGATAGAGTAGCATGGAGAGCTGCATCAAACCAGTCTCAGGACTGAAGACCGCAACAACGATGGAAAAAATGCCCACATTGATTCAAAAGGCCATTTAACTCAATGAACATGCTCTGTGTCTATAGATAATACCAGCAATTCTATTTTCAGAAAACATATTGTGCCTTCTTGAAAGAATATAGAATACAGAAAGGATCAGTTTTCTATATTTTTTGGAGTAATATTTCCTCCTCTGTATGTTCCAAGGTGTCAGCACTGTACCAAACTTTAAGTGTGGTGTGACTTCCACCAGCCAATTTTTTTATTATTTGCCGGCAAGTGAACTTGCCTCATCTGTTACATTCATTTATTACGTGTCATGGAATGTCATCAACTCATTCTGTAAATTCAAAACCATCCATTTGCATTAATTTGTATCTCACGCAACCTTTTTTTCTATCAGTCAGTTTTTTTTTTTTTGTATTTTTTTTCCAAAACGTGCTGGAAACCGTCTAATCTGTGTTGTATTTGGGCGATGTGGGGTTAGTTTTCTAAGGTCTGCTATCTTGCCTTCCGTTTCGGAATTAGTTTACTTCTACTCATAAACACGAACTTGTCTAGTGAATTTGGTTTTCGTATCAGAAAGGGTCTCCCTTAAGTTTGAAATTTCTTTTTCGTTTCCTCTCGCTATTTCTGCTTCCAAGATGACACTTTCTCTTCCATTTTCTACTCAACTGCGGGTTCAACACCGTTCTGTACTTTTCTTATTCTCTTCGTCAGTTCATTTCATTTTCCTGAACCTGAGTTTTTGTGACTACTGCACTCAAAGTGTCTGTTTCCAGCTTCGTGCCGAGCGTTTTATCCACTGTGTCAGTTTTCTTGTTCTGATTATCTAATTTGCTGTTTAACTGGCTAATTTGGGAGTATCTTGGTAAACTGTGAATCTACTTTACTACTATGGGCATCTATCTTTTGGCATAATTGATGGCTCATTAATAAATTTTGTCAAAGCATTTATGTAATCAGAAACTTAAGCCAAAGAGTGTTATGTTGACTGAATAACATTTTAGTGACATATTTTGGATGTGGAATAGCATCAGGACAATTGTGATCTAATGACTCTTTATTTGGGCACCTAAATAAATACGTATACGTTGAGCTGCCTCTAACACTAGCTAATAGTAATTGGGTCACCAGCATCACTATAAAAGCTCTTTCCAAGAGATAATGATACCTAACTAAATGTGAGTAATCAAGTTGCTCTGACTCCTCATTTATCCAATATCCAACATCCGTGAAATTCAGTGATAACAGCGGCAGAAGACATAATAATAAAAGTAAATAAATAAATACAGTTAACAGCCAACACGAAACTGTAAGCCTTACATCTTCCGTTCATTTAAGCCCACCACACACATTAAGACTAAGGCGCTCAGGGGAAGACACGGAAATACGAAATACTTGAATACACAGAAGAAGAAAAAACCAAATTACTAAGGAGGACAAGCCAATAGAAGTAAAAAGTAAAGCTCCTTTATTAATCTCGAGTAACTCTCGGTTGAAAATCTTCACTCACATAGAAGCATAAGTCTCAGTAACACCCTTAGAAGCTCCGAGCGCTTTCTGGAAACTCTCCACAATAGAAGCAAACTGCAGGTCCACCAGTCTTTTACGAAACAAAGTTTCTTCCTCCCAGCCTTAAATTAACTACAGAAGTTCCCCTCGACACACTAACTTGCGCTGCGAAGGCTGTGTCTCTCCGTCTTTCTACCGCTTCGCTTAGATGTCGCATCTTCCTTCTTGCTGTTTACTGGTTCTGTACCTCTCGTCACAATGCACACTCGCCATCCACTCTTAAGCCGCTCACATCAGCGTAATTTCGGCTGGCAGCGATTCCAGCACGCTTCCATAGCCCGACAAACATTTTGCCTTTTCAATCTTTTGCTTGGTTGTCACACAAACATTCATAAAAAGGATATCACGGTCTTTTTATGACTGTCACTTGTCATCTTGTTATCCCCGGTCCTCCCGGCTGAATTTCCCGATATAGTTGTCGTCTGGAAACCGCAGATATTACTTTTCCAACTGAGAACGACGAGCCATAACCGTCGGAATTCCCAGAACCACAATCGTTACATAAGTACTCCACGTAAAGCGGGGCTTCTGAAGCGAACATTGCTGTGGACAGGTTTACTTTGCTGAATCCAGCGTTCGCTAGGCTTTAGTGCGACAGGTGAACCTCCCTTCCAGCTTCACCACGCCGCTGCACAATACACATTAGAGGCCACATGTCAGGTGGGTTTTATTGTCCCAGGGACTGAGCAGTGGTCGTTTTCCCAATGTCAGTTAACCAAAGAATCATATACACTCACTTGACACAGACCAATGAACTAAAACACAGTAAATAAACCAGCTGGCTATAACAACGTAAGTAATCCCACACTGTAATAGCACAATAAGGAATGTCATACATAAGGGATTGATAAATAGATGCTGATTTGGAATCGCAAAAAAAAGGCCACACCGTAACCACAAATTATTATATTCTGTTATAAATATAAATTGTAGTTTCATTTCTGAAATTGTAAGGTACTTTGTACAAACTTGATACGAAATTTCTCACAAATACTTAACAAATGCCTAATTTAAAATTCCGACAATCATTTTAAGTGCATTCCTTTGCTAATGTTGTCAATATTGTCTACATCTACATATACATGGATACTCTGCAAATCGGATTTAAGTGCCTGGAAGAGGGTTCATCGAACCACCTTCACAATTCTCTATTATTCTAATCTCTCTTTCACATTTTGAGGTAAGGATAAGGAACTTGTTCCGGGAAATTTGAATAAGATTAATCACAGTTTACATGCATATTTGAAAAAAACATAGAAAACATATTAAATCTGTTGACACAAACAATGATACAAGCAATTACGAAACTAAACGGTACTCTGCCTGAAAGTGGCGAGACGATGCGCTGAATCGAACATCGTCATACACATAGTCAGTACAGCCTCTTCCGTCTGTGGCTAATACATAGCATATTTTGGGACCGAATTTCATCTCTACATTACAGTGAAACCTTTTACAACGAGGTATGGAACTCTTAAACTTCAGCCTGCTCTATGTCACTACCATACCGTGATCTGAGTCTATATCGACCCCTACGTACGCCTTACAATCGAATATGCCCCCAGAACGAGATTTTCACATTGCAGCGGAGTGTGCGCTGATATGAAACTTCCTGGCAGAGTTCGATTCTCGGCCTGGCACACAGTTTTAATACAGGAGGATTTCAGTTAGATTACATCATGGTCGGACAGAGATTCTGCAATCACATATTCGATTGAAACTTCCTGGCAGATTAAAACTGTGTGCCAGGCCGAGAATCGAACTCTGCCAGGAAGTTTCGTATCAGCGCACACTCCGCTGCAGAGTGAAAATCTCATTCTGGAAACATCCCCGACGCTGTGACTAAACCATGTCTCCACAATATCCTTTCTTTCAGGAGTGCTAGTTCTGCAAGATTCACAAGAGAGCTTGTGTGAAGTTTGGAAGGTAAGAGACGATGTACTGGCAGAATTGAAGCTGTGGGGAAGGGTCGAGAGTCGTGCTTCGGTAGCTCAGATGGTAGAGCACTTGCCCGCGAAATGCAAAGGTCCCGAGTTCGAGTCTCGGCCTGGCACACAGTTTTAATCTGCCAGGAAGTTTCAATCGAATATGTGATTACGGAAACTCTGTCCGACCATGATGTAATCTAACTGAAATCCTCCTGTATATTCCGGCATTTTCCAGTTATGTCTTCCTTCTGTGATTCCTGAATCGAGTACTCGGTATCGCCATCAGGAATTTCTTGCAGAATTCCTTTTCGTCCCTACCAAGCCCACATTCTCCCATAGCCCATTCTTCTACTCCTTTCACTAAAACCGCCTTCCAAACCCTCATGACTATTTGAGTTTCATCATCCTTCACGTTCAGTATCCTTAGGTACCCTCTCTTTCTCAGCTTCTGCTTACGACGTCCGTATGTAAACCTGAAGTATTGTTGTCGGTTATGGATTATTATCAATTTTGATGAGAACAACCTTATCACTGAACTACTGAACTGGTCACAGTAACTCACTCTCTGCCCTACCTTCCCATTCATAACGAATCCCACTCCCGTTATACTTTATATTTTTTTGCTGTTGATGTTACCCTATATTCTGTGACCAGGGAACCTTGTTTTCTTCCCATTTCACTTCACTAACGCCCACTATATCTAGAATGAGTCTTAGAATTTCCCTTTTCAGATTTCCCAGCTTCTGTGTCACTTTGAAACTTTTGACATTCCACACTCCAACTCATAGAACGTTATCCTTTCGTTGGTTATTCAATCTTTTTCCTATGGCGTCCTCTTTTTGGTAGTCCCCTCCCGGAGATCCGAATGGGGGGACTAATCCGAAATCTTTTGCCAATCTAGGGATAATCATGGCACTTTTCCAACTACGGGCCATATGTCCTGTGAAGACACGTTGTGTGTCTTTAATGCAGTGATTTTCATTGTCTTCTGCACCGTCACGACGTTGACATTGGTGATTCTTCCGCTTTTTAGCAACAGTTTCTCATCCAAAAGTTAAACAGTGCCCTGAAACTCTGTCGGCTCCTCTACCCGCTTTAAGAAGGTCCTTGGCGGAATGGAGGTTACATCTTATGCTGGAAATCTTCGGTCGGTGCTGCTAATGATTTTTATTGAAAATTTAAGAGGTCGCTGGGTTCTAACCCGGGACCGAGAACTTTTTACTTCTATTTACTCTGCCGCTAGACCACGTGTGCATTAGTCGTACAAACTATTCACGCTGTGAAGCCTGAGGTTACAACATGGTGCTATTATTTGTAGGACAGAACCCACAAATATTACTTTATTCATTACGCGAATGTACTGGTAAGAGGATGTACACAAAATCAGATACTAGCTGTACTTGTTCATTTAATGACCACCCACATACACTAAGTGATCAGAAGTATAAGCACAGCTATTAGTGGGCATTAATATGGGCTGTGTCCACCCTCCGCCTTTCTGGTGGGATGAACTCCGCTGATGACACTTTCAGTTAAGCTTCTGAATGTCTGGCAGGCCGTTCTTCCTCCAGAGCCGAAAACAGTGAAGGTTATGACGGTGGAGTCTGGGGTCAGGTGCGAAGTCGACGTTTGCACTCGTCCCAGAGGTGTTCCACTGGGTTAAGATAACTAACCTAAGGACATCACACACATCCATGTCAGAGGCAGGATTCGAACCTGCGACCGTAGCGGTCGCGCTGTTTCACACTGAAACGCCTAGAAACGCTCGGTCACTAGGGCCGGCAAATAATCATCGTCTTCGAAATGTTACTCTACTACAAGCAGTACAAGAAGCAGTTAATGTATTCACATTCTTCCACAATGAGCGTTTTCTTGAGCACAGTAAGGGGACCACAACATAACCGCTGAAAACACCCCCATACCGTATCACGTCGCCTTTACTTCACTGTCAACACTACTTCTGACGGTATGTATCGTTATCGAGACGTTCGCCAAACGCGGTCCCTTCCATCTCATTGGCACAGAGTGTAGCGTCGTTCGTCACTCCAGAACATTCGTTTCCAATCATTCACTGTCCACTGTCATCGCTATTTACACTACCTCAAGAGTCGCTTACCATTCACTACAGAAATATGTCGCTTATGAAGAACTACTTCACAGTTGTACTCCATTATTTATAATAGACCACGTCTCCATTGTGCCATCTGGCCTGCTGGTAGTTCTTTGGATCTCAGAAGTGATTCCTTCCGCTGATTCCTTGAAATTTCTCACAACCACCCTGCGCAATTCTCGATTACCATTCTCCGTCTGAACATGAGGTCTGCCTAGTCTTGCTTTAAATGTAGTTGTTTCTTCGCGTATCCATTTCGCAGTTACACTACTGGACGTTAAAATGGCTACAACAAGAAGAAATGCAGATGATAAACGGGTATTCATTGGACAAATATATTATACTAGAACTGATATGTGATTGCATTTTCACGCAATTCGGATGCGTAGCTCCTGAGAAATCAGTACCCAGAACAAGCACCTCTGGCCGTAATAACGGCCTTGATACGCCTGGGCATTGTCAAACAGAGCTTGGATGGCGTGTACAGGTACAGCTGCCCCTGCAGCTTGAACTCGATACCACAGTTCATCAGGAGTAGTGACTGGCGTATTGAGACGAGCCAGTTGCTCGGCCACCATTCACCAGACGTTTTCAATTGGTGAGAGATCTTGAGAATGTGCTGGCCAGGCCATCAGTCGAACATTTTCTGTATCCAGAAAGGCCCGTACAGGAACTGCAACATGCGGTCGTGCATTATCCAGCTGAAATGTAGGGTTTCGCAGGGATCGAATGAAGGGTAGATAGAGCCACGGGTCGTAACACATCTGAAATGTAACGTCCACTGTTCAAAGTGCCGACAATGCGAACAAGAGGTGACCGAGACGTGTAACCAATGGCACCCCATACCATCTCGCCGGTTGATACGCCAGTATGGCGATGACGAATACACGCCTCCAATGTGCGTTCACTGCGATGTCGCCAAACACGGATGCGACCATCATGATGCTGTAAACAGAACCTGGATTCATCCGAGAAAAATGACGTTTTGCCAGTCGTGCACCCAGGTTCGTCGTTGAGTACACCATCGCAGGCGCTCCTGTCTGTGGTGCAGCTTCAAGGGTAACCGCAGCCATGGCCTCCGAGCTGATATTCCATGCTGCTGCAAACGTCGTCGAACTGTTCGTGCAGATGGTTGTTGTCTTGCAAACGTCCCCATCTGTTGACTCAGGGATCGAGAAGTGGCTGCACCATCCGTTACAGCCATGCGGATAAGATGCCTGTCATCTCGACTGCTAGTGATACGAGGCCGTTGGGATCCAGCACGGCATTCCTCCTGAACCCACCAATTCCATATTCTGCTAACAGTCATTGGATCTCCACCAACGCGAGCAGCAATGTCACGATACGATAAACCGCAATCGCGATAGGCTACAATCCGACCTTTATCAAAGTGGGAAATGTGATGGTACGCATTCCTCCGCCTTACATGACGCATCACAACAACGTTTCACCAGGCAACGCCGGTCAACTTGTAAGGTAGCAGTATTTTGCACCTTACTGTAATATAATAATTGTTGCAAAGACGAGCTAAATATCGGTTATTATGTTATTTGTCAGGCAATCAGCCTATTGAAACTAATATAGGGAGTATCAGATGGCATAAGACACGTATTGGAATTTAAGGGAGATTGCCATTCCTAGCTTAATTTTATCACTTATAAATGTATGTCATTGTTCAGTTTGATGTTAGGAAGATTGTTGTCCAATAAATGTGTTCAATACTATCCTTGTTTGTTTAGTAGTGATCAGTTCCCTGAACACAATTTAGTTATTAAATATCAATTAAAATTAGTGAAGAGGCAGTTTTAATTAACAGGTTGGGTCTCCGCCTAGGGTCCCTAATCATCATTTTAAGGAAAGAAACCCCTTCCAAACTGCTGTTTGTGTATGAGAAATCGGTTGGAAACTTTCCTCATGTCAGCACGTTGTAGGTGTCGCCACTGGCGCCAACCTTGTGGGAACGCTCTGAAAAGCTAATCATTTGCATATCACAGCATCTTCTTCCTGTCGGTTAAATTTCGCGTCTGTAGCACGTCATCTTCGTGGTGTAGCAATTTTAATGGCCAGTAGTGTACATAACGAACAGTCGAATTGGGCAGCCTTAGTAAGTTTCAAATATCCCCTTGGATTTATTACTCGGGTGATATCCAGGGACTAGTCCGCGTTCGAAGCCATTGAGTTCTTATTACCGGCCCATTCTGTTGTTCCAGCGTCTCTGCTGCCAACACAATACTGCCCGCTCCATTTAAACTGGCCGGCCCGCCTCTGGTGACATAAACTGGTCAATTCTGCATTATGTAGGGGTGACGACGTTTCTGATCAGGTTACGCATGTTAGCCCAGCAGTAGATAGGGTGAAATGTCCCATCTTCGGCTTCAGTTTTCAGCACTGAATCAGGACCAAAGATGTGCCCTGAATTTTTGTCACTTCTTTACTTTATATTCGTCGGATAACTGCAAATCATCTTCTTTCCTTACTCGACCAGCCCTTCCAATCTTCAGAATCCACTGTAAATCCATATTTGAGAAGTTTCCAGATTTATCATTTGCGTGTTCCCCACTGCCTGCGTTTCTCACTGATACGCATTTGTGCTCTAAACATGTTTAAATGAAACTTTTTTTTGATCTCAGTGTTTACAGTTCTGGATGATAGTGGAATCTCTTTATTCTTTCGTAGTTCTTAGAACAATTTCTTGCACTCCTGTCTTCACATATTCTGCTTCCGAGACTGCCAAATTTGGCTACCTCTTCTAATATTACAGTGTCTGCTGAGCTTTCATTCACTTTTACCTTCAGTCATTTAGATTTTCTTTCCTTCTGCAGCTGAAAGGCATTTACACTGCTGGCACATCTCTGCTCATTATTGTTCCTCCTCTGGCCTAGTATGAACAATCCAGCGACTCTCGTTCCGAAAATTCAGCTCTTCTAGCCATTCCAGGTGCCAAAATGCGGAATTTCAAATTGTTACATATGACCCACACCTTCCATACGGTTGATATCGGGTTATTTGACAGAAAGTCAGGGTGTGACATGCCATCTTCAAGTTCATCAAACAAAGAACGTCAGTATACATCCTGTGAACATGACTGTTGCCATCTTGGAAGTTGTAAATGTCCACGGCATACTCATCACGAAAATGTAGAAGAGAGATCGACACTTGGTCACCGACAATAATGCAACAAACGTTCTGGTATATGTACCCTGAATTAGTGTGCTCACGTTATGGTAGGAAAATACTCTCAAAACATCACAGAACGACTGAAAGGGTACAGTACCGCCCGACATTGAAAATAGGTACAACATTCTTCGTTATTCTTGTCAGAACAACATATTTTTTGTAATAATAACTCAATTTCACCTAGTACACCGAAGCCGGATACCAGTGTAGGAAAGAATGACAATTTATTTATTTAATTGATCACATGTGCACTCCCACAAAATAAATCCCTACATCCAATTTGGTGAGATCTGTGCAATGAATGAATGTATGGTCGTCTGCTAACCGCAGATAGTGAAGGTGCAATATATGATTATCTTTGAGACGGTCCTTTGGTCACCTTTAGTGGAACCAAAGAGATGAAATTTACCTGAGCTTTCAGCGCCTGAAATGTCGCTGACCAATACGGTAGCAAGGTGCTCCCCCACTTCGACAGAGGTGCGAGAGGACTTGAAGAACGGCCATGTTTCAGCACTCTGCCGCTGGATCTTGTGTTGGTAAGACCTGTCTTAGGTGTGCTCCGTAAAGACAAAAGAGTGGAGAGAATGGCATGCATGTGGAATACTTAATAGTAGTTTTGAATAATAATTTCTCTATTTCAGGAAATGTCAGGCAGGTAATATTAATGGGATCGTAGTAATCTTCGGAAGTGACCAACGGTCACAATGAAACCACGTGTAGCTAAAGTTCCGAGTGCTAAAGTTAAGCTGAAATACTGGCGTGTGTACTATAAGTTGGAAATATTTAAGAAATGGCGTGTGCAGGACTTGAAATTAGAGACGAGCACTTCCACGTGGTGAGTACTGTGTGAGTCTCAAACTGAGTATGACACAAAGGATGAAGAGAAGTACTCGACCATGGTATCAGTTGAGGACTCGCGTGTGTGACGAATACGTTTTTAATATTACTTTGCGTGTTATGTTTCTGTGTGACGCTTGTTTCAAACTATAATACTCTGAGAGCGAAGCAAGGTGAGTCAGCCGTCTATCCAGCAGCGCCACTTGGCTTGCATTGCGCAGGAAGACGTGCATATATCCTTCAGAGTTCATAGTAGGAAAGAAAAGTAACGATGTGGGGCAGTGTCGTGTGAAACTGGGATGAATACTAATTGAAGTGGGAAAGCTGAAAGTGATGTGATTATAACGTTGTGACTATTCCTTGTGTTGTATTCCATGTTGCAGTGTGGTGTATTTCATGTAATTTAAGTATGTGTGGTTTGCATGGGAGAGTAACAAGATAGGTTCAGAGGCAGTGGGTTATGCATGTTCCTTTTTTTACCGCTCGGTCTGGAGGAAATTTTCGTGACGATGGGTGTGAGAGTCGAAGTGTGACATATAGCAAAAGATCCACCATCCTATCCAGAAAGTGCACTGTAGTGTTAGATAATTACGAGACCATAAGATGGAGAATGACCAATGTAAAGCCATGCCCACTGGGCGGAGTTAACAATGAATAAAAAAACTAAGAACACAGATAAGCTAAGCCAAGATAGATACGAAGCCCGCGGCTACCACAGAAGTACAATTTTATACGCCAACTAGCTCCGCAGATGACGAAGAGATTGAGAAAATGTATGATGAGATGAAAGAAATTATTCAGATAAAGAAGGGAGACGGAGATTTAAGTCATGGGGGACTGGCATTCGATAGTAGGGAAAGGAAGTGTATCAAAAGTAGTAGGTGAATATGGAGTGGGGGTAAGGAATGAAACAGGAAGCCGTCTGGTAGAATTTCTCACAGAGCATAATTTAAGCATAGCTAATACTTGGTTTAAGAATAATGAAAGAAGGTTGTAAACGTGGAAGAGGCCTAGAGACGCTGGAAGGTTTCAGATAGATTATATAGTGGTAAGACAAAGATTTAGAAACGAGGTTTTAAATTGTAAGACGTTTCCAGGGGCAGATGTGGACGCTGACGACAAACTATTGGTTATGAACTGTAGATTAAAACGGAATAAAATACAAAAAGGTGGCAATTTTAAGAGATGGAACCTGGATATCTGAAAGAATCAGAGGTTGTAGACAGTTTCAGAGAGAGAAATAGGGAACGACTGACAAGAACGGGAGAAAGTAATACGGTAGAAGAAGAATGGGTAGCTTTGAGAGATAAAATAGTGAAGGCAGCAGAGGTACAGATAGGTAAAAAGACTCCTTAGGTAACTCAAGATATACTGAATTTAATTGATGAAAGGAGAAAATGTAAAAACGATGCAGGCAAAAACGAAAATAAAAGGTCTCAAAAATCAGACCGACAGGAAGTGCAAAATGACTAGGCAGGAATGCCTAGAGGATAAATGTAATGATGTAAACGCATAGGGGTAAGATAGATACTGCCTACAGGAAACATAAAGAGACCTTTCGAGAAAAGGGAACCACTTGTATGATTATAAAGATCTCAGTTGGAAAACCAGTACCAAGCAAAGAAGGGAAAGCGGAAACGTAGATAGAGTATATAGAAGGTCTATACAAGGTCGAAGTATTTGAGGGCAGTGTTATGAAAATGAACAAGGACGTAGATGAACATGAAATAGGAGATACGATACTGCGTGAAGAATTTGACAGTGCGCTGAAAGACCTAAGTTGAAACAAGGCCACGGGAGTTGACAACATTCCATTGGTGCTACTGATAGCCTTGGGGGAGCCAGTCCTGACAAAACTCTACCATCTCGTGAGCAATATGCATGAGACAGGCGAAATACTCTCGGACTTGAAGAAGAATATAGTAACTCAAATCCCAAAGAAAGCAAGTGTTGACAGGTGTGAAAATTATCAAACTATCAGTTTAATAAGTCACGGCTGCAATATACTAACATGAATTCTTTACAGACGAATGGAAAAACTGGTAGAAGCTTATCTTAGAAAATAAGTTAAGGAAAGGCAAACCTACATTTCTAGCATTTGTAGACTTGGAAAAAGTTTTTCACAATGTTGACTGGAATACTCTCTTTCAAATTCTAAAGGTGGCAGGGGTAAAATACAGGGAGCGAAAAGCTATTTACAATTTGTACAGAAATTAGATAGCAATTATAAGAGTCGAGGGGCATGAAAGAGAGGCAGTGGATGAGAAGGGAGTGAGACAGTGTTGTAGCATAACTCCGATGTTATTCATTCTGTATAGTGAAAAAGCAGTAGAGGAAACACAAGAAAAATTTGATGTAGGAATTAAAATCCATGGAGAAGAAATAAAAACTTTGAGGTTTGCCGATGACATTGTTATTCTGTCAGAGACAAAATAAAGAGACCTGGAAGAGCAGTTGAACGGAATGGACAGTGTCTTGAAAGGAGAAGTAAGATGAACATCAATGATGGCCGAAGTAGAGAGGCTATAAAATGTAGACTGGTAATGAGAAGGAAAGTGTTTCTGAAGAAGAGAAGTCTGTTAACGTCGAGTATAGATTTAAGTATCAGGAATTCTTTTCTTTTCTGAAAGTATTTGTATGGAGTGTAGCCATGTATGGAAGTGAAACATGAACGATAAATAGTTCAGACAAGAAGAGATTAGAAGTTTTCGAAACGTGATGTTACAGAAGAATGCTGAAGATTAGATGGCTAGATCACGTAACCAATGAAGAAGTACTGAATAGACTTGGGTAGAAGATGAATTTGTGGCACAACTTGACTAGAAGAAGGGATCGGTTGGTAGGACATGTTCTGAGGGGTCAAGGGGTCACAAATTTAGTATTGGGGGGGCAGCGTGGAGGGTAAAAATCGTAGAGGGAGACCAAGAGATGAATACACCAAGCAGACTCAGAAGGATGTAGGTTGCAGTAGTTAGTTGGAGATGAAGAAGCTTCCCCAGGATAGAGTAGCATGGAGAGCTGCTACAAACCAGTCTCTGGACTGACGATCACAACAACAACAACGTCGACAGCCATTGTTCCGTTGCAAGAAGTGTGTTACGAGAAAAAATACTCATTCTATGTATTATTACAATCTTTTTGCTGCCAAACAATACGATCTCGTGACTACCAATCCATTCTGTAAAAACTGCAAATCAATAGCACATTCTACTTTCACCATATTTGCAGTGAAAGTTTTAGGTGATTCACACTGTATACTTTATTAGTATACACAATACAGGTAACATATATACCGATTTACTGCAAAGTTCTTGGACGATGTAATTCAAATTCCTACAGTCAGAAGAAACATTGAAATAAATTGCTAAAAAATTAAACACCTAACAAATCGATATACATCGTGGTAAACTGAGTGTAATTGCTATAGCGAGAATGAATTACAGCGTCTATACAAGTCTTGGAGATAGTAGCATCAGTCGTCACTAGATTGCAGGACGTGCGAAAGCTCGATAATTTGGAGAAACATGATTGCAGACTCTTTTTTATTGATTAGTTGTCATTGTTACATAAGATATATACCTAGAAGATACTTTATGTCGAGTTTGACTGTTACACTTATTACTAAAATCCACAGGAGCATACAAACGCTAAGGCAGGTCGTGTATATGGTTCCAACAAAAGACACTAGATCGCGGTCCCATCAGAAATTCGAACAGAAGTCGAGATTTCCCGATCTGAGACGGAAAGTGTTCGAACAGTTCAAATACGGCCCTACTTGAAACAGTGACAACAGAGCTGAAACAATAGAAGACGAATTCTTCAAAAAACACGGTGAGATACTTACCGCTAAATGTAAGAAGAGATGGCCTAACTACATATTCTCCTACAGAGAAAGCCGATCAAGGGGGTGCAGTGGTTAGCACGCTGGACTCGCATTCGGGAGGACCACGGCTCAAACCCGCGTCTGGCAATCGTGTTTTAGGTTTTCCGTGATTTCCCTAAATCACTACGGGCAAGTGCCGAGATGGTTTCTTTGAAAAGACACGGCCGACTGCCTTCTCCATCCTTCCCTAATCTGACGGAACCGATGATTTCGCTCTTGGGGCCCCTCCCCCAAATCAGCCAATCATACAGGGAAACATAGTGTCTGCAAAAATTTGCTTAAACAAGTGAATTATCGATGCTAATAGAAAATGCCCCCCATGAACCACGGACCTTGCTGTTGGTGGGGCGGCTTGCATGTCTTAGCATTACAGATAGCCACAATGGAGGGGTAGCCGTGGAAAGGCCAGGCAAACGTGCGGTCCCTCAAGAGGGGCAGCAGTTTCAGGGGCAGCAGTCAGGAAGACTGACTCATCTGACCTCGTAACATCAACCAAAACGGCCTTGCTGTGCTGTGGATAGCTGAAAGCAAAGATAAACAACAGTTGTAATTTTCCCAGAGGACATGCATCTCTACTGTATGGCTAAATGATGATGGTGTCCTCTCGGGTAAAATATTCCAGAAGTGAATAGTTCCCCATGCGGATCTCCGGGTGGGGACTATTCAGGAGGAAGTCATTATCAGGAGAAACAAAACTGGCGTTGTGCGGATCAGAGTTTGCAATGTCGGAGTAATGGGGCAGGTAGGTTAGAAAATTTAAGAAGAGAATTGGAGAGGTTAAAGTTCGGTTGCAGGCGGAACAGAACTTTCGGTCAGGTGAATACAGGGTTATATATACAAAATCGAATAGAGGCAATGCAGGAGTAGGTTTAATAGTGAATAAAAAAAACAGGAAAGCAGATAAACTACTGTGAACAGTATAGTTAACGCATTATTGTAGCCAAGATAGACACGAATCAGACACGCACCACAGTAGTACAAGTTTTGTATGCCAACTACGTCTGCAGATGATGAAGAGATTGAAGAAATATATAATGAGATAAAAGAAATTATTCAGATAGCTGAGGGAGTCGAAAATTTAATAGCCATTTGGGACTGGCATTCGATATTAAGAAAAGGAAGAGAAGGAAAAATAGCACGTGAATATGGACAATAGAGAAAGGAATGAAAGAAAAAACCGCCTAGTAGAGTTTTGCACAGAGCGTAATTTAACCATAGTTAACACTTGGTTTAAGAATCGTGAAAGAAGGTTGTATACGTGGCGAGACCTGGAGACACCGGAAGGTTTCAGATTGATTATATGATAGTAAGACATACATTTGGAAACCAGATTTTCAATTGTAAAACAATAGAATATAATATAATAATGACAATTCAGAGGAAAGCAGGTGCTCACAGGTGTGAAAATTACCTAACTATCAGTTTAATGAATCACGGCTGCAAGATACTAACGCAAATTCTTTACACAAGAATGGAAAAGCTTGTAGAAGCCGCGTCGGGGAAATGTTGGAACACGCGAGGCAATACTGACCCTACGACTTTTCATAGAAGATAGGTTAAGTAAAGGTAAACCTGCGTTTATAGCATTTGTAGACTTACAGAAAGCTTTTGACAATGTTGATTGGAATTTTTTTTTTTTTTTTTTTTGTCACGAGTCTACTGACTGGTTTGACGCGGCCCGCCACGAATTCCTTTCCTGTGCTTATCTCTTCATCTCAGAGTAGCACTTGCAACCTACGTCCTCAATTATTTGCTTGACGTATTCCAATCTCTGTCTTCCTCTACAGTTTTTGCCCTCTACAGCTCCCTCTAGTACCATGGAAGTCATTCCCTCATGTCTTAGCAGATGTCCTATCATCCTGTCCCTTCTCCTTATCAGTGTTTTCCACATATTCCTTTCCTCTCCGATTCTGCGTAGAACCTCCTCATTCCTTACCTTATCAGTCCACCTAATTTTCAACATTCGTCTATAGCACCACATCTCAAATGCTTCGATTCTCTTCTCTTCCGGTTTTCCCACAGTCCATGTTTCACGACCATACAATGCTGTACTCCAGACGTACTTCCTCAGAAATTTCTTCCTCAAATTAAGCCCGGTATTTGATATTAGTAGACTTCTCTTGGCCAGAAATGCCTTTTTTTGCCATAGCGAGTCTGCTTTTGATGTCCTCCTTGCTACGTCCGTCATTGGTTATTTTACTGCCTAGGTAGTAGAATTCCTTAACTTCATTGACTTCGTGACCATCAATCCTGATGTTAAGTTTCTCGCTGTTCTCATTTCTACTACTTCTCATTACCTTAGTCTTTCTCCGATTTACTCTCAAACCATACTGTGTACTCATTAGACTGTTCATTCCGTTGAGCAGGTCATTTAATTCTTCTTCACTTTCACTCAGGATAGCAATGTCATCAGCGAATCGTATCATTGATATCCTTTCACCTTGTATTTTAATTCCACTCCTGAACCTCTCTTTTATTTCCATCATTGCTTCCTCGATGTACAGATTGAAGAGCAGGGGCGAAAGGCTACAGCCTTGTCTTACACCCTTCTTAATACGAGAACTTCGTTCTTGATCGTCCACTCTTATTATTCCCTCTTGGTTGTTGTACATATTGTATATGACCGGTCTCTCCCTATAGCTTACCCCTACTTTTTTCAGAATCTCGAACAGCTTGCACCATTTTATATTGTCGAACGCTTTTTCCAGGTCGACAAATCGTATGAAAGTGTCTTGATTTTTCTTTAGCCTTGCTTCCATTATTAGCCGTAACGTCAGATTTGCCTCTCTCGTCCCTTTACTTTTCCTAAAGCCAAACTGATCGTCACCTAGCGCATTCTCAATTTTCTTTTCCATTCTTCTGTATTTATTCTTGTAAGCAGCTTCGATTCATGAGCTGTTAAGCTGATTGTGCGATAATTCTCGCACTTGTCAGCTCTTGCCGTCTTCGGAATTGTGTGGATGATGCTTTTTCGAAAGTCAGATGGTATGTCGCCAGACTGATATATTCTACACACCAACGTGAATAGTCGTTTTGTTGCCACTTCCCCCAGTGATTTTAGAAATTCTGATGGAATGTTATCTATCCCTTCTGCCTTATTTGACCGTAAGTCCGCCAAAGCTCTTTTAAATTCCGATTCTAATACTGGATCCCCTATCTCTTCTAAATCGACTCCTGTTTCTTCTTCTATCACATCGGACAAATCTTCACCCTCATAGAGGCTTTCAATGTATTCTTTCCACCTATCTGCTCTCTCCTCTGCATTTAACAGTGGACTTCACGCTGCACTCTTAATGTTACCACCGTTGCTTTTAATGTCACCAATGGTTGTTTTGTCTTTCTTGTATGCTGAGTCTGTCCTTCCGACAATCATATCTTTTTCGATATCTTCACATTTTTCCTGCAGCCATCTCGTCTTAGCATCCCTGCACTTCCTATTTATTTCATTCTTCAGCGACTTGTATTTCTGTATTCCTGATTTTCCCGGAACATGTTTGTACTTCCTCCTTTCATCAATCAATTGAAGTGTTTCTTCTGTTACCCATGGTTTCTTCGCAGCTACCTTCTTTGTACCTATGTTTTCCTTCCCAACTTCTGTGATGGCCCTTTTTAGAGATGTCCATTTCTCTTCAACTGTACTGCCTACTGCGCTATTCCTTATTGCTGTATCTATAGCGTTAGATAACTTCGAGCGTATCTCGTCATTCCTTAGTACTTCCGTATCCCACTTCTTTGCGTACTGATTCTTCCTGACTAGTGTCTTGAAAAAAATGGTTCAAATGGCTCTGAGCACTATGGGACTTAACATCTATGGTCATCAGTCCCCTAGAACTTAGAACTACTTAAACCTGACTAACCTAAGGACATCACGCAACACCCAGCCATCACATGGCAAAGAAAAACCCTGACCCCGCCGGGAATCGAACCCGGGAACCCGGGCGTGGGAAGCGAAAACGCTACTGCACGACCACGAGCTGCTGGCAACCAGTGTCTTGAACTTCAGCCTACTCTTCATCACTACCATATTGTGATCTGAGTCTATATCTGCTCCTCGTTACGCCTTACAATCCAGTATCTGATTTCGGAATCTCTGTCTGACCATGATGTAATCTAATTGAATTCTTCCCGTATCTCCCGGCCTTTTCCAACTATACCTCCTCCTCTTGTGATTCTTGAACAGGGTATTCGTTATTACTAGCTGAAACTTGTTACAGAACTCAATTAGTCTTTCTCCTCTTTCATTCCTAGTCCCAAGCCCATATTCTCCTGTAACCTTTTCTTCTACTCCTTCCCCTACAACTGCATTCCAGTCGCCCATGACTATTAAATTTTCTTCCCCTTTACATACTGCATCACCCTTTCAATATCCTCATACGTTTTCTCTATCTGTTCATCTTCAGCTTGCGACGTCGGCGTGTATACCTGAACTATCGCTGTCGGTGTTGGTCTGCTGTCGATTCTGATTAGAACAACCCGCTCACTGAACTGTTCACAGTAACATACCCTCTGCCCTACCTTCCTATTCATCACGAATCCTACACCTGTTATACCATTTTCTGCTGCTGTTGATATTACCCGATACTCATCTGACCAGAAATCCTTGTCTTCCTTCCAGTTCACTTCACTGACCCCTACTATATCTAGATTGAGCCTTTGCATTTCCCTTTTCAGATTTTCTAGTTTCCCTACCACGTTCAAGCTTCTGACATTCCACGCCCCGACTCGTAGAACGTTATCCTTTCGTTGATTATTCAATCTTTTTCTCATGGTAACCTCCCCCTTGGCAGTCCCCTCCCGGAGATCCGAATGGGAGACTATTCCGGAATCTTTTGCCAATGGAGAGATCATCATGACACTTCTTCAATTACAGGTCACATGTCCTGTGGATACACGTTACGTGTCTTTAATGCAGTGGTTTCCATTGCCTTCTGCATCCTCATGTCGTCGATCATTGCTGATTCTTCCGCCTTTAGGGGCAATTTCCCACCCCTAGGACAAGAGAGTACCCTGAACCTCTATCCGCTCCTCCACCCTCTTTGACAAGGCCGTTGGCAGAATGAGGCTGACTTCTTATGCCGGAAGTCTTCGGCCACCAATGCTGATTATTTATCAAAATTTAGGCAGTGGCGGGGATCGAACCCGGGACCGAAGACGTTTTGATTATGAATCAAAGACGCTACCCTCTTTTTTTTAGACGCTACCCCCTTTTTTTTACCCCTAGACCACTTTTTTATTTTTTATTTTTTTTAAAGAAATGAAATGTCTTTTTTTTTTTTTGCAAGTAGTAAACAGAAAGTTTTATGGTGCACAAAAGACTATCACTTCATAGTTGAAGGAAAGTTGCCCCGCTGCTCTGCGAGAGAAGGGAAATGTGAAAACGAAAATGGGAAAGAAAAAATGCCTTCTGCATCGGTGAGCATCTGAATAGTATCGTAAAATTCCGATAAGAACTTAAGTCCCAGGAAGCAAATAGGATTCATACATACAGGTAACTGGCAACCTCTGCTATCCGAAATATTGTATTTGAAGGATTTAACCGTTAGTTATGATTTTCAGCATATTTCCAAATATCCTCCTGTAGTCACAATGTTGGCTCATTTTAAAGTGTTCAATTTCTATGTAAGAATAATAGTCGAGGAAAGTAGCATACCTATTCTGCATAATAAACGATGCTGTGTGGCCCATGATCCACGTTGCAGCGTTGTTTTTTGCTCGTGGATATCTCAGTTTTTGTGGCTGAATGATCTCTAAAAGGTCTATACCACCGGGCGTCGTACGGTCTATCACCGACAATCGTTGACGAAGAAATGTAGTAATTTCTTCTGCATGTCCGCACGTGAACCTATGGATAAGCGTATCGACTCTTCCGCATGCGTCACAGTTGGGCGTTGGGTGAAGGCCTATTTTATGTAGCTTTTCATTCGTTGCGACTTTATCGTTGACTGTTAGATACCAGTCGGCTATGACGCGTGACGGTAACACGTCGCTGTGCACATTCCGCCACACTATATTCCAATGTGTATGTGGATGTTTTTCTTCGAGACGATTCCTGTGGTTTGTTGTCATGAGAAGGCCATAAAGCTTCCTGTTCGTCTGGCTTCCGTTATCGACGATGTTGTGTCGAATGTAGCTCATTTCCATAATCCTAGACCCTAGACCACGGGTACACCCTCTGTTACAACTTCTAAAGGTGGTAGGTATAAAATACAGGGAGCGAAAGGCTATTTATAATTTGTACAGTAACCCAAATGGCACATATAAGAGTCGTGGGGCATGAAACACAATGCCTTGACTGAGCGTTCCGTGGCCTTTGTTTGGAATTGCGTGCCGAATTTTTCTCAGTATTTCACAGTATCGTACGGTACTGACGGTTTCACCTCTGGGAAGGAACTCAACAGTTAGAAAACGACGCAAAAACCGGTATTCAGCAACGGTTGTCTTCCCTGCTGGCATTTTTATACGAAGAGGATACAGAAAAGTTGGATTCCAACCGTGGCAGAGGCTGAACAATGGTGGCGACTATATACAGAAAAATGGCTTAAAAAGTGCTCTTTCTAAAAAAACAAAAAATTTGGTTTGAAAAAAAAAGTTTTATGAGTTTTTTGCAAAATTGTACTTACTTTCGAGGCGAGGCTTGTGTATCTGTCGTTAGAAAATTTTTGCGTGACATTCTCAGCGCTGATCGAATGGCGTTGCGTTTTTTGATGGAATTGGCTACAGTACAGCAGCGTTGAGTGTCAGACTGATGAAACAAATATCTTGACTGTACCCATTCAGCCGTACCTTACTGCTAAAAGTGTGTGTTAGTTTATCATAACGAATCATCATTACGTTATCCCTTCGGCCCATTGTAATTTCCATTATACTTACTGGTTTCGTAACCTCAGTCTGTGCTATGACTTGTAAAATCTATGATTACAAATTTCATTTTGTTGAAGTTGAAACTTTTTGCAGCTTGAACTCAGAATCTCCCCCTGGTGGTATTTTTTATATTTAAATGTAATAAACAGCTGTCAGGTTATATGTTTATTACCTTAGAATTTTTCTTTCTTTGTAGCATGAGTTGCGATAACATCACATAGTCCTAGATGTCATCAATACTGACCGGATGTTCTTGGGGTGGTGTGGGGTCTTTCACTAAATCCATACCATGGTTTGACAGAATTCTAATCTTTGTGTTTCATGGACACGTAGCACATTGCAACAGATCCTGTACCATGTGCCTGACAACATGTGTTCATTTGTTGCCATGGTATCCTGTGTATTTATGATGAGATTAGTCAATGTTGGTTCTGAGAAATGAGGGTTGCCCAGAGTACGCCAGATTCTGAATGCAATCTTTGGGAAGGCTGGCCGGCCGGTGTGGCCGAGCGGTTTTAGTTGCTTCCGTCCGGAACCGCGCTGCTGGTACGGTCGCAGGTTCGAATCCTGCCTCGGGCATGGATGTGTGTGATGACCTTAGGTTTAAGCACTTCTAAGTCTAGGTGACTGATGACCTCAGATGTTAAGTCCCATAGTGCTTTCAGCCATCTTTGGGAAGGCTCCTTTATTGCACCCCACTGACTGTTCAAAATGGTTCAAATGGCTCTGAGCACTATGGGACTTAACATCTGAGGTCATCAGTCCCCTAGACTTAGAACTACTTAAATCTAACTAACCTAAGGACATCACACACATCCATGCCCGAGGAAGCATTCGAACCTGCGACCGTATCAGTCACGCGTTTCCGGATTGAAGCGCCCAGAACCGCTCGGTCACAGCGGTCGGCTCTCAAATCTTCATAAAAGACGTTGTTTAATGTGGACAAGAGATGGAACCAGAAAGGAGGGGGGAGATTGCAAAAAACCACAACAGGTTTGGCTTATCTGGGCAGCTCACATAATCCAAGCTAAAGATACAAGATGGCACAAAGTACGACAAAATTACGCAGCACAAGTTGCCTGGCAGTGTGAGCAAGTGCTAAGCCGTTCAGAATACGGATCCCACTACAGCATTTGCGATACTTCACTAAAATCAGCAAACTGAGTGTCCATCAGCACCAAGTAGTGGCCAGAAGACGAGTGATCCTAGCGGCAGGTGGCGGTAGAATGATTGTAAAACATAGACTTCCCTCCACAACTCTCTACATGGAGGATCAACTCAATGTTGTTGCCAATGTGACCGACAAGTACATCGATTTTTTCATGAAAAAAGAGAGGGACACAGCAGAAACTTCCCACTCCTGGGGTACAAAATGTATCTTGAACAATAAAAGGTCGTAATGGAATGGAGTGGTATCCCTTCAATTGGTCGACTTCTTCACAGCAAGTACGGTGGCGCGGCGACTCAGTTAGATTCGGTATACCACATCTTGGAGTCTTCTCACACCGACTAATTGGCGTCCCGTCCTGTGATTTCTGAACAGCATAGGCAAAAATGTGGTGGTAAATCATTCTCCGGGTATGGCAGTGACGGTACGGTGGCTTCCCGTCAGGGCACGGAGAAGCGTCGGTTCTGCCAACAGCCGGCCGCTGTGTCCGAGCGGTTCTAGGCGCTTCAGTACGGGATCGCGCTGCTGCTACGGTCGCAGTTTAGGATCCTGGATGTGTGTGTTGTCCTTAGGTTAGTTAGGTTTAAGTAGTTCTAAGTCTAAGGGACTGATGACCTCAGATGTTAAGTCCCATAGTGCTTAGAGCCATTTGAACCATTTGTTCTGCCAACAAAAGCCGAAGCAGGCTGCACTTGTACTTCCACGAAAACTGCCCAGCTCCCAGCTGATGTTCGTCCTTTCTGATAAGTCACCGACCACCTCCTGCCAACGAAGAGGATGCAGAAACCACACTGGAAAAACACCTCTCCAGTGAGGAAAATACAAACTTTTTTTCTAGCAGTTGTGCCCTGTACACTCTAAGGAAAATGAAGCACAAATTGGTGCCAAAAATGAATCGATACTGTATAGCGATATGTCACAATAATATTACATTTTTTTTAGTTGCCATGCTGCTGAATGGTCAACTCCAGTTTCATTAGTTCGAATCAGTGTAAGATAAAAAAATTTCGTAAGGAAACTGCGATTTAGGGCAGTTCTCTCAGCAGAGGAAATGGATGTGTTTCCTGGTGTGGTGCACCTCTTGGCAGGGAGCCATTACAGAATGTCCCACATCATCGAGAGTATAAGATTTTAAACAAAAGAGAAACTGTAGTATGTGACTACGACACAATTATTTGCCCAGTGGGTGATCTGAAGCAGTAAAATTTGCAACTGGGCAGGGGCCAGACTTGTGGTGGGGATCCAGCACACTCAAATTACATTAAGGGGACCGTACCGTGGTTCAGGTCGAAAA
The DNA here is from genome assembly GCF_021461395.2 of Schistocerca americana. NCBI lineage: Eukaryota > Metazoa > Arthropoda > Insecta > Orthoptera > Acrididae > Schistocerca > Schistocerca americana. Next base: position 557,268,348 of record NC_060124.1, on the reverse strand, counting down.
AAAATCGATTTTCGGTTTTCATCCAATTTCGACAGATTAAGGTTTTATTTAAGTACTCTGAAAAGGATTTTGCTGAAAAAGAATTTAAAGAACATTTCCCTACACGTGTTTTATGTGCCACACCCGCTTTTCTGTCACCCACTTTTCTGTCACCCACTTTTCTGCACATAATTTAGATCTTTATATACCCTACATTGCAAGTTGGGGATTTTTTTTTTACTCCCGAGTGTGTTGGCTATCCTTGGAATGCAACGGTCGGTGTTCTTTTGTTTCTGCTGTGGTCGTCCGAGGTGGCCGAGCGGTTCTGGGCGCTACAGTCTGGTACCGCACGACCGCTACGATCGCAGGTTCGAATCCTGCCTCGGGCATGGATGTCTGTGATGTCCTTAGGTTAGTTAGGTTTAAGTAGTTCTAAGTTCTAGGGAACTGATGACCTCAGATGTTAAGTCTCATAGTGCTCAGAGCCATTTTTTTCTGCTGTTTGTAAACAACACGCTTTCAAACACGCGGTTAGTTTTGTTCATGGGTGATTGCGAGTAGCTGTTATAGAAAACCAGCAGGTATGCTATGGGCAGGAAATTAGGAGAAATGAAGAAAATCTGGAGGCAATGAAGAGAGATGTTTGAGTCATATTCTTCCATAAGTCCTCTACTGATAAGCCATGTCATGGATTGTGTCCATCAGGAAAAAATTCGTGGTGCAAATACAATAGAGCTCAGGCAACTGGAGAATCTTATTCTCACCAGCATTCTCTTCCGGCATCTGTTATTACAGCAATTAAACATATTTTCACAGACTTGGCTCATCCTGACCTTCTAAGGAAATGTCTACATGAGCAGACACAGAACCCAAATGAATGTTTCAGCAGCATAATTTGGAACCGCCTTCCTAAAACTGTATTTGTAGGCATGCATACAATGAAACTAGGAGTTCATGATGCTGTTATTACATTCAGCTGCGGTAATATTGGAAAGTGTTGGGTACTGACAAAGCTGGGAATTAATCCTAGTGAAAATATGATCACTGGGCTGCAACATTGCGATAAAATGAGGACAGCCGATGCAGACAGGTCTGCATCTAATATGGCCAAGAAAGCAAGACAAACATCCAGGAAGGTGGAAAAGAAGCTAGAAGAGCTGCTGGACGCCGAAGAAGAGCCATCATATGCAGCAGGACAGTTTTAAGTAACTGTAAGTAACAAATTTCAAAAGTTTTTTCTTTAAAGTCAATTTCCCGCAAACTAAAATTTTCAATACATATGCCCCATTATATCAGAAACTATTATAGATAAATAAATGAAATTTTCAGAGACTCGCATAACATAAAAAGCCACCTCTGGTACTACATTCATTAATATTCCCCCATTAGGAACTTAAAACAAATATTTTATGCAGAAAAAACTTAATATTTTTGTTAATAAATTTAAAAAAAATGTATTTCTTAAAAACTATAAAACGGTTAAAGTAAATTTTAGTACAATTGACTCTATTAGCATCATGTAAAATACAGTAAAAATATTAATGCCCTGCATCAAATAATTTTTTTCAGAAATGGGTCAAATACTTGCCCAAAATTAACATGGGTTAGATAGGCAGGGTGTGATCCCCTTAACTGAAAACCGTGGAGTGAAGTGCGAGATGAACGCCAGCACGTTGAACCCGCTGGACAGATCCTCGCTCTGGACTGTGACGTGGTAGAGGGAGGACGTGCCTTAGGTACTCTACGAGATGGCTGCATGCAGCTGAGACTGAGAAAAAATGGCCTTCGCATGAGTATCAGCTAGGATTAGATCTGTATAAAGTCTACTGATGTTTATTGGCCTGTTTTACTATTTTTTAAGGTTTTTTGTCACTACATGTTAATAAGTTTATTGACACTAATTATCGACGAATGTCTACTGCGCCCCATTGTACGAAAGTGTCACAATAACTTTTGAGTAAATTTCGCCAGTGGATCATGTACACTGACCAGCCACTGCAGGGCTGAATGCCGCCTGGTGACGCTGGCAGTCACGTGATAGGGTAAGGAAAGTACCGGGTGATCAAAAAGTCAGTATAAATTTGAAAACTTAATAAGCCACGGAATAATGTAGGTAGAGAGGTAAAAATTGACACACATGCTTGGAATGACGTGGGGCTTCAATATAACAAAAAAAAAAAGTTCACAAAGTGACCGACAGATGGCGCTGGACAGCAAAACGTCAGTGACTGCGCATGACAATCGTGTTACAGAATCGCATCATCCCCAGCCTGGCTGATAAACACCTGCTGGAACGTACGATGTTTATGCAGGATGGCGCTCCACCCCATATTGCTAGACGCATGAAAGATCTCTTGCGCTCGTCGTCTGGTGATGATCGTGTGCTCGGTCGTCACTTTCGTCATGCTTGGCCTCTCAGGTCCCCAGACCTCAGTCCGTGCGAATATTGGCTTTGGGGTTGCCTGAAGTCGCAAGTGTATCGTGATCGACCGACATCTCTAGGGATGCTGAAAGACAACATCCGACGCCAATGCCTCACCGTAACTCCGGACATGCTTTACGGTACTGTTCACAACATTATTCCTCTGCTACAGCTATTGCTCAGGAATGATGGTGGACATATTGGGCATTTCCTGTAAAGATCATCATCTTCGCTTTGTCTTACTTTGTTATGCTAATTATTGCTATTCTGATCAGATGAAGCGCCATCTGTCGGACATTTTTTGAACGTTTGTATTTTTTTTTGTTCCAATAAAACCCCGTGTCATTCCAAGCATGTGCGTCAATTTGTACCTCTCTATCTATATTATTCCGTGATTTATTCAGTTTTCAATTTTATACTGTTTTTTTTTTATCACCCGGTATATAAGCGGAGCAGAGGCAAGCGGGGAAACATTCTAGCTATGGTATGGACCGCAGAAGGGGGAATCAGCTATTGTAAACGACTTTGAAACACTTGAGATTGTTCTCACCCGGCGCCTGGGGACGAATATCTCAAAAGCTGTGAAGCTCGTCGGATGTTCACGCGCTGTTGTCAACATCTGAAGGCTGGGGAACGAAGACTAGACGAAAGGATGTTGGATGTCCACACCTCATCACAGAACGCAGTGCTCGGAGGCTTGCCCTTTTTGTAAAGTGGAATATGTGACGATATACGGGAGTTCTGACGACATCTTAAAATTCTGGTGCAGGCGTAAATGTTTCGAAGCACACTGTTCCCTGCAGCAGACGACCTCTGCGTCTTGTCATGCTGGCCCAGTTACAAAGTCATTTACGACTGCAGTAGTCACGGGATCATCCAGGCTGGACCGTAAAGCAATGAAAAGTGTCACTTGGTTAGAAAAATCAAGTTCCTTGTTAACACCAGGTAGACGGTCGTGTCCAGCTACGTCGTCATCCAGGTAAAGACTGTTCCACACATGTGCAGCACTGGGGTTGCAGGCTGTTGGAAGCTAACGCTAGGAGGGAAACTTACGTGGACTTCCATGAGACCTGTGGTAGTAATCGAAGCCATTGCGGCATCTGTGAACTACGCAAACATTATTGCAGCTACCTGCATCCTTGAACGCTAATGTCTTCCACGAACTCGATGGCATCATCCAGCAGGATAACTATCCATATCACAAGGCCAAAGTCGTGCTACAGTGGTTTGAAGAGCATGACAGTGAACTCAGGCTCATGTGCTAGCCATCAAATTCACCTGATATGAACCCAGAAGAAGAAATCTGGGATGCTGTCGGTTGTTAACGCTGCACTAACAAACCACCAGCAAAACCTGTGCATTGACATACGCTAGCACATACCTCCAGAGTCCATATCAGGCAAAATGGCTGCTGACTGCGTTCTAATGGTGGACCGACACGATGCGAAACATGTGGTCATAATGTTTTCGCTCGTCTGTATATGATTAGAAAATCGATTCGTTGTTCTGACGTAGGCAGGTTCAAATGGCTCTGAGCACTATGGGACTTAACATCTGTGGTCATCAGTCCCCTAGAACTTAGAACTACTTAAACCTAACTAACCTAAGGACATCACACACATCTACGCCCGAGGCAGGATTCGAACCTGCGACCGTAGCAGTCGCGGACGTAGGCAGGAAGAGAAGCAAAACCTACTTCTGTCTTTCCTAGATTTGAAGGAATAGTTCCAGACCTGTTATACAATATTAATTTTTGTCATATTCCAGATTTGCCAAATGACTTGTAACACAACTTTAGTTAAACTGTAATGTGACAAGCTGTGGGACAATGTGGAAATTAATTGGACGTGCTAAGGTAGTAAAGGAGCCGGCATCCTCAAATTTTCAAATAATCCGGCACGAGTAGTGCAAAACGAAAACATACATTTTTATGCTGTTTGCTACAGTTACATTATCTACATCTACATTTACATGTACATCCATACTCCGCAAGCCACCTGACGGTGTGTGGCGGAGGGTACCTTGAGTACCTCTATCGGTTCTCCCTTCTATTCCAGTCTCGTATTGTCTGTGGAAAGAAAGATTGTCGGTATGCCTCTGTGTGGGCTCTAATCTCTCTGATTTTATCCTCATGGTCTCTTCGCGAGATGTACGTAGGTGGGAGCAATATTCTGCTTGAATCCTAGGTGAAGGTATATTCTCGAAACTTCAACAAAAGCCTGTACCGAACTACTCAGCGTCTCTGTGGCAGAGTCTTCCACTGGAGTTTATCTATCATCTCCGTAACGCTTTCGCGGTTACTAAATGATCTCGTAACGAAGCGCGCTGCTCTCCGTTGGATCTTGTGTATCTCTTCTCTCAACCCTACCTGGTACGGATCCCACACCGGTGGGCGAACAAGTGTACTTGAACCTACTACTTCTGTTTTCGGACTACATTTCTTTAGGCTTCTTCCAGTTAATCTCTGTCTGGCATTAGGCGCTACAGTCTGGAACCGTGCCACCGCTACGGTCGTAGGTTCGAATCCTGCCTCGGGCATGGATGTGTGTGATGTCCTTAGGTTAGTTAGGTTTAAGTAGTTCTAAGTTCTAGGGGACTGATAACCTCAGAAGTTAAGTCCCATAGTGCTCAGAACCATTTCAACCATTTTTTCAGTCTGGCATCTGCTTTACCGCCGATTAATTTTATATGGTCATTCCATTTTAAATCACTCCTAATGGGTACTCCCAGATAATTTATGGAATTAACTGCTTCCAGTTGCTGACCTGCTATATTGTAGATAAATGATAAAGGATCTTTCTTTCTATGTATTCGCAGCACATTACACTTGTCTACATTGAGATTCAATTGCCATTCCCTGCACCCTGCGTTAATTCGTTGCAGATCCTCCCGCATTTCAGTAGAATTTTCCATTGCTACAACCTCTCGATGTACTACAGCATCATCCGCAAAAAGCCTCAGTGAACTTCCGATGTTATCCACAAGGTCATATACAACGGTCCTACGACACTCCCCTGCGACACGCCTGAAATCACTCTTCTCTCCATTGAGAATGACATGCTGCGTTCTGTTATCTAGGTACTCTTCAATCCAATCACACGATTGGTCTGATAGTCCACATGCTCTTACTTTGTTCATTAAACGACTGTGAGAAACTGTATCAAACGCCTTGCGGAAGTCAAGAAACATGGCATCTACCTGGGAACCCGTATCTATGGCCCTCTGAGTCTCGTGGACGAATAGCGCGAGCTAGGTTTCACACGATCTTTTCGAAACCCATGCTGATTCGTACAGAGTAGATTTCTACTCTCCAGAAAAGTCATTATACTCGAACGTAATACGCATTGCAAAATTCTACAACTGATCGACGTTAGAGATATAGGTCTAGAGTTCTGCACATCTGTTCGGCGACCCTTATTGAAAACAGGGATGACCTGTGCCCTTATCCAGTCTTTTGGAACGCTACGCTCTTCTAGAGACCTTTTGTACACCGGGGGGCAAGTTCATTCGCGTACTATGTGTAAAATTAATCCGATATCCCATCAGGTCCATGTTGTCCAATGTGTTTGCGAAGCATTCGTTCACCCATTTCCCTGCCCTAATTTCCACTTCATGGTCATCCAGAACCACTTTACTTCCGTTTGTCTCGTATCTTCTGTCGATTCTTACACGGGTTGTTGTAGAACATCTTCTGGTTGCACCAGGCCCACTTGGTTGGCAGCAAGCATTTTGCTAAGTTTTCGAAAACTTTGTTTAACATTCGTTCCCACAGCAGACAATGCTTGCTCTTGGTAAAGTATTTTACAGTTTAGTAAGTTTAAGGTATTGATCTTTATACTTCCATTAACTTTTCCGATTCCCGAAGACCTGTCTGAAGTCGCTACTGAGTTTCACTTGCAACCCGGCGTCCGAACTTCCCCGGATGGTGCCTCCCGGCCAACGGTGCCTAACGATGATTTAATTTTCACTGGCTCTGTTGCCCTACGTATATCTACTTCCATTTCTCGATAGTTACGTCTTTGGTTCACAAAATGGATCATAAGCAAAGTCATTTCTCTCCAAGGCAGAATTTCTTGCAGCAAACTGTTATTTGTCGCAGTTTTTCGTCGAAGAACTGGGTTTATGCAGCTCTGCATCTCAGGTTGACCAGTGCTTCTCTTCATCTCTAATACAAGCTTCGTGCATTTGCTTCTTCTTATTGCAGGGACGCACTGATTTCTCCCTATAGTTCTTACCACTACCCCCACCCCCGTTTACTTCACATACGCAGTTCACTTTGTTCCTCGGGATACGATATACCAATGTATTGCTGCTTCTAGTGCTCAAGTTATCACACACAGCTCCTTTTTTCCTGTTTGGATTCTTCACTGTTTATCTGATTTCCCATTTAATCTTCAGCAACATGCTCTGAGACCAAGAGCATGTTTTAAAAGCATCTTTTCACTTATGTGTAACGTTAATCATCCACCTATCATTTCCATGAAACTTCATACCAAGACGCATACTTTACTTTGTCGACGTTACAGAAAAGTTAAGCTTTCAAACATCCTGCAAGGAAACATTTCTTGTCACGGAAAACCTTGAAAAGGTCATTAGGCTTTCATGATTGAGGAATATCACTGTCACTCTTTCGTCACTGCCCACAGAAATGCCAGTAAAATTTTAACTGTGACTAGGATATAAAACTACGAAAAAGTTTTCGCGGTGCTGTTGTGATTGGCGTCAAGGGCCTATTACTATTTCAATCGTTATTTTGGTCGATCTCAGTATTTTATTCATGGGAAAAATGTAATTAGTGAAATCATATTTTCCATTTATTGGTTTATTACACTTCTGTGTTCGTTTCAAATCATTAGTTGCATCTATAAGGGGCGGTCAAAAAGAAACGAGCCGGAGGAATAATTACAAAAACCGGTACCTGTATGTTAGAAGTATTGACCCTGTCTGTTGAGACACTTGTCCCACTATGACACAAGGCGGTGAATGGCTGTCTCATAAAATTGCCGGGACTGTGATGTGAACCAGTTCCGCACATACAGCTGAACGTTGTCGTCCACACGAGTGCTGGAAAGGTTATGCTGACGTTCTTCTTTAACCAAGATGACCTCTTCTGATTCACTTCCTGCAGCAAGGGACAACAGTGAATTCCCAGCGTTACTCGAAAACCTTGTCCACCCTTCGCCAAGCAATCAAATCAAAATTACCAGCCAATCTCACCCGCTGGGTCATCCTGCTCCACGACAATGCAAAGGCTTATATGGCCAACACAGTCGCGGCACTCCGGCAGAAATTCAAATGGGAGGTTCTCGGCTACCCTCCATACAGTCCGGACCTCTCTCCCTGTGATTACACCATTTTTGGTCTCCTTGAAAAGGCTCTGAGGGGCAAACGATTCACCTCGGACAACGACGTCCAGCTGTGCGTGCGAAATTGGTTCACATCGCAGCACCGGGAATTTTATGAGACAGCCAATCACCACCTTGTGTCACAGAGGAACAAGTGTCTCAACAGCCAGGGTCAATAATACTAACATACAGATACTGGTTTCTGTGATTATGCCTCCGGCTCGTTTCTTTTTGGACGCCCCTTATAATTCCAAGTAGAGTTCATACATAAGTAGATAAATCACATTCACGCAAAGAAACAATAAAATTCTTTCTTCCTTGTGGCGGTAAAGTTTGTGTTTAACGTGAAGCACGAAAGAGCTGCACGTGAATTACCTTCGGAAAGAGCAGCGGCAGGAAAAACCGATTGCTGTAACTTTCTGTATCTCCAGAGCTTCCAGCCTCACGCTTCCGGGAAGCGCTGGAAATCTCGGATTTACTGCGGCTTTGTTCGCGCAATAACTGGAGGTTCTTAGTATTTGCTGTAGTAGGAAGTGAAATTTAGATTTTATCGAGTGATGAAGTTCACTTTTTTCCCGGTCTAACACTTCTTCTCTATTAAATGTTTTGTGCTTCCGAAATGGAACTTAACATTTTTTAAGGAACAGTTTGTCATCTGTCTTGGTTCCATTTCCCAGTGACAGTTCAAACCACGGATATCTTTCGATGAAAATATGCTTGTACCTAATGTTAATGAAGTACTTGTTCTAGCTTTGGCATAACAAATACCTCATTTCTGACAGGTTGTTGGGGAACAACAGATTGAGTTACCGCAGTTTCGATACCACACTTCATCCTTTCATACTCATTTTACGTCTTCGGTTTAAAAAAAAATGGTTCAAATGGGTCTGAGCACTATGGGAATTAAATTCTGAGGTCATCAGTCCCCTAGACCTTAGAACTAGTTAAACCTAACCTAAGGACATCACATACATCCATGCCGGAGGCAGGATTCGAACCTGCGACGTAGCGGTCGGGCGGTTCCAGACTGTAGCGCCTAGAACCGTTCGGCCACCCCGGCCAGCCTTCCGTTTCAGTTTCTATGCACGCAACCTGAGCGAAACTCTTTTGCCGTGAGAACTCACTAAGCTTTCTGGAAATTCGTGGTTCGACGCCATGTCTCCCATAAGATAGTAATAACGTCGTCTTCTCCTGCCTCTCAATCACAATTTCTGTCAAGGGGCAAGGAACACTCTTATCAAAGTAACTATTCAGTTTCAGGCATGCATTTAAGAACTCAAAGGTAACATTTATTAAAACGAATAAGTAAATCGAGATGATACTCACAGCTAATATAGGAGTAGGCATGAGTATACCTGAAGAAACAGAAATTTTCTTTAATATGCAAAAACATCGAGACAGAATCGTGAAGGAGCAAACAGGTCTTAAAGAAAGAACTACTGAAATACCGGCAGCTTCATTGAAGTGTTCAGTTTGTTATAACGTAGCCGCTAAAGTTTACACCCTCATTCATAGACCAGTTTTAACTCGTGACTTCATTTACTAGTATTATACCTTACCTTAACACAGTTGGCTTGCTCCTTTATAACATATATTTATCCGACACTGAAGCGCCAATGTTACTTGTACATTCATGCACATTCAAATACATTGATACGTAAACAGGCAGAATTCGGCGCTGCGGTCAGCAACGCCTATATAAGACAAGAGTCTAGCGCAGTTGTTAAATCGCTTACTGTTGCTACAATGGCAGGTTATCAAGATTAGGCGAGCGGTCTAAGGCGCTGCAGTCATGGACTGTGCGGCTGGTCCCGGCGAAGGTTCGAGTCATCCCTCGGGCATGGGTGTGCGTGTTTGTCCTTAGGATAATTTAGGTTAAGTAGTGTGTAAGCTTAGGGACTGATGACCTTAGCAGTTGTCCCATAAGATTTCACACACATTTGAACATCAAGGTTATCGAGATTAAAGTGAGTTTGAACGTGGTGTTATAGCCGGCGCACGGGCGATGCGACACAGCATCTTAGACGTAGCGCTGAAGGAGGGATTTTCCCGTACGACCATTTTACGAGTGTACCGTGAATATCACGGATCCGGTAAAACACCAAATCCCCGACATCGTTCCGGCCAGAAAAAGATCCGACAAGAACAGGAATAGAACGGTAGACCTGCATGTCAGCAGGGGACTATTCAAGCCGGTGGAGGCTCTGTAATGGTGTGGAGCATGTGCAGTTGGAGTGATATTGGACCCCTGATACGTCTAGGTACGACTCTGACAGGTGACACGTACGTGAGCATCCTGTCTGATCACCTACATCCATTCATGTCCATTGTGCATTCCGACGGACTTGGTCAATTCCAGCAGGACAATACGACTCCCCACATGTCCAGAATTGCTACAGAGTGGCTGCAGCAACATTATTCTGACTTTAAACACTTTGGCTGGCCACCGAACTCCCCGGACATGAACTTTATTGAACATATCTGGGATGCCTTGTAACGAGTTGTTCAGAAGAGATCTCCACCCCCTCGTACTCTTACCGATTTATGGACAGCCCTGCAGGATTCATGGTGTCAGTTCCTTCCTGCACTACTTCAGACATCAGCCGAGTCCATGACAAGTCGTATTGTGGCACTTCAGCATGCTCACGGGACCAGTTTCTTTGGCTGTTCAGTGTATTTTTGTTTCCCATTAAAGGAGCTTCAAACTGTTCGCAGTTCTTGACTTTTCCTTTGTTTGGGGACCATAATTATAATTTTTGAATGAGATGATTATCATTATTTGGCTGTAGGTCATTCTATTAATTATTTATTACACTATCGCGATTTCGGCTCTTGAGACACCTTCAAGTGCAATTCCGGAAACTGAAAGCAATGAAACATGTGAATAACAAATTGCAAAGCGTTATGTGATCATATTTGATAAACACAATTTAAATAGCACTGGTTACAAATTCAGTAAATATCAGACTTTTCTCAATAACATGTCGTCATAATATTACAAAGGGCGTTCAAAAAGTTTTGCACAGTCGCCTCTAATTTTTTTTATTTTGTGCAGGAGAAGTATGAAATTTGTTGTGAACGTACTTGCAACATTTAGCTATAAGTTGGTACATAAAAGTATTTTCTTTTATTTACTGGTGATCCATAATGGATATCGAAGTAGATGCCAGGTTGCTACAACGGTCGGTGATGGAGTTCCTCTTTAAGTCTGGCGATGTCTCTGCCACATCGATTCACAGGAAGTTGCTCCCTGTTTATGGAGAGGACACATTGGATCGCAACAGTATCCAGCGGTGGTTGCAGAGGTTTAAAGAAGATGGTTTCTCTCTACTGGACAATCCACGATGCGGTAGACCATCGACGGCAGTGAGTGATGTGAATAAGGAGACCATTGATCAAATCATCCAAAATGACAGATGTGTGACGACACGACAGGTTGCTGAAATGACTCGTTTGTCATTGGGTAGTGTGTTATTACTAGTACAGTCACTATGGTACTGAGAATCTGTGTACGTTGGATGCCTGGATTATTGACAAGAGAAATGAAAACAATGATGAAGAATGTGTGTGAGGGTCTCATGAAGACCTTTACTGAAGAGTGGAGACAGTGTTTTGACGGCGAACCTGAGAGTAAAACCCAATCCATGGAGTGGCGCCACCCGGGTTCCCCTCGGAAGAAGAAACCAAGACTTTCAAGAACAGAAGGCCAAAAGGCGATTGTCTCCTTCTTCTGGGATCAGTTTGGTGTCATTTTCATTGACTTTTTGGAACCTGGCTCCACAATTAACCGGGACCGTCACTGTTTGTCATTGGAGAAGCTGCGACGTGCCATCAAGACCCATAGACAACAGCTTCAGGGTCAGCTCATCAGACAGGAGAAAATCAGGAAAATGGGCTGGAAAATTGTTCCTCATCCTCCTTACAGTCCGGACTTCCGGACTTGGCTCCGTCTGATTTTTACCTCTTTGGTCGTCTGCGCGGTAAAACATTTGATAGTGAGAAAGACCTTATTTCCTGCGTCAAGCAGTGGTGTAAAAGTCAATCTGCAGAATTTTACCAAAATGCATTTAATCATGGAAAGAGCGTTGGACCAGATGCGTCACAGCTGATGGAGGCTACACTGAGTACGATCAATGTGGAATGTATACCCAAAATAAAACAAGCAAACAAATGATCGACGCACCACGAAAAAGTTATCCGAATGGGACGGAAATGTGCAGATGTGATATACGTATTTACAGACAGTCAAATGATTACTCTTTCAGAAAATTTCGTGACTTATTCAAGAGAAAGACTGTGACAAGTTGAGCAAGTAACTAACGAGTCGGTCCAGATCTGGCCTTATTCAGGCAGTTATTCAGCTTTGCATTGATTGATATGGTTGCTGGATATCCTCCTGAGGATATCGTGCCAAATTTTATCCAATAGGCGCGTCGGCTGGCTGGAGGTCTCTGCCCATAATGCTCCAAAAGTTCTCAAACGGGAAAAGATGCGGCGACCTTTCTTGACAGAGTAGGGTTTGGGAGGCACGAAGACAAGCAGTAGAAGCTCTCCCGTGTGCAGGCGGGCAATGTCTTGTTCAAATATAAGACCATTATGACTTGCCATGATGGGCAACGAAACAAGGCGTCTGACATCGTCGAGGTACCGCTCGCTGTAAGTGTGCCACGGCTGACAATCAAAGAACTACTGCTACAAACTAAAGTGGTACACCAGAACACCACTCCTCGATGTCGGTCTGTATGGCGGGCAGCAGTCGGGATGGTATCCAACCGCTGTCTGGGGAGTCTCGAGACACATCTTCATTGGTCTTTTGGTCTCATTTCGAAGCGGGAATCATCAGTGAAGACACTTCTACTCCAGTCAATGAGATTCAAATCCGAAGACGTGGCTGGAGACGCCCCAAAAAGCGGAGGAACACCAACTTTATTGTCGCCCACCATATGGTCCGACAACTGGACTGACGTTCCGGGTTGCCATTTCATAACAGGACCTCTCTGGTTGTCTTTCGATGCACTGTTACAGTACAGCGGTATTTCGACGAAATCTTACGTCCTCTTTCCTTGTCCTTCGTGGCAAGCCATCGTGTTCACACATTACAGCAAGCTAACGGGCGTCCGAACACGGGTGGAATATCTACTGCTTGTCTTCGTGCTCTCCGAACGTTGGCAATCAAGGTCAACGGATCTCTCACAGGCTGAGAACGTTTGGAGGATTATGGGCAGGACTGTCCAACCAGCTCGGGATTTTGACGATCTAAAGTCGCATTTGGATAGAATTGGGCGCAGTATCCCCCAGGATGACATCCAACAACTCTATCAATCAATGACAAGCCGAATAAATACTTTCATGATGGCCAAACGTGGACCGACACTTTACTGACTTGTTCAATTTGTGAATCTGTTTCTCATGAATAAATCATCATTTTTTTCTGAAATTGTAATCATCTCTTTGCCTGCACATGTACATCATACTAACCTATTTCCATTCGATTCGGATAATTCCTTCGTGGTACATCATTCAACGCACTGTGCCGTTATTATGGCGGCCAACAATACCCTGTGGGAAGTATAAATCATGTCCAGTCATGTCGTAAATTGATAACCTCTGTACTGATTCAGAGGTTATTATTTAGGTAACAACCGGTATGTGAAGCACATAATTTTTGCAGTGCCAGCGTCACATTAAAGAAGGAGAACACATTGTTTATTCCGCTCGGCGCCCGACTTATTATTTTAAATTCGTAATGATAACGAAGATTTCATAGAGACTCATTTCATAAAAGGCGTCCTTGTCGTTTAAACATAGCCTTTTTGAAATGGGTTGTGTTTCTATGAGTTTATTGTCTTCAGTTTTCTCCATTGCACTTCTGATTATACAACAGGAATCGGGATAGTGAAACAAACAAACAATAAAAACTTACGGTCAAATGGTTGCAACGATTTGATTAAAAAAACTGTTATTTAGATGTTGGGCGCCCAAGTTCCTTTGTAAGATGCTATCGTACGAAGAAGAAATCGATTGGTATCCAAGCTCATATGATGCGTATTTCGCAACAGTGAAATGTCTTTTAGTTTCGAATCTGAGCCGTGTGTGGCTCGTGTTGCCCCCATCATCTATTTTACACTCTGTTTTTAACTTACTTCCACCTCACTACGTTAATTTAAATTACTACTGTCACTGAGTTGCTACTTTGCCTGAACGTGACTGGTGATAAATGTATCCCCTTTTTTAGTATCTTTGTTCAACTGCTATTACTTTCCCATCGTTGTCTGTCGTAAGCCAGTTGGGAAAGCCAGTTCGGACCGCGAGTTCGGGTCTGCCAGTCTGTTGGAACGTGTCTGGAGTGCTGTCCGGACCTGCCAGTCGGGGAGTTGCAATGCGGCACTAGAGCAGTTGGGTTGGAGCAGTAGTGAGGTCTGCGTCGGCATGGCTCGCCCGACCATTGTCGCCAGGCATCACTTGAGCCGGGCCACGGTCTTGGTGGATCGTCAGTCGATCGTCCTGCCGGACGACGCGTTTTGGCTCGCAGATCGTTCATGAGTCGGCTGTGTGTGAGTGCATCGACTCCCGATTTGTCTTCGTGTGTGCTTAGTCACTGTTGGGTATTGTTCAGGTCTTCGTGCTAGCGTTTGTCAGGTTGTGTGTACAGTGGGCATTATTTCCACTGACCGCTATTTTAGGTGTTGTCGGGATACTGAGGGGAGTCGGTCGGTTGCTGCGGACCAGGCAAGTTATCTCCGCGCGGTGCAGTCGGCTGGGTCCGCTGGCGGTCCCTGCGCAGTGTGGGAGCGTGTGTGGAGCTGTCCGATCACTACGAGCTTTGTGGTCACCGACCCAGGACGTCAAAGTTGAGTAGTGGTTTCAACTACCCAAGCCACGTCCATTCATGTTGTGTGATTCGTTTCGGTGGTTCGCTGTTGGGGAGGTTTTCCTGTGAGCAACACCGAGTGTTTCTATTGAAATTTAGCCACCACGCGGTGCAATTGACTACAATTCAAGTGCAAAAAATGGTTCAAATGGCTCTGAGCACTATGGAACTTAACTTATGAGGTCATCAGTCCCCTAGAACTTAGAACTACTTAAACCTAACTAACCTAAGGACATCACACACACCCACGCCCGAGGTAGGATTCGACCATGCGACCGTAGCGATCACGCGGTTCCAGACTGTATCGCCTTGAACCGCTCGGCCACAATTCAAGTGAGCCAGCGGAATTTTCTGCCTTGTGGCCGTTAGTGTGTGGGTTATCTACTCTGGTCACTGACATAAATTCAGGCAGTGTTCCTTTCGGGTGAGATTAACTATATTACTATATTTCAAATTCAAGTGTACCAGCGGTATTTTGTGCCTCGTGGCCGTTAGTGTTCCGGTTACCTGCCCTGGCCACTAATGTAATTTCAGGCAGCGCCCTTTCTTCACTTGTTGTCGCTGTCCACCATTGTGGGTACTTTTGACAGCTAATATATACTTCATCACGTTCGTAACTTTTTGTATTTGAGCTCTAATATACCGATTGGTGGCAAGCAAGTCGTTTTGCCGGTCGGTCCGTGGCTGTCCCCTGGCTGGGTTCCGACGGATCAAGTGTAGTTGGGCTCACCGCCTGCTCACCTAAGTGAACGAGGGCAGACCGACCTCCTTGGAGGCTTTTGAGTGCCGTTTTTATTATTGTCCTTCTCACCGGTGTTTAATTGTCTGTTGATAATCTATCATAGCCAATGATTTAAAAAAGTTCTTGCTTTTACTGGATTTTATGTATATTTGAATTTTGGAATGTCAATTGTGGGCTTTCGGCCACTTAAATCCTTATTTTAAATAAATTAAAAAAAAACATTGCGGCCTTCTGCCTTTGAAACGTTATTTTAAAATCTTAAAAATTTTATTGTGGGCCTTCAGCTGTTTGTATTGCATCTTGTTTATGTTTGTCTATTCACCCTTGCCTTGAGGCTCTCAGCCTTGCTATGTATGTATATCTTAATTATTTTATTTGCAGTTTTAATTGCATGTTTTACTACTTGCGATTTATCTTGTTGCCTTAAGATTTCTTGTTTGGAGGCTTTCGGGTGTGAAATAATTGCATTTTGAAACTCGTGTTTCTAAAGGTTCGGCTATGTGCCGTTTTGGTTTAAAAGTGTTATTAAATTACAATAAATTACAATTTTGAGCGAACCTGACCGACACCTCATTTGGTCCTTTTCACAATCCTAATCACCGGTTGTGCCCATCGGGTTTAGCGGGAGTATCAGAATCCAAAATCTTTTCCCATTCCATTCACATTAGATAGAACGTGAAGAGTAACGCCAGAGTCGTAAAGCTGGTTCAAATATTGGGATCAGCAACGAAAATGTACACATATGAATATGAGTAGCGCAGTGTAATCAACTTGCGACGGTACTCGTCACAGTGTGCAGAACATCTGGTGTATTTTCATAATTTTTATTGCAATATTGCAAAATGGGAGGTAGGTTATGAAGTCTTAAAGAGGATTGAGTTGAGAGACGTGCTGTGGATGCTCCCAAAGACAGTCTTTCAGGTCGACACCTCTTGCACCTGTTGGTACAATACCAGTGCACAGTGGAAGATCGCTTGTAGCTAGTAACATGACGACAGGGCACGCGTTAAATTTAGCATGAGAATGGAATACTGAAATAAGAACTATTAATCAAAGTAAGTTATAGTCACACATATGGACCAAAGAATATATTTTGTTGTAAATTTCCTGTGTTAGTTCTGTTCACAATTATCTAAAAAGAAAAAGTCTCATTCCTTGGGTGGAGCTGAGCCCAAAACTGTTAAAAGTGGAGGTGATCTGTCAGCAGTGGTGGATGTGGAGAGTGAGATGGAGGAGTTTTAATGAGATTTTAACGCAACATTTTGTTACTTGAAAATACATTTACTTGAAAATTCTTTATGTGAAGTACTTTCTGTGAGATTAAAGATGACTTGGCACTTGGTTTCTTTGACAGCTACACGATTATATCACTACGCTGCTAATGTGTGACACAATTTACATTGAATGGTTCAAATGGCTCTGAGCACTATGGGACTTAACATCTATGGTCATCAGTCCCCTAGAACTTAGAACTACTTAAACCTAACTAACCTAAGGACAGCACACAACACCCAGTCATCACGAGGCAGAGAAAATCCCTGACCCCGCCGGGAATCGAAACCGGGAACCCGGGCGTGGGAAACGAGAACGCTACCACACGACGACGAGCTGCGGACACACACACAATTTACATTGTCGCTTTTGTACTGTATCTGTTTTATATCTACACAGTCTTTCTGAATTCTTCTGGAAACTAAAACATGTTTTAGTAGTAACTAGCCAATACGCGCTACATCGACGAGAGATAAGGAGTAACAAGTCAGTGGTACGGACGAGGCCGAAAACCAGACCGCCGTCAGCTAAAGGCTCAGTACACGTAAGTGCTGCAGTACACCCAGACGGCGAATAGCATCTCCCAGAGCGACCAACCTGTCACTGCAGTGCTACGGCAGCGTTAGTGCCGCTGGTGCGGCAGCTATGCTGTTGCTAAAAATCAACTACACGCTTATGCTACTGCCTGTTATTAACAACTGACAGAATCTGTCACACTTAATTATCTCATGCTGTGTTATATAGTTTCCAGACTCACTGCTGTATGACGTTAAATTGTATTTCCTTGTAAAGTTTATGCCTTAAGCAAGATGTGATGTTTATGCCTATCAAAGAACAGTTGAAATTTCCCCCTTGAAAGTCAAGAAAGACTGTGCTGATAAACTTCTACGTTATTTGATACAGAAACAGCTGAGTAAAATTGAAATTACTCATTTTTCTCTTTACTTATTCTGATCATTTCCAAACAAACACACAATATTTTTTTAGCGCAACGCAATCTGACTTATAATAATCCCTTGAAAAGAATAGCTCTGACTAACAATAACCTATACTCTTCATGAGTCACTTACCTCACAAAAATCTTCGTTACTCGAACTACTGCAATACAGCCAGAGCCAATAAAAGATTCTAACTACTACAGGCACTAACTACTGATAGGCATATATTAGCAAATTAAAGATTCTGACAGAGAACAAACAACGTATTTACCTTAATAGTGTTCAAAAGTCATAATATATATAAAGTCTTGGCATCTATTCTGACAAATTTCCTTTCTCTGACGGACACACGTCCAGATCGTCCGCTCATATTAACATCTCAAAACTCTGGCATCTCTCTCCCCATATCCACCACTGCTGGCGGCTCACCTCCAACTGCCCGACGCTACAGGCTGTTCACATCCAACTGCCCAACACTACAATAGCGAATAATCCAACAATGAGTCCAACCAGCCACAGACTACACAATGCGCAGTCAGCGATTTTAATACAGAGCGCTACGTGGCGTCACCTACATAAAAACCTATGCAGCCTACTTACACAGTTACATCAAGTGGTGTGCTGACCACATATCTGATTACGGGTATCTGTGTATTTACCTGACCCTGTTTTAAACAATCTGTCTACTAGTAAGAAAGCAATACCAGTAAACCCAAACTAATTAATACCTGTGCGCGATAATGACAAACTAGAGATAAGACCATTCGGATCTACTCGATATTACTACGGCCCTGTAAATCTGAATAAGTACAAAAGTGATCACTGTGCGAAAATCCATAAACTGTGTGAAATAAATTCCTTACCTCGTACTGGTGTCCGCTTGGATAACGCTTTGTTCTGCTCTTAGATCTCATAAACTAACTACAGTTGCAAAAGTCAAAATGCAAGAAATTTGACTGAGACACATTTAGAATTTGTTCAAACAAAAACGACTTGGAATTGGGAGGCGGAACATGGCTGAGGAGAATGACTGTAATTTTTTTAAACCTTACTGTATTGTGAAACTGACTAGCAGTTGTTAAGCATATCATAAAAATTACATTTACGCAGACAAATGATCTTTACAAAAAAAAAAAAAAAAAATTCAATGAAAAACTTGGAGTTACATACAAAGCTGGTCCCATTCAAATTCGTTCTACAGCAAAAAAAGCGCATAAATACATGAATATTGATTATCTTATTGTAGATCGATGCAACAATATGTAGATAGATTCTTCATAAAAAAATTCATAATAATATTTGTAGCATTTTCTTAATTAATTTTACCTCAAGTCTTCCTTCTTCCATAAATCATTAATACTAAACGACTGCCTACTCCGGAGCAACGCAACAGACACTGCGACGCTACTCCTACACCTCCTGAGCAACAACTGTCCACTACTGCAGGACCTAACATACTCCGCCACAGCGGTACCTGCTTCGCAGCGTTCTTTCGCACATACATCTTCGTAATCCATATATCGCTTATGCTCTTGGATAATACGTTAAAATTCACAATTTTCATTATATGTACCTATTTCATCCTTCACATGCACGGCAGGTCTGTTTCGTCTAATCTGCCATTATCGAGTGATGTATGTATTTCCTAAATGAATTGACATACAGGTAACATCGTTGTTAACTGTAATTTTGACGGTCGTTCTATATTTTCAGATTTAAGGTAATAATTGTTATGATAGTTATGCACTTGACGATGTCACATGTTCATAAGGTACTTCGCAATGCAGCAGCAGGACTGGACACTCCTTATAAATATGTCACTTGCTGACTTGATGTACGCTGCACTCCTCATGGAACATAAACTGAATTTTCTCACTATCAGTGATAAAAATCGCTACAGTTCTAAAAATTATTTGTTTCTAGAAAGGGAAGTACTACCCGGATTCTTCACATGTCTCATGTTCAGGTGCATATTACAATGTGAGCCCACAAAGGATGCATAAATGAGATTAAAATATGTTAAAATAGTGCATCCCTGGTACATGACATGCAAGAGAATATCCTCTTCAGTCCCAGGTCTCCCAGAAAACCCGTAGATCTAGCATAGAGGACGATATTCACTTGCATGTCATGTACCAGGGCTACAGTATTTAAGATATTTTAAATTATTTTAATCCCAGTTATGCATCTTCTGTGAACTTATACACTATGTGATCGAAAGTATCCGGACACCCCCAAAAACGTACGTTTATCGTATTAGGTGCCTTATGCTGCCATCTACTGACAGGTACTCCATATCAGCGACCTCAGTAGTCATTAGACATCGTGAGAGAGCAGAATGGGGCGCTCCGCGGAACTCACAGACTTCGAATGTGGTCAGGTGATTGGGTGTCACTTGTGTCACACGTCTGTACGCGAGATTTCCACACTCCTAAACATCCCTAGGTCCACTCTTTCCGGTGTGATAGCGAAGTGGAAACGTGAAGGGACACGTACAGCACAAAAGCGTACAGGCCGACCTCGTCTGTTGACTGACAGAGACCGCTGACAGTTGAAGATGGTCGTAATGTGTAATAGGCAGACATCTATCCAGACCATCTCACAGGAATTAGAAATTGCATCAGGATCCGCTGCAAGTACTATGACAGCTAGGCGGGAGGTGAGAAAACTTGGATTTCATGGCCGAGCGGCTGCTCATACGCCACACATCATGCCAGTAAATGGCAAAGGAGGACTCGCTTGGTGTAAGGATCGTAAATACTGGACGATTGAACAGTGGAAAAACGCTGTGTGGAGCGACGGATCACGGTTCACAATGTGGGGATCCGATGGCAGGGTGTGGGTATGGCGAATGCCCGGTAAACGTCATCTGCTAGCAACAGTAAAATTCGGAGGCGGTGGTGTTATGGTGTGGTCGTGTTTTTCATGGAGGGGGCTTGCACCCCTTGTTGTTTTGCGTGTCACTGTCACAGAACAGACACATTGATGTTTTAAGAACCTTCTTTCTTCCCCCTTTTGAAGATCAATTCGGGGATGCGATTGCATCTTTCAACACGATCGAGCACCTGTTCATAACGCGCGGCCTGTGGCGGAGCGGTTACACGACAGTAACATCCCTATAATGGACTGGCCTGCACAGAGTACTGACCTGAATCCTTCAGCACACCTTTGGGATGTTTTGGAACGTCGACTTCGTGTCAAGCCTCACTGACCGACATCGATACTTCTCCTCCGTGAAGAATGGGCTGCCATTCCCCAAGAAACGTTCCAGTACCTGACTGAACGTAAGCCTGCAACAGTTGAAGCTGTCATCAAGGCTAAGGGTGGGCCAACACCACACTGAATTCCAGCATTACTGATGGCGGACGCCGCGAACTTGTAAGTCATTTTCAGCTAGGTGTCCGAATATTTTTAATCACATGGTCTATTTTAATATGCACCTGAAGATTAGACGCATGTCCTGAAACCGGATAGTGTTTCCGTTTATAGAAATAAATAGTTTTTTACAACTATACCGGAATTTAACATTGACATTGAACAACAGTTGTGGATGCCCCGTGAAGAGAAACGTTTGTGAATTATCTCAGAAAACACATTGTAAATTTAAGATCTAACTATCCACGTATGTTCGATAGCACAGGTAGGTTGCAGTACGAACTTATCCCCATTGGAGGCGTAAGGAAAACAGACGATGCTATGGGCTGCACATTCCACTGCTCCACTTCGGCGCACTCAGAGTAGTTCAACGACACTCCAGTTACTCCATTTACGGACTACGGAATGTATTACCACAGCGAACGTAATGCGATGTGCTTCAATGCTAATGAACGAAATGATGCTGATCCTGTCAGATGAGCTACTGAATAGCAAGACTGGGAATAAAGTGCGAATTATTACGTGATGATTAACGGTTTCAGTGCAAACAGCTCTCCCAATGAAATAAACCCTTTTAATTCATCTCGATCAAAGCACATGTAGGAAACTACAATGCTGGAATAGTGGATAAATTAGTAAGTTAATTTAGTGCTTGAGGGCTCTTATAGTTACGACCAATATTACGCCTCAATCGAACTAGAAATTCCTCAATGGCCATGTTTTACGAATCACCCGAAAGTCGGTGAGCCATTACATCAAATACATACGTGAGTTTCAACCATGGAAATTTCCCACAATCTGTTGAAGAGTCAAACCTAAGGGATACTGATATTTGGAACAGCCTCGAGAAGGAAAAACACTTCAATTTACTGTTTGAATGATGGAATTACGTAAGAGGCAGAGAAGATTTGTACATATACGGTGTTAGCAGTGTGAATGCACGTATATCTGTTGTTGAGTGAGGACGGTGTACTAAATAACATTAAATTTGTATTTGCTTCTTTTTCAGACTAATAAGTATAGCTATTACGAAAAGTTTGTCTTTAGGTTGGTTAGTACCTCCATGTATGAGTGGCACAAGCAAGGCCATTGACATTTATTTTCCCGTGGGCAGTATGTCAGGCATGGACGCTTGGAAGCATTATGGACAATCTGTACTGACAATCACGGTCTACTTCGTGGTGCGGTTACGACTGTGCAGAAAACATCAGGCGATAAGTTATGCGATGTGTTTTTCTGGAAGACTGTTTGACGCAGAGAAAAAAAGCAGTTAACACACTTAAGTGCATACATATTAAAGTGCAAATAACCACCGTATCTGTACGTATACCCCTAACATACTGTGTTATAAAAAAAATCTGGAAACAAAATTTCCTGTCAATATTTTATATCTCCTGACGTGAAATATTAAAAACGAGCGAGGCAGTGCAGTGGTTAGCACACTGACCTCGCATTCGGGAGGACGACGGTTCAAACCCGCCTTGGCCTGATTTAGGTTTCCGTGATTTTCCTAAATCGCTTCAGGCAAATGCCGGGATGGTTCCTTTGAAAGCGTACGGCACAACTCCTTCCCCATCCTTCCCTCACAGTTTGGTCCCCTCCCAGACATCAATCAACCAATCAACCAAACATTTAAAAGTGTTTAAGTATACTTAATGAGATTACTTTCAGAAGATCATTCTAAAAATCGATATTCAGAACGTATGTTGTTGAACCCTTAGATCGCAGTTACGTAACTTTTTCTCTGTGTCGACTGACAGCGTTTCCTCAAATACTTGAAATCTGATTACTATCGATGTTTTGTGCAATTTGACACACGTCTCGTGAATGTATCGTAGCCTTGATAAATTAATTGTGAAAATATTTTTCGACTTCTTAACGGAATGCAGAGTGGTCCCAAAAGCAGAAGGAATTATCAAGAAACCATACACACATTCAAAAGTAAAATTCATGAGTGAACTTTCCAACGAGTTTACAATTAAAACTGTGGTCAGACCAGGTGACGGACTGTCCCCAGTTCTCTTCGATCGCCTGTTGGAACAAGTCATCCGTGAACTGGAAAAGAAATTAGTTGGGAGACGGTTAGTGAACAACATTCACATTGGCCTTTCAAGGAACTGCCTTGCTTTTACCGATGACTTGGCGATCGTGTGAATAAAACCAAATAAACACAATCAAAGAAACTGCTGGCATGCAAATTTCTTTCGAGGAAGCCAAGTACACAGTAAGTGTCTGAACTGTACCTCGTCATCTGAGTTTGGTGTAGAGAAGAAGTGTAGAGTTTCAGACAACTTGGTGAGGTAGTATAGACGAAAACTAACGAAAAAGAAGTCAGTGACAGCAGGAGAGAGAAACTGGGTGTTGTTTTTCGAAGGACGCACCTTTTATATAAGACAAAGGTAAGCTCATTAAAAATTAACTTAGGCACCGTGATACACTATTTAAAACCAAATGCCTATGCACAAATGAGTACATGGGGATGGGAGACAAGGCTGCAGTGAGAGAAGCCGGGAAGTTTGAGCGTAAGATACTTCGAAATATAATGGGTCCTAAGGTAACAGTCGACCAGGAGAGACTGCAAGAAAGAGAAGAGATATACCGAGATAATGAACAGTTGCTGGAGTCAGTGGGGAAGGGGGGGAGCGGTTAAAGTCTACGGATATCTGTTCAGGGTGGATGTAGCTCGACTAACGAAGCAGATTTTTAGTGCCGGCCGGTGTGGCCGTGTGGTTAAAGGCGCTTCAGTCTGGAACCGCGTGACCGCTCCGGTCGCAGGTTCGAATCCTGCCTCGGGCATGGATGTGTGTGATGTCCTTAGGTTAGTTGGGTTTAAGTAGTTCTAAGTTCTAGGGGACTGATGACCACAGATGTTAAGTCCCATAGTGCTCAGAGCAGATTTTTAGTGCACTGAACAACAGATCCGGAGTGTCCGATAATGGTGCAAGGAAGTACGAAAGGACCTCAAAAGCATTAGCCTGAATCATGAAAACATCTCTAACTGACCAGGGAGTAGATCACTGATCAACAACTTTAAGCATTGGACAGCAGCTGGACAGAGAAGAGAAGACAGGCGGCCGCAGAAAGAATACACCGCTTTCTGACTAGACAAAAAGTTTGCAGGAAGCCATTGTAGTTACTTGCCGGTGGCTTTAATGGTCCTAAATGAAACGAACAATGTGAAAGTCGCCTGAGTATACATGGACAAGATTTTATCCGTCTTGTAGAATTTGAACTTTTGTGTACAAATGGATATTTGTAAAGTACATCAGTACAAATGCAAATCAATAAACACCATCAAAATTAGAAAAAGAGGTAAAGAACTTATGCAGTGTGTTGTAGGAGGAATATTAGAATAAACTTTTTCATATAATATGTGTCCAGTTTTCATTAGTTACATGGATACAGCTCGTTACAGCGATAACTTTTCATTCCATGAGTTGTGCTCCAGTTGCCATCACTTTATGAATTTATTTAACGAACTTTCTTATCCCTTTTATTACTTTATTTTTTATTTTGTTTTTATTTATCTATTTATTTATTTATTTAGTTTGCAGGTTCTAGCTGTGAAACTGTGTTGAATCAACACAAATAAACTTTATTTCTACAACACGTGTTCACAAAAGCTTCGTATGCCGATATGGTATTTGTGTTCCGTTTTCTTAACGCAAACTCTGCTGCTACTTAAAGCGTATACGGTAGATAAATAATTTCCTAACATCAGAGTACCAGATTCAAAACTATTTCCGTCTATCTATCTATATCCGAATCCCGCTCCTTCTACTGCCGTGTCTGGGTGCTGACGAGTCCTATCCTTTTGCTTCGGTCCTCCCACCACTTTTCTTCCTCCACTTGCTGCCTGGTCACACCTCTCCTTTCTACAGATATTCTCAATCCCATTTCCTACCGTGTTCTTGGGCGTCCTCTTGGTCTTTTCCCATCCATCTTTAGTTCTTCCATAGTTTTGGGGAATCTCTGGCCATGCATCCTCTTAACATGGCCACACCATCTTAATCTCTTTCTTTCAATTTCTTCTCTCATACTCTCTTGTTTAAGGTCCTTTCTAATCTCTACGTTCCTTACTCTGTCCATTCTTGTTTTTCATTAACTACTCTGAGAAGTTTCATTTCCCCTGCTTGCAGTTTGCTCCAGTCCCTTTCTGTCATTGTCCATGTTACTCCACCATAGGTGACAATAGGGAAGTAATAATTCTTATAAATAAGGAGTTTTGCTTTTTCTGAAACTTCCTTATTCCAAATCAGGTGTTTCATTGTTTGGTAGAAATTGCCTCCCTTCTGTAACCTCCTATTAATTTCGTTAGTTATTCTTCCATTCCTAGATATTTCACTCCCCAAATAAGTGAAACTTTCTACCACTTTGATGGGTTCTCCATTCAAGGTAATATTTCCGTTGATCCCTTTCTCTCTTCCAAATACCATTACTTCACTCTTATCTTTATTTATTTTTAATCAATACCTTTCCATTATTTCCTTCCACGCATCAAGCTGTAACTCTACATCTACCTCTTTATCACCCCATATTACCATATCATCTGCAAAAATCATCTTCTTGTCTTTTTATTTTACTATATCTTTTACTGCCCTATTCATTCTCTCCATCACAACATTAAAAAGATAGAATACTTCCTTGCTTAAGTCCTTGTCTTATTTCGAAGTATTAAGAGTTCCCCAATGGTGTTCTAATTCTACAATTGTGTCCTCTGTACATAGTCTTTATTACATTAATATATCCATTTTCTATATCTATCTTCTTCATTTCTTCCCAGAGTATTTCCCTGTTATTTAGTCATATCCTTTTTCTATGTCTATAAAAACCATTATTACCCTTTTGTTACACTCCCAACTTTTCTCCATCAGTTGACGAATAGAAAGTATCAGGTCGATTGTGCTTCTTCCAGTCCTAAACCCACGCTGTTCTTCACTCAGCTCCTTTTCTATCTTTTCATTTATTCGATTTAGTAAAATTCTTTCAAAAATCTTGGCTGTATGACTCATAAGGGTTATTCTTCTGTAGTTTTTACAAAGTCTTTTATTGCCTTTCTTGAAGATGGGAACAATGTCTCCTGTTCTCCAGTCGTCAAGTACTGTACTATTTCTCCACACGCTTGATAGTACTCTATACAGACACTGCATTCCCACTGGACCTGCTGCTCTTATCAAGTCCACGGATATTTCATCACGTCCTGGGGCTTTCCCCCCATTCATCTTCTTCACAGCTTTTTCCATTTCTTCCCGTATAATTTGTCCTAATTCTGCTTCCCAACGTCTCTCACTTTCTCCATTATTTGTTGTTTCCTCATGTGCTGTTCCTCAGCGTTGAACAGTTTCTTAAAATGTTCTTTCCAGAGATCTTTTATATTCCCTGGATCTTCAATCACGGTACCGTCCTCTGTTTCCATCTTTACTGGCTCATCAGAAGCCTTCCTTTTACTTTTCTTCATTTTATAGAACATTTTCTTATTGCTCTTCACATGTTCTTCAAGTTTTTTTTTTTAACTCTTCCCATGCGTCTTTCTTTGCTGTTCCCACTATTTCTTTGCACTTCTTCTTTTCCTCTATATATCTTTTATGGTCTTCGCCATTTTTAGTTTTCCACCACTTTGTCCATGCTCCATTTTTTCTTCTAACTGCTTGGATTGTGGTATCATCCCACCAACTTGTCTGTCTTACTTTTTCCTTTCCAGATGTTCTACCACATACCTTTTGTGCTACTTCGACTAAAGTGTCTTTGAATAAACTCCATTCTTTTTTTACATCGCAGAAAACTTCTTTTCGAAATTTCTGTGTGATTGATTCTCTGTACTTCTCAGCACATTCACTCTCCTTCAGTTTCCAATCGCGTATCCTCATCACTTTCTTCTGTTTTCTATTTTTCACACACTGATTCATTTTCCATTGTCCCACCAGTAATCTATGGTCTCCATCTGCACTCACACTTGGTATTACCTTCACATTTGTTACTTTTTCTCTCCATTCCCTATCTACTAGAATATAATCAATTACACTCTTGGGTCTTCCATCCCAACTGTATCTGGTGATAACATGACTTTCTCTCTTCATAAACCAGCTGTTTGCTATTTTCATTCCATTCAGAGTACCAGATTCAAAACCGTTTCCTTCTATGTTCACTAAATGTCGTGGGATTGGGAGGTTGCGGAGCGCAGCATCAAAATCTAATTCCACCATGCAAATCAACGGCATGTTGATCAAATAGAAAGAGATAGGTGATCCAGTATTAGAACAAGAATTTAAGTAAGGTTTGGAGGATGTAGAATACATAAGGCAGAAGGGATAAATAACATACCATCAGAAATTCTAAAATTGTCGAGGGAAGTGGTAGCTAGAAGGCTATTCACGTTGGTCTCTAGAATGTATGAGTCTGCCGACGTACCATCTGACTTTCAAAAGAATCTTCCACAAAATTCCGTAGACAGCAAGAGCTGAGAAGTGAGAGAATTATCGCACAGTCAGCTTAACTGCTCATGTATCCAAGTTGCTGACATGAATAATATACAGAAGAATGGAAAAGAAACTTGGGGTTGTGTTAGATGACAATCAGTTTGGCTTCAGGAAAGGTAAAGGCACCATAGAGGCAATTCTGACGTTGCCGTTGATAATGGAAGCAAGACTAAAGAAAAAGCAAGACACATTCATAGGATCTGTGAAACTGGGAAAAGCGTTCGATACTGTAAAATGGTGCAAGATGTTCGAAATTCTGAGAAAAATAGGGGTAAACTGCAGAGTGAGGCGGATAATATACAATATGCACAAGAGTCAAGAGGGAATAGTAAGAGAGGACGACCAAGAATGAAGTGCTCGAACTAAAAAGGGTGTAACACAAGGATGTAGTCTTTCGCCCCTACTGTTCAATGTGTACATCACAGAGGCAGTGATGAAAATAAAAGAAAGGTTCAGGAGTAGAATTAAAATTCAAGATGAAAGGATATCAATGATACGATTCGCTGATGACATCCTGAGTGAAAGTGAAGAAGAATTACATGATCTACTGAATGTAATGAACAGTCTAATGAGTAGAGACTATGGACTGAGAGAAAACCGAAGGAAGACGAAAGTAATGAGAGGTAGCAGAAATGAAAATAGCGATAAACTTAACATCACGATTGATGGTCACGAAGTAGATGAAGTTAAGGAGTTCTACTACTTAGACAGCAATATAATCAGTGACATATGGAGCAAGGAGGACGTCAAAAGCAGACTAGCACTGGAAAAAGGTCATTCCTGGCCAAGAGAAGTCTACTAGTATCGAACATAAGCCTTAATTTGAGAAAGAAATTTCTGAGACTGTAGGTTTGGAGCAGAGTATTGTATGATAGTGAAACGTGGACTGTGGGAAAGCCGAAACAGAATCAAAGCATTTGTGATGTGGTGTTACAGACGGATGTTGACAATTAGGTGGACTGATAGGGTAAGGAATGAGGAGGTTCTGTGCAGAATCGGAGAGAAAAAGAATATGTGGAAAACACACAAGGAGAAGGGGCAGGATGATAGGACATCTGTTAAAACATCAGGGGATTACTTCCATGGTACTAGAGAGAGCAATAGAGGGCAAAAACTGTAGAGGAAGACAGAGATTGGAGTATATCCAGCAAATAATTGAGGACGTAGGTTGTAAGTGATACTTTAAGATGAAGAGGCTGGCACAAGGGGCGAATTCGTGGCGGGTCGCATCAAACGTATCAGAAATAAAAGACATTCAACAAGCACACGCAGGATGTCCATAGCGGTATACTACGTACAAGAATACGGCAGACATTATGTACGCGCGTTTTGCAGCGAATTCAACACCTTAGAGACTGAGATAATGATAGACGATTGAGATTTCGATGTTGGTTAGTTTCACATCGGGGAGTAATCCTTTTGACACTAATCACCTAATATGCGAGGCTAAGAAACTTGTGGTGATACATGTCAATTGATGAAAATCGCATCCGAGTGGAAATAACTTATTAATCCCGAATAGTTTAGTGACATTATAGTTACATCTTCAGATAACAAACTGTTGACCAAAAAAATGGTTCAAATGGCTCTGAGCACTATGGGACTTAACTTCTGAGGCCATCAGTCACCTAGAACTTAGAACTACTTAAACCTAACTAACCTAAGGACATCACACGCACCCATGCCCGAGGCAGGATTCGAACCTGCGACAGTAGCGATCGCACGGTTCCAGACTGTAGCGCCTAGAACCGCTCGACCATCGCGGCCGGCGTTGACCAAAACAAGATACAATAACGGCAATTAGAAACATCTTAACAATACACCGAATTGATAAAATTCTGACTGCCATGTGAAATATGAGAAGCTTTTTATACATAATATCCTTAACACTCCACCGGTTTTGATAACAGAAGTCCCCTATCTTCCAACGCAAGTTCTGAGGACATTATGTATCGGAAGGTCCGTAATCTTACATGTCACTCACAATATTATCAGTTTGGTGTTTTGTTAAGATGGTTCTAATTATCTAGTTCACTAGTATGTTACCTAAAAATGTGACTATGATGTCATAAAACTAGTCGTGGTTAACAAATCCCTAAGATGCAACTGTTACAGTTCTTATCAATTGAAAACCTATGAATATTGTTTACTGATGACGCCATTTTCACTCGTGACGGTATCACTAACGCTCGTAACACGCGTCGGTGTATGACGACAAACCCGTATGTCTTTGTGGAGATAAATTTTCAGGAACGCTTCTCTGTCAATGTGCGGTGTGCTATAACAGTTGACTGCGTCTGCTGTCCTACGGAGTCATCTTACAGGCTCCTGTTACCTAGAATTTCTTGAAAACGAGTTCCACTAGTAGTGGAAGACGTTCCTTCGTATACAAGGATGAGTTCGTTTTTCCAGCATAACGGGTCCTCTGCACATTCTAGTCGTCGTGACACATCATCTGACCCTAACGTGAGTGGGAATAAGTGCTGACGATCTTGGCCACCAAGGTCGACGAATTTTATTTTTGGTTTTGGGAATGTTCGAAAGGCAAAACGACAATGGTAAAGAAAACACAGGAGCTGAATTGATCATTCGGATTGTGAATAGTACTGCTGCCCATAAAAGATCGCCAAGACGACGTCAGAAGAGCTACATGTGGTGTTATCAAGAGAATCGGAAAGTGAATCGAAGTCTGAGGTGTAACTCTCGAAACTGTACTTCGAACATATTCATTTGCCTTTGCCTAGTACCTTCTGTGAGCATATGTTTGGTTTATGTTTGAACAACTGTATCTATGTAGCTAACAGAACTTGGTCACTCGTTATGTGGAATGTTTTGTTCCTATTACACTATAAGTCCTCCTCCTAAAATATTTGCCGTTCATATCTTGTATACAAACAGGCGAACGTGCCCCTATCTCTGCCTTGCCCGGCTTTGGAAGAAAACAACATCAAAGTCACGTGACGTGTGAATAAGCCTGAGTGTGTGTCATCACGCACTACTCAAAGTCGAACTGTCTGTCAGAGGTTTGCCTATTTGTAGATGAAATCAAGTATTAATTTTAACAATTTAATGAGCTGCTCATTAGTGTGACATGTCTAGCGCTGTAATTGTCATCGATACTGTTTATAAGCGCCAGAATCGCCTCCGCTTCAGGATATTCCACTTTATTTTTGCAGTTTTGCAGTTGTTAAAATTCCAGAACTCGTATGACTAACTTTAAGACGTTTAAACAGTTCACCTGAAATGATACGTTCTTCTCGGCACGAAATATAAGGAGGAAGAGCGGGATTACGATGGAACTAAAAGAAATTTCATATATTCACTCAGAGGAACGTCGAGTTAAAGCCGTCATGTTACATCACCTGACAAATTTTGTGTCCCGATGCCGTCAGAGTAGGTATTCAACCAGTCTGCACTCGTGACCTGTTGCCGTCCTCAGTAAATACTTTTTCTCCGGCGCTTTCTCCACTTACTCCGGTACATCGATCCCTAGTTGTCTGCGCACTTTCATCGATTCTTATACATTCACGCCGGTACGAAATAAACTCATGTTCAGAAAAATCAGAACACCTTGAGTGACTAGAGATAGGAGGTGAGCCGTGGCTGGCTCATGTTATGCGTTGGATTAAACCTTGATGGCTTTCTATGTTTAGTCTCCCGCGGTCATCGCGATTATGTTGTTATCCTCTCTCTCCGCGAGTGGCAGCAGCAGTGTGTATCCTTATTCACACCTTTTACTATCTTTGTCCTGGCGCTTGTAGTTTCCGGCTGTGCTGTGTGCGGGCAGTCGGTCGGTTGGCGTGGAACTCCCCGTGGCGCGTGGTTTGGCCGGGGCTGCTGGCAGCGTCGACGCGCGGTCGCAGTGTGTGGTGCTGTTCCGATTGCTACGTGGTCCGTGGCTCACCGATCCTGGACACGGAAGTTGAGTTTGGGCTTAATCTACCAGCAAGTCACGACTATTTACATTGTATCGTTTGGATTTCGTTGTAGGCTGTTGGGACAGTCCCGCGAGCAACAACGTGTGTTTCCAAGTTGGCAAATTTTAGCCACCCTCCGGTGGAGTTTAACTGTATTTGGTTATTTTGAATTGAAGTGAACCAGCGGAATTTTCTGCCTTGTGGCTGTTAACGTTCTGGTTACCTGCCCTGGCCGTTGACGTAAATTCCGGCAGTGTATTTTCCTCATCGTGTTGTCGCTGTCCAGCACGGTGTGTAGTTTGACAGCTAAACGTATAATTGGTTGAGGGCGCCAATACCTTCTACGTTGTTCCATTGAACTCCCTGTTGGGTGCTGGTCGGGTGGAGCGGAAGTTATCTTGTCGCTGGGTCCGTTGACTGTCTGTCGGTTGGATTGTCGTCGGATCGAGAATGGTTGGGCCGACTGCCTGTCTCACCTAAGCGAGCGTTAGTGTTTGAAATCCAGGCCGACCCTCGGAAACTTCTGAGCGCCGTTGGGTGTATTGCTGTTTCTTATTTGTTCTTGTTGTTTGTATTTGTATGGATTCTAGCCGATTTTTAAATTGAGGTTGTTTTGCCCTTAAGGCGTAAGATTGTTGGGACCTTCAGCCTAATTTAAAGAACTGTTTTAAGATAAGGCGTTTTGGCCTTTTAAAAATTTATTTTGGTTTCAGTCTGAAGTGATGGGCCTTCAGCCGATTTCTAAATTAATGTTGGTTTGCTCTTTTAAGAGGTCACATTGTTTGGGCGTTTAGCCTAATTAAAGAACTGTTTTAAGATAAGGCCTTTTACCTTTTAAAGATTTAATTTTGGTTTGAGTCTTAAGAGATGGATCTTCAGCCGATTCTTTTCTTAAATTAAATTTGTTTTGCTCGTAAGGTGTGAAATTGTTTGGGCCTTCAGCCTAATTGAAAGAACTGATTTAAGATAAGGCCTTCTGCCTTCTAAATTTCTGATTTTGGTTTGAGTCTTAAGTATTGGCATTCATCCGATTTTTAAATTAAAGTGGTCATGCCCTTAAGGCATGAGATTGTATGGCGCATTCAGCCGGTAATTAAGTTCCAAAAATTAATAACGTGTTTTTTTTTAAATTTTCTTGGCTCTTGTAATGTTTGGTCAAATGAATGAAGTTGTATGTTTGAGTATAACTGACAGGTGCTTATTTTGGCCCATTTCCACAATTTACACTACCTGTCCTGTCCTGCGGGTTTAGCAGGGCTCTAGGACGTTCACACACCATTGTCATTAGTATGTTCTGCAGAAACTATTAGCATTTGAACGATGTCGGCCCGTGGGTTCAAGGTCAACACCAATATCGAGCGCAACCCCATCTACAGGCAAGATGTGTCTGCGGCTGCCGTTGTCACTGTAAACCAAAGACAGTGGACCAGTGTGACTTGAACAGACGTGCCTGATGCCTCGCAGACATATGCGCGAACAGTACCGTCAAATCAGTGAGTTTGAATGAGGGCGCATTTTTCGCATGATAGAATATGATGCATCTATCCGGGAAATTGCTGCTCGTGTGGGACGAAGTGTTCCTGCAGCGCAACGGGTGTGTGCAGCGGAAGCCATAGAACACGAACAGATGGGACAGGTCGCGCCACCCAGACCACCTCCTTCCCCCCCCCCCCCCCCTTCCCCCATCACCACTCTCCCCGACAAGATCAACACCTCATCCGAATGGCATTGCAGGACAGATCTGCATCCTCCTCATCTCTGGCGCCACAGTATGACAGTGTAAGACATTGTACACTA
Source organism: Schistocerca americana (assembly GCF_021461395.2). Lineage (NCBI taxonomy): Eukaryota > Metazoa > Arthropoda > Insecta > Orthoptera > Acrididae > Schistocerca > Schistocerca americana. The sequence goes on along the minus strand of NC_060124.1, from coordinate 557,235,214 downwards.
CCGGGGGTGACAGTCCGTCGCCGTTTGATAAGGGATGCATGGGTTACGTGCTCGTCGTCCACTTCTCCATTTACCTTTGACGAATGTGCAGAAACATATTATTATCCGGCAATGGTGTATGGAAGGACGTCACTGAGGACAGGAAAGGCATCAGGTAAGTGTTTCTGGACGAATTCAGGTTCTGTTTGTTTGAAAATTATGGACACATTTTGGCTCGTCGCGGACACGGTGAGTGACATCACAGTGACTGCATTCGCACAAAACATTCAGCGTCGACTCGAGTCCTTATGTTGCAAGGTGCGATTGGGTACAACCATAAATCACAGTTGGTGCTAGTCCAAGGCACTATGACTAGTGTGACATTCATAAATGACGTCCTGCGACCCGTAGCAATACCCTTTCTGCACAATACCCCAGACGCCATTTTTCAGGAGAACAATGCACGACCACATATTGCTGCACGAACACGTTCCTTCTTGGTGTCGCAGTCAAACGACGGGTATAACACTGTGACCCAATGCCTACCACCACAGATGAACTTTGGAACCAGGTGAGTGCAGCATCGACGGCTCTTCCACAAGACGTCATTCGCGCCTTATACGCATCGATGCCGTAACGCATGGAACAAGTTATTTTGGCTACTAGGCAACAGCACAGTTGCAGAACTGAGATGACTGAGATGCTATCACTCCAGCAGAACATATGTATATGTCCTGTCTCTAGTCGTTCAAAGTGATCTGTTGCTTCTGAACATGAGTGTATTTTTCTAGCTCACCATTCTCACAAAACTTCGGATACCAGTGAGTACTTTTTTGCACATTTCCATTCATAAACCTTCCGAACTTCTGACTAAACAGATTTTTCTGTAAGAATTTGTGTAAACTACAAAACTACATATTCTAATATATATCATTTGAAACCTTAATGTCGTGTTCCATGCAAGGTGGCCTTATTTTATAAAAATGGTTCAAATGGCTCTAAGCACTATGGAACTTAACATCTGACGTCATCAGTTCCATAGACTTAGAAATACTTAAATCTAACTAACCTAAGGACATCACACACATTTATGCCCGAGGCAGGATTCGAACCTGCGACCGTAGCAGCAGCGCGGTTCCGAGCTGAAGCGGCTAGAACCGCTCGGTCACAGCGGCCGGCGGCCATATTTTATAGACCCAAAATCGGGACAAACTACACATTTTGATATTGTAAAATAAATCAATAAAAAAGGTCTTCATTAAATGATCTACATCTACAGGCAAAATATCGATAGCTGCTCGAACAGTATTATACAATATATATAGGCAGCACACAGAACCACCATCAGCAGATGGGCGAGTTAAGGTAAGGACGTTGTTGTGGGTTTTACTTTTAGCACCACCAGAATTGCATATACTATTATAAGCCCACATTTAACCACTTTTTCATCTAGACCATTTTCTCTGAGACAGTTTGTTAAATAGTTGCCATGGTAGATGTGTCTCCAGAAAGTGTTTTTAATTGTAATAATCTTACTTTAACACCACTTTTGTAATCATAATATCTAGAAGCAGAAAAACCTTAATGCCTTTGTCGTTAGACGCTTCGGTGAGTAGTGAAATGAATGTCACCGTTTCCAAACCACATTACAACACATCTGAAGTGTGAGGAGCAAACACATTCACGATTACGGCAACTGTTTTGTACCTGCGGATGGAAACTTACGTTCTAATGCTGCTAAGGCAAACATCGATGTACATTACATAGATCTGAAGCTATGGCTATGCCGGATGTATGATGTGGGAAGACTCTGTCAGTCGTTATTAACCTCTCCTCCTGACCACAAATTCACCAGATTTAAAGAATGACTTTAGTAGTGCACTAGGCACTGGTGCGAAGAATACTCTTTTATGTTCGTAACTTTTAAAGTGGAGCTGTAGATCTCCACGTCCATTGTGACTTATTAAGAAACTAGAAGCTCTCGTGTTGCATCTCTTTTCATTTTGAGACCAAGGACTAATGTGACTGATGAATGTAAATTCATGTTGCAGATGTTCACTGAAGGAACACCTGGGCTTCTTTGAAGTCATTCTTGCCAAGAAATTTGGTTAGTGATGAAGAAAAACCAGTAACCATTGTTGCTTGAATATAGTGTAACACTACATAACACGCAATTCAATCCGATACAATGTTCAGCGTACCGCTGACAAATGGTGGTAGAAACCAACTTTGTGCCTTGTGTGCAACAATCCCTTTCTTAAATAGTTGCAAGACTTAACTAAACCAATAGTGATATATACCAGTACAAGTGAAATAAATATCTAATTTTGGATAAATCGTTTCACAATTATTAAATTCGGGACAAGTAGGTTACCAGAATTATCTTTGAAAAAAAAAACTGGGAAACAGCTTGAAAAATGTGATTTGCACTTTGCAGGGGAGTGTACGCTGATATGAAACTTCCTGGCAGATTAAAACTGTGTGCTGGACCGAGACTCTAACTCGGGACCTTTGCCTTCCGCGGGCAAGTGCTCTACCATCTGAGCTACCCAAGCACGACTCACGCCCAGCCCTCAAAGTTTTACTTCTGTCAGTACCTCGTCTCCTACCTTCCAAACTTTACAGAAGCTCTCCTGCGAAACTTGCAGAATCAACTTTTAGTTTGATCACCACATTGGTGCGGGCGTGAAGGGGCCCCATCTCTCTTAAAGTCGAGGTCGGCCTGTACGCTTTTGTGCTGCACGTGTCCCTTCACGTTTCCACTTCACTATCACATCGGAAACACTGGAACTAGGGATGTTTAGGAGTGTGGAGATCTCACGTACAGACGTATGAAACAAGTGACACCCGATCACCTGACCACGTTCGAAGTCCGTCAGTTCCGCGGAGAGACCCATTCTGCTCTCTCACGATGTCTAATGACTACTGAGGTCGCTGATATGGAGTACCTGGCAGTAGGTGGTAGCACAATGCACCTAATACGAAAAACGTACGCTTTTGGTGGTGTCCGGATACTTTTCATTACACAGTGTATATACAGGGCGAGTCACCTAACGTTACCGCTCGATATATTTCGTAAACCACATCAAATACTGACGAACCGATTCCACAAACCAAACGTGAGGAGAGGGGCTAGTGTAACTGTTTAATACAAACCATAAAAAAATGCACGGAAGTATGTTTTTAACACAAACCTGCGTTTTTTAAATGGAAGTACGTTAGTTTTGTTAGCACATCTGAACATATAAACAAATACGTAATCAGTGCCGTTTGTTGCATTGTAAAATGTTAATTACATCCGGAGATATTGTAACCTAAAGTTGACGCTTGAAACCTCCGACGTTCAGTTGCGTGTTGTAACAAACACGGGCCACGGTCGGCGAGCACTATCTGCAGGGACATGTTTACGATGACGACCGTGTTTACGAGTGTGGCTGTAGTGCACTGTTGTGGTTTGGTCTAGCTGTCGCAGTGTCCGCATGTAGCGCTTGCTGCTATTGTTATTCTGCATTCGTCTCCGCACGCAGACCAATTGTAGTACACCGTGTTATCAGACGTCTGCGATAGTGTAGTGTTGTAGGAACTGTGACCATGGTGTATTCGAACTCTGAAAAGGCGGAGATGATACTCATCTATGGCGAGTGTCGACGAAATGCAGTTGAAGCCCGCAGGGTGTATGCAGAACGGTACCCGGACAGAGAGCATCCAACGTGCCGCACATTGCAAAACATCTACCGCCAACTGTATGCAACAGGTATGGTCGTAGCACGCAAACGGGTCCGTAACAGGCCCGTCACAGGAGAAGCGGGTGCAGTTGGTGTGTTAGCTGCTGTTGCCATGAACCCACACGTGAGTACACGGGACATTGCGAGAGCCGGTGGACTGAGTCAAAGTAGTGTCATGCGCATACTGCATCGTCACCGCTTTCACCCGTTTCATGTGTCGCTACATCAGCAATTACATGGTGATGACTTTAATCATCCAGTGCAATTCTGTCAATGGGCATTAACAGAGAATGCGTTGCAGTTCTACCTGTTTACCAATTAAGCGGGTTTCACAAACCACGGGGCAGTGAATCTACGGAACATGCATTACTGGTCCGTGGACAATCCTCGCTGCCTCAGACAGGTAGAGCGACAGCGACCGTGGCCTGTAAAAGTATGGTGCGGAATCATTGGCAACCACCTCATTGGTCCTCACTTCATTGCAGGGGCTCAAACAGCTGCAACATACATCACGTTTCTACAGAATGATCTGCCAACGTTGCTCGAAAATGTCCCACTGGAAACGCGTCGACGTATGTGGTATCAACATGATGGTGCACCTGCACATTTCGCAATTAACACTAGGCTGACCCTTGACAGGATGTTCGACGGGAGTTTCATAGGACGTGGAGGACGCGTAAATTGGCCAGCCCGTTCTCCTGATCCTACACCTCTGGACTTCTTTCTGTGGGGTACGTTAAAGGAGAATGTGTACCGTGATGTCCCTACAACCCCAGAGGATATGAAACAACGTATTGTGGCAGCCTGCGGCGACATTACACCAGATGTACAGCGGCGTGTACGACATTCATTACGTCAGAGATTGCAATTGTGCGCAGCAAATGATGGCCACCACACTGAACATCTATTGGCCTGACATGTCGGGACACACTCTGTCCGACTCCGTAATTGAAAACGGAAAGCACGTGTGTACGTGTACCTCACCCCTCATGGTAATGTACATGTGCGTCAGTGAAAAAGACCAATAAAAAGGTGTTAGCATGTGGACGTAATGTGCTGTTCCAGTCTCTTCTGTACCTAAGGTCCATCACCGTTCCCTTTGGATGCTCTTGCTGTGTTGGCAGAAGAGCCAACACAGTGTTTCTAGAGGAGGCAGAAATGCACGCGTTTAATTACACGCTGACTGGCGTTAGGTCTGGAACAGGTCAGAGAAATAAGACTAGCAAAACAGGAGGTAACTGGTAGAATACTTAACTTTAATCCACAATTGCAGAACATCTCTCGTTACGGTACATGCTTCATAATATTAATTATCAACTGAATACGGTGCCTTGCTAGGTCGTAGCAAATGTAGCTGAAGGCTATGCTAACTATCGTCTCGGCAAATGAGAGCGTATTTGTCAGTGAACCATTGCTATGAACGTCGGCTGTACAACTGGGGCGAGTGCCAGGACGTCTCTCTAGACCTGCCGTGTGGTGGCGCTCGGTCTGCAATTACTGACAGTGGCGACACGCGGGTCCGACGTATACTAGCGGACCGCGGCCGATTTAAAAGCTACCACCTAGCAAGTGTGGTGTCTGGCGGTGACACCACATTCCTCCCCGGCAAATCGGCGTACGGTTGTGTTAGAAGGCTTCCGTCCGCCGTGGGGAGGACCCCATGTTGACGTATGCGACGAGGTGGGGAGCCTAACAACAGGCGAGGCTGTGCCACCCGCAGCCTGCCATTCGGTCCGAGGGGAGCTAGGAAACGCCTGAAAACCTAGGCCAGGGTGCACGCCAACATGCGGTGTATGTGCCCGTAAAGAGACAGGAGGTGCCGTAGGGTCGACCTCCATCGCGTCGGGGCAGCCAACGGGCGAAGACGACATCTGGTCCGGAGCGGGCAAGAGTTCCATGTCGGAGGACAGCTGGCCACGGGAAGCAATCGGCGGCGCGTGATCCAGGGAGGCGCTTGGCGGCTGCAGCGAAGCGTCCACTGCGGGCGTCGCCGGCGGGAGAACAGGCGGCGGCGGTGGCGGCGGCGCGTCGCCACGGGGCAAAATGGAAGGCAGCGTCGGTAACACCTGGGAATGAGGCGAGCCAGTAGATGGATCCCCAGGGCGCTGACCGGATGGCACCGTCGCTGAAAGCAGACGGGGAGCGGCAGAACCCGTGCGACGACAGAGGCGCAGCTGATTGAGATGCCGACGCACCTCACCAGAGGCCCCCAAAACCAGATACATAGCGCGGCCGAGGCAGCGAAGAATGCGCCCTGCGAGCCAACGCCGTGAACCTCGATAGTTGCGGTAGTATACAACGTCGCCTGGAACAAGAGCAGGTGTATGCCGCTGCACAGGAACCTGATGCGGCGGATGCAGCAAAGACATCAAGGTTCGATGAGGACGACCGTGGAGCAACTCAGCCGGCGAGCGACCATCTCGGGGCTGAGAGCGATACGTGGACAAGAAGAGCAATAACGCATCCTCCCGAGAATGCGACTCTTTCAACTTCAACATCTGTGACTTGAAAGTCCGGACCAATCGTTCAGCGTCACCGTTTGACTGAGGCGAAAACGGCGCGGATGTCAGATGTTGAATACCATTGGCCTTGCAGAATGACTGAAATTCTGCGGACGTGAATTGTGGGCCATTGTCGGGAACAATAGTCTGTGGAAGACCTTCAATGCAAAAGATAGCGGATAACGCTTGGATGGTGACCGAAGACGTCGTGGAAGACATCCTCACAACAAAAGGAAAATTACTGAAGGAATCGACAACAACCAACCATCGAGCATTCCAGAATGGACCAGCAAAATCGATGTGTAAGCGTTGCCAAGGGGAAGTGGCTTTCGGCCATGCAAAGAATTTCCGCGGTGGTGCGGATTGTTGTTCGGCACACGCCATACAAGAAGAGCACATTTCCGTAATCGCAGCATCGATTCCGAAACAAGTACAGTGCTGATGAGCAGGTTGTTTCGTTCGCACTATACTCCAATGTCCTTGGTGGAGACGCCGTAAGACAGAGGACTGTAACGAACTTGGGACCACGACCCTGGACTGATCATTATCAGAACGCAACAGCAAAACACCACGTCGAACAAAAAGTCTCTCCTTGTGGCAAAAAATCGGCGAACCAACGGATCCTCTATCCGTGACTTTGACAAGGGCCATTGAGTAGCAAGAAAACGCAAAACGGTAGCAAGGACAGGGTCAGCAGCTGTGGCGGTAGCCACACGACGAAAATCAATCGGTAACGATTCGACCACGTCATCGGTTTCCACATCAATGAACATGCAAGCAAGTTCGGAAGAATCGAATGCTCTATCCTCAGCAACAGGCAAACGGGACAACGCATTAGTGTTGCTGTGCTTAGCAGTGGACCGATACAAGATATCGTAGCGGTACTGCGAGAGGAAAATTGACCAACGAATGAATTTCTGCGCTGTACGGGGAGGTACAGGCTTGTTCGGATGAAAAAGCGATGTCAAAGGTTTGTGGTCTGTGATGATGGTAAAGTGACGACCATACAAGAAATCATGAAACCTTATAACACCAAAGACGAGAGCCAAAGCTTCTTTCTCGATCTGGGAATAATTTCTTTGCACAGACGAGAGCAATTTGGACGCAAAGGCAATAGGGCGATCATGCGATCCATCTTTGTGCGCAAGCACAGCACCGATCCCGAAATCCGATGCATCTACCATCAACAAAAGGGGTTTCTGGGGATCGAATGGCGTAAGGCGAAAGGCGCGTTCGCATTCCGTCGTCCAGACGAAAGGAACACCTTTACGGCGTAAGCGATGAAGCGGAGCTGAAATGGAAGAGGCATTGCGCACATAGCGATGGTAGTAATTTATTTTACCCAGCACACTCTGTAGCTGCTTCAAATTGTGCGGCGAAGGCAAGTCTTGTATGGCACGGAGGTGCTCTGGACTCGGATGTATGCCTAGTGCATTGATTACATGTCCCAAATATGGTAAGTCACGAGCAAAAACACACATTTGTCCTTCCCCAAGCGAAGACCATTTTGTCGCAAGACCTGAAATAATGTTCTGAGATTGGCTAAATGTTGTTCTTCCGTCTTTCCGGAGACCACAATATCGTCCAAATAGTTTGCTGCAGTAGGGACTGAGGCACAAACTGTTTGCAGATATTGCTGAAACCATGCAGGGGCGGATGCACGCCCGAATGGTAGTCTTTTGAATCGATACAAACCAAGATGCGTGTTAACCACCAAGACGCTCTGGGATTCTTTGTCCACTGATATTTGCAAGCACGCATCCGCTAGGTCCAACTTCGAAAAATATTTACCCGGGCACAGTTTGTCAAAAAGATCTTCCGGGCGGGGTAAAGGATAAGTTGCAATCACTAGCTGTGGATTCACCGTAGCCTTGAAGACCACACAAAGTCTCAATTTTCCGGAAGGTTGTGGCAAAATTACTAAGCATGAGGCCCAGAAAGAAGCCTGCACACATTCAATCACACCTTGTGATTCTAAATCGTTTAATGTTCTTGCGACCTCATCATGCAATGCGTGAGGAACATTGCGCACTCTGAAAAATTTCGGTTGCGCGTTGACTTTCAGTTCCAAATGTGCTGTATAGTTCGTAGCGCAACCTAGGCCTGGTGCAAAAATGTCTGCAAATTCTTCACATAGACAAGAAACACTGTCTGAAGGCACAGTCTGGTTCACTGAGAGGACCTGATTTACTATAGACAAGTTAAACAACTGAAAGAAATCTAAACCAAACAAGTTCACTGCAGAAGAAGAACGAAGAACGTAAAGTGACACAAGTTTTGTTTGTCCCTTGTATGTTGCAAGAAGGCTGCACTGACCTAACACAGGGATATTCTGACCGGAATAACTATTTAACTTAACATTTGCGGCATGCAACGGAGGTGTGCCCAGTTGTTTGTACGTGTCTTTATTGATCAGAGAAACTGCAGCTGCGGTATCGAGCTGGAATGGGACCACGTTGCCATTAATGTCCAAGTCTATAAAAAGTTTATTGTCCTGCTGACGACAAGAGCGACTGTCTCGTGCAATTTGAACAGACACTGGTACAGAATCACTTGCTAATTGACGTGATTTCCGGCGACGTCAATGCACACTTTTTGTGGGACGCACACAGTCACTTTTACAGAGAGCGGCACTGGGTGGAGTGGAATGAACTACATGAACGTCCATGGGCGAAGGTGCACGAGCCTGAGTATTCTTGGTTCGATTCCGGCACGAAGCAAAGGGCCTGGAATGGTTGTGAGTGTCCGATCTGAGCTTTTTCTGGCAAACACTCTGAACATGTCCTTTTTTGTTACAGAAGAAGCAAATAGCTTGGCGGGACGGGCAATTTTCATGCGAATGTCTAGTAGCACACCGCGGGCATGATTTCACTGCATTTGCTTGCTGCCGCGGGACACGTGGTTGAGAGCTTGGCGGCAGCTGCGCGGACGAGCGCGAGGGCAGTTTACTGTTCCGTGCAGCTCGCCCGAAGGGCCGGTTAACGTGACACACGGCTGGGGAAGATTCAAATGATTCCTGAGCAAAGTCAAGTGTGTCCTGCCTATCCAATATGTCCATCACTTGTTGAAGGCAGGGATTGACTAGTTTTAAAATCTGTTCCCTTATACGAACATCAGAAACGTTCTGTGCAATTGCATCATGCACCATAGTATCTGAATAAGGGAGTCCACATTCACACTCAAAAGCACAATCCCTAGTAAGGCCTTGCGAAGTTGCAACCCACTCCTGATTAGTTTGACCGGCCGTACATTTTGTACGAAAGGACGTATACCTTTTTGCAACTACATTGACTGATTCTTTGAAATATGCATGTAATGCAGACATAATTTCTTTGTAGTACAGAGTTGCTACGTCGCGTCGGGGAAACAATTTCACTATCACACGGTACGTCTGGACGCCTACGGCGGAAAGAAGAAATGGCGAGATGGAATCCAAATTGGCGTGACCACTCCGTCCAGCTTTCCAGTGCAGCATCAAAAGGACGAAAAGGTGGTGCAACTGCGTGTTGTGGCTGCGGTAGCGGTGGAGCGGCGGCCGCCGCATCGTTTGGCATTGCACGTTGACCCTGGACGAGCTGTCCTAGGGTATCCAATAAGGCCTGCGTCTGCTGATTCTGCAAGCGATAAAATTCGGACAGTGTATCCGGAGATGGTGGCGAAGCCATGACACAAATAATTTAGGCAAGAACAATTGGTACAAACGCGATTTAGCTCGTCGCCATGTGCTGTGTTGGCAGAAGAGCCAACACAGTGTTTCTAGAGGAGGCCGAAATGCACGCGTTTAATTACACACTGACTGGCGTTAGGTCTGGAACAGGTCAGAGAAATAAGACTAGCAAAAGAGGAGGTAACTGGTAGAATACTTAACTTTAATCCACAATTGCAGAACATCTCTCGTTACGGTACATGCTTCATAATATTAATTATCAACTGAATACGGCGCCTTGCTAGGTCGTAGCAAATGTAGCTGAAGGCTATGCTAACTATCGTCTCGGCAAATGAGAGCGTATTTGTCAGTGAACCATTGCTATGAACGTCGGCTGTACAACTGGGGCGAGTGCCAGGACGTCTCTCTAGACCTGCCGTGTGGTGGCGCTCGGTCTGCAATTACTGACAGTGGCGACACGCGGGTCCGACGTATACTAGCGGACCGCGGCCGATTTAAAAGCTACCACCTAGCAAGTGTGGTGTCTGACGGTGACACCACAGCTCTCCGATACACACGATCGAACAGTGGAGGAGTGGTACTCAAGCGTCAACTTTAGGTTACAATATCTCCGGATGTAATTAACGTTTCATAATGCAACAAACGGCACTGATTACGTATTTGTTTATATGTTCAGATGGGCTAACAAAACCAACGTGGTTCCATTTTAAAAAACGTAGATTTGTGTTAAAAAACTTACTTCCGTGCATTTTTTTATGGTTTGTATTAACCAATTACTCTAGCCCCTCTCCTGACGTTTGGTCTGTGGAATCGATTCGTCAGTATTTGATGTGGTTTACAAAATATATCCAGCGGTAGTGTTAGGTGACTCACCCTGTATAGAAGGAATATGAAATTAAACGAAGAATGTTGTAATAAAAGACAATGAGTCGATTAAAAATGAGTTTCAAAACGTTTGTATATAGCTGTGATTGTCTCATGTTCAATAGTGCATTTCAAAGTGAGTAGAATTATTGGTATTAATCAGTTAATAATCTGCACATACTGACAACACAACAAATCTTCCTCAGGCATTAACAGTACCTCGGGAACGCTCGGGTGCTTATTTTCCTCTCTTATGTCTTTTCTCATGTGCTAACCTCTTCACCACGGAGTATCACAGGCAACTTACATCCTTAATTATTTTCTCGATCTGTTCCAGTCTCTGTGTTCTTCTACATCTTTTACACTCTGGAGGTCTCCCTAGTACCATGGAAGTTATTTCCTGATATGTTAACAGGCGTCCCACCGTCCTGTCCCTTCTTTTTGTCAGTGTTTTCCATACATACCTTTCCTCGCCGATTCTCTGGAGAACCTCCTCACTTTACCAGTCCACCGAATTCTCAACATTCGTCTGTAGCACCACATCTCAAAGGCTTCGATTCTATTCCGGTTTCCTCACAGTCCATGATTCACTTCTATACAGAGCTGTGCTCTTAACGTACTTTCTCAGAAATTTCTTCCTCAAATTAAGACCTATGTTGATACCAGTAGACCCCATCTTGGCCAGGAATGCTCTTTCCGCAAGTGCTAGTCTGCTTTTTATGTCTTCCTCCCTGTGTAGATCGTGGGTTATTTTGCTGCTTTGCTGCCTAGGTACGAGAATTCCTTAACTTCACCTCCTTGACGACTACCAATCGTGACGTTATGATTCTCGCTGTTCTCATTTCTGATACTACTCATTACTTTCGTATTTCTTCGATTTACTCTCAGTCATTAGACTGTTCATTCCACGTAGCAGATACTCACTTTCACTGAGGATAGCTATGTCACCAGCGAATCGTATCACTGACATCCTCTCACCTCGAATTTTAATCACACTCTTGAACCTTTCTTTTATTTTCGTCATTGCTACTTTGATGTATAGATTGAAAAGTAGGGTCGTAAGGCTACACCCCTCTTTAATCCGAGCAATTTGTTTTTGGTCTTCCATACTCATTGGTCTTGTACGTACTGTGTATTACTTTTCTTTCCCTATAGCTTACCCCTATTCTTCTCAGGATTCCGATGATCTTGCACCACTTGATACTGCCGAACTCTTTTCCCAGATCGGCAGATTCTATAACGTCTCTTGATATTTCTTTAGTGCTGCTTCCATTCCCAACGTGAGAACTGCCTCTGTGGTGCCCTTACCTATCCTAAAGCCAAACTGATCGTCGTAGCTATCTGAAGTAGAGAACAGTAGACACGGAGTGTTGCTATTGGTGCCGACGTTTAACGATAACTGCTTGGGGGCCATTGGCCAACATATCGTGCCCTTACTATAGCCAGTCTCTTGCGGACTCATAACACACGTATGTACGTTCGTTACTACTTAGTAATAACATCGGTACAAATGTGGCCCGATGCGCCGCAACATAAGCGTTTGACAACAACAGCTCATGTTCAACAATGTGCGCTGAACAACGCTCGACATCTACATCTACATCTACAGCCATACTCCGCAAGCCACTTGACGGTGTGTGGCGGATGGTACTTTGAGTACCTCTATCGGTTCTCCCTTCAATTCCAGTCTCGCATTGTTCGTGGAAAGAAAGATTGTCGCTATGCCTCTATGTGGGCTCTAATCTCACTGATTTTATCCTGATGGTCTCTTCGCGAGATATACGTAGGAGGCAGCAATATACTGCTAGACTCCTCAGTGAAGGTATGTTCTCGAAACTTCAACAAAAGCCCGTACCAAGCTACTGAGCGTCTCTCTTGCAGAGTCTTCCAGTCGAATTTATCTATCATCTCCGTAACGCTTTCGCGATTACTAAATGATCCTGTAACGAAGTGCGCTGATCTCCGTTGGATTCTTTCTATCTCTTCTATCAACCCTATCTGGTACGGATCCCACACCGGTGAGCAGTATGCAAGCAGTGGGCGAACAAGTGTACTGTAACCTACTTCCTTTGTTTTCGGATTGCATTTCCTTAGGATTCTTCCAGTGAATCTCAGTCTGGCATCTGCTTTACGGACGATTAATTTTATATGGTCATTCCATTTTAAATCACTCCTAATGCCTACTCCCAGTTAATTTGTGGAATTAATTGCTTCCAGTTGCTGACCTGCTATATTGTAGCTAAATGATAAAGGATCTTTCTTTCTATGTATTCGCAACACATTACACTTGTCTACATTGAGATTCAATTGCTATTCCGTGCACCATCCGGAAGTCAAGAAACACGATATCTACCTGGGAACCCGTGTCTATGGCCCTCTGAGTCTCGTGGACGAATAGCCCGAGCTGGGTTTCACACGCTCGTCTTTTTCGAAACCCATGCTGATTCCTACAAAGTAGATTTCTAGTCTCCAGGAAAGTCATTATTCTCGAACATAATACGTGTTCCAAAATTCTACAACGGTGTGATCAAATACACCTTTCCTTGCCCTAGATCTGTACTCCGACGTCAGATTCGCCACAGCTCCCACCTGTTGTGCTTTATAGCGTGAGTAAGCCTCCGAGCTCATCGTTCTGTGATTAAGCGTGGACGTCCAGCATTTTACCGTACACTCATGATTCCATCGCCCTTCTACCACCCTGCATAGATGATTGCGGCAGTAGCACTCTAACAGCCGACCAAAGTCGCTTCCGAGATGCTCGTTCCGAGACACTAGTGCTCAAAAATCTGTTCAAGTCTGTTACGTCAGTGGATTTCCCCATTCGCTGCCCATATTGTCACAAAGTTCAGCTCCAGTTCGTCTCTGCTCAGGTTCTATGATTTTATAACCTTGTCACTGGTCGCACTGCCATCTGTACATACAATGAGGTAACAGAAGTTATGGTGTAACTTCTAATATAGCATCCGACGTCCTCCTGCCGGCGCAGTGCAGTAACTCTAAGCGGCATGCGCTCAAAAGTCGACGGAAGTCCCCTGCAGAAATATTGAGCTACACTGCCTCTATAGCCGTCCATAATTAAGGAAGTGTTGTGTAGGATTTTCTGCGCGAACTGACCTCTCGATTGTATCCCATAAATGTTCGACGAGATTCATATCGAGCGAACTGGATGGCCAATTCATTCGCTCGGATTGTCCAGAATTGACCTCAAACTAGTCGCGAACGATTGTGGCTCCGTGACATGGCGCATTGTCAGTCATAAAAATTCAATCGTTATTTGGGAACATGAAATCCATGAATAGCTGCAAATGGTCTCCAAGTATCTGGACATAATCATTTCCAGTCAATGATTACTTCAGTTGGTCCAGAGGACCCAGTGTATTCCATTTGAAAACAGCCACCACCAGCGTGCGCAGTGTCTTGTAGACAACTTGGGTCCCTACCATCTGCTATTACCAAATGAGATCCGGACTCATCTGTCCAGACCATGGTTTTCCAGTCGTCTAGGGTCCAACCGATATAGTCACGAGCCCAGGATAGGTGCTGTAGGAGATGCCGTGCTGTTAGCAAAGGCCGTCGGCCACTGCAGTGACCGTGGCGAGAGGTAATGCCTGAAACTTGGTATTCTCGGCACGCTCTTGACACTGTGCATCTCGCAATGTTGAATTCCCTAAGACATCCGAAATGGAATGTCCATTCCTCTAGCTCCAACTACCATTCCGCGTTCAGAGTCTCTTAATTCCTGTCATGTTGCACATAATGACGTCGAAAACCTTTTCACATGAATCACCTGAGTATAAATGACAGCTCCACCATAGCGCTGCCCTTTTATACCTTGTGTATGCCATACTACCGAACCTGTATAGGCATATGGCTATGCCACACTTCTGTCCCCTCAGTGTATACTACAGCGTTCAAATGATTCAAATGGCTCTAAGCACTATGGGACTTAGCATCTGGGGTCATCAGTCAGTGTGCTCCCTGCCGCCGTTGGATAAGCAGCTGCAGCAGCAAGTCGTATACTCCTAGCTCACTCATTTATTACATAGTTTAATTCTTAATTTCTTTGCGTGTTTTTGGTACTTGCATTGTTTAATTCATAAATTTCGGGCGTATTATAGTATTTGAGAGTTGTAGCATCGCGTTTTAGTACCTGAATAGTGTAAAATCGCGTAGTCTCATTTCGCCGCCGAGCAGTGTGTCAGCAGTGCGCAAGTAGCAGCATTACTGCATTTACTAGGCAATCTTGTATTTTAATAACCGTTTAAATTTTGTGTCGATTTGTTTGCGCTCTCTCTAGATTAGTTCAGACGTTCTTTGCACAACCGGTTTTAGCATGGATAGGGACTGCAACTGCTGTGTTCGGATGCAGGCTGAGTTGGCATCCCTTCGCTCCCAGCTACAGGCAGTGTTGGCTTCGGTCACACAGCTTGAGGCTGTTGCCAATGGGCATCACTGTGGGGGTCCGGATGGGGGTTTGTCGGGGATGGCCAGTTCGTCCCACGCATCCCCCGATCTGACTACGACTGTGGTTGCCCGGGATACTGCCCGCATTGAGGCTGATCCCTCACCTGTGGTAGAGTGGGAGGTCATCTCGAGGTGTGGCAGGGGGCGAAAGACATTCCGGAGGGCTGAACGGAAGGCCTCTCCAGTTTGTCTGACGAACCAGTTTCAGGCTCTGTCTCAGGCTGATACTGATCTTCGGCCTGACATGGCTGCTTGTCCTGTTCCAGAGGTTGCCCCTCAGTCTGCAAGATCCGGGCGGTCGCAGAGGGTGGGCTTACTGGTAGTTGGGAGCTCCAACGTCAGGCGCGTAATGGGGCCCCTTAGGGATATGGCAGCAAGAGAGGGGAAGAAAACCAATGTGCACTCCGTGTGCATACCGGGGGGAGTCATTCCAGATGTGGAAAGGGTCCTTCCAGATGCCATAAGGGTACAGGGTGCACCCATCTGCAGGTGGTCGCTCATGTCGGCACCAATGATGTGTGTCGCTATGGATCGGAGGAAATCCTCTCTGGCTTCCGGCGGGTATCTGATTTGGTGAAGACTGCCAGTCTCGTTAGCGGGATGAAAGCAGAGCTCACCATCTGCAGCATCGTCGACAGGACTGACTGCGGACCTTTGGTACAGAGCCGAGTGGAGGGTCTGAATCAGAGGCTGAGGCAGATCTGCGACCGTGTGGGCTGCAGATTCCTCGACTTGCGCCATAGGGTGATGGGGTTTCGGGTTCCGCTGGATAGGTCAGGAGTCCACTACACGCAACAAGCGGCTACACGGGTAGCAGGGGTTGTATGGCGTGGGCTGGGCGGTTTTTTAGGTTAGATGGCCTTGGGCAAGTACAGAAAGGGCAACAGCCTCAACGGGTGCGGGGCAAAATCAGGACATGCGGGGACCAAGCAGCAATCGGTATTGTAATTGTAAACTGTCGAAGCTGCGTTGGTAAAGTACCGGAACTTCAAGCGCTGATAGAAAGCACCGATGCTGAAATCGTTATAGGTGCAGAAAGCTGGCTGAAGCCAGAGGTAAATTCTGCCAAAATTTTTACAAAGGTACAGACGGTGTTTAGAAAGGATAGATTGCATGCAACCGGTGGTGGAGTGTTCGTCGCTGTTAGTAGTAGTTTATCCTGTACTGAAGTAGAAGTGGATAGTTCCTGTGAATTATTATGGGTGGAGGTTACACTCAACAACCGAGCTAGGTTAATAATTGGCTCCATTTACTGACCTCCCGACTCAGCAGCATTAGTGGCAGAACAACTGAGAGAAAATTTGGAATACATTTCACATAAATTTTCTCGGGATGTTATAGTCTTAGGTGGAGATTTCAATTTACCAGATATAAGACTTGGACACTCAGATGTTTAGGACGGGTGGTAGGGACAGAGCATCGAGTGACATTATACTGAGTGCACTACCCGAAAATTACCTCGAGCAATTAAACAGAGAACCGACTCGTGGAGATAACATCTTGGACCTACTGATAACAAACAGACCCTGTATGTGCAGAACAGGGAATCAGTGATCATAAGGCCGTTGCAGCATCCCTGAATATGGAAGTTAATAGGAATATAAAACAAGGGAGGAAGGTTTATCTGTTTAGCAAGAGTAATAGAAGGCAGATTTCAGACTACCTAACAGATCAAAACGAAAATTTCTGTTCCGACACTGACAATGTTGAGTGTTAATGGAAAAAGTTCAAGGCAATCGTAAAATGCGTTTTAGACAGGTATGTGCCGAGTAAAACTGTGAGGGACGGGAAAAACCCACCGTGGTACAACAACAAAGTTAGGAAACTACTGCGAAAGCAAAGAGAGCTTCACTCCAAGTTTAAACGCAGCCAAAACCTCTCAGACAAACAGAAGCTAAACGATGTCAAAGTTAGCGTAAGGAGGGCTATGCGTGAAGCGTTCAGTGAATGCGAAAGTAAAATTCTATGTACCGACTTGACAGAAAATCCTAGGAAGTTCTGGTCTTACGTTAAATCAGTAAGTGGCTCGAAACAGCATATCCAGACACTCCGGGATGATGATGGCATTGAAACAGAGGATGACACGCGTAAAGCTGAAGTACTAAACACCTTTTTCCAAAGCTGTTTCACAGAGGAAGACCGCACTGCAGTTCCTTCTCTAAATCCTCGCACAAACGAAAAAATGGCTGACATCGAAATAAGTGTCCAAGGAATAGAAAAGCAACTGGAATCACTCAACAGAGGAAAGTCCACTGGACCTGACGGGATACCAATTCGATTCTACTCAGAGTACGCGAAAGAACTTGCTCCCCTTCTAACAGCCGTGTACCGCAAGCGTCTAGAGGAACGGAAGGTTCCAAATGATTGGAAAAGAGCATAGGTAGTCCCAGTCTTCAAGAAGGGTCGTCGAGCAGATGCGCAAAACTATAGACCTATATCTCTGACGTCGATCTGTTGTAGAATTTTAGAACATGTTTTTTGCTCGAGTATCATGTCGTTTTTGGAAACCCAGAATCTACTATGTAGGAATCAACATGGATTCCGGAAACAGCGATCGTGTGAGACCCAACTCGCTTTATTTGTTCATGAGACCCAGAAAATATTAGATACAGACTCCCAGGTAGATGCTATTTTTCTTGACTTCCGGAAGGCGTTCGATACAGTTCCGCACTATCGCCTGATAAACAAAGTAAGAGCCTACGGAATATCAGACCAGATGTGTGGCTGGATTGAAGAGTTTTTAGCAAATAGAACACAGCATGTTGTTATCAATGGAGAGACGTCTACAGACGTTAAAGTAACCTCTGGCGTGTCACAGGGGAGTGTTATGGGACCATTGGTTTTCACAATATATATAAATGACCTAGTAGATAGTGTCGGAAGTTCCATGCGGCTTTTCGCGGATGATGCTGTAGTATACAGAGAAATTGCAGCATTAGAAAATTGTAGCGAAATGCAGGAAGATCTGCAGCGGATAGGCACTTGGTGCAGGGAGTGGCAACTGACCCTTAACATAGACAAATGTAATCCATTAAGAATACATAGAAAGAAGGATCCTTTATTGTATGATTATATGATAGCGGAACAAACACTGGTAGCAGTTACTTCTATAAAATATCTGGGAGTATGCGTGCGGAACGATTTGAAGTGGAATGATCATACAAAATTAATTGTTGGCAAGGTGAGTACCAGGTTGAGATTCATTGGGAGAGTCCTTAGAAAATGTAGTCCATCAACAAAGGAGGTGGCTTACAAAACAATTGTTCGACCTATACTTGAGTATTGCTCATCAGTGTGGGATCCGTACCAGATCGGGTTGACGGAGGAGATAGAGAAGATCCAAAGAAGAGCGGCGCGTTTCGTCACAGGGTTATTTGGTAACCGTGATAGCGTTACGGAGATGTTTAACAAACTCAAGTGGCAGACTCTGCAAGAGAGGCGCTCTGCATCGCGGTGTAGCTTGCTCGGCAGGTTTCGAGAGGGTGCGTTTCTGGATGAGGTATCGAATATATTGCTTCCCCCTACTTATACCTCCCGAGGAGATCACGAATGTAAAATTAGAGAGATTAGAGCGCTCACGGAGGCTTTCAGACAGTCGTTCTTCCCGCGAACCATACGCGACTGGAACAGGAAAGGGAGGTAATGACAGTGGCACGTAAAGTGCCCTCCGCCACACACCGTTGGGTGGCTTGCGGAGTATAAATGTAGATGTAGATATAGATCAGTCCCCTAGACTTAGAACTACGTAAACCTAACTAACCTCCGTCAACATCTTAGTTATCTAATAGGTGGATCACATGACGCTGGGCTGTGATGTTATCCGTGCGTCTGGGTAAGACAACGCATTAACACTGTCCATCAGGTGAGTGATAGTGGACGAAACGCGAATGAGGGTAGTAATTTGAAGAGCAGAAGGAAAAAAGTGCCAAGGCTCGTGCTGTGGGAAAAAAACCTCTGCGACAGAGGGATGTGTAGTAATAGCAGTAGTGGCTTACTAGCTGCGATAGTTCATGCAAGATTGGGTTTGTTAGTGTGGGTATCATGCATCATTACCGTGGCAGGCGATGGCGATGTGTCCCGGTTTGCTGCAGCCGCTGCATTCCTGGAACCATCAGGATCGTTATATAGTAGTGAGAGATCGGCCATAGATCACCTCACTGTGTGGGGGTGTGTGTGTAGCTTGTCTGCATGTAGTGTACGATACGGCTTCCTTGCGTGGTGCCAGTTATTCGGCAAGTGTGTTCCAACTGGATATCTAGTAATGGTGGCTGATTAACAGGGGCTCACCTGCACCGTTGTGTTTGCGTGTACTTGGCCATAGATGTTAGTTCCTAGTAAGTATGTCTTTTATGTTTCCATCTATGGTTGTGGTCGTAGCTCCCCAGATTCAGAATGAACGGGTTCTGCGAATGTCTGGAGTTTCTGCATAGTCTTGTGGTGAGTTTGTGGATTACCTCCGTGAGTCCGTGAGAGTCTTAAGTCGGTATTCCCGGTGAAGATCCGCGATGCGTGTGTATCGTGGAGCATTGCTTATGTTGACTGACAGAGACCGCCGAGAGCTGAAGAGGGTCCTAATGTGTAATAGTCACACATCTATCCAGACCATCACACGGGAACTCCGGACTGCATCAGGATCCACTGCAAGTACTATGACAGTTACGCGGGAGGTGAAAAAACTTGGATTCACCTGTGTGGCTTATGAGCAGCAAGCGACGCTTCGCTTGGTGTAAGGAGCGTAAACGTTGGACGACTGAACAGTGGAAAAACGTTCTATGGAGTGACGAATCACGATACACATTGTGGCGAGCAGATAACAGGGTTTGGGTATGGCGAATACAAGGTGAACGTCATCTGCCAGCGTGTATAATGCCAGCAGTAAAATTCGGAGGCGGTGGTGTTATAGTGTGGTCGTGTTTCTCATGGGGGGGACTTGCACCACTTGTTGTTTCGCGTGACACTATCATACCACAGATCTACATTGATGCTTCCCACTGTTGAAGATCAATTCGGGGATGGCGACTACATCTTTCAACACGGTCGAGCACCTGTCATAAAGCACGGCATGTGGCAGAGCGGTTACACGACAGTAACACATATCGTGTACGGCACCCACGAGCACGACTAATGTCTGAAGTAGTGCTGGAGGGAACTGACACCACGAATCCTGCAGGACTGTCCATAAATCCGTAAGAGTACGAGGGGGTGGGGCTCTCTTGCGAACAGCACGTTGCAAGGCATCCCAGATTTGCTCAATAATGTTCATGTCTAGGGAGTGTGGTGGCCAGCAGAAGTGTTGAAACTCAGAAGAGTGTTTCCTGCAGCCACTCTGTAGCAATTCGGGACGTGTGGGGTGTCACATTGTCCTGCTGGAATTGCCCAAGTCCATCGGAATGGACAGTTTACATGAATGGATGCTTACGTCCTTCACAGCTACTACGTGTCAGAGTCATATCTAGATGTATAAGGGTCCCATATCACTCCAACTCCACACGCTTCACACCATAACAGAGCCTCCACCAGCTTGAACAGTTCCCTGCTGACATGCGCGTGCATGGATTCATGAGGTTGTTTCCATAGTCGTACACGTCCATCCGCTTGATACAATTTGAAACGAGACTCGTCCGACCAGACAACATGCTTCCAAGCATTAACAGTCCAATATCGGTGTTTACGGGCCCTGCGAGGTCGTGCAATCATCAAGGGTACATTAGTGGGCCTTCAGCTCCGAAAGCCCATATAGATGATGTTTCGTTGAATGGTTCGCACGTTGATACTTGTTGACGGCCTAGCTTTGAAATCTGCAGGAATTTGCGGAAGGGGTGCACTTCTGTCACGTTGAACGATTCTCTTCAGTCATCATTAGTCCCGTTCATGCAGGATCTTTTTCCGGCTGCAGCGATGTCGGGGATTTGATGTTTTACCGGATTCCTGGTATTCACGGAACACTCGTGAAATGGTCGTACTCGAAAATCCCCCCTTAATCGATAATGCTATGTCCCATCGCTCGTGCGCCAACTATGACACCACTTTGAAACTCACCTGAATCTTGATAAGCTGCCATTGTAGCAGCGGTAACAAATCTAAGAACTTTGACAGTCTTATACGGGCGTTGCCGACTGCAGAGCCGTATTATACCTATTCACATATCTGTGTATTTGAGTACGCATGCGTATACCAGTTTCTTTGGAGCTTCAGTTTATAAAATACAGCTGCGAACCCGGACCGCGCGAACAGTTGAGAAGGTCTGCACGCTGCCCGCCGGTCGCGGTTTGACGACCGTTGAACAGGTGGCTCTGAAGTATACGAGCCGATCCCTGTGTGTTATCATGTTGACCCAACGATGTCGGCAACTACTACTGCAGAAGATACAGGATCGTGGATCAATGCAAACGTTTTGGCTGGTTGCATGAATCACAGTTCAAGTTAGACCATGTCTACGGTCGTGTCTGCAAACGCTGTCATCTAGACAAAAGATCGCTCGCTAGGTGAACTTTGTCAGGAATGCAAGCCTTTAGAGAGTATGAGCCTTTAGAGGCTGTGAGGAACATTCGCTTGGGCTTCCATTGGACCTACGACGATAATCGACGGCACCATAACAGCTGCGATCAACGTGAAAATTATTGTAGGCAGCCTGTATCACTTCATGCTTGATGTCTTCCCCAACGAAAATGTCATTTTCCAGCAGGATATCTGTCGGTGTCACAATTGCCAGAATTTGGCTCTGGGGGTTTGAAGAACGTAGTACGCCGGCCGCTGTGGCCGAGTGATTCTAGGCGCTTCAGTCAGGAGCCGCGTGACTGCTACAGTCGCAGGTTCGAATCCTGCCTCGGGCATTGATGTGTGTGATGTCTTTAGGTTAGTTAGGTTTAAGTAGCTCTAAGTTTTAGGGGACTGTTGACCTCAGACGTTAAGTCCCATAGTGCTCAGAGCCATTTGAACGTAGTAATGAACTCACATTGATGTCTTGGCTGCCAAATTCGCCTGATCGGAAATCGATGAACACACTAAAAACGCTATGGGGCGCCAACTACGCATCCACAATCACCAAACAAATCTGGTATTCGCCAAGGGTGAACTAAGCGTGACCAGAGCCAACGAAAGTTGTGTGTACGATTGTGGATTTTGTACCGTGTTATGCAGGCGTAGTACGGAGTTTTAAACGCGTAATTCGCCTGTGTAACAGGAGCTGTACCAGCACCTATAAAATGAAACAGTTCGCGTGTAGTGTGGAAGCAGCGTAGCCAACATTTGAGACCAAAAGTACGATATGCACGTGACGATGTTTATGAAGTCTTTCCGATATGCACGCTAGAAAAGTCTTGAATGAGCTTTACAACAGATTGATCGGATACCTAAATACGCGGAATTCGGTGTCGGCTGACGGCGTGCGTGAATGAACGCCAGCTGGAAATCGTCCAGAAGCGGAGTCTCGTAGTCGCCGCGCCGGCCACTTCGCGGAAGCCGTAAGTATGAATGTTTCATTCCTAACGATAAACTGATGAGCTGCCGCCGAGGAAAACGACCGGCCGTTACACCAGCCTTCTGGGAACACGCATAAATATTTCGCAACGATGACGAAGTATTTGGAACAACTAAAGCGTCTCCCGCTTTGAAACGTTAACGACCGCCTGTGACAAGCAGTTGACGAAAGTTACTGTGCTACTATTCTCTATAAGGTCCAAAGACTTCGCTGTCATGAAAGCCAAAATTTCCCAAGAAAGGACAATAATGTATTTCAGTTTTCAATCGAATTGGAACTTTTGAGTAAATCAAGATGCGTTGGTTTTCTCGCAGCATCACATTATTCCGCCTCTTGCTATTACTTAGCATACTACAGAACTCTTGAACGGTTCACGAAAACCTCTGAAAAGAGCAAGGCGAAGTTATATTACTACCTTTTTTTTATATTTTAAACGTGTTTCTGTTTTTGTTATCTGATGCGCTTTTTCTTTCAAAAACATTTTAGATTTTCCGGCATAATCACATATAATTTCAATTATAAATTAAGGGTTTCGTTTATCTGAGGCCACCTTCAGACACAGCGAATAAATGTGTTCTCCATAGGCCTATGCTTCTGATGTCAACGTACTGTAATCTTGTGTCATGTTGTTAATACCTTCTGACCCGACAACGGTTTAAAATGGAAACTGGACGGAAAGTATAAAAACTATTTACTTAACAGCTTTTGGTAGTTTTTAGATATCTTATCTGAATTTTCCTACTACAGTGCTCTCTTTTGTGAACGCTGCTTTCTATCTACATTCCATCTATGTTATACGTCAGCGTCTTCATTTTACATTTTCGATGGAAATTTCGTTTTCATTTCTGTGATCATATTTTGTCATCTGTGATCTCTAAGCAGCCAAGACACAGTACAATCCTTGCTTATATTCCTGACGTTGTCGTCGTTTCTGATATCCCTTACATTGCCATCGTTTTTATCTCCAAATTTCCCCACTTATTTATTATTCTTTGCAAGTTCCTTCCTGTAATTTTCTCACTTTCTTCTCTAGACGTAACACTCAGGAGCATGCGTCGATCTGTTTGGTTCCTGTTTAAACATGTTCAGAAGGGATTCTGCCAAGGACAAACAAAATTTTCTTCTTTTTTCATCCACACACGTTTCAGTAAAGTCTTACCTTCATAGATGGGTTCTATTTACTTGTATGTCGAATACTAAGTAAATTATTGTGTGATAATACGTACATTGTGGTCACAATACGCAAAAAATTTGTTAAAATGTGTATCTTAATGTAACGTACTGTTGTTCGGGTATCTATCTGTCATCAGAAGCACAGATGATACTCACGTACATTTTGTCGTCTCTGAACTTCGGTAAAATGATTTGAAAGTAATTACCACAATCGCAAAGCTATATGTACACTATCTGATCAAAAGTTTCCGAGCACCTATCACAGGACATTAATATGGGGCGTCTCCACTGTCGTGTCCTGACATAGGTAGGAGAAGGAAAACGGGGTTGCTGGTCAGTCTGTGCTCCGGAGCGATACAGAGCAGAAGACAGAAGGAAAATTCACAGTGAAGGCATTTAATTGTTTTCTTCTATCTGGGCCAACACTGGTATAGGCATTTACTAGAAATGCAGGTGGTGAGACTCAGCAGGGAACTCGTTGTGGAGACTCCTGGACAAACAGGGTTTGAAATAGTAGTTTATTCCAGACGGGACTAACTAATACACTGGAGGCTAGTTCTAGGGCTAGAAAAAGCACGAATATCGCTGTTACAACAGAAGCCAGTGCAGAAGTCCCAGGAGTGGATGCTAGCTACAGTAGGAAACACTAGCAGCATCTTAAGGCAACAACTTAGTTGCAAAACAAAACATACTGAATGTGACACTGTTCACTGAGACACTCCAAGTGAGAGAGAGCAGACTTAACGCGGAGCTGGACCGAGGCTGGAGTCGACGGACGCGGATCGTCTGACTGAGAACTCCACCAAAATGCGGAATCTAAGGGTTTTAAAGAGCTGCGTGGGGGCATTGTTTTTTCCACTTAAGCCATCCAGCCAATCCCATAGGCCTCTTGCAGATGCCTGCCAATCATGGTTTAGTTAGGTCCCCTCTACTGCTCCTAAGGCGGGGATGTTAATGCAGTTGCAGTAAGTCCATATTTGGTATCAACATTGTTCAACTGAAAGCTAAACGTAATTGCTCTGCCAAATAAGGCTTGCAACATTATTGTTATACGTCATTTAGCCCCTCCCCTCGGGCTCCCCGGAGTACGGACTGCTGGGTCAACAGTTTTTAGCGTTTTCGCTCTCTTTCTAATCCTTGTGAGTCTATTGACGTTGCTGTTCTCAGGGCTGGTATCAAGCTGGCTTTATGCACTTGTACGTGCCTGTCGGTTACAGACTTCTACGGTGACAACCTACTACAGCATCTAGACGACATATGAAGTTACATGTTAATTCCTTGAAGAGTAACTAACGCCCTGGGACCGCGTCTGGGGGCGCCTGCATTGTCGCAAGACTCTCCCCTTACGGTTTACTTCATGTAACAATATCTCTGCTAGTTTCGTCTGCCCTCAGCATCGTCTCTGCTTCCGCGCCTTGGAGCGCCTGTCCTCCTTTCTCACAGCTTCAAGATAACACTACAGTAGCAAGGAATAATCAATATATTTCTACATTGTTATTCATGTCTGCATACACAGTCACCAAGTCGACGAACACATTTGTTCCAAAGACACATCAGTTTGTTGATATCATCGCTGTAAAACGTTGGATTTTGTTGCCGGAGCCAGAGCCTCAGCTCTGCTTGCATCGCTTTATCACTACCAAAGCGAAGCCCTCGAAGGCGTTCTTTAATTTTTGGAAACAGATGAAAATCGGATGGGGCCATGTCGGGAGCGAGTGGGGGATGGTCGATGGCAGTGAATCCAAGGCGTCTGATTGTTGCAGGTGTCGCAGCTCTCGTGTGTGGTCGTGTGCTGTCATGCCGAAGGAGAGGGAGCTTCATGCGTGGACGAAGTCTTCGAATTCGAAACTCGATTACAGAACTATGTAGTTGAGTTACACAACGCCGCGTTCCACGCTACAGTTCGGAGCCCTCTAGCTGCAGAGGGCTGAAAATATGGTGGACATGAAGAAATGACATATAAAGTATCAATAACGTTTGCTTCATTTAAAAAGATTTAAGAAATTTTCAAAAAAAAGTTCGGAGGCAATGCTTCTCAGCACTTCTGAGCCATGCGTGGCTCACGTTCCCGCCGTCATGTATTTTACACCCTGTTTTTAACGTAATTCCACCTCATTATGTTAATTCAAATTACTACTGTCACTGAGTTGCTGTTATGCCTGACCGTGACCGGCGCTAGCAGCGCGTATCGATATATCCCCTCTCGTAGTATCTTTGCTCGACTGCTATTACTTCCCGGTGGTTGTCTGTCGTAGACGAGTTCGGGTCGCGTTTTCGGGTCTGCCAGTCAGTTGGAACGCGTCTGGAGCCAGTCCGGACCTGCCAATCGGGGAGTTGCAATGCGGCACTAATGCAGTTGGGTTGGAGCAGCAGTGAGGTCTGCGTTGACATGGCCCGCGCGACCATTGCCGCCACGCATCACTCGAGCCGGGCCACGGTCTTGGTGGATCGCCGGTCAGTCGTTTTGGCTCGCCGATCGTTCATGAGTCGGCTGTGTGTGTGTGTGTTCCGACTTCCGATTTGTCTTCGTGCGTGCTTAGTTACTGTTGGGTATTGTTCAGATGTTCGTGCAAGTGTTTGTCAGGTAGTTTGTAGTTGTTGGCGCTATTTCCACTGATGACTATTTGAGATGTTGTCGGCATTCTGAGAGGGGTCGGTCGGTTGGTGCGCACTAGGGAGGTTATCTCCGAATGGTGCAGTCGGCTGTGTCCGCTGCCGGTCCCTGCGCAATGTCGGAGCGTGTGTGGAGCTGTCCGATCGCTACGAGCTTCGTGGCTCATCGACCCAGGACGTCAAGGTTGAGTGGTGTCTTTGAATACCCAAGCCACGTCCATTCATGTCGTGTGGTTCGTTTCAGTGGTTCACTGTTGGGGAGGTTATCCTGTGAGCAACGCCGAGTGTTTGTATTGCTGAAATTTAGCCGCCATGCGGTGAAATTAACTATATTGGTTGACTACAACTCAAGTACACTAACGGATTTTTCTGCCTTGAGGCCGTTAGTGTTCCGGCTACCTACCCTGGCCACTAACGTTATTTCAGGCAGCCTCCTTTCCTCACCTGTTGTCGCTGTCCAACACGGTGTGTAGCTTTGACAGCTTATTACATATACATATTTGATTGTGCATAATTACGTCCGTAACATTTTGGTGTGTGAATTCTCATGTACCGTTTGGTGGCAAGCAAGTCGTTTTGTCGGTCTGTCCGTGGCTGTCCCCTGGTTGGGTTTCCGACGGATCAAGTGTGGTTGGGCTCACCACCTGTCTCACCTAAGTGAACGAGGGCAGACCGACCCCGTGGAGGCTTCTGAGTGGCGTTGTCTTTACTGTCTTTCTCACCTGTGTTTAATTGTCTGTTTATAATCTATCATAGCCAATGATTAAAAAAAATGTTGGTTTTATTGCGTTTTATGTAAGTAAGTTTGAATTCCGGCAAGTGGATATTTGCTGAAAGGTTACTGCCGTTGTGTTGTCTTTTCTTTCAGTCCGGTTTCAGCTACTTAAAACTAAAGGCTTATGGTTATATTTTGGAAAATTAATTTTGGGCCTTCAGCATTGGAACCTTATTCTTAAAATTACGTTTCAAGTTTAAACATTACTTCCTTCTGCCTTTGAAAGATTATGGTAATTTATTTTAAAATCTTGAAAATTTTATTCTGGGCCATCAGCCGTTTGTATTGCATCTTATGTATGTTTGTCCATCCACCCCTGCCTTGAAGTTTTCAGCCTAGCTGTGATAGGTATATACACTCCTGGAAATGGAAAAAAGAACACATTGACACCGGTGTGTCAGACCCACCATACTTGCTCCGGACACTGCGAGAGGGCTGTACAAGCAATGATCACACGCACGGCACAGCGGACGCACCAGGAACCGCGGTGTTGGCCGTCGAATGGCGCTAGCTGCGCAGCATTTGTGCACCGCCGCCGTCAGTGTCAGCCAGTTTGCCGTGGCATACGGAGCTCCATCGCAGTCTTTAACACTGGTAGCATGCCGCGACAGCGTGGACGTGAACCGTATGTGCAGTTGACGGACTTTGAGCGAGGGCGTATAGTGGGCATGCGGGAGGCCGGGTGGACGTACCGCCGAATTGCTCAACACGTGGGGCGTGAGGTCTCCACAGTACATCGATGTTGTCGCCAGTGGTCGGCGGAAGTTGCACGTGCCCGTCGACCTGGGGCCGGACCGCAGCGACGCACGGATGCACGCCAAGACCGTAGGATCCTACGCAGTGCCGTAGGGGACCGCACTGCCACTTCCCAGCAAATTAAGGACACTGTAGCTCCTGGGGTATCGGTGAGGACCATTCGCAACCGTCTCCATGAAGCTGGGCTACGGTCCCGCACACCGTTAGGCCGTCTTCCGCTCACGCCCCAACATCGTGCAGCCCGCCTCCAGTGGTGTCGCGACAGGCGTGAATGGAGGGACGAATGGAGACGTGTCGTCTTCAGCGATGAGAGTCGCTTCTGCCTTGGTGCCAATGATGGTCGTATGCGTGTTTCGCGCCGTGCAGGTGAGCGCCACAATCAGGACTGCATACGACCGAGGCACACAGGGCCAACACCCGGCATCATGGTTTGGGGAGCGATCTCCTACACTGGCCGTACACCACTGGTGATCGTCGAGGGGACACTGAATAGTGCACGGTACATCCAAACCGTCATCGAACCCATCGTTCTACCATTCCTAGACCGGCAAGGGAACTCGCTGTTCCAACAGGACAATGCACGTCCGCATGTATCCCGTGCCACCCAACGTGCTGTAGAAGGTGTAAGTCAACTACCCTGGCCAGCAAGATCTCCGGATCTGTCCCCCATTGAGCATGTTTGGGACTGGATGAAGCGTCGTCTCACGCGGTCTGCACGTTCAGCACGAACGCTGGTCCAACTGAGGCGCCAGGTGGAAATGGCATGGGAAGCCGTTCCACAGGACTACATCCAGCATCTCTACGATCGTCTCCATGAGAGAATAGCAGCCTGCATTGCTGTGAAAGGTGGATATACACTGTACTAGTGCCGACATTGTGCATGCTCTGTTGCCTGTGTCTATGTGCCTGTGGTTCTGTCAGTATGATCATGTGATGTATCTGACCCCAGGAATGTGTCAATAAAGTTTCCCCTTCCTGGGACAATGAGTTCACGGTGTTCTTATTTCAATTTCCAGGAGTGTATTTACATGTAACATACCGAATAACTGAACATTGCCTCATCTTTAATGGTCCTGTGGGGGTGCAATAATGGCTCGAGGCACCTCGTATTTGTGCCACTGCTGTGGTAGGGCCTGGCCTACACTCGCCAAGTTGGGGGACATTTCCCTGATACTTCATCTAATTAATGAAAAAGACGAGTTGCCTGATCTTTTATCCTCTCAGCGACGTATTTTTCTCCAGTCACCTCGTGTATTTCTCTCGTCCTGGCCCACCTTGAGGCGCCTAGGCTTCACTTCAAACGCGTGGTTTGTAGACGTTGCAAACTGCGTGTATTAGTGTCACGTGTTGTTCCCCAAGACGTCGAGTCGCACAGCAGGGTCGGTTGTTTCGTTGCTCTAAGTGGGTTTCGATTCTTGCTCATGAAAAATGGTCTAAGTGCTCGGATCATCTTCATAGTAATCAATTTTCTAACTTTATCCAATATCACTCCCATGTATTTCGTTGTAGTAGTCCAGGGTATTGGCTGACCACTGATGGCAAGTCGCATCCTCAGTGTCGGCCGTTTCTTCGTAAACAGTTTTTCTGCAGTTTTCGTAGGGTTCAGGGTGATTTTATTGCTCGTTGCCCACAGTTCGGCGACGGCAAGTTGTCGCTGCATTATGTTGATAAGTTGTTCGACGTTCCTTCAAGAGGCTAGGAAGACCGTGTCATCGCGGTACAGACTGGTGGAGACGTGTCGAGCGGTGGGAATGCCGTTAATGTACAAATTAAACAGGCATGGCGAAATCAGCACTCCCTGTGGGATGCCAGCTAAGAGTGACGATTTATTCCCATCTATTTGTACAAACAGACGCCTCTCCTGCAGAAAGCTATCAATCAGCCCGATGTAACTGTCGGGGAGACGGGTTTGATCAGATAGTTTGGCTACAAGCTTGTCACGCCACACCCGATCGTATGCCTTTTCAATATCTAGGAAAACTCCAACTGTGGAGTTTCGTCTATTCAGGTTGGGTTGTATGGATTCTGTGTTCTGAAGCAGCTGTAGCACCACCGATAACCGTGGCTGGAAGCGAAACTGTTCATGGCGGATGATGGTATTTTCTTCCAGAGACGCTGTAGCAGCACCCGTTCCAATATTTTGCCGAGGGTGGGCAACGGACTAATCGGGCGGTTGCTGTCTGGCAACATTGATTTTTTTTTCTCTTTCGGGAATAGGGATCGCCTTCAACGTCTTCCAGTCTGCAGAGAAGTAGCCGTTGAATAAGCAGCCGCTGATAATTAGAGTTAAGAGAACGATGGCCTTTCTCGCATGATATTTGAGATCAGTGGCAACAGAATACACACCGCCTCCTTCTATAGTGGCCGGTGCGATTCTCGTGATATCTAGTGGCCAATTCCGCATGACGTGGGAGTGTCTGGATACTTTTGATCGGACAGTTTACTATCATGCAACTTTTTACATGTTATTCGGCAGAAAAAAGAGGATAATCCACTGACGATGGTGAGATTTGACTGAAATGAGTGTCGGTGACAAAAGAAGAAAATCGTCTCTACTCGAAGCATAACTTCAAGAAGAATATTTCCTTGTCTATCCCTCAGATCCCAGTACCACCTTTCACAATAATATTCGCTCGACGCCAAAGGAAGAAAAGAATGCTATCGTTACTAAGGAAATATTAGTCACAGCGTATTAGTGTGCAAACAGTGTCCTTACATTACGCCAAGTCCCATGAAAATCGATCAGCTCATTGGCAGTGAACATGCAGTTTACTGTAGGCGTGTTCTTTCGCAGAAACGCTCTCCCCTTGGCCGTGCGCTGCAACCGAGCGAGGAAACACGCATAGCTTTTGGCAAAGGAGACGCATTCATGAGGAGTGTCCTTCAGAGCCCGACCCAGCCAGACAAGATCTATTCTTTCCGTCAGTCGATTAAGGGAAGAGTTTCGAGGCGATTTCTTCGGAAAGCAGACGACGATTTTCACACCCATCCTTGTCCTGTCCTTGGTTCCGCACCTTCTGTAATCACCACCTTGAGAGTGATGTCAGACCCAATTTCCTTTCTTTGTCACAATGCAGCTACGTGCAGACGGAATGCAGATACGGATAAACGCTTCACGGATTTCTTTCCGCGTCAGGGTAATATGCAGCCTGAAGCTTTCGACAACTTCCTCTGTCGTCATTATGAAGAGCTTTGTGTAGTTCTTTATTTAGTTGACCAAAGTATATCATGTATACGTTACGAAATCACGGCATTTCCATAAGCTTCGAGAGATTATGTAAATGTCTGTGATGGAAGAAAGCTGGTAGCGATGTTAATTTCGTACGATGGTGGATGACTCAGCTAATATCTGTTTCCTTTCAGCACTATTCAGGGTATAGACACTGTTAAAGTTGTTGCACATTCTGATTTCAGCTGCTTCTTTGATGAAAGAATCCTAGTAGTTAGTTGCACGGGATCAGACTTACCGTTCATCGAACACTGTCGTATAATTTCTCACGAGGTGAGTTTGAAACAGCACATTTGTCAAAACTGCGCTGTTTAATTGTCGTCGGTGCTCTGTATCTTCGTATTGATTGACCAGACTGGGCAACGTAACCACATTACCGTCTCTATATGCGCTCTTAAGGGGTGTACGAATTTCATAAACCGCCCCCCCCCCCTCCCAATAGTGACGTCGATAGGGTGTCAAAGATACTAGTGACAAAAGGACTCGTTCGTAAGCTAACGACAGGGTTGTCAGAAGCATGTATTGTTCAATAGATTGCTTGGACTAGTGTCACACCATTCTATTTCTGAAGTAATTTCCAGAAACCTATTAGTTATCTAACAGTTCTCACGCCGCTGTAAATTACACTGAAATTAGCGAAATAGTTCTCATTATTGTAGCAATGTTTTCTGGGTTTCATGTGCTTAAGGATGTATTGCGAACTTAGACTTACCTAAGATTCTGATCAGTTTATTCATGCATTAAAACGAGAGTTCACATTTAAAAGCAGAATAATTCCCACACGCAAAATTCAATGTAAAATTACTGTACCAAGTTTTGCTACAGAATATTGCGACTGCATAGTGTGCGAGTATAAAACTACTCACAAGAGCGTCCAACACAGTAACAGCTGTTAACGCCTGGTGGATTCGGCAACGGACAGATTCCGCTGCTTGCGCTGTGGAACAAAAGACTTTACCCTTTTTTTCACACCTTTCTTTCCTTATTCATAAGAGCAGAGCGGTCTTTTTCTCCATGTTTCCGTTTTATCTGATGAGAGCTGGACGGGCCGTTGCGTAAGTTCATTCTTTTGAGCTGAATATCCCAGCAGGTTGGTAGTGGAGCAGACGTTGTTTGGGAGTGTTTTGAAGATAATTTCCAGTTCTGGCATTCGCCTGACGACCAAGGGTAACTTCTCGAAAACTCTGGTCGAGCTAAGGGATCCTATTTCTGGGACTGCATGGCCCACTGACATTGAAAAAACCTTTATATTGCGCGTGTGCGTGTGTGTGTGTGTGTATTGTGGCAGCAGTTAGCTGTTATCGAATAGAGGAGTATGTCCCACAACAGATAGTAGCACATTGCACGCGAGGTCCTATTTATGAGTCTCGGCTGTGGTTGTGAAGAGATGCAACAGGTACCTCCTTCCGAAGGAACGAACACATTGCAGGCGAACCAATAATACAATGACCGCACAGGGCTACCTGTGCCTAATAGGTTTCTAGACGGAACATTGTGGCTGTGTGATACAGTGACAACGCACGAATTTATTTTGTATTAATAAAATTATAACGGGAACGAGCAAAGCGTTAAAATAAAGATATTATAATCCATAGACACGGTGAATGGCAATAATTTGGTCTTTTACGGTTAAATCCTGATCCATTAAAATATGATAGGGGCCCAGGTTTGACGAGTATTACTCGGTAACAATATCATTTTAAAGGTTATTAGATACATCACCCATCCCTGGTCGGCAGGCGATACGTAAATTCATAAATTCAGCGTTGCCAGTTACACTGAAGCGCCAAGGTAACTGGTGTAGGCATGCGTATTCAAATACACAGACATGTAAACAGGCAGAATACGGCACAGCGGTCGGCAACGCCTACATAAGACAACAAGTGTCTCTCGCAGTTGTTAGATCGGGTACTGCTGCTACAATGGCAGGTTATCAAGATTTATGTGAGTTTGAACGTGATCTTATAGTCGACGCACGAGCGATGACACACAGCATCTCCGAGGTAGCGATAAAGTTGGGATTTTCCCGTACGACCATTTCACAAGTACCGTGGATATCAGGGATCCCGTAAAACATCAATCTCTGGCATTGTTGCGGCCGGAAAAAGATCCTGCAAGAACGGGCCAACGACGACTGAAGAGAATCGTTCAGAGTGACAGAAGTTCAACTCTTCCGCAAACTGGCGCAGATTTCAATGCTGGGCCATCAGCAAGTGTCAGCGTGTGAACCATTCAACGAAACATCATCGATACGGGCTTTCGGAGCCGAAGGCCCACTCGTGTACCCTTTATGACTGCACGACACAAAGCTTTACGCCTCGCCTGGGCCGTCAATATCGACAATGGGCTGCTGATGCCTGGAAATATGATGCCAGGTTGGACGAGTCTCGTTTCAAATTGCATCTAGCGGATGGACGTGCACAGGTATGGAGACAACCTCATGATTCCATGGATCCTGAATGTCAGCAGGGGACTGTTAAAGCTGATGGAGACTTATGTCATGGTGTGGGGCGTGTGCAGTTGGAGTGACATTGGACTCCTGATAAGTCTAGATACGGCTCTGATAGGTGACACGCACGTAAGCATCCTGTCTGATCTCCTGCATCCATTCATGTCCATTGTGCATTCCAACGGACTTGGGCAATTCCATTAGGACAATGCGACATCCCACACATCCAGAATTGCTAAAGAGTGGCTGCGGGAACACTCTTCTGGGTTTAAACACTTCCACTTTCCACCAAACTCCCCAGACATGAACATCATTGAGCATATCAGGGATGACTTGCAACGTGGTGTTCGGAAGAATCTCCACCCCTCGTGTTCTTACCGATTTATGTGCAGCCCTTCAGGATTCATGATGTCAGTTCATTCCAGCACTACTTCAGACATTAGTTGAGTTCAAGCCGCGTCGTGTTGTGGCACTTCTGCGTGCCCGCGGGACCCTGCACTATATTAGGCAGGTGTACCAATTTCTTTGGCCCTTCAGTGTATATGCCTTATTTACCTCATTGCAGCCTATCATGCTCTGTAACTGTCCTTCTGTCCCATTGTTACTAAACGAAGTTTTCAATTAGGCTACGAAATACCTGCCGAGAAAAGAAGTCTGACTCCTTTACGGTCCAGGGACAGCAGATCAGCAGGTAACTTTCTGTCCGATAGGGAAAGATGACAGGCTGCAGAACATCATACCGCCACAGTCACAGAGGTCTTAGCCAGAGACCAGAAGAGCTGCAGTTGGTAAATTCCCACACCACTGAACTTTTGGCGTCGTGGTGTGAGGAACTATCGGGTAAGACTCCCATTCGCGGATGGGATTGATTGAGGGGACTCTGATGCCACAACTGTACATCACGAACATCCTGCACCATCATATCTCATTTCTGACGCGACAGTGTTTTGGTGGCCTTTTTCCACCAGGATAATACCCGTTCACACACGGCACGTGTCTGTGCGGGTTGTCTGCGTGATCTTGAGGTACTCAAATACCCAGCCAGACCTCCAGATTAGTCCACGATACAACGGGTGCAGCCTGACGTCAATTCCGTCCCAAGGACAGTATCCAGGTTGTCATTGGTCATTTACAACAACTGTGAACCAGTTTGTCTCAGATGAGAATACAGCGGCCTTCAGACAACGTTCCCATCATCATAAGGACACGCATCCAGCTAGAGATGGAGCTACTACACATTAATTCTTTCTAAATTGGTCTCGGTTTCATAATCACTGAAATTCCATCATATACCG
Source organism: Schistocerca americana (assembly GCF_021461395.2). NCBI lineage: Eukaryota > Metazoa > Arthropoda > Insecta > Orthoptera > Acrididae > Schistocerca > Schistocerca americana. The sequence goes on along the minus strand of NC_060124.1, from coordinate 557,200,244 downwards.
TCTGTCTGTGAAGTTTCATTTCGGTTCCTTTTCCCATTCTGAGTGCTTCACTTTGCTCTCGGGCCGTGAATATTAATTGATGATCTTGCAATTTTGACACAACACTTCTCCATGATGAACAACTGATGTTTGCAGCGTCAGCCACTGGATTTGGATGAGAATCTCTGTGACACTTTGGTTCCTACTGAAAGAATCAGTGATCAAACGCACACTCTTTGTTCGATCTTCTCTATTTCCTCTAAGAGTCCAAAGTTTCCTAGCCAGAAGAGTAATAAAAAATGGTTCAAATGGCTCTGAGCACTATGGGACTTAACATCTATGGTCATCAGTCTTAAACCTAACTAACCTAAGGACATCACACAACACCCAGTCACCACGAGGCAGAGATAATCCCTGACCCCGCCGGGAATGAAGAGTAATACTCAAGTATTGATCGACAAACGGTTATGTAAGCTACGTGTTTTGTGGATGGATGAAATATTCTGAGAATTCTCCAACGAATATCGAAATGACATCTGCCTTTACCAGACCTAGTTGTGTTTGTTCGTTCCAGTTTAAATCGCTTAGTGTACATACTCCTAGATAATTAGTAGATGTGACTACGTCCTGTGATCGTTTGGCAGACACCATATTCTACATCAGTACGTTACATTCTTTAATGTTCAGCTTCAACTTCCAAAACCTGCAGCAAGTCACGATTCACTGCAGTAATTCCTTCATTTACTCTGCTGCTTCTCTTTACCCAATAGCGTCATCCCCAGATAAACTTCTTGGAACTGCCGACTTCGTCCTTCTGGTCACTGATAATTATAGTGATCAGTGATGATTCTACAGGGTGATTCAAAAAGAATACCACAACTTTAAAAATGTGTATTTAATGAAAGAAACATAATATAACCTTCTGTTATACATCATTACAAAGAGCATTTAAAAAGGTTTTTTTTTTCACTCAAAAACAAGTTCAGAGATGTTCAATATGGCCCCCTCCAGACACTCGAGCAATATCAACCCGATACTCCAACTCATTCCACACTCTCTGTAGCGTATCAGGCGTAACAGTTTGGATAGCTGCTGTTATTTCTCGTTTCAAATCATCAATGGTGGCTGGGAGAGGTGGCCGAAACACCATATCCTTAACATACCCCCATAAGAAAAAATCGCAGGGGGTAAGATCAGGGCTTCTTGGAGGCCAGTGATGAAGTGCTCTGTCACGGGCTGCCTGGCGGCCGATCCATCGCCTCGGGTAGTTGACGTTCAGGTAGTTACGGGCAGATAACATAAGGTTTCGTAACCAACCTTTTTCGTAGGACTCTCCATACAGTTGATTGTGGAATTTGCAGCTCTCTGTTAGCTCTGCGAGTCGATTTTCCTGGGCTGCGAACAAATGCTTGCTGGATGCGTGCTACATTTTCATCACTCGTTCTCGGCCGTCCAGAACTTTTCCCTTTGCACAAACACCCATCCTCTGTAAACTGTTTATACCAACGTTTAATACACCACCTATCAAGAGGTTTAACACCATACTTCGTTCTAAATGCACGCTGAACAACTGTCGTCGATTCACTTCTGCCGTACTCAATAACACCAAAAGCTTTCTGTTGAGCGGTCGCCATCTTAGCATCAACTGACGAACTGACGCTGACGCCTAGTCAACAGCGCCTCAAGCGAACAAATGTACAACTAAATGAAACTTTATAGCTCCCTTAATTCGCCGACAGATAGTGCTTAGCTCTGCCTTTTGTCGTTGCAGAGTTTTAAATTCCTAAAGTTGTGGTATTCTTTTTGAATCATCCTGTATTATATTACAACACTCCACTGAGGCACACCCGAAGCTACTCTTACACGTAAAGGTTTCTCTCCTTTAACAACGAACCTTTCCATATTATTGTAAATGGGTAGTATTCAACAATGATTTTCGTAGGAATGTAGAACTGACAGAGCCACATGTCGTTTGTATCGTCTCCCATGCAATACGTTCTTCTTCTCCTCCTCTCTTGCTTTATACCGCCTTTCTACGGGGTCTGCAGGATCTGCATTATTTCATCTCGGGATGCTCTTTCTGACGACACCACATCGCCCCTCCCCCTTCCCCATAGGGATGGAATTTGTATATGCGATCTGTCTGTATCTAGAATTATGTTATGTGGGGCAAGAGCTACAATGTTTTCTACACGTTTGCGAATCGTGTAAGTGAGAGAGGACGTGGATACCACCCTGGTACTCTGGTAATTGGATGTGGAAAACCTACTAAAAACTACATCCAGCTTGGACGGTACACCGGGCTTCGTCACTAACCCGTAGGGCGCTTTCGATCTGAGGCGGACGCGCCTTCTCGAGGGTTATCCTGGCGGCTGTCTCCTTGCAGTTCCCGACAGCTGGTAAGTTCTTTGGAATCTGAGTGACACGATGTGTCTGCCGATTACTGGCTCACAGGTGGTCATAAATAGACCAGTAAATCCCACATTCTTTATGTAACTGAACTTCTATGCATAAAACAGCTTCGAAGTTCTCAGTACTTTACAAATGTGTTAATGTGTTAAGTACACAACTGGCCATTAAAACTGCTGCACCACGAAGATGACGTGCTACATACGCGAAATTTAAACGACAGGAAGAAGATGCTGTGATATGCAAAAGATTAGCTTTTCAGAGCATTCACACAAGGTTCGCGCCGGTGGCGACACCTGCAACGTGCTGACATGAGAAAAGTTTCCAACCGATTTCTCATACACAAATAGCAGTTGACCGGCGTTGCCCGGTGAGTCGTTGTTGTGATGCCTCGTGTAAGGAGGAGAAATGCGTACCATCGCGTTTCCGACTTTGATAAAGGTCGGATTGTAGCCTATCGCGATTGCGGTTTATCGTATCGCGACATTGCTGCTCGCGTTGGTCGAGATCCAATCACTGTTAGCAGAATATGGAATCGATGGGTTCAGGAAAGTAATACGGAACGCCGTGCTGGATCCCAACGGCCTCGTATCACTAGCAGTCGAGATGACAGGCATCTTATCCGCATGGCTGTAACGGATCGTGCAGCCACATCTCAATCCCTGAGTCAACAGATGAGGACGTTTGCAAGACAACAACCATCTGCACGAACAGTTTGACGACGTTTTCAGTAGCATGGACTATCAGCTCGGAGAGCATGGCTGCGGTTACCCTTGACGCTGCATCACAGACAGGACCGCCTGCGATGCTGTACTCAACGACGAACCTGGGTAGACGAATGGCAAAACGTCATTTTTCTCGGATGAATCCAGGTTCTGTTTACAGCATAATGATGGTCGCATCCGTGTTTGGTGTCATCACGGTGAACGCACATTGGAAGCGTGCATTCGTCATCGCCGTACTGGCGTATCACCCGGCTTGATGGTATAGGGTGCCATTGGTTACACGTCTCGGTCACCCCTTGTTCGCACTGACAGCACGTTCAACAGTAGACGTTACATTTCAGATGTGTTACGACCCGTGGCTCTACCTTTCATTCGATCCCTGCGAAACCCTGAATTTCAGCTGGATAATGCACGACCGCATGATGCAGGTCCTGTACGGGCCTTTCTGGATACAGAAAATGTTCGACTGCTGCCCTGGCCAGAAAATTCTCCAGATCTTTCACCAATTGAAAACGTCTAGTCAATGGTGGCCGAGCAACTGGCTCGTCACAATACGCCAGTCACTACTCTTGATGAACTGTGGTATCGTGTTGAAGCTGCATGGGCAGCTGTACCTGTACACGCGATCCAAGCTTTGTTTGACTTAATGCCCAGGCGTATCAAGGCCGTTATTACGACAAAGGTGGTTGTTCTGGGGACTGATTTTCCAGAATCTATGCACCCAAATTGCGTGAAAATATAATCACATATCAGTTCTAGTATAACATATTCGTCCAATGAATACCCGTTTATCATCTAGATTTATTCTTGGTGTAGCAATTTTAATGACCAGTAGTGTATTTGTCGTTAAACACGTACGCAGGAGAAAGCTTAGAAATGGTTTGTAATTACGTTTAAAGTTTGTCGGGAGTTGCTCTCGTTATCAAACACAATATGCTTTCAAATTTTAGCAAAATCTATTTTTACACGTATCTCAGTCGTTCAATGAGATAATTCTGCAAGCACATTCAGCGGTATAAGTGTGTATTGTCTGCGAACTGTGTTGCGAATAGCGTTGGTAGTAGTAAATTAAAACTCTGTGCCTGCTGCTGAAGTTTGAGAGCATGAACAACGAAAATGGAGTAACTCATTAACTTTATTCCTTTCATAATTTAGTGGGGGTGAGGGTTGTGTCAGCAAGAAAAAGTTCCATAGGGGTTTGAAGTTATGTGTAAAGTTTGTTAGGGGTCACGTATTTCCGCGTCGTTATTTAGTCTACTTAAGACAGACTCACAGTTTATAGCTCCTAATCCATTTATTCAGACGTATAATCTTATGCTAAGAGATTAATATAATGGAACCAGTATTACAGTTAGAAACTGTGTGTCTATCTTGAGGCACCGTAACTGAGTGTGTACACATACACAGTCTATAATAATCCAGTATTTAAGAATGAGAGCACTTGGTGACTTCCTACAATTTAAATATCTTCAACATTTACCTAGGTCTCAGTTTTTTTTTTTTTAGTTCCAGTACAGCACTCATGGTTGCCGCATCGCGGTCGCGAAGTGGGGCCGAGGCAGTACCAGATAAGTCTTACAGTCTAACGATAATTTATGGACTTGTAGTTGCAGCTTGACGATGCCCACTATGGAAAAACAGTACATATTGTTATTCTGAAGAACGTTGGGTTATCTCGACTGAAACGTACGTAAATTTCTAGGTAAACGGTGCAACTGTGACTTCCTACAATACTTGCACATAATTTCAAATCATTTCGAAACGTTTTCTCGCTGACACCCCACACAGTGAAGAAATGCATCACGTTTTAATTTATTCCTTCTTTACTACTAACTCTAATCGCAACATGTTGCACAGACGCTATCCACATATACTATTGACTGTAGCTGGTAAATGATACGATTGTACGACACGTGCCACAAACATTTAGATGAGTGAAAAACTAGCTTTTGCTGAGAATGGCGGACAGTAAGACTTCCACATCAGTCATGATGTTTTAATTTATTACTTCTTTACTCCATTCACAGCAGATTTTGTCGACATTATCTAGATGTATCACTTAATGTACCTGCAGAATTACGTCACTGCACGACAAGTAGCGCAGGAGACCGCTACATCACGAGCATCGCGATGTGTGAAAAATTAATTTTTCCTTGAAATGGAGCGCAAATTACGCACACTAAACTGATGCAATGTTCGATAATGTGAGCACTTTTCAACTTCTAACAAATTTTATATGTAATTTGAAACATTTCCTAATAGTTTTCCTGCTTTCATGTTTAAGTAAAATATTTAACTCATTAACCCACGGGTAATCAGAAGTTTGAGGCTGTTTTACACATGGTAGCTCGGTCCTTTGAAGACTCTGGTGTACGCAAAATCGCGCTGTATTCGAAATTTGACGAAAGCAAGTCACGTACGGCTAAGCCCAGAAAGAACTGATTTACTGCCTCTTCTGTTTTCTGCTAGCTACGAGGCTTTAAGCGACATGACATAAATAGGCGTTCTCTGTATTCAGCTGCGACCTCGCAGACGGGCGCAGTAGTGGCGGAATGTATAAAAACGTGGCGTCCTCGGAAGCCACTCTGCATGCGTGCTAGCGGCGATCCACTTGGCCTCGCGCCGCTGCGGCCGATTTCCCGGAAACGACGCCAGAACACTCAATAAAATATCACTCCCTACTCACCATCGATCAGCGCTAATGGTCCCTAGACCGTACTACCGGGGTGGGCGGTGTCCGTCACGAGGCCGACATTAAACGGCGGTATTCTAGTCCTCCCGTAATACTGTCGCCTCATTCATCAATACGATGAAAGTAAATTATTCAGTACGTCATTACTGAGTTCCTTCTTACAGGGAGACTGGCACGCAATAACATCGACCTGTGTATACAGCTACGAAAGCCGTGGAATGAAGTAAAAGTGATAACATTACGACCGTAAGAAAGGTACAGTGGTGATGTACTGTAAGTATGATGCATTACGTGCATGTCTGTAGCTAAATTAACACGATCGCATGTGTCACATCGCTCAAGGATGGAGCAGCCAGTGCACAGGGCCGGTGAGAGAACGTTTTTCCTCAGAAGCCACATATAATTTGGTGTCCTCTCCCACTGACTGCCTTTTCTGCGGCTCTTGGTAAAACCTTTGAAAATAAATCTAAACGTAATGATCTTGGAATCGGGTTTCTTGTCTTCAAAAATGAGAGCAGCATAGACATTCCTCAACAACAGATAAAAATTTCCGAATCATATTCCTGTGCTAAATATTAAAAGAAGAATGGTTCAAATGGCTCTGAGCACTATGGAACTAAACTTCTGAGGTCATCAGTCCCCTTGACTTTGAACTACTTAAACCTAACTAACCTAAGGACATCACACACATCTATGCCCGACGCAGGATTCAAACCTGCGACCGTAGCAGCAGCGCGGTTCCGGACTGACGCGCCTAGAACCGCTCGGCCACAACGGCCGGCTTAAAAGAAGAAATAATTAATTTTGAATTAAAGCAATTCCTGAGACCTGTAGAAGAATTTGGTGAAAACAGAAACTAGTACATCTGTTGTATTGTTCTAGCTTCAAGGAAACTGTGTGATGGAATGAATGAAAATATGAAACATCTGTTACTTGGTAATTTAACAACGGAAATTTTCAATACTGTAATTTACAAATTACTTTACTTTCCAGCGGTAAAATGGGACAGAAACGCAAAGAAGAAATGTTCAAATGTGTATGAAATCTTATGGGACCTAACTGATAAGGTCATCAGCCCCTAAGCTTACACACTGCTTTACCTAAATTATCCTAAGGACAAACACACACACCCATGTCGAGGGAGGACTCGAACCTCCGCCGGGACCAGCCGAAACGCAAAGGAGTAATCAAGTTTTATATTGACATGAAAAATGAAAGAAAATCTTTAAGTGCGTTAAGTATATGTCACATATGTATAAAACTCAAGATAAGCAGCCAATTTTCATGAAATATGCCGTCAAAGTATTCGAGTATTGATAGAAGGGGTCAAAATTTTAATGTCTGTATCTAAAAAGAGATAAACAAATGTGTGTGTGTGTGAAACGAAGTACAATTATATTACTAATAGAGTTGGGTGACAGTCATTCCTACAGATATTCAATACATGAACAGACTACTATTCTCTTTGATAAAAACATGCTACTAACATTTTTTTAGCTTTTAATTAGCAAAATCTTTCACAGTAGATGCCGAATACGTCTTGATTTCAAGTATCGCTTTCAGTTGTCAAAAGTGACATTCTAGCTGTGCGGGGTAGCCGCGCGGTCTGAGGCACCTTGTCACGATCCGTGCGGCTCCCTCTATCGGAGGTTCGAGTCCTCCCTCCGGCATGGGCGTTTGTGTTGTCTTTAGCGTAAGTTAGTTTCAGCTAGATTAAGTAGTGCGTAAGCTTAGGGAACGATGACCTCAGCAGTTGGCCCCACAAGACCTAACCACATAATTCAAATTTCTGACAGTCTAGACAACAGTTCTCGAAAAAGCGTATGAGGTTATTAACCTGACTTTTGAGAAATTCCTTTCATAACTAACTGTATATATAAGGTAACGTCAGGGACGGTCGAACATACTCCATTGTAACAAAATACGTAGTTCTCAGAGCCGTATTTGTTGATGTAACAGTGTAAACAAGATCTGGAATTTAATTCATTAAGATGGTACATGAAAAAGAAAAAAGTCGACGGAATTCTCAGATAATTCTGAGGTTCTCCTTTCCGGCCTACTGTTGTAGCAATGGAGACCTTTACGTAACAACTGAAGCCCTGACACCGATATGTACTTTCGAGAAGTTCAAAGGGCATTGAAGAGCAGCAGACGGATTCGGTTATTTCACAGTCTTGGTTTTCCAAGAACAAACTCTCTGGCTGTCACGAAAGTGTGTATGAATCTCCTGCCGATCGAACTGGCCAGTAACAATCGCCAGAATGTTGCCCCCTAATTCGATCCGGTGGCTACCCAAAGCACTCGAACAGTTGTCTGAAATATTAGAACCAGCTTTCCGTGTGCAGTCTTTTCCGTAGACCCACTTTTGAGTGATATGTGTAGTATACAGTCTGTTTCACAATTCATATTGCAGGCCTCTAGGGGCTGCAGAGGGGACTTTTAGTAGATAAAGTTCTGACAGGGAACCCATGTCCAGAAACGTACCATTGGGATGTAAAAATGAGTTTGAAGGTAGGATCACTTTAAAATCTCCTGCTTTACGGAACGGTTCGTAATGGTGGAGCTGCACAACTTATGTTTCGAGAACGTTTTCCGGATAGCCTCAGTTCGTCACATACCATATTCGTTCGAATAGAACAACGGCTGTGACAAACTGGTACGTTCGCAGTTAGGAGGGTTGACTGGCTGTGATGCTCGACGGACGCGCACCATGGCTTGCAGACCGTGTGTATGAGAGCATGCATGCGTCGTGCATACAACTAGTGCAATGAACAACAGCGTCGCTTAGGGAAGCATCTCCTGTGTGCGTTGCACAACGGTCATAGCTCATTGTCTCCGCAGTGGGCATATTGTGAAGAAGGGGATTCGAAAGTGATCCGCTCTTCAGAATTCCTCTACAACCCAGTAATACGAATTGTGAAACACTCTGTAGATGTAAATATATACATACAAATTCCCTGGGTTGTATCTATAAATGATTGTTAGTGATTCTAATATCTACATTTACATAGATACTCCGCAAGCCACCGTACGGTGCTGTACTGCTGCTGCTCCCTTTCCTGTTCCACTCGCAAATAAAGCGAGGGAAAAATGACTGTCTATATGCCACCATATGAACCCTAATTTTTCGAATCTCGTCTTCGGGGTCTTTGTTGTATTCTCTTTAGCCGCCTTTATTCGTCTCATTGTCTCTGTAGAGTAAATGTCGTGTGACTAGGGCCTCCCGTCGGGTAGACCGTTCGCCGAGTGCAAGTCTTTCGAATTGACGCCACTCCGGAGACTTGTGCGTCGATGGGGATGAAATGATGGTGATTAGGACAACACTCAGTCCCTGAGCGGAGAAAATCTCCCACCCAGCCGGGAATCGAACCCGGGCAGGTAGGTATGACCTTCTGTCCCGCTGACCACTCAGCTACTGGGGGCGGACTCTGTAGAGCTGTACCATGGGAAACAAGGAGAGGACGTTGGCTAGTGCCCGGTATCCTCGGTCTATAACACAAGCTGCACGCAGTTACTAACTTGGTTCTTTATTCATAAACAAAGAGCTCCTTAAAGTTCTATATGCCCAGGTACAAGCTCGCTTCTGTATAGTCCACGTAGCCTCAATGATGTTTAAGTAGAAGTCCGCTATGTTCAGTACAAGGTTGCTATGTGCTGCCTGTCTCTGTGCTAGACGCTAAGTCTGCGGCTCCGTCTCGGTGACATGCTGGATCTCTCGGCGTAAGGACTCGAGCTAACTGACGTAACAGGCTCGAACTAACTGGCTAAACTGGCCCTCTGGTCTGCGGAGGCGATCCTAAAATACTGGCGACTGAGAGGACGTTGGAATGTTTCCAGTGAGTCTTGTCATTGGCCTCTATCGATACTCACGTAACCTCTATGCCGCATGGTGTCTGACGCCAGCGTACGCCAGCACAGTCTTTAAACGCAGTTAATGTTGGCGGCAGTAGAATCGTTCGGCAGTCAGCTTCAAATGCCGGTTCTCTAAATTTTGTCAGTAGCGTTTATCAAAATGAACGTCGCCTTCCCTCCAGGGATTCCCATTTGAGTTTCTGAAGCATCTCTTTCACACTTATGTCTTGTTCGAAAATACCGGTAACGAATCTAGCAGCCCACCTCTGGACTGCTTCGATGTCTTCCTTCAGTCCGGCCTGGTTCGGGTCCCAGACACTCGAGTAGTACTCAAGAGTAGGTCGCACCAGCATCCCATATGCGGTCTCCATTAGAGGTGAACCATTCTTTCCTAAACTTCTCCCAATAAACTGAAGTCGGTCATTCGCCTTCCCTATCATAGTTCTCACACGCTCGATTCATTTCATTTCGCTTTCCAACGTTACGCCAGATATTTACACGACTTGACTGTATCAAGCAGGACATTAGTAATAGTGTATCCAAACACTACAGGTGATCTTGGAAGTGCTCAGTGCAGCACTAAGCGCTGTTTATTTATTTCATATCAGAAAACATAAAAATATGTAACATATACTATTAAAGCCAATATTATAATTTATGCGGAAGGGGGGGGGGGCTGAAGTAAAAGAAGATACGACGCTGCGAGAAGATTTGAAAGAGCACTGAAAGATCTAAGTCGAAAGAACGCTCGTGGAGTAGACGAATTCTCTAATTATTGAGATCACTGGGAGAACTGGCCATAACATAAGTATTTGATCTGGAGTCCTAGATGCACGAGACAGGAGATTTACCAGCAGACATCAGTAAGATTGTAACGATATCAGTTGCTAAAACGATAGGTGCTGCTAGGTACGTGGACATCCGCAGAAATATATCTGGGGGAGGGTGAGTCAGTTTCTTGGGGCATTACTCTAAATTCAGTCGAATTACAGAAGTTATGCCACAAGAACTAAATTCTATAGGTTATACAAAAAAGTTATGTCACAGAAAATTGAGCTTATCCATTGAATATCTGCCGCAGCACGAGAACTGTGTGATGAACAAAAACTCTATCCTCCACATTCCAGGAAGGGAGGAATGCTCATGTACAAATGTGAATGTTAGCGAACTTATCAATTAAACAAGTCATGGTTGCAAAACACTGATGCATATTATCTACAGAAAAACGGAAAATTAGAAGTCGACCTCAGGGAAGATCGGTTTTGGTTAATGGGATATGTAGGAACACACGAGGCATTACTGACCCTACTATTATCTTGGAAGATGGGTTAAAGAAATCCAAATCCATGTTTATGGCATTTGCGGATCTACAGAAGCTTTTTGACAACGTTGCTTAGAATATACTCTTGTGAATACTGAAGGTGCCAAGCAAAAATAAAAGGAACAAACGGTTGGTTATTCACAAGTTGTGCACAAACCAGAATGCAGCTGTGAGAGGTGATGAACATGAAAGAGTAACTGAGAAGGAAGTGAAACAGTATTGAATCCTATCCCCGGTGTTATTCAACCTGTACATTGAGCAAGCGGTAAAGGAATCCATTGAGAACTTTGGGAAAGGGAAAGAAGAAACAAAAATTTTGAGGTTTACTGACGATATTGTAATTATGCCAAAGACGGCAAAGAAATTGGAGGAACACCAGAACCGTATGGATACATACAGCGAACATTGACAAAAGCTTTCTCTAAGTCTACAAATGATAGAAACGTAGGTTTGCCTTTTCTTAATCTATTTTCTAAGATAAGTCGTAGGGTCAGTACTGCCTCACGTGTTCCAACATTTCTACGGAATCCAAACTGATATTCCCCGAGGTCAGCTTTTAACAGTTTCTCCTTTCGTCTGTAAAGAATTCGCGTTAGAATTTTGCAGCTGTGACTTATGAAACTGAAAGTTCGGTAATTTTCACATCTGTCAACATCTGCTTTCTTTGGGATTGGAATTATTACATTCTTCTTGAAGTCTGAGGGTATTTTGCCTTTCTCATACATCTTGCTCACCAGATGGTAGAGTTTTGTCAGGACTGGCTCTCCGAAGGCCGTCAGTAATTCTAATGGAATGTTGTCTACTCCCGGGGCCTTGTTTCGACTCAGGTCTTTCAGTTCTCTGTCAAACTCTTCACGCAGTATCGTATCTCCCATTTCATCTTCACCTACATCCTCTTGCATTTCCATAATATTGTTCTCGAGTACATCGCCCTTGTATAGACTCTCTATATAATCCTTCCACCTTTCTGCTTTCCCTTCTTTGCTTAGAACTAGGTTTCCATCTGAGCTCTTGATACTCATACAAGTGGTTCTCTTTTCTCCAAAGGTCTCTTTAATTTTCCTGTAGGCAGTATCTATCCTACCACTAGTGAGATAAGCCTCTACATCCTTACATTTGTCCTCTAGCCATCTCTGCTTAGCCATTTTGCACTTCCTGTCGATCTCATTTTTGAGACGTTTGTTTCCTTTTTGCATGCTTCATTTACTGCATTTTTATGTTTTCTCCTTTCACCAATTAAATTCAATATTTCTTCTGTTACCCAAGGATTTCTACTAGCCCTCTTCTTTTTACCTACTCGATCCTCTGCCTCCTTCACTACTTCCTCCCTCAAAGTTACCCATTCTTCTTCTACTCCATTGCAGTCACCCATGACTATTAAATTTTCGTCTCCCTTCACTATCTGAATAATTTCTTTTGTCTGATCATACATTTAATCAACTTTTTCGTCATCTGCAGAGCTAGTTGGCATATAAACTTGTACTACTGTAGAAGGCGGGTGCTTCGTGTCTATCTTGGCCACAATAATGCGTTCACTATGCTGTTTGTAGCAGCTTTCCCGCACTCTTTCTTTAAAAAAAAAAAAAAGTTCAAATGTGTCTGAAATATTATGGGACTTAACTGCTAAGGTCATCAGTCCCTAAGCTTACACACTACTTAACCTAAATTATCCTAAGGACAAACACACACACCCATGCCCGAGGGCAGACTTGAGCCTCCGCCGGGACCAGCCGCACAGTCCATGACTGCAGCCCCCTTAAACCGCTCGGCTAATCCCGCGCGGCTTGTATTTTTTTTATTCACAATTAAAGCTACTCCTGCATTACCCCTATTTGATTTTGTATTTATAACCCTGTATTCACCTGACCAAAAATCTTGCCACCGACCTTCACTAATTACCACTGTACCTAACTTTAACCTATCCATTTCCGTTTTTAAGTTTTCTAACCTACCTGCCCGATTCAGGGATCTGACATTCCACGCTCCGATCCGTAGAACGCCGGTTTTCTTTCTCCTGATAACGGCGTCCTCTTGAGTCTTCAAAGAAATTAGCCTTGTACAAACATGAAATAAATCAGGGAAGAAGCGAAGAGAAGACATTGAAACGTAGTGTTACCGAAAAATGCTGTAGATTAAATGGGTGGCTCGAATAACGAATGAAGAGGTCCTGAATGGAATCGAGGTGCGAAGAAATGTACAGCACAACTAGTGTTAAGTCGAAAGGATACATCTTGAGGGATGAAGGAACTGTAAGTTCCACGGCGGTCGGAAGCTTACAATGGATAGGTAAGAGGCGACTACCATGTGCTTCGCAGATTTCAGCAAACCGCTTAACACTGTCTACTTCGACATTTTGTTTGCCAAACCTAGCAGCCTAATTTTCTCGCCAAGTGCAGTACAATGATTTCGCTCATGCGAGACGTGTTTCTGTAAGTCCTTCTCAGTAACGGGAACCCAACACTAGAATATCCTCCCGCAATGTATTAGAGGACTGAATAACATCTCCAGCTTCAGAAAACAGTTAATGAGATGTCTACTAAAGCAGCAATAATGTTTACCATTGTCTCTGCACGCTCTCATTTCTCTTATGCATCCTTTTTTTTTTACCAACATCTTCCTCATGTCTCATGTCCCAGTGTTCTTACCTGGTGCAGTCTGCTTAAATTTCCTTTCACCATAACTCGCAATGTCAGGAAACATCTATTTTGTACAGCCATAAAGTCTTTTTATATCGACCACTATTATTGATGTTCTTTTTGTCACTATTATTCTCATTGTTATTGTTATTACAACTATGGCTCTCAGTGGCAGGAGCAGTACTACAAGTGCCGCCAGTTTTAACTTTATTAGCTCATAGTCAGTATTATTTACACACATTGTCACTATAGACACTCATATCATTTTGATGCGACAGTAAAAATAAAAATAAAAATAAATCAGCACGACTCACCACGAAGGAATTATCGGAAAGTGACGGAAATCGGTAGATATCATGTACATGTATAGTCACACAAATGATTACAATTTCACAAAAATTGGATGATTTATTCACGAGAATGAGCTTCGTCAATTGAGCAAGTCAATAACGCTTGTGTCGAGCCCTGGCCCCTATTCAAGCAGTTGATTGAAACAGATATTAGATGTCCTTCTGAGCCACATAGTGCCAAATTCTGTCCAGATGCCGCGTTAGGTCGTTGGTTGGAGGATCTTGCCGATAATGATGTTCGAACTGTTCTCCACTGCGGAGACATCCGACGACCTTGCTGACAATGGTAGGCTTTTGCAAGCATATAGATAAGCAATAGAAACTCTCGCCGTGTGTGGACGGACATTAGCTTGCTGGAATGTAAGCTCATGGACGGCTTGCTATCAAGACGGGGCGCAGAATATCGTCAGTGTACCCCTGTGCTGTAAGTATGTCACGGGATCTCAAACAAAGGGGCCCTACTATGAAATAAAGTGGCACCACAGGCGGACACCCCAGGTTGTCGGATCCTATGCCGGGCAACAGTCGGATTGGTCTCCCGACACTGTCCGTAGGGTATCCAGACACGTTTTCGCTGGTCATCGGGGCAGCTTTCGAAACGAGACTCATCGCTGAAGGCAGCTGTACTTCGGGTAATGAGATTCGAGGGCGAATGTCCGCGGAAACATTGCGAACTGGTTTGCTGAGGCATAGAGGTCACTGGTAGTCGACGCAATGGGCGGCGTGAGCTGAGGCCCCTTCCTGTGGACCTCCTATTAACTATCCTCGTGGTCGCTGAAGCACCTGTTACACGTCGCATCTATGATAATGACGAATCCGGGGCTCTGAATGCCTCTCTGGCGATTGCTCCGTCCTCATGTTCCGTCGTCTCTCTAGGTCGACCGCTTCCTTCTTGAAGCTGTGTTCGGGCCGTGGTTCACCCATTCCTGCCAACATCATCGAACAGTGGCATCGCTCCTATTCAAATGTCGAGCGATTCGCCTATTAATCCAACAGGCTTCTTTGAGCCCAGCTACACGTGCTCTCTCAGGCTTTTACATCTGTTTACGTTCTTCACGCGCGTGTCTGCGAGGCATAGTTACTGTCCAACTGAACACGCGGAATAATATTCGCAATGACTTTATTGCCCCATTGTCGACATGTCTCCTGTTTACTACCTTTGCCAGCTGCGCAGTGAAACCAAAATTCACAAGTTTGCATTTTCCGCCCATCCGTGGATGAAAATCAGTTTGTGACCATTTTACACGACTCCTTCGTGGTGCGTCGTTTTTTTTTTGTGTTAGAGCATATGTGTTATACAGTGAAGAGCCAAAAAAGCTGGAACACCTGCCTAATACCGCGTAGGGTCCCCGTGAGCACGCAGAAGTGCCGCAACACGATGTGGCATGGACTCGACTAATGTCTGAAGTAGTGCTGGAGGGAACTGACACCGTGAATTCTGAATGGCTGTCCATAAATCCGTAAGAGATCTCTTCTGAACAGCACGTTGCAAGGCATCCCAGATATGCTCAATAATGTTCATGTCTGGGGAGTTCGGTGGCCAGCGGAAGTGTTTAAACTCATAAGAGTGTTCCAGGAGCCACTGTGTAGTAATTCTGGACGTGTGGGGTGTGACATTGTCCTGCAGAAATTGCCCAAGTACGTCGGAATGGACATGAATGGATGCAGGTGACCAGACAGGGTGCTTACGTATGTGTCACATGTCAGTGTCGTATCTAGACTTATCACGTGTTGCATACCACTCTAGCTGCACATGGACCAGACCATTACAGAGCCTCCATCAGCTTGAAGAGTCCTCTGCTGACATGCAGGGTAAATGAATACATGAGGTTGTCTCCATACGCGTATACAGCCATCTGCTCAATGTAATTTGAAACGAGACTCGTTCGACCAGGAAACATGTTTCCAGATATCAAAAGGTTAATGTCGGTGTTGGCGGGCCCAGTGAGCCGTAAAGCTTTGTGTCATGCGGTCATCAAAGGTACACGTGTACGTCTTCGGTTCCAAAAGCCCATATCGATGACGTTTCGTTGAGTGGTTCACACGGTGACACTTCTTGATGGCCCAGCATTGAAATCGGCAGTAATTTGCGAAAGGTCTGCACTTCCGTCACGTTGAACGATTCTCTTCAGTCGTCGTTGGTCGCATTCCTGCAGGATCTTTTTTGCCGGCCGAAGCAATGTCGGAGATTTGATGTTTTACTGGATTCCTTACACTCATAGTATACTCGTCAAATGGTCGTATGGGAAAATCCCCTCTTCATCACTACCTGGCAGATGCTGTGTCCCATTGCTCGTGCGCCAACTATTAACACTACTTTCAGACTCACTTAAGTCTTGATTTCCTGCCATTGTAGCAGCAGCAACCAATCTAACAACTGCGCCGTACACTTGTCGACTAATATAGGCGTTGCCGACCGACTCACCAGGTTAGCCGAGAGAGCTGCGCTGCGACGAGGGCCAGTGTGCCAGCCTGCCTCGATGTAGTTTTTGAGCGGTTTTCCACATCCCACTAGGTGAATATTGGGCTGGTCCCCACGTCCCGCCTCAGTTACACGACTCACAGACATTTGAACCACGTTCGCACTGTTTCATGATTACACTAGACGCAGACAGCCAGAGTACACTGATTCTGTCCTGGAGGGGTGGGGGGTGGAGGGGTGGTACGGCGTTGCGGCAGGAAGGGCATCCGGCCACCCTTTAAACCATGCCAAATTCTATTGTAACCTTGTCGACCTTGCGAAAACGTCGGAATAAAGGCAAAGGCGATAGACAGGCGTTGCCGACCGCAGCGCGTATTCTGTCTGCTTACATATGTCTGTATTTGAATATGCAAGCCTATACCAGTTTCTTTGACGCTCCATTGTATTAAAACTGTCATTTTTTAGATAACAGTGATGTAAAAATGTACTGTGTGTGTGAAGTCCTATTCCGATGTAAGGGCCGATGGCTGTAATCAGATCATATGAAATAAATAAATAAAATATGAGGGGGGCGGGCGGGTGGATGTGTGGGTTGTGGAGGGATGGACAGGGAGGGACTATCAAGAATAGGGCACTAAACCCTGCAACATGTAACAACGTCTACGAGTTCACATTTTTCTCTATTTATAAAAGTGAGATGATTCATTATTTTCTGCTTGATATTTTAGTTGTGCTGCTGAACGGGGGTGGCTGGTATTTACATCATGTGAAATTCCTTATAGACCTGAATAACGGCACTTGAAACCTAACAACACATGCATTTCTGTTTTTATTTCACATATAACTTCTTCCTTTTTTATTGGAAAGTGATTAGACACATGGTGCCACCTCCACAGATCTGCCAACGAACCGTAGAATCGATGATATGCAGAATCGGTAGTATATTGCGTTACATAGATGTCCCATCTAGCTATTAAGCAATTCGTCATTTTTTTTTGGCTTATCAGTGTATAACTTACTTGAGTGGTGGTATAGCCATAAAGCAGTTGCCCGATTTCGTCAGTACAATGTTTTTTCGTAATATTTTTTAAAACAGATGTCTTTATGGATGTCAATGAAGTTATAAGGAAGATCAGGAGGTCGTACAAGAAGAGATATTTAAAAATCGTATCCACACCAACTAATCCGTATGAAAATGTTTTATTACACGCAACTGAACTATGTAAGTTGTAGAAAGATCTGTGAAATGATCACTGGTGGAAGACTGTTCCAGAAAGATTAAGGTACTTGAAACGGCTATAAATCTTCAGAATTACTAAAGGCACGTTCATAGAAAATCAGTAAATATTTGGTCACTAACCATTGACTGTGATGTTTAATCTTTTCTGTTAAAAACAGAGAGTTGTTATAGCAGTTTAAAAATTAGCCAGCAAAGCCGAACATAGAATTGGTGCCAATTAGTTAGGTTTATCTAATCTAGAAAATGTATCATGTATGTATTTCTGTTCAATTAATAAAGGTGAACTAACCTTCTCTGCAATTAAATAAAGAAAACGAATAGCTTCCCGCTCAGTCGAATACTCCTTTATTTCTTTCACGCAACGTAAAACCGCATCGTCCACTTTAAGCAACATTTTGAAAACGGATAGGGACCCGACAGTCCGGTCACGGCACAAATGTGGTGGAATGTTTACATGGTACGTATACCGACTGTGGAATCTGGAAACCAACAGCCAAAGCCGCATTTCAAGAATCGGTATTGGAGCGTTTACAGAAGCTGTTTTGGGAGGTCGATTTGTGGAAATACGGATTAAGCATCACATGTAAACACAGTCTCTGAGAGAAACAGTTCTCAGCGCTGTGATGTATTCCGGAATCAACAGACACTTCTTCGAAGCAGTTTATACTGCAGAACGTCGCAGCGGAAAGCCTAAGCTGAGATCACCTCAAGTGTAGCGCCGAACGACACGCGGGACAAGCTGGGTGACGCAACATCTGTTCCGCGCACTGACTGCGCGCCGCTTGGCCTCTTGTATTTTTCCCCGGACGGCGGTAGTTTTCCCGTGACGTCAGCATTTTTCCTAGTGGAAAGTTTACTTGCGGGTGTGCCAGGCCACATGTTGACCACCGCTGCTGGTGTTTACAAACACGTTCTCTCCCAGCGGTTTACCGATTCTCACCATACCTCATTCAACGGTTAAAACAGAGTTACGTAAAACGGGTCACTCACTCTGTGCGCTTATTCACATCATATTATTTAGTGCTGCACCTTAAATTTATGAATCACTGTGCAATTCTTAACAGAAGGTACCTCTTTCTCTGTCGTATATTAAGACAGCACAGCAGCATTTGATCCTCACTGCTCAACTTGCATGTCCAAAAAGCAATGATGCAAATGAAAAGAACGGAATTAAAATTTAGGGCGAAAGGATATTAGTACCGCGGCATAGGCTGATCAGAAGCAGTGAGGTGAATAGAAATAATGGGTTAAACAGAAACGAAATTTTCAAACAGTTGTATGCTACCATGTCGGAAAACAAGTGGTAATGTCATTCAAAGATTTGTTTATCTAGATTGGTGGTGAACCAATCTGACAGAGAAATTATAAATTTCAGAGTTGGTGACACTGTCAGATATGTTTTGTTCATTCTGTGACAAACATCCTATGTGATGCCGAATTTTCTTATACCGAACTTTATCTGCAACTAAAAGTCTAAATTGTATTGTAATAGTCGGCCGGGGTGACCGAGCAGTTTAGGAGCTACAGTCTGGAACCGTGCCACCGCTACGGTCGCAGGTTCGAATCCTGCCTCGGGCATGGATGTGTGTGATGTCCTTAGGTTAGTTAGGTTTAAGTACTTCTACGTTCTAGGGGACTGATGACCTCAGAAGTTAAGTCCCATAGTGCTCAGAGCCATCTGAACCATTTGTATTGTAATATAAGTTCCTGTGAAGCAAATCTGCATGTCCATTTCAATGCCGAAAGTTCTCCTACTCTAGTCTGACTTGTACTTAGACTTATTGTAAAAGTAGGGCTATTTTTCCGAAATTTGTGTAGTGAATAGAAACAGTCTTCAGAAGAAGACAAAGAAACGGTAATGAGGAACCACCTGGTAAGTAGAATAGCACTACGGGTTCTGGCGCATGTAAACATCGGGCGACCCCCTTCCTTCCGGTGAGCACCATTAACGAAACACCTAGACTGGCACTGAGGGAAGTAGCGGATCTCGGTAGCCCGCAGTTGTGTTGTAAATACGAGCTTGATACGATAGCAATGTAACTTATAAGCAGTAGGATAGCAGTGGGCGTATGGAATGACCTTGATCATGAGTATCAGGATACACAGATAAGGACGTCTGCTGTCAGGTTATCCGCTTGAGCCCCTTAGTCCTCCCCACTTCCTCTCCCTCCCTCTCACCTGGGGAATCACCAGGAACTGATCAAAATCCCGCAGGGGTAGCTCAATCACAAACCCTAGCCAATCGTGCGAGATGTATTCAAAATGGTTCAAATGGCTCTGAGCACTATGCGACTCAACTTCTGAGGTCATCAGTCGCCTAGAACTTAGAACTAATTAAACCTAACTAACCTAAGGAGATCACACACATCCATGCCCGAGGCAGGATTCGAACCTGCGACCGTAGCGGTCACGCGGTTCCAGACTGAAGCGCCTTTAACCGCACGACCACACCGGCCGGCCAGATGTATTCAAGGTCATGACATAACTCGATAGTGGTAACGTGATTTAAAATTGGTCAAAAACTTCTCCCTACCTCTCTCAGCCACTGGCAGCACAATGAAATAGGAAGAAACTCAGTGGATCAATACGAATCTAGTTCCTCCGTAATCATTCTTTGTAGCTGGCTCAGCTGTGTTAGACCTCTTCACTTGAGGTCTGGACATCGTGGGCAGAGATTAAGGTTTGTTACATAAAGAGAAATTCTCTAGTGGAAGTGTTTGTAAATAGTAACAGGGATGTAACAAATTAACTTTATAGTATGTAATTAACAATTTCTTTTTTTTTTTTGCAGTTCGAAGTATTGCACAATAATTTTTTCTTATTTATTTACAAAGCTATTTTCTTCTATAACTCACAGTGGCTTTACACGAAGCTGTTTTTTTTCTAATATACAGTAATTTGCAATGTTAATATTTTTGTTGATGTATTACATCGTCATTTTCTTTTTTTACGTATACACTGATTTTATTTGAAAAGTTTAGATCTTCTGATCATTTAGAAAATAATTTATGTACACTAAAGCTAGTATAGAGAAGAGTGACTTAAATACTGCGTTAGCCATTTTGTATCTATATCTACTTGTAATTCATTTATTCAATATTTACATTTTTCTTTCACAATTTTTTATGTATCATCAGCAGAGGATCAAGTAGGTAAAAACATGAGGGCTAGTAGAAATCCTTGGGTAACAGAAAAGATACTGAATTTAATTGATGAAAGGAGAAAGTACAAAAATGCGATAAATGAAGCAGGCGCAAAGGAATACAAGCGTCTCAAAAATGATATCGACAGGAAGTGAAAAATGGCTAAGCAGGGATGGCTAGAGGGCAAATGTAAGGATGTAGAGGCATATGTCACTAAGGGTAAGATAGATACAACCTAAAGAAAAATTAAATATCAACAGCTCATGTGGAAAACCGGTTCTAAGCAAAGTGGGGACAGTAGAAAGGTGGAAGGAGTATATAGAGGGTCTATACAAGGGCGATGTACTTGAAGGCAATATTATGGAAATGGAAGAGGATGTAGGTGAAGATGAGATGCGTGAAGAATTTGACAGAGCACTGAAAGACCTAAGTCGAAAAAAGGCCCCAGGAGTAGACAACATTCCATCACAGCCTCTGATAGCCTTGGGAGAGCCAGCAATGGCAAAACTACCCCATCTGGTGAGCAAGATGTATGAGACAGGCGAAATACCTTCAGACTTCAAGAAGAATATAATAATTCCAGTCCAAAACAAAGCAGGTGTTGACAGGTGTGAAAATTAGCAAACTATCACTTTAATAAGTCAAGGCTGCAAATTACTGACACGAATTCCATATAGACGACTGGAAAAACTGGCAGAAGCCGACCTCGAGGAAGACCAGTTTGGTTTCCGTCGAAATGCTGGGACACGCAAGGGAATACTGACCCTACGAATTATCTTAGAAGATAGATTAAAAAGGCAATCCTACCTTTCTAGCATTTGTAGACGTAGTGAAAGCTTTTGACAATGTTGACGGGAATACTCTCGTTCAAATTCTGAAGGTGGCAGAGGTCAAATCCAGGCAGCGAAAGGCTATTTACAATTTGTACAGAAACCAGATGGCAGTTATAAGAGTCGAGGGGCATGTAAGCGAAGCAGTGGTTGAGAAGGGAGTGAGACTGGGTTGTAGCCTATCCCCGATGTTATTCAATCTGTGTATTGAGCAAGCAGTGAAGTAAACGAAAGAAAAATTCAGAGCAGGAATTAAAATCCACGGACAAGAAATAAAGACTTTGAGGTTTGCCGATGACATTGTCATTCTGTCGGAGGACCTGGAAGAGTAGTTGAACGGAATGGATAGTGTCTTGAATGGAGGATATAAGATGAACATCAACAAAAACAAAACGAGGATAGTGCAAATCAGTTGCATTAAATAAGGTGACACTGAGGGAATTAGATTAGGAAATGAGACACTTAAAGTAGTAAAGGGGTTTTGCTATTTGGGGAGAAAAATAAATGATGATGATCGAAGTAGAGAGGATATATAATGTAGACTGGCAATGGCAAGGACGGCGTTTCTGAAGAAGAGAGATTTGTTAACATCGAGTATAGATTTAAGTGTCAGGAAGTCCTTTCTGGAAGTATTTGCATGGATTGCCGCTATGTATGGAAGTGAAACATGGACGATAAATAGTTTAGACAAGAAGAGAATAGAAGCTTTCGATATGTGGTGCTACAGAAGAATGCTGAAGATTAGATGGATAGATCATGTAACTAATGAGGAGGTACTGAATAGAATTGGGGAGATGAGGAATTTGTGACACAATTTGAGTAGAAGAAGGGATCGGTTGGTAGGGCACGTTCTGAGGCATCAATGGGTCACTAGTGTAGTATAGGAGGGAAGCGTGGAGTGTAAAAATCTTGGAGGGAGACCAAGAAATGAAAACACTAAGCAGATTCAGAAGGATGTAGGTTGCAATAGTTACTCAGAGATGAAGAAGCTTGCACAGGATAGAGTAGCATGGAGAGTTGCGTCAAACTAGTCTCTGGACAGAAGACCACAACAACAACAACAGTCTGCTGACTGGTTTGGTACGGCCTGCTAAGAATTCCTCTCCTGTGCCAACCTCTTCATTTCAGAGTGGCACTTGCAACCTACGCCCTCAGTTAGTTAATGGATGTATTCCAGTCTCTGTCTTCCTCTACAGTTTTTGTCCTCTACAGCCCCCTCTAGTACCATAGAAGATTCTCCCTAATGTCTTAACAGATATCCTATCATTTTGTCCCTTCTCTTTGTCAGTGTTTTCTACACATTTCTTTACTCTCCTGTTCTTCGCAGAACCTCCTTGCCTTATCAGTCCAGCTAATTTTCAACATTCGTCTATAGTACCACGTCTCATACGCTTCCGTTCTCTTCTGTACTGGTTTTCCGAAAGTCCATGTTTTATTAGCTGGAATGCTGTGCTCCGAACATTTCACAAATTTCTTCCTCAAATCAAGGCTTATGTTTGATACAAGTAGACTTCTCTTGGCTAGGAATGCCCTTTTTTCAATCGTAGTCTGCTTTTGATGTCCTCCTTGTTCCGTTCGTCATTGGTTATTTTCCTGCCTAGGTAGTAGAATTCCTTAACTTCATCTACTTCGTGATCAAATCCTGATATTAAGTTTCTCGCTGTCCTCGTTTCTGCTATTTCTCATTACTTTCATCTTTCTTCGCCTTACTCTCTGTCCATATTCTCTACTCATTAGACTGTTCATTCCATTCAGCAGATCACGTAATTCTTCTTCACTTTAAGTCAGTATAACAATGTCATCAGTGAATCGTATCATTGATATCCTTTCACCTTGAACTTTGATTACACTCCTGAGCCTTTCTCTTATTTCCATCATTGTTTCTTCTATGAACACATTGAACAGTAAGGTGAAAGACTACATCCCTGTCTTACACCCTTTTTAATCCGAGTACTTCGTTCTTGGTCTTCCACTCCTATCATTTCTTCTTGGATCTTGTATATATACTCTCCCTATAGCTCAACGCTGTTTTTCTCAGAATTTCGAACATCTTGCACCATTTTCCAATGTGGAACATTCACGTATACAGTATTTATATTTCAATCATTTCATACAATATACAGGGTGGTCCATTGATAGTGACCGGGCCAAATATCTCACAAAATAAGCATCAAACGAAAAAACTACAAAGAACGAAACTCGTCTAGCTTGCAGGGGGAAACCAGATGGCGCTATGGTTGGCCCGCTAGATAGCACTGCCATAGATCAAACGGATATCAACAGCGTTTTTAAAATAGGAACCCCCAATTTTTTTAACATTTTCGTGTAGTATGTAGAGAAATATGAATGTTTTAGTTGGACCACTTTTTTCGTTTTTGATAGATGGTGCTGTAACGGTCACAAACGAATAAGTAAAATGGACCGTTTACCAATTGCGGAAAAGATCGATATCGTGTTGATGTATGGCATTTGTGATCTAAATTCCCAACGGGCGTGTGCTATGTATGCTGCTCGGTATCCTGGACGACATCGTCCAAGTGTCCGGACCGTTCGCCAGATAGTTACGTTATTTAAGGAAACAGGAAGTGTTCAGCCACATGTGAAACGTCAACCAAGACATGCAAAAAATGGTGATGCCCAAGTAGGTGTTTTAGTTGCTGTCGTAGCTAATCCGCACATCAGTAGCAGACAAATTGCGCGAGAATCGGGAATCTTAGAAACGTCGGTGTTGAGAATGCTACACCAACATCGAGTGCACCCGTACCATATTCTATGCACCAGGAATTGCATGGCGACGACTTTGAACGTCGTGTATAGTTCTGTTACTGGGCAGAGAAATCACGGGACGATGACAGATTTTTTCCATTCTTTCTATTTAGCAACGAAGCGTCATTCACCAAAAACGGTAACGTAAACCGGCATAATATGCACTATTGGACAACGGAAAATCCACGATGGCTGCGAAAAGTGAAACGTGAGTGACCTTGGCGGGTTAATGTATGGTGCGGCATTATGGGAGGAAGGATAATTGGCCCCCATTTTGTCGATGGAAATCTCAATGGTGCAATGTATGCTGATTTCCTACGTAATGTTCTACCGATGTTACTACAAGATGTTTCACTGCATGACAGAATGGCGATGTACTTCGAACATGGATGTCCGGCACATAGCTCGCATGTGGTTGAAATGGTATTGAATAGCATATTTCATGACAGGTGGATTGGTCGTCGAAGCACCATACCATGGCCCGCACGTTCACCGGATCTGACGTCCCCGGATTTGTTTCTGTGGGGAAGTTCACAAAGGTATATGTATCACATTGGAACAACCGAAATAAATTGTTCAAACGTATCTACGTTCTGTATTTTGCTTTAAAAAATCTACCAGTTACCAACTGTTCGTCTAAAATTGTGAGCCATATATTTGTGACTATTACAGCGCCATGTATCACAAAGCGAAAAAAGTGGTGCAACTAAAACAGTCATATTTCTTCACGTACTGCACGAATATGTAATAAAAAATGGGGGTTCCTATTTTAAAAAACGCAGTTGATATCCGTTTGACCTGTGGCAGCGTCATCTAGCGGGCCAACCATAGCGCCATCTGGTTTCCCCCTTCAAGCTAGACAAGGTTCGTTCTTCGTAGTTTTTTTGTTTGACGCTTATTTCGTGAGATATTTGGCCCGGTCAAGATCCATGGGCCTCCCTGTATATACGAAATGAAGAGCAGCAGCACCAGACGAAGAAACAAAACCACATATGCAAGTATATATACAATATTTTGCGCGCAAATCACACACACACACACACACACACACACACACACACACACACACACACACACAGTAAACTAAGACAACTATTCAGCACATACGCATAACTACTACTTACAAACAAAGTGCAGACACAGACGCGCAATCACTGGAATGAATAGTGTGAGGACGGTAGAGTCTCTATTCTGGCCCCACAGAGGAACTGTTTGTCGTCATGATGGGACAGCACTATTTTTAGCTGCAGTGTAGTATGTACCTCATGAACTCTCTACCGAAAGATAACCTGGTGCATCATATGTTGAGCGGTGCCAACGCCCTCGAGTAGGCACTCTTACTGCCCTGGATCGTGTCTATTATGTGTATCTCTCGTGTTTATTAAACTTCCGATAAAATGCTACGAACTTAAGTACCAACCTAAATTTGATGCTAAAAGTAAATAATTGAATAGATAATCTAATTATCACTTAGCTTTTGAAGAAAAAATTGGTATTACTAACGAGGAAAAGTGACGTGAAATGATTCAAAACAGTTTACGCTCAAAAATTTATTTTCCTTCTCATCCATAGCAGCGAACTGTTCCTGGGCTCGCATTGCATGTCTAGGTCACTTGACCACAACCTCAGTGTCGGACACCTCTTCCGTAAACTAGCGATCCACCCCTGTTCAGCCATTTCGGTCTCATTACTGTTGTTGTTGTTGTTGTGGTCTTCAGTCCTGAGACTGGTTTGATGCAGCTCTCCATGCTACTCTATCCTGTGCAAGCTTCTTCATCTCCCAGTACCTACTGCAACCTACATCCTTCTGAATCTGCTTAGTGTATTGATCTCTTGGTCTCCCTCTATGATTTTTACCCTCCACACTGCCCTCCAATGCTAAATTTGTGATCCCTTGATGCCTCAAAACATGTCCTACCAACCGATCCCTTCTTCTAGTCAAGTTGTGCCACAAACTTCTCTTCTCCCCAATCCTACTCAATACCTCCCCATTAGTTACGTGATCTACCCACCTTATCTTCAGCATTCTTCTGTAGCACCACATTTCGAAAGCTTCTATTCTCTTCTTGTCCAAACTGGTTATCGTCCACGTTTCACTTCCATACATGGCTGCACTCCATACAAATACTTTCAGAAACGACTTCCTGACACTTAAATCTATACTCGATGTTAACAAATTTCTCTTCTTCAGAAACGATTTCCATGCCATTGCCAGTCTACATTTTATATCCTCTCTACTTCGACCATCATCAGTTATTTTACTCCCTAAATAGCAAAACTCCTTTACTACTTTAAGTGTCTCATTTCCTAATCTAATCCCCTCAGCATCACCCGATTTGATTTGACTACATTCCATTATCCTCGTTTTGCTTTTGTTGATGTTCATCTTATACCCTCCTTTCAAGACACTGTCCATTACGTTCAACTGCTCTTCCAAGTCCTTTGCTGTCTCTGACAGAATTACAATGTCATCGGCGAACCTCAACGTTTTTATTTCTTCTCCATGGATTTTAATACCTACTCCGAATTTTTCTTTTGTTTCCTTTACTGCTTGCTCAATATACAGATTGAATAACATCGGGGAGAGGCTACAACCCTGTCTCACTCCTTTCCCAACCACTGCTTCCCTTTCATGCCCCTCGACTCTTATAACTGCCATCTGGTTTCTGTACAAATTGTAAATAGCCTTTCGCTCCCCGTATTTTACCCCTGCCATCTTCAGAATTTGAAAGAGAGTATTCCAGTTAACGTTGTCAAAAGCTTTCTCTAAGTCTACAAATGCTAGAAACGTAGGTTTGCCTTTTCTTAATCTTTCTTCTAAGATAAGTCGTAAGGTTAGTATTGCCTCACGTGTTCCAACATTTCTACGGAATCCAAACTGATCTTCCCCGAGGTCCGCTTCTACCAGTTTTTCCATTCGTCTGTAAAGAATTCGCGTTAGTATTTTGCAGCTGTGACTTATTAAAGTGATAGTTCGGTAATTTTCACATCTGTGAACACTCATTACTATCTGTATGAATATTCCTCTCGGACAACTCAACTGCTGAGGCTCGTAGATCCGTAACTCTCACGCCGAAAAATTCTGTCTCTAACAGGAGGAGACGAACTTAAATTTCATTTTCTTTTATTTTGAAATAAAGCTCTTGAATCTCCGAGGAGGCAGAGGTTTTAATCAACAAGACAGGTTTATTCTCAAAGCATGAGCCTTTGAGTTCTGTATGATGTCGGTTAATCAAGACGAATGCCGGGATGGCCCCGATGAAAGTATGCAGCCGGTTTCCTGCCCTATCGTTCGCCAGATCGAGCTCGTAATCCGTCTTTGGTGACCTCGTCGTCTCCAAGAGCAGCCCCCAATTTTCCTTCATTCCACAGCCAGAGATCCAAGGAATGAAGACCACGGGACTGGTGTGGTCATCAAAAAATGGTTCAAATGGCTCTGAGCACTATGGGACTCAACTGCTGAGGTCATTAGTCCCCTAGAAATTAGAACTAGTTAAACCTAACTAACCTAAGGACATCACAAACATCCATGCCCGAGGCAGGATTCGAACCTGCGACCGTAGCGGTCTTGCGGTTCCAGACTGCAGCGCCTTTAACCGCACGGCCACTTCGGCCGGCGGTGTGGTCATCCTACTGGACTTTCTCGATCAGTAATATTTTCGTTTGGATGTCCAATACGAATTGGAGAAAACGGTTTGGTGCCCCTTTGTCTCATTGCAAGGGTAACATTCTCCGTTTTCTCAGGTAATTCATTTAGGAATTCCTTGCAAATAGAACTCGACATTTCATTTCAGGAGTACCCGAGGAAGGGTGATAGGACCGTTATTGCTTACGATTTGATGCAAATGATCCAGAGCAGGTGTATTCAACTTTCTACCTCATCTAGGCCGCACTGGAAGAATACCTTTGGATCGCACGTAATACGTCTATACGTATAAGAAAATGTCCTGACTGGCTGATTGACTGACAGTCTCATCATTGCCGAGCCCAAAGCACTTAGGATAGAAACTTCGAGAGATGTTGGTCTTATACTGCACACGTCGCTTAAGGAGGGATTTTTCGAAATTACATCCCTAATGTGATGAAATAGGGGATGAAGCATTTTTTAAAAGAATATCGCTAATAAGACAATTGTGAAGCTAGACCTGCGAAAACTGGTATTTGCTTTCTCTGTCAGAAATAAATATATGTTTCAGAATTTTTGGAAATTTAGCCGTATGGGGGCGAAATAGTAGGTGAAAGCTTTTTTGTATGTATATCATTATTGAAGAACTACTAGAGAATTTTTAAAGATTCATATATGAACAGTAATATTTGACTCTTCATTACAAATAAAAAAAATACGTGTTTCAGGGCTTTTGGAAACTGAGCCCCCCAGTGGGTTAAATAGGGGATGTGACTTCTTACGGAACTGTTTTATTTTGAAAGGATTTTTAAAGCTAAATCTATGGAAATTTAAACTTTACTTCTCAGTTAGAAATGAAAAGTAGACACGTTTCACAGTTTCTGGAAATTCAAACAGTATGGTGGTTAACCCCCCTCCCATGAACCATGGACCTTGCCGTTGGTGGGGAGGCTTGCGTGTCTCAACGATACAGATACCCGTACCATAGGTGCTACCACAACGGAGGGGTATCTGTTGAGAGGCCAGACAAAAGTGTGGTTCCTGAAGAGGGGCAGCAGCCTTTTCAGTAGTTGCAGGGGCAACGGTCTGGATAATTGACTGATCTTGCCCTGTAACACTAACCAAAACGGCCTTGCTGTTGTGGTACTACGAACGGCTGAAAGCAAGGGGAAAATTACAGCCGTAATTTTTCCCGAGGGCATGCAGCTTTACTCTATGATTAAATGATGATGGCGTCCTCTTGCGTAAGATATTCCGGAGGTAAAATAATCCCCCATTCGGATCTCCGGGCGGGACTCAAGAGGACGTCTCTATCAGGAGAAAGAAAACTGGCGTTCTATGGATCGGAGCGTGGAATGTCAGATCCCTTAATCGGGCAGGTAGGTTAGAAAATTTAAAAAGGGAAATGGGTAGGTTAAAGTTAGATATAGTGGAAATTAGTGAAGTTCGGTGGCAGGAGGAACAAGACTTTTGGTCAGGTGAATACAGGGTTATAAATACAAAATCAAATAGGGATAATGCAGGAGTAGGTTTAATAATGAATAAAAAAGCTAGAGTACGGTTAAGCTACTACAAACAGCATAGTGAATGCATTATTGTGGCCCAGACAGAAACGATGCCCACGCCTACTACAGTAGTACAAGTTTATATGCCAACTAACTCTGCAGATGACGAAGAAATAGATGAAATGTAAGATGAGATAAAAGAAATTATTCAGGTAGTGAAGGGAGGCGAAAATTTGATAGTCATGGGTGTGGTGTCACCGCCAGACACCACACTTGCTAGGTGGTAGCCTTTAAATCGGCCGCGGTCCGTTAGTATACATCGGACCCGCGTGTCGCCACTCTCAGTGATTGCAGACCGAGCGCCGCCACACGGCAGGTCTAGAGAGACTTCCTAGCACTCGCCCTTGTACAACCGACTTTGCTAGAGATGGTTCACTGACAAAATACGCTCTCATTTGCCGAGACGATAGTTAGCATAGCCTTCAGCTACGTCATTTGCTACGACCTAGCAAGGCGCCAGTACCAGTTACTATTGATACTGTAATAACGTACCGTCAAGAGCGACGTTCATCATTAATGGATTAAAGTTAAGTATTCCTCCAGCTACGTCCGTTTTTTCTAAATTCTAATTTCCTTGTCCTGTTCCAGACCTCACGCCAGCCTGCGTGAGCTAAAACGCGAGCCTTTCGGCTTCCTCTTGCAACCCGGTGTTGGCTCTCCTGCCAACCCACAACAATGGGTGACTGGAATTCGAGAGTAGGAAGAGGGAGAGAAGGAAACATAGTAGTTGAATATGGATGGGGGCTAAGGAATGAAAGAGGACGCCGCCTGGTAGAATTTTGCGCAGAGCAAATGGTTCAAATGGCTCTGAGCACTATGGGACTCAACTGCTGAGGTCATTAGTCCCCTAGAACTTAGAACTAGTTAAACCTAACTAACCTAAGGACATCACAAACATCCATGCCCGAGGCAGGATTCGAACCTGCGACCGTAGCGGTCTTGCGGTTCCAGACTGCAGCGCCTTTAACCGCACGGCCACTTCGGCCGGCTTTGCGCAGAGCATAACTTAATTATAGCTAACACTTGGTTCAAGAATCATGAAAGAAGGTTGTATACATGGAAGAACCCTGGAGATACTAGAAGCTATCAGATAGATTATATAATGGTAAGACAGAGATTTAGGAACCAGGTTTTAAACTGTAATACATTTCAAGGGGCAGATGTGGACTCTGGCCACAATCTATTGGTTATGAACTGTAGATTAAAATGAATAAACTGCAAAAAGGTGGGAATTTAAGGAGATGGGACCTGGATAAACTGAAAGAACCAGAGGTTGTACAGGGTTTCAGGCAGAGCATAAGGGAAGAATTGACAGGAATAGGGGAAAGAAATACAGTAGAAGAAGAATGGGTAGCTTTGAGGGATGAAATAGTGAAGGCAGCAGAGGATAAAATGGGTAAAAAGACGAGATCTAGTAGAAACCCTTGGGTAACAGAAGAAATATTGAATTTAATTGCTGAAAGGAGAAAATATAAAAATGCAGTAAATGAAGCAGGCAAAAATGAATACAAACGTCTCAAAAATGAGATCAACAGGAAGTGCAAAATGGCTAAGCAGAGATTGCTAGAGGACAAATGTAAGGATGTAGAGGCTTATCTCACTAGGGGTAAGATATATACTGCCTACAGGAAAATTAAAGAGACCTTTGGAGAAAAGAGAACCACTTGTATTAATATTAAGAGCTCAGATGGAAATCCAGTTCTAAGCAAAGAAGGGAAAGGAGAAAGGTGTAGGGAGTATATATAGGCTATACTGACCCTACGACTTATCTTAGAAGCTAGATTAAGGAAAGGCAAAGCTACGTTTCTAGCATTTGTAGACTTAGAGAAAGCTTTTGACAATGTTGATTGGAATACACTCTTTTAAATTCTGAAGGTGGCTGGGGTAAAATACAGGGAGCGTAGGGCTATTTACAATTTGTACAGAAAGCAGATGGCAGTTATAAGAGTCGAGGGGTATGAAAGGGAAACAGTGGTTGGGAAGTGAGTGAGACAGTGTTGTAGCCTATCCCCGATGTTATTCAATCTGTATATAGAGCAGGCAGTAAAGGAAACAAAAGAAAAGTTCGGAGTAGGTATTAAAATCCATAGAGAAGAAAAAAAAAACTTTGAGGTTCGCCTATGACATTTTAATTCTGTCAGAGACAGCAAAGGACTTGGAAGAGCAGTTGAACGTAATGGACAGTGTCTTGAAAGGAGGGTATAAGATGAGCATCAACAAAAGCAAAACGAGGATAATGGAATGTAGTCGAATTGAGTCGGGTGGTACTGGGGGAATTGGATTAGGAAATGAGACACTTAAAGTATTAAAGGAGTTTTGCTATTTAGAGAGCAAAATAACTGATGATGGTCGAAGCAGAGAGGATATAAAATGTAGACGGGCAATGGCAAGGAAAGCGTTTCTGAAGAAGAGAAATTTGTTAACATCGAGTATAGATTTAAACGTCAGGAAGTCGTTTCTGAAAGTATTTGTATGAAGTGTAGCCATGTATGGAGGTGAAACGTGGACAATAAATAGTTTAGAGAAGAAGAGAATAGAAGCTTTCGAAATGTGGTGCTACAGGAGAGTGCTGAAGATTAGATGGGTAGATCACTTAACTAATGAGGACGTATTGAATACAATTTAGGAGAAGAGGCGTTTGTGGCGCAGCTTGACAAGAAGAAGGGGCCGGTTGGTAGGACATGTTCTGAGGCATCAAGGGATCGCAAATTTAGCATTGGAGGGCATCGTGGAGGGTAAAAATCGTAGAGGGAGACCAAGAGATGAATACACTAAGCAGATTCAGAAGGATGTAGGTTGAAGTAGGTACTGGGAGATGAAGAAGCTTGCACAGGATAGAGTAGCATGGAGAGCTGCATGAAACCAGTCGCAGGGCTGAAGACCACAACAACAACAACAATGATGGTAAAACGGGGGACGAAAGTTTTTATGGATATACTTCATTTTGCAAGTATTTGTGAAGCGAAGTCTATGAAAATTTGTATTTGTATTCTGTCAGAAATAAAACATACGCCTGTTGTTGTGTCTAGACAAGACAGCCTAGACACAATGAGAGGAAGCCGAAAGGCACGCGTTACGCTCACGCAGATGGGCGTGAGGTCTGAAACAGGATAAATAATGAATGCTATAAAGAAAAGTACGTAGCTTCTGGAATACTTAACTTTAATCCATCCTTTTGGTACATCTTGATATTGTGGCGATACAAGTGAGACTCTTTAGATACATGCAATGTTACTAATGGCGCCTTGCTAGGTCGTAGCCATTGACTTAGCTGAAGGCTATTCTAACTATCTGCTCTGCAAATGAGCGAGGCTTCGACAGTGTGCATCGCTAGCTACGTCGTCCGTACAACTGGGGCGAGTGCTAGTACGTCTCTCTAGACCTGCCGTGTGG
The DNA here is from genome assembly GCF_021461395.2 of Schistocerca americana. Lineage (NCBI taxonomy): Eukaryota > Metazoa > Arthropoda > Insecta > Orthoptera > Acrididae > Schistocerca > Schistocerca americana. The sequence goes on along the minus strand of NC_060124.1, from coordinate 557,167,296 downwards.
TGGCGCTCGATCTGCGATCACTGACAGTGGCGACACGCGGGTCCGACATGTACTAATGGACCGCGGCCGATTTAAGCTACCACCTAGCAAGTGTGGTGTCTGGCGGTGACACCACACATGTCACAATTTTTGGGAAGTCAGTCCCAAGGGGGTGAAATAGGGTGTGAAACGTTTTATGAAAATATTTCACTGCGAAAACATTTTTAAGCTAAATCTTTGAAAATTGGTCTTTGGTTTCTCGGTCAGAGATGAAGAAATACGTGTTTCAATGTTTGTGTAATTTAACCCACAAAGTGGTGAAACAGGGTCAGACTGATTCACTAACTCATCAACGCCCAGCCCAAACGGTCAAAGATAGAAACTTGTAGTATAGAGAGTGTGTGGATCTTATACTATAATTGTTTAAGAATTGATTGTCCGAAATTCCACTCCTAAGGGGGTGAAAGGCTTTTTGAAAGTTACGTCGCTGGAATTTTGAAACTAGAACAACAGAAACTGGTATACGGTTCTCAGTCAGAAAATAAAATGTACGTGTTCCAGAATTTTTGGAAAATAAGCCACTAAGGAGGCAAAATAGTGGGTCAAAACTTTTTGAAAATAAATAATTACTAAAGAGCTACTAAATGATTTAAGGCTAGATCTATTGCAACTAATATCTGAGTTCTTCATTGTAAGTAAAACAAATAAGTGTTTGTGTTTCTGGAAATTCAACCCATAAGGGCGTGCAATAGGGGACGAAAATTTAAAAAAAAATCTATATCGTTACATTAAACAAAATTTCGAAGCTAAATTTATGAAACTTGGTATTTCACTTCTCGGTTAGGTATGAAGACATTTTTGTTAGGGGACAGAAGCTGCTATGGAAATATTTCCACAAGAAAGCAAAAGGCACGATTAGCAAAAACACTTTGGACTACAGCTACCAGAATCGCTTTTTGGTCAGAAATACATACGGCGAAGACCATGCTTATATGGCCTAAGAGTGAGAAGCTTAGAAGGTGAGAAATTCGTGAAAAACATAAAAATTCGATTAAATTAAAAAAAAATCTCTGCAGGCCATACAGTCCGTGCGGGCGAAGCAGCGGGTGCTAAACTAGTGCAACAATAAGGGATGGGCGGTGTGGCTGCGCGGTTCTAGGCGCTTCGGTCTGGAACCGCGCGACCGCTACGGTCGCAGGTTCGAATCCTGCCTCGGGCATGGATGTGTGTGATGTCCTTAGGTTAGTTAGGTTTAAGTAGTTCTACGTTCTAGGGGACTGATGACCTCAGATGTAAAGTCCCACAGTTCTCAGATCCATTTGAACCATTTAAGCGATGAGAGGACGAAAATGGGTGACGGTCGGAAGTATACAATCAACACGTTTAAGTAATTTAGAATTTATGAATTTATGACTCTATCTTCTGAAGAAGCAAGCAGGAACTAATTAGACATTTTACTCATGAAATTTCATTAATAATCTTTTGTATAGTTAGTTACAATTCATAAAATTAATGTCACATTCGACTCTGAACCTGATAAACTACTGTGTCAGCATAAGCTTCGATCCAGGTGGTTGTAATTCTCGGGGTACCTCAAGGTGTACATTTGTGATCTTGGTTCTGTTTTTACCCTTTGTGCTCTTTACCCTTAAAAATAAACTATTTACAAACATATGTGTTTCTAAACAAAGATGGCATATATAATGCATAACTGTGCAGCAAGGGATATCAGTCTCTGAACGGTTATGATTTGTAAAAGTCCAGCGAAGATACATGATTTTTCATTTAGTTGGATGGCAAACTGCATCTCTATGCATTCCATCTGAAAATCTTTTGGCAATGTATCTGTACTGTTTGTAAAAGGTGTCGCTTAGACAAAAAAATTTTAATTTTTTGTTCAGAAATCCTAAATTCGATTTTCGCATTCTTGTGTCAAATAGAAAAATATAGCTAGGTGGTTCACTCTGTGTTTAGCATTATGTTTCAATTTATCGTAAGTTTATATAAAAAAAATAATTTTATGGATTTTTCTGCCACCTATCGTGTGATAGGCACTACCGAGTTAGGCCACATTGATACTTGCTTTGGGCCAAATGGTCACATGGGTGTAAGGTGTCGAACAAATCCCACACCTCATACTGAATTCCTGAAACAATTCCGGTTAAATCGATATGTCACACGACAGAGTTACGTGAAAAGATATGAATTTTATTAAAATGCAGATCCAATAAACAAGACAGCATTTCGTGAATATAAACCACTCACACTCACACAAGTAATTGCATGCAAGTGATTTCTCCCTACCGAGCTACGAGACGAAGTTCGGAGGGAACGGAGAATTTTACGACGATACGCTTGCAGTTGTCGTATGGCGGCGAAACTTCGTAGATATTCTAATGCGTTAATACAAATATGATTTTCGCTGGAAAAAAATTAGTTCCAATATTAGTCAGCAGGTGCCAATCTGGCGCTGTGAATGCAAGAAAGACGTATAGAAATGTTAGGAACGGAACGTGGGCAGGAAAAGCCAAACAAGTAAGAAACGCACATTTTTTACTTTGTTATTAACCGTCGCTTACACAGTTCGTTCAATATGAGCACTGGAGGTATCGACGAAATGCTTTACCCATAAAATGATGTGACCAACAGCTGCTCGCAGCAGTAGCAGTGGAATCTGAGCAGTGTGTTCCTCTGTCCTGGGCTTCAGGTCAGGTAGGGACGGGACGAGTCACTGGAAAACGCATTTTTTTAGATAGCCCCAGAGCCAGAAGTCACATAACTCAGATCACATGATCTTTCAGGCCATGGATCTGAAAAACCTATTGAGGTTGAACGTTCGTGGGGGACTGTAATGACCAGAAGTTTCTTGGGCGAGCGATATGAGGTGTTGCCCCATCTTGTACGAAAACAGTGATTTCCACAAAGTTGCACTGCTTCACAGCAGGAATCACATGCTGTTCAAGGAGGTCTCGATAATGTGCAGACGTCACAGTACACCCAACATGCGGCTCGTGTGTCTGTTCTCTTCAAAGAAAAGCGGACCAAGAACAGACGTCCTTGTGAATCGACATTGCACAGCCACACAAACAGAGTGCAACTGCGGTTTAACAGAGCCCCGAATTCGGCAGCTCTGTCTATTCACTGCACCATGTAGTTTAAGATGCGCTTCGTCACACAGTATAATATTACCCGGCCACATGCCATCAACTTCGATCAGTACCAGAAGAGCAAACACTGACTTTGTGGTGTCACCGCCAAACACCACACTTGCTAGGTGGTAGCCTTTAAATCGGCCGCGGTCCGTTAGTATACGTCGGACCCGCGTGTCGCCACTATCAGTGATTGCAGACCGAGCGTCGCCACACGGCAGGTCTAGTCTAGAGAGACTCCCCAGCACTCGCCCCAGTTGTACAGCCGACTTTGCTAGCGGTGGTTCACTGTCTACATACGTTCTCATTTGCAGAGACGACAGTTTAGCATAGCCTTCAGCTACGTCATTTGCTACGACCTAGCAAGGCGCCATATTCAGTTACTATAATTACTTCACGAATGTATTCTGAACAGATAATATTGTGAATCATGTACCGTCAAGAGCGACGTTCATCATTAATGGATTAAAGTTAAGTATCAAACTAATTACGTCCGCTTTCTGAATTCTCACTGCGTGTCATGTTCCAGACCTCACGTCAGTATAGTTCTTCCCTCCTAGCGCCCGCCTGTGTGAGCTAAAACGCGTGCATTTCGGCCTCCACTCGTAACACGGTGTTGGCTCCTCTGCTAACACAAAAGACTTTGTTGCGGGTCTTGTGGTTTCAGTTGCAGCACCGTCTGGATCTTTTACGGGTACCCGTGTAAGTTAGGCAGGAAAACTTTCCGTGCTGTTGACCACGGGATGGAAGAATCTCGTGGCACTGCACAAGCACTAACAGTATCTGGGACATCTGCGGCATTGTCGGTTCCAGGAACAACAAACTCGTCAACAACTTCCACCGGGATAGGAAGCCGTTCTCTTGCAGAGACCACACCAAGCTCACCCATGTTTTAGAATTTCATTATCATCTTCTTTATACCATTTAATGACATCGGGCCTCACCTAAGACTTTCCAGTCGGCGATACTCTCTCAATGCAGCACTATAATTGCTGCCGTTCACACAAGAAAATTTTATTAACAGCGCATGGTCAGTCTTCTCTACATCTACATCTATACTCCGCAAGCCACCTGACGGTGTGTGGCGGAGGGTACCCTGAGTACCTCTATCGGTTCTCCCTTCTATTCCAGTCTCGTATTGTTCGCGGAAAGAAGGATTGTCAGTATGCTTCTGTGTGGGCTCTAATCTCTCTGATTTTATGCTGATGGTCTCTTCGCGAGATATACGTAGGAAGGAGCAATATACTGCTTGACTCTTCGGTGAAGGTATCTTCTCGAAACTTCAACAAAAGCCCGTACCAAGCTACTGAGCGTCTCCCCTGCAGAGTCTTCCACTGGACTTTATCTATCATCTCCGTAACACTCTCGCGATTACTAAATGATCTTGTAACGAAGCGCGCTGCTCTCCGTTGGATCTTCTGTATCTCTTCTATCAACCCTATCTGGTACGGATCCCACACTGCTGAGCAGTATTCAAGCAGTGGGCGAAGAAGCGTACTGTAACCTACTTCCTTTGTTTTCGGATTGCATTTCCTTAGGATTCATCCAATGAATCTCAGTCTGGCATCTGCTTTAGCGACGAGCAACTTTATATGATCATTCCATTTTAAATCACTCCTAATGCGTACTCCCAGATAATTTATGGAATTAACTGCTTCCATTTGCTGACCTGCTATTTTGTAGCTAAATGATAAGGGATCTATCTTTCTATGTATTCGCAGCACATTACACTTGTCTACATTGAGATTCAATTGCCATTCCCTGCACCATGCGTCAATTCGCTGCATTTCAGTACAATTTTCCATTGTTACAACCTCTCGATACACCACAGCATCATCTGCAAAAAGCCTCAGTGAACTTCCGATGTCATCCACTTCTCGAAGGCCACATTGCTCTCCTCACCTTACGACTCTTCAAATGACAGCCTTGATGTCATAGCGTTATACAGACAGTGTACAGCGACAGATTTGTAGCTGTTGGCCAAAATTGGAACTAATTTTTTGCCAGTGTAAATCGGTTCCGCATTTACGCTTTACCGTATCCAGCAAGTTCCGCCGTCTTACGATGATTGCAGCCTACAGTGGAAATCTGTGAGTACCTGCACACTAATTATAGCCGCCAGGTATTAACACAAGAGGTATTCCAGCTCCAACGAAAAGTGGCGCGTTTCGTCACCGGATCGTTTAGCTGGCGCGGTAACATTACGAAGATGCTCAGCAAGTGGCAGTAGCAGAAGTCCTGAGAGAGAACGCCCCGGGAAGGGTTGGTCAGTTTATTACTTCCTCCCACATACGTCCCGCGAAATGACCACGACGAGATAATCAGAGAAACTGTGGATAACACAGAGGTCTACCGGACGTAATTTTTACCACGCGCCGTTCGCTAGCGGATCGGGTGAAGAGGACCAAATAGTGCTACCGGACATACTCTTCGCCACACGCCTTAAGGTGGTTTACGGAGTGTAGATGTAGACAGAGATGTAGAATTAGATATGTAGATGTACGAGGGTCACTCCAAAAGAAATGCACACTATATTTTTTTTTTAAATCCACCTTTTATTCTACATGTTTGAAAGTTTTACAGTGTGTAGATACATCCTTTACCAACAATATTTTCATTTCTTTACATAATTTCCATCCCTCTCAACTGCCTTACGCCATCTTGGAACCAGCGCCTGTATACCCGCACGGTAAAATTCTGGACCAACCTGTTGCAGCCACTGTTTGGCAGCGTGCACAAGGGAGTCATCATCTTCAAACCTTGTTCCACGAACAGGGTATTTCAGTTTCCCAAAGAGATGATAGTCACATGGAGCCAGGTCAGGACTGTAAGGCGGGTGTTTCAGTGTTGTCCATTCGAGTTTTGTGATAGCTTCCATGGTTTTTTGACTGACATGTGGCCATGAATTGTCGTGCAACAGCAACACATCTTGCTTTTGCCGATGTGGTCGAACACGACTCAGTCGAGCTTGATGTTTCTTCAGTGTCGTCACATATGCATCAGAATTTATGGTGGTTCCACTTGGCATGATGTCCACAAGCAAGATTTCTTCGGAATCGAAAAACACTAACCACAGCTTTTCCAGCAGAAGGTGTGGTTTTGAATTTTTTTTTCCCCTTGGGTGAACTTGCATGGTGCCACTCCATTGATTGCCTCTTCGTCTCTGGTGAAAAATGATGGAGTCATGTTTCATCACCTGTCACAATTCTTCCAAGAAATTCATCTCCACCATTGTCGTACTGTTCCAAAAGTTCGCTGCATACCGTTTTTCTTGTTTCTTTGTGAGCCACTGTCAACATCCTGGGAACCCACCTGGCACAAATCTTTTTAATGCCAACACTTTCAGTATAATGCGAACACTTCCTTCCCCTATCCCAACGTAGCGTGACAATTCGTTCACTGTGATGCCTCTGTCAGCTGTCATCAATTTGTTAACTCTCTGCACATTGTCAGGAGTGTGTGCAGTACGAGGCCTGCCGCTGCGAGGACAATCCTCAATATTGCCGTGCCCGCTTTCATCACGTAATCTGCTTGCCCACCGACTAACTGTACTGCGATCGACAGCAGCATCTCCATACACCTTTTTCAACCTCTTGTGGATGTTTACCAGTGTCTCGTTTTCACAGCACAGGATTTCTATGACAGCACGTTGCATCTGAAGAACGCCAAGTATTATAGCAGCCATCTTGAAGACATGCTGTGACGGCGCCACTCACGGAAACAGGTTGAACTAAGTTTTAAACCAAGCGGGAAGGATGTATCTAAACACTGTAGGACTTTCACACATGCAGAATGAAAACTGTATTTTTACAAAAATAGCGTGCATTTCTTTTCGAGTGAACCTCGTAATAGCGAATCGATGAATCAACAACTTCGATATTTATGGTCACATATGCATAAATAGATTCCTACCCGCCTGGAGCGTTGACGTGAAACCGTTTTAACAAACAAATAAGTGATTGCACATGTACATAAATAATATTTCTCTTCCTATTGTCTTAATTATAAAAAAGAAACAGCACCATGGGACTAATTCCCATTCATTTTCGGTTGGATCATTGCAACAGTTGACGAACGATAACTAACGAAACATAATAAGTCGCCCTCTCTTCAAAGAAATGAAATTCATGGTTCACGGAAACAGCAGACATGCTCGCGCGGCACCGCTTTTAATCTCCCGTGAGAAAAATGATCCACGGCACGTGGCTAGCAAATTATGGCAGTTGAGTCTTCCTCTCACGGATCGTGAAAATGTTCGTGGGAGAGGAACTGGAGCCGGCCGGAGTGGCCGTGCGATTCTAGGCGCTACAGTCTGAAGCCGCGTGGCCGCTACGGTCGCAGGTTCGAATCCTGCCTCGGACATGGGTGTGTGTGATGTCCTTAGGTTAGTTAGGTTTAAGTAGTTCTAAGTTCTAGGGGACTGATGACCACAGCAGTTAAGTCCCATAGTGCTCAGAGCCCAGAGGAACTGGTGACGTCACAGCGTGGAATCCCATGTTCCTGTACACCACGAAGGAACAATCTGTGCCGTCAGATTTTTTGCCTGATGGAGAATAGCACAACTATTTATTGTGTAGTATTGCTTATACGTCAGAAACAGAACTTAGGAGATGCCTGATTGTATTGTCATACGGAGCTGAACTCTGTATTTGGTGGTTTTTATATTATAGCGTATGTGGGAAAATACGCTGCTTCTAACTAGCATCACACTATCTCACGAGAACGGTCGTTTTAGGGACGATTTGTCATAATAACATGACTGGAAATTACATGTCGGTGGCAAAAACTTCTCTTATTCGATGCTTGACGTGTTACAGGTTCAGAGCTATTATAACGCTGCCTTTATAAAAATTTTTATTATTATCATGTTTTTGAACATTTTCTTCGTTAGGTTTCCTGTTATTGGTGTTTTCCAAGTATTCCTGTCCATTCAGTATTTTACATGATAGTTATTCATTGGTTTACATAGAGCGAAAGAATACATTTGTAATGACATACAATATATTTTTACAAAAATTTCCTGGAAAATCCGGTGGCCAAATGAAATGTACTTTCAAGTTAGTGTAAATTAAATCAAAGCAAAAATCCTCCAGTTATGTGTCATTTAAACCTGCGAGTAATTTGGATTTTTCGCATGCACATTTTGAAAGCACATTTCAAAAGCGATGAGACTGGTTCTCATGATAATTATTGGGATCTTAAATAAATGCATTCCTTTTCTCCAATCGCTGGGTGTTCAGGCCAATGCGTTGTGAAGGGCTTCCGCCATTGCTCATTGAATTTTTGACCGTGAAATTTCTACTCAATTCCCATACCGTAAAAGTGAATAAAAAAGAAAGACAACTAAATTATTGTAATTCGTCCCTACGAAGGTAGGTTCTTCCTTTGATGCTAGATGTTCAACGAAAGCGCAAACATGAAGTTCAGGTCGTTTCGCTGTTGAACAGTGGCGGCTGTATTCGTGTTGATATCGGCCTCCTGTGAAAGAATGACTTACAGTTTCGAATAGTTGAGGATGTATAACAATGTGTGTTTCAAATATGTATACAAAATAAAAGACCTCTGCACAATTACTTAAATAATTATTCAAAGAAATGTTTCTACTTGAGTGACACTCAATATAGTAACAACCAACACAGAGAATCGAGTCAAACCAATCTTGCTGTGGCAGAAGTGGTACAAGTCTTATTTTTAAGGTAAAATATAAAGGCGTGCAAGCAGCATCTTAACCGTGGTAAGTGATCTCTGAATTATGAAACCTCTACATATTTTTCAACGAATCTTTAGTTACAGAAAAAAGTGTTGTTGTACTACGAAACTATACCGTTTCAATGCTGTGGGACAAGGACAGATTATCAAAAGAGGTTCTTTCTTTGAATACTTTGTCGTAGCTGAATGTCAAATAATGACACCTCTGCTAAACAGCCTCTAGACATTTGTAAAAACTGTATGTCATGTAAGTTAGCGCCACTGTCATGTTGAAATGTTAGCGTAATCGATAGGGGCGTGAACTGTAAAAGCAAAGGTGACAGAGTCGGGTCTAGTTGCCACCAAATTTCTTTCACCTTACGTTTTCTAAAAGACACTGAGAGTCTCTCATTTATTTGATATACAGGACATAAATTCCCGTCTGAGGCCTGCGATCATTTTCATGTTAATATTGGCAAGCAGTGCTGTACAATCACAATAAGGTCATGAGATGTCCAATTGACTCTTTTATTAGAACATGTTACGCGTTTCGGGATTAAACCCATCTTCAGACATCTGTTTCAAAAAAGTACAAAATACAGGGTGTTACAAAAAGGTACGGCCAAACTTTCAGGAAACATTCCTTACACACAATTAAAGAAAAGATGTTATGTGGACATGTGTCCGGAAACGCTTAATTTCCATGTTAGAGCTCATTTTAGTTTCGTCAGTATGTACTGTACTTCCTCGATTAACCGCCAGTTGGCCCAATTGAAGGAAGGTAATGTTGACTTCGTTGCTTGTGTTGACATGCGACTCATTGCTCTACAGTACTAGCATCAAGCACATCAGTACGTAGCATCAACAGGTTAGTGTTCATCACGAACGTGGTTTTGCAGTCATTGCAATGTTTACAAATGCAGAGTTGGCAGATGCCCATTTGATGTATGGATTAGCACGGGGCAATAGCCGTGGAGCGGTACGTTTGTATCGAGACAGATTTCCAGAACGAACGTGTCCCGACAGGAAGACGTTCGATGCAATTGATTGGCGTCTTATGCAGCACGGAACATTCCAGCCTATGACTCGCGACTGGGGAAGACCTAGAACGACGAGGACACCTGCAATGGACGAGGCAATTCTTCGTGCAGTTAACGATAACCCTAATGTCAGCGTCAGAGAAGTTGCTGCTGTACAAGGTAACGTTGACCACGTCACTGTATGGAGAGTGCTACGGGAGAACCAGTTGTTTCCGTACCATGTACAGCGTGTGCAGGCACTATCAGCAGCTGATTGGCCTCCACGGGTACACTTCTGCGAATGGTTCATCCAACAATGTGTCAATCCTCATTTCAGTGCAAATGCTCTCTTTACGGATTAGGCTTCATTCCAACGTGATCAAATTGTAAATTTTCACAATCAACATGTGTGGGCTGACGAGAATCCGCACGCAATTGTGCAATCACGTCATCAACACAGATTTTCTGTGAACGTTTGGGCAGGCATTGTTGGTGATGTCTTGATTGGGTCCCATGTTCTTCCACCTACGCTCTATGGAGCTCGTTATCATGATTTCATACGGGATACTCTACTTGTGCTGCTACAACATGTGCCTTTACAAGTACGACAAAACATGTGGTTCACGCACGATGGAGCTCCTGCACATTTCAGTCGAAGTGTTCGTACGCTTCTCAACAACAGATTCGGTGACCGATGGATTGGTAGAGGCGGACCAATTCCATGGCCTCCACGCTCTCCTGACCTCAACCCTCTTGATTTTCATTTATGGGGGCATTTGAAAGCTCTTGTCTACGCAACCCCGGTACCAAATGCTGCATCAGCGCATCAGAGATTCCATGCGACGAGGGTGGATGCATGTAACAAAGCGTTTGAAGTGACTCTGGTACGTTCTGTTGCTGTGTGCTTCCATTTCATGATTAATGTGATTTGAAGAGAAGTAATAAAATGAGCTCTAACACGGAAAGTAAGCGTTTCCGGACACATGTCCACATAACATCTTTTCTTTCTTTGTGTGTGAGGAATGTTTCCTGAAAGTTTGGCCGTACCTTTTTGTAACACCCTGTATAAGTGAACAGCACACTGAACACGTCTCAACGTCACAGAAAATGAGATCTGGTCGTATGAGTTACATACCACAATCTTCAACTCCCTCCTAACCAACCAGGCGTACAGCCTTGGCAACTCAAAGAAAGTGTCCAATAACATATAACGTGATTTATTCGCTAACTCAGTTGGATCACCACCTCATTTTCTAGAAGCTATTCATCATCACTGAAAAAGATACCGGTAAGAAACAAACACGAGGCAGTCCATAAAACTAAGAGATAGGTATGCAGATTGTACAAAACTTCAGTGCACAAACTAAGAGGGTGACACAGTAGGCGAAAACAAATGTATTTTGTAAAGCAACCTTGTGTGCGTGAGCATTGAGCATGCATAAGGTAATACACGAGTGGAAAAGGTAAAAGTCATTGTTTCTAACATTGTTACACCAAATGTTAGTATTTAATATATTATGATGTCATGCTCTTTCATGCTGCGTCAGTAAACAGCGTGTAGCACTAGCGCCTGCGTGACAGCTACAGTACAAAAATGGTTCAAATGGCTCTGAGCACTATGGGACTCAACATCTGAGGTCATCAGTCCCCTAGAACTTAGAACTACTTAAACCTGACTAACCTAAGGACATCACACACATCCATGCCCCAGGCAGAGCTGCAGTGCAGGATCGGACGGAGAGGACCTGTACCTTGGCTAGCGCGTTCTCCGGACCTCACCACATTAGATTTCTTTCTCTGGGGCTGCACGAAATGCGAGGTGTACTGTACCCCTGTTGACTTGGAGGTGGAATTGATCACAAGAATTCGTGCAGCAGCCACACAGGTACAGAACACGCCACGCATTTTCCCGTCGACGTTCATTTTGAACGTTTGGTGTGATGTAATAGTGATCAGAACAATAAAACAAAAGACGGCTAGAGCTAACCATGAATGCCTGTGTGCGTTACACCTGCAACATTCGCCGATATGATCATGTTAGTGCTTCATGCTCCGAGCTAAAGTGGCTGCGGCCGGACAAATTGCGTGACTGCCACACTCTATGTCTACTTCACAGACTCCTCGTCGCGCAAGCACCCCAGTACCTTGCTTCAGAGATCAAAAACCTGTCATGCCATCATAATCGAAACACGAGGTCACTCTTATTTGGTATCCTAACTGTGCCTACTCACAAAACAAAAACTTTTGCAAACTCCTTCTCAGTTGCCGCTGTCCGCCTCTGGAACAAACTGCCGCTTACCTTGCGCAAAATTGAATCTCCTGCTGCTTTTAAGAAGAGGTTGAAGCATTTCCTACTATCATCCTCATAAAGTTCTCCACAAAATTAATGTACCAGGCCAATCCTCTCATCTGTCAAATAGCAAAGCTAGCGTCTCCTATCTTGCTCCTGAGATGCCTTCCCCTTCATCTATCTCTATTAGCCAGGGAATCTTCTTTTCCTTTATAATTCCTTAATTATGTTTCAGCATGTATATTCTTCTCCTCCCTTCACCATGAGTCTCCCTCATACTCCCTGCTGCCAGCACTCCTATCTAAAATTTGTCTCTTCAATAATGTCTAATTATAACAGTACTTATGATCTACGAATATAAACTCTATATGTATGTATTTTTCCAGGTGTACCTTTCTAATTGTTTATTTCACTTTTTGTACTAGATGTAGTTTAACATGCCTACTAAAACGTATGAATGTAAAATAAGTAGAATGCCTGGTTAGATGTAAGAGAGGGCCTGATGGCCCTAATCTTGCCAGGTTAAATAAATCAATAAATAAATAAATAAATAAACATTTAACAACGTTTTATTCTCAATCACTCACAATATCCTCCGGTACACTCAGTACTCCAACATGTGGTTGCTTTACGAAATATGTCTTTTTTTTTTTTTTTTTTTTGTTTCCGTCATTATCCCTGTTAACTTAGGCATTGAATTTTTGATCACCCCATATCTCTTTTGTACTAAGTTTCACAATAACAGAAAGTACTCTGTTCCATAAACTGACAGTGACATTAAGATTTTTGGCCGCTGGAGAAGCATTCCAGTCATTGACAATAGTGTCATAAAATGCATTATTTATAATAAGTAACAGAATATTGCAGATTCTAAAACTATTAAATAAATGAGAATAATTGGCACCCGATGCCGAACAGTCGCAATAAAGTCACGAGATGTTCAATTGACTCTTTTATTAGAACATGTTACGCGTTTCGGGATTACACCCATCTTCAGACATCTGTTACGAAAAAGTACAAAACATAAGTGAACAGCACACTCAACACGTCTCAACGTTACAGAAAATAAGATCTGGTCATATGAGTTACATACCACAGCTTCAACTCCCTCCTAACCAACCAGGCGTACAGCCTTGGCAACTCAAAGAAAGTGTGGAATAACATATAACTGCGACACATGCATTCTAGTACAGAGCGTATACTGAGGCTAAACAAGTCAACTAGCAGCGAAGCGCTCTCGGTAGGGGGAGCTGCATGTATAAATAGATTCCTACCCGCCTGGAGCGTTGACGTGAAACCGTTTTAACAAACAAATAAGTGATTACACATGTACATAAATAATATTTCTCTTCCTATTGTCTTAATTATAAAAAAGAAACAGCACCATGGGACTAATTCCCATTCATTTTCGGTTGGATCATTGCAACAGTTGACGAACGATAACTAACGAAACATAATAAGTCGCCCTCTCTTCAAAGAAATGAAATTTATGGTTCACGGAAACAGCAGACATGCTCGCGCGGCACCGCTTTTAATCTCCCGTGAGAAAAATGATCCACGGCACGTGGCTAGCGAATTATGGCAGTTGAGTCTTCCTCTCACGGATCGTGACAATGTTCGTGGGAGAGGAACTGGAGCCGGCCGGAGTGGCCGTGCGATTCTAGGCGCTACAGTCTGAAGCCGCGTGGCCACTACGGTCGCAGGTTCGAATCCTGCCTCGGGCATGGGTGTGTGTGATGTCCTTAGGTTAGTTAGGTTTAAGTAGTTCTAAGTTCTAGGGGACTGATGACCACGGCAGTTAAGTCCCATAGTGCTCAGAGCCCAGAGGAACTGGTGACGTCACAGCGTGGAATCCCATGTTCCTGTACACCGCGAAGGAACAATCTGTGCCGTCAGATTTTTTGCCTGATGGAGAATAGCACAACTATTTATTGTGTAGTATTGCTTATACGTCAGAAACAGAACTTAGGAGATGCCTGATTGTATTGTCATACGGAGCTGAACTCTGTATTTGGTGGTTTTTATATTATAGCGTATGTGGGAAAATAAGCTGCTTCTAACTAGCATCACACTATCTCACGAGAACGGTCGTTTTAGGAACGATTTGTCATAATAACATGACTGGAAATTACATGTCGGTGGCAAAAACTTCTCTTACTCGATGCTTGACGTGTTACAGGTTCAGAGCTATTATAACGCTGCCTTTATAAAATTTTTTATTATTATCATGTTTTTGAACATTTTCTTCATTAGGTTTCGTGTCATTGGTGTTTTCCAAGTATTCCTGTCCATTCAGTATTTTACATGATAATTATTCATTGGTTTACATAGAACGAAAGAATACATTTGTAATGACATACAATATATTTTTACAAAAATTTCCTGGAAAATCCGGTGGCCAAATGAAATGTACTTTCAAGTTAATGTAAATTAAATCAAAGCAAAAATACTCCAGTTATGCGTCATTTAAACCTGCGAGTAATTTGGATTTTTCGCATCCACATTTTGAAAGCGATGAGACTGATTCTCATGATAATTATTGGGATCTTAAATAAATGCATTCCTTTTCTCCAATCGCTGGGTGTTCAGGCCAGTGCGTTGTGAAGGGCTCCCGCCATTGCTCATTGAATTTTTGACCGTGAAATTTCTACTCAATTCCCATACCGTAAAAGTGAATAAAAAAGAAAGACAACTAAATTATTGTAATTCGTCCCTACGAAGATAGGTTCTTCCTTTGATGCTAGATGTTCAACGGAAGCGCAAACATGAAGTTCAGGTCGTTTCGCTGTTGAACAGTGGCGGCTGTATTCGTGTTGATATCGGCCTCCTGTGAAAGAATGACTTACAGTTTCGAATAGTTGAGGATGTATAAAAATGTGTGTTTCAAATATGTATACAAAATAAAAGACCTCTGCACAATTACTTAAATAATTATTCAAAGAAATGTTTCTACTTGAGTGACACTCAATATAGTAACAACCAACACAGAGAATCGAGTCAAACCAATCTTGCTGTGGCAGAAGTGGTACAAGTCTTATTTTTAAGGTAAAATATAAAGGCGTGCAAGCAGCATCTTCACCGTGGTAAGTGATCCCTGAATTATGAAACCTCTACATATTTTTCAATGAATCTTTAGTTACAGCAAAAAGTGTTGTTGTACTACGAAACTATACCGTTTCAATGCTGTGGAACAAGGACAGATTATCAAGAGAGGTTCTTTCTTTGAATACTTTGTCATAGCTGAATATCAAATAATGACACCTCTGCTAAACAGCCTCTAGACATTTGTAAAAACTTTATGCCATGTAAGTTAACGCCACTGTCATGTTGAAATGTTAGCGTAATCGATAGGGGCGTGAACTGTAAAAGCAGAGGTGACAGAGTCGGGTATAGTTGCCATCAAATTTCTTTCACCTTATGTTTTCTAAAAGACACTGGGAGTCTCTCATTTATTTGATATACAGGACATAAATTCCCGTCTGAGGCCTGCGATCATTTTCATGTTAATATTGGCAAGCAGTGCTGTACAATCACAATAAGGTCATGAGATGTCCAATTGACTCTTTTATTAGAACATGTTACGCGTTTCGGGATTAAACCCATCTTCAGACATCTGTTTCAAAAAAGTACAAAATACACGGTGTTACAAAAAGGTACGGCCAAGCTTTCAGGAAACATTCCTCACACACAAATAAAGAAATGATGTTATGTGGACATGTGTCCGGAAACGCTTAATTTCCATGTTAGAGCTCATTTTAGTTTCGTCAGTATGTACTGTACTTCCTCGATTAACCGCCATTTGACCCAATTGAAGGAAGGTAATGTTGACTTCGGTGCTTGTGTTGACATGCGACTCATTGCTCTACAGTACTAGCATCAAGCACATCAGTACGTAGCATCAACCGGTTAGCGTTCATCACGAACGGGTTTTTGCAGTCAGTGCAGTGTTTACAAATGCGGAGTTGGCAGATGCCCATTTGATGTATGGATTAGCACGGGGCAATAGCCGTGGCGCGGTACGTTTGTATCGAGACAGATTTCCAGAGCGAAGGTGTCCCGACAGGAAGACGTTCGAAGCAATTGATCGGCGTCTTAGGGAGCACGGAACATTCCAGCCTATGACTCGCGACTGTGGAAGACCTAGAACGACGAGGACACCTGCGATGGACGAGGCAATTCTTCGTGCAGTTGACGATAACCCTAATGTCAGCGTCAGAGAAGTTGCTGCTGTACAAGGTAACGTTAACCACGTCACTGTATGGAAAGTGCTACGGGAGAACCAGTTATTTCCGTACCATGTACAGCGTGTGCAGGCACTATCAGCAGCTGATTGGCCTCCACGGGTACACTTCTGCGAACGGTTCATCCAACAATGTGTCAATCCTCATTTCAGTGCAAATGTTCTCTTTGCGGATGAGGCTTCATTCCAACGTGATGAAATTGTAAATTTTCATGCGGGCTGACGAGAATCTGCACGCAATTGTGCAACGCGTCATCAACACAGATTTTCTGTGAACGTTTGGGCAATCATTGTTGGTGATGTGTTGATTGGGCCCCATGTTCTTCCACCTACGCTCAATGGAGCACGTTATCATGATTTCATACGGGATACTCTACCTGTGCCGCTAGAACATGTGCTTTTACAAGTACGACACAACATGTGGTTCATGCACGATGGAGCACCTGCACATTTCAGTCAAAGTGTTCGTACGCTATTCAACAACAGATTCGGTGACCGATGGATTGGTAGAGTCGGACCAATTCCATGGCCTCCACGCTCTCCTGACCTCAACCCTCTTGATTTTCATTTATGGGGGCATTTGAAAGCTCTTGTCTATGCAACCCCGGTACCAAATGTAGAGACTCTTCGTGCTCTATTGTGGAAGGCTGAGATACAATACTCCATTCTCCAGGGCTGCATCAGCGCATCAGGGATTCCATGCGACGGAGGGTGGATGCATGTATCCTCGCTAACGAAGGACATTTTGAACATTTCCTGTAACAAAGTGTTTGAAGTCACGCTGGCACGTTGTGTTGCTGTGTGTTTCCATTCCATGATTAATGTGATTTGAAGAGAAGTAATAAAACGAGCTCTAACATGGAAAGTATGCGTATCCGGACACAGGTCCACATAACATATTTTCTTTCTTTGTGTGTGAGGAATGTTTCCTGAAAGTTTGGCCATACCTTTTTGTAACACCCTGTATAAGTGAACAGCACACTGAACACGTCTCAACATCACAGAAAATGAGATCTGGTCATATGAGTTACATACCACAAACTTCAACTCCCTCCTAACCGATCAGGCGTACAGGCTTGGCAACTCAAAGAAAGTGTTGAATAACATATGACTATAACAGCGACACATGCAGTATAGAAGCAGAGCGTATACTGAGGCTAAACAAGTCAACTAGCAACGAAGCGCTCTCGGTAGGGGGAGCTGCATGGTCATGTGCTCCATGCGTTCACATGTTATTTAATAATAATATACTCAGCATGCAACATCTGACAGGGTGTAATTACGACTAGCAACTGGAATGGTACTTCCGTACACGTTAACACTAAGGGGTTTTTTAAAAATTAAAAAAAAAGAATTCCAAAATGTTTTACATTGCCATACTATACCCATAGCCAGTAGTGGCACTAAGCACAACTCAAACCATATGTCAATATAAAATAAATAATACGGGGGGAGAGGGAGTTTCTTTTAGAGATTTGAGAGGTTGAAAGGTTTATTCAAGAAGGAACTCCCCCCACCCCCTATTATTTATTTTATATTGACGTATGGTTTGAGTTGTGCTTAGTGCCACTACTGGCTATAGATATAGTATGGCAGTGTAAAACATTTTGGTGACTTTTAAAATTTTTTTTTTTTAAATTCCCGTAGTGTTAACTTGTACGGAAGTACCATTCCAGTTGCTAGTTGTAATTACTCCCAGTTAGATGTTGCATGCTGAGTATATTATTATTAAATAATATATGAACGCATGGAGCACATGACCATGCAGCTCTCCCTACCGAGGACGCTTCGCTGCTTGCTGACTTGTTTAGCCTCAGTATACGCTCTGCTTCTAGAATGCATGTGTCGCAGTTATATGTTATTCCACACTTTCTTTGAGTTGCCAAAGCTGCACGCCTGATTGGTTAGGAAGGAGTTGAAGCTGGTGGTATGTAACTCATATGACCAGATCTTATTTTCTGTAACGTTGAGACGTGTTGAGTGTGCTGTTCACTTATGTTTTGTACTTTTTCGTAACAGATGTCTGAAGATGGGTGTAATCCCGAAACGCGTAACATGTTCTAATAAAAGAGTCAATTGAACATCTCGTGACTTTATTGCGACTGTTCGGCATCGGTTGCCAATTATTCTCATTTATTTAATAGATTTATAATCTGCAATATTCTGTTACTTATTATAAATAATGCATTTTATGACACTATTGTCAATGACTGGAATGCTTCTCCAGCGGCCAAAAATCTTAATGTCACTGTCAGTTTATGGAACAGAGTACACGCTAGTCGCACACTGAAACTTTCTGTTATTATGAAAATGTTGTGTCTAGACAAGACATCCTAGACCCAATGAGAGGAAGCCGAAAGGCACGCGCTTAAACTCACGCAGGCTGGCGTGAGGTCTGAAACAGGATACGTAATGAATGCTATAAAGAAAAGTACGTAGCTTCTGGAATACTTAACTTTAATCCATAATTGTATAACATCACTCTTGTACAGATATAATCTCCATTTCAATATACTTGGTGATGGCGCCTTGCTAGGTCGTAGCAAATGACTTAGCTGAAGGCTATGCTAACTATCGTCTCGGCAAATGAGAGCGTGATTGTCAGTGAACCATGGCTAGCAACGTCGGCTGTACAACTGGGGCGAGTGCTAGTAAGTCTCTCTAGACCTGCCGTGTGGCGGCGCTCGGTCTGCAATCACTGATAGTGGCGACACGCGGGTCCGACGTATACTAATGGACCGCGGCCGATTTAAAGGCTACCACCTAGCAAGAGTGGTGTCTGGCGGTGACACCACAGAAAATTACTACAAAAGATATATGGGGTGATCAAAAATTCAATGCCTACGTTAACAGGGATAATGACGGAACCAAAACAAAATAAAGACATATTTCGTAAAGCAACCACATGTTGGAGTACCGAGTGTACCGGAGGATATTGTGAGTGACTGAGAATAAAACGTTGTTAAATGTTTACGTTGTTTTATTGTTCTCATCACTATTACATCACAACAAACGTTCAAAATGAGTGCCATTAACTTCAGCGCAGATCCGGTATCGACACAGCGGGGAGTCCCTTGTCGACGGGAAAATGCGTGGCGTGTTCTGTACCTGTGTGGCGGCTGCACGAATTCTTGTGATCAATTCCGCCTCCAAGTCAACAGGGGTACAGTACACCTCGAATTTCGTGCAGCCCCAGAGAAAGAATTCAAATGTGGTGAGGTCCGGAGAACGCGCTAGCCAAAGTACAGGTCCTCTCCGTCCGATCCTGCACTGCAGCTCTGCCTGGGGCATGGATGTGTGTGATGTCCTTAGGTTAGTTAGGTTTAAGTAGTTCTAAGTTCTAGGGGACTGATGACCTCAGATGTTAAGTCCCATAGTGCTCAGAGCCATTTGAACCATTTTTGCACTTCAGCTGTCACGCAGGCGCTAGTGCTACACGCTGTTTACTGACGCAGTATGAAAGAGCATGACATCATAATATATTACATACTAACATTTGGTGTAACAATGTTAGAAACAATGACTTTTACCTTTTCCACTCGTGTATTACCTTATGCATGCTCAATGCTCACGCACACAAGGTTGCTTTACGAAATACATTTGTTTTCGCCTACTGTGTCACCCTCTTAGTTTGTGCACTGAAGTTTTGTACAATCTGCATACCTATCTCTTAGTTTTATGGACTGCCTCGTGTTTGTTTCTTACCGGTATCTTTTTCAGTGATGATGAATAGCTTCTAGAAAATGAGGTGGTGATCCAACTGAATTAGCGAATAAATTCTGCCAGTACCCATATCAGATTGTCGTACACTTTATGCACTGTTCCTCTACCGGCAGTTTTATGCTCAAGCCATCGACGAGTACAGAACCTCCTTCGCGATTTTCTCCTCCCCTCTTCGACGAACGCTAACAAACTTAACGCAACTACTTCAACGCGCGTCCGTTTTCGTAAGCAAACTGCCGCGGGAGAGCGTTGTAATCGCAAATCATGATGCGCGGTATAGGCTGGTCGTGCAGCAACCACGATGGACACAGGGTCTGGAGTGCTTCGCAGCAAGGAGCAGGTCCCGTGTAAAGTCCTTTTTATACGATCGACTTCCTTGTCTCAGTTAGCTACACGAGACCAGTGCATCTACTGCAGCGCCTCTGCCGTTTTATTTCCTTACTGAATCTCACCTGTTTTCAGTGGTCATTTTCATTTACGCGTCAGCGCCAAAATTGCGTGTGTTCCGAGAACTGTCTGCTGTGCAGTTTGGCAGCGCTATCCGGCCGCAGTTGGCTGCATCTTCCACACCAAACGCACAGTTTGTTTACGGAAGCGGACGCGCGTTAGGTATTTGCGCTAACTTTATTAGGGTCTATTCTTTTTACAGAAAAATCGATTTGTGGTAAGAAAATGTAGGATTAGTAATGAAAATGGAGTCTATTAACTAAAAATGGAAATGAGCGTTTGGCGTCATTGGCCTTTACGTCCTTAGCGGCGCAAGTCCGGCCGCCTCAGTGGAGGTCTTACTATATTCGACGCCATATTGGGCGACTTGCGCGCCGGATGGGGATGAAATGATGAGGAGGACAACACAACACCCAGTCCCTGAGCGGAGAAAATTCCCGGCCCAGCCGGGAACCGAACGTGGGCCCATAGGACGGCAATCCGTCACGCTGATCACTGAGCTATCGGGGCGGTTAGTCTATTAATGACCAAAGCAGAACTCATATCGGAAGTCCTTGGCAAAATTCGTGACGTAAGGTTGGAAATTGGAAATTTGTGCTAAGTTGCTATGGCATAAAACTGCTGAGGCCATCGGTCCCTAGGCTTACACACTACTTAAGCTAACTTAAACTAACTTACGTTGGGGACAACAGACACGCCCATACCGGAGGCAGGACTCGAACCTCCGACGGGGGGAAGCCGCGCGGACCGTGACAAGGCGCCTGAGACCGCGCGGGGTCATGACTTAAATTCTCTACATTGTTGACAACTGAAAGAACGGGATAAGTACCATCCAAACATTTCAGAACATGTACTTTCATTTGCTCGACAAAACATGTACTTTCAAACACATCAGACCATATGTAGAGTGCAGTAAATAGCGCCTTCTCGCTTTATCCTTGGTATCTTGTTTTCTTACTAAGTGTCAAATAAGAACGAAAATTATTTTTCTCGCCGAATAATTCTGACTTTTCACTCTTCAAAAAATTTTCATATAATAAGTTTTTCTATTTATGTTCTTATTTATTCATGGTGTAGGTTTTCTTCCTTTGTAAAACGTAAATGCTTTTTGCTTTAAGGGGTTTGACCTGTCTTGTATGAGAACACTAGTACGTAGGAAGGAATGGGAGGACCTTGTGTAACCTTTAATGTGCCACGAAAACAAAGCAAACAACACAACAAAAATTAAGAAGACGCGAGAGCACAAATCTACTTCTATAATAGGAGCGAGTTCCACCAGAATAGTTAGCAGACGCCGCCATAGTCCCTCCTCTCTGCGCATGCGCAGTGTGCAGCATTCAGAGAAATCTGGAACTCAGCACTCGGCAAATAGGTTGGGTTAGGGCAGGGGGCCAAACAGTGAGGTCGTCGGTCCCAATGGATTATGGAAGGACGGGGAGGGAAGTCGGCCGTGTCCTTACAAAGGAACCATCACGGCTTTTGCCTGAAGCGATTCAGGGAAAAAACGGAACACCTAAATCGGATGGGGCGGACTCGGGTTTGAACCGTCGTCCTCCCGAATGCGAGTGCTAACCACTGGGCCACCTCCCTCCGTAGGCACGATCTATAGATCATTCAGGCCACAGTGATGCTCGCGTCGTGGTTGGTTGCCGATTTAGAAGAGCGCACGAAAAGCGCACGCATTTCGAGTAATCGATCTGAACCAGGAAGTCGCTCGCGTAAGGCGGGCTTAATGGACGGCCGCTCTCTGCGTGCCATCTGGCTGCCGTCAGCGTGGCCCTGCGGAGGCAGTCGGCCGGCCGGCAAAGCCTGCCACAGCGGCGCCTGCCCGCCCGAGCTTCTGGGAACGCCGATCGCCGGCCTCGCCGCGTGTTTGTAAACAAGTGCCGGGCTGGCCCGCGACCTGCATATGCTCTGCGCGCGGCGCCGTTCTGGCGCCACGAGGCGAGGCTAGGAGAGGCGATGGCGCTGTGGCAGAGATGTTCATCTGCCAGCCACGCGGCCCGCGTGCGCAACTCTCGCTAGTGCTGTGCTTTCACTTCCCCTGAGAGGCACCCACATTGCTTGCTCATACTGTGGCATCAAGCAGTCAGGCCTGCAAGATGAGTGGTCTGCCAAGCGAGTGGATTCATTCTTATTTATCGAGTAACATGAACTCTCGTACTCACAATTTAGTTACAAATTATCCTCCTGTACGAATAATACGCAACGGAAACGCAAGCCTGACTATCAGTAATTTACAGGACTCTGACTGTTCACTACGCACTGGCAATACCACATTTTCGTTTTGTCTTTTATTTAACGGCTTTTATCAACACGTGGCCACCGCACTGAATGCGAATGGCGCACACATTATAAATTCCGAACATCATGACAACATACAATTCGAAGGAAAAGTCCACCAATCTTTTTCTTTTCACTAACTTATTTATTCCGATAAATTCTATAACCTAAACACACAAATTCTATAACCTACAACAATAACACATGAGAAATTCCGCCCAGTGGGCATGGCTTAACATTGGTGATTCTCTACCTTATGGTCTCGTAATTATTTAACGCTACAGTGCACTTTCTGGATAGGATGGTGGATCTTCTATTATATCTCACACTTCGACTCTCACAATCATCATCACGAAACTCTCCTCCAGACCGAGCAGTACAAAAGGAACACGCATAACCCACTACCTCTGCAACTACCTAGCTACTCTCCCACGCAAACCACGCATACCCAAATTACATGACATACACCACACTACAAGAAGGAATACAACACAATAAATAGTCACAACACTATCACTTTCAGCTTTCCCACTTCAATTAGTATTTATCCCAGTTGCACACGACACTGATCCCACTTCGTAATTCTTCTTTCCTACTATGAACTCTAGAGATATATGCACGTCTTCCTGTGCAATGCAAGCCAAGTGGCGTTGCTGGATAGACGGCTGACTCACCTTGCTTCTCTCTCAGAGCATTATAGTGTGAATCAAGCGTCACACGGAAACATAACATGCAAAGTAATATTAAGAGCATATTCATCACACACGCGAGTCCTCAACTGATACCATGGACGAGTACTTCTCTTTATCCTTTGTCTCATACACAGATTGAGACTCACACAGTACTCACCACGTGGAAGTACTCGCCTCTAATTTCAAATTCTGCACACGCTATTTCTTAAATATTTCAACTTATAGTACACGCGCTAGTAATTCAGCTTAACTTAGGCACACGGAAGTATTTCAACTTATTGCTACACGTGGTTTCATTGTGACCGTTGGTCACTTCCGAAGATTACTACGATCCCATTAATATTACCTGCCTGACATTTAATTCCCCCCACAAAAGTTCCTGAAACAGAGAAATTATTATTTCAAACTACTCTTAAATATTCCACATGCATACCATGTCTCCACTCTTTTGTCTTTACGGAGCACAGCTAAGACAGGTCTTAACAGCACAAGATCCAGCGGCAGAGTGCTGTAAACGTGGCTGTTCTTCAGGTCCTCTCGCACCTATGCTGAAGTGGGGGAGCACCTTGCTACCGTTTTGGTCAGCCACATTTCAGGCGCTCAAAGCTCAGGTAAATTCCAAAGTATCGTCTCAAAGATGATCGTATATTCACATTCACTATCTGCGGTTAGCAGACGACCATACATTCATTCATTTTACAGATCTCACCAAACTGGATGTAGGGATTTACTTTGTGGGAGTGCACATGTGATCAATTAAATAAATAAATTGTCATTCTTTCCCACACTGGTATCCGACTTCGCTGTATTAATTGAAATTCAGTTATTTTACAAAAAAATGTGTTGTCCTGACAAAAATAATGAAGTATGTTGTACCTATTTTCAATGTCGGGCGGTACCGTACCCTTTCACCCCTCCATCTCCAACAGGTGTCTCTACTCGGATTAAGGGTAGCGTCTCGACTAACCTACAGCCCCTGTCTTTAGGGTAACATACGTATTCACAGTCACTTCAGCAGCGTCTGCCAATAAACATGCTGTTGTGTCGTTGTTGTGGTCTTCATCCCAGAGACTAGTTTGATGCAACTCTCTATGCTACTCCATCCTGTGCAAGCCTCTTCATCTCCCAGTACCTATTAAAACCTACATCCTTTTGAATCTGCTTAGTGTACTCATCTCTTGGTCTCCCTCTACGATTTTTACCATCCACGCTGCCACGCTACCATCCAACACTAAACTGGTGATCCCTTGATGCCTCAGAACATGTCCTACCAACTGATCCCTTCTTCGAGTCAAGTTGTACCAAAAATTTCTCTTCTCGCCAGTTCTGTTCAGTACCTGCTCATTAGTTATGTGATCTGCCCATCTAATCTTCAGCATTCTTCTGTAGCACCACAATTCAAAAGCTGCTATTTTCTTCTTGTCCTAACTAGTTATCGTCCATGTTTCACTTCCATGAGTGGCTACACTCCATACAAATACTTCCAGAAACGACTTCCTGGCACTTAAATCAATTCTCGATGTTAACAAATTTCTCTTCTCCAGAAACGCTTTCCTTGCCACTGCCAGTCTACATTTTATATCCTCTATACTTCGACCATCATAAGTTATCTTGCTCCCCAAATAGCAAAACTCCTTTATTGCTTTAAGTGTCTCATTTCCTAATCTAATTCCCTCAGCGTCACCCGACTTAATTCGACTACATTCCATTACCCTCCTTTTGCTTCTGTTGATGTTCATCTTATATCCTCCTTTCAAGGCACTGTTAATTCCGTTCAACTGTTCTTCCAAGTTCTTTGCTGTCTCTGACAGTACTACGTCATCCGCAAACCTCAAAGTTTTTATTTCTTCTCCATGGATTTTAATACCTACTCCGAATTATTCTTTCGTTTCCTTTACTGCATGCTCAGTATACAGGTTGAATAACACCAGGGATAGGCTACAACCCAGTCTCACTCCCTTCCCAACCACTACTTCCCTTTCATGCCCCTCGACTCTTATAACTGCCGGCCGGGGTGGCCGAGCGGTTCTAGGCACTACAGTCTGGAACCGCGTGACCGCTACCGTCGCAGGTTCGAATCCTGCCTCGGGCATGGATGTATGTGATGTCCTTAGGTTAGTTAGGTTTAAGTAGTTCTAAGTTCTAGGGGACTGATGACCTGCTCCGAGCCATTTGAACCATTTGACTCTTATAACTGCCCCTGGTTTTTGCACAAATTGTAAATAGACTTTCGCTGCTTGTATTTTACCCCTGCCACCTTCAGAATTTTTAAGAGAGTATTCCAGTCAACATTGTCAAAAGCTTTCTCTAAATCTACAATTGCTAGAAACGTAGGCTTGCCTTTCCTTAATCTATCTTCTAAGATAAGTCGTAGGGCCAATATTGCCTCACGTGTTCCAATATTTCTACATAATCCAAACTGATCTTCCCCGAGGTCAGCTTCTACCAGTTTTTCCATTCGTCTGTAAAGAATTCGCGTTAGTATTTTGCAGCCGTGACTTGTTAAACTGATAGTTCGGTAATTTTCACATCTGTCAACACATGCTTTCTTTGGGATTAGAGTTATATTCATCTTGATGTCTGACGGTGTTTCGCCAATAAACATAGCTGACTGAAAAGTTTCTGTTTCAAGATGACACAAGTTGTGTTGTGGACGGAGGTGCGACGTAATATACAGGGTGCTCGGAAATTCCCATTGCACTTCTGGAACTTGAGGTGTCGGATCGGTGGATGTCATTTGACGTCTGTCCTACCTCTCTGAACTCTTTCGAGCCTCGTTCACTTGTGAGTATTAGAGTAACATGGTTGAGTACATGAAACTTCCTGGCAGATTAAAACTGTGTGCTGGACCGAGACTCGAACTCGGGACATTTGCCTTTCGCGGGCAAGTGCTGTACCAACTGAGCTACCCAAGCACGACTCACGCTCCGGGGCGTGAGTCGTGCTTGGGTAGCTCAGTTGGTAGAGCACTTGCCCGCGAAAGGCGAATGTCCCGAATTCGAGTCTCGGTCCAGCACACAGTTTTAATCTGCCAGGAGGTTTCATATCAGCGCACATACCGCTGCAGAGTGAAAATCTCATTCTGGTTGAATACACGTTTGCAGGAGAATCTGACACCATCCTTCTGAATGGCGAATCTCACGGTAATGGAAGAGCCGCTAGTCGCATTTATCGAGATCGTTCTCCACAACGTCCGATTCCATTGCATACCGTTTTCGCCACAATTACGCAACAGCTTCGAGAAAGATTACTGTTGAATGCTGCCTAGCCGCCAAATGTGGGGTGTCTGGGAAACCTGCTTCCGTGGATCGCTAGACAACATTCAAACAAATCGTATTGAGTTTTATTACAAAAGCAAAAATTCCAGCACTTAACTTTGTGTTAAACAGATATGTTGCAAGCAAAGGGCGACATGCAAAAGAGTCAATGTTCTTCAGTATAACAGTTCCAAGATTGAGCTAAATAGAATGTACGAGGAAAGTAATGAGCTGGGCCGGGCGCGGTGCTTATGTTCTCTTTGCATAGAAGCCGCTGCTGTTGCGTTGTCGTCCTGGAGAGGGATCGGTCAGCGTGCAATTGGCTGTGCTCTCTCTTTCCCAACTGGCATGCCCGCGCTTGACTTTACGCCGAAGGTACCTTCAACGTCAGTAGGCACGACTGTGTTGCTCCAAAGAGATTCCGCACACCTGAACTGGAAGAGGCCGTACTGCGTCACGTTGAAGAGAAACCGTTACCAAGTACACGAGCAATTTCTTTGGCTATTGATGAGTGGAACCGTAAAACAAGTGATGACCTGGGTCAAGCTTAATCAGCTACTTGTAAAAGTGGCCACCTTACAAACGTGTTTTCAAATAGTTGTAGCTCGGCGACGGTTCGCTTTCGGACTTCGGTTCCAATTCAAAATATTATCTACTCACTCCCCCGTATTAGTCCTAGAAGTTTGTAACGGGAATTTGCAGAACACCCTGCAGGTGATTTAGCTAACGGAGTAGTCAGTAGCAGTCTTATAGAGAACAGATTAACATGTAACATAATTGGTCCCTTATATGTCACTACGCGATCTTTCTCCTACGTGAAAATATCTGTATTTGCCTAACTGTGCTGCGAGGGTGGGGACAAGTTACAATATTTTCTCTTGTGTGAGACAGCTGTGTTTGTATGTGTTATGTGGAGCAAATAAAACTATATGTTCTGAAATTTTTGGATGATACTTTTCCTCTTCTTTCAATTGTCAAGGATGTAGAGAATTTAAGGCCTTTGCTCAGAATATAGACTACGAATTCTACTTTGGTCATTAATAGTCCCTATTGTGATTGTTTATTCCTACCCTTTGTTTGTTACTACAATTCCATTTTTCCGTAAAAAGAATAGTCCCTCGCAACCTCACTTTCACCACTCAGATGCCAAACTGCACAGCAGACAGCTCTCACAGTACGCCGGCCGTAGTGGCCGAGCGGTTCTAGGCGCTTCAGCCTGGAACGGCGCGACCGCTACGGTCACAGGTTCGAATCCTGCCTCGGGCATGGATGTGTGTGATGTCCTTAGGTTAGTTAGGTTTAGGTAGTTCTAAGTTCTAGGGGACTGATGACCTTAGATGTTAAGTCCCATAGTGCTCAGAGCCATTTGAACCATTTCTCATAGTACACGTAGTTCTGGCGCTGACAGGTAAACGACAATGACGACTCAAAACAGACGAGACTCAGTAAGGGGATAAAACACCAGGGACGCTGCAGTAGAACTTGTCTCTAGCAGCTGTCACTCAGGCTAGTGGAGCATCATGCTATCACTCGGACGAGTGAAGATCGTGCCTGCGAGGCTGGTCACAGAGGGCTCCCTCCCTAAGCCTCTCAAGGGCAGCGACATTCTGAAATGGTGCCAGTGACCGTTCTTGTTAGTATGTCAAAACCCCGCCTCAGTTGCGAAATGTTACTGGTCTTTACCCATGTTTCAGCTAGAGTAATCTAGCCTTCTTCAGAAGCATAAAATAAACTAATACATGCCAGAATAAGGCACGGTCAAACATAAAAAGCTAAAGTACTGTGGAGTTCCAACCGACCGCTTTCCACGAAGTGGGCCCGGGGCTGTTCCTCAGCTAAGTAACGTAGCTTGACATGGTACCTTGGTACTTTAGCTTTCTATGTTTGACCGTGCCTTATTCTGGCATGTATTAGTTTATTTAATGCTTCTGAAGTAGATCACTCTAGCTGAGACCTGGGTAAAGACCAGTAGCATTTAGCAACTGAGGCCGATTTTTGTCATATTAATTTATCACAGTTGCTGACAGGGCTGCAGCATGTTAAAAATTCTTACCGTTCTTGTTCGTCGGCGGGACACAGGGCGCCCTTTGAACTCAGGAAGTTCCGTTGAGTCCCGGAAGTGTTTGCTAACGTGACGAATCATCTCCCCTAGGAGGAAACTGAAATATGCGGCTTCACCATCTTATGCTTCCGTAGCGTGAGAACTTTTCGCATTCTGGGAGTTCCAGCAGCAACCCACTCCTATTTCTCGTTTACCTAGCCAGCAGCGAGACAGCAGTCAGACAGCTAAGGAATACACAGTGGCCGCCATACAAAATTTCAGCAGTTTCTCTCCTGTAAGTTTTGCTGCAAAGAGAAGTCCCGAGTTGTCAGGCTGGTAATTGTGACAAACTCTTCCCTCAAGGACGTGTTGTTCTGGAGAGAGAGAGAGAGAGTGGGGTTGCAGCTAGGGTGGAGAGCGCCACGTGGGTCCTCTAGGTCTGATTTTCTACGGCCGAGACGCTTCTCTGTACCCTTGGACGGGTTTAGTGTCCGAGGAAGTGCCGCAATTTAGCAGCAACGCAGTCCTTTTACCTCTGAGCAATTCAGACCTTCCGTGTTCTTTAAATCACAAATTGTGTTCCATTTTTATTAATTCAAGGTTGCGTTTACTATTCAACAGTTTCCTTTAATTACATTTATGAACTGCTCAGACCTACTGGAACGCCACCTGTACATCCGCTAGGGGTCTTCCTTGTTACTTGTTTAAACTGCTCAAAAATAACTGGGGAATAGACAGTTGTCTAGTGCGATAAATCAAAATTCTTTGTGAAGAGTCTTTGTTCATAATTAGTTTAACGGTACTGCACACGGAAGTTTGTGAATCTCTGAGGATTTTGTGCATAATTAATATTCCACGATTTTTAGTTTCAAACTAGATTTTTCTTATTATACCATTCTTACAACAAATTGGATTTCTTTTATTGGTATCATTAATCTCGGATTATATATTATACTTTACATAACCTAAATAAACTAGGTTACTTAAAAGTGATCAACTTGATTTATTTCGCTCAACGTCATGACTTTGGACAGGCGATTCTTCATTACCGAAAATCTTATTTATTTTTTTAAATTAGTGCTTTCACTGCGCCTGCGACCCTTTACAGCACAGGTACCCCACTTAGATCAATTTGAGGACTTTTCAGTAGAAAGATTTGATTGTTGTGTTCTGCATAAGCAATCATCTCAGTAAGTTTTTTGAAAGTGTGAAATCGCTGGTAGACTTTTCCTTTTCTATATATGTTCGTTAGAGTGGTAGGCAGATTGTATAACCGCTACTAAACTCCAGAACGTCTCATTGCAAACAACTAAAGCAATATAAAAGGAGTAAAACTGAGAAAGAACGAATATTTCAAACATCCAATTGCAAGAAAACGTAATAGATACAGTTTGTGTCACTCAACTCTTGTAAAATCCAAATGCAAAAAACGTAATAGACACACTTTGTGTCACTCAACTTTTGTAAAGGCGAAATTTTAATGTTTTAAGATGGTCAAACAATCATTGCAGACCATTTTAAATTCTTAGGACTGAAAAGATAGTTGAATATCTGTTAGATGATGATCAGCTTGGTTTTCGGAAAGGATAATGGAAGAATTAAGAAAAATCGAGGAACCTTCACAGACTTTGTCGACCCAAAAAAGTATACAAAATGTTGCAGATATTCGTAAATCTGAGAAAAAAAAAGAACAGGAGAGAGCTATTGAGAAAGACGCTTCATATGCTATATGGACAAGAACCGAGAATAGAAGACCAACCACCTCCACTCTCCCTTTTCTCTACTCAGCCATGCCTATCCGCACTTTTAGCCCCCAAAAGGCATGCTGACACTACCCACACAATAAGCCTGCAACCCTATGTCCATCAACTTCTCCCCACTCCTTCTGACCGTCTCATCCCTCCCACTCTGTCCATCATCTCCTCCCCCCCCCCCCCCCTCTGTTTCACCATTTCCTTCTCCACCACTTTCTCTGTCCATCTCATCCTCCCCTCTCTATCACCACCCATCTCTCTCACCCCCCACCCCCACCGTCACTCTATCACTGCTCAGCTGTGCACATTCCCACATATAGTCCCTGAAAGTAATACTGATGATACCCACAAAACACGCCTGTTGTGCAGGGCAGTATACATATCAGGAGTAGAAAACACATTTTTGCTCACATCTATTTGTATGGGAGGTAGGAGGTTTTAAGCCCTGCAGTGCTGTTTCTCATACTGCAAGCAGTATGTGTATAAGGATTCAAGAGCTTCATCATTTGTACATAAAATCCTGTCTCGTGTTGACATCGTTCTCCACATCTGAAATATCTCTAATCCAGCCTTCTTAATTAATATCCAACATTGAAATTATCACGTGGCATTGATGGCTGGGAGGCCTCAGTCGGGGAAGTTCAGCTGCCAGGTTGCAAGTCTTATTTCAGGTGATGCCACATTGGGTGACTTTTGTCTCAGTGATGACGAAATGATGATGAGGACAACACAAAATCTGTGGTATCGATAACATCGGTGTCACAGCGTAGGTGCAAGTTCATAAGTTGGCACTAAGAGACACCGACGAAGCGCCCTCTAGCTGGCGCTGTGGAGCTCTACGAGCGTCGCTCCGTATTCTGCCCATTTGATCAAGAACAGACGGCCTGGAATCACTGGAAACACCGCTTCAACTTCAGGGGGTGTTGTCTTGCTATTGAGACTTTGTACTACATATGATGGGTCTAAGGCTTTGCTCATCTGTGCAAAGTTATGTAAACATTTATTAACTTGTTTTGCCTATAGTAAACATCTATAATTTTACACGCAGTACCGACGCGTTATACCTCACCTGCTTCTCCTAGTTTCCTACATTCGGCATACCCTTCAGTTTTCAGGAGCAGACCCATGCGCCGCCTTCCAGGCAGGATACAAAAAAATCCAGTCCACGAGTGGAGAAAATCTCCAACCAGGCTGGGAGTCGAACCCACTGCATCCTAGGCAAACACATTACCACTTAGCTAAGCAGGTGGACTTCCCAACATTATTCAGCTTCTTCAGCTAGTATTTCATATTATTCTCTATTTTCAGCTGTCCTGTTCTGCAGCCATTTCAAATATGCATTCTTTTTGCTCTTGGTTAATCTGTCTATACATCGTTCTAGTACTTCATTCCTTTTTTGTTTTTCCTTTGACTTCTTCTTTCTTCCATGTGTTTACAACTAATAAATAATGCTGAACTACGCAACAGTTATGTTTATGGATGCATTCGTTGTGATAACTGCTCCAAAACATGGCTAGTTTATCTTTTTTTGATCAGAACCCTCTTTCTCAACATTTTGCCAACCACAAGTATTCAGTATGTGTAGCCACCACTGCACTGGAGGTAAATACAAACCTACGTTCTCCATGCCGTTCAACAGACCTTACTGTGTCTCCAGTTGTGAGTGGGAAGAGGGTGCTTCCTACTGTAAACTGTAGAGTTTAACAACATGCCACGGAGTATCATTTTAAACCTCGATCCTGTGTTCATTGTCACATTATGACTGGTAGGGTTGTCAGCATGGAACGTTGTACACTGAACAGGCATACACCACAGGAAACTTCACTCAAACCGTCAACACCGGTGTACAGTGAAGTTGCGACAGCAGAAAACTGTAGCGAAATGCAGGAGGATCTGCAGGGGATCCATGCTTAGTCCAGATATTGGTAGTTCACCTTTAGCATGAACTAGCATTGTGTATAAATCTCGCGAAAAGACGCATTATTCTGTAAGTACACGACTGCAGAGAAATTGGTGGAAGCAGTCATATTCATAAAATATTTACGAGTATGGGTGCAGATTCATAGGATTTGTCGACCTTGGAAAAGGCGTTCGGCAATTTACAATGGTGCGGAATGTTCTAAATTCTGAGAAAAATAGGGGTAAGCTATAGGGTATGTATAAGTGCCTATAGGCAATAATGAGAGTGGACGAAGTGCTCGGATTAAAAAGGTGTAATACATGGATGTAGTCTTTCGTTCTTACTGTTCAATCTGTACATCGAAGACGCTTAGATGGAAATGAAAGAAAGTTTCAGGAGTGGAATTAAAGTTCAAGGTAAAAGGATGTCAGTGATACGGTTCGCTGATAACAATGCTGTCCTGAGTGAAAGTGAACAAGAATTACAAGATCTGCTGAATGGAATTAACAGTCTAATGAGTACACGATATGGATTGATAGTAAGACGAAAGTAATGAGAAGTAGCAGAAATGAGAACAACGAGAAGCTTAACATCAAGACTGATGGTCACGAAGTAGATGAAGTTGATGAATTTTACTACCTAGGCAGCAAAATAACCAGCGACGGACGGAGCTGGGGGGACATCAAAATCGGACTGGAACTGTCAAAAAAGGCATTCCTGGCCAAGAGAATCTATTTGTATCAAACATAGGCCTTAATTTCAAGAAGAAACATCTGAGAATATACGGAGCACAGTACCGTATGGTAGTGAAATATGAACTGTGGGAAAACCGGAACAGAAGAGGCTCGATACAGTTGAGATGTGGGGCTACAGACGAATGTTGAAAATTAAGTGGACTGATAAGGTAAGGAATGAGGAGGTTCTGCGCAGAATCGGAGATGAAAGGAATATATGAAAAACTCTGACAAGGCGAAAAGAGAATGATAGGACACCTGTCGAGACATCAGGGAATGACTTACATGGTAACATAGGGAGCTGGAGAGAGCAAAAACTGTAGAGGAAGACAGAGATTGGAATACATGCAACAAATAACTGAGGAAGTAGGCTGCAAGTGCTACTCTGATATGAAGAGGTTGACAGGGTAGCGGAATCGTGGCGGTCCGCATCAAACCAGTCGGAGGACTGATGACATAAAACTAACTG
This sequence comes from Schistocerca americana, assembly GCF_021461395.2. Classification (NCBI taxonomy): domain Eukaryota; kingdom Metazoa; phylum Arthropoda; class Insecta; order Orthoptera; family Acrididae; genus Schistocerca; species Schistocerca americana. Next base: position 557,133,631 of record NC_060124.1, on the reverse strand, counting down.
CAGGTAAAGCAGATGCCAAACTGAGATACAATGGAAGCCTCCTCAGAAACAGTAATTCTCTCACAAAGGCAGTAGGTAACAAAACCTTCGTTCGACCAATACTTGAATATTGCTCGTAAGTCTGAGACCCGTACCAAACAAGATTGATAGAGGAAATAGAGATCCACAGAAGAGCAGCATGTTCCGTTACAGGTTCAGTCAGTAAACGCGGAAACATTAAGAAGTTAGTCAACGTATCCAGCAGCAGACGCTGGAAGAGAGGTATTCTGCATCACGGTTTGGTTTCTTGGTAAAGTTACTAGAGCGTACATTCCTAGAAGAAACGACGATTATATTGCTTTCACCCTCGAGTATCTCGCAAAAAGACAATGGAGGTGAATGTTAGAGAGATTCGACTTCACACAGAGGCTTACCAGCAATTCGCGAACCATTTGCGACTGAAACAGGAAAGAAGGGAAGGGACGGTGGCGCTCAAAGTACCCTCCCCCCCCACACACACTAAGGCAACTTGCGGTGTATAGATGTAGGTAGGTGTAGCTGCAGACGTAGATGTAATTGTCACCCATGGTCAACGACACCAGCTTACCACCTCTACCATCAAATTATTCCCCAAAGGTACCCCGAGCAGAAAGCAGTAAAAGTTCAGGCCGTTTTCTTGAAGGGAACTGGGGGAGCTGTTTCGACTCAGACAGTACGCAACCGCCTCTGCACTTTCAACTCGGCCTCTAGCTGCCGAGTGCGAATGTGCAAGCGGGTAAATTAATCAACCAGTCGCCGCTGAACGCTTCCTGTCTCTCAGCTTCCAGGAAAAAAATAAAATAAAATAAAAAATAAAAAAAATGTTTTTCAGTATTTCCTATAATTGCAGTCCACATTTAAAATTTTAAAACGCTGTCATAATTTACTCACTTAGTATTATACTTCAACATGATACGCAAGCCGACCGCTGTGGCCGAGTGGTTCCAGTTGCTTCAGTCCGGAACCTCGCTGCTGCTACGGTCACAGGTTCGAATCCTGCCTCAGGCATGGGTGTGTGTGATGTCCTTCCGTTAGTTAGGTTTAAGTAGTTCTAAGTTCTAGGGGACTGATGACGTCAGATGTTAAGTCCCATAGTGCTTAGAGGCATTTGAACCATTTGATACGCAAATTATCAAAATTAGAAAGCGGTAACTTACAGCGCGCAAATTAACCGCACTATAACCAGCCATTATTTGAGAATGAAAGCACTTAGCTACTTCCAACGTCCTTTACTCATAACTGCAAATCTTTCCAAACTTTTTCTCTCTTTCAACCCACAGAAAATTAATTAAGGAAATCAAAATTTTGTCGCTTACTACATTTTCGCTTTTCGCGTAGTAGAACATCAGTACAAATAATAACGCTTTAATTAATCACTTCTTTATGAGCAACTTATATGCTTAGCGTCAAATATTTCACACATTAACTTAATTGTAAAGGAATGGCACTCTGAAGCTGTTTAATACAAGGGAGTGTGATTATTTAAAGAATTTACGGGTATCAGTCAGAGGTGTACAAATCCTCCTTCCAGCCTGCCTGGTCCTGTTTCCGCTCCAACCATAAATGCCGGTCGGCCTGGCGCAACGGAGACACGACAGAACACGTGCACTGAAGACAGTGGCTAAAGCGGGCCAACTTGGGTTTTCATAAGCCTGGCGAATTTTACGGGTTCCGTTGAGCCTGCTGCACCTGACAACAGCTTGTCCAATCGATCCAGCGCGACTGCAATAGGTATTTTCACTGCAACTCACTTATCATAACAGTGACAGCAGCAGAATGAACCAATCTAACTTAAAGGAGACTGAGCAGAAATAAAGAAATGGAGAATATACACAAGGCACGAGAAAGAACACAAGTCATGTGGGGGGATGATGTCTTAATCAGGCAGCTTCCAATAAACCAGTAGGCGTCTCACAATGCAAACTGCGTAAAAAGTTACTAGGAACACTCATTCGAGAACCTCGGGTGTGTTACGATGTGTGTGTAAACTTGACCTGTAGTTTCCCCACTCCATAAATAGTTTGAGGGAGGACAAGGGCTTAGTTGCTCACAAGTGTGTGGAGATGTTTGCTAGGGACTACAGGTCTTTGAGCAGTACACAGACTTTCTAAATTTAGGGCAAACATTGATTGAAATAGGAAAAAAAAACGCTCAGTGGGTATTGAAAAGCACATTCTGGTGGTACGCAGAGTAGAGCGAAACAAGTTTAGTATGAATGAAAAGCTACTTCTTTCAGACATGTATTTTTAGCTTAACGTAATATGAAAATGTTTACTAAAATCCATTTGGAGAATTCAGAAAGAACTACACACATCAAAAAATGTTTTGCATCACCTCGGTTCCGAGAGTTCCGGAAGCTGCACAGAAAATTGGAATAGAGATCAACATTAGCATCATTTCCGCCATTATTCCTCATGAAAACCACACATTGCATGTTGTGCCATCATACTGCGAGACCTTCAGAGGTGGTGGTCCAGATTGCTGTACACACCGGTACCTCTAATAACCAGTAGATGTCCTCTTGCACTGATGCATGCCTGTATTCGTCGGGGCATACTATCCACAAGTTCATCAAGGCACTGTTGGTCCAGATTGTCCCACTGCTCAACGGCGATTGGGCATAGATCCTTCAGGGTGGTTGGTGGGTCATGTGGTCCATAAACAGCCCTTTTCAATCTATCCCAGGCATGTTCGATAGGGTTCATGTCTGAAGAACATGCTGGCCACTCAAGTCGAGTGATGTCGTTATCCTGAAGGAAGTCATTCACAAGATGTGCACGATGGGGGCGCGAATTGTCGTCCATGAAGACGAATGCCTCGCAAATATGCTGCCGATATGGTTGCACCATCGATTGGAGGATGACATTCATATATGGTACAGTCGTTACGGCGCCTTCCATAACCACCAGCGGCGTATGTCGGCCCCACATAATGCCACCCCGAAACAGCAGGGAACCGCCACCGTGCTGCGCCCACTGAACAGTGTGTCTAAGGCGTTCAGCTTGACAGGGTTGCCTCCAAACACGTTTCCGACGATTGTATGGTTGAAGGCATATGCGACACTCATCGGTGAAGAGAACGTGATGCCAATCCTTAGCGGTCCATTCGGCATGTTGTTGGGCCCATCTGTCGGGGATGAAGTTGCGCATCATGCAGCCTATTGCACACAGTGTGAGTCGTAGCACGGTGTCCTGTGGCTCCACGAAAAGCGTTATTCAACATGCAGCAGTAGCCCTTGGGCGGCCTGAGCGAGACATGTCATCGACATTTCCTCTCTGTATGTCCTCCATGGCCGTAAAACGTCGCTTTGGTTCTCTACGAGACGCCCGGATACTGACTGCCCTTCCTGGCACAAAGTAACAATGCGGACACGATCGAACCGCGGTACTGACCGTCTAGGCATGGTTGAACTACAGACAACACGAGCAGTGTACCTCCCACCTGGTGGAATGACCGGAACTGAACCGCTGTCGGACCCCGTCTTCTAATAGGCACTGCTCATGCGTTGTTGTTACATCTTTGGCTGGGATTAATGACATCTCTGAAGAGTCAAAGGGACTGTGTCGGTGATACAATATCCACAGTCAATGTCTATCCATTCTGGGAACTGGGGTGATGCAAAACTTTTTTTGATGTATGTATTTTGACGAGTTAGAATGAATTCAACCAGCCTAGAATACACAGCCTGGAAAAGTAGTTAAAACGAATATAATTGGAATCTAGGTGTTCAGATAGATAGTAAACTGTCGTGGAAAGCTCACATTGGGGCTCTTGTTCAAAGACTTAATCCTCCCATTTTTACTATTCGAACGGTATCTGAAGTAAGTGATTGTTCGACACGAAAATTAGTCTACTTTGCTTATTTTCATCCGGTTATGTCTTATAATATTGTATTTTGGGGTAACTCTTCCCATTCTAAAAGGATATTTTTGGCTCAGAAACGGGGAGTTCGGGCAGTAAGTGGTGTAAGTTCGCGAACATCTTGTCAACCCTTGTTCATTAGTATGGGTATTCTGACTTTGGCCTTACAATATACATATTCTTTACTGTAGTTTCTTGTGAACAATATCAGCATATTTCCAAGAATCAGCAGCTTTCACTTAGTTAATGCTACCGAGCGAGGTGGCGCAGTGGTTAGACACTGGACTCGCATTCGGGAGGACGACGGTTCAATCCCGCGTCCGGCCATCCTCATTTAGGTTTTCCGTGATTTCCCTAAATCGCTCCAGGCAAATGTCGGGATGGTTCCTTTCAAAGGGCACGGCCGACTTCCTTCCCCGTCCTTCCCTAATCCGATGAGACCGACGACCTCGCTGTCTGGTCTCCTTCCCCGAAACAACCAACCAGTTAATGCTCGGCAGAAATCCAGTCGGGATTTGGATCGCACTTCCTTAACTCTTGCGCAGAAAGGTGTGCAGTATACTGCTGCTTTCAAAAGAATTCAAAAATGTTAGCAGTAATCCACGCGCTTTAAAATCGAAACTGAAGAGTTTTTTCATGGGTCGCTCCTTCTATTCTGTTGAGGAGTTCCTTGAAGAATTAAGCTGATTCTTATGTTATATTGCTGATTGCGTTTACTTAATCTTATGGCTGGACTTTTTTGGGTTCATAAACATTTTTATCTGTTATTTCTTTTATGTTGTAATCTCATATACTGACACGTTCCATGACCTTGGATCTTTGCTCCTCAATTTGGTCCAACGGAGCTAGATGTGTAAATAAATAAAAACAAAATATTCTGCTAAAACACACTAAGGTTACAGAAAGTAGACTTCCATAAACTTATTTTAGTTTGCGTTGCAGTATAATGGACATCTTCACGTTCTTAGATGTGAAGGATATTTTTCGGAGATAGTTCGGCTTACTACAGAAATCATGTACTAGAGGTGACCTGATGATGGTTCGAATTGAGAATAGCCAAGCATAGTCGAAAAAAGGTGATGTTGCAGAGAAAGACATAACTATCTGAAGTAAATAAATTAATCCGAAAAAGGTCGAAAAGGAGAAAAGGGGAAATAAAATCCACCACTCTCTGACCTACAATGGCCAAAGACTAATCTGTATTATATTCAGCCTCGTCTTGCGATACACTGGTAAAAAAGAACCTTTCAGCAACTACGGATCCCTGCTCATAACACTACAATGAAACTTCAAACTCCGTCCGAACAGGCCTTGGAAGACCCCACTGTACCGACCGGCCGCCGTGTTATCCTCAGCCCAAAGGCGTCACTGGATGCTGATACGGTGCAGCATATGGTCGGCGCACCGTTCTGCTGGTCGTATGTCAGTTTCCGAGACTGTAGCCGCTACTTCTCAATCAAGTAGCTCCCCAGTTTCCCTCACAAGGGCTGAGTGCACCCTGCTAGCCAACAGCGCTCGGCAGACCGGATGGTGACCCATCCAAGTGCTAGCCCAGCCCGACAGCGCTTAACTTCGGTGGTCTGACGGGAACCGGTGTTACCACTGCGGCAAGGCCGGTGGCACACTACAATGAAAGCGTAAGGAATAAACTGCCACGTAGCGTAGCAGAGCGGAAAGACGGGTAGGCAAGCAAGATTTATTTAACCTGCTTGGTTTGGGCGTAGCTTTGCTTGGATGGGAGTAGAGCAGCCTGTTCGTTCTGCTGATTGCCTGCCTGGCTAACAGGCAAGCATGGGTAGGTATAAAGCGGAAAGTGTTTACATCTGGTATAAGTGTGAATTCCTACGTAAGGTAAAACTCCAATTATTCGGCTATGCGAGTCGCTTATCATCCGAATGGCAAAATAATAATACTGTCTACGCGCGCTTCTGTCCTTCCTGCAGCAAAGTTGGTGTAGACGTAGCACAATCAATATTGGAACGATAACTCACCTTTGCTAGGTGACTGGTGTTCCGGCATAAGGTCAAGCGCCGGCACGCCAGTCGGGAACGTTAGAGCCTAGAGGGCTGTGAAGAACACGTTAGCAAACTACACGCTGACCGACCCCTCTCCAGCACGACAACGCGACAGCAGCGTCCTCTAGGTGAAGAGAACGTAAGTGCCGCTTCCGACTGGTCGCGGCTCAGTTCTACAGAAGCGTTGAAACGTCCCCTTAGAAAAATCGTAAATGACTGTGCTTAAACTGACACACAAGATTTTTAGTTCATGATATCCAGTATTACAAATTTATTCTTTCTGGCGCACACACGTCCAGATCGTCTGCTCTTAAAATTCTGCCATATCTGTCCCCACATCCACCACTGCTGGCGGCTGACCTCCAACTGCGAAACGCTACGCGCTGTTAACTGCCCAACACTACAATAGCAAATTCCAACAATGCAAACCAGCCACAGATTGCACACAGCACAGTCAGTGATTTTCATATAGAGCGCTACATGGCGTTACCAACATAAAAAACTAAACAGCCTACTTACAGCGTCGAGAACAGCGACGTGGACAGAAGCATCCACGGTATTCAGAATGAGATTTTCACTCTGCAGCGGAGTGTGCGCTGATATGAAACTTCCTGGCGGATTAAAACCGTGTGCCGCACCGAGACTCGAACTCGGGACCTTTGCCTTTCGCGGGCAAGTGCTCTACGAACTGAGCTGCCCAAGCACGACTCACGCCCCGTCCTCACAGCTTCGAGTCCCGGTCCGGCACACAGTTTTAATCCGCCAGGAAGTTCATCCAGTGTATTATCTCAGCTGTATTTGAATCCTTATACTGAAGGACATTGATTATATATCATGTCGCCCTATGCTTGCAGCACTTCTGTGCTGTTGTCAGAGTTAACTATTGTCATTTATTTTCTATAACAAAACTCATTAATATGATTTGCTTGAGTTGTTGTCTAGCGAGGAGCAAGTTTCCTAGACACCCCATCTTTGACAACTAGGCACGAAACAATAGCTGGCCCAGCCCTAGTGTTACTGTTCCTCTTGATTACTAATCTGTCTGTGTGTCGTGGACCTGCTGACTTCACGCGTTGTTTCGTCTTTGAGTGCTTTCGGTCGTTCACCACAGTTTCGAAAAGAAAATGTGTTATTCTATCGTTAATGGGTAAAGTAAAAATTATAGATCAATGAGATAAAGGAGTTACGGGTAAACAAGTGGCTGAGATGTACAGTGTTGGACAAGCAATGATTTCAGACATTGAAAGGAGCAAACCTACACTTTTACACTCCGTGTCAGTGCTAGGAAAGGAAGATCGAAGTTCTGCAAGAAAAACGAAGAAAGCAGCAGCAAAAAAAAACTTTAGGAGATGATATTTTCAAGTGGTTTTCGAGCAACGTTTTATGGGAAACCGAATTTCGGGTCCAATTCTTGGTGAAAAAGGTAAGATCTTAGCTCAGAAGCTTTACTGTTCATCCTTTAAGGCAAGTAACGTCTGGCTAAGGTATTTTAGGTGCAGGCACTGCGTCCGTGATTCTTTGTGAAAAACCTAAGATCTTAGTTCAGAAGCTTGATTGTTCATCCTTTAAGGCAAGTAACGGCTGGCTAAGGTATTTTAAGTGCAGGCACTGCACCCATGGATTAGATTTAAGTGGCGAGATGTAGGAAATAATGAAGGGGATTCAGGTCAGGTGACCCCCCAGGCCACAGGATAGGATCTCCCCTTCCAATCCAGCGACCAGGAAATACAGCACTAGGGTAGTTGCGGAGATCAACACTGAAGTGAGACGCTGCACCGTTATGTTGAATCTGCGTCTTCTCACGAACGGCTAAGGCTACGTCCTCCAACAACTCAGGCAGAACTGTTTGCACGAACCTAAAGAACAGATGGCTGTTCAGGCGGCGACGTAGAAGATATGGTCCAATGAGACTCTCGCCTACAATGCCAGCCAAGAAAGTACATGCAAATAATCAGCACAGTGTGTGTAAACTTGTACACATGTGAGTTGTAAATAAGCTGGAAACGCTAACGCTGAGACGTCTGTCAAATCCGTTAGACAGAACAGGTAATTAGGATTGTGGAAAGGGCCAAATAAGGTTGGGGTCAGTTTCACCTTAAAATTGCAATTTATTGTAATGTAGTAACACATTTACAACCAAAGCAGCACATAGCCGAACTTTTACAAGTACGAGTTTCAAACTCCTAATCTTTCACGGCTGAAGGCCTCTAAACAAGAAATCTTAAAAATCAACAAGGTAAATTTCAACTGACTGAAAACACGCAGTTACGATTACAAAGCTGAAAGCCTCAAGGCAAGGGTGGATAGACAAACATGAACAAGGTGCAACACAAACGGCTGAAGGCCCACAATAACATTTTCAAGATTTTAAAATAAATTACCATAACCTTTCAAAGGCAGAAGGCCACGATGTTTAAGCTTGAAATGTAATTTTAAGAATAAGGTTTGTGATATTCGCTATTTTTGGCTTCATTAAAACAGCAAAGCCGGCCGGAGTGGTCAAGCGGTTCTTGGCGCTTCAGTCTGGAACCGCGAGACCGCTACGGTCGCAGGTTCGAATCCTGCCTCGGGCATGGATGTGTGTGATGTCCTTAGGTTAGTTAGGTTTAAGTAGTTCTAAGTTCTAGGGGACTGATGACCTCAGATGTTAAGTCCCATAGTGCTCAGAGCCAATTCGTCGTCTTCGGGCAGAAATATAAACAGAAGAATACGGATAGATATGCGATCCTTCACTACTTGTTCGCTGGAGAACAAATGAAGCCTTGAGCGCTAAACACTTGTACTGTTTTTCTTAAGTAAGACGGACGCAGATTTATGGCGGTCTGATCTAATTTTTACTAAATTAATAAAAACGTGTTCCGTCTACGTTTGAGTGAAGTGTAAAAAGAAGAACTGTTATAACTTATCGTGACGACGCACGAGCGACTCAAGAGGACAATGGCTATATAAAAGAGCGCTCAATGGACATGACACGGACATAAGAATCTTCCGTCATTGTAGTACTAAGCAGAAGGTACGATATATGTTTTAGTTATAACAAATATTTGTTCTGGGAATACTGAATCAGTTAGCAGTGCTCATTCCTATTATCTCCTCAGTATTATTTTCATTTTAATTACACATTTTGCTAAGATTACAAACACCAAGATCGGAGGTCCAATGTGCGTGTTACATTGACAAAAAAGAAAATTGTTTTATCGTCTTCTTGCATCAGCTTTAATATTGAATTTCCCTTTTGTGTGATGTTACAGTTGTTTTTGCGCCCTTAGGAACTTTCTGGTCCCTTAGGAAATTGTTTTGTCATAACTATAACTTCACGACTGGGTATGATCGTATCTACGATCATGAAGTAATTAGAAAGACGATAATGCAATTTCTTAATCAATAGCACGCTAGCTGTGACTGCTTCAAGCCACGCGAAACTGCAAGTAAAGACTATTCACATTTCACAATGCAACATTTTATGACAATGGTCAATCCATGATTCTTACGCCAATTGTAATTGATAAAACAGTAAGCGAAATCTCAGTTTCCAACTTTTCAATTGAATAACAACATCACTTTTGTTTTGTCATATGACAGGTTCCAAGCTGCAATGTTTAAGCTTGAAAGGTAATTTTAAAAATAAGGCACCAAGGCTGAAGGCCCGCAATTAATTTTCCAAAATTTTACAAAAAATATGACCATAAGCCTTAAGTTTTAAGTAGCTGAAACCGGGCTAAAAGAAAAGACAACACAACGGCAATAAACTTTCAGCAAATATCCATGAGCCACGCACAGCTCAAATGCTAGACAAAGTGGAAGACAAGTTGATTTCCATATCTCCTTAAGCTGGCTTCTCCGACTCCGGGTTCCCTATATCACCTTGTTCAGTGGAGCATTCACTATGTCCTGTTAAGCTTTTGCACGCTCTTTCAGAAACACCCTGTATGGCCACAGTCTGTAGTTTATACGTTAACCTTGTGTGATTAAACGCTAGCGCCAGTAACCCGTTGCAGCTTACCACTGTACAACTTTTTAACAAGCCAAACATTGCGTATAGACAAGAGACACAGAGCAGGTTCATGTCCCGACATCATAACCCGGATGGAGGGTCCATTAACGATTCTCGGCACGCGCCGGGCTGGCACATCTAGCAAGACGTGCCCGTGTAGGCCACGCCGTTCCCGCCTCGCTCACTTGCTGTCCTCCACACCCAGGACCTGTGAGTGCGCGAGAAGGCAGAAGCGTCGAAGCGACGGCGGAGCGCCCTCTCGATTCCTGGGCGGGCGTCCAAATCTGTTAGCGTCCGTGACGAAGTTGAACCGTCACAGATAGGTCAATTTCAATCTCCCAGAAATACTTCTTGGTCGATGGTTACGTCAGAGCATGTGGGAGTCAACATTTACGTGAGGCTTCCGCTAAACGTGCAAGTGTGGTGCTTAAAAAAGTAAGTAACGTGCACAGACATTAACGATTTAAACTAAGGAGAGCATGTTCTGAGGCTAACGGCAATAGTCAACTTGATACTGAAAGGAGGACGAATCTCGAGGGAAGAGGAAGGTTAGAATTCTAATGACAGGTAGTCAAGAATGATACTAAAATGTAGACTTTCAAGGCTGGAAATGTCATGTCCATTATAATTATCCGGGCTGTTATGCCGTGGTCGGTTGATGAACTCTGTGTCAATTCCCAACGTTTCGTCCCCGTCTGCGGGAGACATCTTCAAGGGGGTCTGTAGCTCGATTGAAGGTCCAACACACACGCTGACTCGCAGTCATTAGCGAGCCAGCGGGTGTGTTGGACCTTCCATCGAGCTACAGACCCCCTTGAAGATGTCTCCCGCAGACGGGGACAAAACGTTGGGAATTGACACAGAATTCATCAACCGACCACGGCATAACAGCCCGGATAATCATAATGGACAATCAAGAATGATGTGAGTAACACGTATTCAGAGATAAAATTGCCAAAGCTCGATAGGAGGAACATAAGTACGCATGAAATGATATAAATTTCTCGTGGCACTGTTCTTATTAATAGGGAAGGTATTTGGAACTGATAATATGAGTTACTTCGATGTCTGTGCCGTCCTGACACTGTACAAACGGAGTGCAAAATTATCTTCTTTCCAGCTCACATTATGCGAAAATTATTTATTTACTCGTTCGGCTTTTACAAAGGTAATCACCACGTGACGTATAAACTACGTCATCATTATAGCTCTAAACCGAACTACAGTATTCTCTACGGTATTACAAACATTCTATGGCTGAGTCAGAGAGCTTGTTTATATCCTCATACCCATGCACTTTACACACAAGTAAATGGTCTGTTGATAGGATCTCGTCGTACTCACTTACAGATTATAGTGCGATCTAATTTTGCTCCCAAGCATTGATGCGTATCTTCAGGCCTGATGCGCTGGCCATCTGTAGAGAGCTGCTACTTGGAGCAGTAAGTGTTCAGTAGTTCCAGGTGTGCAGTCAGTGAACAGATACATAATGCACCCAGGCAAGAACAGTGGGAAAACTCAAAACTGCAACACTTGAGAAAAATCGACTTACGGAATTCTATAAAACTGTCATTGAAATAATATAAGCTTCCTTTAAATTTCAATTAAGTTTTTTTGCCAGTAAATTACATCATATTCGGTACAACAGTAATGTAGAAATGTAGTTCTGTTCTCGTCGAATGTGAGGTGTCGTAAGGCAATTATTACTTAGTTCTTTCCTCGCTTTTCGAATAAAGTTTTTTGTTACGACCACATATGGGCAACGGTCTTGCCGCAGTGGATACACCGGTTCCTGTGAGATCACCGTAGTTAAGCGCTGTCAGGCGTAGTCGGCACTTGGATGGGTGACCATCCAGGCCGCCATGCGCTGTTGCCATTTTTCGGGGTGCACTCAGCCCCGTGATGCCAATTGAGGAGCTACTCGACCGACTAGTAGTGGCTTCGGTCAAGAATACCATCATAACGACCGGGAGAGCGGTGTGCTGACCCCACGCCCCTGCTATCCGCGTCCTCCACTGAGGATGACACGGCGGTCGGATGGTCCCGGTAGACCACTCGTGGCCTGAAGACGGAGTGCTTATGACCACATATCAATTTTTTTAATACACCATTTCAGTGTTTCTCTACTGCGGAGAACGCTGCAGCAGTCTGTGGGAATTCTGCATATGCTGACAAAGTTGATGTGGCACTTCATAAGACAGACCACATAGTCACAGGGTGCCTAAGGCGGACCCCAGTCAACGAGATATCTCCACTCATGGGAGTAGCACTCCAGATGTAAGAAGACGGCAGAGAACGAAAAGACGAAGCAGGAAAAATATTCAAGGCATCCATTGCTCCGAACTCTCTGTCGCGATTAAAATTCAAAAGAAGCTTCGTACTTACAACATTCCAAGTTCAGCAGAAGTCCGCCGAACTGAGCTGTGGAGAACAAACTATCCTGGAGAGTTATGGACAGAAAAGAGACCTACCGTCAGGCTGCCATCTCCGAGATGGGACCTGGAAAACCCTCAACAGGCAGAGAACAGGGGTGACAAAATGAAGGCTAATTTGAAGAAGTGGGGAAGAGTGATGATGGTTGCTGTGAACGTGGGGCGAGGTAGAACTTTGAACACCTGTTACTCTGCAGTAACCAGTGCTAACACTGCGATATGAGGGACTTGTTTGCAGCGTATTCTGCTGACAATTGGATTCACAAATTGCGAAATTCTCTGTAATTAGTATATTAATTAATATTTTTATTGTAAAAAAAAAGTGTAGTGATGTTTGGACTCGTCTATATAAATAAACAAGATTGAATAGTTTTGTTCAAAATGTTCAAATGTGTGTGAAATCTTATGGGACTGAACTGCTAAGGTCATCAGTCCCTAAGCTTACACACTATTTAATCTAAATTATCCTAAGAACAAACACACACACCCATGCCCGAGGGAGGACTCGAGAACCTCCGCCGGCACCAGCCGCACAGTCCATGACTGCAGCGCCTCAGACCGCTCGGCTAATCCCGCGCGGCTGAATAGTTTTACCACTTTTCCATTCCAAATAGTATATATACACTTACTGTAACAAAATAATACATTCGAACATCCATCAACCAAAATTAATACTTGTATAAGTGAGCAGCCTTTTCTTCTGTGTATGTCATCGTAAATACAAACCTTGGAATATGAACTGACAACCTAAATGTGCTACTGAGCTCAAAGCCACATCACTTAAGTGAAATTGAAAAGAATCCTGTTTATGCGGAAACCGGTCTCATTCATAAGCAAATAAATGAGCAAACCAATAATTTCATGCTGAGTAGACATGGTCAGTGCGAAATGTTTGAAAAAAAACGTAACTGTATAAAAAAACTGTAATGTCGACTCGTATAAGAAAGTAACCTGAAACACACGAAAATTTCTGCACTGACATATGGTCCTAGTAAAATAAAGAAACTGACAGAACCTACATTGCGCAAATTAAACGAAACAATTACGTACTATGAATCTCACCTGCAAAATGAAGCACTGGCAAAAACAGCAACACAGCCAAACTCCGCAACAGCTAAAAGAATACTGCTAAAAACTAATTACAGTTGTTCCAGGGAAACTGGGTTCATAATCTAGAAGCAGAATGCCAATGAAAAACATGGTTCAACCTTTAAGTACTGAAATTTCGGATAGGAAGGAACTTATCAAAGAAAACAATTATAGACGCTAATATGAAAATTTATTTAATCTAATAAATTCCATGGTACAGTACATTAAACAGAAGGTCAATCAATACAATAATTAACAAAAACTCGACTGTGACGAGGGTGAAGTGGACCAACAATACAAGTCTACAAAAATAAAAATAAACTCTTTAGCTCGTCAACTAATACTCTGTTCTTCATTTCAAAATCTTTTTTATATTAGTATGCTATCCAGCCATTGCTCTGAGTCATCATTCCTCCTCTTAATGATTATGCAACTCACATAGTTTCAAAACTGCGTCCATACGTTAGGCTGTACACTCAACGAAAAAATCGCCTTATGCACACCGCAGCTATCCATTACTGACTGTCAAAGATTCTACGACTCCACAGGCACAGATACTGTTGCCTAACGAATGTTTGTCTGACCACAGTTCTTCAAATATATCATTTTCCTTTACACATATTAACGCATCCAATAATCCATCAAAAATAGCCCTCTTACATTTATCTTAGAATCAAAAATGAAAAAAAATAGTTGAAATGATTTCAGTAGAAAATTACAAATTATAAGTCATGAAAATTAGTACAATTTAATAAGGAACATTGACTGCGTACAATGCAAGGAACACAATTTACGAAATTAGAATCATAAATGGGCTTGTATAATGGCGAAATACTTATCACAGAGAAAAGGAATTTTCTTTCCAGGACAAGTTTCCATTTTTTTCCTTTGTCCACTGCAACACACAACAATTCGTAATTTACAACAGCTGTAATCATCAAACAGTGCCTGTTCCTTCAGACAAGCACGGATGTAATGTAGGATACAGACACCGCATAAACACAAATATTCTAATAATCACTTATATTAAAAATCACCTTCAACTTATTTTGTACATGAAAAGTGTCACAACTCAGAATGTGCCGCTCGTCTTGAACGACGCATGCGCAACGATGAAGTGGCAATGCAGTGGCGAAACGTGAGCTTACGCAATTGTTCTGAAGTGGCCAAATTACGACACGCAAATGTCGCGCCTGTCGTGAACGGTGCGGCATTTCACGCGTATTTCTTAGTGATATATAGTGAAAACTGCCGTTATTTGACTTGTGTCGCATTTCTTAGCGGGGTACGATGTGGCTAAGGCAGAGCACAGTATTCCTGTTTATAACATCAACTAAGGGACGGATGCACTTAGCTACAAACCAGTATATCCAATATTCGCCTGGTGAAGGAAAAACATTCTTCAGTTACAGAGAGCTAAATAAAGGAAAAATAATAATAATTACGATTAAACACTCCTGAACTTGGGCCTCTGTGACTAGGAAATCGTCTACCGTAAGCTCAAGAAGCAGTGACAGCCTGTTCATTGCAAAACTCGTACATATTTGCCGGATCGGAATGCTCGGCATGTTAAAATACCTGCAGCATGCTTGTAAGGTACAGCAGTACTCGCCAACCAAATCACAGTCACTGCCACAGTTACGCACACTCAATCTCAACTTCTCAGCTTGAAATTGAAAACAAAACTGAAAATCGATAAATAAAGACATAGCAAGTGGACTACCAAAACATGAAATCAAAACTAATCTGTTTATTCTGCAAGCACTGTATCGTGACAGTTTTAGGTGGTGAGTGTTTTGAACTATGCTCGCGTAAGATACTGGTAAAAGTCGGGCCTGAATTACCACTGCTAACCGCAGTGTAACCACTATTAAATGTTTTGTGTATTCCAGTTTGTTTTTGTTGTGGATTACTTGTTTGCTTTTTCTTGTTTTGAAGTGAGTAAAGAGACTAATCCTGATGCATTAAGGGATTCAAATGCGACTCTCACCACAACAGAAGGAATCAGCGATCCGTACGACTGTTAGTTACGCTTCCGTGGAAGCACAGAACGCGGACGTAGAATGGCAGTACTTCGAGAGGGAGGCTGGGCTTATTCTCCCGCACCTCTCCTCTCCCCTCGGTCAGTCTAAGTTCTAGGATGTCAAGTTAAACCCCTTTCAGCCGTCGATTTTCAACCTTATTTTATGTGGCAACCAGTTTCAGCGTTTTACTACGCCATCTACAGGCCCGTGATCGACGTGCAGGAAGGATCTTCCTCGGTTGTGATTAAACCAGGGGCCAGATATACGACTCGGCAGGTGAGTTGAAGCTTCACTGTAGCAAGTAGATATCTGCTAATACCGGTATTGCTGGTCCCTGTTTTGATCACAACCGAGGTAGATTCTTCCTGCACGTCGGTCAGGAGCCTGAAGATGGTGTGGTAAAACGCTGAAACTGAAAAAGTCAAACTCCTCCAGAACAGGCCATTAAGGTCCAACAGTACCGAACGGCCGCCGAGTCATCCTCAGCGTCACTGGATGCCGATATGGAGGGGCGTGTGGTCAACACACCGCTCTCCAGGCCGTATGTCAGATTCCCAGACCGGAGCCGCTACTTCTCAATTAAGTAGCTTGTCAGTTTGCCTCACAAGGGCTGAGTGCACCCCTCTTGCCAATAGCGCTCGGCAGACCGGATGGTCACCCTTCCAAGATTTAGCCCAGCCCGACAGCGCTCAACTTCGGCCATATGACGGGAACCGGTGTTGCCACTACGGCAAGGCCGTTGGCCAAAATGCTCAAACCGGTTGCCAAATAAGATAAGGTTGAAATTAACGGCTGAAAGGTGTTTAATTTGACATCCTTTATCGAACAGCCGAGTCCCGCAACCATCTCTAAAAAGATGGACATACAGAGACACTCTAAATTCTCGTTTGTTTACGGTCGCGGCCGACTGCCACGATATATGTGATGTGTTCAAAAAGAAACCGAACTTTTGAGACAGTGTGCCAACCAATAGAGAGAGCTCGCTGCAGCTATTGAGCGCGAACCTAGCGGTAGGTTTGGACAACAAACTGGCATTTGCCTTTCGTCGCTCGGACAATTAGCAAGCGAACAGCTGGTGAATTAAGCATGTGTGCAGCCTGCTCGTCGGATTAATGCAACGAAGGAGCTGGAAGAACGACACGGGTATTTGAAATTCTGTTATAAACTTCGCAAAACTTTCACAGAGATATTTGAAATGCTTAGCCAAGCATACAGGGAGGACTGCATGACTCGCATACAGTGCTACGAGTGGTTTAAACGATTTCAACACGATAGAATGTCGGTCTGTGACGATTCCAAGTCTGGACGTCCTTCCACATCAACAGATGACGGCCATGTGGATAGTGTTTGTTCTGCGATTCGCGGAAGTCGTCGTTTATCTGTTCGGTAAGTTGTGATGTTGCTGAGGAGATGGACATCAGCGTAGGATCGTTCCATCAAAGTTTGAGTGAAAAACTTGAGAAGCGTCTAAATTCGTACGGCGTTAGTTGACTGAAGATCAAAAACAGACCTGTGTCGAAATCTGCGAGAAACTACTTGCCGCTGTTAATGAGAATGGAAACTTTCTTAAGAACATCATAACAGGGGATAAGACGTGGGTGTACGGCTATGGTGCTGAAACGAAGATACAGACGGCTCAGTGGGTGGGCAAAGGGACGCCTCTTCCAAAAAAAGCACGCATGAGTCGGTCAAAGATGAAGATGATGTTGGTTGGGTTTATTGACTACAAAGGCATTATACATAATGAATTTGTGGCATGTGGTGAGATGGTAAACAAAGAAGTCGACCAGGGAGTTGGATGTTGCATCATGACAATGTGCCATCCCACGCGTCACCCCTTGTCTGCTGCTATCTAGCAAAACACCACATTCCCATTGTGGCCCATCCACCGTATTATCCGGCCCTAGCTCCAGCTGACTTTTTCCTGATTCCCAAACTGAAAAAGGACATCATTTCGAAACCGCAGAGGAGTTAGAGGATAATACGTCAAGAAACCTTTGCGCCATCCCGCTAATTGTGTTCCAGGAGGCGTTCCAAAACTGGAAGAAACGATGGGAACGGTGTATCACCAGCAGACGGGACTATTTTGAAGGGGACAGTACTTAAAATATTGCACAAAAAGCAATAAATCTGATACAGCAAATGTTCGGTTTCTTTTCGAACACACCTCGTACTGTGCGCCTAATAGCAATCCGTCTATCTGTTAGTGGCAGATACAGAAAAACGTCAAGGTGGGGGCGCTAAAGATATCTTGAGCTACGTTTGCTTTTAAAGTAATAAAAAATAATAAATTCACATGAAAAGTTTAAGAAAGCTCTATTTAAACTGATTATACACATATACACGACAATCCCATCTTACAAAAAAGTTACAATTGTGGTTCTCTTCAAGGGCGTTTATGCTCCTTTGCTTGTATTGAAGAATCTCCTCCATTGGTATCTTTTTAATCACAAAGAGTGATTCTTCTTCAAAGAACGGTAGTTCGGTTAAGCACTGATTCAATTTATGTGCCAGATCATTGCCGTCATGTTTCAGTAGTTGTGAGGTCAGAAGTATGTTGAATTGTAAATGATAAATATTATCTTCAGTAAAATGTTCTCTCATGTCAGTCGCAACATGCTCAAGTGTTGCAATAAAAAGAGTTCTCTTCATGACATAGCATCATCATTATGATTGCAGCTTTCTCTGTGTCTCGTCACAATATTTTTACTGAGAAATTAATGTGAATTACTATTATTAATACCTCACAGCCGCCGGCCGGTTCAGCCGAGCGGTTCTAGACGCTTCAGTCCGCAACCGCGCGACCACTACGGTCGCAGGTTCGAATCCTGCCTCGGGCATGGATGTGTGTGATATCCTTAGGTTAGTTAGGTTTAAGTAGTTCTAAGTTCTAGGGGACTGATGACCACAGATGTTAAGTCCCATAGTGCTCAGAGCCATTTGAACCATTATTTTCAGTTGTGTTGCTGGGAGCTGATCTTATGCACAGTGTTCATGGTTTTTCTATTTTATTTGAAATGTTTGATTCTCGTGAATAGTGCACGGGCAATACTATTAAATCATCGTATCCCCTATGAGCGACATCAAAACGCATGCCTTTTTATGAATTTTTGGTCTGTGATCAAATTAATTTACTTTCCGACTCGCCAAACTTTTTTTTTTAATCTTATGTGACTTAGGTTCTAAGGTCATCAGTCCCTAAGCTTACACACTGCTTAACCCAAATCATCCTAAGGACAAACACATACACCTATGCCCGACGGAGGACTCGAACCTCCGCCGGGACCAGCCGCACAGTCCATGACTGCACCGCCTGAGACCGCTCGGCTAATCCCACGCGGCGCCAAGCCTTTGATTAGTTGTATGGTTAGAGTCGGTGGCGACCCTAATCTTAACGTAATAATCCGTAGAAACAGGTTAGTTACAGTGGTAACGGCGAATTCCAGCGAGTGCTTCCTAAGAAGGAAGGACTAAAGGAGGCCTAAATTTTCCTCGTGCGCTACGTGCGCATACGAAATGCACCGCCTTTTGCAATGGAAGACGTACAGTTGTAAGCGGCGAGCGTAGTAAACACGGCCGTCCGCTGGAAAACATTACCGGGAAGAGTGGAACGAGTAGCGGAAAAGCTGGCAGGCGCCCGGCCGCGTGTTTTGAAGAAGCAGCTTGCGAAATGGGGCGGCCGTGGCGCTGCCGGCGGCGGCGGCTGACGGCTAATTGCCTTAAAGCAAACACGCCGGCGGCGGCAGAGACTGCCGCTCCAGGCGGCCCGCTCCTTGGTGGTTGCTGGGGGCCGCCATCGGCATCGGCTTCGGGGAAGCGCGTAAACATCACGGCGTGGCGCGCAGGCAGCTCCGGGCTGTTCGCGGAAGAGACACGCGCTGCTGTGCGTCTCGCGGCCGCCGAGATGTTGTTTGCTTCCGTGTTATTAGGCGAGTCAAAGGCGCCCTCCGAGATTTTACAAGACAGCCGCTTGAGGAAATATCAGGCTAGCCGCGCATTCCGCGAAGTCGTCTCGAAACTCTCTCTTCTGGAAGTGGTATGCATTCCAAGATTGTAAACTTCGAAACGAGCGACGGAGCTCGTTGGTAACGTCCATGCTTTGCGGGAAACTAGTGCGTAGGCACTACTACGTAGTATCTGAAGGAGCTTTACAAACCCCAAGATCTCGTTAAGATGGGAGCATTTGCTTTACTGTTTGACAAGACCTGAATACAACTTCCTTGCTTCGTGCTAATACCCAGGTCTCGCGACCGTAGGATTATATGGGGAATGCAACAGTTCTGTAGAATTAAATTTGAGTATCCTTCCTAATTTGGCTTTTAAAGGTTTCTGTTAACTGCTCCACATACCTGTTTGAACTTACTAAGCTTAATTTCTATCTCTTTGCTGTACCCATCCGTCACCTCACATCATAGATAGTTGAAGTGGTTCACTTGCTCTAAAATCTTACGAACTATTACTATTTTGGCTGTAATGTGTTCTTCGCTCGGGAAGGTCAGAGTCCTAGTTTTCTTTTCTATTTAGATCTCAATGACAGATTTCACACTTACGTCTTCCAGTAAGGAAATTCCATTCTGAAGATCATCGTCTTCATTATCTGTTAGGCTCATTGCGTCGCCAGTATATATAACGAGTAATTTAAAAGAATCCTGCTGTCTACGTTCAAATGGTTCAAATGGCTCTGTGCAGTATGAGTCTTAACTTCTAAGGTCATCAGTCCCCTAGAACTTAGAACTATTTAAACCTAAGGACATCACACGCATCCATGCCCGGGGCAGGATTCGAACCTGCGACCGTAGCGTATAGAACCGCTCGGCCACCCTGGCCGGCTCCTGTCGAGGTGTATACCTTTTCGAAGCTCTGTTTTTCCATATATGCATTATGCATGTAGAACAAAGTTGGGCAGCTAGAGCACCCTGTCGCACTTCTTCGTTAGTTCGTATCTCATTACACATTTTTGTGTTGAGATCTACAGTGATAGTCGTGTTCTCATATAAACTTTTTATCGTATTCATTACACAAGGTATCCGGAATTCACATTACAAACTTGTAGGAATCGTAGAAAGGAGAGAGTACCTGATATTTTGAATAGGAAGCCATGTGCCGAAAAATATCATTTCCGGTCTCTGTTAGTTTCATCTCGGATGTGTAACTCATCCACTTTTGCTTGAGGAATTGATTTAGCGTGAAGCAATACAGTTATTAGGTAACAATTGGAAAGGAAACATAACGAAACATCCACTTATTACTTAGGCACATCAAACTGCTCTTGTAATGTATCAGTACTGCTCATCACGTACAGTATGCTCGCTTCGTTCTTTGTTTTGCAATAACATAAAAACATAATGCTTAATGATAATATAATCAAATTTGCTTAAGTGATAAATGGAGGTTTCGTTATGTGTTCTATTAAATTGTTACGTAACAACTGCACCGCTTCAGGCCTAATTCAATTCGTCAAGCAAAAGTGGTTGAGTTTAAACATCTGAATTGGAACCGTCATACATCGGAAACGGTTCGTTCACGGACATGGTTTCCTATTTAAAAATTTATATGCTCACTATCCTCTACAAATCCGAGACGTTTGTGACAGGGGTTTCCGAACATCCTGTATGTTTCGGATATTCTCGATTCGTCCTTAAAAATGGTTCAAATGGCCCTGAGGACTATGGGACTTAACATCTGAGGTCATTAGTCCCCTAGAACTTAGAACTACTTGAACATAACTAACCTAAGGACATCATACACATCCATGCCCGAGGCAGGATTCGAACCTGCGACCGCTGCGGTCGTGCGGTTCCAGACTGAAGCGCCTAGAACCGCCCGGCTACATCGGCCAGCGATACGTCCTTATCTTCCAAAGTTTCTGTCCATTGACGTTGTCAGAAGTTCTTTGTTTAAAAAATCGATAAAACCCATACGGCTCGGCCGCTACGGTAGCAGGTTCGAATCCTACCTCGGGCATGGATGTGTGTGATGTCCTTAGGTTAGTTAGGTTTAAGTAGTTCTAAGTTCTAGGAGACTGATGACATCAGATGTTAAGTCCCATAGTGCTCAGAGCCATTTGAACCATTTGAAACCCACACGTGTTTCTGTATTACATTATCTGCGTTTTTTAATTGTCTGCTGTAAAATAAAAACTGCTTCTACCGTGGAACGTCGTTTTTCTTAAACGCATTTGTCAGTCATCCAGTACAACTTCTGATGCGTTTTTTAGCTTTGTGTTTAAAATCTTAGCGTGTATCTTGTATGCTGAGTCCAGTAAGCTTACTTCCCTGCAGCTGCTGCATGGGCTTTTACCTCCTTTTTTAAAAAATTCATATTACTCTAGCGATGTTCCAATTTTTGGGGATGCTGTTATTCTTTCAATATTAGTTTAAGACATGTAGCAGTCGTAGATCTAGGACCATTCTTCTATATTTTAGCAGTTCAGCATTAATGCCATCTGTGCTTGTCTCTTTTCTGTTATTAAATGATTTTAGATCATTTTTTTATTTTGTCAGATTGTGTTTCATCGAATACCTTCTCATCTATTGTTCCAATTTCAGTTTGTTGTGTTGCATTGTCGTACCATAATACTTCGTAATATTTTACCCGTATTCTTCTTCAGTATCGTTTATTTGCGTCCTTTCCTTTACCTTTGTGTTTAAAGTTTTTAAAACGCTATAGCTCGTTTGGTGTCTCCCATGAACATCACTCTTAAGTACCAGAAATAACTGTTTGCCAGTGTCCCTAGCGCGCCTTTTCTAGTCCACGTTTTGCGATATTTGTTCTCTCGTGATAGCATTGCTTCTTCTCAGCTGTGGGGTTGTCTAAGTATTTTATATATTCATCCTATTTTTGACAGCTTTTATTACATGTACATTCCAAATTTGTAGGCTTTTGTAGGCTCCTTCGTTTCCTATGCTTTCTTTCCTTTTCTCCAAAAAGCTTCTCTTGCTACTCTACATACACATTCTCAAGATTTTGACAGTCCTCTTCTCAGTTATCGTTGCTTTGCAAGTTTCTGTCTCTTTAGGTAAGCAGCTTTGGTTAAGATGTCTGACGCTGTCTTCTTCAAGCAAGTATAGTTTATAAACCATTTGATCTTGCTGATTATTTGTTTTGTTATTTTCTTCCGTTTTGCCGAAATATCTGTTTTGGAAATTACTAAAAAACTATCTGATTCTGTATTATCTCCTCTATAAACTTACCATAGCTCTGCAGCTTATCATTTACCAAAAGGTAGTCGATTATTGATCTAAGACTGGCCCATGTATACTAACGTACATCTTTTTCCTAAAAAAGTGGTTTGTTGTATTGAAACCTCTTAGCATTTTTCCAATTTTCATTACATACCGGCTCCCCAAAAGCGTTACTGGGATGTTTCTTTTTCTGGCATTGAAATTACCTACCATAGTAATCTGAACAGTAGCACTGTATTTGTTCAGAGTCTTCTTTAGTTCTCAATAAAGGTTGTAGGCTAAATCTTTTGTGCTTCTTCTGGTGCACATACGCCTATAATGATGCTGTGCATCTTCTCGGTTAGAGTCTGTATTCTATCGCTTATGTATGTGCAGTGTTAGATGAACATAGTTTCTTTAGCTATTCTGCACATAGTTAGAAAAAATTTATGATCATTTAAATAGAATATTATTTTTCCTATGTGACGTATTTCAACAAACTGAGCAAATAAGTTTAAATCGACTTCTATTAATTTTTGCTAGCCATCGAAGTTTGAAATGGTGTACCTAACTGGCTGTGTCCAGATGCATGTTCTACTGGGAGAATATTCATCTAAGTGAGGCGTTCAAATGAGTGTCAATTTTTCTGATTACACAAATCAGTGCGCCTTCTAAACGACCTACGGACGAGAAGTAAAGCTGCTGGAGCGGCTCCATAATACACTACTGGCCATTAAAATTGCTACACCACGAAGATGACGTGCTACATACGCGAAATTTAAACGACAGGAAGACGATGCTGTGATATGCAAATGATTAGCTTTTCAGAGCATTCACACAAGGTTGGCGCCGGTGGCGACACCTACAACTTGCTGACTTGAGGAAAGTTCCCAACCGATTTCTCATACACAAACAACAGCTGACCGGCGTTGCTTGGTGAAACGTTGTTACGATGCGTACCCTCACATGTCCGACCTTGATAAAGGTCGGATTGTAGCCTATCGCGATTGCGGTTTATCGTATCGCGACATTGCTGCTCGCGTTGGTCGAGATCCATTGACTCTTAGCAGAATATGGAATCGGTGGGTTCCGGAGGGTAATACGGAACGCCATGCTGGATCCCAACGGCCTCGTATCACTAGCAGTCGAGATGACAAGCATCTTATCCGCATGGCTGGTACGAATCGTGCAATCACGTCTCGATCCCTGAGTCAACAGATGGGGACGTTTGCAAGACAACAACCATCTGCATCAACAGTTCGACGACGTTTGCAGCAGCATGGACTGTCAGCTCGGAGACCATAGCTGTGGTTGCCCTTGACGCTGCATCACAGACAGGAGCGCCTGCGATGGTGTGCTCAACGACGAACCTGGGAGCACGAATAGCAAAACGTCATTTTTTCGGATGAATCCAGGTTCTGTTTTCAGCATCATGATGGTCGCATCCGTGTTTGGCGACATCGCGGTGAACGCACATTGGAAGCGTGTATTCGTCATCGCCATACTGGCGTATCAGCCGGCGTGATGGTATGGGATGACATTGGTTACACGTCTCGGTCACCTCTTGTTCGCAATGACGGCACTTTGAACAGTGGACGTTATATTTCAGATGTGTTACGACCCGTGGTTCTACCCTTCATTCGATCTCTGCGAAACCCTACATTTCAGCAGGATAATGCACGACCGCATGTTGCAGGTCCTGTAAGGGTCTTTCTGGATACAGAAAATGTTCGACTGCTGCATTGGCCAGCACATTCTCCAGATCTCTCACCAACTGAAAACGTCTGGTCAATGGTGGCCGAGCAACTGACTCGTCACAATACACCAATCACTACTCTTGATGAACTATGGTATCGTGTTGAAGCTGCGTGGGCAGCTGTACCTGTAAACGCCATCCAAGCTCTGTTTGACTCAATGCCCAGGCGTATCAAGGCCGTTAGTACGGCCAGAGGTGGTTGTTCTGGCTAGTGATTTCTCAGGATCTATGCACCAAAATTGCGTGAAAATGTAATGACATGTCTGTTCTAGTATAATATATATGTCCAATGATTACTCGTTTGTCATCTGGATTTCTTCCTGGTGTAGCAATTTTAATGGCCAGTAGTGTATGATACTAACTGGTAGCCGGCACAGAGAACTAGTACATCAGTGTCGTTGCTTGAGTAGGCCTAAGAGGTAATGTGTTCATCAATGTTAACATTAACCATATAGATATATTTTGTAAACATATACACCTACATTTATACTCCGCAAACCACCTTACGGTGTGTGACGTGTAACGGAGTGTACTTGCGCACCAGTGTCATTTCCTCCTCCTCCTGTTCCAGTCGCGTACGGTTCTCGGGAAGAGAACCTCCGTGTGGCGTCGAGTCTCTCTAATTCTAACTCGATGGTGTTTTCGCGGGATATGTGTAGGAGGAAGCGACATATTGGTTGATTCTTGTAGGAACGCACGCTCTCGGAATTTACAGCAGTAGACCATAGCGTGATGCAGCGGTCTGCCCTGGAAATGGGTGAGCATCTCCGTGACGATTTCACGCTTACTGAATCATTTGCATGAAATAATCCTCAGATAACTATGGAGCATGTACAGGGAATAGGTAAAATAATGTGAACAGTGCTAGTAATGGGATGGTTATTTTTGTCAGTCAACAACACAGGTAAGGCACGTGCCACGCTGGACTGTGCGTGTTCAGTACGGACTAGGCATCAGTGCAGGTTGTTTACGAGTAATTCACACTTCGTATTTGCATTCAGAGGCCGAGGTCGACGTGCAGTGAAGCAGATTGTGGGGACTCGATTATCTGGAACTTCATTAACCGATACAGTCATTTCAAGAGCAACTGTTTCAACAGTCATGACAACCTACGCAAAACATGGAAAGACATCATCAAAATGACTCTGAGGATATGGGTCTTAACATCCGAGGTCATCAGTCCCCTAGAACTTAGAACTACTTAAACCTAACTAACCTAAGGACATCACACAACACCCAGTCATCACGTAGGGGGCACAAATCAAAACTAAATTACAGAGATCGTCGAACGTTAAGACGAATTGTGTCAAAACAACACAAAACTACGGCGGCTGAAATGACTACAGAGCTCAATAGCCATTTTCGAGACTCCGTATTTATAGACTCTGTCCGCCGAGAACTCCATAAAACGAATATTCATGGAGGAGCTGCCACCGAAAAAGAAGCGTAAGACATGGTGTCAGGAGCATAAATCCTGGACGGCTGCTAGTACAATCCTGGTTGCTTGATTCCAACAGTTAAGCATGGAGGTGGAACTGTAATGGAGTGGGGAGCCATATCGTGGTCTCTGCTGGTCCCATCGTAACTCTCAGAGGCCGTGTTGCAGCCAACGATTATGTGAAGATTTTACATGATCAGGTGCACCCCGTGATTCAAATGTTGTTCCCCAACAGTGATGCAACATTTCAGGAGGATAACGCACCCATTCACACAGCCAGGACAGTATGAGGAGCACACAGCTGAACTGCAGCGTCTTCCCTAGCCAGCACAGTCCCCGGACTTGAACGTTATCGAACCCCTGTGGGCGGTATTGCTGCGCGGACTCTGGAGCAGATTTCAGCCTTTCTCGTCACTACAGAAAGCTTTGATCGAAGAGTGGCATAACATTCCACTAGAGACTATACAACCATTATATGCCAGTATTCCAAGAAGAATCGTTGCTGTA
Organism: Schistocerca americana; assembly: GCF_021461395.2. NCBI lineage: Eukaryota > Metazoa > Arthropoda > Insecta > Orthoptera > Acrididae > Schistocerca > Schistocerca americana. The sequence continues at coordinate 557,107,334 of NC_060124.1, read as the reverse complement.
TTACGGGCAAATGGGGGTCCAATCTCTTATTAATAAACCATTCCCAGCTATGTACAGGTCTTCACATTATTTTGCCTGTCCCTAGTAGTTAATAAAGTAAATAACACTGTGCTCAGGTGCCTTAAACGCTCCCAGCGTGTGTCAAACAAGTTTGAATGACGAGGAACAAATTGGAAGGTCATATCTCTGTGAAGAAAGGCGGAAGTGCAAGGGCAGGCGCTGACGCTCGAAGAACGGTGTACCACAATCGATGCAAAAGCGAAAAAAATGAAAATCGTTTAAGGATCAATTTTAAACATAACGAAGAGAGTCGCCCGCTGGGTTCCGCAACTGCTCAAACCTGTTCAAAATCCTGCCGAAACGAAGTAGCAGAGGATATGTTGCAGATACGTTTCTAGCATTTGTAGACTTAGAGAAAGCTTTTGACAACGTTAACTGGAATACTCTCTTTCAAATTCTGAAGGTGGCAGGGGTAAAATACAGGGAGCGAAAGGCTATTTACAATTTGTACAGAAACCAGATGGCAGTTATAAGAGTCGAGGGGCATGAAAGGGAAGCAGTGGTGGGGAAAGGAGTAAGACAGGGTTGTAGCCTCTCCCCGATGTTATTCAATCTGTATATTGAGCAAGCAGTAAAGGAAACAAAAGAAAAATTCGGAGTAGGTATTAAAATTCATGGAGAAGAAGTAAAAACTTTGAGGTTCGCCGATGACATTGTAATTCTGTCAGAGACAGCAAAGGACTTGGAAGAGCAGCTGAATGGAATGGACAGTGTCTTGAAAGGAGGATATAAGATGAACATCAACAAAAGCAAAACGAGGATAATCGAATGTAGTCAAATTAAATCGGGTGATGCTGAGGGGATTAGATTAGGAAATGAGACACTTAAAGCACTAAAGGAGTTTTGCTATTTAGGGAGTAAAATAACTGATGATGGTCGAAGTAGAGAGGATATAAAATGTAGACTGGCAATGGCAACGAAATCGTTTCTGAAGAAGAGAAATTTGTTAACATCGAGTATAGATTTAAGTGTCAGGAAGTCGTTTCTGAAAGTATTTGCATGGAGTGTAGCCATGTATGGAAGTGAAACATGGACGATAAATAGTTTGGACAAGAAGAGAATAGAAGCTTTCGAAATGTGGTGCTACAGAAGAATGCTGAAGATAAGGTGGGTAGATCACGTAACTAATGAGGAGGTATTGAATAGGATTGTGGAGAAGAGAAGTTTGTGGCACAACTTGACTAGAAGAAGGGATCGGTTGGTAGGACATGTTTTGAGGCATCAAGGAATCACAAATTTAGCATTGGAGGCAGCGTGGAGGGTAAAAATCGTAGAGGGAGACCAAGAGATCAATACACTAAGCAGATGCAGAAGGATGTAGGTTGCAGTAGGTACTGGGAGATGAAGAAGCTTGCACAGGATAGAGTAGCATGGAGAGCTGCATCAAACCAGTCTCAGGACTGAAGACCACAACAACAACAACAACCCACCTGACTAATTTAACCGCCTAACTGCCACGGACGAGTGCTGTACGTGTGGCTACGGCTCCAAGGCAAAGGAGATGAGCAAGCAGTGGAAACGTAGACTTATCGCTGCCGGAAAAGGCAAAATTCTGACCATCATCGGGCAGGGTGAAGCTGGCCTTGGCATGGTGCTAATAATTGTGGTAGGAAGAGGAAAAGCGTCGCAGGAATAAACTACCGATAACTCTTGACGAGGGTAATGAACTCTGCCTAGACAAAGCATCGCGCGTCACTGTCCAAGAGCGTGGTTTATCTACGAGGCATCAAAAGTGCTTGTTCTGTATAGGGCATCACACGTGGTCCTTTCCTCCGGGTATCACATATCACCTCACCTTGACATTCTGGTGACATGGCACACATTGATTTCTTCCTCTTTCCTCGGACGAAGAAACCATTGCTTGAAAAGCATTTCCAGAACGACCACGACGTGGGTTTCGAGGCTGAATTTTCCTATACATTCAAAATACAGTTTTCTACAACCAATGTCTTTGGCAAACGGTCCATCTTTTGCAAAACTGTCGCAGTGCAGGGTGTGCATTCAGAGAAACGCTGATAGCATACCTAAGTTTTATAGCTCCAGCTTTAATTTCGAGAGTTTCATTGTGATAATATTGTTGTTATCCAATATTAAATGCAGTGATGGATATATATTTATTTATTTTTTGTAATTGTATTTTGCAAAGGGCAACTGAAATTAACGAACCCTAGTCCCAGTAGTCACATTACGCAGTTTTCAAGATCATGGCAGTCTTCCGCTTTCGGACCTCTCTTCCTCATCATTGTAATTACCCCCCCCCCCTCTCTCTCTCGCTGTCTCCATGCTTCCTCCTTCCTGGCGGCGACCTACTTTTGGCCATCATCCTTGCTCTATTCGCCGTACGTAGACATATCACTGAAGAACTCTCTCCTCAATTCTTTGCACGACTGGTTGTTCCACATCCATTATCTCCCTGATTTCCGCATTTCTTCTCCGCTCCGATCTGGATATCCTGGCTGCCCTCCTTCTTCTAACCATCTCTACTGCCTGTACTAAGCTTCTCTGCCCCTCCTCCAGGGTCCACCCTTCTGCAACGTACTTTGGTATATTTTCCACTACTGTTTGCCGAATCCCCTTCTTGGTTTCTTTTGATATTTCCCGGCACCAAAGAGCTCCATTTAGCATTCTCATTGCTGCTCTTGCCTGCTAGATCCAGCGTTCGCATCTGCCTTACAGCTTCTCAAGGAACGGATAATCGACCCTAAGCACTTAAAAACAGCTTTAATAATTCCTTGTAGCAGTACTACACCCTCCCACCTCCTCGTGCTGCTAGATATTCTGTTTTGTTCATATTTATTCTAAGCCCGCCTCGTTCAAATGCTTCCATTAACTTCTTTATCAAAAATATGATATCCTCTCTACTTTGTGTTATCAGTACTTGATCATCAGCAAATAATAACGAGTAGATAGTACCATCCTGGAGAGGAAATCCCATACCACGCATGACTGATTCCACCCTTCCTATATATAGTGCGTACACATTTTAAATGGTGACGGCGACATGCTGCAGCCCTGTCTAAGTCCTTACAATGTTTGGAATGTCTCACTCAGCTTTCTGCCTACCATTAACTGCTGTGTACGATTGATGGTGTAGTCTTTGAATTAGGGACATCTCTTGTGGCTCTACACCTCTATGTTCCATCTCTCTCCACAGCCCTTTGACAGGTACAGAATCATACGCTTTTAATAAAACTGCAATTATTAGATGTACTTCCTGACCCTTAGAATACTTCTCACTTATTTGCCTAAGGTTAATTGTAAAACCTGCCTGTTGCTCTTGTGTATTTCCCTCAGTCTCATTCACCAGCCTGTTTTACAGTACAGCGTTAAAAGTTTCCTGACAGAAGCTATGTAACTAATTCTAGATACACACCACTCTCTTGGTATTTTCCTCTTCCTCCATAATCTGGGTGACCAATTTACATATAAGTCTCACCATTTGATGGCGCCCATATTTCCAAATTTCCATCACAACTCCTCCCAGTCGACTCGACTTCCCATTTCTTACGTTTTTCAGCAACTCTTTTACCACTTCCTCTAGTATAGGTTCTACATTACCTAATGTACTGCTTCTATCACGTGGTCTCTACTTTTTTCTACTAGAACTTCTTCACAGTGCTTTTCTCCATTCTCCAAAACACATACGCTGTATTGTGGGGCCGGCCGAAGTGGCCGTGCGGTTAAAGGCGCTGCAGTCTGGAACCGCAAGACCGCAACGGTCGCAGGTTCGAATCCTGCCTCGGGCATGGATGTTTGTGATGTCCTTAGGTTAGTTAGGTTTAACTAGTTCTAAGTTCTAGGGGACTAATGACCTCAGCAGTTGAGTCCCATAGTGCTCAGAGCCATTTGAACCATTTTTTTGTATTGTGGGTGTGGGATTGCCGGATATTTTGATCTTCCTTACCGTCCTCCATGTCTCCGCCGATCATCTGTATCCAAGCGAATGCTCTATTTCCCACATATTCCTATTCCTCTTCCTTACATTATGTTGTTAATTTCTTAGCCTTCTTTTTGTATCTTGTATCTGTTTATTCCCAGATCTTAACCATACATTACATAATTTCTTCTTTTTCTCAGCTATGTCCAACAGCCCCGCGATCATCCATTCAGTTCTTACTCTTCTCTCCCTTTCCCTTTCTAAACGCTCCTCCGCTACTTCCTTAATTAACTGTTTCAAGAAATTGTATAGCTCATCGGCTCTCCAGTCGGCCTCCACTGCATCCAGTCTTAGATGTAATCTTTGCTGACACAAACTTTTCCCCCCCCTCGTCTTGCAGTAGATGTATTCTTCATTTTGAATCCTCTACATAGTTCTACTTCCAGCATTCTCCTCTTTCTCCTCGTGTTCCATATTGGTCTTAATGGACAAAGCAATTTTTGAAGTGACTATAATTTGCACTTCTGCAGCCGATGCGCTTAAAATTTTTATTTATTAAAATAACTACAAACGTCACACTTTGGCATCGCTTATTTCCTTGCTATTACTCTACAGTCCCCGCAATCAGCAGTCTTTTTGCCTTCATCATTCTTTCTTTAGCGTCATCTTCCTGTGCTGCAATTATCTTAAGATCTTTGGCCAACTAGTATCTCCATTTTATTTTTGATCTGCCTAAAGCTCTTCACCCTTTGGGTTTCTTCTCCGACGCTTCTCTCAATCTTAATCCCTCCTGTCTTCTATAGACGAGCCCAGCCCATCTAAGCGACCTTGTCTTGGCTTCTGGAATAATATCTGGTTCGTTATATACCTCCCTGATCTTCCAGTTTTTTCTCCTTCGCCATTCTCCTCCCTCACAAATTGGTCCAAATGTCTCCGGCACAATTTTGTTTTCAAAAGCATTTATCTTTCGCTCTGTATACTTACTTCTTTTCCATATTTTTGCCCCATATACTAATACTAGTCTGATTATAGTTTTATGTGTCTCTATTTTTGCTTCTGTTGATGAAATGCTGTACGACAGTAATTTCTTGAATGAATGTGAAGCTCTGCATCCTGCTCTTATTTTCGCTTCTATGTCTTGTTTGTCATCATTTCCGTTCTTTTCTCCAACCCCAGACATTTAAACTCTTCTATTTCTTCAAACAGATGGTCATCGGTCTGTATGGTTTCCGGCCTTTTTGTCTTGTACCTTTTTTCTACTATCATGAATTTTGTTTTATCGTTATTTACAACCCAACTTCCCTTGGTTTTTGAAATAACTGTCCTGCCAGTATTTTCAAGTCATCTACATTTTCAGCTATCAATGCTACATCAACTGCAAAGGCCAGTACATTCCTATGCTTATTCCTTCCTCTGCTTCCCGTATTGTATCCAGTAATTCCTCTGTTACTACACTCAACAAGACCGCTGATATTCCATTTCCTTGCCTGACTACTCTTGTTAAGTCAAAAGCCATAGAGTATTCTCCATCGAATTTCATTATTCCTTTTGAACCTTCCTACATGCATTTTACAAGAATTCTAATCTTCTTTGGTATTCCAAACTTCTCCATTTTCCCGCACAGCTTTTCTCTCTTTATGCTATCATAGACTTTCGTAACATCAACAAAGAATATTGACATTGTTTTGTTGTATTCCCAATAGTCTAATATGGCATCCTTTCAGTACAAATATCTGATCAGTGGAGGATCGACGATTTATAAATCTCGGTTGCTTTTCATCTTTGCTTTTAAATATGGTTTCAGTCTTTTCTGGAGATTCTTGGAGGACACTTTGTCGAAATTAAGGAGATGCCTCTATAATTACTTTTTGTGGATTGACGCCGGCCGGAGTGGCCGAGCGGTTCTAGGCGCTTCAGTCTGGAACCGCGCGACTGCTACGGTCGCAGGTTCGAATCCTGCCTCGGAATGGACGTGTGTGTGTGTGTGTGGTCCTTAGTTTAGTTAGGTTTAAGTAGTTCTAAGTTCTAGGGGACTGATGAACTCAGATGTTAAGTCCCATAGTGCTCAGAGACATTTGAACCATTTCTGTAGATTGGTATTAATACTGCTGTTTCAAACTCTAGTGTTAGTGCAATATAATTAATAAAATTCAGTCATTAGTAATTAACTTTAGCGCCTGGGGTCTTAGACTAATGAAAATCCGTTCACAAAGCTGCTGGCTCCCATCGCTGGGTATTGACTAAACTCATCTTTACTACATCATCATTCCTATGGCTGCAGTAAATACCGACTGTGGCTGCAAAGGGGCAGTGTTACTTCTTGTTCGTATGGGTAACCCGTTTTGATTCTAGTAGCAACTGGCAATCTACAGGTGGACTTTTTTAAATTTTCAGCCAGTGGTTACAAATTGTTGTCACAGACAAAAAAAGGAACAACAAGGTCTGCCTTCCAGTTTGAGCTTTTGAGAGTGGTTTTTCTCTCATCCGTTGATAACTATTGATAACCATAGATTCCACTCCGATGAATAAGTGATGTCTGAACACAATTCAGTCAAGGAGCATAGTCTCTGTCTGTAGATACGTTGACTGGAGGTTGAGCAGTACCTTTCTTTCATACTTGCAGCCGTCTGCCACGCAGAGCTGAAGGAAACGAACTGCGTCGTGTCCGATTTTCGTGCAATAATGCCAGGTATAATGGAAGATCAGAGTTCTCAGTCCGTCGACAGAAACGTCATTAGAGACAGTGAAAAAGCTTGGTAAGGCAAGGATTGAGAAGGAAGTCAAAAGCATGTCATGTCAGTTTCAAGGCAACCACCACGGCATTCAGTTTAAAGAAATATAGGAAATCCAAGGAAAATGGAAAACTTGATGGCTGGCCGGAGAAATCGCCCTCGCTCCTCCTGAATGCGAGGTCAGTTGCTCGCCACTGCGACACCGCCCTCACGAGGAGAACAAGGCAAGTGCCATAATGCGATTTCACAGGAATTTCGCTCAGTGGAAGAGTCAAAACAGCGAACACGTGTCCCGTCTTATTCATAGATTCTCTACCGTTTCTGAGAAAACTACGGTCAAAGCTTTTTACTTCAATTAGACGGCATTTAAGTGTATGGTAATCTCAGCTGAAAGAGTGGGTCGCGGCATCACTTTTCCGCCCCGTGTTCAAAACCCGATTGCTGTTTATGTTATTTCACGAGGGTCGTTCAATAAGTAATGCTCCACATTTCTTTTTAAAAAAGCCACTGATATACATAGACAAATGTGCCTGTTGTTGCTTCACATTTTTGTTTGTTCTGTACGTCGGTGAAGTTTCGAACCGCTCTGACAGATGGCAGAGCAGTACTATAGCGTCAAAATGGCGTCTACAAACGAGTAACGTTGCAAGCAGCGTGCTGTTATTGAATTCTTGTGTGCAGAAAAAGAAACCATGGTGAACACCCATAAACGTTTGTGTGCAGCGTATGGCGATGCTGCAGTTGATAGGAGTGCAGTTGAGCGATGGGTAAATAAAGTTACAGCTTCAGGAAATGCAGAAACAGAGCTCCATGATCAGCCACTCTCGGGACGTCCTGCCACAGCCACTGCTCCAGATATGCTGAATCGTGTGGATGCCACTAATCCTGCCGACTGGCGCATCATAACTCGACAATTGGCTCTGGCTCTACAGTTCTCGGGCAACATTGGAAGTGCGTATGCGATGATCGAGACTCTCGGATATTCAAAGAGGTGCTCAAATTGGGTTCAATGAACTCTCACAGCCGACCGCAAGAATTGTTGGAACGTTTTGAGACCGATGGGGAGGCCTTTCTGTCACGGATCGTTACGGGGGGCGAAAGCCTACAGGACACGAGCTTTCACCAGCAGGGAATATATGCTCTTCCACAGCGTTGGCGTACGGCCATAGAACGTGATGGAGACTACGTAGAAAAATAGAACATGGAGGAGACATGTTGATGTATATTGTCACCAACTTCTGACTCTTAACAATAGATGTGTTCTGAGAAAAAAAATGTGGGGCATTACTTATTGAATAACCCTCGTATTTTTGCATGTGTCCACCCATGTCCGTAGAAGATTACTACAGTATGTTTCTAATCAAGTTAGGGGATACAGGGACTTTATTTTAATTGTCAAATTACAATTGTTCACAATAAATGTCTTTCATTTCTCATATAATACAGTACATATGAGTATGGTATTTTGAGGGGTTACAATCTTTTTAAATTCTCATATTTTAATATTATCTCAATTCTTATGTTCTGTTCTTATTTTATTCTTCAGGAAAATTTGGTGCATTCCCTTTGATGATAACGATCGAAGAAACGTTCGAAATATAGAAATTCCGAACACCACGAGAATCGCGCGAAAGCAGGTTTGTCACACAATGACATTTCTTCGCAGAAATCTGACTCGGGGAAGAACCGTAGTTAACGTTGCTGCACATTTCTTTCACGCATTGGCAATAATTTCGCGGCGAGCCACGCATAACAGATCACTGTACGGAAAACTGCCTCTTGCAGTTCATTATCAATCAAGACAGAGTACAGGAATTTCATCGAAAACAATTAAAAATAATTTTCTCACCCTTCTACTTTTTTTCATTTTTTTTAAATTCATTCACCAGGCATACAATATGGACAACGTTATTTCAGTATGCTTTGGAAAACATTCATGTCGTCATCTTCGACAGATATGAGTAGATACATGAAAAACAGAAATAAAAAGAATAATAAAATAATAATTCGGTCTCGAACACGGGGCGCACAAGTATGCCACCGCTTCCATTGAACTATTACTCGTTAAAGTAGATAGAGCACCTCGGAAACATTGAGCGTCGTTTTCTCAGAAACAGTTTAGTAGTTACGGATAAGCCGACGCACGTGTTCGCCTATTTTGGCTCCTGTTCCTCTGAGCAACGTTTCTGAGAAATCGCGTTAAGGTATTTGCCGTGTTCTCCTCGTCAGTAGCCGCCATTTCGATAACAGTGCAGCTACCAGTTGATTGCTTTACGTGTTTTCGAGTGAAATCCCTTAATTAAGAAACCAGTCTCGTTTGAATTACCAGTGATTCTCAGCTCTTTTACGAGACACAGGTTTGCACGCTTTGGATATGCTTTGGATTTGCTCCTGAACTGCTTAGTCCTGCGTGTACTGTTGCATTAAATTGCAGGCAGAACAGCAATCCATCACCGAAAGAGAAAGTCCAGAGGAGTCATATCTGGGCAACTTTCTCATCAAGCATGTCATCCACATGGACCCTTTGCGTCATCTCGAGTGTAAACTGAAAACGTAATGACGAAACACCATGTTGTAACCAAATTTCTTCACAAACGTTCAGTGGTGCATCTGCCTCGGACTGGACCGAAATTTCTTGAGAAAAAGAATCTTGTTCTCTGATTCATTGGGAAGGAAGAAGGATGTACGACCCTGAGCCTTTGCCAGACCTACTCAGAGGTCGATTGCTGGAGCACCGTCTGTGACTGGCCGTTGTATTTTATTATTGTACTATTTGTTGCAATGCCTTGAGATGTCTACATTAAAGGTATTGTATGTTTCTAAATTTTTTATATACAGCAGGTTTAAAAGGTCGTGCTACCAAATTTACGATCATCTTGCCTCACCTGTTTAGTGATCAGTTGCTTGTCCTTTTAAATTAACCCTTGCTGTTGTATTTGCTGTTTTACTGTATGTATTTTTTAAATTTATTGTATAATTGCCGTTCCTGGCGTTAAAGTAGCTTTAAATGGTTGTGCTACCAAATCTTGTCTCACCTGTTTAGTGGTCAGTTGCTTGTCCTTTTAAATTAACCTTTGCTGTTGTATTTGCTGTTTTACTGTATGTTTTTTTTAATTTTTTTAAATAATTTCTAGTCTTGGCGTTAAAGCAGGTTTAAATGGTTGTGCTACAAAGTTTACCATCATTTGGTCTCACCCGTCTGGTGTTCAGTTGCCTGTCTTTTTAAATTAACCTTTGCTGTTGCATTGCTGTTTTACAGTATGTTTATTAATTTTTTTTTATAATTTCCACTCTTGGCGTTAAAGGCCTTCAGCCATGACTGTGGTTACTTGCCTTAAGATTGTAATTGTGATCACATTGGCTTGTTTTTAAAACATTATTTGCTGTGCCTGTATTTTATGCTCATTTGGTAAATTGTAACGCACTGAAAGCACGATTACTCAGTTGTTTATTCCTTCGTCAATAACGTGTGATGTCTTCGTTTGTTGCTGAGTTTGTAATTACCGTTTTAAAATAAACATGTATAATTGTAAAAGGCAACCAATAGTAACTGATTATGGCCCCGTCCACAATCATAACCGAATCCTGCCTTCCTTGACTACCAGGTTTCAGACTCACTCAGATCGTCACCCATCAAATCGGTGACGTAGCTCGTAAGCAGTGTGTGAAAGACACTACGGCTCCTGTGGTAAGACGTAACTTGCCAGTCCGTCGCCAGCTAGACTATGGAGCCATCTGACGGCAATTTGTGTAGCTCTGTTGAATCAGCAATCCCTGACTGTTTTGCAGTTCCACTGGCTGGTTGTTTGTTTACAATATTATCCGTGCAGTGCTGTGGGCAGCATCCAGGCCGGTGAAGCTGAAAAGTCGTGTGTGTGTTTCGATGGACCAAAGACTGAGATGCGTCTATTGGAATGTGCATCAGGATATTCAAAACGTCCATGCTGGTACATAAGCCCGTCCATTGCACTTATACAAGCGATGATTTGTTCATAAGCATGCTCTCCCCCACCCTCACCTACCTTTGCCTCACCATTGACCATCACCTCATCTGGATCCCTCATCTCCGCTCTATAGAATCCAAAACCCACAACCGCCTCTGACTCCTCAAATTCCTCTCTGGCTGGACATGAGGGTTGAACCCTTCTATGACCCTCCGTACCTACAAATACTTAAACTGTCCCATCCTCTGTTATGCCAGTTCTGCCTGGATATCCACTCCCCCCAATCCTATAAGTCCCTCCAGATCCTTGAGTGCCATGCAGTCCGCCTCACCTTCCGTATACACCTCCCAGCCCCCAAGCGGATCCTCTATGACCTGATTCCTTTCCCCCCATCTGCTCCTTTTCCTCAAACTTTTCCGTGTCCACTACACCTCCCACCGCCTTGATCCCCCTCATCCCCTGGTTGCTCCTCGCCTCTCCAACACTGCTCTCTGCCACACCTTCACCATTGTGTCCCCCCAACCCTCCACCTCTACACCCTTCATCTCCTTTCCCAAGGTGGCTTCTGTCGACTCCCCCTCCCAGATGATGCCCTCTCTCCCTCCATTTATCCCTCCTATCAACTCTGACCCTCACCTCCCCCTCCCTTCCTCTGTCCTTCTCCTGGGCTCCCTCTCCCACCCCTTCTATCCTGCTGTTTTTCCCTGCCTACCCTCTCTCTGCCTCCCTTCTCTCCCCTGAGTCATTTGCATTCCCCTCCTCTGCCTTTCCCCTCTCTCTCGCGTCTGCCCTGCCCCCCCCCCCCCTTATGAGTCTTCTCCCTTCGTCGGCTACTCCCCCACTTCGTTTTTCCTCTCCTTCTCCCCTTTTTTTATTTTCCCCTCATCTGTCCAGGTCACCCCCCCCCCCCCCCACACCTGCCCTTGGCTGTGGTGTGTCATCTTTGTGCCAACTTTTTAGTGCAATGGTTTAAGTGAGTGTTAAGTGTTGCACATCTTTTCCAAAGTGTTGCAAACAGAAACCAGACTGGCGCCGTGTTTTTTTTAATTGTCTGTCTACTGTTTTCCCTGTCTGCTTCCTGTGTATTTTATTAGCGTCACCAACCCTTTGTTTTATGTTTTAACCTCCGTCATCTTACAATTTAAGTCACGGTTTTTATCGCCTGCTTTTATTGTTTATTATCTTCTTCTTCTGTTTTAAATATCTGTAGGCTGAAGAGCGGTGAACCGAAACTCAATAAAGAAAAAAGAAAAAAAAACATAATCATGGAATCATGGGAATGCAAATGCAAACTGACTTTCTCATGACATCTGCACTGGTAACGCGGTGGCATTGTTTACTGGAGCCCCAGGTTGGGTCCAGCGTGAATGTGAATCTGCGATTTGATTTAATGCATTTAATAGATTGCAGGTGACGTTCAGCAAAATCTATTTGTTCCACCTTCTTACTTTATGCCTGTTCATCAATATCGGTATCTCTGCACTGGGTAATTAAATATTAATTATTGAAATTAAAACGCGTATAACCTAAGATTGAATGTTTGCAACAAATTATCAGTACTTTAAATACAGCTGCCCGCTCGGATAGCCGCTCGGTCTATCGCGCTGTTTCCCGAGCGGGAAGGAGTGCAGGTCACCGGTGAACCGCCCAGGCTGTGGATGGTTTTTAAGGGGGTTTTCCATCTGCCTCGGCAAAAGCGGGCTGGTTCCCTGTATTCCGCCTCAGTTACACTGCGCAAACACTGTCTCCATGTACGCGTACACCGTACCACGCAAACATTTGGGGTTACACCCGTCTGGTATTAGACGTTCCCGGGGGGGGGGGGGGTGTCTACTGGGGGCCGAACCGCATAACCCTGGGTTCAGTGTGGGGCGGCGGTCTGACGCTGCGTTGCACTGAGCTGCTTGAGTTAATAGTTTTCTGTTCTGTGTATGTCTTTCAGTGCATTGTGTGTGTGTGTGTGTGTGTGTGTGTGTGTGTGTGTGCTCATGCGTGTGTGTGAATGAATGTGGTTTTTCTTATTATGTTAGCTGCTTTCAAGCCAATGTGGTTTAGTCTGTCTGCACGAAGTCACCGCATTGTTCAGCTTTGTGTCACTGTACTCAGTAATTCACAATTTGTGTCCGGTGTGCTTCATTTTCTACGGATTTGTTTATATGTTCCTACAAGAAATTATTTTCTTGCTTGTGCTATTCTTTTATTTTGAAATAAGCTATTCAATTAATTACTTTACCTCCTAGGCTGTTATCAGCTAAATCACACCAATCATTATTGACCTTTCCTGTCCGAGCAGCTTACCCAATACCTCGCAAGGTAGTTCATCGACTGGTGTGATGTAGGTTGATAATACCCTATAGGGCGGAATTAGCTAGGTGCCTATAAATTTCTCAGTCCAGCGTCTGTCCAGTGTCTTACCTCTGTGCCACTTCGATCGCTAATGAGAACTGAGACTTTCAGATAACACACTGGAAGGAGTGAAAACGTTCTGCTGTCTTTGCAGAAAAACTCGGATAGACATTTGAGACAAAGGAAACATCGAAAGGGTACTAGCGCAGGTGAAAGGCGGTTTCTTAGAAAAAGCGTTCTGCTTGTATCTAATCTTGTCATAGGGTCGGAGCAAAGTGCTTGCAACAGTAAACCATTGAAACCATTGAATGTAAATGAAAGAACGAAAGTGGAGCAACCAGAGAAAAAGAACTAGTACCAGTTGTAAGTAGTTGCTTTAGAAGAATATCGGAAATTAACTGGATAAAACAAAAATAACAACGTGAGAAAGCACTAGAAAGAAAACCGGAAAGGAAAGAAATGAATAGTAAACATTTCGTAGAAGACAGCCGGCGTAATGCGATATTTATTACGGCGGTCGTAAATTAGCGTGTGAAAGGGAGAGAGCGCACCTCGATACGCTTCTCAGAATTTCGCCCCTAGCGAGTCCTCCATTAAAAGTTTAATATATTCTCTTATTCTGTTTTTAAATGAAGGCATTCACTTTTCATGTACTGCTGTCTTTTTCGGAAACTACAAAAATTACTCCGAAAATTAAAATTTTTCCAAATTTGAAAGCATGTTCTAAAGCATAAATCGGTCATGTACTCATGAACAAATATTCGGCTGAAGTTTACAAGATTTGCAATCGAAAAAAACGGTAAATGCTGTGCCTAATAGTCTATGTGTTACGTTACTACTGCGCTACATACTAACAATTCAGTTACACTCAAAATATATCCGAGTTGGAAAATAGTAATTTCTCAACAAATAAACGAATATGATGTTTTAAATAATTATGCATTTACTTAATTCCCATTCCCTTGAGAAAACAGACATAAAATTTACAACAGAGCGAAATTTTGCAATGTTGGCGATTTTTTATTGTTAAAAATAAAGGATGTCGTGCTGAGTGTGTCATGTATTGTTCCTAAAGAAGCCTTTTTTCTACGTAGATGCCTTTTATTGTGCTTAGAGAACCTATCTGTTCTTCTTTCTCCGTACTTTTCGGTGTCTGAAGTTAAATTTTCACAGGTAAATAAGAAATCAAGTCGAAAACTTTATCTATCTTCATGGGTGCAAAAGTTATGTTCATAATGTAAATTTTCTTCAGCAAATTTGTTTTGTTTACGTTAAACATTGATTCAACTTTAAGGTGCAGTGAAGTGACTTTTCCTTCTCAGAAACACGAATTAACTCCATTAATAAAGGCAGCATATTATCATTATGTTGACTGCCAAACGGGTGAGCGTAAACCTTGGGTGTCAAATATTTGCTATAACTCATTTGCAGTAAATCTCTGTCTCCGGTGAAACAAAACAGTCATTCGCAGTTGCGAGGCATGGCGAGAACTTTAAAACCACGTCAGTGATGCTATTTTTGTATGGTGTTTCCTCCTAAACATCAGATGTCGAGAAAGAGAAAGCGGTCCATCACGTATCGAACATTGACACCCGCTACACGACCACCAGAATATGGAGAAGGGCTGTCTATTCCTAGCCCTCCAGAACATTATATTCTAGAATCTGATGAAAATGTGAAAGGTGAATGCAGACAACAGCCTTAATCTTTACAGCACGACCCAGCGTATGCACCAGAATCATTACCGCCCCGTTTACGACCTAAAATTTCTCAAGAAGGGCCAAGTTATGAGATTTGTGATCTGGAGTTACTGGAAAGCAAGGCCGAATCTACAGCAGCAGAATTTCATGGAAAAAAGATCAAATTAGGTCGGTTAGGGCGAAAAATCGTATTGTCGCAAATGTTGGCACATTGCTAGGGGGAAACATTCTGAAGAACAACAAATTAAAAATCCTGGCCTGTGAAGTCAGAGCACGGGGGTGGCGCAGGGGTGGTGGAGGACGTTTAAAGATCACTTTCCTACGTTTTTCTCGAATAACTCGAAAACAGCGGGTTCTAGCGAAAGTGTTTCCTGGTACAAAATTATACTGCATTACATTTCCTACAACAAAGGTACTTTTCATTTTTTCCCTAGGCTAAATATTTTGCGCGCTACAAGGAATGAAATATTTCCTGCTTATTAAAAATATTGTCGTAACGGTATAAAATTAATGTTTATCTGTAAATGAAGTATATTAAAAACAAATATTAAACGTGTTTATAACATCTAAGTACCGTAGAGCCGTATTAAAGGATAAACTGTGTTCCTGGGATCAGGAATTTTACTATGTTGCTCATGCCACACCCTTCAAGCACTGTGCAAAAAAGTTTTCCCCTAATTTTCCTTCGTTGTCTGTGCTATATGCTCACATCTAAAAAGAGGTTTAACGTCATTCTTTGAATGGAAAACAACTTGTTGCTTGCAGTGATGTAAAGGACCTGAAGGCACCTCTGGGAATGGAGCGTAATCCCGTAGTCTAGAGAATTTCCATTCACAAGTTAGACGTGAAAACTGTTTTCCATCACAATGGAGACTCACTACCGTTTGCTCGTGTAGGTCATTTTGTACGTATATAGGAGAGCTATGGAAATGTAAAATTGCTTCTTGAAAAATTAAACTGTAAAGTCCATCAATTACAGATACATGGCGATGTGATGATTATTGCTATTATTCTCATAATGTACTTAGGATGTACCAAGTGTTGCTGCTTCGTTTGTGAGAGGGAAAATCGCAACAGGAAATCACACTACATACGAAAAATCTGGTCTGAAAGGAAAATGATGGAGCATGGGAACAAGAATATGCAAGACACTAACTTAGTTTCCTGTGAGAAAATATTATTGCCACCTTCAGACGTAAAGTAGGACTTACGAAGAATTTAGTGAAAGTGAATGAAGAAGGAGAAGCTTTTAAGTATTTAAAGCAAAGTTCATGTATCTCAGTGATGCTAGGATCAACGAGGGAATCTCCGTTGGACCGCGAATTCGAGAACTCTTAAAGGATGGAAAATTTAGTAGCGTCTGTGAAGGGAATGAGAAAGGAGCTTCGGAAACCCTCAAACATCTTGTTCACAATTTCTTGGGTAGTCTGAAAATTACAATCTAGCTGTTAAATAACTTCTGAGAACAGACCGAGAGCTATGCTGTAATACGTCGCTCAAGATCCACTTTTTGGACTCTCGTCTCGATTTCTTTCCAAGCACTTGTGGTGCTGCGACTGTCGGGAACGGAGAACTCTCCCATCAAGACCTTTCAGCAAAGGAAACAAGGTATCAGGGCAGGTGGAACTTACCTATGATTGCAGACTATTGTTGGAATTTCATGAGAGATGCACCAGAAGTAGATTAAAAACTGAAACAAAAACAGTAGGAATGCCGAAGTGAAAAACCAAATAGGTAATTGGCCAAAGGGAGAAGTATAATTACAATCTGTAAGTGAAATAAAATTAAGCGGAAGTATTATGAAAAACCAGTTACAAGTCAAATACGAGATAGAAGTTGTTGGGAGCAAATCTGGTTTCCCGTTTGAAGGCAGGTAAAACTGGTAAGGCACTGCAGGTATCACATGCTTCGTGGTAAATTATTTTTCGTGTTTCAAGCTGCAAGATGGCTCACAACCGAAGAAGTAGGCCTTAAGGGTACACATGTTATGTACAAATTTAAAAATTTTCGCCATTTTACCTATCAAAAAATTCTGTACTTGGAGTGTTAAAAATTTATTCCTAATAGTTTTAAAATATTATGTAGAAGGCAAAATATATGCGAATTACTGTGCAAAACACAACCTCATGTCCAACAAAAGCAACAACAACTGCATAAGATGCGTTAACTCCGGTCACTAGTGTGCATTCCTTCACGTAAGTCCAAAATCAGCCAATAACACAAGTACCTACCAGAAAACATCGTATGCTCCTAGGTACACTATCTTCTAGGTGCAACACTCTTTCCTGCCAGACGGACAAGCAAAGGGGAAAACTGCAGGATAAACGTTAGAACACTAAACAGACTTCAGAGATGATAATATGAAAGGTAGGAAGAAAGAAGAACCCGGTGACTAGATCTTTAGAAAGGAGATGAAGGCTCAGACTGGATTACTATAAAGATGAACCAGAATAGCTGGTTATAATGAAGTGCTTACCAACACACGTACTGATCTTCATTACTAACAGACTGTTTCGGATTTTATTACCTTTATCAAGCACGTTTACAATGATGTGATGTCCATATTACTTCATTAGTCAACTGTGTTATAATTACCGTCTGTCAACATCTAATCAAAATATTGACAGCACACAGTTCACTTACTACGTAATGTGGACGTCACATCTTTCTAGAGGTATTTGACAATAGCGATAAATGCCGAAAAAGTATGTCGTTAATAAAGATTAGTTATTATTATAAGCAACACTTTTTGTGCATTTTTCTAATAATCATGTCACTATCTGAGATACGTTATGTTGCTGGCCCTAAAGAAGAAAAATTGCTCACACTGGACATTCATTAGTCTTGAATCTTACCAACACTTCGAAAGTCATCGGCTGTCAGGCACGTTTCATGTCATGTATTCATTAGTGCACCAGTACACATTCATCTGCTGTCAGACGCATCAGCAAGCACTTAGTCTGCTGTTGGCACATTTCATGCCACTACTGATATGTGCATTGGCAATCGCTTTGCCTGCTGTCGGACGCAATCATGCCATTTATTCAAATGCACATCGGTAAGTACTCATTCTCCTACCATACATTTTTCATGCCTTGTACTCATACACACATTAGTAAGCATTTCGTCTGTTGTCAGACGCATTTCATGTCATGTTCGCATACGCACGTTGATAAGCACTTCTTCTGCTTCCAGACACATTTCATGCTGTGTATTAACGTGAGCATTAGTAAGTACTTCGTTTGCTGTTAGACAAATTTCATATTGTATATAATGTGCACATAGATAAACACTTCATCTGCTGTCAGACACATTTCATGCATTGTTCATATGCTTATTGGTAAGTAATTTGTCTGCTCTCGAACACATTTCATATCCTGTATTCATACATATGTTAGTAATCTCCGTATTTGCTGTCGGATGCATTTCATCCATGTGTTCATACTTGCGTTGGTAAGCACATGGTCGCCTGTCAGACACACTTCATGCCGTGTACTCATTTCTGCATTGATAAGCACTTTGTCTGCTGTCAGACTCATTTGATGCCATGTGTGAATATGCACATTGGTAAACACTTCATCTGCTATTGGACACATTTCGTACTGTGTATCCACTTTGCCTGCAGTCAGGTACATTTCATTCTGCGTATTAATATGCGCATTGGTAAGCACATCATCTGCTGTAGGACACATTTCATACCGTTTATTCAAATCCATGTTACTAAGCACTTCGTTTGCTGTCAGACACACTTAATGCATACATTCATACATGCCTTCGTAAGCAATTCGTCTGCTATCGGGCACACTTCATGCCATGTATTCATACGCACATTTGCATGTACTTCACCCGCTTTCAGACAAATTTCATGCCATGTATACAGAGCGTTACAAAAAGGTACGGCCAAACTTTCACGAAACATTCCTCACACACAAAGAAAAAAATATGTTATGTGGACATGTGCCCGGATACGCTTACTTTCAATGTTAGAGCGCATTTTATTACTTCTCTTCAAATCAAATTAATCATGGAATGGAAACACACAGCAACAGAACGTACCAGCGTGACTTCAAACACTTTGTCACAGGAAATGTTCAAAATGTCCTCCGTTAGCGAGGATACATGCATCCACCCTCCGTCGCATCCAATCCCTGATGCGCTGATGCAGCCCTGGAGTATGGCGTATTGTATCACAGCCGTCCACAATACGAGCACGAAGAGTCTCTACATTTGGTACCGGGGTTGCGTAGACAAGAGCTATCAAATGCCCCTATAAATGATAGTAAAGAGGGTTGATGTCAGGAGAGCGTAGAGGCCATGGAATTGGTCCGCCTCTACCAATCCATCGGTCACCGAATCTGTTGTTCAGAAGCGTACGAACACTTCGCCTGAAATGTGCAGGAGCTCCATCGTGCATGAACCACATGTTGTGTCGTACTTGTAAAGACACATGTTCTAGCAGCACAGGTAGAGTATCCCGTATGAAATCATGATAACGTGCTCCATTGAGCGTAGGTGGAAGAACATGGGGCCCAATCAAGACATCACCAACAATGCCTGCCCAAACGTTCACAGAAAAGCTGTGTTGATGACGTGACTGCACAATTGGGTGCGGATTCTAGTCAGCCCACACATGTTGATTGTGAAAATTTACAATTCTATCACGTTGGAATGAAGCCTCATCCGTAAAGAGAACATTTGCACTGAAATGAGGATTGGCACATTTTTGGATGAACCATTCGCAGAAGTGTACCCATGGAGGCCAATCAGCTGCTGATAGTGCCTGCACACGCTGTACATGGTACGCAAACAGCTGGTTCTCCCGTAGCGCTCTCCATACTGTGACGTGGTTAACGATACCTTGTACAGCAGCAACTTCTCTGACGCTGACATTAGGGTCATCGTCAACTGCACGAAGAATTGCCTCGTCCATTGCAGGTGTCCTCGTCGTTCTAGGTCTTCCCCAGTCGCGAGTCATAGGCTGGAATGTTCCGTGCTCCCTAAGACGCCGATCAAATGCTTCGAACGTCTTCCTGTTGGGGCACCTTCATTCTGGAAACCTGTCTCGATACAAACGTACCGCGCCACGGCTATTGCCCCGTGCTAATCCATACATCAAATGGGCATCTGCCAACTCCGCATTTGTAAACATTGCACTGACTGCAAAACCACGTTCGTGATGAACACAAACCTGTTGATGCTACGTACTGTGTGGTGTCACCGCCAGACACCACACTTGCTAGGTGGTAGCCTTTAAATCGGCCGCGGTCCGTTAGTATACGCCGGACCCGTGTGTCGCCACTGTCAGTAATTGCAGACCGAGCGCCACCACACGGTAGGTCTAGAGAGACGTCCTGGCACTCGGCCCAGTTGTACAGTCGACGTTCATAGCAATGGTTCACTGACAAATACGCTATCATTTGCCGAGACGATAGCATAGCCTTCAGCTACATTTGCTGCGACCTAGCAAGGCGCCGTATTCAATTGTTAATTAATATTATGAAGCATGTACCGTAACGAGAGATGTTCTACAATTGTGGATTAAAGTTAAGTATTATATCAACTACTTACTTTATTTGCAATTCTCAAGATATTGTCCTGTTCCAGACCTCACGCCAGTCAGCGTGTAATTAAACGCGTGCATTTCGGCCTCCTCTAGAAAAACAGTGTTGGCTCTTCTGCCAACACTACATACTGATGTGCTGGATGCTAGTACTGTAGAGCAATGAGTCGCATGTCAACACAAGCACCAAAGTCAACATTACCTTCCTTTAATTGGGTCAACTGGCGGTGAATCGAGGAATACTGACGAAACTAAAATGAGCTCTGACATGGAAATTAACCGATTCCGGACACATGTCCACATAACATCTTTTCTTTATTTGTGTGTGAGGAATGTTTCCTGAATGTTTGGCCGTACCTTTTTGTAAGACCCTGTATGTACTTCGGTATGCAGTCCATTCACTGTCAAACATATTTCATGTCTGGTATTCGTATGCATGTCAGTATGCACTTCGTCTGCTGTCTCACACATTTCATGCTGTGTACTCAAATGTTTCAAATGGCTCTGGGCACTATAGGACTTAACATCGGAGGTCATCAGTCCCCTAGACTTACAGCTACTTAAACCTAACAAATCTAAGGACATCACACACATCCATGCCCGAGGCAGGAT
Source organism: Schistocerca americana (assembly GCF_021461395.2). NCBI lineage: Eukaryota > Metazoa > Arthropoda > Insecta > Orthoptera > Acrididae > Schistocerca > Schistocerca americana. The sequence continues at coordinate 557,086,503 of NC_060124.1, read as the reverse complement.
TCGAATCTGCGACCGTAGCAGTCTCGCGGTTCTGGACTGAAGCGCCTAGAACCGCTCGGCCACCCCGGCCGGTCATGCTGTGTACTCATGTGTGTTCATCAGACACATGTCTCTCTCTCTCAAAGAATCTATAGACATTCATCCATTTGTTAAAATAGGTTCCTATGCATGGGAACTACATGTCTTAGGCAAGTCGTCTACAATTTGTAATGAGGCAGCCAATAAAGCGTGGGCGGCAGAATCTGTTAAAGAAGTTATCCTGGTCAGTTTCGTATAGAATCTTTGCCTTGAAATGAAGAAATGGGCAGCTGAAGCAACATCGTTCTAGATTTTGGTAATATGGTTGCTTGCTTGCGTTGCCTTTGCGCATTGTACTTGGTGAAACATCCGCTTTTTTTAGATGAGGTAAATTGCAGTCGTATTTAACATGCGCAGTATTAATTGTTTACTCGAGTTCATAATCAATAACGAAGTCCCATTAAGTCGACTTGCAAGTTGATGATCTTATAGCTTTCCCACTGATTAAATATTATAATGAGCATTAATACGGATGCAGGTGATTTTTCCTGTCTTTTGTATGTGTAGGGCATGTAAAGACACATTATCCTTGTATGCAAAAACTGATATTTTTTATTTACTTTACGAACTATATATATTCAGTATTTATGGTTTTTTTTCATGTCAAGGACATGAAATTATTGCAATACTGGTAGAGCATTAATAACATACACACAGAGATTAATTACATATAAAGAACCAACTATAGGAAAAAGTCAATAAAATTCCATTTAAAATAGGGATTAAAATGTACTGCAAGATTTTATAAAATATAGGTAGGAAAGAGAAGGAAAGAGAGTCAAACCAGCAAGATAATTCTTTTGGTATTCTGTGGAGAGCCAAGTATTCGGCGAATATGGCTGCTGTTTTGTTACCTGCAGAAAGATCACTGGGAGTGCATGTATCCAGGGGTTCCTGCAGACCAGCAGCTGTCTGTGATCTTGCAGGCTTCCGGCTTGTTCCCCTTTGACATTCGTCCGGTGTGCCTTAGGTAAAGAATTTCGCCAAAGTTCCAATCGGCGGGTTCCGGGAGATGGGGGAATTTCTGTAGATATCTGCGCAAAGCTCTTTCTTGATCGAGTCTTGGGCGTTGAGGCTCGTGTCCAAACAAAGTATGTTTGGGTTCACTTCGGTGTTTCTTCTTCTCCACCCCGAAGCCGTTTTCCCTTGGGTGCTTGGTGGTAATTTGGTACAGCTTAGCCGGCCGAAGTGGCCGTGCGGTTAAAGGCGCTGCAGTCTGGAACCGCAAGACCGCTACGGTCGCAGGTTCGAATCCTGCCTCGGGCATGGATGTTTGTGATGTCCTTAGGTTAGTTAGGTTTAACTACTTCTAAGTTCTAGGGGACTAATGATTTCAGCAGTTGAGTCCCATAGTGCTCAGAGCCATTTGAACCATTTGGTACAGCTTACTGCCTGAAGTTGGTCGTAGGCAGCCTGTTATAATGCATTCAGTCTCGTTCAAAGCTGTATCAGTCTGTTTGGCATGTACAGAACTTGCTGAATTTTCTGCCCCAGAGATGCCTGGTGCCTGTGCAAATGTTTGAAGCACTTTCGACTGAGCGCTCCAGGTGATTCGTGTAAGATCTTCAAAGTGAGCTTTGTCTGTAAGGGGACCGTCCATCTTTAATCCGGTGTATTTGGGAGGGTCGCAGTAGAGTAGAGCTTCTCCTCTCCTAGTATGATCAGTATCCATTTAGCTTTCCTGTTTCTTAGATAAAATGTACAAAGTTATATCTAACCAAGGTCTGGACTCAGACGATTAGCATCATAGCACTTGACCAGTTTTCCGAGAGCTGTTATCAGCTTTACCTCCAACCCCTCAAAGATTCTACCTTCAGCAGCAATCGCTGTAACATCAGCACAAGTAAATGCCTCAGTTACAGAGATAACTGGTTGGTCATTTTTGTAGATGTTATAAACTGAAACGCCAAAGAAACTGGCACAGGCATGCATATTCAAATACAGAGATATATAAACTGCGAGAATATGACGCTGTGGTCGGCAATGCCTATATAAGACAACTAGTGTATGGCGCAGTTGTCAGATCGGTTACTGCTGCTACAATGTGCAGGTTATCAAGATTTAAGTGAGTTTGAACGTGGTGGTATAGTCGGCGTACGAGCGATGTGACACAGCATCTCCGAGGTAGCGATGAAGTGGCGGTTTTCCCGTATGACCCTTTCACAAGTGTACTGTGATTATCAGGAATCCGGTAAACCATCAGAACTCTGACTTCCCTGCAGCCGTAAAAGGTCCTGAAAGAACGGGACCAACGACGACTGCAGAGAATCGTTCACCGCGACAGAAGTGAAACCCTTCCACAAATTGCTCCAGATTTCAATGCTGGGTCACCAACAAGTGCCAGCGTGCGAACCCTTCAATGAAGCAGCAACGATATGGGCTTTCGAAGCCGAAGGCCCACTCGTGTTCCCTTGATGGCTGCACGACACAAAGCCTTACACCTCGCCTGCGACAGTCAACATCGACATTGGAGTGTTGACGACTGGAAACGTGTTGTCTGGTCGGACGGGTCTCGTTTCGAATTGTATCGAGTGGATGGAGGTGTACGGGTATGGAGACAACCTCATAATCCATGGACCCTGCATGTCAGCAGGGGACTGTTCAAGCTGGTGGAGACTCTGTAATACTGTGGGACGTGTGCAGTTGGAGTGATATGGGACCCCTCTGACAGGTGACACTCACATAAGCATCCTGTCTGATCACCTGCACATGTTCATGTTCATTGTGCATTCCGATGGACTTGGGCAATTCCAGCAGGACAATGCCACACGCCGCACATCCAGAATTGCTACAGAGTGGCTCCAGAAACACTCTTCTGAATTGAAACGCTTCCGCTGCCCACCAAACTCCACAGACATGAACAATGTTGAGTATACCTGGGACGCCTTGCTACGTACTGTTTAGAGGAGATGTCCACCCCCTCGAACTCTTACGGATTTATGGACAGGCCTCCAGGATTCATAGTGTCAGTTCCCTCCAGCACTACTTCTGACGTTAGTCGAGTCCATGCCACGTCGCGTTGCGGCACTTCTGCGTGCTACCGGGGGCCCTACACGATATTAGGCAGGTGTACAAGTTTCTTTAGCTCTTCAGTGTGCAACAGCAGGCACAGCACAAATCTATGAGGGGTGTCATTTTTCTGTGTCCTCCATCGGCTTTGCTTGTTTTGCAGGCAGACTGAGTATCTCCTGTTTGGTAGCAAACATTGGATGAACAGTGTTAAGCGATAACCTTTTGTGACTGAATGTACTATTAAAACCAGTTGTTTGTGGTTGAACATTTCATAAGCTGCTGTTAGTCACGTGAAAGTCTGTGAAAGTCATATCTGTACCTTGACGTCTTTCATACCCATCCTCAATATATTGGGGGAAGTTATCAGTCCACAGCAAGATCTTCGTGGGCGAAAACCTGTCTGTTTTTTATTAGGCTTTTTTCGACGTAATCATCCCAGTGGCGCCAAATCGTGGAAACCTGGAATATTAAAATGCAGTTGTTCGTTAGATTTGATATCCACTGTGTTGTGGCGGGTCCAAACATTTTAATTTGCAACCTTCCGTGTTGGGTTCTTCACCAACGGTCATTTACGGCCGCGTGGTTCACAAGTTCCAACGTGAATAAAATAATGTTTTAATTTGTTCTGTTGATAGTGCGCCTATACCTGCAGATTTATTGTTCGTCATAGACTTGAATATTACACGCGGATCTTTTAAGGAGAACAGAGTGTGGAGGTAATCTTTGTCATCGCCATCTCCCTGGAGTCCTCCCTGTAGTCATATGTTCATTATTCGTATAATTTGGCGTTCTTACTAACTTGTGTTTCACTCCCTTAAATGTTTTTCAAATCTTTACACGAGCTCACTTAGGAACTAAATTCTCAAACGAATAATGTTTCGCTTTGACCAAATTTCAAGAAGAGGGAGAATAAACTACATTCAGCAGTAATTGCACTTTGTTATTGTGGTGTCACCGCCAGACACCTCACTTGCTAGGTGGTAGCTTTAAATCGGCCGCGGTCCATTAGTACATGTCGGACCCGCGTGTCGCCACTGTGTGATAGCAGACCGAGCGCCACCACAAGGCAGGTCTCGAGATACGGACTAGCACTCGCCCCAGTTGTACGGACGACTTTGCTAGCGACTACATGGACGAAGCATTGCTCATTAGCCGAGTCAATAGTTAGAATAGCCTTCAGCTAAGTCAATGGCTACGACCTAGCAAGATGCCATTAGTAACATTGCATGTATCTAAAGAGTCTCACTTGTATCGCCACAATCTCCAGATGTACCAAAAGGATGGATTAAAGTTAAGTATTCCAGAAGCTACGTACTTTTCTTTATAGCATTCATTACGTATCCTGTTTCAGACCTCACGCCATCCTGCTTTAGCTTAGCGCGTGCCTTTCGGCTTCCTCTCATTGTGTCTAGGCTGTCTTGTCTAAACACAACAGTTATTTTTGAATAAAATTTTCATCTTGGCACGTAATTTCATGTCGTAGTCGAACTTCAAGGCACTCGGTTGCAGGGAAGACGACATAGATATTTTGCTATCACACTGGCTCAGACGTTTTCAACTTATTAGGTGATGTAGGATACAGACTGTAAACACATTTTTATTGCAGGAACTGCACGTATAAAGTGTAGTTTGCATACACATATTGCGAGCTGCTGCGTGATTTTGTTGTAGCGATTACAGTTTGTTTTGTCTAGGTTTAGCTTAAGTCAAACACTCCTTTTATTATACCCTTACGCTATGAGAAAATTCGTTGCCGCTACAGAATCTAAAATGAAGTTAATTAATTTGCGATTGTTCACTTGTCTCACGTAAACCGGTAAAATTTCATGGTACTGATAACCTGGGCCATAGCTGTTTATGAAATCACTGACTGAAGTTTAAAGCAGTGGCAGGTCTTCAGGTTTTTAAACGTATTGCCTTACGTTAATTAGGAATACCACGGTAAACCTAAAACGAAGACTTCCCAACGAGGATTTGAGATCTACTTTTCACGAATGGGAGTTCATTGGCAGTATCGTATACCACTCTGCTAGGTGAGATCGCAGTACTGGAAGACGGCATCAAAACTTTCGCATGGCTGATAACATAGGAGAGAAAAGAAAACGAAATAAGTAATTGATGTTTCAAAGTACTGCACTGAAAAGGTGTTTGAATGTTGTGCAGGTGTGGTTAAATTTAACGGAGCTAAACTTCTAACTGTTGTTATTTATAGATCCCAAGACTCCGATTTCACAACATTTTTTCTAAAGCTGGAGAAGGTTTTTGGTTCACTTTATAGGAAATACAAAAAGTTATTTGTATGTGGTGACTTCAATATTAATTGTACAAGGGATTGTGCAAGGAAGAGGATGCTGGTAGACCTACTTAATTCATATAATCTTATGCAAACCGTATTCTTTCCAACGAGAGTGCAAGGGAACAGTAGAACAACCGTAGACAACATTTTTGTTCATTCCTCATTACTAGAAGGGCATTCTGTTAGCAAAAAGGTGAATGGCCTTTTAGATCATGATGCACAAATTTTAACTCTAAAAGATTTTTGTGCTGCAACACGTGTTAAATATAATCATCAGCTGTTTAGGAAAGCTGATCCAGTTGCTGTAGAGACCTTTGTAAACCTTATCAAGGAACAAGAGTGGCAAGATGTTTATAGCGCTGATACAGTAAACGATAAATATAATGCTTTTCTCAAGACTTTTCTCATGCTCTTTGAAAGTTGCTTTCCGTTAGAACGTTCAAAACAGGGTACTAGCACAAACAGGCAGCCTGGGTCGCTGGCTAGAGGGATAAGAATATCTTGTAGAACAAAGTGGCAATTATATCAAAACGTTATAAACAGTCAAAATCTAAATGCAGCAGCCCATTACAAACAGTATTGTAAGGTGCTTAAAAATGTTATTAGGAAGGCAAAAAGTATGTGGTATGCAGGTAGAATAGCTAAGTCTCAGGATAAAATTAAAACCATATGGTCAGTCGTAAAGGAAGTGGCTGGTCTGCAGAGACAGGTCGAGGATATAGAATCAGTGCGTAGTGGGAATTTCCACGTTACTGATAAGTCGCATATATGTACAGTATTTAATAATCACTTTCTGAATATAGCAGATGAACTAAATAGAAACCTAGTCCCAACAGGGAATCATATAGTGCTCTTAGAAAAAAGTGCTCCGAGACTGTTACCCGAAATGCTCCTCCATGATACTGACAAGAGGGAGATTGAGTTAATAATTAATGAAGTTAATTAATTTGCGATTGTTCACTTATGTCACGTAAAGCGGCAAAACTCTCATTTATATGACGGGGTATCTAGCAGAATACTGAAGTAATGTTCTATGTATGTTAGCCCAGTACTTAGCCATATCTGTAACTTTTCCTTTAGGAGTGGTCGGTTTCCTTACCGATTAAACTACTCGGTAGTGAAGCCACTTTATAAAAAGGGAGACATTGATAATGTTGACAATTTTAGACCTATTTCTACGCCATCGGTGTTTGCTAAAGTTATCGAGAAGGTTGTATATACAAGGTTACTGGAGCATTTAAATTCACATAATTTGCTGTCAAATGTTCAGTTTGGTTTTAGGAATAGTTTAACAACTGAAAATGCTATATTCTCTTTTCTCTGTGAGGTTTTGGACGGATTAAATAAAAGGTTGCGAACGGTAGGTGTTTTCTTTGATTTAACGAAGGCTTTTGACTGTGTTGACCACAAAATATTACTGCAGAAGTTGGACCATTATGGAGTAAGGGCAGTACCTTACATTTGGTTCGCCTCTTACTTTAAGAACAGAAAGCAGAAGGTAATTCTCCGCAATATTGAGAGTGGTGGTGATGTTCAGTCCCAATGGGGCACTGTTAAGTGGGGCGTTCCCCAAGGGTCGGTGCTGGGGCCACTGCTGTTTCTTATTTATATAAATGATATGCCTTCAAGTATTACAGGTGATTCAAAAATATTTCTGTTTGCTGATGACACCAGCTTGATAGTGAAGGATCTTGTGTGTAATATTGAAACAGTATCAAATAATGTAGCTCATGAAATAAGTTCATGGCTTGTGGAAAATAATTTGATGCTAAATCACAGTAAGACTCATTTTTTACAGTTTATAACTCACAATTCAACAAGAACCGATATTTTGATCAGACAGAATGGGCATATTATAAGCGAGACGGAGCAGTTCAAGTTCCTAGGCGTTCGGATAGATAGTAAGCTGTTGTGGAAAGCCCATGTCCAGGATCTTGTTCAGAAACTAAATACTGCTTTATTTACCATTAGAACAGTATCTGAAATAAGTGACACTTCAACACGAAAAGTAGTCTACTTCGCATATTTTCACACGCTTATGTCGTATGGTATTATTTTTTTTTTTTGGGGGGGGGTAATTCTTCTGATTCAAAAAGGGTACTTTTGGCTCAAAAACGGGCTGTTCGAGCTATGTGTGGTGTAAGTACGAGAACCTCTTGTCGACCCCTATTCAATAGTCTGGGAATTCTGACATTGCCCTCACAGTATATATTTTCTTTAATGTCATTTGCTGTTAGCAATATTAGCCTATTCCCAAGAGTTAGCAGCTTTCACTCAGTTAATACTAGGCAGAAATCCAATCTGCATGTGGAATGCACTTCCTTGACTCTTGTGCAGAAAGGAGTGCAGTATTCTGCTGCATCCATTTTCAATAAGCTACCACAAGAACTCAAAAATCTTAGCAGTAGCCCAAACTCTTTTAAGTTTAAACTGAAGAGTTTCCTCATGGCTCACTCTTTCTATTCTGTCGAGGAGCTCCTGGAAGAGCTGAAAAATTAAGCAAATTCCAGTGTTACATTGTTGATTTTCTTTATTTAAACTTACGACTTGTCACCTGAATATGTTTTTTTATATTTCATTTTATCTGTTTCTAATATCGTGTTATAATTTCATGTATTGACTCGTTCCATGACCATGGAGACTTCTCCTTAATTTGGTGCCACGGAACAATAAATAAATAAATAAACTAGAAGTGAAAGGTTAAACGCTACAACTGCTCAGCGGTCGTAAAGAGCCTCGGGGATATTGTTCCGCAAATGAATAAATTTCCACGTTGTCCTCCCTTTGCTGCACGATTTAACGAGAAAGGTGGTGTTTCAATGCAAAGTAAGTCCATAGACTATACCCCTCTCAGCAGCGGAACTTTCAGTTACGTCATTAGCACCATAAACCAGTTTTTGTCGTTGCGTAACAGGTATTTACATCTTAGCAGGTGCAAACGTTTTTCCTCACTTCATGGAACTACTGCTGGAGGCAGCAAAAACACGTCTGCCCTGAGGAGAAGTGGATGTTGAGTTGTTTGTAATAGCTTCTACTTCCAGCTACGGCCGCAGAAGCTCCACATGCAAGGCGCAGTGTAATCATTTGGTTTCAGCTATTATTCTCAATGTACAAATAACCTATGATGAGACAAGCAGGACGGCTATTATAGCGAACATACCTGTGTTTAGAGTCTGTGTTACAACCACTGTATGATGACACGAGCTACGTTTCGAGATGGGAAATTTTTTTTTATTTCTTTTTTTTTCCAGTAACTCACATTAGACTTATCGACAGTAATAACGGAACTGATCTGAGAAAGACATGGTTCGAATTTGTAGATTTTGTTTTGTACTACCTTGTATCATCATCACGACCACAGTCTATATAATATTACAAAACTTCACTCCCCCTGCTACCTTCCTTTATTTTTGGAATTTGCTGATGCTGATATTCTTCAAGCAGGGATAGCGTTAAAGAGTAATCTAGAAATAACTCAGGTAACTCAAATATTCAGAGAAATCATCCTGTATTGATCAAAGGTGGCCGGCCGCTGTGACCGAGCGGTTCTGGGTGCTTCAGTCCGGAACCACGCAACTGCTACGGTCGCAGGTTCGAATCCTGCCTCGGGCCTGGATGTGTGTGACGTCCTTAGGTTAGTTAGGTTTAAGTAGTTCTAAGTCTAGGGGACTGATGACGTCAGATGTTAAGTCCCATAGTGCTTAAAGCCACTTGAACCATTTGATCAAAGGTGTTTACAATTAGTAGAGTGCTTCCCAGTTTGCGTCCCTTCGATACGACTGGTGCAGAGCAAGGGTGTATTATCAGAAGCTCTTTTTCGTTTTGTGAGAAGTGAAAATGACACGACAGAAGAAATGTGTTTTGCTCAAGTGAGTACTCAGACCATGGCAAAACAGAAATGTCAGAGAAACTGGTAGAGAATAAACGATGTATTACAGCCACAAAAGGCAGTAAACGTATTGCGTTATGTCTCAACTGCGGGAGTTGTAATGTTACAATTCAGATAGTAACCGCATCAAATCGGGCAACATGAACACAAGTGTATTACAGTCATTTTGTATAATATCAGCAGTGTTGTAATCAGAATGTTTATTATGATGTTTACAAACACACAGGCTGCTGAGATATTACGACATGATCACTGTAATATGTCATGAACATGGCTTGTGATGGAAAGAAAACACCATCAGCATCGAGCTGTCACTGAAACGCAGTATCTAGAACTGAGTGGAGTAATTAATAATTTTTATCTTCATCTCGTTTCACTATTATCGTTCATACTTAGTTTATACACGATGTATGGGCATTACGTTTATACCGAAGCTAGAAACTGATAGTTAAACCAGCCACATGGTTACTATGTACGTAGACAGTCAAAGATATTGATGTAGAGGTTGAATGACATAAAATCTGGATTAACGAACAGCTGATTAGTTGAATAATCGCATTTTCGGCCAGTAATCCGAAGTATAAATTTGTATGCTACTGTCTCCTGATAGTTTCCCTATATGCGGAACTACTTAATATTTTCAATTTTTTTTTTCTTGCAGTGTTTTCTGGTTTTATTTGATCCTTGCCATAACTGTGTTACGTCTCCTTTCTTACCAATTACTTTCATAAGCAAATGTACCTCTTAATCACACTGTTAACTTCTAAAGTTTATTTCTTTTGTCTCCTTATTTTCTTCTATTAGAGAAATTCTGAATATTCGATTAATAATGGCTCTAAAAATTCACCTTCGTGCGAGGATCGATTGGTGTTCTCTGTTTTTTTGCTGCTACGTCATCCGTTGTAATATCCTAAACACTAACTCCGTTTCATTAAAAAAAATAGCTTTAAAACATCATGTAACAGATGTGGAGCACAATATGCATAACAACTTACAACCGATTTAGTGAGTACACCGTAATGCCATAGAATACAAGACACAAGTAATATTACGTTATTCAGGCGATAATTCATCTAAACATATGACAAGGGCTTACGGATAATAGTCTTCAGAAAAACACCTTCGACCGCATTTCTGTAGAATAGTTTTTCATGTCGTCGTCGTTGTTGTTGTTTTGTTGTGGTTTTTAGTCACAAAACTAATTTGATACATCTCTCCACACTAGTCTATTCCATGCAGACCTCGTCACTTCAGGATGACTGCTGCACCCAACGTCCATTTGAATCTACATGTTGTACGCAAGTCCTCTACAGTTCTACAGTTCTCACCCCTCACTTCCTTCCATTACGAAATTGATGAATCCCGCACATCCTGTCAATCATTACCAGTTTTAGTCAAGTTATGCAATAAATTTCCATTTATACTCAATTCATTTGAGTACCTCTTCATTAACTATTCTATCTAGCTATGTAATCTTCAGCATTTTTCACTAACATCACATTTTCAAACTTTCTATTCACTCCCAGTCCGAAATGTATATTGTTCACTTTTCACTACTGTAAAAGACTAAAGTCGAAACAAATACCTTAAAAGGAGACTAACTGTTTGTGCTAGAGATAACAAATTCCTCTTTTATAGAAATGATGTTCTTTCTATTGCCAGTCTACATTTTATAGCCTCTTTTTACTTTCGCAAGAGATCGAACGAATAATTCTAGTGTATAAGTTTCTAGTTCACTTTATTCAGCATCACCTGATTTAGTTCAGCTACATTCCATTATCTTTCTTTTCTTTTACTTTTGTTGATTATCATCACGTAACCTCTCTCCAAGGCACTATCAGTTCCTTTAAATTAATCTTCAGGCTCATTTGCTGTGTCCAACAAAATTAAAATCCCACAGGTAAAGTTCAGATCTTTATTTCTTCTCTCTGAACTTTATCCCTCATAACCCGGGTAGGAGTGGGGATGGGGAGTTTACATCGTGCCCAACTTTCGAAAATATTGTAATACAGACAGTTACTTCGTATTTTAGGACTGTGAGTGAAATATTTGTTGTTTCTGATTATATATTGTACCTGATTCCATAAATGTTTTAAATTTTTCTGTTAAACTTAACCCAAACATTTAAGTCTTAGTAGTAGGTGTCACTTTCTCCAATGAACATCATGTAGCAACACCTTACTTACGCACTAGTATCTCTTTGAAAAGAATGTTGCGAAGTATCTCTTTGAAAAGAATGTTGCGCATAAATGTCGGCAACAATTAGTGAAAGCTGCATTTTTAAAAAATTCTTTTAGGGTGGCCACAAGGCAGCCACCGCCCCCTGGCAATGTGCGTTGGTAAGCAAAGGTTAATTCCCCTTCCAAATTTCTTCTTGCTTTCTTTCACTGCTTGCTCAATGTACAAATTAGCATTGGGGGTAGGATGCAGACCTGTCTTACTCTCTTCTCCGCTGAGGGTTACCCTCCATGTCTTTCGATTACCAAAATTGCATTCTCGTCGTAAAGAATTTTTCGCTTTCTGTGTTTTATCCCTGGTGTCGTCAGGAAGTCAAACAGCTCTACAATGCTTAGCTGAGTGGTTACATGGTTGCCTACTATGCAGCGGACCCAGGTTCGATTCCCGGCCAGGTTGGAGATTTTCTCCGCTCGTGGGCTGAGTGTTGTTTTGTCCTCATCATCATTTCATCCTCATCACCGGCATGCAAGTCGCACAGTGTGGCGCCGACTGAATGAGGGCTCCTGGCCAGCAATGCCATACGATCATTTCACTTCATTGCAGCTCTACAGTCACTACCAATCGCGTTCTCTAAAGTACAAATGCTGTGAATGAAGGCTTGTGTTCCTTGAATTTATCATCTAAGATACGTCATAGGTTCAATACTGCTTCGCATGCGCTACATTTCTCTGGAATACGTAATTATCTTCCCCAAGATTGGTTTCTACCAGTTTTTCCGTTTTTTACTAAACAGTTCGTGTCACTATTTTACAGTAGTGGCTTATTAAACTGATCGTTCATTAATACTGCACCGTCAGTGCCTGCCGTCCTCGGTACAAGTATTGTCAGTAAACTCCCAACTTCCGATTCTTTAAAAAATCGATATCCTATGAATGAAACAACTTGAAATGTCTGATTACAAATGAGTTAATGTGTTGGAACTCGATTGGGGGAGGAGGGGGGGGGGGCTGTCTTTAACTTCAAACAGCAGTTGGTTGTGTTTGTCCCTTGTACACAACGAGAACACGTTCACAGTGAGAACAAAAACTTAAGTATACAACAGGTTATTTTTGTTATGCATGGGTCGCGTAACCATGGAAAAGCTGTTGGGTTATCAAATCTAAGTCCAACCTGAATATAACAGATTTTTCTTTGCTCAACATGATGCACACAGTTCACATACAGGGTGACAATTATTGAACTATAAGAAAAAAAGAAAAACGTAAGTTAGTTACGAACTACGGCGTGCACATACTTTCTTCAACATGTAAACGTCACGACAGATATTTGGATTTACGTTATGATATGTTCAGATATGCCTGCCATCATTGGCGACGATGTGGCACAGACGAATAGCGACATTCTGCATGAGCCGCTGAAGTGTCGGAACATCCATGCTGTTGACGACCTCCTCCACGGCTGTTTTCAGGTCAGTAATGGTTTTGGGGTTATTGCTGTATACCTTTTCTTTAATATAGCCGCACAAAAAGGAATCGCATGTGTTCAGATCCGGAGAATACGTCGCCCAATCGAAGCCCATGCCAGTGGCTTCTGAATACCCCAGAGCCAGGATGCGGTCCCCAAAGTGCTCCTCCAGAACATCACTGTCCTGCTTCGATGTACCATCAAGGAATATCGCACCGATTATTCCGTGACTGGAAATTGCACACCACCCAGTCACCCGTTGAGGGTGAAGAGACTTCTCGATCGCTAAATGCGGATTCTCAGTCCCCCAAATGCGTCACTTTTGCTTATTGACGAACCCATCCAAATGAAAGTGGGCTTCGTCCCTAAACCAAATCATACAGCGTAGTGTAGTTTGAACGTCCTAACGCAAACCGTTCAGAAATTATGACTATTTCATTTTATGTAGATCATTAATTGTCACCCTGTAAGACTGAGAGACGGCCAAGTTCTTTAGAATCACAACAGAAATAACACAAAACGACGCTAACATTGAGGGTCGATACCAAATCATATGGACAACTGCGTAGATAAAACACAGAAGATTTTCACATTTGAGCAGTTCGCGAATTCGAAGTAGACAAAAGAGTCTTACAATTATAATCAAACGGGTGTCACAAGTTGATTGGCAGTACAAGTAATTTGAGGGGAGTTCACAACATGGATCGCACTACCGCAATTGCGACACTTAAATTTTCCGAATAATCCGCTACGATGCGCCAGTCGGTACCAAACGGCGACCAGGAGACAAGAAGTCCATGAACGTCTTTCTGCGCCCTCAGTTGCCAACTCTAAAGCAAAGCTCTACATGGGGGAGACAGCTCGACGCTGTGTGCAAATATACATATACACTCCTGGAAATGGAAAACAGAACACATTGACACCGGTGTGTCAGACCCACCATACTTGCTCCGGACACTGCGAGAGAGCTGTACAAGCAATGATCACACGCACGGCACAGCGGACACACCAGGAACCGCGGTGTTGGCCGTCGAATGGCGCTAGCTGCGCAGCATTTGTGCACCGCCGCCGTCAGTGTCAGCCAGTTTGCCGTGGCATACGGAGCTAAATCGCAGTCTTTAACACTGGTAGCATGCCGCGACAGCGTGGACGTGAACCGTATGTGCAGTTGACGGACTTTGAGCGAGGGCGTATAGTGGGCATGCGGGAGGCCGGGTGGACGTACCGCCGAATTGCTCAACACGTGGGGCGTGAGGTCTCCACAGTACATCGATGTTGTCGCCAGTGGTCGGCGGAAGGTGCACGTGCCCGTCGACCTGGGACCGGACCGCAGCGACGCACGGATGCACGCCAAGACCGTAGGATCCTACGCAGTGCCGTAGGGGACCGCACCGCCACTTTCCAGCAAATTAGGGACACTGTTGCTCCTGGGTATCGGCGAGGACCACTCGCAACCGTCTCCATGAAGCTGGGCTGCGGTCCCGCACACCGTTAGGCCGTCTTCCGCTCACGCCCCAACATCGTGCAGCCCGCCTCCAGTGGTGTCGCGACAGGCGTGAATGGAGGGACGAATGGAGACGTGTCGTCTTCAGCGATGAGAGTCGCTTCTGCCTTGGTGCCAGTGATGGTCGTATGCGTGTTTGGCGCCGTGCAGGTGAGCGCCACAATCAGGACTGCATACGACCGAGGCACACAGGGCCAACACCCGGCATCATGGTGTGGGGAGCGATCTCCTACACTGGCCGTACACCACTGGTGATCGTCGAGGGGACACTGAATAGTGCACGGTACATCCAAACCGTCATCGAACCCATCGTTCTACCATTCCTAGATCGGCAAGGGAACTTGCTGTTCCAACAGCACAATGCACGTCCGCATGTATCCCGTGCCACCCAACGTGCTCTAGAAGGTGTAAGTCAACTACCCTGGCCAGCAAGATCTCCGGATCTGTTCCCCATTGAGCATGTTTGGGACTGGATGAAGCGTCGTCTCACGCGGTCTGCACGTCCAGCACGAACGCTGGTCCAACTGAGGCGCCAGGTGGAAATGGCATGGCAAGCCGTTCCACAGGACTACATCCAGCATCTCTACGATCGTCTCCATGGGAGAATAGCAGCCTGCATTGCTGCGAAAGGTGGATATACACTGTACTAGTGCCGACATTGTGAATGCTCTGTTGCCTGTGTCTATGTGCCTGTGGTTCTGTCAGTGTGATCATGTGATGTATCTGACCCCAGGAATGTGTCAATAAAGTTTCCCCTTCCTGGGACAATGAATTCACGGTGTTCTTATTTCAATTTCCAGGAGTGTATATACCAATAATAAGAAGAAGAATGGGTACCTAAATAAAGAGATTAATAGAAATCAACTATTTTCAATTAATGCCTTATATTTATGACTTTGTGTCCGTTTGCGTCCGTTTTAATGTGAACTTACTTTCATATTGTCAAGACCTACACACCCTTGTTAGGTGCTTCTTCTTCCGGCGACGCAAAAATTCTTCGCAACCGTGTCGGTGGTGTAGTTTTCATTTATCGGACTTCTTCGCCCGTGTCGTACTGCATACGTGACATGACATTTTCGTCGTTCGCGGAAGAAAATAAAAAGGTCACGTATTTTTGCACTGAGAAAAATTATTATTCAGATACCGTGAAAGCTACTACACGCATCTCACATCTACACACGTCCTCTCTCCACGAGAACTCAAGACATAAGGTGACAAAAAATTGAATGAAGTTTTTATCTTTTGTTCTCGCCTTCCGGCGTAGCAAAATACATCATTTGCGGGCGCTTACAGTAGTTATCTTTGGCTTTTCCTACGTACCAATACAGCTGTTGCCAACGTTAGGAACGAAAATATCGCTTATTTCACGAAAAAACAGGGAAAAGCGTTAACATCTCACTTCCGGCATACAAAACGGGCACTAACAAAGAAGAAGCAGGCTCTGGCCTGAATTATCAACCTCTTTGCACCAAGCATAGATGTGGGGGCGGCTCATTCGATTGGATACACCAAAATTTGGAGCGAAAGCAACCGACCTTCTCCTGTTGCTGAGATGGCACCACAGAAAATGGTTCAAATGGCTCTGATCACTATGGAACTTAACATCTGAGGTCATCAGTTCCCTAGAACTTAGAACTACGTAAACATAACTAAGCGTTCGCGCGGTTCCAGACTGAAGCGCCTAGAACCGCTCGGTCACAGCGGGCGACGGTGGGACCACAGCGTCTGGTCATTTGATATCCGAACAGAGAAGGCAAAAATGTTATAATTAAATTTTCCCAGAGACATTTAAGTCTTATCTTTATCTACGATAATGTCGGAAGCTGCAGAAATGAATTAAAATTTGTGTCGCGGCCGGGACTCGGAGAAGTAAATTAAAGTTTGTGTTGAGGAGGGCAATCGACTTCGGTAGTTCATGCAGCAAAGTTGTTCACTGTCCTGCGATGGTGTAATGGTCAGTATTTTTGTCTAGTGAGCAAGAAGATACGCGTTCGACTCCGGGCCGCGGTGCAAATTTTAATTCACTTCTGCATGTTCCAACATTATCGTACAAAAATGTTATGCCCAAAAATTAACTGTGGACAGCAGTGAAAGCAGAGCGTGTCTTCCCGTAGCAAGGTTAGACGCTGGCTCCAGCCAACTGAAGCACAGAGCGGCCCGCAGTCCCACTTCAGCGAAAATTCCCAGTTCGCCAGGGATGTTGTCCCCTCTTAATGAGACATACTGAGTGCCCTTCACAGACAATCTGGAACTAGAGACCACTTTGCTCAATACTCTTAATAGAATAACCAAGAAATAGTGGCAGAAAAATGAAACAATATCGCATAGCGATTTGTAACAGTTATGTCATTGTGTGGCATGTTTGACGTTATGTAAGCCAACAAAAGGTTCTAAATGTTTTGAAAATATGTTCAATGTTTGTCGGATGTCACTAAGATGTTCGAAATTGCCGGCCGGGGTGGCTTAACGGTTCTATGCGCTACAGTCTGGAACCGTGCGACTGCTACGGTCGCAGGTTCGAATCCTGCCTCGGGCATGGCTGTATGTGATGTCCTTAGGTTAGTTAGGTTTAAGAATTTCTAAGTTCTAGTGGACTGATGACCTCAGAAGTTAAGTCCCATAGTGCTCAGAGCCATTTGAACCATTTTTTCGAAATTCTGAGAAAAATAGGGGTAAGCTTTAGGGAGAGCCACGAGGGAATAATAAGAGTGGACTACCAAGAACGAAGTACTCGGGTTAAAAATGGTATAAGACAGGATTAGTCTTTCCCCACCCTACTGTTCAATCTGTACATCGAAGAGGCAATGATGGAAATATATGAAAGTTTCAGGAGTGGAATTAAAATTCAAGGTGAAAGGATATTAATGATACGATTCGCTGATAACATTGCTATCCTTAGTGAAAGTGAAGAAGAATTACATTATCTGCCGAATGCAATGAACAGTTTAATGAGTGCAGACAATGGACTGAGAGAAAGCGAAGAAAGACGAAAGTAATGAGAAGCAGCTGAAATGAGAACAGCGAGAAACTTAACATCACGACTGATGGTCACGAAGCAGATGAAATTAAGGACTTCTGCTACCTAGGCAGCAAAGTAAGCAGTGACGGACCGAGTAAGGGGGACATCAAAAAGCAGACTAGCACTGGAAAAAATGGCATTCCTTGCCAAGAGAAGTCTACTAGTATCAGATATAGGCCTTAATTTGAGGAAGAAGTTTCTGAGTATGTGCGTTTGCAGCAGAGCAGTGTGATAGTGAAATATGGACTGTGGGAAAACCGTAGCAGAAGAGAGTCGAAGCGTTTGAGATGAGGTGCTACAGACGAATGTTGAAAATTAGGTTGACTGATAAGATAAGGCATGAGGAGGTTCTGCGCAGAATCGGAGAGGGAAGGAAAATGTGGAAAACACTGACAAGGAGAAGGGACAGGATGAGGGTATGACTTCTATTGTACCAGAGGGAGTTGTAGAGGGCAAAAATTGTAGAGGAAGACGGAGACTGGAATAAGTCCAACAAATAATTGAGGACGTGTACTGGAAGTGCTACTCTGAGATGAAGAGGTTGGCACAGGAGAGGAATTCGTGGCGGGACGCATCAAACCAGTCAGAAGACTTATGACAAAAAAAAAGTGCTGTCATTATAGAACACTGAGTGATTATAGCCTGGGTAATTTGCTCTCCATTTTAAGCAAATTCTATTTTTCAGTCACCTCACTCCTTATGTTGACATACAGCCTGAACTACGTGTCTTCCAATGATATAATTTTGCGACTGCAGTCAGTGGTATATCTGGTTACTGTCTACAAAATGTGATGCGAATAGAGTCTGTAGCAAAGAACTAATAAGTCAAAACGTCATGCCTCATATTGAAGTCTTACTGCATGAACAGCAAAAAGGTAGCTAACGATAAACGATTTCCTTTCCATCATTTTACGGGGATGTAAATGACAAAAATTTTCATGAAGCTTTGTAATTACGTGTAAAGTTTCTTGGAAGTTGCTAAGGGCTCTCATTCTCAAATACTGTACGAATATAATCTGGGCAATTTGTACCCCCTGAATTGCTGTGCCTCAATACACGTACACGGTCTCCAACTTCATAATACTTGTCTTACTGTGTTAAACCTTTAAAACATACACTACTGGCCATCAAAATTGTTACACCAAGAAGACATGCAGATGATAAACGGGTATTCATTGGACAAATATATTATACTAGAACTGACATGTGATTACATTTTCACGCAATTTGGGTGCATAGATCCTGAGAAATCAGTACCCAGAACAACCATCTCTGGCCGTAATAACGGCCTTGATACGCCTGGTCGTTGAGTCAAACAGAGCTTGGATGCCGTGTACAGGTACAGCTGCCCATGGAGCTTCAACACAATACCACACTTCATCAAGATGGCGTATTGTGACGAGCCAGTTGCTCGGCCGCCATTGACCAGACGTTTTCAATTGGTGATAGATCTGGAGAATGTGCTGGCCAGGGAAGCAGTCGAACATTTTCTGTATCCAGAAAGTCCCGTACAGGACCTGCAACATGCGGTCGTGCATTATCCTGCTGAAATGTATGGTTTCGCACGGATCGAATGAAGGGTAGAGCCATGGGTCGTAACACATCTGAAATGTAACATCCACTGTTCAAAGTGTCGTCAATGTGAACAAGATGTGACCGAGACGTGTAACCAATGGCACCCCACACCATCACGCCGGGTGATACGCCAGTATGGCGATGACGAATACACGCTTCCAATGTGCGTTCACCGTGATGTCACCAGACACAGATGCGACCATCGTGATGCTGTAAACAGAACCTGGATTCATCCGCAAAAATTACGTTTTGGCATTCGTGCATCCAGGTTCGTCGTTCAGTACACCATCGCAGGCGCTCCTGTCTGTGACGCAGCGTCAAGGGTAACCGCAGCCATGGTCTCCAACCTCATACTCCATGCTACTGAAAACGTCGTCGAACTGTTCGTGCGGATGGATGTTGTCTTGCAAAAGTCTCCATCTGTTGACTCAGGGATCGAGAGGTGCCTGCACGATCCGTTACAGCCATGCGGATAAGATGCCTGTCATCTCGACTGCTAGTGATACGAGGCCGTTGGGATCCAGCACGGCGTTCCGTATTACCCTCCTGAACCCACCGATTCCATACAATCCGACCTTTATCAAAGTCGGAAACGTGATGGTACGCATTTCTCCTCCTTACACGAGGCATCACGACAACGTTTCACCAGGCAACGCCGGTCAACTGCTGTTTGTGTATGAGAAACCGGTTGGAAACTTTCCTCAAGTCAGCACGTTGTAGGTGTCGCCACCGGCGCCAGCCTTGTGTGAATGCTCTGAAAAGCTAATCAGTTGCATATCACAGCATCTTCTTCCTGTCGATTAAATTTCGCGTCTGTAGCACGTCATCTTCGTGGTGTAGCAATTTTAATGGCCAGTAGTGTACTTGTATGTCGCAATGATTGGACTGTGACAGCCTTTTAAATTTTTAAATTTGTTCAATAATTACGTCAAATACTCATCATTCGACCTCTGTTTTCTCTGGAAGTCGATAGATATGCAGCTTAACTGTTTAGTAATAAAGACTTCATTTTTCTTGGTGTCCGTGTGTTACGCAGTTCTGTCATGGATGACTCTGCCAATGAGCTCGAAGATACTAAGCGTCTGCCGTCTACTCCTTTCAATTTAGGTTTCTCAGTGCTTTGCCAAATTCTTCTCTCATAAGATATCTTTCATCGCGTCATCTACTTAGTCTTCCCTAATACTGTCTTCATTTCCTTTGAACAGTCCTTCTACATATTCCTTCCATCTCCCTGCCTTCCCTTCTTTGCTTAGTACACAGTTGCCATCTCAGCTCTTAATTTTCGTAAACATGCCTATCTTTTCTCTAAAAGGCCCTTTAATATTCCTATCGGTAGCATCTATGTTTCCCAAAGCTATGCATGCCCCTACAGTCTTGCGTTTCTCGACCAGCCGTACCTGCTTTGCCATTTTGCACTCATGTAGCCTCAGTTTGTACCCACCTCTATCCATTTTGCTGGCTTCATTTGGTAAAATTTGTAAATTCAGTCAGTTACATTCAGTATCTCATTAGTAATACAAGGATTTCTACCGGGCAGTTTATTTTTCTCTGATACTCCTCTGCCTTCACTATTTCATCTGTCAACTCTACCGATTCGTCTACTATTGCATTTCTTTTCTCCGTTTAAGTCTACTGTTGACAAATTTTCGAACTCTCAACAGTCTTCCAGCTTATCGAGATACCATTCCCTTGATTTCCTTCCTTTCTGCAGTTTTCTCAGGTTTACTCTACTCCTCATAACCAATAAATTATGGTCACAATCCACGTCTGTTAGCGAAATGTTTTGCAACTCAAAATAGCATAAGTACTATCAGACCAATTGTGTGATTGGATTGAAGAGTTCTTAGGTAACTAACGCAGCATGTCATTTAGGTTCAAATGGCTCTGAGCACTATGGGACTTAACTTCTGAGGTCATCAGTCTCCTAGCACTTAGAACTACTTAAATCTAACTAACCGAAGGACATCACACACATCCATGCCCGAGGCAGGATTCGAACCTGCGACCGTAGCGGTCACGCGGTTTCAGATTGTAGCACCTAGAACCGCTCGGCCACCCCGGCCGGCCACAGCATGTCATTCTCAATGGAGAGAAGTGTTCCGAAGTAAGAGTGATTTCAGGTGTGCTGCAGGGGAGTGTCGTAGGACCGTTGCTATTCACAATATACATAAATGACGTTGTGGATAACATCGGAAGTTCACTGAGGCTTTTTTCGGATGATGCTGTGGTACATCGAGAGGTTGTAACAATGGAAAATTGTACCGAAATGCAGGAGGATCTGCAACGAATTGACGCATGGTGCAAGGAATGGCAATTGAATCTCAATGTAGACAAGTGTAATGTGCTGCGAATACATAGAAAGAAAGATCCTTTATGATTTAGCTACAATATAGCAGGACAGCAGCTGGAAGCAGTTAATTCCATAAATTATCTGGGAGTACGCATTAGGAGTGATTTAAAATGGAATGATCATATAAAGTTGATCGTCGGTAAAGCAGATGCCAGACTGAGATTCATTGGAAGAACCCTAAGGAAATGCAATCGAAAACAAAGGAAGTTGGTTACAGTACACTTGTTCGCCCACTGCTTGAATACTGCTCACCAGTGTGGGATCCGTACCAGATAGGGTTGATAGAAGAGATAGAGAAGATCCACCGGAGAGCAGCGCGCTTCGTTACAGGATCATTTAGTAATCGCGAAAGCGTTCCGGAGATGATAGATAAACTCCAGTGGAAGACTCTGCAGGAGAGACGCTCAGTAGCTCGGTACGGGCTTTTGTTGAAGTTTCGAGAACATACCTTCACCGAGGAGTGAAGCAGTATATTGCTCCCTCCTACGCATATCTCGCGAAGAGACCATGAGGATAAAATCAGAGAGATCAGAGCCCACACGAGGCATACCGACAATCTTTCTTTTCACGAACAATACGAGACTGGAATAGAAGGGAGAACCGATAGAGGTGCTCAAAGTACCCTCCGCCACACACCGTCAGGTGGCTTGCGAAGTATGGATGTTGATGTAGATGTAGATCTAATTTCAAAATTCCTGTCTTAGAATTATAGACACTCTTAGATGTCTTCATCATTCTTTTATGTCTTTCTAAACCAAGTATTATGATTAAATTGTGCTCTACCACGGGGTTTCCTCTCTCATTCCTTTCGGCAGTGCATTTTCTCCTACTATTTTTCCTTTGCATCCCTTCCTACAATCGAATTGCAATCCCCCCAAAACGGTTTTCGTCTTCTTTAACTATTTGAATTATTTATTTTATCTCATTATGTATTCCTTCACTCCCTCCATCATATGTAGAGCTAGTCAGCAAATAAACTTATTTTACTGCTCTGTCTGATGGATTTGTATCTGTTCTGGCTATGATAATGCCTTTACTATTTTGTTCATGGCAGCTTTATCACATTCCTGACTGCTAATTCATTATTAGACGTATCCCTGCATAAGTGCTTCTTGATTTTGTGCTGGTATGTTCTGACCTGATCTGAAGCCCTGATTCTTGCACAATTTACATAAGCTATCAATTAGTCTATTTAGATTCTCAAACCTATCTGTCTAATTAATACAACACCACCAGGATATGCGAATGGGACACTATTTCACATCCATTATATTTCATCTAATAGGATGCTATCGTCCTTAAAACATACAGTAGGGCTTCATGTCCTCAGGAAGTAATAACGGCTGTAGTTTTCTCATACCTTCTGCTGTTGCAGTACCAATGTGTTGGCTAAGGTTACAAGGCTAGATGAATCAGTCACCTTGATTGTTGACTCTGCAACTGCTCAAATGGTTGATCCCCCTTTCAGAAACCAGATCGTTGTCTGGCCTCTCCACAAGTGACACACTCTGATTGGGGTGCACCTACTTTACGGCCATCTTTATTGTAGATGTTCACAATCCACCTCAGCTAAGTACATGGTTCCCGCGGGATTTTTTGCTTAATGATATAACTACTGCAACATCCATTCACTTGAAGCTGGTTAGTGTAGTTAAGCCTTAGTGTGTCTCCACAATTTTTACCTCCATATTACCCTCCTTTACCAAATTAGCTATGCCTTAATGCATTGATTAGCTATTCCATCTGATACTGCTACAGTATTTTTCTTACATTATGCATGAAAACACACACCACTGTGTTGTAATATTTTACAGTATTTCTTACTTAGTTTAGAAACCGGTTTTGGGTTGTTACGTTATCATCAGGTACAGAGATAAATTATGTGTCGCAATGAAAATTTTGTAGAATAAAAATTTTCAAACTATTGTGATGTAAGATTACTGAACTGTGATACAATATGTGACACATTAATTGATAAACTACACAGAAAATTTAAATTGTTTTAAGAAGAAAATAAATTGAAAAGTAAACTTACTTACAATAGAAATAGAGGTACATCAACACGCCATAAGGAGACCGTCACGCCACAGCAAGAACAAAGATGACCGCAGCACATTTCATGCCTACACGAAAAAACTTTCAAATTATGTCCACTTGTGTTAAGTGGTTTAGCGGTGCAACTGTAGCCTGCTGATGAGTTCTAACCTCGAAACTTGCTTCTAATTAAAATCTTAAGTAGTCAACAAATTTTGTGAATGGAGGTAGTATTTCTGAAAACTTTTAGTATTTTTTAAACAGTAACGGCCGATTAACAGACTAGACAGTTTTAAATTGTGGTTGTTGTACGGTTAAACGACAGAAAAAAATGTTCAGATGTGTGTGAAATCTTATGGGACTTAACTGCTAAGGTCATCAGTCCCTAAACTTACACACTACTTAATCTAAATTATCCTCAGGACAAACACACACACCTATGCCCGAGGGAGGATTCGAACCTCCGCCGGGACCAGCCGCACAGTCCATGACCGCAGCGCCTAAGACCGCTCGGCTAATCCCGCGCGGCAAACGACAGAAAAGCTGTGGTTAAAGTAGGAAATAAAATGACAGGAAGTTTTCGTGTGGGTACGGGAAATGGAGTATCACCAATCGTTCTCAATCTGGCACTCGAAAAGGTACTGCAGAAGTTCGAAAATTCTGACTTTCAGATGTTGAAAATGACAGTGAAAATATTACCTATCTCGCCTGCGCAGATGATACTGCCGCAATAGCATGCACGCAAGAAGAACCGATGAGCAGTGGTCTATAAGAAGCAGTCTTTCTGAAGGCACCTCTGATCTGCGAGATTTTCGAATGCTTGTGAACTTTCGCAGAACCAGATAGGGAGTGGTCAGTCACTTGTTCAAAACGATGTGCTTATAATGGTGGCCGTGGAACGCATATCAGACTCACCGCCACTCGGAATCAACACGAGAAGGCCTCTATGGGTGGCGTAAAGGACGTCAGTGAAACCACTCCTTCCCTTGAGACGTTGAATCTCAGATATTTTGCGGTCGAAATCAACAGTTCGGAATGCGATAAGAATCAGGATGACGTTGTCGATTTACTTCTCTGATGACATTATGCGCCGATAACACCACTGAATATGATCACGCCGCGCAGGATTAACCGAGCGGTCTAGGCACTGCAGTCGTGGACTGTGAGGCTGGTCCTGGCGGAGGTTCGAGTCCTCCCTCGAGCATGGGTGTGTGTGTCCTTAGGATAATTTAGGTTAAGTAGTGTGTAAGCTTAGGGACTGATGACCTTAGCAGTTGCGTCCCATAAGATTTCACACACGTTTTTTCTAATATGATCACACCCCTTTGGATTGCGGTTTGACCGCAATTTTCGCTTTGATTTACAGTGTGGAAGCGCTAGGGACATGAAAAATTATTCGACGAAACTTGAAGTCACTGGACGCAGCAAATTTTGCTTTTGCTTTTTCAGCTCTCCTGTGGCGTGATTGCACAGATATGTGATATTCAGATGTCTGAACGAAATGGCAAAGGGTCGCTCTAAGAACTACCCAGTTCGGCTACATTGTCAATGCCATTTACCTACTTTTTTGAGCTCTTTAAGAATGTACCTATACATAGAAAACCCCTGATGATAGTCCTAGGCATCTACAGATAGGTAACCCCTTGACAACTCTATGTCCCTCCATACCTATTATCAGGCAGCCAGGATTCTCAACAGAGGTTTTCTCTGGTCGGGTACATTATTAACATAGTCAATGACAGTGCCAATGACAGTGTTACCGAACTGGGTATTCTTACTTACACGCGTATCAGTGTTCAGCAGCTCCGTGACCACACCATGGGAGAAGGGGACAAAGTTCGTATGGCCCCACGTTCCATTGTTGCGAAATTTATTCAAGATGGTGGATCCACTATGGGGGCGATAGATATGGCAACGTCGCTACGACATCATGGCGGGAAGACAGGTCAATTGGGCTACCTCCACTAACCTAAGCCCCTCCCTCAGAAAACCTTTTAGATGCACTTGCGATGGCGTGTAACAACACGAGCAATTCGCGGCGATGCATCAGCCATGTTTGGCTGGTAAACACCTGCATGGCTAGAAGCAGCTTGCATGTCCTGTTAGGATCGCTAGGAACAATGAAACCTGTGCTATTCTGTGAAGCATTGGAACAGATTTCTGCTGCATCTGCTAGGGTGAGTCACTCGGCAATTAGGTCATCGCTAGACTGCAGGTAGAGAGGGAACACGCCAGCAATGTTGAAAAAGTGTGCATCCAGCGAGTGACTTGGCTCTTATTTACATAGACATGTGATGTAAGTGTAACACTCGAAGAAGTCTAACAGTAGACATGACTTTCAGCTGCTGTCGGAAGTGGCCCGAGAGCAGTGGCTTGGGCCCCATTGGCACCCATACATAAAAATAAAGAAATGAATCCATCAGTGGCTCGCGTAGGCGTCGACGCATGCGCATGTTGGAAAAGTTCGCTGTATGACGCAGCTGACGATAGTTCGAAAGCGTTTTTTACGTGCAATGAGTGTTTGTGCACTGCATTATTTTCGGCTGTTTAAGCATTGTGAGAGTGTTTGCATAGCCTTACACATGCATTACCTTTTGAAAATTTACGAGTTGTTTTCATGTCTGTTGCATTATTTTGTGAACAGGTGTGCAGGCTGTGCAATGCATGATTTTGGCAGTTGATGATTAGCGAGTGTGTCAGCAGAGCCTTTTACCTGCTTATTTTGACATTTTATAAGTTGTTTGCGTTATTTTGGTGATTTACGAGTAGTTTGCAAGTCTGTAGACTATTAACTGCGACCTCAAGCACGCCAGGTTGAGTGTTTTATATCTGTGTGATAAATAATCTATGTACAATCCATCCCTAAAGAAATTGTATACATTATTTCGACAGTTTAGAATTTTCAAGTGTGTTTGCAGAGCATTGCTTTGACAATTTACGTGTCATTTGCGTGTCTGTACATCAGTGTACTGCATTATTTCGGTGATTTACGAGTAGTTTTCAGGTCTGTAGGCTGTGTATTGCGACCCCAAACATGTCAGAGCATGTGTTTTGTATCAGTGTAATAGATAAACCTGAAATCCGTCCCTAAATAAACTGTTCCTTTGTGAATAAAGTACACTCCTTCCTCTCTCCAGCAGCCCAGCACAAGCTGAGTCATTTTCCCATCATTTTTCCACCAGATCACCATGGGATGAAAGCGCCCTCTGGTGGCAGTACTGTGTACTAGGTCAGTTGGATTCTGGACCTCAAGGTGGGCACACTGATGGAGCTACTACCTCAAATTGCTTAAATGAAGACTGCTTGTAAAATAGAGACTTATGTCCATCCTATCCAGGAGCTCAGCAAAGGTTGAGTCCTTTTCCCACCAGTTCTCCTTCCCGGACTGCCATCTTGTATTAGGTAACAGAAGGGATGACAGCACCCTCTGGTGGCAGTACTGTGTAGTAGGTCAGTTGGACTCTGAACCTCATGGTGGACACACTGAACGCAGCTACTGCCTCAAATTATTTAAATAAACATTGCATGCAAATTAAAGACTCACATCTGTCCTATCCAGCACAGGCTGAGTCATTTCCCAGCCAATTCCTACGATGAGGTGGCAGTTGGATGACTTAGGTTAGTGAAGGTAGCCCAAGTGAGCTATTTTCCCGCCATTTACTTAGGTTAGTGGAGGTATCCATGGTGAGTTGCATTGCCCTGCTGAAATTTGAACTTCTCGCTATTTTCTGGTGGGGGGGGGGGGGGTGGTGTAGGAGAGGGGGAGGGGGTTATGTTAGTGGAGGTAGCCGAATTGACCTATCTTCCTGCCAAAATTTGAACTTCCTGCCATGACATCATTTGGATGTTGCCATATCTATTGCCACCAACTTGGATCCGCCATCTTGAATAAATTTGACAACAATGGAACGTGGGGCCATACGAACCTTGTCCCATTACTCACGGAAGGGCAGGAAACAGGAGGAATGAAAAAGCTAAGAAACCTTTGCTGCTTGCGATCGCATTCAGATTTTGTGGAACGGGTTTGAACGGCCCGTGGTGCTCCCACACTGCATAACAGGGGAAGTATTGGTGTCACACTGCACTCCACAGGGGTGAGATCACGTTCAGAGTCTTTAGAAAAGTGGTCAACGGACGGCATGATTTCATTGATGCCATTTATGCCACTCTGTGAGGCCTTCTCCTGTTGATTCTCAGAGGTTGTGTTTCTGAAATGTTTTCCTCGCCCACACATAAGAAAACCGCGTAATTTCAACGCAGGGTGTCGCGGCAGGTGTCAAAAGCGGGGGTGAAATGTGAGTAAGAGTTGCTGTGACGACCTTCCTGCTGTGTGACTAGTCCACGTTGGCTCAGGGCAGAATTTTGGTGAAATCTGGACCCAATGTGTCACTAGTAACCAACCTTACACCTCACATGAGATTCTGAGCTCCGGCCTTTCTTTCACATGTGTCGACACCTTGCTGTTTGAAACGGTGCCCAACCCTAGGATAACTTCTGACAGCGCCATGCTTTTGCACCGTTACAGAGGAAGTTCGTAGGCACCTGTGACCCAAATAACGGAAAACAATTACGGCGTTTCAGAAAAATAATCCGTTAATTGTGTTATGCACTGTAGAAGATGTAGAAATGATCCAACATGGAGCAACACATTTCGTTATGGTATCGCTTAGAGGGAGCAGTAGCTTTAGCGAGATAACTCCAGTGGCAGACGCTAGAGTCATCTTTATGAATCACAGAAAAATTTTTTGTTTGAATTCCGAAAGCATTTGTTCGAAGAAGAGTCGAGAAACACATTACGTCCTCCCACATATGTCCCATAAAATGACGCTGACGAGTAGATGAGAGAAATTACAGCTGACATGGAAACTTACCGACTGTCGTTCTTCCCACACGCCATTCGCGATCTGAAGAAGGAATGGGGGAAATGGTGGTGATACCACATGCCGTAAGGTGGGTTGTGAAATTTCGATGTAGCTTTATGTGTATATACGAAGCTTAAAAATATCATTCCACTTTTCGTGACTAACAGAGCACGACAAGAACTTTAATTAAGGCAAAGTGGGGCATCACAAGCACCATGTACTCCACGCTTGAGTTCCAGCACTCGGCCTTTCTCGGAACTATTCGGTACTTCTCGGCTGTGCTCGGTCCTTCTAGGAACAACTACCTGTAGCGTGACTTCCTATTACCTGTGGTTCTTCTAGCATTTGATGCGTTTATTTTTCGGTTGGGTCGAATTTCTTCAGGATCGTGGTGTCAGTGCTGTTTATCATTCGTTACCGATTCGTCGGATAAAGGAAGTCACGGTACCGGCGGCTGTTTGTACAGAAATGAGGCAGCCTCACAATCCATCGTCCCAAGCCTTTAAAAATGAATGGGAATCAAGAGCAGAAGGATGAGAATTCTCAATATCTATTTTACTTCAGCATAAGCGGCGGTTACAGCAAATTTGCTACAGAATGGCATTACAATACCACACAGGTAGAACTGAACCACTTAGTTGACGATGAATGATCGAAAGCTTATGATCTGCAGAAGACATTCTGTGTTCTGGACATCAAGAAGCGCTTTGTGCTAAATCTGTGAGGCATGAAACACGTGATGAAGTTAGTGACACGAATAGCAATTTTTCTGAATTCACACGCATTTTTACACCGTCAGTTGCAACAGCTTTTCATCGTACCGAACAAAGAGTAATGGGTCAAATGGCTCTGAGCACTATGGGACTTAATATCTGAGGTCATCAGTCCCCTAGACTGAACTAACCTAAGGACATTACACATATCCATGCCCGAGGCAAGATTCGAACCTGCGACCGTAGCAGCAGCGCGGTTCCAGACTGAAGCGCCTAGAACAAAGAGTATGGAGACGCTGTACAGGTTGAGTCAGCTGCCCCTGTCCACGTATTTTATGCGACCCACAATGCCTTCAAATACCACATGCGACACTTTCATATCCTATCGCTTTCTACATGCAAACTGTCAGTCCTACAGTAATTATGAGTAGCACCTGTTTGTAGGAAACTAAAAAAAAAATAAAAAAATATACCTCCAAAAGAGACCTTCAAGTGCGGTTTTCTTTAATAACCTGAACTGCGGCCTCCAGCGAAAACAGTACGAAATTTAATTACACTAAATTTTCTATTAAACGACGGGCTCCTTTTTTTTTTTTTTTTTTTTTTTTTTTATTTTTTTTGTAGGAGTAACAGGTTGCATGTAGTCAGTGAGAAAATATGAAAATCTCATGAGTGGGTTATGAAGGTGTTACACATTTCATAAAATCTATTGGTAGGGGCAGCTGTTTGGTTGGTTGGTTGGGGCTACTGAATCACCCTGTATTTCACTGCAGAGTATGCCAGTCACATCGGAGGGCTTGGCTCGAACTATGACTCGGTACATGACCTACCCCTGTTGAATTTAGGAAGGAAAAAGGAAAGCAGGAGCGAAAATTATAACGTCTTGAATGTGCTGCAGACCTCGCATTTTAAGTGGACTTTGATGCACGCTATCTACAGTAAGACGCTGCAAGGTGAGACACAATGTATTTCTGATTTGATGGGTTTGCAGTCCAAAGGAATCGACTGCACAGCGACCACCACAGCGCGGCCAAACGGCACCAAAGAAGCGCTGACCTGTGCGCCAGTGGAGAGAGCGGGCGGCGCCACACCTCCAAGAACACGGAATTCAGCGGTCCCTGTCAACGCTAATTGAACCACACGCCCATCGCCGGTCGGCCCAATTCGGTCGTAGTCATCAAGAGCATGAGTGCTATGTATTATGAAGACGATACATAGCCTGAGTTCTGCGAGTAGTAATAGTCCACATAAGTAACAGCATGTAGGAGGCCCAGAAGGACATCGAACAAGTTAAGTAATGGTTCTTTTCTTTGTAGAAATAAAGTGTTCAATAAATCCACAACTGTTTTGTACAGGTGATTTTGGATTCCTGCCATCGGCCATCAGAACTTCTCCCCTTCTCTGTTTGTGTCAGTGCTGACTCACATAGTAACCGACGAAACAATGGATATGCAATTAAAACAGATAATTGCATTGTAGAAGCTACAGTTTCTGACAAAAAAAAACATCAATTTCCCTAAGTGGCGTTAAAGAAGTTTCAAAGAACTCACTGCGCTGTTGACGGAATTACGATTATAGTTCCCTAACGTTTTGAGGGCTCTCCAATCATACATCTCTTTTTGACGCATTTTAGAGACCGTTTGTCCACTGGGCTGAGAGCACCTCTGTGGATGTGCAGATGGAACTGATCGACGTGCAGTGTAATTCCCGTCTAAAAGACAAATTATCTTACGTTAAAACTGTCCTGGAATTATTCGATAATGAAACTAAATAATTGACGATCATGTGGCAACCTAAGTGAAGAAAACCTGCGAAATTGTCTGGTCTCCCCGTATGCAGACAGTTTCTACAAGAAAGAGATTTGGTAATGTATTTATTATATTCAGTGCGCTGCAAAAAATTACGTAATAGTGAAAATTTGTTTCGTTCGTGAGC
This sequence comes from Schistocerca americana, assembly GCF_021461395.2. Classification (NCBI taxonomy): domain Eukaryota; kingdom Metazoa; phylum Arthropoda; class Insecta; order Orthoptera; family Acrididae; genus Schistocerca; species Schistocerca americana. The sequence goes on along the minus strand of NC_060124.1, from coordinate 557,055,594 downwards.
TATGTTGGTCAGAAATATGAAAAGAACCCGTGTGGATGGCGCAGCGGCATGTAATGCAGCGCGTTTGCAGTTTTCCCCTTTTCCAGTTCTTCCCAGGTGGACAGTGTGGCGTTACGGTGGGGGCAGTGAGCACTTACCTGAGAGAGATCTGCATACCTGCACACATGCAAAATTTCTGTAATTCGTGAACTAAGGTAATCGATGCCTGAAATATGCGTAAAGTGACAATGCAGCCACGGTATTGATACTGTCACATCGAAACGACAGTGAGAGTCAGATGTCTTCAACAAAGTACAACAGTTAGAACTGAAAGCACGTTTATTAATGATACCAAAGTACAGCCAGAACAGGACTGACGTCCTGCACGGAGAGTGTAGCTACTTGTACAAATTTGGAATATTTCATAATGCCTGTATTTATACAGCCATCGAATACAATGGTATTACGATCTACATACGTTACAAACATAAGATATTTCAAGAATCTTTAGCAAATAGTAAATACGAAGTAACAAAAAAATGCGAGTGGTAGGGTTTGAACCGGAACTGGCAGAACCCCAAGAAGAAATGCTGATCTCCGCTCTACACTGTATGCGCTAGAGCCCGCAGTATTGCTCCTTCTCCTGGTCGCTACATCAGGCGTTCCCATTCGAACCCATCACAGCGCCCTGCATCCAGATCTTGTTGATGGTCCACTATATGCCAAAGCTTCGCAATCAGCGAGTGGGTCTTCAGTTTCCTTGAATTTCCCAGCTTCGATCTGCGCCTTTGGACTTTAGTTGGGCTTCATACGGAGGACGTGGTGAGGTTCAAATTCCTCGACGACGAATGATACGATATGGCACAAAGCTGCGAGTTAGTACCTTCCACGATATTTACATCTTTCGCACCGGTGTAAAAATCCATACGAAGTCTCCCATCTCTGTCTCACTCCCCAGTGCTTGATGTTACTTCAGCCTTGACGCTTTTCCTGGACGTCCACGTTTCGTATGCGAGCCAGCTACCTTGCTTCTTCAGTCCTGGTGACGATGGGTCACCTACGTTGGGTTGCATTCGTGAGTGGCTCCCAGGGACTGCTCGATGTATTCTGCAGATGAGGCTTCCGGGAATGAATTCCTTATGTAGCCCACAAGCGTGGATTAGGCCCGAGTTCCGCTTGAGATGTAGCAAATATATGCTCAGCAAGGTTGTGTCTTTCTATGAAACTTGAGGAATTTCACACCATCGAAACAGTATTTCTGTTCATCCAATTCTACGTATTGCCTCTCCTTTCTAGACACTGCTACGTCAACCAATAGTATGAGCCTGTTCAAACTCAGTAACAACCTAATAAATTGTTATGCATTTTTGAACATCTTATAAGGGAAACTTTTACAGTGTTCCCCCCTATCTTCATGATCTGAGGCACTTTCTCATTCCTCACCTTGGCTACAAGCATGCTGTCATCCTTCCAATAAAGTCTCGTCTGGATTTCAAATTCTATTCTAATTCTGTTCATTGGTTTCCTGTAAGTTGTCCTGAGCCAACCATCATTCGTTTCCTGACTGTCTTCCAGTGTCGACAGTGCAGTCTAAAGATGTATGTAACACTTTTTGCTAGAAGATGAGATGTTAATGCTTTGAGTATCTCGCATTTACTTCGATGTTTTACATCTTAGATGTGGAACTCATTGATTTACATCTTCTGTTGATCTGAAAATGCGAGTTGCGCGTATGTGGAACTCTAATTTTCGTCTTCTTTTAGTCTTCCTAACGATGGCAGAGTCCCTCATTAATTAACCACCACACAGAAATATCGCGATCACAAAAAAGATGGTACAGCAGTATTAGTATCGATAAGCACTGCTGCTGCCACTGATGGAGGCAAGTCAGCAACTCGTAATGGTTGTAACTCAGGGTGAAATAAGACACCACTCGATTGCGACAAAATGCCAAAGAACAAACGGCATCAACACGAGCCGGCCACTGCTCAGTTACAAAACAAGTCATACAAGATAAAAATAGTTTGTTGGTTCCAAATAGAAGAGGCAATCAAAAAGTTTCCGTTCGAGGGCTGTACATTCCAGGATTGGTTTGTTAATCAGGGAAAATCGCCGTATAAATGCAATCATCCCATCGACACACCAGACTGGTGACACCTGTTTGGTTAACCGCCATGTCCTACTGCATGAAGAAGTCCGTAACTGTCTGTAGTACGTCCTTGTCCGACAGAAATCGTCGACCCTTCAAGGCTTTCTTTGAGGTACTGAAAATCGCATGGGTTAGGGTTAGGATTGTAGGATGGGTGCTCGAGCGTCTCCCATTTGAGTTGGAATAACTTCTGTGTTACGACCTCCACGACATGGGGACTCACGTTATCATGAAGGCGCACGGAACTTGGAGCACCATTGCACAGGGGTGGTTTTCGACACTCATGCTGCCCCGCACATCTTCTTCATTCTTCTATGTGTGTCTGCCGGTGTTCGTTCTTTGGGAGCCAGGGAAAGAACAACATGACGCTGGCCATGTTTGCACGCTCTTGGTAATAACGTCACCATAGATCATGTTCCCCCATTTACTGCATACACGTCGGAAAGACAAGAACGCCACATTAACCGCTTGCCTACATGTCGCCGCTTATGTACCCTATCGGAGTGGCGCTACGTTACGTATACTCAGCTGCAACGCTCTCAGACTGATACTTTGAGACCACCCTTTATACTTCAGTGAATCATTGTTTTGAACTATGAATAGAAATACAGATCTCGACTTAGATACTTGATGATTCATCACGAGCAGAAATATCGTCATACACTCCTAATTACTAAACAGACCCGTGATGTGTAGTACCCAAAAACGGATTGGATAACTGAGATTTAAATTCCTTATAAAAAAATTTAAAACATGTTAAATTTTGCATGTATTACTGAAAAATGTCTATTTGACATAAGAAAGGAAATAAGAATATATGTGCGAAATTATAATTTTATAATTAAATTTTCCTTGTTAACAGCGTCCACCTACAAACTACACTACTCGCCATTAAAATTGCTACACCATAAAGATGACGTGCTACAGACGCGAAATTTAACCGACAGGAAGAAGATGCTGTGATATGCAAATGATTAGCTTTTCAGAGCATTCACACACTGTTAACACCGGTGGCGACCCCTACAACGTGCTGACATGAGGAAAGTTTCCAACCGATTTCTCATACAAAAACAGCAGTTGACCGGCGTTGCCTGGTGAAACATTGTTATGATGCCTCGTGTAAGGAGGAGAAATGCGTACCATCACGTTTCCGCCTTTGATAAAGGTCTGATTGTAGCCTATAGCGATTGCGGTTTGTCGTATAGCGACATTGCTGCTCGCGTTGGTCGAGATGTAATGACTGTTAGCAGAATATGGAAACGGTAGGTTCAGGGGGGTAATACAGAACGCCGTGCTGGATCCCAAGGGCCTCATATCACTAGCAGTCGAGATGACAGGCATCTTATCCGCATGGCTGTAATGGATCGTGCAGCCACATCTCGATCCCTGAGTCAACAGATGGGGACATTTTCAAGACAACAACCATCTGCATGAATAATTCGACGACGTTTGCAGCAGCATGGACTATCAGCTCGGAGACTGTGACTGCGATTACCCTTGACGCTGCATCACAGACAGGAGTGCCTGCGATGGTGTACTCAACGACGAACCTGGGTGCACGAATGGCAAAACGTCATTGTTTCGGATGAAACCAGGTTCTGTTTACAGCATCATGATTGTGGTATCCGTGTTTGGCGACATTGCGTTGAACGCACATTGGAAGCGTGTATTCATCATCGCCATACTGGCGTATCACCCGGTGTGATGGTATGGGGTGCCATTGGATACACGTCTCGGTCACCTCTTCTTCGCATTGACGGCACTTTGAACAGTGGACGTTGCATTTCAGATGTGTTACAACCCATGGCTCTACCCTTCATTCGATGCCTGCAAAACCCTACTTTTTAGCAAGATAATGCACGACCGCATGTTGCAGGTCCTGTACGGGCCTTCCTGGATACAGTGAGAGGTGGCATGAGCCCCCTCTCATATTTCTCTGAGTAATTCGATCTTCCTCTCTAATTGCATGTGGTGAAAAGTCGCTATTCCTTCACACGCGGACTTCCCACGCAGCGTCTCTCTTCATCCGGGTGGTCTGGTGACAGGCGGGATCTGCTGATCTTGAAAGGATTAAGCCAACGGATGTGAGGGAGACGAGTGAATGCTTTCCAGACGCCAACATTGTCATAAGAGTGTCGGCGACACGCCCACAGGGGCCTGACGGAGCGGTTGGGCTAGAGGTGTCCGTTACTTTGCAGAAACTTTGTGAAAACCGTTTCTGGCGGGCTACCACCGAGGTATGGGAAAGACTTGTGTTCCCAGGCTGTCTTGGCGGGCAAATCTCCGCGTTTTCTGCAAAATCGTAACTGTGATTGGCTTGCTCAGGGCATAGCTCCGTGACGTAGCAAAATCGGCGCAGAAATTGTCACCAAGAATCTCCACTGGTGGAAAGGTAATGCGTCGACAATAGAGTGGAATTTTCCGACGGTTTTATGAGTTGCTGATTGGAACGTTTAACCACGGCCAGTGTCGTTGGGGCGGGAATGGCCTGTGTTCGGTTTGTATGGGTGCTCTTGTGACGGTCGGCTCTCGCTTTTCGGTCTGAGTAGATTACAAGGCTGAGCTCTCGCTGCTCTGGACAGCCTGCCTTCCGTTGGCTGAATAATATACTTTTATTTAATTGTAACTGTTTGACGAAGTTGCTGAAGTTCCAACTTCAACGAAACTTTCCGAGTACAGTTTGCAATTGAGGGTTCTGCGTACAAGCGGCCTATGTTGTCGGTCTTGAGCAGTTTTGGCTAAAGTTGACTGTATCAGAGTTACTGTGTGACTTCGCTTGATAAAATCAATCACTGTACTGTCAGTGATTGTGTGGCGAGCATTCTTCGTCTCCCTCAGAGGCGCATTTGTATTGCTAGGAAGTCTTTAGTCCGGAACAACCAAACCAGGATAATTTGTTTCGGGCTATACTCGCGACATTATCATCACCACGATGGGACGTCGAAGCAACCAGCCATCGCCTCCGGTACGCCAGATCGTGTTCCTCCAGTTAAGAAGACAGCTTGGTAATGTATGTCCGTAGCACCGGCAGATTAGTGATTTTCCTAGATGATAATCAGAGCTCAGCAGAGCGCGCCTGTTTCTCTTTTTCTAACTTTGTTCTGTCTTGGGTGTTCATTGTCTGAGTTCTCACTACTGTCTGTAACATCAATTAATGTTGGGTTGGCTGGGTGTTTTTCTCAAGATTTAAGATGCAAGGAATTGGCTCCACATACCACTTGGTCATAAACGTCACAAGCTAGTTTACAGACAACTTCACCTTCACATCATTTATTTGAATATCCAATTTGACGCATTGTAAATGTTTCATGTGTTTTGTTTATTATTTTGAGTTTAGGCATAGTAAATCAAATTGTTATTTTGGAGCCAGCAGGTGTGGCCGAGCAGTTCTAGGCGCTACAGTCTGGAACCGCGCGACCGCTACGGTCGCAGGTTCGAATCCTGCCTCAGGCATGGACGTGTGTGATGTCCTTAGGTTAGTTAGGTTTAGGCCGTTATTTCGGCCAGAGGTGGTTGTTCTGGGTTCTGATTTGTCAGGACCTATACTCCCAAATTGCGTGAAAATGTAATCACATGTCAGTTCTAGTATAATATATTTGTCCAATGAATACCCGTTTATCATCTACATTTCTTCTTGGTGTGGCAATTTTAATGGCCAGTAGTGTATAATTAAGCTTTCCTTGTTAACAGTGTCCTCCTACAAATTAAACATGAGGAAATAAATGGCGCCTGCAAAAAGCATTTTGCTTGATAATAGAGTGGCCACACCACCAACCACAAGCGATCTTGGGAAAATCGGTTTATGGGAAACAGGCATTGCCTGTTCGTGTACGGGTAGTGTAACAGAGGGATTGGTCTCCGCTGATTGCCCACTGACTATTAACACGAGGTTTATAATAATGAGTGGTTTGCAGATTGAATTCTTTGGAACATCATAAATATGCTCCAAAAGGACTCGAACCTGGAACCTTGCATTTTCTGGACAACGCTTCCCACCAATCAACCCATACGCGCATGACATGCAACGTGCTCTCAACAGCCAATGCCTCTATTGCCATTCCAGTTTTAATATACTACTACGTTTACCAAACACACTGTCCGCTCAAGAGTGAGAGATTCATTTTTGTTTGTAGATCTTCTGTTGTACCATAGTACTCTCTAGTGTCATCCTGACACATGAGACACGATAGCGAACCTAGACGTGGAGCTGATCGAATTGCTGTAGAGCATTCTCAAGTGCGACAGGAACAAGGCCAGTAGGACGCTAGATCGCCTTCATGTGACAATCAAACATGGGAGATGCCTTACTGGATTGCATATTTCGCAGCTGATGCACGTATTTGGAGGGTTATTTGTTACACCATATATGCTATGAAGATATAGTTGTTTAGAAGCAGCGGCCCATTGAGGAGCCTTCTAAACGCATTGTTTTCGTACGATTTCTTATAACAAAATGACGGGTAGCGATGTAGCTGTGGGTAAAGTCTCTTCGTATTGGGTGCTTTTTGTATTATCACTTTCGATCAATGATAGTATGCCGTTTTTAAGATATCCGTTAACTGAAGACTTGTAGAAAATAACGTTTCGTTTTTGACTCGATGTGTTAGAATTAAATGTCAATTTATGACATGTCAGTTGTTAAAGGCCTCAGATCAAAGTATAGATTCATACTGTTGTATGCGAACTGTAGTGTTGTGGATAGAGGTGCAGGCTGTAAGTTGGGATTTTGGTACTGATTTAATAGAAGTATATTCGAGTGATTTTGTTCGATGATATGAACGTGTCAGAGAACATGTGTCAATGAACTGGAAGCTTGCTATTTACGTTACTGCCATGCTTACTTGCGATTCAGTATTTATTTATTTACTCACGAAAAAAATCTTTCCAGTTTGTGGCATGCATTTATAAACACACACACACACTTGCTCTTGCAGAAAGGGCAGAATATTTAATACCAATATTGCAATAAATACAGCAAAACCTCAGTAATTCGAGATAACTGGGACCGACTAATTCATGAATTTCGGAAAACTCGAATTACATGAAAAGTGAATATTAAGGGGAGATGTAATGGATTTTGATCCAAAAAAGCGATTTTTCAAAAATATTATTTTCTTGATCTACACAGTTTAATATATGAGGGTTGACTGGAAAGTAATGTCTCCACCTTTGTAACTCATCAACAGTTGGCAGCAATGGTATGCGGCAGGTACTGGCCTATTCCGCATCCTCTTATTTACAGCTCCACTTGGCGGGAAGCGCTAGCATTGAACGGTTGTGTTGCTAGAGTGTAAAATATGGAACTCTGCGCAGACGGTCGGTCAATGCGATTTAAGCAACGTGCAGTCATTGAAGGTGTCACCCCAAAGGAGATTCATCACAGAATGAAAACAGTTTATGGTGATTGTGTTGATGTGAGTACTGTGCGTCGTTGGGATAGTAAGTTTAAAGATGTTGAGACGGGAACATCTCACCTGCGTGACAAACAAAGAGTTGGACGTCCTATGACAGCAAGCACCGAGTTTCACGTGCAAAATGTTGAAATTTTAAAGAATGTAGTTCTAGAAAATATAAAAATGCAGTAAATGAAGCAGGCAAAAAGGAATACAAAGGTCTCAAAAATGAGATCGACAGGAAGTGCAAAATGGCTAAGCAGGGATGGCTAGAGGACAAATGTAAGGATGTAGAGGCTTGTCTCACTAGGGGTAAGATAGATACTGCCTACAGGAAAATTAAAGAGACCTTTGGAGAGAAGAGAACCACTTGTATGAATATCAAGAGCTCAGATGGCAACCCAGTTCTAAGCAAAGAAGGGAAGGCAGAAAGGTGGAAGGAGTATATAGAGGGTTTATACAAGGGCGATGTGCTTGAGGACAATATTATGGAAATGGAAGAGAATGTAGATGAAGACGAAATGGGAGATAAGATACTGCGTGAAGAGTTTGACAGAGCAATGAAAGACCTGAGTCGAAACAAGGCCCCGGGAGTAGACAACATTCCATTAGAACTACTGATGGCCTTGGGAGAGCCAGTCATGACAGAACTCTACCATCTGGTGAGCAAGATGTATGAGACAGGCGAAATACCCTCAGACTTCAAGAAGAATATAATAATTCCAATCCCAAAGAAAGCAGGTGTTGACAGATGTGAAAATTACCGAACTATCAGTTTAATAAGTCATAGCTGCAAAATACTAACGCGAATTCTTTACAGACGAATGGAAAAACTGGTAGAAGCGGACCTCGGGGAAGATCAGTTTGGATTCCGTAGAAATGTTGGAACACGTGAGGCAATACTAACCTTACGACTTATCTTAGAAGAAAGATTAAGAAAAGGCAAACCTACGTTTCTAGCATTTGTAGACTTAGAGAAAGCTTTTGACAATGTTAACTGGAATACTCTCTTTCAAATTCTGAAGGTGGCAGGTATAAAATACAGGGAGCGAAAGGCTATTTACAATTTGTACAGAAATCAGATGGCAGTTATAAGAGTCGAGGGGCATGAAAGGGAAGCAGTGGTTGGGAAAGGAGTGAGACAGGGTTGTAGCCTCTCCCCGATGTTATTCAATCTGTATATTGAGCAAGCAGTAAAGGAAACAAAAGAAAAATTCGGAGTAGGTATTAAAATTCATGGAGAAGAAGTAAAAACTTTGAGGTTCGCCGATGACATTGTAATTCTGTCAGAGACAGCAAAGGACTTGGAACAGCAGTTGAACGGAATGGACATTGTCTTGAAAGGAGGATATAAGATGAACATCAACAAAAGCAAAACGAGGATAATGGAATGTAGTCGAATTAAGTAGAGTGATGCTGAGGGAATTATATTAGGAAATGAGGCACTTAAAGTAGTAAAGGAGTTTTGCTATTTAGGGAGTAAAATAACTGATGATGGTCGAAGTAGAGAGGATATAAAATGTAGACTGGCAATGGCAAGGAAATCGTTTCTGAAGAAGAGAAATTTGTTAACATCGAGTATAGATTTAAGGGTCAGGAAGTCGTTTCTGAAAGTATTTGTGTGGAGTGTAGCCATGTATGGAAGTGAAACATGGACGATAACTAGTTTGGACAAGAAGAGAGTAGAAGCTTTGGAAATGTGGTGCTACAGAAGAATGCTGAAGATAAGGTGGGTAGATCACGTAACTAATGAGGAGGTATTGAATAGGATCGGGGAGAAGAGAAGTTTGTGGCACAACTTGACTAGAAGAAGGGATCGGTTGGTAGGACATGTTCTGAGGCATCAAGGGATCACCAATTTAGTATTGGAGGGCAGCGTGGAGGGTAAAAATCGTAGAGGGAGACCGAGAGATGAATACACTAAACAGATTCAGAAGGATGTAGGTTGCAGTAGGTATGGGAGATGAAGAAGCTTGCACAGGATAGAGTAGAATGGAGAGCTGCATCAAACCAGTCTCAGGACTGAAGACCACAACAACAACAACAACAGTTCTTATATAGGAAAACAGCGATCTGTAATTATGATAAATAAACTAGAAACAGTCTTGCTCGCACAACTTATTTAATATGGTGACCGGTTTCGAACTTTTTATCAGATCATCCGCAGACCATGAATGTCTGGCGGAGGCGGCCCCGGTTATGCTGTTATCCTCTCTCTCCACGAGTCGCAGCAGCAGCGTGTATCGATATTTGCAGCCTTGCACACTCTTTGGCCTCGCGCTTATAGTTTGCAGCCGTATGAGGGTAGCTGGTCGGTTGGCGCGGAGCAGTGGGGAAGTCTCCGTGGCGCGTGTCTGGTCATGCCCGCTATCGGTGTCCACGCACTGGCAGGGTGTGAGGGGCTGTTCCCATTGCTATGAGGTCCTTGGCTCACCGATACTGCACACGAAAGTTTAGTGTTTATTTAATCTACCAGCCAGACCCAACTGTTCACATCGTGTCTCTTGAATTTCGTTGTGGGCTGTTGAGACTTTCCCGCAAGCAACAACGTGTTTTCAAGTTGGCAAAATTGTAGCTGCCCTCCTGTGGAGTTTAGCTTAACTTGATTATTTTGGAATTGAAGTGCACCAGCGGAATCTTCTGCCTTATGGCCGTTAACATTCCGGTTACCTTCCCTGGCCGTTGATGTAAATTCAGGCAGCGTATGTTCCTCGTCATGTTGAGGCTGTCCAGCACAGCATGTGGTTTGACAGCCGAATGTGTAATTCGTTGTGGGTGCCGATATTTTCTCCGTTGTTCCATTGAACTCCCTGTTGTGTGCTCGTCGGGTGGAGCGGAAGTTATCCTGTCACTTGGTCCGTTGACTGTCTGTCGATTGGGTTGCCGACGGATTGAGAACTGTTGGACCGACTACCTGTCTTACCTAAACGAGCTTTAGTGTTTGAATTCCAGGTTGACCCTTGCAAACTTCTGAGTGCCGTTAGATGTGCTGTCTTTCTTATTTGGCCTTGTCGTTTGTCTATGTATGGCTTCTTGCCGATTTTAAATTAAAGTTGTTTTGCCCTTAAGTCGTGAGGTTGTTTGTGCCTTCAGCCTGATTTAAAGAAATTTTGGGATAAGGCCTTCTGCCTTTTAAATTAAAATTCCTGTTTTCGAGTCTTGAGTTATTGGCCTTCAGCCGATTTTAAGTTAAAGTTGTTTTGCCCTTAAGGCGTGAGATTGGGCCTTCAGCCTAATTTAGAGAAATTTTTTAAGATGAGGCCTTCTGCATTCTAAAATTCAAATTCTTGTTTTGAGTTTTAAATGATTCACCTTCAGCTGGTTTTAAATTAGAGCAGTTTTGCCCGTGAGGCATGAAGTTGAATGGCGCATTCAGCCGGGAATTAAGTTCTAAAATTAATGTTTGGCTTGCTCTGTTTTTAATGTTTTCTTTAGTGTTGTAATGTTTGTCAAATGAATAAAGTAGTATGTTTGAGTGCAACTGACAGCCACTCATTTTGGCCCCTTTCCACAAATTAAACTATCTGTCCTGTCCTGCGGTTATAGCAGGGGATCTCATTTATGTTAAGCATTTGTTTATTGTTCTGCTGGTAATCAACTCTTTTGAAAAAATGGAACGGCAGCCTGCTATTGAGCGTTGCTTTTATATGAAATGCAAGTAAATTCTGTATTTAGTTTTTCTATCATTAATAGTAGTTTATCGTTTTGGCGCGCTGCTTGCGAACGCAGCAACCAGTCGCGAGAAGGACCACAATTTAGGCGATCTTTCTCAGGATATACGTACCGAGCAAACCATCTATCACTGGTACCTCACACCACATTACGTCATCTGCCCACTGCTGCATTCTCAACAGCTCTAAGAAGAGCTTCTTGTAGCTTAATATGATTGCTTTAAAACCAGAAATAGTACAAATCCCCCTCCTTTTGAGGCTTCCAAAATTTGGGATGTTCTCGCACACAACAATCAGTTTTGGAAATAAGTAAAATTGTTACTAAAGTTTTTACCAATTTTTCAGCTATGATCTCTCAAGAACCATATCATTTCAATATACTTATGATTCGTTATTGTTTTTCAAAACTTGTATTATTTCATTCTCACATTATAAACTGATGTGTACAATCGTAGGCTTAATTATTTTGTGATTAGAAAAAAGTTATTGTTACCCTCAAGAAAATTCGTCTGCAATCTTATATTCAAAATCAGTAACCTTTAGTTACACTTTCTATACTAACTACTTTATTGTTTTAGTAATAAAGATTGACTGTGTGTGTTGTCCTCATCATTTCATCATCATTCATGCAAGTGGCAAGATTGGACTGAGAAAAGACTGGGAATTTGTACGGTCGCTGATAACAGCGCGGTTGAGCGCCCCACAATCCAAACATCATCATCAATAGTAAAGATTTGCAAAGAAACATTATTCTGCATATTTATGTTGTTCATTGTACTTTGTTAACTCACAATCTATCATTTCTGCTAGAACACTCTACAGAAGTCCACTATCTCGTCCCAAGTTTCAGTCCTAAAATTTTCTACTGCTAGCTAGTTACTACGGCGTGAAGAATTTGCAGTTATTCACTTTTGGCACGTAGCTGCTCTTTAAACTGTCCAGCTATTTCTCATGAAAAGTTACACTGCTACACAATTACTATCGGCGCAATACCGTCCTTCCAGTTCGATGAAATATTCTTTACACTATTCCTCACTATTATGTCGACACCATGCTGTTCTGCACTTACTAACGTTTGAATGCGTCATAAAGACGTCCACTTCACATGGTTACAAAATGAAAACCAACCCAACACTTACCCATTCCACAGGTACGTCAAGATGGGAGATGATTACACTCTCCTTTTACCAGAACACACCCAAGCAGCGCACAACAGCGAACAATATTGACAATTCTCTTGCCCATGATGTGCGCTTGCATTGTGAAACTCCAGCGTTTCGAAGTGATGAATTTCATGACTGTCAGTCCTTTCTCCCACCTCCAAACTCAGCATACAGCTCCAGTATAAGTCCATGAAACAATACGGAATGCCTTAAATTAGTTTCCTTATAATTTTTAACGAATTTTAAATAAACATGTTTTCATACGCTATTACAATATAAAAACGTAATGCGTAATGTTTTGTTTCAATTTTGGATGTTTGTAAACAATGCCACTGCTTACTTCGTACTATGACAGTGGTTCATCAGTGTTTTCGTTTTGGCCACAGATGTAGCTACATACAGCTGGGGCCCTGCCTTTCGCACTCTTCAAGAGCTCGCTGCTTGCTCGCACCATCTGTTACTGCAGACCCGCTTCGGTAATGACTCTCGCCACTAGCCGGCGTCACCTGCTATGCCCTTTAAATCTTTGCAAATGCGATTCATAGACACATCAAGAGAACATTTTGGAATCTTCCTTCGAACATAATGCACAAACACTCATTTATCAAATCGTTACTTCATTCCACAGTATAAAGCATCTTTCCATTTACATTTAAATATCATTGTTGCTACAAAAAGTACTAGTGCAACTCTGTTCATGTGATGACTATATTTTCTACTGACTTTCAGGTAGGAGCATTTTGTGACTTCGTATGCGTATTCTCCACAGAGTGGAAAAAAGCTATGCTCATAATTCATTATACGAGCTTGAAACTTATGAAACAAAGAAGAAAGAACCAACAAAACTATTTAACTATCAAAGTGATTTCGTGCACAATGCATACTTAGCTTTGTTTAACGATATCATTCACTGATTTTTTTCTTTATTGTTATTTTTACACCTGTTTACAGGCAGGCCAGCAGCAGCATACTACGCCGCTCTTTGGCCTCAGAGAAACACAAAAGATACAAATGAAGAAAATTTGAGAAAAATACGGTGGACATATAAACGTAGACAAACACTTTTCAAAATACATTGAGCCGTTCACGGGCGTAGAGTGCAAGATAAATTTTTTGTTCAGACACTTGGGCACATACATAGACGAAAAATTGTCACACGCGAACGTAGGTGCACAAAACGAATAACACTGACCCACTTAAGCACAAAACGACGGCACACACAGAAACACGAGACGATGATCTCCGGCGCGCGAATGTTCACTATGCGTGTACGAGTCTGGGGACCCGCCAAGAGAGGAGGAGGGGAGTGGGAGAGGGAGATGGGAGAGCAGAGATGCCACGGGCAGGGGACATAGGGGGAGGGGAGGAAGGGGGAGGGGAAGCGCAGGGGGAAGAGGGGTGGAGGAAGGGAGTTGGGGGGAAAAGGAGAGAGAAGGGAGGGAGATTGCCTAAAGGAAAGGACACAGGAAGTGGGGGGGGAGGATCAAAGTTGATAGGAGGGGTAGATGGAGGGGAGGAGGACATCATCAGGGAGGGGGAGCTGGCGGAAGCCACCGTGGGAGAGGGTAAGGAGGGTGGAGAGATGGAGACCGGGTGGGACGTGGGAATACAGATGCGGCAGTGGGCGGGGGTGGGAGAGGATGGGCGACACAAGCGGGTGAGGAGGATCGAGTTTGCAGAAGGTGTACAGTATCCGCATCCTTTCAAGGAAAAGGAGGAGGTGGGGGAACAGAATGAGATCGTACAGGATCCGCGTGGGGGAGGGGAGACGGATGTGATAGGCGAGGTGGAGAGCATGGAGTTCAAGGATTTGAAGGGATTTATAAAAGGTAGGGGGGCGGAGATCCAGGCCAGATGGGTGTAACGAAGGATAGGGCGGATGAGGGATTTATAGGTGTAGAGGATGGTGGAGGGGTCCAGACCCCACATACGGCCAGAAAGGAGCTTGAAGACACGGAGTCGGGAGCGTGCCTTGGCTTGGATTGTCCGGAGATGGGGGGTCCAGGAGAGGCGACGGTCGAGGGTGACGCCAAGGTACTTAAGGGTGGGGGTGAGGGCGATAGGATGACCATAGGTGGTGAGACAGAAATCAAGGAGGCGGAAGGATGGGGTGGTTTTGCCTACAATGATAGCCTGGGTTTTGGAGGGATTGACCTTGGGCAACCACTGGTTGCACCAAGCGGTGAACTGGTCAAGATGGGATTGGAGAAGGTGTTGGGAGCGCTGCAGGGTGGGGGCAAGGGCAAGGAAGGCGGTGTGATCGGTAAACTGGAGAAGGTGGAGAGAGGGTGACGGGGGCGGCAAGTCCGCCGTATACAAAAGGTACAGGAGGGGGAAGAGGACGGAGCCTTGGGGCACACCGGCGGAAGGAAAGAAGGTATAGGAATCCGTGTTATGGATGTTGACGTACGAAGGACAGTGGGAGAGAAAGGAGCCGATCAGACGGACATAGTTAATGGGAAGGGCGAAGGTTTGGAGCTTGAAGAGGAGACTGGACTGCCATACGCGGTCATAAGCACGTTCGAAGTCCAGGGAGAGGAAGATCGCGGACATGAGTGAGGTGAAGGAGAAGGTCGTCGGAAGAGAAGGACGGCCGAAAGCCACACTGGGTAACAGGAAGGAGGCAGTGCTGGCGGAGATGCTGGTGGATGCGTCGGGTGAGGATAGATTCCAGGACCTTGCTGAAGACCGAGGTAAGGCTGATGGGATGGTAGGAGGAGTCGGCGGACGGCGGTTTACCAGGTTTAAGGAACATCAGGATACGGGAGTTTTTCCACAGGTCGGGGTAGTAACCGGTGGGCAGGACTACATGGTAGAGCCTAGCCAGGGTGGAGAGGAAAGAGACTGGAGCTTCACGAAGGTGACGGTAGGTGACACGATCGTGACCAGGAGCAGTGTTGCGTTTTGTGCCGAGTGTAGCAATGAGATCCTGTTTAGTGATAGGGGCATTGAGTTCCGTGTGTGCAATGTTGTCCAAGTACTGGAAACCAGGTGCGAGGGGAGGGACACAGGTATCAGTTCGATCGCGGACATCCGGGAAGAGGGAGTAATTGAACTGGGGATCATCGGGGATGGAAAATACATCGGAGGGGTAGGAGGCAAAGTGATTGGCCTTACTAAGGGTGTCAGGAAAGGGGTGATCAACATGGAGAAGAGGATAGTAGGGGGAGGGTTTAGTTCCGGTAAGGCGTCGGAAGGCTGACCAGAACTTGAACGAGTTGATAGTGAGGGTAGCATTTAAATGGGTGCATGTCTGTCGCCAGTCCCAGCGTTTCTTAGCCGCGAGCAAATTTCGAATGTGTTGCTGGAGTTGCCGGTGGCGGCGTAGTGTGTCCAGGTCATGCGTGTGGAGGAAGGCACGGTAGAGACGGCGGGATTCACGGAGGAGGAGGACGGCCTGTGGGGGTAAGGTAGGATGGTGGGGGTGGAGGAGAGGGTATCCCAGTAGGCATTCCAGTTGGCACGGGAATAGTCATGGACGTACTTTGGGGGAGGGTTGGGGTGGGGGCGACGACCGTCTGAAATGGTGAGGAGGACAGGGAGATGGTCGCTACCAATAGGCTCCAGGACATCCACCGTTATGCGGCCAAGGAGGTTAGGGGAGGAGACGATAAAATCGGTAGTGGAGTTGGATTCAGGACGGGTGTGCTGGGGAATGGGGATGAGGTCGCCTTGAAGGGAAGAGAGGAACCGATGCCACCGCAGTAACTGGGCGGCGGAATGACTATGGATGTCGAGGTCTGCGGCGATCACGTAAGAGGAGAAGGTACGGTCAATGTGGGAGAGGAAGTTAAAGGGAAGAGGGGCGTTAGGGCGGACATAGATGGTGGCACAGGTGGCAGTAAGGCCGGGGAAGAAGAGACTAAGGATCAGATGTTCGGTGGGGTCGGGAAGAAGAGGTTGGAACCGAACTGGGATCTGGCGGTGGTGACCAATGACAACTCCGCCACGCGTAATCGGGAGGGGATGATCAGAGCGGTGGATGGTATGGTGGGGTTGGAGGAAGGTTTCATTGAGGAGGAAGGCATCCACGTGGTGGGTGGCAAGGGTGTGCAGGAAGAGGTTCTTGTTGGCGAGAAGGGAGCGGATGTTGTTGAAAAGGATACGGTGCTGTTGCGCCATGACAAGGGTGTCAAGACGGGAGGAGATGAAATGGGCGTGGTTGTTGGAGTAGGTGGCATACATTTTTAAGTGGAAAACGGAACGGGCGGCGAGGGAGATCTGTTGGAGGGTGTGGGGGCGCTGGAACGGGTGAACATTTTGGAGGACGATGGTGAGGAATCTGATGATGTCCTCAGCAGTAGGGGGTGGGTGAAGGGAATTGCCGGGAGGGGTGGGGGCGTCCAGAGGGTGGACAGGAACGGTGAGTTTGGGAGTGGTAGGAGGGTGTCGGGACTTACATTTCTGGGAATAAGTAGGATGGGGGAGGTTACAGGTATTACAGGAGGGGGGGGGGGGACTGGAGATTGGGGCACTGCCGTAAAAAGTGGGCTTGCCAACAGTGCGGGCAGGTGGGGGCCTCGCGGCACTCAGATGTCGGGTGTGCATTATACCGCAAGCACCTTTGGCAGCGGAGGGACTGAAAAGGGGAATGGGAGGGGTCAACTTGGTAGCGATGGTGAAAGAGAAGGGCACCTTCCTTCAGGAGACGGTCGATGGAGGGGGCGTGTTCGGAAAAGACCCGCATAAGGCGAGTGGGGCCGGCTGAGTTATGGATGCGGCGAACTGCACGCACCTCCAGATGGGGATGCGGTCAATCACTGAACGCCACTGTTATATGTAGTTTGTTGATGGTTTCGCCTAGTATAAGGTGCATTCCATATTTACTTCGTTTCCCTATGTAGTACGCATTACTCTAGTATTTTCCTGTTCCTTCTCTGTTTACACAATATTCTGCATTAACTGGACAATATTGTTCATGCACTGGTACGGAATTGTATAACTCTTTTCTCGGAAGGGATTGCCGCAGATTACGAAGGACCCTCTGGCGGTCACATTCCTCTAACCACTTCTCGCCTACGCGTAAGTCTGACGTTAGCGCTAACAGAGGGCACTGATTACGTGCAGCAGTATGTTTTCTTGCATTCTGGCTTACTTAGCTATTTGTTTTATGACTTTTATATGATTCTGTGCACTAAGAAAGCTGTTTATTGTTTATGTCATTATCTATAATATAGGCACTTGAGCATATGTCAATTACTGTCTCGTAACTATTTCTCTTTCCAACAATCTAACTTTTGTCGTGTTTTATTTCATCCCTTCTTATTACTGTAATGCTTCTTATACCATATAAGCCTATGACAGACTTCACCGATTGTATCCCCCACCCATTTATTTTGCGTTGTACAATAAATCATTGAAGACTTGTGTTTGCCTACAGTAGCGACGTCTGGTGAACTTACAACACAAACATCTTCTGGCTACTGTACGGCAGTTTAAAGCTGCAGTACATTAGGACATTGTTTTTATAAAACAGGTATGTCTCTTCATACCTAAAGCTCACAAATGTATATGTACATCAGCAGTACTTTTCATTATGATCTATTTTATTGTTTTAAGCTGCAGACAATTGCTAGTGTATTTATGTTTTCCCGCAGATCTGAAGATGGTCATTATAGGGTGAAACCGGTAATTTGCTGACGAAAAGTTTGTGACCATAGACGTAAAGTAAAGGAAATTCATTTTTCTTTTGATACTCATGACAAGTTACCCGCATCAGTTCCTCAATGAGAGGCTTGACGTTTATGGTACGGTAAAGACGTCTCCATTTTCGTGTCCAGAGGCTTCCCTTTGGAGCATATTTGGGTGTGGAATCCGTCGTCTCCTGTACGGGCCGTCATAGAACCTGAAAATTTCTTATACGATTTAGATTTCTTGTTAGATAATCTATGTGACCATACCAACACTCTTTTGTCTGACATCAAATTCCGTCTTTCTTATTCCCTTTTTGTACGCCTTTTTTCTCTTCCTCGCTGCTTAGTGAATGGTGTTTTTTTTTTCTTTTTTTTAATGGACAGCAAGAGGTCTTGTGGTTTGTGAAGAAAGAGGAGGTCTGGTACGCCGAGGAGGAGGGGAGGGGGGAGGTTCCGGGAAGGTTAATGCCTTGGTTCCATCTTCAAGACACAGTTTCTGTTATTTTACTGTCCGACTCTTTGTTCTTGAGTGCGAACACTGGTGGCAATTGAGTTACTTCGTTTGGTAGTTCATTGATAAATTCCTAGAAAGAATTAAGATGGGTGTCCTTCGTACTGTGGTTTCTGTGAGAGTACAGCCGACAAAGCTTGACAGTTTCCCTTATCAGATGTTCAGAAAGATTCGCGTTCAGCTGGTACAATGATGTAAACACTGGCTCGTTTATATCAGCGTCTCGACAGAAATTGAGGCCCATTGTCCAAAATCACCCGTCTCAAATGGGCTACTTCCCTTAACAACACATTCACGAATGATGCTGCGACTCTTTCCTATGGCCCTCCTCAATTGAGAGAAACACACAAATATCGACTTCAGCTCCATCGCCACAAGCAAAAACCCGATCTCTTTCGCGCTATAGGACCGAATAAATCCATCACGGACGTCTCACATAATTTTGCTGGTATAAGAGCACTCATGGGTGCGGCACGTGACACAGCCGAAGGCTTAGCCTTCTGAGAGTGTGTACGTAACCTAATGACCCGAAATATTCTGCGCAACATGTCATTAAAGTAGCGGGTTTCTGGTAACTTGTGGAAACACTTCCTAGCTCCGAAATGCCTATAGCTAATGTGGATCTACTAGGTTGTTCACAAGCTCTTCTGGTATTACTAGGAACCACACTCAATCCTCTTACTTTCGTCGGCGGAAATGGATGTTATCCTCATTCAAATAAAATCGTCGGATCGCTGGCTGTTCTAATGCTTGGTGAAGCGTGAGCACCTTCGCATTTCATCCACATAGTTAGGATAGGAAGTTGTCGAAGGACCAAGCGACAACAAGGGCCTCCACTTCTTTCACAGAGTAGTTCTTCTTACTTCGGTACAGAACAGGGCTAGCGCAGGGTATTGTTATCCTTGTCGACAGATCACTCTCATCCCCTCCTCGAAAAAAGACTGCTCCAAGTCCAGAGAACGAACTGTCCTTCATCAGGAACAAATCTTGGTATAAATTCGGCGGGAACCAGAATAGGTGCATCCACCAAGGCATCCTTCGATTTGACAAATTCGTTCTGCAGCTTCTGGTCCCAGTCCCAGACCGTATTGCTTTCTGTTGGTGCACGCAGGCGAGGTGTCGATTACACACTTAAATTCACGAAACGTTTACAGAAATTTCCTAAATTTACGAGTTCATGTAGTTGCTATTTGTTGTAGGTATACAGAATTCGACAGTCGCCATTATCTTGTCGGTGTCGGGTCGTATACCGTCCACTGATATAGTGTGTCCTAAAATCTCCGTTTATTTTCTGCCAGACTGAGAAGTCTCCCAAGTTTACTGCCATACCTGCTTCTTTGAGCTCCTCTAATAATCGTTCTACACTGTCGTTGTGGGCTTCCCACGATGTTTCAGCAATAAGGTCAGGAACATTGCTCGTTACCCACTCTCGGACATCTTCCCGGAGAATGCTGTTCAGCCCACGTATCAACGTGGCCAAAGGATACGTCCACACCGAACGTGAGTCACGTGAACTGGCAGTATCACCCGTAACAAAGAACTGCTGTGTATTGTCCGCATCTCGAATGCAAGGCTGTCCGCCAAAAGCTGTCTCTCAAATCGAGTGGTGAGAGGACGTTAACAACGGTAAAGCGCTGGAGCGTTACGCCCGGCTTTCAAATCTTTCCGTCTCAGGACAGATAATAGTGGTGATCTGTCTCGAGTCAACGCAAACCTCACTGATTCGTCTTTCCTTGGTACGACTAACACAAGTGAGTTATAGGATCTTCCCGCAGGTTCAATGACACTCTGATCGAGCATTTTTATTATTTCAACCTTCACCTTCGCCTTATGCCTCAGTGGTATAGGGTAGGGCTTAGCGAAGAATCGCTTGTGCTCACAAACTTGAAATTCATAGACAAAACCTCTCATTGCGCCCGGACCATCAGACAATACCTTCGTAATACGTTGCGGAATCTCTGTCGGTAGACTTCCATCGCCGCCCACGCACTGACAATAATTTCTCGGATGATCTAAGATAAAGCTCCAGCTCGCTCATGTTCAGAAGAGAGAAAACTCAATCCATCCGTACCGTCGATAGGAACATCCGGGTGGAATCCATGCTGAGCGAGAAGTCGGAAAGAGATCACTTCGGATTCTTTTCTCAAGACACATTCTGTAAAGTTCAATTTAATAGAGTTAATAGGGTTGGTTTCAGAAGGGGATTGGGGACAAGAGAGGCGATTCTGGCACCTAGACTCGTTATCGAAAAGCAATTACAGAAAAATAAACCTACTTGTATTGCCTTTGTAGACATAGAACAGGCATTTGATAACGCTATCCGGCAAGAGATGTTCAGAGAGCTGAGGGAAACTGGAATAAAGTATAAAATCCGTGTGATACTCAGTTTCTATAAGAATGAGGTGACAGTGATTAGGAACTGTCACCAGGAACAAGAAGCAAATATTAGGAGAGGAGTAAGGCAAGGATGTGCTCTCTCTCCTCTTTCATTTAATGCTTACATCCAGGAAGCTATAGACCAAGTTAGAGAAACTGCTGACGTGGGTATCAAAATTAATGGGCAGAAGATAGACATGCTACGTTATGCAGATGATATTGTTATAGTCACGGAGACGAAAGAAGATCTGGAGGAAGTCCTCAAAACAATGGAAAAATTTTATGCAATCAATATGGAATGAGAATAAACGAATAAATGACTGAAGTGATGATATGCAGTACAGGAGCAGAATACGAACCTCTGAGAATGGGAATTTGAAGAGGGGAGCTGGAAGTGATAGAGGAATTTACTTACCTGGGAAGCAGAATCACAAGGGATGGTAGAAGCCGCAAAGAAATTGCGAGCAGAATACAAAAGGGCAAAATTGCATTTAATCGGAGGACGAACATACTCACCGGCAACATCAGTCTGAAAATGATGAAACGTATCGTGAAAGTTTTCGTTTGGAGTGTGGCCCTATACGGATGTGAAACTTGGACAATTGGAAGAGAAGAGAGAAGGCGGTGAGATGCCCTGGAGATGTGGTACTATAGAAGGATGATGAAGATCATCTGGAGAGACAAAGTAACAAATGAAGGGGTGCTTAGAAGAATACAGGAAACCAGATCTCTGTGGAGGCACATCCAAACAAGAAGAGACAAACTTGTAGGGCACGTCCTACGACACAACAACATCATTGGAACAATAGCAGAAACCAGATCTCTGTGGAGGCACATCCAAACAAGAAGAGACAAACTTGTAGGGCACGTCCTACGACACAACAACATCATTGGAACAATAGCAGAAGGAGCTATTGAGGGAAAGAATGGCGGGGGCGACCAAGGATATTATACATGCAATAGATCATGAATGCCGTTGGATGTAACACGTACGTGGAAATGAAGAGAAAGAGAGGAATGGCGCTCTACTGCAAACCAACCTCAGGGTTGAACACTAAAAGAAGAAAGAAGGATCCCCCTTAACACTGAGAGTCATGGCACTTCCACCTAAGCCTATCACAGCACGGTGGACAGCCATGAAATCAGTCCGTGAAATCGCATCGACATTCATGAGGGGGACAATTAAAACGCTCACTTCCGAGTCATTTTTTTTTTTTTTTTTTTTTTGGTCATCAGTCTACTGACTGGTTTGATGCGGCCCGCCACGAATTCCTTTCCTGTGCTAACCTCTTCATCTCAGAGTAGCACTTGCAACCTACGTCCTCAATTATTTGCTTGACGTATTCCAATCTCTGTCTTCCTCTACAGTTTTTGCCCTCTACAGCTCCCTCTAGTACCATGGAAGTCATTCCCTCATGTCTTAGCAGATGTCCTATCGTCCTGTCCCTTCTCCTTATCAGCGTTTTCCAAATATTCCTTTCCTCTCCGATTCTGCGGAGAACCTCCTCATTCCTTACCTTATCAGTGCACCTAAATTTTCAACATTCTTCTATAGCACCACATCTCAAATGCTTCGATTCTCTTCTGTTCCGGTTTTCTCACAGTCCATGCTTCACTACCATACAATGCTGTACTCCAGACGTACATCCTCAGAAATTTCTTCCGCAAACCAAGGCCGGTATTTGATATTAGTAGACTTCTCTTGGCCAGAAATGCCTTTTTTGAAATAGCGAGTCTGCTTTTGATGTCCTCCTTGCTCCGTCCGTCGTTGGTTATTTTACTGCCTAGGTAGCAGAATTCCTTAACTTCATTGACTTCGTGACCATCAATCCTGATGTTAAGTTTCTCCATTCTCGCTGTTCTCATTTCTACTGTTTCTCATACCTTGGCATTTAACTGAGACCCGAGATTGCCATATCGTTTTCAAGCGTTTGCCGTTATTGTGTCCGTTATCTTCAATCCCCTCCCTCTCACATCCCGGAAATATTGCCTCCTCGATCACAGAAAATGGACCGCACTACATTGACGACGTCCGGACTTGCAGCAGGTACGTTGCAGGTCTCCTATAGTAACGCGTCTCTTTAGTCTTCTCGACCGATGTAGCAAATACTACAGTGTTCTACACGCATTCATGACCCCATAACTCATTCCTCCATTGTAGCTTTTCATAATTGCGGTGGGGCACAATTCTCCAGTCGATTATTGGTTCAAATGGGTCTGAGCAGTATGGGACTTAACATCTGAGGTCATCAGTCCCCTAGAAGTTAGAACTACTTAAATCTAACGAACCCAAGGACGTCACACACATCCACGCCCGAGGCAGGATTCGAACCTGCGACCGTAGTGGTCACGCGGTTCCATACTGAAGCGCCTAAAACCACTTGGCCACAGCGGCCGGCTGTCGATTATTTCGGGGATTGGCCGACCTCATCTCAGTAGCAGTGGGTACGACTGCGCCATCATTTCTGTGATATCTTCCGTCACGCCTCTAATTCTGGTCATCGTTATTGTTTCTTTGCCAGGTTCCCGTCATTCCTCTGCCAATTCGATCTGTTCTTTTCATTCCTCTGCCAGTTCTATAGGGTTCACGTCATTTCGTATTTCGTTTCTCTCCTCCTTACTCGGCCCTGTGTTCCTCCTCTGATCTCTTCTTGGGCGGTTGCGACGCCTTGTTCTACTCCAATAGCGACTGTTATCTCCTGGCCGTGCTTCGTTGTTACACTGTGGTGCCACATTCACCTGAATCATATTCCAGTTCTTGTAATAACGATTTAAATGAAACTATCTCGTGCCGCGCGGGATTAGCCGAGCGGTCTAAGGCGCTGCAAGTCATGGACTGTGCGGCTGTCCCGGCGGAGGTTCGAGTCCTCCCTCGGGCACGGGTGTGTGTGTGTGTTTGGCCTTAGGATAATTTAGGTTAAGTAGTGTGTAAGCTTAGGTACTGATGACCTTAGCAGTTAATTCCAATAAGAGTTCACACACATTTGAATATTTGAACAATCTATGTCGTCGTTTGAGCGACCAGCGAGGATGATGTGACGAAGATGTGTGGACAGCTTTGCGATGCCAGTTCGTATAAATTCCGCAGGGGTGTAAGGGTCATTAAGGTACTGGTTGCTTTGCAGCATATGCAAAAAAAGTCGCGCAGGACTTGTGACTTGTGATTGCCTCAGTTTAGATATGCGCCGCACTGTGGTACAAGTTCGTGATGCCAACTCTCTTCCAGAAATAAACATACGAATTCGATTATGTAGTGGTCCGGCCAAGTACCTGGAAGTAAGTACTGGAACTGTTCTGTCCAAGCATGAGAGTAAATCCCGTTTACCGAATTTCTGAACACCTCGAATTTCCGCGCCGAGAGAGAGTGTTTGTAGTCAAAATCACGAACTTCTTCGCGGGTCGCAAAGTAGTAAGCTTCCGTCTTTCTCTGCTATCTACTATTGACATTCCTTCGAACAGTTGTAATATCGCTCTCGTCCTCAACAGCAGAATCTCTTTCATCATTTTCGCTGCGTGCACACTTTGTGTGCACACAGTATTTCTTCTAGCTGCAACCGTTGGTTACCCCATGCGCTCTGTGAGCATTGCTTTCTCTTCTTCACACTTTAAAGTTTCTTTCTCATTTTTGACGTGGAGCGCTCGGTGTGATGCCTGCAGTTATCCTTTATGGATTCCGTGTGCACCCATTTAGTGCCACAGAGGCCTCCAACTTCGTTCTCGGTGCGCAAAATTCCCCTTGCAAATTATCACTTCTCCATTTAATAGCCTCACTCATACTTGTCTGCTCTCTATCGAGTGCATAAAATATTCTGTCTATCGGTTCTAACTCCTTTTCAACAGCTGCAGCGCTTTCAGATTTCTACATCTACATCTACATGAATACTCTACAATTCACATTTACGCGCTTGGCAGAGGGTTCATCGAACCACAATCATACTATCTCTCTGCCATTCCACTCCCGGACAGCGCGCGGGAAAAACGAACACCTAAACCTTTCTGTTCGAGCTCTGATTTCTCTTATTTTATTTTGATGATCATTCCTACCTATGTAGGTTGGGCTCAACAAAATATTTTCGCATTCGGAAGAGAAAGTTGGTGACTGAAATTTCGTAAGTAGATCGCGCCGCGCCGCGTCTTTGCTTTAATGACTTCCATCCCAACTCGCGTATCATATCTGCCACACTCTCTCCCCCATTACGTGATAATACAAAACGAGCTGCCCTTTTTTGCACCCTTTCGATGTCCTCCGTCAATCCCACCTGGTAAGGATCCCACACGGCGCAGCAACATTCTAACAAAGGACGAAAGAGTGTAGTGTAAGCTGTCTCTTTAGTGGACTTGTTGCATCTTCTAAGTGTCCTGCCAATGAAACGCAACCTTTGGCTCGCCTTCCCCACAATATTATCTATGTGGTCTTTCCAACTGAAGTTGTTCGTAATTTTAACACCCAGGTACTTAGTTGAATCGACAGCCTTGAGAATTGAACTATTTATCGAGTAATCGAATTCCAACGGATTTCTTTTGGAACTCATGTGGATCACCTCACACTTTTCGATATTTAGCGTCGACTGCCACCTGCCACACCATACAGCAATCCTTTCTAAATCGCTTTGCAACTGATACTGGTCTTCGGATGACCATACTAGACGGTAAATTACAGCATCATCTGCGAACAACCTAAGAAAACTGCTCAGATTGTCACCCAGGTCATTTATATAGATCAGGAACAGCAGGGGTCCCAGGACGCTTCCGTGGGGAACACCTGATATCACTTCAGTTTTACTCGATGATTTGCCGTCTATTACTACGAACTGCGACCTTCATGACAGGAAATCACGAATCCAGTCGCACAACTGAGACGATACCCCATAGCCCCGCAGCTTCATTAGAAGTCGCTTGTGAGGAACGGTGTCAAAAGCTTTCCGGAAATCTAGAAATACGGAATCAATTTGAGATCCCCTGTCGATAGCGGCCATTACTTCGTGCGAATAAAGAGCCAGCTGCGTTGCACAAGAACGATGTTTTCTGAAACCGTGCTGATTACGTATCAATAGATCGTTCCCTTCGAGGTGATTCATAATGTTTGAATACAGTATATGCTCCAAAACCCTACTGCAAACCGACGTCAATGATGTAGGTCTGTAGTTCGATGGATTACTCCTACTACCCTTCTTAAACACTGGTGCGACCTGCGCAATTTTCCAATCTGTAGGTACAGATCTATCGGTGAGTTTGCGGTTGTATATGATTGCTGAGTAGGGAGCTATTATGTCAGCGTAATCTGAAAGGAACCTAATCGGTATACAATCTGGACCTGAAGACTTGCCCGTATCAAGCGATTTGAGTTGCTTCGCAACCCTTAAGGTATCTACTTCTAAGAAACTCATGCTAGCAGCTGTTTGTGTTTCAAATTCTGGAATATTCCATTCATCTTCCCTGGTGAAGGAATTTCGGAAGACTGCGTTCAATAACTCCGCTTTAGCGGCACAGTCGTCGGCAACACTACCATCGGCACTGCGCAGCGAAGATATTGACTGCGTCTTGCCGCTTGTGTACTTTACATACGACCAGAATTTTTTCGGATTTTCTACCAAATTTCGAGACAATGTTTCGTTGTGGAACCTATTAAAGGCATCTCGCATTGAAGGCCGTGCCAAATTTCGCGCTTCTGTAAATTTTAGCCAATCTTCGGGATTTCGCGTTCTTCTGAACTTCGCATGCTTTTTCCGTTGCCTCTGCAACAGCGTTCGGACCTGTTTTGTGTACCATGGGGGATCAGTTCCATCTCTTACCAATTTGTGAAGTATGAATCTCTCAATTGCTGTTGCTACTATATCTTTGAATTTGAGCCACATCTCGTCTACATTTGGATAGTCAGTTCGGAAGAAATGGAGATTGTCTCTTAGGAAGGCTTCTAGTGACACTTTATCCGCTTTTTTAAATAAAATTATTTTGCGTTTGTTTCTGGTGGATTTGGAAGCAACGGTATTGAGCCTAGCTACAACGACCTTGTGATCACTAATCCCTGTATCAGTAATGATGCTCTCTATTAGCTCTGGATTGTTTGTGGCTAAGAGTTCAAGTGTGTTTTCGCAACCATTTACAATTCGCGTGGGTTCGTAGACTAACTGCTCGAAATAATTTTCTGCCTACCACCGGTTTTGAACAAGTATTTTTGCCAACATATCGAGGGAAGGTTGAAGTCCCCACCAACTATAACCGTATGAGTGGGGGTGTTTATTTGTTGCGAGACTCAATTTTCTCTGAACTGTCCAGCAACTATATCATCGGAGTCTGGGGGTCGGTAGACGGAGCCAATTATTAACTTAGTTCGGCTGTTAAGTATAACCTCCACCCATACCAATTCGCACGGAGTATCTACTTCGACTTCACTACAAGATAAACCACTACTGACAGACACAAACATTCCACCACCAATTCTGCCTAATCTATCTTTCCTGAACACCGTCTGAGACTTCGTAAAAATTTCTGCAGAAATTATTTCAGGCTTTAGCCAGCTTCCTGTAACTATGACGATTTCAGCTTCTGTGCTTTCTATTAGCGTTTGAAGCTCAGGGACTTTCCCAGCAGAACTACAACAATTTACAACTACAATTCCGACTGTTCCTTGATTTAGTTTGTTAAATTTTGAAGTCCTGCTTCAAGTCCTTCGATTCTCGAAACTAATTGCGCATTGCCTGTTTTTATTACTTTCTCCAAGTCCACTTGTCTTGTCTTTGTACTCTCTTGTAACTCAGCTTGTCTCGCTTTTGCGTCGTCATTTATTTTCTTACGAATAGGCTCTAAGAAGTCTAGGTTCAGAACCTCAGTTATTGGCGCACTCTCTCCAGTTCTCCTTGGTGTGCACCCATCGACACTCGCCCTTCGAGAAGGCGTATTTCAGGTCGAATTATCTTCTCACTTGGATGGCGTACGCAGAACATATTCCAGGTTCAACGGAATTGCCTGCTCATTGGGGCTGTTGTCATTTGCGACTCAGTTTCGTTGTCATTTATCGGATATGTTATTATGCTATTCGTGGGGCCGTCACTGAAGGTGACTAGAATCTCAGTCGTCATCTTACTTTCTGAAATAGCTTCCTCCGTACATGCCATGTCCGTTATTGTTCCGGTATTCTCGACGTTGTTCCCTGTTGTAGCGCTTTTGGAACGACTACGATTATCCATATAGCGAACCCGTGAATGAGAGAAAAAGGACACGAATTCTAACTTATTTCCAACTAGAAATTTATCTCCATTTCCTAACCAATCGTAAGCACAATCAAAAATTAAATAAAAATTAAAAATAAAAATAAAATAAAAAAACAAAAACTTAAATATTAACTCTTCACATAGAATCCCTAATGTAACTAATTATACAAATCACACGCAGTTCCTCACAATGCATTTGACACACGATTTTTTTTTAATGTTCCCTCAACTACGGAAAACGTCCTGAACTATAAAAGAAAAACATAGAACATTAACGTAGAGAACCCTGTTGCTCAAGACGATATAGAAATCATCTGTAGTCTGAAACTATTTGGATTAACACATAACTTTTCTAAATTTTATCTATATCTAACATATAATCTAACTACTTCACGCGCAGTGGTTAGACACTGGACTCGCATTCGGGAGGACGACGGTTCAATCCCGCGTCCGGCCATCCTGATTTAGGTTTTCCGTGATTTCCCTAAATCACTCCAGGCAAATGCCGGGATGGTTCCTCTGAAAGGGCACGGCCGACTTCCTTCCCAATCCTTCCCTAATCCGATGAGACCGATGACCACGCTGTCGGGTCTCCTTCCCCAAACCAACCAACCAACTACTTCACTAGAAAATTCCGATGATAATCGAATCCTATGCTACCGGGTAACGAATGGGATTATTACTTCTCTAACTGAACTCAGGATCGTCATGGGTAACGTTCGTGTTGAATTATATAGCTGAACTACCCTGAACATTTGTCTGAAAAGAAACAGCAGTTAATCAGTTGGGCTGAATCCACGAAAAATTAATGGAATTATGATATAGCTTGATATTTCTTGAAAATTTGGTTGTGGTAAAGTCTTATGGGACCAAACTGCTGAGGTCATCGTTCCTAAGCTTACGCACTACTTAATCAAACTTAAACTAGCTAACGCTGAGGACAACACACACACCTATGCCAGAGGGAGGACTCGAACCTCCGACGGGGGGAGCGATATTGGTTGATTAATTCTGTAGGAGAACCAACTTCGAAAATACTCTTAAATATATTAAAACACGTGTGTGGTAAGTTGGCCTGAAAGAGCCTCGATGGGAATTGTGGGTGAGTAACTAAACATTAGCAATGCCGTTTACTATGCATTTATTTCATAATTAAATTTTAAAAAGGATAGCATAAGAATAAATTTATATTTAGAGAAACATACTTGAATAGAACAATCATTTGAAATTGGGAGTGCCGTGGAAAGGATGGATGAGACAGGCGCGCATTCAGACTAACCGTTCATCCCACACTAAGGAGTTGTTCAGTAATTTAATAAAGGAAACAAGATCTAAACTGGGTTACAGAGAGTATGCCTTGATGGTCGAATACTTTATCAGAAAATTATTCTAAAACTTGTAAAATTTGCAACTAAGAACACTGAGTAGGAGGTACGTCCTGTGAAGAATTCTTCCAAAAGATAGGACGCACCGAAAATTACTAGTAAGCACGCGGCTACACACTACAGAGAAAAATCGATAACACATTTAAAAAATTCTATTCAAGAAACAATAAAGGACAAAAATATATCTAAGCAAGGAACTGGTTTATTTAGTAGCGAAGAATACTAAAACACAGTCACATACAAAGAAAAACGTACACAAATCTGCACAAAACACAGTGGCATTCTTATTTAAAAATATGACTACCGTATGTTAAAACCACACACACTGTTCATAATCAGTTATACGATTCATTCAGGAATCTAGTCACGCTCATAGATCCAAGTGGCCTCATACCCCAAAATCACAAAGTTATAGAGCATAAAAAAAATCGCTAAATGTTCCATAAACCAAGGAATTTTTCTCAATTCCTGTCTGCGCAAGGTTTCCGGAATTATTCTGTAATAGATTAAACCTATTAAGAAGTGACTTAGAGAGTCAGTTAATCTGAAACTTACACATTGACAAAATTACAACAATGAAGACTGAAAATAGATTTTGCCATTTCGACGATTTCCTGCTCCCTACTCACCCACAGTCCCTACTTCGGGCCGGAAGCCGGTGCACGGACAACTTTGCCAACTTAACAAAAGCGGCGGATCGTCGCTCACCGGTGTGTCTCTTACCCAGAAGACTTCCATTCTGCTTCACACGAAAGTTGGCTAGCCTGTTCCTACATTCAGACAAACTTATCCTAAATCCAGACATTCCAAAGACGACAAACACCCTTCCAGGTAGACAACCAGAGGTATGAAGAAGGGGAACACAGGGTGACAATTGTGTAACGACTGCTTAAACTCTAAATATGCATCTAGCTAATGTGGAAAATGATTTAGGTATGAAGTACAATTCAGATATGGTAATTTAGTACTGATATAGCACTATGGCTGCCAGTTACATCAGCCAGCTAATCATCTTTCTCTCAGTTTGAATTTATAAGACACCGACACAAAAGGGAGGCTGTTGAGAAGTGTAAAACTCGATATCAGTCCTGAACGCCTATGCAGCGAATTATGTAGAGACGCTTCAATATTTTGCAGTTGTGGACACTACTGTATTTTAGCCGGCCGATGTGGCAGAGCGGTTGTAGGCGCTTCAGTCTGGAACTGCGCGACCGTTACGGTAGCAGGTTCGAATCATGCCTCGGGTATGGATGTGTGTGATGTCCTTAGCTTGGTTAGGTTTAAGTTCTAAGTTGTAGGGGACTGATGAACTCAGATGTTAAGTCCCATAGTGCTCAGAGCCATTTGAACTACTGTATTCTACACACAGGAAATACGAATAATAATGGCTTCAGTGACAATCTGTTGAAACTTTACTGAATCACACGATGCATTTCGCTCACGGTGAGCCCATCAGGTGCAAATCGTTTCAATGCGTTATTTACTTCAATGCGCCTTGAGTGACGTGATGTATGATTACAGACTGGATAATTCAACTTCTGTTGTCTTTAAAACTTAAAAATATCATTCCTGAACATTTTCGGTAATTTTTTCACCGTGTCTCATTATATTTTCCGTCACATTATTCGCGAAACACACAACGCAACATCTAATCTACTCTCAATAGGATGTACATTCCGCATCACGTCACTGGATGACCGTAGTAAATAATGTATTAAAACGATTACCATGTCATGAATGCAGGCTGTGATGTTCTCAAGCCCAAAACACAACTCTCTGATACCGCGGGGCATCGATATTTGCGTTTGAAAAGGGAAGAGTTTGTATGAAACTGTGTTTACCAAAATTCCAAATTTCATAACTTATGTTCATATTTCATGTAATTAAGACACGAGGGCAGTTCAATAAGTAATGCAACACATTTT
This sequence comes from Schistocerca americana, assembly GCF_021461395.2. NCBI lineage: Eukaryota > Metazoa > Arthropoda > Insecta > Orthoptera > Acrididae > Schistocerca > Schistocerca americana. Next base: position 557,024,198 of record NC_060124.1, on the reverse strand, counting down.
TTTTCTCGGCCAATTTTGGTTGAAAAAACCGGAAATTTCTTGTGGAATATTTTCAAACATTCCCGCTTCGTCTCGTATAGTTTCATTGACTTCCGACAGGTGGCAGCGCTGTACGGAGCTGTTAAAATGGCGTCTGTAACGGATGTGCGTTGCAAACAACGGGCAGTGATCGAGTTTCTTTTGGCGGAAAACCAGGGCATCTCAGATATTCATAGGCGCTTCCAGAATGTCTACGGTGATCTGGCAGTGGACAAAAGCACGGTGAGTCGTTGAGCAAAGCGTGTGACATCATCGCCGCAAGGTCAAGCAATACTGTCTGATCTCCCGCGTGCGGGCCGGCCGTGCACAGCTGTGACTCCTGCAATGGCGGACCGTGCGAACACACTCGTTCGAGATGATCGACGAATCACCATCAAACAACTCAGTGCTCAACTTGACATCTCTGTTGGTAGTTCTGTCACAATTGTTCACCAGTTGGGATATTCAAAGGTTTGTTCCTGCTGGGTCCCTCGTTGTCTAACCGAACACCATAAAGAGCAAAGGAGAACCATCTGTGCGGAACTGTTTGCTCGTCATGTGGCTGAGGGTGACAATTTCTTGTCAAAGATTGTTACAGGCGATGAAACATGGGTTCATCACTTCGAAACTGAAACAAAACGGCAATCAATGGAGTGGCGCCACACCCACTCCCCTACCAAGAAAAAGTTTAAAGCCATACCCTCAGCCGGTAATGTCATGGTTACAGTCTTCTGGGACGCTGAAGGGGTTATTCTGTTCGATGTCCTTCCCCATGGTCAAACGATCAACTCTGAAGTGTATTGTGCTACTCTTCAGAAATTGAAGAAACGACTTCAGCGTTTTCGTAGGCACAAAAATCTGAACGAACTTCTCCTTCTTCATGACAACGCAAGACCTCACACAAGTCTTCGCACCCGAGAGGAGCTCACAAAACTTCAGTGGACTGTTCTTCCTCATGCACCCTACAGCCCCGGTCTCGCACCGTCGGATTTCCATATGTTTGGCCCAATGAAGGACGCAATCCGTGGGAGGCACTACGCGGATGATGAAGAAGTTATTGATGCAGTACGACGTTGGCTCCGACATCGACCAGTGGAATGGTACCGTGCAGGCATACAGGCCTTCATTTCAAGGTGGCGTAAGGCCGTAGCATTGAATGGAGATTACGTTGAAAAATAGTGTTGTGTAGCTAAAAGATTGGGGAATAACCTGGTGTATTTCAATGCTGAATAAAACAACCCCTGTTTCAGAAAAAAATGTGTTGCATTACTTATTGAACTGCCCTCGTACTTTTGAAGCCTAAATACGAAAATACGTAAATCTATTTCCTCTAAGTTATGTTAAATGTGTACCAGTTAATCGACACAACATCTTTTACAGAGATGTAAGTGAAGTAAACTTCTTTGCCTCAAACGTAATCTTTGTTACTGTTGCTCGCACTTGGCGGAAAGTATTGGAAGAGGCAGCTGTGGTCAAGTACTTGTAAAGAAGAGTTCAAAAATGGTTCAAGTGACTCTGAGCACTAAGGGACTTAACTTCTGAGCTCATCAGTCCCCTAGAACTTAGAACTACTTAAACCTAACTAACCTAAGAACATCACACACATCCATGCCCTAGGCACACAACCATGCCTAGACCGTAGCGGTCGCGCAGTTCCAGACTGTAGCGCCTAGAACCGCTCGGCCACCCCGGCCGGCTAAAGAGGAGTCCCGTAGAACTATTTGTAAGGAGAATTCATGATTTGTATGGAGTTAGAGTTTGGAAGACGACCGACTATAATTTTGTCAACTAGTCGACTGAAGGGTCTGAGAAAATAAAAGTTATTTATGTCAGCAATTTACTTTTTCATAGGTAGTGACGCAGCGAACTTTTAGAACGCTGGAAAGTTCTGATTTATTCCTACGGAAAGTATCTGAGGCCACCACACCTCCATAAAGAAGACAACGAAGCCCACAAAAGAATCATCTAAGTAACAAAACTTTAATTTATGACGGTAGGCACCCCTTTTGGTTTCAGTAAAAAATGTCAGAAGTCCATGTAGTGGACACGTCATGAACCAGACGTTGGAGCATCTTAACAATATTTATTTTCCTTTCCCCTCCCTCAAAACGCATGGGAAAAGTGAACATTTTGACCTCCTTGTACGATCTCTGATTTATTTTATTACGATAATCATTTCTTCCTATATAGGTTGACGACAACAGAATATTTTCTCATTTAGAGGAGAATGTTGGTGACTGAAGTTCTTCGTGGGGATATGTTCCGTTTATGCAACTAATTGAAAGCAGTTTGTTATTGCCATACGCGTTTTGCTTCTTTTATTTTTGATTCATCTTCAGTGGTCCTGTAATTCATGTTTATTTTATACATATAATAAATGTATTACAGGGTAGTTACAAAATGTTACTATGCTACGTTTTGTCATGTTTTTCTCTTGTGTTTCCGGTTAGAATCAATTTTGTAGCACAAATTTTGTGATTTGAAATTATCGTTCGGTGTTCCTAACGATTTTCAGCACTGTTAGCCCATGTCTGTGGTCCTCGAGATGTGTTCATTAGTCTCCACGCTCCAGTTGGCCGATTTCCGACGTTCTTTCACCCACATCTGTTTCAGCACTTTGCATACATCACTTGCACTTCACATTTTATGTTCAGCATGTCTGCGCTCACGGTGTATAGTGTGGCCAACTGCCGCTACTTGTTTATCTTTCGTCTTCTGTTTGTGTTGGGTGTGTTCAAATGGCTCTGAGCACTATGGGACTCAACTGCTGTGGTCATTAGTCCCCTAGAACTTAGAACTACTTAAACCTAACTAACCTAAGGACATCACACACAACCATGCCCGAGGCAGGATTCGAACCTGCGACCGTAGCAGTCGCACGGTTCTGGACTTCGCGCCCAGAACCGCGAGACCACCGCGGCCGGCTGTTGGGTGTGTAGTTTGATATTTTTCATTAGTTTTGTGTGTATGCACGTATTTATTTTGCTGTGTGTAAATGTGTTGTGAGAGTTTGATTTTTTGAAATGTGCATTTGTTTGTTTGTTTGTGTGTGTGTGTGTGTGTGTGTGTGTGTGTGTGTAGTTAAGAGACAGAGAGGGAAGGAGAGAGAGAGAGAGAGAGAGAGAGAGAGAAGGGTGGAGGACAGGAACATTCATTAATTATTTAATCTGGTTATGTTTCAGATCTCTGTTTGTTATTGTTTTAGTGGCTAACATGATCAGACAGTTATTGCTTACAAGGATTTAGTCATTAAGCAGATTCTCTTTCATTGCAAGGGCTCTTTGCTGTGAAAATTCTTGCAGTGTCAGGATGTTGTGATTATTCACTATGATAACTGTCATGTCACTTTCCATGTTGGATTGTTCGTGTCCATGTTTTATGAGGTCTTCTGCGAAGGTAGAATGGGTATTTTCTTATTTCCAACTTCTTGTATGTTCTTTATATCTGGTTTTGAAGTTTCTACCTGTCATTCCCTGATATACTTATTCACATTCTTCACATGACTAAGAGAAAAAACTGGTACACATTAACATACACGCACCAAGCAAAACACAAGATAGCAAATATATATAAATGATTTACGCACTGCTTACAGAACAAGAAACACACTCGAGCCACATTTACAAATAACAGACAAACCAGATAACCACCAAGGAGCAGGTACAAAAATGGTTCAAATGGCTCTGAGCACTATGGGACTTAACATCTGTGGTCATCAGTCCCCTAGAACTTAGATCTACTTAAACCCTAACTAACCTAAGGACATCACACACATCCATGCCCGAGGCAGGATTCGAACCTGCGACCGTAGCAGTCGCGCGGTTCCGGACTGAGCGCCTAGAACCGCTAGACCACCGCGGCCGGCGAGTAGGTATAGACCAGTTACAGCGCCACATTATGAAATTTGTGCGAGAAATATTGGTGCTAACCCGAAAAACAAGAGAAAAACATGTCGAAATGTAACATAGTAACATATTGTAACTACCACATAATGCGTTTATTATATGTATAAAAAGAAACGTGTATCACATGCCACTGAAGATGCTTCACAAATGAAAGAAGTGAAACGCGTATGGCTTACAAACTGCCTTCAATTAGTTGCCTAGACGGAATGCACCTCCAAGAATTTTGAAGCAACCAAGGAAAGACGGAAAACACAAAAAATGAAGTTTTTTGTTTTAATGATTTATTCCTCACTCGCTTATCATATCCGTGACACTATCTTCCCTCTTTCGCTATAAATACAAAATAGGCTGCCGCTCTCTGGATATTTTCGACGTGCTCCGTCAATCCCATCTGGCAAGAACCCGACAACGCACAGTAGTAGACCCCACTCCAGCAGAGGACGCAACGCTTAGTGCAGGCAGTCTCTCTAGTGGAAGTGTTGCATCGTCTAAGTGTTCTGCCATTAAAAGGCATTTTTCGGTTTTTCACTCTCACAACATTTTGTATGTGACTGTTCGAATTTAAGTTGTCCGTAATTGTAATTCCTCGGTACTTAGCAGATTTTACACTCTTCATAGTTGTGTGGTTTATCGTGCAACCGAGATTTAACTAATTTCTTTCAGTGCTGATGTGGATGACCTCACATTTTTTCTTATTCAGAGGCAATTGCTGCTTTCGGACCTTGCCGAAATCCTGTCTCAGACATTTTGCAATTGATTTTGATTTTTTTATGACTTCACTAGACGCCAAATGACAGCAGCATGTGCGGACAATGTAAGAGGGCTTATCAGATTGTCTCCTAAATATACAGGGTGGACATCAGTAAAACCGACAAGCTGCAGGAACGCATTCCTGACTGGAAATGGAGGGAAAAAAAGGTCGTACGAATGTCTGTCCGGAAATGGACGGTGGGCGTGCAACGACAACAAATCAGGCATCAGTGCTGGGGCTACTCTTGTGTCTTACTTATATAAATAATAATATGCTTTTTAGTATTGCAGGTGATTCTAAAACATTTCTGTTCGCTGATGACACTAGCTTGGTAGTAAAGGATGTTGTCAGCAACGTTGGCACTTTCATAAGTTCATGGCTTGTAGAAAACAAAGTAACGCTAAATCACAGTAAGGCGCAGTTTTTACTGTTTCTTACACACAATTCAACGAAGCCTGACGTTTTAATTACACGGAATGTGCATATGATTAATTCAACTGAACATTTCAAATTTCTAGGTGTTCGCATAGAGAGTAAACAGTCATGAGAAACCAATAGTCAAAGTCTTATGCAAAGATTTAATTCTGCCATTTTTACTATTACAACAGTATCAGAAATAAGTGTTAGTTCGACACTAAAAGTAGTCTACTCCGCTTATTTTGATTCACGTGTGGGGTATGGTATTATATTTTGAGGTAACGCCTCCCATTCTCAATAAGTATTTTTGACTCAGAAACAGGCGGTCCGGGCAATTATGTGGCGTAAGTTAGCGAACCTCTTGTCGAGCCCTGTTAATTAGTTTGGGTGTTCTGACATTGGCCTCTCAATGTATGTGTATTCTTTACTGTTTGTTTCTTGTTAACAATATCAGCCTATTCCCAAGAATTAGCAACTTTCACCCAGTTAACTCTAGGCAGAAATCCAACCTGCATCTGGATCGCACGTCCTTGACTATTGTGCATAAACGCGTGCAGTATACTGCTGCATCCATTTTCAATAAGCTAGGACAAGAAATCAAAAATCTTGCCAGTAATCCATGTGCTTTCAAATCTAAACTGAAGAGTGTCCTCATAGGTTACTCCTCCTATTCTGTCGAGGAGTTCTTTGAGAAATGAAGATGATTGGTGTGTTATATTGTTGATTACGTTTACAAAAACTTATAGCGTGACGTCGTTATAGGATTCGTAAACATTTAATTTTAAGTTATTACTTTTCTCTTGTATCTACATGTACTGACACTTTTCATGACCATAGAGCTTTGCTCCTTAGTTTGATCCAATGGAACTAGACGTTTAAAATAAAAAATAAAAACGACCATACTGAATGGAGAAATAAACCTTTACAGCAGAACTTCCGAAGACTTAGTAGTTCTAAACAAGTAGCCAATGAACTAACCCTACAAAGCCTCCCATATACCCTCCTCTTTACATCCTATCTACACCTTTGTCGATTAAAATATCCTACCACAATTTAAATATCCTACCAGTAGTATACCTCTAAATGGTGAAGCCCTCTACTGTTAACATAAATCAGTATTTTTATACATATTACCTCTAACTGAAACAAACAGAATCTGCCTTTGCTATTATTCTAGACCATATTAATGCAGGAACAGAAATAAATCAGCACTTCATTTGAAATTTTGTTATTGTTTTATATTTAAAGCTTTTGGTAACGTTAACAGCTACAGTTCGTTACAAATAGTATAACTTTTAAACATATTGCCTCTAGCCGAAATAAACAAAATCTGCTTTTGCTAATATTCCAGAGCCGGCCAGTGTGGCCGTGCGGTTCTAGGCGCTTCAGTCTGCAACCGCGCGACCGCTACAGTCGCAGGTTCGAATCCTGCCTCGGGCATGGATATGTGTGGTGTCCTTAGGTTAGTTAGGTTTAAGTAGTTCTAAAGTCTAGGGGACTGATGACCAAAGAAGTTAAGTCCCATAGTGCTCAGAGCCATTAATTTTCCAGATCATTTGAATGTAAGAACAGAAATAAGTGAACAGTTCACTGGCTTTAAATATAAAGTGTTTCGTCAAACAAACAGCTTTAGTTCATTACAATCACTATAACTTTTTTACCTATTACCTTTAGTGGAATAAAGAGAATCTATCGTCCCTGCATTGCAGATCATGTTAATGCAAGAACAGAAACAAGTAAACAGTTCATTTGAACTTCTGTTCTTATTTCTTTATTTAACCTGATCAGATTAGGGCCATCAGGCTCTCTCTTACATCGGACCGGTGTTACATACATGCAGCATTTCACACATCAGAGTTACATCATGACAGTAGTTCAAATAAGAAAATTAGATTACTCTGTACGAGGTATGTGCTGCCTGCGGTATGTAAGCTACAAGAGAATCTGAGACCAAAGAGCAGTGTTGACTGCAGTACGAACTGTGTAGCAGTAGCAGTAAGTTGTTGCTAGTCTGTGTCTGGTCTGGAGTCTGCTCTGGTCTGGTCTGGTGTATCATGTTGGCTGGGCCGGTCGCGGTGCAGCGATGCCGGAGCCTGAGTATTATTGTATAAGGTAAAAAAGCAGCCTCGCGCATATCTAGTAATATTATGTAAACTCACATGAAAATCTTTTAAAGATGTCCTAATAATAATCTTTGTCTCATTTCTAACAAGCACTCATTTCAATTTAAAGAATTTTTTTTTTCAAGTGTAACCTCCCCACAAAAAAAATAAAAATATTATTTGGTTAATGATTCTCATTTTTGTGTAACCTCACAAAAAAACTTAATTAATAATAATAATAATAATATGATTCTATTTTTTGTGTAACCTCTGAACAAAATTGGTTCCCATTTAATGTACCCACAAAATTCTTTTCTCATTTAATATAAGCTCGAAACAGAAAAATTCCTAAACCTCGTAATAAAAAATAAATTCAGTAACCTGCGTCATGGCCCTGTAAGATCATTCTTAATAAAAAGCAAAAATTCTCACCTCGATAAAGTCGGCAACTATCTGCTCTTACAATAGCTCTTTTCCGGCACAGCTCTGTGCAATGCTGGCCTATACATTTGTTATTTATGAAAGGAAGCAAATGTTTTTTCTTTTGCAACAATGGGAATGATCATGCATTAAAAAAATATTAAATTCTTTAAATTGAAATAAATGCTTGTTAGAAAGTAGACAAAGATTATTATTAGGACATTTTTAAAAGATTTACATGTGAGTTTACATAATATTACTAGATACGCGCGAGGCTGCTTTTTACCTTATACAATAATACTCAGGCTCCGACATCGCTGCACCGCGACCGGCCCAGCCAACATGATACACCAGACAGGACTGACAAGCGCAGACAGGCGACTGCTCGCTAGCAACAACTTACTGCTACTGCTACACAGTTCGTACTGCAGTCAACACTGCTGTTTGGTCTCAGATTCTCTTATAGCTTACATATCGTAGGCAGCACATACCTCTTACAACTCTAGTGACAATATGAATAAAGAATAATGACTAAGACCTAATAAAGTAAATGCTTGGCTTGAAATATAAAGTGTATCGTCATAAAAACAGCTTCAGTTCATTACAATTACTATAACTTTTTCGCATATTACCTTGAGCTGAAATAAACGGAATCTATCGTTCCTGACATTTTAATGTAAGAACAGAAATAAATCAGCAGTTCATTTGAAGTTCTATTATCGTTTTAAATTTAAATTAAATGGTCATACAAACAGACGCATCTTATTGAAAATACTATTGCTCTGTTCTATTTTAATACTGGGCATTCATGCTAATGCCAATCGTGCCCGTAAATTACTCGTAAACTGACTTTATTACACGTTAATATACGAATGGGAATAAGACATCAAATCACTTGAAGTTTGTTCTTGTGGTAATTCATTCTTTTTTTTCCACCTCTCACGTTAATGCCGCTGTGATTAAAGTATTCGCCCGTATATCGACTTCAGTACATGCAAACAAAAATAAATGACATGTCAGAGCAAAGTAGACCTATGTCATATCTTTTGTCAAGACGTTTGTAACAAGCAATAGTTGTATAGCACATGCTGGCCGCCGGCAACGTTTCGTTATCACAGTGTAAATGCTTACAGATTGTGTAAAATTGTGTGAAGTGAAGCACGAACTGGCCATCAAAATGGAAGGAGACAGATGGACACTAACAGAAAAAACAGCCCATACTGTCGCAGTAAGTATAAAAAAAACAGCATCCATAGCCAACAACCAGCATTATGCTATAAATAGTCATGTAACTTCCAGAAAGCCGACCGGAGCGGCCGAGCGGTTCTAGGCGCTGCAGTCTGGAACCGCGCGACCGCTACGGTCGCTGGTTCGAATCCTGCCTCAGGCATGGATGTTTGTGATGTGCTTAGGTTAGTTAGGTTTAAGTCGTTCTAAGTTCTAGGGGACTGATGACCTCGGAAGTTAAGTCCCATAGTGCTCAGAGGCATTTAACTTCCAGAAAACCATCTGAAGACGAACCTGAAAAGGTTCTAAAACCGGTTCATGGAATAATAAACAACAATTCGCAAAAGTGACTGGTTCATGTACGAGGTGCGACAATATAGTAATGAGACTGATGTAAAAAAAAAATGTTGCTTGGCGTTTTAGTGAAGTTTAGTGTTGTCTCCTTGAACGTAGTTCCCTTCTAATTGCACACACTTTTTGCAGCGCTTCTTCCATTGATGGTAACATTTTTGGAACTTATCTTCTGTAACATACTCCAAGACCCTCGTCACTGCTTTTTAGACATCTTGTGTTGTTTGAAAATGGTGTCCCTTGACCGCCGTTTTGACTCTTGGAAACAGAAAGAAGTCGCACGGAGCGATATCTGGTGAATAAGGTGGCTGTGGAAGTACTGAAATTTGTTCTGAGGTTAAAAATTGCTGTACTGACAGAGCAGTATGGTATGGCGCATTACCGTGATGCAGACTCCAATTATCAGCAATGTTGGCACGGACAGGAAGAACTCTTTTATGAAGTCTTTCTAAAATTTCTATGTAGTAATACTGGTTAACTGTTGTCCAGGAGGCAGCCACTCTTTTTGAACAATTCCCTTGATATCAAGAAGCACTCAAGCATGCATTTCATTTTTGACTTTGACGTGCGAGCTTTTTTGGTCTGGGTGATCCCTTTGAGCACCATTGCGAACTTTGGATCGAACTGAAAAAACCAACTTTCATCACCAGTGATAACACGGCTTAACAATTCTGGATTGATTTCCGTTTGATCTAACAGATCTGCTGCCACATTTTTCCGTGTTTCTCGCTGTTGTGGTGTGAGATTTTTGGGGACCATTTTTCCACAAATCTTTCTCATAGCAAGATCTTCAGTTATTATTAGACGAACCATTTCTCGATTGATGTTCAGTTCTTTTGCAATCATTTTCACAGATAATCTTCGATCAGATCGTACGAGTTCAAGCACCCTGGCCAAGTTGACATCCGTCCATGAGATTGATGGTCGTTCACTGCAGTCTTCATCTTCAACATTAGTTCTGCCTTTACTAAACATTTAATGCCAACGAAAAACTTGAGCTCTGTACATAACCTCCTCTCCAAAAGCCTTCTGAAGCTTACCGTAACTTGTCGTCGCGTTATCACCCAATTTAACGCAAAAAGAAATGGCATACTGTTGCGCAATATTATACGGTTCCATTTCCGTGAAGAGAGAGACACAAACACGTGTTAACTTATTACAGCACAACTCATGACTGAGCAGTTGCATCGATGTGCCGCTTGGACTAGAACCAGCTTATAGACCAAGGTCAAAGATATTGTGCCTACGCAAGCCTGCAGGGTTGCCATATCTTGCAAAGAAAATCAGTCTCATTACTTTGTTGTTGCACCTCGTATTTACATTCAGTTAACAGTCACGGGTTCTAAAGACATTCGTAATGGATAAGTTTAAAAAATAAAAATAAATTGCATCCATGCCAGAACGGATAGCAGTTGTCATGCGGATTACAGATAATCGTTCTTTGGCTTGTGTTATGTTGACGGAACATTTGTCTGGAGTCTGTACTAGGATTCGTCTCAATATCCTGTAGCACCGGGTTCTCCAAATCTGTTGCAAGTACTGTCCGCCACCTCCCTGCACGTTCATCTGTCTGAAAGGACTCGTGCTAACACAAACGCCGAAAGAGGGCTTGAAATGTTATGTGACACGGATGGTGACTGTTAGGGTACTTGTTTTGGTATAGCCGTGCTGCCTCTCGACCGCACCATTTGAACCATTTTTGGAGCCTCTCAACCGCATCCATCTGCTTGGCCGCACACGAACACCATCTCAGCTTGTCCCTGAAATGAATACTGGACTATTCTGATGATTACAGTACGCTGCGTTTACACAGCCTGCAACATACAAGGAACACATGGCACGTGATCAGAGGAACCGTCCTTCGTCAGCGCCATCTACGGTGGCAATGATGCATCGGACACATGTTCATAGGACCTTTTCTTTCTGCATTTCCAGTCACGAATCCGTCCCTGCAGTTTGCCGGTATTATTCATGTTCCCGCTGTAAATTAGGAACAACAGAGGGCCTGTAAAACCTGCATGGGGAACTCCAGAAATCATTTCTGTTTTTCTGGATGACTTTCCTTATATTACGACGTACTGCGACCTTTCTCACAGGAAACCGCAAATTCATCGCACAACTCGAACGATACTCCATAGGCAATTAATTTGATTTGACGTTTTAATTTCACATAACGGGCATGTGATTAGTGAAACTGAACAGTTCAAATTTCTTGGTGTTCGGATGAATAGTAAGCTGTCGTGGAGAGTCCACGTTCAGGATCTTGTTCAAAGACTTAATACTGTCATTTTTACTATTCGAACGGTATCAGAAGTGTGTGATCGTTCGACACGAAAATTAGTCTATTTTGCTTATTTTCATTCGCTATTGTTCTATGGCATATTTTGGGGTAACTCTTCCCATTCTAAGTACTCTGTCTTCAGGCCACGAGTGGCCTACCAGGACCATCCGACCGCCGTGTCATCCTCAGTGTAGGATGCGGATAGGAGGGGCGTGGGGTCAGCACACCGCTCTCCCGTTCGTTATGACGGTATTGTTAACCGAAGCCGCTACTATTCGGTTGAGTAACGCCTCAATTGGCATCACGAGGCTGAGTGCACCCCGAAAAATGGCACCAGAGCCTGGCAGCCTGGATGGTCACCTACCCCAGTGCCGGCCACGCCCGACAGCGCTTAACTTCGGTGATCTCACGGGAACTGGTGTATCCACTGCGGCAAGGCCGTTGCCCCCTTGCCATTCTAAAAGGATATTTTTGGCTCAGAAACGAGCGGTTCGGGCAGTAAGTGGTGTTAGTTCACGAACCTCTTGTTGACCTCTGTTCACGAGTCTGGGTATTTTGACATTGGCCTCTCAATACGTATATTCCTTATTGTCGTATCTTGTAACCAATATTAAAGTGCGCGTCATTTACGAAGGCGGCCGAGTTTTAGGTTTGTTCTGCGCATCTGACGTCACAAAACACAGTCAGCCAATGAACAGAGAACGACGTTGCCAGAGCTCGACTGCAGTGCAGAGCATGGACGAGTGCCTTCAGTTTTAGAAACGTTCGGTCATAAATAAAGTAACTGAACAAAAGCAATGGTTGGTTGGTTGGTTGTTTTGGGGAAGGAGACCAGACAGCGTGGTCATCGGTCTCATCGGATTAGGGAAGGAAGTCGGCCGTGCCCTTTCAGAGGAACCATCCCGGCATTTGCCTGGAGTGATTTAGGGAAATCACGGAAAACCTAAATCAGGATGGCCGGACGCGGGATTGAACCGTCGTCCTCCCGAATGCGAGTCCAGTGTCTAAACACCGCGCCACCTCGCTCGGTCAAAAGCAATGTCGCAATGTCTTGATAGCAGACTTTCTGTAAAAGAAAGTTTGGAAAAAGCATTCTTTATACCAATTGCTTCATATTCTATTAATTAATTAAACCAAACAAGCAATGAGCCTCCTAATTCAGGCGATAGCAGGGAAATTCATTCTCACTAACCGCTTTTTTGCAGTTTATTTCCTATTGTACTTCGACGAAACGTGAGTAATTCATAGTCATACCAACAGTGTGTGTCGGTATTTTGCGTGAGCCGTTAAAGTCCTCCAGGAACTATGTTAAATGTTGACCTGCGTTAGTGTAATGGTGAAGGAGTTTGACTGCTACGCAAAAGGTTCTGAGTTCTAACCTTATTTGGTGCTTAATATTTTCTTTATTTAAAAACAATATCGATGTGTCTTACTTCATGAATTTTATTCGTTTGAATGTAATTTTTTGAAATTTCTAGTGGCAACTAAAATCGACCATACGGAAAGTATACGCTGTGGACTTTTACCTCTGCAAACTCCTCAAAATTTCGTGCAATGGTTTACTACATTTAATGCTGCACAATAACTGCGTTTAACATCGAAACAAAATTAAGTCATTTATAGGGGGAAGGTATCAGTCAAGAGGATGTGTAAAAATCAAATTTTTGGGCCAAATAGTTTTTGTGAAATCGAATGATAAGTGTGTCAAAGCAGTCGGAACACCATGTGTCTGCACAGGCGAGCAGTGCAGTGATGACAAAATCGCGTACAGCGCGGAATGCGGGGAGCACATCTCTGTAGCAGCGAAAGGGTTAATGCGGCCGTGGTGGCTTTACTTCATAAACTGCGCGCTCCCCCCCCCCCCCCCCCAAACGTAAGTTTGCGAACTATACTATGGCGCTGCTTCTCTTGGCGCGTGCAACTGGCAACGCAGCAATCTCTCGCGTCTGGGCGGGCATGCGCGAGCCGCCAAGATAAAAGAATTGAACTATAGTTTATTCCCAAGAATAAGCAACTTTCACTCGGTTAATAATCGGCAGAAATCAAACCTGAACTTCCTTAACTCTTGTGCAAAAAGGTGTGCAGTCTACTGCTGCATCCATTAACAATAAGCTGCCACTAGAATTCAAAAATCTTAGAAGTAATCCACACGCTTTCAAATCGAAACTGAAGACTTTCCTCATGGGTCACTCCTTATATTCTGTAGATGAGTTCCTTGAAAAATTTAGCTGATTCTTTTGTTGTATTGCTGATAGCGTTTACTTAAACTTATCGACTGACTTTTTTAAGGTTCACGAACATGGTGTGGTTCATCTCTAAAGGAGACTGCTAGTAGAACACTAATACGACCTGTTCTTGAGTACTGCTTGAGCGTTTGGGATCTCTATCAGGTCGGATTGAGGGAGGACATAGAAGCAATACAGAGGTGGGCTGCTAGATTTGTTACACACGCGAGTGTTACGGAAATGCTTCAGGAACTCAGGTGGGAGTCTCTGGCGGAAAGGAGGCGTTCTTTTCGTGAATCGCTACTGAGGAAATTTAGAGAAGCAGCATTTGAGGCTGACTGCAGTACAATTTTACTGCCGACAACTTATATTTCGCGAAAGGTCACAAAGATAAGATAAGAGAGATTAGGGCTCGTACAGAGGCATATAGGCAGTCTGTTTGGGAGTGGAACAGGGAGAGAAGATGCTAGTTGTGCCACGAGGCACCATCCGCCACGCACCGTATGGTGGATTGCGGAGTATGTATGTAGATGTAGATATAGAACAATTATTTTTATCTGTTATTACGTTTATGTTGCAATTTCATGTACTGACACGTTCCATGACCTTGGAGATTCGCTCCTCAGTTTGGTCCTACGGAACTTGACGAGTAATAAATAAATACAGAAGAGTGTCGATTATCCGAACGTCGGTGAACCGAACGACCGCTTAACCGAACTGTGTACTCGCTCGCACCTGTTACTCTCCCACCCTACCGTCCATCATCCCCCTCAATCCCAAACCAAGTTTCCCACAGTAGACGCCGCACTGGACCACCGCTGGCGGAACATCGCTTCTAATGGGGCCTTCACAAGACGCTGATGACATGCCAAGCCGCCAGTCGCTGTGTTTCAACAAACAGCACACTTCTGTCGGCTTTGCACTGGCAGTAGAAGTAGCGGCAGTATCAAAGCTGTTCACAGCAACAGCTGCGCCAGCTCAGAGTTGAGGCGTGCCGCTCCGCGCAGTTCGAACGATTGCGCGCCCACAAGAAGAGCTTCTCACTGTGCAAACAGTCACCTTCTGTTCTCTGTTACGACCACTTGCGTGCTGCTGCGTGAAGAAGTGAACTTGACGATACAAAATGCTTAAACGTGAACGTGTTGTACTTTCTATGAGGGACAATTACGAGATTATTAAAAGTACAAGGTGGGGAAGTCGACAGTTGCGGATATAAAGAAACAAAAGACGAGAATAGCAAATTTCATAGCTATGCTTGATTCTACTGGTGGATAAACAAGCCGTAAAACTATGAAGCTCGCCACTAACAGAGATCTAAATGATGCTGTTTGTAAGTGGTTTGCACAAAAGAGATCGGAAGGAGAACCTATATCAGGTCCAGTTTCAGATATCTGTAATGAAAAAAGTACGTGACTTAGCTGCTCGTAAGCGTGTAGGCTTGCTTAGACAGACCAAAATAAACGATTTTTTAAACGTTATATTTTTGTTAAATACACTGTGCCACATACTATACAGGGTGTTGCAAAAAGGTACGGCCAAACTTTCAGGAAACATTCCTCACACACAAATAAAGAAAAGATGTTATGTGGACATGTGTCCGGAAACGCTTAATTTCCATGTTAGAGCTCATTTTAGTTCCGTCAGTATGTACTGTACTTCCTCGGTTCACCGCCTTGATTTCATACGGGATACTCTCCCTGTGCTGCTAGAACGTGTGCCTTTACAAGTACGACACAACGTGTGGTTCATGCACGATGGAGCTCCTGCACATTTCAGTCGAAGTGTTCGTACGCGTCTCTACAACAGATTCGGTGACCGATGGATTGGTAGAGGCAGACCAATTCCATGGCATCCACGCTCTCCTGACCTCAACCCTCTTGGCTTTCATTTATGGGGGCATTTGAAAGCTCTTGTCTACGCAACCTCGGTACCAAGTGTAGAGACTCTTCGTGCTCGTATTGTGCACGGCTGTGATACAATACTCCATTCTCCAGGGCTGCATCAGCGCATCAGGGATTCCATCTGACGGAGGGTGGATGCATGTATTCTCGCTAACGGAAGACATTTTGAACATTTCCTGCAACAAAGTGTTTGAAGTCACGCTGGTACTTTCTGTTGCTGTGTGTTTCCATTCCATGATTAATGTGATTCGAAGAGAAGTAATAAAATGAGCTCGCATTCGGGAGGACGACGGTTCAATCCCGCGTCCGACCATCCTAATTTAGGTTTTCCGTGATTTCCCTAAATCACTCCAGGCAAATGCCGGGATGGTTCCTTTCAAAGGGCACGGCCGACTTCCTTCCCCGTCCTTCCCTAATCCGATGAGACCGATGACCTCGCTCTCTGGTCTCCTTCCCCAAAAACAGCCAACAACAATAAAATGAGCCCTAAGATGGAAAGTAAGCGTTTCCGGACACATGTCCACATAACATCTTTTCTTTATTTGTGTGTGAGGAATGTTTCCTGAAAGTTTGGCCGTACCTTTTTGCAATACCCTGTATATTCCTAGTGAAGTTGCCTTTGTATGTTACTTTGTAATACTAAAAGAGATGCGTGTTTTTATGAATAAATTTAATGTACAGTACTTCTTTTTGGCAAATAAACATGTACAGTTCGATTATCCGAACAAACCAGTTTTCCGAACACCCATGTCCCCGAATTACTTCGGATAATCGGCGCTCTACTGTAAATAAAAGTCTCTTGTGAGTTTCCTTTACTGGATTCATGTTCTGCTGCTCTATGTACAGATTTGATAACATCAGGGAGTGACCACAAACCCTTTCTCACTCCCCCCCCCCCCCCCCCCCTCACCTACTGCTTTCTTTTCATGTCCTTCGCTCTGCTGTTCCAGTTCGCTCCCGAGCGCGCACCAACCGTGACGTCAACCTCTTTCGGCGCGCTCCAGGACGAGACGGCAGTCCCGTCTGCGTACGACTTAACGATCCGATGTCTACCCGAGTGCCAAGTGCCGGTAGTCAGCTGCGTCCTCCGCAGCGGGGCCCGCCAGACGCCCTGTCCAGGGCGGCAGATCAGAGACGGCACGGCGCTCTCCCGCCTCCGACCGGCGCGACTCGGTGCGTCGCCGTGGGGCGGCCGGCGTCCTTGGAGACGGCGCGTGCGACAACGCATGGAAATTTAATGAGTGCGCCATAAAGCGGTTCCCGGAACCAATTACTGGCGGCGCAGCGCGACCGGCTTCGGAGAAACGGCCGACTGTGTCCCGCTGTCCCGCCGTGGCGTATTTACGGCCGCGGAGGCGGCGTTACGCAAGGGGGGCGGCGTTGTCTGGGGACAGCGGGCCTCCACGCCGCCCGCGGCTCTTCTTGCGGACGACCGCCGCAGACAATGGCCAGCTGAGAGGCCCCTAAAGTCGGCGCCGAGGCCTTTTCTGTACTTTACGAGCTCCCTGCTGCCGCTTTCCGTCTCAAGACTCAACTCGTCCCACTGTGTGTGGCCACCGCACGGACACAACACGACAGGGGGACAGCGCGGCAACCACAGCGAGGCAAACTCAACTGCGCTCTGCCACACTACTGGCCATTATAATTGCTACACCAAGAAGAAATGCAGATGATACACGGGTATTCATTGGACATGTATGTTGTACTACAACTGACATGTGATTACATTTTCACGCAATTTGGGTGCATAGATCCTGAGAAATTAGTACCCAGAACAATCACCTCTGGCCGTAATAACGGCCTCGATACGCTTGGGCATTGAGTCAAACAGAGCTTGGATGGCGTGTACACGTACAGCTGCCCATGCAGCTTCAACACGATATCGCAGTTTATCAAGAGTAGTAACTGGCGTATTGTGACGAGCCATCGAACTGTTCGTGCAGATGGTTGTTGTCTTGCAAACGTTCCCATCTGTTGACTCCGCGATCGAGACGTGGCTGCACGATCCGTTACAGCAATGCGGATAAGATGCCTGTCATCTCGACAGCTAGTGATACGAGGCCATTGGGATCCAGCACGGCGTTCCGTATTACCCTCCTGAACCCACCGCTTCCGTATTCTGCTAACAGTCATTGGATCTCGACCAACGCGAGCAGCAATGTCGCGATACGATAAACCGCAATCGCGATAGGCTACAATCCGACCTTTATCAAAGTCGGAAACGTGATGGTACGCATTTCCTCTCCTTACACGAGGTATCACAACAACGTTTCTCCAAGCAACGCCGGTCAGCTGCTGTTTGTGTATGAGAAATCGGTTGGAAACTTTCCTCATGTCAGCACGTTGTAGGTGTCGCCACCGGCGCGAACCTTGTGTGAGTGCTCTGAAAAGCAAATCATTTGCATATCACAACATCTTCTTCCTGTCGGTTAAATTTCGAGTCTGTAGCACGTCATCTTCGTGGTGTAGCAATTTTAATGGCCAGTAGTGTATGTCATCGACGCAAATGAGTGCGGTGTGCCGCAGTGGTACATAATGCAGCAAGTAACTATGAAGTACCATGCAAGTGCTAATGTTCAGCAGTTAACGGCGAGAAATACGAGGAGTGTTCAAAAAGTAAGGTGAATTCATATATTTATGAAAAAATATTTATTTATTCATGAATATTCATGTTGTCCCCCTTCAAAGTAATCCACCTCAGACACAATACACTTGTGCAAACGCTTCCTCCAATCCTTGAAACACTTCTCATAAGCACTTCTTGGTACAGCCATGAGCA
The DNA here is from genome assembly GCF_021461395.2 of Schistocerca americana. Taxonomy (NCBI): domain Eukaryota; kingdom Metazoa; phylum Arthropoda; class Insecta; order Orthoptera; family Acrididae; genus Schistocerca; species Schistocerca americana. The sequence goes on along the minus strand of NC_060124.1, from coordinate 557,005,821 downwards.
CATCCAGCGAAGCAGTTTTTATTTCCTCAGTCGTAGAAAATCTTCGTCCTCTCATAGGTCTCTTCAGTTTTAAAAAGTGCAGGGGACCAAATCCGGTGAATATGGTGGCTGGGCATGACTGTCGTGCTGTTTTCGGCCAAAAGATCTCTCACATGCAACGATGAATGTCCAGGTGCATTGTCGTGATGCAAAAGCCATGAATTGCTTTTCCACAATTCCGGATTTTTTTGCGTATCGCTACTCACAAACGGCTCATAACGCCAAGGTAATACTCCTTACTGACCCTACGACCTCGGGGCAAAAATTCATGACGCACTACACCATAGTAATTGAAAAAAAAAAACAGTGAGTGAATGTTTGGCATCTGATTGAACTTGGCATGCTTTTTCCGGTCTTCCCTCTCCGGGATGCTACCATTGGGACGATTGGGCTTAGGTTTCAACGTCATAACCGTAAACCCATGTTTCGTCACCAGTTAAAATCATCATTAACGTCATTCGAGAGCTCCTCAGCGATGTTAATGTGACAGTTCAATTTTTACGGCTTTCGTGGCCACTTGTTGACAAACTGCCTATTTGCGTCTGTCTCGGGTTCTTCGGCCGAAAAACCCGACACAGAAGCAAATAGGCAGTTTGTCCTCTGATCAAAATTGAGAAGTTTTGGAACAACTTCGCTGACACACGTTTCATGCCCAAAACATCCACAATAATTGCATGACACGAGCCTACCGATATGCCAACATCCTCAGCAGCTTCCCTTACGGCAATTCGACAATTTTCCAAAACCATTTTCTTCATAGTTTCGACGTTATCATCTGTTATTGATGTGCTGGGGCATACAGAGCGAGATTCGCCATTGGCATCTTTTCGGCCATCTTGGAAGAGCTTTTACCACTTGTAAACATTTTTTTTTACTTACAGCGGACTGACTGTAGGCCACTGTGGACATTTCAAGTGTTTTAGAGCACTTGATTCCATTTTTCACATAAAATCTGATGCAAATTCTTTGCTCCATTTTTTATAATAATCGAATATCGCCGAGCACACTAAAACTCGTCTAATCTTTCTATCTGTCAAAAATAAACGAAGTATGTTGTACACTTCAAACTGTGAACGTATGTTTGGGACATCTGTGCCAACATAACAAAAAAATCCATAATCGAACGTACGTTTCCCGTGCAATTTGAAAAGTTACCTACTTTTTGAACAGCCCTCGTATATCTGATTAAACTGTATGAACATTTGATTTACGTCACCTTTCGACAGTAACTATAACATACTCTTAAAAATATTCCAATTCCAGGCGAACGACTGTATGATATTCAGAATGAGAAGAACCGTTAGGAAAAATTCAGTTGAGGTTTCGTTTTCATGTCGTTTAATACATCCTTTGTAATAAACAAAATACGTTAGTAATTTAAGAGGCCTCTTCGCAGTATTGGCTTCAATTATTGTATAACCTGCAGTTGGGTATTTATGAACAGTGGGATTATTGGTGTGGTAATACAAAACGAGCAAGTGGCTCTAAAAAAACAATAAAAGTAAACTCAGCTTCGGTCCCGTCGACACATAATTCTTCTTTGGTAGGCTGTCTAGTTTGATGATACTCGCTTCCTGCCACAGGGACGGGTTGCTGCTTTCATATGTGCACGGTGGAATGTAATACTAAAGCAGGAACTCGGATCTTACATCAGAATTTTTGAAATTTTTGTCGATTAATTCACTTCGTAGCACTCAGAACACCTTGCATAGTGCGAAGGAAACGTTTCCGAAAACCTGTATTCAATAAAGTTCACCGCGACTGCCTATACCTCATTCCATCATAACCGTACGACACCAGATTGCAGAGTCCAACCAAAGCCATCACACCTACAACTAACTCACAAATAGCCTAGACTCATACTGACTATTGCTTGGTACACATATCAGTCGACATATATACATGCAGTTCAGAGATATTTGAATACACCGATCTTTGATGTTACAAAAATATATGGTTCAAATGGCTCTGAGTACTATGGGACTTAACATCTGAGGTGATCAGTCCGCTAGAACTTAGAACTACTTAAACCTAACTAACCTAAGGACATCACACACATTCGTGCCCGAGGCAGGATTCGAGCCTGCAACCGTAGCGCTCGCGCGGTTCCGGACTGAAGCGCCTAGAACCGCTATGGCACACCGGCCGGCGGCAAAAATATATGTAAGTATCGATATCATCAAAATTACACTCCTGGAAATGGAAAAAAGAACACATTGACACCGGTGTGTCAGACCCACCATACTTGCTCCGGACACTGCGAGAGGGCTGTACAAGCAATGATCACACGCACGGCACAGCGGACACACCAGGAACCGCGGTGTTGGCCGTCGAATGGCGCTAGCTGCGCAGCATTTGTGCATCGCCGCCGTCAGTGTCAGCGAGTTTGCCGTGGAATACGGAGCTCCATCGCAGTCTTTAACACTGGTAGCATGCCGCGACAGCGTGGACGTGAACCGTATGTGGAGTTGACGGACTTTGAGCGAGGGCGTATAGTGGGCATGCGGGAGGCCGGGTGGACGTACCGCCGAATTGCTCAACACGTGGGGCGTGAGGACTCCACAGTACATCGATGTTGTCGCCAGTGGTCGGCGGAAGGTGCACGTGCCCGTCGACCTGGGACCGGACCGCAGCGACGCACGGATGCACGCCAAGACCGTAGGATCCTACGCAGTGCCGTAGGGGACCGCACCGCCACTTCCCAGCAAATTAGGGACACTGTTGCTCCTGGGGTATCGGCGAGGACCATTCGCAACCGTCTCCATGAAGCTGGGCTACGGTCCCGCACACCGTTAGGCCGTCTTCCGCTCACGCCCCAACATCGTGCAGCCCGCCTCCAGTGGTGTCGCGACAGGCGTGAATGGAGGGACGAATGGAGACGTGTCGTCTTCAGCGATGAGAGTCGCTTCTGCCTTGGTGCCAATGATGGTCGTATGCGTGTTTGGCGCCGTGCAGGTGAGCGCCACAATCAGGACTGCATACGACCGAGGCACACAGGGCCAACACCCGGCATCATGGTGTGGGGAGCGATCTCCTACACTGGCCGTACACCACTGGTGATCGTCGAGGGGACACTGAATAGTGCACGGTACATCCAAACCGTCATCGAACCCATCGTTCTACCATTCCTAGACCGGCAAGGGAACTTGCTGTTCCAACAGGACAATGCACGTCCGCATGTATCCCGTGCCACCCAACGTGCTCTAGAAGGTGTAAGTCAACTACCCTGGCCAGCAAGATCTCCGGATCTGTCCCCCATTGAGCATGTTTGGGACTGGATGAAGCGTCGTCTCACGCGGTCTGCACGTCCAGCACGAACGCTGGTCCAACTGAGGCGCCAGGTGGAAATGGCATGGCAAGCCGTTCCACAGGACTACATCCAGCATCTCTACGATCGTCTCCATGGGAGAATAGCAGCCTGCATTGCTGCGAAAGGTGGATATACACTGTACTAGTGCCGACATTGTGCATGCTCTGTTGCCTGTGTCTATGTGCCTGTGGTTCTGTCAGTGTGATCATGTGATGTATCTGACCCCAGGAATGTGTCAATAAAGTTTCCCCTTCCTGGGACAATGAATTCACGGTGTTCTTATTTCAATTTCCAGGAGTGTATATGTAAGTATCGATATCATCAAAATTATTTCCAAAAAGAAACAAATGTAATTGATATTTTATTAATAAAGGCACTGGTTATATCACAGAATAAAAAAGAGTCGTGCGATCTGCCACGTCTATATTTCTGTAACTAGCAAACACAAACAACGAATTTTGTGTTTCGATGAACGGGAAAATCGAAAAGTTCTTTTTCATACCTTTTTATAGGTGTTTAATAACCCCCCCCCCTCCCTCCCCCCTTGAGATGCACGGCATAAGTGAATGCGGTATTCAAATTGTTCCCACACTGCAGCGAGCATGTCTTGAGTTAACAGTTTCCACAGCTGCTGTTACGCGATGTCTCTGTTTATTCATTGTTGTTGGTAACGGAGGGCCATAAACAGAGTCTTTTATAAACCACCACAAGAAATAATCACATACAGTCAGGTCCAGTGACCCTGGAGGCCAGTAATGAAGGCTGAATCATATAGTCTAATGCGACCCATCCATTGTTCAGCAATTATTTGATTTCAATGTCAATTTGGCGATGCCCCATCCTGCTGGTAAATGAAGTCGTTCGAATCAGTCTCCAACTGTGAGGAAAAAAGTTCTCAAGCATATTGAGATGTGTGCTTCCTGTAACAGTGTTCTCAGCAAAGAAAACTGGACCATAGCCATTTTCCTGTGAGGCTGCACAAAACATTAACTTTTGGAGAGTCCCTCCCACGTTGTACAACTTCATGCGTTTGTTCTGTACCCATACTCTCACATTATGACTATTCACCTTTACATTTAAATGGACTGTTGCCTCGCCACCAAACACTAACCGTCGAAGAACACTGTTATCCTCCATCTTGCCAAGAACGACACTATAGAACTCCACACGTTCTTGTTTGTCACCTTGACAAGGAGCTTCTAGTAGCTGAATTTTGTATGGTTTCATGTGTAAAGGACGCCACAACAGTCGCCAGATGGACATCGGGGGCATGTTGAGCTGTTGAGCTGCACGGCGAATGGATTTCTGCGGACTCCTGGTGAGACGACGTATGGCGGCTGCATTCGACGTCTGCGTCAGACACTCGGGGGCGGCCCTGCGATTTGTCTTTACACAAACAACCTGTTTCTCGGAATTGTTCATGCCATCGTGTAATGCTCTGTGCTGTAGGAGCATCCACAGCATACCTAGTACAGAAGTCACGCTGAACACTTGTTACCGACCCGCACTGCGCAAAACGTAGAACACAAAACGCTCTCTGTTGTCCCGAAACCATTTTTACTAAAACTGAAGTGGGCACACACTGCTGCGACCTAGCGGAAACCATGTAAAACTCGAGAGTTTGCTCTTTGCAAGAGTACATTGGTCACGCACATTTCTCAAATTCATAACCGTTACGATCGTTCTAGGTCGGATGACTCTTGTTGATACACCTAGAATATCTCATTAAACTGGAAGAACACTTGATTTACATCGCATTTCGGCAGTAACTATAACATACTCCTAAAATATTCCAGTTCCCGACGAACGATTGTATAACATTCAGAATGAAAAGACACGTTATGGATAATTCAGTTCAGAAGTCACAATTCAGTTTAGGTTCAGTTTTCCCGTCTTTAATAAGCCTTTTGTTATACAAAAAATATATTAGTAACTTAAGAGGTCTCGTTGCACTATTACCGTAGAACCAACAGTTCGGCATTTATGAACACTGGGATTACTTGTGCGATAATAGGAAACGAGCAACTGAGCGTTAAAAACAGTAAAAGTTACTTAGCTTCAACCTCGTTGACGTAGAATTCTCGTATGGTAGGCTATTTAATTCGATGATTTCCGCTACCTAACACACAGACAGGTTGTTGCTTTCATATACGCATATTCTTGGAGTCATCAGTCTTATTACTGCTTTGATGTGACCCGATACGAATTCGTTTCCTGTGCCAACATCTGCACTTCAGAGTAGCACTTGCAACCTACACCCTCAATTATTTAATGGACGTATTCCAATCTCTGACTTCCTCTACAGTTTTTACCCTCTACAGCTCCCTGTGGTACGATGGAAGTCATTCCTTCTCCTTGTCAGTGTTTACACATATTCCTTTCCTCTCCGAGTCTGCGCAGAATCTTTTCATTCTTTACTTTATCAGCCCACCTGATTTTCAGCATTCGTCTGTAGCACAATTTCTCAAATGCTTCGATTATCTTCTGTTCTGGCTTCCTCACAGTCCATGTTTCACTACCATACAATACTGTGCTGCACACGTACATTCTCAGAAATTTCTCCCCCAAATTAAGGCCCATGTTCGTCACTAGCAGACGTCTCTTGGCCAGGAATGCCCTTTTTGCCAGTGGTAGCCAGCTTTTGATGTCCTCCTTGCTCCGTTCGACATTGGTTGCTGCCTACGTAGCAGAATTCCTTAAGTTCATCTACACACATCAAAAAAACTTTTGCATCACCTCGGTTCCGAGAGTTCCGGAACCTGTACAGAAAATTGGAACAGAGGTCAACATAAACATCATTTCCGACCTTTTTACTGCTCATGAAAACCACACATTGCATTTTGTACCACCATACGGCGAGACCTTCAGAGATGGTGGTAAAGATTGCTGTACACACCGATACCTCTAATCCCCAATAACAAGTACTCTTGCATTCATGCGTGCCTGTACTGGTCGTGGCATACTATCCACAAGTTCATCAAGGCACTGTTGGTCCAGATTGTCCCACTCCTCAACGGCGATTCGGTGTAGACCCCCCGGAGTATTTGGTGGGTCACGTAGTCCATAAACAGACCTTTTCAATATACCCCAGGCATGTTCGATAGGGTCCATGTCTGGAGAACATGCTGGCCACTCTAGTCGAGCGTTGTCGTTATCCTGAAGGGAGTCATTCACAAGATGTGCACGATGAGGGCGCGAATTGTCGTCCATGAAGACGAATGCCTCGCCAATATGTTGCCGCTATGATTGCACTATCGGTCGGAGGATGGCATTCACGTATCGTACAGCCGTTACGGCGCTTTTCATGACCACCAGTGGCGTACGTCGGCACCACATAATGCCATCCCAAAACAGCAGGGAGACTCCACCAAGATGCACTCGCTGGGCAGTGTGTCTAAGGCGTTGAGCCTGACTGGGTTCCCTCCAAACGCGTCTCTGACGATTGTCTGGTTGAAGGCACATGCGACACTCATGGGTGAAGAGAATGTGATGCCAATCCTTAGCGGTCCATTCGGCATGTTGTTGGCCCCATCTGTACCGCCCTGCGTGGTGTCGTGGTTCCAAAGATGGACCTCGCCATGGACGTCGGGAGTGAAGTTGCGCATTATGCAGCCTACTGCGCACAGTTTGAGTCGTAACACCATGTCATGTGGTTGCACGAAAAGCATTGTTCAACATGGTGGCGTTACTGTCAGGGTTCCTCTGAGCCATAATCCGTAGTAGCAGTCATCCACTGCAGTAGTAGCCCTTGGGCGGCCCGAGCGAGACATGTCATCGACAGTTCCTGTCTCTCTGTATCTCCTCCATGTCCGAACAACTTCGCTTTGTTTCACTCCGAGACCCCTGGATACTTCCCTTGTTGAGAGTCCTTCTTGGCACAAAGTAACAATGCGGACGCGATCGAACCGCGGTATTGAAGGGCTAGGCATGGTTGAACTACAGACAACAAGAGCCGTGTACCTCGTTCATTGTGGAATGACTGGAACTGATCGGCTGTCGGACCCCCTCCGTCTAAAGGCACTGCTCATGCATGGTTGTTTGCATGTTTGGGCAGGTTTATTGACATCTGTGAACGTTAAAGGGATTGTGTCTGTGGTAAAATATCCACAGTCAACGTGTTTCTTCGGGAGTTCTGGGAACAGGGGTGATGCAAAACGTTTTTTAATGTGTGTATTTCATGACCATCAACCCTGATGTTAACTTTCCCGCCGTTCTGATTTCTGCTATTTCTCATTATTTTCGCCTTTCTTCGATTTACTCTCATTCCATACTCCGTGCTCATTAGACTATTCATTCCATCCAGCAGGTAATGTAATTCTTCTACACTTTCACCCAGGATAGCAATGTCATCAGCGAATCGTATCATTGATATATCGTAACAGTTATCATTGAATTTTAATTCCAGTCCTGAACCTTTATTTTATTTCCATCATTGCTTCTTTTATGTACAGACTGAACAGTACTCGCGAGAGACTACATCCCTGCCTTACACCGTTTTCAATCCGAGCACTTCGTTCTTGGTTATCCACTATTATTATTCCCTCTTGCCTCTTGTACATATTGCGTACTACCCGTCTCTCCCTATAGCTTACCTCTATTTTTCTCCGAATTTAAAACATCTTGCACCATTTTACATTGTCGAACGCTTTTTCCAGGTCGACAAATCTTATTAACGTGTCTTGGATTTTCTTTAGCCTTGCATCCATTATCAACCGCAACATTTGAAATGCCTCTTTGGTGCCTTTGCCTTTCCCAAAGCCAAAATGATCGTCATCTAACACATCCTCAGTTTTTAATTCCATTTATGTATGCACGGATAAATGTAATAATGAAACAGGAACTCAGATCTTACATCTATAAATTCCCTTCATAGTACTCACAACACTTTGCCTAGTTCGAAGAAAACGTCTACAAAAACTTATGTTCAATATAGTTCATCGCGACAGCCTGTACCCCATTCCATCATACCGCACAACACCAGATACCGGAGTCCAACAACTACGCCATCACACAACTACAACTAAGTCACAACTTGCCTTGACTAAGACTGACTGCTGCCTGGTACACATTTCAGTCAACATACATGAGCCGTGTGTACTTCCATGTTTCCACGGCTCGTTTCCTGAGCGTCGTGTGGAGCCAGTATTTTTGGTAATCGACACTGTTTGGGCGCGATCGGGCTCTAGCATCTCGTTGCTGTCTTTTGTTGCTTCGCTTCTATTTCGTTTTTCCGCGGCTGTTCAGGGTTGGTCTTTTATGAAGCTCTTTCGTTTGAACTCCCGCCCGTAGTGTACCCACTATCGATTGCGAGTTCTGTCTTTGGTGTGCTTAGAAACCGTAGGTTGGTAACACGACCGACTCACGTGTTTACTGCAGCAGACTCTTTGGCCTATACTACTTATAGGCGAGCGCGGTCACACTGGAGGAGATGGTCGCGCAGTGCTCTTCATGTCTGCTCTGGTGACGTCGACATCCTGCCTTCCACGTACAGATGTTGTTATCGAACCCGCACTTCTATTCGTGGAGGAACGCCGGCCTGGTTGGGCCCCTCTGTCCGCTCTTCACTGGTTGTCCGCGGGAGGCGGATGGCAGTCTAATCATCGCCTGCGTTGACGAAGGCAAGCAAACAGTAACCATCATGGGGCGGTGGAGCCGCCGTCCGGCGAGGGTTTGAGTCCGGCAGGAGTTCCGCTGGGTCGGTGTCTGCCGGGACGACTGGGGACGGCTCAGAATCGTACACAGCAGTCCCGGACAAACGACGAAGTGCGCCGAGGGAAAGGAGAAAATAAGTTAAGTGTGAATGTTTCAAGTTGATCGTCCTTTGGGATTGAGTTCATCCAGTCGTCTTTCCCGCCTTGTGGCCACCACTGTGGCAATCCTCTGCTCTGTTCACTCGTGCAATTCTGACAGTGCAGATTCCTCCACGCATCGTTGCTAACCGGTGTACTAGTGTATTTTGGTAGTTATTTGTGTACGTTTGCACTTCTATGTTTTGGTAGCTCATCCTCCCGCCCTGTGGTTGCAGAATTTCGGGTGTGGAGTTAGTTCCTTGTCTCCCAATATCTAGTGCTGTATTATCAAGGTTAATTCTAGTTCGGTCTAGTGTTCTGTTAATCCCTGGGTATATGTGTCCGCCATAATATTTGCGCTGTATTTATTCTAAGTGAGTTGCCCTGACAGTAGTTGGGGGTTCGAGTCCTGTCACGGAGCTGATAAAGGGTCACATTGGTTTCGGCTTGTCAGTTGCTGTTGCCTTAGAGGTTTGTTAACATTGGCGTGTCAGCGTTGTCTAGCGCTACCGGGACCTAAAGAAGAACATTGTGCTGATTAGGTAATGTTGGTACACGTTTTTGTTTTCATTTCGATACCTGTATTTATGAAGGCAACCGCATGAAGTAAGATCTGTTCTGAAGCTATGCTGGATCTTGCGCTTTTGGGACTTTTGGTTTTGTTTGGATCCCGACTTTTTGGGTGTCAGGAAACTGGAACTTCGTAGTTAATGTTTGGCTTGAACAGCGGACACGCGGCTAGTTTAGTACGTGTGTAGTGGCATGGCGTCCTCGTAAAGGCGTGCCCGCTAGATTGCTATTGCGTCTCCTCAAAGTGTAGTTTCCACCTTACGAAAACACCCTTGTTAAAAGGGAGGGAGGAAAAAAAGAACTTTAGAAATACCTTCTATTTGAATTAACTATCTTACCTGCCGCTTAAGTAAACATCTGCTCAGTGATTAAGCTAATGGGAGCACCTATCCTAAAAGCAACTAGCGCACTTCTGTTATGGTGGCCCCCGTGCCTATTTTGGTCCGAAAGATTGTATAAACAGACTTACGTGCTCCGTACCGAACTTCTGATGTTGTTTTCTGAGTGATGGTGGGTTATTAAAATTGATTATAGTGCAAACGTTTGTATTTTACCAACCGTGTTTATAAGTTATTAACGTGATTGGCTGGAATGTTGTAATGTTGTTGCTTTAATTTGCTATGAAAGCGGTGCTGATATTCAAGACCATAGAAGTGGGTTAAAAGCTGTGAGCTATCGGAGGAAGCTAACCTTGCATTACTGCGCAACTGTTTCACCAGGTACCCAGTCTAGCTTACCAAATTCCCAACCAGACTAACATTAATTATAATCTTTTAGTACTCATCTTACGATAACCGGAGACAATTTAAATAAAAAGAAATAAATCAGTTTATATTTGGACATTTATTTTAACATTGATCATTGTTCCGTTAAACATTCAGCATATCAAACTTGATTCATAACTAAGCTGGTGCCTTATTTAGGATTGTGAAAATGTGAGTTTGTAATCTTACGGAACACATCAAATAGGGAGCCAAGATTGGGAGACTACATACAGCACTGCATTCATAAAATAACACATGAAGAACGTTGAAACATATCCAAGAGGAAATCAACCACAACCAACTGATTCAATTTTCACTCAAAGAAGTTACGTTCGTAACGCAATCCTGTCCGTCATGAAATTACCACGCACTGGTATACTAAATTCATACTAACTCTCTGTGAAATCTTCCCGAAAAGAATAGCTGAGGGCTACTTTGATGCTTACACCACATGCTTCACATGGTCAACTTGGTTTACACAAAGAGTGTAACTCCACAATAAATTTGATAATTAAAATAAATTACATCCAAACGCAATTTACAAAAGAAAAACCTCGAACTGGTTACTATCCTCTTACTATTAACCTGATGGGTCAAACAACTGCATAAGTATGTGGTACTGGTCTTACAAAGTACACCCCACGTGGGTTTAACATAAGGAAAAGTTGCTATATTGAAAAATATTGTCAAGACGAGACGTTATAATCTCACGCACATTCGCATTTAAGATTGATGATCTTAGTTAGAGTTACTGATCAACATGTGATTCCACTTTACTCACAAAGTAGTGACAAAGCAACAACCGGAAAATAATATGAACTTCACACTCGAATTACACTGCATTGCAATTTAAGATAACATTAGATATTTTAGAGCTAAACCTGAAATAAAGGTGATTAAACTTTCAGTTAGGCTGAACTTAAGAAATCCATTGTCCTACGGACTTAGCAGACATGCGCTTAGCCGGAGATCTTACCACTTCAGACGCTCGCCGCGGGCAGACTGACCTGGGCCCCTACCGAGCATGCTTAACAGACACAAACGGAAGTGACCAGAGAGGCAGCTTCCTATACCAACATGACAAGGGATGGACAGGACCATACTAAGAATAGAAACCTCTCTGCTTTTAGAAAGCGTAGCTACCCGTTCCGACGTTGGTCCTACTGTTCTCTAGCAGACAGGCTTGTCTACTAATATCAAGCATGCAACTAGAAATACATTTCCTCATTCATCCTCTCACACAGAAGGGAAGGGGGATGACAGTATCTTATCATATACAGTACATAAAAGAAAGTGGATGTAGGTTCCATATGAGACTGTGTGACATGAATTACATATAAACTGTGTTTTAAAGTGTAGTAGTGTGACAGATCGTTCTTGTTTCTGTGTAAAAGTAACATGTTCCACTGTTGAGTCACCTCCCAGATAGTCAGAAACACCACAGTAAGTTTAGAAGAGAAATTTATGCTGTGAATGACAACAGATTTAAGAAATTAACATGACAGGAATCCAACAGAGACCTTTCAATGTAATACGAAAGTTTTAGCCCCATAGATTGTACAGGTATAAAAATTTTGAAGCCATGCTGTATCGTGAATTCATGTATTTATGTTTTATATTGCAATGAGAATTTAAATGTGGTAAACCCACGCTTTGTGGTTAATAATTAAAGAGTGTGTTCACTTAGAGCTTACTTACGTGTTGTGTTATTATTATTTTTAAAAATTATAATAGGCGTTTCAATTTCTTAAATTAAAGCCTTTCCAATTCGAAAGTGGTGGCCCTCCCATTTTGGGCAATTGTAAGCATCGAAGCAGGATTTACGTAGTTGGTGTTATGTATTGTATGTTATGAATAAATTATTTATGTGTTAAATCACGTCTGACATGTAAATTCCTTGGCCCCGTCCACACCTTAGTTGTAGTCTTTTAATATTAAATGATCAGACCACCGTTTCAATACATACATGGAGTCTCAGTTCAGAGGTATATGAATACATCGATCTTTCAAGTTACAAACAAATGTATAACTATCGATATGATCGAAATTGTTTACAGAAAGAAACAAATGTAATTAATATTTATTATACGGTACAATAAGTGTTACATTAAGGATGTATCAAGAAAATAAATACTTTAGCATTTGCTGTATTGTAATCGACAGTACTTCACGAATAACTAGGTGTGCTGAGTAGTTCCAATGTAGTAAGAGGAACGCGTAATGCACAAGTTTCGGAGAACGGAGAGTTCAGAGAGAAGTACAGGTACTAGCAAGAGTTTACTTTAAGTAAATCCCATCTACAACATGGTTAACTTTAATCTGAATTCGAAAGAAAATTTCTGTTACAGCGGGCAAATATGGATCAAGGATCAGTTACATTTCTCGCAGACTTTTGAAGTAGCTGGCTGGTTCTAAATTAATGAAGTTAAACCTTCAGACACAGCCTAGCCAAGCTGCCATTTTCGTGAATAAGTTCAACATCTTCTCATTACATAGATTCAAGTTTGGAAAATTACTACCTGTTTATAACAGAGTTCTGTGTGATGGTTGTTTCACACAGCAATTTAGACTTCACACTTTTTACTTTGCATACAAACTGCTTCCACTACAATTTGGACTTATAATTTAATACTAGTAACTGTCAGCTCACAGTAAGTTACACAACTTTCCATATGTAAACTATGTTTTGTAATTGGGAAGCAAACTTCATTTAAAATTTAACACAAGCAACAAGAACTAGTATAGGAGAAGATATACACCGAAAGTGTCAAAAACTGATTCAGTTACTGTATGATACACATACAAAAACACACGGAATTCACAATATCTTCCACATAGCAAAGAAGTTTTCTGTGACAGCAAAACTTACGATCTTATGCTCCTGACGTTACGAAAATTTTACAGAGTATACTGCAAGCCTTTATCAAGATTCTCGATCGTCAGAAAAATCTGAGAGTATTATTACACCGAGGTATGTAGTAAGCAGTACTTGCAAGAAACTAGCTTTATAACACAGGTAAGCAAATTCGTTGATGTACACAAAATACAGCATATTTACGGAATACATATAAAAATCTTCTGCCTTTTCTTCCAGATCTGTATCTTGAGCACACGGCAGGCGTGAAACCGAAAAGAAATTCACCAATTTTGTAGATCACAACACTAAATACGCACTCTCTCTTATTCCCAACTGCAAAATGATGACATAAAATACGGCCGCTGACAGTACGGCATGGCACAGCGAGGAACGTTAGATGTGTCACCACCTTTCAAAATATTCTGTCTCTTTGTGGCCACCTGTGACCATATCGCTGACCCTCCGTCCCTCCGCTCAGTCACATGTCAAAAAAATGGCTCTGAGCACTACGGGACTTAACTTCTGAGGTCATCAGTCCCCTACAACGTAGAACTAGTTAAACCTAACTCATCTAAGGACATCACACACATCCATGCCCGAGGCAGGATTCGAACCTGCGGCCGTAGCGGTCGCGTGGTTCTACACTGTAGCGCCTAGAACCGCTCGGCCACCCTAGCCGGCAGTCACATGTCAGAGATCTGTCTAGGGATGGGCTAAAATGTTATTTTTCTGTATCAGTCGTCCTGGTTGTCATTCTTTTTCAGTAACTGAAATTTTGGGTTTTTATTTATAATAATTGAACATAACAATCTACTTGTGTAAATATTGCGCATTGTTTATATAGCAAACACTGATGTTGCTTCTCGGTGGAAATTCGTACTTATAAAAACTTTGCAGCGCCCGTATTACAATTTTCGGCATAATTGAAACAATATATTTTCACAAAACCTGCCTGACTGACTCCCGAAAACGTTTTTCATAAACAAACTCGAATGTAGGCGACATTACACAGAACAATTTCCAGGAAGAGTTTATTTCATGGAACTGCTATTTTACGCCACAGTCCGCTACAAATGCAAACTGGGAAAGAAATCTCGTTGTTTTTTAGGTAAAAAACTTCTTCTATTAAGAACTTTGCATAAAAGAGTTGTTAAGAAAGTCAGGATGTTATTGATAACGGGAGGTAATAAGAATAGTTACTTTTTATTTCAGCTTGCTTGCCTTGCAAAGCTACATTCTGAATAGTTGACAGTCAGTCACACTTTCATTTTCAAAGCTTAGTTCACTTGATTTGTATAACTGTTCATTAGTATGTTGACAGAATAGTATGCATTATGCTTGAGCAGTGCGTGATTTGTAAAAAAGTACGGTTCTGGTACTGCGACCTACGTAAGGATGTTTTTCTGAAATTTAGAAGTCTTGCAAATTTATTTTAACGCTGTTTCTTCCCCAGAGGTACCGGTACGATGTACCGGCCCGTAACATCACAAATCAGACACTGTGATTGCGTGTGAATCTCACACTACGGTTGTTTTCATACCGATGGCATACAAAAAAGTTATTTGTCATGCTTTGCTACAAAAAAATGTTTCTCTATTGTAGGAGTAGTTTTCTATCTGTGCAAGTATTTTATTTCTAATAACATAAGTTTAAACTACGCATAGCCTGTGACATCAATTGGGCCATAACATAAACCACTTGGCTAACTTGCATGTATAGTAAAACTGTTCCTTTCAACAAAATTAGTTTTTGTAATCAGCAAAACTTTGCAGTATTCACCGTTATACGCACCATAACCGCTAATGCAATGAGTAGAGGAAGCATGTTTTCATTCAGAATCTGAAAATCGTCATCATCCTCTAAGACATATTATAAAACTTCAGGGTAACTCATCCACTGCAGTTGTCATCTTTTGTAATCGGAACGTTTTCGCAGTGAAGCCGAAGATGTGTGGTTCCGACTCTCTTCACTTATACAGGGTGGTCCATTGATAGCGACCGGGCCAAATATCTCACGAAATAACCATCAAACGAAAAAACTACAAAGAACGAAACTCGTCTAGTTTGGAGGGGGAAACCAGATGGCGCTATGGTTGGCCCGCTATATGGCGCTGCCATAGGTCAAACGGATATCAACTGCGTTTTTTAAATAGGAACCCCCATTTTTTATTACATATTCGTGTAGTGCGTAAAGAAATATGAATGTTTTAGTTGGACCACTTTTTTCGCTTTGTGAAGGATGGCGCTGTAATAGTCAGAAACGTATAAGTACGTCGTATCACGTACCATTCCGCCAGTGCGAACGGTATTTGCTTCGTGATACATTACCCGTGTTAAAATGGACCGTTTACCAATTGCGGAAAAGGTAAATATCGTGTTGATGTATGGCTACTGTGATCAAAACGCCCAACGGGCGTGTGCTATGTATGCTGCTCGGTATCCTGGACGATATCATCCAAGTGTCCGGACCGTTCGCCGGATAGTTACGTTATTTAAGGAAACAGAAAGTGTTCAGCCACATGTGAAACATCAACCACGACCTGCAACAAATTATGTTGCCCAAGTAGCTGTTTTAGCTGCTGTCGAGGCTAATCCGCAAATCAGTAGCAGACAAATTGCGCGAGAATCGGGAATCTCAAAAACGTCGGTGTTGAGAATGCTACATCAACATCGATTGCACCCTTACCATATCTCTATGCACCCGGAATTGCGTGGCGACGACTTTGAACGTCGTGTACAGTTCTGTCACTGTGCACAAGAGAAATTACGGGACAATGACAGATTTTTTGCACGCGTTGTATTTAGCGACGAAGCGTCATTCACCAACAGCGGTAACGTAAACCGGCATAATATGCACTATTGGGCAACGGAAAATCCACGATGACTGCGACAAGTGGAACATCAGCGAACTTGACGGGTTAATCTATGGTGCGGAATTATGGGAGGAAGAATAATTGTCCCCCATTTTATCGATGGCAATCTAAATGGTGCAATGTATGCTGATTTCTTACGTAATGTTCTACCGATGTTACTACAAGATGTTTCACTACATGACAGAAAGGCCAT
Source organism: Schistocerca americana (assembly GCF_021461395.2). Taxonomy (NCBI): domain Eukaryota; kingdom Metazoa; phylum Arthropoda; class Insecta; order Orthoptera; family Acrididae; genus Schistocerca; species Schistocerca americana. The sequence goes on along the minus strand of NC_060124.1, from coordinate 556,989,427 downwards.
GTACTTCCAACATGATGGATGTCGTGCACATTGCTCACGCGCGGTTGAATCGGTATTGAATAGCATATTTCATGACAGGTGGATTGGACGTCGAAGCACCATACCATGGCCCGCACTTTCACCGGATCTGACGTCCCCGGATTTCTTTCTGTGGGGAAAGTTGAAGGATATTTGTTATCGTGATCCACCGACAACGGCTGAAAACATGCGTCAGCGCATTGTCAATGCATGTGCGAACAACGCGGAAGGCGAACTACTCCCTGTTCAGACGAATGTCGTAACACGTATTGCCAAATGCATTGAGGATGACGAACACCATTTCGAGCATTTATTGCATTAATGTGGTATTTACAGGTAATCACGCTGTAACAGTATGCGTTCTCAGAAATGATACGTTCACAAAGGTACATGTATCATGTTGGATCAACCGAAATAAAATGTTCAAACGTACCTACGTTCTGTATTTTAATTTAAAAAATCTACTTGTTACCCACTGTTCGTCTAAAATTGTGAGCCATATGTTTGTGACTATTACAGCGCTATGTGTTACAAAGCGAAAAAAGTGGTCCAACTAAAACATTCACATTTCTTTACGTACTACACGAATATGCAATAAAAAATGGGGGTTCCTATTTTTAAAAAAAACGCAGTTGTTTTCCGTTTGAGCTATGGCAGCGTCATCTAGCGGGCCAACCATAGCGCCGTCTGCTTTCCCCCTTCAAGCTAGACAAGTTTCGTTCTTTGTAGTTTTTTCATTTTACGCTTATTTCGTGAGATATTTGGCCCGGTCACGATCAATGGACCACCCTGTGTATAATCAACATTGATGCTAACAACCAAGACATTATCAGTGACTACAGGAACAAAATTTATGGGTATGGGATGTCTATCTCATCTAAGGGACAAATTGAATTGGTTTTAATTATTCCGAACAAGTCGCCAGCCTATATGTTTTGCATTTATTTATCATCCCTTTTAGGTCACAATGAATTTAATGATAGCACTAAAAGAGTGTCAACACTTATTCTTTTAGTTTCAGAACTTCCAAGCTGCGAGTTCTCCAAGTGTTTCCTACGACTTCCTGGACGTTCGCTTCTAGATTGTGATACAGACGGACGTGTAGGGCAGTCAGGCGTTGGAGTGGGAACTGCATCTAGAAGACCTCGGGGAGGATGAAACTCTTCTGCTACTATAGTTTAATAGCAACGTTATTTACACTGCATTTGCAAATCAACAGGTGTGTCCGAGCGTTTCTAGGCGCTTCAGTCTGGAACCGCACGACCGCTACGGTCGCAAGTTCGAATTCTGTCTCGGGGATGGATGTGTGTGAAGTCCTTAACTTAGTTACGTTTAAGTAGTTCTAAGTTCTAGGGGACTGATGACTTCCGATGTTAAGTCCCATAGTGCTCAGAGCCATTTGAACCATTTTTTTGCAAATCAGCAGTTCACATACGTTCACCCAGAAATTAAGAAACTAGCGTTTCTTCAGACGACGACATTCTAAGCCTGGAATTTAAAATTCTTCAGTTCTGCTGTAGTGGAACAATGGCTTCTTTGTATGCAATGTGATTGAAAATTTTGTTCACAGATCTGTAAAAATTGCAGTGTGGTTACAATTCGTATTCTGAACACGAACTCATACTGAACTTCATGCGAATTTATTTTATGTTTTTCAATATTACACAAAACTTATTTTCACACTCGTTTCATGGCCCCAAATTTTATACACTTCTTTGGCTTTAAAGGACAAGTTTAACTGATACTTACTGTGGACTGTTTTGTTTAGGTGAAGTTTTCTCTTTGTACCGAGGTTTCCCACTTCTCAAGTCACTTTTTGTCAACTGGGAAATTGAATGGCCTAACGTTTTGGCTATGATAGGTAATTACAACACAAGAACACGGCAGTGGTTGGCGAATGTGAGTGCCGATGCCTGTTTCTAATAACAGCTCACTGGTATACAAATCAAGCACACGGCATCGCATATTTAATACTTCTTTATGCTGTTATACTGAAATGCCACCCCAGCGGTAAGCTACGCGACCTCATTAATAATCTAGATAAGAGGGATACGAGGGAGATACGTCACGACATCAACCTCGGGTACACATTCCTAACAGACGAATCAGAAGGCAAGTTACACCTGTACGTATCTTGCATCATTCTTGCCAAAGCGACTGGAAAAAAATTGCCCTTTTTGTGTGGATCACATCGCTTACCACTGTAAAATAAATCTACATCGCCAGAATAACTGTAGAAAGTTCAAGGTAAATATTTAAAGCCAAAAGGAAGAGGCAAGCAGATAATCTCAAAGCTCTCCTGACTAAAATGAATTTGTCATGAAACATGGACTCCCACGATTTTTCTCAGGAGCCTCCAGCAACAAACTCTTATCAAAATTCGTCAAATCAACGTTGAAGGCATAAGTAGGTGAACTATGTTCATACACCACACACTGAAGGTCGCCTACATCATGGTCAAGCATACGTTCAGGGGCAAACTTGATTGATTTACGACTTTAACCTACTGCTCTGTTAAGTGGTCTATGACCCACTGGGGGTTGATTTATGACCCCAAGACCACAAGGGGATAATGCATCCTCCTTAGAAATCCCCGATCCTTCCCCTCCTCTCTGCCTCCCTCCACCCCCCCCCCCCCCTCTAGGAAATACGCAAGGTTGCTTCTCCCCCTCACCAATACAAGTACACTTTTGATTTAAAATTAATTGAGTAATGAATGAAATTGATCAATTAATTACTCCCTCCTCCTCCTGCAAAATATCACTCCACCTTCCACCACCCATCCTGGAACATTAATTCTTTTTTGAACTGCAAATTCCTTAACTTTTAATATATAGGGAGTGGAAGGTCTTAACCCATACAGTGACCATTTCATTTCAACATACTTATTTGCATCATAGATAAATCATCAAGAGAATTTTAATCATAAATCAGATAATAATTTCTGTAAGAAACGCCATTCAGGCAAACTTTACAAACTGCTTGTTATATGAATCCACAAATGAATTAATCTCTTTGAAAACATTTAAAAACCCGCCACACAGGCCAATTTTACAAACTGCTTGTTATATGAAACCACAAGCGAAATAATCTCTTTGCAAACACAAAAAAAAAAAAAAAAAAAAAAAATGAAACGCCACTCGGGCCAAGTAAATCATTTAAAATAAACTTTACATCAAATAACCAGAAAATCAATTATTATTTCCACATAGATTGAAAACCGCCCCTCCAGGGCGAGATATTACAAGGTTACAGACAGTTTGATCAATAACAACCCAGTTATTTCCCCATCAAAATTGACATACGCCACTATGGCTGAATTGTACTGCAGTTTTAGAAAACGGTTTCAATTAAGACACATTCTTTCAGAAATCCCTCAAAATTCTTAAGACAAATATTAAAACATTTAACCCGGGCAACCTTGCAGAGTCACCACAAGTTTTAGAAAACTGCGGCTTGTACAATAACTGAAACCCGAGATTGTGACGCCGCGACTTGACCACGAACGGTGGAGGCGACTGAGCACTTGTCTTCGAATTAAGATGTGGACTCCGTTTGTACTTGCACCCCGTTCAGAAAACCGAAATCGGAACCAAACAGCACACGCAAACTCAGGCGAATTCCACCGCCCGTACGCCCGCTAGTAATTTAAAAGGGGAGGCTCTGCACTTCGGTGGCACACTGCTTCCGATCTCTGAAACATACATCAGAAGCGACAACAGGAAACCAAACAACCCTTCCTTCACCTTAATATTCAAACTTGTACAGAAAAGTACTTCGATAAAACTGACAATAATAAAACTAATTTCACTCCTTTAAGCAGAACCAAGTACACGAATGATGCAAACGGAACTGGCTCATTAAAACCCAAGCATCACATGGAGCACCTTACGTGGGCCTGTAAGGTACCATACGGCAACCTTTAGACACGGAATATAGATCGTTCGGTAAGGCTGCGCACACGTATCAATGTTTTAGACACTTGCCAGCTGAAGTAAGAACAACAGTATTGAGGAGCGAAGCACACACTTAATGAGAGGCATGAAATATCACATCACAGTGTAATATTGCTACCAGAATTTGCTATGCTGAAATCGGGTGCTAATAGTAGAATAAAAGCGGGTTAAAAGCTGTGAGCTGTCTGGCGAAGTTAATCTTGTATTACTAAGCAACTGTTTCATCAGGTATCTAGTCTAAGTTTACCAAATTCCCAAACAGACTAACATTGATTATAATCTTTTACAGTCATACAACAACCGGTAATATATCTATATATATAAAGGAGAATTTAAATAAAAAGAAAGAAATCAGTTTATATTTGGAAATTTATTTTAAGATTGTTCATTGAAATTTCAGCATATTATACGTGAGTTATAACTGAGCTGGTGCCTTGTTTAAGGATTGTAAAAATGTGAGATTTTAATCTTACGGAACACATCAAATATGGAGCCAAGATTGGGAGACTGCATACAACCCTGCATTCACAAAACAACACCCAAAGAACGTTGAAACATAAGCAAGGAGAAATTGACCACAACCAACAGATTCAGTTTTCACCCAAAGAAATTACGTTCGTAACACAATCCTGTCCGTCATGTAATTACCACACACTGGTATACTAAATTCATATTAACTCTTTGTGAAATCTTCCCAAAAAGAATAGCTGAAGGCTACTTTGATGATTACACCACATGCTCCACGTGGTCAACTTGGTTTACAGAAAGCGTATAACTCCACAGTAATTTTGATAATTAAAATAAATTCGATCGAAAAGCAATTGACAAAAGAAAAACCTTGAACTGGTTACTAACGTCTTACTATTAACCTGATGGGTCAAACAGTTATATAAGCACGTGGTACTGGTCTCGCAAAGTACACTCCACGTGGGTTGAACATAAAGAAAAGCATAAAGAAAAGTTGCTATATTGTAAAATATTGTCAAGACGAGACGTTATAATCACACAAGCATTCACATTTAAGACTGATGAACTTAGTTAGAGTTACTGATCAACACGTGGTTCCACTTTACTCACAAAGTAGTAACAAAGCAACAACCGGAAAATAATATGAACTTCACACGAGAATTACACTACGCTGCAATTTAAAATAACCTTAGATATTTTAGAGCTAAACCCGAAATAAAGATGATTAAATTTTCAGTTAGGCTGAACTTAACAAATCCATTGTCCTATGGACTTAGCAGACACGCGCTTAGCCGGAGATCTTACCACTTCAGACGCTCGCCACCGCCAGACTGCAACTGCCCTACTGCCGAGCGTGCTTCCTGAGGGTGTCTCACAAAGAAAAACGGAAGTGGCCAGAGGGGCAGCTTCCTATACCAACATGACAACGGACGGACAGAACCATACTAAGGATAAAAACCTCTTTGCTTTTAGGAAGCGTAGCTACCTGTTCCGACGTTGGTCCTACTGTTCTCTAGCAGACAGGCTTGTCTGCTACCCTCAAGCATGCAACTACAAACACATTTGATCATTCATCCTCTCACACAGAAGGGAAGGGGGATGACAGTATCTTATCATATACAGTATATAACAGAAAGCGGATGTAGGTTCCGTATGAGACTGTGTGACATGAATTACATATAAACTGTGTTTTAAAGTGTAGTAGTGTGACAGATCGTTCTTGTTTACGTGTAAAAGTAACACGTTCCACTACTCAGTCTCCTCCCAGATAGTCAGAAACGCCACAGTAAATTTAGAAGAGGAATGTATTCCATAAATGACAACAGATTTAAGAAATCAAACATGAAAGGAATCCAACAGAGACCTTTCATAACCCCAACGCTCCGGGAAAAGACTGTGCAGGGAATTTTCTGGCCATGCTAGGACATTCCCAAGCAGGCTTCTCACACCCTACTTAAACCAAAAGTGTAAAGAAAAGGCAAAAGGCCACCAGCTACTTGCTAAAACACAATAATTTCAACAAATCTTTAAAATCTACTAATTTCAAACAGAAAAAAACACAATCTGTGACACCTATTTAAAAGATAGTGTAGACCTAATTCGGTTAGCAAGTAAAAACAATGGTTCCTGTGTCATTAATATGAAAACAATTTCTGGTTGTTACCCTTCTGGAGTTCACCAGTATTTGCTCATTGCAAGAGCCAACTGATCACAGGCAAATTTATGACTGTTTATTAACAAGCAAAATTTATGAAAATAGCAAAGGTGCCACAGCAATTAAAAAAGAACATGAAATAACATCAGTATTATAAAGCAGAACATTACAATGCACAATCCGCAAAAGCAAAAATTGATAAGAAAAAAAATATGTTTTACAAAGTGGTTATCGCAAAAAAAATTCTATATCTTATAAAACTAATAATTTGTAGAATTAACATAACTATATGGCATTAATTTAATCACTCTACTATATTTCAGTTAGTTAGCAGACAATGAGCACTGTGTCATTATACTGAAAATAGAATTAATTATGTGACTGTTACCCTTAAGGGGTTCCTCACAATAAATATGCCCCATGCAAAGGCTAATCGATCACAGTCCAATGAGAATGAATAGCAATCTGACTGATAAACTATGCAATGCCACATGAATGAATTTACGAAACAAAATAACACAAATCTAATACATCACACAAGAACAAACATTGATCAATAAAACAGTACACTAGTCAACATCTAAAAAAAAACACCAATAAATAAAACACCTCGCAAAATACAAGAGTCAAAGTCTAAAAAGAACAATAAATAGAACACCTGCAAAATACGAGAGTCAAAGTCTAAAAAAGATAATAAATAGAACACCTGCAAATTACAAGAGTCAAAGTCTAAAAAAAAAAAAAAAAAAAAATAGAACACCTGCAAAATACAAGAGTCAGTCTAATAAACACCAATAAATCGAATCCCTGCAAAACACACGAGTCAAAGTTTCTGTGACAGAAACACACATATATGCATTGAACTAAGAACCGTATAATCACTGTTCACTGATACACTCACTAGTTCCACTGTTCCGAGGCACAATATAAGGGGAGGGGAAGGGGGTGCGTCGCCGCAGCTGTCAGTAGGGATTTTTGTCCATCTGTTGCGTGCAATCCCGCCGTCTCTGCCCTCTCATGAAGTTTCTCTTGGTGGTCTGTGTCACGTACATCTCGATTTGGTTCCATGTTTGTGTTGTCAAATTCGTGCGGTATCCTCGATTGACACGCCAGGTTGATATTCCTGGGCAAGGATGGCACTTAGTGTCTCTTCTTTTGTGCCACCCTTAGCGACCAGAGAACATCGAACCATGATTTACTGCCGCTTGACAGTGGGCATCCGTCAGGAGATGTTGATAGGCGTCGTTGAAGTCTGCCAGTTTCTCTGGACAGTATGTGTCAAAAGGCTCCACGCCCTTTGTGTTGTTACATTCTTGAGTTATCCTCAATTGACTCGCCGGTTTGATATTCCTGGGCAAGGATGACACTTAATGGCTCTTCTTTTGTGCCACCCTTAGCGACCAGAGAACATCGAACCATGATTTACTGTCGCTTGACAGTAGGCATCCGTCAGGAAATGTCGAAAGGCGTCGTTGACGTCTGCAAGTTTCTCTGGACAGTACCTGTCAAAAGGCTCTACGCCCCTTGTGTTGTTTCTCCGCGGCCATCTCGTCACGGTCGCGTGCGTGTGGTGCGTTGCCAGCAGATGGATTTCCGCGCGGTGGACCGCTCGCCCATCTCAGGTCATCGCCTCGAGGAAGGGTCGCCCGGGGCGGCCGCCCATTAGCTCCAGGTGCAAGGGAAAGTGTTTGCCGCGTACCTTCTTTTGTTGTCTCCCGAAGTGGCTCCCGAAGTGGCCTGGCTGACAGCGTGTCCTGCCGGGAAACCCGCCGGTTTATAACTAGTCCGGCTGCTCCCGCTGTCTCTTAAGAGTTTTGCCGGTTCGCTTTCACGTTCTCAACTGCATTCACAGAAATTTTTCATCATCCTTATGTGATTACACAATGTCATACATAATACCACTTAGTATTGTCTTTCACAATTTTTAAGAACAAAGTGAGACTTCATTTTTTTTTATAAAAATAATTAGATGAATCGACAATATAAAATAAAATTTAAATGACTTGACAATGTAAAAAAAAATAAAAGTGAAATGACTTTATAATGTAAAAAAAATAAAAAATTAAATGAACTGACAATATAATATTTAAATCCACATCACTAATGTGGTTCACTTACGTTTTAATAAATCCAATGCTACTTATTAATTCACTAAAATGAATAGGATTATGCCTTGTGCAAGTATAGGTCAGGACAGCATAGGGTTCACATGTTATTTACACACACATACATGCACACCTGTTGTCTATTCTACAAACTAACTACCCATAAACATGCATTACTCAATATTCTACTTCTATCCACTACTAGTTAAGCCAATAAGCTACTTCAATGCTATTTCAACACCGTGTATATACCACTACAACATTGTTCTAATTCGTCCTCTTCTTGACGCTCGCGGCATACGTCTTGTCACATGATAAATATGGAGAAACTTTCCTTAAACATACACAGTAAAAAGAACAATGGTTATTTACACACCAAAACATTTATACCAGTTCGCACACCTGAAAAGAGACTCGCAATTATACATTTATCATACTCATATATTCACACATAAAACAGTAAGAAAATTTCATCTAAAATTACGTTATCACAAGAATTAATCACACAGATGGCTCTGAGAACGGTAAAAATATTTTAATTATACAGGTTATACTACATTTTCTTACCCATTTCGTCCCTTCTTTAAGTTACCTTTCGCTTCCAAATCAGTTATTCCGCCTGTGGTGGTTATTCTGGACTCATTTCTCATGAATGGCAAAATTGTGGTCACCTCTATTCTGTAAAACAGTTTCATCTTAACATGTTGAACTCACAACAGACACAAAAGATCCGAATCCTCCTGCAGTTTAAATGACAAATGTTTTGCTTCATCCTTATTACCTTAAACCAAGCTTTCCTTCGTTCCCATAATCAAAATTATTTAATCATCCTCTACCTTCAAGAGGGAAATTTCCTCAGTACAAATCATATAGGCTGCAGTGCATCCCGCACCAGCGAAAACGGTAAGCTGTAATGCTCACAGCATCAGCAAAAATACATAAACGTCGCTTTTCTAGGACAAGTATTAACGCAGAATAATTTTTTAGGCTCTGGCTCAACATCAGTGAAGACTACAAAAAGGATCCACATTTCCGTTCCATTCTCCATTTGCTGGAAAACTGCTCGTATTTGACTGCCACAATAATATTTCAGGGCGACGTAAATTACACAAACCACAATTCTTCTTTCACCTTGAAGGGAATCAATCTACTTACGAAATCCACAGACAGCACTTTCCGTACTCAGCTATAAAGAACAAAAAAGACATATATCATCAATATTAACATATCATCGCATATTGGGAAGCCAATGGTTAAACAATCGTATTATCGTATCCTGTTTTCAAGATTCCAAACTTACTCATTCCTTTCTCAGAGTTCTCCTGTCTTAAAATATTCATACAGCACGCATACTATAGTAAGAGATCCTCATTTATACTGACAGATATAGAGTAGTAATAGATAGATAGTAGCACTGAAAGCAGAAAATCGGAAACAAGGCTACTAACAGCTGGGGACCTGGGTTTGCCAGACCCATAATACCCACAGATCGGATATTCCCCTGAGTTTTGCATTAATTCAACACAGATCTTGCTTCTCTCAGGAGCGGCTCTTTTCAATTTACACACACAAAAAAAACAGCCTTTCACTCGTTCACAATGAAACCTTTTATCTTTACGTTTGAATCAAACTAAATCCTAATTGCACAAGGAAAGAAAACAAATTATCAACATCACTTTAATCAATCACATAAAAACATCTTTATCATTAATTTTTACCAACATATTATTCAAAATGCATACGTCACAAACTTATACTAATCAATTCTTTCTCCTCACCGTCCTCTCTACTTCTCACTGTCCTTTCTACTCATTTGCCATGTCGCTCATTTGTTCTGATTGGGCGCCTTCTGCGCTGATCATTTGTCATTGCCGGTTTTGTTCATTTCCATTTGCTGGATTATGTCTAGGAATGGCCGGCCGAATCTCAACATCATGAGGTGCTCCCCCTACAGTCCTATTCCCAACGTATTCATCGTAGTATCGATTCTGGTTGCCGTACCTGTAGCGTTCACGATCTTGTCCACGTCCTCGATCATTTCCGTTGTTCCACCTGTGTTCGCGACTGTTACCCCATTTTCTATACGGCCGGTCCCGATTATTGTTTCGTTCGCGTCGCGACGACCAGTCACGCCGTTGATTAGTAATACGGCCACGATTGCGGTCGCGCTGCTGTACCCCGTAATAACTTTGTGCCTGATTAGGCGGGCATTCTGCTGTATTATATTCCAACTCTTGGAGAAGTGTTTTAAACGTTTCCACGTCCTCTTTGCATCGTCCCGCAAGAATGACGTGCCGCAAGTGCATCGGCAATTTGGTGATGCATATCCTAATTAGTTCCGCAGGCCCGTATGGGTCGTATAAAAATTGATTTGCCTGCAGCATGTGGTCGAATAGGCGTGCAGGGCTGCCGAAACCAGACTGGTTCAAATTTGGCAGCATAATTATGCCATGTTTTACCCTGTCTTGTGCCGCTTCCGACCAATAGGGGGAGAGAAAGGCTTGTCGAAACTCCCGAGTGGAGTTGCAGTGACGCGCTGCCAACCTCATGCGAATCGCCGGTTCGCCTTCCAAATAGCCACACATATATTCTATCTTATGTGAACTTGCCCAGTCGGGGGGAAGACAAAACTCAAATTGCTCGAGCCATGCACGTGGATGTATTTCTTTTTGCGAATTTCGGAATATCTCAAACTTTCTTACCGTAAGGAAATGTTTGAAATCAAATTCCCGCATTTCCTCCTGTCGAGGCCCTTGAATGTTTCTATTTTTCTCATGTCTGCCCCTCAAATTACATTCTTCCCTGTCGTCAAAATCTCCCTCGTGGCCGGAGTCCCTCTCTGCACTGTTCGTACGGCTATTTTTAGTGCTATTGGCGAGTTCGGAATCACACGCCATGCGGTACCCAACCTAGTACTCACTTTTTCACACGCAAAACAAATTTTTATCTTTGATCGAAACAGTGGAATTTACAAGCGAGAAAAAAAAAACCACACACACATATAAAACACACAAATATAGAAAACAAAACAACAAGACAAACAACACAACGCCGCTCTACAACGCAGTGAATCTTTAGGAAGTCTCCTCAGAAACAACGCAGAAGTTGTTTGAGCGCTGTAGGGGAAAAAAAATTAAGATTATACAACGCTTGCAATCTAACGTCTCAGAGATTCCAGAGTCTAGCGGAATCACAGAACAGGGTCGCCATGTGTAATATTGCTACACATTTATGCTATGCTGAAATCGGGTGCTAATAGTAGAATAAAATTGGGTTAAAAGCTGTGAGCTGTCTGGCGAAGTTAATCTTGTATTACTAAGCAACTGTTTCATCAGGTATCTAGTCTAAGTTTACCAAATTCCCAAACAGACTAACATTGATTATAATCTTTTACAGTCATACAACAACCGGTAATATATCTATATATAAAAAGGAGAATTTAAATAAAAAGAAAGAAATCAGTTTATATTTGGAAATTTATTTTAAGATTGTTCATTGAAATTTCAGCATATTATACGTGAGTTATAACTGAGCTGGTGCCTTGTTTAAGGATTGTAAAAATGTAAGATTTTAATCTTACGGAACACATCAAATATAGAGCCAAGATTGGGAGACTGCATACAACCCTGCATTCACAAAACAACACCCAAAGAACGTTGAAACATAAGCAAGGAGAAATTAACCACAACCAACAGATTCAGTTTTCACCCAAAGAAATTACGTTCGTAACACAATCCTGTCCGTCATGTAATTACCACACACTGGTATACTAAATTCATATTAACTCTTTGTGAAATCTTCCCAAAAAGAATAGCTGAAGGCTACTTTGATGATTACACCACATCCTCCACGTGGTCAACTTGGTTTGCAGAAAGCGTATAACTCCACAGTAATTTTGATAATTAAAATAAATTCGATCGAAAAGCAACTGACAAAAGAAAAACCTTGAACTGGTTACTAACGTCTTACTATTAACCTGATGGGTCAAACAGTTATATAAGCACGTGGTACTGGTCTCGCAAAGTACACTCCACGTGGGTTGAACATAAAGAAAAGCATAAAGAAAAGTTGCTATATTGTAAAATATTGTCAAGATGAGACATTATAATCACACAAGCATTCACATTTAAGACTGATGAACTTAGTTAGAGTTACTGATCAACACGTGGTTCCACTTTACTCACAAAATAGTGACAAAGCAACAACCGGAAAATAATATGAACTTCACACGAGAATTACACTACGCTGCAATTTAAAATAACCTTAGATATTTTAGAGCTAAACCCGAAATAAAGATGATTAAATTTTCAGTTAGGCTGAACTTAACAAATCCATTGTCCTATGGACTTAGCAGACACGCGCTTAGCCGGAGATCTTACCACTTCAGACGCTCGCCACCGCCAGACTGCAACTGCCCTACTGCCGAGCGTGCTTCCTGAGGGTGTCTCACAAAGAAAAACGGAAGTGGCCAGAGGGGCAGCTTCCTATACCAACATGACAACGGACGGACAGAACCATACTAAGGATAAAAACCTCTTTGCTTTTAGGAAGCGTAGCTACCTGTTCCGACGTTGGTCCTACTGTTCTCTAGCAGACAGGCTTGTCTGCTACCCTCAAGCATGCAACTACAAACACATTTGATCATTCATCCTCTCACACAGAAGGGAAGGGGGATGACAGTATCTTATCATATACAGTATATAACAGAAAGCGGATGTAGGTTCCGTATGAGACTGTGTGACATGAATTACATATAAACTGTGTTTTAAAGTGTAGTAGTGTGACAGATCGTTCTTGTTTACGTGTAAAAGTAACACGTTCCACTACTCAGTCTCCTCCCAGATAGTCAGAAACGCCACAGTAAATTTAGAAGAGGAATGTATTCCATAAATGACAACAGATTTAAGAAATCAAACATGAAAGGAATCCAACAGAGACCTTTCATAACCCCAACGCTCCGGGAAAAGACTGTGCAGGGAATTTTCTGGCCATGCTAGGACATTCCCAAGCAGGCTTCTCACACCCTACTTAAACCAAAAGTGTAAAGAAAAGGCAAAAGGCCACCAGCTACTTGCTAAAACACAATAATTTCAACAAATCTTTAAAATCTACTAATTTCAAACAGAAAAAAACACAATCTGTGACACCTATTTAAAAGATAGTGTAGACCTAATTCGGTTAGCAAGTAAAAACAATGGTTCCTGTGTCATTAATATGAAAACAATTTCTGGTTGTTACCCTTCTGGAGTTCACCAGTATTTGCTCATTGCAAGAGCCAACTGATCACAGGCAAATTTATGACTGTTTATTAACAAGCAAAATTTATGAAAATAGCAAAGGTGCCACAGCAATTAAAAAAGAACATGAAATAACATCAGTATTATAAAGCAGAACATTACAATGCACAATCCGCAAAAGCAAAAATTGATAAGAAAAAAAATATGTTTTACAAAGTGGTTATCGCAAAAAAAATTCTATATCTTATAAAACTAATAATTTGTAGAATTAACATAACTATATGGCATTAATTTAATCACTCTACTATATTTCAGTTAGTTAGCAAACAATGAGCACTGTGTCATTATACTGAAAATAGAATTAATTATGTGACTGTTACCCTTAAGGGGTTCCTCACAATAAATATGCCCCATGCAAAGGCTAATCGATCACAGTCCAATGAGAATGAATAGCAATCTGACTGATAAACTATGCAATGCCACATGAATGAATTTACGAAACAAAATAACACAAATCTAATACATCACACAAGAACAAACATTGATCAATAAAACAGTACACTAGTCAACATCTAAAAAAAAACACCAATAAATAAAACACCTCGCAAAATACAAGAGTCAAAGTCTAAAAAGAACAATAAATAGAACACCTGCAAAATACGAGAGTCAAAGTCTAAAAAAGATAATAAATAGAACACCTGCAAATTACAAGAGTCAAAGTCTAAAAAAAAAAAAAAAAAAAAAATAGAACACCTGCAAAATACAAGAGTCAGTCTAATAAACACCAATAAATCGAATCCCTGCAAAACACACGAGTCAAAGTTTCTGTGACAGAAACACACATATATGCATTGAACTAAGAACCGTATAATCACTGTTCACTGATACACTCACTAGTTCCACTGTTCCGAGGCACAATATAAGGGGAGGGGAAGGGGGTGCGTCGCCGCAGCTGTCAGTAGGGATTTTTGTCCATCTGTTGCGTGCAATCCCGCCGTCTCTGCCCTCTCATGAAGTTTCTCTTGGTGGTCTGTGTCACGTACATCTCGATTTGGTTCCATGTTTGTGTTGTCAAATTCGTGCGGTATCCTCGATTGACACGCCAGGTCGATATTCCTGGGCAAGGATGGCACTTAGTGTCTCTTCTTTTGTGCCACCCTTAGCGACCAGAGAACATCGAACCATGATTTACTGTCGCTTGACAGTAGGCATCCGTCAGGAAATGTCGAAAGGCGTCGTTGACGTCTGCAAGTTTCTCTGGACAGTACCTGTCAAAAGGCTCTACGCCCCTTGTGTTGTTTCTCCGCGGCCATCTCGTCACGGTCGCGTGCGTGTGGTGCGTTGCCAGCAGATGGATTTCCGCGCGGTGGACCGCTCGCCCATCTCAGGTCATCGCCTCGAGGAAGGGTCGCCCGGGGCGGCCGCCCATTAGCTCCAGGTGCAAGGGAAAGTGTTTGCCGCGTACCTTCTTTTGTTGTCTCCCGAAGTGGCTCCCGAAGTGGCCTGGCTGACAGCGTGTCCTGCCGGGAAACCCGCCGGTTTATAACTAGTCCGGCTGCTCCCGCTGTCTCTTAAGAGTTTTGCCGGTTCGCTTTCACGTTCTCAACTGCATTCACAGAAATTTTTCATCATCCTTATGTGATTACACAATGTCATACATAATACCACTTAGTATTGTCTTTCACAATTTTTAAGAACAAAGTGAGACTTCATTTTTTTTTATAAAAATAATTAGATGAATCGACAATATAAAATAAAATTTAAATGACTTGACAATGTAAAAAAAAATAAAAGTGAAATGACTTTATAATGTAAAAAAAATAAAAAATTAAATGAACTGACAATATAATATTTAAATCCACATCACTAATGTGCTTCACTTACGTTTTAATAAATCCAATGCTACTTATTAATTCACTAAAATGAATAGGATTATGCCTTGTGCAAGTATAGGTCAGGACAGCATAGGGTTCACATGTTATTTACACACACATACATGCACACCTGTTGTCTATTCTACAAACTAACTACCCATAAACATGCATTACTCAATATTCTACTTCTATCCACTACTAGTTAAGCCAATAAGCTACTTCAATGCTATTTCAACACCGTGTATATACCACTACAACATTGTTCTAATTCGTCCTCTTCTTGACGCTCGCGGCATACGTCTTGTCACATGATAAATATGGAGAAACTTTCCTTAAACATACACAGTAAAAAGAACAATGGTTATTTACACACCAAAACATTTATACCAGTTCGCACACCTGAAAAGAGACTCGCAATTATACATTTATCATACTCATATATTCACACATAAAACAGTAAGAAAATTTCATCTAAAATTACGTTATCACAAGAATTAATCACACAGATGGCTCTGAGAACGGTAAAAATATTTTAATTATACAGGTTATACTACATTTTCTTACCCATTTCGTCCCTTCTTTAAGTTACCTTTCGCTTCCAAATCAGTTATTCCGCCTGTGGTGGTTATTCTGGACTCATTTCTCATGAATGGCAAAATTGTGGTCACCTCTATTCTGTAAAACAGTTTCATCTTAACATGTTGAACTCACAACAGACACAAAAGATCCGAATCCTCCTGCAGTTTAAATGACAAATGTTTTGCTTCATCCTTATTACCTTAAACCAAGCTTTCCTTCGTTCCCATAATCAAAATTATTTAATCATCCTCTACCTTCAAGAGGGAAATTTCCTCAGTACAAATCATATAGGCTGCAGTGCATCCCGCACCAGCGAAAACGGTAAGCTGTAATGCTCACAGCATCAGCAAAAATACATAAACGTCGCTTTTCTAGGACAAGTATTAACGCAGAATAATTTTTTAGGCTCTGGCTCAACATCAGTGAAGACTACAAAAAGGATCCACATTTCCGTTCCATTCTCCATTTGCTGGAAAACTGCTCGTATTTGACTGCCACAATAATATTTCAGGGCGACGTAAATTACACAAACCACAATTCTTCTTTCACCTTGAAGGGAATCAATCTACTTACGAAATCCACAGACAGCACTTTCCGTACTCAGCTATAAAGAACAAAAAAGACATATATCATCAATATTAACATATCATCGCATATTGGGAAGCCAATGGTTAAACAATCGTATTATCGTATCCTGTTTTCAAGATTCCAAACTTACTCATTCCTTTCTCAGTGTTCTCCTGTCTTAAAATATTCATACAGCACGCATACTATAGTAAGAGATCCTCATTTATACTGACAGATATAGAATAGTAATAGATAGATAGTAGCACTGAAAGCAGAAAATCGGAAACAAGGCTACTAACAGCTGGGGACCTGGGTTTGCCAGACCCATAATACCCACAGATCGGATATTCCCCTGAGTTTTGCATTAATTCAACACAGATCTTGCTTCTCTCAGGAGCGGCTCTTTTCAATTTACACACACAAAAAAAACAGCCTTTCACTCGTTCACAATGAAACCTTTTATCTTTACGTTTGAATCAAACTAAATCCTAATTGCACAAGGAAAGAAAACAAATTATCAACATCACTTTAATCAATCACATAAAAACATCTTTATCATTAATTTTTACCAACATATTATTCAAAATGCATACGTCACAAACTTATACTAATCAATTCTTTCTCCTCACCGTCCTCTCTACTTCTCACTGTCCTTTCTACTCATTTGCCATGTCGCTCATTTGTTCTGATTGGGCGCCTTCTGCGCTGATCATTTGTCATTGCCGGTTTTGTTCATTTCCATTTGCTGGATTATGTCTAGGAATGGCCGGCCGAATCTCAACATCATGAGGTGCTCCCCCTACAGTCCTATTCCCAACGTATTCATCGTAGTATCGATTCTGGTTGCCGTACCTGTAGCGTTCACGATCTTGTCCACGTCCTCGATCATTTCCGTTGTTCCACCTGTGTTCGCGACTGTTACCCCATTTTCTATACGGCCGGTCCCGATTATTGTTTCGTTCGCGTCGCGACGACCAGTCACGCCGTTGATTAGTAATACGGCCACGATTGCGGTCGCGCTGCTGTACCCCGTAATAACTTTGTGCCTGATTAGGCGGGCATTCTGCTGTATTATATTCCAACTCTTGGAGAAGTGTTTTAAACGTTTCCACGTCCTCTTTGCATCGTCCCGCAAGAATGACGTGCCGCAAGTGCATCGGCAATTTGGTGATGCATATCCTAATTAGTTCCGCAGGCCCGTATGGGTCGTATAAAAATTGATTTGCCTGCAGCATGTGGTCGAATAGGCGTGCAGGGCTGCCGAAACCAGACTGGTTCAAATTTGGCAGCATAATTATGCCATGTTTTACCCTGTCTTGTGCCGCTTCCGACCAATAGGCGGAGAGAAAGGCTTGTCGAAACTCCCGAGTGGAGTTGCAGTGACGCGCTGCCGACCTCATGCGAATCGCCGGTTCGCCTTCCAAATAGCCACACATATATTCTATCTTATGTGAACTTGCCCAGTCGGGGGGAAGACAAAACTCAAATTGCTCGAGCCATGCACGTGGATGTATTTCTTTTTGCGAATTTCGGAATATCTCAAACTTTCTTACCGTAAGGAAATGTTTGAAATCAAATTCCCGCATTTCCTCCTGTCGAGGTCCTTGAATGTTTCTATTTTTCTCATGTCTGCCCCTCAAATTACATTCTTCCCTGTCGTCAAAATCTCCCTCGTGGCCGGAGTCCCTCTCTGCACTGTTCGTACGGCTATTTTTAGTGCTATTGGCGAGTTCGGAATCACACGCCATGCGGTACCCAACCTAGTACTCACTTTTTCACACGCAAAACAAATTTTTATCTTTGATCGAAACAGTGGAATTTACAAGCGAGAAAAAAAAAACCACACACACATATAAAACACACAAATATAGAAAACAAAACAACAAGACAAACAACACAACGCCGCTCTACAACGCAGTGAATCTTTAGGAAGTCTCCTCAGAAACAACGCAGAAGTTGTTTGAGCGCTGTAGGGGAAAAAAAATTAAGATTATACAACGCTTGCAATCTAACGTCTCAGAGATTCCAGAGTCTAGCGGAATCACAGAACAGGGTCGCCATGTGTAATATTGCTACACATTTATGCTATGCTGAAATCGGGTGCTAATAGTAGAATAAAATCGGGTTAAAAGCTGTGAGCTGTCTGGCGAAGTTAATCTTGTATTACTAAGCAACTGTTTCATCAGGTATCTAGTCTAAGTTTACCAAATTCCCAAACAGACTAACATTGATTATAATCTTTTACAGTCATACAACAACCGGTAATATATCTATATATAAAAAGGAGAATTTAAATAAAAAGAAAGAAATCAGTTTATATTTGGAAATTTATTTTAAGATTGTTCATTGAAATTTCAGCATATTATACGTGAGTTATAACCGAGCTGGTGCCTTGTTTAAGGATTGTAAAAATGTAAGATTTTAATCTTACGGAACACATCAAATATAGAGCCAAGATTGGGAGACTGCATACAACCCTGCATTCACAAAACAACACCCAAAGAACGTTGAAACATAAGCAAGGAGAAATTAACCACAACCAACAGATTCAGTTTTCACCCAAAGAAATTACGTTCGTAACACAATCCTGTCCGTCATGTAATTACCACACACTGGTATACTAAATTCATATTAACTCTTTGTGAAATCTTCCCAAAAAGAATAGCTGAAGGCTACTTTGATGATTACACCACATCCTCCACGTGGTCAACTTGGTTTGCAGAAAGCGTATAACTCCACAGTAATTTTGATAATTAAAATAAATTCGATCGAAAAGCAACTGACAAAAGAAAAACCTTGAACTGGTTACTAACGTCTTACTATTAACCTGATGGGTCAAACAGTTATATAAGCACGTGGTACTGGTCTCGCAAAGTACACTCCACGTGGGTTGAACATAAAGAAAAGCATAAAGAAAAGTTGCTATATTGTAAAATATTGTCAAGATGAGACATTATAATCACACAAGCATTCACATTTAAGACTGATGAACTTAGTTAGAGTTACTGATCAACACGTGGTTCCACTTTACTCACAAAATAGTAACAAAGCAACAACCGGAAAATAATATGAACTTCACACGAGAATTACACTACGCTGCAATTTAAAATAACCTTAGATATTTTAGAGCTAAACCCGAAATAAAGATGATTAAATTTTCAGTTAGGCTGAACTTAACAAATCCATTGTCCTATGGACTTAGCAGACACGCGCTTAGCCGGAGATCTTACCACTTCAGACGCTCGCCACCGCCAGACTGCAACTGCCCTACTGCCGAGCGTGCTTCCTGAGGGTGTCTCACAAAGAAAAACGGAAGTGGCCAGAGGGGCAGCTTCCTATACCAACATGACAACGGACGGACAGAACCATACTAAGGATAAAAACCTCTTTGCTTTTAGGAAGCGTAGCTACCTGTTCCGACGTTGGTCCTACTGTTCTCTAGCAGACAGGCTTGTCTGCTACCCTCAAGCATGCAACTACAAACACATTTGATCATTCATCCTCTCACACAGAAGGGAAGGGGGATGACAGTATCTTATCATATACAGTATATAACAGAAAGCGGATGTAGGTTCCGTATGAGACTGTGTGACATGAATTACATATAAACTGTGTTTTAAAGTGTAGTAGTGTGACAGATCGTTCTTGTTTACGTGTAAAAGTAACACGTTCCACTACTCAGTCTCCTCCCAGATAGTCAGAAACGCCACAGTAAATTTAGAAGAGGAATTTATTCCATAAATGACAACAGATTTAAGAAATCAAACATGAAAGGAATCCAACAGAGACCTTTCAACAGTCCTTGCAACACTTTGCTGCCTCAAGAGCAATCATCATTATATTTCACTAATCGTTGGTAGGACTTGAATTGCTTAACTTGATGCCAGCTGCTGGATCGATGTGGCGAAGACGCGAGACGTTGCTTCACGGAAGCGAGCATATGGCTAGCTTCACGAGGTTGCCGAAAAGCCACAGCGCCGGCCCGCTGTTACTGACCCCAGTATGATCAAACAATAACTGCCGCCCGTACTCAGGCACACCGCGCTCGCTGTCGTCTCTCCAACGTCTCCCTAATCCGCGCACTTCCGCGTGCCGTGCCGAACGTCGTTCCACCTTTCCACTCCGTACTGCCCGCTATATCCTTTGCCGGCCCAGGCTCCAAAGACAGACTTCTGCCAGACGGAATCGATAGTGCCTAAGCCAAAGATAGTCCTGGCGCCAATCCATCCACCGGTCACACCCCCTACACCCCCCCCCCCCCAAATCTGGAAACTGGCGGGAAAAGCACGACAGGAAATTAAATTACGTAGTAAAGGATATATTGTTTATTTACAAAATTCAATTCGCAGGATCTTTTGGAAGATGCAGGTATTGTAAAATGCATAGAAAAGAAGTAATTAAATAGATTGCTTTCTCCCGATAGGATATCGTCACAAAATCCACGTCAGCATGACTCAACCAATGCAATTACGCTGTTAAGAGTTTTTCGATCCATTCTTCGCACTGACCACAGGTCAGACGTGCCAGCTGGTACACTGCGCGCCCGAGATGCCGCACCACGCTTGCTCGCCCTCGTGAACGCTGTCGGCCGCTGAACCGCCAGCCACCTTACTTAATACCCCGCACGTAGGTCGGGAGAGAAGCGCGCAGACCAGAAGTCGCGCTAATCCCTGAGCAGAGTATCACGTGGTGGCATCCCTCTGAAATTTGACACCTGAGAAATTCCTATTGAAACACTTGCTCTACCTCTCTCTCCCTCAAGTGGTTCCTTCCTGTCTGTGTGAACCAACATATGCAACCACACACAGACCAAGATTCCCCCCCCCCCTCCCTTATCTCCTCTCTTCAAATCCTCCTCCCCTGGACACCCTCGCCACTCATGCAGCCGTGGCCCTTATAGTCGGTACGTCCTTTTGTTCTCACACTTCCACTGCTATGGAAACCTGTAGCGAATGGAGCAAAGACATTCGAGAAGAAGTAGGTAGCATCTGTCATGTGGCACACTAACCACTCCTTTGTCCTGAACAAAGTAGTGGGTACAAGGCTAAATCCCCAGCTGTGGATATCTTTGGATTATTCCCTCACTGTGTCAGATTGATTGAGTAATTAGTTAATTAAATCGATACCCTCTGTGTGCAGGCAGTTTTTCCTTGCGTCCTGTTGGTGGATACTAGGACTGGTATATTTGGCGGGATTCGATCCCGCAACCCAGTTTCCAAACCCTTCCAGATTTATTTTCCCTTGCCTCCGTTGGCAGATAATGGCACAGTTAGGTCATTTCGCATGAAGTCCATTGCTTTGAAGGTAGCTGAATTCCATGCTATGTCCCTAAGCAATTTGCGTAGGGGATGTACTGATGTGTGTGCTGTCAGTACCACTACCGGAAGCAATAAATTGATCAATTGGGAATTTGATGGCGCGATTGCCTTTTTAAAGCGCTGTATAATCGCTAAGCTGGTTCTCTCAGCTACACCAGGATGGAGAACGATCAGGAAAGGATCTACCATGTGATAGGACACTAACAACAACGAATACCACTGCCACCTTTCCGCTGCAAGACAGAGTCGACTGTCGTAGGTTGCTGAAACACTCGTGCATCCCACATGCATATGTACTGACTTCCATACGCAGCACCCCAAGCCAGACACACTAGTTGCCACCATGTTGCCACAGTGGTCGTACCAGGTCAGTAGCTGGACGCGGCCTATCTGAGAGGACTGCCCGGCCGTGGAAGGCGTCTGGGGATGATTGGAGTCGCAGGAATTAAGACAGTATCAATACATCCAGCGCCAAGCCTTGTCAATGATCGATATTGAATCTTGTCAGTTATCCACGTAAAAATCGGAGAATACGAGGGACGTTTGAAAAGTCCGTGCGAAGTTCGAGACGTGTCACCACCGGCGCGTGTCGAGGTCATGTTTAGTTAGTAGCATCTTTGGAAAGAACGCACACCAAGTTTCAGCCGTATTGGTCTATTCCTTTGTGTTTGGCATTCGTGTGAATCAAGGAAGTCCAGTGATTGTCAAAAAATGGATGAAGAAGAATTTCGTGTGGTGATTAAATATCACCTTATGAAAGGCCAAGCACCTCAGGAGACTAAAGAGAAGCTTGATAAACGTTAAGGTGACTCTGCACCTGCGATTACAACAGTTTATAAGTGGTTTAAAAATTTTCGGAGAGACCATATGGGCACAAGTGAAGCTGGACGCTCTGGACACCCTGTCGAGGTTACGACTCCAGGAATCATTGACAAAATCCATGATGTGGTGATGGATGACAGAAGAGTTAAGGTGTGTGAGATTGCTAGTGCTGTGGGAATCTCGAATGAACGGATGCATAACATCTTGCATAAACATTTGGACATGAGAAAGCTATCCGCAAGATGGGTTCCGAGATTGTTGGCGCTTGACCAAAAACGGAATCGTGTGAAGTATTGCAAGGATGGTTTGCAGCTGTTAAGCGTCGTTTCGCAACTGTGGATGAAACATTGATACCTTAGTATACATCTGAGACCAAACAGCAATCTAAACAATGTGTTACCAATGGAGAATCTAGACCAAAAAGGCCAAGATCAGTCCTTCGCCGGCCCGTGTGGCCGAGTGGTTCTAGGCGCTCCAGTCTGGAACGGCGCGACCGCTACGGTCGCAGGTTCGAATCCTGCCTCGGGCATGGATGTGTGTGATGTCCTTAGGTTAGTTAAATTTAAGTAGTTCTAAGTTGTAGGGACTGATGACCACAGATGTTAAGTCCCATAGTGCTCAGAGCCATTTGAACCAGTCCTTCGGCCGGAAAGGTTATGGCGACTGTCTTTTGAGATTCGCGAGGGATAATCCTCATCGACTATCCGGAGAAGGGCAAATCTATTACAGAAGCATATTGTTCATCGTTACTGGACCGTTTGAAAACCGAGCTGCAAGAAAAACGCCGGCGATTGGACCGCAAAAAAGTCCTTTTCCATCACCACTATGTACCAGCATTCACCTCAGCAGTTGTGGTCGTAAAGTTAATGGAAATAGGATTCCAACTCGTTTCACATCCCCCCTATTCTCCATACTTGGCTCCCTCGGACTACTATTTGTTCCACAATTTGAAGAAATGGCTGCCGGTACAAAGATTTTATTCAAACGAGGAGGTGATTGCAGCTGTAAGGTGGCAACGGCCTTGCACCTTACGTGAGTCCATTTACATGACACTTTAGGTTTTGTTGGAGTAATACTCTAAATTACGGTGTAGGAAATCTATGTGGAAACGCATCGACACGCGAGAATTCCGCGATATTGTAATTACACTCCTGGAAATGGAAAAAAGAACACATTGACATCGGTGTGTCAGACCCACCATACTTGCTCCGGACACTGCGAGAGGGCTGTACAAGCAATGATCACACGCACGGCACAGCGGACACACCAGGAACCGCGGTGTTGGCCGTCGAATGGCGCTAGCTGCACAGCATTTGTGCATCGCCGCCGTCAGTGTCAGCCAGTTTGCCGTGGCATACGGAGCTCCATCGCAGTCTTTAACACTGGTAGCATACCGCGACAGCGTGGCCGTGAACCGTATGCACAGTTGACGGACTTTGAGCGAGGGCGTATTGTGGGCATGCGGGAGGCCGGGTGGACGTACCGCCGAATTGCTCAACACGTGGGGCGTGAGGTCTCCACAGTACATCGATGTTGTCGCCAGTGGTCGGCGGAAGGTGCACGTGCCCGTCGACCTGGGACCGGACCGCAGCGACGCACGGATGCACGCCAAGACCGTAGGATCCTACGCAGTGCCGTAGGGGACCGCACCGCCACTTCCCAGCAAATTAGGGACACTGTTGCTCCTGGGGTATCGGCGAGGACCATTCGCAACCGTCTCCATGAAGCTGGGCTACGGTCCCGCACACCGTTAGGCCGTCTTCCGCTCACGCCCCTACATCGTGCAGCCCGCCTCCCAGTGGTGTCGCGACAGGCGTGAATGGAGGGACGAATAGAGACGTGTCGTCTTCAGCGATGAGAGTCGCTTCTGCCTTGGTGCCAATGATGGTCGTATGCGTGTTTGGCGCCGTGCAGGTGAGCGCCACAATCAGGACTGCATACGACCGAGGCACACAGGGCCAACACCCGGCATCATGGTGTGGGGAGCGATCTCCTACACTGGCCGTACACCACTGGTGATCGTCGAGGGGACACTGAATAGTGCACGGTACATCCAAACCGTCATCGAACCCATCGTTCTACCATTCCTAGACCGGCAAGGGAACTTGCTGTTCCAACAGGACAATGCACGTCTGCATGTATCCTGTGCCACCCAACGTGCTTTAGAAGGTGTAAGTCAACTACCCTGGCCAGCAAGATCTCCGGTTCTGGCCCCCATTGAGCATGTTTGGGACTGGATGAAGCGTCGTCTCACGCGGTCTGCACGTCCAGCACGAACGCTGGTCCAACTGAGGCGCCAGGTGGAAATGGCATGGCAAGCCGTTCCACAGGACTACATCCAGCATCTCTACGATCGTCTCCATGGGAGAATAGCAGCCTGCATTGCTGCGAAAGGTGGATATACACTGTACTAGTGCCGACATTGTGCATGCTCTGTTGCCTGTGTCTATGTGCCTGTGGGTCTGTCAGTGTGATCATGTGATGTATCTGACCCCAGGAATGTGTCAATAAAGTTTCCCCTTCCTGGGACAATGAATTCACGGTGTTCTTATTTCAATTTCCAGGAGTGTATAAGATTTTGCAGAAAGGCAGTACGCGAGACAGAGCTCGGCTACGTCCCCGCCTAGCCGCCGAAGGCCACAGCCTAACGGTATGAATGGTGAACTGGGGGATTTCTGTAATCCGTTTAGATAGCCCACATCGGTCGCCAACCTCTGAAGGACGTGTGGCTGCAGGTGTTCAAGTGTTTACCAAAACAGAGCAGTGGATAGCTGGACGGGCTTTCCAGTGCGTGCTCTCGCCTATGTCCCACTGATTTTACGCCTTCGAGTAAGTCAAGTGTGGCAGGCCATGAGTTCCGAATAACAAACTCTCAATGCAAGAATCTGTGTTCGCTACGACGGGGAATCTTGTCGCGAAAATCTCGAATGGTCTCTTGGGAGAAAACTTCCAGTAAACGTGTTATTGCCCACAGCTGCAGTTCTTCCCAGCCGGGGAGGGCGGAGTTCACTTGTGAAATAAAAGAATTGTGGAAAAGAGTTCTGTGCCCAGGCCGTACATTGGTCGGCACTGGCAAACTGGGTATTTTGAGAGCTTCTAGTGCTGTGGCTCGCTCGGTAAAAGTTGAGGGGAGAAAACAAAGGTGAAGAGCGAGCTTGCAGGACTCTCGGTAAAGGTCTTCTGTTCTGGTCTCTCGTACTGACAGGACTTTAGCCAAGTCGTCTCCCGTCTTGGTCTTTCGTTCTGTGTGGACGTCAGCCGCGCCAGCTCTTTGCTGCCGGGAAGATCGTAGCAAATAGAGAAGTTTATGGACAGCGGCCTGTTGCCCGAGTAGTGTAGGAGTGTACTTTCTGAGACGCTACACGCCAACCGCACAGCCGCGCCGCCGCCATCGGAGACCGCCGCTGCAACAGGAATATTACGGAGAGATCGCTCCCGCTTCGGCCTGTGTTAGGAGTAACGTCAAACAGTTGGATCAATTGCAATTGCTGTTTCCACAGAGGTTTCACGGTACTTTGGAGTGTAGTGGTTCTTCGTATTTTACGTTTTGTGTCGATGTCAGTCGGTCAGCCAAATTATAAGAGATCCCGTTTTGGACCAATTTTAACATAGTTTACTGCCAATGCCAGTCAGGAGGATAATTTGTAAATTGTTCACTGTGTTTTATTCAGCGTTGATCTGAAGGTCATAATAAAATTATTGTGATTCAGTAGAGTCATTACTTTCAGCAGTTGATCCTGAATTCACCCTTTTGCTTTATTTTATTTTTGTGTATGTGTCTGATGTCATTGAACACCCTGAAGTGTTCGTGATCGTTCATGTTTGGAAGTAAAACAGGTGTCATTCATCGTCAACGCTACCACCGCAGATTAATTAGGGGTGACAGGGCCACATCTAAATCTAGTGTTATCCATTTTAGCGTACAGTTCCACTCCCAATTTCTCTGTTGTTTGTCAGGGGCGAACACACGCAAAAAGCGGACAAGCAACGGGTGGGGTGTTACAGAGCAACTAATAGCTATTTTGCAGACTCGGACAATTCCTATTATTCTGAAGGGATCAACAAATTAGAATAGCGATGGACGAAGTGTGTAAGTCTAAAGGGAGACTATGTCGAAAAATAAAAAAGGTTTACCCCAAACACGTGTAAGAGGTCCATGATTAAAGAATTTGTTGCTAGCGCAGTCGAGCAGATGTAATTTCGATGGATTGCTCACGCGCTGCCTGCGATATGTAAGCTATAAGAGAATCTGACACCAAATAGCAGTGTTGACTGCAGTAGGAACTGTGTAGCGGTAGGAGTAAGTAGTTGCTAGCGAGCAGTCTGGTGTATGGAGTTGGCTGGGCCGGTCGTGGGGAGCGATGGCGGAGCCTGAGCGTTGTAGTATAAGGTAAAAGCAGCCTCGCGCATATGTAGTATTGTTATGTCAAGCCCCATGTAAATGTGTCTAAAGAATCTCTTAATAATAATCTTTCTTACAAAAAAGTAACTTTTGACAATCAATCATCTTAATTTAAAGAATTTACTAATTTCTCCAATCCTTGGTCATCCCGATTACTGCAAAGAAAAATCAGTTGTTCTTTTTATACATGACAAATCTATCGGCCAGCATTGCACTCAGCTGTGCCAGAAAAATTTCTTATAGGAGCAGATATATACGCGTTATCCGGCGACCTTATTGAGGTAAGAATTTTCTATGTATTCAGAATGATCTTTCAGGGCCATGACGCAGCACTGCTGACGTCCAAAATTTACCAGTTCAAATTCACAGTCAATTATTGAAAGGTTATAAGTGAGTCGCAGTTTAATTGGGTGGTTAGTCACATTGTATTATTGGTAGGTTTCGCAACTTTTACTAATTTGTCACTCTTTCTTTCACAGACCATCGGCAATTTATTGCTCTTGGTTGTCACTGTAATTGTTCCATTTTTACTTTGTTTGATTTAGTGCTTATCGTTGACTTGTGAAAATGCCGCGAAAAACTGCTAACAGTACATCGCGATCCGTAATGAGTGAAAAAGCCGTCTTGAATAATTTGACCGATAATACTAGCGACACTCAGTGTCTTAATGATAATCCTACAGTTACAGACAATCAGTGCGTACCGACCACCAGTAATGATTCTAATCTAAATGATGAGCAGACAATTTCAATTGTGTCCACTGTAAATTTAACGACAATTGATGACGCGACACTTTCCGTTACAATGAACGCTGCCCAGTTTAACACATCTGATTTGCAAAATTTACATAGTGAACAGATAAATGATTCTAACGAAGGTGAACAATATTCACAAAACATGTGAAGTTTATTTGATTCCGATGTAGTAACCTACAGACCACATCCGATTTGCAAACCTTTTCGTGAATCAGACAATGACCTAATGGTTACTCAAAATGTGACACATGCAGATACATCATCACACAGCACAGAAAATAGAGTAGGTAAGTTTAGCATGGATCAAGTTATGGCACTATTGCTACAAATTAATGAATCGTACAAACAACTTAATGAAAATCTCAAACAGTGGGATGAAAAACTAGACAACAATTATAAACAACTTAATGAATCGTGCAAACAACTCTATGAAAAATATGACAGGTCGATCAAACAAACTAAGGAGAACTTAAAACAAATTAATGAAAAACTTGACACCTCTATTGAACAGCCTACTGAACAGATTACAGCCGTTGGCGAGCGATGTAACGAAGCTAAAGAACAATTACGTGAAGAAATTATGGTTAGTGCTAGGAATAGTAGTGAAGAAATTAGATCCGTTGCACAGGAAATATGTAGTACGCATGCAGACACAACGAAATTACTTAGAGATGAAATTAGTGCAGTAGCTAAACAATGTTCTAAAACGTAACACAGTTACGCGACGAGTTTAAATTAATGTCAGCAGAAGTTTCACGCACTCTGGATGCGGAAGTCGATAAGAAATTTGAACAACAGAACAGCCAAATTGACGAACGTTTTAATATGACAGAAATGAAAAATATTTCAGTCTCTAACACATCACAGAATACGCCATATTCTGAACATTTGTCACACTCACACAGCCAGTGTAACTTAGGTAATTTACAGAGACTACGTGACTTAGAATCCGAAGAGACACAGACAAACAGATTCTCATAAAATCCTGAACCTGTTCAGACATACAGAGACAATAATTTTGATTATAAGCACTTTCTATCTGTGAGAAAATTAAGGTTTTTAAAAATGACAGAACACAAATTCACACTTTGGACTGGATACAACAATTAGCTTTTGCATTTTCACCGTCATTCCCTGTAACGCAGAAACAAAAATTTATTAGCAGCGCGTAAACGACCTCAGGGGATTCATTGCACTTCGATGAATAAGTGCCGTAGCGTGCACAGGGCCCCGAGCCGTAGTAGTGCTATTTCATCTTTAGTTTTCTGCACTGCTGCCTTCTCTTTTACTATCCTTTATATCTATCAAAACAACTCTTCTACTATCGATCTATCTAGGAGTAAAAAAGAGTAAAGAAAACCTGATATGACAAGTTTTACCGAAAGTGGCAGATGTCATTAGACGCTCCAGGAATGACAATCACCAGCATTTCAATAACAGACAGAATTTTAATCAGCAGTTCCCTCATAATTATCAGCAGCAGCAAACACATTTTGGCAACAATAGAGGTTTTTCCCCACAACAGCAACAAAACCACTCGGTTAGCATACCTAACCAACAGTGTAGTCCGCAAGGTCAAACAAACTGTAATGTTTTGCCGCCTGCACGTATAGCGTCGGCCACACCAAATAGTAAGGCACAGCAACAAGGAAATCAGTATGTACAGAAAACACATCATTTCAATTCCTATCGCAATGCGCCATATAGCAATGACAGACGTAAAAGTAATGAGCACAGTTTTCAGCGTAACAGTCGGTCCTATCAGCAGTAGAATCATCCGCAACAGCAAATTATCATGAATGAACCAGACAGTCGGTGTCATCCCGAACGTAATACGTCAGGAAGAAATAACGGAACAGTACAAATAGTTGAAATGCCACAGCATCCTCCCGCAAATAACAGCTCGTCAGATAGAATTTGACTAGATACAGTACAGGTTGCATCTTCCAGCAACGCAAGCAATACTTTTGACACAGAGAATCTTGTTCACGAAAATGTTATTACTTTTGACGACATCCGAGACACTCTTTTACATGAAAAACCAGTTATACAAAAAACCATTTCCCACCCTGTCATTGAAGTAAAGATTGGATCATCCACATTTCTGGATCACCTATGTCAGTTATAAATGAAGAAACCTTCAACGAATGTAACAAAGAGAATATTTATCCTACATTACCATTAGGCAAAACTAAAGTAAAAGGAGCAGTATCTAGTAAAAGAGTAGATGTAAAATTACAGACACACTTATCGTTTTGTATTGCAGGTCATACGTTCCACTCATATTTTAGGATTGTTCCCCTATTGGCAACAGACGTTATTTTAAGTACGAATATTCTGGTACAACACGACGCAATTATTGACTTTCAACACTCCTATTTAATGTTAAAGGATGAAAATGTACAACTGGCATTAGCATTTCAGCACGCTTTATCTGCAGATGAACAGGCAATTAATCGAACAGAGGTCATTTCTACATCGCGTAACACGGACTGTCATTCCACATTGTTCACAGGTACGTACGCACACAACTATAATACTCCAGACGAAGCCGACTATGACGTTATGCAAATGATTTCTGATAAAGTAAAACAAAGCAGTGCAAATACAGACAACGAACGTACTCAACTACGCAATATTCTTTTACAGCAAGCTCCAGTTTTTGACAACGTCCCTGGTACTAAGTCCGGTTTTATGTATGAATTTCAAGTTAAACAGCATGACACATTTACAGCCAAACATTATCCCATTCCGTATATCTACAGAGAACAAGTTAAGAGAGAATTGCAAGCTATGCTTGACCAAGGAATTATTGAACCAGCAGTTAGTCCGTACGTAAACCCGCTCCATATTGTTAAGAAAAATGACATTATTATTAATGAAACAGATCGCCCTCAAACACTAGAAGAACTTCTACAGAAATTTCATGGTACTGCTATTTATTCCACATTAGATTTTAAATCGGGATTTTGGCAAATTAAGCTCCATCCGAACTGCAGAAAGTACACAGCGTTTCTCTGTTTTGGTGACTGTTATCAATTTTGTAAATTACCGTTCGGTTTAACAATTTCTTCAGCAGCATTTATTCGCGGTTTGAATAGTATACTTCCGACAGAATTAAAAGACAGAATAACAACGTATGTAGACGACATTCTTATTGCAGAAGCTAATTGGTTTGAACATGATCTGATTCTGGAACAACTGTTGCAAACTTTTCGTGCACAAGGACTCACAGTTAATCTTAACAAATCGCATTTTGGCAAAACTTCTATAAAATTTCTTGGACATGTAATTTCAGCAGAAGGCATTGTGCCTGACCCGGAAAAACTTCAAGCTTTACGTGACATTACTGTTCCAACGACGAAGAAACAACTAAGCCGCTTTTTGGGATTAATTAACTTTTTCCGTAAATTTATTCATTACTCTGCTTTAGACACCCCTAGATTATGCCAATTGACAGGTAAAATCACTATTTGGTCCTGGGATAGCCAAGCACAGTCTGAATTTATCAATCTGAAACAAGCTTTGTTGAATGCACCACTTTTATCACACCCAGATCTTACTAGAAATTTTTCCATTGCCACCGACAGTTCTAACACCGCTTTAGGCGTACACATTTTTCAGGAAATTGAAGAAGAAGGTACTACAGTAATTAAAAATATCGCCTTTGCAAGTCGCATACTGTCACCAGCTGAACGCAATTATTCTGTTACAGAACTTGAAACATTATGTGTTGTATGGGCATTTATGAGATTTAGGCATTTTCTTTATGGAAGACATACTACCGTTTACACAGACCATAGAGCTATACAGTTTTTACTTTCCGCTAAATTTACACATGACAGGTTAAGCAGATGGAAACTTTATTTACAGGAATTTAATTTTACAATTGTTCACATTCCCGGCACACAAAATATTATAGCAGACGCACTATCCCGTTCTCTCAGCAACAATCAGCAAGACATCGCAACCAACTTCTGCCAAGCAAATTCTAGCGTCCTGTATATTCAACAAGTTGCATTCGAAAATTTTATTTCGTCATCATTACGAGACATAGCACAAGAGCAGAGCAAAGACAACGTGTGGAAAGAAATTAAACACCTTTGGCAAGATAGGAATAATGTTACCATCAGAAACCATTACTCTTTACGCAAAAACATTCTGTTTCGCCGCTCTCACCCTGACAGCAACAACTGGTTTTTATGTATTCCTGACGAACTTGTTAACAAATTAATTTGGTATACTCATTTAAGTTCCGCACATTACGGAGCCAGAAAAAGTTTTCTTATACTGAGACAGAACTGTTATTTTGCCAATATGGAGAAACGTATTCGACGAGTTTTAGCGTCATGTAAAATCTGCCAGAAAGCTAAATCAGACACGACTTCATATATTCCTCCGTTACATCCTATTGTACCCGTTAAATTAAGACACATGGCCGCTGTAGACATTTTTGGACCGATTCCCAGAACTAATAGCGGTTTTTGCTACATCTTTGTCGCTGTTGAACCCACTTCGAAATTTGTTACCTTCACTCCGTTACGCAAAGCTACTGCTAAATCTATTTCGAATGCGTTTGTAAAACATTTTTTATTCCATGTAGGACATGTATTAAAAGAAATTTCTGACAATGGACCACAATTTCGATCTGCAATATGGACATGTATGTTATGAGCTAGAAACATTTCTCCAATCTATATATCCAAGTATCACGCTTCTTGTGAACGACTAATGAAAGAAATTGGTAAACTGTGTAGAATATACTGCCATAAAAAACATATTGATTGGGATACACACATACTCTGCATGGGGGCTTATTTATATAAATATGAAATGCAAATACTTTTAATTTTTAGTAGCTGTCTGTCCGATTACGCAAGTCTCGTAAACGGTTGGCCCTGACTAGTATTAGAACGCAATCTGACTGCATAGAATAACAACAAAGAATGAAAGAAAATTTTCGTTAACACAATTAATTAATTAAGTCCCCAGCAACTATAAAACGTACGAAACTAAAACTCAAGTGTAACTGTTCTGTGTGTGGAAGTGTGATTCAACGTACACATCTGGCACGGTTCTTCTTCAATAAGACAAGAAATTTTAAATACCATTTATACTGAAGTAATTAAAAAAATAGAAATACTATAACTGCGCAAGAAAACCAGAATTACACTCTAATACAAGGACACAAGCCAGATGCTTTGTTGACTGAACCTGTAATGACGCATTATTTAAGACATTGAAATAATACAAAGAAAAATGGTTCAAATGGCTCTGAGCACTATGGGACTCAACTGCTGAGGTCATCAGTCGCCTAGAACTTAGAACTAATTAACCCTAACTAACCTAAGGACATCACACACATCCATGCCCGAGGCAGGATTCGAACCTGCGACCGTAGCGGTCACGCGGTTCCAGACTGTAGCGCCTTTAACCGCACGGCCACACCGGCCGGTGAAGATATTAGTACGTACACACTATTTATCCAACAGAGGAAAGAGTAGATTCAGTAAATTTGAGCTTCTATACGCAGGTCCATACAGAATTCGAAACATTCCTCACCCCAATGTAGTACATGTTGAAACTTTGAGAACCAGAAAAAGCAAAGGCAATCACCATGTCTCTAATATTAAACCCTTTATTGAATGAATATACTTTATGATTTATCACACTGTAATGCCATTTGCTGATATTTATATGACCACTTATGCAATTATATTTATGTGACTACTTAATGATAATGATCGTACTTTTTTTTTCTTAGCAAGTGCCCGGCAAGGTAAGGTCAGCAGGTCGCTTTTCTTCTCGTTAGACATCAGACCGTGCACATTTTCCATTTTTTGTGTATGTATGATTGTTTTCCTATCCACAGTAGAATTTTTGTCTGTATGCACTATGTAATCTTTAAGATATAACAAACACCAGTTGACTTTGACATTTTGCCTTATGATATCTCAACATCATGACTATTTTACATTTTTTACTACTACATTATGATACTGTGTGTACATTTTTTGCCCTTGAAAACTGTCTATGTTTTTGACCTAATACGTTTTCTATCGTGCTATGCTGTATGCTTAATTATATCACTAGAAACAAGTTTTCATTTAATGAGTATGTGGTTTAAATGCAAGATATTAATCCTTATTCATCATTTTCAGAAAGCAATACCGCGAAAAAGAAATAAATTAAACAACCACAGTGGTTTACTATGAAATGGAAATTATACCATCAGAATGAAGGAAAGAAAATGCAATATCTTGTCATGAAGAGTGAATGGATCAGAATTAACAAGCATTAACCAGAATATACTATACACATCGTATGATAGCAGTCTTGACTAATTATTTTTCTTTCAGAATACGAGGCGATTGATGCAGGCTGTCAGACAGAACTTCAGATGTTAATTTTAGTGATGAATTATGCTAGAAGTAAGAAACTCTATACTATGAATAGTTGTATGAAGTAAATGGTAATATGAATATGAATAATGAAGTGTCTATTTTTTGCAGTTGATAATAAATGATGATGAATAGTTGCATGAAGAATATGGTAATATCAATAATGAAGTTTTTCCTTGCAGATGAGGATAATGATGAAGTTTATATATTTTCTATTAGTTAAGGGATGCTATGTAGTGATTTAAGTATTTGTTGCAGTTCCTTTTGACAGTATGTCTTATGTCGCATAGTATAATGACTGAATGTTTTGGGAAAGACAGCTAGAGTACATACATATTAAGTACATGTTTCATTACCTGTTAATTCGAAGTTTACTACTTTTCAGCATAATATACATTTTTTCTTCAGGTCAATAATCCATTTTGTATTTTTTCCAGGAGAAGCTTTTCATGATATATAATATGCTCTAAGCAGTTAATTATTAAACCTGTTGTAGTACTTGCATTTTTTTACCCAGTTGTGTCTATTGTTTATGAATGTGATCACATATACTCTAGTTGTTTCATACCCTTGCTACAGCTGACTCATGATGAATGACGTTATTAATCCTTATTTCCAGCAATAAGTCAAAAGCATATATTTTCATGCCCCAGCAATTATCGATCCCAACGCAATGCATTGCTAGCACAAAAAAAATATATATTACCTGTCCCAACTATTACCAGTATATACCTAAATAATGCTGCCAGTTTAAGATATATTTCTAGTCCTAAATATAATGAAAATTTCTCAGATGTATTGAATCCATTTTATCTATGTATTATTGGACCACAGACATTGAGTAATAGTTACAGTGTGTTACATTTTAAATATGTCCTATGTCACTTGAATGATGAGTTCTGAGTAATACTGAATGATGTTTTGTAATAATTCATAAATGCTATGCCAATGATTTCTGTAATTAGATGACTTATGAATAATGTTCTGTAATAATTACTGTAATTAGATGACTTATGCATAAATGCTATGCCAATAATTTCTGTAAATAATATTTTGTTATACTCTATAAATGCTATGCCATTAATTAACTCTTGCTTTGAATGATGACTTCTGAATAATACTGAATAATGTTTTGTAAAACTATATGAATACTTTGTAACTGGCCAATGAGTGGCAATAATTACTGCAATCAGTTGAGTTATGAATAGTGTTTTGTAATACTCGATACTTGCTACATGTTTAGTAACTGGCCAATGAATGCCACTGTTTACTGTAATATGATGACTTATGCATAAATGCTATGCCATTAATTAACTCTTGCTTTGAATGATGACTTCTGAATAATGCATAAAAATGGTTTGTAACTGGCCAATGAGTGCCAATAATTACTGTATATAGATGACTCTGTAATACTCCATACATAGTACAGAAATGTTTAGTAACTAACCACTGAGTGCCAATAATTATTCAAATCGGTTGATACACCAATGTAATTCTGAATTATGACTAGCAGAAGACTTAATGTCCTTCACCGTCTGACCTAATTACCACCAGTGGGGAAGCCAGTGGGCATTCTGGTGAGATCCTCTCCTGGAACTGCAGGTTATGTAGCAAGAGTAAGTTGATAGAGGAGCAGGAGCGTAAGATCTGTGCCCTTCAGGTGCAGTTGAAAAACGCACAGGAGGAGCTAGATAGGATGAGGAGGGAGAAGGGGGTTGGGGAATGGGAGCTGGCTGTTGGCAAGAGATCTGCTAGGAGAA
Organism: Schistocerca americana; assembly: GCF_021461395.2. Taxonomy (NCBI): domain Eukaryota; kingdom Metazoa; phylum Arthropoda; class Insecta; order Orthoptera; family Acrididae; genus Schistocerca; species Schistocerca americana. The sequence continues at coordinate 556,953,511 of NC_060124.1, read as the reverse complement.
GGAGATTTTCAGATAGTTTTACTATTGGTGTTTGTAATAGATATGACCAACTGTCAGAGTCTAGTGGAGAGGAATCTCTAGTAGCTGTAGATGTAGGAAGTATGCAGCAGACCTCAGCAGTTACGGTGGCTAGGACAGTTGCAAAGTCTAAGAGAAAGAAGGAGGTTCTGCTGTTAGGTAGTTCTCATGGTAGAGGTGTAGGCCAGCAGTTGCAGGAAGTTTTGGGGAGTGAGTACCAGGTCACCAGCATTGTGAAGCCTAATGCAGGATTGGCTCAGGTGACTTTTAACATAGGGGGGTTATGTAGGGATTTTACTAAAGAGGATCAGGTAGTGATTGTGGGTGGGGCTGGTAATAGTATTGATAGGGATGGGAAGTATGACATAGATGGTGACCTGGAAAAGATAGCCACTCAGACTGGCAACACGAATGTGCATTTCGTGGAACTGTTTCAGCGTCACGATCGGCCTCATCTTAATATAGCCGTCAGGCGTAATAACATGAGACTTGGGGGTGCGCTGATGACAGAAGGCATGGGTCACATTTCAGTGGTGTCGGTGGAGTCTATCAGCAGGACGGGTTTCACTAGACATGGCCTGCACCTCAACAGGTATGGGAAGGGGAGGTTGGCAAAACTTATAGGTGACAGCATAGGTGGGGGTGGTTGGATCACTCATGGGAAAATTCCGGTAGTTGTGGGTGTTAGAGCTGTACCTTTTTTAGATTGAAGTCAGCTGATAGGTATTCCTGCTTAAGGGAAGTCTCTCTAACAAAGAAACCACTTTCTACAAAGCTTGGGTATCCGATTAATGAGGGAATTAGTATATTTCATCAAAATATACAAGGTATTCGAGATAAAGTTAGTGAACTGCTTATAGATGTTGACTCTGAAATTATTGGTATATCTGAACACTTCTTAAATAAGGAGATAATTCAGAGGCTTCCTTTACCAGGATACAGGTTGGCTGGCAGCTTTTCTAGGAGCTCTTTGCGGTGTGGGGGAGTAGCCATGTATGTGAAAAACGGTATCCCATTTGAGTCAATTGATGTTTCAAAGTACTGCACTGAAAAGGTGTTTGAATGTTGTGCAGGTGTGGTTAAATTTAGTGGAGCTAAACTTCTTACTGTTGTTATTTATAGATCCCCAGACTCCGATTTCACAACATTTTTGCTAAAGCTAGAGGAGGTTCTTGGTTCACTTTATAGGAAATACAAAAAGTTAGTTATATGTGGTGACTTCAATATTAATTGTATAAGTGATTGTGCAAGGAAAAGGATGCTGGTAGACCTCCTTAATTCATATAATCTTATGCAAACCGTATTCTTTCCAACGAGAGTGCAAGGGAACAGTAGAACAACCATAGACAATATTTTTGTTCATTCGTCATTATTAGAAAGGCATTCTGTTAGCAAAAAAGTGAATGGCCTTTCAGATCATGATGCACAAATTTTAAGTCTAAAAGATTTTTGTGCTTCAACACATGTTAAATATAGTTACCAACTTTTTAGGAAAGCTGATCCAGTTGCTGTACAGACTTTTGTAAACCTTATCAAGGAACAAGATTGGCAAGATGTTTATAGTGCTGATACAGTAGACGATAAATATAATGCTTTCCTCAAGACTTTTCTCGTGCTCTTTGAAAGTTGCTTTCCGTTAGAACGTTTAAAACAGGGTACTAGCACAAACAGGCAGCCTGGGTGGCTGACTAAAGGGATAAGAATATCTTGTAGAACAAAGTGGCAATTATATCAAAACGTTAGAAACAGTCAAAATCTAAATGCAGCAGCCCATTACAAACAGTATTGTAAGGTGCTTAAAAAAGTTATTAGGAAGGCAAAAAGTATGTGGTATGCAGATAGAATAGGTAAGTCTCAGGATAAAATTAAAACCATATGGTCAGTCGTAAAGGAAGTGGCTGGTCTGCAGAGACAGGTCGAGGATATAGAATCAGTGCGTAGTGGGGATGTCCGTGTTGCTGATAAGTCGCATATATGTACAGTACTTAATAATCACTTTCTGAATATAGCAGGTGAACTAAATAGAAACCTAGTCCCAACAGGGAATCATATAGCGCTCTTAGAAAAAAGTGTTCCGAGACTGTTACCTGAAATGCTCCTCCATGATACTGACAAGAGGGAGATTGAGTTAATAATTAAATCACTAAAGACCAAGAACTCTCATGGATATGACGGGGTATCTAGCAGAATACTGAAGTATTGTTCCACGTATATTAGCTCAGTACTTAGCCATATCTGTAACTTTTCCTTTAGCAGTGGTCGGTTTCCTGACCGATTAAAGTACTCGGTAGTGAAGCCACTTTATAAAAAGGGAGACAGGGATAATGTTGACAATTATAGACCTATTTCTATGCCATCGGTGTTTGCTAAAGTTATCGAGAGGCTTGTATATACAAGGTTACTGCAGCATTTAAATTCACATAATTTGCTGTCAAATGTACAGTTTGGTTTTAGAAATGGCTTAACAACTGAAAATGCTATATTCTCTTTTCTCTGTGAGGTTTTGGACGGATTAAATAAAAGGTTGAGAACGTTAGGTGTTTTCTTTGATTTAACGAAGGCTTTTGACTGTGTTGACCACAAAATATTACTGCAGAAGTTGGAACATTATGGAGTAAGGGGAGTAGCTTACAATTGGTTCGCCTCCTACTTTAAGAACAGAAAGCAGAAGGTAATCCTCCGCAATATTGAGAGTGGTAATGATGTTCAGTCCCAATGGGGCACTGTTAAATGGGGCGTTCCCCAAGGGTCGGTGCTGGGGCCACTGCTGTTCCTTATTTATGTAAATGATATGCCTTCTAGTATTACAGGTGATTCAAAAATATTTCTGTTTGCTGATGACACCACCTTGGTAGTGAAGGATCTTGTGTGTAATATTGAAACATTATCAAATAATGTAGTTCATGAAGTAAGTTCGTGGCTTGTGGAAAATAATTTGATGCTAAATCACAGTAAGACTCAGTTTTTACAGTTTCTAACCCACAATTCAACAAGAACTGACATTTTAATCAGACAGAATGGGCATGTTATAAGCGAGACGGAACAGTTCAAGTTCCTAGGCGTACGGATAGATAGTAAGCTGTTGTGGAAAGCCCATGTTCAGGATCTTGTTCAGAAACTAAATGCCGCTTTATTTACCATTAGAACAGTATCTGAAATAAGTGACATTTCAACACGAAAAGTAGTATACTTCGCATATTTTCATACGCTTATGTCATATGGTATTATTTTTTGGGGTAATTCTTCTGATTCAAAAAGGGTATTTTTGGCTCAAAAACGGGCTGTTCGAGCTATGTATGGTGTAAGTTCGAAAACCTCTTGTCGACCCCTATTCAATAGTCTGGGAATTTTGACATTGCCCTCACAGTATGTATTTTCTTTAATGTCGTTTGTTGTTAGCAATATTAGCTTATTCCCAAGAGTTAGCAGCTTTCACTCAGTTAATACTAGGCAGAAATCAAATCTGCATGTGGAATGCACTTCCTTGACTCTTGTGCAGAAAGGAGTGCAGTATTCTGCTGCATCCATTTTCAATAAGCTACCACAAGAACTCAAAAATCTTAGCAGTAGCCCAAACACTTTTAAGTCTAAACTGAAGAGTTTCCTCATGGCTCACTCCTTCTATTCTGTCGAGGAGCTCCTGGAAGAGATAAAAAATTAAGAAAATTCCAGTGTTACATTCTTGATTTTCTTTATTTAAACTAACGACTTGTTTCATTTTATCTGTTTCTACAATCGTGTTATAATTTCATGTATTGACTCGTTCCATGACCATGGAGACTTCTCCTAAATGTGGTCCCACGGAACAATAAATAAATAAATAAAATAAATAAAAACCAATTACTGCAATATCCGTATGTCCTGTCCATCCTCATGATCATGGAGCACTATATTTGGTTTTTGCACTAATTCTACGTTGATATAAGAGTATGGATTCTACAAGAATGTGGTGTTGACGTACCAAGCTGTCCACCACCTTGAATGATGGAGATGTCATTATGGTCCTACTATTTGGTGTACCTAATGTACTACCAAAATGATAACGTACAGTATTAATACAACATGTCAGTGTCTTGGTTACACTGATTAAAACTTCAGGGAAGAGAGGTTCAGATTGTCTCACTTGGTGTTGTGCTTCTGTAGAAAGATATGGACTTTCGGTGCAGCTACGTGCAACCTACTGTGCTACAACCATGATGCAATCCTTCCCATTCCTTTCCTAGTTCTTATAAAATGGTAAAGACTTATACAGTGCGTTTAAATTCTTGTAAAATGATAAAGACATATACACTGTGTGCGCACTTCATTTCATTTGCTAATAAGATCAGTTGTCTTAAATATGCTAAAGACTTCTACAGTGCGTGTGCACTTTATTTCACTCCTTGATATGTTTAATTGTTGTAAAAATGCTAAAGAGTTTTTCAGTGTGTGTGCACTTTATGCCATTTGTTAATGTATTTTGTACTCAGTGCGTGTGCACTTTATTTCACTCCTTCGTATGTCTAATTCATGTAAAAATACCAAAGACTTTTACAGTGCATGTGCACTTTATGTCATTTGTTAGTGTATTTTGTACTCAGTGCGTGTGCACTTTATTTCACTCCTTCATATGTCTAATTCATGTAAAAATGCTAAAGACTTTTACAGTGCGTGTGCACTTTATTTATTTATTTATTTATTGTAAAAAAAAGTGCTAAAGACTTATACAGTGCATGTGCACTTCATTTCATTTGTTAATATGATTAGTTGTCCCAAATATGCTAAAGACTTTTACAGTGCGTGTGCACTTCATTTATTTAGTTCTTGTAAAAAATGCTAAAGACTTATACAGCGCGTGTGCACTTCATTTCATCTGTTAATATGATTAGTTGTCCCAAATATCCTAAAGACTTTTATAATGTGTGTGCACTTTATGTAATTTGTTAATATCTTTTGTACTCATTGCGTATAACTTTGTCAGTCAGTAATGTATATACTCTCTGACTGTAGACATAGTAACTAAATAGATTATAGAAAAATTTGTTGCTCATGGCAAGTCCAAATGACTCACCATCGCTGCCAAATTTTTCCCGCCCCCCCAGTGGAGGGTTATGTAAGAGGTCCATGATTAAAGAATTTGTTGCTAGCGCAGTCGAGCAGATGTAATTTCGATGGATTGCTCACGTGCTGCCTGCGATATGTAAGATATAAGAGAATCTGACACCAAAGAGCAGTGTTGACTGCAGTAGGAACTGTGTAGCAGTAGGAGTAAGTAGTTGCTAGCGATCAGTCTGGTGTATCGTGTTGGCTGGGCCGGTCGTGTGGAGCGATGGCGGAGCCTGAGCGTTGTAGTATAAGGTAAAAGCAGCCTCGCGCATATGTAGTACTGTTATGTCAAGCCCCATGTAAATGTGTCTAAAGAATCTCTTAATAATAATCTTTCTTATAAGAAAGTAACTTTTGACAATCAATCATCTCAATTTAAAGAATTTACTAATTTCTCCAATCCTTGGTCATCCCGATTATTGCAAAGAAAAATCAGTTGTTCTTTTTATACATGACAAATCTATCGGCCAGCATTGCACTCAGCTGTGCCAGAAAAATTTCTTATAGGAGCAGATATATACGCGTTATCCGGCGACCTTATTGAGGTAAGAATTTTCTCTGTATTCAGAATGATCTTTCAGGGCCATGACGCAGCACTGCTGACGTCCAAAATTTACCAGTTCAAATTCACAGTCAATTATTGAAAGGTTATAAGTGAGTCGCAGTTTAATTGGGTGGTTAGTCACATTGTATTATTGGTAGGTTTCGCAACTTTTGCTGTTGAGAGGTTACACTAAATGTGAACATTATTCATATTTATATTATTTTATTTTGTGGATAGGTTACACACGTGAGTAGTTTTTATTTTTGCGCGGACTTTTCAAACGCCCCTCGTAGTCGTAACACACGTGATCATGTAGGCAGCCCAACACATACTAAGTATAGGTTCGCTATTCACTCGCGTAGAGGGCGACCATGGTTGTGCGTCAGCCGTTAGTTTGGTTCATCCCTGATCTAACACGAGGCTTTCAGCGCGTCAAGCAGCAGGAGTGCCAGTGGCGGCAAGTGGCACAGACCGTCAGAGGAGGATGGAGGGTTACCTTGTAGGTTAATACCCAAATCAAAATCTACAACGTTTTATTCACTAAGAATTTCGTAGGAGCTATATTAAATACATGTCGTTTTATTGTTTCAGCGTATATCCTCCGAATTGCTGAGGATCAAATTCCTGATACGCATCAGCGGCAGCAACAGCAGCAGTTGCACCGTTGTTAAGTACTTGTTTTCTTCTTCTTCTTCGTAGTATATGTAATATGTTGTGACCAGCGTGGCTGAAGTTGTTGTAGATGAATTCGAGGGACCGAAATCGATAAATGTAACTTTTTCACTAACCATTTTTTAGTATTGAATACATGTCGTCTTATGGTTGCAGCATTTTTCCAGAGGATAATTGACGACCTGAATGCTGAGAAGCAACAGCAGCAGCACGCGCGCGCGCGCGCACACACACACACACAACCACACACACACACACACACACACACACACACACACATATATATATGTGGTCCATTGATAGTGACCGGGTTAAATATCTCACGAAATAAGCTTCAAACGAAAAAACTACAAAGAACGAAACTTGTCTAGCTTGAAGGAGGAAACCAGATGGAGCTATGGTGGGCCCGCTAGACGGCGCTGCCATAGGTCAAACGGATATCAACTGCGTTTTTTAAAATAGGAACCCCCATTTTTATTACATATTCGTGTAGTACATAAAGAAATATGAATGCTCTAGTTGGACCCCTTTTTTCGCTTTGCGATAGATGGCGCTGTAATAGTCACAAACGTGTAAGTACGTGGTATCACGTAACATCCCGCCAGTGTGGACGGTATCTGCTTCTTGATACACCACCCATGTTAAATTGGACCGTTTACCAATTGCGGAAAGGTCGATACCGTGTTGTATGGCTGTTGTGATGAAAATACCCAACGGGCGTGTGCTATGTATGTTGCTCGGTATCCTGGACGATATCATCCAAGTGTCTGGACCGTTCGCCGGATAGTTACGTTATTTAAGGAAACAGGAAGTGTTCAGCCACATGTGAAACGTCAACCACCACCTGCAGCTAATGATGATGCCCAAGTAGGTGTTTTAGCTGCTGTCGCGGCTAATCCGCACATCATTAGCAGACAAATTGCGCAACAATCGGGAATCTCAAAAACGTCGGTGTTGAGAATGCTACATCAACATCGATTGCTCCCGTACCATATTTCTGTGAACCAGGAACTGCACGGCGACGACTTTGAACGTCGTGTACAGTTCTGCCACCGGGCACAAGAGAAATTACGGGACGATGACAGATTTTTTGAACGCGTTCTATTTAGCGACAAAGCGTCATTCACCAACAGCGGCAACCGAAACCGACATAATATGCACTATTGGGCAACGGAAAATCCACGATGACTGCGACAAGTGGAACATCAGCGAACTTGACGGGTTAATCTATGGTGCGGAATTATGGGAGGAAGGTTAATTGGCCCCCATTTTATCGATGGCAATCTAAATGGTGCAATGTATGCTGATTTCCTACGTAATGTTCTACTGAAACGTCCCCTTTGAACATTTATACATGACTGTGCTTAACCTGACACACAATATTTTGTTAGCGCAACGCAATCTGACTTTCAAAATTCCCTACAAATGAATGGCCCTGACTAACATTAAACTATACCTTTCACAAATCACTTACCTCACAAAAATCTTCGCTACTCAAGCAACTGCAATACAGCGAGCGCCACTACTGCCAGCTAAATAAAAGATTCAAACTATGGAAGGCACTAACTACTGATAGGGATAGTTAGCAAATGAAAGATATTAATAGAGAACAAACAATGTATTTACCTTGATATCATCATATATAAATATAGCAGTTCATGACAAATTTCAAAACTCCGCCATCTCTCTCCCCACATCCACCACTGCTGGCGGCTCACCTCCAACTGCGCAACGCTATGCGCTGTTCACATCCAGCTGCCTAACACTACAATGGCGAGTATTACAACAATGCAAAGCAGCCACAGACTGCACACAGCACACCCAGTGATTTTCATACAGAGGTGGCGTTACCAATAAAAAAAAAACCTAAACAGCCTACAAAAACCTAAACAGCCTACTTACATAGCCGCCATGCTCCCCACAAAAAAATTTTACAAATTTTTTTTGGGCAGTGGCCAATAATGATTTGATAAAATTTTTCATAATTACAATAACAAAGAAATCAAATGCACACACTTACTGATACAATGTTGGTCAAAAGCTAAAATTTTCTCACAGTCCATAAAGACAGTCCTGATCGTTCATTACGGTAAAATAGTAGTGTTTTTCTCAAAGTCTGAGCAGTAGAAGAAAATGCACACGGAAGTAGTGGATTTCCATGCAGTCTTGAAGAAGTAGTGTTGTCCTTCCAACGGAAAGACAGTGCTGACTCTCGACATGCAGACAAGTAATGGGTCACAACAGAGCAAACCCACAGCAGAGTCATTCGAAGTTTTGAAGAATATTGGTAGGTAGGTCATCACAGAGCAGACCCACTGTAGTCCTGGTAGAGATTACGGTATTGGTGGGCCACCAGAGGTGCAGACCCACTGCAGTCCTTGTAGAAATAATGGTATTGATGGATCATCAAAGATGTAGACCCACTGTAGTCCTTGAAGAGATGGCCAGCAGCCATCTGTTGTGACTGTGCAGGTGCACAATCACCACTGAAGAGTCTTGCGGACAATATAGCAAGTCCATAACCACCACTTGTGCACTCACAAAGTTTCTGGAATTGTCCTTAGAACCAGCAATGCTGTTATCCAGTCCCTTGCTGAATCATTAACACACGTGCAAACACTAACAGTCCCTACTTCTCACATATTGTCCATATACTATGACCAACAGACACGTGTGCAGTGAAATGTAACTTACAAGTTAATAATAAGATGAACTGGTGTCAATTACAATTTTATAAATTTACAACATGAAAATACAATTACAAAGGTACAAAATACATCATTAAAGAACATAATAATACAGATAACATTTGTAGTACAGGCTTTACAAAAGAATAGAAATAGACATATACATCAGTGTTACAGGAATTATGACATGAGTACATACATAAAAGATCGAATAACTTTTGAAACATCAACTTCACACATGAGCATTAACACAAAACAGAATAAATAATGTCTAAACATCTTTACAAAGTAAATAACACATTATTAATGCCAATTGTATTTGAGGATAACAGTATTCCTCATCATAGTGAATGTAGCTTAATATTAAAAGAAGAAAAAATTCTATGAAACTACACAGAGACAGGAAGAAAACAAATACACAAGGGTACACAAACATATAGTGGGATAACACAACTATGTAAGTAGGCTGTTTAGGTTTTTTTTTTATTTATTTTTTTTTTTTTTACCTGTGCCGCTGTAAGGCTAATGGCTTTTTTTCGGGCGGCTGTCGCCCAGGTGGGTGCCCGCGACGCATTACGTGCAGGTGGCCACTTAACTTTCTTACGGAAATGTTTACGACAGCAGTTTCCGCTACAGTGACCGTCTCACATAAAAATATTTCACAAGTCAAGAATTAGCGTTGCAAATGTGTAGAAACAAAATCCTGTAAATATAACAGAGTCCAAAATATTTTCGTCTGCATTGTAATACATTCACGCATATACACACACATTTCGTAACTCTTAAAGTACGATTCTTGGTTTCGAACAACCTTTTCATAAATCAGAGTCCCTAACCCCTACTCCTTATTCCTTACCTTATTACACATATACATATTCATATTCATCAACACGTCTTCAATATTTCATCATAATAACTGCATAGCATAATCAGATTCCTCATATAGCATCAGCTTATTTATCATAAACATACCTCAGCAGCATAATACACATCGTCGTCGTAAAAATAACATCATAACACCTCAGTCAAATCTCAAAATCGTCGTAGCTTCCTCCAATAATTTCAAAACCTAAAGAAAATTCTCTGCTCATTTCAATAGTGTCATCTACCTCAAACGTACTTTAAAAATCATGATCTCATACCAAATACATCATTCAAAGCTCTCATAGTATCACAACGGTTCCGAAAAAATATGAACAGTTTACAAAGTACAGACAAAATACAGTTTCATAAGTGTGAAGTTATCCAACTGTGTAATTGCGTAAACATGTGTCACTGATGTAGTAAAATAAATGTTTGTCTCTCTCAGTTAAATGATCAGATAGCTGTGTAATTTGTGTGTTAGAGAAATATGGTACCGATGTGTAAAGTTGTATAAGCAAATACCATATTAGCTAGGGTTCCTTGTGCTTGCCAAACACATGGTACACAAAGTAGGCGTGTACCCCCCTGAGGATTAATGTAATTATACCCTCATGTGTTACAGATTACAGCAATGAAATGAAATGTATCACTGAAAACCTTTGTATCATTGTACTTCAAATACCTTTAAAAATAAATGTTTTAAGTACAAAATTAATCACTCAAATGCGTGTCCTGTAGCGCTAAATGTGCGTCTTGCTGTAAGATAATTCTGTGGAAGTGTCGTACTTATCGTCCTCCGAAAGCTAAGTTCTGCAGAGGTCAATGTACTTACCTCATGATAAACAAAAGTGAAATGCTTTATGTATAGATATCTTAGTTATTACGCTTATTGCCATGATGAAGAAAGTACTGTGCTGTAACGTATTGTTGTGCTACGGAAAAGGCAATCTCATTGTAGCTATACCACAAAAGTTACTACTAAAACCTGTTTTTCTTCCTAGAAGAATTCAGAAAACTGTGCAGATATAAAACAGATACACCGCAAAAGCAACATTGTAAATTGTCACTCATTAGTAGCGTCGTGATAAAAATCGTGTAGCTGTCACATAAACTAACCTCTGTGTCATCTGGTATCTCTCAGAAAGCACTTTAAATTCAGAATGTATTTTCAAATAAACCAAAATGTTGCATTAAAATCTCATTAGCAGTACTGGTAAATGTTCTAAGTATGTGAGCCTTATAGTCGTTACGTAATCGTGCAACAAACAAGCAAGAATGTACACACACAATAACACTGTGACGTCTGTTCACTATAACAATGCATTCGTCATTTCTGTTTAAATAAGTTCTCTTGGTTCTTGACTGGATATTTCACTTCAAACATTGTTACATGTTAACAGATTCTAAATCTGACAAAGCATATTAGTAATGTGAAGCGAAAAATTTTATGACAAAGACTAAGTTAAAAAGCAGATTATCTTTCAATAAACGGTTTTACATGTGAAATGTGGTGTAAACCTTTACTCTTCCTAGTACGCAGAGTTTCAACTTCAACGCAATTATCATGTGGTATACGTCGGATTCTGTAAGGTCCATTGTAAACTAGAAAGAATTTGTGACTCAAGTGTTTCTTCTTATGTGACAATGAATGAGCTTTAATGAGAACCTTCTGACCAATATACAATTTCTTTGCATTTGCTTTACCATGTAGTTTTCTCCTTTTGTCTGCTGCAGATTTTATATTTTTAAGAGCCAAATCAATTATGTCTTTGTGTCGAAGTTTACGTGTATTTGGGAAAGGTACAAGCTCTCTGATTCTGTTCGGTGGTTCTTCATTCTTTAGTACAAGAGTAGGTGGTAAAGCAGTGGAATCATGAGGCATTTCATTCAGCACATTTTGAAATAAGTGTAAATATCTGTCCCAATGCTGATGCTTTCTGTGACAATAAAGCCTGCAAAGCTTATTGATTTCTTTCATAATCCGTTCGGAGGGGTTACAATGTGGTGAGTACAATGAAATAAAAACAGGTTTGATTTTATGGTTGCGAAGCATGCGTGACCAAACAGCAGATCTAAATTGCGGTCCGTTATCTGAAATGACTTTAGCAACGTGGCCAAATTCACGTAAGAAATTTTTAACAAAGGCCTTGGATACAGACCGTCCAGTGGCTTTACGTAACGGTGTGAAAGAAACAAATTTTGAAGTAAGTTCAACAGCGACTAGAACGTACGAAAATCTATTAGATGTTCTGACAAGCGGTCCCAAGAGATCAACAGCAGCAAATTCTTTTAATTTAGAAGGAATGATAGGAAACAACGGAGCACGATGTGAGACAGTAGATGGTTTCGCCTTTTGACAAAGTTTACAAATAGACAAGACTCTTCGAATTCTCTTTTCCATATTGTTAAAATAACAAGTCGTTCGAAGAATATGATAACATTTTCGTGGACCAAAATGTGCGTAGCTGAAATGAATGTACCAAATGAGCTTATTAACAAAATCGTCAGGAATGCAAAGTACCCATAGCTTGTCCTCAACAGTGCAGCGTTTGAACAGTATGTTGTTTCTAACCAGATAATAATGCCGAATCTGTGTGTGTGTCTTTTCATGCCATTTGCTCTTGATGTCTTTCCAAATCGGATCTTTATCTTGTTCATGAGCAATGTCCTTTAAGGATGTGGTGATGAAGTTTTCAAAGGCGACTTTCTGAATGTAAAGAATACTGTAATTTTTCTCGAGGTTGCCTTCTGTGGTACTTTTCTCAAGCCCAGCCGGTGCGCGTGACAGTGCGTCCGCAACAATGTTCTCCTTGCCGGGAATGTAGACTATTGTGAAGCGGAATTCTTGCAGAAACAATGCCCAACGTTTTAACCTGTCATGATTTAATTTTGAAGACATAAGAAATTGTAATGCACGATGATCACTGTATACTTTTACGTGCTTACCAGAAAGAAAGAAACGGAATTTGTTAAATGCCCAAACGATAGCTAAAGCTTCTAATTCAGTAACGGAATAATTTTTTTCCGATTTTGTTAGCACTCGGCTAGCAAAAGCAATGGTTTTCTGAATGGTAGTGCCATTTTCTATGGCTTCTTGAAATAAATGGGCACCAAGACCGACTTTAGAAGAATCCGTGCTAAGGCAGAAATCTTGTGACAGATCTGGATGAGCTAAGATTGGCGCGTGAAGTAACGCTTCTTTCAAAGAATTGAATTCCAACTGTGCTTGCTCGTCCCAGTTCCAAATAGTATTTTTTCCAGTGAGAGAACAAAGTTTTGGTGTAACAAGAATTTGCATATTCAGAAAACGACGGTAAAAATTTACGAGACCTAGAAAACTGCGGACTTGTCTTTTTGTGGATGGAACTGGAATGGCTCTGATTGCTTCTAACTTCTCAGGATCCGGTTGAATCCCTTCAGAAGAAATAATATGTCCCAAAAACTTCACCTTTGTCCTACCGAATTCAGACTTTTCCAAGTTAACTGTAATTCCAGATTCTGCAAAAATACGTAACAAACTGTTGAGGATGCGATTATGTTGTTCCCATGAAGCTTCTGCTATCAGAATATCGTCCACATATAAGGTGATGTGACGTTTTAAGAACTCAGGTAATATCGAATTTAGCCCGCGAATGAATGCTGCTGAAGAAATGTTCAAACCAAAGGGAAGTTTCCGAAACTGATAACAAACGCCGAAACAAAGGAAAGCTGTGTATTTTCTACATTCTGGATGAAGTTCGATCTGATAAAAGCTGGCTCTGAGATCAATGGAAGACAACACTTTTACACCATTAAAATTTTGAAGAAGTTCTTCTAACGTTTGCGGCCTGTCTGTTTCAGGAATAATGATCGTATTGATTTGTCTCGAATCTAAGACAAGCCTGATCGATCCATTTTTCTTCTCAACAACATGTAACGGATTGTTGTATGAGCTTACTGCAGGCTCAATAATGCCCTCGTCAAGCATAGATTGTATTTCTGTTCTAACACGGTCCCTATAATGCGCCGGAATTACGTATGGTCTAACACAAAATTTAGTATGCTCACGAACACGAAATTGGTATTGAAATCCCTTGATTGTTCCTGTTTTGTGAGTAAAAACTGTGGAATGTGCTTGTAAAATCTCAAAAAGGTCCTGCCTATCAGTGTCATTACAATTCTCAATTGTTTGAATTTTATTCTGAATTAACTTATTAGTGTCAAATGCGCTGTCGATATCATCCCTGTCAGTACTTGCAGAGTGATTGTTAGTGTCTAGTTCCGTAGAAAAGTCCGAACTGTTGTCTAACAGAAGGTAAAGCCGATTAATTTCCTCGTCATGGTTTGAGAGCCAATCTTCAAATTTCAAAGCTATTGACTTACCTTCTTTCTCTAAACTTATTTCAGCATCGTGAAAGTTTAAGATTGCTTTGTATTCATTCAAAAAGTCTACTCCCAATATAATTTCCGTCGACAATAATGGAACAATGAGAAAGTTCATAGAGAAGCTGTGGCTTTGACAAAAGCATTCTAAATTGGTTTGTTGGCGTACATCTACACTTTTTCCAAAGATTGCACCCTGTAATTTAATCTTACGTAACGGAAGTGTGGGGCAATCGTTCGATTTGTTGCATTTGCTAAAGGCTGTTTCACTGATTACTGAAATGGGACTGCCAGAGTCAAGTACTGCCGTAAATTTTACGTCATTTACAGTAATGTGAATCACAGGATGTGCAATGTTGTTATGTTTTACGTCGTGTTCCTGGAGTAAGATGTCCCTAATGTCTTCCATTTTTACGTAATTACTAGCTACGGCAGATGCGTCGTTAGTGTCATAAGAACGTTTTGTGGCTGCCAGCGGTGTGAGTCATTGCCTATTGTCTCTTTGTTGGCGCGCGTCGTTATTGGGATTTGGAGACCTAACTTTTACAAATTCACCTCCTCGAGAGGGCCCTGCTCTGTTTGAATCCGGCCAGTTCTGATGCAATTCAGGTCTGTCGTTACGATCACATCGTCTGTCGTCATGTCGGTAGTTCCTGTAGTTTCTTTCTTGTCGGTTAAGTGGTGGAGAATTTCTCCCTGAATCGTAACTGCGCGCTGAACTGTTGCGTCTGAAGTTATTCTGTCTCCCTTGATAATAATTATTTTGGTTCCCATATTGTCTGTTTCTCTGATTGTCTCTGTGATAGTCACTACCGCGGAGAGGTGATCTTTCCCTGTAATTATTACTACTCTGCCAACGGTTGTCATACGGGTGGTGTCTATTTTGGTCACGATTTGCGTTGTAAGAATAGACCAGTCATGTCCGGTTATTGTTTCTGTCGTCACGGAATTGTGACGGATGTGACCTGTAATTGTTGTGTCCTTGTTTTCGCGTTCCGCGATTATCAGTGTCAATTTCTAGTTCTTGTAACAGTCCCTGAAAAGCTTCAATGTCGTCTTTGCAACGTCCTGCTAAAATAATATGCCGTAAATGTTCAGGTAATTTGATTAAGCAAATGCGGATGAGTTCTGAGGGGCTGTATGGGTTTGACAGGTACTGATTCTTGTGCAACATGTCTTCAAAATATTTCACAAGACTGGAGAATTCAGATTGTTCGAAATGTTTCATCATTATGATACCATGTTTTACGCGGTCTTGTGTGGCTTGAGACCAATACGCTGAGAGGAAGGCATGGTAAAATTCTCCTTCACTGTGGCAATCGTGAATGACCGATCGCATTCTTACAGCTGGTTCATTCTCTAAGTAGCCACACATAAATTCTAATCTGTGTTCCAACGACCAGTTGGGAGGAAAACAATGAGAGAATTGATGGAGCCATGCTTGTGGATGAATGTCGTTGCCAGAATTCTTAAATGTTTTGAATTTACGTGTAGTAATGAACAGCTTATAGTCAAAATCGTCATGTCGGCGAGTCGCATATCGGTCATTGTTAGGTCGTGTCGGCCGTTCCATCTCAAAATTCGGTGCACATTGCCAATTTCTTTCATAACTTCCGAAATGCCCTGTGTTATTATTTTGCGGCTTTTCCGTGTTTCTAAGTCCCTCTTCCCGTGTTGGAGCGCGAGTGTCCTCTGAAATACGTAATTCTTGTATTACCTGTGTCAGCTGATCTTGTACTTCCCGGATTTCTCTTTGGTGTTGTGTATTAATTTGATTCTGATTTTGTTTGAATTTTCTGATTTGTTCATACTCTTCTGTGTCAGTGAAGGCTACGGGTCTTGTGTCATTCAGATCATCATCTACCTTTGTAGATAAGTTAGTGACCTGATCCGAAAGTTCGGCTACTTTCTCCGATAGTGTACTTATTTCTTCAGTGTGTTTTTCTGAACCAAGTTTCAGAATATCTACTGTGTCCTTAAAGTTTTCCTGAGTTTTTGCAAGTTGCGTAACCGAATCGGTAGATGCAACTGAGTCAATTTTAGCCCACAAGGTCTCATGATTTTCATGAACAATGGTTTGCAGTTCTTTTATGGCTGCTTCGTGATTCTGTAATGCATTTTCATGCCGCGAAAAAATAGGTTGAAAATGCTCACAAATTTGTGTTTTTACGTCATTACAGACTTTTTGACATTTCGATTCAATGTTATGTAACTCAGTAGTTAAATCTTCACGTGTTTGTTCAAGCGTGGTCTGAAGATTTTGTTCCATTGCGTCTAACTGTTGCTGTGTTTGTCTCTGGTGTTGTTCCATTGTGTCTAACTTTTTAAGATTTTGTTCCACTGTGTCTAACTTTTTAAGATTTTGTCCCATTTGTCTCTGATTTTGTTCCATTTGTTGCATTAATTGCAATAATAATGTATTAGTGTCTGGAATCTGTTTCTCTACGCTTTTCGGCAGTGCATTTGCACCGCCAACATTCACATTTTGACAAGCAGAAAATGTGTCTTGACTTATTTGAGAAAACGGTGATGACCCAAAACCTGAATCTACAGTATTTGCGATATTGTGTTCTGTCATTCCCGATTCCTGAGGCGAGCTGTTGCCGACCAATCGATCGATAACGCTTCCCTGTTCACTACCTGTTTCACTGTCTACACCATTGTTTGCCGCCCGCTCCATTTCCCTATGCGCAATTACCAAATTACTACTTTGAACATTAGTTAAATCATTACTCTGCGGCGCTAACACACTGCCTTCGTCTTCACTGTCATTTCTCAGTTTACTTTGGAGCCTAGTATTACGTTTTTCACACGCCATAATTGTCACAATATTTCACACGATAACACAGAAAAGCACAATTTGAAGAGCAAAATAAAATAACATAGCAATGGAAATAATGTCTACTCAATTGCCAGCGCAGCTGCGAAATACCTGGTGCAAATCTACATGCATGCCACAACTGTTTTACTGTACAACAATGAAAGGCTACAACTACAAAGGAGATTCTCTCTACAATTACGCGCTAGTAATAAACAACATCTACACTAATTACACAAACTACAAGAAAAATCAGAAGATTCCAGTGAGGTATTTTGGCAGGGTCGCCATATGAAACGTCCCCTTTGAACATTTATACATGACTGTGCTTAACCTGACACACAATATTTTGTTAGCGCAACGCAATCTGACTTTCAAAATTCCCTACAAAAGAATGGCCCTGACTAACATTAAACTATACCTTTCACAAATCACTTACCTCACAAAAATCTTCGCTGCTCAAGCTACTGCAATACAGCGAGCGCCACTACTGCCAGCTAAATAAAAGATTCAAACTGTGGAAGGCACTAACTACTGATAGGGATAGTTAGCAAATGAAAGATATTAATAGAGAACAAACAATGTATTTACCTTGATATCATCATATATAAATATAGCAGTTCATGACAAATTTCAAAACTCCGCCATCTCTCTCCCCACATCCACCACTGCTGGCGGCTCACCTCCAACTGCGCAACGCTATGCGCTGTTCACATCCAGCTGCCTAACACTACAATGGCGAGTATTACAACAATGCAAAGCAGCCACAGACTGCACACAGCACACCCAGTGATTTTCATACAGAGGTGGCGTTACCAATAAAAAAAACCTAAACAGCCTACAAAAACCTAAACAGCCTACTTACACTACAGATGTTACTACAAGATGTTTTAATGCATGACTGAATGGCGCTGTACTTCCAACACGATGGATGTCCGGCACATAGCTCGCGTGCGGTTGAAACGGTATTGAATGGCATATTTCATGACAGGTGGATTGGTCGTCGAAACACCATACCACGGCTCGCACGTTCACCGCATCTGACGTCCCCGGATTATTATCTGTGGGGAAAGTTGAAGGATATTTGCTATCGTGATCCACCGGCAACGCCTGACAACATGCGTCAGCGCATTGTCAATGCATGTGCGAACATTACGGAGGGTGAACTACTCCCTGTTCAGACGAATGTCGTAACACGTATTGCCAAATGCATTGAGGATGACGAACACCATTTTGAGCATTTATTGCATTAATGTGGTATTTACAGGTAATCACGCTGTAACAGTATGCGTTCTCGGAAATGATACGTTCACAAAGGTACATGTATCATATTGGATCAACCGAAATAAAATGTTCAAACGTACCTACGTTCTGTATTTTAATTTAAAACATCTACTTGTTACCAACTGTTCGTCTAAAATTGTGAGCCATATGTTTGTGACTACTACAGCGCCATCTATCACAAAGCGAAAAAAGTGGTCCAAACAAAACATTCATATTTCTTTACGTACTCCAAGAATATGTAGTAAAAGAAAGAGGATCGTATTTAAAAAAAAACGCAGTTGATATCCGTTGGACCTATGGCAGCGCCATTTAGCGGGTCAACCTTAGCGCCATGTGGTTTCTCCCTTCAAGTTAGACAAGTTTCGTTTTGTGTAGTTCATTCGTCTGACGCTTATTTCGTGAGATTTTTCGTTTGGTCACGATGAGGGGACCAAAATCCATAACCGTAACTTTTCCTTGCACTAAGGACTTCATGGATACATATCGTCTTATTGTTTCAGTATTTGTCTAGCTGTTAATTGATGAGCTGGATGCTGAGATGCAGTAACAGCAGCGTCGTATGTAGTATACTTTTTCTTCCTCTTCTTAGCATGCGTAACTTATTTCTAAAATTTCATCATATACGTAATATGTCCTATGTTCTGTGCAGATGATTTCGAGGATCACAACTGATAACTGTAATATTTTTCACTAAGAATTACGTATTGAATACATGTTGTCTTATTGTTTCAGTATTTGCCAAGAGGATAACTGACCAGCTGGATGCTGAGAAGCGGCAAGAGCAGCAGCAACAGCATCGTGAATAGTATTTTTTTTCCTTCGTAGTGCTCTATATACGTAATATGTTAGCGTTTGACAAAAATTTTATCATATATGTAATACGGTGTATGCCCTTTGTTGTTGTTGTAGACGATTTCCTGGTAGAAGAAGAGGAACATGGAGCATTGTGTGTCGAGCACAACCTGTAAGTGCATATTCTAAAAAGTATATTTTTCTCGTGGTTTTTGCGTGCATACATGTTTTTATTACAAAAAAATTAATTCTTTCCTTTGCTTGTGCCTGTTTCCCACAATGACGCAGTGACGGCAAGGTTAATCGGATTTGGCAAGGTTAATTTAAGGGGTGGCCAGATGCCCTTCTTGCTGCCACCCCGTACCCCCTGGGAGGGAATTAGTGTACCCCAAACTGTCTGTGTCGAGTGTAATCCAGGGAATAGTGCGAATGTGTTCAGATGTCTGCGAGCCCTGTAACTGAGGCGGGCCGTGGGGACCAGCCCGGTATTCACTTAGCAGGATGTGGAAAACCGCCTAAAAACCACATTCAGACTGACCGGCACACCGGGCTCCGTCGTTAAGCCGCCGGGCGGATTCGATCCGGGGCCGGCGCGCCTACCTGAGTCCAGGAAGCAGCGCATTAGCGCTCTCTGCTAACCTGGAGGGTTATTTTTTTAAAAAAATTAATACGTAGTATAAAATGATATCAGTGAGATGGACAGATGGCTCTTCCCCAATTCATGCGAGGGTGAAACGCCACACTGATTAGAGGAGATGGAAAGAGATATTGGTCGACTTGAGGAGACGGTGGACGACATGGGAGAGATGCCAATGAGCCAGATCGAAACAGGTAAGACGTGCTCACTCTGCTTACAAATAAACACCGTTCTTTCTTTCCCTGCAACAGCAGCAGCAGCAGCTGGCTATGTCTGGAACATTGTACTTAATGATGTTCGTTATTCGAAGCACCACCGTCCACGCAATACGCCTTGGCGCAAGTACCGGGGACGGTGAAGCGCGCTTCCGAAAACCGGGCCACAGCGGGGCGTGTCTCGCCGTAAAGGGCGCCGGTAGTCGCCGTGCGGCAAGCCGCGGCCGCCGCCACAACCGCCGCCTCCGCTGCCGCCCCCGCTGCCGCCCCCACATCAGCTCCGATCTGTCATCCATTGGCCATCCTCCCCGGCAAGTGGGTCACGACTGCAGCAGAAGCAGCAGCAGAGGCAGCCGGGCTGCTCGCACTTCTCTCATAATACAATATCTCCTCCTCCTACTCCTCCACGTCCTCACCGATCTCGCAAGGTACAGCACATACTCCTCAACACTTCACCACAAGCAGTTCCGTCATCTAGCTGTAGTAGTATTAGATGTAGTAATCCTGTTGCTAGCCGCATTTCCATCTCCGTCCTTTCAGTGAAGGACATCAGCTTAGTAACCCCTTACCGATATTTTATTCTATTTCTTGTGGACGCTTTTAACTAGCAAATGTCGTTTACTGGTATCGAGAATCTGGTTCAAATGGTTCAAATGGATCTGAGCACTATGGGCCTTAACATCTGTGGTCATCAGTCCCCTAGAACTTAGAACTACTTAAACCTAACTAACCGAAGGACATCACACACCTCCATGCCCGAGACAGGATTCGAACCTGCGACCGTAGCAGTCGCGCGGTTCCAGACTGCGCGCCTAGAACCGCTAGACCACCGCGACCGGCAGGAGTGAGAATCTGGCACGAGGGCATTGCGACCCTGTGCGTTCCTGTCGTGGGAAAGGAGCTTCTGAAGCTTGTTAATGATCCGCGTACCCTGCCATTAAATGCGAAGCAGTGCTATATGTCGAAATGCCACACCCTCTAAAAGTTGCATCTGGCGTCGAAGAGACTTCACTATCTTTGGGAGGAAAATGGCATGATAACGTGGAGCACATCATTCACCAGGGGGTTTCGTGAAACCACCTTCAGTGCAATACTGGCCCGGTTTTCCTATATGAAAGTTAGAGGGTCAGCTAAAGCACCCAGCCGAATACTACACACGTCTATGAGGGTCTAGCTACACTATGCGATAAAAAGTATCGGGAAACCTGGCTGAAAATGAGTTACAAGTTCGTGGCACCCTCCAGCGGTAATGCTGGAATTCAATACGATATTGGCCCACCCATAACCTTGATGTCAGCTTCCACTCTCGCAGGCATACGTTCAGTCAGATGCTGGAAGATTTCTTGCGGAATGGCAGCCCATTCTTCACGGAGTGCTGCACTGAGGAGAGGTATCGATGTCGGTCTGTGATGCTTGGCACGATTTTGGCGTTCCGAAACATTCCAAAGGTGTTCTAAAGGATTCAGGTCAGAACTCTGTGCAGGCCAGTTCGTTAAAGGGATTTTATTGTCCTTTAACCACTGCGCCACAGATCGTACATTATGAAAACGTGCTCGATCGTGTTGAAAGATGCAGTCACCATCCCAGAACTGCTCTTCAACAGTGGAAAGCAAGAAAGTGTTTAAAACGTCAATGTATGCCTGTGCTGTGATAGTGCCACGCAAAACAACAAAGGCTGCAAGTCCCCTCCATGAAAAACACGATCACACCATAACACCACCGCCTAGGAATTTTACTGTTGGCACTACACACGCTGGCAAATGACGTTTACCGGGCATTCACCATACCCACACCCTGCCATCGGATCGCCACGTTATGTATCGTGATTCGTCACTCCACGCAATGTTTTTCCACTGTTCAATCGTCCTATGTTTACGCTCCTTACAACAAGAGAGGTGTCGTTTGGCATTTACCGGCGTGATTTGTGGCTTATGAGCAGCCGCTCGGCCATGAAATCCAAGTTTTCTCACCTCCCGTCTGACTGTCATAGTATTTGCAGTGGCTTCTGATACAGTTCGGAATTTCTGTGTGGTGGTCCGGATAGATGTCTTCCTATTACACATTACGACCCTCTTCAACTGTCGGCGGTCTCTTGTCAGTCAACAGACGAGGTCGGCCTGTACGCTTTTGCGCTGTACGCGTCCCTTCACGTTTCCACTTCACTACCACATTGCAAACAGTGGACATACGTATGTTTAGCACTGCGGAAATCTCCCGTACAGACGTATGACACAAGAGACTCCCAGTCACCTGACCACGTTTGAACTCCGTGAGTTCCGCAGAGGCTCCATTCTGCTCTCTGACGACGTCTAATGTCGACTGAGGTCGCTGATATAGAGTACCTGGCAGTAGGCGGGAGCACAGTGCACCTAATATGAAAAACGTATGTTTCGGGGGTGCCCGGATACTTTTTATCACATGGTGTATCTAGAAGCTATTAGACGGCGACTGCGAACATACTCCCAGAGATAACACGGTAGTCTACAATGAAGAAATTACAGTGCATAAATAAATAATCTGGTGCTGCCTAAAATATGGCATTTAGCACACATTTTTCCAGTTCCAACGGTAGTAGCATGTGCAATGGCTGTTCCGCGGTTAGTGCAGAAGGGTGAAACATTTAAAATTCCGCGAAATGTAATGCAGGTGCCCTATGGAAGAGGAGGCTTACACTTGTAAACATGAGAGTAAAATGCATCTCCTCCTTCTTGTCAGATTTGCTTCATCACCGTCAACACCTTCAAAGAAGCCTCAAATGCTGTATCATCAACGAGGTAGAGCCATTAACAAGAAAGCCCAGTCGGTCCCCATGTTGGATGCCTACGCACGTTCTTCACAGCGTATAGCTACATAGAAAAATAAATTGAAGGAAGTCCAACGATTAAGAAGCTATTTAAGGGAACATGAGAAGAGTATATCAGCAAGTGGCAACTGAGAAAAACTGCAACGACTATGAAAACGTAAGGCGAAATATTGACAAACCACTGATCAGTTCGAATGCACGATTTCTGTGGCACGGGGTTATCCACCAAAAGATTACAATCAACAGTGAACTGATTAAAATAGACTTACACCCTCGCCAATGTGAACTCTCTGTGACGTAGGACGGAACGATGCGTCATAGCCCAACATACCGCGAGAGGCTGAAAATTTGGCAGTGGACGAGACAAAGACTTCTAATAATAACACGAACTTCATCAACCACTTGCAGTTCAGAAAACATACCTTTCCCGAACAAGTCCTGGCTCCTAGGCAGTGACATGTATTACTGAGGTGCAAGAAAACTGAAATTACTACCTAAGATTATTAGTATTACAGTGAAGCACAACTAACTGTTACAATGCACGAAATACAAATGTCCCAGATTTTGGACCATTGTAATGTCACACTGATCCATGCTGCAGAACGAAACGATACAGAGTATTAGGGAGTAGATATCGGTAGTGAAAATAGGTAGCGAAAATTGGTAGTGTAGCATTGTGAATTACGGCTAAAGAAACCTCTATATAATCCACTGTCTGTTCCAGAAGATCATTTTAGTTAAAATTTGTACGAGGGGCGCTGCTTATTTTAAAAGAGGAGCGTTGTTGTTTTAAAATAGAGGTCTTGTACACTAGGCGATAGAAAAGAGTTTGTCTGATTTAGAAGAATTACCTCGTTTGCGTTCAAGAAGAACTCGTCTAGGATTAGAAGCGGTGCGTAAGTTTGTTTAACATAAAGGAGAAAGTTTCTCTTTAGAAGGGAAATTTATTTTTTTTCCTAGAAGGAGAGATTTATTGTTTTACGGAGAACTGCTGTCTCACAAGAAGAGGGTCGTAGTCTTAAGGGATGAGTCTTTCTTTTTATAGAACAGGATCCTTTTTTGTGTCAGAAGAGATGCCTTCTTGGAGTTAGAAAAAAAATCTCTGATGTAAAGGTTGAATCTCATTAGTTTTAGACAAAGAAGACACGCCCGGTTTGTTTTAGAAGAGGTGCAATATTTGTTCCAGAAGAGGAGCAGTTTCCATTCCAGAAGCTGTAACTTGTTAGCTTTTGGATGTGGATTTTTATTTGTTATAAAATAGGAATCTTGCTTGCTTTATCTGCTTTGGAGGAGGATTTCTGTTCGGTTTGGCAGTGGTATAATGTTTGCATTTTCAAAAGAACTCTTTCCGTTTTATTTAGAAGAATTAACATGGTTTTTATGTTACGTTGTTGAGGGATATTGTTCGTACAGCTTAAGCGTAGTGGAGGGATATAGCCTGACAAAAAAATTAGTAAATAAAATGTGCAGTAAAAAGATCAGCAGAACAATAAAATGGAACCGGTAGAGCGCTTACTCGCGAAACGCAAAAGTCCCAGTTTCGACTTCGGGTTCTGCAGGCTTTTCTACTCTACTGGGAAGTTTGAAATCAGTGCACACCCACCTGAGACTGAAACTTCATTCTGGGAAACATTTATCCAATAAATCAAACTGTGTGCTACGCCGGTGGTTTTGCCTGAATCCACGGTGGTTCTTTAGGGCAAGGTTCTTTTGCCGCAGGAACAAACTAATCCTCGAGATTAGGATGTGCTTTAGGATCCTGTAATAGGCTGTTTAGTGTAGCGCCATAGCTTACACTGCCACACGTTTGTGTGTACTACCATATCAAAAGTATTGCGACAGCTATTAGTGGACATTAATGTGGGGTGTGTCCACCCTTTGAGCTTATGATGGCTTGGACTCTGCTGGGGATACTTTCAATTAAGTGACTGAATTTCTGTGGAGAAATGAGATCCCATGATTGCATCTCGAAAAGAACTTTCTTTTTGTTTCGAAGACTAGCCATGATTGTTATTCTACGCTCTCTCTTCTCCATTTAACAGTGAAATTCCCATTGCACTCTTAATGTTATCATCCTTGCTTTCAATATCACCGAAGGTTGTTTTGACTTTCCTGTATGCTGAGTCTGTCCTTCCGACATTCATTTCTTTTTCAGTGTCTTCACATACAGCTTAAGAAAGGTAGTGGAGGGATTTTGCTGAGGTCGTCAGTCTTCTGACTGGTCTGCAGCCCGCCACCAATTCCTCTCCTCTGCCAATCTCTTCATCTCAGAGTAGCACTTGCAACCTACGTCCTCAGTTATTTGCTGAATGTATTCCAATCTCTGTCTTCCTTAACAATTTTTTCCCTCGACACCTCCGTCTAGTACCATGGAAGTCATTCCCTAATGTCTTAACAGATGTCCTATCATCCTGTCCCTTTTCCTCGTCACTGTTTCCGTATATTCCTTTCCTCGCCGATTCTGGGCAGAACCTCCTCGTTCCTTACCTTATTTTCAACATTTGTCTGTAGTACCACATCTTCGATTCTCTTCTGTTCCGGTTTTCCCAAAGTCCATTTTTTCTACCATATAATGATGTACTCCAGACGTAAATTCTCAGAAATTTCTTCCACAAATAAGACCGATATTCAATATTGGTAGACTTCTCTTGGCCTGGAATGTCCTTTTCGCCATTGCTAGTCTGCTTTTGATGTCCTCCTTGCTCCGTCCGTCATTGGTTATTTTACTGCCTAGGTAGCAGAATTCCTTAACTTCATATACTTCGTGACCATCAGTTCTGACAAGTTTCTCGCTGTTCTCATTTCTACTACTTCTCATTACCTTCGTCTGTCTTTGATTTTCTCTCAAGCCATACTCTGTACTCAATAGACTGTTCATTCCGTTCAGCAGATCATTTAATTCTTCTTCACTTTCACTCAGGATAGCAATGTCATCAGCGAATCGTATCATTGATATCCTTTCACTTTGAATTTTAGTTCCACTCTTGAAGCTTTCTTTTATTTCTATCATTGCTTCCTCCATGTACAGATTGAACAGTAGGGGCGAACGGCTACATCCTTGTCTTACACCCTTTTTAGTACGAGCACTTCGTTCTTGGTCGTCCACTCTTATTATTCCCTCTTGGGTGTTGTACATTTTTCAGAATTTCGAACTCCTTGCACCATTTTACATTGTCGAATGCTTTTTCCACGTCGAGAAAGCCTATGAACGTGTCTTGATTTTTCTTAAGTTTTCCTTCCATTACTAACTGCAACGTCAGAATTGTCTCTCTCGTGCCTTTACCTTTCTTAAAGCCAAACGGATAGTCATCTAGCGCATCCTAAATTTTCCTTTCCAATCTTCTGTATTTTATTCTTGCCAACAACTTGGATGCGTGAGCTGTTAAGCTGATTGTTCGATAATTCTCGCACTTGTCAGCTCTTGCCGTCTTCGGAATTGCGTGGTTGGTGTTTTTCCGAAAGTCAGATGCTATGTCGCCAGACTCGTACATTCAACACACCAACGTGAATAGTGGTTTTGTTGCCACTACCCCTCAATGATTTTAGTAATTCTGATGAAATGTTATCTATCCCTTCTGCCTTATTTGATCTCCTCCAAAGCTATTTTTGTTGTGGTTTGGCAAGACAGCCAAGCCACTATGAGGAAGCCGAAAGGCACGCGTTTAAGCTCACGCAGGCTGGCGTGAGGTCTGGAACAGGACAAGGACTTTATAGTAGCAAAGAACGTACGTAGCTGCTGGAATACTTAACTTTAATCCATAATTGGTGAACATCGCTCTTGACGGTACATGTTTTACAGCATCAATAGTAACTGGTAATGGCGCCTTGCTAGGTCGTAGCAAATGACGTAGCTGAAGGCTATGCTAACTATCGTCTCGGCAAATGAGAGCGTAATTTGTCAGTGAACCATCGCTAGCAAAGTCGGCTGTACAACTGGGGCGAGTGCTAGGAAGTCTCTCTAGACCTGCCGTTTGGCGGCGCTCGGTCTGCTATCACTGATAGTGGCGTCACGCGGGTCCGACGTATACTGACGGACCGCGGCCGATTTAAAGGCTACCACCTAGCAACTGTGGTGTCTGGCGGTGACACCACAATTTTAAATTCTGATTCTAATAGTGGATCCCCTATCTCTTCTAAATCCACTCCTGTTTCTTATTCGATCACATCAGACATATCTTCCCCTCTCATAGAGGCTTTCAATGTATTCTTTCCACCTATCCGCTCTCTCCTCTGCATTTAGCAGTGGAATTCACGTTGCACTCTTAATGTTATCACCGTTAATTTCAATGTCACTGAAGGTTGTTTTGACTTTCCTGTATGCTGAGTCTGTCCTTCCGAAATTCATTTCTTTTTCAATGTCTTCACAATTTTCATGCAGCCATTTCGTCGTAGCTTCCAATTTATTTCGTTCCTCAGTGACTTGTACCTTGTACTTCTGTGCTCCTGAGTTTCCCGGAACATTTTTGTACCTCAACCTTTCATCGATGAATTGAAGTATTTCTTCTGTTACCCATGGTTTCTTCACAGTTACCTTCTTTGTACCTATGTTTTTCTTCCCAACTTCTGTGTTGGCCCTTTTTAGAGATGTCCATTCCTCTTCGACTGTACTGCCTACTGCGCTATTCCTTATTGCTGTATCTATAGCATTAGAGAACTTCATCCGTATATCGCCATTCCTTAGTGCTTCTGTACCCCACTTCTTTGCGTATTGATTCTTCTTGACTAATGTCTTAAACTTCAGCCTACTCGTCATCACTACTATATTGTGATCTGAGTCTATATCTGCTCCTGGGTACGCCTTACAATCCAGTATCTGATTTCGGAATCTCTGTCTGACTGAAATCTTTCCCTATTTCCCGGTCTTTCCCAAGTATACCTCCTCCTCTTGTGCTTCTTGAACAGCTACTACTGGCTGAAATTTATTACAGAACTCAATTAGTCTTTCTCATCTGAGATTCCTTGTCCCAAGCCCATATTCACCTGTAACCTTTTCTTCTACTCCTTCCCTTACAACTGCATTCCAGTCCCCCATGACTATTATATTTTCATCCCCTCTTACATACTGTGTTACCCTTTCAATATCCTCTTCCACTTACTCTATCTCATCATGCTTGCGACGTCGGCGTGTACACCTGAACTATCGTTGTCGGTGTTGGTTTCCTGCCGATTCTGATAAGAACAACCTTGTCACAGTAACACACACTCTGCCCCACCATCCTATTCATAACGAATCCTACACCTGTTATACCATTTTCTGCTGCTGTTGATATTACCCTACACTCATCTGACCAGAAATCCTTGTCTTCTTTCCACTTCGCTTCACTAACCTCTACTATATCTAGATTGAGACTTCGCATTTCCCTTTACAGATTTTCTAGTTTCCCTACCACTTTCAAGCTTCTGATGTTCCACGCCCCGACTCGAAGAACTTTATCCTTTCGTTGATTGTTCGATCTTTTCCTCATGATAATCTCTCCCTTGGGAGTCCCCTCCCGGAGATCCGAGTGGGGGAGTATTCCGGAACCTTTTGCCAATGGAGAGATCATCATGACACTTCTTCAATTACAGGCCACATGTCCTGTGGATACACGTTACGTGTCTTTAATGCAGTGGTTTCCATTGCCTTCTACATCCTCATGCTGTTGATCATTGCTGATTCCTCTGCCTTGAGGGGCAGTTTCCCACCCCTAGGACAATAGAGTGCCCTGAATCTCTATCCGCTCCTCCGCCCTCTTTGACAAGGCCGTTGGCAGGATGAGGGTGACTTCTTATGCCAGCAGTCTTCAGCCGCCAGTGCTGATTATTAATCAAAATTTAAGCATCGGTGGGATTCGAACCCGGGACCGTAGACGTTTTGATTATGAATCAATGACGCTACCCGTAGACCACGGCATGACAAAAATTTATATAGTCAAAGAAGCTTCTAAAAAGCAAACTTTGACAATGGGAATTGTCACAGTTAATAAAATATTCCGGGCTATTATGCCGTGGTCGAAGGGATTTCGCTTTAAAACCCGACGCTTCATCCCCACCTGTTGAGGACATTTTCAAGGGGGATCGTAGCTTTGCTGAATGTCCGATTCATACACTGGCTCGCTAGTAACTACAACAAAATCCCGCTTCCGAGAGTTTCCGCGCAATGGCTTCACGTCACATGTTTCGAACACCCGAGCGCAACTGGCCGTTGTTGACTGATATCGTCCTCTGTTACTATCACCCCATGGTGGAAGACCGGTACAGATCTTCTTCAGCACTGGAATCCAAATTTCATTCAATTTCACGCCGTCTTCCTTCCTATTAAAATTCCTGGGGCTTTTCACAATGTGTATGGCCTCTCTGTCTAGCCTTTCGTGGTATCCATTTGTGGCTGCTGGGACTCAAACTCGGGTCTCCTTGCTTAGCCAAGAATGCTGACCATTGCACCAGCACAGCGCCATGGTTAACGTTGTTGCACGGAGTACCCAAATCCCATGCCCCTCCCCAACACAAACTTCAGTTCGTACGTTCAGCTTATTTTACCCCTAAACCGTCTCTATCGCCAACGCTCTCCAGCATTCGAATAGCACCCCAGCTTTGGACATAATGGGGAAGTTGTAACCTTCCCCTCACTTACCGACCTCAATGACAGTGAAAAATTAAACCGCGTGTACCTAATGGAAATTTGGGAAAAGCAATCGTCACCGAAGTTAATCTGTCGGTAAGGAGGGAGGAAAGGGTTACATCTAAATGAAAGGGAAAATGCAAATGAAATTGGTGGAAATTAATTTTGAAAAGGGGTAAAGTTAATAATGAAAGTAAATCTGCGGTCGTTACGTTAACAATTAACTGGCGTTAATTATGTATTTGAGATTTGGGGAAAAATACGGTCGCCAGTCCTATGGTCAACTACTATAATAACTGAAAAAGAAAGGTTATTACACATATAATTAGCACTAGAAGCGTGGCAACTGAAGGTTGACACGTGTAGTGTGAAAACTGAAAGTTTGTCAGAAGTAATAAATTTCGCTACACTCTGACTTAATTTAGCAAAAGAATTAATAAAACCGGAAAATTGAAAGTTAATTTAATGACTGAAATTAATAGTGAATTTTGTTTCTGAAGCACTACGAAATTCAACAAAATAAGGTTAGGCTTGGGCTACTTCAACAATCATTTCAAAAGCTACTTCAATCTACGCAATTTAGAGATAAGAGATTTAACTCTGAACTTGAATTAAATGATTCTGAACAATTAACAATAGTAAAATTTAGTACATACCAAGCTGAGCTGCAGTCACAGGTAAGCTAAAATATGGTAACAAAACTCGCAATCTTAATTTGTGCTTGTGTGATCTAAATATTGTAGCCAGCTATGAATACTTTAATTGAACTTTGAAATTAAATCAGTGAAATGGAATGATATTACTTTAATGCTGGCGTTTGAATTTCAACGGCACTCGGGTTCACTTCGGAAAAGGAAGGGACCCTGCTTGGCAATGCAATTGGGACAATGAGCAACAAAGATTCATGCTAAGCTGCTGTAATTTTGTGAGGCAAATGGAACAATTTTAAAAGCTGAAGTTTGCCATACAGTTCTAAAACTTTACGTGCTTCCAGTCTTCCTTGCTGGTTGATTGAAGGTTTGACGTCGTCGGTTGAGGAGGTGGCGTCAATCACTCATTGTCGGCCGTAGCTGCTGCAGAAGCTGGATGTTGGCGCGCCTTCTTCTCGACACTGTCAGCAGGCGAAACAGGCTCTTGATGTGTGCCAGCTAAAAATGCTTCCCGTCCGCGACACCGTGTCAGAAACTATCATAGCAAGTCGAGCGCAATTACATGCTGCCAAACCCCGAAAGCGCGGCAACTCGCGGGAGCGTCACACAACACACCTGCTCCACCGCCCTACTCCAGCCAGACTCCCCGCTCCGCCCGCGCTCCAAGCAGCAGAGTTAACACTACCAAAGGTCCTAAACACTTTGGTTCTCCACACGACCTATCGATGTAATCGTTCGATAGCATAGTTTTCCCTAGGCCAGACCCAGCGTAAAAATGTAAATAGTATTTACAAAACAAACCAATTACAATATATAAAGACACAGAAATGTCATATCTTCAGGTAACAAAATAAGGAAAAACTTTATAGTACAATAGATGGAAATAGGAGGATATGCATTTCCGGCATTACAAAGTCCTGTAGCGCAAGTGATCTTATAAATCTTACAATTAAATTTTCTCCGAGACATTTAGGGTCTTGTATATATTTACGTTGATTTCTTCAGCTTCCATCATTATCGTACATTCATTCCACTTCAGCTAGTAACATTCAGTTGGATTTTACCACTCAGTAACATATGTGAGCCTGGGTTGCCATTCGATGCTGTTGATCTGTGGTCCAAATTTACGGGTGCTGTATGGAGGGGTTGGTGGTGGAGGGGGGAGGAGAAGGGCGGAGTTGGAACTCACCTCGGTGGACGAGACAGCGGCCGCACACACACACACACACACACACACACACACACACACACACACACACGTACCGCTGCTCAGCGCTCAGAATTGCGGCGCTTCCACGAAGCTGATAAGCGGCGAACAAACAAGCTGCCCAGGGGCTGTGGTCCGCAGCGGGTGACTTGCCGAGCATCGCTGCACTGCGTTATCTCCGCCGCTTTTATGGACAACGGCGTTTCCGGGAATCCCGCAGATTAGCGAGTGTGCCCGCGAGAGATTAAAGTGCGGAACCGTAAGCGTTTTAATGGAAGTGGCCGGCCGGTCTCGCGCCCTGTTTTAATATGTGGTCGCGGCGCGCGCGGCGGGTTTCTCACTACTCTGTGTGTGCTGCAGTAGCCGCCGCGGCCAGCGAAACATTAATAACTCTGGAGGGCCGTTTGATCTTGGTCCACTGCGAGTGGGGCTACGCGACGCTCTTTCGTGGAAAGGATTCTGTGTTCGTGTCCACAATAATACTAGCGTGCAACACGTGTGGGACTGTTCTACTGAAGAGTGCACGTGCCGGCATTCCTCGGACTGGAAGCACAGGACTGCGCCGTTTCATCGTAGTATTTCATTTATTCCCGTACCACTTCACATAACGTAAACGTAATTTCTCTGTATTTCCATCTTTTCAGAGATGGTTGCGGGACTAGGTTGTTCGCTACAGGATGTCAAATCCAGCACCTTTCAGCTGTCTAACTTCCAATCTTATTTTACTTGGCTACCAATCTCGGCTGTTTAGTACGCCATCTCCAGGTACAGTGTACAGACTACATTGGTACCGGTATGAAATAGATAACAAAAAAAAGGGGGGGTACAAGTCTTACATGTAGCGGTAACAAGTAATAACAGAAAAACACCAACCAGTACAGGAGGCTACAGATGAATTAAGGAATAAAATAAGAGAACAGTTGAACACTATTAACGTAAACCAGTGAGAACAGTTTAATACAGTCTGCAACTGTTTTCTTATTTTTTTCCTTAGTTCATCTGTAACTTTGTGTACCTTCCTGTACTGGTCCGTATTATTATGTTATTACATACTGTATTACCACTGTACGTAAGACTTGCACCATCCCCGTGGTTATCTATTTGATATTGGGGTACTACTGTTGTCTGTACAGAGAGCCTGAAGATGTCGTAGTAAACCGCCGAAACTGGGTAGCCACATAAAATATGTTTGGGGATTAGACGGCTGAAAGGTGTTTGATCTGACTACTTGTAAACATAGTTTAGTCTACTACAGTGTGCATGACAAAGGATGCTCCATGCAATTGCCACTCCTGTGCCCGATACCCTCACGAACAGAAATTTTTTGTGTTTGTGTGTATGAACCAAAAATGATGAGATCTGAAAAAAAGCCTAAAAAATGCGAGTATGACTCATTCCCTGAGAGTTCAGCACACACCAGGTGTAGAAGCATGAAACTGGAATTGCCGGCCGGTGTGGCGGAGCGGTTCTAGGCGCTACAGTTTAGAACCGTGCGACCTCTAAGGTCACAGGTTCGAATCCTGCCTCGGCCATGGTTGTGTGTGCTGTCCTTAGGTTAGTTAGGTTTAAGTAGTTCTAAGTTCTAGGGGACCTCAGAAGTTAAGTCCCATAGTGCTCAGAGCCATTTGAACCATTTTTGAAACTGGAATTTCCCTATACATGGTGCTAGCCGTCAGTGTAGGGCCCGTGAGACCGAGTCTGCAGCGCCTTCTGCTTCCTGTAACGGCTGACAGTGAATGTCAGCACAGAGTAACCCAAGTTCCATACGTCGGTATCTGTTTCAAACCTGTAAACATGTCGACTTTTGTGCCTACGAACTACGGTTTGCGGACGGCATTGGTTTTCTGATATCATTTGCAGAAAACTGCTGCAGAATCGCATCGAATACTTGTCGAAGCTTTCGGCGAACATGCTCTTGGGAAAACACAGTGTTTCGAGTGGGTCAAAATATTCAAAAGTGGTTATTTTGACGTGAGAGACGACGAGCACGGGAAACCATCGAAAAAGTTCGAAGATAACAGATTTCAGACCTCAAACTCAACAGGAACTTGCGAAACAATTGAATGTGAGCAGAAAGCCGTATCGCTTCGGTTGTAAGCTTGGGAAAGGTGCAGAAAGTGGGAAAATGGGTTCCGCATGAACTGAATGAAAGACAGCAAAAAATGGTTCAAATGGGTCTGAGCACTGTGCGACTTAACTTCAGAGGTTCAAAATGGCTCTGAGCACTATGGGACTCAACTGCTGAGGTCATTAGTCCCCTAGAACTTAGAACTAGTTAAACCTAACTAACCTAAGGACATCACAAACATCCATGCCCGAGGCAGGATTCGAACCTGCGACCGTAGCGGTCTTGCGGTTCCAGACTGCAGCGCCTTTAACCGCACGGCCACTTCGGCCGGCCTAACTTCAGAGGTCATCAGTCGCCTAGAACTTAGAGCTAATTAAACCTAACTAACCTAAGCACACCACACACATCCATGCCCGAGGCAGGATTCGAACCTGCGACTGTAGTGGTCGCTCGGCCCCACACTGTAGCGCCTAGAACCACACGGCCGGCGAAAGACAGCAAACAGATCGAAAGACCTCTTGCGAAATGCTGCTCGCCAGATACAAAAGAAAGTCGTTTCTCCATCGAATAGTGACAGGCGGTGAAAAATGTATCCTAAGTGTCGTAAATAATGGGTGAATCCAGGCAAACCATCGACATCCACTACAAGACCAAATCGCTTTGGAAAGAAGACAAAGTTCTGTGTTTGGTGGGACCAGAAGGGTCATATCTATTATGAGCTGCTAAAACCTGGTAAAATCGTTAACACAGATCGCTACCAACAACAAATGATCAATTTAAATGGTGCGTTACGTGAAAATCGATCAGAATACGGAAAAAGGCAACACAAAGTCGTATTTCTCCATGATAACGCCCCATCACACACAGCAAAACGGGTCTGGGAAACGATCGAGGCGTTCACTTGTGAAACACTGGGGCATGCGGCTTATTCTCCAAACTCGGCTCCGTCCGATTGTCAACTATTTGCAATCAGTTCATATGAAAATATATAAAAATGGCTCGATGACTGGTTCGCTTCAAAAGAATTGATTTTTTGGCGTGGCATTCATAGCCTGCTGGAGAGGTGGGAGTAATGTGTAAACAGTATTGGAGATTATTTTGAATAAAATATTGCTTGTCAGTTTCAAACAACAGATGTGTAACTGTTGCAACAAAATTCTGGTTTCATACTTCTATACCTGGTAATTACGTATACAGACAATAATAACAATAACTTCGTGAGGCTCAGTGGCCTTGTGCAAGTCTTTCTGCTGGACACCACTTCGGCGACTTGTGTGTCCCAAACGTACCCCAGTTATCCAAGAGCGGGAACGGGACCCACAGTTTAACGTTGAATCAAGACAACGCGTTGATTCTGGTGATTCCCCACTTCAGTGGAAGGTGAAGGCTAGGTTAAAACGAAGAGTGAAAAATCCATGTCCGACCGAAATTCAATCCCGTGGTTTCCAGACACGCGCTTTATTGCTACACTGTCAGGTAAGACGAGTGTACAGACAGCTCATGTGTAGGTTTTGATGAATGAATTTGCGAATATTACATGTGGCATATATGGCCATATCTTACGACTGAGTTGGCTTTATAGCTTAAATTATTTACACTGCCAGAGGACTGTAGGCTTTAGTTCTATCTATTATCTATCACTTACGTCTTATCCAGTGGTTGTGCAGGGTCGGCCATGGTTAATTGGATTTGGCATGTTAATTTAAGGGGTGGCCAGATGCCCTTCCTGCCGCCATCCCATACCCCCTAGGACAGAATAAGTGTACCCCAACTGTCTGCATCTAATGTAATCCATGTAATAGTGCGAATGTGTTCAGATGTGTGCGAGCTGTGTAACTGAGGCGGAACATGGGGACCAGCCCGGTATTCACCTAGCAGGATGTGGAAAACCGCCTAAAAACCACATCCAGGCCCGCCGGCACACGGGGCCCCGTCGTTAATGCGCCGGGCGGATGCGATCCGGGGCCGCCGCGTCTACACGAATCCAGGAAGCAGGGCGTTAGCGCTCTCGGCTACCCTGGCGGGTTGACTGCAGGCTTTAGTATTTGACATAAATTTCAACTTTATACCCCTACGTGTTCCTGTCTCTTTACAGACATCCCTACCTTTTTATTGCATTAACTGAGAATATTAAATTATTTACACCGACAAGGGAACGTAGGTTTAGTAACGGACATAACTTTTAAACTGATAATATTAACAATTTCTCAGATTAAATGGACCAAAATGTTTGACATATCTGGCCGTATTTTTGAGTGTATTGACTTAGAAGCTTTTATTGTTTACGGCACCAAGAGTTCGTGGAAGGGAAAAAAAGGAAAAAAATATATTATATAATTACTAATTAGCAGTTGCTGAATTTTTTTCCTTTACTTCTACTATGAAATTTGGCCTCTTGTCAAACTCTATGATTCCAAGCCAACGGACAGAACCGCACATGTATCAATGAGTGAGTTTGTGAGCATCAAAATATGTGACATACTGGCTGTAGACCTATCTTTTTATTGCGTTGATTTAGAAGCTTAATATTTTACATAACCAAGGGAGCGTAGACTTTAGTACCTGACATAAATTTCAGTTTCATACCACTACCCGTTCCTCAACAGACGGAGGGACAGGCAGACGAAAAAAAGAAAAGAATGTTTGACAGAATTACAAATTTTTTCCTTTACTTGTTATGTGAAGCCTTGCATCACGCCAAATTTCGTGATTCCAGGTCAACGGGAAGTGCACTATAGAATAAGGTGAGTTTAGGAGCATCGAAATATGCGATCTAAATGGCCATATCTTTTCATTGCATTGACTTGGAAACATAAATGTTTCTCATCTTGATATGTCTACCCGTTCCTAAGACAGACAGACTGCCAGACAGACTTACAGATGGACAATAAAGTGATCGTATAAGCGTTCCGTTTTTACCTATTGGTGCACAGAACCCTAAAAACATTGGACTTTTTATTGTATTTGCAGATAATTCAGACGAAAATTTGTTTTCAAGTCACATGACCTATATTCTGTGTAATTTCCACGTCATTGTTGTGTAATACTTTTTAATTTTTATTTTCTTGCAATATGAATTTTTTCTTTTCCTCATTAGTAATAAGAAATTTGTACATTGCCACAGACGACGGCAAAGATAGACCTTTAAAATTATGTTTGTAACAGAAGAACAATGTCAGGAGAATATTCAATTTTATTTAAAAAACTTTTGTTTCAATTTCGCTTGAGAGTACTTACGTTTTAGACCTCACACAAGAAATATGTGTAATTTTGTACTCCCACGCCAAGAATGAGTGTAATGAATGCTATGTGTGACAAAAAATGAATTAAAATATATATAAGAGTTATCATAGTTGCAAGAATATTTTTTATTTCTACACATGACTTTAGCCTGCAATCATAAGAAGAGGCAGTAATTTCTCCCATCCTGCAAGACATCTTAAAATATATATGTGCTAATCATCGCCGGCCGTTGTGGCCGAGCGGTTCTAAGGGCTTCAGTCTAGAACCGCGCTGCTGCTACGGTCGCAGGTTCGAATCCTGCCTTGGGCACGGATGTATGTGGTGTCCCTAGGTTAGTTAGGTTTAGATGTTCTAAGTCTAGGGGACTGAAAACCTCAGATGTTAAGTCCCATAGTGCTTGGAGCCATTTGAATTTGCTAATCATCAAGATTTAGTGGACAGACTGTATGATAGCCAACCACGGAAAATTAGAGGTAAAGTTAGTGTAACTTAATTTGAAAATTCTCAAATGCAGCAACAGACCCCCCCCCCCCCAAAAAAAAAAAACTGATAATGAAGAAAATTATCAAATACAAAAAGCCATACTTGAAGGAAAGCAAGTAATAAGTGAATACACAGCTCTCTGCAATGGAACTCTGTTCTCTGCCCTCAAAGAATTGTTAGATAATACCAACCTATAGAACTCCGCCCCCCCCCCTCCCACACGCACACACAGACACACACGTACACACACACACATAAAACTCTCTTCCTCTCTCTCTCTCTCTCTCACTCTCTCTCTCCCTCTTTCTTTTCACGTGCATACACACACACACACACACACACACCACACACACCTGAGAAATTCGAAACAACCGCCAATGACATCTTCAACTGTTCCACAGTCTGTCATCTTGTTTTCGCATCTTCTACTGCTCCACTGTCCGCCATATTGTTATTGCAGCTGGTAAACAGTTACAGTGACAGTGACAACTCAATACACAGAAACTGACAATGAAGAAAATGACGAAAAAAGAATCCGTAAGTAAACATAATGTAAATAGATACACATACACACACACACACACACACACACAACCTTTCACATAAATTATTAATCTGAGTCATAGCCATAACAGTTTAGAAATCGTAATTTTTGTGTAAATGTTTTGCCTACATTAAGTTGTATGTAGTTGCAGATGACAAACTGTAAAGAAAAACAGTCACTGTAAAAACCACACCACGTGGTAAGAAGGTAAAATTCACAATTTTATGTGCTCTTCAAAAACCTGTAATTACTATTTAGAAACGAATATTTATTTGTATTTAAACAGAAAAGAGCATTCATTATGTTTAACAGCCATAATAATAAAAAAAAACTCACTGATGATGCTGAAACTGCAGTGAAACATGTCTGGGACAAAAAACAAAATTGTGTTTTGCTAAAGGTGAACCCCACTCAAAAA
Source organism: Schistocerca americana (assembly GCF_021461395.2). Taxonomy (NCBI): domain Eukaryota; kingdom Metazoa; phylum Arthropoda; class Insecta; order Orthoptera; family Acrididae; genus Schistocerca; species Schistocerca americana. The sequence goes on along the minus strand of NC_060124.1, from coordinate 556,915,516 downwards.
CATATGTTATTGTATGGTGCTATCCTAACGCATTACGTTCCTCCAAGGCAGACCGTCAATGCACAGTATTACTGTTCGTTTTTGGAACGTTACCTGCGAAAGAAGCGGCGACACTTTCTGCGCAACCCACCCATGATTTTGCACGACAATGCGTGGGCGAATACAGCGCAAGCTGTGGCTGCTCTGTTCGGTCGATGGGACTTGGAAGTACTGTACCATCCACCATAGTCCCCGGACTTAAGTCCTTGTGACTTTGATTTGATTCCAAAGATGAAAGAACCACTTCGTGGCATTCGCTTCAGAACTGTTGCAGAGATTCGACAGGCAGTAGACCGCTCCATTTGCACCATCAACAGAATAGGCTCTGCTAACGATATACTACACCTTTCACATCGCTGGCAATGGGTTCTACACAACGCTGGTGAGTGCTTTGAAAGACAGTAACAGGTGCAAACATATAACTCTTTTGTATCGGTTGTGAATAAATAGTTGTCACTAATTAAGTTCCAACCTTAGTATATATAATCCAACAACTGACTTTTTGTTAAGCACCAAGAACGCTCCAAAAACACGGTTTGTGTGACTTCAGTATTGATACGTTGCATTGTATATTTCTTACGCTGCGAGGAAGACAGTTCATGGGACCAAACTTATTTTCAACAAGGCAGATTCATACTCTGTGTGTTAGCTGTTGCGCTGCCTCCCAGCACGGTTATTCCAAAATCAGCCAACAGAACTAACACATTGTTGAAAATCTTGAAATGATGAATCTTGTTATTGTGGTCTTCAGTGTGAGGCCTGGCTGGATACAGCTCTGCAGAAGCCTTTTTATCTCTATATAACAACTGTATCCTAGACCCATTTTACCTGCTTGCTTCATTCATCCCCCGTTCTCTGGCTATGTTTTTCATCCCCATCACTTCGCTCTGTTACCGAACTCACTTCTCCGTCATGCCTCGGGAAAGATACTGTCGACTAGTCCCTTCTTTATGTGCAGTTTTTCCGTGAAAACTGGAGTCAGCCTCATTAATTACTCGGCTTACCTACCTAATCTTCAGCACCGTTCAGTAGCGCCACATTTCGGACGCTGCTTCCGCTTAAGTGCTTCTGGCAGAACTTTCAGAAATGTCTCTGCCACAAATGATGGAAGGTAGAGGTCGTCATTGAAAAGAGGCTCACATTATAAAATCTGCTTTGTCGAGTCCGCCCACAACACATGTAGGAGGATTAGGAAAAGACCGACACAATCATTTTCGGGCCGAATAGAGACCACTTTCCCTCTGCAGTCGGAAACTGGGCGAGGTGGCTACCATATTGTACACGGCTAGCGCATATAGGCGGGCAGCATACGATACATTAGAAGGTATCATGTACGGATGCAGGAGAAGTCGCATCGCTATCGAGGACTCCGCAATATCGGGACAGGATTCTCGAACCAATTGTTCAGCCCTAGAGTCAACATTTTGTTGATAGATTTGTATTTCAAGACGATAATGCAGGAGCATATGGCAACCAGCTAATTGCCAGCATAATCAAGGAAACAGGAATTCGCTGCGGTATCTGCTGACGTTAACACGAAGGGGCACGGCTGGTACCCGGAAACCTGCAGTGCAGGGTCATTCTAACATTATACATCCGCGAAACACACTGGTGTGAAAATTGTTACCGTGTGGCAGCTGGAATGACATTTGATCCCTAGCAGTGAGAAAGCCGGCCAGAGTGGCCGAGCGGTTCTAGGCCCTGCAGTGCAGGGGCATTCTAACATTATACATCCGCGAAACTCACTGGTGTGAAAATTGTTACCGTGTGGCAGCTGGAATGACATTTTAGTCCCTAGCAGTGAGAAAGCCGGCCAGAGTGGCCGAGCGGTTCTAGGCCCTGCAGTGCAGGGGCATTCTAACATTATACATCCGCGAAACTCACTGGTGCGAAAATTGTTACCGTGTGGCAGCTGGAATGACATTTGATCCCTAGCAGTGAGAAAGCCGGCCAGAGTGGCCGAGCGGTTCTAGGCCCTGCAGTGCAGGGGCATTCTAACATTATACATCCGCGAAACTCACTGGTGTGAAAATTGTTACCATGTGGCAGCTGGAATGACATTTGAGTCCCTAGCAGTGAGAAAGCCGGCCAGAGTGGCCGAGCGGTTCTAGGCCCTGCAGTGCAGGGGCATTCTAACATTATACATCCCCGAAACTCACTGGTGTGAAAATTGTTACCGTGTGGCAGCTGGAATGACATTTGAGTCCCTAGCAGTGAGAAAGCCGGCCAGAGTGGCTGAGCGGTTCTAGGCCCTGCAGTGCAGGGGCATTCTAACGTTATACATCCGCGAAACTCACTGGTGTGAAAATTGGTACCGTGTGGCAGATGGAATGACATTTGAGTCCCTAGCAGTGAGAAAGCCGGCCGGAGTGGCCGAACGGTTCTAGGCGCTACAGTCTGGAACCGCGTGACCGCTACGGTCGCAGGTTCGAGTCCTGCCTCGGGCATGTATTTGTGCGATCTCCTTAGGTTAGTTAGGTTTAAGTAGTTCTAAGTTATAGGGGACAGATGACCTGAGAAGTTAAGTCGCATAGTAGTCAGTACTTTGAACCTAGCAGTGAGAAAGTCAGCCGTTGGATTGATGGTCGTTTTCAATAATTTTTCTACTTGAATAAAGAAACGTTTATTGCATTCTTGCGTTCCAAGCGTTACCAAATGATTACGAGGCATGAACGATTGCGAAATAAATCTAAAAGCAGCAGAATCTCACTAATTCTGTGGCATAATCTACAACTTATTCGTGAAGAAATACTTTCTAGTATACCTATAACTGCAGCTTACTCCATTGAAAGCAAGAGAATATAACTACATATTTCAGGTAAGAGAAGCATACATTTCTGGTGTTGTCCGTTCTCATTACGACAGGCACTTTCCTTGACACGTAATTGCCGGCCGCTGTAGCCGAGCGGTTCTAGGTGCTTCAGTCTGGAACCGCGCCACCGCTGCGGTCGCAGGTTCGAATCCTGCCTCGGTCATGTATTTGTGCGATGTCCTTAGGTTAGTTATGTTTAAGTAGTTCTAAGTTCTAGGGGACTGCTGATCTCAGATGTTAAGTCTCATAGTGCTCAGAGCCATTTGAACCATTTTTTTGACACGTAATTATTTTGTATGAAGTCTAATCAGTCTCACATTCGTACACTTCACTCGGCATTCTAATACACGAATACTGTTGTAAACGTAATTACTCTTCCTTCAGACGAGAATGTATTGAAAATTTTTCCCATTTGTGGAGTACACGTAGCAACAATATTGTGGAATAGGTCTCATCTGTTTTGGGAAACAGATGTATTGCTTTCGGCGTTTTATTATCACGTCTGCGTCTTCCTTGAGCCACAATTGTGGTGGCTTATTTGACATGTTAAATAATGTAGGTATTGCATTCCATACAAATTTTTTATGTTTCACATTCACTGACTTTACTGGAAATGTAGTGAAGAAAACTTCATGTTGTTGAGCAGACAAACGACGTCTCTCTGCGAAAGGTCAGGTCTTCTGCTGTTTACTAACCATTTTTTGTTCCCAAAAGAAAACGACGTTGTTCGTGTAATATCCGATGTTACAAGAGATTCGTAAATAAACCGATCTGTAATTTACCGTTTCATACCTTCGAGAGTACTTAGGAAACTAATGAAAAACAAATGTGCAGTAACTAAAGAAAAACAAAAGTGCAGTAATTTTGTTTAGTAACTGGCGATATTTGTGATCAGTATGGCAAAAAGTACGTCAAAATTCGGTAAAAACGGTGCTATTGGCACTCATCCGATATCGTATTCAGAAGTGTGTCTTTCTGGCAGCTTGGAGCCCTGGTGTCGCAGCTTACTACAAAACTTAGCAGGAGTATAGTGAATGTATGTGTCAGACTGTGGTGTAGCCTTGAGTGACAACGTGTCGACTCACGTGTAGAATCAGACTTGCTGCAGGGCAACTCTGTACTGAATGTTACTCTGTGGCCACAGGCGTGCGCTTGCGCACAGTTCTAATTTGGTTATTGTTCTGTTTTCACTTCCTAGTATATTTTTTTTATTATTCCGTACGTCTTATCCTTTTTCCATGCTACACACACATTGTTGCAGACGTGAGGAGGGCTGCAAAATTATTTGTGAGCATCTACAAGAGAGAGGAAGCTATAATTTAGGGTGTGTCTCGAGTTCGTTCTTCATTCAGCTGAACTATCCACCATTTTATTGTTTAGCTTCGAAAGATGCGAAATCTTTCAAAGGCTTGATAAACCTCCATTCTGCTTGCTTTAAAAACAAGTATGTGGTACTTTACAGTTCATGCATGATGCGGCAGTTTTTCACGCATCTCATTGTTTATGACGTAATATCTGCTGAACTACGTGTCGTTCAGTGATATAATTTGCAGTTACATTCATTGGCTACAGTCTGCAAAATGCGTTGCGAATGCGGTTAGTAGGAAAGACGAAATGAAGTATAACGCCATGCCACTTTTCTGCGTGAACGGCGGATATCTAGTAAGCTCTATACATTTTTCCTTTCATCATTTTTCAGAGGCTGTCAGCGAGAAAATTTTTTGTAAATTTTGAAATTACGCAATTCGCTATGTGCTCTCATTATCAAATACTGGGTGAATAAAATCTCGGAAACCACATGTAGCGGGTAATGCTTCTTTTTCACCGTCATTCCTACAGGTGGTTATTACCTCCACAGAAACTGTTACCGGGCGGTAAGGTAATTTATTTATTTATTTAGTTACACGTCAGGTTCCGTAGGACCAAATTGAGGAGCAAATCGTCAAGGTCTTGGAACGTGTCAGTACATGACATTACTACATAAAAGTAATAACAGATAAAAATAAATGTTCATGAACCTGCAAAAAGTCAATCCATAAGTTTATGTAAACGCTATCGCAGTACAATAAGAATCAGCTTAGTTTTTCAAGGAACTCCTCGACAGAATAGAAGGAGTGACCCATTAGGAAACTCTTCAGTTTCAATTTGAAAGCGCGTGGATTACTAGTAAGATTTTTAATTCGAGTGGCATCTTACTGAAAATGGATGCAGCAGTATACTGCACACCTTTTTGCATAGGAGTTAAGGAAGTTGCACACAACATACTTTACCACCAAGCTAGTGTCATCAGCAACAGAAATATTTTAGAGTCACCCGTAATACTAAAGGGCATATCATTTATATAAATAAGGAACAGGAGTGGCCCCAACACTGATCCCTGGGGTACCCCCCACTTGACAGTACCCCACTCAGATCCCACATCACAGCCGTTATGAACATTGTGAATCAGTACGGCATTGTGAATATGTGTACATGTGTAACAAGTTTGGCTTAAATCGGTCCACTTGTTTAGGAGGAAATGAAGAACATACGTACAGGGAGACAATCATTTAACTATATGAAATCAAATCGTCATAACTTCTGAATGGTTTGCGTTAGGATGTTCAAACTGCACAGTTGGCCGCGGGAGATGATGGGAATTAGTATGGTTCCGTTTACCGATGAAGCCCACTTTCACTTGGATGGGTTAATCAATAAGCAAAACTGGCGCATTTGGGGGACTGAGAATCAGCGAGATGCCTCTTCCTCCTCAATGGGTGGCTGTGTGGTGTGCATTGCCCAGTCACGGAATAATCGGTGCTGTATTCCTTGATGACATGGTGAATACCTAGCGATACGTGAAGGTTTTGGAAGATGATTTCACCCCCGTTATTTAAAGTATTCCTGCTTTCGACAAGATGTGGCTCATGCACGACGGAGCCTGACCCCATCGAAGCAGGTGAGTGTTTGATGTTCTGGAAGAGCGCTTTACACCCAGCATTCAGGCTCTGGAATACCCAGAGCCCACTGTCATGGGCCTCGATTGGCCGCCATTTTTTTTCTGTATTAATGAAAAAGTGTACGACAATAACTCCAAAACCATTTACGAGCTGAAAACAACCATTCAGAAGGTCATCGACAGCGCTAGATGATCCGACACTTCAGCGGGTCATGCAGAATTTCGCTATTCGTCTGCGTCACATCATCGCCAATGATGGCAGGCATATCGAACATGTCATAACCTAAATTCGAATATCTGTTGTTAAGGCGTAAAGTCAAGCACCGGCACACCAGTCGGGAACGAGAGAGGAGAGAGGGCTGTAAAGAAGACGTCAGCCAATTGCACACTGACCGACGCCTCTCCAGGACGACAACACGACAGCATCGGCCTGTATGTGAAGAGAACATAAGCGCCGCGCCCAACTTGCCGCGGCCCAGTCCTACGAGAAGCTTCAAGACCAACGACCTGAACAGTAGCGTCAAAGCTCATTGCTTTGCTCATACATTCTGTGTAACTCAAACTTGGAACTGTATATTCTGAAGAGATTTCTTATCTGTCTGTCGTCCATTTCTTGCGACGCATCAATGTATTTATCAAAGTTAGGTATTGTCATTTACTTTCGTAATAAAACTTTTTAATTCCATTTGCTTGAATTGTTGTCTAGCGACCCGAGAAAGCAGGTTTCCTAGACATCCCATCTTTGACGACTAGGCTCGATTCAACATCTGTAGTGACGTTTGCATGTTGAATATAGCTTGCGCATGTCATAGTTTGTAACTAATTTACTTTTGTTTCATATGGTTCAATAATTGTCACCCTGGACGTACACTCGTACACACATACATACATCAATTTTTATAATATCACCGATTTCACAATTGTGACAGTTGGTGTCCAGGCTCCACTCGCATTCCAGCATTTGATTTTTGCTGTTAGAAATGTGTGAGACGTTCTTGTTTGAGGAATTCTTGAGAAAAGGCTGTGAGTTTTCGAAGCTTTCCAGGCGGCCGTTGACATGGAGATGCGAAGGTTTACTCGAGCGTCACTCACTCATATAAACTGCTACAGAAAGGCAGCGTTGTCAGGCTGTTTGTTGTGGAGACGATAACAGAATTACGCTACGAAAAAGAGGACGCATGTCTGAGGGCAACTGGCGGTTCCCTTCCAGTGGCGCCTCGTGTTATTTCCGTGACTGAGTTGTTTATTCCCGAGCGAGATGCAGATGCGGTGAAGCGCAGGACTTGCATTTCGAACATCTGGCTACAAACGCTCAATCCGTAATACTAAGCAGCTAACCTGGGGCACGATAACCCCCCTCCCTGTTGAAAGTTACACTGTAAGTTTCCTTTAAAAATTTGTTTTCGTTTGATTCTGAACTCGTACTGGGTTGGTTGGTTCGTTGGTTGTTATTTAGCTGAAACTTCCTGCCAGATTAAAACCGAGTGCCGGACCTACACTCGAACTCGGACCTTTGCCTTTCGCGGGCCAGTGCTCTACCATATGAGCTACACAAGCACGGCTCACGAACCGTCTTCAGGGCTTCAATTCTGTCAGTACCTCGTCTCCTACCTTCCAAACCTCATAGAAGCTCTTCTACGAAGAATTTAGTACCCGTGTGAATGACCTCGCAATTTTCTTTGTTTAGTATCAATTATCAGTTTTCGCACCATACAGAAATTCTCTCTAGATGATTTTGTAATTGGAAATGATCGTCTGATAATTTTACTAGAAGGTAAATTACAGCGTCATCTGCAAACAATCTAAGGGGGCTGCTCAGATTATCACCTAGACCATTTACGTAAACCAGGAACAGCAGAGTGTCTATGACACTATCTTGCGGAACGCCAGGTATTACTTCTGTTCCTCTCGATCATTTACCGTCTATCACTACGAACTGTGACCTCTCCGAGAGGAAATCACGAATCCAGTCACACGACTGAGACGACACTCCATATGGTTCGTAGAAGAGCTTCTGTGCTTCGGTAGCTAGGATGGTAGACAGCACGGTAGCTCAGCGTGTTCGGTGAGAGGGTTTGCTGCCCTCTGTAATAAAAAAAAAAACTGAGTTAATCGATCAACGACGAACTTAAACGGATGTCTTACGACGTCCGCCCCGAGCAGATGCGACGAACGGAAACGAACAAAGTGAGATAAAAAAAAAATGGTAGAGCACTTGCCCGCCAAAGGCGAGGGTCCCGAGTTCGAGTCTTGGTCCGGCACACAGTTTTAATATGCCAGGAAGCTGCCAGGAAGTTTCACTCCGCTGCAGAGCGAAAATCTCATTTTTGTTACTTTGCTGCTGTTTAGCTTTGAATGACTTCGCGCATTTCCAGCTACGAGAGAAACTAAATATATCAGCCTGAGGGAATGCAAAATGAATTTGACTCTGTTTTGTAATCTTTCTAAAAATATGCAAACTGGTAAAATCCTGAAATTTACTATTAATCTCTTTAATTAAACAAAGTGGTCCCTGTGCGTTAATGATCTGCATAATAATGCTGTTCGTGAAATACTCCCTGTGCGATGATAATTTTCGTAGCGAACTGATATGGAAAAATCTTACCTCGTAGTGTAATTGTTTGGAAACTCAGTGCTTGCTGCTCTCTGTGAGTTAGCTGCCAATTTCTAACTACAGTTGCTGAGAGCTTAGTGCAATGCTCCAGACAAAAAGTAAACTTTTTTATGCACATTATTGAGTGAGACACTTTTTAAATAAATGGACTTGGATCGAGGATGCAAAGAACTCTCTTAGACGAAATATTTCTTTAACAAATTGTTTTTAAATTATCTGGTATATTATTAGCTGTATGAAATTCATGTTAGAACACTCATTACCACTGACAAAGGGCAACGTTCACATTCAACTCTTACTATCACCAATATTGGACAAGTAATTAATAAACACGAAAAATACTTCATCATCATCATTTAAGACTGAATATGCCTTTCAGCGTTCAGTCTGGAGCATAGTCCCTGTTGTGGCGTAACAAGACAGCTACGCCACACTGAAGTAGCCGAAAGGCACACGTAATCTCACGTAGGCTACATAGAGGTCTGAAACAGGATACGTAATGAATGGTAGCAAGAAAAGTACGTAGCTGCTTTAATACTTAACTTTTAATCCTTCATGTGAATACAGCATTCCTTGATGATACAAGTGAGACGCTATCTTAAAATGGTTAATGGCGCCTTGCTAGGTCGTAGCCATTGACTTAGCTGAAGGCTATTCTAACTGTCTCTCGGCAAATGAGAGAAAGGCTTCGTCAGTGTAGTCGCTAGCAACGTCGTCGTACAACTGGGGCGAGTATTAGTCCGTATCTCGAGACCTGCCTTGTGGTGGCGCTCAGTCTGCGATCACACAGTGGCGACACGCGGGTCCGACATGTACTAAATGGACCACGGCCGATTTAAGCTACCACCTAGCAAGTGTGGTGTCTGGCGGTGACACCACATTCCTCCCCCGCAAATCGGCGAACGGTCGTGTTATAAGGCTTCCGCCCACCGTGGGGAGGACCCCATGTTGACGTATGCGATGAGGTTGGGAGCCTAACAACAGGCGAGGCTGTGCCACCCGCACCCGGCCATTCGGTCCGAGGGGAGCTAGGAAACGCCTGAAAACCTAGTCCAGGGTGCACGTCAACATGCGGTGTATGCGCCCGTAAAGAGACGGGAGGGGCCGAAGGGTCGACCTCCACTGCGTCGGGGTACCCGACGCGCGAAGACGCCATGTGGTCCGGAGCGGGCAAGAGTTCCATGGCGGAGGACAGCTGGTCACGGGAAGCGATCGGCGGCGCGTGACCCAGGGAGGCGCTTGGCGGCTGCAGCGAAGCGTCGAATGCGGGCGGCGCCGGTGGGAGAACAGGCGGCGGCGGCGGCAGCTGCGGCGGCGCGTCGTCATGGGGCAAAATGGAAGGCATCGTCGGTAACACCTGGGGATGAGGCGAGCCAGTAGATGGGTCCCCAGGGCGCTGACCGGACGGCACCGTCGCTGAAAGCAGACGGGGAGCGGCAGAACCCGTGCGACGACAGAGGCGCAGCTGATTGAGATGCCGACGCACCTCACCAGAGGCCCCCAAAACCAAATACATCGCGCGGCCGAGGCAGCGAAGAATGCGCCCTGCGAGCCAACGCCGTGAACCTCGATAGTTGCGATAGAATACAACGTCGCCTGGAGCAAAAGCAGAAGTCTGCCACTACACAGGAACCTGATGCGGCGGGTGCAGCAAAGACATCAAGGTTCGATGAGGACGACCGTGGAGCAACTCAGCCGGCTAGCGACCATCTCGGGGCTGAGTGCGATACGATGACAAAAAGAGCAACAACGCGTCCTCCCGAGAATGCGACTCTTTCAACTGCAACATCTGTGATTTGAAAGTCCGGACCAATCGTTCAGCGGCACCGTTTGACTGAGGCGAAAACGGCGCGGATGTCAGATGTTGAATACCATTGGCCCGGCAGAATGACTGAAATTCTGCGGACATGAATTGTGGGCCATTGTCGGAAACGTCTGCGGAAGACCTTCAATGCAAAAGATAGCAGACAACGCTTGGATGGTGGCGGAGGACGTCGTGGAAGACATCCGGACAACAAAAGGAAAATTACTGAAGGCATCTACCAGAACCAACCATCGAGCATTCCAGAATGGACCAGCAAAATCGATGTGCAAGCGTTGCCAAGGGGAAGTGGCTTTCGGCCATGCAAGGACTGTCTGCGGCGGTGCGGATTGTTGTTCGGCACACGCCATGCAAGAAGAACACATATTCGTAATCGCAGCATCGATTCCGAACCAAGTACAGTGCTGACGAGCAAGTTGTTTCGTTCGCACTATACCCCAATGTCCTTGGTGAAGAAGCCGTAAAACAGAGGACTGTAACGAACGTGGGACCACTACTCTGGACTGATCATTATGAGAACGCAACAACAAAACACCACATCGTACAAAAAGTCTCTCCTTATGAGCATAAAATCGGCGAACCAACGGATCCTCGATCCGAGACTTTGACAAAGGCCATTGCGTAGCAACAAAACACAAAACGGTAGCAAGGACCGGGTCAGCAGCTGTGGCTGTAGCTACACGACGAAAATCAATCGGAAACGATTCGACCACTTCATCGGTTTCCGAATCAATGAACATGCAAGCAAGTTCGGAAGAATTGAACGCTTTATCCTCAGCAACAGGCAAACGGGACAACGCATCGGCGTTTCCGTGCTTAGCAGTGGACCCATACAAGATATCGTAGCGGTACTGCGAGAGGAAAATAGACCAGCGAATGAATTTCTGCGCTGTACGCGGAGGTACAGGCTTGTTCGGATGAAAAAGCGATGTCAAAGGTGTGTGGTTTGTGATGATGGTAAAGTGACGAATATACAAGAAATCAAGGAACTTAGTAACACCAAACACGAGAGCCAAAGCGTCTTTCTCTATCTGTGAATAATTTCTTTGCGCAGACGAGAGCAATTTGGACGCAAAGGCAATAGGGCGATCATGCGACCCACCTTTGTGCGCAAGCACAGCACCGATCCCGAAATCCGATGCATCTACCATCAACAAAAGGGGTTTCTGGGGATCGAATGGCGTAAGGCAAGTATTTGAAAGCAACGCCGATTTCAACTGGCAAAAGGCGCGTTCGCATTCCGTCGTCCAGACGAACGGATCACCCTTACGGCGTAAGCGATGAAGCGGAGCTGAAATGGAAGAGGCATTGCGCAGAAAGCGATGATAATAGTTAATTTTACCCAACACACTCTGTAGCTGCTTCACATTCTGTGGCGAAGGCAAATCCTGTATGGCACGGAGGTGCTCTGGACTCGTATGTATGCCTTGGGCATTGATGACATGTCCCAGGTATGGCAAGTCACGAGCAAAAAACACACATTTGTCCTTCCACAAACCGAGCGAGGTGGCGCAGTGGTTAGCACACTGGACTCGCATTCGGGAGGACGACGGTTCAATCCCGTCTCCGGCCATCCTGATTTAGGTCTTCCGTGATTTCCCTAAATCGTTTCAGGCGAATGCCGAGATGGTTCCTTTGAAAGGGCACGGCCGATTTCCTTCCCAATCCTTCCCTAACCCGAGCTTGCGCTCCGTCTCTAATGACCTCGTTGTCGACGGGACGTTAAACACTAACCACCACCACCATCCTTCCACAAGCGAAGACCATTTTGTCGCAATACCTGAAATAATGTTCGTAGGTGTGCTAAATGCTTGTCGGCTGTCTTTCCGGAGATCACAATATCGTCCAGATAGTTTGCTGCAGTAGGGACCGACGCACAAACAGTTTGTAAATATTGCTGAAACAATGCAGGGGCGGATGCACACCCGAATGGCAGTCTTTTGAATCGGTACAAACCAAGATGCGTGTTAACCACCAAGACGCGCTGGGATTCGGCGTCCACTGGGATTTGCAAATACACATCTGCTAGGTCCAACTTGGAAAAGTATGTACCCGGGCACAGTTGATCAAAAAGATCTTCCGGGTGGGGTAAGGGAAAAGTTGCAATCACGAGTTGTGGATACACTGTTGCCTTGAAGTCCACACAAAGTCTCAGTTTTCCGGAAGGTTTTGGCAAAATTACTAAGGGTGAGGCCCAGAGAGAAGCTTGCACACGTTCAATTACACCTTGTGATTCTGAATCGTGTAATGTTCTTGCGACCTCATCACGCAATGCGTGGGGAACAATGCGCGCTCGGAAAAATTTCGGTTGCGCGTTTACTTTCAGTTCCAAATGTGCTTCATAGTTTTTAGCGCAACCTAAGCCCGGTGGAAAAATGTCTGCAAATTCTTCACACAGGCGAGAAACACTGTCTGAAGGCACAGTCTGATTCACTGATAGGACCTGATTTACAATAGACATGTTAAACAACTGAAATAAATCTAAACCAAACAAGTTCACTGCAGTAGAAGAACGAAGAACGTAAAATGACACAAGTTTTGTTTGTCCCTTGTATGTTGCAAAAAGAGTGCACTGTCCTAACACAGGGATCTGCTGTCCTGAATATGTAGTGAGCTTAACAGTTGCGGCACGCAACGGAGGTTTGCCCAGTTGTTTGTACGTGTCGTGATTGAGCAATGAAACTGCAGCTCCAGTATCGATCTGGAATGGTATGACCGTGCCATTAAAGTCCAAATCTACAAAAAGGTTATTGTCCTGCTGACGACAAGAGCGACTGTCTCGTGCAATTTGAACTGACACAGGTACAGCATCACTTGCTAATTGATGTGATGTCCGGCGACGTCGACGCACACTTTGTGTGGGACGAACACAGTCAGTGTTAGAGAAAGTGGCAGTGGACGAAGTGGAATTAACTACATGAATGTCCATGAGCGAAGGTTCACGAGCCTGAGTATTCTTGGTTCGATTCCGGCGCGAAGCAAAGGGCCGGGAATGATTGTGATTGTCTGATCTGAGCTTTTTCTGGCAAACACTTTGAACATGTCCTTTCTTATTACAGAAAAAGCAAATAGCTTGACGTGACGGGCAATTTTCACGCAAATGTCGAGTTGCACACCGCAGGCATGATTTCACTGCATTTGTGTGCTGGTGCGGCACACCTGGTTTAGAGCATGGCGGCAGCTGCGTGGACGTGCGCGAGGGCAGTTTACCGGGCCACGCAGCGCGCCCGGCGGGCCGGTTAATGTGACACACGGCAGGCGAAGTTTCAAATGATTCCTGAGCAAAGTCAAGCGTGTCTTGTCTATCCAATATGTCTATCACTTGTTGAAGGGAGGGATTAACTAGTTTCAAAATTTGCTCCCGTATGCGAACATCAGAAACGTTCTGTGCTATTGCATCACGTACCATTGTATCCGAATAAGGGAGTCCACATTCACACTCAAAAGCACAATCCCTTGTAAGGCCTTGCAATGTTGCAACCCACTCCCTATTAGTTTGACCGGCCGTACGTTTTGTACGGAAGAAAGTATACCTTTTTGCAACTACATTAACTGTTTCTTTGAAATAGGCATCCAATGCCGACAAAATTTCTTTGTAGGACAGAGTTGCTAGGTCGCGGCGGGGAAACAATTTCACTATCACACGGTACGTTTGCACCCCTACACACGCCAATAAATGAGGCTGCCGCTCGTTACCTTGAATTCTGTAGGCGGCGAGATGAAATCCAAACTGGCGTGACCACTCAGTCCATGTCTCTTGGGCTGGGTCGTAGGACCTAAAAGGCGGTGCAACTGCGAGTTGTGGTTGCGGTAGCGGTGAAGCGGCGGCGGCCACATCTGTTTGCAGTGCACGTTGGCCCTGGACGAGCTGTCCAAGGGCATCCAATAACGCCTGCGTCTTCTGATTCTGCAAGCTATAAAATTCGGACAGTACATCTGGCGAAGCCATGACACAAGTAAATGTAAGAAATTAGAAAGAACAAGGCCCTTTCCGTTGACTCGTCGCCAACTGTTGTGGCGTAACAAGACAGCTACGCCACACTGAAGTAGCCGAAAGGCACACGTAATCTCACGTAGGCTACATAGAGGTCTGAAACAGGATACGTAATGAATGGTAGCAAGAAAAGTACGTAGCTGCTTTAATACTTAACTTTTAATCCTTCATGTGAATACAGCATTCCTTGATGATACAAGTGAGACTCTATCTTAAAATGGTTAATGGCGCCTTGCTAGGTCGTAGCCATTGACTTAGCTGAAGGCTATTCTAACTGTCTCTCGGCAAATGAGAGAAAGGCTTCGTCAGTGTAGTCGCTAGCAACGTCGTCGTACAACTGGGGCGAGAGCTAGTCCGTATCTCGAGACCTGCCTTGTGGTGGCGCTCGGTCTGCGATCACACAGTGGCGACACGCGGGTCCGACATGTACTAAATGGACCGCGGCCGATTGAAGCTACCACCTAGCAAGTGTGGTGTCTGGCGGTGACACCACAGTCCCCCTTATAAAATTCCTCCATGATCCCCTATTCAGTGCTAACATTGATGCCTCTTCTGATGTTAAGCCAATTACTTCAAAATCATTCTTAACCGAATCCAGGTATCTTCTCCTTGGTCTACCCCGACTCCTCCTACCCTCTATTGCTGAACCCATGAGTCTCTTGGGTAACCTTGCTTCTCCCATGCGTGTACCATGACCCCACCATCTAAACCTGTTCGCCCTGACTGCTACATCTATAGAGTTCATTCCCAGTTTTTCTTTGATTTCCTCGTTGTGGACACCCTCCTGCTATTGTTCCCATCTACTAGTACCTGCAAGACGCCTCCGGGCAGATGAAAGTCATGTTTGGGCATTTATCACCATTACGAAAAACACTTTACAATGAAAATTACTCAGTGTTTAATGAAATATCTAAAGTTCCTTGAAATGAATGTCTCATTCAACAATGGTTACAAACCACGCGCCACTACAATGCAACTAAATAAAAAATATAACCTTCATTCCTCTTCATGTGCTTTTCTAATCTCATTACATCTCATCTCATTCTAAATCATTAATCGAATTTTTCTCCTCTGTTTCACAACATTCGAACTTACTTTACTTAAACACAGATGCACTTAATTTTATGTCTACATTGCCACGAATCCTCTGCTCTGCATCTGTCTCAGTACTCCTGTAACGACAGATCTCCCTCGCTCCTCTCTGCCAAGCAGCGATGACAAAACAAGCACATCTTCCAGCGACACAACTACTCTGACCAAAGACCACGCGTGAATAACAAGCAATTCAGAATTGTCGCTCAGCATTTCAGATATCCGAAGTATGTACAAATTCCAGAAATGCAAATAACAAACTCCAAATAGACCTGTTTCAACACATCTAACTGCTTCCAGGAAAAAAAAGATTAATATTCAATATTTCATATTGTTATTGACCGAACTAAAAAATTTAAAATTCTGCCAATCAACTGATAAAGAAGTACGATCTTAAGTTAAAAATTTAACGCACGTTACCAAAATTGTAGTCTTCCAGTGCTTGAGAATGAGAGGGCTGAGCGACTCGCAATAAACTTTGTTCACAATTTCCAACCTTTCCAAAAGTTTTTCACGCTGACATCCCTACACAAAATACTGAGAGTAGAAACTCTTATCGCTCACAACATTTTCGCTACTGATGCGGTAAAACTTCAGCATGAGGCAAAGCGTTTTACTTTGGTACTTCTTTACTATCGGCTTTATTCGCAACAGATTTTTCAGACAGTATCCACATATGCCTCTGAATCTACTTGCAAAATTATATCACTTTACGGCACGTGATCCAGGGGATACGACGTCATAAATATTGAGTTTCATGAAAATATTGTTTCCCTTAAAACGGAGTTCGATTCTTTAAAGAAATAAGGGTGGAAGGGGAACGGGGGGGGGGGGTTACTGGCGCGGTCCGAGTGAACAAAACTTCTTGTTCTTTCTAAGACGCCATCTCCCAGTGATCTGTTACAGCAGTATTACTCATGGCACCCATCCAAGTGCACAACATCTCTCCAAATATGCGCCTGTCGAGGAGGTTTGCACCCCTTATCAGTGTCTAGTTAGGACGGGAATGTTGTGGTGATATAACAAACAGTCAATAAGAACATTGTGGTTTATGCAACATGGAGCACCAGATGGACGGAGTTTGAAGCATTTTATCTAGATCAGCTCTGCTATCATCTCTGAAGTATTGTTCTGGAGTGTGGATTACATGCGTCATAGTAGCGGTGGCGTCACGGGGGTAGAACAGACAGGGAAACTTTCTGCTACAGCCCCCCCCCCCCCCCCTAGACCGAAAGGTCTCAGCAGGATTAGTTTGGGAGCAGAATAGCTGAATTCTAAGTGACTTACTTCCACCAGGTTCACAAGACAGGCAAAAGGCAGAACCTAATTAGTGCTGAATTTCTTCTCCTATTTGACAACAGTTACCACTCATTTTGGTACCAGAGGAAGTGACCACCTAGCTGTGGGAAGTCTACAGAGATATCACGGAACTATCTGTAACGATTACCTGGCGAATGCAATCCAACTGCTGGAAAAATAAAATTACCCATCGTGGAAATGGACTCTAATGATCGATTTCATTAATTAGCCTACCAATTCAATGTGAAATACGTGCCACTGGGCTGGTGGAAGCGAGGGCGAGAGTACCATGGGTACGCTTCTGGAGTTGGAGCGTTAATTATAATTTCAGTCTCTCACTTAACACGAAAAGATGATCATCGTGATAAAATCAGCCATATTATCGAATTTTTAAAGTGATGCATAGTATAATATTTACAACTTCTCTGTGGTGTTGCCTTGAGACCCTTCGTATGTGACGAGACATTTGTTTTCTTTAAGAGAGTTCGAAAGTGAAGTGGCATCCTATGACAGGGGTACTGCTATTAGCACTCCGTCATGAACCGAACATTAGTTTGAGACTCCAGTCCGGTGATGCAGGATTTCGCAGATAAGAAAAGACATTTGTCTTCCCCGAGGAGAAAATTCTTAGAGGAAATATAGCCTATGCCATAGCGTTGTACACGATTTTGACAAGTAACGACACTTTGGCGATGTAAAAAAGTGTGAATGGTCCGATTTCCTCTATCTTCGAAAATAACTCGTATGAAAGAGAGGAATCTACAAATCACGTGAGAAATTCGACGTGTATTGACAGAAGAATATCCCCATTTCGAATTTATTAAACTGAGGAGTCTGTAGAGTGGTGGGCTTGCAATCAGTCTCACCCACATTGTGTCACACTCAGCAGCAGGGGCATCCGCAAGAAGAGCAGTAAGAAGACTGTCATGAGCTGCGGTTTCCCGGCTGACCAACTCCTCACGTACTCAATACACTCAGTAGATAGCGCTGAACAAGACTGTAGCTGACTGGAGGTAGCTGCCAAGTTTTCTTCTTCTGGAGACACCTTGTTCCAGTAAGTTAACGAGCACTAAACAATATCGTACCACATATTTTCCATGTTTCTGTTGGCTGGGATGAGACTTCCGACTCATAAATAGGTATACATGTTATTATTTATTTGTAATTTCTGCTTCCAGTCACTTTTTATAATTTTTGTTTTATGTTTAATCTAACATAATATAAAGCGTTTCGAACATGTTCTGTTCATCTTCAGACTATTATACATACATACACATATACATACATACATACAGAGAAATGTTACTTAAAAATAAACCGTCTTAAGCTACATTAATCTAGAACTCTTTGTCCCTTGTGTGTTACCGTAGCGGTTTGTGTGGTATTTGGGGAGGAGGAGGGGGGCAGTGGATGGCCAGAAATTGAAGTCAGTGATGTCTTTTGCTGGTTTTATTCCTTGTGGTTGACTATGTATGATATCACGGCCTGTATAGGATGCAGATAGTTTTGCATCAGTTGTGTGTCACTAAAATAGCGTGAAAGGCTTTTATATGACACTTACGATTTCATCACCTTTCAGTTTCACTTGCATCACTGGTGTAATGGCGCAGCTGTTGATTAACATTACACTATTGCACATTGTATTTTGTCACTGATTTCCAACGTAATTCACTGCACAAATTGCTTCGACATACATGTAAACAGTATGCACGTAACACAAGATGACAGACTGGTATCAAGTGAGTCAGTATCGATTATCGAGGTTTTGTATCGATATTCTTGGTACTGACAGATTTGTAGTCATTTATTTACATTGACACATCTTCAATCTATTGAGTTAGAACTGTCTTAAGACTGTTGAAGAATTTCAAGCTTTGAATTCTGTTATTTCATTAAGAATGTTATCTCCATGCTTTGTATTACGTATGAAAATTTCCTTTTCTTCCATGATATCCATTCTTTTTTTTTTCTATTTTGTGTAAAATTTCGAGGTTGTTTTCGATTTTCAAAGGGTGGCCTGTGTCTTCAATGTGCGTAGCTACTGCTAATTTTTTTACATTTATCAAGTCTGTAGCACTCTAAATGTTCTTTGAATCGGGTTCTGAAATTTCTGCCTGATAATCGATACTGACTCACATGCTACCTGTCCACCATCTTGTGCTATGTGCATGATGTTTACATGTTTGTCGAAGCAATTTGTGCAGTGAATTATGTTGGAAATCAATGACAAAATACAATGTGCAATAGTATAATGTTAATCAACAACTCCGCTATTACACCGGTATTGCAAGTGAAACTGAAAGGTGATGAAATCGTAAGTGTCATATAAAAGCCTTTTACGCTATTTTCGTGACACACAAGTGATGCAAAACTATCTGCATCCTATATAGGCCGTGATATCATACATAGTCAACCACAAGGAAGAAAACCAGCAAAATACATCACTGACTTCAAATTCTGGCCATCCACTACCCCCCTCCTCCTCCCCAAATACCACACAAACCGCTACAGTAACAAACAAGGGACAAAGAGTTCTAGATTAATGTAGCTTAAGACGGTTTATTTTTAAGTAACATTTCTCGGTATGTTGGTATGTATGAATAACGCCTGTAGATGAACAGACCATGTTTGAAGCGCGTTGTATTATGTTAGATTAAACATAAAACCAAAAAAAGTGACTGGCTGCAGCCGGCCGCGGTGGTCTCGCGGTTAAGGCGCTCAGTCTGGAACCGCGCGACTGCTACGGTCGCAGGTTCGAATCCTGCCTCGGGCATGGATGTGTGTGATGTCCTTAGGTTAGTTAGGTTTAAGTAGTTCTAAGTTCTAGGGGACTGATGACCACAGATGTTAAGTCCCATAGTGCTCAGAGCCATTTGAACCATTTTTGAACCAGAAATTGCAAATAAATAACTATCCCACACAGTCACCATTCGCAAACATAGCCATTATGGCCGAGAATAAATAAGTATACATGTGTTTCATTCTTAATGATGCTGCTACAGGAGGCCTATACATAGGGGTCAGGAAGTTACAGGAACGGTATGACGGTGGACTGATGTTTTAATATTGTTGCTAACCATCCTCAGGTTCAGAGGAGGGCAACGACAAACCACCTCCATTAGGACCATACCTAGTACGGTGGTGCAGGTCTCCTGCATCATTTCCCCATGCTCTATCATGGAGCATCGGACTTCATTTCCATTCCATCTTAATGTTGCTTCCAACAGACGCTATTACCCTGTACTTCAACGATAGCTTGCTGTTGTATCGTTATTACCCATCCATCCCACCTAGAGCTATTGGCTAGACTTGTTTGAGGAACTCTCCTGTTGTAGACTAATACTAAATATACCCAGCGCACATATAGCACTTAATGATGAAACTGGATGAAGCTACTGTCTAGCGATTGATCAATGGCAACTCAGATTGTTTATATAGACAATATTCTGCACTGCTTACAGAATAAAATGTCGACCATGTCTGTCAGGCCAGCAACGATTGACTCCTTTTCCCTCCAGTTCCCAGATGCAGGGTGGTGAGTGAAGGCTGAAGGGTGTATTGTAGTGGGTGGAGAGTGGATCATGGACGGTGGAGGGTGGAGAGTGGATGGTGGACAGCAGACAGTGAAGAGTGGTGAGTGGAAAGGGTGGGGTGAAGGATGGAGGGTGGAGAGTGGAGGGGATGGTGTGGAGGATGGGGTATAGAGGGTGGAGGACACATGTGGAGGATGAATGGATGGTGTAGGATGGATTATGGAGAGTGGAGGGTGGAGGGTGGAGTATGGAGAGTAGTGAATGTTGGCTGGATGGAGGGTGGATACTCTACTTTGCGTCTTCGGGTCGATTCCACAGTGCCATGTCTTGTAGGCGATGACATCTCGGTTGGCAAAAGATTCTAGTCCAGGTAACGATGCATTCTCACAGAGGACAATTGCGAGTGTAAACCACCAACTGCCAACTGTCCGCTGTGAGAAGGCATCGCTACCTGGACTAGAATCTTTCGCCGACCGAGATGTCATCGCCTACAAGACATGGCACTGTGGAATCGACCCGAAGACGTAAAGTAGACTTAGTTTTGTTTATAGTAATATGCTTTTTACTCTGTATACCCACTCATGTAGGAAAGTATCTAATGATGAGAAAATACATGTATGGATGAAAGGACTTGGTGTACTTGCTGTGAATTTAACTGTAACTGGTGATATTACTTTGTATTATAATTATTAATAAAGTGTTATCCTTGGAGAATGAAAGAGCGTGGAGAGTGGTAGGTGGTATGTGGTGGGTTCAAAGTTTTACGTGGAGGGTGGTGTATGGAGAGTGGAGGTGGAGGGTGGAGGGTAGGCAGTGGAGAGTGGAGGGTGGAAATTGGAGGGTGGAGGCTGGAGGAGTTAAGGTGGAGGGTGTAGGGTGCAGGGCGGAGAGTGGAGGGGGAGGGTAGTGGGTGAAGGTGGGAGGGTGGAGGTTGAAGGGTGAAGGGTGATGAGTGGAGGGTGGTGGAGAATGGAGTATGGAGTGTGGATGGTGGATGATTGAGGGTGGAGAATGAAATAAGGGGTATGGAGAGTGGAATGTGGAGAGTGGAGTGTGGAGGAGAGTTGAAGGTGGAGGAGGGTGGTGACTGGTGAGTGGAGATAGGAGGGTGGGGATGGAGGGTGGAGTTTGGAGGCTGAAAAGTGAAGGGTAGAGGGTGGAGGGTAGAGGGTGAAGAGTGAAGGATGGATTATGTAGAGTGGATGGTGGATAGTGGAGGGTGGAGGATGGAGAGTGGTGGGTGGTTGATGGAGGATGGACAGTAGAGGGTGAAGGGTTGATTATGGAGAGTGAATAGTGGATAGTGGAGGGTAGAGGACAGAGAGCGTAGGGAGGGAGGAGATTGGTGGATGGAGGGTGAACTGTGGATGGTAGAGATTGGAGTATGAAGGTCAGTGTGTTGAGAGGTGTTGGTGGAGGGTGGTTGATGAAAAGTTTAGGGTGGACTGTCAAGTATGGAGAGTGCAGAGCTGAGGTTAGAAGGTGGAGTATGGAGAAGGGTAGAGGGTGGAGAGTGGAAGGTGGAGGATGGAGTACAGTGCTTGGAGGGCAGATTGTGCAGAGTGTAGGGTGGAGATTGGAGAGTGGAGGCAGGAGGAGTTATGGTGTAGTGTGGAGGGTGTAGGGTGGTGGATGGAGAGTGGAGGATGGATGGTGCAGGGTGGAGGGTCGTGGGTAGAAAGTTTAGGGTGGAGGGTGGCGTATGGAGAGTGGGGGGTGGAGTATGGAGAGTGGAGGGGGTAGAGGGTGGAGTACAGAGAATGGAGGGCAGAGGGTGGAGAAAGGGTGGTGGAGATTAGAAGGAGGAGGCTGGATGCATTAGGGTGGAGTTTGGGGGGTGAAGGGTGGAGGGTGGAGAGAGGTGGGTCAAGGGTGAAAGGTGGAGTATGGAGAATGGATGATGGAGGAAGGAGGATTTAGTGTGGGAAGTGGAGGGTGCAGGGTGAAGGGCAGATTATGGAGAGTGGATGGTGGATAGTGGAGGGTGTAGAGTGGAGGATGGGGAGTGGTGGGGGAGGGAGGGTGGAAGCTGGTCGGTGGAGGGTGCAGTGTTAAGGGTGGAGTGTGGAGGGTGGTAAGCTAACAGCTCCCATGGTGGTGGTGTTTCAAGCTAGGTCAGCTGGTCTCGAAACTTCAAGGTGAAGAAACAAAATTTGATATTCCCAAAAATTAATTTAAATTTCCCACAAGTTTTTCTTTTAATTTCCCACCAAAATTTCAGTTCCCACCAAATGAAAGGGGCAGTTGAAGAGCGGAGGGGAATGTGTAGTACTCGCAGTCCAGCAGCTTGACACACACTCAGAGAATTTCCCACCTTTATTTGGACACTATTTTGGATTACTTCATAGGGAGGGGGAGGGGAGGGCAGGGTAGGGATTTGAGAATTGCATGAGGTAGTTCCAGGTACTGGCTGGGTTAAACCCATGCCATCACCCTTGGGCAGGGGTAATTAATTGATCAATTAAATAAATTTTCATAATTAATTTGATATCAGTTTGATATAAAGTGGCGTATAACAGTGGATTACATGCCTGTCAATCAAAAGAAAGTGATAGGTTAAGGGGCAACATGGAGCATAGCAATAGGTTAAGTCACAGTGTCATCATTGCCTCTGAATGTATGAGTGCCCCTGGTGTAGGTATCCTCCACTAACAAAATGACTTGATGTTTTCTTTACACCACTGCTTTACTCATTCCTCTTGGAACCTGCTTTGCCCACTTCCCATCAGTACTCTTCACAACTATGCAGTCGTACAGCTACTAGACTTCAACTTCTATCCCTAAGGTTTTCTCCTAGCCTTGCTCAACTTTGCTCCAGTGATTGGCACTCATAATTATGTCACACCTTCTTTGGTACAACACTATAGAAAATAATAGCGTATTAAAATATTAGTTCCGCTATTTTCCTTAAGCCTTTTTACCTCTCAAGTCCAACTTTGCTGTATTTACTTTGTCTCTGGCTAGGTTACCTTCACATATTGTGTGAAATGAATTAAAGCCACAATCGGTCGTAGCCTTCCTATAAATGCTACTGAAATATTTGGTATACACCAGTCTTCGCTGAGAATTAGTTTTTCTTAGACAAAATATAAGCTACAACATTGCAGTACAAGTCATTGTACTCTCTTCAGAGCAGCATGAAGTCGGAACAGTGGTAACTTGAATAACAAATACTTACGCTACTGTTAAGATGAAACTCGTAGATTTTAATGTTAATGGGGTTGAGAAATAGTTGAAATCATTAAAATAAAGCAAATCTCCAGGGTCAGGTGCAATACTTGTCAGGGGCCATAGGGAATTTGCAGCTGAGTTGCATCACATTTTAACCATACTGTTCTGTATATCACTTGATCGATTGCCCAGTGATTGGATAACAGAATGGGCTATGCTGTCTCCAAAAAGGTGGTAAGTGATGTACAAAACTACATTCAGTCTCACTGACAACCACCTGCTCTAGAATTCTATTCCATATTTACAGCTCCAACATGATGAAATGCAAGGGTAATATGAATAATAAAGCCTGCAGTAACTAAACATGTCGTGATCTGCTAAATCACTCAATGCATTGTGGAACCTATGGCCCCATCGTTAGGTACATATCATATGATACATTATTTACATCTGCTCTCGAAAGTAGTATGTGGAGATTATGTTTCTCTAGTGAGGACGGGTAGGTGTGAAATTTCGAAATTCGAAAATCAAACAATGGAAAATAACATGAAATACATGGAAATACTAAAAGATCCAAGAAAAAAATTTTTCGTTTCTATGCAGAAATTAGAAACAAATTTTCAAACTATGTGGCAGAAGCATTATAGACCTCCTCCTTGCTGGAATAACAGTTTCGATTCAGGAAGCATGCTTAACACATATTTGGAAACTAAACGCTATGGTCTGGAAATAGATTGTATATATCTCAGATAAACATCAAAATAAAATAAAAAATACAACTTTAAGGAAATTGACTTTAATTAGAATAAATTCCAATGAGGTTTTTGTTTTATTATTGGCATTTGGACAAAATTCTATAATTGTGCATAATGTCACTCAAGGTGCACACATATTTGTACACTTGTAAAGGCCTTACAGATAAAGTATAATACAAGAAGACAAAAGTGTCACATATCAGAATAATAAAGTAATTTAACATACATAAAGTACTACATTTAAAACAAATGTTTAAAATTACCCATATAACTGTGGCTAGTTAAATCTGTTCATTTAAGATGAATTCAGGCCGTGTGATTTTGTGGAGGTATATTCCTATTTGCTTTAATAAATTTATGGTGTTGCCATTGGGTTCATTATGTAATATCACCAAACAGTTTCCTGTTATGCTGATAACATGTCTAGTTTTTAGCACATTCTATGCTGATTTTTCGAGGTAGTTATGTGTACAGGTAGGCTATTCATGCATTTTTGGAAATGGGTTTTGAAACTTCTGTCTGCTTTTCCAACCTGTTGTTGTTTAAATTTTGAAAATCTGTTTTTATGTTGTGAACTAATAACTGCTTTAAATTATCCTTAGTGGAGAATGCAATAATAATATTTTTTTAAAGTTAACAAATTTGGGTGAATGAGGACTAGGTACAGAATGCTAGCAAATATTTTCCTTTCTTTATTAGTAATGCAGTTTGGGATTATTGTTCTGTATTTGCGTTTATAAATTGTCTACTGTTTTGATTTCATAGCCATTGTTTATGGCAAAAAATTTTATTTCATAAAATGCCAGTAAAAAGGGGCTTACATTAAAACTGAGTGTGCTCTGTGGACCTAAACACTGCATGTTTGTATGTGGTGAGCTGGCATGATGAGTTGTTTATTGTTATGTCTATGTGTGTCTGTGTTTTTAGTAGAATGCTGAACTTGCCTTTTTGTTGAAGGCTGGTGATTCTAAGGTTAAGAAAATTGGTGCTTTTTTTTATCTTCATGCTCCAATGTTAATCTTATATTTTTGTGGAAAGAACTCTGTAATGTCAGCACCTCTTCAACCTCGTCTTTTGTGCCATCATATAGCTGTAACGTGTCATTAACAAACCATTCATTTTGAGCCTACTGTTTTCATTAAAAATGTTTTGTAATTGAGTAATTCATTTACCAGAATGCTAGCTATACTACTCGGCATGGTAAGAACCTCTGCCTGCTCGCAAACTTTCACATTGTAAGTAAAGTAATTATGTGACAAGATCACTTCTCACATTTCCGAGATTACTAACATTCTTATGTTGTATTACGCTTTCAAAAATTGTATCGCTTGTTTATTTGGTAGGTATTTTTGTAAATAGATTAGTTCCATAGAAAGAAGCAAACCTGACACATACAGGAATTTATACACCTTAAATCATTTATGTTTTTCTACATTGTTGAAAAATACATCTGACTTACCAAAAAATATAGTACTGCTTCAGAATTTGTTGAGTAATTAAGAAACTTTAAGGGTAAAAGTTTTTTTTGTTTTAGAAATAACACTGGGTCTAATTGGAACATGAGGATTATAGATTTTGTGTTGATCTCTCAATCTCAGAGCAGTGAGATTAACTGTGATGCAGTCCTCACTCTATTTAGTTACCAACTTTCTGATTTTGCTCTAGGAGTTTACTGTTCGAAAAGAAGGTCAGTGTCTTACTGATTTATTCTTCCTAGTTTATAACTATACTATTTCCATTGTCAGGTATCATAGGTATGACACTATTGTTATTGAGTTTGATTTTTATGCTGTTTAAAAGTTTTCTCTCTCCATAAAATGTTTTGGGGACATCTTTATAGATACTTATGTCCTTCTGAAGAATTTTGTTTACGCTATGCCCTAGGACTGTGCCATTTAGATCAGCTGCATAAGCCGCTTTCTTTGGCTTTTTAGGCTACTGGTGCTTTATTTCGTTTTAAAATTACGCTTAAGCCCTTTCTTGAGTAAATGTTGACCTTCTTCACCAAAATTATTTTTTCAGTAAAAATTTGCTTACCAGCAGTTACGTATCCTTAACGAGGCAATCGTATGTTGCAGTAGATGTAAATCCTCGCAAATGGCATACTTCAGTTTGTTTCGAAACAAAGGAAAGAAGCTGTGTTGTGTCTAGTTGAAGATAATTTGGTAGTGCGTCATACTGTATGAAGCTGAAATAAAAAGATATGTTACTTTCCGCATATATTTAAAACAATTTGTGGAATTTGGAGACATGTTACAAATAAAGGAATATTTTCACAAATAATATACAAATGAAATATATATAGTAACATGTAATACAGAAAATTCGTCACATATATTTTGAAACGCTTTTTGTTTCAATGCTTAGAGGATGTATCTTGTTTTGCATTTCAGTTAGGGAAAAGTTTATAATTCTGGCAAAGTTTCTTTTTTTCATATAGGGAATGGGTAGTCTTTATCGTACTTGACTTCTAAAGCGATAGAAGTCTTTTTGTAGATTATTACCGAAAGTGGAAAAGTCTTTGCTCAATGTGGTTCAAATGGCTCTAAGCACTATGGGACTTAACACCTGAAGTCAGCAGTCCCCTAGACTTAGAATTACTTAAACCTAACTAACCTAAGGACATCACACACATTCATGCCCGAGGCAGGGTTCGAGCCTGCGACCGTAGCAGCAGCACGGTTCCGGACTGAAGGGGCTAGAACCGCTCGGCCGCTCAGTGTGGTGTCTGGAATGTGCTACACTACGGAGGTGACATCTAAACGCAACGGAAGTATGGATGTGGATAGGATTCACAACATCAGTCTGGTCGCAGAGAAAACCGAGTGAAGAGGCTCGAAGAATAAGGGATAGGGAACTCAATGAAGAGCTACAAATCAGTAAATTAAAATTTGTGTACCTATACTGTGGAACAGAAAACGGATGACAAAGTTTTATTAAGGTAGTATATCGAATGAAAGGGGAAAGAAGTAGGCTAAGAAGCAACTGCTTAGTCGCTTAAGTAGGAAAGCAGACTACCGAAATTACGAAGTGGTGAAAACAATTGCTGCTTATATTAAAATTTCTCATAATATGAAAATATTTAAAACAGCAGTATTCTGTGAAAACTGAGCCTCCCAGCACATAAAATGTTGAAATAGCTTACGGGATGGCGGCCAGGTGGCATCTACAACACCCGCCAATATTTCGACAGATGCACACTGTGTCATTTTCGAGGCATAAGTTCAATGAAAGCGCGCTGCACAAGGAAATTTAAAACCTCAGTGTGTAGAGCACATACTGAAAGACAAAACACACACTGTAAACACTAGCGCAACCAAACAACCAAATATAATCAGCATAAGACGCTGTCGACAGTGGACAATAATAACGGATGGGTGAGGTAGGGTTAAGTCTGTCCATCCGTTGTTTGACCATGTCTCTTTATAAGGTCACTTGCTAATTTAAATTCTGCTGCTTGTTTAATAGGACTACCCAAATAGCTTGGAGCGCATGTCAGAATCTTCGGATTGCGGGCAAATTCAGATAATGACATTTCTTTGACAGTGGTCATCCTTTGTAACATAACAACATGAAAGATCCAACATCCATTCTCAGCTCTCGAGATAGTGTCATTAAGGGAAAATTGTAAGTCAAATTAGATGAAATTTGATACTTTTTATTTCCTATTTCATAATGTATTTAGACTCTGTTGCACATGTTGATGTATCGCACATTAAAAAAAGAAAAGAAAATTTTAAGATCTTCAAATAATATGTATAAATATGAAATGTTAGGGGCAATTTTCAGCACCATGTATATGTTGTCAGAGTTTAACAGACACATCTTGGAAAACATCCAGAAGAGAAGGCTGTGAACTGTCTTGTTTTGATGCCAGTGATACGTCTTAGAAGTTGGCATCATAAATAATTAAATCAGTCCTTTGTTTCTGGCACTAGTTTGCATTAAAACAGTGCGCTAACCATCGGTATCTGTAGTATAATTTCATATATTACTCTTTTACACATATAAAAAATGATCAAGCGTAAAACTATATTTGAAAAACGGAAATTTGGGGGCAGATGCGAATTTGCCTCTAAACTTGTAGAAAACATGTTGCCAATCAGTGAAGGATGCGTAAATAACCAGCGTAATGTGTCTAAAGAAGCCATGCGGGGTAGGGCTTGATTTAAGTACGGAGTAACTAAATTTTCTGTTTAAATTTGGCAGTAAATGGTGGTTCTAAAACCTATATTCAGCTATTTGGTAAATTCAGAGCTATTAAAAAAATGTTTGCACGGGAAAATCAAGAATGTGAGTGATTTCTTCAGTAATGTTATATGGTGCCATGTGCCTAAAAATGTTTTGTTGGCATCATGATTCTAAAGTTTGAAGTCGCTGATGCCTCAATAACTTCTCATCATGGGAACCATAAAAGACTGAATGTTCTGCAGAGGGTAGTTACAGCTAGAGGTCTGCGAGAACTGGATGTGCTTCAAGCAGGCCAAGCAGAGTTTGCTGCTCCATAAACGTCAAAAGAAAGAAAAAAGCAGGGAAGGAGACAAGAACCGACTGTTGTGACACTTAACAGGACACAGGTAATGTGCCAAGACAATTGTAATGCATCAAATAGTCAGAACTGTAAGTCTGTACAAGAGTGTGTAATTCAAAATTCGAAAGCCAGATTCTCAGACTACTTTTTTTTCTTTTGCTACAAGTGACCCATTATCTCAAAAAAAAAAAATCATTGAAGGCAGAACATAAAATTTTCACAGCATGACAAGAATAAGATTCACCACATATGGAATCCTAAAAATAAACATATCCTATGTTTTTCAGTTTTCATGTTTATATAGTTACAAAATTCTGCCAGAAAACTTAAGAGTTTGCAAACAGTATCATAACACGCCCCGTAATACAGTTCTTGCAACAATTCTAGCTCAGTATTTTTGCAAAAGCACATTCATTAATTATGGTGAATTACAAGATGGTCTCTTACAACCTGTACAAGATAATTGTCACAAAGATTGATAATTTAACATTCGCAGCATAAGGCATACAACCTCCCCTTAAAAAAACAGTTCAAATAA
The DNA here is from genome assembly GCF_021461395.2 of Schistocerca americana. Taxonomy (NCBI): domain Eukaryota; kingdom Metazoa; phylum Arthropoda; class Insecta; order Orthoptera; family Acrididae; genus Schistocerca; species Schistocerca americana. The sequence goes on along the minus strand of NC_060124.1, from coordinate 556,886,378 downwards.
AATTAAAAAGTGATCTTATAAACAGAGACGAAGATATTTGCTTAAATTCTGCTTTGAATCCTGCTGTCTCCCTGGTCAAACAACAGAAAGGCAGAGTTATTGCTGCCTGACCCACTGATTACTAATATTCACAATCGATAATTTCTGACGTTGGTTATCTTCCGCAGTGGGTTGCCACTAGTGTTTAAAGTGTGTGTGCGTATTTTTCGGCATACGCTCTGCAATCCAAGGTTTTAAGTTCTCTTGCGCAGTGCTGTCTCGCAATTTGTGCCTTGAAAATGATAGATTGTGCACCTGCTGAAATATCGCCAGTGATCGAAGATGTCACCCAGTTTCATTTACAAAAGTATTTCCAGCAATATTTCGAGGTCGGTACAGAAAGTGAGACGAATTCTAAAGAACTAAGTCATACTTCTGAATAATACCCAAGTATCGAGCACAGCTGATCACCCATTGTTGGAGAGAATGTCCGGAAATGGTGTGACTAACTGAAGCACCAGAGCTAGTTGTTTAGGTTTCCGTAAATGAACGACGCATAAATATACTATCTACTAAATAAATTAACAAACGACGGAGCTCATCCCCCATGATACACAAATTAGGTCAGAACACTATTGCAGAAACACCGAAGAAAGTTGTTGTTGTTGTTGTGATCTGCAGTCCAGAGACTAGTTTGATGCAGCTTTCCATGCTACTCTATCCTGTGCAAGCTTCTTCATTTCCAAGTAACTACTGCAACCTACATCCTTCTGAATCTGCTTAGTGTACTCATCTCTTGGTCTCCCTCTACAATTTTTAACCTCCACGCTCCCCTCCAACACTAAATTGGTGATCCCTTCATGTCTCAGAACGTGTCCTTCCAACCGATCCCTTCTTAAAGTCAACTTGTGCCACAACTACCTTTTCTCCCCAATTCTATTCAGTACCTCCTCATTAGTTATGTGATCTACCCATCTAATCTTCAGCACTCTTCTGTAGCACCACATTTCGAAAGCTTATATTCACTTCTTGTCTCAACTATTTATCGTCCATATTTCACGTCCACACATGGCTACACTCCATACAAATAATTTTAGAAAAGACTTTCTGACACTTAAATCTATAGTCGATGTTAACAAATTTCTCTTCTTCAGAAACGCTTTTCTTGCCATTACTAATCTACATTTTGTAATCTCTCTACTTCGATAATCACCGGTTAGTTTTCTCCCCAACATGCAGAACTCATCTACTACTCTAAGTGTCTCATTTCCTTATCTAATTCCCTCAGCATCACCTGATTTAATTAGACTACATTCCACTATCCTCGTTTTGCTTTTGTTAATGTTCATCTTATATCCTACTTTCAGGACACTGTCCATTCCGTTCAGCTGCTCTTCCAGGTCCTTTGCTGTCTCTGACAGAATTACGATGTCATCGGCGAACCTCAAAGTTCTTCTCCATGGATTTTAATTCCCACTCCAAATTTTTCTATTGTTTCCTTTACGGCTTGCTCAATATACAGATTGAATAACATCGGGGAGAGGATACAACCCTGTCTCACTCCCTTCCCTACGGCTGCTTCCCTTTCATGCCCCTCGACTCTTACAACTGCCATCCGTTTTCTGTACAAATTGTAAATAGCCTTTCGCTCCCTGTATTTTACCCTGACACCTTCAGAATTTGAAAGAGAGTATTCCAGTCAAAATTGTCAAAAGCTGTCTCTAAGTCTGCAAATGCTAGAAACGTTGGTTTGCCTTTCCTTAACCTATCTTCTAAGGTAAGTCGTCACGTGTTGTAACATTTCTACGGAATCCGAACTGATCTTCTCCAATGTTGGCTTCTACCAGTTTTTTCATTCGTCTGTAAAGAATTCGTGTAAGTATTTTGCAGCCGTGACTTATTAAACTGATTGTTCGGTAATTTTCACACCTGTCAACACCTGCTTTCTTTGGGATTGGAATTATTATATTCTTCTTTAACTCTGAGGGTATTTCGCCTGTCTCATACACCTTGCTCACCAAATGGTAGAGTTTCGTCAGGGCTGGCTCTCCCAAGGCCAATAGTTCTAATGAAATGTTGTCTACTCCCGGGGCCTTGTTTCGACTTTGAGCTTTTCAGTGGTCTGTCATTTTCTTCACGCAGTATCATATCTCCCATTTCATCTTCGCCTACGTCCTCTTCTATTTTCTTAATATTGCCTTCAAGTACATCGCCGTTGTACAGACTCTCTATATACTCCTTCCACCTTTCTGCTTTCCTTTAGTTGCTTAGAATTGGTTTCCATCTGAGCTCTTGATAGTCATGCAAGAGATTCTCTTTTCTCCAAAGGTCTCTTTAGTTTTCCTCTAGGCAGTGTCTATCTTACCCCTAGTGATGCCTCGATATCCTTACGTCTGTCTTCTAGCCATCCCTGGTTAGCCGTTTTGCGTTACCTCTCGATCTCGTTTCTGAGACGTTTGTATTCCTTTTTGCCTGCATCATTTATTACGTTTTTACATGCCAAATTTAAACGAACGCTAAATCCTGAAGTTCGATGATGCTTTACAGAAGCTCGAAATTTAGCACGAACTTCAATACGATATGCTTATAATAGTTTTCACGACGAAACTTTATCTCGAATCCTGGCAGAAAATCCAAAGAGATTCTGATCGTGTGTAAAGTATGCTAGCGCCAAGAGACAGGCAATGCCTTCTCTGCGCGGTAGTATTGAAAATACTATCGATGAAAGTGCTGCTAAAGCAGAGTTACTAAACACAGCCTTCCGAAATTCCTTCACCAAAGCATACGAAGTAAATACTCCAGAACTGGAATCAAGAACAGCTGTCAATATCAGTAGCTAAGAAGTAGATGTCCTCGGAGTAGTGAAGCAACTTAAATCACTTAATAAATGCGAGTCTTCCGGTCCAGACTGTATACCATTTAGATTCTTTAAGAGTATGCTGATGCAATAGTTCTATACTTAACAGTCGTGTACAACAGTTCGCTCGACGAAAGATCTGTACCCAATGAAAATTCTACGCATCACACTAATACTCAAAAAATGCAGTAGACGTAATCCACAAAATTATAGGCCCAGATCATTGACGTAGATATGCTGCAGGATTTTAGAGCATGTATTTCGTTCGGACATTATGAATCACCTCGAACAGGACCGTCTACTGACTCACAGTCAACACAGATTTACAAAACATCGTTTTTGTGAAACACAACTAGCTGTTTACGACCACGTAGTGATTCCGTATTTCTAGATTTCCAGAAGGTTTTTCATACCATACCACACAAGCGGCTCGTAGTATAATCGAAATTCCTATGGAATATCGTCTCAGTTATGCGACTGCATTCAGGCACGTCACAGTTCGTGTAACTGAATGGAAGTCATTGAAGAGTCATTGAATAGAACACAAGTATGCATCTTCATGTTTTCGCGGCGTAAAGACTGTTCCATAAAGTTTCGGGCGTGTAGCCGTATAAATTCAGCTTCTTCTTCTAATATTTCGGCTGAATATCGACCAGGCTTCTTCAGAGTGAGCCGAGGTGAGTGACGCTCCAGCATTTTATGAACAGAACAGAAGTGATTTCTGGCGTTCCCCAAGGTAGTGTTACAGGCCCTGTGCTGTTTCTTATCCATGTATAAACGATTTAGGAGACACTCTAAGGAGCTGCCTTAGCTTGTTTGCAGATAATGTTGTTATTTATCGTCCAGTAAACTCATCAGAAGATCAGTACAAATTGCAAAACCATTTAGAAAAGACGTCTATATGGTGTGGAAATTGGCAGTTGACCCTAAATAATAAGAAGTGTGAAATTATTCACTTGAGTGCTAAAAGGAATCCGTTCAACTTCGGTTACACGATAAATCAGTCAAAAATAAAGACCTTAAATTCAATTAGATACATAGAAATTACTATTACGAACAGTTTAAATTGGCATAACATATAGAAAATGTTGTAAGGAAGACGAACCAAAGACTGCGCTTTATTGGCAGAAATCTTAGCAGATGCAACAGATCTACTAAAGAGACTGCCTACACTACACTTGTCCGTCATCTTTTGGAGTTCTGCTGCGCTGTGTGGGATCCCTACAATACAGGATTAACCGAGTACATTGACAAAGTTCAAAGAAGGGTAGCATGTTTTGTGTTATCGAGAAATAGGGAAGAGAGTGTCACGAACATGATAGAGGATTTGTGGTGGACATCGTTAAAACACGGCGCTTCTCGCTGTGACGGGAGGTTCTCAATAAATTTCAATCACCAGCTTTCTCCTCCTAATGCGAAAATATTTTGTCGCCGCAGATCTACATAGGGAGAAAGGATTATAATAATAAAATAAGGGAAATAAAAGCTCACACGGAAAGATACAAGAGTTCGTTTTTTCCGCGAGCTGTTCGAAAATGGAGTAATAGAGAATTATGGTGAAGGTGGTTCGATGAACACTCTGCCGGGCACTTAGGTGTGATTAGTAAAATATCCTCGTAGACGTAGGTGCACACAATTTTTGTCTGCAGCTATGATGAATGGAGGCTATCTTGCACTGATCTATGGAAGTCAAATACACTACTGGCCATTAAAATTGCTACACCACGAAGATGACGTGCTACAGACGCGAAATTTAACCGACAGGAAGAAGATGCTGTGATATGCAAATGATTAGCTTTTCAGAGTATTCACACAAGGTTGGCGCCGGTGGCGACACCTACAACGTGCTGACATGACGAAAGTTTCCAACCGATTTCTCACACACAAACAGCAGTTGATTGGCGTTGGCTGGTGAAACGTTGTTGCGTTGCCTCGTGTAAGGAGGAGAAATGCGTACCATCACGTTTCCGACTTTGATAAAGGTCGAATTGTAGTCTATCGCGATTGCGGTTTATCGTATCGCGACACTGCTGCTCGCGTTGGTTGAAATTCAATGACTGTTAGCAGTATATGGAATCGGTGGGTTCAGGAGGGTTATACGGAACGCCGTGCTGAATCCCAACGGCCTCGTATCACTAGCAGTCGAGATGACAGGTATCGTATCCGCATTGCTGTAACGGATCGTGCAGCCACGTGTCGATGCCTGAGTCAACAGATGGGGACGTTTGCAAGACAACAACCATCTGCACGAACAGTTCGACGACGTTTGCAGCAGCACGGACTATCAGCTCGGAGACCATGGCAGCGATAACCCTTGACGCTGCATCACAGACAGGCCCGCCTGCAATGGTGTAGTCAACGACGAACCTGGGTGCACGAATGGTAAAACGTCATGTTTTCGGATGAATCCAGGTTCTGTTTACAGCATCATGAAGTTCGCATCCGTGTTTGGCGACATCGAGGTGAACGCACATTGGAAGCGTGTATTCGTCATCGTCATACTGGCGTATCACCCGGCGTGGTCGTATGGGGTGCCATTGGTTACACCTCTCGGTCACCTCTTGTTCGCATTGACGGCACTTTGAACAGTGGACGTTACACTTCAGACGTGTTACGACCTGTGGCTCTATCCTTCATTCGATCACTGCGAAACCCTACATTTCAGCAGGGTAATGCACGACCGCATGTTGCAGGTCCTGTACGGGACTTTCTGGATACAGAAAATGTTCGACTGCTGCCCTGGCCAGCACATTCTCCAGAACTCTCACCAATTGAAAACGTCTGGTCAATGGTGGCCGAGCAACTGGCTCGTCACAATACGCCAGTCACTACTTTTGATGAATTGTGGTATCGTGTTGAAGCTGCATGGGCAGCTGTACCTGTAAACGCAATCCAAGCTCTGTTTGACACAATGCCCAGGCGTATCAAGGCCGTTATTACGGCCAGAGGTGGTTGTTATGGGTACTGATTTCTCAGGATCTACGCACCCTAATTGCGTGAAAATATAATCACATGTCAGTTCTAGTATAATATATTTGTCCAATGAATACCCGTTTATCATCTGCATTTCTTCTTGGTGTAGCAATTTCAATGGCCAGCAGTGTAACAAAGCGCAATATCATTTTACAAGTACTTAATAACAGCCGACAGAAGACCCTCCTACGCCTGAAGATACTGATCCCGAAGTAACTCGCTTTCATTGGTAATTAAAATTAATCGACAATGTGTCCCTGCCGGAAGAGTTGATTCTGGTTCGAGCGTTCAGTTCTAAGCAAGAGGCGGGCAGGCAGGCCAGCTGCCCAATTTCGCAGCCTCTTGGAGCCGTTGCCTCGAGTGACACGGGGTGTTAACTCGAGTGAAAGAAGCCGCTGCACAAAGGCGGCGCCACGAGACGGATGCGCCCATCGCTCTCAGCCGCTGGCGCCTCTCCAGCTACGCCGCTCGCCGCCGGACCGTCCTTTCACGCCGGCGTACTGCTCTTAGCTGATTGCTTCTCGTAGCCCTCTCTTTGCCAGCAGATTAGTTTCTCGCCTCTATTAGACTGCGTCCACAAAGACTCTTCACAATTTCAAGTATTTATAACAGAGACAATTCAGAGATATCTTCGTCAGACTTCTACTTTACACTGATTGCTTAAGAAGATTTGCGCCGGCCGCTGTGGCCGTGCGGTTAAAGGTGCTACAGTCTGGAACCGCGTGACCGCTACGGTCGCAGGTTCGAATCCTGCCTCGGGCATGGATGTGTGCGATGTCCTTAGGTTAGTTAGGTTTAATTAGTTCTAAGTTCTAGGCGACTGATGACCTCAGAAGTTAAGTCGCATAGTGCTCAGAGCCATTTGAACCATTTAAGAAGATTTGTAACCACATTGTGTTTGTGCGACCTGAGTTTCTCCTGGCGTATACAACTTTCAAATAACTTCCGGGAATTCAGCCAGGTAACACTTTCAGCGACCGCCGATATTTCGGCGGGAGAACACCCCGCCATTTTCAAGGCAAACTGCAACGGCCAGGCGGCGTACATGCAAATTTAATACCTCGGTTCTCTGACTGAAGCAGGAAAGATAACACACCCACTGAACACTAGTGCCACCAAAGATGACCAAAGTCAGAGCTATCGATAGTGAGACTACGAATTCGCAGGTGAGGAAGCATTGACTCTGTCCCTCTGTTTTTTGACAAGGGAGAGAGCCGGATTCCAAACAGAGTTTAAACAAAAACCTCCATCCCTGTTAATGAGGTTGCTCGCTAATTTAATCTCAACTGCCTCCCTAATGACACTGTCCCAATAGCTGGACGTGCATGCCAATATCTCGGTGTTATTATATAACATGGGGTGACCAGTATCCAAGCAATGTTCGGCAATAGCAGATCTATTTGGCTGCTGTAATCGTGTGTGCCGTTTATGCTCAGTACATCGGTGTTCCACTGTCCTGATAGTTTGACCAATATATGGCATGCCGCAGCTACAAGGAATACGATATACACCCGCTTTACGCAGTCAAAGATCATCCTTAACGGAACTCAAAAGTGCTCTAATTTTAGATGGAGGTCGGAAAACACATTTCACATCGTATTTCCGTAAAATACAACCGATACTGTTGGACGTGTTTCCTACGTTAGATACGTTGACGATTCCTTTGTTGTTTGGCCTCATGGTAGGGAGAATTTGAATGTCTTTCTAGAACATCTGAACTCGATCCACACGAACATTCGTTTTACGATGGAGGTGGAAGGGGATGGTTGCCTTCCCTTTCTTGACGTGTTGGTTAGGAGGAAGGATGATGGATCATTGAGTCATGCAGTCCACAGGAAACGTACTCACACCGACTTGTACTTACAGGCTAATAGTTGTCACCATCCGGCTCAGCGTGAAGGGGTACTTCGTACCTTGGTACACAGGGCACATGTCGTTTCTGACGCTGAGACTTCGCCAGCTGAGCTGTCCCATCTTGAAGTTACATTCCGTCAAAATGGTTATAGTGATAGACAGATTGAACGTGCGTTGCGCTATCGACCAACTGTACAGCGGGTGATTGATGATAATTCTGAGTCAACACCTAAGTCTACTGCCTTTTTGCCTTGCCAACAAGATTGGTCGTATTTTGCGGAAATACGATGTGAAATGTGTTTTCCGACCTCCATCTAAAATTAGAGCACTTTTGAGTTCGGTTAAGGATGATCTTTGACTGCGTAAAGCGGGTGTATATCGTATTCCTTGTAGCTGCGGCATGGCATATATTGGTCAAACTATCAGGACCGTGGAGGACAGATGTACTGAGCATAAACGGCACACACGATTACAGCGGCCAAGTAGATCTGCTATTGACGAATATTGCTTGGATACTGGTCACCCCATGTTATATAATAACACCGAGATATTGGCATGCACGTGCAGCTATTGGGACAGTGTCATTAGGGAGGCAGTTGAGATCAAATTAGCAAGCAACCTCGTTAACAGGGATGGAGGTTTCTGTTTAAATTCTGGAATCCGGCTCTCTCCCTTATCAAAAAACAGAGGGACAGAGTCAATGCTACCCCACCTGCGAATTGATAGTCTCACTATCGATAGCTCTGACTTTGGTCATCTTTGGTGGCACTAGTGTTCAGTGTGTGTGTTATCTTTCCTGCTTCAGTCCGAGAACCGAGGTTTTAAATTTGCATGTACGCCGCCTGTCTGTTGCAGTTTGCCTTGAAAGTGGCGGGGTGTTCTCCCGCCGAAATATCGGCGGTCGCTGAAAGTGTTACCTGGCTGAATTCCCGGAAGTTATTTGAAAGCACATTGTGTTTGTATGTTTCCAGAACCCTGTTGAGATATGAGGCAAAGTGAAACGAACTCCCTACGAATCAGCTATTCCTCAAGCGAAGACACAGTGTGTGTCACGCTTTATTGCAGCTAAATCGGTCTGCCAGACTCAGCAAAACTTAAGAATTCAATATGGTAGAGCTCAACCACCACTTCCTTCAATTCGTGCGTGGGACAAGAAACTTACAACCATCACGCTCTAGAGCAGAGAAACTTCCACTCAAAAATTTGTGACTTTACGCTTACAGTGTCCAGTTTCTTCAGTCTCGGGAACCAAATTATGAACGAAAATGAAAACATGTTGGAACGAACGTCTGTAGGTCAAACATTCCTTACTCTAGTTCGTTTAGTGATGAGCCGACCTCTCATGCTTCAGAGAAACTGAACACATGAAAATATCACAATCTGGGGATCACAATACCCCCACGTAATTAGCGAACTCCACTGACATAGTCCAATTGTGAATGTTTGGAATAGGATCAGGTATGTACATCTTAGGTACGGTTTGGTTTGGCGAGATATGAATAACTTTTATTGTTTACTTCTGTACTGCCGCCATAATCCCACAATTCTAACAACCATCGTTTTACTGCAAGATGGTGCACCACCACATTGGGGACTACATGTTAATGAATTCCGAATTGAAACCTTTGCAGACTAGAGGACTGGAAGCAGTGACCTAATTCCTCAACCTCTATCGTTCATCAGTTTTAACTCCCATCAGCTTCTCTATATTGGATTATGTTAAAGATACCAAGTAGCGAAAAGAAGAGCGGGACCTAACTGACCTCAGTCAGTGTGTTACTCATCTCATTGCCACCATCCACGAGCATGTTCCACAGAGAAAAAGGCAAGAAATGGAGCCTCGACTTTGTGTGATTATTGCAATATGTGGCGCTTTTAGACATGTGTATTTCTGGGAGAAAATTTAAATTAACATATATACGAAATTTTGTAAGAAGTTTAACATATTCACACGGGTTCACAGGTAGATGCCGTGTTTCTTGACTTCCGCAAGGCGTTCGATACAGTTCCCCACAGTCGTTTAATGAACAAAGTAAGAGCATATGGACTATCAGACCAATTGTGTGATTGGATTGAGGAGTTCCTAGATAACAGGACGCAGCATGTCATTCTCAATGGAGAGAAGTCTTCCGAAGTAAGAGAAATTTCAGGTGTGCCGCAGGGGAGTGTCATAGGACCGTTGCTATTCACAATATACATAAATGACCTTGTGGATGACATCGGAAGTTCACTGAGGCTTTTTGCAGATGATGCTGTAGTGTATCAAGAGGTTGTAACAATGGAAAATTGTACTGAAATGCAGGAGGATCTGCAGCGAATTGACGCACGGTGCAGGGAATGGCAATTGAATCTCAATGTAGACAAGTGTAATGTGCTGCGAATACACAGAAAGATAGATCCTTTATCATTTAGCTACAAAATAGCAGGTCAGCAACTGGAAGCAGTTAATACCATAAATTATCTGGGAGTACGCATTAGGAGTGATTTAAAATGGAATGATCATATAATGTTGATCGTCGGTAAAGCAGATGCCAGACTGAGATTCATTGGAAGAATCCTAAGGAAATGCAATCCGAAAACAAAGGAAGTAGGTTACAGTACGCTTGTTCGCCCACTGCTTGAATACTGCTCAGCAGTGTGGGATCCGTACCAGATAGGGTTGATAGAAGATATAGAGAAGATCCAACGGAGAGCAGCGCGCTTCGTTACAGGATCATTTAGTAATCGCGAAAGCGTTACGGAGATGATAGATAAACTCCAGTGGAAGACTCTGCAGGAGAGACGCTCAGTAGCTCGGTACGGGCTTTTGTCAAAGTTTCGAGAATATACCTTCACCGAAGAGTCAAGCAGTATATTGCTCCCTCCTACGTATATCTCGCGAAGAGACCATGAGGATAAAATCAGAGAGATTAGAGCCCTCACAGAGGCATACCGACAATCCTTCTTTCCACGAACAATACGAGACTAGAATAGAAGGGAGAACCGATAGAGGTACTCAAGGTACCCTCCGCCACACACCGTCAGGTGGCGTGCGGAGTATGGATGTAGATGTAGATGTAGATGGGGTTGGAAACTCCCGTTGACGTTTTTGTCGTCGTTGCGCATTGAATTTGGCGTAAGTTTCGTGTTCTATAAAACGCCATGTATTCCTTTCTTTTATTTACCCAAACGTGTCATCTTCTGTTGGCTGCAATTTACGTCTGTAAAAACGAAATATGAAGTTCCTGGTTCCTGTTTGTTTTCATACATTGGTCCCTAACACGAAAATAAGTTTTTGTAGTGTTCCGTATCTCAGGTGGTAGAAACAGATGCCTCATAGTATCACTTTGTTGTTCGTGTGTCTGTCTGTCCGAGTGTTAAAAATCTTTTTTTCTCGGGAACGGGAAGACGTATTATGTTCAAATTCATGCAACATGCTAAGGTCTATGTTCCTTCGTGGTGTGAAAAATCAAGCTTCTAAGTTAATTCAGACAAAATATACGGCTATTTATGTCACATAATTTAATACTCGCGAACTCACTCGTCAAAACCTACACGGTAGATCTCTTTGGCCTAGAATCATGAAATTTTGCAAAATGCAAGGTTTCACAGTAAAGGCCAAGGAAATCATTTTGAAAATTTTTCACTTGTATCTGTCTATCCGTTTGTTAAGATGCTTTTTTGCTCAGGAGTGGTTATGCGTATCATGTTGAAATTTATGTCACATTCTAAGGCCTGTAGTCTTGTGGGGACGTAGTAAATATATAATTCACTCAAAGGTACGGCCGTTTTGTCGCACATGTTGATAATTGCACACTCAGTCATCAAAACATACGGGATGTTTCCTGTTGATCCAGAATCACTACATTGGGTAATTTGCAACATTTCATAGTACAACGAAAGGAAAAAGAATCCGAAAATCATTAATGTGTAATCATTTCACACGAAAAAACGGACTGTTATTTGTTGTTTGACTGTCTGTCTGTTAGTCCATCTGTCAAAATCCCTTTTTCTCACAATGGTTAGACATATCAAATTGAAATTTATATCACATAGGCTACTAAGATCTAGAGTTTCTTAGCGAATGAGGAAATGTAGGACCCTAAGTTAATGTAATCAAAAACTACAACCATTTATGTCACTATTTTGATACTCGCAAACTCAGTCAATAAAACCTATAGGATACTTCCCTTTGACCTAGAATCATGGTTCAAATGGTTCAAATAGCTCTGAGCACTATGGGACTTAACATCTGTGGTCATCAGTCCCCTAGAACTTAAAACTACTTAAATCTAGCTAACCTGACATCACACACATCCATGCCCGAGGCAGGATTCGAACCTGCGACCGTAGCAGTCTCGCGGTTCCGGACTGAAGCGCCTAGAACCGCACGGCTACCGCGGCCGGCCTAGAATCATGGATCAGGCACAAGGTTTCACAGTAAAATTAAAGGAAAGAACCCGAAAATGGTTAATTTGTAATTACATTAAAGGAAAAAAAAATACTTTTCGTCATTCGTTATCCACCTGCCTGTCCGCCCGTTTGTTAAGACACATTTTCCTTAGAATGAGTGGATGTGTTAAGTGGAAATTTATATCATGTGTGAAGTCTGTGGTCCCTTAGTGCTACAAAAAATTGTAAGTCAGAGCAATGGAAAGATACGGAGATTCCTGTCACATGTTAGTTCCATAAAACTTTGGGTGTGCAGCAGTATTTATTTCACTTCTTCTCCTGATATTTCAGCTGTATACAGTCCAGCCATCTTCAGAGTCAGCCGGGTACCAGACGTTCCAGCACTTACTTTCATTATTTATTTATTGAGATTTTCCTCTATACAAAGGTTTTTTCCAGCATAACAAATACCTGGAAATTATTACATCTTTTACATAAGATCTTAACGTATCTTCTCAGGATGTCCTTGCAGCTGTTTAGATTTTGTGTATCTTCTTCCTCTGCGTCAAATCTTCTCATTGTTGATCGTACGTTTTGGAGCCAGGTGGTCAAAGGGCGTCCTCTTCTCTTCTTTCCCTGTGGTTCCCATTCCAGGATCATTTTCGGAATTCTGTTTTCCTCCATTCTCCTTTCATGCCCGTACTGTTGTAGCTTCCTTCTATCCAGAACGTCTTGTATTCTTTCTCTTACTTCGATTCTCTTTATCATTACGTCGTTTCTTACTTTCTCTTTCTAGAAATTCTTGCTGATCTTCTCCAGAAGTCCATTTCTACTGCTTGCAATTTTTTAGGTGTTTCACATTTGTAGTCCAAGTCTCTACACCACACATAACTACACTCTCTAGAATTGACTTATATATGATTTTTTTGGTTCGGTTTATCACATTTCTGCTCCATAAGATCAGCAATCTAAACGTCCTCGATTCCGGGTTCAAAATCCGCCACCGCGTATATGTTGATCAATAATCGCCGTTATCGGCCGAAGACTTCCAACATAAGAAGTCACCCTCATTCTGCTACGGCCATGACAAAGAGGGTGGAGGAGAGGACAAAGGTTCACGGCACTCTCTTGTCCTTGGGGTGGGAAACTGCCCCCAAAGGCGGAAGAATCAGCTATGATCAACGGTATGAGGATGCAGAAAGCAATGGAAACCACTGCATTAAACACACGTGACGTGCATCCACAGTACAAATGACATGTAATTAAAAAAGTGTGGTGATGATCTCTCCACTGCCAAAGATATCGCGTTAGTCCCCCCTTTGGAGCTCCGGGAGGGGACTGCCAAGGGAGAGATGACCACCAGAAAAAGATCGAATAACCAAACGGTAACTTCTACCAGTCGGAGCGTGGAATGTCAGAAGCTTGAACGTGGTAGGGAAAGTAGAAAATGTGAAAAGGGAAATGCAAAGGCTCAATCTACATACAGTTAGGGTCAGTCAAGTGAACTGGAAAGAAGACAAATACTTCTGGTCAGATGAGTATAGAGTAATATCAACAGCAGCAGCAAATTATATAACGGGAGTAGGATTCGTTATGAATGGGAAGGCAGGGTGGAGAGCGTGTTATTCTGAACAGTTCAGTGATTCGGTTGTTCTTGTCAGAATCGACAGCAAACCAACACCAACAACGATAGTTCAGGTATACATGCCGACGTCGCAAGCTAAAGATGAAGAGACAGAGAAAGTATGTGAGGATATTGAAAGGGTAACATAGTACGTAAAGGGAAATGAAAAATCTAATAGTCGTGGGGCACTGCAATGCAGTTGCAGGGGAAGGAGTAGAAGGAAAGGTTACAGGAGAATATGAGCTTGGGACAAGGAATGAGAGAGGAGAGAGACTAAATAAGTTCTGTAAAAAATTTTAGCTAGTAATAGCGAATACTCTGTTCAAGAATCATAAGAGGGGGAGGTATACTTGTAAAAGGCCGGTTGATACGGGAACATTTCGGTTAGATAGCAGCATAGTCAGACAGAGATTTCGAAATCAGATTGTAAGGCGTACCCAGGAGCAGATATAGACTCAGATCACAATATAGTAGTGATGAAGAGTAGGCTGAAGTTTAAGAGATTAGTCAGGAAAAATCAATACCCATTGAAGTGGGAAACGGAAATGCTAAGGGATGACTAGATACGCTTGAAGTTCTCTTAGGCTGTAGATGCAGCAATAAGGGATAGCTCATTAGGCAGTAAAATTGAAGAGGAATGGACACTTCTAAAAGGTGTTATCACACAAGATGGAAAGGAAAACACAGTTACAAAGAAGGTAACTTCGAAAAAACCATGGTAACAGAAGCAGTACTTCAGCTGACCGACGAAAGAAGGAAATACAAAAATTTTCAGGGAAATTCAGGAATTCAGAAGTACAAGTGGCTGAGGAACGAAATAAATATGAAGTCCAGGGAAGCTAAGACGAAATGGCTACATGAAAAATGAGAAGATATCGAAAAAAAATGATTGTTGGAAGGACTGAATCAGCATATACGAAAGTCAAAAACAAAATGGAAGCAAGACTAAAGAAAAATCAAGACACGTTTATAGGATTTATCGACCTGGAAAAAGTATTTCACAGTGTAAAATGGTGCCAGATGTTCCCAGTTCTGAGAAAAATGGGGGTAAGCTATAGGGATAGCCGGGTAATAAGCGATATGTACAAGAGCCAAGAGAGAATAATAATAGTGGAAGACCAAGAACGAAGTGTTCGGATTAAAAAGGGTGTAAGGCGAGGATATACTCTTTCGCCCCTACTGTGGAATCTGTACATTGAAGAAACAATGATGGAAATAAAAGAAAGGTTCAGTAGTGGAATTAAAATTCAAGGTGAAAGGACATCAGTGATATGATTCGCTGATTACATTGCTATTCTGATGAAAGTGGAGAAGAATTACATGATCTGCTGAATGGAATAAACCATCTAATGAGCGCAGAATATGGACTGAGAGTAAATCGATGAAAGACGAAAGTAATGAGAAGTAGCAGAAATGAGAACAGCGAGAAACTTAACATCAGGACTGATGGTCACGAAGCAGATGTTAGGGAATTCTACTACCTGTGCAGCAAAATAACCAATGACGGACTGAGCGAGGAGGACATCGAAAGTAGACTAACACTGCCAAAAATGGCATTCTTGGCCAAGAGAAATCCACTAGGCATTAATTTGAGAAGAAATTTTGAAAAGGTACGTTTGGAGCACAACATTGTATGGTAATGAAACATGGACTGTGAGGAAACTGAAACAGAAGAGAATCGAAGGATTTGAGATCTGGTGCTACAGACGAATGTTGAAAATTAGGTGGGCTGATAACACAAGGAATGAGGAGGTTCTGCGCAGAATCGGAGGGGAAAGGAATATGTGGAAAACACTGACAAGGAGAAGGGACACAATGAGAGGACATCTGTCCAGAGATCAGGAAATGACTTCCATGGCACTAGAGGGAGCTGCAGAGGGCGAAAACTGTAGAGGAAGACAGAGATTGGAATACATCCAGAAAATAAATGAGGACGTCGTTTGCAAGTGGTGCTCTGAGAGGACGATGGTTTCACAGGAGAGGAATTCGTGGGGGGCCACATCAAACTAGTCAGAAGACTGACGGCTCAAGAAAAAAGGCCTGGTGTGTTGCAGTTCTCTGTGCATCTCTCATGGACTGTACGTGTCATCTCTGCGATGTATGAACGGATACACTCACATGGGCTCCTCTAAGCCCCAGGCTTCCGAAGCACCAAATCATCTTTAACGGAGTGCCGCTGTTTCGATGGAGGGCGAATAATCACTTTCACTTTGTGTTTGCTGAGGATGCGTCCTATTTTTGACGATAGGCCTCCCACGTATGACAGAAAAGCCATGGATTTAAAACTTTCCATGCTTTCTTCTATGTTCCTTTTGCCGACTGTTGATCTCAATGGTAATACCTTACGTATCTGCTGCGGAGAATACCCGTTGGCTTCTAAAACTACTCTCAAATGTAGAAGCTCGTCCTCGAGACTCCTCTCGTTAGCAGTGAGACCGAGCGAGGTGGGGCAGTGGTTAGCACACTGGACTCGCATTTGGGATGACGACGTTTTAGACCTGAGTCCAGGCATCCTGATTTTAGTGTCTCACGATTTCCCTAAATCGCTTCAGGCAATGCCGTGATGGTTCGTTTGAAAGGGCACGGCCGATTTCCTTCCCCATCCTTCTCTATTCCGAGCTTGTGCTCCGTCTATAATGACCTCGACGTCGACGGGCCGTTAGACGCTATTCTTCTCCTCCTCCTCACCAATAACGTCTGCCCTGTATACCAGAGTTCTGAGAACGCTCATAGTACGCCAAGGATGGTGGCAGCATTTGCACGTAAATATAAAACCACATGCGCCGATTTCCGTATACTGCATTGAGAGGCACCCACGTGCCTTGGTCATAGTGTGGCATCAAGCAGTCAAGCCTGCAAGTTGAGCGGTCTGCCAAGCGAATGGATTTATTCTTATTTCACGACTAACATGAATGACTGATTATGATCTCTAGTACTCACAATTAAGCTACAAATTATTCTCCTGTTTGAATATTACGCAACGGAAAGGGAAACGCACGTCTGACTATTAGTGATTTACACAACTCTGACTGTTCACTACGCACTGGCAATACCACATTTTCTTTCTTATCTAACGGCTTTTATCAACACGTGGCCATCGCACTGAATATTAATGGCGCACACATTATAAATTCTGGATATCATGACTACACGCTATTCGAAGAACAAGGCCACCATTCTTTTTCTTTTCACAATCTTTTTTATTCCGATAAATTCTAATATGATTCAAAGATAACCTAAACACACCATTACATTCTATACAACAGTTACAAAGGAGAAACTCCGCCCAGTGGGCATGGCTTTACATTCCTCATTCTCTATCTTATGGTCTCGTAATTCTTTAACGCTACAGTGCACTTTCTGGATAGGATGGTGGATCTTTTGCTATATCTCACACTTCGACTCTCACACCCATCATGACGAAAATTTACTCCAGACCGAGCGGTACAAAAAGAAACATGCATAACCCACTACCTCTGAACCTATCTTGCTACTCTCCCATGCAAACCATACATACTTAAATTACATGACATACACCACACTGCAACATGGAATACAACACAAGGAATAGTCACAACATTATCACTTTCAGCTTTCCCACTTCAATTAATATTTATCCCAGTTTCACACGACACTGCCCCACTTCGTAATTCTACTTTCCTACTATGAACTCTGGAGATATATGCACGTCTTCCTGTGCAATGCAAGCCAAGTGGCGTTGCTGGATAGACGGCTGACTCACCTTGCTTCTCTCTCAGAGTATTATAGTTTGAATCAAGCGTCACACGGAAACATAACACGCAAAGTAATATTAAGAACATATTCATCACACACGCGAGTCCTCAACTGATACCATGGACGAGTACTTCTCTTTATCCTTTGTCTCATACACAGCTTGAGACTCACACAGTACTCACCACGTGGAAGTACTCGTCTCTAATTTCAAGTCCTGCACACGCCATTTCTTAAATATTTCCAACTTATAGTACACACGCTAGTAATTCAGCTTAACTTAAGCACTCGGAAGTATTTCACCTTATTGCTACACGTGGTTTCTTAGTGACCGTTGGTCACTTCCGAAGATTACTACGATCCCCTTAATATTACCTGCCTATCATTTAATTCTCCCCACAAAAGTTCCTGAAATAGAGAAATTATTGTTCTAAACTACTCTTGAGTATTTCACATGCATACCATGTCTCCACTCTTTTGTCCTTACGGAGCACGCCTAAGACAGGTCTTAACAGCACAAGATCCAGCGGCAGAGTGCTGAAACATGGCCGTTCTTCAGGTCCTCTCGCAACTCTGCCGAAGTGGGGGAGCACCTTGCTACCGTATTCGTCAGCCACATTTCAGGCCCTCAAAGCTCGGGTAAATTTCATCTCTTTGGTTCCACCGAAGGTTACCAAAGGACCGTCTCAAAGATTATCATATATTGCACATTCACTATCTGCGGTTAGCAGACGACCATACATTCATTCATTTCACAAATCTCACCAAATTGGATGTAGGGATTTATTTTGTGGGAGTGCACATGTGATCAATTAAATAAATAAATTGTGCTTCTTTCCTACACTGGTATCCGGCTTCGGTGTATTAAGTGAAAAGGAGTTATTATTACAAAAAATATGTTGATCTGACAAGAATAACAAGGAATGTTGTACCTATTTTCAATGTCGGGTGGTACTGTACCCTTTCAGCATGTCCCAAAATTCCTCATCTTTGCGTCATACCAAAACATCGAAAAATGGAAGGCATGCATCTTTTCAGATTTCAGTTGTGAACTGAATTTGTCTAGGGTGAAATTATGAAGACTTAATATACTTTTAATTTATCTTCACTGCGGGGCCACACTAGAAACGTGTGATCACCATACCTCCCAAATAGTGCAGGCTTCAAGCTAGCAGATTCCAGCGCCTTTTCCTCGAAGTCATTAATAACGAAGTTGGCCACCAGACTGTCAATGGCGGTACCGTCAATCTGTTCATAAAATTCGTTATCAAATAAAAAGTATGTCGATGTCAAGACATGTTTAAACAAAACTGAAATATCTTTATCGAAGGTTTTGCCAGTAAGAAAGAAGGATTCCGAAAGAGGAACCTTTGTGAACAAGGAGACGACTACGTCGCAACGCTGTGGCTCGCAGTGATAACATCGATATCGCCGTGTGGATCGACTGTGAAGCCATAGATCTTATTCGGTGCGTATGTTGTACCTCGTTGCCCCCATCAACGTCTCTGGCGCCTTGGCGTACGTGTGGCCGCGTGCGCAGTGGCGCAGTCCGTGAGTTTAAAAGGACGGAGTAAGTGCTGCAGCGTCAATCACCCGGTTCACCCTGAACGTGGCTGGACGGTATCCAGCCGAAATATCAGAAGAAGAAGCGAAATTTATGCGGCTGTACAGCCGAAACTGTATGGATCAATCATTGCGCCGCGAAAATATGAAGGCGCACATTCATGTCACATATTTTGATAAACACGAACTCACTCGCTAAATCCTACGGGGTACTTACCATTGACCTAGAATCATGCAATTTGCCAAGAAGCAAGTTTCAAAACACAAATAAAGGAACAATTTGGAAAATTGTCAATTTGTTATTATATCGCACAAAAAAGACCCTAAAATGTAATAGGTTTGTCGTTTTCGTAACAGCAACAGGAAAGCCTCTATAAAACATTATTTCTCGTCGACAGATAACTTATAGGATCACTAGTCCAATGTCAACTAGTTGGAAACTATGCCAAATCGAGCTTCACCGTTTCAAATGCACTATTCCAATAATGTTATTTATCCCGTTTAGAAGTCAGCCAGAGGAGCCGAAGAACAGTTGAATAACCTTCTGATCAACCAGTCTCAACTCCAATGGAGAAACTCTGTTGCTGACTGCATCCCACATTCATCAACTACCAACATCTTAAAAGGAGAGGTTCCAGCTGTCTGGCGCGACATAGTACCTGCTCGCCGGGTAATAACCAGCCACTCAGTTACCGAGGCACAGACGCGGGGTTTGGATCTAATACAGACTTCCTAGCCACAACTAGTTGGCTGCAAATGTGGATAAAAATTCCGGGGTGATTACTGAATCTCGTCTTACGAATATTTGTCAGCTGTGTGCGGACAGGTGGGAAACATGCAGAGTGTACAAATTCAGAGTAAGAATTGCTCAGTGGGAAGAGAATTTACAGGATTGCGGTTTCCTCGTCTGACCGAGAACATGGGGGTGCGGTGTCACTCAAGAGAGTCATTCAGCTCTCAGTGTGGCCAGTGCAATTCACACAAGTTGCTCTGAAGTGTGGAGTCTGAAAGGCAGGAGATGACATAATGGCGGCAGTTAAGGACTACCAGGGGTTAAGCAGTCACTAGAGTATTTTCCCGAAAAAGGCAAAGGTTCCATGTTCGAAGCCTGGTCTGGGACACAGTTTTAATTCGCCTGGAAGATTCATATCGGAGCACACTTCGCTGCAGAGTGAAAAATTCGTTCTTTCGGCGTGATGTCAGGTACTTCCGTGGGCAACAGATTCCCCATATATGATGATGATAGAAAATGTGTGGGGCCAGCCCCGGTGTCCACTCTGCCCCAGTGACAGTATCTAAGACTTGACAAACCAGTTGCAACAGCTGTCGGCCAGCTTGCTTCAGAGGAGATAGGAAGGCCTTATGAGGTCAGAGGATGTGCAACGTCATCCTGATACATAACTCTTTGTGCACCCCCAAGAACCATGCACCTTGCCGTTGGTGGGGAGGCTTGCGTGCCTCAACGATGCAGGTAGACGTAACGTTGGTGCAACCAAAAAGGAGGGGTATCGTTGAAAGGCCAGACAAACGTGTGGTTCCTGAAGAGGGGTAGCAGCCCTTTCAGTAGTTGTAGGGGCAACAGTCTGGATGGTTGACTGATATGGCCTTGTAACAATAACCAAAACGGCCTTGCTGTGCTGATACGCGAACGGCTGAAAGCAAGGGGAAACTACAGCCGTAATTTTTCCCGAGGGCATCCAGCTTTACTGTATGGTTAAATGATGATGGCGTCCTCTTGGGTAAAAAATTTCGGAGGTAAAATAGTACCTCATTCGGATCTCCGGGCGGGGGCTACTCACCAGGATGTTGTTATCAGGAGAAAGAAAACTGGTGTTCTACGGGTCGGAGCGTGGAATGTCAGATCCCTTAATCGGGGAGGTAGGTTAGAAAATTTAAACAGGGAAATGGATAGGTTAAAGTTAGATATAGAGAGAATGAGTGAAGCTCGGTGGCAGGAGGAACAAGACTTTGGTCAGGGTTATAAATACAAAATCAAATATGGGTAATGCAGAAGTAAGTTTAATAATGAATAAAAAAATCGGAATGCGGGTAAGCTACTACAAACGGCAGAGTGAACGCATTATTGTGGCCAAGATAGACACGAGGCCCACGCCTACTACTACAGCAATACAGGTCTATATGCCAACTAGTTCTGCAGATGACTAAGAAATTGATGAAATGTATGATGAGATAAAAGAAATTATTCAGGCAGTGAAGGGAGACGAAAATTTAACAGTCATGGGTGATCGGAATTCAGTAGTAGGAAAAGGAAGAGACGGAAACGTAGTAGGTGAATATGGAATGGGAGTAAGGAATGAAAGAGGAAGCCGCCTGGTAGAATTTTGCACAGAGAATAACCTAATCATATCTAACACTTGGTTCAAGAATCATAAAAGAAGGTTGTATACATGGAAGAAGCCTGGAGATACTGATAGGTTTCAGATAGATTATATAGAGGTAAGACAGAGATTTAGGATCCAGGTTTTGAATTGTAAGACATTTCCAGGGGCAGATGTGGACTCTGACCACAATCTATTGGTTATGAACTGTAGATTAAAACTAAAGAAACTGCAAAAAGGTGGGAATTTAAGGAGATGAGACCTATATAAACTTACAGAACCAGAGGTTGTAGAGAGTTTCAGGGAGAGCATTAGGCAACGATGACAAGAATGAGGGAAAGAAATACAGTAGAAGAAGAATGGGTAGCTTTGAGAGATGAAATAGTGATGGCAGCAAAGTATCAAGTAGGTAAAAAGACGAGGGCTAATAGAAATCCTTGGGTAACAGAAGAAATATTTAATTTAATTGATGGAAGGAGAAAATACAAAAATACAGTAAATGAAGCAGGCAAAAAGGAATACAAACGTCTCAAAAATGAGATTGACAGAAAGTGCAAAATGGCTAAGCAGGAATGGCTAGAGGACAAATGTAAGGATGTAGAGGCGTGTATCACTAGGGGTAAGATAGATACTGCCTGCAGGAAAATTAAAGAGTCCTTTAGAGAACAGAGAACCACTTGCATGAATATCAAGAGCTCAGATGGAAACCAAGTTCTAAGCAAAGAAGGGAAAGCAGAATCGTGGAAGGAGTATATAGAGGGTCTATAAAAGTGCGATATCCTTCAGGACAATATCATGGAAATGGAAGAGGATGTAGATGAAGATGAAATGGGAGATATGATACTGCGTGAAGAGTTTGACAGAGCACTGAAAGACCTAAGTCGAAACAAGGCCCCGGGAGTAGACAACATTCCATTAGAACTACTGATAGCCTTGGGAGAGCCAGCCCTGACAAAACTCTACCATCTGGTGAGCAAGATGTATGAGACAGGCGAAATATCCTCAGTCTTCAAGAAGAACATAATAATTCCAATTCTAATGATAGCAGGGGTTGTCAGATGTGAAAATTACCGAACTGTCAGTTTAATAAGCCACGGTTGCAAAATACCAATACTAATTCTACACAGACGAATGGAAAAACTGGAAGAAACCGACCTAGGGGAAGATCAGTTTGGATTCCGTGGAAATTTGGAACACGCGAGGTAATACTGACCCTACGATTTATCTTATAAAATAGATTAAGGAAAGGCAAACCTACGTTTCTAGCATTTGTAGACTTAGAGAACCTTTTGGCAATGTTGACTGGAATACTCTCTTTCAAATTCTGAAGGTGGCAGGGATAAAATACAGGGAGCGAAAGGCTATTTACAATTTGTATAGAAACCAGATGGCAGTTATAAGAGTCGAGGGGCGTGAAAGGGAAGGGAGTGAGGCTGGGTTGTAGCCTATCCCTGATGTTATTCAATCTGTATATTGAGCAAGCAGTAAAGGAAACAAAAGAATAATTCGGAGTAGGAATTAAAATCCACGGATAAGAAACAAAAACTTTGAGGTTCGCCGATGACATTGTAATTCTGTCAGAGGCAGCAAAGAACCTGGAAGAGCAGCTGAACGGAATGGACAGTGTCTTGAAAGGAAGATATAAGATGAACACAACAAAAGCAAAACGAGGCTAATGGAATGTAGTCGAAGGTATTATATAAGGAAATGAGACGCTTGAAGTAGTAATGAGTTTTCCTATTTGGGGAGCAAAATAACTAATGATGTTCGAAGTAGAGAGGATATAAAACGTAGACTGGCAATGGCATGGAAAGCGTTTCTGAAGAAGAGAAAGTTGTTAACATCGAGTATAGAATTAAGTGTCAGGAAATGTTTTCTGAAAGTATTTGTATGGAGTGTAGCCATGTATGGAAGCGAAACGTCGACAGTAAATAGTTTGGACAAGAAGAGAATAGAAGCTTTCGAAATGTAGTGCTACAGAAGGATGCTGAAGACTAGATGGGCAGATCACATAACCAATGAGAAAGTACTGAATAGAATTGGAGAGAAGAGAAATTCGTGGTACAACTTGACGAGGAAGGGATCGATTGGTAGGACACATTCTGAGGCATCAAGGGATCACCAATTTAGTACTGGAGGGCAGCGCGGAGGGTAAAAGTCGTAGAGGGAGACCAAGAGATGTATACACTAAACAGATTCAGCAGTAAGTAGGTTGCAGTAGGTACTGGGAGATGAAGAAGCTTGCACAGGATGGAGTAGCATGGAGAGCTGTATCAAACCAGTCTCAGGACTGAAGATCACAGCAACAACAACTCTTTGTGAAGTTCACTCGATATTTTAATCACTGGAATAACATCACATACTCTCTCATAGCGTTTACTTTCATTTCGTTTACTCTTCCCATTCTGGATGCTTCCCTTTTCTCTTCACACAGTACAAATTCCTCTCGTATTTTATAATTATGTGGAAGTATGATACTATGCCTCCGGTGTCATACATTCTACTTAATAAGTAGAATGATCATTTGTTTCTCATTTCCTCCTATGACTTAAGCAGTTTCGTAGGAGAGCTCTCTATGTCTTCTGCTTTGTTTGAACACAACACATTAGCAGCAGTGTCAAAGTCTGAGTCTAATACTCGATGCCACGTGTCCTCCACGTGGACACCTATTTCCTCTTCTACAGCTACATCTACATCTACACGGATACTCTGCAAATAACAGTGAAGTGCGTGGCAGAGGAATCATCGAACCACCTTCACAATAACTGGCTATTATTCCAGTCTCCAACAGCGCGCGGGAATAAAGCTACACCTATATCATTCCGTGCGAGCTCTGATTTCCTTAATTTTATTATGATGATCGTTACTCCCTATGTAAGTCGGCGCCAACTAAATATTTTCGCAATCGGAGGAGAAATCTGGTGATTAAATTTCGTGAGAAGGCTCTGCCACAATGAAGAACGCCTTTGTTTTAATGAGATCCACCGCAAATCCTGCATCACGTCAGTGACACTATGTCCCCTATTTCGCGATAATAGAAGACTTGCTGCTCTTCTTTGTACTTTCTCGATGTACTCCGTTAATCCCACACAGCGCAACAGTACTGCAGAAGGAGACGTTCAAGCCTAATGTCTCTTTAGTGGATCTGTTACATTTTCTGAGTGTTCTGCCAATAAAACGCAGTGTTTCGTTTGCCTTCGCCACAACATTTCCTGCGTGTTCTTTGTCATTTAAATTGTTCTTAATTGTAATTCCTATGTATTTAGTTCAGTTTACGGCCTTTAGACTTGATTGATTTGTTGTGTAACCCAACGGTGACGGATGACGTCACACTTTTGATTATTTAGGGTCAATTGCCAATTTCACACCACACATATATCTTTTCTAAATCGTTGCATTTTATCTTCTGCCGTCTTTACCAGACGATAAACGACAGCATCATCTGCAATCAACCTAAGACGGCTGCTCAGATTGTCTCCTAAATCGCTTATATTGATAAGAAACGGTGGAGGACCTGTAACACTACCCGCTTCTGTTTTACTTCATGATCTTCCATCAGTTACTCTCTCATAGGAACTCAAGAATCCAGTCACATAACTGAGACGATATTCCTTAAGTATGCGATTTCACCACAATCCGCTTGTGTGGTATAGTGTCAAAAGTCTTATGGAAATCTAGAAATCAATTTGAAATCCCCTGTCAATAGCACTCAACAGTTCGTGTCTCTAAATACCTAACTGTGTTATTTAAATCCATGTTGACTGTGCATCAATAGATGGTTCTCTCCGATGTAATTAATAATGTTCGAATACAATATATGCTCCAGAATCCTGCTGCTGCACTTACCGATAGCGGACAGCCCTCCCCCTCTCCCCACCCCCCATGTCACCTTACCGTACAGCTCTTTCTTTCCATAATGTGTGATTTACAAAGAAAGTCCAATTCATTGTAAATCTTTTCAGTAAGGCCTATATCTTATTTAACCCTGCAGGTGTAGTTTTATGAGTAGATATAGATTGTTTATGATCACAGCAAGCTGTTCATCATGTTTCTGCATTTATTGCGCTCTACGTATTACCCACTATAGAAATGTTGCTACCGTAAGAAGATACTTAGATATCTGTTGATGATCGAAAAGTACTTCTTGTTAACGGATTCGACAACGCAGTGTTAAAGGTATTGCGTCGCCATTGTCTCTGCACTCATTTGTAACTCGTTGAATCGTATTTGCCAAAATTCTGAGAATACATTGGCACAATATCTCTTATAAGAAAGCCTACAGAACGAAATCCGAAGATGTAAGATCTCGTAGCCAATGAGCTGTACCACTTCTTTCGATCCACCGACATTGTTTTGTCGTTAAGACATATTCATGACTAATGTACAGGTTAACTGTCATTCTAGTATCCTTACAAAAGCTTATTTTGACAGACAATATTTATTAAACAAAACTATCTCCCTCTACAATCAAGAAGATATCAGTTTGAGGAACTGAATTCTGATATGAGACCTTGTTATAGTTTCTGAAGCACTAGGCATTAGAAGAACACAATACATGAATTAAAACTTACAGTCAAGCCAAATACTAGATCTAAACACCCTCTTCTTCAGCTTCTGACAACTAGTAACACTATTGCCAGTCAACAGAATATTCAAATGGTTGAAATGCCTCTGAACACTATGGGACATAACATCTGAGGTCATCAGTCCCCTGCACTTAGAACTACTTAAACCTAACGACATCACGCACATCCATGCCCGACGCAGGTTTCAAACCTGCGACCGTAGCAGCAGCAGCGCGGTTCCGGACTGAAGCGCATCGAACCGCTCGGCCACTGCGGCCGGCTAACAGAATATTACCCGAACAAAACCAGTAACTTTAGTTATCTGTATATATACACATACAATCATGTCGAACGTCACACCGTAACGATTACAGATGAAATTTACAGAGCTCTAGTTTCGAGACAACAAACTCACAACCAGCATGCAATCAGACACATTAAATACACGAAATGTTTTCGCATTTGCGATTAGGGACAACCGTCATCTGTATCACGGAATGATGAAAATGAAGACTTGTGCCAGACCAGGACTCGAAAACATATTTCCCGCTTTACGCGAGCGGTCTCGTTAACCGCTTTGGCTATCTGTGCACCATTCATGGCCGGATCCAAACTTCCATATATCGTCGTTCATGTGTCACAACCTGCACTCGTACACATTATGCAATTCCCGTACAGAGGGAGTACAATTTAATCGACAGTCTCTGCCTGGTATCAGAGTGTAAGGAGTTTCGAATTTTACTGTAGCAGATAGGTTAGAGAAAGGTGACTCGCTTCGAGATATGAGAGTGCTAGAAATATGATTCACTGGTGGCTGTAATCAAAAAAGGACTTTTGCATAGGATCCCACGCAGGTATGTGTTTGAATGGGAGAACTTGATTCAAAATCCGAGTATACTCGAGCGATTGCCGTCTATATTCAGTGTGAGGATATTTGTCTGGGCAAAAAAAAACAAAGAAAAGAAAACCTCATTCAGAGGTAATGCCGTAACTCGATTTGTAAAGCAGGTATAGCTTTTAACGTGGGTACTTGTATACACCGGTAGAACCAAGACCGCTTGTGGTGGTTGTGTTTTTTCAACACCTCGCTCTTTGTAAGACAATTAAGCCTCTCTTTATAGGACATAGTGGCACCACTCGCAAGAAAACTTATTAGACATGTCGACCCAAGGCTGATTTTCGGTCAGTATTATTGTTTCGTGTCACAGGCAATCAGTTATTGACGATGTATTATACTTAGTAGTAGGGTATGTGTGATGGGTTCGCCTTGAGCCTAAGGCTTATAAAGTATGTGTTTGGGTTCTGAGATGTGCAAAGGAAATAGCTGTGTCCAGTCATAAGGAAGGTATGGATTTGATGTGCAATACTGTGATGACAAAGGGAGGTATATGTCAAGTCATAAGAATGGTAAAGATATTTCTATGTCCAGAGCTACAGCTGACGGCAGGGTGTATTTCCGAGGTTGAAGACACGTTTGCTGGTTCTCTAGATATGAGAAAGACGTTATTGGATTTTGTAAATTATAGTGGGTTGTTTGGAATCTGCTACATCACCGAGATCTGTATTAGCGAGTGGGAATATCGGTTACCACGCAAATGTCTTCGCAGACGTGAAAATTGTCTCAGTCGAACGTAAAAAACTCTGCCGATGTTGCTCATAAAACTGGACTTTGTCTATTTTCGTGGAAAAAGGACATTTACTATGGTCGGGAATGTTTTGATTTATTATAGGAGTCTAGCTGATGGTAAATAAATAATGGAGCGGACGAGACCCATACAAGAGAGCTGCCAAGGCGTCCTACGTGACGTGAAACAAAGTCCAAGAAAGAGAGGTATTGGGAGCCTGTCCTGTTATATCTATAACTGTTATCGAGGCATTTCGATTGCGGACGCCCCATTCAGCCGGCGGTACTTGCGCCTTGGCGTCAGAACGGGCAGGGAGAGTGGCTCAAATGGCTCTGAGCACTATGGGACTTAACTTCTGAGGTCATCAGTCCCCTAGAACTTAGAACTACTTAAATCTAACTAACCTTAGGACATCACACACATCCATGCCCGAGGCAGGATTCGAACCTGCGACCGTAGCGGGCGCAGTTCCAGATTGAAGTGCCTAGAACCGCTCGGTCACTCCGGCCGGCCAGGGAGAGTGTCGGTGTAGTAGGTCGATTCCACAGTTTGTAGATGGATGCGAAGGCAGTCTTTTAGGACGAGGATTTCCCTGATTAGTGTGATGTTTTTTTTTTTTTTTTGCATCAGCTGTGATAACGTGTATTGGTTTCGGTTAGGATGATTTTTTAGTAGGCGTGTGTAGTGAACGTCAAACGGCGAAAGAGGGTATTTGCCTGCAGGTAATACACTGCTTTTAACTCCTATCTGTCCAACAGCGGTATGTAGTCAGTTGAGCGTTTTCCTCCCCTAGCTTGTAGGTGTAGGATAAAGTCTGAGTGCTTCTGTCGATGGTTTCGAGTGGTATAATTTTTTTTTACCAGCAGGTTAACACCAGTTGCCACTTTTGCCATTTTAAACCGTTCTTCTGCAGTGCTATGCATATAGTTGTGTAATTAGGACCAATCATTGTGATTAGGATCGATATTTTGCGTAAGTTTAGAGTGGTATAATTTTTTCCCAGCAGGATAACAGGATCGTCAGTTTTTGCGATTTTAAACGGTCCTTGTGCAGCGCTGTGCATATAATTGTGTAATTAGGTCCGATCTTTGTGATAAATTGCGATATTTGCGTGAGTTTTGAGTGGTATCGGGATTTTTTTTTTTTTTTAAAGCAGGATAATAAAATGTTCAAATGTGTGTGAAATCTTATGGGACTTAACTGCTAAGGTCATCAGTCCCTAAGCTTACACACTACTTAACCTAAATTATCCTAAGGACAAACATACACACCGATGCCCGAGGGAGGACTCGAAGCTCTGCCGGGACCAGCCGCACTGTCCATGACTGCAGCGCCCTTCGACCGCTCGGCTAATCCCGCGCGGCGGAGGATAATACCAGTTGTATGGTATAGTTATTTTGTGTGATTTTAAGCCGTCCTTGTGCAGCGCTATGCTTATACACTCCTGGAAATTGAAATAAGAACACCGTGAATTCATTGTCCCAGGAAGGGGAAACTTTATTGACACATTCCTGGGGTCAGATACATCACATGATCACACTGACAGAACCACAGGCACATAGACACAGGCAACAGAGCATGCACAATGTCGGCACTAGTACAGTGTATATCCACCTTTCGCAGCAATGCAGGCTGCTATTCTCCCATGGAGACGATCGTAGAGATGCTGGATGTAGTCCTGTGGAACGGCTTGCCATGCCATTTCCACCTGGCGCCTCAGTTGGACCAGCGTTCGTGCTGGACGTGCAGACCGCGTGAGAGGACGCTTCATCCAGTCCCAAACATGCTCAATGGGGGACAGATCCGGAGATCTTGCTGGCCAGGGTAGTTGACTTACACCTTCTAGAGCACGTTGGGTGGCACGGGATACATGCGGACGTGCATTGTCCTGTTGGAACAGCAAGTTCCCTTGCCGGTCTAGGAATGGTAGAACGATGGGTTCGATGACGGTTTGTATGTACCGTGCACTATTCAGTGTCCCCTCGACGATCACCAGTGGTGTACGGCCAGTGTAGGAGATCGCTCCCCACACCATGACGCCGGATGTTGGCCCTGTGTGCCTCGTCGTATGCAGTCCTGATTGTGGCGCTCACCTGCACGGCGCCAAACACGCATACGACCATCATTGGCACCAAGGCAGAAGCGACTCTCATCGCTGAAGACGACACGTCTCCATTCGTCCCTCCATTCACGCCTGTCGCGACACCACTGGAGGCGGGCTGCACGATGTTGGGGCGTGAGCGGAAGACGGCCTAACGGTGTGCGGGACCGTAGCCCAGCTTCATGGAGACGGTTGCGAATGGTCCTCGCCGATACCCCAGGAGCAACAGTGTCCCTAATTTGCTGGGAAGTGGCGGTGCGGTCCCCTACGGCACTGCGTAGGATCCTACGGTCTTGGCGTGCACCCGTGCGTCGCTGCGGTCCGGTCCCAGGTCGACGGGCACGTGCACCTTCCGCCGACCACTGGCGACAACATCGATGTACTGTGGAGACCTCACGCCCCACGTGTTGAGCAATTCGGCGGTACGTCCACCCGGCCTCCCGCATGCCCGCTATACGCCCTCGCTCAAAGTCCGTCAACTGCACATACGGTTCACGTCCACGCTGTCGTGGCATGCTACCAGTGTTGAAGACTGCGATGGAGCTCCGTATGCCACGGCAAACTGGCTGACACTGACGGCGGCGGTGCACAAATGCTGCGCAGCTAGCGCCATTCGACGGCCAACACCGCGGTTCCTGGTGTGTCCGCTGTGCCGTGCGTGTGATCATTGCTTGTACAGCCCTCTCGCAGTGTCCGGAGCAAGTATGGTGGGTCTGACACACCGGTGTCAATGTGTTCTTTTTTCCATTTCCAGGAGTGTAGTTGCGTAATTAGGAACTATCTTGTGGAGAAGTCAGTACCGCCCATGCG
Source organism: Schistocerca americana (assembly GCF_021461395.2). Classification (NCBI taxonomy): domain Eukaryota; kingdom Metazoa; phylum Arthropoda; class Insecta; order Orthoptera; family Acrididae; genus Schistocerca; species Schistocerca americana. The sequence continues at coordinate 556,855,985 of NC_060124.1, read as the reverse complement.
ATGCTACGCCTCCCCACATCATTACACCCGGACCACTAAAACTATCGAGTCCAATAGTGTTCCTGTGCGCATTACGTGTTACCTCATCCCGCCGAGTAAGAGTACGTCCGTCACTACTCAGAATTAATCTGCTCTCATCTCACAAGAGCACGCGACGCCACTGACCTTTGGTCCAGTCCCTGTGCTCTTGGCACGTCCGTAAATGATGCCACCGATGTGCGGGGTCAGCGGAACGCAACTGCCGTCGAGCAAAGCTATCACCCTCACTCAGTCGCCGTGTCAGTGTGGAGTGTGATGTTGCAGTCCTCTCAGCTGTGGTTGTAATTGCATCCGCTGTCTGACGTGGGTCCCACGTTGTTCGTTGCACATTGTAGCGGTCGCCTGCTGTTGCAGTCGACCGTGTTCGAATACATGCTTTCCTTCCACGGCAGTGCCTGTGATTCGGAAAGCGCTCTTTGACCTTGAAGCACTGGTGCGAGCAACACCAAACTTGTAGGACACACTCGTCACACATCGTCCTCCTTTCAGTTTCCCGATCGTTCTTCCCCATGTGAAGTCATGCGAATGTTATCTCTGGGACATGCTCTAATGAAGAACACCACCGCAGTGCACCATACTACTCGTTGATCTACATCTACGTAGATACTCCGCAAATCACCGTACGGTGCGTGGCGGAGGGTACCCCGTACCACTACTTGTCATTTCCTTTCCTGTTCCACTCGGGAACAGAGCGTGGGAACAACGACTATCTATGTGCTTCTATATGATCCCAAATTCCTCGTATCACATCTTCGTGGTCCTTACGCGAAACGTATGTTGACGGCAGAAGAATCATTCGGCAATGAGCTTCAAATGCAGGTTCTCTAAATTGCCACCTGCGTCGCCCCCGCCAGTCAGCCCGCAAGCTATTCGTTCGTTTCTTTCGTCAGTCGACTCGACTGAATCGAGTTATCGAGTGGTTGTACTTTCCTTTGTAGCACGCGCTTCCGCATCATCGCATTTTATACGTTTCTGTCTGACACACAGATAGCTAACACATCCCCACGAGAAAAGTCGCGGCCTTTCTAGTTACCTCGGTGCGTTATTCTGTCTGGCATTTGTTCGAGAGGCCGGCCGCTGTGGCCGAGGGGTTCCAGGCGCTTCATTCCGGAACCGTGCGACTGCTACAGTCGCAAGTTCGAATCCTGCCTCGGGCATGGATGTGTGTGATGTCCTTAGGTTAGTTAGGATTAAGTAGTTCTGAGTCCTAGGGGACTGATGACCTCAGATGTTAAGTCTCATGGTGCTCAGAGCCAATTGAACCATTTGATCAAGAACAGTCGCGAATGTTCTATTGATTTCTTGTACAGAGAAGCTTCGATACGTACCGTTATAAATACGAACTACTCGCCGAAAAGGAAGCTAGTTTACATTCAGAAGGAGAAATATTATTTGGTTATGCAAGCGTTGTCTGTTTGTCCTAGATCTCACTATCCTACTTTGCACACGCTGTACAAAATATTTGCTTGTCTACCTGCATCTATTGCTACAGTAGAAAGAAGTTTCTCATCACTGCGACGTACAAAGACATAGCTGACGTGAATAATGAAGGAGGATCGACGTAATGGCTTAGCTCTGTTGAACACTCATCCTTACATTCATTGTTATATTGACGATCTAATTAACCAATTTGCCAGGAAGAATAGGCGCATACAATTCATCATCATTTAAGGGAGAGAACCACAATTGTAACTTTTTTATATCATAAGATGGCATTGTCTTTATATGTGTACAATTAGTTTAAATGAAACTTTCGTAAACTTAGCATGTGACGTGATTATTTTTTATTACGGTAAAAGTAAAGGTAGCTCAAGATATCTATAGCGCCCCCTCCTTGACGTTTTCTGTGTGCTCCACTGGCTCTCGGAATGGGCAACGCATTGGCCTACGGGCTTCCCTTAAGGGGCTCCGTAGCGCCCTATACTTGCAATGTTAAAATAACGCTTATAAATTACATCTTTCCTCACAAAGTATTTGAGGTACGAAGTTGAACTTTTTACAGATTATTTATTGGAATGTGGGCTACAACTTAACACAGGGATTTTACAAAATTTTAGTTCAGTTATTAAAGATGATTTTTTTTCAATTGCAATGAAAATTCACAACATTTTTTGGAATTTTTTATTTATATATTCAAAAATATACAGTTTTTTGGAAAAAGGCTGTGTTAAATTATGCAGAAGGTACTGTGTAACATTTACTGAAAGTTTGAAACAAATGTTTGGAAGATCCTTAGAAAACATGTAATTAGTATGAGAAAATAAAAGTTTTGGGAATCGAGCGATAAAGATTGGATTAACTTTTTAGTGCATTCCAGGTCCATAGGATGGATTATCTTCATTCTCTGCAAACTCCTCCTCCAGCTTCCTCTTGTTCCTCCTCCTCTTTACTCTTGCTTGTATTTCTAGACTCTTTACAGCCCTGTCTGCAGCCCGAAGGCGTTCCTTGTCTAAAGCAAGCATCGCTCGTTGTTGTGTTCGTAGATTTTGCTACCATTTTCTTCAGTTGCAGTTACTGCAACACTGTTCCAAAAGGTAGTCATGTATGAACACTTATCACATTTCAGTTGTATTTCACTAGCAAGTCCTACGTGCTTTATTATGGAGAGTTCCAGACCAACTTCACTACAATGAATACATCTTACACAGTTTGAAAAAATTCCTTTGAGAACCGACATATCAAATATTTCATTCACATCCGATTCGCCCATAAAACATTCATAGTTTTCACTCATTGAACCAAGCTTCTTCTGTGAAGTATTTTCTTTCCCACTTTGACTGCTATGGGCAGGTGTACTTGAGAGGTTAGGTTCACTCACTTGGTTATCGTCTTTATTGTTTACAGTAATAACACATACCTTTGGTTTTCCAACATTTCTCCTTTTCTTAAAAGCCTTCAGTGGATTTCTAATAACTTTACTTTTACTCATTATTATACTTCAACAAAACAAAGACTCAAGAAACAGAATTAATTACGAATATTTTCGAGATAACGACAGAGTAAATAAACATGAAACAATCGACAATCACACCAGCGATATATATTGAACCATCACAGGTTAGCCACAACACATACTTTATCTCACATCACTAAAATGTACCTGATGAACACGGACGTTAATAATAACACCATTTGACAGCAGTTTAACAGCGCCACAGTGGGTCACGCCCATGTAGAACACATTTCAAAAAAAATTTAAAAATAGTTGTAGTCTTCGGAATTGAATAAATTGTATATCTATTAAAAGGTAATAGTCTGCAGATTCAGAAAACACAAAAAAGTAAAAATTGAACTTTTCTTGATTTTGAGCCTTTCCGGAGCCCCTTAACGGCGTTTTCGTGAAGTTTTCAGTGATAACAGAGAAGCAATACCGCCTGAAATGACTAGAGATGTCAATGTGGGACGCACGACGAACGTATCCGCTAGGACAGTGACGTCAAATCTGGCGCTATAGTGTGTAAGGTGGCTATAATATCGCACCCTACAAGCACTCATCCACATACTTTGCCGTGATCTACAAACACAATTAGCTATCATGTGATAGATTGTACATCGTATATATGAATATATAAAGGAGACTGACTTTGTCACGTACGTCTTGTAAATAATTGTTAAAAAAAATGGATCAAATGGCTCTGAGCACTATGGGACTTAACATCTTAGGTCATCAGTCCCCTAGAACTTAGAACTAATTAAACCTAACTAATCTAAGGACATCACACACATCCATGCCCGAGGCAGGATTCGAACCTGCGACCGTAGCAGTCCCGCGGTTCCAGACTGCAGCGCCAGAACCGCACGGCCACCACGGACGGCAAAATAATTGTTACCGCTTATTTCATGAAAGGTGACGGAGTGTCTTTGTTATAAAAACGGCATAACGAATGATTGCCTATACTAGTAGAGGTTCAAATGCCAGTGGAAATGAAGCGGCTGGCGGAACTGAAGCCCTGGGTGGAAGGCCCACACAGGTGTGTTGGTCCTGCATAAGCATAGGAAATAGCAAGATGGACGTCGTAATACCTAAGCGTTGGAGCACGACAGAGTTGCGACCGGCCGGTTTTGTAGCCGAATCGGAAGGATTATACTTCGGAATTGCTGAAAATCTTGGACGCAGGTGAGAGGAACGAAGAAGAGGCATCTCGGAAACCACGCAGGCTGAGTTATTTCCAAGGATTTTTACTCAGAAGCGTACCATTGTACGAGTATAGGTTGTTCCTCGCAAATTTGCCGCGCTGGACGACAAAAGACTAAAATATGGTTGGCCGGCGTTCAGAAGTATCTGTAAAGAGGGAGAATATTCCATGGTTTCGGGAATATGATTCGTTTTCGGAATTACGAGAGTGGAGAGCCAAGCCTCGTTGGAAAGCCAGTGCTGGAGAGACGCGGTCTTCCGTTTTGAGCTCCCGTGTGTGACGGTCGCTCAGTATCAGCTTCTTGTTGGTACGGAGGGACTTGCAGTCTTTGCTCTGTCGAGATTTTACACTTAGGACGGTTAGGCACTGTACTATTGTGAACTTATACGATTCTGCACCTCCCCTCCGGGTTGGAAGTCGTCGTTGAGTACGTAGCGTTCAGTGATTGAGAGCACTTCTTCTGCCTACACTTACGTTGAGACGTTATCTGAACTCCGTCCTTGTGGCTGGGAGTTCCCGTTTCTCGTCTGTAGAACACAGAGAGGAAAAGACAGTATTAGAGTATAGTAGTCAGAGGGCCGCCTTCAGCCGTCCTACTCCTTTAAAGAGTTTATTTTGTGGCTGGAGTTCTTCCATCGTCGCTCACGTGTACGAGAACCATCACACCGATGCACCGGACGCAGTACGTACCGTGATATTGCTGATTACTTTGGCTTATTAGGGGCTATGAGGCTAAACAGCTGTGATCACGTAGGATTTGTTTCCACTGACGTTGCACTCCATTGTAGATCATCTTTAAAAGTAGTGTGTTCTTGTGTTAGGTAGATAGATGATGTCAGTCATTTCGCATTATTTATATTAGATCGCGCAGTCATATCAAAAGGGCAGAGTTGTTCAATGGATTAGTAATTTTAGTTAGGAAATATAAACATTTGTAATAAAGATTGTTTTTAATATACCGGTACAATAAATGTATAAGCAGCAACAACGTTTATCATTTAGTATAATTAGTCCCCTTAATCGTTCATTTCTGTTTAGGTTGGAATTTATATGTTAAAGAGCATTAAGAGATCCTAAGATCTGCTTCAGGGGGTAGTCAGATAGGGCCAAATCTTCATTTTAGCGTTTATGATTTTCCGTTGCGCACAGTCATTTAACACCCGCCCACAGTAGCATCATGGAAGTGCTATGGCAGCAGACGATCGACGCAAGTACTTTTGCTAAGTACCTGCAGCGCCTTTCTGGCCATGTGACCACGTCGCTTGGAGCTTAGACGAATAGTGGTCAGAGGAGTGCCGATTTCGGCTGGTAAGAGCTGATGATAGGTTTCGAGTGTGTTGCGGAGCGCATGAATCCACGGACCCAAGGCACTGTACAAGCTTGTGGCGGCTCCATAATGCTGTGGGCTGAACCGATCATTTTTGGAAATGGTTGTGTTCGGCTACAACGATGGAGTTCTTATGGATGACAAGGTGCGATGTCACTATGCCACAGTTGTTCGCGATTGGTTTGAAGATCATCCTGAAAGATTCGAGCGACTGATCTGACCACTCAGATCGCCGGTCTTGAATCCCACCGAACATTTTTGGACATAAGCGAGAGGTCAGTTTGTGAACAAAATGGCGCACCGGCAACACTTTCGCAGTTATGCACGGCTAAAGAGGCAGCATAGCTCACAAGGGAACCCGCCCATCACACCGCCTTCAGATTTAGTTTTAAGTTGGCACAGTGGATAGGCCTTGAAAAACTGGACACAGATCAATCGAGGAAACAAGAAGAAGTTGTGTGGAACTATGAAAAAATAAGCCAAATATACAAACTGAGTAGTCCATGCGCAAGATAGTCAACATCAAGGAGACTCTGAGCTCGGGAGCGGTGTGGTCCCGTGGTTAGCGTGAGCAGCTGCGAACCGAGAGGTCCTTGGGTCAAGTCTTCCCTCGAGTGAAAAGTTTAATTCTTTATTTTCAGATAATTATTATCTGTCCGTCCGATGCGAGGTAACTGCGCCGTAGTATGGGGACGCTACACCCTAACAAACATGGAAAGGTAGAAGAATCATTTACCCATTCCCCAAGGGTACAAGTTAGGTGCGTGGACAACATATTCCTGTCATGTGACGCACATGCCGTCACCAGTGTTGCATAGAATATATCAGACGTGTTTTCCTGTGGAGGAATCGGTTGACCTATGATCAAATGTTTTCGGTTCCCATTGGAGAGGCACGTCCTCTCGTCTGCTAATCGCACGGTTTTGCGGTGCGGTCACAAAACACAGACACTAAACTTATTACAGAGAACAGAGACGTCAATGAACGAACGGAAAGATCATAACTTTGCGAAAATAAAGAAATTAAACTTGTCACTCGAGGTAAGACCTGAACCAAGGACCTCTCGTTCCGCAGCTGGTCACGCTAACCACGGGACCACGGCGCTCCTGAGCTCACACCATCCTTGATGTTGCCTATCTTACACATAGACTACTCAGTTTGTATATTTTGTTTATTTTTTTCATAGTTCCACACAACTTCTTCCTGTTTTCTCGATTGATCTGTGTTCAGTTTTTCAAGGCCTATCCACTGTGTCGACTTCTAACTAAATCTGAGGGGGGGTGCGATGGGGAGGTTCCCTTGTCAGTATTTCTGCGGGTACATCCGACGACCTCTTGAGTCCATGCCACGTCGAGTCTCTACACTACACCGGACGAGAGGAGGTTCGACACGATACTAGGAGGTATCTCATGACTTTTGACATCTCTGTCTGTGGCACCTGTGTGGCATTGCGAATGACAGGTGAGCCGTGGTATACCCGCTGCCCCCCGCATTCTCCGACTCTTGGAGCACCACACATCGAATCAGCAACCACAGGCGCGCTCCGAATACCGACTCAGTTAACCTCGCCTGGTTCGGAGCTGCGCTCGACGCGCTCGCACACGCAGCGGCCGCGCCGTTCTGCCGTTCTTCGGCATTCCTGGAAGCGGATAAGGGCGCCGTGGTAATTGCGCGCCCGCAGTCGGCCTACCGCCGGTGAGGGCGGCTTTGCTAAATTAACACGCGCGTCTGGTCGGCCGGCGGTGCGCTAATGCCATCAATCACCGTCCGCAAGAAGCGTTATTAACAGCCGCCTTCATTAGGTCCCCCTCACGCCCACGGCGCTGCCGGTAGATTGTTTTTGCTCTTCTGGGAAGCGCCGTGCCGCTCCGCGCCGCGCATAATTCACCTCTCCGGCCGAAGCCTGCTATAGTCTGGCGCCACGGCCGCTGTCGGAGCCTTTCTCTACCGGCGCTCGCTCGCGGCAAATCTGCTTTGTTTTAATGGCAACGGCTGGCGCCACATTGTTCCCGTTCCTCGCGCCTTACTGCGTTGCGAGACGACAGACTTGCAACTGCCCAGATTTTCTCGGTAATGAAAGTAATGATTCGCTCAAAAATCACGACCTTTAGCGCGAAAGAGATTTTTTGATACTCAAGTAACAAGAGAATGGAATTAGATGAAACGATGAAGTTCTAAAGGATATTTCTAAGATGTTAATCATACACTAAACTTACACTGTATACTTTTAATTAATATTGTGTTTATACTGGTTGATGGTGAGCAGGAAAGGTAGTTATTAGTATTTTATTAATGATCTCATTCATAAGCAGCCATACCACAGTCATCAAGTCTCTCAAGAAAGTCATAATTTAGCTTGTTTAATCAGAATCGGACGATGACAATCCTTGTCCGCAGTCTTGATAATTCGAAGCGATCTGCAATCCTGTAAATAAAATATCTTGGTTTTCTTGCGTTGCGTAGTCAGTCGGGAAACCTCGGATCAAGCGGAAAGTTTGCTTTGATAGAGTTTAATTATCCGATGAAATAATGGAGCTCTTGGATCTAATAACAGCACGTTCGTTTCCAATTCATCGGAAGTTCCCTTCTGATTACCAACGAAACGACACCTCCGTGCAAATTTCCAATTAGAGAATACATATATAACGAAATTCCTTACACACCTTTGATGTAAATGCCCAGTATATATTTTCTTGAGTAGCATACAATATATATTCAGTCTCTTTCTTCCAGTAATATCGATAGCAAAATTACAATTATTCAATGCGGCTATTCGGCACGGGGAATATCCTAAAAGTCCTCTCAACACACCGGAGATAATATTACAAAGAGTAATTATGCGCTCATGGAGTAGTAATAGTACTGTACTACTTTGCGCATCGATGCTGCGAGTATATAGATGGTCAAGTAGGAAACGTAATTCACTCATAGAATTGTGCAGGGACAATTAGTAGAATATAAAGAGATATTACACTGAACGTAAATAAAGCATACAGTTTCAGTTTCAGCTGAAAGTAATTCTGTCGAAGTAAGTGTCGACGAGAATTTCAGAGATTACATAGCAAAAGCAGCTTTTTCTTCAGGAATTAATACTGACTGTCACCTCAACTGGAGCGAAAGCACAAATAAACCAGCCAAGGAAATGTCATAATTCTGAGCTCACACGAGTCTTGCAATCGTTGTGTAACAGACAATGTCCTTTTGTTCCATACTGTTCCTATATCCACTCCACCTTTGACTATGGAATCATTTTTCTTTTAGTGGTTCACACAGAAAACGTGGACACACTCTTCAAACTTCCGGAAGGGGCCAATGGAACTATAATTTAAAATATACTGCTTGACAGTTTATAAGGAAATGAGACACTGTTCAACAAGATTAATTACAGGCAATGAAGGACCATATGAAACACACTAGATGCATAACAGAGGTGGAATAGCATATTTATAACGGAAAATGGTGCAGATTTCACCGCATGGGAGAACAGGACGCTCCAGATAGATAACGTTCATGTTTTACACAGGCTATACTCTCAACATAAAGGCAGATATCGGACTCCCAATACGGCACATCCGCTCCAAGTCCACTAACACATGTTTTGCACCTGTTATTCATGCTGACTACCAAACTGTTAAGGAATCCTTGTGGAGCATTGTCCCACTCCTGTCTCAAGGCGGTTTCCAGTTGTTGCTCGGTTCGGTGACAAGGATGTTCGGTGAGAAACATGTCCTCCGAGAGGATCCCAGGTCTATAGGGTTTAGGTCTCGAAAGTATGCAGACCTTTCCATATGTTCAGTACCTATCATCGTGTCCGACGCTTGTTGGGTCCTGTGTGGGCGGGCATTATTGTCCACATACAAAAAGTCGAGACCCACCCCACCCTCAACAGACGGACGTGATGCGGAATAGTCTCCCAGCAATACTGCTGTGTTTTAACGGCACCTCTCGCGAAGATAAGCAGCGGTGCTCGGCCATTGTGAATAATTCCTGTCCACACCATAAAGCCTAGGGCTTACCGACAACGATCATAAACATTCTGTGGTCTGTAACGCAAATCCCTCTCTCTCCATACCAACTGGTCACCTGAATCACTTGCCACACTGAAGCAGTACTCGTCGGAGAACATCACCCTGGTCCACTGTTGCTGACCCCCAAGCAACACGCTCCATACACCAACGTACTCCATAGCGACGATGGCGTCGCTTCAGTGGAATGCTTTTAAAGGTCCTACAGTCTTCCGAGCATAGCAACCAACATGATTTAATCATCACGAAATGATTCTGGAGTACGTCTGCAGCGATCTGCCTAGGAGTGAGATACTTGTTCCTTTTGCCCATTATGGCTACGTGTCGATCCTCTTGCGGTGTGGTGACCCATATGTGACCACCGGCATGCTTTTGCATTGTATTTCCATCTTCAACGGTCTTTTTTAATCGTGAGATGACTCTTTTGGACACATCCACTGCTGTGGCCACAGTAGTGATACTTCGAGCGGCCTCGACTCGTCCAACTGCTCGTCCACGATCACAAGTGTTGTGACCACTTTAAACGCTGTGCGGTTCGACAGTGGATACAGGAGCGAGGAACAGATGCCGTTCATGAATGGATATAAGTTTCCTCTACTTCTAATAACTTTATTGCAGTATTTCCAGCGTCAGCTGCTAACAGTAAACGTGAATGAAGAAGTGTACACACACACAAAAGATTCACAAATCTGTCACTCCTCAACCCAGTGTTTGTTCAGAAGGCGGAAGATGTCGAGCCCTGGCCACTATGAAAGTCTGTAAACGTTATTCAACTCGCAGACACACAGAAATGGGCTCAGTGCAGCAATGTTCGAACTTAAGTACAGCGGCTGCTGAGCCCTCGAGAGGGGATTTTTTATTTATTTATTTACTAAGGTTGCAGAGTGACCCACCACCTTAGTAACTATAGTGGGTCGCTTTCTGCTACAGACTAGAAAACTTTCAGAATTTTAGAACTTTTCTTGTTTTTATATAATTAAATTGTTAAGTAAAGAAGGAAAACAAAAGAACACAAAACACATAAAGTACAATAGGGAAATACATAACTCTATTCTTAAGACGAAAATAATAACGAAAGGGAAGATTTAGATAGAAAGACATGTCCCTTTACCTTTATCTAGCTATTTCAAGTGGAGGGCTTCGGTAAACACTTCAGGCCTATCTCACCTGAATTAGCATAATACGAGCTGCATTCAAGTTATAAGGCCTCCGATTTCTTTTCTCCAGACTGGAAAGAGACAGAAACATGCGCATTGTTTTAAAATGAGGCCTTGTTCATTGTCAATACATCCCAGAGATGGCAGCACCGTACGGCAGATGGAATATTACCGCCAGCGGCGAGAATGAGAACTGTTTTAAATACTTAAAATGGCGACGGTTTCCTTACTTGAACAGCGTGCAATCATTCGTTTTCTGAATTTGCGTGGTGTGAAACCAATTGAAATTCATCGACAGTTGAAGGAGACATGTGGTGACGGAGTTATGGATGTGTCGAAAGTGCGTTCGTGGGTGCGACAGTTTAATGAAGGCAGAACATCGTGTGACAACAAACCAAAACAACCTCGGGCTCGCACAAGCCGGTCTGACAACATGATCGAGAAAGTGGAGAGAATTGTTTTGGGGGATCGCCGAATGACTGTTGAACAGATCGCCTCCAGAGTTGGCATTTCTGTTGGTTCTGTGCACACAATCCTGCATGACGACCTGAAAATGCGAAAAGTGTCATACAGGTGGGTGCCACGAATGCTGACGGACGACCACATGGCTGCCCATGTGGCATGTTGCCAAGCAATGTTGACGCGCAACGACAGCACGAATGGGACTTTCTTTTCGTCGGTTGTGACAATGGATGAGACGTGGATGACATTTTTCAATCCAGAAACAAAGCGCCAGTCAGCTCAATGGAAGCACACAGATTCACCACCACCAAAAAAATTTCGGGTAACTGCCAGTGCTGAAAAAATGATGGTGTCCATGTTCTGGAACAGCGAGGGCGTAATCCTTACCCATTGCGTTCCAAAGGGCACTACGGTAACAGGTGCATCCTTCGAAAATGTTTTGAAGAACAAATTCCTTCCTGCACTGCAACAAAAACGTCCGGGAAGGGCTGTGCGTGTGCTGTTTCACCAAGACAACGCACCCGCACATCGAGCTAACGTTACACAACAGTTTCTTCGTGATAACAACTTTGAAGTGATTCCTCATGCTCCCTATTCACCTTACCTGGCTGCTAGTGACTTTTGGCTTTTTCCAACAATGAAAGACACTCTCCGTGGCTGCACATTCACCAGCCGTGCTGCTATTGCCTCAGCGATTTTCCAGTGGTCAAAACAGACTCCTAAAGAAGCCTTCGCCGCTGCCATGGAATCATGGCGTCAGCGTTGTAAAAAATGTGTACGTCTGCAGGGCGATTACGTCGAGAAGTAACGCCAGTTTCATCGATTTCGGGTGAGCAGTTAATTAGAAAAAAAATCGGAGGCCTTAGAACTTGAATGCACCTCGTATATCCTACTATAGCTACGTGAGATCCACAAGAAAGTGTACGCCACTATCTGTATGAAATGAATGAAACTATTATAAATATATATATTTACATGGCAGTACACGTTATGACTAATTGCACAACTAACTAATACTTAATCCACAATCGCCACCATTATCGCTAATAGCTTGCCACATTTTTGGCATTCTTTTCACGAGTTTCTCTGCATATTCTCTTAGTAACGATCTCCATTTTGTCCTGATTTTATACGACAGCTGCTTCGAAGTATATATTGGCTTTCCTTTAAGCATCTTCTTAATATGCTACCCAATATCTGCGATCGGATTCGCATCCGGAGACACTGCAGGCCAGTCCAGCGTTTGCACGCTGCACAGCGACGGCTGCGATGTTTCGGATCAGTATCCTCTTGAAGCACCTAGTCTCCCTCGTTCGAACCAAATAACTTCTTGAAGGACCTCAGAAGGCATTTTTGATAAAAATTGCACTTTTTTCAGCGTTTAAACTGGCTGTAGGTAAGTGCAAACACCCAGAACCGCGTTTAGAGAAACATTCCTAAACATGCACTTTTATCGGGCCATTGACAGTCCGTCCAAGCGACCTTCCACACTTCGAACATCAGGCTTTTGAAAGAGGAGACCAGGTCCAAAAATATGATTTACAAGGAACATCGCCTCCTGACGCTTCAGATACCTTTCACTCTCTTTAAAATGCTATCGACAAACCGAAACACTCAATTCTGACACCGTTTAGCTATGCACTGTGAAACGCCCGCTAAATCACGCAGGACTAACAGATAATTAGGATTGTGGAAAGGGCCAAGGGAGATGCGGTCGGATTCATTTCACAATTGCAATTTATTATCATTTATTTCACAAATACACTTCTGAAAGAACTACGTTGCTCGGCGGCTGAAGGCCTCCAAACAGATGCCTAATAATAAGTTCAATTTTGAAAAGACCTGACACACAGTTAAATTTACGAACAAGATAAATCGTATACACATATGAGATCAGCATGCGGAGCTGTTGAAGGCCGCCGGATCAAATGTTCAAAATTCCAAATATACTATGATGATTACTGAAGACAGAAGGCCAGATGGTTTTAAGATGCTAACAGGGCTGATAGCCCACAAGGTGCATACAAAGAGATAAACAAACGCAATAAGATGGCTGAAGGCCGCAAAGTTAAATTCCGCAAATTAAGGAAATATATATTGCAACAGTCTGCAAAAGAATACATTAAGATTAAAAATTTCCTGTTGTAACAACGGCGCAAGGCCAACAATAACTTGTAAAATCTTTCAGAGGAAATTACAATAACCTTTCAAGAGCAGAAGGCTATAATGCTTGGACTTGAAGGAAACTCTGACAACATATTTCCGGGGCTGAAGGCTCACAACGAACCTTGCCAAATTAAAAATATAAAATACAGTTAAATTACAACAACATTAAGAGTGCAAAAAGGATAATTAAGAGAACGGCACTCTGGAGTCTCCAGTGGATCGGTCTGCCCTCGTTCACTTAGGCGAGACAGGTGGTGAGTCCAACTACACTTCATTCGTGCGAACCCAATCAAGGGACAGTCACGGACCGACCGACGGACTGCTTGCTTGCCACGACGGAGTATCCGAGAATTCAAGGCCCCCCCAAAAATTACAAGTATCATTATCCGCAAACAACGCGTATGTGAACTGAGCTGCCAAAACTACACACCATGTTGGGCAGCAACAACAGGTGAGGAAAAGACACTGCCTAAAAGCTACGTTAGTGGCCAGGGCAGGTAACCGGCACACTAACGGCCACAAGGCAGAAAATTCCGCTGGTGCACTCGAATTGTATCAGCGAAAATAGTTAATTGCACCGCATGTCGGGTAAATTTGAGCAATAAAACACTCGGTGTTGCTCACAGGGTAACCACCCCAACAGCGAACCCCCGAAACGAACCACACAACATGAACGGACGTGGCTTGGATAGTTGAAACCCCTACTCAGCTTTGACGTCCTGGGTCGGTGAACCACGAAGTTCGCAGCGATCGGACAGCTCCACACACGCTCCGACACTGCGCAGAGACCGCCAGCGGACCCAGCCGACTGCACTACGCGGAGATAACTTCCCTGGTCCACAGCAACCGACCGACTCGCCGCAGAATGCCGACAAAATCTAAAATAGTCGTCAGTGGAAATAACGCCAACTACACACACAACCTGGCAAACACTTGCACGAAGACCTGAACGTTACCCAACAGTGACTAAGCACACACGAAGACAAATCGGGAGTCAATGCACACACACACACACTCACTCACACACACACACACACACAGCCAACTCATGAATGATCGGCGAGCCAAAACGCGTCGTCTGGTAGAACGACTTACCGACGATCCACCAAGACCGTGGCCCGGCTGAAGTGATGCGTGGCGGCAATGGTCGGGCGAGCCATGTCGACGCAGACCTCACTGCTGCCCCAACCCGACTGCACTAGGGCCGCATTACAACTCCCCGACTGGGAGGTCTGGACTGCGCTCCAGACGCGTTTCAACTGACTGGCAGACGCGACCTCGCGAGCCGAACTGGCAACCCGAACTGCCCTACGACAGACGACGACCGGGAAGTAACAGCAGTCGAGCAAAGATATTACGAGAGGCTCAAAAATGGCTCTGAGCACTATGGGACTTAACATCTGAGGTCATCAGTTCCCTAGAACTTAGAACTATTTAAACCTAACTAACCTAAGGACATCACACACATCGACACTCGAGACAGGATTCGAACCTGCTACCGTAGCGGTCGCGTGGTTGCAGACTGTAGCACCTAGAACCACTCACCCTCCCCGGTCGACCACGCAAGGCTCACACTGTGAAAAAGCTCACTGATTACAGATTCGAGAGCATTACCAAAGATATCGCTGTGTGAGTTATTTTTAAAATAACTGTATGTTGTGATATTAACTCTACGTGATTTGTGTATAAGCGAAGTACTGTTTGTTACTACGGTTGCTTGCTCCACTTAAGGGGCTCCGGAAAGGCTCAAAATCATGAAAAGTTCAATTTTTACTTTTTTGCGTTTTCTGAATCTGCAGACTATTACCTTTTAATAGATATGTA
This sequence comes from Schistocerca americana, assembly GCF_021461395.2. NCBI lineage: Eukaryota > Metazoa > Arthropoda > Insecta > Orthoptera > Acrididae > Schistocerca > Schistocerca americana. The sequence goes on along the minus strand of NC_060124.1, from coordinate 556,840,849 downwards.
ATTTATTCAATTCCGAAGACTACGACTATTTTTAAATTTTTTTTTAAATGTGTTCTACATGGGCGTGACCCACTGTGGCGCTGTTAAACTGCTGTCAAATGGTGTTATTATTAACGTCCGTGTTCATCAGGTACATTTTAGTGATGTGAGATAAAGTATGTGTTGTGGCTAACCTGTGATGGTTCAATATATATCGCTGGTGTGATTGTCGATTGTTTCATGTTTATTTACTCTGTCGTTATCTCGAAAATATTCGTAATTAATTCTGTTTCTTGAGTCTCTGTTTTGTTGAAGTATAATAATGAGTAAAAGTAAAGTTATTAGAAATCCTCTGAAGGCTTTTAAGAAAAGGAGAAATGTTGGAAAGCCAAAGGTATGTGTTATTACTGTAAACAATAAAGACGATAACCAAGTGAGTGAACCTAACCTCTCAAGTACACCTGCCCATAGCAGTCAAACCGAGCGAGGTGGCGCAGTGGGTAGCACACTGGACTCGCATTCGGGAGGACGACGGTTCAATCCCGTCTCCGGCCATCCTGATTTAGGTTTTCTGTGATTTCCCTAAATCGTTTCAGGCAAATGCCGGGATGGTTCCTTTGAAAGGGCACGGCCGATTTCCTTCCCAATCCTTCCCTAACCCGAGCTTGCGCTCCGTCTCTAATGACCTCGTTGTCGACGGGACGTTAAACACTAACCACCACCACCACCACCACCATAGCAGTCAAAGTGGGAAAGAAAATACTTCACAGAAGAAGCTTGGTTCAATGAGTGAAAACTATGAATGTTTTATGGGCGAATCGGATGTGAATGAAATATTTGATATGTCGGTTCTCAAAGGAATTTTTTCAGACTGTGTAAGATGTATTCATTGTAGTGAAGTTGGTCTGGAACTCTCCATAATAAAGCACGTAGGACTTACTAGTGAAATACAACTGAAATGTGATAAGTGTTCATACATGACCACCTTTTGGAACAGTGTTGCAGTAACTGCAACTGAAGAAAATGGTAGCAAAATCTACGAACACAACAACGAGCGATGCTTGCTTTAGACAAGGAACGCCTTCGGGCTGCAGACAGGGCTGTAAAGAGTCTAGAAATACAAGCAAGAGTAAACAGGAGGAGGAACAAGAGGAAACTGGAGGAGGAGTTTGCAGAGGATGAAGATAATCCATCCTATGGACCTGGAATGCACTATAAAGTTAATCCAATCTTTGTCGCTCGATTCCCAAAACTTTTATTTTCTCATACTAATTACATGTTTTCTAAGGATCTTCCAAACATATTTATTTCAAACTTTCAGTAAATGTTACACAGTACCATCTGCATAATTTAACACAGACTTTTTTCCAAAAGACTGTATATTTTTGAATATATAAATAAAAAATTGCAAAAAAATGTTGTGAATTTTCATTACAATTGAAAAAAAATCATCTTTAATAACTGAACTATAATTTCGTAAAAGCCCTGTGTTACGTTGTAGCCCATATTCCAATAAATAATCTGTAAAAAGTTCAACTTCCTACCTCAAATACTTTGTGAGGAAAGATGTAATTTATAAGCGTTATTTTAACATTGCAAGTATAGGGCGTTCCGGAGCCCCTTAACCGCCCCGTAAGCTGGAGAGGGGCCTCGGGAGGTGATCTCGATGCTCGTCTCCCCGAAGGACGTCTAGAGGTGGTGCTTCCATATCATTGTCAGTGGTGTAATCGTTCACGGCAGCGCCCTCGTCCCACGGTGTCGGCTGCAGGAGATGCTGCGGTGTAATTGGTGGCTAAAACTGCAGGCGACCTGATAGCGTGCGATACTGCAACCCTTCCCTCCCAACTTGTAAGGGACGGGGGGGGGCTGTGCAGTGGATAGGATGAGGCTGGTTGCTCGGTTGGGGGCAGAGCAGACCAACCGGCTATCCGACAATGCATCCTGCGACCACGAGGGAAACTGCCCCGGAAAAGCAGCGCACAGGTAGACAGGTAGGAGCGTGGTGGGTGCCGCAAGGACGACGACGACTACTCGACGGTGACGGCGTCGATGTCTGTCGGGGAGGCGACCTGCGGCGTTGGCGGCAGCGGCGTCCCAGGAGGGCGGACGGACGCTTCCATCGGTGCGACGGCCGCGTGTGGAGGCACCAGCTCGGCAAGCTGCGTAGGAGGCTGCCCTAGCCGGCCACGGTGACCGAGCGATTCTTGGCGTTTCAGCCCGGAACCACGTGACCACGTGACTGCTACGGTCGCAGGTTCGAATCCTGCCAACGCCATGGATGTGAGTGATGTCCTTAGGTTAGTTAGGTTTACGTAGTTCTAAGTCTGGCGGACTGGTGACCACAGATGTTAAGTCCCATAGTGCTCAGAGCCATTTGAACCATTTTGAGGCTGCGCTGCGGCGGACGGATGTGGCTGCTTCACGGCGGCCGGAAGTCACGCAGTGAAGAAATCTGAAACAGTCTTCAGAATGAGATTTTCACTCTGCAGCGGAGTGTGCGCTGATATGAAACTTCCTGGCAGATTAAAACTGTGTGCCCGACCGAGACTCGAACTCGGGACCTTTGCCTTTCGCGGGCAAGTGCTCTACCAACTGAGCTACCGAAGCACGACTCACGCCCGGTACTCACAGCTTTACTTCGGCCAGTACCTCGTCTCCTACCTTCCAAACTTTACAGAAGCTCTCCTGCGAACCTTGCAGAACTAGCACTAAGAAAGGATATTGCGGAGACATGGCTTAGCCACAGCCTGGGGGATGTTTCCAGAATGAGATTTTCACTCTGCAGCGGAGTGTGTGCTGATATGAAACTTCCTGGCAGATTAAAACTGTGTGCCCGACCGAGACTCGAACTCGGGACCTTTGCCTTTCGCGGGCAAGTGCTCTACCAACAAAGCTACCGAAGCACGACTCACGCCCGGTACTCACAGCTTTACTTCTGCCAGTACCTCGTCTCCTACCTTCCAAACTTTACAGAAGCTCTCCTGCGAACCTTGCAGAACTAGCACTCCTGAAAGAAAGGATATTGCGGAGACATGGCTTAGTTTGGAAGGTAGGAGACGAGGTACTGGCAGAAGTAAAGCTGTGAGTACCGGGCGTGAGTCGTGCTTCGGTAGCTCAGTTGGTAGAGCACTTGCCCGCGAAAGGCAAAGGTCCCGAGTTCGAGTCTCGGTCGGGCACACAGTTTTAATCTGCCAGGAAGTTTTGAAACAGTCTTATCTATGGCACGATCACTGAATTGTGGCCGGCCGCGGTAGTCTAGCGGTTCAGGCGCTCAATCCGGAACCGCGCGACTACTACGGTCGCAGGTTCGAATCCTGCCTCGGGCGTGGATGTGTTCAAAATGGTTCAAATGGCTCTGAGCACTATGGGACTTAACATCTGAGGTCATCAGTCCCCTAGAACTAAGAACTACCTAAACCTAACTAACCTAAGGACATCACACACATCCATGCCCGAGGCAGGATTCGAACCTGCGACCGTAGCAGTCGCGCGGTTCCGGACTGAGCGCCTAGAACCGCTAGACCACCGCGGCCGGCCGTGGATGTGTGTGACGTCCTTAGGTTAGTTAGGTTTAAGTAGTTCTAAGTTCTAGGGGACTGATAACCACAGATGTTAAGTCCCTTAGTGCTCAGAGCCGTTTGAGCCATCACTGAATCCACGGAACCGTGGCTGATTTTGGTGTTAACCTGTGATGCCAAGGATACTGTACTGCGCCCTGCCAGCTGGTCTGAGAACAACGCCGGATGCCCATAAATGTGGCTCGTTGTAGCCACGATATTGAACTCTGACGTTCGGGTGAAACGTCATGAACACGTCTGAAGCTGGAGCGGAGTGGTAAGAACGAAGCAAACGCAGCCATGTCCGATGGCATCTCATATGCGAACGATCTGCTGTCGAAATGTCAGAAGCAGGCGAAGTACGATGTAGAGATGGGTCGTTCCCGAACCAACGGGTCCAAAGGACAAGATGAACGGAACGAGCGATGAACGAACTGTAAGGAACGGTCTTTCATAGTTCACTTCGGTCGTGGCTTTTCACTTACAGTTCCAGGGAACGGGAAACGGTCGGTCTCGCTCCCGCAACGGCACGTCGGCCGGTCTCGTTCCAGCCTAGGTACCGTTCCTATCTGTCTGGGTCTCGCTCTGCCGGATTCGTCCTTCTTCGCGTGGCCACCCGTCGCAGTTCCACTGCCCACTGCTCACAGTTCGGTATAGAGTTGTTCCTTTCATCCGTTGCGCACGCCGATTCTAGATCTGTTTCAAACTTTTTTGGAACTCTGAACTTCTGGTTCTTTTCGTATTCAACGTCCATGTCCGGTACTTCAAATGTATTTTGTAATTACCTAAATTACATAAAATTACGCGGTATGTAATACATACATCTTTTCAGGTAACAAAACGGCGTGTCAGTGTGCTTCACTATTTCGATAAACAGAAGAAGAAATGCTTGTAAAAAGGCAAGATTTTTTTGTTATTACAGATGCAAAGGAAGTCGGTACGGAACATACGAGTGGCCATTTTCCGTCTTCTTTTCATCCAAGGTAAAAGAGCATATTCATTGTTATGGAAGGTGGACCGGCTTACAACCGAATGAATCGAGTGTTTGACGTCACACTTCGTAAAGAGAATATGATAACTCCTACAATATTATTTCAGTGGAACAGGGTGGCGCACGAAAAATCGGCCGCTAGTACTAGATGCTCATTGTCGCCTACCAATCGTCATCTATTGTTTCGAAGTTGTTGTTTGCATTAGTTTATTTTTTTATTTTTTCACTGCCTAATTGTTACATGTTTATTCTGCTCATAGCAGTCAACAAATCCTGCGTAACTGGCGAACAGTCAATACTCGGGCCGGTTTTTCGTGCGTCACCTTAGGTTAATTTATTGCGATCAGCCACATAACGCTACAGTTGGCTAAACGAGAGGTTTTGCAGGATCACGAAAATTACAAGTGTGTGACAATTCTGTCATGAATAAAAACGCTGTACTCCAGGGCAGTGGCAAGTGCCCCCTCTTGGCATCTTCCATCTTGAGTCACCTATGATAGCAATTTTCAATTTTTCATAATAACCACATACCAAGCACAATGAACGGTGAACGAATAAAAATGAACATTTCCCAAAAAAGAGCGATCACCAGTGAACTAGTTCCCAAGGATGAACGAGTTTGGCCATCTCTAGTACGATGTGAAATCGGAAACATCAGTAATGTGTCTTCACGGGAATGTAGATTTGACATTTGCGTCTTGAACGTTCGAACGAAACGTTCCGCCTCGCCGTTAGGTTGTGGTGAGAATAGTGCTGTCCTGACATACTGTTTACCAATATGTTTGAAAAACTGTGCAAATTTCTTGGAAGAAAAGGGAGGTCCTTTGTCGGAAACGATGGTTGGTGGCGACTCTTCGAGAGAAAATATAGACGGGAGCGTATTGATGGTGCTGGCAGCTTTCGTCGAATGCAATCGAATAACAAAACGGTATTCGTTGTAGACGTCAGCGGTAAGGGGCCAGCATAGTCGATATGGAAGCGTTGTCATGAAGTATCAGAATGTGGCCAGGAGAAAAAAATCCTGGTGCGGAGCGGCCTGATTGTCCTCTCAAGCGCGACATTGTGCCATCACACGTTTTATTTGCTTTTCTAAGCCAAGCCATGTTCTATGTTGGCGCGGCAGCTGCGTAGTGCGAACTGCCCCCCAGTAACCTCCATGTAGAAGACCTAACACCTGCTGTTGACTGACACGGCGATTAACACTCTTGTCTGTTCGTTAGTCGTGTGAAGCAGAGTCACATAATTTCGAAGAGATGAATTGTTGTGGTGCACCAAGTAAAGATTGACAGTTTTTGAACTATATGAAATAAAATAGTCAAAACTTCTGAACGGTTTGCGTTAGAACCTTTAAACTCCACGGTTGGCCGCGGGACAGGATGGGAATTAGTATGCGCTGTATCGTTTCGTTCAGCGAGGTAGGCGACTTTCATTTGGATGGGTTCGTCAGTAAGCAAAACTGGCGCATTTGGGGGTCTGAGGTTCCGCATTTCACGATCGAGAAGTCTTCTGCACCCTCAACGGGTGGCTGTGTGGTGTTCATTGACCAGTCACAGAACAATCGGTGCGATATTCCTTGATGGTACGTTGACTACCGATCGGTACATGAAGGTTTCGGAAGAAGATTTCATCCCAATTACCCAACCTGACTCTGATTTAGACAAGTTGTGGTTCACGCAAGGCGGAGCTCGACACCGTCGGAGTAGAAGAGTGTTTGATGTCCTGGAGGCGCACTTTGGGGACCGCATTCTGGCTATGGGGTACCCACAGGCCACTGGCATGGGCCTCGATTGGCCGCCATATTTTCCCGATCTGCACACATGCGACTCCTTATTGTGGCTCTATATTTAAAGACAAGGTGTACAGCAATAACACCGAAACCATTGCTGACCTGAAAACAGCCATTCTGGAGATTATCGATTGCATCGATGTTCCGACACTTCAGGGGTCACGCAGAATTTCGCTATTCGTCTGCGCCACATCATCGCCAATGATGGCAGACGTATGGAACATGTCATAACCTAAATCCGAATACCTGTAGTGACCAGAATGAGATTTTCACTCTGCAGCGGAGTGTGCGCTGATATGAAACTTCCTGGCAGATTAAAACTGTGTGCCCGACCGAGACTCGAACTCGGGACCTTTGCCTTTCGCGGGCAAGTGCTCTACCAACTGAGCTACCGAAGCACGACACACGCCCGGTACTCACAGCTTTACTTCTGCCAGTACCTCGTCTCCTACCTTCCAAACTTTACAGAAGCTCTCCTGCGAACCTTGCAGAACTAGCATTCCTGAAAGAAAGGATATTGCGAAGACATGGCTTAGCCACAGCCTGGGGGATGTTTCCAGAATGAGATTTTCACTCTGCAGCGGAGTGTGCGCTGATATGAAACTTCCTGGCAGATTAAAACTGTGTGCCCGACCGAGACTCGAACTCGGGACCTTTGCCTTTCGCGGGCAAGTGCTCTACCAACTGAGCTACCGAAGCACGACTCACGCCCGGTACTCACAGCTTTACTTCTGCCAGTACCTCGTCTCCTACTTTCCAAACTTTACAGAAGCTCTCCTGCGAACACTCCGCTGCAGAGTGAAAATCTCATTCTGGAAACATCCCCCAGGCTGTGGCTAAGCCATGTCTCCGTGATATCCTTTCTTTCAGGAGTGCTAGTTCTGCAAGGTTCGCAGGAGAGCTTCTGTAAAGTTTGGAAGGTAGGAGACGAGGTACTGGCAGAAGTACAGCTGTGAGTAGCGGGCGTGAGTCGTGCTTCGGTAGCTCAGTTGGTAGAGCACTTGCACGCGAAAGGCAAAGGTCCCGAGTTCGAGTCTCGGTCGGGCACACAGTTTTAATCTGCCAGGAAGTTTCACCTGTAGTGACGTTTATATGCTGAATAAAGTGTGTGCTCGCCGAACTTTGTAACTAATTTACTTTCTCTTTTTCGTATAGTTCAATAATTGTCACCCTGTATCTTCGCGCTAAAACGTCTCTCAGAGCACGACTAAACTTTGCGAATGTAAATTCTTAACAATTTCGAAGTGACTGGTCATGCCCCGTGCCTTGTGCGATTCGCTGTGAACCGATATAAAAAGAATCCAATGCTTGCTAATCAAAAGAATCAATATGTAAACAAGAAGATTCTGATGATTAGAATGCCGCATCTGTGCCGACAGGTAAATAAGACAAGGCGTCGGTGTTTGTGTGCTGCGTCGTCGGACGATACAGAATTTCATACTGGTAATTTGACAATAACAGCGACCAACGTTGCAACTTTTGCGCCGTGTGCTCAGGAACTTGTTTCGACGGATGAAACTGGGCAGTGAAAAGTTTAAAGCCCGTGACCAGGAAAAATTTTCTGTTGTGTAGGTAATGGTGAGGTTTGGTGATACCATACATTCTGCAGCTGACTATTATTAATCTGAGAACTTATCAAAGTTCTGGAAGCAAATGTGACGAGGCGTTCTCTTTTGCCTATTTTGTGGTGTTATACGTCCCCGATGTCATGGGACGATACATCGACTGCGAGCACAAGTGGTCAGAGCGGACCGTAGTGCGTAAGGTAGGGTTGACGAAGCAATGCATTTTTCATTGTTTGGAGGGGTTGGTCCAATGGGACGGAACATTTTTACGTCTGACGCGATTCAGAGGCGTGGCTGTTTGCGCCGCATTGGGAATGAACTTTATGTCGTAAGTCAATTCTCCAAGAACCCCTGGCAGTTTACGCAAATTCTTAGAAAATGGCAACTGCTGAATTACTTGCAAATGTTTCGTCGCAGGACGAGTGCCATTGGCGTCGATGATATGTCCTAAGTATTCAATCATTTTGTTGAAAAAAGAACATTTCTGCAATTTATATTTGGCGCCCACTCAATGAGAACTTGAAAAACACATTCCGAATTTTAAGGTGCTTTTCCAGTGTTTCTCCGCAAACGATTATGCGGTCAAGGCAATTAAAACAAGAAGGTCCCCTGGACGTTACTTTTTCGAGAAATTTTTGAAGCAACACAAGTGCGGAAGCCACATGAGTATTCACAATCAATATTTTTTTTGCCTCCGCGTCTAATGGCAATTGAAGATAGGCTTCCGCAAGAGCAATTTTTTTGGAAGAGCTCTCCTCCCGCTAGGCAATCCAAAATTTCCTCTATATGTGGTATCTATGACTGTCTGTGAACTTACCGTGCGCTTGAAATCTGACAAACACAAATCTTCCCATGTGTCTTACAAATGATAACTAAGGGCGATGCCAACTGACTTGTTGAAATAGGATTCAGGATTCAGGTCTCCCAATTTCTGTAGCCACGTCGTCGAGTAATGCATGCGGTACAGGACGTGCGTCGCACAATTTGGGATGCACATTAGCTTTCAGCGTAATGTGAGAGCGAAAATCTGTTGTAAGTCCTGGAGTGCCGCGGAATAGATGTTGATACTTCTCACAGGGTTGTTGAAATGCGACGTGGGAAACTTCTGTGTCGATGGCATGTACATTATATTGACTGATGTTATTTTTCTTTCTTTTCTTTTTTATATATATAAGATATATGTAAACTGAATGAGCTATAAACCAAAGACACCAAAAGTAAATTAACGAGTTGTTTTGAGGCAAGGATACATCCTTAAATATCTGTATGAAAAAAGTAAGAAATACGCTCTTTATTTATCAAGTCATGCATCTTCACCCTTTTGTTTCGGGAAATGGTAATGTACGGATGTATGCTTGAATACGTCGTAGCAGCATTATTAAAATGTTTATGTTGACCGTTCGTCAAAAGTGTTATAAAAAGTTTTTAGAAAAGGAATATTTATTCGCACGGTTATGAGTTCAACTCCTATCCATCCACCTTTCGCTCGCCTCCGAGATCCTGCATCAAGAGGTCCGGTGCAGACAAGAATGATTAACGCCGTATCTGGAGGAGCATTCCTGCATCCACATTCTCGCTCTCAAAACTAAACACAGTGGAATTAATGTGAAGGTAATGACTCAGACTTGATAGGCACCTGTTGTACTTCGTTTACTTATACTTAAAATATTGTGCTTCGTGTGTTTAAGAACTTACAGACAGATCGACAGTTTCATTGGTTGCGATGATTATTTGGTACCGCACACTACTGGAAGCTGCAGTAGGTAATGCAAATTATGTTTCTTGACCTTGAATGTAATGATATACAAGGACTGTTGATAATGGTATCAGTTTAAGTTCACCCAAGATTGCGCACAGATTCATAAATTACCTTCATAATTTTCTCAACTTTCTTACCAATCAGTTTTTCCAATTATTCAAGCTATTGTTAATCCACTTCCATATCCATTATCACCGTGCAATTTCGTACCTTTAAAGGACGGCGCCGAACGATATACGAACAGAAATTTCAATTGTTGAGACAAAAATATTGAAATAAATAATTCATATTATTGTTACAAGGAACTAATGAAACTTTCTTTGTATTTGTTACACGTCCACGAGATTGGGAATGATAAAACCACACAAAGAGCAAGTTAAAATTAAATTCTGCCTACAAACGAGACGATCCAGGAATGCTGATTTCAGGAGTAAAGGTATGAAGTTGCTACATTGTATGCTTATAAGGCCGCACTTGGTGCAGGCTCTCTGGTAGGAAATAATACTTTTCCTTCAAGTTAACATCTTTTACGGAAAGACGAAAATTTCTACAGAGTCATTATTAAAGTGCAAGATAAGTCATTTAAAATTCATAAGACTGTGTCAGATAATAACCAGGTTCATTAGTGACTATCCAGCTAAACCTACTTTAATTAAAAATATCGATGAAGACAAAACTTCGTTTTTGAAAAATTTTATTCACGAAAGAGCCAAAGGAAATTGTCATTGTAGAAAATTCGCTACAAAACGCAATATGCCACGATGTCGAAATCCGAGCTCGGCAACAGTTGAAGGTAACGCGCCAACTCGTGAACTGGCCGATGGCAACCGAAACAACGAGGTTGGCGCCCCACTATCAGTAATGATGACACTGGAAATATAACTAATCATGATGTCACTTTTATGACGCTCGATGAGTCAGTTTCTCAGTTCTCACCGGGAAACAATTTTCCAAATAGTGAAACTGAAGAGCGCGACAGCGAAAATCACGAACGCCAGAACAGGAGACAGTTCGTAAAAACAATGTAAATACTAGTGAGACACATAATTTGATACAACTCATTCAACAAATAACACAACAGTTTACAAAACAACAGAAATTTCAGGAAAGTATAACACAACTTAAGGGTATGAGACAGCAGTTCACAAAACTTCAAGAAAATATAGCAAAACAGTTTAAAGAGCAAAATTAGGCATTTAACGATTCCAAGAATAGTATTAGTCAACAGTTCAGTGAGGTGAGCAAACCTACACGCACTGAATTACCTTACGATCTATCTGGGAAGTTGACAGAGGTCGGTAAACAACTAAAACAAGAAGTTATTACCGACGGTAGTGGAAAAAGGCCGGCGTCGCCTCCAAGTAGGTCGCCCCAGGGGAGGCATCACCCCAAAATACCGTTATCCAAGATGGCGGCCGTGACGCATGTGCGTGACGTCACGTGACGTCAGCTGATGACTCGACTGACGTCAGCTGATAATGCGAGTACCGTTATCCAAAAATGACGGGAAGATAGGTCAGTTGGGCTACCTCCACTAACCTAAGTCACCCCATCCTATAAACTCATGTGAAGCTTGAATTTTGGTCGGAAGATTGGTCATTTGAGCTACCTATACTAACCTAAGAAAATGGTGGGAAAGAAAGGGCAGTTGGGCTACCTCCACTTCCCTAACTCACATCTTCCTAGAAACTGGACATTAGTCTTTATTTAAACAATTAGATACAGTACCACTATCAATTGTGCTAGCCATCCTTTTGGACAATTTTGCTGAGGGGAGTTAGTATGTTGTCGCCCCCACTAGAGGTTGCTCATTTAATTCAAATATAATTTCAACAAATTTCTTTAAATTTGTTTATATTTCTAAAAATTTCCTTAAATTTGTACAGATTTATTTTAATTTGTGTAAATTTGCTTAAATTTATTATTTACCTACAGTATTAGTTTCGTGTTACCGCTACAAGAGGCTGAGATATCGGTTTTCTGTGTTTATTACATGCACTGGATATATGTCTTTATTTAAACAATCAGATACACCATCACCATCAATTGTGTTCTCCATCCACGTTGAAAATGTGCTTGAATTCTGCTGAGGGGTGGCGGGAGGGGATGGGTGGTGCGGGGGTTAGTATTGAGTCGCCCTCACTAAAGGCTGCTCATTCAATTCAAATATAATTTCGTTAAATTTGTTTAAATTTCTTTATATTTGTTTACATTTTTACAATTTTTTTTTAAATTTGCTTAAATTTATTATCTAACTACAGTATTAGTTTCGTGTTACTGCTACAAGAGGCTGAGGTATCGGTTTTCTGTGTTTTTTACATGCACTGGACGTAAGTCTTTATTTAAACGATTAGGTACACTACCACAATCCTCTTCGAGAAAATGGGCTATAATTTTGCTGGGGGGAGAGTTAGTACAGTCTCGCTCCCACTAGAGGCTGCCCTTTCAATTCGAATATATTTTCTATACATTTGTTTAAATTTACTGTATACATCATTAGTGTCATGTTACCGTCATAAGAGGCTAGGATATCGATAGCTGTATTACATGCACTGGACATGAGTCTTTATTAAAACAATTATGCGCAGTACCACCAACAAAAGTGTTCTTGAAATTTGCTCTAACAGCTGATGAGAGTTGGTATCGTGTTTTCCATTCAATTCGAATATAACTGCTTTAAATTTATTATGTATACATCATTAGTTTCATGTTACCACCACAAGAGGTGAAAGGTGGCTACACTGAGCCACAGCGCCAGAGAGTTTTGTTTCGCCGCCTCCACTGGCAGTGATTATTGAGATGTAGCGGAGTGCAGTGCTTGTTGAGAACTCGTGGCAGTGAGTGCTTGCTGAGATGTGATTCTTGTTGAGATGTGGTGGTGGCGGGTCGGTGTGGAGATATTGTAATGATTAGAGTGCTTTTCATCAATATAAATTAAGGTAACAAACTCCTTTTCTTTTTTTTTCTCATTATTTCAATGTCGTGAATAATGCGTCATTGCAGGTTCAGTCAACAAAGCATCTGGCTTGTGTTCTTGTATTAGAGCGTAATCCTGGTTTTCTTGCGCAATTATAGTATTTCTATTTTTTTTAATTACTTCAGTATATATGGTATTTAAAATGTCTTGTCTTGTTGAAGAGGAACCGTGCCGGATGTGTACGTTGAATCACACTCCCACACACAGAACAATTACACTTGTGTTTTGGTTTTGTAGGTTTTATAGTTGCTGGGGACTTAATTAATTAACTGTGTTAACGAAAATTTTCTTTCATTCTTTGTTGTTATTCTATGCAGTCAGATTGCGTGCAAATACTAGTCACGGCCAACCGTTTACGAGACACAGCGTAATCGGACATACAGCTACCAAAAATAAAAATTATTTTGAAATTTAATAATTAAGCCCCCATGCACGTGGTGACCGCTGCTTCGGATCGTCCCTTGGAATTCTTCTGATTGTAAAAATAGTAGACAGTAGTATTGTTGTAGTAATTTGTAGTTTAGTAATTGTAGTCTATATTGCATGTGTAGATTTGGTAATTGGCATTCTTCTAATGGTATTTTTCAAAAATTAATTTTTGATGTCTTGTATATACGCGTTTGACAATTTAGTGCAATTATTTCAATTGTTCGTTAATCGTGTTTGAGGGAAACATTTCGTGTGAATGGTATTGTTGGAGATAAAGTGTCATTGTGTGCAATTTTCATATAGTGACGAGTTTTGTATATTTTGTAAATGATTACGCGATCAATGAAAAAGGCAAAAATGATGAATAGTGAGAATGACGAAATTGTTAACATGGCGAACTCGCCAACACAGGAGAACAGCGTGATGGATAATGAAGTTGAAAACAATTTAATGAGTCGGGAAAATAGTCCGGAACCAATTCAAAATCTTTCACAATCAAAAAATTTTCAGAATACGAGATTAACGACAGAAGATTCTGGAATAGTATCGAACAAAGATAGCTTTACAGCTATGACGAAAGAAGTCGATTTTGCGGGAAATGTTAGGGGTGAAAAGAGTTTCGAACCAGTTACTATGGAGCAGTTGATGAGTGCTATATTAAATTTGGGACCACAAATAGGAACAATTAAACAAATATAGGAACAATTAAAACCAAGATGAATGCAATGACAACACGGTTAGGCTCACAAATAGGAACAAGTAAAACCGAGATGGAAACAATGGAGACACAGTTAAGCTCACGAACAGGGACATGTTTCAAAAACTTGAAAGATGAATCAAAGAAAGAAATTAGAGAAGAAGTACAACCGATTTTGAATGCTCACAATAATAGTTTTATTTCAACAGAAATTAGACAAGAGGAAGAGGACCGAGAACAGGAAGAAAAAGATCGCGTGATAGTACAAAAATTTTCAGAGTTAAATTTACAACGTGCACACGACAAGGAAGAAATACTTGAAAGAATCGAGGAATCCGTACCAAATGACAGAATAAATAACTTAACGCAACAGTATGAACAGTTAACTACTAAATGTGACAATACCGAAACCCGAGTCGCGACACTTACGGAAGACGTAAACAAACAGATAGAAAAAAATAGGTGACTCATCGGAAAGAGTTGAGGAGATTTCAGACAAATTGACAAGTCTTAGTTTAAATGGGGACAGAGATTCAGATGATACAGCACCATTGCCATTTGCAGAAACCGAAGAGTACCAGAACATAAATAAGCATGTTGAAAATCAGGGGAAATTTAATGAACGCGTTAAAAGGGAATTTGAGGCATTACAAAAGCAAGTCAAACATATTGAAAGCGAAATCGTAGGAAAAGACAGCAGAAGAAATTTAGAATCACAGATAGCAGAGGGGTTTGAAGAAAGTAACTTGTTTCATTTACGAGAAGCAACAAGAGAGCGCCAGGCGCGCGAACTTGACGATAATCGACATTCTGACTGGGACAGACGCTGTAGGTCTTTGTCGCCACGAGGCGAAAACTTTGACTATAAACACTTTTTGACTGTTCAGAAATTTAAGATCTTTCGCAATTCTAAGAATGACATACATCCATGTTCATGGTTAGATCAATTTATGTACGCACTTCCACCAAATTGGCGATTAAGTCACAAACTGGAAATTATGTGCGGCTATTAAAATCCTCAGGGGATTCACTACACTAAGTGAATATGTGCCGTAGTGCGCATAGGGCCCCGAGCTGTAGTGGTGCTATTTCCCTTTTAGTTTTCTGTACCGCTGCCTACTCTTTTACTATTCTTTGCATCTGTCAAAACAACTCTTCTACTATCAATCTATCTAGAGTAAGTAAACAATAACCGGATATGACTGTTTTACCCAAAAGTGATTTCGGAAATTACCATTTGGACTTACTGTACCTTCAGCAGCATTCATTCAGAGCTTAAACGAAATTTTACCTGTTTATCTTCGTGATAATATTACTTCATGTGTTGACGATATTCTTATTGCTAAACGTTCTTGGAGTGACGATAACAAAATTTTGGATTCATTATTACGTATTTTTGCAAGAGTTGGCATTACAGTGAACTCAGAAAAATCTGAATTTGGTCGTTCCCAGGTGAAATTTCTCGGTCACATTATTTCTACAGACGGTATTCTTCCTGATCCAGAGAAACTAGATGCTATTCGTAATTATGCTGTTCCTACCACAAAATGTGATGTTCGTAGTTTCCTTGGTGTCTGTAATTTTCTTAGACGCTTTGTTAGATTGGATGATTTGGCCACACCTCGTTTTTGAGATATATCTGGAAAGTTCTTTTTTAACGAAAATCGGTTGACAACTCTTTTTGGTTAGTTTGTATTCCTGATGAGTGGGTTAATAAGCTGATTTGGTATACGCATTTCAATTATGCACACTTTGGTCCCAGAAAATGCTTTCATAAATTATGGGAAAATTGGTACTTCAGTAATATGGAAAAACGTATTCGATCTGTTCTGGCCAAATGCAAATTATGTCAAAAAGCTAAGCCGCCAATAATTTCTCACAGAGCACCATTGTTTCCTATCATTCCAGCGAAATTAAAGGACATGGCTGCAGTCGATTTGTTCGGTCCAGTGGTTCGTTCTACTAATGGTTTTGCGTACATTTTCGTAGCAGTGGAATTGACATCAAAATATGTGTGTTTTACACCTTTACGCAAAGCAACAGCTCTTTCAGTATCTAATGCTTTCATCAAACATTTTCTTAAAGAAATGGGTCATGTTGATAAAGTTATATCAGATAATGGATCACAGTTTCGTTCTAAAATTTGGCTTCGTACTCTACGGCGTCGTAAAATTAAACCAATTTTCATTTCACTTTTTCACCCTCAATCTAACACTTCAGAGAGAAGGATGAAGGAAATAAATAAATTGTGTCGTCTTTATTGTCATCAGAATCATAGAACTTGGGACCAGTATCTTCATATTTTTCAAAACATTCTGAATGAACTCCCTAATGATTCAACTTCTTTACCGCCTATACTGATATTAAAAAACAAAGCACCGACAAATCGCATATCTGAAATCGTTCCTTTTCTGCCTACATGGAAACTGCGGCATTCTGAAGTTGTCAACCTGGCTCCACAAAATATTGCATCTGCGGCTGCTAGAAGAGAAAAATCAGCTAAGCGTCCTGGTCGTTTAAAAATCTTGTCAGTTGGTCAAAAGGTGTTAATTAAGTCTCATCGTTTGTCTCACAAAGGAAAGGGCTTGTGTCGCAAATTTTTTCTGCTTTATAACGGTCCATATAGAATTCGCAAAATTATTCATGATAACACTGTTGAAGTAGAAACTCTTAAATCTCGACGCTCTAAGGGAATACATCATATATCTAACGTTAAAATTTTTGTGGAATGATATACTTTTGAAAAATTTTTGTGGAATGACATACTTGTGAGAAACTAACAGCTACATGTAAACACGCAGAGAGTACAAGGATACCGCGCTGTGTTTTGGCGGCGGCACATACTCAAAGCAACAGTCAAGTCTGCGCGCCGCACAAGGCAGTCGTTGACCGCAAACAATTACTTCCAACGTCACGCGCCTACAGCTGATCGAGCGCACAGTGCGAATGCACTGACAGCCGTAAACAAATACACAGTCTAATTTCTCCGACTAAATTCAGTATAAAGCTATAGTGACTTGATGAATTATGTTATTAACGTTCAGTATTTTTCAGGATACGGTTGTATAAAATATTTAAGAACTTCAGGTAAATTCTGTGTGTGTCCGACGTTAAGAGGACTTGCTATCGAGAAAATTTCAGGAAGAACGTAACTTCGAAGAAGAAACTAATAAACTAAAAAGGTAACTGATAATTGAGTTTATTTTTTCAGGTAACATATTTCCACTTAGGTATGTACTTTAGACGTAATTTGCTGCTCGCAATTACGTGATTCATACTTTGTGCTAATTTCATGTTCTATGAATTTACTTGTGAAGCGACGTGCTTGCGTACATTTGCTGATTTTTGTCAATGTTTTATTAATGAACAGGGTTGTTATTTGTATATATTATGCATCGCTTGGCTGCAATGCTTTTTCACTGATGTCGTATTTTTTTATTATGTGTCTGCTGTGCGTATTTATTTAAATTATAATTGTCACCTGATTAGTTGTGCTGATATGTATGTAAGTTATACTTTGTGATGTATCTGCTTGCGCCTTCATGTTTACTTATTAAGATGACATATGAACATTTATTTGCTTATGCTGATATGATGCTAATGACCTGTTTAGTACGTAAGATATATGTTTGCTGCTATGCTTATGGATTGCATATTTATACATTTCTGTTTGTTGTCATAACTACTCTTTAATTTGGTATATAGAAATGCTGATATACTGTGTACAAACATAGACTTTAGGTCACACGATTGTATTAATTATAGTTTGTTCGCTTGGCAGAGCCTCGTTATAGGGATTGTGCTGCATCCACTTGTTGACATTCTGTTCTCTACTGGTATATTTACTCGCTATTGCATGTTTTGCTTACGCTCAGTGCCTTATATTTTTAAGATAGGAAAGTGAACTGCTATAATTCGACATAAACGACATTAGTACAAGAAACTTCATAGAAGTCACATGAGCTGGAGGTTTTATGGAAGCTGTATAAATTTATGCTAATAGGAAGGAAGCTAACGACATGACATACCAAAACTAGGTTTAGACCATTGACAGTTATTACACTGCATTTTTCGTGAGCAAATGAAATAGAAAGTGGCACTTGACACAAGAAATACTCCACATGTTTGCTTCTGTTTGCCATAATTCTTGAAGTGGTGTACACACTGTGAAATATTATGATCATTCACACTCCGTAATCGTACTTAATTACTGAGAGTTATTCGAACTAAGTCTGTTAGAGGTTAGAGGTCATGTATGCATTTCTTTTATTTAATGATGGACAAGGTAACCAAAATCCATCTTATAATTTATAATGAGTAGAAGATTTGGGTGAGATGGATTACACAGAGGTTGTGTGTTGTCAGTGTGTCTTCGGATTGTATGGGATGATGAGGTTTGCATTAGGATTTTATCTGTACTTGTTTGAGGAGACTGACTAGAGGAAAGAGTTGTTATGGAAGTGAAATGATATTGGCGATAAGGTTTATATGTGTCGACGTATTGAAGAGGTATTATTGAGATATTGAGATTATATGAAGTTGATGATTATTAGAGTTTTTGTGGACAAGAGGTAAGGTAAATGATATTGATGATAAGATTTATATGTATCGACGTAAGAGGTACTATTGAAGTATTGAGATTATGTGATGCTGATGATTATTGGAGTTTTGGTGGATAAGAGGTAAAGTAAGTGAGGTGCATTTTTTTTTTGTTGGTCTATATGGAATAAGGAGGATGAAGATAGCAGACTAGAACACTCAAGTAGAAGGAAGATTGTCTACACACACTTTGTTAAATCAATAAGCAGTACATTTTTTTTTTTTTTTGAGAGAGGAAGTAATTGCATATCTCGGCTCACTGACAGTTGTTCAGCAACCGCACATTTTGATCTGGCTTGGCAAACATTGGTCTTGACATGATGACTATGACGTTGACTTAACTATTATTGACTGTTATACATTGCTGCCACTACTACTTGATACACATGATGAACATCAAATTTTGACAGAATTGCATTTACACAGTTAACACTATTCAATTACACGGTAGTACTTAATGTGGGTGAAAGATGAGTGAGTGTGTTTTGTGTGTTTTCCTTTCCTAATCCTACCCACCTATCTTTTAAATATTATTTTATTTGTTTGTAGTGGCTTGCACTGACATCCATAAATATTATAGGTTTACTGATATTTGAGTATTTGTAATAGTTAATATGACAATTATCTGATATCACTTGTGTGTTTATTAGAATTTGTATGTTTAGTGTAAGAGCATTGAGAATAATTTTGTAAAAGCATTTGTATGTGCATTCAAACTATTGTTCATGCCTGAACTGTCTGATTAGTGATGGTGAATATTATGAACTGTTACCTGCACTTGTTCAACGTGATGGGTGCCACTTAGAAATGATTATTTTCTGCTGATGAACTGTGTGATTAGGATAGTGAATATTATGAACTGTTACCTGCACTTGTTCAACATTGATGTGTGACACTTAGAAATGTTTAATTTCTGCTGATGAACTGTGTGATTAGTGATAGCGAATATTATGGACTGCTCTCTGGACCTGCTCATCATTGCTAGGTGCAACTGATGGACTGCTTCTACTGAAATAATGTCACTTGTTGCTGTCTGCGCCTGCTCAACTTTGCTGGGTGCCACTGATGGACTGCTTCTACTGAGATAATGTCACTTGTTGGTGTCTGCACCTGCTCAACTTTGCTGGGTACCACTGATGGACTGCTTCTACTGAGATAATGTCACTTGTTGGTGTCTGCACCTGTTCAACATTGCTGGGTGCCACTAATGGAACTGCTTCTGCTGAGAAATGTGACTTGTTGCTGTCTGCACCTGCTCAACTTTGCTGGGTGCAACTGATGGAACTGCTTCTACTGAAATAATGTCACTTGTTGCTGTCTGCACCTGCTCAACATTACTGGGTGCCACTGATGAACTGCTTCTACTGAAATAATGTCACTTGTTGCTGTCTGCACCTGCTCAACATTACTGGGTGTCACTGATGGACTGCTTCTACTGAAATGATGTCACTTGTTGGTGTCTGCACCTGTTCAACAATGCTGGGTGCCACTAATGGAACTGTTTCTGCTGAGTGATGTCACTTGTTCCTGTCTGCACCTGCTCAACATTGCTGGGTGCCACTGATGGATTGCTTCTACTGAAATGATGTTGCTTCTTGCTGTCTGCACCTGTTCAGCATTACTGGGTGCCACAGATGGCACTGCTTTTACTAAAATGATGTCACTTGTTGGTGTTTGCACCTGTTGACCATTGCTGCGTGCTGCTGCTGGAACTATCAACTATTTTTTTTAATAATTAAAAGTATTTTATGTGAACATTTGTATAAACTGATTTTTTGTGTATTGTGTAAACTATTATGTAAAGCCACATGTATGAAAGAATTTGTATTGCCTACTGTATTTTATATATTAGGTTATTGAAAGGTCAGTGCAAAGCCAAAATTTTATCTAATTATGTGATATTTACGTATTAATATTTTCTTTTTGTCTGTACTTTTTTTTACGAATTTGGTGGTATTTTCACCACCAATGCTGGCAAAAATACCATCAAGTTCTAGCCCGTGGAGGAAGGGCATATGAAAGGTGGCTACACTGAGCCACAGCGCCAGAGAGTTTTGTTTCGCCGCCTCCACTGGCAGTGATTATTGAGATGTAGCGGAGTGCAGTGCTTGTTGAGAACTCGTGGCAGTGAGTGCTTGCTGAGATGTGGTTCTTGTTGAGATGTGGTGGTGGCGGGTCGGTGTGGAGATATTGTAATGATTAGAGTGCTTTTCATCAATATAAATTAAGGTAACAAACTCCTTTTCTTTTTTTTCTCATTATTTCAATGTCGTGAATAATGCGTCATTGCAGGTTCAGTCAACAAAGCATCTGGCTTGTGTTCTTGTATTAGAGGGTAATCCTGGTTTTCTTGCGCAATTATAGTATTTCTATTTTTTTTAATTACTTCAGTATATATGGTATTTAAAATTTCTTGTCTTGTTGAAGAGGAACCTTGCCGGATGTGTACGTTGAATCACACTCCCACACACAGAACAATTACACTTGTGTTTTGGTTTTGTAGGTTTTATAGTTGCTGGGGACTTAATTAATTAATTGTGTTAACTAAAATTTTCTTTCATTCTTTGTTGTTATTCTATGCAGTCAGATTGCGTACAAATACTAGTCAGGGCCAACCGTTTACGAGACACAGCGTAATCGGACATACAGCTACCAAAAATAAAAATTATTTTCAAATTTAATAATTAAGCCCCCATGCAGAGGCTGAGATATCGATAGCTCTATTACATACACTCATTAATGCTTGAAGAGTAAGGGTAGAGTCCTGCTTTGGCCAAGAGGCAACTGACCTACTTGACCGCTACTATAGCACTTTGTGATATGTCACGTTGTCGTCCAGCTGATAATAAGAACGGCTAGCCTACTTTTACACACCCCGTTGACGTATGCCAGACGCAAACACCAGCTAGCCAGACATGCCAAAGTGTGGAACCCGCTGATGTCTGCCAGACACAAACATTCACACTTCCTATAAGAACACCCCGCCTGCTAGCCGCAGATGCCTGCGTCACCCGAAGTCCTGTTTCCTTCTTTCACACCAATATTCCTCCCCTCCAGACCACTGGCATGGTGAGTGTTTTCTATCAGCCTAATAAACTAGGTGAGATCCGTAATTCGATGTATGTAGGAAATGTGTTTGGATGACCTTGAAAAGTAGTTGAAACTAGGTATTAGAAGCATAGCGAACACCTTTTCTTGCCTATATGAATGAGCAGCCTCTAGTGGGGGTGACAACATACTAACCCCCTCAGCAAAATTCATGAGCATTTTCAAAGAGGATGGCAAACACATTTGGTGTTGGTAGTGGCTCTAATCGTTTAAATAAAGACTAATGTGCAGTGCATGTAATACAGCTATTAAAACACCGATTTACGTGTAAGGAGTGACGAGCTTTGTCTTCAGATTATAAAATGGAGAATTTTAGTATTTAGGAGCGCTGAAAGTTTTTAGTAAATTATGCTAATGTAAGGATGGAAATTTTTTTTAAGTAGAAATGTATAGTGTTATATGTTTAGAACTCTTTAGACCTGGAAATGTTTCTCAAAGGTGAATATCATGGTAGAATGATAGATGCAATGAAATAATAATAAAGTGATTGGAAAGATATAACACAGAATGTAAATTATTATTATTCAGTCAAGCATGTAGCAGGATGATGGCTTTTTTTTTAAATTGAAATGATTAGTTATAAGTTTTATAGCGAAGTGTTATATGTATACAGCTAGATTACTTGCTTTAATAGCGATTCAATGCTTGGAGATGTTATTATTTGTATCGATTGAAGGAGCCGTTAAGAATACATGCATGGGTCCGCTAGCATCATTTATGTTGTTCCTGTTTTGGAGACACCACGGCCCTGCCGGACTTCGCTGTGTCCAGCTAGCTGGTGTTTGTGTGCGGCGTACATCAGCAGGGTGTGTAAAAGTAGGCTAGTCATTCTTATTATCAGGTGGACGACAACATGACATATCGCAAAGCGCTGTAGTAGTGGTGCAGTAGGTCAGCTGCCTCTTGGGCAAAGCAGGACTGTACTCTTACTCTTCAAGCATTAATCAGTTATTGTAATAGAGCTATCGATATCTTAGCCTCTAGTGGCGGTAACATCAAACTAATTTTACATCAATTTATAGAAATTATATTCGAATTGAATGGAAAACACGATACTAACTCCCATCTGTTGTTAGAGCAAATTTCATGGACACATTTGATGGTGGTACTGCGTATACTTGTTTAAATAAAGACTTATGTCCAGTGCATGTAATACAGCTATCGATATCCCAGCCTCTTGTGACGGTACCACGACACTAATGATGCATATAATAAACTGAAGCAAATTTATAGAAAATATATTCGAATTGAATGAGCAGCCTTTAGTGGGGGCGACACAATACTAACCCCATCCCCCTTCAGCAAAATTCAAGAACATTTTCAACGAGGATGGTGAACACAATTGATGATGGTACTGTATCTAATTGTATAAATAAAGGCTTACGTCCAGTTCCTAGGAAGAGGTGACTTAGGTTAGTGGAGGTAGCCCAACTGACCTATCTTCCTGCCATTCTTGGATAACTACTCGCAGCTGACGTCAATCGCGTCATCAGCTGACGTCACGTGACGTCACGTACATGTGTCACGGCCGCCATATTGGATAACGGTACTTAGGGGTGGCGCCGCCCCTGGGGCGACCTACTTTGGAACAACGCCGGCCTTGTTACACTGCTACCGACATAACCTGCAATATAAATTCCGTACGTTAACGGAATCCGTAGATGATAAACAGGAACAGCTTGCAGGTGAGTTACAAAGCCTTAGTGAAACATATTCTCAAATTCAGGAGGCGCAATCCCAAGTGAATGCGCCGGTAAGAAATACGACGGATGAAGTCAGCGAGCTGCAAGAGTTGTGCAAAAACTACAGAAGTACAAAATTTAAGTCCAAGAGTGGATCAGTTAAGTTTAGAGTCAAAATTTGCCAAACAATACAGAGATAAGATATGCGCAGGTCTAAAGGAAATAAATGAAAAAGCTGAAGCCGGGATGCTGGATAAGGACAACACCCTTGCTGAAAAGGTACTATCAGAGTGCAAGATTTTTGCAGGTACAGTAAATGAAGCTCTAAAAGAAAGTCAGTTTCTAGCTAGAACAGATTCAGGTTTAAAGGAAGCAGAGGAAAGGTTACTAGGCAATATTGCTAAAAGTACTGACATTACAAAACAATATTCGACAGATAACAAACCCATGCTTTTAGAGAGGTTAGATACTTTCACTGGTTACCCACAACACGTAGCTAGCCTGCCGAAGGAAAATAGCGAAGGTTACAGAATGAAACAAAACGTGCTGGCAGCTGTACCCGTCGAGCAAGTGCAGTTGCCATGCGCTACGCAAGAAACGAACGTAAACACGCCTGTCTCTGACAGCGCGGCGTGTTTATCAACAGTACGTGCAGATGAAAGATTACTCAGGCATCGAAAATTCCCGGTATTTACCTCTGAAGGGAAAAGAGCAAACCCCGTGGTCTTTATCAGAGCATTTCGAAATGTTTTACCTCGTACCTGGACAGAAGCCCAGAAAATTAGATTTGCTGTTGGATACACACAGGGTGACGTTCTGCTATGGGCTACGGACATTGGCCGAACGCTGCCACTACTGTGGACAGTTTGAGAGAGCCTGTCTGCGTGAATATTGGTCTGAGGCCGTACAAGAGAGGCTCAGACGTAAAAAATTCAACCCAGCTTCATTCGATAGCAAACATGGAAGCTTAAGAGGCTATTTATAAAAATACTTGAATAAAACCAGTACTGGACGAATCCGGTATCTGAAGTAGACGTGCTGAAAATTTTAAAGATCCGTCTACCTGCCCACGTTAGGGAAAAACTCATTACGATTCCGGAACACGACACCGAATATCTTCTATCTGTACTGGACTAAATAGATTTGATACACGAAGAGAGACCAGTACAAGCCAAGCCTGTTTATACGCAGATAGGGCCACAGGGATTTACTGACCTACAAGTGAACAATCGATTCCATGTCCAACACGGATGGCATATTTGCCCACACAGACATGTGGTGACGGTTACGGTAACCCAACGGCAATGGCAAACGCCGTGAATTCAAGGGCGGATATAAAACAAATGTGCAAAAATTTAACAAAAAGGACTACAACGGGCAAGTAGCGTACGGCCAGCCTGTATAATACGTACAGACACAAGCTAGCGGCAATGATCAACCGAGCGCTTGGCAAACACAAAGCAATACCAGACAGACGAATAATCTACAGACAGCGGAATTCGGCCACCAAAGTGACGCACATATGTCGAATAACACGCAAAGGCAAAGAGAATTTGGGTCGAAAGCTTCACAGGATACTAACTAGCGAAATCAAGCAACAACAGTCCATATAGTAGAAGGTACGCCAAACCCAGAAACCGATGCCACCGCTATGCCGGAAAACTTGAACCGGTCACGGTTCTGTGACCTGCGAGGAGAGTGTGGGCACGAGCTTGATCGACACTTGCTTCATCAGATACGATCAAGGTAGTGATGTGAAAGTTGATCTGTATCAAAGTAATGAGGATACACAGGAAAACTTGATAGAGCGAAAGGTATAAGCTACTATTAAAGCCAAAATATTTGACCTTGATGTACCCAATGTGCTTGACGCGGGTGCTACGACTAATTTGATGTCACAGGGATTCTTTCAAGAACTGAAGAAACGTGCGAGTGTACCCACACAGCCTGTGCAAAATTGCAAGGTACAAACTGCAACTGGTCAGAAATCGAAAGAATTCAAAACACAATCTTTAATTCCCGTCCAATTAGGACAGTTTTCTGTACGATGCAATTTTTTGATAGTAGAGAAATTAGTAGTTGGCTTTTTAATCGGTATGGATACATTTAGGACACACTGACTACAAATTGATATAGGCAAGGGCCAATCTCACTTCACAGTAAATAACTAATTATTTGCAATAGACCTGATCAGGGGAAATACTGATAGACGTAAAACTGAAGTTATTCACGACTTTGAGGTTCACTAGGTAAATTCCACAGTCGCGTTTATCAACACGTACAACAACGAACAGTCGGCAGCAGAAGAGGTAGGCTAAACGTCGACGCAATAAACACTAACACTGAATTGCCTCCATGTCCTCCCTCAATCCGACCCGATAGGGATCCCAAACGCTCGAGCAGTACTCAAGTATAGGTCGTATTAGTGTTTTATAAGCAGTCTCCTTTACAGATGAACAACATCTTCCCAAAATTCTACCAATGAACCGAAGACGACTATCCGCCTTCCCCACAGCTGCCATTACATGCTTGTCCCACTTCATATCGCTCTGCAATGTCACGCCCAAATGTTTAATGGACGTGACTGTGTCAAGCGCCACACTACTAATGGAGTATTCAGACATTACAGGATTCTTTTTCCTATTCATCTGCATTAATTTGCAATCATTTTGCCCTTTTGTAGTCCTATTTTGGCTGTGAGTAAGCCAGATGGCAATTTGCGAAATGTGCAAATGTGTGTGAATTCCTAAGGGACCAAACTGCTGAGGTCATCGGTCCTTAGACTTACCCGGTGATGTGACGTGCTGCGTCTAGACATGAGAACGCCCGTTAAGTCAGTAGCTAGGTACGCAGAGAAAGCACAGCTATTCTGGTGCGAAGCAAGTAGTCTTGCTTTTAAATATTTGCTAATAAAACTCGATATTTGCCTATAGGTCACAAGTATTTTCTTAAAAAAATATTACAACGTCAGAAATTGACCATCTTAATAAATGAATGAGCAGTGTTGAATCTAACGAAAATGAAGTACTACGAGTGTAAGTACGACGTACAGGCTGCGTGCCACAGTCGCCAATCGCCTTGCCATGCAGTTCTGTCGCAAGACCATGCTGTCAGAAAGTTGTTAGTTTTCAATTAACTGCTATCAATTATCTCGATATTGTCAGTTTACGATGTTTAGTAAATAAATACATCATAATGGCATCCATTTTGAACATTGTTCAGAATAATGTAGCTTCCCGCTTCATCACTTACGGGGGAAATCTCTCTGCTCGAACAGGAATTCGGTGTTCCAATTGTATTTAGGTGCTTTACCTACCACTGTGATTAGGATGATGAAAGCATTCCACTGTGTGCCTCTTAGTCTGCGCACTAACGGACTTTACAAATGTACATTAGGTTCCTCAACAAATGCATGAAGCAGCATTCACAATCACAATAGGCGCGTCTGGCGAAAATACTCAGAATCACATGCTTGAGCTGCGAAATCAAATGCCACTAGAATCACATTCTTGAATTCAGCAACTTGTGCGAGAGAATTGTAACCAGCTAGGAATATTGGAGCGTAGATTAATATACTGGAGCAGAGAGCAGATTATTAATAATAGAATGCATTTTCAATTTGAAAATCCTGTTTCCTAATTTTGTGTCGAAGTCACTGCAGAGTCCTTATAGAGTCTGTTAACCTTCTTGCATAAATTATACTAATGTACTGCAGGGAGAAATATGCATCCAAAGGCTGTAAGTATTTTGTTGGTTTTGGCGAAATGATCATGCATTAAATGTCTTTTCCCACAAATGTATCATTTATTAATGTTGAGTCCTAGTGAGCACAGCAAGACTCACAACGCAAATGGACTTTAAACGTTCTTTTGTCACACTTCATTCCTTCAGTTTCAACATTTCGTTGAATGGGAACAGCAACTATATTTTAATTCATTAGAGCGTTTAATAATGGTTCTGTCAACAGTTGCAGTATTTATTAGGCGACTATTTTCGAATCTTAGAGGTTCAGTTGTTAACATCGAGTATAGATTTAAGTGTCAGGAAGTCATTTCTGAAAGTATTTGTATGGAGTGTAGCCATGTATGGAAGTGAAACATGGACGGTAAATAGTTTGGACAAGAAGAGAATAGAAGCTTTCGAAATGTGGTGCTACAGAAGAATGCTTAAGATTAGATGGGTAGATCACATAACTAATGAGGAAGTATTGAATAGGATTGGGGAGAAAACAAGTTTGTGGCACAACTTGACCAGAAGATGGGATCGGTTGGTAGGACATGTTCTGAGGCGTCAAGGGGTCACCAATTTAGTATTGGAGGGCAGCGTGGAGGATAAAAATCGTAGGGGGAGACCAAGAGATGAATACACTAAGCAGATTCAGAAGGATGTAGGTTGCAGTAGGTACTGGGAGATGAAGAAGCTTGCACAGGATAGAGCACCGTGGAGAGCTGCATCAAACCAGTATCTGAAGACGACGACGACGACAACAACAAGAGGTTCAGTTTCAAGTCCGGCCTACTGAGGCTACTAAACCAGTACATGGTTGTCATACTTCAACTATTGACGGAACTTTGAATAAATGTTTTAAGCTCCTCTGAAATTTTCCCAATTGTGCGAGACACCAAATTTATTTTTGGGGAAAGACTGTCTACAACGGCTTTATTAACTATCGAGCTGAAAGCTTTTTGCTGACAGATATACAACTTTTTTGTTAGGTGTACACTCACTGAAAGTCTAATGTCTCTTGTAGAAAAACGAGAGTAGTGGAATGATGGCAGCACGGGTGTTATTCTGACATCAAATTGATATGCATAGTAATTAAACTGATCGATTAATTACCCCCATTCTCACCCCCCCTCCCAATACCTGGATGACGTCATGCTTTTTGTCAGCCGACATGTGCGTCCCTGCCCTGTCACTCTCCAACCCACCACCTCCCCCACGTATCGAAAAAAAAAAAAAACAATCCGTCTACAGGCCACAAGTGGCCCATCGGGACCATCCGACCGCCGCGCCATCCGCAGTGGAAGGCGCAGATAGGAGGGGCATGGGGTCAGCACACTGCTCTCCCAGCCGTTATGACGGTATTCTTGACCGAAGCCGCTACTATTCGGTCGAGTAACTCCTCAATTGACATCACGAGGCTGAGTGCACCCCGAAAAATGGCGACAGCATATGGCGGTCCAGTGGTGACCCATCCACATGCCGGCCACGCCAGACAGCGCTTAACTGCGCTGATCTCACGGGAACCGGTGTATCCACTGTGACAATGCCGTTGCCACTCCCACCTATCCTATTGAAGAGAATTTCGAATTTCGATGGGAATTCCGAATTTTTGCTGTGAAATCGAATTTCCGCTGTAAAATTCATTTGGCAATTCGGAGAAGGTAGTATTAACGGAAACTGTTGATGGAAATTGTTCATAAAGCGGGGATAGATGGCCGACATCGAAAAAAATTCAGAGGATGGGAAATCGGGGAATTATGCACTGCAGAGGACATAAATTCTATTTGGTAGGACAGGGATGCTCTTATTTGTATTCCGATTATTGTATACTGCTGTCACTCAGCTGGTTGCTGCACGTGGGTTCCCATGCAGTCGTGACTGCCGATGAGTTCTGCTTGTAGGTTGCAGGGCGGCTGTTGTAAAAAAAAAAAGGTCTGGATCACAGTTGCCTCACCTCAACTGAACAGACCGCACAAACTGGAGCTGCCTCCCATCTCCCACCCAGCCTACCCACCCTCTGCTACAGCTCAGCACTACAGAGGGGTCCGCAGCAGCCGGCCAGCTGTCAAACAAAGACAAATCAGTAGATGATTGTAACGTGAGCTGCTGTTCAAGGGACATCTACAATGAACAATAGATTTGTTTACGAAGGTTTGCGGCCTCCTCCCACAGCTGTGGCCTAACGAAATACAACATCTATTTTGCAAGAGACAGCTGGCATTGGAAGTGCCAGGCTATCTGCTTCTCTAAGTAAGAACCAAAAGTGTTTTTCTAAAGCTAGCAGCTGCTTATAATTGTCCGGACACATGCAGCCACTTTCAAGCAAACAAAGGATGTTTCCGATAGCTTCCCCTATCTGTTTGTCCCAGATTTCTTTTCTTCCTCAGAACAGCGTTCTGTTTCTCAACCACCTGCACCAAGCCCGCTTCAGCCTGCTTGAAGGAAAAGAAGGCAAGCTATAACTTGCTGGTATGGGATTCTGAATTCCTATTGGTCCTCTGCTAAACAGAGGGTGGAGTGTGAAGGTATACAGGGTGTTGCAAAAAGGTACGGCCAAACTTTCAGGAAACATTCCTCACACAAAAAGAAAGAAAATATGTTATGTGGACATGTATCCGGAAACGCTTATTTTCCATGTTAGAGCACATTTTATTACTTCTCTTCAAATCACATTAATCATGAAATGGAAACACACAGCAACAGAGCGTACTAGCGTGACTTCAAACACTTTGTTACTGGAAATCTTCAAAATGTCCTCCGTTAGCGAGGATACATGCATCCACCCTCCGTCGCATGGAATCCCTGATGCGCTGATGCAGCCCTGGAGAATAGTGTATTGTATCACAGCCGTCCACAATACGAGCACCAAGAGTCTCTACATTTGGTACCGAAGTCACGTAGACATGAGTTTTCAAATGCCCCCATAAATGAAAGTCAAGAGGGTTGAGGTCAGGAGAGCGTGGAGGCCATGGAATTGGTCCGCCTCTACCAATCCATCGGTCACCGAATCTGTTGTTGAGAAGCGTACGAACACTTCGACTGAAATGTGCAGGAGCTCCATCGTGCATGAACCACATGTTGTGTCGTACTTGTAAAGGCACATGTTCTAGCAGCACAGGTAGAGTATCCCGTATGAAATCATGGCGGTGAATCGAGGAAGTACAGTACATACTGACGAAACTAAAATGAGCTCTAACATGGAAATTAAGCGTTTCCGGACACATGTTCACATAACATCTTTTCTTTATTTGTGTGTGAGGAATGTTTCCTGATAGTTCGGCCGTACCTTTTTGTAACACCCTGTATACAGCTAAATCCCCATCACAATCATCATCAGTATTTGTCAGTGACTAGTTGCGTCGATGTGACTCTCACAATATGAAATGTCCAGCCAGTAGCGATGCCAGTGGCAGTGGCAATGGCAAACGGCCAAACGCGGGGCAATTGCTGTGTAGGTGTTTATATATTAAAAAAAAAAAAAAAAACTGAATTCAAATTGTGGCAGTTGTGAAATTTCGTAGTAAAGTATTAGAATTTTTCGGGGTTGTGATACATATCCGTAACAAGTGGTTATAAAAGTTTTTTTTGCTTGTTATTGCAGTATTTTTTCCCGAAATGATGGCTGAATTAGACTGTCAGCTGGAAGCTGAAAGTCGCTAGCAAGCCGAAGAAGTTGTTCAAATGGGTCTAAGCTCTACAGGACTTAACATCTGACGTCATAGAGTCCCCTCGACTTAGAACTACTTAAACCTAACTAACCTAAGGACATCACACACATCCATGCCCGAGATAGGATTCGAATCTGCGACCATAGCAGCAGCGCGGTTCCGGACTGAAGTGCCTAGAGGCGCTCGGCCACAGCGGCCGGTCCGAAGACGTTGTGCTACCATCATGTAAGTACATCTCAAAATTTTGTGTTTTAGTTTACACGTTCAGGAAACATTCTTTAAAGTATTCAGATCGTAACAAGTGCTTATAGCATTTCGACAGTTGTAGGATTAGAGAACCAGCAGCTGGACAGTGAAAGTCAGCAGCAAGCTGAAGAGATTATGCTACCATCATGTAAGTACCGGTACATCTCTAAATTCTGTGTGATAGTTTACGTGTTCATAAAACAGCTCTTGATGTATTCAAATCGTAACAAGCTTTTATAAAATTTTTGGTCTCGCTGTTGAAGCATTAGACCGTCAGCTGGCCGACCTTGAGCGGCTGCTGGGGGCAGAAATGCAGCAAGAACGTAAGTACATTTGTAATATATTGCTGTTGGACTTTCTTCGTAGTATACAGTTGTGTGATGCATATATTGTTCGTTGTTGTAGATGTCGCTATGGAGCAAGAGGAGGATGAGAATCTCACTGTAGGTAAATTCAGTACCGATTATTTTTGTTGTTTCTTATAATCATTATCTTCTTGTATAGGACTTCCGTGAGATGGATCAGTGGCTCCAAAACAACAATTCCTGCGAAGGTGTAATACCGGAGTGGGTGCAAGAGGTGGTGGCTGCTGAAAGGTAGTGCCATGTCGCCCTTTTGAATGAGCAGAATCATTTAGTGATCGCGAAAGCGTTACGGAGATGACAGATAAACTCCAGTGGAAGACTCTGCAAGACAGACGCTCAGTAGCTCGGAATGGGCTTTTGTTGAAGTTTCGAGAACACCTAGGAGTCAAGCAGTATATTGCTCCCTCCTACATAATATATCTCGCGAAGAGACCATGAGGATAAAATCAGAGAGATTAAAGCCCACACTGAGGCATACCGACAGTCTTTCTTTCCGCAAATAGTACGAGAGTGGTGTAGAAGGGAGAACCGATAGAGGTACTCAAGGTACTCTCCGTCACACATCAAGGTACACTTCACCACACACCGTCAGGTGGCTTGCGGAGTATGGATGTAGATGTAGATGTAGAGATACTTGAGTGACCGGGAGAACTAGCAGGAAGATCGACTGAACTGCTCATTCCCAGGAGCCAGTATAATTATTATTCTGGAGTGCTGATGTACGTAATTGTTGTTATTTGTTTACAGCATATATTTAAAAAATCTTGAGCATTTTACTTAAATTTGTTCTATTATTCATATATTACAGAGGTGCCATCAACACCAACACCACAACAGCTGCTGCATGGCCACCTAGAGTGGTGGTTGTGGGGGCAGGGATGAAACACGCACCCGAGCGACGTGCAACTCTGTGCAAAGCACCGTTCTTGGCTGCACAGGAAGCAGCGGAAGCAGCTGCGACAGCTGCAGTGCCATCCCCTGCAACACGGCATAACCTCTGGCGTCCACGCATGGTTCAGTCAGAGCAACGCTGTCCCATCCCGCAGGATGGCGATGGTGAAGGACCCAGCACGCAGCAGCATCTAGGAGCGTCCTCTCCACTGCCTGCGTACTCCAGCAGGAGCTCACCGCCACTACCTCCTCCTGCTCTAGCAAAAGATAAGTGTGCCTCGGTGTATACTACTCACCTCAAAGGCGCTTTCTCCCCAATGCCGTCATCTACCGGTTGGACACATTCGCCGGCCGCTGTGGCTGAGCGGTTCTAGGGACTTCAGTCTGGAACAGCGCGACCGCTACGGTCGCAGTTTCGAATCCTGCCTCGGACATGGATGTGTGTGATGTCCTTAGGTTAGTTCGATTTAAGTAGTTCTACATTCTAGGGGACTGATGACCTCAGATGTTAAGTTCCATAGTAGTCAGAGCCATTTGAACCATGTTCTGGACACAGTCGTCTCCTAGTTGTAGTGTTAATAATAATGAACCTGTGGCTAGCGGTAGTCCTCTATCCCGTCCTGATAGTGAAGGACAGCAGCTTAGAGGCGTCATGACCTCTCTAGAATACTCGGCGGTTGTTAGGGCCTGTGAGGGGCGTATCTCGTTCACTAGAATTGAGAATCCGGCCCGGGGGGTATTGTGACGTAGTCAGGTTTCTAGAAGCACGCCTCCTGGAGCTGGAGGCAGAGTTCCTCAAAGCCCCTAGCCCTATTTTATTCATCTGTTATAAACTTGTAGTGGAAAATCAACAGCGGACGATCTCAGACTTTGTGAAAGACCTGTATTTTGCGTACTTTGGCTGAAATTTTGGGGATCAGAGATGGGTCCCCACATCTAATGTCTTCAAGCTGTGAGGGAAGACTATTTCCTGTGCAAATGGGATAGTCATGAGAAAGGCAACTTATGGTCGAAAAAATCTGGCCAATTAGAACGTCAAACTTTGAAAGGCAAAACATACTGTTTGATTCAAAGATGGACGAAGGAAAACTTCTGTCTCCATTTCGCACAAAACTTGGCATTATTAAACAATTTGTCAAAGCCCTACCAAAAGATGGCGACAGATACAAATATGTGGCAAGTAAGTTACTGTGGCCGTCAGAAGCTATAACGAAAGAAGGTCGTTTCCGACAGATCTTATGTTCGGAAACTCAAAGGACGAAATATTTGAAAACAAAATGAACAAAATTTGAAGCTAATCTTGGATATCCTTTAAAAAATTTCTCAGTAAGTTTCTTGGTGATTGCAGAGACCTTGATTATGCAATTAGTCAGGTATATGCTGGATATATGCTGGATGGGTATTGGATGCCTCAATGAGCTTAACGCTGCCCTTTCTGTACTCTTGCGTCAGCTGTTTTCTAGTAAACGTAGGTGCTGTGAGTGGGGAAAGATTCGATGGAATGCCAGCATGATAGCTTGCTACTGCTGGATGCTGCGCTAGGAGACCCCTCAGTCACTACTCTGAGGAAAATGCAATGGAGATTTCTGGGAAAAAGAATAGATATTAAGATTTATGCCTTAGTATTAAACATGAGGAATATAATACTTTATTATAATGTTACGAAACCCTATTTTCTCGCATTTTTTAAATAAAGTTTTATTGAATATATGCGTTTTGCACGAATATTCTGTATCTTCACCACTAGTTTCTGAAAAAAACTTGTGTCACAAAGCAAACCCCTACCATTTTCGGACATTATAATACCTAAACCACCTAAATTAATAACAGAAAAGAATTTCAAAGTATAAATTTGTAGACCTGCTATCAATCTAATTCATTTTCTGTATCAGTACCTCAAATGATACGATTCTCTTTTTTCTTCGTCTACAACGCAACTACCAAACAATCCTATTCAATGACAGTCCTGATCTCAGCTCATATTCTTGTAAAACTTAATGTAGTAGAGGGGCGTATGCCAAATTCCCATTGAATCTCCACAGTGGATTAACGACCGTTTGTCTCGTACACCTACAAGTTTAAATGTGTGCTTTTTTGTCAGTTGTTCATACTTGTTTGGACAAATGCTGGCTGCTCCCCAGTCTCTGCCTCAGAAAATACCCTATGCAAACAGTTAATGCATGATACGACACAGAGAAGAACACTTCACACAATTTACGGAGAGAAGGCGCAAACCGACGGCTGTGATGGCGTGAAGGATATCCAGCTACAAAAATATTTTTTCCATATCATGAGACGCATCGAATCTCATACAGAGGGACAACCGCTAGGAAAGAGGCAGTCCTGTTAAGAACTCATAAACGAGTTCCCTGATTTCAAGCAGATTTGCATGTATCTATTCTGCAGTGCTGTGAAAGAAATTCTAAGCTGGTGAATCTCTCAATGTGCCAGATAATACCTGTAGACTTCTCGAGTGGACAAAACAACCCTCTCATTTTCAGTTCGGCAGTCTAACGAGACTGTGGCAGAGTTAGGTAGCGTTATTCTGGAGGCTGCGAGTTACAAGACATTGAAATCTTTCACCTCTCACAGACCTCACTTCCAAACATTTTACGTATATTGTCCGTGAATGAGTTTTTTTCTCTGCGCTGCGAAGAGAACACGTTAATGATACTTCCTGGTAGAGTTAAACTGTGTCAGGTACTGAGTATCGGACGAAAACCATCGCCTTCCTGTAGCGATTAATGATAATTTATGCCGTCGGTACTGTAGAATTTAGCAGAAACATAGGCTGCGCAGTGGAAGGGGATGGAGGTTAAGAAGGTGTATGTATACAGCAATATATCAGTGGTACCATTTATTAGTAGCGCTACAATCGATCTCAGCCTTTAACATAGTTGGGAAAATGCTTCCGAAACAACTATTTATAACAACACAAAACATTACTGGTTCTCATTCAATAATAACGAAACCCAAGCCATAATACAAAAAAATATATATATATTCAGTGAGAGAAAGAGCCATACCAGTAGTACGCTAACAGTGAAAACTAAATCACTCTTTAATTTATTTTACAACATCACGAAATTTATAATTGTGTTCTGGCTCAGACATACTTGAAATACTCAACCACAGAATAAATCAACGACTTAAGACTATAATGCTAACCTAAGGGGCACAAGATATTACTGAAATTAAAAGCTAATTTACTGGCAATAAACACAATGAGCAATAGCCAACAATGTACACGACAGTCTTGGCTTACGGCAAACTATTATACTAACTGAAAACCATCTTCCTTGCACTCGCATCAGCCCGGAAAGTTACCCGGATTATAAACCCAGAAACTCGAAATTTAAGAAACGATGTTTAAACAGTAACAATACGAATCTGTCCCAAGCCCTTCCCACGAACAAGTTACCATGAGGCTGATGAAGTAGGCAAAGTCATTATTTGCTAACGTTAGTGCTTCAGTGAAATCGCCTGTCGGTCAATAGTGAGCAATGTTGTCTTGTTTCAGATTTTACTATAACTATTTAACTTCTCTAGTGTGACTTCTGAAGATGGCCGCTGTGAGCTGAAACTGCTGGTGACTGTAGCATAATGAAACTACTGAGTCAAAACTAAACAAAACTTAATGCTGTAATGTATGTGTTCAGCTATGGCATTACTGTGGTGATACGCAGCGCACAGGTAATTGCATTACCTGCATATGTAAGTGCTGCCTCCCTAACTAGGCGCCTAAATAGCCTTTCATCCCAATATCACACCACTGCACAGTCAGAAACGGAATCGCTGTCGAATGATCAGAGGGAATCAGTCACATTAGTGTGACCCGAAACTGCAAGAAAACAGGATTTATATGGAAAATATATTTTACAATAACCAAACTTTATTTGTTTCAGTATTTTCGCTTCCACCATCTTCATCTCAAAATTAGCTGTGTGACGTGTTGTCGTAACCAAAAACCGTATCAAATCCTTTCATGTGTCATCGCTGGTTTCGCCGTTATTGACTATCCCTTGTGTTTCTGTGTCTCTGCGGCAGCTTCTCCTGTAATCTATGCACATGTACTTAGATAACGTGTTTTGTTTGTGAAAGTCACAGTTGGATCAAGAAAAAGACTGTAAAGTTATTCTTTGGCTGTATCTGGCGCGATGGAATTGAAATGTAGCAGCAAGAAGTGCTGTAGAATGCAAGTAGTTGAGGAGATGAAGGCGTAATAATAATTTAGCAGTGACACGATTTACTAGTAACACTCGTATCGAACACAATCCCTAAACTATTAAGTGAAATTTTTCCAAAACTATTATTTCACAAGAGCACTATAATGATGAGAAAATTTATTGCTTTAGGATCGGTAATAATAGTGTCCACTACCGTAAAATAAAAAAGTTCATTCAGAGAAATACTGTAGTATCACCGATAGTTCATTAACAGCGGAACTAAATTCCTCATCTCGGACTTTGTTACGGCGCAGTCAAGCGCCGGTACACCAGTCGGGAACAAGAGAGAAAATACGTCAGCCAATTGCACACTGACCGACCACTCTCCGGGATGACAACGCAACAACAGCGGCTTCTATGCGGAGAGAACATAAGCGCCGCGACAGACTGGCCACGGCCCAGTCGAAGAGAAGCTTCAAGAGCAGCGACCTGAACAGAAGGTCAACCATATTACTTCGCTTGTCTTAGGACTGTTTTCTGAAGAACCTTTTTTATTTTGTATGTCGCCCTTTGCTTGCGGCACATCTGTGTATTTCTCACAGTTTTGTCATTTACTTTTCCCAATAAAACTCACTAACACGATTTGTTTGAATGTTGTCTAGTGGTCCGAGGAAGCAGGTTTCCTAGACACCCCATATTCGATGACTAGGCAGGATTTAACACAATTCATTATTGTGTTCAGGATGAAAAACACTAGAAACACTCAGTTAGATAATAACCGCCAAGTTATCACTAAATTCCTAAACTAAGAGGCATAAAATAATAAAAGAACTAAAACTTAAAGTATTGCTGTAATTAAAACACCTTCTTCCACGCACACACACACACATACACACACACACACACACACACACACACACACACACATAGGAACGTGACATGTCATCCAAAATTACGAATAGCGTTAGACTGTAAGCTTGTAACAGACACTTAGCGCAGTTAAACATTATTCCCGAAAGGTTTCGTGATTCCAAGCACAACAGTGAGGAATTAAAGAAATGATGTTTTGACAGTATCAGCGCGAATCTGCTCCAGGGCCTGCTCACAAACAAGTTGCAGTGGTACAGAACGAGGAAGGGCAGGTCACTGCCTGCTAACGTCAGTGGTCTCCAATTGCCTGTCTATGACGAATGAAAAATAAGGTGCGCAATTTCAAAATTCTACAAAGCAGTGTCACTGTAACACACCTCAGAATCCATAAAAAGTACGAGTGCTATCCAGAAAGTAATGCACCCCATTTGTTTCTTCAACAATTCTTTATTGAACATAATGAGAATTACACACACAAAAGAAATTGTGTTTTATGTATACATCCTATTTTTCCACGTATTCTCCATCCCGTTCTATGGCCTTCCTCCAGCGCGAAACTAGGGCGTGTATGCCCTGTCGGTACCAATCCTTTTCCTGGTGGCGGAGCCAGTGCTTGACTGTGTGAATCACCTCCTCATCATCCTCAAATTGTCTTCCATGAATGACATCCATTAATGGCCCAAACAAGATGAAGTCCGAGGGGCTAGCTCAGGGCTGTATGGTGGATGGGGTAACAATATCAGACCCTGTTTTGCGATGCATTCCGTGTTACAGCAAAATATCTCCTGGGTTGCTGTGGCGCCGAAGTCGCCGTAAGAGCGTCTTGGGTTTTGTTAATGTGTTGAAATATGCTTCTGAATTAATGGTACCGCCTTTGGCGTCACATCAACGAGACTCATGCCTTCACAGTCCAAGAACACGGTGATGATGACCTTACCGGCGGAAGCAGTTGCTTTGAATCTTTTTTACTGTGGGGAGTGGGAATGGAGCCATTCAATGGACTGTCGTTTCGTTTCTGGCTCAAAATGGTGAACCCAGGTTTCATCACCTGCCACAATCCGGAACAACAGGGCCTCCACCTCAGCTTCTAAAATGTGCCAATGCGAGGTGCCGGGGCTAGCAGTGTATTTAACACTAAATTCTAGAATCTACATATGTAAATGATGCTCTAAACCCCCCCCCCCCCCCCTATTCTAACTCCGACTTTTGCTGTTGCACAAGGATAAAAAAATACACGCGAACTGACTGTAATCAACCCTGCAAGTGGAGTAGAAAAAAGTTTGGCACCTGCAATAATTTAATTTGATAAATAAGTTAAATAAACGAAGGTTTCATTAACATAGTGAGGAATGATAGGTTTGCTCTACCGATTAACAGAATGAAAGTTCTGTCCAAAATAACAATATGATTTATTAAGACTAAACACAAAATACTAAACCAAAACACATGAAACATTTACAATACATCAAATTGGCTCAAATTGGATACTCATACAAACACTGTAAAGGTGAAGTTCTCCCTAAACTAGATTGTGAGGTTTAAGACGAAGTGGTATGTGGAGCCAATTCCTTGCTACTCAAATCATAAGAGAGATACACAACTAACCCAACATTAATTGCTGGTACTCAAGACAGAACAAAGTTAGAAAAAGACGAACAGGCGCACTCTGCTGAGCCCGCATCTCGTGGTCGTGCGGTAGCGTTCTCGCTTCCCACGCCCGGGTTCCCGGGTTCGATTCCGGGCGGGGTCAGGGATTTTCTCTGCCTCGTGATGGCTGGGTGTTGTGTGCTGTCCTTAGGTTAGTTAGGTTTAAGTAGTTCTAAGTTCTAGGGGACTGATGACCATAGATGTTAAGTCCCATAGTGCTCAGAGCCATTTTTTCGCACTCTGCTGAGCTCTGATTATCACCTAGGAAAATCCCCATCTGCCGGTGCTGCGGACATACATTACCAAACTGTCTTCTTAACTGCCAGAACACGATCTGGCGTACCGTAGGCGATGGCTGGTTGCTTCGACGTCCTCGACCGAAAGGCGAGAGCCGACTACCTAGAGCACCCGTACCGGCCGAACACACAACATTCCTGCCCCCACGACAGTGGCCGTGGTTAAACGTTCCAATCAGCAACTCGAAAACCGGCGGAAAATTCCACTCCATTGCCAGAGCACTACCATTCCACCAATGGAGATTCTTGGCGCCAATTTCTGCGCTGATTTTGCTACGTCACGGAGCTATGGCCTGAGCCAATCACAGTTACTATTTTGCAGAAAGCGCGGGAATTTTCCCGCCACATCTGCCTGGGTACACAAGTCATTCCCACACCTCGCTGGTAGCCGGCCAGAAAGTGTTTTCGCTAAGTTTCTGCGAAGTAACGGAACCTCTAGCCCAGCCGCTACTTCAGGCCCCGGC
Organism: Schistocerca americana; assembly: GCF_021461395.2. Lineage (NCBI taxonomy): Eukaryota > Metazoa > Arthropoda > Insecta > Orthoptera > Acrididae > Schistocerca > Schistocerca americana. The sequence continues at coordinate 556,801,381 of NC_060124.1, read as the reverse complement.
GGGCGTGTCTCTTGACAATGTCGGCGTCTGGAAAGCATTCACTCGACTGCCTCACACACGTCGGCTTAACCCTCTCGAGATCAGTAGGGCCCGCCTGTCACCGGACCACCTGGGTGACGAGAAACGCTGCGTGGGAAGTCCGCATGTGAAGGAATAGCAACTTTCCACCGCATGCAATTAGAGAGGAGAATAGTAAGATAGAAATATGAGAGGGGGCTCATGCTACCTCTCACCAACAAATCAAGACAGCCGGCCAGAGTGGCCGTGCGGTTCTAGGCGCTACAGTCTGGAGCCGAGCGACCGCTACAGTCGCAGGTTCGAATCCTGCCTCGGGCATGGATGTGTGTGATGTCCTTAGGTTAGTTAGGTTTAATTAATTCTAAATTCTAGGCGACTGATGACCTCAGAAGTTAAGTCGCATAGTGCTCAGAGCCATTTGAACCATTTGAACCAAATCAAGACAAATGTTTTTTTCTGTGAGATTTGTGATCCACCCTTAGACACAGCAGGACCCATCTTTCACACACTTCTGAGTATCCAAGAATGTGGATAACTGAATCCACACTTCCCTTGCTGACTGACAGATGCAGCACCAACTGCTGAGTCGTAACGTGTCTGCCCTCGCGTATGACAGCATCAGTTCGCTGCAACATGTCAGGTGTGACAGTCGTGGATGATCTGCCCCAGGCCGTGCAAATTGTGGACATCAGCCGAACTGCCTTCCGTCTACCTCACCCTCCATGCCCAGTGACTAGCTGTACTTCTGTCGACAGCATATGCTCCATAGACTTTGTACAGGCGTTTGTGAATTTTCCCCACAGTTTCTCTCTCTGCAGTGAGAAACTCAATGCCGGCGCGTTGCTTGTAACGTACAACACCTACAGACGCCATTTTGAAACCGTCCTTCAGCTACGCTATCTGTCGCAACTGACGGAAACTTGGCGCGCTTACTAAGGAGACTTCAAATTATACATACGGAACGTTTCGCATTCGCAGAATTGTCTTCGGCTGAGAAAAAAAAAAAAGCGGTGCATTACTTTCTGGGCAACCCCCCTATCAAGGAGTTTCAATCGAATACTGCAAACCTGGAAGCTACCTCACACAGCTCCAGTCAAGGCACGTCTGAGCACTCCAGACACACTTTACACGGCAACCAGAAAAACCCTGTCAGAGCCTCTCTTCCAGTGTTCGGTGCCTCTCTTTCTGTGTACGAGAATACAAGAATTACGAAGTTTCGTCATATTTAGAGCTGACACAAATGGCTCTGAGCACTATGGGACTCAACTGCTGAGGTCATTAGTTCCCTAGAACTTAGAACTAGTTAAACCTAACTAACCTAAGGGCATCGCAAACATCCATGCCCGAGGCAGGATTCGAACCTGTGACCGTAGCGGTCTTGCAGTTCCAGACTGCAGCGCCTTTAACCGCACGACCACTTCGGCCGGCTGAGCTGACACACACACCATGATCATCTAGGTAAAAAATGAAACGAAAAGATTTGTGGCATTGATGGCCGGGAGGCCCCGTCCAGGAAAGTTCGGCTGCCAGTTCCCACTCAAGCCCGCAGGCGTGCGTTTCCAGTCAAGCTGTGCCGTTGCTACGCAACAGACTGCAGAACTGACTTCTCGGAAGTAAACAACAGCAATCGGCTCGTCTGCATGGTCTCCGAGACGCTATCCATATGCTGTCAACCAGGAGCCCCCCCCCCCTCCCCCACAGCCACATGTTCGAGCTCCAGCCGTTCCACTGCTCACGGGAAATCTTCAGAGACAAACTATTCGCTGTCCAGCTCACCCCTGGAACGTCCAACAGCCGCCCATTCTTTTCCTAAGCACTGCTTTCAGGCTCCAGTCTCACAGGCGTCCAACTTAAGACTCCTTAACGCTGTCGCGTTCGCCTGTTCATCAAATCCGCTGGCGCCGTGTTCGCCTGTATTTATTCTTGGCTCACCATCAGCCAGGGCTGGAGGACAGGACCAGTCATCGTGTCAAGCGAGACGAGATTTTAACTGCGCCGGAGCGCACGGTTATGAACCAGGTTGAAGATGGTTTACAGGTGCGTGGTGTCACTTAGGCGTCGCCATTGGTCCTCACTTCAGGGGAATAAGCTCCGGATTATTACGCCTCTCCCAGCGGCTTGGACTCCTCTCGGATCACCCGCTGGGATGAGGTCACTTTAACTAGGCTGCGTATTGAGCACTGCCTTTTTAGCCATCGCCATTAGTTAAGTGGCGCTCCCCAACTACCTTGTATACACTGCGCCCAAGTTTTAAACGTCCACCACTTCCTGACGGAATGCCCATTTTTTAACCGCATACGTTCCCGCTTGGGTTTACCGTCTGACTTATCGGCCGTTTTAGCAAACGACGCACTGGCTGTAGACCGCGTTTTAGTTTTTATCCGTCGTAGTAACATGGCGAAGACCATTTGAGTTTTAGTTCTGGACCTCCGTTTCTGTATGGTGTCTTGTGCAGCACTTTCTCCAATTCACAGTTTTTAGCTGTCTTCTCTTACGTCAGTTGGTACTGGCGTATAGTCGTTTCTTAACTCCTCTCTGTCTTCGCGTTCTATAGTTTTGACTTGGGAGTGTATGGTCCCAGTTATTTTTGCGCCCTAAAACAAAAAACGGTTCAAATGGCTCCGAGCACTATGGGACTTAACATCTGAGGTCCGTAACGGTCGTGTGGTTCCATGCTAAAGCGTCTAGAACCGCTCGGCCACATCGGCAGGCGCCCAGCCCTAAAACAAACCAAACAAACACCAACATACGAGAAGACTAACCCATTTCTCCTAGATATTTTGGAACAAGGACTGCTATGGAACCATAGAACAGTCTAAAACAAAACAAAAAATAAAGAAAAAGGCGCACAACGAAGGAGAAATGCAAATCGAATGGAAATCGATAGCTGTGATGTGCATATACAGACAAACAAATGATTACACTTTCAGAAAAACTGAACTATTTATTGAGGAGAAAAATCTCCAGAAAGTGAGCAAGCCAGAAGCGCATTGGTGCACGTCTGGCCCTTCTGGAAGTAGTTATTCGGCTTGGCGTTCACTGACAGAGTTGTTGGACGTCCTATTAATGGATATAGTGTCTAATTCTGCCCAATAGGCGCATTGGAGCATCAAAATCTCGACGTGATTGGAGGGCCCTGTTCATAATGCTCCAAACATTCTCAGCTGAGGACAGATCCGTCGACCTTGCTGGCCAAGGAAGGATCGGGCAAGCACGAAGACAGCAGCAGGAACTCTACCCATGGGTCCGAGGGCATTAGCTAGCTGACATGTAAATCCAGGATGACTTGCCATGACGGGCATCAAAACGGGGCGTAGAATACGGACGACGTGCAGCTGTGCTGTAAGGGCGCCTCGGATGTCAACCAAAGGTATTCTGCTATGGAAAGGAATGACACCCCAGACGCTTACGCCTGGTTGTCGGGCCTTATGGCAGGCGATAGTCACATTGGTGTCCCATATCGTGCGAGCCCCTCGTAGCTGAGTGGTCAGCGCGACGTAATATCATACCTAACAGCCCGGGTTCGATTCCCGGCTGGGTCGGAGATTTCCTCCGCTCAGGGAATGCGTATTGTGTTATCCTTACCGTCATCATTTCATCCCCATCGACAAGCAAGTCGTCGAAGTGGCGTCAACTCGAAAGACTTGCACCAGGCGAACGGTCTACCCGACGGGAGGCCCTGACCACACGGCATTTCCATTTACTTCGTGCGAGGCTTCTCCAGACACGTCTTCTGCCTGGAATCTCATTGAACGGGGTGTAATTGTCTTCAGTGGTGACTCCCGCCTCGAACTGAGCCTCGATGACCAGCGAAGAAACGATACAGACAGCAGTGGGAATCCACACAATTGTCGTTCGCCATATGCTGGCCTGACAACCAGGAGTGATGGTCTGTCGTGCCGTTTCTCTTCATAACAGGACCCCTTTTGTTGTCATCTGCGGCACTCTTACGAGGACAGTTCAATAAGTAATGCAACACATTTTTTTTTCTGAAACAGGGGTTGTTTTATTCAGCATTGAAATACACCAGGTTATTCCCCAATCTTTTAGCTACACAACACTATTTTTCAACGTAATCTCCATTCAATGCTACGGCCTTACGCCACCTTGAAATTAGGGCCTGTATGCCTGCACGGTACCATTCCACTGGTCGATGTCGGAGCCAACGTCGTACTGCATCAATAACTTCTTCATCATCCGCGTAGTGCCTCCCACGGATTGCGTCCTTCATTGGGCCAAACATATGGAAATCCGACGGTGCGAGATCGGGGCTGTAGGGTGCATGAGGAAGAACAGTCCACTGAAGTTTTGTGAGCTCCTCTCGGGTGCGAAGACTTGTGTGAGGTCTTGCGTTGTCATGAAGAAGGAGAAGTTCGTTCAGATTTTTGTGCCTACGAACACGCTGAAGTCGTTTCTTCAATTTCTGAAGAGTAGCACAATACACTTCAGAGTTGATCGTTTCACCATGGGGAAGGACATCGAACAGAATAACCCCTTCAGCGTCCCAGAAGACTGTAACCATGACTTTACCGGCTGAGGGTATGGCTTTAAACTTTTTCTTGGTAGGGGAGTGGGTGTGGCGCCACTCCATTGATTGCCGTTTTGTTTCAGGTTCGAAGTGATGAACCCATGTTTCATCGCCTGTAACAATCTTTGACAAGAAATTGTCACCCTCAGCCACATGACGAGCAAGCAATTCCGCACAGATGGTTCTCCTTTGCTCTTTATGGTGTTCGGTTAGAAAACGAGGGACCCAGCGGGAACAAACCTTTGATTATCCCAACTGGTGAACAATTGTGACAGCACTACCAACAGAGATGTCAAGTTGAGCACTGAGTTGTTTGATGGTGATTCGTCGATCATCTCGAACGAGTGTGTTCGCACGCTCCGCCATTGCAGGAGTCACAGCTGTGCACGGCAGGCCCGCATGCGGAGATCAGACAGTCTTGCTTGACCTTGCGGCGATGATGACACACGCTTTGCCCAATGACTCACCGTGCTTTTGTCCACTGCCAGATCACCGTAAACATTCTGCAAGCGCCTATGAATATCTGAGATGCCCTGGTTTTCCGCCAAAAGAAACTCGATCACTGCCCGTTGTTTGCAACGCACATCCGTTACAGACGCCATTTTAACAGCTCCATACAGCGCTGCCACCTGTCGGAAGTCAATGAAACTATACGAGACGAAGCGGGAATGTTTGAAAATATTCCACAAGAAAGTTCCGGTTTTTTCAACCAAAATTGGCCGAGAAAAAAAATGTGTTGCATTACTTATTGAACTGCCCTCGTAGATCACAGAGTTACGTCGACTATATTCTGCGACCTGTTTTGTTGCTCTTCGTGAGAAGCCAGCCTGGGCTTACATTTCAGAAAGATGATGCCTGTTACCACACGACGAGAGTTTCTATTGCTTGTCTTCGAGCTTGTCAAACCGTACCTTTGCAAGCAAGGCGGCCGGATCTCTCCATAATAGAAACCGTTTGAGCATTATGGACAGGGCCCTCCGACCTGTTAGGGATATTGACAATCTAACGCGCCAACTGGATACCATATCGCACTGTATCTCTCAGGACGACATCCAACAAGTCTATCAATCAATGCAAAGCCGAATCACTTCTTTCATAAGGACCAGAGGTGAACCATCGCGTTACTGACTGGGCTCAGTTTGTGAAGCTCTTTCTCTTGAACAAATCATCCAATTTTTCTGGAATTATAATCTTTTGCTTCTCATTACATGTAAATCACATCTACAGATTTCGGTCCCATTCGGATAATTCCTTCGTGGAGCGCCTTAGAGTGTACAATGGGATACCCAGGAAGGAAGGAAGGGAGATTAGTGTTTAATGTTCCGTCGACAAATACCCAAGAGGGGCACTAGCTGAAGAGAGGTGGGGGGGGGGGGGGGGCTATTTTAGTGCAAGACTGAAGTTCCAGATCTGCAATTAGAAAGAACTCGTCGAGTCAATAGCTGCAGTGGGTGAAGAATGTTTCGTCCAGCCTCATCGTCCATTTTGCAGTGTCTAGGAAGCCTGCATACTCTGTTCGCTAGGCAAACAATGAAACAAGTCGTATTAATAAGTTTTATTAGAATAAGATAATTACAATACTTAACTTTGGCAAGCACGCAGATGTGTCGCAAGCAAATGGCGATGCACGAAATAATTAGTTTTTGTAGTGAATGCTGATCTCTAACTCACAAAAGTTTTTCCTGAACTGCTGTCGTAACGGCTAACGTTGACGCAGCTATCCAGGTCGCTGATCTTGAAGCTGCAATTGAACTGTCCCGTCACCAGTCGGTGGCGGCACTTATGTCCTCTCCACATAGGCGTTGTCGTCCTGGAGGGAGGTCCACTCAGTGTGCGATTGGCTGACCTCTTCTCACAGCCTTCTCTTCCTGTCGTTTCCGACTGGCGTGCCGCCGCTTGAATTTACGCCGTAACAACCAAGTTAGTGTCATGATTTTTGTTGGAACTTCTGCTCTGAAAATTAGCTGTTGATAACATTGTGACACACAAAGACTCTCTTCTAGCTCCTTCCTCAAGAGATTGATGAGTGCTCTCGTGTTTGATAAACTAATCCGAAACGAAGCGTAATTTCCTACCCTTTCTAGCCTGTTATCGTCTATTAGAGAATTAATTAGACTAGGAGCGTTTTGTATGAACCGAAAACTCTGTTGGCTCCCCGTCATGCAGTACTGGGGCTTAATCGTATCTTTTGTTCAGTACCAAGTTGAAACTGTTGCAATAGCTATACGGGCATTCAGAGTGGCTGAGGTGATATTTGTCAAGTGTGTAACGAACACTGATCAGTAAAACTATGAGCAGATGATGCATCATGGAATTCTCTGAGGAGCTTGACGAAATCGCCAGTGAAGCGTTAAAAAGGGCTTAACGAGAGCATTCGCTGTGTAGAACAATAGTGTTCTTCTGGCTTAAATAATTTATAGCAGGCCAAAGAAACAAGGGTGAATGAAGAAGCTCATTAGTAAAGAACTTCAACTCTAAGAACGATGAATGAACGACAGTGTGAAAAGTATAATTTATATTTCGAGGCCAGATTGTCGATTGATGGTAATGATAATTAGTGAATTCAGTTTCAACGTGTTTAGCGCCCATCAAATTCTAGCAGAGAATTTGGAAGTGTGACTACTATGCGAAAAGATGTTTATGAGCCGTGTTGGCTCGTTCTCCTAGCTGTTATATCTTTGCACTCTGGCGCAATCCGTTTTCCTGTAACGTCACTGGTTGGCGCTTCGGTCTTCTTGTAGTTGACTCTTTGGTTAGAGGGGATTGGAGGCAGGTGGTTGACGGATGGTGGAGCAGCGAGAGAGAGGAATGTATGACGAACGGTGAGCGCGCCATTACAGGGGGTGGTCGGTGGGCCATTGTCCAAGAGGGCGGCTACTTGTACGTGACTATGTTGATGTGCAGTGTTGGGATCTATGCTGTTAATCCCGGCTGACTATCAGGATTCGGGAGGGACCGTCTGCTGATGTGGACGACGCGATTACTTTGATTTCCTCTAGTAATCTCCCGTCCTACCTTACTTTGGGTAAGGTACTTCTGTTTATAGAAAAATGGTCCAATTGCCTCTGAGCACTTTGGGGCTTAACATATGAGGTCATCAGTCGCCTAGAACTTAGAACTACTTAAACCTAACTGACCTAAGGACATTACACACATCCATGCCCGAGGCAGGATTCGAACCTGCGGCCGTAGCGGTCGCGCGGTCCCAGACTGAAACGCCTAGAACCGCACGGTCACAACGGAAGCTGTTTATAGATTTTAGTAGTATATGTGCTCCAGTGCTGGACTTGCATCGATAAGGCTGGTTTGCCCGCTGTTCCGTCATTCTGTACTCAAGCTACTAAATTCGCTCTCTTCTCTGTGTGAACTCCCTTTATGGATGATATACTGTACTTCAGTGAATTTAAACTGTGTTTGCTTTATACTGCATTTTGTTCACCATTTCGGTGATCTTTGTAATTATTACTTGGGTGTGAATTTAATTTGGTTTTAATATATTCTAGTGTATTACATATATTACTGACCACTGAGGTCGGATGTGGAGCCCGACCTTTCAGGTGGCAAGATCTTGCTTGCCCGACTTGGACACGCATTGTATCATCGGGCATGGTCATGATACGCAAACGCCAGAGCCCCGATGAATGTTGGTTCGTTTTCTGTACTCATGTTGGAAGGTTAGACCAGATGCAGCACATCTCTTAAAAGAAGGAATTTATTGTTTACTATTGTGTATTTTATTACTACTGTGACCTCGTGCTTGAGTATTAGCGCTCAAACATTTCTTTTGCCTTTAAGTTTACTTAACAGAATTTGTTTTTTGGGAGTTTTGTTAAAAGTTGGCTGTTTAATCAAATTATTTGTTATGTTTGGTCATTACCGTCAAACGATAAACCTGTTCATCACCTTTGTTTTACTTATGCAATCATTGTAACACTTAGACTTTGGTCGGTGTCTGGGGCGGGGTTTGCATTTTTCATTCTTGTATCGGGCCCTGAGAATTAACTTATTTTAAAGTTCAGTCTTGCACGAATTATATGTCTGTCTGCCCTCGGCTTCCCGAGCCGTTGGCTCCGGAGCGTTGTCCACTGCCCGCCGATTCATCGCGTGTAGCTAGTCCACGTCGGTGTGTACGCGTGTGCGGCGTGGTATTCCGCCTCCTGTGTTCCGGTAGCCACTGAGACGCCGCGGTCTCCTCGCTTGCTACGGTGCCTCTCTATAAGTTAAGTTCTTAATCTTTATGGCATTCGAACCGAAGTGCGACAGAGAAGAGAGAAAAGTGATCAGAGAGATGTAATGGCGTCATAAATTATTCGACAGCGGTGGGGTCAGTAGAGAAGAGAAGAGGACCGGAAGATGGAAGAATGAATTAAAAATTGTGACGGAAGCAAATCAACAGGAGAGAAGACAGAACAACTTGAGGATTGTTAATGGCGGACAGCAACCAGTTCAAGTTTGAAGGAGATAAGTAGATTTTTGCACTCTGATCGGTGATTTGTGGAAATAAGAAGCGAAAGAAGAGTAGAACCGTGAATAGTATTGGTGATCAAAAAGTAGTAAGGAGTGTGAATTGTTAAAAACTACATCGACTGTGTATCGGAAGGAAAAATTAAACTTAACACGAAATTTCGGAATTCTACGCACAAGTTAAAACTATTCATTTTGTCATGGCATAGTATGCATTTATGTTTGAAAGTGAAACTAAATGAATGTAAAAGCCAATTAATAATAGAAGTTCAAATTGTTTGAGCACGTGGTTAAGACAATATCTGAATACTGTCCAAACATTGCATCGAACCCCATCCTGAAGTATTTCCTGAGCGATTTTAAACATTTCTTGTTCGTCAAGCTGCTTTCGGAAGCAGTATCTTGTGGTTAAATAATTATCTGCTTAATTTTATTCAGCTAAATTGGAGGCTCCCTCATTTGTCGCAGTGATGAAGATCAAGTAAGTGAGAGTGGTCCAGCGATTTGTTAACACAGCATCCAGAGACAGGCGAATAATTTCAGTCCGAGGTATGTCATCTTTGAAAATACGTATCTGAAAATCAGACACGAAAAATAACTACACTACTATGTTTAGTAAAGGTCTGCGCAATACTCAGATTGGAGAAGCTTGATATCTTAAGAATATTCAAATAAAGCAACGCAACTTTGTGAGAGGTATATTGTGAAATAGAGACCACTTTATCAGTAAAAAATATGTTTTCGTGATACAGGTATTACTTTGCTCACAGATAAATCCATACATTTACTGTGTACAAGTGCACATTAAAAGTCAGGTTACTTATCAGAAACTTTGAATTTATTTTATATCTCTCCCATCAGTTGGTTTTATACTGGAGGCCAAGTAGCAATGTTTACGTTCTGTGATTAAATTTTTTATTTGTACTTGCTTAAACTTGTCACAGAATACGCTACATGACATTAACAACACCTTGGTGCCTAACAGAATTTCTTAAGTGGCTTTTGTCGCAGTTAATTCAGAAATTAAACGGGAAATGATTTTTCCAGCGACATAGCTAATCATTATTATTGCAATTTGTTACAGTTTTATGTAACATATACCTTGACTGATTGCGCCAGGTTGTGTGGGAGTGTATTTTGTTTATGAAAGAGCTGGACAGAGTGCAACAGCAGAAAGCTATAGGGAAATGTATATACGAGGGCCTATCAGCTTGAGGAGTACAGAGTAGTAAGTATACAGAATGCCAGGAATTTCTTTAAACAGAGTAAGCGTTGAAAAACTTAATACGCCTGAGTATAGAGATAATAACCCAGCTTAGCTGATAGTAAAATTACTAAAGCCGTAGCTTCTTACAGAGGTCGAACTGCACTTTAATTATCTGATAAGACTATAATTATCAATAGTAGGAATCATCTGTCATTGTAAGTAAACATTGTCTTGAATTTTTTTTCTCTTGATTTTGTTATCCGATGCTGTAAATCGGCAGATTTGTCTATAACTGACTTGAGAAGTAGTTTTGAAATGTAGAAGTAAATTGTAATCTGACTATAGGTGTGCTTTCCTACATGAACAAACGTATAAATTGGAAACATGGCGGTCGCTGGGCAGCATTAGTGCGTCGGCGAAACTACCAGGCTGTAGAAGTAAGAAACCGAAATTTGGTTGCAATAATTACACGTCTGTTGTTTGAAACTCAAAAACAATATTTTATACAAAATAATCTCTGTTGCTATTTATACATTTCTCCCACCTATCCGGCGGGCAATGAATGGCACGCCAAAAAAAAAACAGTTTTTCTTTTGAAGCGAACCAGTAAGAGAGCCATTTTCGTACATTTTCATAGAACTGAAGCGTTGTAAAGCGAGGGCGTGTCTCAGTGATGCAAATACATGGTAATCGGAAGGAGCCAAGTCTGGAGAATAAGCCGCATGCCTTAGTATTTCCCAATTGAACGCCTCGATCGTTTCCCAGACCCGTTTTGCTACGCGTGATGGAGCGTTATCATGGAGTAATACGACTTTGTGCTGCCTTTTTCCATATTCCGGTCGTTTTTTACGTGGTGTTCGATTTAAATCGATCATTTTCTGTTGGTAGCGATCAGTGTTAACGGTTTCACCAGTTTTAGCCGTTCGTAATAGATGACAACCTTCTGATCCCAAAACGCAGAGCATTTTTTTCTTTCCAAAACGATTTGGTCTGCAGTGGATGTCGAAGGACCGTCTGGATTTACCAATGATTAACGATGCTTAGGATCCATTTTTCACCACCTGTCACTATCCGATGGAGAAACGACTTTCTTTTGCATCAGGCAAGCAGCTTTTCATATGTGGTCTTTCGATTTGCTTGCTGTCTTTCATTCAGTTCATGTGGAACCTATTTTCCCACTTTCTGTACTGTGGTGTCACCGCCAGACACCACACTTGCTAGGTGGTAGCCTTTAAATCGGCCGCGGTCCATTAGTATACGTCGGACCCGCGTGTCGCCACTGTCAGTGATTGCAGACCGAGCGCCACCACACGGCAGGTCTAGAGAGACGTCCTAGCACTCGCCCAGTTGTACACCAGACTTTGCCAGAGGTGGATTACTGACAAATACGCTCTCATTTGCCGAGACGATAGTTAGCATAGCCTTCAGCTACGTCATTTGCTACGACCTAGCAAGGCGCCATTACCAGTTTATATTGAGATTATAATTCATGTATCAACAAGAGCGCTGTTCTCCAATTACGGATTAAAGTTAAGTATTACATCAACTACGTACTTTATTTGCTACTATAAATTCCCTTAACTGTTCCAGACCTCACGCCAGTCTGTGTGAGCTTAACGCGTGCATTTCGGCCTCCTCTAGCAACACGGTGTTGGCTCTTCTGCCAACACATCATGTACCTTTCTCATAGCTTACGAACGAAGACAAACGCCGCGCAGTTTGAGGCGCCGTGCCGCTCGGGCATGGGTGTGTGTGTTGTTCTTAGCATAAGTCAGTTTATGTTAGTACAAGTAGTTTGTAAGTCTAGGAACCGGTGACCTCGGCAGTTTGGTCCCTTAGGAATTCACGCACATTTGAACATTTTCCGAAGAGAAGTGCCTTTCTGCGCCACATTCAACTGTTCCGCTAGTTCCTGTTTGAGTATCATCTTCATTAAATAAGGCCAGCATTTCGTTATCTTCGAACTTTTTTGGTGGTTTCGCGCTCTCGTCGTTTCTCACGTCAAAATTACCACTTTTGAATTTTATGAAACACTCGGAACACTGTGTTTTTCCATGAGCATGTTCGCCGAAAGTTTCGACAAGCATACGATGCAATTCTGCAGCATTTTTCTTCAAATGATGACAGGAAACCAGTGCTGTCGGCGAATCGTAGTTTGTACGTACAAAACTCGACATGTTTACGGGTGTCAAACAGATACCGATGTACAGGGTTATTACAAATGATTGAAGCGATTTCACAGCTCTACAATAACTTTATTATTTGAGATATTTTCACAATGCTTTGCACACACATACAAAAACTCAAAAAGTTTTTTTAGGCATTCACAAATGTTCGATATGTGCCCCTTTAGTGATTCGGCAGACATCAAGCCGATAATCAAGTTCCTCCCACACTCGGCGCAGCATGTCCCCATCAATAAGTTCGAAAGCATCGTTGATGCGAGCTCGCAGTTCTGGCACGTTTCTTGGTAGAGGAGGTTTAAACACTGAATGTTTCACATAACCCCACAGAAAGAAATCGCATGGGGTTAAGTCGGGAGAGCGTGGAGGCCATGACATGAATTGCTGATCATGATCTCCACCACGACCGATCCATCGGTTTTCCAATCTCCTGTTTAAGAAATGCCGAACATCATGATGGAAGTGCGGTGGAGCACTATCCTGTTGAAAGATGAAGTCGGCGCTGTCGGTCTCCAGTTGTGGCATGAGCCAATTTTCCAGCATGTCCAGATACACGTGTCCTGTAACGTTCTTTTCGCAGAAGAAAAAGGAGCCGTAAATTTTAAGCGTGAGATTGCACAAAACACGTTAACTTTTGGTGAATTGCGAATTTGCTGCACGAATGCGTGAGGATTCTCTACCGCCCAGATTCGCACATTGTGTCTGTTCACTTCACCATTAAGAAAAAATGTTGCTTCATCACTGAAAACAAGTTTCGCACTGAACTCATCCTCTTCCATGAGCTGTTGCAACCGCACCGAAACTTCAAAGCTTTTGACTTTGTCATCGGGTGTCAGGGCTTGTAGCAATTGTAAACGGTAAGGCTTCTGCTTTAGCCTTTTCCGTAAGATTTTCCAAACCGTCGGCTGTGGTACGTTTAGCTCCCTGCTTGCTTTATTCGTCGACGTCCGCGGGCTACACGTGAAACTTGCCCGCACGCGTTCAACCGTTTCTTCGCTCACTGCAGGCCGACACGATTTCCCCTCACAGAGGCATCCAGAAGCTTCAAACTGTGCATACCATCGCCGAATGGAGTTAGCAGTTGGTGGATCTTTGTTGAACTTCGTCCTGAAGTGTCGTTGCACTGTTATCACTGACTGATGTGAGTGCATTTCAAGCACGACATACGCTTTCTCGGCTCCTGTCGCCATTTTGTCTCACTGCGTTCTCGAGCGCTCTGGCGGCAGAAACCTGAAGTGCGGCTTCAGCCGAACAAATCTTTATGAGTTTTTCTACGTATCTGTAGTGTGTCGTGAGCATATGTCAATGAATGGAGCTACAGTGAATTTATGAAATCGCTCCAATCATTTGTAATAGCCCTGTACACAACTTGGATTACTGGGTGGTGACATTGTCGTCAGCCGTTACAGGAAACAGAGAGTCCACTAGAGAGCCTATATAGAGGGAGAGAATGGCCAATGGTGATACGTCGCTGATTGGCTGAGAGCCGACGACGCCATGTTTTTACCAACTGACGCTGACTTGGTACGAGTATAAATACATACTGTGTGTGATTCTGTACCATTGGTTCTCTTCAACGCTTCGAACGCCAATTCCATTGTTCAATTACGTACAGGTTGTAATACGGTAATATTGAAGGACTTCTGAATGTTCTCTGCTGGTTCTATTTACGTAAATTACCTTACAGTCACTCTGTTGATCGGATCTATGACGATACTTTTAGAACTTCACAGCAATTTTAGAGGCAAAATTTTTAATTAAAGTGATTTACTGAGCGTCACTGATAATATGAATTACAAAATCATCAAGGACAGTCAAGAGGAATGCTTGGTTGCTCCGGTGTTGGGTGCAAAATCCGAAGTGAGGACCGATATATGATGCTCGTTTTCCCAAGAAATGAAGAAATTGTTAGAAAGCTTGTTTGGTTTCTTTGTGTATCGAACAATCATTTTCTTTCTACATGCTTATAATGCCTACAAAACGAAATTAAAAAATTGCGGAATCACCTTTTTACTAATACATCCCTTCCATTAAATTAAAAGTATATGAACGTCACACAACTACTAATGTGGCCTTGTAGCACAGGAGAAGAGTTTTAACTGTGTAACCCAAAGGTCGTGAGTTCGAATCCTGCTCAATCCAGGTTTTTTAAACGTTATTTTCTAGACTTTTAATTGTTCTAGAGTGACAATTCATGCTACACGATGTGTTTTAACATGTGTTCGGAACCGAACCCTAAGTCTACGTACTTCCGACTGGCGACTCGCACTTGACTCTGTAGCCTTGGCTACTCACATTCCTGTAAATTATAATTATCGTGTGGATATTCAGTTACCTATTTTGAATTACTTTCTGCGGTTTCAGTAGAGTATCTAAGTATTGATATTTTTCCGATTTTCTGTGGTGTAGAGTTCCTAAAAGTGTGTACAGAATCACATGTTTTGCCAGGATAAGAAAATGTTATAAGATCGACACACACTTAACCCTAGGACGCCTAAGGGGGGGAGGGGGTTTCGTTGAACCCATAAGTTTTTTATGTCCCCTGCTTTTGCCCAAGTAACTTTCATACTACATATTTTATGAAACGTTAGTGTCAATATATTTTATAGAAAATTCCTGCTTTGAAAGAAAAAATAAATAAACTTATTACGGGTCCAACAACCACCCCACCCCCCTTAGGCTTCCATGCTATAGAAAATTTCCCTTAGTAGGATTTCGTATTTCTCATCTCTACAACAATGCAAGTTAGTTTCTTGTTGGTTGGTATTGTTCATATTCACAACAATCGGTTTACTTTCACAGGAAGTGATTGTTTATGTCAGTCAGCTGTTATTTATCTTGTAAACTTGCAGTGAGTTAGTGCAGTTCCCAGCACGTAGGCCTCCAGTAACTTTGGTGTCTTACACAGCAAAAATGAAACCAAGCAAAAACTTACTGATGTTGTCAACAATGCACCAAGATGAAGGCACTGTTGGAGGAGACAAGAATAAAACCGAGATAAAAGCATATTATAATTCCACTAAAGGTGGAATTGATACCATTGATCAAATGGCGCGTATGTACACCTGCAAGAGGGGAACAAAGAGATGGCCTCTATCTGTATTTTACCCTCTGATCGACATTTGTGCTATCAATGCAACCACCATATTCATGCAGCAACATCCAAGATGGAATGAGAAGAAACACAAGAAACAGAAACTTTATCTTCTGCAAGCTAGGATGGAACTTATGAAATTGCTGGTAGAAGAAAGAAGTGCCAATGCAAGAGGCTTATCTAACCACATTGTTCAATCAATGGAAACTATTCTACAAAAGAAAATCAAAGAAGTGACAACAGAAGCACGTCAGCCTCCTGCAGGGAAAGGTCGGTGCAGAAGTACAACAATCTAAGTAAATCAAAACAGTATTGTGGACAGCGTCATAAACATGTGTGTAACACACATTCAGAAAAAATTATGAAGTGTGTCTCTTGCTTTAAAGTTGGGGACTCAGTAGTCTATTGTATATGAACACATCTGTATTTTGTATTGTAATATGTCAACTTCTTATTCACTCAATCCAATATTTATAACAATTAACAACATTATTAAACTGATGCCTTAGTTAAAATACATAAACCATTTTGAAAGTTGTAATTTTTCGTCAGTAAACTTATTTAATACCTGTGGGCTCGCCGAACCTCCTCCCCCCCCCCCCCCCTTAGGCATCCAGGTTAGAAAAAAAGGCTTGGGAGTCCTAGGGTTAAAATGCACTATGTGGGGACGGAAAGAGACAAGAGTTTACCAATTTCAGCGATGAATGCTCGCACGGAAAAATCTGAAATAGCATCATGTACATTGAGATACATTAAATGAAACTTCTTTTTCTCATTAATCAGTTGTCAATGTTTATATAGCATCATAAAATATAGCTGCTGAAATTCGGCAGATATACACACTGCTTCACGATACTTCCATTTGCTCACATATTTATTAGGCCTATATAAACATAGACGAATGGCATTCGTTTTAATCATGTACCCAGTATTAAGCTAGAAGATCTGCTTTGGTCTCATGCGTCAAACACATGCCTTATTTTACTCGTGAAGTGGCTAGCTTTCTGCTTGCGTCGCTACCTAACTGCACGTACCGCGCGCAATCTGGTAAAAACATGGCGGCTACGGGCCGATTGGCCACTCTCCCCCTATATAGGCTCTCTAGGTCTCAAGGGCCCTACACTGATGACTAGCACCATCTATAGGGAAATTCCGGTTTCATTCTTCTACACCTGGTATGTGTGTGAGTGCTATGCACCACCAAGCGTCTCAGACTTTATTTATTTATTTTGACAAGGGCGCTAATAATCTAGGTGTTGAGCGCCCTAAGTCCACGGAGCCGAATCGCCGTCTTACTTCCGACGAATTAATTCTGCTGTCTGGCTAATCGGTGGAAATGAAATAGCAGGGCTGCCGCGAGATCTGGCCGGTTTCCCGTGTCGCGGAGGCAGCTGGCGACCAGTGCCCCCAGAGATACGGCACGCAGGAGGAGGCGTGGGCGGAGAGCCGTGACCGGAAGCCGGTGTGACGTCACAGGGGGTCGGCAACCCGCGCCGGAAACTCCAGGGTCGCAGCTGGCTGCGCCCGCTTCCCAGTGTAGCGACAAAGCGACGCGGCAGCCGTCACGCGGACCTGCCCGCTACTCGCTTCCTGCGGCCGCAGGTGTCGCAGCGAGAGATCCTCGAGCGGCCGTCAACCGACAGATAACACCTACCAAACACAGTGCTCACCTCGAAACAATGGGGTTCCGTAATTTTTGTTCCGGAAAGTGTGAGCCTGCCTACATTGGACCACGTACGAACGTGGAGACAGTTCCTTAACAGTCAACTATCGGACTTCAACAAAAAAGGTATACGCCAAGTTTCTGAGAAAAAGCGTCACGTTGAAGGGTGAATCTGTAGGGAGGGACCAGCACCATCAGAAAGCTGACTTTTTTCAAGATTATGATTTAAAATCTTACGACTGTTTCTCGTACGTTTGTGAGTTATATCTATCCAAGTTCGCGGTTTGATCAAAATTTTATAAACCATAGAAAACGCTGCACTATGCTCAGGGGCGGTAAAGTGCCACGTGGGACGAATAACACTGTAGGCCGCTGTGACATATTGTGCACCGTCCCTCTTTTCATTACTCTTCTTTACAGGGTTAAGCAAAGGAAGTGTCCTTTCAGTGGCATTATGTGGTATTCTTGTTACTGGTGACCTATTACATCCATAATCTCAATTCCCATCGGTTCTGAACAGTAGCATTTGCTTGCCTTATCTCATTTCCTCCACTCTCTTAATGTGGTACATCAAGTTGTCACTGTAACTGAAGACCTTCTCATTAATGTTTAAAACACATTCAATTGCAGTCGAATATCTTTTGAAACTTCCTGGTAGATTAAAACTGTGTGCCGGACCGAGACTCGAACTCTGGACCTTTGCCTTTCGCGGGCAGGTGCTCTACCATCTCAGCTACCCAGGAACACAGTTTTAATCTGCCGCGAAGTTTCATATAGGGGCACACTCCGCTGCAGAGTGAAAATCTCATTCTGGAAACATCCCCCAGGCTCTGGCTAAGCCATGTCTCCGCAATATCTTTTCTTTCAGGAGTGCTAGTTCTGCAAGTTTCGCAGGAGAGCTTCTGTAAAGTTTGGAACGTAGGAGATAAAGTACTGGCAGAAGTAAAGTTATGAGGACGGGGCGTCAGTCGTGCTTGGGTAGGTCAGATGGTAGAGCACTTGCCCGCAAAAGGTATAGGTCCCGACTTCGTGTCTCTGTCCGGCACACAGTTTTAATCTGCCAGGAAGTTTCATATAAGCGCACACTCCGCTGCAGAGTGAAAATCTCATTCTCGAATATCTTTGATTCTGTCACATTCAAGCAAGACCCAATGAATCTGTTTGGAGTACTGATCCTCTATTAACTATATACCGAGAGAAAACACTTTTCACGTCTGTAGTTTTTGGCTGGAACTACTGATAGGGGAAGGCTCATTAATATTTGGTACTGTAAGCATGGGAACTAAGTGGGTTTTTGCAGTGGTTTTTGAACTGTCATGCTTCTCTCACCTTGCTAATAATTTATTGCTCTCAACCCTCCTCTCCACTCCCACAGCTCTGTAGAGAAGATGCCTTATGTATAAATGGCATTCTGTTATCTTATTGGTTGGAGGTACATAAGAAACGTGATTAACGATCTTTATTGCTAATTTAATTAGGACAATTCATTACCCCTTCCCTTCCACCTGCTCACTTCTTCCCACTTTCCCTTCCTACTATTCAGATTCAGTTACTCAGTTAGTTGCCTCAAGGTCAAGATGGCCGATTCAGTAGCATCACAATGCAAGATGGATGCCGAAGCTGGCTACCTCCATGTCAAAACAGGTATTAGTCCGCCGAGATGGCTGCCACTATCATGTCACAATTCTGTTTTGATTTATAAAAGTTTAACTGCCATTTTTCACACCTAACGAGCAATGTTTGTTTTGATGAATGATGTGGGAACTTACCAGTATATAATACAACAATTTCTTGCACTACTTTCTCTGTGAGACAGAGCACACCATATATCTTCATGTAAGTCTTATACAGTGACAATGTACTTTTTTTACTTTGTTAACTGTAAAAATAAATCAGTCCTGAATATCAAATTCCCGCTTTTTTATCAAATAACGGTTATTTATACGCTTTTTTGAACAAGCTAAAGGTTTGGTACAGTAAAGGTCAGTTTAAAACGCAATGAATAATAACAATGATAGAGGGATAATTGTTAGCATTTACATTGAACTGTGCAAGTCAGTTTTTCAGTGTGGATGTGACTGATGTCTGAAGATGCTTCATGATGATCAATCTTTCACTACAATGTACAAAACACGAATGCAGAGTCCATCTGATGGAAAATAGAAGAAGAAGAAAGGAAATGATACTTCACAGGTTAAAAGGGTGTGTGGTGTTATTTCAGTCATTACAAAACCGAGTCAAATTTATAAAGAACTGCGCAGTATGAATCCACTTATCAATACATGACGATAGTAACTGCTCTCGAAAGAACAGACACCACTGATGAAAGTGCAGTTTCGCTAGAATAAATGATAATTTATTATTTAAATTATTTACTATGTAAATTAATTAACATTTATTCTAGAGGAGCTGCACGGTCATCAATGGTATCTGTTCTCTCGAGAACAATTACTATCTTTATATACAGGGTGGTCCATTGATAGTGACCAGGCGAGATATCTCACGAAATAAGCATCAAACGAAAAAAGTACAAAGAACGAAACTCGTCTAGCGTGAAAGGGGAAACCACTTGGCGCAATGGTTGGCCCGCTAGATGGCGTTGCCATAGGTCGAACGGATATCAACTACGTTCTTTTAAATAGGAACCCCCATTTTTATTACATATTCGCGTAGTACGTAAAGTAATATAAATGTTTTAGTTGGACCACTTTTTTCGCTTTGTGATAGATGGCGCTGTAATAGTCACAAACGGCTAAGTACGTGGTATCACGCAACATTCCGCCAGTGCGGACGTTATTTGCTTCGTGATACATTACCCGTGTTAAAATGGACCGTTTACCAATTGTGGAAAAGATCGATATCGTGTTGATGTATGGCTATTGTGATCAAAATGCCCAACAGGCGTGTGCTATGTATGCTGCTCGATATCCTGGACGACATCATCCAAGTGTCCGGACCGTTCGCCGGATAGTTACGTTATTTAAGGGAACAGGAAGTGTTCACCCACGACCTGCAACAAATGATGATGCCCAAGTAGGTGTTTTAGCTGCTGTCGCGGCTAATCCGCACATCAGTAGCAAACAAATTGCGCGAGAATCGGGAATCTCAAAAACGTCGGTGTTGAGAATGATACATCAACATCGATTGCACCCGTACCATATTTGTGTGAACCAGGAATTGCATGGCGACGACTTTGAACGTCGTGTACAGTACTGCAACTGGGCACAAGAGAAATTACGGGACGATGACAGACTTTTTTCACGCGTTCTATTTAGCGACGAAGCGTCATTCACCAACAGCGGTAATGTAAACCGGCGTAATATGCATTACTGGGCAACGGAAAATCCACGATGGCTGCAACAAGTGGAATATCAGCGACCTTGGCGGGTTAATGTATGGTGCGGCATTATTAGAAGAAGGGTAATTGGCAATCTAAATGGTGCAACATATGCTGATTTCCTACGTAATGTTCTACCGATGTTACTACAAGATGTTTCACTGCATGACAGAATGGGGATGTACTTCCAACATGATGGATGTCCGGCACATAGCTCGCGTGCGGTTGAAGCGGTATTGAATAGCATATTTCATGACAGGTGGATTGGTCGTCGAAGCACCATACCATGGCCCGCACGTTCACCGGATCTGACGTCCCCGGATTTCTTTCTGTGGGGAAAGTTGAAGGATATTTGCTATCCTGATCCACCGACAACGCCTGACAACATGCGTCAGCGCATTGTCAATGCATATGCGAACATTACGGAAGGCGAACTACTCGCTGTTGAGAGGACTGTCGTTACACGTATTGCCAAATGCATTGAGGTTGACGGATATCATTTTGAGGATTTATTGCATTAAAGTGGTATTTACAGGTAATCACGCTGCAACCGCACGCGTTCTCAGAAATAGTAAGTTCACAAAGGTACGTGTATCACATTGGAACAACCGAAATAAAATGTTCAAACGTACCTACGTTCTGTATTTTAATTAAAAAAAAAAAGAAAAAACCTACCTGCTACCAACTGTTCGTCGAAAATTGTGAGCCATATGTTTGTGACTATTACAGCGCCATCTATCGCAAAGCGAAAAAAGTGGTCCAGCTAAAACATTCATACTTCTTCACGTATTACACGAATATGTAATAAAAACTGGGGGTTCCTATTTTTAAAAAATAACGCAGTTGATATCCGTTTGACCTATGCCAGCGCCATCTATGGTGCCAACCATAGCGGCATCTGGTTTCCCCCTTAAAGCTAGACAAGTCTTGTTCTTTGTAGTTTTTTCGTTTGACGCTTATTTCGTGAGATATTTGGCCCGGTCACTAGCAATGGTCCACGCTGAAATGAATGGTACCTTCCACATTATACGACGACGGTAAACTGCCGCTGCCGTGCCGTGCTGCAGCCGTGTCTTGCCACTACGACTGACGATCACCGTACGGCGGATTTCGACACAGTGGCCTACGTGACTAAGTGCATGCTTTCACATTGGACGGTTTTGAGTCTTACGGCGGCGACTAGTGTCGTGTTATTCATTTGTGTTTATTCTTGTTTACTGAAGAGTGTAGAAAAATGGATGAAATTGATACTGAAGTGTTTATAACCTTGGTGGAAGTGATACCTGTTCTGTGGGACAAAACTCTAGATGCGTATAAAGATCGTATTGATACAAAGAAAGCTGGGCGGGGAGTTTGCGTCGCACTAATGCAAGATTTTGATGAGGTGGAAGACAAAGATAAAAAATGCGTTTGGTAAGTATGTATTTAATATTAATTTTTATACTTTTTAAACAGTATTTATTTAACGTTACAAATTTTATTCTAAAAGTAAAAGGTTTGTTTATAAATAAATTACTGCTACCAGTCACGTTTTTTCTCTAAGTTGTCATCATGTGTGGTGTCTTTTTATGTGTCAGGTCTTGCATTCTGTTTTCTTTACTGTAATATATAAGAGAACCACGCGCAAAACCTCACACATCAAAAAAACACCACACATCATGACAACTTAGAGAAAAAAACGCTCTTGAAGATGGGAATTATTTCCCGAAACGTGTCGTGCAAAATATAAACAAAACGAATAAAAACGTGAGTGGTAGCAGTAATTTATTTATAAACAAAATTTATATCTTTGACATCTCCCATGACACGCTTCCAGCATTTGTCATAAAATATCTGCAAAGGGTGTTCCTTATGGCGTTGGCTGTCAGTCGCCCTCTTATGTTAGCATCTTGGGGCAAGTCTTTCAAACCAGTGATGGATGTGATGTCTTCAGTTATAAATCCAACTCTCTGACGTACAAAATTGTGTAAAACAATGCAAGCTTTAACCATTTTTACTGCAAAATCTGGATGAACATTTAAAGGTCGGTGAAACACACGCCACTTATTGGTGAGGATGCCAAAAGCACATTCCACATACCTCCTGTCTCTCCACGAACGATAATTAAATACACGTTTCTCAACGGTCAAGTTTGTTCCCCCAAAAGGCCGGAGCAAATGTGTGTGTAAGCCAAATGCTGCGTGTCCCACGATTAAGTAGGGTACTTTTGGACCTTCCGTACCAGGCAGACATTTGACGTTTTGAAATTGCAGGGAATTACTTTCTATTGACTTCCATAAACTGGATCGTCTGAACACTGAATTGTCACAGTCTTTACCATAACTTCCTACGTCGACATAAATGAACCTGTAGTTGGAATCCCTTACAGCAATCAAAACGACAGAAAAGTATTCTTTATAATTGAAGTGCATTGATGCGCTATTAAATGGGGCAGTAAGACGATTATGTTTTCCATCCACCAGTCCTAAGCAGTGGGGGAAATTAGCAGTACGTTCAAATCCAGCCGCTATTGATTCCCATACCTCGTTGGTCGGTCTTTGTATACATTCTTCCCGCAGTGAAGCCCAAATTGCTGTGCACGCATCATTAACCACTTTACTTGCTGTAGAAATCCCAATTCTGTACTGGAAATGTAAGTCAGTGAGGGAACAACCGCTTGCCAGATACCTGAACAAAACAAACAAACAAACAAAAAAGAAACCAGTGACATTTAGTTTGCAGTGGACATTTTTTGTTCCAGTTTTGCTTTTTTCTATACAAAATTAAAGTGTTTTCATACAGTTTTGTTTTCTTTTGATGTAGGTAAGGAAGTAATACGGAGGTGGACCAATCTACGAGACTGCTTTGTGACGTCAAACATAAAAATTCAAGCTACGAAAAAAAGTGGCTCAGCAGCAAGTGAAAAAATATGTATATTCTGATCAGCTGCAGTTTCTAAAAAAACTGTATGATTCTCGAGAGACGGAGGACAGTTTTCAATCGGAACGCACTGCCAGACTGGAAGGAGATATAGAAACGCAGGGCTCCGTCGAAAATACTCAGAATGTTTCTGAGCCATTTGATACACCGCCCACACAACAAACATCCAAAAGCGAGCGCTATACAAACGGAAACAAAGAAAACCTGATGCAATCGAAATGAAAATATTAAGAGCTCTGGAAGGAGACAAACCTTGCAGCAAAATGTCATTTTTACTTAGTCTGAATTCTCACCTGGAAAAATTTTAGGAACAGGATTATCTTCAGTTTCATATGGGAGTACTCAAAGTTATAGAAAATATATATGAAAGGAGAAAGATATTGACAGCTCAACTTCCTCCATTTATCCATCACACACCTTCCATGCCACACAGTAATCGATTTCAAGCTTATTCTTATTCACCTATGGAAAATGCTGCTCCAGTATCCTCCTACCATGCGCATCAGATTCGTCCTCCCCCAGCTGCACCAGACCCAACGTTTTTTCTGGCTCAACCATTACAGACTTCTCAAGGTCGCAGTTCCTATCAACAAAGAAATAAAGTGCCATCACCATAGCCTTCGCCTTCCACTAGTAGCCATGAAGGCCCACCATCAACAACGCAGTTCTACAACCTTTCCGCAGAGAGCCTGTCGCCACAAAGTGACAGTACAATCAGTCCTGTTACAAACTCTTTGGTTTCAACTGCTGATTATGATATTGACTTTTCTACTTCATAATCTGAGCGTAATCAAAATGTAAAACACAAATAAATAAGTAAATAAACAGAACTAGTTTTTTATGTATTAACTTACCTTAAAGTGATAGCCAGCATTTGAACAGGTTGGATGCAATTGCGGAATTGTGTGTGTGTGTTTTATTTTTTTTCGTTGTAACATATCCTTAATTTTTCTATGTAATTCGTCAAAAGAGGTAAAAGACATAAAGAATTTATTTCCGTCGTTCCTAAAATCTTCAAAGAGTGTATAAAATAAACCCACTTCCTCTCTTCTCTGGTTGGTGGTGTGTACCCACAAAGCAACAACTCCTTTACGGTTCATCTTCACAAACACATTAAGCAAACTGAATAGACACCAACAACTGGTCACGTCAAAAAACCGTGTAATGTGAAAGCAACACAGTCACGGCTAAAACTCGTACTGCTTTTTGCCGCACAGTCTAAACCGTATAGTGTGAGAGCGGCCTAACTGCTTACTGGCGTTAAGCAGCGTAAGTCTTTCTACTCTGCGTGTTGAAATCTAATAATAGATGGATCGACGTGGTGCATAAATGGTGCAACGTGTTTTAAAGATTTCGCAGCATATTGCAACACAGCCTCTAAATTTGACGACGACGTGCGAAATGCGACTTTTCAAAACGTGCATGTGAACAGTAGTTTTCGTCAAATAATGTGCTAAAGTGGTACTGTGTTTCTTGTTGAGGTAGCCCTTGGGTGAAATTTGCGCCCAGTTACATGCGATCTTAACCGGAAAATTTGTATTTCCAATACGTCAGTACTAACTAGGGCTACATTTTACGATGACTGTTTGTAGACACACATTCGCAGCTGTCTGGAACGTTTCTGCTTCTACGAGCGTAATGGTATACATCCATTTACGTCAGTTTTCGATACTAATTATTTTCCAGTCAACACATAATTTTTTTTCTTCTGACGCCTCTCTGATTTTGGGACCCAAAGCGGCTGTTTGCGTTGTTTCGGCCTTATACCTGCCCTGTTGACCATTTAAATCTTTCCTCATTGCTTAAAAGTGTGCTCATGCGTTTCTATAGTTATACAGTGGTAGTCCTTGAATTTATCTGGGTGATATCGTAAAGGGTGGCTGGTTTCAAAAACATCGCTTGCAGATATATGTTGGTTAAACTGTTCCACTCATACCTTTTTTCTAAGTCTCTTCTTAAAGAGAATCCTCATCTGCAGCAATATTCAACTAAAATGACGACGGGCCATATAATGGCTCCACATAGGTCGGGAGAAATACGGATCCAGTGTAAGTGTAGCCAAGGATGACTCAAAATGACATCGGGTCACAGAATAGTTCTATATGCCAGCGGGAGAAATACGGATCCAATGCAGTTGTAGTTTAAGAACAGAGACGTTGTCGGCACGATATGGTAACACAGAAAGGAGTTCGCCAACGTCATAACATTATAGCAAATGACAAACTGGACAATGATGAATACGTAATAGCATATAAGATGTTGATGAAATGGAAGGACCAAGGAGACACCATGGCGGTCAGAATCTTCCGCGAGACAGATTTGAAGTAGTAAATTCAAATATTGGTATCGTGCAAAAGCCAAGTGTTGTCATGGATGTGTGGCTGGGACTGATTTCCAGTTGTCAAGTTACCAAACAGTCGAGGGCAGACCGAAAAATATTCTCACCAGATTTTCAGCAGTTTATTGGGCATAACTTGCTTCAGTGCATACGTTCAGTACAAAAACCATTCCTGTGTAAAAGCTTTTTGGAGGTCATGATTAGTCTCGGGGAAGACTAGTTTGTATTCTGTTCCCAACAAGGGTCCTAAAGATGATGCCCACCTCGACTGACAGGCATTTTTCACAATTTTTGCTAAAAGACCAGTAAAGAGGTTTGAAGTACACAAGATGTCTTCGAAAAGAGACCCGTTATGGATGCGTATAAGATTGCGTCCTCTCTGTGAAGCACTATTTTTCGAAATATTTCACTCAGGAAACGACCTGTAATTACGTGAAAATAAAATTTTGTTTCTGTTCTTTAATGCATTCTCTTCGATCCTTATGCACTTTAGTTTCATTTCATAAATTGAAACGAACAAGGAAATATTTTAATGGAAGAGCAAGGCACGTGGCGCGACTTCGCCAGCTAGCAATGGAGGAAATTACTCCAGAAGGCAGAGGAGTGAGAACGGGAAATAAGCACTTGAGCAGCTAATTTACGTTACGATAAAGTTGCAATTGCTAGCAGATTCTTAGGACAGACTCTTTCTGTTCGTTTTTAATATCGCCGAGTTCCGCTTGCGTCGGTGCTATCTGACATACTGCCTTGGAATGCGCCTCTTAGAAGTTTAACAAAGTTTGTAAAGAGCTTGTTTTCCGCACCAGAGAAGTTTTAAAACTCTGTTACTAACAAGATTTGAACTACCAACCGTGATCCACGACTACAGGCTGCAGGCTGCAAGCTGCGCTGTGCAAAATTTTTGTGCATGTAAAATGCGGTCTGTGCCGTAAAATTATGTAGCGCTTTCAGTTCTAAGTACTGCAATTCACTGAGGACTCTGCCTTCGGATTTGGACTTCATTGTGGTTTCGACATGACGTTGCTTGGTGGAGGCGCCAGATACTTTAAAACATCAACATAAAAATGACTCGAATTAGGCAACGTAAAGCTGTCATCTACAGGGACAGCAGCTGGAACACAAACAACGTCGTTCCGAACATCAGTAGAGTCAGCAAACATCAGTAAATCAGCTGCACATCCGGGGACGCTTATCAGCATCCGACGGAATGGCAGAAAAAATTTGACCGATTGCCAAATACATCAGATGGAATGACAAACGTGTACTTCTCTTTGGATGGTACAGCCCAGCACCGGTTCGAAACCAACGAAGAGATGAGCTGTATCTGGGACAAATTCCTGGCGCAACGGAAGAAAACATTTGGTGATAATCAACAGCAAGCCCGATTAACAGAAGAACAATTGGCAAACAAGGCCCAATATCATGGCGAAAAGTCTCAGTCGTAGACACATAATACACTGCTGGCCATTAAAATTGCTACACCACGAAGATGTGCTACAGAAGCGAAATTTAACCGACAGGAAGAAGATGCTGTGATATGCAAATGATTAGCTTTCCAGAGCATTCACACAAGGTTGGCGCCGGTGGCGACACCTACCACGTGCTTACATGAGGAAAGTTTCCAACCGGTTTCTCATACACAAACAGCAGTTGACCGGCGTTGCAAGGTGAAAAGTTGTTGTGATGCCTCGTGTAAGGAGTAGAAATGCACACAATCACGTTTCCCGCTTTAATAAAGGTCGGATTGTAGCCTATCCCGTTTGCGGTTTATCGTATCGCGACATTGCTGCTCGCGTTTGTCGAGA
Source organism: Schistocerca americana (assembly GCF_021461395.2). Lineage (NCBI taxonomy): Eukaryota > Metazoa > Arthropoda > Insecta > Orthoptera > Acrididae > Schistocerca > Schistocerca americana. The sequence continues at coordinate 556,773,825 of NC_060124.1, read as the reverse complement.
TCCAATGACTGTTAGCAGAATGTGTAATCAGTAGGTTCGGAACGCCGTGCTGGATCCCAACGGCCTCGTGTCACTAGCAGTCCAGATGACAGGCATCTTATTCGCATGGCTGTAACGGATCGTGCAGCCACGTCTCGATCCCTGAGTGAACAGATGGGGACGTTTGCAAGACAACCACCATCTGCACGAAGAGTTCGACGACGTTTGCAGCAGCATGGACTATCAGCTTGGAGAGCATGGCTGCGGTTACCCTTGACACTGCATCACGGACAGGAGCGCCTGCGGTGGTGTACTCAACGACGAACCTGGGTGCACGAACGGTAAAACGCCACTTTTTTGGATGAATCCAGGTTCTGTTTACAGAATCATGATGGTCGCATCCGTGTTTGGCGACATCGCGGTGAACGCGCATTGGAAGTGTGTAATCGCCATCGTTATACTGGCGTATCACCCGGCCTGATGGTATGGGGTGCCATTGGTTACACGTCTCGGTCACCTCTTGTTCGCATTGACGGCACTTTGAACAGTGGACGTTACATTTCAGTTGTGTTATGACCCGTGGCTCTGCCCTTCATTCGATCCCTGCGAAACCCTACATTTCAGCAGGATAATGCACGACCGCATGTTGCAGTTCCTGTACTGCCCTTTCTTGATACAGAAAATGTTCGACTGTTGCCCTGGCTAGCACATTCTCCTGATCTCTCACCAACTGAAAACGTCTGGCAATTGGTGGCCGAGCGACTGGCTCGTCACAATACGCCAGTCAGTACTCTTGATGAACTGTGATATCTTGCTGAAGCTGAATTGGCAGCTTTACCTGCACACGCCATCTAAGCTCTGTTCCACTCAATGCCCAAGCGTATCAAGGCCGTTACTACGGCCAGAGGTGGTTGATCTGGTACTGATTTCTCAGGATCTATGCACCCAAATTGCGTGAAAATGTAATCACATGCCAGTTCTAGTATAATATATTTTTCCAATGATTACCCGTTTATCACCTGCATTTCTTCTAGGTGTAGCAATTTTAATGGCCAGTAGTGTATATCAGTAGACTCGTAATTTGAAGACAAAGTTGAATATGTAATCAAAAGTATGCATATTAACTAAATTTTAATGAGGCGCTTTCCCTTTGTCACGTGATTGGATTAGCTGCTGCCGTGCTTCCATATGCTTCGTCATTAGGTAGCAAAATATATCTGTGCTGCAACATGGACACCTTATAACAGTGGACAGTGTCGCCGGGGATCCAAAACGCAGATTAACACTTGACAGCGAGCACGTGATAACGAATTTTTCACACGGCCACAGTTGATGAGTACGTCTCTTCATCAACTCCCGTACACGTTCAAATCTCCCAGGCGTGTTCTGAATGCACTGGTAACCATGTGCAATTCATTGCCAGAGCTCACCGACACTATCAACAGGACTGCAGTACACCAAAGCTTTTAAATGCACCCACAAAAAATCAATGCAAAGGGACTACAATCAGGGGAACTTTGGGGGCTGTCACTTTGGTGTGTCATTACTGATACACTTGTTGCCAACACGCTACTTACCAGGACTTAAGCGTCCGGAAAGTGATAAAATAAGACCTGCAGCATTCATCACTTTGTAATTTACATCTCACCTGCGGCGTTTCGAAATAAATGTAGCTGTAGACATTAACACAGTGTTCAACATTGGCAGAACTGCACTAGCACATATGTGGCATCAGGGAAACCATAGTTTTATAGCTCCTTTTATTACGAATGTTTGTTTCTTTCCTTGTCCTCTGCTCGTCGCTCAGCGCCAACTGGGCTCCATAAATTCTACGACATTTTTTGTGAAAGCTACCTTCATAACAGCTAATCAAAATTAATCTATTAAAAATCTTGATATTTATACAGCCGATAACTGAAGAAAGAATACTTCTAATATCTACTATTTACCAGAAACTATCGTATTGCAGTACTGCTCCAATAACTAATATAATAATGCTGAGAGTGACAAGACAGATGCTCAAAGACATGTAAAATCAAGTATCGCAGCAAAATAAGACCAAAAACGTAAACAACAACTGTAGCAGTATGTGAAATTCAGCTATGCTGTTTATGAAACAGCTCTATGATATCAAGTACGTGCTATACCACCAATCTCAGCATGTAGGAAGGAGTTCCAAACAAAATCTTCATATAATCAGTTGAGAATCCGCAGTACCTGAAAGCATATAGGGAAATTGACTGTCAGATTTCAGATATTCGGCCAATTTTGTGTGCATCTGTCATGATATGAAACTTCAGACAGTCGTATGAGTTTTAAGAATCGTAAATAGCTCCCTATAGGAATTGTGCCACAGAACTTACAAAATCTCCCAACGAGATTACCAGCTGGAGATCACAGAAATGTTTTGTTGTACACATTATTATTTTACACGGTATGACAAACACAGGTTCATTTAAAAAGTGTATTAGTATTTACAACACATATATGTGGATATATGACAAAACTCGCATTTTTAATTTTTGGTTGGCGTTATGTCAATGTTTAATTTGATTAACTTTTACTCCAATGTACACAATGAATTAAAAAAATTACAGAATAACTCAGCTAATTATGACAGGATTGTGCTACCTCCTACCAGACCGCTCTGTTTAATACTGTGCAATATTGAGATGTTGGACACCAAAGAATAGGAAAGCTAATGTTAATATGGCTGCATGGGAAAAATTCGAAACAAAGAAAAACAAAACTAAAAAGCAAAAAAAATAGATTTTTCATTTCTTTGTAGTATTTTATTGTTATCTCTTGAAGAAATAAATAACAAACGTGTTCAGATTTTAAATTCACTGAAGAATATTTATTTTATTATATGCCATTATATTTTCTGTCTCTTAAAGTGTAAAATCAAAAGCGCAGGGTCTACGTGCAGAAAATATTTCGATGCCTGCCAGCGCAAAGCTGCTTATCGCAGAAAGCATTTGCGATCACCAAGCTACCTCTAGTAGCAGGTTATCTCTTGCGTCGTAACATGTCGGAGTGACGCACGTGTAGTTACAAGAATCGTTTATAGGAAAGCGTGACAAGAATGACGCAAATACATGTTAAACATGGTGAGTGGCTTTAACTAGTTCTCAGTATCTGCATGAAAAGATACATACGCTGTATGTAGATGAGAACTTACGTTCCAAAATATTTGCACTTAGATAAGTGGTGTTGAAATACGAGTACGTAGACGAAATGTCAGTTTGAGGGCGGTTATAAATATCGTGACGTGGGAGGCAAAATTTAAGGACCTCTGCTAATGACGTAAGTACGCGCTACTGTTACTTTCATCGGTTCTTTTCTTAACCTCCATACAAAGAAATTCCTCCGAAATTTCGCGAGAATTCGACGCACACTTCAAATGATCCGTTGAAATGGTATTACGGACACCGAAACACAGTGCTACCGTATAGTCTAACATACTTGTTATGGTGTTTCCTTTCAAGTTTTACAGTATACATATACTTCACTAACCGTCATCTGTGTGAATCACGTACAACTTGCAATAAGTGGACATGAATTCAATAGATGGTGAGTAGATGAGCTCCTGAGTTTGATTTTTTAAGCCCATCCTGACAGTATTTAGCGATGTTGGTATTTTGTTTGATCTCTCGTAGTTTGGCACTGTAACACCCCAATTACAGGACCCATAATGAACACCCTTTTGTTGCAAAAAGAAATAGAAAAATCAGTCATAGTGACAGTGATGACAGCTACTGATTACAAAATTTACACTCTTGACAGTTTGATTAACAAGAATGTTATGTAAATACCAATGCTTATCATAATGGAATTTAGTCGAATTAAGTCGAGTGATGCTGAGGGAATTAGATTAGGAATTGACACACTTAAAGTAGTAAAGGAGTTCTGCTATTTGGGGAGAAAAGTAACTGATGATGATCAAAGTTGAGAGGATATAAAATGTAGACTGGCAATGGCAAGGAAATCGTTTCTTAAGAAGAGAAATTTGTTAACATCGAGTATTAATTTAAGTGTCAGGAAGTCGTATCTCAAAGTATTTGTATGGAGTGTAGCCATGTATGGAAGTGAAACGTGGACGATAAATAGCTTAGACAAGAAGAGAATAGAAACTTTCGAAATGTGGTGCTACAGAAGAATGTTGAAGATTAGATGGGTTGATCACACAACTAATGAGGAGGTATTGAATAGAATTGGGGAGAAGAGGAGTTTGTGGCACAACTTGACTAGAAGAAGGGATCGGTTGGTAGGGCATGTTCTGAGACATCGAGGGATCACCAATTTAGTATTGGAGGGCAGCGTGGAGGGTAAAAATCGTAGAGGGAGACCAAGAGATGAATACACTAAGCAGATTCAGAAGGATGTAGGTTGCAGTAGGTACTGGGAGATGAAGAAGCTTGCACAGGATAGAGTAGCATGGAGAGCTGCATCAAACCAGTCTCAGGACTGAATGAAAGAATACCATATGGTACTAAACAGAAACTTTAAAGAAAGAATTCAAAAAAATTATTATTTACGAAGGTTAAAGCCCAGACCATAAATTGACCAAAGATAACATTTATCTTAAAAGAGAGTTGTAGCCGCATCGAGCCGTAAGTTCGCTGTGAATACAACTAACTCGGCAATGGAGATGTTAACTTCACATCTCTCTTGTACTCTTGCAATAGGAGCAAGCATTTTAAGCGCTACTAGATTGTTTTAAAACCGATCAAAAGTTTAAAAGTTATACGGTTGCAAGTGTTAGAAGTAGGACTGAAGTAAAATCATCTTCGCCGTTTAGGCAGATAAAGGGATAGTTGATATATGTGACAGAAAAATAACTCGTGTGATTGCTGATTTGTGATGGGACTTAGCCTTAGTGATACTTAATAGTCACGAACATCAAAGGACACAGAAAGAGACCGATCGCCGACGCAAATTCAATTATTAGACTTGATAGGCAACAGATAAACGCAATTACGAAGAACTTACAATCGCGCCGTGTTGTCACAAGCTATCGTCAAAGTCATAATTGCTGACGCTAACAGATGCAGTTCCCTGAATGAAAAATCGGTGTGTGTGCTCGGTGTAGGGACAAATAATTAAGAAGAACAACAAACTTTAATTCAACTTTAATTCCTCGTGTCGCATACATCATTTAATGGACATTTAAACTGTATTTGTGGAATTAACTGATTATTTGTATAACATAAAAGTAATTTAGTGACAATTTAACTGTAAACAGTAATAAGTTTACACCGAAATACGACGCATTCTGAACTGAACATAGTTCAAGGGTATGTTATCTCTGGAATTGCGTCGTGTAGTTGTTGAATACGCGACGTAGCGACGCCTTGCGACGGAATAATAATTAACAACCCAATGTCCTCGCAAAAATCGTGATGTGACATCGGCTTGGGTGATGGATTGATGATTCAAGACATTATATTTTCAGAATTGGAATACCCATTCTCAAACGGGGCATAAGAACTACAGTCAGCAAGTTCGCGTAAACTGAAAAGTCTGTCGCGAACACCCAAAGGATTTTTGGTTATCATTTCAGATCAAGTGAGTCATCGCGTTAACGAGTGGTGCAGTCGCTATATTTATAAGTAGAAAAGATCGATAGACATCGAACACCATTGCTTTAATTACAAGCAAGGGCGGCGCACACACTCCGGCGTGCTGCTCCATCGAGACGTTGGGTCTAGTTTAGCAGGGGATACAACCCGTCCGCTTTGAACAATGACGTCATTCCTTAGTCATAGATAGTAACGTCTTCACTTCGAGGCATAGGTAATAAATGAGTTCTGTGTTCCGGATAAGCGCTATCATTGTACATTAAAATAATTATTCATAATGATATTGAGGTAATTTGGAGTATTAGTTTGTTATTGTAGAACAATTTTTAATCTTATTTTCGTTTATAGAAATGGATTTGCCTGTTTGTGGGTATGCAATTTTCGTTACTGCCTGTCTAGACGAGCTTCGGTTATTCCTCGATATTTCCGTGTGGTAAGCTCACTTCTTTCACTGTATTTCACAATTTTGACATATTTCACAGTTTTATTCCACCAATATGTGTGTTTTCGTGTTGTGAAGAACGTAATAGAAATTTCTCAGCTGTTGATCTTCTTTCGTTTCCCAGCACTAGTATCAGTTCGACATTTGCGAATGTTTACTTGCTATATTACAGGCAAAACCCCCGACACAACTAAAATTTGTATCCCGTCCTTCACTTCACCTTGACACCGACACTATATATGTCAATTGGCGAGCAAGATACAAATGTTGCGTATAGCTATATAGCTCAAGTAACGAATGGGATACTATTAGCGTCCAAGGCAACACGAAAACTGTACCCCATAGTGAAGTACGGGATGCAAATTGTACATGTGTCGTCTTCTTGTCTCCGCCTTTCGTAGCGACACAGCTGAACCTAAGATAGTCATGCATAACACCCACCCACCTCCCCAGGAGTCGGAACTCCCGCACCCATTAGAAGATGCAGATGCTTCAGTAGCTGATACGTGTTTTTTGGCTTTTAAAAAAAAATCTCACGAGATAGAATAAACTGATCCTGCTTTATTAAGCAATCAATAAAAAAACTAAACTAAAACATAACAGCGAAAGCGAAAATGATAAACTGAAAATAGAATAGATTACGAAGACAATACCAAAGTGACCAGGACAAGGCAGAGTGACCCAGAGAATCCCAGAGTGTCCCAGAGAATCCCAGAGTGACCCAGAGAGCATCCCAGAGTGCCCCAGGGAGCTACAACACTAAGAAGAATCGCTTCTCGGCTTTTGACAAGATCAATGTGTAGTTCCCTTTCAACAAGTGAAACACAAAGGTTAAATAAACAATCAAAACATATAAAATGAAACAGGTTGCAAATTTAACGTACGTGTATTTCCACCTGTTCGTTACCAATGTACATATATCGAGGTCAATGGAAGTCTGGATACATATATTACATACGTAGGTCCTTCTGTCATCAGTAATACTGATATGTACGTAAGAAAAGACTGTTAGTAATAGCGGAGACGAAATAAACAGCACATCCACAATTTGTATCCCGTGTTCCACTTAGGGTTTACTGAAGCGGAGGATACATCGTTCAGGTGAAGAACAGGACAGTAATGCTAGTGAAAACGAAGAAATCGACTTACGACAAACTCGTATTCCGGACTGTACTTAAGCAACACACTTCGAATGAGCTTTTAATTTGTATCGGGTGTTTCATTTGCGGTTTAGTGAAGCAGGCGATACATAGTTCAAGTGAACAACAGGACAGCAATGCTAGTTGAAACTAAGAAATCGACTACGCTGAACTTGTATCCCGTACTGCACTTAAGCAATACAGTTCGAAAGACTTCAGAGAAACAACTGACATACATGTAACGTGATGAATTCTTTGCTAGTAACATATTTCATTCATTTCTTTCCATTGTATTTTGCGGAGAAATACTAAGATACAAACACGCGATATCGTTAACGTGAAAATACTACTGGCCCTTATATATGTGAAGTACAGTTTTTCTCTCTGGCATTCCTTTGTTTCTGAACATTCTTCTCAGCTCTTTCATCTTTGTAATACATGCTCTCTGGCGAATTCTGACGTCATTGGTCAAAGCCGACGGGTTGTACCCCCTGCTAAACTAGACCCGAGACGTTGACATCAGTTTTGGGGTCTAGTGCAGCAGGGGATACAACCCGTCGGCTTTGAACAATGACGTCACAAGTCGCCAGAGACCATGTATTACAAAGATGAAAGAGCTGAGGAGAATGTTGAGAAACAAAGGAATGCGAGAGAGATAAACATTGATCTTGTCAAAAGCCGAGAAGCGATTCTTCTTAGTGTTGTAGCTCCCTTCAGTAGCTAATAAGTGTTTTTTGGCTTAAAAAAAAAAATCTCACGAGATATAATAAACTGATCCTACTTTATTAAGCAATATCTTGTCAAAAGCCGAGAAGCGATTCTTCTTAGTGTTGTAGCTCCCTTCGGTAGCTGATAAGTGTTTTTTGGCTTTTAAAAAAAAAGTCTCACGAGATAGAAGAAACTGTTATGTTTTAGTTTAGTTTTTTTTTGATTGCTTAATAAAGTAGGATCAGTTTATTCTATCTCGTGAGATTTTTTTTAAAAAAAAGCCAGAAAACACCCATCAGCTACTGTGACATTTTTTTTTAAAAAAAAGCCAAAAACCACTTATCAGCTACTGAAGCATCTGTATCTTAGGATCAGGTTATTATTAACTACCGGCCGAATAAAAAACAAACAATTAAGTTAATTAAATCACACGTTTAATGATGTACCGAATATCAAGCGATCGCTTTTAGATTAACATTCAATTATTTTAATGATAGTGCTTATTAGAACACAGAACTGCTTTATTATCTATGGCTCGAAGTGAAGACATTACGATCTATGACTAAGGAATGACGTCATTGTTCAAAGCCGATGGGTTGTATCCCGTGCTGCACTAGACCCCAGTTTTGGGAGACAGTATCTGAAAAATAACCAAACCGCGCGAGGAGTTTCTTTTTATAATAGTTACAGATTGGCGTTGTCATGATCGACGGACGTTGTTCCACGTCATCTCGACTGGGACGACCATCACCATCGAGCCGAGACAAAACGAGACGTCACAGCACCAGTGGATCTTCCCACGCCTTTCGTCTTTTTTCTGCAACGTCCGCTACTGCAGGAATATCGTTATTTACTGAGTGTAGTCCGTGTCTGCTCTACGATGTATATTCCATGAACTTCTCTCTTCTACAATTACTTTCTAGCTGAAGGATTTTTCTCACTCTGTGTCGTTTAGTGAAGTTCTTATGTGTTGATAAGAGTCGTCATAATTGCTTCTGTCACTGTACGGAGGACTTTATACTGAGCAGAGGCGAGATATTTGAGTGTGTTGTCTGCTTAGGATCCGCAACACATGTATCAGCAATTACAGTTATCCAGTCGTTTCTATTCGGTGATCGGATCACCTCCATATGGTAGTCGTTCTTTTCCTTGTTCACGTTTTTTCTTTATTTTTTTTTTTTTTTTTTTTTTTGTTCGAAGTACTACACGTCCATTCACATCTTTTATGTATATTAGGGAAAATATATTGCTCTACTCCCCCACCCGCATTTCTGTTGTTCACCACTGTGCATTTTGAACCACAGCTTTATACTCATGGCAGTACTGACTGCTGATGGTGATTTATTGCGATATCGTCTTAATTAAAACACATTTCTGTGAATGGTGTGAAACTTCCCCGCAAATAAAATCGCAGAGTAGTTTCTTCCTTGCATTATTTCACTTTCATACAACGGAGGAGTGCTGTTTTGTATGTAGAATACGTACCCAGGGCTGCTATATGCGGACTATTACACCTCAGTTGACATTTTTAATAAAAAGTGGACAGTATGAATCAAATAAAAATTTCAAGCTGATTCATCAGACCAACTCAACATGCCTAGCGTTCAATGCCAAAAGACAAGCAAGACTGCTTGAGATAACCGTTGTGTGCTGTGGCAACAGAGGACTCGAGCGCCTTTGCTAACAGCACATCGCCTGCAGCACGTCTCCTGGGCTCGTGCCCATATCGGTTGGACCGTAGACAGCAGGGAAACCATGGCCTGGTGAGATAAGTCCCCACCTCAGTTGGTAAGAGCTGTTGGTAGAGATCGAGTGAGGAGCAGACTCCACGAAGCAATGGAACCAAGGTGTCAACAAGGCAGTCTGCAAACCGGTGGTCGCTCCATAATGGCGTGGACTGTGTTTACATGGAACACACTGTTCCTCTGGCTCAAGTGAACCCATCATTGACTGAAAATGATTATGCTCGGCTACTAGGAGACAATTTGCAGCCATTCATACACTTCATGTTCCCAAACAACCATGGAATTTTTGTGGATGACCATGCACCATGTCACTGGCCCACAATTGTTCGCGATTGGTTTCAAGGAGATTCTGGACAAATTCGAGTGAATAATTTGGAAATCCAGATAGCCCGACAAGAATTCCTTCGAACATTTATAGACGCAATCGAGAGGTGATTTAGTGCACAAAATCCTGCACCAGCAACATTTTCTCAACAGTAGATGACAGCAGAGGCTGCATGCTTCAGTATTTCTGCAGGGGACTTCCAACGACTTGTTAAGTCCATGCCACGCCGAGCTGCTGCACTAGGCCAGCAAAAGGAGGCCCTACACGATATTAAGAGATATTCCATGACTTTTGTCTCCTCAGTATTTGGTGACTTTGCTTAGAAAAGTCTGTATCTTGAAGCTGTTCCAGACGCTATATATTTAATTAAATAATTATATTCTCGACAACAGCTTGTATTTTGCGTCCTGACCGTGTCTGACACTGCAGAATATTTAGCTGTGGTTCTGAGGGTTCTCGTGGGCCCAGTAAGTTACAACGTGGCTCCTTGTGCGAAGGTATACCTGAAACATATTTTGTAACTAACGTAAAATATAAAAATACATTAACATCTAACTTAAATTAAAACAAATGTAATGAACTGAAGCGACTACTGAAAAACTAGCCTGCAATTACTTCAAGACCTCGCTCTCACGATATTTGACGCTCATAAGTAACGAGCCGGCCGAAGTGGCCGTGCGGTTAAAGGCGCTGCAGTCTGGAACCGCAAGACCGCTACGGTCGCAGGTTCGAATCCTGCCTCGGGCATGGATGTTTGTGATGTCCTTAGGTTAGTTAGGTTTAACTAGTTCTAAGTTCTAGGGGACTAATGACCTCAGCAGTTGAGTCCCATAGTGCTCAGAGCCATTTGAACCATTTTCATAAGTAACGTTTAGCGCAGGATGTTACGGAATATACACAATATTTTATTTTCACACCGTTACTCACTAGAGACAGTAGACATTAGAATAACCGCTAGCCATAGGGATGTAACCAGAAGGTAAACATGCTCATCTGTAACGCAAATGAATATCTTCCACTTTAATGGGAGACGGGAAGCAATTTTTATCCCTGTTCTGCCAATACCATTGCACCCTTTTAATACGCACGGTTTTCAAAAGAACTGTGAGTAGCAGAGCAGTGAAATTTTTAGTTAATTTATATGATAAATATGGCTGCATTTACAAGTAAAGTGAACAAATTAGCTCTCATAGATTTCAAGGAAATTTTAATTCGAGTATTTCACTGATAAAATTTCACTTTTTCTAAACTAGTGATCATAAAACAGTTTCTGTTGGACTGATGGTTCTTTATTTACTTGCACCAACTTATTACCATCCTTAGTACAAAATGACCAAATTTTATGTTTCTAAGCCGTTTAGTTGAGAAAATAATGGTACCGGAAAATCATAAAATGTAGTTTTGAAAAAAATCAACTCAAAGTTTAATACAGCAATTTTAGTACAGTTAATTATGGGAATTAAATGCAATTAATATTTTCGTGCACCATATTGAGCAGCATGTGAATCATGCCGATGTTCTTTTCTTCTCTTGGTTCCTCTTCTTTTCTGTCTTGCTTCTTTTGTGCAATTTAAATCAACAATTTCTACTTTTATATTGAGCTTTTCCTGTACTTGTACAAAGTGTCAGGACCATTTGAGCAAAGAAACAGCTTAGGATTTTCATTTGTGGAATGCTTACGGAAAAAGATAGCCCATACAGCTCTCTTCATGTTTTCTAAATTTTTTTCTAAATTCGCAACACTTCTTCTTATGGCCAAGCTATAAAAATTTCCTAATCGATCAATTTATACTTTTGTCCCTTTCCTTCTTACCATTTTCCAGTGCTTTTTTTTTACTTTACTTTTGATATTCTTCTCAAACTGGACACCATTCTCTTCTGCACATGCCCAATATATTCTACTTCTGAAATTGCTACATTAGAACCGTGGGGTTCTCCCGCACATACATATCTGGTCATGAGTCTTGCTGTCAGTGTCCCCTAAATACTGTTTGTATCTGACACCATTATTCGCCACTGAACGATTAAAAATCCTGAGAAATTCTGCTATTTACATGCCATCACTTGGACCAGCATAATTCTTTTGATAGTTGTGTTCATCCTCTTCCTCAGTTTCCCTGCCACAAGCTACATAGTACTTGCTTAGAATGTGTACATCAATTGTCTTTCCGGCATCATGTGAGTAGTAGTCACATCAACATTTACTGAAGTGTGGTCACATTTATGCCAGCTGCCATCAAAAGATGCACAAATATCACCACTTTCACTCTCACCATTTTCCTTGACTGCTTCTTCGGCTGCTTCCTCCACTGATGGTTCACAGACTTCAGCAACAGCAGTTCCAATAATTTCATTGTAAGTTAAAAATTTTGCAGTTGGATTTGTAATGTTAACCATTGCACAATAGAGTTTGCTACCTTCATCCATTAACCAATTTATCTGACCATAAACAACCCCGTATAGATGGTTATTTGCCATATGTGATGCCACTGTTGTAGCAACTGCTTCAAGCCTTTCACAGTGTAAAGTCAGTTTTGACACAATCCCTTTGCGAAGACACTGATTCTCTCTCAAAGATATGTGACCACTACATGTGCTGCATGCAGTAGTTTTGGAAATAAAATCACAGAACATGCTGTGCACCACAATATTTCCAAATGAGTGTTCATTTCCACAAGCTGACTGCGAAGAAACGCCTTGACAATACTGCAATTTCTTTCTTGAGATAATGATCTTCTTTACATCTGACATCCTTTGTTCCTTTGATCAGCTATCCTCAGTCAGCTCTAGATATTAATTTCCAATGAATTTCTTTATTCACGGCATTTCTATAAAAACGTGAGAAGCGAGAAAACTTCACTAAGTATTATACAACGAATAACTCTCGGAAACAATAAAAAACACGATCGGAACGAAGGATATCGATATTAGATACGGAGTATGAAAACCTGACACGGTAAAGGAACAGAAGCAGCAAATGGCGTACAAGGAACATCAAAATCGGTGCCATTTACTTCTGCATGCCGCCAAAAAGAAGGCGTGGCTTTTAAATACCAGATCGCACAGACTATCCGGAAAACAATCATTACTCACGAACAGATAGTGGTATTTATATGAAACAGAAACTGTTTTACGGCCTTAGACCCAAATTTCCTCAGTATCGTTCGAAAACTTTGCACACCGTCGTACAACAACCGAGTTAGAAAACTGCTGCGGAAGAAAAGCGAACTTCACAGCAAACATAAACATAGCCAAAGTCTTGCAGACAAACAAAAATTCCGCGAAGCGAAATGTAGTTTGAGGAGGGCTATGCGAGAGGCGTTCAATGAATTCGAAAGTAAAGTTCTATGTACTGACTTGGCAGAAAATCCCAAGAAATTTTGGTCTTATGTCAAAGCGGTAGGTGGATCAAAACAAAATGTCCGGACACTCTGTGACCAAAATGGTACTGAAACAGAGGATGACAGACTAAAGGTCGAAATACTAAATGTCTTTTTCCAAAGCTGTTTCACAGAAGAATACTGTACTGTAGTTCCTTCTCTAGATTGTCGCACAGATGTCAATATGGTCGATATCGAAATAGATGACAGAGGGGGTAGAAAAACAATTAAAATCGCTCAAAAGAGGAAAGGCCGCTGTACCTGATGGGATACCAGTTCGATTTTACACAGAGTACGCGAAGTAACTTGCCCCCCCCCCCCCTTCTTCTTGTAGCGGTGTACCGTAGGTCTCCAGAACAGCGTAGTGTTCCAAAAGATTGGAAAAGTATACTGGTCATCCCCGTTTTCAAGAATGGACGTCTAACAAGTGTGCAGAACTATAGACCTACGTCTCTAACGTCGATCAGTTGTAGAATATTGGAACACGTATTAAGTTCGAGTATAATGACTTTTCTGGAGATTAGAAATCTGCTCTGTAGGAATCAGCATGGGTTTGGAAAAAGACGATCGTGCGAAACCCAGCTCGCGCTATTCGTCCACGAGACTCAGAGGGTCATAGACACGGGTTCCCAGGGAGATGCCGTGTTTCTTGACTTCCGCAAGGCGTTCGATACAGTTCCCCACAGTCGTTTAATGAACAAACCAAGAGCATATGGACTATCAAACCAATTGCGTGATTGGATTGAAGAGTTCCTAGATAACAGAACGCAGCATGTCATTCTCAATGGAGAGAAGTATTCCGAAGTAAGAGTGATTTCACGTGTGCCGAAGGGGAGTGTCCTAGGACCGTTGCTATTGAAAATATACATAAATGACCTTGTGGATGACATCGGAAGTTCACTGAGGCTTTTTACGGATGATTCTGTAGTACGTCGAGAGGTTGTAACAATGGAAAATTGTACTGAAATGCAGAAGGATCTGCAACGAATTGACGCATGGTGCAGGGAATGGCAATTGAATCTCAATGTAGACTAGTGTAATGTGCTGCGAATACACAGAAAGAAAGATGCTTCATCATTTAGCTACAATATAGCAGGTCAGCTACTGGAAGCAGTTAATTCTAGCCGGCCGGTGTAGCCGTGCGGTTCTAGGCGCTTCAGTCTGGAACCGCGTGACCGCTACGGTCGCAGGTTCGAATCCTACCTCGGGCATGGATGTGTGTGATGTCCTTAGGTTGGTTAGGTTTAAGTAGTTCTAACTTCTAGGGGACTGATGACCACAGATGTTAAGTCCCATAGTGCTCAGAGCCATTTGAACCATTTTTGAGTTAATTCTGTAAATAATAGGTTTGTTTATAAATAAATAAATCTTCTGCTACCAGTCACGATTTTCTTTATTTTACTATTTGCACGACGCGTTTCGAGAAATAATTCCCATTTTCAAGTGCGTTTTTATGATGTGTGTTAAGCCATTTCTTTTGATGTTGTCAGTGTGTGTGAGTCTGCTTCGTTTTGTTGACTTTTACTGTAATACATAAGAAACGCGATTTTTAGTTGGGTGTCAATATTTTCTGTGAGGTTAGTGGCTAAAGTTTGAGAACAATTTGTACTTACAATTTTCTAATGGTCCATTTGTGTAGAGAGTCACACACAACTTGTACATTTTACACATCGAAAATATCTGATATAAACAAAACAGTTACAAAGATCTTCTTATAGGTAGTTCACAGAGATAACATTATAGGTCTTCCACAGATTATGATATGCTTTTGTACAGAGGTTAATTTATCTTTACAATTTGGCTCATGAATTACTTATACTGATTTTACATTTGTGCTTATTTCTATGTTTTACTATTTTTATTTAAGTATATTATCAAAACATCTGAAATAAAAATAGTAAAACATAGAAATAAGCACAAATGTAAAATCAGTATAAGTAATTCATGAGCCAAATTGTAAATATAAATTAACCTCTGTACAAAAGCATATCATAATCTGTGGAAGACCTATAATGTTATCTCTGTGAACTACCTATAAGAAGATCTTTGTAACTGTTTTGTTTATATCAGATATTTTCGATGTGTAAAATGTACAAGTTGTGTGTGATGTTAAGTGTGTGTGACTCTCTACACAAATGGACCATTAGAAAATTGTAAGTACAAATTGTTCTCAAACTTTAGCCACTAACCTCACAGAAAATATTGACACCCAACTAAAAATCGCGTTTCTTATGTATTACAGTAAAAGTCAACAAAATGAAGCAGACTCACACACACTGACAACATCAAAAGAAATGGCTTAACACACATCATAAAAACGCACTTGAAAATGGGAATTATTTCTCGAAACGCGTCGTGCAAATAGTAAAATAAAGAAAATCGTGACTGGTAGCAGAAGATTTATTTACTTATAAACAAACCTATTGTATCTACAGTCGCAGGCTTTCAAAAACCATTTATAATGGATCAAATCAAATTCTGTAAATTATCTGCCAGTAGGCATTAGGAGTGATTTAAAATGGAATAATAATATAAAGCTGATCGTCGGTAAAGCAGATGCCAGACTGAGATTCACTGGAAGAATCCTAAGGAAATGCAACCCGAAAACAAAGGAAGGAGGTTACAGTACACTTGTTCGTCCACTGCTTGAATACTGCTCACCAGTGTGGGATCCGTACCAGATAGGTTTGATAGAAGAGATAGAGAAGATCCAACGGAGAGCAGCGCGCTTCGTTACAGGATCATTTAGAAATCGCGAAAGCGTTACGGAGATAATAGATCAACTCCAGTGGAAGACTCTGCAGGAGAGACGCTCAGTAGCTCGGTACGGGCTTTTGTTGAAGTTTCGAAAACATACCTCCACCGAGAAGTCAAGCAGTGTATTGCTCCCTCCTACGTATATCTCGCGAAGAGACCATGAGGATAAAATCAGAG
The DNA here is from genome assembly GCF_021461395.2 of Schistocerca americana. Lineage (NCBI taxonomy): Eukaryota > Metazoa > Arthropoda > Insecta > Orthoptera > Acrididae > Schistocerca > Schistocerca americana. The sequence continues at coordinate 556,757,591 of NC_060124.1, read as the reverse complement.
AGATTAGAGCCCACACAGAGGCATACCGACAATCTTTCTTTCCACGAACAATACGAGATTGGAATAGAAGGGAGAACCGATAGAGGTACTCAAAGTACCATCGGCCACACTCCGTCAGGTGTGTAGATGTCGATATAGATGTATATGTGTCAGCTGACGCCTTTGGGCTACATTCTCTCTACAATCGAAGAAGAAATTTAACAGGAGAACGCTTGACTTAAGCTAGTGACTGTTTCCCATTTCAATAGCTGCTATATTTCATATAGTTTCTGGTGTCTTGTGTGACTTATGCGTCGCACTTCAATTACTTTACTGAAATATGTACAAGAAAGATAATTCCAACAATACGTAATTAATAAATTAGGAAATACCCATGCTACCTGTCACGTAGGGTACTTGTTCAAATAGGCTACACGGGTTCTTAGAGAGTTGAGAGAGCAACCTGCGCAAAGCAGTTTTACTTAAAAACAGAAATATCGAACATCACAGTGACGCATCGCCCAAGTAGTTACAGATACCATTAACCTATGGAACGGGATTGATCAGGTATTTTATATACTTTTAATTTCGGTTAGCGTAATAGGTAATATACATATTTGCACTTTTCTTACTTCGAGGAAATTTCGAGACGTCCTGTTGGTGGGTACTTATACTGTAAAAGTTGTGTTCAACGGAATCTGAAAGCGAATGTCAAATTATTTGGCTCTCTGTAGTGAAACTGTTGGTGACATAATGCATTTATTCCAAGACCACTTCTATGACTCCCCACATATACAGGATGAGTCAAGAGGGAAGGTACGTTCTTTGAGGGGTTATAGTATTAGTGATTCTGAACAAAAAACTTCATATGGGCACATGACTCTATCCTAATGGTTTCCCATGACGGAACTGATTTAATGTATATTGTTATTTATTTTCTGTGTTATTCAAACATTGTCATTGTTTACAACGTATGAAGTAAGTTGAGACGAACAGTTTGATACAAGACACTTGTGTGTGGTCCACACCTTCACAAACTAACTGAAATTGGCCTACGGAAACTTTCTGAGAGTCAATATTCTCACACTCTTTTCGCCCAAACTATTAGTCCTAGAGAAGAAAGACTGGGACCTTTTATTGTAGAAAATCTAACGTGGTTTAATTTTGTACTGCGACACTTTTCACCGGAGTTATTGAAGAACAATGTACCAAAGTTATATTGAATGTGCTCCATCAGAGTAGGGAACATGTCCATAAGAAATTTCTTGTTCAGAATCACAAATACTATCACTTCTCAAACCATGTATCTGTCCACCTGACTTAACCTGTATATACAGGGTGAGTCACATAAGACGAAACACCCCTTTCCTTTTATTTCGTAAACTGTTGCACATGTAGAAACGTGATTTTCACCACATCTTTTTTTGTTAATGTTTATAGCGCTGGTCTCAACGGTGTCGTGTATCCTCCGCCCTGTGAATTTTCCGCCCTGTGAAATTTTCGCCCAGAAAAGTCGAGGAAGGGCCCACTAATCCCCCTTGTACGAAATTGCAGTGTAGTGTCAAGTAAGTCGACAGCGTATATTGTACAGACAGCTGGTAGCACTGTCATTACGCGCTTATGTTTAGCATAAGGTGACGTTTCGTTAAGAAGAATATCATTTTTGCGGTGTATAGTTGGTCATCAATGTATTTTTAATATAATGTTTAGTTCAACTAATGTACCCCACATGATACAATATTCAAAGTATGTATTCCACAATATAATTTAGAACAGTGTACGTAGATACACTTGTCCCACGTCATGTAGTTTACCTCTAAGAAGCACAGAGCCACGTCAAATCTTCCTTCTAACATTTAGATACTTAATACAGTAGTTGCATTTTGCAGCGCATAGGACCTCTTTATTTTTGAAACATGAACAGCTGATTTCTCTGTTTCAGCTCACATAAATCTGGGAGGATACACAAACGCTAAGTAGTTGTGATACACTAGAGTCTAGCCGATGTCGTATTTCTATTTACAGCATTCGTAGGGCAACCTGCATCTAGGTCACAAGTTGGCTCAAGGGGAAATAAAGCTTTATTTTCGCAGGGCAGGCCTACCTTACGGTATACAACTACGCAGCCCGTTCCGAGAAGTCGGCTTGGCAGTGTTTGCACCGCTAATGACATTTCTAGGCACCGTGCTCTCACGTTCTACTTTCAACGTAAACATTAACAAACGCTGCATCACTGTAATTTCTCTCTCAAGAGCTATCGAATGCAGTTATAAAAAATATACTGCATTTAAAAAGACGTACTTACTTTAATATCTCTGTTGATATCAGCACTAAAAAATCAACCAAATAAAAGCATACGTGTACCTCGACGCTCTAATATTTGCCCAAACCGCTTTTCGATATGCGCAACCGTTCACGAAATAAAAGGAATGTTACTTCTCAAAGCCGGCTGCTGTGGCCAAACGGTTGTAGGCGCTTCAGTTCGGAACCGCGCAGCTGCTACTGTCGCAGGTTCGAATCCTGCCTCGGGCATGGATGTGTGTGATGTCCTTAGGTCAGTTAGGTTTAAGTAGTTCTAAGTTCTAGGGGACTGATGACCTCAGATGTTAAGTCCCATAGTGCTCAGAGCCATTTGAACCATTTTTTGGTACGTCTTAACGTTACTCACCCTGTATATGATATGAATAAAGTGATCAAACGAAAGGCGTCCAATTCATCAACAAATGGCACAGAATATCACGACACATCTATTCTCAAAAGACATGAATAACATGGAACATAGGTCAACATACCACATCGGCTACAGTCATGATCCTGTTTCATAAAATTAATGTACTGATATACAGTTGATAAAGGTGAATAGAGGGCGGCAAATTAACCAGATAACCCCTAACTTTCGTAGCAGTTTTTGGAAGATTCTCTGACTGATGATAACCGCTTGTCAACTCCATCGCAGGAAAGTACTGGAACTGTCCTAAGTGATCCAAAGTCTCCAGTATGTTTGGAATGGGGTACGCGTCTCTTCCTGTCGTATTATTGAGGTATCGGTAGCCACATCAGAACCTGTATTTCTTAGTTCCTTCCGCAGATTTTTTAGGCACAACGACAGTGCCTGCTCCCCAGCAAGTATTACTATGCTCTATAATATCGTCCGCAAGCTGCTGACCAATAAAATCCTCCACAATCGGCTACAAATACGTAAGTATTCTGTATGGTTTACGGTAAACAGGTGTTTCATTCCTTGTTGGTATCCTATGTTGAACTAATGGAGTTGCTGGTAGCGGTCCTTGTGGAAAAACAAATCCTTAAACTCCCACAATAATTCTTCCATATGCTCCCTTTCTTCTTCTTTCAAATGCTTAATTTTGTCACGCAATGCAGTTCTATCGGCAGTTAGTGGTTGATCGCTTCGCCTCTCTCTCGAATACTGGCACATCAAAAGTTGCTACTAAAACTCCTTTTCTCAAATTCGCGTCTACAGCGCTAAGATTATCCACGTTCACGGGAACTACTCGCCCGTTGGTCCCCTCCTGTACGCGTACAACACTACGTTTCACAAAACAACCTAATGAACCCAAATCTTCATTATCCTCCAATGGTTCAATAACACATATTGTACCCACAGGTAGATTCGACTCCACACTTACCCAAAGCGATTTCCCGGTGCCCCAAGACACACACTCATGGGAATTAAGCCTTAATGCTAATGTACGCGGTTCAATTGGTTTGTTCATTACGTTGAACGCCCCTCGCGACAGCTCTGCATCGACAACAGTTTCCCCTAGTGGAAGTAACATTCCACCAAGTTCCACAGTTTGTTGTCCAAGGTCAATTATGGCATGATGTTGATGCAAGAAATCTACTCCTAGGGTCATGTCGTAGCCATCGCTCACCCATGGTACTACCTCCACCCATGCATTAAATCGAACTTTCTCCATGCGGAAGTCAACTGTCACTGACCCCAAAGGCGAGACCTCCTTATCCCCCACTCCACGCAACATATAACGTGGTGGGTATAACTTGCTTCGTCCTGCTGCTCGAAACTACCGTAACATGTTTACACTGCATAGCGACTGCTACTGATGTAAGACCACGTTGCCGTAGTGAAATTCACTTTAAAGGTGCCTGATGTCAGTGCTGCAATATCCTCACCATACCCATGCAGCAATCTCGACTGTGGTGGCCAGTGCGCCTCTGCATCAGGTCGAACAGTGGAGTTACGTCTGCTTCTCTTGTCCGGATCCACCTTCACGCCCAGACGTAGAAACGAAGAACGATATCTCCTCGTACGCGTTCACTGTGCGAAAAACGAGGTCTTCCCTTCACGGTGGCAGACCAAATCAGCCGCCTTCCATCGCAGCAAGAGCTCAAATCGAGATTTCCCCTTCATAGCCCCTGATAAAAATCAGAGGTTCCTCACACTTCACTCAAGTCCTCAAAGCACTACACATGAAGTGCCCCTCAAAAAGCTAAAAATCAACAACAAAATATGGTAGCGCCCACGAGCGCCAAACGTGTACGCCCTGCGTACCGTACAGGCTCTCTCAAAAGACTGGCAAAATCCGATCAACAAGTCCTAGCACAGCATCAAACAGGCATCCATTGTCATACTTTCTGACGTCACAGCCTATGTCCCAATCAAAATACTGTTACTTTGCGTGCACAGGAAGCAGCTTGGCTTGTGTACCCACGCGACACCAAAAAACGCAATACCTATCTCAATGACATAGCGTTGGATGCGATGCACTGCTGGCCCATTTCGCCCGCTGAGGTGAAATGTTTTTCGTTAGCCTAGCTCATAGCGATCTCGCAGAAATGTCCACAGAAAACATTGTGAAGATCCCTGCAGAAAACTGAGGAATGCACTCTTCTTGGCCGAGAACAATGGCCAGACCGCCTTTCCTTCGTAACTCGGCGAAAGCAGTCGTAAAAACCCTGACTCTGGCTGCTGGAACAATGCACCGAAGCCCATTACGGGCTCACCGTCGACTGGGCGGCGCACCGTTGTGGCTTTGCCCGTCGTTGGTAGGACTATGAAAACCTCGTAACTCCATTTTGTTAAATTCTACAAGTGAACCAAAAACGGTTTCTTAAAAAATAATATAAAGTGATACAGAAAGCTGCTGCATGTGGAGTTGCATAATAGTAGCCTAGTTACTGACAGATCAGAGAAATCTATGAACTTACAAATCTTTCTTTGATTCTGGAGTTGCTGGTTATTGGAATTATGAGTTATCAGAGACACATGGGGTTACGAGGTTTTCATTGCATACCATCGCCATGTCCTTCACCTCACCGTCTTCTCCATGACAGTGCTGGCCAGTTTCTCCTGGCTTGGCCAAATATAATGCGTCTCACATCCTGACGAATTCTCTCAAATGGCACCAGTAAACCATCCTCTCCACAGGAGTGACTGTCAGACAAAACATGCGTTCATATTTGTCAACTCTGATGACTTCGTGTGACTAGGTATAATTGAATTCAGTATGACAACCACTGTACATCCTCATTAGCAAGGCTCTCTAAACTAATGAAAATGCCCAAATTATTTGTATCTGGCTGATTAAATGATTGCAGTGGTAGAAATGTGGGTCCAAAGCACTTGGCATCTTTCACAAGCCTCCACTCATAGCCAATTTTTGCGTGGGGCATGTTTCAGTTAAATCATGAGAGTGGTGCCTGGGCAAACAAATATTTAAACTTCAAAATAAATAGCATAACAGTTAATCTGAATCAAAATGGGAAGGGAAACCTTTTGCAGCTATATCAAAGATCAAACGTAATGAACTAACATGCAAGATACAAAAATACTTAAAGATTCCATTGACAGTGACCGGGCCAAACGAAAAAACTACAAAGAACGAAACTCGTATAGCGTGAAGGGCGAAACCAGATGGCGCTATGGTTGGCCCGCTAGATGGCGTCGCCATACATCAAACGCATATCAACTGCGTTTTTTTAAATAGGAACCCCCATTTTTATTACATATTCGTGTAGTACGTAAAGAAATACGAATGTTTTAGTTGGACCATTTTCTTCGCTTTGTGATAGTTGGTGCTATAATATTCACAAACGTATAAGTACGTGGTATCACGTAACATTCCGCCAGTGCGTACGGTATTTGCTTCGTGATACATTATCCGTGTTAAAACGGACCGTTTACCAATTGCGGAAAAGGTCGACATATTGTTGATGTATGGCTATTGTGATCAAAATGTCCAACGGGCGTGTGCTGTGTATGCTGCTCAGTATCCTGGACGACATTATCCAAGTGTCCGGACCGTTCGCCGGACAGTTACGTTATTTATGGAAACAGGAAGTGTTCAGCCACATGTGAAACTTCAACCACGACCTGCAACAAATGATGATGCCCAAGTAGGTGTTTTAGCTGCTGTCGCGGCTAATCCGCACATCAGTAGCAGACAGACTGCGCGAGAATCGGAAATCTCATAAACGTCGGTGTTGGGAATGCTACATCAACATGGATTGCATTCGTGCCATATTTCTATGCACCAGGAATTGCATGGCGACGACTTTGAACGTAGTGTACAGTTCTGCCACTGGCCACAAGAGAAATTACGGGACGATGACAGATTTTTTGCACGCGTTCTATTTGGCGACGAAGCGCCATTCACCAACAGCGGTAATGTAAACCGGCATAATATGCACTATTGGGCAACGGAAAATCCACCGTGGCTGCGACAAGTGGAACATCAGCGACCTAGGCGGGTTAATGTATGGTGCGGCATTATGGGAGGAAGGATAATTGGCCCCCATTTTATCGATGGCAGTCTAAATGGTGTAATGTATGCTGATTTCCTACGTAATGTTCTACTGATGTTACTACAAGATGTTTCACTGCATGACAGCATGGCGATGAACTTCCAACATGATGGATGTCCGGCACATAGCTCGCGTGCAGCTGAAGCGATATTGAATAGCATATTTAATGACAGGTGGATTGGTCATCGAAGCATCGTATCATGGCCCGGACGATCACCGGATCTGACGTCCCAGGATTTCTTTCTGTGGGGAAAGTTGAAGGATATTTGCTATCGTGATCCACCGACAACGCCTGACAACATGCGTCAGCGCATTGTCAATGCGTGTGCGAACTACTTGCAGTTGAGAGGAATGTCGTTACACGAATTGCCAAATGCATTGAGGTTGACGGACATCATTTTGAGCATTTATTGCATTAATGTGGTGTTTACAGGTAATTACGCTGTAACAGCATGCGTTCTCAGAAATGATACGTTCACAAAGGTGCATGTATAACATTGGAACAACCGAAATAAAATGTTCAGACGTACCTACGTTCTGTATTTTAATTTAAAAAACCACGTGTTACTAACTTTTCGTCTAAAATTGTGAGCCATAAGTTTGTGACTATTACAGCGGCATCTATCACAAAGCGAAGAAAGTGGTCCAACTACAACATTCATATTTCTTTACGTACTACACGAATATGTAATTAAAAATGGGGGTTCCTATTTAAAAAAACTGAGTTGATATCCGTTTGACCTATAGCAGCGCCATCTAGCAGGCCGACCATAGCACCATCTGGTTTCCCCCTTCAAGCTAGACAAGTTTCGTTCTTTGTAGTTTTTTCGTTTGACGCTTATTTCGTGAGATATTTGGCCCAGTCACGATCAATGGACCACCCGGTATACTTCACTGCTAAAATCAGGGCTGAAGTCCTTGCTGGATGGCTCAAAAATGGTTCAAATGGCTCTGAGCACTATGGGACTTAACATCTGAGGTCATCAGTCCCCTAGAACTTAGAACTACTTAAACCTAACTAACCTAAGGACATCACACACATCCATGCCCGAGGCAGGATTCGAACCTGCGACCGTAGCGCTTGCTAGATGTTACTGACTTTTTATAGAATCTTATGATCTCCTCATGCATCACAGTCACATTTAGTCAATAGAAAAACCACAAGTGGAACGTATGGAAGTTGGCAAGATCCTGATGTTTTTACTAAGGCCAGAGAAGAAATACCCAAAACAACTCAAAACATTAAAGATTCTCAGTGCTTATATACTTTGCTAGATAATGAACTGAACCAAGACACAACAAGCAACAGCAAATGCTCAGTCTGACAGATTTCTGATAATTATGCTGCAGGTCTCTCGAACTGGTGTAATATGTTCACCTGATAGATTCATTTGATACTTTTTTCGGCATACACTGGGTCATTGAGTAAATTACTTGATCAAACAACTTCTTGAAGTTTGCATGTAGGAGGGAGGAAACTTACTAATATAAAGTAAACTTAATGTTCACAGCATCAGTTCAGATTCTAACCTCAGTTAGCATTATCCAAAACTTTGCACATACGTTCAGTCAGGATTCAATCAATAAATAAAACAGCAATTTATTGACTCACTGTGCATACTTTTCCCCTTCCCCGCAGACGGGATCAATAACATCCACCGGTGTGAGGAACCCAAACGGTAAAAACGTTAGGCGATATTCTCTGGCATTCTGCTTGAATTTTCGCGCACAGCGATCTGTTTGGCTAACTTCAACGCTAATTAAATTGGAAAAGGCGCAACGCATTGATTTGTTTCTGAATAATTATTTAGAACCCCAACCTACTCTGCAACACCCTAACAAGCTTTTTATAATGTTCCTGATCGCCATCAGAATGTGCATGTATGTTTCACAACTTTTGTTGTTGATGGCTTTCGTTAATTATTTTTTCCACATAAGTTGCGTGTTATGTCACTCTTTATTTCTATGTCGGGCCTATGTGAAAATGAAAATTAGGAATTATTTTTTCTACACATTCTGTCATGCCTCCATCGTCAGAATAACATCTTTGTTTTCAAGTTCCATTAGATCTTATGAAGATAATGGCGTAGCAGGTCGAAACATGTCATCTCTCTATGGTTATCTACTGTACATCTTATCCGTAACAAATTGTCTAAGAGTCACTATCTCAAGAGTTGCGATTCGACCGGCAGATGTACACCAGACAAGTACATCCCAATCATGTTTCGCTATTTGACACACGCAGCTTCACGCAAACAGAAATTACTGATCAACTGGTCAACTGGTAAAATACGAACGATTGCGTTCATATTATCAGTAGGATAATGTCACAGCACCCCCTACACAGATAACTTTGGCTCGAGTTCGCCAGATATTGGATGACTAGAGGACACTGGCAGTGACAGTAAACTCTCCTAGCCTCCCAGATCGCCTCATCTCTCTTCTTTTGGGACAAATTGACGGGTCAGACGCAGTCACATAATACACGCGACGTGCTAGCGCTGCAGCAGAACTGACTTCGCTATTCCTATCATCCCTCAGGAAGAGTAGCTATGCATGTCCCACAGTTTCTTAAATCTCGTGTAACACTAAATCGAACTCCTCTGTAAAGATCATTTCTTTTGTTCTTCAACTGCGGTAACACATTTCGTGTCAGGCATGTAAATATTTATTGTGTCAGTCTTTTAGCTGCCCCGCAGTTATTAAATAAAACTAGAGTTATTAACTGAGTAATACAGCCTACCTACTGTTGTCGTTATTGTAAGCGTTTCTGTCGTAAATACGCAATTTTGTGTTGTAAAAGTTAATTGACGTCAGCAGTAAACTGCAGGTGGCAATAAACGTTCATATTACGTTTGCTTTCTGTGTAAGGAAACACATTATGCAACAGTTTAATGATATTTGAAGGAAAGAGGATAATAAAAGTAACCCCAATTTAAAGGTATAAACTTGTAAGTAGGCTGTTTAGGTTTTTATGTTGGTAATGCCACGTAGTGCTCTGTATGAAAGTCAATGATTGTGCTGTGTGAAGCCTGTGGCTGGTTTGCGTTGTTGGAATATTTGCTTTTGTAGTGTTGGGCAGTTAGACGTAAACAGCGCGTAGCGTTGCGCAATTCTAGGTGAGCCGCCAGCAGTGGTGGATGTGAAGACAGAGATGGCAGAATTCTGAGAGCGGACGATCTGGACGTGTGTCCATCAGAAAGAGTAAATTTGTAATACTGGATATCATGAACTGATATACAAAATATGACTTTTGAATATTATTAAGGTAAATACATTGTTTGTTCTCTGTCAAAACCTTTCATTTGCTAACTATGCCTATCAGTAGTTAGTGCCTTCAGTAGTTAGAACCTTCTATTTAGCTGGCAGTATTAGCGCTCGCTGTATTGCAGTAGTTCGAGTAACGAAGATTTTTGTGAGGTAAGTGATCCATGAAAGGTATAGGTTATTGTTAGTCAGGGCCATTCTTTTGTAGGGATTATTCAAAGTCAGACTGCGTTGCGCTAAAAATATTGTGTGTCAGTTTAGGGTTGATCAGAATAAGTAAAGAGAGAAATTTCTGAGTGCGTTCAGTTCTTTGCAGCTGTTTGAAAATCAGATAACGTAAGGGGTTAACCAGTACAGTATCTGATAAATTTTTCTAAGGCGACGTTTCGAACTTACGGAGGATATTAGTCTTACACATTGATGTACGTACATTACTGTTAATTTCAGAGACTACACGAGTGACTATCCTAGTAGATCGATATTCTAGCACTTAATTGCGGTATGCCGACGGTCTGATCTGTTTAAAGTGTTTAATGCTTTCAAGAAAATCTTAACGCATTTAAAGTGAATAATTTCAACAAAACATCCAATAGTCATTGAAATGCGGGACACACCTCAGAAAATCAGACAAATAGACAAAAACTTTGATATCCTCCATACTAGAGTTACAACATAAGTGTTAGACTGTTAGTTTTTTATGTTTTACCATTTTGTGTGCTTCATAAACTAGTTTTCTGTGTTACACTGATAAGAAATGTTTCTGTACCTCCCAAAAACAATTTTTGCCTTAATATACCTTGGTGTATCTATGAGCATGAATGAGACATCGTAAGAAAAGGTGCAACTTAAGTCATGACCACATGTTCCGAAATGTCATAAATCACGAAGCTTATGCAGTCGGCACAGTGACCGTGCAATCGAATGTCGACATCCAGCGTGTCGAGTTTCTGACGCCGTAGAGTGGTAGAAGCAAGTTGGGCAGTCTTCCCGAACGTGCAGAACAATATCTAGCACGTCACGCTGACCGTGCTTTCGAACGTATATCAGTGAGATGGAAGAACGTCACCCACGTCACATGATCCCATATCTCTTCAGTACGGAGTAGTGAGACGCCAAATTGGCTTTCATCTGAAGCCAATATGTATGTATACCGTTGTAAGTATCAGAAAATTCAGAATCTCTCGTACTATTGAACCGGTTATTATGAAAATGTCTTAAGTCCATAAAACATGGTTTTGAGATATTCATGAAAACTGTTTTATGCTTCAATGGTAGAAGATGTGAAGTACTTGGATTTTTATACTGTGGTGTACCTGGAAACCATTAAATCTACATCTTCAAATCATCAATTTTTATTTTCACGTTCTTCAAATTATTTTTTTATTTGGACTCATGACCTTTTTGAACCAAATTAAAATAAGTAATAGTGCAACTATAGAATGTTGATAATTTATTAAGAAACACAAATTACAAATGGTATTTTAACATAATCATCATTACAGACAAGCATTGTGGCACATTTTCTATAGGTTTCATACATTTTCATCTTCTTCAGCTGTTGTAGGCCGAGTGAATAAATCAGTATCAAACTTTTTGTGCTCCTCTGGGATGTACTCTTTCAGGTGTTTTATATCGTTTATCTTAACTTTGTTTATAGGACATTTCACTTCATGTGCTAAGGTTGTTGGGAGTCTGATATTTGCTGGGGGTTTTAAAGGTCTGAAAGAGTTTTGAGTCAGTCCATCAATGAATGATCGGTTTACTAATACTCCTGGGTTGTGGCTGTCATACTCAGACATATTGTACTGTGAAACGCTGATGTCGATTTTGATTGAACTGTCTTTTCCCATTATTTTTAAACTCTGGGAATTGCATTTAAAAAGATCTGGCCACCAGTTCTTATAGTTCTTAACAATGTTGTTATCCTCAAGGTAGGTGACAATGAATGACTTCTTTTTATTGGCAGAATGAAGAATAAGTTCAATTTTTTTCTTTCACAGTGTAAAATCTATCACTTTGTCATAACTTTCTTCTTATACCCCCAAACACCCTATCACAAGGTAGGACAGAGTGCCCCATGGATAGGAAAGCACTGAAAATTTTTTTCAAACATATTAATCGCAGGAATATTTTGTCCTTTGTAGTTAATGCACGCTTCTCCTCGTAATCTAGCCTTCTTTATTACGATATGTTTGTATTTATCATAATGCCGTATGCCTTTCGTCTTGTTATGGCTGTTACCTTCTTCATTTTAGCACACTGGACTCGCATTCGGGAGGACGACGGTTCAATCCCGTCTCCAGCCATCCTGATTTAGGTTTTCCGTGCTTTCCCTAAGTCGTTTCAGGCAAATGCCGGGATGGTTCCTTTGAAAGGGCACGGCCGATTTCCTTCCCAATCCTTCCCTAACCCGAGCTTGCGCTCCGTCTCTAATGACCTCGTTGTCGACGGGACGTTAAACACTAACCACCTCCACCATCTTATTCATTTGAGTCCATGCTCTCTTTTCTGATTAAATTGCCATTACTAAAGAAAGATTAGACAACAACCACGCAAGATTTTTCTTACAATGTGATGCAAACATTAGGTCATGAAATTGGTACTTGTAAAATTTTATTGTTGTTAATGTAGGGACGTAAACCATAGGCTACTTCCGGTGATTTAAAAAATATTACATAAAACTAATGAGAAGATGTGGTATCAAAAAGTCATGAGTCCTGGACTCATGAAATTTTCATACCAACTAAAACTTTTGGCAACGATTTTCTTGGCTTTAAGGGCAGAAACTCATGATGTTCTCGACATAGTTGCATGCGTTTACAGATGGAGAATGCAGAGGTACTGAAATCTGAATTTGTGAAAAATTGGACTCATGACCTTTTTATTTTAGCTGATTCGATTTTTATAGGAAAATAATATATAATAAAGAATATAAAGAACATATAATAAAGAATATCTGGTGTATTTTGAATGTGTGCCGTTTGAAGGTAATGGCGCATTGAGAATCCATCCAAAACGCGTTGTCTTTGACACAGTTTATTACACTCAAATGTCAGTTAATAACGTATCTGCGATTAAAGCTTTCAGCAGAAATAAAGATGCAAAGCATGGTCACATTCACGAGACGTTTAGTACAATGAGTAACGGGGCGGATGTGAAAGGTAACGAGTGATGTGTTGCTGGTTAGCGTCTTACTGGATCTAAATACTTCGCTACTGACGTTCGCGTTTTCTAATAGCATCTGACATTTTTTTATTGGTTTAATAGAAAAAATATTCTATGTTCGAAGTTGCTTAAATATAAGTGCACTCTTTCTGTGGAGTGAGTTTGTTCGATTGACTATCTACAAGACAACTTGCACTACTTACAGTGAAATATTTTGGACAATTTTGTTTAACAAACTATACATACAGATACTGGTATCAATCTTAGGAGCCCCTAGTGACTATTTGTCCAGCTGAAGACAGATCTGCAGCCTTCTACACTGATCACCCAGAACATTAGGACCAGCTACCTAATAGTATGTTCCCCTTTGGCACGGATAACTGTGGCGACACGTCATGGCATGGAAAGAATGAGGCCTTGGTACGTCTCTTAAAGGTTTGGCACCATGCCTCTGGCCATATGACGTGGCGCTTTATCTTGTTGAAAAACGTCACTGCCCTTGGGAAACGTGACCGTCAAGAAGGGGTGGAAGTCATCTTCGACCAATGTACAGTACTCCTCGCCATCTTGCATGCCCACGTGAATGTTTCCCAGAGCGTCATGGAGCCGCCGCCAGATTGTCTCCGTCGCGCAGTACAGGTGTCAAGAAACTGTTGCCCGATGACGAAAGATCGGCATGATGAAGAGGATATCGAGATTCATCATACCATGGAATGCTGCGCCACTGCGCCAACGTCCAGTGCCGATGGTCATGTGCCCATTTCAGTCGTGTTTGCTGATGTCGTGGTGTTAACATTGGCACATGGATGGGTCGTCAGCTGCCAGAGATCCATCGTTAGGGGTGTTCGGTGCACTGTGCTTTTAGACGCATGTGTACTCTACCCGGTATTAAAGTCTGATGTTAGTTCCCCAACAGTTCACCGCCTGTCCTGTATTACCAGTCTGCCCAGCCTATGACGTCCGACATCTACCGGGTGATCAAAAAGTCAGCACAAGTTTGAAAACTGATTAAATCACGGGATAATGTAGATAGAGAGGTACAAATTGACACACATGCTTGGAATGACACGGGTTTTTATTAGAACCAAAAAAAAAAAAATACAAAAGTTCAAAAAATGTCCGACAGATGGCGCTTCATCTGATCAGAATAGCAATAATTAGCATAACAAAGTAAGACAAAGCAAAAATGATGTCCTTTACAAGAAATGCTCCAAATGTCCACCATCGTTCCTCAACAATAGCTGTAGTCGAGGAATAATGTTGTGAACAGCACTGTAAAGCATGTCCGGAATTATGGTGAGGCATTGGCGTCGGATGTTGTCTTTCAGCATCCCTAGAGTTGTCGGTCGATCATGATACACTTGCGACTTCAGGTAGCCCCAAAGCCAATAGTCGCATGGACTGAGGTCTGGAGACCTGGGAGGCCAAGCATGACGAAATTGGCGGCTGAGCACACGATCATCACTAAACGACGCGCGCAAGAGATCTTTCACGAGTCTAGTAATATGGGGTGGAGCACCATCCTGCATAAACATCGTACGTTCCAGCAAGTGTTTGTCAGCGAGGCTGGGGATGATGCGATTCTGTAGCATATCGGCGTACCTCTCACCCTTCACGGCAGCAGTTTTGCTGTCCAGCGCCATCTGTCGGACATTTTGCGTACTTTTTTTTGGTTCTAATAAAACCCCATGTCATTCCAAGCATGTGTATCAATTTTTACCTCTCTATCTACATTATTCCGTGGTTTATTAAGTTTTCAAATTTATACTGACTTTTTGATCACCCAGTATAATAAGGGGTCGCTGCCCAACCCCACGATATCTGGACGTGGTTTCACCCTGGTTTCGTCACGTGTTGAAGACACTCACCAGGCACCACAGCACTGTTTGAACACCTGACAGATCATGAAGTTTTCGAAATGCTTGTGCCGAGTCTCCGGGCCAGCACAATCTGCCCTCGGTGAAACTCAGATCGCGCTTTTTCCCCATTCTACAGACGGACAGCATGCACACTGATACACATGCACCGTGTGTGTCCCTAACTGGCAGTCATTCCTCCCCAGGTGAAGCTGGTATCGCCTGGACGGGTTTATTTCGATAGTAGGTAGTAGAGATGGGTAGTTCGCGAACGAACGGGTGCAAAGCAACGGTTCACCAAGAAAACGAAAGGACCGAGGAACGAATTCCAAGGAACGATCGGTTCATAGTTCACTTCGGTCGCGGCGGTCTACTTATAGTTCCTGGGAACGAGGAACGATCGGTTCATATTTCACTAGTTCACTTCAGTCGCGGCGGTCACTTCGGCAGTTCTCGTTCCAGCCTCGGTCGCGTGCTCGCCTCAGTCTCGGTCTCCCTCGGCCGCACTCGTCGTTCTTCGCATGACCACCTGTCTCAGTTCCACTGCCGACTGCTCCTAGTTAGTTCAGTACCCAGTTGGTCGTTTCGTTCACTGCGCTCGCCTATTTTACAAGTGTTCCAAACTGTTCTTGCACTTGGTTCTGGCTATTCAGCGTCCACGACCGATAATCGAAAAGTATTTTACAGTTACGTAAATTACATAAAAATTACGTTGTATGTAATAGGTAAGTCTTTTCAGGTAACAAAAGGGCATATCAGCTCACTTCATTATATCGATGAATAGCAGAAGACATACTTATAACAAGGCAAGTTTTTTTTTTTGTTATTCATATATTTTTTGGTTTCATCGACATGATTTAGCAGCTAACTTTCAATAATTTGCTTAATTTTTAGTGCAATAAAATTCATATAAAACGATTTTCGTGTATCTTTCATACACAAAACATTACATTTAGGAAGGCTCTAATTATTTTTAAGTTTGGTTGTTACCAATTTGCATTACCTTCTAGTTTGGTTTCTTTGAAAAAAAAAAAAAAAGAGTGGGTTGTGGGTCATTTTGGCTCAGTAGGAAAAGCAGTGCCTCTCCATTTGAAAAGACATAGATTGCCATAAAATCGTATTTACTTATTATCTCAAAAACATTTGTTCAGAAGGAGCTTTCAAACCAAAAACTTTATTACTGCGAACTTAATTATTATTATGGTTGCTGCATTAACTTTAATAATGCAACATAAAAACCTAATTTTTACTAAGCTTGTGACGTAAGTATGAGAAAACCACATTTTATTTTATGCTTCCATAAAGTTTCTACGTAGTACTTTGCCTACGAACTCAGAGACAACGTGAAGTATATATAGGGTGTAAACGATTACTGTTTACAACGTAGCATAACTATGTAGTGGAAGTCGAGACGAAGAATTTCATACAAGACACTTGTGGTCTATTAAGTTGGGAAACAGCCACCAACAGGTTTACAAGACTACATGAGCTACAGCCCATGCACGAAATTTTCATGTTCTCTGCTCCAGCTCTCTACACATCGCGAGATTTTCATGTTCTCTTCTCCAGCTCTGTGCACATCGTCATCGATTGTTTCGCAATTGTTGCTTGCATTAACTTGTCATTTCTTCACTGCCTAATTATTACATGTTTGTCTGTTTGTTGTATCTGCTCGTAACGGGCAACGCATCGAACGTAATTGGCGAGCAGTCTGTACTCGGGGCCGGTTTTCTGTGCGCCGCCCTATATTATTTCCCTGTGATCAGCCACACAAGGCTACGCTTGGGTAAACGAGAGGTTCTGCAGAATCACAGAAATTACTTCTAAAAGTGTGTAAGAATTCTGTAATGAATAAAAACTCTATACTCCAGGGGGGAGGCAAGTGCCCCCTCTTGATGCCCTCCATCCTTCAGTCACCTACACTACTAGTTTTAAGTTTTTCATAAGAACCATATACCAAGCACAAATGAACGCTGAACGAGTAAAAATGAACGGTTTCCAAACAAGAACCATCAGCAGTGAACTAATTTCCAAGAATGAACGAGTTTGCCCATCTCTAGTAGGTAGGCGATCATAATTTCTGGCTCGTGAGTGTATGTGACGAACGGTGGTTGACCCAGCTGAGTTGCCTGAGTACAGTGAAGATTACTCCTGCCTTCGTGTGTGACAGACAGTACAGGGGTGCGTGCTGAGTTACTTGGTCCAGGAGCAGTGGGCTCCGAATGAACTTTGAAATACCCCTCATGTTCAACACGCAACGGACGTACGTGTGTATCGCGTGATTGTGTCATTCGCTAGCTAACGAAAGAAACGAGCGGTTATTTTTAATCAGAGCGAGCAACATGTGGCACCGACTGCACTGCGAGCGCCTGCAGAGGGGTTTCTCGGAAGGCTCCATTATAGAAAATGGCGCGTGGCGGGGGAGTTAAGGGGGAGGTTCTTCCTAGGAAATACTTGACGGAAAACTTGTCGAGCACGGTGCAGGGGTTGGGGAGGGGTGGAGGAGGGGGGTGGGAGGGAGGCAGCAGGCGTTTCCACGTAAAGCGTCCGAGCAGCGACCGGCTGATGTTTTCACCAGAAGTTATGCCTTCGGACGATCGTCTGCCGGCTGGGTGGCCTCCCGGCTCAGGGGAGGCAAGGTACCAGAGGAGAGGCGCATCGACGCCGAACGGTGCCGAAAATATCCGAGGCGAGCCGATGTCGCACCTGTCAGCCGGCCAGTACTGCACTGGTCGCCAGTGAGGAAACGTCTCTCAGCGAGGAGGGAGACGGTTGCTTAGCGAGTCCGCGAGTCTCCAGAACTGACCGCATTTCACGGAAAAAAGATTAACACTTTTGTCGGTTACACAGGTACCTCGATGTTCCACACACGTTGGTTACCAACGTAGCAAGGGGACAATGCACTGAAGTGGATAAAAACTTACATGATTTAAATAATGGAACACTTCATGCATAGCACATCATGTTTCGACGATTCGTTCCCATTACCAAATGCAAATATTTACGTTAGTATTTTATGTCATGTTTGTGTGTGTGTGTGTGTGTGTGTGTGTGTGTGTTGTTCTACCTCTCTTCACCCGCAGTCGTATTTTGTGCTGTTTTGAAGTGCTGTGCGTCTCTCATAGCACAGAAATCCATAGGCACGCAAACAATTACTCACGCGCTTTTTATATGTGAAATATAAAAAAAGCTTAGCGTTCTACAAAAGATATTTGTAGGATACCTTAATTTTAATGAAAGGTGACACTACAAATTTGTCCACTAATGTACACTACAAAATAAATTTTACAGCCGGGTAGAAAACATTAGCATTAATTTCCTAGATTTGCGGACAGGAAATGACAAGTGTCACAATTCTAAAATACGTAATAAATTTTCATTTCACATTATCAAACAGGAAGAATGATGGCGTTTTTGTGGTGGATTTCTGCACAAGTAAGGAGCCAAACCACAAAAAGATTACTGCATGGCAACAGAGGCAGTGTATACCACGCGGAAACATTCCATAAAGTAGCAGTGTAAATACTTCCACTTCGTAATGTGAATAAATTCTCGAAACGCGTCGTGTTATGCACACAACAAAGTAACTGATGCAGTGTTATTTACGTCAAGAATGATACAGTTGGAGAAAGACACAGTTGGAGGTTTTCTAAAAATACAATTCATTTACGATGAATGAGATTCAAACACTTCAGTACTGATACATTACTGTCTCGTGAATACCGTTTAGTATATAGAGAAGCTTTCATAACATCATGTAAGACTAAAATAATTGCGCAACTCTAATATTCTGTTCTGACGGCAAAAACCAGCGGAACTGACATGTGACCGCACCCGCACCGTAAACGTCTCAAAATTACTGACTCATTTCATTTTGCGGCGAACAATCAACTGTATGTGCTTCTTCTGCGGTTACTGTTCCTGAAATTACGATTTGTGTTGGACTGACGATGGACGATGTTTGGTACAAAAAGAAGACGTTTTGTAAAAATAAGAGTCAAGCTGTTATGTCTGTACCTTTTTCATGATCTTACCGCAGAGCTGAATGTTTGTTATCTCGGTAGGAGGATTTAAGGCTAAAAGTAACATTGCTGGTTATTTCTAATTTAAGTAAAATATTTATAATTAAGTCTATGTAGATAGACTCTGTGATCAGCTGCTGAACTACGATCTTACCGAATTGTTTGTGACTTAGTGACTTGCAATACATTAATTTTCAGTTAGGTTTATGAATTTGCTGCCAAATACTATAATTCAGTTTAGTACAATCTTCCTGTGTGAGGATTGCATTTGGTCTCATTATTCGATCGCACATTCTAGTCGTGTGAATTTTCTGTTTCTCATATACTGTGTGAATCGTTATTACGTTAGTAGATAAGGATATTACATTCTGCTCCTATGGAATTTCATTATATTCTAAGAGAATGTATTCGTTCATTCTGCCTTGCTACGTTTTCAGACTACACCATACGTTAGTAACGAACGAAACAAAGCTTCTCTTTCCTGTGGTTTCTTGTTTCCAGTAACCATTACTCCTGATATATACAGAGGTGTACCTGTCTCTTATATACAAACAAATACTTCTTCCAGTTTCGTTCTGTAAGTGAATCAAACCAAAATGTAATTACAGAGTCCAACAAACCGTCTGGTATTGTTTAAATTATTATGCTCTTCAGCTTTGATCGGATATCAGGTTGGAAGTTGCATACTCGTATTATTGTGAACCTACTTGTACACAGCTTGGGGACATTAAAGTACAATCACACTTACAGTAGCTCGCACAAAGACACGCAAAAAGTCGTACGTAAATGGAATTGGAGAAAACTTAAATACAACTAAATGTCCTCGTTTGCACGCATTTGACTGGCAAATTATAGGTTTAGACAGCCTCGGAAGATTTGTATAGGCTTTGTAACTTATATATCCATCTGTTTGGCAGCAGCTAAAAATCAAAATCAGTCGTATATACTTATAGAGCCTTGTGAAAAATTTTATCAGCGTTGGTAGCCAATTATACAAGTAAAATTCCGCAGCCTATTCTTTTTGCAGTAGATTTTTGTCAAGGGAATACTCTCAATAGCCAAGCGGTTAAAGGCGCTACAGTCTGGAACCGCGCGACCGCTACGGTCGCTGGTTCGAATCCTGCCTCGGGCATGGATGTGTGTGATGTCCTTAGGTTAGTTAGGTTTAAGTAATTCTAAGTTCTGGGTGACTGATGACCTTAGAAGTTAAGTCCCATAGTGCTCAGAGCCATTTGAACCAATACTCTCAATACTTTAGTTTCCCTAACATGTTGCGATCTTTCGGTCTTCTCTCACAGCAGCATAAATGCTCCTTATAGTACCACCAAGCTTTTCGTTTTATAATGTCTCTCACAGGACTGTACAACAGCGATCACACTGTGCGCATCTAGAGCAAAATGGGGACCTTGCCCGTTAAATAGCCAGTTCGTTAGTCACGTGCAACGGTCGAGGTAACACAGCAAATGCTAGTCAGAACCGGTTCTTACCGCACAACTTCGCAACGTGACTAACGGTCGCAGCTCACACAGGTCAAAATTGATAGTCTCCTGTACGTAATTTGTGCCACTGCCTCTTCACCAGTTTATTCACCGCATGCATGTTTAAAGTCGCGCACAGGTAATGTAAGAACATACTCCACCAACATTATTAATGTCTGAAATAGTTCTGCCTTGATAAATTTTTCCCATTTTGTCAGAGTCTAAATATGCTTCAGAAACAGAGCAAAAGTCATATGTTGACCTTCTTTTTTTATTACCATAGTTACGTAAGTAATCAGTCGTGACTGGATGAACTATATCACCGTTTTTATTGCCATTCGTAGCCGATACTACGTCATTAATCTGTCGGGACTGTATGAATTAGGTACTGATGATGTAATAACATTTGAAGAACAATACAAGTATGTCAGCTAGTGTCATGCTCAGGCTTGCAAGTCAATAGATAGTTTTTCTACAACTAGCAATAAAAAAATATAACCCTTAAATTGAAGGACGTACTGTCTGCTCACTCAGATTTTTGATCCACTGGTGGGGACCAAACACTGTTCAGCAGTACATTCTCGAAGCCACCATCGAATGTCTAGGTCAGTCGCCATCTTGGACTACCGAGAACTTTTTCTTTTTTTTGTGCGTAGTTTATTTCAAGTGTTATGATGGTGAATGCGTCCGGCCATCCTGATTTAGGTTTTCCGTGATTTCCCTAAATCGCTCCAGGCAAATGCCGGGATGGTTCCTTTCAAAGGGCACGGCCGACTTCCTTCCCCGTCCTTCCCTAATCCGATGAGACCGATGACCTCGCTGTCTGGTCGCTTACCACGCTTCCGGCACATAGCTCGAGTGCGGTAGAGGCGGTACTGAAAACCATATTTAATGACAGGTGGATTGGTCATCGAAGCATCATATCATGGCCCGGACGATCACCGGATCTGACGACTCAGGATTTCTTTCTGTGGGGAAAGTTGAAGGATATTTGCTATCGTGATCCACCGACAACGCCTGACAACATGCGTCAGCGCATTGTCAATGCATGTGCGAACATTACGGAAGGCGAACTACTCGCTGTTGAGAGGAATATCGTTACACGTATTGCCAAATGCATTGAGGTTGACGGACATCATTTTGAGCATTTATTGCGGTGTCTAACCACTGCGCCACCTCGCTCGGTTGTAAAGCGATGTCCCTTTCATGTTTTCGGTCTGTTACAAATTCAGTTTCGTTTCTGAACGATCTGTAAGTAATCAATCATTTCCTGCATTTTGTCCGTACTACCCGTAGAATTTAAATGGATGTAGTAATGTCAACACCGTACCCTCCCGGATAGCCGCGCGTGTTAAAGCGCCGCTTCCGTGACGGGGAGGTGGGCCGCCCAAATATCGAATCCACCCGGCGGATAAACAGCGAGAGTCGCTGTGCTGTCGAGCCTGGATGTAGTTTTTAGGCGGTTTCCCACCTCCAAATAAGTGAATACCAAGCTGGTACCAAAGTCCCCTTCATTTACACGAATGGCAAACGCCAAAAAAACTTTCGATCTCTTACACAAGTATCAACAATACACGATGACAGTTAAGGTACACACTTTCAGTCCCGGAGGTCAGGGGCGAACGGAGCGGCTATAGGAAGGGCATCCGGCCATCTCTTAGATAACACACGTCATATCCATGCTGACACTGCGCAAATGCGGGACAAGAGAAAGAACAAATAGTCACGCCAATATTGTCAATAGCTTTTTCTAAATCAGCAAATGATATAAACGTGGACTTGATTTTCTCCAAGCCATCTACTACGGTAGCTTTTACGGTGAGCGTTGACTAGGGAGTTCCTACATTTCTCTGGAACCAAACTGATTTTTCCCTAAAACCGGCCTCCACTCTTCTGTAAATAATCCTTTGCAGCCGTGACTTATTTAAATAATGGTACGGTAGTAATCAGAGCTCTCAGCACCTGCCTTCTTTGGAATCGGAATTATTGCGATCTTGTTGAAGTCTGAGGCTCCTTCGCATGTGACGTATATCACACACGCTGGGTGGAATATACTTGGCTGGTTCACTCGAGGATGTAAATAATTCTGTGGTAATGCGGGTTACTACAAAATTCATATTTCGATAAAGGTCTTTCGGCGATATGTCAGATACTTGTCCCAGTATCACAAATCCCATCTTCTCCTCATTTACTTTCTCTCACCTTTCGTGGTGTCGCCTGTAAGAAAAGTTGAGATATCTTTGGAGAAAAAAAGAGCAGTTGTATGAACTTCAAAGAGCTCAAATAGCAAGCCTCTACTACTACTACAAAAAAAACAAAAAAAAAAAGGGTTCGCTGAAAGGTTGGAAGAAATGTATGGAATACAAAAAAAAAAAAAAAAAAAAAGAAGACGTTTAGCGTCATTGTACGATTCATACCATGGCGGTGGACGCTTTTTTCTTCAGTAGCTAAGAACGATTCATGTAACTCAGGCCCGCATACTGTCCATAAACTCTGAATTCCATACATCAGGGCTTCCCAACGTGTGGTCTGCGGATCCCTTAGGTGTCCGCCGGCTCTTTCTAGGGGGTCCGCGGCCACCATTCACCAAATCGTGTAAAATAATGAGTAAAATTATTGAAAAAATTTGAAAATCAAATTCATCAGTATTTTTTTTTTTCTTGTGAAAAACATGTGTACTTTTACTTCAGGTCGTATCCCGTAGCAGCCTTTGCGGTTCCTCAGTGAGAACGCATACACAGTTTAGTGCCGGAGAATGCGACTTCTCTGATCGACTGCTTCGCAACAATATGGAAGTCGTTTGTGTGCCGGCTCTCACCGGCGCTGAAACCTTTTACGCATGCGCGGAGCGAGCTTTGTCGACCAATCACAGCGCTCGCTGGCGCGTATGTGGCCCCGGGCATCATTAAATGTTAAACTTGCTTTGTCAGTGCACTACCTATTTCATAAGTCGATTTTTGACCAGTTTATTACATCTAACGTGAATCGGTGGCTGAAGTCAGGTTCATTGAAGAAGGATGCAGTTTCTCCATCGCCTTCACAACAAGGGAAGTTTCCAGTTGAAATAAATGATGAGGGAGGACGACCAAAGGAAGACTTTGCATACATTTGAACATTTTTCTTCGAATTTCACGAAAAACCACACACACACACACACACATGACTGTTACGAAATATCCATGCTCCTTACACAACAGTAGCCAAACAGAGGAAGTGAACAGACCATAAGCGGTAGCTTGTGAACAGCGAACAGTTTGGACGTGACGTTGATTTCTCTTGGAGGAAGACAGCTCCAACGTGTGAAATTTCAGTTAGCAAGTAATTTTAATCAGGCTATAGTGTCCAGAATGAGATTTTCACTCTGCAGCGGAGTGTGCGCTGATATGAAACTTCCTGGCAGATTAAAACTGTGTGCCCCACCGAGGCTCGAACTCGGGACCTTTGCCTTTGGCGGACAAGTGCTCTACCATCTGAGCTACCGAAGCACGACTCACGCCCGGTCCTCACAGCTTTACTTCTGCCAGTATCTCATCTCCTACCTTCCAAACTTTACAGAAGCTCTCCTGCGAACCTTGCAGAACCAGCACTCCTGAAAGAAAGAATACTGCGGAGACATGGCTTAGCCACAGCCTGGGGGATGTTTCCAGAATGAGATTGTCACTCTGTAGCGGAGTGTGCGCTCATATGAAACTTCCTGGCAGATTAAAACTGTGTGCCCAACCGAGACTCGAAGTCGGGACCTTTGCCTTTCGCGGGCAAGTGCTCTACCATCTGAGCTACCGAAGCAAGACTCACACCCGGTCCTCACAGCTTTACTTCTGCCAGTATCTCGTCTCCTACCTTCCAAACTTTACAGAAGCTCTCCTGCGAAAGGCAAAGGTCCCGAGTTCGTGTCTCGGTTGGGCACACATGTTTAATCTGCTAGGAAGTTTCAGACTATAGTGTGTTGAACAAAGGGAAAAAATCCACTAGTAAGTGTCTGGATACAGTAGGAATTCAAATTGGATCGTTAATTTCAAGTTGTTATCATTCACCTCTAAACCAAAG
This sequence comes from Schistocerca americana, assembly GCF_021461395.2. Classification (NCBI taxonomy): domain Eukaryota; kingdom Metazoa; phylum Arthropoda; class Insecta; order Orthoptera; family Acrididae; genus Schistocerca; species Schistocerca americana. The sequence goes on along the minus strand of NC_060124.1, from coordinate 556,732,994 downwards.
ACTATTGATACTTCGGGCGGGGGCGGGGGGCTAAGGGGGGGGGGGGGGAGTGGGGGTCATTGGGAACATGGCACCCGCATTAAGAAGCTTTCAGTTCCCATTAGTTTCGCTCTGAAATTTAAAGTTGCTGTGCTCTTGACTGACTAGGGGTCCGCCATGGATTTTCGACTGAAGAAGGGGTCCGCTAGCTGAAAAGGTTGGGAAGCCCTGCCATACAGTGTAGCTCCAAGATTCAACACAGTAACCGCCCATCGATGGTCACCGGCCGCGGTGGTCGTGCGGTTCTAGGCGCTCCAGTCCGGAGCCGCGCTGCTGCTACGGTCGCAGGTTCGAATCCTGCCTCGGGCATGGGTGTGTGTGACGTCCTTAGGTTAGTTAGGTTTAAGTAGCTCTAAGTCCTAGGGGACTAATGACCACAGCAGTTGAGTCCCATAGTGCTCAGAGCCGTTTGAACCATCGATAGTCGAGTGATAGGTATAGGACAATTTATACACTTACTCAACAGTGCGGGAGTTCACCTCAGTTTATGGAATGTCTGAGATGGAAAAGGCTTTACTTAGAAATTCACAGAAAAGACGTCCTGCGCTTCGAAATCGCTGGAGCGGCGGACGGCAACGTGACTCCGTGGCTAACGGGCCGCCTCTCGCGCCGTTATAAGGGTCGGCATTCGCTGCTCCTCGGCCGAGTGGCTGTTCTGCGGGCGCTTGGGCAATGCTCTTCGAGGCAGCTCTTGCTCAAGCCGTTCTCAGAAGCTCGCTTTCTACGTTCTCGTTTCCTGGGACTGCCGCCGCAATGGAGTACTTTCGCTTCCTCCTCCGTGATGCTCCGCTCCTGCCAGCATCCTCCGCGGTGTCTCTCCAGAAGACTTCCCTGGACCTGGAATCGTAGCCCGGAGCTTCCGATCGATGTCTCGCTAACATGAATAACTTTCAGTTTTACCTACTTATACTTATTTTTTCTTGCCGCTTATTCCAATCCCTTCCTGCAGCACATACAACAAACTACTTCTATTATTTGTTGTATATATTTGTAGCTCACCATACAGCGGAGCTGCTGAGTCGCAGATAGGCACAACAAGAAGACTGTCACAGTCAGGCAGTGTGGTTTCAGTTGCCTGGGACTGCAGTCGTGCGTGTGAGCTGCGCTTGCATGAGCGTCTGGCGTCTATTGTTGACAAAGGCCTTAAAAGCCGAAAGTTTTGTATTTTACTTGTCCCCATCTGCGACTCAGCATCTCCGCTGTATGGTGAGTAGCAACTTCCCTTTTTGTAATATGTTACATTCCATCCTGGATTTCCTATTTATACAGGGTGGTCCATTGATCGTGACCGGGACAAATATCTCACGAAATGAGCGTCAAACGAAACTCGTCTAGCTTGAAGGGGGAAACCAGATGGCGCTATGCTCGGCCCGCTAGATGGCGCCGCCATAGGTCAAACGGATATCAACTGCGTTTTTTAAATAGGAACCCCCATTTTTATTACATGTTCGTGTAGTACGTAAAGAAATATAAATGTTTTAGTTGGACCACTTTTTTCGCTTTGTTATAGATGGCGCTGTAATAGTCACAAACATATGGCTCACAATTTTAGATGAACAGTTGGTAACAGTTAGGTTTTTAAATTAGAATACAGAACGTACGATTACCTGTAAATACCACATTAATGCAATAAATGCTTAAAATGATGTCCGTCAACCTCAATGCATTTGGCAATACGTGTAACGATATTCCTCTCAATAGCGAGTAGTTCGCCTTCCGTAATGTTCGCACATGCATTGACAATGCGCTGACTCATGTTGTCAGGCGTTGTCGGTGGATCACGATAGCAAATATCCTTCAACTTTCCCCACAGAAAGAAATCCTGGGACGTAAGATCCGGTGATCGTCCGGGCCATGATATGATGCTTCGATGACCAATCCACCTGTCATTAAATATGCTTTTCAGTACCGCCTCTACCGCACTCTAGCTATGTGCCGGACATCCATCATCTTGGAATTACTTTGCCATTCTGTCATGCAGTGATACGTCTTGTAGTAACATCGGTAGAACATTACGTAGGAAATCAGCATACATTACACCATTTAGACTGCCATCGATAAAATGAGGGCCAATTATCCTTCCTCCCATAATGCCGCACCATACATTAACCCGCCAAGGTCGCTGATGTTCCACTTGTCGCAGCCATGGTGGATTTTCCGTTGCCCAATAGTGCATATTATGCCGGTTTACATTACCGCTGTTGGTGAATGGCGCTTCGTCCTCAAATAGAACGCGTGCAAAAAATCTGTCATTGTCTCGTAATTTCTCTTGTGCCCAGTGTCACAACTGTACACGACGTTCAACATCGTCGCCATGCAATTCCTGGTGCATATAAATATGGTACGGGTGCAATCGATGTTTATGTAGCATTCTCAACAGCGACGTTTTTGAGCTTCCCGATTCTCACGCAATTTGTCTGCTACTGATGTGCGGATTAGCCGCGACAGCAGCTAAAACACCTACTTGGGCATCATCGTTTGTTGCAGGTCGTGGTTGACGTTCCACATGTGGCTGAACACTTGCTGTTTCCCTAAATAACGTAACTATCTGGCGAACGGGCCATCTTGTTTCACCCTTCAAGCTAGACGAGTTTAGTTCTATGTAGTTTTTTCGTTTGATGCTTATTTCGTGAGATATTTGGCCCGGTCACTATCAAATTTACGAATAAACCGAAGTGTACCACCTGTTTGACCCAAGACTGAAACTGTGTGATCATTCCATTCCGTGGCCCTACAAAGAATTACATCCAAATATATGTACGAGTTGGTCGATTCCAACAGTGACTCATCGACATTATAATCATAAGATAGAACGTTTTTTCGTTATGTGATGTGCAAAATTAAACATTTCTGAACATTTGTAGCAAGTTTCCAGTTTCTGAACCATGCTTGAATCTTATCAAGATCTGACTGGACATTTATGCAGCTTCTTTTAGACATTACTACGTTATAGATGACTGACTCAACTGCAAAAATCCTTATTTTACTATTCATGTTGTCTGCAGTGTCATAAATGTACAAAATGAACAGCAAGGGTGTCAGCACACTTTAATTCTACATCTGAAGATGACTCTTCCTCCAAGACAACACGCTGTGCCCTCCCTACCAATAAGTCCTCAGTCTGGTCACTAATTTCACTTGATACCCCATACGACCGTGCTTTTGACAATAATCGTAGTTGTGGTACTGAGTCAAATGCTTTTGAAAGTAAAAAAAAATACAGCATCTACCTGACTGCCTTGATCCATGGCTTTCAGTATGTCACGTGAGAAAAGTGCGAGTTGGGTTTCACATGATCGATGTTTTCGAAATCCACGCTGGTTGGCTTTGCGAAGATCATTGCTTTCGAAGTACCTCATTACGTTTGAGCTCAGGATATATTCTAAGATTCTACAGTAAATTGATGTCCATGATATAGAACGGTAGTTTCGTGGATCACTTCTACTACACTTCCTATAGATGGGTGTAGCCTGTTCCTTTTTCCAAGAACTGGGCACAGTGTTTTGTTCGAGGAATCTAAGCTAGATTATAGTTAGAAGAGGGGCTAATTCAGCAGCAAATTCAGTATAGAATCTGACAGGGATTCCATCGGGGCCTCGAGCTTTGTTCAGTTTTAACGATTTAGCTGTTTCTCAAAACCACTGGCACTAATGCTTATTTCATTCTTCTTTCCAGTGGTATGATGATTAATTTGTGCTATTTCTCCTGGGTTTTCCCTCGTAAAGGAACATTTGAAAACAGAGTTAAGCATTTCAGCTTTTGCTCTGCTACCCTCAATTTCAGTTGCTGTCACATTCGCTGGGGGGCTCGACACTAACAGCCTTTACATACGACCAGAATTTTTTTGGGTTCTGTTGAAGATCACTTGACAACGTGCATAGAAGGCATCACACATTGCTCTCTTGACAGCCAAACGCGTTTCATTCAGCATCTCTCTATCTCTAGCCTTTCGCTTTGTCTTACAGCTATTATGCAGTAATCTCTGTTTTTTTTACAAGTTTCTTTACAGTGACTGTGTACCATGGTGGTTCCCTCTCATTATGAACCGTTCCACTGGGTACATTTCTATCCACTACACGGCCAGCTATTCTTTTAAACTCGAATCAGAGTTTCTCTACATGCTCCTGCCCTGTGCTGCAAGTTTCAAATTCTTCATTGAAAAATGACACTACTGATTCTTTACCTAGTTTATTGAACATGTATATCTTTCTGTATATTTTAGTTGTTCTTTGTCCTTTGGTAACCATTATTGCCCAATTGCGTCATGGTCACTGAAATCAGTTTCGATGTGGACATCCTCAAAAAGGTCAGTTCTATTTGTTGCCATTAGACCCAATGTATTTGCATCATGAGTAGGGTTCTTAACTATCTGTTCTACGTAGTTTTCAAAGAAGGCATTTACTGCAGTTTCACAGGATGTGTTATCAATCCTACCGTTAGCAAAACTGTAATTTTCCCGATTAGTTATTGGATGATTCGTCTCCTCCGATGATCACAGTATGATTGGAAAACTTACATACAACTGAACTGAGACTTTCTCTTAAGTTTCCAGACACATGAGGAGACGAGGCTAGTGGGCAGTAGAAGGCTCCAATTATCATTTTATGCCCACTCCTGATACTGAGTCTTAACCAAACTGTGGTGTCACCGCCAGACACCACACTTGCTAGGTGGTAGCCTTTAAATCGGCCGCGGTCCGTTAGTATACGTCGGACCCGCGTGTCGTCACTGTCAGTGATTGCAGACCGAGCGCCACCACACGCCAGGTCTAGAGAGACTTACTAGCACTCGCCCCAGTTGTACAGCCGACTTTGCTAGCGAAGCTACACTGACCAATACGCTCTCATTTGCCGAGACGATAGTTAGAATAGCCTTCAGCTACGTCATTTGCTACGACCAAGCAAAGCGCCATAGCATTTGATATTTATCGTGTGAAGATGTACAAACAAGAGCGATGTTCTCCAATTATGGATTAAAGTTAAGTATTCCAAGAACTACGTTCTTTTCTTTATAGGATAATTACTTTACCTTGTTCCAGACCTCACGCCAATCTACGTGAGTTTAAAAGCGTGCATTTCGGCCGCCTCTAGCAACACGGTGTTGGCTCTTCTGCCAACACATCACAAACTATCTCGCATGCAGCTTCAATTTCTATCTCGGTGGATTTGAGTTTCTTGTCTATTGCATCAAGTACACCACCTCCAGTTTGCTTATCCTTTCGTTACACACTTAAATTTTCCCCAAACATTTCACTGCTATCAGTTTCTGATTTCAACCAGCTTTCTGTACCTAGTTTTATGTGAGCTGCACTGTTTTTCACGAGCGCTTCAAACTGTGGCACTTTATCGCGAATGCTTCGTCAGTTTACTCTGTGGGAGGCAATTCTTGGGATCTTACACTGGTACTTCTGTGTTTCCTTCAGCTGTCATTATCTGGATTGAATGGAGAGTCGCCTAATCTTAAAAAAAAAAAAAAAAAAAAAAAAAAAAAGAAGCCTCTTGTGTGCACCCCACACACAGTCAGCTACCTGAGTAGCTGATGTATAGTGCGCACCTGACCTATTTAGGGGGACCATACAGCTGTCAACCCTATGGCGCAAGTCTAGGACGTTGCAGCCTAGCTTGTCATAAAACCTTCGAAGTCTCTGGTTCAGTCCTTGCACTCTACTCCGAATCAAAGGGCTAAGATCAGTTCTGGGGAGAATGCTGCAAATTGTGAGCTTTGTTGAAACTCCACTTGCAAGGCTGGTCTTCTCAACCTCCTCTTCCAGCCGCTGGAATGACCTCGGAGCCCAGGCGACAGGTATCATTTGTGCCAATGTGTGCAACAAACTGCAACTGGTTGCACCGTTTTCCTCACTGGCTGCCGGAATAGCCCCTTCAACGTATTGAATGAGGGCCCCAGGCATACACACTGCGTGCACCAAGTGTCCTTTCCTGTCCCTTTGTTGCCTTTTTCCCTAATTACCATCATTCGCCGTACGTTTGAGATGTCGACGACTAATAGACCCTACCCTTTTCCGTTGGCCTCCTCCCGAAATCGGACAAAATAGGTTTCTCCAAAACAGGTGAAATGAGTCCTTAAATACAAATTTATTAGCTTCGACATATAAGCTGCTCTTCGGATCCATAAGGGAGCTACTAGGGAGAGACATATAGGAAGAAGACGGAGGGAGAAAGGTCTGAGGGTTGGGGGGGGGGGGGGGTGAGGGAGGAATAGGAGGCTTGATCAAGTCATTAGCTTCATAAGTCAGTTAGCACTGAAAGATGGTGTTTAGAGGCAGCAGACCAAGAGGGCTAAAAAAATCGCTTATCAGCCTTTGATAAGATCATTGTACAGTTTATGTAATAAATTTTTACGTCTCTTACTTCTGCACACTTAAATGCTATTTTAGAACATCGCACCACCAAACAATTGAAACTTCATGCAGATCCCATGACGCCTAGCAAACACAGATACAGCGTCATCTGTTGATAAGTTACACATACGATGAGTTTGATCGAGGACACACACGTTTGTCAGCGAAGAATTTCCCACCACTTCAGATCGTGTGATCATCAAACTACTATAAACGCGGGAATCACGAGGCTGTAAACTTTCCAGATTTGCAGCCAGACCATAATTCAGAATCAACGTGAAGAATGGCCACATTAAGCCGTGCTTCACCAGGTTACCTGTCACGTGGTACGACACCTCTCACGGCGATAATTATACGCGAGCGACTGCTGAGACTGCATTAATTTCAGTACCTAACCTTAGTGACGCTAAATTATGAAGGGAGTAAGTAACACTTATATTCCGTCATGAGAAACACGAAACGTTAAGTCAACTGACGCAATACGAAATGAAGACGTATTAAAAAGAATACAGGACGAAAGATGAATACGTAAACTGCTGAACCGAAGACAAAACTGGGTAGTGAGTCATATGCAGCTACTTCGAAGAATAGTTAAACTGGCTACTGAATAAAGCTTTTGTGGTCGAGTAAGGACTAGATTCTGTGACACAGATTATTAATGTGTAGGTTGTCGTCAACGTCTTTGGGTAGCCTACTTAAAAAGAGGTAGGTATACGATATGTCAACATAGAGGAAGGCTTGAAACCCACTGAGAGACTGATGAAAAGATAAATGGAGACTGATGAAGCCATCTCTTGGATTATTGAAACGTCCCCTTTTTGAAGAATTATACAAGACTGTGCTTTAACTGACACACAATATTTTTTAGCGCAACGCAATCTGACTTTCAATAATCCCTACAAAAGAATGGCCCTGTCTAATATTAACCTATACGTTTCACAAATCACTTACCTCACAAAAATCTTCGTTACTCGAACTACTGCAATACAGCGAGCGCCACTACTGCCAGCTAAATAAAAGATTCAAACTAAGGAAGGCACTAACTACTGATAGGCATAGTTAGCAAATGAAAGATTTTAATAGAGAACAAACACTGTATTTACCTTAATAGTCATATTATATATAGCAGTTCATGACAGTCTTACAAATTTCAAAACTCCGCCTTCTCTCTCCCCACATCCACCACTGCTGGCGGCTCACCTCCAACTGCGCAACGCTACGCGCTGTTAACATCCAGCTGCCGCTGCCCAACACTACAATGGCAGACAACAATGCAAACTAGCCACAGACTGCACACAGCACAGCCAGTGATTTTCATACAGAGCGCTACGTAACGTTGCCAATAAGAAAACATAAACAGCCTACTTACAATATTTGTAAATGGTTGAAGAAAAATGTCTTTCCTCATTGGTAAAAAGTTGTTGCAAGTGGACCATATAGCATTGTAACAGCCCAAAACATCGGAAGACATAAGCAGCCTTACCGAATTCCACAGGCTACGAAAGAAGGCGGAGAAAATGAATTACAAAAACATTTGGAATAGAAAAGAGAGGGCTTAGTCAGAACAGTAGTCCTTTAGCCATTGCGGGAAAGAAAAACGAACATGTGAGGCTTGTGTTAGGCAAGCTAAAAAGTATTTGAACCACAACCGGAACGACCAGTAAGCACAGATTAGGTAATTCAAAAATCAAGTGAGGTAAAATATCTAGAAGTCTCGATTTAATATCTGGATATAATACAGATCTGCCGATCCATAAATAGAGGCCATATACAACATTTTTATTTTTATATGAAGGGAGATGTTATCAGTGGAGAGTGCTAACGTTTAGATTCAACGTATTGGTCTCAGCTTTCATCAGGACACTAGAGAGCGCCAGTGGAGGAAATGCTGAAAACAAAAATTGGCATTTACGTGGATGATGTACTGGTAGCCAACGAAATACGGGAAGAACACACAAAGACATTAGAAGAAATATTAGAAAAGTTTGCCGTTGCAGGTGAAAGTCTAAATTTTCAAAAATTGAAATTTGGGAGACTGGAGATACCTTTCATAGTACACATTATTGGGCCAGAAGGGATAAAACCGACCTAGAAAAGCTGTCAGCCAAAAGAGATATTAAGAAACAGGAAGCAATTAAAAAGTTTTCCGGACTTTGTACTATGTGAATAAAAACCTTGCCAGAGATCTTTTATCCCAGAAGAGAAGGAACAGGGAAGTAGGAAAAGAAAATCGCAGATGCTGAGAAAGTGAGACCTAATTGTAACTACACGACTGTCTGGAATGAACAATGTCAGTAATGTGTAGTTAGAATAAGATACGCTTCTCTTATGGACACTGCTATGTATTTATCTTCACTGTGTTAATGAACATTACTAAAGAAGTGTTACACGTGTGAGTCTTTCGCTCTGTGCTAGTTAAGGTTGGTTTCAATGTATTCAGTTATACAGCCACTTATTTAGACTGTTGTTTTAAAGTTCAGTGATTCAAAAGAGAGAAGGAGTGTGTGCAGCACTTGCAACACTTGATACGTGGCGTGGCAGGTGTGAGTGGCCGCAGAAAATTTATGAGAACAAGCGTGATGTGTTGTTACATGTGGGGAGCCAGTGGGACCAGCTGTCGTATTTAAACTATAGCCTTGTCATTCAGTAGACTTCAGGCAGTAGCCGATGGGAGGGGGAGAATTCAGCAGCTGGTCACACGTCTCCAAAGAGTGCGGTCATCGACCCCATCAGCTGACAGCTGAAGGTCGATACCTACACGCGGCAGCTCGCTGAGCCGTTGCATATGCAAAGCAGCGCTATACCAGGCCGGCGTGTGACGAGAATGAGATTGTGGCGCATCACGCAGATCCCGTTCGATATCCCAGGAGTGTCTCGCTGTGTATTTATTTGTGCAGTATAAAGACATGCTCACGAATGCGCAAAACTTTTTTTCTTATTTGTGGTAATTTTTGTTTTCTTTACACTAAACTGTTCAATGTATGTCTTGCTAACTGTGCCATTCATGTTTCTTAGGTATCAAAAGCATTAAGACAAGCAAAGGTAAATTTAGGAAGAAAGAAACATTGCTATGACATACTTGAATAATTTAGTAAAATCTATTGATTTCTGTCACACAAAACACGTTCTTTTACTAATGTACTCACCTGTCGTGGACTTTTTGGTTAAAGCAAAAAGCAAAATTTCGTGTAAAGAATTTTGAGAAATGTTTTTCTACGTATTTTTCTTTCAGCGTGGACGCTTACGTTTCATGAATTTGGAAACTGACATGAAATGTAATTATAATCTACAATTAGATTTTTTCCTGTCTCAATAATTCTGAACATTATGAAACTGAATACATCCTCGTAAACGTCAAAATTAATTGGGATCGATGTATGTGGTATATGTGAAATATAAATAAAAAAGAAATAAAGATAACTGCCAAGCTATGAGGACAATATTGCGACTATCACTTTGTGGGCAATTTTCTTTTTCTGTCACTGAGACGTATACGTATATCTGGAGTTGGAGTCTTAACTTTTTCTAATTTTCCAGGTGATCGTAAGCTGTTTGGTTATCAATCGTTTGTCTGGTTTCGTGTCATTCTCCATCTCTTCCCACTGGTCTCAGTCATACCACCTATACATATCTACTGCTCCCGACATCATTAATTATCTGCGTTAAATGTTCCACCCTCGACTTGACCCAACAATTTGTCACCGGTACTAGCATCTGCATCGTTACAGGTGTATTTACACCTGTGCGTAGTCCGCCTAGTCGTTGTACGCCTGTTTGCCTCACACGCAAGTGGAGGCACGCGTGTAGGCGCATGCCTCTTTCTCTACACGTGCGCATGTGTCGTTCCATTTACAACTACATAGAACCACGCTCGCTGTCCCGTTGATGAAGATACTTGTTTTGCTTGAAGTGAGAGTTGCAACAGCAGTTACATTTTGAAACAAATATTATATCGTACAAAGAAATCCACATATTCAGATGATTAATACCTTTGGAGTAATGCATGTGAGACGGAGAGGAAAGAGAAAGATTGCAAGGATTATACTGTTTAGTAAATGTACTCCCTATTTTTAGTTAGTATTTCAGTCTTGGTCACTGATAGCGAAGGAGAATATAAAATAGACGTTATAACAGTGACACTTCGAATTCTTGCTACTTAATTATGTACCATACTAAAAATTTGCAGCTTTTATTGTAATGGCACAGTCAGACTAATGGATTTCGTAGCCTTATCATCTCGCACAATTATTCGCTTCTCTTTATACAGTTTGGTTGTGTAATAGATGGCGTTTTATGTATTGCAGTGCTGTCAAACAAATATCCTATTTGAATCAATATGCGACATAATTGTGTCCCGACGTAAACCAAGCGCCAGCACGCCAGGTGGGAACGTTGGAGCAGAGAGGGCTGGAAGACGATGTCAACCAATTGCACGCTGACTAGCCCCTCTCCAGGCCGACAACGCAACGCCAGCGCCCATACACGAAGAGGACATAAGCGCTGGGCCGCCTGGCCTGGGGTGTTTGGTGGCTATCGGAAGTGTTTAAACTCAGAAGAATCTACCGGGAGCCACTCTGCAGCAATTCTGGACGTGTTGCGTGTCTCATTGTTATGCTGAGCTGGGGTGTTTGGTAGCTATCGGAAGTGTTTAAACTCTGAAGAATCTTCTGGGAGCCAATCTGCAGCAATTCTGGACGTGTTGCGTGTCCCATTGTTATGCTGAGCTGGGGTGTTTGGTGGCTATCGGAAGTGTTTAAACTCAGAAGAATCTTCCGGGAGCCAATCTGCAGCAATTCTGGACGTGTTGCGTGTCCCATTGTTATGCTGAGCTGGGGTGTTTGGTGGCTATCGGAAGTGTTTAATCTCAGAAGAATCTTCCGGGAGCCAATCTGCAGCAATTCTGGACGTGTTGCGTGTCCCATTGTTATGCTGAGCTGGGGTGTTTGGTGGCTATCGGAAGTGTTTAAACTCAGAAGAATCTTCCGGGAGCCAATCTGCAGCAATTCTGGACGTGTTGCGTGTCCCATTGTTATGCTGAGCTGGGGTGTTTGGTGGCTATCGGAAGTGTTTAATCTCAGAAGAATCTTCCGGGAGCCAATCTGCAGCAATTCTGGACGTGTTGCGTGTCCCATTGTTATGCTGAGCTGGGGTGTTTGGTGGCTATTGGAAGTGTTTAAACTCAGAAGAATCTTCCGGGAGCCAATCTGCAGCAATTCTGGACGTGTTGCGTGTCCCATTGTTATGCTGAGCTGGGGTGTTTGGTGGCTATCGGAAGTGTTTAAACTCAGAAGAATCTTCCGGGAGCCAATCTGCAGCAATTCTGGACGTGTTGCGTGTCCCATTGTTATGCTGAGCTGGGGTGTTTGGTGGCTATCGGAAGTGTTTAAACTCAGAAGAATCTTCCGGGAGCCACTCTGCAGCAATTCTGGACGTGTTGCGTGTCCCATTGTTATGCTGAGCTGGGGTGTTTGGTGGCTATCGGAAGTGTTTAAACTCCGAAGAATCTTCCGGGAGCCAATCTGCAGCAATTCTGGACGTGTTGCGTGTCCCATTGTTATGCTGAGCTGGGGTGTTTGGTGGCTATTGGAAGCGTTTAAACTCAGAAGAATCTTCCGGGAGCCAATCTGCAGCAATTCTGGACGTGTTGCGTGTCCCATTGTTATGCTGAGCTGGGGTGTTTGGTGGCTATCGGAAGTGTTTAAACTCAGAAGAATCTTCCGGGAGCCAATCTGCAGCAATTCTGGACGTGTTGCGTGTCCCATTGTTATGCTGAGCTGGGGTGTTTGGTGGCTATCGGAAGTGTTTAAACTCAGAAGAATCTTCCGGGATCCACTCTGCAGCAATTCTGTGTCCCATTGTTCTACTGGAACTGCCTGAGTCTGTCGGAATGCAGAATGGATATGAACGGATGCAGCTGATCAGACAGGATGTTTACGTACGTGTCATCTGTCAGAGTCGTATGCAGACGTATAGGGAGTCGCATACCACTCCAACTGCACACGCCTCACACCATAACAGAGCCTCTACCAGCTTCAACAGTCCACTGCTGATGTGTAGTTTCCATGGATTCCTGAAGTTGTCTCCATACCCGTACACGTCCATCCGCTCGTTACAATTTAAAACGAGACTCGCCCGACCAGGCAACATGTTTCCAGTCATCAACTGTCCAGTATCAGCGCTGACGGGCCCAGGTGAGGCGTAAGCGTTTGTGTCATGCAGTCATCAAGGACACACGAGTCAGGCTTCGGCTCCGAAAGCCCATATCGATGATGTTTCGTTGAATGGTTCGTACGTTGACATTTGTTGATGGCCCAGATTTGAAATCTGCAGCAATTTGTGGTAGGGTTGCATTTCTGTTACGTTGAACGATTCTCTTCAGTCGTCGTTGGTCCAGTTCTGGCAGGATCTTTTTCCGGCCGCAGCGATGTCGGAGATTTAATGTTTTGCTGGTACATATTCACGGTACATGGTCGTACGGGGAGATTCCCACTTCATCGGCCGGCAGGGGTGGCCGAGCGGTTCAACGCGCTGCAGTCTGGAACCGCGCGACCGCTACGGTCGCAGGTTCGAATCCTGCCTCGGGCATTGATGTGTGTGATGTCCTTAGGTTAGTTAGGTTTAAGTAGTTCTAAATTCTAGGGGACTGATGACCTCAGAAGTTAAGTCCCATAGTGCTCAGAGCCATTTGAACCATTTGAACCACTTCATCGCTACCTCGAAGGCGCTGTGTCTCATCGCTCGTGCAGCGACTATAACACCACGTTTAGACTCACTTAAATCTTGATAATCTACCATTGTAGCAGCAGTAGCCGGTCTAACAATTGCGCTACACACTTGTCTTATAGAGGCGTTGCCGACAGCAGGGTCGTGTTCTACCTGTTTATATATCTCTGAATAAGCGTGCCTATACCAATTTCTTTATCGCATCAGTGTATATGCCTTGTTTGCTATCCAAGCCTCAGATTTGTAATGTAACAACTAGCATTTACTGGAATTTCACCTGCGTTTCGTTAGTTGTCTTTCTATTTAGCATTGTATTTGTTCTTCCACAGACATCCTGAAATTTGCTGTTTCATTCCTTATACTTTTATCGTGAGCAAAATTTCACAGCCGAGGTAGTTATGACCTATTTGCTCGATTTTGTTTTCTATCGCCATTTTTGTCGCAGTTATTGTTTTCAATGTAATCCTGTTTCTGTAGATATTCTGAAACTGTAATGTTGACCAGTTCGACTTAATTAAAATTATTTATTTGTAATTCTTCATCTGAAGTGGCTATCGTAGGCTGCCCGTCAGCATACCTTCATTTTTTATTTAATGATCATTATCAGGTTTTATTACTTTTTGTGGTTTCACCGCCAGACACCACACTTGCTAGGTGGTAGCTTTTAAATCGGCCGCGGTCCATTAGTATACGACGGACCCGCGTGTCGCCACTGTCAGTAACTGCAGACCGAGCGCCGCCACACGGCAGGTCTAGAGAGACGTCCTGGCACTCGCCCCAGTTGTACAGCCGATGTTGCTAGGAAAGGTTCACTGAGAATTACGCTCTCATTAGCCGAGACGATAGTTAGCACAGCCTTCGGCTTAGTCAATTGCTACGACCTAGCAAGGCGCCATTTATCCTTTGCTATGTATCTAATGAAGCATGTACAGTAACAAGACCAATGTTTTACCAAATGTGGATTAAAGTAAAGTATTCCAGAAGCTACGTACTTTTCTTTATAGCATTCATTAAGTATCCTGTTTCAGACCTCACGCCATCCTGCGTGAGCTTATAGCGTGCATTTCGGCTTCCTCAAACAACACGGTGTTGGCACTTCTGCCGACACTTCACTTTTACTTTTCGTTTCATCATTTCACTTTATAATCATGGCACGTACATACCAGTGTTTAAATCCTAAGTTAGTTATGATACCATTCTTACTTATTTTGTTTCCTGTTTCTATTACAAATTTAGTTTCGTTGTTGATGTGCGGTTTTCACATAATGGATTCGGAGACAAGGGCTCGTACTGTTAGCCAATAAACAGACTGTAATGGAAATGCAGTGTGGCTGGGGCCTCCCGTTCGCCTGGTGCAAGTCTTTCGAGCTGACGCCACTTCGGCGACTTGCATGTCAAGGGGGATGAAATGATGATGATAAGGACAACACAACACCCAGTTCCTGAGCGGAGAAAATCTCCGGCCCAGCCGGGAATCGAACCCGGGCCGTTAGGTATGACATTCTGTTGCGCTGACCACTCAGCTACCAGGGGGCGGACAACAGACTAATAATACTTAGAAAGTGTATTTCTTTGCCCAGACATACGTCTTTTTTGAAACATCCCCTTAGAAAAATTAAGAATGACAATGCTGGTAAACCTCTTACGTTATTTGTTTTCCAAACAGCTGAGAAAAACTGAACATACTCTAGACATTTCTCTCTTTATTTATTCTGATCAACACTAAACTGACACACAATATTTTTTTTAGCGTAACGCAATCTGACTTTCAATAATCCCTACAAAAGAATGGCTCTGACTAACAATAACCTACGCCTTACACGAATCACTTACTACGCAATAATTTTCGTTACTCAAACTACTGCAATACAGCGAGCGCCAATACTAGCAGTCCTACAAATTTCATTTTTCTGACGGACACACGTCCAGATCGTCCGCTTTCAAAACTCTGCCAGCTCTCTCCACACACCCACCACTGCTGGCGGCTCACCTCCAACGCTACGCGCTGTTCACATCCAACCGCCCAACACTACAATAGTGAATATTCCTACAATGCGAACCAGCCACAGACTGCACACAGCACAGTCAGTGATTTTCATACAGAGCGTTACGTGGCGTTGCCAACATAAAAACCTACACAGCCTACTTACATTTGAAATGGAGCAGTGTCACCTGACATTAAGTGGTGTCTGTTGCAGGATTTCAGTGCGAGTTGTTTACGATATATCGTATTTTAAAAGTTTCCACGCCGACACATGTTTGTGTCACTCAACCTGGGTAGTTGCTAGGTATGATGTTGTTATGTTTGCTTATAGTGTGCTTGTGTGTTTTTTTAGTGTATTATGTCAGTATGTGACAGTCCAAGCAATATCTCGTGAGTGGACGTTGGGATTTGCCACTGCAGAAAAAATCGACGTTCTCTTAGAGTGTAGAGTGCAGTTCGTTCTCGTATATTGTATGCGGCGATATACTCCGTCAACTATCTCAGCAATTATTTAGCAACCTATTCAACCAGTTACGTGAAAGTTGTAGTGGAACGACTAGACAACGTAATAGAAGGAAACAGTTGATGGCAGAAGAGGGGGAAATTAACGTTCTTGCGGCTGTTGAAATTCATCCGCATGTTAGCTCCCTCGAAATCGAACGAGGCTGTGGCGTGAGTCAGACAAGTGTACTACACATTCTCCATCGACATTGGTTCCATCCCTACGACATCGCTCTACATCGAGACCTGCATGAGCACGATTATGAGAATCATGTTAACCTCTGTACATGGGCATTAAGAAAGGATACTCCAGACGCATCATGTATCTTGTTCAGTGATAAAGCCGCATTTACCAAACATGTCCAGGCAAACAGCCGAAAGACGCACTATTATGCCGGCACGGTAGCTCAGCGTGTGCGGTCAGAGGTTTAGCTGCTCTCTGTAACAAAAATCTAAGTGAATGGATCAACGATGAACTTGAACAAGCGTCATGGGACGTCCGGCCCGAACTAATCCAACGAATAATAACGAGGAAAATGAGATGGAAAATGGTCTGCTGAAAATCCCCATTGGC
The DNA here is from genome assembly GCF_021461395.2 of Schistocerca americana. Taxonomy (NCBI): domain Eukaryota; kingdom Metazoa; phylum Arthropoda; class Insecta; order Orthoptera; family Acrididae; genus Schistocerca; species Schistocerca americana. Next base: position 556,716,815 of record NC_060124.1, on the reverse strand, counting down.
TTCGTCAGGTGGACCCTCAGGGTCCATGGAGTGTAAACGTGTGGTGTAGGAGAGTGAACCATCAGCTCATAGACTTTTTTTTAATAGACAAAAAAAGGCGCATAATTATCGCAGCCTCATAATAGCCGGATGGTAGAAGACGTTCCTCTGCAGACTAGGGAGAACCTGCAGTACCAACGGCCGGCCGCTGTGGCCGAGCGGTTCTAGGCACTTCAGTCTGAACCCGCGCTCCTGCTATGGTCGCAGGTTCGAATCCTGCCTCGGGCATGGATGTGTGTGATGTCTCTAGGTTAGTTAGGTTTAAGTAGTTCTTACAAGGGGAGGCCGCCAATTGTGAAATTCAGATTCGATTCATACTGCGCATAATAAAAGCTCATGGGCAGAGGTGTAATGTAGCAAAGCACCAAGATGCACTTCTCAGCCGTTGTCGAGAAAATCGACAGTTAAAAGAAACCGTTGCGGTGAAATACTCTCTACGATTAATAATTTTCTACAGCGTCGTGGCGCAACGGTAAGCGGTCGGGTTCGTAACTCGAAGGTTGCCAGATCTAATCTCGCGCCATGTAACTTTTTTTTTGTTATTTGTTTTTTGTAATTCAAATGTATAGACACACACACATATATGTATAATTCCCGGCAATAAGTTGCAACAATTATGCATATAATAAGTTGTTGAAAGTCGTTTGTTGTGGGAAAATAATACTTGAAATAAAACACAATATCACAAATAATATTCAAGTGGATACAATTTATTGAAAAGTTCGGTATGCACTCGCACATAATTAACAATTAGTGACCAGAAGTAGCTGGAGTATACCACGAACCAGAGTGATAGTTACCACAGAAACATGGAGAGCAGAAAACAGCACGACATCGAGCACATCTGATAAACGATGCGTTTTTACAAGAACAATTGTTTTTTAAACTATCTGTTGGGAAACACACCTGATTGACATTCTGAAAAATTGTTCTATCGGTCGTCAGGTTTGATGCATACGCGTATCGTATCATATCGGCAAAAATCGGAGAAGACAATTGGTGGTGGACGATGGAGTGGATTTTTATACAATCGTCTCTGGAGTTGATGTCACGGTTTCGCTCGATTAAAAAAGCACAATTGTGAAGGCGCTTGATCAAATTTTTCACCTGTCGGTAAAGATACACGTCACACGATTGGACGAGAGGAGTGGGCTTTGGAGGAATGACTTTTATAGTGCACGTTGGTAACTTCTTATCGTCCTGGAACATCTCATTGTATAACGCCGGGTTCGTTTGCCCACCCCAAGAGTCGATCAGAAAGTGAAATTCTTTCTTTTGTACGTATGGTCTATACATTTGAATTACAAAAAAAAAAAAAAACAAATAAAAAAAAGTTGCACGGCGCGAGATTTGATCCGGCGACCTTCAGGTTACGAACCCGAGCGCTTACCGTTGCGCCACGACGCTATAGAAAACTATTAATCGTAGAGAGTATTTCACTTTAACGGTTTCTTTTAACTGTCGATTTTCTCGACAACGGCTGAGATGTGCATCTTGGTGCTTTGCCACATTACACCTCTGGCCACGAGCTTTTATTAAGCGCAGTATGAATCGAATCTGAATTTCACAATTGGCGGCCTCCCCTTGTTAGTGTAGGGGACTTATGACCTCAGATGACCTCAGTACTAACATAATGGCTGTCCATCCCACAGTGCACGAAGTACTGTAGCAGGTCTTCGGGAATTGCTTCCAGATCCTTGGATTTGACGTAGAGGAACAGAACCTTGGACAGGCCGTTCCTGTGATTTGACGTCTGTAGACCTTTTGCTGTGGGGAAACAGACTGCTCTGACATCTCCGCTGAAATGCTACCACATGCGCAGCGGTCGTTCCATGCCAGACTGGCAGCGTCTATTGCTGCTGCCGTTGGTTGTTTCGGACACAACCTGTGAGTCACTTGTCCGGTTACTGATCAGAATCCATATTACTAGTGTACGCACTTGTTTTGTTCTTCAGTGCGTGCTAACACAGGTAGTGTACAAGTGTCGGTTTGGAAACTTCTCAAAAGACGATACCTCGTAAACTACTCGCACTAAAATCTGCAGCAAACACCACTGACAGTCTAATTTACCCTACTATTAGTTTGTTAATGTCAATAGGCACCCATTTAAAAAGTTTGTTTGCACAAAAATACGCATTCAAAGTGTTATTACAGTCAGTTTATTGACTCAGAATACCAGTCCCTGACTACCTATCCGGTGTGAAAACCGCACATCAATAGCACTTTCCAATGCCGCAATATTTGCGGTGGACATAGTTGGTGGTCACATGAATGTCACTTGACTGTGTACTAAATGTTAAACGTTTAGATTAGACTAGTACTTGTTCCATAGATCATGAATACGACACTTCGTAATGATGTGGAACGTGTCAGGTTAATAAAAGGTGTCCATACAAGGTATTACATTAGACAAAATATTACATGACACTCAATATTTTTAATTTTTTTGTGGGGGTTGGGAAATAACTCACTCACTATATCCAAAAATTCATCTAATGAGTAGAAGGAGTTGCCATAAAGAAATTCTTTTAATTTCCTTTTAAATGCTATACGGCTATCTGTCAGACTTTTGATGCTATTAGGTAAGTGACCAAAGACTTTTGTGGCAGCATAATTTACCCCCTTCTGAGCCAAAGTTAGATTTAACCTTGAGTAGTGAAGCTCATCCTTTCTCCTAGTGTTGTATCCATTTGCACTACTTACTTTTGAATTCGTTCGGATTGTTAATAACAAATTTCATAAGTGAATATATATTTTTTGAGGCTACAATGAAGATTTCTAGCTCTTTGAATAAGTGTCTGCATGATGATCTTGGATGAGCTCCAGCAATTATTCTGATTACACGCTTTTGTGCAATGAACACTCTTTTACTCAATTATGAGTTACCCCAGAATATGATGCCATACGAAAGCAGAGAATGAAAATAGGCGTGGTAAGATAATTTACTCAGATGTATATCGCCAAAATTTACAATGACCCTAATAGCATAAGTAGCTGAACTCAAACGTTTCAGCAGATTCGCAGTGTGTTTTTTCCAGTACAACCCCTCATCAATGCATACACCTAGAAATTTTGAATATTCTACCTTAGCTACCGATTTCTGATCGAAGTCTATATTTATTAATGGGGTCATTCCATTTACTGTGTGGAACTGTGTATACTGTGTTTTGTCAAAGTTTAATGAGAGCCCATTTGCAGAGAACCACTTAATGATTTTCTGATAAACATCGTTTACAATTTCACCAGTTAATTCTTGTCTGTCGGGTGTGATAGCTATACTTGTATCATCGGTAAAAAGTACCAGCTTTGCATTTTCGTGAATATAGAATGGCAAGTCATTAATATATATTCAGAACAGCAGAGGACCCAAGACCGAACATTGCGGCACCCCATTCTTGATTGTTCCCCAGTTTGAGAAATCACCAGTTTTTTGCATATTATGTGAACTGTTTATTTCAACTTTCTGCACTCTTCCAGTTAGGTATGATTTAAACCATTTGAGCACTGTCCCGTTCATACCACAGTACTTGAGCTTATCTAGAAGTATTCCATGATTTACACAATCAAAAGCCTTTGATAGATCACAAAAAATCCCAACGTGTGACTTCCGGTTACTCAGAGCATTTAATATTTCATTAGTGAAAGTACATATAGCATTTTCAGATCAGAAACCCTTCTGGAAACCAAACTGACTTTATTTTTACAAAGGTGTGAAGCTACTCTACAATACATTACTTTTTCAAGAACTTTGGATAAGGCAGTCAGAAGAGAGATTGAGCGGTAGTTGTTGACATCAGTCGTATCCCCTTTTTTATGTAGTGGTTTAACAATGGCATACGGCTCACATCTGAACAGGCATTGGTTTCAGGACATATGTTTATTGGAACCTTCCCTCTTGTTTTGACCATTACGACCTTCTTACAAGAATGTGACACTTCTTCTTCAAACACATGGTAGATGTACAAAATAAATTTGACGTTTCTCACTCGTGCACTTTAGCGTTCTGTGACAACTGCCGGAGAGCAAGTGGCGGGAGCGCGGTGTCGCCGCAGGAAGCGGGCGGGCGCTTTCTAAACACTTTTGTCATTCCGCGAAACAGCGAGAGGCGCCTCGGCTTGGTTCGCGTGACCGGCGCGACCCACTTGCCTGCCGGCCGATGCGGGTCGTGACGGCAGCGCCCGCGCCTCCGAGCTCTTCCACGAAGTCTGCACTGCAGCTCGGTATGGTTGTTGCTGACTGCTACGTCGTCCACTTTGGTAATCTACCGCAAATAATATCTCTGAGCTTACTGGAAGACAAAGAACGAAGTGCTCCGATTAAAAAGGTTGTAAGCCAAGGAGGCAGTCTTCAAACCCCACCGTACAGACTATACATCTAAGAATCAATGACTGAAATGACAAAAGGTTCATGAGTTCAAGTAAAATTAAGGGTGAAAAGATTTTTATTTATTTTATCTCGAGGCATCAGTCTTGTCACTGATCGATACGGCCCACAACACATTCCTCTCCTATGTTACTCTCTTCATCTCAGAGTAGCAACTGCAACCTATGTCCTCGATTATTTATTTATTTATTTACACGTCAAGTTCCGTAGGACCAAATTGAGGAGCAAATATCCAAGGTCATGGAACATGTCAGTACATTAAATTACAACATAAAAGTAATAACAGATAAAAATAAATGTTTATGAACCCGAAAATAATCGGTCCATAAGTTTAAGTAAACGCAGTCAGCAATGAAACAATAATCAGCTTAATTTTTCAAGGAACTCCTCGACAGAATTGAAGGAGTGACCCAAGAGGAAACTCTTCACTTTCGATTTGAAAGCGCGTGGGTTACTGCTAAGACTTTTGAATTCGAGTGGTAGCGTATTGAAAATGGATGCAGCAGTATACTGCACACCTTTTTGCACAATAGTTAAGGAAGTCCGATTGAAATGCATGTTTGATTTCTGCCGAGTATTATTCGAGTGAAAGCTGCTTATTCTTGGGAATAATCTAATATTGTTAACAAGAAATGACAGTAAGGATATATATATATATATATATATATATATATATATATATATATATATACCTTACTGAGTGAGGTGTGGTGCTACAAAAGAATAAAATCTAAAATCGCTTCTCGGCTTTTGGCAAGATCAATGTGTAGTATTTATTAATGATAATATATCCTACAATCACCAACAAATTTACAATCTTCCATATTAGAGGTACCACTTATTTTGGACCAAATATAAATTTTTTCATCGGAATTAATCAATTAATTTTATGTCTAGTCCTACAATTAAGGGACAATGGACCATAAGGTACTAGATAAGAACATTCACTTAATATAATAATCTCGGCCAAATGACAGTAAGGATATATATATATATATATATATATATATATATATATATATATATATACCTTACTGTCATTTCTTGTTAACAATATTAGATTATTCCCAAGAATAAGCAGCTTTCACTCGAATAATACTCGGCAGAAATCAAACCTGCCAAGGTCAAAATACCCAGACTCGCGAACAGGGGTCGACAAGAGGTTCGTGAACTTACACCAGTTATTGCCCGAACCACCCGTTTCTGAGCCAAAAATATCCTTTTACAATGGGAAGAGTTACCCCAAAATAAAATACCATACGACATAAGCGAAGGAAAATAAGCAAAGTAGACTAATTTTCGTGTCGATCGTTCACTCACATCTGATGCCGTTCGAATAGTAAAAATGGCAATATTAAATCTTTGAACAAGATCCTGAACGTGGGTTTTCCACGACAGCTTACTGTCTATCTGAACACCTAGAAATTTGAACCGTTCAGTTTCACTATCCGTATGCTCGTTCTGTGAAATTAAAACGTCATGTTTTGTTTAATTGTGTGTTAGAAACTGTAAAAACTGAGCCTTAGTGTGATTTAGCGTTAGTTTATTTTCTAAAGGCATGAACTTAGGTCATGTACTGCACTAATTGAAACCGAGCCAATGTTGCACACAGCATCCTTTACTACCAGACTAGTGTCATCAGCAAACAGAAATATTTTAGAGTTATTCGTAATACTAGAGGGTATATCATTTATATAAATAAGGAACAGGAATGGCCCCCAACACTGATCCCTGGGGCACCCCCCATTTGACAGTATCCTACTCAGACCCCACATCAAAGGCGTTATCAACTTTGTGAATAATGACCTTTTGCTGACTGTTGCTAAAGTAAGAGGTGAACCAATTCTGAGCTACTCCCTGTATTCCATAATGGTCCAACTTCTGGAGCAATATTTTGTGATCAACACCATGAAATGCCTTAGTTATATCAAAAAATTGCAAAAGCGTCCGAAACCTTTTGTTTAGCGCATCCAGTACCGCACAGAGACAAGAGAATATAGTATTTTCAATTGTTAAACGACTCCTAAAGCCGAACTGTACATTTGATAGCAAACCGTGTGATATAAAATGATCAATTATCCTTACATACAAGGCCTTTTCAATAACTTTTGCAAACACTGATGGCACAAAAATAGGTCAAAAGTATCTACATCATCCCTTTATTTGCTGGATGTATCCCAGTCTGTCTCCCTCTACAGTTTCTGTCCTCGATCGCTCGCCCTAGTACCATGGAAGACATTCCGTGATATCTTAACAGATGTCCTATATCTACCTCTACATGGACACTCTGCAAATCACATTCAAGCGTCTAGCAGAAGGTTCATCGAAACACCTTCACAATAATTCTGTTATTCCAACCTCGAACAGTGCGTGCGACAAACGAATACCTATATCTTTCAGTGCGATCTCTGTTTTCCCTTATTTTATTATTATGATCGTTTCTCCGTATGTAGGTCGGCGTCAACAAAATATTTTCGACTTCGGAGGAAAAAGTTGGTGATTGATACTTCGTGAGAGATTCCGCCGCAACGAAAAACGCCTTTGTTTTAATGATATCCACACCAAATCATGTATCATTTCAGTGACACTCTCTCCCCCATTTCGCGATAATACAAAACGTGCTGCCCTCCTTTGAACTTCCTGGATGTACTCCGTCAATCCTATCTGGTAAGGATCCCACACCGCGCAGCACTATTCTAAAAGATGACGGACAAGCGTAGTGTAGGCAGTGTCCTTAGTAATGTTCTGCCAATAAAACGCAGTCTTTGGTTTACCTTCCCCACAACATTTTCTATGTGTTCTTTCCAATTTAAGTTGTTCGCAATTGTAATTCATGGTATTTAGCTGAACTTACGGTCTTTAGATTAGACTGATTTATCATGTAACCGAAGTTTAACGGATTCCTTTCAGCACTCATGTGGATGACCTCACGCTTTTCCTTATTTAGAGTCCATTGCAAGTTTTCTCACCATACAGATATCTTTTCTAACTCGTTTTGCAATTTGTTTTGATCTTGTGATGACTTTACAAGTCGGTAAACGACAGAGTCATCTGGAAACAATCTAAAACGGTCTCTCAGATTGTTTCCTAAATCATTTATATAGACACGGAACAGCAAAGGGCCTTAGGGAACGCCAGAAATCACTTCTTTCACTCCATGACTTTCCGTCAGTTACTACGAACTGTGACCTCTCTGACAGGAAATCACGAATCCAGTCGCATAATTGAGGCGATATTCCGTAAGCACGCAATTTCACTCCAGGCAGCCCGTGTGCTACAGTGTCAAATGCTCTCTGGAAATCTAGATATACAGAATCAGTTTAAAATCCCTTGTCAATAGCACTCAACACTTCGTATGTTTCACAGGAAAGATGTTTTCTAATTCCGTGTTGACTATCATCCTGTCCTTCTCCTTGTCAGTATTTTCCACATATTCGTTTCCTCTCCGATTCTGCGCAGAACCTCCTCGTTCCTTACTTATCAGTGTTCCTACTTTTCAACATACGTCTGTAGCATCACATCTTGAACGCTTCGATTCTCTTCTGCTCCGGTTTGCCCACAGTCCATGTTTCACTACCATACAACGCTATGCTCCAAACATACATTCTCAGAAATTTCTTCCTCGAATCAGGACCTATGTTTGATATTAGTCGACGTCTCTTGGTCATGAATCCCCACTTTGTCAGTGCTAGTCTGCCTCTCAAGTCCTCCTTGCTCTGTCCGTCATTGGTTATTTTGTTCCTGGGCAGTAGATTTCTTTAACTTCATCTACTTCCTGTCCATCTATCTAGATGTAAAGGTTCTCACTGTTCTCATTTCTGCTACTTCTCATTACTTTTGACTTTCTTCGACTTACTCTCAATCCATATTCTGTACTCATTACACTGGTCATTCCACGCAACAGCACCTCTAATTCTTGTTCACTTTCACTCAGGATAGCAATCTCATCAGCGTATCGTGTCACTGACAGCCTTTCACCTTGAATTTAAATCCACCCTTGAATCTTCCTTTCATTTCCGTCATTGCTTCTTCGACGTACAGATTGAGTGGTAGTGACGAAAGACTAGGTCCTTGTCTTACATCCATTTTAATCCGTGTACTTCGTTCTTGGTCCTCCACTCTTACTTTTCCCTCTTCGTTATTCTACACGTTATATAATACCCGGCTTACGCCAAAGTTTACTAATATTTTTCTCAGAATTTCGAACCTCCTGCACCATTTTACACGGTCGAACGCTTTTTCCAGGTCGACAAATGCTGTTAACGTGTCTTGATTTTACCCATTATCAACCGCACTGTCAGAATTGCCTCTCTGGTGCCTTTACCTTCCATATAGCCAAAATGATCTTCTTCTAATACATTCTTAATAATTTTTTTCACCCTTTTGTATTATTGACAGCATGCACGTGCTGTTAAGGTGATGGTCCTGCAACTCTCGTACTTGTTGGTTATTGCAGTCTTGGAAATTGCATGGATCAAGATTTTCGACAATCTGCTGGTATATCGCCAGACTCATTCATTCTACACACCAACCTGAGTAATCGTTTTTCTGCCGCTTCCCCCAATGATTTTAGAAATTCCGATGGAACTTTATTCATCCCTTCTGCCATATTTGATGTTAAGTCTTCCAAAGCTATTCTAAATTCTGATTGTAATATTTGGTCCTCTGTCTCTTCTTTCCGACGCTTTTCCTGCTCTATAACATCAGGTAAGTCCTCTCCCTCATAGAAGCCCTCAACGTACTCTTTCCACCTATCCTCTCTCTCCTATGCATTTTAACAGCTCAATTCCCATTGCACTCTTAATGTTACCACTCTTAATTTCATCGAAGGCTGTTTTGGCTTTTCTTTAGCCTGAGTCAGTCTTTCCGACAGTCATGTCTTTATCGATTTCTTCATAGATTTCATGCATCCATTTCGCCTTAGCTTCCGTACACTTATTATTGATTTCATTCCTCAGTGACTTATATTTCATTATTCCTAAACTTGGCTGAACATTTATTTACTTCCTTCTATCGTCGATCAACTGAAGTATTTCTAATGTTATCCATGGTTTTCTCGCAATTAACATTCTTGTATGTACATTTTTCTCTCCACCTTGGGGTGATTGCCCTTTCTAAAGATGTCCATTCCTCTTCAATTGTTCTGTTTACTAAGCTACTAAGCTATTCATTATCGCAGTAGCCGGGCCGTGCGGTTCTAGGCGCTTCAGTCTGGAACCGCGTAACCGCTACGGTCGCAGTTTCGATTCCTGCCTTGGACATGGATGTGTGTGATGTCCTTAGGTTAGTTAGGTTTAAGTAGTTCTAAGTTCTAGGGGACTGATGACCACAGCAGTTGAGTCCCATAGTGCTCAGAGCCATTTGAACCATTTGAGCCATTATCGCAGTATCTATAGCCTCTGCGAATTTGAAGTGTACCTCTTCATTCCCTAGTACTTTCGTACAGTCTGAGTAACTTTTTGCGAGTAGGGGTATCTCTGTAACATTTACTACTTTTGCTTCAAATGGTTGCGGATCCAACTCCTGGAATTTTTAATGCTGACAGTAGCTGTTCTGTTACGTCTTTCAGTTGTCCTTCCAACTTCCTGCATTCTTAGGCTTTTGGTTATCTTTTAATTACATTGTCTATGGAGAGACCTTTCGCGGTAGTGACGTAAGTTGAACAATGCCAGGTCGATACAAATATTTTGATACTCCAAAGTAAACCTTCGGTAGTGAATTAAGACTGTTTGCTTTTACTTCTTATTTACACCTTACATCCTTCTGGTTCGATATAAATTTACCAGAGCATTAGATATAGGAAAACTTCTTTGTTTTTTAAGATTAGTCTAAAATTATCCTAAATGACACTAATTGTGTACCGGCATTAAGGCGGAAATTTTACTCTAATAGGGCATAGTCAGTATAGATTTTGACTTATACAAGGACTCGTAACTACATTTGTAGAATGTTACAATATCTGTTGCTATGTGTAATTTATTTTGTGTAGAGATTTTCAAAAAATTGTAAGATGTGGTACAAATTTACCCCGTTCGACTGTATCCCATTTGTTTGCGCATTGATCCTTCCTAACTAGTCTCTTAAATTTCAGCCTCCTCTTCATCAGTACCAAATTATAATCTGAGTCTATATATGCTCCTGAGTACGCCTTAAAATCCAATATCTGATATCGGAATCTCTGCCTCACCATGATGTAATCGAACTGAAATTTTGCTGTATCTGCCGGTCTTTCACTAGTACACCTAATCCTGTTGTGATTCTTAAACAGAGTATTCAGCTGTTACTATCTGAAATTTACTGCAGATCTCAAGTAGTCATTCTCGTAACTCATTGCTACCACCCAGTCCATAGTCTCCCCTAACCCTTTCTTCCAGTCCTTCCCCTACAACCGAACTCCAATTCCCCCTGACTATTAGATTTTCATCTGCGTTTACACACTGAATTACCCGTTCAGTATCCTCATATACTTTCTCTATCTTCATCTTCCGCTGGCGACATCGCCAAGTATACCTGAACTGTTGTTGACGGTGCTGGTTTCCTGTGGATTCTAACAACAACCCTATCACTAAACTGATCACAGTAGATCACTCTCTCTCCTACCTTCCTATTCATAATGAATCCTACTTCCATGATACCATTTTCTGCTGCTGTATATATTACCTTATACTTTTCTGACTAGATATCTGAACCTTCTCTCCATTTCACTCACTGATGCCTGTTATATTTAGATTGAGTCTTAGCATTTTCGTTTCAGTATTTCTAGCTTCCCAGCAACTTTCAAATTTCTGACATTCCACGCCCCGACTTGTAGAGCGTTATACTTTCGTTAGTTGTTCAATCTTTTTCTCATGGTCACCTTCCCCTAGGCTGTCCAGACATCAACGTGAATTCAGTATAATGCTCCTCAAACCACTGTAGCACGGTTCTGGCTCCGAAACACCGACAATTATGCTGCTGAAAGATGACATCGCCGTTGGGGAGATATCAAGCATGAAAGGATGCAGGTGGTTCTCAGCTGTCAACATGTCTTCGATTACTACCACATGTCCCATCCAAATGCAGGAAATGTCTCCCATAGCATAACATTACTCTCAACAGCCTGCATTCGTGGCACGCTGCACGTTTCGAACCGCCGTTCACCTCGATGACGGCGTTTGTAGAGACGACCATCGAAATAGTGTGGCAAAAATATGATTCAAGCGAAGACCCGACACGTTTCCATTGATCCATTATCAAATTCCCATGGCCCCGTGCCCACCGCTATCGTATCTGACGGTGTCGTTGGGTCAACATGTGAACACGGAGGCGTTGTCTGCTGCCCGCATCTCGTGGTCGTGCGGTAGCGTTCTCGCTTCCCACGCCCGGGTTCCCGGGTTCGATTCCCGGCGGGGTCAGGGATTTTCTCTGCCTCGTGATGGCTGGGTGTTGTGTGCTGTCCTTAGGATAGTTAGGTTTAAGTAGTTCTAAGTTCTAGGGGACTGATGACCATAGATGTTAAGTCCCATAGTGCTCAGAGCCATTTGAACCATTTGAGGCGTTGTCTGCTGCAGAACTCCACTTTCGACAATGTACGATGAACGGTACGTTCCGAAGCACTTGTGCGTACAGCAGCACTATGCTCTTTCGGCAGAGATACCACAGATCACAATCTGTCCTACTTTATAGAGCAAACAAGAGTCCAAACCCCACGATCTGTGCCGGCCGGAGTGGCCGAGCGGTTAAAGGCGCTACAGTCTGGAACCGCACGACCGCTACGGTCGCAGGTTCGAATCCTGCCTCGGGCATGGATGTGTGTGATGTCCTTAGGTTAGTTAGGTTTAAGTAGTTCTAAGTTCTAGGGGACTTATGACCACAGCAGTTGAGTCCCATAGTGCTCAGAGCCATTTGAACCATCTTTGAACCCACGTTCTGAGATGAGTTGTGGACGTCCAACCATGTAGCGCGTAGTGGTAGTTTCACAGTCCTTCTGCCTCTTTCCGTAGATGCTCACGACAGTAGCGCGTGCACATTCGACGAATTTCGCCGTTTCCGAGACACTCGTTCACAGACTCTGCGTTACAATAATCTGTCCTTTGTCAAAGTCGCTTATCTAAGTGGAGTTCTCAATTTGCAGCCCATGTCTTCGCTAGGGTGATTCCCCGCCCGTGTTTGCTCCGCTTACATTCTTTTGTTACCGCGTCACTCTCCAGCAACGCCACCAAGCGGCATCCAACGTCGCGATGGGCAGTGGTTCAAAATGGTTCAAATGGCTCTGAGCACTATGGGACTTAACATCTGAGGTCATCAGTCCCCTAGAACTTAGAACTACTTAAACCAAACTAATCCAAGGACATCGCACACATCCATGCCCGAAGCAGGTTTCGAACCTACGACCGTAGCGGTCGCGCTGTTCCAGACTGTAGCGCTTAGAACCGCTCGGGCACAACGGCCGGTTTGGGCAGTGGTCTTAACGTTTCGGCTCATCAGTGTATTAGTCTTTATGGTCGGTTTTGTGCAAGTAATTCTTTCTAAGTGATGAAATACCCCAGAAAATTATTCCTTACGGCATTACTGAGTGGAGCGCAGAATATGTCAAGACGTTGAATCCTTTGTTTCCAAGACTAGCAATTAGAGGTAGAACAAAAGCAGCTGAAATTATTTGTTTCAGAAGCTCAGTAATATGCTTCTTTAAGTTCAAGCTTTCATCATTATGTACACCAAAAAATTTTGAGCATTCTACCCCATTTACTGACTCCTCTTCGTGTCCTACGTTAATAGCTGGAATGACTTCATCTGTTGTGCGGAACTGGATGTAATTCTTCTCCAAATTTAGGGGCATTCCTTTCTAGAGAACAACTTAATAATTCTTTGAAAAACTTTATTAACGATTACTTCTGCTGCTTTCCCTCTAATGTGATTTATTATAACACTAGTATCGTCTGCAAAAAGTATGAGTTCTGCTTCTTGAATGCTATGTAGGTCATTTCAGATATACAAAGTATAACGGGTATGCATGCAGATATTTCTATTGGTGACTGAGGACGGTGTAGAGAACAACATTCATCAGTATTTACATCATTTGCAGACTGATAATTATAACTGTTAGGAGTAGTATGTTTGTAGGTTTGTTGGTACCTCCAAGTGCATACGACAGAGAGCAACCCATTAATGCTTATTATCTCTGGACAGCAGGTCAGGTGTTGAAGTGTCGGCGGTTGGGTGCAAAATGGTTAGTCTATGCTGACAGGCGTATTCCCTTTAGTGGTGCCGCTACGACTGTACAGAAATTATCAGACAGTAACTGAAGTGTTTGTTGGAAGATGCACAACCATCACACTGGCGTGTGTTCATATTAAGGTACCACATATGGAAGTATCTGCGCTTGTATCTGTTACACCCCGTATAAGGAATAGGGATGTATCCAAACTTGAAACGTGTGAGATTCCCTCTGCGATCTCCCCAGTCACTAAAATATTCTACCCTTGTGACATTGTTTGAGTTATTCAGCATAATGTTCGCATTCCGTTTGATAAATATAATTTAAATCAGTTGTGTATAGAGCCATCAGTCCCGCAAAACTTGAGATACACTAAGAGAGCAGCATGACCTACACAACCAAGTGCCTAAAGGAGATCACAAAAAATACTGACAGGCAATATTTTATTATTTACGGCTTGCATTATTTATTGCATTGAAAATTATGTTAATTGATAAGAACTTAGGAAGTTCCCTGCAGAATCCGTGGAGAAAGGAAGATCCAGAAAAATCCAGAAAATACTGACAAGAAGCAGAGACAGGATGATAGGAATTAAGTTTACACATCAAGGAATAACTTCCATTGTACTAGAGAGAGCTGTAGAGGGCAAAAGTTGTTGCGGAAGACATGGACTGGAACACATCGAATAAAAAATCCGGGATGAAAAGGTTGGCACAGCAGACGAAGTCGTGGCGAACTAGGTCGCATCATTCAGAAGACTGACAAACCGAAAAAAATATGTTGGATACTGTATGCATTATTAACAGCCTCTTTCTGTCTACTTTACACAGTAGGACACCATCGCAACGAGGCGGCGCACCGGCTTCTACAGGATATTGAAGTGCTCCTTAGTACAATTTCAAAAATGGTTCAAATGACTCTGAGCACTATGGGACTTAACATCTGCGGTCATCAGTCCCCTAGATCTTAGAACTACTTAAACCTAACCAACCTAAGGACATCACACACATCGATGCCCGAGGCAGGATTCGAACCTGCGACCGTAGCAGTAGCGCGGTTCCGGACTGAAGCGCCTAGAACTGCTCTGTCACCGCGGCCGGCGCTTAGTACAAACTCCAAATCTAACGTACGCAGAGTCCGCCGGTGCGTCGGATATCCGTCTGTCTGAGAGGACCCACCATTACACAGACGCCCAAAATGGGCTTGAAATGTTGTGTGACGTGGTTGGTGACTGTGAGGGAGCGTCTTTGGCAACAGCCGTGCTGCCTCCCAACCGTTTCCACCTGCTTGGCCACACAAACGCCATCTCGACTTGTTCTCGACGTGAATACCTGCCCATTGTGCCGCTTACAGTACGCTGCGTCAATCACACAATCTGCAACGCACGAGGAACACACGGCACGTGGTCAGAGGAACTGTCATTCATCAGCCCCATCTACCGTGGAAACGTTGCATTTCCGGTCGCAAGCTCATAGGACCTTTTTTCCTCCATTTCCAGTCAGTAATCCATCCCTGCAGTTTGTCTGTTTTATTAATGTTCACCCTGTATGAAAGCTTTTCCCCTCGTGTGATACTTCAATTTGAAACTGACTCATTCCGATAAAACGTTTTTCAATAATAATTTTAAAAGAGCGTACATACGTACTTTAGTCAAAAAAGGCATTAAAACCCATTACAACGTTGAAAATTACCGTATTTCAGGACACAGATGTGATGATTCTGTAAAAGTAGGTATTGTTGTTGTGGTCTTCAGTCCAGAGACAGGTTTAATGCAGCTCTCCATGCTACTCTATCCTGTGCAAGCTTCTTCATCTCCCAGTACCTACTGCAACCTACATCCTTCTGAATCTGCTTAGTGTATTCATCTCTTGGTCTCCCTCTACGATTTTTCCCCTCCACGCTGCCCTCAAATTCTAAACTGGTGATCCCTTGATGCCTGAGAATATGCCCTACCAACCGATCCCTGCTTGCAGTCAAGTTGTACCACAAATTTCTCTTCTCTCCAATTCTATTCAATACCTCCTCATCACTTCTACCCATCGAATCTTCAGCTTTCTTCTGTAGCACCACATTTCGAAAGTTTCTATTATCTTCTTGTCTAAACTGTTTATCGTCCACGTTTCACTTCCATACATGGCTACACTCCATACAAATACTTTCAGAAACGACTTCCTGACACTTAAATCTATACACGATGTTAACAAATTTCTCTTCTTCAGAAACACTTTCTTTGCCATTGCCAGTCTACATTTTATATCCTCTCTACTTCGACCATCATCAGTTACTATGCTCCCCAAATAGCGAAACTCCTTTACTACTTTAAGCGTTTCATTTCCTAATCGAATTACCGCAGCATCACCCGATCTAATTCGACTACATTCCATTATCCTCGTTTTGCTTTTGTTGATGTTCATCTTATATCCTCCTTTCAAGACACTGTCCATTCCGTTCAGCTGCTCTTCCAGGTCCTTTGCTGTCCCTGGTTCAAATGGTTCAAATGGCTCTGAGCACTATGGGACTTAACTTCTTAGGTGATCAGTCCTCTAGAACTTAGAACTACTTAAACCTAACTAACCTAAGGACATCACAAACATCCATGCCCGAGGCAGGATTTGAACCTCCGACCGTAGCGGTCGCGCGGTTCCAGACTGTAGCGCCTAGAACCGCTCGGCCAGCCCGGCCGGCTTTGCTGTCTCTGACAGAATTACAATGTCATCGGCGAACTTCAAAGTTTTTATTTCTTCTCCATGGATTTTAATCCGTACTCCAAATTTTTCTTTTGTTTCCTTTACTGCTTGCTCAATATGCAGATTCAATAACATCGTGGATAGGCTAAAACCCTGTCTCACCCCTTCCCAACCACTGCTTTCCTTTCATGCTCATCGACTCTTATAACTGCCATCTGGTATATTATGTGAAATTATATGAAAATACGCTAACAAGTTAACTTCACTTACATTTTAAATTTTTAAAACCTTTAAAATTTCGCTTTGAATAAGAAGTATCTTATGTTCATTCATTGACAATCTGTTAGCCAAGATAGACACGAAGCTAACACCCAGAGAAGTAGCATAAGTTTGTAGATGAAATAGCGCCGCTAACGGAGAGAGATGCAAAGAGTGTATTATGAGATAAGGGAAATTAAGATAGTAGAAAAAGACGAATATTTGTGATGTACCACTGGAAAGGAAGAGAAGGTAAAATAACAGAACAGGGACGGGGGAAAAGCAGTGGAAGATGAGGTCAGCCGGTAGAATTTCGCAGATAGCATAATTTAATCATCGGTTAAGAGCCGTGAGTGAAGGTCGTATACCAGGAGAAGACATGGTGACACTCTAAGGTCTCAGATAGTAATTCCTTGTTTGTGAATTCCTGATTTTAACTGAAGAAATTGCAAAAACGTAGGAAATTTAGGAGGTGAATTGAAGGAACCAGAGGTTGTTGAGTCTCAGAGGGAACATAAGGGGCACGTCCTTGTATACAGTAGAACATGCTCATACGTTGCTAAAACGTTATTGTTTGAAATGTGTTTACTGCATTTCACATATATATTTTTCTTCGTGACATTGTACGTTTATAAACATTACCCTCTCTTGAATATAAAGATTAGTTTTACAATCAGTTGCAATTATATGTTATCAAAACAATGTTCCTTTCTTTGTAGGTTTAAATATTGGAATTTTAGATTGAAATAACCATATGAGGCTTGTACTTACTGACAATATAGTGTTTTTTAATTCATTTATAACGGTTCCGTTTGATATAAAATCTTGTAACTTCTTCTCTACTTCGGCTGCATGAGTTGGCCACGATCTTGTTATATTACATTAGCCAATTTCATGGCCGGCCGCGGTGGTCTAGCGGTTCTAGGCGCTCAGTCCGAAACCACGCGACTGCTACGGTCGCAGGTTCGAATCCTGCCTCGGGCATGGATGTGTGTGATGTCCTTAGGTTAGTTAGGTTTAAATAGTTCTAAGTTCTAGGGGACTGATGACCATAGATGTTAAGTCCCATAGTGCTCAGAGCCATTTGAACCATTTGAACCTATTTCATGACTCACAAAAACTCTGATCAATAGGCACTAGCTTGTTGAGCTGTTGCTAAACAATGTTAGTAATAGACAGTCTGCGGGAAGAGCGGATTTTGCGAACAACATATTTGAAATGTAATAAATAATTAAATGAAGTAACAATTGAAAAGTAAGTACTATGAACTGTTGTACCGACTGTAGGATGTAGTCGCAAAACATAATGTAGAATTATTTCCCTCTGTTATTTTTGTGAAGGGGACGGTACCTCTGTGCTTTAGAAGCGAGCCAAGATGGACGCTTTTCTGTGATTACGGCAGATTTATATGGCACGCTGCCACTATCATTTACATTTTGACTAATGTGAGTCACACTATAAATTTATTGTTTGTGTGATAATTGTCTATAGTGATACTACGTAATATCTGTTTCATTTTCTGCTGTAGGTCATCATCAGCTATACTGCGTCTTGACGTGGTGAAAGGTTCCGTGTTCTTTAAATGCACATAGATGGTCCAGTACGAAGCATTTCTTCAGTGAGTAAATGTTTACGATGTCCAACGAAAGAAGTTTTCGTTTGAAGAGACATCCCCGGCATAGTAAAAGAATCAGAACGCACCTTACAGACAAAGTCATTGTCAAGTGCACCAAATAAGAGAAATGAATAAACCAAAACTATTTATTTAAGAAATTACGTAATTATTTTAATAAGTGTGTCTCACTCCCTAGCATTTATCCATGTGCGATCCCGTCAGAGTTAATAATAAAAGAAAATTTACAAGGCCCATTTCCCTTAGCTGCGCTAAATTTATGAAAGAATGTGTCTTATCGACTATGAGGGGTAATCAGATGAAACTCGAACACGTAACACAACGGGACCATGGAATGGTTCCGTTCAAAAGTAATCACCACGCACGTAAAGGCATGTATCCCACTGGGAGACGAGACTATCAATTAGTGTTTCGCAGAACGCGGTTGGCCGATGATGGATCCACAACTGCCCCCATTCTTGCACTTCCTCGTTTGGCTGAAACAGACGTCCACGCTTCTTCAGGTTGCCAAGGAGGTGAAAAATCACAAGATGAACGATCCTGGAAGTACGGAGGATATTTGCAGTGTTTCCCAAACAAATGGTTGAAGCGTAGCCTCCGCCCGATTGCCAGTGTGTGGGCGGATGTTATCGTGCTAGAGGCTAATTCCGTCCGACAGAATTCCTGGGTGTTTTGAAATGATGGCACGTCGCAGTTTCTTCATAGCGCTGCGCACTGATTGTGGTACCACGGGGTTCCAGAGGGCCCCTGCAGTTGTAGTTACGCCGTAACGACCGCTCCCACGCTCCTAATCAGACGAAGGCTGCGCTTCAGCGAACTGATTGGGGAACTGAGCAGCATTCTCCGTACATCCCGGGTAGTTCATTGTGTGATTTTCACGTCTTTGGCTACCTGAAGAAAGACGTATGCGGTCGTCGGTTTCAGTCGGACGAGGAAGTAAAAGAGTGAGTGCGGTTGTGGATCAATCAGCGGCCGACTGGACTCTACGAAACAGGAACTGATCGTGTCACCTCCCAGTGAGATAAATGTCTTAACGTGTGTGGTGTTTACTTTCGAATGGAACCATTCCGTAGTCCCGTTGTGGCTGGTGTTCCGTTTTTATTTGACTGCTCCTTGGATTTTATTTTCAATCCACGAGTCAGATCCAGTTTCCAGTTTGTTTCTGGGTAATTATAGTTATCCACTTTGTATATTTTGAAAGTATCAGGCTTAATTATCGCTACTTTGAGACTAGTCTACGCTTTTCGAAACACACACACCTTTCACTCATAAATGACTGGTGTATCATTGCTCTCCGTGACACTATTGTGCTCTTGTAAAACTTGTTTCTTGTATTTGTAAGTGTACTCCAGCGCATAAATAATTATTCTACACTTGTAAGTACGAGGGTCACTCCAAGAGAAATGCACACTATTTTTTTAAAAATACAGTTCTCATTCTGCATGTGTGAGAGTTTTACAGTGTGTAGATACAGCCTTCCCGCTTTTTTTCAAACTTAATTCAACCTGTTCCAGTGAGAGGCGCCGGCACAGCATGTCTTCAAGATGGCTGCTACACTTGACGTTCGTCAGAAGCAACGTGCTGTCATAGAATTCCTGTGCTGTGAAAACGAGACAGTGGGAAACATCCACAAGAGGTTGAAAAAGGTGTATGGAGATGCTGCTGTCGATCGCAGCACAGTTAGTCGGTAGGCAAGCAGATTACGTGATGAAAGCGGGCACGGCAATATTGAGTGAGGATTGTCCTCGCAGCGGCAGGCCTCGTACTGCACACACTCCAGACAATGTGCAGAGAGTTAACGAATTGGTGACTGCTGACAGACGCATCAAAGTGAGCGAATTGTCACGCTATGTTGGGACAGGGGAAGGAAGTGTTTGCAGAATACTGAAAGTGTTGGCGTTAAGAAACGTTTGTGCCAGGTGGGTTCCCAGGATGTCGACAGTGGCTCACAAAGAAACAAGAAAAACGGTATGCAGCGAACTTTTGGAACAGTACGAGAATGGTGGAGATGAATTTCTTGAAAGAATTTTGACAGGTGATGAAACATGGCTCCATCATTTTTCACCAGAGACGAAGAGGCAATCAATGAAGTGGCATCATGCAAATTCACCCAAGAAAAAAAATTCAAAACCACACCTTCTGCTGGAAGAGTTATGACTACGGTGTTTTCCGATTCCGAAGGACTCTTTCTTGTGGACATCATGCCAAGTGGAATCACCATAAATTCTGATTCATGTGTGACGACACTGAAGGAACTTCAAGCTCGACTGAGTCGTGTTCGACCGCATCGGCAAAAGCAGGATGTTCTGCTGTTGCACGACAATGCACGGTCACATGGCAGACAAAAGACCATGGAAGCGATCACAAAACTCGGATGGACAACACTGAAACACCAGCCTTACAGTCCTGACATGGCTCCATGTGATTATCATCTCTTTGGGAAGCTGAAAGACTCTCTTCGTTGAACAAGGTTTTAAGATGATGACTCCCTTGTGCACGCTGCCAAACAGTGGCTCCAACAGGTTGGTCCAGAATTTTACCGTGCGGGTGTACAGGCGCTGGTTCCAAGATGACGTAAGGCAGTTGAGAGGGATGGAAGTTATGTGGAAAAATGAAAATATTGTTCCTAAAGGATGTATCTACACACAGTAAACCTGTCAAAAATGTGGAATAAAAGATGGATACAAAAAAAGTGCGCATTTCTTTTGGAGTGACCCTCGTATATGCCGTTGCTACTTCACAAGGTAGATGACAACTTACAGGTTCGCCGATAAAATAGTAGTGGTCACCGATAGAGAACAGAAAATGAGCAGGGTGCTTAATAACACGAGTGTTAGATGATGGCTGTCATTACCAAATGAAAATAAAGGAAGTCGAGGTAATAGAGTGTACAGAAGGTGGGCGTGGTGTATGCCTAAATTTTAAATTCGGGCAAGACACCCTTGATGATATGGTTGAATTAACTGTCTCGTATGTAACAGAAATAAAGAAACAGTACACAAGAAAGACATAGGCTGGGTGGAATCTAAAAATATAAACTTTGATACCAGAAAAAGCGTAGGTGTCAACAGGTAAGACTGGTGACATACATATACGAGTCTGAGAGCTGTCCACCAAAACATTGGAATACTTCAAATAGGACAGGTTAACAAAGTTTCTGTTTTCTCCCCGCCCGAATGCTAGTCCATTATCGCATGCACTGCGCTACTCGTTTAGAAAAATACGTCACACAAAGCGTCGAATCTATTGTGAGTCTCGGCGAACGAGCCTGCTATGAAAGAGCGAATTTCTGAAAAGAATATACGCGACGTAGAATTTACTGAGTAAGCAGCTGTTCAGATTCAAAAAATATTACCCTGCGGTGAATATCTCTGAGGCCAATATTACACTTTCAAAGTTCCTTGACGTAAATTTTACAAAAGCTAGGATAACGCTGTCACTTTTATAAAAGGCGTGAAAAAAATAAAATATAAAAATATGAAACATCTTTTAAGAAATATATTTGACAAAAGTGTTTTACAATGTAATAGGGGCCTAAAGCAAGAAAATGTTTCGTAGTGGACCATGAATGCGCGCCTCTTGTACATCGTTAACTTATCTTTTTTAATTTGAGTGTGATTAAAAGCATAGTTTAAAAGCACGCGTGGATGCTTGGTGCTGAATTCAGCCATTATCTTCAAAAATAAAATGAAATCGGATTACATCACGTTGAGAGAAAAGTTCACAACAAAGATGGAAATATGTGTGTGTGTGTGTAAGAGAGAGAGAGAGAGAGAGAGAGAGAGAGAGAGAGGATGTGGCTGTTTTTGTGTGCATGTGTGTGTGTGTCTGTGAGAGAGAGAGATAGAGAGAGAGAGAGAGAGAGAGAGAGAGAGGGGGGGGGGATGTGGCTGTTTGCATGTCAGCGAGTGCTCACTGTTTCATTGCTGCAGTCTTACTGCAGTTTCTATAGCCATTTAGAATTATTTCGCCGTGCTTTCACAAAGCGAATACAGTTTTTTTCTTTCCGTTTTCAGTCACCTACTTATGCTGGGTGAATATCTACATAGCAGTAAGTGTAAATGACTCCTCCCTCCATCAGGACATCATACAATTCAGATTTCTCTTAGTGTAGAGATATTACTGCAGGACTGAAATTACGAAAAGGAGACGAAATTCAATATTTCTCTGCTGGGAAATAACTTTTTTGAGAAACAGGAGAAACAGCTCATCACAAAGTGCTTTTCAAAGCTTTCTGATGGTGTTGATAACAGTAATTTAATTATTTGTTGATGATGCGGTCCTCAGTTCGGTAATTGGTTTTATGCAGCTTTCCACTACAGTCCATCGTTTGCAGGTCTCTTCATCTGTGCATAGCTATTGCAGCTTACCTCCATCTGTACTCTATTCGAATCTTGGTCTGTCTCGCTGGTTTTTAACCTAGACACTTCCCTCCATTACGAAACTGACGTTTCCTTAAAACCTTAGAATGAATCCTGTCAATCGATCCACTCCTTTAGTCAGGTTTGGAAATAAATTTTTCTCCCAGTTCGACTCAGTACCTCTCCATTAATTCTTCGTTGTATCTACCTAATCTTCAGCAGTCTGTAACACAACGTTCCAAAAGTTATATTCCCTTCCTCTCTGAACCGTTTATCGTCCTCATTTCACTCTCGTACTAGAGTACCATGCACTCCTTTTTACTGTCTCACTTGCCAACCTTAATTCCCTGTAAATCGACTGATTTAATTCAGTTCCATCTCATTACCCTTCTTTTACTTTTGTTGTTGTTTATCTTATAACCTCTTTTTAAAATGCTGTCATTCCGTTCAGCTCCTTTTTCAAGTCTTTTACCGTCTTTGAGAGAATTATAGTGTCGGCGGCAAACCGACAAGTTTTCATTTATTCTCTCTGATCTGAACTTCGTTTCCCTTTCTAAGTTTCTCCTTGGCTTCCCTCATAGCTCGCTCAATGAATACATCGAATAACATCGGAGATAAGCTACAACCCTGTCTCATTCCCTTCTCGACTACAATTTTCGTGCCCTTCCACTCTCGTAGCTGCAGTCTGGATTCTGTACATGTCATGGATAACCTTTCCCAATTGTTGTGAACTTAGGACTTGCTTCCTCAAGCCTGTGTTCTAAGATAAGTGATAGGGTCACTATAATAATAATAACTTAACTGTATATGTGTGTACACTGCTTATGTGGTACATGGGGAATTGGAGTAGCTTCCTAACATAACTCTTATATCTGTCAATATGAGCTGTGTGACGTCCATAGTCACAAAAATTATTTTACATTTCACACTGAACCACGAATGCAATTTTTCTTGTGCAATTTGTGTATCAAACTCCTGTGCCTGAGCTTGCACTCTTTGACTCCTCATCACGGCTCAGAGACAATGTGCTGAACAGTAAGAGTCCATTCCCGCGACGTTCTTTCTTAAGCACTTGCGGTAGAAAGCGACATACAACAGATATACAGCATGTGTCAAGCAGTTCAACTCAATCTTGAATACACACAAATTGATACAACTCCACATACATTAGCCTCTAATTTTGTCTTGATTAGATTTGAGGTTCACCGATGACATTGTAATTCTGTCAGAGACAGCAAAGGACCTGGAAGAGCAGCTGAACGGAATGGACAGTGTCTTGAAAGGAAGATATGAGATGAACATCAACAAAAGCAAAACGAGGATAATGGAATGTAGTATAATTAAATGGGGTGATGCTGCGGGAATTAGATTAGGAAATGAGACACTTAAAGTAGTAAACGAGTTTTGCTATTTGGGGAGCATAGTAACTGATGATGGTCGAAGCAGAGAGGATATAAAATGCACACTGACAATGACAAGGAATGCGTTTCTGAAGAAGAGAAATTTGTTAACATCGAGTGTTGATTTAAGTGTCAGGAAGTCGTTTCTGAAAGTATTTGTATGGAGTGTAGCCATGTGTGGAAGTGAAACGTGGGCCATAAATAGTTTAGACAAGAAGAGAATAGAAGCTTTTGAAACGTGGTGCTACAGAAGAATGCTGAAGATTAGATGGGTAGATCACATAACTAATGAGGAGGTATTGAATAGGATTGGTGAGAAGAGAAGTTTGTGGCACAACTTGACTAGAAGAAGGGATCGGTTGGTAGGACATGTTCTGAGGCATCAAGGGATCACCAATTTGGTATTGGAGGGCAGCGTGGAGGGTAAAAATCGTAGAGGGAGACCAAGAGATGAATACACTAAGCAGATTCAGAAGGATGTAGGTTGCAGTAGGTACTGGGAGATGAAGAAGCTTGCAAGGATAGAGTAGCATGGAGAGCTGCATCAAACCAGTCTCTGGACTGAAGACCACAACAACAACAACAACAACAAGTAATTTAACAATCAATGAAACAATAAGTTTACTGTTACCAGTCACTATTTATTTATCTCCACGACGCGTTTTAAACCTCCATGAACAGGTACATTCACATTTCTTAGTATGACGTGCGTGTGTGTGTGTGTGTGTGTGTGTGTGTGTGTGTGTGTGTGTGTATGTGTTGTGTTACGATTTTTTGGAGGACCTTACGGCACATTCTTGTGGAGAAACAAAACAGTATTTCAGAAAATGGTTTTGGATTTTTGAGCAAAAAGACCCTTGTTTTGAGGTGTTGAATACATGCATTGGAATAAGTATTTCAGGTGGTGTATAAAACCGATTTTGTCAAGTATATATAGCTTAAAC
Organism: Schistocerca americana; assembly: GCF_021461395.2. NCBI lineage: Eukaryota > Metazoa > Arthropoda > Insecta > Orthoptera > Acrididae > Schistocerca > Schistocerca americana. The sequence goes on along the minus strand of NC_060124.1, from coordinate 556,691,914 downwards.
TTGACAAAATAGGATTTATACACCACCTGAAATACTTATTCCAACGCACGTATTCAGTATCTCAAAACAAAGATCTCCAAAATCCTTTAAAATGTATTCTGTAATAAAGTTAATATATATATACTTTGTACTTCGTGATAATGTTTCTCTTCTGCTATGTGATCACGCACCTGACGGTTTACGGACGCCATATTTGTTTACAAAATATGACAGTATACATGTGATGTGTTACGACAGTGAAAGAAACCTGTGACCACTGTAGGTACTCTATTTTACTTACTGTATTTTATTTTTACCGTTAGATTTACATTTAGTTTTTTGACAGAAAACCTGAAACCAATTTCTGAAATAGTGTTTTGTTTCTCCACTAGACAGTGCCTTTAAGTTCCACTAAAAGATCATAACACAACACAACACACACACGCGTAATACTAACAAATGTAAAACCGCCTGATAACGAAAGTTGAAACCTTTGAAACGCGTCGTGGAGATAAATAAACAGTACCAGCAAGTTTATCGTCTCATTTGATATCAGTAACAACTACAGTACAGCCTAACCGAAAAGTTCGCAGTTAAAATTTAACAATAGTTCCCGTCTCCCGTTCTGGCCACGGTTTTCTGGATCTCTCCTTAGTTACTGCAAGAGGAAATCCCATCCGGAATGTTCCCAACGGAGACTTTCTCTGCCCCGCTTACAGAACGCCTGGTGTTTTGAAAAGCCGCTGACATTCCATCGGTCATTATTCGGACAGCTCTCTCTACCTAGAGAGACAGAAGAAAGAGGTGTTGTTGTGTTTCCTCTGAGAAGAGTGAGCATGACAGGAATGTCGGCTGTGAGTTGTGACTTGGACTGTTGATATTTTTAAAAATATAGTAAATCCAACATATCGATATTCAAAGTACTATCATTATCTGCTCCCGATTTTTAGAGAAATAGTATCGATATAAAGACGTACCTGCCGAAAGAAAATATCGGCAGCACATTATAAATGTACTGCCGGTTTTAGAGCTGTATATTTAAGTACTGATTTATTATTGGATATTGTGTACATCAACATGCTAGCAGCCTACCTATCCCCCTTAGAGCAAGAACTGAAAGGAAATGCATGTTCACGCTTGGCGATAACCATTGCTAACATTTGCTAACAATGGTAACTACATGTAAGAGGCACAACAAAAGGTGTCCAAAGAGTGCATCGTTCGGTTTCATCACATATCGGTTTGTCCAGAACACTTCATGTCGACTTCCCTGCTTTTTCATTTCTGCCAACGCTAGCAACCTAGCAGCTGTAACGTCAAAACTGCGTGGTGAAGCCAAACATTGGATTTTCTGTTGGCAGCGCCCATCTCCAAAGTCGTGATAACGTCAGCATTTTCCCTCACACGTCTCCGCCCAACGCAAAGACCAATCCCGTCATTTAATTTTTGATCATCATTGTCGCAACTGTTTTTGAAGAATGCCGATGCGAAAAAAATAGCACACTATCTGCGTTAAAAACTGCTTTTTAACCGCAACTAGTGTGCTATTTTTTCATGTCAGAAATCTTGTTATTCCATTCACAACGCTACCCCCAAATGCAATTGGACTTCCTGGTTTGTGCCCCTTATGCTTGTTTCACGCAGTCAAAGAGAAAGATTGGACGTGACGAAAGCTCAAAAAATACCAAGACTCCTTCACACAGTGAAAGTAAATTATGTTCTACTGCGATGTCAAAAAGACGACTTAAAATATTTACCGAAAATTGTGAAAAAACATAAAATGAAAACATTGTCATTCGATATTGTCAACTGGTATCGATATATTGAGAAATCTGCGGAGAATGTCGACATTATGTATCGATTTTCGTATGAGATGTATCGATGTATTGATATTTTACAGCCGCGAGGGATTAGCCGAGCGGTGTGGGGCGCTGCAGTCATGGACTGTGCGGCTGGTCCCGGCTGAGATTCGAGTCCTCCCTCGGGCATGGGTGTGTAAGTTAGGTTAAGTATGGCTCAAATGGCTCTGAGCACTATGGGACTTAACATTTGAGGTCATCAGTCCCCTAGAACTAAGAACTACTTAAACCTAACTAACCTAAAGACATCACACACAGCCATGCCCGAGGCAGGATTCGAACCTGTGACCGTAGCGGTCGCGCGGTTCCAGACTGTAGCGCCTAGAACCGCTCGGGCACCCTGGCCGGCTAGGTTAAGTAGTATGTAAGCTTAGGGACTGGTGACCTTAGCAGTTAAGTCCCATAAAATTTCTCACACATTTGAACATTTGATATTTTACAGACAGCCGTAATTGTGACGTGCTCTGTGCGGAATTGTACACCTCAGTATGAGATCATTCTGGTTAGTACAATTACGTAATCTTTGGCGGCGAGATTGACTCGCGGACTCAGTGAAGTATCGTTTAAATTGGTTTTCATTTTCAGCATACTGATATTTCTGGAACAATATTCGTCAGATTTTTCATTTGTACTAGCTGCTGCGTAAGTAACTTATTAACCTCTTACCTTTCACTGGGCCTGAGAGGCCCGTCCGTGATGTTTAATATTTTCTCTAATAGTAACTATAGATATTATTTTAATGAAATTCCGTGACTTTTCCTAATTTGTCAAGTTAGTCATAATTTTGGAAAAAATTATAAAAATTTACTTATGGATTTCTGTTAAAGTGTTGGTGCACATTTCCTCCCGTACGGCCTCGCAGGACCGTGTGGTTAGTAGCAATTTTTCGACATCCAGATGTCTGTCCGCGCAGTATTTGCTACGTCATTTGCCACTGCTGACTTTCAGTGTTATTCTTTCAGTAATCAACAGCCCCCTTTATGATAAGCACGTGTCCATTTTAGTGCATTATTTCATAACAGTTATCTGTTCTACAAACTGAAAGCGTTACGGAGATGAGGACTAGCAGATGAGTAGATAAGGGAATTTTTGGTACAGTCTTATGATTATGAAAACTCATCTAGTGAATGTGAATCTTCCACTGAAGAAGATGATGAGGTAGATATCACAGTAAACTCAGAATGACTCGAAGATGATGATCGTGAAGAATTCCTTTACGAAGATGGGGAAGAACAATTTAGTGCAAATTCTGTTGAGGGTGACTTACTGTTTCCTTGTAATGGGAATGAAATATGGGATACAGCTCCTCAAGCTGGAATTTCTGGTAGTGGTGCAAAAAGGATGTATTGAAAGAAGACCACGGACCTACAAGTTATTCGTTTAGGAACAGTGAAAATGAAGAATCTTGTTTTAATTTGTTCTTTCGTGTACCCCTCACTGGCAATGTATGTGTGAACCAACAAGGAAGATCTAATCGTTTACGAGGACTGGGTAGATATAGATATGGATGAAATGAAAAAAATTATTGGTGGTCTGACTGGAGTTTGCAAGCCAAGAAATGAAGGTATCAATCAGCTTTGGAGTGTCGAGAATCCCCGACCACAGTTCGATTAAATTATGTCTCGCAATCGCATCCATGCTATTCTGAGAGTGTTGCGCTTTGACAGTGCAGCAGCGCGGCGTGATCGTAGGTCAAGTGACAAATTGGAACCAATCAGAGAAGTTTTTGAAATGTGGGAAATTAGAAACACCTACATCTCAGGATGGTGCATGTTCGTGGATGAACAGTCGGTCACATTCTGAGGTCGCTGTCCGCTTCGACTGTACAGCCCATCAAAACCAGGTAGGTACGGAACAAAGTTCTGAGTAATTTGTGATAGTGCAACAAGCAACTGCTGGATGATGAAAGTGTACTTGGGGAAGGAGAAAGACACCAGAGCCGTACAAATTGGAGACCATGTTGTGTAAACCCTAGTGACTGAACTTGAAAACCGTGGACATAATGTCACCTATGATAATTTTTTTAGATCTCTCGATTCAGCTCATTAATTTGTTGTCAAAAGATGTGACAATAGTCGATACTACCAGAGAAAGCAAGGGTGAACTGCCTGCCGATTTTATTACACCTAAAGGACCTGTTGACTTTCAACCAGAAATGATGAGAGCCTCTTACGTCGCTAGGAAAAACAAAGTTGTTACCCTCCTCAGCTCTCTTCAGGACCAACCACCGGTATCATCATCACAAGTGATGAAGCCTGAAGTTATAATGACAGACAGTGCCATAAAAGTCGGCATTGACACCGTGGACCAGAAGACGCAATGCTACATGTGAAGAGTTAAAACAAGGGGCTAGCCATGTGTGGTTTTCTTCAACATGATTAATGTAAGTGTAATGAATGCATACATAATTTGCATGAAAAATGAGACGTCAGACTTTGATCGTCAATTTGGAAAAGCAACTATCAGGGTTAATGAAATCAATAAATTCTTTATATCCACGTCCACATCTACTCTGCAAATCGCACTTAAGTGCCTGGCAGAGGGTTCATCGAACCACCTTCACAATAATTCTCTTTTATTCCACTCTCGAATACCGCGCAGAAAAGACGAACACTTGTACCTTTCTGTGCGAGCTCTGATTTCCCTTATTTTATTATGATGATCGTTTCTGCCTATGTAGGTCGGCGCCGACAAAATATTTCTGCATTCTGAGGAGAAAGTTGACTATTGAAATTTCGTGAGAAGATTTGCACCACAACTAAAAACACCCCAATTTTTAATAGTGTCCATCCTAAATCCAGTATCGTGTCCGTGACTCTCTCTCCCCCATTTCGCGATAGTACAAAACCTGCTGCTCTTAGCTCAGTAGCGCTGTATCCAGGAAGCGCAGTGTAACACCAATTAAGAAAAGAAGATGTGCATATTGTGTAGAGGAGAATGATAGAAAAAGTCAAATTACATGTTAGAAGTGCGTCAAACCTGTATGCTCGGAACATTCTGCTATTTGCAATACGAATAAAAGCTATTAGTAAAAGTATAAAAATTGTATTTTTTAAAATGTGTTCCTTAAATAAATTAAAATTATTCTACTTGAAAAGTCGTTCACATCATAAGTAGACAAAATATTGTAAGTTTGTCACTTTAAACAACATAGGCCAGAGAGGCCAGACCGATGGAGAACGCTATATAGATTTTGTATTAAGCAGTTGGTTAATAGTGTATAATACTACTGGTGTTTTTACGACACAGTACACTTTTGCTTACATTTTTTTAGTTACAGTTTCAGTTTAGGATTTTCTGGACTCTTCTTGCATAGAATGTGGATGTGTCATCTGTATGCACACAACACAGCAAGCCCGTCAATGATGTCTACTAACACGGGACTATTTTTCGGACGGCCAGTAACACAGACAAAAGGCAGTCGAATGGTGGAAGCAAGTGAGAATGCAGGACTGCTTCCCCGTCCGGCTCCTCAAAAGCGTTCTTCTGAGCTGCCTCGCATACACTTCTCAAATACAGTACATCATCGAACCAACTCCGCTTTACACGTTAATAGCTGCACGTAGTCTTGACACCTGAACTTCCTAGATATTCTATGGTGACCGACATTTGGATCCCATCCATCTACTATCATACTAGCTATATGCAACCCGCAATTCTTGTGTTCCTTGAGCACAAGGAAGCCAGCTTTTCGCTTTGCGCCCAGGCATGTAGACAAGCCAGCAACATCCATCTGACTGAATCGTTTCTACCCAGTCGCCATGCTTAACCACCTCTAACCATGCTAATTGTTTCTGCAACTCGCATCTCCCTGGAACCGTGCTCTACGCTCTGTCTTTCTCCTCTTTTGTACACGAATATTCTTGAACCACCTCACCCTCTTCACCTCCCACAGTACACCACTACCTCCTTGTCACTCCAGAAATATCAGCAGAGTCTCCAGTTCATTTTCACTAATGTATCTTCAGGTACAATCAGCGACTTTTGGAGAGAAATTCTTGCAAAACCAAGCTCTAACTATAGTACGAATCACACACACCTCGTCCCCATGAGCACTGACAAAACGTTTACAATCTTTCCAACCTATTAATTAAAACAGTTCCAGAGACTAATCCTTGACTGTAAATTAACAGAGAAATCCTACCTACTAAACATTTATCTGAAAGCTTACAGTAGACTATGGCGACCATTACTGCTAACCGGCCGAACGAGGATATTGCCTCACTCTTATCCTTCATCACACCCACAATGCTTTGTTGTGACCCATCTTCTATAAAGCCGAAGTCTCTTCCGCAACTTCTCCACCATATCTGCTACTTTCCTTCGATATTCTAGGGCCTACAAAGTAGTTAATGTTGCATTCTCTTTATCTGCATTTGTGTCGTCTCATTGTCTCTGTAGAGCTCTGCCATGGGAAGCAAAGAATGGAGATCGGTTGGTGGCCGGTATCCTCGTTCTGTAACACAAACTGCACGCTTTTAATAACTGGGTTCTATATTCATAAACAAAGAGCTACTTAAAAGTTTCCATGTGCTGTGGTACAAACTCTCTTCTGTATAGTCGACATATCCTCAATGCTGTTGAAGTAGAAGTCCGCTATGTTTACTGTAAGGCTGCTATGTGCTGCCTGTCTCTATGCAGGATGTTAAGTCTGCGACTCCGTCACAGTGACACATTGGAACTCCACGGCGTACAGGCTCGAACTAACTGACTAAACTGGAACTAACTAACTGACTGACTGGCCCTCCGGTCCGCAGCGGCGATCCTAAATACTAACAGCTGAGAGGGCGTTGGCGGCGAGTTTCCAGCGAGTCTTGTCGTTGGCCTCTATCGATACTCTCATAACTTCTGCGCCAGCGTACGTCAGCGCCGTCAGCATGTGTGCATGATTCACACTCGCCTCTCTGTGTTTCTCTATCTTCCTCGTTCGTCTCAGTATCGTAGTATCCTTCCAAATGTTAGAAAGTGTTCATCATGTAACGTAGATTAACATTCATACTTTCAGTGATTTTTCTTACAAGGGAACCTCCCCATCGCACCCCCCTCAGATTTAGTTATAAGTTGGCACAGTGGATAGGCCTTGAAAAACTGAGCACAGATCAATTGAGAAAACAGGAAGAAGTTGTGTGGAACTGTGGAAAAATAAGCGAAATATACAAACTGAGTAGTTCAATGCAAGATATGCCACATTAAGGACGGTGGGAATGCAGGAGTGCCGTGGTCTCGTGGTAACGTGAGCAGTTGTGGAACGGAAGGTCCTTGGTTCAAATCTTGCTTCAAGTGAAAATTATAATTTGTTATTTTCAGTTTATGTGACAGACTCTTGTGTTTTCATCACTTTTTTGGGAGTGATTATCACATCCACAAGAAAACCTAAATCGGGCAAGGTAGAAGAATCTTTTTACCCATTCGCCAAGTGTACAAGTTAGGTGGGTCGACAACATATTCCTGTCATGTGACGCACATGCCGTCACCAGTGTCGTATAGAATATATCAGATGTGTTTTCCTGTGGAGGAATCGGTTGACCTATGACCTTGCAATCAAATGTTTTCTGTTCCCATTGGAGAGGCACGTCCTTTCGTCTACTAATCGCACGGTTTTGCGATGCGGTCGCAAAACACAGACACTAAACTTATTACAGTGAACAGAGATGTCAATGAACGAACGGACAGATAATAACTATACAAAAATAAAGGAAGTAAAATTTTCACTCGAGGGAAGACTTGAACCAAGGACCTCTCTTTCTGCAGCTGCTCACGCTACCACGGGACCACGGCGCTCCGAAGCTCACATTTTCCATTATGATGCTTATGTCGCCCATGGACTACTCAGTTTGTATATTTTGCTTATTTTTTCACAGTTCCACACAACTTCTTCCTGTTTTCTCAATTGATCTGTGTTCAGTTTATCAACGCCTATCCACTGTGCCAGCTTATAACTAAATCTGAGGGGGGTGCGATGGGGAGGTTCCCTTGTTAGTTGATACTTTCACACCCATAATTTAGTAGAATATATGCAACCTTTAACGAAATATGTTTAGAGTAATTACATTAGGAAGTTTATGTGGCCGACAAAGAAAAAAAAAGGTATAAGCTTGTGATTTACTGCTTCTTTTTATGTCTTCTGTCCTTTATGTGTGTCCATTGGGTCTTGTGTAACAACTTCTCCACTCAGCTTCTTTCACAAGTTCGCAGTCAACTTCATGTCATAACTTTGTTGTTCACTGCATTTAACCTTGCTACTACAGTCTTCTGTCCACTGCACTTGATCTTGCTGTTAGGTTAACTGAGGCATCATGGAACAATAGAGGGCAGCAGCGGTTGTTGTGGTAAGGCAGACAGGAGGGGAAGTGCGGGGCCAGGAGCATGCGCAGGCAACGTGAGTGGATGACTTCGTTACGGAGACTCCCTGGTGCTGTTTGTCCGCGTGCGCGAGCGTGTGCGTGTTCGTGTGCGTGCGTGTGTATGTGTGTGTGTGTGTGTGTGTGTGTGTGTGTGTGTGTGTGTGTGTGTGTGTGTGTGAGTGTATTTATGATAACATGTGAATAAAATAAGTTCAAGAAGATATTGATAATGCTGGCATAGTATTGCGTATTAGCTGTGGAATTCGTACTAGGAATCGTAACCTCCAGAGTAACAGTTACAAAAATTACGGTTTTTTCTGCAGTATTTTAAAATACAGGGAGCGAAAGGCTATTTACAATTTGTACAGAAACCAGATGGCAGCTATAAGAGTCGAGGGCCGTGAAAGGGGAGTAGTGGCTGGGAAGGGAGTGAGGCAGGGTTGTAGCCTCTCCCCGATGTTATTCAATCTGTATATTGAGCAAGCAGTGAAGGAAACAAAAGAAAAATTCGGAGTAGGTATTAAAATCCATGGAGAAGAAATAAAAACTTTGAGGTTCGCGATGACATTGTAATTCTGTCACAGACAGCAAAGGACTTGGAAGAGCAGTTGAATGGAATGGACAGTGTCTTGAAAGGAGGATATAAGATGAACATCAATGAAAAGCAAAACGAGGATAATGAAATGTAGTCGAATTATGTCGGGTAACGCTGAGGGATTTAGATTAGGAAATGAGACACTTATAGTAGTAAAGGAGTTTTGCTATTTGGGGAGCAAAATAACTGATGATGGTCGAAATAGAGAGGTTATAAAATGTAGACTGGCAATAGCAAGGAAAGCGTTTCTGAAGAAAAGAAATTTGTTAACATCGAGTATAGATTTAAGTGTCAGGAAGGTATTTGTATGGAGTGTAGCCATGTATGGAAGTGAAACATGGACGATAAATAGTTTGGACAAGAAGAGAATAGAAGCTTTCGAAATGTGGTGCTACAGAAGAATGCTGAAGATTAGATGGGTAGATCACATAACTAATGAGGAGATATTGAATAGAATTGGGGAGAAGAGGAGTTTGTGGCACAACTTGACTAGAAGAAGGGACCGGTTGGTAGGACATGTTCTGAGGCATCAAGGGATCACCAATTTAGTACTGGAGGGCAGCGTGGAGGGTACAAATCGTAGAGGGAGACCAAGAGATGAATACACTAAGCAGATTCAGAAGGATGTAGGCTGCAGTAGGTACTGGGAGATGAAGAAGCTTGCACAGGATAGAGTAGCATGGAGGGCTGCATCAAACCTATCTCAGGACTGAAGACCACAACAACAACAATATTTTATATCATTATAAAACGTAAGTACGAGCGTTGTTCAGTAAGTAATGCCTCAAATTGTTTTAAAAGCCATTAATGTACATAGTCAAACGTCCTTGTTGGTGCTTCACATTTGATGTTTGTTCTGTGCGCCAGTGAATTTTCGAACCGTTCTGGTTGGTTGGTTGGTTTTTGGGGAAGGAGACCAGACAGCGTGGTCATCAGTCTCATCGGATTAGGGAAGGATGGGGAAGGAAGTCGGCCGTGCCCTTTCAGAGGAACCATCCCGGCATTTGCCTGGAGTGATTTAGGGAAATCACGGAAAACCTAAATCAGGATGGCCGGACGCGGGATTGAACCGTCGTCCTCCCGAATGCGAGTCGAGTGTCGAACCACTACGCCACCTCGCTCGGTCGAACCGTTCTGGCAGATGACATAGCAGTAGTAGAGCGTCAAAATGGCGTCTACATACGGCTCACGTTACAAGCAGCGTGGTGTTATTGAATTCTTGTGTGCAGGAAAAGAAACCGTGGCGGACATCCATAAAAGTTTGTGGGCAGTGTATGGCGATTCTGCAGTTGGTACGGGTACAGTTCGGCGATGGGTAAAGAAAGTTACAGCCTCAGGAAGTGCAGAAACAGAGCTCCATGATCAGCCGCGCTCGGGAGGTCCTGTCACAGCCACTGCTCCAGACATGTTGAATCGTGCGGATGCCATTATTCGTGTCTATAGCTACGATGCCACAAAGTAGGTGCGCTCTGCTAGGTTGGCACTACGACACTGACACCGACGACAGCGACTTCTAGCCGGCGCTGTGCAACTCTACGAGCGCCGCTCCACATTCTACCCATTTGATTCCGAGGAGACGACCAAGAAACATTGTTTCTACACTCCTGGAAATGGAAAAAAGAACACATTGACATCGGTGTGTCAGACCCACCATACTTGCTCCGGACACTGCGAGAGGGCTGTACAAGCAATGATCACACGCACGGCACAGCGGACGCACCAGGAACCGCGGTGTTGGCCGTCGAATGGCGCTAGCTGCGCAGCATTTGTGCACCGCCGCCGTCAGTGTCAGCCAGTTTGCCGTGGCATACGGAGCTCCATCGCAGTCTTTAACACTGGTAGCATGCCGCGACAGCGTGGACGTGAACCGTATATGCAGTTGACGGACTTTGAGCGAGGGCGTATAGTGGGCATGCGGGAGGCCGGGTGGACGTACCGCCGAATTCCTCAACACGTGGGGCGTGAGGTCTCCACAGTACATCGATGTTGTCGCCAGTGGTCGGCGGAAGGTGCACGTGCCCGTCGACCTGGGACCGGACCGCAGCGACGCACGGATGCACGCCAAGACCGTAGGATCCTACGCAGTGCCGTAGGGGACCGCACCGCCACTTCCCAGCAAATTAGGGACACTGTTGCTCCAGGGGTATCGGCGAGGACCATTCGCAACCGTCCCCATGAAGCTGGGCTACGGTCCCGCACACCGTTAGGCCGTCTTCCGCTCACGCCCCAACATCGTGCAGCCCGCCTCCAGTGGTGTCGCGACAGGCGTGAATGGAGGGACGAATGGAGACGTGTCGTCTTCAGCGATGAGAGTCGCTTCTGCCTTGGTGCCAATGATGGTCGTATGCGTGTTTGGCGCCGTGCAGGTGAGCGCCACAATCAGGACTGCATACGACCGAGGCACACAGGGCCAACACCCGGCATCATGGTGTGGGGAGCGATCTCCTACACTGGCCGTACACCACTGGTGATCATCGAGGGGACACTGAATAGTGCACGATACATCCAAACCGTCATCGAACCCATCGTTCTACCATTCCTAGACCGGCAAGGGAACTTGCTGTTCCAACAGGACAATGCACGTCCGCATGTATCCCGTGCCACCCAACGTGCTCTAGAAGGTGTAAGTCAACTACCCTGGCCAGCAAAATCTCCGGATCTGTCCCCCATTGAGCATGTTTGGGACTGGATGAAGCGTCGTCTCACGCGGTCTGCACGTCCAGCACGAACGCTGGTCCAACTGAGGCGCCAGGTGGAAATGGCATGCCAAGCCGTTCCACAGGACTACATCGAGCATCTCTACGATCGTCTCTATGGGAGAATAGCAGCCTGCATTGCTGCGAAAGGTGGATATACACTGTACTAGTGAAGACATTGTGCATGCTCTGTTGCCTGTGTCTATGTGCCTGTGGTTCTGTCAGTGTGATCATGTGATGTATCTGACCCCATTAATGTGTCAATAAAGTTTCCCCTTCCTGGGACAATGAATTCACGGTGTTCTTATTTCAATTTCCAGGAGTGTATATCATAGTGGGCGAGCCACTATAGATTTGCCTTTGTAACTACTAGTAGGTGTTATCGTTGATACGTGTACGACTTCGCACCTACCTGCTCATCTCAGCCAAAGTTAAGTAAGCCTAATGTAATCCTAATTCTGACTATATTAAGCTTGTGAAATCTACCACCAGTGCCGAAGGATTTTACCATTTCCTGCTCCTAGTGACTTCCTACATTCGCCCTACCCTTCAGTTTACAGGAGCGGACCCACGCGCCGCCTTCCAGGCCGGATACAAAAATTCGTGTCTCCCGGCCCGTCACAACTCGTCAATTTGCTCTACAGTTGTCGGTCAGCATTCGAAATGCGTCTCCAAGGACCGAGACTCTCGGATATCCAAAGAAGCGCTCACGAGGGTTCCACGAAAGCTCACATCGGACCACAAGATTCAAAGAAAGACCATTTCATCTGAATTGTTGGAGCGTTTTGAGACCGACGGAGAGGCCTTTCTGACACAGATCGTTACGGGGGACGAAAGCTTGGTGCACCACTTTGTCCTGGAAACAAAAAGGCAGTCTATGGAGTGACATCATCCTCAGTCACCACAGGAGAAGAAATTCAAGACAACCCCCTCTGCCGGAAAAGTCACTGAGACAGTCTTCTGGGACTGTGATGGCGTTAATCTCGTGGATGTGATGCCAAGAGGATCAACCATCAATTCAGAGGCATACGTGAAGACTCTGAATAAACTCAACTGTCTCCGATGTGTTTGATCGTTCAAGAATCCAGCAGAAATATTGCTCTAACACGATAATGCACACACATGTCTGAGATCCCGGGAACACATCGTCAAATTGGGTTGGACATCACTGCCTCATCCAACCAACAGTCCAGACCTGGCACCCTCAGACTTCCATCTCTTTAGACCGCTTAAAGATTCTCTACAGGGAACACACTTTGAAGATAACGGTAGTGTGTTACCCCTACAGGACAAGGGCTTTTACCAGCAGGAAACAGATGCTCTTCCGCAACGTTGGCATACGGTCATAGAATGTGATGGAGACTACGCAGAAAAATACGACATCGACAAGGTATTTTAATGTATGTTCTCGTCAAATTCTGAAGCTTAACAATTAATATGTTCTGAGAAAAAAATGCGGGGCATTACTTACTGAACTACCCTCGCGTACAGCTTATAAAGTTACTTCCAATGAGATTTTCGGACACGGAAACGTAATCCAACTGATGACGCACACAAATCAGTCACGGAATCGTTGAGTCTCTCACAGCCAGTTCTTGATGTACTGCACACTGTGCCATCCACCAGGTAATCGCGCTGACGCTTGTTTCATAGTTTACCCGACAATATAAGAACCGACGAAGTGGATCAGCGAGAACTTTGGGTCAACAAAGGAAGCGCAGAGGCCACTCGGACCAACAGCAGTATACTTAGGCACAGCGCACTTGCGGAAAGGTTTACGGTGGGATGACAGGGGCGCACATCGACACTGACGTCGCTCGACATAAACTGCGCCGCCCGCAGACACCCACGGACAAACTGGCCAAGGCGGAGTACGCGCCGAGTGACAGGAGTCACACACGAGCTGTGGAATGTACCTCGCTGTGAACGGGAACTAGGCACACGCCTACAAAAGCCATTAGAGTTGCACAAGGCTGTGCATGTACGTCTATAAGAGTACTCTGCAATTAACACATAACTATATATGACGGTAGTATCTGTTCCCGAAAGAACAGTTACCGTGGATGACCATGTAGCTTTGCTAGATATGAAATGATAATTAAATGGACACCCTAGCTGCAAACAGGCGTTGATGTACTTCATTAACATGTTATGTGGTCATGTTGGGAATGTGGATCTCACGGGGAGCGTGCAAGGGATAAGTCCCTGCAGACCCACTATCCTCTGTGCCCGCGGTGGCTCAGATGGAGAGAGCGTCTGCCATGTAAGCAGGAGATCCCTGGTTCGAGTCCCGGTCGAGGCACACATTTTCAACATGTTCCTAATGAAGTACATCAACGCCTGTCCATTTAATTATCATTTCATAACACGTAACTGTTTGGCGGCTGGTTCGTGGAAACACTTTTTGACTATATCTTGATCGTCCCACTGTCGAATATCCCGTGGGAAAAACAGACGCGTAAATCTTGCCGTACTAGCTCTGATTGCTCTTATTTCTTTTACGATACCCGTTCCTCCCTACGAAGGTGGAAGTCAACAAAATATCTGGCACTAGGAGGAGATACCTGCTGATTGAAATTTCGCGAAAACATCTTGCTGCAACAAAAAGTCTTTGTTTTATGATTCCCACCCACAATTGAGGATGTGCAAGATGACGATCAGCTTGGCTTTAGGAAAGGTAAAGACAGCAGAGAGGCAAAACCAAAGAAAAATCAATGCACGTTCGTAGGATTTGCTGATTTGGGAAAAGCGTTCGAAAATGTTCGAAATTTTGAAAAAAATAGGGGTAAGCTACACGGAGAGATGGGTAATATAAAATACGTGCAAGAGCAAGACGGAATAATAAGAGTGATCGACTGAGAACGAAGTGCTCGGATTAAAAAGGGTGTAAGACAGGGACGTGATCTTTCCCCCCTATTGCTCAATCTGTACATCGAAGAAGCATTGATGCAAATAAAAGAAAGCCTGAGGAGAAAGGCTATCAATGATACGATTCGCTGATGACATTGCTGTTCTGAGTGAAACTGAAGACGAATTACATTATATGCTGAATGGAGTGAACTATCTAATGAGTGCAGAAAGCGGACTGAGAGCAAATCGAAGGAAGACGGAAGTATTGAGAGGTAGCAGAACTGAGAACAGCGAGAAACTTAACATCAGGATTAATGGTCCCGAACTAGCTGAGGTTATGGAATTCTGCTACCTGGGCAGCAAAATAACCAATGACGGACGGGGCAAGGAGGACATTCAAGGCAGACTAGCAATGGCATAAAGGGAATTTCTGGCCAAGAGAAATCTACTATTATCAAAGATAGGTCTTAATTTCAGGAATAAATTTCTGAGAATGTACGTTAGGAGCGCAGCATTGTATGGTAGTGAAACATGGGCTGTGGGAAAACAGGAACAGTAGACAATCGAAGCATTTGAGATGTGGCGTGACAGACGAATGTTGAAAATTCTGGGCAGAATCGTATAGGAAAGGAATATGAGGAAAACACTGACAAGGAGGAGGGACAGGGTGATAGGGCATCTTTTAAGACATCAGTGAATGACTTCCATGGTACTCTATGGAGCTGTAGAGAGCAAAAACTGTAGAGTAAAACCCAGATTGAATACATTTAGCAAATACCTGAAGACGTAGGTTGCAAGTGCTACTCTGACATGAAGAGGTTGGCATCAAACCAACCGGAAGACTGAAAAAAAATGCACCCAGTTGCTTACCATATCCATGACACTTGCTTCTGTTTCTAGATAATACGTAACAGTAGCTTTTATTTTAACTTCTTGGAAGTCCTCCAGCGATACTATCACGTAACAATCCCGTTCCACGAAGCAATTTTCCAGAAGAGGACGGAAAAGCGTATTACAGGCAGTCTGTTTAGCATATTTCTTGCACCTCGTAAGTGTTCTGAAAGTTCATTAGAGGCTGCTTATGAACTATGTCATTAAACCTTCTGGAAACGTAGAAACATGACAACCATTTGAGATCCCCAGTCGATAGCAATTATGACTTCTTGC
Source organism: Schistocerca americana (assembly GCF_021461395.2). Classification (NCBI taxonomy): domain Eukaryota; kingdom Metazoa; phylum Arthropoda; class Insecta; order Orthoptera; family Acrididae; genus Schistocerca; species Schistocerca americana. Next base: position 556,676,424 of record NC_060124.1, on the reverse strand, counting down.
GACTAAAGAGCCAGTTGTGTTCCACGACAATGATAGTTGCAGAATCCATGCTGGTTCTATGTCAATAGATTGTTTTCTCCAAAATTTTCGTAATGATGGAAGGTAGTATATGTTCCAAGATCAATCCTACATCAAACCGATGCCAACGATGCGTGGCTAAAATTCAGCAGTTCACTTGTATTTCCTTTGTTGTGGTTGTTGTTGTTGTTGTTGTGGTCTTCAGTCCTGAGACTGGTTTGATGCAGCTCGCCTTGCTGCTCTATCCTGTGCAAGCTTCTTCATCTCCCACTACCTACTGTAGCCTACATCCTTCTGAATCTGCTTAGTGTATTCATCTCTAGGTCTCCCTCTACGATTTTTACCCTCCACGCTGCCCTCCAGTACTGAATTGGTGATACCTTGATGCCTCAGAACATGTCCTACCAACCGATCCCTTCTTATAGTCAAGTTGTGCCACAAACTCCTCTTCTCCCCAGTTCTGTTCAATACCTCCTCATTAGTTATGTGATCTACACATCTAATCTTCAGCATTCTTCTGTAGCATCACGTTTCGAAAGCTTCTATTCTCGTCTAAACCATTTATCGTCCATGTTTCACTTCCATACATGGCTACACTCCATACAAATACTTTCAGAAACGACTTCCTGACACTTAAATCAATACTCGATGTTAACAAATTTCTCTTCTTCAGAAAAGCTTTCTATTTTGCTCCCCAAATTGCAAAAGTCCTTTACTACTTTAAGTGTCTCATATGCTAATCTAATTCCCTCAGCATCACCCGACTTAATTCGACTACATTCCATTACCCTTGTTTTTCCTTTTGTTGACGTTCATCCTATACCCCCCTTTCAAGAAACTGTCCACTCCGTTCAACTGGTCATCAAAGTCCTTTGCTGTTTCTGACAGAATTACAATGTCATCGGGGAACCTCAAAGTTTTTTTTCGTCTCCATGGATTTTAATACCTACTCCGAACTTTTCTTTTGTTTCCTTTAGTGCTTGCTCAATATACAGATTGAATAACATCGGGGAGAGGCTACAACCCTGTCTCACTCCCTTCCCAACCACTGCTTCCCTTTCATGTCCCTCGGTTCTTATAACTGCCACCTGGTTTCTGTACAAATTGTAAATAGCCTTTCGCTCCCTGTATTTTTCCCCTGCCACCTTCAGAATTGGAAAGAGAGAATTCCAGTCAACATCGTCAAAAGCTTTCTCTAACTCTACAAATGCTAGAAACGTAGGTTTGCCTTTCCTTAATCTTTCTTCTAAGATAAGTCCTACGGTCAGTATTGCCTCATGTGTTCCAACATTTCCGCGGAATCCAAACTGATCTTCCCCGTGGTCGGCTTCTACCAGTTTTTCCATTCGTCTGTAAAGAATTCGCGTTAGTATTTTGCAGCTGTGACTTATTAAACTGATAGTTCGGTAATTTTCACATCTGTCAACACCTGCTTTCTTTAGGATTGGAATTATTATATTCTTCTTGAAGTCCGAGGGAATTTCGCCCGTCTCATACATCTTGCTCACCAGATGGTAGAGTTTTGTCAGGACTGTCTCTCCCAAGGCTGTCAGTAGCTCTAATGGAATGTTGTCTACTCCCGGGGCCTTGTTTCGACTTAGGTCTGTCAGTGCTCTGTCAAACTCTTCACGCAGTATCGTATCTCCCATTTCATCTTCATCTACCTCCTCTTCCATTTCCATAATATTGTCCTCAAGAAAATCGCCCCTGTATAGACCCTCTATATACTCCTTCCACCTTTCTGCTTTCCTTTCTTTGCTTAGAACTGGGTTTCCATCTGAGCTCTTGATATTCATGCAAGCGGTCCTCTTTTCTCCAAAGGTCTCTTTAGTTTTCCTGCATGCAGTATCTATCTTACCCCTCGTGAGATAAGTCTCTACATCCTTACATTTGTCCTCTAGCCATCCCTGCTTAGCCATTTTGCACTTCCTGTCGATCTCATTTGTGAGACGTTTGTATTCCTTTTTGCCTGCTTCACTTACTGCATTTTTATATTTTCTCCTTCCATCAATTAAATTCAGTATCTCTTCTGTTACCCAAGGATTTCTACTAGCCCTCGTCTTTTTACCTAGTTGGTCCTCTGCTGCCTTCACTATTTCATTCCTCAAAGCTACCCATTCTTCTTCTACTGTATTTCTTTCCCCCATTTCCTGTCAATTGTTCCCTTATGCTCTCCCTCAACCTCTGTACAACCTCTGGTTTAGTCAGTTTATCCAGGTCCCATCTTCTTAAATTGCCAACTTTTTGCAGTGTCTTCAGTTTTAATCGGCAGTTCATGAACAACAGATTGTGGTCAGAGTCCACATCTTCCCCTGGAAATGTCTTACAATTGAAAATCTGGTTCCTAAATCTCTGTCTTACCAGTATATAATCTATCTGAAACCTTCTAGTATCCCCAGGGCTCTTCCATGTATACAACCTTCTTACATGATTCTTGAACCAAGTGTTAGATATGATTAAGTTATGATCTGTGCAAAATTCTACCAGGCGTCCTCTTTCATTTCTTAGCCCCAATCCATATTCACCTACTACGTTTCCCGACGCCCGGGTTCCCGGGTTCGATTCCCGGCCGGGTCAGGGATTTTCTCTGCCTCGTGATGGCTGGGTGTTGTGTGCTGTCCTTAGGTTAGTTAGGTTTAAGTAGTTCTAAGTTCTAGGGGACTGATGACCATAGATGTTAAGTCCCATAGTGCTCAGAGCCATTTATTTACTACGTTTCCTTCTCTCCCTTTTCCTACTCTCGAATTCCAGTCACCCATGACTATTAAATTTTCGTCTCCCTTCACTACCTGAATAATTTCTTTTATCTCATCATAAATTTCGTAAATTTCTTCATCATCTGCAGAGTTAGTAGGCATATAAACTTGTACTACTGTAGTAGACGTGGGCATCGTGTCTATCTTGGCGACAATAATGCGTTCACTACGCTGTTTGTAGTAGCTTAACCGCACTCCTATTTTTTTTTATTCATTATTAAACCTGCCCCTGCACTACCCCTATTTGATTTTGTATTTATAACCCTGTATTCACCTGACCAAAAGTCTTGTTCCTCCTGCCACCCAACTTTACTAATTCCAACTATATCTAACTTTAACCTATCCATTTCCCTTTTTAAATTCTCTAACCTACATGCCTGATTAAGGGATCTGACATTCCACGCTCCGATCCGTAGAACGCCAGTTTTCTTTCTCCTGATAACGACATCCTCTTGAGTAGTCCCCGCCCGGAGATCCGAATGGGGGACTATTTTACCTCCGGAATATTTTACCCAAGAGGACGCCATCATCATTTAATCACACAGTAAAGCTGCATGCCCTCGGGAAAAACTAAGGCTGTAGTTTCCCCTTGCTTTCAGCCGTTCGCAGTACCACAACAGCAAGGCCGATTTGGTTAGTGTTACAGCGCCGGATCAGTCAATCATGCAGACTGTTGCCCCTGCATCTACTGAAAAGGCTTCTGCCCCTCTTCAGGAACCACGCGTTTGTCTGGCCTCTCAACAGATACCCCTCCGATGTGGTTGCACCTACGGTACGACTATCTGTATCGTTGAGGCACGCAAGCCTCCCCACCAACGGCAAGATCCTTGGTTCATAGGGATGATTTCCTTTGTAATTGATACGATTCGTCTACCTTTAAAGATTTTGATTGTTGGTCTTCGTCCCACGGACGATCGCATATGATTTCTAAAAATTGAACTATTTCACCAGAGTATTCCAAATGGAACCTAATGTGATACACTACGTGTATCTAATTCCCAATAACTCCTGTTGCTACCTGTTCTTCATTCGAATTCTGGAATATTTACTGCATCCTTTTTGGTTAAGGAATTTCAGTAAACGGTGTTTAGTAACTTTGCTTAAGTGAAGCTGTCGTCGGTTATACTTCCATAGAGCAGAGACTGTGTTGCTTGTGTCTTGACTCTGGTATCCTTAAAGCTCGACCAAAATAGCTTCCTATTTACTGCCTGATTTCGGGAGAGAGTTCCTTTGTGGCAGCTACTAAAATCACCTGTTTCAAGTTTCAAGCATCTGAAAACCGATTACAATATCGATTTTGCGCTGTTTTAAACGTGGCAAGCCTGTATCCAGTTCCTGACTTGTTTTGTGTGCCCTGGGTGATACCAGCATTTCCAACAACAGAGAAGGAATATCTCAAAATAAACAAGCCATGGATTCCGCCTTAGCAGCGAACTCCCCTCGCCAGTAGAAAGGAAACTAGCGGAGTACTCGCCAGGAAAAAGCCCGTGGGCACTGCACGTGTGGTATAGGCTAGATTCCATTCCGCCAGCTGGAGGGCAATGCCAATCAACTGTGATGGAGAAATGTTAGGTAAACTACAAAACAACTTTCGGGTGGAGATTCAGAGATAAATCGTCAGCAAACATTGCGCCAGCAGACTGTATAAACTTACTACTGACTGTGTTTTTTCGGATTACAACTAGTACGGAAGAAGAACACAGGTGAGAAACAGCATTTCGTATTTACACGCCTCTGCAGCAGGAAAACGGGACCTGCTCGTTAAACAGGCGAACATTCTCTCTCTCTCTCTCTCTCCCTCATTTCTTTTTGTTTGTAATAATACTTTTGATAAAGTCACGACCGAGCCGTGGTAAAAATTGCTGTTTTGAAGAGCGCGCCGCAGCGCGTAGTGTGAAGCAGTCGCCCTTCGTTTCTGGCGATGGCGCCGCTGTGGCAACCGCATCTTTGGTGTCTCCCTCTGGTGGGAAAGGGGAAAGGTTGCCTGTTAACGTGCATTTAAGGGGCGCTAAGAGCTCGCCAGTTGGTCAGTTAGTGTCTGTCTGTCGTTCGCAGTGCTAGTATGTCTGTCGTTCGGATCAACTTTTAAAGCCGGCACTCCGCCAGTAAGAGAACTCAGCGAGTGGTCGCCCGGTCGAGGCTTAGTTCCTGCATCTGAGTCTGCGCGTTAGGCCGCCAGTCTGCTCGAGTTTGTTCAGGCAATGATCACTGGCGGTTGGATCGATCGGATGGTCAGTCGCGCACTGAGACACATGATGACTTGTCCGTCTTGAGCGTCGGCGCATGTGAGGTCGCCACGTGAGTCCAGTGGGACGCGGCGTATAGCGAGGGGTAGTGGCTTCGCGGTCAACGCGGGAGCAACAGGAGTCAACCCACGACACCAGTCTGGCCGGTGCGAGCTGCGACACCGTGAGACGGGAGATCGGCGCGCCTTCCTGCGTCCGTTGAAGTGGCTGAGAGCGATTTGGGGCTGCTGCGCCAGGTCTTCTAGAGAAATCGCAGTTTATTAGAAGTTCAGTGATTGGTGATATGTTGTTTGATTTACCCTTGTTAAATTCTACTTGTTTTCTTGGTGAGGTCACCAGCCGTTTTGCTTTGGGGTCGTCCCACCATTCTTCTCCGTTTGCCCAACCACGGGAAGGTGGTTGTTTATAAATTGGGTGGTCCGTTTTTCCCTTGTGGAGTAGGGGCGGGTTAGAGCAACCTGCGGTTCGGGTTGCTCGGTAATCTCCCTATCAATCAACCGTACGTTAGTAGCTGTCTCTGTCATGTTTGTCGGATTTGGTGTGTTAACGAATTTATTGCTTGGAGTGTAACGGCCTAATACCTGAAATATGTTTTGATCTTTGGAAACTTTGATATTATTGCCTATGATCTTGAGAGGCGGTATCTGTGTACTGTAGAGCGTCTTAACTATTGTTTGGCCAGCCTCGTAGAATTTTATATAACATTGCATTTCATGGGCTTTTATTTAAATGATCATTTTAGTATATAAAGTTGCCACCCTTTTACCGTAAGACTTTTCTTAGAAGTTAAAATCAAGTTGCACCTTCGGTGGCAATGTTCATATTTTAATTGTTAATGTTTTGTACCATTTCCATCCCTCCTACGGGGGGTGCATAGTTTGTGTGCTTGTGCAAATTGTTAAAACTCTTAGTTTAAAGTAATGTGGTGTGTTGCAGATTTGCACCAGTGTAGTCTTTCAGAGGCTGTTGTAAGCGGTCGTAACTACGGCCGTGTCAAAAGGGAGCGGCAAGGTTCTCTTCCCGAAAGCTCATACAGTCAAAACTTGTTTCTCTCTGCCTCTGAATAAATTGTAACTTTGATATTTAGAGGGTGCTTTTTGATTATAATTTTAAATCTGTGTCTTTTAAAAAATGCTTTTAGGCACTATTAAAGTGAATAAAATTCCATTTCTTAAAAGGAATTTGGTTATGATTTCATCAGTTACTCCCTGGCAACTACTTCCATGCTTACATTGTGTGATTAAATGTGTTAACGTTCTTGATGAATCGCTAGTAAATAAAATAAATTCTTAAGAATATTTTTTGAACATAAACCACGTTTCAACGACGTCTGGTCCTTGGGTCCATCAAATGTACAGGGTGATTCAAAAAGAATACCACAACTTTAAAAATGTGTATTTAATGAAAGAAACATAATATAACCTTCTGTTATACATCATTACAAAGAGTATTTAAAAAGGTTTTTTTTCACTCAAAAACAAGTTCAGAGATGTTCAATATGGCCCCCTCCAGACACTCGAGCAATATCAACTCGATACTCCAACTCGTTCCACACTCTCTGTAGCATATCAGGCGTAACAGTTTGGATAGCTGCTGTTATTTCTCGTTTCAAATCATCAATGGTGGCTGGGAGAGGTGGCCGAAACACCATATCCTTAACATACCCCCATAAGAAAAAATCGCAGGGGGTAAGATCAGGGCTTCTTGGAGGCCAGTGATGAAGTGCTCTGTCACGGGCTGCCTGGCGGCCGATCCATCGCCTCGGGTAGTTGACGTTCAGGTAGTTACAGACAGATAAGTGCCAATGTGGTGGCGCTCCATCCTGCTGAAATATGAATTGTTGTGCTTCTTGTTCGAGCTGAGGGAACAGCCAATTCTCTAACATCTCCAGATACTGTAGTCCAGTTACAGTAGCACCTTCGAAGAAAAAGGGACCAAAAACTTTATTGGCTGAAATGGCACAGAAAACGTTCACCTTAGGCGAGTCACGTTCATACTGAGTCGTTTCCCGCGGATTCTCAGTGCCCCATATACAGACATTGTGACGGTTGACTTTCCCGTTAGTGTGGAAAGTTGCTTCATCACTAAACACAATCTTTGAAACGAAAGATTCATCTGTTTCCATTTGAGCAAGGATAAAATCACAGAAATCGATTCTTTTAATCTTATCAGCTGCAGACAGTGCTTGAACCAATTACAGACGATAAGGTTTCATAACTAACCTTTTTCGTAGGACTCTCCATACAGTTGATTGTGGAATTTGCAGCTCTCTGCTAGCTCTGCGAGTCGATTTTCCTGGGCTGCGAACAAATGCTTGCTGGATGCGTGCTACATTTTCATCACTCGTTCTCGGCCGTCCAGAACTTTTCCCATTGCACAAACACCCATCCTCTGTAAACTGTTTATACCAACGTTTAATACACCACCTATCAGGAGGTTTAACACCATACTTCGTTCGAAATGCACGCTGAACAACTGTCGTCGATTCACTTCTGCCGTACTCAATAACACAAAAAGCTTTCTGTTGAGCGGTCGCCATCTTAGCATCAACTGACACTGACGCCTAGTCAACAGCGCCTCAAGCGAACAAATGTACAACTAAATGAAACTTTATAGCTCCCTTAATTCGCCGACAGATAGTGCTTAGCTCTGCCTTTTGTCGTTGCAGAAGTTTTAAATTCCTACAGTTGTGGTATTCTTTTTGAATCACCCTGTATACTTACTCTATCACACATTTGTCCCAGTGGTGTTTCTGTTTCGTTGCTGTTCTTTTGGGAACTTCTTTCAGAATTTAGTTCGACGCAAAAGGCCTACAGTTTAAGTTTAGATTAGAATTTCTAACCTAACTGGATGTAATCATAACAGTTACGAAATATTTTCTTTCTGCCGGAAGTTAATTATACAGTTCGACAGGACGGGAAGTCGCAATACGCCCTAAGACAAGAAATAATAAATGAACGAACCACTAAGGAATTATCCAAATGTTAAATCGAAAGATGTGATGTACATGTACAGAAAAACAAATGATTACAATTTCGGAAAAATTGAGAGATTTGTTCAGGAGAAAGAACTGCACCAACTAAAAACTCGTTGATCTGCCTCTGGCCCCTATGTAAGCTGTTATTCGGCTTGGTATTGACTGAGATAATTTTTGGATGGCCTCCGGAGGGGATCTTGCCAAATTTCGTCCAATCGCCGCATTGGATACGTAACTTCCCCACTACGCATATCTTAATTTAACCAAAATTTATGTCCCACTCTATAAAAACTCCACGTGTTAGCAAACTATGAACCGACAAACTGTTAACCAACTTAAACTCGTATGCTAACCTTTGTCTAAACAAAATATAATTTGAATTGAACTGTATCTGGTTTGATTACAAGTTGCCTTTGTATTAAACGTGCAACAGAAGTCAAACAATTATCCGGCGTAATCAAAAATCCCACTTAGCTCGCGTCTTGACAACACTGTCGCAGATTTCTCAAAGCACAACAGCAAGCAAGCAGCGGGTAAGCTATATTTCTATTTTAAAATAAAATTTCCAAACTGATGGATACCATTTAGTACAATGTGGAAATGCATAGTGATAAATTTTCTTTAAACAGTGCGCTGGGCAGAGTAACTACTATGAAATGGTATCTCAAGACAACGGTTTTAGAGTGAAGCAAATATTCACAATGTAAATATTCGCGTGACCACACATAACATGGTCTGAACAATACCAAGGTTAACAAAGTGAACAATGATTTAAAAAGGGTGTAATGTCAACAGAGAATTTCTATAAAAATGAAACAGTTTAATCATTTGCTATGTTAATGCATGACTGAGAAAATTGGGATAGTCTTTCCCTCAGCTATTAGCAAGTGAACAGAGTTAACTAGCTGGCAATAATCGTTTCCTCAAACTAGTTTCGCAATGTTGCAGTCTTATTTCAAACTTCTTCTCTTAAAAAAAGTAACATTAAAAAAAAATGTTGAAATGTGTGTGAAACCTTATGGGACTTAACTGTTAAGGTCATCAGTCTCTAAGCTTACACACTACTTAACCTAAATTATCTAAGGACAAACACACACACTCGAACCTCCGCCGGGACCAGCCGCACAGTCCATGACTGCAGCGCCCCTGACCGCACGGCTAATCCTGCGCGGCAAAAAGTAACATTACTCAACATTTATATTCTTTTCTCCTTTCAGTAAAAACATCATATTCATTCTTTCTGTCCTTTTCAATAAATCTTTCCTCACCTAACACATACCATCACAAGTCAACACAGCACTACTGAATACGTCCATCACCTAAGACACTTCAACTGAGAATGTATCGGACTGCACAGAGGCAAAGACTGTACGACAAGACCAAAGATCGTTTAACAACAACTTGACTTGCTCTCGATCTGACGTGCACATCGATAACTTACAAAAAACAAATATGACATGTCCGCCTCACACGTCGTTAAAATCCCTAGATGGTTGTAGGGTTCTGCCCGTAATGCTCCAAAAGTTTAGAATTGGGGAAAGATCGGCAGTCCTTGCGGGGAAAGGTAGGATTTGGCAAGCATGTAGACAAACGCCGTGTGCGGGCGGTAGTTATCTTGCTGAAATGGAAGGCCAGGGTGGTTTTCCATGAAGGGCAACAAAACGGGACGTAGAATATAGCCACATACCACTGCGCTGTGAAGGAGCCGCGAGTGACAACCAAAGGGGTCCTCCTGTGAAAAGAATTGGAACCCCAAACCAACGCTCCTGGTTATGGAGCCCTATGGTTGGCGAAAGTCAATGTGCCATCCCACTGGTGTTTCTGGTGTCTCCAGACACGCGCTTGCTGTTCATCGAGGCTCCATCACTGAAGACAATTCTACTCCAGAAAATGAAATGTAAAGCCGAAGACGTGAAAGTTGCGAGCGATATCTTCTTATCTCGTGTTTTCTACTGAAAATGTCGTGCTTGTACTCTTGTTAACTTTACTATTACAGAGATCGCCAAAACTTTATTTTGTTTTTTTTAATTGGTCCTGTGGGCAACAAATAACATACTTGGTCTTTCTGCTGCCACTGCTTGATCTGCTGCATTCTAATTATTTAACAAAAACATAAAGAACCTATTATTCATACTGAGTGCAATACATGTTCTGTATGGCGGCTCCTGCTGTTGCTGCGGCTGCTGCTGCTTACTACAACTACATATAATTCAAGAGAAAGGGTTTGGTCAAATCTGAACTCGATAAATGATAACCCAAACAAGTAATAAACTATATTCTGAAAGCGATTCTTTCTCATTCAGTTAACAAAACGCTAGAAGCTCTTTGAACAATCGCTTAGTACGTAAATCTGCTTCCAGTGGCATTAAAGCAATATTACAAATTAATCAAACTCTTGAGACAGACTGAAATACTTCTCAATTGAATACATAATGAAACAATTCCCTGACAATTACAAAAGTAATCAATGAAAAAAATCAATACTTAATCTAACAATGGTTTCCCCTTAAGAATTCAACTCCTATCATTATCAAAATTACCGTCTGCTGCTACGCACATACACAAACCGTTTTTTTTAATTTAATAAGCGCGCTGCAAATTATAAAAAATATCAACTCAATACCAAATCGTGTGTCGCTGCTGGCGGACACGGCAGTACGGCAGCTCGGCGACGACCCCTCGCCCAACACACGTGCGCACCACAGCAGGCAGGCTCCTACCCTGGCTTCAAAACTGCCACTAGTTAATCCGTGCGCTGCGAGGCGCGACAACAGTATCTTAGATTCCAGCAAGTGAGAATGCAGGACTGCTTCCCCGTCCGGCTCCTCAAAAGCGTTCTTCTGAGCTGCCTCGCATACACTTCTCAAATACACTACTGGAAATTGAAATAAGAACACCGTGAATTCATTGTACCAGGAAGGGGAAACTTTATTGACACATTCCTGGGGTCAGATACATCACATGATCACACTGACAGAACCACAGGCACATAGACACAGGCAACAGAGCATGCACAATGTCGGAATTAGTACAGTGTATATCCACCTTTCGCAGCAATGCAGGCTGCTATTCTCCCATGGAGACGATCGTAGAGATGCTGGATGTAGTCCTGTGGAACGGCTTGCCATGCCATTTCCACCTGGCGCCTCAGTTGGACCAGCGTTCGTGCTGGACGTGCAGACCGCGTGAGACGACGCTTCATCCAGTCCCAAACATGCTCAATGGGGGACAGATCCGGAGATCTTGCTGGCCAGGGTAGTTGACTTACACCTTCTAGAGCACGTTGGGTGGCACGGGATACATGCGGATGTGCATTGTCCTGTTGGAACAGCAAGTTCCCTTGCCGGTCTAGGAATGGTAGAACGATGGGTTCGATGACGGTTTGGATGTACCGTGCACTATTCAGTGTCCCCTCGACGATCACCAGTGGTGTACGGCCAGTGTAGGAGATCGCTCCCCACACCATGATGCCGGGTGTTGGCCCTGTGTGCCTCGGTCGTATGCAGTCCTGATTGTGGCGCTCACCTGCACGGCGCCAAACACGCATACGACCATCATTGGCGCCAAGGCAGAAGCGACTCTCATCGCTGAAGACGACACGTCTCCATTCGTCCCTCCATTCACGCCTGTCGCGACACCACTGGAGGCGGGCTGCACGATGTTGGGGCGTGAGCGGAAGACGGCCTAACGGTGTGCGGGACCGTAGCCCAACTTCATGGAGACGGTTGCGAATGGTCCTCGCCGATACCCCAGGAGCAAGAGTGTCCCTAATTTGCTGGGAAGTGGCGGTGCGGTCCCCTACGGCACTGCGTAGGATCCTACGGTCTTGGCGTGCATCCGTGCGTCGCTGCGGTCCGGTCCCAGGTCGACGGGCACGTGCACCTTCCGCCGACCACTGGCGACAACATCGATGTACTGTGGAGACCTCACGCCCCACGTGTTGAGGAATTCGGCGGTACGTCCACCCGGCCTCCCGCATGCCCACTATACGCCCTCGCTCAAAGTCCGTCAACTGCACATACGGTTCACGTCCACGCTGTCGCGGCATGCTACCAGTGTTAAAGACTGCGATGGAGCTCCGTATGCCACGGCAAACTGGCTGACACTGACGGCAGCGGTGCACAAATGCTGCGCAGCTAGCGCCATTCGACGGCCAACACCGCGGTTCCTGGTGTGTCCGCTGTGCCGTGCGTGTGATCATTGCTTGTACAGCCCTCTCGCAGTGTCCGGAGCAAGTATGGTGGGTCTGACACACCGGTGTCAATGTGTTCTTTTTTCCATTTCCAGGAGTGTACATCATCGAACCAACTCCGCTTTACACGTTAATAGCTGCACGTAGTCTTGACACCTGAACTTCCTAGATATTCTATGGTGACCGACATTTGGATCCCATCCATCTACTATCATACTAGCTATATGCAACCCGCAATTCTTGTGTTCCTTGAGCACAAGGAAGCCAGCTTTTCGCTTTGCGCCCAGGCATGTAGACAAGCCAGCAACATCCATCTGACTGATTCGTTTCTACCCAGTCGCCATGCTTAACCACCTCTAACCATGCTAATTGTTTCTGCAACTCGCATCTCCCTGGAACCGTGCTCTACGCTCTGTCTTTCTCCTCTTTTGTACACGAATATTCTTGAACCACCTCACCCTCTTCACCTCCCACAGTACACCACTACCTCCTTGTCACTCCAGAAATATCAGCAGAGTCTCCAGTTCATTTTCACTAATGTATCTTCAGGTACAATCAGCGACTTTTGGAGAGAAATTCTTGCAAAACCAAGCTCTAACTATAGTACGAATCACACACACCTCGTCCCCATGAGCACTGACAAAACGTTTACAATCTTTCCAACCTATTAATTAAAACAGTTCCAGAGACTAATCCTTGACTGTAAATTAACAGAGAAATCCCACCTACTAAACATTTATCTGAAAGCTCACAGTAGACTATGGCGACCATTACTGCTAACCGGCCGAACGAGGATATTGCCTCACTCTTATCCTTCATCACACCCACAATGCTTTGTTGTGACCCATCTTCTATAAAGCCGAAGTCTCTTCCGCAACTTCTCCACCATATCTGCTACTTTCCTTCGATATTCTAGGGCCTACAAAGTAGTTAATGTTGCATTCTCTTTATCTGCATTTGTGTCGTTTCATTGTCTCTGTAGAGCTCTGCCATGGGAAGCAAAGAATGGAGATCGGTTGGTGGCCGGTATCCTCGTTCTGTAACACAAACTGCACGCTTTTAATAACTGGGTTCTATATTCATAAACAAAGAGCTACTTAAAAGTTTCCATGTGCTGTGGTACAAACTCTCTTCTGTATAGTCGACATATCCTCAATGCTGTTGAAGTAGAAGTCCGCTATGTTTACTGCAAGGCTGCTATGTGCTGCCTGTCTCTATGCAGGATGTTAAGTCTGCGACTCCGTCACAGTGACACATTGGAACTCCACGGCGTACAGGCTCGAACTAACTGACTAAACTGGAACTAACTAACTGACTGACTGGCCCTCCGGTCCGCAGCGGCGATCCTAAATACTAACAGCTGAGAGGGCGTTGGCGGCGAGTTTCCAGCGAGTCTTGTCGTTGGCCTCTATCGATACTCTCATAACTTCTGCGCCAGCGTACGTCAGCGCCGTCAGCATGTGTGCATGATTCACACTCGCCTCTCTGTGTTTCTCTATCTTCCTCGTTCGTCTCAGTATCGTAGTATCCTTCCAAATGTTAGAAAGTGTTCATCATGTAACGTAGATTAACATTCATACTTTCAGTGATTTTTCTTACAAGGGAACCTCCCCATCGCACCCCCCTCAGATTTAGTTATAAGTTGGCACAGTGGATAGGCCTTGAAAAACTGAGCACAGATCAATTGAGAAAACAGGAAGAAGTTGTGTGGAACTGTGGAAAAATAAGCGAAATATACAAACTGAGTAGTTCAATGCAAGATATGCCACATTAAGGACGGTGGGAATGCAGGAGTGCCGTGGTCTCGTGGTAACGTGAGCAGTTGTGGAACGGAAGGTCCTTGGTTCAAATCTTGCTTCAAGTGAAAATTATAATTTGTTATTTTCAGTTTATGTGACAGACTCTTGTGTTTTCATCACTTTTTTGGGAGTGATTATCACATCCACAAGAAAACCTAAATCGGGCAAGGTAGAAGAATCTTTTTACCCATTCGCCAAGTGTACAAGTTAGGTGGGTCGACAACATATTCCTGTCATGTGACGCACATGCCGTCACCAGTGTCGTATAGAATATATCAGATGTGTTTTCCTGTGGAGGAATCGGTTGACCTATGACCTTGCAATCAAATGTTTTCTGTTCCCATTGGAGAGGCACGTCCTTTCGTCTACTAATCGCACGGTTTTGCGATGCGGTCGCAAAACACAGACACTAAACTTATTACAGTGAACAGAGATGTCAATGAACGAACGGACAGATAATAACTATACAAAAATAAAGGAAGTAAAATTTTCACTCGAGGGAAGACTTGAACCAAGGACCTCTCGTTCTGCAGCTGCTCACGCTACCACGGGACCACGGCGCTCCGAAGCTCACATTTTCCATTATGATGCTTATGTCGCCCATGGACTACTCAGTTTGTATATTTTGCTTATTTTTTCACAGTTCCACACAACTTCTTCCTGTTTTCTCAATTGATCTGTGTTCAGTTTATCAACGCCTATCCACTGTGCCAGCTTATAACTAAATCTGAGGGGGGTGCGATGGGGAGGTTCCCTTGTTAGTTGATACTTTCACACCCATAATTTAGTAGAATATATGCAACCTTTAACGAAATATGTTTAGAGTAATTACATTAGGAAGTTTATGTGGCCGACAAAGAAAAAAAAAAGGTATAAGCTTGTGATTTACTGCTTCTTTTTATGTCTTCTGTCCTTTATGTGTGTCCATTGGGTCTTGTGTAACAACTTCTCCACTCAGCTTCTTTCACAAGTTCGCAGTCAACTTCATGTCATAACTTTGTTGTTCACTGCATTTAACCTTGCTACTACAGTCTTCTGTCCACTGCACTTGATCTTGCTGTTAGGTTAACTGAGGCATCATGGAACAGTAGAGGGCAGCAGCGGTTGTTGTGGTAAGGCAGACAGGAGGGGAAGTGCGGGGCCAGGAGCGTGCGCAGGCAACGTGAGTGGATGACTTCGTTACGGAGACTCCCTGGTGCTGTTTGTCCGCGTGCGCGAGCGTGTGCGTGTTCGTGTGCGTGCGTGTGTATGTGTGTGTGTGTGTGTGTGTGTGTGTGTGTGTGTGTGTGTGTGTGTGAGTGTATTTATGATAACATGTGAATAAAATAAGTTCAAGAAGATATTGATAATGCTGGCATAGTATTGCGTATTAGCTGTGGAATTCGTACTAGGAATCGTAACCTCCAGAGTAACAGTTACAAAAATTACGGTTTTTTCTGCAGTATTTTAAAATACAGGGAGCGAAAGGCTATTTACAATTTGTACAGAAACCAGATGGCAGCTATAAGAGTCGAGGGCCGTGAAAGGGGAGTAGTGGCTGGGAAGGGAGTGAGGCAGGGTTGTAGCCTCTCCCCGATGTTATTCAATCTGTATATTGAGCAAGCAGTGAAGGAAACAAAAGAAAAATTCGGAGTAGGTATTAAAATCCATGGAGAAGAAATAAAAACTTTGAGGTTCGCGATGACATTGTAATTCTGTCACAGACAGCAAAGGACTTGGAAGAGCAGTTGAATGGAATGGACAGTGTCTTGAAAGGAGGATATAAGATGAACATCAATGAAAAGCAAAACGAGGATAATGAAATGTAGTCGAATTATGTCGGGTAACGCTGAGGGATTTAGATTAGGAAATGAGACACTTATAGTAGTAAAGGAGTTTTGCTATTTGGGGAGCAAAATAACTGATGATGGTCGAAATAGAGAGGTTATAAAATGTAGACTGGCAATAGCAAGGAAAGCGTTTCTGAAGAAAAGAAATTTGTTAACATCGAGTATAGATTTAAGTGTCAGGAAGGTATTTGTATGGAGTGTAGCCATGTATGGAAGTGAAACATGGACGATAAATAGTTTGGACAAGAAGAGAATAGAAGCTTTCGAAATGTGGTGCTACAGAAGAATGCTGAAGATTAGATGGGTAGATCACATAACTAATGAGGAGATATTGAATAGAATTGGGGAGAAGAGGAGTTTGTGGCACAACTTGACTAGAAGAAGGGACCGGTTGGTAGGACATGTTCTGAGGCATCAAGGGATCACCAATTTAGTACTGGAGGGCAGCGTGGAGGGTACAAATCGTAGAGGGAGACCAAGAGATGAATACACTAAGCAGATTCAGAAGGATGTAGGCTGCAGTAGGTACTGGGAGATGAAGAAGCTTGCACAGGATAGAGTAGCATGGAGGGCTGCATCAAACCTATCTCAGGACTGAAGACCACAACAACAACAATATTTTATATCATTATAAAACGTAAGTACGAGCGTTGTTCAGTAAGTAATGCCTCAAATTGTTTTAAAAGCCATTAATGTACATAGTCAAACGTCCTTGTTGGTGCTTCACATTTGATGTTTGTTCTGTGCGCCAGTGAATTTTCGAACCGTTCTGGTTGGTTGGTTGGTTTTTGGGGAAGGAGACCAGACAGCGTGGTCATCAGTCTCATCGGATTAGGGAAGGATGGGGAAGGAAGTCGGCCGTGCCCTTTCAGAGGAACCATCCCGGCATTTGCCTGGAGTGATTTAGGGAAATCACGGAAAACCTAAATCAGGATGGCCGGACGCGGGATTGAACCGTCGTCCTCCCGAATGCGAGTCGAGTGTCGAACCACTACGCCACCTCGCTCGGTCGAACCGTTCTGGCAGATGACATAGCAGTAGTAGAGCGTCAAAATGGCGTCTACATACGGCTCACGTTACAAGCAGCGTGGTGTTATTGAATTCTTGTGTGCAGGAAAAGAAACCGTGGCGGACATCCATAAAAGTTTGTGGGCAGTGTATGGCGATGCTGCAGTTGGTACGGGTACAGTTCGGCGATGGGTAAAGAAAGTTACAGCCTCAGGAAGTGCAGAAACAGAGCTCCATGATCAGCCGCGCTCGGGAGGTCCTGTTACAGCCACTGCTCCAGACATGTTGAATCGTGCGGATGCCATTATTCGTGTCGATAGCTACGATGCCACAAAGTAGGTGCGCTCTGCTAGGTTGGCACTACGACACTGACACCGACGACAGCGACTTCTAGCCGGCGCTGTGCAACTCTACGAGCGCCGCTCCACATTCTACCCATTTGATTCCGAGGAGACGACCAAGAAACATTGTTTCTATATCATAGTGGGCGAGCCACTATAGATTTGCCTTTGTAACTACTAGTAGGTGTTATCGTTGATACGTGTACGACTTCGCACCTACCTGCTCATCTCAGCCAAAGTTAAGTAAGCCTAATGTAATCCTAATTCTGACTATATTAAGCTTGTGAAATCTACCACCAGTGCCGAAGGATTTTACCATTTCCTGCTCCTAGTGACTTCCTACATTCGCCCTACCCTTCAGTTTACAGGAGCGGACCCACGCGCCGCCTTCCAGGCCGGATACAAAAATTCGTGTCTCCCGGCCCGTCACAACTCGTCAATTTGCTCTACAGTTGTCGGTCAGCATTCGAAATGCGTCTCCAAGGACCGAGACTCTCGGATATCCAAAGAAGCGCTCACGAGGGTTCCACGAAAGCGCACATCGGACCACAAGATTCAAGGAAAGACCATTTCATCTGAATTGTTGGAGCGTTTTGAGACCGACGGAGAGGCCTTTCTGACACAGATCGTTACGGGGGACGAAAGCTTGGTGCACCACTTCGTCCTGGAAACAAAAAGGCAGTCTATGGAGTGACATCATCCTCAGTCACCACAGGGGAAGAAATTCAAGACAACCCCCTCTGCCGGAAAAGTCACTGAGACAGTCTTCTGGGACTGTGATGGCGTTAATCTCGTGGATGTGATGCCAAGAGGATCAAACATCAATTCAGAGGCATACGTGAAGACTCTGAATAAACTCAACTGTCTCCGATGTGTTTGATCGTTCAAGAATCCAGCAGAAATATTGCTCTAACACGATAATGCACACACATGTCTGAGATACCGGGAACACATCGTCAAATTGGGTTGGACATCACTGCCTCATCCAACCAACAGTCCAGACCTGGCACCCTCAGACTTCCATCTCTTTAGACCGCTTAAAGATTCTCTACAGGGAACACACTTTGAAGATAACGGGAGTGTGTTACCCCTACAGGACAAGGGCTTTTACCAGCAGGAAACAGATGCTCTTCCGCAACGTTGGCATACGGTCATAGAATGTGATGGAGACTACGCAGAAAAATACGACATCGACAAGGTATTTTAATGTATGTTCTCGTCAAATTCTGAAGCTTAACAATTAATATGTTCTGAGAAAAAAATGCGGGGCATTACTTACTGAACTACCCTCGTGTACAGCTTATAAAGTTACTTCCAATGAGATTTTCGGACACGGAAACGTAATCCAACTGATGACGCACACAAATCAGTCACGGAATCGTTGAGTCTCTCACAGCCAGTTCTTGATGTACTGCACACTGTGCCATCCACCAGGTAATTTCGCTGACGCTTGTTTCATAGTTTACCCGACAATATAAGAACCGACGAAGTGGATCAGCGAGAACTTTGGGTCAACAAAGGAAGCGCAGAGGCCACTCAGACCAACAGCAGTATACTTAGGCACAGCGCACTTGCGGAAAGGTTTACGGTGGGATGACAGGGGCGCACATCGACACTGACGTCGCTCGACATAAACTGCGCCGCCCGTGGACACCCACGGACAAACTGGCCAAGGCGGAGTACGCGCCGAGTGACAGGAGTCACACACGAGCTGTGGAATGTACCTCGCTGTGAACGGGAACTAGGCACACGCCTACAAAAGCCATTAGAGTTGCACAAGGCTGTGCATGTACGTCTATAAGAGTACTCTGCAATTAACACGTAACTACATATGACGGTAGTATCTGTTCCCGAAAGAACAGTTACCGTGGATGACCATGCAGCTTTGCTAGAAATGAAATGATAATTAAATGGACACCCTAGCTGCAAACAGGCGTTGATGTACTTCATTAACATGTTGTGTGGACATGTTGGGAATGTGGATCTCACGGGGAGCGTGCAAGGGATAAGTCCCTGCAGACGCACTGTCCTCTGTGCCCGCGGTGGCTCAGATGGATAGAGCGTCTGGCATGTAAGCAGGAGATCCCGGGTTCGAGTCCCGGTCGGAGCACGCATTTTCAACATGTTCCTAATGAAGTACATCAACGCCTGTTTGCAGCTAGGGTGTCCATTTAATTATCATTTCATAACATATAACTGTTTGGCGGCTGGTTCGTGGAAACACTTTTTGACTATATCTTGATCGTCCCACTATAAAATATCCCGTGGGAAAAACAGACGCGTAAATCTTGCCGTACTAGCTCTGATTTCTCTTATTTCTTTTACGATACCCGTTCCTCCCTACGTAGGTGGAAGTCAACAAAATATCTGGCACTAGGAGGAGATACCTGCTGATTGAAATTTCGCGAAAACATCTTGCTGCAACAAAAAGTCTTTGTTTTATGATTCCCACCCACAATTGAGGATGTGTTAGATGACGATCAGCTTGGCTTTAGGAAAGGTAAAGACAGCAGAGAGGCAAAACCAAAGAAAAATCAATGCACGTTCGTAGGATTTGCTGATCTGGGAAAAGCGTTCGAAAATGTTCAAAATTTTGAAAAAAAATAGGGGTAGGCTACACGGAGAGATGGGTAATATAAAATATGTGCAAGAGCCAAGACGGAATAATAAGAGTGATCGACTGAGAACGAAGCGCTCGGATTAAAAAGGGTGTAAGACAGGGACGTGATCTTTCCCCCCTATTGCTCAATCTGTACATCGAAGAAGCATTGATGCAAATAAAAGAAAGCCTGAGGAGAAAGGCTATCAATGATACGATTCGCTGATGACATTGCTGTTCTGAGTGAAACTGAAGACGAATTACATTATATGCTGAATGGAGTGAACTATCTAATGTGTACAGAAAACGGTCTGAGAGCAAATCGAAGGAAGACGGAAGTAATGAGAAGTAGCAGAACTGAGAACAGCGAGAAACTTAACATCAGGATTAATGGTCCCGAACTAGCTGAGGTTGTGGAATTCTGCTACCTGGGCAGCAAAATAACCAATGACGGACGGGGCAAGGAGGACATTAAAAGCAGACTAGCAATGGCATAAAGGGAATTTCTGGCCAAGAGAAATCTACTATTATCAAAGATAGGTCTTAATTTCAGGAATAAATTTCTGAGAATGTACGTTAGGAGCGCAGCATTGTATGGTAGTGAAACATGGGCTGTGGGAAAACAGGAACAGAAGACAATCGAAGCATTTGAGATGTGGCGTGACAGACGAATGTTGAAAATTCTGGGCAGAATCGTATAGGAAAGAAATATGAGGAAAACACTGACAAGGAGGAGGGACAGGGTGATAGGGCATCTTTTAAGACATCAGTGAATGACTTCCATGGTACTCTATGGAGCTGTAGAGAGCAAAAACTGTAGAGTAAAACACAGATTGAATACATTTAGCAAATACCTGAAGACGTAGGTTGCAAGTGCTACTCTGACATGAAGAGGTTGGCATCAAACCAACCGGAAGACTGAAAAAAAACGCACCCAGTTGCTTACCATATCCATGACACTTGCTTCTGTTTCTAGATAATAAGTAACAGTAGCTTTTATTTTAACTTCTTGGAAGTCCTCCAGCGATACTATCACGTAACAATCCCGTTCCATGAAGCAATTTTCCAGAAGAGGACGGAAAAGCGTATTACAGGCAGTCTGTTTAGCATATTTCTTGCACCTCGTAAGTGTTCTGAAAGTTCATTAGAGGCTGCTTATGAACTATGTCATTAAACCTTCTGGAAACGTAGAAACATGACAACCATTTGAGATCCCCAGTCGATAGCAATTATGACTTCTTGCGACTAAAGAGCCAGTTGTGTTCCACGACAATGATAGTTGCAGAATCCATGCTGGTTCTATGTCAATAGATTGTTTTCTCCAAAATTTTCGTAATGATGGAAGGTAGTATATGTTCCAAGATCAATCCTACATCAAACCGATGCCAACGATGCGTGGCTAAAATTCAGCAGTTCACTTGTATTTCCTTTGTTGTGGTTGTTGTTGTTATTGTTGTGGTCTTCAGTCCTGAGACTGGTTTGATGCAGCTCGCCTTGCTACTCTATCCTGTGCAAGTTTCTTCATCTCCCAGTACCTACTGTAGCCTACATCCTTCTGAATCTGCTTAGTGTATACATCTCTTGGTCTCCCTCTACGATTTTTACCCTCCACGCTGCCCTCCAGTACTAAATTGGTGATACCTTGATGCCTCAGAACATGTCCTACCAACCGATCCCTTCTTATAGTCAAGTTGTGCCACAAACTCCTCTTCTCCCCAGTTCTATTCAATACCTCCTCATTAGTTATGTGATCTACCCATCTAATCTTCAGCATTCTTCTGTAGCATCACGTTTCGAAAGCTTCTATTCTCGTCTAAACTATTTATCGTCCATGTTTCACTTCCATACATGGCTACACTCCATACAAATACTTTCAGAAACGACTTCCTGACACTTAAATCAATACTCGATGTTAACAAATTTCTCTTCTTCAGAAAAGCTTTCCTTGCCATTGCCAATCTACATTTTATATCCTCTCTACTTCGACCATCATCAGTTATTTTGCTCCCCAAATTGCAAAACTCCTTTACTACTTTAAGTGTCTCATTTGCTAATCTAATTCCCTCAGCATCACCCGACTTAATTCGACTACATTCCATTACCCTTGTTTTTCCTTTTGTTGACGTTCATCTTATACCCCCCTTTCAAGACACTGTCCACTCCGTTCAACTGGCCATCAAAGTCCTTTGCTGTTTCTGACAGAATTACAATGTCATCGGGGAACCTCAAAGTTTTTTTTCTTCTCCATGGGTTTTAATACCTACTCCGAACTTTTCTTTTGTTTCCTTTAGTGCTTGCTCAATATACAGATTGAATAACATCGGGGAGAGGCTACAACCCTGTCTCACTCCCTTCCCAACCACTGCTTCCCTTTCATGTCCCTCGGTTCTTATAACTGCCACCTGGTTTCTGTACAAATTGTAAATAGCCTTTCGCTTCCTGTATTTTTCCCCTGCCAGCTTCAGAATTGGAAAGAGAGAATTCCAGTCAACATCGTCAAAAGCTTTCTCTAACTCTACAAATGCTAGAAACGTAGGTTTGCCTTTCCTTAATCTTTCTTCTAAGATAAGTCCTACGGTCAGTATTGCCTCACGTGTTCCAACATTTCCGCGGAATCCAAACTGATCTTCCCCGTGGTCGGCTTCTACCAGTTTTTCCATTCGTCTGTAAAGAATTCGCGTTAGTATTTTGCAGCTGTGACTTATTAAACTGATAGTTCGGTAATTTTCACATCTGTCAACACCTGCTTTCTTTAGGATTGGAATTATTATATTCTTCTTGAAGTCCGAGGGAATTTCGCCCGTCTCATACATCTTGCTCACCAGATGGTAGAGTTTTGTCAGGACTGTCTCTCCCAAGGCTGTCAGTAGCTCTAATGGAATGTTGTCTACTCCCGGGGCCTTGTTTCGACTTAGGTCTGTCAGTGCTCTGTCAAACTCTTCACGCAGTATCGTATCTCCCATTTCATCTTCATCTACCTCCTCTTCCATTTCCACAATATTGTCCTCAAGAACATCGCCCCTGTATAGACTCTCTATATACTCCTTCCACCTTTCTGCTTTCCTTTCTTTGCTTAGAACTGGGTTTCCATCTGAGCTCTTGATATTCATGCAAGCGGTCCTCTTTTCTCCAAAGGTCTCTTTAGTTTTCCTGTAGGCAGTATCTATCTTACCCCTCGTGAGATAAGTCTCTACATCCTTACATTTGTCCTCTAGCCATCCCTGCTTAGCCATTTTGCACTTCCTGTCGATCTCATTTTTGAGACGTTTGTACATCTTTTTGCTTGCTTCACTTACTGCATTTTTATATTTTCTCCTTTCATCAATTAAATTCAGTATCTCTTCTGTTACCCAAGGATTTCTACTAGCCCTCGTCTTTTTACCTAGTTGGTCCTCTGCTGCCTTCACTATTTCATTCCTCAAAGCTACCCATTCTTCTTCTACTGTATTTTTTCCCCCATTCCTGTCAATTGTTCCCTTATGCTCTCCCTGAAACTCTGTACAACCTCTGGTTTAGTCAGTTTATCCAGGTCCCATCTTCTTAAATTGCCAACGTTTTGCAGTTTCTTCAGTTTTAATCGACAGTTCATGACCAACAGATTGTGGTCAGAGTCCACATCTTCCCCTGGAAATGTCTTACAATTGAAAATCTGGTTCGTAAATCTCTGTCTTATCAGTATATAATCTATGTGAAACCTTCTAGTATCCCCAGGACTCTTCCATGTATACAACCTTCTTACATGATTCTTGAACCAAGTGTTAGATATGATTAAGTTATGATCTGTGCGAAATTCTACCAGGCGTCTTCCTCTTCCATTTCTTAGCCCCAATCCATATTCACCTACTACGTTTCCCGAGGCCCGGGTTCCCGGGTTCGATTCCCGGCGGGGTCAGGGATTTTCTCTGCCTCGTGATGGCCGGGTGTTGTGTGCTGTCCTTTGGTTAGTTAGGTTTAAGTAGTTCTAAGTTCTAGGGGACTGATGACCATAGATGTTAAGTCCCATAGTGCTCAGAGCCATTTTTTAATACGTTTCCTTCTCTCCCTTTTCCTACTCTCGAATTCCAGTCACCCATGACTATTAAATTTTCGTCTCCCTTCACTACCTGAATAATTTCTTTTATCTCATCACAAATTTCATAAATTTCTTCATCATCTGCAGAGTTAGTTGGCATATAAACTTGTACTACTGTAGTAGACGTGGGCTTCGTGTCTATCTTGGCGACAATAATGCGTTCACTATGCCGTTTGTAGTAGCTTACCCGCACTCCTATTTTTTTATTCATTATTAAACCTACCCCTGCACTACACCTATTTGATTTTGTATTTATAACCCTGTACTCACCTGACCAAAAGTCTTGTTCCTCCTGCCACCCAACTTTACTAATTCCCACTGTATCTAACTTTAACCTATCCATTTCCCTTTTTAAATTCTCTAACCTACATGCCTGATTAAGGGATCTGACATTCCACGCTCCGATCCGTAGAACGCCAGTTTTCTTTCTCCTGATAACGACATCCTCTTGAGTAGTCCCCGCCCGGAGATCCGAATGGGGGACTATTTTACCTCCGGAATATTTTACCCAAGTGGACGCCATCATCATTTAATCACACAGTAAAGCTGCATGCCCTCGGGAAAAATTAAGGCTGTAGTTTCCCCTTGCTTTCAGCCGTTCGCAGTACCACAACAGCAAGGCCGATTTGGTTAGTGTTACAGCGCCGGATCAGTCAATCAGGCAGACTGTTGCCCCTGCATCTACTGAAAAGGCTGCTGCCCCTCTTCAGGAACCACGCGTTTGTCTGGCCTCTCAACAGATACCCCTCCGATGTGGTTGCATCTACGGTACGGCTATCTGTATCGTTGAGGCACGCAAGCCTCCCCACCAACGGCAAGATCCTTGGTTCATAGGGGGGATTTCCTTTGTAATTGATACGATTCGTCTACCTTTAAAGATTTTGATTGTTGGTCTTCGTCCCACGAACGATCGTATATGATTTCTAAAAATTGAACTATTTCACCAGAGTATTCCAAATGGAACCTAATGTGATACAAAACGTTGACTGAAGACTTGTCTTTGTTAAGAAATTTAAACAGCCTAGCTGCACTACGTGTATCTAATTCCCAATAACTCCTGTTGCTACCTGTTCTTCATTCGAATTCTGGAATATTTACTGCATCCTTTTTGGTTAAGGAAATTCAGTAAACGGTGTTTAGTAACTTTGCTTAAGTGCAGCTGTCGTCGGTTATACTTCCATAGAGCAGAGACTGTGTTGCTTGTGTCTTGACTTTGGTATCCTTAAAGCTCGACCAAAATAGCTTCCTATTTACTGCCTGATTTCGGGAGAGAGTTCCTTTGTGGCAGCTACTAAAATCACCTGTTTCAAGTTTCAAGCATCTGAAAACCGATTACAATATCGATTTTGCGTTGTTTTAAACGTGGCAGGCCTGTACCCAGTTCCTGACTTGTTTTGTGTGCCCTGGGTGATACCAGCAGTTCCAACAACAGAGAAGGAATATCTCAAAATAAACAAGCCATGGATCCCGCCTTAGCAGCGAACTCCCCTCGCCAGTAGAAAGGAAACTAGCGGAGTACTCGCCAGGAAAAAGCCCGTGGGCACTGCACGTGTGGTATAGGCTAGATTCCATTCCGCCAGCTGGAGGGCAATGCCAATCAACTGTGATGGAGAAATGTTAGGTAAACTACAAAACAACTTTCGGGTGGAGATTCAGAGATAAATCGTCAGCAAACATTGCGCCAGCAGACTGTATAAACTTACTACTGACTGTGTTTTTTCGGATTACAACTAGTACGGAAGAAGAACACAGGTGAGAAACAGCATTTCGTATTTACACGCCTCTGCAGCAGGAAAACGGGACCTGCTCGTTAAACAGGCGAACATTCTCTCTCTCTCTCCCTCATTTCTTTTTGTTTGTAATAATACTTTTGATAAAGTCACGACCGAGCCGTTGTAAAAATTGCTGTTTTGAAGAGCGCGCCGCAGCGCGTAGTGTGAAGCAGTCGCCCTTCGTTTCTGGCGATGGCGCCGCTGTGGCAACCGCATCTTTGGTGTCTCCCTCTGGTGGGAAAGGGGAAAGGTTGCCTGTTAACGTGCATTTAAGGGGCGCTAAGAGCTCGCCAGTTGGTCAGTTAGTGTCTGTCTGTCGTTCGGAGTGCTAGTATGTCTGTCGTTCGGATCAACTTTTAAAGCCGGCACTCCGCCAGTAAGAGAACTCAGCGAGTGGTCGCCCGGTCGGGGCTTAGTTCCTGCATCTGAGTCTGCGCGTTAGGCCGCCAGTCTGCTCGAGTTTGTTCAGGCAATGATCACTGGCGGTTGGATCGATCGGATGGTCAGTCGCGCACTGAGACACATGATGACTTGTCCGTCTTGAGCGTCGGCGCATGTGAGGTCGCCACGTGAGTCCAGTGGGACGCGGCGTATAGCGAGGGGTAGTGGCTTCGCGGTCAACGCGGGAGCAACAGGAGTCAACCCACGACACCAGTCTGGCCGGTGCGAGCTGCGACACCGTGAGACGGGAGATCGGCGCGCCTTCCTGCGTCCGTTGAAGTGGCTGAGAGCGATTTGGGGCTGCTGCGCCAGGTCTTCTAGAGAAATCGCAGTTTATTAGAAGTTCAGTGATTGGTGATATGTTGTTTGATTTACCCTTGTTAAATTCTACTTGTTTTCTTGGTGAGGTCACCAGCCGTTTTGCTTTGGGGTCGTCCCACCATTCTTCTCCGTTTGCCCAACCACGGGAAGGTGGTTGTTTATAAATTGGGTGGTCCGTTTTTCCCTTGTGGAGTAGGGGCGGGTTAGAGCAACCTGCGGTTCGGGTTGCTCGGTTATCTCCCTATCAATCAACCGTACGTTAGTAGCTGTCTCTGTCATGTTTGTCGGATTTGGTGTGTTAACGAATTTATTGCTTGGAGTGTAACGGCCTAATACCTGAAATATGTTTTGATCTTTGGAAACTTTGATATTATTGCCTATGATCTTGAGAGGCGGTATCTGTGTACTGTAGAGCGTCTTAACTATTGTTTGGCCAGCCTCGTAGAATTTTATATAACATTGCATTTCATGGGCTTTTATTTAAATGATCATTTTAGTATATAAAGTTGCCACCCTTTTACCGTAAGACTTTTCTTAGAAGTTAAAATCAAGTTGCACCTTCGGTGGCAATGTTCATATTTTAATTGTTAATGTTTTGTACCATTTCCATCCCTCCTACGGGGGGTGCATAGTTTGTGTGCTTGTGCAAATTGTTAAAACTCTTAGTTTAAAGTAATGTGGTGTGTTGCAGATTTGCACCAGTGTAGTCTTTCAGAGGCTGTTGTAAGCGGTCGTAACTACGGCCGTGTCAAAAGGGAGCGGCAAGGTTCTCTTCCCGAAAGCTCATACAGTCAAAACTTGTTTCTCTCTGCCTCTGAATAAATTGTAACTTTGATATTTAGAGGGTGCTTTTTGATTATAATTTTAAATCTGTGTCTTTTAAAAAATGCTTTTAGGCACTATTAAAGTGAATAAAATTCCATTTCTTAAAAGGAATTTGGTTATGATTTCATCAGTTACTCCCTGGCAACTACTTCCATGCTTACATTGTGTGATTAAATGTGTTAACGTTCTTGATGAATCGCTAGTAAATAAAATAAATTCTTAAGAATATTTTTTGAACATAAACCACGTTTCAACGACGTCTGGTCCTTGGGTCCATCAAATGTACAGGGTGATTCAAAAAGAATACCACAACTTTAAAAATGTGTATTTAATGAAAGAAACATAATATAACCTTCTGTTATACATCATTACAAAGAGTATTTAAAAAGGTTTTTTTTCACTCAAAAACAAGTTCAGAGATGTTCAATATGGCCCCCTCCAGACACTCGAGCAATATCAACCCGATACTCCAACTCGTTCCACACGCTCTGTAGCATATCAGGCGTAACAGTTTGGATAGCTGCTGTTATTTCTCGTTTCAAATCATCAATGGTGGCTGGGAGAGGTGGCCGAAACACCATATCCTTAACATACCCCCATAAGAAAAAATCGCAGGGGGTAAGATCAGGGCTTCTTGGAGGCCAGTGATGAAGTGCTCTGTCACGGGCTGCCTGGCGGCCGATCCATCGCCTCGGGTAGTTGACGTTCAGGTAGTTACAGACAGATAAGTGCCAATGTGGTGGCGCTCCATCCTGCTGAAATATGAATTGTTGTGCTTCTTGTTCGAGCTGAGGGAACAGCCAATTCTCTAACATCTCCAGATACTGTAGTCCAGTTACAGTAGCACCTTCGAAGAAAAAGGGACCAAAAACTTTATTGGCTGAAATGGCACAGAAAACGTTCACCTTAGGCGAGTCACGTTCATACTGAGTCGTTTCCCGCGGATTCTCAGTGCCCCATATACAGACATTGTGACGGTCGACTTTCCCGTTAGTGTGGAAAGTTGCTTCATCACTAAACACAATCTTTGAAACGAAAGATTCATCTGTTTCCATTTGAGCAAGGATAAAATCACAGAAATCGATTCTTTTAATCTTATCAGCTGCAGACAGTGCTTGAACCAATTACAGACGATAAGGTTTCATAACTAACCTTTTTCGTAGGACTCTCCATACAGTTGATTGTGGAATTTGCAGCTCTCTGCTAGCTCTGCGAGTCGATTTTCCTGGGCTGCGAACAAATGCTTGCTGGATGCGTGCTACATTTTCATCACTCGTTCTCGGCCGTCCAGAACTTTTCCCTTTGCACAAACACCCATCCTCTGTAAACTGTTTATACCAACGTTTAATACACCACCTATCAGGAGGTTTAACACCATACTTCGTTCGAAATGCACGCTGAACAACTGTCGTCGATTCACTTCTGCCGTACTCAATAACACAAAAAGCTTTCTGTTGAGCGGTCGCCATCTTAGCATCAACTGACGCTGACGCCTAGTCAACAGCGCCTCAAGCGAACAAATGTACAACTAAATGAAACTTTATAGCTCCCTTAATTCGCCGACAGATAGTGCTTAGCTCTGCCTTTTGTCGTTGCAGAAGTTTTAAATTCCTACAGTTGTGGTATTCTTTTTGAATCACCCTGTATACTTACTCTATCACACATTTGTCCCAGTGGTGTTTCTGTTTCGTTGCTGTTCTTTTGGGAACTTCTTTCAGAATTTAGTTCGACGCAAAAGGCCTACAGTTTAAGTTTAGATTAGAATTTCTAACCTAACTGGATGTAATCATAACAGTTACGAAATATTTTCTTTCTGCCGGAAGTTAATTATACAGTTCGACAGGACGGGAAGTCGCAATACGCCCTAAGACAAGAAATAATAAATGAACGAACCACTAAGGAATTATCCAAATGTTAAATCGAAAGATGTGATGTACATGTACAGAAAAACAAATGATTACAATTTCGGAAAAATTGAGAGATTTGTTCAGGAGAAAGAACTGCACCAACTAAAAACTCGTTGATCTGCCTCTGGCCCCTATGTAAGCTGTTATTCGGCTTGGTATTGACTGAGATAATTTTTGGATGGCCTCCGGAGGGGATCTTGCCAAATTTCGTCCAATCGCCGCATTGGATACGTAACTTCCCCACTACGCATATCTTAATTTAACCAAAATTTATGTCCCACTCTATAAAAACTCCACGTGTTAGCAAACTATGAACCGACAAACTGTTAACCAACTTAAACTCGTATGCTAACCTTTGTCTAAACAAAATATAATTTGAATTGAACTGTATCTGGTTTGATTACAAGTTGCCTTTGTATTAAACGTGCAACAGAAGTCAAACAATTATCCGGCGTAATCAAAAATCCCACTTAGCTCGCGTCTTGACAACACTGTCGCAGATTTCTCAAAGCACAACAGCAAGCAAGCAGCGGGTAAGCTATATTTCTATTTTAAAATAAAATTTCCAAACTGATGGATACCATTTAGTACAATGTGGAAATGCATAGTGATAAATTTTCTTTAAACAGTGCGCTGGGCAGAGTAACTACTATGAAATGGTATCTCAAGACAACGGTTTTAGAGTGAAGCAAATATTCAGAATGTAAATATTCGCGTGACCACACATAACATGGTCTGAACAATACCAAGGTTAACAAAGTGAACAATGATTTAAAAAGGGTGTAATGTCAACAGAGAATTTCTATAAAAATGAAACAGTTTAATCATTTGCTATGTTAATGCATGACTGAGAAAATTGGGATAGTCTTTCCCTCAGCTATTAGCAAGTGAACAGAGTTAACTAGCTGGCAATAATCATTTCCTCAAACTAGTTTCGCAATGCTGCAGTCTTACTTCAAACTTTTTCTCTTAAAAAAAAGTAACATTAAAAAAAATGTTGAAATGTGTGTGAAACCTTATGGGACTTAACTGTTAAGGTCATCAGTCTCTAAGCTTACACACTACTTAACCTAAATTATCTAAGGACAAACACACACACTCGAACCTCCGCCGGGACCAGCCGCACAGTCCATGACTGCAGCGCCTCAGATTGCACGGCTAATCCTGCGCGGCAAAAAGTAACATTACTCAACACTTATATTCTTTTCTCCTTTCAGTAAAAACATCATATTCATTCTTTCTGTTCTTTTCAATAAATCTTTCCTCACCTAACACATACCATCACAAGTCAACACAGCACTACTGAATACGTCCACGACCTAAGACACTTCAACTGAGAATGTATCGGACTGCACAGAGGCAAAGACTGTACGACAAGACCAAAGATCGTTTAACAACAACTTAACTTGCTCTCGATCTGACGTGCACATCGATAACTTACAAAAAACAAAAATGACATGTCCGCCTCACACGTCGTTAAAATCCCTAGATGGTTGTAGGGTTCTGCCCGTAATGCTCTAAAAGTTTAGAATTGCGGAAAGATCCGTAGACCTTGCGGGGAAAGGTAGGATTTGGCAAGCATGTAGACGAATGCCGTGTGCGGGCGGTAGTTATCTTGCTGAAATGGAAGGCCAGGGTGGTTTTCCATGAAGGGCAACAAAAGGGGACGTAGAATATGGCCGACATACGGCTGCGCTGTGAAGGAGCCGCGAGTGACAACCAAAGGGGTCCTCCTGTGATAAGAATTGGCACCCCAGACCAACGCTCCTGGTTATGGAGCCCTATGGTTGGCGAAAGTCAATGTGCTATCCCACTGGTGTTTCTGGTGTCTCCAGACACGCGCTTGCTGTTCATCGAGGCTCAATCACTGTAGACAATTCTACTCCAGAAAATGAAATGCCAAGCCGAAGACGTGAAAGTTGCCAGCCCTATCTTCTTATCTCGTGTTTTCTACTGAAAATCTCGTGCTTGTATTCTTGTTAACTTTACTATTACAGAGATCGCCAAAACTTTATTTTGTTTTTTTTTAATTGGTCCTGTGGGCAACAAATAACATACTTGGTCTTTCTGCTGACGCTGACGCAGACCAGCTGATATAAAATCATTGTCGCAGAAATAAAAATTAAAAAACAACTACATGTGTCAAGTAGTTTTATCTTGTGACTTCGATTTTATATATCTGATGAAATAGAATGACCAAGAGAGCAGTTGTTTTTTAATTTTTTTAATTTTTTAATTTTTATTTCTGCGACAGTGATTTTATATAAGCTGGTCTGCCTCATGTATCGTTATATCCAAATGATTTATGCATGTTAAGCTACATCCAGATCCGATCATGGCACCTTTAGTGTTTTGAAACCGGTCATCTAGTAAACAGTGTTTAAGCAATCTTGGATTTTGAATTATTTATACAACAGAGTGATCGCCCCACAACACACAATATGTTCACTGCAAAACTCTGAAGCTCTTTCTCTTGAATAAATGATCCAATTTTTCTGAAATTGTAATGATTCGTTTGTCAGTACCTGTACATCACATCTACAGATTTTCATCCCACTACTATAATGTCTTCATGGCGGATCGTTTTTTTTTTTTGTTTTTTTTTCATTACATTGTGCAATATTATTATATTAACTTTCGTTATTTAGACAGCTACACGCAAATCACAAAGAATAAAGCCACTGAACATGAGAATGTAACAGAAAATGTCTGACGCTGAGAAAGATGAAGGAACTAAGCAAAGGAATAGCGTTGTGTAACACGACGCAATAAAGTGCTTTGAAATTCCTTCCAAAACGCCAGTTCAAAATTACGTGCCCTGAAACAAGTTTTAAATTACCTAATCGCATGAAACACTATATTTTTCACTTTCAAACCTACCGCAGTTACGGAGAGTACCTACATAATTATGTGGCTTGTTCTGAAGGACTTTAACACGGTATTTCCATCGTTTACCTGTGTAAGGCTCCAATTGGCTGCTTCCTTCTCATAACTGCAGTGCCATTGTTTACAAGTGATGAACCAGTAGGGCGACAGGACACTTGTTTAGTTTTTCCTGTAATCAACAGGTTATCACTGTATATTCCAATGGTTCAAAAATGGTTCAAATGGCTCTGAGCACTATGCGACTTAACTTCTGAGGTCATCAGTCGCCTAGATCTTAGAACTAATTAAACCTAACTAACCCAAGGACTTCACACACGTCCATGCCCGAAGCAGGATTCGAACTTGCGACCGTAGCGATCGCGCAGTTCCAGACTGAAGTGCCTAGAACCTCTCGGCCACACCGGCCGGCCACTGTTTATTGCCGTGCAATTTTTCTGCTATAGTAAAGACCAAGTTTCTAGACGAATCCCTCGTGAAATAGTAACAGGTAGAAGCTTTTGTGTTAGCAGGAGCCAATACCATGTTACGAGTGGAGGCCGAAATGCACACGTTTTAGCTCACGCAGGCTGGCGTGAGGAGGGAAGAACTATACTGACGTGAGGTCTGGAACATTACAAGGAATGATAATTCAGAAAGCGGACGTAATTACTTTGATACTTAACTTTAATCCATTAATGATGAACGTCGCTCTTGACGGTACATGATTCACAATATTATCTGTTCAGAGTACATTCATAGTAACTGAATATGGCGCCTTGCTAGGTCGTAGCAAATGAAGGCTATGCTAAACTGTCGTCTCTGCAAATGAGAGCGTATGTAGACAGTGAACCATCGCTAGCAAAGTCGGCTATACAACTGGGGCGAGTGCTAGGGAGTCTCTAGACTAGACCTGCCGTGTGGCGGCGCTCGGTCTGCAATCACTGACAGTGGCGACACGCGGGTCCGACGTATACTAACGGACCGCGGCCGATTTAAAGGCTACCACCTAGTAAGTGTGGTGTCTGGCGGTGACACCACAGTAGGAGCATTCACTATACGAAAAGAATCGCTAAAATGCTGCTGAAAATTGTGGCTCCCACAGTATGTATGAGAACCAGGGAAGCTCTTATATTCTGTGGCCAGAGATAAGACGACTGGAACAGACAGTTTAACTTGCATGACCACCAAATGTAGAGTATAAATTTGTACGTCAGATCACCAGCGAAGGTGTGACCACAAAGTTATCAGCGACTGCCTCATAGATTTTTAGAAGGTGTCCTTAGCCAAAGAGCATCCTATTACCAGCTTGGGGCTGCAACAGCATGTTCGAGCTAGTGCAAGACTGTTTACATGTTTTAAAATCTAACAAACAGTATTTGCAATGTGCTTCACTCTACTCTCTACCAATCACTATGACGTGGTGTCAGCTAGCAAACACCTTACAGAACAATTCCAGCATTGATTTTAACATGCAGGCGTATACCTTTAGAGGTAATACGGAAACATACAAGTTGACTGTGATGCTTTCCTGGAAAAGACAACCATCTGCCTCTAGACTGACAATGATCTGCGTTAAACAATGATAGTAAGTAGATGCACTAATCGACTGAGAGGAGTAATAACGAAATATGATTTAATGGTACACTGGAGAGAGGGAGATGTCACAGGTTGTATTAGGTGTGTGGTGTAAGCTGTGTTGGATTCCTATACAATTTCGTTTTCTCTCTGGATGACTTTATAGAGCGCTATTTACATGCGATCGTTAACAGCAAACCTCTCCATACCGCAGTCAGCAGAGGTCCTGCAAAGCATGTGTGACGAATCATGACCACTAACCCGATAGAAAACTTATTTTGGCACCATCCTCTAGACGAACAAAGATGTATACTAAGTACTCCATTCACCTGCCACATCCCGGGCGTAAATCGAGTCAATTTCAGAATTGCAGTGATTCTAAGTTAGTGACAGGGATTTGCAAGGTATTGCAAATATACATTTGCTTGACATATGATGTGTATCGAAGAGACTGTGTTCCGTTCTGTGATGTTACAAAATAAAAGTGATGTTGTTATTCAATGGAAAGTTGGAAATTGAGATTTAGCTTACTGTTTTATCAATCACAATTGGCGTAAGAATCATGGATTGACCATTGTCATAAAATATTGCATTATGAGATGTGAATAGTTTTTACTCGCAGTTTCGCGTGGCTTGAGGCAGTCACAACTAGCGTGCTATTGATTAAGAAATTGCGTTATCGTCTTTCTAATTACTTCATGATCGTAGATACGATTATACTCGGTTGTGAAGTTATTGTTATGACAAAACAATTTCCTAAGGGATCAGTAAGTTCTTAAGGGCGCAAAAACAACTGTAACATCACACAAAAGGAAAATTAAATATTAAAGCTGGTGCAAGAAGACGATAAATCAGTTTTCTTTTTGTCAATGTAACACGCACATTGGACTGCTGATCTTGGTGTCTGTAATGTTAGCAAAATGTATAATTAAAATGAAAATAATACTGAGGAGATGATAAGAATGAGCACTGCTAAATGATTCAGTATTCCCAGAACAAATATTTATTATAACTTTAACATATATCGTACCTTAAGCTTAGTACTACAATGACGGTAGATTTTTACGTCCGTATCATGTCCACTGAGCGCTCTTTTATATGGCCATTGTCTTCTTTGAGTCGCTCGTGCGTCGTCATGGTAAGTTATAACAGTTCTTTACACTTCACTCAAACTTAGACATAACACGTTTTTATACATTTAGTAAAAATTAGATCAGACTGCCACAAATCTGCGTCCGTCTTACTTGAGAAAACCAGTACAAGTCTTTAGCGCTCAAGGCTTCATTTGTTCTCCAGCGAACAAAATAGTGAAGGATCGTATATCTATCCGTATTTTTCTGTTTTTATTGCCGCCCAAAGACGACGAATTACATCATTAGAAAATTCCACCGTCGCTATGCGACGCCTTATTATACATTAATCATTATTTATAAACAAGTATTTGCCTTCTGGCTGAAAGTATTAACTACTCGTATTTGCTGTTTTAATGAAGTCAAAAATAGCGAATATCACAGTTCACAGAGTTAAGGCGGAATAGTGTGTAATTTCACATGTCAATCACCGATGCTATGCGTTTCTCTATTTCCTCATAATATGTCGTTGCTTCATGAGTTTTCGGTTGCTGACGATCGTTTTATAGGACTGATGCGAGCATAGCATAATTTCCGAGCTGTAATCGGATGTGAACAGTGGGCATTATGTACCTCTGGAAATCTATAAGGGGCATTCGACTGATACTCCGTCACTAGTGTAAAGTAGCGATAACGATTTTATTAACTCAAAAAAATGTACTTATACACAGTACACATACTCAAAAATAGTCGCCAAAACTGTTGGTACATCTATCTCATTGCGACGCCAGCCGGTCGATTCCATCCTTGAAGAAGCTAGTAGGCTGCTGTCGGATCCTGGCCTGAACCCAGTCACACACTTCGTCGTCCGTTGCGAATCGATGTCCGCGAATAGCTTGTTTTAGAGGTCCAAACACATGAAAGTCACAGGGACTGTACGATGGATGTACCAGCGTTTCCCACCGAAACTCCTGCAATGTCATCTTCACTGCATCGGCAGTGTGTGGGCGGGCATTATCATGCAGGAGGATAACGCCATTGGACAACATGCCTCGGCGTTTCGACTTGATGGTTCGACTAAGGTTCTGTAACGTGGCTTGTTAACGCTGGGCGTTGATGGTGGTTCCCCGTTCCAGGAACTCATCAAGCATTGGGTCCTTGTGATCGAAAAAGGACGTCATGACCTTACCAGAACTCGTGCGCACGGCCTTTGATTTCTTTGGAAGTTGTGAAGTCGCATGTTTCCACTGCTCGCTCTGGCGCTTGTTTTCTCGTTCAAAATGGTGGTACCAT
Organism: Schistocerca americana; assembly: GCF_021461395.2. Lineage (NCBI taxonomy): Eukaryota > Metazoa > Arthropoda > Insecta > Orthoptera > Acrididae > Schistocerca > Schistocerca americana. The sequence goes on along the minus strand of NC_060124.1, from coordinate 556,640,518 downwards.
GTTTCCTCGCCTGTGACAATACGCGACAGAAAGCCGTATTCCTTGTCATGATAACGGTTCAGATGATTCAAAGACAGTGCCATTCGACTATTGTGCTGTTCGGCGGTGAGTTGTTGGGGAACCCACTGCGCACAAATGTTCCGAAAGTTCAAGTGCTGATGCACTACGGTGTGGACGGTGGCCATGCTGATACCCAGTAACCGATGGATCTCGTCCATGGCGATTCTGCAGTTGTCCAAGACTAAAGCATTCACTTCCGCAACCATTTCTCGCGTGATGACACGATGAGCTTGTCCAGGGATACCTATTCTGTATCTTTCCACCATTGTGCCGATTGTTTCGGTACTAAAGAGCACCGAACGGTCTAGTACTGGAATTCAGAGTCCCAGTATTATTCAGTATGCATTTCGGTAGCGATACCGTTCGGGTCTAGAGAACCGAAGCGCTGTTGTCGGTTCGAGTCGCGCAAACCAATCACAATCAAGCGGCTGCAGATCCGCGCATGCGCACTGAAGAGCGGCTAGCAGACGACACAGGCGCGCTATTCTTCCAAAGTACCGAAAATTGCGTTTACGTTGCCATAACGCATGACGCCGCATCCATCGAGCTGACGTGCCCGCCTTCATCGCCCTTGCCTCCTCCTTAACAGTATCAGGCGCAGTATATCCATTTCCAGGATTCTCAGCTGAAATGCATGAAAATTTTTACACTTTCTCTGACCGCATGTTTCCATGCATGCATAATAACGATAGCGTATTTGACTGTATTCTGCAGATTGTCGTAAATGCCGCATTATGTCATCTTATTCTCATTCGCACTGACATCGTGTTTTGGATATTACGTTTCGGAAAACGAGTTAGGAACAGTGTATAGTACCACATTGTACTAATACATCTATAAAAACACCCGAAAAATTGATTCTGAGAGATTCAAAGAATAAGAAGATAAACAGAATGCGGTTATAACTCGCTCCTAGAGATCCAAATGATAAAGTAGCCCACTTCCCCATATGATATGTCAACGATTTGGGTATTAAAAACAAAATTTAAAAAAAAAAAACGCATTTCCTAGAGCTCCTGCAGTTCGTCGAAGTTTATAACATGCATATCATGAATGAAAATGTTTCGTATATGGTGCTAAAGTCTAAAAATATTACGGCAGAGATGTTTCACCTCTGTCTACTGTGGTTGACGATTCGATCGCAGATAAAGACTTGTGACAAGCAAGATTTTGTAGATGGCTGCTGCTAGTTACATTCCTAGTAATTTAACTTGTGCTCTTAGATTCCTGTCTAACCGCATACTCGGAAATAGCTACATATTCGGAAAAAACGGTGAATTATTTCTGACGAGAAAAAATATAAAGGTCACTGTCGGTTGTTTCACTCACAGCAATTTCATCTCCAACAATTTCATGTTTCGTATTTTAAACCCACAGAAATCTCGAAATCATTACTGAGGAAGTGTGCTCTTACATGTAAGTAATAACGAATATTGCAGGAAAATCTGAACTTACACGAATAACAATGTCTCAGGACGTGTTGCATATATGCAGAAGAAAAAAAAAATTTTTTCATCCACCCGTGCGCGAACCCATGTCCTTAGTCATCGCAAGCCCACGCACTAACCACTTGGCTACGCCATGCAACAATCATACAATGCTCAATTCTTTTAGTACTGTGTAGAGGAACATAGGGTGACTCTTGCCAAACAGTGCTGCGTTAAGTAATAAATGCGTGATAGTTTGAAAGGTTTCCAATATAAAGCTTCACATATTTGCTTTCCATTGTTACTTGAAAGTTGTAAACACGTTTCGATACTTACTAACTAACCCATTTGTGGGAAAAAAATACACAAAGTCACTAGTAACGTCAGTTCACGCTCATGTAGTATACGTAAACAGAGCCGATGTCTTGATATTTAATGGTCTTTAAACTCTTATTTGCATAAGAATAACACGTATTTTGAGAGAATATTGACCGAAAAGTTTTGTTTTTTGGTTGTAATCATTCACAGTAACAACCTAACCTAACCATATTTCTAACAAAGGAAACTAGTCTATTATGAACTCACTTTCCAACCGGATGCGTCCTCTGGTGGTTCTTTAGTAACACAATCGCTAAATACAAAGCTAAAACCGCTAAATATGTTTCAACTAACAAATATAGGTGTACATAAACCACAGATCACCGATCGACAGGGCCAGACCGAAATCCAAAACCTCTCGGTACAATTGTCGTAAAATCGGTGGGAGGACCGTTTGGTAACAATCCCAGAAGATTACTGAATAGGATATTCGATAAAGAACCGAAAATGACGTCACTACCGAGCCTAACCTACTACACCGATACAGAACAGGGCCCCAGGATGAGCATCATCTTCCAGTGACTTGCGTTCCTCAAAGGAATCGTTTGCGCCATTCCTCAACACTTGAACGACTCAGACTGCACTCACCATACACAGCCTTCATCCATCGACACATTTCACGGCCTTCAACTCCCTCTGCCGCCAAAAATCGAATCACTCCTCGTTCCTGCTTACTCGCCTGCGTGTTCAACAGTGAACGAAAACTTGTGTGATCTCCTTCTCTTCGGCGAGAAACCGTACTGGTGCTATGCAACATAAAATTTGACGCACGCGTCAATCACTCTGCCAATAGATGACACCACCATACCCGCAGTTACGTGGTGCCACCTTACGTGTAAGGCAAAGGTAGACACACTGACCATGTTTCATTTCAATGAACCTCATATATACTGCATGGATCATAAAGAATCTGTAGATTTTATTTCCCTTTGGTGTAGAAGGTAATGTATGACATATTTCTAGCACTGGAGTATTTACGGCGTTTCACGGCTAGCGACTAATATATCGGAAACCACACTGCTTTAACATTATAGCATGCGTAAGTGCAGAACCGCGTTGCCTGAGGAGTGTGCGTTTATGTTCTACGATAATTTGTCTCTTCCCAGTACCTTCTCGGTACGTAATCTAAACACTTCAAGAATTCTACGGAATTGATTTGCGTAAAATGTTTCAATCTCTTTTCGTCTGAGTTGAAGAAATAAAATATAAACTGTATTTTTTGAACACGAAAAAGTACGTCCGGCGTTGGGCGCGAGAGACAGTTCCTGCTTCGGCACAAAAACTTAATACCGGTCATAGCCACTATCTGGGATGTTTATCGCCTTCATAACTCCGCTATAAAAAAATATGAAGGTGCTCTCCTCTGGTGGAAGTAAAGGGTCGAACAATGAACCAGGACCAAAAAGCGCCGAGATCAGCGTACCGCTTCCTGGGGCGGAGAACGTAGCGATAGTTTGAGGGGCGGGGGGAGGGATGGTGGGAGGAGGAGAGGCGGAACCCAGGCTCCAGCCCCCACAATCGATGTAATCGCTGCCCGCCTCCCGGCCAGTGGAAACAAGACAACGCGCCTGACCCGAATCAAATTCCATCACGACTATTCTCGGAACCCGATGAAGAAAATTACATCACGTCCGCGTGCGTTTTGCCGCGGGCGTTGTTCTTGAGCGCAACAGTCTGCATCCATATCCGTGCGAGCCCACTGAAAAGGTCCAGCAGCCGCCCAGGAAATTGTAGGCGCTTGCAATCTCCCCCGCCCAATGGGCACTTCGTCCCTGCACTCTCTAACGTGATGGTTTTACTGTACCGGGGCACTCATTTCGACGTACACGTCCGTCTCGCTGCAGCTAGTTGGCTTCCTCCGTGTCAGCCTGGTCTTGCTGGATTTGGTCAGGAGTTCTAGCAAGAGCATATAATGTGTTCTACATAAGTGGTGCCAAGGGCCTCAACCATATCTTCGTGCAACTGATGCCAAAGTGAGTCTTCGCCAAGCACATAGGTCACTACATAATTCGCGTCCAACTTGGGATACAATTTGTCATTCTACATCCACACAGTGACTCAACACTTAACGCTGAAGTGTTTGGGAGAGGGTTCACGGAACCACATTCAGGCTACTTCTCTATCGTTTCATTCTAGAATAGCACTTAGGGAAAAGGAAACCCAAAATCTTCCCTGGACAGCTCTATTTTTTTGTATCTTATGACAATGGTTATTTCTCTCTATGCAGGGCACTCTCAGAAGGAATATAGTAAAGATCGTGCAAAGACTTCGGAGCAAAGAGTAACGTCTTTGTTTTAGCGATTACCATCCCAGCTCATCGTATAGGTGAAACTCTCTCCCCTATTTCACCATAATACAACAGAGCTGCCCGTGTTTGAACTTTTTCAATGTCCTCCATGAACCCTGTCTACTGACGGCCCTGCATCTCGCAGCAGGCCTTCAGAGGAGGACGTATAACCGCAGTGTAGGCATTTTCTGTCGTTGTAACACTTGGTTGAGCAAACCAGAAAATATCAAGTTTTCTCAAATAATGTAAATAAATGGAGTCGCAACAGTATTAAAACACCTATGGCTGAAAAGAGCTAAGCTCTAGATACAGCCCAACCTCGTAAGAGGGGATGAGATAATAATAATAAAAAAATAAAACAAATTAACTTCTTTGCAGTTATAATCCCCATGTATTCAGGTAAATCGACAACCACTAAACATAATCAATATTGGATAATCAATATTTTAAGTAAAGCAGGAAATATCATTTTTTCGCAAATAATGTAAATAAACAGTATTAAACAGTATTAAAGCACCTATGGCTGAAAAGAGCTAAGCTCTAGATGCAGCCCAACCTCGTAAGAGCGGATGAAATAAAAAAAAAACAAATTAACTTCTTTGGAATTATAATCCCTAGGTATTCAGGTAAATCGACAACCACTAAACGTCTGTGATTTATCTTGTAAACGAAAATTTAACCTATCTTGCTAATACTCGTGTGAAGGGCCTCACACGATTTAACGTTCACGCTCTGTTACCACTTTGCCCACTATGTGGGTACATTTTTAAATTGCCTTCTTTGATCCTCTGATGACTTTACGACACGATAGCTGACTGCAGCATCTGAAAACAGTCGATGAGGGCTGTTCAGATTAACTCCTAAATCATTTATCTAGATTAGGGATATAATGCTGATTATTCCACTCCCACGAGTAACGTAGATATAACATCGGTCTCACTAAATTACATCCCGTCATTTGCAACGAACTGTGACCTTTCTGGTAGGAAATCATTAAGATTGTCGCACAGGTATGGCGATGACCACAGGCAACCAATTTGAGTAGATCTTACTTGTGAGAAATTGTGTCAAATGCCTTGTGGAAATGTGAAAACCTGCCTTCAACTTGGGATCTGTGTTGAAAAAAATAAGTACTTTGTTTGAGTATAAAGCCAGCTGTGGTTTTGTGTCGGCAGGGAGTTTACTTTGAGGGAGTTCAAAAAGTTGCAACACAGTGTACGTTCCAAAATTCTACTACAAGTAGATGGCAATTACATGATTGTATAATTCAGCTGAATACTTCTATTTCTTTTCTTGTGTACGGTTGTGATCTGAGCAGCATTCCAGTCCTTAGGTGAGGATCCATCGTCGAGTGAGCTTTTTTTATTCTGTTTACTGAGTACAGTCTTATCAAGTGACTTAAGGGGAGTTGGAACGCCATATCCCGACAATGTTAAATTTAGTGACTTGGCTCCCATGTATTTCAGGAACCACTGTAGCCATTGACATGAAACTTTTACAGGACATTGAACTAGATGTTGTGAGCCTACTGAGCTACAATAATTGCATTTCAGCCACTGATTTCGCAAATACAGTTTTTTAATTACACAGTTAAAATTTTGTGTACTCTTTCGTACGTTATCCTAAATAATTTTAATTATTCATAACAATATGTTCTTCTTTTAGTTCAGAAGACTCAGGATATGTGTGTTATTACTCCCTGAAAGTTTGAATACTCTACTCGAAGTGGTTTCTGAGATTTAGAGAAAAATGCAACAGAAAATATAAATTTTCAGGAATGGCTTCTAAAGTTACAAAAGACTGTAACTCACTTAATATATGCTTGTTTTTTTTTTATTTTTAGTCACTCAAAAGCATCTTGCACTATACTGTATATCATCCTCTTGATCTTTTTTCAAGTTTTTTCTTCTTTTCTTCTTTCTGGACTCCTTAGTCACCAATTGTGCTGCATCCTCTGCTTTATCAATGCGAATCTTGTCAAGTTCTCTGATGCAGTTTGCTCTAGGATTAATTCCCATGTACTGTAGCGTTTTCACTGTACGAAGGCTGCCATTATTAAAAGCAATAACAGCATCACCGACCCTCCACTGTAGTGTCTTCATTGCAACAAAAACATCTGAGTGAATCCGTACAAAATTATTGAACGACTCATTGGGATTTTGAGTCTGACCATGCAGACACTTTTTCAGTAATTCAGGATTCGCCAGGTCTCTGTAAATAGGTTTTATGACATATATGACTGTTACTGGGATGGAATATTTATGGCTGTATGAACTGTTTGAGTGTTTTTCTAGATACCGACGAGTTTGCCTGTATTTCATTGTCTGTAACTTCACACGCCACATGCTGAACACAGTGCTTCCCTTTATTCGAAAATCTATTATCATGAAACCCACGTTTCTTAAAAACACATAGTTTTGGCGTCATACTTTACTTTTTTATTCCTCACTTTTCCTCGGAAAAACGTTTGCACTTCGACATGAAACGCGTGTTTACACTATGAAACGATACGGTATTGTTTTTGACGGTACTAGTAATACAAGCGTGTAATTTAACCTTTATAACTCAGCAATCCACAGCCTTCTATATAAAAAATTACCGGTTCTTGAAGTAATGCACGTAAAAATTTTAACATTTTCAAATGGTGTAGGTTATATTAAAAAAAAACAATACTTCCCATGTTATTTTATAAGTTATATATATATATATATATATATATATATATATATATATACACTCCTGGAAATTGAAATAAGAACACCGTGAATTCATTGTCCCAGGAAGGGGAAACTTTATTGACACATTCCTGGGGTCAGATACATCACATGATCACACTGACAGAACCACAGGCACATAGACACAGACAACAGAGCATGCACAATGTCGGCACTAGTACAGGCTGCTATTCTCCCATGGAGACGATCGTAGAGATGCTGGATGTAGTCCTGTGGAACGGCTTGCCATGCCATTTCCACCTGGTGCCTCAGTTGGACCAGCGTTCGTGCTGGACGCGCAGACCGCGTGAGACGACGCTTCATCCAGTCCCAAACATGCTCAATGGGGGACAGATCCGGAGATCTTGCTGGCCAGGGTAGTTGACTTACACCTTCTAGAGCACGTTGGGTGGCACGGGATACATGCGGAAGTGCATTGTCCTGTTGGAACAGCAAGTTCCCTTGCCGGTCTAGGAATGGTAGAGCGATGGGTTCGATGACGGTTTGGATGTACCGTGCACTATTCAGTGTCCCCTCGACGATCACCAGTGGTGTACGGCCAGTGTAGGAGATCGCTCCCCACACCATGATGCCGGGTGTTGGCCCTGTGTGCCTCGGTCGTATGCAGTCCTGATTGTGGCGCTCACCTGCACGGCGCCAAACACGCAAACGACCATCATTGGCACCAAGGCAGAAGCGACTCTCATCGCTGAAGACGACACGTCTCCATTCGTCCCTCCATTCACGCCTGTCGCGACACCACTGGAGGCGGGCTGCACGATGTTGGGGCGTGAGCGGAAGACGGCCTAACGGTGTGCGGGACCGTAGCCCAGCTTCATGGAGACGGTTGCGAATGGTCCTCGCCGATACCCCAGGAGCAACAGTGTCCCTCATTTGCTGGGAAGTGGCGGTGCGGTCCCCTACGGCACTGCGTAGGATCCTACGGTCTTGGCGTGCATCCGTGCGTCGCTGCGGTCCGGTCCCAGGTCGACGGGCACGTGCACCTTCCGCCGACCACTGGCGACAACATCGATGTACTGTGGAGACCTCACGCCCCACGTGTTGAGCAATTCGGCGGTACGTCCACCCGGCCTCCCACATGCCCACTATACGCCCTCGCTCAAAGTCCGTCAACTGCACATACGGTTCACGTCCACGCTGTCCCGGCATGCTACCAGTGTTAAAGACTGCGATGGAGCTCCGTATGCCACGGCAAACTGGCTGACACGGACGGCGGCGGTGCACAAATGCTGCGCAGCTAGCGCCATTCGACGGCCAACACCGCGGTTCCTGGTGTGTCCGCTGTGCCGTGCGTGTGATCATTGGTTGTACAGCCCTCTCGCAGTGTCCGGAGCAAGTATGGTGGGTCTGACACACCGGTGTCAATGTGTTCTTTTTTCCATTTCCAGGAGTGTATATATATATATATATATATATATATATATATATATATATATATATATATAATTTTATTAGGAAAATTCCAAATTTTGTAATGAGAAAAAAATACGAAAATGTGAATTTTTTTTTCTAACTCCCGTTACGCTGCTTCGCTACTGCGAAGGTCACTCACCTCGGTATCTATTCTCCACTCGAATTCTGGAATATGTACTGCTTTCTTATTTCCTTATTCCTTTATTTTTGTGCAGGAATTACAGATACCAATGTTTAGTAAGTCCGCTTTCGTGGCACTGTCGTCGGTAACTATCTTTATTACGCAGTGAGGTAATGATTATGTCTTGACATAATGATTATGTCTTGATGCTGATGAATTTTACATGTGAAGAGAACAGTTTTCAAATTTCTGCCAGATTTCGAGGCAGCGTTTCGATGTGGAAACTATAAAAGCAGATCGCATTTAAGTCAATACCTCTGTCTAGCATATAAAAACCGACAGCAATCATGGAAATTTTGTGTTTTATAAAATCTGGCATGCTTTTTTTTTTGGTGTTTTTAGAGCAGTGTCCTGACCTGTTTGTCTGTCGTGAGAAAAAAACTGGGAAAGAAGATTAGACTTCAACGTTCCATCGCCAGCGCGGCCGTTAGACACGTGTTCCATGGGGATCTGTTCCTTAATAGTTTTAGCGTGATTCGTTGCGAAATTCCGATATTAGCACGATTTATTATTTTATACTTATTTTTTGATATTTTGAGACATTTACACTTTTAAATTACCAAAACTTTCGTTGTAATTAACGTAAGCTAAAGGCACAGCAAATTTGTCCTGGAAAGCAGATAGCAGTAGACTTGTGGACAGAATGTATGTGTATTTGCTGTTTGTGTTAGTTGAGAACTTGGTTTAGAGTACTGTTTTAGTTGTGGTTTTCCTGTGTTTGTTTGTTCTGTGTAGTTTATGTTGTTTCAGTGCTACACACCAACATGTTAATGTTATATTTTGATTTTGGGACGTTTGTTGTGTTGAATTCGAAACGGTTCAAATGCCTCTAAGCACTATGGGATTTAACATCTGAGTTCATCAGTCCCCTAGGCTTAGAACTAAATAAAACTTGACTAACCTAAGGACAGCACACACATCCAGGCCCGAGGCACGATTCGAACCTGCGACCGTAGTGGCAGCGCGGTTCCGGACTGAAGTGCCTAGAACCGCTCGGCCACAGTGGCCGGCTGTTGAATTCGTCAGAAGATATAGCAGAGATAGAAAGAGGCAAGATTTGCTATGGGGTCGACAGTGAGAAGTCAGAAGGTTGGAATTCCTACAGATAGCTCGATAGAGCATAGAGAGAACTAAGATTTGAATCAAAGAGACACACATCGACTCAGCAACTAATTAGAGAACTATGTGATAGCCAAATTTACGTGAGTGTCAACCCCCAATTACATCGTGATCTAGATCGCACGGATGCGCAAGTTACAGTATCGATAGCAGATTTTGCTGGATAATTGAGAGGTACATGGGATGAACCTGGTCACAAATTTCTGCAAGAAGAGGAAGTAACACAAAAATGTACAGATGATGCGCAATGCAATTACACACACAAAATGAGTAATGTGAAGGAATAACAGCGACTAAGTAATGAACGGGTATTAGTGGTACAGACTCGGACTAGCAAATTACGAACTGTATCTTCGAAAGGAATTGATAAAAATAAGGTTAAACAGACGAGGTGTCTGCTCAAAATAATACTACGCTAAATCAGAAGATTGGTATTATACTGCAGCAAGTAGTTCTAGCGCTATGGGGCGTTTTGTACGAAGTTGGCAGCAGTCTTACCTCTGAACGAAGCAATTCAGGCTCGTCAGTAGTCCAAGGTACTGAGATGCCCGATCTGGAATGGTGTGGTACCAGAATGTCCGCTGTTTCGACACAATTACAGCACCTAATGGTAGCCGCAAAGCGACCTGTTCGTATAGAGTAAGTCGCAGCCTGCTATCTTGTGAGACGGCGAGGCGATACACATCGGATCGAAGCGGCGAGGCGGTTTGATAACCGTCGGCTTGTACGCTGGGTTGCATGGGTGTGGTTGTCAGGCGGTTTCCCACCATCGTTTAGGCAAATACTGGGCTAGTCCCCAACTCCCAGATCAGAAAACAGATACGTAAACATTCAAAATACGAAAACACTCGGAACACAGTTTACACGGTTCACAGACAGCTGTCGCGCGCGACTTCCCTCCCTTAGGTTTCATTTACGACTGTGGCGTCGGGAAAGGCATCCGGTCTCAAAGGAAAGAATAAATAAAATTTGCCAAATCCTGAAGACGCGGAAACTGTACTGGGAGAGAGAAACGCTAGGCAAAGAAGAATATTAGTCAAAAAGTCTGAGAATTCATTTTCTGTAGTTTTTTGGTATATTGACGATATGGAGGAGGAGAGAAAGCAAAGGCAGAGTAAATACGAACAGCGAAGAAGACGTAAAAAGCTGTGAAACATACGCCCCAGAAACTACTGTCACATTTTTGAAATCACACAGGTTAAGGAAAATGAATTTGGACATGAAGACGACCGAATTGACATCAAGTACAAAGTAAGACGTACATAATGTCAATAAACTACGGGCCATCTCCAGATCTAACGACAGGCTGACGTAATTTTGAAGTTTAAATAAATGATGTATTTTTGTCAATTACTAAAAGACCGGACAAAGAAATTGGATTTAAATATGATGTAAAAAAAATTCTTAAATTTCTGTTAATAGGGAGTATCAAGATGTCAGGAACATTTCTGCAAAGTAAAAATATATGATGAAACAGTGGTGTCAGAATTTAGAAATTGTTCAAATGGCTCTGAGCACTATAGGACTTAACTTCTGAGGTCATCAGTCCCCTAGAACTTGGAACTACTTAAACGTAACTAACCTAAGGACATTACATACATCCATGCCTGAGGCAGGATTCGAACCTGCGACCGTAGCGGTAGCGCGGTTCCAGACTGTAGCGCCTAGAACCGCTCGTCCAGTCCGGCTGGCCAGAATTTAGAAGTGGTAGTAGCTATAACAATTGAACTGGAAGTCAGTGAGTGTGCGTGATTTTAGTTCTGTTGGGCTGCTTATTCTAGTTTCACTTGTTCCGACACTATTTGATACGCAAAGGCCGCTACACGTTATTGAGGCACTAACAGTAGCAGTTTGCTGTTCGAAGAATTTGTATGACTTGAGGATTCTTCGACTTCGTTATTCAGTGTATCGATACAAGTAGAATCGATCCTTTTTAAACACTGCTACACTAGATATCCCTTTGTTTTAATGCTATTAGTCATAAAAAACATATACTGGTCAGCTGAGAAGAAATGAAAATCGTTGCTAAATTTATAAACGTCTTAAATCCTCAGAAAAAACTGGAAATGGGAATTAATATGACTTAATATGAAGAAATGAGTCAATTAGTTTGCAGATTAATAAAGTGCCTAGTTCTTTGGTCCGTCTAATTCACAGCAACAGTTCTCAACCGCTATTTACGATGCCTAAAGTCGCTCTTTCTATGTTAAAACGGCAGAAACATCGCTCACAGGAGGATTATACATGGCAGGTCCGCAGTTCGTATCCAGCCTGAGGTTTTTTTCACTATTTTCGCGCATTATGGATATTGATAAATGTCTCATTACTTTAGTATAACGGGACTGCATTCCAAGTCTAAAGCTCAACTACTAGGAGTGGTAGTTGGCAAGAGTTTCGTATGACTTTTAGATTTCTTCGTATGTTCGTGTATCATCAGTTGCAACTAGAGTGATTGTGGGCCATGATGTAGGGTTTTTTCATGGTGGTGATTACAGATGAAGTTGCAAAGAACTATTTGGAAACGGGTTACTGAGTGCTTGCGGCGTAAGTTTTGGAGTCCAGTGGTTGTGACTGCATCGCAGAATAACGGGCGGCGCACGAAATGTGTTACCAATTCTTTCTTTCACAATTTACGACGCACATTGGATATCCTGCTGGTATCTCTACAGCAGTACCGGCAAAAGCTTGGAAAAACAAATGAGTTACGAAATGACGTGTAATTCACGATACTGCCGCTAGGAGACTAGTAAGCAGCAATGGCTGACAATGGAAGACTGACGACACAGCAACGATCGGCAGTTGTGTTACTTTTTCATGAAACGAAAAGCCTTGTTGCGAGTCAGAGGCGTTTTCGACAGCAGTTTAACACACCATGAGTCCCTTGCAAGAAGAGCATCCGCAGGTTGTACGATGAATTTTTACAGGAAGGAACAGTATTGGAAGCGAAGCGACCTCGGCCTAAGCCTGTTTGTTCGCCGGAGAGTATTGAAGCGGTACGAGTTGCTGTACAGAGAAGTCCCGGGAAATCGTGTAGAAAGGCAGTAGTGCAACTGGGAACATCCAGACGCTCCGTTCAATGCATTCTTAAAAGTGACCTCCATATGTACCCATACAAGATGACCTGTGCACGGAAGCTCACTGAAGAACACAAGCAGCAGAGACTACTGTTTGCTCAGTGGGCGGAGGATAGGGAAGAAACTCTCAACAACGTTTGGTTTTCAGCCGAGGTGCATTTTCATTTAGACGGTGTGGTTAACAAACAAAATGTAAGCTTTTGGACCACTGAAAACCCACAAGTGCTTCATGAACGACAACATTATGCTTCGAGGATTACAGCGTGGGCAGCAATTACCAGTCACGGATTTATTGGACCCTTTTTCTTTGAAGAAACTGTGAACAGCGAGCGTTATTTGAGCATGCTTCACAATAGCTTCAGTCCACAGCTTCTAGCTACTGCCTTGCCCTTCAACACGCAGTGGATCATGCAAGATGGAGCAAGGCCACGTACTGCAAACACTGTGTTGGAGTTTTTACACGAGCATTTCGACATGCGGATCATTTCACTCAGGTTTCCAGGTCGCTTGCATGACGGACAAAATTGGACTCCCAATAGTCCAGACCTCAATCCATGTGACTTTTTTCTTTGGGGGTACCTAAAGGAAAAAATTTTCCCGAAACGACCATGTGATTTAATGGAGCTCAGAAGACTTGTTCTTCAAGCTTGCAGTGAAATTACGGAAGACATGTGCCGTAGTGTAATCACTAACTTCAGTGTTCGTTTGAAGGAAGTTAGGAAACGAAATGGTGGACATATTGAGCATGTGCTGGGTTAGAACAAGTCTCCATGGACGGCTCTTCATTGTACTATATGTTCCTTTCAGATTGTATTGACAATAAAGTTTATATTCAAAAACAAAATGGTAACACATATCGTGCGCCACCCTGTACATCTGAATGCTGTTAGATTTTCACAGGGCACCTATCATTGGTGGGAGAATCGTGACCATTTTAGTCTCGTTTCACTTATCAAACTGAAGCCTGCGACCCTTATTAAGGCTGTTTTACAAGTAGAACAGTTCCAAGAACTGACTCCTATTCGCTGATGAAAAGCTTCCTTCCTAATCAGCGGCGCAGTGCGTTGCTTCATCTGCCCCACACTTGGCGGGTACTATGGAGTTAACCGATTCCGGCATGTCAGCGGACAGTGTCGCGGAACATTTCAACTAGTTCAACTGCAAAATCAAATGAGGAAAGGTGAAGCCGATAACTACAGCAGCTGATTAGGAATACGGCAATTTTAGAAAAAAATTTCAGGAAAGTGGAAATCTTCATTTTCCTCAATGTCATTGTAATTTTATATAACCTACTGAAAAAGATAGCCAAGTCGCCAATTATCATTCGCGCTTTCTTTTTATTGTTAAGTTATTGAAGGAGCAAGCTTTCGTAAGACGTGAACGGGAAATGTTCTTATCTGTATACATCCAAACGCAGAAATCATCATTTTTCTTCTACATCCACTACTCCGCATACCAGCTTGTAGTGTGTCGTAAAACTGACACATCACACTCTCGCCGCAAATTGTACGTAGATCTATAGTTGTTCGTAGGTGTCCATGCGAACTCTTAACGTCTCTAATTTTACCTTCAAAGCTTTTTCGCGAGATGTACGCAGGGGGAAAGAAAACATAGGTTGGCTCTTCAAGAAACGTACACTCTCGGAATATTAACAGTAAATCGCACCATGATGCTACACCATACTAATGAACCGCACCATGATGCTACACAACACTGATGTAGCGGTTTGCGGATATTTGCCACGTCGGACATTTGCCATGCCGGACATTTGCCACGATTTTACCTGCTCCCAAGGGTTGGGTCCCTTGTCTACCCCTCCTCCTCCTCATCGCTGTCGCGCAGTAAAGGTACTTACTGAGCCTTTCCACTGGTTTACTTAACATAGGACCAGAATCTCTTTGGATTTTCCGCCACATTTCTAGAGAGACTTTCGTTGTGGAAACTATAAAATGCATCTCGCATTCAAATCCGCGCCAGATTTAGAGCCTCAGTAAAACGTTGCCAATCTTGGAGATTTTGCGCGCGTCTAAATTGTACGTGTCTTTTTCGGTGCTCATCCAGCAGCTTTCTGCTGTGTTTTGTGTACCATGGGGGATCAGTTGCGTCTCTTATTAATTTATTTAATATGAATCTCTCGAGTGCTGTTGATACTATTTCTAGGAACTTAAGCCACGTATGGTCGTCGCTTACATAGTTTGGAAGGATGGGAGACTGTCTCCTAGAAAGACGTCAACAGAATTTTTGGCTGCTTTTATAAATAGAGCTATTTCGCGTTTAGTTTTGGTGAATTTCTTTGTTACGGAATTGAGACTCGCTCGACTGTGTGTTCACTAATCCCTGTATCCGTCGTGATGCTCAGGATTATTTGTGGTTAAGAGATCAAGTGTGTTTTCGTAACCATTTACAATTTGAATGGCTTCGTGAACTAATTGTTCAGAATAATTTGAAAAAAAAGCATTTAGAACAATTACGGAAGTTGTGTTCTATCTACAATAGGGTCTGAAAATGTATTTTTGTCAACATACTGGAGGTAGAATGAAGTCACAGCGAACTACAATTGTATGAGTAGCGTACTTATCTGTGATTCTTTGAACTTTTTAGCAACTGTTTCATCTGAGACCGGGGGTCGGTAAAAGGACCCAGTTATTAATTTATTCCGGTTGTCTAATATAACCTCTGCCCATACTAAGTCACAGGAACTATCTGCTTTAATTTCGCTTGTGAGCTGAAACACACATTACATTATTTTTCCTTAAGTTGTGCTTCTTATTTCTGTTGTAGTGCAGATCATTACAATTACGGCTTTTCCTTCCAAAACCAAGGAGGCTTTCTCTGTGACCCTGTAAATACCAGAGCTAAACAAGGTAGAACAACAACGTACGTTACAAGCACAGCATTCTGTATTACTTCATTTCCTTATTTCTAACATTTTAAAATTGTACGTCGACTTTAGATGACATGTGATTCATACATGTTCTAATCTCAAATTTTGTGAACGTATTTTCAGTCATGTTTTGAACATTGTCCCGCTACACTATATTAACTAATGTTTCGCCGCAAGGGAAAGACAGTAAATTAGTATGGAGTATGGCGTTCTTCTTTTCAAACATTCAAATTCCCATTTCTTCTTTCCTTATCGTCTTTTGGGCATGCAGCTGTAGTAATTAAAGTAGGCACAAATGCAGTGATAAAAAAGAAATGATTAGCGTACATTCACATTCTCTTTACATCGTTCCTTTCTTGTTGCTCCCCTGCCGGTGGACTGTTTCTATCGCAATCAGTAAGCATGAAAAGAAGCTACCGTACAGACAGAGGGATCTGTATTTATACTTAGCAGTACTAATTACATACTGACATAATTGTCGGTATTGCTTTCGTTTCCCAAAAGTTATAAATATTTCGAGTTCGGAAAAGAAGTTCTGTATTTCGCCAAGCTGTCGAAGAAGGTCCCCTACGTAATGGTTGTATCGAGTAAGATGTGGAGACGGCAGAAGAAGTACGATGAAGGGCGTCCGTTACCTGAGGGGTCGCTACTCAAGCTACCTGGCGAAGGGGCAAGTGTGGCCAGATGTCCGGCGTGCCAAATGTCCGGCATTCGATGTAGCACCTGTCACTTGAGTTGACCACCCACGTGAAGCTTTCACATACACTCAACCATACCTTGATGAAACGCTGCTCTCCTTTGGTTTTCATTTCTACTGTCATATTGGTACGGAAACCCAGACTGACGAGCAATATTCAGCTATTGTTCGAACCAAGGCTTTGTAAGACACCTCCTTAGCCGGTGCGCTATAATTCCTGAGGATGCTTCCAATTACTCTCAGGTCTGGTATTAGTGTTAAGCTGTCGTTCCATTTTAAATCGCTCAGTACATATTTATACTACCACATGTTTAACGGATCTGACGCTTTCAGCTATTGTTCGGCACTTTTTTAATGGAAATTTGATGCGGCCCGCCTCGAATTCCTCCTTTATGTCAATCGTTCTGTCTCAGAATAGCATAACAATTGCAACCTGCGTCGTCATTTATTTGATGCATCCCAATCTCAGTATTCCTTCAGTTCGCTTAATTTTCAACATTCTTCCTTAGCACCACATTTCAAATGCTTCTGTTCTCTTCTGTGCTGGTTTTTTCACACTCTCTGTCTCATTGCCATACAATGCTGTGCTCCAAACGCACATTCTCAGAAATTTCTTCCTGAAATTAAGGCCTGTGTTTTATATTAGTAGACTTCTCTTCGCCAGGAATGCCCTTTCTGACAGTGCCAGTCTGCTTTTGATGTCCTCCTTGCTCCGTCCGTAGTTGGCTATTTTGCTGCTTTGGTAACAGGATTTCTTAATTTCATCTACATCGTAATCAATTATGATGTTAAGTTTCTCGCCGTTCTCATTTCTGCTACTTCTCCTTACTTCGGTCTTCGTTCGATTTACTATCAATCCATATTCTGTACTCATTAGACTGTTCATTCCGTTAAACAAATCCTGTAACGCCTCTACACTTTCATTGAAGATAGCAATGTCATCAGCGAATGTTAACATTGACATACTTTCAAGTTGATTTTTAATCCCACTCTTGAACCTTACTTTATTTCCCTCATTGCTTCTTCGATGTACAGAATGATGTTTTTCTAAAAGTCTGACAGTATATTATTCTACACACCAACGTGAATAATGGTCTTACTGCAACTTCCCCGAATCATTTTAGAAATTCCGATGACCTGTTATTTATCCAGTCTGCTTTATTTAAGTCATTCAAAGTTCCTTTAAATTATTATTCCAATACTCGATCTCCTACGTCTTCTCCATCGACTCCAGTTTCTCCTTGTGTCACGTCAGCAGACAAGTCGTCTCGCTAATACAGGCCCTCAATATACTCTGCCCACCTGTCAGGTCTCTCCTCTATATTTAAAACTGGAATTCCCATTGCACTCTTAATGTTACGGCTCTTGCTTTTGATTTCACCGCCGGTTATTTTGACTTTTCTACACGCTGAGTCGGTCCTTCCGACAATCATTTATTTTTCGATATCTTCACGGTAACCATTTCACCTGATCCAAGTGACTCGTTTTCTCTATTCCCAAATTTTCTTCAACATTTTTGTACTTCCTTCTTTCGTCAATCAGGTGAAATATTTTTTCTGTTACCCATGCTTTCTTCGCAGTTACCTTCTTTGCATGTACGATTTTCTTACCAACTTCTGTAATTGTCCTTAGAGATGTCCATTCCTCTTCAACTGATCTGCTTACTGAGCTATACATTAACGCAGTATCCATTGTCTCAGAGAACTTCAAGCGTATTTATTCATTCCTTAGTACTTCCCTATCCAACTTCTTTGCATATATCACCAGCTATCTGGAAAGAAGCATTATGTGGGTAAGAACTACATTCCTCTCTAATGGGTGTCCATGAGGATTGAGAAGATACGTAACGCACCGCGTGTAAATATCCAGATTATATTCATTCAGTATTTGTTAGTGGTGGTACATAGCAGCTTCCAGCAAACTTGAAACATAATTTCAAACCTTTCAAAACTTTATCTCGCTTACACGCTTAATGTCAACTATTAATCACATTAGCTGATTTGAAACCAGAAGTTGAAAGCTGCTATATACGGGGGAGATGAATTGATATAAAGGAATCCGAGTTTTAATGGTTCCTTACTATCTGGAAAGAAGCCTTGGGGTGTTATGAACCACCTACATCACGTAGGGGTGAGACTGAAGAGGGGGTGACTTTCAAGAAGTTCCAAGATGCTACTCCAGGTGGGTGTAAAATGTATGTGCGCAATAGCAATAATGAACGCGTAAATGAAGATCTGGCGCTGTTTGACTACCCCCTGAAGCAGATCTTAGGATCTGTTAATGGTGATTATCTCCTTCTTACTCTTTAACATATAAATTACAACATAACCATAAATGAATGATTAAGGGAACTAACAAATGATAAATGCTGTTTCCTCTTATACATTTATTGTAGATTAAAACCACTTTATTGTACAAAAGTTTATATATCAATGTCCAATTGACATAAATGGATACAAATGAATTTTCTAGCTAATACGATTGAGCAAATCTGCCCCTTTTTATGGCTACGCGATCTAATATAAATAAAGAAAGACGACTGACATCATCTACATACCAAACACTAGAAGACACTACTTTCAAAGATCATCTACAGTGGTGTGCAACCTCAGTCGAAATAAAATTTACGTGATCACAGCTTTATAGCCCTAATAAGCCGAAACCATTAGCAACATCACCGTATGTACTGCATCCGGTGCGTCAGAGTGATGGTTCTCGTACACGTCTGCGGCAATGGAAGGACACCAGCCACAAAATAATCTCTTTCAAACACTAGGACGACAGAAGGCGGTCCTCTGACTATTATAATCTAATTCTGTCTTCTCCTCTCTGTGTTCTACAGACAAGAAACGCGAACTCCCAGTCACAAGGACGGAATTCAGATAACGTCTCTACGTGAGAATAGACAGAAGGAGTGCTCCCAATCACTGAATGCTGCGTACTCAACGACGACTCCCTAACCGGAGGCGGAGTCCAGAATCATATAAGTTCGCACCAGTACAGTGTCCAACAGTTCTAACTATAAAATCTCCTGAGAGCAAAGACAGCAAATCTGTCTGTACCAACAAAAGCTGATACTAAGCGACTGTCAAACACGGGCGCTTAGAATGGAAGACCTCATTCTCTCCACCGCTGGCTTCCCAGCAAAGCTTGGCTCCCCCCCCTCGAAACCATGGAATATTCTCCCTCTCTACAGTTTCTTCCGAACGCCGACCAACCATCTTTTATTCTTTTGTCGTCCAGCGCGGAAAGTTTGCGAGGAAATACCTATACTCATACAATGGCACGCTTCTCAGAGTAAAAATCCTCGGAAATAACCCAGCCTGCCATTTCCGAGGTAACGCTTCCTCGTCCCTCTCTGCTGTGTCCAAGATTCTCAGAGTTTCCGAAGTATTATACAGTTATCCTTGCAGCCCCGCTACAATACGTCCAGTCGCCACTATATTGTGCTTCAGCGGTCAGGTGCCCAGACAGTCCATCTTGGCACTTCCTGTGTGAAGCAGGACCAGCACACCTGTGCGGGCTTTTCCACCCAGGGCTTGAGTTACGCCTGCCATTTCATTTCCACTGGCGTTCCATCCTCTACTGGTATAGACAGTCATTCATTACGACGTTTTGATAATAACGACACACCGTCACCTTTCATGCAATAAGCGTTAGCAATTATTTACAAGGTGTACGTGACAATGTCGGTCTTCTTTAAATATTCATATACACGATGTACAACCTACCAAATAATACCTAATTCCGGTTGTAAATCAGGGCAAAGATGAGTGCTTGCAAGATGCGAAATTATAGCCATCTTACAAAGTACTCAGGTGCATCTGGTGCAGTTTTAGGTACACAACTTATTATTTGTACAAACACACCGTGGCGGTGAGATTGCTCTCAACAACTAGGGGTGGGCATTTGGGTGAGAAGGGATGACGTAAAAATGTTCCAACAAGACCTGTTGGTATTTATTTCGTGTACTTAGTCGGGTGAGAATACTTTTAAAATTTGAAGTGCAATGTGTCTCTTCCCTGTGCTCTTCCGCATAGGCTGCATAGTGTCTTTATTATCTACCGAGGCTATCGAATTTGAGTTGGTATAATGCAATTTATAACAGCATCGAATAGTTACGACAATGTTTTTGTGCGTGATTTTAACACGGGTATAGTATGAAGGCTAAATAAGAATCGCAATGTGCCACGAATTTCATCCCAACCAAGGACTGTCAACTTTCATATCCCAACAGACAATACAGCCTCCGCTAGAGAACAGTTCCATGGAATTCCTTTCTTTGGAGATATTTTTGACAGAACAGGTAAATGGCTGTCGTCAGGAAACGTATCCCCGGCTTACTATATTCCTAAGAACATCGCTCAATTTAGACACAAGGAAAGTATGCTTCGTGATAGGTTTAAGTTATCGAGTGTCTACTGCATCTCATGTGGCCAATGTGACGCCAAATATATAGGGCAAACCTCAGGAAGGGTTTCGACTCGGTTTCAGGAGCAAACTAATTTCGCGATACAGGACATCAAATCACGGGATGTACACGAGAGTATGCAAATCACTTATTTTGAGAATAAGAGCAACCGATTTTCCGAGACTTGCAAAAATGTAATGAGCTCATCTGAAACACTCGGACAGAAAGGAGATAACTAAGAAATTTTTACTACCTAACCAGTTAGCTCATTCATTTTATTTTTCGATAACGTACTTCGCGGCAGTGAAAATTTTTATTGTTTGTAAATTCCCCCACTGGTTCTCAAATTGCGTGGAATAATGTCCATTAAAATATTAGTAGTCTGCATCATAAGCGATTTACCGTATTACTTCAAAAATGTGTGTGAAATCTTATGGGACTTAACTGCTAAGGTCATCAGTCCCTAAGCTTACACACTACATAGCCTAAATTATCCTAAGGACAAACACACACGGTGGCCGGGGTGGCCGAGCGGTTATAGGCGCTACAGTCTGGAATCGTGCCACCGCTACGGTCGCAGGTTCGAATCCTGCCTCGGGCATGGATGTCTGTGAAGTCCTTGGGTTAGTTACGTTTAAGTAGTTCTAAGTTCTATGGGACTGATGACCTCAGAAGTTAAGTCTCATAGTGCTCAGAGCCATTTGCACCATTTGAACGACCAAGGCAGTTTCCTCGTGGCTGCTTGCGTAGGGCTCCAGTTAGTTCAGTATTCCTTATGGTCCCTAGGTGATAATGTGGTATCTTTTCATAGAGGCTTATATGCATTATCGTGCGCTTCGCAAGGCTTATTTTATTCTCTCTGCACCAAAAGTTTGTTTCGTTTTCTTTTACTGCCACCAACTTTTTATCAATCTGACAAACGCTGCTACCTGATGTACTATGCATTTACATAATGTAAAGGACTACTGTACTCCATATAACAATATCTACTAAGCCAGTCTAAAATGAAAAAAAGAATGTAAAACTCTTCCTTTCTTGTCCCTGTTTAGATCACCTGAGGCTGCGCCTAAACTGACGTGAAATCTCTCGTGGTCTTTCTGCAGCCAAAGCGATCTTTTCGCTTTCTTATAAAATGCGGACACTAGCTGCGGTTGCCATCATTTCTAAATAATATGTACAAATTTGTCTGTTATTTGTGCTGTACAGTGAGGCAAACAGGCCGCGAGAATGAGCACCACAGCGAGCTCATAATTCCGTCAACACATTTCGGGTCCCAAGATCAAGCCACAGGGCTGAATGCCGCACATAAATTTAAGATCTTCTCTGGAGTGGTATACTGTAAAGCAGCAGACAGTCAGACATATGTATGTGCAGTATCTGTTCAACATCTCGTCTTAAGACCCTATGTCAATTTCAACGAAACTTGGCATACATATTGTTACCATCTGTAGAGAAAATCTGGCGGTGTAAAATCTACCAACCTCCTATTGGCTTGGGGTTGGGTGCCTTAATGCTGTGATGGACAGAGGAGAGGGGATAAAGGAAGAGGTCGGTTGTCAGAAGTAATAGTGCAACAAGGACATCAGTGCACATTGCGGGTTGCCTACATCAGGGGCATGTATACATTCAGGGGCAAACCTACTGTTCTCTTTTGATTGGCAGGTCCTTAACCAATACTTCTGCTAAGAGGATTATGGCCCCAGGGGGGGAAATCCGTCCTTTTGATTAGCAGGTACTTAATCTACTGTTCGGTGAAGTCACTTACTCTGTCATCCCCATTAACCTATTGTTTTGTTAAGTGGTTTTCCATGTCATCCTTACCCTTTCTCCTCCTCCTCCACCCCCTGCCGCTCCACCACCAACCTCCCTGGCTTTCCTGTTAGCGATAAAAGATAAAAGCACACTTTTGCTATCAATTTGATTGGCTAATTAATTAACTCAATCAATTAATCAACCCCTCTCTCTCTGGGAAACAACTAACCTTCCCCATCTCTTTTGCATCAGGAAATTGGTGGGAAAATACTCAGTTGATATGCTATTTGGCAAGTAATCGAGTGCAGTGTGTGGAATATTCTTTAAACAATTTAGACGGTGTGTGAAATATTGTTTATTTAAACAATTTATTTGATACAAGTTGGTACAGAAGGAAATTTACTTGAACAATTTGTGAGAAAGTTTGTGGAACAGTTTTTCATTCTGATTGTGTAAGGAAACATCTAATTACACTGTCACAGAGAGCTTAAACGTATCTGAAAAACTCTGTCTCGTCTCGCCACCTACACAGGATGCCCGGAACTGGAGTGCACCGGAGGGACTTCGAAATGCCAGTGGGCTCGCCGCACTGCTGTCAGCTGTTGGCTGCTCCGTAGCTATGTGAAGTTCCAAACTAATCCCTGAACAAAAGCATTAGGTCGTGGTAACCCTTTCATATTAACACCTGAGAAATTCTCTCTCTCTCTCTCTCTCTCTCTCTCTCAAGGGACCAAAATATGTCGCATGTTACTGCTGACCCAGTACATGCTGTCGGTCGTCATGGGACTAAACCGTAAACAAAGCAGCGTCTACCTGGTAAACCCACAGCTGTGGATGTCTAGGAAATGTTCCCTCACCCTGTCACAAAATGGTTCAAATGGCTCTGAGCGCTATGGGACTTAACATCGATGGTCATCAGTCCCCTAGAACTTAGAACTACTTAAACCTAACTAACCTAAGGACATCACACAACACCCAGCCATCACGAGGACCCTGTCACAGAGATTGACTACTTAATTAAATTGATACCCTTTGTATGGCACAATTTTTTTGCCTCTTATTGGTGGATACTAGGAATGGAATATTTGGCCAGATTCGATCCTTCAGCCCACCCATGAACCATGCACCTTGCCGTTGGTGAGGAGACTGGCATGCCTCAGGCATAGAGATTGACGTACCATAGGTGCAATCACAATGGAGGGGTATCTGTTGAGAAGCCAGACAAACGTGTGGTTCCTGAAGAGGGGCAGCAGCCTTTACAGTATTTTCGGGAGGAACATTCAGGATGATTGACTGATCTGCTCTTGTAAGATCAACCAAAGCAGCCCCACTGTGCTGGCACTGCGAACAGCTGAAAGCAAGGGCAAACTACGGGCGTAATTTTTCCTGAGGACGTACAGCTTTACTGTATGATTAAATGATGATTGGGTCTTCTTGGGTAAAATGTTCCAGCGGTAAAATAGTCCCCCATTCGAATCTCTGGCCGGGGACTACTCAGGAGGACTGCTCAAAAAATTATTCGCCGTGCAAAGTAAATCTCATGATGTATGTTTAATTGGCATATCAATCTGATATCATGCAGCCTGGCGGTTGGAAGTGATGGCTAGGGTATCATCGATATGATTTGGGAGTGGAAGCAGTGATCAGGCATTTTTTCGTTGTGGTGATACATTTTAACGAAATTTCGATTCCTACACAGGGAGATGACCGTCATAATTTATAAAGTGACACGTAGCATAAACCTGATACTTAAAATTTATCTGTACGTTCAGAGACCTCATATATGGCGAAGCATTTGGTTACTTTAAGGAAGTTCAAAAGTGAGGAGGCATCTTGTAACAGAGGTAGATCTTAGCACTCCACCATGAGTCAAACATAGGTTTAATATTCTAGTCCTCTGATGCAGGATGTAACAGATACTGATTTGATTATAACAGATTTTTTGCTACCTGATGAGAGAATATGTAGCCTGTGCCATACTGTTACAGGATTTTCACAAGTAACTATAACTTAGCGATGTGAAAATACGTGTACACCCTGATTTCTTCTGTCTTCGAAAATAACTTGTGTAAAATTTCACCTGAGAATATGGGGAACAACATTTCTATCTCCGATTGGATAAAGTGGATTTTTTGAACTGGAGGGGTCTATGTCGGGATGGAATTGTTTAGAACTACTTTATAGATCAAAGCCGCAGGTTTTTGTTTCGCAGTGCACAACGGCTGGTGGCATTTACTTATCTGATCACCGCGGCTGTCAGCAGAAATGGTTATGAAGCTTCAGTGACCAGAAGTTGTGGATAGCGCAGCCTAGACAGGTGGTCACGTACAAAGAATGTGCCAAGCTGCCTGAGCTTGCCTACAGCCTCAGGGGCTAAGAAACTGATCAGTGTGCTCGGTGAATGGGAATAGAAGAGGACGTGAGAGGAGATTCAAAATGACGGGTATTTGCTCTGGACATATTGATAACTACTACTACTCCAATTATCCCCGCATGCCTTCCGTGGCTGGGGTGGTGCACTTGGCCTACATGGGAGTTCACGATGGCGGCTGCGGCCACGGTGATTGTTTTGCACTGACCTCTGAGCATTGGCAAAGCAGCGAATGAGAGGACTGGTGCGTTGCATGTTGACCTGAGGACATGAGTACGCGGGGTGTGTGAGTGCTTCAGCGATCTCCGACATCCAGCCATGACAACTACTGCTATAGACCGAATCGTGGCTTAAGTGTGTCATTCTCAATACATCGCAGTTTTACTTGCTGTTCTTGTTGCTGTTGTTGTTACTATCCTATCAAGCAGTAGGTTCTTCCTCCTTCCAGATACAGTGGAAAGAACCAAGTTAGCAATTCTATAGTGCTTTAAAACTCATTTGCGACGTCATTTCCGACTGATAGTGATCTCTTACATCTAGCCATCGAAACTTATTACTAGGGATTGGATCGCGTTTTAAGTGTGTTGTGTTAGCGCTTCTCGATATACTGCAGTGGACTCCGTTTTGCAGTGGCATTTGTTGTTGTTGTTGTTGTTGCTGTTTCTATCATCCCATCATGTGGTAGGTCCTTCCTCCTTCCAAATGCAGTGGAGAGAACCGGTTTAGCAATTCTACAGTGCTTTATAAAGTGCAGCAACGAGTTCCTGACACTTATATCTATACTCGATGTTAACAAATTTCTCTTCTTCAGAAACGCTTTCCTTGTCATTGCCAGTCTACGTTTTATATCCTCTCTACTTCTACCATCATCAGTTATTTTGCTCCCCAAATAGCAAAACTCCATTACTACTTTAAGTGTCTCATTTCCTAATCTAATGTCCTCAGCATTACCCGACTTAATTCGACTACATTCCATTATTCTAGGTTTGGTTTTGTTGATGTTCATCCTATATCCTCCTTTCAAGACACTGTCCATTCCGTTCAACTGCTCTTCCAGGTACTTTGCTGTCTCTTACAGAATTAGATATTTCATACATTTTCTAAATTGTGTAAACAATATTACATCCAATGCGATCTATTTCTCACCAAATTCTTTATACAAATATATCAACTATATTTCACACAACGCTTTGAACCCCATAAATTGTTCAGATAAACAATATTCCACACATTGTCTAAATTGTTTAAAGAGTATTCCATGTACTGCAACCGATTTTCCACCAATTCATTTCAATAAATAAATAAACAATATTCCATACACCCCATTGTATCAAATACATTGTTTAAATAAACAATATTCCACACGTTGCCTAAATTTTTTAAACAATATTCAATACATTGCATACAATTCCTCGCCGGACAGCCACTGAATTGAGACTTTTCCCACTAATTTCCAACTGTGGGGGTTGAGGGGGAGGGCTCGGGATTTTCCCAGTGGGGTAGGGGCTAATGAATTGTTTGATTTATTTAATTAGTCAATCAAATTAATAACAAATGTATGCTTCTATCAGTGAGGAGTGATCTCAGAAGATTGAGGGGAGGAGGGGTAGGTGGAGCAGGAGGTAGGGTAGGAGTGATATGGGAAGAACCTATTATGGGAAGAACCTGTCAATTTATAGGAAGAACTGTCCCCAGGGGGTCATAATCCTCCTGACAGAACAATGGGTTAAGGTTCTGTCAATCAAAGGAGAAAAACAGTTTTGCCCCTGAATATATACTTGCCCCTGATGTAGGCAAGCCACAATGTGTGCTGATGTCCTTGTTGCCCTACTCCTGTCAGAGGAGTGGGATGAGGAGATGGGCAGACAGAGAAGGGGGGGGGGGGTATAGATGGACAGAAACAGGGGGGGGGGAAGGAGATGGAGGAGAGGGAAGAGAAGGACAGAACAGAGGGAATGGATGGAGAAGGGAGGGAGGAGAAGGTGGACTATTAGTGAATTGGAGTAAATGAACATGTGGTGTGACCTCAGGTTTCTCAGGTAATAAAAAAAAAGAAATGCACTGATGGGAAAAAAGTCGCAGGTTGAAAACATATATTATGCAGACTGACTAAATTTTGGAAATATTGTCTAAATAAGGTACTTAAGTAATTAACATTGCAAGATCATAGGATACTGTAAGGACGAGATAAACCATCTCAAATGTGAAATGCTGGTACATTGGTAACCAGTGTAACCGACAGAATGTTGAATGCATGCATGCAAACGTGTATGGTTTCTTTGGATGTCAATTTGTGGAATGGAGTTCCGTGCCTGTTGCACTTAGTCAGTCAATACAGGGATGGTTAAGGAGAGGTGGAACGCCCTATCCTCACAATGATAAATTTGGTGACTTGGCTTCCCTGTATTTCGGGAACCACTGTAGCCACTGACATGAAACTTTTACAGGACGTTAAACTGCATATTCTGAGTCTACTGAACTACAATAATTGTATTTCAGCCACTGCTTTCGGAAATACAATTTTTTAATTACACTGTGAAAATATTGTGTTCTTTTGTTGTATATTATCCTAAATAATTTTAATTATACCTAAATTATGTTCTTATTTTAATTCAGTAGACTCAGGATATGTATGTTATTACTTCCTGAAAATTTGAATACTCTACGTGGTATCAGAGATTTAAAAAAAATACTACAGAAAAAGTAAATTTTCAGGAATGGTTTCTAAAGTTTCAAAAGACTGTAACTCAGTTAATATACGCTTAGTTTCTATTTATTTTTGGTCAGTCAGAAGCACCCTGCACCATACTGTATATAATCCTCTTGATCGTTTTCCACGTTTTGTCTTCCTTTCTTCTTTCTGGTCTCCTTAGTGGCCGACTGTGCTGCATACTCTGCTTTATCAATGTGAACCTTGTCCATCCGGTCAAGTTCTCTGATGCAATTTGCTCCAGGATTAACTCCCACATGCTGTAGCGCTTTCACCCTACCAATTTTGTCATCATCAAAAGCAATAACAGCATTAATGACCGCCCACTGTAGTGTCTTCATTCCAACAAAAATAGTTTTTGGTAAATGAGTCCATATAAGATTATTGAACGACTCACTGGGATTTTGAGTCTAGCCCTGTAGACACTTCTTCAGTAATTCAGGATTTTCGATGTCTCTGTAACTAGGTTTTACGATATCCATGACTGCTGCTGGGATGGAATGTTGACGGCTGTATGAGCTGTTTGAGTACTGAGCATTGCGATAATTGCAACATGAATCAGGTCCAGGAGTGCAAAGGTGGTGTACTGGTTTTTCATCTTGACAGTCTGCAGAAGAAGGTAGCCCATACTGCTTGCACACTACTTAATGTAACTTAAACTAACTTACGCTAAGGACAACACACAAACCCACGCCCGAGGGAAGACTCGAACCTCCGACGGGGGCAGCCTTGCGAACCATGGCAAGGCGTCTTAGACCTCTCTTCTACCCCTCCTGGCACAATGGCATCTTTGTCGCCTTAAAGGCGTTATTGACTAACATCAACTCAGCACGTCCGAAGGGAACTAAACGCGTATTTGCAGCACGCCTGATTTGTATCTTCATAGTGGCTCTACTAGTGCCGTTCTTATGCGAATGGTGCGAAATTTGGACACACGTCGTATTTCGAATGTAGAAACACTCCTACCAACTTCTTGTATGTCGCAAAACCCTTTTTTGGTGTTGCGATCTTTCTCTGTCTGTGTAACAGAGAAACGTATGTACGATTGTTAGTATGTATGTATGTTCCACATCTCCTCATAAACCACTGGACCGATTTCAACCAAACTTGGTACACTTACGACCTACTGCCTGCAAAGAACCGCTGTGCGGTGAAGAAGCCTATCTGTCAAAGGCATGGTGGAGAAAAAACAGCGTTAAACACGACGCACGAATAGCCCAGACTTGATTCATCCATTCGCTTGAGGATGGGAGATGAAGATAAGGCCACTTACTGACTTGACGCACACGTTACACACAATTTTAAATTTCTATGAAACTTTTTTTCAGTGATAAGCTCCACATTGTAATTCTGTCAGAGACAGCAAAGGGCCAGCAAGAGCAGTTGAACGGAATGGACAGTGTCTTGAAAGGAGTGTATAAGATGAACATCAACAAAAGCAAAACGAAGCTAATGGAATGTAGTCGAATTAAATAGGGGGATGCTGAGGGAATTAGATTAGGAAATGAAATGGTTCAAATGGCTCTGAGCACTATGGGACTTAACTTCTAAGGTCATCAGTCCCCTAGAACTTAGAACTACTTAAACCTAACTAACCTAAGGACATCACCCACATCCATGCCCGAGGCAGGATTCGAACCTGCGACCGTAGCAATAGCGCGGTTCCAGACTGTAGCGCCTAGAACCGCTCTGCCACCCCAGCCGGCAGATTAGGAAATGAGAAACGTAAAGTAGTAACGGAGGTTTCCGATGTGGGGAGGAAAATAACTGATGACGGTCGAAGTAGAGAGGATATAAAATGTAGACTGGCAATGGCAAGGAAAGTGTTTCTGAAGAAGAGAAATTTGTTGACATCGAGTATAGATTTAAGTGTCAGGAAGTCGTTTCTGAAAGTATTTGTATGGAATGTAGTCATGTATGGAAGCGAAACATGGATGATAACTAGTTTGGACAAGAAGAGAATAGAAGCTTTCGAAATGTGGTACTACGGAAGAATGCTGAAGATTAGATGGGTAGATTACATAACTAACGAGGAGGTATTGAATAGAATTGGGGAGAAGAGGAGTTTGTCGCACAACTTGACTAGAAGAAGGGATCGGTTGGTAGGACATGTTCTGAGGCATCAAGGGATCACCAATTTAGTGTTGGAGGGCAGCGTGGAGGGTAAAAGTTGTAGAGGGAGACCAAGTGATGAATACTCTAAGCAGATTCAGAAGGATGTAGGCTGCAGTAGGTACTGGGAGACGAAGCAGCTTGCACAGGATAGAGTAGCATGGAGAGCTGCATCAAACCAGTCTCAGGACTGAAGACCACAACAACAACAACCTCAACAAAATGATGAAAGGAAAAAATTTGTGGCTTACTACATTTTCGCTGTTCATACAGAAAACTGACGCATCTAGCATGACGTTTTAATCCATTACTGCTTTACTACTAACCTTATTCACGGCATATTTCATCACTGTTTGCTAAAATCATTGAAAAGGCTGTGTGTGTAAGGATAATTGATCTTTTTATTTCACATAATTTACTGTCAAGTGTACAGTTCGGATTTAGAAGTGGTTTAACAACTGAAAATGCTATACTCTCTTTTCTCTGCGAGGTTGTGGATGGTTAAACAAAAGGTTTCGAACGCTAGACATCTTTCTTGAATTAACTAAGGCTTTTGATTGTGTTGGTCACAAAATATTGCTCCAGAAGTTCAACCATTACGGAATATGTGGAGTAGCTCACAACTGGTTCACCTCTTACTTTAACAACAGACGGGAAAAGGTTATTATTCACAGTGTTGAGAATGGCTGCTGTGTGGGGTCTGAGTGGGGCACGATCAAATGGGGGGTGCCTCAGGGATCAGTGATGGGGCCAGACCTTCCCCTTTTTACATAAATGATACCCTCTAGTATTACAGGTGATTCTAAAATATTTCTGTTTGCTAATGACACTAGCTTGGTAGTAAAGGATGTTGTGTGCAACATTGGCTCTGTTTCAAATAGTGCAGTTCATGACATAAGTACATGGCTCGTAGAAAATAAACTAACGGTAAATCACAGTAAGACTCAATTTTCATAGTTTCTAACACACAATTCAACAAAACCTGACGTTTTAATTTCACAGAATGGGCATATGCTTAGTGTAACGAAACTGTTCAAATTTCTGGGTGTTCAGATAGACAGTAAACGTTTGTGGAAAGCATACATTCAGGATCTTGTTCAAAGACTTAACGTTGCCATTTTGACTTTTTGAAAGGTATTTCAAGCAACTGACACTTCGATACGAAAAGTATTCTACTTTATTTATTTTCATTCACCTATGACGTATGGTATTATAGTTTGGGTTAATTCTTCCCCTTCTCAAAGCATATTTTTGGCTCAGAAACGGGCGGTTCGGGCCGTAAGTGGTGTAAGTTCGCGAACCTCTTATCGACCTTGTTCATCTGTCTGGGTATATGACAATGGCCTCTCAATGTACATATTCTTTACTGTCGTTTATTGGTAACAGTATCAGCTTATTTCCAAGAATTAGCAGCTTTCACTGAGTTAATACTAGGGATAAATCCAATCTGCATTTGAATCGCACTTGCTTGACTTTTGTGCAGAAACGTGTGTAGCATACTGCTGCATCCATTTTCAATAAGCTATTACAAGAATTCAAAAACGTTAGCAGTATTCTACGCGCTTTCAAATTGAAACTGAAGAGTTTCCTCATGGGTCACTCCTTCCATTCTGTTGAAGAGTTCCTTGAAAAATTAAGCTGATTCCTGTGTTATATGGTTGACTGCGTTTACATAAACTTACGGCAAGTCCATTTTTGGGTTCATAAAGAATTTATTTTATCTGTTATTTCTGTTATGTTGTGATTTCATGTTCTTACACGTTACGTGACCTTCGAGATTTGCTCCCAAATTTGGTCCTACGGAACTACACATGTAAAATAAGAAAATAAACAGTGTTCACGTGCATCTCTAGAAGTTACAGCAAAGTCATGTCACTGTGCTGCACATAGCTTATGAGATGGGACGTCATAAACAGTGAGCTACTTGAAAAAAGTGAAAACGAAATACGAAATACGCCACAGGCAGTCTCTAGTCACACGACGAGGTCCATACAACGGGCTTAAAGTGAATTTGCTACAGCTTGTTTAATAGAAGTGACAAAACCTTATGGCTATGCATCAAGTTTTATAAAGCTGACTTAGGGCATGGCTTGTTTTAGGCAAACATTTAAATAATATTTTATGTTCTGAAGAAGACGTTATTACTAACGTTGAAACCGAGGTAAACGATAAAGTTAACCTGCAACTGTAGGCTGTATACTCTTATATAAACGAGATCAGTTGCTGTCGCTGCATAAACATGTTAAAAATTATATTTATATTAAACACATGTGACATATGAGGATGTGGGCAGAGCTCCGTCTATGCCCCTGGGTAGATTTCAGTCAAATTTAGCACGTATGTTGTGTGAACCGAAGGTGGAGAGGGACGAAAGGAAAGGAAAGGATAGGAAAGGAATGGAACTCGTGACGTCAGCTGCATCAGGACTTTATGCAGAGTGGAAAATGTGTATCGGAGAAGCATTAGAACCCAGGAAGTTCTGCTAACTAGGCATTTGGGTTAACCGCTGCGCCACCCAACATATTTTTATCGCCATTTTGCGGATTGCGTCGGTTCGCCCCTCGGTCTACCCGCATTCCCACCTAGCGCCGTCTGACCGCTGTCCTCGCCCATGTCCTCCATGCTCGCTACTTTCAGATTCCCGCGGGAGGTCGAAACTGACTGTGCATTTGCACAGAAGATGGTGGATTCGTAGCCCATGGAGGCGACTCTGTTACACGAATGCACAATGTCTGTTCTTTCGGACAGATTCACATATTCATGTAATTCGAACACATGTACTGGGTGATCAAAAAGTCAGTATAAATTTGAAAACTGAATAAATCACGAAATTATGTAGATAGAGAGGTACAAATTGACACACATGCTCGGAATGACATGGGGTTTTATTAGAACCAAAAAAAAAATAAAAAAAAAATACAAAAGTTCAAAAAATGTCCGACAGATGGCGCATCAGAAAAGCAATAATTAGCATAACAAACTAAGACAAAGCAAAGACGATGTTCGTTACAGGATATGCTTTTATGTTCACTATCATTCCTGAACAATAGCTGTAGTCGAGGAGTAATGTTGTGAACAGCACTGTAAAGCATGTCCGGAGTTATGGTGAGGCATTGGCGTCGGATGTTGTCTTTCGGTATCCCTAGAGATGTCGGTCGATCACGATACACTTGCGACTTCAGATAACCCCAAAGCCAATAATCGCACGGACTGAGGTCTGGGGACGTGGGAGGCATGACGAAAGTGGCGGCTGATCTTTCGCGCGTCTAGCAATATGGGGTGGAGCGCCATCCTGTATAAACATCGTAGTTCCAGCAGGTATATATCAGCCAGGCTGGGGATGATGCGATTCTGTAACATATCGGCGCACCTCTCACCCGTCACGGTAGCAGTCACTGACATTTTGCTGTCCAGCGCCATCTGTCTGACATTTTTTTTTTGTTCTAATTAAACCCCATGTCATTCCAAGCGTTTGTGTCAATTTTTACCTCTCTCTCTACATTATTCCGTGGTTTATTAAGTTTTCAAATTTATACTGACTTTTTGATCACCCGGTACTTCCTATCTCGAAACAAATACTGTGAGGCTAAGGACCAGAAACCTGCTATCGGGGTGGCGTGATAATGTGGCGATAGAAGGTTGGAGGAGGAGGGGCAGTCCAAGAGGGGGAAGGCGGTCATGGACCCAGAGGAGATGGACAGAGAGTGGGGGAGGGGCAAATGGACACGTAAGGGGATGAGGAGGAGGTGGACAGAGAGATGCTGGAAGAGGTGATGGACGGAGGAAGGAAAGAGGAGGAGGAGAAGTCAGAGAGAGGGGCAGAAGAGAAAATGTACAGAGAGTGAGGGATGGAGGAGAGGGGGGACTGTATTCAAACATTATGAATCACCTCGAAGGAAACGATCTATTGATACGTAATCAGCATGGTTTCAGAAAACATCGTTCTTGTGCAACGCAGCTAGCTCTTTATTCGCACGAAGTAATGGCCGCTATCGACAGGGGATCTCAAGTTGATTCCTTATTTCTAGATTTCCCGTCAGGAAGGTCGCAATTCGTAGTAACAGACCGCAAATCATCAATTAAAACTGAATTGACATCAGGTGTTCCCCAGGGAAGCGTCCTGGGACCTCTACTGTTCCTGATCTATATAAATGACCTGGGTGACAATCTGAGCAGTTCTCTTAGGTTGTTCGCAGATGATGTTGTAATTTACCATCTAGTAAGGTCATCTGAAGACCAGTATCAGTTGCAAAGCGATTTAGAAAAGATTGCTGTATGGTGTGGCAGGTGGCAATTGACGTTAAATAACGAAAAGTGTGTGGTGATCCACATGAGTTCCAAAAGAAATCCGTTGGAATTCGATTACTCGATAAATAGTACAATTCTCAAGGCTGTCAATTCAACTAAGTACCTGGGTGTTAAAATTACGAACAACTTCAGTTGGGGAAGGCGAGCCAAAGGTTGCGTTTCATTGGCAGGACACTTAGAAGATGCAACAAGTCCACTAAAGAGACAGCTTACACTACACTCGTTCGTCCTCTGTTAGAATATTGCTGCGCGGTGTGGGATCCTTACCAGGTGGGATTGACGGAGAACATCGAAAGGGTGCAAAAAAGGGCTGCTCGTATCACGTAATAGGGGAGAGAGTGTGGCAGATATAATACGCGAGTTGGGATGGAAGTCATTAAAGCAAAGACGTTTTTCGTCGCGGGGAGATCTGTTTAACAAATTTCAGTCACCAACTTTCTCTTCTAAATGCGAAAATATTTTGTTGATCCCAACCTACATAGGTAGGAATGATCATCAAAATAAAATAAGAGAAATCAGAGCTCGAACAAAAAGGTTTAGGTGTTCGTTTTTCCCGCGCGCTGTTCGGGAGTGGAATGATAAAGAGATAGTATGATTGTGGTTCGATGAACCCTCTGCCAAGCACTTAAATGTGAATTGCACAGTAATCATGTAGATGTAGATGTAGGGAGGGCTGATAAGGAGGAGGAAGGAGATGGACTAATAGATTTGGAATAATTATCGAGTATGAAATAAAAGACTTGACATGCCTGTAAAACGTTATTACCAATACAGTGTTAGTTAACTGGCTATAAAGACTTACCACAGTGATATTCGTGACACTGCGGACTCAGGGGAGTGCACAAACCGACGTAAACCTGCTTGAGTTGCCTCTGTTCATGGATGACGTACGGGTATTAGATTGCTTAGTCCTACGGTCGAGCGCACCGTTTACGTTACAAGGGGGTGAAGCATGTGGCTGACTCGCCTGCCACTGGGTGTATGACGTGATGCGTTTATCAGGGACTGCCGCACGGCCGCCGTCGGGTGCCGCCTCGGCTTTGGGAGGGCGAGGTCTGCTTTAACGCGGCCACGCAGCCTGTTGCCGGCGGCGGCAGGTAACCTGGAACCCCCAGCGGGTGCGGGGCGGGGCCATTCACCGGCGAGTGGTGCGCCCGTGCGCCCGACAGCTCCGCTAATCAAATCGCTCTCCGCCGGCGGAACTTGCGCGCCAGCTACCGCCCACGCGCTGCGTTAAGCGAGGGCGCCTTGCCCGCGGAAACTCTACGGCCTCCCTGCCATTTGCCTTCTCGGAAGCCCAGCTAACGACATTCCGTAAACTTTAGAGGTGCGAAAGACAATCCCTCACGCACACAGCATTCCACTCTGTGGAGTGGTAATACGTTAATGTAGTGTGACAGTAAGTTTCTGCTTACATCGCGGTCTTACAGTACTTGTTCCCGGGTTTGCACTTCCAAGTACACTACTGGCCATTAAAGTTGCTACACCAAGAACAAATGCAGACGATAAACGGGTATTCATTGGACAAATATATTACGCTAGAACTGACATGTGATTACATTTTCACGCAATTTGGGTGCATAGATCCTGAGAAATCGGTACCCAAAACAACCACCACTGGCCGCAATAACGGCCTTGATACGCCTGGGAATTGAGTCAAACAATGCTTGGATGGCGTGTACAGGTACAGCTGCCCATGTAGCTTCAACAAGATACCACTGTTCATCAAGAGTAGTGACTGGCGTATTGTGACGGGCCAGTTGCTCGGCCACCACAGACCAGACGTTTTCAGTTGGTGAGAGATCTGGAGAATGTGCTGGCCATGGCAGCAGTCGACCATTTTCTGTATCCATAAAGGCCTGTACAGGACCTGCAACATGCGGTCGTGCATTATCCTGTTGAAATGTAGGGTTTCGCAGGGATCGAATGAAGGACGAAGCCACGGGTCGTAACACATCCGAAATGTAACGTCCACTGTTCAAAGTGCCGTCAATGCGAACAGGAGGTGACCGAGACGTGTAACCAATGGCACCCCATACCATCAAGCCGGGTGATACGCCAGTATGGCGATGAAGAATACACGCTTCCAATGTGCGTTCACCGCGACGTCGCGAAACACGGATGCGACCGTTATGATACTGTAAACAGAACCTGGATTCATCCGAAAAAATGACGTTTTGCCATTCGTGCACCCAGGTTCGTCGTTAAGTACACCATCGCAGGCGCTCCTGTCTATGATGCAGCGTCAAGGGTAACCGCAGCCATGGTGTCCAAGCTGATAGGCCATGCTGCTGCAAACGTCG
The DNA here is from genome assembly GCF_021461395.2 of Schistocerca americana. Lineage (NCBI taxonomy): Eukaryota > Metazoa > Arthropoda > Insecta > Orthoptera > Acrididae > Schistocerca > Schistocerca americana. The sequence continues at coordinate 556,604,296 of NC_060124.1, read as the reverse complement.
TCGAACTGTTCGCGAAGGATGGTTGTTGTCTTGCAAACGTCCCCATCTGTTGACTCAGGGATCGAGACGTGGCTGCACGATCCGTTACAGCCATGCGGATAAAATGCCTGTCATATCGACTGCTAGTGATAAGAGGCCGTTGAGATCCAGCACGGCGTTCCGTATTACCCTCCTGAACCCATCGATTCCATATTCTGCTAACAGTCATTGGATATCGACCAACGCGAGCAGCAATGTCGCGATATGATAAACCGCAATCGCTATAGGCTACAATCCGACCTTTATCGAAGTCAGAAACGTGATGGTAGGCATTTCTCCTCCTTACCCGAGGCATTACAACATTTCACCAGGCAACGCCGGTGAACTGCTGTTTGCGTATGAGAAATCGGCTGGAAACTTTCCTCGTGTCAGCACGTTGTAGGTCTCGCCACCGGCGCCAACCTTGTGTGAATGCTCTGAAAAGCCAATCATTTGCATATCACAGCATCTTCTTCCTGTCGGTTAAATTTCGCGTCTGTAGCACAGTATCTTCGAGGTGTAGCAATTTTAATGGCCAGTAGTGTATCATGACGTCATCTAATCACCGCTCGGCCACTCTGGCCGGCCTTAAAGAGCACACTGCTGGTGTACACACAAGTGTTTCGGAGCACACCGTTCACCGCACAATGTTGAACATGGAGCTCAGCAGCAGACAACCCCTACGTATTCACATGTTGACCCAAGAATATCGTCAGTTACGATTGCAGTAGGCATGGTGTAACGTCCCCTTAGAAAAATTTCTGAATTACTGTGCTGATAAACCTCTTACATTATTTGGTTTTCAAACAGCTGAGCAAAACTGAACGTAATCAAACATTCACTAAAGTGACACACAATATTTTTAGCGCAACGCAATCTGACTTTCAAAAATCCCTACAAATGAATGGCCCTGACTAGCATTAACCTATACCTTTCACAAATCACTTACCTCACCAAAAATCTTCGTTACTCGAACTACTGCAATACATCGAGCGCCACTGCTGCCAGCTAAATAAAAGATTCAAACTACAGAAGGCACTAACTACTGATAGGCATATCAAATGAAAGATTTTAATAGAGAACAAACAATGTATTTACCTTAATAGTGTTGAAAAATCATAATATACATAGCAGTTCATGACATCCAGTCTTACAAATTTCAAAACTCCGCCATTTCTCTCCCCACATCCACCACTGCTGGCGGCTCACCTCCAACTGCGCAACGCTACGCGCTGTTAACAGCCAACTGCCCAACACTACAATGGCAGGCAACAATGCAAACTAGCCACAGACTGCAAACCGCACAGCCAGTGATTTTCATACAGAGCGCTACGTAACGTTGCCAATAAGAAAACATAAACAGCCTACTTACATAGGCCCCATGCTCCCCACAAAAATTTTTACAAATTGTTTTGGGCAGTGGCCAATAATGATTTGATAAAATTTTTCATAATTACAATAACAAAGATATCAAATGCACACACTTATTGATACAATGTTGGTCAAAAGCTAAAATTTTCTCACTGTCCATAAAGACAGTCCATATTGTTCATCACAGTAAAATTGCAGTGTTTTTCTCAAAGTCTGAGCAGTAAAAGAAAATGCACACGGAAGTAGTGGATTTCCGTGCAGTCTTGAGGAAGTAGTGTTGTCCTTCCAACAGAAAGACAATGCTGACTCTTGACATGCTGACAGGTAATGGGTCACAACAGAGCAAACCCACAGCAGAGCCAGTCGAAGTTTGGAAGAATATTGGTAGGTAGGTCATCACAGAGTAGACCTACTGTAGTCCTGGTAGAGATTACGGTACTGGTGGGCCATCAGAGGGCAGACCCACTGCAGTCCTTGTAGAAGTTATGGTATTGGTGGGCCATCAAAGGTGCAGACCCACTGTAGTCCTTGTAGAGACGGTCAGCAGCCATCTGCTGCGACTGTGCAGGTGCACAATCACCATCGAAGAGTCTTGCGGACAATACAGCAAGTCCATAAACCACCACTTGTGCACTCCCAAAGTTTCTGGAATTGTCCTTAGAACCAGCAATGCTGTTAATCAGTCCCTTTTGCATATTCTGTTACCATCAGAAATTTGATAAACTGGTGTCAATTACAATTTTATAACATGAGAATACAATAACAAAGGTACAAAATACATCATTAAAGAACATAACAACACTGATAACATTTGTAGTAATACAGGCTTTACAAAAGAATAGAAATATACGTATACATCAGTGTTACAGGAATTATGACATAAGTACATACATAAAAGATCAGAATAACGTTGAAACATCAACTTCACACAGGAGCAACAAAACAGAACAGATAAATAATGTTCAAACATATTTACAAAGAAAATAACATATTATAAATGCAAATTATATTTGAGGATAACAGTATTCCTCATCATAGTGAATGTAGCTTAGTACTAGAAAAATTCTACAACATAAATCATATTAGCTAATCATATAAAGACAGGAAAAACACAAATAAACAAGGGTACACAAACACATAGCAGAATAACACAAGAGGAAAGGGCAGGGTTTGTTTTCAGTGTAACATTTGGTACTGCAGTCCAACCTAAAACTTCATTCCATAGATCTTTTGTCTTATTTCAACATTTATTTCCACCAAAAAAATCCTATCCAAGCATGCTTTCTGTATTTATATGTTCACATGTTTCTTACCTCATTATTTATTTTCCATTATCTTACCTCATCATTTATTTCCAAGAAAATCCTACCTAAACCTGTTGTCCCTAAACCCTACTTTTTTGGTTCATATCCTCTTTCAAAATACTTTTTTGGCCAAACCATTTTCTTATAGCTTCTCAATGCATTTCTTCCAATTCATCACAACTTGTTCTCTTATATGGCCTACCCCATCTTAAGCTAACTTAAATCTACTGAGCTCAGATGCTAAACTAAGGGATGAGGCAATGCAGCAGCACAAAATAATTAACACAAACAGCAATGACAAAAATTGCAGATTTGCAAAGCAAGCAGCATTATAGAAATTAGCAAAGCAATTGCAATATTACAACTAATATAAGTCAATGTGCAGCAAACAAGAAAAATAAATCAGTAGTAAAACTGGCTTAACAGAGTAATACAAAGTGAAATTCAGTAGCAATATGCCTGGCAAACAGCAGCAGCAAATGCAATAACTAATATCCAAACATGACAAAGCTCAAGCAGAAAAAATATTACAGTAAAAATGGCCATGTTTAATACCTATGTCACATCTTAACACTAGGGTGATGCATCACGAGAACTTACACTAGCAGATAAGTTACCAAATCGTAAAAAAATTATTTATGCAATTCCTGTGAAGGGAAATGTCTATTTATGTGCCCTCGTTTTCTTGATAGTAGATCATAAATTTATAATTGACTGGGTCTGTAGGCATAAAATAACTATATTAGTACATCTATTAAATTTTATTTTAACCAATGCTGCAGTGCAGCTAGAAACTAGATATTAAACAAAATGAGTAAATAAATACATAAAGCAAACCATATGGCATTTCTCTCAACTAGCAAGACAATAGCCATGAAATGTTTCTCATTGTTTCATTAGGCATTTTAGTAAATATCATAAATTAAGAGCTCCACAGTATTATCATATGTTTTCAAGTTTGAGCGTGTCATATTTGTGATGCTTTCTACAAAGGAATGTCAATAGCGAGGATAACGGCCTCTTTTTTTTCTCCACCTGTGCCTCTGAAAGGCACACACTAATGGCTTTTTTCCAGGCGACTGTCACGCAGCTGGGTGCCCACGACTCATTACGTGAAGGTGGTCACTTAACTTTCTTACTGAAATATTTATGACACCAGTTTCCATTACAGTGACAGTCTCATATAAAAAATTTCACAGGTCTAGAATTTGCATTACAAATCTGTAGAAACAAAATCCTGTAAATATAACAGTGTCCAAAAAATTTTCGGCGGCATTGTGGTACAATCACGGATTTACACACATTTCATAACTCTTAAAGTACGATTCTTGGTTTCCAACATCCTTTTTCACAAGTCAGAGTCCCTAACCACTACTCATTACTCCTTACCTTATTACACATATACATATTCGTCGACACTTCTTCAATATTTCATCATAATAAATATGTAGTATAATCAAATTCCTCATATAACATCAGCTTATTGATCATAAACATACATCAACAGCATATTACATATAGTCATCACAAAAATAACATCACAGCACCTCAGTCAAATCTCAAAAACGTCGTAGCTTTCTACAACAATTTCAAACCCTAAAAAATATTCTCTGCTCATTTCAATAGTGTCATCTAACTCAAACATACTTTAAAATCATGCTCCCTTACCAAATACACCATTTAACACTCTCATAGTATCACAATGGTTCCGAAAAAATATGAACAGTTCACAAAGTACAGACAAAATACAATTTCGTAAGTGTGAAGTTACCCAACTGTGTAATTGCGTAAATATGTGTCACTGATGTAGTATAAAAAATATTTGTTTCTCTGTTAAATAACGAGATAGCTGTGTAATTCTGTGTTAGAGAAATATGGTACCTATGTGTAAAGTTGTGTAAGCAAATACCATATTAGCTAGGGCTCCTTGTGCTTGCCAAACACATGATACACAAAGTAAGCGTGTACCCCATTGAGGATAAATGAATAATACCCTCAGGTGTTACAGATTACAGCAATGGAATGAAATGTATCACGGAAAACCTTTGTATCATTGTACTTCAAATATATTTAAAAATAAATGTTTTAAGTTCAAAATTAATCACTCAAATGCGTGTCCTGTAGCGCTAAATTGTGCGTCTTGTTGTAACATAATCTGTCATTACTTAATCGTAAAAAATGTGCCAAGTGTCGTAATTATCGTCGTCCGTAAGCAAAGTTCTGTGGAAGTCAATGTACTTACCTCATGATAAACAAAAGTGAAATGCTTTGCGTATAGATATCTTACTTATTACGCTTATTGCCGTGATGAACAAAGTACTGAGCTGTAACAAATTGTTGTGCTATGGAAAAGGCTGTCTCATTGTAGCTATACCACAAAAGTTGCTACTAAAACATGTTTTACTTTCCAGAATAATACAGAAAAACTGTGCAGATATAAAACAGAAACACTGCAAAAGCAACATTGTAAATTGTCACTCATTAGTAGTGTCGTGATAAAATCGTGTAGCTGTCACATAAACTAACCACTGTGTCATCTGGTATCTCACAGAAAGGACTTTAAATCCAGAATGGATTTTCAAGTAAACCAAAATGTTGCATTAAAATCTCATTAACAGTGCCGGTATATGTTCTAAGTATGTAAGCCTGATAGTCGTTACTTAATCGTGCAACTAACAAGCAAGAATGTACAAATAACCACACTGTGTCATCTGTTCACTATAACAATGCATTCGTAATTTCTGTTTAAAAATGTTCCCTAGGTTCTAGGCTGGATAGTTAACTTCAAAACATTGTTGCATGTTAACAGTTTCTCAGTGTGACAAATTGTACTAGTAGCGTGAAGTGAAAAGTTTTATGGCAAAGACAAAGTTAAAAAGCAGATTCTCTCTCAATAAACGGTTTTACATGTGAAATGTGGTGCAATCCTTTACTTTTCCTAGTACGCAGAGTTTCAACTTGAACGGACTTATCATGCGGTATACGTCGGTAAGGAATACTGGAATTTTTCTCAAGGTTAGCCTCTGTGTTATTTTTCTCTGAGCCAGCTGGCGCATGCGGCTGCCTGCGGTGCGAGTCATTGTCTGTTCCTTTGTTGGCGCGCATCGTTATTGGGATTAGGAGACCTAACTTCTACAAATTCACCTTGTCGAGAGTGCCCTGCTCTGTTTGAATCCCGCAAGTTCTGATGGAATTCAGGTCTGTCGTTTTGTCAGTAGTTTACATAGTTTCTTGTTTGTCGGTCATGTGGTGGAGAATTTCTCCTGGAATCGTAACTGCACGCTGAACTGTTGCGTCTGAGGTTATTCTGTCTCCCTTGATAATAATTGTTTTGGTTTCCATATCGTCTGTTTCTAGGGTTATCTCTGTCATATTCATAATTACGGAAGTGCGATCTTTCTCTGTAACTATTACTCTGCCAGTGGTTGTCATATGGGTGGTGTCTGTTTTGGTCACGATTTGTGTTGTGAGAATAGCCTTGTCGTGTTCAGTTATTATTTCTTTTGTCACGGAATTGCGACGGATGTGACCTGTAATTGTTGTGTTCCTGTTTTCGCGTTCCGTGATTGTCAGTGTCAATTTCTAATTCTTGTAAGAGTCCCTGAAAAGATTCAATGTCGTCTTTGCAACGTCCTGCCAAAATAATATGTCGTAAAGGTTCAGGTAATTTGATTAAGCAAATGCGGATGAGTTCTGAGGGGCTGTATGGGTTTGACAGGTACTGATTCTTGTGCAACATGTCTTCAAAATATTTCACAAGACTGGAAAATTCAGATTGTTCGAAATGTTTCATTATTATGATGCTATGTTTTACTTGGTCTTGTGTAGCTTGAGTCCAATATGCTGAGAGGAAGGCATGGTAAAATTCTCCTTCACTGTGACAATCGTGAATGACCGATCGAATTCTTACAGCTGGTTCATTCTCTAATTAGCCACACATAAATTCTAATCTGTGCTCTAATGACCAGTTGGGAGGAAAACAATGAGAGAATTGATGGAGCCATGCTTGTGGATGAATGTCGTTGCCACAATTCTTAAATGTTTTAAATCTATGTGTAGTAATGAACAGCTTATAGTCAAAATCACCATGTCGGCGAGTCGCATATCGGTCATTGTTACGTCGTGTCGGCGGTTCCATCTCAAAATTCGGTGCACCTTGTCAATTTCTTTCATAATTTCCGAAATGCTCTGTGTTATTATTTTGTGGCTGTTCCGTATTTATATGTCCCTTTTCCAGTACTGGAGCGCGAGTGTCCTCTGAAATACGTAATTCTTGTATTACCTGTGTCAGCTGATCTTTTACTTCCCAGATTTCACTTTGGTGCTGCGTATTAATTTGATTCTGATTTTGTTTGAATTTCCTAATTTGTTCGCACTCTTCTGCGTCATTAAAGACTACCGGTTTTGTGTCATTCAGATTATCATCTACCTTCGTAGATAAATTATTTAGCTGATCCGAAAGTTCAACTACTTTCTCTGATAATGAACTAATTTCCTCCATGTGTTTTCTGAACCAATTTTCAGAGTATCTACTGTGTCCTTTAAGTTTTCCTGAGTTTTTGCAAGTTGCGTAACCGAAACGGTAGATGCAACTGAGTCAGTTTTAGCTTGCAAGGTCTCATGATTTTCATGAACAATAGTTTGCAGTTCTTTTATGGCTGCTTCGTGATTCTGTAATGCATTTTCATGCCGCGAAAAAATAGGTTGGAAATGCTCACAAATTTGTGTTTTTACGTCATTACAGACTTTTTGACATTTCGCTTCGATTTCATGTAACTCAGTAGTTAAATCTTCACATGTTTGTTCAAGCGTGGTGTCTAACTTCCGAAGATTTTGTTTCATTGTGATTAACTTTTGAAGCTGTTGCTGTTTTTGTCTCTGATTTTGTTCCATTGTGTCTAATTTTTGAAGATTTTGTCCCATTTGTTTCTGATTTTGTTCAAGTGTTGTGTCTAACTTTTGTAGCCTTTGTCCCATTTGCTGCATTAAGTGTAATAACAGTGCACTGGTGTCTGAAACATGTTCCTCAGTGCTATTCGGCAGTGCATTTGAGCCAGCAATATTCGCATTTTGAAAAGCAGAAAATGTGTCTTGATTTATTTCAGAAAACGGCGAGGACGCAAAACCTGAGTCTACAGTATTTGCAAGACTGTGTCCTGTCATTTCGGAATCCTGAGGCGAGCTGTTGCCGACCGATCGATCGATAATGCTTCCCTGTTCACTAATTGTTTCACTGCCTACACCATTATTTGCCGCCCACTCCATTTCCCTATGCACAATTTCCAAAATACTACTTTGAACATTAGTTAATTCATTACATGGTGGCGCTAACACACTGCTTTCGTCTTCACTGTTATTTCTCAGTTTACTTTGGAGCCTAGTATTACGTTTTTCACACGCCATTATTGTCACAATATTTCACACGACAACACAGAAAAACACAATTTGAAGATCAAAAATAAGAAAACATATTAACATAGCACTGAAAATAATATCTAGTTAATTGCAAGCGCAGCTGCGAAATACTTGGTGCAAATCTACATGCATGCCACAACAACAATGAAAGACTGCAACTACAAAGGAGATTCTCTCTACAATTACGTGCTAGCAATAAACAAGATTCCAGTGAGGTACCCTCGGCTAAGGGTCGACATATGTAACGTCCCCTTTGAAAAATTTTTTATTTACTGTGCTGATAAACCTCTTACATTATTTTCTTTTCAAACAGCTGAGCAATCTGAACGTACTCATACATTCACTAAAGTGACACATAATACTTTTAGCGCAACGCAATCTGGCTTTCAAAAATCCCAACAAAAGAATGGCCCTGACTAGCATTAACCTATACCTTTCACAAATCACTTACCTCACCAAAAATCTTCGTTACTCGAACTACTGCAATACAGCGAGCGCCACTACTGCCAGCTAAATAAAAGATTTGAACTACGGAAGGCACTAACTCCTGATAGACATAGTCAGCAAATGAAAGATTTTAATAGAGAACAAACAATGTATTTACCTTAATAGTGTTGAAAAATAATAATATACATAGCAGTTCATGACATCCAGTCTTACAAATTTCAAAACTCCGCCATTTCTCTCCCCACATCCACCACTGCTGGCGGCTCACCTCCAACTGCGCAACGCTACGCGCTGTTAACAGCCAACTGCCCAACATTACAATGGCAGACATCAATGCAAACTAGCCACAGACTACAAACCGCACAGCCAGTGATTTTCATACAGAGCGCTACGTAACGTTGCCAATAAGAAAACATAAACAGCCTACTTGCAACGGGACCATCGATACTCGACCGTCGACCAATGGAAACGTGTCAGTTCTTCGGGTGAATCTCTTTTTTTGCTACACTAGGTCGATGGTCGTCTGCACAATCTCAGTCATCGAAGTGAACGGCGGCTCGATACGTGCAGCGCGCGACTGATGCAGACTGATGGGAGCAGTATTATGCTATGGAAAACATTCTGCTGCCCTTGCATGGGACCTGTGGTAGGAATCGAAGGCGCGCAAACAGCTGCTAACCTAGTGCATTCCTTCATGCTAGATGTCTTCCACGACGGCGATGTCATCTTTCAACAAAAAAATTGTCCGCCTCGAAGGCAGAACCGTGCCATAGTGGTTCAAAATGACTCTGAGCACTGTGGGACTTAATTTCTCAGGTCATCAGTCCCCTAGAACTTAGAACTACTTAAACCTAACTAACCTAACGACATCACACACATCCATGCCCGAGGCAGGATTCGAACCTGCGACCGTGGCGGTCGCGCGGTTCCTGACTGTAGCGCCTAGAACCGCTCGGTTACTCCGGCCGGCCCGAAAGAGCACACTGCTGGTGCACGCACTAGTGTTTCGGAGCACACCGTTCATCGCACAGTGTTGAACATGGAGCTCAGCAGCAGACCACCCCTACGTATTCACATGTTGACCCAAGAATATTGTCAGTTACGATTGCAGTAGGCACGGGACCATCGATATTCGACCGTTGACCAATGGGAACGTGTCGGTTCTTCGGGTGAATCTCTTTTTTTGCTACATTAGGTCGATGGTCGTCTGCACAATCTCAGTCATCGAAGTGAACGGCGGCTCGATACGTGCAGCGCGCGACTGATGCAGACTGATGGGAGCAGTATTATGCTATGGAAAACATTCTGCTACCCTTGCATGGGACCTGTGGTAGGAATCGAAGGTACGCAAACAGCTGCGAACCAAGTGCATTCCTTCATGCTAGATGTCTTCCACGACGGCGATGTCATCTTTCAACAAAAAAATTGTCCGTCTCGGAGGCAGAACCGTGCCATAGTGGTTCAAAATGGCTCTGAGCACTATGGGGCTTAACATCTGCGGTCATCAGTCCCCTAGAACTACTTAAACCCAACTAAGCTAAGGACATCACACACATCCATGCCCGAGGCAGGATTCGAACATGCGACCGTAGTGGTAGCGCGGTTCCAGGCTGAAGCGCCTAGAACCGCTGGGCCACACCGGCCGGCGTCCTATAGTGGTTTGAGGAACATTACACTTACGTCGATGTCTCGCCAGAAAATTCGCCTGATGTATATCCTATGGAACTCATATGGATTGCTATCGGGTGCCATCAACACGTACGCAATTCAGCGGCCCGTTATTTAGGCGAATTACGTGACCTGTGGGTAGAGATCTAATAGTACATACCTCCACAAACCTACCACCCCCGATACACAGAATCAGTGATGCATTTCGTTTCAAAGACGGACAAACGAGCTACTAACCAGGTGGTGATAATGTTTTGGCTCATCAGTGCGTGTTTTACATACTGGTCTGCGGGCTCCCTGGCGGTATTATCGAATCACTGTCTAGTTCCACGAAAGAATCTGGTTCTGCTGAAGTTCATGCGCTGACGCCGCTGGTAATGGCATTACGGTGCACACACAGAGGTGGAACGCTATTACGGTTCTCGAGTAAGGGATCCGCCCGTTCACAAGCGCGTCTGCCGCTCCACTGATGGAATTACTTCTGCGAGGTGGCTGATGGCAGAATCCTATTAGCGCAAACTGGGCTTCGTTGTGACATGCGCGTCGCCTCATTTGCTTCGCGCAGCGTTCCCTGGCTCTTTAGACACTGTGAACATTGCACTTCTCTCAGCCTTCATCGTAAATTTCTCTCGCGCATGACTAAATCGGCGAGCTTCTCACAAAATCGTAGCAATTATGTCTAAGCTTGTTGTGACTGAACTCATTCCACTGCAACGTAAACTGTTGCCTACCTGCATTGAAAGGGCTTAATTCTGAGACTGCAGTATTCGCTCATTGATCGACTACAATTTCGTCAGTTCTAGCGTTTAACGCCGAATTCGCTACCTCCATCCCTGACGGCGACCTTTTTCCCATCGCCACGTTCAGTGTTCACGGCACCTTACCTTCCTCTGTAGCTGCCACGAGGTGTCACTTCGACGAACGATCAATTAGTAACAGTTCTTATTACACAATATACTGAAAATAAGGGGCATTGTCAATTTTGGAGTCATCATCGCCCCCAAATTCCATCGGCCATATCAAAGTCACTTGGAACTTCACTGCAATTACTGCCATCAATTAAGGAGTCATCATCGCCCCCAACTTCCATCCACCCTATCAAAATCACTTGGAAGTTCACTGCAATGATTGCATCAATTAAGTCTCTCCTATTACCATCCGAAACCTTTTTCCTCATAAAATAGCTGCCAGCAGGTCAAACATGCATTCAGTACCACGCTGACGGGAAAAAGATAATAATTAATGCAGAGTAATGAAATTTCAGGAATCTAGGTAACATATTTAAGTGATTAACATTGCAAGATCAGAGATTAGTGAAACCACGAGATAAGCCACTGTAAATGTGAAACAGTGTAATCGACAGAAAGTTGAATGCAAACATGCAGACATGCATGCGTTGTGTTGTACAGGTGCCAGACGTCACTTCGTGTGGTACCGTTGTATGCCTGTGGCATTTGGTCGGTCAATACTGCGATAGTTAATTCTGTTTGTGGTTGTGACTGGAGTTTTCGTCTGATGGTGTCCCGTATGTGCTCGAACGGAGACAAATCTAGTGATCGAACAGGCCAAGGGGACATGTCCACACTTGTAGAGTATTTTGGGTTACAACAGTGGTGTGTGGACGAGCGTTATCCTTTGGAAATCACGCATTTGAAATGCTGTTCATGAAAGGCAGCACAACAGGTCGAAACACCGGATCGAAGGACATGTTTTGCAGTCATGGTGTGTGGGATAAGCGCTGAGTGCCCCTGCTATCTTCTGAAATCGCACACCAGACCACAACTCCGTGGGATTCTGAGGACACTTTTGATATCAAATTGATATGCAAATTAATTAAATTCATTAATTAACTATCCCCCCCCCCCAGATGACTCTAAGTGTTTTCCTCGCCTGGCAATTGGGTGCCTGCCTCACCATCCCTCGACATTCCTCTCCCCCAGACCCACATACACTACTGGTGGCAATTTGGAATTTTGGCGGGTATACATTGCCCCAGGTTGTGATGACGTCCCACACCATCCGCCACCCAGGAACTGGGAGGAAATTAAAAATGGCGGTGCCCTCTCTGGGACTTTAGCCGCAGTCCTTCTGAACAGAAAGCTCAAGTGCATCCCCCAATATGTGGAAACTATAAGGGTGCAGGGAAGAAGGTTGGGTTACCCCACTTTATTTATTTTGGTTGAGAAACTGAAGTAAATAACGGTCCTAATTACGTAATTAATCATAAAGATTGGCCATAATTACACAACTACAGAAGGCAACCATAGTCTAGGGGAACCAGTATGGTATCTCAATGTGTTAGGCTACAGGATTAGCTGTCCATTGTAAGTGAACGGATCAGCGATGAACTTAAGCGGGTGTCATGGTATGTCTGCCCCAAATAAATGCCACAAACAGAAACGAACAAAATGAGATTAAACAAGAAAAGTGGGTAGCATCTTTGATAAGTAATCAAAATTTCCTAGGTCCCAGGTTCGAATCCCGGCTCTCCTAAAATTTTGATTAATAATCGGCATTGGCGGCCAAAGACTACCGGCATAAGAAGTCACCCTTATTCCGCCAACGGCCTTGTCAAGAGGGCCTAGGAGCGGACAGAGGATCATGGTTCTCTCTTGTCCTAGGGCTGGCAAACTGCCCCTAAAGGTCGGATAATCAGAAGTGATCAACGGCATGAGGATGCAGAAGGCAATGGAAACCACTGCATTAAAGACACGTAACGTGTAACCACAGAACATTTGACCCGTAATTGAAAAACTGTCATGATACTCTCTCCATTGGCAAAATATTTCGGAATAGGCCCTCATTCGGATATCCAGGAGGGGAACTATGAAGGCGGACGTGACCATGAGAAAAAGAAGCAACAATCAACGAAAGGATAATGTTCTACGAGTCAGGGTGTAGAATGTCAGAGGCTTGAGCTTGGTAAGTAAAATAGAAAATCTGAAAAGGGAAATGCAAAGGCTCAGTCTAGATACAGTAGGGGTCAGGGAAGTGAAGTGAAAAGAAGTCAGACTGCTGCTCAGATGAGTATAGGGTAATATTAACTAATATTAACAGCTGCAGAAAGTGGTATAACGGGAGTAGGATTATTTATGAACAGAAAGGAAGGGCAGAGTGTGTGATACTGTGAACAGTTCAACGATAGGGTTGTTATTATCAGAATCGACAGCAAATCAACACCGGCAACTATTGTTTAGCTATACATGCCGACGGCGCAAGCTAATGATGAAGAAATACAGAAAGTATATGAAGGTATTGAAAGGGTGGCACAGTACGTAAAGGGAGATGAAAATGTAATCGTCATGGGGGACTGGAATGGAGTTGTAGGGGTATGAGTTGCAGACAATATTACAGGAGAAAATTGGCTTGGGACAAGGAATGAGAGAGGAGAAACACTAGTTGAGTTCTGTAACAAGTTTCAGCTAGTAATAGCGAATACCCTGTTCGAGAATCACAAGGGAAGGAGGTATACTTGGAAAAGGCCGGGAGATACGAGAAGATTTCAATTAGATTACATCATGGTCAGACAGAGATTCCGAAATCAGATACTGGATTGTAAGGCGTACCCAGGAGCGGATACAGACTCAGATCACAATATAGTAGTGATGAAGAGTAGGTTGAAGTTCAAGACATTAGTCAGGAAGAATCAATACGCAAAGAAGTGGGATACGGAAGTACTAAGGAATGACGAGATACGTTTGAAGTTCTCTAACGCTATAGATACAGCAAATAAGGAATAGCGCAGTAGGCAGTACAGTTGAAGAGGAATGGACATCTCTAAAAAGGGCCATCACAGAAGTTGGGAAGGTAAACATAGGTACAAAGAAGGTAGCTGCGAAGAAACCATGGGTAACAGAAGAAGTACTTCAGTTCATTGATGAAAGGAGGAAGTACAAACATGTTCCGGGAAAATCAGGAATACAGAAATACAAGTCGCTGAGGAATGAAATAAATAGGAAGTGCAGGGAAGCTAAGACGAAATGACTGCAGGGAAAAGTGAAGAAATCGAAAAGAAATGATCGTCGGAAGGACAGACTCAGCATACAGGAAAGTCAAAACAACCTTTGGCGACATTAAAAGCAAGGGTGGTAACATTAAGAGTGCAACGGGAACTCCACTGTTAAATGCAGAGGAGAGAGCAGATAGATGGAAAGAATACATTGAAAGCCTCTATGAGGGTGAAGATTTATCTGATGTGATAGAAGAAGAAACAGGAGTCGATTTAGAAGATAGGGTATCCAGTATTAGAATCAGAATTTAAAAGAACTTTGGAGGACTTAATATCAAATAACGCAGAAGGGATAGGTAACATTCCGTCAGAATTTCTAAAATGGCAACAAAGCGACTATTCACGCTGGTGTGTTGAATGTGTGACTCTGGCAACATACCATCTGACTTTCGGAAAAATATTATCCACACAATTCCAAAGACTGCAAGAGTTGAAAAGTCCGAGAATTATCGCACAATCAGCTTGAGATCTCAAGCACACAAGTTGCTGACAAGAGTAATATGCAGAAGAAAGAAAAGAAAATTTAGGATGTGTTACATGACTATCAGTTAGTCATTAGGAAAGGTACAGGCACCAAAGAGACAATTCTGACGTTGCAGTTGATAACGGAAGCAAGACGTTCATAGGATTTTTCGCCTGGAAGAAACGTACGACAATGTAAAATGGTAAAAGATGTTCGAAATTCTGTGAAAAGTAGAGGTGAACTATAGGGAGAGACGATTAATATAGAATATGTGCAGGAGGGAAGAGGGAATCATAAGAGTGGACGGCCAGGAACGAAGTGTTAGGATTAAAAGGGTTAAGACAGGGATGTAGTCTTTCACCCCAACTGTCCAATTTGTATTTCGAAGAAGCAATGATGGAAATAAAAGAAAGGTTCAGGTGTGGAATTAAAAACTCAAGGTGAAACGATATCAATGATACGATTAGCTGATGACATTGCTATTCTGAGTGAAAGTGAAGAGGAATTACATGATTAGCTGAATGGAATGAACAACCTAATAAGTACAGAATATGGACTGAGAGTAAATCGAAGAAAGACGAAAGTAATGAGAAGTAGCAGCTGGCAGCTGTGGCCGAGCGGTTCTAGGTGCTTCAGTCCGGAACCGCGCTGTTGCTACGGTCTCAGGTTCGAATCCTGCCTCGGGCATGGATGTGTGTGATGTCCTTAGGTTAGTTCGGTTTAAGTAGTTCTAAGTCTAGGGGACTGATGACCTCAGATGTTAAGTCCCATAGTGCTTAGAGCCATTTGAACCATTTTGAGAAGTAGCAGAAATGCGAAAAACTTAACATCGGGATTGATAGTCACGAAACTGATGAAGTTAAGCAATTCTGCTGCCTAGGCAGTAAAATGACCAGTGACGGATGAAGTAAGGAGGACATCAAAAGCAGCGTAGTAATGGCAAAAAGCGCATTCCTGGCCAAGAGAAGTCTACTAGTGTCAGTCATAGGTCCTAATTTCAGGAAGAAATTTCTGAGAATGTACTTTTGGAGCACAGCTTTGTATGGTAGTGAAACCGGGACTATGGGAAAACCGGAACAGAAGAGAATCGAAGCATTTGAGATGTGATGCTACAGAAGAAAGTTGAAAATTAGGTGGACTGATAAGGTAAGGAATGTGGAGGAAGGGGATATGTGGAGAACACTGACAAGAAGAAGGGAGATGATGATAGGACATCTGTTGAGACATCGGGGAATGGCTTTCATGGTACTAGAGGGAGCTATATAGGGCAGAAACTTGTAACCTCCCCACAAAATTTTTAAAGACAATAATTAAATGATAGTGAAAATAGAGCCATATGTTACTTCCCCGCAAAAATGAAAGAAAATATTTTAAATGTGAATACTCATCGTGCAAAGTGTAATCTTCCCGTAATTATTTTTAAATAATATGAATTGAATGAAAATGCAAATAGAGCCAAATGTTAGGTTCCCACAGTAATAAAACTCAATGATAACAAAAATGTGAAAAAATGTTAAGTCCCCACAAAATTAACGTTAAGATCAACCTGATAAATTGATTCTGGGAGAAAAAGCAAAGGAAATATTGTTTCAATTGTAATGATTATTTTCTTAAAAAATTGCTTTCAGAACAAAATTATTATTGGGGCAATTCTTGAACAAATTAATTACAGCTAATATACATTACATTATCACATGTGCGCAATGCTGCTTCATTACCTTATTTAAAAATATACCTCGTCCCGAAACTTAACCAGAGACCCATGTCGACGCCCGCCGACTCCTCACACACAACTCCGACTGTCTCTCGCGCGCTACTGCCACGAACGAACTACATGCTCTCGCGACTCGCTACGTACAACAACTTTCTCGCAACCGCACTGAACTCTCGTGCGCTACTACATGCTCTCGCGACTCACTACGTACAACAACTGCGTCGCAACGATAAATAACTCTCTGGTCAGAGATTCTGTCACGCCTCGCCATCGCTGCTACCGAGTACATACGCGTTTCACAACCCTCCACTGGGCGGGCAAAAATTTGGAAGCGATGGTGAGTCTTTTGGACTTGCCATGAGCAACAAATTTTTTTGTAAATATTTAACTTTTACAAATCACAGAATATTCAGATGTAGAACATGAATTAAATGTGGTGCACATGCACCAAGTACAAAACATTTCAGACAATGACAATGAGTACAGAACATATGACATAAGTGCACACACTGAAAAACTCTTTAGCATCTTCACAACAAAAAAGTCATGTTGACAAGTGACATAAGTGCACATGCACTGCAGTTCAGAACATATCAGCAAATCAAAATGTATACGTAATGAGTACAAATGGCATAGAGTGCACACGCACTGTAATACTCTCTAGTATTTTTCTACAACAAACAAACAAATCAAACAGTGTAATAAAGTGCACATGCACTACAGAAGTCTTTAGTAATTTCAGGACAACTGACCTTGTTAATAAATGAAAGGAAATGCACACGCACTGTATATGACTTTTCATTTTACAAGAATTAGGAAAGGAATAGGAAGGATTACGTCATGGTTGTAGCACTTTTTGTTGCACGCAGCTGCACTGAAAGTCCATATCTTTCCACAGAAGTACAACACCAAGTGACACAATTTGAAGTTCTTTTCCCAGAAGTATTTATCAGCGTATCCAAGACACTGAAATGTCGTAGTAATATTCCATGTTTTCATTTTGGCAGTACATTAGGTACACCAGACAGTGGGACCATAATAACGTCTCCATCGCTCACGGTGGTGGACAGCATGTCGTGTCAACACCACGCTCTTACAAGGCACACCAACGTGGAATTAGTGCAAAAACCAAATATAGTGCTCCATGATCAAGAGGATATACAGGACAAATGGATATTGCAGTAATTCAGGGTAGTGAGGTCAGTAGGTGAAGGACATTAAGTCACATACTAGTCTTCATTGAGAATTACGTTAGTAGTTTGCGGCATTCATAGCCCAGTTATTGAACAGTTCTGTACCATGTATGTAGTATTACACATTAATGTTCATTGATTGGCGTTTTACTGACAACTTTGGCACTCATTGCCTAATTATAAATCATAGAAATCATTCGTTTTACAGATAACATTGAAATTCGTTGCTTAATTACAAATCGTCAGAAGTCATTCGTTTTACAGAGAACATTGAAATTGGTTGCCTAATTACAAATCATCAGAAGTCATTCGTTTTACAGAGAACATTGAAATTGATTGCCTAATTACAAATCATCAGAAGTCATTCGTTTTACAGAGAACATTTTACAGAGAACAGTAGAATAAAAGTATTATTCACTGAAATTATGCACATAGTATTTATGTATTCAATTGACATACTATTCAGAGGTGATCAGTATTATTCAGAACTCTCTTAAACGGGTAGTATTATTTGGGACTGGTAATACATTTTTTTGTTAGCAATACATTGCTTTGGGAAATTATAGGGGAAGGCAAGAAAAAAAATTTGCTTCTGGGTTGTTCCTGTAAATGAAAATATGTAACGTCATTCGTCATGAGTCAGCTGTAGCAACGTTATGAAACAAGTAGAGTATATGTAATCACATTCATAAATGACATATATTTAATGAACAACTGCTTATAGCACATTAATTCCACAAGTAATTTCTCCTGCAAAAATATAAAAATGGATTATTAAGCTGAAAGAAGAAACGCATTTTATGCTGAAAAGTAGTGAACTTCGAATTAACAGGTAGTGAAATGTGTTCCATAGCTGTCCTTTCCAAAACCTTCAGTCATTATACTATGCAATATAACACCTTCTGTCAAAACGAACTGCAACAAATACTTAAATAACTACATAGCATAAATACGTAACTTCAACATTATCCTCATCTGTAAAGAAAAAACTTCATTATCCATCACTTCATTACTTATATTATCATAACTCCATTATTATCATCACCTGTAAAGAAAAACTTCATTATCCATATTAGCATATTCTTCATCATTATACTTCATCATTCATTATCATCTGCAAAAAATCACTTCATTACTCATTACATAACTGTTCCTTATATCTAGCATATTTCATCACTAAAACTAAGATGTGTAGTTCTGTCTGACAGCTTGCATCAATCGCTTCGTATTCTGAAAGAAAAAAATTAGTTAAGACTGCTATTCTACGATGTGTATTGTATATTCTTGTTAATGCTTGTTAATTCTGATCCATTTACTCTTCCTCATAAGGTTTTTGTTTCTTCTTTCGTCTATTCCGTAGGTGAAATTCCCATTTCTGTTTAATTTATTTCCTTTACACGTTATTTCTTTCTGAAAATGATGAACAAAGATTAATGTCGTGCATTTACATCATATACTCACTAAATAATGACTGGTTTATGGTAACATAATTAAGCATACAGCATAACATGACAGAAAACGTAATATGTCAAAGACATTGACAGTGTTCAGATGCAAAAAGTGTACACAGAATATCACAACGCAGCAGCAAAAAAAAAAAAAAAAAAAAAAAAAAAAATGTAAAACAGTCACGATCTTGAGATGTCATAGGGCAAAAAAAAATGTCAAAGTCAACTGGTGTTTGTTATATCTTAACCATTTCATAGTGCATACAAACAAAACATGAAAACAATCGTACATACAGAAACAAAAGATGACAACTTGCCAAGAAAAAATGCGATAATCATCAATAAGTAGTCATGTGAATATAATTGCATAAGTAGTCATAAAATGTGTAAGTTCATCTGAAAAAATATGCACGGTCTGATGTGTAACGACAAGAAGAGCGACCTGCTAACCTTACCTTGCCGGGCACTTGCCAAGAAAAAATACGATAATCATCAAATAGTCATAAAATGTGTAAATGGCATCATATCATGTTAAATCATAAAGTGTCTTCATTCAATAAAGGGTTTAATGTTAGAGACGTGGTGGTTTCCTTTCGATTTTCTGGTTCTCAAAGTTTCGACGTGTACAACATTGGGGTGAGGAATGCTGCGAATACGATATGGACCTGCGTATAGAAGTTCAAATTTACTGCACCTACCTTTTATTTTGTTGGATAAATAGTGTGTACGTACTAATATCTTCTGTCCAATGTGAAAGTCACGGCGTGTACAAACCTGTTTTTGTTGCCTTCTCCGGCGATCTGCGGCACGTTTGATGTTGTTCAGCGCAATGTCAATTATTTCACGATGTCGTAGTCGACGAGATGTAGGAAAGTTTACTAATTCTTTAATTTTGTTAGGTGGTTCAACATTTTTCAGTATAACAGACGGAGATAGCAGAGTGGATTCATTTGGAATGGAATTAATTACATCCTGGAATGAGTGTATGTGTGTGTCCCAATCAATATGTTTTTTATGGCAGTATATTCTACACAGTTTGCCAATTTCTTTCATTAATCGTTCACAGGGGTTCGAAGAAGCATGGTACTTGGATATATAAGTCGGAGAAATGTTTCTAGCTCGTAACATGCGTGTCCACATAGCAGAACGAAATTGTGATCCATAGTCAGAAATTACTTTCATCACATGCCCTACATGAAATAGAAAATGTTTTACAAATGCTTTCGAAACAGTTTTAGCAGTAGCTTTGCGTAACGGAGTGAAGGTAACAAATTTTGAAGTGAGTTCAACAGCGACAAAGATGTAGCAAAAACCTGTTAGTTCTCGGAATTGGACCAAAAATGTCTACTGCGGCCATATGTCTTAATTTAACAGGTACAATGGGATATAATGGAGGAATATGTGAAGTGGTGTCTGACTTAGCTTTCTGGAAAATTTTACATGACGCTAAAACTCGTCGTATACGTATCTCCATGTTGACAAAATAACAGTTCTGTCTCAGTATAAGAAAACATTTCCTAGCTCCGTAATGTGCATAACTTAAAGGAGTGTACCAGATTAATTTGTTAACCAGTTCGTCAGGAATGCATAATAACCAGTTGTTGCTGTCAGGATGAGAGCGGCGAAATAGAATGTCATTGCGTACAGTGTAATGATTTCTAATCGTAACATTATTCTTATTTTGCCAAAGGTGTTTAATTTCTTTCCATACGTTGTCTTTACTTTGCTCTTGTGCTATGTCCTGTAATGACGACGAAATAAAATTTTCAAATGCAACTTGCCGAATGTACATGACGCTGAAATTTGCTTTGCAGAAGTTGGTTGCGACGTCTTGCTGATCGTTGCTGAGAGAACGAGATAGTGCGTCTGCTACAACATTTTGTGTGTCGGGAATGTGAACTATTGTAAAATTAAATTCCTGTAAATAAAGTTTCCATCTACTGAGTCTGTCGTGTGTAAATTTAGCCGAAAGTAAAAATTGTATCGCTCTGTGGTCTGTATAGACGGTGGTATGTCTGCCATAAAGAAAGTGTCTAAATCTCGTGAAAGCCCAAACAACACATAACGTTTCCAATTCTGTAACAGAATAATTTCGTTCCGCAGGTGACAGAATGCGGCTTGCAAATGCGATGTTTTTGATTATTGTAGAGCCATCTTCTTCAATTTCCTGAAAAATGTGTACGCCTAAAGCGGTGTTGGAACTGTCGGTGGCAATGGAAAAATTTCTGGTAAGATCTGGGTGCGATAAAAGTGGTGCATTCAACAAAGCGTTTTTCAGGTTCATAAATTCAGAATGTGCTTGCTTATCCCAAGACCAAATAGTGTTTTTACCTGTCAATTGACATAATCTAGGTGTGTCTAAAGCAGAGTGATGAATAAATTTACGGAAAAAGTTAATTAAACCCAAAAAACTGCGTAGTTGTTTCTTCGTCGTAGAAACAGTAATGTCACGTAAAGCTTGAAGTTTTTCCGGATCAGGCGCAATGCCTTCTGCTGAAATTAAGTGTCCAAGAAATTTTATAGAAGTTTTGCCAAAGTGCGATTTACTAAGATTAACTGTGAGTCCTTGTGCATGAAAAGTTTGCAACAGTCGTTCTAAAATCATATTGTGTTCAGACCAGTTAGCTTCTGCGATATGAATGTCATCTACGTACGTCGTAATTCTGTCCTTCAGTTCTGTCGGAAGTATTGTGTTCAAACCGCGAATAAAAGCTGCAGAAGAAATAGTTAAACCGAATGGTAATTTACAAAATTGATAACAGTCACCAAAACAGAGAAATGCTGTGTATTTTCTGCAATTCGGATGGAGCTGAATTTGCCAAAATCCCGATTTCAAATCTAATGTGGAATAAATAGCTGTACCGTGAAATTTCTGTAGAAGTTCCTCTAATGTCTGTGGTCGATCTGTTTCATTAATAATTATGTCATTGATGTGACGTGAATCAAGTACAAGGCGAAGTTAGCCATCTTTTTTCTTAACAATATGCAGTGGGTTTATGTACGGACTAACTGCCGGTTCAATAATTCCTTGGTCAAGCATATCCTGTTATTCTTTTTTAACCTGTTCTCTATTAATATACGGAATGGGATAATGCTTGGCTTTAAATGTGTCGTGCTATTTGACTTGAAATTCATACATAAATCCGGACATAGTACCAGGAATGTTGTCAAAAACTGGAGCTTGCTGTAAAAGAATTTTGTGTAGTTGCGTGCGTTCGTCGTCTGTATTTGCACTGCTTTGTTTAACTTTGTCAGAAATCATCTGCATTACATCGTAGTCAGCTTCGTCTGGAGTATTATAGTTATGTACGTACGTATCAGTGAACAATGTGGAATTACAGTCTATGTTACGTAATACGGAAATGACCTGTGTACAATTAATTGTTTCCTCTTCTGCCGATAATGAGTGCTGAAATTCTAATGCCAGTTGCACATTTTCATCCTTCAACATTAAATAGGAATTCTGAAAATCAACCACTGCGTCGTGATGTACGAGAAAATTAGTACCTAAAATAACGTCTGTTGTCAATAAAGGAACAATCCAAAAATTTGAGTGAAAAGTATGACCTGCAATACAAAATGATAAATGTGTCTGTAATTTAACATCTACTCCTTTACTCGACACTGCTCCTTTTACTTTCGTTTTGCCTAAAGGTAATGTAGGATACGTATTCTCTTTGTTACATTCGTTGAAAGTTTCTTCATTTATTAGTGACATAGGAGATCCAGAATCAATTACTGCTGAAAATTTCGATGAACCTATTTTAATTTCGATGACAGGATGTGAAATGGTTTTCTGAACAACAGGTCTTCCCTGTAAAAGAGTGTCTCTGATGTCGTCAAAAGTAATAACATTTTCGTGAACAACATTTTGCGTGTCAAAGGTAGCGCTTGTGCTACTGGAAGATGCGACCTGTACAGTATCTAGTCAGATTCTATCTGACGTGTTATTATTTTCAGGAGGATGTTGTGGCATTTCTACTATATGAAATGTTCTATTACTTCTTCCAGACGTATTACGTTCTGGATGATACCTACTGTCGGGTTCATTCACGAGAATATGTTGTTGCTGATCATTTTGTTGCTGGTAAGACCGACTGTTATTAAACGTACGCTGAAAATTGTCCTCATTATTTTTACGTCTGTCGTAATACTCATTCCTATACGGTGCATTGCGATAGGAATTGAAATACTGTGTTTTCTGTACGTAGTTGTTCCTTTGCTGCCGTGCGTTACTATTTGTTGTATCACGGACTGTACGTCCACGCGGCGAAACATTAAAGTTAGGTTGACCTTGTGTATTACATTGTTGGTTAGGTATGCTAACCGGGTGACTTTCATGCTGTTGTAGTGAAAAAGTCTATTGTTACCAAAATGTGCTTCCTGTTGCTCATAATTTTGACGATACCGATAATTAAAATTTTGCCTGTTATTAACGTTCTGTTGGTTGTCGTTCCTAAAGCGTCTATTAGCTTTGCTATTGAAATTACGTGCCTGATCATAATTGCTGTATGTTTGTTGACTTTGGTTATTATATGAAAAGTTTTTGTTCACGAAGGAATAATCTGATTGCTGCACTTCTAAAAGCTGCAGCAGATCCCTGAATGCCGAAATATTTTCTTTTTGCTGACCCGTTAGGAGTGACACTCTTAATGATCGTGGTAATTTAGATACACATAATTGTATGAGTGCAGATTCACTGTACGGTTCACTTAGGTACTGGTTTTGTTGCACCATGTGCTCAAAAAATTGCATCACACTGGGAAAATTGGAGTTCTCATAATTTGGTAAACTAATTAATTGATCTTTGATTCCGCGCTGTGTCGTCTTCGACCAGTATGCTGACAGAAAAGCATTCTGAAACCCTTCTACTGAATAGCATTGCCTTGCGATCGGTCTCATATGAGTTGCCTGTTCGCCTTCCAAAAACCTGCAAATAAATTAAAGTTTATGCGTAACGGGCCAAGTCGGTGGAAAAGCAAAGCTAAATTGTTGAATCCAATCCAGTGGGTGAATCTGTGTTCTGTCATTTTTAAATACTTTAAATTTTCTCACTGACAGAAAATGTTTGTAATCGAAATTATCATCTCTGTATGATTGAACAGGTTCATGATTGTGAGAGAATCTATTTGTCTGTGTCTGTTCAGAATCTAAGTCCCGTACTCTCTGTTGATTACATAAATTATACACGCTGTGTGAGTCTGACAAATGCTCACAAAGTGGCGACTGTTGTGATATGTTATTAACTGAAATACACTCCTGGAAACTGAAATAAGAACACCGTGAATTCATTGTCCCAGGAAGGGGAAACTTTATTGACACATTCCTGGGGTCAGATACATCACATGATCACACTGACAGAACCACAGGCACATAGACACAGGCAACAGAGCATGCACAATGTCGGCACTAGTACAGTGTATATCCACCTTTCGCAGCAATGCAGGCTGCTATTCTCCCATGGAGACGGTCGTAGAGATGCTGGATGTAGTCCTGTGGAACAGCTTGCCATGCCATTTCCACCTGGCGCCTCAGTTGGACCAGCGTTCGTGCTGGACGTGCAGACCGCGTGAGACGACGCTTCATCCAGTCCCAAACATGCTCAATGGGGGACAGATCCGGAGATCTTGCTGGCCAGGGTAGTTGACTTACACCTTCTACAGCACGTTGGGTGGCACGGGATACATGCGGACGTGCATTGTCCTGTTGGAACAGCAAGTTCCCTTGCCGGTCTAGGAATGGTAGAACGATGGGTTCGATGGCGGTTTGGAAGTACCGTGCACTATTCAGTGTCCCCTCGACGATCACCAGTGGTGTACGGCCAGTGTAGGAGATCGCTCCCCACACCATGATGCCGGGTGTTGGCCCTGTGTGCCTCGGTCGTATGCAGTCCTGATTGTGGCGCTCACCTGCACGGCGCCAAACACGCATACGACCATCATTGGCACCAAGGCAGAAGCGACTCTCATCGCTGAAGACGACACGTCTCCATTCGTCCCTCCATTCACGCCTGTCGCGACACCACTGGAGGCGGGCTGCACGATGCTGGGGCGTGAGCGGAAGACGGCCTAACGGTGTGCGGGACCGTAGCCCAGCTTCATAGAGACGGTCGCGAATGGTCCTCGCCGATACCCCAGGAGCAACAGTGTCCCTAATTTGCTGGGAAGTGGCGGTGCGGTCCCCTACGGCACTGCGTAGGATCCTACGGTCTTGGCGTGCATCCGTGCGTCGCTGCGGTCCGGTCCCAGGTCGACGGGCACGTGCACCTTCCGCCGACCACTGGCGACAACATCGATGTACTGTGGAGACCTCACGCCCCACGTGTTGAGCAATTCGGCGGTACGTCCACCCGGCCTCCCGCATGCCCACTATACGCCCTCGCTCAAAGTCCGTCAACTGCACATACGGTTCACGTCCACGCTGTCGCGGCATGCTACCAGTGTTAAAGACTGCGATGGAGCTCCGTATGCCACGGCAAACTGGCTGACACTGATGGCGGCGGTGCACAAATGCTGCGCAGCTAGCGCCATTCGACGGGCAACACCGCGGTTCCTGGTGTGTCCGCTGTGCCGTGCGTGTGATCATTGCTTGTACAGCCCTCTCGCAGTGTCCGGAGCAAGTATGGTGGGTCTGACACATCGGTGTCAATGTGCTCTTTTTTCCATTTCCAGGAGTGTATTTTTCATCTCTGTTACTTCTTGCTGTAAATATGACAATTTTCTACGTAAGGTGTTATTAGATGAATCGATCTCATTAACTGTCTGCTGTAAATTTTGAAATTCAGGTGTTTGATTAAATGAAACCGGTGAGGTATCGTCTGATTTGCTGTCATTATTACTTTCAATAACTTCAGTACGACTGGCCAATCCATCACATTTTTCAGTCAGTATTTTTACCTGATCATCGGTTTTAGTGTCAGAGGCATTAATCTGTTTTTGCAATTTACGTGTAGTTTCGTTCAGTTTTTTAACGTCAGCTTTGACGATATCGGAGTCCTGTGTTAGTTCTAATTGTTCGAGTCTGTCGGTCACTGTTTGAATATCTACTGTGTGTGTATCTGTTTTTGATTTAAGATCAGAAATTTCATTACGTAATTCGGTGTTCAACTGTTCGATGGTGTTAATTTTGTCCGATACTGTAGCAATATTGTTGTCTACATATGATTTTGCCTTCGCAAACATTTAACGTTTGTCTTCTTGTCTCTGTGCTGTGATTGTTTCCATTACTTGTCGTTTTACTTTATTTTGATCCTGTATAAATTTGCGGAAACGCGTATCACTGTTTTGTAAGTGGTGATTAAAGCGCTCGTCAATTTGAGTGTTCTGTTGTTCGAATTTCGCGTCTATCTTTGCATCCATTGTGCGCGAAAGTTCTGCTGTCATTAGTTTAAACTCGTCGCGTAATTGTGTAGCCTTTCCAGAGCATTGTTTAGCGACTGCGCTAATTTCCTCTTTAAGTGTTTCTGTTGTAACTGTTTGCATATCCCTTAATTCTTGAGCAACAGATCTAATTTCTTCGCTACTTTTCTTTGAACAAGCCTCAATTTCCTCGCGTAACTGTTCCTTAGTGTCATGACACTGCGCGGCAATGGCTCTAATTTGTTCACTAAGCTGCCTAGAATTGTTGTCTAATTTTTCATTTAACTGTCTGCAATTGTTGTCTAATTTTTCATTTAACTGTCTGGAATTGTTGTCTAATTTTTCATTAAGCTTGTCTTGTTTTTCATTATTATTGTCTAATTTTTTATCAAATTGTTTAAAAAATGCCATAATTTGATCCAACCCAAAATTAGCGTTTCTATTCTCTGTGCTGTTTAATGATGGATCTGGAATTATCTCGCTTTCTGTAACCATTTGGTTATTCTGAGTTTTACAAAAAGGTTTGCCACTCAAATGTACACTGTCAGTCACTATTTCGGAATTAAATAAATCCGTACTACTTTGTGTATCCTGTTCACTTTCATTAGACAAATTTGTCTGTTCGTCACTTGAATTTTTCAAACCGGATGTGTTAAGCTGGGCAGCGCTCATTGCAATAGGGCGCCCCGCGTCATCGGTTGTCGTCAAATCAACAGAGGACATAACCGGGTTCGTTTGTTCATCATTAAGACAGAAATCATCATTAGTGGTTGGAACGCACTGATAATCAGTGAACGCAGGATTGTCATCATTACACTGCGTGTCACAAGTACTTTCGGTGAAGTTGTTTAAGTCGGCAATTTCATTCATAATACCTCGCGATACACTATTCACAGTCTTTCGCGGCATTTTTACTATAGTCACAATTATTCACACATGAAATAAGCACAATGCAAAAAGCAACAAACACAAATACAACAGAGCAACGAATTGCCGATGATCTGAGGAAAGAAAGTCATAAAATTAGTAAAAGCGTTGCGCCAAATGCTAATTATATTAAGTAAATAAAAGCAAATATCTGACTACTTCTCAGAAGATTCTCAACGAAATACGATCCTGGACCGGGTGTCGCCAAGTGTAACCTCCCCACAAAATTTTTAAAGACAATAATTAAATGATAGTGAAAATAGAGCCAAATGTTACTTCCCCGCAAAAATGAAAGAAAATATTTTAAATGTGAATACTCATCGTGCTAAGTGTAATCTTCCCGTAATTATTTTTAAATAATATGAATTGAATGAAAATGCAAATAGAGCCAAATGTTAGGTTCCCACAGTAATAAAACTCAATGATAACAAAAATGTGAAAAAATGTTAAGTCCCCACAAAATTAACGTTAAGATCAACCTGATAAATTGATTCTGGGAGAAAAAGCAAAGGAAATATTGTTTCAATTGTAATGATTATTTTCTTAAAAAATTGCTTTCAGAACAAAATTATTATTGGGGCAATTCTTGAACAAATTAATTACAGCTAATATACATTACATTATCACATGTGCGCAATGCTGCTTCATTACCTTATTTAAAAATATACCTCGTCCCGAAACAACCAGAGACCCATGTCGACGCCCGCCGACTCCTCACACACAACTCCGACTGTCTCTCGCGCGCTACTGGCACGAACGAACTACATGCTCTCGCGACTCGCTACGTACAACTTTCTCGCAACTGCACTGCAACTGCACTGAACTCTCGTGCGCTACTACATGCTCTCGCGACTCACTACGTATAACAACTGCGTCGCAACGATAAATAACTCTCTGGTCAGAGATTCTGTCATGCCTCGCCATCACTGCTACCGAGTACATACGCGTTTCAAACTGTAGAGGAAGACGGATATTGGAATACATCCAGCAAATAATTGAGGACGTAGGTTGCAAGTGCTACTGTGTGATGATGAGGTTGACATACGAGTTCGTGGCAGGCCGCATCAAGCCAGTCAGAATAGTGATGACCCAAAAGAAGAAATGCATAGCGCTACGCAAGGAGCGACTCAAATCGCAATAAAGTAAGAACAATTGAGAATACCATACAACTGGTGTTATTCTGTTGGGAAAAATTTTTCCAAACCACTCGAAACTAATGGCAGACATAATGAAACTCTACCCTGCACCTACAAGCTGGTGGGGAAAGGGCTGAAGTGAATGGTACTACCTGTATTTTTTGGCGCAATTGTGTTAACTGATGAGACACTGGTGTTGGATAGAAATGAATTTGACAAGTGTATTAACTGTAAGCATACAGCTGAGGACTGCATCTATCGCTGTTTGACATTGGAGTGCACAACAGATGCCTCCTCCTGCATTGCTCGACGATCACCCTGCAGTGCACGGAATTGAAGCAAATACACACTACCAAAACTGATGGAAAATGCTTCACTGCCCCAATTAAACATCTAAATTGTCCTGAAAAAGAAAACATCGCTCGTAATCGTTGTCCCAAAATATTGCAACAGGAGTGAGGGGCTGCAGTTCAATGTGCATTTTGTTCGATGTACAGTCACGAACTAGCAATATTAGAGCTGCTCTTACCTCCCCTCATCCCTCACCCTCCCTCTTCTTACCGTAGGTGGGGATACAGGCTTTTTGAATGGCCTGCTGCTACTGCTTCTGCATGGTGCCTATGTTGACCACAGTCTGCCACCGGCGGACGAGTAGCTGCTCACCGCCCGCGCCCTCCTGGCCATCCACTACGGCCCCCCTCGCGGTGTGGGCAGCTGAACGGTCTGGGCGGTGGTCTTGCGCTGACACAAAAGGCCGCAATGACCCTGAAAAAAGCGAGGTAAGTGATAAGCACCCCGAGTGTAACTTGCTTGGTTGGCCAGCTTTCTTGAGCGACCACAAGAAAAGCACACAACCTTGATGATAATAAATGTCCTCTTTCCACGAAAATCAATCGCATTCCATTTTAGTTTTATGAGCAAAGTGGGATAGTTTTACATTCGACTGCAGGACACAATTCACATCTCTTTCTCCCCCGGCCTCCCATTATTTTGAGACATCTTTTTTTTTTTTTTTTTTTTTTTTTTTTTTTTGGTCATCAGTCTGCTGACTGGTTTGATGCGGCCTGCCACGAATTCCTTTCCTGTGCTAACCTCTTCATCTCAGAGTAGCACTTGCAACCTACGTCCTCAATTACTTGCTTGACGTATTCCAATCTCTGTCTTCCTCTACAGTTTTGGCCCTCTACAGCTCCCTCTAGTACCATGGAAGTCATTCCCTCATGTCTTAGTAGATGTCCTATCATCCTGTCCCTTCTCCTTATCAGTGTTTTCCACATATTCGTTTCCTCTCCGATTCTGCGTAGAACCTCCTCATTCCTTACCTTATCAGTCCACCTAATTTTCAACATTGGTCTATAGCACCACATCTCAAATGCTTCAATTCTCTTTTGTTCCGGTTTTCCCACAGTCCATGTTTCACTACCGTACAATGCCGTACTCCAGACGTACATCCTCAGAAATTTCTTCCTCAAATTAAGGCCGGTATTTGATATTAGTAGACTTCTCTTGGCCAGAAATGCCTTTTTCGCCATAGCGAGTCTGCTTTTGATGTCCTCCTTGCTCCGTCCGTCATTGGTTATTTTACTGCCTAGGTAGCAGAATTCCTTATCTTCATTGACTTCGTGACCATCAATCCTGATGTTAAGTTTCTCGCTGTTCTCAGTTCTACTACTTCTCATTTCTTTCGTCTTTCTCCGATTTACTCTCAAACCATACTGTGTACTCATTAGACTGTTCATTCCGTTCAGCAGATCATTTAATTCTTCTTCACTTTCACTCACGATAGCAATGTCATCAGCGAATCGTATCATTGATATCCTTTCACCATGTATTTTAATTCCACTCCTGAACCTTTCTTTTATTTCCATCACTGCTTCCTCGATGTACAGATTCAAGAGTAGGGGCGAAAGGCTACAGCCTTGTCTTACACCCTTCTTAATACGAGCACTTCGTTCTTAATCGTACACTCCTATTATTCCCTCTTGGTTGTTGTACATATTGTATATGATCCGTCTCTCCCTATAGCTTACCCCTACTTTTTTCAGAATCTCGAACAGCTTGTACCATTTTATATTGTCGAACGCTTTTTCCAGGTCGACAAATCCTATGAAAGTGTCTTGATTTTTCTTTAGCTTTGCTTCCGTTATTAGCCGTAACGTCAGAATTGCCTCTCTCGTCCCTTTACTTTTCCTAAAGCCAAACTTATCGTCACCTAGCTCATTCTCAATTTTCTTTTCCATTCTTCTGTATATTATTCTTGTAAGCAGCTCTGATGCATGAGCTGTTAAGCTGATTGTGCGATAATTCTCGCACTTGTCAGCTCTTGCCGTCTTCGGAATTCTGTGCATGATGCTTTTCCGAAAGTCAGATGGTATATCGCCAGACTCATATATTCTACACACCAACGTGAATAGTCGTTTTGTTGCCACTTCCCCCAATGATTTTAGAAATTCTGATGGAATGTTATCTATCCCTTCTGCCTTATTTGACCGTAAGTCCTCCAAAGCTCTTTTAAATTCCGATTCTAATACTGGATCCCCTATCTCTTCTAAATCGACTCCTGTTTCTTCTTCTATCACATCAGATAAATCTTCACCCTCATAGAGGCTTTCAATGTATTCTTTCCATCTATCTGCTCTCTCCTCTGCATTTAACAGTGGAATTCCCGTTGCACTCTTAATGTTACCACCCTTGCTTTTAATGTGACGAAAGGTTGTTTTGACTTTCCTGTATGCTGAGTCTGTCCTTCCGACAATCATATCTTTTTCGATGTCTTCACATTTTTCCTGCAACCTTTTCGTCTTAGCTTCCCTGCACTTCCTATTTATTTCATTCCTCAGCGACTTGTATTTCTGTATTCCTGATTTTCCCGGAACATGTTTGTACTTCCTCCTTTCATCAATCAACTGTAGTATTTCTTCTGTTACCCATGGTTTCTTCGCAGCTACCTTCTTTGTACCTATGTTTTCCTTCCCAACTTCTGTGATGGCCCTTTTTAGAGATGTCCATTCCTCTTCAACTGTACTGCCTACTGCGCTATTCCTTATTGCTGTATCTATAGCATCCTATGAAGTGAAAAAAACTACAGCACTGACGCCAATTACAGATGAACGAACTGTAGAGGTGAGAGTGATTTCCTTCAGTTTGATGGACAAAATTACACAGCTTGAGAGGTTCCCTCACATTCAAATCAGTGCCTGTAAATAAATAGTCAATTTTTCAGACAAGTGAAATAACGCTACAGAATACAGCCTTTCACATCAGTTGCTCACATGTTGGAATCACCAATCATTATATGTTTCACAACAGCAAGCTATAATTCAAGAAGATGTTGTTGTTTTGTACACTATGACAAGTCCCAATTTACTAAAGTAATGTTATATTGAACTGGTATATACAAAACAATTTGTGAGGGATGTCTTGTAATAGAACCTCCTAATGTCAGCTAGTAGAGAACCCTGTAAGATTCATCCAATACATCAAAAACAAATCGTAGCAGGTCTACAGGATAACGTTTCCAGTGTGCTTGTGGCGTTAAGGTAAACGAGAAGCGAGGTGAAGTTTTACAACATTTACTTTAAAAAAAGTTACAAAAATTGCTCGAAATTACGCCCTTCTGCGTAATGCACGCAGTGCAACGACGCACAAGTGACTGTCATATTCTACAAACACTCCTCGCAAAGTGGAAATTGCATTGGAGGATGTTATAACGCACACTATCAGCTCTATCTGTCTCCATGTGTGTTTCGTAGACAATAGCTTTCAGGTGGGCCCAGAAGAAAAAATCAGTGGGTATGAAGTTGGGGAAACACACAGACCATGCCATCGGCCCCTGCACACTTTCCAGTTCTCACTAAAGATTTCATCCAAATGCATTCACACTGCATGTAAGTGTGCATGTGCACCATGTATTGGTACTACATTCGCCGTCACACCTTTAGTGGAACCTGTTCCAACATCTCTGGCAGTGTTTCTTGTCAAATGATTAAGTATCTCTTTGCGTACAGTCACCAGAACATGCAGGGACCGGCCAGATTATCGTCTATCAAGCCAGACCAAATGTTGACACTGATCTTGGTGACCACGAACAAATGCCTGATCTGTAGAATGTACACAGTTTGGAAAGCCCAGTTGAATGGCACACCTTCGCAGGGACCACTGGCAAGAATTCGATTCGATATGGAAAATCGCCTGGTTAAGGGCGTGAAACTCCTGAAGGCAGAAGGGGTGCAAATCATCTACACACCACCCATGCAGAGTTGTGGAATGGCTTACACACATTTCTTGTGCAACACGCCAGGAGCTTGTTGAGGGTGTGCTTTCGAGCAATGCTAACACCTCCTCTTCAAGCCCTCATGTGTGCACATTACCAGTCTTTCCATCTGTAATACAAAATAAATACCTCAGGTTTCGAAGTAGGCCTTAAATACACATGTGCCAGTACGAGAATGAGCCAGTGGAACACGAACCTCAAGTGAACCTGGTTCAATCCCGAGTCCGGCCATTCTGATTTAGGTTTTCCGTGATTTCCCTAAATCGCTCCAGGCAAATGCCGGGATGGTTCCTTTGAAAGGGCACGGCCGAATTCCTTTCCCGTCCTTCCCTAATCAGATGAGACCGATGACCTCTCTGTCTGGTCTTCTCCCCGAAACATCCCTCTCAAGTGAACCTGTCTCTCGTAGTGAACTGGTGGAGTTACACTCAATCATTTGGAAACCGTTGGGCAATGTCAGCATTTCCTTCCACCACCCCATAAGCACAGTCTATGTCTGTCCTTTGCTCCCAACAATAATTCTTCATTTCCTGTCCGCTCCACACAGTAACAAACACAAAATTGTCCCCATAGCATTACAAACTGACGCAGGGTGAACATCACACCACATCATGTGGAGGTGCTTGCCCTCTATGCAACACCTACCTAACAGGCATTTTCACAGCCAAAAGCAATGCGTTTACTTCCCAGTAAGACGCAGAAAACCTATAGTGCTGTCTCACCTGGGATATCTACAACTATGCTGAGTACACCATTTAAAAATACAGGTCATGAAACTTCAACCTGTCATCTCTTCTACCTTGTTGTCAAAGTACATTGAGATCTATGCCTTGCCGACCTGGTACAACCATGGCTCGGATGGAATGTTGTATGACTACGCTCAATGGTGCGCACAGCACCGTTCAACACGCCTTGCGCCATACGCTAAGGGATGCGAACATGGGTTGCTGTGTGAAATACGCTTATTTTGACTCATTTTAGCAGCCCATCTACTTTCATTATATAGCTCATTCAGATTCAAATGAGTAGGATAGCGCAAACAAAGAACACTCATATATATATATATATATATATATATATATATATATATATATATATTCCATTTGTATTTTGTATTTTTTTTTTGTTTTGTTTTGATCTATCCCACCCAATTGCATCCAAATACTCATATATTATATATATGATCGCTTAACACATATGATGGGACAAAAATGAATGGACTGAAGTGTATTATGATACACTTTTGTGCTAAGATATCTTCTGTTTAATGAAACAGCATGCCGTCAGGATAAATTATCATTTTTGTGAATTGCTCTAATATGTATTTGTTAGAACCTTGGTGTTCCCTCCTTGTGATTTTTTTTTCTCATCATTCTGACTGGTTTGAGGCGGCCCACCACAAATACCTCTCCTGTTCTAACCTCTTCATCTCAGAGTAGCAGTTCCAACCCACGTCCTCAATTATTTGCTGGATGTATTCCAATCTCTGTCTTCGTCTACAGTTTTTTCCCTCTACAGCTCCCTCTAGTACCAGGGAAGTCCTTTTCCTCTCCAATTCCGCGCAGGACCTCCTCATTCCTTACCTTATCAGCCCACCTAATTGTCAACATTCGTCTGTATCACCACATCTCAAATTCTTCGGTTCTCTCGTTCCGGTTTTCCACAGTCCATGTTTCACTATCATACAATGCTGTACTCAAGACGTACAGTCACAGAAATTTGTTCCTCAAATTAAGGCCGATATCTGATATTAGTAGACTTCTCTTGGCCAGGAATGTCCTTTTTGCCATTGCTAGTTTGCTTTTCATGTCGTCTTTGCTCCGTCCGTCATGGGTATTTTACTGCCTAGGTAGCAGGATTCCTTAACTTCATCTACTTCGTGATCATCAATTCTGATCTTAAGTTCCTCGCTGTTCTCATTTCTCATTACCTTCGTCTTCCTTCGATTTACTCTCAGTCCATACAATGTACTCATTGGACAGTTCATTCCGTTCAGCATATCATGTAATTCTTCTTCTCCTTCACTCAGCAAATCGTATCATTGATATCCTTTAACTTGAATTTTAATTCCACTCCTGAAACTTTCTTTTATTCCCATAATTGCTTCTTCGATGAACAGATTGAACAGTTGGGGCGAAAGGCTACATCCTTGTCTTACAACCTTTTCAATGCGAGCACGTCATTCTTGGTCGTCCACTCTTATTATTCCCTTTTGGCTGTTGTACATATTGTTTATGGCACGTCTCTCCCTATAGCTTACCCCTACTTTTCTCAGAATTTCGAACATCTTGCACCATTTTGCATTGTCGAACGCTTTCTCTAGGTCGACAAATCCTATGAACGTGTCTTGATTATACTTCTTTAGTTTTGCTTCCATTATTAGCCGCAACGTGAGAATTGCCTCTCTCGTACCTTTACCTTTCCTAAAGCGAAACTGATCGTCATCTAGAGCATCCTCAGTTTTCTTTTCTATTCTTCTGTATATTATTCTTGTAGGCAACATGGGGCTGGCCCTAGTGGCTGAGCGGTTCTAGGCGCTACAGTCTGGAACCGCGCGACCGCTGCGGTCGCAGGTTCGAATCCTGCCTCGGGCATGGATGTGTGTGATGTCCTTAGGTTAGTTAGGTTTAAGTAGTTCTAAGTTCTAGGGGACTGATGACCACAGCAGTTAAGTCCCATAGTGCTCAGAGCCATTTTTGAACCGGGCTGGTATAAAGGGTGTCAGTCAAACCACTTGGGTCGCTAATTCCCAAATATTTCGCAGTAGAAAAGACAGTTCTTAGTGTGGTGAGCGGTAAGGAAGACATCCTTTACAGCCTTTGGCACTGCCCACACCATCTGACGTGTCAACCCTTCTCTAAGGACATTGTGAGTTGCATCCTCGCTGAACGTTATCGCACCAGTTTGGAGCGCAGCACGACCACAATTTTTGCTCTCGAGTGCAGTATGGAATCACTGTGTACCGTTCAAAACCATTCGACGAAATCTCAACATGATCCGAGGCAGCTAAGCGTGCTTATGCTTTTTCACTGTTTCTGATTTGTGTCTTCCTGTGGCGTGATCGTCAGGGTAAGCGAGACTGACACATGCTTTTTTCAATATTCAGGTTATTGAAAGAACTGTGACAGACGACCGAACTACATGGAACTTACAGGCATTGAGACTATGAAATAGTGCATTGATAATGGCTGGGCACTAGCCGATATCTGGATTTGCCAAATAAAACCTGCAAAAATAGGACGACTGATTGCTGTGCTCTATCGTTTATAAATGAATTATTTATTATTATTATTATTATTACTATTATTATTATAGCGTGGTAACTGGGCCAGGTTGGTGATTTAGATTGTGGCCTCGGCATCATTTAATATTACTGCAAACAACTGTGACTTTTTCTGCCTCGTGAGTAGCAGAACTCTCTCTCTCTCTCTTTCTCTCTCTCACTCTCTTTAAAAAAAATAAAAAAAAAACTTAACCTTGAGTTCACAGTCGGGACATGACATTTCAAACTAAAATGTCAGTTAATAACCAAACAAACTCGGTTGAAGTTCCTGGGATGTAAGACGCATAAGGCTCCATCACGCGATGGATTAAAAAGAGCGACAGGTCAGCTACGCGCACTATTCCTTCCAGGAATGCCTGTTCTTCGTCGAAGCGGAGCTGGAGGAGTAGCCAACGCTGGCTCGTGTTTAAATGTTTGCCAGTCGTCTGAATCCCTGTTCCAAGGCAGCACCACCGCAGGTTAATAATTTATTAGCCAACCTGTAGCGAGAGCTCAGTACATTGCTCTGTCATATCGCATCTGCGCCAAGTAGTGACGAAAATCCCAAAAGACCTGTTCACAGGCAAAAAGTGACCACAGTTGTCAAGAATGACAGCTCCTACACTTTCGGTTAAAAAAAAAAGTAGAGTCGAAGGAGGGAGGAATGTAATCATGTCAGAACTTCCTTTCCATACAGAACAACAACCAAAAATCGTCTGAAAAATTACCTAATGAGGTTTTTAAAACTTGTAACGTATTTCTTACGTCGAAGAAATGAATGTTAACCAGATTTTTCGTCATAAAAATTCTAAAACAATTTCGCACTTGCAGATTACGTACAGTACAAGATTTAAAATCAAGAAAGTCACTAGGCACCACCGCATAAGTACGAAACGTTAGTAAAAGGAGACTAATTTTTGGAAAAGAGGACTTACTCATAAACCAAATACAACACGTAAAAACGAGATAAAGTTTCTGACCATTAAGTAAAAATACCCACAACGATGTCGAAATGCTTCTATGGGATTTTTTTGTTTTTTTCTTTTTTTTTTGTAAAATCTTCCATGCATCATTTGCACGATAAATCGGAGTGATTTGGAACGAGTCATTTTACATTCAAATCACAAATAAAATTTGTAAATATGACTAAGCTCTGAACATTCTCGAAGTTCGCTTTATTCTATTTTATTTCAATTATGAAGATGTGAGTTACTAATTGCTACCCGTCAGTTTTTACACATTACAAGTTGAAATTGTTCTACAGAGTGGAAGGAGTTGTCAAGGAGAAAGTTTTACTGTTAGTCTTCAAACTTTACTTTGATGTCTGTCAGACATTTTATATCAGTTGGTCAGTTATCAAAAATTTTAGTTTTAGAATTGTGCTGCATTTTGTGCTGTGGTTGCGCTCTTCAATCCGAAGTCTTGTTTGGTGTAGCTCCCCATGCTGCTCTAACCCGCGCAGGCCTTTTCATCTCCGAATAACCACTGCAACGTACATTCTTCTGAATTTATATACTGCAGCCATTTCTTGGTCTCTCGCTATAATTTTTACTCTCCCACACTTCCCGCCAGTACTACACTGGCGATCCATTGATGTCTCAGAATGTGTCCTATGAACGGATCTCTTCTTCTAGTCGCGAAGTGTCACAAAATTCCTCTCCTCCCTATTTCTATTTTCAAAAGAATCTATTCTTTTGTTGCCTAAACTGCGTATCTTCCGTGCATGTCTACACTCCATACAAATACTTTCACGAAAGATTTCCTAACACTTAAATCTATATTCGATGTTAACAAATTTCTCTTCTTTAGAAACGCTCTTCTTGCCATTGGCAGTCTATGTTTTCTTCCTCTCTACTTCGTTCATCATCAGTCCCAAATAAAAAAATTCATACAGTACTTTCTGTGTCTCGTTTCCCAATCTAATTCCTTCAGAATCGCGTGATTTAATTCTACTACATGTCATTGTCCTTGTTTTGCTTTTGTTGATCTTCATCTTATGTCCTCCTTTCGATACACTGTCCATCCCATTCAACTGCTCTTCCAAGTCCTTTGTTCTCTCTCACAGAATTACACTGCCCCCTCAGAGTTTTTATTTCTTATCCCTGAACTATAGTTCTTACTCCAAATTTTCCTTTTGTTTCCTTTACTGCTTGCACATTGCACAAATAATTATACTATCGGTGATAAGTTACAATCCTGTCTCACTCTCTTCCCAATCTCTGCTCCTCTTTGATGACCATCGACTATTATGAGGATGATGTTCTCACTTAGAGTATCTGTTTCTCCAGCCTGCCTTCTAGCGTCGTCTACTCACTATCCAAGAAGAGACTGAAATTCCTGAAGTCCAGCGAAGAACTTCCATGTGAGCTGGACCATTCAGATAGACGATGGTGAAATCCCCCTTAGGTCAACCATATTTAGGTTTTCTGCTATTTCCCTAAATCTGTCACGGAATGGGCACTTTGTTTAATGACCAGGCTTCTTTCCTTCCACATGCCACCGCTATCCGAGCTGGTGCTCCGCCTCTAATTATCTTGCGCTAGACGAGACGTTAAAGCCAAATCTTTCTCGCGGCAAAGAAGTTCCATGGTCCATGTTCCATTCGTTCAGCATTCTCCGTGTTCCACCCACTACCGTCTCATTTACGGATACTATAATACGCGCTCTGAGCCACGAGCAGGCGGGATGTGAGCTCTGACGTCATCGTGAACCCTACTGCCACGCTGCACCGCACAGAAGATTATACGCACACGGCGCAGACATGTATAACTCACGCTCAAGTACGAAGGTTGTCGTGATTTTCCAGGTTTTAGTGTACCATTATTATTTTCATAATTCTTAAGCTCTATTTTAGTCACAATATTTTTTTCTATGATTGGTAAAACCTCTGAACTAAATCTTTTTCAAGTTTTGTTAATAGCTTTGACTTTCAAATACATTAAGGCTTACATCAGCAAAACATGGTGAAACTCTAAGTTGCCTGAGTCTTCTTTTTGATAATGACTTCAGTAGGAGGAGGAGGAAATTAATGTCCCGTCGACAGCGAGGTTATTAGTGATGGAGCACAAGCTCGGATTAGGGAAGGATGGGAACTAACTTGGCATTTCTCTGAAACGATTTAGGGAAAACATGGAAGTCCTAACTGTGGATGGCCTGACGCGGGTTTGAAACGTCGACCTCCCGAAGGCGAGTCCAGCGTGCTAACCACTGCGCCATCTCGCTCGGTACTTCAGTAAGAAGAGGATATTTCAATACGTCTCTGACAAAAGATAACGCTTAATAACATAAGCCATGTAAAGTCGCAGCCTTTGTAGAATCTACAGACATCCACTTGGAACAGCACTTTTCATAACCACTTGTTGCTGACAGTGAAAAAGAGCCCTGAATAACTCTTTGAAGATGTTTTAATTTCATGTAAATCAGTACCACATCAAGAGACACACGATATTGCAAATCTGCATTCTTCTGTCTAAGTCTTTTACTTCAGTTTCCAAATTTTTAATTGTTGTCGTGAGCGCACACTGTCACATTTATAGGAGTGTTTGTATTCACGGTTAATGTCTTAGTAGAACTTTCTTCATTAGTGGGCAATGTATTTACCTGCGAAAATATCTTCCGCTTCTTTACGGTAGCTTCGTTTTTGTGCCAGCACACTGTACTTCTCTCACTATTAGGATCATTACTAACCCCTAAATCAGCACCAGGGGATTTGGAGTTGGAACTGTTTCAGTTTTTAACTTGAGTTTCGAAGGAATATCCCACAGTTCAATTTTAACATCCCTTTGAACATCCGAATCAGTGTAATATACAGAACAGACACGAACACTATGAATCTGCACGTTCACAAGCATTTATACAGTTTCATTTCGTCTTATTGTTTTAGGAAATACATGAAACCTAATTTCCATCTTACTTATTGGTCTGTTGTAGACGAATCAAATCAGGTGATGCTGACGGAATTAGATTAGGAAATGAGACAAAGTTGTAGATGAGTTTTGCTGTTTGGTGGGCAAAATAACTGATGATGGTCGTAGTAGAGAGGATATAAATGTAGACTGGCTCTGGCAAGAAAAGCGTTTCTGAAGAAGAGAAGTCTGTTAACATCGAGTATAGATTTAAGTGTCAGGAAGTCTTTTCTGAAAGTATTTGCATGGAGTGTAGCCATGTATGGATGTGAAGCAAGGACGATATACAGTTTAGACAAGAAGAGAATAGAAGCTTTCGAAAGGTAATGCTACAGAAGAATGCTGAAGATTATGTGGGTAGATCACGGATATAGTGATGAGGTACTGAATATAATTGGGGAGAAAAGGAATTTGTGTACAACTTGACTAGGAGGAGGGATCGGTTGGTAGGACAGGATCTGAGCATCAAAGGATCACCGATTTAGTACTGGAGCGAAGCGTGGAGGGTAAAAATCGTAGAGGGGGACCAAGAGATGAATACACTAAGCAGATTTAGAAGGATGTAGGTTGCAGTAGCTTCTCGGAGATGAAGAAGCTTGCACAGGATAGAGTAGCATGGAGAGCTGCACCAAACCAGTCTCTGGACTGAAGACCACAACGACAACAATAGTTGTCTGCTGCTACTGGTACAACTGCCGACAGCGCATCAAGCCATTGCTTTTCACAAAAAAATTTGCCCTAAAAAATCCCTCAGAACACTGATAATTACGGCATAACTCTGTATTTAATCGCCAGCTACTAATAAAATTTCACACTGCCGTAATCAACCTTGGTTTTGATCGTAAACGCAATTACGACACAACACTGTTGTTGACCACTGAACGCTGGTTGGGTGTACTCTGACGTCAGCGGCACGTTTTGCTACTGCGCACACTGTCTATTCTAGCATCCGTGGTCTCATTTACATCACGCCCTAATTAGTTCGCCTACTCAGAGTGGTCCTTGATTGATTTCTTTGTTCTGCTTATTCTCCACGATATTTCCCAGCATGCACCTCTTCACCGTCCGTCAAGCAGTCCTTAGGCTTGATGCATACGAGCGAGTAACTGCCGCACCTGCTGGTGATGAGATCGCGGCGTCAGAAATTTCTTCAGTGCCTATTCTTCGTTCATCATAAGAATAAACCTGATGTAAACAAACACAAACACGATGATTGGTCAGCAGCCGTAGCTCTCTTACACTGGTGCTGCTCTGCTCTTGGAAGTAGGTCCAACTTATCTATCAGTTATCTTCCTACTACGTAACAGCAAACGAAACTTTAACACATTCTGATGTATTAAAAGCCATCAACGTTTTTCTTAGTCACACTTTAGCTACGTAATTTTCGTTTAAAAAATCTTGTAGTGACAGTGTCTTCTCGGATTGTTTCGCTGTTCATACGTAGCGTGAAACTGGATGACACTGATTCCTGCTTCTTAGTGAAACACGCGTGCGGAACACAGTTAATGGCGAGAAACAAATTGTTGTTAACGTTTTTCACAAGATTACAGAGAAAAATCAGTGTTTACAGTTTTCGAGAAACACTGTACACTAAAAATATGACGACTGTTTCAAATTATTCGTGGCGTACTCGGTTGTGTCGCAGATAGACATGTTTATGTTCCGGTTTTTTTTTTGTTTGATTTTTCAAGCAAAATGCACGTCTTCTAGTTTTTAATTACATATCTCACGCAAAATTCTGGTTTTCATTCCAAATACACATTCTTAATTATCGACATTTCATAAAAGATTTTTGAAGGAAAACATTACACAATTCGATCTTTTGGGGAAAAAAATGAAAAATCAAATATTCCTTGTTTAAATATGCCCATTGTTTTGTAGGACAGATGTGGTCTCACACGAGTCAGAAGCGTCGTAGAAACATAGGAAATAATAATTTTCACGGCGCCGATCGCACTGTTCAAATGCTGTATTTTTACAGTTGTCGCCTTAACACCGCAATCTGTGAATAGGACTGATCCTGAGCCAAGTTAAGGAATTTGTTGCGAGAAATAACAAGTCTGGAACTAATGCACGAAGCTTTGTGAAGTCAGTGGCGAACGATGGCGGAATGCAGAACAGCACGTCATAAAAGAGGAGGAGGAAATGCGGATTTTTTCGTCGTTTAGGACTGTTGCTGATCGGCTCTTTAACAACGCAGCAGTACAGAAATGTGTTCCTCAGAGTCCGATACGGACGGAGTTCAGAGATTATCAGACGAATGAGTGTAATACCTTCAGT
Source organism: Schistocerca americana (assembly GCF_021461395.2). Classification (NCBI taxonomy): domain Eukaryota; kingdom Metazoa; phylum Arthropoda; class Insecta; order Orthoptera; family Acrididae; genus Schistocerca; species Schistocerca americana. The sequence goes on along the minus strand of NC_060124.1, from coordinate 556,562,105 downwards.
GGCTTCAATATTTAACAACGTGGTGAAATCCCAGCACTCGCTTTTACGCCAAAGATAGCTCATGCAGAAAAATTACCCTTGTTAAAGTCAGGAATTTTCATCACTCTTACTTTTAATTAGAGTACTACGTTGGCTAAGATCGAGAGTATGTTACGTTTTCCGTCCGGTCAACCGTAGTCACCTAAGAATTTTACCATGGATTTTTACTACTGTTTGAAAATTAAATGACATTCAAAGCTGTACTGTTCTCTGCTCGTCTCTTTTTACGTCTTTAATGTTCACATCACAGCAGGTTAGTTAGATCACACGTCTGACCAGTGCTATCCAAGTTAAATGAGCTGGTAAAGCTGTTACCCCGCACAGCATAAAACGCATCCGCTCTACGTGAAACAAAATCCAATGAGGTTCCAGAAAACGCGGAATAATACACAGTGTAATGTTTAAATGAGGTTTACTCCTATGACGAACGTATCATAGATACACGGCGGTATCGCAGCGGTAATCGCCGCAGCAGTGCTAGATTGGAAGCCAACCAGTATGCACGTAGGTATAGTTTATGATTACATTAAGACAGGGAACAGGAACGTTTGGTCCCACACAGTGGTTGGTTCACAGTTGCTGTAAAGAACGTTCTAGACACTGTTTATATATTTAAGAGAAGATGAAACTATCTTTACTTCCGAATGAATGTACAGTCATCTGACAAATTAATAGGAGAAGCAACAACTGTAACGTCAACTGTTCATCTATTCCAAACATCCGAGCAGTGGCTGCAGTCGATATGTATTATCAGTACAGAATTCGTCATACAGTACTGCGTAAAATAGTACTACGGAAAGTTTATAAAGCTGTATGGGACGTCTTGCGCAAAGAGTGGATACCGTAACTCGCAGAAGAAAGGTGACGGAAAAATGCCAGACGATGCTGTGCTACCCGGATAACGAAATCCCATCGACCCATGGAGGAGGTTTACATCAGGTTTATTCTTATGATGAACGAAGAATAGGCACTGAAGTAATTTCTGACGCCGCGATCTCATCACCAGCAGGTGCGGCAGTTACTCGCTCGTATGCATCAAGCCTAAGGGCTGCTTGACGGACGGTGAAGAGGTGGAACGATGATTGGTCAGCAGCCGTAGCTCATCAAAAGTATCCGTACACCTGGATGAAAATGGCTTACAAGTTCGTGGTGCCCTCCACCGGTAATGCAGGAATTCAATATGGTGTTGGCCCACCCTTAGCCTAGATGGCAGCTTCCACTCTCGCAGGCATGTGTTCAATCAGTTGCTGGAATGATTCTTGGGGAATGGCAGCCCATTCTTCACGGAGTGTTGCACTGAGGAGAGGTATCGATGTCGGTCGGTGAGGCCTGGCAAAATTTCGGCGTTCCAAAACATCTCAAAGGTGTTCTATAGGATTTATGTCATGACTCTGAGCAGGTCAGTTCATTACAGGGATCTTATTGTCGTGTAACCACTGCGCCACAGGCCGTGCGTTATGAACAGCTGCTTGATCGTGTTGAAAGATGCAAACGCCATCCCCGAATTGCTCTTCAACAGTGGGAAGCAAGAAGGTGCTTAAAACATCAATGTAGGCCTGTGCTGTTATAGTGCCACGCAAAACAACAAGGGGTGCAAGCCCCCTCCATGAAAAACACGACCACACCATAACACCACCGCCTCCGAATTTTACTGTTGGCACTACACACGCTGGCGGATGACGTTCACTGGACATTCGCCATACCCACACTCTGCCATCGGATCGCCACGTTGTGTACCGTGATTCGTCACTCCGCACTAAGTTTTTCCATTGTTCAATCGTCCAGTTTTCACGCTCCTTACACCAAGAATGACCTCGTTTGACATTTACCGGCGTGACGTGCAGCCACTCGACCATGAAATCCAAGCTTTCTCACCCCATACCACTGCGAGAGCTTCCTTCTCGGACACAAAATAATTTCTTTCATGTTTATTTAAAGTTCTACTAGCGAATCCAATAGGCCGATATAATCCCTTTTCATTGGTCAGATCACCTTGGAATATTACACAAGACACACCATAATCAGAGGCATCCGTACACATACCAAAGTCCTAACTAATACTTGCATTTTGTCCTGATGCAGTTTGGAATTTCTGTGTGATGGTCTGGATAGATGTCTGTCTATTACACATTACGACCATCTTCAACTGTCGGCGGTCTCTGTCAGTCAACAGACGAGGACGGCCTGTAGGCTTTTGTGCTGTACGTGTCCCTTCACGTTTCCATTTAACTATTACATCGGGAACAGTGGATCTAGGGATGTTTAGGAGTGTGTAAATCTCGCGTACACACGTATGACGCCGGCCGAAGTGGCCGTGCGGTTAAAGGCGCTGCAGTCTGGAACCGCAAGACCGCTACGGTCGCAGGTTCGAATCCTGCCTCGGGCATGGATGTTTGTGATGTCCTTAGGTTAGTTAGGTTTAACTAGTTCTAAGTTCTAGGGGACTAATGACCTCAGCAGTTGAGTCCCATAGTGCTCAGAGCCATTTGAACCATTTTGAACCACACGTATGACGCAAGTGACAACCAATCGCCTGACCACGTTCGAAGTCCGTGAATTACGCGGAGAGCCCCATACTGCTCTCTCACGATATCTAATGACTACTGAGGTCGTCGCTTCCCACGCCCGGGTTCCCGGGTTCGATTCCCGGCGGGGTCAGGGATTTTCTCTGCCTCGTGATGACTGGGTGTTGTGTGATGTCCTTAGGTTAGTTAGGTTTAAGTAGTTCTAAGTTCTAGGGGACTGATGACCATAGATGTTAAGTCCCATAGTGCTCAGAGCCATTTTTGAACTACTGAGGTCGCTGATATGGAGTACCTGGTAGTAGGTGGCAGCACAATCCCCATAATATGAAAAACGTATATTTTTGGTGGTATCAGGGTAGTTTTGATCGCATAGTAGGTCACTTGACAGTGGAAGGAATGTTTTCGCTGATAACTTTAGAGACAATTCTGGCAAATTACCAAGGTAATACAAAAATTTTTAAATCTGGCCGATAGTTATTGTAGTGAAAACTGACTCAGTTTATTCCTGAATTTACCTACAATAATGATAGAAGCTGAAGAAATGTATTAAAATGTTTGCTATTGCCAGAACTTGAATACAGGTTTCCTGCTAAGTAGGGGTATGTGCTAGCCATTACACCAGCTTCTGTAATTTGTATAAGTAAAGTTGAAACTCATATGTCTCAAGGAAACTAATTACATCAGATTGGTAGACCACCTACGCCTGAGGTACAAACAATATTTCCACATTACGTACACACCTGGGGTGCTATTCCAGTAACGGAGAGCCTTGGTAATACTGACAATTTAAGAAGGGGAAAATAGGCTGAATATCTAACTGAATTTTGTGTTAAGGAGGGCATTGGACTAGTGCAGTCTGAGCAGCTGTGTTAGTTGTACCGCTACGCTAGTGCAATGACTAGCACTCCTGCCTAACTACAGGGAAACCTGGGTTCAACTCTTGGGCGCGGTACAAATTTTAATTAATTTCTTCAGCTTCTATCATTCTGTCTATAGCTATTATCTATGGACACTCATACGCCTCAAGGAAAATTTAATTACATCAGATCTATATTCATTTCATATCTCCATTAAAATGTGTGCACTTATGTATTTTGTGGTTGCAATACTACGGAGCATTGATCACACTAAAACAGATGAGGCAACAGAATTTATTGTAAACCGTAATTGTTACTTGAAGATTTATTCATTTAGAACCGGAGAGCAGAACATTTACTGCTTAGCGCTATTTCAAGTTTTAAATGCCATATTCATGCAGCGGGCCTGGGTTCCATTCCTGGCTGTGTCGGAGATTTTCTCCCCTCGGGGAGTGAGCGTTCTGTTGTCCTCGTCATCATTTCATCATGAGCGACGTGCAAGTCGCCCAGTGTGCCGTCAACTCAAAGGACTTGCGACTTGGGGTTGGGGTCGATCATTTAAATTCTCTGGCCACATTCGAGCAAAATAGCCAGCTTCAGAACAAAGACAGAAAATAGTTTAACTGTGATGTTGTGCATACTTGCAAACTAATCGGCTCTGTTCTTAATGCTGTCAATGATAATCCTTGCGAAGAGCTTCTCGTATCTCAGAGGTTTTTTTCTTTTTCTTTTTTTTTTTCAGTTCACAATTCCACTTTCAAACCGATTACATTCATTGCAGTCTGGCGGTATCTGTTCCTGGAGTTGGTAGCGAGTGTGCACCGCCCCATTCACCCACAGCGTTTGCTGTAGTGATGGGGAGCTCGCGAATGAGTCGTTCAAATGAACGCTTCACTCCATTGAAGTGTGAACTAACCACTCAATTTCAATGAACTGGTACTTCAAACTCTTCACAGATAGCACACTCCACACTTTTTTCTAGTTCACTCACTCTCTTCCGCTCTCGCTCTCCCACTACATCGGCGCTACTTCACTCATCCTCCCTTCACTTCAGTCCTCCCTCTACTGCCTGTCGACGGATCGCGCGGTGTTTGTGGGGAACGATAGATTTAGGAGGGGTTGGTGAGGTGAGGGGCGAGGGGAAGGCAGCGTCCGCTGCTTCCTGCAGTGCTGAAATCATTACCATACCGTTGGCAGCGCTTGCAGACAAATGAATAATAAAGATACAAACGAAGAGGGTGGCTGTGTGAGCACGCACAGCCAACATGAAAATAAAATGCTTATCTTGTGAGTCTGGAACTGAAGCATGGCTGGAATCCACGCTTGTAAGATAATCTTTCATGTAGGAATGTTTATCTTGTACACATTACTGAAGTAATTACACTAAATGTCAATTTCAGGATTGTCCTAATTAAATCTAAAAAAAAAAGACATATGAATAAACATCAACGGATTTGGTGAATGTTCAGAGATTTCCCTTTATAAACATGATTTGTTCTACTTTTTTCCTGTCAGGCGATTTCCCCTGTCACTGCCTTCGAGAACACTCTTTCACACGGCGTGGAGGTTGCAACAATACACAGTCGTATTTTTGGAAGTTCAAAGGGCGAGGGGTATACTGACAGCCGTTCAGACCACCACTGAAGCGGATTGCCTTGTCTCAGTAGCAGGGGCTCTTGTAAATATTTGTCCATTTCCACTATTGCAGCAGCTCTTGGGTGTGGATTACTCTGCAGCCTGGAAAACACTTCATCAAATTCGAGCCAGAGACTAGAAGTAGATTCAGCGGTTGGAACTGAGATTGTTGCAGGAGCAGTGGATGTGTTCGTCACAAATTTCTCACAGTGCCTGATCAGGGTTAATTTCACCTTCTCAGCAGAATTTTTATCAGAAAAACCATGTAATTTGAACCGGGGATCCAATTAAGTCGCTTATGCGAAAATTGAATTTTCCTCTATATTTCGAAATCGTCGTTTTAGGTCTTCAGCTAACTTTTCGGCCATGAATTTCAGTGTTATCAACAAACCTGCAACATCGTTTTTTCAAAGAGCGACTAAGGAGTATAACTTTAGAAGCAGTGACAACATTTTCACTTGACATTTCCTCGGCGCAGTCTTTGAAAACTTTCAACAGGTCACAGGCTTGTGTTACACTTGCAATGTCCTCTGCAGTCAGATTTGGAAGATCCGGATAATTCAGAGTGATAACTGTCATTAGGGAATTCTTAACTTCAATTATTCTTCGCAGCATATCATAGGTTGAATTCCATCCTGTAACAGTGTCCTGTTTTAGTGTCAGAACTGGGTCTTTTAACTGTTCCTGTATCTTTTTCAGTTTCGTGCAGGCCTGCGAACTTCTTTTAAAAATTCAACATTTTTTTTTGCTTCGTTCAGAATGGGTTGAATGTGCGGAATCCCATTCTGAACAATTAAATTGAGTGTGTGTGCAAAGCAGGGGATGTGTTTCCAGCCTGTGAGTCTTATAGTTGCCACAATATTAGCAAAAAATGTGGCTCTGAGCACTATGGGACTTAACTTCTAAGGTCATCAGTCCCCTAGACTTAGAACTACTTAAACCTAACTAACCTAAGGACAGCACACACATCCATGCCCGAGACAGGATTCGAACCTGCGACCGTAGCGGTCGTGCGGCTCCAGACTGTAGCGCCTAGAACCGCTCGGCCACACTGGCTGCCCCATATTAGCGGCATTGTCGCTAACAAAACACACGACTTTTTCTTGAATGCCCCATTCCCTTGTGACACGTCACAGTTCTTCGGAGAGTTTTTCTGACGTGTAGCTTTCGTCGTATTTAAGGCACTCTAGGAGGGAAGACGCCAGCTCCAGGTCTTTAACGCAGTGTGCTGTCACCGACAAACAACTCTCATTTGTGGTTGAGGTCCACCCATCCATTGTCAGCACAACCGCTTCCGCAGAATTAATTTTGACTCTCACAATTTCTTTCATCATGGCGTACTGTTGTTGTAGTAGTGTATTGGAAATGGTCTTCTGAGCTGGCATTCTGTAAGCACCATTCAGTTTGCCCACAAAACTTTGGAAATGTTTGCTTTCCACTATGCTGAAGGGCAAATAATCCTTTACAACAGTCTCCAGAAGTGTGAAATCTATCTCCTGATTTCTTTTGTTCGAAAGAGGTTTCGGAAAATACATAGGTAACGTTCCGTGATATTGAGGTCTGCTGTCTGATGATGAAGTGATACTTTTATTTTCTGGCACCGACTGCTGTTCGCTTCTGGCAATTGCTGATGTTGCGGAAAATGCATGAGCAGGGGGCGCTAAGCACCTGACTGACAATGACATTGTCGGATGCAGCTCTCGAACATGACGCGCTAGATTAAATGTATTTCCTACTCTACATGAAATACACTTAGAACAACAGTTGCACTTTGCTTTCTCATCACCTAAATCGGCGAAGAAACCCCAAATTTCACTACTTTTACGCGATCGCGAGTTGCTAGCCATTGTATAAGAGTGAACAGACACAAAAACTACTTTCCGAATAAAATAAAGAGGGATTTTACCTGAATTCGTACCAATGACTACACGTGACAGTTTACGTTTTCAATTTGGAAGGTTATTATTCTCAACAAAAATAAAATCTACAGGAAAACTTCTGGATATTTACTTAATGTAGGTATATAGACTTTGTGACATTGGTAAACATACTCATTCTATTTTGGATTAAATTTTAAAAGGAACATAAAATTAGACTGCATTTCGTTGGTAGCCCTAGTTTTCAGTCCATGAATACAACAAATAAGGTTTCATTTGGCAGATAAAGACTTTTTTGGGCGCTTCATGATAAAATGTCGAGCAGGATTAAATGTAATGCCTTCTTTATATGTGACAGGCTTCTCTGTTCATCTTTCCTTTGTCCCCTTCGACCATGCTCTATTTAAGTTAACTCAGATGCTGTAAGAACGTAAAACGTTGCGTGCACTTTACTGCATAGTTCGGCCATCTTTTGGTAAAATTATGAAGTACTACAAAGCTTTATTGTACGAGCGAGGCGAAGCGAGCGTAGCCGCGGCTGAGCGGCGAACTTGGCAACTTCGCCAGGCTTCCGTACTTCACGAATGAACTACTTCATTTGAACGCTTCACGGCAAAGAGTGAAATGAATGAAGTAGTTCACGGGCATGAACGAGTTCGACCCATCTCTAGTTTTCTGCTACGTCAGTGCCGTAGTAAGTAAGGCTGCAGTGCTTCACACTTGCTGTTGAAACGCGCGAGAAAACAACACGGCGAGCTCGCAACAGTAAATCGCTCGAGAGCATCGAGCCTTAGTCTTTGAATGGGTATAGAGGAAATGTCCATGTCTAACTACCAAACGTAAAAATTGGTATTACACACTGATTGTAAAGCTACTTTTAAGACACATTTACATACACATGGATACCCTCCAACTCACCTTTAATTGCCTGGCAGAGGGTTTATCGAACCACCTTTGCAATAATTCTCTGTTATTCGAATCTAGAACACCGCGCTGAAAAAATGAACAGCGATATCTTTTCGTGAAACCTCTGATTTCCCTTATTCTATTACGATGATCGTTTCTTCCTGTGTAGTTCGGCGGCAACAAAATACGAGTATTTTCGCATTCGGAGGAGAATGTCGGTGATTGAAATTTCGTGAGAAGATTCCGCTGCAACGAAAAACGCCTTTCTTTTAATGATGTTCACATTAAATCCTGTATCATTTCGGTGTCACTCTCCCCCTATTTCGCGATAATACAAAACGTGCTGCCCTTCCTTGAACTTTCTCGATGTACTCCGTCAGCACTAATACACTCCTGGAAATGGAAAAAAGAACACATTGACACCGGTGTGTCAGACCCACCATACTTGCTCCTGACACTGCGAGAGGGCTGTACAAGCAATGATCACACGCACGGCACAGCGGACACACCAGGAACCGCGGTGTTGGCCGTCGAATGGCGCTAGCTGCGCAGCATTTGTGCACCGCCGCCGTCAGTGTCAGCCAGTTTGCCGTGGCATACGGAGCTCCATCGCAGTCTTTAACACTGGTAGCATGCCGCGACAGAGTGGACGTGAACCGTATGTGCAGTTGACGGACTTTGAGCGAGGGCGTATAGTGGGCATGCGGGAGGCCGGGTGGACGTACCGCCGAATTGCTCAACACGTGGGGCGTGAGGTCTCCACAGTACATCGATGTTGTCGCCAGTGGTCGGCGGAAGGTGCACGTGCCCGTCGACCTGGGACCGGACCGCAGCGACGCACGGATGCACGCCAAGACCGTAGGATCCTACGCAGTGCCGTAGGGGCCGCACCGCCACTTCCCAGCAAATTAGGGACACTGTTGCTCCTGGGGTATCGGCGAGGACCATTCGCAACCGTCTCCATGAAGCTGGGCTACGGTCCCGCACACCGTTAGGCCGTCTTCCGCTCACGCCCCAACATCGTGCAGCCCGCCTCCAGTGGTGTCGCGACAGGCGTGAATGGAGGGACGAATGGAGACGTGTCGTCTTCAGCGATGAGAGTCGCTTCTGCCTTGGTGCCAATGATGGTCGTATGCGTGTTTGGCGCCGTGCAGGTGAGCGCCACAATCAGGACTGCATACGACCGAGGCACACAGGGCCAACACCCGGCATCATGGTGTGGGGAGCGATCTCCTACACTGGCCGTACACCACTGGTGATCGTCGAGGGGACACTGAATAGTGCACGGTACATCCAAACCGTCATCGAACCCATCGTTCTAGCATTCCTAGACCGGCAAGGGAACTTGCTGTTCCAACAGGACAATGCACGTCCGCATGTATCCCGTGCCACCCAACGTGCTCTAGGAGTTGTAAGTCAACTACCCTGGCCAGCAAGATCTCCGGATCTGTCCCCCATTGAGCATGTTTGGGACTGGATGAAGCGTCGTCTCACGCGGTCTGCACGTCCAGCACGAACGCTGGACCAACTGAGGCGCCAGGTGGAAATGGCATGGCAAGCCGTTCCACAGGACTACATCCAGCATCTCTACGATCGTCTCCATGGGAGAATAGCAGCCTGCATTGCTGCGAAAGGTGGATATACACTGTACTAGTGCCGACACTGTGCATGCTCTGTTGCCTGTGTCTATGTGCCTGTGGTTCTGTCAGTGTGATCATGTGATGTATCTGACCCCAGGAATGTGTCAATAAAGTTTCCCCTTCCTGGGACAATGAATTCACGGTGTTCTTATTTCAATTTCCAGGAGTGTATTATCTTGGAACTCTTCCATTGGTCCGTGTTTGCATAGAAAAACAGTAATATCAGAAACTGAGCCCGCCTTGATGCAAAACACCGTGTTATTCGTTTATTTCTTTATTATCCCAAACTAGTTTCGGCGACAAATATCACCATCATCAGTGGGGTTTTTTAATCTTATTTATTGTATGTTACAGCATGTTTTAAGCAATTATTGGCGCTGTTTGTGACATATTTTCTGTGCTCTTTTTCTTCTGTTGCCGTCTTTTTAGCTAGCGAAAATCATGTCATGTTTGTTGGATGGTATGTGGCTGCTTTTTACACAGAAAAACAAAACTTTTGCACTTTGTTTCTGGATCTGCTACTTTCGCAGGTTCGATCCTGCCTCGGGCATGGATGTGTGTGAAGTCCTTAGGTTAGTTAGGTTTAAGTAGTTCTACGTCTATGGGACTGATGACCTCAAAAGTTAAGTCCCATAGTGCTCAGAGCCATTTGAACCACACTGGGTGATCTCAGAGGGCGAATTGAGCAAGCCTTTGTGCTATTCCGTTGGAAACAATAAAACTGGCATGTCGCTCAGCCGTAATTCACTGTCGACGGTGTATTGCGATGGAAGACAGCAGTTTGAACATTTACCACCTTAAGTCGGACCATGAGGCACCTAACACCACTAAAGTTGTATTTCTAGTCCCTTTCATTAAAAGATATGTTCGTTTTCAGAGAGTGTATACATCATTTTTGGACATAGGTGATGCAGACAGCAGGGCAAGTAACGGGCCAGCAGAAGTACGTTCCGAAAGCTTGTTGAAACCAGACATAAATAGCTGTGAAACTTTGATTGGACAATGCTTAGGAAGGATAGGACTGATGCCATGGGACGTGGTGTGTTCATTGCAGTTAAAAGTTGTTTAAACGCGGTTGAGATCGATACTGGGTCGGGAATATGAAATAGTCTTAGCTGGATAAAGCTGTAAATCGGACAAGGATTGACCATTGTATTAGGATGTTTTTATAGACCACCAGAATCCGCAACAAACGTTGCAGAACGTTTCAGGGAAATAAACATCCAAATTATCCGATAGTAATAAGTGGAGACTTTAATCTGTCATCCATTGACTAGGAAAATTACACGTTTATCACAGGGGTCAGAAGCAAAGACTCGTGTGAAGTTATTCTAGAAGCGCTCTCAACATACAACCTTGAGCACTGGGTTAGAAAACCAACTTGAGATGGGAACATATTAGATATCTTGGCGACAAACAGACCTGATTTTTTTTGAGGAAGTTCATCTATAAGAAGGTGTTAGCGACCATAACGTCGTTGTGGATTCTATGTCAGTGGAAATTGCAAAAAAATATATAAAAAAATTAAAAAAAGAAACAGCGTAGAGTTTTCTTGTTTGGGAAAGCAAATAAAAGTGTCATTAATGAATATCTTCATAGGAAGTTGCTGAGAAAGCAGAGAATTTTGCACAGTCGTTTTAAACGTAGTCATTGCCCCGCTGACAAACAGAAATTATGCGAAATGAAAGCCGCTGTCAATTGGTCAATGAGAGATTGTTTTAACGAATTTGAAAGCAATATTTTATCTGCGGGTTCTAAAAATACCCCCAAAAACTTTTGGTCGTACGTAAAATCTATGAACGCAACAAATAATTCAATACCTTCTCTTGCTGACAGTACGGGTGATGTAACGGATGATAAACAGAAGACCGAAATTCTAAACCTTGTTGTTGTTGTTGTGGTCTTCAGTCCTGAGACTGGTTTGATGCAGCTCTCCATGCTACTCTATCCTGTGCAAGCTTCTTCATCTCCCAGTACCTACTGCAACCTACATCCTTCTGAATCTGCTTGGTGTATTCATCTCTTGGTCTCCCTCTACGGATTTTACCCTCCACGCTGCCCTCCAATGCTAAATTTGTGATCCCTTGATGCCTCAGAACATGTCCTACCAACCAGTCCCTTCTTCTAGTCAAGTTGTGCCACAAACTTCTCTTCTCCGCAATCCTCTTCAACACCCCCTCATTAGTTATGTGATCTACCCATCTAATCTTCAGCATTCTTCTGTAGCACCACATTTCGAAAGCTTCTATTCTCTTCTTGTCTAAACTATTTATCGTCCATGATTCACTTCCATACGTGGCTACACTCCATACAAATACTTTCAGAAACTTCTAAACCTAGCTTTCAAAAACTCGTTTACGGTAGAAGACTGCAGCACCATTCCCCCTTTCAATTACCGACCAACGCAAAAATGGCTGACATAGTGTTTAATGTATCTGGGATTGTAAAACAGTTAAGGTCCTTAGACGCCAGGAAGGCTTCTGGCCCAGACGGTATCCCCATAAGATTATATGTTGAGTACGCTACAAATATCGCACCATTCTCATCCATCATCTATCAGAGATCATCGGAATAGCAGAAAGTTTCACGGGGCTGGAAGAAGCCCAGGTCACAGCAATCTATAAAAAGGTTAGAAAATCGTATGCACATAACTACCAGCCAATTTCACTGACATCGATTTGTTGTAGAATCATGGAACATATTTTGTGTTCAGACATAATGATCTTTCTAGACTCTGAGAAGCTCATCTGCAGAAACCAGCACGGTTTTACGAAACAGCGGTCATGCGAAACACAGCTGGTCCTCTTTGTGCATGATATACAACGGGCTCTAGATACCAGCTCCCAGGTAGATGGACCTTTTCTCGACTTTCGAAAGGCGTTCGACTCAGTTCCGCACTGTCACTTGCTCCAAAAAGTGCGCGCTTACGATCTATCCGATGACATGCGGTTGGATAGAAAGTTTTCTAACAGACAGAGAGCAGTATGTCGTCCTGAATGGGGTGACTTCAACAGAAACAAGCATAACTTCAGGTGTGCCCCAGAGCAGCGTAATAGGTCTGGTGCTTTTTACGATTTACATAAACGATCTAGTTGATGATATTGATAGCGGCATTAGACTGTCTACAGGAAAGTAGCATCACACGAAAGTTGTGAACGAATCAATGAGGATTTGCAGAAAATAAATGCGTGGCTTAACGGCTGGCAGTTATCTCTCAATATTAGTAAATGTAACCTACTGCACATAACAAGAGGAAAATCGCCATTAATGTACGAGTACAAAATAAGTGCCCAGTGTTTGGAAGCGGTAACATCCATCAAGTATCTGGGTGTGACTATTCGAAATGATCTCAAACGGAATGATCAAATTGCACAAGTAACGGTCAAGTCGAACTCTAGATTGCTGTTTATTGATAGAATCCTGAAGCGATGCAGTCCTTCAACAAAGGAAATTGCTTACAATACATTAGTTCGTCCAGTATTAGAGTATTGTTCGTCTTTATGGGACACTTACCAGTTGGGTCTGATTCAAGAGATTGAGAAGGCCCAAACATGAGTGGCAATGTTTGGACTGGTACATTTAGCCATCGCGAGAGCGTTACAAATCTCATAGAAAGTTTGAAGTGGGACAACTTGCAGATAGACAACACGCTAAACGGAAGGGGTTGCTCACTAAATCCCGAAAGCCGATCTTCGCCGAGGATGTAGAGCATATATTATTACCATCAGCTTTCAAATCGCGCAATGATGAGGGAGAGCTCGTACTGAGGCATTCAGGCAGTCGTTTTTCCCTCATGCGATCCGAGAGTGGAACAGAGGGGGGGGGGGGGGGGGGGAGGGGAATATGTCTTTGGTGCGAATTGTGCCCTCCGCCACACACCGCTTGGTGGCTAGCGGAGCATATATGTAGATGTAGAGGTAGAAATAAGATTTAAAAAACTGGATTTTGCAATGCTAGAGGGATACGAACAAAACCAGTGACACAATCGATCACGTGAACTGCAAGTGGTACACACACAATAGACACATGTAACTCTTTAGGAGTCTTTAGGGGTCTGTTCTTGTGAGAACTGAGAGGGCATTGTGAGGGCATTGTAACATGCACACTGCTCCAGCCGTACGCGTTTATATCACCATAGTCTGAGGCTAGGGATGAGTTCATTTTTTCTCGCATATCAGGAAACGTACGGAGAGTTTCTGCTGGAAAATTCAGCAAAGGCTTGATTAGTTTTATAGGAATTTCAGAGGGTGAGAATAGTCACGCAGATGACAACCATCGTAACTAAAGTAAATACTGCGTCCAGAGGTGTAAACTTGTTTGTTCAACAGCTTGCGTCCACTGTAAACTCTCGTGACCTTGGGTAATCTTTTGTTCAACTTGTCACAAAACTAACCATCTTCAGCAGACTTGATTGTCATCCTAAAAATAGTACCGAACTTTGAACCAGAATGGGATGATTTATCGTAGTACTGGCCAACATCATAACGTAATTGTAAGAATAATTTTGTAAAGAAGCTTCTAGTCAAAATTTAATATTGTTGTGTTTAGGATTATTTAACTTTCCGAGAGTTACAATTTGATACTGTTGTGTTTAGGATTAGTTCACTTTCAAAGGCCAAGATGCGTCATTTTGAAAATTGTCTTAACGTTGTCACTGTAAACTGTGTAAAAGCGTGTTTTTCCGTAACAAAATTTCAATATTAAACAATGTCATTACAGCTTACACAGTTGTGTTCAGTCATAGAATAAGAAACCGCCTAACCATAACCTTACAGCATGCAAGCGAAATCGTTTATACAACTTTTGTGAACTGTTGAGCGACGGGTGTTTCATTCTAGCGATGCTCGGCGAGCTCACTTTGATGGGTGTCATTGAAAATTCTCTCTGATCTGCTCCACAGTTTCACAATGTGCGTTTCTTCCAAAACCTGGCTGCTTGTTTCCATTCTGGAAATATACCCCAGACTGTGGCTAAGCCATGTCTCTGCAATATCCTTTCTTTCAGGAGTGCTAGGTCTGCAAGGTTCGCAGGCGAAGTTTGTATGGTAGGAGACGGGGTACTGGCAGAAGTAAAGCTGTGAGGACGGGGCATGAGTCATGCTTGTGTAGCTGAGTTGGTAGAGCACTTGCCCGTGGAAGGCAAAGGTCTCGAGTTCGTGTCTCGGTCCGGCACACAGTTTTAATCTTCCAGGAAGTTTGAATCACAGCCTTGTTCGGCTTTGGTGTATAGGAAACAAGAGGCAGCTCCTTCGTGTATCCATAGATGCTTGAACCTACTGCTTTGGTCCTGTCTGGGAGAAATTCCTTGGGGATTTGTCTTTTGTGTATCCGCATGGTCCAAATCATCATGTATCCATTGCCCACGACCGCTGGGTGGTTTACACGGAAGAAAACCAATTATCGAAGATGATATTTCTATGTGTACTGTAAATATATTTCGATAAGCGTGGTACTGTTTGAGAGGGCTTCCTTCGTTGTTTTTTCTCTTCGACATTGAGCCCTACTTCGTCACTGTCTTTGTCGACGTACACATATGTGTTGTCCATGTATGACTTCCCCACATCCACTAAAAACATTACTTTTAAGCCATATCTGGCCGGTTTGTTGATAAGTACACCATCGACCTCTGAAAGGAATGAAGGTCTGTTCTATACAAGCAAACGCTCCAATTTCGTAATTCCGCTGGCAACTGCCAATAAAATTCTCAAAAAGAAATGAAATGGCTGCAAGTGGGTCTAATTCTCTCTCTCTGTCTCTCTCTCTCCTTTCTCGTTGTTGAATAATCATAGCGCAAAACCCTGATCAACGCTCTACATCTCTTTGCCGATATAGTATCTCGGAAAATTGGACGGCCAGTCGCACTGATAGAAGAAAAGTTTTCCTCGGAAGATTTGATAACTCCAGATGGTATAAGGAGACCAAAAAGCACAAATATCTCTCCTTTTGAGGTGTTCTTACACGAAACACTGTCCAGGTGTTGTAATTTTTGCCGTACAGACTGTATTTTGCAATTAGTCCACCCGAAAAGTCATCTATTAGTTGTCGAAGAAGCAGATACGCCAAATATCTTCCGGACCGGGATTTGTAATCTTCAGGCATCTCCCGTCTGTAGGGTCTTGTTGCGAAGAGATCAAGTTAGAGGATGTTCTTTGGTAGCCGGTATCCTGTTTCTACAATACAACTGCACATGTGGATTAAAAGGGTTGTCTATTTACTTGAACAGATAGCTGCTTCTTAACTTTAACAGAGTCCATGTACTGTGGTACAAGCTCTTCAATAACAGTCCACTTTAGCCTCACTGCTGGTGAAGTACAAGTCCCACTTTCTGAATGAATGATAGACGCCAAACTAGAATGAGTCAGCGAGAGTAACTGAGCTGGTGCCTGCGATAGTGACTGAGTGACTGAGCGACTGTGCTAGTGACTGAGACCGAGCCCTCCGGCCAGCGATGGCGATTTAATACTGGCGGTCGAGAGGGCATTTGCGGCGAGTTGCTTGTGAGTCTGTCCCTGGCTTCTCTCCTGATATGTGCGCTTGATCCAGCCCCTGCTATCGATCTCCTTGACGAATCTTTGCCAACCAGTGTGCTGATGTCAGCTTACGCCAGCACACTTTCAGACATGAAAGCCGTTCTTTTATAACATTTGTTGCAGAACGGGCGTTTCTCGAAGCAATTAATTTTGAATGCTAGCAAAAACTCCCTCGTTTTTCAGAATAAATTACAGCATGTTTCCTATATTTACTGCATCGTTGTTCACACGTCTGCTGTCCACCTGGTCAGTAAACATCACCTGATGAAGCTGCAAGGGATCTGCTTTCGGTACCGTAGATGAACAATTATGAACATAATGTTGCATGTCATCTACATCGGGCACACATGAGTATTCGAAATGCATTTCTGTGTCGATTTCAGAATCGTCAGGTATGGGGCAAACACGAGCCATTACGTTTTTCGTTCGAGAAGACACTACTCCCGGCATCCTACTCATTTTTCACCTTAAATGCCAACAAAGTACTTCATTACTACTTTTTATGGGATGAAAACATAAAATGTGATTACTACATCTAAGAATGGGATACTTATGACTATATAAGTCACTCGGGACAGACGTCTATGAAACATTACACAGATAGTAAGATCCGTCTGGGGAGCAGGTGTATTTACATACGTTTTGGGGTATATCCATCTGCGAGGTGGGGTATGTTCCAGGAAACCAGTGCTCACTGCGCCAGACGATTAATGGTGGACACAAAGACTCTCACTCTCGCGAACGACTGAGGCTCTCGTGGTCTTTGAGAGTCATACTGGAAATTGCAGAGCTTCAGCGTCCACAAGTTGAATCTGTGCCCACCTATGACACGGATGGTCCATTTTAAGAGTTAATGGGTGGGGATCGTTGTGGTGAGGTGAACAGGAAGTTGGGTGCTTCAGGCAATCGTTCTAGAGAAACGAAGCTTCTGTGTTTGAGGCCTGGTCCGACACCAATTTTCAACTGTCACCGTTACATTATGGTCATGACCTGCGCGGCGGAAAGTCATCATTTCGTTCCTATCTCTTTCCCATCCCGTTTCCTTTCCATTCCCTTGACCCCAATTACTTATGAAATAAACTGTTGACAGATGATAAATGCAATTGGTTGGGGAAAAAACGCTCAGCAGAGCGAAAGGGAGGCCAAAGATAGGAGGTTTTACAAACTAGTGTAAAATATTGGTAATTCCTCAACCACAAGGATTTGAAAATATAAATACGAAACAAGCTCAGATACAGTACAAAAAGGTACAATATTCTACTGATTCATAGCACATTTACCGAAAGCAAAATATTTACAAGTGTAAATTAGGGACTATCCACACCACAAGCAATCTAATCATTTCAACAACTACCATTATTGACTGTAGCTAATATAAGAATAGAACAAAACAATTGAATACACTAGAATCTACTGTCACGAAGGCTGAAGTTGTTGGAAAAATATGAGTAAGCCCAGCAATGATGAGAATTTTCATAGAGATGGAACTTCTGTTGTCAGTACATTACCTGTCCAGGCTGGGAAGTTCAGAATCCAGACAGCAATATTCCTCAAGTTTTGGTGGTTTCAGTGGAGGAGAAGCATGCAATAAATTCGAGGTACGATTGAACATATCAAGTTCCGAAATAAGTGATTGAATATGCAGAGTAGTGTATGCTACTCTGTGCCATCCAATACTTGCTACATACTCACCTGGCTGTAGCAGTAATTGGACCAAGATGGACTCCTTGAGCTAACTGATCCTCTGCTACACATCCATGACGATTCGCCTTTACTACAATATATCTAGAATGAAAAACATCAGAGTGAAGTGAGGTGGACTTGCAATTTTGTCAGCTAGTTCAAAAAATAAATTCGTCCAATTGGTACCTACTGTAAGTTGAAAGAGAAGAATACGAATCGGTTGCATCTACTTAGCAACCATCTTGTGGATATTAACTAATTAATCGACGACCAGTGGCGCAGAACCAAGAACCAGGTATGGCGACTCTTATACCTGGGAGTGTTGGGACAACCTATGTTCTGACACACTCTGCAGTGTTGCCAGATGTATCCAAGATGGCGAAGATGACGTCATCCAAGATGGCGATGTGTAGACTTGGCAATAGCGCATGATATCATCCAAGATGGCGGTGATGACATAATTCAAGATGGCTGATTCTGGTGGGAAGATAGGACAATTGGGCTACCTCCACTAAGTCATCTGACTGCCACCCCTTCCTATGAACTGGCAGAAAGTTTGAATTTTGACCAGAAGATAGGTCAATTCGAGTATCTCTACTAACCTAAGAGAATGGTGGGAAAGAAAGGGCATTGGGCTACCTTCACTACCCTAAGTCACCTGACCACCACCTCCTCCTATGGATTGACAAGCATAGGACTCGACTTGTGCAGGACATAATTTATTATTTTGCAAGCACTATTTTATTTAAACAACTACCACTGTGCGGTGTGGTTGCCAGGAGGTCTGGATTCCAACTGACCTAGTACACAGTACCACCACCAGAGGGTGGTGTCATCCCTCCTGTGATGTAATCCAAGATGGTGGTGGGAAATGGCAGGAAACAGTGTGGTTGCCATGGGATTGGGACTCCAACTTACCTAGTACACAGTACCACTGCCAAAGGGCGCTCTCATCTGTGATGTAATCCAAGATGACCAGCATGATGTCAGCTGATGATGCAAGTACCATTATCCAAGATGGCGGGAAACAATGTGTTCGCCACTAAGTCTGGGTCTAGTACACAATACCACCACCAGAGATCACTGTGATTCAATCAAGGTGACAGTCAGGGGTGGGGAAAATGATGGGAAAAGGACTCTGCCTGTGCTGGATGTAAGTCTTTATCTGGCAGGCAGTGACTCCAACATGAGATCTAGAGTCCAACTGAGCAAGTACACAGAATTGCCATCGGAAGGTGCTGTCATCCCTCCTGTGATGTAATCCAAGATGGCATGAAAATGACTCAGTCTGTGCTGGGCTGTTGGAGGGAGTAAGGTAGGAGTGTACTTTATTTATTTTGGAACTATTTATTTAGGGATGGGTTTGAAAGACAGTAAATTTATCACACTGATACAAAACACACGCTCTGACATGTTTGGGGTCATGCCACACAACCCACAGACCTGTAAACTAATCCTAAATAACGCTATGCAGACACGCAAACAACTCCTAAATTACCGAAATAGTTTCAGTGCAGACATGTAAACTTCTTCTAAATAATGCAGTACACTAATGTGCAGCCACGAAATCAATTCATAAACTGTCCAAATAATGTATAGCACAGCCCACAGACCTGCTAGCAAAATAATGCAACAGTCACACAATAAACGCACTCAAGCAAAGTCCGCCACCCCATGTTCACTAGACCACACAGGAGGCTACTGGCAACCCCTGCAAAGTGACGCGGCTGTCAGCTGTCAAACCATGGACAGCTGCCCTGAAGCATGAGGCGGCGACATCCCTTTTATACTTGACACCTGAGAAATCCCGCTCGAAAATACGTGATCACCTGGGCACCATTGCTGACGCAACCAGACGGGATTGAAGACCCATTTGCAGAGTGCAGACTCCAGGGGCATGCATACCTCCACGTCACCACAAGATGCCACCAGATGCAAGCCAGCATGAGCTGTCACTCCCATGCCGCTGCAGGTGAAAGTTGTGTATATTTTCAGGTATACAGTCTGTGTTATACTGTCGTCAAAGAACTCTGAGGTGTGCTCACACTGGTCTGATACACAAGATGCCTCCGAGCAGCATGTGTGTTTACAGACAGAGTAGCACAGTGTGCATTGTTCCTAGCTGGACATGCAAGCTGCGTATAACCATGCTTAACTGCCCAGCATGACTGATGCAAAGCCTCAAAGTCCACACACGTAGCTACAAACCATCGGAAGCGCATCGAACAAGGTTCCCAATCTTATACTGATGTCACATGGCTATGTAAAATCGGAACCAAGTCGACCTCTAGGAAATTGTATAGTGTCCCAGAAATAGTTAACACTCGCTTTCTATATGTCTCAGCTTGTATGCACGGAAATTTTTGTTCTAACGGAACCTGTTTATGAAAATAGCACAGAATAATATTGAATGCAGTCTTCCTTGTGGTCCTAACATGGTAGCCCATCCATCATGTATTACCCTTCCTGCCTTCAACAAATGCAAATGTTCCCACCGCTATGTAGAGACTCCTATATCCCAGCACGAAGGAATGTCTTGAGAATGAATCGAGCATTATTATTGGTTACCGAATTTACCCTTCGTATTACTGATGAGACCGGTGTGGAAGCACCATCCGCCATTTATTTCTTTCTGCAGATGAGACTTTTAGCGGGAAAAAAACTATTTTACACAGATAGGCATGACAATTAAACCCTGCAAAGTGCCCCAACGTATCGTCAAATACGGAAAGACTCTTACTCAACTACACTGCTCTCCCTCTGAGGACAGCAGCTTGAATATTAGAGCATGAAACTGAACTCCAACCCAGCAATATATCACCATATACTGTGTCGATGTAGTAAACATACAAAATCGCCCCTTTTGCATCATTCGTATGTATACTGCAAAGACAGACAGCTCTGTATATCCTCCTCATAGCACTAGATACTCCCCTGCGAGGTCGGTGGTAATCCACTCCCGACAGGTGACCAGAATGCCCTCAGTGGTTCGAAGTCACTCTCAGAAGTGTTCTATAAATTCGGGCTTGTTCCTCTTGGCACAAACGCCTTACTGTTTCCGGTCCGGACTTGCTTGCTTGTTTGCTTGCTTTTTTCCGCAAACATCTCCAGTGTTGTGACTTGGCAAGACAGCCAAGCCACTAGGAGGTAGCCGAAAGGCACGCGTTTAAGCTCACGCAGGCTGGCGTGAGGTCTGGAACAGTTAAAGGAGTTGAGTCTAGTAAAAAAAGTACGTAGCTTCTGGAATACTTAACTTTAATCCATAATTGGTGAACATCGGTCTGACGGTACATGCATCACAAGATAAATAGCAAATGATAAGGGCGCCTTGCTAGGTCGTAGCAAATGACGTAGCTGAAGGATATGCTAACTATCGTCTCGGCAAATGAGAGCGTAATTTGTCAGTGAACCATCGCTAGCAAAGTCGGCTGTACAACTGGGGCGAGTGCTAGGACGTCTCTCTAGACCTGCCGTGTGGCGGCGCTCGGTCTGCAATCACTGACAGTGGCGACACGCGGGTCCGACGTATACTACCGGACCGCGGCCGATTTAAAGGCTACCACCTAGCAAGTGTGGTGTCTGGCGGTGACACCACATCCAGACTCTGGGATTACAAGAACACAAGTGTTTTCACATGGTTTGCACACAATAGTACCCTACCAATCGCTCGCATAACATAATTCTGAAGATATAGTTTGGAAATTATTTCTCTACAAACCCGAAACTTCAGCACTTATCCTGTCTGCGGAGACCTTTATGTGAGAACTCGAAAAAAATAGAGGAAAATGATATTTACACTCGTGAATACCCATGTTGGTGGTGTAACAGATGCCAAATCACCCCCATAATTTACAAAGTCAACTAAGGTGTTTCTCATGACTAGAGAACAAGCAAACGTCTCCTTCACCTGATAGATGCACACACCACGATCGATGTTCCCTCAACTAAATAAAGGCTCGAATTTACATGGCAGAGAATAACGGTCCAGCACAAATATACGTCCATATTCAATTTTCTCAAATTTCCACGCGGTCACGAAAGCTGCTCAACACATATTAAGTATTAGTCCACTATTCTAGCGTCTAGAGAACGGTAAAGTTAACTCAGCTACATTGTTGCATTCCAACAGGCCTTTGCATTCGGACGGCTGCTGCTGTTAATGGGGTCACCGGTGCTGCTGACCAAGCACTCATAGACAGAAAGATCCTACGAAATCGTTCACATACATATTTTATCCCCGTAATTACAACTAAATGTGGTCTCAGTTAAATGACACTCGACAGTGAGTGAAGTATCGGAAATACAACCTGCCGATGGCTGTGACTCAGGAAATAGAAATATAGGTACCCATTCTTATGACTTGACATACTCTTCCCATGCTATCACAGTACTACACGTCAAATCCATACCATTGTTACAACTGAACATAGTCATTTCCTTTGCGCATGTCGGAACATAAACACATACTTTATACCCTGATACTCAAATGTGAACGTATCACGCACCCACGTACTACTAAGTATAATACTTCATCAGTAACTGATCGCTAGCAATAAGAAATAATACTGAGAGAACATTAACCATGGGTGGACATGTCTCATAAGTTTCTCTTGCGAGTGCTGCCACTGTGACTTAGAAAGATAGGTTTAACCATCTTACAAACCGCCAGATGTTAAAAAACCCGATCCCAACAACTACTGTCTGTTATTATCACAAGCAGTCTTGGTTCTACATGTGCATACAAGTATCGATGTTAAAAGCTATACCTGCTTTACAAATCGAGGTACGACATTACCTCTGAATGAGTTGGTTTTGTTGTGCAGACAAATACCGTGACGGCGATCGCAGGGGTGTATAGTATCAGACCAACAATGCGCTTACACTTCGCCAACGGTGCAAACTCGTAATAAAATTACCCAATTTCTAAAGTGATTCGGCTAAGAAACGTGGTATGAAACCGGTTTTTGCTTATACCTCATGCCACAGCAGCTAGATATTTCTACAGTATTTGTAGCGCTTTCTGTCTCAATCCCATGTCAGAGGTACGGTGATATATCCACTGGGCTATAGGCGATCGTTGATTGAGAAGGATCACAAACAGTAGTAGATGGTGTGCTGATTGAGGTCATAAGAAAGAGTACAACAGCTTTTCAGATCTCTAGTGTTACACTATCTGCTAGAAATGATGTCTATGATTTGGAATCAGGTCTTTCCATTCAAGCACATACCTGCATCGTATCCTATTGACAAGTCCTTTAATGAATACAACCAATACTTAATCACATTTCTGGCACTCTCATATCTCGAAACGAGTCAGCTTTCTCCAACCTGTCTGTTACAGTAAAATACCAATGTGGTTTAGTCACCTCCTACGCATCTTGCTAATGCTCCCATTTCTACAGTTGTGCACATGTAATTGTTCCACTTTAAGTCTCAAGTGAGCAGAAGTCAGAGGAATATCCACCACCTTCTGCAACCCATGTAGAAACAAAACGACCTGAGTTAGTGCAACAGGACCATGTTTCGACCATTCAGTGGAAATACGCACATTGTCGTGCATCTCCAAACTAGATACTGATACAGTCCGAAGCAGATCCATGTCCATTCAAATCTATCAGCCCAACATGCTACCATTGTAATTCTGTACCATCCAACAGAGAAAAATTAAGAACTATAGAAGCACCACTAACTTCATCTGATATAGAACTCACCTAGGAACCGTTACTCACGCGATGACACATAGCTGCGGCGCACTCCAGTGCGGAGAGAGATATTTCATAATGCTTCCCAGAATAGCACAGCTTGCATCCCTCCTAGCATTCCTAACGGAACTCCCCGTCCCTCATTGAATTTACTCCTCAAACTTCTGATGCTGATGCTGCTGGTGTGGGACGATCCTATTAAACATACAGGTATTGATTCCCTGCAGAGGCCAGTTTTAAAGTTTCATCACCTGCACTGTAGGAGGATGATCGTATCCTGTGGGCTATACTGTAAATCGCAAGAGACCCTCCCTGTGGCCCTGTCTCGTTGTTCGAAACATTATTTTTTCTGCTGTAGCACGCTTTCTACACTGCCATACATTTTGTTTTTCTGGCAAGACTTTGAGGTCTGTGTCAGCTTCTAGAATGACATTAAAACGTTCTGATCCATGGCCTCTCGCAGAAAAGTATATGACGCACAGTTTAAATCATATTGCTCCTGCCGCTACCATAACATGCCACACACAATGGATGATTTTAAATAAAAGAGTTACAATATAAGCAAATTGGCGGAGATTTTGCGGCGTTGTGGAGAGTTTCCAAACTACAGTCTTAAGGCGATTTGCAAGCTCTACATTTAAACACATCTGTCATTGTAATGGAATAACTGATGACTCTATATTCCGTTTCGACTGATTCATCATATTTCAGTCATGTACACTATCACTGATTTGGTGCTATCCACCCCAGAAGGTGCCGTCCATACTCCAAAACTCTTTCTCTAACTCAAACAAGCGATATCAGTCAATCATTATGTGGTAACCAACAGTGTGCCAGTGCATGGATTGGATGGAAGACACCATCAGTGTACTCTAATAATAAACATCACAGTTCAAAATGCATGCAATTTTAGCACTTTTATAGTAATTTCAACACTGACCAGTGATGTGACAGCATGTTTCCCAATTTCAGTATCATAGCTAAACCACCCCTTCTCCACTTTGCGAGTATCATTGCGAACTTGGATGGATGACTGCGCAGTACGTCCATTCATTGTTAATTCTCGAACACATACACTATCAAAATGTATCAGACAGCGCTATATATATTTCTAACACCTTGAGCGTAGTGCTTCATTTACTATCTATCTCTCAGTGTATGAGAGTCACAGAGCATTCTCGTTGTCTTAGCGGAAAATTAGATAGTGAAAGACCCTCATCACACTGTCATTGACCAACCCACCCTCCAGCACCATTACCGAATTAATCTGCAACCAGAAGTAGATCGCTACACTTCAAGTCTCCTGAATGAATGGAAGTGCCTGAGTCCTCACCCATCCAAGTGCATAAGATTTCTCGAGATGCACCCATGTTGAGGAGGTTAGCACTCCTTATCGATGTATAGTAAAAGATTTCAAAGTGTTGTGATGTAATAGCAGACGGTTAAGAAGAGCAAGAAACGAATGATTTTTATGCGCGATGGATCTCCAGACGGATGGAGTTCGACGCATTTTCACGTAAATCAACCAAGCTATCAACTCTAAAGTAATGTCCTAGAGTCTAGGATCAGTAGGTGGAAGGTATTGGTATGAGAGAACATAAACACACGCACTCCTAAGGCTACAATGTTCCGCACTTAAAACACGCTATAATGCTAGATCGCTTGTATTTCTGACCTATCAGTCGTATGGAATGTAGAGCTGTTAATATTCCAATGTAAGAAATAGATTTCAAGCGGATAACATACATCCTTCTTCCCGGTTTTTCGACGATAAACTATGTTATCGAACAGTAAAACGAAAAATCTACTTCCTTAAAACATTGGCTCTGTGTGATATGAGTACAATATAGCTTCCCAGAGATGTATAGCACCCACTGTTAGCATCCAATCACGGTGTGGAAATTATACTATGCCAGCATCAGCCCTATATAAAATGATCATTAGTAACGACGAATATCTCTTACAAGGAAACAGACAAACGCATAGCAGCAGCGTTCGACATGTGAAAATTACAGGTCATTCCGTCACTAACTCTGTAAACAGCACATCTGCCAGGCAGAATTATACACAGGGATTGCAGCACCTCACAACCACATATCGCTAACTTAGTTATGAAGCTGAAGTCTTCATTTTACACCCAAGATGCGACAGGGAGGTGGAGTACATTGCATAAATCGTAGTTCGTTTAGAGGAATGTGACACGTTTCATCACATATGAGATGGAAGTCCTCTGACGACAGACAGGTTTACCGTAAATGATCACAAGTAGACAGTGGTTTAAACCACATACAGAACACATGGTTGTATACGAGTCGAACGCATGTTATGTCAAGCAACTGATGCATTCTGACAGAACAGTGGAAAATATTACCTGCAGCAACTTCCCACCGCTCTATAATGCATCTTCAGTCTACCATTAAATCGCACTTCGTTGAAGCTCCATCTCATTTGATCACCCCATTCACTCTCCCTTATCCTTTATCACAGATGCATGTAAGTTTAGAGGTGGGTGGTCCTCGGTCTTCCTAAAAAGCACCAAACACAGTAGTCAACTCGCGTGTATCACTGTTACCTCAATAGGCGTACAGTGTAATGCTACCTCGACGGAGAAAAAATCGACTGCTTCCCCGATCCCTTTGCTTCCATGTCGACGTTTCCTCTGATTCCTATTGATGCCACATACTCGTCCCCACGAACAGGTTATTCTGTGTGAACCAGAAGTTATGCAAGTACTTCCTCAAGTTCCCCACATTTCGGTGTATATTTGGTCAATTTATAGTTATTCCCTTGTCATTTTTCGCAATTCTATCGATTTTTCTATGTCTGTTCTATCCATGCGATCATGACATAACCTCTTGTTCTGTGTTCTAAAATTACCTGTGAATGTAGCACAGCTGCCAACACCTAGCCCAAATGCACTGATCGGGAGGCATAGTGTAGCACTGTACTCGATTGTGTCCAGTCACCTCCATATTTGGAGATCTTTTGCTCTGTTTTCTGTATGTCTGTGTGTATGAATGTGTTGCAGATGTCTCCCAGGACCTGTAGTAGACCTGAGTTAGCATTCGAGTGTGGATCCGCCATGTGTTATATCCAGAGCGGTGTTGGGATGTGGATACACAATATGCCGTGCACAGGATAGGGTTTGAAGGTGGATCTGACAAGCACAATGTACGAAGCTGTCTTGGGATGCACATCCACAATATACCACATCCGAGTTAGCATTCGAGTGTGGATCTGCCGTGCACTATATACAGGGTGAGTCACCTAACATTACCGCTGGATATATTTCGTAAACCACATCAAATACTGACGAATCGATTCCACAGTCCGAACGTGAGGAGAGGGGCTAGTGTAATTGGTTAATACAAACCATAAAAAAATGCACGGAAGTATACTTTTAACACAAACCTACGTTTTTTAAAATGGAACCCCGTTAGTTTTGTTAGCACATCTGAACATATAAACAAATACGTAATCAGTGCCGTTTGTTGCATTGCAAAATGTTAATTACATCCGGAGATATTATAACCTAAAGTTGACGCTTGAGTACCAGTCCTCCGCTGTTCGATCGTGTGTATCGGAGAGCACCGAATTACGTAGGGATCCAAAGGGAACGGTGATGGACCTTAGGTACAGAAGAGACTGGAACAGCACATTACGTCCACATGCTATCACCTTTTTATTGGTCTTTTTCACTGACGCACATGTACATTACCATGAGGGGTGAGGCACTTGCAATGCAATGCTGCAATTGGAAAAGGAAGAAGATATTGCCGATGTGCAGGCCTGGTTTACGTACGGATTTAAACATTCTGTATAGAAAAATCTGACTACGAAGGGGGAATACAAAATATTGGCATTTACAGTAAACAGCCATGGAAACTGGTCACGCGTTGGTGTACTGGCCGAAATCAGTGGAAACGAGAACGTTTACTACATTTAAAAAAATGTGTTTATTAAGCCCTATTCCCATTTGGATCGGCTTAAAATGGATGGTTATATTCTATCTAAGTGTGGCGAGCTGGATGTTGTCCACCTACAACAGAACAGCCATTTGCCGAGTGTAAAACTGATGGAATAACTACACTCCTGGAAATTGAAATAAGAACACCGTGAATTCATTGTCCCAGGAAGGGGAAACTTTATTGACACATTACTGGGGTCAGATACATCACATGATCACACTGACAGAACCACAGGCACATAGACACAGGCAACAGAGCATGTACAATGTCGGCTCTAGTACAGTGTATATCCACCTTTCGCAGCAATGCAGGCTGCTATTCTCCCATGGAGACGATCGTAGAGATGCTGGATGTAGTCCTGTGGAACGGCTTGCCATGCCATTTCCACCTGGCGCCTCAGTTGGACCAGCGTTCGTGCTGGACGTGCAGACCGCGTGAGACGACGCTTCATCCAGTCCCAAACATGCTCAATGGGGGACAGATCCGGAGATCTTGCTGGCCAGGGTAGTTGACTTACACCTTCTAGAGCACGTTGGGTGGCACGGGATACATGCGGACGTGCATTGTCCTGTTGGAACAGCTAGTTCCCTTGCCGGTCTAGGAATGGTAGAACGATGGGTTCGATGACGGTTTGGATGTACCGTGCACTATTCAGTGTCCCCTCGACGATCACCAGTGGTGTACGGCCAGTGTAGGAGATCGCTCCCCACACCATGATGCCGGGTGTTGGCCCTGTGTGCCTCGGTCGTATGCAGTCCTGATTGTGGCGCTCACCTGCACGGCGTCAAACACGCATACGACCATCGTTGGCACCAAGGCAGAAGCGACTCTCATCGCTGAAGACGACACGTCTCCATTCGTCCCTCCATTCACTCCTGTCGCGACACCACTGGAGGCGGGCTGCACGATGTTGGGGCGTGAGCGGAAGACGGCCTAACGGTGTGCGGGACCGTAGCCAAGGTTCATGGAGACGGTTGCGAATGGTCCTTGCCGATACCCCAGGAGCAACAGTGTCCCTAATTTGCTGGGAAGTGGCGGTGCGGTCCCCTACGGCACTGCGTAGGATCCTACGGTCTTGGCGTGCATCCGTGCGTCGCTGCGGTCCGGTCCCAGGTCGACGGGCACGTGCACCTTCCGCCGACCACTGGCGACAACATCGATGTACTGTGGAGACCTCACGCCCCACGTGTTGAGCAATTCGGCGGTACGTCCACCCGGCCTCCCGCATGCCCACTATACGCCCTCGCTCAAAGTCCGTCAACTGCACATATGGTTCACGTCCACGCTGTCGCGGCATGCTACCAGTGTTAAAGACTGCGATGGAGCTCCGTATGCCACGGCAAACTGGCTGACACTGAAGGCGGCGGTGCACAAATGCTGCGCAGCTAGCGCCATTCGACGGCCAACACCGCGGTTCCTGGTGTGTCCGCTGTGCCGTGCGTGTGATCATTGCTTGTACAGCCCTCTCGCAGTGTCCGGAGCAAGTATGGTGGGTCTGACACACCGGTGTCAATGTGTTCTTTTTTCCATTTCCAGGAGTGTACATTTAATGGCAACTCGTTTGCAAAGGTTGTAAACTTCAAGTTCTATACATAAATCCCGCAAGAATGTGGAGCAGAAGAGTTGCCGACATACACACAGGACGACGTGGAACGCTTTGATAATAGCGTCATGGAGGAGATACGAGGAAAAATTAAAATCTCCGAATGATCTAGTCTAGAAGAACTACAGAAGGGATCAGAGATAATAGTCAAAGCCATAAAACAAGTACTTTACAGGAAGAAAATTAGATATTTATTAGATTGGATTGGATTGTTTGGGGGAAGAGACCGAACAGCGTGGTCATCGGTCTCATCGGATTAGGGAAGGTCGGGGAAGGAATTCGGCCGTGCCCTTTCAAAGGAACCATCCCGGCATTTGCCTGGAGCGATTTAGGGAAATCACGGAAAACCTAAATCAGGATGGCCAGACGCGGGATTGAACCGTCGTCCTTCCGAATGCGAGTCCAGTATATTTATTAGAAGAGAATATACGTTCTCTGTATTTATCAAATCAGTGGATGTAGAAAGAAATAGATGATTCCGACGTGAATTTGAGTTATAAGTTAAAAGTTAAATTGGACCTTATTAGAACTACACCTAACAAAAATAAAGAGTTGTTTCCTGTGTGTAAATGTATATGCAAGATTTAAGAAACATTTTATACTACAATATTTATCTGTCCTATTCGCTAAAAAGGGTTGTACGACCTTGAAAAGAAGTTGAAACTAGGTAGTTGAATGCATAGTGAACCCCTTTTCTTACCTATATGAACGTAAGCTCTTAGAGTAAAATTGGTGAACATTTTCTAAGATGGGGGGGGGGGGGGGGGGGGGAGTGGGGCACACTTGATGGTGGTACTGCGTATAATTGTTTAAATGATGACCTATGTCCAGTGCATATAATACAGCTATCGATATCCCAGCCTCTTGTGGTGGTAACACGAAACTAATGCTGTAGGTAGATAATAAATTTAAACATATTTACAGACATTTAAAGAAATTTAAACATATAAAAATTATGTTTGAATTGCATGTAAGCTATTAGAGCAAAAAATTCGAAATTCGCGGAGGATGGCGAACACACTTGATGGCGGTACTGTTTGTAATTGTTTAAATAAAGACTTATGTCCAGTGCATGTAATACAGCTATCGATACCCCATCCTCTTGTGGCTGTAACACAATACTAATGCCGTAGGTAGATAATAAATTTAGATAAATTTGAACAAGTTTATAGACGATTAAAAGAAATTTAAATAAATTTGTACCAATTCATAGGAATTATATTTGAATTAAATGAGCAGTCTCTAGTTGGGGCGACACCTTACCAGCTCTCCTCAACAAAATTTTCCAAGAGGATGGCTAACAAAATTGATGGTGGTACTGCTTGTAATTGTTTAAATAAAGACACATGTCCAGTTCGTAGGAAGAGGTTAGTAGAGGTAGCCCGAGTGCCCTATCTTCCAGCCATCTTGAATGACGTCCATCGCGTCATCAGCTGACGTCACATGACGCCGCCCCTGGGGTGACGGCCGCCATCTTGGATTTGGGGAGGCGCCAGCCCTTAGGCCGGTATTACACTATCAAATTTCTTTGTCAAAGATTTGATCAAAGATGTGATCCAATATTCCGTCCAATATATTTGACAAAGATCTTTGACGTAGCGCTACAAGAGGTATTACACTGTCATCAAATTTTTCGTCAAAGTTCAAGATGGCTGACAACAAATTGTTATTAACCGCAGTAGTTCTACGTACTCCAATTGCATTGTGTGCACATGCGGAAAAGAAGTGGGGGAAAAAATGGAACCATACATACGAGGTTGACAGTCTTAAAAGTCCTGGGATTACAACTTGATAATAAATTCAGTTGGGAGGAGCACACCACAGAACTGCAGAAAGGCCTTAACAAATCTGTATTTGCAATTCGAGTGTTAGCAGACATAGGCAACATAAAAATGAAAAAGCTTGCATACTTTCATTCCATAACGTCATATGGGATAATATTTTGGGGTAAATCTTGAAGTCAAACAACAGTTTTCAAGGTCCAAAAGCGTGTAATACGTATTATTTGTGGAGTAAATTCACGGACCTCCTGCAGAAACCTCTTCAAAGAACTGGGAATACAAACTACTGCCTCTCAGTATATTTACTTCTTAATGAAATTTGTCGTAAATAATATATCTCTTTTTCCAACAAACAACTCAGTTCATACATACAATACCAGGAACAAAAATGAAATGCACAAGGACTTAAAAGCACTTACTTTAGTTCAAAAAGGGGTCCACTACTCAGGAACACTCATCTTCAATAATTTGCCAGGAAACATAAAAAATTTCGTAAGAAATAAAGATCAGTTTAAAAGGAGCCTGAAAGACTTACTACTGGCCAACTCCTTCTACTCCATTGCCGAAATTTTTAATAGAAACAAATGATGTATTGTATTTATTCATACTATTAGTATTGTTATTTCAGCTTAAAAAAATCGACATGTTCCACATCCACGAGGATCTCCTCAGCACAGATCTATGGAACGAAAAACTAATCTAATCTGGGTGAAGCCGTGGGTTTTACGACGACACGATAAAGCATTCAACAAAACTTGTTACATGAGCTTACAGTGGAAGACGTCAAGTCGTACATCAATTACTTAAGAATGGATGAGCATACATTTCTGTATATGCTCAATGAAGTGTATCCTCATATCACAAAGCACAATGTTCACTTAAGAACTGCTACATCTTCAGAAGACAGGCTCACTGTAACTCTCCGAGTCCTTGCTACAGGAGAGGGTTATGTTAGGTTAGGTTAGGTTAGGTCAGGTTAGGTCTCCAATCTTCTTAATCTATCTTTGTATTCAGGGTGCCTTACGTTGTAAAGCGCCTCATCAGCTTCAGACATCTCTATTAATTTTGTAGTTGTCAGCACACACCAATTGTATTTACCGGCAATGGTTATAAAAACACTACAGACGACAGAACGCTGCAGCGATGCTACCGCTCCATGTGGTAACATGTCACATTGCAGTGAACAGAAGACAAGCGGTTTCTTTGATCAAATATACAGCGAGGCCCTAGATTTGATCAAATATTGGACGACATTTGACAGAGTCTCTATTACACTATCAAATATCTTTGACAAAGATATTGGACAAAGATATTGGACAAAGAAATTTGATAGTGTAATACCGGCCTTAGGGTGACCTACTTTGGGGTGAGGTCATTGTTGCCCTGCTACTAACATGCACACATCGTTCGATAACGGCTTTCAATAAATGTATAAAACGTAATGGAAAGCTCTTGCCGGAAAACATTTGAAGAGCCTAATTGTAGCGATAATAATATGCATAAATCTCTCACAGCGCTGTAATATATTAACGTCCATATTCGTCTCTGCATTTCCAAGTATCGGAGTTCCGAAAATCTGCAATATACTGACCGCAAAGTCGAGCACTGCTTTTAATCAACTCATATTAGCTGCGTGTGCTTCCTGAAAAATTGGCTGCACGTTGTTCCGGTTTATTTGCCCTGCGGCCATATTCTGCTTCACCGTACCTACTTTCCCAGAGCTGAAAGCGAAAACCTATACTTTTTTTCTTTCCTTTGGGGATAATTTGACAACGCCATATTTTTCTGATGTCGAAATTGTTCGCTACGTAATACAGAAATTACCGGATGTAAAATTAATTTCCGGAATACCTCAAAGGAGCACTACAGATTGTTACCCATCACGATGACCATCATTTATCTCGTGGACATCATCGACATATGGTGCGGCTGTTGGCTTATGATTCTGTTGTACGTAGAAATCGTAAGAAAATTTTATCTAAACACCAGATGGCCTGTAGAGGATCGAAACTTGCTGCAGGAACCGACAGCTGAAGCTCAACATAAATAACTGCAAAACACTGGGCTTAAACAAAAATGCATCACTGTGAGACTTTATTGGTATTGTAGTCTCCAGAACGAATTCGCACTGATGCAATTCTTGTGGAAGCCTATTGTTCCCTGTATAGCTGCAACAACCTACATCCACTTGCACGTGCATACTGTATCCAAGCTTTGGTCTCCCTCTGCAATTCGCATTCCCCTCTCCCCCCCCCCCCCCCCCACTACACACACACACACACACACACACACACACACACACACACACACTTACTTCCTTTATCAAATTTACGATATCTTGATGTCTCAAGATGTCTCTCATCAACCGATTCTTTCCTTTAGTAAAGTTATGCGAATGAAATACATCAGAAATGCTAGCGAAACAATATTTAGTCTCTGGAACTTTATAGAGAAGGAGAGGACTGATGAAGACGGAATGCTGAAGTGTAATGATGGACGGAGGGGGTACGGTATGTTGATTTATTAGTGTAGTAGCTGTGCTGTCACCGCCAGACACCACACTTGCTAGGTGGTAGCCTTTAAATCGGTCGCGGTCCATTAGTATACGTCGGACCCGCGTGTCGCCACTGTCAGTGATAGCAGACCGAGCGCCACCACACGGCAGGTCTAGAGAGACTTCCTAGCATTCGCCCCAGTTGTACAGCCGAC
The DNA here is from genome assembly GCF_021461395.2 of Schistocerca americana. Classification (NCBI taxonomy): domain Eukaryota; kingdom Metazoa; phylum Arthropoda; class Insecta; order Orthoptera; family Acrididae; genus Schistocerca; species Schistocerca americana. The sequence goes on along the minus strand of NC_060124.1, from coordinate 556,528,651 downwards.
GTTCATAGCAATGGTTCACTGACAAAATACGCTCTCATTTGCCGAGACGATAGTTAGCATAGCCTTCAGCTACATTTGCTACGACCTAGCAAGGCGCCGTATTCAATTGATATTGAGATTCTATTAATGTATCATCAAGAGCGATGTTCTACAAATATGGATTAAAGTTAAGTATTCCAGCAGCTACGTACTTTTCTTTATAGCATTCATTACGTATCCTGTTTCAGACCTCACGCCAGCCTGCGTGAGTTTAAGCGCGTGCCTTTCGGCTTCCTCTCATTGTGTCTAGGCTGTCTTGCCTAGACACAACAGTAACGACCGGTAGTTTGGTGCAAAATGGTTGTTCAGTTGGATAGTGAAATTTGGAGAGCAGAGTCCAAGTACTGATATGCAGAGAGAGATGTATATGCAGTTGGTTGGTGTAGCGTTCGTGCAAGTTGACATTCAGCAGTGTCAGGGAGTATTAGTTCACTTCAAGCCAAATTTGGACAGTAACTAGCACAGTGGAACCGGAAGGAAGGATAATTTGAAGAAGCGAGACAGTTCTTCGAACATCACTGTTAGAGTAACAAAGAAGCTTTCAGAGACCGATCATGGCATCATTGTTGTTGTTGATTATTGCGTTTCTAGAAGAAACATCGAGTTTTGTAGCTTTGAACGAACAGGAGATCCTGACAACGGACTAGACAGAAGAAAGAAGACAGAAGAACCAAAGATTTATCAAGAAGATCAACGCAGAAGACGGTTGTGCAGGATTTATCAAGGAAACGTGAGTGTATGGTGCACGACCAGTGACTCTGTACTGAATAGGCAGCAGCTTTTATTCTATCTAAGAGCAATGGAGAGACAGCGGATCACATCGGTGGTGAGAATGGCACAGTAGAGAGTGACTGTTATGCTACTGAAATCAGTGAAGCACTTGTTAAGATCAAATGCTGTGATGGCCACACCACACAAGAACCAGAAACTGGAAATTTTAAATTAATTGAAGTCACGCTATTCATATAAATTATTATGTTAGAATTCATTATTGAAGTCAAAAACTGAGTGTTCATGGTATAACCCGGAAAATCCCCACCTCCATACCTAACTTGAAGCGTTTTATATTTATTCTATATTTATTACAGAATAACGATTTGAGATAATAATTTACATTTGATGCCGTTACATAGGCTAGTGTTACTAGTTTAAATTTAACACCACCTACGTTAGTAAACCTCAACGTGTGCTCCCTTGGTAGCTCGGAGAATCTCGAGGCTGTATTCCAGTTCCCGCCAGGTGTTTCGTAACATGTATTCTGTCACAGTACCCACAGCAGCTTGTATCCCATCCTTCAGTTCGTCGAAGTCAGCATCTGGTGTGACGAAGACTCTGTCCTTGATATAGCCCGAGAAAAAAAAAAGTCAAGGGGCGTAATGTCTGGAGATCGGGGTGGCCAGGGTGTTGGACCGTTCCTTCCAGTCCACCGATCCGGAAATGTTTCATCTAGGAAATCACGCACTATCAAAGCCCCACAGTTAGAAGAATATCAACCATGGATAATTTTTCAGCAAGATGGAACACCCCCCCCCCCCCCCACCAAAACCGGCTTTGATAACGTGTGATTTGCTGGATGAAACATTTCCGGATAGGTGGACTGGAAGGAACGGTCCAACACCCTGGTCACGCCGATCTCCAGACATTACGGCCCTTGAATTTTTTTCTGGGGCTATATCAAGGACAGAGTCTACGTTACAGCAGTTGCTGACGTCGACCAACTGCAGGCTAGGACACAAGCTGCTGTGGGTACTGTGACAGAACACATGTTACGAAACACCTGGCGGAAACTGGAACACCGCCTCGACATTCTGCGAGCTACCAAAGGAGCACACGCTGAGGTTTACTAACGTAAGTGGTCTTAAAAAAACTAGGAACGCTAACCTATGTAACGGCATCAAGTGTAAATTATTATGTGAAACGGTTATTCTGTAACAAATTGTTACAATCAGGGCAAGACTTTGTGCTTACCCCGTACTTCTATCTCATCATATCATTTTTAGAGCAGTTGTTAGGAAAGAGAAAAATTTTCATACGGTGTTCAACATCTGAACTGACGATTCTTTGCCATTTCACAGCTTGTCGCAATAGTGAAGAGTGACTTTTTCTTCCGCAGTCAGGGCCATCACTGCTTTACAGGTGAGAGAGAGAGAGAGAGAGAGAGAGAGAAGGAGAGGGAGAGGGAGAATCCATTCTCACCACAACTGGAAGTATGTTTGTAAGCTAACTTGAGATTGTGCCACTGACGGTGGTTAACTATATTCCACAAAAAAGAATATGGGAACAGTGATAACTATTGCCTCAGGTTTTTGTGTTAGCAGAAGAGCCAACACCGTGTTACGAGTGGAGGCCGAAATGCACGCGTTTTAGCTCACGCAGGCTGGCGTGAGGAGGGAAGAACTATATTGACGTGAGGTCTGGAACATGACAAGGAATGAGAATTCAGAAAGCAGACAAAGTTAGTTTGATACTTAACTTTAATCCATTAATGATGAACGTCGCTCTTGACGGTATATGATTCACAATATTATCTGTTCAGAATACATAGTAATTATAGCAACTGAATATGGCGCCTTGCTAGGTTGTAGCAAATGACGTAGCTGAAGGCTATGCTAAACTGTCGTATCTGCAAATGAGAGCGTATGTAGACAGTGAACCATCGCTAGCAAAATCGGCTGTACAACTGGGGCGAGTGCTAGGAAGTCTCTCTAGACCTGCCGTGTGGCGGCGCTCGGTCTGCAATCACTGATAGTGGCGACACGCGGGTCCGACGTTTACTAACGGACCGCGGCCGAGTTAATGGCTACCACCTATCAAGTGTGGTGTCTGGCTATAGTGTTTAATTAAAGTTATGAAGTCTTGTTGTTTCAAAAGACAGATGTAAGATAACACATTACTATTTCTCAGTTCTTGAATTTGTCATCCATAAGATAACCTGGTTCGTAGATAGTTCATTGTGACATTGCAAATCGACGTTAATGATATGAGCCTGTAATTCAGCGGATTACTCCTACTTCGCTTTTTTTGGTACTGGTGTGACTCGTGCAATTTTCCAGTCTTTAGGTACGGACCTTTCTGTGCGCGAGCGGTTGTATATAATTGCTAAATATGAAGGTATTATATCAACATACTCTGAAAGGAACCTGACTGGTATACAATCTGGACCGGAGGCCTTGCCTTTATTAAGAGATTGAAGCTGCCTTGCTACACAGAGGATATCTACTTCCATGGTTCTCATTTGGCAGTTGTTCTTGATTTGAACTCGGGAATATATACTTCGCCTTCTTTGGTGAAGGAGTTTCGGAAAACCGTGTTTAATAACTCTGCTTTAGTGGCACTGTCATTAGTGACTTCACCGTTTTTATCGCGCAGTGAAGGTACTGATTGCGTCTTGCCACTGGTGTCCTTTATGTATGACCAGAATCTCTTTGTGTTTTCTGCCAGATTCCGAGACAGCGTTTCGTTGTGGAAATTATTAAAAGCATCTGCCATTGAAGTACGCACTATATTTCGAAATTCTGCAAAACTTTGATAGTTTTGGGGATTTTGCGTTCCTTTAAATTTGGCATGCTTTTCTCGTAGTTTCTGCAACAGCGATCTGACCCGTTTTGTGTACTATGGGGGATCAGTACCATTAGTATGTGGTGTATATCTGTCAATTGCTGTCGATACTATTCCTTTGAAACCATTCCACATCTTTTCTACGCATACATCATCAGATCGGAAGAAGTGAATGTCTCTTAAAAGGCGTTAAGAGCATTTTTACCTCCTTTTTGATGGTTGTAGGTGTTACGGTATTCAGCGTAACAGCAACTGCCTTTGTGGTCGCTAGTCCCTATATTCGTCACGATACTCCCTACTCCCTACAGACAGCTTCAGAAAAGCCTTCCTAACTCATAAATTTGTGTCCTATACTAGAACAATCAGATTCCTGTCTCACTCCCCTCTCAGTTACTGCTTTTCTTTCACGCCCATCGACTTTCGTCGCTGTAGTCAGGTTTCCGTAAAATTTGTAGACACATTTTCGTTCGCTGTAGTTTGGCCCTGTTACCTTCAGAAATGCGAAGAGTGTATTCCAGTCAACATTGTCGCATCTGTTTCTGACTCAACAAATGCTATAAACGTAGGATTGCTGTTGTTCAGTATATCTTCTGAGATAAGCCATTTGGTGAGGTATGGCATTGCGTCTTCCTACATTTCTCTGGGAGCCAAACCGAACGTAGTAGTTCCTATTCCAGGGAAGGCAGATATTGAAACGTGTGGATGTTTCATGGCTGCAAAACACAGAATGGAGTTATTTACAGAAGAGTGGGAGAGACAGAATACATTATTGGCGATAATCACTGAAAACAGTTACGACAATAAGGTGTATAAGAGTAGCTTCCTATCTCCAATTAAGGTGGGAAGACAATACGAAACAAAAAAGCTGTAACAAATGCAGATGCCAGACAGATTCACTGGAAGATCCTGCAGAAATGTCTTACAAAACGCTCAAGGTTGATTCACACCGGAACGTCACCCAGCAGAAGGAAATCTCACCGACTTAATTACGGTGCTGTCGTCACACTGGAAAGAACCGTGCAGCTTTATCTACTGGCTTATTCTGTAGCTGATGACGTATGTAGTGTGTGAAGACCAACGGTCAAGTCGCCGGAATGACTGGGCTGATTTGTTGACGGTGATCTAATAAATAAAAAAGATATATAGTGTACGATAATATTGTTTTAAGACGTCCGTCACAAAAACTGAAAGAACCAGTAGACAAAAGTTTTACCAGGATCTTTAGTACAGACAGTATTAACGTTTACATATATATTGTCGTTTCTGCATAAAGGTTGGTGCTGATGGGTTTGAAAATAGTGAAGATCGGCTTTTATCTCGGCAGTTCGTCGTATTTTAGTTCCTGTTAGTTAACTGTCGCCCGCCCAACACTTCTTACGTTGTTTCCGTGTAGCCTGGATTCAGCGATCGGACGTGATTTTGCGTTGCGTCACCCAGTGACTTTTTTTCCATCAATAATTCTTCTTTCATAGTTACACAGAGCAATAAGTAAAAAGCTTACGCTTTTAACAACATTGGCGATTACATTTTCCGTGTAAGCATTTTTATTACAGAGCACTGCTATGTCTACTCGGTAAAACCCTCGCTCTCAACATCTCATCAGAGACAGAGGAAGCTAATTAAGAGAACTGAATTTAGTCTACTTTTTTTTTTGTTATTTCACAGGCATTATGTTTCTTAATCTCTGTTGGTCCATTATGGCCAGGTGACATCGGCTGGTTAAGTAATTGTCAATGTCAATGAAATTCACCTACAGCCGTGTAACTTAAAGATGGTATTTTATTTTATTTTGAAGGATACCAGTTTCAGTATTTCACTATGCCATCCGTGTAACTTAAGATGGTATTTTATTTTATTTTGAAGGATACCAGTTTCAGTATTTCACTATGCCATCTTCAGACCCCATATGCAGCTCTCCAAATAAATGAAAATGTCGTATATAGCCATAAATCTCTGGATGTGGTGAATTCAATAGTTGCTATCAAGTCTTCGAATAAAGCACGAGTGTAACGATTGAATCAACGAGATGCAGAGATTTATGGCTCTATATGAGATTTTAGTTTATCTGGGGAGCTGCATATTGGGCCTGAAGATTGCATAATGAATTGCTGAAACTGGTAGCCTCCAAAATAAAATAAAAGAACACCTTAAGGTACACGGCTCTAAGTGAATTTCATCGACATTGACAGTTATATCTCTTGCTTATCATTACAATTTACCGTAAGCTGTTATATGATAATAAAGTTTATCGTCCAAACAAAAGGGTAAAATACGACTATTTCTTCATTCGTTATGTTACATTGCAGTGACAACAATACCCTCCAGTCAAACGTAGCAAGTACCGTGCAGATGTCTTTGACGGCACAAAGGGCTTTCTATGTGATGGGCTTCCATAGCAGTGTACCTAAAGTGCTTCCCACACAGGGCGATGTATTCTGGCTTCTCGCGCAGAACTCAATTAGCGATGGCTTCCTACTACGATGTCACTGGGGAAGCATGGAGGCAGCTATTTGACAATATGCAGTCTCCAAGTAGTTTCTGTTCCGTGTACTGTGCTTTGTGTTGTCATTCCTAGTTTTCCACTGAATACTGAATTTCCAGTGAAATAAGTATGTAAAAGTAAGGACAGACCTAACTTTGCTCTTAGTCATTGCAAAAGCATTAGATGTGAAACTCCAGATGTTATGTATCATCGTTTCCTGAATGACGTTCCTGTTTAGCGCAAGAGGCTACTTCGGTGCAAGCCAGCAGATAAAATACATGTTCCTGATGCAAACATATGCATGCGCATGTTCCTCTCTGAGGATTACACATGGGTTGAAGAATAAATGGTTATGTTTGCTTTAGAGTAAGATCCAGAGAGCCCGCCCGGCTAGCCACGTGGTCTAACACGCTGCTTCCCGTGAGGAATCGTTAGCGCTGGGATTTCACTCGGAACAAGTCCCCCCCCCCCCCCCCCCCCCCCACACACCCCTCTGGAGGAAGTTCCGCCCATTCACCCCCAGTTTTCCCGGTCTTTGTTCGGCGCCTGGGCATCGTTTCAGTTGACCCACGTGGTTTACCGCGTTTGGCTGCACTAGGAGTGAATGTTAAATTAATATCTTGCTAGGTCTTAAATTTTACCAGATAGTTAAAAGACACGTTACAAAAAACGTGCACAATTGGCCTGAGCTGTGCCAGGTACTTCCACAGCAAACATAAGAGAAAACAATTTAGCACTGAATTCTTTAAATACGAGAACTCAGTATTCAGATGAGTAGCCTATGAAGAAACATACTTCTATGGGAGAAAAAGCAGCCAAAGCTAAAACAGGAAAAACCTACCCTCAAAGAATAATTTGCTTGGACAAAGAGGAACCACAGTATACTTGACACTTAAGTTTGAGAACTCAGACAGTATATGTGCAACAAGCACCAATGTTCACTATACTTCCAGAGGGCATTAAAGTTACTTTGTTCTTGCTAGATCGATCCAAGCTGTTTTAGCGTGTTATTCACTGGATACTTTTGCTGAAAGGATTTAGGGGTGGAGAAGAACTAGCACAGCATGAAGGACGTTTTACAGCTGTGAAACACTGCAGCATTTATTTCCTCCATAACTGCTCTGTGACAAACATACACATCATCATAATTATTTTTGAAAATTAGTTTGAATGACATTTACGAAATTAATAAATCTTTTGGTTAAAAACAGACAGGACAAAGAATAACGACAGATTATTTTCCTGAGACGTTTGCAAGAGCATATAGGACACTAATCTCACAGAAACAGCCACAATTCTTTATAACCTCGTTTATAACGCGCAGGTATGGCATTGGAAGAATTTACAAATTAAAATTCACCCATTACCCACGCAAATTCTAACGAAATATGTCATATAAGCAAATATCTTACTGCTTGCATTAGGCATTTCTACTTTATGGCATTGCTATATTCTTTAATTTTCGTCAGCTACTTTGAGGGCCTACATAAACAAAACGACTTTGACTTATTTCTATATAACTTTGATTCTAGACCACAGAGTTATTCGACTGCATCCGTGGCTTTACTACCGACATGACAGATTCAAGACCATTGTTTTCGTCTTGTACGTTTACTCTGCTGTTTCCCTCAAATAGACGTATTATAATAAGTGAATTAGTTAATGAAAATTTCTCCTTATTGTCTTTAAATAACATCACGGTATTTTTTGTTTTCTATTGCTGGCGATGTATTCAATTCTCAATAAATATTTTTATCTCTTTAATAATGTACATTCATATTATATCCAGAAAAACTTAAATTTCTTATCATTACCGAATTTCATCACAGTCTAACGTGTTGGACTGTGACGATAACAACTTTGATGTAGCTTCTTCCAGTCTGCGGAACTGGCGGCTGTTCGGGGGAAGGCCTTACGCTACGGATAGGCGTGGAGGGGGGTGAATGGGCGGGACTTGTTCCGAGTGAAATCCTAGCGCTAACGAATCTTGCTGGTCCCTGGCACTAATCATGCCGGCGGATTAGTGTCGAGGTCCGGTGTGCCGGCCAGCCTGTGGATGGTGTGGAGCGGCGGAGGGATAGGGGTGGGTACACTACTGTGGTCTATTGTGGGGGTGTGAACCACTGAGGCGGGACAAAGCCTCTCCGTCGTTTCTTGGTCCCCGGTTTAAATACACAACACACAAGATCCAGGAACCGAAATATATTTTTGGGCTGTAAAACACAGACTGCTGTAACAATCGAGGTAATGTCGGAGATAAATATCCAAATTAATTTCTTCAGTACGTTAACGCGACATTAACAAACACTTGTTCTTGTTGTTGTGATGATCAGTTCTAGGACTGGTTTTATGTTCATTATACATAATCTCTTTTCAAGACTGTAACCATTTCATTCAAACGATTTTCCAAGGTCTTTGCCATCTGTGATATAATTACAACGTCACTGGCAAACCTCAATGTTTTTATTTGTGAACTGGAATTCGTTTGGAGATGAATCTTATAAAGAACGAATAACATACGTACTGAAAGGAAAACTGAAACAAACTGAAATATACTGAGGTGTTGGAACGCTGGTAAAATTGATTGAGAATCCAATTTGATGGGTTAACTGTTTTGTTGTGGACGCTCAGACGTTGGTACAACTGCTTTCGTACCATGCAGATACATCCTTGCGGTATCGGCCCCCATCCGGTTGGCCGCTCTTTCAAATATACGCTCGCTGCCGGTTACGCCGCCGTGTTTCCCACAGTCGCCACCACGGCACCAGGGCGCTGCCTGCCACGAACGATTACACACCACTGCCAATGAGATGCAAGCACCCCCTCTCCGGAGCTCAGCGGTGGGTCTAATTGTCATGCACTGATCCCATTTCGTGTGTTTGCCAATTGAATAACATTTACTGACATTCATACTGGCATGGGCTCGATACCCTCTGAACGGACATACTACTGAAGAGAGACTGATTTATAAATCTTTTGTATCCGTGTATATTTCTACAATAAAATACACCGTTAACAACTGAAGCTGCAACTACAGCAACAAAGATTTTATTATTCGATGTTGGATGTAGACTAATATCTGAATTCTCTGTTCATGAACAGCATCTGTTCCTCGCTCCTGCACACATTAATGAACCCCACAGCACGCATGGAATCTTCGGGTATATGTGTACATAAAATTTTTTTGTGCAAAGCTTTATAAGAACAGTTCTACTGACTTACTAGGTTCAGAATTCTTAAAAGTAAAAATTAAAGTCATAGTGCGCGAATCAACAACAAAAGGCATCAAAAAGTAATTACAAGGTTTAATATCCCACGTTATCTAACTGGCACAATGAATGTTCCAAGGTGCAATGAAGAGCACAACTGATGCAACCACCAACAGCAGTCAAACATGATGAAACCAGTTTTAACTGGTAATTTAGGTTCGGAGAGCGCCAAACATCCCTGAATTAAAAGTTTCATAAAAGTAGTGGTCAGGAAGGTCCACCAGGGGCTATACATAGACCTAAATGTAAGAACAATTAAAATATAATATCGGACTGGCATGTGGTAACGTGAAACCGTCTAGGGTGTTGAACATCTGAATGTTGAGATGACATCGCGTAATATACCAGTTTCTACAGCCCCCACTTTGATAACACCTATATACACTCCTGGAAATTGAAATAAGAACACCGTGAATTCATTGTCCCAGGAAGGGGAAACTTTATTGACACATTCCTGGGGTCAGATACATCACATGATCACACTGACAGAACCACAGGCACATAGACACAGGCAACAGAGCATGCACAATGTCGGCACTAGTACAGTGTATATCCACCTTTCGCAGCAATGCAGGCTGCTATTCTCCCATGGAGACGATCGTAGAGATGCTGGATGTAGTGCTGTGGAACGGCTTGCCATGCCATTTCCACCTTGCGCCTCAGTTGGACCAGCGTTCGTGCTGGACGTGCAGACCGCGTGAGACGACGCTTCATCCAGTCCCAAACATGCTCAATGAGGGACAGATCCGGAGATCTTGCTGGCCAGGGTAGTTGACTTACACCTTCTAGAGCACGTTGGGTGGCACGGGATACATGCGGACGTGCATTGTCCTGTTGGAACAGCAAGTTCCCTTGCCGGTCTAGGAATGGTATAGCGATGGGTTCGATGACGGTTTGGATGTACCGTGCACTATTCAGTGTCCCCTCGACGATCACCAGTGGTGTACGGCCAGTGTAGGAAATCGCTCCCCACACCATGATGCCGGGTGTTGGCCCTGTGTGCCTCGGTCGTATGCAGTCCTGATTGTGGTGCTCACCTGCACGGCGCCAAACACGCATACGACCATCATTGGCACCAAGGCAGAAGCGACTCTCATCGCTGAAGACGACACGTCTCCATTCGTCCCTCCATTCACGCCTGTCGCGACACCACTGGAGGCGGGCTGCACGATGTTGGGGCGTGAGCGGAAGACGGCCTAACGGTGTGCGGGACCGTAGCCCAGCTTCATGGAGACGGTTGCGAATGTTCCTCGCCGATACCCCAGGAGCAACAGTGTCCCTAATTTGCTGGGAAGTGGCGGTGCGGTCCCCTACGGCACTGCGTAGGATCCTACGGTCTTGGCGTGCATCCGTGCGTCGCTGCGGTCCGGTCCCAGGTCGACGGGCACGTGCACCTTCCGCCGACCACTGGCGACAACATCGATGTACTGTGGAGACCTCTCGCCCCACGTGTTGAGCAATTCGGCGGTACGTCCACCCGGCCTCCCGCATGCCCACTATACGCCCTCGCTCAAAGTCCGTCAACTGCACATACGGTTCACGTCCACGCTGTCGCGGCGTGCTACCAGTGTTAAAGACTGCGATGCAGCTCCTTATGCCACGGCAAGCTTGCTGACACTGACGGCGGCGGTGCACAAATGCTGCGCAGCTAGCGCCATTCGACGGCCAACACCGCGGTTCCTGGTGTGTCCGCTGTGCCGTGCGTGTGATCATTGCTTGCACAGCCCTCTCGCAGTGTCCGGAGCAAGTATGGTGGGTCTGACACACCGGTGTCAATGTGTTCTTTTTTCCATTTCCAGGAGTGTATCATCAGAAGTGGTAGGTGTGTTATTACAATGAAAGTCTATATGAAACGAAATTTCTCATCGTCCTTATCTTACCAGATGGTGCTGTTACACATGTGTGTGCGGAATGGACATTCATTATGCACAAGAGTAAGGCCGTCAGAATTGGTTTCCTGGGTTAAAGAACGACATGATCCGTGGTGAACATGTGGTCCACCAAACACGGTAAACGAACGTGGCGCGCGGATGACAGAAAGACTGCGAGATATGCGCGCCATCTACTACTATGATGTCCCGAAAAAGCGCTACGCAGATTGGATCGTGGAACTCGTTTGCATAATAAATGGCAAATGTACACATTTGTGTTCCCGTAGTTAACGGTAAAAATATAAAAGAGTATGTTAATACTTCATTGTATATAAGGATATATTAATATACAAAGTACATAAAATACTAATTCTACTTCACATGTGCGCGAGAGGTTGCGTCTTTTATTAGTAATCAAAACGTCCTCGGCCAAGATTCAAACTCCGCCACTGCTTAAATATTGAATAACAATCATCACCAAAATCGGCCTCATCCTACCAACGTCCTTGTCAAAGAGGGCGAAGGAACAGACAGAGGTTAACGGCACTTTCTTGTACTTGGGTTGGGAAACTGCCCCTAAAATGCGGAAAAACCAGCAAGCATCAACGGCATGAGGATGCAGAGGGCAATGGAAACCAGTGCTTAAAGACACACAAAGTGTACCCTCAGGACAAGTGGCCTGCAATTGAGAAAGTGTCATGATGATCTACCCTTTGGAAAAATATTCCAGACTAGTCGCCCATTCGGACTTCCGAAGGGGATTGGCAAGGCCAAGGCGATCATGAGAAAAAGATTTTATTTCAATGTAATGCACGGCCAAAGTTGCAACTTCGGTTGTCATGTTGAAATAGTATCACATGTTGCTCAACTTACAGCATCCCAGCATGCTGGAAATCCGTAGAAAAAGACTGAATAACCAAGGAGTTGATAACGTTCTACTAGTCGGGGAGTGAAATGTCAGAAGTATGAGTGTAGTAGAGACGCTACAAAGCCTGAAAAATGAATTGATCAGACTCAATCTAGACGCAGTGGGGGTCAGTGAAGTTAAATGGAAAGAAGAGAAGGATTTATGATAAGATAAATATAGGATAACATCAACAACAGCAGAAAATGGTATAATGGGAGCAGGATTCATTATGAATAGGAAGGCAGGACAGAGAGTAAGTTACTGTGAACAGTGCAGTGATGGGATTGTTCTCGTCAGAATCGACAGCATACCAACACAAGTAGTTCACGTGGACATCCCGACGTTGAAAGCTGAAAGTCAAGAGATAGGGAGAGTATATGAAGATGCTGAACGGGTATTTCAGTACATAAAGGTGATGAAACTCTAACAGTCATGGTGGATTAGAATGCGGTTGGAAGGGAAGAACAAAAGGTAGCGAGATAATATGGGCTTTGTAGTAGAAATGAGAGAGGAGAGAGACTAACTGAGTTCTGCAATAAATTTTGAATGGTAATTGCAAATACTCTGAAAAACCACAAGAGGTGGAGGTATATTTGGAGAAGGCCGGGGATTCAGGAAGATTTTAGTTAGATTACATCATGGTCAGCCAGAGATTACGAAATGATATATTAGATTGCAATGCATACCCAGGGGCAGATATAGACTCAGATCACAGTTTATGGACTGAAATTTGAGAGAGTAATAAGGAAGAATCAATGTGCAAAGGAGTGGATTACGGATGCACTATGAAACGAAGAGGTGAAATGGAAGATATCTGAGGCTATAGATACTGCGACAATGAATAAATCAGTAGGCAGTTTAGTTGAAGGGGAATGGACATCTCTAAAAAGGGCAGTCACAGAAGTTGGAGGGAAAACAATGGGTACAAGGAAGATAGCTGCGAAGAAACCATGGCTAATGGAAGAAATACTTCTGTTGACTGAAGAAAGAAGGAAGTACAAAAATGTTGCGGGAAGTTCAAGCATACCGAAATACAAGTCACTTAGGAATTAAATAAATAGGAACTACAGGTAAGTTAAAGCGAAACGGCTAAATGAAAAATGTGATGAAACACAGAAAGAAATGATTGTCGGAAGGACTGACTTCGGTGAAATTAAAAGCAATGGCGGTAACATTAACAGTGCAAAGGGAATTCCACTGTTAAATGCGGAGGAGAGAGCGGTTTAATGGAAGGAGTACACTCAGAGCCCGTATGAGGGTGAGAACTCATCTGATAGGGTAATAGAAGAAGGAACAGAAGTCGATACGGAAGCGATAGGGATGCAGTATTAGAATCAGAATTTAGAAGAGCTCTGGAACACTTGAAATCAAATAAAACCGAAGGGATTTATAACATTCCATAGGAAATTGTAGAATAATTGGGGGAAGCCGCAGCAAAACGATTATTTACATTGATATGCTGAATGTATCAGACTGGCGACATACCATCAGATAATGTCATCCACAGAATTCCCAAAATTGCAAGAGCCGAGAAGTGCGAGAATTATCGCACGGTCAGCCTGACACGCATCCAAGTTGTTGACAAGAATAGTATAGAGAAGAATGGAAAAGAAAATTGAGGGTGTGAGGATCGGTTTGACTTCAGAAAAGGTAAATAGGCGGTTCTGACTTTTTAGGTGATAATGGAAACAAGATGAAGAAAAATCAAGTCACATTCATAGGATCTGTCGACCGGGGAAAAAGCGTTCGACAGTGTGAAATGGTGCAACATATTCCTTAGAAAGGTGGATAGTATACAAAATGTACAAGAACCAAGACGGAACAGTAAGAGTGGAAGACCAAGAACCAAATGCTCTTCAGTCTGTGCATCGAAGAAGCAATGACGGAAATAAAAGAAAGGTTCAAGAGTGCGATTAAAATCCAAGGTTTAAGGATACCTATGATAAGATTTGTTGATGATATTGCTACCCTCAGTGAAATTGAAGAAGAATTACAGGCTCTCTTGAATGGAATGGTGTAATGAATACAAAATATGGAGTAATCTAAGAAAGTCGAAAGTAAAGATAAGGGGCAGAAGTGAGAACAGCGAGAAACTTAACATCAGACTTATGGATCACGAAAGAGACGAAGTTATGCACTCAGATACCTAGACAGCAAAATAACCCACGACGGATGGGGCAAGGAGGGCATAAAATGCGAATAGCTACGGCAAAATGGGCATTCCTGACCAAGGGAAGTCTTCTAGTATTAAGGATTTTAATTTGAGGAAGAAATTTCTGAAAATGTACGTCTGGAGCACAGCGTTGTATGCTAGGGAAACATGGAACAGAATAGAAGCAATTGTGATGTGGTGCTACAGAAGAATATTGAAAATTAGGTGGAATGATAAGATAAGGAATGAGTAGATTCTCCGTAAAATCGGCGACAAAAAGAATATATGGAAAGCCGGCCGCGGTGGTCTCACGGTTAAGGCGCTCAGTCCGGAACCGCGCGACTGCTACGGTCGCAGGTTCGAATCCTGCCTCGGGCATGGATGTGTGTGATGTCCATAGGTTAGTTAGGTTTAAGTAGTTCTAAGTTCTAGGGGACTGATGACCACAGAAGTTAAGACCCATAGTGCTCCGAGCCATTTGAATTTTTTGGTTCAAATGGCTCTGAGCACTATGGGACTCAACTGCTGAGGTCATTAGTCCCCTAGAACTTAGAACTAGTTAAACCTAACTAACCTAAAGACATCACAAACATCCATGCCCGAGGCAGGATTCGAACCTGCGACCGTAGCGGTCTTGCGGTTCCAGACTGCAGCGCCTTTAACCGCACGGCCACTTCGGCCGGCTTGAATTTTTTGAATATATGGAAAACACAGACCAGAAGAAGGGGCAAGCTGATACGACATGTTTTAAGACATCAAGAAATAACTTCCATGATACTAGAGAGAGCTGTAGAGGGTAAGAATTGTAGAAGAACACAGAGGCTGAGACACATCCAGCAAATAATTGAGGACGTACGGTTCAAGTACTACTCTGAGATGAAAACGTTGGCACAGAAGAGGACGGACCGCTTCAAACCAGTCAGAAGAGTGATGAAAAAAAAGTGTGTGACGTAAACTAGTAGTACATAAAGACAGGGGTATGTGAAGTGGAAGCGGAAAGAAGGAGGGATGCTGGTTTGCGAGAGAACTGGAACGGAGAAAAAAGAAAGAAAGAAAAGGGAAGCGGAAGAACGAGGAGAGAGGGGGATGGTATTGGAAAGAGGGGATGAGTGGATGAGAGGAGAGATCGGTTGAATGAAAAAGACGCTGTTGTCGCTCCTCCCGTCCTAACTGGAAAACCTGCACTCCTTTCCAAACAATAAGAAATCAAAACATGTGCTCCATCATCGATGACTTCGATATCGACACTAAACCCTTTTCTTCATTTTCCACCTTTGCGTCTCACAAAACTTGAAGCTTTTTGCAACGAAGTATAAGAAGCAAAAATAAAAAAAAAATAGAAATCGATGATTTTTCCTTTCTCATCCTTTTCGACTGGAACATCGCACTTATCTGACGACTTTACCTTGCTGAGGGTCCGATAACTCTTGTGGAGAAAGGAAATTCAGCAAGCAGCACAAATTGTAGGAAATTTATGGGCAGATGAGTTCTGAAGCTCTGTAGTTTCGGCATGAAGGCAGTGATCATCATTTTCTTGGGCCTTAGTCCCAGGACAACGCGGGGTCAGCCTTGTTAATATGGATTCGGCAAGGCCCTCGTCGTTAATCCGCCGGGCGGATTCGAGCTGGTGCCGGCGCGCCTATCCGAATCCAGGAAGCAACGCATTAGCGCCCTCGGCTAACCTGGGAGGTTCAGCATCAAGGCAACAAAGCTTCGAAATCGGTCTACTAACAAATTTCATACCACTACAACCTTATCTACATATATACTCCGCAAGCCACCCAACGGTGTGTGGCGGAGGGCATTTTACGTGCCACTGTCATTACCTCCCTTTCCTGTTCCAGTCGCGTATTGTTCGCGGGAAGAACGACTACCGGAAAGCCTCCGTGAGCGCTCGAATCTCTCTAATTTTACATTGGTGATCTCCTCGGGGGGTATAAGTAGGGGGAAGCAATACATTCGATACCTCATCCAGAAACGCGCCCTCTCGAAACCTGGACAGCAAGCTACACCGCGATGTAGAGCACCTCTCTTGCTGAATCTGCCACTTGAGTTTGCTAAAGATCTCCGTAACGCTATCACGCTTACAAAATAACCCTGTGACGAAACGCGCCGCTCTTCTTTGGATCTTCTCTATCTCCTCTGTCAACCTGACCCGATATGGGTCCCACACTGATGAGCAATACTCAAGTATAGGTCGAACGTGTGTTTCGTAAGCCACCTCCTTTGTTGATGGACTGCATTTTCTAAGGACTCTCCCAATGAATCTCAAGCTGGCACCCACCTTACCAACAATTAATTTTATATGATCATTCCACTTCAAATCGTTCCGTAAGCAAACTCCCAGATATTTTACAGAAGAAACTGCTACCAGTATTTGTTCCGCTGCGAGGTGCCGGGGCGAGCAGTGTATTTAACACTAAATTCTTCTAGAATCTACATATGTAAATGATGCTCTAAGCCCCCCCCCCCCATTCTAACTCCGACTTTTGCTGTTACACATCGATTAAAAAAAATACGCGAACTGACTGTAATCAACCCTGCAAGTGGAGTAGGAAAGAGTTTGGCACCTGCAATAATTTAATTTGATAAATAAGTTAAATAAAGGAAGGTTTCATTAACGTAGTGAGAAATGATAGGGTTGCTCTAACGATTAACAGAATGACAGTTCTGTCCAAAATAACAATATGATTTATTAAGACTAAACACAAAATAATAAACAAGAACACATGAAACATTTACAATACATCAAATTGGCTCAAATTGGATACTCAAACAAACGCTGTGAAGGTGAAGTTGTCCCTAAACTAGATTGTGAGGTTTATGACGAAGTGGTATGTGGAGCCAATTCCTTGCCACTTAAATCTTAAGAGAGACACACAGCTAACCCAACATTAATTGCTACTACATTCGTGAGAACTCAGACGATGAACACCCAAGATAGAACAAAGTTAGAAAAGATGAACAGGCGCGCTCTGCTGAGCTCTGATTATCGCCTAGCAAAAATGCCTGCTTTGCCAGTGCTGCGGATGTACATTACCCAGCTGTCTTCTTAGCTGCAAGGACACGATCTGGCGTACTGGAAGCGATGGTTGGTTGCTTCGATGTCCCGTCGTGGTGATGATAATGTTGCGAGTATACCCCGAAACAAATTATCCTGGCCTGGTTGTTCCAGACTAAAGACTTCCTAGCAATACAAATGCGCCTCTGAGGGAGACGAAGAAGGCTCGCCACACAATCACTGACGGTACAGTGATTGATTTTAACAAGCGAAGTCACCCAGTAACTCCGATACAGTCAACATTAGCCAAAATTGCTCAAGACAAACAACATAGACCTCTTGTACACAGAACGCTCAATTGCCAACTGTACTCGGAAAGTTATGTTGAAGTTGAAACTTCAGCAACTTCGTCAAACAGTTACAATAAAAAAAAAAGTATATTAGACAGCCAACGGAAAGCAGGCTGTCCAGAGCAGCGAGAGCTCAGTCTTGCAACCTACTTCGACCGCAAGGCGAGAGCCAACTACACCTGAGCACCTGTACTGGCCGAACACGGAACATTCCCGCCCCCACGACAGTGGCCATGGTTAAACGTTCCAATCAGCAACTCGAAAACCGGCGGAAAATTCCACTCTATTGCCGGAGCACTACCATTCCACCAATGGAGATTCTTGGCGCCAATTTCTGCGCTGATTTTGCTACGTCACGGAGCTATGCCCTGAGCAAGCCAATCACAGTTACTATTTTGCAGAAAGCGCGGGAATTTTCCCGCCACAACTGCCTGGGTACACAAGTCATTCCCACGCCTCGCTGGTAGCCCGCCAGAAAGTGTTTTCGCTAAGTGTCTGCGAAGTAACGGAACCTCTAGCCCAGCTGCTACTTCAGGCCCCTCCGGGCGTGTCTTTTGATAATGTCGGCGTCTGGAAAGCATTCACTCGACTCCCTCACACCCGTCGGCTTACCCTTTCAATATCAGCAGTGCCCGCCTGTCACCGGACCACCTGGGTGACGAGAGATGCTGCGTGGGAAGTCCGCGTGTGAAGGAATAGCAACTTTTCACCGCATGCAATTAGAGAGGAAAATCGTAAGATAGAAATATGAGAGGGGGCTCATGCCACCTCTCACCGCTATCATATAATCATACAATAAAAGATCATTCTTCCTATGTGTTCGCAATACATTACATTTGTCTATGTTAAGGGTCAGTTGCCACTCCCTGCACCAAGTGCCTATCCACTGCAGATCTTCCTGCATATCGCTGCAATTTTCTAATGCTGCAACTTCTCTGTATACTACAGCATCATCCGCGAAAAGCCGCATGGAACTTCCGACACAATCTACTAGGTCATTTATATATATATTGTGAAAAGAAATGGTCCCATAACAATGCCCTGTGGCACGCCAGAAGTTAATTTAACGTCTGTAGACGTCTCTCCATTGAGAACAACATGCTGTGTTCTATTTGCTAAAAACTCTTCAATCCAGCGATACAGCTGGTCTGATATTCCGTAGGCTCTTACTTTGTTTATCAGGCGACAGTGCAGAACTGTATCGAATGCCTTCCAGAAGTCAAGGAAAGTGGCATCTACCTGCTAGCCTGTATCTAATATTTTCTGGGTCTCATGAACAAATAAAGCGAGTTGGGTCTCACACGATCGCTGTTTCCGGAATCCATGTTGATTCCTACAGAGTAGATTCTGGGTTTCCCGAAATGACACGATACGCGAGCAAAAAACAAGTTCTAAAATTCTACAACAGATCGATGTTAGAGATATAGGTCTATAGTTTTACACATCTGCTCGACGACCCGTCTTGAAGACTGGAACTACCTGTGCTCCTTTCCGATCATTTGGAACCTACCGTTCCTCTAGAGACTTGCGGTACACGGTTGTTAGAAGGGGGGCAAGTTCTTTCGCGTACTCTGAATAGAATCGAATTGGTATCCCGTCAGGTCCAGTGGACTTTCCTCTGCTGAGTGATTTCAGTGGTCGATAGGTATTCTTCCTCCACGAAACGAATTCTACAACTGCGGACCTACGTATTGTAACCAGTCGTCACTTAGAAATGACCTAAGAGTGGGAAGTTCATATTCGTTCTAGCTGTAGAAAAGATAACTTGATCACTTAAAATAAACGGATTGCGGTGCCATTTAAATTCAGTTTGTAAATACACAGATTTTGTGAAAATTTGACACAAGTTTCTGTTAAGTAATGCATACCTGTCCTGACAGAATAATCACCGTTTTAAAATGATATTGCACAAGAATAAAATACTCCAACATGTACGTAAGTACACACTTGTAGTCGCTGTTATCTCTAACCTACTGAATGACCAGGAGATAAGGCTGGTAGGCCAGTATGTGATAGTATGGGCTGGGCAACTGTACTGATAAGGTACAATATGTCAGATAGCCATTACAGGGTGGGAGCATCGTGTTACGAAATACTGAGAACATGTGACGAAGTTTGATATCCGTCGCGATAAGAGTCTGGAAGAGGCTGGCCGGTCGCATGGTGCAATCGACAGCAATCTTGATGACGGGAGGTCTCAGATTCAGTACTGCTGTACTGCGTAGTATGTAATAATTCTACAACTCCAAAATTCACCGCGAATTTTGGTTCTATTGCGTTTAACTGACTCTCTCACCATAGCACAAACAATTGCGACATGAGTAGAGTAACAAAGCAGGTAATTTTTTGAGTGATTAAACTCGATTCATTATTGTCACAAATGAACTGCACGATATTATAGCGTGAAAAACCGCATCAATACGGTCATCAAGTTGAAGACAGAAACGACGTCTTTATATTTTTGTGTTAATGCAAAAAATTCTAATCGTGTTCTCTTTACACTTTTCATCATTATAAAATTTCTAATCTCATGAAACCCCTATTTTGATTTGGATGTTTTATTGTTGTTTATATAAAACTCTCACAGTTGAGAAACGTATATCAGCATATAGGTAGAGGCTTCAGTAGCGCAAAGTTTTGTCCAGATGTCGATCGATAGATATTCGTTTCTGAACTGCGACAATAAAATATCCTAATCCGATTAGGGGTTTCACGGGATTAGAAATTTTTAATGATGATTTATCTATACAAGACACGATTAGAATTTTTTGCATTAACACAAACGTATAAAGTCGTCGTTTCTGTCTCATGTCGGATGACAGATATTCGCTTCTCATCTATGACAATAAAACATCCAAATCAAATTAGGGGTTTCACGGGATCAGAAATTTTTAATGATGAAAACTCTAAACAAGACTATCAGAATTTTTGCATTAACACGAACATATAAAGTCGTCATTTCTGTCTTCAATTTGAAGACCGTATTGATGCTGTTTTTCACGCCGTTATATCCTGTGCAAGACTCTGTATCTCTTCATAACTGTTGAAAACTACGCTATTTGAACCGGTAGTAAAATCTTGGCCTTCTAGTCAAGCTTTGAGCAATAATTGAGGACTAGATATGCTACCAAATTGTACCTTTCTCTTTCACATTTCAAGTACACAACGAAACTTCTCCGTCCATTTACATAACAAGAAGTGAAATGTCCGATAGTTGAAAAAAAGTGGGAACAATCATTCAACCCTTCATCATGGGTGCCTTTCATTGGTCATTGGGAGCTTCAAAAAGGTGTAAGTCCTCGCGAGACCTATGTGGCATGCTCTGCATAAGTTTACGGCGGTTACCGAGTGGTAACTGTTCCCACTCTGCAAGGGGAGCCCTTGAGAGGTCTTGGATAGTCCGCGGTGGAACAGATCGACCACGAGTACGTCTGTAAACACGTACAACACATGCTCGATGGGGCTTAGGTCGGGGATCACCGCTGGCCTTTCCACTGCTTCAGATGAAGTTGAACTGTTAGTTCCGCCCCATTTACTACTTCCAAACGATCTTAGTTTGATATCGCTAAATGTTGTCTGCGCAAGAGGATTACGTACTATATTGACGGCTTACTACTTGAAGAAAAGTCGTAGGAAAAACACCATGAAGAAGTAAACTCCTTGTTAGCAGTTGTCGAAAACTGGAGAAGTCCGAATTCAGGGACCGAGCGAGGTGGCGCAGTGGCTAGCGCACTGGACTCGCATTCGGGAGGACGACTGTTCAATCCCGCGTCCGACCATCCTGATTTAGGTTTTCCGTGATTTTCCTAAATCGCTCCAGGCAAATGGCGGGATGGTTCCTTTGTATGGGCACGGCCGACTTCCTTCCACGTCCTTCCCTAATCCGATGAGACCGATGATCGCCCTGTTTGGTCTTCTCCCCCAAAACAACCCAACCCGAATTTAGGAGGAAACAAATAGGACACATTGTGTGGGCAAAAGTTATTCCCTATGATCCGGATAAAGTTGCAACTCATTCAAGAGTATGTTATGCCCAGAACCATGTGGAGATTGTCCTCGTTCTGCAGCCTGATTAACTTTTATAAGCATTCTACGAGATTATGGAATAGGAGGCAAACTTTTGCAAGCAATTAAATGTCTTCATATAGATAGTTAGGCAGCAGTTAGAGTTGGCGGTAAATTGAGTTCATGGTTCAGAGTAGTTTCAGGGAAGACAAGGCTGCAACCTGTCTCCACTGTTGTTCATATTATTTGTGAATCATATGTTGAAAACCATAGACTGGCTGGGTGGGATTAAGATATGTGAACACAAAATAAGCAGTCTAGCATATGCGGCTGACTTAGTTGTGATGGCAGATTCGATTGACAGTTAGCAAAGTAATATTTCAGACCTAGATCAGAAATGTAAGGACCATTGTATGAAGATTAGCATCTCCAAAACGAAAGTAATGTCAGTGGGAAAGAGATATATACAAATTGAGTGTCAAATAGGAGGAACAAAGCTAGATCAGGTGGACGGTTTCAAGTACTTAGGATGCACATTCTCACAGGATGGCAACATAGTGGAAGAACTGGAAGCGAGGTGTAGCAAAACTAATGCAGTGAGCGCTCAGCTGCGATCTACTCTCTTCTGCAAGAAGGAAGTCAGTACCAAGACTAAGTTATCTGTGCACCGATCGATCTTTCGACCAACTTTGTTGTATGCGAGCGAAAGCTAGGTGGATTCAGGTTACCTTATCAACAAGGTTAAGGTTACGGATATGAAAGTAGCTAGGATGATTGCAGGTACTAGTAGATGGGAACAATGGCAGGAGGGAGTCGACAATGAGGAAATTAAAAAAAAGAAAAAAAAACTGGGAATGAACTCTATAGATGTAGCAGTCAAGGTGAAAAGGCTTAGATGGTGGGGTCATGTTACACGCATAGGAGAATCAAGGTTACCAAAATGGCTCTGAGCACTATGGGACTTAACATCTGAGGTCATCAGTCCCCTAGACTTAGAACTACTTAAACCTAACTAACCTAAGGACTGAAGCGCCTAGAACCGCTCGGTCACAGCGGCCGGCACACATGACTCATATTCTCTAACCAATGTATTGTGTGACAACTGCCAAGACTACAGGAAGACAACAAACATTTCAATAACCGAACGGACAGTTCATAATGCTGATAATGCTGTGAAAAAGAAAATGGCACGAGAGACTTTTGAACACAGCGCGTCCGGTTTTCAGTCCAACTCAGTGACTACGTAACCACGACGCCATTGCTCTTAAAGGTTGCAACCGTTCACTGTTTCTACTTTTTTTCCGGTGTTCAGTACACCTTCTTTCTGTTATCACGCTTGATCTGTATTCAGTTTTTGACGGACTATACAATGGGCCATTTACCACTAAATCTGAGGGTGTGGGGGGGGGGTGTACGATGGTTTGTTTTCCTCGTTAGTAACCCCATCACATGATGGAATGTTGTCGAATTAAGTCGGGTGATGCTGAGGGAATTAGATTAGGAAATGAGACACTTAAAGTAGTAAAGGAGTTTTGCTATTTGGGGAGCAAAATAGCTGATGATGGTCGAAGTAGAGAGGATATAAAATGTAGACTGGCAATGCCAATGAAAGCGTTTCTCAAGAAGAGAAATTTGTTAACATCGAGTACAGATTTATGTGTCAGGAAGTCGTTTCTGAAAGTGTTTGTATGGAGTGTAGCCATGTATGGAAGTCAAACATGGACGATAAATAGTTCGGACAAAAACAGAATAGAAGCTTTCGAAATGTGGTGCTACAGAAGAATGCTCAAGATTAGATGGGTAGATCACATAACTAATGAGGACGTATTGAAAAGGATTGGGGAGAAGAGGAGTTTGTGGGACAGCTTGACTAGAAGAAGGGACCGGTTGGTAGGACATGTTCTGAGGCATCAAGGGATCACAAATTTACCATTGGAGGGCAGCGTGAAAGGTAAAAATTGTAGAGGGAGACCAAGAGATGAATACACTAAGCAAATTCAGAAGGATGTAGGTTGCAATAGTTATTCAGAGATGAAGAGGCTTGCACGGGATACAGTAGCATGGAGAGCTGCATCAAACCAGTCTCAGGACTGTAGACCACAACAACAACAACAACAACATCGAGAACAAGTAATGAATTCCCTGCAACATTCTCTGTGATCCCACACTAATGATTGGAGACTAACAGCTGCCAGACAAGTGAATTACCATCCCATGTGTAGGCTGCCGTTGACGCTAAAAAGAAAGACTGCAATTGATATGGTGCCCTGACTGGCAGGCCTGGACTGCTGAATAATGGTGTTCTGTTCAGCAGTTACGTACAGCCCTGGATGACTATCGTTGGCGAATATGGCGGTGATCAAGGGCGGGGTATATTGTTCCATTGTTTCGGGGAGGCACGGCGGTTTGTGAGCTATCGCGTACGACTTTGCATCCCTGGTGATAGTGGTGGAAGAAACTCTGACGGTGCAGCATTACGACGCGGACATCCTGCGTCCTCACGTGTTGGCTGTTGTGCAACGGTATGGTTGTACCATTCTTGAACAGAACAATGCTCATCTACAGGTCTCAACGTGTCTCTAGGAACTCTCTGTGTGATGCTGAAGTACTCCCGTGACCAGCAGGATACACAGATGTGTCCCAGATACCTGTAGAACACGTGTAGAACCAGCTGGAACTTCAACTCCCTCCCATTGCCTTTATTCCTGATATCAAGGACGAGTTAATTTTCGGGCAGCTTGCCTCAGCAGAAAATACGTCTTCATGACAATGTTCACAGCAGGATCAGTGCATGCATACTGGTCACTGTGCAGTTACCGTGCGGAATGGCCGCGCGGTTTGAGGCGCCCTGGCACGGACTGCGCGGCCCCTCCCGCTGGGGGTTCGAGTCCTCTCTTGGGCATGGGTGTGTGTGTTGTTCTTAGCATAGGTTAGTTTAAGTAGTGTGTAAGTCTAGGGATCGATGACCTCAGCAGTTTGGTCCCTTAGGAATCCACACGCATTAGAACATTAGAACTGTGCAGCGTCACACTTATATGTGGGCTCACATGGGCCAAATTATTTATAAATTCGACTCGACTGTAAGCACTGTAGTAATATCATGTAACCTGTCAAACCATAAATTTCATTTTGTTTCATCCTCCACTTCTGGGTGCTTCACTTTCGTGTCAAGTAGTTTATATCCGATTTTAAAATCTTGATATTTTTCAGAAATGATTTCCTTACTACTGCCAGTTTGCGTTCTACATTTGCTTCTGTCTGTTACTTTGCTT
Organism: Schistocerca americana; assembly: GCF_021461395.2. Taxonomy (NCBI): domain Eukaryota; kingdom Metazoa; phylum Arthropoda; class Insecta; order Orthoptera; family Acrididae; genus Schistocerca; species Schistocerca americana. The sequence continues at coordinate 556,503,745 of NC_060124.1, read as the reverse complement.
TCCAAATAACGAAACTCATTTACTGCTTTCAGTGTCTCTTTTCTTAATCTGATTCCCTCAGCATCACCTGATTACATGTGACTATGTATCACTACCCTGAATCTACTTTTGTTGATGCCCTTCTTATACCTTTGTTTAAAACAAGAAGTCCTTGTTGTCGCCGGCAGATTTAAAATATAGTGTAATTTTTATTTCTTTTTTCTTGAACTTAGCTTCCTTTATAAATTTCTAGTTAGTTTTCTTCAGTGCTTGCTTAATGTAGAGAATGAATAACATCATAGTTACAACCCTGGTTCGCTCCGTTCTCATCTAGTGCTTCCCTTTCACGACCTTCGACTCTTTCTAACTGCAGTCTGGGTTCTTCGCAAGTTTTACTCAAGTTTTCGAGCCCTGTAGTACGTCTCAAACACCTTCACATTTTCGGAATATGTATTACAGTTAACGAATGACAATTGGCAATTGATAAAAACATAGTATTGCTTTTTTGTAAATAAATCATAGAACCGGGTACAAAAATGTAAATCTAGGAATAAGTACCAGCCATGAGACTGGTATGAAATGAAATGATGATATGGCAGTGATGGCACAGAGTCCGCACCTGGGGAAGTTTGGCCGCTGAACTACAAGTCTTTTTAGTTGACGCCACATTGTGCGACTTGCGTGTCGATGATGACAATGAAGATGAGAAAAACACAATACCCTGTTCACGGGGGGTGAAAACTTCTGATCCGGTCGGGAATCTAACCCATGCCTGCTGCATAGCAGTCAGACGCAATGACCAGATTTTTAAAATAAACTTTATTTGACACAAGTACATCACAGCAACATATGAACCAAATAAACGCTTTATGAACTGTTGGGCACATTCCAACATATCACTCTTGAGTCTTACGTGTGACTAATAGCGAGAGAACACGTTTCTGTTTATTTCATCGGGGTCTGTGCGTGTAAAATGTCATCAGCTTTTAATGTATATACATCGGTGATGAACCGTCAGATTTGTGGATTTGTGTTGAGACTTTCCAAATTAACTTTTATTTAGTTTTACTTTTTTTCTACTCGATTTCAGTGAGCTACTCTTTCTGTTGCATAATCGTAAGTTTTAATAAATTTGCGAACTTTTCCTTATACTTTGGGGTTTTCCTTAGGGTGTGATGCTGTGTAGTGAGATACAGCTAGAAATATTCATTGCTTTCATTTTCTTTACTGAAAATATAGTGTACTATATGTTCTTTGATCCAGTTCACTGCACTGTGTTTTGTGATTGGGTAAGGAACATCATCTGAGTTTAGAAAATTTGCTGATGTAATTTATTTGGGAGCTATTTCTTTTTATACTCGCTGGTTTCTGCCTGACAACCTGCCAAGTTTCAGTTACTTCTTTAAAGGCAAATGTGTGTTCTTCGCTGTCAGTTAAATTACAAGACGGATACGACTGTGAGTCTCGTAGGAGGACGTCATAAAGTCTTGATTTGTTCGCTACTTTTCTGTTAACTGCTTTATACCAGGTTGCCTTGACATTTGATGGCAGATTACGACAACTGATATTTTTCCAGATGACTTTTCAATTATAGACTGGAAATTCAATGGTATTTTTACTTTTATTTCTATCAATTTAAGACAAACGTATTTCCTTGTCTTCCTTACATTTTTCTCCGGAATGTTTCTCTGTATATAAATGAATGCGATTAAAAATTGTTTCATATGATAATTCCCGTTGGGACACGATACAAGTTTATAGACGGGTTCACACTAACCAGAGTAATTTCGTTGAGCAAGTGAGAGGTTAAGCTGTTGAATGATCTTTTCCTGAACTTGTTAATTGTACATACAAATAAAGCTTTCAAAAATGGTTCAAATGGCTCTGAGCACTATGGGACTCAACTGCTGAGGTCATTAGTCCCCTAGAACTTAGAACTAGTTAAACCTAACTAACCTAAGGACATCACAAACATCCATGCCCGAGGCAGGATTCGAACCTGCGACCGTAGCGGTCTTGCGGTTCCAGACTGCAGCGCCTTTAACCGCACGGCCACTTCGGCCGGCTAATAAAGCTTTAACTTGAAGCTGATATCCACGAGAGTTATACTAGCGCTTGCTGCAGGGAGAGTCAGAGTGTCAAGTTTAACTCTGAATATGTTTTCACGGGTTACAAATTGACCTTAGGACGACATAATTCTGGCAGCCGTGTCTCGAGGCATGTGTATCACCTGCACCGCATTGTTGATTTTTGCGACGATATATAGGGTGAGGCACTAATTATTTCCACCTAGAATAACTCCGAAAGTATGACAGTAGCTGAAACGTTTGTGGGACAAAAGTTGCATAGGACAACGGGGACCATAATATGACGTTGGTTTTTCGTTGCTAGGTGCGGTGGCGTCAGAGATATGAAGGTCAACTTTTTTTTTTTTTTTAACGGGATGCCATAGTTTGGTACTTATTTTCTGGAAGCGACTATCGAGACAAATCCAATGATGTGAAACACTAATGTGTTTGAAAGTCAACAAAGGTCACAAAGGTGGCCTGAACGTCCATTTACAGAAGATGTTCGAAGTGATGACCATTGGTATCAACGCAGTGCTGCAATCTTCTTATCGTGAATTGAACTGTATTCGATATCACTTCTGCGGCCGGAGTGGCCGAGCGGTTCTAGGCGCTACATTCTGGAACCGCGTGACCGCTAAGGACGAAGGTTCGAATCCTGCCTCGGGCATGGATGTGCGCGATGTCCTTAGGTTAGTTAGGTTTAAGTAGTTCTAAGTTCTAGGGGACTGATGACCTCAGAAGTTAAGTCCCATAGTGCTCAGAGCCATTTGAACCTTACCACTTCGGCACCTATCGAAGTACATGCTCTGACAATTATGTCTCGTACATCGTGCAGTTAGTAAATTTTAGCCGAATACAGCGTATCAGTCTAACGTGCCATTGACATATAAACACCATTCGATGGTTTCGCAATGCAACATTAATAGGAACGATCAGACTAGTATCGTCGAATCAAGCGAATGTGAATGATGTAATCCTTCGAAGATCAAGTCGATACGCTTCTCATTTACGGAGAATGCCAACGAATTTCAGTGAGAGCTAGATGTTTATCCGCTGAAAGATATCCTCGACGTACTCGCCCTACACGTCGTACATTTAAATGTCTGGATGGTAAATTGAGAACACTGGATCTTTAACGTATCGGCAACATACCCGGCAAAGGAAAATTACTTACGAGGAAACGGAAATTGGTACTCTTGCCGCTGTGTTTCGAGATCCTTATGTCAGTTCGCATCAAAACGCAAGGGAATCTAGCATGAGCCAGAGTAGTGTTGTTCGGGTTCTGCATCGCCATAAATATCGTACTTACCATATCAGTCTCCACCAAGAGTTAACTGGTACCGACTGTATGCGTCGCATTGAATTCTGCTCATGGGCTCAACTTCAGATTCAGAGGGCTGACACATTTATTAATTTGATTTTATTTACTCACGAGGCTACATTCACGAACCATGGGAATGTTAATTTGCATAATATGCATTACTGGGCAACTGAAAATCCATGTTGGCTGCGGCATATTGCATACCAAATACCGTGGTCGATGAATTTATGGTGTGGGATTCTGGAGGACAGAATTATAGGCCCCTATTTCATCGAAGGAAATCTTCATGATAGGAAGTACGGCACATTCCTGCAAGAAAAATTAGGTCTGTTATTGGAAAAAATATCTTTAGGAACAAGGAAACCAATGTGGCATCAACACGACGGGTGTCAGGCATATGTTTCGCTGATGGCTAGAAATGAGTTGCAAAGACAATGCCCAAATCGTTGGATTGGACGCGGAGGAGATGTGTAGTGGCCGGCCCATTCTCCAGACTTGACGCCTCTGGATTGTGGGGATTCGTAAAAGACATTGTTTATAAAGACGTTCCAACTGCAGCTGAAGATATGCGAGAGAGAATTGTCGGAGCATTTGCTTCGATAAGTGCCGATGCGATAAGCAGTACCACTCAATCCATGATAAGACGATTGCAGCACTGCATTGACGAAAATGGTCATCATTTCGAACAGCTTCTGCAAATAGACGTTCATGCCACCTTTTTGACCTTCGTTGACCTTCAAAGACCTTACTGTTACACATAACAGGATTCGTCTGGATAGCTGCTATCAGAAAATAAGTACCAAACTACGGCATCCGATTTAGAAAAATTGACCTTTAAATCTCTGAAGCGACCCCACCTAGCAACAAAAAACACAACGTCATAGTATGGCCGCCGTTGTCCAATCCAACTTTCGTCCGGCAAACTTTTCAGCTCCTGTCATTCTTTCGGAGTTATTCTTGGTGGCAATAGATAGTATCTCACCCTGTATATATTTGGCAAGAATGCCCTCTGAACTTCGTCGAATTTCCTCACGCTATGCTCTTTTATAATTGCTCTTAAGTTTGAGAGCATTTTTTTTGTAATTGGCAGCGATGGTGTTTTATGTTGGATCTGTAATCGATACCTGATATCTTCATATGGGAGACGACCTGTAACTGTCCTCAGTTTTGCTTATATATACCGAGACCGATCTTCATTATATTTGATTTTGATTCATTTATATTTGCTCCTGATGCCATTTTGTACTGGTCAGTGGTTCATAGGGCTTTCTTTACAACATTTTCATTGGTAAAAACAAGGCCCACGTCACCATCGTATGCCCTACATATGACATTTTGAGCATTTATGTTTAGTGCTCTTAGCTGTTGCTCCTGAGTGACTGGCACAGACTATAATGCGATGGCGAATAGGAACTTCGACATTGAACATCCTTGTCTTACTGGACTATTGCTGTTAAATGTTCTCGTTAACTGACCGTTTATTAGGATTCTGGATAAACCTCGGCTTAATATTCGGAGTATTAATTTGACAAATAGTTGTGAAAAACCCATTGCCCTCAGCGTTTCGAATAAGTAATGGTGGTTAACTCTGTCAAAAGTTTATTGAATAGTGAGATTATAGCGCATTTTAATTTGAGAACATCTGCTATGGCTATTTTTTCTCTATAATCACACACTCTCTGTGTAATCGCTCTATCCTTGCCCATTCTGGGTTGGTAAGGACCACTTACTATATACACGACATTCTAGAGGCTTTGAGCTAGAATACGTGTCATGATCTTATAGTTACTACTCAGCAAAGTTATGGCTCTAAATTTTTTGATGGATATACTGCGTGGGTGTTTTGGAAATAAAATCACAGTTCCTTCCACAAAGTCATTGGTGATTTCTGCGTCAGGGATCATTAGTTTATTGTACAGCATAACAGTTTAGTTTTAATTTGTTCTTGTTCCACGCAGCTAAGTAGGTGGACATGAGCTGGTGAAGAACAATGAAAGACAATGGCTGCAGCAATTGCAAGAACGTACAGGGAACTACGTACGAAATTTTGGGTGCTGCCTTCAGTATTGTCGGGATGAGAATGGAGAAGAAAGTAACGGTTATGGCTGAACAGACGATGACTTCAGCGAAACGTTGCAGCTATGCTGATACTGTGAATGACTATGGGCCAACGTTTCAGCATCCTTCTGAATTATCGTACTGCGTCACTATCACAGGGCTTAGCGCGCTGCTTTGATAGTTGAGATGTTGTGGGTGTGGCATGCCAGGCCTTTCCTCTTAACGTTCTCCCCTGATATCGAGCTGTAACAAAAATATTTTAACATTAAGTTACCGAAGAATGAGCGTAACTCAGCAACAAGGGTTTCCACCTAGTAGCGTTGTCCCGCACCCTGGCCGGTTGTGGGTGTGTCCGTCCTATGATGCCCTATACATCTAGAAATCATCTACCGATCTATTAAATCTTTTCCAGAGATAACGAGTTCCGATAGCCTAATGGAACTTCCTTCCCTGAAAACTTCTGAAATACGGGCAAAGTGACTTTAAGAGCTCGGTTTTGCAACCTCTGTAGGCAGCAGATTTACATAGCGATCTTTTTTATCCACTCGACAACCCAATACGAGGACGACGGGTACCGAGGTCAAGGATCACAGGTAAAGAAAGCTTCCCGACGGACAGTAAAGAAAATTATAAGACCAGTTGAATCCCCAGACAATTAACATAACGCGGAATACGATATTTTCATTTATTGCATATCTTAAGACCTGGTGCCTGATATTTTAAAAAGCAGCTCGTACGTAATACAATTTCAGCATATAACAGTGCATTTTTCCACATTGCTTTTGTTTTGACCAATAAAACAAGTGTAACACTAATGAGTTACATAGTAAAGTCAATTAGTTGTAGCAAACGGAGTGTTATAACAATAAATGTTAGTAATTTAGACGAAAATAACAGAAGGATAGGAGACGGACGATCAGCATTTTTTTTTTACCAATAACACAAAGTATATCATATTCATGGTGCTAGGCCAGGTGGACAGCCTCGGCAGAAACTTCGAGCCTGTCCCATTTGAAGTATCGTACAGAATTATGTCTTCTCACATTGCTAAATGAAATATATCATGAGTGACTCTGTCTGTATTTGCTTCTACTGTCTGTGAAAGTAGTGCTACTTATTACATCTTTTACGTGCTTATGTAGGGCATAGTCATTGCGCTATTTGTGTTACTGCAACTAGATATGATACTAAGTGTTGTATGTGTGCTGTTATATGTTTGTGTGCATGACCATGCCATAGGCGTGAGCGAAGCCTCGGAACTTAAACTACGAGAATCGCCTCCCCGTATGACGTGCTCCTTGGATGTAATGATTGTCTCGTCGCTTATGTTAGTCATTTTCCTTTACGTTATTTAGTTACCAAATTTAAAATGCAGTTTAGGTACATGAACCAGTCACATGCTATGTCTGCTTTTCTTATAATTATGTTATCTATTTTAGGCGTTATACCGCTTGTTTTAAGTCTGTGTGTAATTTTGTCATTTTTTGTGTCTGCTTCTGCATCAGTGTCTGTGGCTGTGTCTGAGTTTGTGTCATCCCACGGATCCTGTTGTCGTGTTTGTTGTGTGTCCGTTCGAAATCTGCCGTATGACTTTTCCTGTCTATAGACGTCGTAGAGCGTTCTTGAAACCTTATCAACCACGTTACCTAGAACACACCATTTCTCTGGGCCGCGTAACATTTCTTTGATGTTATCATATTCTGTTACAGGTCGTACGTGTATCAAACTGTTTCAGTGTAATGTCACGTGTTCAGGAGAATCATATGCCCCGCATGTCCGCGTAGAGCTCTGGCTAATGCCCACCTAGTATGAGTATATAAAAATGAGAACGGATGTGTAGCCGACAGTAATTAGGAGAAAACAGAGGGAAACACGCGTTCACTGCGGAACTCACGGAAGAAGACAAAGATGAAGAAGAAGCACAAGTGAAGAATTTGTGTCTAGTAGGAAGTGAGATTATACGATACTGTGAAGGACGGTGGAAGGAAACTGGTGCAAGTGAAAAAAAAATTACTTTTCTTTAAGTGGCAATGTTTAGGATGATATCATAAAGTTATGCATACTATTGACAACAATGTCTTCGAAACCGTGTAAAGAAACACTGGAAGTGAATGGTATTTATATGTTTTGACGATGCCATTACGGATTTATCACATTAGGACATGGTGTAGAACAGATCTGAAGATGGTCATTACTGACTGAAACCAGTCAGGACTTGATATCGTGATCAAAAACTGGAATAAAAAACATTTGGAAGTGAAATAATTGTCGAGGGAAAATCAGAGAAGAATAAACCGGACGCAGCTGAGGTACAACAGTACAGTCATGATACACTGGGTGCCAGAAAAAGATAAAGATTCCTGGTCAGATGAGTAAAGCTTAATATAGAGATTATCAGAAAGTAATGTGACGGGAGTAAGATTCGTTAGGAATAGGACGGTAAGGCAGAGAGTGTTTTCGTGTGAACAGCTTAGGGATAGGATTTGTCTCGTCAGAAACTACAGCAAACCAACGACAGAACAATATTGCAGGTATAGATGCCATTGTCAGAACCAACAGATGGAGGGAATGAAAATGTACATGTGAATGTTGATTGTGTTATACATTATGGAAGACAAAAATCAGACACTCATAATGCTGAATCGATGTAACAGGGTACGGAATAGAAGAAAGAGATATGAGAGAATATGTACTCGGTAGTAGAAGTAAAACAAGGATAGTGTAATGTAGTCGGGTTGAATCAGGCGATGCTGAGGCAGTTAGATTACTAAGGGAGAGACTAGGGGTAGCAGATGTGTTTTGCCATTCTGATAGCAAAATAACTGATGATGGACAAAATAGACAGGGTAAAAACGCTGAGTGGGTATAGCAAGAAAAACTTTCCAGTAGAAGAGGAATTCGTTAACATGGGATGTAAATTTAATTGTGGGAAATGTATTTGTCTGGAGAGTACGGAAGTCAAAGGTGCACTATAAGCAGTTCAGGCGAGAAGAGAATAGCAGCTTTTGATGTTCCATGTTATAGGAGAATACAGAAGATTAGCTGTGTACGTTGCGTTACTCATAAGGAGGTACTGAATTGCATTGGGAAGAAAAAAAATTATTGTACAGTGTGACTAAAAGAAAGTATGGGTCAGTAGAACACAGTCTGAGACATCAAAGAATTGTCAGTATAGTACTGCAAGAAAACGTGGATGGTAAAAACTGTGTAGGAAAACCAAGAAATGAATACAGTAATCAGGTCCAAATGGTTGGAGGTTGTACTTGCGCAAACACAGACTAGCATAGAGAGCTGCGTCCAAACTTTCTTCGAAACTAAGGACACTACAACATCAGTAACAACAAGAAAAGAGGACGACTTCTACAATAAACTTTAACTACTGATGGAGAATACATGGTACAGTAATCTCAATAGGGGAAGGAGAACTGTAAAGGACGGGGGAACATGGCAAGATTCCAGTTGGATTACATCATTTGGAGGAAGTGGTAACCAAGTGATAATTCAGGATCGTGTACGGAATTTATGAGTCTGGAGACATACCCATAGACTTTCCGAAATACATGATCCACACAAACCGATGATGGAAAAGGCAGATAGGTGCGTGAACTCTCAGTCAGCTTAGCAGTCATGTACCCAAGGTATTGACAAGAATTATATACAGAAGAAAGGAAACGAAAACTGAGGATTTGTTAGATGTAAATCAGTGTCACTCAAGGAAAGAAAGACACCAGAGACGCAGTTGCGACTTTGAACTTGACAGTGGAAACAAGACGTAAGAAAAATCAAGACACTTTTGTAGTATTTGTCGACATAGAAAAAGAAGTTAACAGTGTAAAGTAGCACAAAATGTTCGAAATTCTCACGAAAATAGGTATACGCTGTAGGGAAAGATGAATAATAAGCAACATGTAAAAAGAGCTAAGAGCGAAAAATTAGGATGGAAGACCAAAACTATGGTGTTTGAATTGGAAATGCTGTAAGATAGGGATGTATCTAGACTGAATTTTTCACTCTGCAGTGGAGTGCTCGCTGATATGAAACTTCCTGGTAGATTAGAACTGTGTACCTGACCAACATGCTTAGATGGCGCAGTCGATAGAGCACTTGCCCGCGATAGGCAAAGGTACCGAATTCAAGTCCTACACCCAGTTTTAATCTGCTGGGAAGTTTCAGGCACGTACCTTCTTCCCTACTGTTTAATCTATACCTCTAAGAAATATGTAAACCAAAGGCTCGAGAGTGAGATTAGAATTGAAGATGAAAAGACAGGAGTAATAATATTCTCTGACGACACTGGAATCCTCAGTGAACGGGAAGAATAACTGCGGGACATGCTGAATGAAACGAAGTTTCTAATGAGTAAACGCTGTGGACTGAGAGTAAACAAAATAAAGAACAAAGCGATGAGGAGTAGGAGGAAAGAGATTAGTGATAAACTTAATAACAGAATTCTGGAGCACGAAGTAGGCTAAGTGTAGAAATACTGCTGCCTTGGAAGTAAAATGACACGTGGCGGACGGAGAAAGTAGGGCACAAACAGACTAGCATAGGCGAAGAGGGCACCCCTGTCCAAAAGGAATCCCGCAGTATTGTATGTCGGCCTTGTTGTAAGAGCGTACGCTTGGAGCACAGCATCGTAGAGATGGAAAGAAGGATAACCGTAAAAGAATGAAACCAAAGTATTTCAAGTGTGGAGCTCCAGAGTGACGCTGGAGGTTAGGTGGACAGGTAAGATAAGAAATTAGGAGGTTCTCCACAAAAAGGGGAATACGACAAAACTATGATAGGGAAATGGGACTGGATAATAGCATTTTTGTTAAGAAAATGAGGAATAACACCCGTGTTATTTGAGGGAGCTGTAGATGGTATAAACTTAAGGGCAAGACAGAGACTGAAACATATCCAACAAATAATTGAAGACATTGGGTGAAAGAACACTTTGAGATGATTATGTTGGCACTGGAGAACAATTCGTGGACAGCTACAAAAAGCCAGTCGTGAAACTGATGACAAAAAAAGAAAATGTAGCTTAAAGTTAGTCAATAAATCCAAAGATTCTACAAAAATTTGCTACAGTTCCTGTTCAATATTCGATATCTGTCCTGATAGAAAACACAATGATCCAGAAAGACACGCCCTCAGATGGGAATATTGCATACAACCGCATGACTGCGTAACTGATTAGAAATGCTGATATCGGGAACATTGAGAACGGCCAAGAAATTAAGCTGATGGGAGAATATGTGACAGCGTTAAGAGGCCTTCTCTGATAAGGCAGAATGATTGCAATGGTTTGTCATCACAGGACGGGGGGCAAGGCTCGCTCTTTTAAAATCGTGTTACACAAGATTACGAGCAGGTGACGAACTTCGATATCTACCTCATTAAGCAGCTGTAGGTGGCTGGTGGTGGAATTCCCCGTGATGCCGGGTATCCTGATGACACGAAGATATAACACGCGGTAAAACAAAGACTTGATTAGAGTACGGGATTTCGCATCACACTTGCAAATTCCCTACAAATTATAGTTATATTGCCCTTTACTAACGCTTTTACGAATAGGGCAAATAACTGCGACAGGAACAGAGTTCTGACGAAACTGTTATTTTAAGTGATGAATCTCGACTTATCACTGTCACAAATGACAAAACAGGTCGGCATCAAGGTAGAGACTTTTATGTAGAGCACAACAAAACGCCCAGCTCAAAATATTGTTTTCATGGGATTAGAAATTTTAAGACGACAAAAGTAAAAATACATGGTTTCGTGGTTCGAACTGTTGGAATTAAACCAAAAATCTGAAGAAATTGTTATTTTTGTTTCTCTGTCGTCTTCAGTCCGAAATCTCCGTTCGGTGCTGCTCTCTACGCTGGTATGTTCGGAGCATGTCAGTGTATCTCTGTACAACTGTTGAAACCTATATAAACTCGACACATTTTATTGAAATCAAAGCTAGGTCTCCATCTTCACATACTCCCCCCCCCCCCCCATGACTTCCGACTTCCCACGTTGAACAAATTAACGTTTCCTTGATGACTCAAAATGTGTCCCGCTAAACAACCTATTCTTCTAGCCAATTTGTGCCATGAAGCTCTCATTTCCCCTGTTCGATTAAGTACCACGTCCTTATTTACATGATGTAAACAACTAATCCTCGGCGATCTTCTGTAACACCACATCTCAAAAGAATCAGCTAGCTTCTCGTGTATATTACGTTACGCAGTCGCACAAGGCTACGTTCCAGACAAATACTATAGGAAAATTCGTCCTAACACTTACATTCTATTTTAGTATATTTCTCAATTTTCACCAACGATTACCTCGCTATTGCCAGTTTACGTTTTATATCCTCTTCTGCCATCGAATTAACTTGGTGTCTAAATAGCAAAACTCCTTCACTACTTTCTGTTTCTCATTTCCTAATTTTGTACCCTCAGCATCACCTGATTAACTTAAACCCAATTTCGTTATCGTGGATTTACTTTTGTTGACACTCCTCTAATAATCCTTTTCAAAAATCTATCTACTTCTTTCAAGTGATCTTCCAAGTCTCATACTGGGTCGACAGAATTATGATGTTACAAGCGAATCTTATAGCTTTTATTTATTCCTTCAGAACTTTATTTCCTTTTCCGAGTTTCTGCTTGATTTACTTTGTTGGTTGCTGGGTGTACACGATGGATAACATCGGGAACAGGCTACATGAACGCTCCAGGCATTGCTCGACTACTACTTCCCTTTCACGATCTTCGCTCTTATAATTACAGTCTGTACTATGTATTACATCTCTGCTACCTTCAGAATGTCAAAGAGTGTATTCCAGTCAATGTTGTCGAATCGTTTTTCTAAATCTAGAAATAACATAAATGTAGTTCTGCCTTTTCTTCAGTTTCCCTTTCATCATACGTGATGGAACCGTTTACACACTTCGAAATACGGGAATAAGGGCCAGGAATATTTTTCTCTTTCTTCAAAAACCTGACTAAAATATGTTGGGTATGTATAGGATGTGGAATGCAATCAGTTCCTTTAATTCAAAATGAGTTATGAGTATTAGCTTAACAAAAAGAAACTGAATACTTATCATAACACTCAAATACTTTTCTAAACTTTGATAATACTTTGTCAATTTGATTTTGTCACCAAGTTCGAAGATTTTTAGCCCTGGACGTTAGGTATGCTGATCTATATGTCTATATTTATAAATGCGCTCTTGTGCAGAAAATTCAATCTACATTTCTCATGTATATTATGGATAAGTGGTAAATTTCACTGTCTGCTTGTTAAGACATGGGACCTCTTCTTCATTGAAACTACATAACACGTAATACACAGGGTGTAAATTTTAATTTGACAAACCAGAATAACTCGAAAAATAAGCTTCACACAAAAAATGTTTAAAATTCAAAGTTGATTATTTTCGATGGTGACATCTGCAGGTGGTAAAATTAGCCTGCCACTCCAGACCCCTAGGGGTCGGGCGGGAGCCATCTTTAAAATTTCAAATGGAATCAATATAGAATCAGATTCTACATAATAAGCTATGTACATTTTGTCTTAAACATTTATTTTGATTCTTGGTAGTTGGCGCTGCAATTCAAGAAAATCCGTGTTCTCATTTTTACGTGGAAAATGGTTATGGATAAATAAAACATACTTATTTACTTCATAAGTTTTAATTCGCTAAAACTAAAACTCTCCCTCTCTCCCCATAGGGTGGGATTTGATAGGAGTTAGAGTTTTACAACTATTGACTCAAATATTAATTTTTTCCACAGATTGGGATAAGTTTTGTTTGTTTCGTGGTCATGAGGCCACAAAACATTTAATTATGAAACAAATCATCTGAATAGCTAACTAACTAACCAAACATCGAAATTTATGAAGTAAGTAAGTAATTTTTATTTATCTGAAACCATTTTCCACACACAAATGAGAATATGAATTTTCTTGAATTACAGCACCAACTACCATATCTTTAAGACAAAATGTACGTAGTTTTTTATGCCAGCCCAAGGGGCTGGGGTGGTGGGCTGATTTTAGAACCAGCAGATGATCCCCTCGAAAATAATCAACTTTGGATACTAAACATTTTTTCGAGTTATTCTAGTTCGTCAACTTAAAATTTATACCCTATATATTGTATTATGGAACCATATGCAACGCCATAAACGCTAAAGACAATTTTTTCTATAAACATGTCAGTCCTCCAACCTAATGCAACGATGAATTATTTTTAGGTGTGTGTACAACACAAACAAAAAGTGTTTAATTGAAGGAGAATTAATTCTAATAATTACATGTAGATTGTGACTGGCAAATGAGAAAAGGACACAGTGCCAAGAAAACAGAATCTAGAATCATAATGTGGGAAAGACCTGAATATCCACGGTGAATAAGGAATCATTTTCTTTAAGATATTCCTATGAATCCTCAAAGAACAACCTATTACTTCTATTGAATATTACATTATATGATCAGTGAGAAAAACTCGAATTCCTCTCCTTATGTAAAAAGTAACAAACAATTTTCAAATTGTACATTTCCATTCCCTTTATATTGATGCATGACACAAAAATGTATCGTGATTTGCAAGTACTTTAAAAATTGAACAAAGTAGATTGAAGATGCCTTAGAAATCTGTTCAAAAAACTTGCAGTCATTCCAGTTTTCTAAATAGACGTTCATTAGACTTTATTAAAAGTCATTTCTTTCTATCATATAATTAATTTATGATTAGATGACACCTGTTCTACAGATTAAAAATAATCTACATCATTGGAATTGTGAAAAATTATTTATTTTACATGCAAAAACAAACTTTTATGCTATTTTATACTGTGATTTGTCCTTAGTAATTTTACATTTTTAAAAAAGAATATTTGATTTCAGAAAATATCACAGCTGCCAAAATTTACAAATCATGGAATTAATAATTTTTATAAAAGCATGCGTTCCATAGAATCACACATGCATATTCCACACATGATCGTGTGAGGTGGATATTACATTAACCCAAGACTTATGAAAAATTCTTGAAATAACTGTCTTTTCACTAGCGTTTAATGTGACTTTCAGCTACAAATTATGTGAGTTATGTTTCCCTCGTCTGTATGTTACACACTGGTGTAATTGCTAAACATTACATCTTACCAAAGTCACACACAACGCAAAAATAAATTTGCACGTTTCTCAGAACTAACCTCTTCCTAAGGATATTAGTTACCCTAGAGATTCTATATGAGTTACCAGAAAGGCCATGTATTTTAGGGCAACAGCCAAAATCTTACACTGAAGTGCCAAAGAAACTGGTATAGGCATACTAATTCAAATACAGAGACATGTAAACAGACATAATGCGGCGCTGCGGTCGGCATCGTCGATATAAGACAACAAGTGCCTGCCGCAATCGTTAGATCGGTTCCTGCTGCTACAATGGCAGGTTACCAAGATTTAAGTGAGTTTGTACGTTCTGTTATAGTCGGCGAACGAGCGATGGGACACAGAATCTCCGAGGTAAAGATGAAAAATGGTTCAAATCGCTCTGAGTACTATGGGACTTAACTTGTGAGGTCATCAGTCCCCTAGAACTTAGAACTACTTAAACCTAACAAACCTAAGGACATCACACACATCCATGCCCGAGGCAGGATTCAAACCTGCGACCGTAGCGGTCGCGCGGCTCCAGACTGTAGCGCCTAGAACCGCTCGGCAACCCGGCCGGCGGTAAAGATGAAGAGGGGATTTTCCCGCACGACATTTCACGAGTATACCATGAATATTAGGAATCCAGTAAAACATCAAATCTCTGACATCGCTACGGATGGAAAAAGGTCCTGCAAGAATGGGACCAACGACGACTGAAGAGTATCGTTCAACATGACAGGAGTCGCTGCAGATTTCAATTCTGGGCCATCTACAAATGTCAGCGTGCGAACCATTCAACGGAACACCATCGATATGGGCTTATGGAGGTGAAGGTCCACTCGCGTAGGCTTAATGACTGCATGATACAAAGCTTTACCCCTCCCCTGGGCCTGTCGACACTGACACTGGACTGTTGATGACTGGAAACATGTTGCCTGGTCGGACGAGTCTCGTTTCAAATTGTCTTGAGAGGATGGACGTGAATGGGTATGGAGACAACCACATGAATGCATGTACCCTGCGTGTCAGTAGGGGATTTTTCAAGTTGGTGGAGGTTCTGTAATGGTGTGGGACGTGTGTACTTGGAGTGATATGGGACCACTGATACGTCTAGATACTAATCTGACAGGTGACATGTGCGTAAGCATCCTGACTGATCACCAACATCCATTGATGTCCAGTGTGCATTCCGACGGACTTGGGAATTCCAGCAGGACAATGCAGGCTCCA
Source organism: Schistocerca americana (assembly GCF_021461395.2). Lineage (NCBI taxonomy): Eukaryota > Metazoa > Arthropoda > Insecta > Orthoptera > Acrididae > Schistocerca > Schistocerca americana. The sequence continues at coordinate 556,487,941 of NC_060124.1, read as the reverse complement.
TATTTCCAAAACTGTTACAGAGTGGCTCCAGTAACACTCTTCTGATGGCCACCAAATTCCCCAGACATAAGCATTATTCTGCATATCTGGGATGCCTTGCAACGTGCTGTTCAGAAGAGATCTCCATCCCCTCGTACTCTTACGGATTTATGGACAGCCCTGTAGGATTCATGGTGTCACCTCCATCCAGCACTACTTTAGACGCTAGTCGAGTCCATGCCACGTCTTGTTGCGGCAGTTCTGCATGCTCGTGGAGGGCCCTGCATGGCATTAGGCAGGTGTACCAGTTTCTTTGACTCTTCAGTGTATTTAGATAGTAGTTCATGGAACTCTTTTATTCAATAAACAGATAATCTTTTTGTTTCTCAAAAAAATGCTAAACTCATCAGAAATAAATTCCCACAGCTGAAAAATCTAAATATTTATTTTAAATACAAGATATTTTAAAAATTAAATTTCTTAATAATATACAACATTCTATGTTGCTAATTCAGTTCTTGCAATTTTGCAAACTTCAGAAGATGTAGTTTGATTTTAATTATTCATTACTGAAAAACAGGAAGAAAATACAAACAGTAATTTGAACCATGACTGTTTCTAGAACTTTCCAGAAAGTCGTGTTCTAAGATATGGAATATATTCTTTACCAAAGCATGCAGTCGTTCTATAGTCTTTGTTGACGTCACGTGTACCAAGTAACTCATGCACCAAGCATATGTTCATTGTCTCAGTCAGTAGTTGACAATTCGTTTGTGTGATATGGTGGTGAGTGTTACACACCTGCAGATGTCAGTGCACTTGCAATGCTGACAGTGTTTCACAGCCAGTGGCCCCTACTCGAACGGCAGACAAAGGTACAGTGGCGAACTTGGGCCAGCCCCTGGCTACTCCAACAGCTGAGGCTGTTCCGAAGCCCAGTACGGCTATTACCCCTGCCACGTTGGCTCCCCTAAAGCCCACCAAACCGCAGAAAGCTTCTATACAGCACCAACAGCGGGTCAAATCACGTGGAAAACCATTTTATGTGAGGCTTCATCTGACTCTTCCCCAGAGCTGATGGAGTACGACGTATGTGTGGGGAAATCATATCGCCCCACGCCTGCCCCTCCACCTGCTGCAGTCGCCCCACCCAGTCGGAGAGACAGGATAAAGGTGCCACCCCCATCATAGATGGCTCCCATACTTCAGTGGAACTTGCAGGGGTTCAGGACGCATGTGCAGGAATTTCATCTACTCTCTGAGGGTAGACCACTGTGTCTGTGTCTCCAGGAGACTTATTTCCATCCATCATTCTCCCCTGAGCTACGAGGCTACACACTTCACAAAAAGGACGACCTGTATGGAGAGAGAGCTAGAGGAGGCGTAGGTATTTTCGTCAGGACGGACTACCACTCCTCGCCTCTCTCGTTTACGATGACATTACAAGCCGTCGCTGTGTCCGTGCACGTGTGTCATCCATTATTGACTGTATGTTGACTTCACTTGCCGCCACATGATGCACTTGATGAAGCGGCCCTCACCAATCTTCTTACCTCCCCCAGCCGTTCATTATTTGCGGCGATTTTAATGCCCACAATTTGCTTTGGGGCTCTGCAATTACCTGTCCCAGGGGTAGAGCAATTGAGAGGCTTCTCCTGTCATCCTGTACCTACTTGCTCCATGGAGGACAGAGCACTCACTTCTGCACAGCGACTGGGTCGTTCTCTGCCATTGATCTTTCGCTTTGCTCGCCATCCCTTGGCGCCAGTGTTCAATGGGAAGTGATCGCTGACTTGCATGGCAGTGATCACTACCTAATCTGGATTCACCTCAAGATGGCGTGGGCCTCGAAAGGAGACCACCAAGATGGGTGCTCAGTTGGACCGAGTGGACACTTTATAGCCACTTGGCCCAGTTTGAACACTGTGCGAATGTTGAGGCATGGGTGGATCATATTACCAAAACGGTCCACCACGCCGCTGAAGCATCCATTCCACAGTCCACAGGCCACTGGGAGAGGCAACCTGTCCATTAGTGGAGTGCTGAATGCTGCTCTGCAATCAGGACCAGGCGTGTGGCTCTGCATCGGTTCCCGTGTCGGCCGACTGCTGAGAATCTTGCAGCCTTTAGAGTGGCGAAGGCGAATGGCGCCACATTATTCGAGAGAGCAAGAAGAGGTTGTGGCAACAGTTCCTGAACACCATTAATCATTCCACCAAAAGTTCCATTGTGTGGGAGACCATCAGGAGAATTTCTGGGAGGTGCCCCTGTAAGGTGTCAGGCAAATCCAACACCTTCCATGAAAACCCTGACATGATAAGCAAATCCAGTAGTATGTCACATAGCTCCGAATAAATCGTGACATTAAATTAACTAAAGTAATACGAGTAACGAGTGAGCAAATGGAATACCACAGACTAACACAAGAATTCCTAAATGCATGTCATACCTTCCCACCGTGAGACAGATGCAGTTCCGAGGGGTGAAACGAGAACAGAAGCCGAGAGCAGAACCATGTTAAGCTGAAAGGCCCTACGATAAGGGACGGACGTACACCCACGTCGCCAGCTAACTGCTAGGACCACACCACCCGCAAGTTTTAGCGTGAGACTTTTTCGCGTCTCTGTTACGTTAGGACCACCCCCCAGCCCATGTTAAAAGCTAGAGCCCTCCAGAAGAACAGTATAGATCTTACGATAACGCTAAAAGGACCACACCAGCTGCAAGTTTTAGCGTGAGACTTTCTCGCGTCTCTGTTACGTTGCAAACTTTAAAAATATTGCCCCACCACGAAAAGTATAACGTTTCTCACTGGATAGACAGAATTTTTGTAGGTGGAGCTTAAGGTTAACATTGAGACCCTGATTGTTCAGATGAAAACACAGCCAGATAGTTTTTTTTAAACCAACTTCGGTAAACTGTAGTAAGGAGAAGTTAGGAGAGAGTTGCTTCCGAGACGGTGAGGTGAGCGGAGCTGTGTTGTCCGCCGCCACCTGACGAACACCGACGAGGTAATGAACGCACGTGATGCCGCATTTTTGAGCGCATAAGGCTTCATTCAGAACTGCAGAAGTCTCATCTGTTACATCCCCTTTCTACGTAATACTAGTGTCGGTCGTCAATTAAAGCTCATGGTGTTCACATTTGCCACTTGAAGTAAAAATCTGAAACTAGATGATTTTTCTGTTATATAGTTATTGAGAAACCACATCAGTCACTGTAATTTACGACAAGTTAGATAAGTAATTAAAGATAATTGAGGGTCACTGTAGACCATTTTGATAGTTTTCTCTTTTGTGAAACTTAATTTAAACCTAGATTATAGATGTGATATGGCATAGGTCATCCTTCGATCCATTGTAGAACTTGGAAACCCACTCAGGGAATATTCGTTGACATTTTTGTTGAACGCAGTTGGTTTTTACCATCCTGTATTAAAACATTTCCTTTTATCAATAGTGTAATTTATAAACGATGTTTTGTGAGTAGAATAAAATTTCCAATGGTAAACTTAACTGCTTTTTCGACGTTATTTTACCAGATAACTAAAAATAGGAAAGCCTTGACCCCCTTCCACTAAAGTTAGTTAGTATTAAGATTCCTTTACAGGGAGTGCAGTGGAGCTGACGCTGAAACCATTAAGTATTTGGTTATATCATCGCTAGTCTCACTGAACTCTTCTGAATTCTACATGTCATGTGTGTTCTGACGTCTCCTTACCAGCAACAGGACCCAGGTTCAAACTAATCAATTCCCTAAAAAACACGCTCAGAGCGTCGTTGCAGGAAAGTGGTAGGGAGACATGATATAGAACAAACAGACACCATGCAGAATGTTTAGAAAATGGCGACCCTGCCAGGATTGTAAAATACCATGATTGAAGGTCGACCACATGCCTAACTAGGTCAGAAAAATATCCTGTTGAAAAATTTTCGTACTAAAAATAATTTTTTTTCCTAAAATTTTAAATACTCGAAAACAGTAGCTGCAGCGATAGATACTAAGAAAGTGTCAGAGACAATAGCATAATTAAGTGCTGAATTTTAATATTGTTAGAATTAAGTTTTCTCCTCAATGTAAGCGCACAGGTAGCGGATACATCGTTGACAAGTTAGTTCTGACCCAACAAGTAAGTGAACGGATTGTCAAATAGTTCTAATGGCTCTGAGCACTATGGGACTTAACATCTATGGTCATCAGTCCCCTAGCACTTAGAACTACTTAAACCTAACTAACCTAAGGACATCACACAACACCCAGTCATCACGAGGCAGAGAAAATCCCTGACCCCGCCGGGAATCGAACCCGGGAACCCGGGCGTGGGAAATGGATTGTCAGTCTTGGTAGTGTCAAGTCGTGTGAACAAAAAGTTTATGAAACGGGTCAGATCGTATGAGCGCATGTTGACTCGAAGTAGGGCGCGTGAATTGCTTTTAAAACAGAAAATAAGGGATTCGGAGAGATTAGCAATGGCAGATCGAGACCTTGACCGAATTGAGGTAGAGACCCAGCATGAAAATGGACAGAGAATAGAGGACAGTACAACAGACGATGCAGTATCGCGAGAAATATGACATATAACGCACCATAACGAGGATAATGTACGTAAAAGCATAGAAAACGTTAAGTCAGCATACGACAGAGGAGCAGGAAAGTAGAGAGACAGTCGATGAGGATTCTAACTTGCGTCTTGAATACGTAGAACCCATAGTACAAGTAATCAGACCTCCCTCACCACAGAGTACAAGGAATGCGAGCAGAAACGTGTCACAGCACAGTTCAATGCAATCGGTTGCGAACCAACACTTGGTCGAAAACACAGAGCGTAGGACGTCAGAAGAAAACGCAATAGGACCCCCAATCTGGCAGAATTATTACAATTAATGACGAAAACCATGACAAGACAAAATAAAGAAATTGCGAAACAAATTAAAATTCAGAATGCAGAAATGACGAAACAAAATGCAGAAACGACGAAACAAATTGCAGAAACCACGATACAAATGCCTGAGATTAAAGAACAAAACAAAAAATTTCAGTTACACCTAAGTCATATTGAAGACGAGGCAAAAGAATCTCGAGAAGTGATAGGAAACTTAATAACAGGTCACAATCAATTGAGAACAGACACTGAAAAGGTACAAGCGGACGTACAAACATTGCGTAATGACTTTCAGGACGAGATCAACAACACCCAGGGAGAAGTCAAGAAACTAGAGAAACGGATAAACGTAATTACTAGACAAGCAGCAGGTACAGCGCGTGAAGTTGTTGAAAACAGTGTGTTACACAAACGTATCACAAAAGCAGCTCTGAAAAGATATGATAACGGCATAGTCAAAATAGAAGCGCAAACGAAGCGACAATTTCAGAAATTGCGAACAGAGTTGTTGCAAACCACTGAAGAGCGTAGTGAACAGGATCGAACAAGCACAGAGTCTGCAACCACATCCGTATCTGTAACAGCACCGGAAAAACAAGCAACTAACGAAGATATCATGCATTTGCGATTCCAGTCACAGGCGGAAAGTAACACATGTGAAATCACAGCCTGCACCGCAACGCGTTTCGAAACTCTTGATAAACAAACGGCACCACAAAAACATGCGGAACCACAAATGTATGGTTCAAGACAGTTTGGATCGTGCAATGAAGCAGCAATGTTACCCAGACAAGATACCGAACCAATGCCTGACAATGGAAAGCCAGGTCGCGAAGAGTACAGTACACTGCATTCAGCTACACGTTCACAACCGATGGAAGAAAATTATTGCGTACCACTCCAACGATACTACGCAAGGGTAGGCGAAAGTTACAGTGGATCTACCACAACCGGAAAGAACGACGGGAGAAATGATCAGAAACAAAAGTGGCGAAGAATCGCGAATTTCATATGGAACTATGACGATGTACGACAACGATCATTTCCTCACAGTCAGAAAATTTCAGCACTTTTGAGAAGGAAACTCATTACATCCACGAACTTTTATTGATCAATTCCGAGTAGGATTACCAGAACACTGGACGCTAGCACACAAATTAGACTTTATATGTGCACACATGTCAGGAACAGTCGCAGAAACCATGCAGAATGTTGCAGCGACATGCCGATCGTACGAAGATTTCAGAGAGAATTTTCTCTCACGATATTGGTCCAGCGAAGCACAGAACAGAGTGAAGTACGAATTATTACAGAACCCATATTTTGAAAAGTCAGGAGAGAAGAGTCCCGTGAAATTTTTCGAATTAATGGCAGAGAAAAATAAATGCTTAGATGTACCATACACTGATGGAAAGTTGATTCAATTATGCGCGATGAAGCTACCATTTAAATACCAGCAATCATTAGTAGGTCGCGGAGGCAATGACGTCGAAGCATTTAAAGGTATTCTAAGGGAACTAGAGTTCATATTTTCGGAAGATGACGCTAGAAAAAGACGAAGCGCACGTGAAAACGAAAGCAAAAAGCAGTGGAATCCACAAGACACAGTACGAAGAAACTATAATTACGAACCATGTGATAACTTCGCACCAAGAAACGACAATAGATTTCAACAAATAACCGGTTATGGATTTAGAAGAGAATATGGCAATAACTATAATTTGCCCATGAACGACAACAACTATCACAGAGGAAATAACGACAACTGGAACGGGTACTAGAGAACCAATAGACCGACAAATTATCAACAAAGAAACCACTATCAACAAGCTGAACAAGAAAAGAGAATACAGATAGAAGAGGTGGAGGTAAGACCACCAAACCCCGAAAAACGTTCGAATTGACAGCTAAGCGCCCATGCCAAAGAGAATGACGCGCCGACCCAGGACAATTGCAGCACCTTGAACAGAGAAGTAAAAATCTTATCACGAGAAGAGAAGAAGGAAGAAACAAATCCGCAGGGACTAGAAGAAAACGAAGACAAGAAAATGACAATATCGTGTTGGGACGAAATTAATTGAGAGAATACTGACGAGGAAGATGAATTATCAGAGGCATGCACAACGAATGTACGAGGAAAGGACGAAGTAATGAGTATTGCAGAGCTATTTAAGATGGAAACTAGGGAAAGCGAATTCAATGAGGATAATGAGCAGTCGACAGAAGTTGAAAATAAGTTACGGGTGGGCACACAACCCAACGTATATAATGAAGGAAGTTGTGAAGCGATAATTAGAGCATTTAGATGTGATTATGTGGAAGTAGCGACGAAGAAGGAGAAGATAGACGAGGATGAGGAAAAAGTAGAGGATGTTGAAGAAAGCGTAAATGAAGGAAGAAATAGAGAAGAGGAAATAAAAGAGAGAGAAGTAGCAGTCGAAGCTTATCCTACAGAAAGTTCGAATTCACAAGGGAAATTCCTAAAAAGACTCATGTATGATTCAGTGGAGGATTTGTTGATGCAAGAAGAAGAAGAACAGAACCAACCCTTTCAAATTCAACCCATTGTGAAGGCCATGGTAAAGCATATCCCAGTCAATATTGTAATTGATAGCGGAAGTGAACTGACTGCGATCTCAGAAAATTTATTCATGCAGTGTAATGCCAATGAGGAATTGCCAGTTCTGAAAACACGTAAGATTACAGTAAGAGGTCCTATTAGAAACAATGCTGCGGAAGTTACGAGACAAACAAGGTTAACTCTTTCGTGTCAAGGTCAAAAGATCGAAGCCAACTACGTGATTATACCTAAACTAACTGTAGATTTGATTACAGGTGCAGATTTTTTAAATGAGAGATGAGCGATAATAGATATGTGGAAAGGTTGCGTAACATTCGGGAATGTCACACTTCTCTTTGAGCAAAAGCTAATATTAAAAGAACTACCAGTTATAAACAAACAATTAAGAATGATGCGAGATAAAGAGGATGAAGAATTAGAATGGTATGCACAAAAGGGGGAATCGCCTCAACTCATGTTAGAAGTCCACAAAAAAATCGACAAAACATTGCAAGGAGTTCAAGGTATTTCGGAACACAGTAAAAGAGAATTAGAGGGTATTTTACGAAATAAAGTAGAGTTATTTTTACCTGAGACTGGCAGTTTTAAACACTTTCAGTACAAGTATGAAGTAAAACAGCACAAACCATTTAGAGTGCCACCCTATACAATCCCATTAAGCTACAGGAATAAAGTATTCCAGGAGATATCTAAAATGTTAGATGATGACATTATTGAACCAGCTACCTCCACATATAACAGCCCACTCCATATTGTACAATAACGAGATGGGAGCATCAGGTTAGTGCTCGATTCATGACAGATCAACACAATCATAATCATTGAGACAGATCGCCCAGAAAAATTAGAGGAATGATACAAAACTTCCATGTTGCTAAGATATTTTCATCAATTAATTTACGAAGTAGTTTCTGGCAAATAGAATTAGCCCCAGAATGTAGAAAATTTACAGCATTTATCGTATTCGGTAGATGTTACCAGTTTAAACGATTGCCATTTGGTTTAAACGTATCATCAGCAGCGTTTATTAGGGGATTTAATACTATACTCAGTCCTGAAATTTTACAAAAAATTACTTGTTATGTTGATGATGTGATTGTAGCAGAACCCTCTTGGGAACATCACAACAACACATTAAATCAGTTTTTACAGATCATGAAGGAGCATGGAGTCACAGTAAATATAACAAAATCCAAATTTGGAAGGCGAGAGGTCAAATTTCTAGGACACATAATTTCAGAGAAAGGGGTAATACCCGACCTAGAAAAAGTAACGGCAATCAAAGAATTATGTACTCCATATAATAAGAAAACTCTCAGAGGATTTCTAGGTCTCACCAGATTCCATAAAAAATTTATTTGGATCGACTCTCTCGCAACACTACGCCTATGTGCATTGACTGGAAAAAACACGCCATGGGTATGGGATCAACACGCCAATGAAGAATTATTAAAAGTGAAAAACGCACTAAAAACATCACCAATTTTAACACATCCTGATCTAACACAAAATTTTTGTATGGCCACTGATAGCGCGAAAACAGGTTTAGGAGTTGTTTTATTCCAAGAATACGAACAGGCAGGGCTAAGATCATATAGAACAATTGCATTTGCCAGTCGTGTACTCACAAAAAGCGATAAAAACTATTCAGTCACGGAGCTGGAAGGAAGCATTGGCCATTGTATGGGGCTTCCAACGTTTTCGATACTTCCTATTCGGATGAAAAACAAAAGTATACACTGACCACAAAGCATTAGAATTTCTGTTATCCGCCAAACTAGCTCATGGGAGGTTAGCCAGATGGATGTTAACACTACGAGAATTTGACTTCACTATTACACACATACCAGGACCAGCGAATGTATTAGCAGATGCTTTATCACGATGTCCACAGTGTGCATCCAATAACATAGGTTTGCAAGCAGCGGAAGACCAGTTTACAATGTACTATAAGAAACAAATACCTTTCGAAAACTACATTACGACAGCATTGGAAAACATAGGCAAAGAACAGGACAAGGATCCCGAAATACTAGGAATCAAACACAAGTGGAGAAGTAAGGATTTTCCAGACATTCGACAGCACTATCTCGTAAAAAACAATGTTTTATTTTTTAGACGAAATGTTACAACGAATGAATGGTTAATTTATATCCCAGACGAACTAATTAATAACTACATATAGTATACACATTTAAGTAATGGCCACTTTGGACCAAAGAAATGCTGTTTTAAAAATAAAACAAACAAGCTGTTTTCCTAATACGGAAAGACGAATTCGAACAGTATTAGTGAAATGCAAAAAATGTATGAGGGCTAAACATGTCACTTTCCAAACCAAACCACCTATGTTTCAAATAATCCCTAAAAAATTAAAACAAATAGCTGCAACAGATTTGATGGGGCCACTCCCATGCACAAAAAATTAATATATTTTCATATTTGTCGTTTTGGAACTTACTTCTAAATATGTTACCGTCCATTAAAATGGGCACCAGGTCTTACTATAAGTAAAGCATTTAGACAAGATTTTCTCAGACAAGTAGGTCGAGTGGAATGAATAATTTCGGATAATGGCCCACCATATAAATCAGTGCAATGGCAGAACACGTTAAAACAGCACAATATAAAACCCATCTACATATCTAAGTACAAACCTAGCGTAAATCCAGCAGAACGATCTATGAAGGACATAGGCACTTTATGCCGATTATATGCAGGAAAAAGACACAACACTTGGGATATATACCTTAAAGATTTTCGAGAAGTAATAAATGAAATGCCACATAGCACTACACTACTGCCTCCAGTTACTGTACTTAAAAATATTGAACCCCCAAACATAACAAGAGAAAATGTTAGATTTCCTATTGTACCATGTAGACAGCACAAACAAGTCATAGCAACAGCACTCTCCAACATCAGAAAGGCAGCCATTAAAAGAAAAGAAAGAGGAGATAGAACAACAATTAAAAGAACATTCGCAGTAGGCCAGAAAGTATTTGTAAAAGCACACCATCTCTCCAGCAAACAGAAACACAAAATACATAAGCTTTACGCTGCAGACAAAGGACCTGTCATAATTAGCCGAATTGCTCATGATAATGCTGTGGAACTAATAAACCCAAAAACAGGCAAAACCTTAGGACTTCACCATGTGAGCCATATCAAAAAGTTTGAAGATTAATTTTTTTACTGGTAAATAATCAGCACAATATTTCAAGATTATGTTGCAGATAAGATCGTCAGGAGAAAGAAGAATGAAGAGTGAGGAAGGTGGGAAAAAGAAAGTAGTTTCAATAAAAACAACACAAAAAAATAACACCAATAGTACCATAGATTAAGGTGAAGGGATAAAGTGTAGATAGTCTAACAACATGAAATACTAAAATGCTATACACCACGACACTACACAAAAATAAAATAAAAAACTAATTTGAGGATTCTTGTAGAAGTTAAGACTCAAAATATCTTAGAATTGTAACATGGAAAGGGCGCCGAAATTTGTAAAGTTTTTTAAGAAGGCATAAAACAATGTCGGTACTAGACATATGTTAGATGATTATAAGTAAAACTTTTTGTAAGAACCATTGTAAAAACTCCAGCAAGAACCAGATGCAACGACCCACAAGTTGCAACATGAGAAGTATCAAGAAAGAAAAGGATGTAATTAGCAAGACACGGTTCCTACAAGGCAGAAGCATCAAGAGAAGGGAAAGGACAGCGACCGATGCACGGACAGACAAGCAAACACTGGACTTTCACTGCTCGTAAACCCCGGGACGCCTCCACTCAGCGGAGCGAACAAAAAGCGGCTCAACGAGAAGACTGCTTGTGCAAGCCACCACTGGCGAAAAAATACGTGTAAAAGTCACAATACTGCTATTAAACAGCACGCTGATGCACGAAACTGAACAAAACTTCCACAAAGTAAAAATGACACGCCCAAACAATTTATCAAACTGTTACTAACAGGAGAACTTCAAAGCGACTAGTTATCAATAAATATTTCCATATCCTGCCCAGAGAAGAACCAAGAAGCAAGTAAGAAGCAGAGAAAAAGCAGGAAGAACAGAAGTTAAAGATTCGCAAGATTGAGGCCAAGAAAGAAGATGGGTGAAGAATAGACGACATACCTTCCCAAATCCCTATCCTAATGTAAACTAGTTGTCTGCAAAGTATTACAATGAAAAACGACAAGTTTCAGCGACACATAATGATGACTTTCATGCATACAAAGCCAGTAAACCACAAGATTCTGCACTCACAGCTCCATTCCATTATGGGACCTCCACAACAGCAACACACACTTGCAAAGCCAACAAGGAACGACGAATGAAGCTGTACATCAAATACTTGCCCACATCCATCTCACTCAAGTCCATCACCTTCGTGCAAAAACATTCGCCAACCTCATGCTTAAACATTCATAGGATTGTGTGACTGTGTGAAATCAAATTATGTGATGTAGGAATTGTGCAAAAGAAACGTGTGAAAAACTAAATACGTTGAGCACACCAGACAGCTAATAAACTACAAAATAACAGCCATTGACTATGGACTTAAGTAAAAAATAGACTACCGATAAAAAAGTCATTAGTTCTGAAATGGACAGTATATAAAGAACAAAAGTAAGGCATAATAAACACTAAAACTATATGCCACTTATTTTCTCCTCATAAAAATAAAAGAATAACTATATTTTGCTTATTTTCTCCTTATAAAAACAAAGAATAAAAAATTATCTTGTTGGATGTTTTCCCTTTTTTTTAACATTTGTACCATTTGTTAGGATAATATCTCAATACTTGTGTATGTATATTTCTTTGTCAAAGCAATTCTTGGAAATAATTCTTATTTGTTAGTGTAACAATGTTGAAATGAGTGTCTAGAAACAAAAACATTTTACTTGTACATGATATTTAGAAAATGTGTTAGGAATAGATTTTACTTAATTCTACTACACACTTAAATAAAGAAAGAAAATAATTAAAACTTCATTATAATAATAATAATAATAATAATAATAATAATAATAATAATAATATAAAAATATTCTTCTCTTGTCAATATAAACATATTTTTGAGAATAATGTGGAAGAATATAAAAATATAAATTAGTAATATAAACTAGCATAGAACCAGAATAACATGGCTGAACGGTAGGTGACAAAATTTAGATAAAGGAATAATTTTTGACTGGCTTAGACAACGATTCAGTCATTGCCTAACTTCAGCGAAAAAATTAAGTTCTAAGTGTGGTGATATGTAAGATGTCAGGCAAATCCAACACCTTCCATGAAAACTCTGACATGATAAGCAAATCTAGTAGTATGTCACATAGATCCGAATAAATCGTGACATTAAATTAACCAAAGTAATACGAGTAACGAGTGAGCAAATGGAATACCACAGACTAACACAAGAATGCCTAAATGCTTGTCATACCTTCCCACCGTGAGACAGACGCAGTTCCGAGGGGAGAAACGAGAACAGAAGCCGAGAGCAGAACCATGTTAAGCTACAAGGCCCTACGATAAGGGACGGACACCCACTTCGCCAGCTAACCGACAGGACCAACCCCCAGCCCATGTTAAAAGCTAGAACCCTCCAGAAGAACAGTATAGATCTTACGATAACACTAAAAGGGCCACACTAGCTGCAAGTTTTAGCGTGAGACTTTTTCGCGTCTCTGTTATGTTGCAAACTTTAAAAACACCACGAAAAGTATAACGTTTCTCATTGGAGAGACAGAATTTTTGTAGGCGGAGCTTAAGGTTAACATTGAAACCCTGATTGGTCAGATGAAAACACAGCCAGATAGTTTTTTTAAACCAACTTCGGTAAATTGTAGTAAGGAGAAGTTAGGAGAGAGTTGCTTCCGAGACGGTGAGGGTGGAGCTGCGCCGCCCGCTGACCCCCTGAAGCTGCCTAACCAACGACAAGGTAATGAACGCACACGATCCCGCATAACAGCGCATAAAGCTTCACTCAGAACTGCAGAAGTCTCATCTGTTACACCTCCGTTTTGCGTAATACTAGTGTCGATCGTCAATTAAAGCTCATGGTATTCACATTTGCTACGTAAGTTAAAATCTGAAACGCGATGATTTTTCTGTTATATAATTATTGAGAAGCCACATCAGCCACTGTAATTTACGACAAGTTAGATAAATAATTAAAGATACTCGTAATTGAGGGTCACTGTAGACCATTTTGATAGTTTTCTCTTTTGTGAAACTTAATTTAAACCTAGATTATAGATGTGATATGGCATAGGTCATCCTTCGATCCATTGTAGAACTTGGAAACCCACTCAGGGAATATTCGTTGACATTTTTGTTGAACGCAGTTGGTTTTTACCATCCTGTATTAAAACATTTCCTTTTATCAATAGTGCAATTTATAAACAATGTTTTGTGAATAGAATAAAATTTCCAATGGTAAACTTAACTGCTTTTTCGACGTTATTTTACCAGATAACTAAAAATAGGAAAGCCTTGAACCCCTTCCATTAAATTTAGTTAGTATTAAGATTCTTTTACAGGGAGTGCAGTGGAGCTGACGCTGAAATCATTAAGTATTTGGTTATATCATCGTTAGTCTCACTGAACTCTTCTGAAATCTGCATATCATGTATGGTCTGGCGTCTCCTTACCAGCAACAGGTCCCAGGTTTAAACTAGTCAATTCTCTAAAAAACACGCTCAGAGCGTCGTTCCGCGAAAGTCGTAGGGAGACACGACTTAGAACAGACAGACACCATGCAGAATGTTAGAGTCTTAGCCACAGTACATGGGGAGCCGACAGAACTTGTCTGCTCCAGTTTTACATGGCGTTTGTGCGATCTCGGCTCGATTATGGGTGCACGGGGTATGGGTCTGCGAGGCCCTCTTACTTAAGGGGCTCGGGAATGCCCTATACTTGCAATGTTAAAATAACGCTTATAAATTACATCTTTCCTCACAAAGTATTTGAGGTAGGAAGTTGAGCTTTTTACAGATTATTTATTGGAATATGGGCTACAACTTAACATAGGGATTTTACAAAATTTTAGTTCAGTTATTAAAGATGATTTTTTTTCAATTGTAATGAAAATTCACAACATTTTTTTGCAATTTTTTATTTATATATTCAAAAATATACAGTTTTTTGGAAAAAGGCTGTGTTAAATTATGCAGAAGGTACTGTGTAACATTTACTGAAAGTTTGAAACAAAGATGTTTGGAAGATCCTTAGAAAACATGTAATTAGTATGAGAAAATAAAAGTTTTGGGAATCGAGCGACAAAGATTGGATTAACTTTTTAGTGCATTCCAGGTCCATAGGATGGATTATCTTCATCCTCTGCAAACTCCTCCTCCAGCTTCCTCTTGTTCCTCCTCCTGTTTACTCTTGCTTGTATTTCTAGACTCTTTACAGCCCTGTCTGCAGCCCTAAGGCATTCCTTGTCTAAAGCAAGCATCGCTCGTTGTTGTGTTCGTAGATTTTGCTACCATTTTCTTCAGTTGCAGTTACTGCAACACTGTTCCAAAAGGTGGTCATGTATGAGCACATTTCAGTTGTATTTCACTAGCAAGTCCTACGTGCTTTATTATGGAGAGTCCCAGACCAACTTCACCACAATGAATACATCTTACACAGTTTGAAAAAATTCCTTTGAGAACCGACATATCAAATATTTCATTCACATCCGATTCGCCCATAAAACATTCATAGTTTTCACTCATTGAACCAAGCTTCTTCTGTGAAGTATTTTCTTTCCCACTTTGACTGCTATGGGCAGGTGTACTTGAGAGGTTAGGTTCACTCACTTGATTATCGTCTTTATTGTTTACAGTAATAACACATACCTTTGGCTTTCCAACATTTCTCCTTTTCTTAAAAGCCTTCAGAGGATTTATAATAACTTTACTTTTACTCATTATTATACCTCAACAAAACAGAGACTCAAGAAACAGAATTAATTACGAATATTTTCGAGATAACGACAGAGTAAATAAACATGAAACAATCGACAATCACACCAGCGATATATATTGAACCATCACAGGTTAGCCACAACACATACTTTATCTCACATCACTAAAATGTACCTGATGAACACGGACGTTAATAATAACACCATTTGACAGCAGTTTAACAGCGCCACAGTGGGTCACGCCCATGTAGAACACATTTAAAAAAAATTTAAAAATAGTTGTAGTCTTCGGAATTGAATAAATTATATATCTATTAAAAGGTAATAGTCTGCAGATTCAGAAAACGCAAAAAAGTAAAAATTGAACTTTTCATGATTTTGAGCCTTTCCGGAGCCCCTTAAAGATGTTGGACGTTGTGCACTATGAAGGGCTTCGGTTGGCCATGAGGTATTCAGAACTAGCCCCATACCAAGCCTCTGTGCAGAGGCTGCTGAACCGCCACTTCATATGCGGCGGCGGCTGCGTACGGTGCGCCAGGCTTATAAAACTTTCTCCACACCATACACACCTGCATACCATACCGTTGCTCAGCTTCCTCTGGCACGGCTATTTCATAACCGGCAACGAGGGACGTGGTCCTATGTGATTCGCGCACAGGTTTGCCTCTCTGCGATGGATATGGCTGGTCTTCATGTTTTCCGTCGCGGTTGGAGCATATTTCCACCTTGGCTCCTCCGGAGACCCAGAGTTATTTTAGATTTGACTAATTTTAAGAAAGATAGTAGAGCAGATTTTACATTCCAATCTCAGTTTTTTTAACATTTTAGATGCGCATCGCGGTTTTACAGTCTTTTACACTGATGGCTCCAAACAGGAGAATTTCATTGGCTGTCCTGTAGTGTTCCCTGATCATGTTACCCGGATTCGCCTCCCTAATGAATACGACGTTTTCGCAGCGGAGCTCCACGCGATCCTGAGGGCACTGGAGCGGATGAATCGTGTTCGGGGCAATCGATTTCTCCTCTGCTCCGATTCTCTTAGTGCCTTACAGTCATTGCAGAATCTGTACCCAACTTAGGAGATGGTCCAGCTGATATATGACCAACTGTACTTGCTCCAACGGCGGGGTAAGGAGGTGTCCTTCTGCTGGGTGCCTGGTCGTGTAGGAATATAGGGCAATGAACAGGCCGATCGGGCTGCCAAGGAGGCCTGCAGAGAGCAGGATGTTGTCCAGTGTCCTATTCCCTTGCAATCTGTCATTTCTGCACTCGACAAGAAGTACATGGAGTTGTGGGAGAAAGAATGGCTGGCGGTGACGGCCAATAAACTGCGGTTGGTGAAGTCAACAACTCGGCCGGGTGCTCAGGCGGGAAGAAGTGACCCTCACGCGCCTTCGGATTGGGCACTGTCCTCTCACACATAGCTTTCTATTACAGCGGGATCCCCCGATTTGTGATGCTTGTGGTGTGCACATCTCGGTCCGGCACATTTTTACAGACTGCATTTTATACCGTGATGCAAGGGCAGAAGCACAAGTTGATGGGGATCTGCCCTGTGTTTTAGTCAATGATGAGAGGTGTCTATCTAGGGTTTTAAAGTTTTGTAATGTGTCTGGACTCTGGCCTAAACTTTTAGGCTGGAGGTGTTAGCGTATTGCACAGTGGCTGGCTCCTCCTTTTTTCCTTGCAGCCAGCCAGCCACTACCATGTCCTATATTGTTTTTTTCCCTCTACCACTTTCTTCCTGGGTTGTCCATGTTTTACTGCTAGCGGCATGCTTCGTCCCACGCTTCGGTGTGGGTAGGCACATATTTTTCCAAGCTTGTTTCCTGTGTTTTACTTTCTGTTTTATCTTATTGTTCTGAGTCTTTTCTTGACACCCGTCTCAATCTGTTACTGAGCGGGCGCTGAAGACCTTGCCGTCGTGCGCCCCTAAAACCCTCTCCATCCATCCTGTGATTCGTTGCCATCATGAAAAAGGCATATTGGTATGAAAAGAGTTTTCTTTGATAAGTTTTAATGTCCTACAAGAAAGACAAATGGGAAAGAAAGCATCATAAATTGCTATTGTAAATAAGCTCCCATACTATGAATTCGAAAACCGCTACTCCATCACTAGACAACGAAGAGAAGTACTCTTGAGTTGGGAACTACTATACAGATGAGTACAAACATTTGTTCACGTAAGAATTTTCTTAAGAACTTTATTTATTATCCACATTTCTCATAATAATAGAAAATAATGTACTGCAGAAGTTGTGTTCATTGCTACCAGAGTACATATTTTGAGCTTAATATTTGCAAAAGTGTTTGTTTCTTTACGGAGGAAGTAAAGTGCAACCTCATACTGCGTTCTTAGCTGTGATGGAGCGGCACTGTGGGAATGTGGTATTTGAATCTTCGAATAGGTGCCTGGTTCATAGAATTACAGTTGGTGGCAGATTCCGTCTATTCTCAGTATGATACCAAAATTGCATGTTTAAAGTCGGTGGTAGACTTGAGACATAGTCCGAAACCGTAATAAATACTCTTCCTGAAAATTATTTGGAACAGTTTGTTCATTCCCCGACGAAGTGTAAATGGTATTGATAAGATGCTAGATCTCTTAGTGAAAAATAATTCTGAGCAAATAGCGTCATAACTGATAGACAAAATCGGAAGCACAAGGAAGTTCTAGTGAGATAGCAACAAAATCCACCAAGAATTAAAACAAAATACATGTGCTTGAAACAAAAAATATAAACTCGCTTGACTCGTTGTTAAGAGCTAGTCCAACTATACTATGTTAGGTTAGAAAATGTAGCTAAATTTGAAGAAATGGTGTTGGCTGCAGTTAAGAGTTTTGTACGAAGTAAATTAATAAGAGACGGGAAAGTTCACCCGTGGTACACAACCAGGTGAGGACACAGTTGGAGAACAGAAAAGCATTCCACATTTAAAAGAACGCATCATCTGCAAATCGGCAACAGTTTTCAAATGCTCGGTACATAGTGCGTACGTCAATGCGAGACATTTTAATAATTTCGGGAACGAAATTCTGTCTGGAAATGGGGCAGAAAGTGCTAAGAGGTCCTCGTGGAATGCAATGTATACTAACGACAAGACACAATCTATACTTTTACTACGTAATGACGAAGGTAATGTTACCGATGGCAGTGCCGCTAAAGTAGAATTACCAAACACGGCTTTCCGAAAGTCCTTCAACAAAAAATATGCCTGAAATTTTGAAAAACACGATTCGAAACAACTACTAACATGAGCAGTTTTGTAGCAGATGCCGTCAGTGAAGCGAAGCAGCTTTTATCGCTTAATAAGAGCAAGTTTTCCCGTCCTGATATGCTATTGTAACTATTTTACTTACACACCTTTTCGATGTTCTGTGGACGAGTGTACTTGTATTTCAACATCCGCATCTGTTCCCTATAGTAGAGTTAATGGTAGATGGTACATCCCGTTGCACCACCTACAATGGTGTTGTCTGTTCTATTCACGTTTGGAGCGCGGGAAGAATGACTGTTCAAATACCACTGAGCATTTGTAATTAATCTCGCCCCCACGATCCATGTCGGAGCGATATCTACAGGATGGTAGTATATTCCTAGAGTTATCGTTCATAGCTGGTTGTTGAAACTTCGTAAGTAAACTTTTTCGGGAAAGTTTACACCTATCTTCAAGTGTGTGCCAGATCAGTTCTTTCAGGATCTCTGTGGTACACTCCTGTGGGTCAAGCGAATCTGTCACCATTGGTGCTGCCCTTCTCTGTGTAAGTTCAATGCCCCCCTTAGACCTGCTTGTTAGGGCTCACACACAGTTGAGCAATATTGTACGTTGGGTGACGAGTGATTTGTAAGCAGACTCCTTTGTATACTGATAGTATTTCAGCAGTATTCTGCCAACAAAGCGAAGTCTATCACCTGCTTTATCCACGTCTGAACCTATGTGATCGTTCCACTTCATGTCCCTACGAAGTGTTACATTCAGGTATTTATAAGAGTGTACTGATTCCTACTGTGACTCACGGATACTGTACTGGTAAGAGACTACGTTTTTATTTCGTTTTGTGAAGTGCAGAATTTTACTTCTCTAAAAATTTTAAGCAAGTTGAAAATCTGTGCACCACTTCGATGTCTTATTAAGATGTGGCAACATTTGTGCAGCTTATTTCTGACTGCACTTCATTGAAGATAACTGCATCATATGTGGGAAGTCTGAGGTTACTATTGACATTGTTAGCAAGGACATTAATGTACGCTTCCAGAATGTCTTATGAGAAAAGTCTGATTTTCGTCTTACGTTTTCGATACTTTCGAAATCCGTGTTGGTTGGCACGGAAGAAGTTCAAGATACCTCATTACGTTTGAGCGCAGAGTAGATGTATAAAGATTGTAAAAAAAAAAGAGTGTCAAGGATATCTGACGGCAGTTTTGTGCATCACTTCCCTTATGCTTGTATATCAGTGCATTCTTCCAATTACTGGCCAGGGATTTTTTTTCAATGGATCTACGGTAGATTATAGTTAACTCAGCAGAACCTGATAAGGATTGCATTGCACCATAGCACTCCTTCTTCAGGCCACAAGTGGCCCATCGGGACCATCCGACCGCCGAGTCATCCTCAGTCGAGAATGCGGATAGGAGGGGCGTGTGGTCAGCACACCGCTCTCCCGTTCGTTATGATGGTTTTCTTTGACCGGAGCCGCTACTATTCGGTCGAGTAGCTCCTCAGTTGGCATCACGAGGCTGAGTGCACCCCGAAAAATGGCAACAGCGCATGGTGGCTGGATGGTCACCCATCCAAGTGCCAGCCACGCCCGATGGCGCTTAACTGCGGTGATCTGAGAGGAACCGGTGTAGCCACTGCGGCAAGGCCGTTGCCTCCATTGCACCATAGAACTCTGTTCAATTTTCACGATCACAGCTGTTTCTCAACGACACTGACACTGATATGCATTACACTCATATTTTCGGTGGTACGAGAATTTACCTGGGGCAATACTCGCGGATTTTCCTTCGTAAAGGAACTTTCGAAAACGCAGTTAAGCATTCTGCTTTTGCTTTGCTACTCTATATTTCAGTTCCTGACTTGTCCTCGTGTCTGGACACCAACGTTGTTCCCAGTAACAGCCTTTACATACAATCAGAATTTCTTTAGGTCCTGTAGGAGATCATTTGGTAGTATTCTATGACAATAGTCATTGTAGACTTCACACATAGCTCTGATGACAGCCACGCGCATATCGTTCAGCATCTTTCCGTCTTTAGCCCTATGCTTTGTTTTGTATCTGTTACACAATAATTACCGCATATTGTTTTACATGTACACAAAAGTACCTAGTTTTATCTGTCTGAAACGCTGAGGTGCTTCTGCCGAGAATAAACAAACCAGAGCAAATCTGAAAAGTTACATGGTAGCCACGTTGTAGCGTTTGAGGCTCTGAAGGGATTAGGGTCGCGTCTCCTCGATGCCATTTTCTTTTTCACTGTATTGTGTCTTGATGTTTTAGAAGCGTAACAAAAATATAACCAAGGTACGTCGAAGAAGATAATACACTGCATCGCAGACGGGTATACGACACAGTCATTTACTGCCAGGATGTGTCAGCGTACGCAGACCACAAGAGACAACGTTCTGGCACTCGTCCAGTATGATTGCTTCACTGCACGTGGAATGATAGCCATGTGAAGTGTTCAATCTCACTGTGCCCAGAAATGGCGCGAGACAGTGGTACAAAGCCAGCTTCGAGGGCCTGGCTTAAAAATGGTGTCAATGCCTCAGTAAGATAATGTGTTAGTAGACACATGTATGGAACGTCCCTTTAAAACGCCGTCCAACTCCTTAACGAGACCATTTTCTCTGGATGCTCGAAAATCTAAACCGAAAGAGGTCCTCTCTAATCAGGAACTTTATAGGCTTGCCTTCGCTGAATTGAATTAAGAGCGTGACAAGCACCACATGATCTTTTCAGATGAGCCATGATTTAAGACGATGAATGAGGGTCCGGTGATGGTTTACAAGCCGTGGAGAACGTGCTAGGAGCCACATCCATTTGTTGGCTGGACTGCAGTCTCGTGCTGCGTGTGGATGTCATCACATGGCGCCAGAATTTATCCTCATCTCGCCTTCGATCAGAATCTGCACGTCATGAAACATACTATGCTGACAGTTGTGGGGATGTTCTATCCCTGTGGAGTGATCTAGTTCCAGTGGGATCGCTCACCGGTTCACACGAGTCATACAGTTCAGCAATGGATTTTGCAACAGGATACCGTAGACCTAATCGACTGGCCTGTACGAGCACCGGACTTGAATCCCATAGAAAATTATGGGCCAAACTGAAGAGCGACATGAACTTATACAGACCTACAGCGGCTCCAACCACACCTGACCAACTGCAGGACCTTGTATTGGATACACGGGAGTCTCCTGGACGATGAGACGTGTTTCCAGAGGCTGACCGCCTCCAAGCCTCGTGTGATGAGGCTGGCCAGTGGTGGGTTGACCTCACACTAGCCTCGTCCCTAATGTGAACCTTTACGTGTCTCACGTTACTCCATATTAAACCATTTGATAGAACTGTACCTTCGTTAACTGGAAATCCATGGGACATCATTGCACTTTAAATTTTACTTACTGAATTCGTGCTACTTAACAATACATGTAAATTTGAAAACAAATGCACAAAAACGTCAGTTTGAATCAAAATAGAAATGGTGTCTGCGTATGAGACAGAGAAAATAATTTCAACCAATGTAAGAAGAAATTAGAATTATATATTAATACCTTCAGCTTCTGACAGGCGTTGATATATATCTTCTGCTTACATGACAGACGCTCTAAGCATCTGAGCCACCGAGAGCACAGAGGATAGAGTGACTGTAGGGACTATCTCACGCACTCCTCCCGCGAGACGCACATTCTCACCTTATGTATCCACACACTACATTCGTAGTGCCCCTAACCAACACACTCATTGCTCGTGGAAGAGTCAGGAGATCCCGGGTTCGAGTCCCAGTCGGGGCACACATTTTCACCTGTCACCGTTGTTATATATCAACGCCCGTCAGCAGCTGAAGGTATTAATGTATAATTCTAATTTCGTTCTAGACGGCTGCAGGTCATCAGTGGTGTCTGTTCTTTCGGACATGTCCGAAAGAACTGACACCATATACATATAAGTATAATGTAAGAAGAGGTTATCCCTCTAATGACAATATTCCCTTCCTTATTGCCTCTCCTACATTTTCTGCGTTTCTTGTGCAAAAAATTGCACTCAGTGTATAGAAAAGCTGTTTTTCACTTTAACATCCTTCGGACTACGAAAGATTGCATTCCATTCACTGTGACTATTTACCTATGTTATTCTTCAGAGAAACGACCATTGCAGAATACGCATTCACTGTCTTCTTCTTCAAATTGCAACCTGAAGCACTGTCCCAATTTACATTTGTATCAGATTCCCTATGACGATGATTTTGTTTCCTTCGTTTTTCTCTTTTTCTTTTTCAAGAACAAAATTTTCGCCTCTGTATCCTGCAATTCCCCTACAGATTTCTTCACTTTGAACTGCTTGAAACGTTCCCTGTATAGAGACGGTGTTAGCTACTTAACACATTCAGCTTGCATATTTTCGTAGCTGGCCGGATACCATTTGGACTCACGTTTACTCCGTGTTCGCGCCTTGTATGTGTACTGTATAGTCATTATATGGCGGTTACATGGGTACAGTCCCATTTTCCAGAGGTCGTTATATCGTTTTCCATTGTTACTGCTCTCAAGTAGGCAGCCCCATGATCAATAATGAGGTTACTGCTTGACCTGGATTATTTGCCACATGATTTCTACTTTCTAAGGATAATGCGTTGTAAATAGTCCGATGCACTCCACACAAGAGACCGCATTTTATGCTCGGAACTGCATGGTAAACAGGTGATTTAAGCACAGTGTTTTCTTGCTTTGTCCATCAACAGGGTCATCACCGAAGGGATGCAGGAAGTCAGACCACTTAGTAAAACCACGAGCCTGAATCCAGCTATTAGTGTGGCAAGCTGAAGTTATCCTAATTTCGAGACAGGTTGCCCTAATACGCCATACTATTGGGTATTATGATACCCACGGTACCGTATATTAGGAGAAAGCTATCTTGCGCTATAAACCTAGCCTCACATACGCGCTGCTGAGTTTGAAGGAAAATTCTTTATAGCGATTGTGAGGAATACACTCTTATGAATATTGATGCAGCAACTAATCAACTTCAGATATTAAAGTCCTACAAGCACATACACATGTCAAGGATTTTCGACAATATCCATCTCCGCCATTATCTTATTGTCACTACTCTTCGTCTTATGCGCTGTGAAAGCTATGTTGTGACACTTCCCAACAGAGCTGAGCACATAATGCAGTCAGAATCTACGCAGTCTCACATTAGCGAGACTGTAGTAGCCGGCCGGTGTGGCCGTGCGGTTGTAGGCGCTTCAGTGTGGAACCGCGTGACCGCTAGGGTCGCAGGTTCGAATCCTGCCTCGGGCATGGATGTGTGTGATGTCCTTAGGTTAGTTAGGTTTAAGTAGTTCTAAGTTCTAGGGGGTGATGACCACAGATGTTAAGTCCCATAGTGCTCAGAACCATTTTTTTGAGACTGTAGTAGTAGACACCTTTTCTTTGTATTCAAAATCATTTTCAGTAATAATAATATTATCTGGACAAGTTGAAAACAACATCAAATCAGCAAATAAATAGCATTTTTTTCAAATTAAATTCTAACTGTAGTAAGCCAAGCCGTAGTGCATCCGTCATCTGGCGTCTGCAATTTCGTTCCCGCATATCACAGAAATCCTCGAGTTCTACATTCCTCGGGAAACAGGGACAAACGAACCAGAATTTCCTTTGAGAACCATATTCTACGTTTTTCCTTCCACTTGGAAGGGCGTACAATATACATAAATAAAAAGAATAGGATATGCCAAAAAGAATCATTTGAAACATGTGCGCGAACAATGTACTGCTGGAAACAGAAAACTCTCGAGTTTTACATGGTTCCCGTTAGGCAGCAGCAGAGTGCGCCCACTTCAATTCTAGTAAAAATTGAGTCTGGACAACAGAAAGCGTTTTTGCGCAGTGCAGTAATAACTCTTCAGCAATAATAACTCTTCAGCGGTAATAACTCTTCAGCGTGACTTTCGTAGTAGGTATGGCGTGGATCCTCTTACAGCACGGAGCACTGGAAGATGGCATGAACAATTCCGAGAAGCAGGTTGTTTGTGGAAAGGCAACTAGGCGGGCCGTCCCCGAGTGTCTGACACAGACGTCGAACGCATTAGATTAATTATTCATTCCATAGACCTACAAAACAGGGGATCCTCCTGGGTGTGGAACATGTCAGATAAACACGTTACAAAAATGTAATTTGAAAAACTTAAGTTTCATTAATTTTAATAATCCTCAGTCAAAAGAACTGTAAAATTATGTACATGAATTAAAATTAAACTTCTAATATTTACAGGTTTAATACGTACATCTGCTTTCATTAAATCCATCATTCACAGCTAATCACTTGGCTATTACAGCCGTGTATTGTCAAAAATTAAAGACAACGAATCATTTCAATGATCCTCAGTTAAGAAGAGTCAAATTATGTACAAGATTTAAAATTAAACTTCCACTATTTACAGACTTAATACTTACATCTGCTTTCCATACATCCATCATTCACGCAGTAGGTAGTTACTTGGCTGTTACAACCAAATACTGTCAAAAATTAAAGTATAATAAATTTTCATTAAAATGGTCTACTGGACTTGTTGAGAAATTCATGGATGGAACAGGAGTTGGCAACCAAAAATTCTTTTAAATTATGTTTAAATTGTGCCTTATCTGAAACTAAACTCTTAGTGGTTGCTGGTAACTTATTGAAAATGTGCGTTGCTGAGTATTGGCCTCCTTTCTGGGCAAGAGTAAGTGATTTTAAATCTTTATGTTTATTGTTCTTATTCCTAAAATTGATACTGTGTACTAAGCAGTTAGATGGAAAAAGAGATGTATTATTTACAACAAACTTCTTTAAGGAATAAATATACTGAGAAGCTGTGGTTAGTATGCCCAATTCTTTGAATAGATTTTGACATGATGTCCGCCAAAGTTTCACAAGGAGTCCGCAGAAATCCGTTCGCCGTGCAGCTCGACAGCTCAACAGGCCCCCAATGTTCGTCTCGTGTGGTTGCGTCGATGTTAACACATGAAACCGTACAAAATCCAGCTACTGCAAGCTCTTCGTGAAGCTGATAAACAACAGCTTGTGGATTTCTGTATTTTTGTTCTTGTCAAGATGGAGGATGACAGTTTTCTTTCACGCTTAGTGTTTAGTGACAAGGCTCCATTCCATTTAAATGGAAAGGTGAACCATCGCAATGTGAGAATATGGGGTACGAAACAAATACATGAAGTTGTACAACATACGAGAGACTCTTCAAAATTTTTCATGGGAGAAGGGGTATGGTCAGTTTTTCTTTGTCGAGAACACTGTTATAAGAAGCACATATACCTCGATATTCTTGAGAACATTCCATCCCTACAGTTGGAGATTGATTCGAACGACTACGTTTACCAACAGCATCAGGCATCGCCACACTGGCATCAGGAAGTGCAGGAATTTATGGATCGCTGGCCTCCAAGGTCACCAGACCTGAGTGTATGTGTTATTTCTCGTGGGGGTTTATAAAAGACTCTGTTTATGTGCCTTCCTCACAAACAGCAATGAATGAACTGAGACATCGCATAACAGCAGCTGTGGAAGCTGTGACTCAAGACATGCACGCTGCAGTGTGGAAACAATTTGAATGTCGCATTGATATATGCCATGCATCCCAAATGGTTCAAATGGCTCTGAGCACTATGGGACTTAACTTCTGAGGTCATCAGTCACCTAGAACTTAGAACTACTTGAAGCTAACTAACCTAAGGACATCACACACACAGCCATGCCCGAGGCAGCGACGGTAGCAGTCGCGCGGTTCCAGACTGTAGCGCCTAGAACCGCTCGGCCATTCAGCCGTGCATCTCAAGCGGGGCATATTGAACATCCATGAAAAGATATAACAAAAAGCTTTTTCAGTTTCCCGTTCATCAAAAAACAAAATTCATTGTATATGTTTATTAGTTTCAGAAATATGGACGTGCCAAATCGGATGATACTTCTTGGTACACTTTGTATCTTCTAGACTAAAAATTATGAGCTAGTCGTTAAACATCTATTCCCTCTTATTCAATTTCATTTTAATGATCTTTTTTTGTTGCATCTGTTTTCCCGTTAAGCGAGTTGCTTAAGGCATATAGACAAGACTTTCTCTTCGGCTATTTTATTTGGTCCTGATTGTTTTCGAAAGAGGCTTACATTTGAGTGTGAAAATTGATTAAAAAAAGGGGTATGTCATTACCAGTTGCATTCGTTCCAAAAAATTCGTTAACATGTACAGTCGTGCTCAAAAGTATCCGAACGACCTGAATTGCATTTCGCCTGCTTCGCATGCAACCAGCCTAGCGCATCTATCAAGCAGGTCCTCTAATCGCTCATTGGTACACTCGTTTGACTATTGAAAATGGTTCCAACAAGTCACCGCTAGAAAACGCTGCTCTGTATCGCAATAACTCAAGATTTAAAGTAATAGCAAGATACTAGAAATATCAGGGAACACCTTATCAGAGGCAAGACTCTCCTTAAGGCTTGTAAGCTCACATTTATTGCAATAAATAACATACCTGAAATGTTACCACTCTCATTATTACGTCAGATAGGTAATTCACGTAGTAAGTTCGTCGTATTTATGATTTCCTCTTCAAAGTGACATACCGTCTCTCTCTCTCTCTCTCTATTCGTTTAGTCGGTTCCGACTCTTCGTGACCCCATGAACCAAATCACGCCACTTTTTCCTGTCTTGCACTTTCTCCCGTAGACCTTCCAGGTTGGAACACATTGCTTCTGTGATGCCATCGATCCATCTCATCCTCTGACGTCCTCTTCTTCTAGTTCCTTCAATCTTCCCCAGCATTAATGTTTTTTCCAGCGAGGCATGCCTTCGCATAGTGTGTCCAAAGTAGGTCAGCTTTTGTTTTAACATTACACCTTCCAGGGAGAAATATGGTTTAATTTGCTCCAATATTGATCTGTTGGTTCTCTTTGCAGTCCATGGAACTCTAAGAAGTTTCCACCAACACCACTATTCGAAGGAGTCAATTCTTCGCCGTTCAGCCTTTCTAATGGTCCAGTTCTCACATCCATAAATCACAACTGGAAAGACCATAGCCCTCAAAATACGGATCTTTTTTGCTAGTGTTATATCTCTGGGCCTCTTAATCTTATCAAGGTTTAACACAAAATGACAGTAAAAATTTAAGTTATTCACGAGCAGCTAGCTGGGAATATGTATGAACTTCAAATGACACGACGAACCGTCTCGTTCTGCATATGGATTCAAACCCAGGTCATGCAGACTAAGATTTCGTGACTAACGAAAACTAACAGTCATTCCTGACTAGGCATACAGAGAGTGATATACCTCGATTTTAGACAGTATCAGTTAGCAAATATCAACTTTAAACTACATAAAGTAAACATTTTTAACGGACGCGAATGCCTACCCAGCATCTATTGTCCCTGTTAACGAACTACGGGAGATGTTAAATATTGCTTCTTCACAAGTAACGTACTTGAAATGTCGTGAGGTAAAGCTTTGTGGTGGACAGGGATTCGAACCCAGAACCTAATCGGATTGTTATCGAAGCACAATCAACTGTGACCTACGTGATTTTCTCGGCAGTAGCTAGATGTTTTAACTGAAATGACGAGCCGAAACATTAATTTTTTCCTTCCCAGGACTTCAACACGGCACCTATCGCTGTTATATTCTAGAGAAAACTAACGTTAAATGTGGGTTTGTTACATCAGCAGCGACATGTGAGCATGTTTGAACTAGAAATAATATGACGAAGAGTTCAGTGCTGACTGGAAATCGAACCCCACACATATCGTTTCTACACACAAACAGACGTCAGCTACCGAATTTTTCTCCACCAGCAGCTCGGAATAACATCCTTGAACTTACAGTGATCTCGAAAATAGTTATATGTCTCACTGGGAGTCAAAATCGTCAGATATCGTTAGTGTTGACAACAAATGAAAATGCATTAAAAATCAAAATTATTATCCAGCAGCAGATAGCTCTTCTCATGCTAGAGCCTGATAAGTCATAATGAAAACCTTAGGGCCTGGCCAGGATTCGAACCCCTTCACGCGCAGTATGTGGAGACGTTGAGGAATCTGCAGTTTTTAAGAAACAACAAATTGTAGTCGAGCTGTATTGTTACGAAGGAATCAAATTCCGCGTTAAGGGCGGTCTGAGTTGCAATTCCAGTTCAGAACCTACGTTATCGGCATACAGAAGCTCAAATAAAAGATGGAATAAGTGTCCTGTGACCATACACAGGATTTGCTTCGTCACCAGAAATAAATAACTAGCATAAGAAAGGTTACTGGTGATAGAGTTTCTACACGTCGCCACTCCTAACTTTATTGTGGTTCCACCTAACATCAACTTGGTAGAGAAGGAATATCATGTTTAATGTGAATTTAAGACCACAATGCCACTATACCTTCTTCATTTAGCGTAGCCAGAAGAGAATAGAATCTGTCTCTCCCTATCAAAAATCATGGGCAGAAGATGGAATCGAACCCAGACCCTAAGAATGCGAACCTATCATCAACCGTCCTCGAAGCTTTTGCATTATGTATCGGGAGAGCGCATCGTGCCAAAACAGTCACAAAAATATTTTCTACATTAGCTGTCGTGCTTCTTTTTGATTCATTTTCCTATCATATGACCGTTGCGCCACACTGGATGAGACTTCTGACACACAGGCTCCTTGTAATGATTTGCTGCACGTTCAGTACATTCGTTTACTTGGTTGACCGAATCGCCATGAACTAGCTGCCACGGCTATCCAGTGCATACATTCGAGTCTGTTTTGTAATCCCCGAAATAAAATCACGTAACTGCCACCTGCACAGAACTGCCAACAGTGTAGGATTCAGAAATTTAAATAGGAAGTGTTCCTTTCCATTTGCGCTATTGCCCTATCTGTTTGTTGAAAACGTCGTGCAGTGCAAAGAAAAGCTGTAACTGTCTGTTTCTCAGAAGTCTAGACCCGGCTGTATGCATTATCTCACAACACTGTGGAAAGCGGAAGTTCTGCAGGACTTGTTGTTGACTCCTGGGGGTGCTGTAACTATGTGTTAGCTGGTAGGCTGATGGGAAGCATTGTGTGGTGTAGATAAAATGTCGTGAGTTTGTGCACATTCACTGCTACATTTTTTAAAACGCAATTCTGCTATCTGCTGAAGTTTACAATCTAATGGAACTTTGAACATAATTGCCTTCACTTCTCAACCCAAAATAGTCGCATGTGGAAAAAGGGCTAACTTCTGCAACATTTTGTTCGTTTCAGGTTTCATAGACGGCCAGGCAGCAAATGTATCTCAAAGCTTTTGTATTATGTATCGGGAGACGCAACGTGCCGAAATAGTCACAAAAGTATTTTCTACATTAGCTGTCGTGTGGTAATGGCATTTTATTCTTCTTCAAACGTTGTTTGACAGCTTTAACTCAGAACAGGTTTTCTAAGTGCATGTAATCAATAAACTGCATCCGCATTGTCAGACTGTTATAGATAACATTAGAGAATTCGCATATATCATTGATGATTAGTTTCTATCTCGTGTTTAGTATTGTTTTAACAACACTGAAAGAAACCTTACGAACATTGTGCACTGTATTATAAGAAATGAAATGAAACTACCCATGATAACCTTAGGACGAAAGTCTGTTTTAATAAAACTGAATATCTGTACACAAGCGTGCCTGTATCGGCACGAATTTGTAAAATACCACTCACTTAGATTTCAATTGGGTCTGTGTTTAGTTGGTATGTTGTGTCATGCTCAACAGGTATGCAAATGCGGCATTTAATAAATAAAGTTATGTGTTCCTAGAAACCCAAAATTTGCTTGGCAGCAGCGGAAAGAGACGTTACCTGTTGTACAGCATTGTAAGTTTTTCACCATTGCACTATGAGCCGAAAGCATTTTCTTGCGATTTCCTTATCGATGTTTGATCTGACCGCTTGTAGCTCTTTCACAGAAGGGATAAAAAACGTTACAGCCAGCAAGACTGGAACCGCAAAACCTTACAGATGCTTTCCCACAGCTCAGCACGTTACCACAGAGCTAGGGAAGAGGCGTGTGTCTACATTCCGCCTTACTAGGTCAATAAAGACTAGAATTCGTAAACCGCCGTTTAAAGGACGAGATTAGTTGCGCTTTACACGTGCAACGACTTTCCTGGGCTGAAAACCGTAAACTTACAATCTTTTGTTACAGCTCAAGCGATAATAACTCAGATTATTCAATGGAAATGACAGGAAAAATCAAGTGAAGTTTGAGGCTTAATTCTGTGTACACCAGGAAGTAACTCGTCGATCACAGAGTTGCGGAAAATACCTTGCCTTGTTGCCAAATCTCGGCTACAGTACCAGCAGGAAGAAGACGAACCAATGTGATCCTACAGTGGGCTGGGAAGTGACCATAGCTGGCGTTTAAAGGCGTGGCTGCTACGGCCTGGAATACGTAATGCGTCTGATTCGCATTTCAGTAACTAAATTTAGGGACTGGAGCGTAGTTACTAATAATACTCAGAACTGACTGCTAACTAAGCATCATAAATCAGTAACTCTCATAGTTGTGTGCTGTCCTTAGGTTAGTTAGGTTTAAGTAGTTCTAAGTTCTAGGGGACTGATGACCATAGATGTTAAGTCCCATAGTGCTCAGAGCCATTTGAACTCTCATAGTTGTTTTTATATTTCTTTCGTAACTATACTCAAAACTAAGAAACTCGTTCACGGACGTTTTCGTGCCTCGCCGATAGTCGAGCACAACAAACAAATAAAAAGAAAAAGAGAATGTGTGTGTGTGTGAGAGAGAGAGACAGAGAGGGAGAAGAGAGCGAGAGAGAGAGAGAGAGAAAGAGAGAAGAGAGCGAGAGGGAGATAGAGAAAGAGAGAGAGAGAGAGAGATAAAAATAAAAAAGAAGGAGAGGGGAAAAATTGTTGTAAAGAAATTGAATACTGGTATGTAAATAAATCTTTCATTAAAATGACACTTTCCACATCATTACGAAATGTCGTATTCATGATCTATGGAACAAGTATTAATCTAATCTAATCTAATCATATCTTATTGCTGACTGGTCATGATGAGTCATGAATTACCGAAATTTTTGCCAATATCAGTAACAAAATCTAAACTTGAAAATGAAAGACGCCAGTTTTTGTAATAAACTGGGACTCCTATGAAGACCCTTTCATCCCTATTAACTAACCACGACAGATGTCTGATATACCTCTATTCAGAAGTAACAAAGTGTGTTTCCATTTAAAGATGAAGCGCATGATGTGAAGTTCTGTGACGGAGATACGAACCCAATACGTAATCTGATTGTTAACTAAGTAAAATCAAATGTACGTATCGGTTTTTCTTAGCAGCTGCTAGGTGTTTGAATCTAAAATAAGGATACAAATTTTTGTGCCTGAGCGACAATCGAATCGCACTCCTATCGTTCTTCTTTATCGTCCACGAATATTGCTTAAGTATCAATTGCTTACCCACCAACAGTAAGACGTGTTCGTGTTTGACCAGAAATTGTTGGCAACACATGAACAGACATTAAAAATGCACGTTAATTTTCACCAGCCGGCCTGTGTGCAAGTGATAGGGCTTGAAATGAGATTCAAATGGCTCTGAGCGCTATGGGACTTAACATCTGAGGTCATCAGTCCCCTAGAACTTAGAACTACTTAAACCTAACGAACCTAAAGACATCACACACATCTATGCCCGAGGCAGGATTCGAACCTGCGACCGTAGCAGTCGCGCGGTTCCTGACTGAGCGCCTAGAACCGCTAGACCACCGCGGCCGGCTGAAATGAGATTATGAATATTTTTGTACTGGACCAGGATTCAGACCCACATACTTACCTTTGGAGGAGACCTAGAGAATTTTGCAGTCTTGGGAAAAGGAACGAAATGATTGAACTATACTGTTCCGAGAGATTCAGATCCTCGAAAGAGGAGATACGGATTCGAATCACAGTCCAACACCAAATTTTTCAACGTCTGTAGTTCAATCAAGTACAAGTAAAATAAGAGCCCTTTTCCTTTATATGGCTATCGGTTAATCAAATAAAATAAAATTTTCTGGTGTAAGTAAGTTTACTGGCGACAGTATTTCTGTTTACCATGACCTCCACCTATGTCATTTCCCAATGTAAACCGGCTCTGCCCAGTTGGGAATGAAGGAACATGAAGTTTAATGAGGATTCTGGATTATAACATCTTTCTCTTGAGGTTACCAGAGGCAAAGTAAATCTGTTTGTGGCTCTTAAAAGTAAATGCCTGAACCCACGCATTGCACTTGTGATAGATAGTTCGTTCCACCAGACCATTGTGGCCACATTTCCCTGCGCCAGGAGTGTGCTGTAACGGATGATGTGCTTAGCTTACAAAATTAGTTACGGTGGAAAAAATGCGAGTCTATTAAATGGTTAAGTAGAAGAAGCTTCTGAAGTGGAGATTATGCTATTCTCATGTCAGCAGAATGTAAAGACTCTTCTGGGCATCATAGCCTCGACGTGAAGCTATTTTGAAATTTTCACTAATTCAGGGAATTTCTTAGTTCGAGAAAATCTACTGTGAAGTGTAAACTTACCCGATAATTCGATTATTACCGTCGTTATTACTATCATTTTCTTCATACTG
Organism: Schistocerca americana; assembly: GCF_021461395.2. Lineage (NCBI taxonomy): Eukaryota > Metazoa > Arthropoda > Insecta > Orthoptera > Acrididae > Schistocerca > Schistocerca americana. The sequence goes on along the minus strand of NC_060124.1, from coordinate 556,454,719 downwards.
CTGCTGGAACACATGTGCTTGAAGATCATTAAAGCCTTTTGGTCATTATAGAAGTAGTTGCCCAAGAACATGTTCTTTCCCTGTCTACGGAATCCTTTTCATGTTAATATCAGACGTCAGCAATTAATTGTAGATCGCATTGAAACTAAAGTAATTGATGAAGACGTTACTTGATAACGAAAACGCGCTGCCTTTCTTCATTTACTTGCGCCTAGAAATGGCTGTCGAATACTGCCAAACCAAAAGCCAAGGGATCTTACTGCCTTCCAATATACGTCGCTGTCGGTTCTTCCATATGATTTGGTCGACGTGACCTGTTTCAAGTTGTGTATGACACAGAATGTTTTGGAAAATCATAATGTAAGGAAAGCATTTCACAACTGCAAAACCCGCATCCGACTCACTGTCCTTACACTTAGTCGCTGACCATAAATTCTAGCTCAGAGTGACACCAGTTTAAGTAACCTAATGTAGCGAAGACTGTTTGCCAGTGTCTTTCTCACCGGAAAATACGCAATTCACTCATTGGGCTCCATAAGTACACTGTAACAGTAATTTTTGTGTGTATGCAATGCATACGGACTGTAGAATTTAGTGGTGTTCTCTCTTCCACTTCTGTATACAATATGCCTGACCTAAGCGGGCCCTTTATCATTACAGGCCCTGGGCAGTGCAACATCATATTGACAACAGTAAAGTGCATATACTGACAGCCTCACTGTTCGTTTTAGCTGATTTTGTAATCATTTAAATAAAACAACATGACCTTCCAGTGGGAGACATTTCGTCCCCCTTTTCCTTCTGTGAAATTTGTCAGTAAGCTTTTTGCCTTCCAAATAGCGAAACGCGGCAGAGTACGGCCGGTAAACGATTCAGAAACCATGGTTTAGTGCCGTTAAAACGATTTATTTAAACATTGGCGTAGCTGAAGGAATTTAGTTTCTTCTTAAATCGTTTTATGCAGCAACGTTCACAGATATCTCAAATAGGAAAAGCTCTGTATCCAGGTATGAAGGTTGTAAAACAAACTTCCCGCAGTTTGTGTCAGGTTGATCTTTTCGTCTGATACCACTGCGTAAGTATTTTGTGAAAGAGATATCACAAGCAGTGTTCATGTAGCTGTGGGAATCATTGGTTGAAAACGAGTTTAACACCAATGGATAGCGGGCCGGGGTGGCCGAGCGGTTTTAGGCGCTACAGTCTGGAACCGCGCGACCGCTACGGTTGCAGGTTCGAATCCTGACTCGGCCATGGATGTGTGTGATGTCCTTAGGTTAGTTAGGTTTAAGTAGATCTAAGCTCTAGGGGACTGATGACCTCAGAAGTTAAGTCCCATAGTGCTCAGAGCCATTTTTTTGAACCATTGGGTACAGTACTGCTAAATATTCAAAATGATTATCAACCTAAGTCTGCGTTCATCCGCAAACAGAGGCGTATCTGTAATATTGATGCTAGACTGTGTATCCTTGTCTTCCTTGAGTGGGCATTGGAAGGCGCTTACACACACGTATACGAGGGTAATCCCAAAGGTAAGGTATCCTAAGGGACACGCAAGTGTCAATGCAGGCAGAAACGAGAGATCCTAATTTTAATGCCAAGCAGAAACCGCAGTGTTGGCTGCATGTGGCACGGTGATAAAGAGCAAGACTACGGATACGAAGGTCTGAGGTTCGATCTCTCAACAATCTCACGATTTTTATGTGTCATTTTACACTCATTTCCCCTCGGGCAGTGTTCCCCTATTAACTGCCTACGTAAGTCAACTCTAAGGTCGGAGGAGAGCAACGGCATACCACCTCCAACAAGACCGTGCCCATTAAAGAACTGTGGTGTTCAAACCTCTCTTTCGACTGTTGACCGCTTTACTTTACTATGTGATCCAAAATTAATGATCTTCGGGTTATTAACATTTCTGTGTTTTCATGCTGTAGCTTTGATACCAGCAAATGTAAGTAACTGGCTGAGCACTGTCACCGGTCGAGTTGTCAAGGTGGTAGACGACGATGCTGTCGACCCCAGTTACAATCTCAGTCGAATACCTCTATGTCCCTTTCTGCGTATTTCTAGATATACTTTTAAACACTTGGTACGCATCCAAATTGATATCTGATAGAGCAACATGAATCAGATATGTTTTCCGTGCTATATATCGGACAACAAGTCAGTGCAGCGAGATTTCGTTTGTGTGTTGCACATGGTGCAAGAAATATTTGTGTTTTGCTTGCTTTTATGACAGGTTTCACCTCACTGAATGTGAGCAAGCTCACGAATAGACTGTCAATAACTGGAATTACGCAATAATACACCTAAAAGTTGTATTTTTGCATTACGTATCCCAATGAAAATAACTGTAAACAGGTTACATGTCTATTTGCTTATTGTTCGTGCTTCTTGACGCTTTCCTCGAAAAATAAAAATAAAGAGAGAGAGAGACAGAGAGAGAAAACAGAAATGTATTTCAAATATCAGCTCGGTGACGCCATGTTCGTCTCGTCATGTAAAGCAAGAATAGTTGATAGGTAATATCTCGTTGTACTAGCGATATGTATGGCTACAGGGTTCTTTCTTTTCTCTCTACAAACAACTAGAACAGAATTCAGTAACGAAGTGGTAAGAACACCTACGCTGTGCGCTAAAGAAACACTCAGCCTTTCTTGATTAGTTTGTTAATCGTCTGTAATGCAGTAAACAAAAAGGTTCAAATGGTTCTGAGCACTATGGGACTTAACATCTGAGGTCATCAGTCCCCTAGAACTTAGAACTACTCAAACCTAACTAACCTAAGGATATCACACACATCCATGCCCGAGGCAGGATTCGAACCTGCGACCGTAGCGGTCGCGCGCTTCCAGACTGTAGCGCCTAGAACCGCTCGGCCACTCCGGCTGGCTGCAGTAAACATCTTAGATTATTGATTTGTTATTACTACCATAGTTCTTGTTATTCGTCACCACACAACAGCTTTCCTATAACTCATTGCCACCGATGCACGTAACGAATGGATCAGGATGAATGGAATGTGGGGTGTTTCGTAACGGAGAATATACACATTTATCTCGGATTCTTGTGTTCAGGGTAATATGAAAATCTCAATAAGAGAAGACGACATCGGGATGCCGGTGATGCAGGCAATAACACCCAACTATTTCTGTCCACTTAACACCATGACGACAGACAAATTGGCGTCTCACTGTATTCTGATTATAATTCGTTAGCTTTCTTGTGACCTCGTTTTAATAGCTCGTGGGAGCAGGCATAATATTTTGCTATTTCAACACCGAACAATAACATACCAAGATAGTGGATGGAAGGATACAAAGAAACAATCAAACTCATGGGTGTGGATGCAGTTCATCATTAGAAGACTAAACAAGAGGGAAACATTACAAAAGCAATGAACACGCTGGTTAGTATACATTATTTGTGTAGATCTGAAGATGAAAAAGCACAGATCTGCACAGGGCCCACAACTGCACTTTAGTTTCTGTCTTAATGGCCATAATTTTTAGTTTCTTGTCCTCTGAATTTTCAAATGATTTGATTATTACGTGGTATAGAATAATTAATGGTTCAAATGGCTCTGAGCAATGGGACTTACCATCTGTGGTCATCAGTCCCCTAGAACTTAGAACTATTTGAACCTAACTAACCTAAGGACATCACACACATCCATGCCCGAGGCAGGATTCGAACCTGCGACCGTAGCGGTCACGCGGTTCCAGACTGAAGCGCCTAGAACCGCACGGCCACACCGGCCGGCTTAGAGTAATTAGTTAACTGTGTTTCTTACAGCTTCCATTCGCACCATAATTTTCTACATTCTCGTGCAGTTCATGAAATTCTACTTGTATGATCACAAGACTGCACATAGATGCAATCGATTTCGAGATGCAAAGTTTTTGTTGTCTTACTTTTCGTGACAGGTGGGCAAAGTTGATTTCCAAAGACTTTTTATTGTACTTAAATAATCTTTTGTCACAAAGTAAAGAGGTAAGTGTTTTATTCGTAGATATTTTGTGGGAATCTGTAATCGTGATGGAAGATTACACACCTGAATGTTTGACATAACTGGTAGGAGAAAACGCTGCGTATTAACCAAACCCCGCGCCTCCTCTCCGTATCCTCCTATGACACGAGCACGGGATTCTCCTCCTATAACGCTACAGAGCTGTTCCTAGCACAGCTGAGAATTGGCAACATCGTCACAAACATTTGGCAACACTGTGACAGTGCAATCACTTCCGCGTATGGTACTGAATTGACTCGCTAAATTCACTTCATATTCCCTTTCCATTTGAATGGCTCGTGCTATATAATCCTCATGTAACCTAAGACACTGAGACAGAAAATTCAATTTTTTGGCTACAGAAATGCTGTTCTTCACATAAATGACAACTTTTATTATCTTTCACGATGCTTTAAGAGTCTGAGCGATCAATAACGTGATGAGAGTGGCGTAAGGCAGCAGTGTGTCCGTAGCCCCGTGAAACCGCCCGTGTCTCATGTTGCAACGGTTCAAGGAGTCGTCAGTTCTAGCCGTCATAGGGGCCAGCGTGTGCGAGCTTTTTTTTGTCCTCTGTTTTATGGAGCTGCGAATTTCCGGAAAAAAAGATACGAAATTCAATACTGTTCTTCACTTAACACTCACATGCCAGGGTGATAAGTATGAAGAAAATGAACTGATAAGCAAATCACAAGAAAATACTTTCAGCTCATAGTGCAATGGTGAAAAACCTACAATGTTGCACAAAAGGTAGCGTCTCTTTCCGCTGCTGACAAGCAAATTTTGGGTTTCTAGGAACACATAACTTTGTTTATGAAATGCCACATTTCCATACTTGATGAGCATGACACAGCATACCAATTAAACACAGACCCAATCGAAATCTAAGTGAGTAGTATTTTATTGATTTGTGCCGATAGAGGTACGCTTGTGTACAGATAGTTTTATTAAAACAGGATTTCGTCGTAAGGTTATCGTGAGTAGTTTTATTTCATTTCTTACAATACAGCGCACAATTTTCGTAAGATTTCTTTTAGTGTTGTTAAAACAATACTAAACACGAGATAGAAACTAATCTCCAATGGTATATGCGAATTGTCTGATGTTATCTGTAACGGTCTGACAATGCGGATGCCGTTTATTGATTACATGCACGTAGCAAACTTTTTCTAAGTTAAAGCTGTCAAACAAGGTTTGAAGAAGAATAAAATGCCATTACCACACGACAGCTAATGTAGAAAATACTTTTATGACTATTTTGGCACGATTCGCTCTCCCGATACATAATACAAAAGTTTCGAGATGCATCTGCTGCCTGGTCGTCTATTAAACCTGAAAAGAACAAAATGTTGCGTTTTAAACAATATAGCAGTGAATGTGCACAAACTCACGACATTTTATCTACACCACACAATGCTTCCCATCAGCCTACCAGCTAACACATAGTTGCAGCACCCCCAGTAGTCACAAACAAGTCCTGCAGAACTTCTGCTTTCCACAGTGTTGTGAGATAATGCATACAGCCGGGTCTAGACTTCTGAGAAACAGACAGTTACAGCTTTTCTTTGCACTGCACGACGTTTTCAACAAGCAGATAGGGCTATAGAATAGCTCAAGTGTTAAGGAACACTTCCTATTTAAATTTCTGAATCCTACACTGTCGGCAGTTCTGTGCCGTTGACAGTTACGTGATTTTAACTCGGTGATTACAAAAGACAGTCGCATTTATGCATTGGGTGTGTAACGCCGGAAATGCATATCCTCCTATTTCCATCTACTGTACTATAATTTGTTTTCCTTATTTTTGTTACCTGAATATATGACATTTCTGTGTCTTTACGTATTGTAATTGTTTTACTATTTGTATATATATGTTTATGCATTTATGTCGATGTACACTCCTGGAAATGGAAAAAAGAACACATTGACACCGGTGTGTCAGACCCACCATACTTGCTCCGGACACTGCGGGAGAGCTGTACAAGCAATGATCACACGCACGGCACAGCGGACACACCAGGAACCGCGGTGTTGGCCGTCGAATGGCGCTAGCTGCGCAGCATTTGTGCACCGCCGCCGTCAGTGTCAGCCAGTTTGCCGTGGCATACGGAGCTCCATCGCAGTCTTTAACACTGGTAGCATGCCGCGACAGCGTGGACGTGAACCGTATGTGCAGTTGACGGACTTTGAGCGAGGGCGTATAGTGGGCATGCGGGAGGCCGGGTGGACGTACCGCCGAATTGCTCAACACGTGGGGCGTGAGGTCTCCACAGTACATCGATGTTGTCGCCAGTAGTCAGCGGAAGGTGCACGTGCCCGTCGACCTGGGACCGGACCGCAGCGACGCACGGATGCACGCCAAGACCGTAGGATCCTACGCTGTGCCGTAGGGGACCGCACCGCCACTTCCCAGCAAATTAGGGACGCTGTTGCTCCTGGGGTATCGGCGAGGACCATTCGCAACCGTCTCCATGAAGCTGGGCTACGGTCCCGCACACCGTTAGGCCGTCTTCCGCTCACGCCCCAACATCGTGCAGCCCGCCTCCAGTGGTGTCGCGACAGGCGTGAATGGAGGGACGAATGGAGACGTGTCGTCTTCAGCGATGAGAGTCGCTTCTGCCTTGGTGCCAATGATGGTCGTATGCGTGTTTGGCGCCGTGCAGGTGAGCGCCACAATCAGGACTGCATACGACCGAGGCACACAGGGCCAACACCCGGCATCATGGTGTGGGGAGCGATCTCCTACACTGGCCGTACACCACTGGTGATCGTCGAGGGGACACTGAATAGTGCACGGTACATCCAAACCGTCATCGAACCCATCTTTCTACCATTCCTAGACCAGCAAGGGAACTTGCTGTTCCAACAGGACAATGCACGTCCGCATGTATCCCGTGCCACCCAACGTGCTCTAGAAGGTGTAAGTCAACTACCCTGGCCAGCAAGATCTCCGGATCTGTCCCCCATTGAGCATGTTTGGGACTGGATGAAGCGTCGTCTCACGCGCCTGCACGTCCAGCACGAACGCTGGTCCAACTGAGGCGCCAGGTGGAAATGGCATGGCAAGCCGTTCCACAGGACTACATCCAGCATCTCTACGATCGTCTCCATGGGAGAATAGCAGCCTGCATTGCTGCGAAAGGTGGATATACACTGTACTAGTGCCGACATTGTGCATGCTCTGTTGCCTGTGTCTATGTGCCTGTGGTTCTGTCAGTGTGATCATGTGATGTATCTGACCCCAGGAATGTGTCAATAAAGTTTCCCCTTCCTGGGACAATGAATTCACGGTGTTCTCATTTCTATTTCCAGGAGTGTATAATTGGTTTGTTTCGTAAATATTATTTGTATTTTTACGCTGGGTCTTGCCTAGAGAAAACTGCTATCGAACGATTACATCGATAGCTCGTGTGAAGACTCAAAGTGTGTAGGATCTTTGGCAGTGTTAACTCTGCCGCGTGGAGCGCGGGCAGAACAGTTGGAGTCTGGCTGGAGTAGCGAGTGGAGCAGGTGTGTTGTGTGACGCTCCCGCGAGTTGCCGCGCTTTCGGGGTTTGGCAGCATGTAATTGCGCTCGACTCGCGATGATAGTTTCTGACATGGTGTCGCGTATGGGAAGCATTAGCTGGCGCACATCAAGAGCCCGTTTCGCGTGGTGACCGTGTCGAGAAGAAGGAGCGCCAACATCCAGCTTCTGCAACAGCGACGGCCGACAATGAGTGACTGTCGCCACCTCCTCGATCGACGGCTTCAAACCTTCAATCAACCAACAAGGAAGACTAAAAGCACGTAAAGTTTCAGAACTGTATGGCAGACCTCAGCTTTTCAAATTGTTCCATTTGCCTCGCAAAATTACAGCAACTTTAGCATGAACCTTTGTTGCTCATTGTCCCAATTGCATTGCCAAGCAGGGTCCCTTCCTTTTCCGAAATGAACCCGAGTGTCGTTGAAATTCAAACGCCAGCATAATTCCATTTCACTGCTTTAATTTCAAAGTTCAATTTAAGTATTCATAGCTGGCTACAATAGTTAGATTACACAAGCACAAATTAAGAGTGCGAGTTTTGTTACCGTATTTTAGCTTACCTGTGACTGCAGCTCAGCTTGGTACGTACTAAATTTTACTATTGTTAATTGTTCAGAATCGTTTAATTCAAGTTCAAAGTTAAATCTCTTCTTTCTAAATTGCGTAGATTCAAGTAGCTTTAGAAATGATTGTTGAGGTAGTCGAAGACTAACTGTATTTCGATGTGCTTCAGAAAGAAAGCTCACTATTAACTTCAGTCACTAAATTAACTTTCGATTTTCCGGTTTCATTAATTCTTTTGCTAAATTAAGTGTAGCGAAATTTATTACTTCTGACAAACTTTCAGTTTTCACACTACACATGTCAACCTTCAGTTGCCACGCTTCTAGTGCTAATTATATGTGTAATAACCTTTCTTTTTCAGTTATTATAGTAATTGTCCATAGGACTGGCGACCGTAATTTCCCCAAATCTCAAATATCTAATTACCGCTAGTTGATTGTTAACGTAACGGCCGCACATTTACTTTCTTTATTAACTTTATCCCTATTTCAAAATTAATTTCCATCAGTTTCACTTGCATTTTTCGTTTCATTTAGATGTAACCCTTTCCTCCCTCTTTACCGACAGGTTAACTTCGGTGACGATTGCTTTTCCAAAATTCCCATTAGGTACACGCGGTTTCATTTTTCACTGTCATTAAGGTCGATAAGTGAGGGGGAGGTTTCACGTGGCGACCTGGTGACAGGACAATCTTCAAATTTGAGGTTGTTCTGGACACGAATTTTGCATTGTACAAATCTCGTGACAAAGTACTGGTTACGAAATGGTCGATACGTCAGCGAGAATATTAGTGTGAGGAATCCTAATTAGATTTGAGATTTGGCATTTATATTGAAAATTATTAAAATGAGTGAAGGCAACAATTACCAAAATTTGGTAGGCTTGGATAAGGAACAATCGGTCGAAAAGTGGGGAACGCGCACTGCGGTACCCATTGTTCAGGGACAGGCGGCTAGCATGAAAGACGCGACCGCCGAAACGCAACAAAGAGCAGAAATGGAATTCCACACTTTAGAAAATGTTTCGGAGTCGGAAGTGAAAATCAAATGCGAATCCCTTGATGACGAATACGGGGGGACAATTAAAGAGGAAGCCGCTACGGAAGTAAAACCGGTAGTTTCCGGGAATTTAACTGATTTATTGAATGTTTTGATTAACGAAATCAAGAGTCAATCGGCCAAGCAAGAAGCTCAGTCTGAAAAAATTGAACGAATGCTAGACAATCAGAACAAAGCTATTAATGTTGTTAACAACAATGTTGAAGTTGTTAGCACAAAAGTTGATAAAATCAAGGACGATATTGTCGTGATTAATACCGAAATCGGTAATCTCAAACAGGAAATGATAGGCGTTCAGGCGGAAATTGCGAGCATAAATACTCGTTTTGATTCCGAAATTAGCAGAATCGAGAAAAGTGTAGGAGACGCAGTTGCTCCGATCATCGAGAATAAGGTGACGGAACAAATTCAATTAGTGAGAAAAGAGGATCAACAGAAGGTGGAAACTTTAAAGGTTTTAGTATCCGAAGTAGATACCAAAGTGACGAAGCAGGCTAATATCTGCGAAGAGAAAAAAAGGGAAGTAGAAACGCTTGCGACAACCACTTGCCAAGTAATTACGAGAGTGTCGGAATTAGAAAAGAAACTTGACGAAAAACAGAGCTATGTGCCAATCTATGCACATAGTTCGGAATTGTTGACGAAAGAGGAGCGATTCGACCCCTTGAAAAAAGGCGGTATACACGCGACGGATTTCATTAAGAATTGTGAAAGAGTTTTACCCAGATCATGGACTAATGAGAGAAAAATTAATGCGATTATTGATGTGTTGGCTGGTGATGCCAAGCGTTGGGGCTTAAACCTCAACATTACGAACCTGACTTTTGACGAATTTAAAAATTTGTTTCTGGCTGAATACTAGTCAGAGCAAAAACAGCAAAGTGTCTGGCGCGAATTTGTCGTATCGAGGCCTTTCGATGCGAATTCGCGCGGTTCGATGAAGGAGTTTTGTGAGGGCTGGATCCGCAAGTTGGAATATTTGCGCGATCGCCGCACAGAATCCGAAATAGTCTGGGAACTCTACAAAAAGCTTCCAGATGATACAAAACGCTACGTAGGAAGCAATTACAGGACAATAAATGATTTCCTGGAAAGAGTGGAGGACGAGGACAATTGGCGCAATAATCCCGACAGTGGTAGAGGCCGTGGTAACAACAACGGGTACCACAACAACGATAACTATGGGAATAATGCATACCGCAACCATGGCAGCAATAACAATAATGGTTCGGACCGTAATAACAATCGGTACAATGCAAATAATAACAGGAATGACGGAAACCAGTATCATACTAACGTGATACGGGCTTCACAGAATAGTAATAACGCCAGAGGGAGTGATCAGCCGCCTCAGCAGCATCCGGGGAGCGTATCTGCTGGGACGAGACAGGGAAACTATTAGCCGCGCCGGTGAGGGGCCGACCGGGCGTGGAGAAATTTTGGAGGCCCAATAACAAGAGAAAACCCAGGTGTCGCCGTTATGAAAATTCTGTATGGAATAATCAACGGCGGGAGAGTGTGCCAGTGTTAAGAGAAAGGAGTGCGCCCACAAGTAGTAGATCAGCTGTATACACGGCAGTAGAAAATACATTCACTGTCAGTGAGAACAATTTAAGTAGTGTTCCGGAAATCGATTATAAAGTGGCAGCTGTAACACCCACAGCGGAAATGGAGATTGAGTTTAAGAATGATTCGCAATTGTTGAGAGAAGGTCAGATGTCGGATAAAACGTCCGTCATCGAGCGAGGGGATGCAGAGAGGGATGAGGTCTGGTTAAGGCAGTTCGGTCGCTTATACGACGAACTAAGAGATTATAGGGGTCTGTATGGGAGAAGTGTTTATGGGGAGCGCGTGCAGGATTTGCCGCGTCTCGTCCCGCAGGAAGATAGTGTTTGTGAAATGATAGAAAGTTCTGGCCCTAACCGGCAGACTTTACTAGAAATAGTTGATGTTAATGGGGAGCACGAGCAAGATTCGTCGTGTTTCGTCCCGCAAGAGTTGGATGTTGAAGTAGTAACGGAAAGTTCTGGCCCTGACCGGCAGACTTTACCGAAAGTTATAGTGGTAGAAGTAGCCGACCCATCCGACGCAAAACTCCAGTTTAAACATTGCGAAAGTATTAAGGAGAAAGAGTACGAGAATTTTAGTGATAGCCGGACACGATTGGTAGAAAAGCACATAGATTACAGCGTGTATGAGGTTGGAGCTGACATTATACGGTCAGACGATAACAGTGTGGGTTGTGCAGATCTAGAGGAAGTAATTGCAGATACTACTGGGCACATTTCTCCAGGTAGATTGGCAGATGAGATCAATCTGGCTAAAGAGGAATCAACGAAGGTGACAATTAGTGAATTGATAGCAAAGCAACACTCGCTAGTTGACGAGTTACAGGAAAAGGTTTCGGTATTGGAGGCGAAGCTACAGACAAAGCCTCAGGACAAACGTGTTGAAATTAAAACTGTATGTGAACAGAGGCTGAAAAAGCCGCCAGATAAGCCGGATTGGGATCAAAGCCGGAAGGTTTTTTCTGGAATGACCTGGATATAGACGAGGATCTACTGTGGGAAAATAAAGAAACAGTCGAGGACAAGTGTAGACAGATAGTAGTGTCTGTTAATATGCACGACCTACAACTAAACGTGTTGATTGACACCGATGCAGAATTGAGTGTTGTATCTGGGAAAATATTTGAGTTACTGAAAGATAGACCTGGCATCGTAGTTATGCCAGTAACATGAGTGAAAATTATCGGTGCTACTGGGAAGGCCAGTAAACCGGTCACAAAACAGATTTTTGTCCACTTCGAGATATGTGGGGCACGATTTGAACAAGAGTTTGTCGTCGTGCCAGACTTGACTACGGAAGTAATTATCGGGTTAGATTGGCTATTAAAGTACCGTGCAGTGATTAATTGCGAAAGCAAAACTTTGACATGTACGTCACAAGATAAAACAATAGTAGTTAGTTTTGACGAGGTAGGAGACGGTGTGCATAGGCAATACCAGCCTATACACATTGTTAACTGGCCGGATGACATTGACGTAGGAATGAGTTTGAACTGCCGTAACATGAGGAATTTCGGCATTGACAAAAGTGTAGAAAGTGAATTGGAAGAGATAATCAAATTCCCTCCACGGATTGACATTAGTATTGGTGTGAAAAAGGATCGTTTGCGAGAAGTAATGAAGCTAAAAGCCGATGCTCGCATACGTCGTCATGACGCTAAAGCGCGTTTTGCTAAGTTTGCAATCGGAGACTTAGAACTTGTAAAAGCTCATGAGAAATCGAGCGAGTTAGACCATGAAATCTCTAAATTTAAGTTTGTTTATAATAGACCATATAAAGTCATTGGTATACCTCACACAAATGCTTATTGCTTAGAGTATCCAAGCTCTGGAAAACTATTAGGTATACGGAACATTGTAGACTTGAAATTGTACCGACCTAGGATCGATTAATACCACACAATGGGTAATTTGTACAGTATGTAAAATAGAGTGTAAGATTTAACGATTTGCTAGATTGCCATGCTTTTGACTGACCAAGGTCATTAAAGAAGTTGTAATTAATAAGTAATTAATTTTGATTAATCAATTTAATTTTAATCAATTTAATCATGATCTAATCAACTGAAAAAACCATGCTGCTAGTTTAAGTTTTCAGCTGAGTCACAGTAGATTAAGGAATGTAAATATGATTTTGTAAATAGCTGTAAGATTCCATAAATATGTGATTTACTAGTCATTGCCGATGTACTTAGACGCTGTTTTAAGTTTCAGGCTAGTACATGCGTGTGATGATGGACAGTGTTGAGTTATCCACTGTGATAGTGTTTATGGACTCCTTGAGATTACTCGGGAGTGAGTTTTACCGAAAGAATTCAGTGAAACGGACGTTCTGGAAATGCCGTTACAAGGGCGAGAGAGATCAAGCGTGCCGCACAGGCGGGCGCAACAATACTGGCGGGGCAGACCGCTGTCGGCTCTTGTGCCGCTGTCGGCTCTTGTGCCGCTGTCGGCTTTCTTTGTACTTGCGAGTACGGAAGGCGGAGTTGTTTTTCTTCCCGGACAGCTGATATGAAAGAATTCTGTTGTCAATATTTATGTTTTTGTCGATCTGCTGTATATTATTTTCTTGTTTAGCGTTAAGTGCACGCTCATGACGAGAATATTAATTATGAAAAGTTTATATAAAATACGTATTCTATGTAATTAATTATTAATTTGCGTATTTTGATATACCTGTTTTCTATGACCATGTAATCTGATTAATTTTGTAAATAGTATTCCATTTCTTGATACTGCTAGGAATTTAGATTTTTAGAATAGCTAAACCATTTTCTATGTTTTCTATGAATTTTAATATGTTGTCAACCTGTTTTATTTTGATCAAGATGACAGAGTGGAATAAGATTAGGAGTGTCTCCACTCAATTATTATCGTCTAAAAATTGGTTTATAGTTAATTAGGCGAATGCTAAATTTTGTTGATGTTTTGAGCATATGCATTTCCGCTGTTTTTTTTTGTTTTTTTTTTTTGGACATTTTCTGAATCTGTTTACGTTACACGAACATCCTCAGACAATGTGGGGCACGTGTAACGCCGGAAATGCATATCCTTCTATTTCCATCTATTGTACTATAATTTGTTTTCCTTATTTTTGTTACCTGAATATATGACATTTCTGTGTCTTTACATATTGTAATTGTTTTACTATTTGTATATATATATATATATATATATATATATATATATATATATATATATGCATTTATGTCGATGTATAAATGGTTTGTTTCGTAAATATTATTTGTATTTTTACGCTGGGTCTTGCCTAGGGAAAACTGCTATCGAACGATTACATCGATAGGTCGTGTGAAGACTCAAAGTGTGTAGGATCTTTGGCAGTGTTAACTCTGCCGCGTGGAGCGCGGGCAGAACAGTTGGAGTCTGGCTGGAGTAGCGAGTGGAGCAGGTGTGTTGTGTGACGCTCCCGCGAGTTGCCGCGCTTTCGGGGTTTGGCAGCATGTAATTGCGCTCGACTCGCGATGATAGTTTCTGACATGGCGTCGCGGACGGGAAGCATTAGCTGGCGCACATCAAGAGCCCGTTTCGCGTGGTGACCGTGTCGAGAAGAAGGCGCGCCAACATCCAGCTTCTGCAACAGCGACGGCCGACAATGAGTGACTGTCGCCACCTCCTCGATCGACGGCTTCAAACCTTCAATCAACCAACAAGGAAGACTAAAAGCACGTAAAGTTTCAGAACTGTATGGCAGACCTCAGCTTTTCAAATTGTTCCATTTGCCTCGCAAAATTACAGCAACTTAGCATGAACCTTTGTTGCTCATTGTCCCAATTGCATTGCCAAGCAGGGTCCCTTCCTTTTCCGAAATGAACCCGAGTGTCGTTGAAATTCAAACGCCAGCATAATTCCATTTCACTGCTTTAATTTCAAAGTTCAATTTAAGTACTCATAGCTGGCTACAATAGTTAGATTACACAAGCACAAATTAAGAGTGCGAGTATTGTTACCGTATTTTAGCTTACCTGTGACTGCAGCTCAGCTTGGTACGTACTAAATTTTACTATTGTTAATTGTCCAGAATCGTTTAATTCAAGTTCAAAGTTAAATCTCTTCTTTCTAAATTGCGTAGATTCAAGTAGCTTTAGAAATGATTCTTGAGGTAGTCCAAGACTAACTGTATTTCGATGTGCTTCAGAAAGAAAGCTCACTATTAACTTCAGTCACTAAATTAACTTTCGATTTTCCGGTTTCATTAATTCTTTTGCTAAATTAAGTGTAGCGAAATTTATTACTTCTGACAAACTTTCAGTTTTCACACTACACATGTCAACCTTCAGTTGCCACGCTTCTAGTGCTAATTATATGTGTAATAACCTTTCTTTTTCAGTTATTATAGTAATTGTCCATAGGACTGGCGACCGTAATTTCCCCAAATCTCAAATATCTAATTACCGCTAGTTGATTGTTAACGTAACGGCCGCACATTTACTTTCTTTATTAACTTTATCCCTATTTCAAAATTAATTTCCATCAGTTTCACTTGCATTTTTCCTTTCATTTAGATGTAACCCTTTCCTCCCTCTTTACCGACAGGTTAACTTCGGTGACGATTGCTTTTCCAAAATTCCCATTAGGTACACGCGGTTTCATTTTTCACTGTCATTAAGGTCGATAAGTGAGGGGGAGGTTTCACGTGGCGACCTGGTGACAGGACAATCTTCAAATTTGAGGTTGTTCTGGACACGAATTTTGCATTGTACAAATCTCGTGACAAAGTACTGGTTACGAAATGGTCGATACGTCAGCGAGAATATTAGTGTGAGGAATCCTAATTAGATTTGAGATTTGGCATTTATATTGAAAATTATTAAAATGAGTGAAGGCAACAATTACCAAAATTTGGTAGGCTTGGATAAGGAACAATCGGTCGAAAAGTGGGGAACGCGCACTGCGGTACCCATTGTTCAGGGACAGGCGGCTAGCATGAAAGACGCGACCGCCGAAACGCAACAAAGAGCAGAAATGGAATTCCACATTTTAGAAAATGTTTCGGAGTCGGAAGTGAAAATCAAATGCGAATCCCTTGATGACGAATACGGGGGGACAATTAAAGAGGAAGCCGCTACGGAAGTAAAACCGGTAGTTTCCGGGAATTTAACTGATTTATTGAATGTTTTGATTAACGAAATCAAGAGTCAATCGGCCAAGCAAGAAGCTCAGTCTGAAAAAATTGAACGAATGCTAGACAATCAGAACAAAGCTATTAATGTTGTTAACAACAATGTTGAAGTTGTTAGCACAAAAGTTGATAAAATCAAGGACGATATTGTCGTGATTAATACCGAAATCGGTAATCTCAAACAGGAAATGATAGGCGTTCAGGCGGAAATTGCGAGCATAAATACTCGTTTTGATTCCGAAATTAGCAGAATCGAGAAAAGTGTAGGAGACGCAGTTGCTCCGATCATCGAGAATAAGGTGACGGAACAAATTCAATTAGTGAGAAAAGAGGATCAACAGAAGGTGGAAACTTTAAAGGTTTTAGTATCCGAAGTAGATACCAAAGTGACGAAGCAGGCTAATATCTGCGAAGAGAAAAAAAGGGAAGTAGAAACGCTTGCGACAACCACTTGCCAAGTAATTACGAGAGTGTCGGAATTAGAAAAGAAACTTGACGAAAAACAGAGCTATGTGCCAATCTATGCACATAGTTCGGAATTGTTGACGAAAGAGGAGCGATTCGACCCCTTGAAAAAAGGCGGTATACACGCGACGGATTTCATTAAGAATTGTGAAAGAGTTTTACCCAGATCATGGACTAATGAGAGAAAAATTAATGCGATTATTGATGTGTTGGCTGGTGATGCCAAGCGTTGGGGCTTAAACCTCAACATTACGAACCTGACTTTTGACGAATTTAAAAATTTGTTTCTGGCTGAATACTAGTCAGAGCAAAAACAGCAAAGTGTCTGGCGCGAATTTGTCGTATCGAGGCCTTTCGATGCGAATTCGCGCGGTTCGATGAAGGAGTTTTGTGAGGGCTGGATCCGCAAGTTGGAATATTTGCGCGATCGCCGCACAGAATCCGAAATAGTCTGGGAACTCTACAAAAAGCTTCCAGATGATACAAAACGCTACGTAGGAAGCAATTACAGGACAATAAATGATTTCCTGGAAAGAGTGGAGGACGAGGACAATTGGCGCAATAATCCCGACAGTGGTAGAGGCCGTGGTAACAACAACGGGTACCACAACAACGATAACTATGGGAATAATGCATACCGCAACCATGGCAGCAATAACAATAATGGTTCGGACCGTAATAACAATCGGTACAATGCAAATAATAACAGGAATGACGGAAACCAGTATCATACTAACGTGATACGGGCTTCACAGAATAGTAATAACGCCAGAGGGAGTGATCAGCCGCCTCAGCAGCATCCGGGGAGCGTATCTGCTGGGACGAGACAGGGAAACTATTAGCCGCGCCGGTGAGGGGCCGACCGGGCGTGGAGAAATTTTGGAGGCCCAATAACAAGAGAAAACCCAGGTGTCGCCGTTATGAAAATTCTGTATGGAATAATCAACGGCGGGAGAGTGTGCCAGTGTTAAGAGAAAGGAGTGCGCCCACAAGTAGTAGATCAGCTGTATACACGGCAGTAGAAAATACATTCACTGTCAGTGAGAACAATTTAAGTAGTGTTCCGGAAATCGATTATAAAGTGGCAGCTGTAACACCCACAGCGGAAATGGAGATTGAGTTTAAGAATGATTCGCAATTGTTGAGAGAAGGTCAGATGTCGGATAAAACGTCCGTCATCGAGCGAGGGGATGCAGAGAGGGATGAGGTCTGGTTAAGGCAGTTCGGTCGCTTATACGACGAACTAAGAGATTATAGGGGTCTGTATGGGAGAAGTGTTTATGGGGAGCGCGTGCAGGATTTGCCGCGTCTCGTCCCGCAGGAAGATAGTGTTTGTGAAATGATAGAAAGTTCTGGCCCTAACCGGCAGACTTTACTAGAAATAGTTGATGTTAATGGGGAGCACGAGCAAGATTCGTCGTGTTTCGTCCCGCAAGAGTTGGATGTTGAAGTAGTAACGGAAAGTTCTGGCCCTGACCGGCAGACTTTACCGAAAGTTATAGTGGTAGAAGTAGCCGACCCATCCGACGCAAAACTCCAGTTTAAACATTGCGAAAGTATTAAGGAGAAAGAGTACGAGAATTTTAGTGATAGCCGGACACGATTGGTAGAAAAGCACATAGATTACAGCGTGTATGAGGTTGGAGCTGACATTATACGGTCAGACGATAACAGTGTGGGTTGTGCAGATCTAGAGGAAGTAATTGCAGATACTACTGGGCACATTTCTCCAGGTAGATTGGCAGATGAGATCAATCTGGCTAAAGAGGAATCAACGAAGGTGACAATTAGTGAATTGATAGCAAAGCAACACTCGCTAGTTGACGAGTTACAGGAAAAGGTTTCGGTATTGGAGGCGAAGCTACAGACAAAGCCTCAGGACAAACGTGTTGAAATTAAAACTGTATGTGAACAGAGGCTGAAAAAGCCGCCAGATAAGCCGGATTGGGATCAAAGCCGGAAGGTTTTTTCTGGAATGACCTGGATATAGACGAGGATCTACTGTGGGAAAATAAAGAAACAGTCGAGGACAAGTGTAGACAGATAGTAGTGTCTGTTAATATGCACGACCTACAACTAAACGTGTTGATTGACACCGATGCAGAATTGAGTGTTGTATCTGGGAAAATATTTGAGTTACTGAAAGATAGACCTGGCATCGTAGTTATGCCAGTAACATGAGTGAAAATTATCGGTGCTACTGGGAAGGCCAGTAAACCGGTCACAAAACAGATTTTTGTCCACTTCGAGATATGTGGGGCACGATTTGAACAAGAGTTTGTCGTCGTGCCAGACTTGACTACGGAAGTAATTATCGGGTTAGATTGGCTATTAAAGTACCGTGCAGTGATTAATTGCGAAAGCAAAACTTTGACATGTACGTCACAAGATAAAACAATAGTAGTTAGTTTTGACGAGGTAGGAGACGGTGTGCATAGGCAATACCAGCCTATACACATTGTTAACTGGCCGGATGACATTGACGTAGGAATGAGTTTGAACTGCCGTAACATGAGGAATTTCGGCATTGACAAAAGTGTAGAAAGTGAATTGGAAGAGATAATCAAATTCCCTCCACGGATTGACATTAGTATTGGTGTGAAAAAGGATCGTTTGCGAGAAGTAATGAAGCTAAAAGCCGATGCTCGCATACGTCGTCATGACGCTAAAGCGCGTTTTGCTAAGTTTGCAATCGGAGACTTAGAACTTGTAAAAGCTCATGAGAAATCGAGCGAGTTAGACCATGAAATCTCTAAATTTAAGTTTGTTTATAATAGACCATATAAAGTCATTGGTATACCTCACACAAATGCTTATTGCTTAGAGTATCCAAGCTCTGGAAAACTATTAGGTATACGGAACATTGTAGACTTGAAATTGTACCGACCTAGGATCGATTAATACCACACAATGGGTAATTTGTACAGTATGTAAAATAGAGTGTAAGATTTAACGATTTGCTAGATTGCCATGCTTTTGACTGACCAAGGTCATTAAAGAAGTTGTAATTAATAAGTAATTAATTTTGATTAATCAATTTAATTTTAATCAATTTAATCATGATCTAATCAACTGAAAAAACCATGCTGCTAGTTTAAGTTTTCAGCTGAGTCACAGTAGATTAAGGAATGTAAATATGATTTTGTAAATAGCTGTAAGATTCCATAAATATGTGATTTACTAGTCATTGCCGATGTACTTAGACGCTGTTTTAAGTTTCAGGCTAGTACATGCGTGTGATGATGGACAGTGTTGAGTTATCCACTGTGATAGTGTTTATGGACTCCTTGAGATTACTCGGGAGTGAGTTTTACCGAAAGAATTCAGTGAAACGGACGTTCTGGAAATGCCGTTACAAGGGCGAGAGAGATCAAGCGTGCCGCACAGGCGGGCGCAACAATACTGGCGGGGCAGACCGCTGTCGGCTCTTGTGCCGCTGTCGGCTCTTGTGCCGCTGTCGGCTTTCTTTGTACTTGCGAGTACGGAAGGCGGAGTTGTTTTTCTTCCCGGACAGCTGATATGAAAGAATTCTGTTGTCAATATTTATGTTTTTGTCGATCTGCTGTATATTATTTTCTTGTTTAGCGTTAAGTGCACGCTCATGACGAGAATATTAATTATGAAAAGTTTATATAAAATACGTATTCTATGTAATTAATTATTAATTTGCGTATTTTGATATACCTGTTTTCTATGACCATGTAATCTGATTAATTTTGTAAATAGTATTCCATTTCTTGATACTGCTAGGAATTTAGATTTTTAGAATAGCTAAACCATTTTCTATGTTTTCTATGAATTTTAATATGTTGTCAACCTGTTTTATTTTGATCAAGATGACAGAGTGGAATAAGATTAGGAGTGTCTCCACTCAATTATTATCGTCTAAAAATTGGTTTATAGTTAATTAGGCGAATGCTAAATTTTGTTGATGTTTTGAGCATATGCATTTCCGCTGTTTTTTTTTGTTTTTTTTTTTTTTTGGACATTTTCTGAATCTGTTTACGTTACACGAACATCCTCAGACAATGTGGGGCACGTGTAACGCCGGAAATGCATATCCTTCTATTTCCATCTATTGTACTATAATTTGTTTTCCTTATTTTTGTTACCTGAATATATGACATTTCTGTGTCTTTACATATTGTAATTGTTTTACTATTTGTATATATATATATATATATATATATATATATATATATATATATATATGCATTTATGTCGATGTATAAATGGTTTGTTTCGTAAATATTATTTGTATTTTTACGCTGGGTCTTGCCTAGGGAAAACTGCTATCGAACGATTACATCGATAGGTCGTGTGAAGACTCAAAGTGTGTAGGATCTTTGGCAGTGTTAACTCTGCCGCGTGGAGCGCGGGCAGAACAGTTGGAGTCTGGCTGGAGTAGCGAGTGGAGCAGGTGTGTTGTGTGACGCTCCCGCGAGTTGCCGCGCTTTCGGGGTTTGGCAGCATGTAATTGCGCTCGACTCGCGATGATAGTTTCTGACATGGCGTCGCGGACGGGAAGCATTAGCTGGCGCACATCAAGAGCCCGTTTCGCGTGGTGACCGTGTCGAGAAGAAGGCGCGCCAACATCCAGCTTCTGCAACAGCGACGGCCGACAATGAGTGACTGTCGCCACCTCCTCGATCGACGGCTTCAAACCTTCAATCAACCAACAAGGAAGACTAAAAGCACGTAAAGTTTCAGAACTGTATGGCAGACCTCAGCTTTTCAAATTGTTCCATTTGCCTCGCAAAATTACAGCAACTTAGCATGAACCTTTGTTGCTCATTGTCCCAATTGCATTGCCAAGCAGGGTCCCTTCCTTTTCCGAAATGAACCCGAGTGTCGTTGAAATTCAAACGCCAGCATAATTCCATTTCACTGCTTTAATTTCAAAGTTCAATTTAAGTACTCATAGCTGGCTACAATAGTTAGATTACACAAGCACAAATTAAGAGTGCGAGTATTGTTACCGTATTTTAGCTTACCTGTGACTGCAGCTCAGCTTGGTACGTACTAAATTTTACAATTGTTAATTGTCCAGAATCGTTTAATTCAAGTTCAAAGTTAAATCTCTTCTTTCTAAATTGCGTAGATTCAAGTAGCTTTAGAAATGATTCTTGAGGTAGTCCAAGACTAACTGTATTTCGATGTGCTTCAGAAAGAAAGCTCACTATTAACTTCAGTCACTAAATTAACTTTCGATTTTCCGGTTTCATTAATTCTTTTGCTAAATTAAGTGTAGCGAAATTTATTACTTCTGACAAACTTTCAGTTTTCACACTACACATGTCAACCTTCAGTTGCCACGCTTCTAGTGCTAATTATATGTGTAATAACCTTTCTTTTTCAGTTATTATAGTAATTGTCCATAGGACTGGCGACCGTAATTTCCCCAAATCTCAAATATCTAATTACCGCTAGTTGATTGTTAACGTAACGGCCGCACATTTACTTTCTTTATTAACTTTATCCCTATTTCAAAATTAATTTCCATCAGTTTCACTTGCATTTTTCGTTTCATTTAGATGTAACCCTTTCCTCCCTCTTTACCGACAGGTTAACTTCGGTGACGATTGCTTTTCCAAAATTCCCATTAGGTACACGCGGTTTCATTTTTCACTGTCATTAAGGTCGATAAGTGAGGGGGAGGTTTCACGTGGCGACCTGGTGACAGGACAATCTTCAAATTTGAGGTTGTTCTGGACACGAATTTTGCATTGTACAAATCTCGTGACAAAGTACTGGTTACGAAATGGTCGATACGTCAGCGAGAATATTAGTGTGAGGAATCCTAATTAGATTTGAGATTTGGCATTTATATTGAAAATTATTAAAATGAGTGAAGGCAACAATTACCAAAATTTGGTAGGCTTGGATAAGGAACAATCGGTCGAAAAGTGGGGAACGCGCACTGCGGTACCCATTGTTCAGGGACAGGCGGCTAGCATGAAAGACGCGACCGCCGAAACGCAACAAAGAGCAGAAATGGAATTCCACACTTTAGAAAATGTTTCGGAGTCGGAAGTGAAAATCAAATGCGAATCCCTTGATGACGAATACGGGGGGACAATTAAAGAGGAAGCCGCTACGGAAGTAAAACCGGTAGTTTCCGGGAATTTAACTGATTTATTGAATGTTTTGATTAACGAAATCAAGAGTCAATCGGCCAAGCAAGAAGCTCAGTCTGAAAAAATTGAACGAATGCTAGACAATCAGAACAAAGCTATTAATGTTGTTAACAACAATGTTGAAGTTGTTAGCACAAAAGTTGATAAAATCAAGGACGATATTGTCGTGATTAATACCGAAATCGGTAATCTCAAACAGGAAATGATAGGCGTTCAGGCGGAAATTGCGAGCATAAATACTCGTTTTGATTCCGAAATTAGCAGAATCGAGAAAAGTGTAGGAGACGCAGTTGCTCCGATCATCGAGAATAAGGTGACGGAACAAATTCAATTAGTGAGAAAAGAGGATCAACAGAAGGTGGAAACTTTAAAGGTTTTAGTATCCGAAGTAGATACCAAAGTGACGAAGCAGGCTAATATCTGCGAAGAGAAAAAAAGGGAAGTAGAAACGCTTGCGACAACCACTTGCCAAGTAATTACGAGAGTGTCGGAATTAGAAAAGAAACTTGACGAAAAACAGAGCTATGTGCCAATCTATGCACATAGTTCGGAATTGTTGACGAAAGAGGAGCGATTCGACCCCTTGAAAAAAGGCGGTATACACGCGACGGATTTCATTAAGAATTGTGAAAGAGTTTTACCCAGATCATGGACTAATGAGAGAAAAATTAATGCGATTATTGATGTGTTGGCTGGTGATGCCAAGCGTTGGGGCTTAAACCTCAACATTACGAACCTGACTTTTGACGAATTTAAAAATTTGTTTCTGGCTGAATACTAGTCAGAGCAAAAACAGCAAAGTGTCTGGCGCGAATTTGTCGTATCGAGGCCTTTCGATGCGAATTCGCGCGGTTCGATGAAGGAGTTTTGTGAGGGCTGGATCCGCAAGTTGGAATATTTGCGCGATCGCCGCACAGAATCCGAAATAGTCTGGGAACTCTACAAAAAGCTTCCAGATGATACAAAACGCTACGTAGGAAGCAATTACAGGACAATAAATGATTTCCTGGAAAGAGTGGAGGACGAGGACAATTGGCGCAATAATCCCGACAGTGGTAGAGGCCGTGGTAACAACAACGGGTACCACAACAACGATAACTATGGGAATAATGCATACCGCAACCATGGCAGCAATAACAATAATGGTTCGGACCGTAATAACAATCGGTACAATGCAAATAATAACAGGAATGACGGAAACCAGTATCATACTAACGTGATACGGGCTTCACAGAATAGTAATAACGCCAGAGGGAGTGATCAGCCGCCTCAGCAGCATCCGGGGAGCGTATCTGCTGGGACGAGACAGGGAAACTATTAGCCGCGCCGGTGAGGGGCCGACCGGGCGTGGAGAAATTTTGGAGGCCCAATAACAAGAGAAAACCCAGGTGTCGCCGTTATGAAAATTCTGTATGGAATAATCAACGGCGGGAGAGTGTGCCAGTGTTAAGAGAAAGGAGTGCGCCCACAAGTAGTAGATCAGCTGTATACACGGCAGTAGAAAATACATTCACTGTCAGTGAGAACAATTTAAGTAGTGTTCCGGAAATCGATTATAAAGTGGCAGCTGTAACACCCACAGCGGAAATGGAGATTGAGTTTAAGAATGATTCGCAATTGTTGAGAGAAGGTCAGATGTCGGATAAAACGTCCGTCATCGAGCGAGGGGATGCAGAGAGGGATGAGGTCTGGTTAAGGCAGTTCGGTCGCTTATACGACGAACTAAGAGATTATAGGGGTCTGTATGGGAGAAGTGTTTATGGGGAGCGCGTGCAGGATTTGCCGCGTCTCGTCCCGCAGGAAGATAGTGTTTGTGAAATGATAGAAAGTTCTGGCCCTAACCGGCAGACTTTACTAGAAATAGTTGATGTTAATGGGGAGCACGAGCAAGATTCGTCGTGTTTCGTCCCGCAAGAGTTGGATGTTGAAGTAGTAACGGAAAGTTCTGGCCCTGACCGGCAGACTTTACCGAAAGTTATAGTGGTAGAAGTAGCCGACCCATCCGACGCAAAACTCCAGTTTAAACATTGCGAAAGTATTAAGGAGAAAGAGTACGAGAATTTTAGTGATAGCCGGACACGATTGGTAGAAAAGCACATAGATTACAGCGTGTATGAGGTTGGAGCTGACATTATACGGTCAGACGATAACAGTGTGGGTTGTGCAGATCTAGAGGAAGTAATTGCAGATACTACTGGGCACATTTCTCCAGGTAGATTGGCAGATGAGATCAATCTGGCTAAAGAGGAATCAACGAAGGTGACAATTAGTGAATTGATAGCAAAGCAACACTCGCTAGTTGACGAGTTACAGGAAAAGGTTTCGGTATTGGAGGCGAAGCTACAGACAAAGCCTCAGGACAAACGTGTTGAAATTAAAACTGTATGTGAACAGAGGCTGAAAAAGCCGCCAGATAAGCCGGATTGGGATCAAAGCCGGAAGGTTTTTTCTGGAATGACCTGGATATAGACGAGGATCTACTGTGGGAAAATAAAGAAACAGTCGAGGACAAGTGTAGACAGATAGTAGTGTCTGTTAATATGCACGACCTACAACTAAACGTGTTGATTGACACCGATGCAGAATTGAGTGTTGTATCTGGGAAAATATTTGAGTTACTGAAAGATAGACCTGGCATCGTAGTTATGCCAGTAACATGAGTGAAAATTATCGGTGCTACTGGGAAGGCCAGTAAACCGGTCACAAAACAGATTTTTGTCCACTTCGAGATATGTGGGGCACGATTTGAACAAGAGTTTGTCGTCGTGCCAGACTTGACTACGGAAGTAATTATCGGGTTAGATTGGCTATTAAAGTACCGTGCAGTGATTAATTGCGAAAGCAAAACTTTGACATGTACGTCACAAGATAAAACAATAGTAGTTAGTTTTGACGAGGTAGGAGACGGTGTGCATAGGCAATACCAGCCTATACACATTGTTAACTGGCCGGATGACATTGACGTAGGAATGAGTTTGAACTGCCGTAACATGAGGAATTTCGGCATTGACAAAAGTGTAGAAAGTGAATTGGAAGAGATAATCAAATTCCCTCCACGGATTGACATTAGTATTGGTGTGAAAAAGGATCGTTTGCGAGAAGTAATGAAGCTAAAAGCCGATGCTCGCATACGTCGTCATGACGCTAAAGCGCGTTTTGCTAAGTTTGCAATCGGAGACTTAGAACTTGTAAAAGCTCATGAGAAATCGAGCGAGTTAGACCATGAAATCTCTAAATTTAAGTTTGTTTATAATAGACCATATAAAGTCATTGGTATACCTCACACAAATGCTTATTGCTTAGAGTATCCAAGCTCTGGAAAACTATTAGGTATACGGAACATTGTAGACTTGAAATTGTACCGACCTAGGATCGATTAATACCACACAATGGGTAATTTGTACAGTATGTAAAATAGAGTGTAAGATTTAACGATTTGCTAGATTGCCATGCTTTTGACTGACCAAGGTCATTAAAGAAGTTGTAATTAATAAGTAATTAATTTTGATTAATCAATTTAATTTTAATCAATTTAATCATGATCTAATCAACTGAAAAAACCATGCTGCTAGTTTAAGTTTTCAGCTGAGTCACAGTAGATTAAGGAATGTAAATATGATTTTGTAAATAGCTGTAAGATTCCATAAATATGTGATTTACTAGTCATTGCCGATGTACTTAGACGCTGTTTTAAGTTTCAGGCTAGTACATGCGTGTGATGATGGACAGTGTTGAGTTATCCACTGTGATAGTGTTTATGGACTCCTTGAGATTACTCGGGAGTGAGTTTTACCGAAAGAATTCAGTGAAACGGACGTTCTGGAAATGCCGTTACAAGGGCGAGAGAGATCAAGCGTGCCGCACAGGCGGGCGCAACAATACTGGCGGGGCAGACCGCTGTCGGCTCTTGTGCCGCTGTCGGCTCTTGTGCCGCTGTCGGCTTTCTTTGTACTTGCGAGTACGGAAGGCGGAGTTGTTTTTCTTCCCGGACAGCTGATATGAAAGAATTCTGTTGTCAATATTTATGTTTTTGTCGATCTGCTGTATATTATTTTCTTGTTTAGCGTTAAGTGCACGCTCATGACGAGAATATTAATTATGAAAAGTTTATATAAAATACGTATTCTATGTAATTAATTATTAATTTGCGTATTTTGATATACCTGTTTTCTATGACCATGTAATCTGATTAATTTTGTAAATAGTATTCCATTTCTTGATACTGCTAGGAATTTAGATTTTTAGAATAGCTAAACCCTTTTCTATGTTTTCTATGAATTTTAATATGTTGTCAACCTGTTTTATTTTGATCAAGATGACAGAGTGGAATAAGATTAGGAGTGTCTCCACTCAATTATTATCGTCTAAAAATTGGTTTATAGTTAATTAGGCGAATGCTAAATTTTGTTGATGTTTTGAGCATATGCATTTCCGCTGTTTTTTTTTGTTTTTTTTTTTTTTGGACATTTTCTGAATCTGTTTACGTTACACGAACATCCTCAGACAATGTGGGGCACGTGTAACGCCGGAAATGCATATCCTTCTATTTCCATCTATTGTACTATAATTTGTTTTCCTTATTTTTGTTACCTGAATATATGACATTTCTGTGTCTTTACATATTGTAATTGTTTTACTATTTGTATATATATATATATATATATATATATATATATATATATATATATATATGCATTTATGTCGATGTATAAATGGTTTGTTTCGTAAATATTATTTGTATTTTTACGCTGGGTCTTGCCTAGGGAAAACTGCTATCGAACGATTACATCGATAGGTCGTGTGAAGACTCAAAGTGTGTAGGATCTTTGGCAGTGTTAACTCTGCCGCGTGGAGCGCGGGCAGAACAGTTGGAGTCTGGCTGGAGTAGCGAGTGGAGCAGGTGTGTTGTGTGACGCTCCCGCGAGTTGCCGCGCTTTCGGGGTTTGGCAGCATGTAATTGCGCTCGACTCGCGATGATAGTTTCTGACATGGCGTCGCGGACGGGAAGCATTAGCTGGCGCACATCAAGAGCCCGTTTCGCGTGGTGACCGTGTCGAGAAGAAGGCGCGCCAACATCCAGCTTCTGCAACAGCGACGGCCGACAATGAGTGACTGTCGCCACCTCCTCGATCGACGGCTTCAAACCTTCAATCAACCAACAAGGAAGACTAAAAGCACGTAAAGTTTCAGAACTGTATGGCAGACCTCAGCTTTTCAAATTGTTCCATTTGCCTCGCAAAATTACAGCAACTTAGCATGAACCTTTGTTGCTCATTGTCCCAATTGCATTGCCAAGCAGGGTCCCTTCCTTTTCCGAAATGAACCCGAGTGTCGTTGAAATTCAAACGCCAGCATAATTCCATTTCACTGCTTTAATTTCAAAGTTCAATTTAAGTACTCATAGCTGGCTACAATAGTTAGATTACACAAGCACAAATTAAGAGTGCGAGTATTGTTACCGTATTTTAGCTTACCTGTGACTGCAGCTCAGCTTGGTACGTACTAAATTTTACAATTGTTAATTGTCCAGAATCGTTTAATTCAAGTTCAAAGTTAAATCTCTTCTTTCTAAATTGCATAGATTCAAGTAGCTTTAGAAATGATTCTTGAGGTAGTCCAAGACTAACTGTATTTCGATGTGCTTCAGAAAGAAAGCTCACTATTAACTTCAGTCACTAAATTAACTTTCGATTTTCCGGTTTCATTAATTCTTTTGCTAAATTAAGTGTAGCGAAATTTATTACTTCTGACAAACTTTCAGTTTTCACACTACACGTGTCAACCTTCAGTTGCCACGCTTCTAGTGCTAATTATATGTGTAATAACCTTTCTTTTTCAGTTATTATAGTAATTGTCCATAGGACTGGCGACCGTAATTTCCCCAAATCTCAAATATCTAATTACCGCTAGTTGATTGTTAACGTAACGGCCGCACATTTACTTTCTTTATTAACTTTATCCCTATTTCAAAATTAATTTCCATCAGTTTCACTTGCATTTTTCCTTTCATTTAGATGTAACCCTTTCCTCCCTCTTTACCGACAGGTTAACTTCGGTGACGATTGCTTTTCCAAAATTCCCATTAGGTACACGCGGTTTCATTTTTCACTGTCATTAAGGTCGATAAGTGAGGGGGAGGTTACAGGTGGGTAGCCAAGGCAGCTAGTTCACAGCGATTCGATCAACCATGTAAACAAATGTACTGAACGTGCAGCAAACCATTACAGGGAGCCTGTGTGTCAGAAGTCTCATCCAGTGTGGCGCAACGGTGATATGATAGGAAAATGAGTGAAAAAGAAGGGGATTTGGTGGTCTGTGGGTTTGATGATAGGTTCGTACTGTTAGGGTCTGGGTTCGATTCCATCTTCTGCCTGTGATTTTTTATAGGGAGAGACAGATTCTATTCTCTTCTCGCTATGCTAAATGAAGAAGGTATAATGGCATTGTGGTCTGAAATTCACATTAAATACACTCCTGGAAATGGAAAAAAGAACACATTGACACCGGTGTGTCAGACCCACCATACTTGCTCCGGACACTGCGAGAGGGCTGTACAAGCAATGATCACACGCACGGCACAGCGGACACACCAGGAACCGCGGCGTTGGCCGTCGAATGGCGCTAGCTGCGCAGCATTTGCGCACCGTCGCCGTCAGTGTCAGCCAGTTTGCCGTGGCATACGGAGCTCCATCGCAGTCTTTAACACTGGTAGCATGCCGCGACAGCGTGGACGTGAACCGTATGTGCAGTTGACGGACTTTGAGCGAGGGCGTATAGTGGGCATGCGGGAGGCCGGGTGGACGTACCGCCGAATTTCTCAACACGTGGGGCGTGAGGTCTCCACAGTACATCGATGTTGTCGCCAGTGGTCGGCGGAAGGTGCACGTGCCCGTCGACCTGGGACCGGACCGCAGCGACGCACGGATGCACGCCAAGACCGTAGGATCCTACGCAGTGCCGTAGGGGACCGCACTGCCACTTCCCAGCAAATTAGGGACACTGTTGCTCCTGGGGTATCGGCGAGGACCATTCGCAACCGTCTCCATGAAGCTGGGCTACGGTCCCGCACACCGTTAGGCCGTCTTCCGCCCACGCCCCAACATCGTGCAGCCCGCCTCCAGTGGTGTCGCGACAGGCGTGAATGGAGGGACGAATGGAGACGTGTCGTCTTCAGCGATGAGAGTCGCTTCTGCCTTGGTGCCAATGATGGTCGTATGCGTGTTTGGCGCCGTGCAGGTGAGCGCCACAATCAGGACTGCATACGACCGAGGCACACAGGGCCAACACCCGGCATCATGGTGTGGGGAGCGATCTCCTACACTGGCCGTACACCACTGGTGATCGTCGAGGGGACACTGAATAGTGCATGGTACATCCAAACCGTCATCGAACCCATCGTTCTACCATTCCTAGACCGGCAAGGGAACTTGCTGTCCCAACAGGACAATGCACGTCCGCATGTATCCCGTGCCACCCAACGTGCTCTAGAAGGTGTAAGTCAACTACCCTGGCCAGCAAGATCTCCGGATCTGTCCCCCATTGAGCATGTTTGGGACTGGATGAAGCGTCGTCTCACGCGGTCTGCACGTCCAGCACGAACGCTGGTCCAATTGAGGCGCCAGGTGGAAATGGCATGGTAAGCCGTTCCACAGGACTACATCCAGCATCTCTACGATCGTCTCCATGGGAGAATAGCAGCCTGCATTGCTGCAAAAGGTGGATATACACTGTACTAGTGCCGACATTGTGCATGCTCTGTTGCCTGTGTCTATGTGCCTGTGGTTCTGTCAGTGTGATCATGTGATGTATCTGACCCCAGGAATGTGTCAATAAAGTTTCCCCTTCCTGGGACAATGAATTCACGGTGTTCTTATTTCAATTTCCAGGAGTGTATGATGTTCCTTCTCTACCAAGTAGACGTTAGGATGAACCACAATAAAGATAGGAGTGACGACATGTAGAAACTCTAATCACCAGTATCCTTTCCTATATTAATTATTTATTTCTAGTGACGAAACAAACGCTATGTAGGGTCACAGGACACTTATTACATCTTTTATTTGAGCTTCTGTATGCCGATAAAATAGGTTCTGAACTGGGAATGCAACTCAGACCGCCCTTAACGCGGAATTTGATTCATTCCTGACAATACAGCTCGACTACAATTCGTTGTTTGTTCAAAACTGCAGATTCCTCAACATCTCCACATACTACGCGTGAAGGAGTTCAAATCCCGGCCAGGCACTAAAGATTTCATTATGAATTATCATGCTCTAGCATGAGAACAGCTATCTGCTGGTGGATAATAATTTTGATTTTTAATGCATTTTCATTTGTTGTCAACACTAACGATATCTGACGTTTTTGACTCCCAGAGAGACATATAACTATTTGCGAGATCACTGTAAGTTCAAGGATGTTATTCCGAGCTGCTGGTGGAGAAAACTTCGGTAGCTGACATCTGTTTGTGTGTAGAAACGATATGTGTGGGGTTCGATTCCCAGTCAACACTGAACTCTTCGTCATATTATTTCTGGTTCAAACATGCTCAGATGTCGCTGCTGATGTAACAAACCCACATTTAACGTTAGTTTTCTCTAGAATATAACAGCGATAGGTGCCGGGTTGAAGTTCCGGGAAGGAAAAAGTTAATGTTTCGTCTCGTCATTTCAGTTAAAACATCTAGCTACTGTCGAGAAAATCACGTAGGTCACAGTTGATTGTGCTTCGATAACAATCCGATTAGGTTCTGGGTTCGAATCCCTGTCCACCACAAAGCATTACGTCACGACATTTCAAGTATGTTACTTGTGAAGAAGAAATATTTAACATCTCCCGTAGTTCGTTAACAGGGACAATAGATGCTGGGTAGGCATTCGCGTCCGTAAAAAATGTTTACTTTATGTAGTTTAAAGTTGATATTTGCTAACTGATACTGTCTAAAATCGAGGTATATCACTCTCTGTATGCCTAGTCAGGAATGACTGTTAGTTTTCGTTAGTCACGAAATCTTAGTCTGCATGACCTAGGTTTGAATCCATATGCAGAACGAGACGGTTCGTCGTATTATTTAAAAAAAAAAAAAAAAATGGTTCAAATGGCTCTGAGCACTATGGGACTTAACATCTGAGGTCATCAGTCCCCTAGAACTTAGAACTACTTACACCTAACTAACCTAAGGACATCACACACATCCATGCCCGAGGCAGGATTCGAACGTGCGACCGTAGCAGTCGCGCGGTTCCGGACTGAAGCTCCTAGACCCGCATGGCCACCGCGGCAGGCGTGTGATTTAAAGTTCGTACATATTCTCAACTAGCTGCTCGTGAATAACTTAAATTTTTATTGTCTTTTTGTCTTAAATAACAAGTACGGTATGTTACTTTGAAGAGGAAACCATGAATACGACAAAGTTACTACGTGCATTACCTATCTGACGTAATAATGAGAGTGGTAACATTTCAAGTATGTCATTTATTGCAATAAATGTGAGCTTACAAGCCTTAAGGAGAGTCTTGCCTGTGATAAGGTGTTTCCTGATATTTCTAGTATCTTGGTATTACTTTACATCTTGAGTTATTGCGATACAGAGCAGCGTCTTCCAGTGGTGACTTGTTGGAACCATTTTCAATAGTCAAACGAGTGTACCAAGGAGTGATTAGAGGACCTGCTAGACAGCTGCGGTAGGCTGGTTGCATGCGAATCAGACGAAATGCGATTCAGGTCCTTCGGATACTTTTGAGCAGCACTGTACATCGCATGGAATATCGTCTACATGGTGATGTCCATTACACTACAAGATTCATAATCTTTCCATTCCCTTAATTCTGCTCATTTCCTTTGTACTACTAGGTAATCATTTCTTTCTGAGATACATGAGTCCGTTTTCCATTGCTCCTGCAAAGTTGACTGTCGTTGTCATATAAACTGTAGTTAGGTGCCTTTAAGCTACAACTTGTCGGAAAATTAGCTACGATCTGTTACATGTAATCCACATTATATGGTATGAGTAGCTAGTACAAAGCAATGAACTCAACAATTATCTTTCAGCATGTTACTTTAACACAATACAGTTTTTAAACTCGACTTCACCCTATTAAGGAAAAAGGCGAAGAAGAAGACTGAGGCATCTTTTGTAGTGCTGCCAAGTGGAAGAGTGACAATTTTACTGTGCAGTACAATAGGTAGTATCCGTGGTCATTAGTACAGAGGTCCTGGGTTTGATTTCTGGTGAAAGGAGTTTATCATCCCTAGGTGATGCTTTAACCTCTAACTAGATCTAGGAAGTCGTGCAATGGCGAATAACAGATAGAGTGGTCCACGTGACAACATTTTACTTTTAGCTTCAGCCTACAGGCATTGGTTTGCTTTCAGTAGAACGTCTGTTCAAATTCCCGTCTTGTCAACCACATTTAGATCCTCCTTCCACAAATCACTTTAAATAACTTCTGAACCGGTTCCTTTGAAAGACACAGCTGAATTCGTGCCTCTTGCGTCACCACTAACTTCTGGCTTTTGAATGTTATTCTTGGGTCATCACTTCCTCATACATGCATGCTGATAAGTATAATATGTAAGTCGGGAGGGTATGGTGGCCATTGTCATTGATGGCAGAATCTTCTGAGTCGAAAGGGTGCGTTACATTTCTCTGCGTACTACTTCACTACTCGACATTTGAACCTCTCTGCTGGGACCTTTCTCATGACTCCACTGTTGCCCTTTGATGGCTGATCACTGGCGAAAAACAGTATCTTGTTCACTTATAAAAGGCTATTTTCCTGCGCTGTCTTAAAGGAGCTATTCAGTAAAAATCTTGCGGTTACTAATGGTGGACTGTCGTCATTTGGCAGATACCGAAAGCAGTTACTGACAGAGAGGAGGAATCCAAAATAGCGTCGCTTTTACGTCGTCTCTATAATTTCCTGGCAGCTTTTTATGTTCCTCTTTCGCTGTGATTGAATGTTTCTTTCAGCGATACGGGTAATCACGAATATGAAAGCCTTTGGCCGTCATCTCTATTGAAACTGTACTCGTTCTTCGTTGTTTCAACTGTCTCACGAACTTTCTTTCTAGGAATGTTACTTTCTCTGGCTAGAACGCATCCATAGCCTGGTTACGGTTTTCTTGATGCTCCAATGACGTTGATCCTTCCTTTTGTTTTAAGAGTGAGAGTCGTTCGTGATTTTTAGCGTGTTCTTTCACTGTTCTTCCAACGTCGCTGAGATATCCTTTGCCGCAACCACTTGTCACTTCATATACTCCCATTGTGAGTAGGTGGTCAGGCATATCCATTATTAGGTCTGAAGAAGACTTTCATCTTGTGTATAATACGAGTATTACGCGGCGTAACCTTTATTTAATTGATAAAGCATTACTGTAATTGACGGTTAATAAGTCACGCTACCAGCTCTTTACAGTACTTAATTAAATTTCCTTTATGTCCCATTAAATCAATTTAGTGCGCGTCACCTCTAGCGCAGCTTATAACGTAGGTTGTCTGAGTACGACAATTACTTACGCAATAACGTTATCTAGCTCCCTTGCTACATGCAACACATGATTGCCGACTGAATTACAGCTGTGATTAATGAGACAGATGGACGGAGTTGAAGATAAGTAACTGAAAGTCATAGCTTTATTTACATTTAGCGTGAGAGATAGGATAAAACAAAATAGCAGCTCAACACTTTTAAGTATTCGTTTCATCATTCTTATTCTGTTGCTTCTTTCTGAAAATGCAACCACGAGGTCAATACGCTTTATCACATGTGTTAATTGATTAGAATTCATAACGCATCTCCACTGTCTGTCAGCACTTTAAATATGGCTGCAGAAAACTGACCACTGTCGTATCTCGTTCGCTTCAGCGTATCTTTTTTATTGCATATGTTTCACAAACTCAGCATATTTTGGGTATAAATACGGTTAATCTAGAGGAACAAAAACGTAAAAGCTGTTACCTTCATAAGGAGCGTGATAAATCTGTGTGATGCTTGCACACTGGAAAAGCAGTTAGTTTCTGAAGATCTGAAGCAAACGTTTTCTTAATATTTCTCTGTCAGGAGTTCGGTGCCGTTTTTACTGCATGGAAGTACTGCGCATTAACTTGCAACAGAAAAGTAATAGTAATTCCTATGTACAAGGTAAATAGTGTCAAAGCCAGAGTATTTCAAGAAAGCCGTCCATGTACTACCATTACTTCTTCAAGGGCCGTAAATAAGAAAACTCTATGGTGAGAAATTCTGCTCATCTGGAATCGTGCAGTTCGTCAGGACTGTGCTTTACTGCCCTTCGGTGCTGGTTGAAAGTTCCGTGAATTATGATACAAAGTGTGTTTGCTCTTGTTTGCATGTTTCATAGTGCCTTGACAACGTGCAAAGGCCACAAATTGCAAATTGCGAACTGTACCGAAACTGCTGTGCCACAGCGTATGAGCAACAAACAGCTTGTGCTGTTAAGAAAAGTAAAATAAACAGATTTATGATGGTGAAAAGTCACCACAGCCTGTATTGGTGAAAAAATAAGAAACTGTGTTTTGCGTTGGGCAGAATCTTTAAAAAACAAATTAACTGTGGAAGTAATCGTGTTCAAGAAACGTTACCTCGTACATCAAGATAAAAAGGACAGAACAAATCGAAATTCCTGCTGTAAGTCGCAGACCGCGAGTACACGTCTGATCGTTAATGTCACGTTGTAACGTAAAGGTCCTATCTGCAAGTTACGAAGATCTAAATCACTTTTTCCATCAGCTAAACTTCCAGGTTCGGCTGAGGCAACATACAACTGCTCGCATGCACCGGATGTTTACATTTCCCGGCATATACAGCTCTTACAGCTAGCAAGCCAGACAACTGGTGTGGACTTCTCATTGCGTGTATACGATCTGTCCTCAAACACAACCTAAGCACACTGAACCACTGTAAGCCATTATAAAATGCAATTTTTGTTTCTTTTTTGTATTTTCTTTGTACCGCTGTCACTATTCGCCCCAGGGTAGGGGTGATTCTCTGTAGTTTATAGGGACGTGGATCAGCTACTTAAAAGATAACTGAACCTTTAAAAATGAGATATTTCATTTCAACAAACGAAAATTAGAAATAATATTAAAAACTTGCAAACATTTTATGACAATTGACACACTTTTACCTGATGGTTTCACTAAACGTGTAATGCTCTCTGTTGCACTTCGGGTTCTGAAGAAGTGCTACAACACCTGCTTTCTTGAATTTGTACTCATCGCATGTATTTGGGAGAACAGAAACATTTGAATCTGTTTTGCGAAGAAAAGATCCGTTGCACGTTTCATCTGACACTTTTTCCAAGATTTTTTCTATGTTTGTTCTGATCCCCATATTATAATAACAATTCACCTTTATTCATCTCCTTTATGAAAATTCGCTGCCGTCCATGCCATTAGGTTCGGCATCTTAGTCAATCATATCATGGACACCACATGCTTTGTTTTCCGTGTCATCCACTTCGGACGCTGAGTATCTTCTTCAATACTCGCGAAACCTTGAAGCGAAAAACTTCAACAACATTTTATGGGCTTTTTCGGCTACAGTGTTTTCTTGATCATAGCAAATTTCTTTCATAAACGTGATCATCCTGTCACTCAAGAAATTTTTCACATTGTCATTCTCATCTTCAATTTCAGGAAGCAGTATATCTATGACTCAGTTTCTGATAAAAGAAAATGTGCCTAGCATAACAAATATTGATTTTATGCCTCGTGCTAGAGATATGTCCATGAGATGAAGGTTTTTTTTTATAGATATGATGGTTTTAAATTTGGCACTTTCAAGCATCTTAGGCCTACTCTCTTTCATTGGCCTGAATAGCGCAATATCTAATGGCTGAACTAGGTGCGAGGAGGTCATTGAAGGGAACGCAAAAGTAATTTCGAGTGCTTTAC
The DNA here is from genome assembly GCF_021461395.2 of Schistocerca americana. Taxonomy (NCBI): domain Eukaryota; kingdom Metazoa; phylum Arthropoda; class Insecta; order Orthoptera; family Acrididae; genus Schistocerca; species Schistocerca americana. The sequence goes on along the minus strand of NC_060124.1, from coordinate 556,418,344 downwards.
ATAGCATTATCACGGCTGGAGATAAATGTGAACTCAATTATCATCTCTGACAATTGATTCTTAAATCCTACGAGATTAGGTTATTGCAGTATCCTGTAACCAGTCTAAAAAGTTGCTCACGTCCATTCAGTCCGACTCAGAACGGTTGAAGGTAGTTCCAGACAGCCTGACTGGAACACATTCACATCACAAACACCACAAATATGTGGCTTTATAAATGACGTAGGGAGCTAATAAATTTCCGGAGGCACTAGCAGAAAACGTTGCTGACACGTTGCCTCTACCTTGGTTGATTACTCGTTCTGGATACTTACAGCCTTTCATAAAAATTGGCTTACGTCGACGAAGACCATTCCACAGAGCCGTTTTATCATAATAATTAATGCATCTGATGAGACGTCATAACACTTCCTTCGAGCTCATCGATGTAACTGTTCACAGTTGTCTGCAAAACGCCAACCCTACTTTGCTCCACATTTTGGCATATGCTTTACAGCTGTTTGTCATGTGCATGGTCAGAACCGAAACTGCCCTGTCTGGTGTGCGGCAATTTATTTTTTAAACTTTTTGCAGGTCAGTCGTCTCTATCACGGTAGTTTCACCACAGTTTACTAAACATGAAACGCCTATCACCTTGAAGAGGTAGAAGATTAGTAAATGTGCGAAGATCAAAAGTAGCTAAACTTAACTTTTTGAAAAGCTCAGTAACATGCTTCTTCCAGTTCAGGTTTTCATCAATATGTACACTCAAAAATTTGGAGCATTCTATCCTATTGACCGTCTCTTGCTCACGTATTCCATCAGTTGTTGGCAAGACACAATTTGTTTTACAGAGTTAAATGTAGTGTTGTGTTTCAAAATGTGGAGAGAGTCCATTGTGAGGTAATAGCTTAACAATTCCTTCGATAATACGATTTACTAACTGTTCTGTTAGTTTCTTTCTAATAATATTTATTATAACACTAGTATAACACTAGTATTGCCTACAAAAAGTACCGTGTTTTCTCGTTGAAAGTGAAGTGGAAGATTATTCTCGTATATATATATATATATATATATATATATATATATATATATATATATATATATGAAATAGGAACGGACCCAAAATTTAACCTTGTGAGACTCAAATTTGAGATTTTTTTCCCCCTCCAGTCACTCAAATTCTCTTCCTTCCTGATACAGTCTGAATAACTGAGCAAACTCTTCGCATTCTCTTTGTTGAGTATGATTCAAACCATGTGTAAAGCCATAAGTTCCATAAAACCTGAGTTTTTCTAGTAGGGTGTCATAATCTACTTAATCAAACCCTTAGAAAGATAACAAAAAAGTAGCACCTGGCGATATACAGGGTGATTCAAAAAGAATACCACAATTTTAAAAATGTGTATTTAATGAAAGAAACATAATATAACCTTCTGTTATACATCATTACAAAGAGTATTTAAAAAGGTTTTTTTCACTCAAAAACAAGTTCAGCGATGTTCAATATGGCCCCCTCCAGACACACGAGCAATATCAACCCGATACTCCAACTCGTTCCACACTCTCTGTAGCATATCAGGCGTAACAGTTTGGATAGCTGCTGTTATTTCTCGTTTCAGATCATCAATGGTGGCTGGGAGAGGTGGCCGAAACACCATATCCTTAACATACCCCCATAAGAAAAAATCGCAGGGGGTAAGATCAGGGTTTCTTGGAGGCCAGTGATGAAGTGCTCTGTCACGGGCTGCCTGGCGGCCGATCCATCGCCTCGGGTAGTTGACGTTCAGGTAGTTACGGACAGATAAGTGCCAATGTGGAGGCGCTCCATCCTGCTGAAATATGAATTGTTGTGCTTCTTGTTCGAGCTGAGGGAACAGCCAATTCTCTAACATCTCCAGATACTGTAGTCCAGTTACAGTAGCACCTTCGAAGAAAAAGGGACCAAAAACTTTATTGGCTGAAATGGCACAGAAAACGTTCACCTTAGGCGAGTCACGTTCATACTGAGTTGTTTCCCGCGGATTCTCAGTGCCCCATATACAGACATTGTGACGGTTGACTTTCCCGTTAGTGTGGAAAGTTGCTTCATCACTAAACACAATCTTTGAAACGAAAGATTCATCTGTTTCCATATGAGCAAGGATAAAATCACAGAAATCAATTCTTTTAATCTTATCAGCTGCAGACAGTGCTTGAACCAATTTCAGACGATAAGGTTTCATAACTAACCTTTTTCGTAGGACTCTCCATACAGTTGATTGTGGAATTTGCAGCTCTCTGCTAGCTCTGCGAGTCGATTTTCCTGGGCTGCGAACAAATGCTTGCTGGATGCGTGCTACATTTTCATCACTCGTTCTCGGCCGTCCAGAACTTTTCCCTTTGCACAAACACCCATTCTCTGTAAACTGTTTATATCAACGTTTAATACACCACCTATCAGGAGGTTTAACACCATACTTCGTTCGAAATGCACGCTGAACAACTGTCGTCGATTCACTTCTGCCGTACTCAATAACACAAAAAGCTTTCTGTTGAGCGGTCGCCATCTTAGCATCAAGTGACGCTGACGCCTAGTCAACAGCGCCTCAAGCGAACAAATGTACAACTAAATGAAACTTTATAGCTCCCTTAATTCGCCGACAGATAGTGCTTAGCTCTGCCTTTTGTCGTTGCAGAGTTTTAAATTCCTAAAGTTGTGGTATTCTTTTTGAATCACCCTGTACTATTACTTAAGGCTTGTACTATTTGATGAGTGAACGTATAAACCGGATTCTCAATCTGATGAGAGAATGTATAAATAGCATTCTTAGTCAAGCAACCCTTCTGGAATCCAGACTGTGATATGACAAAAATTAGTGTTTTCTCTTCAGTGTGTGAGTACTCTTGAATACATTAATTTTTCAAATATGTTGGAAAAATATAGCTGTAAGGAAATGGGACAATAATTGTTTAAATCTATCTTATAATCTTTCTTATGAAATGGTTTAATAACTGCATATTTGAACCTGTATGGAAAAATTCCCAGGGTCAGTGATGCATTGCATGTATCATTAACGACTTTGCTTGTTAAGCTGGAAAAACTTTCCAGAATTCTGCTTGAAATTGCATTAGTCCCACATGAGCTTTTGTGATTTAGAATTTTTTTAATTTTATTAATTTTACTGAAGGATGTTGGTACTACTTCTAGTTGCTTGAAGTTTTGTGGAATGACATTTTTCATATACTCACTTGCTTCTTCAACTGAGCCATTTAATCCTATATTTGCTGCTAGGTTTAGAAAGAGACTGTTAAAAGTACTTACTAATAGTGAATTAACAGTCGTAAAACTGTCATTTAACTGTAATGGAGTGTTGTAGATTGACTGACTGTTCTGTCCCTAGTTTGACAATGTCCCATGTAGTTTTAATCCTGTTATCGTTGTTATTTTTTTCTGTTAGGAGGTTCTAATGTTTAGGAGAAAGGAACAGCTGACGCAGTTTTGCCACCGTGGTGTATATAAATTTTAGAATAATATGTTCTTATACCATTGCGCTTTGCTTTATCTAATTACAGAAACCTTGTTTAAATTATGTTGAAACTAAGAAAAAGAAATTCCATTGAAACATTTTCCCAGGATATCTCCCTGTTCACTTCCATGTCCGTGTTCATTCCGTTTCACAAACTGATTAGCCCTGAATTCCGGCAACAATTCCCTCCTGTTCTTCTCGACTGTATCCGTAACGGGTACCAATATGGTGGAGATAGTGAGTGTAACTTTGGATGAGTACCTCAGCTGGGCAAAAAATGCTGTCGGTACGTGCAAAAGACTTCTGCTTGTCTCAAAGCCCTCCGGAAATTTCTGAATGTATATCGACAGGACGTGAAACGAAAACTTGTGCAATCACTCGTACCTCCGTACTTCCACTTTAGCGATGTAATCCTATGTGGTATGAATATTTAACACTAGAGACAGTTATAAATTACTATGAGAGCATTTGCACATTACATCTTTTACACTCATCTATTTTCCCACTTCAGTACGTCACACATCAGATTCGGATGTCTGTGACCAGATGTGTTAGTGACTGTCAAACACACGTCTGGTATATAGACTCCTCCGTGAGCTTGCACTGCAGTACCTCGTATCAAGCAAGTACTTAAACCACGTCATAAAACAATCACAAAATCTTACTGATGTAGAATTCTCACAGTGCCCACCCTTGAAACTAAACTGTTCCTACTCTCCTTCTCTGTTGATGGAATCTCCTCGGGACGTCATCCAAATCGCGATGTCGTGTTGTAACGTTTCGACGAGTTCCCTACTCGTCATCTTCAGGTGAAACGTTTATGCAACACGACGTCACGACTCAGCTGATAACCTCAGAATATTTCATCAGTGAAATTCAGCGAGAGAGATAATGTTGCAGTATCATCCTCCACTGCTGCTGTCCATACAGGGATAGACTACCTTGTACTCTGGGGAACATTCAGTGCACAGTACCCCACCATGCTTCGTAGTATATGACTTACCATCATCGTCACTATCCATATGACGTCTAATTCACGATAAAGATGCTCACCAGGCTTCTCCATGTGTCACAGTATCCAGCTATATACACTCGTGGAAATGGAAAAAAGAACACATTGACACCGGTGTGTCAGACCCACCATACTTGCTCCGGACACTGCGAGAGGGCTGTACAAGCAATGATCACACGCACGGCACAGCGGACACACCAGGAACCGCGGTGTTGGCCGTCGAATGGCGCTAGCTGCTCAGCAATTGTGCACCGCCGCCGTCAGTGTCAGCCAGTTTGCCGTGGCATACGGAGCTCCATCGCAGTCTTTAACACTGGTAGCATGCCGCGACAGCGTGGACGTGAACCGTATGTGCAGTTGACGGACTTTGAGCGAGGGCGTATAGTGGGCATGCGGGAGGCCGGGTGGACGTACCGCCGAATTGCTCAACACGTGGGGCGTGAGGTCTCCACAGTACATCGATGTTGTCGCCAGTGGTCGGCGGAAGGTGCACGTGCCCGTCGACCTGGGACCGCACCGCAGCGACGCACGGATGCACGCCAAGACCGTAGGATCCTACGCAGTGCCGTAGGGGACCGCACCGCCACTTCCCAACAAATTAGGGACACTGTTGCTCCTGGGGTATCGGCGAGGACCATTCGCAACCGTCTCCATGAAGCTGGGCTACGGTCCCGCACACCGTTAGGCCGTCTTCCGCTCACGCCCCAACATCGTGAAGCCCGCCTCCAGTGGTGTCGCGACAGGCGTGAATGGAGGGACGAATGGAGACGTGTCGTCTTCAGCGATGAGAGTCGCTTCTGCCTTGGTGCCAATGATGGTCGTATGCGTGTTTGGCGCCGTGCAGGTGAGCGCCACAATCAGGACTGCATACGACCGAGGCACACAGGGCCAACACCCGGCATCATGGTGTGGGGAGCGATCTCCTACACTGGCCGTACACCACTGGTGATCGTCGAGGGGACACTGAATAGTGCACGGTACATCCAAACCGTCATCGAACCCATCGTTCTACCATTCCTAGACCGGCAAGGGAACTTGCTGTTCCAACAGGACAATGCACGTCCGCATGTATCCCGTGCCACCCAACGTGCTCTAGAAGGTGTAAGTCAACTACCCTGGCCAGCAAGATCTCCGGAACTGTCCCCCATTGAGCATGTTTGGGACTGGATGAAGCGTCGTCTCACGCGGTCTGCACGTCCAGCACGAACGCTGGTCCAACTGAGGCGCCAGGTGGAAATGGCATGGCAGGCCGTTCCACAGGACTACATCCAGCATCTCTACGATCGTCTCCATGGGAGAATAGCAGCCTGCATTGCTGCGAAAGGTGGATATACACTGTACTAGTGCCGACATTGTGCATGCTCTGTTGCCTGTGTCTATGTGCCTGTGGTTCTGTCAGTGTGATCATGTGATGTATCTGACCCCAGGAATGTGTCAATAAAGTTTCCCCTTCCTGGGACAATGAATTCACGGTGTTCTTATTTCAATTTCCAGGAGTGTATATCCATGTGTGTATATATATCCCTGTGTATATATATCCCTGCGAGTCTTCATCCCATTAAGTTATTATTCCAGGTGCTGTCTGTGGCTGACGCTGTCGTTGAGTCAGATGCTGTCGCCTGTCCTGTTTCAGAGGAAACCTCTCAGCCTGCAAGATCCGGACACTCACAGAGGGCGAGATTATTGATAGTTGGGAGCTCCAACCTTAGGTGCGTTATGGGGCCCCCTAAGGGACATGGCTGCCAAGAAGGAGAAGAAAACCAATGTGCACTCCGTGTGCATACCAGGTGGAGTCATTCCAGACGTGGAATGGGTCCTCCTGCATGCCATGAAGAGTGTAGGGTGCAGCCAGCTGCAGGCAGTGGCTCACGTCGGTACCAATGATGTGTGTCACTTTGGATCACAAGAGAGTGCCTCTGGTTTCGAGCGGCTAACAGAAGTGGTAAAGGGTGCCACTCTTGCTTGCGAGATGAAAACAGAGCTGACCATTTGTAGCATAATCGACAGGACCGGTTGCGGGCCTCTGGTACAGAGCAGAGTGGAGGGTCTGAATCAGAGGCTCAGACGATTCTGCGACCGTGTAGGCTGCAGATTCCTCGAATTGCGCCAAAGGGTGGTTGGGTTGCGGGTTCCGCTTAATAGGTCACGTGTCTACTATACGCAGGAGGCGGCTACATGGGTAGCAGGGGCTGTGTGGCGTGGACTGGGCAGTTTTTTAGCTTAGAGGGTCTCGGGAAAACGCGAAACGAGCTTCCGTCACAAAGGGTGCAGGCCGAACACAGGAAGCACGTAGATACAGGAACCGTCGGTATAACAGTTGCAAATTGTCGTAGCTGTGTTGGGAAAGTACCAAAGCTCCAAGCGCTAATAGAAAGCACTGATGCGCAAATCGTTAGAGGCACTGAAAGCTGGCTAAACCCGGAGATAAGCTCAGCCGAAATTTTGCGAAGAACCTAACTGGTTTCGAAAGGATAGGATAAACACTGTTGGCGGTGGTGTGTTTGTTGCTGTTAGAAGTAGTTTATCTTGTCGCGAAATTGAAGTAGACAGTTCCTGTGAGTTAGTATGGGGAAACGTCGTAGTTGCCAACCGGAATAAAATAGTAATTGGATCCTTTACCCGATCTCCTCATTCAAATAGTACAATTGCTGAAAGGTTCAAAGAAAACTTGAGTTTGATTTCAAACACGTACCCGACTTATACGATTATAGTTGGTGGAGACTTTAATTTACCCTCGATATGTTGGCGAAACTACGGAGGTACGCATAAAACAAAACGTGCTAAACGCATTCTCTGAAAATTATTTCGAGCATTGAGTTCATGAGCTCACGCGAATAGTAAACGGTTTTGGAAACACACTGGACCTCTTGGCAACAAATAAGCCTGAGTTAATAACGAGCATCAAAACTGATTCAGGGATTAGTGAACACAGGATTGTCCTAGCGAAATTGAATATTGTAACCCCCAAATCCTCCAAAAATAAACGAAAAGTATACCTGTCCAAAAAAGCAGATGAGAATTCACCTGGCACCTTCCTGAGAGACAATATCTACTCTTTCCAAATTAACAATATAAGACTAGACCAGATATGGCTTGAATTCAGAGAAACAATATCGGCAGAAATTGAGAGATTTATACCAAATAAATTAACAAAGGACATAGCTGATCCTCTTTGGTACACAAATCGGGTCAGAACAATGTTGCATAAACAGCGAACAAACATGCTAGATATGAACAGACGCAAAATCCCCAAGATTGGCGATCTTTTGCAGAAGCTCGAAATTTAGCACGGACTTCAATGCGAGAAGTTTAGAAAAGTTTCCACAACGAAACTTTGTTTCGAAAATTGGCAGAAAATCCTAAGCGATTCTGGTCATGTGTGAAGTATGTTAGCAGCAAGACACAGTCATTGCCTTCTCTGAGTGATAACAATGGAGATACTATTGAAGACAATGCTGCCAAAGCACAGTTACTAAACACAGCCCTCCGAAATGCGTTAACATAAGAAGACCAAGTAAATATTTCAGAATTCTAATCAAAAACACCTGTCAACATGAGTAACGTAGAAGTAAATACCCTCGGAGTAGTGAAGCAATTTAAATCACCTAATAAAAGCAAGTCTTCTGGTCCAGACTGTATACCAATTAGGTCCCTTTCAGAGTATGGTGTTGCAATAGCTCCATACTTAACAATCATATACAACCGTTCACTCGACGAAAGATCCGTACCCAAAGACTGGAAACTTGCACAGGTCACACCAATATTCAAGAAAGGTAATAGGAATAATCCACTACATTACCAGCCGATATCATTAACGTCGATATGCAGCAGGATTTTGGAACATATGTTGTGTTCCAACATTATGAATTACACTGAAGACAATGGTCTGGTGACACAAAGTCAACAATGATTTAGAAAACATAGTTCTTGTGGAACGGAACTAGCTCTTTACACACATGAAGTGTTGAGCACTATTGACAAGGGATTTCAAATTGATTCCATATTTCTAGATTTCCAGAAAGCTTTTGACACCGTACCACATGAGCTGCTCGGAGCAGCGTGCTTGTGGTGTATCGTCTCAGTTATGCGACTGGATTCGTGATTTCCTGTCAGAGAGGTCACAGTTCGTAATAATTGACGGAAAGTCATCGAAGAAAACAAAAGTCATTTCTGGCGTTCCCCAAGGTAGTGCTATAGGTCCTTTGCTGTTCCTCATCTATGTAAACGATTTGGGAGGCAGTCTGAGCAGCCGTCTTGGGTTGTTTGCAGATGACGCTGTCGTTTATCGACTAAGAAAATCATCAGAAGTTCTCAACAAATTGCAAAACGATTTAGAAAAGATATCTGTATGGCGCGAAAATTGGCAGTTGACCCTAAATAACGAAAAGTGTGAGGTCATCTACATGAGTGCTAAAAGGAATCCGTTAAACTTGGGTTACACGATAAGTCAGTCAAATCTAAAGGCAGTAAATTCAACTAAATACCTAGGTATTACAATTATGAACAGCTTAAATTGGAAGGAACATAGAAAATTTTGTGAGGAAGGCTAAACAAAGACTGCGTTTTATTGACAGGACACGTAGGAAATGCGGCAGTTCTGCTAAGGAGACCGCCCCCCCTTCGCTTGTCCGTCCTCTTTTAGAATCCTGCTGCGCGGTGTGGGATCCTTACCAGACAGGATTGACGGAGTACGTCGAAAAAGTTCAGAGAAGGACAGCACGTTTTGTATTATCGCAAAATAGGGGAGATAGTGTCACTGAAATAGTAAAGGATTTGGGGTGGACATCATTAAAACAAAGGCGTTTTTCGTTGCGACGGAATCTTCTTACGAAATTCCCATCACCAAGTTTCTCCTTCGAATGCGAAAATATTTTGTTGTCGCCGACCTACAGACTGAGAAATGATCACCATAATAAAATAATGAAAATCAGAGCTCGCACGGAAAGATGTAGGTGTTCGTTCTTTCCGCGCGCTATACGAGATTTTAATAATAGAGAAGTGTGAAGGTGGTTCGATGAACCCTCTGCCAGGCACTTAAATGTGATTTTCTGAGTATCCGTGTAGATGTAAATTCTTATGTTATTTGTTTCAGTTACCATCACTTTTAATTATATCACTACTATGCCTTTCACTGAAGTTTGACCTCTGAGTCACCTATTTGTTCTTCAGTCTCCCTTAGAACGCTATCTCTCTCTGACAATCCATCAGTTTTTGAAAAACTTTCCTAATAAATGCGTATTGCGTATGTCAGTCGAAACTGACAGTATATTATGTGTGTTATACTTTATCTGATGAAAATTATCCAGACACCCCTATGTAATCAGACTTGACCACCTGATTTCAAGAGAGGCGGACCCTCCTGTGTAAAAGTACTTGGGAAGTATTTTGTTGTCAGAAAAGCACGACGATGCACTCTGTCATAAAACAACAGCGCTGAGGCAATGGTGCTGACCTATGCAGTCTCGGCCTGAATCCAGTGGACAGCTGTTGGATCAGATAGAACGTCGACCTCATGACTTCAGCGTCCGGCCTTCTCTAGTTTCGACTCTTGAGTCGGAATGGATTCCTCCATAGGGAGTGAGACACCACATTGGAAGTGTCGCCGGGAGAGTTCAATAACAGATATACGGATGTCCATTTAAGAAAACGTAAGTTTGTTTTGAAAATAATATTTGCTTCCTTTCTAGAATGTCTTATAGTGTTTACTTTCATGAGCCCCTGGCTTATATTCATACTCATGAAAGTCGTTTTTCAATATCTATTGTTGTTCCAGAGATATTTGCGCTGAAACGTTTAAGTGGGCCACCCAGTACATGATATAACTGATTATCTAACTTTCCTGAAATATTTATGTCTGTCTCCCATCAGACAGGAACAGGTGTCAAATATATGACTGGTTTAATGTCAAAATAATTTTATAAATATATTTTTTAAAATACATACTACACATGTTGTTAAGTGGAACTCGTCAAATACTTATGCTCCTCTAACAGCAAGAATAATAAAATTATTGATTGACTCACCTCTGAACAAGCAGAACGGAGTTTATCATGTGAGTAACATGTGACCTCAAATCCAATTATCACTGACTTAGAAATAACGGCTGTCACCATTTACCCTAGATATGCGGAAAACCGCGCGTAATGACGGTAGTACTCCATTATTCTTCCGTGACTCCTTGTCGTGTGCAACATCATCCCTTTAGGGTTATTGGGAGTGCCTTGCTTCAAACCCTTGCGTTTGAAATATGTAAACGGTTACCAGTACAGATTAGTCAGTAATTGTAAATGCTGTCTAGGCTGCTATATATTTTGCAATACTTCGTGACTAGTCTATAAAAGTTTTACTTTTAGTGGGCAAGTTTTATTTAAATCTTATGAATTTCTCACTTGAGATGATCCATGTTGTGAACTTATGCAGACATTTTACAAGCATTTGTTATTAAATTGATCGTATTGATGCCGAAGACGAAATCCAGTAATTACTTTGCGACGAAAAAATGTTGAAATCATGTATAGATACTGCTTATGTCACAGCATCGTTGAATGCTGCAGATATAACTTTCGATATAGTTTCTTTGTTAACATGACTTACACGTCCATAACTGCAGGCGACACTCGTGGACTGCTTCGTTGACTACTGCTTGCTAGGTGTCACTAACACACTCACAATATTCATTTCATTCTTTTCAAAGTTTAGTTAGTTACATTCATGTTCCATGGATCATTTTGCACGATAAAACGTCAAGATGGGAAACGAGTCATATTACATTCATATTGCAAATTAATTTGTACATCTATCTGTACTCTAAAGATCACCGTATTATTATTATTATTATTATTGTTATTACTTCCCCTAAATGAAAACAAGATACACAGATTAAGTTAGCAATTCCTACCCATCGTCTTTTACACATTACAAACATAGAAACTCTTCTGTGATATAGAAGGAGTTGTCAAGGAGAAACTTTTTCAGTTTATTTTCAGATTTTACCTTGCTGTCTGTTAGACATTTTATATCACTGGGTAAGTGGTCAAAAATTTTTGTTCCAGCGTCGTGCACCCCTTTGTGTGCCAAAGACAACATTAATGTTGAGTAATGAATGTCCTTTTTTCTTCTACTATTGTAATTATGTATGTCATTGTTCATTTTGAACTGTAGTGGATTATTCACAACAAACCTCGTGTGGGAATACATATACTGCGAAGCAGTAGTCAGAATGCCCAACTCCTTAAACAGATGTCTACAAGCTGACCGTGGATGAGCACCACACTTTATTCTTTCAGCACGTTTTGGGGCAAATGAAGACCTTCTTTCTTAAAAATGAGTTACCCCAGAACATTATTCCATATGACATCACTGAATGAAAATAAATAATATATGTCAACTTACTGATTTCTCTCTCCCCAAAATCTGCTAAGATGCTAAGTGCAAATGTGGCTGAACTAAGATGTTTTAGGAATTCCGAAATGTGTTTTTTCAAATTTAAACTCTCATCAATGTAAAATGAAAAACAAACCGCCTTCAGTCACTTCTAAATAATGAACAAACAGAGTTTAACAGCCACAATTTTTTCTACACCTTTAAAAGTTTATTTTTTCCTGAGGAATCAAATCTATAATAGTACAAACAGCTGACAACCTACAACAAGGTGCCAGATAATTATTTTAATAATACCTGTGTACTAATAATACTATATCATAATATCTTCTGTGAAACAAGAAAATCGATTATATTTAGAAGTAAAACATCTGTATGAACGAGAATCTTTGGCATGTTTACGTTCTGCTACTACAATGTGCGAAAAAGTGTGTGACTATGTATATATCCCAGTATGTACTGCAAAACCAAAGATGTATATTGTGTATACCAACTGCACAACAGAAGCAGACATGTTAAATTGTAAGTTGTTTTCATATTATTAACGCTGTTAAACTTATAACTACAATATACCATGTTGTAACACAAAAATGTAGTATCAACAGGCAAACAACTAAAAAACCTGATGTAGATCACTAAAAAGCACCTGAAGATGAGCCTCCAGGGCTCGAAATGCATAGTGCAGTAAATAAACGCAACTTGTGACTGAAGGCGGTTTGTTCTTCATTTTACGAAAGTAAAACAGTCGCGGACGAAACACTTAAAAACAATGGATAAAATTAAGTCTCATCAATGTGGATATCTGTGAATTACAAGTGCTAATTCGTCATTCTGACGATCTCATGAATACTGTTCAGAAAATAATTCTGTCTGTTAAAATGTCAGAGATCTGTAGACGTTATTCGCTCTGTGTTGTTATTGCCTAAGAATCGTAATTGTCCTACCACGCGCCTGTGCAATACATTACAATTTCGCATCGTAAATCTGTCAGCGAGTAAAACGCAACTGCATTAACGATATGGAGGCAGTGCTGTGAGCAGACGGTTTCCTGGAAGAGACTGCCGGCCAGTGGGTGCCCGCGGGCGGTTTGTTACCCGAGCTCCCGAGTGAATGCAGCGGGGCGTAACAACACGGCCAGACGCCCTGCTTCCACGAAGCACACCCGGTGGGCGACCTCACCTCACCTCACCTCACCTCACTACACCTCAGCCGTTGGGGCCTCGCCTCCACTGTGACTAGCTGGTGAAGCCAGTAAACTGAGTGCGGTGTTCCACCCACGCGCAGAAGCAGCCACTCGTCGCGATGCAACAAACGGAATGGCGGAAACTTCATTAACGACGGCATGAGAGAGCAGACTAATGTTAAGCGTTCCTGTTTGCCGAACCTTGCGTCGAAACTTGAAGTTGTCTGCGTAGGTACTGACCACGGGGCGGCCTTACGGTACGAAACTGCTATAAAATTTTGTTACTTATTACTGACGACTGAATAGTGCAAGGTCGTCAGCCGCGTAGTTATGAGAAATGTGCAGTAGGCTTGTAATACTAGTGGAAATCGAGCAGCGCTCCCTAGTCAGCAAAGAGACTTAGAATAAAACAAAGCGAGTGAGTGCAATTGTAGTTACGAGGGCTTTTCGGAAAGTAAGGTCCGATCAGGTGCGAAATGGAAACCACTGAAGCTTTGCGCAAATGCGTCGGGCAGTGTCTCTAGTTCGCCCGTCGAATGCGTCACGTCGCTCTTTTCAGTTCTAAGCTCACAGTGAGCAGCTACGTAAGTATTGAAAATAATGCCTCCCGCGAAGATCGAAGTCCTGGGGACGGGTTTCGCCTGATTTCATGCAGCCCGCATAACATAACTGACATGCGCTCCCTTCTTCGTGTCAATTCTCAGCCACATTCTGCAGGGGCAATGAAATGGTTCAAATGGCTCTGACCACTATGGGACTTAACATCTGAGGTCATCAGTCCCCTCGAACTTAGAACTACTTAAACCTAACTAACCTAAGGACATCACACACATCCATGCCCGAGGCAGGATTCGAACCTGCGACCGTGGTGGTCTCGCGGTTCCAGACTGAAGCACCTAGAACCGTTTGGCACATCGGCCGGCGAGAGCAATGAAGATACTCCTGCAGCGTTTTCGATGGGAAACGATTGGTCACCCACAATACAGTCCGTAATTGCCTCCGCCGGTTTCGTATCTGCTCGCATAAGCCGCTGACTATGAAGACAACATTTCGGCTTATGCAACGAGCTGTAGACCGGTGTAGAGAACTGGCGGAAAACGCAGCCGGCTGTCTTGTATGACCAGGGAGTTTTAAACAAATGTCTGTCGGAATGGCCATTCCGCAGAGAAGTAGCTGGAATGTGCAGCTAACTGTTGCAATTTTTTTTCCAGTGTAGTTTCCATTTCGCGACTGATCGGACCTTACTTTTCGAATAGCCCTCGTCTCTTTGCCAAATAATAAGAGAAAGATCGTTGAATCTGGCCACTGCGCACAATGATAACATCGTCACAGTGAGAACAACAAGCTTAACTGTGCAACAGATCATATTTGTTACTGACGAACCCGGCAGTGCCTCGCTATTGCCAACTATGTATGGGAACTTGATACCCTCCTCTTCCCCCCCCCCCCCCCCCTCTGTCAGCACTTCTCGTCCATGCCCCTCTCTGTGTCCATTTCGTCCCCTCCCTTCCTCCCATACATGTACACACTTTCTGCCCACATCCTCTTCCCCATGTCCCCGACCTTGTGACTTGTTTATTGTTATTGCCAACGAATCTTTGATGTGTGTGAAATCTTATGGGACTTAACTGCTAAGGTCATCAGTCCCTAAGCTTACACACTACTTAACCTACATTATCCTAAGGACAAACACACACACCCATGTCCGAGGGAGGACTCGATCCTCCGCAGGGACCAGCCACACAGAACCAATCTTTAATTGAGATCTGAAGTCGCTTAAGCCGAATGGGTAAATCGGTTGGCATCACTGTACACAAGGTATAGCTTAGTTTCCATCGGCAAACGGATAAGACTGTAAAATTTCGGACGATTCAGGTTCCGTAGTAGTATTCTAATCATAAGCCGAAAATCCATAAATACAACTTTTCCATTTCCTGTTAAAACCGTCTGCAAGGAAGAAAGCAAAACAGCAGATTGTGATGTAAAAAATTTTTGTTTGAAATTGTACGGAAGGAGAGGGAATATATACAGGAGAAGCAATGTGTATAACGGTTTAAATGCGCTTCTATTGCAGTTAAAATCGACTGAGAAAAAGAAAATGAAACCACACATTTTCACAGCACAGCAAAGCATTTTCTTACCAGGTCTTCACGGAAAACCTATACGTTCGTGTTTAAATAGATATATAGTGTATGTCTGTCTGAATATTTATTACAGTATCGTCCAAAAATTTCAAGTAAATCGTTGTAAAACTTTCTGAGATTATTGCTAGCAATGTTTCGCAATGAGAAGAAATTTGACGCAAATCGGTCAGAACTAACCGAGATTTTTGCTAACATCGATATTTATATATAGCCTGTCTTCCTCGAAATGTTTATTAGAGAATCATGCAAAAATTTGAAGTAACTCGGACAAGAACTTTTCGAGGTAATACATGAGGTCACCGGAATCTATGAAACTAGTATCCTCCACACAGTGTGTGATTATAGAGAGTTTGTAATTACAGCAGACGATCTTGAACTTAGATATGCAGTAATGCCACTACGTTTCGAAAATGCTCTTGTCATGGTGCGGCGGGGCGGGGTTGGTGCGCTCGTCTCGTTTCGCGATTTATTTAATGTCCACCTTCCTCAGTATAGTGTCCATTCACCACCCGTTGCTCTGCATTCGTAGTACTATGTAAACGATCAGAAAAGCAGCGTTGAAGAAGACCACCGTCCATACTTACGATTACAAAGTCAGCGTAACTCAAGTAACAAGATAAACCTGTAAATCTCTATTAATAACGGTCAAAGTGGGTGCATCCTCCCTTCATTGTAAATGTTTGTTTGTAGATACTGATGTTTTATTACGGTCCTTTTCATTTATGACGTCATCAAGCCCACATTTACGTTGGTAGTACATCTGCTACTAGTTCGTGCAGCTCATATCACGCGTAAGACAGCCGGAAATGTGGTAAGTCCAACCCGAAATATTACTAGATTCACACAGGCAATACACTATTACAAAACGAGTTCATAGTCGGTCCTTTTCAGTGGATTATTCGACAGAAGATGTTGGCCAAAATGTTCTGTACATGCATACGGAATACGCCACGCAGAATTATACACAAAGACCGAAAGTTTCACACGCGGTTTTTTTCTGCAACTGACATACCAAAACCTCTCAAAACTTCACCGAAATGTTCGCAATTGCATCTGATAACTCGGCGATATAAACCGAGCGCGATTTAACCGTCCTTTCTTCATCTTACAGGTAATTTTTCCGACACATTTAACATGACCTTCTCGTCCGACAGCGAATCCACGACTGACTGAATGCCGTCGCTCACAGAGCATAAAACTCATTCAATTACGCGGGAAAGACTTTTCTCTCACTGGTTGATCAAAATGATCATCCAGTCAGATAACCTTTCATGATCAATTTCGTGCGCAAACCGCTTTACTCCAATCACCATTCGCAGATGCATCTACGTCGTTTCATATTGGAGTATTTCATAAAGTGTTCCACAAAACCACACGAAACGAAAATCAAAAGAAAACTATTCTTGAAATATACTTTAGAACTAAGTATCCTCTTACTATCTTTCTTGCTGCCTTATTACAAACGCTCCTAGACATACGTCATCCACCAGTTAGGGGGATCCACCGTTTTCAGGACATCCTGGCTACGTAACACTTGCTAGTTACGGATGGTGTAATACATTATAAATTTGAAATTTGACGTATGTCCCCACATACACACTCACCGAACGCTTATTAGAGGTCAGGCGAGGCGAGGCGAAGCGAAGCGAGTACTGAACCATATGGAGAGCTGCACGTGGAAAATGCGACAAGTTATCTTTATCTGGATAGCTCGCGGATTCAACGTCGTTGGGCCCAAATCACAATTACTAACAAATGGGAAGCTAAAATTACATGCCACAACAAGTACATAACGTGTAGCTCAGAGTACAGATCGTCTTACTCGAGATCCACAAACACCGTTTCCCCAAAATCAGCAAAGTGTGTGCCCATCAGCGCCAGACGGCGACTGGGAGACTAATCCCACTGCCGCCAATATATGAAAGCAAATCCCGCGGAACTTACTTCTCCACCTTCAATTCCCTGTCTTCAAACAACTATTTGTGGTGGGGATAACTCAATGCCAGTGCCAATGTGAAGGACGACAGTATCACTTATTTCATTGAGAAATTGGGGAATGCAACAGAAACTTCGAACTGTTGGCATAGGAAACACTCTTTAGTAGACATGGGGTTGGTACTCGGCTAGAGCGTGTCTTCTCACTTGATCCGCCTCTTTGGACCAGGTGCAGTGACGGGGCGATTCATTGCAACTCTATGACCAAAATTTGGTGTTCATCCAGAAAAGGCAAAAATGTCACACTTAATTATTCTCTGGGGATGGCAATGGCGGCACGGCAACCGCTGCCTTGGTCAGGTGTGGGCTCTGCTAGCAGAAGCTTGAGGCAGGTTGCAGCCTCACTTCTGCAAAAACCGCCCATTTCCCTGCAAAGGCTCACCTCTCCAAATGAAATTCACTGACTGTCCTCTACCAACAACAGGACTCTGAGATCATGGCTGTGTAACTTCCAAACGAGAAAAGTACGAAGCCTTCCTCCCAAGCCCACATGTCCCATACTCCCAATAAAATAACCCTGAAGCAATGGCAGAAAATGAAAGATAATCACTTTGTGGTATGTGACATTAATGTCTAAACGGAGACAAACTGATAGCATGATCTGAGAGGACGAGAAGCATAACAGGTCATTCGGAAATATGACTGGAAATACGTTCTAATAGAGGTGGAGATAAAACGTCTTTGACAATGTAGGTTTCGTTCATTAAAAGCACTCATGAGAACACAGCAGGCAAGTGAAAATGCCCGGCCTGTGTGACCGAGCGGTTCTAGGCGCTTCAGTGTGGAACCGCGCGATCGCTACGGTCGCAGGTTCGAATCCTGCCTCGGGCATGGATGTGTGTGATGTCCTTAGGTTAGTTAGATTTAAGTAGTTCTAAATTATAGGGTACTGCTGACCTCAGATGTTAAGTCCCATAGTGCTCAGAGCCATTTGAACCAAGTGAGAATGTGAGAATGTTTCGTCTGTACTAGGTGTTTAGCTCCACGTTCAAAATGGGAATGAGCTGGAGCACCAGCATGTAGTGGGCACATTACACTTCGCTTCACCAAAGGCAGTCTTCGAGCATGCATAATAGCGTCACATGCAAGAAGTGTAGGTAAATCCCGTCTGTGAGAGGTAGTGAATGGATGACTGGTCACATGAGGCAGTCACCAATAATCCTCAGCCACACGTTGAGGCTGAACTGCTGTGATGGTTCGCTGCCACCATACCACTGGTATTCCCCCACAGGTGGCTGTCGTGAAGCTTGATGAATCCATGCCTCATGAAGGCTGCCTGATCTGTGAATGAGATGTGTGCCAGCCTGTGGTCTGTGCGACGAACCAGCAACAAAACCGTCGCGATGGAAGCAAGTCAGTGGGTAATAAGGCCTAGACGCACTGTGTGTGATTTGGATAGTGGCAGTGGTCATGGGGAATTTTGCACATGGTCGTCTCGATTTTCCCATGCCGGCAGGCTACCTGTCAAAGATAGGGTTACTGTCAAAGATGTTTCAACTCCACAATAAAAAATGGCTCTTCGAAGGTATATACTATCATATACACATTAGACCTTGTTTGCTCCATACTTGTCAGGGACCGTTTCCTATAGTACGTCTCCATTTCGTATAACCGCCCACTATACCGGTTTCTCTCCTAAGAGAGTGTAAGGTGGTCATAGTTTCACACACATCCACATACTTTGCCGTGATCTACAAACACAATTAAGTATCATGTGATAGGTGGAACATCTTATATATGAATATATAAAGGAGACTGGCATTGTCACGTACGTCTTGTAAATAATTGTTAACGCTTATTGCATGGGAGGTGACGGAGTGTCTTTATTATAAAAAAACGTCTTAATGAATGATTGCCTACACTAGTAGAGGTTGTAACGCCAGTGGAAATGAAACGGCTGGCGGAACTGAAGCCCTGGGTTGAAGGCCCACACAGGTGTGTTGGTCCTGCATAAACATAGGAAATAGCAAGATGGACGTCGTAGCACCTAAGCGCTAGAGCACAATAGAGTAGCCGAACCGGAAGGATTATAGTTCGGAAACGTTGAAAATCTTGGACGCAGGTGAGAGGAACGAAGAAGCGGCACCTCGGAAACCACGCAGGATAGGTTATTTGCAAGGATTTTTACTCAGAAGCGTACCATTGCACGAGTATAGGTTTTTCCTCGCAAAATTCCCGCGCTGGACGACAAAAGACTAAAATATGGTTGGTCGGCGTTCGGAAGAATCTGTAGAGAGGGAGAATATTCCGTGGTTTCGAGAATATGATTTGTTTTCGGAATTACGATGGTGGGGAGCCGAGCCTCGCTGGAAAGCCAGAGGTGGAGAGACGAGGTCTTCCGTTTTGAGCTCCCGTGTGTGACGGTCGCTCAGTATCTGCTTCTTGTTGGTACAGATGGACTTGCTGTCTTTGCTCTCACGAGATTTTATAGTTCTAACGGTTAGGCAATGTACTGTTGTGAACTTACATGATTCTGGACTTCGCCTCTGGGTTGGAAGTCGTCGTTGAGTATGCAGCGTTCAGTGATTGAGAGCAATTCTGCCCACACTTACGTTGAGACGTTATCTGAACTCCATCCTTGTGGCTGGGAGTTCGCGTTTCTCGTCTGTAGAACACAGGGAGGAGAAGACAGTATTAGAGTATAGTAGTCAGAGGACCGCCTTCAGCCGTCCTACTCTTTGAAAGAGTTTATTTTGTGGCTGGAGTTCTTCCATCGTCCCTCATGTGTACGAGAACCATCACACCGATGCACCGGACGCAGTACATACAGTGATAATGCTAATTGATTTGGCTTATTAGGGGCTATGAGGCTTAACAGCTGTGATCACGTAGGATTTATTTCCACTGACGTTGCACTGCATTGTAGGTCATCTTTAAATGTAATGTCTTCTTGTGTTGGGTGCACAGATGATGTCAGTCATTTCGCGTTATTTATATTAGATCGAGCAGTGATAGTAAAACGGCAGAGTTGTTCAATGGATCAGTAATTTTAGTTAGTAAATATAAACATCTGTAATAAAGATTGTTTTTAATATACAATAAATGTATAAACAGCGACAACGTTTATTATTTATTACAATTAGTTCGCTTAATCATTCATTTCTGTTTAGGTTGGAATTTATGTGTTAAAGAGCATTAAAAGATCCTAAGATCTGCTTCATGGGGTAGTCAGCCAGGGCCAAATCTTCATTTTAGCGTTTATTATTTTCTATTGCGCAGAGTCATTTAACACCCACCTGCAGTAGCATCTTGGAAGAGAAACTTGCAATTTCGTATTTTCAGTGTATCAAACTGCAATGCTGCTTCTCAAGTATTTCACGCGATGGGTAGTGTCGACAGAAGGCTTCTGATTTCTTCCTTTTACAAACAAAATGGTTTTTAAAGCGGGATATTAAGTCCCCATTCGATAGATCCGTCCAAAATTAATCTAGTGTGATATTCGTTTTATCGATATACGAGTAAGAGGGACAGTAAGACTTGAAGACTAGCGACTGTGCTACGTTAGGCTACAGCCACACCGGGCATGCCTTGCTTGGCGCCTACGTAGCTCATGACTCACCTGGCTGTAAGCACCTGGATCCTTACCGGCCACACCCGAGCATCGATGCCAGGGGCCGTTGGTGCACTGCTTGCTCGCACTGTGGAAATGAGCCTTCCGGTGCTGAGTGAGAAAATGCTTCTAGCAGAAAATATGTGACTGCTAAATTAAACCTGCCCTCTGACAGTGGTCACTATTGTTAGCCTGCATTGGAAATTATCACTGTTATCAAAATTTCAAATAAAAATGGAACGCTGAGAAAAACTTAATAAAAAGGTTGAAATAACCCCCCCCCCCCCGCCCCCCCCCCCCAAGCTAACTCACCGTTATTGACTAGTGGATCATAGCCTAACAGTTCAGAATGGTTTGACCGTGTGCAACTGATAAAGGCTGATCGGTTAGTATTAGCACGGGAGTTGTTTCGTATCAAATCCAACAAAGCAATAATCTGTACATACTTTGTTGTTGAGGTACTGTACAGGGTGTCCCATTTATCTTCACCACCCTAAATATCTGTTGGTCCAGATGCAGATTACAAAATGTTTCAAGCAAATGTTCTTTAACCGTCAGGGGGACATAAATCAGCATGATTGCCTTCGTCGTAGCTTTGTTTTTTACAAAGTTATGAACAGCGGTATGACTTTTTAGATGGCACCCTGTTTTTTTTTTTATTCAGTAATTCATTTTCTCTCCTAAAGACCTATTCAAAAACGTATTATTGTCTACCATTCACTGAAACACAACGTCACTAAATACATAACACAACACTGGCGTTGACGCTCGCAGCGCTTAGATCAGGTACTCGGGGTAATGGGACACATCCACGTGCTGACGTTGACACAGGACAAATGTAAAGCATTAATATGCATGGTAAAGGAGAACTAGAAAATGATGTAATCAGCAGCGTGTATCAGGTAATATAATCTTCAAAGTCACAAGAATCAGCACGACCGTTTTTCCAGCGACACGCCGAGCGACTAGCTTAGTTACCTACCTCCCAGTGCAGCCGGTCTCGTAGGTTGACAGCTGTTTGTTTATCGAGTTGAGTGACGTGGCGCATGGCGAGTTACTTCGAGCCGCGTCCGGAATGGTGTAGGCTTACTGCGTGACAGTAACAGTCAGCGGGCAACAGAGAAGTGGTATCGCTACTGGAGTTTACTGTCCCTGTTAATACATACCAGTTCCTCGCTAATAATTTATTACAGCATCAACATAACGGCTTCATGACCTACGTGCTGTTCTCTGCTCAGGCGACAACGACTGTGGAAGACTGCAGGTTGGTGAACATTCATTAGAACTTATGCACTCCACTCACGGCGGTGGAAGCAACTAGGCACCTAGCGTGTATTGACTGCAGTCTTAGTACAAATGAGATCAGTGGTAACACAAACGAGGTATGAAAGAAGGAAATAATTCTCATGGGGAATGGATATATATATATATACTACTGGCCATTAAAATTGCTACACCACGAAGATGACGTGATAAAGACACGAAATTTAACCGACAGGAAGAAGATGCTGTGATCTGCAAATGATTAGTTTTTCAGAGCATTCACACAAGGTTGGCGCCGGTGGTGACACCTACAACGTGCTGATATGAGGAAAGTTGCCAACCGATTTCTGATGCACAAACAGCAGTTGACCGGCATTACCTGGTGAAACGTTGTTGTGATGCCTCGTTTAAGGAGGAGAAATGCGTACCATCACGTTTCCGACTTTGGTAAAGGACGGATTGTAGACTATCGCGATTGCGGTTTATCGTATCGCGACATTGCTCCTCGCGTTGGTCGAGATCCAATGACTGTTAGCAGAATATGGAATTGGTGGGTTCAAGAGGATAATACGGAACGCCGTGCTGGATCCCAACGGCCTCGTATCACTAGCAATCGAGATGACAGGCATCTTATCCGCATGGCTGTAACGGATCGTGCAGCCACGTCTTGATCCCTGAGTCAACAGATGGGGACGCTTGCAAGACAACAACCATCTGCACGAACAGTTAGACGACGTTTGCAGCAGCATGGACTATCAGCTCGGAGACCATGGCTGCGGTTACCCTTGACACTGCATGACAGACAGGAGCGCTTGTGATGATGTACTCAACGACGAACCTTGGTGCACGAATGGGAAAACGTCATTTTTTGAAATGACTCCAGGTTCTGTTTACAGCATCATGATGGTCGCATCCGTGTTTGGCGAAACCGCGGTGAACGCACATTGGAAGCGTGTATTCGACATCGCCATGCTGGCGTATCACCCGGCGTAATGGTAAGGGGTGCCATTGGTTACACGTCTCGGTCACCTCTTGTTCGCATTGACGGCACTTTGAACCGTGGACGTTACATTTCAGATGTGTTACGACAAATCGCTCTACCCTTCATTCGATCCCTGCGAAATCATACATTTCAGCAGGATAATGCACTACCGCATGTTGCAGGTCCTATACGGGCCTTTCTGGATACAGAAAAAGTTCTACTGCTGCCCTGGCCAGCACATTCCCCAGATCTCTCACCAACTGACTCAATGCACAGGCGTATCAAGACCGTTGTTACGGCCAGAGGTGGTTGTTCTGGGTTCTGATTCTCAGGAGCTATGCACCCAAATTGCGTGAAAATGTAATCACATGTCAGTTGTAGTATAATATACTTGTCCAATGAATACCCGTTTATCATCTGCATTTCTTCTTGGTGTAGCAATTTTAACGGCCAGTAGTGTATATATATCAACAAATTTCTCTCTCTCTTTCACTTGCGGTAAACTTCATGAAACGATCTTTCCACAATGAAAATAGAACCCAATAAGGGACGGTATACAAACAAATCCCCGGCGCGGCCATGGGCACCCGCATGGCACCCTCCCATACCAACCTTTTATGATTCAACTCGCATATCAGTGACACTCTCTCGCCTATTTCGCGATAATACGAAACGACCAGCCCTCCTTTGCACTTTTTCGATATCCTCCGCCAATCCTGTAGGGTAAGGAACTTATAACACGCAGCAACACTCCAGAAGAGTATTGCAGGCAGTCTCTGTAGTAGGCCTCCTGCAACTCTCAAGTGTTCTGCTACTGGCACGCAGGCTTGTGCTTGCCCTCCTCGTTGCGTTGCCTACGTGATCGCTCCAATTCAAGTAGCACATAACTGTAATCCCTAAGTATTTAGCCTTTAGACTTGTATGATGCGTCACGGACTCCTTTCAGTACCTACTCTTATGGATGACGGACGCATTTCATTATTCAGAATCACTGGCCACTTTTCGCCTAATCTAAGTGATTTTGCAATTAGTTTTGATTATATGATAGCTTTGAGGGACGGAAAATAGCAGCAGCGTTTGCAAACAATTTAAGAGTGCTGCTCAGATTGTCATCTAAATAGTTTATGCGGGTTAGGAATTGCAGATGGCCTCTAACACTTCCTTGGGGAACCCAGGTATCACTTCTGTTTTACTCGATAACTTTCTGACAGTTACTACGAACTAATCATAACGTGTAGACTTTCACGGCCGGCGTCTTCACCAATTAGAACTTCCGGGCTCTGGGGCCGTGATCGAACAGTGGAAATTCTTCCTCCGTTGCCGACTGCGGGCAACATCTTCCGGGGTTAGCCAAGGACTGGCTGCCGGGCCGTGGAGGTCCCGTTTATACAGAGCGCATAGAGTGCTGTCGACAGTGAAAATATCTCTGACTTATGTCATTACTCTCGATCACAAGTAATCGATTGTCATATCGTTGGTGTAATGTCGACCGCCATTTCTTATCTAGTTTTAAGCCTTCTTATTTCCTGTTAAAATTATTGTGGTGTTTATGAATCTCTTGGATTCTCTGTACATACGTACATGTCTTATCTAGCATGATCGTCTCACTAAATTTTATTTCATAATCACCATCTTTAAAAACTTGTTCCACTACAACCGATTTGTCGGTGTGTCCTCGACGACAGTGTTATGTTCGGCTAGGTGGGTTCACAGGATTTGTCGACCTGGAAAAAGCGTTCGACAATGTAAATTGGGGCAAGATGTTCGAAATTCCGAGAAAAAAAGAGGTAACCTATATTGAGAGACGGGTAATATACAATATGTACAAGAGCCAGGAGGGAACAATAAGAATGGACGACCAAGGACGAAGTGTTCGGATTAAAAAGGGTGTTAGACAGAGATGTAGTCTTTTGCTCCTTCTGTTCAATCTGTACATAGAAGAAGCGATGATGGAAATAAAAGGAAGGTTCAGAAGTGAAATTAAAATTCAAGGTGAAAGGATATGAATAATACGATTCGCTGATGACATTGGTATCCTGAGTGAAAGTAAAGAAGAATTACATGATCTGCTGAATGGAATGAATAATCTAATGAGTGCAGAATACGGATTGAGAGTAAATCGAAGAAATATGAAAGTAATGAGAAGTAGCAGAAATGAGAATAGCGAGAAACGTAACATCAGGATTGATGGTTATGAAGTAGATGAAGTTAAGGTGCTCAGCCATCTAGGCAGTAAAATAACCAATGACAGATGGATCAAGGAGGACATCAAAAGCAAGCTAGCAATGGCACAAAGGTCATTCCTGGCCAAGCGAAGTCTACTAGAAACAAACGTAGTCCTTAATTTGAGTAATAAACTTCTGAGAATGTACTTTTTGGAGCACAACATTGTATGTTAGTGAAACATGGACTGTGGGAAAACCGGAACAGAATAGAATCGAAACATTTCATATGTGATGTCACAGATGATTGTTGTAAATTATGTGGACTGCTAAGGTAAAGAATGAGGAGGTTCTGCGCATAATACGCGGAAAACACTGATAAAGACAAGCGACAGGATGATAGGACATCTGTTAAGACATCAGGGAATGACTTCCATGGTACTAGAGGGAGCTTTACAGGGCAAAAACTGTGAAGACAGAGACTAGAATAAATGTAGTAAATATTTGAGAGTCTGTAGCTCGTGGTCTTACGGTAGCGTACTCTCTTCCCGCGCACGATTCCTGGCGAGGCAGGGATTTTTTCTGCCTCGAGATGACTGGTTGTTGCTGTGTCGTCTGCATCATCATCATCATCAGTCATCCCCATTGCGGTCGGAGGAAGGCAACGGCACACCACCTCCACTAGGACCTTACCTAGTACAGTGGTGGGAGCCTCCCGCATCATCCTCAATGCTCCTCGGAGTATGGTACCTCGTCATCGTCATAACTGAGAAGGGAGGTTGCAAGTGCTACTCTGAGATAAAAGAGGTTGGCGCACGAGAGGAATTCGTGGCGGGCCGCAACCAGTCAGAAGGCTGATGATTCAATAAACAAAAGCAGAAAAGTTGGGTATTAACACTTCTTTTCATTGTTGAAATATAAACCTTCCCACAACTACACGGAATTTTATACACCCCATTTGTTGCAAAAGGGTGTCGTGCGTCTTTCTCTGATCTTAAACATTCACTAATCTTCTTGATGGGTCTAAAGATCGTTTCAACTCGAAACTTGGCCACGACTTTCTCAAAGCGGCCCGCAATATTGTGGATAAATGGAAGAAAAACTTTCCCAGTCGACGTTTGCTGAATGTTTTCGGACACTTTTCTTCTGCCTTGGAATTCTCAATCAAGGTTATTATCAGCAAATCCATTTTTCTTCCAAGATGTCCGCAAATAATTTAGTTCCTCTTGCAGATAAACTGGCTCACAGATTTTATTAGCCCTGTTCACTAATGTTTTAATGACCCCTCTCTTTTGCTTGGGATGTTGATTCAAATGCGTATGGAGGTAACGAACTGTATGTGTATTTTTCCCGTATACCTTATGACCTAATGTCGCATCTGCCCATTTAATTACTGAAAGATCCAATTTCTGCTGATCGACCAAGGTCTCTTAGGCCGGAAGTTTTAATTAATGATTACAACGAACTGTTACTTTTCTCAAAGAAAATCACGAATCTATTAACATAACTGAGACGATATCCCATAGGCATGCAATTTGATTAGAAGCCCCCCCCCCCCCCCCCCCCCCTCTGAGGGACGATATCGTAAGCGCTCGGGAAATCTAGAAATATGGAATTAGTTTTATAACCCCTGTGGATAGTATTCATTCGTGAAAGTGAGGTGGTGTTTCACAAGAAAAATATTTTTCTTTAACCCGTGTTCATAATGTGTCAATAGCTCGCTTCTTTCAAGGTGCTTCATAACGTTCTAACACGGGATGCGTTATAAGATCGAACTGCAAATCGACGTCAGTGATGCGGACCTATAAATCATTGCATTATTCTTATTTCCCTTCTTGAGTCCTGGTGTGACCTTTACAGCTTAGCAATCTTTATTCAAGTATGGATATTTCGTCCAGTGAGTGGTTGTATATCGCCGCTAAGCAAGAAGCTGTATTAAGCGATTTAAGCTACTTCGCTGCTCCGAGGAACTCTACTTCTCAGTTACTTATGTTGCCATTTGTTCTTGATTTGAATTCTGGAATATTTACTTCGTTTCATTTTCTTCCAAATCTATTTCTCAGTTACTTATGTTGCCATCTGTTCTTGATTTGAATTCTGGGATGTTTACTTCGTTCATTTCCTTCCAAATTTTGAGATAAAATTTTGATGTGCAAACTACTGAAGGCATCTCGCATATTACTGAAAAATCACTTGCATTGGAACAATGAGGAAGAACAGACATGAAACTCCTCCGGAAATTCTCCCATACAAAACAAGAGAAATTGAAAGTGCAATGTTTGGATTTCAGCAGGATAAAACCTTAGTTTCGTACGTTCTTCGTAAAAACGTGCAGTCATTCTTTTGTCTACCAAATATGGCATGGCGACAGTTGATGAAGAAACACTTCAATCTGAATGGTTCAAATGGCTCTGCTCTGAGCACTATGAGACGTAACATCTGAGGTCGTCAGTCCCCTAGAACTTAGAACTAGTTAAATCTAACTAACCTAAGGACGTCATACACATCCATGCCTGGGACATGATTCGAAGCTGCGTCCGTAGCGGTCGCGCGCTTCCAGACTGAAGCGTCTAGAATCGTTCGGCCAAACCGGCCGGCCTCAAATTTGAAATCATAGCTGACTACAGTGTGACAAAAGGTGGAGTTGCGTTCTAGATAAAATGTGTGCCTATTACTCAGTTTCAAGAATTACATGGAGTCGGTCATTGACTATTTTTTCATTTTTTTGAACATTCCTGGAATTAATTCTAAATATTGTTTTCCTTCACAAAGCGACAGATAACTTCGCGAAGATGTATTTATGTCAAGCAGATATCAGAAGGCCTAGTGAAAGAATAGCTCATATCTAGAGCTCAACTCAAATCATTGTCAGCCGATCTTGTTGTATTTCTTATGCAATCTCGTGCTGACGCATCGATTTCCGAAGACCAGCTCCCCGAAACTCCAGCGAAAAAACGCTGGACGTTTATCCTTTGTGAACGCCAAAACATTCGACACATATGAATCAAATGTGGTGGATGTAATAGCGTTGCTTGTAAACAGCACACTAGGAAACAAGCTGTCTTGAAAGGTGTTATGAAAGGGAACATATGTGCGAATAACTGGCTAAATCGTCATTAAAAGAACTGAAAGAGCAAAAACTTTTCGTATAATTGGTGAAGATGGTGAATGGGAAGTGCTTTCTTCAATAAATAGTATAGTTTTTTCAGCACATGCTTGTTTTTACTGACCGATGCCCTTACTGTAAATTTTACAGTGCACCTGCTCGTGTGAAAAGAATAGGCGTGCGGAGGGTTAAAGGAAGTTAGCTGAGCAGGTAACACTTTATGAGAGCAACAGTTGTTAGTATGTACAGCAAGAAGTAATTGAATCGATGTGGATATGAAAAGCCGTATTTAGTATGTCGGCAAATATGAAAGTGTTTAAATAACGTTTCTTGTAGCTAGCTGTCAAGAAAATGGGGATGTGAACCCCGGAATGTAATAATAACGCGTAAATACAACGCTTCGAGCATACACACTTCTGTAGAACAAAGCAAAACGTCATTGCCATCTGTAAAAGTGTCGACAACTATTTATGTACTCCAAATCATGCATAAAACGAGGTGTGTGGCGTTCAGGGTAATCGATTCTGGCTTTGATCTTCTATGCAATAAGAAATTTGTAAAATGTGACATAGGGTTGTATACTTTAGGAAAGCAGTACACTTACTCTTAGTGGACAAGTAGGAGATGACACGTGATATTCCAGTAAGTAATGAAAGGAAATAAACACTGTCCAATACAAGTCGCAAAGCATTTAGCATCTTTTCATTGATATGGAGAGTGACTAAACTGACAGAACTGCCATTTGGTTTAATTGATTTCAGGCAGATTCTGTCATAATTCCGGTAAGCTAATATCATCACGAAGTGACAAAGAACTACTTACCACTTGAGAGATACAGGGTAACAATTAGTGAACTATATAAAATAAAATCGTCAGAGCTTGTGATGGGTTTGCGTTAGGACGTTTAAGCTGCACCGTTGGCTGCAGGGTATCAGGGAAATTAGTATGTGCATGCGCACGCGCCTTATTGTTGTCGGCTCACTTTCATTTGGATGGCTTTGTCAGTAAGCAAAATTGGCATATTTGAGGGACCCAGAATCCGCATTTCGCGATCGAGAGGTTTCTTCACCCTCAACGGGTGACTGTGGTGTGCAATATCCAGTCACGGAATAATCGGGGCGATATTCCTTGATGGCACGATTTCTAACGAACGGTACGGGAAGGTTTCGGAAGATGGTTTCGTCCCCATTATCCAAGGTGACCCTGATTTCGACATGATGCTAGGCGGACATCGACCCCATAGATGCAGGAGAGTGATGTCCAGGAGGAGCACTTTTGTGACAACATTCTGGCTCTGTGGTACCCATACGATACTGGCATGGGCCTCGATTGGCCGCCTTATTCTCCGGATATGAACTCACGCTACTCCTTTTTGTGGGGCTATATTAAAATATTAAAGACAAGGTGTACAGCAATAACCTCCGAAACAACTCATGACCTGAAAACCGCAGTTCAGGAGGTCATCGACAGCATCGATGTTCGACACTTCAGCTCGTCATGCAGAATTTCGCTATTCGTCTGCGCCACATCATCGCCAATGATGGCAGGCATATCGAACACGTCGTAACCTAAATCCGAATATCTGTAGTTACTTTTACATGTTGAATAAGGTGTGTGCACGCCGTAGTTTGTAACTAAATTACGTTTCTTTTCGCATTGTTCAATAATTTTCACCCTGTAGGAAGACAATATGATGAAGTCATAGCAATTTCGCAACGTGTATCAAGAAAACGTTGATCATATAATACACGCACGTTGTGAGTGATGAACGAAACCATACTACAGACCTGCACGCAACCCAGCTACAGTGAGTCCAAAAAGTATTCGTCTAGTTGCAAATTTTTTTAAAAAAAAACTAATTGTATGTCACGTGAAAGGAAGGGACATAAAATGTGAACGTCCAGTCATATGCAACGAACCTTGGCAAGTCATTTTTATTGATGGACAAGGAAATAAATACATCCATAGCGATAGCAAATTTGACAAAATGGAGAATTTATTCAAGGGCTACTTCAAAAAGTATTCGTCCACTCATATTTTTTATTTACAATCTGAAAATACGATTTCAATTACAAAAATTAATATTTAGTGGGGATTCCCTTTGCAGCTATTACTGCTTGTAGTCGTCTGGGCATCGACTTGACCAAGTTTACCGTCAGAGAAGCTGGAATTTTATGCCATTCGTCTTGAAGTGCTTCTTTTGGGTCTTCCTTGTTAGAAATGTGTCTTCTCGGGATGCTGTCTTCCAGTACTTTCAAAACGTGTTCAATAGGGTCGATGTCTGGGCTCTGAGGAGGAGTGTTAAGTTGTGCAGGAGCCACAGCCCTGTATTTAGAGCCGTATGCTTTGGGTCGTTATCTTGTTGAAAAATGTAATTTCCTTGCAGGCCTAATTTTTCGGCGCTAGGATTCAGATTGTCCTTTAAAATGTTGATATACATATCGTGGTCCATTATATCTTCTATGAAATGTAATTTTCCAACACCTACAGCACTCAGAGAGCCCCAAACCATCAGGGAGCCACCACTGTGTTTAATAGTTGGCACAAGATTGCGTGGCAACATCTCCGCGTTCTTCTTACGCCACACCATTCGCCTACCATCCCACCCGAATACGTTCTATTTACTCTCATCAGAAAATATTACTCTATTCCAGAAGTCTTCCTTTTTGAATCTATGTTACATCACAAAATGAAGACGTTTCTTTCGATTCTGTTCACTGACCCAAAATTTCTTGCGCGCTACGCGGCCAAGTAACAATACGTTTTGAAGGCATTTATGACTGTGTTGGCACATACCTTCATCCCGATAGATTCCAAATCCTCAGCCAGCTTAGGAGCGCTGATTTTCTTCATTTCCCTCATGATAAATCTGACGTCTGCATCAGTCAAAGTGTGAGGGCGTCCAGTTGGTTTCTTAATGATTTTGCAGCGCAAAATCGATCTATTATCGACTGTACCGCCGATCTAGGTCTAATGACAACCTCAGCAATCTCGTAAGAAGATTCGCACTCATTACGTAAGCGCAGAATAGTTTAATCGCTCGCTGCGCGCAGAGTTTCGGCATGTTCAGATGGTGAACGAATACTCTATGAACTAGCACTTGTATTACATTTTCTATATTGCTAACCTTGGTGTCGATATTTCTTTCTTTGCTTTTCACCAAATACTTTTTGGACTCACTGTACATGATACCACATCAAGATACAGCAAACTCAGCAAGCGGCAGAACATTCAACCGAAACACGTCTTTTCATTACACGATGAAAGACAAGAGTGCCTATTCAAACGCTGGCTGTCAGTGTTCCTAGTGTGCGAGCGGAGTTCACCCGGAAACGCAAAGCATACATCCCGTAAACCTCACATGCTAACCTCGGAAAACAGTCAAGTTGTTTGTAGTCGATACCAGGCACAGATTCTTATTTTTGTAGTAACCTTGCGGTGACTAGTACGCGAAAGTGATTGAATTGTAGACTACCAAAACTGAATACCGAAAGTTGCAATTTAATAGCCAAATTTTACCCTCAAGATTGGAGAACATCTCCTTCCTGTATATACGAGGACCGTCCAATACGTAACTTGATACGCCCGCTAATCCCGCTGGGCACAACAGGTAATAGGATTGTGGAAAGTACCAAATAAGGTTGGGGTCTGTTTCTGCTTCTAATTGTCATTTATTCTAACTTAACAACCTTTACAACCAAAGCGGCACATAACAGAATCTTTACCGAATACAACTCTTTCACGGCTGAAGGTCTCCAACAAGAAATCTTAACAAGATAAAAATCCAATTAGAATAGCAACAAAATAATTCAAAAACAACATACGTGAGGTGCAATACAAATGGCTGAGGGCCATAACAAAATTACAAAATTTTAGAATATATTACCATAGACCTTTAAGGCAGAAGGCCAGCATGATTAACAACAAGAAATCCTAAAAATCAACAAGATAAAAATCCAATTAAGATAGTAATAAAATAATTTAAAGAAGCAACATATGCAAGGTGCGATACCAATGGCTGAGGGCCACAACTAAACTTCGAAATTTTAAAATATATTACCATAACCTTAAAAGGCAGAAGATCACAGTGTTTAAGCTTGAAAGATAAATGTAAAAATTCATTTTGCAAAATTTTAAGAAAACGAAAAAAATAACCATAAGCCTAAAATTTAAAAGAGCTGACAACAGATAATTAAACACCAGTGGCACTCAGAAAGCCTCCAGGGAGGTCGGTCTGCCCTCGTTCACTTCGGTGACACAGGTGGTGAGCCCAACTATACTTGATCCATGGGAACCCAACCAGGGGACAGCCACGGACCAACCGAAACTACTTGCTTCCCGTCAATCAGTACATGAGGACTCAAACCTGCAATGTTACAAACGTGAAAATCCACAATGCAGTATGTATTAGCTGTCAAAATTACACACTATGTTGGACAGAGACAACAGGTGAGGAAAGGACGCTGCCTGAAATTACGTTAGTGGCCAGGGCAGGTAACCGGAACGCTAACGGCCACTGGCAGAAAATTTCGCTGGTACACTTGACTTTGAAACACGATAACAATTAACTTCGCTCAAAAGAACACTGCCTGAATTTACGACAGTGCCCAGGGCAGGTAACGAGAACACTAACGGCCGCAAGACAGAAAATTCCACTGGTGCACTCAAATGGCAGTCGACCAAAATAGTTAACTGCACAGCATGGCGGCTAAATCTCAGCAGTAGAACCACTCGGCGTTGCTCACCGGAAAACCTCCCCAACAGCAGACCTCCGAAGCGAACAACCACAACATGAATAGACATGGCTCTGGCAGTTGAAACCACTAGTCAACTTCGACGTCCTGGGTCGGTGAACCACGAAGCTCGTAGCTATCGGACAGCTCCACACACGCTCCGACACTGCGCAGGGGCAGCCAGCGGCCCCAGCCGACTGCACCGCACGGACATAACTTCACTCATCCGCAACAACCGACCGACTCGCCTCAGAATGCCGAAAACATCTAAAATCGTCGTCAGTGGAAATAACGCCACTACGCACATACAACCTGACTAACTAGGCAAGCACGAAGACAAACCGGGAGTCGATGCACACACGCACAGCCGACACATGAACGATCGGCGAGCCGAAACGCGTCGTCGGGCAGGACGACCGACCGACGATCCACCAAGATCGAGGCCCGGCTCAAGTGATGCGCGGCGGCAGTGGCAGAGCGAGCCATGCCGACGCAGACCTCCAAGCCGCTCCACCTGACTGCACAAGTGCCGCATTAAAACTCTCCGACTGGCAGATCCGGACTGCACTCCAGACACGTTCCAACTGACTGGCAGACCCGAACTCCGACGAACTGCCTTACGACAGGCAACGACCGGGAAGTCATAGCAGTCAAGCAAAGATACTACGAGAGGGGATATATCGATACGTGCTGCTAACGCTGCTCACGGTCAGGCAAAACAGCAGCTCAGTGACAGTGGTAATTTAAATTAACGAAGTGAGGTGGAAGTACGTTAAAAACGAAGTGTAAAATATATTATGGCGGGAACATGAGCCACGCACGGCTCATAACTCAATTTTTTTTTTTTTCTGAAAGCAGGTTGGTTTTATTCAGGATTCCTATACACCATATTTTTCTCTACACCTTTGGTTAAAAAAACTATATTTTTAAACATAATCTCATTTCAATAAGACGGTCTTACGCCACTCTACTGTGGGGAGAGGGTGAGGGGCGGGGGGAGGGGAGATGTGCCCGCATGGTCCACTGCACGAGGTGCATTCAAGTTCTAAGGCCTCCGATTTTTTTTTCTAATTAACTACTCACCCGAAATTGATGAAACTGGCGTTACTTCTCGACGTAATCGCCCCGCAGACGTACACATTTTTCACAATTCTGACGCCATGATTCCATGGCAGCGGCGAAGGCGTCTTTAGGAGTCTGTCTTGACCACTGGAAAATCGCCGAGGCAATAGCAGCACGGCTGGTGAATATGCGGCCACGGAGAGTGTCTTTCATTGTTGGAAAAAGCCAAAAGTCACTAGGAGCCAGGTCAGGTGAGTAGGGAGCATGAGGAATCACTTCAAAGTTGTTATCACGAAGAAACTGTTGCGTAACGTTAGCTCGATGTGCGGGTGCGTTGTCTTGGTGAAACAGCACACGCGCAGCCCTCCCCGGACGTTTTTGTTGCAGTGCAGGAAGGAATTTGTTCTTCAAAACATTTTGGTAGGATGCACCTGTTACCGTAGAGCCCTTTGGAACGCAATGGGTAAGGATTACGCCCTCGCTGTCCCAGAATATGGACTCCATCATTTTTTAGCACTGGCGGTTACCCGAAATTTTTTTGGTGGCGGTGAATCTGTGTGCTTCCATTGAGCTGACTCGCGCTTTGTTTCTGGACTGAAAAATGTCATCCACGTCTCATCCATTGTCACAACCGACGAAAAGAAAGTCCCATTCATGCTGTCATTGCGCATCAACATTGCTTGGCAACATGCCACACGGGCAGCCATGTGGTCGTCCGTCAGCATTCGTGGCACCCACCTGGATGACACTTTTCGCATTTTCAGGTCGTCATGCAGGATTGTGTGCACAGAACCCACAGAAATGCCAACTCTGGAGGCGATCTGTTCAACAGTCATTCGGTGATCCCCCAAAACAATTCTCTCCACTTTCTCGATCATGTCGTCAGACCGGCTTGTGCGAGCCCGAGGTTGTTTCGGTTTGTTGTCACATGATGTTCTGCCTTCATTAAACTGTCGCACCCACGAACGCATTTTCGACACATCCATAACTCCATCACCACATGTATCCTTCAAGTGTCGATGAATTTCAATTGGTTTCACACCACACAAATTCAGAAAACGAATCATTCCACGCTGTTCAAGTAAGGAAAACGTTGCCATTTTAAGTATTTAAAACAGTTCTCATTCTCGCCGCTGGCGGTAAAATTCCATCTCCGTACGGTGCTGCCATCTCTGGGACGTATTGACAATGAACGCGGCCTCATTTTAAAACAATGCGCACGTTTCTATCTCTTTCCAGTCCGGAGAAAAAAAATCGGAGGCCTTAGAACTTGAATGCACCTCGTACTGGTCGACGATGGAGCCAGTGTCTTGCTGAAGCAACACCCTCCCCATCATTTACATAGTGTGATGTGCATCGTTTATTGGGTCAAACAGATGAAAGTTAGAAGGTGCGCGATCTGGTCTGTAAGGTGGATGACAAAGAACGGTGTAATGGCGTGTCGTGAGCTCCACTCGGGTGCGTAGACTTGTCTGAGGCGTTGTGTTGCCATGGTGGAGGAGGAGCGCGTTTGCGTTTTCGTGACAAGGTACACGCTGACGTCATTTCTTCAATTTCTTGAGAGTAGAGTTGGTGGTTGCGTTATGACGGGGGACGTCACACAGACAGAATCGCAGAAGACTATCGCCGTCACTACGGCCACATTAAGCTCGAATGAGATGTCCGCACGTTCCTTCATTGCAGGAGTCAACAGCTGTGTGCGGTGAGCCGGCACGCGGGAGGTGGGACAGGTTTGCGCGACCTTGTTGCGATTATGACATACTCCTCGCCCAACGATTCACCGCGCTTCTGTTCGCAGACATTCACGCATGCGCCTATGAATATCTGCGATGCTCTACTTTTCCACGTAAAGAAAATCAGTGACAGCTCTCTGCTTGGAATGCACTTTCGTTGCACACGTCAATTTGAAGGCAACGAATAGCGCCGCCATCTATGGGAACTTCAGCTGAGGTGGGAATATGCCACGATGTCCAGCAACAACTACCTCATTTTTTTTTCAGCCGAAATTGTGGTATCGATAGCTACGACGCCACGGCGTAGGTGCAAGTTCATAGGTTGGTACTACAAGAGACTCCGACGACAGCACCCTCTAGCCGGCGATGTAGATCTCTACGAGCGTCGTTCGAGATTCACCCCATTTGATCAAGAGCAGACGGCCGGGACACTTCGCTTCATATAGAGACTTTGCTCTACTTACGACGGGTCTAAGGCTTCGCACCTACGTGCTCATCGGTGCAAAGTTATGTATGCCTCTGTATATATTAATGCACCAGTAAACCCCTTTTACTTACTTGCAGTACCGACGTGTTTTACCTCACCTGCTCCTACTCGGTTCTTTTATTCGGCCAACCTTTCAGTTTACAGGAGCAAACCCACGAGCCGCCTACCAGGCGGGATACAGAAGAAATTAGTCTAAAAAAACTGTGTTGCATTACCCACTGAACGCCTGTCCTACTTCCTCTGGTAGGCTCAACAGCAGCCTGAAGAGCACATCGCTGAGGCCCGGAAATGGTATGCTACGTTCTGTGAGGTCGATTTTAGGATCAGACAGGAAACAGGATAAGAACTACAGAAATCGTTACAGTGCGGCGGGCAATGTAGTCACAGCCTTAAAATGGTTTATTCCTAGACAGAATGTTCAACTGTAGAAAATGTGACCGCTGTCACACGGCCCATTCAGCAGTAACTGCGGAGCAAGTGGTCCACACCAGGCGCTCAGGCTCTGTCTCCCTCTCTCCCTGTCTCTCTCTCTCCCTCTCTCTCTCTCTCTCTCACACACTCACACACACACACATACACACACACACACAGCGATGAATGGGACGCGCCGCTGAATGGCTACTGACAGAGGCGAGGACAGTGGACCCGCTTAATCCAATTAACTTGCATCGCCGGCGTCCTCCGCTCATTGTAGCCGTCAACTCCCTGTCGCGCTTCTCGGAAGTCCAGGCCCACGCTGCCCGGCCAGCGAACTCTGGTGGGCCTTCCGAATTTCCCGCTGGGTCCCCTCCGAGTTAGACTGCAGCGAGCTCTATTATAGAATTACCACGGCCCCGGTCAGCGCCCGTTGTCAAATCGTGTTAAATTACGCCGCACGCTGGCCGAACGCTGCTGCCTCGTACGGCACAGAGGCAGGAAACTTCAAACGTATCGTTTTGTGGCAGTCGTGTTGGCAGCAACTAAGATGGATGATTAACGAGGAAAATAAGAAGGA
This sequence comes from Schistocerca americana, assembly GCF_021461395.2. NCBI lineage: Eukaryota > Metazoa > Arthropoda > Insecta > Orthoptera > Acrididae > Schistocerca > Schistocerca americana. The sequence goes on along the minus strand of NC_060124.1, from coordinate 556,381,067 downwards.
AAATGAGTCAGTGTTTTGAATTTGTGTTTCTTAGGCTTGTAGTTATGGACACGACATTCTGCGATTTCCTACGCTTATTACGTACTCTCAACTTACAAAAAATTATTGTAATTGGAATGGTCCGGATGAATAAGGTACTGAAATGAAATATTGCTCTTTTCAGAATTATAAGGCGAGTTTCAAATCAAATGTGTGTGAAATCTTATGGGACTTAACTGCTAAGGTCATCAGTCCCTAAGCTTACACACTACTTATCATAAATTATCCTAAGGACAAACACACACACCCATGCCCGAGGGAGGACTCGAACCTCCGCCGGGATCAGGAGCACAGTCCATGACTGCAGTGCCTGAGACCGCTCGGCTAATCCTGCGCGGCTACAAGGCGAGACCACGACGTTGGGAGCACAGATATATTTCAAACTCTTCACACCTTTAGCGAGCCTTTAAAACAACGTAATGTGCAAGTAGTGACGTGCACTACCCTGGCAGTTCCGAGAAAATCGCGAGAGAAGTTTCACGCGTCTATTGTGTACCTGATGCATAGAAGCCGGATGTTTGAGTTCATGATGGTGAAGTGGCTAGCGTTCGAGCGTAGCATACTTGACTTTTGCTGGTTCCTTAATGAACGCCATTGTGTAGTTGTCCGCAATCCGATATACAGACAGTTTTTCTCCAATTCCCTCTGCAGTATCTTCCTTAACCTACCCTAAAGCTGGGGTGTTCCTGTCACGAGGAGTTGATCCCTGCCTCTTCTACAGAACCAATATATGCAATGGTAATCGGTATGTTCTTCCGAAAAAAAAAAAAAAAAAACTTTGATAGTCTCAATTAGTCTGACGTCTTGCTGCGCCCTTCTCCTCCACGTGCCGCCAGTTTCCTTACATTCTCGTTCGTATTGGCGACAAAAATAAATAAATAAAAATAACAAGAAAAGAACGAAAAGAAAAATACATAAATAAACGATGTCCATTGTCCCTCTACTCCACGTTCCCGACGCTTTCCTTGGTTCCTGGAGTGCGGGAACGGGGCATGGCTGTCAGGCTTCGGGTTGCGACCCCTGTCCACTCTGCGCCCACCCCTCCCTTTGGGAGCCAGGAAGATTCCTTTCAAAGCAAAACAAAAAAAAAAGCGTTGAAGGACGAATGTGTATGAGGCGATGGTTCGACTCTCGCTCAAACTTAATTTTAGATCTATATTTCTTCAACGCTAGTCATATTATTTAATTTATATGACACTTCAGAGGTAATAGAATTAAAAAACACATGTATTTGAATGAATTTTAGTGAATTTTATGTTACTTCACTACTTACCTTTTTCAAGTACATTTCACTATTAGAACAAAGATATTTATGGGTTTCAGGAATTACTGCAACCAATCGCCGTTTGCTCTTCAATTTTTGTTTATTCATGACCGGTTTCGAATCACCTGGCGATTCATCATCATATGATACAATTTAGTTTGGAGTATTGTGGGGGCCTTGCATCTGTGGTAAATACAGAGACGAAAAAGTGAGCACTGTATGTGGAAAGAATATTACGATTGTAAGATTAATTACATGGTATAGCCCACTGTTTTTATTTTTGTGGCAGGCACTGCTTTGGAAAACATAGTGTGTGCTTGACAGTATCGTTAAATTTCAAGTGAAACAGGCAATTTTCCACAGATGGCGACTCCCACATACTTTACAAAATATAAACAAACCGAAGAGTGTGGCTGTTGTTGTCTCCAAAGAGTTTTGTGGAGGCAGAGATTTTCTTTGCTCATTTTTCGTTTTGTGCGGCATTCGTAGTAAAATGTATATTTATTACATTACTTTCTTTATAAAAATTATTATTGTATTTTTGCATTGCAGCCGGCCGGGGTGGCCGAGCAGTTCTAGGCGCTACAGTTTGGAACCGCGTGACCGCTACGGTCGCAGGTTCGAATCCTGCCTCGGGCATGGATGTGTGTGATGTCTTTAGGTTAGTTAGGTTTAAGTAGTTCTAAGTTCTAGGGGACTGATGACGTTAGAAGTTAAGTCCCACAGTGCTCAGAGCCATTTTTTGCACTGCAAAATATTCTTATGCTCTTAACAAAATCTATAACAAAGTGTTTAGGACAATATTTCTGGTAGTGAAATTATGATTGGCATGTTTCTCATTGCTCAATAAACAGGATAGTATACATATGGTGAGGGGAGGGGGAGGGGGAGAAGGGGGGAAGGAGGAAGGGAGGGGTGGGAAGGGGAAGGGAGAGAGAGGGAGAGAGAGAGAGAGAGAGAGAGAGAGAGAGAGAGAGAAAGGGAGATTGTGTGTGAGTGTAAAAAAAAAAGAGGTAGAGAAGATGGTGTTTATGTTTGCTATGAACGGGGTGGGGAATGGATATGGGAGTGGATAAGTACAATATTTATTAGCTTTTCAAATTTAAGACCTCTTTAAAATTTTGGAAGAATGGATTGTTTGCTAAATCAATTTGTTCATTTAAGATTGTATGGGGTGTTTTATTGTTATGTATGAAAATTTCTAATTGTTCCAAGAGGTCCATTTTTAATCCTTTGTCTACAGCGTTTAGAATGTGGAAGTTGGTTTTTATATCTGTGATTGAATGACTATTTTGGGCTAGATGGGCTGCAAACTTGGTTTTATTTAAATTTTTTTAATGGAGTACATCAGTGTGCTCTTTATATCGGATTTCAAAATTTCTTTTTGTCTGTCCTATGTAGTTGCAAGAACAGATGTAACAAGTTAATTTGTATATACCTCATTTGTGGTATAGTGGGCTGGTTGTTTTAATGTTGTGAATTATTTTGTCTTGTATTTTGTTGTTTGTGTGGAAACTTGATTTTGACTTTGTGTGGTTTAAATGGTTTTGCAAGTTGATATGATACATTGCCAAGGAAAGGCATACAGACATATTTAGTTTCTTCTGGTGCTGAGGAAAGGTTTGTTGATGCTTTTTGCTTAGTTTTCATTTTTGCATCTAGTTTGTAACTATGGTTGGATCATAAGCATTATTGTGGGCTATTGTTTTTAAGATCTTTAGTTCCCACAGCAGGTTCAGCATGAATTACACCGCTGAGTGCTGATCTGAAAAATGCTAGTTTATGCTTATTTGGTTGGCATGATGTATTATTTATAACATCATTTGTTGTGGTGCGTTTCTTGTAAATTTTGGATTAGTGTTTGGTGTTGTGCCATGTTATGTTTAAGTCAAGGAAATTAATTTTCTGTTGTGTTTTGTGTTCAACAGGAAACTGTATTTTGGGATTTATATTATTTAGTTTAGTGGCTAAGTTTTCTATTTCAGTTGTTGTTCCATTGTATAGTATTTGTAATAAATGACTTTGTCTTTTTCCATTCGATTGTATTTATTGCCACACGCGTTTCGCTTCTTTTATTTAAGAAGCATCAGCAGTGGCCTGTAGCACATGTTTCCTTTTATACATACAATAAACGTATTATGTGGTACATATAATATACCGTACTGCTATGCAACATAGCAGTATAATATATCTAACGCGTTTATTACAGGTCACTGATGATGCTTCCCAAATAAGAGAAGAGAAACGCGTGTGGCTATAAACAAACTATCTACAATTAGTTGAATAGACGTTACATACCTCCACGAACTGAACGCAACTAAGGGTAAAACAGAAAACACAAAAAAGTTATGGAATCACTTTATTTAGGAATAGCACAGACATCTGACATTGCTGAGGGCTTGAAATGTGTCGGAATTGTATCTATTATTGTGGTTGAGCTGAAATTTTCTTCTGAGCCTTCTGGAACATTGTTGAGCTCATTTTTGACCAAAATCACTTCATATGATGCAGTTTCGTACCTTCAGAAGCGCTGTAGCCTCGGCAACGGTCAGCGAATTTCACAAAAGCGTTTACAGCATCCGAAACCTAGACCCAAGAGATATCAGCTGTAGGCGTTTCTTGGTCGCCATTCTCCTTTTCTGGTGCCTCCTGTGGGCTGCAACCACTTTCTAATGTCACATCGTCAGTCAGCTCTTCTTTGACAGTTAAATTCCTGTCAATATCGGCTCATTCTACAACTTCTTATTGTGACAACACACACACATTCATAAGGGGATGCAGAATTTACCACTCGCACAATTTCAGAGCGAACCGTTGTCGATACAGCATCATTTAAGCCGCTTTCCATCTCGGCTCCTTCGATCACCTTGGGCCATAGTTTACTACACGTCCTGTGAAATTTTGTACTTTTAACAGAAGTCCAAGCAATTTCAGCTTTCATAACAGCGTCTTTAATATTAAAATTGCGTCGGAACTCTTTGACGCTGCAGTCTGACGCACATTCCTCTGTATCGTCATTTTAAACGTCGTATGACCCTTTGGTAAATGGGTTGAACTATTGACCTAACACCGGCAGGAAGACATGCGCACAAAATATTGCCCAATTTATGATGAGTATCGGGCTGTCGGGTATCGCATAATCGCGGTCTTACTGTATTTTTATTGTTATTCATGTTTGGACCACGCGATGTACAACAAGGGGCATTCTGAAGGTTTTTGATTATGGCTTTTTTGTGCTTTTCCTCTCTCACAACTTCTGCATTCGGGTCTTCCTGATCTTTCTTATGGGCCAGTTGTCCTGTCGTGAATTTCATGCCCTAAAATTTTTCTGTCTGGTATATGTTATTACTGCTTCCTTCATGTCTTCTTTTGCTGCACCGATCAAATTTATTGCTACAATTTAAGCTACAGTGCGGACTAGGCAGAATTCCAAAACCTGTTTTGTTAATCTGGTTGGCTCCATTCATTTAATTTTCCATGGAAATTTTGCCTGTTTTTGTCATATCCAAAGAATTATTACTGTAACTGCAATTTGTTAATGTTCTTTCAGTCTCTGTGTTTCTTATTCAGTGCAACTAAGACCTTATAATTTTTCTTATTACTTCTCTATTTTGAATTTCTTCATTGTCCATCTTTCCGTTTAAAATGAGTTTTTCAGCCCCATAGAATAAATCAGTCTGATTTGATGGGTGTTGTAGAGGCTCAATTTGGTGCATCCCGTGATTCCTTTTTTGTTTTAGATGTCTTTTGTAAGCTTGAAAGCTGTTGTCACTTTGTGACAACGAATTTCGTAATCAGTCTTTTCCCGTTCAGTTCCCTGAATGATTTCACCTAAATATTTGAACTGAGAAATTCTGTCAACTTTCCCGCAATTATTTTTTTTTTTAATTCTGGGTATCAGGTAGTTGCAGGATAATTAGAGCCACACTCTGTCGTTTGTTTCTTTTGCAATGTTTCGATTTTCTGTCATAGAATTGCCAGGGCGTCTTGAAACAGGGTATATGTAATTGGCATCCGGTTCTTCAAAAATGGTTCAAATGGCTCTGAGCACTGTGTGACTTAATTTCTGAGGTCATCAGTCCCCTAGAACTTGGAGCTACCTAAACCTAACTAACCTAAGGATATCACACACATCCATGCCCGAGGGAGGATTCGAACCTGCGACCGTAGCAGTTTCGCGGTTCCAGATTGAAGCGCGTAGACCCGCTCGGTCACACCGGCCGGCAATTAATCTTCACACGCAACATAAAATAAGTCGAATGAATCACTTCCTACAGCTGTGGGTGCCGATACCAACGGGTTTGAATGTGACCTAACTTATAAAATCTCTACCACTAACACCTCATTGCTTCAGAAACGTGTATCCACACTTGTCGCCTGTGTCCGAGTGTCTCTCACAAAAATTTCACCAATCACCCCCGGATGCAGTTTACCACGTCACTTCTTTATAGAGGTCAATTATTCAAATGACAGTGACAATCGCATTATTTATTTTCCCGCCAACCGGTTTCAACCCGGGATGGGGTCATCTTCAGGGCAATTTACACCATTTGGTCGCTCGCCGGAGTCGTCACCCTGCCTGTGCACGGTCACCAGAAGATGGCCCCATCGCGGGTTGAAACCGGTTGGCGGCAAAATAAATAATGCGATTGTCACTGTCATTTGAATAATTGATTATAAGTAAATTAATCGCTGTTTATCTCCATACAACTATGTTGTCTAAAAATCTTTATAGAGGTCCAGCAACTAACCAATCCCTACCCTCTGTTACAAAGGGTGAACCGTTCAGCCAGGGCTGCTGAAGACATCCGGGCGGCCATTGTTCTTAGGCTCTCTATTAACAAAGAAATGTTCCAGAAAGTTGTAGAAAGATCGTTGCGGGGTTCTACAGGGCGGCGGATTTAAAACTGGCAGGAAGGCTGCTTTCTCCTCTAAGGTATAAAGGAAGGGCAACAAACTTTTGCCCAGCTCCTTCAAACGAAGACAGAAAAGATGAATTTTTGGATATAGTAAGTGGGTAATTTCCCCAACCCACACAAAAAAAATTAAAAATATTAAGTGTCATGTAATATTTTGTGTAATGTAATATCTTGGATAGACACCTTTTACTAATCTGACACGTTCCACATCATTACGAAGTGTCGTATTCATGATCTATGGAACAAGTACTAATCTAATCGAATCGAACAGGTCGCATTAATGAGTTTTATTACGAAAAGTAAATGACAATACTTAACTTCGAGACTCACATAGATATGTCACAAGCCAAGGGCGACAAACAAAGAATCTTCTTCAGTACATGCAATCCCTAAGTTTGAGCTGCATAGAATGTACGAGCAAAGTAATGAGGTTTGACGCTTCTATTCAGGTCGCTGGCCTTGAAGCTTCTCGTAGAACTGGGCCGCGACCACTTAAGCGCGGCTCTTAAGTTCTCACCGATTAGAGGCCGTAGCTGTCGCGTTGTCGTCCTGGAGAGCGGTCGGTCAGCGTGCCATTGGCTGACGTCTTCTCACAGCCATCTCTGCTCTATCGTTCCCGACTAGTGTGCTGGCGCTTGACTTTACACAGTAACAAAAATAAAGTAGAAACGATTGTCTAGCAGGAAATCCTCCTCCAAACATCTGTATATGACAAACTTATAAATGTATCTGACGTGAAACGTTTTCTACGACCCGTTGTGTTGGAACAGTATACTTGACTAATAATCAAAATGTAATCGCTCTTAAGTTCGAACCTCGCCACTGCTGAAACTTTAAATAAAACACACCAGCAGTGTCGACCTAAGACTTCCAGCACACGAAGTCACCCTCATTCAGCCAACGGCCTTGTCATAGAGGCATTCTCTTCTCTTTAGGACGGGAAACTGTCCCTAAAGGCGGAATAATCAGTAATGACCAACAGCACGAGAATGCAAAAGGCAACGGAAACCACTGCATTAAAGACACATAATGTGTATCCATACGAGCAGGCTGAAGTTTAAGAGATAAGTTAGGAAGAATCAGTGCTCAAAGATGTGAGATACGCAAGTACTAAGGAATGAAGATATACTGTTGAAGCTCTCTGAGGCTATAGATATTGCGATAATTAATAGTTCAGCACACGGTTCACAAGAGGAATGAACATTTCTAAAAATGGAAATCACAGACGTTGGAAAAACAACCACAGGTTCAAGGAAGCTAACAACGAAGAAACCAAGGTTAACAGAAGAACTGATTCTGTTGATCAACGAAAGAAGGAAGTACAAAAATGTTCAATGAAATTCAGGAATGCAGAGGTACAAGTCACTAGGGAATGAAATGAAAAGGAAGCTAAGATGAAATGGCTGCATGAAAAGTATGATGAAATCGAAAAGGAAATGATTGTAGGAAGAACCAGCTCAGTATGCAGAAAAGTCAAAGCTACCTTTGATGAAATTGAAAGCAAGGGCGCTAACGTTAAGAAAGCGATGGAAATCCCCCTTTTGAATAAATAGCAGATAGCCGATTGGTGGAAAGAGTACAATGAAGATCTCTATGAGCGCGAGATCACGTGATGGAAGAGGAAACAGGGGTCGCCATGCTAAAGATAGGGTAGCCAGTATTAGATTCAGAATTTAAAAGAGCTTTGAACGGCCTAAGTTCAAATAAGGCAGAAGAGAAGGATTCCTTCGGAATTTCTAAAATCATGGAGAAAGTGGCAGCAAGCGACTATTAACGTTGGCGTGTAGAATGTATTCTGGCGATATACCATTAGACTCTCGGGAAGTTTAAGAGGTAAGTTATGAAGAATGAATGCTCAAAGACGTGGGATACGGAAGTACTAAGGAATGAAGATATACGGTTGAAGCTCTCTGAGGCTATAGATATTGCGATAATGAACAGTTAAGCACACGGTTCACAAGAGGAATGAACATTTCTAAAAATGGAAATCACAGACGCTGGAAAGAAAACCATAGGTTCAAGGAAGGTAACTAGGAAGAAACCAAGGATAACAGAAGAAATAATTCTGTTGATCAACGAAAGAAGGAAGTACAAAAGTGTTCAAGGAAATTCAGGAATGATGAGGTACAAGTCACCAGGTAATTAAATAAAAAGGAAGTGAAAGGAAGCTAAGATGAAATGGCTGCATAAAAAGTGTGATGAAATCGAAAAGGAAATGATTGTCAGAAGAATCAACCCAGAGTGCAGAACAATCAAAACTACCTTTGATGAAATTAAAAGCAAGGGCGCTAACGTTAAGAGAGCGATGGAAATCCTGGAAATCCCTCTGTTGAATAAATATCACATAGCTGATGGGTGGAAAGAATACAATGAAGATCTCTATGAGCGGGAGGACTTGTCTGATCACGTGATGGAAGAGGAAACAGGAGTCGACATGCTAAAGATAGAGGAGCCAGTATTAGAATCAGAATTTAAAAGAGCTTTGAACGACCTAAGATCAAACAAGGCAGAAGAGAAGGATTCTTTCTGAATTTCTAAAATCGTGAAGAAAGTGGCAGAAAGCGACTATAACGTTGGCGTGTAGAATGTATTCTGGCGATATACCATTAGACTTTCCGAGAAACATCACCCATACATCTTCTAATATAGCAGAAGCAGACAAGTGCGACGATTATCGCACAATCAGGTAGCAGCGCATGCATCCAAGCTGCGGAAATGAATAATATACAGAAGAATGGAAAAGAAAATTGAAGATCTGTTGGATGACGATCAGTTTGGCTTTAGGGAACGTAAAGACAGCAGAGAGGCAATTCTGATGTTGCGGTTGATGATAGTATCAAGACTGCAGAAAAATCCAGAGACGTTCATCGGATTTGTCGTCCTGGAAAAAGCGTTCGACAGTGTAAAATGGTGCAAGATATGCGAAATTCTGATAAAAACAGGGGTAAGCAATAGGGAATGACAGGTAATATACAATAGGTGCGAGACCAAGATTGCATAACCAAGAAGTGTTCGAATTAGAAAGGTTGTAAGACAGGGATGTAGTCTTTCACCCCTAGTCTTCAATCTGTATATCGAAGAACCAATGATGAAAATAAAAGAAAGGATCCAATGAGGAAAAATTCAAGGTGAAAGGATAACAATGGTACGATTGGTTGATGATATTACTGTCCTGAGTGAAAGTGAAGACGAATTACATGGTATGCTGAATGGAATGAATAGTCTAACGAGCACAGAATATGGACTGAGAGTAAATCGAAGAAAGACGAAGGTAATGAGAAGTAGCAGAAATGAGAACAGTGAGAAACCAGGATTGATGGTCATGAAGTGGACGAAGTTAAAAAATCTGCTATCTAGACACCAAAATAACCCACGAAGAATGGAGAAAGGAGGACATAACAAGTAGACTAGCATTGGAATAAAAAGCATACGTGACCAAAGGAAGTCTACCAGTACTAAACATAGCTCTTAATTTGACACAGAGGTTTCTGAGAATGTGCGTTTGGGGCACACCATTGAATTGTAGTGTAATTTTGCTTGTAGGGAAAGAATTTTAGATGTGGTACTACATACAAATGTTGAAAAGTAAGTGGACTGATAAGGTAAGAAATGAGGAGAGTCTTCACAGAATTGGCGAGGAAAAGAATACACGGAAAACGCTGGCAAGAAGGGAGAGGATGAGTTGACATCCAGGGAGTAAGTTCCATGCTACTAGAGGGAACTGCAGAGCATAAAAGTTGTAGAGGAAGTCAAGGTTTGGAATACATCCACCAAATAACTGAAGACATAGGTTGTAGTTGTTACTCTGAGTTCAAAACGGTGACACAGGAGAGGAATGCATTGCGGCCACATCAGACAAGTAAAAAGACTGAGTACTAAATAATAATAATAATAATTATTATTATTATTATTGTTATTATTATTATTATTATTATTATTATTATTATTATTGTTATTGTCATTATTTAGTGAAAGATAAAATTACGAAAGGGGATGCAAAAATAACACATCCCTTTCATTGTGCAAAAGCCAAGTATTCTATCCTAATACTGGTTTCACCTAACGCTATTGCCTTCACAAGTGTTATTCTCTGACTTCAGTTTTCGCCACTCTTTTGTTACTATTTTTAAGATGAAGTTAAACACTAATGAAAAAAGTCCATCATCACGTCTCACTCCTGTTAAAATTTTAAAATTTTCCGAAAGTTTTACCCTGAATTTTATCTTGGATTCCTTTACCAGTATTTATATATAGCGTATTTTACAATTCCTTTTGCACGCTTCGAGGAGTCATGGAATGGGACTCGCTATACGGGACTTAGACGAAAAATTTACGTTTGGGTGTATAATAGCTTGGCTTATAGGGTATGCAAACAGCAGAGCCATTGAGCTCTCACCTGTGTGCTCTATTTGTTTAGTTTACTTATTTATTTGTTTGACCTGGTCTGATTATGGCCATCAGGCCCTCTCTTACACTGAAATAGCTTTTCTCACATACGGTGCCTTTTGTGCATCATAGTCATCATAGAAATAGCAATTTTAATACAACAATACATTACATTGCATTAATACTTGTTCCACGGATTATGAATATGATATTTCATAATGATGTGGAATGTATCAGTTTAACGTGTTTTCTTTATGTAAGACAATTTTCTTTTTTACAGTTACTACTTCATATCTAAAAATTCATGTATCGAGTAGAATGAATTGTCATTCAGAAAATTTGCTGGATGACTATCTGCCATACTTTTAATGCTATTTGGGAAGAATTTTGTTGCAGCATAATTCACCCCTTCCTGTGCCAAAGTCACACTTAACACAGAATAGTGAAGAACATCCTTTCTTCTAGTATTATACAATTTCGCTCTTATTTTTTAATATGGAGGGATTATCAATAACAACTTTCATAAGTGAATATATGTTTTCCTAAGGTACTGTGAATATCTCAAGTTACTTAAATAAATGTCTGGAAGGTGATCTTAGCCGGATGGGGTGGCGGAGAGGTTCTAGGCGCTACAGTCTGGAACCGCGCGACCGCTACGATCACAGGTTCGAATACTGCCTTGGACATGGATGTGTGTGATGTCCTTAGGTTAGTTAGGTTTAAGTAGTTCTACGTTCTAGTGGCCTGATGACCTCAGAAGTTAAGTCCCATAGAGCTCAGAGCCATTTTTGAAGGTGATCTTGAGTGGACTCCAGCTATTAATCTGATTAAACACTTTTATTCAATGAATACTTTTTCTCTTCATGATGAATTGCCCTTAATTATGATGCAATATGAAAGTAGTGAATGAAAACAGGCATAGTAGGCTAATTTACTTATATGTTTATCACCAAAATTTGCGATAACTGTAATAGGGTAAGTAGCTGAACTTAACTGTTTCAGCAGATGATCAACATGATTCTTCCAATTCAATTTTTCTTCAGTGCAAACACTAGACATTTTGAGTATTCCACTTTAGCCACAGACTTCTGTTCAAAGTCTATATTTATCATAGGTGTTATACCATTTGAAAATACTGTGTTTTCTCAAAATGTAGTGAGAGTCCACGTGCAGATAATTTTCTGAAAGACAGTATTTACAAATTCCCCAAGCATTCCTTATTTTGGGTGTGATTACTGTATTTGTATATCAGGAAAAATAACTAGCTTTGCATCTTCATGAGGACAGAATGGGAAGTCATTGATATGTATAAGTACAGTTAAGGACCTAAGACTGAACCATGTGGGACACCATTCTTGACACCTCGCCATTCAGAGGACTCTGCTGAATTTTGCAGACTATCTGTACTGTTAATTTCAATCTTCTGCATTCTTCCAGTTAGATACGAATTGAACTATTTCTGCACTGTCCCATTCATACCGCAATACTTATCCTTATCTAGAAGTATTTCATTATTCACACAGACAAAAGCCTTTGAGAGATCCCAAAAATGCCAGTGGGTGCTGTTCAATGATTCAGAGCATTTAATATTTGATCATTGAAAGCACATATAGCATTTTCTGTTGAAAAGTTTTTCTGAAAACGAGACTGACATTTTGTCAGTACTACATTTTCACAAATATGTGACACTGTTTTTGAACTCGTCACTTTTTCATGAATTTTAGGTGAAGTTGTCAGAAGTGAGATTAGGCGGTAGTTGTTAGTGTCAGACCTATCCTCTTTTTTATGGAATGGTTTAACAATAGCGTACTTCAGCCTATCTGGAAAAGTGCCCTGGTTCAGTGAGCTAGTACATACGTGGCTGAGAATCCAACTTATGTGTTGGGAACATGCTTTTAATTGTTGGAAATGTACTGAATTCTATGTGGGCTTTTAATCTGAGTTAATTTATTATGTTCCTTATTTCAGTGGGAATGGTGGGTTGAATTTTAATTTTTATCAAACTGCATAGGTATTGCCTCATTCATATACAACCTTCCATTTTCTGACAGATAGCTGGATCCTAATTTCTCTACAACACTTAAAAATGATTATTAAAAATATTTTCAAGTTCTGACTTTTTGTTAATAAACTTTTCATTGTGGTTGATAGAAATACAGTCTTCCTGTATTCTCGGTTGCCTGGTCTCCCTTTTAACAATATTCCAAACTGTTTTAATTTTACTATGTGCAGTAGTTTTTACAATGTCTCATTCTTTCTGAATCAGTACTCATTCTAGTTATAAGATACATTTCCCTTTCCTGGTTACAAGATATTTTTATCCCATTAGTAAGCCATGGCTTTTTAGAGGCTTGCTTAAAATTATGTTTCACTGTTTCCTTAGGGAAACTGTTTTCAAGTATACTCACAAAGGTATCATGAAATAGGTTAAATTTTAAACTGGCATCAGGTTTCTGTAAATCTCATCCCAGTATAAATGTTGCAAGCTTTGCCTAATATTTGAAATTGTTAAATGATTAATTGAATGCACTATTTTGGAGGACCATTTTCCATTACTGTATTGAGATATATCATATACTGTATTTAGATGTGCATCATGATCACATATTTCCTTCTTATGCTAGTAGTTTTTATTTGGTTAAATTTATCTTTGTCTATAAAAACATAATCTATCAGTTTGCTGCTTTCCTGATATGTCTGAGTAGGAAAGTCAATAACTGATTTCAAACTGAAAGAACCAGTTAGTGCTTCAAAGTCAAGTTTTCTGTTGGACTCTTCCAAAAAATCTAAATTGAAATCTCCACAGACAATAATTGCTTCCATCTCTCTTACAGACATCACAACAAAGAATCCATGCTCTTCAATAATAGCTGAAAATTTCCCAATGGAGACCTATATACATATACAATTATAAAAATACTATTGTTTAGTTTATGCTCACATGCACATGCTTCTATATGTTGATCTAAGCAAAATTTTTTAGTTTTTGAATTTTCCGCACTTAAACTTATATATGGTACCAAGACAGCAACAACCAAGCCAACATTTTTTATGGTTTGTTGCAAATGCTGTTTTTACCAGGGCTCACTCAATATCATAGCCCCTACCAATACTGTTTCCCACTCCGCCCACTATCACAATACGACCCTGCTTTGTAACACCCTTGCAAAATGATCTTACATCCTCTATCACTTGGCTAAGACATTCACTGGACTTGAAAAAACTTGTGTCCTGATACTTGTCTTCTAATTTTTCGTGCAGATCTCGCCCACATATCTTCCGTGGCTACTACCCAACAACAGGACTTTCCTCCTGCTTTCTATTTCTTTCCTTTTTTGTTTTTGTTTTAAAACAGTTCGTTTCCTATACAAAGTCTGTTGAGTACTAAGTACACTTGCATGAGCCTCTTCCTTAGTTAACTGAGGTAGCAAGCCAGATCTGTTGTGTGTTCCAATGATGAAACTGTCAGATGGTGTTCTCTTTATGTGGGCCTGTTCCTTGCTACCATTTCCCACCAGTCTTCTCTCTTCTCCCCCCTTAACCTCATCAGTTCCTCCCTAGCACTATCCAGCTGAGGCTTGAGAGCTCTAATCGTCCCTCCCTGCCCAGTTATTTTTCTATCACTTGCTCTGCAGTACCATGGAAGATACTCATTTACTTCCCTAATTCCACGCCACTAATTCCCCCCAATGTAACCATCTGTCACAACCGCTGCATGGAACCCCAGAGCTAAGTTTACTACAGCAGCTCAAGCACTTCTTGTTCATGGTTGTTTACGATATTTTTACAAAATTTATCTAGACGAAAACAGTAATATACTATCTACAAATCACAAGAGTCACTTAAGTTATGTGAACACTAATTTATATGTGTACTATTAATATAGTAACATAATGCACTTAAAATAACGTTAAAGCTCAAACCCAAAAAACTAGGCCCAAGATCGAGTATGTGCGATATGGCTTTACACGTTTTTAAAACAAATAAAAGATAGAACTTAAACCCTTTCATTCCTGGAGTAGATACGACACTACTACATGTACGTGTAACGAAAACAGTCTAAACCCCTCACTTGATACTTACGAAATTGTCTTAAATTTTTTACTTAAAACTACGTCTAAAGTAGGCGGAAACCGGCCCTTAGGTTGTTTTCCCTTTTTCCTTTTTCTTTTTGTGTTATAGAATTAAATACTTATCTTCATGAGCTCAGTATTCAAGGCTGTGCGGTTTGCGCCATGGTTGCCAACCATATCTACTATTAGTATTAAAATGATTTGAGTGTCTGAAGTGGCGCTGTGTGTAAATATACTGACTATGAACTAATAAAGTTAATACTGGCAATAATTTTACTACTTCAGCCGCTGCCACTAATAGTTATAATAGCAATAATAATTAATAATAATAGTAACAACAGACAACATCATCGATTAAATTGACAATAATCGCAGTAGTAGATACTGTAAGAATTTGGAGGTGTACAAATTAGATGTTTTCTGATGTAGCGAGTTCTGGGAAAAGAAAATTATGGAAACTGCGTCAGCTATGAATACTGGTAAATGACGAGGATCAAGTTGGGTTGAGCTTTAAGCCTCTTCAGGAGCTGCTCCAAATCACGTGTTAACAAACACTGGTACTTTTCCAGGAAGCACCACAGTCATTCTTTCTAGTTGCATCTATTCCAGTTTCTCGCAGCCATTACTGTAATCAGACGGAAATTGTATGTGATGGACTGAGGTGATTAGGAAATGTTTTCGATACGTGTGTTCTGCAACGCTACCACTACATACTGTATTATGAAGCTTCAGTTCTGAAGTGATCTGTGCCTTACAACTAATTTTATAACCAAGTGTTATGTCTGTTGGCATAGCATTCTTATCAGCACTTTTTGTTCTAAGTCCCCTCTACAACCTCTAGAAGCCTCAATTAGGAAGTACAGAAACCCTGTATAAATTCTCACATAGAAGTAATAGAAGTATTAGGTGGCAGTTTAAGCCCTAAGTGTCACACGACCAATTTTATAACGGAACATATACATTCAAATAGGCAGTATGAAAACTGCAGCAGGAAAACTGCAGGCAGTGTTCACTACTGCCAATGATTCCACAGCTAGTTATTTCTCGTTCTCGTTTCCTTTCATTACAGTGAGGGACAGCTGTTATTTTTTTCAGCCTTGGAAGTTTTCTTTAGATGGCCTGGTTCACATCAGGGAAGTTAACTTAGAAGGACAGGAATGTCATAAACCTGTCTGGCACTGAAAACCACCCTCTAGCTGTTAGAGCAGCAAGTGCATAGATGGGCAGCCTGTAATCCACAAACACTGCAATGTGCTAGGCACTAGAAGGAATGCTTTTTGGTGAGATGACTGGAAGCCAGTTAGAAAATCTCAGAATGAGTTGTGGGACCAGCTATTGATCGGAAATGTTCCTTCAAACCTAAGAGAGAGGTTGGTTCTCTGTAATTATTTTGGTGGAAGAAACTTTTTCCTGCAAGTGTCTATATGCAAGCCTTTTGTTCATCCACGGTTAGAAATCTGTCATTATCTGCCTTCATTCCTGTGCTGTACCGTTATTATTTGACTGACGAAATCTGAGAGCAGGAATTTGTTACAGTTGCTTATAAAATTAATATTGGTCGGTACTCACAGGATCTGCTGCAACTGGTCAGTAACATTCCTATTCCGGTAAAACCAGGCAGGTTTCAGAGAGTAGATCCAGAACGCATGTGTGCAGGGATGTCGAAGAGTGTGCTTGCTTCAGGGATGCTGAAGTTGTGTTTGACTTAAAGTATAGTACGGGGGTTCAGCTGGACTCAAAATTTCCAGTCATGACTGCAACGGCCTTCTACACTCAACCTAGGAGAATGCGCTTACTTCAGGGCTGCTGAAGAATGTACTTCAGGGAGACAGACATGTCTGCGACTTAGAGCAGAGTAAAGAGATCGAGCTGGACTCGGAATTTCCAATTGTTACTGCAGCCATCTTCCAGGCTCACACCATTTAGGAGTGGTAAGCATGAGCTGTCAATGCAGCCACCGTGGCGAGAGGATGTGAAGCTAGTTAAATTGTATTAGGGTCTAAATATTCAGGCAGCTAGTAGCACTAATCACGTGCGTTGATGAATCTTCTGGTGATCACACTTGCTTTTCTGGGGATCTTTCTTCAAATCACTAACCATTTATGCAATCATGGGCTGTATCTGTGGCGCTGTTTCGTATTATACTTTCATGTGTCCACCCACCCGCGCCAAGGCTATAGTTCCCAAACTTTTACTTTTTTATTAAATGTTCATTTGGGAAGAGAGTGAGACAGGGTTGTAGCCTTTCCACGATGTTATTCAATCTGTATATTGAGCAAGCAGTGAAGGAATCAAAAGAAAAATTCGGAGTAGGTATTAAAATCCATGGAGAAGAAATAAAAACTTTGAATTTTGCCGATAACATTGTAATTCTGTCAGAGACAGCAAAGGACCTCGAAGAGCAGTTGAACGGAATGGATAATGTCTTGAAAGGAGGATACAGGATGAACATCAACAAAAGCAAAACGAGGATAATGGAATGCAGTCAAATTAAGTCGGGTGATGCTGAGGGAATTAGATCAGGAAATGAGATACTTAAAGTAGTAAAGGAGTTTTTCTATTTGGGGAGCAAAATAACTGATGATGGTCGAAGTAGAGAGGATATAAAAAGTAGCGAAGTAGACAGGATATAAAATGTAGACTGGCAATGGTAAGGAAAGCGTTTCTGAAGAAGAGAAGTGTGTTAACATCGAGTATAGATTTAAGTGTCAGGAAGTCGTTTCTGAAAGTATTTGTATGGAGTGTAGCCATGTATGGAAGTGAAACACGGACGATAAATACTTTGGACAAGAAGAGAATAGAAGCTTTTGAAATGTGGTGCTACAGAGGAATGCTGAAAATTAGATGGACAGACCATATAACTAATGAGGAGGTATTGAATAGAATTTGGGAGAGGAGGAATCTGTGGCACAACTTGACTAGAAGAAGGTATCGGTTGGTAGGACATCTCCTGAGGCATCAAGGGAGTAACAATTTAGTATTGGAGGGCAGCGTGGAGGGTAAAAATCGTAGAGGGATGCCAAGAGATGAATACACTAAGCAGATTCAGAAGGATGTAGGTAGCAGTAGGTACTGGGAGATGAAGAAGCTTGCACAGGATAGAGTAGCATGGAGAGCTCCATCAAACCAGTCTCAGGACTGAAGACCACAACAACAACATGTTTGATTCAATGTGTAAGTTATTTTATTTGATGTCATATAGCAATAAGCTGAGTTGTTATTATGACTGCGAGCTATTTTTGTAGTCAAATGAGACCTGCCATTAATATATCTGTGTAAGTTGTGGTACCCGTACTTTCACGCTTAATGGAGTCACCCCTAACAATTTTCATACAAAAAACATTGTCTATTGCGTCACACAGTTTCCTTAAATTTGCATTGTCTTACGGGGAGTTTCCCTTCCCTGTAGGTCACCGGGTATCGTCCAGGTAGTGACTTAGGAGCAGGCTAAAGAGCTCGACTGACACATTGCAGGAGATGTATCACAAATCGTTTTTAAGATAATTTTTTGTTTGTGTTTATGAGCAGCCATTGACCTAGTTACTACAGATTTACTAGCATTGTAAATGTTTCTGTTATGTCTCCATCTGATTCGACTCAAATTTCACCAACTGTCCATGGCTGGGCAATGTAGTCGATGCGTGATAGTGCATAAGCACATTATACTGCTGAAGTAAGACAGCACCTAAACCGACAATGAGATCCAAAATGGATACTTAGAGCTGCACCTATACATTGGCCTTCAATATCCTGAGCCCTCAATCCTATGGCCTGTCCAGGTTCAGCTCAAAATCATTCACTTTGAAAGCTGAAGAACTGGAGCCGCGAATACCACAAACTTTTCAAGATTGTATAGATAATATGACGACATTTGAAAGCTTTCAAAACTCAGTGTCATATTACGTGCAAATGCGAAGATGACTCATGGGACATCTCCTTTGACAGTTAAAAGTGTAATATACAGGGTGATTATAATTAGTTAAACTTTCAAAACACTGTAGAAATAACACCATTGATGAGAATGACGTCAAATTGCAAAGGAATATTATCGGAAAAGGGGGGAAACGTATGGCAGCAGAAAAAATAGTGTGAAAATTGATCAATAGAGGGTGCTGTATGTGTCAGAATACATAAATGAAAACATGTGTACGGCACACGACCCATTGGAGTTGGTGTAAAGACGCCAGGTACACGGATTTTCCTTCTTTCGCGTCTGTGATGTTCCCCATGACTGTCTCAATGCAAGATCGCGCTCTGCTTGTAAAGCTGTATTACAAGAATAAACTTCGCTCTGCAGAAGTTCCGGACACTGAAGGGTCTGAAAAAAGGCATTGGTACGATGACTGCCTTGGATCTGGAGAATATGATTCGGAAATTGGAAAAGACGGGTTCTTTTGATGTGCAACCTGGTAGAGGGAGGAAACAAATTGGTTCGACGTCAGTGGAAGCAGTGGCCACAGCAATGTAGGAGGAGACTAGTGGTGGTATGTAAATTACCCGAACATTTGAGATACCCGTGACCAAGGTGCATAAAATCCTACGAAACATCCTTCTTTGCTAGCCATTCAAAGTTACCCATGTGCACGAGGGTCTCCCATGCCAACAAGGGAGACCTTTGCTTTAGAATTTCTTGCTCGCATGGAAGTGGAAAATGATTGGCCGTGAAGATTTTATGGACAAACGAAGCCTACTTCCATCTGACATGTCAATACACAGAACTGTCGAATATGGGCAACGGTAAATCCACACGCAAATCAACCAGTACCACTTCAGCCTGCAAAGGTCACTCTGTGGTGCTGGTTTACTGCATCATTTATCACAGGGCCATATTTTTTCAAAGAGACAGGTACTTCCGGTCCGGTTACCTGTACTATCATTGGCAAGCTGTATGACTGTCTTTTGCACAACCACGTCAGTCCAGCTCTTCAATAGCGTGAATGTATAGATGGGATCATTTTTATGCAAGATAGCGCAGCTTCGAACATTGGAAATCCAGTTAAGCAGTTACTGAAGCGCCATTTCGGAAATCCTAGAGTCATCAGCTGCCATTTCTCTACAGCCTTGCCATCCCGTTCACCTGATCTTAATCTGTGTAACTTCTGACTGCGGGGCTATCAGAAAGACGTGTTCAATGTTCCGATTGCAAACTTAGCTGCATTGAAGACACGCATTGGCAACACATTGTGAACATGACCCCGGATACACTTCGATCAGTTGTGGAACTTGCTGTTTCTCGATTTCGACATGTTGCAGAAAACTGTGGACAGCATATTGAACACGTTTTGCGCAAGTCACACGGAAATTAATAATCAAATTTGATTCATGCTTTTTATGTGGTTTTTGGTCTCAGGACAATTAAAAACCGATTTTTCCCATCCGATGTGATATGACTTTGCCGTGGTGGATGGTCTTACGTAACTAACAGTACCACACCTGTACACCCAAGCGCACTGAGTAGTACAGTTTAACGTCAGACGTACACCTTAGGCAGTGTTGTATAATTCATTTGTCATTTGAAGTCGACCAACATTAAATTGTGATACTTACAACGTCATCTGTTGCTACATTTTGTAACTATTTATTTTTCTCAACTATTTATTTTTCTTCTGCCATACGTTTTCCCCCTTCTCCGATAATATTCTGTTGCAATTTGACGTCACACTCACCAGTGGTGTTATTTCTACAGCGGTTTGAAAGTTTAACTTTAATTGCAATAACCCTGTACATGGTGTCGTGTAACGACCTGAGGCGGTATTGTACTTCCTGTTAAGACAGGCCATGAGAGAAATTTGAAACAAATTAAATGAAGACCTAATGGCAAAGTTCACTTTTTAAATACATATCAATTAACTAGAACAATATTCCATAGTGATGTTAGTGGTGCCACGTAACTACACATTCTTAGTTTCTTCATTAACCACTGAATGCGTAACAGCGATCTTTTGGACCCGACAACCATCCATTTCTTCAATGAACTTTCTCAAAAACTGTTTATTTTAGTTTATGTTCTGTGTAATGCTTGTAAATACAACAGTCTGTAGGAAAAATATTATTTGGTGCAAGCCAAATTAACTAATTTGCTTTACTAATTTTGTAATCCCATGCGTCTAGTAGAAGGTAGGGGTCTCTTAGACCACTTAGATTCCTTCCTAATAGTTTATTTGTCTTTGGTTGAATGGTACATCGTATTGGCAAGATTACAGACAATTCGGCACAATTGCATCATTGTTGATATGTGGGAAGCTACAGCCGAGTATTCTTTACGACGATAAGTGTATTTCTTTATACCACAATTGTTTCACGCAAGATTAAAATTATTTCCGTGAATAGAATAATCATGCAAGATACTTTTATCCTTTACTTATAGCATAGGCTCCATATTACACGATACAAGCAAAAGAAAGTAATCTGAGTCAGCGCAAGTGACCGGAATTAAGAATCAACATTTTTTGAGTGGCTTAATGGAACTCTTTTTGGTCATGTACTGATGATCAGCAGGATAATAAATGTGTATCTTCTAGGATTCTGCAGATAGACTACAGATGTGTTGATGTCGTTTTTGCTCGTGATGGAACTGAGCAGAATAAAACAATGCCATGGAAAATCTTCCTAAATTAGTAACAAATAGTTTAAATGTCCCTCTACGAATGCATGGAGCTATTTTATCTCGGAAAGAATGTTAGGACCCAAGAGGTAGAGAATGCATAAACACGCTGTAGCATGCTATACTGTGGTGTCACGTCGTAATATTACCCGCCATACGTCGGGCAAGTCTTTCAATGGTTGTTTCGAAAGCAAGACATTTCGCTTTGTAAGCTGCTCAACTACCGAATTCCATTTCTAAATCGAATGTACTGAGCGCTCAAAGCCTAAATGCTACGTACTTATTTCGAAAAAAAAAGAGGACTGGCGTGCATATTTAAAAGTTTATTCTGTAACTCTTCAGTGTTTGGTCAACATTGATGCATTTTTTTTTCCTTTATTGAGTTTCGATTCCCCCCGAAGGGGGCGGGCTGGCAGCAGCTTAGTACGCCGCTCTTCGGCCTACAGACTTTTTAAAACATAAGAAGAAGATAATCAATAATAAAAGCAGGCGATAAGAACGGTGACATAAATCGTAAAATGGCGGAAAATTGTGGAAGTTAAAACATAAGACAAAGGGTTGGCGATGCTAATACAATACACGGGAAGCAGACAAGTAAAATAATAGACAGACAATTAAAAAAACACGGCGACAGTCTGGTTTCTGTTCGAAAGAGATATAAAAATCACACCCAGCAGCAGTATGATGTCCGTTCGCAACACTTCGGAAAAGATGCACAACACTTAACACTCACTTGAAACACTGCACTAAAAAGTTGGCGAAAAGTAGATGGGGGAGGGGGGGGGGGACCTGGACAGATGAAGGGCAAAAAGGGGGGAGGAGAGGAAAAACAACGTGTGTAATAAAGCTTGTTTCATCCAAGTTTTCCGTGGCATTAGCCCTATACCATACAATATTCCGAAAATTTTGTGACGATGGAGAAGCTTGATGAAGGCTTGCATTTCCTAAACGTCTGCAGCATAAGTTCGAACGTTTTTACTGTCACTTAAAACATACACTGATGGCAAAAAGTTATTACACCTGTGAAAACGACAGCCGTCCTCTGTGGCCGAGCGGTTCTAGGCGCTTCAGTCCGGAACCGCGCTACTGCTACGGTCGCAGGTTCGAATCCTGTCTCGGGAATGGATGTGTGTGATGTCCTTAGGTTAGTTAGGTTTAAGTAGTTCTAAGTCTAGGGGAATGATGACCTCAGATGTTAAGTCCCATAGTGCTCAGAGCCATTTGAACCATTTTAGGGAAAACGACGTTGATTTTGATGCAATGGCAGCATATGCCAGCTGGGGGACAGGGACAGTAGATGAACTAATAGTGGTTTCAACGTTGCCTGCCTACAGATATCGCAGCGACATAGCGACCAGAGGGTCATCTATGTCTACCGTTTAATAGCGAATGCTCACAGCCAGAGGGCTCACTATGGTGCAAACGTATGAAGCAAGCAGGCGGCCAAGGAAAGGACACGCACTCACTGTTCCTACAGCCGACTGGGAGAGTTTGAAATGGATCAAATTGTGACCTTCCGAGTGACGGAATTGTCCTTTCGGAGAATTTCCACACAAGTTGGACGTACTGGACCAGATGGATGACGACGCTGGTGTCAGTGGTCACGTGAACAGTGTCACAGCCACAGACGGTGTCCACGCAGCACGGTCACATTGAGTCTAGGCTTAATCTTCGTGTGGTTTAATACACACTTCGCTGTACATATGAGGTATGCAGCACAGAGAAATTCCAAAACCAGTTGGAGGCGATATGTGTAACCCATAAGTTCCGGAGGACTGAGCCAAGAGAAAAATGTAAAAAATGTCTGCTTTCACATAAATTGTGGGTAACGCATGGTTAAATTTGTATTTAAGACTAGTAGAATAAACTTTGTGTCACGTGGATCAAATAAGGAAACCCCGACTTACGGATTAGTTATTTAGCCACAAACCACACAGCCAGTGAGTGTGCCAGTGGCAGATCGTACAGCTACCAACAAGGAGGGGTTGTGAGCACAGGTGTGTCAACACGAACTGTTGTGAATCGGTTATTTGCAGTCGGAGTACTGGCACGCTCATCTCTAGCCATTCTTCCACTCACACCACAGCATCAACGTGCACGGCTCGACTGGTTTTACGAGGATCACTAAGAAGATGAAATGTTGCACCGCGGTCTTCACTGATGAAAGCAGATTCTGCCTGCATGCAGGTGATGGTCGTTTGTTCGTACGACATAGATGTGGTGAGCATTGTCTCAGAGACTGTGTTTGTCCAAGGCTCACTCACCCCATTCCAGGATTTTGGTCTGAAGTGCGATAACCCACGATTCTCCTTCAACATTGATGTTTCTGGTGGGAACGCTACTCTGCGCTCAGTACGTGCGGGATGTTGTTAGGCCCATTGTTTTGCCGTTCTTGCAACAGAAAGGTGATGTGTCGTTCCAAAAGGATTGCGTTCGCCCACACACCATCCGTGAAACTCAACGTATTTATCAAGATGTGCTGCAACTTTTCTTGCTAGGACGATCTTCAGACTTGTCTCGAGTCGAGCAGGTTTGGGCTATGAGGGGACGAGATGTGGCTGTTGTGACTTGTCAATAAAAAATTCTTACAGAAATATGTGAACAGGTCGAGAAGGCTTGGCATAATGTATGACTTCCTTTGCAAGCTGTGTGGTTCATAAGTGGACACAGAAATGAGGAACAGATGCTCTTCGTGAACAGAAAATTCAAATGTTAATTCAGTCTACATCTAATATCAAATAGCAATGCTGTAGTTGTAGCGTCAGTTGCTAGCAGGAGGTTTGAATGTAGAAATATGTACAAACGCAAAAGATTTGTAAGTATGTCACTCTTCATTACAACGTCTACTCAGAAAATGTCTGCGATGGTTGGTCAGTTGGTTGATTCGGCGGATGGGACCAAACAGTGAGGTCATCAGTTTCATAGGATTAGGGAAGGATGGGGAAGAAAGGCGGCCATGCCCTTTCAAAGGAACCGTCCTGGCATTTTCCTGAAGCGATTTACGGAAATCACGGCTAAATCAGGATATCTGGACTGGATTTGAACAGTCGTCCTCCCGAACGCAAGTGTGCTAACAGCTGCACCACCTCGCTGGGATTAATGGTTATTCAAAATGTGTGTGAAATCTTCTGGGACTTTACTGCTATGGTCATCAGTCCGTAAGCTTACACACTACTTAACCTAAATTATCCTAAGGACAAACACACTCACCCAACCCCGAGGGAGGACTCGAACCTCCGCCGGTACCACCCGCACAGTCCATGACTGCAGCGCCTAAGACCGCTCGGCTAATCCAGCGCGGCAATGGTCATTCAACTGGTAAACACACAGAATGGGCTCAGTGTATGAATATATGAACTTAAGTACACTTGCAGCTGTAGCTCCAGAAACGGGATGCTTGCATCTCATTTTCAGTGGCATAATAATGCATGGTAGTACCCTCATGTCATTGTGGCGGCTGTATGAAACGCAGCGGCGTAACTGGCGGCACACGTATTTGAAAGTGCAGCCAACCACAAAGGGGCTGTTACCGCATATCCCAGTAGGGTATTCGCCACGCTTACAATAGGTTGGATGCCAGAGTCAGCATCTACAAAGTCGCCTGTGGAGGCCACATCATGTATCAGCATGGGTCGTTACCTGACACCTCACAACTGTTTGTGCTGCTGATCTGTAAATGTAATCATTTCATGTGCTCAGTATGCACTGTTGCAACCATAACTCTTGAGTGAATTGTACACCTCTGTACAATTAGTATTTTTCCGGCAGTCTAGTAGCAGGATGGAAGGTGCGGTGAATCACACCTTTTTAGTATCAGTTATGTAAAGTAAGTGATTCAGATTTTGGCTGTAGCAATAGGTATTACTCTAATAATTGCTTTTGTTGCCTTCTGGAAATTTTAAATAAAGTGTGCTTTCCCATCAATAAACATAGTTGCAGACAGAAAGCCCTGCAAAATCCTGTGAACCTATCTTAAATTATAAGTTTAAAGCGATATTGTGATGTTTGGATGTATATAATGAGCTGATGATAAAGTAACTCAGAGGGAGCTATTTTAGCTACACAGTATCGTAAGTACCGTAATTTAAGTAACTTAAGCTCATCCAACAACTTAGTTGCACACTGCCGGAAAAAATTATCCCTGTTTTACGGGTTTCAAATTCATTCGAGATTTATTGTTGCAACAGCGTATGCTGCGCAGATGAAATGATTACATCTGCAGATAAATAGTGCAAGCAGTTCTAAGGTACTAATTATAAGCCAGTGCTGGAACACCCACATTAGTGCGCCGTGTAGTCTGTGGGTGCAGCAAAACGGATTTCTAGATTTCCAGAAAGCATTTGATGTGGTGACCATTTGGAGGCTGTTAAAGAAGGCACGCGCATGTAGAATGGGTTCACAGACGTGTGAGTGACTCGAATACTTATCAAGTTACAGAACACAGGATATTCGACGGCGAGTGTCCACCAGAGACAAGGGTATTTTGAGGAGTGAACTGGGAAACTGTGACAGGACCACTCTTTTTCTCAACACACATAAATGGTTTGGCAGACAAGATGGACAGCAATCTGGAGTTGTTTCTGATGATTCTGTGGTGTAAGGTAGAGTGTCGAACTTGAGTGACTGTAGGAGGATACAAGATAACGTAGACAACATTTCTAGTTTTTGCGATGAATGGCAACTAGATCCAGATGTAGAAAAATTTAAGTAGATTCGTGGGAAAAAGAACCCATAATGTTCGGATACAATATTAGTAGTGCCCTGCTTGACACAATCACTTCATTTGAATATCTGGGCATACGTTCACAAAGCAATATGAAATGTAGTGAGCATTTGATAATTGTGGTAGGAAAGGGCAATGGTCCACTTCAGTGTATTGGCGCAACTTTAGGAAAGTGTGGTTAATCTGTAATGGAGACCACATATAGGACGTTGTTGTGACCTGTTCTTGAATACTGCTCGAATGTTTGGGATCCAAGGTCAGCTGAAAGGAAGACATCGAATCATTTCAGAGGTGGGCTGTTAGATTCGTTACTGGTAGTTTCGAACAATCTGCAAGTGTTATGGAGATGCTTCGGGAACTCAAATGGAAATCCTTGAGGAGACGTTCTTTCCAAGGAGAACTGCTATGTCTGCGGACGTAACCGAATCACGCGCGCCCTGCCATCGCTCAGCCCGGCCGCACTTGCGCGGTGGTCGGCCTTAGCTTCACGCCGCGACCGCCGGAGGTTCATAGCGTTATCTCCGGCTGAAGGCGTCGCGCCACTCGGCAGTTCTTGCCTGCAGCCCCCTCTGTGGCCACAAGATTAACGGGAGCACAGACCTGACGCCACGGCCGCTCCCTCTTGCTCGCTAGCTGCGTTAATATCGAAGTGTTATTGTATAGACGTTATACGACAACCTTGGGCTTAGAACTTCGATTTGGATTGCACTGCGGATTTTTGAATTGTATTGTGAACTTAATTACGTAGCTACTTGCTATGAGAGCAATAGACGGTGCCTGCTTCAGTGTCGAGAGTAAAGATAAGTAATCTTCCTAATCTCTTTGAGACTAATCTTTTCTCGGCCATCAGATCTTGCGTCACGCCCCGGTCACGTCCTGCTACCAATTCCAACTTATGTTTGCCGATCCAGGCAGACATAAATAGAACTATTGAGAAAATTTAGACAATCGGCATTTGAAGCTGACTGCAGAACGGTTCTTTTTCCTGAAACACACTTTGTGCATAACCATACGGACAACGAAAATAAAAGAAATTAGGACTCATACGGAGGTTTACAGATAGTCGACTTTCTCTAGCTCTATTTACAAGTGGAACAGAAAAGGAAATTACTGACAGTGGTATTGGGTACCCTCCACCACACGCTATAAGGTGGACTGCAGAGTATGGATGTAGATATAGATGAAAGCACTGACTTTGGCATCCAGTCGATCGTACAGGTGGCGAACACTGTCCTGCGATATGTTGTGCCATAGGTGCTCACCCGTTCATGTAGTCTGAAAGAGCTGTTAATTGACTAGTTGCATGAGTCACTTCTTGTCCCATCATATCCCACATGTGCTCTATTACAGGCAGTTCCAGACATCGTGTTGATGAAGAAAGTTGCCGAACGTGTTTATTTTCACAGGCAGTGTGTGGGCGAGTATTACACTACTGGCCATTAAAACTGCTACACCAAGAAGAGATGTAGATCATAAACGGGTATTCATTGGACAAATATATTATACTAGAACTGATATGTGATTACATTTTCACGCAATTTGGTCGCACAGTACCTGAGAAATCAGTACCCAGAACAACCACCTCTCGCCGTAATAACGGCCTCGATATGCCTGGGCATTGAATAAAACTGAGCTTGGATGGCGTGTACAGGTACAGCTGCCATGCAGCTTCAACACGATACCACAGTTTATCAAGAGCAGTGACTGGCACATTGTGACGAGCCACTTGCTCGGCCATCATTGACCAGACGTTTTAAATTGGTAAGAGATCTGGAAAATGTGCTGGCCAGGGCAGCAGTCGAACATTTCCTGTATCCAGAAAGGTCCGTACAGGACCTGCAACATGCGGTCGTGCATTATCCTGCTGAAATGTAGGGTTTCGCAGGGATAGAATGAAGGGTAGAGCAACGGGTTGCAACACATCTGAAATGTAACGTCCACTGTTCAAAGTGCCGCCAATGCGAACAAGAGGTGACCGAGACGTGTAACCAATGGCACCCCATGCCATCACGCCAAGTGATACGCCAGTATGGCGATGACGAATACACGCTTCCAATGTGCGTTCACCGCGACATCGCCAAACACGGATGCGACAATCATGACTGTAAACAGAACCTGGATTCATCCGAAAAAATGACGTTTTGCCATTCGTGCACCCAGGTTCGTCGTTGAGTACACCATCGCAGGCGCTCCTGTCTGTGACCGAGCGGGGTGGCGCAGTGGTTAGACACTGGACTCGCATTCGGGACGACGACGGTTCAATCCCGCGTCCGGCCATCCTGATTTAGGTTTTCCGTGATTTCCCTAAATCACTCCAGGCAAATGCCGGGATGGTTCCTCTGAAAGGGCACGGCCGACTTCCTTCCCAATCCTTCCCTAATCCGATGAGACCGATGACCACGCTGTCTGGTCTCCTTCCCCAAACCAACCAACCAACGCTCCTGTCTGTGATGCAGCGTCAAGGGTAACCGCAGCCACGGTCTCCGAGCTGATAGTCCATGCTTCTGCAAACGTCGTCGAACTGTTCGTGCAGATGGTTATTGTCTTGCAAACGTCCCCATCTGTTGACTCAGAGATCGAGACGTGGCTACACGATCTGTTACAGCCATGCGGATTAGATGCCTGTCATCTCTACTGCTAGTGATACGAGGCCGTTGGGATCCAGCACGGCTTTCCGTATTACCCTCCTGAACCCACCGATTACATATCCTGCTAATAGTCATTGGATCTCGACCAACGCGAGCAGAAATGTCGCGATACGATAAACCCCAATCGCGAAAGGCTACAATCCGACCCTTATCAAAGTCGGAAACGTGATGGTACGCATATCTCCTCCTTACACGAGGTATCACAACAACGTTTCACCGGGCAACGCCGGTCAACTGCTGTTTGTGTATGAGAAATCAGTTGGACACTTTCCTCATGTCAGCAAGTTGTAGGTGTCGCCACCGTCACCATTCTTGGTTCAAACGGTTCAAATCGCTCTGAGCACTATGGGACTCAACTGCTGAGGTCATTAGTCCCCTAGAACTTAGAACTAGTTAAACCTAACTAACCTAAGGACATCACAAACATCCATGCCCGAGGCAGGATTCGAACCTGCGACCGTAGCGGTCTTGCGGTTCCAGGCTGCAGCGCCTTTAACCGCACGGCCACTTCGGCCGGCACCATTCTTGTGTGAATGCTCTGAAAAGCTAATCGTTTGCATATCACAGCATCTTCTTCCTATCGGTTAAATTTCGCGTCTGTAGCACGTCATCTTCGTGGTGTAGCAATTTTAATGGCCTGTGGTGTTTCTTGTTGGAATAACAGATCACCTTCGTGTTGATAGAACAGCAAAAGAACGTGTCTAACAACATTCTAGACATACCGAGCGCTGGTTAGTATCTCCTCCAGAAACACCAAAGATGTGAGTTGTTGGTTATCGTAGCCCAGATCATAAGGCCTGGGATGCTGCCAGTTTCTATTGGACGAATGCATTGAACGAGACAGTGCTCACCAGGTCTGCGTTGTACGTGCAAACTACCATCAGCTGAGTGGAGGCAGAATCTGCTTTCATCGCTGAAGAGCACGGCGCGCCATTCCATCTTCCAAGTGATCCTCTGGCGGCACCATTCGAGCCATGCACGTCTCGTCGATGCTGTGGCGTTAGTGCAAGACAGACTAGAGCCTGTAATCCCGTTGCTAATAATTGGTTCGCAACAGTTCATGTTGACACATCGGGACTCACGAGCCTTCTTACAAGTGCTGTGCTAGCTATATGATCCGCCACTGCTGCCCTTACAATAGGACAATCCTTGTAGGCATATGCTCTGCGTGGACGTCCAGAACCTCGTCTACGGGCGTGAGAATGACATGTCAGCACTCATTCTAACATCGCTGCACTGACCAGCACGTCCAACTTGCGTGGCAATTCTCCGTAAGGATTGCTACTCCAAGGGCCACAATTAGACCCGTTTCAAACTCGCTCTGTTGGCTGTAAGAAGCGCAAATGCGTCCCCGCGCAGTATTTACCTGCTCGCTTCTCACGTTTGCACCATATTGTGCCTTCTGGCTGTGAGTACCCAATTAAAGGGTAGACACAGATGGCTCTCTGATAGCTATGCCAACCTTCGTCAGTACATCTGCTATCCCTCAAGTGGCATATTCCGCCTTCGGATAAAAATCTATGTCGTTTTTCCAGGTGTACCAGTTTTTTTCCGGTAGTGTATTTTCCACTGGCTGCGTGATTTGTTGCTAAATAACTAATCCGTAAGTCGGGGTTTTCTTATTTGATCCACGTGACACACAGTTTATTCTATTAGTCTGAAATACAAATTTAACCATGTAAGACGTGTATATTTGTATTGTCAAATCACAATTTATGAAAGATGTTTATATTTTATTAATAGTATTAAGTAGGAATAATTAATATTTGTCATGTTGGAAATAATTGTGGTAGCAGGGAATGTCTGCACCAAAGTATTGTTGGCAAGAGAGACCGCATATTGACATTATTTTAAAAAGGGCGGGAGAGACTACGTATGGATACATTTTAAGAAAATAGCGGGAAACACCGCGCATTGATACATTTTGTAATGGTAGCAGGGATTGTCTGCACCAGAAAGCATTGTTGGCAGGAAAGACCGCACTAGCGTTTGTAGGAAGTCAGTAGTAAGCGAGAAGTGAAGCGAGTCGGTAGCAGGTCTGAAGCGAGAGGTTGAGAGGAGCAGTTTGCCTGCCAGCCACCAGCTATGATTTACAAGAGATTATAAACGGATGTACAGAGACATCAGCTAACTATTATCATAAGAGGAACTAATATTATTGAATTATTTTTTTGAGAAACTCAAGACTACTGAAGGCATGTTTGCGAAATGCTAGTTGTAAGATCATTGTAAAAAGTAATTCGCATTTGAACGTTTGTAAAATCATTTCATTCAGAATATAATTAATTTTTGCCAGCAATACTGCATTACTGTTTATAATCCATCCCAAAAACAATCAACGTAAAAAATTTGCAAAATTTTATTGTTGTCAATAAAAAGTTTAACTATGAATTACGCAACTTCAGTCAAATTAATTAAAGAATAACGTCAGATTTGCTATTAAAGAATAACGTCAGCTTTGGTAATAAATACAGCCACTTATTATGAAAGCCCACCAGCAGCTAATAGAGTATAGTAAAACAGAGTAAGTATATTCATGTCGCAGTTCAATGTAGCAGTCAGATGGCGATCCAGTAACAGTAAAGAAGGTAAGGAACAGTTTTGGGTTATTGCAGATAACGACTGAGGGCCACGATGACGACTCATTCTATGTTTCGCGGAAATAACGAGACAATCACTTTTAATAAGCAGCAATTAAATTTGTACGCGAAGATTGAAAAAGAGAATAAATTTCAAAGGGAAGATTTCATTTGTTATTATTAAGCAAGAGATAGAAATCCGAAGCGAAGGTTTCATAGGATATTGTAGAGGGGAAGGTTGCGTAACAAGAGAGATAAAGAGGAGACGGGAAGGTTTCAATCATACGTTACCCACAATTTATGTGAAAGCAGACTTTTTTACATTTTTCTCTTGGCTCGGTCCTCCGGAACTTATGGGTTACACATATCTTCAAATGGTGTTGGAACTTCTCTGTGCTGAATACCTCATATGTATAGCGAAGTGCGTATTAAACGACACGCGGACTGTACCTAGACTGAATGTTCCAGAGCATGTGTTCTTATTCTGAATAACTCGCATTAGGCTGTCTTAACTGGAGTATTTGTATGTAGGTGTTACAGTAAGGGCTGAAAGATGAAGTATGTCAGGTGCTCGTCCTTCATTTTTAAGGATAATTTCGCTTTGGCTGCAATTACTAAGCGTTCGTTGGTGGAGATTATCTCTTAGTTCTTTAGTACATTATCTGCCTCCTGTATCACGCCTCCTTCTTTGGACTACCGAAAAGATAGCAGAGTTCAGTTTGCTAAATTCTGGTCGCAGTGTTCCCTCCATGTGGTATCCCATCTCTTTGGTTAGAGGAGATAGTGCATTTCACTAATTTAGAAGTTAGGTACATTGCTAGTATCAAGAAAAAAATGGCAGAATATAAAGTCTGAGGAAATGAATGCACTTTTTGCTCCCTGATCGGACAAATCAACCAGCGTTGCTTCTACTATAGCAAAGACACTAATGAGGACGTTGGGACGTACTGCAACAAATATTACGGCAGATAATTTTTCAAAAGTGCCCCGTCGTTTGGAGATGAATAGCAGGAAAAGATTACAGCAATGGGAAATTGAGATAGAAGACAAGGAAATCCCACCAGAAACGAAACCTTCCAAGTTCAGAGATATGTTTCATGGTTCTGAATAGGTTATGTTCCCAAAAGAAACAAGAGTGTCGTACTGCTCATTTCTCAGCACCACAGTGGCACAGATGGAAGCACGTAAAAAGAATACAGATATAGTTTTGTTCAATAACAAAGCCAAATTATGAGCCGATTCTCTCGGCCAAACGGAACGTATGTAAAGATGCAAGAGACAGTCAAGAAGTTGGCCTTTTGTCTTGTAGACAACTGTAATGGATGTAGCATCCATAAATACTCTTTGTTTATTTTCTCAGCAGCATCCCAACTACCAGGAAGACGGCTCTGCTAAAATGAGAAATTTCCTCGAGAAACTAGGACAAGAAAGGATATATCCTTACATGGGGAAGAGTGTTAACACTCCACGCCATCAAAAAATAATGTTCTAGAAGCCGTGGCGCGTTGTGGAACTATTCACCACAAACCGAAGACTGTGTGAACTGGAAGATCACGAAACAGAAGAAGATCCGTGTCCCCACACGGATTAGAGTGAAACAGTGATCACACAAACAACAAGTGCACAAACAATTTTGCAATAAAATAGTGTAATTGTTCGTAAAATGCGTACTTTTCACTAGCAGCTCTTCTGGTGCAAGCACAGTAAAATATAAGTCCTTGTTAACTCTCAGAAAAATGATAATTTGTGATATTGTATTTCATTTAGTAGAATGAAAGCCAGAATATCACAGTAAAAACTATCTTATTCATTCTGTGTGACGAACCTATCGAATTTGATAACGTTGTTTTAATCAATAGCTTTTATATTTCTGCCAGCCACGTATTCATCCAAGGGTAAATCGCACGTTCGCAGACCCACGTTTACTGGATGTTTTTGCTCTTGCTATTGTACACTTTCGCCCCTATCAATTTTCGCTTTTAATTTCCATACACTCTGCACATTGTTTTGTTTAAGAAGTCGTAATTTCCCCTGTCTGTATTGTGCTCCATCCTCACACCTCCCACATAATGCGTAGACAGACTAGCTGAGATTGTGGCCCAGGTGCATTAGCTTTCGTTGCTCACTCTTTGGCCTGCAATTCCTTTAATCAATTCTTGGCGGAATTAAGTCATTTACTTGCCAGTTTTCTTCGTGATATCTGTACAGAATATGATATCTTTCGGCGTTAAGGCTTTGAACTAAAATTCTGAGTATTGTTTCGGTCATCAGTTACCAGTTCATCAGTTTTTGTGATTAATCATCTGACTTCCCGTTCACTTTTTGCTCTCTGCGGCTCCATGTTATGCTACGTTAAGTTAGGCCTTGATATCTTATTACTTTTCGTATCTTAGTGTCCCTTCTTGTGGTCAGTGTTTTCCACATATGCCTTCTCTCTGATCCTCTAGATAACCTCTTTATCATCTATTCTGTCAGCCGACTTAATTTTTTGTAATTTTCTGTAATATCACATCTCAAATGCTGAATGACTCCCACTTCCATTGAACCATTTTCGGCTACAGTTGATGTTAAGCTATATTCATCTGGCAAGATATCCTGATCTTCTCTCTATTTCATTAAATTGACTCTTGCTATATCGTTTGCTGACTTTCACAAGCTTATGGTATTTCGTGTGTAGCTAATCTGTTTCCAGCAATTATTTCGTGAAAATTACAAACAGAGGTGCGCTACATAATTAATGTTTGCATTGTGTTGGTATCCCTTTAGTATATTTCAAAAACTACTTAAGAAGTTCATCGAGTAAGCATCGTTTACTTTATTTAATATATATTGTCCAATTTTCTTACAGTTTATAAAAACCTCAAGTTCCTTTCTGTAATTAACGCAGTATTTTTAAGTTGTTGTTTATGCTTTCGAGTATAAGTCCTGTGTCACAGAAGCGTGTTGCTGTGGCTGATCTATGAGACATATTATGAAAGGAAACGTTGATGTGGTCTTTCCGTACTGAAGGCATGTTCTGTTTGGTCTATATACCGAAAAGGGCGTTTAAGACTAGTTTGATAGATACCTGCGTTTGAGTAAAGGGCAAGATTGTCTTCAATATTGTAAGCTGTAACCTAGCTTATTCTTAGTGGAGAAAGCTGTTCTAATATTATATGACTTAAATATGTTGGCAACTTTTTGGGAAATGTTTCTTAATATGGGAGACATATAGAAGGGCTCTAATTCTGATTATAATTGTGTTCTTTCTGTTTCCTTCTACTTTCTTTCTTATTTTACTGACAATTTTCCTGTAATAAATGAAGACTTTTATCCATTGGCTACAGCTATTTGGCTGATAGCTTCCACTTCAGTCTGATGCTTTTCTTCACTCAGTGGAAACTTGTAGACTATGTGTATCACTGACTGATATGCTGCCAACAAATTTCGATGGCATGAGGAGTTATGTATTCACATTTGTGGTGGTCGGTTTCTTGAAAATTTTTATGTTGGTTTATCGTTTTGTTTGAAGACAGGTAAATCCAGAAAACTGATGATGGTGTTGTTCTCATAGTGAAGTGTGAACTGACTATTCTTGCGCATATTTTTGAACGTGTGAATGATTGATTGCGTATCTTTCGTTTTATTTCCATCAATGATAAGGAATGTGTTATTCGCATATCTTTCATAAAACAGAATATTTTTAGTTTACAGAAGATTTTTCTAAACAATTTTTGTTCAAGTTGGTTAACAAATATTTCAGATATTAGATTAGATTAGCTGGCACCCACTGCTAAACCCATGACCTGCTAGTATATTTTGTTGAAGGAGAAATAATTTAAATATATATAAATTCAATTATTTCTGCCAGGGATAGTCTCCTGTGTTG
The DNA here is from genome assembly GCF_021461395.2 of Schistocerca americana. Taxonomy (NCBI): domain Eukaryota; kingdom Metazoa; phylum Arthropoda; class Insecta; order Orthoptera; family Acrididae; genus Schistocerca; species Schistocerca americana. The sequence goes on along the minus strand of NC_060124.1, from coordinate 556,345,964 downwards.
ATTAAGTGCTGTTTTCCAATGATTAGTACATTCAATAGGTATATCAGTATACAAGTTGGTAAGATCTAAGGGTATCGTGCGAAATTTGTTGGTGACACAGACGTTTCTTAGTTCTTCTGAAAATGCAGAGCTATTTATAACAGAGTAAATTTTTGTTGAGACATAGTTACCTATAGTATATGATTAAGTTTACTCATTAAATCATTTGCTGAGCTATGAATTGAATTAACAGTTGCCTTATGGGACTGTCCTGTTTATGTACTGTTAAGTAAGATCTTATGTGTAGAGCTTTCATATTTACGCGTAAGCAATAATTTTTCTCTCTGCCAATAAATAAGAAATTAGTTTCTTTGAATGTGATTTTCAATTCTGCATGAAATCAGTTTGTAGATTCTTTGTATGTCTGATGTTTTGTCAAAAACATTTAGAATAAATTTAGAGTATATTAGTATACAAGTTGGTTCTAATACTAGCATGTAAAATTTGTTGGAGACGCAATTATTCAATTCCTCTGAGAAACAAGAGCTGTTTATAACAGAGTAAATTTTGCACATGAATCCCCATATGAGCTCCAACAATTTCCCTACGTTCGGCTGCACTAACTCCAACATAATGCACTCACAATTACGTAGAACATGTTCTGACCACAAATGACACTTGCAACATCTGCCGTTCGTGGCTAAATACAACAGGGCAAACTGCAGGCTTGGTCAGCATCTCCATTTGTGTTCAAACCTGCATTTCTCGCGGTTTTTCCATATCTTTGGAAACTTTTTCCAGTTCATAACGGCGCTGATACAGCTACCGGCATGTGTATGACGTAAAGCTTCATTATACACCTGGCTGCGTTTGGTTTGCATTGAACTACGCCACATGTCGTAATATGGACAAAGCGCAGTCTTCTTAAAGCTTTGAAAAGGGACATTTTTACCTGCTGGGATATTTTATGCGCGATATCCCATGTGCCATCGCTACCAAATATCAGCCAATCCGAGAATACCTTAATAAAGATGGAACGCATCATTGGCGAATAATAAAAAAATTTTAAGTCTACAACCAAGACTGCTTGTTTCTCCATTCCATATTTTTGTACAAGCGCTGTGTACCTATGAGTAGCTTTTTTCATGCAGTGAGATAGGCGGGGTCCTGGAAATGTGCGAGCCAGCGTTGTCGTGAATCTCCGTAATGCAGTTCAAAAAAAACCTTCACTGTCAAATGCAGCAAACCGTTTTTAAAAATTCGCCTTGCGAAAATAAAAATTACGCATCACAACCAACATTGTTGAGGACGTTAAATCACGAATCGTGAAAGGTTTTGACAGAAAAGAGAAAAAAAACATTAAACACGCATGAACCACTTTATGGACACAGAGAACAAATATCTCTCTTGGAATCAGGTTTTCGGCTTTCAGTCTGACATGTGACGGCTCGTTTTTAGCACAAAATAGAGGGCGCAAGCGAAGCGAAGCAATTATCATTGCGGTTAGAGTTCGCAGAAATCAGTTCACTCCTAAAAAGTGTCACGCGAGTAATGTAGTGCATTAGCAACGTGGCTGGGAATTGCTGCGCGGGAAATTAAAAGCGGATGTAATTATCGGAAGCGTCAAACTGATGAGAAGTAATACCCAGAATTCCGTGCGGATACAATGCTTCTGTTGTTGAAATTAGGGCGCTGTGCCAGGAGAGACGCGACCGAGGCGTGACAGCCGGGAAAGAAGCAGTGTTGTCCTTCCTTTAGCGTCAACAGAAATTATCGACTACGGTCAGGTTCCAAGACAATGCACTGTGCAACTATCCGTATATGATACAAGATTACGTGTCCGGTGTCTACTCAGATGATAGTTCGTATGAGAGCACTCATTTCTCGTACAAGAAATTGAAAGTGTGCCGGTGAACGGATGCTACGAACGATAGTTTTTATGGGAATTGGCGAATGAGGAAACTCCATGGAAGCTACACAGTCTGCAGTAACGAACATACGTGTACGGTGAGCGCGAAGGACGTGACCAGTTGGAACGCATTGCATAATGGCGACGCTAACAAATTTATTAAACCGATAACAGATCACAGGAAGTCGACCACAGGAAATACAGACAAAAATGAAGTTAAGCCATTTGACAGATGAATTGGGCAGATTTTGTATGAAATGAAGCACTGAAAAGGACGGCGAAGACAGATGTTTTTTGGAAAAACACATATCAGAAAAAGAGTAGTATTAATCGGCAAAGTGAAGCGTATACCCGCCAATTAAGGGAACAAAGTTGATGACGTGACTAGATACAGTTACGCTCAAGTTAAAGTAGTGCAGTTTATGATTGTGAATAAAACCGTCTGGCTTGCTCGAAGGAATGGCTTTGTTTATAATGCAGTTTGCAGTTTGTCATTATCAGATCTGTAATAATTGTCTATAAATAATTCTTCTGCTGCCAGTCACGATTTTCTTTATTTACTTTTCACACGATGCGTTTCGGAAAATGATTCCCATTTTCAAGTGTTTTTTTTTATTTTTATTATGCCATTTCTATGTGATGTTGTCGATGTGTGAGAGTCTGCTTCATTTCGTTGATTTTACTGCAATATATAACAAATACGTGATTTTTAGTTGGTTATCTATCTTTTCGTGACGTTAGTGGCGAAATTTAGAAGAATTTGTACATACAGTTTTCTTATGGTCCATTTGTGCAGTGTCTTACACACACTAAAAATCACATGCAACTTGCAGCACACTTTAAACATCGAAAATATCTTACACAAACAAAACAGCTACAAAGATGTTCCTACAAGTAGTCAGCAGAGATAACATTGTAGGTCTTCCACAGTCTGTGATATGCTTCTGTATTTGTAGGAACATCTTTGTAACTTTTTGTTTATGTAAGATATTTTCGATGTTTAAAGTGTACAGCAAACTGTGTGTGATGTTTAGTGTGTGTGAGACTCTGCACAAATTGAGCATACGAAGACTGTAAGTACACATTCTTCTGAATTTCGCAACTAACTTCACAAAAAGATAGATAACGAACTAAAAATCGCATGTTTCTTATGTATTGCAGTAAAGTCAACGAAATGAAGCAGACTCTCACACATCGACAACATCACGTAGAAATGGCGTAATACACACAAAAAAACGCATTTGAAAAAGGGAATCATTTTCCGAAAGGCATCGTGTGAAAAGTAAATAAAGAAAATTGTGACTGGTAGGAGAAGAATTATTTATACACAAATCTATTGTTGTCACAGTCACAGGCTTTCAGAACCATTTACGAGGGTCACTCCGAAAGAAATGCACACTATTTTTGTAAAAATACGGTTTTCATTCTGCATGTGTGAAAGTTTTCAAGTGTGTAGATACATCCTTTCTGCTTGTCTTCAAACTTAGTTAAACCTGTTCTCGTGAGTGGCGCCATCATAGCATGTCTTTAAGATGGCTGCTACACTTGACGTTCGTCTCAAGCAACGTGCTGTCATAGAATTCCTGTGCTGTGAAAACGAGACAGTGGGAAACATCCACAAGAGTTGAAAAAGGTGTATGGAGATGCTGCTGTCGATCGCAGTACAGCTAGTCGGTTGCCAATCAGGTTATGTGATGAAAGCGGGCACGGCAATATTGAGGATTGTTCTCGCAGCGGCAGGCCTCGCACTGCACACACTCCAGACAATGTGCAGAGACTTAACGAATTGGTGACTGCTGACAGACGCGTCACAGTGAACGAATTTTCACGCTACGTTGGGATAGGGGAAGGAAGTGTTTGCAGAATACTGAAAGTGTTGGCGTTAAAAAAAGTTTGTGCCAGGTGGGTTCCCAGTATGTTGACGGTTGCTCGCAAAGAGACTAGAAAAACGGTACGCAGCGAACTTTTGGAACAGTACGAGAATGGTGGAGATGAATTTCTTGGAAGCATTGTGAGAGGTGATGAAACATGGCTCCATCATTTTTCACCAGAGATGAAGAGGCAATCAATGGAGTGGCATCATGCAACGTCACACAAGAAAAAAAAAATTCAAAACCACACCTTCTGCTGGAAAAGTTATGGCTATGGTTTTTTTTTCGATTCCGAAGGACTCTTGCTTGTGGACATCATGCCAGGTGGAATCCCCATAAATTCTGATGCATATGTGACGACACTGAATAAACTTCAAGCTCTACTGAATCTTGTTCGACCACATCGGCAAAAGCAGGATGTTTTGCTGTTGCACGACAATGCACGGCCACATGTCAGTCAAAAAACCATGGAAGCATTCACAGAACTCAGATTGACAACACTGAAACACCCGCCTTACAGTCCTGACCTGGCTCCAAGAGACTATCATCTCTTTGGGAAACTGAAAGACTCTCTTCGTTGAATAAGATTTGAAGATGATGACTCCCTTGTGCACGCTACCAAACAGTGGCTCCAACAGGTTGGTCCAGAATTTTACCATGTGAATATAATGTCGATGGTTCCAAGATGGTGTAAGATAGTTGAGAGGGATGAAAATTATGTGGAGAAATGAAACTATTGTTTCCAAAGGATGTATCTACACACTGTAAAAGTTTCAAACATGTAGAATAAAGGATGGATTTTTTTTAAAAAAAAATGTGCATTTCTTTTGGAGTGACCCTCGTACAGTGGATGAAATCAAAGTAACATGATAACGAGAGGCGTTTCTTTAAAATTTTCGGGCTACGAAAAATGAAAAAAACAAGATGTTAAATAATTTTACATACTTCATTCACCAAAACTCAGATCTTGTAAATCGAGATTCAGTGTCAGTGTCAATAAAAGCTATGCATAATTGGCACTTCAACTGCCAACTTCTTCTTTCTTCTTCCTCTTTTTCTTTGGCCTTTACCGCGTATCCATGCAGGATCTCCGAGTTAATCTGGATTTCACATGGTAGTGGTATAAATCTGTCCCCAAGTCCCCCCCCCCCCCCACCCCATCCCCACCCATTCCCCTATCCCCACCCCCACCCATTCCCCTCCCCAAACCTTCGGTTGGAAATTGTGTTCCCCACTTCTTTGCGTCTAGCGTTAACAATGTGAAAATTTGAGACACTCTTCGAAATTTTTAGTGTATCTTGTAACTGAGTGGTTACTCGCTAGTTGAATGTTCAAGGAACACTGCTTCTCAGTTTATTAAATTTTATTCCTTTATGAAATTTGTTGCAAGTAATTCATCTCTGTTTCCAACCAAAAGCTCAATACATAGTATCAATACTAGGAATAAGAACAATCTACATAAAGACCTAAAATCACTTACCGTGGTCCAAAAAGGGGTCCAATATCCAGGAACAAACATTTTCAATAAATTGCCAATAACAATGAAAATCTTGGTTTCAGAGAAAGCACGGTTCAAACAGAGTTTGTTAGACTTTTTGACAGGCAACTCCTTCTACTCCATAGATGAATACCTTAACAGACATTGTTAAGCCAGCTTAAGTAGAAATATCTGTTAGATTTCAGTTTTTACAGCAACTGGTCACAACAGTCAAGATTAGATATTATGTGTATGATAAATTTATTAATAGAGCATAACAATGTTTCATTCTGACAGCATGTTAATTCTGTAAATATTAGCAGTTCCAGTTTCCAGCATTGTATTTACCTATTTAAACAATCTCCTGGCAAATGATCAGAGTAGTAAGAATTATATTCAAATGCTTTATGTTTTTATGTTACACTTTCTCACATGTTCAAAACCCACGAGAATCATCTCATTTTTTTGGCCTATGGAACGAAAACTGAATGTAATCAAATGCAGGAAACTATCTAAAAATCGTCTCCAGGGTCGCCGATAAACAGGTCCTCACTGTTAACTCACCAGCCGCCTCCCCGAATCTGGTATGCGACGTGCTAACGTGCATGGTTGTTTGGGTCAATCCATCTAATGCCAATGTGGCTCAAAAATTTTTCAAAGATAGTATTGCTAGGCCAGAGATGAACCTAGTTTGGGAGACATCGCCTTCAATATTTTCCCCTTATACTCAAAAAATGACAGATGTCTTTAAATTATATATATCCAAAGTCACAGTGTAAACCACACTTCAAATGAGTATAGCTGCACATTCATGAAATTAGTTATTCAGGTGGCCACAGTAAGTGCATGTGGAGTTCGCGGAAATATAAGAACAAGTATTCATTGAATCTGCTTTACGACAATTCTTATGCAAGATGTAACAGGTATAGGTGCTAATATTACTATTGGTTACTGACGACGGTGTACTGAACAGCATTACACCACTATTCATCTCACTTGCTGACTGATAGTTATTACATGTCGTATGTTCTTAGGCTGGTTAGTCCTCCAAGTACATGTGCCAAGAGCAAGCCATTAATGCTTATTTTCCCTGGGCGCAGCAGGTCAGATGCTGAACTCTCGATACGTGGACGCAATATGGTGAATCTCTACTGACGGGCGTAATCCACTTAATGGTGCAGTAACGACCGTGAAGAAACATCAGGTCAGAAGGTAGTGACGTGTTTGTGGGAAGACTGTCGGACACAGAGAAAAAACAACTAACACACTGAGGTTTGTTCATATCTAGGTACCACATAAATGGGGCCCCTTAGGGATATGGCAGCAAGAGAGGGAAAGAAAACCAATGTGCACTCCGTGTGCATACCGGGGGGAGTCATTCCAGATGTGGAAAGGGTCCTTCCGGATGCCATGAAGGGTACAGGGTGCACCCATCTGCAGATGGTCGCTCATGTCGGCACCAATGATGCGCGTCGCTACGGATCGGAGGAAATCCTCTCTGGCTTCCGGCGGCTATCTGATTTGGTGAAGACTGCCAGTCTCGCTAGCGGGATGAAAGCAGAGCTCACCATCTGCAGCATCGTCGACAGGACTGACTGCGGACCTTTCGTACAGAGCCGACTGGAGGGTCTGAATCAGAGGCTGAGACGGTTCTGCGACTGTGTGGGCTGCAGATTCCTCGACTTGCGCCATAGGGTGGTGGGGTTTCGGGTTCCGCTGGATAGGTCAGGAGTCCGCTACACGCAGCAAGCGGCTACACGGGTAGCAGGGGTTGTGTGGCGTGGACTGGGCGGTTTTTTTAGGTTAGATGGCCTCGGGCAAGTACAGAAAGGGCAACAGCCTCAAAGGGTGCGGGGCAAAGTCAGGACATGCGGGGACCAAGCGGCAATCGGTATTGTAATTGTAAACTGTCGAAGCTGCATTGGTAAAGTACCGGAACTTCAAGCGCTGATAGAAAGCACCGAAGCTTAAATCGTTATAGGTACAGAAAGCTGGCTGAAGCCAGAGATAAATTCTGCCGAAATTTTTACAAAGGCACAGACGGTGTTTAGAAAGGATAGATTGCATGCAACCGGTGGTGGTGTGTTTGTAGCTGTTAGTAGTAGTTTATCTTGTAGTGAAGTAGAAGTGGATAGTTCCTCTGAATTACTATGGGTGGAGGTCACACTCAACAACCGAGCTAGGTTAATAATTGGCTCCTTTTACCGACCTCCCGACTCAGCAGCATTAGTGGCAGAACAACTGAGAGAAAATTTGGAATACATTTCACATAAATTTTCTCAGCATGTTATAGTCTTAGGTGGATATTTCAATGTACCAGATATAGACTGGGACACTCAGATGTTTAGGACGGGTGGTAAGGCCAGAGCATCGAGTGACATTATACTGAGTGCACTATCCGAAAATTACCTCGAGCAATTGAACAGAGAACCGACTCGTGGAGATAACATCTTGGACCTACTGATAACAAACAGACCCGAACTTTTCAACTCTGTAAGTGCAGAACGGGGAATCAGTTATCATAAGGCCGTTGCAGCATCCCTGAATATGGAAATTAATAGGAATATAAAAAAGGGAGGAAGGTTTATCTGTTTAGCAAGAGTAATAAAAGGCAGATTTCAGACTACCTAACAGACCAAAACGAAAATTTCTGTTCCGACACTGACAATGTTGAGTGTTTGTGGAAAAAGTTCAAGGCAATCGCAAAATGCGTTTTAGACAGGTACGTGCCGAGTAAAACTGTGAGGGACGGGAAAAACCCACCGTGGTTCAACAACAAAGTTGGGAAACTACCACGAAAGCAAAGAGAGCTTCACTCCAAGTTTAAACGCAGCCAAAACCTCTCAGACAAACACAAGCTAAATGATGTCAAATTTAGCGTAAGGAGGGCTATGCGTGAAGCGTTCAGTAAATTCGAAAGTAAAATTCTATGTACCGACTTGACAGAAAATCCTAGGAGGTTCTGGTCTTACGTTAAATCAGTAAATGGCTCGAAACAGCATATCCAGACACTCCGGGATGATGATGGCATTGAAACAGAGGATGACACGCGTAAAGCTGAAATAGTAAACACCTTTTTCCAAAGCTGTTTCACAGAGGAAGACGGCACTGCAGTTCCCTCTCTAAATCCTCGCACAAACGAAAAAATGGCTGACATCGAAATAAGTATCCAAGGAACAGAAAAGCAACTGGAATCACTCAATAGAGGAAAGTCCACTGGTCCTGACGAGATACCAATTCGATTCTACACAGAGTACGCGAAAGAACTTGCCCCCCTTCTAACAGCCGTGTACCGCAAGTCTCTAGAGGAACGGAAGGTTCCAAATGATTGGAAAAGAGCACAGGTAGTCCCAGTCTTCAAGAAGGGTCGTCGAGCAGATGCGCAAAACTAACAATCTATATCTCTGACGTCGATCTGTTGCAAAATTTTAGAACATGGTTTTTGCTCGAGTATCATGTCGTTTTTGGAAACCCAGAATCTACTCTGTAGGAATCAACATGGATTCCGGCAACAGCGATCGTGTGAGACCCAGCTCGCTTTATTTGTTCATGAGACCCAGAAAATATTAGATACAGGCTCCCAGGTAGATGCTATTTTCCTTGACTTCCGGAGGCGTTCGATACAGTTCCGCACTGTCGCCTGATAAACAAAGTAAGAGCCTACGGAATATCAGACCAGCTGTGTGGCTTGACTGAAGAGTTTTTAGCAAACAGAACACAGCATGTTGTTATCAATGGAGAGACGTCTACAGACGTTAAAGTAACCTCTGGCGTGCCACAGGTTTTCACAATATATGTAAATGACCTAGTAGATAGTGTCGGAAGTTCCATGCGGCTTTTCGCGGATGATGCTGTAGTATACAGAGAAGTTGCAGCATTAGAAAATTGTAGCGAAATGCAGGAAGATCTGCAGCGGATAGGCACTTGGTGCAGGGAGTGGCAACTGACCCTTAACATAGACAAATGTAATGTATTGCGAATACATAGAAAGAAGGATCCTTTATTGTATGATTATATGATAGGGAAGCAAATACTGGTAGCAGTTACTTCTGTAAAATATCTGGGAGTATGCGTGCGGAACGATTTGAAGTGGAATGATCATATAAAATTAATTGTTGGTAAGGCGGGTATCAGGTTGAGATTCATTGGGAGAATCCTTAGAAAATGTAGTCCATCAACAAAGGAGGTGGCTTACAAAACACTCGTTCGACCTATACTTGAGTATTGCTCATCAGTGTGGGATCCATACCAGATCGGGTTGACGGAGGAGATAGAGAAGATCCAAAGAAGAGCGGCGCGTTTCGTCACAGGGTTATTTGGAAACCGTGATAGCGTTACAGAGATGTTTAGCAAACTCAAGTGGCAGACTCTGCAAGAGAGGCGCTCTGCATCGCGGTGTAGCTTGCTCGCCAGGTTTCGAGAGGGTGCGTTTCTGGATGAGGTATCGAATATATTGCTTCCCCCTACTTATACCTCCCGAGGAGATCACGAATGTAAAATTAGAGAGATTCGAGTGCGCACAGAGGCTTTCAGACAGTCGTTCCTCCCGCGAACCATACGCGACTGGAACAGAAATGGGAGTTAATGACAGTGGCATGTAAAGTGCCCTCCGCCACACACCGTTGGGAGGCTTGCGGAGTATAAATGTAGAAGTAGATGAAAAAATTATCTGCTCTTATTCCCATTACACCGTGTATAATAGATGGATTTACTGCGGTATTAAATACATGTTGCCTTCCTATGATGATGTGATTATAAAAGTTCTCTTTGCTCTTACACTTTCGCCATCGTTCGGCCCAAAGACAAGTTTTCAAATGGTATCTCTCCGAATGTATGAACTCTCCACCCTGGGAACTTTCCGCCTCACTAGAAATCTGTGAACTCTCCGCCTCGTACCTGCGTCCATTGTGTCCTGTCCTACCTGCAGCCGGACCGTGTCCTAATCACCTTGCTCTACCTGTTCCCTGGAATTCGTAGACTTCACATCATGCCACTCGGATATTACCATCTCAGTAGTTGTGATATGGAAGTTTCAGCGAAAATTTGTGGTAAGCCTAGTTGCCATTGCGAAGATTATTCTTACACAGTGAAGAAAACGAAGGAAGATGGGGCTGTGATTTGGCACTATTCAAAACAGAAAGAGAAGATTTGCTGAGGAAAGCTTAAAACCAAAGATGCTACAGTGCTCTTTTTGCATGGGCGTCAATGTGGAGCTCCAGACGATGCAAGGCTGGAAGTACAGAGGACTGCGAACCAGGCAAAGAAGATTTCCAAAATCTATTCAGAAGAGCTAGGTTGCTTTCATAATCGAGGGTACGACTTTGTGACAGAAATGCCAGAGCAGCAAACAACGAAGAGGACTTTACACAAGCAAAGGGAAATGTCGCCAGGAAGTGAGAGAGATCCGGAGACAAGAGAAGAGATTGAACTTAAAGCAGAGCTATTAACTATGAATGATGGTAGCAGTTTCCTGTTAAGTGATGATAAATCAGGAGACAGGATAATAGTTTTTGTGGAAGAGCAGGGAGAGTGGCTCTAAGAAGTAAACAAAACTTTTTTATGGATGGTATGGTCAAGTGCTGTAGCAAACAGTTTTCACAGATATATACAATTCATGCAGATTTTGGAAGTAATAAAAATGAGACTAATATCTACCCAGCTGCAATTGCGTTATTACCAAATAAAAGGAAAGAGACATACATCTGGCTTTTCAGAAATGTGCTGGAAAATATTCCAGAATGTAACCCTGCAAGTATGACTGTAGATGTTAAGTCAGTAGCTATTTCTGCACTCATACATATTTTACCAACTTCCGGGGTCCATGGAAACTACTTTCACACGAGAAATTATCTTTGGAGGAAAGTACAGGATCTTGTGCTCACTCGAGACTATAAAGATAATGAAGAAGTGAGACAACAAATTCTTATGTGTGCTGCGCTGGCATTTCTATGGCCTGGAGATGTATGTGATGGCTGGCTGGAGATACAGTCACAGTCACCACATATTTCAAGGCTTTCTGACTTTTTCGACTATTTTGTAGAGAGATGGTTGGAAAAATGAAGAAAACCCTATCAACCTTTGGAGCTGCTTCAAAAGGCTCCCTCAAACAATTGCGAGGTGCATTCAAGTTCTAAGGACTCCGATTTGTTTTCTCCAGACTGAAAAGAGATAGAAACATGCACATTGTTTTAAAACGAGGCTCGCCAGCGGCGAGAATGAGAACTGTTTTAAATACTTAAAATGGCGACGTTTTCCTTACTTGAACAGCGTGCAATCATTCGTTTTCTGAATTTGCGTGGTGTGAAACCAATTGACATTCATCGACAGTTGAAGGAGACATGTGGTGACGGAGTTATGGATGTGTCGAAAGTGCGTTCGTGGGTGCGACAGTTTAATGAAGGCAGAACTCCATGCGACAACAAACCGAAACAACTTCGGGCTCACACAAGCCGGTCTGACGACTTGATCGAGAAAGTGGAGAGAATTGTTTTGGGGGGATCGCCGAATGACTGTTGAACAGACCGCCTCCAGAGTTGGCATTTCTGTGGGTTCTGTGCACACAATCCTGCATGACGACCTGAAAATGCGAAAAGTGTCATCCAGGTGGGTGCCACGAATGCTGACGGACGACCACATGGCTGCCCGTGTGGCATGTTGCCAAGCAATGTTGACGGGCAACGACAGCATGAATGGGACTTTCTTTTCATCGGTTGTGACAATGGATGAGACGTGGATGCCATTTTTCAATCCAGAAACAAAGCGCCAGTCAGCTCAATGGAAGCACACAGATTCACCGCCACCAAAAAAATTTCAGGTAACCGCCAGTGCTGAAAAAATGATGGTGTCCATGTTCTGGCACAGCGAGGGCGTAATCCTTACCCATTGCGTTCCAAAGGGCACTACGGTAACAGGTGCATCCTAAGAAAATGTTTTGAAGAACAAATTCCTTCCTGCACTGCAACAAGAACGTCCGGGAAGGGCTGCGCGTGTGCTGTTTCACCAAGACAACGCACCCGCACATCGAGCTAACGTTACGCAACAGTTTCTTCGTGATAACAACTTTGAAGTGATTCCTCATGCTCCCTACTCACCCGACCTGGCTCCTAGTGACTTTTGGCTTTAACGTCGAGAAGTAACGCCAGTTTCATCCATTTTGGGTGAGTAGTTAATTAGAAAAAAAATTGGAGGCCTTAGAACTTGAATGCACCTCGCAACTCCACGCTGGGCTAGGATAACAAAATTAATAATATGCTTTCGAAACCAAATCCTAAAATTAGTGATGTAATTACTTGCATGAAAACAGAAGCAAAAAATTGAGTGTGTGTGTTGATGAGAACAGAGCTGCGTATGGAAAGTAAAATAAAGAAAACAGTGTACATGAAATGGGATGAAAGACTGGAGAAAATGTTGAAAAGGTAAGAGGAGGATGGTGAAATAAGGGCTTGCTCGAAGGCTATCTCCTATCTTCAAAAACTAGACTAAATTATCAGAAGATGTATATAAATAAAAAATATATGAAATGTAAATAGCAATCTTAAAAAACAAAGAACAAAAACAAAAAATATAAAAAAATTGATGAAGCTTATTGTAATGAATCTTTGGCTTTGTTAATTTTGAATGCGCCAAAGGATAATGTTCTGACATTCCACATAGCTATTAATTCTGATCTTATCTCAAAGTAATCAAAAACGCTACTGTGACATTCCAAGAATACATAAATTGATATTAATGACATGTTTGGGATTTAAACTAAAATGATAACACAATCTCTCCCTTTTCGATATTACATTTAATTTACCAAAGCTCTCAAGAATCAAGTTATAATCAACAAGCAAGTTTAATTACTTCTTCTCTCAATAAAAGAATTAATATTTAGACATTCAATATGTTATTAATCAAACTATATCTCTATATGTGAAAATGTTATCAACTGAAACAAGCATATCTTAAGCAGTGAAAATTGCACCTACGTCGTAGCTGTACAATGAACTAAGTTGGGGGAGGATGACTTTCAAATGGTTCAAATGGCTCTGAACACTATGGGAGTTAACATCTATGGTCATCAGTCCCCTAGGACTTAGAACTACTTAAACCTAACTAACCTAAGGACATCACACAACACCCAGTCATCACGAGGGAGGATGACTGTATCTAATCTATTCGCATCGCATAATTGGTAGGTAGGTCAGTAATTCGTTCTTGAATTTCTCTGTTCAAAGCATACGCATGTTGAAGTATGCAAGTCTCGCAAAATTGGACTCAACATTTAATCCCGCCAAAAGCACTTCGTACATTATCAAATGGCAACTGCGGCGTTGTCTCCGTATTGGATCTGAAATCGCTAATTCCCTTTTCTGCCCTGGACTGAAAGTAATCAGTCTCAAATGCTATGTGTTCCATGGAACGTTCAAATTTCCCTAGTCGAAATTAATAGCAATTGCACACCCGCTCTGGATTGAAGCGACGTGCGCAAAATTCAGCCAGAAAAGATTCCCGCAGGAATATTCAACTATTGCTTTACGTTTGCCGACACGACACGTGAAGCGTATCGCCCTCACTTCGCAAACGTAGAGTAGAATCAGAGTCACGCCTTTACCGCATGCAGGTGTGCGGCCGGCCGCTAGACGTGAGCGCCCGCTCTCTCTGTCTCTGGGTCTTAATTGAGTTCTCAAAGTGCTTTTATACGACGTTAACATCCCCACCTTGATTCCACTACGTCACAGGTCTGGCTTCAGCAGACTGCTCCCTCATTAAAGTTAAATTCTTATTTTTCTTGCACGGATCTCCAGTCGTTAATCTACTCTGACCACTTACTTGCGAGTCGGTCGTGTTTATTCTGAAAGGTATTATATTGATTTTTCCTTATTTCTTTCTGCAGTGCACCTGGGCTTTCTTTTGTTGAAGCTAATTGAGTCGTTCCAATGTCATTAGCCACCTACCCTGTCCGTCTGCAAGCTGCGTTCGCTTTGTTATATTACTCATGCCCCTGTCGTTAAAAGGGTAAATCATTTGTTATTCCGACCGTGAAATGGCTCTAATTATTTTCTGTTGTCAGTAATATCGTTATTTGCTGGGGATTCTATTCGGTATTGTCGTTATGCAGCTTATGTAAGGCCCAAAAATGTGGACACCTTACTTTATAAGCTGCTTTTAAACATACCTAAATGACAATAAAATTACTTTTGCCATTTAGCCAGTCTAAAGCCTGGATAAAGTGCGATGGGAATCAGATTATTTTTAAAAGTGTAGGTATGTAATTTCTAATGCATCTAAACCCGAAGCGCCACTAGTCCAATGCCTCAGTACTGTTTACAAATTAACTGTTAAAATCTAGCTACACTACACATGTGTGAACATAATGCTAATTAATATTTCCGTGTACTTAATAAGTGCACTTTTATGAAAATATACAGGGTTATTACAAATGATTGAAGCGATTTTACAGCTCTACAATAACTTTATTATTTGAGATATTTTCACAATGCTTTGCACATACATACGAAAACTCAAAAAGTTTTTTTAGGCATTCACAAATGTTCGATATGTGCCCCTTTAGTGATTCGGCAGACATCAAGCCGATAATCAAGTTCCTCCCACACTCGGCGCAGCATGTCCCCATCAATGAGTTCGAAAGCATCGTTGATGCGAGCTCGCAGTTCTGGCACGTTTCTTGGTAGAGGAGGTTTAAACACTGAATCTTTCACATAACCCCACAGAAAGAAATCGCATGGGGTTAAGTCGGAAGAGCGTGGAGGCCATGACATGAATTGCTGATCATTATCTCCACCACGACCGATCCATCGGTTTTCCAATCTCCTGTTTAAGAAATGCTGAGCATCATGATGGAAGTGCGGTGGAGCACCATCCTGTTGAAAGATGAAGTCGGTGCTGTCGGTCTCCAGTTGTGGCATGAGCCAATTTTCCAGCATGTCTACATACGCGTGTCCTGTAACGTTTTTTTCGCAGAAGAAAAAGGGGCCGTAAACTTTAAACCGTGAGATCACACAAAACACGTTAACTTTTGGTGAATTGCGAATTTGCTGCACGAATGCGTGAGAATTCTCTTCCGCCCAGATTCGCACATTGTGTCTGTTCACTTCACCATTAAGAAAAAATGTTGCTTCATCACTGAAAACAAGTTTCGCACTGAACGCATCCTCTTCCATGAGCTGTTGCAACCGCGCCGAAAATTCAAAGCGTTTGACTTTGTCATCGGGTGTCAGGGCTTGTAGCAATTGTAAACGGTAAGGCTTCTGCTTTAGCCTTTTCCGTAAGATTTTCCAAACCGTCGGCTGTGGTACGTTTAGCTCCCTGCTTGCTTTATTCGTCGACTTCCGCGGGCTACGCGTGAAACTTGCCCGCACGCGTTCAACAGTTTCTTCGCTCACTGCAGGCCGACCCGTTGATTTCCCCTTACAGAGGCATCCAGAAGCTTTCAACTGCGCATACCATCGCCGAATGGAGTTAGCAGTTGGTGGATCATTGTTGAACTTCGTCCTGAAGTGTCGTTGCACTGTTATGACTGACTGATGTGAGTGCATTTCAAGCACGACATACGCTTTCTCGGCTCCTGTCGCCATTTTGTCTCACTGCGCTCTCGAGCGCTCTGGCGGCAGAAACTTGAAGTGCGGCTTCAGCCGAACAAAACTTTATGAGTTTTTCTACGTATCTGTAGTGTGTCGTGACATGTCAATGAATGGAGCTACAGTGAATTTATGAAATCGCTTCAATCATTTGTAATAGCCCTGTGTCTTTTGACAATGACTGCTGTCTGGTGCTGTAAAAGAACCGAATCTTCTTTATGTACTGAAATATTGTAAACTGTTTGTGAAGTCTTATTTTGTTCTGTCTACTGTCTATTTGTTGTTTATCGTACCAAGTGAGGTTAGCACAGTGGCTAACCAGCGTTCAGTCATCTGGCCGCCCATAGTTTACTGTATTTGGTTTTTCTTGTATAAGGAAACGCTTTGAAGGTTCCTTAAATAGGTCATGGTATCCCCCTCTACCTCCACCTCTCCAGTAACCAACAATCTGAGCGAGATTACACCTCTAATGACCACAACTGTGGACGTGACATGAAACACCAAACGCAAATTTGGTTTCCTCTAGGTTGTAATAATGAATGATCATATACTGAGCTAAAATTAAGCATACCATTGGAATGTAAACTTGCTTTTGGTGAGTTCCCATTCACTTCAGATAGACACGCACTAGCAAAGATGAGACTCCTGAGCTATTTAAATATTAAGTTATTGAATGACTTGGCGATACTTGCTGTGATCAATTTCCAGCTCACACAGAACTGTATTAATTTCCTGTTTTGTTACCAACACATCAAATATTTTGTTCTGCTTCAGACTGACGTTTACCCAGTGGTTTAGCTACGTATTTTGGTACCCAACACAGACTTCTGCCATCCTCACCAATTACCATCGTCACAAAATCATTTATTTATTTACTAATTCCGATAGGACCATTCTTCCGTTTAAGGTGCTGTCTAGGTAATGTATTTCTGTTTACAGTTATACTTGTTCCTAAGGTTTTAAGGCTTAAAAATTCAACCACACTTGAAAACTTTTACAGATTTATATGTGTTGTTCAAACTCGTGCCTGTATTAAAGAGACTACAACAAGAATAGTACAAACTGTGATTTTTAGTTGAATGTTCCATCCAAGTTCTGAAAACATTCTCACACTGTGGCTGATCTAGAAGTCAGACATTAATTGTTAGTTAATGCTTTCTTTATCTGATTGTCTGTTAAACAAAAACGAATGAGTGAAGTTTGTTTTTAAATTTTTTGTCACTATTTTGATTATTCAATTGCTAGATTTCCAAGACAGTCAAAGGTCACTGACAGATGTCAGAAAAGAAAATATTGCTACTACTTTCATTGGATTCTTCTTCATTTGCTCTTTCTTCAACTAATACACTGTCTTCTTTTGCATGACAGTTATGTGCAAGATTTTCTACGTTTTCTTTAAGTCCTTCTGTTTTATCAAGAACCACCTCCTTAATAGGTGCTTAATTTTTGTTAGTCTAGTCAATTTTTTATCTACACATACACTCTTGAACTATATTATTTTTGCACCTTCTTTCATATCCTTTGGGTCGAGTGCTTCTCTGATGTAAGTTTAACAAATTTCAGCATTGAACCAGCCAACAAATGCCCCTTCAGAAACCAGAACGCAATTTACTAGTTTATTTATTTATTTACTTATTTTCTGCTCCTCTTGGGCAGCGTTGCTTATATGTGTTCCAAACCAAATTTCTGCATAAATTAATAGAATCTTTTTTTTTTACTTTTAATCAGTAATACCTCTCTACGAAAAATATATACTTAAGGGTATAGGGAACGCCCTATGCTTATAATGTTAAATTAAGCTAAAAGTTAGGAACATTTTCTCATTTGTTATTTGGACGATATTCTCGATTTTTTCATAGAACGCAGACATATGTTCTGCTTTTATGCTGAATTATTAATTTTGAAAAAATAATGTATAGTTTTTCAGATATTTTATTTTTTGTAACATTTCCTCACATGTTATTTGGACGATACTCTTGATTTTTTCACAGAACACAGACATATGTTCTGCTTTTATGCTGAATTATTAATTTTGAAAAAATAATGTATAGTTTTTCAGATATTTTATTTTTTGTAAATGTTAAAAAAAGTTATACATTTTAACAAGTATTTTAAAATTTACATCCATTAATACAAAATAATTCCACATATCTTTTAATTCAGATGTATTAGAAGGTCTTAAGGAACAACTACAGAAAATTTCATCTTTCTACTATAAATAGGACCTGAGAAAATGTACCTTATACACAAAAAACTGAAGTTATGGGAAATTAGCTTCAAAGTTTTTACCTCAGTACAAGCCTGCTCCACAGCTTGTATCATCAGAATCGTTCAACAGCTTCCTCTTCATGGCTCTGCTATGCTGTCTAGCCATCTTTGAATATACTTTTATGGCATTATCTGATGACCTGAGCTGTTCCTTGTTCAAACAAAGCATAGCTGTGGCAGTTTGTAGTCCTACACAGAGCCCCAACTTCTGCAGAACTTTGCACTTTGTTATATTGCCCTGATTGAATGATGAAACAGCACCATAAACGCCAAAGTGAAGTGTGTTTATACCCACAAACACAGTTTTAGGTAGTCTATTCCATATCACATGGTTCACACACTCATTTGGATTTTGAGTCCGGCCATGAAGGCATTTCTTTAGTAGACTAATATCTGCGAGGTCTCGGAATATTGGTTTTATTTCATCCATTGTGGCAGGTGGCAGGTGATGAGGGTGATTGTATTGTTTCTTAGTTACCTTGCCTCTGTTGGACTTGCACCAACTATTGTCTCCTTTTGGACATAGCCCATGTTGGGGATTCTCATTGTTTGAAGCTGTATGAAAAAACAGAGCCCAGACTGCTCTTCTCATTAATTCTGCATCTGCTGTATTCTGTCTTATTGCTAGACCATAGCACTTCTGAATATGATCTATTGTAGCATCTGTCAGTCTATTTTTCCCATCTAAAGTTTTTCCATCGCTCAATTTCTTGCCTTTCTTTCTAGCGTTGAGCTGTCGAAGTCTTGATCCCATCCTATTCTGAACATGGCCAGCACACTCCAGTTTGGAAATTTTCGCATCGTTACCATAGGGTCTCAGTTCCTCAATTTCTTTGAAAGCCTTTGAGTCACCATCTCCAAGATAATTTATGTATCTAACATTGTACCATTTTACTGAGCGTTGATAAATACTTCTTACACCAGCAACTTCCATACCACCACTTGACCCATAGTAATTTGCCATGCACTCCTCTTCATGTTTACTTTTCATTTTTTCCTTGCATCTGCAATGCTTGGAAAGTATTGCCACATCAACTACCTTACCAGTGTCCACACTTGTAGCTGTTACTACACCATTCAGAGATGTGTGGCCTCTCTTCTGCCAGCTTCCATCAAAAGCTATGGACAAGTCTCTGCTATTATTATTTTCAACAACTGCTTCCTCAACAGCATCTTTCATCTTTTCCTGTGCCACATCTTCTACAGCAGAGCCTATTGCAATTATGTGTTTGTTAAATTTTGATGGTGGAGGAGGGAGGTTCATCACACCACACAACATGGCACCTGCAGCCCTGCCCTTTCCTATACACCGTAATCCATAAACCAGTCTAATGTTTATATCGTATAGTTTACCTGTATCTGCAGTAACATGTGAGGAATTGAAGAAAGTAACACTGTGTTTGCAATAACTGCACATCAACTCTAATTCACAAGCAAGTCCCACATGTAAGTTTGTTTTCAATGAAACCCCACATTTTCCACATTGTTTGCAGCACACATTGTTCTCCAAAACGTCTGATAATACAGAGACGTTAATTACCTCATATTTTATAGTCCCAGCATTTAGTTTCTTGTATTCTTCTTCAATTCCAGCTAGTTTTCTTCTTGAAGCACTTTCCAGTGTAGTGGCAGCAGCATCACTCAATGTATCACTACCAGTGTTGAGGTTAGTCGCTACTGGGACATCAGATACTGATGAAGATGAATCAGACGAATTTTTAGTACACTTTACATTCTTGCGCCAATGTAAACGCTCTCTAAATACCTTCAGACTAGGTCTTGGCATGTTGAAGGAAAGAAAACTCAATGACTTCTCCACATACGACTTAAACAACAATGACATGGATGTACTCACAAAGGAAACAATACAAATGGTGCAGAATCTATTGTCAACTGTCTAGCAATGTAGCCAACAGAAAAGCTAACTCTCTTGTGCTCAATTATATCTCTGGCAAGGCTGTCTATATCAGGTATATTTCGCGTCTCACATACAAGGTGCGGAGCATCGTCTGTCAAAATTATTTTAAAAAATTATTTAAAATAGTTCTATTCACGTCATCCAAATATTTTATACATGGTATTAAACTGGAGAGTCTAAATTTTTCGAAAATGCATTTACCCAAAAATCGATTTTTTCATCAAAAAACTCATTCCGTACACCCTTAACAGAACTACTAACACTGAAATTATTACATGCAAGCTTGAGCATGCTAGCTCGCGTCCCCAGAGGATTAGTGGGCCCTTCCTCGACCTTTTCTGGGTGGAAATTTCACAGGGCGGAAAATTCAAAGTGCGGAGAGTACACGACACCATCTCTCCACTATCTTCTTTCTTCATGCTTTTCAGGTCGCCGTAATTTCCATTTCCTTTTACGTCGTATGTCCTCTTGCAGTTCCTTCTTCCTCTCAATCTCCTCCCACAAACTATTTCTTTCAAAGAGTGTCAGTAAGCATTCCCATCTCAATGAGTATCCCTTCCAACTCTTCTTCTTTTCACTTATAACCTGCATCAGACTTCTCCTCTGACCAACCTCTTTCCAACACTGTACATTACTCACTCTTTCTATCCGCCTTATTTTCTTCTGCTCCATCCTCCCCCACATCCACATCTCAAATGCTCCTAGCCCTTTTCTTGTCCTCTCGTCTCTCTTTCCATTTTCCTGCAACATAGACTGCCGTAGTCCAGATTGACAAGCCTGTTCCTCGGACCCGTATCACCTTTGCCTATTTCTGTTGAACACCTCCTTTGATACAGTGATGCAAGTTTTCACCTCTTGATGACATCTCAAATCTTCAGTGATCGTACTTCCAAGATCTCATCTGTAATCATCTTGTTCTTCTTAATGTTTCGCAGTCTCCTTCCTCTGCCATTCTCTACGCTTACCGTTTTCACTGTGCTGACTCTCATATTATATTCCACACAAGCTTCGTTCAAATGTTTTACCCATTATGTTACAGTTCGTTCACTTTCTGACACTAATACTACGTGATCAACATATCCTATACACTCTAATCTATTCCCAAGAGTCCGCCTGCTTAGCTGAGTGGCAACATGCTCGCCTCCCATGCAAGCGAGCCAGGGTTCGGTTTCCGGCTGGGTTGGAGAGTTTCTCCGCTCATGGACTGGGTGTTGTGTTGTCCTCTCATCATTTCATCCTTTCATTCATTTCATCCTTTCATTCATTTCATTCAAGTCGCCCAATGTGGCGTCGACTGACATAAGACTAGAACTTGGCAGCCGAACTTCTCCGGATGGGGCCTACCGGCCAACAATGCCATATATTCATTTCATTTCCATATTCCCAAGAACAAACGCTCCTATTTTCCATCGAAGCCTTTGTGTATAATTTTTTCCAGGCTTAAGTCGTTTAACACAGGAGAGAGGCAACAATGCCCCTTTCTGTATTACTTCCTGCTGAAATTTAATTTCCAATCTTTATTCTTACTTCCTTTTGTAAACATAGGTTCTGTACCAGTTGTATCTCCTTTCAATCTATTTTTTTTGCTCTTCAAAATATCCATCAGGTTCTTCCATTGAACTCTGTCGATACCTTCTTCCAGGTAAATGAAAACAGCATTGATCTCTCTACTTTTCTCAATATGTCTTTCCCCTTTGATTCTTAACAGACCAGTAGCATCTCTTGCTCCTTTTCCTCTTCTAAATCCGAAATGTTCCTACCCAAAACATCTGTCAAACTCGTCACATAGTCTTTTATTCAGTGTTCTCAACAATACTCTGGCTGCATCAGAAATTAGACTGATAATCCTATGCTCTTACATTTTTTGGTATGTCTCTTTATCTCAGTTGGTTTACCATAAAACAACTATGAAGACTTACCCACCTCCCTGAGTGACTCCAAATTCAATATTTATTTTGCGTTTCCTCTCCATTCTTCATTCAACTTCGTTTGTATTTCTCCCACAACGATTTTGTGGTCTGAATTTATATCTGATGCTGGGCAAGTTTTGCTGTTCTTCAGACAGTTTATAAGCCTCCGTCATATCAGCATGTACTCCATCTCATACCTTTCTCCATTCAAAATTGACATCCATAATGTCTTCCTTAGTGATTTTCAAATAATAAGCCGGCCGTTGTGACCGAGCGGTTCTAGGCGCTTCAGTCCATAACCGCGCTGGTGCTATGGTCGCAGGTTCGAATCCTGCCTCAGGCATGGATGTGTGTGATGTTCTTAGGTTAGTTAGGCTTAAGTAGTTCCAAGTCTAGAGGCATGATGACCTCAGATGTGAAGTCCCATAGCGGTTAGAGCCATTTGAACCATTTGATCATATAAGATGTTACTCACCACTAGTTAATTAATAATATTCTGTCATCATTCACAAATTTTACTTCATAACTGTTGTTCAACAAAATATAATTGGTGATTGATGACGGAATATTATTAATTGATAACCCTAACTTATAAGTTACAGATAGGGATAGCCCACGACTTAATGTCCATTAATAACTAATGAATTTTCTCTGCAGAAGCTAATTAGCCAATCACACTGTACCTTCGCCTGTTGCTCCAGCAACCACTGCATTCCAGTTCCTCATTGTGATAATCCCAGCACTTCTATTTTCTTTCTCGGTAGGTTCTTGAATCTTCTCGTAATATTCTTCCACCTCCTCATTAATGTGCTGGTTAGCTGGTATATTTACCTGTATTATTAATACCACATCTTTGTAACTGCCCTGCAGTCTGTCATCAGCCTTCAATCAATGTATTCTACCTTCATTACCTTCTTTTCCAATTTCTGTCCTATCAGTATTCTTAGTCTGTTTACACAATTCTTCCCCTGAGTAGAAAATCTTATAATGTCCATTTTCTACTTCCCCCTTCTCTCCCCACCTCACTTCAAGTATGACAAGGGTATCTTATCTCTTGCTTTTTACCTCCTGTTTTGCATTTTTAGGTTTCCTGCTTGCAAGAGTGTGAGGACATTTGATGTCCAAATCCTTAACTTTCCTTCCTTCATTCTTCCTTTCGTATATACCTCTCAATGTGGTTCCCTTCCAGAGATCCAAGTGAGGGAGTGCTTTAAGTCCAGAATCCTTCACATGGGGAAGCATAACATGGACTGCTTGGTAAATTAATGTGTTAGTATCCCGCTACTTTCCACATAACCAGTAGGCTGCTCCACCTAAAATCAGTCGCTCACTATGAGTCAGATGCTCCCTCTGGGGTACAGTCACTCTCTATGAGTCAGATGCCTCCTCTGGGGTACAGTTGCTCACTCACTATGAGTCAGATGCTCACTCTGGGGTACAGTCGCTCACTATTAGTCAGATGCTCCCTCTGGGATACAGTCCCTCACTATGAGTCTGATGCTCCCTCGAGAGTATAATTGTTCAGTATGGGTCAGAGGCTCCATCTGAGGTACACTCGCCACTTTTACCCTTTATGCACCCAAAGCGAAAAGGTGCCTCTTCCCCCAGTTTCTGAAAGACTCCTCTGTCGCCATTGTTAAGGTCTTCATCGTTCCTCTGGCAAGGTTATCAAGGTGTTTGATAACATGTCAATTATTAAGTGTGGATTTATCGCCAAATGTGCATTATTATAATTGTGCTGAGGCGTAGAACACTTATATGGAATGTGTTACGACGGACTATTATGAAAGTTATTTACGTTCTACGTTTGGTTGGGCCATGTTTGATGGAAATACATTTTTGAGTCGTTGACGTTCACTGTTTTTCTCCTGTGAAGATGATTGTGACAATCGAAACTGGTAGAGAATAAAAGTACAATTGTACAGCTGATGGCACAAAAATGCTTTTCTCAAAACAATGCTGGCACTCTCGCCTCTGATTAAGACGGCACCGTAGCTAATCTTCCCAGCAGAGAACCGATCTACTTTTACTGGGCAGCTCTCCCATGAAAACATGGCCTGCTTTTCAAGATCAGCTGTGTATCAGCCAAAATTCGCAGGAGACTGGAGAGAGGAGGTACGTCTAAACGCATGCATATGTTTTCCCCTGGTCTGAAAGAAAGTAAAACATTCTGAAAGACGTTGTGTGTGTCGCTTTTTACCATCAGGTGCAGAGGCGAGCGGCAGACACCACGACAGTGGGATGGCAAGAATTTGCCACCCACAGGCAAGAAGAAACGCCCTAAGAAGTTGTGAAAAAAGAAAACATTCTGTATATTTCCGTGCGTAACGACAGGTCGTTGGCTGAGTAAAAAACATTCATTCATGAAGGAGACTCAAGGCCCAAAATTCTCAGTACAGAGTAGGCCGACAGGAACGGACTGAGGTTATGTCTTTTTTTTGCAGTTCACGGTGGGAGCAAAACTAGAAATACTATTGGTGGAAGTTAGAAAAAACCTTGTCATTGGGACACAATGTCATTGGGGCGAAACTGTGTCAAAGCAGACGCTGCGAATGCAGTGTCTTCACTCTACTGCATGTTTCACTTCTAGTCATTTCACTTGCTGGGAGCGTGGACGATCGTGGGCTTGGAGATGGAGAGAGGTGAAAATCTGCAACAAGACTGGTAACAGTCGGAATTTTGGTGATCTCCGCCTTCATGTTTGTAGTCTTTTCGTCTGGTCACAGTTATGGTAAGACTGCGCAGCGGTTTCAGCGAACTAGGTCGCAACCAAGTCAGGGCATTGCTAGACTCAAGTAATTTTGGGCAGGCTCGCGATAACTGAATTCATAGGCATAGTGCAAGTGTAATTCTTTTTCTTTTTCTCGATCATGGGATTCAATTTCTTTTAATTAAACCGCTAGGAAGTTGTTTATCAGTGTCGTACACATGCTCATCAGATGGCCTTCCCACACTTTTATCGCATTTCTTTTTGCTGTCGAATTCATGATTCAGTTGAATGTTGTTGAAGTATGTGTAACGAAATTTTGTAATGTTTTCTATTTATGTGTGCAGACACAATAATTCGTAATAAAATTAATATTTACATGAATCATATATTCAGTTTCGTAATCAGTAGATCCTTCTAACAGAATTAATCATTGTGGAAATGTGCATACTTGAAATGCCACTTTGTTATTAAACTTGCATTAAATTCAACTCAGTTGCATAACTTCTGTAACGTGCCTACAACAAATAAAGCCTATGTTCGTCTGTGAAAATGGATTCGGTAAGCAACCTTAGCTATCAGTAATCGGTATCTAATTTGCGTAATACTGTGTGCATGTTCTATGAGCGTCCGTCTCACTGTCATTTAAACCCTCAACAGATCGTTACATGAAAAACGTAAAACTAACATTTGGATAAACTATCTGACTACGTATTTGAATAATAATTTACAAGTGATACAGAATCTGGTTTGTGGAACGGAATTTACTGGATTAGAGTACATCATATGTTGCGGTGTGACAGTACCTCTGTTTTCACTCTAAGTTTTGCACTCACCTCTTTAGATGACTGTCTTTTTCCGAGTGATTTACAGCAATTCGCAGCAGCAGCGGCCAAAGGTTATTGTTACTAAGAATGACTTTAATAAAAAATGAGTTTGCTTGGGTCCTGTTAACTACTAAATAACTTCTAAGAAGGGATTTCATAAATTAAGTCTATTTAAAAACTTCAGAAATCATCATGACCAACAACAGTTTGACAGGCGAAATGCCTGATAATGAGTATCAATAACGGCTGAGTGCCAGTTTAACAAATTATTTCAATTTCAAAGTTAGATTAACATTTAATAACCACAGCATTTTTGTGAATTAGCTGTGGAGAATGCTTATTATTATTTGGAAGATAAGGAGGCTTCTTTAACTGGCAAGCAAAAAATGCGATTATTGCAAACTCGGTCTAACAATCACGAGCCTAACCCTGCAATTGCGCTTTAAGCTGTGCCTGCGAATTTTACCTTGAATTACATCTTCAAGAGTAGTTAAGCCACCTAAATATTTCCTGGCCACATGAATGACATCAGGCCTCGAGTGTGGTAAGATCTGCCATCACCGACGTCAGGGCAGCGTGACACGTCTTCTACCTCTGAGCTCACGACCAACACTACTGACTCGTCTCACAACAGTGCTTAGAATCGCACTCCTATGTTTCACCCTCAGAGTGTTACTATCGGTATCTGAGTGCTTATTTATTTCCAACCTTACACAATGGAAAGAATAGCGTTCAGCTGGCTGTATTGTTTTCAATGCAATGAAGTGTTATGACACACTCCTTGCACTTCATTAAGCACTTAGATTTCAGGGAGTGATCTGCCTATCAGTAGGTAGAGCTGATGCAGATCAGGAAGTTCATATGCGCCACTTCGCATTTGTAACAGCGTGCTAGCATAGTGTGTGAGGTCGCAAGTTAGAACGCTGACGTTCGTGGGTTTAATGGTTCAAATGGTTCAAATGGCCCTGAGTACTATGGGACTTAACATCTATGGTCATCAGTCCCCTAGAACTTAGAACTACTTAAACCCAACTAACCTAAGGACATCACACAACACCCACGTGGGTTTGATCTATCATAAAATATTTTGTTTCTTTATTCTTGCTGTAATGTCATTTCTGATTACAGATAACAGCCTTCTTCACTCTTGTTACAGACAGATGACAAAGAGATTAAATACAGATAATATCTATCATACAAGTCGATTTCAAAAAGCGAGTTATAGGTCCTACATGTCGAGCCACGCTAAGACCATTGAGCAACAAGAGTGGTGCATTCTTAGAATGTCATGTTCCGGATCTCCTGCAGACACAATTCTGCTGCTGTACAAAAAACAGGAACTGATGCAACATTGTGTACAAGTCAAATGACGCGGAAATATGAAATGAACTTCAATGTTGGAGAACGTGGGACAGTGTGTTTCTTGAGGGAGAGACGTCTAGGTTTCACGCAGATTCACCTAGAAATTCTGGCGTCACATGGACCAATGGATTCATTGGAAGAATCCTAAGGAAATGCAATCCGAAGACAAAGGAAGTAGGTTACAGTACACTTGTTCGCCCACTGCTTGAATATTGCTCAGCAGTGTGGGATCCATACCAGATAGGGTTGATAGAAGAGATAGAAGAGTCGTCTACGATTCATTCAATATGGTCACGAGCCCAGGAGAGCCGCTGCAAGCGATGTCGTGCTTTTAGCGAAGGCATCTCGCGTCGGTCATCTGGTGTCGTAGCCCATTAAGGGCAAATTTCGCCGCACTGTCCTAGCGGATAAGTCCATTACAGGTCCCACACTGATTTCCGAAGTTACTTCACGCTGTGTAGCTAGACTGTTAACACTAACAACTCTCCACAAATGCCGCTGCCCTAGGTCGCTAAGTGACGGCCTTCGGCTACTGCGTTGTCCTTGGTAAGAAGTAATGCCTGAAGTTTAGTATTCTCGGCACACGCTTATCTCGCAATATTGAATGTCGTAACGATTTCCAAAATAGAATGTCCCATACGTCCTGCTCCAACTACCATTCTGCGTTCCAAACCTGATGATTCCTCTCACGCTCCCATAATAGGGTCGGAAACCTTTCCCCATGTATCATCTGAGTGCAAGTGGCATCTCCACCAATGTACTGCCCTTTTATTCCCTGTGTACGTGATACTAGCGCCATATGTATACCCATGACTTGTGTCACCTCAGCGTACGTCAATAACACTGAAATATTAGTTATTCAGATATTAAATTTGCAGCCATAAACCAGCACTTAATTTTGGACAGTATACAACGTTATACAACTAGCATTATCCTATTACGGCATTTTCGTCTAACGCTGTACGCACCGGACTATCACACCATTGTTGATGAGGTTACTGTTGCAGTGCGAAGTTCTTACATTCGCACCAGAAGTTATTGGCACAGTTACTGGTTGTAGGTTAAATAAAACATATATTCCAGAACAGAACCCCGACACGTGCCACCTTACATTACATAGGTTACAAATATGTCCAAATCATCTGTCCGTAAAGTAACATGCAGTGTTATGAAAATAAACATCGCTTTCCTGCATCCAAAAAAGTATTGGCACATGCACATGAATCGGACAGTGTCTTCGTTTTCTTCATTGACGTTCACCTTCTAATAGCTAGTGTGCAGCCCTTTAGCATCTATAACAGTGCGTAAACGCCTAAGAATGCTTTGTTTTAAATTCGGGGTGATACCAGGGGTAATTTTGGACCATTCCTCCAAGAGCACTTTCTCCAAGTCGTTTCTACCGGACAGACGCCTTTTTCTATGTGACAAGATGAGCCCACAGCTTCTCAATAGGGTTGAAATCAGGGCTCTGAGGTGGTGTTAGAACCCTTCTGGGGCCATTGTACAGTAACCATTCCCGGGTTTTCATAGCGGTATGTTTTGGGTCGTAGTCTTGCTGGAAACGAAACACCCCAGTAAGGCCCAATGTCTGTGCACTAGCGTGTAAATTACCTCGCAACACATCGATGTCTCTCATGTGATCCATTGTACAGTGGACTACAGCTACATTTCCAACGCCGGACGCCTCAATACAGCCCCAAACCATGATACCGCCCCCACCGTGTTTGACTGTGGGATGCATAATTTGATAATGAGGTGCGTATTCGGCTTGCGCCAAACTTTCTTTCCTGCGTCAGATCCGAACACATTGTACTTCGATTCGTCGCTAAGTATCACAGTGTTCCAAAACTCCATCAGCTTGCTCATGTAGTCCTTGGCGAACTGCAGGCGTTACTACCTGTTAAGCTCTTTCCTGGGAGAACGTCCATTCATGTCAGCGTCATTCAACACATTTCGTTTAGTTTGAACACTAACCGTCTTGTCGGACGTTGTTCAAAAATGGTTCAAATGGCTCTGAGCACTATGGGACTTAACATCTATGATCATCAGTCCCCTAGAACTTAGAACTACTTAAACCTAACTAACCTAAGGACATCACACAACACCCAGCCATCACGAGGCAGAGAAAATCCCTGACCCCGCCGGGAATCGAACCCGGGAACCCGGGCGTGGGAAGCGAGAACGCTACCGCACGACCATGAGATGCGGGCGGACGTTGTCTGAACAACTTCAGAAATAGCTGCTGCACTTGTAGCAGGTTCCTTCCGAGCAAGTGCGATGATACGGCGACGCTCTCGGGTTGTAAGCACTTTTAGACGTCCAGGACGACACTTGTTCACTGTTGCTCCAGTCTCTTTATATTTATGAATGATGGCTCGTACCGTGGTGTACCTAACAGACACCTCTGCTCCGATTTGTCGATAGCTTCTCCCTTGTGAATGGAGCAATACCACTCTCTCACGCAACGCCACTGAATGTTCCTTCTTCTTCGGCCTCATGCTGACCACTATCGCTCAATACAGCAACATACTAGCGACTGGGCCGTCAACGACACGCAGTGTCTATTGCGTCAGCAGATGGCGTTCCGGTACCTGAAAACCTAGCAATATACCGAGAAGCCACGCTCTGTGCCAATACTTTTTGTGAGCAGAGGACATACATCTTTGCCCTTAACATTGCATTTCTTTGTTAATAGTAGTCACTGTGGGCAGAACTGTAATGTCTGGTACGTGAGGTAGCACGTACATTTGCTGTGTACCGGAAGGTGCGGCGTTTGTAACCAGCAACGATAAATACGCACGTGTTCCAATACATTTTGGTGCGACTGTATCGTGCGGGTACCGAGTCCGAACCTCCTGCGCTAAGGCATACCACTGTCGATGTCATACTGTGAGATAGCTTGCGTCTTAAGATACCATTCGGCCCGTCCTATCCCACGCGTGACCAGCGTTCTGCACTTATGAGAAGAATTGTTCTTTCTGTGAAATTTGTTTTCAAAAGTGCCAGACTAAACGAGTTGTCATGTGGGGACGAGACAGTACGCAAGGTGACAGTTACTGAACTATGTTTGTTACAAACTGCAGTGTGCACACACTTTATTCAACATGTAAACCTCACCGCAGATATTCGGATATAGGTTATAACGCGTTTGATACGGCAACCATCATTGGTGATGATGTGGCGCAGACGAATAGCGAAATTCTGCATGACCCGCTAAAGTGTCGGACCATCGATGGTGTCGATGACCTACTGAACGGCTGTTTTCAACTCTGCAATGGTTTTGTGATTACTGCTGTACTCCAGAACCAGAGTGCGGTCCTCAAAGTGCTTCCCCAGGACATTAAACACTCTCCTGCTTCGATGGGGTCGAGCTCCGTCTTGCATGAAACACATCTTGTCGGAATCAGGGTCACTTTGGCTAATGACATTCCTAGACTCTGAGAAGCTCATCTGCAGAAACCACCACGGTTTTAGGAAACAGCGGTCATGCGAAACACAGTTGGCTCTCTTTGTGGATGATATACAACAGGCTCTAGATACCGGTTCCCAGGTTGATGCCATATTTCTCGACTTTCGAAAGGCGTTAGACTCAGTTCCGCACTGTAGCTTGCTCCAAAAAGTGCGCGCTTACGGTCTGTCCGATGACATGTGTGGTTGGATAGAAAGTTTTCTAACAGACAGGGAGCAGTATGTCGTCCTGAACGGGGTGGCTTCAACAGAAACAAGCGTAACATTAGGTGTTCCCCAGGGAAGCGTAATAGGTCCTCTGCTTTTTACGACTTACATAAACGATCTGGTTGATGGTATTGACAGCGACATTAGACTGATAGCCGATGATGCTGTAGTCCATAGGAAAGTAGTATCACGCGAAAGTTGTGAACAAATCAATGAGGATTTGCAGAAAATAAATGCTTCGTGTAATGACTGGCAGTTATCTCTCAATATTAGTAAGTGTAACCAACTGCGTATAACAAGGCGACAATCCCCATTAATATACGAGTACAAAATAAATGCCCAGTCTTTGGAGGCGGTAACATCCATCAAGTATCTGGGTGTGACTATTCGAAATGATCTCAAATGGAATGTTCAAATTACACAAGTAACAGATAAGGCCAACTCTAGGTTGAGGTTTATTGTTAGAATCTTGAAGCGATGCAGTCCTTCAACAAAGGAAATACCTTGGGTGTGGTTCAAGAGATTGAGAAGGTCCAAAGAAGAACGGCAAGATTCGTGACTGGTACATTTAGCCATCGCGAGAGCGTTACAAATGTCATAGAAAGTTTGAAGTGGGACACACTTGTAGATAGAACGCGCACTAAACGGAAGGGGCTGCACACTAAATTCCGAAATCCGATCATCAAAAATGGTTCAAATGGCTTTGAGCACTATGGGACTCAACATCTTAGGTCATAAGTCCCCTAGAACTTAGAACTACTTAAACCTAACTAACCTAAGGACATCACACACACCCATGCCCGAGGCAGGATTCGAACCTGCGACCGTAGCAGTCCCGCGGTTCCAGACTGCAGCGCCAGAACCGCACGGCCACCGCGAAATCCGATCATCGCCGAGGATGTCGAGCATATATTATTACCACCAGCTTCCAAATCGCGCAGTGATCACCATTCAAATATAAGGGGAATTAGAGCTCGTTCAGACAGTCGTTTTTCCCTCGAGCGATCCGCGAGTGCAACAGAGAGGGGGAAATATGACTTTTGCGGGAATTGTGCCCTCCGCCACACACCGCTTGGTGGCTAGCGGAGTATATATGTAGATGTAGGTGGTAATGAAATCATCTTCCAAATCCTTCACGTACCGTTTGGTAGTCACCGTACCATCAAGAAATATTGTACCGCTTATTCCGTGACTGGACATAGCACACCACACAGTCACCCTTTGAAGGTGAAGAGATTTCTCGATCGCGAAATGCGATTTCTCAGTCCCCGAAATGCGCCAATGTTGCTTATTGACGAAACGATCCAAATGAAAGTGGGCTTCATCGCTAAGTAAACCATACTAATTTCCATCATGCCCCGCGGCCAGCCGTGCAATTTGAGGGTCCCTAACGCAAACCGTTCAGAAATTATGAAGACTTTATTTCGTATAGTTTAATAATTGTCACACTGCAGTTACAAGAAAATAAAGTCAGCAAAAAAATTAGACGAAAAAAAGGAGCGTGAGATTTAAACTTGCCAGTAGTTTTATTTAGAACGAAACATGGATTCAAGCGCATTATTTTGTGAATAAATGCTGTCGAAATAATATCGTCCAAGGCGCACAGTCACACAAAAGTGTTACTGTACGTTTACTTGTTGTGCTATGCATTGCGTAGCGTATGGCAGCTCTCCAATTCTAACGATACTTGTGCGTGCACTACTACTTCCTAACTGGCCGAGCGGCTCTAGGAGCTACAGTCTGGAGCTGCGCGACCGCTGTGGTCACCGGTTCGAATTCTGCCTCGGGCATGGATGTGTGTGATGTTCTTAGGTTAGTTAGGTTTAACTAGTTCTAAGTTCTAGGGGACTGATGACCTCAGCAGTTAAGTCTCACAGTGCTCAGAGCCATTTAAACCATTTGAAATTCCTAACCTCGTTCCTACCTTCCTGCCTTTCTCGAGTGTGAACATGATGGTGCTGTTACTCTCAATGTCTAACCAGCTCGACTTTTCAGGTAGTAAATGGGGCAATTTACAATTGCATCGGGGAGCATTTTAGTTGGCACTGTAACTTTCGATAAAGAGAAGTAAGTTATGGAGTCGAAAAATACTATACTATACACTATTTGATACAAAGCATCCAGATATCTATCAGTGGGCATTAATATGGGGAGTCTCCATTCGCCGGCCTCCGTGACCGAGCGGTTCTAGGCGCTTCAGTCCGGAAACAGCGCTGCTGCTACGGTCGCTGGTTCGAATCCTGCCTCGGACATGGATGTGTGTGGTGTCCTTAGGTTAGTTAGGTTTAAGTAGTTCTCAGTCTAGGGGACTGATGACCTCAGATGTTAAGTCCCATAGTGCTTAGAGCTATTTGAACCATTTGAGTCTTCACCCCTCGCCTTCCTGAAGGCTTGAAAGCAGGTGGGGACACTTCCAATGTTATGTCCAAATGTCTGTGGACAAATGGCAGACCGTTCTTCCTCAAGAGCCGAAATCGGAGAAGGTTATGATGTGGTCTGGAGTGCAGTCGACCTCATCCCACAGTGCTCCATTGGGCTGAGCTCGGGACATTGGGCAGGCCAGTTCATTTCAGAAATAATGTTGTTCCCAGACCACTGCCTCACAGAATCTGCTTCATGACAGGTTACATTGTTCACGTCCCTCAGTGTTTAGCGTTTTCTTAAATATAACAAAGAGACCTCACCCTAATCACAGATAACAGCCAGTACTCTATCATCGTCTTCTCTATATTTCACTGCTGGCACTACACATGATAACAGATAACGCTCACCAGGCATTTGCCAAACTCTAACGATTCCATCGGATTGCCACAGTGTATAGCGTGATTCATCATCCCATATCACTCGTTTCCAGTCATCCACTGTCTACTCGCTTCATCTTTACACCAACTCCAGCATCAGCTCTGTCTATAGGAATGTGTGGCCCCTGAGCAGCTGCTCCACTGTTCCATCCCATTCTTTCACAACTCCGTACACAGAGCCATTGTGTCAGCTGGACAGCCGGTAGCACTATGCAACTCACCAGAGTTTCCTTCCGTTGCTTTCATGTTTCATACCATTTTTACAACCCTAATTGAGGCGATCTGCTTTACAGATTGATTCCATATTTCTGGGTTTCCGGAAGGCTTTTGGCACTGCGCCACACAAGCGGCTTGTAGTGAAATTGCGTGGCTATGGAATATCTTCTCAGTTACGTGACTGCAGTCGTGATTTCCTTTCAGGGATTCCCGATTGTGAATCCCCAAATAACATTAATTCCTATCCAGGTGAGACCACCCAGAATAGGTGCCTACTATAATGCGCAATAGTTATTAATACTGACAGCCCTCGATAAAAATGTGCTGCTAACAGCGTTAAATTAGTTTTTCCGTCCATACGATCTAAAAGTTACTGTTCACTTAGAGTTTCCATCAGATTCAATGTCTCTCTGTTTGTAAGTATTTCTCCACACTGTATTGTCCGCTCCGATAGCTGAATGGTCAGCGTGCCGGACTGCCGTCCTAAGGGGCCCGGATTCGATTCCCAGCTGGGTCGGGGATTTTCTCCTCTCAGGGACTGGGTGTTGTGTTGCCTTCATCATCGTTTCATCCCCATCCGGCGCGCAGGTCGCCCAATGTGGCGTCCAATGTAATAAGACCTGCACCCAGCCGGCCGGACCTGCTCCGCAAGGGGCCTCCCGGACAATGATGCCAAACGCTCATTTACATTTCCACACTAAATTAAATCAAATTGGTCAGTGCGAAACTTCAAGGCTATACTCACTGCAACATATAACACGGTCCAGTCACCTTACTGTGACCACCGCCTGTGCTCGACGTCAATGTGCAATAACCACTCCAGGCAGCAGATGGCAACACTAGCAGTGGAGCGTGTATAAAACGTACCGGGGAGACTCAAGAAACAGTGCAGTCGTTGTCGTGATGCAGAAACTGTGCGACTCATTTGATGTCCAAAAGGTTATGACCGTTGGCTTTCGGATCGAAGGTGCAAGCATTTCCGAAACGGCTAAGTTTGTAAACTATTCGTGTGCCACTGTGATTAAACTGTACCGTGCATCCAAAAGCTTCTCTGAGCCTTCTGTGCTGCACCACGTGAAGTATCTCATAGGGGTGAACGACGGCTACGCAGATGTGTGTGGATGAATAGACATGCAGCTGTTCAGGTTCAAAATGGTTCAAATGGCTCTGAACACTATGCGACTTAACATCTATGGTCATCAGTCCCCTAGAACTTAGAACTACTTAAACCTAACTAACCTAAGGACATCACACAACACCCAGTCATCACGAGACAGAGAAAATCCCTGATCCCTCCGGGAATCGAACCGGGGAACCCAGGTGCGGGAAGCGTGAACGCTACCGCACGACCACGAGCTGCGGACAGCTGTTCAGGAACTAAATGCCCACCTGAAGCGAAGGGCTACCGAAAATGTGTCCTCAGCGAATGTTGCTGTGTTTGGGCTTACACACTTGGCACCTGGATCATTCACCCATGCTGTCTCCTGTTCATCAGCGGCGAATACTGGAATTGGGGCGTCACTAACACAAATGGACGTCCACTGGGTGGCAATAGGATGCGTTTCCAGATGGATCACATACTATGATCCATCTGACACAAACGTCTGAAAGTAAACACCCTGCACCAATTCTCGGAAGTGTCCAGGTCAGAGGAGAGAGTCTTACGGTCTGAGGAACGTTTCCGTGGCATTCTCCGGGTGACCTCGTCATTCTAGAAGGCACAGTGGATCAACACAAGTACGTATCTGTACCTGTGGACCGTGTCCACCTCATCATGCAGCTCGGTTTTCCTCGGCGCGATGGCGTCTACCAGCGCGACAATGCAGTGTGTCACACAGCATGCAGAGTACGTGCATGGTTCGAAGAACACCCGCATGAGTTTACCCGTGAGCACCGAAATTCTCGGATTTAAGTCCAGCCGAGAATCTGTGGGACCACATCGATCGGGCTGCTCGCGCCGTGGGTCATCAGCAGAGGAACCTAGCACACCTGCCTACGGTACTGGAATCGTCACCTCCAGTACCTCATTGACTGTCTTCCTGCACGTTGTAAGGAGTTCATTAGGGGTTCATTACTATTCGCTGTCGCACTTGAGCAGATGTAATTTCTATGGATTGCTCACGCGCTGCCTGCAGTATGGAATATCTATGCTACAATAGAATCGCAGGTCAGACCAGTGTTGGTAGTCAGTCGAATTTAGTAGCTCGCAGAGAGCAATCGTGTTTTGTAGCTCACACAGAGCACTTGAGGTATAGAGCTCGGACAGGACAGTGCAGGGGTTGACCTGTGCTGGGCTGGTCGTGCAGAACGGTGGCGGTGCCTGAGCGATGTGGTACAAGGTAAAAAGAAAAAAAAAAATATTGTTCTTTGTTGCCGCGCGCATATGTTAATTGCCACAACTGATTTAACCACAATTGTAATGTTAAAGTCCCATGTAATTCCGTGCAGAAATGTTTCAATAATAACTTTCCTTCTGAAGAAAAGTTTTGCCAGTCATTTATCTGGATTTAAATATTTTACGAATTTTTCCTGTGCATGCTCATGTTGATTAAGCAAAAGAAAATCAGTTTTTTTCCTACAAATGACAATCTGGTGGCCAGCATTGCACTGGGATGTGCCAAAAATTTCTTATAGAAGCAGATATATAGATAGCGTTATCTGGCAGCATCATTGTGAGGTAAGAATTTTTCAGTTTATTCAGGATGATTTGACAGGGCCATGACGCAGCGCTGCTGACGTCAAAACTTACTAATCTCGATATGCAGTCAGTCTTTAGTGGAAAGTCACATTAAATCTCGAAATATTATTATTGGAAAGAAATTTCACTATTGGGAACTTAAACGAGATTTTCCTGTTGGGAGGTTACTCTAAATGCGGATATTATAATTTTTTTCTGTTGGGAGGTTGCAACGTCCTAGCTGCAGAAGTTGGTTATTCAGGCTTTTGATAGGTGGTCAGGTTAATCTGATTGCAGATTGCACAGTTTATGACCTCATATCACCAAACTGCCAATCACAACATACTTGTTGCATCTATTCAGAAAAACAAGAAATACACGTAATGCGTCTCGTAGAGCATATGAATCGATCTGCCCAGCTGTCTTTTACCACCACAATTAAATTCCACATTAAATGTCTCCACGAACTGTGTCTTGCAACGACACGTTTTCCCTAATTCTATAGCCGGATTCAATGACAATCCAGTCAAGATATGGACTGCCGCAAAATGGAATAGTACGTTTGTCTCGCAAGTACACAGGTTAAGGACTGGCCCATAACAATATCCATTTCGTCTTTATTTTCTGCAGCAGTGGCGTCCCCACATTTTGTGCTGCTGGTATTCCCGATCTGCTCTCGTTGTTCACGCAGCCTACTGCCAGGTAATTTCTTCTTACAGTATTACGAGAAACAGGACTTCAGCCGCCTTCAACACTGATTTAGTTCACTGCCTGTAAAGAGGCTGAAGTTCTGTATCCTGTAATACTGTATCTTTACGACGCTGTGCCACCAGTGCTGGCCGGCAGAACAGACACTTAACTTCAGTAATTTCTTCTTCTTCATTATGTAGCTTCTGCAACTTATTTTTACAAACTTTGAAACATCCCCTTCGAAAAATTTTATAAATGACAGTGCTGGAAAACCTCTAAATTATTTGATTTTCAAACAGCCGAGCAAAACTACACATACTCAGACATTTCTCTCTCTACTTATTCTGATCAGCACTAAATTGACACACAATATTTTTAGCGCAACGCAATCTGACTTTCAATAATCGCTACAAAAGAATGGCCGTGACTAACAATAACCTATACCTTTCATAAATCACTTACCTCACAAAAATCTTCGTTACTCAAACTAAGGCAACACAGCGTGCGCCAATACTGCCAGCTGAATAAAAGATTCGAACTACTGAAGGCACTAACTACTGATAGGCTATGATAGAGAACTAACAATGTATTTACCTTAATAATATTGAAAAGTCATAATATCCCGTATTACAGATGTACTGTTTCTGATGGACACACGTCCAGATCGTCCGCTCTCAGAATTCTGCCATCTCGCTCCTCACGTCAACCACTGCTGGCGACTCACCTCCAACTGCGCAAAACTACACGCTGTTCACATCTAACTG
Source organism: Schistocerca americana (assembly GCF_021461395.2). Lineage (NCBI taxonomy): Eukaryota > Metazoa > Arthropoda > Insecta > Orthoptera > Acrididae > Schistocerca > Schistocerca americana. The sequence continues at coordinate 556,308,330 of NC_060124.1, read as the reverse complement.
CCCAACACTACAGTAGCAAATATTCCAACAATGCAAACCAGCCACAGACTTCACACAGCACAATCAGTGATTTTCATAGAGAGCGCTACGTGGCGTTACCAACACAAAAACCTAAACAGCCTACTTACAAGTTTATACCTTTAAATTGGAGTTATTTATACTTCTATTTTCCTCTTTCCTTCAAATGTCATTAAACTGTTACATAATGTGTTTCCTTATACAGAAAGCAAACGTAATATGTACGTTTATTGCCACCTGCAGTTTACTGCTGACGTCAATTAACTTTTACAACACAAAATTGCGTATTTACGACAGAAACGCTTAGAACAACGACAACAGTAGGTAAGCTGCATTACTCAGTTAATTGCTCTAGTTTTATTTAATAACTGCCGGGCAGCTAAAAGACTGACACAATAAATATTTACATGCCTGACACTAAATGCGTTACCGCAGTTGAAGAACATAAGAAATGATCTTTACAGAGCAAGAGCAAGAGTTCGATTTGGTGTTACACGAGATTTAGGAAACTGAGGGATGATAGGAACAGAGAAGTCAGTTCTGCTGCAGCGCTAGCACGTCGCGTGTATTATCTGACTACGTCTGACCCTTCAGTTTGTCCCAAAAGAAGAGAAATGAGGCGAGCTTGGAGGCTAGGGGAGTTTACTTCACAAAAATCTTCGTTTCTCAAACTACTACAATACAGCGTGCGCCAGTACTGCCAGGTGAATAAAAGATTCTAACTACTGAAGGCACTAACTACTGATAGGCATAGTTAGCAAATGAAAGATTTTGATAGAGAACAATCAATGTATTTACCTTAATAATGTTCAAAAGTTCTAATATATATATCAGTTCATGACATCCAGTCTTACAAATTTCGTTTTTCTGGCGGACACACGTCTAGATCGTCCGCTCTCAAAACTCTGCCATCTCTCTTCCCACATCCACCACTGACGCTACGCGCTGTTCACATCCAACTGTCCAACACTACAATAGCAAAAATTCCAACAATGCAAACCAGCCACAGACTGCACACAGCACAGTCAGTGATTTTCATACAGAGCGCTACGTGGCGTTACCAACATAAAAACCTAAACAGCATACTTACAACTTCATTTTGCGTCAATCAGTCTTTTGAATGGTTTGATACTACCAGCATCAATTCTTTTCCAGTTTCAACTTTCTCGTCTCAGAGTAGCACTTGCAACAAAATTCTAAATTATTTGCTGGGTGTAATCCAATCTCTATCTTTCTCTACATTTTTACCCCCTACAACGCCCTCTGACACCATGATGTCTTAAAAGATATCCTATTATCCTCTCCCTTCTTCTTGTCTCTGTTTCCCAAGTATTCCCTTGCTCTCCGATTCTGCGGAGAAACTCCTCATTTCTTATCTTATCAGTACACCTATTTTTCAAAATTCTTCCATACTATAACATCTCAAACGCTTCGAGTCTCTTCTTTTACGATTTTCTCACGGTCCATGTTTCTGCACTGTACAATGTTGTGCTCCAAACGTACATTCTCAGAAATTTCGTCCTCCAACCATTAGCTCAGATAGATCCCCCCTTTGGGAGTTCTCTTTCCCGCTCAGGAATATTTTTTTGAAATTCTCCTGTTCTTATTATGTCCACCAGTATTAAAATTAAGTACTGATAGTAGTCATTGGCGAACCGTCACCGTGGTAAGAGTGCACTGAAGGCCGCCATAAGAGGGGACACTTGTCTGAAGTGGTAGAAGAAGAAACAGGAGTCGACATAGATGCCATAGGGGATCCAGTATTAGAATAAGAATTTACAATTGCCAAGAGCCTTGGAACACATAACGGAGTAAGGCAGAAAGACAAATTTCCATCATCATTTCTAAAATCTGAAACATCCCCTTAGAAAAATTTATAAATGACAGTGCTGGAAAGCTTCTACATTACTTGATTTTCAAACAACTGAGCAAAAGTGAACGTACTCAGACATTTCTCTCTTTACTTATTCTCATCAACACTAAACTGACACACAATATTTTTAGCGCAACGCAATCTGACTCTCAATAATCGCTACAAAAGAATGGCCCTGACTAACAGTAACCTATACCTTTCATGAATCACTTACCTCACAAAAATCTTCGTTACTCAAACTACTGCAATACAGCGAGCGCCAATACTGCCAGCTAAATAAAAGATTCTAACTACTGAAGGCACTAGCTACTGATACACATAGTTAGCAAATGAAAGATTTTGCTGGAGAATAAACAATGTATTTACCTTAATAGGGTTGAAAAGTCATTATATATATATATATATATATATATATATATATATATATATATATCAGTTCATGCCATCCAGTCTTACAATTTTCCTTTTTCTGACGAGCACACCTCCAGATAGTCCGCTCTCAAAACTCTCCCATCTCTGTCCCCACATCCACCACTGCTGGCCGCTCACCTCCAACTGCGCATGTTCACATCCAACTGCCCAACACTACAATAACGAATATTCCAACAATGCCAACCAGCCACGGACTGCACACAGCACAGACAGTGATTTTCATACAGAGCGCTACGTGGCGTTACCAACATAAAAACCTAAACAGCTTACTTACAAATAATTGAGGGAAGTGGCAACGAAACGACTATTCAAGCTGGTGTATAGAATGTATGAGTCTGGTGATATGCCATCTAACCTTCGGAGAAACGTCAGCCTCACAATGCCGAAGTTTCCAAGAGCCGGCGGGTGTGGGGAATATTGCACAATCAGCTTAACAGCTCATGCATCGAAGTTACTAACCTGAATAATATACAGAAGAATGCAAAACAAAATTGGGGATGTGTTAGATGACGATCAGCTTGGCTTAAGGAAACGTAAAGCCACCAGAGAGGCAGTCCTGGAGTAACAATTGATAAAGGGTGCAAGACTACAGGAAAATGAAGACACGCTCGTGGGATCTATCTACCTAGAAAAAGCTCTCAACAATGTCAAATGGCACGAGGTGACGAAATTCTGAGGAAAATATGGCTAACTATAGCGAGAGATGGGTAATATACAGTAAGTACAAGAGCCAAGACGGAACAATAAGAGTGGTAGACCAAGAACGAAGAGCTCGAATTAAAAAATATGTATCGGCTTTCGCCCCTACTGTTCGATCTGTATATCGAAGAAGCAATGACGGAAATAAAAGTTCCAGAGTGGATTTAAAAGTCAAGGTGAAAGGATACGAATGATAAGATTCGTCGATGCCATTGCATTGCTACCCACAGTGAACGTGAAGAAGAATTAAAGGATCTACTGAATGGAATGAACAGTTTAATGAGTCAAGAATACAAAGGATGTAGACGGTATAAGCTTCTGGAAAATGTGCATGAATGTGAACGAGTTCGAGGAAATTGGTTTCGTCGTAATGAATCGTGTGTCGAATCAAATGGTGGGCATTTTGAACACTTATTGTAGTACTGATGTAACAAAAAAGAAAGTAAAGTTGTTTTTATTTTCGTTAGGTACTGTTGCAGAAAAGGAAAATAATCTAAGTTTAATTTTCGTTGTGGAGTTTTAAAAAGCGGCAAGAGTTGATTGTAACAAATGCACAACAAATTACGTGGTAAGTGGTTGATTTTGTAGTGAGGGAAAAACATTTCATTTGAAGCTACCTTTTCTTTTCTACCACGACCTTCGTTATGGTAATGTTGTAAAAGAGAAAACGTCTGGTTAAGTCACTGTTTACGTAAAATGAGTTAACACGTTCTTGACGACCCAATGACTGTCTAAATTGCTTGTTTCGGTAGTTGCTACCCGCCGCTCCTCGTCGTTGTACATGTCCAATGTTTACATTGCTCTGGTTCACCCGTCACCTTTCTCTGACCGCCGCGTCGATATCGATAATGCAGTACCCAGGTGGTGTACCATCAGTTGACAATGTAAACAGAAATGCGTCGACTATCAAACCTACAAATATTTATCTTTTAGGAATACAAAAATAAAGAACGTGATACAACGATATTTCAGTAGACTTCTTTGTCAAGCACACCGGCTTGTAGAATCTGTGCAATTTTACAAAAGGCTCTGAGCACTATGCGACTTAACTTCTGAGGTCATCAGTCGCCTAGAACTTAGAACTAGTTAAACCTAACTAACCTAAGGACATCACAGACATCCATGCCCGAGGCAGGATTCGAACCTGCGACCGTAGCGGTCGCTAGGTTCCAAACTGTAGCGCCTAGAACAGCACGACCACTCCGGCCGGCTATAATTTTACAGCTTATACCGTTTTCACCCTGTAGACTGAGCGTAAGTTAAAGAAAGACGAAAGTAATTAGAAGTAGCAGAAATGAGAACAGCGAACAGCGGGAAAATTAGCACCAGGATTGGTGGTAAAGATGTGGATGAAGCTAAGAAATTGCGCTACCTAGGAAGTGAAATAATCCATGGCGGACGGAGCAAGGAGGACATAAAAAGCAGACTAGAACTGGCAAATACGGAATTCCTGCCCAAGAGAAGTCTACTAGTACGAAATATGGTCTTAATTTAATGAAGAGATTCCTGAGAATGTACGTTTGGAGCACAGCATTGTACGGTAGCGAAACATGGACTGTGGGAAAACCGCACAAGAAGAAAATCGCTGCATTTGAGATGTGGTGCGACAGAAGAGTGTTGAAAACTAGGTGTATTCATAAGGTAAGGAGTGAACAGGTTCTCCGGGAAATCGTCGGGGAACGGAATATATGAGAAACAGTGAAAAGAAGAAGGGACAGGGTGGTGGGACATCTGTTAAGACATCAGGGATAACTTCCATGGTACTAGAGGGAGCTGCAGAGGGTAAGAACTGTAGAGGAAGACAGAGACTGGAATGCGTGTACTTCCGGCAAATAACTGAGGACGTACGTTGCAAGTGGTACTCTTGAGATGAAGACGTTGCACTGGAGAGGAATTATGGCGGGCCGCATCAAACAAGTCACAATACTGATTTCTTAAAAAGAAAGAGAAAAAGGTAAAGCCTTGGGAACCTGTGTGTAGTTTAGCGAGTAGGAAAGAGATACTGTCGATGAGGTAAGCATTCTGGAGCATTTGGATGACTCAATTGATAAGAGCATCTCCCATGCAACGCAAAAACAGTGTTAGATTCTATGTTCGGTACACAGTTACCCTATCAGGTGGTTAGGCACCTTGGATAACTTCATACAAAAGTTGACTTGATCAGCTAGCTGAAGATTTCTGGATTACGTACAAGCAGATCGAAACTGACAGCAGCGCATTTCTTTTAGAACAACTTCTCCTGCACCCCAGTCTCAGTCGTGGCTCAGCAGTCGTTTCTTGCAACAGAATTACTACAAGTTATGCAACTCTAGTGGGAAACAAGATGGGAGCATATCTTATCTAGGTAGTCGGTCGAGCCGCGTGTGGCATCACTGCAGTACGTGATAACAGGTAAGGTCTCAGTGACGCAGGCGCGAACTGATAGCGACGTCAAACTCGATGGCACGCTACTGTTAAAGCAAGTGCCAGCGACTCTTCAGTGTTGTAACATCGAGCAATACGTCAACACGTTAATAGCAGTCATACTAAAAGCAAAAACGGCTTAATTCCTATTCTCTGATTCTTAACTGTTATGTTATAGCACTTTCGTTTTTTTCCTCAGTGCTTGTTTCATTCAACTCTAGTTCTGGTGACATAAACAAGAACTTTTCATTTCTACTCTCATTATACTTACGAGTTTATGCAATTTCCCATTCCTAAGAAAATATTGCATCTTTCAGCGCGTCTGTGTTCCAGGTAATCATTGCTTGCTTTTCGCTTCTCCCATTGCGTCCCTGACTGGCTGTTAGTTTTCATCCTTCTTTAACCTGTTCACTGTAAACACAATAAAATAATAAACTACTTTCATCCTTCGATATGTCCAGTATCAAGTTTTGGGGAGATCCATGAAATAACTAACTGTAACACACAAATGAAACGAAATCAAGGAATACATTCCAAGGATTTTATTTTTGACAAAACTTCCAAACGTATGGAAATGACTACATGCTTCCGCCCACGATTGTAAATGCTATTTGTATTTACGGAATCATACGTAGAATCACGATATGACGTGTGGTGTAATTGTGCGTGTGTTCAGCAAGATTACAATAAAATTAAGTACTATTAATGTAACATGAGGTTTTATTTAATCGCTGCTTTTTCCGATTAATGAACGTTAAAGAAATCTCGACCTGGGAACGTGTAGCAATATTGTCTATCAAGCAGTGTGAAGGACACTAAGTTCAGTCACAAAATTAATCATTTATAACCAACAAACAAGCTCAATCTATGACAAGTAATCTGAAGTAAACAAGAGTAATGATTTTTAGTAATTTCAGTGCTGTTATTTAAAAAACTCTTTGATAGTTGCAGATCGTTCATAAAAATTAACGCTACTGTAATCTCGATGTGGCAACACTTTTCTTCAAGCAAAATGAACAGCTTTGTCAAGCAATACCACACGTGCACCACACTAATGTATTTTCCTGTGAAAGTATTCCATAAAAGTTGTTACAAAATTACCAGTCTTCATACATTAGCAGATAAGAATTTATATCAAGTAAAATTTGCATTCATAGAAGTTCGATGTACTCACAGTATAACTGGAATTTATTACCTCAGAGTGGGTTCTCAGCCACTACCACACAATTATTATTGCAATTATAACCAACAACATTTAAGTCTGTATAGAAAATCAGTTTAAAACTGCCGCTGCAGTATTTCACTAAGATGGCGGCTAACATTAGACAATCACTTATCGATTCTGCTTTAGGCTGTGTTTTACTCGTAATAAATAATATATCTTAAAAATCTTTTCTCACCTGACAGTTACAACGGGCTCTTTGGTTAAAAAAATGTGGCCAATTTTGTTTACTACCAGAGGCCACTTTCGAAATTTAGGTCATTTTCTGGTGCAGATATGGATACCGGACACATGCTGTCAGAAGTGTACATCAAACCTCACATCCCATTCGCATTTTCTAATCGTCAGATCAGTCTCCTAACAGATTCCCGAAAACCATTCTTACATAACTCTTTGCAGCCATGTTTTTAGAAGTGAACGCAGAAAAGCGCAAAGTTTACTCCCAAATAGTGTAGCACATACTCTTTGGCGGACACTTTCGTTCGTATTCTTGCAGATACATGTGGCTGGACTGCCAACAGCTGTCTATGCGTCGATTATGGAAATTAATTATAAGGTTGTCCTGACACTCATACATTGTGTAAACGTGCATCGGATGTGACTTCTGAATAAACTTCTAGGAGAACATATCCGAATCCGTTTCTGCTCCTTAAATTTACTTATACTCGAAACTGGCCTTTAAGACATTGTAATCAAATCCAAAACAATAACAAAAAAGAGAAAGAAGCCTTTCCTCAATATGAAAAAAGTGATGGATTCAACGCTATAAGAACGCACTCAGATTTGAAATAATTTGGTGGCTTTGCATTGGTTCCTAATAATTTTTGTAGATTCCAAGATCGTACAATTCTAAGAGAGAGAAAGATTACAAAAAATAAAACAATTCTAACTGCGTACATGTTTAACAAAAGCACATTACAGTGAAGAGTCTGAATCACTCCATCACATAATTTGAAGATGTTTGCGTACAGCAATAAAAGTTGGCAAATATACACTAAAGCGCCAAAGAAACTAGTATAGCCATGCGCATTCAAATAAAAAGATATGTAAACAGACAGAATACGGTGGTGCGATCGACAATGCTTATATAAGACAACAAGTGTCCGGCGCAATTATTAGATCGGTTACTGCTTCAACAATGGCGAGTTATCAAAATTTAAGTAAGTTTGAAAGTGGTGTTATAGTCGGCGCACGAGCTATGAGGTCACAGCATATTCGAGGTAGCGATGTGGTGAGGATTTTCCCGTACGACCATTTCACGAGTGTACCCTGAATATCAGGAATCCGGTAAAGCATCAAATCTCCGATATCGCTGCTCCCGGAAAAGGACCTGCAGGAACCGAACGAATGGTGGGCCATCAACGAGTGTCAGCGTGCGAACCGTTCAACGAAACATCATCGAGATGGGCTTTCGGAGCCGAAGGCCCACTCGTGTACCCTTGATGACTGCACGACACAATGATTTACGCCTCGCCAGGGCCGTAAACACCGAGATCGGACTGTTGATGACTGGAAACGTGTTGCCTGGTCGGAGGAGTCTCGTTTCAAATTGTATCCAGAGGATGGACGTGTACGGATATGGAGACAAGCCCATAAATCCATGGACCCTGCATGTCAGTAGGGGACTGTTGAAGCTGGTAGAGACTCTGTAATGGTGTGGGCCTTGTGCAGGTGAAGTGATATTGGACCCCTTATATGTCTAGAGGGCCCCTGATACTTCTAGATACGACCCTGACAGGTGACACGTACGTAAGCATTCTGTCTGACCACCTACATCCATGTCCACAGTGCATTCCGACGGACTTGGGCAATTCCAGCAGGACCATGCATAACCACACACGTCCAGAACTGCTGCACAGTGGCTCCAGGAACACTCTTCCGAGTTTAAACACTTCCGCTGGCCACCAAACTCCCCAGGCATGAACATTATTGAGCATATCTCGGACGCCTTACAACGTGCTGTCCAGAAAAGATCTCCACCCCGTCGTACTCTTCCTGATTTATGGACAGCCCTGCAGGATTCATGGTGTATTTCCCTCCAGCACCACTTCAGACATCAGTCGAGTCCATGTCACGTCGTGTTGCGGCACTTCTGCCAGCTCGCAGGGGCCCTAGACGCTGTTAAACATATGTAACAGGTTGTCTGGCTCTTCTTTGTCGAGCAGAAGCTGCGTAACACATACGTTGGCTGCATCAAGTGTAAGAGTTAGAGCTTAAAAGAACTCTGAAAGATTTGTGATATTTTAGAAGGAATGTTTAACATTCAGTCGGAATTTCTAAAATCATTGGAGACATTATGAATGAAACAAGTCTATGAGACTGGCAACATACCAACAGATTTTCGGAAAAATATCGTCCTCACGATTCCGAAGATACCAAGCGCGGATAAGTGGGAGAACTATATGGCACATTCAGCCGAATAGCTCATGCATCCAAGATGGTGACAACAATAACATACCGAAGAAGGGAACAGAAATTTGAGAATGTGTGGAAAGACGCTCACCAGAGAGGCAGCTCTGCCATTGCGCTCGAAATGAAAGCAAGAGATAAGAAAAATCAAGACTCGTTCAAAAGATCTGTGGAGCTGTACATGTGTTCGGCAATGTAAAATGAAGCCAGGTGTTCTAAAATTCTCGGGGAAAGACGTTTAAGCTGTAGGCAAAGACGATCAAAATTCTCAGAAAAATACGTGTAAGCTATGGAGAAAGGTAATACACAGTATGTACAAGAGCCAAGAAGGAAACATAAGTATGGAAGACCAAGAACGAAGAGCTCGCTTTAAAAAGGGTGTAAATTTTATCGAAGGTCCAATTACGGAAATAAAAGGATGGTTCAAGTGTGGGATTAAAATTCAGTTTGAAAGAATATCAACGATTATATCAAGACACACTAACGGAAATGAACAGTATACTAATCACAGAATATGGAAAGGACAGTAAACTCAAGAAAGACGAAAACAATGCGAAGTATCAGAAATGAGAATAGCGAAAAGCTTAGTATCAAAACACGTGATCACCAAGTAGACTAAATGAAGGAATTCTGGTATCTTGGAAGCAAAATAACCCATGGCGGATGAAGCAATAGGGACAGAAAAAGCAGACTAACGTAGGCGATGAGGGCATCCCTGACAAATAAAAGTCTTCTGTAGTATCAAACATAGGCCTTAATTTGAGGAAGACATTTCTGAGTATGTACGTTTGGAGCACAGTATTGTATGGTAGTGAATCGTGGATGTGTAAAACGTGAATAAAAACGAATCAAAACGTTTGAGACATGGTGGTCCACAATAACGGTGAAACTTAGGTGGACTCGTCAGATAACGAATGAGCAGGTTTTCCACAGAATCGGCAAAGAAAGGAACATACAGAGAACACTAACAAGATGAAGGGACACGCAGCTAAGACATGTGTAAGCACACTAGGGAATACCTGCCAAGGTATTAGAGGTAGCTTAGAGGGGAGAAACTGTAGAGGAAGACAGAGATTCAAAAACATTCTACACATATTTCGTGACATTGGGTGCAAGAGCAGCTCTGAGTTGAAGAGCTTGGCACAAGAGAGGAATTTGTGGTGGACCGCATCAAATATGTGAGAAGACTGATGATCCAAAATAAATGAATAAATAATAAATAGAATATGAGCGAAACTGATAGACATCTTTTGAGCAGGAGTCATTTTTTTGTCTGTGCTAATCGGCTTCTCACATCCTCCTTGCTTCGTCCATCAACGGTTAATAAATAAATAAATAAAATATGTATATTCGGATTTTTATCATTGTCGCGGACCAGAGATAAATTAAAAAAATTTGCACTTTTGATTATGATTTTCAATTCAATAGTTTCCATATTAGGAATCCCCATTTCAGACAGATACTTTTTCTCTCTTTCATTATTGCTGAAAGTTTGATCATCATTGCGGAAACAATGTGTGTATGGCTTCCTAAGCTGTTGAAATTGGAAACGTTGTGGGAGGAATTTTCTGTCCGCGTAGTATTCTAGAGGCAACATACACACACCTCTTCTTCGCTAACAAAGAGCGCTTGTTAATTAAGTGATGAGGAGAGCTGGTTACTCACATTCACTATCAGTGGATATATTAATCAGACGATATCTAGATAATCGGTTGCAGAAAATACGTCAGCTACAGTCAGAACAATGTACTATTTTTCTGGACCATCAGTCATCTGACTGGTGTTGTGCAGCCTACCACAAATTTCTCTTGTGCCAACCTCTTCGTCTCACAATACCACTTACACTGAATGTCCTGTTGTTGGATGTAGTCCAGTCTCTGTTTCACCTTACAGTTTTTATCTTTACTACTGTGAATCTCACTCTAGTGCCATGGAAGCTATTTTCTGATGTTTTGGTACGTGTCCTATCACCTTGTCCCTACTTCTTGCCCACGTTTTCTTGCGTATTTCACCTCGCCGATTCGACGGAGCAACCCCTTATTTCTTACCATATCCGTTGACCCAATTTTCAGCATTCTTCTGTAGCAGCACATCAGAAACGTTTCGATTCTCTTCTTCTCAACTTCATCAACAAACTCCATCCTGCACTCAAGATGTACATTCTCAGGAGTTTCCTCCTCAAATTAAGGCCAACGAGGATAGCAAAGTTATCAGGGAATATTATCTTTGATGTTTTTAATTTTAATCCCAGTATAGAGCCTGTCGTTTATTTTCGTCATCGCTTCTTAGACGTATCAGCAGGGTAGAAAGACTGCGACCACGTCTTATACCCTTTTTTTATCTGTGCACTCCGTTCTTGACCTTCCATTATTCATGCTCCTTCTTGGTTGTTATATACTGCACATTACCCGTTTTCCCAGTAATGTACACGTATACTTCTGCGGATTTTGAACACCTTGCACCATTTTGTATTGCCGAAGGCTTCTTGCTAGATCAAATGAAGATATGTTCATTTTTCTTAAGTTCAAATGGTTCAGATGGCTCTGAGCACTATGGGACTTAGCATCTGAGGTCATCAGTCCCCTAGAATTAGAACTACTGAAACACGTATGTTGTGTGGCGGCGATGGCGAGGCATTGCAGAGTCTCTGACCAGAGAGCCATTTATCGTGGCTAGTCTGCGCTTGACCGCGCGAGTGTTGCGAGCAGTACTCTGTCAGTAGTAGTCGTGCAGTACAGTTGCGAGCAGCAGTCTGTCGGTAGTAGCAGCCCAGTGCAGTTGTGTGATGTAGTATGTCGGTAGTAGCAGCCCAGTGCAGTTGTGTGTGAGGAGTCGGCGGGCGTCGACATGGCACTCTGGTCAAGATTCTGGATGAGATACATTATTTTTAAATGCGCTCAGCTAATAATGTAAATTAACTGTAACTAATTTGTGCAACAATCGCCCCAATAATAATTTTGGTTTTCAAAGCAATTTTTTTAACAAAGAATTCTTTAATGAAAGAAATATTCCCTTGATATTCCTTAAAGAAAAGCTTGCCCTAAATTCAAAATTTTTGCAATCAATTTCCTCCAAGCTATGGCAAAAATAAATAAGAGCAGATGCAGCTTAACTAAGGTAAGAATTTCAGTTTAATTGAAGAACAGCGCCTAAGATCGACATTTCGATCTGTTTGTGTTTTCATTGTCACTGAGATTTTATTATCACTGAATTGACTTTCATTTTTTGTGAGGAACTTATCCTTGGGTCAGATTGCTAATTTTTGTTTAATTGTCATTGTCATTGAATTTATTTGCTGGGAGGTTACGTTAGGTTGTATTCTTGTTAACATTCAACTATTGTGTTTCAAAATTTCTCTGGGGGACTTACACTTAGCTCAATGTGCAGTAGCATCATTAAATAATATATCATTAAAATTTCGGTGGGGAGGTTACACTTGGCGACACCCAGTCCAGGATCGTATTTCGTTGAGAATCTTTTGAAAAACAGTCAGATATCTGCTCTTATTTGCTTAGATATAATTAGAATTTGGCGCAACCCTTTTACTAATCTTGTGACTTTCTTTCTACAGGTCAACGGCAATTCGTTGCTCTGTTGTATTTGTGTGTTGTTTTTGCATTGTGCTTATTTATTTTGTGAATAATTTTGACTATTGTAAAAATGCCGCGAAAGACTGAGAATAGTGTATCGCGAGGTATCATGAATGAAATCACCGACTCAAACAACTTTACCGATAGGACTTGTGACACGCAGTGTAATGATGACAATCCTGCGTTCACTGAGAATCAGTGCATTCCAACCGCTAATGATGATATTTATCTTAATAATGAACAAGCGAACTCAATTGTCTCCTGTGTTAATTTGACGACAATTGATGATGCGGGGAGTTCTATTGTAATGAGCGGTGCCCAGCTTGACACAACCGGTTTACTAAATTCACGTGACGAAGACACAAATTTGTCCGATGAAAATGAACAGGATACACAAAGTAGGACGGATTTATTTAATTCCGAAATAGTAACCGACAGTGTACATTCGACTGGCAAACCTTTTTGTAAATTACAGAATGACCAAATGGTCACACAGAACGCGACAATTGCAGGTACGCAATCAAACAGCACAGAGAAGGCAACAGCTACTTTTGGCTTAGATCAGATTATGGCAATATTGTTTCAAGTTAATGAAAAACAAAACGAGAGTGTCAAACAACAATTTAATGAAATTAGTAAAAAACTAGACAAGAATAATGAAAAACAAGACAAACTTAGTGAACAGGTCAAACAACAGAACGAAAAACAAGACAAGCTTAATGAAAAATTAGACAACAATTCCAGACAGCTTAGTAAACAAATTAGAGCCGTTGCCGCGCAGTGTCATGACACTAAGGAACAGTTACGCGAGGAAATTGAGGCTTGTTCAAGAAAAAGTAGCGAAGAAATTAAGTCTGTTGCTCAGGAATTAAGGGAATTGCAAACAGCTGCAACAGAAACACTCAGAGACGAAATTAGCGGAGTCGCTAAACAATGCTCTGAAAAAGCTACACAATTACGCGACGAGTTTAAAGCAATGACAGCAGAACTTTCGCGCACAATGGATGAAAAGATTGACGCGAAATTTGAACAGCAGAACACTCAAATCAACGAACGTCTTAGTCTTCACATACAAAACAGTGATACGCGTTTCCGCAAATTTATTCAGGGTCAAAATAAAGTAAAACTTCAAGTCATGGAAACAATCACTGCACAGAGACAAGAAGACAAACGTAAAATGTTCGCGAAAGCGAAGACATATGTAGACAACAATATTGCTACAGTGTCCGACGAAATTAATTCCATCAAACAGTCGAACACAGAATTACGTGACGAAATTTCTGACCTTAAATCGAAAACAGACACATACACAACCGATTTTCAAACAGTGACCGACAGACTCGAACAATTAGAACTAACACAGAATTCAGATGTCGTCAAAACTGACGTTAAAAAACTGAATGAAACTACGCGTAAATTGCAAAAACAGATTAATGCCTCTGACACTAAAACTGATGAGCAGGTAAAAATACTGACTGAAAAATATGATGAATTGGCCAGTCGTATTGACGTTATAGAAAGTAGTAATGACAACAAATCAGACGATACTTCACCGGTTTCATTCAGTCAAACACCGGAATTTCAAAATTTACAGCAGACAATTAATGAGATCGATTCGTCTAATAACACGCTGCGTAGAAAATTGTCGAGTTTACAACAAGAAGTAACAGAGATGAAAAGTATTTCAGTCAATAACACATCACAGCAGACGCCTCTTTGCGAACATCTGTCAGACTCGCGCAACGCGTTTAATGTGAGCAATTTACAGAGACTACACGAGTTAAAATCTGAAAAGCTACACAACTTGAAATCCGAAATGACACAGACGAACAGATTCACACACAAACCTGAACGTGTTATCAAATTCAGTGACGAGAACATTGATTATAAGCAATTTGCATTTGTAAGAAAATGTAAGGAATTTAATAATGGCAGAACACAGATCCACGATTTGCACTGTATACGACAATTTATTTTTGTACTTTCACCGCTATTACCTGTAATGGAGAAACTAGCTTGGAACCTGAGGCGACAATTTGCTATTGTATTTTCATCAGCCTTGCCTATAATGCAGAAATTGGAATTAACATGGATACAACTATTTGCTTCTGAATTTATACCGCTATTGCCTGTAACGCAGAAGCTAAAATTTATTTGCAGTGCGTAAAAGACCTCAGGGGATTCATTACGCTTTAATGAATATGTGCCGTAGCGTGCATAGGGCCCAGAGCTGTAGTAGTGCTGTTTCATCTTTAGTTTTCTGCACTGCTGCCTTCTCTTCTACTATCCTTTATATCTATCAAAACTGCTCTTTAACTATTGCTCTATCTAGGATTAAGAATATGCAATGAAAACCGGATATGACAAATCTTTACCGAATGTGACAATTTTTATTAGGCACTCCCGTAATGACAACTACCGCCGTAATTTCAATAACAGATAAAATTTTAATCATCAGTATGTACAAATTTTTCAACAACAGGAACTACATTTTGGTAACAATAGAAGTTTTCCACCGCAACAGCATGAAAGTCAACCGCTTAGCATTCCTAACCAACAATGCAGTCTACAAGGTCAACCAAACTTTAATGTTTCGCCGCGTGCACGTATAGTCCCAGATCCAACAAATAGTAACGCACGGTAGCAAGGAAACAACTACGTACAGAGAAGACAGTATTTCAGTTCCTATCGCAATACACCGTATAGGAATGACTATTACGACAGACGTAAAAATAATGAGAACAATTTTCAGCGTACATCTAACAACAGTCGGTCATACCAACAGCAGAATTATCCGCAAGAACCTATTCTCATGAATGAACCAGGCAATATGTGTCATCTATAGCGTAACACGTCAGTAAGAAATAACAGAGCAGTTCAAATAGTCGAAATGCCACAGCATCCTCCCGTAAATAATAGCACGTACGACAGAATTTGACCAGACACAGTACAGGTTGCATATTCCAGTAACGTAAGAAATAATTTAGACACGCAGAATCTTGTTCACGAAAATGTTATTAATTTTGACGCCATCCGACACACGTTTGCATTAAGGACAGAATCACGACGTACGTAGACGACATTCTTATCGCAGAAGCTAACTGGTCTGAACACAATATGATTCTTGAACAACTGTTGCAAACTTTTCATGCTCAAGGACTCACAGTTAATCTCAGTAAATCGCACTTTGGCAAAACTTCCATAAAATTTCTTGGACACGTAATTTCAGCAGAAGGCATTGCGCCTGATCCGGAAAAACTTCAAGCTCTACGTGACATTACTATTCCTAGGACAAAAAAAAAAACAATTACGCAGTTTTTTGGGCTTAATTAACTTTTTTCGTAAATTTATTCATCACTCTGCTTTAGACACACCCAGATTATGCCAATTAACAGGTAAAAACACTATTTGGTCTTGGGATAAGCAAGCACATTCTGAATTTGTGAACCTGAAACATGCTTTGTTGAATGCTCCACTTTTATCGCACCCAGATCTTACTAGAAATTTTTCCATTGCCACTGACAGTTCCAACACCGCTTTAGGCGTACATATTTTCCAGGAAATTGAAGAAGATGGTTCAACAGTAATTAAAAACATCGCATTTGCAAGTCGCATTTTGTCACCTGCTGAACGAAATTATTCCGTTACAGAATTGGAAACATTATGTGTTGTATGGGCTTTTACGAGATTTAGGCACTTTCTCTATGGCAGACATACCACCGTTTACACAGACCACAGAGCGATACAATTTTTATTTTCCGCTAAATTCACTCACAACAGATTAAGCAGATGGAAACTTTATTTACAGAAATTTAATTTTACAATAGTTCACATTCCCGGCACACAAAATGTTATAGCAGACGCACTATCGCGTTCTCTGAACAACAATCAGCAAGACGTAGCAACCAACTTCTGCAAAGCAAATTTCAGTGTCATGTACATTCAGCAAGTAGCATTTGAAAATTTTATTTCATCGTCATTACAGGACATAGCAAAAGAACAAAATAAAGACAACGTGTGGAAAGAAATTAAACACCTTTGGCAAGATAGGAATAATCTTACGATTAGAAACCATTACACTGTACGCAATGACATTCTGTTTCGCCGCTCTCATCCTGACACCAACAACTGGTTATTATGCATTCCTGACGAACTGGTTAACAAATTAATCTGGTACACTCATTTAAGTTACGCACATTACGGACCCAGAAAATGTTTTCTTATACTGAGACAGAACTGTTATTTTACCAACATGGAGAAACGTGTACGACGAGTTTTAGCGTCTTGTAAAATTTGTCAGAAAGCTAAGTCAGACACCACTTCACATATTCCTCCATTATATCCCATTATACCTGTTAAATTAAGACACATGGCCGCTGTAGACATTTTTGGTCCAATTCCGAGAACTAACAGAGGTTTTTGCTACATATTTGTCGCTGTTCAGCTCACTTCAAAATTTGTTACCTTCACTCCGTTACGCAAAGCTACTGCTAAAACTGTTTCGAAAGCATTTGTAAAACATTTTCTATTTCATGTAGGGCATGTGATGAAAGTAATTTCTGACAATGGATCACAATTTCGTTCTGCTACATGGACACGTATGTTACGAGCTAGAAATATTTCTCCGATTTGTATATCCAAGTACCATGCTTCTTCGAACCCCTGTGAAAGATTAATGAAAGAAATTGGTAAACTGTGTAGAATATACTGCCACAAAAGACATATTGATTGGGACACACACATATTCTCATTCCAAGATGTAATTAATTCCATTCCAAATGAATCCACTATGCTATCTCCGTCTGTTATACTGAAAAACGTTGAACCACCAAACAAAATTAAAGAATTAGTAAACTTCCCTAAATGTCGTCGCCTACGACACCATGAAATAATTGACATTGCGCTGAACAACATCAAACGTGCCGCAGAGCGCCGGAGAAGACAGCAAAATCAGGTTTGTACACGCCGCGACTTTCACGTTGGACAGAAAATATTAGTACGTACACACTATTTATCCAGCAGAATAAAAGGTAAGTGCAGTAAATTTGAACTTCTATACGCAGGTCCATATCGGATTCGCAGCATCCCTCACCCCAATGTTGTACACGTCGAAACTTTGAGAACCAGAAAATCGAAAGGCAACCACCATTGGTCAAATATTAAACCCTTTATTGAATGAAGACACTGTATGATTCAACACACTATGATGCCATTTACTAATGCAATTATATTCACATGACTAATTACTGATGATTATCGTATTTTTTCTTGGCAAGTGCCCGGCTAGGTAAGGTTAGCAGGTCGCTTTCCTTGTCGTTACACATCTGACTGTGCACATTTTTTTTCAGAGACACTCACGTATTTTATGAATAATTATGCAATGTTATCTAATGACATGTTAATTTCGTTACATTTTTCTCCATTAAAGTCTTTAATTCTCGCCTCTATTAACTACACCACATACAAACTGAACACAATGAACGTCACATTTTTTTCTTTCTTATGTATGTACGATTGTTTTCATGTTTTGTTTGTATGCACTGTGAAATAGTTAAGATATAACACACACCAGTTGGTTTTGACATTCTTTTTGCCCTATGACATCTCAAGATCGTGACTGTTTTACGTTTTTTGCTGCTGCATTATATTATTCTGTGTACATTTTGGCATCTGAACACTGTCTATGCTTTTGACATATTACGTTTTCTGTCATGTTATGCTGTATGGTTAATTATGTCACCATAAACCAGTCATTATTTAGTGGGTATATGATTTAAATGCAAGACATTAATCTTTGTTCATCAATTTCAGAAAGAAATGATGCGTGTAAGAAATAAATTCAACAGAAATGGGAATTTCACCTACGGAATAAACGAAAGAAGATGCAATAACTTTATGAGGAAGAGTAAATGGATCAGGATTAACAAGCATTAACAAGAATATACTATACTCATCGTAGAATAGCAGTCTTAACTAATTTTTTCTTTCAGAATACAAGGTGATTGATGCAGGCTGTCAGACAGAACTACACATCTTAGTTGTAGTGATGAAATATGCTAGAGATAAGGAATAGTTGTGTAATGAGTAATGAAGTGATTTTTTGCAGATGATAATGAATGCTGATGAATAATGATGAAGAATATGCTACTATGAATGATGAACAGGGCCTAAGATCGACATTTCGATCTGTTTGTGTTTTCATTGTCACTGAGATTTTATTATCACTGAATTGACTTTCATTTTTTGTGAGGAACTTATACTTGGGTCAGATTGCTAATTTTTGTTTAATTGTCATTGTCATTGAATTTATTTGCTGGGAGGTTACGTTAGGTTGTATTCTTGTTAACATTCAACTAATGTGTTTCAAAATTTCTCTGGGGGGCTTGCACTTAGCTCAATGTGCAGTAGCATCATTAAATAATATATCATTAAAATTTCGGTGGGGAGGTTACACTACTTAAACCTAACTAACCTAAGGACATTACACAAATCCATGCCCGAGGCAGGATTCGAATCTGCGACCGCAGCAGCAGCGCGGTTCCGGACTGAAGCGCCTAAAACCGCTCGGCTACAACAGCCGGCTTTTCTTAAGTCTTACTTCCATCACCAAGCGCAAAAGTCAGAAGTGCCTCTCTGCTGCCTTAACCTTTTCGAAGGACAAACTAATCTGTATTAGTAAACCGCAAAAAAATGCTATCACAATCTACGCATTAAGAAGTATAACCTTACATCAAAAGCTTAACTCAAACAGTCAAGTACTATAATTCGAAACTACTGAGACAGAGCAATTAACGGAGCGCAAATACTGGAACTTTTTTCATCTAGTATTTTACGATAAGATCACTTAGCGACTTCGATCAAACTTTACACATAATTTTAAAACTTTACAAACTTCTTCTCCCTGACAACCCCAGAAAATGATGAATGGAACAAAGTTTATTGCTTTTTACACTTTCGCTGTTCATACTGTAAAACTGCCGCCTCAGGCATGACGCTTTAATTTATTACTGCTTTACCAGTAACTCTATCCGCAACGTGCTTTGCAGACAGAATTCACGCATATCACCGGTAGTACTATTGTACTACACATAATTAAGGAGCTATGACGTCAATAGATTTATCAAAAACTAACTTTTGCTGAAAATGAAGCGCAAATTATCCATACTATATTTATTGTTAAAGTAATCGGACGTATGAAGGTGTTTTATACGTGAGATTTCGATTCTTGAAAGAACCAGAGGTTTACTACCTACCTCGATTTTCTTCTGCTTTTACTGTGAGATAAAAATGAAAGTAAAATTAAAGAGATTCAAGGCACACGGAGGCGTTCTTCCTGCACATCATTCGCGACGGGAACTTCAGAATTGGTCCACTGAGCTTCATGATAATCTCAGACCAGAAATTTCAATTCATTGTTAAAATTAGCTCCATATAAAACACTGGTGTATTAATATTAATTGTAGTTTTATTGTCATCAACGTATCACATTTAGAAAGATACTGGATATGTCATGAAACTACAGTTGAAGAGCAAAAAAATATAATTCGTGTAGTCAAGAATTCACGAACTTAATACTGCAGTTTGGCAGGTGTAGGATTATGGCAGCTCTAGGCTTATACTACGAACCATCCTGGCATTTGTTTGATTTAGGGAAATGTCGGAAAACCTAATTCACGATGGGCAAATGGGCACTAGAGTTTCCATCCTCCCGAATACAAGACCTTCTCTTTCAAACAAAGCAATCTGACGCTCTGCACACACACAGTATACTATCGTACTACACACTACAGTTGTGTGTACTGCAATTCTTTTCCTGTTTGAACATTTCTTGAAGGAGCTAATTCGTGATTGGAAACGCAAAAAAAAAAAAAAAAAAAAAAAAAAAAAAAAAAAAAAAAAAACAATGGCTCTGAGCACTATGGGACTTAACATCTGAGGTCATCAGTCCCCTAGAACTTAGAACTACTTAAACCTATCTAACCTAAGCACATCACACACATCCATGCCCCAGGCAGGATTCGAACCTGCGACCATAGCAGTCACGCGGTTCCGGACTGAAGCGCCTAGAACCGCACGGCCACCGCGGCCGGCTTGGAAACGCAAGTGCAGCACTGCTCAGTCATTTCCGAACACAATTCTCGGCAATGCATTACACACTACTGTGTTTCATAATGTGAATATCTAGCGCTACACACGTCGTGGCATACTGTCCACAAGTTCAGCAAGGCACTGTTGGCCCAGATTGTCCCGCTCCTCAACGGCGATTCGGCGTAGATCCCTCGGAGTGGTTGGTGGGTCACGTCGTCCATAAACAGCCTTTTTCAATGACCCCATGTACGTTCGAACGTTCGATAGGGTTCATGCCTGGAGAACATGCTGGCCACTCTAGTCGAGCGATATCGTTATCCTGAAGGGAGTCATTCCCAAGATGTACAGGATGGGGCGCAAATTGTCGTCCATGAACACGAATGCCTCACTAATATGCTGTCGATATAGGTGCACTATCGGGCGGAGGATGGCATTCACGTATCGTACAGCCGTTACGGCGCCTTTTATGACCACTAGCGCCGTACGTCGGCCCCACATAATGCCACCCAAAAACAGCACGGAACCTCCTGCCTTCCCCACCTGTAATTCCAGCCTTCAGCCGTTAATCGTTTGTAACACTGCTTGTGGCCTTCAGCTGACAAATTATTTTCAATTTTCTCTTAATGAGGCCTGCAGCTGTCACTACAGCCTGTTACAGTTCGTTAAGATTGTTTTAGAAAGGTTTTAGTATTTTAACAAGCAACTGCCTTCCTTACTTGTAATTCAGGCCTTCAGCAGTTGAGTATTCTGAAAATTGCTTGTGGCCTTCAGCCCCCAATAATTTTGAATCCTTTCTTAATCAGGCCTTCAGCCGTTAATTGTTTGCGACATTGCATGTGGCCTTCAGCATTGCAGTCGGCAGCGCCTATGTAAGACAAGTGGCTGGCGCAGTTGTTAGATCAGTTACTGCTGCTGCCATGGCAGGTTATCAAGATTTAAGGGAGTATGAACGTGGTGTTACAGTCGGCGCACGAGCGATGGGACTCAGCATCTATCAGGCAGCGATGAAGTGAGGATTTTCCCGTACAACCGTTTCACAAGTGTACAGTGAATATCAGGATTCCGGTAAAACATCAAATCTCCGACATAGCTGAGGCGGGAGAAAGATCCTGCAAGTACGGGACCAACGACAACCGAAGAGAATCGCTCAACGTGACAGAAATACAACCCTTCCGCACATTGCTGCAGATTTCAATGCTGGGCCATCAACAAGTGTCAGCGTGCAAACAATTCAACGAAACATCATCGATATGGGCTTTCGGCGCCGAAGGCCCACTCGTGTACCGTTGATGATTGCATGATACAAAGATTTATACGTCGCCTGGGCCCGTCAACATCGACATTGGGCTGTTGATAATGTCGTTTAACGACTAGTAAAATGATCAGCAGATCAAAAACAAGTTTCAAAATGATTTAGACAAGACATCTGTACGGTATGAAAAGTGGCACTTGAACCTAAATAATGAAAAATGTAAAGTCATCCAGCTGAGTACTAAAAGGAAACCGTTAAACTTCGGTTACACGATAAGTTGCACAAATCTGAAGGCTGTCAATTCAACTAAATGCCTATAAATTAAAATTAAAAGGAAGTTAAATTGATGCTATTACATAAATAATGTTATAAGGAACGCAAACCAAAGATTGCGTTTTATTGATAGAACACTTAAAAGACGCAACAAGTCTACTAAAAAGGCTGCTAACACTACGCTTGTTGATCCTCTCCTAGAGTATTGCTGTACAATATTGGATACTTACCAGAACATCGAAAAAGTTCAAAAGATGGCAACTCATTTTTTACTATCGCAAAACAAAGGAGAGAGTGTCACGGATATGATACACGAGGTAAAGTGACCATTATTAAAACAAAGACGTTTTTCATTACAGCGAGATCTTTCCCCGAAATTTCAGTCTCCAACGTCCTCCTCCAAATGCGAAAATATTTTGTTGACACCAATCTACTTAGGGAGAAATGATCACTGTAATAAAGCAAGAGAAATTAGAGCTCGCACGAAAAGATTTACGTGTACGTTTTTTCAGTGCTCTGTTCCAGCTTGGAAAGATAGAGAAGTAGTATAAAAGTCGTTCGACGAACATTCTCTGCCAGTCACTTAAGTGTGAAATGCAGGGTGCTCACGTAGATACATATGACTTGTAAATATAGTTGTCGTTTTTCGCCTGCCCTTTGTTTTTGGGTCCGCAGCTCGTTGTCTCGCGGTAGCGTACTTGCTTCCCGGGTTCGATTCCCGGCGGGATCAGCGATTTTCTCCCGCCCCGAGATGACTGGCTGTTGTTGTGCCGCCTTCATCATCATCATTCATCATCATTACGGTCGGAGGAAGGCAATGGCAAACCACCTCCACTAGGACCTTGTCTGGTACAGCGGAACGGGTCTTCCGCATCGTCCCCTACGCTTTGTCAAGGAATATGGCACTTCATCATCATGTGTTTTTGGGAGGCAGTGTGTTTCTAAGGCAGTGCAGTTCTAGCAGTAAATCAGATCAATTAATGAGAGCCGGCCGCTGTGGCCTAGCGGTTCTGGGCGCTTCAGTCCGGAACCGCGCTGCTGCTACGGTCGCAGGTTCGAATCCTGTCTCGCGCATGGATGTGTGTGTCGTACTTAGGTTAGTTAGGTTTAAGTAGTTCTAAGTCTAGGGGACTGATGACCTCGGATGTAAAGTCCTATAGTGCTTAGAGCCATTTGAATTAAAGAGAGTGACTACATATTTTATGAATTTCGCTGAATTTTCAAAAAGTTGAGTGTTTTTGTTTTTGTTTTGTATCATGGTCAATATGATTTTTTACTTGTGCTTACAAAGCGTCATTGAACTTGCTTTAACTTGACAAGCCGATTAACTATCAACAGCAGCCATTTGACTTTAGCTGCTACATAAAGGCCTTTGGCCATTCACTTCCACGTTGTTGTTCGGCGATGTCTTAAGCCGTCAACTCACCACATCTCCTATTCGGACGTTTCTCGGCCTTTTCTTATCTCTTTCAGTCACAGCGTCCACTGATCTCGCTGCGTGTTCCACCTCCCTTCGGATCATTTTTATTACAGTCATAGTTACTACTTTATCTCCAGATGTCTCCCGGCAGTTCTTTGTCTCGGCTCCGTAATTCACAATAGGTATTTCTTAATTTCCATCTGAATTATCCTCTGTTTTTGGACGCTTTTCTCATTATACGTCGCACTGTATCTCATCGCCATGAGTTAGAACTGGAAATATACACCAACTGTCAGTTGGCTCGTCGCCGTAAGTTACACACCAACCGCAGGTTTTCCTTTACACACACGTCGGAAGCTGATTTTTGAAAATATTTATTAGCTGACCAAAACCACTGCAGGCTATTTTCCTTTCCTGGCTATTTCTCCTCAGTGCATCAAGTTAAAGTCTCCGACTGCAACAAATACCGAAACTTAGCAACGGGTCCACTATTAAATTGCTAATTTGGACAGTTTTTTGCTCAAATGTACGTTTTACCTCCTTGTAATTTTTTGAGGTATCCTGTCAACTTGATGTGTTAAATTTTTCAACTCCATGTAAAACTTTATCCGCACGCAAAACAAACAGCACAACGCCATCAGCAAACCGAAAGTGGACCACTTATCTCGTGTCAGCATGTGCATTTCCTTTATTATTGTATTTTAACGATCTAAAACTACCTCTGCAACTACTCAATACTGGTTTGCCTGGTTTCTTCTTCAGTTCTGAATTTCTCGATATTCTGAGGAAACTCATCTCATCAGTATCCTCACATGAGTATACTTCTGAAGGTTAGTAACTTCAGAAACACATGCATTCACGACAACCAATCTGTTGTGTGTGTGTGTATGTGTTTCTGTAGTTACTAACATCAAAAGTGCCACTACCTGTATCCAAGCATCAATAATTAACACGATGACCAGTACACAGTTAACGAGTAAAAACGAAGAGTTTTTATAAAAAAAAGGGTGAAAATATAATGTGAAACACCAACTGTGCGTTTGTACTATAATATTTCACAACACATGTCACTTAGCCACATCCAAACCATTCATTTGTGTCTATTTAGTCATTGTCACATTGTTTTTTATTTAAAGAGTGATCTCCAACACTGAGAACGGAAACGTGTTCATGATTTTACACCTGAAGATGGACGCAAACCCGTAACGGCTCATGGTTAAATAGTATCACCTTCTATTGTGACTGATAGCGGTTATTACTCTATACCCTATAAAGTAACAGTCACGGAGTTCAACTGGATCCCTCATGGATAAAGTCCACGAAAAAAAGAGAGAGTTAGAAATCAAGTAAGTTCAAATGGTTCAAATGGCTCTGAGCACTATGAGACTTAACATCTGCGGTCATCAGTCCCCTACAACTTAGAACTACCTAAACCTAACTAACCTAAGGACACCCCACACATCCATGCCCGAGGCAGGATTCGAACCTGCGACCGTAGCAGTCTCGCGATTCCGGACTGAAGCGCCTAGAACCGCTCGGTCACTTAAGCCGGCTAAACAAGTGAGTAAAATCCCCAAAAATTGATTGACTAGTATGAGACAAGACAGTTCACTGGGTTCTTTGGAAACGTTCACACTTGTATCCGTACAGACTGCAGCTGCTGCACGCACTGAAACTAGATGTCAAGTCACAGCGTATGCAGTTTGCTGAGGACGTTCTTCACCCTTCAGAGGAGGTTGGAAAATTTCTGAGCAACCTAACATTTTCCGACGAAGGAACAGTCTATGTGTGTGTTAAGGTGAACAAACACAAAGTTCTTATCTGGAGGACAATCAATCTGCATACTGTGAAGGAAGAGGTACGTGACAGCGCGAAAGTGAATATGTCGTGTTTTTTGGTCGTTAATCGCATTGTGGGACCATTTTTTCTCAGGGAAAAACAGTTAGCTCGGTATGCTGGAGCTGTTTGCATTACCACAAATGGCTGACCGTCAAAATACTGTCGTTTTCCAACAGGACCGTGCACAGCAACATTGGACTCAGACTGTACGAGCTATTGTAGACCAGCCGTTTCCATGTCACTACATTGTCGGTGGTGGTCCAGTTCCTTGGCCTCGTAGGTCGTGTGTCATTACACCGATGGACTTCTTGCTGTGGGGGTTTGTCAAGGGCAGAGTCTACGAAATGTCTGTTATCTACACCAACGATTTAAAAGAACCGAATCCTTGCTGTGGCTCCTATATTTGACGCGGATGTGCTGCACTGAGTGTAGATACAGCTTAAATCCAGACTAGATGTTGTGCACGTCATAAAAGACAAGCATGTTCAAGTTGACTGAATGGCACAGAAACTGTGCACATAAGCCAAAGATGATGTGAATATCTTAATTAGTTTGGATGCTATAACACATTAATGTTGCATCTTACCTTTTGAAACACCCTGTATATTAACAGTTGTGGCGGTTACTTTTAAAATAACAGACAGTTTACTTATGTTTCTTCGTCTGACTACTTTTCATTCGACTGAACCTTATATTACATTTATAACAAAGGCATTTCTCATACAACGAAGGAAAAAATTGAACACCAAGAATTAGTCGTGGGTCATAAACGGAAGTTGGTAGGCTTGTTCCTACACCTAAAAGATGATGTCTATTCCCATTTCGAGTGATATAAGAGTGGCGCTAGTAGTGAGCACACTGTAGCGATCGTGGGCGTAATTTACCTTAGAGATTGTAAGTCAAGGACGCCTTTAAGGCGACAAAGACGCAATTACCATGGCTCAAGGAGTCTGAACGAGGTCGTATAATAGGCCTACGAGAAGCGGGATGTTCATTCTGGGACACCGCAGAAAGACTTTGCAGGAATGTAGTCACTGTGCATGACTGCTGGCAGGGGTGCTCACGAGAATGTGGGTCGCAAGAAGACCGAGCCTCTGGGAGGCCAAGTGGCTCTACCGAGAGGGAAGACCATCGTGTTCGGCGTATTTCTCTGGAGCATGGTAGTGCATCTGTAACAGCGACACTACTTTACTTTACTTTAAGGACAGCTCCGAGTCAGATGCCCAATGGCCCCAAACCACCGCAACTTCAGTGGTGTCAAGCGAGAGCTGATTGGAGGGTATGGTGGAAGTCTGTCGTGGTTTCTGATGAAAGCTGGTTCTGCCTCGGTGATGCCGATGGCCGTGTGTTGGACAGAGAAAGGCCAGTGAGGGCCTGCAACTAACTTGTCTGTGTGCTACACACACTGGTCCTACACCTGGAGTTATGGTTTCGGGTACACTTTCGTATGATAGTAGGAGCACTCTCGTGACGACCCCTTGCACCCTGACTGCAAATATTTACATCAGTCTTGTGGTTGTGCTGCCATTCATGAACAGCATTGCAGGGAGTGGTTTCTAATACACTACTGGCGATTAAAGTTGCTACACCATGAAGATGACGTGCTACAGGCCCGAAACTAAACCGACGGGAAGAAGTTGCTGTGATATGCAAATGATTAGCTTTTCAGAGCATTCACACAAGGTTGGCGACGCTGGCGACACCTACAACGTGGTGACATGAGGAAAGTTTCCAACCGATTTCTCATACACAAACAGCAGTTGACTGGCGTTGCCTGCTGAAACGTTGTTGTGATGCCTCGTGTAAGGAGGAGAAATTCGTACCATCACGTTTCTGACATTGCTGATCGCGTTCGTCGAGATCCAATTACTGTTAGCAGAATATGGAATCGGTGGGTTCAGGAGGGTAATACGGAACGCCGTGCTGGATCCTATCACTATCGTATCACTAGCAGTCAAGATGACAGGCATCGTATCCGCATGGCTGTAACGGATCGTGCAGCCACGTCTCGATCCCTGAGTCAACAGATGGCGACGTTTGCAGGACACCTACCATCTGCACGAACTGTTCGACGACGTTTGCAGCAGCATGGACTATCAGCTCGGAGACCATTGCTGCGGTTACCCTTGACGCTACATCAGAGACAGGAGCGCCTACGATGGTGTACTCAACGACAAACCTGGGTGCACGAATGACAAAACGTCATCTTTTCGGATGAATCCAGGTTCTGTTTACAGCATCATGATGGTCGCATCCGTGTTTGGCGACATCGCGGTGAACGCACATTGGAAGCGTGTATTCGTCATCGCCATACTGGTGTATAACCCGGCGTGATGGTATGGGGTGCCATTGGTTACACGTCTCGGTCACCTCTTGTTCGCATTGACGGCACTTTGAACAGTGTACATTACATTTCAGATGTGTTACGACCCGTGGCTCTACCCTTCATTCGATCCCTGCGACACCCTACATTTCAGCAGGATAATGCACGACCGCATGTTGCAGGTCCTGTACGGGCCCTTCTGGGAACAGAAAATGTTCGACTGCTGCCCTGGCCAGCACATTATCCAAATCTCACCAATTGATAACGTCTGGCAAATGTTGACCGAGCAACTGGCTCGTCACGATACGCCAGTCACTACTCTTGATGAACTGCGGTATCGTGTTGAAGCTGTATGGGCAGCTGTACCTGTACACGCCATCCAAGCTCTGTTTGACTCAATGCCCAGGCGTGTCAAGGGCGTTATTACGGCCAGAGGTGGTTGTTCTGGGTACTGATTTCTCAGGATCTATGCACCCAAATTGCGTGAAAATGTAATCACATGTGAGTTATAGTATAATAATTTGTCCAGTGAAAACCCGTTTACCATCTGCATTTCTTCTTGGTGTAGCAATTTTAATGGCCAGTAGTGTAGTTATCTAAACGTCACGCGCTTATGTCTGTAAACTTGGGCAGAACAAATGAAGTTGTGGTGATTGCCACTACAAGCCATGAAGTACGAAATGAAAGGAGAAAGAAGTCTTTGAATACCCAGGAAGAGATGGCGCAAATGAGGCTCACCCACTAAACGGAACGGGCATCAGGCCTCATTCCTGAAAGCGGAGATGATGATGACGAGGTGTATCTCGATTCGCGCAGCTAGAGCCTTTGAATGCTCAGACCTTACGCTGAGTCACCCGCGGCTGTCGGATGCGTGCCGTGTACTCCGAGTGCCTGTGTGGGCTCCCGCCCTTTGCCTGCTACCGCTCTGCAGACGTCTCACAGTGGCGGGGCCTTAAACCGCGCGCATCCACAGAACAGACGCCCGGAGCAGATCCGGATTCCAGGGCCCGCCGCCGGCTGACGTGACTCGGCGCCGGCTGGAGTCGGCTGGGGCCTTGGAAATCCCGCGGGCTCCTCGCTAGACTGCATAACTGGCTGGCATTCCCCGCCCTGCAGCCGGGAGGCGAGGCGCGGTCGTTTCGGGGAATCCTGGAGACCCACCTGGTGGAATGAGGCACTAATACTGCGATATGACGGAAACACCGTCTTTAGTACCGAACTCTGCAGCGTCAAGTTACGTGAGCCCGTTGGGGAAAACTTTTCGACGGGATGGTGATTCTAACTACGCCACATATCCTCCTGAAGCCACTCCACAGTGCACGTTGGAGGTAACTTTGTAGCACTGATAGTGATTTTCTGGCCTATCCTATCCGTTTTATGAACGAATATAAAGTGACTATTTGCGTCTGTAAGCACCCAGGCTCTCTTATCATATTCTCCTGACTCTACGCGCTAACATACAGCCAGGCCACAGTCTACGCACGTAGGAGTATTTGCACTGCAAAAGCAAGATTTTGAAACATATAATGTGTTAGAACATTACGAATTATTTCGAGGAAAACCGTCTATTGACACACAGTCAACACGCTTTAGAAAACAACGTTCTTGTGAAATACAACTAGCTCTTTACTCGCACCAAGTGTTGAGTGCTGTCGACAAGGAATTTCAAATTGAAATTTCAAATTGATTCCGTATTTCAGGATTTCCGGAAGGCTTTGACACTGTACCACACAAGCGGCTCATAGTGAAATTGTCTCAGTTATGTACCAGGATTCGTGATTTCCTGTGAGAGAGGTCACAGTTCGTAGTAACTGACAGAGAGCAATCGAGTAAAACAGAAGTGATTTCTGGCATTCCGCAAGATAGTGTTACGGGCCCTTTGCTGTTCCTTGTCTATATAAACGATTTGGGACACAATCTGAGCAGCCATCTTAGGTTGTTTGATTGTTTATCAAATGTTCAGATGTGTGTGAAATCTTATGGGACTTAACTGCTAAGGTCATCAGTCCCTAAGCTTACACACTACTTAACCTAAATTATGCTATGGACAAACACACACACCCATGCCCGAGGAAGGACTCGAACCTCCGCCGGCACCAGCCGCACAGTCCATGACTGCAGGGCTTTAGACCGCACGGGGTTGTTTATCGACTAGTTAAGTCATCAGAGGATCAAAACAAATTGCTGAACGATTTAGTAAAGGTATAAGAATGGTGCGAAAATTGGCAATTAACCCTAAATAATGAAAAGAGTGAGGCCATATATACGAGTACTAAAAGGAATCTGTTAAACTTCGGTTACACAGTAAATCAGCCACATCTAAAGGCCACAAATTCAATTAAATACCTAGGAAATACAATTACAAACAACTTAAATGGGACGGAACACATAGAAAAAGTTGTAGGGAAGGCTAATGAAAGACTGCGTTTTATTGGCAGGGCACTTAGGAAATGTAACAGATCTACTAAGGAGACTGCCTACACTACGGTTGTCCGTCCTCTTTTAGAATACTGCTGTGCGGTGTGGGATCCTTACCAGATAGCACTGACGCAATACATCAAAAACGTTCAAAGAAGGGCAGCACGTTTTGCATTATCGCGAAATAGGGGAGA
This sequence comes from Schistocerca americana, assembly GCF_021461395.2. Classification (NCBI taxonomy): domain Eukaryota; kingdom Metazoa; phylum Arthropoda; class Insecta; order Orthoptera; family Acrididae; genus Schistocerca; species Schistocerca americana. Next base: position 556,277,877 of record NC_060124.1, on the reverse strand, counting down.
GAGTGTCACTGAAATGATACAGGATTTGGGACGGACATCATTAAAACAAAAGCGTTTTTCGTTGCGGAGTAATCTTCTCAAGAAATTCCAATCACCAACTTTCTGCTCCGAATGCGAAAATACTTTGTTGACGCCGCCCTACATAGGGAGAAACGATCACCATGATAACATAAGGGAAATCTGAGCTCGCACGGAAATACATAGGTGTTCGTTCTTCCCGCGCGCTATACGAGATTGGAATAATAGAGAATTGTGAAGGTGGTTCGATAAACCCTCTGCCAGGCACTTAAATGCGATTTGCAGAGTATCCACGTAGATGCAGATGAAAAACAGTCGACATTGTTTTATGCTTTTTTCGCAATAGGACCAAATGAAATATATTGTTTGACATTAATTTATGTTTGTTAACAAAATAGACAAACTCGACATGCAAACTATGTGTTACAATACATCGTTATTCAGTGAGAAACTGTTTTGCTTATCGTCCTCTCCATCATCTTTCCCTTCTGCTATAGTTTCGCCGCTACCACTTTCACCAAGAGGTAAAGACGATGTGTTAGCGACAATTGAAGGGCTTATTTCAATACTGGTACAAATTCATTACCTTCACTTTTCTGCCTATAATGCTTCTGCAATTAATGATCCAAACAAACAGAAAGAAAGGTTCATCTCTAGCAACAAGCCATATGCTTGAATATTTCTGGTCTATCAACTGCAGATTTTTCAGCGCTCATTTAACTTTAGGACTCTGTATATCAATATGAACAAAAATGGACTTGTACCATTATTGAAATAAGTCCTTCAATCAGACTGACTGCCTCTTGCGAAAATGGGGCACTTTTCTAATGATGTCTTGGTCTATTACAACAGAAATACGGGTCTGAAAGTGGTAAGAATGTGTGTAGAACATGTCTCTCGCAATCCACACCTTATCATTTACCCACACAATTTATTGTGGATTGCCCCATGTGCTTGTTGCGAGTCTCAGCTGCTTCCTTGGCCTATAGGAAGAAATGCTTAAGATATGGTTTCGGCACCATGCAGTAAACCTTTGTGAAGAATTGGTGGCATAGGATACCAGCCATAAAAATCTGAGTACATTTTTGCTGTTTCACAAGCGAAGGCATCAAATTTCTCAGTATCAATCGTATTGCTCCACGAAATCATTTCCAGGATTAGCTTGAATCCTTTAATTAAATCCATAGTAAAGCCAGTCATCTGAGAAGAGCGTGCTGGGTGGGCAAAAGATCTTATGGATGTGTTGTCGCCATTTGGATGTGTCCATACTTGGGAATGTCTGCGAGGAGACCCAGTTCTTCTTTGAAATTGCTATGTTGCAACAGTTTAACTAATTTAATATTTCGTTTCGAATGAATGAGAAAGAAAACGCCGGGTGAGGGCGCAAAATGTTATTGTGTTACGCAATTGTCGTCGGTATAAAATTTCATGCCTGTGAAAGAGATATAGCTAGACAAGATCCTACAGGTAAACAAAAACATTGAAATATCAAGATTTTGAAGTAATAAAAATTCACACAGAAGTACAGGGCTATTACAAATGATTGAAGCGATTTCATAAATTCACTGTAGCTCCATTCATTGACATATGGTCACGACACACTACAGATATGTAGAAAAACTCATAAAGTTTTGTTCGGCTGAAGCCGCACTTCAGGTTTCTGCCGCCGGGACAAAATGGCCACAGGAGCCGAGAAAGTGTATGACGTGCTTGAAATGCACTCACATCAGTCAGTCATAACAGTGCAACGACACTTCAGGACGAAGTTCAACAAAGATCCACCAACAGCTAACTCCATTCGGCGATGGTATGCGCAGTTTAAAGCTTCTGGATGCCTCTGTAAGGGGAAATCAACGGGTCGGCCTGCAGTGAGCGAAGAAACGGTTGAACGCGTGCAGGCAAGTTTCACGCGTAGCCCGCGGAAGTCGACGAATAAAGCAAGCAGGGAGCTAAACGTACCACAGCCGACAGTTTGGAAAATCTTACGGAAAAGGCTACAGCAGAAGCCTTACCGTTTACAATTGCTACAAGCCCTGACACCCGATGACAAAGTCAAATGCTTTGAATTTTCGGCGCGGTTGCAACAGCTCATGGAAGAGGATGCGTTCAGTGCGAAACTTGTTTTCAGTGATGAAGCAACATTTTTTCTTAATGGTGAAGTGAACAGACACAATGTGCGAATCTGGGCGGTAGAGAATCCTCACGCATTCATGCAGCAAATTCGCAATTCACCAAAAGTTAACGTGTTTTGTGCAATCTCACGGTTGAAAGTTTACGGCCCCTTTTTCTTCTGCGAAAAAAACGTTACAGGACACGTGTATCTGGGCATGCTGGAAAATTTGCTCATGCCACAACTGGAGACCGACAGCGCCGACTTCATCTTTCAACAGGATGGTGCTCCACCGCACTTCCATCATAATGTTCGGCATTTATTAAACAGAAGATTGGAAAACCGATGGATCGGACGTGGTTAAGATCATGATCAGCAATTCATGTCATGGCCTCCATGCTCTCCCGACTTAACCCCATGCGATTTCTTTCTGTGGGGTTATGTGAAAGATTCAGTGTTTAAACCTCCTCTACTAAGAAACGTGCCAGAACTGCGAGCTCACATCAACGATGCTTTCGAACTCATTGATGGGGACATGCTGCGCTGAGTGTGGGAGGAACTTGATTATCGGCTTGATGTCTGCCGAATCACTAAAGGGGCACATATCGAACATTTGTGAATGCCTAAAAAAACTTTTTGAGTTTTTGTATGTGTGTGCAAAGCATTGTGAAAATATCTCAAATAATAAAGTTATTGTAGAGCTGTGAAATCGCTTCAATCATTTGTAATAACCCTGTACTGTCTATAAACGTAAAATTCAAACAATAAAGATGTGGTGTATGATAAAGTACATAACTTGCATTTCCATATTAAGTGTACACTGAACTGCCAGAATATTATGACTACCGACCTACTACCGATATACACCCTTCCAGGCGATAGCAGCGTTACCTGACGAGAAATGACTTGTAGTCAGACACCCACATGGTGCATTTAGTATCAGTCAGCTTGTTGTCAGTGTGTAGAATGCGGAAGGTGAACGATCTGAGTTTGATCGAGTGCAGATTGTGACAGCGTGAACTTATCTGAAACTGTATGATTCGTAGGATGTTCGAGGGGTGCTTTGGTGTCTTCTACAGGTTGCGAAACTAAGTTGAAACCACGTCCAGACTTTGTATGGTTCGGTGGCCACCCTTTATTACAGATGCCGGACGTCGTAGGTTTGACGGACTGGTAAAACAGGATCGGCAGCGAACTGTGGCGAAACTTACATCAGACGTTATTGCTGGCCAGAGTACAAGCGTGGCTAAACACACTGTGCACCAAATGCTCGTAACGATAGGCCTCTGCAGCCGGCGACCTGTGCATGTACCAATGTTAACACCGCGACATCACCAACTATGACTGAAATGGAAATGTGACCATCGGCTCTGGACTTCGGCGCAGTGGCAGAGCGTTGCATGGTCTTATGGATCCCGATACCTTATTCATAATGCCGATGAAAGGGTGCAAATACATTGTCTTCCAGGGGAACAACTCCTTGACACTGTACTGCAGCACAGAGACGAGCTGACAGCGGCTCCCTTATGCTCTAGGGAACATTCACGTGCGAATCCATTGGTCCAGTGGAGCTTGTGCAAACGCACCATGACGACGAAGGATTATCACACACTGGTTGCAGACTGGGGACACGCATTCATGATGATCATGTTTCCCGACGGGAGTGGCATTTTTCAGCAAGATAATGCGCCATGTCACAAGGCCAGGAGTGTGATGAAGTCCTTCGAGGGACACATTGGCAAGTTCAAATTGATGTGCTGGCCTCCCACCACGCCATATCTGAACCCGATTGAACACATTAGGGATGTGGCTGCACGTAAAGTCAGAGCTCATTGTCCTCCTCCAGAATTTCCAGGAATTAGGTGACTTGCATATGCAGATGTGGAGCCAACGCCCTCCAGCGACCTACCAGATACTCATTACTTCCATGCCACGACACGTCGCCGCTGTTATCCATGCCAAAGGTGGACATACTGCAGCAAACTTTGTAAATTATAGGGATGATTTGGAATCTGTTACATCACCGACATCGGTATTCGTGAGTGGAAATATCAGTTTCCTCTATTTTTTCGAGTTTTCACATAAAGGTCTTCGCAGTCAGGATAAGTGCTGAAGTGTCAGGTTTGTAGAGAAATAATTTTCAGTCTATATCTTCAGAATTATGTTGAGCAAGCGATCGGTAGGTTGCTGCTGTGTGCTTGTTATCGAGAAGTACCGCGAAAATGGTATAATATTATGGCAAACCATGCTAAAATGCATGTGTTCTTGTAATCCCAGAGTCTCGAGATGAGTGTAGAAAAGCAAGCAAGCAGGTCCAGATCCAAAACAGTAAAACGTTTGTGCCAAGGGGGAGCGAGCCTGAATTTGTGGAACACACACTGTCCCATTAGGATTGCTAGGAACAAAGCTCCCTGTGCAGTTCTGTGACATCAGTTCCCCCAGGTATCACATCAGCAATGGTAAAACACATGTGCTGCCCAGAGATGTCTCGCATATGGGACCAGCATGAGCACGCATTTGAGTTCTGTGACATCAGTATAACACTCCTAGAACTCTGTGTACCCAAAAATAGAAGCAACTTTCACTTGCTCACTGCAGGTAGCAGTGGCGTGAGAGCGATGGCTCGCACTGCTTGCGTCCGGCGGTGGCCTCTGCAAATAGGTCTTCGCTCTCGTCCGGTTGCGTCAACAAGGTGCCTAGGTGATCATGTATTTTCCAGAGGAATTTCTCAGGTGTCAAGTATGAAAGGGATTTCACCACCTCACGCTTGAGTACACCTGTGCATGGTTTGACAGCTGACGGCCAAGTCCCTTCGCGAGGGTTGTTGGTATCCTCCAGTGCGGACTAGTGGACAGGGGGTGGTGGATGGTGCTTGTGAACATTGATTGTGTGACTGTTACATTATTTTGCTAGCAGGTCTGTAGGCTGTGCTATGCATTATTTGGACAGTTTATGAGTTGATTTTGTGACTGCACATCAGTGTACTGCATTATTTAAGAGGACTTTGCATGTCTGTACTGAAATTATGTGGGTAATTGAGGAGTTGTTTGTGTGTCTGCAGAGCATTATTTAGGAGTAGTTTACAGGTCTGTGGGCTGTGTGGCATGACCCCAAGCATGTCACATAATGTGTTTTGTATCGATATGACTAATATACTATCTTTCTAAATCCATCCCTAAATAAATTGTTCCAAAATAAAGTACACTCCTTCCTTACTCTCTCCAACGGCCCAGCACAGGCTGAGTCATTTTCACGCCATTCCCCCCTCCCCCCCCCCCCCCCAGACAACCATCTTGGATTATGTTACATGAGGGATGACAGCACCCTCTGGTGACAGTACTGTGTACTAGGTCAGTTGGACTGTAGACGTTGTGGTGGAGACACTGCCTGCAAAATAAAGACTTACGTCCAGCACAGGCAGATTCCTTTTCCCACCATTTTGGGTTACATCGCAGAACAGACATCGACAGATCCCCCTGGTGGCAGTACTGTAGACTAGACCTGGACCTCATGGCGAACACACTGTTTCCCGCCATCTTGGTTAACGGTACTTACTTCATGAGCTGATGTCATGATCGCCGTCTTGGATTACATCACGTAATGGACGACAGTGCCCTCTGGTGGTGGTACTGTGTACTAGGTCAGTTGGAGTCCGGACCTCGTGGAGAACACACAGGATGGCTGTACTGCATCAAATTGTTTAAATAAATAGTGCATGCACCATAATATAGACTTATGTCCAACTCAGGTCGATCCTCTCCCAGCCATTTCCTATGATGAGGTGGTGGTTGGGTGACTTAGGTTAGTGGAGGTAGCCCAAGTGCCCTTTCATTCCCATCATTTTCTTAGGTTAGTAGAGATAGCCCAATTGACCTATCTCCCCACCAAAATTCGAACTTCCCAATAATCCCTAGGAAGAGGTGGCGGTCGGGTGAATAGGTTAGTGGGGGTAGCCCAAGTGACTTATTTTCCCACCATTTTCTTAGGTTAGTAGAGGTGTGTTGCATTATCCTAATGAAATTTGAACTTCCCGCCATTTTCTGGGGGAGGGAGTTAGGTTGGTGGAGGTAGCCCAATTGATCGATCTTCCCACCCAAATTCAAACTTCCTGCCAAAATCCGCCATCTTGGTTGATGTCAAGGCCGCCATCTTCGGTGAGGTCATGTGCTGTTGCCAAGTCTGCTCGCCTCCATCTTGGAAGACTTCATCAGTGCCATCTTGGATACATCTCGCAACAATGCAGAGTGGGCCAGAATGAACTTAGTCCCAATACTGATATAATGTTGTGACTTACCAGTGTATGACCTGCCTGGTTAGTCGTGCGGTCTAAAGCACTGCTTTCCAGGTGGGAAGGGGTGTCGGGCACCAGCACAAATCCTACGTGCAGATTAGTGTCGAGGTCCAGTGTGCTGGCCAGTCTGTGGATGGTTTTTAACATAGCTTTCCATCTACCTTGGCGAAGGCAGGCTAGTTCCCCTCATTCCATCTGAGTTCACTTTGTCGTCGATTGCTGTGCAAATACTTTCTCCACATACAGGTACACCATCATTACTCTACCACGCAAATATTGGGGCTACACTCATCTGGTGTGAGATACTCCTAGGGTGGGGGGGGGGTCCACTGGGCCCGAACCGCACAATAACCCTGAGTTCGGCATGGCGTGGGGCGATGGTGGGTTTTGCGAACGGCAGTAGACTGTTGTGGAGTTGTGAACCTTCGAGTGTTACTGTGGGACGAAGCCTCACTGTCGTCTCTAGGTCCCCAGTTCCATACAATACAATAAAATACGAGTGTATGTCTATATAAAAACTTAAATACAAAAGCGAGAGAAGGAAATGTCACAAACACATCTATTTATTATTGTCAGGTTTGTGACTGACTGACAGCACCAAGTGGCCTGAGCATAGAGGAAGATTCCAGCTGCTGAAAAGCGGGCGGCCTATCGACCTTGAAGATTAATCCGTTTGAGAGGGCTTTAAAGTATCTTGCCGATTTTGATTTTTGACCGGTTTTGGAGTGCAAATGCTCCTAAATGTTGTGTGCGGTGCGGGAGACAAATTACGTGAAGTATTGTTCCGTACAGTTCCTGGGATTCGATAGCTGGCGGACCTGGATTACTTCTACACTACCTGCTCAAAAGTATCTTTATTGCAGAATTGGTCACCAGATGTCACGAGACGCGGATCCGACAGTAAAATAGGGGCAGCGAGCATTACGTTGCCAGTAGAAAAACATTAACAGCAGAATGGGTCCGTTAAGAACTCTGTGACTGTGGACGTGGAGTACCCACTGGACGTCACCTGTGTAACAGATCCGACAGGGACACTTCATCTCTTCTGAAGTTGCCCGATTCGACTGTCTGTGATGATCAGGAACGCGGAGGGACAACACCACTAAACCGTAATTAGTTCTTTTTTGTTGTTAGGCTGTGGATCCCTGATTGTGATTAAGATAACTCTAAATGAGCGAGCCGTGCCGCGGCAGTTATATTTACCTCTGCGCAAATGTTCTTTTCGCCTCACATATCGATAGTGGTCAGTTCTTTTGATTGAGACCAGAAGATATGGCGGAGGAGTGTGGGTGCTAAGTAATGCCCGCTTGGTGAGCGATGAAGAGAGAGAAGAAGGCTGTACGGCGTTCCTAGAGACGGCGAGAGCTCCGGTGTGCTCTTAGTAGTGGCTGTGCACTTGCTGCTGTCTTGAGTGGCGAAGCGATGGGGAACACCTGTATCGCCGTAGCGGCTTGAAGCGACTCGCTGTGAGTTGGGGCATAGCGAATGGGAACTTCTACCGCACGTCTTGGGAAGAGCCATGGCTTTTGGGATACAGCAGTGCGGTAATGACTTCTTCTGTGGATCCTGCTTGATCTTTCAGCTTGTTTAATGGTGAGCTCTGATAAATTTCCTTGAGAAATTGTGATTCTGACGGAGAGACATACCAGGCTCCTTCCGCTTTCGTTGTTTTGCCGTCGACAGTTATATTCCGGGTGATCAAAAAGTCAGTATAAATTCGAAAACTTAATAAGCCACGGAATAATGTAGATAGAGAGGTAAAAATTGACACACATGCTTGGAATGACATGGGGTTTTATTAGAATCAAAAAACAAAAACAAAGTATTGCTAGACACGTGAAAGATCTCTTGCGCGCGTCGTTTGGTGATGATCGTGTGCTCAGCAGCCACTTTCGTCATGCTTGGCCTCCCAGGTCCCCAGACCTCAGTCCGTGCGATTATTGGCTTTGGGGTTACCTGAAGTCGCAAGTGTATCGTGATCGACCGACATCTCTAGGGATTCTGAAAGACAACATTCGACGCCAAAGCCTCACCATAACTCCGGACATGCTTTACAGTGCTGTTCACAACATTATTCCTCGACTACAGTTATTGTTGAGGAATGATGGTGGACATATTGAGCATTTCCTGTAAAAAACATCATCTTTGCTTTGTCTTACTTTGTTATGCTAATTATTGCTATTCTGATCAGATGAAGCGCCATCTGACGTATTTTGAACGTTTGTATTTTTTTGGTTCTAATAAAACCCCATGTCATTCCAAGGATGTGTGTCAATTTGTACCTCTCTATCTACATTATTCCGTGTTATATTCAGTTTTCAAATTTATACTGACTTTTTGACCACCCGGTATATATATATATACTTGGGAAATTCCAGCAGCACAATACGACAATATACACGTCCAGAATCGCTACAGAGTGGCTCCGGGAACACTCGTCTGAGGTTAAACACTTCCGCTGACCACCAAACTCCCCATGAATGAACATTATTGAGCATATCTGGGATGCCTTGCAACGTGCTGTTCAGAAGAGATATACACCCATTCGTACTCTTACGAATTTATGGACAGCCCTGCAGGACTCATAGAGATGCCGAGTCCCATCGCTCGAGCGCCGTCTATAACACGTTAAAACTCACTTAAATCTTGATAACCTGCCATTGCAGCAGCAGTAACCGATCTAACAACTGCACCAGACACTTGTTGACTTATATAGGCGTTGCCGACCGCAGCGCCGTATTCTGGCTGTTTGCATATCTATACATCTGACTACGCATGCCTATACCAGTTTATTTGGCGCTTCAGTGTATTATGGTATTGATTACAGCATTAGAGTAATTTGGTACCACCCTACGGAATAAGTGAATAAAATTCCGCATTAAACACAGCGTGTTTACACAAAAAAAACAAAAAAAAGACGTTTTCCGTTGACAGTGGAAGTTGCGTCAATCACATTAGAAGCAGTAACGGTTTGGACTGACTCCATCTAGGTACTGAAAACAATGCTACTTCAAATATTATGTGAAACGTCAGAGAAAATTCGCCTAGTGTTTTTTGGGACACAGTGTCCCAATATTTGTCTTACGTACTTCCTGTTTCATATAAGCAGAAGTCAGTACTAAATCGTAGCAAGGATCTAAGTGATGCGTGTGATGTTTGAACAAGTCTTGTTGAGCAGTACTCTAGATGAGGAGCCGCATCAACTTAAGAAAGTTGTACTCATGCTGACTTTCAGAACAGAATGCGGTCTTCCGTGGAATAAGCATTCCTAATGATTCACTGCTGTGATGCACACAGATGGAAAAAACAAACGACTTAGTCACACAGGTAAAGTGACAGGACAACTACACATACATCTACGCTCCGCAAGTCACCTTGCGGTGTGTAGCAGGGGGTACTTCTGATACCACTGTGTTTCCCCCCTCCCCTGCACATCTCAAGAATGACACGGGGGAAAAAAATTATTGTCGGTAAACCTCAGTATTAGCTCCAGTTTCTACGATTCTCTCGTTGTGGTCATTTTGCAAGGGAGGAAGCAGTAAGTTGCCGCCTCTTCAGAGAAAATACTTTCGCGGATTTCCATAGTAAATCTCTCTGTCAAGCACAACACTTCCTTTCCAGTTTTGCCACTGAAGTTTTGTTGAGAATATCTGTAATATATTCCCGTGGCGAAACACATCATTTTTCGTTGTATTTTCAGTATCCCTTCTATTTATCCATTCTGGTAAGAGTCCGAGACTGATGAAAAGTTCTCAAGTATCAGTCGAAGAAGAATTTTGTAAGCCACTTCATTTTGGATGAAACATACTCCCTTAATGTTCTTCCAATGAATCTCAATTGCCGGTCGGGGTGGCCGAGCGGTTCTAGGCGCTACAGTCTGGTACCGCGCGACCGCTACAGTCGCAGGTTGGAATCCTGCCTAGGGCATGGATGTATGTGACGTCCGTAGGTTAGTTACGTTTAAGTAGTTCTTAGTTCTAGGGGACTGATGACCTCAGAGGTTATGTCCCCTAGTACTCAGAGCCATTTGAAACATTTTTGAATCTCAATTAGTATTTGCTTAACGCGATCAATCCTCTTCACGTCGGTATGAACTGCTGTTCCTAGGTATTTTACGGTAGTTACTGTTTCCAGTGGTTTGTCACCAGTAGCGTAATCGAACAGTTGTGGGTTTCCTCATCCATTTTCGCCCAGTAGGTTAATTTTCTTTCCATTGGCAGTCTACTGTTAGTCTCTGCGCCAGTCAGCATACTGCAGATCTGTCCCATATCCTCCTAGTACCTCTCAAATTACCTTTATGGCTGTCGATTTTGTACCATGAAGAGTGACTTGCTGTGTTCTCTCTGCAAGGAAGTCCTAAGTCCACTCAGAATTATGGTCTGATACTCGGAAAGCTCGTATCTGGCTTCCTGAATAACAACGCGGGACTGTGTCTTGGAACACGGCACTTTTGCATACTATGCTGTGGACAGCACGGACGAATGGATCGAGCTTGATACGCAAAACCCCTGTTTGTGGAGCCCATGTTGGTTTTTCTAGAGGAGATTTTAGTACTTCAGAAACGTTGTAACATGTGAGTTTAAAATATATTCATGTCAGTGATATCTATACAGATTATAAAACTGGATGTATTTATGTATGCATATGCGTATGTGTGCAGTCCTAAAGCATCGTCTGCACATCGCGAAACGGCATCAAGAAGGCGCTGAATCCCGCGTCAGTGTGGAAACGGCGGACAGCGCCCCACGTCCAGGGCTGGCCGCTGTGGCCGAGCGGTTCTAGGCGTTTCAGTCCGGAACCGCGCGACTGCTACGGTCGCAGGTTCGAATCCTGCCTCGGGCATGGATGGGTATGATGTCCTTAGATTAGTTAGGTTTAAGTAGTTGTAAATTCTAGGGGACTGATGACCTCAGATGTTAAGTCCCATAGTGCTCAGAGCCATTTGAACCAACCCACGTCTAGGAAGACAGAATTAAGCGCCCCCTGTCAACGCTGATATAACCAGCCACTCATCGCTGGTCGTCCCCAGTTCGCTCGCAGACTTCGGGAGCATCAGCATTCAATAATAGGAAGACGGTACTTAGGCTGAGTGCTGTGAGAAGCAATAGCGCATAAAAATATTTACACATAGGAGACACATGAGCATATCAACATACCTCATAATGAGAAGTTACGTTTCTTTCCCTTTTTAGAAATAGTGTTCTGTTAATCTGAAAATGTGACGTACAGATCGCTTTGCAATTCTGTCACCGGCCATCACAACTTCTCTCCTTCTTTGTTTTTTTCGGTGCTGACTCCACAGTAACCGACACAAGAGTATGTATGTATGTTCCCCATCTCCTCCTAAACCACTGAACTAACTTCAACCAAACTTGGCACAGGTAACATCTACTGTCTGGAATGAGTCACTGTGGTGTTACGAACTGCCTGTCTATCAAACGGGTGGTGCTGAAAAAGCAGTGTAAGCCACTACGCGGGAATATTCGTATTTTAGTCAGCCAGTTTTCCAGAATGAGAGTACTTACAAACGTGCAACAGAATTCACACATAATTTCAAACCTTGACGAAACTTTCTATCGCTAACGACCCTCACAAAATTATGAAAGGAAAGAAATAATAGCTTACTAGATTTTCGCTGCTCATGCAGTAAAACTGCCACATGAGGCATGACATTCTAACTTATTACTTCTTTACTATTAACTTTATTCGTGACACAGTTTGTAGACGGTATTCACATATACCACTGAGTGTACGACAAAAATTACATCACTGCACAACGCTTAGTTTAGGAGATATGGCATCGTAAACATTGAGATGCGTGAAATACTACCGCGCCATGCTAGAAGTTTTAAATTTATTGCTTCGTTGCTAGTGCTGCATTCGCAACACTTTCGCAGACAATATACTCATCTTCCGATGAATGTACATGTTGTTATCTTCAGTACAGAAACTGGTTTGATCAGGTCTTCGTCCTACTCTATCCTGTGCAAGCTTCTTCATCTACGAGTAATCACTGCAACCTACATGCCTCTGAATCTGCTTCGTGTATTCATCTCATTGTCTCCCTCTACAATTTTACCCTCCACGTTGCCCTCCAATATGCCTCAGACCATTTCCTACCAACCGATCCCTCCTTCTAGTCAAGTTGTGCCACAAATTGCCGGCCGCTGTGACCGAGCGGTTCTAGGCGCTTCAGTCCGGAACCGCGCGACTGCTACGGTCGCAAAAAATGGTTCAATGGCTCTGAGCACTATGGGACTTAACTGCTAAGGTCAGCAGTCCCCTAGAACTTAGAACTACTTAAACCTAACTAACCTAAGGACAGCTCACACATCCATGCCCGAGGCAGGATTCGAACCTACGACCGTAAAGGTAGCGCGGTTTCAAACTGTAGCGCCTAGAACCGCTCGGCCACTCCGGCCGGCCGCTACGGTCGCAGGTTCGACTCCTGCCTCGGGCATGGATGTGTGTGATGCCCTTATGTTAGTTAGGTTTAAGTAGTTCTAAGATCTAGGGGCTGATGACCACATATGTTAAGTCCCATAGTGCTCAACCCCCATTTGAACCATTTGAATTTTGCCACAAATTCTTCTCCCCAATTCTATTCAGTACCTCCTCATTAGTTACGTCTTCTACCCATCTAATCTTTAGCATTCTTCTGTAGCACCACATTTCGAAATCTTCTATTCTCTTCTTGTCTAAGCTGTTTATCATCTATGTTTCCCTTCCATACATGGCTACACTCCATGCAGATACTTGCAGGAAAGATCTCCTAATACTTAAATCTATTCCCGATGTTAACAAATTTCTCTTCTTCGGAAACCCTTTCCTCGCCATTGCCAGTCTACATTTTATATTCTCCCTACTTCGATCACCATCAGTTATTTTCCTCCCAAAATAGCAAACGTCATCTACTTCTTTAAGTGTCTCAATTCCTAATCTAATTCCGTCAGCATCACCTCATCTAATTCGACTATATTCCATTATCCTCATTTTGCTTTTGTTGGTGTTTATATTATACTCCTTTCAAGACACTGTCCATTCCGTTCAACTACTCTTCCAAGGCCTTTTCTGTCTCTGACAGAATTACAATGTCATCGGCAAAACTCAAAATTTTTATTTCTTCTCCATGGATTTTAATTCCTACTCCAATTTTTTCCTTTGTTTACTTTACTGATTGCTCAATATACAGATTGAATAACATCGGAGATAGGCTACAACACTTTTTCACTCCCTTCTCAACCACTGCTTCCCTTTCATGCCCCTCGACTCTTATAACTGCAACCTGGTTTCTCTACAAATTGTAAATAGCTATCCGCTCCCTGTATTTGAATCTTGCCACCTTCAAAATTTGAAAGTGAGTATTCCAATCAACATTGTCGAAAGATTTCTATAAGTCTTCAAATGCTAGAAACGTAGGTTTGCCTTACCTTAATCTACCTTCTAAGATAATCGTAGGGTCAGCATTGCCTCACGTGTGCCAACGTTGCTAAGGAATCCAAACTGATCTTCCCGAGGTCGGCTGCTACCAGCTTTTCCATTCGTCTGTAAAGAATTCGTGTTCTTGTATGGAGGAACAGGAGGTGAACAGACAGAGGGGGAGAGGTAAAGAAATGAACAGCAGGTTAGAAGAGGTGGAGATGTATAGAAAGAGGGGAGAAGAGGAGATGGACAGAGAGAGGAGAGATGGAGATGGACAGAGAGAGAGGGAGAATAAGATCGACAAAGAGAGGGGAGGGAGGAGGTGAACAGATGGGGAAGGAGCAGATAGACGGAGAGTGGGAGGCAGAAGAGGTGGTGGTGTAGAGAGGGGGGAAGTAGGAGATGGATTACTGTAAGAGTGGCATAAATACACACACGGGCAACACCATCTACTCAGCTAGCAAGTCTATTATTATGTGCATCTACTCTATGACTTTTGTTGTAAATGGGAATCACTTTCGCTTTTCTCTAGGCGCCATGTACTCTTTGTTGCTTCAGCGACCTACGGTAACCCACTGTTAGAAGGAGAGCAAATCCATCCCCATCAAGATGTAAGAACACAGAGACCCTTGCACAAGGAGTGGCATCCACGTGTTTCATAGGGTGGGACATAGGGGTTTAATAGCGGCTTCATGGCTAGTAGACGTGTGCTCCAAGGTAAACAGATGAAGGTGACCTTTCAGAAAGATTACTTCGCAATTGCGGCATGATCCACGCGTGCTACGACTATGTAACAGGTGCACACTCCCACGTGTACGGAGGGTGTCCAGAACGCACAGGCATTGCTTTACATACCGGGTGATCAAAAAGTCAGTATAAATTTGAAAACTCAATAAATCACGGAATAATGTAGATAGATAGGTACAAATTGACACACATGCTTGGAATGACATGGGGTTTTATTAGAACCAAAAAAATACAAAAGTTCAAAAAATGTCCGACATATGGCGCTTCATCTGATCAGAATAGCAATAATTAGCATAACACGGTAAGACAAAGCAAAGATGATGTTCTTTACAGGAAATGCTCAATATGTCCACCATCATTCCTCAACAATAACTGTAGTCGAGGAATAATGTTGTGAACAGCACTGTAAAGCATGTCCGGACTTATGGTGAGGCATTGGTTCGGATGTTGTCTATCAGAATCCCTAGAGATGTCGGTCGATCACGATACACTTGCGACTTCAGGTAACCCCAAAGCCAATAATCGCACGGAATGAGGTCTGGGGACTTGGGAGGCCAAGCATGACGAAAGTGGCTGCTGAGCACACTATCATTACCAAACGACGCGCGCAAGAGATCTTTCACGCGTCTAGCGCCATCCTGCATAAACATCGTACGTTCCAGCAGGTGTTTATCAGCCAGGCTGGGAATGATGCGATTCTGTAACATCGGCGTACCTCTCACCCGTCACGGTAGCAATCACTGACGTTTTGGTGTTCAGCGCCATCTGTCGGACATTTTGTGAACTTTTCTTTTTGTTCTAATAAAACCCCATGTCATTCCAAGCATGTGAGACAATTCTTACCTCTCTGCCTACATTATTCCGTGGTTTATTAAGTTTTCAAATTTATACTGACTTTTTGATCACCCGGTATATTAAGGACAGCTGCGACGTCTGCATCCACCGCTGACGCTCCCGCAACTCCGTCTCACCGCACGTGGCTGAGAACCGACTGACGTAGAATTATGAACAAACACGCTGTAGCTCCCACATTACAATATTGCCATTATCCATTGTTTACTGTAGCAAAGCATCTGATCAGTCGGAACGACACTTTACGCTTCAGTGGTAGCTAAGGCCTTTGGACGGGTGCAAATGGTTATGAGCCTCTACGTCTTTTTGAATCTTCTTTAGAAATACATCCAACATCTTTCTTCTCGATTTTTCTCTTGGAGAAATCACCTTCTGCAATTATCTAAGTAGTTCCCGTTCCACCTCTAATCAACATTGACTAAGAAGTGATAAATTGTCATTTCTGTTCACTTTACCAACAGTAATAAATAGGGTAGAAAGCTGTAAGTTCTTCTGTGTGCGTATTGATGAAAACTTACATAGGGGAAAAAAAAAAAAACGTAGGTCGGACCGCCTGGCATTTAGGTGAGTCTGCCGCCGACCGGTGAAGTGTTACTTTTAGATGGTGTCGCAAACACAGGTTGTTGCACGGATCGTTGGTCGGTAATGGCAGTAATCTGTGGTCACTCGGAAGTTAGACTTAACATCGATTAGATGAATATATGAATGGTGCATCTGAAGATTTGGCTGGTACTTCCAAAATCAGTCATCCCAGCAGCCGCGGGCTAATTTATGTATAATTTCAGCTTCAAGTAATTACAGATATATGTGGAATTCACACACATACACCTTATAAGCAATTGCAGTATCAATGAGGCATTTTTTCTGAGTCATTAGTCTTCTGACAGTTTTGATGGGGCCCGCCACGAATTTCTCTCCTGTGCCAACCTCTTCATCTCAGAGTAGCACTTGCAACCTACGTCCTCAATTATCTGCTGGATGTATTTCACCCTCTGTCCTCCTCTACAGTTTTTGCCCTCTACAGTTTCCTCTAGTATCATGGAAGTCAGTCTCTGATGTCTTAACAGACGTCCTATCATCCTGCCCCTTCCCCTTGTTGCTGTTTTCCCCTTATTCCTTTCTTCTCCGATTCTGCACAGAACCTCTTATTTCGTTTTCTTATCAGTCCATCTAATTTTCAACATTCGCTTGTAGCACAACATCTAAAATTCTTCGGTTCTCTTCTTTTCCGATTTTCCCACAGTCCATGTTTCACTACCATAGCATGCTGTGCTGCAAGCGCACATTCTCAGAAATTTCTTCCTCAAATTATAGCCTATGTTTGATACCAGTAGACCTCCGTCGGCCAGGAATGCCCTTTTTGCCAGAGCTAATCCGCCTTTGATGGCCTCCTGGCTCTGTCCGTCATCGGTTATTTTGCTGCCTAGGTAGCAGAATTCCTTATCTATATCTACTACGTGACCATCAATCCTGATGTTAAGTTTCTTGCTGTTCTCATTTCTGCTACTTCTCATTACTTTCGTCTTTCTTTGATTTACTCTCAATCCATATTCTGTACTCATTACACTGTCCGTTCCATTGAGCAGATCATGTAATTCTTTTTCACTTTCAGTCAGGATAGCAATGTCATCAGCAAATTGTATCATTGATGCCCTTTTCCCTTGAAATTTAATTCCACTCCAGAACCTTTATTTTATTTCCACCATTGTTTCTTCGATGCACAGATTCAACAATAGCGGTGAAAGACTACAACCCTGACTTACCCCCATTTTAATCAAAGCATTTCGTTCTTGGTCGTTCATTGTTATTATTCCCTCTTGATTCTTGTACATATTCTATATTACCAGTCGCTCCCTATAGCTTACCCCTGTTTTTCTGATAACTTAAAACATCTTGCACCATTTTACATTGTCGAACGCTTCTTCCAGGTCGACAAATCCTATGAACGTGTCTTGATTTTTTCTTTAGTCTTGCTTCCATTATCAACCGCAACGTCATAACTGCCACTCTAGTGACTTTACCTTTCCTAAAGCCTAACTAATGGTCATCTAACATAGCCTCAATTTTCTTTTCCTAACGAGGCATATTAAACACATAGTCTCGCAATACATTATTCACCATGAACTTTGTGTAGTGTGTGAGTAATTGAGGTATTCACCAATACAATACTAGAAGGGAGAATGATCTCAACTTCTCTCTAGTAAATCTCTAGTGCACAGAAAGAAATGCAATACTCAGCCAGAAGATACCTTCATAAACTGCGCGTTGAAAGAAAATGTCTGACAGACACTTTAAGCCTTTTCGTGTTGTTTAAAAACGTTTCTCTTTAGCACCTCTTTCTACACAGCAGACGCCCTAATTTCTATTCAAAAAATCATCTGTAGCATGGAATAAGTTGAGCTGAGAGACTGCTGCCACGCTGATCAGTTGAGCAAATCCATTTCACAGAGAGAACCTAGGTGAGCTTAGCTTGTCCTTCGCCTAATTTCGTTAGCAAACATTTCGACTGTCTCTAAACTGCTCCGTGTGGCCGTTGACGATGTCCCTCGGAATCGATGTTACGATTGTCTTGTGAACAGGAATGTCTGCCCAGGAAATCTATAAAACTAATATATTTCATAACGATACATTGCATCGAAATTCTTCGAAATAGTACGTCCGTCAATACATTTTTGTCAGCAAGCGTTGTAGGCATCCTGGAATGGCTGTGTTGGAACATCCTTGAGGTCCAATACAGCAAGCTTAACAACAGCTTTCACGATTTCGCTGGTCTTGATACGGTGTCACTCCAAGGGTGTCTTGAGCAAAGGAAAGACAAAATTCCGCCGCAGTGAGGTTGGGATTGTAGGGGTGGTGGTGCAGTGTTGCCACATACACTGAGGAGGCAAAGGAACTGGTACTCCTGCGTAATATCTTGTAGGGCCCCCGCGAGCACGCAGAAGTGCCGCGACACGATGTGGCATGGACTCGACTAATGTCTGAAGTAGTGCTGGAGGGAATTGACACCATGAATCCTGCAGCGCTCTCCATAAATCCGTAAGAGTTCCATGGAGGTAGAGATCTCCTCTGAACAGCATGCTGCAAGGTATCCCTGATGTGCTCAATAATATTCGTGTCTGGGGAGTTTGGTGGTCAGCAGAAGTGTTTAAAATCAGAAGAGTGTTCCTGGAGCCACTCTGTAAAAAATTCGGACCGTGCGGTGTGCCGCATTGTCCTGCTGAAATTGGCCAAGTCCGTCGGAATGTGCACTGGGCATGAATGTATACACGTAAGTGTCACCCGTCTGAGTTGATCTAGACGTATCAGGGGTCCCACATCACTCCGACTGCAAACGCTCCACACCATTAGAGAGCTTCCACCAGCTTGAGCAGTCCCCTGCTGACATGCGGGGTCCATGGATTCATGAGGGTGTCTCCTTACCCGTACGTCCATCCGCTCGATACAATTTGAAACGAGACTCCTCCGACCAGGCAACATGCTTCCAGTCAGCAACAGTCCAATGTCGTGTTGACGGGCCCAGGCGAGGCGTAAAGCTTCGTGTTGTGCAGTTAGCGAGGGTTCACGAGTGGGCCTTCGTCTCCGAAAACCCGTATCGATGTTGTTTCGTAGAATGGTTCGCATGCTGACATTTCTTGATGGCCCAGCATTGAAATCTGCAGCAGTTTGAGGAAGGGTTGCACTTCTGTCAAGCTGAACGATTCTCTTCAGTCGTCGTTGGTCCCGTTCTTGAATGATCCTTTTCTGGCCGCAACGATATCGAAGATCTGATGTTTTTCCGGATTTCTGATATTCGCGGTACACTTGCCAAATGGTCGTACGGGAAAATCCCCACATGATCGCTACCTGGGACGTGCTGTCATGCTGTGTCGCATATCTCGTGCGCCAACTATAACACCAATTACAAACTCACTTAATTTTTGATAATCTGCCATTGCAGGAGCAGTAACCGATCTTACAACTGCACCAGACACTTGTTTTCTTCTATAGGTGTTGCCGACCGCAGCGCCTTATTCTGCCTGTTTATACGTCTGTATTGGGATATGCATGTCTATACCAGTTTCTTTGGCGCTTCGGTGTAGTATTTGATCAGATAATCCCTCATCGAGAAGGCGGTATACGTAGGCGCGCTGCCTTGGTGGGGATGCCAGGAACTCGTGATGTGTAAACTGACACATGTGACACTTTTCTTTATTTTACTCTAGCGTGCATTTCCACTCAAAAGACGGCACTTGTGGCCTGTCTGGTAGGCACCAAACCATTGTCGGCGATATCACTAGCACCGAAACACACTTTGAGCATGGACCCTTCATGTGGCATGTTGACTGAGAGGTGTTCCAACAGGGCTCTATCTCTTTGTTTCAGGTTGTATTCGAAAACCCAGACTCACCTTTCATTATACCAGAGTCCAAGAAAGAAGCATCATTCCTACACAGATATAAAACTTCTTCACAAACAAGCAGTCGCTTAGATTTGTGGAAGTCGGTCAAAATTTTTGCGACACTTTAGGCACCTATAAATGTTCGGTTACTATCTCATGTACGTAAGTATATACTGAATCATATTATGATTTGTGTTCAGAAGCTCATGTGCACGGGTTACATTGTCTTCACCTCTCGACATCGAATGGTTCCCACAGTGAGTTTCGTCATCGACGTCATATCATACTTCCAAAATCGCTTTGTGCTATCGAAAAATCTGCCGTTATGACAGACATTCATTCATAAATGCCTGTTCAATCATCGTAAATGTTTCGGGAGTGGACTTACCAAGTTACGCGCAGAATTTGAGTGCATAGCGTTGTTCAAGTGAGCGCTGCATCACGGTTGGAACCGGACCACGAAACATAAATCCACGAAGATGCAAATCCCAGCACTTCGGAACCTCAGAGGAAACTTGGTTGGTCGCTACGGGAAGCTAACAAATCTCAACAAGTAGTGCGCTTGGGTAGTCTCCACTCTGGTCGATAGGAGCTTCAGAATAGAACTGGTGACATTACTTCCGGACAAACGATGTACAAAGTCAGGCTTGTGTTTACTGTAAATAAACACAGTGAACCTCACTATATCACTCTGCTGACATTAATAATTACAACTCATTCTAAAATGGAAAAGTTGTTCACTCTAGGCCAATACAGAGACATCTGGAAGGTGTCTATGCACCGACTGATGTACTCTGTGTCCTATAAAATTTACTGTGCGACATTGCACGATTTCATATCATGTCATGTTATTGGAAGTATCTGTCCCCATTATCTGTTTGACAAAAATTTGAAATTTACTATAGGTTAACGATACCATAATAATGCTCATTGGCTAAAAGATTCGTTGGATATACCCTACATAAAGGATAAATTATTGTTATACATATTTGTAAATAAAATTTCGAATATTTGATGCCAATTTTTGTGGGAATCCCCAATCTAAGTGACTGCCTAGAAAACATCTTCTCACATAGGGAGCGATTCCTTGCAACATCGACCGGCTGCGAGAGGCACGGAAAACGCCCTGTTCAAGCCTACTTCTCAATAATGCTCGTCGTTGCTTTACCACTATGCTTCCGTCCTATAGCTTTTGACGTATAAATTTTTCGAGCAACAAATCTCTTCCAAGATTTGGCTCCCTCTGAATTTCATATACGAGGTTTGTCCAGAAAGTAAATTCTCACCGGTCGCGAAGTGGAAACAAGAGTGAAAATGAGAAATGTTTTATTTACCACAGTTAGCTACATTTTCCGGCTGCTTTTCTACCTAGTCGTCGCTCCGCCATAGACATATGTCGTGACATTGTACCACCATTCCAATACCCTCATCATATAAGGCAGCGGTTGTGCCAAAATGTTGTCTTCGTAGCCATTGGTTCATGTGAGCAGAGAAGAAAATCAGAGGGAGACATGTCCCGGCTGTATGGTGGGTGATCAAACATTTCCCATCGAAAACGCTGCAGGAGCGTCTCCATTTCCCCTGCAGTATGCGATCTTGAATTGTCATGAAGAAGGAACTATAATCCAGTTATGCCATGTGGGGTTGTATGAAATCAGTAGATATGTGTCGGCAGACACCAATCCTTGGTGGGAGAGACAATTTTTTAGGGGTCTTTACGTGTCCACTGTGAGCTCAGAAGTGCAAAGCGATACGTGAAGCGATAGGCAGGCATCTAATCTGTACAAAGCTTCATCGGAATTCGTTATGGTTTCCATTTCGTAAGGGATCGGTTGTTACTTTCAGGACATCCCTTGTATTTCCAGATGGTGAAAGTTGTCAGTTATAGATACCCTTCATACTATGTATACCCATGGGTATCGATAGGAACATAGTCACTCTTCCACCTGCTAAACTTCGCTTTTGGTTGAGAACCTCTGAGACTAGTCAGCCAGTAGTGATGCTGAACAAAGAAAATCAGTTAATGAGACCTCACGTGACACGTGGACGAAGGCGACACACTTTTCGCTTCCATCTGCTTTCCCACTGTAACGTGCAAAACTATTTCGTACAGAGGTTTGTGCGATTTAAGAGGGCATAGTGAAGCAACATCGTGTACGATTGTGGTGACATGGTTGCTTATTAGCGCGGCCTTATGGCGCAGCGTAATATGGTATTTCAGATTTATGCGCACTAGATATTTCGGAATTTGCATATCATATGCGCTAGGTTAGTTTCTTTGTTTAGTTTGAGAGCTTGGTTGGAACACGTGGATATCAACATCCATTGTCTTCAAGTAATTTATCCCATTGCTATTCCAGTCATTAAATAATATTCTGGAAAAAGAAATGAATATTGTTTGGTCATGTAAAGTCACATGATCGGCTGAAGGGCGCCTCCACGTAAGATGTGTGACCGTGTATTCTTTTTCCGAATGATGTATGTAAGCTAATTCAGTATTCACGAAGTTTGCAATTACTACAAAGTCATTTCCCGTTACTCTGATCGATTGTTAAATCCTTACATGTCATCTCTTAACAACTTCGTTCAGAAGAGAATGATATTCAGTTTCATTATGCTTCAAGAAGAAAGGCAATGATGTCCCTTCAGTAGAGAGATTGCTTTATTTGCAAATCCAGTTTCCAGCTAACAAGGTAACTGTGTGCCGCACTGAAGCTGCATGACACCTGTCTGCAGTGACAAGACATCGATATTTTGTTACCATTCGATCTTATTCACAATTTATTAGGTGTTAATTAGTTAGTTACGTGTTCCATTAATCAGTCTGACGATAACCGTTACGATGTGGAACGTGGCAATTGCATAAGAAACGGAAGGCTTTTTTTTTCAGCTTAAAATTTGTATTACCTACCTCACTCCCTTAAATGGCACAAAATGCATAAATTATACCTATAGATTTATTTATTCCTATTCAAGAATTCATCTATGGTATAGAAGCAGTTGTCAAGGAGATAAGATTTCAATTTATTTTTAAAGCTGTTACTGCTGTCTGTCAGACATTTTATTTCATCTGGTAATTTATCAAAAGGTTTTACAGCAGTATATTTTCCCCCTTTCTGTGCCAAAATGGGTTAAGTAGGGGACAGTGTAAGTCTTTCTTTCTTCTGATATAATCATGAACGTCACTGGTGTTTTTAAACTGGTCCATGCTGTTGAGAACAAGTTTCATTATTGAGTAAATGTACTGTGAGGCTGTTGTAAGAATTCCTAACCTTTTAAAGAGATGCCTAGAAATGTGCAGCTGTGAGCCCCACACATTATTCTAACCACTTTCTTTTGAGCAGTGAATACTTTTTGCCTCAGTGTTGAGTTACCCCAAAATATTATTCCATACGACATCAGAGAGTGAAAGTATGCAAAGTATGTTAGCTTGCTAATTTCTATACCCTCAAAATAAGCAGTTATTCTGATTGCAAAAGTTACTCACACGAGTCGCTTTAGGAGATTCAAAATATGAATTTTCCAATTAAGATTCTCATCTATATGTAAACCCAAAGACTCAGTATGCTTTACACTGGCTACTGACTTTTGTTGATGTGTTTTATTTATTGAAGGACCTGTATTTCTTGCAGTAGAAAATTGGATGTACTGTGCTTTTTCAAAGCTCAGAGCAAGCCCATTCGAAGAAAACCAGTCAATACCTTTTCTAAAGATATTATTTGTATCATTTTCTATTGGAGTTTCTTTTACTGGGTTAATAATGATGCTTGTATCATCAGCAAACAATGTCAGTTTAGCTTCTTGTTTCACATAAGAAGGGTCACTCACATATACCAAGAACAAAAAGGGACCCATGATCGAATCGTTTTGTAATTTCACTCCAGTTAGATGAAGTGGGAGACTTCCTTAAATCACTTAAACCATATAAAGAAACCTCTCGCTTCCAGTTCTGTAGGTATGACTTAAACCACTCATATGCTGTTTCATATATACCATAGAATTGTAATTTCTGTAACACAATCTCGTGGTTCACACAATCAAACGCTTTGGATAAGTCACAGAAAAGTCCTATTGGTGACATGTTACTACGATTTAAAGACTCAGTTACGTGTTGTAAGATGCCGTAGGAAAGTCCATTTGCGCTGAAGAAATTCTACTAGAAGAACTGATTCAACAACACGGACAGGGACTAGCTGGATGATGTTTATTGGAAAGGTTATGGTTTAAAGTTATCTTCGTTTCGATTACAGCACGTCCTCCTTTCATTATCTCGTTGCGCAAGAGGAGAGTTCCTGGTCACATACAGTAAAGTTTTGTTGGAATGCCGTTTTATTAACTTGTGGGGCAGTTTTCACTGAAAGGGGTATGTTTCAGGGCTTTAACGCCAGGGTCATGGTACCTTTTCAACTCACAGGTTAAAATTTAATGTCGTGACTACCTATCACTGAAAAGAAATTTATGGCTGCTAAAACATTTTGATTTCAAAGACAAATTTATGGCAGTTGAAAGACGGCAAGTCATGAGAGATTGTCTCATTTCGTTTTGATGAGTTGAATTTTTTACCCAAATAGGAAAGTAACAGGGCAATTATGATGCTGAATAAAGCGGGTTGACACTGACTGCGTACTGCTTTTGTTGGTATCTGGTTGCACTAAATACAGGTGACAGGTCTTTGTTTCTGCTGACTATAGTTGGAGTCACGAACGATGGCCTTCTGCGAATCTACGTCACACACTCTTTGACATTCAATGAGGGTTCAGACGTTTTCTGCCCACCCTGCTGTGAATGCCGTAGCAAATGCTAGCATGAAACATGATCTTAGCGAGTTTTTTAGTGAATTTCGATTCCATTTCTTGCGAGTTGTCATTGCTGATGGTGGTGTTGAGTGATTCTGCATAAGCACGCGAGAGATATAATTTGCAGGATATCCGCTTTCCCGCTGTTGCTTGAAATGGCCAACAACCCATTTCCCTGTCCCTGCCTCGACATGCGCAGACCACCTTCGTTTGTGGAGCGGACTATATATGTTCATGATTTTTGTGTTGGCGCCGTCTGAAGAGGTACACGCTGCTCTGAGAGTTACCACCTTGATGGGTCAGACTTCTGGGAAGGCGGAAATTCTCCGCATAACTCGTGCAGCGACCGGCCCCTCCTTTCGTATCACAGGAGAGACTTGAGGAGGGCCCGGACTGACGGGGGGTCCTGTGCCATGTGCAGTGTCCTGCTGTTAACGCAATCCATGGTATTGTTTCCGATGTTAACCGGAAGATGTTTTTGCAACTTCCAGGCTTCACCGCTCGAAGGGCCGGTGCCCTGGAAATTGTTCCCTGTCAGGTGAGGAATTTCTTTGGAATCTGCAGATACTTGCTTTCAGAAGACATTTTAAGATAATAGTATATTTTAGGACCGTAAAACGTTTCTCCACGGAATTTGAAATAGCCAACAGCGCTGCCAGCGTATTTTTTGCGATGTTGCGTTCCCGGGTCGGAACTGTGTTTTGTCCTCCGAATAAAACTCGTGCACTGGTGGGGAGCGCCAAAGATGACCTCGATTTGAGGAAGGCCGGCGTGTACCAGATTCCGTGTCAATGTGGCAAGTCGTATATTGGTCAGACGATGCGTACCGTCGAGGATCGATGCCGTGAACACCAGAGGCACACTCGACTGATGTATCCGAGCAAGTCGGCAGTCGCTGAACATTGTTTGTCGGAAAATCACGCCATGGAGTATGACCGCACGAGGATTCTGGTACAGACGTCGAGATACTGGGACAGCGTTGTTAGAGAGGCCATCGAAATTCGCACCAATGACGACCTCATAAACCGTGATTGTGGCTATAATCTTAGCAAGGCTTGGGAACCAGCGATTGGGTTAATCAAGAGTAAATCGAGCAAACGTATAGTTGTGACGACCACGGCGGACAGAGCCATCACAC
Source organism: Schistocerca americana (assembly GCF_021461395.2). Classification (NCBI taxonomy): domain Eukaryota; kingdom Metazoa; phylum Arthropoda; class Insecta; order Orthoptera; family Acrididae; genus Schistocerca; species Schistocerca americana. The sequence continues at coordinate 556,252,125 of NC_060124.1, read as the reverse complement.
CGACGTCATCTCAGACGCCGTCGCAATCTGTTCCACCGCGCGACCGTAGCGCGGTGCGCGGACGGCGGAGGGAGCGCGCCGCGGGCGGAGGGTATTTAAATCGGCCGCCGCCGCGACCGAACCCAGTTCCCTCTGAGCAGCCATAGCGTACGGATCTCCGTGGCGGCACGTTCACAGGAGCTCAGTCCGTCAGTTCACCTGATGATGGCGACGTGTATAATAGCCGAAATATTGTGCCCGTTGGACACTATAGACCGGCAGCACACCCGTGGATATTTTGATTACTGTGAGGCTGTTGTAAGAACTCCCAATCTTTTAAATAGATGTCTACAAGATGTGCGACTATGAGCCCCACACATTATTGTAACCACTTTCTTTTTATCAGTGAATACTTTTTGTCTAAATTTTGAGTTACCCCAAAATATTATTCCATATGACATCAGAGAGTGAAAGTATGCAAAGTATGTTAGCTTACTAATTTCTATATCCTCAAAATTGGCAATTATTCTGATTGTAAAAGTTGCTGAACCTAGTCGCTTTAGAAGATTCAAAATATGAATTTTCCAATTAAGATTCTCATCTATATGTACACCCAAAAACTTAGTATGCTCTACCCTGTCTACTGACTTCTGTTGATGTGTTATATTTACTGAAGGAACTGCACTTTTTGCACCAGAAAATTGGATGTACTGTGTTTTTTCAGACCAAGCCCATTTGCAGAAAACCAATAAATGTCTTTTCCAAAGACCTTATTTGCATCAATTTCAATTGGAGTTTCTTTTATTGGATTAATAATTATGCTTGTATCATCAGCAAACAGTGTCAGTTCAGCTTTGTGTTTCAGATAGGAAGGGAGGTCGTTCAGATATATCATGAACAGAAGGGGACCCATGATTGAACACTGTGGAACACCTAGTGTCCTTTCACTCCAGTTAGATGAAGCAGCAGCCTTATTTAAATTACTTGACGCATATAAGGAAACTTTATGCTTCCTGTTCTGTAGGTAAGAATAACCACACATATGCTATTCCATTTATACCATAGAATTGTAATTTCTGTAACATAATGTCATGGTTCACACAATCAGATGCTTTGTACAAGTCACAGAAATTTTTAATTGGTGACATTTCACTATTTAAAAACTCTATTATGTGGACAGTGAAATTGTATATTGCTGTCTCAGTGAAACAGCATTTTTGAATTGCGAACTGTGATTTACTAGGAATCCCATTACTGTTGAGATGGCTAACCACTCTTGAGTACATTACTTCTCGAAGATTTTTTAAAATGCTGTAAGCAAGGATACTGGCCGATAATTATTGAGATCTGTGGTTTCCCCCCTGAAACGTCCCCTTTGGAAAATTATGTAAATGACAGTGCTGGAAAACCTGTACATATTTGATTTTCAAACAGCTGAGCAAAACTGAACGTACTCAGATATTCACTAAACTGACACAATATTTTTAACGCAACGCAATCTGACTTTCAATAATCCCTACAAAAGAATGGCCCTGACTAACAATAACCTACACCTTTCATGAATCACTTACAAAAATCTTCGTTACTCGAACTACTGCAATACAGCGAGCGCCAATACTGTCAGCTAAATAAAAGATTCTAACTACTGAAGGCACTAACTACTGATAGGCATAGTCAGCAAATGAAAGATTATATATATATATATATATATATATATATATATATATATATATATATATATATATATATATATATATATATGAGCCGCCAGCAGTGGTGGATGTGGGGAGAGAGATGGCAGTATTTTGAGAGCGGACGATCTGGACGTGTGTCCGCCAGAAAGAGTAAATTTGGCGGACACACGTCCAGATCGTCCGCTCTCAAAATACTGCCATCTCTCTCCCCACATCCACCACCGCTGGCGGCTCCCCTCCAACTGAGCAACGCTACGCGCTGTTCACATTCTACAGCCCAACACTACAACAGCAAATATTCCAACAATGCAAACCAGCCACAGACTGCACACAGCACAGTCAGTGATTTTCATACAGAGCGCTACGTGACGTTACCAACAGAAAAACCTAAACAATCTACTTACACCCCTTTTGTAGAGAGGCCTGACAATGGCATATTTTAACCTGTCTGGGAAAATACCTTGAATGTGAATCCTGAATCTTTCCTGGTCATGCTGACAAAGTTTTATGAATTTATGTGTAAAAGTATAGACAGTGGAAATTAAAAAGTCCTGTGGTGCCTCTCCTGCTCCAAGTCGGCGCGTTTGACGTCCTACCGACCTTAAGTAATTACAGTAATCTAAAAACGGAGAATGTAAAATTCTCTTTAAGCAATTCCAGTAAACGTAAAACGGAGAAACGAATAAGGATTGCCGGCCGCCGGGGTGGCCGAGTGGTTCTAGGCGCTACACTCCGGTACCGCGCGACTGCTACGGTCGCAGGTTCGAATCCTGCCTCGGGCATGGATGTGTGTGATGTCCTTAGGTTAGTTAGGTTTAAGTAGTTCTAAGTTCTAGGGGACTGATGACCTCAGATGATAAGTCCCATAGGGCTCAGAGCTATTCGAACCATTTTTAAATAAGGATTGATTCTTTAATACATGCTGTGGAAGATGGCTATGCATAAAAGGATATTTACAGTTTCACACCTTTCTCGTCTTTGCTCGTTTCACGTCTTTCCATTAAGACTTCAGAAGAGTGAGAGATCTTCTTGCGTGTTTCTAGGACACGATAGAGAGACCCAGTGGACTGGATAAACCTCGGCGGATGGCGGTAAGGGCTGATGGTGAAGAGGGGAGGGAGGGAGGGGTGGTTGTGCCGGTGCTGTGGTGACTGACAGTCGCCAACTTAGCCGTCGGCAGGGCGGAATGGAACCACGTGTTGCTCCTCCCGCACCGAAGATGATAAATTACTGAGCGCCCAGCACAATGCCGCTCAGAGGTTGTAGCAGTATCGCGTCGGTGTCGTGTGGATAGGAGCGGCGTCAGCTGCGGGCAATCGCTGCTCAGCTGCCGTCTTCATAGCGGCTCGTCACGTTTAGTCACGTGTCGGTTACCGCCGTCTCCAGCGCCGGGGAAACTTTATCACTCTATTTATTACTTTCTTGTTGATAGACACACACTCCGATCATGATACTCTTTTTCAGCTTTCGGCACTAAAGTGCTCTTTTGTCTTGCAAATTATTTAGTACTAAAAATATTCTTGGAATGAGCGCGACTTGGTGGAATACTGAGGATGAAGTTTACATTTTTGAGAGTGGAAGGGGTAAAAAAAAAAAAAAAGCCCTCTCGTCACCTTCATTACATTCTTCGGCGATGTTGCAAATTTAGTGCAGGGTAGAGGCGATCATCGCTAAACCATGGCGGCTGCTCGGGAGTGGGGTAGTGAGGAACTGGTGTCTCGAAAAAAATGGTTCAAATGGCTCTGAGCACTATGGGACTTATCATCTGAGGTCATCAGTCCCCTAGAACTTAGAACTACTTAAACCTAACTAAACTAAGGACACCACACACACCCATGCCCGAGGCAGGATTCGAACCTGCGACCGTAGCGGTCACGCGGTTCCAGACTGAAGGGCCTAGAACCGCACGGCCACACCGGCCGCCTCGTGTCTCGATTACAGGAGATGACCGACGCGCCTCGGCCACATTCTTTAACTGAACGGAAATCGACGAAGAATCGTAATGAATGAACTGCAATGAGAACTCCACTCGTTACAAGCAGTCGCTTAATCCGTGACAATATTTTGTCTCAGCTTTCTGCTCGCTCTTGTTTAGGAACATAGTTGAGTCGGAAAAAGCCGCATTCTCCGTTACTTGAACGTAAGCGTAAGACAAAAAGTTTTGTGGGCTGGGATTGTTTGGGGAAGGAGACCAGACAGCGAGGTCATCAGTCCCATCGGATTAGGGAAGAATGGGGAAGGAAGTCGGCCGTGCCCTTTCAAAGGAACCATCCCAGCATTTGCCTGGAGCGATTTAGGAAAATCACGGAAAACCTAAATCAGGATGGCCGGACGCGGGATTGAACCGCCGTCCTCCCGAATACAAAAAGTTTTGTCTTCTACAGTCAAGCTCCATATACGAAGTTACTTCATCACTGTTCAGTGACTATATTTCAACCTCTTTCAGCCGCTATCTGAAATTTAAAAGGGAATTTGTTGTGTCGGACACAACTCCTCTCTCTTTTTCTCTTACTGCTTCAAAATTATGAATCGCATTTAGAAAATAAATAGCTAGAGAATAGTAAATACGAAAATATTTTGATTATTATTCCCACAATGGTCCCAAACCGAACTTGGAACACAGTTGATTGGGTGAATACCAAATATTATTCAAATTCTTTGATTAAATCGACAGAATGCTTTCCCTAAATCCGTGTATTCCAGCTTCAGCTTTAATTTTTTTGTTTCTTTGTTTTTTGTTTAAACTGTGATAGGGGGCGACATTCTCGAACCTCCGTTCATAACTCAGACGATACGTGAAAGAAATACATCAATTCTTATAATTTTACCATGCCACTGTTCAGAAACTACACTGAAGACACAAAGAACCTAGTAGAACCTGCCTCATATCGTGTAGGGGTCCCGCGAACACGCAGAAGTCCGGCAACACGGCATGGCCTGGACTCGACTAATATCTGAAGTAGTGCTGTGTGGAACTGACACCATGAATGCTGCAGAGCTCTCTCCATAAATCGAGAGGATGGAGGTCTCTTCTAAACAGCTCGTTGCGAGGCATCCCAAATATGCTCAATAATGTTCATATGTGGGGAATATGCTGCCCAGAAGTGTTTAAACTTATAAGAGTGTTCCTGGAGCCATTCTGTAGCAATTCTGGACGCGTGGAGTGTCACACTGTCCTGCTGGAATTGCCGAAATCCCTCGGAATGCACAATAGACATGAACGATGTAGGTGATCAGACACGATGCTCACGTACGTGCCACTTGTCATAGTCGAATCTAGTACTATCAGGTGTCTCATATCACTCCAACTGCACACGCCCCACTCCATTACAGAGCCACGACCAGCTTGAACAGTCCCCTCATGACATTCAGGGTACATGGATTCATGAGGTTGTCTCCATACCCGTACTCGTCCATCTGCTCCATACAATGTAAAGGAAGACTCGTCCGACCAGGCAACATATTTCCAGTCATCAGCAGTCCAATATCTGTGTCGACAGGCCCTGGCGAGGCGTAATGCTTTGTGCAGTCAACCAAGGGCACACGAGTGGGCCTTAGGCTACGGAAGCCCACATCGATGATGTTTCGTTGAATGGTTCACGCGCTGACACTTGTTGACGGCCCAGCACTGAAATCTGCAGCAATTTGAGGGAAGGGTTGCACTTCTGACACATTGAACGATTCTCTTCAGTCGTCGTTTGTCCAGTTCTTGCAGGGTCTTCTTCTGGCCGCGGCGATTTGGTGTTTTACCGGATTCCTGAAATTCACGGTACGTTCGTAAAATGGTCGTGCGGGAAAATCGTCACCTCATCGCTGCGTAGCAAATGCTGTGTCCCACCCCTCATGCGCGGACTATAACACCACGTTCAGACTCACTTAAATCCTGAGAACCTGCCATTGTAGTAGCAGTAACAGATCTAACAACTGCGCCAGACATTTGTTGTCTTGTTTAGGTGTCGCCGACCGCAGCTCCACATTCTGCCTGCTTACATATCTCTGTATTTGGATAAGCATGCCGGTGGTAGTTTCTATGGCGCATCAATGTATAACAGGTATCAAAATATACTTAGGCACTCTCATTTCAAATGGATTTAAAACTGAATAATGGAACCTTCAGAAAAATCAGATACATTGGTGCGGGCATTTGTTCACCTGACACTGAGACAAACTGCTGCAGCGTCCGTCACGGAATTAGACACCTCTAAGGTCGCTGCCTGTCGCCAAAGTCCGCCGCCTCTAAGCGCTGTCATTAACCACCCTCTCAGGTTTGTTGCCACTTGTACACCTACAAAAAATGGTTCAAATGGCTCTGAGCACTATGCGACGTAACTTCTGAGGTCATCAGTCGCCTAGAACTTAGAACTACTTAAACCTAACTAACCTAAGGACATCACACACATCCATGCCCGAGGCAGGATTCGAACCTGCGACCGTAGCGGTCGCTCGATTCCAGACTGTAGCGCCTATAACCGCACGCCCACTCCGGCCGGCTGTACACCTACAAGAGCCATATAATGTGTTCAAGTGTGGTTTGATGGTGCAATGACGTGTGTTCGATAGTGAGTGAAATGCAGGAGCAAGAGCCTATGTGTAGTGCTAATCTGGTCTGCGTGTTGTAAGTAGACTGTTTATGTTTTCTTATTGGCAACGTTACATAGCGCTCTGTGTGAGAATCACTGGCTGTGCTGTGTGCAGTCTGTGGCTAGTTTGCACTGTTGTCTGCCATTGTAGTGTTGGGCAGCGGCAGCTGGATGTGGACAGCGCGTAGCGTTGCGCAGTTGGAGGTGAGCCGCCAGCAGTGGTGGATGTGGGGAGAGAGATGGCGGAGTTTTGTAATTTGTCATGAACTGCTAGATATATGATGATATTAAGGTAAATACATTGTTTGTTCTCTATTAATATCTTTCATTTGCTATATATCCCTATCAGTAGTTAGTGCCTTCCGTAGTTTGAATCTTTTATTTAGCTGGCAGTAGTAGCACTCGCTGTATTGCAGTAGTTCGAGTAATGAAGATTTTTGTGAGGTAAGTGATTTCTGAAAGGTATAGTTTAATGTTAGTCAGGGCCATTCTTTTGTAGGGATTTTCGAAAGTCAGATTGCGTTGCGCTAAAAATATTGTGTGTCAGTTTAAGGACAGTCCTGTATAATAGTTCAAAGGGGACGTTTCAGTGTGTACAGGGTGAAAACATATTAGAAAACAATCTAAAACTGTTGCGTCAAACCTACTGATGATTTTCTTACTCATCTGGCCAACAGTGAAGGAATAATATAAATTTCGTTTTAGGTCATAAAATTACAACAAAATCTTATGATATTTCCAAATACATTGTATCCTGTATTAAACACACAGTAGCATCGGCAGAGTCTTTCGATGTGAGCGTGTGTTTTGATTCTCCAAGACAGGGAAACAAATGAGATATAGAAGTTAACGGAATTTCACAGTTTTGACAAAATATTGTTGCATATAACTATACGTTGATACTACGTCAGCGGGAAGTATCCGATGGCTAGAAAAATAAAGAGGGACCTCAATGGAATAATTAATTAATCTAGGTCCGAGACCTCCGTTCCTTGTCCCCTCTACTCACTTGGTTTGTTACTCAGAAATTTTTTGTGGAATGCAGAGGCACTGCAATAGCAAGGAACAATTTCTTCTTAAAATCCACTTACCGAGTTCTGAGGAGAATAGTCGTCTATTATACTTTGATAAAAATTTTGTTTTTAGAAAAATTACATGAAAAAATATATTTCGCTCGACTTAGACGAGGATAGTGTCCCGAAAGAACCCACCATTACTTATCTATAGTGTATATCAGCGGTTTGGGTGATATATGCAGTGGCTAGGTTTAGTAAGGGCTGCAAATAAAAAAAGAAATAAATCTGCAAGTAAGGTATATCCTCGCTCGTATTACGGTCAACCGTCGGAAGTAAAATCCTGGCCTCAAAACACAAGTATGCGCCCGCTGCACCGCACTGAGTCTCTCGCAAATACACTATGTGATCAAAAGTATCCGGACACCCCTCAAAACATACGTTTTTCATATTAGGTGTGAACTGTGTGTTCTTCACAGTTCGGTTCCTCTGGCTCTTAATGTCGCTTGCAGCGATAATTGTTTTTGTATCCCGTGTGGGTCTGCTCCCGAAAACTGAAAGGTTGGCCGAATTTAGGAAGTGAGTAGGAGCAGGAAAAGGTAAAACACGTCGGTGCTGCGTGTAAAATTATAGATGCTTACTATAGCCAAAAACCAAGTTAATAAATGGTTACATAACTTTGCACGTACGTGCGAAACCTTGGTGGTGGTGGTGGTTGTTAGTGTTTAACGTCCCGTCGACAACGAGGTCATTAGAGACGAAGTGCGAAGCCTTGGACCCGTCGTAATTAGAGTAAAGGCTCTATATGAAGCGAAGCTGAAGTGAAGTGTCCCGGCCGTCTGCTTTGGATCAAATGGACTGAACCTGGAGCGGCGCTCGTAGATCTCCACAGCGCCGGCTAGAGGGCGCTGTCGTCGGTGCCGGTGTGTAGTGCCAACCTGAGAACTTGCACCTACGCCGTGGCATCGTAGCTATCGATGCCACAAATTTCATTTCGCGCCACGCGCCATCTTTTGTTGACTAGCGATCTCAAGAGGGCGCTGTGTGCTCTGCGCGAAGCGGTTCCTCGTTGCACAGGCAGTTGCGGGTGAGCGGCAAGGGCGGGGGGGTGAGCGGCAAGGGCGGGGGTGGCGGGTGGCGGTGAGTAGTGCGACGGTTGTCGACGCTCTATGATTAGTGTGGACGTGACCTCGATAAGGCTACTGGCTTTGAGTCTGAACAGACGTGTCTGATTCAAGGCGCTATGCAAACTCTATCAGTGCTGTTTCCTCTATTTTGCCGGTGTGGAAGCAAGACTGCGTCCGGTACCGGTAGCTATTCGTCGGAGTGTGCACCAATCAAAGTAAGACCTATCAAGCACGACTGTGTCCCGGTACCGGTAGCTATTCGTCGGAATGTCAATCAATCGAAGTAAGACCTATCATACACGTTTGTTCAGCGGTGGTTGACATTCACATTCCGCTAAAACGGTGATTCAGTAACCCGGCCATATTGCCGAAGTATTTCGTCGTGACTACTGTTGACAGTTCCTATCAAACGCTGTAGTATTCTCTCCCATTTCTTCCGCTGTGTGTTGTTGGGTTCATTTCAGTGTTAATATTCAGCCCAATGTATTAGAGATGAATTCTTGCTGTCTTGTGGTTGAGTCCTGGGTTTGTTTGAATCGACAAACAGCACGTCCCATACCACTCACGACGCACGTCAAGCAACCAAGACAAATGCGACTTAAATTTGCATTTGTGTATCTTGTTTATCCAGTTCACTATGAGATTTTAGTTAATTAGTTAAGTAACTATTTTATACTTTATATTATGCAAAACCTGTCCCGCCCGTGAAATGGGGCTTTGACACGCGATGTTTTTCTTTTGGGTGCTGGTCAATTAATGAGTTTAGCACTTAGTGGAGGACAATCTTACCCCTTCTTTACCTGCCTCAGCTTTAGGGAGGGGTTTAATTTCTCAAGCTAGCTTTAGGCCAGCGCTGGTCCATTAGGACCCCTTTGATCATATATACAGTTTTATATAGCTTAGAGAGTAACTTATTGTGGTCGAGTTTATTAAGTGGGTTTTACACGACCAATGTGATCTCGGAGTGACTGTTTTTAAGAGCAATTTGTGACTCCTTTTATATACTGCATTGTTCAGGGTGAAACAGAGTTGTGTCAGAAGCCTATTTATATATATTTATGATACCTTTAAATTCATTGTGCTATTTCCGTGATTTAATGTATATGCCCCTTTTAATGGGTGTTAGATTTATACTGTATCATTAAGTGTTTAAGTAAGCCCACCTATTGAGGTGATTCTGTATTAGGCATCAGTACTAGCACACGACACTGTGGTGCGTTATGCTTACTACCTGAGCCCCATCTTATTCCGTTACTCTCTCCTGCGAACGGGAACGCGTTATGCAGGTCTTGAAGTCACTCGCGTCCATCTAGAAAACTTTTTACTGAGTTTAACGAAGGCGATGCTTGGCCTGGTGTATTCGACGATGCCCTTTGGCTACACTGTCTAAAGGATTGCTCTAAGAAATACCAAATTAATATGAACCTGAAAATGAGTAAATAAAGCGAAACACGTAGTTGAAAAATAAAAAACTAAAATTGCAACCAAGATTGTTTTTAAGCAATACTGTTAAGCACTGGTTTGCTGTATGCCACGTATGGATTTGTAATAAAAGTGATCCACAAAACTACCGTCCAATATCCTTGACATCGACTTCTTGCAAAATCTTAGAACATAATCTCAGCTCAAACTTAATGAGGTATTTTGAACAGAATGACCTCCCCAGTGTCAGCCAGCATGGATTTCGAAAACCTCGATCACGTGAAACCCAACTCGCATTTGTCTCACATCACATACTGAAAGCTTTGGACCAAAGCGATCAGGTAGATGGTGTATTCCTACTTCGTTAGAGCGACAAGCCAAATAATCTGATGGTGTGTGTACTGAAGGTCTTACAGTACGCACACCACAGGTACTTTCATGTGCTTCCTAAAAATTTGCTCGAGGTGTGAATCCATACGTATTACTTCTACAACTCTGGCTTCATTACTTTATTAACCACCATTATCGATGCTAGAAATATAAATGGGACAGCATCACAACATTTTATCATAAAACATTATATCATTCCAGAATGAGATTTTCGCTCTGCAGCGGAGTGTGCGCTAATATGAAACTTCCTGGCAGATTAAAACTGTGTGCCGGACCGAGACTCGAACTCGAAAGTTTGGAAGGTAGGAGACGAGGTACTGGCGGAAGTGAAGCTGTGAGGACGGGTCGTGAGTTGTGCTTGGGTAGCTCTGTGGTAGCACTTGCCCGCGAAAGGCTACACATCCCGAGTTCGAGTCTCGGTCCAGCACACAGTTTTAATCTGCCAGAAAGTTTCATTATATTGTTGCCATAAAAGAGACTGGAATTGAAAATAAGTTATTTAAAATACATTTTTTAAAGAAACTGAACTGTTGAATTAAATTATACATTTTGCTGATGAGTATGTGCTGGTACGAAAGCTCCTGGCAATTTAAAACTGTGTGGCGGACCGAGATTCGAACTGATAGAGCACTGGCAGAGCACTTGCCCATCAAAGGTCCCGAGTTCGAGAATCAGTCCGGCACACACTTTTAATCTACCAGGAAGTTTCATATCAGCGCACACTCCGCTAATGAGTGAACAATGAGTTCTGGAATTACCCCCAGGCTTTGGATGAGTCATGTCTCCGCAGTGTCTTTTCTTCCGGGAGAACTAGTCCTGCAAGTTTCGCAGAAGAAAGGTAGCAGACGAGATACTGGTGGAAGTAAAGCTGTGAGGACGAGTACTATTTCTGTGCAGTGCTTGAGTAGCTCAGTTGGTGCAGGACTTGCCCGCGAAAGGCAAACTTCCCGAGTTCGAGTCTCAGCCCGGTACACAGTTTTAATCTGCCACAAAGAGTCAAATCGAACTGTAGTGTATTCCGTGCTGGTCAGTGTACTTACCTGCTCTTCTAAATTATTAAGTGGCTGTACTGTTTCTCTGCAGTTTTACTAAATGCAGGGAAAGGAAACAAAATTTTAATACTTACCGAAACTGCAGAAGCCACAAGAAAAGGTAAAAATCATTTGAATAGTAGAAATATCAAACGTACTAAGTGGCATTTTTTACAAAACGCTATTTCAGTGCTGCTGTCTTTCCGCCTGTGCCTGTCCCGAAACTTCTTCCAAATGCGAAATCATCGAGGAAACGTTCTAAGAAGTTATTGCTAGATGGGCATGGCCTCCATGCCAAGTAGCACTTCCTTCTTAGGTTCTAAGTGTCAGGTGTGAAGGTTTCCTCTCCACCATTGAGTTGGTGTGCAATTTGTGCAGTAACCAGATCCGTGTTAGCATTTGTTTCTATCAATAAAGTATCTTAGTAATAGAAGGAGATAAATTGGATTTCAAAAACAGAAAAAAGTTGGAGAAATAATCACACAAAACGGCATGTAACTCGAAAATGCTAGGAAAGGTAAAGCTGTGAACCTAAGCAAGTTCTATGCCTGCAGCTGACTTCTTTGATTTTCAAGATTGCTACCGTAACATTGATGTCAATGCAAGAGTGTAAGATTTCCAATACAGTATGATCAAAGTGTCTCACACTCGTCCACCTCTAGCAGCTACTAAAAAGTGTTACTCTGAAACAGAAGAATGGAAAAATGTCAATGTACTCAAAAGACGGAAGACACGAGTGATGTGTGCCATCCTGTACTTCATCTGAAAGACAAAACACGTTTACTAGTTGCAAAACAGAAACACCCATTGACGATGATGCCAGTTCTTCCTCAACAGCACAGAAAATTATGCGGTAAATTCTGCAAAATTTTATTGCAAGGACGGAGTTGTGTCCTTGAATTTGATTGTGTTCTTCTAGGGTAAAATATTTAAACGATACGAGAAATAACTTTTTTTTACAACAGTTCTACTTTGTCCAAGAAATTTCCTGTCTTATTTGAAATACTTAAAATATGAATATTTTGTATTTGTAAAACAGAAATGCTTGTCTGAATTTTTTTATTTCATACTTTGCAGTTCTCTTTCATTTAATGGTCAATACATTTAAACGAAAACAGTTTGTCGACGTATACAGGTGGAGTAGGAAGCGCCAGAGTGAGTATTACCATGACCTGTAGTACTAGAACCGCCAGTAAGACTTGAGTACACCTACCTTTACTATTATTGTTTATTTAATGTAAGAAGTAGTGCTTCATCTGGTAAAGCCTAGTGACCTCAAGAGGAAGTGAAGCAAGGAGACGAATATCGTATCGTTGTGTGATTACGAGGTTACTCACAGACATTAAGAGAGTTCGTCCAATGTGACAGTGACGTCTTTACCTTTGTTAACTGTGTCTACATTGATGCAGTACTTGAAAAACTGCTTTTCCTTTTCGTCGATAAGATTAGTATCGATAGTATTTATCCGCCATCCATAGTTACGATGCTATTGTTGTACTAACAATGTTTATGCTACACTATATTGTAAGAGCGGACAACGATTTGACGGTGGTGATGATTTGTTTTTTCTAAGTGATTTGTCACTTACTTAAATAGTAAAAAATAAAGCCTTTGAGACTCTTATTGAAGGTACACACAAAATTATGTCCCGCAAAATATGTAATAAAGAAATTTCAGAACAATACACAGAGTATGTAGAGAATACAAAAGGAGCTATGAAGATGTTGGTATTGTATTCACCACTGTAGATATTCGGTGCTCATCCAAGAGAAGCTACCCAGGTGCAACGGTTCACTGTAGTAATTGTGGAACATTTGAACGAGGAAATCTAGTTCTGGCTGAACAGATTGTAGACAGTCATTCCGAATTTGTTTTAAAACTGACAAAAATCGTGTAAACTATTACCAGTAATTAATCAAATATGTTCACAGTTTTTAAAATATATGGAAAAGATTCGGATACAGAAACAAGTGAAAGAGCCCGTATTGAAAATATTGAAGTTGTGCATGATAGTTGCTGTCGTTGTTGATGATGATGATGGTGATTATGATGATGATGACGTTCGTAATTAAGTGTTAAGACTAAGAGAATTTCTGGAGACATGTGAAGAATTTCGAAGTTGCAACTGCCTAATCACGTGAGATGCACCACACACACAGGAGATATGGATGAGGCCAGATCTTAAAGTAATTCATACAAAAAAGTTCATGATGCAGTCATGTCAAAATGTATTTTGGAATCCGTGTTAAGGGTGTCCTAAGGCTTGTGAGGCCTATTTAGAATCAATTGGACATGATGGACACGATGCCCATGTCTGACACGATAGAATTCAAACTATAATTCTTTTCAAGATATACTCACAGTTAAGAAGACATTAAATGAACCATTAAGAAAACTCGAGTTAGCAGCTTTTAAAGAAACACAAATACAATTTTTAAAAGAAACACAAGCTATTCATAACCGATTGCTTACAGCATCAGAAGTTTAGAAGGGGGCAAAGATAACTACTTTGCACGTCCTCCGCCAGAGCTAATGAGAATGCAAAGAATACTATGCAGCTTGCAAAGAGAAATATCTACGTAATGTGTTGTGCTGATAGAAGTTATTAGAGGAAGTCTTAATAGGGAATTTGATAGATTCTGTAATTTAGTGGAATCAAAAGCAAAGGATGGCAATTATGGTCCTTTCTTAAAAATGAAAAGTGTACCGACGGCCGGCAGAGAATACCTAAAAGAACTGTTTATTTCAGAACTGCGAAACATGAAACAAGAAGGAGAAGATGGGAAGAACTTGCCACAATCCGATAAACAAAAGGAAAAGATTGCATCTTATGACATGTTGATCGAGGCTCTAACACTTTTGTAGCCACTGATAGTGCCCACACTACAATATATCTGGAAACACTACAATATTCAAAAGATAACGTAAGGGGTTTGGTTCCTTAGACAGATATTCAACTGTAAAAAAACTTTTCCTTAAGTGTAGTACTGTTTTACCAAGCACTGCTCCTGCTGAACAACTGGTTTTATTTGATGCAATGACCACGGGGCTACAAAGAGATAAAAGATTTGAACATTTAATGGTGTTAAGATAATTGAAATGAGTGGCACGTAAAATTTTCGGCAACTAGAGGTACTTTATTTGAATAAAGATATTTTGAAAATATATATTTTGCATTTTTTTGTTTAAATGTTATTTTAAACCATCCTGTATTTACATTTGAAATAGCAAAGTAAGCAGTTATTTGCGTTTGAATTTAAATACTTTTAATGAACTATTTTGCACATCTCTGACGTGCTTAATAAATTATTTATTTCCTATTTTATCTCATTTTTTCCAGTGATGATGAGGGTTTCATAATTCTGTGGTATCAGAATATTTTCTAAATTTTCTGAATACAAATAAGTTATGTACAAAAAGAAATATATTGCTTTTGATCCTCCTGATTAATGTGAGACATGTCACTTAGAATGTTTGACATCTCCACCCTTCATGTAGGAAAATCAGTGTCAAAGTCATCCAGGAAAACAATTATTAAAAATCCATGATCATATCGAGAGAATGGAACTACAGACACTTACAAGAGATATGGTTGAATATTGTGAAACCAGGGGTAAAGGGAAAACAGTAACTGCGAAACTAACTGGGGAAGTAAAAGAAATAATCTGAACTTCTTGGCGATCACACATGAGGCTGTGTAGAACAGTGAAAGCATTCGATCAGAAGATCAACAGTGGCAAACTACCCAAGAGAGGAAATTGAGGAACAAATCGGGGAACTTGGCCTGAAGCAAGGAAAGCAGTTCACGGAAAATGAATGAAAGAAACATGGGCGCAGGGGAAGGGTAACCTACGTTTATAAGTACATTGCGCAGTCCTCAATTGGCTCATTCGTGGTTAAAAAGAAGTATGTTATCTGTTAGCGCACTTGCAACTGCAACGAGAAGTTTCCTATAATGTTGGATATACTTTTCCTGTCCCAGACGACGTCAACTGGGAGATGCAACAATGTGAATTCAGTTTGGGCGCCGTGGGTACCAGGACCTGTGAGTGAGGCGCGCTTCGTTATACGGTTGGCTCGATTCCCTCACTACGCTCCGCTAATTTGCCGCTTCCGAGCCTCGTTGCCGCCCTCCCAATCGATTTACTCCACCTGCGCGAGCACGAAATTAAATCCGCCCGCCCACCATCAACTGTCCAATTTCGTTACCTCCGACGTGCACATCTTTTTGCCGATGCCCTCGTCGGCCGAACGCCAGCTCCGACGAACGCCTTTGTTCCATCTGTATCGGAAATAATACTTATGACGCAACCTCGTTACAAAGGGCATCGTGGCACGTTATTAAAAATATCGTCTCACTGCACGCAAAAACAAACATTCCACTTCGACAGCCGCTAATATCGTCGTTAGGAACAGCTCGAAGTGCGCGTATCACGGCGTGAACCCATTGCTTTGATTAACTAACACTCCACAACACAAGATACACTACTGGCCATTACAATTGCTACACCAAGAAGATGACGCGAAATGTAACCGACAGGAAGAAAATGCTGTGATATGCAAATGATTAGCTTTTCAGAGCATTCACACAAGGTTGACGCCGGTGGCGGCACCTACAACGTGCTGACATGAGGAAAGTTTCCAACCGATTTCTCATACACAAACAGCAGTTGACCTGCGTGTAAGGAGGAGAAATGCGTACCATCACGTTTCCGACTTTGATAAAGGTCGGATTGTAGCCTATCGCGATTGCGGTTTATCATATCGCGACATTGCTGCTCGCGTTGATCGAGATCCAATGACTATTGGCAGAATATGGAATCAGTGGGTTCAGGAGGGTAATACGGAACGCTGTGCTGGATCCCGACGGCCTCGTATCACTAGCAGTTGAGATGAAAGGCACCTTATCCGCATGGCTGTAACGGATCGTGCAGCCACGTCTCGATCCCGGAGTCAACAGATGGGAACGTTTGCAAGACAACAACCATCTGCACGAACAGTTCAGTGACGTTTACAGCAGCATGGACTATCAGCTCGGAGACCATGGCTGCGGTTACCCTTGACGCTGCATCACAGACAGGAGCGTCTGCGATGATGTACTCAACGACGAACCTGGGTGCACGAATGGCAAAAGTCATTTTTTCGGATGAATCCAGGTTCTGTTTACAGCATCATGATGGTCGCATCCGTGTTTGGCGACATCGCGGTGAACCCACATTGGAAGCGTGTATTCGTCATTGCCATACTGGCGTATCATCCTGCGTGATGGTATGGGGTGCCATTGGTTACACGTCTCGGTCACCTCATGTTCGCACTGACGACACTTTGAACATGAACTTTACATTTCAGATGTGTTACGACCCGTGCCTCTACCCCTCATTCGATCCCTGCAAAACCCTACATTTCAGCAGGATAATGCACGACCGCATGTTGCAAGTCCTGAATGGGCCTTTCTGGATACAGAAAATGTTCGACTGCTGCCCTGGCCAGCACATTCTCCAGATCTCTCTCCAATTGAAAACGTCTGGTCAATGGAGGCCGAGCAACTGGCTCGTCACATTACCCCACTCACTACTCTTGGTGAACTGTGGTATCGTGTTGAAGCTACATGGGCAGCTGTACCTGTACACTCCATCCAAGCTGTGTTTGTCTCAATGCGCAGGGGTATCAAGGCCGTTATTACGGCCAGAGGTGGTTGTTCTGGGTACCGATTTCTCAGGATCTATGCACCCAAATTGCGTGAAAATGTAATCACATGTCAGTTCTAGTATAATATCTTTGTCCAATGAATACCCGTTTATCATCTGCATTTCTTCTTGGTGCAGCAATTTTAATGACTAGTAGTGTATTATTCGTATCGAGACTGTAAAATGCAGTAATTGTACATCACCCAGCTAATCAGTGTGAAATTGCACAAGAAAGCAAGTGAAAGCTGGTATTAGTTAATAGGTAAGTGTTCAGTGGAATGGTCATTGTCTGTAACTGTTTCATCTACATTCGCGATGCGGTAAATTTTCCTTTCGTTTTAATCAAACTAAGCAATTTAAAAAGTTTCACATGCGGCTTGTAATGACATGCAGTAAAACATTTCATGAAAATAGGCGAAGAAGGAGATAAAAATAAAGTTATGCACGATCGTTTATACAGCACAAATTGGGCCAAGTGCAATGGTCTTCACATGTAAAGTGTATTGTTTCTCCTATTGTCGAATTCGGTCTCCATTTTGCATTTCCGTAAACAACTTATGTAATTCTCCCATTCGAAATATAAAAGTTTTCTCAGTATTTACCGCACAGCAAGACACTCAGCCAGCTACATACTATAATATGTTGAAAACGTTTTTTTCGATATCTCCCATCTCTTCAAAATTAAGAATGAGAATGAATTTGCTTCAGATTGCAATTAAATGTTGTTCAATATTGTTACTACACGATCTACTTTTAGAGACTTTTAGCCTCGTCTTTGTATTCACCCTTCCACATTAGGGTTTAATCTGTCAGAGGTAAGAGACACGTTGGAAGACCTAAATTATCGCGACTGTACACTACAAATGCATGTCTTACATCGAGAAGCATAAATCTGTGGGAAGCGTTAGATTGTAAGAAATGACGTGTATTGAGCCAAAAAGCGGGCCCTGTCCCAACGAGAAGATGATGTTAAGAATTTCTTTGACCTCTTCCAGTTGCGAGATTAATTTATGCACTTACGTTCAAGTCAAAACAACGTACGATTACAGTTTCACATCTTCATAGGCAAGATATATTTATAGATGATGTTGTCCACTTTAGGTGCGTTGTGTATCATATTGTGCAGTTGGCGAGTAGTTTATGACTTAATCAATATCTGCAATGATAGTGAGTGTGCGTCTGTGTGTGTGTGTGTTTGTGTGTGTGTGCGCGCGCGCGCGCGCGCTCGTGTGTGTGTGTGTGTGTGTGTGTGTGTGTGTGTGTCAGTCACACTCTAGCGTTGTCTCTCGCATTTTTGGGCCAGAAACAAACACTGGAGTTTATTTTAATAAGACATGCTTGCTACATTGTGCAATCCCATTACATGTTACAGTGCCAAAACAAGTGGTGGGCCTCTATATTCTGTGGTGCATTTTGTACTGTTCCTAGATTTCCGATGATTTCGCCTGATGATATTACGCATTGTTGCCAGATCGATTCGTCCACTACTCCCCCAACCCTGCTAATGTCACACAGGACTGCCTCTCTGCCATGGACATGGCTGGTCTTCATGTATTCCGTCGCGGTTGGAGCAGATTTCCACCTTGGCCCCTCCGGAGACCCAGACTTATTTTAGATTTGACTAATTGTAAGAAAGATAGTACACCAGATTTTACATTCCGATCTCAGTTTTTTAACATTTTAGATGCGCATCACGGTTTTACCGTCGTTTGCACTGATGGCTCGAAACAGGAGAATTTCCTTGGCTGTTCTGTAGTGTTCCCTGATCATGTTACCCGGACTCGCCTTCCTGATGAATATACCGTTTTCGCAGCGGAGCTTCACGCGATCCTGAAGGCACTGGAGCGGATGAATCGTGTTCGGGGCAATCGATTTCTCCTCTGCTCCGATACTCTTAGTGCCTTACAATCATTTCAGAATCTGTACCCAACTGAGAAGATTGTACAGCTGATATACGACGAACTGTACTTGCTCCAACGGCGGAGTCAGGAGGTGTCCTTCTGCTGGGTGGCTGGTCATGTAGAAATATAGGGCAATGAACAGCCCGATAGGGCTGCCAAGGAGGCCTGCACAGAGCAGGATGTGGTCCAGTGTCCTATTCCCTTGCAGCCTTGTCATTTCTGCACTCCACAAGAAGTGCATGGAGTTGTGGGAGGAAGAATGGCTGGCGGTGACGGCCAATAAACTGCGGTTGGTGAGGTCAACCACTCGGCCGTGGCGTTCCTCCTGCCGGTTGCTCAGGCGGGAAAAAGTGAACCTCACGCGTCTTCGGATTGGGCACTGTCCTCTCACACATAGCTTTCCATTACGGCGGGAGGATCCCCCGTTTTGTGATGCTTGTGGCGTGCACATCTCTGTCCGGCACATTTTATACCGTATTGCAAAGGCAGAAGCACAAGTTGCTGGGGATCTGCCCTGTGTTTTAGCTAATGATGTGGCGTGTGTGTCTAGGGTTTTAAGGTTTTATGATGTGTCTGGACTCTGGCCTAAACTTTAGGCTGGAGGTTTTAGTGTATTGCACAGTGGCTGGCTCCTCCCTTTTTCCTTGCGGTCAGTCAGCCACTACCATCTGCTATATTGTTTTAGCTCCCTCTACCACTTTCTTCCTGGGTTGTCCATGTTTTATTGCTGGTGGCATGCTTCGTCCCACGCTTCGGTGTGGGTAGGCACTTATTTTTCCAAGCTAGTTTCCTGTGTTTTACTTTTTGTTTTAGCTTACTGTTCTGAGTATTTTCTTGACACTCGTCTCAATCTGTTACTCAGCGGGCGCGGAAGACCTTACCGTCGTGCCCCCTTAAAACCCTCTCCATCCACCCTGCTAGTGTCACAGTGGACCGAGGTCAGCTGCCCTGTGTATAAAATGGCATGCAATTCAAAAACGGTGGTAAATTCAAAATCACTCAATTATGTTATCTAATTTACCATATCTCTCTGGTGTCACACGCTACTTGTGATGAGTAAGTAAAAACATCCAAAATGCGCAAATGTCCAATTTGTGGAAGATTCCAAAACTCCAAAATGGCGGACCTGCTGATGCTGGGACTGCCTGCATGTTTTTAAATTTAGAAGCTAAGAATCGGTATTGTATTTCGACACACTGAGGCAAAGTAGTCCATATCATAAGCGCCACAATACCTCTGCCACAGAGAGAACTGTATAATAAAGTTCATTAAACAGAGTAACAACTATGAAGTTTGTGAACTGAGAATATATAAACAAATCACATCCTGCTCATATACTGGAATATGCTACGCTTGAGTTCTTATCATTATGCTGCGATATTGTACTAGCGTCGTTAACAACAGCAGAACACTTGTTCATCCTGATCTCTCCCAATAACTGTCATGCAAGTGACTCGCAAAATGTGCGAAGTTCCATAAATAATTATGTAAGTTTGGTAAAGTAAAAAGTGACGTGAATAATATCTGTTCTCTGAAGCATAATTTGCGATTACCTGCTACAAAAAACTTGGTCCTGTAGCTGTAAAGACACCTCCTATAATTATGTCCACATTAATAACCGTAACATTGGCTCTGACAGCTTTTGAACGAATGCAAATACGAGACAATAGTCGTAAATCTGCTAGAAGCATATAATGACACTGCATCAAGTGTTACAACAATGTACATGGTTCATGGGGGAAACTTCACAGGCTAAAAGTAACGAAGGAAGTCTAACTAATTTCGTTAAAGAAGACTGTGACTGATGTATACCATGGAGATGGTGGTTAGGCTTAATATGCTTCTAGAATATGGTGTCAATGTAGAGAGTGGGATATGAAGTCCAAGAGAAATACAGCAGTGTATGGGCATATGTTAATATTTTTCGAGAATGTAGCAACATATGGGGCATTTTTTTTACAATTTTTCTGTAACATTGTTATGTATGGAGCATTTTATTACAATTTTGTTGTAACAGTGGGCCAATTTGTTACTGTTTTACTATTACATGAAGCTTTTTCATACATTTGCCCTGTGCAACAAGTGCAGTTTGTTACAATTTTGCTCTAATACGAGGGATTTTGTTACAGTTTTGCTGTAACATGGGGCAGTTTGTTACAATTTAAGTTAAAATGGTACAGTTTGTCATTTGTTGCATTTCACTGTACCATGGGCAATTTCTTACAGTTTTGGTGTAACATTTGGGGAAAATGTGTTTCAGTTTTACTGTAACATGTCTATGTATGGCGCCAAGTGTCATGTAATCACCAATGTGCATTGAATAAGTTATCACTGTCACAACAGATGACAAATGTTTTGCAGTATAAGACAAATTTAAAACCTTTTGATGAAGACAAGACAATATTTTGCTGGCTTTGACAAGTAATTGAATGAGGATAGTTGAAAACACCACAAGCATCGCTTCCTATCTGTAAAAAAATATGTGGTACTAGTATTCAGCATGATATTTCCTCACAGTATTATGTAGTTTTCGTTGTATCGCAGCATACATCAATCATCAACAAGTGCACTTTAATTGTAAGCGAGATCCAGAGTAATGTGATGTGTGTCATGTAGTATTGTAAAACAAGTTTTTCAATAAATAATGACCGTAACCATCATGGTATATGTATCGTCATGGAACGAACAGTTTAACAGATAAATTTCCTGGTACAGCCTCTTGTACTTTAATCCCACAGTAGACCATTATTGGGTGTCTTCCAATAACATTTCTGCACTGATTGGAGGAGTCTTCAGTGCATTTGTCTATCGAGAGGGTAGAATTCCAAACAAGGTAACAAACAGTTCTCTGAAATTTCAAGAAAAATCAGCATAGACTACAGGGAAACACTGGCAGTAAACAATGTGTACAAGTGCCTACAGGGAACCATAAGAATGTAAGTCCAAGAGAGAAGTGCTCAGATTGAAAAGGGGTAAGACACAGACATAGTCATATTCTCCTACAACTGAACTGTACTTCGAAGAACAAAAAGCCACTGTGACATTCCATGCAGTTGTTCCAATAGAAAACTGATTGTAATGTCAGTCAATTCCATCAATTCCACTTTATATGATATGGTCACAATGATTTTAGATGCTACGTTGCCAGTTTTATCTAGTATTCCTCTTGCTGTCACATTGTCACACTTGTGTAGGAGAAATGGTATATCTGCCTTGACCCAGCCTCTCACAGGCATGAAATTGGAGAACCTGCCATGGCGATAGTTGTTGAGCTCACCACACATTTCCTTTAACATGACAGGCAGACCCTTCTCTAATTTTTTAATGATAATACACTTAACCATAGGTGATAATCTCTATAACATCATTACAAAATGGTTCTGCAGTGGACATATACAAATTTAAATCTTCTTCATTGTAACAAACATGCCATTTCTGGAGTGATGTATGCTGTCAACATTGGTAACAAATTTGTTCAAGTTCTCTAATAATAACCACAAACCAAAGAGTTCTTCAGTTGGACTTTATTTCAACCCAAGAAGTTGAAGAAAAATTAGGTACTTTAGGACAGGACATGTTGAAACTTTGAACTACCACAATTTCAATACTGCGCCAGAGGCAGACAAACAGAATCAGCCTGCCCTCACTAAAATAATGTCGTAATGTTAAGATCTTTGTGTGTGTGTAGCTCTTCAAAGTTCGTGTGAGCGGTCTGGAGTTTGGCAGTAGTGAGTGCAAGCAGCCTGCCGCCTCTGTGGACTCAAAACAAGAGAAATTCTACCAGCTATTCGACACCTTGTAGGTTTTCAACACCGCAGAACGACACTGTCAATGATAATCATTCACACTGCATATGCAAGTGAAGCTTAATTACCAATAAATAAACCCCCAAAAATACATAAAAATAAATGAAACACTAGTCTTTCTTTGTTTCTCAAAAAATGTTCCCGATAATGGTATCTGTTTTCGCCAGAATGCTAACACAGTGACTACACAATTCAAGAATATAGAGCTGTATGATGACATTTATTTAGAGGAAGGGGTCACCTCATCAAAAGGTTGTAGGGCAGAAATTAAAAATATAGTGTGATCGATATTCATCTTATACTAAATCACATTTTTAACTAACAAATCATTTCGGGAAAAGATGAAGAGAAAAATTTCTGCAGTAGTCCAAGACAGGTTGTCACCTACAACTCGACACTCAGCAAGGTGGTATATTTGACATTAAACACGAAGCTATCAACTACAGAAACTACTAGTCCCGTCATTTCGTGTAAACTGGCTTTTTTATGAAGTATTGTTAATGAAGTATTTTTAGTTACTTCAATAATTGTTTCCTTAATCAGTACATTTGTATTTCAATATTTAGGATCTAGCTAGCCAAGTGTCATGTCAAGGGTACATCAAGGTCTATAATTTGGCCAACAAGTTTATGGCTCATACTAACACAAAATTTCTATGGTAAAGCATACAGGGCATTTAGTTTTCTGTTTATCTATGTACTGAGAAGGTAACAGGTGATATTTTTTACTATCAGGCAAATTCTCTTATAACCTTCATGGAGCTTATTCTGAGCTCATGATTTTGTGATGGATCGATTCATAGATTTTGAATATATCTTATCTAGGTTCGAAAAGAGAAACAAAGTATCATATATTTGCTTTCTAATTTCACCTCGAAACCTTCTTCTCGGGTCTTTAGGTGGTTTCTTAATGCAGTTCCCTTCAGAGAACTTTCCAGTTTCTTTATTTAGTCTTTATCGTGTATCAGGACAACCGCATTTCTCTTATCAGTTTTTGTTATTAAATTTTCTAAAATTGCTTGATTCTTTTGCAATAGATTTGAGCGTGTTTGTTGAAGCTCTAAGAGTGTTAATTTTCATGGGAGCATTGTATATTTGAAATTTACGAAGTTTGTCATCGCCACAAGAAACTTTTACCTAACTGTTTGTTTCTTTTTACCTTCTTACTGTGAACTACAGATTGCGAATTTTAATTCAGACCATTCATCACTAAGGACCCCTCTTCCTTAGTTATATCAACCTTCGACAAATTTCATAGAAAATCGTGCCTCTTTTTTAACTAAAGAACGGTTGTTGTGGCTAAAATGAGGAGTTATACCAAACCCACTAAATTTTTCCATGTCTGTTTGTAATGGCTTAAAAATGATAAAATATGCATCCATCTAGAAACCCTTTTCATTATTGTACATTTTAACAATTCTCTTTTTATGTTTATAGTAGCGTAAGTTTACCGATCTTATAGCAGTTGCTGTTTTGATAAATCTTATTACATTGTTCTTACTGCGGCGGAGGTGCAGCGGTGCTTCATATTATGAGCTGATTTACATAAGTGTGCCAAAATGTTATTCATTACTTACATAATGTTTGAAATTTTGCTGAAAAACATCACATCGTAAAGTTCCTTCCTTCTCTGATATGGCGTATTGTACCAGCTGCTTTTTACATGTTGAGAAAAATAAATAAGTGTGAATTATGTGATTATGGGCATGCAGACATTTGCTCCAAATACAAACTTTGCCACAAATTTTACAGATACTTCTGTCCATTACTGCACATTTAATAAAAAAAGCCCTTGTTTCATTGAACACTTCATAGTATGTTAAAGGCTATGAATATTCACCTTCTGTATTGTCAGCGACATAATTAAAATTCATTTGCTTCTGTGAATAATAATGTAGACGTTAACACCATTTTCACCTCTGTACATATATACTATCGTTTTGGTTGAGAATATTCACCTTCTGTATTGTCAGCGACATAATTAAAATTCATTTGTTTCTGTGAATAATAATGTAGACGTTAACACCATTTTCACCTCTGTACATATATACTATCGTTTTGGTTGAGAGACTTCTTTCAGAAACTTTTTGGAAATACTCTAAAATAACGTGACAGTCGTAGAATTACTCGCCGATAATATGTGATTGTGCCTTGGTGTCATTCTATGCATCTACTTCATTTTCAATATTGTTGAAGTTCCTCCCATTGACAGATGAGGATGTATTGACATGTATAGTCCTCCGTTTTCCCCAAAAGCATTTATAAAAACAAACAAGAATAGGTTTAAAATCAAATTAATGATAAACAACGTAAAGATTTGTTTTTTTCTTAAGATATACCGTTTCACATTTCATTACTACACTAAGTTTTAGCATCTGTACCGAGACAGGATAAGCGAGCAACAGGAGGGGTGAATGGTGAGCTACTGTTTGTTCATCTCTTTGTGCGAGAATGTCTACTCTACTCGGTTTCGTAGACGATAAGTTTTTAGGATGTTTACCGATGTTTAGTAGCTGTTATTTTATTACCTGAAAGGCACATTATATTGTTCTCACAGTGGAAGTGATTAGGTCTGGTGCCTCTCTACAGGTATTTATCGAATTTTTAGACGAAACTTTTTCAAAAGACAGACACACATACACTGACTTTTAACTTTTGGCTGGGATGAAGTACATCATGGGCGTAGATACAAACTGAAATAGTTCCAAATACCTCTATTCCGACCAACGTTTTGAGGAGGTTTGCCTTGGATATTGGTGAATGCTATAAACGGAAATTCACTGCAAAAGATTTCTGGTTGGGATCTCCTCTGCCCTTCTCCCAGCCTATTGGGGTATTGGTTGAGAATAACAAAGATGGCACTACAACAGCCCACCTAATTCTCAGGAGCGCAGAACGAAAGAACCTGAAACAAAAATTGAGATTCCCTCTGCCTTGTCGGTAGAAATACTTCACACGGACGCTTCCCAGTTCAACGAATAGTTATCCGTTTCTACTGGTTTTCATCCCTCCAACATGCATTTCTACCGTTACAGCGTCCGCGGCTCGTGGTCTTCCGGTAGCGTTCTCGCTTCCCGAACACGGGGTCCCAGGTTCGATTCTCGGCGGGGTCAGGGAATTTCTGTGCCTCGAGATGACTGGCTGTTGTGTGTCTTTCATCATCATTTCATCCTCATTCACTCGCAAGTCGTCGTAGTGGCGTTAAAGAACTTGTGGAGCGGCGGCCGAACCGCCCCGCGAGGGGTCTCCCGGCAGCCAATTATTATTATTACCATTACAGCACTTACTGCGAGCTAACGTCTTTGAGCTTACCTGGACCACCACTGTTTTTTTTAACAACATTATTAAAAGCAGCCTCGTTTTACAGTGTTTTATTCCTATTCGCCTGTTTCATAGACACAACAGTATGCCACTATGTTTTAATACCATTACAGTGAAGAACAGCGATATAGGTGATACAAACCACGCCCCCTCCCTCCCCCCCCCCCTTTCACCCGCTCCGTAGGTGAGATAAGGTTCAGCAAAGGAAATAAAAAATATTAGACGCCATGAGTGTTTACGTTTCAATCCACAATGAGCCAAAAATCAAACATTGACGTGAATACATTCAGAAGCGATAAAATATTCCAAATTTTCCTTGTGTTCGGATTTGGACTTTGGGAGTAACGACTGCTGCGCGATACGGCATCGATGCGTTGTGATCTCCCCGGTCCTTTCTGCCTCACGACTGGCTTGCCATGAGAGTAGGACAGCTGCGCAAGAGGAGCTCAAGGACCAGACGGCAGGAGCTCGTTAAGCGGGCTCAAGACACGCGAGTGACTGACGAGCACCCTTACCTCCTGTTCGCGGAACCCCTCAAGCGAACGAGCCAGTGACACGTTAGTGGATGTTGTTTGACCCTGGAGGGAGAATCATTACCTGGAAGACAGGGTGAAAGGATAACTCGAAGGTTCATTAGGTCTGTCGACAGTTGCGAGAGGTGAATGTGGAAAGCAGTCAGGAAAATAAAGCAGGCCGTTCTTATTACACCTGCAAATCGAACAACTACTTCCAGTGGACGCTATCTCGTTTAGCCAGGACTGTAAATCAACTTTTAAAACTATCCACAACTGGTGGATTGTATATACACAGATCTCGACCGCCAGACTAAACAAAGTACTTGTCAGTAGCCAGCAAATGTTTTGGTATCCCTGTCTCCACACAGACGAGCGACTGACTTTTGAAAGATCACATAAACTCAGAACAGGCAGTAAAATTTATGCTCAAGATGGCTGTTATCGTCACAGCTTAGTACACAGTACTATTCAACATAGTGAGATAGTAGCAAGAGGCTATTCCGACAACCTGATGAGTGAAACTTCCCGGTAGATTAAAACTGTGTGCCAGACCGAGACTCGAACTCGGGACCTTTGCCTTTCGCGGGCAAGTGCTCTAACAACTGAGCAACGACTCACGCCCCGTCCTCACAGCCTTAATTCTGCCAGTACCTCAGTTCAGCAAGGTTCGCAGGGGAGCTTCTGTTAAGTTTGGAAGGTAGGAGACGACGAATCTCTCTTGCAAATTAGGAATTACGAATTCAAATAAAAACTTTTAGGTTTGCCGAGGACATTGAAATTCTGTCAGAGACAGCAAAGGACCTAGAAGAGCAGCTGAACAGAATGGACATTGTCTTGAAACAAGGATATAAAATGAACAACTACAAAAGCAAAACCAGGATAATGGAATGTAGTCGAATTAAATCAAACGATGCTGACGGAATTACATTAGGAAATGAGACACTTAAAGTAGTAGATGAATTCTGCTATTTGTAGCGCAAAATAACTGATGATGGTCGAAGTATAGAGGATATAATATGTACAATGGCAATGACACCTGTTCTCTTGTATACAAAAAAATTATTAAATATTTTGATTCAACCTGATGAACATTGAGCGAGACTCTAGAAAGTTAATGGGCTGAGCAGACGTTGATGGAGCCTAGTAGAGCGCTAAAAGCATGAGGTACTTTTACTGCTCTAAGCTTGTAGAAACAGCATGTTGGGAGTTGAAAGAAATTGGCAGCGAGCCCATCCCTTAATAAATCTTGCCCTCCAGGTCCACAGCCATACAGGGCAGACAGGGCAGCCCCTAGTCAAGAAGCCATCTCCAGCAGAACAATGCTGAGCTACCTGCTGTGGCGCCAGCAGAAGACTAGGCTGGGGTGAGGGACTGAAGGGACATGTCTACACAGTGGAGTCATAAACTGGGCATTGTGTGCAGAGCCATTAATAATAAAAATTCATAAGTTCTCCTGTAAGCTGATACTGCAAATAGACCTGTGACCCACTTCCATAGGCTGCCTTGGTTGTATAAGAAAGTCCGGCATATGAGAAATGTTTAGAGATAGAAACTTTATTACACGTCATAGCTAAGACTAACAAGCTCCAAGGCATGGACGATTTAGATAAAGACCTTTAAGATTGTATTTGCTCGCTTGTTGCAGTGGGAAGTGATGCGACTTTGTAAAAAACCATCTTCCCCTTCTGCGAGAACTTAAAAAGAACAATTGGCGGTTTCTTTTATTTTCGAAGATGCAGGCTTCTTAACTCTTGCCCTGGTTCGACAGGAGTTTGTCCTGTCATGTGGGAGGGGAGGTTTAGCGCCTCCAGAGTCCAGTGATTGGCTCAAGAAAACGTGAAGCCGGTGTCGTTCATGCACTTTGGGGGAAAAAGGATTTGTTCTGGAGAGGTGCGAAGCACTCGTCGGCTGGACTTTGGTCTGGGAAGATCACTTCTGGTTGAAGCTCTGGTATGTGTGGTTGGTACTTGGGACCTGTCCTGAAACTAACTTTCGACTGGGGAGCCCGTGGTGAAGTTCTTACTGTGCTGACAATGTCTCGAACGACTCGTTAGCCGAGGGTACACTTATTCGCTTTTTATTTACCGATCTTGACGTTTGGCATCCTTGTCTGCTCTGTCGTACAAGTGAGCCACATTGGTCCTTGGTACGTCCAGTGAATGGGTGTGTCACACACTGAAATCTACCTGATTTCGGGGCTATGGTAGAGAGTAAATTGCGATGCGTCTACCTGATAGCTAGATTGTGAGATTTTTGCATTTATTTCATGGCCGCAATTGATTCACAGGTGCTGTCACACGTCTCACCTTACACGCCTTACACATTTCGCCAGCTGCAAGTTACATCACTGCACAAAGCAAACAAGGTAAAGTATTGCCGCTCTGGTCTTGTGAGGGCATACAGATCTCGATTGCCGCTTGCTCCCAGCTGCACCTATGTAGAGAACTTACAGTAAATTTGTTCAATCAAAGTCTGCTCAGCGCCAGATTAGTTCATATTGAGTTATCAACATTTTTAGGGTCAGAGTACTTGACTCACTTCTGCCACAAGGATCCTTCTCCATTGTGGTCTTAAACCACCTGTTAGTTGCTTACAGTATTCAATCAAACACACATATTTCTGTGTTTCATCGTCAATGTGAAGGTCCAAGGGTAACAGTAAACCTGTAGTGGTACACCGAAATCTACTACTCGACTCCCAGGAAAGGTTCCAAGCACCGACCATTTGAAGCGTTGCTCGCCTAAACAGAAGTCAGCATGGTGGTTGTTGTATTTCATACCGATGCAATTTCTGTAATTCATCGTCAATATGAAGGTCCAAGGGTTACAGTAAACCGGCAGTGGTGCATCGGAAACTACTACTGGACTCCCAGGAAAGGTACCAACCACATACCGTTTGAAGCGTTACTCGCCTGGACAGAAGTCGGCATGGTGAATGTTGTATTGAATTCCGATGCAATTTCCGTGATTCATCGTCAATGTGATGGTCCAAGGGATACAGTACACCTCCAGAGGTGGATCGGGAACTACAACTGGAGTCCCAGAAAAGGTTCCAAGCACAGCCCATTTGAAGCGTTACTCGCCTGGACAAAAGTCAGCATGGTGGCTGTTGTATTCAATCCCCATGCAATTTCTGTGTTTCATCGCCGATGTGAAGGTGCAAGGGTAACAGTAACGTGTAGTGGTGCATCGGAAAAAACATCTGCACTCCCAGGAAAGGTTACCAGCACAGACGGTTTGCAACGTTACTTCACTGGAAAGAAGTCGGCATGCAGCCTGTTGTATTCAAAACCGATCTAATTTCTGTGTTTCATCGTCAATGCAAAGGTCCGTAGGTGACAGTAAACGTGCAGTGCTGCATCGGGAAGTACTGCTCGAGTTCCAGGAGAGGTTCCAAGCACAGACCGTTTGCAGCGTTACTCGCCCGGACAGAAGACATCATGTTGCCTGTTGTATTCAATCCCGATGCAATTTCAGGAATTCATCGTCAATGTGAATGGCCAAGAGTAGCATTAAATGAGCAGTGGTGCATCGAAAGCAACTACTGCAGTCCCAGGAAAGATTCCAGGCACAGACCGTTTGCAGCGTTTCTTCCCTTAAAAGAAATCGGGATGCTGGATGTTGTATTCAATCACGATGCATTTTCTGTGTTTCATCGTGAATGTGAGGGTCCAAGGATGACTGTAAACGTGCAGTGGCGTTTCGGAAACTACTACTGCACTCCCAGTAATGGTTCCAAGCACACACCGGTTGAAGTGGTACTCGCATGCACAGAAGTCGACGTGTTGCCTGTGGTATTCAATACCGACGCAATTTCTGTGTTTCATCGACAACGTTAAGGTCCAAGGGTAACTGTATAACTGCAGTGGTGCATCGGAAGCAACTACTGCACTCCCAGGAAAGATTCCAGGCACAGACCGTTTGCAGCGTTTCTTCCCTAGAAAGAAATCAGGATGGTGGCTGTTGTGTTCAATCACGATGCATTTTCTGTGTTTCATCGTGAATGTGAGGGTCCAAGGATGACTGTAAACGTGCAGTGGTGCTTCGGAAACTACTACTGCACTCCCAGTAATGGTTCCAAGCACACACCGGTTGAAGTGGTACTCGCATGCACAGAAGTCGACGTGTTGCCTGTGGTATTCAATACCGACGCAATTTCTGTGTTTCATCGACAACGTTAAGGTCCAAGGGTAACTGTATACCTGCAGTGGTGCATCGGAAGCAACTACTGCAGTCCCAGGAAAGATTCCAGGCACAGACCGTTTGCAGCGTTTCTTCCCTAGAAAGAAATCGGGATGGTGGCTGTTGTATTCAATCACGATGCATTTTCTGTGTTTCATCGTGAATGTGAGGGTCCAAGGATGACTGTAAACGTCCAGTGGTGCTTCGGAAACTACTACTGCACTCCCAGTAATGGTTCCAAGCACACACCGGTTGAAGTGGTACTCGCATGCACAGAAGTCGACGTGTTGCCTGTGGTATTCAATACCGACGCAATTTCTGTGTTTCATCGACAACGTTAAGGTCCAAGGGTAACTGTATATCTGCAGTGGTGCATCGGAAGCAACTACTGCAGTCCCAGGAAAGATTCCAGGCACAGACCGTTTGCAGCGTTTCTTCCCTAGAAAGAAATCAGGATGGTGGCTGTTGTATTAAATCAAGATGCATTTACTGTGTTTCATCATGAATGTGAGGGTCCAAGGATGACTGTAAACGTGCAGTGGTGCTTCGGAAACTACTACTGCACTCCCAGTAATGGTTCCAAGCACACACCGGTTGAAGTGGTACTCGCATGCACAGAAGTCGACGTGTTGCCTGTGGTATTCAATACCGACGCAATTTCTGTGTTTCATCGACAACGTTAAGGTCCAAGGGTAACTGTATACCTGCAGTGGTGCATCGGAAGCATTTACTGCAGTCCCAGGAAAGATTCCAGGCACAGACCGTTTGCAGCGTTTCTTCCCTAGAAAGAAATCGGGATGGTGGCTGTTGTGTTCAATCACGATGCATTTTCTGTGTTTCATCGTGAATGTGAGGGTCCAAGGATGACTGTAAACGTGCAGTGGTGCTTCGGAAACTACTACTGCACTCCCAGTAATGGTTCCAAGCACACATCGGTTGAAGTGGTACTCGCATGCACAGAAGTCGACGTGTTGCCTGCGGTATTCAATACCGACGCAATTTCTGTGTTTCATCGACAACGTTAAGGTCCAAGGGTAACTGTATACCTGCAGTGGTGCATCGGAAGCAACTACTGCAGTCCCAGGAAAGATTCCAGGCACAGACCGTTTGCAGCGTTTCTTCCCTAGAAAGAAATCGGGATGGTGGCTGTTGTATTCAATCACGATGCATTTTCTGTGTTTCATCGTGAATGTGAGGGTCCAAGGATGACTGTAAACGTGCAGTGGTGCTTCGGAAACTACTACTGCACTCCCAGTAATGGTTCCAAGCACACACCGGTTGAAGTGGTACTCGCATGCACAGAAGTCGACGTGTTGCCTGTGGTATTCAATACCGACGCAATTTCTGTGTTTCATCGACAACGTTAAGGTCCAAGGGTAACTGTATACCTGCAGTGGTGCATCGGAAGCAACTACTGCAGTCCCAGGAAAGATTCCAGGCACAGACCGTTTGCAGCGTTTCTTCCCTAGAAAGAAATCAGGATGGTGGCTGTTGTATTAAATCACGATGCATTTTCTGTGTTTCATCGTGAATGTGAGGGTCCAAGGATGACTGTAAACGTGCAGTGGTGCTTCGGAAACTACTACTGCACTCCCAGTAATGGTTCCAAGCACACATCGGTTGAAGTGGTACTCGCATGCACAGAAGTCGACGTGTTGCCTGTGGTATTCAATACCGACGCAATTTCTGTGTTTCATCGACAACGTTAAGGTCCAAGGGTAACTGTATACCTGCAGTGGTGCATCGGAAGCAACTACTGCAGTCCCAGGAAAGATTCCAGGCACAGACCGTTTGCAGCGTTTCTTCCCTAGAAAGAAATCAGGATGGTGGCTGTTGTGTTCAATCACGATGCATTTTCTGTGTTTCATCGTGAATGTGAGGGTCCAAGGATGACTGTAAACGTGCAGTGGTGCTTCGGAAACTACTACTGCACTCCCAGTAATGGTTCCAAGCACACACCGGTTGAAGTGCTCCTCGCATGCACAGAAGTCGACGTGTTGCCTGTGGTATTCAATACCGACGCAATTTCTGTGTTTCATCGACAACGTTAAGGTCCAAGGGTAACTGTATAACTGCAGTGGTGCATCGGAAGCAACTACTGCAGTCCCAGGAAAGATTCCAGGCACAGACCGTTTGCAGCGTTTCTTCCCTAGAAAGAAATCAGGATGGTGGCTGTTGTATTAAATCACGATGCATTTTCTGTGTTTCATCGTGAATGTGAGGGTCCAACGATGACTGTAAACGTGCAGTGGTGCTTCGGAAACTACTACTGCACTCCCAGTAATGGTTCCAAGCACACATCGGTTGAAGTGGTACTCGCATGCACAGAAGTCGACGTGTTGCCTGTGGTATTCAATACCGACGCAATTTCTGTGTTTCATCGACAACGTTAAGGTCCAAGGGTAACTGTATACCTGCAGTGGTGCATCGGAAGCAACTACTGCAGTCCCAGGAAAGATTCCAGGCACAGACCGTTTGCAGCGTTTCTTCCCTAGAAAGAAATCAGGATGGTGGCTGTTGTATTTAATCACGATGCATTTTCTGTGTTTCATCGTGAATGTGAGGGTCCAAGGATGACTGTAAACGTGCAGTGGTGCTTCGGAAACTACTACTGCACTCCCAGTAATGGTTCCAAGCACACACCGGTTGAAGTGGTACTCGCATGCACAGAAGTCGACGTGTTGCCTGTGGTATTCAATACCGACGCAATTTCTGTGTTTCATCGACAACGTTAAGGTCCAAGGGTAACTGTATACCTGCAGTGGTGCATCGGAAGCAACTACTGCAGTCCCAGGAAAGATTCCAGGCACAGACCGTTTGCAGCGTTTCTTCCCTAGAAAGAAATCAGGATGGTGGCTGTTGTATTCAATCACGATGCATTTTCTGTGTTTCATCGTGAATGTGAGGGTCCAAGGATGACTGTAAACGTGCAGTGGTGCTTCGGAAACTACTACTGCACTTCCAGTAATGGTTCCAAGCACACACCGGTTGAAGCGGTACTCGCATGCACAGAAGTCGACGTGTTGCCTAAGGTATTCAATACCGACGCAATTTCTGTGTTTCATCGACAACGTTAAGGTCCAAGGGTAACTGTATACCTGCAGTGGTGCATCGGAAGCAACTACTGCAGTCCCAGGAAAGATTCCAGGCACAGACCGTTTGCAGCGTTTCTTCCCTAGAAAGAAATCAGGATGGTGCCTGTTGTATTCAATCACGATGCATTTTCTGTGTTTCATCGTGAATGTGAGGGTCCAAGGATGACTGTAAACGTGCAGTGGTGCTTCGGAAACTACTACTGCACTCCCAGTAATGGTTCCAAGCACACACCGGTTGAAGTGGTACTCGCATGCACAGAAGTCGACGTGTTGCCTGTGGTATTCAATACCGACGCAATTTCTGTGTTTCATCGACAACGTTAAGGTCCAAGGGTAACTGTATACCTGCAGTGGTGCATCGGAAGCAACTACTGCAGTCCCAGGAAAGATTCCAGGCACAGACCGTTTGCAGCGTTTCTTCCCTAGAAAGAAATCAGGATGGTGGCTGTTGTATTCAATCACGATGCATTTTCTGTGTTTCATCGTGAATGTGAGGGTCCAAGGATGACTGTAAACGTGCAGTGGTGCTTCGGAAACTACTACTGCACTCCCAGTAATGGTTCCAAGCACACACCGGTTGAAGTGGTACTCGCATGCACAGAAGTCGACGTGTTGCCTGTGGTATTCAATACCGACGCAATTTCTGTGTTTCATCGACAACGTTAAGGTCCAAGGGTAACTGTATACCTGCAGTGGTGCATCGGAAGCAACTACTGCAGTCCCAGGAAAGATTCCAGGCACAGACCGTTTGCAGCGTTTCTTCCCTAGAAAGAAATCGGGATGGTGGCTGTTGTATTCAATCACGATGCATTTTCTGTGTTTCATCGTGAATGTGAGGGTCCAAGGATGACTGTAAACGTGCAGTGGTGCTTCGGAAACTACTACTGCACTCCCAGTAATGGTTCCAAGCACACACCGGTTGAAGTGCTCCTCGCATGCACAGAAGTCGACGTGTTGCCTGTGGTATTCAATACCGACGCAATTTCTGTGTTTCATCGACAACGTTCAGGTCCAAGGGTAACTGTATACCTGCAGTGGTGCATCGGAAGCAACTACTGCAGTCCCAGGAAAGATTCCAGGCACAGACCGTTTGCAGCGTTTCTTCCCTAGAAAGAAATCAGGATGGTGGCTGTTGTATTCAATCACGATGCATTTTCTGTGTTTCATCGTGAATGTGAGGGTCCAAGGATGACTGTAAACGTGCAGTGGTGCTTCGGAAACTACTACTGCACTCCCAGTAATGGTTCCAAGCACACACCGGTTGAAGTGGTACTCGCATGCACAGAAGTCGACGTGTTGCCTGTGGTATTCAATACCGACGCAATTTCTGTGTTTCATCGACAACGTTAAGGTCCAAGGGTAACTGTATAACTGCAGTGGTGCATCGGAAGCAACTACTGCAGTCCCAGGAAAGATTCCAGGCACAGACCGTTTGCAGCGTTTCTTCCCTAGAAAGAAATCAGGATGGTGGCTGTTGTATTCAATCACGATGCATTTTCTGTGTTTCATCGTGAATGTGAGGGTCCAAGGATGACTGTAAACGTGCAGTGGTGCTTCGGAAACTACTACTGCACTCCCAGTAATGGTTCCAAGCACACATCGGTTGAAGTGGTACTCGCATGCACAGAAGTCGACGTGGTGCCTGTGGTATTCAATACCGACGCAATTTCTGTGTTTCATCGACAACGTTAAGGTCCAAGGGTAACTGTATACCTGCAGTGGTGCATCGGAAGCAACTACTGCAGTCCCAGGAAAGATTCCAGGCACAGACCGTTTGCAGCGTTTCTTCCCTAGAAAGAAATCAGGATGGTGGCTGTTGTATTTAATCACGATGCATTTTCTGTGTTTCATCGTGAATGTGAGGGTCCAAGGATGACTGTAAACGTGCAGTGGTGCTTCGGAAACTACTACTGCACTCCCAGTAATGGTTCCAAGCACACACCGGTTGAAGTGGTACTCGCATGCACAGAAGTCGACGTGTTGCCTGTGGTATTCAATACCGACGCAATTTCTGTGTTTCATCGACAACGTTAAGGTCCAAGGGTAACTGTATACCTGCAGTGGTGCATCGGAAGCAACTACTGCAGTCCCAGGAAAGATTCCAGGCACAGACCGTTTGCAGCGTTTCTTCCCTAGAAAGAAATCAGGATGGTGGCTGTTGTATTCAATCACGATGCATTTTCTGTGTTTCATCGTGAATGTGAGGGCCCAAGGATGACTGTAAACGTGCAGTGGTGCTTCGGAAACTACTACTGCACTTCCAGTAATGGTTCCAAGCACACACCGGTTGAAGCGGTACTCGCATGCACAGAAGTCGACGTGTTGCCTAAGGTATTCAATACCGACGCAATTTCTGTGTTTCTTCGACAACGTTAAGGTAAAGGGTAACTGTATACCTGCAGTGGTGCATCGGAAGCAACTACTGCAGTCCCAGGAAAGATTCCAGGCACAGACCGTTTGCAGCGTTTCTTCCCTAGAAAGAAATCAGGATGGTGGCTGTTGTATTCTATCACGATGCATTTTCTGTGTTTCATCGTGAATGTGAGGGTCCAAGGATGACTGTAAACGTGCAGTGGTGCTTCGGAAACTACTACTGCACTCCCAGTAATGGTTCCAAGCACACACCGGTTGAAGTGGTACTCGCATGCACAGAAGTCGACGTGTTGCCTGTGGTATTCAATACCGACGCAATTTCTGTGTTTCATCGACAACGTTAAGGTCCAAGGGTAACTGTATACCTGCAGTGGTGCATCGGAAGCAACTACTGCAGTCCCAGGAAAGATTCCAGGCACAGACCGTTTGCAGCGTTTCTTCCCTAGAAAGAAATCAGGATGGTGGCTGTTGTATTCAATCACGATGCATTTTCTGTGTTTCATCGTGAATGTGAGGGTCCAAGGATGACTGTAAACGTGCAGTGGTGCTTCGGAAACTACTACTGCACTCCCAGTAATGGTTCCAAGCACACACCGGTTGAAGTGGTACTCGCATGCACAGAAGTCGACGTGTTGCCTGTGGTATTCAATACCGACGCAATTTCTGTGTTTCATCGACAACGTTAAGGTCCAAGGGTAACTGTATACCTGCAGTGGTGCATCGGAAGCAACTACTGCAGTCCCAGGAAAGATTCCAGGCACAGACCGTTTGCAGCGTTTCTTCCCTAGAAAGAAATCAGGATGGTGGCTGTTGTATTCAATCACGATGCATTTTCTGTGTTTCATCGTGAATGTGAGGGTCCAAGGATGACTGTAAACGTGCAGTGGTGCTTCGGAAACTACTACTGCACTCCCAGTAATGGTTCCAAGCACACACCGGTTGAAGTGGTACTCGCATGCACAGAAGTCGACGTGTTGCCTGTGATATTCAATACCGACGCAATTTCTGTGTTTCATCGACAACGTTAAGGTCCAAGGGTAACTGTATACCTGCAGTGGTGCATCAGAAGCAACTACTGCAGTCCCAGGAAAGATTCCAGGCACGGACCGTTTGCAGCGTTTCTTCCCTAGAAAGAAATCAGGATGGTGGCTGTTGTATTCAATCACGATGCATTTTCTGTGTTTCATCGTGAATGTGAGGGTCCAAGGATGACTGTAAACGTGCAGTGGTGCTTCGGAAACTACTACTGCACTCCCAGTAATGGTTCCAAGCACACACCGGTTGAAGTGGTACTCGCATGCACAGAAGTCGACGTGTTGCCTGTGGTATTCAATACCGACGCAATTTCTGTGTTTCATCGACAACGTTAAGGTCCAAGGGTAACTGTATACCTGCAGTGGTGCATCGGAAGCAACTACTGCAGTCCCAGGAAAGATTCCAGGCACAGACCGTTTGCAGCGTTTCTTCCCTAGAAAGAAATCAGGATGGTGGCTGTTGTATTCAATCACGATGCATTTTCTGTGTTTCATCGTGAATGTGAGGGTCCAAGGATGACTGTAAACGTGCAGTGGTGCTTCGGAAACTACTACTGCACCCCCAGTAATGGTTCCAAGCACACACCGGTTGAAGTGGTACTCGCATGCACAGATGTCGACGTGTTGCCTGTGGTATTCAATACCGACGCAATTTCTGTGTTTCATCGACAACGTTAAGGTCCAAGGGTAACTGTATACCTGCAGTGGTGCATCGGAAGCAACTACTGCAGTCCCAGGAAAGATTCCAGGCACAGACCGTTTGCAGCGTTTCTTCCCTAGAAAGAAATCAGGATGGTGGCTGTTGTATTCAATCACGATGCATTTTCTGTGTTTCATCGTGAATGTGAGGGCCCAAGGATGACTGTAAACGTGCAGTGGTGCTTCGGAAACTACTACTGCACTTCCAGTAATGGTTCCAAGCACACACCGGTTGAAGTGGTACTCGCATGCACAGAAGTCGACGTGTTGCCTGTGGTATTCAATACCGACGCAATTTCTGTGTTTCATCGACAACGTTAAGGTCCAAGGGTAACTGTATACCTGCAATGGTGCATCGGAAGAAACTACTGCAGTCCCAGGAAAGATTCCAGGCACAGACCAATTGCAGCGTTTCTTCCCTAGAAAGAAATCAGGATGGTGGCTGTTGTATTCAATCACGATGCATTTTCTGTGTTTCATCGTGAATGTGAGGGTCCAAGGATGACTGTAAACGTGCAGTGGTGCTTCGGAAACTACTACTGCACTCCCAGTAATGGTTCCAAGCACACACCGGTTGAAGTGGTACTCGCATGCACAGAAGTCGACGTGTTGCCTGTGGTATTCAATACCGACGCAATTTCTGTGTTTCATCGACAACGTTAAGGTCCAAGGGTAACTGTATACCTGCAGTGGTGCATCGGAAGCAACTACTGCAGTCCCAGGAAAGATTCCAGGCACAGACTGTTTGCAGCGTTTCTTCCCTAGAAAGAATTCGGGATGGTGGCTGTTGTATTCAATCAAGATGCATTTTCTGTGTTTCATCGTGAATGTGAGGGTCCAAGGATGACTGTAAACGTGCAGTGGTGCTTCGGAAACTACTACTGCACTCCCAGTAATGGTTCCAAGCACACACCGGTTGAAGTGGTACTCGCATGCACAGAAGTCGACGTGTTGCCTGTGGTATTCAATACCGACGCAATTTCTGTGTTTCATCGACAACGTTAAGGTCCAAGGGTAACTGTATACCTGCAGTGGTGCATCGGAAGCAACTACTGCAGTCCCAGGAAAGATTCCAGGCACAGACCGTTTGCAGCGTTTCTTCCCTAGAAAGAAATCAGGATGGTGGCTGTTGTATTCAATCACGATGCATTTTCTGTGTTTCATCGTGAATGTGAGGGTCCAAGGATGACTGTAAACGTGCAGTGGTGCTTCGGAAACTACTACTGCACTCCCAGTAATGGTTCCAAGCACACACCGGTTGAAGTGGTACTCGCATGCACAGAAGTCGACGTGTTGCCTGTGGTATTCAATACCGACGCAATTTCTGTGTTTCATCGACAACGTTAAGGTCCAAGGGTAACTGTATACCTGCAGTGGTGCATCGGAAGCAACTACTGCAGTCCCAGGAAAGATTCCAGGCACAGACCGTTTCCAGCGTTTCTTCCCTAGAAAGAAATCAGGATGGTGGCTGTTGTATTCAATCACGATGCATTTTCTGTGTTTCATCGTGAATGTGAGGGTCCAAGGATGACTGTAAACGTGCAGTGGTGCTTTGGAAACTACTACTGCACTCCCAGTAATGGTTCCAAGCACACACCGGTTGAAGTGGTACTCGCATGCACAGAAGTCGACGTGTTGCCTGTGGTATTCAATACCGACGCAATTTCTGTGTTTCATCGACAACGATAAGGTCCAAGGGTAACTGTATACCTGCAGTGGTGCATCGGAAGCAACTACTGCAGTCCCAGGAAAGATTCCAGGCACAGACCGTTTGCAGCGTTTCTTCCCCAGAAAGAAATCAGGATGGTGGCTGTTGTATTCAATCACGATGCATTTTCTGTGTTTCATCGTGAATGTGAGGGTCCAAGGATGACTGTAAACGTGCAGTGGTGCTTCGGAAACTACTACTGCACTCCCAGTAATGGTTCCAAGCACACACCGGTTGAAGTGGTACTCGCATGCACAGAAGTCGACGTGTTGCCTGTGGTATTCAATACCGACGCAATTTCTGTGTTTCATCGACAACGTTCAGGTCCAAGGGTAACTGTATACCTGCAGTGGTACATCGGAAGCAACTACTGCAGTCCCAGGAAAGATTCCAGGCACAGACCGTTTGCAGCGTTTCTTCCCTAGAAAGAAATCAGGATAGTGGCTGTTGTATTCAATCACGATGCATTTTCTGTGTTTCATCGTGAATGTGAGGGTCCAAGGATGACTGTAAACGTGCAGTGGTGCTTCGGAAACTACTACTGCACTCCCAGTAATGGTTCCAAGCACACACCGGTTGAAGTGGTACTCGCATGCACAGAAGTCGACGTGTTGCCTGTGGTATTCAATACCGACGCAATTTCTGTGTTTCATCGACAACGTTAAGGTCCAAGGGTAACTGTATACCTGCAGTGGTGCATCGGAAGCAACTACTGCAGTCCCAGGAAAGATTCCAGGCACAGACCGTTTGCAGCGTTTCTTCCCTAGAAAGAAATCGGGATGGTGGCTGTTGTATTCAATCACGATGCATTTTCTGTGTTTCATCGTGAATGTGGGGGTCCAAGGATGACTGTAAACGTGCAGTGGTGCTTCGGAAACTACTACTGCACTCCCAGTAATGGTTCCAAGCACACACCGGTTGAAGTGGTACTCGCATGCACAGAAGTCGACGTGTTGCCTGTGGTATTCAATACCGACGCAATTTCTGTGTTTCATCGACAACGATAAGGTCCAAGGGTAACTGTATACCTGCAGTGGTGCATCGGAAGCAACTACTGCAGTCCCAGGAAAGATTCCAGGCACAGACCGTTTGCAGCGTTTCTTCCCTAGAAAGAAATCAGGATGGTGGCTGTTGTATTCAATCACAATGCATTTTCTGTGTTTCATTGTGAATGTGAGGGTCCAAGGATGACTGTAAACGTGCAGTGGTGCTTCGGAAACTACTACTGCACTCCCAGTAATGGTTCCAAGCACACACCGGTTGAAGTGGTACTCGCATGCACAGAAGTCGACGTGTTGCCTGTGGTATTCAATACCGACGCAATTTCTGTGTTTCATCGATAACGTTAAGGTCCAAGGGTAACTGTATACCTGCAGTGGTGCATCGGAAGCAACTACTGCAGTCCCAGGAAAGATTCCAGGCACAGACCGTTTGTAGCGTTTCTTCCCTAGAAAGAAATCGGGATGGTGGCTGTTGTATTCAATCACGATGCATTTTCTGTGTTTCATCGTGAATGTGAGGGTCCAAGGATGACTGTAAACGTGCAGTGGTGCTTCGGAAACTACTACTGCACTCCCAGTAATGGTTCCAAGCACACACCAGTTGAAGTGGTACTCGCATGCACAGAAGTCGACGTGTTGCCTGTGGTATTCAATACCGACGCAATTTCTGTGTTTCATCGACAACGATAAGGTCCAAGGGTAACTGTATACCTGCAGTGGTGCATCGGAAGCAACTACTGCAGTCCCAGGAAAGATTCCAGGCACAGACCGTTTGCAGCGTTTCTTCCCCAGAAAGAAATCAGGATGGTGGCTGTTGTATTCAATCACGATGCATTTTCTGTGTTTCATCGTGAATGTGAGGGTCCAAGGATGACTGTAAACGTGCAGTGGTGCTTCGGAAACTACTACTGCACTCCCAGTAATGGTTCCAAGCACACACCGGTTGAAGTGGTACTCGCATGCACAGAAGTCGACGTGTTGCCTGTGGTATTCAATACCGACGCAATTTCTGTGTTTCATCGACAACGTTCAGGTCCAAGGGTAACTGT
The DNA here is from genome assembly GCF_021461395.2 of Schistocerca americana. Taxonomy (NCBI): domain Eukaryota; kingdom Metazoa; phylum Arthropoda; class Insecta; order Orthoptera; family Acrididae; genus Schistocerca; species Schistocerca americana. The sequence goes on along the minus strand of NC_060124.1, from coordinate 556,210,520 downwards.
ATACCTGCAGTGGTGCATCGGAAGCAACTACTGCAGTCCCAGGAAAGATTCCAGGCACAGACCGTTTGCAGCGTTTCTTCCCTAGAAAGAAATCAGGATAGTGGCTGTTGTATTCAATCACGATGCATTTTCTGTGTTTCATCGTGAATGTGAGGGTCCAAGGATGACTGTAAACGTGCAGTGGTGCTTCGGAAACTACTACTGCACTCCCAGTAATGGTTCCAAGCACACACCGGTTGAAGTGGTACTCGCATGCACAGAAGTCGACGTGTTGCCTGTGGTATTCAATACCGACGCAATTTCTGTGTTTCATCGACATCGTTAAGGTCCAAGGGTAACTGTATACCTGCAGTGGTGCATCGGAAGCAACTACTGCAGTCCCAGGAAAGATTCCAGGCACAGACCGTTTGCAGCGTTTCTTCCCTAGAAAGAAATCGGGATGGTGGCTGTTGTATTCAATCACGATGCATTTTCTGTGTTTCATCGTGAATGTGAGGGTCCAAGGATGACTGTAAACGTGCAGTGGTGCTTCGGAAACTACTACTGCACTCCCAGTAATGGTTCCAAGCACACACCGGTCGATGTGGTACTCGCATGCACAGAAGTCGACGTGTTGCCTGTGGTATTCAATACCGACGCAATTTCTGTGTTTCATCGACAACGTTAAGGTCCAAGGGTAACTGTATAACTGCAGTGGTGCATCGGAAGCAACTACTGCAGTCCCACGAAAGATTCCAGGCACAGACCGTTTGCAGCGTTTCTTCCCTAGAAAGAAATCAGGATGGTGGCTGTTGTATTCAATCACAATGCATTTTCTGTGTTTCATTGTGAATGTGAGGGTCCAAGGATGACTGTAAACGTGCAGTGGTGCTTCGGAAACTACTACTGCACTCCCAGTAATGGTTCCAAGCACACACCGGTTGAAGTGGTACTCGCATGCACAGAAGTCGACGTGTTGCCTGTGGTATTCAATACCGACGCAATTTCTGTGTTTCATCGACAACGTTAAGGTCCAAGGGTAACTGTATACCTGCAGTGGTGCATCGGAAGCAACTACTGCAGTCCCAGGAAAGATTCCAGGCACAGACCGTTTGTAGCGTTTCTTCCCTAGAAAGAAATCGGGATGGTGGCTGTTGTATTCAATCACGATGCATTTTCTGTGTTTCATCGTGAATGTGAGGGTCCAAGGATGACTGTAAACGTGCAGTGGTGCTTCGGAAACTACTACTGCACTCCCAGTAATGGTTCCAAGCACACACCGGTTGAAGTGGTACTCGCATGCACAGAAGTCGACGTGTTGCCTGTGGTATTCAATACCGACGCAATTTCTGTGTTTCATCGACAACGATAAGGTCCAAGGGTAACTGTATACCTGCAGTGGTGCATCGGAAGCAACTACTGCAGTCCCAGGAAAGATTCCAGGCACAGACCGTTTGCAGCGTTTCTTCCCTAGAAAGAAATCAGGATGGTGGCTGTTGTATTCAATCACGATGCATTTTCTGTGTTTCATCGTGAATGTGAGGGTCCAAGGATGACTGTAAACGTGCAGTCGTGCTTCGGAAACTACTACTGCACTCCCAGTAATGGTTCCAAGCACACACCGGTTGAAGTGGTACTCGCATGCACAGAAGTCGACGTGTTGCCTGTGGTATTCAATACCGACGCAATTTCTGTGTTTCATCGACAACGTTCAGGTCCAAGGGTAACTGTATACCTGCAGTGGTGCATCGGAAGCAACTACTGCAGTCCCAGGAAAGATTCCAGGCACAGACCGTTTGCAGCGTTTCTTCCCTAGAAAGAAATCAGGATAGTGGCTGTTGTATTCAATCACGATGCATTTTCTGTGTTTCATCGTGAATGTGAGGGTCCAAGGATGACTGTAAACGTGCAGTGGTGCTTCGGAAACTACTACTGCACTCCCAGTAATGGTTCCAAGCACACACCGGTTGAAGTGGTACTCGCATGCACAGATGTCGACGTGTTGCCTGTGGTATTCAATACCGACGCAATTTCTGTGTTTCATCGACATCGTTAAGGTCCAAGGGTAACTGTATACCTGCAGTGGTGCATCGGAAGCAACTACTGCAGTCCCAGGAAAGATTCCAGGCACAGACCGTTTGCAGCGTTTCTTCCCTAGAAAGAAATCGGGATGGTGGCTGTTGTATTCAATCACGATGCATTTTCTGTGTTTCATCGTGAATTTGAGGGTCCAAGGATGACTGTAAACGTGCAGTGGTGCTTCGGAAACTACTACTGCACTCCCAGTAATGGTTCCAAGCACACACCGGTCGATGTGGTACTCGCATGCACAGAAGTCGACGTGTTGCCTGTGGTATTCAATACCGACGCAATTTCTGTGTTTCATCGACAACGTTAAGGTCCAAGGGTAACTGTATACCTGCAGTGGTGCATCGGAAGCAACTACTGCAGTCCCACGAAAGATTCCAGGCACAGACCGTTTGCAGCGTTTCTTCCCTGGAAAGAAATCGGGATGGTGGCTGTTGTATTCAATCACGATGCATTTTCTGTGTTTCATCGTGAATGTGAGGGTCCAACGATTACTGTAAACGTGCAGTGGTGCTTCGGAAACTACTACTGCACTCCCAGTAATGGTTCCAAGCACACACCGGTTGAAGTGGTACTCGCATGCACAGAAGTCGACGTGTTGCCTGTGGTATTCAATACCGACGCAATTTCTGTGTTTCATCGACAACGTTAAGGTCCAAGGGTAACTGTATACCTGCAGTGGTGCATCGGAAGCAACTACTGCAGTCCCAGGAAAGATTCCAGGCACAGACCGTTTGCAGCGTTTCTTCCCCAGAAAGAAATCAGGATGGTGGCTGTTGTATTCAATCACGATGCATTTTCTGTGTTTCATCGTGAATGTGAGGGTCCAAGGATGACTGTAAACGTGCAGTGGTGCTTCGGAAACTACTACTGCACTCCCAGTAATGGTTCCAAGCACACACCGGTTGAAGTGGTACTCGCATGCACAGAAGTCGACGTGTTGCCTGTGGTATTCAATACCGACGCAATTTCTGTGTTTCATCGACAACGTTAAGGTCCAAGGGTAACTGTATACCTGCAGTGGTGCATCGGAAGCAACTACTGCAGTCCCAGGAAAGATTCCAGGCACAGACCGTTTGCAGCGTTTCTTCCCTAGAAAGAAATCGGGATGGTGGCTGTTGTATTCAATCACGATGCATTTTCTGTGTTTCATCGTGAATGTGAGGGTCCAAGGATGACTGTAAACGTGCAGTGGTGCTTCGGAAACTGCTACTGCACTCCCAGTAATGGTTCCAAGCACACATAGGTTGAAGTGGTTCTCGCATGCACAGAAGTCGACGTGTTGCCTGTGGTATTCAATACCGACGCAATTTCTGTGTTTCATCGACAACGTTAAGGTCCAAGGGTAACTGTATACCTGCAGTGGTGCATCGGAAGCAACTACTGCAGTCCCAGGAAAGATTCCAAGTACAGACCGTTTGCAGCGTTATTTCCCTGGTAAGAAGTCGGCATGGTGCCTATTGTATTCAATTCCGATGTATTGTCGGTGTTTCGTTGTCAATGTGAAGGTCCAAGGGTGACAGTAAACTTGGATTGGTTCATCGGAAACTACTACTGCTCTCCCAGGAGAGGTTCCAAGCACAGACCGGATGAAAAGCTACTGGCCTGGTCTGAAGTTGGCATGTTGCCTTGTGTATTCAATACCGATGCAGTTTGTGTGTTTCACGTGAAGGTGAAAGTCCATGGGTAACATGAAACGTGCAGTGGTGCATAGGAAACAACTACCGCACTCCCAGGAAAGATTCCAAGCATAGACCGTTTGCAGCGTTATTTCCCTGATAAGAAGTCTGCATAGTGCCTGTTTATTCCATTCAGATGCAATTTCTGTGTTTCATCGTGAATGTGAACGTCCAAGGGTGCCACTAAACGTGCAGTGGTGCATCAGAAACAAGTACTGCACTCCCAGAAAAGGTTACAAGCACAGACCTGTTGAAGCGCTTCTCGCCTGTACAGAAGTCGTCATATTGCTTGTTGTCTTCAATACCGACGCAATTACTGAGTTTCATCGTCAATGTGAAAGTCCAAAGGTAACAGTAAAACTGCAGTGTTGGATCGGAATCAACTACTGCACTCCCAGGAAAAGTTCCGAGCACAGACTGGTTGATGCGCTACTTGCCTGGGCAGAAGTTTGTGTTTTGCCTGCTGTATTAAATCGCGATGGAATTTCTGTGTTTCATAATCATTGTGACGGTCCAAGGGTTAGAGAAATCCTGCAGTCGTGCATCAGACCGTTTCAAGCGTTACTACTGGAGTTGCAGGAAAGGTTACAACATAGACCGTTTGAACGGTTAGTCGCCCGGACAGAAGACGGTATAGTGCCTGTTGTATATATTTTCATTGCACTTTCTGTGATTCATCGTCAACAGGAAGGTCGAAGGGTGACAGTAAACGTGCAGTGGTGCATCAGAAACAACTAATGCACTCCCACGAAATGTTACAAGAACAGACCTGTTGAAGCGCTATTAGCCTGGACAGAAAATGTCATATTGCCTGTTGTATTCAATACCGATGCAATTTCTGCGTTTCACCGTCAATGCGAAGGTCCTAGGTTAACAGTAAACGTGCAGTGGTGCACGGGAAGAACTACTACAATCCCAGGAAAGGTTACATCAACACACCTGTTCAAGCGCAACTTGCCTGTACAGTAGTCGGCATGTTGCCTGTTGTATTCAGTACCGATGCAATCTCTGTGTTTCATCGTCACTGTGAAGTCCAAAGGTAACAGTAAACATGCAGTGATGCATAGGAAACAACTACTGCACTCCCAGGAAAAGTTACGAGCACAGACCGCTTGATGCGCTACTGGCCTAGACAGTAGTGCATTGGTAACTACTACTGCACTCCCAGGAATGGTTACTAGCACAGACCGGTTGAAGTGCTAATCGCTTGGACAGAAGTCGGTATTTTGCCTGTTGTATTCAATCGCGATGCACTTTCTGTGTTTCATATTAATTGTGAAGCTCCAAGCGTTACAGAAATCTGACAATCATGCATCAGAAACTACTACTGGAGTTCCAGGAAAGGTTAAATTCACAGACCGTTTGAAGCGTTACTCGCCTGGACAGAAGTCGGTATTTTGCTTGTGATGCAATTTCTGTGTTTAATATTAATTGTGAAGGTCCAAGGGTTACCGAAACCTCAGGCATGTGTGATGTCCTTTGGTTAGTTAAGTTTAATAATTTCTACGTTCTAGGCGACTGGTGACCTCAGAAGTAAAGTCGCATAGTGCTCAGACCCATTTGAACCATTTGGTTAACGAAACCCAGCAGTCGTGCATCGAAAGGTACTACTCGAGTTCCACGAAAATTTACAAGCACAGACAGTTTGAAGCGTTTCTCGCCCAGACAGAAGACGCCATAGTGGCTGTTGTATTTAATTTCGATGCAATTTCTGTGTTTCATATTCATTGTGAAGAGTCAAGGGTTGCAGAAACCCTGCAGTCGTGCATCAGAAACCACTACTGGAGTTAAAGGATAGGTTACAAGAACAGACAGTTTGAAGCATTACTCGCCCGGATAGAAGACGCCATAGTGCTTGTTGTATATAATCCCGATGCAATTTCTGTGATTCATCGTAAAAATGAAGTTCAAAGGGCGACAGTAAACGTGCAGTGGTATATCGGAATCAACTACTGCACTCTCAGGAAAAGTTACGAGCTCAGGAAAAGTTACGAGCACAGACCGCTTGATGCGCTATTCGCCTAGACAGAAGTCGGTGTATTGCGTGATTTATTTAATCGCGACGCAATTTCTGTGTTTCATTTCATTGTGAAGGTCCAAGGTTTGCAGAAATCCTGCAGTCGCGCATCAGAAACTACTACTGGAGATCCAGGAAATGTTACAAGCACCGACCTTTTGAAGAGTTAGTCGCCGGTACAGAAGACGTTTAAGTAAATGTTGTATTTATTCCAGATGCAATTTCTTTGTTTCATGGTCAATGTGAAGATCCAAGGCAGAAAGTAAATGTGTAGTGGTGTATCGGAAACTACTGCACTCCCAGGAAAGCATAAAGCACTGACCGGTTGAAGCGCAACTCGCCTGTACAGAAGTCAGCATGTTGCCTGTTGCATTCAATACCGATGTAATTTCTGTGTTTCATTGTCAATTTGTAGGTCCAAGGGTAACAGTAAACGTGCAGTGGCGCATCGGAAACAGCTACTGCACTCCCAGAAAGGTTACTAGCACATACCTTTTGAAGCATTACTCGTCCGGACAAAAGACGCCATAGTGCGTATTGTTTTTAATCCTGATGCATTTTCATTGTTTCACCGTCAATGTGAAGGTCCAAGAGTGACAGTAAACGTGCAGTAGTGCATTGGTAACTACTACTGCACTCCCAGGAAAGGTTACTAGCACAGACCGGTTGAAGTGCTAATCACTTGAACAGAAGTCGGTATTTTGCCAGTGGTATTCAATCGCGATGCACTTTCTGTGTTTCATATCAATTGTGAAGCTCCCAGGGTTACAGAAATCTTGCAGTCATGCATCAGAAACTACTACTGGAGTTCCAGGATAGGTTAAATTCACAGCCCGTTTGAAGCGTTACTCGCCCGGACAGAGGACACCATAGTGGGTGTTGTATTTAATCCCGATGCAATTTCTGTGTTTCATCGTCAATGTGAAGGTACAAGGGTGACAGTAAACGTGCAGTTGTGCATCGGAAACAACCACTGTTCTCCCAAGAAAGGTTCCAAGCACAGATCGTTTGGAGCGTTATTTCCCTTGTAAAAAGACGACATGGTGCCTGTTGTAATCAATCGCGATGCAATTTAAGTCTTTCATATTCATTGTGAAAGTCCACCGGTTACATAAATCCTGCAGTCGGGCATCAGAAACTAATACTGGAATTCCAGGAAAGTTTCCAAGCACAGACCATTTGAAGCGTTACTTAGCTGGTAAGAAGTCGGCATGCTGCCTGCTGTATTCAATCCCGATGCAATTTCTGCGTTTCACCGTTAACGTGAACGTCCAAGGGTGACAGTAAACGTGCAGTGGTGCATCAGAAGCAACTACTGCACTCCAGGAAAGCTTACAAACACAGACCGGTTCAAGCGCTACTCGCCTGCACATAAGTAGGCATGTTGCCTGTATTCAGTACCGATGCAATCTCTGTGTTTCATCGTCACTGTGAAAGTCCTAGGGTAACAGTAAACGTGCAGTGGTGCATCTAAAGCAACTACTGCATTCCCAGGTAAGGTCCCAAGCACACACCATTTGTAGCGTTACTTCCCTGGCAAGAAGTCGGAATGGTGCCTTTTGTATTTAATCCCGATGCACTTTCTGTGTTTCGTCGTCATTGGCAAGGTCCAAGGGTTACAGTAAACGTGCAGTGGTGCATCGGAAACAACTATTGCCTCCCTGGAAAGGTTCCAAGCATAGACCGTTTCCAGCGTTACTTCCTTGGAAGAAGGCTGCATCGTGACTCTTCTATTCAATCCCGATGGAATTTCTGTGTTTCATCGTCAATGTGAAGGTCCAAGGGTTACAGTAAAATTGCAATGCTGCATCGGAAACAACTACTGTACTCCCAGGGACGTTTCATAGCACAGACCGTTTGCAGGCGTTACTACACTGGTAAGAAGTCGGCATGGTGCCTTTGTATTCAATCCCGATGTAAAATCTGTGTTGCACCGTCAATGTGAAGGTCCAAGGGTTACAGTAAACTGCAGTGATGGATCGGAAACTACTACTGGAGCTCCAGGAAGGGTTGCAAGCAAAGACCGTTGAAGCGTTACTCGCCCGGACAGAAGACGCCATAATGCCTGTTGTATTTAATCCCGATGCAATTTCCGTGTTTTATTATTAATGTGAAGGACCTAGGGTGACAGAAACGTGCAGTTGTGCATCGGAACCAGTTACTGCACTCATAGCAAACCTCAGAAACACAGACCGGTTCAAGCGCTACACGCCTGGAGAGAAGTCATCATGTTCCCTGTTGTATTCAATACTGATGGAATTTCTGTGATTCATCATCAATTTGAAGGTCCAAGGGTAACAGTAAACGTGCAGTGGTGCATCGGAAACAACTACTACACTCCCAGGATAGGTTCCAAGCACAGACCGTTTGCAGCGTTACATCCGTGGTACGAAGTCGCCATGGTGCCAGTTGTATTCAATCCAGACGCAACGGAAAATACTACTGGGATTCCAGGAAATGTTGCCATCAAAGACCGTTTGAAGCGTTACTCGCCTGGGCAGAAGACGCCATTATGCCCGATGTATTTAATACCGATGCAGTTGCTGAGTTTCATTATAAAAGTGAAGGTCCAAGCGTGGCAGTAAATATGCAGTGGTGCATCGGAAACTACTACTGGAGTTCCAAGAAAGGTTCCAAGCAAAGACCGTTTGAAGCGTTACTCACCCGGACAGAAGACGAGATAATGTCTGTTGAATTTAATCCCGACGCAATTTCTGTGTTTCGTCGTCAATGTGAACGTCCAAGGGGAAACGGTATTCGTGCGGTGGTGCATCGGAAACAACTACTGCAATCCCAGGAATGGTTCCAAACATTGACCATTTGCAGCGTTACTTTCCATGTAAGAAGTCGTCATGGTGCCTGTTGTATTCAATACCGATGCGATTTCTGTGTCTCATCGCCAATGTGAAGGCCAAGGGTAACAGCAAACGTGCAGTGGTGCATCGGGAACTACTACTGCACTCCCAGGAAAGGTTTCAGGAACAGACCGTTTCCAGCGTTACTTCAATGGTAAGAAGTCAGCATGGTGCCTGTTGTATTCAATACCGATGCGATTTCTGTGTCTCATCGCCAATGTGAAGGCCAAGGGTAACAGCAAACGTGCAGTGGTGCATCGGGAACTACTACTGCACTCCCAGGAAAGGTTTCAGGAACAGACCGTTTCCAGCGTTACTTCAATGGTAAGAAGTCAGCATGGTGCCTGTTGTATTCAATACCGATGCGATTTCTGTGTCTCATCGCCAATGTGAAGGCCAAGGGTAACAGCAAACGTCCAGTGGTGCATCGGGAACTACTACTGCACTCCCAGGAAAGGTTTCAGGAACAGACCGTTTCCAGCGTTACTTCAATGGTAAGAAGTCAGCATGGTGCCTGTTGTATTCAATACCGATGCGATTTCTGTGTCTCATCGCCAATGTGAAGGCCAAGGGTAACAGCAAACGTGCAGTGGTGCATCGGGAACTACTACTGCACTCCCAGGAAAGGTTTCAGGAACAGACCGTTTCCAGCGTTACTTCAATGGTAAGAAGTCAGCATGGTGCCTGTTGTATTCAATACCGATGCGATTTCTGTGTCTCATCGCCAATGTGAAGGCCAAGGGTAACAGCAAACGTGCAGTGGTGCATCGGGAACTACTACTGCACTCCCAGGAAAGGTTTCAGGAACAGACCGTTTCCAGCGTTACTTCAATGGTAAGAAGTCAGCATGGTGCCTGTTGTATTCAATACCGATGCGATTTCTGTGTCTCATCGCCAATGTGAAGGCCAAGGGTAACAGCAAACGTGCAGTGGTGCATCGGGAACTACTACTGCACTCCCAGGAAAGGTTTCAGGAACAGACCGTTTCCAGCGTTACTTCAATGGTAAGAAGTCAGCATGGTGCCTGTTGTATTCAATACCGATGCGATGTCTGTGTCTCATCGCCAATGTGAAGGCCAAGGGTAACAGCAAACGTGCAGTGGTGCATCGGGAACTACTACTGCACTCCCAGGAAAGGTTTCAGGAACAGACCGTTTCCAGCGTTACTTCAATGGTAAGAAGTCAGCATGGTGCCTGTTGTATTCAATACCGATGCGATTTCTGTGTCTCATCGCCAATGTGAAGGCCAAGGGTAACAGCAAACGTGCAGTGGTGCATCGGGAACTACTACTGCACTCCCAGGAAAGGTTTCAGGAACAGACCGTTTCCAGCGTTACTTCAATGGTAAGAAGTCAGCATGGTGCCTGTTGTATTCAATACCGATGCGATTTCTGTGTCTCATCGCCAATGTGAAGGCCAAGGGTAACAGCAAACGTGCAGTGGTGCATCGGGAACTACTACTGCACTCCCAGGAAAGGTTTCAGGAACAGACCGTTTCCAGCGTTACTTCAATGGTAAGAAGTCAGCATGGTGCCTGTTGTATTCAATACCGATGCGATTTCTGTGTCTCATCGCCAATGTGAAGGCCAAGGGTAACAGCAAACGTGCAGTGGTGCATCGGGAACTACTACTGCACTCCCAGGAAAGGTTTCAGGAACAGACCGTTTCCAGCGTTACTTCAATGGTAAGAAGTCAGCATGGTGCCTGTTGTATTCAATACCGATGCGATTTCTGTGTCTCATCGCCAATGTGAAGGCCAAGGGTAACAGCAAACGTGCAGTGGTGCATCGGGAACTACTACTGCACTCCCAGGAAAGGTTACAGGAACAGACCGTTTCCAACGTTACTTCAATGGTAAGAAGTCAGCATGGTGCCTGTTGTATTCAATACCGATGCGATTTCTGTGTCTCATCGCCAATGTGAAGGCCAAGGGTAACAGCAAACGTGCAGTGGTGCATCGGGAACTACTACTGCACTCCCAGGAAAGGTTTCAGGAACAGACCGTTTCCAGCGTTACTTCAATGGTAAGAAGTCAGCATGGTGCCTGTTGTATTCAATACCGATGCGATTTCTGTGTCTCATCGCCAATGTGAAGGCCAAGGGTAACAGCAAACGTGCAGTGGTGCATCGGGAACTACTACTGCACTCCCAGGAAAGGTTTCAGGAACAGACCGTTTCCAGCGTTACTTCAATGGTAAGAAGTCAGCATGGTGCCTGTTGTATTCAATACCGATGCGATTTCTGTGTCTCATCGCCAATGTGAAGGCCAAGGGTAACAGCAAACGTGCAGTGGTGCATCGGGAACTACTACTGCACTCCCAGGAAAGGTTTCAGGAACAGACCGTTTCCAGCGTTACTTCAATGGTAAGAAGTCAGCATGGTGCCTGTTGTATTCAATACCGATGCGATTTCTGTGTCTCATCGCCAATGTGAAGGCCAAGGGTAACAGCAAACGTGCAGTGGTGCATCGGGAACTACTACTGCACTCCCAGGAAAGGTTTCAGGAACAGACCGTTTCCAGCGTTACTTCAATGGTAAGAAGTCAGCATGGTGCCTGTTGTATTCAATACCGATGCGATTTCTGTGTCTCATCGCCAATGTGAAGGCCAAGGGTAACAGCAAACGTGCAGTGGTGCATCGGGAACTACTACTGCACTCCCAGGAAAGGTTTCAGGAACAGACCGTTTCCAGCGTTACTTCAATGGTAAGAAGTCAGCATGGTGCCTGTTGTATTCAATACCGATGCGATTTCTGTGTCTCATCGCCAATGTGAAGGCCAAGGGTAACAGCAAACGTGCAGTGGTGCATCGGGAACTACTACTGCACTCCCAGGAAAGGTTTCAGGAACAGACCGTTTCCAGCGTTACTTCAATGGTAAGAAGTCAGCATGGTGCCTGTTGTATTCAATACCGATGCGATTTCTGTGTCTCATCGCCAATGTGAAGGCCAAGGGTAACAGCAAACGTGCAGTGGTGCATCGGGAACTACTACTGCACTCCCAGGAAAGGTTTCAGGAACAGACCGTTTCCAGCGTTACTTCAATGGTAAGAAGTCAGCATGGTGCCTGTTGTATTCAATACCGATGCGATTTCTGTGTCTCATCGCCAATGTGAAGGCCAAGGGTAACAGCAAACGTGCAGTGGTGCATCGGGAACTACTACTGCACTCCCAGGAAAGGTTTCAGGAACAGACCGTTTCCAGCGTTACTTCAATGGTAAGAAGTCAGCATGGTGCCTGTTGTATTCAATACCGATGCGATTTCTGTGTCTCATCGCCAATGTGAAGGCCAAGGGTAACAGCAAACGTGCAGTGGTGCATCGGGAACTACTACTGCACTCCCAGGAAAGGTTTCAGGAACAGACCGTTTCCAGCGTTACTTCAATGGTAAGAAGTCAGCATGGTGCCTGTTGTATTCAATACCGATGCGATTTCTGTGTCTCATCGCCAATGTGAAGGCCAAGGGTAACAGCAAACGTGCAGTGGTGCATCGGGAACTACTACTGCACTCCCAGGAAAGGTTTCAGGAACAGACCGTTTCCAGCGTTACTTCAATGGTAAGAAGTCAGCATGGTGCCTGTTGTATTCAATACCGATGCGATTTCTGTGTCTCATCGCCAATGTGAAGGCCAAGGGTAACAGCAAACGTGCAGTGGTGCATCGGGAACTACTACTGCACTCCCAGGAAAGGTTTCAGGAACAGACCGTTTCCAGCGTTACTTCAATGGTAAGAAGTCAGCATGGTGCCTGTTGTATTCAATACCGATGCGATTTCTGTGTCTCATCGCCAATGTGAAGGCCAAGGGTAACAGCAAACGTGCAGTGGTGCATCGGGAACTACTACTGCACTCCCAGGAAAGGTTTCAGGAACAGACCGTTTCCAGCGTTACTTCAATGGTAAGAAGTCAGCATGGTGCCTGTTGTATTCAATACCGATGCGATTTCTGTGTCTCATCGCCAATGTGAAGGCCAAGGGTAACAGCAAACGTGCAGTGGTGCATCGGGAACTACTACTGCACTCCCAGGAAAGGTTTCAGGAACAGACCGTTTCCAGCGTTACTTCAATGGTAAGAAGTCAGCATGGTGCCTGTTGTATTCAATACCGATGCGATTTCTGTGTCTCATCGCCAATGTGAAGGCCAAGGGTAACAGCAAACGTGCAGTGGTGCATCGGGAACTACTACTGCACTCCCAGGAAAGGTTTCAGGAACAGACCGTTTCCAGCGTTACTTCAATGGTAAGAAGTCAGCATGGTGCCTGTTGTATTCAATACCGATGCGATTTCTGTGTCTCATCGCCAATGTGAAGGCCAAGGGTAACAGCAAACGTGCAGTGGTGCATCGGGAACTACTACTGCACTCCCAGGAAAGGTTTCAGGAACAGACCGTTTCCAGCGTTACTTCAATGGTAAGAAGTCAGCATGGTGCCTGTTGTATTCAATACCGATGCGATTTCTGTGTCTCATCGCCAATGTGAAGGCCAAGGGTAACAGCAAACGTGCAGTGGTGCATCGGGAACTACTACTGCACTCCCAGGAAAGGTTTCAGGAACAGACCGTTTCCAGCGTTACTTCAATGGTAAGAAGTCAGCATGGTGCCTGTTGTATTCAATACCGATGCGATTTCTGTGTCTCATCGCCAATGTGAAGGCCAAGGGTAACAGCAAACGTGCAGTGGTGCATCGGGAACTACTACTGCACTCCCAGGAAAGGTTTCGGGAACAGACCGTTTCCAGCGTTACTTCAATGGTAAGAAGTCAGCATGGTGCCTGTTGTATTCAATACCGATGCGATTTCTGTGTCTCATCGCCAATGTGAAGGCCAAGGGTAACAGCAAACGTGCAGTGGTGCATCGGGAACTACTACTGCACTCCCAGGAAAGGTTTCAGGAACAGACCGTTTCCAGCGTTACTTCAATGGTAAGAAGTCAGCATGGTGCCTGTTGTATTCAATACCGATGCGATTTCTGTGTCTCATCGCCAATGTGAAGGCCAAGGGTAACAGCAAACGTGCAGTGGTGCATCGGGAACTACTACTGCACTCCCAGGAAAGGTTTCAGGAACAGACCGTTTCCAGCGTTACTTCAATGGTAAGAAGTCAGCATGGTGTCTGTTGTATTCAATACCGATGCGATTTCTGTGTCTCATCGCCAATGTGAAGGCCAAGGGTAACAGCAAACGTGCAGTGGTGCATCGGGAACTACTACTGCACTCCCAGGAAAGGTTTCAGGAACAGACCGTTTCCAGCGTTACTTCAATGGTAAGAAGTCAGCATGGTGCCTGTTGTATTCAATACCGATGCGATTTCTGTGTCTCATCGCCAATGTGAAGGCCAAGGGTAACAGCAAACGTGCAGTGGTGCATCGGGAACTACTACTGCACTCCCAGGAAAGGTTTCAGGAACAGACCGTTTCCAGCGTTACTTCAATGGTAAGAAGTCAGCATGGTGCCTGTTGTATTCAATACCGATGCGATTTCTGTGTCTCATCGCCAATGTGAAGGCCAAGGGTAACAGCAAACGTGCAGTGGTGCATCGGGAACTACTACTGCACTCCCAGGAAAGGTTTCAGGAACAGACCGTTTCCAGCGTTACTTCAATGGTAAGAAGTCAGCATGGTGCCTGTTGTATTCAATACCGATGCGATTTCTGTGTCTCATCGCCAATGTGAAGGCCAAGGGTAACAGCAAACGTGCAGTGGTGCATCGGGAACTACTACTGCACTCCCAGGAAAGGTTTCAGGAACAGACCGTTTCCAGCGTTACTTCAATGGTAAGAAGTCAGCATGGTGCCTGTTGTATTCAATACCGATGCGATTTCTGTGTCTCATCGCCAATGTGAAGGCCAAGGGTAACAGCAAACGTGCAGTGGTGCATCGGGAACTACTACTGCACTCCCAGGAAAGGTTTCAGGAACAGACCGTTTCCAGCGTTACTTCAATGGTAAGAAGTCAGCATGGTGCCTGTTGTATTCAATACCGATGCGATGTCTGTGTCTCATCGCCAATGTGAAGGCCAAGGGTAACAGCAAACGTGCAGTGGTGCATCGGGAACTACTACTGCACTCCCAGGAAAGGTTTCAGGAACAGACCGTTTCCAGCGTTACTTCAATGGTAAGAAGTCAGCATGGTGCCTGTTGTATTCAATACCGATGCGATTTCTGTGTCTCATCGCCAATGTGAAGGCCAAGGGTAACAGCAAACGTGCAGTGGTGCATCGGGAACTACTACTGCACTCCCAGGAAAGGTTTCAGGAACAGACCGTTTCCAGCGTTACTTCAATGGTAAGAAGTCAGCATGGTGCCTGTTGTATTCAATACCGATGCGATTTCTGTGTCTCATCGCCAATGTGAAGGCCAAGGGTAACAGCAAACGTGCAGTGGTGCATCGGGAACTACTACTGCACTCCCAGGAAAGGTTTCAGGAACAGACCGTTTCCAGCGTTACTTCAATGGTAAGAAGTCAGCATGGTGCCTGTTGTATTCAATACCGATGCGATGTCTGTGTCTCATCGCCAATGTGAAGGCCAAGGGTAACAGCAAACGTGCAGTGGTGCATCGGGAACTACTACTGCACTCCCAGGAAAGGTTTCAGGAACAGACCGTTTCCAGCGTTACTTCAATGGTAAGAAGTCAGCATGGTGCCTGTTGTATTCAATACCGATGCGATTTCTGTGTCTCATCGCCAATGTGAAGGCCAAGGGTAACAGCAAACGTGCAGTGGTGCATCGGGAACTACTACTGCACTCCCAGGAAAGGTTTCAGGAACAGACCGTTTCCAGCGTTACTTCAATGGTAAGAAGTCAGCATGGTGCCTGTTGTATTCAATACCGATGCGATTTCTGTGTCTCATCGCCAATGTGAAGGCCAAGGGTAACAGCAAACGTGCAGTGGTGCATCGGGAACTACTACTGCACTCCCAGGAAAGGTTTCAGGAACAGACCGTTTCCAGCGTTACTTCAATGGTAAGAAGTCAGCATGGTGCCTGTTGTATTCAATACCGATGCGATTTCTGTGTCTCATCGCCAATGTGAAGGCCAAGGGTAACAGCAAACGTGCAGTGGTGCATCGGGAACTACTACTGCACTCCCAGGAAAGGTTTCAGGAACAGACCGTTTCCAGCGTTACTTCAATGGTAAGAAGTCAGCATGGTGCCTGTTGTATTCAATACCGATGCGATTTCTGTGTCTCATCGCCAATGTGAAGGCCAAGGGTAACAGCAAACGTGCAGTGGTGCATCGGGAACTACTACTGCACTCCCAGGAAAGGTTTCAGGAACAGACCGTTTCCAGCGTTACTTCAATGGTAAGAAGTCAGCATGGTGCCTGTTGTATTCAATACCGATGCGATTTCTGTGTCTCATCGCCAATGTGAAGGCCAAGGGTAACAGCAAACGTGCAGTGGTGCATCGGGAACTACTACTGCACTCCCAGGAAAGGTTTCAGGAACAGACCGTTTCCAGCGTTACTTCAATGGTAAGAAGTCAGCATGGTGCCTGTTGTATTCAATACCGATGCGATTTCTGTGTCTCATCGCCAATGTGAAGGCCAAGGGTAACAGCAAACGTGCAGTGGTGCATCGGGAACTACTACTGCACTCCCAGGAAAGGTTTCAGGAACAGACCGTTTCCAGCGTTACTTCAATGGTAAGAAGTCAGCATGGTGCCTGTTGTATTCAATACCGATGCGATTTCTGTGTCTCATCGCCAATGTGAAGGCCAAGGGTAACAGCAAACGTGCAGTGGTGCATCGGGAACTACTACTGCACTCCCAGGAAAGGTTTCAGGAACAGACCGTTTCCAGCGTTACTTCAATGGTAAGAAGTCAGCATGGTGCCTGTTGTATTCAATACCGATGCGATTTCTGTGTCTCATCGCCAATGTGAAGGCCAAGGGTAACAGCAAACGTGCAGTGGTGCATCGGGAACTACTACTGCACTCCCAGGAAAGGTTTCAGGAACAGACCGTTTCCAGCGTTACTTCAATGGTAAGAAGTCAGCATGGTGCCTGTTGTATTCAATACCGATGCGATTTCTGTGTCTCATCGCCAATGTGAAGGCCAAGGGTAACAGCAAACGTGCAGTGGTGCATCGGGAACTACTACTGCACTCCCAGGAAAGGTTTCAGGAACAGACCGTTTCCAGCGTTACTTCAATGGTAAGAAGTCAGCATGGTGCCTGTTGTATTCAATACCGATGCGATTTCTGTGTCTCATCGCCAATGTGAAGGCCAAGGGTAACAGCAAACGTGCAGTGGTGCATCGGGAACTACTACTGCACTCCCAGGAAAGGTTTCAGGAACAGACCGTTTCCAGCGTTACTTCAATGGTAAGAAGTCAGCATGGTGCCTGTTGTATTCAATACCGATGCGATTTCTGTGTCTCATCGCCAATGTGAAGGCCAAGGGTAACAGCAAACGTGCAGTGGTGCATCGGGAACTACTACTGCACTCCCAGGAAAGGTTTCAGGAACAGACCGTTTCCAGCGTTACTTCAATGGTAAGAAGTCAGCATGGTGCCTGTTGTATTCAATACCGATGCGATTTCTGTGTCTCATCGCCAATGTGAAGGCCAAGGGTAACAGCAAACGTGCAGTGGTGCATCGGGAACTACTACTGCACTCCCAGGAAAGGTTTCAGGAACAGACCGTTTCCAGCGTTACTTCAATGGTAAGAAGTCAGCATGGTGCCTGTTGTATTCAATACCGATGCGATTTCTGTGTCTCATCGCCAATGTGAAGGCCAAGGGTAACAGCAAACGTGCAGTGGTGCATCGGGAACTACTACTGCACTCCCAGGAAAGGTTTCAGGAACAGACCGTTTCCAGCGTTACTTCAATGGTAAGAAGTCAGCATGGTGCCTGTTGTATTCAATACCGATGCGATTTCTGTGTCTCATCGCCAATGTGAAGGCCAAGGGTAACAGCAAACGTGCAGTGGTGCATCGGGAACTACTACTGCACTCCCAGGAAAGGTTTCAGGAACAGACCGTTTCCAGCGTTACTTCAATGGTAAGAAGTCAGCATGGTGCCTGTTGTATTCAATACCGATGCGATTTCTGTGTCTCATCGCCAATGTGAAGGCCAAGGGTAACAGCAAACGTGCAGTGGTGCATCGGGAACTACTACTGCACTCCCAGGAAAGGTTTCAGGAACAGACCGTTTCCAGCGTTACTTCAATGGTAAGAAGTCAGCATGGTGCCTGTTGTATTCAACAGCGATGCAATTTCTGTGTTTCATATTCATTGTTAAGGTCCAAGAGTTACAGCAATCTGGCAGTCGTGCAACAGAAACTCCTGGTAGACTCTCAGGGTAGGTTCCAAGCGCATACTGTTAGAAGCGTTACTCTCTTGAACAGAAGTCGGCATGGTGAGATGTTTTATTGAATCCCGTTACAATTTCTGTGTTTCATCGTCAATGAGATGGTCCAAGGGTAACAGTAAACAAGCATTTTTGCATCGGAAACTACAACTACACTCCCAGGAAAGGTTCCAAGCACAGACCGTTTCCACCGTTTTTCACTGGTACCAACTCGGCATGGTGCCTGTTGTATTCAATCGCGATGCAAATTCTGTGTTTCATCGTCAATGTGAAGGTCCAAGGGTTACAGTAAACGTGCAGTGATGCATCGGGAACAACTACTGCTCTCACAGAAAACGTTCCAACCACAGACCTGTTGCAGCTTAACTTACCTGGTAAGATGTCGGCATGGTGCCTGTTGTATTCAATCGCGATACAGATTCTTTGTTTCATCGTCAATGTGAAGGTCCAAGGGTTACAGTAAACCTGCAGTGGTGCATCGGATACTACTACTGGAGTTCCAGGAAAGGTTACAAGCACAGACCGTTTGAGGCGTTACTCGCCAGGAACGAATATGCCATAGTGAACGTTGTATTTAATCCCGATGCAATTTCTGTGTTTCATCATCAGTGTGAAGGTCCAAGGGTTACAGTAAAGGTGCAGTGGTGCATCGGGAACTACTACTACACTCCCAGCAAAGGTTACAAGCACTGACCATTTGCAGCGCTACTCGCCTTTACAGAAGTCAATATTTTGTCTGTTGTGTTCAATCGCGATGCAATTTCTTTGTTTCATATTCATTGTTATGGTCGAAGTGTTACATAAATTCTGCAGTCGTGCAACACAAACTACTACTAGACTCTCAGGGAAGGGTCCAAGGACATACTGTTTGAAGCGTTAGTCTCTTGAATAGAAGTCGGCATGGAGAGATGTTGCATTAAATCCCGTTACTATTTCTGTGTTTCATCGTCAATGTGAAGGTCTAAGGGTAACAGTAAACGTGCAGGGCTGCACCGGAAGCAACTACTGCAATCCCACGAAAGGTTCCCAGCACAGACCATTTGCAGCGTTACTTCCTAGGTAAGAAATCATCATGGTGCATGTTGTACTCCATCCCGATGCAATTTCTGTGTTTCATCGACAATGTGAAGGTCCAAGGGTTACAGTAAACGTGCAGTGATGCATCGGGAACAACTACTGCTCTCACAGAAAACGTTCCAAGCACAGACCTGTTGCAGCTTAACTTACCTGGTAAGATGTCGGCATGGTGCCTGTTGTATTCAATCGCGATACAGATTCATTGTTTCGTCGTCAATGTGAAGGTGCAAGGGTAACAGTAAACGTGCAGTGGTGAATCGGAAACTACAACTGCACTCCCAGGAAAGGTTCCAAGCACAGACCGCTTCCAGCGTTTTTCACTGCTAAGACGTCGGCATGGTGCATGTTGAATTCAAACCCGATGCAGATTCAGAAAGGTTACTTGCGGAGACCGGTTGAAGGGCCACTCGCCTGGACAGAAGTCGGTATTTTGTCTGTTGTATTCAATAGCGATGCAATTTCAGTGTTTAATATTCGTTGTGTAGGTCCAAGGGTTACAGAAATCCTGCAGTTGTGCATCAGAAACTATTGCGGGACTCACAGGGATGGTTCCAAGTACATACTGTTTGAAGCGTTACTCGCTTGGACAGAAGTCGGCATGTTGAGATGTTGTATTGAATCCCGTTACAATTTCTGTGTTTTATCGTCAATATGAAGGTTTGCAGCGTTACTTCCCTGGTAAGAATTCGGCATGGTGCCTGTTGTATTAAATACCGGTTTGATTTTTGTGTTTTATCGTAAATGTGAAGGCCGAAGAGTTACAGTAAACGTGCAGTGGTGCATCGGAAACAATTACTGCACTCCCAGGAAAGGTTTCAGGAACAGACCGTTTCCAGCGTTACTTCAATGGTAAGAAGTCAGCATGGTGCCTGTTGTATTCAATCGCGATGCATTTTCTATGTTTCATCGTCAATGTGAAGGTGCAAGTGTTACAGTAAACCTTCAGTGGTGCATCGGAAACTACTACTGGGGTTCCAGGAAGGGTTGCAAGCAAAGATCATTTGAAGCGTTACTCGCCCGGTCTGAAGATGCTATAATGCCTGTTGTACTTAATTCCGATGCAATTTCTGTGTTCATCGTCAATGTGTAGGTCCAAGAGTAACAGTAAACGTGCAGTGGTGCATCGGAAAAGCTACTGCACTCCCAGGAAAGGTTCCAAGAACAGACCGTTTGCAATGTTTCTTCCCTGGTAACAAGTCGGCATGGTGCCTGTTGTATCCAATGGCGATGAATTTCTGTGTTTCAACGTCAATATGAAGGTCCAAGCGTTACAGTTAACCCTCAGTGGTGCATCGGAAACTACTACTGGAGTTTCAGGAGAGGTTACAAGCACAGACCGTTTGAACCGTTACTCGCCGGTACAGAAGACCCCATAATGCCTGTTGTATTTAATCCGGATGGAATATCTGTGTTTCATCGTCAGTGTGAAGGTCCAAGGGTTACAGTAAACCTGCAGTGGTGCATCGGAAACTACTACTGGACACCCAGGAAGGTTGCAAGCGTAGACCGTTTGAAGCGTTACTCGCCTGAACAAAAGTCGGCGTAGTGCCTTTTGTATTCAATCCGGATGCATAAATTATGTTTGACTTTGTTTTATGAAATAAATGTTGTTAGTAAACTAAATTTTGCATACATTTTCAATCATTTAGATAGCCCCCAAACAGCGTTACCTTTCACTGTGGCGTCCCCTGCGAGCATCTCGGATTGATGGCACCTTCTGTGACCATCCGATCACGTTTCCTAGCGTAGTTATTCAATTTGATGTCCCTTGCGCCAGATTTGGTTTCATTACACCTTCTGTGGTCGTCAGATAGTAGATAGCGTTTCATAGTGAATTTTCCGTTCCCCACGTTAGATGTGGTGCACTGGGTAGTGCATATTCGCATTGCTGGCGCCTAGACATAGCACTAATATTTAATTATTATATGTGTGTATTTTCATGTTTTGGTTGTGACTTCTGTGTCACTTGATTCTTTCCGACGGCGAACGGCGTTGTGGTGATTTGTTAGGACAGATTGAGATTTTCGTTTGTGACCATAGATGGGCATGCTGTGATTCGCATTCGTTGTCAGAAACGAAGAATCAGTAGCTCACGGGAGCGTAATTTAGAGTAGAATCTGCTTGGCATAGGAATGTGTAGTGTTTAAATCGTTTGGGTCAGAATTAGAATGCTTACAAGAAGTAAGGCATGTTTGCTATAGAGTAGTGGAAGTAATTGTGTTTTGTTACTCATGGATCCAGATCAGATTATTAGCGGTGACCCGGCAGATATTACAAGGAATTCTCAGATAAATACGGCTTCGGACCGGGCGGAAATGTCAGACGTAGAACCTGCAGAGACTGGCGACATGCCTCAGCCTGGTGACGAAAGTGAACGGAAGAACGCGGCACAACGAAATGTAGGCGGTGCTGGTACGAAACGCACCATCAGTGAGACTGGCAGAACAGAATCACGAACGAAACGTAGCAGAATGATGGAATCTCGTTCATTTAGTCCGGAAGGTGTTTGTGCTGGATCTCAGTTTGAGGCTCTCATGCGATTCATGCAAGAGGCAGAAAGGAAGAGACAAGAGGCAGAGAAAATGAGACTGGAGGAAGAGGAGGAAAGACATAAATTAGTCATAAGAACGGTCACAGACGGTACAGATGGAGTCAAGAATGAGGTTGCAGGAATCCAAGAAGAGCTACAGAATGTCAAGAAAACGACAGTATAAACGCGTAGGGTCGCGGACCAGCTGAAGCACGATGCTAAAACAGTGCGATTGGTAGCGCAAGTAGCATCAGTGGCCAAAGAACAAGTTAAACTGACATGAACTGAGGTGTGTAAGACGAACGAAAGGCACTTGCAATCCTCCAAAAACAAGGCAAAATAATAGTTCAAGAAACGCAAGAAAAAATGAGTGACGCTGCGAAGCGAATCGAACAGATAGAAATCAAACGGGCCGAAATGTCTGAATTTAAAGATCAGCAGACCCGAGTCGCCGCGCAATAAAACGAGTTGGCTAGGGACGTTCGGCAGGCACATGAGCGGGTCGCGCAATTGCAAACACAAACTCGTCCGGTAGAGCGTTATCGAGAGCATCGCGGAGGTGAAGAAAATGTTTTGCGACTCTGCGAACCGCTATTTGAGGACACTGCCCCTGTACATGGGCGAATGGAGCAGGAATATGCTCCAGCCGCGGAGAAACGCGTAATAGAACACGCTCCGTCGGTAACACGCAGCAAGTTAGAGAAAGAGCCGGAAAACAATTGTACGCGTCTATGGAGATCAGAAACGTTATTACGTGAATCTGACGACAACAGGGGATACCGTAACAGTGCACGAGGATCGTTTGGGCACGGAAACATGGAATCACGCGCTGCAGACGAGATGGAAAATTCCTATGGCGGATACGTCGAGCCTTTCGACCACAAACTTTTCTTTACAATCCAGAATTTTCAAGTCTACAAGGAGGCAAACAACGCATTACATCCAAAGACCTGGATGACACAGTACGATCACACGCTACCAGAATCTTGGCCACTGGAGTACAAGCTCCAGTTTATCTGTGATTTCTTGGAATCGTCGATTGCAGAACACATGCGCGGAGTTGTCGCTCCTACCAAGAATTTAAGGACGCATTCCTTAGAGCATATTGGTTTCAAGGCACACCAGGAGAAGATAAAACAGGAGATCATGTTAGGAAAGGACTTAGAAGCGTCAGGATTCGGCAGACCTGTCAAATTCTTCGAATCCCTGGTCAAGAAGAACCGATTCTCGGATCAACCGTACAGTCACACGGAAATTACAAGGCACTGCTACATTAAGTTACCTTTACGTTACCAGAAACTGCTTATCAGTAGATGTAGCGATTCAGTGTAAGCTTTCAAGAGAACCCTGTGCGAACTCGAGTAAGCGAATAAAATTTACAACACGCGGGAGGGAAGTAGAAATAATGGCCAGATTCGCCAGAGAGGAGTGACGATGGACGAAATGGGGGAAAACATCGATATAACCGAAACCAAAATTCAAACTTTATGGGGAATAACCAGCCATCATGGGAAAATAGAAGAAGACGAGGAAGTTATAATCACAACAACTTCGATGAAACGGAAGCTGAAGAGAGCATCAGAACTCGAACCATGATCAACAAGATTCTAGGGACCACAGCAAAGCAATAACAGGGCATAAAACGGTCAAGATCATTGGAATGACCAACGGAGCAAATATTTGGAATTGAGGCCACCTAACCCATCACAGGGTCGCGCAGAGATAATTCAACCAGGAATTGATACACAGCCGCTGCGGACTCAGCTCAAAACAAAGCCGCAGAAACTATCGGAATGAGAGATATTAACCTGTTAGAGTCCGAAGATACAAGAGAACCTCCACGGGAAGACAAGGTGCAGTAAGTAAATAGTCTCCACGGATGAACTGTTTAACGTTATTTAATGCAATACTGACCTTACGACTTATCTTAGAAGAAAGATTAAGGAAAGGCAAACCTACGTTTCTAGCATTTGTAGACTTAGAGAAAGCTTTTGACAATGTTGACTGGAATACTCTCTTTCAAATTCTGAAGGTGGTAGGGGTAAAATACAGGGAGCGAAAGGCTATTTACAATTTGTACAGAAACCAGATGGCAGTCATAAGAGTCGAGGGACATGAAAGGGAAGCAGTGGTTGGGAAGGGAGTAAGACAGGGTTGTAGCCTCTCCCCGATGTTGTTCAATCTGTATATTGAGCAAGCAGTAAAGGAAACAAAAGAAAAATTCGGAGTAGGTATTAAAATTCATGGAGAAGAAATAAAAACTTTGAGGTTCGCCGATGACATTGTAATTCTGTCAGAGACAGCAAAGGACTTGGAAGAGCAGTTGAATGGAATGGACAATGTCTTCAAAGGAGGATATAAGATGAACATCAACAAAAGCAAAACAAGGATAACGGAATGTAGTATAATCAAGTCGGGTGATGCTGAGGGAATTAGATTAGGAAATGAGGCACTTAAAGTAGTAAAGGAGTTTTGCTATTTGGGGAGCAAAATAACTGATGATGGTCGAAGTAGAGAGGATATAAAATGTAGGCTGGCAATGGCAAGGAAAGCGTTTCTGAAGAAGAGAAATTTGTTAACATCGAGTATAGATTTAAGTGTCAGGAAGTCATTTCTGAAAGTATTCGTATGGAGTGTAGCCATGTATGGAAGTGAAACATGGACGATAAATAGTTTGGACAAGAAGAGAATAGAAGCTTTCGAAATGTGGTGCTACAGAAGAATGCTGAAGATTAGATGGGTAGATCACATAACTAATGAGGAAGTATTGAATAGGATTGGGGAGAAGAGAAGTTTGTGGCACAACTTGACCAGAAGAAGGGATCGGTTGGTAGGACATGTTCTGAGGCATCAAGGGATCACCAATTTAGTATTGGAGGGCAGTGTGGAGGGTAAAAATCGTAGAGGGAGACCAAGAGATGAATACACTACGCAGATTCAGAAGGATGTAGGTTGCAGTAGGTACTGGGAGATGAAAAAGCTTGCACAGGATAGAGTAGCATGGAGAGCTGCATCAAACCAGTCTCAGGACTGAAGACCACAACAACAACAACAATGTTGATATTGTGTTGCTTGGCCGAGCGGTTCTAGGCGCTTCAGTCTGGAACCACGTGACCGCTATGGTCGCAGGTTCGAATCCTGCCTCGGGCATGGATGTGTGTGATGTCCTTAGGTTAGTTAGGATTAAGTAGTTCTAAGTTCTAGAGGACTGATGACCTCAGATGTTAAGTCCCGTAGTGCTCAGAGCCATTTGAACCATTTTTTGTGTTGCTTAGCGTAATTTTCCATTTGCTCATTTTCAGTGTTATTTTGTTTGTTTGTCATTTCCATTAGTTTTCCGCATGAGTCCTTGTTGAACGTTGTCAAATGAGTTGCTTACTTGTGACATCTTCACGCCAACATTTACTGGCAGGTGTCAGATTGAATTAAAATTCCGCTGCCAGTTATATGTCATCACCAATTGGCACTTTTTGTGGCATACCAAACCAGGGAAGTTGCAATACTGAGTACTCCAAACAACTGAGTACTGCTGTTATTTCTTTGGATCTCACAATTGTCCGATTTCAGCAATTGAGCATCGTACTCTGTTATAGAGCCTTCACAATTATCACCATGTTCGAAGAAATTGTTTCTGTTTACTTTCCGTGGTTTCTTGTACACTGTACGTGGTGTCTACACGGTAAATCGTGTAGTAGAGCATATGAGCCTCGATCTCCGGATGTGTTTCGTGTGGTGTTAGCAGACCACGCTTTGGGCGCGTGTCAGCGCTAAGACTCGGTGTGTTTGAGCCATCTCCTGTCGTGCGATGTAGTCTGTCTCGTGGTGGAATTTTACTAGCGCCATGTGAGCGTCGTCGGCGAAATATTGTGTATGGGGAATTAGCACACGGACAAATGCAAGTCATGGTAGAGTGACGAACCCCAGACCCGGAAACAGGAAGCAGAAACAAAATGATGGACATTGGATGAGACTTACATTAGAAAAATATTTATATGTATATAATTCATTACGCTTTTGTTTCGTTTCAGTAGTAGAAATCCTGACAGAGGAGACCGGAGGCATCCTTGTACTGTGTAAAATTTTGTGTACATGATCATAAACCACCAGCACCTGAGCGAGTAGACGCACTTCCTGGCCACTTCATCGTCACCAGACAACATCGCCGGACATCAAAAAATAAAAGAGGAATATACAGGGAATGAAATAAATGAAAATTCGCTTCGGTAGTATTAGCAAAATCACAGGGTAGTACAGTAAGTTATTACTTAGTATTGGGAGAAGTCTGCAAGTTTGTTGGAGGTATAGAGGTAGCGCCAGCTTAAAATTAGTGTGTGTGAGAGGAGTACAACTAATCAAGACACGTGCACACACAAACAAAGACACCTCACACCAGATAATTTACGTCCATACAACGTTAACAGGGCCCTGCAGTCATTAAATTTATTTTTGGATTTGCGTCCTTAGTAATAAAAGAAACAAATATATTAAGCAAAAAAAAATATTTTACTATCACCATTTTCTTTTCTGTTAATTGATTATATCGATGTAATGACATTTGTGAGAGAATATGGCAATTGACCACACTTGGGGATTGTACAGACTCTGGAACCAACATGGCAGACTGGACGTTATGGCCCACGACAGCCAGTGAGGGCTGAGTGCTGCAGAGAGCCATTGTGAGTCACCTGTAGCAGCCCAGGTGCGAGTGGACTACCTGCTGTGACAGAACTGGGCTGTTGCCAGCTGACGGTCGTCTACCAGTGCAGGCAGCATGTACCAAGCCAGCTCAGACAGCAGGATGCCACCACGTGCCGGCAGCACCCCCTACTGGCCAACAACCCACCAGGCTGCTAATTGAGGGACAAGCGAGACACGTGGCACCACTGTCGACGCACATGCTGAGCCTAACCAACTCAGCAGGGTGCCGAGAGCGACATGTCCCATCGACATCAGGCGAGCTAATCTGATGTCCCGCGCTGGCAGGTGCGTTCCGATGCAGAGGTGAACAGGGAGAGCAGGGCTGCCCCGTGTCCCACTAACACTGAATGGACATCTATGCCAGGGGGCGGGTTGCACAACAAATGCAATGCTGTCATGGCAGTCGCAGACGGCTAACTGCTGCCTGACCAGGATGATGCCAAGGGTCCAGCTGCGGTCCAGAAGCCGCCAAAGATGGCGTTTACTTTCAAGTCGCCAGATGGTGTCTTGAGACTGGAAAGTAGCACAGGTCACACCAATATTCAAGAAAGGAAATAGGAGTAACCCGTTGAATTACGTATCATTGACCTCAATTTGCAATAGGATTTTGGAGAATATACTGTACTTGAACATTATGAATCACATTGAAGAAAATGACTTTTTGATACATAACCAACACGGATTCAGATAATATCGTTCTTCTGCAACACAGCTAGCTCTTCATTTCCGTGAAGTAATGAGTGCTGTTGGCAAGGGATCTCAGAACCATTCAAAATTCCTAGATTTCCAGAAAGCTTTTGATACCGTTCCTCACAAGCGACTATTAATGAAATTTCTTGCATATGGAGTATCGTCTCAGTTGTGTGACTGGATTCGTGATTTTCTCTCAGAGAGGTCACAATTCGTAGTGATAAATCATCGAGTAGAACAGAAGTGATATCTGGCGTTCCGCAAGGTAGTGTCACAGGTCCTCTGCTGTTCCTGATTTACATAAATGATCCCGGTGTTAATCGAGCAGCCCCCTTAGATTGTTTGCAGATGACACTGTAATTTACACTCTAGTAAAATCATCAGACGACCAATTCCAATTACAAAATGAGAGAGAATTTATGGTGCGAAAAGTGGCAATTGGCACTAAACAAAGAAACATGCGAGGTCATCCACATGGGTATTAAAAGAAATCCGATAAATTTTGGGTATAAGATAAATCGCACAAACGACAGAAATTAACTACGATGGTCTGCTGTCTTATAGTCCTGCCACATTTCCTAATTTACTATTTCTCTTGCGTTAAATTACGTTTATTAAATCTCGTAATTGACATTCCGGCTTTTAACTCGAAATACACGGTCTATGAAAAAGAATCATCCGATTTAAAAAAAAAAAAAATTCATAATTGTTATGATATTTGGGATATGTGAGTGAACAACGTACAGTTGTAAAGAGCATACTCTCTAGGTTTACATCATTCCCGCTAGATAGCAGCACTGTGCGCCCACTTCAGTTCTAGTGCAACTGGTGTTGAGGCAACAGAAAGTGTTTTGTGTTGTACGTTTTGCGCGGTGCGGGTCAGTAATAACTGTTCAGCCTGACTTTCGTACTAGGTATGGTGTGCATCCTCCTACAGCACTGAGCATTAGACAATGGCATGAAGAATTCCGAGAAACAGGTTGTTTGTATAAAGGCAAACAGCCGGGCCGTCCCCGAGTGTCTTGACACAGACGTCGGATGCACCCGCCAAAGTTTCACAAGGAGTCCGCAGAAATCCGTTCGCCGTGCAGCTCGACAGCTCAACATGCCGTCGATATCCGTCTGGCGTTTGTTGGGTCGGCGTTTACACATGAAAACACACAAAATTCAGCTACTGCAAGCTCTTCGTGATGGTGACAAACAACAATGTGTGCAGTTCTGCAATTTTGTTCTTTGCAAGATGGAGGACGACAGCTTTCTTCCACGCTTAGTTTTTAGTGATGAGGCAACATTCCATTCATATGGAATGGTGAACCGTCATAATGTGAGAGTATGGAGTACGGAACAACCACATGAAGTTGTCAACGCGAGAAGGACTCTCCAAAATTTGATATGTTTTGTGCAGTTTCTGTGGAAAGGGTGTATTGTCCATTTCTCTTGGCGGCAAAACTGTTGCAGGAAGCGCATATCTCGATATGCTTGAGAACTTCCTTTCCCCACAGTTGGAGACTGATTCGAACGATCTCATTTATCAACACAGGATGGGGCACCACCACACTGGCATCTGGAAGTGCGGGAATTTTTAAATCAAAGAATATAAAAATTCTTAAACCCTACTTCGATTGTACTGTTCGAGCACTATCGGTGGAAATTAAGTTCCTCAAAATTACTTAGGACATTTTGGAGTTATTAATTTGGTAAGTCAATAAGTAGTTTCAAAAATGGTTCAAATGGTTCTGAGCACTATGGGACTTAACATCTGAGGTCACCAGTCCCCTAGACTTAGAACTACTTAAACATAACTAACCTAAGGACATCACACACATCCATGCCTGAGGCAGGATTCGAACCTGCGACCGTAGCAGCAGCGCGGTTCCGGACTGAAGAGCCTAGAACCGTTCGGTCACAACGGCTGGCAAGTATTTTCCATTCTTACATCTTTATTATTCTAAGTACTTGTACCAACTAAAGAAATACTTTCGTCGCCTTGTTTCACAAACTTTATTATTATTATTATTCGACCTAGGTTTCGGATTACAAGCTCATTTTCCAGTACATAACGAATCCCAAATATGAAAACGAAAGAAAGACAAACATGTCAACCTCTTATTATATCAATTCTAGACTTAAACTCTAAATATTAACTCTGTTGACGTTTTTAGTGTAATAATGTACAGATTTACAAAATTCATCAGGTTAGTATTTACTATAGCTATGACCATACATACATTGGACTAGAGCTATGCACAGGAATAGAATTTTTGTAAACATCTACTCTTGAATGAAGACACCGAAGTTCTTCTCCTGTATATTGGTTACAACGTTATCTGAAAGAGGTTAACAACTGAACTGAGGTTCATGTAATCTGATTCTTCCGTCCGTTCTTGGTAGTTCAACAATGAAAAGCCCTATACTGCTTATGATCTACAGTGTTAATTTATTGCGTTAATCGGATTCGGCTTACGAGGCCATCATCAGCCTTTAGCTGAATATTGTCGAAAAAGAAGTTACAATGTTTTGTATGTGAATGCAGTCTTTCCCGGTGTATACTACTGATGAAATCTTCTCGGGCTTCTATCCGGGTAGCTGCATTGAAAATTCGCGACATTTCGGTGAGTGTCATTGTCATCATCTTCTGGCGAAGATGATGAGAACGACACTCATCGAAAAAAATTCAACAGCCAAGAAGTCGAACAATAAATAAATATAAATGGAGAAAACAGGAAAACCATCAATAAATGGTTCAAATGGCTCTGAGAACTATGGGAATTAACATCTGAGGTCATCAGACCCCGAGAACTTAGAACTACTTGAACCTAACTAACCTAAGGACATCACACACATCCATGCCTGAGGCAGGATTCGAACCTGCGACCGTAGCGGTCTCGCGGTTCCAGACAGAAGCGCCTAGAACCGCTCGGCCACCCCGACCGGCAAACTATCAACACTAAACTGGAAAATCGTGCCTACATAACAGTTGACGTTAGTAAACAAACCAAATAAAATAAAATTAGTGCTGGAACAATGCTACTTGAAGAGGTATTAGACAGTGAAAGTGATACAGCAACAAGGTAAAAGAAAGCGTTGACAATTGTAACAACAGAATGTATGGTAATTATAACAACAGACTATATGGGGTACATAAGCAATCTGACTAAGATAAACGGAAATGAATAAATGCAGCAAAATGGAAGAATATGTGGAAGCACACAGTAAATACCATCTTTGACAGTCCGCTAGTACTGCATTTTAAAAGGTAAAATAGGTAAGTGTGAAGGTATCAAACAGGAGAAACATTAACATTATACTTGAAAACCATGCCTATATAACATTTTACATTAAATAAACAAATCGAACAAAACAAAATTAACCTGACGAGACAAATTGTAAGAGGTATTATACATGAAAAGTGATACAAAAACCAGTTAAAAGAAAATATTAACAGCTGTAACTACAGAATATATGGAGCACATAGGCAATCTCAATAACATAAAATAAAGCATTAAGTACAGTAAAATGGAGGAATATGAAGGAAGGATCAGAGTGGGAAGTAATGGAAAACTTAGAGAAGGGTGTAAAATTTTTAATATTTCCCATTGTTTTTTACAAACATTGTAACCTCTATGGTGACAGTAGGCAGTTAAGGTCTGATAATGGTCCTCTAAGCCAACAGCTGGTTGTTGTTGTTGTAGTGGTCTTCAGTCCTGAGACTGGTTTGATGCAGCTCTCCATGCTACTCTATCCTGTGCAAGCTTCTTCATCTCCCAGTACCTACTGCAACCTACATCCTTCTGAATCTCCTTAGTGTATTCATCTCCTGGTCTCCCTCTACGATTTTTACCCTCCACGCTGCCCTCCAATACTAAATTGGTGATCCCTTGATGCCTCAGAACATGTCCTACCAACCTATCCCTTCTTCTAGTCAAGTTGTGAAACAAACCTCTCTTCTCCCCAATCCTATTCAATACCTCCTCATTAGTTATGTGATCTACCAATCTACAGCATTCTTCCGTAGCATACTTTCAGAAATGACTTCCTGACACTTAAATCTATACTCGATGTTAACAAATTTCTCTTCTTCAGAAACGCTTTCCGTGCCATTGCCAGTCTACATTTTATATCCTCTCTACTTCGACAATCATCAGTTATTTTGCTCCCCAAATAGCAAAACTCATCTACTACTTTAAGTGTCTCATTTCCTAATCTAATTCCCTCAGCATCACCCGATTTAATTCGACTACATTCCATTATCCTCGTTTTGTTGATGTTCATCTTATACCCTCCCTTCAAGACACTGTCCATTCCGTTCAACTGCTCTTCCAAGTCCTTTGCTGTCTCTGATAGAATTACAATGTCATCGGCGAACCTCAAAGTTTTTATTTCTTCTCCATGGATTTTAATACCTACTCCGAATTTTTCTTTTGTTTCCTTCACTGCTTGCTCAATATACAGATTGAATAACATCGGGGAGAGGCTACAACCCTGTCTCACTCCCTTCCCAACCACTGCTTCCCTTTCATGTCCCTTGACTCTTATAACTGCCATCTGGTTTCTGTACAAATTGTAAATAGCCTTTCGCTCCCTGTATTTCACCCCTGCCACCTTCAGAATTTGAAGGAGAATATTCCAGTCAATATGGCCAAAAGCTTTCTCTGAGTCTACAAATGCTAGAAACGTAGGTTTGCCTTTTCTTAATCTATCTTCTAGGATAAGTCTTAGGGCCAGTATTGCCTCACGTGTTCCGATATTTCTACGGAATCCAAACCACTGGTTTTTCCATTCGTCTGTAAAGGATTCGCGTTAGTATTTTGCAGCTGTGACTTATTGAACTGATAGTTCGGTAATTTTCACATCTGTCAACACCTGCTTTCTATGGGATTGGAATTATTATATTCTGCTTGAAGTCTGAGGGTATTTCGCCTGTCTCATACATTTTGCTCACTAGATGGTAGAGTTTTGTCAGGACTGGCTCTCCCAAGGCTGTCAGTAGTTCTAATGGAATGTTGTCAACTCCCGGGGCCTTGTTACGACTTAGGTCTTTCAGTGCTCTGTCAAACACTTCTCGCAGTATCATATCTCCCATTTCATTTTCATCTACATCCTCTTCCATTTCCATAATATTGTCCTCAATACATCGCCCTTGTATAGACCTTCTATATACCCCTTCCAATTTTCTGCTTTCCCTTCTTTGCTTAGAACTGGGTTTCCTTCTCTCCCTTTTCCTACTGCCGAATTCCAGTCACCCATGACTATTAAATTTTCGTCTCCCTTCACTATCTGAATAATTTCTTTTATTTCATCATATAATTCTTCAATTTCTTCGTCATCTGCAGAGCTAGTTGGCATATAAACTTGTACTGCTGTGGTAGGCGTGGGCTTCCTATCTCTCTTGGCCACAATAATGCGTCCACTATGCTGTTTGTAGCATTCCTATTTTCCTATTCATTATTAAACCTACTCCTGCATTACCCCTATTTGATTTTGTATTTATAATCCTGTATTCACCTGACCAGAAATCTTGTTCCTCCTGCCACCGAACTTCACTAATTTCCACTATATCTAACTTTAACCTATCCATTTCCCTTTTTAAATTTTCTAACCTACCTGCCCGATTAAGGGATCTGACATTCCACGCTCCGATCCGTAGAAGGCCAGTTTTCTTCCTCCTGATAACGACATCCTCTTGAGTAGTCCCCCCCCCCCTCCCCCGCGGAGATCCGAATGGGGGACTATTTTACCCAAGAGGACGCCATCATGATTTAATCATACAGTAAAGCTGCTTGCCCTCGGGAAAAATTACGGCTGTAGTTTCCCCTTGCTTTCAGCCGTTCGCAGTACCAGCACAGCAAGGCAGTTTTGGTTATTGTTACAAGGGCAGATCAGTCAATCATCCAGACTGTTGCCCCTGCAACTACTGAAAAGGCTGCTGGCCTCTCAACAGATACCCCTCCGTTGTGGTTGCACCTACGGTACGGCCATCTGTATCGCTGAGGCACGCAAGCCTCCCCACCAACGGCAAGGTCCATGGTTCATGGGGGTGGAACAGCTGGTTAACGCAGTAAATTAACCTTGTATAATATAAGCATAATGCTACTTTTCATTTAGTGAGCAGCATTTGTTTATTCAGTAATAAATGTTGGGATACACACACACCTATTTCTTAATTTATAATATTTGTAAAAGCCGGACGGTGTGGCCAAGCGGTTCTTGACTCTTCAGTCCAGAACCGCGCAACTGCTACGGTCGCAGGTTCGAATCCTGCCTCGGACATGGATGTGTGTGATGTCCTTCGGTTGGTTAGGTTTAAGTAGTCTTAGTTCTAGGGGACTGATGACCTCAGATGTTAAGTCCCACAGTGCTCAGAGCGATTTGAACCAATATTTCTAAATGAGCGAGCTTTGCAGCCTTTCCCTTTGTGTGTTTTGGCTTCTGTACCTAGAACGTATTTGTAGTTCTCGGTTAAACAACGTTTGGCAAAGGGTGAATCGGACTTTTTTAATCTTCAGCTGCTATGGTGTTTCCCGAGCCCAGTGGAGACTGACCTTCTAGCCTGCCCAATATAAGAAAACTCACGCTCTCGGCAGGTGATCTTATAAACCTCACTTTCCAAGATGCACGTTGTTTATCTTTTGAATTGTCAACTGAGTCAGCGCTTAGACGCACTTTCTCGTCTCGTTTTTACCTTACGTTTGGTATCATCGTCTATTTTGTTGCCTTGTTTCCTTGGGTTTTACGTATTTTGTCGCCGTCCAATGATTTATCGAAACCAGAGTCCGCACAGTGGCGTCACCTCACCACACAAGCTGCCCTCTACGGCTAAACGCGCGTGAAACGCCAGCTTGCAGTAACTCTCCCGGCATCGTACTGCCTTCGTGTTAGCCGGCGCACTCCGTGGCTTCTCTTTCCGCCGTTTGCAGAGGCCGAAGCGTCGCCTGCTACTGGCAGGCACCTCCGTGGCCGCCACCTCCTCGCGAGGTTTGCTCGCCTGCGTCAGCACTCACGCGTGACGCGACCTACTACGCCCCAAGACAGCAACGCCTGTCCATAATGTCTCAAGGGCTGTCAGCAGTGGCAGTTGCCCGCCGAACTGACGCCCACCGAGGCCAGTAGAAACACAGGCAGTGACGTGACGTCACAGCACGTGACACTGCAGGGCTTACGAGTGCCAGTAGCCAAAGAAACTGGTACACCTGCCTAACTAATATATCTGACACACACAGTGGTTACGGTTACTACAAGCCACACCACAAGTTGGGAAACGAGGCCAAATTTCTAGTAGTTCACTGTCGTGTTGAGATTTTCACAAAAGTTTCATTCGTATCTTACAGAAACTAGCAGTACGGCAATAAATAGCCTTTTAAACACGCCACTAACAGCAATCAATTAATTTATAGCGAAACAACAATTTAAAAAGAAATTTAAAAAAAAAAACAGAAGCTAGCAGTACGGTAATAAACTACCTTTTAAAACACGCCGCTAACGCCAATCAAAGTGATTTATAGCAATACAACAATTTAAAAAATTTAAAGAACATTAGTAAACAGGCTACTAAAGTAAATACAGAAATTTGTTAATAAAGTACGGTGAGGTAGTAAAGCCTCCAACACCGCCATTAAAAAAAATTAAACAGGTCTCAGCCGACACACGATTAATGGCAATAAAAGAATTTACAAACTTGGACAAATTTTAAAAAAATTTAAACGAAAGTCTCCTGGAATATCAAGATATGACGGACCCGTGTAAGGCGGCCACAAATCACCCACTCAGGGATGCTCAGGCTAGACAGAATATTGACCAATTTAAATAGGCCCGTAAACACAATTGCCACTCTCAGGCTGGTCACTGCACCGACTTTAAGCCAGCGAAAACTTGTTATAAGATGGCTTAACTTGCTGACAGAATTAGAGCTAACCTCGTGCAAGGAAACATTACACCGCACAGTCCTGAATGAGCGACCACATGATCAACCAACAAGAAGCACGAATTTAATCATAACACACGACAGATTAGCGAAACAATTAAATTGCCCAAAACTACACCTCCCATCGGGCAGTAACGAGAGGATGAGGAAAGATCATTGTCTTCAATTGCACCGGTGCCGGGGACAGGAAACCCGATCGCCGGAGGCCACAAGGCAGAAGAGACACTGGTTACGCAAACTTATTACTTAATGATTAAACCTTCCACTAACTTAACTTGCAATTATGCTCGAATAGGCAGTACACGACCTCCGATGGCAAGGATCCACACATCCGACCGCGCACGCGTCGCCAGCGTACCCAACACGCCACGGTCACGCGACAACACACTCTGTCACCGGAGTTCACGTCTTCTCTGCAACGTTGACGGGTAGTGACCGCTCCTTCATGTTAGGTGTCTCCTTTTAAACTCCAGTGTTGAAACGGAGGATTTAAAGAAGCTTGTTAACGTCCCACCAAGGCGAAATGAACAGCAGCTACTCGTGGGGCTATTCTGTATACTACCAACACGCGGGGAGCTCTTCCGTCAACTCGACCCGCTCGTTACACACAACCGACATACATCACGTGGCGGTACAACCGACCACGCCTGCTTCGCGCTGGAGAGCCACACGAGGTTACAACTGGTCAAAGATCTCACTTCCTCCATAGCAGTTTCCCGGAAGCAAAAACGCAGATATCGATAGCAGAGGGAAAAGACAACCAAGCAGCCACTTAATGACAGACAACATATCAAACAAACATGTCAGGGGAAGAAAAGGAAACCAATGCAATCTAAACAAAAGGTGTAGCACGAGTCGATACATGGCTCAATATAGTGTAGGACCCCCACGAGAACGCAGAAGTGCCGCAACACGACGTGGCATGGACTCGACTATTGTCTGAGGTAGTGCTGGAGTGACTGTTTCAGACGAGTTCAATAATTGTTGACTGCGTGTGTAAATGCATGCAATTTCTCGATAGCACACGCAAAATTAGGCCTTTGGTGAGTACCTTTTCAATTACATATTGATATTTCGCATGCCCTGCGTTCGCGAAGTATGTCAGACAAGGCGACCAGTGTTACGTCACAGGTACGCTGGAGGGCCCGTATATCTCGATGGCTCCGACGTACACCACATCACTCGACCCTTCAGCTGATGTCGCGAGAACAAAACACTGATTATCAGCCACACCACATCACTCGACCCTTCAGCTGATGTCGCGAGAACATAACATTGATTATCAGCCACACCACATCACTCGACCCTTCAGCTGATGTCGCGAGAACAAAACACTGATTATCGGCCACAACAACATCACTCGACCCTTAAGCTGATGTCGCGAGAACATAACATTGATTATCAGCCACACCACATCACTCGACCCTTCACCTGATGTCGCGAGAGCAAAACACTGATTATCGGCCACAACAATATAACTCGACCCTTAAGCTTATGTCGTGAGAACATTGAAAGTGGCTACTTTCAATATTGCCCTGCTCAACATCACTTACTAAAAAATTATGGCTCTTTGATAACCTGAGGAGAGTACAATACGACTGCGAGCAGCATTTTTGAAGGCCAGACGGAGGGTTACCCTGAATTACAGTTTGCTACACTGGCTGCCACTAGTTCTATTAAAAACCTATTATCTTGTATAATGGGTGATGGGAAAAATAGACCACAAAATAATATGGTGAAGATTTACAGGAGAAAATTTCTCCAGCGTCCGCTCCTAACCAACGTAGTGAACGCGCGATCAGAATTTGCGTCTCTTGCCATTGCTGTTAACCTCTCGTTGACTCTGAATTGCGGCGGGAAAACTAGAGCGCAGCAATACACTTGGTACTGGAAATTTCTTTAGTACTCGGTTATACACTGAAGCGCCAAAGGAACCGGCCTATTTAAGACAACATATGTCTGGCGCAGTTATTAGATCGGTTACTGCTGCTACAATGGCAGGTTATCAAGTTTAAAGTCACTTTGAACATGGTGTTATAGTCGGCACACGAGCGATGGGACACAGAATCTCCGAGGTAGAGATGAAGTGATGTTTTCCTGTACGACCATTTCACGAGTGCCTATTTAAGACAACACACGTCTGGCGCAGTTATTAGATCGGTTACTGCTGCTACAATGGCGGGTTATCAAGTTTAAAGTCACTTTGAACATGGTGTTATAGTCGGCACACGAACGATGGGACACAGACTCTCCGAGGTAGCGATGAAGTGGTGTTTTCCTGTACGACCATTTCACGAGTGCACAGTGAATACCAGGAATGCGGTAAAACAGCAAATCTCCGACATCGCTGCGGCCGGAAAAATATCCTGCAAGAACGGGACCAACGACGACTGCCGAGACTCGTCCAACGTGACAGAAGTACAACCCTTCCGCAAATTGCTGCAGATTTGAGTGCTGGGCCATCAACAAGTGTCAGCGTGGGAACCATTAAACGAAACATCAGCGATATGTGCTTTCCGAGCCGAATGCCCACTCGTGTACCCTTGATGACTGCACGACACAAACCGTTATGCCTCGCATGGGGCTGTCAACACCGACATTGAACTGTTGATGAGTGGAAACACGTTGGCTTGTCAGACGAGTCTCGTTTCAAGTTGTATCAAATGGATGGACGTGTGCAGGTACGGAGACAACCTCATGAATCCATGGAGCCTGCACATCAGCAGGGCAGTGTTTACGCTGGTGGAGGCTCTGTAATGGCGTGGGACGTGTGTAGTTGCAGTGAAATGGGTCCCCAGATACGTCTAGATACGACTCTGACAGGTGACAAGTACGTAAGCGTCCTGTCTGATCACCTGCATCCAGTCATGTCCATTGCGCATTCCAACGGACTTGGGCATTTCCAGCAGGGCAATGCGACACCCCACACGTCGAGAATTGCTACAGAGTGGCTCTAGGAACAATCTTCTGAGTTTAATCACTTCTGCTGGCCACCAATCTCGCCAGACATGAACATAACCGGGATGCCTTGCAACGTGCTATTCAGAAGAGATCTCTAACCCCTCGTACTTTTACTTATTTATGGACAGTCCCGCAGGATTCATGGTGTCACTTCTCTCCAAGAATACTCCAGACATTAGTCGACTCGATGCGACGTCGTGTTGCGGTACTTCTGCGTGCTCTCATGTGCCCTACACGATATTAGGCAGGTGTACCAGTCTCTTTGGAAGGGACATTCAAACGTATAAGAGAGATAAGAAAAATAAGTAGACTGTTTATAGTTTCAAAAATAATCGCGATAACTGTAAGACAAGACGATCAAAGCCTTTACAGAAAAATGTTAAAAATGTTTGCTGTTCCCTTAGAGAAGCATGAGGGTACACAGGCGTGCACTTCTTAGTCCGAAGCAAATCGATGGCCTGGGATGTCTTCCCTCAGGAATCCAAAAAGATGGAAATCACATGGGGAGAAATGTAAGCTGTGTGAAGACTTCCCAGCGAAACGTCTGCAGAATAGTTCAAACAATCTTGGCAACATGTGGGTAGGAAATGTCCTGCAGACGAACGGTGCTATCCGTCAACATCCCTGGGCATTTGGAGTTGCCACTGCTAGATCCAAATGAATGCATTTCTTTCATTGGATTGCTTCTGTTTGGGTATATTATAGAATTGCAGAACACGATTTCTTTCAACGTTGAATTTTCGTTGGATAAATTGCGTTACGTAGTTCAGATAAATGGTAATTCTAAAATTCTGTCGATAAGTAAGCAAAAAATTTGTTCTGCCAAATACACAAGTAGTAAATTTTCTTTTAATTTTTTCAGTATGTGTTTATCAAACAAAGAGTTTGATGACTCCAAATCGCTACATTTCGATCTGTGAAGGAAACTGAACGCTGTCTACTGTTGAGAAATCATCGTATAATTTCGAATACATATTCTTTCTCCTTCACGAGGTGCCACCGCTTATAAATGTTCACCTTTTAGTGTAATGTCAGACAGTGACCTTTTGCAGCAGGTTCACATCGAAAAGACCACACACGTTATTAGCGTGAACGTGCAAGGTTCCTCGGAAGAGACCAGCGGCAGCTTTCATGTCTCTCTTACATTGCATTTTTCCACGAAAATCCCTCAAGACCTTAGGGCACAAGTCTTTGTAGTGAAAATTAAATAACGAGAGAGAATTGAGACAAAAGGCTCATGAACGGAACGCTTGGAGAGAAGAATCCCTTAGGTAAACAAAATAATAATAACAGCAGGCTGCTATAGAAGTTCGCTGTTTCTCTTGTGCAGCAGTATGAAGGTAAAAAGCTCCAGTTACACCGCATTCAACAGAGCGCTAGAAAAGGAGCATTTTCGTCACCCTAATTCCCGCAGTAATTCTTAATTTTAGCACATTCCCGTCCGCACGTCTCGTACAAATTTATTCGCTTGGCGCCGGCAGCGTTAAGTCGGATTACTTGGCTTGTCGCCGGCCGCTTGTCACCATTTCGTTGATGACAAGCTTCAAACACATTTACTTTTGCGCGCTTTAATTTCCAGGAAATCCTCTATTTTGCAGTATGGTTCCACAAACTCAAATTTTCTTTTCAAGTAACTTCTCTGCAAGTTCTACACTGTTATAATAGTTATCCATGCAGAGGTGATGCCACTTTCCATCAGAAGGTGTCAATAGTTCCGTCACTGTTTTTCCTACAAGCTGTCCAGCACCACTGCCAAATCTACACCTCCCATCGGACAGGAAATGTATCCCGTACTCGAGTCACACAGCATCCGAAAGAGTATGCCGTATTTCGCAATTTTCGACGAATTGTGAACTTTAAATTTTAACCGTCCACACCATGGTATCATTCCTTGATCAGGTGAGATGTTTTGATTTAGATTAAACGTTTCATTAAACTTTTGGAAAAATATTCAATTAAGAACTGCACTTTGACAAGCCGGTCGCCACTATCCAGTTTATTGTTGTTGTCGGAAAAATGTAAAAATGATAATATTTGTCTGATTCGGTTGCGGGACATCGTTTCACGAAATATCGGTGTGTCTATCAACGGATTCGTTGACAAATAATCATTGATCCTTGATTTTCTTACAATTCCCGTAAGAACAGGAAACCCAAACCATTTTCTAAGTTCGGGTCCCGTAACGTCGACAAGTTTGGCATTTTTTTAATCCAGTCCTTCTATTACAATTTTGACTGTAGTACTCTTTGGTTTCGTTGCTAATATATTCAAATAGATCGTTCCCAATACATATTTGTACGATATCCTCGACGCTCTGTGTACCTTTGGGAAATATGTTTGGAACCGGGGATACTTCAGATTTATTATTGGTCCTCGGTAAATCAAAGTCCGGCCACTGTGCTCTGTCTTCTTCGTCTGATTCAGCCGAATCAGTTGGCAACCGTAGCGTTCGCCGAATTCTTCTTGGACGTATTTGACTACCTTCCTACGATTCTGCTTCACTTTCATTTTTTTGATATCCAATGTCTTCTTCCCAATCGGCCAAGTCGTCTGGAACGTCAGACAAGACGTCCGCGCATTCATCGTAAATAATATCCTATTGTCTCTTTCGTCCGCTATGACGAAAGGGCACAAGTACTTATAAAAACGAAACACTTGTTGACGTGTGTAACTTATTGTTACCTAAACAAAACACCAACAGAGTGCGAAAGATAGTAACGTGCTGTCGCCGGCCACTGCGCAATACTATGCTCACGACACCACTATGGTGTCGCCGGCCGTTGACCGCTATTTCGCGCACGACACCACTGCGGTGTCGCCGGACGGCAAAGTGTTAATATGAGTAGTTTCTCAACTAACTCGTCATCTGCCTATACGATGATAGCTACACTTTTCTGTCCTAAGTCTGAGCATATTTGATAGACGAGTAATTTATACACCGTTTATGCATAAGTGTAGCTATGTTCGTTCTAAATGATGTTTTCTATTTTTCTCATTAGTTCTTTGGCTTTCTGTCTAACGAAAATTCTTACCCCGTCGTTCACCATTTGTAGGAATCCACAAAAACTTCAAAGTGGTGCATTCAGCAGTTAGTTTATTCAGCTATTCAATTTTGGTGACAATATTATATTTATTGTCTCTCAAAGTCATTTAATATTTATTGATGGGAAAAAATCGCAATACCAAAAAATAATTAAGGGGCTCCGGAACGCCCTATACTTGCAATGTTAAAATAACGCTTATAAATTACATCTTTCCTCACAAAGTATTTGAGGTAGGATGCTGAACTTTTTACAGATTATTTATTGGAATATGGGCTACAACTTAACACAGGGATTTTACAAAATTTTAGTTCAGTTATTAAAGATGATTTTTTTTCAATTGTAATGAAAATTCACAACAATTTTTTTGCAATTTTTTATTTATATATTCAAAAATATACAGTTTTTTGGAAAAAGGCTGTGTTAAATTATGCAGAAGGTACTGTGTAACATTTACTGAAAGTTTGAAACAAATATGTTTGGAAGATCCTTAGAAAACATGTAATTAGTATGAGAAAATAAAAGTTTTGGGAATCGAGCGACAAAGATTGGATTAACTCTTTAGTGCATTCCAGGTCCATAGGATGGATTATCTTCATCCTCTGCAAACTCCTCCTCCAGCTTCCTCTTGTTCCTCCTCCTGTTTACTCTTGCTTGTATTTCTAGACTCTTTACAGCCCTGTCTGCAGCCCGAAGGCGTTCCTTGTCTAAAGCAAGCATCGCTCGTTGTTGTGTTCGTAGATTTTGCTACCATTTTCTTCAGTTGCAGTTACTGCAGCACTGTTCCAAAAGGTGGTCATGTACGAACACATATCACTTTTCAGTTGTATTTCACTAGCAAGTCCTACGTGCTTTATTGTGGAGAGTTCCAGACGAACTTCACTACAATGAATACATCTTACACAGTTTGAAAAAATTCCTTTGAGGACCGACATATCAAATATTTCATTCACATCCGATTCGCTCATAAAACATTCATAGTTTTCACTCATTGAACCAAGCTTCTTCTGTGAAGTATTTTCTTTCCCACTTTGACTGCTATGGGCAGGTGTACTTGAGAGGTTAGGTTTACTCACTTGGTTATCGTCTTTATTGTTTACAGTAATAACACATACCTTTGGCTTTCCAACATTTCTCCTTTTCTTAAAAGCCTTCAGATGATTTCTAATAACTTTACTTTTACTCATTATTATACTTCAACAAAACAGAGACTCAAGAAACAGAATTAATTACGAATATTTTCGAGATAACGACAGAGTAAATAAACATGAAACAATCGACAATCACACCAGCGATATATATTGAACCATCACAGGTTAGCCACAACACATACTTTATCTCACATCACTAAAATGTACCTGATGAACACGGACGTTAATAATAACACCATTTGACAGCAGTTTAACAGCGCCACAGTGGGTCACGCCCATGTAGAACACATTTCAAAAAAAATTTAAAAATAGTTTTAGTCTTCGGAATTGAATAAATTATATATCTATTAAAAGGTAATAGTCTGCAGATTCAGAAAACGCAAAAAAGTAAAAATTGAACTTTTCATGATTTTGAGCCTTTCCGGAGCCCCTTAATGCAGAGCAATGAAATTTCGGGAGAACATTTATGGGGGTAACATATTAAACTGATTAACATTGCAAGATCAGCTGTTAACGTAAGCACGAGGTGAACGACTGCAAATGTTGGGATATTAGTAACCGGTG
Organism: Schistocerca americana; assembly: GCF_021461395.2. Taxonomy (NCBI): domain Eukaryota; kingdom Metazoa; phylum Arthropoda; class Insecta; order Orthoptera; family Acrididae; genus Schistocerca; species Schistocerca americana. Next base: position 556,167,966 of record NC_060124.1, on the reverse strand, counting down.
TAACCGCCAGAATGTTGAATGCAAGCATGCAAACGTCCATGTATGGCACAGGTCTTGGATGTCAGTTTGTGTGATGGAGTTTCATGCCTGTCGCACTTGGTCGGCCAACGCAGGGACGGTTAACGCTGTTTGTGGATGACGCCAGAGTTATCGCCTGATGATGTTCAGTGTGTGCTCGACACGATACAGATCTGGTGATCGAGCAGGCGAAGGCAACAGGTCGACACTCTGTAGAGCATGTCGGGCTACAACAGCTGTATGTGGGGGAGCGTTGCCCTCTCGGAAAACACTACCAGGATGCTGTCCATGAATGTCATCACAGTAGGAGAAATCACCAGAATAACGTACAGTTTTGCTGTCTGAGTGCGTGGTATAACCCCGAGAGTGTTCCTCATACGTAATCGCATCCCAAACCATAACTCCCGGTGTAAGTCCAGTGTATCTATACTACCGGCCATTAAAATTGCTACACCAAGAAGAAATGCGGATGATAAACGGGTATTCATTGGACAAATTTATTATACTAGAACTGAAATGTGGTTACATTTTCACGCAATTTGGGTGCATAGATCCTGAGAAATCAGTATCCAGAACAACCACCTCTGGCCGTAGTAAAGGCCTTGATACGCCTGGGCATTGATAGAAACAAAGCTTGGATGGCGTGTACAGGTACAGCTGCCCACGCAGCTTCAACACGGTGTACAGTCACGGCGAGTTCACTATCCGTCTTCACTGCCAAATACGCGCTTGTCATAGCTCGGCTCTGACGTCATCCGAGTCAGAGCGCGACCAGACGTTTAACTGGCGTGGACCTCACAGTGTCTGAGAGCGAAGTGAACCTTCTTATTGCTTCAGGGGCTGTAATTTATAAGCTGCCGCTGCGGACTGCCGAGAAAACATCAGTTGTCTCTGTCTATTTGCATACGGCGGCAGTCTACAAACGACGGCTATCTCGGTCACATCATCTTTAATAATATAGTTACCAATTACTTCAGAAACTTCTTAATTTTTGCTGGTATGCAGATAAGCAGTTTGAAAGCACGTAGAAAGTTTCAGCTGGCTAGAATGAAAACTTTGCTTAATAGAATTTATTTAGTGGAGCTAACGGTAGATTGTTAGCTGTGAACCATACCTTTGCTAAGATTTATATCAGTTGCTATTTATGTTACAAGTCTTAAACGTGGTGTAGCTCTGTTATTTGATATATTTGATCATCTGATTTAACCAAAATCCTCTACCATTAAAATTTCAAGCACTTAATCTACAACACTTAGGTACATTTTAGTTACAAAATTAGTTTTTATTTAATTACTCTAAAACTATAAGAGGTAGATTAACGTGGACACTCTGTTATTATTTATGGGGTGTACTGAAGCATAAATCAAATTTTCAAGTTTCTAAGTCCACTATTTAGCGCCTCTGATTTTTCTCTTAAATCGGCATTTTTCCGTAAACTATTATGTTTAGAACATCAAGACTTGGTATTTGGAACATTATTACACTAAACTATAATTTAACAACGTTTTAATCGTAAATTTTGATTTTTAATTTCATACTAAATTATGGTGCAATACTTGTGCACTACATGCAGACGCGTTAAGGTGACGTGGCGCTACTAGCAGTGAACTGGAGTAAGTCCCGGCGGAGTCGCTCGCCTCTGTATCTCACAACGATACAGCGCTTGGTTTGCTTCAGGCTATACTACTGTTCTAGAGCGGTTTTAAATACATGATGATTTAACTTATTGTTTTGAAGTTTATGTTTGCTCACATACCGATCGTTTGTTTTTAACTGATTAAATTAGTATCAGGACGGTTTTGCTCCATGTTAATTGCACTGAGTTGTATCCTGTGATCATCAGCAGTGTAATCTTTGCTCTCTTTAGTTACGTTATCCAACTGTAGCTAATCACCTGTGACCATGGGCGGAGGCGAAGACTAAACTTCCGTCCCAACTACTGCGAAGAAATCATTTTTATTGGCTAGATTGAAGAGTATGTAAGAATTCAAAACTATGTCTTTCCTGTTACGATTATTCATTTCAAGTTTTAAAGACAGCTAGACCAGCCTGGTTGTTTGCCTACACGATTAAAGAGTATGAGCTTTGCCATTACTTGTGAAATTTCATAAATTAAAAGTTCAAATAAAGGTTCGTCTGTGGTTTTTATGTATGTTTCGTGGCCCGGTGCCTTCGGCTCACCCAAATACTCGTTGGCGGTTCAGGTATGTTAGGAAGGGAGAAGCCATCACAGCAGCAGTTCAAATGGTTCTGAGCCCTATGCGACTTAACTGCTGAGGTCATCAGTCGCCTAGAACTTAGAACTAATTAAACCTAACTAACCTAAGGACATCACACACATCCATGCCCAAGGCAGGATTCGAACCTGCGGCCGTAGCGGTCGCGCGGTGCCAGACTGAAGCGCCTAGAACCGCACGGTCACTCCGGCCGGCACAGCAGCAGTCTACCGAACTCTCCTGACAAGGTTAAAGGAAGCTGTCAGGACTATGGGTCAGGGGAAGCAGTCACTGGGGCTGTTGACAACGCCCCAGCTCATTCTGCACGAGACACGGTTGCACATGCCCCCGTCACTCCCCCCCCCCCCCTCACCACGCCCCCCCCCTCCCCCCATGTTCTCCTGACATGGCAGGCGGTAACTTCTTCCTCTTTCCTCTGATGATGAAACCATTGTGTCAAAAACATTTACAGAATGACGACCAGGTGGCCATCAGGGTGGAATTTGGCTGCTGAATCTCTGATACACTTGGGAAGTGGGGAGGGGGGGGAGGGTGATACCCTGATGTGGCACTCTTGTACTCCCAGCAGGTCAAGTGCAGCTACAGGATTCGTGTTGATAGCTGCTCTGTGTGAACTGAGAGACTGGCGAAAGAACTTGTCGCAGCCGGCCGGCCTGCGGGGGCGTTCCGGATGGGCGCTAGCTACCTGGGCTGCAGCAGCAGGCGGTGTGACGTCAGCGCGGCAGCTGCGATGATCGGCCGGAGCCAACCACCGGCCAGCGACCACCTTTCCTTCTGCTGCGGCTTGAGTCGCGCCGCGTCCGGGTCACGGTCCCCTCCTCCGTGCATCTGCAGGTGCGGGACAAGCGGTGCGGCCCATCTTGCGTTTGCTCCCTCCACAGTGGCTCTGCTCACACTTGACACTTTTCAATTCAGATAGACCTCAACGGTCAGACGTAAATCCAGGCAGAAGGGAGGGGGGTCCTTGGTAAATGGGGTCATGAATCCCCACAAAACCTTTTGGTAAAGTGTTTTGAGCCGTGACAATGGATAGTTCTATTAACCGCACCCGCCGGAGCCCGGTATGAAGATGCTAATCCGGTTTCTCCGATACTACCTGCCTCCAAGGCGTGAAAAGCAAGTTCTCAGAACCGGAAGGTTGGCGAGTGTGACCAGAAAGTGAACACTGACCAGTCGGCGATGGCCGAGCGTGCGGCGACAGCTCAGTTAACCGTTCACTTACATCTACATACATACACTGCAAGCCACCATTTGATGTGTGGACGGGAGTATCATGTACCTGTACTAGTCATTTCATTTCCTTTTCCTGTCTCGAATACAGCGAAGGGAAAAGGACTGTCTATATGAATTCGTACGAGACCCAATTTCTCTTATCTTGTCCTCGCGTTCCTTATGCGAAACGACATTACATTCAGTGGAATCGTTCTGAGGTCACCTTCCAACGCCTGTTCTCTAAACTTTCTCAACTCTGTTTCGCGAAAAGACTGTCGTCTTCCGTCCAGTGATTTCGATTTGAGTTCATGAAGCATCGAGTGTTGATCGAACCTACCGGTAACAAATCTAGCACCATGCTTCTGAATTGCCTCGCTGTCTTCCTTTAATCTGGCCTGGCGGGGATCGCAAGCAATCGAGCTGTAATCAAGAATGCCTTACATAAGTGTCCTGTAGAGGGCTCCTTTGGTGATCCCATTGATCCCATTGATCAATCATCCACCCCTACAATTCCCTCTGTTTGCCCCCTCATGACTGAAGACATCAACCAGTTCCTCCAAAACGTTCACCCTTTTCAGCGTCCCCACTCCCTCCAACAGATCTCCCTTCCTGTCCACTCTGTCTTTCTCTTGAACACCTGCGAGGTGCCGGGGCTAGCAGTGTATTTAACACTAAATTCTTCTAGAATCTACATATGTAAATGATGCTCTAAGCCCCCGCCCCCCCCCCCCCCCATTCTAACTCCGACTTTTGCTGTTGCACATGGATTAAAAAAAAATACGCGAACTGACTCTAATCAACCCTGCCAGTGGAGTAGAAAAGAGTTTGGCACCTGCAATAATTTAATTTGATAAATAAGTTAAATAAACGAAGGTTTCATTAACGTAGTGAGAAATGATAGGGTTGCTCTACCGATTAACAGAATGAAAGTTCTGTCCAAAATAACAATATGATTTATTAAGACTAAACACAAAATAATAAACAAAAACACATGAAACATTTACAATACATCAAATTGGCTCAAATTGGATACTCAAACAAACGCTGTGAAGGTGAAGTTGTCCCTAAACTAGATTGTGGGTATTATGACGAAGTGGTATGTGGAGCCAATTCCTTGCCACTCAAATCTTAAGAGAGACACACAGCTAACCCAGCATTAATTGCTGCTACAGAAGACAGAACAAAGTTAGAAAAAGACGAACAGGCGCACTCTGCTTAGCTCTGATTATTACCTAGGAAAATCCCTGTCTGCCGGAGCTGCGGACATACATTACCAAACTGCCTTCTTAACTGCAAGAACACGATCTGGCGTACCGGAGGCGATGGCTGGTTGCTTCGACGTCCCGTAGTGGTGATGATAATGTCGCGAGTATAGCCCGAAACTAATTATCCTGGTTTGGTTGTTCCAGACTAAAGACTTCCTAGCAATACAAATGCGCCTCTGAGGGAGACGAAGAAGGCTCGCCACACAATCACTGACAGTACAGTGATTGATTTTAACAAGCGAAGTCATACTGTAACTCCGATACAGTCGACTTTAGCCAAAACTGCTCAAGACAGACAACATAGGCCGCTTGTACGCAGAACGCTCAATTGCCAACTGTACTCGGAAAGTTACGTTGAAGTCGAAACTTCAGCAACTTCGTCAAACAGTTACAATTAAATAAATGTATATTAGACAGCCAACGGAAAGCAGGCTGTCCAGAGCAGCGAGAGCTCAGTCTTGTAACCTACTCCGACCGAAAGGCGAGAGCCGACCACTCACAAGAGCACCCGTACAAACCGAACACTGAACACTCCCACCCCCACAACAGTGGCCGTGGTTAACCGTTCCAATCAGCAACTCGAAAACCGGCGGAAAATTCCACTCTATTGCCGGAGCACTACCATTCCACCAATGGAGATTCTTGGCGCCAATTTCTGCACCGATTTTGCTACGTCATGGAGCTATGCCCTGAGCAAGCCAATCACAGTTACTATACGGCAGAAAACGCGGGAATTTGCGCGCCAAGGCTGCTTGGGAACACAAGTCATTCCCACGCATCGCTGGTAGCCCGCCAGAAAGTGTTTTCGCTAAGTTTCTGCGAAGTAGCGGAACCTCTAGCCCAGCCGCTACATCAGGTCCATCCGGGCGTGTCTTTTGACAATGTCGGCGTCTGGAAAGCATTCACTCTACTCCCTCACACCCGTCGGCTTACCCTTTCAAGATCGGCAGAGCCCGCCTGTCACCTGACCACCTGGGTGACGAGAGACGCTGTGTGGGAAGTCCGCGTGTGAAGGAATAGCAACTTTTCACCGCATGCAATTAGAGAGGAAAATCGTATGATAGAAATATGAGAGGGGGCTCATGCCGCCTCTCACACCTTCGTCACTTACTCCCACAAACATGCCTACATCACCTTCATGGGCCTCGACACCCTAGTTTAATCCTCTTTTCTCTCTTCACCCCCCTATCTTCCCATCATGGCGTGGCACGAGTGTCACCTCCTATTCCAGAACATACGCTCCTTGCGCACCAACAAATGCCTCCTCCCACCACCGGGTCGACAACTTCCTCCTGAAACCTTTCTCCAGCCCCACCATACCATTAGCACCTCTCCCTATATCCTCTACCACACTGATGCTCCTGGTCCCTGAGCATAGTGTGGAGTTGCCATTGGCCACCTTAAGCATATTCCTGTCCGGCAAAAAACCTTCTCAATGACCCCACCAAACACCTTTTCCTCCGCGTCTTCTTCCCCTCCCTCGCCATTACCTGTGCCACCATCTATGTCTGCTCCACCGCTCCTCTTCCCTATGACTTCATCTCCCACATTGACTGCGCCTTCTCCAACAATGTGATTGCCACTGACATCAACGTCCATAGCTGCTCCCCTGCCGCCCTTCGCCAGTGGCATCAGTTCCTCCCCACGATCCTACGTGACCTTGTTACCCTTCCCAAGCACACCCGTCCTGAAAGCAACACCACCATCGATGTTGTCATTGCCTCTGCCAACCTCCTTGGGCGTATTGCCATCGACATCCTTGACACCACAGGTTGCGACCACCTCCCCATCCTTCTCACCATAATGTCTGCTCACCACCCCCCTCTGGGCCCCCACCCTGCATCCCCTCCCAAGATAGTCCATGACTACTGTCGCACCAACTGGGATGCCTACCAAGAATACATCGCCATCCGGGTCAAAAATCACCCTCTTACATATCACCATCCTGATGACATCATCCACGCATCATCCTTCCTTCAGAAGGAAATTACTGATACTGTGGAGGCCCATGTTCCCATTAAAACCATCCACCCCCACTGTCCCATACTCCCTCTGTGGGTTGTCTTCGTCCTCCATGAATCCTGCAGCCTCTATCGCTCCTTCCTGCTCACTCATGACAGGGATGCATTACAATGCCACCAGCAAATACAGCAAATCATACGGAACCTTATTACAGCAAAGAAATGCCGGGACTGGCGCCAGACCTATACCTGACTCACCGCCACCCTCCTTATGAACTCCTCCAAGTACTGACCTGCATTCCATCACCTTACTGATTCCCATTCCACACCCCATTATCCCCTTCTCCATAAAGACCGCCCCCTTCCCGACAACCTCAGTAACGCCAGCCACTTTGCTTTCCACATTTCTGAGGACTTATCCATCCCTGATGATCCCTACTTCGATTATTCTCTTTCCCCACAGTCATGGAACGCGCCGATACCTCGGTCGCTCCACTTGCTCCTAGTCTCCAGTACTTGGGGCAATTGCCCCCCCCCCCTCTGACATCAATGCTCCAATCACAGCACAAGACATTAAACTTACCCTCCACTCATAACGCAACTCAGGCCCTAGCCACGACTGTGTCACCTACCATCACCTTAGAGAAAGCCCCTCCTCCTTCCTGACTGTCTTTCCCAATCTATATATCGTCATCCTCTCTACCAGCTTCTGCCCAGACCTATGGAAGACTTTCCACATCCTCATATTCCTCAAACATAAAAAACCCTTCTGTCGCCTCTTCCTATTCTACCATCTGCCTCATCTCTGTCTTCAGTAAGCTCTTTGAATCCATCCTCTCCTGTCGTATCCATCAGCACCTTAATCAACACCACCTCCTCCCCTTACCCAGTGTGGCTTCCACCCCTGCTTCTCCACCGAAGGCCAACCTCATCCACCTTCTCTCCCTCTAGCTTGACTCCCATCGCTGTGCCATTTTTATTTCCCTCCAAAACGCCTATGACTGTGTATGGCATCCTGGTCTCCTCTTTAAACTCCAAACCTACCCTCTTCCTATCAATTTTGTCTCTCTGGTCGCTTCCTTCCTCTAACGCCATCCTTCCTATGTCACCCTCCACAACACCAACTCCTGTATCTTTTACCCCACTGCTGGCATCCCCCAGGGCTCCATCCTCTCCCCTCTCCTCTATCTCCTGTACACCACTGATATGCCCAAGCCACCCCCACTTGTCTACCTCCTCCAATATGCTGATGACACCGCCTTCCTGTCTCTCTGTCCTGCCCTTTAATGGTCTCAATGCACCCTGATAATTCTCCTGGACCAGTTCACCACTTGGTGTAACTGGTGGTTCCTTCATCTCAACCCCTCGAAAAACCAGGCAATCATCGTAGGCTGCACCACCTGTTCCTCCTGCCTCCACGATTTCTACCTCACCATTTATGGTTGTCCCATTCAGCTCACACCCACCCTGCAATACCTTCGCCTCACCCTCAACCGTCACTGCACCTGGCACCCTCACCTCCTGACCATCCAGCAGAAAGCCCATTCCTGCCTCCACCTCCTGAAACTCCCATCTGGCCAGACATGGGGACTGCATCCGTCCACCATCTTCCACACCTACAAATCCCTCATCCGTTCTGTCCTCTGTTATGCCAACATTACCTGGATTTCCGCCCCCCCCCCCATATTTTACAAGGCCCTACTTTCCATGCCTCTATTGCTGTATCCCTCCCTCTCTCCACTTCCACACTGCCCATCTCCTTCATTAGTGCAATTTCCAGCACCTCCTCCTCCTGGATGTTGAGCTTTGCCACGACATCTACCCTTCCTCTCAAATGTAACCTTACCTTGTCTCTCCCCCCCCCCCCATCCTCAGAGCCCCCTTTCTTCTCTCCCCTCCTTCTCCCAGAACGCATTTTCCTCCTTCCCTCCCTGTGTCCCTGCACCCCCTCCTTGGCTGTTTTCCTCTCCCATCCCCTCCCCTGCCCTCCTTCGGCGCATCCCCTAACTCATCTCTCTTTTTCTCCGCTCCTCCTCGCCTCCTTTCCCCTTTCTCCCCCCCCCCCCCCCCCCCCATGGCATATCCTCCCAGGTTTCTATTCGTTATCAGTGTGCTCATTAGTGTTGTATTTCGGTGCTGTTATACAGTCTCATCTAGTGATGTGGTTTTAACTGTGTGTTTGACTGATTATTGTCCATGACTGTTCCATGCTATGCTGTCGGTCACATGGCTGTTTTAATTGTTCTACAACTTTTTATGCTCCAGCCGTACTTTGCCTGGTGCCTTTTCATCCAGTATGTGTTTCTTTTGTGCAACATACTTTTTTTAGATTTTTACCTCCAATTTACAGTCACCGCTTTGTATGCTTTCTTTCCTTATGTTCCACCTTTTTAGTTTCTATATTACGCAATATTTTCTCCTTTCTGTTATTTTAAATGTCTTTCGACTGCAGAGCAGTGCATATGCTGCTCCCAGCCCACCCCAGATGGGGCAATGAAATACAACAAAGGAAAAAAAGAAAAAGATGCAGTGGGACAATGGGTCACTGTTATAATGTTATTAGTGCCAAACCTTATGTGCCTCCAAGCAGCAACTATTCCCTTGTTGATCAACAGGATTGTACCCCTGTACTTCAGTGATAGCTTACTGTCCTATTATTAGTTCCCATATAGGCCTATTGTCTAGACTGGCTGGAGTGACTCTCCAGTGCTTGACTAATACCGAAAATATTCACTCCACATCCAGCAGTTACTAACGAACCTGGATAATTCTACCATCTAGTGGTCGATCAACTGCAACTCAGATTGTTTAAATAAACAATATACCCCACTCCAAACAAAATAAAGACTTACGTCAGTCCTGTCCAGCAACTCAGCACAGACTGAATCCTTTTCCCACCGATTCCCTTGGTAAGGAGTGGGGAGAGGATAGAAGAGGAATTAGAGGAGAGGAGGGGGAGAGGGGAGTGGGTGGGGGGTGTGGGTGGCAAACGGCGCTCTCTGGTAGTGATGTTGTGAACTGTGACAGATGGTCTTCGAACCTCAAGATGAAACAACAAAATTTGATACTCACACCAATAAATTTGGATTTCCCACCATTTTTTCCATTCCGCCATCTTAGATTACATCGCAGGAGAGGAAGGGATCAGAGGGGAGGTGAGGAGACCGGGAGTTCCGTGAGTGAGACTCACCTGCTGGCTGGGGAAGACCATGAGGTCATTAGGAGTGGAGAGTAACTAATTTATCAATTAATTAATTTGCATAATTAATTCGATTTCAATATAATATTAAAATTATCACTTTTTCCCGCTGCTGATGACGATGTGGCACTACCAAGAGGAAAGACATCTTGTGTGGTGTATGGTGCTGGGGCATCGTACTGCATCTGCAGCAACACTTTGGGCAGCAGTTGGCAGCACAGTCACACAACGAACTGTTTACAGCTTCAGTAGAGCCAAGCGAGATCTCATTAGTGGATATGGTGGAGGTCTTTTCTATTTTGTGACGAAAACCTGCTCCTCCCCAGTGCCAGTAATGGCCATGTGTTCGTTAGAAGTAGAGCAGTTGAGGGCCTGTATGCATGCATAACACACTGAACCTAGACCTAGAGCTATGGTCTGGGGTGCGATCTTCTATAACAGCATAAGAACTCTCATTGTTATCGCACAGACGCTGAATGCAAATTTGTATGGCAATCTGGTGATCCGACCTGTCATGCTGCCATTCATGAACAGCACTCCAGGGAGTGTTTTCCAACTGATGATGACGATGTTTGGTTTGTGGGGCGCTCAACTGCGCTGTCATCAGCGCCCGTACAAAGTATGAATTTTTGCACAGTCTATTTTCTTTTCGCAATCCAGTCTAGTCACTGTCACAAATGATAATGATAATGAAATGGTGAGGACAACACAAACACCCAGTCCCTGGGCAGAGAAAATCCCCAACCCGGCCGGGAATCGGAGCGGGACCCCGTGACACAGAGGCAGCAAGGCTAGCCCCTAGACCACGAGCTGCGGTTGTTTTCCAACTGGATAACGCTGGCCCACATACAGCTGTTGTTACCGAACACGCCCTACGGAGTGTCTACATATTGCCATGGCCTGCACGGTCACCAGATCTGTCGCTAATCGAGCACATACGGGACAACATCAGAAGACAACTCCGGCATCATATACAAACAGCATTAACTGTCTCTGTTGTGACCAACTAAGAGCAATAGGCATGGAACGCCATCAAACAAACTGACATCCGGCACCTGTACAACACAATGTTTGCATGTTTGCATTCAACATGTTGGCAGCTACACCGGTTGCTAACGTAGTACCAGCATTTCACATTTCCAATTCTCGCGCTTAACTTAATCTGTGATCTTGCATTGTCGATCCCTTAAATATGTTACCCAGACGAATATATTTCCAAAATATCATTACTCTATGTTAACTGTTTTTTGGTGTTGCGATTTATTCCTTTGATATAATGACACTGACCGAATTTAATAATTTAAACTGCTGTCACAATATACTAATAAAAATATTCAATCTTACATTAAATGTCTAACACAGTAAGTCAGTTAACGTTCTAGAAAGTGGGTATATTTGCTGAGGCTGCGTAAATGACGACAAGCAGCTTGCCCAGGCTGTATCCATACATTATTTGAGAATGAGACCACACAGCGACTTCCAACGAACTTGATAAAGTTTAAACGTTTCCGAAACTTTTTGTGGCTAACACCCTCTACAAAAGGATGAAAGGAAAAAGGTTCATAGCTTATTACATTTTCGCTGTTCATGCAGTAAAACGTGAGCATCAGACATAATGTTTTAACTTATTATTGCTTTATTGCTAAATGTGTTCGAAATGCATTTTCCAGACAGAATCAAAATATAACCCTAAATGCGCAGTAAATTTGTAATGTTGTTCTACATTTAGTTGAGGAGATATGACCTCATTTGTAATCAGACGCTCCAAGCTCTTTTATGGATCGGATTCCGATTCTTTGAAGGATACGGGTTCGAGGGTTACTGGTGTTGCACAATAAGCTGATACGTAACTGTCTCACTGCAAGAACTTGTTGGAAGGCAACGCTGTCTTCTTCACCGAAGCGGGTATCGGACCGGAGAAGCGAAAATAGAGTTTACATTTACAGGGTTATGTATACAAAGTACTGCGTGTTTGAAAGAAGTATGCCGGCCGCTGTGGTCGAGCGGTTCTAGGCGCTTCAGTCGGGAACCACGCGGCTACTACGGTCGCAGGTTCGAATCTTGCCTCGGGCATGGATATGTGTGATGTCCTTAGTTAGCTTTAAGTAGTTCTAAGTGTAGGGGAGTGATGACCTCAGATGTAAAGTCCAATAGTGCATAGAGCCATTTGAACCATTTGAAAGAAGTATATTTTCAGTTCAAATTTTTGCAGGCGGTAAGGTATTAATCCTGTTCCGGTAACACATCGCCGTTCATGATCCTCTGTTTTTATCTTACTTTATTTTCTTCTGTATCAGGCGAACCCTCTCTCCGAGATCTCCGCGCAAAGAGAAGAAACGGAAGAAAAAGTGAGCTAAGGAACTGTGGAAAGAAGTTATTGAAGCGAGAAAGATGTCTTTAAAAAAAGTCTTTCCTGCCGGGTGCGCAAACGATGAAACGTAATGCGTGAAAAATTACCAGGCGTGAGAAAGTACTTGTTAGCAAAGGAAAAGAAGCGGACTGCGGGACATCCTTGTGTGTGTGTGTGTGTACGTGTGTGTGTGTGTGTGTGTGTGTGTGTGTACGTGTGACGTGTGTGTCTGTGTGTACGTGCGTGAGTGGGTGCGAAGGGGTGTGACGCAAATCTCTGCGCGCTAGGTGCAGCCGCAGAGCTCGGACATCATGCATGAAACGGGCTGGCAGTTGGCGGCCTAACCACAAAGCCGACCTACCCGGTCTGCAGCCTCTTCCTCGCATCAATGGACGCCGTCCGTCCGTCGACCCTCGCATTCTGAGTCAGCAGTACCGGCCACGACAACTGCGGAGGTGGCCTTCTGAAAGCAAGAGCTGATCTTCGAGATCGCAGACTCCTCAGCGCTGCGAACGCGAGAATGAGGCAAAACCAACAATGTCCTTTTCTTTGATCGGATCCGGGAATAAAACGCCTGTACACCGGTTGACATGCCTCCACTGCCTGGAACGGAACTTCTGCTGCATATTTTTCTTTGTGGTAAGTTACGTGGTGGAGGAATCCTTTCTCATTACACAACTATTTTGTATCGTCAGCATTTGGGTACCCAGTGACACAACCCTCAACGACCTGCAGCAGAATTTTTGGGAATCACCAACTGCGACATAATCGCGTGTACAAACGGTGATCCAATACCGTAAAATGCTTTATTATTCGAGTCTCTGATCACGAATGAATTCTTTAGACGATGACTGGTTTCAGTCTGTAACGACTATCTTCAGATCTTTTTTTTCAGATCTGTTTTTATCTTACTTTATTTTCTTCTGTAACAGGCGTACAGTCATTACAGACTGAAACCGGTCATCGTCTAAAGAATTCATTTGTGATCAGAGACTGGAATAATAAAGCATTTTTTGGAATGTTCACCAAAAACTCGTACCCTCAGACACCAAATCATCATGGTTCGATGCACTCTATGGGGGTGTTGCAACAAGACAGAAGTTACATTTCACACAACGCTTCCTCTATACAGTAGGTGCAAGTTACACTATATCTTAGTACGCACAGCCGATGAGCCAGTACATTTTGACCAAGTACGTAAAAGCAAATAACTTACGGGAATACAGCTGGGTAGTGTCGTCGACTACTATCGATATTTCGACGGGAGCACACCCCGCCATTTTCGAGGCGTAACTGCAGCAAGTAAGCGCTGTACAAGGAAATTTAAAACCTCGGTTCACATAGGAACTCAGGAAAAATAACACTTACACACCCTGTAGACACGGGCGCCATCACAAACCAAAGGTGACCGACGTCAGAAGCTTTGGATAGTGAGATTAATAATCAACGAGTGAGGCGGCATTAATGGGTATGGTGTCTGTTCTTTCGGACATGTCCGAAAGAACAGACACCATACATATACAATTACGGCGATCACAAGCCAAAGATCATTTCTGTGCGCTCTACTCATGCGGGAATAGGCCTTGTCCCGAGCATTGAGATTAATGGGCGAGGAACACTAGTTTCGTTGTGTGTGGAGTAAGTTGGGAATTAGGGTGTGCTGGGGGTGGTGGGCGTACTTCGTATAAGTCTGCGCAGCCGCAGTAAATCCTGTGTCCTTAGGGGTCGCCGGCACGATAGCTCAGCGTGTTCGGTCAGACAGATAGCTGCTTCACTGAGTGAAGGGATCAATAACGAACTTCAACGGATGTCATGTGACGTCCGCTATGACCAAATACAACGAACGAAACGAAAAAAAGAAAATCAAACTGCTACCTAGTAAGCAAGAGATCCCGGGTTCGAATCCCGGTCGGGCAGACATTTTCAACTCTATCCGTTGATTCTATCATCGTCCCGTACACAGCTGATGTTTGTAATTGAAATTTCAGGTACCGTTAAGTCTGTCGATCTGTTTTTTGATAGGAGAGACAAGGATTCCATACAGAATTTAAACAGAAACCATCATCTATGTTTACAATATTACTTGCGAATTTAATAAGATTATCCCAATAGCTTGAAGCGCATGCCAGGATCTCCGTTCTGTTATACTCCACAGATGACCGGTGCCAAGACGGTGCTTTGCAGTGGTGGTTCAAATGGTTCAAATGGCTCTGAGCCCTATGAGACTTTACTTCTGAGGTCATCAGTCTCCTAGAACTTAGAAGTTGTTGTTGTTGTTGTGGTCTTCAGTCCTGAGACTGGTTTGATGCAGCTCTCCATGCTACTCTATCCTGTGCAAGCTTTTTCATCTCCCAGTACCTACTGCAACCTACATCCTTCTGAATCTGCTTAGTGAATTCATCTCGTGGTCTCCCTCTACGATTTTTACCCTCCATGCTGCCCTCCAATACTAAATTGGTGATCCCTTGATGCCTCAGAACATGCCCTACCAACCGATCCCTTCTTCTGGTCAAATTGTGCCACAAACTTCTCTTCTCCCCAATCCTATTCAATACTTCCTCATTAGTTACATGATCTACCCATCTAATCTTCAGCATTCTTCTGTAGCACCACATTTCGAAAGCTTCTATTCTCTTCTTGTCTAAACTATTTATCGTCCATGTTTCACTTCCATACATGGCTACACTCCATACGAATACTTTCAGAAATGACTTCCTGACACTTAAATCAATACTGGATGTTAACAAATTTCTCTTCTTCAGAAACGCTTTCCTTGCCATTGCCAGTCTACATTTTATATCCTCTCTACTTCGACCATCATCAGTTATTTTGCTCCCCAAATAGCAAAACTCCTTTACTACTTTAAGTGCCTCATTTCCTAATCTAATTCCCTCAGCATCACCCGACTTAATTAGGCTACATTCCATTATCCTTGTTTTGCTTTTGTTGATGTTCATCTTATATCCTCCTTTCAAGACACTGTCCATTCCATTCAACTGCTCTTCCAAGTCCTTTGCTGTCTCTGACAGAATTACAATGTCATCGGCGAACCTCAAAGTTTTTATTTCTTCTCCATGAATTTTAATACCTACTCCGAATTTTTCTTTTGTTTCCTTTACTGCTTGCTCAATATACAGATTGAACAACATCGGGGAGAGGCTACAACCCTGTCTTACTCCCTTCCCAACCACTGCTTCCCTTTCATGTCCCTCGACTCTTATAACTGCCATCTGGTTTCTGTACAAATTGTAAATAGCCTTTCGCTCCCTGTATTTTACCCCTGCCACCTTTAGAATTTGAAAGAGAGTATTCCAGTCAACATTGTCAAAAGCTTTCTCTAAGTCTACAAATGCTAGAAACGTAGGTTTGGCTTTCCTTAATCTTTCTTCTAAGATAAGTCGTAAGGTCAGTATTGCCTCACGTGTTCCAGTGTTTCTACGGAATCCAAACTGATCTTCCCCGAGGTTGGCTTCTACTAGTTTTTCCATTCGTCTGTAAAGAATTCGTGTTAGTATTTTGCAGCTGTGACTTATTAAGCTGATAGTTCGGTAATTTTCACATCTGTCAACACCTGCTTTCTTTGGGATTGGAATTATTATATTCTTCTTGAAGTCTGAGGGTATTTCGCCTGTTTCATACATCTTGCTCACCAGATGGTAGAGTTTTGTCAGCACTGGCTCTCCCACGGCCGTCAGTAGTTCCAATGGGATATTGTCTACTCCGGGGGCCTTGTTTCGACTCAGGTCTTTCAGTGCTCTGTCAAACTCTTCACGCAGTATCGTATCTCCCATTTCATCTTCATCTATATCCTCTTCCATTTCCATAATATTGTCCTCAAGTACATCGCCCTTGTATAGACTCTCTATATACTCCTTCCACCTTTCTGCTTTCCCTTCTTTGCTTAGCACTGGGTTTCCATCTGAGCTCTTGATATTCATACAAGTCGTTCTCTTATCTCCAAAGGTCTCTTTAATTTTCCTGTAGGCGGTATCTATCTTACCCCTAGTGAGATAGGCCTCTACATCCTTACATTTGTCCTCTAGCCATCCCTGCTTAGCCATTTTGCACTTCCTGTCGATCTCATTTTTGAGACATTTGTATTCCTTTTTGCCTGTTTCACTTACTGCATTTTTATATTTTCTCCTTTCATCAATTAAATTCAATATTTCTTCTGTTACCCAAGGATTTCTACTAGCCCTCGTCTTTTTACCTACTTGATCCTCTGCTGCCTTCACTACTTCATCCCTCAAAGCTACCCATTCTTCTTCTACTGTATTTATTTCCCCCATTCCTGTCAATTGCTCCCTTATGCTCTCCCTGAATCTCTGTACAACCTCTGGTTCTTTTAGTTTATCCAGGTCCCATCTCCTTAAATTCCCACCTTTTTGCAGTTTCTTCAGTTTTAATCTACAGGTCATAACCAATAGATTGTGGTCAGAGTCCACATCTGCTCCTGGAAATGTCTTACAATTTAAAACCTGGTTCCTAAATCTCTGTCTTACCATTATATAATCTATCTGATACCTTTTAGTATCTCCAGGGTTCTTCCATGTATACAACCTTCTTTCATGATTCTTAAACCAAGTGTTAGTTATGATTATGTTGTGCTCTGTGCAAAATTCTACCAGGCGGCTTCCTCTTTCATTTCTGTCCCCCAATCCATATTCACCTACTATGTTTCCTTCTCTCCCTTTTCCTACACTCGAATTCCAGTCACCCATTACTATTAAATTTTCGTCTCCCTTCACAATCTGAATAATTTCTTTTATTTCATCATACATTTCTTCAATTTCTTCGTCATCTGCAGAGCTAGTTGGCATATAAACTTGTACTACTGTAGTAGGTGTGGGCTTCGTATCTATCTTGGCCACAATAATGCGTTCACTATGCTGTTTGTAGTAGCTTACCCGCATTCCTATTTTCCTATTCATTATTAAACCTACTCCTGCATTCCCCCTATTTGATTTTGTGTTTATAACCCTGTAGTCACCTGACCAGAAGTCTTGTTCCTCCTGCCACCGAACTTCACTAATTCCCACTATATCTAACTTCAACCTATCCATTTCCCTTTTTAAATTTTCTAACCTACCTGCCCGATTAAGGGATCTGACATTCCACGCTCCGATCCGTAGAACACCAGTTTTCTTTCTCCTGATAACGACATCCTCTTGAGTAGTCCCCGCCCGGAGATCCGAATGGGGGACTATTTTACCTCCGGAATATTTTACCCAAGAGGACGCCATCATCATGTAATCATACAGTAAAGCTGCATGCCCTCGGGAAAAATTACGGCTGTAGTTTCCCCTTGCTTTCAGCCGTTCGCAGTACCAGCACAGCAAGGCCGTTTTGGTTATTGTTACAAGGCCAGATCAGTCAATCATCCAGACTGTTGCCCTTGCAACTACTGAAAAGGCTGCTGCCCCTCTTCAGGAACCACATGTTTGTCTGGCCTCTCAACAGATACCCCTCCGTTGTGGTTGCACCTACGGTACGGCTATCTGTATCGCTGAGGCACGCAAGCCTCCCCACCAACGGCAAGGTCCATGGTTCATGGGGGGGAACTTAGAAGTACTTGCCCGAGGCAAGATTCGAACCTGCGACCGTAGCCGTCGCAGGTTCGAATCTTGCCTCGGGCATGGATGTGTGTGACGTCCTTAGGTTAGTTAGGTTTAAGTAACTTAGAAGTACTTAAACCTAACTAACCTAAGGACGTCACACACATCCATGCCCGAGGCAAGATTCGAACCTGCGACCGTAGCCGTCGCGCGGTTCCGAACTGTAGCGCCTAAAATCGCTCGACCACCTCGGCCGGCGCAGTGGTGGATTTGCGCGGCTGTTATAAGCGAATGTGTCTTCCACAATCCTGATAGTCCGGCCACTGTGTGACATGCCGCAACTGCATGGGATACGGTAGACACACGCCTTACGGCAACCAAGCTCATCCTTTAAAGCACCTTGATCGTAGATGCTGGTCGAAAAACACATTTCACATCACATTTCCGCAAAATACGACCAGTCCTATTGGAAATATTACCTGCGTAAGGCAAAAAGGCCGTAGACTTTGATGGTATATCGGTATTATCATTACCTACCCGGCGCACAGTTGGTCGATAGCACAACGCACATCCGATCTATCTTTCACACTAACCGTTTTGACGAACTGTGACTTCGAGAGGGATAAACTGAGCTGACAAACTTTCAGAGTCCGAGATGACACGGGCCCTGTGAACCAAGGTACGAAGTACTCCTTTGCATTGAGCGTGCAGATGTAAGTCAGAGTGAGTAGGCTTCCCACTCTGAAAAGCCAAAGAAAGTGCTATAGGCATGCGTATTCAAATACAGAGACATGTAAACAGACAGAATACAGTGCTGCGGTAGACAACAAGTGCCTGGCGCAGTTGTCAGATCAGTTACTGCTGCTACTATGGCACGTTATCATGATGTAAGTGAGTTTGAACGTGGTGTTATAGTCGGTGCACGAGCGATGGGACACAGGATCTCCGAAATATCGATGAAGTCGGGATTTTCCAGTACGACCATTTCACGAGTGTACCGTGAATATCACGAATCCAGTGAAACATCAAATCTCTGACGTCACTGCGGCTGGAAAAAGATCCTGCAAGAACGGGACCAACGACGACTGAAGAGAATCGTTCAATGTGACACAAGTGCAACCCTTCCTCAGATTGCTGCTGAATTCAATGCTGGACCATCAACAAGTGTCAGCGCGCGAAACTTTCCACGAAACGTGATCCATGTACTTTCGGTGACTGCATGACACAAAGCTTTACGCCTCCCGTGGGCGCGTCAACACCGTCATTGGACTGTTAGTGACTGGAAACATGTTACCTGGTCGTATGAGTCGCGCTTCACATTTTATCGAGTGGATGGGCGTGTACGGGTACGGAGAAAACCTCATGAATCCATGGACCCTGCAGGTCAGCAGCAGCAGACTGCTCAGACGTAAGAAATCCGTCGACTTCTTAATGTGATGCTCACGCTGACCTACCATAGGGCTCAAAAGAGGAGCTGCTCTCTCTCTCTTGTTAGAAAACAAAGGGACAGAGTTAATACTACCTCACACGTTGGTTATTAATTTCACTATCGGAAACATCTGACGTCGGTCATCTTTCGTTTCTGATGATACTAGTGTTCACAGCATGTGTGAGTGTCATCTTTCCGGAGTTTCTCCGTGAACCGAGGTTTTAAATTCCCTTGCACGCATACTTGCTGCAGTAATGCCTCAGAAATGGCAGGGTGTGCTCCTGTCGAAATATCCACGATTGTCGACGACGTTACGCTGCACCATTCCCGTAAATTTTTTGAACATTGTAAACGCCGGCAGAGACTCATGTCTCATACTTAGAAGCATCTTGGTCCAACTTTGGGAGGCAGTACATCAGTGATTCTACGCGTCGTGTTTTCGACAGTAGATTGCCAGAGATATGTGGCACAGTATATCTGTGCACAATACACGTAATTCCCGGTAAATTGTGGGCTGCTAGTTTCTGGACGCATAAGCGGGAGCATAAGTTTCCCAACGCTTTCAGACGTGGCGAATTTCATGGTCTCCACTGTTACGCTCTTCAAGCACTGTTGCACGATTCTGAATGTGTTACACAGCGAATTACCCTGCTTGAAAATGCCACTGCCACTGGGGAAGACGTCGAGCATGACGTTCAGCAGATGACCTACAGCTCTCACGGCGCCTTTGATTCCTGCCACTGGTGTCACGGAAGCCCAGGTGAATGTCCTCCATGTCATAACACTGCCCCTGACCAGCATCTGCAGGTGAGTGAATGTATAGCATGGCGGCGTATCTACACACGACTACTGGCAGGCGTAAACAGGAATTCTGATCATACGAGCACTTATCCTGCTTCACGGAGCTAGCAAGCATCTGACCTCCAGATTCTCTTATGAGGAGTAGATGTCCAACGCTGTGTCACCTATATCTACTTTCACCATACTCTGACCATTTCCCTTAAATGCCACGACAGCGTCAAGTGAACAGGGAAACAACTTTTCAGTTTCTGAGATGCTCCTTTCAAGCTTGGTGCCAGAACAGTCCGCCGGCATCGTCGCTGGACTGATTCCCCATTTCCTGCTCTGCTTATGCGTTTTCCTTACGGTGTCACGTGACTGTAACGCTTCTAGAAGGCATTCAGTCTCGTGGTGGGTAGTGGCCACAGTGTTTTGGCTCATGAGTGGGGATTCATTAACTCTTAGCAAAATGTTATTTGGCCGGCCGAAGTGGCCGTGCGGTTAAAGACGCTGCAGTCTGGAACCGCAAGACCGCTACGGTCGCAGGTTCGAATCCTGCCTTGGGCATGGATGTTTGTGATGTCCTTAGGTTAGTTAGGTTTAACTAGTTCTAAGTTCTAGGGGACTAATGACCTCAGCAGTTGAGTCCCATAGTGCTCAGAGCCATTTTTGAAAATGTTATTTGGTCGCGCAAAAAAGCTGCCCCACCACCTTTGAGTTACTGTCATCCTCCAGCCCGATTATCGCGTGTTTTTGGATGCCCAGCTATGCTCGTACATTTGGTATGTTGACCATTTTGCTCACTACAATACGCACAACCGGTCCCAACAAACTGAATTTGCAGACTTATCTCTAGCAACAACTCTTGATCATGTGGGAAAGACATGGTAGAAGATACACTGAAATGTTGAGTCATTACTGTGACATATCACTGACATTTTTTAATCTTCTGCC
Source organism: Schistocerca americana (assembly GCF_021461395.2). Taxonomy (NCBI): domain Eukaryota; kingdom Metazoa; phylum Arthropoda; class Insecta; order Orthoptera; family Acrididae; genus Schistocerca; species Schistocerca americana. Next base: position 556,147,006 of record NC_060124.1, on the reverse strand, counting down.
GCTATTTGGTGGTTATTTATTAAGAGCACTGGACATGTAAGTTTGGGAAGTGGGCTTTGCGTTTTTCACATTGGGACGGTGCATTCCCACTGTTGTCTCAGCGTTTTGTGATCGGTAGAAGGCAGTGAGTGTCATGGGCGGATGTGGACCTCCCCACAGAGACAGGCAATTTTCACAGAAATAATGCTGTGGCCTGCTTCGTGGTTTCGTGGTCAGAGCCAGTGCCTTAACTAGATGTGGGCAGGAGGTGCGAACCCACCACTTCCATCCCCAGGGAGTAATTGAGTATGATATTTTGTTGCCATTTCTATATGAACATCAAAGGTTGAGGCACCATGGCACCGCCTGATCAGCATAAGAAAGACAATTACTTTCGGTCCTAAACTTTGGTCATCCAATCGACCTGAGTCGCTTCACATCGTGCTTGGCACAAACAGGCTGATGAGTCAGTGACAAACTAGTACCAAAATTGTGTTTTTTATGTGCCTTTTTTATAGCAGGGGTAGAATGTTTCTATTGTGTTCCCCTGTGCTGTCATGAATTTCATTTCATGATATTTTCGTCTCTTACATTGGTTACAGCATTCAGTCATACCCTCCATGTTCAGTTTTTTGATAGTACGAGAGTGAGGCAAATGAAAACTTTAAATATTTTTAAAAATATTATTTATTGTGCAGAAGTGGTACAAAGCTGTATCACTTTTCAACATAATCTCCCCCACGCTCAATGCAAGTCCTCCAGCGCTTACAAAGTGCATAAATTCCTTTAGAAAAAAATTCTTTTGGTAGTCCGCGCAGCCACTCATGCACCGCGTGGCGTACCTTTTCATCAGAACGGAATTTCTTTCCTCCCATTGCGTCTTTGAGTGGTCCAAACATACAGAAATCACTAGGGGCAAGATCTGGTGAGTATGGTGGATGAGGAAGACACTCAAAATGTAGGTCTGTGATTGTTGCAACTGTTGTACGGGCAGTGTGGGGCCTTGCATTGTCACGTTGCAAAAGGACGCCTGCTGACAGCAATCCACGTCGCTTTGATTTGATTGCAGGCCGCAGATGATTTTTTAGGAGATCTGTGTATAATGCACTGGTGACAGTGGTCTCTCTAGGCATGTAATGCTCCAAAATGACGCCTTTTTCGTCCCAAAAGAGAGCCAGCTTAACCGTCCGTGCTTATGGTTCTGTTCGAAACTTCTTTGGTTTTGGTGATGAGGAATGGCGCCATTCCTTGCTCGCTCTCTTCGTTTCCGGTTGGTGAAAGTGATCCCAGGTTTCGTCCCCAGTAACGATTCTTTCAAGGAAGCCATCATCTTCTCGTTCAAAGCGCCGAAGAAGTTCTTCACAAGCATCAACACGTCGTTCTCTCATTTCAGGAGTCCGCTGCCGTGGCTCCCATCTTGCAGACACTTTGTGAAACTGGAGCACATCATGCACAGTGTGGTGTGCTGACCCATGACTAATCTGTTACGATGCTGCAATGTCATTCAGTGTCACTTGGTGGTTTTCCTTCACTATGGCTTCAACTGCTGCAATGTTCTGTGGAGTCACAACTCGTTGTGCCTGACCTGGACGAGGAGCATCTTCCACTGAAGTCACACCATTTGCAAACTTCCTACTCCATTCGTAGATTTGCTACTGTGACAAACATTCGTCGATGAATTTCAATAGGTTTCACACCAAACGAAAACTGAATAACAGAACGCTGTTCTTCCTTGGTGCAAGTTGCAAGTGGGGCGTCCATCTTTATACTGACACTGCGACGGTATGTGTGTATCTGCACTATGCTGCCACCTACAGGCCATTCTGCACGCTGTTTGTAGCACGCTTACGAACTTACAGGATAACGGCGAGAAATTTCGATTTGTTATTACAAATTTAAGGTTTTCATTTGACTCACCCTCGTAAAAAGTTGAGGCTAGAGAGGTAAGTTTGATGGCATTCATGTTCCAGGCACTATGCAATTTGTCTCCTGGCTACCGCCTGCTGCTGATGGCTGCTCGATTTGCTGAGTTTGGGGAAATGTAAGTTTCACAGTCTACAGTAGCACGATCAGTACTCTCTGTAGCCTTCTACTTGTTTGTTCTGCACGGAAGTTGAATGGCCTATTTGATTATAATTGTAATTTTGTCTCATTAATGTTGAATTTATGAACTGCTCAGAGAAGGATTATTTGTTTTGTTGTCTGCATGCAGTCTTCTGTATAATTTTGAATTTCCTCACAGTGGCCGCGCGGGGTAGCCGAGTGGTCTAGGGGCGTCTTGTCACGGTTCGCGCGGCTTCCGCCCGTCGGAGGTTCGAGTCCTCCCTCGGGCATGGGTGTGTGTGGTCCTCAGAGCAATTTAGTTTAAGTTAGATTAAATAGTGCGTAAGCTTAGGGACCGATGACCTCAGCTGTTTGGTCCCATAAGGCCTTACCAACAATTTCCAATTTCCTCACAGTGTTTTTATGAGAATACAGTCCACATTATCAGAAAACTTTGCTCTCTATTAAGTGCTTGTGTGCTGTGTCCAATAATTAGAGCAAATAAAAATTTGTTATTCTCTGAGTTGATTTAAACTACATGATGACTCGAACTGTTGTTCAAGTTTTCCATGGTTAGGCGACACAGTAGGAATAAATATAACCTGTTGCACTTCTAAGGCTTTTGTTCTGTGACGGTTTATCGTTGTGCACAGTGACCAAACTCGATGATCATTCTCTTATTACTTTGGGAAGGTAAGGCACATTGCATTCGCTCGTCTTCTTCGACTGTAAGCCCGTTTATTGAGTAGGGAGAGCTCTATCGACTTGCCTACGATTGTTTGCTGTGTGTTGTTTCATGACTATTAGGCTAACGAACTTGCAGTATTCAGACGTAATGAGCAACAACAGTTTGTAGAAATGTCGTAGTATAACGCAAGTCTAGGGCTACCAGACGGCACACACAAATTTACTAACCAGTGTTCCAAACGTTTTATTCAAGTGTCTTGGCTTGGAAAGCATTGCGATATCCCACGCTTCTGGAGCGCTAACGTCCTTTTGTTCGACAAGCAGGAATATGTTCAACGCCAAGAGTGGAAACGTCTTAAATGTGAACAATATTTAGTCTCAAGTATGAAGATGTTTAACTTATTAGAGCGAAAAAGCTTTTAGAATGCGAGAAACAAGTATGTTATTTTGTTTTCAAGAGCTCATAAATTTAGTTTCCAAAAATTTTTTTTAAGAACACATTTTAAATTACCAAGGAGAATGACTTGGAAGGCAATAAGTGCTGGCCTAAGGGACTACGCCTATGAGACCAGAAATTTGGCGAGCGTGAGGATGGGCTAAAAGCACGACAAAGAAAGTGGTACAGTAGTTTGTATTGTTTGCTAGGCAGGGTGAGGTCACGTGTTTCATTCCCGATGACCATACCCAGATTCTTCTTCGGTGCATACGACTGTTACAGGGTTCACTAATCCTCGTGAGTCCAAACCAGAAGCCGTTTCAACAAATAAAGAGCGGAACTGAACGAGAGCCGTCGGAGAGACGTCAAATCGAATGACTTGCAACAGGTTACGAAATACATTTATTACTGTGTTGATGTAAACGTAATTAAGTAAGCATACTTTCGTGTTTCGCCAACCGGAGTGGCCGTGCGGTTCTAGGCGCTACAGTCTGGAGCCGAGCGACCGCTCCCGTCGCAGGTTCGAATCCTGCCTCGGGCATGGATGTGTGTGATGGCCTTAGGTTAGTTAGGTTTAATTAGTCCTAAGTTCTAGGCGACTGATGACCTCAGAAGTTAAGTCGCATAGTGCTCAGAGCTATTTGAACCATTTTGAACTTTCGTGTTTCACTTTTGTTTTATCTGACGTTATTATTTACAGAAGGTATATGGAAAGGCATCAGTAGAGATCTAGGGAGCTTTTCCTTTTCCATTTCTTTTTTCCCCACACTACTGTATTTAAGCTTAACTGAAATTTATGCAATGCAATAAAAGTTAATTATCTTGACGTGATTTTTCTTTATAAAACCCTACTTTCTGCGTCCCTTTTTCATAAGATTCTGTTTCTTCATTTTCTTCACCCATAACTATTTCTATCGAATTGTAAGTAAACTGTCAGATGAGGATCCATACAGTTTTGGAATTGTGGTCATTATACTCTAAATGTTTTAACAAAAAATATGCGTTAAAAGTACATGCCAGTAATGTCACTATCTATCTTTGTTTTGCAGCTGGTATTTCAGTACAAATTTTTCATCTTCAACTTAATATGATTTCTCTAAATTACTGTAAACCAAGATTGAAACTACTGGCATTTGGGTTATCTTGCGCTTTAGTCAATGTTATTTATCTTACTGACAGTATAATTTGTTTAACATACGGTGTCAACACTGCCATGCGTATGACCTTTGTATCTGCACAGCGAGTGTACTAATGTGTGCAAACTTAGCTTAGTGCACAAATGGACAAAACATCTGAACTGTTTTCTCAAGCCCAGAGTGTCAAACAGACATTCTAAATAAATATCACCCTGGCCCTGTAAGGCAGCTAATATCCCGTGCGGATCATAATAAAAATCATTAGAAAAGCTGCTACTGCGTACCTAGAATGCATGAATTAATAAAAGTGAAAGTTTGGAGTCTATTTTAGAAATACAACACAGCTATTCCCTTCTTTATTCTACATATAATTTATCAACTATTGCTTTCAGGAGTCAAGGGATAACACCAATCATGTTCAATTACTTTTGACACAACAAAATATTTAATTCTTGGACATATTGAAATGACGATTATTAAAATCGTTCTCTCTACACATGAAAACTTTTTATCACAGGAAAGAATGGTTATTAAAAATCCTCATTAGCTCATTTAAATCTACATTGTCATAGCTGGTCAATCCACTGAGTTGGTGGAGTATATATTTACTTTTTGAACCAATGAAATAACTCTCATGTACTCAATGTGAGGGTAGGTTAGTATCCTAGCTTTTTATATTCGGTGGTCAAAACATACACAAGTTGTAGTGAGAAAAATCTAGGTTAAATATTTACTGTGCCCTAATGCGTGAGGGTACTTTACCAAGCGGCATCTGCAACAGCATTGTCTCTGTGCTGGATCTGAAATGCTAATTCCCTACTCTGGCCCTGACTGAATTAACTCAGTTTGTTTTCCTGCGTTACATAGAACGTTAATCTTTCCCTAGCCGAAATAATGGCTATCGCACACTAGCTACGGGTTGGAGTGATGTGCACAATTTCTTTGCCCTCAAAAATTCCTGTAAGAATAATTAACTACTGTTTTGCTGTCTGTCGCCATAATACATGAAGCGTATCGTCCTCACTTCGCAGAAAGCAAAGCTCTTAATGCCCTCGCTTATTTCTACTCGCTTGTGCGGTCCGCCACAAGACGAGTGAGAGAGATAGAAACTTTAGGTCTGGAAATGGTTTTATATAATGGGAATCTCGCCACCGTGTCGCGTCTGTGTCGCCAAATATGCCTTCAGCCAATTACAATCTCACTAGAGGTGAATACATTTTTATTTTTCTTGCTGGGTCACAGCCTAGCCCTGTTAATGAAGTGCAGCCACCTACCCTCAGTCCCGGCCTTATTTACATTAAAAGGAATAATGTATTGTTCTGGCCTTATACCTTCTGCGCTGAAGCTCGCCATTCACTTGCTAAATGGGAGTTTTACGTAATCATTAACTGCCTGCTTCTTTCGTCTCCAAAATGCGTTTCACTTTAACTTGATTGTTCATGCCAATCCACATTGGTAGAGATTGTTTTGTTAGTTTTCGGTACACATGACTGAACTGCAATTACCTTTTGTTGAAATAATATAATTATTATTTTCTGAGGCTGTATCATCCTGTCATTATGGATCAAGCTCAAGTAAGGTCCATAAAATACGGACGCCTTACGTGTGCCGCCTTTTCTTCATTAATTTTGTACTGCTGTGATCAATGGTTGAGGTATTGCTCATTGCAGTGCAAAATTATAAATTCAAATAATTTAATCATTTTCCAGCTATGTGTCTGTCTTATGCTAGATGATGTCGTTTTAACATTATAATTTGATTTCAAATGTATTCTTTACAGGGTATTTTCTATTTAGATGACTATTATGTGGCTTTACAGCCCTTTATAGATAGTTATTTGACTAATCTTACAACGTTTTTCTCTAGTACTTGTGGGTAAATTCTATTGAAAAGGTTCATCCATCCTTTAGATTCTCTTTTTACAATTACTTTAGGCATTCCACAGTTCTAAAAGATTCATGATACTGATGACTGTGGAAGATGAGTGAAGTTAAGGAAGCGTTCATTTCTCTTATATCTACCCTCCACACTCAAATTTTACATGACTATTGAAAATTGTCGTCATAAACAGACATTTATGTACTTAAGTGGACATTATATATTTAAAATAGTTAATATTTTTGCATATGACCATTCACATTAACACAAACTTTATATTCATTGACATTATTAATCATTAGAAACATGTTTCCAAAATATTTACAATACACAGATTCTTATTAACATATATTTAGATCGAATGGACATTTACAAATTACACATGAAATACAAAACCTAAAACATGGTACATTTATGAATATACTATAATAATTTACAAATCGAATTACAGAATGCAAACGAAACACATAAAGCACAAATTCACACTGGTATAGGTGTGACTGAATATTTACAGGCATTTCAACTCCTTGCTGAAGTGATTATCTTTTGCACTCTTTAAAATATTACTATGAATTTGTCATATGCATAACTTTCTTTCTTAATGCGATTTATACTTTAAAATTTTGACTAGGTTTGCTTCCCAATGCTGCTGTCGATCAATGGTGGTTGATACTGCTAGTTAGTTGTAGACTCTGTGCAGTGTTGATGATGATATCGACATTTACAGTTCTGAGTGTTCATGCATGAATGCCATTACATGGTCGTTTCAATGTTGCATTGTTCTGAGGACAAACTGCTCGTCCAAGGCAATGCCATGATGTGACAACAGAGGTGTCATAGTTCTTTATTGGTGTAGCTTCCATCAAGGTTAATGCATGTAGCCACTCAATGGTTGCTGCATTTTGATGTCCCCATTATGCGTACTCTGTCTGATGGTTTGACCAGCTTTGCTTAGTTTGATGGCTAGAATGAAATAACTGCCATGGTTTTGTTGAATATTGCTTTCTGTCGATTCTGCCAATTGTCATACTGGTTTAAGGTATAGGATTTAGAGAGGAATCTTGCTGAATTCTGCCCTCATCTTGGGACAATTTCTTCTCTTCGTTACTTGCTGTGTCTTCATGTCTTCTTTCTTGGAACTTGGAACTTTTTGGGCATATTCAACACAAGTTATTCGGAAGGACTACCAGTTATGTTGTTATGAGATATGATCAAGTCTGGATAGATCATTTCTGAAGTGATATATCTGTTATCAGTTATCAACTTCTCCTTCTGGAATATTGAGAGAAATATTCTGAGTTAATTTTTCCAGGTGGTTGTACTCACGGACAGTATTCTTCAAAATACATCTGGCTTGGTTTGAGCACTATTGTGAAGCGTGATTCAGTAAATTCCTTACTTCTGTCTTCGGTTTGTCACCAATGCCATATTGTGCAATCGTATAAACTCTCACACTCAGACCATAGCTACCTGTCGACTTTCTGCTTCTGTTGTCAGCTTGACTTCCTTTCCCAGACGATTGTAGCGATATTGTGTTGCCTGCCTTCTTTGCTTCATTTGTTTTACAATGACATTTGATTAATATTACTACTTACAAGTTTCTTTATTTAAATTTACTTTGAGCTTTATTTTTGAACATTTACATGAATAATACAAAATGAGCGTTTAAATAGTTTTTTTCAGTACTTTCAAAAAGAAATTAAAATATCTCTGACACATTAAGTTAATTCATTTTATAATGGTTCCGTTACTGCTTGAAGGAGCAAGAACTGATGATGTGTAGGTTAGTTAATTAATACATCATGCAATTAGTTTTCTTTTATTTTTTCTCTAGCCTACTTTGTTAATTTAAATGCTACTGCTACCTTAAACATATATACATTCCTGTGCTGTATCATCTGTGATCCATTTATATTTTAGTTTTCATGGCTAATTGCTGTATGACCACTGCAAGAATTATTATTCATTATAAGCCTTAAGTTGCTGACGTGATGTAGACCTATGTTTTTTCCCGTTCTTGGGTTCACCAATTCTACTGCATTTGCATGAACCACTTTACTAATTAACATGGGTCCCTTATAAACTGAATATAATTTTTGGCAAATCTGTTTACCTTTATTAGATAATAAGTGAGTTCTAACAAGAACCAACTGTCCCACGGTGAATACCTGTGTTGACACACCTTTGTATGCTCTCAGCTTCCTTTTTGCAGATGCTCGTTCAATGTTCTTAAGTGCTAACTAATTATCTGTTGGTGTGATGGTCTTCTGGATGGGGGGAACTGTACAACTTCTCTTAACCTATCCACTGGTCTTTTGTTTTTGAGCACTGTGACTCGTGGTAATCGTGCAGTACTGTGCGGCATATCGTTGATAACGGTCTGTGGTGGTGGTGGTTAGTGTTTAACGTCCCGTCGACAACGAGGTCATTAGAGACGGAGCGCAAGCTCGGGTTAGGGAAGGATTGGGAAGGAAATCGGCCGTGCCCTTTCAAAGGAACCATCCTGGCATTTGCCTGAAACGATTTAGGGAAATCACGGAAAACCTAAATCAGGATGGCCGGAGACGGGATTGAACCGTCGTCCTCCCGAATGCGAGTCCAGTGTGCTAACCGCTGCGCCACCTCGCTCGGTGATAACGGTCTGTAATTGATGTAAATCGGCATCCCATGTGGTATGTTGTGAACTACAGTACTGACCACACTATGTCCCAATAGCCTTCATCGTTCGTTCTGCACAATTGGGGCTTGGTTTGTACCTGGATATGAAGATGGGCTTAATTTTATATCTTTTTAATGCCGCCAACCTAGTTTTAGATGTATATTGGGGGTCATTATCTGAAAGTGACCTTTCTACATGCCCTACCTGCTTGAGGAAATCACGTTTTAGTGCCTTACTAGTCGTAACACCAGTTACGCGTTTCAAAGGGGTTAAAGTGACATTCTATGATGTTAACTCTAAAACTACGAAGATAAACGTGTTCCCATTCGTCATCTTTGGTAACGGCTCATCAAATCTGTTGCTGCTAGATGTTTTAGCTTTTTCGGCATTATGGGTGACAATGGTGGTATAGTCTGAAAAGTAACATGTTTGGCACGTTGGCAATCCTTACATTTTTTGAGTAGTTGCAGAATACATCATTCCATATTGGGGAAATGAGGGTCTCTTTGAGTTTCATAAAACATTTCTTCACCCCAAAATGCCCATTGCTTAAGTGAGTGTACCATATATACTTGTTAACGAGTTCGTTAGGAACACATGCTGTCCATAAACTTGTACTTGAGTCTCGTCTGTAGAACAGGACGTCATTCTTCAGCAAATAATGCTGAAGAATGTCAACTGAGTTCTTGTCTTTCCACTTATGTTTGACCCTTAACACCTCTGGCTCTTTGTTCTGTTCGTGCGAAATGTTTGAAAAAGCTGTTGTTATGTAGTTTTCAAAATGAACTCCTCTTATGTAATATATACCAATTTGGTCTTCATCTGCACCGAACTTCATGTTACTTGGGGTTGCACCATGTGGACATCGGGAAAGAACACCTGCTAAGGTGTTTGACTGTCCTGGGATATGTTTTACACAAAAATCATAGTCTTCTAAGATTAAAATCCATCTAGCTAGCCTACCATGTGCCAACTCGCTTTGAATAAAAACTCAAGAGCTTTGTGATCTGTGTATACAATAGTTTTCCTCCTGAATAGCTAATATCTAAACTTTTGGAAACCCCACACTACCGCTAAAGCTTCCAGATCTGTAATGGAATAATTCCTCACAAATTTTGATAACACACGACTCGCAAATGCAGTGGTCCTATGCGTTAGCTATCCATCTTGTTCAAAGCGTTGAAATAGTACTACACCTAACCCAGAATTGGCGATGTCTGTGGCCATGCAAAAACCTTACGTAAGATCTGGGTGTTACAGTATCTGTGCTTCCGCTAACGCCTTTTCCAACTTCTGAAATTCTTGATCTGCAGTATCATCCCATATCCATGGAGTGTTTTTACCAGTTACACTGCATAATTTGGGTCTATACAGATGAACCTTTTAAAAAACGTTATGAGTCCCAGAAAGCCTCTGAGCATCTTCCTGTTATATGGTGTTACAAAATTTCTTATTCCCTCTGATTTTTCTGGGTTCAGTTTTATTCCCTGTGCAGATATGACATGTTCTAGGAAGTGTATGTGTTGTGTTCCAATTTTGGATTTTTCCAAGTTTACCACTACCCCATGTTCTTTAAGTTTTCTCAGTAAGGTACCCAGAATTTCATTATGTTTCTCCCACGATGACTCTGCTATGAGCAGTTTAACTACATATCAATTGCTCCTGTAACTCCTTAGGTAGAATACTTCCTAGACCTCGAATAAAAGCTGCAGATGAAATGTTCAATCCCAAGCGAAGTCTTTTAAACCTGTAACACCTTCCAAAAGCAGTAAATGTATTAAATTTCCTGCATTCAGGAGCTAATTGAATTTGCCATAAGGTATATCGTAAATCTAGTGATGAGAATACTTTTACATTATGAAATTTTTGAAGAAAATCTTCTAGTCTCTCAGAATGATCAGTTTCTGGAACTATGATTGTGTTAATTTGGCATGAATCTAACACCAAATGTATCGTTCCATCCTTTTTTTTTCACAACACGTAATGGGCTGTTATAAGTTGACAGGACCTGTTCAATAACACTAACTTGTTCCATCTCATTTAACTCCAAGAATACAGCATGCTGGTAACTCAGTGGGGTGTTACATGGTTCTACTCCAAAAGGATTATGGTCCTTAACCTCGAATCTGTATTGTGGATCTTTAAAAGCTCCAGATTTCGTTTCAGATACTCAGATACAATCACATGCTTGCGTAATATATCATGTAATTCCAACCTTCCCTGATCTGTTAACCCCTCTAGACTGTGTTTTTTTTTTTTTTTTTTTAGATCTCTATGTAAATGTCTTCAAGTATTCCCAAATCCATAGGCACTGGTTCATTCGTCCTTAGACATAGGGGATTATTCTGACAAGCAATATCTCCATCTACTTGCATTTGTAACTGTGTCAGGTTTTCCTCAAATTTTAAGGTGGTTTCTCCTAAAGTGACACTTCCTCTGCCCATATCCAGCACAGCTTTATGATGATTGAGGAAGTCCGCCCCGATAATCATATCGACTGGCGTCTTTGGTATTATGGCAAAATTTGTTTCTATTACATGACCCCGACAGTTAGATACAAGTCTTGTCTGCCTTGTGACGTTCGACGAACGTCTCATAATTGGTCTGCGTTAACGACAACACCCTTGACTGTTACACGAAGTATCGAACTTATCTCTGAAGTACTCTCGTCTTCGACTTCCTCCATTCAGATGTCCTCACTTACTTCGTAATTTAACCGATGTATGTGTGTTTGTTATGTCACAACTGGATATTTATGGACATCTATAGTTGCGTCATTTTCTATTAACATTTGATGGTCTTCATCCAGAGCTTGGGGAGAAATATTTCCCTTTTTTAAATTGTCCAACTTCATTCTTGCTCCTTCTAGATCAGCTTCTAAAGTAACCAATCTAGATTTTAAATCCTCATTTTCACACCTTGCTACTTCCTTTAAATTTGTCTCCTTGTCACACATCTGTGCAATCGTGTTTAACTGGGATTTTAGAGCCTGGCAAGTATTCCTTTAGTGTGACAGTACTTCACACTCAGATTCTGGGGAGTCGTCAGATTCTACGTTAAGTGTGTCTGTACTGGCACCTTGATTCAACTCGTTATCATATTTGTTATCTGCCGCTGAGAGTTGCAGATGCAAATTTTCAGCTGTGTCGTCATTTATTACGACGCTGTTTCCTGTGTCTGGTGTGATGTTTATGGGCCAAAATTGTATACATTTGAATCTGATTTACAGGACTGTTCACATACTTTATAACCTGGTTCGTTTTCCGATCCCGACCGGATATTTCCGCTGTTATTTTCCTCTCCATTATCGACTTGTTCTTATTGATTTTGTTTGTTTCCCCCAATCCACAATGCCTCACACTCTTTCTGCTTTTCTTCCAAAGTTTTGTGGAAGGATTTTAGTAGATTCTGTAGCGTATTGAACTTTTGATCGGGTGTACTTATCCATACTTCCTTCTTTTTTTCACCGAACGAGGTGGGGCAGTGGTTATCACACTCGACTCGCTTTCGGGAGGACGACGGTTCAATCCCACGTCCGGCCACCCTGATTTAGGTTTTCCGTGATTTCCCTAAATCGCTCCAGGCAGATGCGAGGATGGTTCCTTTCAAACGGCACGGCCGACTTCGTTCCCCATCCGTCCCTAATCCGATGAGACCTCGGTGTTTGGTCTCGTCCGCCAAACAACCCAACCCAAACCTTTTTTTCTCTGTGACCTGTATTAGCCGTATTTTGTCGGTTAATACTATTGTCTTGATCAGTCGCAGCGTCACAGGTTACAGTAGGTTATGTATTATCCTGCTGAAAAACATTTTTCGTCTGTGCTGAAACAAACATCTGCACCGTATACATTAATGCTTTTCGTAATCAAATGATTCATTACTAGGTAATGCTGGGAGTTCAACCCCATCGTCAGTGTCAATCGAACCTATCTCGTCCCAACACTTCAGTTGTGACTTCCTCCCTAATTGTAGTATCTGTACGGATACCTTTGATGATCTTTCTGTCGTTCCTGTTCCCAATTACGACTCTTGTACGTCACACCTTAACCTATTTACTGCTGCGGACGCCTTGTCATCCGTTTCTGCAGAAAGTGTGTTATCTGCTTGAACTTCTGCAATACCTAACGCCAGTCAATCCTCACGCTTCCCACGATTTGGTGGTCGTAATTCAACCTCCATCTGTGGTTCGTTTCTCCTGTAATCACCTGGAGTATTTGACTGTGGCTGCGTTCTCGCACCACCTCCCCATCTGCTTTCTCCCCATGGGCCTGCAGAACACTGATTAAAGTCAGTCTGTCGGTTATACCAAGTTCTCCAGTTTCCATTCCTGTTTTCGTCTATATTCCGCCTGTTCCAACCACTATTAAAACGATATCCGTTACCCTGTGGTCTAGTATTTCCACTACTCCCATTTCGGTAATTATTCCCATTTCGTCAAAAATTCAATCTCAGTCCTGGCCTACCATCGCTACCATTATTGTTATTCTCCTCACTATTACGTGTTCTTTCAGAATTACTCTGTCCTGGATCGCGACGTCTTTGAGTGTCGTTTTCATACATGAATTCTACTTCTCTCAAAACACATTTAAAAGTTTCTGCATTATTGCCTCCACGCCCTATCAAGGCTTGTTGATACTTCATTGGCAGTTTCGTTTTGCATATTTGAATCAGTTCTCCTTCGCTATATGGGTTATCTAAGTATTGGTTCCTCTTAGCCATATTCTCAAAGAACCTGACTGCTGTTTCCTCACGCGAATTTTCGAATGAGGCATTTTGTAATAATCCATATTTTATTCTCGTCTGAGCTTCAGAAGACCAATGTCTTGTTGTAAAGGCAGCTCTAAACGAATCATACGAATCGCAAGTGTCTACTGTCTTCTGCATAGTTTCAGCAACACTTCCCTCCATATGTGTGCAAATAAAATCTAACTTATGTTTCAATGGCCATTGTGTCGGTATTCCTACTTTGAATTGGTCAATAAATGTGCGGCAGTGGAGAATATTTGCATCTTCCTTGTAGTGCTGGTATTTCTGCACTGTAAGAAAGAGGTAATAATCAAAACCTCTCGCTTATCTTTGTGATGTAACTGCTCGGCTTTGAAGACTGGAATTCTGTCCTCGGTATGCGTCAGACCTACGCAAACGTGTGTAACTTGGTTCATTCTGTGACATTTGTGCCGTAGAATGACTTGCAGGTCTCATTGCAGAATATGCGTGCATAACGCCTGCTACCAGCTCTGTATCTTGACGTGTAAGCAATTCTGTCTCGTTAGACGCCGTGCAGTAACCCGTCGGTATTCGTCCTACAGGTTGTGGCGTTGCCGAACGCGTCTCTATGGTTTGATCAGCGTATGTCACACTTTGTGCTTGACGTACTGAATCTTGCTGCAAACCACACTCCTGTGTTCCCGATTGACGTGTTATTCTTTCTTGAACAAGTGGTCGCAATCCACACTGTTCCCTACGGTTAACGTGATGTTCTCGCATACGCTGGTTTGGACTAATTTCCCGTTCGCGGTTTTCGGTTTCGGACTGACATTCACATGTGCCTTTCCGTCTTACGTCAGACGTACTTTCGGGTACCCTTTCTGTCGTATTATCGGCAACTGTTGATTTTGCAGACTTCATAATAGTATCTACCGACACTAAAGTGGATTCTGTCGTCGTCTGCAAACTCCACACTAACGCTTTCTACGTCACCACGACTTCCGATTGAACGTTGGATCCCAGCCGTTGAAATTGGAGTTCGTTTTTCTCTTGAATTTTTAAAATACGAGCATCGAAATTCTATAATGCTGCTTTTGTCGTTCTTTTGTGAGACGTCTTCTCAACAATAACATGTTTCGCCTTCGTCGTCGCTTTGATCGCGAAAGCTTCGACCTGTTGTTTAACCTTTTTGACACTACGTTGCGTATGTTCACGCAACGTGATGATGTCTGTCTGGACAGTGTCGCCGGCCGAAGTGGCCGAGCGGTTGTAGGCGCTACAGTCTGGAAACCGCGTGACCGCTAAGGTCGCAGGTTCGAATCCTGCCTCGGGCATGGATGTGTGTGATGTCCTTAGGTTAGTTAGGTTTAAGTAGTTCTAAGTTCTAGGGGACTGATGACCTCAGATGTTAAGTCCCATAGTGCTCAGAGCCATTTGAACCATTTGAACAGTGTCAATGTCTGTTTTCAATTGTTTGTGCTCTGTAACGAGCGTCTGAAGGGTGATTTGCGCTTCCTTAGCTTCAGTTCGCATTTGATATTAAAAATCCTCATTAGCTCATTTAAATCTACGTTGTTCAAAAATGGCTCTGAGCACTGTGGGACTTAACTTCTGAGGTCATCAGTCCCCTAGAACTTATAGCTACTTAAACCTAACTAACCTAAGGTCTTCACACACATCCGTGCCCGAAGCAGGATTCGAATCTGCGACCGTAGCAGTCGCGCGGTTCCAGACTGTAGCATCTAGAACCGCTCGGCCACCAGGCCGGCAAATCTACATTGTCATAGCTAGTCAATCCACTGAGTTTCTGGAGAATAAACTTACTTTTTGAACCCCTGGAAAAACTCTCATGCTCTGAATGTGAGGGTAAGTTAGTACCCTAGCTTTTGATATTCAATGGTCAAATTGTACCCAAGTTGGAGTAAGCGAAATCTAGACTCAACATTTGCTGTGGCCTAATTTGCTATGGTACTATACCAAGCGGCATCTGTCGTGGCGTTGTCTCCGTGCTGGATCTGAAATGCTAATTCCCTACTCTGGCCTTGACTAAATTCACTCAGTCGCAAATTTCCTGCGATCCATATAATGGTAATCTTTCCCTAGTCGAAATAATGGCTATTGCACACTCACTATCGGTTGAAACGACGTGTACAGTTTCTTCGCCCTCAGAAATTCCCCCATTAACAATTAACTGCCGCTTTGCTATCTGTCGCCACAAGACGTGAAGAGTATTGTCTCACTTCACAGAAAGCAAAGCTCTCAACATCCTCGCTTACTTCCACACACTTGTGCCGTCCGCCACGAAACGGGAGAGAGATATAGAAATGTTAGGTTTTAAAATGCTTTTATATAATGAGGATCTCCCCACCGTGTCGGGTCTGTGTCGCCAAGGATGGCTTCAGCCAACACCGTCTCGCTAGAGGTTAATACATTTTTATTTTTCTTGCTGGGTCGCCGCCTAGCCCTGTTAATGACGTGGAGCCACTTACCATCGGTCCTGGCCTTATTTACATTATCCTTTCTGCAGTGAAGCTCGCCATTCTCTTGCTAAGTGGAAGTTTTATGATATCATTAACCACCTGCTCGGTTCGTCTCCAAAATGCGTTTCACTTTAACTTGTTTGTCCATGTCCATCCTTATTGGTAGAGATTGTTCTTTTAGTTTTCGGTACATGAGATTAACTGAACTGCAATTGCCTTTTGTTGGTATAATATAATAATTATTTTCTGAGGATCTCATACTGTATTGTCCTATCTTTATGAATCAAGCTAATGTAAGGTCTGTAAACTCCGGACACCTTACAACACAGCTATGCCAGTTATGCTTATCGTTTTGTTGTTAGGTTATTCAAACTTTTTACAAAGACGTTTAACTCATTGCTAGTGGCGAGAACGTGTTACTTGTGAACGGTATAATAGGCGTGAGTCTGAGAAGCGGATGTAATTTTTTTCTAATTTACTTCTTTCGTCTATGAGATGTATTCGCAAAGACACACGGTGTACTACATTTTTTGTGTTAGCAGAACAGCCAACACCGTGTTACGAGTGGAGGCCGAAATGCACGCGTTTTAGTTCACGCAGGCTGGCGTGAGGAGGGAAGAACTATACTGACGTGAGGTCTGGAACATGACAAGGAATGAGAATTCAGAAAGCGGACGTAATTAGCTTGATACTTAACTTTAATCCATTAATGACGAATGTCGCTCTTGAAGGTACATGATTCACAATATTATCTGTTCAGAATACATTCTTGAAGATAGTACTTATAGTAACTGAATATGGCGCCTTGCTAGGTCGGAGCAAATGACGTAGCTGAAAGCTATGCTAGACTGTTGTCTCTGCAGATGATAGCGTATGTAGACAGTGAACCATCGCTAGCAAAGTCGGCAGTACAACTGGGGCGAGTGCTAGGGAGTCTCTAGACTAGACCTGCCGTGTGGTGGCGCTCGGTCTGCAATCACTGATAGCGGCGACACGTGGGTCCGACGTATACTAACGGACCGCGGACGATTTAAATAAAGGCTACCAACTAGCAACTGAGGTAACTCCACAACATTACTCTTTACGATTCATTCAGCTGTTCCGACGTCTTGCTTTACGATTTGTGGACGGGTATTTCAAATTTGTGTTTTGACAGCAGAATTCAAGGATAAAGTGTCTGTATGTGTGTGTGTGTGTGTGTGTGTGTGTGTGTGTGTCAGTGATAGAGAGAGAGAGAGAGAGAGGCAGGGAGAGAGATAAAGAGAGAATGAAGAGCAGAATCATTGTCCCCAAACAAAATTAAACGTCGTTTCGATAAAGAAACTTGCCCTCATCTTTAGACGTCTTCTGGTGAACGAACAACATTAAACATGTACTCTCCTCCATCGATATTACGCTGTAATATGTCAGCAGTAGTCGAAGAGTGTGACTGGAAAAGCCGTGAACACTATCAAAATAGTAATACAAATACACACCTTGGTATATACATTACAGGGTGATTCATCTGGCCCTGTCGATGTCGATTTATGCAGCTTGGAATGTTGTATCTGCCGTTCAAAAACAACGCGTGAGGTTTCCCTATTCTCTTGCCCGTTACGCGCAAGCTATTAGTCCTACAGAAAAAATAAACAGAATGTTTCGTAGGACACTTAAAGTAGTTAAAGTTTGTAGCGAAAACCATTTTGGTCAGAGGCTGAAGTTTTCGAGTTATTCGAGAAATCTACACATAAGCTACCTCTAAACGTACCTCGCCCCCCCCCCCCCCCCACTTCTCCGGCCGGCCGGTGTGGCCGAGTGGTTCTCAGTCTGGAACCGCGCGACCTCTACGCTCGCAGGTTCGAATCCTGCCTCGAGCATGGATGTGTGTGATGTCCTTAGGTTAGTTAGGTTTAAGTAGTTCCAGGTTCTAGGGGACTGATGACCTCAGATGTTAAGTCCCATAGTGCTCAGAGCCATTTGATCGATTTGAACCCCCCCCCCCCCCCCTAATCACATTCAGCCCCCACGGGATATCTAGTATGCTGTTCATTGCACTCCCTCCGCCCACTGCACAAAAATATCTGAATTATTCCTGATACTCGACCTTCTGTAGTCGCTATTTAATGGCCAATTACGCCACCAGCATAGTCAGACGTTTCTTAAACAGGGCTAATTTAAACGTACCAGTAAGAATAACGGAAGAAAAACGGCTTTCGTAAACGTTACACAACAAGTAATTAAGTAGACCCTTACAAGAACAGTAATTTCGTAGTCAGAAGGTCTGACGAATCCAACGATGTAGTTGCCTATTTTATGCTCTTAAAATTCACAAAAGTGTTGGATAAGATTTACACAAACGTCAATTTTACAATTTGTAAGTGCTCAACTAGGTCGGTATAACAACCCTAGGCAATGAAGATCAAGCGAAAGTCGAATATGGAAAATAATCCGTGCAGTGGCAAATTTATTCTGCAGTGGTAAGAGGGAGTGCCGTTAACAACACAACAGAAATCCTCATCTGTGGGGCTGAACGTGGAAGTGAGGGAGTGTTTGATGCTCACTTTTGTACGTTTCCTTGAATGTTTCGAAAGCTACAGCCTCTACCAAAAAGGTATCCCATTGCAAAAATTATGTTGTTGTTGTTGTCTTCAGTCCTGAGACAGGTTTGATGCAGCTCTCCATGCTACTCTATCCTGTGCAAGCTTCTTCATCTCCCAGTACTTACTACAACCTACATCCTTCTGAATCTGCTTAGTGTATTCATCTCTTGGTCTCCCTCTACGACCTTTACCCTCCATGCTGCCCTCCATTACTAAATTGGTGATCCCTTGATGCCTCAGAACATGTCCTACCAACCGATCCCTTCTTCTAGTCAAATTGTGCCGCAAACTTCTCTTCTCCCCAATCCTATTCAACACCTCCTCATTAGTTACGTGATCTTCCCATCTAATCTTCAGCATTCTTCTGCAGCACCACATCTCGAAAGCTTCTATTCTCTTCTTGTTCAAACTATTTATCGTCCATGTTTCACTTCCATACATGGCTACACTCCATACAAATACTTTCAGCAATGATTTCCTGACACTTAAATCTATACTCGATGTTAATAAATTTCTCTTCTTCAGAAACGCTTTCCTTGCCATTGCCAGTCTTCATTTTATATCCTCTCTACTTCGACCATCATCAGTTATTTTGATACCCAAATAGCAAAACTCCTTTACTACTTTAAGTGTCTCATTTCCTAATCTAATTTCCTCAGCATCACCCGATTTAATTCGACTGCATTCCATTATCCTCGTTTTCCTTTTGTTGATGTTCATCTTATATCTTCCTTTCAAGACACTGTCCATTCCGTTCAGCTGCTCTTCCAAGTCCTTTGCTGTCTCTGACACAATTACGACGTCATCGGCGAACCTCAACGTTTTTATTTCTTCTCCATGGACTTTATTACCTACTCCGAATTTTTCTTTTGTTTCATTTACTGCTTGCTCAATATGCAGATTGAATAACATCGGGGACAGGCTACAACCCTGTCTCACTCCTTTCCCAACCACTGCTTCCCTTTCATGCCCCTCGACTCTTATAACTGCCATCTGGTTTCTGTACAAATTGTAAATAGCCTTTCGCTCCCTGTATTTTACACCTGCCACCCTCAGAATTTGAAAGAGAGTATTCCACTCAACATTGTCAAAAGCTTTCTCTAACTCCACAAATGATAGAAATGTAGGTTTGTCTTTCCTTGATCTATTTTCTAAGATAAGTCGTAGGGTCAGTATTGCTTCACATGTTCTAACATTTCTGTGGAATCCAAACTGATCTTCGTCGAGGTCGGCTTCTACTAGTTTTTCCATTCGTCTGTAAAGAATTCGCGTTAGTATTTTGCAGCTGTGACTTATTAAACTGATAGTTCGGTAATTTTCACATCTGTCAACACCTGCTTTCTTTGGGATTGGAATTATTATATTCTTTTTGAAGTCTGAGGATATTTCGTCTGTCTCATACATCTTGCACACAAGATGGTAGAGTTTTGTCAGGGCTGGCTCTCCCAAGGCCGTCAGCAGTTCCAATGGAATGTTGTCTACTCCCGAGGCCTTGTTTCGACGCAGGTCTTTCAGTGCTCTGTCAAACCCTTCACGCAGTATTATATCTCCCATTTCATCTTCATCTACATCCTCTTCCATTTCCATAATATTGTCCTCAAGTACATCGCCCTTGTGAAGACCCTCTATATACTCCTTCCACCTTTCTGCTTTCCCTTCTTTGCTTAGAACTGGGTTTCCACCTGAGCTCTTGATATTCATACAAGTGGCTCTTTTTTCTCCAAAGGTCTCTTTAATTTTCCTGTAGGCAGTATCTATCTTACCCCTAGTGAGATAAGTCTCTACATCCTTAGATTTGTCCTCTAGCCATGCCTGCTTAGCCATTTTGCACTTCCTGTCGATCTCATTTTTGAGACGTTCGCATTCCCTTTTGCCTGCTTCATTTACTGCGTTTTTATACTTTCTCCTTTCATCAATTAAATTCAATATTTCTTCTGTTACCCAAGGATTTCTACTAGCCCTCGTCTTTTTACCTACTTGATCCTCTGCTGCCTTCACTACTTCATCCCTCAGAGCTACCCATTCTTCTTCTACTGTATTTCTTTCCCCTATTCCTGTCAATTGTTCCCTTATGCTCTCCCTGAAACTCTGTACAACCTCTGGTTGAGTCAGTTTATCCAGCTCCCATCCCCTTAAATTCCCACCGTTTTGCAGTTTCTTCAGTTTTAATCTACAGTTCATAACCAATAGATTGTGGTCAGATTCCACATCTGCCTCTGGAAATGTCTTACAATTTAAAACCTGGTTCCTAAATCTCTGTCTTACCATTATATAATCTATCTGATACCTTCTAGTATCTCCAGGATTCTTCCATGTATACAACCTTCTTTTATGACTCTTGAACCAGGGGTTAGCTATGATTAAGTTATACTCTGTGCAAAATTCTACCAGACGGCTTCCTCTTTCATTTCTCTTCCCCAGTCCATATTCACCCACTATGTTTCCTTCTCTCCCTTTTCCTACTCTCGAATTCCAATCACCCATGACTACTAAATTTTCGTCTCCCTTCACTACCTGAATAATTTATTTTACCTCATCATACATTTCATCAATTTCTTCATCATCTGCAGAGCTAGTTGACATATAAACTTGTACTACTGTAGTAGGCATGGGCTTCGTGTCTATCTTGTCCACAGTAATGCGTTCACTATGCTGTTGGTAGTAGCTTACCCGCACTCCTATTTTTTTATGCATTATTAAACCTAGTCCTGCATTACCCCCATTTTAATTTTGTATTTATAACCCTGTATTCACCTGACCAAAAGTGTTGTTCCTCCTGCCACCGAACTTCACTAATTCCCACAATATCTAACTTTAACCTATCCATTTCCCTTTTTAAATTTTCTAGCCTTCCTGCCCGATTAAGGGATCTGACATTCCACGCTCCGATCCGTAGAACGCCAGTTTTCTTTCTCCTGATAACGATGTCCTCTCGAGTAGTCCCCGCCCGGAGATCCGAATGGGGGACTATTTTACCTCCGGAATATTTTACCCAAGAGGACGCCATCATCATTTAACAATACAGTAAAGCTGCATGCCCTCGAGAAAAATTACGGCTGTAGTTTCCCCTTGCTTTCAGCCGTTCGCAGTACCAGCACAGCAAGGCCGTTTTGGTTAGTGTTGCAAGGCCAGATCAGTCAATCAATCAGACTGTTGCCCCTGCAGCTACTGAAAAGGCTGCTGCCCCTTTTCAGGAACCACACGTTTGTCTGGCCTCTCAACAGATACCCCTCCGTTGTGGTTGCACCTACGGTACGGCCATCTGTATCGCTGAGGCACGCAAGCCTCCCCACCAACGGCAAGGTCCATGGTTCATGGGGGTAGGTACAAAATTTAACTACATCAAATTCCTTACAAAAATGTTGTGTTCTTTATTTCTGTATGACTAATAGTAGTTCGTGTGTGGCGTGCGAGAGAATATGAAAATCATGCATGTGCTTTATGAACGCCAAATATAAGATCGTGGGTTCCATAAAGTGACTTCGGTAGGAGTAGCTGAATCACATCGTTCCTCCATTAGAGTATGCTATTGTGGTGTCATCTCCCAAACATATGTAGTGTTTTCATTGAAGCCCCACAGCTTCATTTACAACTTCCGTTTAGTTTCTCTATATACGACTTTCTCTAAGTGAAGCTGTAAATCACTATAACAACTGGGAATCGTAAAGCATTCTCATCAACTCCTGCAATATAATGTGTGATCAAAAAGTCAGTATAAATTTGAAAACCGAATAAATCACGGAATAATGTAGATAGAGAGGTACAAATTGACACACATGCTTGGAATGACATGGGGTTTTATTAGAACCAAAAAAATACAAGAGTTCAAAAATTTCCGACAGAAGGCGCTTCATCTGATCAGAATAGCAATAATTAGCATAACAAAGTAAGACAAAGCAAAGATGATGTTCTTCACAGGAAATGCTCAATATGTCCACCATCATTCCTCAACAATAGCTGTAGTCGAGGAATAATGTTGTGAACAGCACTGTAAAGCGTGTCCAGAGTTATGGTGAGGCATTGGCGTCGGATGTTGTCTTTCAGCATCCCTAGAGATATCGGTCGAGCACGATACACTTGCGACTTCAGGTAACCCCAAAGCCAATAATCGCAGGGACTGAGGTCTGGAGACCTGGGAGGCCAAGCATGACGAATGTGGCGGCTGAACACACGATCATCACCAAACGACGCGCGCAAGAGATCTTTCACGCGTCTAGCAATATGGGGTGGAACGCCATCCTGCTTAAACATCGTACGTTCCAGCAGGTGTTTATCAGCCAGGCTGGGGATGATGTGATGCTGTAACATATCGGCGTACCTTTCACCCGTCACGGTAACAGTTACAAAACTAGAATCACGCATTTCCTCGAAGAAAAAAGGACCGATAACGGTATATGTGGTAAATCCAACCCATACCGTGACTTTCTCGTCGTGCAATGGAGTTTCCACGACAGTTCTAGGATTTTGGGTAGCCCAAATTCTGCAGTTGTGGGCGTTGACAGATCCTCGGAGCGTGAAATGAGCTTCGTCGGTCCACAATACGTTACTCAACCAATCGCAATCTTCCACCATCTTTTGAAACGCCCACACCGCAAATGCCCTCCGCTTCACTAAATCGCCAGGTAACAGTTCATGATGCCGATGGATTTTGTACGGATAGCATCGGAGGGTACGCCTAAGTGCCAACCAAACAGTAGTGTTTGGAATTCCGGTGCGACGTGCGACTGCACGAGCGCTGACTTCCCCATGCATAGACGAACCCGCGACAGTCTCCATTTCTTCCTGAACTGTCTCAGCAGCAATCCGCCTTGTGCTCGGTCGGCCACTACGGGGTCTATCGTCTAAACAACCCGTGGCTTCGAACTTCGGAATCATTCTCGCCACAGCTGCGTTTGTCAGCGGACCTTTACCCGTTCGAATCCCCTTCCTATGGCAATAGGATCGTAACGCGGAACTAGCACATTCCCCATTCTGATAATACTGCTTCACTAAAAGCGCCTTTTCAGGTAACGTCTACGTGCTGCGACTGTTGGCGCATCTGATTCTCTCTCTCATTACAGCTCCTTTTATACACGATTGTCATTCGCAGTCACTGACGTTTTGCTGTCCAGCGCCATCTGCCGGACATTTTGTGAACTTTTTTTTTGTTATAATAAAACCCCATGTCATTCCAAGCATGTGTGTTAACATTTACCTCTCTATCTACATTATTCCGTGGTTTATTAAGTTTTCAAATTTATACTGACTTTTTCATCACGTGGTACGGACATTCTAAGTTCCCTGCAATATTGTACTCTCTAAGACAAAAAAAAAATAAAATTAAAAAAAAAATTAACCACAAAGGTATTATCTAAATGTGACGGAATTCGGTTTATGTGATGAACATGTACAGACAAACAAATGATTCAAAATTGTTAGCCACCCCTTGGCCAACGACGGGGGAAGAAAGCACGACTGATATCCCCTCTCGCCTTCTATCGCGGTGCCGGGATGGAGGTGCTACACCGAAGTTCTTGAAATGTAAGCGCCTATTCACCACCACCCAAGAACTTCGTATCTACGACAGAATGGAACGAGCGTTTCTTCGTAAGCGAATTCATACATCACGGAGAGACTTGGCAAGAACGGATAAGGAACTTTTGGACATTTTCTATCAACTAAGGGGCAGAATGCATCGAGACGACTGGGACAAGATCGACAGCACCACTCACAGGAGCATGCAGAACGAACTCGACCGCTGCACTGAGCAACAGAAGAAAAAGATGTCGGAAGCAGACTGACAGGGCGATTCCCGACATGTCACGCACAGTGGTCAACCTCACTGAATGACAACTGATCGAAGAGGAAGTGTCTGGGGAGGGAATGTCGCTATCATCCCGAGAACTACACCTATGGAGGACATCGTTTCTAATACCGAAGCGTCAATCGGACCCTTCCTTGTGAAAGAGCGGAGAAAATACGCACTGAAACAGACAGGGTACTGCGCCGAGCAAAACCACCAGCTTGCAACCTGAAGAAAGAAGAGGTACAAGCTATTAAGAATCTTAAAGTCGACAAGAGCATATTGGTACTTCCTGCCGGTACGAGTAATGCGACCGTTGTATTAAGACTGGAGATAATGAGCAGAAGACCCGGGAGCTATTAGATCCGCCGACGTACCGAAAAGTAAACGCAGATCCGACGCAGCGTATCACATGGAATACGAGTCGGTTAATCAAGGCGCCTTCTCTGCCGGCAGACATACGGAGGAACCAGTGCAACACAGAAGCCCTACCACCTCGGCTGTGTGGATTACCTAAGATGCATAAGAACAACGTTCTACTAAGACCGATTGTTAGCGCTCCTAGCTCACCGACGTATAAGCTGGCAAATCACTTGATCTCTCTGCTCCAGCCGCACGTGGGAAAGGCTGACACACACAACACACATGAGGAACTGAGGACATTTCATTGAGAAGTTGAATAAACTGAAACTTGCATAAAGCGACATCCTGGTCAGCTCTGATATTGTTTCTTTGTTTAGGAAAGTGTTACTCAGTGACTCTCTGGAGCACATCGGTTCTATTTTTCCGCAAGGCATCACAAAGCTCTTTCCTATATGTCTCACCACAAGCTACACTCCTGGAAATGGAAAAAAGAACACATTGACACCGGTGTGTCAGACCCACCATACTTGCTCCGGACACTGCGAGAGGGCTGTACAAGCAATGATCACACCCACGACACAGCGGACACACCAGGAACCGCGGTGTTGGCCGTCGAATGGCGCTCGCTGCGCAGCATTTGTGCACCGCCGCCGTCAGTGTCAGCCAGTTTGCCGTGGCATACGGAGCTCCATCGCAGTCTTTAACACTGGTAGCATGCCGCGACAGCGTGGACGTGAACCGTATGTGCAGTTGATGGACTTTGAGCGAGGGCGTATAGTGGGCATGCGGGAGGCCGGGTGGACGTACCGCCGAATTGCTCAACACGTGGGGCGTGAGGTCTCCACAGTACATCGATGTTGTCGCCAGTGGTCGGCGGAAGGTACACGTGCCCGTCGACCTGGGACCGGACCGCAGCGACGCACGGATGCACGCCAAGACCGTAGGATCCTACGCAGTGCCGTAGGGGACCGCACCGCCACTTCCCAGCAAATTAGGGACACTGTTGCTCCTGGGGTATCGGCGGGGACCATTCGCAACCGTCTCCATGAAGCTGGGCTACGGTCCCGCACACCGTTAGGCCGTCTTCCGCTCACGCCCCAACATCGTGCAGCCCGCCTCCAGTGGTGTCGCGACAGGCGTGAATGGAGGGACGAATGGAGACGTGTCGTCTTCAGTGATGAGAGTCGCTTCTGCCTTGGTGCCAATGATGGTCGTATGCGTGTTTGGCGCCGTGCAGGTGAGCGCCACAATCAGGACTGCATACGACCGAGGCACACAGGGCCAACACCCGGCATCATGGTGTGGGGAGCGATCTCCTACACTGGCCGTACACCACTGGTGATCGTCGAGGGGACACTGAATAGTGCACGGTACATCCAAACCGTCATCGAACCCATCGTTCTACCATTCCTAGACCGGCAAGGGAACTTGCTGTTCCAACAGGACAATGCACGTCCGCATGTATCCCGTGCCACCCAACGTGCTCTAGAAGGTGTAAGTCAACTACCCTGGCCAGCAAGATCTCCGGATCTGTCCCCCATTGAGCATGTTTGGGACTGGATGAAGCGTCGTCTCACGCGGTCTGCACGTCCAGCACGAACGCTGGTCCAACTGAGGCGCCAGGTGGAAATGGCATGGCAAGCCGTTCCACAGGACTACATCCAGCATCTCTACGATCGTCTCCATGGAAGAATAGCAGCCTGCATTGCTGCGAAAGGTGGATGTACACTGTACTAGTGCCGACATTGTGCATGCTCTGTTGCCTGTGTCTATGTGCCTGTGGTTCTGTCAGTGTGATCATGTGATGTATCTGACCCCAGGAATGTGTCAATAAAGTTTCCCCTTCCTGGGACAATGAATTCACGGTGTTCTTATTTAAATTTCCAGGAGTGTATTTCATGTAGAATGGAAATTTCTACGAACAGCTGGAAGGCGTCGCCATGGGTAGTCCTCTTAGTCCAGAGGTGGCAAATTTCTTCATGGAACATTTCGAAGCACGGCACTGGACTTGGCACCTTGTAAAAGTAAGGTGTGGTACAGATATGTCAGCCGGCCGAGGTGGCCGAGCGGTTCTAGGCGCTACAGTCCGGAACCGCGGGACTGCTACGGTCGCAGGTTCGAATCCTGCCTCGGGCACGGATGTTTGTGATGTCCTTAGGTTAGTTAGGTTTAAGTAGTTCTAAGTTCTAGGGGACTGATGACCTAAGATGTTAAGTCCCATAGTGCTCAGAGCCATTTGAACAGAAATGTCGGTGATACTTTCGTTGTGTGGAGCCATGGTGAAGAACAGGTCGGTGACTTCCTAAGACACTTGAACAACCTCCATGCCAAAATAAAATTTGTGATGGAAGTACAAAAGGACAAAAAACTACCTTTTCTAGATGTGCTGGTCACAAGGGATTGTAAAAACTTGGGACACAGCGTACATCGAAAACCGCCACACAGGGAATGGTACCTACACAAACTATCAAACCACCACCTGAGCCAGAAAAGAGGGATGACTAATACGCTGGTAACGCAAGACGAATACGTGAGCCGCAGCACCTTAAACGCGAAATGCAACACCAGGAAAGTGTCCTGAGGAGCAACGGGAGGTCCACAAATTATACTAGAAGTGTAGCAGAACCAAACACTCGGCGAAGTGACAAATCAGAAAAAGAAACGTCGGGTACGGCCTTTCTGCAACACATTCTCAGGGTGACGGACAGAAATGCACAGACAAGGCGTAAAGACCATTTCCAGAACGACAAAGAAGATCAAAGGATGTGTTAGATCGGCAAAGGAGAAAAGGGACCCACTTGCAAAGTCAGAATATACCTCGTACCGTACACATGTGGAAACGTTTATGTTAGTATAACTGAACGGTCAGGCAACACCAGGATCGCAGAATATTAGCGACATTGCAGGATGGGGCAGGTGGAGAAATCGGCCGTGGCAGAGCACGCGTTGTGTGAGTCCGACCACGCAGTAAAATTCGCCGACTAAGTGCTGGCTGTAGAGAAGAACTATCACACCTGATTGTTCAGAGAAACTACATACATAAACACGAGAATAGCTTCAACAGAAAGAAGAGAACCTCAAGGTAAACGGATCCCGGCTTCCCGTGCTGCAGCGGACGACCGTCGCAAGTAGCAAGAGGAGAGGCGTGCCGGAAATGAGCGCGGAGATAGACAATAAATGTCGTGTGACTAGGGCCTCCCGTCGGGTAGACCGTTCGCCGGGTGCAAGGCTTTCTATTTGACGCCACTACGGCGACTTGGGTGTCGATGGGGATGAAATGATGATGATTAGGACAACACAACACCTAGTCCCTGAGCAGAGAAAATCTCCGGCCCACCCGGGAATCGAACCCAGGACCTTAATATTGGCATTCTGTCGCGCTGACCACTCAGCTACCGGGGGCGGACACCACGGAGATGCCCTTGGACGTTGGCGCGGCAGGTACTTATAGTCGGCGGCCGCGAGCTCGGCTCCAGTCGACCACCAGTAATGGAGGGTGAAAGTCTGACAATGCCAGCCACACGTTCTGGCGAAACGTTAGAAAAATTCTCGGACGAACGTCGGTCGAATAACCCGAGACAGAAGTCAACAGGCAGTTTGTTCAACAAATTACTACAATTTCAGAAAAAACTGGATGATTTATTCAAGAAAAAGAGCTTCACAATTTTAAGCAAGTCAATAACGCGTTGATCCACTTCTGGCTCTTATGCAAGAAGTTATTGATTGATAGAGTAGTTTGATGTCCTCCTGAGGGATATCGTGCCAAATTCTGTCCAAAATCCGTAGCTGGTTGGAGAACCCTGCCCATAATGCTCCATACATTCTCGATATGGGTGCTCCGGCGACTTTGCTGGCAAAGGTGGGGTTTTGCAAACAGGAAGACAAGCAATAGAAACTCTTGCCGCGTGCAGGAGAGCATTATCGTTCTGAAATTCAAGCCAAGGATAGCTCACCAACAAAAGGGGCGTAGAATATCGTCGACATACCGCTGCGCTGTAAGGGTGCCACAAATGACAAGGGGTCCTTCTATGAAGAGAAGTGGTACCCCAGACCACCACTCCAAGGTGTCAGCCCATAAAGCAGGTGACAGTTTGGTATCCCATCGCTGTCCAGGGCGTCTCCAGACACATCTTCATTTATTGTCGGGGCTAGTTCGAAGCGGAACTCATCACTGAACACAATTCCTTGCCGAATACGTGTCAGCAATGGGGTATCGCCAGCCATATGTGCCAAGAATCAGGAGCGATTGTCTGGAATGCCATTTCTTTTCATAGCAGGAGCCCCTTGGGTTGTCTTCTGTGACAGCCATATAGCACTGCGGTACCTCGATGATATTCTACGCCCCGTTGTGTTACCCTTGATGGTAAACCGTCCTGGTGTGGGGGGGGGGGGGGGGGGGGGGAGGACAGTTCAGCGAGGTACTGCCCACCCACACTTGGCGAGAATTTTTGCTGCTTGTCTTCGTGTTTGCCAGACCCTACATTTGCTAGCATGGACGCCCAATCTTTCCCCATATGAGAACGTTTGTAGCTGCCCAAGGCACTGAAGCATCTCTAACGCACCAGTTGGACGGAATTTGTTTATCTGTTTTATCTTTACACGTGACATCACATACACTCTCATCTACCGATTTCCGTCTCATTCGGACAGTACCTTAGTGGTACGTTGGTTCTTCTTTTTTCGTTAGAGTGTAGATACTCTTCTGGTTATTTAACGATGAGGAAACCGAGAGCTGGACGTCACACGTCATGAGATCAGTGTGACTACAGTGCCAAATGGGGCTAGGCTTGCAGCATAAGGCATTTGAAGGAATCGGAAAAGACACGTGAGTGTTTATCAATGAGCTGTTACAGTGCGCTGTGTTGGTGGTTCCATTACAGCATGGCCCAGGGACAATATTCCATTTACTTCACATGGGGAAAAATCATTGGGAAACTGGAAGAAGTGTGATGTGCTACAGGTTTAGGCGAGAAGTTTCGTACTTCTCACACCAGTTTCTTGTGTGTGGGGAGGATTCCAAAACATAGGGGCCGGCCGAAGTGGCCGAGCGGTTAAAGGCGCTACAGTCTGGAACGGCACGACCGCTACGGTCGCAGGTTCGAATCCTGCCTCGGGCATGGATGTGTGTGATGTCCTTAGGTTAGTTAGGTTTAAGTAGTTCTAAGTTCTAGGGGACTGATGACCTCCGATCTTAAGTCCCATAGTGCTCAGAGCCATTTTGAACCAAAACATAGGGACTGCTGAACCAAGGAGGGGACGTCATGGGCCATGGTGAACTGCAGAAGCAGAGGATCGCTACTTTGTGCAACAAGCAAGAAAGGGTCCTCGTCAAACAGTGGGATCAATTGCCACAACATATATAGCAGGACTGCAAGGCAGGAAATACCAGACTCCACAGTGACACACCAAAAGCTTGGAGCTGGTCACTTAACCTGTAGACCAGTACATTGTGTTCCGTTGACACACGCACATCAGTGAAACTGTTTGCGACGGGGCTAAGAGCATAGAGACTGGACCAATAGGGCGTGAAGTACCGTTCTCTTCTCAGATGAGTACGGATTCAGCTGAGCAGAGATTTTGGATGTACCAATATATGGCGAGAGATGGGGACAAGTAATGCTACCAGAAACACTGTCGAACGTTATCCTTTTAGTTGTCCAAGTGTTATGGTGGCGGGAGAGGATTAATGTATGTACTGACCTCCAAATCTTTGAACACAAAACACTAACCAGTCAACAGGGGTGCTTTAGTCCCTTCATTTTTATGGGTGAGAATGTGTGACAGCATCCAACAATGCAAGTGTGCAAGTGGAGGAGCCCTCAGAACGTGAGAATATTGGGCGAAAGAACTCGTCTGCTCATCCCATCGAGCACACGTGGGATGCGTTGCGGAGAGGTCCACATGCACCGAACAGCATCCAGCGACGTTGGAGGAATGGAATCCCCTGAAACAATAGCTCCTTGCCAACCTTGTGCCAAGTATGGAAGGACATCACAGAGCATGCGTTATTAACTGTGGTGAACACACACACGCTATGAACCGTGTCCCACTTTTTGTAATGGCCAGGGAAGCGTCGTAAATCGCGGTGACTTCGATGTAATTATTGTCTTTCAATAAAAGTGTCATGTCTGTTTGTCTCATTGGGTATTTCTCTGAGATACCTTCTTGACTATAGCAATTATTTCTATGCATGATCCAAGTTTCATGGAGTTATGTCACATGCGAGTGACACATGATGTGAAAGTTACTTTCGTCCTTAAATTTTGCACACCAGTGTATTACAACGGTTCGAGAATGATTCGTCATTCGTCTATCAAAATATAGATACGTGCTGTCATCTCCCTCCTAATTTTAGTGTAACCTTATTTGATAGCATACCTTTACATTATTTATTCCACCCACGCACTTTGAAATTTGACATCTACTGCATCTGCCACTGCTACAGGTCCGTATTTAAAGAGAAAATCATGATTGGCAGCTGAATGTTCTATGCATGCAGGCTTAAGCAGAGAATGAAAAGTTGTACCAAGACCGGGGTTCGAACCAAAGTCGCCTGCAGATGGGCCTAGAACTACGCCATCCTCGCCTAGTGGCTTCGTGCAACTGCTCAGACTAACCTACCACGCCTCTAGATGAGATGCCTGAAACTTATCTCTGGAGCCATATATAGTTTCATTTGAGTAAAGGACCTATGTCTGCCTTTCAGGCAGGATCCCCCATTTTGTTCGATACTGAGATGCTAATACAACACGATTAAGGAGACTCTGCGATGTTGTTTTATTTTAGGGGGATTGCCAGGAGGGCTGAGAGGTGAATGGGAACTTAGATTCAGGAGGGAAGCATGGTAGCGTAGTCCATGCAGTTGTGCACGACTGCTGTGCCACGATGGTGTAGTGGTTAGCGTTTCATTATAGATGTCTGAGACTTGAAAATGTCTCTGGAGCCATATATAGTTTCATTTGAGAAAAAAAGCTATTTCATGAACGAATTCAACACATCAGTTACATTTTGGTTGTAATGAGAGAACTTCTGCAACGTCTATCATTTATCGCCCATCCGTATTCCGTTTCCGAACGATGCGTGGAAAGCATTAAGTGTCGGTAAAACTCTATGTATTAGCTCTAATTCTTCGGATTTTCTCGTTACGATCACTTCTCCGATAGTATGCTGGAGGAAGTAATATGCTCTCCACAACATAGTGTACTGGTTGCCCCAGGGAGAATAATATTTATTCTTATGGAAGAATTACGAACAGTGCCATGAATTTAGACAGTTATGATTCTTGAAAGAAATGCAAAAAAAAGTGCAGAAAAAAATATTTATCATTATTTATCATTCAACGTAATTGTATTTCAAAAATGTCGATTTATTATGTGTATTACTATTTGTTCTATGTTAAAAATATTAATAGCTGTGAAAAAGTAGAATGATTTTATATAATTACTTACTTTGATCTTGATCTTGGATAATGATAGACGTGAGAGACATTGTAAGTGTACTTACATTGCACTTTGGTGAAATATATGTGTTTATTTGCTCTTAAAACCTCTGTTTATGTATCCTTAGCATCCCTACATCTTGGAAAACTAACGACTTTTTTTTCAGATTAACAGAACGCGCAATACGGCGCGAGCCTATGAATGATTGTTGTCGGCCATTTGCACGGCCGCAACGTCTTATTTGAATATTGCCAATATTAAACGGCACAGAGCTGTGTTAAGGGAACTATGCCCGTGGTTCAGGTCGCAAAAAATCGATTTTCGGTTTTCATCATGTTTCGACAGATTAAGGTTTTATTTAAGTACCCTGAAAAGGATTCTCCTGAAAGAAAATTTTTTTTGGAGCATTTAAAGAGCATTTTCCTACCACTTGTTTTTATGTGCCAGGCCCACTTTTCTGTCACCCGCTGTCAACCCACCCATTGTCAACTCTAAGCCATATGGAGAAGCCATTATTAGCAAATGTGTAGGCCATGTTCAAAAACTTTTGGGAACAAGGCTGAGAAAACTATTGATATGAGAGGAAAAAAATTAGAACACGGAAAGTTGTTGACCGGACAGGGTCGGTTAACTAAAACTGAAATAGAAAACTTGCAGGTATAATATGGGCAGGCAATTAGGAGAAATTAAGAAAAAAATATTTAAATGTGTGTGAAATCTTATGGGACTTAACTGCTAAAGCCATCAGTTCCTAAGCTTACACACTACTTAACCTAAATTATCCTAAGGACAAACACACACACACATGCCCGAGGGAGGACTCGAACCTCCGCCGGGTCCAGCCGCACAGTTCATGATTGCAGCGCCGCAGACCGCTCGGCTACTCCCGCGCGGCCAAATAAAGAAAATCTGGAGACAATGAGGAGAGATATTTGGGCCATATTCTTCCATAAGTCCTCTACTGATGATAAGCCATGTCATGGATTGTGTCCATCAGGAGAAAATTCGTGGTACAAATAAAATAGGGCTCAGACAACTGGAGAATCTTATTCTCACCAGTATTCTCTTCCTGCTGCTGTTATTACAGCAATTAAACCTATTTTCAGAGACTTGGCTCATCCTGACGTTCTAAGGAAATGCCTGCATGGGCACACACAGAACCCAAATGAATGTTTCAACAGCATAATTTGGAGCCGCCTTCCTAAAACTGTATTTGTAGGCATACATACAATGAAACTAGGAGTTCATGATGCTGTTATTACGTTCAATAGTAGCAATATTGGAAAGTGTTGGGTACTGAAAAACCTGGGAATTAATCCTGGTGAAAATATGATCACTGGGCTGCAACTTTGCGATAAAATGAGGATAGCCGATGCAGACAGGTCTGCATCTAATATGGCCAAGAAAGCAAGACAAACATCCAGGAAGGTGAAAAAGAAGCTGGAAGACCTGCTAGAGCGCTTACCAACTACGACTGACAGAGGACATCGGAAAAGTAAAGGAGGGCAGCTCGTTTTGTATTATCGCGAAAGAGGGGAGAGAGTGTCGTGGATATGAAAAGCGAGTTCTTTCTCCGATGAGTGTGAAAATATTCTACACTTCTGGCCATTAAAATTGCTACACCACGAAGATGACAGACGCGAAATTTAACCGAAAGGAAGAAGATGCTGTGATATGCAAATGATTAGTTTTTCAGAGCATTCACACAAGGTTGGCGCCAGTGGCGACACCTACAACGTGCTGACATGAAGAAAGTTTCCAACCGATTTCTCATACACAAACAGCAGTTGACCGGCGTTGCCTGGTGAAATGTTGTTGTGATGCCTCGTCTAAGGAGGAGAAATGCGTACCATCACGTTTCCGACTTTGATAAAGGTCGGATTGTAGCCTACAACGATTGCGGTTTATCGTATCGCGACACTGCTGCTCGCGTTGGTCGAGATCCAATGACTGTTAGCAGAATATGGAATCGGTGGGTACGAAGGGTAATACGGGCCGCCGTGCTGGATCCCAACGGCCTCGTATCATTAGCAGTCGAGATGACAGGCATCATAACCGCATGGCTGTAACGGATCGTGCGGCCACGTCTCGATCCCTGAGTGAACAGATGGGGACGTTTTCAAGACAACAACCATCTGCACGAACAGTTCGACGACGTTTTCAGCAGCATGGACAATAAGCACGGAGACCATGGCTGCGGTTATCCTTGAAGCTGCATCACAGACAGGAGCGCCTGCGATGGTGTACTCGACGACGAACCCGGGTGTACGAATGGTAAAACGTCATTTTTTCGGATGAATCCAGGTTCTGTTTACAGCATCATGATAGTCGCATCCGTGTTTGGCGACATCGCGGTGAACGCACATTGGAAGCGTGTATTCGTCATCGCCATACTGGCGTATCACCCGGCGTGATGGTATGGGGTGCCATTGGTTACTCGTCTCGGTCACCTCTTGTTCGCATTGACGGCA
Organism: Schistocerca americana; assembly: GCF_021461395.2. Classification (NCBI taxonomy): domain Eukaryota; kingdom Metazoa; phylum Arthropoda; class Insecta; order Orthoptera; family Acrididae; genus Schistocerca; species Schistocerca americana. The sequence continues at coordinate 556,112,367 of NC_060124.1, read as the reverse complement.
CTTTGAACAGTGGACGTTACATTTAATATGTGTTACGACCCGTGGCTCTACCCTTCATTCGATTCGCTGAGCAACTGGCTCGTCACAATGCGCCAGTCACTACTCTTGATGAACTCTGGTATCGTCTTGAAGCTACACGGGCAGCTGTACCTGTACACGCCATCCAAGTTCTGTTTGACTCAATGCCCAGGCGTATCAAGGCCGTTATTACGGCCAGAGGTGGTTGTTTTGAGTAACTGATTTCTCAGGATCTATGCACCCAAATTGCGTGAAAGTGTAATCACATGTCAGTTCTAGTATATTTGTCCAATGAATACCCGTTTATCTTCTGCATTTCTTCTTGGTGTAGCAAATTTAATGGCCAGTAGTGTATATAGGCTTTGCCGACCGCAGCGCAGTGTTCTGCCTGTTTACGTACTTGTATCTCTGTATTTGAATAAGCATGCCTGTCCCAGTTTCTTTGGCGTTTCAGTGTTATATCCTAAGCACGGAACTCGTCGTGTTTTAAATAAAAACCCTCAATTTGGCTGAAAGCTGACGGTTTTACGTTCACATTTTAAAAATTGAAATGTGGGAACTATATACAAGAAACTGAAGACGGTGACCTAGGACGTGCTCGCTGTCTGGAACGCAGCTAGTCTGCCTTACGGGTCCATCACGCTCTGTGGACGCGCGCCTTGTGTTCGGCCAGTGCTGGTGTCTGTCTGCCTCTCTAGGCACGCGGCAGAACCGTGCCCTCGACCCAGGAGGCAGCCAGGCAGTCGCGGGCCGGAAGCCGCGGTCTATCAGCTGAGCGGCCAGCCCATCCGTTTCCGCTTCCCTTGTCGGCAATGAGTTCCCGGTAGCCCTAACTGCGGCCCACTTCCCTGAATGCGCCGCTCCCAGAACTTCTCGCAGCAATAGTCGGCCGGAAGCGGCCTACACCGCAACGTGGGAAAGCGCTCTGTTTCCTTTTTTCGTGTAATTCGTTGCAGCAGCCGCTGCTTTCCGGCTTCGCGTGTTAACGTCTACTATTCCCGTTGAGTTGGGTGGTATTTGCAGCCCTGTCTTCAAATGTTGCACATGTCGTTGTGCGAAAAAAACGAAAAATAACTGGTTGTCAGAATGACTGGTTCAACACAAAGAAAAATCACAACAACCTTCACTGAAGTTAAATGGAAATACGTCAATACCGACAGTGCAAAAAGAATTCCACTGTCACAGAGAGAAGGTAACGAGTGAACAAAAGGCGTCTACAGGGGGCGGATGACTTGTCTAACGACGTGACGGGAAAAAGAAATGAGAGGTGATATGGGAAACATAAGATATCCAGTAATCAAGTGAGAGTTTGACCGAGTCTTGGAAGAATTTCGACTAAATAAGACAGAAGCTATGGATAACATTCCATCGGAATTTCTAAAGTCATCGATGAAAGTGGTAACTGAAAGAGTATTGAAACTGATTTGTAGGATAGAATTGAAAAGAAAATCAGCATTGGCCGTATTTTGTTGTTTTATTGTCAGCAAAATCGATTTTCTGTCACTTAGTGACCATCCTCAGTGCTGTAATATACAATTAAATTGGTAGGCACTGGTATCAAGCTATAACCACAAGCTTAGAGCCTACCAATTTAATTGTATATTACAGCACTGAGGATGGTCACTAAGTGACCGAAAATCGATTTTGCTGACAATAAAACAACAAAATACGGCCAATGCTGATTTTCCTTCCAATTCTATCCACTATTTCGTCGTGGTGCACAGAACACTCCATGGAGTTGCCAATCAATATGATTTGTAGGATCTGTGACTCTGGAATGATACCATCAAACTACCGGAAAAATGCCATCCACATGATCCCGAAGGAAACAAGGACAGGTAAGTGCGAGAAATATCGTACAATCGAGTTAACGCCTCACGTGTCCAAGTTGATGACAAGAATAATGCACAAAAGATTGGATAAGATAATGTGGCAACTGCCAGAAGACGGTCATTTTAGTTTTCGGACAGCTAAAGGCATCAGCGAGGCGGCTATGACGTTGGGATTGTTAATGAAAGTAAGACTAAGGGAACATGAAGAAACGTTCATTAGAGCCGGCCGCTGTGGTCGAGCGGTTGTAGGCGCTTCTGTCCGCGCTGCCGCTACGATCGCCGGTTTGAATCCTGCCTCGGGCATGGATGTGTGTGATGTCCTTAGGTTAGTTAGGTTTAAGTAATTCTAAGTCTAGGGGACTGATAATCTCAGATGTTAAACCTCATAGTGCTTAGTCATGTGAACCACTTGCCGACCGGGAAAAAGCGGTCAGCAATATAAAACAGCAGAAGATGTTCGAAATTCTCGCAAAAATAGGAGTAAATTGTAAGGAAAGATGGAAAGTACGTAAAAGGTACAAGAAACAAGAGCGGACCATAAGAATGGAAGACAAAGAAAGATGTTGTCAGATTAAAAAGGGTGCAAGACAGGGATGCCGTCTTTCGCCCTTACTGTTCAAACTGTACACTCGTGGTTCCCAAAGATGTCCAAGTGGACCCCCAGGGGCCCTCGGGAGACCAGAAGGGGATCAACGTTGGCGCAAAAAAAAAAAAAAATGGGGCTTCAAAAGTTGTAAGTGGGGGTCCACGAAAATTTTTAGTCACCTTAATTTTTTTCAGTACCTAAAGTATTTTAAGGTCAGCGACTGCTACTTCTAAAAACAAGCATATTCTGTATTCAGTACAACGCATGTAGGGACTTGCAAAGTGCCGCCCGCTCGCCGAATATGCTTGGTTAAACGTACTTACAAGCTTCACTAATATGAATACGAATGACAAGGAGAAAACGTTACTCATTTGTTTCCGGAATTTTGAAAATAAACGTGTCAGTGAATCGATGTTAGCGTTTGCCATTGCTGGACAAAGTAAGTACCTGCTCATTTGTTACCGGTGTACTAAATTTATAGTAAATAGTTTTTCAAGCTTCTCAGTCTTATTGTTTGTATTAACAATAAGAACCAGTACTAATCAATAAGGCGTTGCTCTTATTGAGTGCAGTACAACTAAGTAATAATACAGTCAACTAATAAAGAGAATCCATGCTTATGAAACGAGGCATTGGTCTCGGCAATTAGGTATATACATTCTTTAATTATTAATTAAAAACCGGCTATTTAATCTCGTGGCTGCTAAAGCTTCGACGATTAAACAATGGGTCTTAGCAGTTCATTGCTTTTAATAATTAAAAACAGTTTTTCTTTTTTCATTCCAATAATTAATTCTATTCTGTTCTGTTAAAATAGCCATATCCTGTTAAAATCGCCTCATGATTACTAAAACAAACATTTTTTTTATTTACAGGTTATAACTGACACGAAAAACGGCTGAATCTAAGAAGATATGTCGAAAATACAGTGTTGATTAGCTGAAATTTGGTTTTCTTGCATCAAAGGCAGACAAACGATTGCCAGAATGTCTTTTTTGCAGCAAAGTTTTGAGCCCAAATGTCTTTTTTGCAACAAAGTTTTTAGCAATGACTCTATGAAACCATCGAACCTCGAAGATCATCTAAGAAGGTGTCATCCTGATGAAATAGGTTAAGATTTGAAATCCTTTCAAACATTGAAGGAAAAATACGAAAAGAGACCCACCGTGGACAGTATGTTCGCTTCAACATCTCAAAGTAACGATAATGGCTTGCGGGTGTCTTACAATATCTTATTGCTTAAAGCGAAGTATGGAAAACCGCACACCATCGGAGAACAGTTAATTCTACCCGCTACTGAAGAGGTTTTAAAAACTGTTCTGCACAAACCACCATTTGACGTACTCAAAAGAATTTCTGTAAGTACCAACACTCTACAAAGACGTATTGATGAAATGAGCTCTGATGTTGAAGGCCTCTTGTGTAATTATCTGCAAACCACTCATTTTTCTATTCAACAGGACGACTTTACCTGATAATGAGGCATTATTATTGGCATATGTTCGATTTGTTATGGACGAAGAAATCCGTGAAGAGCTGATATTCGCGAAAACTTTGTAAACGGACACTAGAGGCGAATCAGTATTTAATGTCCTGACTGTTTTTTTTTTAAATGAAAAATCGATTTCATTTACAAACATTATTTCGGTCGCAGCAGATGGAGCTCCTGCCATGTTCGGGCGCGATCGTGGGTTTTAAGCCATCTTAAAAGAACGATACCAGAACTAACTGCAATTCACTTTGTCATCCATCGATTACACCTTGTAGCGAAAAATTTGAGTATACGTTGCACCAATCGTTTAAATTAGTGATTAACACAGTAAACAAAATAAGAAGCAATGCGGTGAATACCCTTTTCTTTGCACTATTGTGCGATGAAAATGATGAAGATGTCCAACGATTGCTCTTACATACTAAAGTACGCTGGTTGTCGAAAGGTGCATGTTTATCAAGATTTTACTCACTTTTCGAATCGATTATAGAATTTCTGCAAACTAGAGATCCAGGTTTAAAAGAAAATCTGATCAAATTTAAAGCAGACATTGCGTACTTGACAGATTTGTTCAACAAATATAATGACGTTAACTTGCAGTTACAAGGGGAGAGCCTAAATTTAATAAAAACAAAGGGTGAAATTTCGGCTTTTCTTGGTAAATTGAAATTTATGAAGCAAAATATTAGTCGGCGCAAATTCTCCCAGTTTCCAAACTTGTCACAGCCAAAATGACTGGATATTCAGACATATGCTCAATATTTAATTACCCTGTATGACTACTTCAAAAATAGATTTGAAGATATTCTGACGATGGAATTAGCACCACGGATCATAAATCTATTTGATGAAATGGAAGTGGCGAATGTGGTATTACAAGAGGAGCTACTTTAGCTTAGCACCAATGAGGAGCTGAAGGTGAAATTTAAAAAACGCTGTCAAACATTTTGGCTGCAGGCAGAAATACACGAAAAAAGAGCAGATTGAACATCACAGAAGGGGGAGATTTGAGGTTATTACTTACAAAGCTGAAGTCAAATATCGATAATTTGCCGTCAATTTATGAAGTACGTCCGTCTCATTAAAATTATGACCTTTTTAAAAATTGTTTATTTGCTATTTAGAGTTGATTGTTGATGTATTGTCTGTTGTTGATTAGTACGTTATCAATATTTATTTTTAATAATCTTAAGTATATTATCATAAGTATTATTTTAATAAATAGGACACTAGAAATATGTTATTTATATTTTTATTTTTACCACACCGAATTTAGGGTTGGGACTCGACCGTGACATTTTTTAGGAGTTTTGGCAATACAGTAGAAATGTAGCAGCAGTCGCTCTACCGAAAACAGTAAATCTTTGGAAGTGGTCTAGGAGAAAATAAGTTTGGGATCTACACCAAAGAAGTACTAATGGAAATAAAAGTGAGGTTCAAGTGTGGGATTAAAATTCAGAGTGAAAAGATATCAGTGATAACATTTGCTGATGACATTTACACGCTCACTCAAAATAAAGCACAATTACAGGAATTGCAGTAACTGTTGACTGGAATAAATAATCTACTGTGTTCACCTTATGGATCGAGGGTAAACAAAAACGAAACTGACGGGGAGTTTCAGGAAGATTAGCGGCAAAGTCAACAACAGTCAACATGAAATAGACGAAATAACGGAATTCTACTATTTCAAAACTATTTGCATCGGTTTTTCTTCCGTTTCGTTTCACTTCTTTTTCTCCCTTTTTTTTCGGCACAACTAATTTCGATCACCGTCGATCATCATGAGATCTACATCGTTTCTAAAGCAACATGTCATGTTTTATAATAACTACCCGTTAAAAAAATAACATCCGAATATCAGAATACGCATAGTTTCTGTTTCTCGTACGTCAAATATACCTTTACCATAGCAAATACTACGACTAAAACTTACGTTACAAGAACAGAGGATATAATATACTTTTACTACAGTACGTTTCATCAAGCTAAGATCAATGATCCCCAGGCTATTGTTAAGAAGTAGAATCTCTTGTAGCATTACAAACTTTTTCTCCTCTCTGTAGACCACGAAAGACCCACACACTTTACTCTTGCTCCATTGCATCTAGTTTCTCTGGCTTGTCTGTGTTCCGTACAGCACTGGCCATGCAGTCAGGTCCAGGTATATCTCACTGTCTCCAGACCACATGGCAACAGCTCAGAGTGCGCCGCGTATACACTACTGGCCATTAAAATTGCTACACCAAGAAGAAAGTTAGATGATAAACGGGTATTCATTGGACAGATATATTATACTAGAACTGACATGTGATTACACTTTCACGCAATTTGGGTGCATAGATCCTGAGAAATCAGTACCCAGAACAACCACCTCTGGCAGTAATAAGGGCCTTGATATGCCTGGGTCAAACGGAGCTTGGATGGCGTGTACAGGTACAGCTGCCCATGCAGCTTCAACACGATACCTGAGTTCATCAAGAGTAGTGAGTCCAGTATTGTGACGAGCCAGTTGCTCGGCCACCACTGACCAGACGCTTTCAATTGGTGAGAGATCTGGAGAATGTGCTGGCCAGGGCAGCAGTCGAACATTTTCTGTATCCAGAAAGGCCTGTACAGGACCCGCAACATGCGGTCGTGCATTATTCTGCTGAAATGTAGGGTTTCGCAGGGATCGAATGAAGGGTAGAGCCACGGGTCGTAACACATATGAAATGTAACGTCCACTGTTCAAAGTGCCGTCAACGCGAACAAGAGGTGACCGAGACGAGTAACCAATGGCACCCCATACCATCACGCCGGGTGATACGCCAGTATGGCGATGACGAATACACGCTTCCAATGTGCGTTCACCGCGATGTCGCCAAACACGGATGCGACCATCATGATGCTGTAAACAGAACCTGGATTCATCCGAAAAAATGACGTTTTACCATTCGTATACCCAGGTTCGTCGTCGAGTACACCATCGCAGGCGCTCCTGTCTGTGATGCAGCTTCAAGGGTAACCGCAGCCATGGTCTCCGAGCTTATAGTCCATGCTGCTGCAAACGTCGTCGAACTGTTCGTGCAGTTGGTTGTTGTCTTGCAAACGTCCCCATCTGTTGACTCAGGGATCGAGACGTGGCTGCACGATCCGTTACAGCCATGCGGATAAGATGCCTGTCATCTCGACTGCTAATGATACGAAGCTGTTGGGATCCAGCACGGCGTTCCGTATTATCCTCCTGAACCCACCGATTCCACATTCTGCTTACAGTCATTGGATCTCGACCGACGCGAGCAGACATGTCGCGATACGATAAACCGCAATCGCGATAGGCTACAATCCGACCTTTATCAAAGTCGGAAACGTGATGGTACGCATTTCTCCTCCTTAGACGAAGCATCACAACAACGTTTCACCAGGCAACGCCAGTCAACTGCTGTTTGCGTATGAGAAATCGGTTGGAAACTTCCCTCATGTCAGCACGTTGTAGGTGTCGCCACCGGCGCCAACCTTGTGTGAATGCTCTGAAAAGCTAATCATTTGCGTATCACAGCATGTTCTTCCTGTCGGTTAAATTTCGCGACTATAGCACGTCAACTTCCTGGTTTAGCAATTTTAATGGCCAATAATGTATTTCACCGAGAACCACGCTACTCCTATGGCCTCCTCCCAACACGCATTGATGAGCCGATCAATCCTGATGCTATGAGGTCTTTGTTATCGGTCCCTGTGCTCGTCTTCTGGTCATACTCATCTTTGCTATTGTGTATGTTGGCTATTCCCTCACAGTCACTGAGATACTTGGGAGAGATAGCTGTAACAAAACCATTCCACCTGGTGTGCACGATACAGAGAGAGGGGAGATACCTCCAGACTTCAGGAAGAATGTAATAATTCAGATTCCAAAGAAGGCGGGTGTTGGCATGTGTGAATACTACCGATCATTATTTACAGAAGAACCGAGAAATGCGTTCCAGCTTCGTTTTAATGTATTGAATGTTACCTATGTGTGTGGGTCTTTGATGACGTTTCTGAATTACACATCGCTGTGTGACTGTAAGATTGTATTGCTCTTTGTTTCTGTTCTTAGTAATGGCCTCCTTTGGCGCTCGTCAATATGCTGCCAGTGCTGTTCAGTATCATTTGCGAAAGCGAGCCACTCTGAAGACGTGTCTCTAACAGGCAGCATCGAGTTGGTGCGTTTATTGACTAGTGAGGCTTATACGTTATGAGTAGGGCTGTCTGTTTCGTAGCGACACACGGACTTAGAAAATATAATAAGTGTCACAATAGATGTGCCAAGCAAGATCGTAAGAGATGGAAAAGAGCCACCGTGGTACAACAACCGATTTAGAAAACTGCTGCGGAAGCAAAGGGAACTTCACAGCAAACATAAACATAGCCAAAGTGTTGCAGACAAACAAAAATTTCGCGAAGCGAAATGTAGTGTGAGGAGGGCTATGCGAGAGGCGTTCAATGAATACGAAAGTAAAGTTCTATGTACTGACTTGGCAGAAAATCCTAAGAAATTTTGGTCTTATGTCGAAGCGGTATGTGGATCAAAACAAAATGTCCAGACACTCTGTGCCCAAAATGGTACTGAAACAGAGGATGACAGACTAAAGGCCGAAATACTAAATGTCTTTTTCCAAAGCTGTTTCACAGAAGAATACTGTACTGTAGTTCCTTCTCTAGACTGTCGCACAGATGACAAAATGGTAGATATCGAAATAGACGACAGAGGGATAGAGAAACAAAATCGCTCAAAAGAGGAAAGGCCGCTCGACCTGATGGGATACCAGTTCGATTTTACACAGAGTACGCGAAGTAACTTGCCCCCCTTCTTGCAGCGGCGTACCGTAGGTCTCTAGAAGAGCGTAGCGTTCCAAAGGATTGGAAAATGGCACAGGTCATCACCGTTTTCAAGAAGGGACGTCGAACAGATGTGCAGAACTATAGACCTATATCTCTAACGTCGATCAGTTGTAGAATTTTGGAACACGTATTATGTTCGAGTATAATGACTTTTCTGGAGACTAGAAATCTACTCTGTAGGAATCAGCATGGGTATCGAAAAAGATGGTCGTGTGAAACCCAGCTCGCGCTATTCGTCCACGAGACTCAGAGGGCCGCCACAGACACGGGTTCACAGGTAGATGCCATGTTTCTTGACTTCCGCAAGGCGTTCGATTCAGTTCCCCACAGTCGTTTAATGAACAAAGTAAGAGCATATGGACTATCAGACCAATTGTGTGATTGGATTGAAGAGTTCCTAGACAACAGAACGCAGAATGACATTCTCAATGGAGAGAAGTCTTGTGATTGGATTGAAGAGTTCCTAGATAACAGAACGCGGCATGTCATTCTCAATGGAGAGAAGTCTTCCGAAGTAAGAGTGATTTCAGATGTGCCACAGGGGAGTGTCATAGGACCGTTGCTATTCACAATATACATAAATGACCTTGTGGATGACATCGGAAGTTCACTGAGGCTTTTTGCAGATGATGCTGTGGTGTATCGAGAGGCTGTAACAATGAAAAATTGTACTGAAATGCAGGAGGATCTGCAGCGAATTGACGCATGGTGCAGGGAACGGCAATTGAATCTCAATGTAGACAAGTGTAATGTGCTGCGAATACTTAGAAAGATAGATCCCTTATCATTTAGCTACAATATAGCAGGTCAGCAACTGGAAGCAGTTAATTCCATAAATTATCTGGGAGTACGCATTAGGAGTGATTTAAAATGGAATGATCATATAAAGTTGATCGCCGGTAAAGCAGATGCCAGACTCAGATTCATTGGAAGAATCCTAAGGAAATGCAATCCGAAAACAAAGGAAGTAGGTTACAGTACGCTTGTAAGCCCACTGCTTGAATACTGCTCAGCGGTGTGGGATCCGTACCAGATAGGGTTGATAGAAGAGATAGAGAAGATCCAACGGAGAGCAGCGCGCTTCGTTACAGGATCATTTAGTAATCGCGAAAGCGTTACGAAGATGATAGATAAACTCCAGTGGAAGACTCTGCAGGAGAGATGCTCACTAGCTCGGTACGGGCTTTTGTTAAAGTTTCGAGAACATACCTTCACCGAAGAGTCCAGGAGTATATTGCTCCCTCCTAAGTATATCTCGCGAAGAGACCATGAGGTTAAATCAAAGAGAATAGAGCCCACAGAGAAGCATACCGACAATCCTTCTTTCCACGAACAATACGAGACTGGAATAGAAGGGAGAACCGATAGAGGTACTCAAGGTACCCTCTGCCACACACCGTCAGGTGGCTTGAGGAGTATGGATGTAGATGTAGAAGTTTTCTGGAACCAATAAAACGGATTTAGTCTTTGTTTTGAATTGGTCGGCTTGCGTGTTAACTTTCGACTGTCACACACATTTCCTGAGCCTGGCAGGACAGGGTCCTAGCAGTGAAATTTGTGAGCTCATTCCCGACACATCCCAAACGTCAGCAGGAGGACTAAAATCATACCCAGCTAGTAGATAACAGGGGAAGAGATTACAGTGTGGAGACGGTGATACGAAATGGTTCAAATGGCTCTGAGCTTTAAATTCGGTTAAATACAGTTAAGAACCATTATAATTTCAGTGAACTTCACAGACAATGGCTAATGGAACAGAGAATAGTGATACTGAATTTGCAGAAAATGTAATTAATTATTCTGAGCCAGAAGAAAGTGCACAAAATTTTGAAACCAATCCAGTTAGTGAAAACGATACAGGCAATGTGAATTTAGTCTCGACATTGTTGGCTCCACAACCCAGAACTGTGGCTAAGGACATACTCGGAAGGATAAGGATTCGAATGTTATTTGAAACCCTTCTAAGTTTAGAAAAGAAAATTGATGCAAGAAACAGTCTCCTACAGAATGTACAGGACCAATTAACACGTACAACGCATGAAACTTGTTGATTCAATTTCACGAAAATACAACGCGTTCAAGACCGGATTTCACAGTAAACGTGATAATCCGGAGGTGAAATAGCTGCAGTAAAAACACTATTCGAAGAACAAAAGGTACATTGTCAAAAATCTTTAGCTGAAACTTCTAATTTGGCTATTATAAAGCGAAACTACACTGACAATATGTATGCTGTAACGACGACGCTTTGTTCTGCACAAGCTCATGGTACAGAACTTCAAACAAACATAAATGACAACAGTGAAGTGGTACGCAGTCGCTTCCACATTTCTGCAAAGCTTGTAGAGTGACAGTAATACAGAATTCAATTAACAGAGTATCAGACTTATTACTACAGCACTAGGGCTCATCGTGGGTCACAGTTTACCCCTGAAAAGCACTGAGGAATTCAAACCAGATCGTTGCATACAACCAGCTATTTTCATCGAATAATTTCGAAATTTCTTCTCTAAAATATGTCTGTAAGGGCAGTACACTGATACATGTTTCAGTTATACAAAAGGTGGAGCTCATACGTGGGACAGTAAAGTGTCCGAAAAATATGAAACTCTTGAAGAATTTGTACCAGTACTTTTAGACATCAAGCCCACGCCTACTACAAGAGTACAAGTTTATATGCCACCTAGCTCTGCAGATGATAAAGAAATTGATGAAATGCATGGCGAGATAAGAGAAATTATTCAGGTAGTGAAGGGAGACGAAAATTTATTAGTCATGGGTGACTGAAATTCGATAATAGGGAAAGGGAGAGAAGGAAACATAGTAGGTGAATATGTATTGGGGGTAAGAAATAAAAGTGCATAACTTAATCATAGCTAACAATTGGTTGAAGAATCATAAAAGAAGGTTGTATACGTGGAAGAAGCCTGGAGATACTAGAAGGTATCAGATACATTATATAATGGTAAGACGGAGATTTAGGAACCAGGTTTTAAATTGTAAGACATTTCCAGGGGCAGATGTGGACTCTGACCACAATCTATTGGTTATGAACTGTAGATTAAATCTGAAGAAACTGCAAAAAGGTGGGAATTTAAGGAGATGAGACCTAGATAAACTGACTAAACTAGAGGTTAGACAGTGTTTCAGGGAAAGCATAAGGGAACAATTGACAGGAATGGGGGAAAGAAATACAGTAGAAGAAGAATGGGTAACTTTGAGAGACGAAGTAGTGAAGGCAACAGAGGATCAAGTAGGTAAAAAGACGAGGGCTAGTAAAAATCCTTGAGTAACAGAAGATATATTGAATTTAATTGATGAAAGGAGAAAATATAAAAATGCAGTAAATGAAGCAGGCAAAAAGGAATACAAACGTCTCAAAAATGATATCGACAGGAAGTGCAAAATGGCTAAGCAGGCATGGCTAGAGGACAAATCTAAGGATGTAGAGGCTTATCTCACTAGGGGTAAGATAGATACTCCCTAGAGGAAAATTAAAGAGACCTTTGGAGAAAAAAGAGCCACTTGTATGAATATCAAGAGCTCAGATGGAAACCCAGTTCTAGGCAAAGAAGGGAAAGCAGAAAGGTGGAAGGAGTATATAGAGGGTCTACACAAGGGCGATGCACTTGAGGACAATATTATGGAAATGGAAGAGGATGTAGATGAAGATGAAATGGGAGATACAATACTGCGTGAAGAGTTTGGCAGATCACTGAAAGACCTGAGTCGAAACAAGGCCCCGGGAGTAGGCAACATTCCATTGGAACTACTGACGGCCTTGGGAGAGCCAGCCCTGGCAAAACTCTACCATCTGGTGAGCAAGATGTATGAGACAGGCGAAATACCCTCAGACTTCAAGAAGAATATAATAATTCCAATCCCAAAGAAAGCAGGTTTTGACAGATGTGAAAATTACCGAACTATCACTTTAATAAGTCACAGTTGCAAAATACTAACGCGAATTCTTTACAGACGAATGGAAAAACTGGTAGAAGCCGACCTCGACGAAGGTCAGTTTGGATTCCACAGAAATGATAGAACATGTGAAGCAATACTGACCCTACGACTTATCTTAAAAAATAGATTAAGGAAAGACAAACCTACGCTTCTAGCATTTGTGGACTTAGAGAAAGCTGTTGACTATGTTGACTGGAATACTCTCTTTCAAATTCTGAAGGTGGCAGGGGTAAAATACAGAGACCGAAAGGCTATTTACAATTTGTACAGAAACCAGATGGCAGTTATAAGAGTCGAGGGACATGAAAGGGAAGCAGTGGTTGGGAAGGGAGTGAGACAGAGTTGTAGTCTCTCCCCGATGTTACTCAATCTGTATATTGAGCAAGCATTAAAGGAAATAAAAGAAAAATTTGGAATAGGTATTAAAATCCATGGAGAAGAAACAAAACCTTTGAGGTTCGCCGATAACATTGTAATTGTGTCAGAGACAGCAAAGGACTTGGAAGAGCAGTTGAACGGAATGGACAGTGTCTTGAAAGGAAGATATAAGATGAACATCAACAAAAGCAAAACGAGGATAATGGAATGTAGTCGAATTGAGTCGGGTGATGCTGAGGGAATTTGATCAGGAAATGAGACACTTAAATTAGTAAAGGAGTTTTGCTATTTGGGGAGCAAAATAACTGATGATGATCGAATTAGAGAGGATACAAAATGTAGACTGGCAATGGCAAGGAAAGCGTTTCTGAAGAAGAGAAATTAGTTAACATCGAGTATAGATTTAAGTGTCAGGAAGTCGTTTCTGAAAATATTTTCATGGAATGTAGCCATGTATGGAAGTGAAACATGGACGATAAATAGTTTAGACAAGAAGAGAATAGAAGCTTTCGAAATGTGGTGCTACAGAAGAATGCAGAAGATTAGATGGGTGGAGCACATAACTAATGAGGAGGTATTGAATAGAATTGTGGCGAAGAGGAGTTCGTGGCACAACGTGACTAGAAGAAGGGGGTGGTTGGCAGGACATGTTCTGAGGCATCAAGGGATCACAAATTTAGCATTGGAGGGCAGTGTGGAGGGTAAAAATCGTAGAGGGAGACCAAGAGATGAATACACTAAGCAGATTCAGAAGCTTGTAGGCTGCAGTAGGTACTGCGAGATGAAGAAGCTTCCACAGGATAGAGCAGCATGGAGAGCTGCATCAACCAGACACAGGACTGAAGACCACAACAACAACAGCAACAACTTTTGAACGAACATTGGCATCAAAATCATAAATGGACAACTGAATCATCATTGTCACCGCTAAATTACACATGGATTGAGGGAACTGTAAGAGAATATTTACAATATCAGTGGCTTGAGATCTTGAATCAGTGGACAGTTTAATTCAGAGGCTGCTTGTGTTTATGAGAGAAATATTGGCTTCGTCTCCGCACCATGAAAATGAAGAAGTATATGTCATATTACATCATATGGAGAACGCTGTTCAAGAAAGGAGACCATGCGCCGAAGGGAATTTTGATAAAAGGTATCACGTTGTACTTCTTTCACCACATGAAGATAGGTTTCACTGAAATTTTGGATCACCAAATCGTTTGAACAGAAGTGGAGGTGGACTACAAAGAAGCACAGGTTACAGACAGCATAGGGAAGTTTGTAATCATTATGAGGAGTATTATAGGTGTCACAATGATAAGCGAACTCTCGACAGATCGATAGATCAAGAAAGGAACGACGATAGCGTGACAAAGTTTCGGATGTGGTTCGGTCGGAAACTGCAGCTACAACTACAGTTAATGGGTCAACATTTGCCACCGATAATATTCCGTGTGACATGGACTTCGGCGTAACTCTTGTGAGAGCAGGAAGAAGTTATTGAAGATATGTTGATGCCCATTACTAACATGCTTGCAGAATTAATACTACTGAGCTTCTGGACAGTCGTAATGAGGTTTGCACACTACTGAATATATTGTAAAGTGAAGCTGTAGATCCTAGTACTGAGAATACATGTTACTGGAAGGACATATAGTCACTTCCCTAATGTAATACATATGATTAATAAACAAGAGGAATATACAGGGTGAGTCACTAACTGTTTCCACCTAGAATAACTCCGAAAGTATGATAGTAGCTGAAAATTTTGTGGGACAAATGTTGCATGGGACAACTGGAGCCATAATATGATGCTGGTTTTTTGTTGCTTGGTGGGGTTGCTTTAGAGATATGAAGGTAAACTTTGTTTTTTTTTTTAAGTGGGATGCTTTAATTTGGTATTTATTTTCTGATAGCGGCTATTGAGACGAATCCAATGATGTGTAACAGTAAAATCTTTGAAGGTCAAAAAGGTGGCATGACCTTCCATTTACAGAAAGTGTTCGAAGTGATGACTCTTGGTATCAATGCAGTGCTGCAGTCTTCTTATCAGGGATTGAGTGGTATTCCTTATCACATCGGCACTTACCGAAGCACATATTCTGACAATTCTCTACCGCACATCGTGCAAATAGTAAATATTCGCCGAATACGGAGTAGCCGTCTAACGTGCCATTGACATGTAAATACCAAGCGACGGTTTCGTAGTACAACACTGATGGGAACGGTAAGACTAGTATAGTCGAATCAAGAGTATGTGAATGATGTATTCCTTCGAAGAACAACTCGATATGCTTCTCATTTACGGAGAATGCCAATGAAATTCAGAGAGAGCTAGAGATTTATACACTGAAAGATATCCTCAACGTACTCATACGACACGTCGTATATTTAAATATGTGTATGATGAATTAAGATCAACTGGATCTTTAACGCATCGGAAACATGTCTGCCAAAGGAAAGTTACTAACAAGGAAACGGAAATTGGTACTCTTGCCACTGTGGTTTGAGATCCTTGTGTTAGTTCACTTCAAATTGCAAGGGAATCTGGCATGAGCCAGAGCAGTGTTGTTCGTGTTCTCCATCGCCATAAATATCATCTTTAGCCGGCTGTTGTGGCCGAGCGGTTCTAGGCGCTTCAGTCCGAAACCGCGCTGCTGCTACGGTCGCAGGTTCCAATCCTGCATCGGGCATGGATGTGTGTGATGTCTTTAGGTTAGTTAGGTTTAAGTTGTTCTAAGTCTTCGGGACTGATGACCTCAGATGTTAAGTCCCATAGTGCTCAGAGCCATTTGAACCATTTGAACCATCATCCTTACCATATCAGTCTCCACCAAGAATTAAATGGTACGGATTGCATGCGTCGCATTGAGTTCTGGCGTTGGGCTCAACTTCAGGTTCAGTAGGATGACACATTTATTAATTTGATTTTATTTACTGACGTGGCTACATTCACGAACCATGGAAATGTTAATTTGCATAACATGCATTTTGGCCAACTGAAAATCCATGTTGGCTGCAACAAGTTGGACACCAAAAACCGTGGTCGGTGAATGTATGGTGTGGGATTCTGGAGGACAGAATTATAGGCCCGCGTTTCATCGAAGCAAATCTTAATCGTAGGAAGTACACCACATTCCTGCAAGAAATATTAGGTCTGTTGTTGGAAGAAATAACTTTAGGAACAAGGAACAGAATGCGGTATCAACTCGGTGGGCGTCCGGCACATTTTCCGCTGATGGCTGGAAATGAGATGCAGAGACAACTCCCAAACCGTTGGATTGGACGTGGAGGAGATGTATCGTGGCCGGATCGTTCGACAGACTTGACGTCTCTGGATGTTTTCTTGTGGGGATTAGTGAAAGACATTGTTTTTAAAGATGTTCCAACTATACCTGAAGATATGCGAGAGTGAATTGTCAGAGAATGTGCTTCGATAAGTGCCGATGAGATAAGGAATACCACTCAATCCACGATAAGAAGATTGCAGCACTGCATTGATACCAATGGTCTACACTTCGAACACCTTCCGTAAATGGACGTTCACGCCACCTTTTTGACCTTCGGTGACCCTCAAAGACCTTACTGTTACACATCATTGGATCGATAGCCGCTATCTGAAAATAAGTACCGAACTATAACATCACCATTTAAGAAAACAAAGTTGACCTTCATATCTCTGAAGCGACCCCACCTAGCAACAAAAAACCAATGTCATATTATGGCCCCCCTTGTCCCATGCAGCATTTGTCCCACAAACTTTTCAGCTCCTTTCATACTTTCGGAGTTATTCTTGGTGGCAAAAGTTAGTGACCCACCCTGTATAAGTTTGTTGTTAGAGATAAGAGCAGTCAACAGAATTATTTTACTGCAAAGGGTCCAGACAGAAAATTTGGAGGAATTATTGCAAGGTTTTAAAGACATCTTACCAGTTTCTGTGTCACAAGCAGCTATTCTTGGCAAGTGTGTTAGACGAAGCAAGCCACTTTTTTTCATATAATGGAAGAAGTTATCAGTTTATGATAATGCCATATGGAGAGAACGTGTCTGTGACTGCTTTCATGCGTGCGCTGGATGAAGTTTGAGCAGACAATCAGTAAAAAATGGTCAGCATCTATGTCAGTGATATATTAACTGGTTTTGAGTCATTGGAAGAACCTTAGCAGACCGTTATTGTAGTTCTGAAGGCTTTCAGAAAATTGGGAGAAATCGTTAATTTGGGGAATATAAGATTTGCAAAAAGAAAAAAAAAATCTGATCACATGATCACATTTTTTTGGAAAAACTAGATGCTGTCAGAAAGTTCTCTCTAAAATTGAAATTATATCTTGAATTGTGCGGTTCATCGATAGACACGGTTTATTAGCACCAGCTCTGTTATGTAGATCGAGTGAGGTTTTTGAGAAAAGTTTTTCAGCATTTTGGCATTTTCTTAAGCTTCTGAGACTGTAACTAGATATATATTCTAGGTACATACCTACAGCGTATGTTCTGGATCTTTGTGGGATACTTAGAACATCCGTTGAAAAAGTTCCAAGATGGATCTTATACCTGGCGTACAAGAGAGGTCACTGCAGTAACCGCGCTGGCAGCTTGTACTTACAACTGTAAACAACAGATGCTCGATCAGTCGGTCACTTGTGAACAGGCAGCGTTAATTATTGGACGTGCAGCAGTAGAGTGGTAAAGTTGTTGTGTCAGAAGTCGCAGGAGAGCAACATCTCTAAATAGTGTGTTCGAGGCATCCTGCAGAATATTTTAAAGAAGAGAAAAGTTTGTGCAAAGTTTACCCCACACCTTGACTCTCCAACGAAAACAACCACATGGACTCCTGCCGCGACTCGATTAAAATGCAAAACTTGGACAACTCTTTTGTGGTGAAAATCATCACAAGTGACGAGACTTGATGTTATCAATAAGGACCTAACACAAAGCGAGTAAGTGCAGAAACTCACTTGTGAACAGGCAGCGTTAATTATTGGACGTGCAGCAGTAGAGTGGTAAAGTTGTTGTGTCAGAAGTCGCAGGAGAGCAACATCTCTAAATAGTGTGTTCAGGGCATCCTGCAGAATATTTTAAAGAAGAGAAAAGTTTGTGCAAAGTTTACCCCACACCTTGACTCTCCAACAAAAACAACCACTTGGACCCCTGCCGCGACTCGATTAAATTGCAAAACTTGGACAACTCTTTTGTGGTGAAAATCATCACAAGTGACGAGACTTGATGTTGTCAATAAGGACCTAACACAAAGCGAGTAAGTCCAGAAACTCCTGTGAAGAGTCAACCAACAATCTGACGACGTAACAGACTTTGAGATAATGTGACGCACAAGCTGAATAACATCCGAAAGAAGGACCTATCTGACAGTTTTGTCATGGTTCTATGAATGTTGTGTGAACTGCACTCAAGTGGGGCAAACTATGTGCATCACCTGACTTCATTAAAACAACACAATTAACCTTTCTATATTTTTAATTAGTCCAGTCTCAAAACTTCTTCGACTTTCGGGGTATGAATTTTTGCACATAAGTAATTCCTTTTCTTTTACTTTCTTTTTACATTAGCACTCACATTTTCATTTAATTACAAAGCAAAAAACTTCTGCACTTCTGGGGATATACATATTGTGTGTCTGTCTAATACATTCCAGGTTTGTGTCAATTTATCGAATGATGTACCCGTGTATGTATGTGTGTGTGAGTGTGTGTAAGTTTCCGATCATGTTTCTGAATTTCACACTGTTGTGTTATTGTGAGAGTGCATTTCTCTTCGTATCTGGTCTGAAAAATGGCCTAATTTGACAGTTGCCAACGTGCTACGTGTGTTGTCCATTTGCATCCAGTAGCACACGTGAGAGAGGATATTTGAGAACTTGTGTCCAGTGGGCAGCAATGGTATAGCTCGTTTGGTTAGCAGTTATGTATGGCACTGTCTGTGTGGTAGTGACCCCTGGACTATATATAGTGCCTCTCACGATAGATGTTTCGTGAAACCGATAAAATAAATGAAGTTTTTGTTGTACATTGATCGAGTTGCATGTCAACTTGCTACTGTCTCAGATCTTTCCTGAACCTGGCAATAGAGATCGTATTAATAAAGTTTTTGAGTTGACTTCAAATGTAACCCTCACTTCAGTAAGAGGACGAACGTAACGCCCAGCTAATGAAGGATAGAGGACGAGCTTACATACTGATAGAAACTGAACAAAACTAGTTTCAGGCTCTGAGAATGAATATTACCTACAAAGTGATGGACTGCCCATGGGATCCCCCAATATCAGCAACATTAGCAATCATTTTCATCAGTCATCTAGAAAATCAGATTATTGAAAAGATAACCACTAATGAAAGTTTCAGAATCATACAGGATGATTCAAAAAGAATACCACAACTTTAAAAATGTGTATTTAATGAAAGAAAGATAATATAACCTTCTGTTATACATCATTACAAAGAGTATTTAAAAAGGTTTTTTTTCACTCAAAAACAAGTTCAGAGATGTTCAATATGGCCCCCTCCAGACACTCGAGCAATATCAACCCGATACTCCAACTCGTTTCACACTCTCTGTAGCATATCAGGCGTAACAGTTTGGATAGCTGCTGTTATTTCTCGTTTCAAATTATCAATGGTGGCTGGGAGAGGTGGCCGAAACACCATATCCTTAACATACCCCCATAAGAAAAAATCGCAGGGGGTAAGATCAGGGCTTCTTGGAGGCCAGTGATGAAGTGCTCTGTCACGGGCTGCCTGGCAGCCGATCCATCGCCTCGGGTAGTTGACGTTCAGGTTTCATAACTAACCTTTTTCGTAGGACTCTCCATACAGTTGATTGTGGAATTTGCAGCTCTCTGCTAACTCTGCGAGTCGATTTTCCTGGGCTGCGAACAAATGCTTGCTGGATGCGTGCTACATTTTCATCACTCGTTCTCGGCCATCCAGAACTTTTCCCTTTGCACAAACACCCATTCTCTGTAAACTGTTTATACCAACGTTTAATACACCACCTATCAGGAGGTTTAACACCATACTTCGTTCGAAATGCACGCTGAACAACTGTCGTCGATTCACTTCTGCCGTACTCAATAACACAAAAAGCTTTCTGTTGAACGGTCGCCATCTTAGCATCAACTGACGCTGACGCCTAGTCAACAGCGCCTCAAGCGAACAAATGTACAACTAAATGAAACTTTATAACTCCCTTAATTCGCCGACAGATAGTGCTTAGCTCTGCCTTTTGTCGTTGCAGAGTTTTAAATTCCTAAAGTTGTGGTATTCTTTTTGAATCACCCTGTATATTGGTACAGATATGTGGATGAAATTATTTGTCTGGTAGATGAGCCAAGAGAAAAAATAAATAAACTCCATTCGGAAATCAACAAAGCTCATCAGAACACAAAATTCACACTTGAAAAAGAAAAAGAAAACCAAATACATTTTATTGACATTACAATAAAAGAAGAAAATGGCAGACATACATTTAACATCTTTATAAAACCAACAGCCACAGACACAATAATACATTCCACATCTAACCATCCCCACAGCCAAAAACCAGCAGCAATATGACATGTGTTACATAGATTAATGAGAATTCCACTCAAAAAGAGAAACTATGAAAAATAAATGATTACAATCATACAAATAGCTAGGAACAATGGATATGACACACATGTAGTACACAGGCTCAATCAAAAGATAAAAACACTAATACAGAACAAACTAAACATTTCCAGAATACAAGAGAACTCACAAGCTGAAAATTTACAAACACACTTAACAAATACACACAATGACAGCACTACACAGAAAAGAACCAGACGCTACACCATGACCTACACACATAAACTAACAACAAGAGTCGCAAACATCCTAAGGAGACAGGGCTTCCAAATAGCATACCAGTCTGGGCAAACCCTCCAATCACACCTAAGCCAACCAGCTACGAAAAGGGACAAGTTCCAACAATCAGGAATATATATACATGAATGTCAAAGTTGCAATGCAGTATACATAGGCATGACATGCAGGAATTTTAAAACACGATACAAAGAACATATCAGATGTTGGAAGTACGAAACAAACCATTGCACATTTGCAGACCATTGAAAACACCATAACCACCATCCTACAAACACAGAACAAGAAATTAAAATAATGAGAATAAGAAACCATGACATACACCTTATACAAATGCAATAAAACTTACACATCCAGAAAGCCATCGCTGAAACAAACATGTGGCAAATGAACGAACACACATCAGCTCAGGCTCCCTACTACACTTAATAAAAGAAATGATAAGATAAAACACACACACATGCATACTCGGGTCTTCGGTAACAACATCTGACAGTCGGAAACACAAACCTAAACATTGCATCGAAACAAGTGCCAAGTCAAGTGCCAAGTTCATAGTGCTGTAAAATGTGGGGAAAAAAACCGCAAATTGGAATTTAGAAGAAGAACAACAACACCAAAAATGCAACAGGAGCGTAATAGGTAGGAAATCGTCCACGCAACCTGTAAGTACAGTTCTAACTGTTACTACTTAATAGCAAATACCCACCACCAGAACTGTCTACAACCTTTAGGTACAGTGACCAAAATGAAAATTAAATAGCAAAAATATATACATATTCCAGGCCACTGAAGGTGCCTTGCAGAAAATAAAGGCGAAACGCGTGTGGCACTAAAATTGTGTTTTATTCAGTTGCTGTCTGACGGTCCATAAAGCAAAAATCATCAATATACCGTAATAGAAACCGATTTCGGGGAAGAACAGTTTGGGTTCCGGAGAAACATAGGAAAACGTAAGGCGATACTGTCCCTACGACATATCTCAGAAAACAGGTTGAAGAAACGGAAACCCACGTTTACAGCATTTGTAGATGTAGAGAAAGCTTTCGACAATTTTAACTCGAATACAGTTTTTAAAATTTTTAAGGTAACAGGCATAAAATACAGGGAGTGAAACGTACAATTTGTGTAGAAACCAGACTGCATTTATAAGAATCGAAGAACAAGGAAGGGAAGTAGTTGGTTATATGGAAGAGCGACATTGATGTAACATATCCCCAGTGTTACTCAGTATGTGCAACAAGCAAACGCATAGATTTGGAAAGGTTATTAAAGTTCAGTGAAAATAGATTAAAATTTCGAAGTTTGCCGACGACGTTGCAGTTTTGTCAGAGATGGTAAACGATTCGGAATGTGAGTTGAACGGAATGGATTTTTCCTCGAGTTAAAGCATTGATCCGATGTGAAAAGGGGACAATACTGAGTTTAGAAAGAAAGAGAATAGAAGCTTCCGAAATGTGACGTTGCAGACGAATGTATAAGATAGATGTGTAGATCGAATAATTAATGAAGAGTTAATAAAGCAGACTGAAGAACGAATAAGTTTATCGCACAAATTGACTAAAAGAAGGAATCGGTTGACAGGACACATCCTGTGACATCAAGGAACGGTCTAATTGATAATGAGAGGAAGTGTGGACTGTAAAAATTGAAGACGGAGAATAATACCTGCAGGGTAGTTGGGTGTAAAAGTACGCATTTTTTGTGTTGCTAAGTATTTTTAAAATAGTTTCGGCGATAGTATATCAAGTGTGCATGCAACACCTTATTTGACATCTTGGTAACGTAGTGTACAGATTTCATTGTCACCCAATTTTTATAGCGGAGTAATAAAAGTTTTACTAAAAAATAATTTTCCCTACCCTTATCCCACGTCGGGGGGGAGGTGTAAGAGTACGCGGTCCTTTAGCAAGCTTACGCAGTGCGTATTGTTGCACACACCTGAAGAAAATACAAGAATACACATAAATACATAGAAATACACATTAGGAAATCTTTATTTTTAGGTGAATTCCAAAAGTAAATGTCGTAATGATCTGAGAATAAGGTCGAAAGAACATTTATCGGAGGGAATGTAGTGCTACACAATTGCTTATTCTTGCTCCAGTGATAGTTTTTGAGACTCGGCCAAGTTGTTCACTACCTTTACAGGTTTTAAGACGTTATCTTAAGGCAGTTTTTGGAAACCCGGTAGCTTTCGATGCTTACCGTATTGAGCTCCCATTTCTAATAAGGTCAAGACCTTGGTGGTGGAGTGGATCTGCTAATTGCTATCCAGTTGATGTTCTCGGTCGATTTCTTGAAAAAAATGACGCTGTGCAAGACGCCATTATATTCGAAAGGTGTATGATAGGGAGGAATGTTTGGAAAAACCACTACTCAACAGAAAAAAGCAATTCAAGTTCTCTGCAGTGAATAATGAGTCATCTAAGGTACGCAAGCACGAACGAAATGTTCTTGAATAAGTTATTAAGTACCACACAAGTCAAAGTGCAGGTTATGGGTTAAAAATGGCTCTGAGCACTATGGGACTTAACTTCTGAGGTCATCAGTCTCCTAGAACTTAGAACTACTTAAACCTAACTAACCCAAGGACTTAACACACATCCATGCCCGAGGCAGGATTCGAACTTGCGACACCGAGCGAGGTGGCGTAGTGGTTAGCACACTGGACTCGCATTCGGGAGGACGACGGTTCAATCCCGTCTCCGGCCATCCTGATTTAGGTTTTCCGTGATTTCCCTAAATCGCTTCGGGCAAATGCCGGGATGGTTCCTTTTAGAGGGCACGGCCGATTTCCTTCCCCATCCTTCCCTAACCCGAGCTTGCGCTCCGTCTCTAATGACCTCGTTGTCGACGGGACATTAAAAAACACTAACCTAACCTAACCGAACTTGCGACCGTAGCTGTCGTGCGATTCCAGACTGGAGCGCCTAGAACCGCTCGGCCACTCCGGCCGGCTATGGGTTAAAAGTTCGCAAATAGTTTCTTGACAGGATGAAAGTACGGCTTGCGAACTTCTACCTCATTAGACCTGGGTACTTTTACACCTTTCTGCTGTTATCTTTTTCGGCAATCTACAGATAACAGAAACAACTTAAGTCGTGGAGAACAAGGAGGATAACCGAGATTATCTAATTTTTAAACAGTTTTAGGTTGACCTTACACTCAACCGAAACTGCACAAATTTTACATCGATAACGTACTAAACAGACTTACCGCATTTCCTCCATCCGTAAGCGTCCAACTGCCATCACGTTCCAGAATAGAACAGAGGAGATGTAGACGTATGAGCCGCCTGGTGGGAGAATGATGAACTCCTTCTTCAGGGACCTGAAAGCTTCATGTGTACCGCGCGTACTTTTGACCCCATCTACTCTACAAAACATTCATGTTCAAACAGGTGTAGTCTGCAGCAGCTAAGCAGAGTTGGAAAGGATTGCACACGACAGACCTAGACAGAGGAATCGATACATTAGTTGACTTCTTTAGGAAAATATGGTCTTGGAATATTAAAAGTAAACCACTGTCTGATGAAGGATGCCACTCTTGCGGCGTCTGAAATCTCTGTTGGATGAGCATCCACGTGACGCTTTCGAATTTACTAAACAAACCTGTCACGAAAAGTGCTGCTCTTCTTTGGATCCTTTCTACTTCTAACAATGTTGGGGGTCCAGAGCCAACTCCTGCATCAAACGTCGATCCTTTCCGGTTCTTCCACTAGTTCACTAAAATTCTTTAGTGTTACGACTTCTCTTATTCTACAGTAACATTCACGAGCAGCCTCAAGGGATTTCGATACTACCCACCAGTCTATGTACATATATTGTGAAAAGTAACGGCCCCGCCGGCCGCGGTGGTCTCGCTGTTCTAGGCGCTCAGTCCGGAATCGCGCGACTGCTACGGTCGCAGGTTCGAATCCTGCCTCGGGCATGAATGTGTGTGATATCCTTAGGTTACTTAGGTTTAAGTAGTTCTAAGTTCTAGGGGACTGATGACCACAGATGTTAAGTCCCATAGTGCTCAGAGCCATTTTAGTAACGGCCCCATAACACACGCTAATTAAATGGCAGAACCAACCCTTGCGTTTAAAGATTTTTCACCGCTAAGAATGAAAAGTTGTGTTCATTTCCTATGAAGGAGTCAAAATAATCAAAAAGCTTGCCTGGTGTTCCATCCGCTGTTATTTTGTTCATTAGGTGACTGTGCGGAACTGTATCCAATAATCATTCCCATCTTGAATCAATCCAGCTCGTATATGAAGCCCACAGTTTACATCTACCTCAACGTTTATATGACTACTCTGCAATCCATACTTAAGTGGCTGTCAGAGGGTTTCACGAACCACGTTCGGACTATTTATCTACCGTTCCATCGCATAACAGCGCGTGGTAAAATTGAACACTTGAATATTTCTGTACAAGCTCTGACTTTCATTGAGTTATTACGATGGTTTTCTTCTCTCTATAGAGGATGGAAATTTTCACACTCATAGGAGAAAGAACTAGCTTTTCATATCCACGACACTCTTTCCCCTATTTCGCGATAATGCAAAACGAGCTGCCCTTCTTTACTTTTTATGTCCTCCGTCAGTCATATCTGGTAAGTTTCCCATAGTGCACAGCAATACTCTCGCAGAGAGCGCACAAGCGTAGTGTAGACAGTCTCCTTATTAGACTCTTTGCATCTTCTAAATGTTCTGCTGATAAAACGTAGCCTTTAGTTTGACTTCCTCACAACGTTATCGATGTGATCTTTCCAATTTAAGTTGGTTGCAACTGTATATACTAGATATTTATTTGAATTGAGCCTTCAAATTTGAGTAATTTATTGTGTAACTGAAATTTATCAGATTTCATTTCGTATTCATGTGGATAACTCACACTTTTCCTTGCTCATAGTGAATTTACACTTTCCCTCCACACAGATACTTTGCCTAAATCGTTTTGCAATAGGTTTTGATCTTCTGATGAGTTTGTTAAACGGTAAATGGTAGCATCATATACAAACAGTTTAAGGCGGCAGCCCATATTGTCTCTTAAAACGTTTGTATAGACTGGGAGCAGCAAAGAGCCCATAACACTTCCTTGGGAAAGTTCAGAGATCCCTTCCGTTTCACTCGATGACTTTCCGTCGTGTGCTATGCCCTCTGACCTTTCTGGTAGGAAATAACGAATCAAGTTGCGCAACTGAAGACATACTACATAGGCACGCAATTTTATTGGAAGTATCTTTTGAAGAATCGTATCTCAAAAGCCTTCCGGATATCTGGTTATATGTAATCAATTTGAGATCCTCTGTCGATATCACTCACGGCCTCATACGAATAAAACACTTTTCTTAATCCGTGCTGAGTATGTGTCAATACGCCGTTTTGTTGAAGGTAATTCATAATGTTCGAATACAGAATATCTTCCACAATCCTACTGCAAATCGACTTGAATGATACGGGACTGTAATTCATCGCATTTCTCCTACTTCCTTTCGAGGGTACTGGCGTGACCTGTGCAACTTTCTAGTCTTTTGGTACGGATCTCCCGTCCAGTGAGCGGTTGTATACGATTGTCAAGTATGGGGCTATTTCATCAGAATACAATTACATGAATCTAATCGGTACACTATCTCGGCCGGAAGACTCCCTTCATTAAGTGATTCAAGCTGCTTCACTATGCACATCGTCTTCTGTGGCGCTGCCACCGGAATTTTATCACTGTATCGCGCGTTACAAAATCTGACGACATTCCGGTTACGTGACAGTATCGTCATGCAGATACGAACACTGTCTCTCCAAAACAGTTACTCAGGTCCTTATGAGAATGAATGAGCAAAGGACGTTCGCAGACCACTCATTTGTGTACTAGGAGATGGGCTTCTAAGACTAACTGAAGCGTGTGGAAACACACGAGCAGAGTCATTGTTAGTAATTTTGATACTGTATCCTGAAGACATGACTATCAGACTGGCGTTCGCAGAATAGTGACAAGCTACATTCCTGGGGCAACGGCGAGTGGAACAGAGAGTCGAACATTAACGGCACTGTGTGTCATGTTTACCAACTGTTGATAAGCGTTTGGTAAACAGTGAAGATGCAATATGTTTACAGAACCGGACGAGTGATCCCTTCGATAACGATATGTGCACTGCGTTGTTATTGTGACTTCCAGTCTGAGGAATCCGTATGCATGCGACAGCATGCGTACCTCAAATGATCCAAGCCGCCACGCATAAAAACTGGATTTCCCGGTGCTCAAATATCGGGTTCTACTGGTGATAAGAAGGTAGGGTTAAGTGTTTTGGATAGTCCCTAGGCGAGGAACCATTTATATTACCAACTGAACGATCTCCTTAGTGTTACTATCCTACAAAACAGACCAAAGTACGAATTTTTCACACTTCCTCCTGCTTATGCAATAGAGCAAATAGGCTGGTTCTTTTGCATTCGATGTGGTTTACGATGGGTTGATAGGACTTATATAGGCACCATTAGGTAGCGGACGGTTCCTCGAAAACCCACCAAAATCGTTATATATATATATATATATATATATATATATATATATATTTCCGCTGTCTGCAGCGGACCAAAACCAAGCTGAGGGTTCCAAAATGGGTATGCACAGCAAATGGCTGAAATGTTTACGATATATTCCTAAGATCCCGATATCGAACAATCTTGATAATTTAGTTGATATCTTTATCTAAATAACAATAACACCAGAAGGAAGCTCATATTTTAACGGTACGTTTTCTAGGCATTTATCTAGTAGAGCCATGTTGACGTTTTCAAAAATCCTTGTTCGTTATCCAAGAACACACCAAAAACTTTTTTTTTTGTGTATCAAAATCTAGCGGCGGAGTCCGAGAAGGTTACGCACAGCTGTAATTTTTACGATGTATTACTAAAATTCCGATTTCGAATAATTCAGAAAATTTTCTTCATATCTTTATCTGTTCCGAGATAAAGAGGTTCAAAGTTATGCTACTTGTACAAATGAAGTGCTCGTGTAAAATCCGGAGTGAGGCGAAAGCGTAGTCTATACAGTGACGTAGCACGAAGAAATATCCTGTAGTATCTCCATTATAACCTGGAAACTCTACGTCTTAACACTGAATGCAAAACTTTTTGCGCGTAAAATCCGATCTGAGGTGTAAAATTAGCTTTGTGTCATTTTAATTTCACTTAGGTAAATTATCTATATTTTACTGACGGTTACAGTTTTTTTTATAGGAGTTACATGCCCTGTTGCAGCAGGGATAGAAGGGAACCAGTGGAAAAATGTTCCTATCGGAGCACAAAAAATGCGAATATGGTCCTCCTGTTTATTCAAAAGATTGACTAAAAAGAAGGGTACCAGCGCCTCTTTCTATCTTCCTCAGCACCTTTAGAAATTTTCCCAAAAATTTAGCCGTGGAAACATATACGAAGTTTTCTATACTGTGAGAGAAGAAGACAATGACAGTGGCAAAGAGAAGGAAAAGTAATAAGTAGGGACAGGAAAAAATCGGTGTTACTTTGTGGCGAAAATCGGTGTAATTTTTTGCTCTTTTCGGTGTTATTTATCGGTGTTATTTTCTGGCAAGCTTTTCCTATTATCAATTATCTACTTTTGTCATATTTAACCATTTTTCAATGGTATGTTGAAAATGGAACTATTCCTAAGATAGGGTGGGCCAAACATGAGACAAGTGTAGAGAAAAAATATTTCAACAAAAAATTTTGTCACAAATAATTATTCAAAAACAAATACCAAAGGTAAAAATGAAAATAACAGTAGACAATTTTTCTCAGCGACTTACATATTTAAGTTTCATAGTCGAAATTTCTTACGGAATTGCAATAATGAAACTTCGTAGAAAATCTCTTAATGTAAAGAAAAATCTTTGCCTCTGCAGTGTTATCGTT
Source organism: Schistocerca americana (assembly GCF_021461395.2). Taxonomy (NCBI): domain Eukaryota; kingdom Metazoa; phylum Arthropoda; class Insecta; order Orthoptera; family Acrididae; genus Schistocerca; species Schistocerca americana. The sequence continues at coordinate 556,083,476 of NC_060124.1, read as the reverse complement.
AATAAAGAAAATGTCTTGGCTACATCCCCAAGAGATTTTTCTGTATGAATATCATCAAAATATTTATAAACATTTACGAAAGGTATTTCACTTGAGTTAAAAATAAGACAAAATTAAATTTTCTTAATTTTTTTAACGTTCGCTCACATGTTGCTTGGAAATTCTATTTCCCATCAGTAACACAGTCTTTTAATACAAAAATACTTCGTTAACCGTAGTCTTTTTTTTATTTTTATTTTTTTATTTTTCCATTCATATCGTATATCACGAAAAGTTATGGCTTACTCAATCGGCTACTGTCTCAATGATCACATTTCTTCAAGCCTTATATCGTTGCTGCATTATTAACCGCATTTAATGTGCAGGATGATGTTTTTGTGATAGATTTTCATGCCGCCATTGCTTTGAAACGGCACATTTTGACAAATACACTACAAAAGAAAACACAGTGGCCGTTCTTACGCGCTCGCAAAAGTCGATATTTGAAAGGCCACTAGTGACGTCACGACTGCTAAAAGTAGTGCGACAGTTGACTATGGAACATTTCAACATTAAATATGTCACTGACATATTAGATTTACGACACTTATTACGAAGACACAGAGCAATTTTGTTGTAAAACGGTGGTTTTGTGTTACTTCCTTAAAAACCGCCGAATTCGCGTTACTTCCTTAAAAACTGCTGAATTCGCGTTATTTCCTCAAAAACCACCAAATTCGCGTTATTCGTCGCGTTATCGTTTAAACTATTTTTTCCGGTCCCTAGTAATAAGTACTGGAAGACAGTACACAGTGGTTGTGTTATACAAAGAGCGAACGAGATAATGGCAGAGAAAGAGGGGGATATAGTGGTTGTGGATTGTAGTTGAAAGTGTCAGAACAGTGTTATGAAAAGAATGAAAGGGACAGGAGGGGAGGAATAGAGAGAAAGAGAAAGTGGAAGTTGATGAGAACTAGGTGATAATAAGAGACATAGTATATGATGATGTCGAAAAAGAGCGACAGTGATCGTGAAAAGAGACAACAGTAGGAGGGAAAGAGTGAGATATTAGCAGTATGAGAGTTCAAGAGGGAGACTATGAGAGTGAGAGGAGACTGCAGTAGTAGGACAGAACGTAGGGGACTGTGGCTAGGAGTGGATCGATATCAGCGACTTACAGCGATGGACTAGTGAGTGTGAGTTAGTTACAGTTAATAGAGTTAGTGTGAGTTTTTGAGCTGAGTTGCATGTTGAAAAAGCGCAAATACGTTCGCATGCCAGAATTTCGGGAAATTTTTTTAGGTACGGAGGAAGGTAGATGGTGTAGATGGTACATGGAGAAGATGGTACAGCAGCCGAGATGATAAAGTGGGGAGGCAACAAAGCAATAGACAACATGACTAACATAATGCACAAGATCTGGAGAATAAAGAAGCTTCAAGGTTCAAAAGGCTCAAATGGCTCTGAGCACTATGGGACTCAACTGCTGTGGTCATAAGTCCCCTAGAACTTAGAACTACTTAAACCTAACTAACCTAATGACATCACACACATCCATGCCCGAGGTAGGATTCGAACCTGCGACCGTAGTGGTCGCGTGGAGACGCAAACAACTACAGAGGAATATCGCTAATCGAGGTGGATACAAGGTGCTGTCAAAACTATTGCGCAAGAGAGTAGAAGAACAGATAGAAAGTGTAGTTGGCGACTACCGAGCGGGATTCAGGAAGGGAAGAGGTTGTATAGAACACATATTTATCCTGAAGCAACTGATAGAGCATAGGGCCTTAAAAAACAAAAAGACAGTAATAACATTCATGGATTTTACAAAGGCATATGACTCCATCGACAGACAGACTCTTGTTAGGATCCTCAAGAACAGAGGAATTGATGGAACTACACAAGAACTCATAAAATAAATTCTGACAGACACAAAAGCAAGGGTGAGATTCAGAGGAGCCCTGTCAGAAGAATTTGAGATCAAGACTGGTGTTAAACAGGGAGATGAATTGTTACCATTGTTGTTCAGTATAGCACTGGACGAAGTGATCAATCAGGCAGTGGAGAGCAATAAATGAGGAAATGGCAATATCAAAGTCCCATGTGGGGGACAAAAAGAACAACAGGGCTCAAGTGGACTGCCTAGCCTTAGCAGACGACATAGCAATAGTAAGTGAGACGGAAGACGACGCAAAGACACAACTCGACAACTTAAATAAGGTAGCCAGAAAGGTGGGACTGAGGATCGCCTATAACAAGACAAAGACATTAAATACCACTGCAGACTGGGAAACACCGGAAGACACTGTGCAAATGGTGGACAAATTTGAATACCTGAGAGAAACAGGAAGGAACAGGAGCAAGGAGGGAATAACAGAGAGGATACAGAAGACGAGGTCAGCCTTCTGCATGACGAGAGAAATATACAATAAAAAGAATATATCCACAGACGCAAAGATAAGCCACTACAAGGCAACGGTGAGGAATGTAGTATTATATGCTGCTGAGACGATGACACTAGGAATAAATGGGGCAGAACAACCAGAAAAGGAAGAGAGAAAAATACTGAGAAAAACACTAGGTCCCAAAAGAAGTGGAGAGAAGTGCATGCGAAGACCTAGGGGAGAATTGTACCGGAACATGAGAACAATATCCGGGGAAATCAGACTCAAAAGGGCAAGGTTTGTTTGACATGTAGTTTTGATGAGTATGGACAGAATGACGAAGAGAGTGTGGGAAGCAACAGGGAGGACAAGGGGAAAGACAGGAACCAAGTGGGTTGTTGAACTTCGGAAGGACTGGTTGGAATTGGTGATCAAGGTCGAAGGAAAGGAAAATTGGAGGAACAAATATACACCGATGAATATGCCGGAAATCAACGACAGAGAAGAATACAGGAAAAGATTAGAGTGTCACCTGTGGGGCCGACAGAAGAAATGGACACTGAAGACCTTGGGAGAAGAGCGGGAGAGGAGAAAGAATGAAGAGGTTCTGGGAGAAGAAGAGGAAAATGCAGTCCACGAAGGGGCTACTCATGGTCCTATAGAGGCCGTAACGCAAGAAGAAGAAGAAGGTAGAATGAGGCAGCTGGTACCCTTATTCTTAGTCAATCTTTTAAATATACAGGAACATATTCGCAATTTTTTTCTGCTGGTGGTTTAACACAGCTTTCCGTGGTGTTCTACCCGAAGTTATTCAGGAACTCTATATGCCTTCCACTGCGCTTCATTGTGTTGGTTAAGGAGAACGAACATAGACGTATTTGTAGATTTAACAAAGTCCGGAAAACAGAGAGCAACTGCGTCCGGTGTGTTACAGGTGAAGCGAAATGTCATGAGCGAGACATCAACATTTGTCACGTATCGCTCAGAGAGAATAGCGATGCATCTTCAGTAAATACCACCGAAACACGCACGGCCTCTCTCAGGCAAATGGTCCCCAGAATCGTCTCTTCTCCTCCTCTCCTCGGTGTAGGAGCTGTAATGGGACGCAGGCGAAGAAGCGGCCACTTCGACGCCGCCGAGGCGCCGCTGCGGCCTCACGGGACCACTTCTCCGAATTGTTGCTATCTAATCAGGAAACGGCTATCAGGCTGTTCAACAGGCTTCCTGCCATGCGCTCTTAATTGTCACAGGCGTAGCGGGAAACAAACAATGACAACACTTCTTGGAAGACAATCAGCAGAGCATTAGCTTAGTCATTTTGACGCGGAAATAGCTCTATTATCTGGACAAGCATCGTCCTCTACGAGCCGTGTCTCTTACTCCAGTCTTTTTTTTTTTTTTTTTTTTTTTCAGGTCCTTCGTCTGTCCGGCCGTTGTATCCACCGCTGCGGCGCCTGAAATCCCCTGTCGTGTCTCACGGGGCACAGTCCGTCCACATTAAAAGAAACAGTAGGCTAGGCCCCATGATACAGTAGAGCCCGTTATTCTTCTGCTATACGTATATTAAAGATTTACATCCCTTAATCTGGCAGGTAGGTTAGAAAATTTAAAAAGGGAAATGGATAGGTTAAAGTTAGATATAGTGGGAATTAGTGAGGTTCGGTGGCAGGAGGAACAAGACTTCTGGTCAGGTGACTACAGGGTTATAAACACAAAATCAAATAGGGGTAATGCAGGAGTAGGTTTAATATTGAATAGGAAAATAGGAGTGCGCGTAAGCTACTACAAACAGCATAGTGAACGCATTATTGTGGCCAAGATAGATACGAAGCCCACGCCTATCACAGTAGTACAAGTTTATATGCCTACTAGCTCTGCAGATGACAAAGAAATTGAAGAAATGTATGATGAAATAAAAAAAATTATTCAGATAGTGAAGGGAGATGAAAATTTTATAGTCATGGGTGACTGGAATTCGTCAGTAGGAAAAGGGAGAGAAGGAAACATAGTAGGTGAATATGGATTGGGGGTAAGAAACGAAAGACGAAGCCGCCTGGTGGAATTTTGAGCAGAGCACAACCTAATCATAGCTAACACTTGGTTGAAGAATCATAAAAGAAGGTTGTATACATGGAAAAAGCCTGGAGATACTGATAAGTTTCAGATAGATTATGTAATGGTAAGACAGAGATTTAGGAACCAGGTTTTAAATTGTAAGACATTTCCAGGGGCAGACGTGGACTCTGACCACAATCTATTGGTTATGAACTGTAGATTAAAACTGAAGAAACTGCAAAAAGGTGGGAATTTAAGGAGATGGGACCTGGATAAACTGAAAGAACCAGAGGTTGTACAGAGTTTCAGGGAGAGCATAAGGGAACAATTGACAAGAATGAGGGAAAGAAATACAGTAGAAGAAGAATGGGTAGCTTTGACGGATGAAGTAGTGAAGGCAGCAGAGGATCAAGTAGGTAAAAAGACGAGGGCTAGTAGAAATCCTTGGGTAACAGAAGAAATATTCAATTTAATTGATGAAAGGAGAAAATATAAAAACGTAGTAAATGAAGCAGGCAAAAGGGAATGCAAACGTCTCAAAAATGAGACCTACAGGAAGAGCGAAATGGCTAAGCAGGGATGGCTAGAGGACAAATCTAAGGATGTAGAGGCTTATCTCACTAGGGGTAACATAGATACTGCCTACAGGAAAATTAAAGAGACCTTGGGAGAAAAGAGAACCACTTGTATGAATATCAAGAACTCAGATGGTAACCCAGTTCTAAGCAAAGAAGGGTAAGCAGAAAGGTGGAAGGAGTATATAGAGGGTCTATACAAGGGCGATGTACTTGAGGACAATATTATGGAAATGGAAGAGGATGTAGATGGAGATGAAATGGGAGATAGGATACTGCGTGAAGAGTTTGACAGAGCTCTGAAAGATCTGAGTCGCAACAAAGCTCCGGGAGTAGACAACATTCCATTAGAACTACTGACAGCCTTGGGAGAGCCAGTCCTGACAAAACTCTACCATCTGGTGAGCAAGATGTATGAGAAAGGCGAAATACCCTCAGACTTCAAGAAGAATATAATAATTCCAATCCCAAAGAAAGCAGGTGTTGACAGATGTGAAAATTACCGAACTACCAGTTTAATAAGTCACGGCTGCAAAATACTAACACGAATTCTATACAGACGAATGGAAAAACTGATAGAAGCCGACCTCGGGGAAGATCAGTTTGGATTCCGTAGAAATATCGGAACACGTGGGACAATACTGACCCTACGACTTATCTTAGAAGATAGATTAAGGAAAGGCAAACCTACGTTCCTAGCATTTGTAGACTTAGAGAAAGCTTTTGACAATGTTGACTGGAATACTCTCTTTCAAATTCTGAAGGTGGCAGGGGTAAAATACAGAAGGCGAAAGGCTATTTACAACTTGTACGGAAACCAGATGGCAGTTATAAGAGTCGAGGGACATGAAAGGGAAGCAGTGGTTGGGAAGGGAGTGAGATAGGGTTGTAGCCTGTCCCCGATGTTATCCAATCTGTATATTGAGCAAGTAGTGAAGGAAACAAAAGAAAAATTCGGAGTAGGTATTAAAATCCTGGGAGAAGAAATAAAAACTTTGAGGTTCAGAAATGGCTCTGAGCACTATGGGACTCAAAATCTTAGGTCATAAGTCCCCTAGAACTTAGAACTACTTAAACCTAACCAACCTAAGGATATCACACACACCCATGCCCGAGGAAGGATTCAAACCTGCGACCGTAGCAGTCCCGCGGTTCCGGACTGCAGCGCCAGAACCGCTAGACCACGGAGGCCGGCCTTTGAGGTTCGCCGATGACATTGTAATTCTGTCAGAGACAGCAAACGACTTGGAAGAGCAGTTGAACGGAATGGATAGTGTCTTGAAAGGAGGATATAAGATGAACATAAACAAAAGCAAAACAAGGATAATGGAATGTAGTCGAATTAAGTCGGGTGATGCTGAGGGAATTAGATTAGGAAATGAGACACTTAAAGTAGTTAGGAGTCTTGCTATTTGGGGAGCAAAATAACTGATGATGGTCGCAGTAGAGAGGATATAAAACGTAGACTGGCAATGGCAAGGAAAACATTTCTCAAGAAGAGAAATTTGTTTACATCGAGTATAGGTTTAAGTGTCAGGAAGTCGTTTCTGAAAGTATTTGTGTGGAGTGTAGCCATGTATGGAAGTGAAACGTGGACGATAAATAGTTTGGACAAGAAGAGAATAGAAGCTTTCGAAATGTGGTGCTACAGAAGAATGCTGAAGATTAGATGGGTAGATCACATAACTAATGAGGAAGTATTGAATAGGATTGGGAAGTTGGTAGAACATGTTCTGAGGCATCAAGGGATCACCACTTTAGTATTGGAGGGCAGAGTGGAGGGTAAAAATCGTAGAGGGAGACCAAGAGATGAATACGCTAAGCAGATTCAGAAGGATGTAGGTTGCAGTAGGTACTGGGAGATGAAGAAGCTTGCACAGGATAGATTAGCATGGAGAGCTGCATCAAACCAGTCTCAGGACTGAAGACCACAACAACAACAAACATGTGACAGACTGTCAGGAACGATATGCACTAAATTTTATGATAATGATTCTGCCGTCCCCTCATGGTAGACAAATTTATTAGAGACGAAGACGAAATCTGGATATTCCCAGTGTATTAATACACTGACGTGACAAAAGTCAAGGGATAGCTCCTAATAACGTTCTGGACCTGCTAGTGCAGCATTTCGACGTGGCATTGACTCGTCAAGTCTTTGGAAGTCTCCTGCAAAAATACTGAACCGCGCCACCTCTCTAGCCGGCCATAATTGCGAAAATGTTGCCGGTACAGGATTATGTACACGGACTAACTTGTCGATTATGTCCCATAAATGTTCGTTGTGATTCATGTTGGACGATATGGGTGGCCAAGTCATCCCTTCCAACTGTCCACAATGTTCTCCAGACCAATCACGAACATTTGTGGCCTGGTGACACGGCCCGTTGTCCAGCATAAAGATTCCATCGTTGCTTGGAAACCTGAAGTCTGTCACTGGCTGCACTTGCTGTCCAAGTAGCCGAACGTAACCTTCCTTAGTTAACGATCTCTTCAGTTGGACCAGAGGACACAGTCTGTTCCATGTAAACACAACCCACACCGTTATGGAACCGCCATTAGCTTGCAAGGTGCCTTGTTGAGAAGGCAGTGGGATCTGCACCACGTTCGGACCCTACCATCAGCTCTTACCTACTGAAATCGGGGATCACCTGGCCAGGTTACGCTTGTAGAGTCTTCTATGGTCAAACCGACACGGTAACGAGCCCGGGAGAGGCGCTGCAGGCGATATTGTGCTATTAGCAAAGGCACTCGCGTCGACCATCTCCTACCATAGCGCATTAACGCCAAATTTCGCCGCAGTGTCCTAACGGGTACGTTCGCCGTACGTCCCACATTGATTTCTGCGGTTATTTCGAGCTGTCGTGCTTGTCTGTTAGCACTGACAACTCCACGCAAACGCGACTGTCCTCAGTCGTTACGTGAGGACCGTCGGCCACTGCATTGTCCATGGTGAGAGGCAAAGCCCTGATATTTGGTATTGTCCTCACACTCTTGACACTGTGGCTGTGTTAAGGCATGCAGTGTCATGTGTTGTTGGTTTGGCACTCTTACGTGGTGATCCCTTCTGAGTGACGTTCACGTAGCGTTTTGGTTCCTTCCTCGGTTTCGGGATCTGTGGTCGTGCTTGTGACCTCCCATGTGGTTTGTTGTGTTGTTTGTGCTTGTCTACATCTCACTCCATACGGATTTTGGCGCTTGTATTCTTCGTGCAGTGTGTTCGATCAACACCGACTCAAAGGAAGGCCTCAGCCCTTGTTGGTGGCGTCACGTCAGCTAGGCACGGCGAACGCCAGGTCTGTTGCAGGCAGAAACGCCTGGGCGTGCTTATCACTATAAATCTCTTATTTTTGGACAAAATGTTTGGAATTGTTTTGAATTCTGCAGTTTTATTTAGATGAAAGATTTTCTTACTATCGTAAAGCTACAAATGATCATAGTTCTGTATTACTGAATCCTGTCGAAACAAACGTAGACCAGTATGAGAAGACGCTTTTCCTCATTGCAAACTTCGGAAATTTTACATTCAAGTAACTATATTTACTTGATCCATTTTGTTATCGAATCTTACCCCAACCCCCTTACAATGAACTCGTTTCTTTTATTTATTTATTTTCGTTTGACATCGTCACTGTATATGTGAACTAATTTACATGTGTAAATGTCCAACTGTTGCCAGTCATTAGATTACAGTCGCTTTCAACGAAAGGATTTCTAAACAGGAAACAAAATAGCTTCATGCATCGAAAGTACTGCTGAGCTTAAACTTTTTTAAACATGCACATTAGAAAAGACAAATATTCCCCTCTTGTAACTGAAAGGAGAAACTTTATAAGATAAAAAAAATTTATTTGATAAAACAAGTATCTCTCTTTTGCCTCTTCTTCTGTCCCCCACCCCCTCCCCCAACGTGTACAATCGCAAGATATTTCATTAATATTCAGTGCTCCTCACCCCATAGTCAACCGAGATACCTAAAGAAGAGCACCGATATGTTCACAATTTCTTGTAAAAACAACCCAGTACAAACGTAACTTCCTTAGATTTACAAATAAGGTAAAGAAACACGAATTCTGTTGCTGCTGGACCATGAAGTTGTTTTTGTATGTCAATCGTTAAAACAGGTGGAAATTTAAGTTCAGGAGCACACTATTTGTTAAGAAGTGTAATGAATTGCACAATTAATTGATTGCACAAACAATGTGTGTTGGTCAACTGCCGCCAATAGTTTCACATTTTCCTGTGTCAGGGAGGGAGACACCACCATTATGAGTATGCCTGCAACAGACCTGGCGTTCGCCGTGCCTAGTTGACGTGACGTCACCAACAAGCGCCGAGGCCTTCCTTTGAGTCGGTGTTGGTTCGATACAGTATCGGCTACGGTATTTATTGCGTTCATCGGGATTTTGCGTTGTTCCAACGACGTCACTATCGTTCTGTATAGGTCTCACATGTGCTAGCGTGTTGTATTCCAGGGTGACATTTTCTGGTGTCCCAGTTTCTCCACAAATACATATTCCATCGTTTGTTAGTCCAACGCGGTTTAAGTCTACTGGGTATGGCCTGTGGCTGATCAGGAAATGGACCATATATCTGCTTGGGTCGACATGTTTTAGTTGTAAACTTTCACGTACGTCGGGAAAGAAAGAGTGTTCTTGGCGACCCTTGTCGGATGCCTCCCACTGTCTCCGCCATGTTTGAATCTGCCATTGTTTCAATTGTGTTTTGCTTATAATATTGGTTCCTGTGAAATTTAATATTTTCCCGGCGAACTAAATATTCAAAAAGATTTCGGGCTTGCAGCCGGTCGTTGTTAGCTTCCATCCACGATATTTCGACTGGATGGCTGGCAGGTGTCCGGTCAAAATGTGGATGGAAGCTAACGACGACCGGCTGCAAGCCCGAAATCTTTTTGAGTATCTTGGTTCCTGTAATCTAGGCGACGTTATCGAGCCTGTCCCTCTTAAACCAGTAAAGTGCAGCTCTATAACGTATTGTTACGTGTATGGGGCAAGTTCTCATCACAACGCAAAGTGCCTCCAGCGATGTGGTGTTGAAGTTTCCGTTCATTCTCTGGAGTACATTACGTTGACCTCGTCTTGCAATTGTCTTGTTAGCTTGTATGTTCCGTCTGTGAGGCCCAAGCACTTGCGAGGAAGCATGCGGTGGATTCAAATATCGAAATGTGGTAGGTCCTTGTCGTTTTAATGGGTAATTTGTACTGAATTGTGTTCAGTCTTCCTAGGTTGTGCATGATTTTGGGGGCTTTGTCATGTTGCTTCCCGGCACAGCCTCACTATACCAGAATGAAGTAAGTGCGAACTGCGTAGCGCAGTCGGGACGTTAGCGACAATCGGTTAGTTGTAAATTGTTGTCAACCTTTATATCGGAGATGAGAGGGAGAGAATCTCCTTGGTTTGAAGCAAATAAGTTTCGTGAAAATAGGTTACAGAATTGCAATAGGCAGAAAAGATTGTTTAGTTTCTATCAAGTTTATTCTCACATATACTTATGTGAGGTGTTGGACCATAAACCCCTTAGTAAGAGTCAGTGTATTTAATCGCACTTGCTACTTCAAAGCTAATTGTCGGTACATATAAGAAACAAGTACAAAGCAATCACTCGTTCCTGGTTAGCACTGAAATCTCTCTAAGTAATTGAGACGAAGACTGACAGCCTCTGTTCAACACTATTCCAATGAAACTCTAAAAATCCTACTTGACCTGCAGTTCCTGAGTGTCCACCAGAGTCTATCACCGTCTTCTCGTAGTTGAAGTCTTTATCAGCTGTATCGGTTGCTATGGGCCTACTCGGCCCCGCTGGCGTCTCGCTGCGGAATCTCCAAAGTGCCGGCACTCGCTCTGAATCTGCATCTGAATCTCTGCCTCTAGCTATTTCGCTGCCTGTCCTTTTATTTCGTTTCTCATGTACTTGGGTGCACACGAGTTAATAAGTTTCACACGACCCTTTCATTTCTAAGTGATCGGATTGCACAAGAATGCCTTCGGTTCCACACGACACTTTCGTTTCTAGCTGCACACAACTTAATTTGGTTCCACACGAGTCTTTTCCGCTGTATTATCGCCCTGGTGTTTGCGTCTTCCATTACCCAAGTTTGATTCATGCTGCTTCCTCTGGCAGGAAGTCAAACACTAATTTATTTGATCAACAAACCATACTTGGCAGCTTCCACCACTTATCTTGTCCCTACGTCCTGATGGATTATTTCTTAATGTCGGCTGGCTGTTTGCCTATGGAGCCTGGACTAAAATTTTCTGCAGTAACAACAGTCAACAGTCAGTTTGATATAATGGATGAAAGACTGTTTTCCTTCAAGATGCAGTCTTAGATAGGCTTGGTTCCTCTGTATGCTAGCAACGTCTGATTTTAGAACTGGGTTCCTCTGTAGTATCTCCCTGAGCAGTAAATATACGGTTTTATTGGGCGCTTATTTTAGTTTATTTTCTTTGCACCAATTGTTCATCTTCTGGAGCAGTTGCGTGCCTTTTGTCTCTTGTGGTGCTCTGAAGTTGACTGACACCACTACGAGCAGGTCATCTGCGTACGCCACCACACCTATTATACTGTCGTCACCGTCCATACTGTTCAGCAGGGGCTCGATTGGTATATTGCAAAATATTGGATATCCCTTTCTTATTCTCCAGACAACCTTATGTGTACCAGTCCTCCACGCAACAATTTTCGAAATGGAATGTCTAGCTCCAATTACCGTTCCGCGTTCAAAGTCTGTTAATTCTCGCCGACCGCTGTGGCCGAGCGGTTCTAGGCGCGCAGTCCGGAACCGCGCGGCTACTACGGTCGCAGGTTCGAATCCTGCCTCGGGCATGGATGTGTGTGATGTCCTTAGATTAGTTAGGTTTAAGTAGTTCTAAGTTCTAGGGGACTGATGACCACAGATGTTAAGTCCCATAGTGCTCAGAGCCATTTGAACCATCTGTTAATTCTCGTTGTGCGGCGACAATCACGTCAGAAACCTGCGTAGAAATAACACCTCCGCGAATGCACTGCGCTTTTATATCTAGAGTATGCCGTACTACCTTCATCTGCATATCTACATATCGCTAACGTATGCCTTTGTCCCCTCAATGTATGTGGTGTGTATATGCAGACTGAAGCGAGAAATGAAAATTTGTACCAAAGCTGGGATTCGAACGCGGGCCTACTGCTTGCTAGACAGACGCACTAACCACTACCCCAATCTCGCATAGTGGGTTTGCAAAACTGCAGGGACTTCCCTAACACACTTTGCTCCTCGACCCAAATTGCCATTCACGTATCAGCTCACTTGGTATTCCCCTTAAACTCGAACAGCATTGCAGAGGCACGTCCAGTTTATCGGAGTAACAACACAGCATTGAACCAAATAGGGTTTCCTGCCTGAAAATGGTGAATGTATCCGCCTAGTGAGCCGGGTTCGATCCCCGGCTGTGGTACAAATTTCCATTCGTCGCCTCAGTCTGCATATGCAGATCATAGATGTCTGTGACTTGTAAAGGTCTGTGGAATCACATCGTTTCATTTAACTGCAGCACCTGTGCCTGGGTTTTTAGGCAGGATCCTCCACTTCGTTCGATGTTGAGGTTGTGGAGCCTCTGCAATGCTCTTCGAAGTTAGGAGGAATACCGAGTTGGCTGAAGCGTGAATGGGAATTTGAATCGAAGAGAGTGGTGTGGTTGTGCAACGCCGGTGTTCCAGGATCGCGTAGGATTAGCGTATCCTTCGATTCCCAGCCTTTGTGCCAATTTTCTTTTGTTGCTTCAGTCTGCATATATATATATACACTTGTACCACTACTGAAATAAGCCCTTCATATATAGGGTGGTCCATTGATAGTGACCGAGCCAAATATATCACTCTCACGAAATAAGCATCAAACGAAAAAACTTCAAAGAACGAAATTCGTCTAGCTTAAAGGGGGAGACCAGATGGCGCTATGGTTGGCCCGCTAGATGGCGCTGCCATAGGTCAAACCGATATCAACGGCGTTTTTTTTTAAATAGGAGCCCCCATTTCTTATCACATATTCGTGTAGTACGTAAAGAAATATGAATGTTTTAGTTGGACCACTTATTTCGCCTTGTGTTAGATGGCGCTGTAATAGTCACAAACATATGGCTCACAATTTTAGACGAACAGGTGGTAACAGGTAAGTTTTTTAAATTAAAATACAGAACGTAGGTATGTTTGAAAATTTTATTTCGGTTGTTCCAATGTGATTCATGTACATTTGTGAACTTATCATTTCTAAGAACGCATGCTGTAAAAAAGCGTGATTACCTTTAAATACCACATTAACGCAATAAATCATCAAAATTATGTCCGTCAAGAGTAGTTCGCCTTCCGTAATGTTCACGTATGCATTGACAATGCGCTAACGCAGGTTGTCAGGCGTTGTCGGAGGATCACGATAGCAAATATCCTTCAACTTCCCTCACAGAAAGGAATCCGGGGACGTCAGATCTGGTGAACGTGCAGGCCATGGTATGGTGCTTCGACGACCAATCCACCTGCCATGGAATATACTATTCAATACCGCTTCAACCGCACGCGAGCTATGTGCCGGACATCCATCATGTTGGAAGTACATCGCCATTCTGTCATGCAGTGAAACATCTTGTAGTAACACCACTAGAACATTAAGTAGGAAATCAGCACACATTGCACCATTTAGATTGCCATCGATAAAATGGGGGCCAATTATCCTTCCTCCCGTAATGCCGCACCATACATTAACCCGCCAAGGTCGCTGATGTTCCACTTGTCGCAGCCATCGATTTGTCGCTAAATAGAACGCGTGTAAAAAAATCTGTCATCGTCCCGTAATTTCTCTTGTGCCCAGTGGCAGAACTGTACACGACGTTCAAAGTCGTCGCCATGCAATTCCTGGTGCATAGAAATATGGTACGGGTGCAATCGATGTTGATGTAGCATTCTCAACACCGACGTTCTTGATATTCCCGATTCTCGCGCAATTTGTATGCTACTGATGTGCGGATTAGCCACGACAGCAGCTAAAACACCTACTTGGGCATCATCATTTGTTGCAGGTCGTGGTTGACGTTTAACACGTGGCTGACCACTTCCTGTTTCCTTAAATAACGTAACTATCCGGCGAACGATCCGGACACTTGGATGACGTTGTCCAGGATGCCGAGCTGCATACATAGCACACGCCCGTTGGGAATTTTGATCACAATATCCATACATCAACACGATATCGACCTTTTCCACAATTGGTAAACGGTCCATTTTAACACGAAGCAAATACCGTCCGCACTGGCGGAATGTTACGTGATACCACGTACTTATACGTTTGCGACTATTACAGCGCCATCTATCACAAAGCGAAAAGTGTGGTCCAACTAAAACATTCTTATTTCTTTACGTACTACACGAATATGTAATAAAAATTGGGCGTTCCTATTTAAAAAAACGCAGTTGATATCCGTTTGGCATAAGGCAGCGCCATCCAGCCGGCCAACCATAGCGCCATCTGGTTTCCCCCTTCAAGCTAGACGAGTTTCGTTTTTTGTAGTTTGAGACTTGAAAAAGTCTCTGGAGCAATATAGTTTCATTTGTATTAATGTATATTTTCGTAATTATTACTGCTAGAACAGCCTGTGACCGACATTCGACCAGTTGAGTCAGTGGACCTGATCTGTGATAAAAAATATTAATCTCATATAAAATGATACACTCCAAGCAAAACTATAAAAATTTGGTTTCAGAGCTGACCCACAGCAAATGCTACATTGTAGCTTTGAGTTTCCCTGAAATAATTATTTGACTTGTCTTTAATTGCTTGGTCATTTGAAGTGAGTCCTTCATATAGTGCGCTGAAAAATTAATTTTGTCTAACGCTGGCAAATTAACTTACAACACAATGTGAATGCCGTTGTATCGCGTAAAGTAACCTCAGACGCGACATGATATGCGTTACAGAATCTGTACTGTAAATTCATCAAACCGCAGTTATAACACTCAAAATTATTTGGGACTACGTTCATTGTGCATCTAAATGTATCTTTCAGAACAACAATAGGTTTAAGATTATTATCGTCCACACTATTCCTATTACTTTATCTAGACAAAAATTGTGTATCTCCAGCTGTTCGTCTTTCAGTTCGACCCGTTACTGTTCGTCTTCGAGGCATAACCTAAAACAGATATACACTCCTGGAAATGGAAAAAAGAACACATTGACACCGGTGTGTCAGACCCACCATACTTGCTCCGGACGCTGCGAGAGGGCTGTACAAGCAATGATCACACGCACGGCACAGCGGACACACCAGGAACCGCGGTGTTGGCCGTCGAATGGCGCTAGCTGCGCAGCATTTGTGCACCGCCGCCGTCAGTGTCAGCCAGTTTGCCGTGGCATACGGAGCTCCATCGCAGTCTTTAACACTGGTAGCATGCCGCGACAGCGTGGACGTGAACCGTATGTGCAGTTGACGGACTTTGAGCGAGGGCGTATAGTGGGCATGCGGGAGGCCGGGTGGACGTACCGCCGAACTGCTCAACACGTGGGGCGTGAGGTCTCCACAGTACATCGATGTTGTCGCCAGTGGTCGGCGGAAGGTGCACGTGCCCGTCGACCTGGGACCAGACCGCAGCGACGCACGGATGCACGCCAAGACCGTAGGATCCTACGCAGTGCCGTAGGGGACCGCACCGCCACTTCCCAGCAAATTAGGGACACTGTTGCTCCTGGGGTATCGGTGAGGACCATTCGCAACCGTCTCCATGAAGCTGGGCTACGGTCCCGCACACCGTTAGGCCGTCTTCCGCTCACGCCCCAACATCGTGCAGCCCGCCTCCAGTGGTGTCGCGACAGGCGTGAATGGAGGGACGAATGGAGACGTGTCGTCTTCAGCGATGAGAGTCGCTTCTGCCTTGGTGCCAATGATGGTCGTATGCGTGTTTGGCGCCGTGCAGGTGAGCGCCACAATCAGGACTGCATACGACCGAGGCACACAGGGCCAACACCCGGCATCATGGTGTGGGGAGCGATCTCCTACACTGGCCGTACACCACTGGTGATCGTCGAGGGGACACTGAATAGTGCACGGTACATCCAACCCGTCATCGAACCCATCGTTCTACCATTCCTAGACCGGCAAGGGAACTTGCTGTTCCAACAGGACAATGCACGTCCGCATGTATCCCGTGCCACCCAACGTGCTCTAGAAGGTGTAAGTCAACTACCCTGGCCAGCAAGATCTCCGGATCTGTCCCCCATTGAGCATGTTTGGGACTGGATGAAGCGTCGTCTCACGCGGTCTGCACGTCCAGCACGAACGCTGGTCCAACTGAGGCGCCAGGTGGAAATGGCATGGCAAGCCGTTCCACAGGACTACATCCAGCATCTCTACGATCGTCTCCATGGGAGAATAGCAGCCTGCATTGCTGCGAAAGGTGGATATACACTGTACTAGTGCCGACATTGTGCATGCTCTGTTGCCTGTGTCTATGTGCCTGTGGTTCTGTCAGTGTGATCATGTGATGTATCTGACCCCAGGAATGTGTCAATAAAGTTTCCCCTTCCTGGGACAATGAATTCACGGTGTTCTTATTTCAATTTCCAGGAGTGTAGTTGCCGTATGATATGGAAAGTCATAGCTATTCAAAATGAAGCAACTGAAAATTAGGAACACTTCACATTTTGTTGTGAGGACGGCAAACGAATGCAAAGTTATTTCTGTTTACTCTTAGACGAAAGTAAGGGAGAAACGACACAAATATACAACGTTTGTTTTCCCCGAAGACTTCGTTACTAAATTTTGTTTAAGCCGCAACGAAGTAGCAGTTGTGTCATTGTAACTGTCCGTTAAGCGTGTGTTGCTGCAAAGGAATCGTCTGCAACATTTAAACAAGAACGTCCCTCGAAAGGGATTTCACGAAACATTGTTTGTTTCATGTGTCATTTTGTACTGTAACACCACATCAGTACGTTCGGTATAAATGGTAGGAATGTGAGAGAGAGAGGAAAGCTTTTCTCTTTTCTTATCCATGTATGTCTACTTTCTTTTACTTCTCTTAATGGCTGTATATACATGTGTTGTTTTTATGCACTCCTGCGGCAAAGTACCTTTAGAATTAAGTTGGTTTCACTGGCTTCCTAGTATTATTAATTTTAAAAATCGGTACTTCAATTTTCGATGTTTACGTTTTAATATTACATGAAGATGGTATCTGTTCTTTCGGACATGTCCGAAACAACAGATACTATCGGTGACCATGCAGCCCTCTAGAATGAATTGATAATTAAATCAAGACCCTACGCTGTCTACGACAGCTTAGGGTCTTGATCTACTTATCATTTCATTTTAATGTTGTCCGTACCCGGTAGCTGAGTGCTCAGCGCGACAGAATGTCAATCCTAAGGGCCCGGGTTCGATTCCCGGCTGTGTCGGAGATGTTCTCCGCTCAGGAACTGGGTGTTGTGTTGTCCTAATCATGATCATTTCATCCCCATCGACTCCCAAGTCGTCGAAGTGGGGTCAAATCGAAAGACTTGCACCCGGCGAACGGTCTATCCGACGAGAGGCCCTAGTCAAACGTAATTAAAAAATTTTAATGTTATGATCGATCAGTAAAACAGATGCATTGTCATTATGAACGTCCACATTACTCTACCTTTCTCTACGCAAAAATTAAGTCTGTCTAGCTGAGCATCTGTCTAGCTGCGCGTCTGTTTCTCCGACCTGTTAGCGTTCACCTTCTAGCCATAGCCTAAAACAAACAGTGTTTCGTATAATGAGGAAAGTCGGAAGTCATAGGTATTCAAACTGAAGAAATTAAAAATCAGGAATTTATTTCAAATTTTCTGGTAACGACGGCATAAGACCACACAGCTACTCTTACAGAAACGCAAGCGTAAAAACGATGCCAATATACAACGTTATTTACATACTTCGTTACTGCGATTTTTCATTCCACTGCTTGCAACATCATCGACCTATCAGTCGTGGCATTGGGCCTGCTCTGTGTTATTGCAGGTGAACCAAATGAACATGAATCAGTGGCGGATTTACATACAGGCCCACTAGAGACGGGCCTAGGGGTGGCACCTTAAGGGGGGCGGCATTTTCGGCTCTGTACTCATATTGACCTTTTACGTTTTAAAATAGCTGCTCTTACAAACGACAAACATTTTTAATATTGTTAAACAACTTTAAATAAGCCTTAAGAACGAAATTCGACGATACAAGCTTGGTGATACAGTAGAAATGTAACACTGGGTTTCTGTATGGTATCATATTCATGATTGTTCAAAATATTTTTAAGTAAGCTGTCAGGACGGAAATCTATAATACAATGTTTGAAAAGTTATTATTCCGAGAATGTTGTCGGCTTCTATTTCACCCTGCCATATTTTCCCCGTGAAAATACCGGGACCCCTGAAAAGCTGTGATAAACTAACCAGCAGTTTCTTAAATACTGTAACATGTGTGGGCCTCACTATGTAAAACCTGACTCAACTTAAATTTCTTGTAGAAGTTACGGGGAAGTATCAAGTCAACCCTCCATTACTTTAATTAGCGTGATAGCTCTATGGTCTTCAATATCTGAGCTTTGATTTAATGACACCCATTTAACTAACCATGTTGATACTGGGATTGTTTTACATTTTTTAACACATGTTTATACGAAAAGGACATAAGCAGAACATCTAATAATGTGTGAAATACACTTCACATCAGTTTAAAAATTTTATTTATTTACTTACTTATTTACATTTTTTGGCGAAAAAAGAATAAGAAACCAACTCTCGTTTGTCTCATTTATTCTGCTGCAGCCTGTGTGATATCAAAGTTCCCACTCTGTGCAATCGGATAGTATGTGGCATTGCAAATTTTATGTTTAACTGCTTAGGTAAGCTTTTTTTCTTCGAGGAATTCTTATTTTTATTTTATGTTGGAACTAAAGGTGCATTTGCGTGTAGACATAACAGCAGTGTTCACACAAATGACAAAACACCACATCAACTGCCAACAAGACTACTTAAACTTTGTAGACAGTCTTATCTGCCTACAAAAAGCGCTCAAATGTTATAAGAATAAGTGGGATAAGAGTCGATCCAGCACACCTCACTGCAAGAAATTACAAAAAATATTTGCTTTTTAAATTAGAAAGACAGTGTCAAGAATATTTAGAACATATTTGCGTCCCAGCTAAAATTCCAGCTACACAGGAAACAGAAGATAAAAAAGGACCGTCCCATTTTCTTTACGAGACGAATTCCAGCTGGCAGGTGTGCTTCTACTACTCATTGACAACAGAGAAACAGGTGACAATGAAATTAAATTATCCTGCATTGTCGTTGATTCATAGCACAGTAATGTCAAGTAATCCTAGTTGTCAGAAAGTTCATACCAGTGCATTCTGTTAGTGCGACTTGCCTACATCAGGGGCAGGTATGCACTCAGGGGCAAACCTATTGTTCTCCTTTGATTAACATGTCATTAACCTATTGTTCTCCTTTGATTGACAAGTTCTTAACATATTGTTCTGCTAAAAGGATGCTTCCTTTTGATTGACAGCCATTTAAATTATTGTTCCCCTGCTCGCTTCCCTTACCCCCTTACCCTTCCCACACTCCTCAGGAAACCTCCCCCTCGCTGCTACAGGTACACTTTCAGGTCTGAGTTATTGGAATAGCCCTGCTCACTCTTATCAGTTTGATTGACTACTTAATTAAAGTGATCAATTAACTAACCTCCCCCATCTGGTAAACCCCCTCTCCTTTCACCATTCCTCCCAGAGATTGGTAGGAAAAAGACTCAGTTGATCGGTCATTTGGAGGGAATTCTATTGTAGTATATGGAATACTGTTTAAACAGTTTAGACAATGTATGGAATATTGTTTAGTTGTTTATGGCAGTGTATGGAATACAGTTTATTTATTTATTTAAAAAAGTTGTCTGTAAATCGATTGCTGTGTATGGAAGATTGTTTAAGCAATTTAGACAATGTGTGGAATATTCATCTTGATTTTGAAGCTCTTTTGTCTGTGTTTGCTTTAACAATAACAAATGTTTTTCAGTGGGGTCCACCTTTAGTAAAACTGTGACAGTGACACTGACAACTCAATACAGGGTTATTACAAATGATTGAAGCGATTTCACAGCCCTACAATAACTTTATTATTTGAGATATTTTCACAATGCTTTGCACACACATACAAAAACTCAAAAAGTTTTTTTAGGCATTCACAAATGTTCGATATGTGCCCCTTTAGTGATTCGGCAGACATCAAGCCGATAATCAAGTTCCTCCACAGTCGGCATAGCATGTCCCCATCAATGAGTTCGAAAGCATTGTTGATGCGAGCTCGCAGTTCTGGCACGCTTCTTGGTAGAGGGGGTTTAAACACTCAATCTTTCACATCACTATGCGTGAAACTTGCCCGCACACGTTCAACCGTTTCTTCGCTCACTGCAGGCCGACCTGTTGATTTCCCCTTACAGAGGCATCCAGAAGCTTTAAACTGCGCATACCATCGCTGAATGGAGTTAGCAGTTGGTGGATCTTCGTTGAACTTCGTCCTGAAGTGTCGTTGCACTGTTATGAGTGACTGATGTGAGTGCATTTCAAGCAGGACATACGCTTTCTCGGCTCCTGTCGCCATTTTGTCTCACTGCGCTCTTGAGCGCTCTGGCGGCAGAAACCTGAAGTGCGGCTTCAGCCGAACAAAACTTTATGAGTTTTTCTACATATCTGTAGTGTGTCGTGACCATATGTCAACGAATGGAGCTACAGTGAATTTATGAAATCGCTTCAATCATTTGTAATAGCCCTGTAAATAGAACTTGACAATGAAGAAGATGACGAAAAAAGAAACCTTGCACATGACAAACTGTAAAAAAAGTAAATAAATAAATAAAAACAATCACTGTAAAAATGTAATACAGCAGGAAAGCCCCACCATGTGGTAAGAAGCAAAAATAATTAAAAAAAGACTGATGATTCTGTAACTGCAGTGAAACATGTGTGGGACAAAAAACAAAATTGTGTTTTGCTACAGACCGACCCCACTCCAAAACATATGTTAGTGTGGAGTATTGTTTAATTAAACATTTTAGGGGATTCAATGCCATGTATGGAATATGGTTTATTTGTTTATTTAAATAATTTTTCAGGAAATCGATCACCACCCCCACCACCCCATCTCTGCCCCCTTGCCCCCTCCTCTCTCAACCTCCCATCCTCTACCTGGAAATTGGCGACCCTGCAGTGGAGAGGAAGGATCTCATGACAGGAAATTCAAGGGCATATTGTTTATTTATTAAAAAAATCAGTTTTCAGGGGACGGATTTCACTTGCTCATCACTGTCTGCTGTTTGGAAAGATGCAGGTCTTGTAAGAAGTTATTACATCGATCGCTTTCCTTTTTTTATTCCAATTGCGCAAGGAATACCATCATGAAATCACATTACACATAGTTACACAGAGCTAAAAACCTTTGATCATGAAGCACGCACCATTAGACCACATGGAATGCCACTGCACACGTTGACAGGAGTCGGAATGCACTGGCAGCCCGCATGATTTGAAGACGCGGCTGTCAGCTGCCGAGCCAAATGCAGGTGTCAGTTCGGGTCCTGCAAACCTGTGGTGGAGGCATCCCTTTCATACACCTGAGAAATTCCTTTCGAAACACATGTCTACCTAGACATTGTTATTGGCGTGATACCTCCCTAACTGTGGATTCTAACATCACAGGTCGTGTTATAAAATCTCTTGCAATGCTTCCCAGAATGGCACAAGGTCCATTGTTCCTAGCGATCCTAAAAGGACATTCGATCTGCATCTAGCCATGCACGTGCGTTTACCTGCCCAGAATGGCTGATGCATCACTGCAAAATATCAGCGTAGCGACTCACCATCTAAAAGGTCCTCAGTGTTATACCGACATCTCATGGCTATGTAAATAAGAGTCAAGTCGACCTCTCGGAAATTGTAAAGTTCTGCAGAAATAGTTAATGATTACTTTTGTAAGAGCTTTCGTAAGGTCTCAGATTGCCTGCATGGAAATTCTTGGCTGATTTCGGCTAGGAGAACAATCAGGTCAGTGTTCTACGTGAGAGCATCGAGAAATATACTTCATTCTCCACACGAATAAGAATTACGATCCGCCTCCCTCATACGCTACGTTTTATGGGGGTGCCACTCCAGAAACTCTTTGAAACTCTACCTTAGGAGGATATGCATATCACTCGAGGTGCATTTCCCGATGAGGAAAACTTTCAACTTCCGACTAGGAAGGACGTTTTCCCATATGAGATTGTGGTTGGTATGGCGAAACTGAATGAAACCGGGCTACCTGACACAACTGCATTCTACAACAACCTTACACACGATGCCATAATGGCTGCAGTGTATGAGCATGCCGTCAATGTCTGGTAGAAATTCAATATTCCAACTTTAGGAGAGTATGCATAGCTTTGCATGGACACAGACGTGTGATTGCTTGCAGAAATTTTCAAGAAATTCCAGAGTCTACTCAAGGTCATATGTTGTGTGTATCTTATCTTTTATTACATGGCACCTGGGTTGTCTTGGGACACAGTGCTCAAGAAAACGAATTGCAGTATTTAATTATTGAAGACGCTGACATGCTTCTTTTCTTTGAGTGAGGGATCCGCGGGGGACTTTGACAATGAGACACCTGACAGGTTCAAAGCATCCCTCAATTTGAGTTACATAATGTACCTGAATGTGAATATCTTATACGAGCATGCCATACAGCAATCACTGCCGATTGGTGAGTTTTGACGAGTGCCTGAAGACGAATGCAAGGGATTTGGTGGGAAAATCACGGGGGTATGGCTGCTGATTCTGATGTAGTGTATGTGGTGAAGGCAGAACTCACTTACCCTATCAATCTGCATGCTGTGCATACAGATTTGCCTCTGTGTGCCGAGCAACTTGTTGCATGAGGAGGCTCCATGCGAAAACTGATGACAACACTGGGGAATAAGTGGAGATACATGACTCATTATTGCAATCTCCAGCAGTGTCTCAGTTTGGGTATGGAGCTGCTTAGAAGCACCTGGGCTATCTCCTTCAAGCAGTCCCCATGGTTGAAGGAGTAAATTGATATGAATACGAGACAGAGAGCTTCCGCAATGTGTGACTTTGAGAAATATTTTTATAAATTAATGAATAATTCAATTTTAGGTAAAACAATGGAGAATTTAAGGGAACGACGTGAAATTTTTATTAGAACCGAATGAGATGGGCGTTATGGCGCAGAAAAATGTATTGCCAGACCAAATTTTAAGCAGGTCCCATATTCAATAAGAACTTTGTTGCTGTGGAGATGGCGAAGTCTGCAGTAGAGTTTAAAAAACCTGTTAATGTGGGGATGTGCATAATAGACCTATCTAAACTTATCCATTAAATAAATAAATAAAGTATATTCCATACACAGCCTTGAATACCCTAAATTTGTTAAATAAACAATATCTTAACATTGTCTGAATTGTTTAAACAATATTCCATACACAGCAATCGATTTCTGGACAAATTCTTTAACTAAATAAATAAAGTATATTCCATACACTGTCATAAATAACTAAACAATATTCTATTGTCTAAGTTGTTTAAGCAGTATTCCATAGACTACAATCGATTTCCCTCCAAATGACCGATCAACTGAGTCTTTTTCCCTCCAATTTCCGGGAGGGAGGGTGGGAGGGGAGGGGGTTTACCAGAGGGGGGACGTTAATTAATTGATCAATTTAATTAAGTAGTCAATCAATCTGATAAGAGTGAGCGGGTCTATTCCAATAACTCAGACCTGAAACTGTACCTGTAGCAGCGGGGGGAGGTTTCCATGAGGGGTGTGGGGAGGGTGAGGGGGAAGGGGAAGGGGCGGGGGAACAACAGGTAATGTGGCTGTCAATCAAAAGGAAGGATCCTTTTAGCAGAACAATAGGTTAAGAACTTGTCAATCAAAGAAGAACAATGGGTTAATGACATGTTAATCAAAGGAGAACGATATGTTTGTCCCTGAGTGCGTACCTGCCCCTGATGTAGGCAACCTGTACTAACAAAATCCACTGGTACAAAATTTCATCCACTGCTGGTCAGTTCATTGCTCTGTCTTTAAAGGAAAAAGCTGTGTGCTCATGTGCCGTGTATTACGATTGGAACTCGATACGATCTTTCTTTCTTTCCTTTCACAATTTTTTTCTTTTGTTTTGACTGTTGGTTGACAGTTTTGTATGTGCCTTAACATGAATAACAGTGAAAAAAACCAAACGTGCAAAATTAAGTGGGGAATTTCGGAAATTATCGAAGGAAAGTCGAGAATGAGAGGCCAGTGTTCTAAAACCGCTTGGTAGAGTAGATAAATTTTTCGCAAAAAATGTTGCTGGTTCGATTTCGAGTTCAAGTAGTACAGTTGATATTTCTGGCCCTGCAGCTGTTGTAAAAGAAGTAAATATAAAACGAAACAAAAGTTAAAAATGAAGAAAAGCAAATCCTCATTACGAGTTTCACGAAAAACTAAGTGTCGAGTCAAACATTACAAAAAGAAATAACATCGTTAGTGACGATCCTGCAGAATGGTGTCTCAATGAATCAACAATCGACATTGTCTTACAACGTGGCATTAGCCAAAATGGTAACGGTGATTTTTCTAATTCAAGGAGATCAATAGCCGATAAACTAGATATTTGAACAAAAATGTATTTTAACATAAACTTTTAAATGGTGAATCAACTTTGCGTGATTTTCTAGTATACTCCTTTAGCACCGGTACTATTTTTTGTGCACCATGTAAATTGTTCGGAGGTAAGGCCGCGATTGCTACTAAAGGTATTGCAGATTGGAAAAATATTTCTAATATTTTATCTCATCATGAGAATTCACTTGAACACAAAATTTCTGAGTTTTCACTCTTAACAAGAAAAAAGTCACTTGGAACAACAGATAACCATTTCGAGTCATATGTTGAGACAGAAAAAATTTACTGGCGCAGTGTGTTGGAAAGGGTGTTCGCAGTAGTGAAGAAGCTAACAAGTCGTGGACATCCCCTACATGGACACGTTCAAAGATTCCATTCATTACATAATGGTCAGTTTATGATGTCTCTTGAACTTATAGCCGAGTTTGATCCTTTTCTCGCAGAGCACATTGAACGATATAGAAATCCATGGCAGGAACATACAAGTTATCTTTCTCAACAATCTGTGATGAAATAATAGAGCTTCTTTCTGTACGAGTAAAAAGAATTAACATAAGGGAAATAAAAACAGGTCAAATATTTCTCTATAATAGTAGATTCTACTGCGGACATATCACATATTGGTCAATTATCTTTCGTATTAAGATATGTGAATGAGAATGGTGAACCTGTTGAGTGTTACTGTTTTTACCATACCCAGGACACAAGTCCGACAACTTAGCTGAGGCCGTACTCAAAGTCCTGTCTACAAATTCCATTGATATTACTCACCATAGAGGCCAGTCATGTGACAACGCAAGCAGTATGTCAGGAACCTACACTGGTTTGCAGGCACGCATTAAAGAACGAAATCCGAAAGCGCATTATGTGCCTTGTGCAGCACATTCTTTGAATGTAGTCGACACTAGTGCTGCAAGCTGTTTGTCGGGAAGCATTTTCATTTTTTAGTGTAGTGCAAAACCTTTATAATTTTTTCTCTGTTTATACACAGCGCTAGAATAAATTTCTTTCTTTCATGAAACCAGGAAGCAAAACGCTAAAAAGTTTGTCAAAAACACGTTGGTCAGCAAGACAGAAACGTGTGTAAGTCTGTATGAAAACTGGGAGGGCGTTACCAATGCCCTCGCACGTATTGCCAATAATACGTTTGAAAAACTACTTGTGTGAAATGAGACTTCAGCTTTATTGAATCAACTCAGCAGACTTAAAAGAGTATTCATGATGACAGTTTGGAAGGACATACTCAACAGATTTAATAGTGTAAGTCTGAAATTGCAAAGTGTAAATATTGATACTAAAATAGTGCATGAATTATATGAATCACTTGCAGGATTTATTGCATCTGTTCGTGGCATGTTCGACTATGATGAAATTAAATCCATGGAGATTGTGACTGATATAGACTATGAATGCATCTATAAAAGATCACAAAATCGCAAACTTCATGATGTCGAAGAAGCGGACTCTGAAGAAGTTTTTGTGACTGGAAGGGAAAAATTTAGAGTGGAAACATTTCTCCCAGTACTCAACAACTTGTACGCCGAGTTAATTAGGAGGAAGGAAAGCTATATAACACTGTTGGACTCCTTCACAGTTTTCAGAAACCTGAAGAACAGTTCACCTGACGATATTGCTGAACGTGAAGCAAAACTCCAAGCGACGTATGACGCAGATTTAGAGCCTTCCTTCCCTAGTGAATGTGTACATTTCGCGGAACTTTTGAAATCTTCTGAGATTACTGATATACCATTCGAAATGAGTAAATTTTTACGAAAAGAGAGAATACAGTCCGTGTTTCAGTGTGTTGACATTGCTCTTAGAAAATTTCTATGTATGGCACTTGCAAATTGTTCAGCAGAACGCTCGTTTTGGACTGTTCAAAGACTGAAATCGTACTTACGTTCAACGTTGTCTGAGGAGAGACTGAACGTATTGTCCATTCTTCACATCGAAGCCGACATCCTAACTGATAACAGTC
Organism: Schistocerca americana; assembly: GCF_021461395.2. Taxonomy (NCBI): domain Eukaryota; kingdom Metazoa; phylum Arthropoda; class Insecta; order Orthoptera; family Acrididae; genus Schistocerca; species Schistocerca americana. The sequence continues at coordinate 556,056,785 of NC_060124.1, read as the reverse complement.
TGAACTACGAAGATATGATCGACGAGTTTTCTGCCGTCAAATCCAGACGAAAACTTTGCTGACTGATGGGTTTGTTTATTTATTCATATTAGTTTTAAGAATTTATTATTATAATGTGATATTTATTATAACTTAGGGTACATTCATAAGATTTACAGACTACGTATTACCTGAATGAGATTTTCACTCTGCAGCGGAGTGTGCGCTGATATGAAACTTCCTGGCAGATTAAAACTGTGTGCCCGACCGAGACTCGAACTCGGGATATTTGCGTTTCGCGGGCAAGTACTCTACCATCTGAGCTACCGAAGCACGACTCACGTCCGGTCCTCACAGCCTTACTTCTGCCAGTATCTCGTCTCCTACCTTCCAAACTCTACAGAAGCTCTCCTGCAAACCTTGCACAACTAGCACTCCTGAAAGAAGGGATATTGCGGAGACATGGCTTAGCCACAGCCTGGGGGATGTTTCCAGAATGAGATTTTCACTCTGCAGCGGAGTGTACGCTGATATGAAACTTCCTGGCAGATTAAAACTGTTCGAGTCTCGGTCCGGCACACAGTTTTAATCTGCCAGGAAGTTTCATACGTATTACTTGTTTATTTTACAATTGCTGATGGCAGAACACGGAACTAAACCTCGTTTACTTGTAGACGTGACTGAAGGCGCCCGACAATACTAAACAATACCCGAATGACACAGGCCGCTCGGCGCTGTACAGCCAAGCCATGCTGATACTGTAGTATATTAAAACTGGCATCTGCTGCAATGTATAGTTATTGCGGAAATATACGTTATCGGAGAGTACGCTCAGATGAAAAAGTGTTAATAAATACCGTAGTTCAGTTCTGTCGACAAATACGTAAAAGCTTTGCTAATACCGTTAGAAAGAGCTATGGTGAGAGCAGCAGCTGCAGTACAAACCTGTTCAGCCCTTACATGGATTAAACGTATTGTGTACACTTATTATGCAGCATCTAGCTACACAGACGCTAATGCTTTACACGTTAACTATCAGATTATAAAACAAATTCGATTTTTTCACACTAGTCTGTAAAATTATGTAATAGCAAATCCAGTTGTGTGTTTGTTCGTCTGTATTTAGTTATTAGTTCGTGCACCGAAATCTCTATTTCATTTTCATTTCTTACACTTTCCTATAGATTCATGTATTAATACCGAACGTGTTTTTTTTTTTTTTTATCTGCTATACATTCACGTAAAACGACACTTCAATTTTAATTTTGAACGCATCTCTGTAAAAGTACGTATTAATTTCTAATATATGACACTTTCGCATCAATTTTTAGATCGTAGCACGACTTTTTGATTTAGATTTCCAGCTGTTTAGTGTAAAACAACATATTAAAAGTGAATGTATAACAATAATCCGTTGCCTCTTACACACTCTGCTGAATTTTTAGGCCATAAAAGAAAAGTTATTTTCCTTATGTTCGTTTCTGTCGTCTTTCGACAGAAGAGTGTGTTAACACAATGCAATTTTAAGTTTGTTTTATCCCCGGACGTACATCAAGCAGTTCAGGAAATGCATTTTGTTTGAGCGCGACTAGACGCCTGACGCGTCCTTCACAGCAACGAATAACCGAGTACGGAAACCTCACAGTGCTCCCATCCAGAACGGCAATCGTGAAATGATCGGGTAATAGTTGTTAATTAAAACATGTGTTTTTTTTGGGGGGGGGGGGGGAGGGCGCATATAGTATGGGGTGCCTATGGGAGCAAAATTTTTAAATCCGCCACTGATGGCGAATGCGATACCGATAAATGTTGTAACTTCCGTGTGTCATTTCTAGAGCAGCACCTGAGCGATTCGCACGGCAGAAGTTGGTAGCACTTCAGTTATCGATGTTCACATGTTATAGATTTTCATGCGTGACAGAAAATGTATCATCAGAGGTATGAATATAGAAACATCTACATCCTTTTACCACTCTTAACAGCTACGTACACACATGATTTTCTCTTTGTGCACATCTATGGTAAAGTCCCTTTCGGATTATACAAGTTTCAATGGCCTCCTTGTATAACTAATATTAAAAATCGGTACTTCAATTTTCGTGTTCACGTATTAATATTATGATGTTTCATCGTATGACAAATGGTTCAAATGGCTCCACTATGCGACTTAACTTCTGAGGTCATCAGTCGCCTAGAACTTAGAACTAATTAAACCCAACTAACCTAAGGACACCACACACATCCATGCCCGAGGCAAGATTCGAACCTGCGATCGTAGCGGTCGCTCGGCTCCAGACTGTGGCGCCCAGAACCGCACGGCCACTCCGGCCGGCCATCGTATGTCCCGCTTCTCTGCAGTGACACGTGATTTTTAATACTTACGTGTAAACGATTTGGCAACACTAAGCTGTTATCAAGCTGAAAGTTGCACCGAAAGAGTTGGCGCACTTATTAGCACACTGAACTCGCACTCGGGAGAACGACGGTTCAAATTCGCGTCCGACGATCCAGATTTAGGTTTTTCGCAATTTCCCTAAATCACTCCAGGCATATTCTGCATTGATTCCTTTGAAAGGGCACGGCCGATTTCGTTCCCCATCCTTGACACAATCCGAACTTGCGCACCGTCTCTAATGACCTCAAAGTAGACGGGACGTCAATCGCAGTCTTCCTTCTACGTTACAATGCTTCTAGTTTGCCTCCATCATTGCCCGCATAGATTACACGGCTGGTGGCTGATGGTTAGCGTCACTGCGTCTAGATTACCGAAACCCCTCGTTCGATTCCCGACTGGGTGGGATATCTTCTTCGTTTGGTGACTGGGTGTTTCTCTCGTCCTAATTGCTTCATCTCATTCTGAACTCGCAGTTCGCCCAACTGGTGTCAGGTAGAAAGACTTACAACAGGCGGTCAGACAACACCAGGTAGGACTCTCGACTAATAATCATATGGTGCGTCAAAAAGAATCAACTGCTTAAAAATATCTTAACTATTATGTTATTTGAGATATGTGCGTGAGTTGGAAAGAGCAAACTTACGCGTTTTACATGGTTCCCGCTAGGTAGCAGCAGTGTGCAACCACTTCAGTTCTAGTAAAACCGGTATCATGACAACAGAAAGCGTTTTGTGTTTTACGTTTAGTGCAGTGCGGGTCAGTAATAACTGTTCAACGTGACTTTTGTACTAGGAATGGTGTAGATCCTCCTACAGTACAGAGCATTATACGATGGCATGAATTATTCCGAGAAACAAGTTGTTTGTGGTGTAAAGGAAAATAGTCGGGCCGTCCCCGAGTGTCTGACACAGACGTTTAATGCATCCGCCATAGTTTCACAAGGAGTCCGCAGAAATCCGTTCGCCGTGCAACTCGACAGCTCTACATGCCCCCGATGTCCGCCTAGCATGTGTTGCGTCGACGTTTACACATGAAACCATACAAAATTCAGCTACTGCAAGCTCTTCGTGAAGGTGACAAACAACAACGTGTGGAATCCTGTAATTTCGTTCTTGGCAAGATGAAGAATGACAGTTTCCATCCACCCTTAGTATTCAGTGACGAGACAACATTCCATTTAAATAGAAAGGTGAACCGCCATAATGTGAGAACATGGGGTACAGAACAGCCACATGAGATTGTACAACATGAGAGGGACTCTCCAAAATTTAATGTGTTTTGTGCAGTTTCACAGTAAAAGGTGTATGGTCCATTTTTCTATGCCGAGAACACTGTTCCAGGAAGTACATATCTCGATATGCTTGAGAGCTTTCTTTTTCCATAGTTGGAGGCAGATTCACACGATTTCATTTGCTAATAAGATGGGGCACCACCACACTGGCATATGCAACTGTGTTAATTTTTAAATCAAAGGATTACTGAAAAAAGGATCAGTCGAATTGGACCAAATGATTCAGCTTTCCATTACTGATCTCCAAGGTCACAGGACCTGACTGTATGTAATTATTTTTAGTGTGGGTTTGTAAACGACTCTGCTTATGGGCCTTCGTTACCAACAACAATGAATGCCTCAGAATATGTCCTACCAACCGATCCCTTCTTCTAGTCAAGCTGTGCCACAAATTTCTCTTCTCACGAATTCTATTCAATATCTCCTCATTAGTTATGTGATCTACGCATCTAATCTTCAGCAATCTTCTGTAGCACCACATTTCGAAAGCTTCTATTCTCTTTTTGTCTAAACTATTTATCGTCCATATTTCACTTCCATACATGACTACATTCCATAAAAATACTTTCAGAAAAGACTTCCTGACACTTAAATCTATACTCGATGTTAACAAATTTCTCTTCTTAAGAAACGCTTTCCTTGCCATTGCCAGTCTACATTTTATATCCTCTCTATTTCGACCATCATCAGTTACTTAGCAAAACTCATTTACTACTTTAAGCGTCTCATTTCTTAGTCTAATACTCTCAGCATCACCCCATTTAATTCATCTACATTCCATTATCCTCGTTTTGCTTTTGTTGATGTTCATCTTATATCCTTCTTTCAAGACACTATCCATTCCGTTCAGCTGCTCTTCCAGGTCCTTTGCTGTCTCTGACAGAATTACAGTGTCATCGGCGAACCTCAAAAGTTTTACTTCTTCTCCATGAATTTTAATACCTACTCCGAATTTTTCTTTTGTTTCCTTTACTGCTTGCTCATTATACAGATTGAATAACATCGGGGAGAGGCTACAACCCTGTCTCACTCCTTTCCCAACCACTGCTTCCCTTTCATGCCCCTCGACTCTTATAACTGCCATCTGGTTTCTGTACAAATTGTAAATAGCCTTTCGCTCCCTGTATTTTACCCCTGCCACCTTCAGAATTTGAAAGAGAGTATTCCAGTCAACATTGTCAAACTCTTTCTCTAATGCGTAATAATACGAGCGGAATTACCAATCTGTACATCATAATTTTATTATTACTCACTTCTGTCCATGACGATAAGCATCAGAGTCAGTAGCACTAGAACAAACGCTTTCCACCATGAAATAAACAATCATGATCTCCTCAGTCCACAATGGACTTTCAAACAAACCATAAAACATAAACGAAATATTTCAGTTATTGACAAAGAGCTTCTGGAAACAAATATACGTGAGCAGAGCGAGCGTACGACAAATCATACGATAGGACATAATGGGTTAATTTGACTAAAACGTGGAAGGCTCAACGGTACCGACCGGCCGCCGTGTCATCCTCAGCCCATAGGCGTCACTGGATGCGGATATGGAGGGGCGTGTGGTCGGCAGACCGCTCTCCCGGCCGTATGTCAGTTTTGGAGACCGGAGCCGCTACTTCTCGATCAAGTAGGTCCTCAGTCTGCCTAACAAGGGCTAAGTGCACCCCGCTTGCCAACAGCGCTCGGCAGACCGGACGGTCACCCATCCAAGTGCTAGCCCAGACCGACAGCGCTTAACTTCGGTGATCTGACAGGAACCGGTGTTTCCACTGCGGCCAGGCCGTTGGCCATTAATGTGACTGGACCGTGTCTTTTTTAGACGATTTTAGTTATGTATAACTTCCTTTGGTTTACAACAATTATTTTTAAACTATATGGTGGTGATCGTCGGGCAGGCCTTAGGTTCCTTCATGTCACTGAGGACGCCGTGAGCCCAAGGCAACTTCTGCTGGAAGCTAGTCGGCGTTTATAGGACCAGCCAGGTATAGGCATCCTAAAACATCAGTGGGGTTCTCCCGGAACTCACTTGTATTGAGAATCTAGATTTTTAGGAATGTCTTTTGAGGGTGGCTGCAAAAATTAGAGCTGATCTTACCGGTGTATTGTTTTGCCACTGATTCCCAGTATTTAAACAGAACCTATCGGTATAAGGCCTACCTCACTATGGTCGTTTTCCTAGAGAAGGCCACTGTGACAGGGATATAGAATGTGTTCACAAGCACACAGCAGAAATAGTTATACATCTCCCCTATCATATAATGAATGCGAAACTAGAAATACCTGGAATAACACCTGTATTTGCTACAGGACGTAGGAGAAAGTCTGTGACGCAGTTGTGGAATGTGTAAGGTTAAGCGTGAGACGAGGAAGCAGATAGGAGGTAAAATGGCACGTACTCGATCGACTTATCGAATACCGTCCGTGATTCAGGTCCACCTATCGGCGGCGTTATAATCATCCCTTGAATTTCTTGGAGCTTTATCTTCAGAGGCGCCACAAACTATCGACTCTTTACGAACATTATACGTCATAGATGCGAAATGACGAAGTTACAATTCCCACTTATGACATTCCCAGCTGAGGTATCTAATCTCTAGGCCTCGCACTCTTTCTAGAAATAAGGCCGAGTCATGTATACGAAACTGCTGTAGTCTCATGAGATTGAAAGGTCACTTGCAAAATAATTCTGCATTCGTCATGATGATGATGCTCCTCGTTGTTCTTCCTGGGTTTCACGGAAAATTTTTACTTTCATTGTTAGTCGAGTCTCAAGAATAGTTTCTTCTCTGAAAACAGTTCTGAGGAAAGCGAGTGTCTTTTCATAACCTGAAATGTCCTATGGAAACATTATTGATAACCGTGTTTTCAGGACATTTGAAAATAAAAAAAGCTCAAGTGAACAAAATTTATGACATCTCGGAGCACAAGGAGAACTATGTAAACCTGAAAAACAGTATTTTTACCACAATTTATGGGTATTCATTGGTGTGAATGATGCAGAAATAGGACATAGCAAAAATTTCTGACCGAGTACGTGTGACACCGTACACAAAATACTGGAGACAAGAGAGAAGCCTGCATCAGCGATTCTCCTTGCGGTACGGGAAGAAGTATCTCAGCCTTTTGAGATAAAAACTGGTGTTAGACAAGGTGACGGTTTATCACCTTTACCGTTTAACTGTGTTATAGAAAAAATTGTAAGGATCTGGAATTCGGAGGTAAAAAATCACAAAATTGAACCAATAACTCTGGGAAGGAAAACAAATGGAATTCAGGTAAACTGCTTGGCTTTTGCGGATGATTTCGCAATACTTTCAGAAAACCTGACAGAAGCAGTTACTCAAATAAACATTCTGTAAAAATTAGCGAACAGAACTGGTCTCAAAATTTCAGCTGAAAAAGCAAAATTCATGACAAATATAAAAAATGCACCAAAATACATAGAAACACAAATAGGTAAAATAGAGCGAGTAAATAAATTTAAATAATTTGGAGAAACTATACAACATAATGGACTAGAAAAATCTGCAGTAGATGTAAGAATTAACAAAATGGAAAGAGCATATGGTTTGACCAAAAATATTTACAACAAGAAATGTATATCTAGAAAAACAAAACTAAAACACTACACCACAGTGGTACGACCAGAATGTTTGTATGGATCTGAATGGCTAACGATGAACTATAAGATGGACAAACTAGAGGTACTGGAAAGAAGGATTATTAAAAAAATAATGGGTGTAATGAAAACTGCAGATGGTTGGAAAATAAGAAGTAATGAGGAGATCTACAAAAATATAGAGAAAATATCTGAAGTAATGGCCAAACGAAAATTAACCTTTTTGGGACATCTCTACCGAATGGATAGAAATAGACTAACAAAACAAATACTCCTATATTTCTGGAAGAAGAAATCGACAATAGCATGGATTACAGAAGTAAGAAAAGATCTTGAAAGAAACAACATCAAAGAATCAGAAATAGCAGAAAGAAACCATTTTAAAAGCAAAATACTAAATTTGGAACGCTTTCAAATCAGAAGAAACAAAAAATCGGGAACAACATGGACAGAAGAAAGGAAGAGACTTCATGGGGAGAAAATGAGGGAATACTGGAAAAATAGGAAACAACAACAAAGGAAGAAGAGGAACTTAAGTTGTTAACGTGATCGTTGTCGGTCAATACGATTGTAGAAAAAAAAAAAAAAAGGTCAATTATATTAAAATACACTGACGGAAAGACATTTGCAAGACCAAAAAGTAGCTGTGCGATATAAACGAGAGTTGGTAGGCCTGTTTTGCACCAGAAGCGCCACTGTGCAAATCAGTTTTGCTTTAAATGAACACTGTAACGGTCGTGAGCGTTAGTTGCCTTTCAGACTGTAAGTTGTGAGTTGATGTTAGTCAACAATGCCGAAGACGACAAAGATGCCATTATTACCACTCACTGAATCTGAACGAGATCAAGTAATACGGCTACGAGAAGCTGGATGTTTCCTTTCCGATACTGTAGAAAGACTGGGCAGGGATGCTGGCAGCGGTGGTCACGGAAATGTACGGCACAAGAAGACCGGGGCTCAGGACGGTCACGTGACGCAAGGGGGAAGATCATCGTGTTCGGCGTCTGTCTCTGGCGCATCGTACTGCATCTGCAGCAGTAGTTTCAGCAGCAGTTGGCATCACAGCGACACCACGAACTTTGACACGTAGGTTACTTCAAGCACAGATCCGAGACAGGAGCCCTGTAGCGTACATTCCACTGGCCTCAAAGCACCATTGTCGGCTTCAATAGTGTCAGGCGAGAGCTCATTGGAAGCCTGAGTGGAGGTCTTTTGTGTTCCCTGATGACGGTTGGTTCTGCCTGTGCCAGTGATGGCTGATGGAGGCTAGTTGATGGCCTGCAATCAAGCTGTCTTCATGCTAGACACACTGGACCTACACTTGAAGCAATGGCCTGGGGTGCAATTTTATATGACATCAGGAGCACTCGTGTTGTTATTCCACGCAACCTAACGGCAGATTTGTAAGCCAACCTTGGTGATTCTATCTGTTGTGGTGCTGTTCAAATGGTTCAAATAGCTCTGAGCACTATGGGACTTAACTTCTGAGGTCATCAGTCCCCTAGAACTTACAACTACTTAAACCTAACTAACCTAAGGAGATCACACACATCTATGCCCAAGGCAGGATTCGAACCTACGACCGTAGCGGTCGCGCTGTTCCAGACTGAAGCACCGCTCGGCCACTCCGTCCGGCTGTGCTGCTATTCATGAAGAGCATTACAGGGGTCGTTTTCCAACAGGATAACGCTCGCCCATGTTACTATTGTAACCCAACATGCTCTACAGAGTGCCGACATGATGCCTTGGCCTGCTCGATTACTAAATCTGTCCCCAGTCGAGCGCATACGGGACACGACCGGACGGCAAGAGCAGCGTCATCGACGAACAGCATTAACCATCCCCTTATTGAGCGACAAAGTGCAAAAGACATGGAATTCCATGCCACAAACTGAGATCAAGGAACAGTACAACAAACTGCATGCTTGCATTCAACATTCTGGTGGTTATTCCGGTTATCAATGTTCCGGCATTTCACATTTGCAGTTGTCTGTCTCGTGATTATATTAACCGCAGATACTACAATGTTAATCATATAAATATGTTACGTAGACGAGCGTAGTCCCAAATTTTCATTACCCTACATTAATTATTTTTTGGTACTGCGCTTTTTTCTGTCAGTGTATTTAATGGTAACTGAATGAAAGGTAGTTATTAGAAAAGGAAATAATTTTTCTATCGACGACAAGAAAGGACGACACAATGCAATATAATGAAATTAAATTTCGGAAAGACATATTACATATAGAGAAATATTAAATAAGATTATATTAAAGAATGCAAAAGTGTTCGTCCAATAATGAGCCACATCCAGATCATTCGCTTTCTGCTTTGAGTTGTGTACATGTTGTACTGAACAGGCAGTACTGGAGTTTATGGTCATGGTGGATATATGGTGACGGAGGTGGGGGAGGGGGCGTTGGGGTGGGGGAAGGACGGTCTCTTGTCCTCCACAATGACGAATGGTAGATAAACCGCATTGCCCTATATTGTCAATGTCTGGCAAATTTCATACGTAGCCTGTTGTATGATTTCCAAAAGCTGGTAAACACTGATTTATTGCCTGTTGAGTTCTGTCTCGGGATCCTTGTCCAACGTTTGTTTGATTGTTTTTCAAATGTTTCGCCAACCTGAGTGGCTGGCACTGCTAAAGGCTCCACAGCTGGTAGCGGGTTAGAGTCGAGCAAGCGGCCGGGAACCATAGGTTCGTTCGAGAAGCTGCCAGCGGGCTAATGCAGATGTGCAGAGCTGAACCTGCATTTGGGCAGCGCCTTCTCCCGATTCTGGCTACTTGAATTGCGGCTGCTAGCTCTTTCAAATGTGAGCAAAAAGTAGCTAGAACTGCCCTGGAAAAATTTTTATGGTGCTCTTGAAAGGAGACCGCCATGTGGGGCAGCTGGAAACTGCGTGACTTGAATAAACTAGTAACAGAGATGAGCTCATTAATACCCACCATACATGGAATGACTACACATAAAATTGTTACACATGAAATTGAATCTGCGAATTTAGTTGTTGGCCCTTGTGCAACGCCACTAGAGTTGGATAAACTTCACATAAACAATTATTAGAAAAATCAATTCATATCCACCAAAATCTGTGACAAGGAAGCGAGTAATATGTTCATGCGTATGGTGATTACGTAATTGAATATTAAATGAAGATTAGTGATAAACCTCAAATACGAGGGAAATCTGAGACTGAATCATTCACAAGACTGAACGTGGGTCCTAACCGATCTTTGTGAGATATTGTGCAACCTAGTATGTATCAGAGGGCAACAAGACCACGCGTGAATTAGCATACAACACACCAGTGATTGATTTGTACCACAGTCCCTTGACACTTGAATCTACTGCAGAGGGCACATTAGAACAGCCTATTAATTTGCTAAATAGCAGAGCTCCGTATACTACAACTACTGTTGTTATTGTTTGTGAGTGCAATGGTTGCATCAGGTGCAGGTTGAAACTGCAAGCATGGTGGCAGCAGTGGGGCAAAGTTCGTTATGGCACGGTCTGCATTGTTGACAAATTTATTCAAGATGGTGGCTCTTTCCGGTTGGTCCACTTAACTCCTCTCTAGGGTGTGGGGGGTAGATGTGGCAATGTCATTTTGTTGATTTCACTCCTTTCCCCTCATATACTTCCCTGTCCCTCCCCCCCATTTCACCTCTTCCCTCCTTCTCTTGCGAATTGGCAGGAAAAACACTCAGTCAGTGCTGAGCTACTGGAGAGGAAAGAGGTAAGGTACTGTCTTGGGAACTGTGTTCATTTATTTACATGTGTATTATCCTGCTGGAAGAATTTCCTAAATTTTGACAGGGAAACTGAGCTGACAGCTACCCTACAGCCTCGCTGCTTGATATTCGGATATAAATGCTTAAAATTCACGGGATAATAGAAAAATGCTCTCATGAAAAAACAGTTGTCCACATGTAGATAGCTGAAACAAAATCCATAATCTCACCTACACATAGAAAAACGCTTGATAATTCACTGCGTATCATGAAAAACTTTGAACTACAAATGGAAAAACATCTGAAAAACTTTGACAGAAAAAACACCCCTTCCAATAACACACTGCTTACTACAAATACAGGAACTTCATTCACACAGGCATAAAGACGTGCATGGAAAAACCATTAGCAATTCTCTCTCATATTCTAATGCAAGACACTGTTAAAAACGAAACTAAATATCGTGAAACTTGCCCTCTTATTCTGATCACAGCCATAAAAAAATCATACTTATCGTTATACATAGCGCTAAAGATCCAAAAACCTCATCTAAACTCGCCTACACGTCATATAAACACCCGGAAACATACTGCCAAAGATCGCAACAGACGTACGAGCTGACGAGCAGCACTCTCAGCTTACAGCTCCCACCATCCGTGCACCGGCTGATATGCAACGCTGCCCTGGGTGGCGCCGCCATGCGACTCCCAGAGAAAATAACGAAGGGTATTCGGTGGAGACCGCTCGCAGCAAAGTATTTACCAGGTGTTAGACCAGTTTTCTGTTGCCCCATGCAGGTGGTCGTGCCAGCCCACTCAGGTACCTCTCACTTTTTTGGACACCTCTAATCCCAGAGGACTCATGTCGACAGTCCTGCAAGCCTCCAGTGGAGATAGAATGTTTTCTGTAGATGTGTTTCTGGAAATATTACTCCTTTGCGTGTCTGTAGGTGGAAAAAAGTGTATTTTCCTGGAAATGTGGAACAATACCACAATGCAATTTGTCTCATTGTCAGAGGCAGTAGCGATCAGCTGGCTCCTTTAAAGAAGGGGTATGCTCACAAAAGTTTCCAAACCACACAATAGCAGCCGGCTGGTCCCTGTATACCAGGGAAACTGTGACCGTAGCTTTGTATGAAACCGTACAAAGTATTTCACTGTCAAGGGCGATACCAACTGCTTCCACGAAGGAGATGTTTCCCCCTCACAAAGGAGACTGGACCACCGCAGGAGAAGTACTAGTTATTACTTCCTGTGTGGGAACTTGCAGTTTTGCCTTAAAAATGACAATTTAACTTGATAGTGATCTACCAGCTCCTTCTGAGGCAGAGACCACCCAGTAGAAGCCACAGGTAGCTGAGTGTCAAAGACAATGGGAACACGTGCACATCGGCGGGGCAAAGGCTCTTAGTATAACATCTCGAGATGGGTAGAGTAGCAGACTTGCTACAACTTGCTGGTCAGAGCTCCTACAGTCCTATTGGCTGCTACTAAAATAGGGGGAGGAGCGTTGATGGCACCTGATAGCAAACCATATGGTTTCCATAGGATTTACATTAGGTGAATATGGTCGCCGAGACATCAACGTGAGTTCACTATAACGCTCCTCAATCCACTGTAGCACGGGGCTGGCTCTGAGATAAGGACAGTTATACTGCTGGAAGATGACATCGCCCTCGAGGAAGATATCAAGCATGAAGGGATGCAGGTGGTACACAGCTGCCAGCGTGTTCTTCCATTATTACCCGTCTCATGAAAGTGTAGGAGAATGTCTTCCATAGCATAATGCTGCTCCCACCATCCTGCTTGTGGTGGCATGCTGCAAGTTTAGGGCTGCTGTTCATCTCGATGACGGTGTTTGTGTAGACGACCAGCGATCTAGTGTAGGAAAAACGTGATTCACTCAAAGAGCCGACATGTTTCCCCTGACTGACGGTCGAATCCGGATGGTCCCATGGCGATTGTAATCGCAACTGACGATATCGTTGGGTCAACATGTGGATGGTCTACTGTGGAGCTCCATGTTCAACAATGTACGACGAACAGTGTGCTCCGAAACACTTGTGCATGCATCAGCATTGTGCTCTTTCAGCAGAGATGGCTCAGACCACCATCTATCCTACTTTACAAATCAAACAAGCCTACAAATCCACGTTCTATGCAGTGATGTCCAACCATCTAGCGCCTAGTGGTATTTTCACTATGCGTCTACCGCTTTCTATAGATGTTCACAACAGTAGCACATGAACGTATTAGCAGCTTCATCGTTTTCGAGAGACTCGTTCACAGGCTCTGGATAATAATGATCTGCCCTTTGTCGAAGTCGCTTATCTCAATGGATTTCCCCCATTGCAGCCCATATCTTCGCTAGAGTGATTCCCCGCTCATGTCTGCCCCGCTTACACACATTTTCTACCGCGTCACATGACCACAACGCCATCAGGTGGCATCCAACTTCGCAATCGGCAGTGGTCATAATGTTTTGACTAATCATTGTGTTTTCACGTTACAATAAGTTTACAATTCTTTTTTCTTGTTACAGTACACCGTCTCGATGAGATCCAGCGATTGCTCGAGTTTGTAGACAAGCAGGTGAAAGAGCCTAAGGAGTCCCCAGGGGAGATTCCGCCAAGTAAGTACATATTCTCGTTAAAAAATTTCTTCGTAGTGTTGCAGTTCATGTATTTACGTCCCCACTGTATGCGTTTTTAGGTCGACATGTTCTTATTGTTGTAGGTGATTTCGGGGAGATTGACGGGTGTGTTACACAACAGCTGATAAACCTATGACAACAGACATGTAAGTACATGAGTGTTTATCAAATCGGATTTCGTAGTACATTATTGTTGCAAGAAAGGTTTGCAGTTCGTTTTCATGTTGGTGTTACTGTTGTTCCTTCTTTGCAGCAGCAGCAGCAAACAAGTACACTTACTTGTTGCTCCGGAATGCAGTAGCACAGGAGCAAAGGCATCAAGCAGCATCGACAAAACACCATCCCATCTGACATGCCTCGCCCTGCAGGACGAGGCTTACAGCTGCACAGGCTACAGCCCCTCCACCACAACCCCCACCACTTCTGCCACCCTCATTGCCACCCCCACCTCACTTTGGCGGCCGTGAGTGCTGGGACACCACATCCACCGCCACAACAGCCATCTCACTGACCTGCCACATCACAGCCAAGCTGCTCCGATTGGCCTGATGGAGAAACCCACCATCCTCAACTTGCACCACCATCACCGCCTGGAGCATGGGTAGGTCCTGCTGCTGGTACATCTCATTGGTATGCATCGCCCCAGCCCAGTTCCTCCCACTGGGGCCTGAGATGTACACTGTGCCTAAAATCGATTTATTGGCTCATGACATCAAGTGTCATTGGTGATGACAGGATTGAAAATAACTCATACTCACACTATTCACATGATGAAAACGGTGTGTGAATGAGTGACAGTGAGAGCATATATGTTTTTATGTGGAATAGTATGACTTGTACATCATATTGTCAACATTTTTGGTGTAGGGTTTCACCCATCATCCACTTATTCCATTTCTCTCTTATATACAATTTAAATGAATTATTTATCGAGAAATCAACAGGTTGCTATCACAGAATAATTTTCTTGTCTCAGTTTCTCTTTCATAAAATTTTTCAAATTACTTCCAAACTAATGTAGCACAAGAAGAGAACTCTTCTTCAATAAAGCACCTTTTCTTCTCTCTCCACTCCGTTAATCCATAATTTCGTACTAGCTTCGTCCATCCAACACTTGTATATGAACAAAATCTGGCGGTATTCCAAAAGGTTTTGGCATTGCTCTGCGGTTGAAAATGACCATTGTATTAAGTTTAGTACCGTCAGCACAACATGAAAGGACAACAGGTAGTTCACATTTTCATGTCCACTTGTCTTTGTGGTTGCATTTTTAGCACGTTTCTCAACAACAGTTCTGTTTCTCGGCACATCAAATGTCAGCAGATTTTCTGCCATATTCGCTATTTGACTTATTTCCACGCTGGTTTTCTTTCGATGTTGAACAATAAAGCGATGCAAAGATAATATTTTCCCTTCATACAGTTGTGGCATTTTCTGAGATATTTGGGTTCTCATGGGGAGCGTGCAAGGGATAAGTCCCTGCCGGCGCACTATCCTCTGTGCCCTCGGTGGCTCTGATGGGGGAGCGTCTACCATGAAAGCAGGAGATCCTGGGTTCGAGTCCCGGTCGGGGCACACATTTTCAACATGTCTCCGATGAAGTATATCAATGCCAGGTTGCAGCTAGGGCGTCCATTTAATTATCATTTCATTCTAGCAAAGCTGTATGGTCATCTACGGTAACTGTTCTTTCGGGAACAGATACTACCGTCATATATATTTGGGTTCTGTTGCGAACGCTAAGTCCATGACACTTCATAATCATAGCACCAACCAACTCTACACTTAAAGTCTGTTAATTTCCTTTGTAGTTCTAGCTTACGAGCGTGTATTTGAATCATTTTCGTATTAATTACAATGCAGTTTTGATGATGCCCTTGAATTCATTTCAAAATGTCATCTTCTAGGTTTGCCATTTTGCATTCAGTCCTCTATTCGTACACTGAGTGTTCCTGATTTTTTTCAAGTCTTCTTTACTAGCCCGCCAATCGCGAAATTTTTTTTTCTGTTGGTGGAGGACCGAAATGTCACTTAGCTGCTTGTTTTCATGTTCTTCTGCATACGCTATTATTTTCAATTTACAACCCACGTCATATGAATACCATTTACTTTTTCCCATTACAAAACTATCAACTAATAAAGGTATTGTACTGTTACCAATAACAAAAATCACTTTCAGTTCAAGTCCAATGGCACCGTAGAGTGCAATGACGCATCATAGGCTAGACAGTGTTCTGGGTTTGTGATGGCGGAGCAGGAGGGAGACAGTGTGAGCAAGCTTGTGAATCCTCACAAATCATGTTCATCGCATAGGTGCACTGTTGCTGCCAGTAGAATCCAGTGTTGCCAGATATCCATCTGGTCTCAGTCTGTTATTATATTATAGTGTAAAGAAGTTCTTAGATGCAAGTATAACAGTTCTTAAATTAGAGACTGTCATGCAGATTCCATGTAAATTATCTAAAGACACTGAGGTGGTCACCATATCTATGTACAACTGTATATATATAGTGTAAACTCTAAATATCTTTTACAATTGCCTGAAAATTAATGCATATCTATCTTTTTATGTATCTATGAAATACTTTGTAACAAATCCATGTATATTCTGATGTATCCAATATCACTACCAAACGTGATAAAAGACTAAATAAATACACATTTAAAATTATGATCATTCATTAACTGCTTTCCAGAACAGTGTGCCGGACCGAGACTCGAATTCGGGACCTGTGCCTTTCGCGGGCAGGGTAGGAGACGAGGTACTGGCGGAAGTAAAGCTCTGAGGACCGGGCGTGAGTCGTGCTTGGGTAGCTCAGTCGGTAGAGCACTTGCCCGCGAAAGGCAAAGGTCCCGAGTCCGAGTCTCGGTCCGGCACACAGTTTTAATCTGCCAGGAAGTTTCACATCAGCGCAGACTCCGCTGCAGAGTGAAAATCTCATTCTGGAAACATCCCCCAAGCTGTGGCTAAGCCATGTCTCCGCAATATCCTTTCTTTCAGGAGTGCAAGTTCTGCAAGGTTCGCAGGAGGGCTGCTGTAAAGTTTGGAACGTACGAAACGAGATACTGGTAGAAGTAAAGCTGTGAGGACGGGGCGTGAGTCGTGCTTGGGTAGCTCAGTTGGTAGAGCACTTGCCCGCGAAAGGCAAAGGTCCCGAGTTTGAGTACCGACCCGGCACACAGTTTTAATCTGCTAGGAAGTTTCAACAATGTACAGATTTTCTGTTAAAGGAGATTGCGAGGAAGAAAATGCCGTGTTGTGAAAAAGTGTGGTTTCGTTTCCTTTCTAGCAGTTTGTTGTGACTTAGATGTCAGGACATTTAAACCATTAGACAAATTGTTTCTTTCACATACATTCTTCCTCCTTACACACAATTTTAAACAAAAATTGTACACACAACACAGTGCTGTTTTGTTTTCTTCACCGCAGTCAGTTTTAAGAGTAAAGAGGTGTCTGGTAGTATTTGGCTTCTCGATTTATGATTAGAATAGTACTATGGAATCTGAATCATCCGAAATTTTGGAGTCCTACCCGTTCACAGGTTAAAATCATGAGAAATACTGTTATCCTGACAGATCCAGTTGCTGGAGAGATCTTGCCTGTATCCCTTGTATTAATAATTTCAACTGATGCATCAATTCGCTTTAAGTCTCCTCATTTCTCAATCCTGCTTTCTCTTGCAGTAACAAGAAACAAGGTTCGAAGTCAGAAAGAGAGGGGAAGAGAATTTGGGCAGAGAGGGGGAGTGCGAGAAAATAGGCAAAGAGAGGTGGAAGGAGGAGACACACAGAGGGGAGTGAGGAAGAGATGGAAGAATATTGGGGCAGGAGGAGACGGAGAATTGGAAGAAGCAGCCTAGGACATACATACAATTCCCATACATTTTTAGCAATTGTGAAGTATTCCTGGGTTCGGTATTACTACGTAAGTTGCGTAATGACGCACACACTGTCCTTTTCAGGTATAACTTACGTAATGTACAATTTTATAACCCTTAAACATCTTCCACTTTGACAATGCTGTGCAGAATTATAATTATAAAGAAAATTTGTTTTTATGTTTTGGAGTCACAGAGGACGTGCACAGGGATAGGAGAAACTATGTACATCTTATATGACCCATATACGTGCATGTTCCTGGCCTTTTCACTAGAATGGCAACGCATCTTATGTACATCGCGTGTACCATATTTTATCTTATATTTATTTTAAAGTTTATTTTGGCACGTAGAAGAGATACGACTTTTTCCCGTGTTTGTGATTTTGATTTCATGTTTTCCATTGTAGTTTCTGAAGATTCAGTCACAAATAAGAAATTTTCTGATTTTTTCCAACAGTAAACAAAATAAATTATGATTACTTCTGATTGTAAAAATTTCATAATTACAGTACACACTGTAACAAGCGGCCACGGGAGAACTGCCTTACCACATTAGAATTTCGTCGCCGGAAAACGCTACCCCTAGGTACAAGTTGCCGATTCGTCATTGACAGAGTACCTCAACAATAGGCTGCTGTATTGCCACCCTTCCAAAGCAATCTTTACTTCATATTGTGCAATTGGAATCCCAGAATGTGAAGTCAGTAGCCACCTGAAAGCCGAAATAACTCAGTATTTATAGGAAGAACACCATCAGAATCCAGCAGTTAGTCGACCCGAAGAAGACTGCTGCAAAATCGGTGCAAACGTAGGCATTTTGGTTGTCTTAATTCAGATTACGTTTCTTGTTCGAGCATCTTCAGAGCTCTTTACCATTAGTTTGTAACGATAGCACCGGTCGCCTTCAACGGCAATCGATGCTAATGCTACACCTCTGCGAGGAATTTTTGAGTCATATGACCGTGAGGTGACCTTATGGAAACAGAACAATCAAACCGGGATTCGTTTCCTAAACACTGCACCAGAGTATAAACAATACTAGGCGGCCGAAGTGGCCGAGCGGTTCTAGGCGCTTCAGCCTGGAACTGCGCGACCGCTACGGACGCAGGTTCGAATCCTGCCTCGGGCATGGATGTGTGTGATATCCTTAGGTTAGTTAGGTTTCAGTAGTTCTAAGTTCTAAGGGACTGATGACCTCAGATGTTACGTCCCATAGTGCTCAGAGCCATATAAACAATAATAAACGGTGGGTCTAGAAAAGATGTTCTCCCAGTACAAAAGTAAGTACATATTAAAACAAGTCGTCAGCCTAATTAGGCATTTTTGTGAGAAGTAAAATGATAAAGCGGAACGCAGTGCTATGGCTAACCTAACTTTCCTTCACACACACACACACACACACACACACACACACACTAAACTCTTTCCTTACAACTGTTCCTACTACAACACAGTAACTTAACCTTGCAGATAAATGTGCTACTAACAAATAAATGGCCAATGAGATAGTAAACAGTAACATATGCCTTTCAACAGCACGTACCTTAAATGAACTAGATGGAACAGTTTATGAAGCCGACTGCTGACACAAGTGAAACTATTAGCAATACTGGTCAGGGAAAAGCTTTGAATTTATCCTAGTTTTAAATCAAGGGATCTGCTTAGTGCAGGGTCTCTATGTCTGTGCATAAACCAACTTGCATTAGATTAGATAACACAGTAAATAGTTCTTTCTTCAACTTGGTTTGAAGCAATTGCAAATCTAAATTCACTGGCTCTGAAGGAGCCTTAGCAGAATCATTAAACTTTCATGATCTGATGAACTATACTCATTAACAAAATTACGCCAGTTTGTATGAGAAATTGTAAGTATTCTTATCATTAATTATTAATTAAGTAAAGCACAACAAACTATATCTCTTTAAATAACAAAGGTGCTTTAATAAGCAGTCTTTTGGCCTACTCAAAATTACAAGTGGCTGTGCAAATGGCGAAACAACATTAAATTCAAGTTCAACCACTTTCTCATAATAAATTAGGACACTCGGAAATAAATTCACTAGGATAGATTTCGTGTCCAGGTTTGTGATTTGGGATAATCACGGGTGTAATATAGAGTTTTTAGCAACGCCACAATTATTATTGTAAATTCAACCAAATTTCAGAAATACCTGGTCCATTCACAGAATGCCAAATATAAACAATTTAATGGAAGGCTGGTGAAACAGGTGGTGTAATTTTCAGTGGCTATTAATCTAGCGGCGATGCAGTCGTAGCAGTACTGTTGGCTTTGCCCTGTTACATATCTTCTTGGAGTTGGACTTATAGTCTTATAGGACCAAATACCATGCCACGATGATGGTATCACCAAGCGCAGCATCCGAGGCCCATCATTACTGCCCTGAAGCTCTTCTGGCCTCAAAACTCCAAGAATATGAGCCACAATGACCCGCTACTGCTAGCGAGGTGTTAACCACACCACCGCTCAGCCCAGACTCCTGACCCGTCACAAAAGACGAGTTGCCACTTGCCACACCTTTTCCACTCCGCCAGACTACTTCCGCACCTGTGAGGCTTCCTCACATCTTTTACGTTTTACCCTATGGTCCCTAATTATGGACCAAGTCATTAATAGCACACTAAATGACAATCATTTCAGTAGTTATTTAAATTCACAAGCATAACTTAAACAACATCGTTCAAAAATTCACATAACAGAAACAGATATACATAGTCAAAGAATTTCCATGACAGATACAACATTGTACATAAGCAGTATTACAAACTGACATAGAAATATCGATACAGATACAAAATAGGTCAAAAATAAGTGTTGCAAGTTATTCTCTGGCAAGTTGGAGCTCTAATGGAGCGATTAGTGCACCTTCCCTCCACATTCGCGGATGAAAATTCCACTGGGAATAATTTACAGGACGCCATTCGGTACCCCTTGGTATCATCACGCGTTTGTGACAAACTTGCAGAACGAGGCAAGATCTGTTGCTTCGTGTGATATCTGAGGAAATTAATCGCTTATCTCTTATAAGCCTCGTTCGGTGTCACAGGTAAAATCGTTTCTGCAGATAATGCAGAGGTTCGGAATTCCTGTGTCACCTGTGAAGAATGAGTCAGATATCTCTCTGAAATGATTCACTCGCTAGCTCTCTGACGACACAGTCCACCTGGTGCCTATGCGGCTGCTATCGTGCTACGTTATCAGCAGAACAGCTGCAGAGTCAGCAACCGGTGATTCACTGCGGCTGGGCGTGACCCAGGCGACAACCTGTACTACACCGCCGTTGTGCAGACTCACGCATCCCTAGTCGGAGCAAAGAGAGCGGAGAGTCTCAGCATATTAATTAGGTTTCCTCGATCGTCGAATGGTTGGTGCACTGATACACGGTACTGAAGTATCGTAGCGTGCCAGTAGTGCTACAGGCCTGAAATGTTCGATAGTACGAATGTTTCTTGCGTTTCAGTTAGTGACAAAGTCTGACCACTTATCCCGTGTATAACAAATGTAACAGAACGAACATACAAATACCAATATCCTTAAAGTTGGTTTGCTGCAGAATACTTGAGTATACTGAATTTATTTGTTTATTTACACGTCAAGTTCCGTAGGACCAAATTGAGGAGCGAATCTCCAAGGTCCATGGAACGTGTCAGTACATGAAATTACAACATAAACGTAACAACAGATAAAAATAAATGTTCATGAACCTTAAAAAAGTCAGTCCATAAATTTAGGTAAACGCTATCAGCACTACAATAAATATCAGCTTAATTTTTCAAGGAACTCCTCGACATAATAGAAGGAGTGACCCATGAGGAAACTCTTCAGTTTCGATTTGAAAGCGCGTGGATTACTGCTAAGAGTTTTTAATTCTTGTGGTAGCTTACTGAAATTGGATGCAGCAGGACACTGAATACCTTTCTGCACAAGAGTTAAGGAAGTCCGATCCAAGTGCAGGTTTGATTTCTGCCGAGTATTAACTGAGTGGAAGCTGCTTATTCTTGGGAATAAGCTGACATTGTTAACATGAAATAACAGTAAAGAATTTATATATTGAGAGTCCAATGTCAAAATGCAGAGGCTAGTGAACAGGGATGGACAAGAGGTTCACGAACTTACACCACTTATTGCCCGAACTGCCCGTTTATGTGCCAAAAAATCCTTTTAGAATGAGAAGAGTTACCTCAAAATATAATACCATACGACATAAGCGAATGAAAAAAAGCAAAGTAGACTAATTTTCGTGTCGACGATCACTTACTTCAGATACCGTTCGAATAGTAAAAATGGCAGCAATAAGTCTTTGAACAAGATCCTGAATGTGGGCTTTCCATGACAGTTTACTATCTATCTGAACACCTAGAAATTTGAACTGTTCAGTTTTACTAATCATATGCCCATTCCGTGAAATTAAAACGTCGGCTTTTGATGAATTATGTGTTAAAAACTGTAAAAACTGAGTCTTACTGTAACTTAGTCTATTTTCTACAAGCCATGAACTTACATCCTGAACTGCACTTTTTGAAACCGAGCCAATGTCCCACACAACATCCTTTAATGCCAAGCTGGTGTCCTCAGCAAACAGACATATTTTAGAGATATGCGTAATACTACAGGGCACATCATTTATATAATTAAGGATCAGAAGTGGCCGCAACACTGATCCCTGGGGCACCCCCATCTGACTGTACCCCACTCAGACCCCATATCACAGCCATTCTCAACATTGTGGATAATGACCTTTTGTTGTCTGTTGCTAAAGTAAGAGGTGAACCAATTGCGAGCCACTCCCCATAAGTATTGGGACAACCTGCATTTTGAGCCACTCTGCATTGTTGCCAGATGTGTCCAAGATGGCGGCGATGATTTCATCCAAGATGGCGACGTGTAGACTTGGCAACAGCACATGGTGTCATTTAAGATGGCGGCTGTGACGTCAAACAAAAAGCCAGATTTTGGCGCGAAGTTTGAATTTTGGTGGGAAAATAGGTCAATTGGGCTACCTCCACTAACCTAACCTCCCTCCCGTCCCTCAGAAAAATGGCTAGAAGTTCAAATTTCATCTGGATAATGGAAGACGCCATGGTTATCTATAGTAACATAAGAAAACGATGGGAAAATAGGCCAATTTGGCTCCCTTACTAACCTAAGTCATCCGACTGCCACTTCATCCTATGAACTGGTGCCAAGATTGAATTTTGGTGGTAAAGAAAGGTCACTTGGGCTATCTCTACTAACCTAAGAAAATGGCTGGAAAGAAAGGGCATTTGGACTAACCTAAGTCACCTAACCGCCACCACTTCAAGGGGCTGGTGGGAAAAGGACTCAGCGTGCAGTGGGCAGCTGGAGAGAGGAAGGAGAGTATTAATTTTGGAACAATTTATTTAGGGATGGAATACAGAACACACGCTCTGCCATGCCACACATCTTACAGACCTGCAAACTACTCCTAAATAACTCACGTATGATGCTCTGCACATGCACTTGCTAATTGTAAACTGTCAAAATAACGCATTGCACAGCCTGCAGACCTGCAAACCACTCATAAATAATGCAATACCTTTATGTACAGAGATTGAAACAACCCACAAATTGTCAAAATAATAATCCACTTAAAAGACTCTGCAAACATGCTTGCTAATCATCAACTGTCGAAATTATGCACCAGTCTTTATTGAAACAATTAGAGGCAGCACCACCATCCAGTGTGTTTGCCACGAGATCCACACTCCAAGTGACCTAGTACACAATACCACCACCAGAGAACACTGTCATCCATTCTGTGATGTAATACGAGATTGGGGGGGGGGGGGATGGAGGGAAAACGACTCTGCCTGTGCTAAACATAATTTTTTATTTTGCAGGCATTGTCTCCACCACAAGATCTAGACTCCAACTGACCTAGTACACAATACTGCCACCAGAGGGTGCTGTCATCCCTCCTGTGATGTAATCCAAGATAGTGGTCTGGAGGGGGAAGATGGTGCGAAAATGACTCAGCCTGCATTGGGCTGCTGGAGGGAGTAAGGAAGGAGTGTACTTTGTTTATTTTGGAACAATTTATATAGGGAACGCTTCTGAGAGACAGTATATTTATCACACCGATACAAAACACAGGCTTGAGGTCACGCCATGCAGCCCACAGACCTGTAAACTACTCTTAAATAACACTCTGCAGACACCCAAACAACTCTAATTTTCGAAATGATGTCAGTACTGACATTCAGAATCCTCCTAATAATGCAGTACACTGATGTGTAGACACTCTCAGTACTTGTAGACTGTCCTTATAATGCGTAATGGAGCCTACAGACCTGCTTGCAAAATAATGCAACAGACATGCAAACAACATATGCAGACACTGCCCGCCACCCCCTGTCCATTGGACCGCACAGGAGGCTACCGCACACGCTCCCAGAAGTCAGAATGCTCCAACACCCCGCCAAAAGTGACATGCAGATGCCCATTCAGGTCCCACATGCATGAGGCAGCGACATCCCTTTCGTACTTGCTACCTGAGAAATTCCTCTCGAAATATGTGTTCACCTAGACATCGTTGCTGACGCGACCAGATGGGAGCGATGACCTATTTACAGAGTGCAGATGGTCCAAGGTGGATTGCATGCACATGTGTTTGCTGTTGCTGGCGTGAACCCTCCCTCTACCTGCAGCCCGGCGAAGAGCTAATTGCCGAGGGACGCTGCAGAAATCCGTTCCAGAACAACACAACCTGCTTTCTCCCTAGCGATTCTGACGGACCATGCATGACATGTGGCTGAAGCATCATCACACATAGCTACATACCATCGCAAGCACATCTAGCAGCTTTCTCAGTGTTATACTGAAGCCACATGGCTATCTAAAATAAGAACTGAGTCGAACTCTAGTAAATTGCATAGTGTCCCAGAAATACTTAATGTGCCCTTTTGTAGGAGTTTTCATGATGTCTCAGCTTGTATCCACGGAAATTCTTGCCTGAACCTGTTTACGAAAATAGCACATAATAAACCTGTCCATCACCTGTTACCCTTCCTGCATTCAACATACGCAAACGTTAGCACCACTATGTAGAGACAACTCTATCCCAACACAATGGATGTCTTGTGAATTAATGTGGGATTATGATTGGCTGTTATCGAATTTACCCACCGAATTACTGATGCTGTCAGTGTGGAAGCACCGTCCACCTTTTCTTTCTTTCTGCAGACAGGACTTTCAGAGGGAAAAAACTATTTTACACTGACCGCCATATCACACCGACAACTAAACCTCGCAATGTGCCATACATATCATCAAATACAGAAAGACTCTTAATTACACTGCCCTCCTACTGAGGACAGGAGCTTGAATATTAGAGTGTGAAACTGTTCTCCAACCCAGCAGTATATAACTGCATACCATGTCGATGTAGTAAGCATACAAATTCGCCCTTTTACATCATTCATACATATACCATGAAGACAGGCAGCACAGTGCATGTACTCGCGGCACTACGGCATCAATGCACGACAGGTGGCCACTGTACCCTCAGCAGACCGCAGTCACTCTCAGACCTGTTCTACAAATTCGGGCTCGCTTCCCCTCAGCACAAATGCATTACTGTTTCTGGTCCAGACCTGATTGCTTGCTTGCTTGCTTTTCTACACCCATCTCCAGACTCTGGGATTACAAGAACACATATACTTTCGTATGGTTCACCATAATATTATACCATTTCACACTACTTCTCGATATCAAGCACACAGCAGTAACCTACTGATCGCTCACATAACAGGATAACAGAGAGTGGACGGTGTGGTTGATTGAGGTGGAGCTGTAATGAGGTATGATTTAATGGTTGACTGATGATACATTCTATAGAAGGAGAAGTTGCTGCAGATCTTTTTTTCCGCTGTTCTGTCAGGATGCATCAGTCACATGACACAGTCTGCATTCTACTCGTATACAGCCACGTGTTCTGTATGTGGTTTTAAGCATTATCTACTTGCGACCTTTAACGGTAAACCTGTCGGTCATCAGAGGAATTCCATCTCATGTGTGATGAAACATGACACATTCCTCTAAGCGAACTTTGCCTTATGCGATCGACTCCATCCCCCCTGTCGCATCTTGGGTGTAAAATCGAGACTTCAGCGTCATAACTAAGTTAGCGATAGGTGCTTGTGAGGCATTGCAATTCCCATGTACACATTTTCCTGACAGGTGTGCTGTTCACAGAGTTAGTGACAGAATGACTTGTAATTTTCACCTGTTGGATGCTGCTGCTATGAGTTTATCTGTCTTCTTGTAAGAGGTATTCACTGTTACTAACGATCATTTTATGTAGAGCTGATGCAGGCATAGTATAATTTCCAAACCATTATCGGATGTGAACAGTGGGCGCTATACATCTCCGAAACGCTATATTGTACTTGTATTACACAGAGCCAATGTTTTAAGGAAGTAGTTTTTTCGCTTAACTGTTCGCTAACACAGTTTATCGTAGAGAAACTGGGAAGAACTGAGAAGAAGGATGTATGTCCTGCACTTGTAATATATTTCTTACATTGGAATATTAACAGCGCTACATTCCATACGAATGATAGGTTGGAAACGAAAGCGATCTAACTTTACAGTCCGTTTTAATTGCAGTACGTTGTAGCCTTAGGAGTGCGTGCGTTTATGTTGTCTCTTACTAATACCTTCCAGTAGCGATCCTAGACTCTAGAACAATACTTTAGAGTTGATAGCTTGGTTGATTTGCGTAAAAATGCGTCGAACTCCATCCAGGTGAAGTTACATCGTGCATAAAAATCATTTGTTTCTTGTTCTTCTTAACCGTCAGCTGTTACATCACAATTCTTTGAAATCTGTTGCTATACATCAATAAGGAGTGTTAAACTCCTCAACATGGGTGCATCTTGAGAAATCTCGTGCACTTGGATGGGTGAGGACTTGGACAACTCCATTCATTCCCGAGACGTGGAGTGTATCTTCCTACTTCTAGTCGGTTGCAGATTAATTCCGTAACGGTGCTGCAGGGTGAGGTGGTCAATGACAGTGTGATGAGGGTCTTTGACTCCCTAATTTTACCCTAAGACAGCGAGAATGCTCTGTGACTCTCATACGCAGATAGAGAGATCGTAAATCACTGTGCTCAAGGTGTTAGAAATATGTAGAGCGCTGTCTGGTATACTTTGATGATTTATGTGTTCGAGAATTGACACTGAATGGATGTACTGCATAATGTATCTACATTCGCAATCATACTCGCAAAGTAGAGAAGGGGCAGTTTAGCTGTGATACTGAAATTGGGGAAACATGCTATCACATCATTGGCCGGTATTGAAGCTACTGTAAAATTGATAAAATTGTTCACGTTATCAACTGTGATGCTTACTATAACAGTACATTGGCAGTGTCATTTCCATCCCATTCATGCATTGGTACACTGTTTGTTACCACTTAATGATTGACTGACAGCGCTTGTTTGAGTTGGGGAAGCAGTTTTGTGGATGGGTGTCACCTTCTTGGGGTTGCTAACCGCGAAACAGTGATCGCGTGCATTACTGCAATATGAGTAATCAGTCGAAAGGGACTGCAGAGCCATCATTTATTCTGTCACTGTGACAGATGAGTTTAAATGTAGAGGTCGTCAATCACTTTTGGACATCAGTTTGGAAACTCTCCACAACACAGCCATATTCTTCTCGTTTCCTTATGTTTTAACTGACTTTTACTTAAAATCACCCAGTGTTATGGTGACAGCAGAAATAATATGGTTTACACAGTGCGACATCTAGAGGTAGCCCAATTGACCTAGCTTCCCTACAAAATTCAAGCTTCCATGGGGGGCTTGGCAGTGGCTGTGTGGCACTTTCCAGCCACCTTGGGCAGTGGCACGTGTGTCATCAGCTGACGTCATGGCAGTCATCTTGAATGACATCAATCGAGTCATCACCTGATGTCTTGGATTACTGTTCTTTGGGGTGATGTTGCCTGCGAGAGAACATGGATCAGAACGTCTTAATGAATGGTGTAAATCGTGTCATCAGACGATGTCGCAGCACCTATCTTGAATGATGTCAATCACATCACAGTAGTTTGGGGTGATGTCCTTGCTGTCTGAGAGAGGCAGTGAATCAGAACGTCTTAATGAATGACTTAAATCGAGTCATCAGCCGACTTCAAGCAGCTATCTTGAATGACATCATTCGCATCACAGTGTGACTTCTTGGATAACAGTACTTTGGGGTGATGTCCTTACTGTCTGTGAGAGGCAGTGGATCAGAACATCATAATGTCGGTTTAGAACCTGACACACACTTCGAAGTTGTGGTAGAAAAACAAAATGTTTGGCAGTGTACAAAGAATGTTAGGGCAGAGACAGGGTCACAGGTAGTGTCTCTTGTGGCTTACAGTGTGGTCTGTGGCATATGGTCATCCTCCTACGGTACAGGTGATGGAACTTTAAACTGGTCTGTGAAGTTGATCAATACTTGTATATTTAGTAGGATCGTTACAATTTGCTCAAGCCTGCATGCATTCGGTATTTGTTTTCAGTATCTGGGAGGAGGGAGATGCGGTAAAAATCTTATCTAGTTATCTATCGGATGAAGTTAGTTGAGCTTTTATAGGTCGTGATTTTTCTCCGATGGATGGTACAGAATAACGAGGATAGCATGTTGCGGAGATAGATGTGAATGGACATGGATCTGTGGTATTTGTATGCATTTTGGAGAAGCACCATAATGCAGTAGCAAAATCCACGTCCCTCCCCCAGTTCCAGTACTGTGTTTTATACTACTTCGCATTGCAGGAGCAGGCGTCATTTCCGTCAAATGGTCATAACGCAGTTCTGTCGCAGTAACTCAGCTTCGCCTGTTTCAGCATGGATTGCAGGAGGTGGTAGACATAGTTTACTCTGACACCAGCTCAGTTCCGACTTACACTAGAACGATCACATGCAGAAAGCTGTAGAAACGGAAGCAGTTGCAAGATGCGTAGGGGGTGACTGAAACCACGTTGGAATTCTACTGTAGCAGATAGGTTAGAGAAAGTTGACTGGTTTCGAGATGTGGTAGTGCCAGAAATATGACTGAGTAGTGGTTGTAATCATTAAAGGAATTGTCAATAGGATCCAACACAGGTATGTGCTTGAATGGAAAGAACTGATTTCAAATCATGGACATCATTTCTAGCGGATAGCGTAACACAAGAGATGTGAGTAGCTAGTGTACATTTTCTTACGACCTCAATCAGCACACCATCTACTACTACTGTTTGTGATCCTTCTCAATCAGTCATCGCCTATAACTTAGTGGATATATCACGGAACCTCTGACTTGGTATTGAGACAGAAAACGTTACAAGTACTACAGAAATATCTTGCTGGGACGGTGATGGGGCGAGGCAAATACTGCTTACATACCACGCTCCTTAGCCGAATCACTTTCAAAATTCAGCGATTTTATTACGAGGTTGCATCGTCTGCGACGTGTTGGTCTGATACTATACGCTCCTACGATCCCCGTCTCAGTATTTGTCCAGAAAAAGAACCGCCTCATTCAGAGGTAATGTCATACCTCGATTTATAAAGCCGGTATAGCTTTTAACATGGATGCTTGTGTGCACATGTAGAACCATGACCGCTTGTGACAGTAACATACATTAATTGTCGCGATCGGGTTTTTTAAACATCTGGCCGATTACGCCTCTCTTTCTAAGACACAGTGGTAGCACTCGAGGGAAAAACCTATGAGACATGTCCACCCATCGTTGATTTTCTCTCAGTATTATCTCGTATCGCCAGCGATCAGTTATTGACGAAGTATTATACTTAGTAGTAATGGGGGATGCGTGATAGGTTCACCTTGAGCATTAGGCTTATAAACAATGTGTTTGTGATCAGACATGTGCAAAGGAAAGTATGGATTTGACGTCGAGTACCGTGATAGCAAAGGGAAGAGTATGTCAAGTCGTAAGAATGGTACTGATATTTCAATTTCCGTAGCCATAACCGTCAGGAGGGTGTATTTCCGATACTTCGCTTATTGTTGAATGCCGTTCAACTGAGACTGCAATTGTAACATTTAGTTGTAAGTACAGGGATAAAATATATATGCGTGCGATTTCTTTGGATGATGCTTTTACCTGTTCTTGCTCAGCCCGCAGCGCTGGTGACCTGTGCGGGGTGATTCACGTTTCATGTTAATGGTAGGAGCTATCAGACTGGAGAGGCCAGTAGGAATATAGGAATAAAGATGAATTAACCGTGTTGTCCTCTAGACGACCGAATAGCGAGCTAATACTTAGTATGTGTTGGATAGCTTTCATGTCACGTGGAAATTTGAGAAGATTGAATATGGAGGTGCGTTTGCACTGGACTGCTATTCCCTCCAATGTAAATTGTTCGGTTGACAGCTTCTGCACATTTCGCGTCTTTATTTAGTTGAGAGAACATCGATTGTCGTGTGTGCATCTAACATGTGGAAGGCACGTTTGCTGGTTCTCTATACATGAGAAACACGTTATTTGACTTTGTAAATTATAGGTGTGGTGTCACCGCCAGACACCACACTTGCTAGGTGGTAGCTTTAAATCGGCCGCGGTCCATTAGTACATGTCGGACCCGCGTGTCGCCATTGTCAGGGATCGCAGACCGAGCGCCACCACAAGGCAGGTGTCGAGGTACGGACTAGCACTCGCCCCAGTTGTACGGACGACGTAGGTAGCGATGCACACTGTGGAAGCCTCGCTCATTTGCAGAGCAGATAGTTAGAATAGCCTTCAGCTAAGTCAATGGCTACGACCTAGCAAGGCGCCATTAGTAACATTGCATGTATCTAAGGAGTCTCACTTGTATCGCCACAAGCTCCAGATGTACCAAAAGGATGGATTAAAGTTAAGTATTCCAGAAGCTACGTACTTTTCTTTATAGCATTCATTACGTATCCTGTTTCAGACCTCACGCCCATCTGCGTGAGCGTAGCGCGTGCCTTTCGGCTTCCTCTCATTGTGTCTAGGCTGTCTTGTCTAGGCACAACAATAGGGATGATTTGGAATCTGTTACATCACCGATATCGGTATTAGCGAGCGGAAATATCTATTTCCTCTATTTGTTTCGAGTTTTTTTCACTTAAAGGTGTTCGCAGACGGGATAAGCTCTAAAGTTTCGGGTTTGTAGATAAATTATTTCCAGTCTCTATCTTCGGAATTACCTTGCACGAGCGATTGGTAGGCTACTGCTGCGTGCTTGATATCGAGAAGTTGCGCGAAATGGTATAATATTATGGCGAACTATGCGAAAATACATGTGTTCTTGTAATCCCAGAGCCTGGAGATGGGTGTAGAAAAGCAAGCAAGCAAGCAGTCAGGTTCGGACCAGAAACAGTAACGCGCTTCTGCCGAGGGGAAGTGAGCCTGAATTTGTAGAACAGTTCAGAGAGTGACTTTGGTCCTCTGAGGGTGTTCACGTCACGCATTGGGGGTGCATGCCTTAGTGCCACGAGTATATGTACTGTGCTGTCTGTCTTCATGGTATATGTACGAATGATGTTAAAGGGTTGACTTTGTATTACACAGGATACTAATAGCATTTTTACTAGATCGATAAAATACGTGGTGATATATTGATCGGTTTCAGGTTCTAATATTCAATTTCCTGTCCTTGGTGGGAGAGCAGTGTAGCTGAGTACGAGGCTTTCCATATTTGACGATATATAGGGTACGCGGTGATGTGTTTATGGGTCGCAGGTCGATTTCACATTCTCATATTCAAGCTCTTGTTCTTAGTGGGCGAGCAGCGTAACTGAGTAAGAGTCTTACCATATTTGACGATATGTAGGGCACATGGGAGAGTTTAACTGTCGGTGCAATAGGGTGGTCTTTGTAAAATAGTTTTCTGCAACTGAAAGCCTTGTCTGCAGAAAGAGGAAAAAAGTTGGACGGTGCTTCCACACTGGTGGCATCAGTAATTTGGCGCGTAAATTCGATAAGAGCAAATCATAATGCTAGATTCATTCACAGGACTACATTTGTGCCAGGATGTAGGAGCATCTACAAACTGATTCGAACAAGATGGAGGCAAGTTATGTACAGAAAGTTATGAGAAAGCAAATGTTCAAAGACAAGTTGAAGCATACCATCTATCTCTGACGGGATGCCGTTACTCATCTGCCACTGTGGCATTAGGACATCTCCAGACCTGTAGCTGTAGGATACCGAAAATTCATGACTTTTTTTCTCTTCTGTATGACAGTGATGGAATTCTGTTTGTATAATTGCTCTGAATCGCTCCCGTCTGTGTTTAGACAGTGATCTATTTCCAAACAAGGAGACTGCTTTTATGATTGAGGGTGTTTGTCGCAAGTGTGCACAGGCTTTTAGCTGTGTGAACGTTTAACATTCCTGGGAGGTATATTGACAGCAGGACGAGCATTCCACCAAGAGGCATGAGCCACATTAGGTATGCAGGCATGGCTGGACACATCACGCATGGTCAGTTATAATCTTTGGGGAGAAAACAGCATGTGCTATTCTGGAATGAATTTCTGCAGCGTCGCTCAGCAATCAGCTCTTTGCCGGACCGCAGGGAGAGAGAGGGTTCACAGCAGCAGTGGCGAACACATGCGCGTGCGGCCCACATTGGAGCTTCTGCACTTTGAAAATAGGTCTTCACTCCCATCTGATCCCGTCATCAACGGCACCTGGGTGATCACATATTTCAAGAGGAATTTCTCAGGTATCAAGTATGAAAGGGATGTCGCTGCCTCATGCTCGAGGGCACCTGTGTGTGGTTTGACAGCTGACGGCCACGTCATTTAGCTGTGGCTGCCTGTAGGCTCCTGTGTGATCTAGTGGACAGGGGGTGGAGGAGGGTGCTTGCGAGTGTTGACTGCATGTCTGTTGCATTATTTTGCGAGCAGGTCTGTAGGCTGTGCTATGCATTATTTGGACAGTTTACGATTTCGTGTCTGCACATCAGTGTACTGCACTATTTTGGAGGAGTCTGCATATCTGTGTTGAAATTATTTTGGTAAATTAGGAGTTGTTTGTGTATCTGGGGAGCGTTATTTAGAAGTAGTTTACAGGTCTGCAGACTGTGGATTGTGACCCCTAGCAGATCAGGGCATGTGTTTTGTGCCAGTGTGATAAATATCCATAAATAAAATAAATGTCCATAAATAAAATCTTCCAAAATTAATACACTCCTTCCTTACTCTCCCCAGCAGCCCAGCGCAGGCTGAGTCATTTTCACGCCATTTTCCCCTTCCAGACCACCATCTTGGATTACATCACAGGAGGGATGACAACACCCTCTGGTGGCAGTACTGTGTACTAGGTCAATTGGACTCTAGATCTCGTGGTGGAGAGACTGCCTGCAAAATAAAGACTCATGTACAGCACAGGCAGAGTTCATTTCCCGCCATTTCCCCCCACACCTCACCGCCATTTTGGGTTACATCACGGAACAGACAACAGCTCCCTCTGGTGGCAGCAGTGTCTACTAGGTCAGTTGAACTCTAGATCTCTTGGTGGAGACACTGTCTGTCGCCATTTTCCCCAGCCATCTTGGATTACATCATGGATGAGAGCTTCCTCTGGCTGCAGTACTGTGTGCTAGGTAAGCTGGAGTTTGGACCTTGTGGCAAACACACTGGATGGCTCTACTGCATCAAATTGTTTAAGTAAAGACTTATATCCAACACTGGCTGAGTCCTTTTCCCGTTAATCCCTACTAGGAGGAGGTGGTGGTCGGGTGTCTTAGGTTCGTGGGTGTAGCCCAAGTGATTTATCTTCCAATGATTTTCTTAGGTTAGTAGAGATACACCAATTGACTTATCTTTACCACCAAAACTCAAAGTTCGAGCCAGTTCCTAGGATGAGGTGGCGGTCGGGTGACTTAGGTTAGTGAAGGTATCCCAAATGACCTATCTTTCTGATATTTTCTTATGTTAGTATAGATAACCATGGTGTGACGCATTATCCTGTTTGAAGTGGAACTTCCCATCAGGGGGATGTGGCAGGGGGGGCGTGGCACTTTCCCGCCATCTTGGATAATGGTACTTGCATCATCAGCTGACGTCATGGCTGCCATCCTGGATGATGTTATCAACTGATGTCAGTTTGGCGTAGAATTCCCCTTGGGGTTGGGTGACATCATCGCCGCCATCTTGGATAACGGTACTTTGGCGTAGAATGCGCTTTGCCCCAATACTCATGCTATGTGCCGCCACTGGCTCTCAGCCTCCCCCTTTCATCGTCGTCATACAACACAAACTAGAACAATACATTATACACACATCCAATACAGTCACCTATACTCTATACCAGGGGTTCCCAACAAAATTTTCTCGGGGACCCCCTCATCGAGCATCATTGGTACCTTGTCATTTCACAGTATCAAGTACCTAAAAAAAGCCAAATTAAGAGTCTTTGTACACGTTTTCTATTTTTGGTACTTAGAAAAAACATCGACATAGTGATTATTGAAAAAATATTGAGCTTAATACTTTTTCAGTTTAGCCATCATTGTTATTTTTAAAGTTTTGATTACTGCTCAAAATCTTTGTCTTCAATTCTGGGTGTTAAGTATAACAAACTCCTCAACAACAAAAAATACAAATTGACTATGATGTGAAAATGACAGGAAAAAATTGAAATTGAGTGTATTGGTCTTTCAAGTGTACTACACTTGAGATTGCATTGAGTAGACATGTGTGAAAAATAAGGCATACAGCAGAACTATTTGCCTCTATCTAATTCTAGTTTTGCGCTAGAGTGTGCTAGTGTCAGTTGGCTCTAGGAAGAAGCTAGACGAAGAAGTTAGCGTTCGCTAAAGCTCTGCTTATGCAGGAAGCGTCCAAAACAAAAAAATCTGTTATCATATGAAATGTATTTAATACATTTTTTATTCTAATAGCATCTTGCAGACCCCTCTCGCATAGCTCGCGGACCCCTGGGGGTCTGCGAACAACCTGTTGGGAACCACTGCTCTATACTATACACACGACACATGTGTTATATATACGCAAGGAAAGGTATCAATGTGCGTGTAAAAAGAACGTCCCTTCCGACTGTTGGCAGAACCCAACCCGTTCGATACCCTAGCCAACAATGCCAAACGACATTTACACTTACATTTTAGTGTGATAGTAGCTTTCCTTGAAATAAATTACACAAATGGTATGAAAGTACTTGGAAGAAGGCACTGAGAAACAGTGAATATCACGAAACAACACGATTTGTGAATGAATGAATGTGATTATTTCGTGATGAATGTAATCTCCTACAGTGGCAAATACGCTGAAGCGCCAAAGAAACTGGTACAGGTATGCGTATTCAAATACGGAGATATGTAAACAGGCAGAATAAGGCGCTGCAGTCGGCAGCACCTATATAAGACAACAAGTATCTGGAGCTGTTGTTAGAGCTGTTACTGCTGCTACAATGACAAGTTATCAAGAGTTAAGTGAATCTTAACGTGGTGTTATAGCCGGCGTACTAGCGATGGGACACAGCATCTCCGAGGTAGCGATCAAGTCGGGATTTTCCCGTACGACCATTTCGTGAGTGTAGCATGGATATCAGGAATCCGGTAAAGCATCAAATCTCCGACATCACTGCGGCCGGAAAAAGAACCTGCAAGAACGGGACCAACGACGACTGAAGAGAATCGTTCAACGGGACGGAAGTGCAGTCCTTCCGCAAATTGCTGCAGATTTCAGTGCTGAGCCAAAAACTAGTGTCAGCGTGGGATCCACTCAACGAAACATCATCGATGTGACCTTTCGGAGCCAAAGGCCCAATCGTGTACACTTGATGATTGCACGACACAATGCTTTACGCCTCGCCTGGGCCAGTCATCACCGACATTGGACTGTTGATGGCCGGAAACATGTTGCCTGGTCGGACGAGTCTCGTTTCAATTTGTATCGAGCAGATCGACGTGTACGGGTATAGAGACAACCTCATGAATCTATGGAACCTGGATGTCAGCAGGGAACCGTTCAAGCTGGTGAAGGCTCCGTAATGGTGAGGGGCGTGTGCAGTTGGAGTGATATGGGACCCCTGATACGTCTAGATACGACTCTGCCAGGTGACACGTACATAAGCATGCTGTCTGATCACCTGCATACATTCATGTCCATTGTGCATTCCGACGGACTTCGGCAATTCCAACAGCACAATACGACGCACCACACGTCCAGAATTGCTACAAAGTGGCTCCAGGAACACTCTTCTGAGTTCCGCTGGCCACCAAACTCCCCAGACATGAATATTATTGAGTATATCTGGGATGCCTTGCAATGTGCTGTTCAGAAGCATCTCCACCCCCTCGTACTCTTACGGATTTACTGACAGCCCTGTAAGATTCATGGTGTCAGTTCCCTCCATCAATACTTCAGACATTAGTCGAGTCAATGCCACTTACAAGGGGAGGCCGCCAATTGTGAAATTCAGATTCGATTCACACTGCGCATAATAAAAGCTCATGGCCAGAGGTGTAATGTGGCAAAGCACCAAGATGCACTTCTCAGCCGTTGTCGAGAAAATCTACAGTTAAAAGAAACCGTTGCGGTGAAATACTATCTACGACTAATAATTTACTCCAGCGTCGTGGCGCAGCGGTAAGCGCTCGGGTTCGTGATCCAAAGGTCGCCGGATCGAATCTCGCGCCATGCAATTTTTTTTTTGTAATTAGTTTTTTGTAATTCAAATATATATATATATATATATATATATATATATATATATGTGTGTGTGTGTGTGTGTGTGTATATATATACTATTAATGAATTGCTTATGCATGTTGGTGAAGGCGGATCCCTCTCCAATTGTACCGCCTCCATTTTTCCGTTTGTTTAACAGGGTGTACCAAAGCTCTCCCGTCCGCACTGATTTTCGACGATGTTATAAGTTGCGCTAGGGACCGCATCTACCTTCTTTCGAAGTTAGCAGGCAACTACGCTAGTTATGCGGCGGCTCGTTTCGGCCCATTCAACGTCTGTTCTTCAAGTGTAACGAGCGAGTAACGGAGTTTATATTTCATACCTGCCACAGCAAATTTGTGTTCGTGGGGGTCTCCATTCTAATTCGAACGTTTGACTTACGCTATACGTATTCGTTTCGGAGTATCGTTTCTACGTCTTCCGTTAACTATACGTGGTTAACATTACGAAGACAATTAATAACATTTGTGAAATACAACTTTGTTTACGGAAAACATAATGATGTTCGAAGTCGCCAGTTTTTCCACGACAAATGACTTTCAACAACTTATTATATGCATAATTGTTGCAACTGATTGCCGGGAATTATATATATATATATATATATATATATATATATATATATATATATATATATATATTTGAATTACAAAAAACAAATACTAAAAAAAAAAGGTTGCATCGCGCGAGATTCGATCCGGCGACCTTCGGATTACCAATCCCAGCGCTTGCCGCTGCACCACGACGCTGTAGAAAGTTGTTAATCGTAGAGAGTATTTCACCGCAACGGTTTCTTTTAACTGTAGATTTTCTCGACAACGGCTGAGAAGTGCATCTTGGTGCTTTGCCACATTACACATCCGGCCATGAACTTTTATCACGCGCAGTATGAATCGAATCTGAATTTCACAATTGGCGGCCTCCCATTGTTAGTGTTACGGAACTTCCGTTTGCTCGCGCGGGCCCTGCACGATATTTGGCAGGTGAACCAACTTCTTCGGCTTTTCAGTGTAGTTTAGCTGTGGTGCTCTTCACCTCGTATATTCGTTTTCACCAAACGAGAGACCTTTCACGCTTTTCTAAAACAGTCATCAGTCCTATGTAATGTAACTACACACCTGCTACAATCCGACAAACGTTTCATTGCTGTAACCCCACACACATATCACTTGATCTCTGAACAATTTAGGCAATGTGTTTATGCTTCGCAGCTTACGAAACAACATTACACGTCCACTAAATATTTCCAATAACATTCACATTTGTTCAACAGGTATTTCCATTATTTTAAATAATGATTTGTGCTCAACAACTAATACATTCAGAAGTTGATAAGGCATAATTCGATGTTTTACGAGAAAGATTATTTTCCTTACTATCAACACTGCCGCGAAAGCGGAGCCCGGTAAACATACGGGAACCACAAAAATCAATTATCTCTTGTTCTCGACTGGTGTTGCAGATCAGTGACCAACACAAATGTGTCTTAATTTCAGTAATCGTAATTAATGTTGTCCAAAACCAGACAGATACCAACTTATCCGCCACAGGTGGCGCCCACAGAGCAGGAGCATATCATCCACACGTCACAGCCGCTCTGTTCCGTTCGATAGCCGCTGCACAAATCCATTCCATCCTCGGTAATCCCAGTCCCACCGTTCCGCAGAATCGCTAACTCGGAGCTTTGCGCAGTAGCCTATAATCTCCACTACATTATTCAGTGCTATGCTCTCTACGCAGCTTGGCCCGCTTCTGGGAAATTGCCCAATACAATTCCGTACCCCCGTCATTTGGCTCGCCGCAGACCATATCCTTCACCCTCTATCCACCCCTTCCCACCACTCTTCGAGTACCTAACAACTCGTGAATCAGGTAATTACACGACATTAGTTTGCAGCGTACATCAGATTCAACTCAATTTAAGCGTTATCTCGTGCTTGTAATGTTCGGTAACTACATTTGGATAGCTTAATGTCGATCTGCAGTGGAATAGCTCGCCATTGATGCTGCTAAAACAAACATTCGAACCGGACTTAGCAGCCTGTAGAGTAAGATGGTGCTGACAAAGCAGTGAAATAGTTTCTCAGCGCCTTCGAGGGCAGTGATGGTTGGTCAAAATTCGTACATAATAATTGAACTCTTTTATTCAGATCGTTATTGACCAGCGTCTGCGAAAACCGATCTAACATTCTCATCTCCCCCATGTAAATTACAAAAACTTTTATTGATCAAAACACTTTTCGCTAAAGCTTTTCATTATAAGTTTGTTAATGCTTGCCACAACAAGTCAACAAAGAATACGCAAGAGAGATTACAGTAACTTATGGTATCTTCTGTCACTGGATACATGCTGCAATGCTTATCTCGATATTTTATTTCTTTCACTTCTAATGTCCTTCGCTGTTCCATTTCAAGCAAGAAAATTTTGTGTTGTAATTCTTTTCTAAAAAGGGTAGCCCTTTACGACTAATGGAAACGGTGTTAAGGATGCGTACCCAGGCACTTCTCATCTTTTTTTTGGTATGTATATCCTGAGTGACTTCGATTTGTTTCTATCAACAACGTAGTATAAATCAGTATGGCAAAGTAATTTTGCCATACTGTTTGGTGGTATCCTCTCTTTCCATAAAGTAACAACTTCTCACAGCTATATTCCCAATGTTTTGTGTCATGTTAGTTCTGCTTACTAATATTCAGGATATCCGTGCCACAGTGGAAGAATCTGTGACTGACAGGCCAGTAGATGTTTTCCATCGCTTACACGCACACCTTACCATTCGCGCATGACGCTTTCTGCTGTTTAGTCACTGTTACGGCCAATCGTCCCAGTTCGCTATTCTAGTATTGTATCAGCACTTTGTTTAGTTTTCAATGAGTGCTCGTATGTACGTGTGCGCTCGCGCGTGTGAGAGAGAAACAGAAACAGGGGACAGGGGAAGGAGGCAGTGTGGATGAGGTAAAAAACTTTTGTTAAGAATTATTCAAAATTATGTTATCCTTATACCTAAGAAACCGACGTGAATATACAGAAGATCACTAAAAGACGTAAGTCGAAACAAGTCACATGGTACAGACGACATTCTCCCACAGTTATTGAGATGCTTTTTGAAATTCTAAAGGTAGCGGAGTTAAAATACACTCCTGGAAATTGAAATAAGAACACCGTGAATTCATTGTCCCAGGAAGGGGACGCGTCACTGTTCAATGTGTGCGTTGAACTATACTGCTAGTTGCCATTTTGCACGCACACAAACCACAGCCTGAGGGGAATGAAAAAATATATGTAGAAAGACCCATGCTTCAACAGTCTAATGATTCCACGCTAATTGCTACCTTCTTCCTACTAAAATATGCAAGCCGTAACAGGGTGCAGCATTAGCTGTTGATTTCTACAAAAGATAGTGGGAGAGTTTACGTGCACCGTGACGGAGCCACCTGCAAAACTCACGTGCTCACCGTTTACTATACGAGGTAATCCGAAGCTGCCTACCGAGCGAGGTGGCGCAGTGGTAGCACACTGGACTCGCATTCGGGAGGACGACGGTTCAGTCCCGCGTCCGGCCATCCTGATTTAGGCTTTCCGTGATTTCCCTAAATCACTCCAGGCAAATGCTGGGATGGTTCCCTTGAAAGGGCACGGCCGACTTCCTTCCTAATGCGATGACACCGATGATCTCGCTGTTTGGTCTCTTCCCCCAAACAACCCCCAACCGAAGCTGCCCTCCTTCTCGTGGCACGTCTGTTTGTTTTAAAGATCAATGAGAAGCAAGGAAAAACGATGGGACGCCCGCAAGTAAGTATCCAACTAGTTTGATAAAAACAGACTACGTTATTGACGCTCTGTGTTCTCCAGTTGTATTGATAGGTTCAAGTTCCAAATACGGCTCCAAGTACTTTGTGCTCATCAGCAGATTCCTAGGAAACTTCACGGGAGCCACTGTTTCGGAGTAATCCTTTTCTCAGTCTAGGCCTGCTCTATCAGAGCTCAGGAGATCCGTATTAAATTAATTACACAAGCAAAATTTAAGTACTCGGGTCTACAGAAGCCTGTTAATGCATTGTTGCCTCACGGGAGTCTATTAATAAAAAGAAAGGATACTGAAAAAAAACGCTTCAGCATTAATTGAGCACACTTCTGCCATTATCATTCAGCCATACAGTGGAGCTGCATGTCCTCATGTGTAAGGTGGCCATAATTTCGCACCTTACAGGCACTCATCCACATACACTCCTGGAAATGGAAAAAAGAACACATTGACACCGGTGTGTCAGACCCACCATACTTGCTCCGGACACTGCGAGAGGGCGGTACAAGCAATGATCACACGCACGGCACAGCGGACACACCAGGAACCGCGGTGTTGGCCGTCGAATGGCGCTAGCTGCGCAGCATTTGTGCACCGCCGCCGTCAGTGTCGGCCAGTTTGCCGTGGCATACGGAGCTCCATCGCAGTCTTTAACACTGGTAGCATGCCGCGACAGCGTGGACGTGAACCGTATGTGCAGTTGACGGACTTTGAGCGAGGGCGTATAGTGGGCATGCGGGAGGCCGGGTGGACGTACCGCCGAATTGCTCAACACGTGGGGCGTGAGGTCTCCACAGTACATCGATGTTGTCGCCAGTGGTCGGCGGAAGGTGCACGTGCCCGTCGACCTGGGACCGGACCGCAGCGACGCACGGATGCACGCCAAGACCGTAGGATCCTACGCAGTGCCGTAGGGGACCGCACCGCCACTTCCCAGCAAATTAGGGACACTGTTGCTCCTGGGGTATCGGCGAGGACCATTCGCAACCGTCTCCATGAAGCTGGGCTACGGTCCCGCACACCGTTAGGCCGTCTTCCGCTCACGCCCCAACATCGTGCAGCCCGCCTCCAGTGGTGTCGCGACAGGCGTCAATGGAGTGGCGAATGGAGACGTGTCGTCTTCAGCGATGAGAGTCGCTTCTGCCTTGGTGCCAATGATGGTCGTATGCGTGTTTGGCGCCGTGCAGGTGAGCGCCACAATCAGGACTGCATACGACCGAGGCACACAGGGCCAACACCCGGCATCATGGTGTGGGGAGCGATCTCCTACACTGGCCGTACACCACTGGTGATCGTCGAGGGGACACTGAATAGTGCACGGTACATCCAAACCGTCATCGAACCCATCGTTCTACCATTCCTAGACCGGCAAGGGAACTTGCTGTTTCAACAGGACAATGCACGTCCGCATGTATCCCGTGCCACCCAACGTGCTCTAGAAGGTGTAACTCAACTACCCTGACCAGCAAGATCTCCGGATCTGTCCCCCATTTAGCATGTTTGGGACTGGATGAAGCGTCGTCTCACGCGGTCTGCACGTCCAGCACGAACGCTGGTCCAACTGAGGCGCCAGGTGGAAATGGCATGGCAAGCCGTTCCACACGACTACATCCAGCATCTCTACGGTCGTCTCCATGGGAGAATAGCAGCCTGCATTGCTGCGAAAGGTAGATATACACTGTACTAGTGCCGACATTGTGCATGCTCTGTTGCCTGTGTCTATGTGCCTGTGGTTCTGTCAGTGTGATCATGTGATGTATCTGACCCCAGGAATGTGTCAATAAAGTTTCCCCTTCCTGGGACAATGAATTCACGGTGTTCTTATTTCAATTTCCAGGAGTGTACTTTGCCGTGATCTCCAAACACAGTTAGGTATCATGTGATAGGTTGAACATCGTATATATGAATTCATTAAGGAGAGTGACGTTGTCACGTACGTCTTGTAAATAATTGTTAACGCTTATTGCATGTAAGGTGACGGAGTGTCTTTATTATAAAAAAACATCTTAATGAATGATTGCCTATACTAGTATAGGTTGTAACGCCAGTGGAAATGAAACGGCTGGCGGAACTGAAGCTCTGGGTGGGAGGCCCTCACAGGTGTGCTGGTCATGCTTAAACGTAGGAAATAGCAAGACGGACGTCGAAGCACCTAGGCGCTGGAGCAGAATAGAGTCGCGACCGGCCGGTTTTGTAGCCGAACCGGAAGGATTGTACTTCGGAATCGCTGAAATTCTTGGACACAGGTGAGAGGAACGAAGAAGCGGCACCTCGGAAACCACGCAGGATGGGTTATTTCCAAGGATTTTTACTCAGAAGCGTACCATTGTACGAATATAGGTTTTTCCTCGCAAAATTTTCCGCGCTGGACGACAAAAGACTAAAATACGGTTGGTCGGGGTTCAGAAGAATCTGTAGAGAGGGACAATATTCCGTAGTTTCGGGAATACGATTCGTTTTCGGAATTACGTGGGTGGGGACCAGAGCCTTCCTGGGAAGCCAGTGCTGGAGAGACGCGGTCTTCCGTTGTGAGCGCCCGTGTGTGACGGTCGCTCGACATCAGCTTTTGTTGGTACAGACGGACTTGCCGTCTTCGCTCACAGGACAGTTTATAGTTAGAACAGTTAGGAACTGTACTGTTGCGAACCTATACGATTCTGGACTTCACCTTCGTGTTGGAAGTCGTCGTTGAGTACGCAGCGTTCAATTATTGCGAGCACTTCCTCTGCCTATACTTACGTTGAGACATTATCTGAACTCCGTCTTTGTGGTTGGGAGTTCGCGTTTCTCGACTGCAGAACACAGAGAGGAGAAGACAGTATTAGAATATATTAGTCAGAGCACCACCTTCTGCCGTCTTAGTGTGTGAAAGAGTTTATTTGTGGCTGGAGTTCTTCCATCGTAGCAGACGAGTACGAAAACCATCACTTCGACGCACCGGACGCAGTACATACGGTGATATCGCAAATTGCTTCGGATTATTAGGGCTATAAAAGCTAAACAGCTGTGATCGCGTTAGTTTATTTCCACTGAGGTTCCACAACACCGTAGATCATCTCTGAAAGTAGTATCTTGTAGTGTTTGGTATGTAGACGATGTCAGTCATTTCGAGTTATTGATATTAGAGCGCGTAGTCATAATAAGGGGCAGAGTTGGGCAACTGATCAGTAACTTACTTAGGAAATGTAAACTTTGTAATATACAGGTTTTTTTAAAATCTACAATAAATATATAAACAGAAACAACCTTTATCCTTTAGTAGGATTAGTGCCTTCATCATTCATTTATGTTTAGACTGTAATTTATGGAATTAAGAGATCCTAAGATCTGATTCAGGGGGTAGTCAGGACCAGATCTTCATTTTAGCGTTTATTATTTTCCGTTGAGTACATTCATTTTACACCCCCCTGGAGTAGCATCATGGACGGGAAATATAATAGCTGCAGTTTCCCATGGTTTTCAGCCTTAGCAGTTCCAAATGGCATGGGCGTGCTGGTTAAGGTGACAGCGTCAAGTCGGGCAATCGTCCAGACTGTTGCCTTACAGCTGCTGAAAAGGTTTTTGGCCCCTCTTCAGGAACCACATGATAGTTTGGCC
This sequence comes from Schistocerca americana, assembly GCF_021461395.2. NCBI lineage: Eukaryota > Metazoa > Arthropoda > Insecta > Orthoptera > Acrididae > Schistocerca > Schistocerca americana. Next base: position 556,013,092 of record NC_060124.1, on the reverse strand, counting down.
TCTTCACACGTACCGCTCTGATGTGCCTACAGCTACAGTGCGGCTATCTGTACCGTTGAGGGAAGCAAGAAACCACACTGTAGCAAGATTCATGTTTCGTGAAACACAGAATAAAATATAGAAAACGGTTTAACATGATGTGTCGACAGATATGATAATGGATACTTAATAGAAAACAGTTTAACGTGATGTATTCACATATATAATACTGGATAATTAATATTACCAGGTACAGGCTCTAACAAACCTACCACAACAAAGGTCAAAAAATTAATTATGATTGTAGTGTTGCTCAAGCTGCTAAATGTTGCATTTTCGGAAAGCAACAAAGTTATATTATGTGGCAGGTGTCATTAGAGCACAGTTAATAAAGTCATTTCTTGAAATAATGGATAAACTAGGCACTCATCTTTTCGTGTTTCCCACGCTGGTCTCATTGTGAACTCATGGCTCAATCGTCGAAAATCTAGGTAGTGATGATGCCAAGCTCGGATGCAAAGAGGCCTAGGTGTTATTCTGCGATATTCAAAAGTATTATAGATGTGTTTCATAAACCATTCTCGAAGATTAAACTTTTGCAAGTCAGGACAATGGTGATGTAAAAAAGTAATCAGCACTCCGAATTTAAGTTACACTTCTTTTTTATTACTTTTGTTGCAATATCAATCAACTCGTTCCAAAACATCACTTCACAATATAAAACATACTTGAAAATATCTTCCTCACTGTTAAAGTTCGCATTTCATAAACTGACTACAGTCTGCGTCTTTTTAACATGACGACCAAAGCTTGCCTCTCTAATAATCGCTTTCGCGCCCAAAAATCAGAGTTACAAGTACGTCAAAGATCATAGCGACAAAAGAAAGAATACACATACGAATAATATCATTGCAATATACACATATCGATGTATCGAATTACCTCTACATTAATGAAATCAAAACTGAATGTTGTCACAGAAATATGTCAACAATTTTACAGAAACACATTAGAATATTGCTGCTATCGAGAGGTTGAGGTGAGGTGCGGTAATGGTTACGTAATTCAAGTACCATTACAAGGCATATGTATAAATGAGAAAACCGAATAATATGATTCATGCCAAAAGTAAGCGATAGTCTGTAATATATCTATAATCATGATTACGACTATGGGAACATACGCTAGTAGTATAATAAAATCCATCATACGCCACAGAGTGATTAAAATGTAGTTGTTGACTTTGGCACGCGTTAACTTTAGTTTTTCATCAGAAAATGGATAGCGCGTGATGCATATAAATTAGTACAGTCTTATAACATTATTATTATCTCCATTTTACAGACGCACTTTTTGTATCAGAAAACATCCTGAGAAGCTGCATTCCAAGCATACGACAGTGTCAGGAAGAAAAGCCACCTATGTCACTCGTCGCAGCCGCTATTGATAACATCGGGACCTTTAAATACACTCCTGGAAATTGAAATAAGAACACCGTGAATTCATTGTCCCAGGAAGGGGAAACTTTATTGACGCATTCCTGGGGTCAGATACATCACATGATCACACTGACAGAACCACAGGCACATAGACACAGGCAACAGAGCATGAACAATGTCGGCACTAGTACAGTGTATATCCACCTTTCGCAGCAATGCAGGCTGCTATTCTCCCATGGAGACGATCGTAGAGATGCTGGATGTAGTCCTGTGGAACGGCTTGCCATGCCATTTCCACCTGGCGCCTCAGTTGGACCAGCGTTCGTGCTGGACGTGCAGACCGCGTGAGACGACGCTTCATCCAGTCCCAAACATGCTCAATGGGGGACAGATCCGGAGATCTTGCTGGCGAGGGTAGTTGACTTACACCTTCTAGAGCACGTTGGGTGGCACGGGATACATGCGGATGTGCATTGTCCTGTTGGAACAGCAAGTTCCCTTGCCGGTCTAGGAATGGTAGAACGATGGGTTCGATGACGGTTTGGATGTACCGTGCACTATTCAGTGTCCCCTCGACGATCACCAGTGGTGTACGGCCAGTGTAGGAGATCACTCCCCACACCATGATGCCGGGTGTTGGCCCTGTGTGCCTCGGTCGTATGCAGTCCTGATTGTGGCGCTCACCTGCACGGCGCCAAACACGCATACGACCATCATTGGCACCAAGGCAGAAGCGACTCTCATCGCTGAAGACGACACGTCTCCATTCGTCCCTCCATTCACGCCTGTCGCGACACCACTGGAGGCGGGCTGCACGATGTTGGGGCGTGAGCGGAAGACGGCCTAACGGTGTGCGGGACCGTAGCCCAGCTTCATGGAGACGGTTGCGAATGGTCCTCGCCGATACCCCAGGAGCAACAGCGTCCCTAATTTGCTGGGAAGTGGCGGTGCGGTCCCCTACGGCACTGCGTAGGATCCTACGGTCTTGGCGTGCATCCGTGCGTCGCTGCGGTCCGGTCCCAGGTCGACGGGCACGTGCACCTTCCGCCGACCACTGGCGACAACATCGATGTACTGTGGAGACCTCACGCCCCACGTGTTGAGCAATTCGGCGGTACGTCCACCCGGCCTCCCGCATGCCCACTATACGCCCTCGCTCAAAGTCCGTCAACTGCACATACGGTTCACGTCCACGCTGTCGCGGCATGCTACCAGTGTTAAAGACTGCGATGGAGCTCCGTATGCCACGGCAAACTGGCTGACACTGACGGCGGCGGTGCACAAATGCTGCGCAGCTAGCGCCATTCGACGGCCAACACCGCGGTTCCTGGTGTGTCCGCTGTGCCGTGCGTGTGATCATTGCTTGTACAGCCCTCTCGCAGTGTCCGGAGCAAGTATGGTGGGTCTGACACACCGGTGTCCATGTGTTCTTTTTTCCATTTCCAGGAGTGTATATGCACAAATTGACTCGGTTTAATTTAAGGTCTTCCATATAGTGAGCCGAAAATGATATGACCACGAAATGTGCAGTTTCCGAATATACTGATATTTAACTGACTCCACTTTCCCGATAGTAGGGAACGTTAGGGATTCCAATTACGCCTGATTTAGTTTTCACGTATTTCCTTGCATTATACAGCCACCTAAGTCTGCATAGAATAGCTTACGATACGTTTGAGTGAATGAAAAATTCGCGTCTGAAATCATATTCTGGTTGAGTATCGGAAAGAATCATATCTTGTTTCCGCTTTCGCTACAGGCCAGCTGAGAACCATTTTGAAGCCACAAAACCAGTTTTACACTTCTCCAATACTCCATCTCCTCGCGTTTTTCTTTCCACTCAACGTCTGTCTGCCGCAGTGGTAACACCAGTTCCCGTCAGATCTCCGAAGTTAAGCGCTGTCGGGCTTGACTAGCACTTGGGATGGGTTACCGTCCCAATCTGCCGAGTGCTGTTGGCAAGCGGGATGCACTCAGCCCTTGTGAGGCCAATTGAGGAGCTACCTGACTGGGAAGCAGTGGAACCAATCAGGAAAACTGGTGTGCTGACCACATACCCCTATTTATCCTTATCTGGTGACGCCCAAGGGCAGAGGATGACACGGCGGCTGGTCGGTACCGTTGGTCCTTCAAGGCCTGTGTCGGATGCTGTTTGTTTGTTCAAAAACTGTCAATTTTCTTACACATCTCCTTGGAAATGATTTGACTTCGAGCGATCCCACCTCTGACTTCTGTTTCTGAATTTCATTTTGTCTTCAGTTTATCGTTTATTTATGCCAATTTCTTCTAGGTCTCCATGCGTAACTTATAGTCAGTTGGGATTGCCTTTTAATTTTCCAAATGCTACATTTGTCTTGTCAGCATGGACTTATTCATTTCTTTTGTCTTTTTTTTCGTTATTTCGTCCACAATTTTTTCTACGTGACTGTTATTTATTAATGTAAATGTTTCTTCTGTTGCTCAATTTGCCAATATTGTTCTTTCTTTTTCCTGATTACTTCATTTTCTTTTACTAATCCTAGAGTTAATGTTTTAAAGCGTTATTTGTGATGAATTATTAGTACTTAATGATGAATTTTTACATTTATAAAGAATAATTTTTTGTTACGAACATCTTTTGTTAATTCGTAATTTTGCTCTGGTGCTTGCACACTTTTCTCCCTCCATTAGGATGAGTGACGTCCCGCAAAAACTTAAATTTCTTTGTCCTTCTGATATTATCATGCTTTGTGCTTAATCCTGGTAGTGGAGTCTTGTTGTTTGTCATTACCTGTGCTTTTCAGATGAGATTAGTAGTCTTGCTATTCTTCCTACCTCTACATTGCCTGCCAGAATTGCAAAACCATCTGCAAAAGCTAAACAATCAGTTTTGGAACTATCCTTTTTCCAGTTGCTGTAAACTGAATTTGATCAAGAAATTAATATACAAATGAATTCATGCTGGGCGGCAGAATGTAGTAAATTGAATTTAGAAATGATAGCGATTATAGACTTCGGAATGAATGTCCTGATATGAATTTAGGAATGATAGTATGATTAGTATTTCATGAAGTGATTATAGACTTCGGAATGAATGTAATGATATGACTCAAAAAGTCTGAAATCTGAGTCGAAAGTAGACTGACGTGCCTCCAGAAGGCAACCTCACTGCCTCTTTCCTTCTGTCTGATTCCTGTGTCACTGAGTGATTTTTTTCTCGTTGATCTGGGACTGCTACTGCTTAGCCATTTTGTTAATGGTCTCACTGAGTTTCTAGCCGTATCATCTTTTTTCATTGGCGGGCTCAATTTGTAATCTTGCCCAGTGACTGACAGACGCTGCATAACCACACATCCTGGGCTTCCTGCACGATCCGAAAATATTCAGTCTGGTAGAGGCTGATGTGTAACTTTGGAATTTCCACGTCACTGTTAGGTGTTCTTCTCGGCGGCGCTTTTCAGCGCTAGTTGCTGGCTCTCTAGCGAACTGCACGCTGCTAGAATTGATCCAAATATGTACCTGCATTCCTGAGCCGTCACGAAGGCAGAAAACCAACAAAAATCCCACTTGTTTGTAATGGGAATGCCTGTTCTTTGCTCTAGCGTCGCCAGGCGTTTGAGATTCGGTGGTGCCCCGCTTTGTACCATTCTGTCGTGTGGGGCAACACTTCCAGAGTAAAGTAAACGCCTCAGTTAACCCATACCTCTCCAGATTTTGACAAAAGTCTCTCTTGTCCAGAGTGCACGGTGCTGAAGTATCATACAGTCAGTATATATTCCCCTTTTGATGTTATATCCTGATAATTTAATCCTCCATTCTGTGATAAGTTTTTCAAGCACACAGGTAAACAAGACTGGAGACAGTTCATCGCCTTATAACTCCTGTCTTATCTCAAATAGGTCTGAAAGTTGCTGTTGAGGTCTTCGGTCCAAAGACTGGTTTGATGCAGCTCTCCGTGCTACTCTATCCTGTGTAAGCCTCTTCATCTCCGAGTAACTACTGCAACCTACATATTTCTGAATGTGCTTAGTGTATTCATCTCTTGGCCTCCCTCTACGATTTTTACCCCACACCCTCCCCTCCAGTACTAAACTGGTGATCCCTTGACGCCTCAGAACGTGTACTACGAACCTGTCCCTTCTTTTAGTCAAGTTGTGCCACAAATTCCTGTTCTCACCAGTTCTATTTACGACCTTCTCATTAGTTACGTAATATACTCGTTTAATTTTCAACATTCTTCTATGGCACCACATTTCGAAAGCTTCTATTCTTTTCTTGTCTGAACTATTTATCGTCTACGTTTCACATCCGTACATGACTACTCTCCGCACAAATACTTTCAGAAAAGATTCCCTGACGCTTAAATCAATACTCGATGTTAACAAATTCCTTTTCCTCAGAAACGCTTTCCTTGCCATCGCCTGTCTACGTTTTCTATCCTTTCTACTTCTACCATCGTCAGTTATTTTGTTTCCCAGAGAGCAAAACTCATCTACTACTTTAAGTGTCTCGTTTCCTAATCTAGTCCCCTCAGAATCAAATGATTTAATTCGACCACATTCCATTATCCTCTTGCTGCTTTTGTTGATGTTCATCTCACATTCTCCTTTCAAGATAATGTCCATTCCGTTCAACTGCTCTTCCAAGTCCTTTGCTGTCTCTGACAGAATTACAATGTCATCGACAAACCACAAGGTTTTTATTTCTTCTCCCTCGATTTTAATTCCTACTCAAAATTTTTCTTTTGTTTCCCTTACTGCTTGCTCAGTAAACAGATTGAATAACGTCGGGGACAGGCTACAACCCTGTCTCACTCCCTTCTCAACCACTGCTTCTCGTTCGTGCCCCTCGACTTTTATAACTGCCAGCTGGTTTCTGTAGAAATTGTAAATAGCCTTTCGCTCCCTGTATTTTTATCTCTGCCACCTTCAGAATTTGAAACAGAGAATTCCAGTCAACATTGTGAAAAGTTTTCTCTAAGTCTGCAAATGCTATAAACGTAGGTTTGCCTTTCCTTAACCTATCTTCTAAGGTAAATCGTAGGGTCAGTATTGCTTCGCGTTTTCCTACATTTCTACGGAATCCAAACTGATCTTCCCGAGGTCGTCTTCTACCAATAGGTCTGAAATATCTCCTACGACTTATACAGTAGATATCGTATATGTTAGTGTTACTTTCCATAGTTTTCTTGTCTGTTTGAAACTCTTCAAGCGTTTTGTTTAATGTCAATTTATCTATAGTCACTAGGTCTTTCATACTCTACAGTGTATTCTTTAGCTACCTTTATAATGACTTTAAACATAAATGTGCTGATGATGAAAACCAAAACAGAAACAAGCGCATGTAAATCTGATCTGTAGTGAATCATGTTGACATACAATGACGACCTACAGACAGAGAACATCTCAAAAAAAAATAAAAAAGGAAGGGAGAGAGGTCCACTGTGTTGGCAATAGTGAAGTCATTACAGGGAAACACTAGATCGCTTGGTTTAGGATAAGAAAATGAATTGGTTTTGGGCCAAACTTAGCAGTCACCAAAAAGGGTCAAGGTAACCACATAGATCTGTCAGATAGTCGACGTTACGCCTTTCTATCTCAAATCCAGTGCTTGTCCACTGGATAAGTTTCCGAGCTGAAGACACCGACTAATGGCCGCAGCACTTTGTAATGCGTTTCCTTAGTTGTATGTCTCGTGATCGTAGATGACAAAGAAAATTCAGGCTTCAGACGTCACGGATGAGTACAGCCGCGAGAGGCGAGGCGGGTGTAGCAGGAGGGGGAATCGCGATATGATGTCATAGCAACTCCCCACCACGTCATTCCTCGCGACGAGTGCCGGGCTGACTATAGCAATGTAACCTCGCCGTGCGTTGTAGAAGAAAGTATTGACGTCATCGAATTGGCTGGCAGTAGGCTGGAGAGGCGGATCTAGCAGGTGGGGTGGAATTCAGATATGACGTCGTAGCAGTACTTGGATATGACGTCACTTGTAGACAGCCTACAGAACAAGAGGAAAGCAGAAATGAGTAGTACTGAAGCACTGCTAAGGACTGACGTTAGTTGTAAGGCGTTGACTGATTGCGCCACGAATATGACGTCCTAAGCTGTGCCGGTGACGTTCACTACTACACTTCACTTACAATGTGAAACATGAATAAGTATTTTGTTGTGATAAAAATTTTAGTCTGGAAAGGATTTTACAGTAATAAAAATTTTAATATGACCACGAGAAAGAGACTTACAAAGTTGCGCTACCAACATATCAAGCATCTGGAAGATGAAGCCTCGCCAATAATAATCATCACCTGCTCTAAAAAGGATAACTCATCAATTCGTTCTCAGATTCCTGTTCTTTTCGATGTGATAAAATAGTTATACAGGGTGGATCAAAAAGAATCATCAGGTTTGGCACGCCTATATTTCTGAAACTGATAAACATATACAATGAATTTTGTTTTTTGATGAACGATAAACCCAAAAAATGTTTTTCATACCTTTTCATAGGTGTTCAATATGCCCTCATTGAGATGGACGTCATATGCCAGTGCAGTATTCAAACTGGTCACACACTGCAGCGAGCGTGTCTTCAGTTACAGCTTCCACGGCTGCTGTTATGCGATGTCTCGGTTCATTCATTGTTGTTGGTAACAGAGGCACAAAAACAGTCACATCCGGTGACCTTGGAGGCCAGTAATGTAAGGCTGAACAATTTAGTCCAGTGGGACCGATCCATCATTCAGTAACCCTTTGATTTAAAAATTCGTGCATTTCCAGATGCCAGTGTGGCGGTGCCCCATCCTGTTGGTAAATGAAGTCGTTCGAATCAGCCTCCAGCTGTGGGAAAAGAATGTTCTCAAGCATATCGAGATACATGTTTTCTGTAACAGGGTTCTCGACAAATGAAAATGGAGCATACATCTTTTCCCGTGAAACTGCACAAAACACATTAAATTTTAGACAGTCCCTCTCAGGTTGTACAACTTCATGTTGCTGTTCCGTACCCATATTCTCACATTATGACGGTTCACCTCTCCATTTAAATGGAGTGTTGCCTAGTCACTAAACACTAAGTGTGGAAGATAGCTGTCATCCTCCATCTTGCAAAGAACGAAATTGCAGAGCTGCGCACGTTGTTGGTTGTCACATTCACGAAGAGCTTGCGGTAGCTGAATTTTGTACGGTTTCATGTGTAAACATGTGACACCCGGGGACGGTCCGGCGATTTGCCCATACACAAACAACATGTTTCTCAGCATTGGTCATGCCATCGTCTACTGCTCTTCTATGCTGTACGAGGATCCACACCCCACCTAGTACGAAAGTCATGCTGAACAGTTATTACTGACTCGGACTGCGCAAAACGTAGAACATAAATACTTTCTACTGTCTCGACACAATTTTTACTAAAACTGAAGTGGACACACATTCCTGCGGGGCCCATGTAAAACTCGAGAGTTTGCTCCCTCCAACAGTTCATTGTTCCCGCACATATCTCAACTAACAAAATAGTTATGACTTTTTTTAAATCGGATAATTCTTTTTGATACACCCTGGACTCCCCATCTCCTTACGGTCCAAAGCAAAGCCCACAGTAGACTCTGCCTCCTGAGACTCCTGTCTCGCTGGACATGGGGCCTGCATCCTTCCACCATCCTTCACATCTACAAATCCTTGATCTACCCCATCCTTTGTTATACCAGTGTTGCTTGGATTTCCACTCCTCCCAGATTCTATTAAGCCCCCCAAATCCTAGAACCCCATACACTTCACCTCACCTTCTGTATCCCCCTTCCATCCCCCGACACGAATCATCCACGACCTCTTCACCTTCCCCCATCTTCTTCTTTTCCTTGAACACATCTGCACCCTGTACATCGTTCACAGACTCGATCCCCCTCACTCCCTGGTGTCTTCCCTTCTCTCCACCCCGAGCCTGTTGACATGCCTTAACCCATTGTGTGCCACCCTCTCTCTATCTCCACACCCTCCATCTCCTTTCCCAATGCAACTTCCAAGTCCTACCCCTCCCAGATGATGAACATCGCCCTGATCCCTACCCCTCCTACCAACTCCAACCCCACCTTCCCTCTGCTGCTCATGGCTCCTTCTCCCATCGCCTTCCCTTCCCCTGATCCGTTTTCCTCCCTCCTACACCCCCTTACATTTCCTGTGCCACCTTCTGCGTCTCTGCACTCCTTCCTGCCTTATCTTCTCTCTTCATCTACCATCCTGTCCATCTCCTGTCTCTTGGTGCACCCCCTACCCTCCTTTCTCCACTTCCTCCTACCCACTCCAGTCAGCCCCCACTTCCCCACTGCACCTTTCTCCCCTCTTTTTCCCTCCTCTCAGGCCTCCTATCTCTGGGCAGGTCCCATACCAGCCATTTTTATTCTTTGTGTGTGCACCATCATTTACAGTGGTTTTTTAAGAGTCACTTGCTCTGTGTGTTTTTATACTGTGGCCAGCTTTTAACTTGCGTATGACTCCAATGTATTTTAACTACCCCACAAATTGCCAGCTGTGTTCTTTTAACTTTATGTCGACTTTTTTAACTATCCCCCAGTGAATGTCCCCATGATAGTGTGTATTTTAACTTCCATTATCTCCATTTACTGTGTTTTTATGTCCCACTTTTTGCCCTTTTTATGTATGAGTTCCCCTTTTTATATTTTTTGTAAATCCACTTGGCTGAAGAGCGGCAGACTGTGCCGCTGCCAGCCTGCCATGCCCATATGGGGTGGGGGCATGAAATTACAACAAAGGAAGAAAAGTGAAGACAACAGGCAAATTCGATATTCCTAGATTTTTGGCAAGCATTTGGCACAATGCCAGACCGCAGACTGTTAACAAAGGGCTGAACATATGCAATAGGTATTCAAGTATGTGAGTGGCTCAAAGACTTTTTAGCTGATACAACCCAGAGTGTTGTCTTGGATGGTGACTGCTCATCGGAGACAAGGGTATGGACCAGAGTGTCCCAGGGAAGTGCGACACCACCGCTCTTGCTCTCTTATGAACATAAACGCTCTAACGATCAGGATGAATAACAGACGGTCACTGTTTTCTGATGATGCTGTAACATACTGGGAAGTGTCACCATTGAGTGATTGAAGGAGAATTCATGACGACTTCGACAGAATTTCTGTATGATGTGATGAATGGGAGCTTCCTCTTCAAGAGGCAAGTAATGCAGATGAGAGGAGAAACGATACTCTAATTTAGGAGTGCAGTATTAGTTGTCTACTGGTTGACACTGACGTAAGTTAGATATCTAGGCACAAGGCTGCTAAACGATATTCGTATATTAGTAAATAATTACTCTTAATACATAGTCCAATTATACTTGTATTTCAAGCTTACAATGCCAAACCAAAAGGCAAAATCTCAAGACAATTTTGCGGTTTTGCCTCTGGTTCATTGAGGGTGATGGGCAATCACCTTGCCTGTACTTCCCTATATTTCTTCTATTCCCCTCTAAATCACTGTTTTCTGTAACTCATTGTTATCACTTTGATTTTCTTTGTTGACAACGTTACTTGATTGCAATATGGAACAGTAATTGCATAATGCTACGGTTTATGATATCACGCGATGAAAACTGTAAAATATGCGACTTGTTTTAAGATACTAGGCCATCATGAACTATCGGTTTACTCTTTGCTGTGTCTCATGACTTCATTTCTTCATTCGTATCTTAAGTAACTGAATCTTCGACTAGACGTCTCCACCTACACCAAAAACTGAAATAGTCTCACTGTGGAGAACATATCACTTAGCTCTTCCTCACTTCCTACAAAGAAGTTAGTGTCATTCCCAATGTGTACATTGTTGACTTCCCTGCCGCCAGTTGAAATTCCACCAGTCTCAGTCATCCAGTGCGTCCCTGATGACATGCTGTGAATATATTTTGAGGTGACAACGTTCATCATTGTTTGACTTCACTTGCCACATCTAAAAACGCTGAGTATCGATCATCCACATTTATGCATCAAATGAATTCGCTGCCGGACCGGAACTCCAACCCTGATTCCCCCCTTATTGCGAACTGTCGCGTTACCATTTGGCTATCCGTTCACGACATATGGAAGTTTGGGCCTAACTGTCGGTCGTGTACAGATAGACAAATGGTACGAGTTCGAATCTCAGTGTGGCACACAGTTTTACGCCGCACGGTAGCTCAGCGCGTTCGGTCAGAGAGCTGGTTGGCCTCTGTAATAAAAAACTGAGTGAAAGGATCAACAACGAATTTCAACAGATGTCATGTGACGTCCGCAACGACCAAATACAACGATCAGAAATGATAAAAAAAAATGGTAAGACGACCACTCGCTAAGTGGGAAATCCTGGCTCGAATCGCGATATGGCACAAATTTTAATTGTCGTCATTCCATTCTACAGCTGATGGTAGTCCTTATTCGGAAGTGCGAATTAATCTGGTGTGTTCCGTAACGGCAGTGGTCGCTGCAGTGCCTGTTCCGTCCAAAGAAACTTCGCATCGTAATCAGAGTAACAAAGGCACTGAAATATCGTATCGTATCCACCTTTATGGTTGTAACCGATACGAAGACCTTTTTAGTAATGATAGTAGGAACCCCAAAGTTATGGAGCACATGCCGCGAAAGGACATTTTATGATCTAAGAATAAAATAAAGACAGAGATAACTCACGAAATTTTTCATTACTTGTCTTGAATTCAAGATTGCTCTCAAGTATTTTTACGTATCAACCAACTAAGATCAAGGGATTTCTTTACGCCTTCATTCATTGTGTGCAGGAGGACTTTGCTAACACGCGATATTAATGCCATTGTCCGATAACAGGAGCAGTTCATAATTGACCCTTTTCTGTGAAGAGGAATTACAACAGGTGCAATCCAGTGTTTAAGTCATTCACCAGTTTCCCACAGTGTATCACATATGCAATGCAGTGTGTTAGAGTCTTCCCCTCACATCACAGTCAGCTCTTCTTTGGAAATACCGTCTATACCCGAGGCTTTGTTGTTATCAAACGTTGTCCTCGATGGTGAGTGTTCATCGGAGGTGAGGGTATCATCTGGAGTGCCCCAGGGAAGTGTGGTAGGTCCGCTGTTGTTTTCTGTCTACATAAATGATCTTTTGGATAGGGTGGATAGCAATGTGCGGCTGTTTGGTGATGATGCTGTGGTGTACGGGAAGGTGTCGTCGTTGAGTGACTGTAGGAGGATACAAGATGACTTGTACAGGATTTTTGACTGGTGTAAAGAATAGCAGCTAACTCCAAATATAGGTAAATGTAAATTAATGTAGATGAATAGGAAAAAGAATCCCGTAATGTTTGAATACTCCATTAGTAGTGTAGCGACACAGTCACGTCGATTAAATATTTGGGCGTAACACTGCAGAGCGATATGAAGTGGGACAAGCATGTAATGGCAGTTGTGGGGAAGGTTCATTGGTAGAATTTTGGGAAGATGTGGTTCATCTGTAAAGGAGACCGCTTATAAAACACTAATACGACCTATTCTTGAGTACTGCTCGAGCGTTTGGGATCCCTATCAGGTCGGATTGAGGGAGGACATAGAAGCAATTCAGAGGCGGGCTGCTAGATTTGTTACTGATAAGTTTGATCATCACGCAAGTGTTACGGAAATGCTTCAGGAACTCGGGTGGGAGTCTCTAGAGAAAAGAGGGCATTCTTTTCGTGAATCGCTACTGAGGAAATTTAGAGAACCAGCGTTTTAAGCAGACTGCAGTACAATTTTACTGCCGCCAACTTATATTTCGCGGAAAGACCACAAAGATAAGATAAGAGAGATTAGGGCTCGTACAGAGGCATATAGACAGTCAATTTTCCCTCGTTCTGTTTGGGAGTGGAACAGGGAGAGAAGATGCTAGTTGTGGTACGAGGTACCCTCCGCCACGCACCGTATGATGGATTGTGGAGTATGTATGTAGCTGTAGATGTAGAAACGCTTGATGGCTTTCTCCATTTCACTGAATTGAATCTCATGCGTTTGATTTAGCATTTCGTGCTGGTCTAGTTCGTCACAAACGCTGGTGAGGTATTTCATCTTGTCCGTTCTTGCAGTTGCGCTGTATTATGTGGCAAAGTAATGTGTATGCTTCTTCATCTTAAGCTGTTTGTACTAGACGTTCCTTCAACAGGATGCTCCCTTCGATCAGAGGTGATGTTCTAAATCCGGAGATGACTCACTGTAGTAAGCTGTTATGCTTTGGAGGTCGGAGTGGCGACTGCGGCGCTTCCGGCAGTGGCTGCAGACACAGGGACGCCAGACGTTCCGGAGCCACTGCCCACGCAAGAGTGCTCTCGTCTCCGCCGGCTGTGAGTCAGCGGCCAGCGCCCGGCGCTCTCAGTCTCCCTGGCCTCTGCTTTCCCGTAGCGCGGCTTATCTCGCTCGCGTTGACTCACTGTCTCGGAGGCCTTGGTGAGAGCCCACAACGGGGCTACGCCCTTCACGACGGGCCGTAGTGGGAGCAGCCGGGAAGCGCGGGGGGAGCCTCTTGCATCCGCTTTGAAAATTAAAAGCTGCTCTCCTGCGTACGTTCAGGATTCACGGAATAACTTTCGGACAGAGCATGCTGATGCATACTTAATAATTATAGACAACCTTTCACTCATCGAAAGATCCGTACCCAACGACTGGAAAGTTGCACAGATCACACCAATACTCAAGAAAGGTAGTAGGAGTAATCTACTAAATTACAGGCTCAAATCACTAACGTCGACATGCAATATGATTTTGGGACATATATTGTGTTCGAACATTATGAATTACCTCGAAGAAAACGGTCTATAGCCAGCCGGTGTGGCCGAGCTGTTCTAGGCCCTTCAGTCTGGAACCGCGCGACCGCTACAGGCATGGATGTGTGTGATGTCCTGAGGTTAGTTAGGTTTAAGTACTTCTACGTTCTAGGGGACTGATGACCTCAGAAGTTAAGTCCCATGGTGCTCAGAGCCATTTGAACCATTTCAAACGGTCTATAGACACACAGTCAACACGGATTTAGAAAACATCGTTCTTCTGAAACACAACCGGCTCTTTACTCGCACGAAGTGTTGCCTGCTATTGACAAGGGATTTCAAATTGATTCGGTATTTCTGGATTTCCCGAAGGCTTTTGACACTTTACCACACAAGCGGCTTGTAGTGATATTGCTTGCTTATGGAATATCGTCTCAGTTTGTGACTGCATTCGTGGTATCCTGTCAGAGAGGTCACAGTTCGTAGTAACTGACGGGAAGTCGTCGAGTAAAACATAAGTGACTTCTGGCGTTCCCCAAGCTAGTGTATAGGCGCTTTGCTGCTCCTCATCTACACTATGTGATCAAAAGTATCCGGACACCTTGCCGAAAACAGCCTACAAGTTCGTGGCGCCCTCCATCGGTAATGGTGGAATTAAATATGGTGTTGGCCCACCCTTAGCGTTGATGACAGCTTCCGCTCTCGCAGGCATACGTTCAGTCTGGTGCTGGAAGGTTTCTTGGGCAATGGCAGCCCATTCCTCACGGAGTGCTGCACTGAGGAGAGGTATCGATGTCGGTCGTTGAGGCCTGGCACGAAGTCGGCGTTCCGTAAGATCCCAAGGGTGCTCTGTAGGATTCAGGTCAGGACTCTCTACAGGACAGTCCATTACAAGGATGTTATTGTCGTGTAACCACTCCGCCAAAGGCCGTGCATTATGAACAGGTGCTCAATCGTGTTGAAATATGCAATCGCCATTCCCGAATTGCTCTTCAACAGTGGGAAGCAAGAAAGTCCTTAAAACATCAATGTAGTCCTGTGCAGTGGTAGTGCCACGCAAAACAACAAGGGGAGCAAGCCCCCTCCATGATGAACGCGACTACACAATAACACCATCGCCTCAGAATTTAACTTTTGGCATACACACGCTGGCAGATGACGTTCACCGGGTATTCCCCATACTCACACCCTGCCATCGGACCACCACATTGTGTACCGTGACTCGTCACTCCACACAACATTTTTCCGCTGTTCAATCGTCCAATGATTACGCTCCTTACACCAAGCGAGGCGTCGTTTAGCATTTACCGGTGTGATGTGTGGCTTATGAGCAGCCACTCGACCATGAAATCCAAGTTTTCTCACCTCCCGCCTAACTGTCATAGTACTTCCAGTCGATCCTGATGCATTTAGGAATTCCTGTGTATGGTCACATTACGACCCTCTTCAACTATCGTCCGTCTCTGTCAGTTAACAGACGAGGTCGGTCTGCACGCTTTTGTGCTGTTCGTGTCCCTTCACATTTCCACTTCACTATCACATCGGAGACAGTGGACCTAGGGAGGTTTAGGAGTGTGGAAGTCTCGCGTACAGACGTGTGACACAAGTGACACCCAAACACCTGACCACCTTCGAAGTCCGTGAGTTCCTCGGAGCGCCCCATTCTGCTCTTTCACGATGTCTAATGACTGCTGAGGTCTCTGATACGGAGTACCTGGCAGAAGGTGGCAGCAAAATGCACCTAATATGAAAAACGTATTTTACGGGTGTGTCCGGATACTGTTGATCACATAGTCTATACAAACGCTTTGGGAGACAATCTGAGAAACCTTCTTAGGTTGTTTACAGATGACGCTGTCGTTTACCGACTAATCAAGTCATCAGAAGATCAAAACAAATTGGAAAACGATTTAGAAAAAAAATATCTGTATAGTGCGAAAATTGGTAATTGAACCTAAATAACGAAAAGTGGGAGGTCGTCCACATGAATGCTAAAAGGAATCCGCTAAACTCCGATTACACGATAAACCAGTCAAATCTAAAGGTCGTAAATTCAACTAAATTCCCAGGAATTACAATCACGAACAGCTTAAATTGGAAGGAGCCCATAGAAAATCTTGTGGGGAAGGCCAACCAAAGACCACGTTTTATTGGCGGGAAGCTTAGGAAATCCAACAGATCTAGTAAGGCGACTGACTACACTACGCTTGTCCTATCTCTTCTAGAATACTGCTGCGCGGCGTGGGATCGTTACCAGATAGGATTGACGGAGTACATCGAAAAAGTTAAAAGAAAGGCAGCACGTTTTGTGTTATTACGAAATAGGGGAGAGAGTGTCACTGAAATGATACAGGATTTCGTATGGACATCACTAAAAGAAAGGAGTTTTTGATTACGGAGGAATCTTCTCCGAAATTCCAGTCACCAGCTTTCTCCTCTGAATGCGAAAATATTTTATTGACCCCGACCTACATCGGGAGAAGAGACCACCGCGATAAAATACGCAAATCAGAGCTCGCACGGAAAGATGTAGATGTTCGTTCTTTCCGCACGCTATACGAGATTGGAATAATAGAGAATTGTGAAGGTGGTTCGATGAACCCTCTGCCAGGCACTTAAATGTGATTTGCAGGGTATCCATATAAATGTAGATGTAGAAGTTTGATACTTAACCAGTCTAAAACGCAAGCTATCGAAGTCGCCCACAACACACTTACCACCCCTCAATTCAGCAAATCGTTTCCACCATCTAGACGGCATATAAATAACCTTTTCTTCTTCTGCAAAGAACTTCGTAATACTTCTGGGCCATCATTTAGACTGGTCTGAAAACACAACTGTAGTCTGTAAGAAGGTGTCAGAGTACTTTCAGTCACTACAGAAATATTAAAAAAATGTTTCCTTTCGAACTTGAAAATAAGCTTTTAGAGACACTAATACTCCCCAGACCTGACTATGATGATGTCATTTTTGTTATAGCGTAAAACCAGCGCCGGCACGCCAGTAAGTAACGACAAAGAAGAGAAGGCTGTGAGAAGAGGTCAACCAGTTGCAAGATGACTGACACCCCCTCCAGGACGACAACGCGACAGCATTGGCCCCTAGGTGAAGAGGACATAAGCGCTGCGGCCGACTGATGGCAGCCCACTTCGATAGCAGCTTCAACGTTAGCCACTTCCTTAACCGACGCATCTTAGCCTCTATCATTAGCAATCTCTACGTAGCACGGTTAGAGATCAGCAGTCACTGCAGTTCAGTTGACAGCTTTTGCTAGAAGCGGTCGCTGGGACCAGAACTGTTTCTTGTGTTTGTCTATTCTGAAGAAGACTGATTATTTTGTGTGTCTTCCTTTGCTTGCAACACGTCTGTGTAGTTACAGTTGTGGATAATCATACGTAAAGGACTAAAAGAATTCTCATATCAAATTTAAATATTTGTACTAGTCTTGTTGTTGTAATAAAAACTCATTAATACGTGTTGTTTGATTGTTTGCCTAGTGAACCGAGTATACAGGATTCCTAGACACAACAATTTTCCGAGGGCTTTTCGTACGCAAGCACACGCAGGTTTTTACTGGTGATGAATGCTTGAGTACGATGCGTTTGTGTCGTACGCGTTTTCGACCTATCACACCTTCCTACGAACGATTATCGTGGCTACGTGCTGATAATCGTAGAAAATATCGAACTCCATGTTTGCTCTATCGTCTTCTCGATCATTGCGCTACCTCTTATTTGTCCTCACTAGTATCCTACTATCTGAACAGCAAAACAGAAATACTCGTTCTCAAATGGTTCAAATGGCTCTGAGCACTATGGGACTTAACACCTGAGGTCATCAGTCTCCTAGAACTTAGAACTACTTAAACCTAAGGACATCACACACACCCATGCGCCAGGCAGAATTCGAACCTGCGACCGTAGCGGTCGCGCGGTTCCAGACTGAAGCGCCTAGAACCGCTCGGCCACACAGGCCGGCGGCTCGTTCTCGGCGAAGTAAAATACTCTCTGTTCCATCACACAGCATTGCAATACTTCCTAAATCATATTCTGTGCCAGGAACCCGACATTGCAACGATCTTCCTCAAAACATCAGAGAAATTAAACAACTTCCAAACTTCAAAAAGCAGCTAATGGTCGACCTCCTAACACAGTAGACATACAGGGGACAGGCAAAATACTGTGACAACCTGTACTTACTTGTCAATGGTTTGTTAACAAGGGTTTGGAACCCCAATTGCCCGTAATTCAGCTGCGACTCTTCTTGGAATACTGACATATAATGATTGTATAGCCTCTAGCGAGGGAGGCGGAAATATGCTCCGGAGCCTCCGCTCCAATACAGCCCACAAAGGTTCGAAAATGTTCAAGATGGGACTGTGCTGGTCAGAGAAGACGCTGCAGTTGAATTGCATGCTCCTCATACCACGATTGTACTGTCCAGGCTGTGTGAATTATCATCCTGAAATATGACATCATTGCTGGGGAATGTTCACATAATCGTTGGCTGTAACACGGCCTTTGAGAGTAATGACAGCACCAGAAGAATACCATGATATGGCTACCCACACCATCACACTTCCACCTCCCTGCTTAACCCCAGGAATCAAGCAATCAGGATTGTAGGCTTCTTTTGGCGTTCTCCAGACGTAAACCCAACCCCATGTTAGAAATAACGAAAACGATTACTCGTCGGACCATATGACACGTTTTCATTGATCATTCGTCCAGTGTTTATGCTCCTGACACCATGTTTTACGCTTCTTTGCGTTGGTTGTCGCCACTAATGGTTTCGGTATTGCAGCTCGTCCATGAATATTCGCTTTAAGAAGTTCTCGGCGGACAGCGTTGTACATACGGCTCTCGAAGATGGCTATTGAGTCTGCAGTCACTTTAGTCGCCGTAGTTTTGTGTTGTTTTGACAAAAAAATGGTTCAAATGGCTCTGAGCACTATGGGATTTAACATCTATGGTCATCAGTCCCCTAGAACTTAGAACTACTTCAACCTAACTAACCTAAGGACATCACACAACACCCAGCCATCACGAGGCAGAGAAAATCCCTGACCCCGCCGGGATTCGAACCCGGGAACCCGGGCGTGGGAAGCGAGAACGCTACCGCACGACCACGAGCTGTGGGCTGTTTTGACACAATTCGTGTTAACGCACGACGATCTCTGTCCTCTAGTTTTCATTTCTACCCAATATTACTTTTACACGATGATGTCTGTCATGTTTTGTGTAGGGTGTCATGAATGTTGAAACAGTTGCTCTTGAAACATTCAGTAGGTTGTCTGTGCTGGTTACTCATGCCCCAGCTAATCGGGCCTCCACAGACTGCCTTCTTTGGAACTCTGTTAGGTCTCTCATTGCACATCGGCCTCGGCCTCTGATTATAAATACGGAGTGTACACTACTCGTAAACAAGCTGGACTAAATGCCTAGTCCGTACTGAACACGGGCAGTCCAGCGCGACAGGTACCTTACCTGCGCTGTTGACCGTCAAACACAACCATCGCATTACTATCACTGTTCACATTATTTTGCCTATCCTCTGTATTTTCTACACTCTGTCCAACTCATTCTCGTCAGTCCCCCCTTCCCGAAAACTTGTTCCTGCCCTTTATCGGCAGAGTTCTCTATTTACGTTAAGATTGTTATATCCTAGCCAGTAATGCCACCCGAGCCCGCTGCCAAAAGGTTGGCAGCATCAAAGTCCGGACGCCGTCCGCATAAGCAGCGCCAGCGATACAGGAAATCGCCGCAAGTCTGCGCGCGCCATCGCTGGCTTCTGGCTTCTTAAGCGCTGGAGTCGCGAGCGCTAGGACAGTTCTGGATTCGCCGCTCAGTTGTATACTCGCCACCGAATTGTGTACTTGCTAGTCAGTTGTGTGTTCATCGCAGCAGAGTTGTTGTTTGTAGTCAGCCGACGCTGACCTAGCCGCTCCGACTCGAACTAGACAGATTTCTGTAGACACGGAGTTCACTACCGTGTTTCTGTATCTTCGTAATAAAGATAAGTACCGACTTTTATTTAATCAGAGTGTTTGGGTTTTCATCTTTCTGTTCACTGTTCCAGCGGACCGGTCGGCCCGCTATTAAAAGTGTGGCGGTGGCTTCGTAAGCCGTTTCTACAGCGAATTGTTTGTCGCTACGAACACCGCCACAAAAAAGATCATTTCTAACAGCCGTTGTCACTGTCTTTCAACCTCCTTCTCTTCCTACATCCATTCCACTACTGATAATGCTGCACATAGCTACAAATGTATAACCTAATTTATATCATTCTCAATATCCGTACTTCTACCGCTGTTACTACACTACAGGCCATTAAAATTGCTACACCACGAAGATGACGTGCTGCAGACGCAAAAATTAACCGACGGGAAGAAGATGCTGTGACATGCAAATGATTAGCTTTTCAGAGCATTCACACAAGGTTGGCGCCGGTGACGGCATCTACAACGTACAGACATGAAGAAAGTTTCCAACCGATTTCTCATACACAAACAGCAGTTGACCGGCGTTGCCTGGTGAAACGTTGTTGTGATACATCGTGTAAGGAGGAGAAATGCGTACCATCACGTTTCCGACTTTGATAAAGGTCGGATTGTAGCCTATCGCGATTGCGGTTTATCGTATCGCGACATTGCTGCTCGCGTTGGTCGAGATCCAATGACTGTTAGCAGAACATGGAATCGGTGGGTTCGGGAGGGTAATACGGAACGCCGTGCTGGATTCCAACGGCCTCGTATCACTAGCAGTCGAGATCACAGGCATCTTATCCGCATGGCTGTAGCGGATCGTGCAGCCACGTCTCGATCCCTGACTCAACAGATGGGGACGTTTGCAA
Source organism: Schistocerca americana (assembly GCF_021461395.2). Taxonomy (NCBI): domain Eukaryota; kingdom Metazoa; phylum Arthropoda; class Insecta; order Orthoptera; family Acrididae; genus Schistocerca; species Schistocerca americana. The sequence goes on along the minus strand of NC_060124.1, from coordinate 555,992,100 downwards.
GACAACAACCATCTGCACGAACAGTTCGACGACGTTTGCAGCAACATGGACTATCAGCTCGGAGACCTTTGGCTGCGGTGACCCTTGACGCTGCATCACAGACAGGAGCGCCTGCGGTGGTGTACTCAACGACAAACCTGGGTGCACGATTGGCAAAACGTCATTTTTTCGGATGAATCCAGGTTCTGTTTGCAACATCATGATGGCCGCATCCGTGTTTGGCGACATCGCGGTGAACGCACACTGGAAGCGTGTATTCGTCATCGCCATACTGGCGTATCACCCGGCGTGATGGTGTGGGGTGCCGTTGGTTACACGTCTCGGTCACCTCTTGTTCGCGTTGACGGCATTTTGAACAGTGGACGTTACATTTCGGATGTGTTACGACACGTGGCTCTACCCTTCATTCGATCCCTGCGAAACCCTACATTTCAGCAAGATAATGCACGACCGCATCTTGCAAGTCCTGTACGGGCTTTTCTGGATACAGAAAATGTTCGACTGCTGCCCTGGCCAGCACATTCTGCAGATCCCTCACCACCTGAAAACGTCTGGTCAATGGTGGCCGAGCAACTGGCTAGTCACAATACGCCAGTCACTACTGTTGATGAACTGTGGTATCGTGTTGAAGCTGCATGGGCAGCTGTACCTGTACACGCCATCCAAGCTCTGTTTGACTCAATGCCCAGGCGTATCAAGGCCGTTATTACGGTCAGTGGTGGTTGTTCTGGGTACTGATTGCTCAGGATCTATTCACCCAAATTACGTGAAAATGTAATCACATATCAGTTCTAGTATAATATATTTGTCCAATGAATACCCGTTTATCATCTGCATTTCTTCTTGGTGTAGCAATTTTAATGGCCAGTAGTGTATTATTATTATTGACATTATTATTACTATTATCAGTATTATTATTATTACAATTGCTGAGAAGGATCTGTAATACGTTTGGTGTATTTTGCTCCCTGTCAGATGTAAGAGAGCGCCTTAACCTGAACTGGTTAAATAAGCAATAAATAAATAATAAAATGCCGTCTGTCTTGGGTTCTTCGGTCAACGCATGTTTGATGATTTCTCTGAAGTTTTGCCAGCACGAGTGGCTGGCATCGTCAGAGCTGGCAAAACGTGAGAAAATCATCAAACAAACGTCGGTCAAAGAACCCGATACAGTACCCCACAGGCTGTTTGTCAACAACTGGCCACGAAAGCGTTAACAATTTTGTAAATATTAAAATATCTAGACCGTTCCAGTCTCGAATAGCACGTGAGAAAAAGGAACACGAAGCTCAACCCAAGCGAGTTCCGGTTTCTCTTATTTTATTACACTGGTCGTTTCACCCTCCATATATGGTGCTGAACAAAACATTTTCACTTTCGAAGCGGGAAGTTACTGACTGAAATTTCGTGAAAAGATATGGTCACGACGAATAATGCATCCGTTTTAATTATTGCCGCCAGAACTTTATCATATCCTTGACACTCTCCCTCCCATTTCGCGATAATGCAAAAGGAGCCACCCATCTTGGGACTTTTTTTCATATCCTCCGTCAGTCCTATCTGGCATGAATCCAACACTGCGCAGTAATACTCAAGAATAAGACGGTCAGAGGTAATATAGTCAGTCCCTTCACTTGATTTGTTGCATTTGCAAGTGTTCGCCACCCCACAGTACTTTTTTGGTGTACATTGTTGAAGAGTAAACTTTGATGTAAGCGTGACATGCACCCTTCCTTCTGCCGTTCCTTGTGACATACCACAATAAAACATTAACACATGAACTAGTACGATTATTTCACACAAAATGCTATAAAATATCATTATGTTATTTAAATTGAACGACACACCTTTATATGGAAGATAACGCAAATCTCAAGCACATTGACTACTCATGTGCATTTGGACCATCATTGTACGATATTGTAATTATCTTTATAGTGACCCCTTATTTATCATTACGAAAAGTCTGACCAAAACAATCAACGCAAATTTAGTATGGCATGCTGGGCAATCAACAAACATTCGAGAAATGAAGTCGAAAGGAGGAAAACATAAAACTTAGTAATGTTGTTCCGTTACTGGAAAATCTGCAATGTAGTGAGTGGTGTTTCTTGCAAAAAATATTACAGAAAGAGCAGATATTCAAAATACGAAGTTAAAATTTATAAAAGTTACTAGTAGATTTAAAAAAGAATTTTGTGAAGTCAAAATATATCAAAAAATTAAACAAAATCGAGGAAGCTGAACAGCTACAAACAGTGGACACAATGAGAGTATTAATCAAGCTGGTATGTCTCAAACCAAAAGATAGAAAGCATCCTAGCAGAATAAGAAAAGTAAAAGGACTCTAATAGGCATTTAGTTACCTGACGTGGAAAGGATAGAAGAGAATCTGCAATCAACAATTTTGTTTGTTACAATTCTTTCGAATTATAACGAATCTTAAGGTGCAGAAGCACATAATTGAGATTAAATTACCAATCCCAGTAAAATAAAACAAAATAAATGTGAGACAAAAGTATTGAATTATAACATGAAAGTTATTACAGGTGTAATGCGACACAGAAACAGCGTAAAATAGATATTTGGTAACTGTAACAGGAAATACACTGATGCAAAAAAAAAATCACGGCACCAAGAAGGAGTTGTTCGACATAAACGGAAGTTGGTAGGCGTTTTCCTACGTATGAAAGATGATGTCTGTTCCAGTTTCATGCCAGTGCGTAGTAGCTCCACTATCAGGTTTGTATTAAATACACGCTGTAACGGTCGTGAGCTTCAGTTATCTTCGAGATTGGATGTAGTGAGCTGATGTTTGATCTAACGAATCTTTTTTTTGGGGGGGGCATTTACAAGAGGTGGAGCCCCTCCACGCCCACACCGGCATGATGGCCAACACAAAAGGTCTACTGCCATCTCTGCATAAGGGTTAGTATTCACTAAGGTGAGGTGTCGCAGGATGTGGGTGCTGCGATGTTTGCGTACGTCTGGTTAGGATTAACCATTAATACGCGCTCATCTGGAGATAGATTGGTCGAAATCTGACGAAGGGTAGCGGTTTGAAGGGCAGAGGAAAAAAGTGCCAAGGCAAGAGCCAAGGGAAAAAAACCTCTGCGAAAGTTAGGTCGGGCGGCAAGAGCAGTAGCGGTTGTCTTGCTGCCTGCGATAGGTTGTGCAAGGATAGGCTTTGTTAGTAGTGGGTATCATGCATGTTGATACCTTGTCGTTGTGCGTTTGTGCTGCTCGGCGGCTGGCGCTGGGTGCTGGTACAGAGTCCTCGTTCAGCGTCCTGCAACCTGCAACAGTTATGTTTGTTATCGGTCTTGTGTCCGATAGGTCATATACCGGAGGTACAGTGTGAGGGAGTGTTGGGAGATTGTTCGTGCGTCTGTGGGCGAGCTCGTCGGTGTCCCTGCTGTGGCCTGTTGGTCGATTCTAATAGCAGCTGGTAGTTGCCAGTCAGTATTGCTGATATGCAGGGGCTTACCGACGTTTGTCGCTGTTTGCGTATGTTAGTTTACCATAGGTGGTTATGCCCTAGCTAGCAGTGTCTTTGGTCGCTTGTGTTTCCACCTGTGGTTGTGATCGTAGTTTCCCAGAGTGAGGATGACAGGATTGTTCGAGTGTCTCGAGTTCCTGTATAGTCGTGTGGCGTGTTTCTTGAATACTTCCTTGAGGGTATCAAGGCGGTATTCATGGTGAAGATCCACGGTGCGTGTGTAGCGTGGAGCATTGCTAATGATTCGTAGCACTTTGTTCTGTATGATCTGCAGGCGGCGCAGTCGTGTGGGAGCTGCATATCCCCAGACGGGAGCTGCGTACGTCATCAGAGGTCTAATCAGTGTCGTGTATAAGGACCTCGACACCCTCCTATTCAGTGTGCTTTCCCTGTTGAGCATTGGGTAGAGCTGTTTGAGCCTCGCGTGCGCTCGGTTGGCAACGTATTCGATGTGGTCCCCCCATGTAAGTTTCCGGTCCAGCCAAACACCAAGGTATCTGACTTTCTCTCGGAAACGTATTGGGCGTGTATGTAGTGTTATCGGTCTACAGTGTTGGTGTTTACGCAGTAGTTTCGGTCTGCGTGTGAACAGAACTGCTTCGCACTTGTCGACGTTTACTTTAATACGCCATCGCTCCAGCCAACGCTCAGCTGTTCTGAGTGCTGTCTGTATTCGTGAGTTGATGTTCGACGGTTTCCAGTCTTGCGCGAGGATGGCTGTGTCATCCGCGTAGACGGCTAACGTCGTGTTTCGTGTCGCTGGGTAGTCATTAATGTACAGGTTAAACAAGATGGGCCCCAGAATGCTTCCTTGGGGTACTCCAGCTTGGATACCGTGTTGTGTTGATTGTTTATCCTGCACGTTAGTGTTGAAACATCTGTTCGTGAGATATGAGTGTATGAGACGTACGAGTCCGTCTGGGAAACCAGCTTCGCTTAGTTTGCGTATGAGTCCGTTGTGCCAGAGACGGTCGAAAGCCTTTTCGATGTCTAGGAACACGGCTCCTGTGGCTTTGTTCATGTTGTAGCCGTGTGTTATATGTTCGACTACGCGGAGGAGTTGTTGTGTTGTCGAGTGGTGATTCCTAAAGCCGAATTGCTCCGGTCTTAGGGTGTCGTTGGCGATGCAATGCCTAGTGATACGTTTTAGTATTACCTTCTCAACAATCTTGCTGAGCGAGCACAGCAGACTGATGGGTCGGTAATTTTGTGGGAGGGAGTGGTCTTTCCCTGGCTTCCTGAACATCAGGACCTTGGCCGCCTTCCAAAAGTCAGGGAAGTGTTGGTGTGTCAGGATGGCATTCGTTAGGTGTGTGAGGTATTCTACGGCTTTATCCGTGAACTCCTGGAGGACACGGTTTTGAATGCCATCAGGCCCAGGGGCTTTTCTAGCGTTGGTGTGCTTGATAGCCCATGTGACTTCATTTGTGCTAGCACGTCTGATTTCGTCGCGCGAGGGCTGGGCTACAAGTCGTGTAACCTCCTGGTCCGTTTCAAGTGTGAATGCTGGGTCTGAAGGAACCAGATTCGGCATGAAGGACGCTGCAAGTGTTGTGGCCATAAGCTCTGCCTTCTCCGTCGCGGAGTAGGCTGGGCCGTCTGGTCCTTGTAACGTGGGAATGTAATGTTTCTCCCTGGTGAAGTGTCTGGCCAGCTGCCACACGCCAGGACGTGTGGTATCCAGCCGAGCGAGTTTCTGTCCCCATTGTTCGTTTCTGAATGTTTGGATTTTATTCCGTATTATGCCCTGGAGTCTGTTGACGTGCAGTTTATAGAACGGGCGCCTGGTACGCTGCCAGTATCTCCTGAGGCGGTTCCTCATTGAGATAAGGCCCAGGATTTCCTGGGGCAGGGCCGTCGAGTGTGGTGTCTTGGTGTTGTAAATGGAATGGCGTCAGTCATTGCGTCTTGGACGGCAGTTGTGAGAGCCTCCACAGCCTCATCGATTTGTTGTGTGTTGTTAATTTCGTGGGTGTCAGGAATGCGACTATCAAGCGTTTCCTTGAACAGTGTCCAGTTCGTACGCTTGTAGTTAAGCATCCTGCGTGGTTCGATGTCCTGCAGTGTCTCTTCCATGTGCAGTATTACAGGCATGTGGTCTGAGTCCAGATCGTTTCCAACCGTTAGGTTGAGTGTGCATGTGATGCCCTTTATGAGGGCTATGTCTAACACGTCAGGCCTATGTCGGGCCTGTGTAGGCACGAACGTGGGAACGTCCGGCCCAAGTATAATGTAGTTTCGGCCTAGTGCATTGGGGGAGACTGGAATTGACGCAAAAATAATCATTGAAGGATTATTTGATTAAACAAAGACTTGAAAAGTTTGTTGCTATACTTGAGTTCCAATGATATCAAGGACGTGTGATCATTGGTCACTCTGGCCTCTACAACTCAAGGATAACTTTGAGACAAATACATAGGTTTACTGCTAGAACAGTTTCCAAACATTTAACATTGAGACAAATACATAGGTTTATTGCTAGAACAGTTTCCAAACATTACACCTTAGCAATTAGTTCTGCAGTGACATATAAAGTTTAGTTCATTGCTTGTACATATCTTAGTTCTGTGTAACTCGGAGTAATCTGCTTCATGCCACTGCTGCTGAAGTCGTCGTCCCAGTCCACTTCATCTGCAATCTGGATCTAGTTACGTGAATTCCATGAAGTAATCCAGGTACCAAGTCGTTTTATAGTGGTTTATTAGTGACAAGCTGCACACGTCTTCTTGGTGGGAGCCCACTCCACATAACACTCACAAAACCATAGTACAATTAGATGGTTACACTGACGTGCGACACTAGTCGCATCTCTGAACTGCCTCCAACTGACCTTTTTTTTTTTTTGAGCCTTCCGCTCCCCATATTTATATGTTGTTAACAATGAAGTTAACAAGATTATAGTGCAAATTTATAAAATTAACAATGAAAAGTTCAAGGTTATGATGAATAACTATACACAAAACCTTCGTATTTTGTGCCCGAACTGGTATATACAATATAAAATATTTTTACATAAGATATACATGACATTATACAAAATAGTGAAAAACATCAATGCCAACCTAATTCTTCTTAATTGTGACTTCATTAGTGAATGCAAAATAATGGTAGCATATACTGGACGAAGATGACATACAAGTAAACAAATGAAATAATAAATTCTATGAAATTTACTGTATTACACGACATAACTTATTAGATACTATTGGAATTACGAAACTTTCAATGAATTGCCTCTTCGGACAGCATTTCATTAGGGTATCGGCAAAGGAATGTAAAACAAGGTCGGTCAGCGTGGGAATGGCTGACCTCTTCTCACAGCCTTCTCTTCTCTGTCGTTCCCGACTGGCGTGCAGGCGCCGGTTTTACGCCGTAACAAAAATGACATCGTCGTAGTCAAGTATGGGGAGTATTAGTGTGTCTACAAGCTTCTTTTTAAGTTCGAAAGGAAATATCCTTTTAGTATTTCTGTAGTGACTGAAGCGATGCTGACACCTTCTTATAGACTGCAGTTGTGTTTTCAGACCAGTCTATATGATGGTCCAGAAGTATTACTAAGTTCTTTGCAGAAGAGGAAAAAGTTATTTCTGTGCCGTTGAGAGGTAATGATGGAAACGATTTCCTGAACTGAGGGGTAGTAAGTGTGTTGTGGGCGACAATGATTGCTTGCATTTTAGACGGGTTAAGTTTCAAACTTCTACGTCTACATCTACATCGATGCCCTGCAAATCACATTTAAGTGCCTGGCACTATTTCATAAACAAGAATGCCTTTTAAGGCAACAAAGACGTCATTATCAACACCTCACTGATTCTGATCGAGGTCGTGTAATAGGGCTATGAGAAGCTGGATGTTCCTTCCGCGATACTGCAGGAAGACGTGGCAGCAATGTAGCCAGGATACTTCAATGCTAGCAGCAGTGTTCAGGAGGAAGTACGGTAGCAAGTAGACCGGACTCCGGACGGCCACGTAACACTGTCGTGTCCGGCGTATGGCTCTGGAGGATCGTACTGCATCTACGGCAGCAATCTGAGCAAAAGTTGGCACCACAATGACACAACGATGTGTTACAAATCGGATACCTCAAGGACAGTTCTGTACCAGGCGCCCTGCAGCGTGCATTCCACTGTCCCGAGGCCACAGCCGTTTGCGCCTTCAGCAGTGTCAAACTCAATGCAGGCAGGGTGCGGGTCTGTTTTCTGACGAAAGCTGATTGTGTCTCAGTGTCAGTGATGGCCATGTATTGGTCAGAAGGACGCCATTTTTGGGCATGCAACCAATCTGTCTGTATGCTAGACACAAGGGACGTTGTAATGGTTCTTTATTTACGTGACCATTACGGCACTCCAACCTCAGTGCTCGATACCAGTAATATCGTACTTTTCTGCGAAGTAACAGACATACTTTTATGACAATATTCATATTTGGTTTTATTAATGTATAGGTACTCCGATGTATCGATATATGACAGTGATATGGTTCTTGCGTGTATTCGTTTCTGCGAGACTGTCATAATCTTTGACTTACTTGTAACTGTTTTGGCGCGAATGCGCACAGAGCAGTGTTTGTTTCACTTTGCAGAAGTTAAGTTGTTATTTCGCTTTGTAAACGAACAGTCAAGTCGTGTGTTTGGTTAAAATGGAAATTAAATACAAGAAGATTGACACAAAACTGTTTTCTTCATTATGTGACAATTAAGAAGAGGTATATGTGAATTTACAAGAGGTTTAGTAAAAATGTGGATCGTGAACACCAAGTCAAAAATTATTTCTACCATACCATTGTTCTGATCTGGGATTGTTTTATCATTAAGAATTTCCTGAAAACGCTTTTGTTAGGTCTTCAAATATTGCTAAAGTACAGATTTGGACCTTCTAGCAGTCAAAGTGGAATCACCCTAGAATCAACAAGATGAGCTACAACAACTTCGACGAAATCTACGTGGGAATCCATTCAAGATAAGTGCCAAAATTAATGACTTTTTTACAGTGACTTCATTATTTCCATTCTGACGATACCATCCACAGTCAATAACTTTGTTGTTGCCCGATAAAGTGAACATATGCTGCGTGAGCAACATTATTAATCTGATTTCTAACCTACTTTGCAAGTGGTGGTATTGTTAGAAGGTGCAACTGGAGTTAAGGTCTAGGATGCGATTTCATATGAGAACAGCAGTACTCTCGTGAGTTCCCACCCACCCTGGCTGCAAATTTGTACGTCAATCTGGTGACTCGACGTGCTGTACTGTTATTCAAGAACAGCATTCCAGGGGAATGTTCTGCAATAGGATAACGGTCACCCATATACCGCTGTAGTAAATCAACGTACTGTACAGAGTGACAACACCAGATCTGTGTCCAATCGAGGACATATGGGATATCATCGGACGACAAATCCAGCGTCATCCAGTAACGGCGTTGACTGTCTCTCTATTGACCGGTCAAGTGCAGCACGTATGGAACTCCATCTCCCAAACTGACAACCAGGACCTGTACAACACAATGCATGCACGTTTGCATATTCGCGTTCAGCATTTTGGCGGCTGCACAGTTTGTTAACGTACCAGCATTTCACATTTGCAATGGCTTATCTGGCCCATATACACTGCTGGCCACCGTAAATGCAACACCCTGAAGGAAGCATCCGAATCAAGTGAAATTTACACCATGAGTTTGCAACGATGAGATATGCAACTGATTAGAATTTCAGCGCAGACGCACATCACGCGCGCCTGTGGCGCCACCTCATAGCGCCATTTAACGCTTGGCGATTTCGACGAGTGTACGTTCGGCACGTGTGTTTACCTTGTGATTGTTTCACAAGACGATCAGTTATGCCTCGTAGACAACAGCGAACATCGTTTGATCAAGTATCCGAGTTCGACAGAGGAAAGATAGTGACTTACCGAGATTGTGGATTATCATACAGAGAAATCGCTAGTCGTGTTGGACGAAACCAAACAACTGTAATGTGGATATGTGACCATTGGATGCAGGAGGGTACGACGGACCGACGTGGTCGATCGCATTCACCTCGGTGCACTACTGCACGTGCTGATAGGCAAATTGTGCGCATGGCAGTGACGGATCGCTCAGTGACATCCCGAACCATAGCACAGCACATTGCGTCTGTAACGCATCATCCAGTGCCTGCGCGTACCATTGGACGCCGTTTACAGCAGAGTGGTCTGTCCGCAAGACGTCCATTGCTTCGTCTACCATTGACGCAGAACCACACGCGTCTCCATCGCCAATGGTGTGATGACAGACGGATGTGGACGGCAGAATGGAATGACGTTGTCTTTACTGACGAGGCACGCTTCTGTCTGCAGCACCACGATGGTCGGATTCGAGTGTGGAGACACCGTGGAGAGAGGATACTGGACAGGTCTTGCACCGGGTATTATGGTATGGGGCGGTATTGGATATTACTCTCGCACGCCTCTAGTACGCATTGCCGGTACTTTAAATAGCCGGCCCTACATATCCGAGGTGCTGGAGCCAGTTGTCCTTCCTTACCTTCAGGGCTCGGCCACAGCCATATTTCAACAGGATAATGCGCGACCACACGTGGCACGCATTGTCCAAAGGTTCTTCGTCAATCACCAGATTGAATTGCTTCCCTGGCCGGCTCGCTCTCCGGATCTTTCGCCGATAGAAAACATGTGGTCCATGGTTGCTCAACGAGTGACCCAGATTACATCCCCAGCTGCCACACCAGATGATCTTTGGCAACGTGTGGAAGCTGCTTGGGCTGCTGTACCCCAGGAACACATCCAACGTCTCTTTGACTCAATGCCGAGACGTGTGGCAGCGGTGATCTCCAACAATGGCGGCTACTCTGGCTACTGATTCTGGCAGGAACCACATGCCACAGACGTCCGTAAACGTAATCATTTGATACTTGGTCAACATGTTATCTACAAAATAAATTTTGTTGTGCTACCTCTTGTCTTTCTTGGTGTTGCATTTACGGTGGCCAGCAGTGTATTAACACGTGATCTTACAGTGTTAAAAACTTAAGTACATTACCTAGACAAATGTATTCCCGAAATTTCGTTAGTCTACATTAATTATTTTTTGGTGGTGGGATTTTTTTCCGTCAGTTACATAAGCTAAACTGTACGTCAGCAAGTATCAAGAATTACACTTACCACAGGTAAGTAAAGTTTTTCACTGTTACTCTGCCCTCATAGATGACAACAGTAAGTATACTCTGATGGTGGCCAATTAACTAAGTAAACTACTGCTGTAGAACATCGATAGGTTTGTAACTCTGACGTTGTTCCACTTAAACAGAGACTGAACAATCAGTTCACGTTTCTTTTTTTCTCCCCTTCTTTCGTCCTGCTGTAGCACAACATTTCTAAAGTTTCTCTTCCCTCCTTGGCATTATTGTTTACCTTTCACGTTTGACATTGACATAATGCAACACAAGAGACAAATGTTTTCAGAAATACTTCCTGAAATTTAAATTTTTATTTGATGATAACGATTTTATCTAGTTCCGTAAACCTTTTCTTGCTATTGCAACGGGTTTCTACCTAAAAGTCATTTAGTATACGGGGCGAATCTAAATAGAAGGAATTTCTTTCCCTTACAGTACCTCATTAGCAGAAAAGACAGGTGCAGATAAGTAACAGTTCATCTACATCTACATCTACATCCATACTCCGCAAGCCGCCTGACGGTGGGAGGCGGAGGGTGCCTTGAGCACCTCTATCGGTTCTCCCTTCTATTCCAGTCTCGTATAGTTCGTGGAAAGAAAGGTTGTCGGTATGCTTCTGTGTGGGCTCTAATCTCTCTGATTTTATCCTCATGGTCTCTTCGCGAGACATATGTAGGAGGGAGCAATATACTGCTTGACTCCTCGGTAAAGGTATGTTCTCTAAACTTCAACAAACGCCCGTACCGAGCTACTGAGCGTCTCTCCTGCAGAGTCTTCCACTGGAGTTTATCTATCATCTCCGTAACGCTTTCACATTTACTAATGATCCTGTAACGAAGCGTGCTGCTCTCCGTTGCATCTTCTCTATCTCTTCTATCAACCGTATCTGGTACGGATCCCACACCGGTGAGCAGTATTCAAGCAGTTGGCGAACAACTGTACTGTAACCTACATCCTTTGTTTTCGGATTGCATTTCCTTAGGATTCTTCCAATTAATCTCAGCCTGGCATCTGCTTTACCGACGATTAATTTTATATGGTAATTCCATTTTAAATCACTCCTAATGCTTACTCCCAGATAATTTATGGAATTTACTGCTTCCAGTTGCTGATCAGCTATATTGTAGCTAAACGATAAAGGATCTTTCTTTCTATGTATTCGCAGCAAATTACAATTGTCTACATTAAGATTCAATTGCCATTCCCTGCACCATGCGTCAATTCGTTGCAGATCCTCCTGCATTTCAGTACAATTTTCCATTGTTACAACCTCTCCATGTGTTACAGCATCATCCGCAAATAGCCTCAGTGAGCTTCCGATGTTATCCACAAGGTCATTTATGTATAGTTTAGTAGTTACTTTGGACTTGAATCACGTGAGGGACTCGATTTAGGTAGATCGATTTTAGGACAACTGCTTTGATAGGTTAACTGTTTCGCATGATACCCACTTAACACCTGCACTTTTAAAAACATCATTGGCTTACTAAATTCACTACTAAATGGTTAAAAATGTTATTCACCGTGTGTACCTTGGCAGCTGCTCACGGAACGCGTCGGACACGCAACCTGGAGCTCAGCCAACTGCCGCGGTGCTGGTAATAACAATCAGCGGCCGACGGTGTTTACACTGCAGGCGCCCGCCGTTGTCCTCTCAAGTTCAACGACCCCATGCTGTTCTGGTCTGCAGTGCGAAGAGTCATTTCACCCAGCTGCCCACACTGTTCAGTTTTGGTCGGGTCTTTACATCTTGTTGTGACTTGGCAAGACAGCCAAGCCACTAGGAGATAGCCGAAAGGCACGCGTTTAAGCTCACGCAGGTTGGCGTGAGGTCTGGAACAGTTAAGGGAATTTATAGTAGCAAAGATCGTAAGTTACTACTGGAATACTTAACTTTAATTCATTGGTGAACATCGGTCTGACGGTACATGCATCACAAGATAAATAGCTAATGATAATGGCGCCTTGCTAGGTCGTAGCAAATGACGTAGCTGAAGGCTACGCTAACTATCGTCTCGGCAAATGAGAACGTAATTTGTCAGTGAACCATCGCTAGCAAAGTCTGCTGTACAACTGGGGCGAGTGCTAGGAAGTCTCTCTAGACCTGCCGTGTGGCGGCGCTCGGTCTGCAATCACTGAATCACTGACAGTGGCGACACGCGGGTCCGACGTATACTAGCGGACCGCGGCCGATTTGAAGGCTACCACCTAGCAAGTGTGGTGTCTGGCGGTGACACCACACATCTCAGAGTAACTGCTTCAGACCACATCCATTTGGCCCCAGGCAAACTGCCAGAAGCCAGTGACGGGATGGTTCCGTCGAAAAGTCGTGCCCGATTGCCTTTTCTTTGCTCGTTCTTTTCGAGGAACACTACTGTGAAAATTTAGAGAAACGGCACTTGAAGCTGATTACAGAACACGAAGAAAAGATACGAGAAATTAGGCCTCATACAGAGGAATATAGATAGTCGTTTTTCCCTCGTCCTCTTTGCAAATGTAACAGGAAAGGAAATGACTGTCAGTGGTACTTTATACTACGCATGCCATCCAACGGTATGTGGCGGAGTATGTATGTATGTATGTATGTATGTATGTAGATGCAGCTGCGGAAATGTAGAGACCGAATAACGCCTCCCCAACACTGCCTGCCTATCATGCGTTTCCACATCTTGTGTGATCGATGCAGCACTCCACGCCAGACAATCTCGTGCAAGTCTCTTCATCTCTGCGAGACGGCTAACCTGTTTGCTGTAGCCAAGATTTGGCCTCCCTCCGTAGCTTTTGTAGTGGCGTGGCAAGACAGCCAAGCCACTCGGAGGTAGCCGAAAGGCACGCGTTAAGCTCACGCAGATTGGCGTGAGGTCTGGAACAAGGTAAAGTAATTATCCTATAAAGGAAAGAACGTAGTTCTTGGAATACTTAACTTTAATCTATAATTGGTGTACATCGCTCTTGACTGTACATGCTTCACAATATAACTGGTAATGGCGCCTTGCTAGGTCGTAGCAAATGACGTAGCTGAAGGCTAAGCTAACTATCGTCTCGGCAAATGAGAGCGTATTGGCCAGTGTAGCATCGCTAGCAAAGTAGGCTGTACAACTGGGGCGAGTGCTAGGACGACTCTTTAGACCTGCCGTGTGGTGGCGCTCGGTCTGCAATCACTGACAGTGGCGACACGCGGGTCCGACGTATACTAACGGACCGCGGCCGATTTAAAGGCTACCACTTAGCAAGTGTGGTGTCTGGCGGTGACACCACAACTTTTACTTCTCATACTTCCCTCCATTACCAAAATGACTGTCATTGATGCTTCTAGACGTATTGTGTCAACGATTCCCTTCTCATAGTCGCGTTGTAGCATAAATTACTTTCATTAGCTTCGCGATATACCCTAATAATCTTCGGTATTCTTCTGCAGCACTACAATTCAAAAGCTAGTCAGGTCTCGTCTGTGCTGTTTCTCGTCCACGTTTCACTCCCCTACAAAGTTAAACTAAAGACAAGTATTTTGAAATCAGGCTTTCTAGCACTTAACTTTATACTCACATCAAAAAAACTTTTGCCTCACCTAGGTTCAGTGAGTTCTGGAACCTGTGCAGAAAATTAGAATAGAGATCGAGATAAACATCATTTCCGCCCTTTTTATTGCTCATGAAAACCACACATTGCGTGTTGTACCTCCATACAGCGAGACGTTCAGAGGTGGTGGTCCAGATTGCTGTCCACACCGGTACCTCTAATACCCAGTAGCACGTCCTCTTACATTGATGCTTGCTTGTATTCGTCGTGGCATACTATCCACAAGTTCATCAAGACGCTGTTTGTCCAGACCGACCCACTCCTCAACGGCGATTCGGCGTAGATCCCTCAGAATGGTTTGTGGGTCACGTCGTCCATAAACAGCCCTTTTCAATCTATCCCAGGCATGTTCGATACTGTTCATGTCTGGAGAACATGCTGGCCACTCTAGTCGAGTGATGTAGTTATCCTGAAGGGAGTCATTCACAAGACGTGGAAGATGGGGCGCGAATTGTCGTTCATGAAGACGAATGCCTCGTCAATATGCCGTCGATATGGTTGCACTATCGGTAGGAGGATGGCATTCACGTATCGTACAGTCGTTAAGGCGTCTTCCATGACTACCAGCGGCGTACGTCGGCCCCACATAATGCCACCCCAAAACAGCAGGGAATCTCCAACTTACTGCCACTCGCTGGACAGTGTTTCTAAGGCGTTCAACCTCACCGGTTTGCCTCCAAACATGTCTCCGACGATTGTCTAGTTGAAGGCATATGCGACACTCATCGGTGAAGAGAACCTGACGCCAATCCTGAGCAGTTCATTCGGCATGTTGCTGGACCCATCTGTGCCGCGCTGCATGGTGTCGTGGTTTCAAAGATGGACTTCGCCATGGAAGTGGGGAGTGAAGTTGCGCATCATGCAGCCTATTGCGCACAGTTTGAATCGTAACACCACGTTCTGTGGCTGCACGAAAAGAATTATACAGCATGGTGGCGTTGCTGTCAGAGATCCTCCAAGCCATAATCCGTATGTAGTGGTCATCCACTGCAGTAGAGCCCTTGGGCGGCCTGAGCGAGGCATGTCATCGACAGTTCCTGTCTCTCTGTATCTCCTCCACGTCCGAACAACATCGCTTAGGTTTACTGCAAGATGCCTGGACACTTCCCTTGTTGAGAGCCATTCCTGGCACAAAGTAACAATGCGGACGCGATGGAACCGCGCTATTTGATGGTTCAAATGGCTCTAAGCATTATGGGACTTAACATCTGAGGTCATCAGTCCCCTAGACTTAGAACTACTTAAACCTAACTAACCTAAGGACAGCACACACATCCATGCCCGAGGCAGGATTCGAACCTGTGACTGTAGCAGCAGCGCGGTTCCAGACTCAAGCACCTGGAACTGCTCGGCCACAAGGGGCGGCGAACCGCGCTATTGACCCTCTCGGCATGATTGAACTACAGACAACAGGAGCCGTGTTCCTCCTGCCTGGTGGAATGGCCGGAACTGATCTGCTGCCAGCCCCTTTCGTCTAATAGGCGCTGCTCATGCATGGTTGTTTACATCTTTGGCCGGATTTAGTGAAATCTCTGAACAGTCAAAGGGACTGTGTCTATGATACAACAGCCTCAGTCAACGACTATCTTCGGGAGTTTTGGGGACCAGGGTGATGCAAAACATATTTTTAGTGTACAGAAGGTGTCCCATGAGGAATGGTCAAGTAGTGAGGGATATGACAGGAACCATCATTCGAAGCAAGATGCCTGGTAGATATGGGCTCTAAAGTCCATCCGTTAAGAGGTATGAGGACTTCTTCGCCTTCAGTACTGTGGAATCTCTTCTACTGCAAGCTCTTTGCTTTACATATTTTGGGAGGTGTAGTACGGATAAAATCAAGAAAAAAAGTTCAGTAAGCATAAGCTCTAAAATGCACACGTTATGAGCTATGAGCGCTTCTTTCATCTCCGCTACTGTGAAACACATTTCTTTAGGTATCCATTTATAGTCGATGTGCACACTTTTTTTATTATTTTTGTCACTACCACCTCTGGAAATGTTGAATAGTATTTCACCATCAAATCCGTTACAATGTTTGTTTCACTGTATAGAAGAAGAATAAGTGCTCATAGCTTTGAAGGTATGCGATTTATAGCCCAGCCGGCCGGAGTCGCCGAGGGTTTCTAGGGGCTTCAGTGTGGAACAGCGCGACCTCTACGGTCGCAGGTTCGAATCCTGCCTCGCGCATGGATGTATGTCATGTCCTTAGGTTAGTTTGGTTATAGTAGTTCTAAGTTCTAGGGGACTGATGACCTCAACTATTAAGTCCCATAGTGCTCAGAGCCATTTGAACCATTTTTTTTTAGAGCCCATGTTTACTTTAAAAGTTTTTCTTGTTTTTGGTCCTTAATGGCATCTCAAAAAATATTGAAAAGGCAGAGAGTAGTGGGAGTTTGTTTTGCAGTATCGATGATCAAGAAATGTGCATAGCTCTTGATGCATGCATTTTAGAGCTCACGTTTACTTTTTTACTTCAAATGATCGTTCCTGTCATATTCGTGATTACTGACCACTAGCTGAGTACCCAGCGCTGCCTATGTGTCTATGTATTCCAGTTCCGTTATCCCATCTCCTCCTTCCCCCTCCTGTCTGTCCACCTCCTTCCCCCTCTCTCCCACCACCACAACCACCATTTCTCCTCGTTATCCTCTCTCTGTCCGTTTGCTCCCTTCTGTCCATCTGCTCCTTCTCCTTATTTCATTCTCCTCCATTCCAAACCCCTCGTCTACCTCCTTCTGCCACTCTGCCTCTTTCTGTCTCCTTCCATCTCCTCTTCCCGCTCTCTCTCCCCAACTCCTCCCCATCTCTCTCTCTATCCATGTCATCTTCTTCCCTTTCTCCTTCCATCTCTTCTCTTTCTCTGTATATTTCCCCCTTCCTCTCGATCTTTCCACCTCCTCTATTCTCATGTCTGTGTCCATGTCCTCCTTCCCCCTCTCTGTCTTTCCATCTTTTTCTCCCCCTTCTCTCAATACATATCACCACCACCACAGTAGGAGGCTTCTGGTTCTCACCGTTCACAATTTCTTTTTAGATAGTAATATATGTACCATGCATGGTAGAAATCGACCCAGAAGCTTATGAGGACCTTTTTAGCCGCAGCTTTATAGCCTACGCACATGTCACGAAATTACACATATATTTTACATATATCATGCATATTTGTAGTCATATTCGCCTGTATCTACAATGAATTTCTTCTAGTAATTTCGATTTCATGCAGGCTCAATTTTATGACGTGATATGTCCTGAATTATGTGTCGTACAGTGATGTAATTTTGCAGGTACATACGGTGGTATATACACACATCACCCCGGTCCCCACAACTGCTGAAGATATACGTTGACTGTGGATATTGTATCACAGACGCAGTTTCTTTGACTGTTGAGAGACGTCACTACACCCACCCAAAGACGTAAACAACCATTCATGAGCAGCGCCTATTAGACGGAGGGGGTCCGTCCGCCGATCAGTTCCAGTCATTCAACCAGGAAGGAGGTACACGGCTCGTGTTGTCTGTAGTTCAACGATGCGTAGACGCTCAGTACCGCGGTTCAATCGCATCCGCATTGTTACTTTGTGCCACGAAGGGCTCTCCACAAGGGAAGTGTCCAGGCGTGTCAACCAAAGCGATGTTGTCCGGACATGGAGGAGATACAGAGAGACAGGAATTGTCGATGACATGCTTCGATCAGGCCCCCCAAGAGCGACTACTGCAGTGGATGACCGCTACCTACGGATTATGGCCCGGAGGAACCCCGACAGCAACGCCACCAACTTGAATAATGATTTTCGTGCAGCCACAGGACGTCGCGTTACGACTCAAATTGTGCGCAGTAGGCTGCGTGATGCGCAACTTCACTCCCGACGTCCATGGCGAGGTCCATTTTTTGCACCACTACACATGCAGCGCGGTACACGTGGGCCCAACAACATGTCGAGTGGACCACTCAGGACTGGCATCACGTTCTCTTCACCGATGAGTGTCGCATACACCTTCAACCAGACAATCTTCGGAGACCTGGTCAGGCTGAACGCCTTAGACACACTATCCAGCGAGTGTAGAAACGTGGAGGTTCCCTGCTGTTTTGGGGTGGTATTATATGGGGCCGACGTACGCTGCTGGAGGTCATGAAAGGCGCCGTAAAGGCTGTACGATACGTGAATGGCATCCTCCGACCGATAGTGCAACCATATCGGCAGCATATTGGCGAGGCATTCGTCTTCATGGAGGACAATTCTTGCCCTCATCGTGCACATCTTGTGAATGACATCCTTCAGGATAAGAACATCATTTGACTAAAGTGGCCAGCATGTTATCCAGACATGAATGCTATCGAACATGCCTGGAATATATTGAAAAAGCTGTTTATGGACGACGTGACCCACCAACCACTCTGAGAGATCTATGCCGAATCGCTGTTGAGGAGTGGGACAATCTGGAGCTACAGTGCCTTGATAAACTTATGGATAGTATGACACGACGAATACAGGCATGCATCAATGCAAGAGGACGTTCATCTGGATATTAGAGGTACCGGTGTGTACAGCAATCTGCACCACCACCTCTGAAGGTCTCGCTGTTTGGTGGTACAACATGCAGTGAGTGGCTATGATGAGCAATAAAAAGGACGGAAATGATGTTTATGTTGATTCCAATTTTCTGCACAAGTTCCGGAACTCCCGGAACGGAGGTGATGAAAAACTATTTTTGATGTGTGTATGAATACGTTGTGCGAAATGTATCACGAAAATAGTTAGTATTAACGAAGTAGTATAATAAAACGTCAAGCCTCTATCTGTGCGTACAGCAGTCTGGACCACCACCTCTGAAGGTCTCGCTGTATGGTGGTACAATATGCTATGTGTGGCTTTCATGAGAAATAAAAATGGCGGAAATGATATTTATGTTGATCTCTATTCCAATTTTCTGTACAGGTTCCGGAACTCTCGGAACGGAGGTGATGCAAAACTTTTTTTGATGTGTGTATAAATACGTTGTGCGAAATGTATCACGAAAATAGTAGTAACGAAGAAGTACATTAAAACGTCAAGTCTCCAGCGGAAGTTTTAGTGCTTGGACATCGAAAATGTAGTAAGTGATAAACTTCTTTTTTTTCATCATTCCGTGAGAGCTGTCAGGGGGAAAATGTTTCTTAAAGGTTTGAAATTATGTGTAAAGTTTTTGCAAGTTAGTATGTGTTCTCATTCTGGATGAGTATGGTCTGGGTATTTGCATGTGGTGAGTTACAATTTTTTTTTCTCGCTCCCCTACCCAGCACCCCTGCGACAGGTGGTTTTTACAGCCGCAGTGCATCTTTACAGACACCAAGTGATATGTGTACCAAGTTTGGCTGTAATCGATAAGGTAGTTTAGGAGGAGATGTCAAACATACATAAAAACGTACATCGTTATAAGATACAGTAATTCTTTTTAGTCGCATCGCATTTTATTCATTCGTTTCGCCTACCGTTCTTTTTTACCGTTTTGCCTATTTATTCTCCAAATCGTATTCCTTTCATTTTGGAGTTTAATTATTCAGTGACTGGTTCTTTTTATATCCCATTATTTGACAACGTGTTCCTCAATATCCGACTTCAGATTTGCTGTTGTTGCAAAGTGCTTAAAGATTTCTTTTAAGGCTCTGTGTTTCTCATGAACTGTACCATTTGTTGTACGAGGCCTGTTCAGAAAGTAAGCTCCGATTGATTGCCAAATTGAAACCACAGTGAACATCAGAAATGTTTTACTTGTAACAATTAGCTACACCTTTCAGCTACTTCTCTACGTAGTCGCCGTTCTGACTTAGACTTTTGTCATAGCGTTGTACCAACTTTTCAATAGCCTCATCATAGAAGGCTTTCCCCCAATTCTCCACGCTGGCCTACACCTCGTTGTCTGTGCCAAAATGTTGTCTTCAAAGACAGCGGTTCATGAGACCAGAGATGAAACTCAGGGGGAGACAATTGCGGACTGTATTGTGGGTAATCTCACATTTCCATTTGCAAACGATGCAGGAGCATCTTCATTGCCCCTGCAGAATGCGGCTGAGAATTGTCTTGAAGAAGAAACAGCACGACAGTTATGTAATGTTAGCTGCATAGCTTCAGGCGAAATTTCTCACCAGGCCCTCGTACTTGGCGGCAGACACTATTTTCTAGACATCTTTACGCACTCACTGCGAGCTCAGAAATGAGAAGAGCGACGTGATGCTAACTGGGGTTATACTAGAGACACTACCCAACACATCTGTTCAAAGCTTTATCGGATTTTCATCGTCTTTTCCATTTCGCGACCGATCGGAGCTTACTTTCTGAACGCCCCTCGTAATTATTTTGGTCATTCTATTCTAAATCAAATGCGTATTCTGATAAGAAAAGTATAGTCCGCCACAACCCGGAGTCACTTCCACATTTCAGCCTGTGTTGCTGCTAACCCTGCGGTATTACCTCGTCTACAACTTTTAGCGTCTCATTTCGCAACCTAATTCCCTCTGCATCACTTGATTTCAAATGGTTCAAATGGCTCTGAGCACTATGGGACTTAACAGCTACGGTGATCAGTCCTCTAGAACTTAGAACTACTTAAACCTAACTAACCTAAGGACAGCTCATCACCAGGCAGAGAAAATCCCTGACCCCGCCGGGAATCGAACCCGGGAACCCGGGCGCGGGAAGCGAGAACACTACCGCACGACCACGAGCTGCGGACTCATTTGACTTAATCCATCTACAGCCCATTACCCTCGTTTTACCTTTGTTGGTGTTTCTTAGGCTGCTACTCTAATTATGCAGACGCTGTACTAACTGTACATGGATTACACTAAGCAAGTGGGGGGTGACGGTGGAGGGGGACGGCGGTGGGCAGCATACATACATCTCAAAACGACGCAATATCTCCTCAGTAAAGCAACATTGGGGGAAGTGGCAACAAAACGACTATTCACGTTGGTGTGTAGAATATATGAGTCTGGCGACATACCATCTGACTTTCGGAAAAGCATCATCCACACAATTCCGAAGACGGCAAGAGCTGACAAGTGCGAGAATTATCGCACAATCAGCTTAACAGCTCATGCATCGAAGCTGCTTACAAGAATAATATACAGAAGAATGGAAAAGAAAATTGAGAATGCGCTAGGTGACGATCAGTTTGGCTTTAGGAAAAGTAAAGGGACGAGAGAGGCAATTCTGACGTTACGGCTAATAACGGAAGCAAGGCTAAAGGAAAATCAAGACACTTTCATAGGATTTGTCGACCTGGAAAAAGCGTTCGACAATATAAAATGGTGCAAGCTGTTCGAGATTCTGAAAAAAGTAGGGGTAAGCTATAGGGAGAGACGGGTCATATACAATATGTACAACAACCAAGAGGGAATAATAAGAGTGGACGATCAAGAACGAAGTGCCCGTATTAAGAAGGGTGTAAGACAAGGCTGTAGCCTTTCGCATCTACTCTTCAATCTGTACATCGAGGAAGCAATGATGGAAATAAAAGAAAGGTTCAGGACTGGAATTAAAATACAAGGTGAAAGGATATCAATGATACGATTCGCTGATGACATTGCTATCCTGAGTGAAAGTGAAGAAGAATTAAATGATCTGCTGAACGCAATGAACAGTCTAATGAGTACACAGCATGGTTTGAGAGTAAATCGGAGAAAGACGAAGGTAATGAGAAGTAGTAGAAATGAGAACAGCGAGAAACTTAACATCAGGATTGATGGTCACGAAGTCAATGAAGTTAAGGAATTCTGCTACCTAGGCAGTAAAATAACCAATGACGGACGGAGCAAGGAGGACATCAAAAGCAGACTCGCTATGGCAAAAAAGGCATTTCTGGCCAAGAGAAGTCTACTAATATCAAATACCGGCCTTAATTTGAGGAAGAAATTTCTGAGGATGTACGTCTGGAGTACAGCATTGTATGGTAGTGAAACATGGACTGTGGGAAAACCGGAACAGAAGAGAATCGAAGCATTTGAGATGTGGTGCTATGGACGAATGTTGAAAATTAGGTGGACTGATAAGGTAAGGAATGAGGAGGTTCTACGCAGAATCGGAGAGGAAAGGAATATGTGGAAAACACTGATAAGGAGAAGGGACAGGATGATAGGACATCTGCTAAGACATGAGGGAATGACTTCCATGGTACTAGAGGGAGCTGTAGAGGGCAAAACCTGTAGAGGAAGACAGAGATTGGAATACGTCAAGCAAATAATTGAGGACGTAGGTTGCAAGTGCTACTCTGAGATGAAGAGGTTAGCACAGGAAAGGAATTCGTGGCGGGCCGCATCAAACCAGTCAGTAGACTGATGACCGAAAAAAAAAGAAGCAACAATAGGTTACTCATTCGAAGAACTTGACAGGGTACGTGCCTGCAGCACAAAGCGCTTGCAGACGCCTTCTGCATGGACGCCAACACAGTGTACGCGCCCGGCGTGCCAGCCCGAGGCTGCGCTTACGAGAAGCGGCCGTAGTGACCGCACGCCGACCCGCACGTAGTAACCGCGCGCGCCCTGGAAAGCTGACGAAACGCCGAAGCAACGTGAGCCGGCCTCCTGGAGGGAGGTACCGAGAACGGCGGACAACAGCTGCTGGCTTGGGCTTCGGCAACTCGAGCAGGCGCCTTCCCGCAACTGATGCCATCGAACAGGGCGCGTGGCGTGACGGGAAACGCATTGGAAGGGCGCCACAGGTTCCTTCGTGGAAGCGAGTCTGGGTCACGTGGCCCTTGACCCGTGCGTCTACTGTGCGTCTCTTGTGACAGACCAACTGTCATGCATTAACACGAAAACTTTTCACTCGCACATTGAGCACTGTGAACCGGACTACCTTTTATCATGGCTGGACAAAAAATCCACGCAGTCTGAGCGATCCGTGGTCTTAGCTTTAGTGCCTTCGCTCTGTGTCATGAAAAGCGGGATTAAATTACATGTACACAACATCTACATCTACATCCATACTCCGCAAGCCACCTGACGGTGTGTGGCGGAGGGTACTCTGAATACCTCTATCGGTTCTCCCTTCAGTTCCAGTCTTGTATTGTTCGTGGAAAGAAAAATCGTCGGTATGCCTCTGTGTGGGCTCTAATCTCTCTGATTTTATCCTCATGGTCTCTTCGCGAGATATACGTAGGAGGGAGCAATATTCTGCTTGTTCTCGAAACTTCAACAAAAGCCCGTACCGAGCTACTGAGCGTCTCTCCTGCCAAGTCTTCTACTGGAGTTTATCTATCATCTCCGTAACGCTTTCGCGATTACTAAATGATCCTGTAACGAAGCGCACTGCTCTCCGTTGGATCTTTTCTATCTCTTCTATCAACCCTATCTGGTACAATCCCACACTGCTGAGCAATATTTAAAAAAATGGTTCAAATGGCTCTGAGCACTACGGGACTTAACATCTGAGGTCATTAGTCCCCTAGAACTTAGAACTACTTAAACCTAACTAACCTAAGGACATCACACACATCCATGCCCGAGGCAGGATTCGAACCTGCGACCGTATTGGCCTTGCGGTTCCAGACTAAAGCCCCTAGAACCGCTCGGTCACTCCGGCGGCAGCAATATTCAAGCAGTGGGTGAACGAGTGTACTGTAACCTACTTCCTTTGTTTTCGGACTGCATTTCCTATTATTCTGCCAATGAATCTCAGTGTGGCGTCTGCTTTACCAACGATCAACTTCATATGCACACTCCATTCTAAATCACTCCTAATGCCTACTCCCAGATAATTTATGGAATTAAAAAATGGCTCTGAGCACTATGCGACTTAACTTCTGAGGTCATCAGTCGCCTAGAACTTAGAACTACTTAAACCTAACTAACCTAAGGACATCACACACATCCATGCCCTAGGCAGGATTCGAACCTGCGACCGTATTGGCCACGCGGTTCCAAACTGAAGCCCCTAGAAGCGCTCGGTCACTTCGGCGGCAGCAATATTCAAGCAGTGGGTGAACAAGTGTACTGTAACCTACTTCCTTTGTTTTCGGACTGCATTTCCTATTATTCTGCCAATGAATCTCAGTGTGGCATCTGCTTTACCAACGATCAACTTTATATGCACACTCCATTCTAAATCACTCCTAATGCCTACTCCCAGATAATTTATAGAATTAAAAAATGGCTCTGAGCACTATGCGACTTAACCTCTGAGGTCATCAGTCGCCTAGAACTTAGAACTAATTAAACCTAAGGACATCACACACATCCATGCCCGAGGCAGGATTCGAACCTGCGACCGTAGCGGCTGCTCGGTTCCAGACTGCAGCGCCTAGAACCGCACGGCAACTCCGGCTGGCATTTATGGAATTAACTGCTTCCAGTTGCTGACCTGCTATATTGTAGCTAAATGATAAAGGATCTTTCTTTGTATGTATTCGCAGCACATTACACTTGTCTACATTGAGATTCAATTGCCATTCCCTGCACCATGCGTCAATTCGTTGCAGATCCTCCTACATTTCAGTACACTTTTCCATTGTTACAACCTTTCGATATACTACAGCATCATCCGCAAAAAGCCTCAGTGAACTTTCGATGTTATCCACAAGGTCATTTATGTGTACTGTGAATAGCAACGGTCCTACGACACTCCCCTGCGGCACACCTGAAATCACTCTTACTTCATAAGACTTCTCTCTATTGAGAATGACATACTGCGTTCTGTTATCTAGGAACTCTTCAATCCAATCACACACTTGTTCTCATAGTCCATATGCTCTTACTTTGTTCATTAAACGACTGTGGGGAACTGTATCAAACGCTTTGCAGGTCGCGCCATATTTCCTTCTAAAAATCGAATTTCAACCCCTCTGCTGGGATCTTCTTCAGGATGTTCCGGTGTCCATCATTGCTAGAACACTGCCAGAGACCAGCGTCGCGTTCTCTTACAAAGGAGACTTTTCCCGCTTTTATGCTGGAGAAGTGGGAGTATCGGCTGAAATTCTTGTGGCTACCATTGACGTTCCATCGTCATAGGCTAATATTCCCGCTCTCATGCAGAAGAAGGGGCATTATTGGCTTAACTCTTATGGACACTATTGGTCGCCCATCGTAATTGGATAGGAAGGCACTACTCCACGCTTACGCTGGAGAAGGGTTATTGGTTGAAATTCGCCCTACTGCGGTTGTTTGGCCATCATCATTCACTAGATGCGAAACTGATAGAGCCAGAGAGGAGGTAGGGGGGGGGGGGGAGATGTTTACCCAAAATATAACTGTCCGCCGAGGTGACATGCAGCACGTTGTTTGTATTGCTCGCACACCGTGGCCGTATATTCACTTCCTTCATGGCAGGGAGCCACGATGCCGGAATCCTATAGCCGTCCTCTCTATTGAAATTACATGCATTCTTGGAAATGTCAACCGCTTCTCCGACCTTTCTTCTGTAAACGTTGGTTTCCTTAGCCAGCAACGTAAGTTATTAAAATCGATGTAAGAGCCAAAATTCTCATGATGTTCCGGTACTGCCGCTTTCAACTTCGTTTTAGCCGTGTGGCGTTCGTAATCCTAAATGGGTGCCGGTCTTTGTGGCCGAGTGGTTCTAGGCGCTTCAGTCCGGAACCGCGCTGCTGCTACGGTCGCAGGTTCGAATCCTGCCTGGTCATGGATGTGTGTGATGTCCTTAGGTTAGTTAGGTTTAAGTAGTTCTAAGTCTAGGGGACTGATGACCTCAGATGTTAAGTCCCATAGTGCTCAGAGGAATTTGACCCATTTCAACCTTAATGGTTTCTTTAACTTCACGGTTTTGTGAAGGTATGCGATGTTATTTTATTAATTACAAAATCGAGTCACAAACAACTAGGCGGTATGAGACCACTTAGCAGTATGACGTTGCGCTTCCTCTGCCCTCCGCGAATGCAGTGATTTGCTGCGGAAGATTGTCAATAAAGCCATTATGCTCTCCTGCAGTAAACTCGCCCACAACCGATGTAACTGGTTCTGTATACCGGTATTGGGATGAATGTGACATCCGAAATGGTCCACACAAATTCAATCGCGAGCAGATCCAAGGGCGTTGTTGGCCATGGGAACACAACACCCCACGGACACTTCATAGACACATGTTCCAGTATAGACGAACACTGTACTATTGATAAATGGTGTCAGTACAGTGTGCATGAGAGGTAAAATATGAAGACTCAGGATTTCCGTGACGTACCGCAATGGCGCCGGATTTCTCCAAATCACCACCATCCGTAACCTGTACTCCCGATGACTCTCGATACCATGACACCACTGTGCAAAACGTTGGAAGAAGTGCATCTCTCCCTCGCTCGCTACCGTACTTACCAACGGCGGTCATCTTGGACAGCGCGGCACGATTGCAAAGACCGCCGTCTGCGTTGTTCCATTAACCGCAGCCCACCCATGCGACGGTAATTCACCAGTCCGCCAGTAGCGAGTGTCCGACGAATGTCGCGGTAAAATTAGAACGTCGCAAGGGGTCCATTACTTAATTTTCGACGGCAAGCACTGATGTGATGAGGTTACCATGTACTTGGTGCACCATTTAGTGAACCTCGCCGCGTGGCATTAGCCGAGCGGTCTTAGGCACTGCAGTCATGGACTGTGCGGCTGGTCCCGGCGGAGGTTCGAGTCCTCCCTCGGGCATGGGTGTGTGTGTTTGTCCTTAGGATAATTTAGGTTAAGTAGTGTGTAAGCTTAGGGACTGATGACCTTAGCAGTTAAGTCCCATAAGATTTCACACACATTTGAACATTTTTTGGTGAACCTCAGTGGTGGTAGATCAGACCCTTGACGATAATGATTACGCCTGCCCTCACATTCCTGTGCAGTCCTGTGACATCCAAATGTCCCCCCAAATTTGGACATTGCGAGACTCGACCAGCCGGCCAAACAGATATCCATAATGAGGCCCCTTTAAAATTTTGTCAGATGCTGATAATGCTGTCTGATGCTTGCACATGGCATCACCTTGCCGTTCTATATCTATATCTACATCCACATCCACACTCCGCAAACCACGACGAAGTGCATGGCAGAGAGTTAGTTCCATTTTACTAGTCATTAGTATTTCTCCCAGTTCCATTCGCGTGTGCAGCGCGGGAAGGATGATGTTTGAATCCCTCTGCGCGTGTTTTAACTAATCGAACCTTGTGCTCGCGATCCGTTTCTAAGCGACAGCTAGGAGGTTGTAGCATATTCCTAGAGTCACCAGGAGGTTGTAGCATATTCCTAGAGCCATCACTTAAAGCCGGTTCTTGGAAGTTAGTAGACTTCCGAGGGAGCACTTACGTCTATTTTCAACAGGCTGCCAGTTCAGTTTCTTCAGCAACACTATAAAACTCCCTCATGGGTCAGACAGAGATACGATCAGCCGTGCTGCCCTTCTCTGTACACGTTCAGTATCTCCTGTTAGTCCCAGTGCTCACTCAGCATATGACACTGTTCATGTCCTTCATATTTAACCTACTATCTATGGGTGATGTTTGATTTGTGGGGCGCTCAACTGCTGTTCCCCGGATTCGACGGCTGTAGACTTTTTTTCTGTGGGGGAAGCTGAAAGAGGCGGTCAACGAGGACAAACCAGTCACACCAGATGATATGCAACGCTGCATTGGTGCAGCCTGCTCGGATCCCACGGCTGAAATGCTAGCAGGTGTGAAGCACTCGTTTCATACCAGACTGGAAGCGTGTATATTGCCGCTGTAGTCATTTTCAGCACACCCTGTGATGATCAGTTGTCTCGTCACTGGTCAGAATACACATAAATAGTGTATGCACTTGTGTTGTTCTTTCGTGTGTGCTACCACAAATAACGCACAAGTGTCGGTGTGGGAATTTTTCAAAATACGATATCTCGTAAACCACTCGCGCTAGAATCCTGCAAAAAACACCACTAAATTTCTAATTTTAGTCTGATAATGTTAATAGACATTGTTCCACTTAAAATAGTGTATTTTTCTGCAAGAAATGTACTTCCTAAGTATTATTTTAATACGTTCATTGCCTAACAATACGAGTCTTTGACTACCAGTCCATTATGTGAAAACCGCATGTCAGTAGCGTTTTCCGTTTCCGCAATATTTTCAGTGCAAGTTGTAGGTAATTCATCTTGTATATTCCATTCAATTGCCTTCCCAAATCGTTCGCTGTCTCTGACAGAATTACGATGCTGTCAGCAAGCCCCAATTTTTTTTCTTGTCCCTGAACGTTATTTTCCTTTCCAAATTCCCCCTTCATTTCCTTTACTCGTCTTTCAGTGTACAAGTTCAATAACATCAGGGATGAGCTATAACCAAGTCTCACTCCCTTCTCTGCCTCGTGATGACTGGGTGTTGTGTGATGTCCTTAGGTTAGTTAGGTTTAAGTAGTTCTAGGTTCTAGGGGACTGATGACCATGGATGTTAAGTCCCATAGTGCTCAGAGCCATTTGAACCATTTCACTCCCTTCTCTGCCGCTATTTTTCTCTCACGTCTTTCGACTGTAGTCTGCTTTCTGCGCAAGTTGCAAGTAATACTTCGCTCCCTGCATTTTATCCCCGCTCCTTCATAGTTCAAAAATGGTTCAAATGGCTCTGAGCACTATGGGACTTAACATCTGTGGTCATCAGTCCCCTAGAACTTAGAACTACTTAAACCTAACTAACCTAAGGACATCACACACATCCGTGCCCGAGGCAGGATTCGAACCTGCGACCGTACCAGTCGCGCGGCTCCGGAGTGAGCGCCTAGAACCGCTAGACCACCGCGGCCGGCCCTTCATAGTTGCAAAGAGATATTTCAATCAACAAAATAACTTATTATAAATGAATTTAGACGTACCTCCCTGAATACATGACATAATTAGCTGCACTCTGTAGAATTTGTCCCAATATTTCGAATGCCGGCAGCAAATTCAGGTTGGCTCAATTGTTCGTATCAAACAATTTTAACTTTTCGGAAGTATAAACGGTTGATAGTGATTTATGAAATCAACAACGATCCATTGGTATGAATAAGCTAATAAAAACGGCAGCTTAGCTGTTTCAAAGGAACAGCACTGGCTTTTTTGAAAGGAGCTGCTCTGTGTTTTGTTATTTTCGACGGTTGCCAAACAATGTGAGGTGGCGCAGTGGTGCGTTGGACTATTATTTAGGGGGTCGAAGTTTACGTTCCCATCTGGCCGTCGTGATTTGGATGTTCCTTTGTTTTCCTAAAGGCCTTGAAAGCAAATATCTAGATGTTTCTTTGGTAAACGGTACAGCGTATTCACCATACCGAGTTTGTCCTCAATATCTGATGAGACGAGGCGTTAAACCACATTTTTCTTTCGCAACTATCAACGCGAGTAGATCAACACTGTCATAACTTTTCAGTTAGGACACTTTACGGAGGAACTTCCTGTGGTTGCTTCTGCATTTTAATATGAGAGGTGGCATGAGCCCCCTCTCATATTTCTATGTTACGATTTTCGTCTCTAATTTCATGCGATGAAAAGTTGCTATTCCTTCACACGCGGACTTCCCACACAGCGTCTCTCGTCAGCCAGGTGGTCCGGTGACAGGCGGGCTCCGCGGATCTCGAGAGGGTTAAGCCGACGAGTGTGAGGGAGTCGAGTGAATGCTTTCCAGACGCCGACATTGTCAAAAGACACGCCCGGAGGGGTCTGAAGTAGCGGCTGGGCTAGAGGTTCCGTTACTTCGCAGAATCTTAGCGAAAACACTTTCTGGCGGGCTACCAGCAAGGCGTGGGAATGACTTGTGTACCCAGGCAGTTGTGGCGGGAAAATTCCCGCGCTTTCTGCAAAATAGTAACTGTGATTGGCTTGCTCAGGGCATAGCTCCGTGACGTAGCAAAATCAGCGCAGAAATTGGCGCCAAGAATCTCCATTGGTGGAATGGTAGTGCTCCGGCAATGGAGTGGAATTTTCCGCCGGTTTTCGAGTTGCTGATTGGAACGTTTAACCACGGCCACTGTCGTGGGGGCGGGAATGTTGTGTGTTCGGCCTGTACGGGTGCTCTAGAGAGTCTGCTCTCGCCTTTCGGTCGAGGACGTCGAAGCAACCAGCCATCGCCTCCGGTACGCCAGATCGTGTTCTGGCAGTTAAGAAGACAGTTTGGTAATGTATGTCCGCAGCACCGGCAGAGAGGGATTTTCCTAGGTGATAATCAGAGCTCAGCAGAGCGCGCCTGTTCGTCTTTTTCTAACTTTGTTCTGTCTTGAGTAGCAGCAATTAATGTTGGGTTAGCTGTGTGTCTCTCTTAAGATTTGAGTGGCAAGGAATTGGCTCCACATACCACTTCGTCATAAACCTCACAATCTAGTTTAGGGACAACTTCACCTTCACGGCGTTTGTTTGTGTATCCAATTTGAGCCAATTTGATGTATTATAAATGTTTCATGTGTTTTTGTTTATTATTTTGTGTTTAGTCTTAATAAATCATATTGTTATTTTGGACAGAACTTTCATTCTGTTAATCGGTAGAGCAACCCATCATTTCTCACTATGTTAGTGAAACCTTCCTTTATTTAACTTATTTATCAAATTAAATTATTGCAGGTGCCAAACTCTTTTCTACTCCACTTGCAGGGTTGATTACAATCAGTTCGCGTATATTTTTTAATCCTTGTGCAACAGCAAAAGTCGGAGTTAGAATAGGGGGGGCTTAGAGCATCATTTACATATGTAGATTCTAGAATTTAGTGTTAAATACACTGCTAGTTCCGGCACCTCGCAAATATACACCTTGACTTCCATATGCATGAAGCCTGCCGTTCATGATGGATTTTCAGTTTGAGACGTCGAAGTTATTGAATGAAAGTTTGGGATGATCAACGCATGCAGCATGGATGAGTGATGCAGCATGTTGAGTGACACTATTTATGCACCATCACGTGACATTGATAGAACTAATTTACTATCTTTTGTGTAGCTTCCTATCGGTACGACATTCGGAAGCTCGAGCCACAGGATTTCGTTACTCTAAATCTCATCATGAGTCGTACAGAATGGTTGGTTCAAATGGCTCTGAGCACTATGGGACTTAACTTCTGAGGTCATCACTCCCCTAGAACTTAGAACTACTTAAACCGAACTAAGTACATCATACACATCCATACCCGAGGCAGGATTCGAACCTGCGACCGTAGCGATCGCGTGGTTCCAGACTGTAGCGCCTAGAACCGCTCGGCCACCCCGGCCGGCTACAGAATGGTAATCAGTGAGCTTTCGAGCTGTGTGGTTTACGAATTTATTCCGCTTCAGGCAAGAAGCGCTACACAAAGTGAGCACAACAGTGCGATAGCTTTCAGCAGCAGCAGGTTGTATGGGATGTTTATAGACTAGTGGATGCTGCTCACAGACATAACTCCGCTTACACTTTCCAGGTTCTAGTGACTGCTATCGCCACGAAAAAAGAATCTTGCCGAGGTGGGGTGGCCTGCATGCCTTTTCGATGCAGACGGCAGTAACGAAGGTGCAACATCTAACAGTATAACTCCTGAAGAGGGGCAACAGCCTTTCCAGTAGCTGCAGCGGCAACACTCTGTGTAATGGACTGATACGACCTGGTACCATTAGCCAACGTGGCCTTGCTATGTTGGTACTGCGAACGCCTGAAAGCAAGCGGAAAAACTACTGCTTTTGTATTTCCCGAGACATGCAGCTCTACAGAATAACTTAATGCTGACTACATCCTCTTTGGCAAAGTACTCCAGACCTCCCTGTGGGGACTACTCCATACTTCGGTAACTCGGCGAAATCTTACTTCCTAAACAGCAAAATTCTTTTACTGCTTTCATTATCGCGTCTTTCCAATTCTGGTATTGTGCGAGGCGTCATACTCTTTCCTGCTGCTCTTCACGAACTTCGCCTCTGCTGCATTTATCTTTGCGCCATGTTCTGCATTATGTATATTGTCCATTCCTTTCAACAGACATTTTATCTCCGGCTAGACGAGCACCAGGCGTAGCCTAGTTACTTCACGTGGATTTCTTTAGAACAGCTATTCTGCGCGTTTCCCGGAACTACAAGATCGCTACTTCCTCGCGTATTGCCAATAATTCTACCTCCACAAGGTAGTGTGGCCTGGATGTATTTGTGCTTTCTTTCCCTGCTACGTACGGGGCCACATTTTATTAAACACTTTGGGAGAGGCAAGCAATGGGCGGTGCTCGGGCCGGAAACAAGTGTGCGGCGGTTGGCGCAGCTTTCTCCCAGTTCCGGGGAGTCCCCTCCACAGACAGAATACCTGGAAGAACAGGTGGCCTGTCCTCCAGTCACAAAGGGCTGGAGACAATCCTGTGGCAATTCCGTTCGTAGAAACAGGTAGGCAGGCGGTGTTTACGAAGTCGTCAACTGTTAAATACAGCACGATCTATTTGAAGCTTGCTACTTACGTCTGCATTTGCTTAATCATAATGTTCGCATCCAAGATAAATTTCTTTTTCTTTGGCTGAAGCATGATTTCGCAGCTTCTGAAGCGTTCTCAGTTTATTTTAATTACTGTGAAAGGGAAGTTTTCTTGAAAACAAATACATAAATGTCCCTCCAATGCGTGCTTTTGTCATGGAGTACGTTTCGTTTCACTGAAATAAAACACCATCAGTGATCTGTAATGAAAGATATTTATAGTGACTTGTTATCTATATCGAAAAACAGTTCGCAACCATAGTTGCTGAATTTTACTTATTGTATTTCGTGCCCGGTTTTTTGCCCACATCTGTAAACGTCACCTGCTTGGATGCTTTTGGGTTATTTCTTCACTTGTCACTGTTGAATCTGCCCTTATCCTACATTGCAGTGTAGCATTACTACTGCTTATTTGTCTCCTTCTGGATAACTGTGTGTCGTGTGTTTTGTGTAGTATAACAAATTTTAATACCAATTTTTCTTTGATAGAAAACTGTTCTTTTTTCCTGCAGTTCTCCATTTGTGTGTTATTCCGTTTCGTTTCGTTAATACGCATTTATTTAATGTGTAAGAGAAATGAAGGAACTGTGATCAGTGATGCAGTTGCAAAATCTTGGTGTTGAGTAAGGGGGTGGGGGGGGTGGGGGCGGGGAAGGCAAAAATGGAGGAGTTGGAGGAAAAGGAGAGCACCAAGGGGTGAAATGATATGGGGATGGGGAGTGAATGATGGAAAAGGAATTTGTTTCTCTGTAATTTTTTTCAGTTATTTAATACAGTGTCTGGTTTACAATATTTGTTTTGTTACTGAGCAACTGTTTATTGTGATAGAAGTGGAAAGGGAGGAAGTGTCAGTCTTTACCGATTTTTATGATATTCATATTTTTTCTGTAGAGCCTGGTCTATTGAATCACTCTTTAAGGTGGTCTGCAAATGCTGAGTGGTCTGTACACTGTTTCCATGCCCTGCTGTACTCTTTATATCCTGTACCAAACGTCCTGCCAGCCGTCTCGGCGTAGCCTTCTGAGACCCAAAGCTGTTTTAGCAGCACATTAATAATGAACTTCTCACAACTGTGTTATATCAGTACAAATGAAATATTAAGGAGTGGTTTTTGGAGGAGTTTTTTGACACAAGAGTTAAGTATGGAATGGGCATTGAAACGGCCATTGTGTCTGAATCACTACATAAGCCTCCTTGAAAAAAAAAGCATGTTTTTACCTTAGTTATGGAAAATATTCATTAAAAGTAACCTTGCAGGGGAGTGTCATAGGACCGTTGCTATTCACAATATACATAAATGACCTGGTGGATGACATTGGAAGCTCACTGAGGCTTTTTGCAGATGATGCTGTGGTGTATCGAGAGGTTGTAACAATGGAAAATTGTACTGAAATGCAGGAGGATCTGCAGCGAATTGACGCATGGTGCAGGGAATGGCAATTGAATCTCAATGTAGACAAGTGTAATGTGCTGCGAATACATAGAAAGATAGATCCCTTGTCATTTAGCTACAAAATAGCAGGTCAGCAAATGGAAGCAGTTAATTCCATAAATTATCTGGGGGTATGCATTAGGAGTGATTTAAAATGGAGTGATCATATAAAGTTGATCGTCGGTAAAGCAGATGCCAGACTGAGATTCATTGGAAGAATCCTAAGGAAATGCAATCCGAAAATAAAGGAAGTAGGTTACAGTACGCTTGTTCGCCCACTGCTTCAATACTGCTCAGCAGTGTGGGATCCGTACCAGATAGGGTTGATAGAAGAGATAGAGAAGATCCAACGGAGAGCAGCGCGCTTCGTTACAGGATCATTTAGTAATCGCGAAAGCGTTACGGAGATGATAGATAAACTCCAGTGGAAGACACTGCAGGAGAGACGCTCAGTAGCTCGGTACGGGCTTTTGTTAAAGTTTCGAGAACATACCTTCTCCGAAGAGTCAAGCATTATATTGCTCCCTCCTGCGTATATCTCGCGAAGAGACCATGAGGATAAAATCAGAGAGATTAGAGCCTCCACAGAAGCATACCGACAATCCTTCTTTCAGCGAACAATACGAGACTGGAATAGGAGGGAGAACCGATAGAGGTACTCAGGGTACCCTCCGCCACACACCGTCAGGTGGCTTGCGGAGTATGGATGTAGATTTAGATGTAGATACTTTTCCGAAATCAATTGACTGATAATTTTATCAACTTATTTACGTTTGAAGACAAATATTAAAAAACATAACAATGAACACACCACTAAAGTGCATTAGCTTTTTCCCAAAATTATTTTTCGTGCACCTCTGGAAAGCAATTGCTCTGCATAATAAGAAAAATCATGCTTCACATGTTTGACACATTACTTTGGTTTTCTTGCTGCACCCACTCTTCCTACACTGCACGAAATTTTTTTACATTCATCGTTACTGGAAGATGCTTTTCCTCCTCTGTCAGTACATCCCTTCCGTTTCCTTGTACCCTCGTCACTGGTATCTATGTCACTGAAGGAATCACCTCCTTTTCGAAAAAATTGCTCTGCCAAAGCTGTCTTGAAAGCCACGAACTGCTGAATATCCTTTCTGGCCTCATTTGATTTAACCCTGTCCTTGCTATACAGCACACAACTGTTTGCAATTCCTGAATCAAAAAAATAAAAAATAATTCATACAGTCCCCTTTTTTGTTTGAGCGTTGATCTTGTAGTAGTTAATCAGTCTCCCAGTGATTGCATGCCTCCCACGTTGAAGCTGCATTGAGATACAATTAAGGGACTTCGGACACTTATGTACTTTCTTTCCTTCTTTGACCATCATTTGCATGTGTTCTCAGATTGCACACCTAGCTTTGCGGATGCCATCAAACTGGGCTTGTGGTGATGAAATTGCATTACACACAATAAACTATTTAGCCTTACAGACTGATCAGAGATCCTCCTGAGCATTTTGTTTAAAATTTTATCTGCTGTGGGATTTACTGCTGCTGGTGGTCTAAATTTCGTAATTGTTCCTGAACCTCCAATGCTTTCTTCTGCTTTTATTTCCAGTAGAGGCAATGAATAAAATATCTATCAAACAAATTATGTGAACTTTTCCTGACTGTTTCACATAGTCTCAGTACTGCAGATTATCCAACACCCAATTTTTTGTTGCATAAGTAGAACTAGGAAATGTTCCTTTCCTCTTGTACACCTCAAAGTACATAACTAATCCTGAAGGAGAAGCGAAAACAAAGTACTTTAATCCTTCTGGATTTAGTTTGCCCCGAATAAACTGTTTAACAGCGTAGACATTTGTAAACTGAATAAATTGTTGATCAGTTGCCAAGGCGGTTTCTCGAGGCAATTTTAAGCATCCCCCTTTCATTCTGTTCGTTACAGGTCTAACATTCCAAAGCTTATCTTTCTATTTCTCTTCTTTTACGACACTATGGTCATCGACTACTTTCAAATTAATTCTGTTAGTAAAATACTTATTTCGTGAAACTCGATTAAGTATAGCTGTCACCCCTGTTGATTTTGTCCAGTTCATTCCTATTCCGGGGTATCAAAGGCAAGGCAATAGTACGTTGGCGCCTAAAAAACATATAAATTTCATTGAGAGTAGCTGCAGTGACTTTCCATTATTTCCAGCACACTTTATGTTGCTAAATTCAGTCATTTCCTTACATCACCAACATCAAAATACTGTGAAAAATAGTCCCTTTCTACCGACATCTCCCGTAAATGAAATGTGTCCTCGACAGTAGGAGAAGGGATACTGTTGCCATAAAACCTGAAATTAATTTAAAACCAATTACAACGAAATTGGCAATATTGGCTAACAGAGAAATCCTGTTCTACTCAAAATAAATAATGGGCTTATTTCTAACATTTTTTTCCAAATTCTTCTTC
The DNA here is from genome assembly GCF_021461395.2 of Schistocerca americana. Lineage (NCBI taxonomy): Eukaryota > Metazoa > Arthropoda > Insecta > Orthoptera > Acrididae > Schistocerca > Schistocerca americana. The sequence continues at coordinate 555,955,614 of NC_060124.1, read as the reverse complement.
TATAAGATAATCTTCCACATCATCGCTAAAGCCCTACAAGTCAGAAAATTCACCATTGACCAACAAATCTATTGTCTGTTCATCCGTAAGGCCTCCTCTCCCTAATAAAACAAATTTCGTATCTTAAATATGCATATGAATAAAAACAGCAATGCTCTACAGTATTTTTCATGCTTAGAGAAATGCAATTTTAAAAAGTATCAGGTTCTGTGACGGTATGTTTCGCCAGCACCAAATCCCATTCTCTGCTGAAACGGACATCAAATTCCCTCAAAAGACAAGCAGTGGAAAATGTTGGTAAATTAATTAAGATACCTTAGAAACATTAAAAACTATATTTTAAGCATTAATATTAGTCAGTGATTTGTTTAAAAGTAGGTACTTAGTCGTCAAATTACCTTCCATTAGGAATGTGGAATGCCCTCAACAACTGTGATACGACTTTCAAAACAATGGAGCACCTAATTTGATTTTACTACATTCCATTACCCTTTTCTTCGTTTCGTTGATAGTTATGTTATAACCTCTTTACAAGACATTAGGCATTTCGTTCATCTGATCTACCAAGTCCTTTGCTGTTTATCACAGAAGTACAAGGTCGTCGGCTAATTTCAAAATTTTAATTTATCCTCGCTTAACTTTAATTCCAGTTCCAAATAAACTCTTTGTTTTTCTTTACTGCTTGCTCATTGTAAAAACTAAATAACATCATGGAGATGCTACAAACCTGTCTTTCACGCTTTTCAACTACTCCTTCCTATTCAAGACATCTAACTCCACCTTGTTTCTGTGTAGGCTGGAGATAACTTTTCGCTCTATGTATTTTATCCCTGCTATCGTCAGAATTTCAAAGACTGCACTTCAATAATTATTGCGAAAAAGTGTCTCTAAATCTACAAATGCTCTAAATGTAGGTTTGCCTTTCTTAGGTCTATTCGCAACTATGTTTACAGTATATAATCCACAAAGTTTAGTATTTAAAAAAATTGTTCTTCTGCACAGAGCTGTGGAAACTTCTAAATTGCAGTCGATATTTTTAACGATGTGCTGATTGAAGATTTAAATCTGTGTTATGCATATTGAAGACGGACGAGAGCCCGAAACACCTATTGGTATAAATAAAAGTGGATAAAAAGTCGCAAATTGTTATATTTCTTAAAACAGCATATTGGCTAATTGCATCTTGCCCCTCTGGCTGACATTCTCCTGTCAGTTAATGAAGAATAAATACTTTCCAAAGGAATTTGTTAGTAAACTTCATGTCAATTAGTCCTCGGTAGATGGTCAATATCCTAGAATGAGCTTCCTGGCGAACAATGTTCAGCTTATCAGAGCCTAATTTGTATACACCAAATGGAACTGTTCGTTAATATTCATTACAAATGCATGACGAGACTGTTTGCAATTAGCTCAAATCAATTATTAGCACATGCCCCGCGTAATGATCGTTTATCAACGGCACGAACTAATGTACTCGACATTAATTATTGCAATAAGGGAACACGCGCTTGCCTGTCGCTACTCTGTTCCTGTTCTTACGCAATGTCATCGTCAGAACATTCACTTACTTTGTCCAGCCCCCGTGTTCTGTGGCTCACAAACGTCTACACGATAACGGTCTCACATTTAATAAGAAAAATGCTGAAATAAAATAAACAAGTAAACGAATTCTCTCACTCTCAAGAATGTATCGAGGATCTAAGCTTGAGAGGAGTGGAGGAAGAGGAAAGGCAAGAAGAAGTGGAAGAAGACGAAGGGCGCAGATTCGTATTCGTTCTCCCCTGCACACTCTACGTATGTCCTTTGCCGCTCTATATCGGAAAATCACCAGCTATCTACTGTTAACGTCCTGAAAGCTACATAATATTATTTACTAAGTTACCAAAATCTTCAGACAGCGTCCCAAATATGTTTCGCCTAGATCAAATCAGGCAACTATCGCGACTAAGACATCAACTTGAGTTCGTTATCATTTGGGTTTTCTTGAACTCCACTTTATGCAAGCCACTATTTGTTTCTTTTTATTCATCGAGGCATGTTTTGACACTTATGTATCATCTTCTGTGAAGCAGATTGATTTCTGCAAGGTGTAAAACAAAGTATATAGTCGTTTATTTACTGTAGACTTATTGTTGCTGTTGTTGCTGCTTTGATGCAGCTCTCCATGCTATTCTATCCTGTTAGAGCTTCTTCGTCTCAGAATAACGCTGCAATATACATCCTTCCGAATCTGCGTACTGTACTCATCTCCATCTACGATTTTTACTCCCACACTTCTTTCCAGTATTAAGTTGGTGATCCTTTGATGTGTCAGAACGTATCCTATCAACCTATCCATTTTTTCCTTCAAGTTGTGACACAAATTTCTTGTCTTCTCAATTCTATTCAGTACCGCTTGATTAATTACGTGATCTGCCCATCTAATCTTCAACACTCTTCTGTAGCACAACATTTAGAAAGCTGGTATTTTCTTTTTATCAGCACTGTTAATCGTCCGTGTTTCAATTCCATAGATGGCTACATTCCAGATAAATACTTCCAGAAAAGACTTCCTAACACTTAAATATAAAGTCCATGTTAACAAATTTCTCTTCTTCAGAAATGCTTTTCTTGCCATTCCCAGTCTACATTTTGTATCCTCTCTACTTCGGCCATCATTATTTATTTTGCTGCCCAAACAACAGTACTTGAAGTGTTTCGTTTCCTAATCAAATGCCCTTAGCATCACCTGATTTAATTCGACTACATTCCACTATACTCCTTTTGCTTTTGTTGTTCATCTTATATCCTCCTTTCAAGACGATTTCCATTCCGTTCCACTACTCTTCCAGGTCCTTTGCCGTCTCTGGCAGAATTCAATGTCGTCGGCAAACCTCAAAGTTTTTATTCTTTTCCCTGGACTTTAATTCCTACCGCACATTTTCTTTTGTTTCCTTTACTGCTTGCTCAATATACAGATTGAATAACATCGGGAACAGGCTACTACCCTTTCTCCCTTCTCAACCACTGCTTCCCTTTTACGCCCCTCGACTCTTATAACTGGTTTCTATACAGGTTGCAATTAGGCTTTCTTTCCCTGTATTTTACTCCTGCTACCTTCAAAATTTCAAAGGGAGTATTCCAGTCAACACTGTCAAAAGCTTTCTCTAAGTCTACAAATTCTGTAAACGTAGGTTTGTCTGGTGTACAAAAATTTCCGCCACCAGTCACAATTTATTCGTCACACGTCCTGTTTCGGGCTTGTACCCAGCCTCAGGTGTTTATACATTCATGTACATGTTTATATTGCTGGAGATCACTGTATAAATACAAAGAAAATTATTTGCTGGTTACTAAACAGATGCATGTGGAACAATTGTTAGTGGCAAGGCAACATTTGTCGAAAATATATCTGTACTTACATAAAGGTGAAGCATCATTATTATAATTACGCTGCCGTGGCAGTTTTTCCATTTATTTGCACATTTGTTATTATATTCATGTCCATGTTGCAGTTTTATAAAATTTAGCTGCATATTTCGCTACTGCGACGTGCACTCGTGATATACACGTTACTATGTAAACTCATTGTACTATGCCCACTTCCTCATCTATAGTATTGCTTTCAAGTTCATCTCCCTTGTACAGATCCTCTGAATACTCTTTTCACTTTTCCGTTCTTTGTTTAGGATTTGTTTGCCATCTGCCACTTTACTTTTCCTGTATGCGGTATCTATATTTTCACTAATGAAATATGTCTCTAAATCCTTACTTTTGTCTTGTATCCATTCCTCCTTAGCCGTTTTGCGTTTCCTCTCGGTCTTCACTTGCGCCTGCTTCATTTGCTGCGTATTTATGTTTTCTCCTTTCATCAATTAAATTCAATATCCAAGGATTTCCACTAGGCCTTTTCCTTTTACCTATTTGATCCACTGCTGCCTTCACTATTTCAACTCTTAAAGCTATCTATTCTTCTTCTACTGTATTCCTTTCCGATGTTCTAGTCAACTGTGAGCCTAAAATATTAAAACATGCGGATTTTGTTTGGTATGTTTCGGCTGCACAACGGGAAATTACATTGCTAACGAATACGCATTTTTACATATCAGATTTTCTGCCCTTTTTTGGCTTTTTGACAGCATGTCATCTGCAGAGCAGCCATGAAGAAAATTTGTTCATTTTGAGGTATTTTTTCATGGATAGTGGTTACGGATGTTACCGGACTTACATTTTCCATTGTATTGTGTACCTCTGGTGGATATCTCTTTCTACTGTTATTGTGTGCACTGTTTCCACAGATGTTCTTTTCTGTATAATTTATATGCTTTCAGTCACACTTTTTATTCATACTACATGCTTAAACCATGTTTGTGAAACGTACATTTCAATAGACAGGGTGTTTCTAATTTCATGTTACACACTTCTTGAGATTGTAGAAGGAACATAGTAAATCAAGTTTTACATCGGAACCCATGTCCGGAAACGTATCCAGCGATGCTACAGAGCGGCAAAGTTATAGGCAACGACGACTGTACATGTTTGTACACACTGGGTGATTCGTGATGATGTGACAAACTTTGAAGGATGATGGAGAAGGATAAATATATCAGTCTGAAGTAAGGGTCCCCTTACTGCAAACTAACGAGTCGAAGGTATAAGCGAAAACATTCTGATACCTCTAACGCTGGAATAAACTTGCCGGTATTGTAGTTGCTGATATTGAAACATAGACCAAAAAAAGAAAAAAATGTAGTAAGCTTTGGCTCTAAAATGCATCCCCTAAGAGATATGAGCACTTGTTCAATGGAGGAGATGTGTTTCACACTAGCGAAGATGAACAAGTGCTCATAGCTACTCAGACATACATTTTACAATCCATGTTTACCAGACTTTTTTCTTGTTTTGGTCAATACTACTACCTCTGAAAGTTGCATTCGCTACATTCCTAGCAACAACAGTACCGATACATGTATTTCACTGTCAGACGCGACAGAATGATTTTCACTGGTAACTTTCGTCTAATTCGTTTCCGAGCCAGGGATGCTTATATCAAACTGATAAAACGTTCATCCGCCTTCATCACTCTTGAAAGTCTGTAACATCGTTACGGAATATGTTACAAACATTTACAAGTGTCAGCGTCAGTAACTTTGACGCACCGTCGCGCCGTTGGATGGCGTTTGAGGGCATGGGTTCCCATGTAAAACTTGATCTACTGAGGGGATGTGCCTCTAGACACTTTCAGTGCCGATGCGCCATATTGTCTGAACCTCTGAGACACTTAGCGAATGCTACGAGCAGTTGGGCTAATGGAAAGGGCGCTACTTACGCGTGTCAGGTTCAGAAATCGAGTAGGCCTTAGAGGCGTGTCCGCACCACTCAGCAAGCACGCGCCTTTCCCGGACCAAAGATTACTACACCCGATTACTCCGCTGCACAGCCCGGAACAACGTCTAACCTACAAACACCCACCGACACAGTGGTCTGCAGTTTGGCGTCATGTCCACCGGGCTTTCCTTCCCTCCAATGTCCAGGCAACAAGGTACCATGTCACACACAACATATCTTTCAAATTCTGAGGGTGCCAGGGTTAAAACATGGGGAACGAAAGGCTATTTATAATTTGTACAGAAACCAGAAGGCAGTCATAAGAGTCGAGGGCACAGAAGGGAAGCAATGGTTGAGAAGGGAGTGAGACAGGGTTGTAGCATATCCCCGCTGTTTTTGAATCTGTACACTGAATAAGCAGTTAAGAAAACCAAAGAAAAATTTGGAGTAGGAATTAAAATCCAGAGAGAAGATATAAAAACTTTGAGGTTCGTCGATGTCAATGTAATTCTGTCAGAGACAGCGAAGGACTTAGAAGAACAGTTGAACGGAAAGGACAGTGTGTAAGTAGGCTGTTTAGGTTTTCTTATTGGTAACGTCACGTAGCGCTCTGTATGAAAATCACTGGCTGTGCTGTGTGCAGTCTGTGGCTAGTTTGCATTGTTGTCTGCCATTGTAGTGTTGGGCAGCTGGATGTTAACAGCGCATAGCGTTCGGCAGTTGGAGGTGAGCCGCCAGCAATGGTGGATGTGGGGAGAGAGATGGCGGAGTTTTGAAATTTGTAAGACTGGATGTCACGAACTGCTATATACATTATGACTTTTGAACACTATTGAGGAAAATACATTGTTTGTTCTATATCAAAATCTTTCATTTCCTAACTATGCCTGTTGGTAGTTAGTGCCTTCAGTAGTTTGAATCTTTTATTTAGCTGGCAGTAGTGGCGCTCGCTGTATTGCAGTAGTTCGAGTAACGAAGATTTTTGGTGAGGTAAGTGATTTGTGAAAGGTATAGGTTAATGTTAGTCAGGGCCATTCTTTTGTAGGGATTTTTGAAAGTCAGAGTGCGTTGCGCTAAAAATATTGTGTGTCAGTTTAAGCACAGTCATGTATAAATTGTTCTAAGGGGACGTTTCATATGGTGACCCTTAGCCGAGGATACCTCACTGGAATCTTCTGATTTTTTCTTGTAGTTTATGCGATTAGTGCAGCCTTTTTTTATTGCTAGCGCGTAATTGTAGAGAGAATTTCCCTTCTGGTTGTAGCTTTTCATTGTTGTACAGTAATACAGTTGTGGCATGCATGTAGATTTGCAGCAAGTATTTTGGAGCTGCGCTTGCAATTAACGAGATATTATTTTCGATGTTATGTTAATGTGTTTTCTTGTTTTGCTCTTCAAATTGTGTTTTTCTGTGTTGTTGTGTGAAATATTGTGACAATAATGGCGTGTGAAAAACGTAACACTAGGCTCCAAAGTAAACTGAGAAATGACAGTGAAGACGAAAGCAGTGTGTTAGCGCCGCCGAGTAATGAATTAACTAATGTTCAAAGTAGTGATTTGGTAATTGTGCGCAGGGAAATGGAGTGGGCTGCAAATAATGGTGTAGGCAGTGAAACAATTAGTGAACAGGGAAGCATTATCGATCGATCGGTCGGCAACAGCTTGCCTCAGGAATCCGAAATGACAGGACACAATCTTGCAAATATTGTAGATTCAGGTTTTGCGTCCTCACCGTTTTCTCAAATAAGACACATTTTCTCCTTTTCAAACTGCGAATATTGCCGGTTCAAATGCATTGCCGAATAGCACTGAGGAACATGTTTCAGACACCAGTGCATTGTTATTACAATTAATGCAACAAATGGGACAAAAGCTTCAAAAGTTAGACATAATGGAACAAAATCTTCAAAAGTTAGACACAATGGAACAAAACCTTCAAAAGTTAGACACAATGGAACAAAATCAGAGACAAACACAGCAAAAGCTTCAAATGTTAGACACAATGGAACAAAATCAGAGACAAACACAGCAACAGTTAGACACAATGGAACAAAATCAAGGACAAACACAGCAAAAGCTTCAAAAGTTAGACACCACACTTGAACAAACACGTGAAGATTTAACTACTGAGTTACATAACATTGAATCGAAATGTCAAAAAGTCTGTAATGACGTAAAAACACAGATTTGTGAGCATTTTCAACCTATTTTTTCGCGGCATGATAATGCATTACAGAATCACGAAGCAGCCATAAAAGAACTGCAAACTATTGTTCATGAAAATCATGAGACCTTGCAAGCTAAAATTGACTCAGTTGCATCTACCGATTCGGTTACGCAACTTGCAAAAACTCAAGAAAGCTTAAAGAACACAGTAGATACTCTGAAAATTGGTTCAGAAAGACACATGGAGGAAATTAGTTCATTATCAGAGAAAGTAGTTGAACTTTCGGATCAGCTAAATAATTTATCTACGAAGGTAGATGATAATCTGAATGACACAAAACCGGTAGTCTTTAATGACACAGAGTGTGCGAACAAATTTGGAAATTCAAACAAAATCAGAATCAAATTAATACGCAACACCAAAGAGAAATCCGGGAACTACGAGATCAGCTGACACAGGTTATACAAGAATTATGTATTTCAGAGGACATTCGCGCTCCAATACGGGAAGAGGGACATAGAAATACGGAACAGCCACAAAATAATAACACAGGGCACTTCGGAAATTATGAAAGAAATTGACAAGGTACACCGAATTTTGAGATGGAACCGCCGAAACGACGTAACAATGACCGACATGCGACTCGCCAACATGATGATTTTGACTATAAGCTGTTCATTACTACACGTAGATTCAAAACATTTAAGAATTCTGGCAATGACATTCATCCACAAGTGTGGCTTCATCAATTCTCTCGTTGTTTTCCTCCCAACTGGTCATTAGAACACAGATTATAATTTATGTGTGGCTACTTAGAGAATGAACCAGCTGTAAGAATGCGATCAGTCATTCACGATTGCCACAGTGAAGGAGAGTTTTACCATGCCTTCCTCTCAGCATATTGGTCTCAAGCTACACAAGACCGAGTAAAACATAGCATCATAATGATGAAACATTTCGAACAATCTGAATTTTCCAGTGTTGTGAAATATTTTGAAGACATGTTGCACATGAATCAGTACCTGTCAAACCCATACAGCCCCTCAGAACTCATCCGCATTTACTTAATCAAATTACCTGAACATTTACGACATATTATTTTGGCAGGACGTTGCAAAGACGACATTGAAGCTTTTCAGGGACTCTTACAAGAATTAGAAATTGACACTGACAATCGCGGAACGCGAAAACAGGAACACAACAATTACAGGTCATATCAGTCGCAAGTCCGCGATGAAAGAAATAATAACTGGACACGACAAGGCTATTCTCACAACACAAATCGTGACCAAAACAGACACCACCCTTATGAAAACCGTTGGCAGAATTATAGTTACAGAGAAAGATCGTACTTCTGTAGTAATGAATTTGACAGAGGTAACCATAGAAACAGACAATATGGGAACCAAAATAATTATTATCAAGGGAGACAGAATAACTTCAGATGTGCAGTTACGATTCCGGGAGAAATTCTCCACCACATGACCGACAAAGAAGAAACTATGTAAACTACCAACAAAACGACAGACCTGAATTCCATCAGAACTGGCGAGCTTCAAACAGGGCAGGGCCTTCTCGTCAAGGTGAATTTATAGAAGTTAGGTCTCCTAATCCCAATAATGGCGCGTGCCAACAAAGAGACAGACAATGACTTGCACCGCAGGCAGCCACGTGCGCTGGCTGGCACAGAGAAAAATAACATAGACGCTAACCCTGAAAAAAAAATTCCAGTATACTTTACCGACGTATACCGCATGATAATTGCATTGAGGTTGAAACTCTTCGTACTAGGAAGAGTAAAGGTTTACTCCACATTTCACATGTAAAACCGTTTATTGAAAGATAATCTGCTTTTTAACTTTGTCTTTGCCATAAAACTTTTCACTTCACATTTCTAGTATGCTTTGTCAGACTTAAGAAACTGTTAACATGCAACAAGATCTGAAGTTAACTATCCAGTCTAGAGCCTAAGGAACATTTTTAAACAGAAATTACGAATGCATTGTTATAGTGAACAGACAACACAGTGTTGTATTTGTACATTCTTGCTTGTTAGTTGCACGATTACGTAACGACTATCAGGCTTACATACTTAGGGCATATACTGGTACTGCTAGTGAGATTTGAATGCAACATTTTGGTTTATTTGAAGATTACATTCTGGATTTAAAGTACTTTCTGTGAGATACCAGATGACACAGTGGTTAGTTTATGTGACAGCTACATGATTATATCATGATGTTACAATTGTTGCTTTTGCAGTTTTTCTGTATTATTCTGGAAAGTAAAACATGTTTTCGTAGTAACTTTTGTGGTATAGCTACAAGGAGACAGCCTTTTCCGTAGCACAACAATACGTTACAGCACAGTACTTTCTTCATCACAACAATAAGCGTAATAACTAAGATATCTATACGCAAAGCATTTCACTTTTGTTTATCATGAGGTAAGTACATTGACTTCTGCAGAACTTAGCTTTCGGAGGACGATAACTACGAGACTTCCACAGAGATTATCTTACAACATGACGCACTGTTTAGCGCTGCAGTACACGTATTTGAGTGATTAATTTTGTACTTAAAACATTTATTTTTAAAGATATTTGAAGTACAATGATACAAAGGTTTTCCCTGATACATTTCATTCCATTGCTGTAATCTGTAATACCTGAGGGTATAACTACATTAATCCTCAGGGGGGTACACGCTTACTTTGTGTATCATGTGTTTGGCAAGCACAAGGAGCCCTAGCTAATATGGTATTTGCTTACACAACTTTACACATATTTCTCTAACACAGAATTACACAGCTATTTCGTTATTTAACAGAGAAACAAACAGTTTTTATACTACATCAGTGACACATGTTTACGCAATTAGACAGTTGGGTAACTTCACACTTACGAAATTGTATTTTGTCTGTACTTTGTGAACTGTTCATATTTTTTCGGACCCATTGTGATATTATGAGAGCTTTGAATGATATATTTGGTATGGGATCATGATTTTTAAACTACGTTTGAGGCAGATGACACTTTTGACATGAGCAGAGAATTTTTTTTAGGTTTTGAAATAATTGGAGGAAGCTATGACGATTTTCGGAGCTGACTGAGGTGTTATGATGTTATTATTACGATGACTATGTGTATTATGCTGTTGCGGTATGTTTATGATCATTAAGCTGATGCTATATGAGTTATTTGATTATGCTACATATCTGTTATGACGAAATATTGAAGAAGTGTTGACGAATAAGGTAAGGAATAATGAGTAGTGGTTAGGGACTCTGGTTTGTGAAAAAGGTTGTTGGAAACCAAGAATCGTACTTTAAGAGTTATGAAATGTATGTAAATTCGTGAATGTATTACAAAGCCGACGAAAATTTTTTGGACATTGTTATATCAATAGAATTTTGTTTCTACAGATTTGTAATGCAAATTCTTGACCTGTGAAATATTTTTATATGCGCCTGTCACTGTAGCGGAAACTGCTGTCGTAAATATTTCGGTAAGAAAGTTAAGTGACCACCTTCACGTAATGCGTCGTGGGCACCCAGCTGCGTGACAGACACCTGGAAAAAAGCCATTAGTGTGCACCTTTCAGAGGCAAAGATGGAGAAGAAAGAAAAGGCCATTATCCTCGCTATTGACATTCCTTTGTAGAAAGCATCGTAAATACGACACCCTCAAACTTGAAAACATGATTACACTGTAGAGTTCTTAATTTATGATATTTACTGAAATGAAATGATGAGAAACATTTGATGTCTATTGTCTTGCTAGTTGAAAGATTGTTTACTGCATTATGAAATGCCATATGGCTAGTGAATGACATTTCACGCCTTGCTTTGCCTATTTTGTTTAATATCTAGTTCCTAGCCACACTGCAGCGTTGGTTAAAATAAAATTTTATAGATGTACTAATATAAATATTTTATGCCTACAGATCCAGTAAAAAATAACTTTATGATGGATGTACTCCAAAAAAATGAGGGAACACAAAAAGACATTTCCACTTCACAGGAATTGCATACATAATTTTTGTCAGTGACTTGGTGACTTGTCTGCTAGAGCAAGTTAAGTGATGCATCACTCCAGTGTTAAGATGTGACATAGGTATTAAACATGGCCATTTTTACTGTAATATTTTTTCTGCTTGAGCTTTCTCATGTTTAGATATAAGTTATTGCATTTGCTGTGGCTGTTTGCCGGGCATAGTGCTACTAAATTTCACTTTGTATTACTCTGTTAAGCTAGTTTTACTACTGATTTATTTTTCTTGTTGCTGCACATTGGCTCATATTAGTTGTAATGTTGCATTGCTTGGTAATTTAGATTTACTGTAGCTTGCTTTGCCAATTTCCATTTTTTTTGTCATTGCTGTTTGTGTTAATTGTTTTGTGCTGCTGCATTGCCTCGTCCCTTAGTTTATGCATCTGAGCTCAGTAGATTTAAGTTAGCTTAAGAGGGGGTAGACTATATAAGAGAATGAGTTGCGATGAATTGGAAAAAATGCATTGAGAAGTCATACGAAAAAAGTACAGAAAGCAGGTATAGATAGAACTTTTTGGAAATAATGAAGAACGAAGGGAGATCTCCGAGAAGTAAAGAAAGTTTTGTTTGCAAAATACTACAGTAAAAGAAACCCTGTCCTTTCCTTGTGTTATCCCACTATGTGTTTGTGTTCCCTTGTATATTTGTGTTTTTCCTGTCTTTATGTGTTTAGCTGATGTTGTTATGTTGTAGAATTTTTCTAATACTATGTTATTTACTTTGTAAAGATGTTTAAACATTATTTGTTCTGTTTTGTTTTAATGCTCATGTGTGAAGTTGATATTTCGAAAGTTATTCTGATCTTTTACGTATGTACTCATGTCGTAATTCCTGTAACACGGATGTATATGTTATTTCGATTCTTTTGTAAAGCCTGTACTACAAATGTTATCTTTATTTTTATGTTCTATAATGATGTATTTTGTACCTTTGTAATTGTATTCTTATGTTATAAAATTGTAATTGACACCAGTTCATCATATCATTAACTTGTAAGTTCCATTTCACTGCACACGTTTCTGTTGGTCATAGTATATGGACAATATGTGAGAAGTAGGGACTGTTAGTGTTTGCACGTGTGTTAATAATTCAGCAAGGGACTGGATAACAGCATTGCTGGTTCTAAGGACAATTCCAAAAACTTTGTGAGTGCACAAGTGGTGGTTATGGACTTGCTATATTACCCGCATTACTCTTCAATGGTGATTGTGCACCTGCACAGTCACAACAGATGGCTGATGGCCATCTCTACAAGGACTACAGTGGGTCTGCATCTTTGATGATCCACCAATACCATTATTTCTACAAGGACTGCAGTGGGTCTGCACCTCTGGTAGCCCACCAATATCATAATCTCTACCAGGACTACAGTGAGTCTGCTCTGTGATGACCTACCTACCAATACTCCTCAAAATTTCGACTGACTCTGCTGTGGGTTTGCTCTGTTGTGGACCAATAACTGTCTGCATGTCAAGAGTCAGCACTGTCTTTCCGTTGGAAGGACAACACTACTTCTTCAAGATTGCATGGAAATCCGCTACTTCCGTGTGCATTTTCTTTTACTGCTCAGACTTTGAGAAAAAAAAAACACTGCAATTTTACTGTGATGGACTGTCTTTATGGACTGTGAGAAAATTTTAGCTTTTGACCAACATTGTATCAATAAGTGTGTGCATTTGATTTCTTTGTTATTGTAATTGTGAAAAAATTTTTAACAAATATGTATTGGCCAGTGCCCCAAAAAATTTGTAAAATTTTTTGTGGGGAGCATGGGGGCTATATAAGTGGGCTGTTTAGGTTTTCTTATTGGTAACGCCACGTAGCGCTCTGTATGAAAATCACTGGCTGTGCTGTGTGAAGTCTGTGGCTAGTTTGCATTGTTGTCTGCCATTGTAGTGTTGGGCAGCTGGATGTTAACAGCGCATAGCGTTCGGCAGTTGGAGGTGAGCTGCCAGCAATGGTGGATGTGGGGAGAGAGATGGCGGAGTTTTGAAATTTGTAAGACTGGATGTCATGAACTGCTATATACATTATGACTTTTGAACACTATTGAGGTAAATACATTATTTGTTCTCTATCAAAATCTTTCATTTGCTAACTATGCCTATTAGTAGTTAGTGCCTTCAGTAGTTTGAATCTTTTATTTAGCTGGCAGTAGTGGCGCTCGCTGTATTGCAGTAGTTCGAGTAACGAAGATTTTTGGTGAGGTAAGTGATTTGTGAAAGGTATAGGTTTAATGTTAGTCAGGGCCATTCTTTTGTAGGGATTTTTGAAAGTCAGATTGCGTTGCGCTAAAAATATTGTGTGTCAGTTTAAGCACAGTCATGTATAAATTGTTCTAAGGGGACGTTTCAAGTGTCTTGAAAGGAGGCTATAAGATGAACATCAACAGAAGCAAAACGAGGATAATGGAATGTAGTCAATTAAATCAGGCAATGCTCAGGGAATTAGATTAGGAGATTTGACACTTTAACTACTAGGTGAGTTTTCCTGTTTGGGCAGCAAAATAACTAAGAATATTCATAGTAGAGAGGATATAAAACGTAAACGGCGATGGCAAGAAAATAATTTCTGAAAAAGAGAAATCTGCTAACATCAAGTACAGATCTCAAAGTATTTATATGAGTGTAGCCATGTATGGATGTGAAACATGGACGACAAACAGTTTAGACAAGAAGAGAATAGAAGCGTTTGAAATGTGGTGCTACAGAAGAGTGATCAAGATCAGACGAGTTGATCACGTATTTAAGGAGGAGGTATTGAATAGAACTGAGAAGAAGAATTTGTGTCACAACTTGACTAGAAGAAGGGATCTGTTGGTAGGACACATTTCAAAGGCATCAAGGGATCACCAATTTAGTACTGGAGGGAAGCGCGGAGGGTAAACATCGTAGAAGGAGACCTAGAGATGAATACACTAAGCAGATTCTGAAGGATGTAGGTTGCAGTAGGTACTGGGAGATGAAGAGGCTTTGACAGGATGGAGCAGCACGGAGAGCTGCATCAGACCAGTCTCTGGACTAAAGACCACAACAACAACAACTGTTCCATGCTTAACCCTCGAGTGGTGCTCCGGAGTCTCTGGAACTCCAGGTTAGTATGAAGTTGTAGAATTTTCATATTTGTTGATCGGGGAGCATGCACTGTTTGTACCTTCCTATGTTGGGGAGACATGTCACATACTTGGGCGGCTGCAGTTTGTTATCAACACAAGCGCTGTGAACAACGAACTTAAAAGAGTCAACGGGACTCCGCGACGCAGTTAGTGTAACATTTTCAGTCCAGTAAAAATGCACACAGATCCAAGCGAAGTTAACGCAACGGATCCTTACTTTGAGGAATGTGTACTAAGATGGACTGGCGAGTGTGATGCTGACTGTCCGGATCAAGATGGCGATTCCGAGAGCAGCATCGCCGTCGAAAATGCTAATCAAAGTGATCACGAAACAGCAAGTAAGCTTTCTGGGTATGAATCTGATGACGATGATGAGATGTAGGTTATTAAAAGACGACAATTGTCTGATTTGATCCATTATAAATGGTTTTTGAAAGCCTGCGACTGTAGATACAATAGGTTTGTTTATGAATAAATAAATCTGCTGCTACCAGTCACGATTTTCTTTATTTTACTATTTGCACGACTCGTTTCGAGAAATAATTCCCATTTTCAAGTGCGTTTTTATGATGTGTGTTAAGCCATTTCTTTTGATGTTGTCAGTGTGTGTGAGTCTGCTTCATTTTGTTGACTTTTACTGTAATACATAAGAAACGCGATTTTTAGTTGGGTATCAATATTTTCTGTGAGGTTAGTGGCTAAAGTTTGAGAACAATTTGTACTTACAATTTTCTAATGGTCCATTTGTGTAGAGAGTCACACACACTTAACATCACACACAACTTGTACATTTTACACATCTTTGTAACTGTTTTGTTTATATAAGATATTTTCGATGTGTAAAATGTACAAGTTGTGCGTGATGTTAAGTGTGTGTGACTCTCTACACAAATGGACCATTAGAAAACTGTAAGTACAAATTGTTCTCAAACTTTAGCCACTAACCTCACAGAAAGAATTGATACCCAACTAAAAATCGCGTTTCTTATGTATTACAGACTCACACACACTGACAACATCAAAAGAAATGGCTTAACACACATAATAAAAACGCACTTGAAAATGGGAATTATTTCTCGAAACGCGTCGTGCAAATAGTAAAATAAAGAAAATCGTGACTGGTAGCAGAAGATTTATTTATTTACAAACAAACCTATTGACGACAATTGTATCTTCAGTGCGTTGTAAACATGCAGGACTCCTTAGGTGCGTTTTAATTTTATCCTTATTTCGCAGCTTCAAACGTGACTGTATTCAGTACACTGGGGGTACGAATTAAAAAACGCCTTTAGGCACAACTTTTCGTGTTTTATTAAGTACACGATGCATTTTGGACCCTTTGGATCCATCATAAAATGTAATTTGTGTTTATACATGCTTTACTTTTTCATTTGATATATGTGCAATGCATATTCCTGTCATGAAAAGATATGATGTTAGGTTATGGAAATTTGGAAATTTGTGGTAAGATCTTATGGGACCAAACTGCTGAGGTCATCGGTCGCTAAGACGTCACACTATTTAATCTAACTTAAACTTATGCTAAGAACGACACACACACCCACGCCCGAGGCAGGACTCGAACCTTCGAAAGGGGGAACTGCGCTGACCGTGACAAGGCGCCTCAGACCTCGCGGCTGCCCCGCGCGGCGTTAGGTTATCAATTTCGTTAAGTCAAACGCGGCAAATATGTGCGACATATGGAAAAGATGAACATAACCTAACATCAAACCTTTTCGTGGCGGAATATGCATTTCACCTCATTCAAGAAAAAAATAAAGCATGTTTTAAGACAAATTACACCTGATGATGGACTCACAGAGTCCGAAATGCACCGCATACTCAATAAAACACGAAAAGTTGTGACTGACGGCGTTTCTTAATTCATACCTTATGTGCGTATTTAGAGCGTCGTAAATATTTTAGAATTTTCCTCCAGAAGTAAATGTCTGCTCTTTTCTTATAGTTTACACGTTATCAAATGTGTATTCGATAGCTAAAACTTTTATTTCTCAGTTTTTCTTGGAAAATAGTAGCCGGCCGCCGTGGCCGAGCGGTTCCAGGCGCTTCAGTCCGGAGCCGCGCGACTGCTACGGTCGCAGGTTCGAATCCTGACTCGGGCGTGGATGTGTGTGATGTCCTTAGGTTAGTTAGCTTTAAGTAGTTCTAAGTTCTAGGGGACTGATGACCTCAGATGTTAAGTCCCATAGTGCTCCGAGCCATTTGAACCATTTTGAACCATTTGGAAAATAGACAGAAGAGAAAGACTATGTTTATTTTTGTAACACATCTAGTTTAAGATTTTTTCACTTTAGTTTGTTTCTAAATAGGTTACATATAAAAAAGCTTGTGTCCTTATAAGTCTCTGATTACGTATACGTCCCGAAAGGCCAACATAAATGAACCATTACCACACAGTACACTTGGTTTCTTTTGGAGGGGTTGCGACACTTGTGAGGAGTGACGGTTGTGAGGAGACCCGGGCGAACAGGTAGCGGGAGGTCTACAGGGACAACAAACAGGTAGTGCATCGCAGTTCAGTACTGCACCGTTACATCACTGCCGTCACACAGGAGTGCAAAACGATCGCTGTAACGCATCAGACAAAAGGCATGGGATCTACACAAGATCCGACCGATGCTGCAGGAATATTTCTGCAAGAACATAATTGCTAATGAATGATGGGAGCAAATTTTTACTTTCAGATGACGGCAGGGGACCAAATGATAGGATGTTGGTGTTCGACAGCGAAAGGGGAAAATCCTGTTTAACAGACTGCATTCGTTCTTTGTCGACGGAACGTTCAAAAGCTGCAGCCAGCAGTTTGGACAGTTATTTATTGTTCATGCCGATATTTCTAGTTCTGAGGAGGAAACAAACACAGTTCCACTGTCTACGCCTTGCTACCCAATAAAAAGCGAGAAACGTACTATCGATTTTTCACAGCTGGTAAGAGCAACGTACCTGGATGGAATCATACAGCTATCATGATGGATTTTGAAGCTGCAGTCATCCAAGCAGTAACACATTTGTTTCCTGATGCAAATATTGATGGCTGCAACTACCATTTCAACCAATGCTTGTGGAGGCAAGTGCAGAATTGCGGCCTTGTTGCTGCCTACAAGTAAAACGAAGAAATTCGTTTTCACATAAGATTGTGTTCCGCTTTGGCTCACATTCCCCTGGACATGTCAGATGATGGGTGGCTATGCATTCAGGAGAGCACGTCAGATAATGAAAAACTGCAGGATTTTTACGACTATTTTGTTGAACAATGGCTGGATAATGAAGACATGCTAAGAGATATATGGAACTGCGCATGAAGGCGTCACCGCAACAGCAGTGTTTCAGAAGGGTGGACTCGGAGGATAAATACATTAATTTCAAAGGTTCATCCACGTTTTTACTCCTTAGTAAGAATTCTCAGAGAGGACGCAGAATATCATGGGCACCAATTTGACCGACTAGTTTTAAATCTAGGGGGCAAAAGAAGAAAGAAGTCCGCAATTAAGACAGATGAGATAGTTTCTAAGACCCTTACAAGAGTCCAAGTTGACAGAAATATAAAATCATTTCTTACTTGCGTGGCCTATGCACAGAAATTTCAATGAAAAGGAAATGGCTGAAACTACAGCAACACTTGTAAATATCGAAAAGGGGTTCAGTTCAAGCAAATGGCCCTATTGTAAAAATTGTAAGTAAATAATCATCCTGTAAATATTGTAAATAAATATAATGCGGGACGAAAAGAGACTACCTCCTCGTGGTGTTCCATGGAAACGACACAAAGTCGGCTAAATGTCTGTTGCAAATTGTAAAAGATTCACTAATCAAGTCTGAAAAGTCATAACTTTTCTGACAATCACAATCAGCATTTTTGTGTAGAGAATTTTAGAAACAATGTCTGTTGGAGTGGACGATGAATACATCTTGTTTCAACACATAAATTGCATTCCTTAACGCTAATTGCTAGCAGGACTCACATTAGACCTCAGTACACTTCCCTGCATGGTACGGGAAAATTGGGGTTTATTTCGAAATAATTAAAGAAAAAGTTTCTACCGAGAACCAAATTCTTTACTTGGCTCCTCTTAATATATGGTAAAAGGTTGCCACTCCTATCATATCAAATTTTGGGTGAGGGGTTGAAAGATGGAAAACGTTTACGGTTTCTATAGTTTCTGTAAAATACATCGTCAAGTATGAGGCTGAGTGGAAATTATGCCCTATGTAAGATTAATCAGAACAAAAAATTCCAGTGAAAAAGGTCTTACGCATAACTGTGCTGCAACTAATGGTTGACATGATATCGTGGGGGCAAAATCAGCTCCGATTTCTAATTTGACTAAGGCTACTCTTCCTTGCCCAAAACAATTCTGAAATAACGTAACCTGGCTGCACTGGAGGAGTGTGAATCTCCCTCGGCAGCTGCCCGGGCCGGCTCAAGCCGAGCGCTCAGTCACACCAAGCGGCAGCAGGTAGCGACCGAGCAGGTAGTGGCGCAGCATTTGCGACACACCCTGTGGCGGTCCCTCAGCAACCCGGATTTCTCACACGTGTCGCCACATTCCAGTTTCTCACAAGTGCCGCTTCTCAAAACTCGTTTTGGAGACCCCAGAACACATTTAGAGCTAAAATTTCCGACCAAGTCTGTTAAGGGTTAAGGAAAAATTTACCATAACTTTCTATGCCCAATCTTGCAGAAGTCTTGTAGGAGAAATAGTCTTTTTAAAATCTGATGAATGTTTTTGGAGCACCCTGTGTTCTGTAATAAGCTTGGGAAGAGCTACCCTACAGTGATCTGTGTCGCGCCCACACACTTAAAAGCGCGGGAAGCCTTCCGCAGTGAAGCAGTAAATGCACTAGAGAGGTGAAGAGAAGTTCTGTTGGTCGGGAACGTTCAGCAGCGCTTGATTTCGGCACTATGTTTAAGCAAACAGACCTTCCGGGAAGGGCCGGCCTCCAGCACTGCCACCTGCTGGCCGTCCCAGAAGGGCCTTTCTGAGAAGGCGCGCAGCCAAACAGGTGAGCCGAATTCCAGGTGGCGAGCTCTCCAGGTGAGGGCACGGTAGACGCGCCGCAAATATTTATTGACGGCCGACGATGGTGGAGCAAACCGACGGCACAGTGATAGGACGCGGGGTGGATCTGTGGCTCATTCTACGGTACTACATTGCGAGCGGTCGTGAATTCACAGCGAGTGGACCGGTTGGGAGCCCACGTGGGTAGGAAGGAATTAAGATTGGGTTTAACGTCCCGCCGACAACGAGGTCATTAGAGGTGAACGTATTCCGGCATTTACCTGGAGCGTTTTAGGGAAATCACGGAAAACCAGATCTGAATGGATGTACTTGGTTTTGAACCGTCGTCCTCCCGAATACGAGTCCAGTGCGTTAACCACTGCGCCACCTCGTCCTTCTAATTTCTATAAGAGTTTTTCTGATTAATAAAGGATTGCTTTCCTAGAGTTATATATCGCGCATTGCGATCAAATATGTCAGAAAATCGGCGATGTTGATTAAATTTAAAATATTTGTGCAATCTTGTTATTCCTTTATATACTGCTCTGAATTTATTTGTCGTTTTCAGAACAGTTGTTTGATTGAAGCCAATTTCTCGCACAAGAACATCAGTAACTATTTTATTGCGTATTCACATAAAATCTAGAAGGGTGCTGCAGCATCTTAGCAAAGTCAGCGAGGACAAAGACTGTTGCATTATTTACCGTCTTGATACGTAATGAGGAAGGTGGAGCTTTCTTGCTATATTTTTGATCACAGAATACATGAACAGGAGATGTGAACTTACAATAAATTGAGTTACATGTGCATTGAAAGTGGAAGTCCGAAACTATATTTGGAAACTTTATACAGATTAACGACTTCCCTCTCACTATTTGCCTTATTCAAGCCTACTCTTGATTTTACACCCAAGATGGAATTTTTGTGAGATGACAGGAAGTTATCAACATGAGCAGGAATTGATAGGAGCATCTTCTCCTTCTTCTTCTTGCGTTACGGCCTCTGTAGGACTACAGGTAGCCCCTTAGTGAACTTCATTTCCCTCTTCTTCTCCCAGAACCTCTTCATTCTTTCTCTTCTTCTCTCCCGCTCTTCTTCTGAGATTTTCAGTGTCCTTTTCTCCTGTCGGCTCCACTGGTGACACTCTAATATTTTCCTGTATTCTTCTCTGTCGTTGATCTCCGGCATATTGGTCGGTGTATATTTGTTCCTCCAGTTTTCCTTTCCTTCGACTTGATTCCCAGTTCCAAGCAGTCCTTCCGAAGTTCAACAACCTACTTGGTTCCTGTCTTTCCCCTTGTCCTCAGTGTTGCTTCCCACACTCTCTTCGTCATTCTGTCCATACACATCAAAACTATATGTCCAGCAAACCTTGCCCTTTTGAGTCTGATTTCCCCGGATATTGTTCTCATGTTCCGTTACAATTCTTCCCTAGGTCTTCGCATCCACCTCTCTCCACCTCTTTTGGAACCTAGTATTTTTCTCAGTATTTATCTCTCTTGTTTCTCTAGTTGTTCTGCCCCATTTCTTCCTAGTGTCATCGTCTCAGCAGCACATAATACTGCATTCCTCACCATTGCCTTGTAGTGGCTTATCTTTGCCTCTGTGGATATATTCTTTTTATTGTACACTCCTGGAAATTGAAATAAGAACACCGTGAATTCATTGTCCCAGGAAGGGGAAACTTTATTGACACATTCCTGGGGTCAGATACATCACATGATCACACTGACAGAACCACAGGCACATAGACACAGGCAACAGAGCATGCACAATGTCGGCACTAGTACAGTGTATATCCACCTTTCGCAGCAATGCAGGCTGCTATTCTCCCATGGAGACGATCGTAGAGATGCTGGATGTAGTCCTGTGGAACGGCTTGCCATGCCATTTCCACCTGGCGCCTCAGTTGGACCAGCGTTCGTGCTGGACGTGCAGAGCGCGTGAGACGACGCTTCATCCAGTCCCAAACATGCTCAATGGGGGACAGATCCGGAGATCTTGCTGGCCAGGGTAGTTGACTTACACCTTCTAGAGCACGTTGGGTGGCACGGGATACATGCGGACGTGCATTGTCCTGTTGGAACAGCAAGTTCCCTTGTCGGTCTAGGAATGGTAGAACGATGGGTTCGATGACGGTTTGGATGTACCGTGCACTATTCAGTGTCCCCTCGACGATCACCAGTGGTGTACGCCCAGTGTAGGAGATCGCTCCCCACACCATGATGCCGGGTGTTGGCCCTGTGAGCCTCGGTCGTATGCAGTCCTGATTGTGGCGCTCACCTGCACGGCGCCAAACACGCATGCGACCATCATTGGCACCAAGGCAGAAGCGACTCTCATCGCTGAAGACGACACGTCTCCATTCGTCCCTCCATTCACGCCTGTTGCGACACCACTGGAGGCGGGCTGCACGATGTTGGGGCGTGAGCGGAAGACGGCCTAACGGTGTGCGGGACCGTAGCCCAGCTTCATGGAGACGGTTGCGAATGGTCCTCGCCGATACCCCAGGAGCAACAGTGTCCCTAAGTTGCTGGGAAGTGGCGGTGCGGTCCCCTACGGCACTGCGTAGGATCCTACGGTCTTGGCGTGCATCCGTGCGTCGCTGCCGTCCGGTCCCAGGTCGACGGGCACGTGCACCTTCCGCCGACCACTGGCGACAACATCGATGTACTGTGGAGACCTCACGCCCCACGTGTTGAGCAATTCGGCGGTACGTCCACCCGGCCTCCCGCATGCCCACTATACGCCCTCGCTCAAAGTCCGTCAGCTGCACATACGGTTCACGTCCACTCTGTCGCGGCATGCTACCAGTGTTAAAGACTGCGATGGAGCTCCGTATGCCACGGCAAACTGGCTGACACTGACGGCGGCGGTGCACAAATGCTGCGCAGCTAGCGCCATTCTACGGCCAACACCGCGGTTCCTGGTGTGTCCGCTGTGCCGTGCGTGTGATCATTGCTTGTACAGCCCTCTCGCAGTGTCCGGAGCGAGTATGGTGGGTCTGACACACCGGTGTCAATGTGTTCTTTTTTCCATTTCCAGGAGTGTATATCTCTCTCGTCATGCAGAAGGCTGACCTTATCTTCTTTATCCTCTCTGTTATTCCCTCCTTGCTCCTGTTCCTTCCTGTCATAAATTCACCCAGGCAGTTAAATTTGAACACAATTTGCACAGCACCTCCCGGTGTTTCCCAGTCTGCAGTGGTGTTTAATGTCTTTGTCTTGTTATAGACTATCCTCAGTCCCACCTTTCTGGTTACCTTACTTAAATTGTCGAGTTGTGTCTTTGCGTCTTCTTCCGTCTCACTTACTATTGCTATGCCGCCGGCCGGTGTGGCCGTGCGGTTCTCGGCGCTACAGTCTGGAACCGCGTGACCGCTACGGTCGCAGGTTCGAGTCCTGCCTCGGGCGTGGATGTGTGTGATGTCCTTAGGTTAGTTAGGTTTAAGTAGTTCTAAGTTCTAGGGGACTGATGACCACAGCAGTTAAGTCCCATAGTGCTCAGAGCCATTTGAACCAACCATTGCTATGCCGTCTGCAAAGGCTACGCAGTCCACTTGAGCCCTGTTGTCCTTTTTGTCCCCCACATGGGTCTTTGATATTCCCATTTCCTCTTTTATTGCTCTCCACTGCCTGATAACTTTGTCCAGTGCTATATTGAACAACAATGGTGACAATCCATCTCCCTGTTTAACACCAGTCTTGATCTCAAATTCTTCTGACAGTGCTCCTGTGAATCTCACCCTTGCTTTTGTGTCTGTCAGAATTTCTTTTATGAGTTATTATGTAGTTCCATCAAGTCCTCTGTTCTTCAGGATCCTAACAAGAGTCTGTCTGTCGATGGAGTCATATGCCTTTGTGAAGTCCACAAAGGTTATTACTGTCTTTTTGTTTTTTAAGACCCTATGTTCCATCACTTGCTTCAGGATAAATCTCTGTTCTATACAACCTTTTCCCTTCCTGAATCCCGCTTGGTAGTCGCCAACTGTACTTTCTACCTGTTCTTCTACTCTCTTGAGCAATAGGTTTGACAGTACCTTGTATCCGACCTCTAGTAGCGATATTCCTCTGTAGTTGTTTCCATCTCTCTTGTCCCCCTTCTTATGTATTGGTACTACAATTGCATTCTTCCATCCTTCTGGCAACTTCTTTGTTCTCCAGATCTGGTGGATTATGTTGGTCATGTTGTCTATTGCTTTGTTGCCACCCCACTTTATCATCTCGGCTGCTATACCATCTTCTCCAGTTGCCTTATTATTCTGTATTTCGCTTATGGCATGTGCGACTTGTAAGATGTATGCTTCGCCGGCGATGGGCGAGGCATGACAGAATCTCTGACCAGAGAGTAGTTTATCGTTAGTTGTTGCTTGTCGCTAGTCTGCGCTTGTCTGCGCGAGTCGACAGTAGTAGTCTGCGTGAGTCGGCGGGAGTCGGCATGCGTCGGCTGTGTGCTCTGCTCGCGACTCTGGTCAGGACTCTGGAGGATGAGTATTGTTGTAGAAGGTAAAGAAGCAGCCTTGCGCATATTTAATAATGTATGTTAATTGTAATTTAATTCGTTCCAAAAAGATGCCCCAATAATAATTTTTATAATATGAAGTAACTCCTTTAAAGAAAAGCATTCATTTCAATTTAAAGAATATTTCCAATGCATGATCGTCCCATCCAAGAATCAAAAAAAATATATACGCCAGCATTGCACGAAGCTGTGTCGAAAAATATCTAATTAAGAGCAGATATAATTGCAGTTTTTATTGAGGTAAGAATTTTTGCTTTTTTTTTTTATTCAGAATACAGGGCCGAAGGTCAGCGCTGCTGTCCTCATAAAATTTATCAGGTTACTAAACTTTTTTATTATTTTGCTGTTTAGGAATTTTTGTGTTTCGAACTTGACATTAAATGAGAAAAGAATTTTGTGGGAACATTAAATGTGAATGCATTTCTGCAGACAGACTATAAATGGGAGCCAATTTTGTTCAGAGGTTATAATATTTAAAATTCATTTAATTATATTTTTTGTGGGAAGGTTACATTTGGTTCGTGGTTAATTTTCATTTTTTCATTTATTAAAACATTTTGTGTGGGGAGGTTACAGACTTCATCCCTGGTTGGAGGGCGTGGCTATCTCTTTTCTTTGTCGGTTTCCAGTTCCATCTCGTCTTCAGGTGGTTCACAGTTCAGCAGGTCGTGATAGTACTCTGCAAAAATCCGACAATTCTCACCACACAAACAGCCAGCTCCCCTTTCTTATCTCTTATAAACATTTCTCTATCTTTGTATCCAATCAGACTCCTTTTGAATTTCTCAGAAAAGTGTCTGCTGTTGTTTTTCCTGAAGTTGGTCTCAATCTCGTCCAGTTCCTACTTCATCTTCTGTCTTCTAGTACATCTTATTGTCCGGGCCGCTTCCTTCCTTGCTCCTAAGAAAACTTCCCATTTTTCCAGGTCCTTCTTGCTGCTCCAGTCTCTCCAGGCATTCCTGTGAGCCTCTACCTCTACTTCACATTCCTTGTTCCACCATCAGTGCTTCCGTTTCTTTTCTTCCTTTCCCCATAGTTCAGTTTGTTTCGCTGTATTTCGCTTCATGTCGTCCCATTCATTGAATGAGTCAATCCTTTCCTCACATCTATTCGTCTGTGGCAGTCTGACCCTTTTTGGAATCCAAAGGCACTTAACTTCTGTAAGATAGTGATCTGATTCTGTTCTTGTGTTCTTCCTGACCTTTGTGTTCATGATCTCTTTAACGTTTGTCCAGCTGATTGCTATGTGGTCAATTTGGAATTCCCCAAGGCTGGTGCATGGGTTTGCTCATGGCATGTGTTGTCATCAATCTCATTTTGTGTTCTCGACACAGTTCAATTAGTCTTTCTCCATTTTTGTTCGTCCGCTGGTGTGCAGGGTACTCTCCCACTACTCCTTTATGTTGCTTCTCTCTTCCAGTCTGTGCATCATAATCTTCTACGAGTATCTTTACATGTCTACACGGTATGTTTTTCAGTATATCATCTAGCTCCTCCCAGAAACTGTCTGCAACTTCCTTGTCTTCCTCTTCTTGTCTTTTGTAGGTGCATGTCCATTTATTATAGTATACTTTTTGTTCTCTGCTTGAAAAGTCAGTGATGATATCCTTTCTGACCTGCTCTTCTTTTCAGTTATGCCATCCTAGTATCTCTTGTCTACTATGAACCCCATACTAAAGCATCTAAGTGCATGTCTTTCTTTTCTTACTCTAATTCTTGGTTTCCCTTTCAGTATTATGAAGCGTTCTGACGCCACTCTATCTTCGTCAGTGTATGTTGTTTCTTGCATCGCTAATATTCCAATGCTTCTCTCTTTCATCTCATCTATTACCTGTTTAAGTTTACCAGTCTTAGTCATTGTCTGTACATTTATGCTTCCAATACCGAAAGTCTTTTTAGTTTTAATCTTCTTTGAGGTTCTTGGGAGCTCCGACTCTTCCCTTATGTACTTTTTGGCATGTCCCCCAGAATATGAATGCCTGCTTACGTCGACCTTGGTCAACGGGGGATTGTCCCCCAGGGGTAATCTCGATTCCATAGTGCGATCCATTCCATGAGCTATAAAAAAAATTTTTTTTTTGGTGGGATGGCACGTGTCTGTCCAGTTATATGACTGAAGTTGTTAGCCCCAGAAGATGTGTTCAGGCCGCCCCCGACATGGGGACGCAGACGCCTTTCGTAGCCGCCCCTAACATGGAGTGCAGCCGCTACCTGATATGTTTCACTGGCTCTTCCGCTCTCTCTGCCGTTGGGAAGTGACGTTCCTCTTCCGCCTTCGAGACCATTGGCCGGGCTTTGCCTGTAACCCTAGGTAGGGGCCCTGACTGGGTGCTACCATCCGGAGCCAGATGGACATAGATTTTTTTACGAGGTTTTTACTCCTACCCCTCCTCCTTACTCATGACTTGCGAGATGGGGCCCTGGGCTTGAAGGGAGCATGTACATTGTTAATTCATGTTGGATCTTTATGGGGGCTGTCCTTGAAGAAATATTTTTCTGGAATTTAACAGAAAATCTTGCAGCTGACGTTTCGACCTTGGAATCCATGTGCAGCTATTAGGGAAAGGAACATCTCAAAGCACTTAACAGGGACTGAATGTTGATCTCAATAATTACTCGCACCGGTGTTCAGGCAACGCCTTCCGCTGAAGAGGCGGAAAGGCTGCCTACCTGGACCTGCCTGTTAAGTGCCACTAGCCACATCAGGGGCAATGGCGCAGGAGAAACCTAGGTAGACTGGGCAATGCTCTTCGACAGCGTCATAAACACCCTTTGTGAACGGGACTGAAAGCCATAAAAATTCGCAAGTTCACATGTTCACCACGGACCAGAAGCTATTGAGGGAGCCGTCAGGTGGTGCTGACCCTCTGCTGAACAGCTTTTTTGTAAGCCTCAGGCCTTCAAAGCGATTTTAGAAGGAACACGACATTTATGGCAGATCTGAAATGGTCTATGTTGGGATACAAAACCATTTCTCTTAGTTTAGTCGACGTTCCTTGTCAAACACACTATAACCTTTGGGCTGTTCAGATAATGATCTCCATAATAAATGTGTTATTCACTGCAGGGCTAAACAGAAACTCAAAGCACGCTCCCTAAAGCGTTCATGGGTAAAAATAAGTCAGACACATAACGCCTTCTCCTCTCTGTACAGGAATTTGTGAGTCAGGGATTGGCTGCTTCTCCAAGAAAAGAGAAGGTTGCTAGCTTTGATTAGGATTGGCCAGTGGGTAAAGCAGATGAGTTAGAGGGGAGGCATGAGGCTCATGAAGTCTTGTCTTCTTGTTCAGACTAAAGTCTGTAGAGATCTTCTGGTTCATACTCCGGTCTGGCGTGGTCTTCTGTCTCAGTCTCCAGTGTGGAGAGGTCTTCTGTTTCAGTTGTAATGATGTTGCATTAATTTGCTATGAAAGCGGTGCTGATGTTCAAAACCATAAAAGTGGGTTGAAAGCTGTGAGCTGTCTCGGGAAGTTAACCTTGCATTACTGCGCAACTGTTTCACCAGGTATCCAGCCTAGATTGCCAAGTTCGCAACCAGACTAACATTAATTATAATCTTTTAATCGTCATACGACAACTGGTGATATATAAAGAGAATTTAAATAAAAAGAAATAAATCAGTTTATATTTGGAAATTTATTTTAACATTGATCATTGAAATTTGAGCATATTAAACTTGATTCATAACTGAATTGGTGCCTTATTTAGAATTGTGAAAATGTGAGTTTGTAATCTTACAGGACACATCAAATATGAGGCCAAGATTGGGAGACTGCATACAACACTGCATTCATAAAATAACACACGAAGAACATTGAAACATATGCAAGAGGAAATTAACCGCAACCAACCGGTTCAATTCTCACCCAAAGAAGTTACGTTCGTAGCGCAATCCTGTCCGTCATGAAATTACCACACACTGGTATACTAAATTCATACTAACTCTCTGTGAAATCTTCCCAAAAAGAATAGCTGAGGGCTACTATGATGATTACACCACATGCTTCACGTGGGCAACTTGGTTTACTCAAGGAGTGTAACTCCACGATAATTTTGATAATTAAAATGAATTAGATCGAAACCAATTTACAAAAGAAAAACCTCGAACTGGTTACTATCGTCTTACTATTGACCTGATGGGTCAAACAATTGTATAAGCACGTGGTACTGGTCTCACAAAGTACACCCCACGTGGGTTGAACATAAAGGAAAGTTGCTATATTGAAAAATATTGTCAAGACGGGACATTATAATCTCACGCACATTCGCATTTAAGATTGATGATCTTAGTTAGAGTTACTGATCAACACTTTACTCACAAAATAGTGACAAAGCAACTACCGGAATATATTCTGAACTTCACACTCGAATTACACTGCGTTGCAATTTAAGATAACATTAGATATTTTAGAGCTAAACCTGAAATAAAGGTGATTAAATTTTCAGTTAGGCTGAACTTAAGAAATCCATTGTCCTACGGACTTAGCAGACACGCGCTTAGCCAGAGATCTTACCACTTCAGACGCTCGCCACGGACAAACTGACCTGCTGGGCTCCTACCGAGCGTGCTTCACAAATACAAACGGAAGTGACCAGAGAGGCAGTTCCCTATACCAACATGACAAGGGACGGACAGGACCATACTAAGAATAGAAACCTCTTTGCTTCTAGAAAGCATAACTACCTGTTCTGACGTTGGTCCTACTGTTCTCTAGCAGACAGGCTTGTCTGCTACCATCAAGCATGCAACTAGAAATACATTTGCTCATTCATTCTTTCACACAGAAGGGAAGGGGGATGACAGTATCTTATCATATACAGTATATAAAAGAAAGCAGATGTAGGTTCCGTATGAGACTGTGTGACATGAATTACATATTAACTGTGTTTTAAAGTGTAGTAGTGTGACAGATCATTCTTGTTTATGTGTAAAAGTAACACGTTCCACTACACAGTCTGCTCCCAGATAGTCAGAAACGCCACAGTACATTTAGAAGAGGAATTTATGCCGTAAATGACAACAGATTTAAGAAATTAACATGAAAGGAATCCAACAGGGACCTTTCATAACCCCAACGCTCCGGGAAAAGACTGTGCAGGGAATTTTCTGGCCATGCTGGGACATTCCCAAGCAGGCTTCTCACACCCAACTTAAACCATAAATGTAAAGATAAGGCAAAAGGTCGCCAGCTACTTGCTAAAACATAATAATTTCAACACATCTTTAGAATCTACCAATTTCAAAGAGAAAAACAAACAATCTGTGACACCTATTTAAAAGATACTGTAGACCTAATTCTGTCAGCAAGTAAAAACAATGGTTCCTGTGTCATTAATACGAAAATAATTTCTGGTTTTTACCCTTATGGAGTTCACCAGTATTTGCTCATTGCAAGAGCCAACTGATCACAGGAAAATTTATGACTGTTTATTAACAAGTAAAATTTGTGAAAATAGCGAAGGTGCCACAGCAACTTAAAAAAAACATGAAAATAACAACAGTATTATAAAGCAGAACATTACAATGCACAATCCGCAAAAGCAAAAAAAAAAAAAAAAAGAAAAGATAAGAGAAAAAACATGTTTTACAAAGTGGTTATCGCAGAAAAATTCTATATCTTATAAAACCAATAAATTGTAGAATTAAAATAACTTTGTGCCACTAATTTAATCACTCTACTATATTTCAGTTAGCAAACAATGATCACTGTGTCATTATACCGAAACTACAACTAATTATGTGATTGTTACCCTTAAGGGGTTCCTCACTATAAATATGTCCCATGCAAAGGCTAATCGATCACTGTCCAATGAGCATGAATAGCTATCTGACTGATAAACGAAGCAATGCCACAGGAATGAATTTACGAAACAAAATATCACAAATCTAATACATCACACAAGAACAAACATTGAGAAATAAAACAGGTCTGAAAGTACAATAGTCAACGTCTAAAAAAAACACTAATAAATAAAACACCTGCAAAATACAAGAGTCAGTCTAATAAAAAGAACAGCAATAAATCGAACCCCTGCAAAATACACGATCAAAGTTTCTCTGAAAGAACACACGTATATGTATTGGACTAAGAACCGTATAATCACTGTTCGCTGGCACACTCAGTGTTCCACTGTTCCGAGGCACAATATAAGGGGAGGGGGGGGGGGGGGTCGTCGCCGCAGCTGTCGGTAGGGACTTTTGTCCATCCGTTGCGTGCAATCCCGCCGTCTCTGCCCTCTCTTGAAGTTTCTCTTGGTGGCCCGTGTCACGTACATCTCGATTTGGTTCCATGTTTGTGTTGTCAAATTCGTGCAGTATCCTCGGTTGACACGCCAGGTTGATATTCCTGCGCAAGGATGACACTTAATGGCTCTTCTTTGTGCCACACTTAGCTACCAGAGGACATCGAACTATGATTTGCTGTCGCTTGACAGTGGGCATCCACCAGGAAATATTGATAGTCGTCGTGAAGCCTGCAAGTTTCTCTGGACAGTACCTGTCAAAAGGCTCCACGCCCCTTTATCCCCTGTCTTCTGTCGTTTCACCGCGGCCGTCTCGTCATGGTCGCGTGCGTGTGGTGCGTTGCCAGCAGATGGATTTCCGCGCGGTGGACCGCTCGGCCATCTCAGGTCATCGCCTTGCTCCGGGTGCGAGGGAAAGTGTTTGCCCCGCAGCCCTTCTTTTGTTGTCGACCGCTCCCGAAGTGGCCCGGTTGACAGTGTGTCCTGCTGGGAAACCGGCCTGTTTACAACTAGTCCTCCTCCCCGCTACTCCCGCTGTCTCGTAAGAGTTTAGCCAGTTCGCTTTCACGTTCTCAACTGCATTTACAGAAATTGTTCATCATAGTTATGTGATTACTAAATGTCATACATAATACCACTTAGTATTGTCTTTCACAATTTTTGAGAACAAAAGTGAGACTTAATTTTTTTAATAAAAAAGTTAGATGAATCGACAATATAAAAATAAAAGTTAAATGACTTGACAATATAAAAAATAAAAGTGAAATGATTTGACAGTATAAAAATAAAAATTAAATGAACTGACAATATAATATCTAAATCCACATCTCTAATGTGGTTCACTTGCATTTTAATAAATCAAATGCTACTCATTAATTCACTAAAATGAATAGGATTATGCCTTGTGCAAGTATAGGTCAGGAGAGCATTGGTTTCACATGTTATTTACACACACACACATGCACACCTGTTGTCTATACTACAAACTAACTACCCATAAACATGTATTACTCAAAATTCTACTTCAATCCACTACTAGTTAATCCAGCAAGCTACTTCAATGCTACTTCAACACAGTGTTTATACCACTACAACATTGTTCTAATTCGTCCTCTTCTTGACGCTAGTGGCGTATGTCTTGTCACACGATAAATATGGAGAAACTTTCCTTAAACATACATAGTAAAAAGAACAATGGTTATTTACACGCCAAAACATTTGTACCAATTGACGCACCTGATACGAGACTCGCAATTATACATTTATCATACTCATATGTCTACACATAAAACAGTAAGACAATTTCATCTGAAATTATGTTATCATAAGAATTAATCACACAGATGACTCTGAGAAGGGTAAAAATAAATTCATTATACAGGTTATACTACATTTTCTTACCCATTTCGTTCTTTCTTTAAGTTACTTTTCGCTCCCAAATCAGTTATTTCGCCTGTGGCGGTCATTCTGGATTCATTTCTCATGAATGGCAAAATTGTGGTCACCTCTATTCTGTAAAACAGTATCATCTTAACATATTGAACTTACAACAGACACAAAAGATCCGAATCCTCCTGTAGTTTAAATGACAAATGTTTTGCTTCATCCTTATTACCTTAAACCAAGCTTTCCTTCGGTCCCATAATCAAAATTATTTAATCTTCCTCTACCTTCAAGAGGGAAATTTCCTCAGTACAAATCATATAGGCTGCAGGGCATCCCGCACCAGCGAAAACAGTAAACTGTAATGCTCACAGCATCAGCCAAACACATAAACGTCGCTTTTCTGGGACAAGTATTAACGCAGAATAATTTTTTTTAGGCTCTGGCTCAGCATCAATCAAGACTACAAAAAGGATCCATATTTCCGTTCCATTCTCCATTTGCTGAAAAACTGCTCGTATTTGACTACCACAACAATATTTCCGGGCGACGTAAATTACACAAACCACAATTCTTCTCTCTCTTTGAAGGGAATTAATATACTTACGAAATCCACACTTTACGTACTCAGCTACAAAGAACAAAAAAGATATTACATCGATATTAACATATTAGCGCATATTGGGAAGCCATTGGTTAAACAATCGTATTATCGCATCCTGTTTTCAAGATTCCAAACTTACTCACTCCTTTCTCAGAGTTCTCCTATCTTAAAATATTCATACAGTACGCATACTATAGTAAGAGATCCTCATTTATACTGACAGATATAGAATAGTAATAGATAGATAGTAGCACTGAAAGCAGAAAATCGGAAGCAAGCAGCTGGGGACCTGGGTTTGCCAGACCCATAATACCCACAGATCGGCTATTCCCCTGAGTCTTGCATTAATTCAACACAGATCTTGCTTCTCTCAGAAGCGACTCTTTTCAATTTACACAAAAAAAACCATCAACAGCATTTCAGTCTTTCACAAAGAAACCTTTTATCTTCACATTTGAACCAACCTAAATACTAATTGCACAAGGAAAGAAAAAAAAACTAAAAACATCGCTTCAATCAATCACATAGAAACATCTTTATCATTATTTTTACCAACATATTATTCAAAATGCATACATCACAAATTTAAACTAATCAATTCTTTCTCCTTACCGTCCTCTCTATTTCTCACTGTCCTTTCTACTCATTTGCCATATCGCTCATTTGTTCCGATTGGGCGCCTTCTGCGCTGATCATTTGTCATTGCCGGTTTTGTTCATTTCCATTTGCTGGATTATGTCTAGGGTTGGCCGGCCGAATTTCAACATCATGTGGTGCCCCGCCTACAATCCTATTCCCACCGTGTTCATCGCAGTATCGATTCTGGTTGCCGTACGTCCTCGATCATTTCTGTTGTTCCACCTGTGTTCGCGACTGTTACCCCAGTTTCTATACGGCCAGTCCCGATTATTGTTCCATTCGCGTCGCGACGACCAGTCACGCCGTTGATTAGTACTACGGCCACGACTGCGATCGCGCTGCTGTGCCCCGTAATAACTTTGTGCCTGAAAGGCGGGCATTCTGCTGTATTACATTCCAACTCTTTGAGAAGTGTCTTAAACGTTTCCACGTCCTCTTTGCATCGTCCCGCAAGAATGACGTGGCGCAAGTGAATCGGCAATTTGGTGATGCATATCCTAATCAGTTCCGCAGGCCCGTATGGGTCGTATAAAAATTGATTTGCCTGCAGCATGTGGTCGAATAGGCGTGCTGGGCTGCCGAAACCCGACTGGTTCAAATTTGGCAGCATAATTATGCCATTCTTGACCTTATCTTGTGCCGCTTCCGACCAATAGGTGGACAGAAAGGCTTGTCGAAACTCCCGAGTGGAGTTGCAGTGACGCGCTGCCGACCTCATGTGAATCGCCGGTTCGCCTTCCAAATAGCCACACATATATTCTATCTTGTGTGAACTTGCCCAGTCGGGGGGGGGGAGACAGAATTCAAATTGCTCGAGCCATGCTCGTGGATGTATTGCTTTTTGCGAATTTCGAAATATCTCAAACTTTGTCACCGTAAGGAAATGTTTGAAATCAAATCCCCGCATATCCTCCCGGCGAGGCCCTTGAATGTTTCTATTTTTCTCATGTCTGCCCCTCAAAATACATTCTTCCCTGTCGTCAAAATCTCCCTTGTGGCCGTAGTCCCTCTCTGCACTGTTCGTACGGCTATTTTTAGTGCTATTGGCGAGTTCGGAATCACACCCAATGCGGCTTTCCAGATGCGGCACGCGTTCTTGTAATTCGCCTGCTACAGCTTTGTGCCGCCTATTCACTTCGAACTGTCCTTTCTGAAATCTAAGAAGCGAACGCACTTCTTTGTTCTCTGCGACCGCTACCTGTGTAGTATTGTTATTGCTCTCCATCACCTTCATCGTGCCTACGATGTCCGCTAATGCTGCAATCTTATCATGTATTTGTCTGTTGTCCTCCGCCCCAGTCTGCTTCAATTGTTCTATTTGCTGTTCGAGTGCGTGAATCGCTTGACTGTTGTCCGCTACTGTGTTGCTAACGGACGTGGGACAATGCGTTTCCACCTCCTGGACCCTCGAGAGTACCTGCTGGTGTTCTCTTTGGCATTCTTCTCTCAGCACTTGGAAATTCCTAAGTAGCTGTTCCTCTCTCTCTCTTTCGATTCCGTATCGCGACTCCACTTGCCCTTTTCTAAGGCATGCAGACGATCATCGATTTGTTCAAATGTACGGCCTAATTCTTTCATAATATCGCTTTTTATTTCACTTGCCAGATTGTTTACTCTTTGTGAGATATCGTCGGACACTCTCTGCATCGACTTGTCGACTTTATTTGTCTGCTGGATTTGTTTTTCGTCTATTTGTTCGCCTAGCTCGCGGATCGATTTATCAGATGAATCTTTTTGTTCTCAGAACGATTTTTCTGATTTCTCTGCGTTTTCTTTATTTTGTTGCAATAAGGCTTTCATGAGTTCTGCCAAATCAATTTGGTTAGTAGGAGGCAAATTAATTTCTGGCTCTCCTGTGAGCCCGTTCGTCCTGTTTTGCATTTCGTCTGAAGAATTCCCCCTTGCATTTTCGGAACCGTCCGACGCGTTAACATTCGAAATCAAATTATCCACTCGTTCCATGTTGCTTAAGTTGTTGGACCGCCTACTTTTAGCTTGGTCACGTGTCTGCATTCGTTCAATTTATACCCGGTACGCAACACACTAATCACAATAAATGTATCCCCCAAAAATTACGACAGTTACACGAAAGGTACCCAACCTAGTACGCACTTTTTCACACGCAAAACAAATTTTTATCTTTGATCGAAACAGTACAATTTACAAGCGAGAAAAAAACACACACACACATACACATATAACACACACAAATATAGAAAACAAAACAGAGAGACAAACAACATAACGCCGCTCAAAAACGCCGTGAATCATTTCAAAGTCTGCTCAGAAACAACGCAGCAGTTGTTTGAGCGCTGGACGGAAAAAAATTAAGATTATACAACGCTTGCAATCTAACGTTTCAGAGATTCCAGAGTCTAGCGGAATCACAGAGCAGGGTCGCCATGTGTAATGTTGTTGCATTAATTTGCTATGAAAGCGGTGCTGATGTTCAAGACCATAAAAGTGGGTTAAAACCTGTGAGCTGTCTCGGGAAGTTAACCTTGCATTACTGCGCAACTGTTTCACCAGGTATCCAGCATAGCTTGCCAAATTCGCAACCAGACTAACATTAATTATAATCTTTTAATCGTCATACGACAACTGGTGATATATAAAGAGAATTTAAATAAAAAGAAATAAATCAGTTTATATTTGGAAATTTATTTTAACATTGATCATTGAAATTTGAGCATATTAGACTTGATTCATAACTGAATTGGTGCCTTATTTAGGATTGTGAAAATATGAGTTTGTAATCTTACAGGACACATCGAATATGGAGCCAAGATTGGGAGACTGCATACAACACTGCATTCACAAAATAACACACGAAGAACGTTGAAACATATGCAAGAGGAAATTAACCACAACCAACCGATTCAATTCTCACCCGAAGAAGTTACGTATGTAGCGCAATCCTGTCCGTCATGTAATTACCACACTCTGGTATACTAAATTCATACTAACTCTCTGTGAAATCTTCCCAAAAAGAATAGCTGAGGACTACTTTGATAATTACACCACATGCTTCACGTGGTCAACTTGGTTTACTCAAGGAGTGTAACTCCACGATAATTTTGATAATTAAAATGAATTAGATCGAAAAGCAATTTACAAAAGAAAAACCTCGAACTGGTTACTATCGTCTTACTATTGACCTGACGGGTCAAACAATTGTATAAGCACGTGGTACTGGTCTCACAAAGTACACCCCACGTGGGTTGAACATAAAGAAAAGTTGCTATATTGAAAAATATTGTCAAGACGAGACGTTATAATCTCACGCACATTCGCATTTAAGATTGATGATCTTAGTTAGAGTTACTGATCAACACTTTACTCACAAAATAGTGACAAAGCAACTACCGGAATATATTCTGAACTTCACACTCGAATTACACTGCGTTGCAATTTAAGATAACATTAGATATTTTAGAGCTAAACCTGAAATAAAGGTGATTAAATTTTCAGTTAGGCTGAACTTAAGAAATCCATTGTCCTACGGACTTAGCAGACACGCGCTTAGCCGGAGATCTTACCACTTCAGACGCTCGCCGCGGACAAACTGACCTGCTGGGCTCCTACTGAGCGTGCTTCACAAATACAAACGGAAGTGACCAGAGAGGCAGCTCCCTATACCAACATGACAAGGGACGGACAGGACCATACTAAGAATAGAAACCTCTTTGCTTCTAGAAAGCATAACTACTTGTTCCGACGTTGGTCCTACTGTTCTCTAGCAGACAGGCTTGTCTGCTACCATCAAGCATGCAACTAGAAATACATTTGCTCATTCATTCTTTCACACAGAAGGGAAGGGGGATGACAGTATCTTATCATATACAGTATATAAAAGAAAGCAGATGTAGGTTCCGTATGAGACTGTGTGACATGAATTACATATAAACTGTGTTTTAAAGTGTAGTAGTGTGACAGATCGTTCTTGTTTATGTGTAAAAGTAACATGTTCCACTACACAGTCACCTGTCAGATAGTCAGAAACGCCACAGTACATGTAGAAGAGGAATTTATGCCGTAAATGACAACAGATTTAAGAAATCAACATGAAAGGAATCCAACAGAGACCTTTCAGAGTCTTCAGTGTGGAGAGGTCTTCTATTTCAGACTCCAGTCTGGAGAGGTCTTCTGTTTTAGACTCTCGTCTGGAGAGGTCTTCTTTTCCAGACTCCAGTCTGGAGGGATCTTCTGTTTCAGTCTCCAGATCCAGTGTGGATAGGTCTTCTGCTTCAGACTTTGGCCTAGAGAGGTCTTATGATTTAGACTCTGGTCTGATGATGGTTCTGGTCTTGACTCGTGTTTGAGTGGGTTGCTCTTCGGACACTTGTCCTGAGCATAACTTTGCACTAGCATTGGTCTTGATGGGGGCGCTTTTGATGAGGACTTAGCCGTACCTACAGTTTAGACTTTGGTCATCTCAGACAACTGACTGTGCCGAGGGCAATCTTATTCGTGATTGGTCTGCTGCTTTGACGTTTGATCAACTTGTGCGCACTGCTGTGTAAGTGAGTTAAATTGACAGGCGAACGGAAGTGTCACACTCTGGAATCTGCCGAGATTTTACGGCTCCATTAGAGAGTAATTACGGTTCTCCAACAGATCGCCAGCCGCGACTTTGCATATTTCGTGTCTGCGATCACAAATGACAGGCGTCGCACATCGCTGCTCTCCAGACGCTTGAACGTCTGCTCCAGCTTTTTATAGCAAACAGAATCACAGTCTCGCCTCTTGTTCTAAGTTGCACTGACGCAGTATAACTTCTGTGTGGAACAAATCCATCAAAGTATATTCAGTATTATATAATTACAGGCTGTGTTATCCATGTTCGGAGCCCAGAGTGAATAGTTCAGTCAGTCTTTGCCAACCAGTTGCGTCAGACTGTGTTGCCAACAGTTCACGTTTTAATTGTCATCACGCTTAATAGGTATTGTTTGTCCTGTTTTCTTAATCAATGAACTTGTGCAGTAACGTTTATAAAAGATCAAACCCGTGTTGATATATCAACCACTCATTAACAGTTGACTACCATAATGACAGGGCCATCATCTTATTAATATTATTTCAGCATTTATGTTCATTTGGACTGAGGTAAGTGTGATAACCTCGAATAGAGTCTAACAACAACAAACACAGTCGAAGGGTTAAATCAAATCAGCATATACATGGGCCAAGTAGTCAAGTGGAAGGCTTACTATTTCAAGCGATTGCTCTAAGGTCATAAAATCAGACACCTGTAACCTTTCAAACCATACTGCAAGTCCAGTGTAGTCAGTCATATTAGAATCATTCTCATAGCCATTACTTGAACAG
The DNA here is from genome assembly GCF_021461395.2 of Schistocerca americana. NCBI lineage: Eukaryota > Metazoa > Arthropoda > Insecta > Orthoptera > Acrididae > Schistocerca > Schistocerca americana. The sequence continues at coordinate 555,917,235 of NC_060124.1, read as the reverse complement.
TGGCTACATTTGCTTAGTTGTTCCAAATAAACCATTCTAATTTTTTTAGCTATGATTGGCAATTTCGGCATTTACACCTTTTTCAAACACTTGGAGTGGGTCCTTTATTATTGTATTACTAAAGGACCAAAATATAGCTGAAGCAATTATTAATATTCAAAATGAATACTCATAGTGGTGGTTGCCCACTTACAAGGTTGTCTGTACTTGGAGTAGGATGAAGTACAGGCGAAACTGCTTATCGTGTCATCATTTCTCCTCTGACGTAACGCGCCCTACATCAAATTCACATTGCAAGGACAATGCTACATTATGCTGTCCTCTGTACAAATGATCAGAAACAAAAAAAAAACAGTTAATTTTGTTGTCGTTTTCAATGTTGTCGCCGTGACTACATTACTTTTTCTAAAAAAGAAAATAAACCGTCTTCACCCAATAGTCCTGACTTTCATTTCAATATCGTTTCGAGCCATGGGGGCTTATCTTCAGGTGCGTCATCTGTTTACATTTTCCTTTTTTTGTCTCGTTAGCAGAGCATAGGTAATTACAAAGTGATATACTGTGCTGCAATGCAGCTACTGATTTATAAAAGTGAGATAAAAAGATAATTACTTAGATATTCCAGTTGTAGTTACATATTACTGAATATTTGTTCCACCTTTTATGCAAAACACCTTTGTTCTTGTTACACAAACATGTTTCGGCACCTCTGTGTCATCATCAGTGGTTTTGTTTGTTGAACAACTGTAAAAGTGAACCAGCTTTACGTTGTAACTCGTCTAACAAAGTTAGACCAGAAGACAATTTTTATTTGTTTTTGTTCTTCCACTAATTTTATATTGTATGGGTTTGCATTGCAGGACCATCTGTATGGTGTCCTGCACTGATAGGCCGTCATCTGCAAATCAAAGGAAATAAATGTAAATTTTATCAGCGAGCTAACATATTCCTTGATTTCTGAAAATGTGATTTTGGTGTGGCAAACTGTTTTGTTTATATATTTGCTATTACTCACGTCTTGTTGTGACTGATCCCTCTTTCACGTTCCGAGGGCAATTCACACACATATTAAATGTTCTTTGTGGATTTTTAATGTGTGTGTGTGTGCAGTGCCCTCGGATCGCGGAAGAAGAAGGATCAATCACAACAAAACGTGAGTAATAACAAATAAACATACAAAACTTTTACAACAGCACAATTAAGGTTTTCAGAAATCAAGGTATGTGTTAAGTCGCTGATAAAATTCACATTTACATCGTTTTTTTTCTGTAGATGTCAAGCTATCAGTGCAGGGCACCATACAGATGGTTCTGTAAAACCATAGAACATAAAATTATTTTCTGTGTACAATACAGTTGGCTATCATTAAGTGTGTGCGTGATCTGGCATTTGAAGACGCCAGTTCTCGAAATGCATCATTTACTGAATAAGAATCGTGATTAGTGACTCAAGGCGATTTGTTTTCTATTTTATAAAAAAAATTGCAGCGCGGGTTTATTAAAGTGCTTTCGAATGAACTACTGCTTCATTCTCCTGATGATGGCCAATGCTGAGCGAGACCGGCAATTTCTTGTTGATATATGTGACTGTGCCTGACAACAACCATTTTAAAGTACGGGTCGACAGACTATTTTCCTGAATTGAGTGCTTAGATACCCTTATGAGAGACAAGTCTAGGAGAAACTACTTTCACGTTGTGTGGTACGTGCTACGTTTATTATCTCAGTCTTTGAAATACTTCTCTCCTGACGTATGTCTGTAGTGTATCGTCTGCAGTTATTAGAGGGAAGCAATGTGATGTAGTTCAGAGAACTGATGTCATAGCTCAAGAAATCTGTGTGTACTGTACAGAATAGTCTTGACCAATAGGTCCTCTCCATTTCAGGACTCTGTGGACATCTTCCGCATGTTATCGTCCAAGGCGAACCTCCGTTACTTCCGAGAAAATCTGAGGGTGACGAATACCGCTGGCACTGACCACTGATTGTGTAAGTCCGCCCCGACACTGGTGAAATATTTCAACGACTCACCGTCAGCGACAGCCGTCAACTCTGGAGGTCGCTTAGAGTGCTGGATGGATTCAGCGAAGCGACGCTCAGTAATTATTATTTGTTGCTCCTTACATTCCATGGTAGGTGCGTAAAAATGCTACCATTACCAAGGTGACGCATGCGTGACATTGGGAAGTAGGAATATATAATGGATTACAAAGAAATAGACATCCTCATAGTCTACGGAGCATCCTCAGACGGATCTACTATCACAACAGTTGAAGGAAAATTAGACGTTCGGTGAAACACAATGTTGAAGCGAAACGAGGGAAAGCCTTCACTCTAGGAATATTATTTACTTTATGTTGTTTTTTTCTCTCAAAATCTAGGTAAAAGGTATGTCTCCTCTTCTCCTGAAAGAGGAATGAGTACGTTGTGCAACCGGTAGTGTAAATAAAGATTACTAGTTACGGAAGAAGTTCGTACTTTGCCAATCAGAAACCTTCCTGAACCGCAGTTGCAATGTGCAGATGAATACAGCGAAAGATGGCCGGAAATGCGTCAAATAAGTGGGATCAGTCGTGTCTTTTGTCGATCCGCGACATGCTGTTTCACCTGCGTATTCGCTTGATTGATGTCTGCAGTTAGCATGGACGGAGCACCTTCTACGTTAGTAAGCGAACATCCCAGCACCTTGTAGCTGAATAGACGTATATTACAGGATGCACCATGTCCACTGTGATGGAAACGTTCCTTCGGTTCATAATTCTGACACCAAGGTACTTTTCTTTCGAGTAAGGACGTTCTTACTGTGGTTCGAAGACTGGTTTGAAGCAGTTCCCGCCGGCCGCGGTGGTCTCGCGGTTAAGGCGCTCAGTCCGGAACCGCGCGACTGATACGGTCCCAGGTTCGAATCCTGCCTCGGGCATGGATGTGTGTGATGTCCTTAGGTTAGTTAGGTTTAAGTAGTTCTAAGTTCTAGGGGACTGATGACCACAGAAGTTAAGTCCCATAGTGCTCAGAGCCATTTTTTTTGAAGCAGTTCCCCATCCCAGTCTATTCTGCGTAAGTCCCCCCTATCTGTCCGACTACTACTTGCTGTCTGTATTAGAGCCTTCCCTGGGCCTCCCTGCGCAGTTTTTATTCCCCACATTTGTTCTATTACCAATCTGAAGATTACCTGTGGCCTCAGGATACGTCCTATCAACCGTTCCGTACTGTTAGTCATGTTTTGCCATATGTTTCTTTTCTTGCCATTCCTATTCAGTACCTCTCCATTAGTCATCAGAGCGACTCATTTAATCTTCATCATTGTTCTGTAACAACACATTCAAAAGCTTCTATCTCTTCTTGCCTGAACTGTTTATCGTCTACGTCTCACCTCCGTACAAGGTCACATTCGTTACAGCTTCGGAAAAGACTTCATAAAATTTAAGTTTATGTCCGATGTTAACAAATTTATCTTTTTCAGAAGTACTTTTCGTACCATTCCCAGCATGTATTTTGGATCCCCTCTTCAGACTGTCAGTTATTGTGTTTCCCAAATAGCAAAAGCCGTCTACTGCACTTAGTCTCTCATTCTCCAATCTAATATTTACATCATCGTCTGGTTTAGTCGATTACGTACCATTACTCTTCTCTTACTTTTGTTGTGATTCATCTGATAACTTTTCAAGACAATTCATTCAGTTAAACTGATCTTCCAAGACCTTTAACAACTCTGACAGAATTACAGTATCATCGGCAGACATAACAGCTTTTAATTCTTCTTCCTGAACTTTACCTCCCTCTTTAAGTTCCTCCTTGTTTACCTTCACCACTTTCTCAAGGCACAGGTGTAGTAACACTGGAGATAGACCACAACATTTTCTCATTCCCTTCTCAACAACTGCTTTCTTTTCATGCTCTTCGAGACTTGTAACTGCAATCTGGTTTTTGTATAAGCTGTATAACCTTTCGCTCCCTGTGTTTTACCCCTGCTACCTTCAAAATCTCAAAAACTGTAGTCCATCAGATATTGTCAGAAGATTTCTCTAAGTATATTAACCCTATAAAATATGTTGTTTAGCAGCCATCACACCATTTTTTTTAAGAAAAGTCATAGGTTCAGTTATCTGCCACGGCATCAACCAGTTGTTCCTTTCTTCTGTAACCAGTGTTTTGTAACCGCAACTTATTAAACAAATGATTCTGTAATATCCACACTTGAAGTAATTATTACAATAATAACATTATGCCGATCAAATAAAGACCTCAGTTAACTTTTTTGTGACATAGTCATTTCTGTTCGCCAGATTCGAGCGTTTCAAAAGGTCATCACCAAATCTAAAAATTTTGCCCATATTTTATTAATCACGATCGTCTGCTGATAATTCTTGTATATGTGTAAAAAAGTAGGACTCTCACACTGAGAGTTCCGTGCAAACTTAATTACGCATACGTATAGTTCATCCATCCTGGGAATGGAGAATCTCAACGATTTTAACCTTTTATCAATATCGATACTGGCAAGATATTGGTCGTGGGAATTTAAAGACGTATCTAGATCTCAGACTAGCCCGGACGTGCAAAGAGAGAAGACTTAATAAAACTTTTCTAACTTACTAAAATATAACTACAACTTACATTTTATGTTTGTATGCAACAATGCTCGTCTACAATGATTTGGACGGATGATGAATGCAATACATTCTCACATAGCCAAAGACATTTTTTCTACGATATATTTGTAATTTAACAAATTTCATACTTTTCACTTTACTATACTATGAAATCTTTCATGTCAATGGGAAATGGAATGGCTATAGCTTTTGATCAGTGAGTTTGCAAGAATCAAAATACCCCAACATACCTCTATATATATACTCCGCTAGCCACAAAGTGGTGTGTGGCGGAGGGCACAATTCGCGCCAAAGTCATATTCCCCCCCCCCCCCTCCCCCCCACTGTTCCACTCGCGGATCGCGCGAGGGAAAAACAACCGTCTGAACGCCTCAGTACGAGCTCTTATTTCCCTTATCTTTGAATAATGATCATTACGCGATTTGAAAGTTGGTGGTAATAATATATGCTCTACATCCTCGGTGAAGATCGGAATTTAGTGAGCAGCCCCTTCTGTTTAGCGCGTCGTCTATCTGCAAGTGTGCCCCACTTCAGCGCTCTCGCGATGGCTAAATGTACCAGTCACGAATCTTGCCACCCTTCTTTGGACCTTCTCAATTTCTTGAACCAGACGCAACGGGTAAGGGTCCCATACAGACAAACAGTACTCTAAGACTGGACGAACTGACGTATTGTAAGCTATTTCCTTTGTTGAAGGACTGCATCGCTTCAGGATTCAACCAATAAACCCCAATCTAGAGTTCGCCTTACCCGTTACTTGTGTAATCTGATCATTCCATTTGAGATCATTTCCAATAGTCACACCCAGATACTTGACTGATGTTACCGCTTCCAAAGACTCATCATTTATTTTGTACTCGTACATTAATGGGGATTTTCGCCTTGTTATACGCAGTGGGTTACACTTACTAATATTGAGAGATAACTGCCAGTCATTACACCACGCATTTATTTTCTGCAATTCCTCATTGATTTGTTCACAACTTTCGTGTGATACTACTTTCCTTTCCGACAGACAGTCTAAGGCCGCTGTCAGTACCATCAAGCAGATCGTTTACGTAAATCGTAAAAAGCAGAGGACCTATTACGCTACCCTGGGGCACACCTGAAGTTACTCTTGTTTCTGTTGAAGTTACCCCGTTCAGGTCGACATACTGCTCTCTGTATGTTAGAAAATTTTCTATCCAACCGCATATGTCACTGGATAGACCGCAAGCACGCACTTTTTGTAGCAAGCGACAGTGTGGAACTGAGTCGAACGCCTTTCGAAAGCCGAGAAATATGGCATCATCCTGGGAGCCGGCATCTAGAGCCCGTTGTATATCATGCACAAAGAGGGCATGATCGCTGTTTTCTAAAACCGTGCTGGTTGCTGCAGATGAGCTTCTCAGAGTCTAGAAAGATCATAATGTCTGAACACAAAATATGTTCCATGATTCTACAACAAATCCATGTCAGCGAAATTGGCCGGTAATTATGTGACCTAAATGACCGAATCTTTTGATTAGATGGACTTAGAAGATTAAATTGTTTACGCCACCAAGGGACCATAGACCTCAGCATATGATATAAATTTGAACTTGGTACGCCAACCTGTTCCAGATAAAAAGGGGTCTTTAAAGACGGACAAACAGACGAACAAAAAATGACAAATCATTTTTTGTGTGACATAATTACAAATTAACAATTTTCCGATTTTTTCTTTCACTTTTACTGTAGAACCTTGGTTGTTGCCGAATTGGTTAATGGGAAGCGCCCCATAGATATCGTCGAGTGGATTTTCGAGTAACAAAATATGTGATATACACGGCCGTATCGTTTAATTGTCTTCCCTTAGAAGCTTAAAATTTTTACACCGCCAAGGGAGCGTAAATCCCAAATGTGACATAAATTTGAACTTGATCCTTGTACTCTTTCCTGAGAAGAACTGTTCGCAACAGTCTCACAGACAGACAAATGGACAGACAACAAAGCGATCCTTTAAGGGCTCCGTTTCTACAGATCGAGGAACGGGACCCCAAAAACTACTTTCCAAGATGACATCGGTTATTAAAACTAGTTGTCGATAAATAGTATTCTCATTTCGGTGCTTTTTACCAGACTGAGTAGACTAGGTGTTTTTCAGTGGTACATCGGACATCTTGCTGTGCTGCTCCTGCAGTTTTTTTATGATGTTTCTTTCCGCCTTTACTTTTTGCCGACTTCGACTTCATATGTAGGAAATGGTAAAAAAAAGAGGGGAAAGTGTTCTGGATGTTTGTCTGGTTCATTTATTTGCTGCAGAATAAAAGATGGAGCCGTTGTCTGTTAGATGCATGTAGAATGCGCGTTGTTTGACACTACCTATCCAATACGGAGGTCTTACAACGAAACTAACATTCGTTAATGTTGTCAAATGAGTATTTTGCCCCGGCAGTGTAATGCAATCCACCGATACTTATTTCCTATTTACGTCTCAGCAGTATTTATGGCATGTTCGAGTAACAAAATATGTAACATACATTGCTGTATCATTTAATTGTCTTCACTTAGGAGCTTTACATTTTCACACCGCCAAGGAAGCGTGAAATACCTGGGCTAGCGGGACAGAGTAGATGAGGTTACACGTGTGTAAAGGGGCCAAAATAAGTTGCTGTCAGTTACACTCAACATATAAATTTTATTAGTTAAAACACACAATAACATAAGCAAGACTTAAAAACTCTCAAGCTTTTAACGAAAGAGCTGCTTTGATTTGATTTAAATCGGCTGAAAGTACATACGAAAATCCAGGGCCCAAGGCCTAAACAAGGAATTGGGGCACAGGAGTTCTTCTGGTTCGCTTCTTTAAAAAAAAAAAATTACTTCAATAGAAATAGGCTGAAGGCCACACATTAAGCAAGAACAGTGTTACGGCTTAAGGCCAAAACAAGAAAACGGCTGCAATTCTAGCCAAATTCAATGCACACAAGTTGTTGCTAGTGGGAATCTCACAGAAAGCAACAACCAGGATCAAACGAAGGGAAGTGATAGCAGTTGAGGCTTGACAGTAGGTTGAGTGAGCACTCAACTTTAGAGTCCAAGATCGGAGGGCGACGAACTTCGTAACCCTCGCAAGAAGCGCCTCACAAACTCCAACCGCGCGCGCACGCCGCCAGCGGCTCCGGCCCGACTCTGCGCGACAGGGACCTCCTCGCTGGTCTGCGCAACCGACCGACCGCCCAGGCCCGGATACGGTCAAGCGACCAAATATAAGTCGGTCGATGAGACGACCAACCGAATGACCAACCAACGGTCATCCCACTCCAATCTTCTTCCCTCAGACAATTCAAGTGTGTCGCCAGCGGTCGGCGAGCACTGGCTGTCCGCGCCTGACCGGCGCTTCGTCCCCGACTTCACTGCTGCTGTGTCGCCACTGCACTGCTGGTCCGTCTCCGACTGAGCTCCCCACTGAACTCTCTAGACACAATGACCTGGAAATACTATCGGTCGCTGTAGAGATGGCACGACAGTGCACTTACCTATAAGCGCTACTGCTGCCACTCACGGGCAGGTAAGGCAGGAAGTTAGTGACGCTAGTAAATGGCAGTACCGTAAGAGAAGATGACGAAGAATAAAAGGCATGAACACGAGCCGTGCATGGCCCAGAGCGTAGATCCCAATGCTCCGGAAAATGCCGTTCTTCGAAACATCCGAAAATACCCACCTGACCAGAAGGGTGCTAAAGAGCCTATGTGATGCAAAATTGACGACTAGATGTCACGACATACGGACACGACAGTGTAAAAGAAGGCGAGCAGCATGCGTTGTCAGCGGCTCTGGGACAGCAGAATGGCTCGGTCAGGATAGCACAGCGACTTTTAACCTGGACTTGTGTCACTGGATATCATCTGAGTGACGAATCGGTCTGGGACGTTTTAATCCTTCTAAATATGTCCAAATCGATTCTCGGTGATGTGACTGTGAAGCGGAAACCTGTCGGAACAACCGCAGCTAAACCGAGAGCAGACAAACATCATGGAGGAACAGTTCGAAGGTGTCGATAATTTGTATCAGCATGGCAGTGAGCCCTGCTGTAAAGCACCGTCTGTGAGGCAGTGGCTGGTTTGTGGGCAACAACATTCCTGAAATGGACCGGTCTGTCCTGAGTTCCGATCTACACACATCAAAAAATGTTTTGCATCACACCGTTTCCCACAACTCCTGAAGACAGACGTTGACTGTGGATATTGTATCACAGACACAGTCCTTTAGACCGTTTAGAGATGTCACTAAACCCGCCCAAAGATGTAAACAACCATGAACGAGCTGCGCTTATTAGATACAGGGGTCCGACAGCCGATCAGTTCCAGTCATTCCACCAGGAAGGGGTACCACAGCTCGTGTTGTCTGTAGTTCAACCATGCCAAAGGGTCAATACCGCGGTTCGATCGCGTCTGCATTGTTACTTTGTGCCAGGAATGCCTCTCAACAAGGGAAGTGTCCAGGCATCTCGGGGTGAACCAAAACGATATTCTTCGGATATGGAGGAGTTACATAGAGACAGGAAGTGTCAATGACATGCCTCGTTCAGACCGCCCAAGGACTACTACTGCAATGGATGACCGTTACCTACGGATTATGGCTCGGACGAAACCTGACAGCAAAGCCACCATGTTGAATAATGTTTTTCGTGTAGCCACAGGACGTCGTGTTACGACTCAAACTGTGCGCAATACAGTGCATGATGCGCAACTTCACTCCCGACGTACATGGCGAGGTCCATGTTTCCAACCACGAAACCATGCAGTGCGGTACAGAAGGGCCCAACAATATGCCGAATGGACCGCTCAGGATTGGCATCACGTTCTCTTCGCGGATGAGAGTCGCATGTGCCTTCAAACAAACAATCGTTGGAGATGTGTTTGGAGGCAACCCGGTCAGGCTGAACGCCTTAGACACACGGTCCAACGGGTGCAGCAAGATGGAGGTTCTCTGCTGTTTTGGGATTGCATTATGTGGGGCCGACGTACGCCGCTGGTGTTTATGGAAGGCGCCGTAACGGCTGTACGATACGTGAGTGCCATCCTCCGACCGATAGTACAATCATATCGGCAGAATATTGGCGAGGCATTCGTCTTCATGGACGACAATTCACGTCCTCATCGTACACATCTTGTGAATGACTTCCTTCAGGATAAGGACATCGCTCGATAGGAGTGGCGAGCATGTTCTCCATACATGAACCCTATCAAACATGCCTATGATAGATTGACAAGGGCTGTTTATGGACGACGTGAACCACCAACCACTCTGATGGATCTACGCTGAATCGCCGTTGAGAAATGGGACAATCTAGACCAACCAACAGTATCTTGATGAACTTCTGGATAGTATGCCACGAAGAATACAGGCATGCATCAACGCAGGAGGACTTGCTACTGGGTATCAGAGGTACTGGTGTGTACCATCATCTCTGAAGGTCTCGCTGTTGTTGGTACCACTTTCAATGAGTGGTTTTCATGAGCAATAAAATAGGGAGGAAATAATGTTTACGTTGATCTCTATTCCAATTTTCTGTACTGGACCCGAGGAGATGCAAAACCTTTTTTGGAGTGTGTAAATGCAGTTATTAGTCAGAACGTCGATGCTGCTCCAGACCCTCGCGCCCAACATCACTACCTTCTCTGGTTTCGGCTGTTGAGGAAGACTGGGCTAATAGGCTGCCATTCTTCTAAAAGACATTCCAACACATTCCCAGTAGATTTCAATCCGTCATTAAAGTGAAGGATGGACAATCCCATGTTAACGTCGACTAATGTAATATCCGGATACCTTTGATCAGCTAGAGTATGTTTATATAATGATGCACTCATCTCAGATTACAGCACCTGATACATGTGAGCACTAACTTATAGTTCATTATCCTTAGACATGCGGCACATGCAGAGTTCGGTGATCGTAGGACAAGAGGGAGTGGGGGGGGGGGGGGGGCGGTTCACTGACGGTATATACGGTGTCGGCAGAACACGAAACAAATGAAGTGAAGCTAGACGTTCTCAACCGTGCGCGGTTTTGCAAATAGAAAAAGCAGCCATACGGAACTGGTAATGTTCATAATTCGTGATCTACCTCACTGAAGCTAAATATTCTACTCAGACCAACAGAAGAAACTGAAGAATTATTGTTGAAGCTTAGCAATGCTAGCTGTTGTTGTTGTTGTTGTGGTCTTCAGTCTTGAGAATGATTTGATGCAGCTCTCCATGCTACTCTATCCTGTGCAAGCTTCTTCATCTCCCAGTAACTACTGCAACCTACATCCTTCTGAATCTGCATAGTGTATTCATTTCTTGGTCTCCCTCTACGATTTTTACCCTCCACGCTGCCCTCCAATACTAAATTGGTGATCCCTTCATGCCTCAGAAAATGTCCTACCAACCGATCCCTTCTTCTGGTCAAGTTGTGCCACAAACTTCTCTTCTCCCCAGTCCTATTCAATACTTCCTCATTAGTTACGTGATCTACCCACCTTATCTTCAGCATTCTTCCGTAGCACCACATTTCGAAAGCTCCTATTCTCTTCTTGTCCAAACTATTTTTCGTCCATGTTTCACTTACATACATGGCTACACTCCATAAAAATACTTTCTGAAATGACTTCCTGACACTTAAATCTATACTCGATGTTAACAAATTTCTCTTCTTGAGAAACGCTTTCCTTGCCATTGCCAGTCTACATTTTATATCCTCTCTACTTCGACCATCATCAGTTATTTTGCTCCCCAAATAGCAAAACTCGTTTACTACTTTAAGTGTCTCATATCCTAATCTAATTCCCTCAGCATCACTCGACTTAATTCGAGTACATTCCATTATCCTCGTTTTGCTTTTGTTGATGTTCATCTTATATCCTCCTTTCAAGACACTGTCCATTCCATTCAACTACTCTTCCAAGTCTTTTGCTGTCTCTGACAGAATTACAATGTCATCGGCGAACCTCAAAGTTTTTATTTCTTCTCCATGGATTTTAATACCTACTCCGAATTTTTCTTTTGTTTCCTTTACTGCTTGCTCAATATACAGATTGAACAACATCGGGGAGAGGCTTCAACCCTGTCTCACTCCCTTCCCAACCACTGCTTTCCTTTCATGTCCCTCGACTCTTATAACTGCCATCTGGTTTCTGTACAAATTGTAAATAGCCTTTCGCTCCCTGTATTTTACCCCTGCCACCTTCAGAATTTGAAAGAGTATTCCAGTCAACATTGTCAAAAGCTTTCTCTAAGTCTACAAATGCTAGAAACGTAGGTTTGTCTTTCCTTAATCTTTCTTCTAAGATAAGTCGTAAGGTCAGTATTAACTCATGTGTTCCAACATTGCTACGGAATCCAAACTGATCTTCCCCGAGGTCCGCTTCTACTAGTTTTTCCATTCGTCTGTAAAGAATTCGTGTTAGTATTTTGCAGCTGTGACTTATTAAACTGATAGTTCGGTAATTTTCACATCTGTCAACACCTGCTTTCTTTGGGATTGGAATTATTATATTCTTCTTGAAGTCTGAGGGTATTTCGCCTGTTTCATACATCTTGCTAGCTATAGGTCAAAAATTAAAGAATCGGAAACTGCCAAACACCAAGTCCCTCCAAGTCTTCTTCACATTACAAATACTTTACCAACGCGACTAAACGTCACCCATTCTGGCTTGGGTACCTCTCAGAAATGCGTCTCGTCCAGCAGACCTCTCCTGTCCCCATTAGCATCTCGCAGCTTATACTTATCCCACATTTTGAGGCTCCAACCGTCAGTTCTAGAGTCGAACAGCTGTCGGAATCGCTGGAAATACAGTCGTATGCAGTCTAATTTCGCTCGCCCTACCCTTCAATCAGCATGTCTACCTGGATTTTAATACCCACCATGTGATTTGGGGGTTTCTGCTAATGATGAAAAATGCAAGACACAATTGAAATGGATAGGGCAGATCTGCATCTACATCAACATTTTGCAATTCAGAATTACGAGCCTGGCAAATGGTTCATCGAACCACTTTCAAGCTAACGTTCCACTCTTGCTTGAACAGCGCTTGGGAAAAAACGGACATTTAAATCTTTTCGTACGAGCTTTGTGAGCCGTGGCGAGCTGGCGCCAGTGTTATTTTGTTTATGTATCGTTGAGATCGATCGTGGTTGAGCTAAGCTATCTTTGCTTTTCGCGTGTCCTATTTTCCGGGTTGGCGGGATAAGGGATAGGGTTGTTAGCCTTCGACGGGTAACCGTCTAGATCTCGTGACATTCGCTGGGAGACGAGTGTCAACGCCTGCCGAACGAGCGTGATGACCGTTATATGTTGTGGTGTGAAATTGGTCGGGCGTTTTGGCGACACGGGCAGCTTGGAAATACAAGTTCTGTGACTTCGCTGGGAGCAAAATTTGTAGTGAAGCGGTGAAGCTGTGGAACCCGCTCCGTCGTTTTGTGTACGTCATATGAAGTAATTGGTCGTAATTGTGTTTTGTTGAGCGACGCATTCAGAGGCAAAATGGCTCTGAGCACTATGGGACTTAACATCTATGGTCATCAGTCCCCTAGAACTTAGAACTACTTAAACGTAACTAACCTAAGGACAGCACACAACACCCAGCCATCACGAGGCAGAGAAAATCCCTGACCCCGCTGGGAATCGAACCCGGGAACCCGGGCGTGGGAAGCGAGAACGCTACCGCACGACCACGAGATGCGGGCGCATTCAGAGACATTTAAATTTTATTATTATGGTGAGACTTTCATAGTCTAATTTTAAGTTGGTGTGGAAGAGTTCAGTTGGCCTAGTTAAATGGTGGCCGTTATATGAAGGTTTTCTCAGAAGTTTTACTAGTGATCTGTGTTTCTTGTAATCAAACGACGTTATGTTGGCGTTTTCAAATCCTGCACTCTATTGATACAGTTGTCCATGTGTAAAATGCTTACGGTCAAAGCTGCGAATTTGTCAGTAGTGTAACTTCTTCCTTTACACGCTCAGCCATATATCTAGTCAAAGGTTCTGCCTAGTGTTTCTATGTTTCAGAGTTATTGGAATGCCTTTGTGATTCCCGCTAAAACCTTTGACTGTGCCAGCGCCTAGGAGGGGAGTGACATGTCGTCAGAGGTCTAGGCCTGGCAGTGTTTAAGAACTTCCGAAGTTTAGTATTTATCTTCCTTCCACCAAGGCGGGTTAAGCTGGTAGGTAAATAAACACATATTGTATGTAACCTGTTCTTATGCGAAACTGCTTCCTTAAATATTAGCGACTGGCAGCTGGCTAAACTTTAAACTGCATAGCATCTGCTGAGTTCCTTGCGCAGCTCTTTCTAGTAGTCTTTTATTAACACGTCTGAGCACAGGAACATTAATTTTTGAAGATCAGTGTTTCTACTGTAGTTTTCTATGTAAGTGGTTCTGTCATGTTATGTTATTGTATCTTAGCTTGGCACTAGTGTTGAAGTGTCATTAAGTCACCTTTATCGGTAACTGTTTTCATTATATGTGTTTTGAGGCAAATCCTATATGGGAGTTTTAATTTCTGACGTTTGTCAGTAATTCTGTTTTCTTAATAAGGGAAAATGAAGCGGGGGGTATTAGTGCCCGGCAACGTTAAGTTTGTAATTGACCTTTTAACAAGTGCTTCTTTAACGGATTGAAATGGTAAGTTTATAAGGGTATTTTAGTGAAGAATGTTGAGTGTGGCCATCTTAATGTAATAACTGGTTTTAAGAAGTTTGATGAAGTGGCTATGTGAAGTAATAGGTAACTGCTATGCTTAAGGTTCCTGTAAATACCTGACACATTTAACTTTTCAATCTGTATATTGAGCAAGCAGTAAAGGAAACAAAAGAGAAATTCGGAGTAGGTATTCATGGAGAAGAAATAAAAACTTTGAGGTTCGCCGATGACATTGTAATTCTGTCAGAGACAGCAAAGGACTTGGAAGAGCAGTTGAACGGAATGGACAGTGTCTTGAAAGGAGGATATAAGATGAACATCAACAAAAGCAAAACGAGGATAATGGAATGTAGTCAAATTAAATCGGGTGATGCTGAGGGGATTAGATTAGGAAATGAGACACTTAAAGTAGTAAAGCAGTTTTGCTATTTAGGGAGTAAAATAACTGATGATGGTCGAAGTAGAGAGGATATAAAATGTAGACTGGCAATGGCAAGGAAATCGTTTCTGAAGAAGAGAAATTTGTTAACATCGAGTATAGATTTAAGTGTCAGGAAGTCGTTTCTGAAAGTATTTGTATGGAGTGTAGCCATGTATGGAAGTGAAACATGGACGATAACCAGTTTGGACAAGAAGAGAATAGAACCTTTCGAAATGTGGTGCTACAGAAGAATGCTGAAGATAAGGTGGGTAGATCACGTAACTAATGAGGAAGTATTGAATAGGATTGGGGAGAAGAGAAGTTTGTGGCACAACTTGACCAGAAGAAGGGATCGGTTGGTAGGACATGTTTTGAGGCATCAAGGGATCACAAATTTATCATTGGAGGGCAGCGTGGAGGGTAGAAATCGCAGAGGGAGACCAAGAGATCAATACACTAAGCAGATTCAGAAGGATGTAGGTTGCAGTAGGTACTGGGAGATGAAGAAGCTTGCACAGGATAGAGTAGCATGGAGAGCTGCATCAAACCAGTCTCAGGACTGAAGACCACAACAACAACAACAACATTTAGCTTTTATAACTTTCTCTTAAGAGACTGTTCATTTGAGCACTGAGTACGTTAGGTTTCTCATTGTATTTGCAAAGCTTTATCTAGTGGCTCGTCCACAATTTGTAATTGTCAAATTCCTTTAAAGGCGTAATGTCAATAAACTGTCTTAATTATAAATAGTGAGTACCAACCATGATTCCATCCCACTTTCTCTTTTATGGTATCTAAGATGTGGTGGGTAAGTGTGGTACGAAAAGCGATCCACGTACCACTTTATTGCGATGATCATTTCTCTCACTTCCCATTCGAAGGAGAAAATTGGTGTTTAAAATTTCTTGGGAAAATGCTGCCCCCTTTGCTTTACTTGTTGCCACTCAAATTCGCATACCTTACCCGCGATACTCTTTCCCTTATGTCACAATAACACAAACCGGGCTGCCCTTCTTTCTAGTCGTTCGATGTTTTCCGTCAATCTTCTTTGATGTGGACCCCACACAGTGCAGCAATACTCCAGAAGAGGACGGACAACCCCAGTGCAGCCAGTCTTTTCAATCGCATCTTCTAAGTGTTCTCTCAATAAGACGCAGTCTTTGGTTTGCTTTCCCCACAACATTATCCATGTGATCTTTCCAGTTTAAGTTATTCGTAATTGTAATCCCCGAGCATTTAATTGATTTCACAGCCTTTAGATTCGTATGATTCATGTTGTTGTTGTTGCTGTTGTGGTCTTCAGTCCTGAGACTGGTTTGATGCAGCTCTCCATGCTACTCTATCCTGTGCAAGCTTCTTCATCTCCCAGTACCTACTGCAACCTACATCCTTCTGAATCTGCTTAGTGTATTCATCTCTTGGTCTCCCTCTACGATTTTTACCCTCCATGCTGCCCTCCAATGCTAAATTTGTGATCCCTTGATGCCTCAAAACATGCCTTACCAACCGATCCCTTCTGCTAGTCAAGTTGTGCCACAAACTTCTCTTCTCCCCAATCCTATTCAATACCTCCTCATTAGTTACGTGATCTACCCACCTTATCTTCAGCATTCTTCTGTAGCACCACATTTCGAAAGCTTCTATTCTCTTCTTGTCCAAACTAGTTATCGTCCATGTTTCACTTACATACATGGCTACACTCCATACAAATACTTTCAGAAACGACTTCCTGACACTTAAATCTATACTCGATGTTAACAAATTTCTCTTCTTCAGAAACGATTTCCTTGCCATTGCCAGTCTACATTTTATATCCTCTTTACTTCGACCATCATCAGTTATTTTACTCCATAAATAGCAAAACTCCTTTACTACTTTAAGTGTCTCATTTCCTAATCTAATTCCCTCAGCGTCACCCGATTTAATTTGACTACATTCCATTATCCTCGTTTTGCTTTTGTTGATGTTCATCTTATATCCTCCTTTCAAGACACTGTCCATTCCGTTCAACTGCTCTTCCATGTCCTCTGCTGTCTCTGACAGAATTACAATGTCACCGGCGAACCTCAAAGTTTTTACTTCTTCTCCATGAATATTAATTCCTACTCCGAATTTTTCTTTTGTTTCCTTTACTGCTTGCTCAATATACAGATTGAATAACAGCGGGGAGAGGCTACAACCCTGTCTCACTCCTTTCCCAACCACTGCTTCCCTTTCATGCCCCTCGACTCTTATAACTGCCATCTGATTTCTGTACAAATTGTAAATAGCCTTTCCCTCCCTGTATTTTATACCTGCCACCTTCAGAATTTGAAAGAGAGTATTCCAGTTAACATTGTCAAAAGCTTTCTCTAAGTCTACAAATGCTAGAAACGTAGGTTTGCCTTTTCTTAATCTTTCTTCTAAGATAAGTCGTAAGGTCAGTATTGCCTCACGTGTTCCAACATTTCTACGAAATCCAAACTGATCTTCCCCGATGTCCGCTTCTACCAGTTTTTCCATTCGTCTGTAAAGAATTCGCGTTAGTATTTTGCAGCTGTGACTTATTAAACTGATAGTTCGGTAATTTTCACATCTGTCAACACCTGCTTTCTTTGGGATTGGAATTATTATATTCTTCTTGAAGTCTGAGGGTATTTCGCCTGTCTCATACATCTTGCTCACCAGATGGTAGAGTTTTGTCATGACTGGCTCTCCCAAGGCCATCAGTAGTTCTAATGGAATGTTGTCTACTCCCGGGGCCTTGTTTCGACTCAGGTCTTTCAGTGCTCTGTCAAACTCTTCACGCAGTATCTTATCTCCCATTTCGTCTTCATCTACATCCTCTTCCATTTCCATAATATTGTCCTCAAGTACATCGCCCTTGTATAAACCCTCTATATACTCCTTCCACCTTTCTGCCTTCCCGTCTTTGCTTAGAACTGGGTTGCCATCTGAGCTCTTAATATTCATACAAGTGGTTCTCTTCTCTCCAAAGGTCTCTTTAATTTTCCTGTAGGCAGTATCTATCTTATCCCTAGTGAGACAAGCCTCTACATCCTTGCATTTGTCCTGCAGCCATCCCTGCTTAGCCATTTTGCACTTCCTGTCGATCTCATTTTTGAGACGTTTGTATTCCTTTTCATGGTGGAACCGAAATGCAGCGGAGTCCTTTCGGCGCTCATATGGATAACTTCACATTTTCCATTATTTAGAATCAATTGCCAGTTTTCGCAACATACAGATACCTTGTCTGCATCATTTCTCAATTCGTTCTGATAATCAGATAGCTTTATTAGCCGGTAAACGACAGCGATATCTGCAAACAATCGGAGAGGTCTGCCCATATTGTCTCCTCGATCGTTTATACATGTCGGGAACAGCAGAGGGCCTTTGACACTTCCATGGGGAACGCCATATATCACTTCTGTTTTACTCGATGACTTTCCATCAATTTCTACGAACTGTGACCTCTCTGACAGCAAACGACGAATCTATTAGCAAAGCTGAGACGGTACTGCGCAGGCTCGCAGTCTGATCAGAAGTCGTTCGTGAAGAACGGTGTCGAAAGCCATTTGGAAACTAAAACATGTGAAATGAATTTGAGACCCGCTGTCGCTAACACTCATTACTTTATGTGAGTAAAGAGTTAGTTGTCTGACAAGGACGATATTTTCTGAATCCGTGTTGCCTATTTGTTAATAAATATCAAATGGTTCAAATGGCTCTGAGCACTATGGGACTTAACATCTATGGTCATCAGTCCCCTAGAACTTAGAACTACTCAAACCTAACTAACCTAAGGACATCACACAATACCCAGTCATCACGAGGCAGATAAAATCCCTGACCCCGCCGGGAATCGAATCCGGGAACCCGGGCGTGGGAAGCGAGAACGCTACCGCACGACCACGAGCTGCAGACTAATAAATATCTTCGGGATAATTCGTAATGTAGGACCTTCCTCTGGATTTCGATGCCAAGAATAGAAAAATGTTTCATTTAGCTCACTGACAAAGTTCTACAACTACTGACTTTTATGTCGTCTTCACAGGTGTGATTCAGATTCAACTGCCTCACTCCAGAATATTCTGTCAGAATTGTCCCATAGGCAACACCGCATACAGCTGTCAGCAATTGGAACCAACCAGGTACCACAGTGGACCTTCAGAAAGGCGAACTGGGTGTGTTACTCTAAAGATATCGACTTACGCTTCATTAAACCCAGTTCAGAAAACTAAAAAATGTTTTTCTGGCACAGAGACTGCAACAGCCAAACGTAACATACCTTATGGAACCCAGAAAGAGTAAATCTTGCGACGAAGTGTCCAGGGTAGGTACTTTTCTCAGGAATATGACTGAACGCTAAATGATCAACTAAGCCACCAACAACTGCAGTCAGTTACTATGGAAATAAGAGAAAGACGGGAAACCACTGTAGATCATCTAGATTTCATCTACTAGAGTAGAAAAGAATGGCCGCTACTGAGACAGCGACAACCACGCTAAACAGCCATCCAAAGACACTCCCATCGTAATGAGAAAGGAAATTAAACATCGCTCAGAAAAGGCCCCAGTTGACCAGATATATACGAAAACATTCAAGGAAGAACTGAAGAGAACAGACGGCGTACTGCGAACCTATTTGATATGCACCTGTTACTAAATAAGGAAAGAACTACGCTGTAAATTCACTGGAAATGAAAAAGGCAGCCGGACTGGATCGTGAGTTTATAAAACATCTGGTAAAAGCTAGCGGAGACTAGCTTCAACGCTTCTGCAATGACAGCGTAGAAGCGAAGCAATTCTAAAACGGGTGGGTGGTTCATCCAGCCCCTGAAGCAGATGGCTGTTTTCAGTGCAAACATGTGGTCGGCGGCCGTAGAGGCGAGTGGTGGTGCGTCCACCCACGCTACACACACGCCACCACGCGTACTGCCCAGATGTGGTGGGCGTCGAGCCCCGGGCTTCAACTGTAAACAGGTAACTCATTACCGAGTTCGGGGAAACGGCGGAAACCACTAATTAAACGCACGTCAAGAGCCCTAGTGGGTCAAAACGCATTCATTACGACAGTTCACCATTATCCTCATGCTCTGACGCCACACGCCCACACAGAGAACGTTCTAATGTTTCATTTCCGTATCAGAGGATCGACGTATTGTTTATTAAGGAGGAAAAAATAAACAAAAATTTATTTCAGTATCCCAAAAACTGTCAGTGCTGACAGTGGAATGTTAACAACAGATCTAGCTATTGTTTATTAAGGAGAAAAAAAAATAAACAAAAATTTATTTCAGTATCCCAAAAACTGTCAGTGCTGACAGTGGAATGTTAACAACAGATCTAGGTTTACAGTAAGGATGCAGTGCATCTCAGATACTTTGTAACACCCATGTTGACGATGTGCTGAGATAATGGCTAAAAGAAACAGATATTTTCTTCTGTAACTTATCCAATGAAATAAAAAGCCATTTACAAATTAATTACGACTGGCAATAAGTGTAACTTAACGCACTCGGCACAGAAAACAAAAGCCGGGCTTTTAAAGATCAACACCTGGTCCTAAGCAAAATAATAGTAAACGGCCAGAAAAGAGAGAGGGAGAATGAGTTCCTTCACAAACACAATAGACATATCGAAAAATATTTAAAGATTCAATTACATTAATGGTGCCTAATACAGAACACTGAAAAAAAGAGACAGGAGAGAAATCGTAATGAAGTATTACAAGGCAATGACAAAAGAATGTATATTTAATGGCAGTGAGACTTGGGCAATAACAGCTGGAAATCAATGAAAGATGCAAGCTAAGGAAGTAACGTTTACAAGATCAACAGGCTATGCGCTGTCCCATATGATGAGGATTACAACGACCAGACAAGAACTAGAAATTAAAAACCATAAATGCATAAATGAATTTGGAGATAACTGGAGACATAATGTCAGAACAATAAATGAAAATAGATTACCCGAAGTAATATTGAATTCTAGTCAAACAGGGAAACGATAAATAGGTAGACCAAGAAAGAGGTGCTCCTGGTTGCCCAGTTTAACGAAACCGCAAAAGGTCAAGAAAAAACCGGCGATGATGTGGCGCGGACGAATAGCGAAATCCTGCACGACCCACTGAAGTGACAGAATATCGATGCTGTCGATGACATCCTGAATGGCTATTTCCAGCTCAGAAATGGCTTTGGGGTTATTGCTGTACATCTTGTCTCCAATATAGCCCCACAAAAAGGAGTCACATGTGTTCACATTCGGACAATATGGCGGCCAGTCGAGGACCATGCCAGTGGCCTCTGGGTTCCCTGGAGCCAGAATGCGGTCCCCAAAGTGCTCCTCCAGGACATCGAACGCTCTCCTGCTTCTATGAGGTCGAGCTCCGTCTTGCATGAACCACATCTTGTCGAAATCAGGGTCACTTTGGATAATGGGGATGAAATTATCTTCCGAAACCTTTATGTACCCTTCGGTAGTCACCTTGCCATCAGGGAATATCGCACCGATTATTCCGTGACTGAACAATGCGCGTCACACAGTCACCCGTGGTGGGTGAAGAGGCTTCTCGATCGCGAAATGCGTATTCTCAGTCCCCCAAATGGGCCAATTTTGCTTAATGATGAACCATCCAAATGAAAGTGGGCTTCGTCGCTAAACCAAACCACAGTGCGTATACTATTTCCCATGAAGCCTCGCGGCCAGACGTTTAGTTTCGATGTCCTAATGCAAATCGTTCAGAAGTTATGAAGATTTTATCCCATATACTTCAATAATTGTCACCCCGTACAATGCCTACGGAAGTCTCCCTGTTTTATTCTACGTGGTGTTATGGTACTCGAATTACGTAACCATTACGGCACCTCACCTGAACCTCTCGATACCAGCAATATTCTGCTGTCTTTCTCTAAAGTAGTTAACATATTTCTGAGACAACATTCAGATTTGATTTCATTAATGTAGAGGTACTTTGATACATCGATGTGTTTATATTGCAATGATATTATTTGTATATGTATTCTTTCTTTTGTCACTATGATCTTTGACGTACTTGTAACTCGATTTTTGGGCGCGTAAGCGATTATTAGTTTTGTTAGAGAGTGGGACCTTGAGAAAGTCAAGTCTTGGACCCATAACGTAGTCAGCTTATAAAATGTGAACTTTAACAGTGAGGAAGCTGTTTTCAAGTATGTTTTGTATTGTAAAGTGATGTATTGTGTGTTACGTGATATTGCAACAAAAGCAATAAAAAGGAAGTCTAATTAAATTCGGAGTGCTGATTATTTTTTTACATCACCATTGTGCTAACTTTGAAAGGTTTAATCTTCAAGAATGGTTTGTGAAGCGCATCTACAAAACTTTTGAATATAGCAGAATAAAACCTAGACCTCTTTGCATCCGAGCTTCGAATCATCACTACCTAGATTTTCGACGATTGAGCCATGATTTTACGACGAGATCAGCGTGGGAAACACGAAAAGATGAGTGCCTAGTTTATTCATTATTACATGAAATGACTTTATTAACTGTGCTCTAATGACACCTGCCACATAATATAACTTTGTTGTTGCCCGAAAATGCAGTATTTAGCAGCGTGAGCAACACCACAATCATTATTAAATTTTGACCTTTGTTGTGGTAGGGTTGTTAGAGTGGTCCCAGTCGTTCCCAAGTTAACATACATGTAAACCCTGCTTGTTCAATATTATAAATTGTAGAACGTTCCACTGATTAAATGGCGTGTCACGGTAGTAGATTGGAAACAACAAACCACGTGAGTTGAACCGACTTTCTGCGCGATATTTGCCAATTTGCCACCCGTAACCTTTTCCAGCTGTGAATACTGGCTAATGAGAACTACCAAGAAACTCTGGGTACGAATATGTGCAGCGCAGGATGCCCGAAAACTTGCAGCCGGAAGCAACAGTCAGAGATCGCTTTAAGACAGGTGTCTACCCCTGCGGAAATGGGCACTCATGACCATAGAGTGTAACAGTAGACGTCCCTGGTGTCATCACGGTATCATGATACTAAACTGTGACAGCCATTCTAGCACACGAATTAAAGCATCATCAATTAATACACTCATTACTCTTTTCCTGCTCTTTATTTCTTTGAAAGTGGGTACCTGACAACGTCAATCTCATTATTTACATATACAATCTTTAAAAAAGTGTCACATATTCACCCTAGGACGTAGTAGTGATCTAAATTATAAGAAAGTACAACAGGAATGGAGTGGAGTTTCTGGGCCAAATGTGTACACCAGGCATCCATCGGATTGTGGCAAGTGGAGGTCATGCACCGTCCCTCAGCCATGCACCTGGAGCCTAAAGCGTGTGTCTAGACTGTCAAATTAAGAGCTACAATGCTATTTCCATATTTGACCTGTATGTAATGTTTATCGAAATGCATAAAGATATTGACATTTCGACCTTTGGCCTGCATGCGGAAATCCACTCGTGATACAGAAATCATATCATATTTTCATCTCTTGATGTTTTTGAAAGCTTTCAATAATGCTTCACCTCACCAAGTACCAATTTAGGGGGGAATAAGATAGAACTTAACCAGGCACCATATAAAGGGGGGAAGAAATTAAGTTTGTTGTATCACTTCAACTACATATTTCCATAACACCTATGGATAACTTCATAATGCTCCAAATAGAACATATAAACGCACATTGTATCCAAAGGAAAATGTGGACAATGTTCTACACAGAGAGGAAAAACTGGTGACCTGAAAACGGTATCTTTGCACCAAAATACAATTAATTAGCAAAAATATAAAGATAGCAAGCAGAAAATTACACAGGTTGCTTACAGTAATGTGCAAATATAAATACAAATCTCTGATCACCACTGAAGATTAGATATTTACACCAAAACAAAACTGTATGTATAATTTGTCAAAATCCATAAAGAGTTCGAGTACAAATCATAATCGTATGTGATCCTAGTGTCATAACATAATTGTTCTACAATTTGAAAAAAAATACACAAGGCTAGCATACTGGCGCCACTGACATAACATACAGGTTAAGCTGTGAGTCTCAGTGAGAATAGTTAAGATTATTCTATCTCACTTAGCAAGGCACAACTAATCCTCAAATAAAATGTTTGCACATATAAATCATCTTTATTACTCATCACGACACGTATGTTGGCACTACTGATACAATTTACAATTTAATCGATCAGTTTAGTTTCGATCTCTGAACTGCACAATAAAAATAACAAAAATTTGCCTGTATTATTTATTAAAATATGTAAATATTTGTTCTATAACATTAAGAAACACTCAAATAGCATTATGGTGACCTAACTTACAGCTTAAAGTGTACTCACTGCCAAGAATAATCTTATCTTTGTGTCTAATAATGTTAATCCCATCTCTACATTATATGTATTATGTTTCCGAAAATCGTCTTAGTTAAGCTAAACCCAATATAAAAGTCAGGCAAACATTACTGTGCCTCATGACATGGCAGTAACTTTGTCTTGCAAATAATGCAGTACAAAACGTTTATAATCTTCCGCTGATAACACTAACACATAAGGCTACATGAGACTTCGACGAAGTAGTGTACCCAACAGTGGCAAAACAAATTCCTATAGGTAGGAAATAATGGTTGCTGTGCTTTCAACTACTTTCCTAAGTCACCGAAACATAATAACGACTCTGTGCTATGGTATTAATTTTGGCATCTCTGCTGATTACGTTAACTTATGCTATTGAAGAGGGTAGACTATATAACTCTTTAGTTTGCTGAACAAGTATCGACAAATACAGTGCCAGCTTCTGATGTTACAGCGCAGTTTTAAGATCCAGTACCTGACACCCATCGTCAGGTTGTGGCACATATACTATCAACATGCATTTTATGGTACTGATAGTCACCGTGATTGATATAACGGTTGTCACCATGTAAATTGATCATTATTAACCCAATAGCACCCATAATATGTTTATGATGTATGAGGCAATTTCTTAAAATTCTGTGTAACAACAATGATTTATATAGAAGCATGCGCACGCCCACGTGTCTGTTCCCGTGCTTGTGCTATCTCTTTGCCTAGCATAGCTCAGATGTAGTTTCTCAGGCATTTTTGGAGGTGGTGCCTTTGCGGCAATGCGGGCAACACTGAAGCATATAGGCAGCTCGAACTGAGGCTGGATGCTGTGGCTCAAGCAGCTTGGAAGGAACCACGGTGGGTCACATCCAGGGCCTGCTAGATGTGCATATCCACTAGCCAGATTCTGAGGTTGCACTTTTACTGTGGGGAGTGTGCAAACGCCTGCTGGAGAGTCACCACGTCTCTGTATCTGCGTGGTACCGAGGCATACTCTGGAGCTCGAATAGCCCCGATTACTGCTACCTTGCTTAGTGGACATGTCCAGTAATACCATCCTAAATTCTTCTGGGCCTGTTTCAGGAATAGTGGTGAGCATCCACCTGTTAGGCGTGTGCTGCGGTTCGCGAAAACTCCAGTGCTTTTGCTATTGAGTATCGTTTGGTTCTTGTCAAAAACTGTCATGGCTGATTCTGCTGGCTGTTATTTGGCTGGCACTTTTTACTTGAATCAGCATCCCAGTCATAAATATGAGTCCACATTAAACATTCGCCCAATTACAAGACCTGTTTGTGAGCGATTTGTTTTTACGTGCACTATTAGCGTGGCTACTTTTCTAGGTTTTGTATTTTTAAAACTTTTCGTTCTCAGTTTATTTCTTTACTTGGAATACTAGTGTGTACTTTCGTTTGTTCAGATGTATTTAAACTTTATTGTCAATAAAGGTTAAAGGTGTTGTCTCTGTGGTAGTTTACAAGATGCCCCAGTATACAGTAATGTGGCAATTACCTGCGATTAATTTCTGCACTGGAATGACCACTGAACAGAACCATCGTCAAGGTTTACTACTGAAATCTCTATGCAGTAGACTATCCAAACACGTAATACTATTATGTGGCCTTAGTAGTGAACCCCAAGTTGTCAGCGTGTGATAAAGTAATAAATATAAAATATACCACAAACGGAACCTCAAGTACTAAATGAACAAGGGGTTTTCTCTATAGAAATGTGAAAGGTTATTCATTGAAACAACTGATCTATTGCAATAGGAACAAGCATGGAGTATGATGTTCCAACATAATTATGCAAAAGAAACACTGATCCAATAAAACACCTAAACATCGTAGTTATGTCCATCATTGGCAACGTTGGTTTGAAGGACTGGAATATTCTATGCAGTGCCTCCGACTGTGAGTAGGGAGATTAACGCTATCTGACTTACTCCATCTTGCGTGAACCAATAAACTGCAAGGCCACGCATTAAGTGAACAGTTACTGCTGCAAGTCGAAAGAATATGGCACTGTGAGTGTAAAGCAACGAGGAAAATTTCCTATGTTCTGCAGCTGCAAATATGCTCACCACAGAGGGATGCCATTTTGAATGAACCTTGAGCTCGGCACTGCAGAAGTTTTAGGGGAATGAGCTCTCCTAGATTGGCGTCCCTGCGAGGACTCCTAAAACACACAACATGCAGCATCCAAGAAAGCTAAAACCACCAACTGCATGCAGCAAATTTTCTCCATGTTAATAGTGCAATCAAAAATATGCTAACTGTCTCCCTCCAGCAGACGGGCAGAAGTCTCTCCCCCAATAAAGAAGCTTCCCACCAAAAATTCCTGACGACCTAGGTACATCTTCTGTCACCATATGATTTCCATTCATGAAGCCTATTTTCAGCATGCATGGGAAATCACTTGGCGTGGGAGAAAATGACTGCAATTGTGGCATATTAATGGACACCGAGCAATATGGGAGTACCCTTGACTTGGAGGAGAAACGTTTTACAGTGCCATCAGATAAGGTTCCCTGGAAAAGGTTCTCAGCCATCCAGCCTGTAAATGCCACCAGATTCCAAGAAAGTTTATCTCCCGACAGGAATAATTTCGAGGGCTCTGGCCGATAGTGTGAGATGTCCTGAAAATTGTAAAAAACACTTCGGCTAGCATTGGGAAGAATATGCGGTCCTGCTTTAAAGGCTGGACACCATTTGTCGTGGGCGACTCCCCGTCGTTTCTGCTGTTGTGCAACCCTCGTGCAGTGAGTAAAAGCGACCACCACTCCCTTGCACAACCTTCCAATCCACCTGCAGCTGGCCGCTTCCACTTTTGCAGAATTCCAGCCCATGAAGATGGCCCTGCGGTAACACTGGGAGTATTGAGTCTCTCCCCACGTAGCGGCAGTAGAAACAGATCTCAAAATCTTAGTCAACAGAAGGAAATATCCAACACCTCTACTCAGTGCAACTGGATGTCAAGTAGGCAGTGTGCAGACACTGCCAGTTCTTTTCATTAAAGGTCATACCAGTAACAAAAACGAGAGTGAAGCAAGCCATCAGGATTTGTCGCCTTTAAAGTTCATTTAGTCACGGAAATAACTATTTTGCAAACGTACTGGTGGATACAAAGCACCCAATTATCTTCCCAAATATTCCGTCACGCTGTCACGCTTGGGTCCATGCACTATTTTACGATATATATTGTGTAAATTTAAAGTATTTTTCTCTGTGTGTGTTTTTAGAACCTGTATTGCACTGAGCAAGCTTTTGTGGTATGGACCAAGCCAGTTTCCGTGGGTTAGTTAATAGGTGTGTTTCAGCCTGTCTGTTTCTCGATTTGTGCTTCTTTAATTGTGCTTGCTGATTCACTACCTCTCGCCTTTATATTTCCAAGACAGTACATGAGTATCTGTTATCTTGTATTTTATGTTATTTGAAAGTTTTTTTATAATCAATAGGCAAATGTATAAAGAGTCCTTCTAACCGCAGTTTCTGAGGAGAAGGTCATCAAATTTCAATTAGTGTCTATGAGGCAATTTATTATCTTTTGGAGTTCAAGGTCAACGTAATTTTCAAGATTTTACTTCATATTTTACGTGTTTGTGTTTAACGCACATTTGTGACAACACTTCATTCTTTTATTGTTGGCATGAATGAAAAACACATATACCTTTAGGGAAAACGCAACAATGATTTTCAACAATGTATTCATACACGTTGCAAATAAATTGATGGTTCATCCACTTATTGTCAATGCCGCACCTTAGGATCAAATAAACTTGCACCAGGCA
The DNA here is from genome assembly GCF_021461395.2 of Schistocerca americana. NCBI lineage: Eukaryota > Metazoa > Arthropoda > Insecta > Orthoptera > Acrididae > Schistocerca > Schistocerca americana. The sequence continues at coordinate 555,889,427 of NC_060124.1, read as the reverse complement.
TTTATACTGAAACAAACGCGTCACTATTGTAACAAATGTGAATGCCTATATTCGTGTGTCGATTTTTGAAGCTTGTGTTGTTACTATGATGTTGGCATTCCATCCTTGTTAAACAGGAAGAGAGGACTGCAGTCGATAGGAAAATTACACTTTTCAACACTACCGTCAGCTGTAATTTCATTATTAATTTATTGGCAACCGACTTCGATGATACACTTCATCGTCATCAGGCCTTGATGATGAGGAAGTGTATCGTCGAAACCAGTTGCCAATAAACTGATAATGTAATTACAGCTGACAGGAGAGTTGAAAATTGCAATATTACTGTAGTGTATCTGTATGTCGTATAATTTCTTTTTCTGCAACTACGTTGGAGTTGAAAGTTCCTGACAGATTGAAACTGTGTGCCGGACTGAGACTCGAACTCGGAACCTTTGCCTTCCGCGAACAAGTGCTCTACCAACTGAGCTACCCAAGCACGACTCATGTCCCGTCCTCATAGCTTCAATTCTGCCAGTACCTCGTCTCCTACCTTCCAAACTTGACAGAAGCTCTTCTGCATACTTTGCAGAACTAGCACTCTTGAAAGAAAGGATATTGCGGAGACATGGTACTGACGGAAGTAAAGCTGTGAGGACGGGGCGTGAGTCGTGCTTGGGTAGCTCAGTTGGGGCCGGCACGGTAGCTCAGCGTGTTCGGTCAGAGAGCCGGTTGGCCTCTGCAATAAAAAACTGAGTGGAAGGATCAACCACCGAACTTAAACAGGATGTCTTGCGACGTCCGCAACGACCAAACATAACGATCAATAACGAACAGAATGAAAGAAAAAAAAAAGCTGGTAGAGCACTTGCCCGCGAAAGGCAAAGGTCCCGAGTTCAAGTCTCGGTCCGGCACACAGTTTTAATCTGTGAGGAAGTTTCATATCAGCGCACACTCCGCTGCAGAGTGAAAATCTCATTCTGGAAACATTGCAGTAATCTACCGAGTTGGGACAGTGTGTCTGATAAAGCAGCTCTGCTCCCGCCACATCAGATGATTTGCAACAAGGAGCATCCCTATAGCCTCTCTTGTCAGCAAAAAGATCAATGTCATTAGCTTTGGGGAGAATACGCAATTTGCAGACCCCAGGCAACGAACCCGTCTGCGGCTAATGAAGACGCACTGGTACGTCTACAACCAGTGGCACAGGGGCAGTGTATACCACTACTGCCCTACAACTCCACCCCTCCCCCCCCCCCGCCCCCCCCCCCCCCACACACACAGAATAAATAAGAGAGACATTCCTTTTTTCCGGATGGCTTCAAAAGACAGACGCCCCTGCACCTTCCCCACGAGTGTGGGTAAGTCAGCTGCGTTCGCTCTGTAAACTTGTTGCAGCTAATAGTATTGCAACACTTTGGATAAAGTTGTTTGCACTCAGGGCTGATCGATCATGAACACAATGATCTGGGAGACTATCCACTTAGTGTTTAGAATTCTCGCCCGTCACACTCGCAACGGCAGCCCTTCCATGCAAAGTTTTTGAGAGCAGAGAGTTGAGGGCTGTGAATTTTACTCCTGGGCACTCCGCTCCAGGCCGTCAAGGGGAGATAATTCTGTTCTGGCCCGATATGGAGGGATTCATCTCTGGCTGACATTCGGCGCTGGTTGGCCCTTGCAGCCTCTTTAAACAGATGTAAGTACCGCAACTGGGGTTGTTGTTGTTGTGGTCTTCAGTCCTGAGACTGGTTTGATGCAGCTCTCCATGCTACTCTATCCTGTGCAAGCTTCTTCATCTCCCAGTACCTACTGCAACCTACATCCTTCTGAATCTGCTTAGTGTATTAATCTCTTGGTCTCCCTCTACGATTTTTACCCTCCACGCTGCCCTCCAATGCTAAATTTGTGATCACTTAATGCCTCAAAACATGTCCTACCAACCGATCCCTTCTTCTAGTCAAGTTGTGCCACAAACTTCTCTTCTCCCCAATCCTATTCAATACCTCCTCATTAGTTACGTGATCTACCCACCTTATCTTCAGCATTATTCTGTAGCACCACATTTCGAAAGCTTCTATTCTCTTCTTGTCCAAACTGGTTATCGTCCATGTTTCACTTCCATACATGGCTACACTCCATACAAATACTTTCAGAAACGACTTCCTGACACTTAAATCTATACTCGATGTTAACAAATTTCTCTTCTTCAGAAACGATTTCCTTGCCATTGCCAGTCTACATTTTATATCCTCTCTACTTCGACCATCATCAGTTATTTTACTCCCGAAATAGCAAAACTCCTTTACTACTTTAAGTGTCTCATTTCCTAACCTAATCCCCTCAGCATCACCCGATTTAATTTGACTACATTCCATTATCCTCGTTTTGCTTTTGTTGATGTTCATCTTATATCCTCCTTTCAAGACACTGTCCATTCCGTTCAACTGCTCTTCCAAGTCCTTTGCTGTCTCTGACAGAATTACAATGTCATCGGCGAACCTCAAAGTTTTTACTTCTTCTCCATGAATTTTAACACCTACTCCGAATTTTTCCTTTCTTTCCTTTCCTATACAGATTGAATAACATCGGGGAGAGGCTACAACCCTGTCTCACTCCTTTCCCAACCACTGCTTCCCTTTCATGCCCCTCGACTCTTATAACTGCCATCTGGTTTCTGTACAAATTGTAAATTGCCTTTCGCTCCCTGTATTTTACCCCTGCCACCTTCAGAAATTTGAAAGAGAGTATTCCAGTTAACGTTGTCAAAAGCTTTCTCTAAGTCTACAAATGCTAGAAACGTAGGTTTGCCTTTTCTTAATCTTTCTTCTGAGATAAGTCGTAAGGTTAGTATTGCCTCACGTGTTCCAATATTTCTACGGAATCCAAACTGATCTTCCCCGAGGTCCGCTTCTACCAGTTTTTCCATTCGTGTGTAAAGAATTCGCGTTAGTATTTGGCAGCTGTGACTTATTAAACTGATAGTTCGGTAATTTTCACATCTGTCAACACCTGCTTTCTTTGGGATTGGAATTATTATATTCTTCTTGAAGTCTGTGGGTATTTCGCCTGTCTCATACACCTTGCTCACCAGATGGTAGAGTTTTGTCATGACTGGCTCTCCCAAGGCCATCAGTAGTTCTGATGGAATGTTGTCTACTCCCGGGGCCTTGTTTCGACTCAGGTCTTTCAGTGCTCTGTCAAACTCTTCACGCAGTATCTTATCTCCCATTTCATCTTCATCTACATCCTCTTCCATTTCCATAATATTGTCCTCAAGGACATCGCCCTTGTATAAACCCTCTATATACTCCTTCCACCTTTCTGCCTTCCCTTCTTTGCTTAGAACTGGGTTGCCATCTGAGCTCTTGATATTCATACAAGTGGTTCTCTTCTCTCCAAAGGTCTCTTTAATTTTCCTGTAGGCAGTATCTATCTTACCCCTAGTGAGACAAGCCTCTACATCCTTACATTTGTCCTCTAGCCATCTCTGCTTAGCCATTTTGCACTTCCTGTCGATCTCATTTTTGAGACGTTTGTATTACTTTTTGCCTGCTTCATTTACTGCATTTTTATATTTTCTCCTTTCATCAATTAAATTCAATATTTCTTCTGTTACCCAAGGATTTATATTAGCCCTCGTCTTTTTACCTACTTGATCCTCTGCTGCCTTCACTACTTCATCCCTCAGAGCTACCCATTCTTCTTCTACTGTATTTCTTTCCCCCATTCCTGTCAATTGTTCCCTTATGCTCTCCCTGAAACTCTGTACAATCTCTGACTGAATCAGTTTATCCAGGTCCCATCTCCTTAAATTCCCGCCTTTTTGCAGTTTCTTCAGTTTCAATCTGCAGTTCATAACCAATAGATTGTGGTCAGAATTCACATCTGCCCCTGGAAATGTCTTACAATTTAAAACCTGGTTCCTAAATCTCTGTCTTACCATTATGTAATCTATCTGATACCTTTTAGTATCTCCAGGATTCTTCCAGGTATACAACCTTCTTTTATGATTCTTGAACCAAGTGTTAGCTATGATTAAGTTATGCTCTGTGCAAAATTCTACAAGGCGGCTTCCTCTTTCATTTCTTCCCCCCAATCCATATTCACCTACTATGTTTCCTTCTCTCCCTTTTCCTACTGACGAATTCCAGTCACCCATGAGTATTAAATTTTCGTCTCCCTTCACTACCTGAATAATTTCTTTTATCTCGTCATACATTTCATCTATTTCTTCATCATCTGCAGAGCTAGTTGACATATAAACTTGTACTACTGTAGTAGGCATGGGCTTTGTGTCTATCTTGGCCACAATAATGCGTTCACTATGCTGTTTGTAGTAGCTAACCCGCACTCCTATTTTTTATTCATTATTAAACCTACTCCTGCATTACCATTATTTGATTTTGTATTTATAACACTGTAATCACCTGACCAAAAGTCTTGTTCCTCCTGCCACCGAACTTCGCTAATTCCCACTATATCTAACTTTAACCTATCCATTTCCCTTTTTAAATTTTCTAACCTACCTGCCCGATTAAGGGATCTGACATTCCACGTTCCGATACGTAGAATGCCAGTTTTCTTTCTCCTGATAAGGACGTCCTCTTGAGTAGTCCCCGCCCGGAGATCCGAATGGGGGACTATTTTACCTCTGGTATATTTTACCCAAGAGGACGCCATCATCATTTAATCATACAGTAAAGCTGCATGTTCTCGGGAGAAATTACGGCTGTAGTTTCCCCTTGCTTTCAGCCGTTCGTAGTACCAGCACAGCAGGGCCGTTTTGGTTAATGTTACAAGGCCAGATCAGTCAATCATCCAGACTGTTGCCCCTGCAATTACTGAAAAGGCTGCTGCCCCTCTTCAGGAACCACATGTTTGTCTGGCCTCTCAACAGATACCCCTCCGTTTTGGTTGCACCTACGGTACGGCCATCTGTATCGCTGAGGCACGCAAGCCTCCCCACCAACGGCAAGGTCCATGGTTCATGGGGGGGCAACTGGGGTAGAGCAACCCATATTCTGCGCAGCTGGTTATTTGCTTTTTTTGATACGCAGTTTGTGTTGCCCATATATTATATTTGTGGCTTCTTGTAACAAAGTCCTCGATTATGAGAGCTGCCGAGACCAGCAGATCTTGTGCGTTAGGTCCACGTATTCTTCTACAGTTTTTCGGTGCCTGACACTGTGTTAGCATCATTTCCAATCTAGTTTTGACTAAACAGAAATTTTCTCTCAGTTAATCTGATTTTGAGTCAGGTTAATCATTAGACGAAATAAATAACGGTTAATCTAAGTCTTTACTTAGATTTCAAGACCATACAACTTCTCCTGGTTATGGGACCATCTCAAAATAAATATAATCAGTTGTATTCTCATTTGGTTCACTTCAATCGTTCGGCATTATCCTTGAGCATAGCGAAAAACTACAAGGATAACTTACTTATTATATTGGCCAGGAGACGAACATAGAATTGTCTCGGCTTGTGGCAGCACATTTATACTGAAGAACCAAAGAAACTGGTACACCTGCCTCATATCGTGTCAGGCCCCCGAGAGCAATCAGAAGTGCCGCAAGACGATGTGGCATGGACTCTACTAAAGTCTGAAGTAGTGCTGGAGGGAGTTGATAACATGAATCCTGCAGGGCAGTCCATAAATCCGTAAAAGTACAACGGGGTGGAGACTCTTCTGAACACGCATCCCAGATATGCTCAATAAGGTTGATATCTGGGGAATTTGGTGGCCAGCGGGAGTGTTTAAACTCAGAAGACTGTTCCTGGAGCCACTCTGTAGGTATTCTGGACGTCTGGGGTGCCGCATTGTCCTTCTGGAATTGCGTAAGTCCGTCGGAATGCACACTGGACGTGAATGGACGCAGGTGGTCAGACACGATGCTTACGTACGTGTCACCTGTCAGAGTCGTATCTCGACGTATTAGGGGTCCGATATCACTCCAACCGCACACACCCCACACCATTACAGAGCCTCCACCAGCTTGAATAATTCTCTGCTGACATGCAGACCATCCGCTCGATACAATTTTAAACGAAATGGTTCAAATGGCTCTGAGCACTATGGGACTTAACATCTATGGTCATCAGTCTCCTCGAACTTAGAACTACTTAAACCTAACTAACCTAAGGACAGCACACAACACCCAGCCATCACGAGGCAGAGAAAATCTCTGACCCCGCCGGGAATCGAACCCGAGAACCCGGGCGTGGGAAGCGAGAACGCTACTGCACGACCACGAGATGCGGGCAATTTTAAACGAGACTCGTTCGACCATGTAACATGTTTCCAGCCGTCAACAGTCTAATGTCGGTGTTGACGGGCCCAGACGAGGCGTAAAGCAATGTGTCTTGCAGTCATCAACGGTACACGAGTAGGCCTTCGGCTCCGAAAGCCCATATCGATGATGTTTCGTCGAATGGTTCGCACGCTGACACTTGTTGATGGCTGAAATCTGTAGCAATCTGCGGAAGGGTTGCACCTCCGTCGGTCGTCGTTGGTCCTGTTCTTGCAGGATCTTTTTCCGGCCGCAGTGACATCGGAGATTAGATGTTTTACCGTATTCCTGATATTCATGGTGCTCTCGTGAAATGGTCGCACGAGACTTCATCGCTACCTCGGAGATGCTGTGTCCCATCGCTGGTGCGCCGACTATAACACCACGTTCAAACTCACATAAATCTTGATAACCTGCCATTGCAGCAGCAGTAAACGATCTAACAACTGCGCCAGACACTTGTTGTCTTATAGTGGCGTTGCCGACCGCAGCGCCGTATTCTGCCTGTTCACATATCTCTGTATTTGCATACCTATACCAGTTTCTTTGGCTCTTCAGTGTAGTTTCTGCAGGTATTATTTTGGCAAATAAATTACCACTGCATTCTCTCGTCTTGTATCAGTACGAGTTAACTTCTCATGATAGTGTCAGTGCAACGAGAAGTGCTCTCGCTCGACATGCATCAGTATGCAGTATCGTTGAGTGTGTGCTGTGTGGAAGCTACAAGCGTTGAACATCGCTCCATTTGAAACACTGCACACCAAAAAGGGGCAGTCAGCATCTCAATATCAAAGCGCATACTCGAGTAGTTTCAGCAAATACTGAAAGATTGTCTAGTTGCAATCACGACTTGTCGGACAACAAATGCTCCCTCACTTTCGAGAACATCTGCATGCTGAGACCCATCCACTGCAATAGCTCTAAGATGGTTATACATCGATCTTCGTAGATATTCAAATGAAACTGCTGAAAGAAAAACATACTGGTAGCGGTTTTATGAGATCACTTAAAATAGTAAGTTACACATTTTAATGGTACACTAAGTAACTTTTATTGAATGCTGCACTACACTTTAAAGTGAGAGACAAAGGATGACACCATCTTTCAGCGTAGGCACCAAGTCTCTGTAAACAACTTTCGGAATGCTCTGCCAATAGTTCAGTTCGTCGACGACAGAAATCGTCTCCTCGGTCACGGAGCCATACCAGAACCACCGTGTGAACGTCCACGGATGTCCTAAATTAAAGCAAAAAATCACTGTTTCTCGTGTTGTGCCTAATTCATGGTATAATCATACACAATGTCAACCGATGTCCGTACAGTGGTGTTCTGCACGGAAGATGGCATTCCAGCCAATGGACAACCAAGTCAACGATGGCGTCAGGGCACCCATCAAACGGGAAAGTGTTTACCGCATAGTCCCACATCCACAGTCACTGTGTATACATTCACAGACTGTGCAGTATGGCATAGAGAAGACGCCTACCGGACTCTTTGCCGTAGAGGGCCACTAGAAGAATGAAAGCAGGACAGCAGCAAACTGATGTGCCCCGAAGGCTTATGCGGGTATTACACGACGATTCGCAGCGAATGGTACTGGTCTAGCGCGACAGCCATCTAGCGGTAGAACGGGTGAAATTACGAAAAGCAGACATCATGCGCGCGCCAGAATAGACAGCAGTTCTAAACTGCGGTCAGTCCGCGCAGCCGGCCGGTGTGTCCGAGTGGTTCTAGGCGCCACAGTCTGGAACCGCGCGACCACTACGGTCGCAGGTTCGAATCCTGCTTCGGGGTGGATGTGTGTGACGTCCTTAGGTTAGTTAGGTTTAAGTAGTTCTAAGTTCTAGGGGACAGATGACATCAGATGATTCAAATGGCTCTGAGCACTATGGGACTTAACTTCTAAGTGCATGTGCAGAAGGGGGTACCTCAATGATTTCAGCTTGTTATTTGCTTGTTGTTCGGTGAGTAGTAGCCAGTTTCAGTCTTCGTGTTGGGGATTTTCTGCGTTTTTTTCGGCAGCAGGTTTTCATAAATGCGAAAAAGAACTTTTTTGGCAGTAGACTTTCTTTCATACTAGCTGTTTGTGAAATCATTTTTTCTTTTGATTATTTCGTATTATAGAAATGAAATGGAGCAAAGAGACGTTAAGCGTCTTAATTCAGGCATACAGCAAGGAAAGGTGTCTGTATGACCCGTTGTATCATAATACGGTAAGTTGGCAATCGTTTCTTTGTCAGTAATATGTGCATAACGTTAGATGGTGATTTTCGATTTGTATCGTCTTGCCTTAGCTTACGAAAGTTCACGTTTGATCTGATTACATCTCTTGCTTTATTTCAGCATGCCAGAAAAGAGAAACTGGTAGCGATAGGAGACAAAGTCCGTGCAGTTTCGTCCAGTGGGACAGAAGAGGACTGCATAACTCTGAGTAGCACATTACATTCCATTTTCCAAACTTGGAGAAGTAACACAAGTGCACCTTTAAGTATAGGTCCTTTAAAGTGTTGCAAATTGCAGTGCATACACCCAAAACAACGTTTGAAATGGTGGGCTGTGCTCTTCTGTGGCTAAAATCCAGACTCTTAAAAGATTCTCCAGTCGCCAAGAAACGTAATGTTACAACCAGCCTGCAACGGAACTGGGCATGTACTGGTACATTATCATTGATCTGGGTTGGTATGACGACAAAGCATTTAAACATATAATTAAATTCTTACTTTAGAGAAGGCGAGATAGCCTCCCTCACGACTGTGTCAAACTTGCTAATTCCATCTTCTGTCACAGACAGCAGCTTCTCGAAACAGGCCATGTCCATCCTCACGACCCGAAATTCTTGCGAATCTTCGAGCCTCAGTTCTTTCATAAACAACATAATCCCCTGCCTTCGTTCCCTCTTTTTCAGTCAGGGTCGAATTCAACAACGTCTGGCTTTCCGTTTTCGTCGTCGTTCTGCCCTAATCCGAAGATTTGCTGTCACTACCAAGGCAGTAGCTCCAAAGCCAAATGGGTCCCCCACGTGGAAATTGTAAATTTAGATATACATGTACCTGTGTAGCCAAGTGTGGTAATTTAAAAATAACTGTTGAGTCTGTAATTCAGAACAGTAGTAACCTGCATAATACAATAATAATTACTTAATAAATAATGATAAGAAACAAATTCATATTAAAAATGAACCTTGAGCTCACATAAATAATTTGAACGAATGACGTTCTAATATGACACAGGATGTTTTGCGTGGTAGAAGGAACGACTTTACAAGAGATCAGACGGTTCTATTTGCGTTTCGCTCGTTATTACCGTCTACTGTGCATGTGCGCCAGGTATATCCCACGTGGATGGTGTAATAGGTCTTCGTGAACCAGTGTGTAGTTACAGATATACCCACTTGGGGCGCTGGTGCACAGGTGTACGGTTTACCCGCATCGTATAATAGGGGCTTTAAAGTGAATCGGTCTGTTGTTTCTCGGATGTGGCGACAATTTATAGAGACCGGAACTGTATCCCGAAGACCGGGGCAGGGCCGACCACATGTGATATCAGAGAGAGAGGATCGTTATTTGGCCCCAAGGGCACGAAGGTATCGCCTTAATACTGCATGGAAACTGCTATCTCACCTTGCAGCTTCCACTGGGATTTCGACACGGTGGTCTTTATTGTCAAATGGCTCAAATGGCTCTGAGCGCTATGGGACTTAACTTCGGAGGTCATCAGTCTCCTAGAACTTAGAACTACTTAAACCTAACTAACCTAAGGACATCACACACATCCATGCCCGAGGCAGGATTCGAACCTGCGACCGGAGCGGTCACGCGGTTCCAGACTGAAGCGCCTAGACCGCACGGCCACACAGGCCGGCCCTTTATTGTCGGAGACCTTTTTCCCGAGGACATGCAGCTTTACTGTATGATTAAATGATGATGGCGTCCTCTTGAGTAAAATATTCCGGAGGTAAAGTAGTCCCCCATTCGGATCTCCGGGCGGGGACTACTCAAGAGGACGTCGTTATCAGGAGAAAGAAAACTGGCGTGCTACGGATCGGAGCGTGGAATGTCAGATCCCTTAATCGGGCAGGTAGGTTAGAAAATTTAAAAAGGGAAATGGATAGGTTAAAGTTAGATATAGTGGGAATTAGTGAAGTTCGGTGGCAGGAGGAACAAGACTTTTGGTCAGGTGATTACAGGGCTATAAATACAAAATCAAATAGGGGTTATGCAGGAGTAGGTTTAATAATGAATAAAAAAATTAGGAGTGCGGGTTAGCTACTACAAACAGCATAGTGAGCGCATTATTGTGGCCAAGATAGACACAAAGCCCATGCCTACTACAGTAGTACAAGTTTATATGCCAACTAGCTCTGCAGATGATGAAGAAATAGATGAAATGTATGACGAGATAAAAGAAATTATTCAGGTAGTGACGGGAGACGAAAATTTAATAGTCATGGGTGACTTGAATTCGTCAGTAGGAAAAGGGAGAGAAGGAAACATAGTAGGTGAATATGGATTGGGGGGAAGAAATAAAAGAGGAAGCCGCCTTTTAGAATTATGCACAGAGCATAACTTAATCATAGCTAACACTTGGTTCAAGAATCATAAAAGAAGGTTGTATACCTGGAAGAATCCTGGAGATACTAAAAGGTATCAGATAGATTACATAATGGTAAGACAGAGATTTAGGAACCAGGTTTTAAATTGTAAGACATTTCCAGGGGCAGATGTGGATTCTGACCACAATCTATTGGTTATGAACTGCAGATTGAAACTGAAGAAACTGCAAAAAGGTGGGATTCTAAGGAGATGGGACCTGGATAAACTGAAAGAACCAGAGGTTGTAGAGAGTTTCAGGGAGAGCATAAGGGAACAATTGACAGGAATGGGAGAAAGAAATACAGTAGAAGAAGAATGGGTAGCTCTGAGAGATGAAGTAGTGAAGACAGCAGACGATCAAGTAGGTAAAAAGGCGAGGGCTAATAGAAATCCTTGGGTAACAGAAGAAATATTGAATTTAATTGATGAAAGGAGAAAATATAAAAATGCAGTAAATGAAGCAGGCAACAAGAAATACAAACGTCTCAAAAATGAGATCGACAGGAAGTGCAAAATGGCTAAGCAGGAATGGCTGGAGGACAAATCTAAGGATGTAGAGGCTTGTCTCACTAGGGGTAAGATAGATACTGCCTACAGGAAAGTTAAAGAGACCTCTGGAGAGAAGAGAACCACTTGTATGAATATTAAGAGCTCAGATGGCAACCCAGTTCTAAGCAAAGAAGGGAAGGCAGAAAGGTGGAAGGAGTATATAGAGGGTTTATACAAGGGCGATGTACTTGAGGACAATATTATGGAAATGGAAGAGGATGTAGATGAAGACGAAATGGGAGATAAGATACTGCGTGAAGAGTTTGACAGAGCACTGAAAGACCTGAGTCGAAACAAGGCCCCGGGAGTAGACAACATTCCATTAGAACTACTGATGGCCTTGGGAGAGCCAGTCCTGACAAAACTCTACCATCTGGTGAGCAAGATGTATGAAACAGGCGAAATACCCTCAGACTTCAAGAAGAATATAATAATTCCAATCCCAAAGAAAGCAGGTGTTGACTGATGTGAGAATTACCGAACTATCGGTTTAATAAGTCACAGCTGCAAAATACTAACGCGAATTCTTTACAGACGAATGGAAAAACTGGTAGAAGCGGACCTCGGGGAAGATCAGTTTGGATTCCGTAGAAATGTTGGAACACATGAGGCAATACTAACCTTACGACTTATCTTAGAAGAAAGATTAAGAAAAGGCAAACCTACGTTTCTACCATTTGTAGACTTAGAGAAAGCTTTTGACAATGTTAACTGGAATACTCTCTTTCAAATTCTGAAGGTGGCAGGTATAATATACAGGGAGCGAAAGGCTATTTACAATTCATACAGAAATCAGATGGCAGTTATAAGAGTCGAGGGGCATGAAAGGGAAGCAGTGGTTGGGAAAGGAGTGAGACAGGGTTGTAGCCTCTCCCCGATGTTATTCAATCTGTATATTGAGCAAGCAGTAAAGGAAACAAAAGAAAAATTCGGAGTGGGTATTAAAATTCATGGAGATGAATTAAAAACTTTGAGGTTCGCCGACGACATTGTAATTCTGTCAGAGACAGCAAAGGACTTGGAAGAGCAGTTGAACGGAATGGACAGTGTCTTGAAAGGAGGATATTAGATGAACATCAACAAAAGCAAAACGAGGATAATGGAATGTAGTCAAATTAAATCGGGTGATGCTCAGGGAATTAGATTAGGAAATGAGACACTTAAAGTAGAAAGGAGTTTTGCTATTTAGGGAGTAAAATAACTGATGATGGTCGAAGTAGAAAGGATATAAAATGTAGACTGGCAATGGCAAGGAAAGCGTTTCTGAAGAAGAGAAATTTGTTAACGTCGAGTATAGATTTAAGTGTCAGGAAGTCGTTTCTGAAAGTATTTGTATGGAGTGTAGCCATGTATGGAAGTGAAACATGGACGATAACTAGTTCGGACAAGAAGAGAATTAGAAGCTTTCGAAATGTGGTGCTACAGAAGATAAGGTGGGTAGATCACGTAACTAATGAGGACGTTTTGAATAGGATTGGGGAGAAGAGAAGTTTGTGGCACAACTTGACTAGAAGAAGGGATCGGTTGGTAGGACATGTTTTGAGGCATCAAGGGATCACAAATGTAGCATTGGAGGGCAGCATGGAGGGTAAAAATCGTAGAGGGAGACCAAGAGATGAATACACTAAGCAGATTCAGAAGGATGTAGGTTTCAGTAGGTACTGGGAGATGAAGAAGCTTGCACAGGATAGAGTAGCATGGAGAGCTGCATCAAACCAGTCTCAGGACTGAAGACGACAACAACAGCAACACCTTCTGTACATGCACCTGTGACACGTCTTCATAGAACGGAACGTCTAAAGTGGAGTCGTCAACGTGCCACCTGGATAGTCCAACAGTGAACCAATATTCTTTTCGCAGATGCGCCCCGATTTGCTCTGGAGAGTGATTCTCGGCGCATTCGCATCTGGAGGGAAAGCGGAACTCGACTTCTGGACCAAAAAACTGTGGAAAGAGACCGATGTCGAGGTGGATCCTTAATAGTGAGCGCAGAAATTATGCGGAGCACTCGAAGATTTATACCAAATAAATTAACAAACGACGAAGGTGATCCTCCTTGGTACACAAAACTGGTTAGAACACTGTTGCAGAAACAATTAAACAAATATGCCAAATTTAAACAGACGCAAAATACCCAAGATTGGCGATATTTTACGAAAACTCGAAATCTAGCGCTGGCTTCAATGCGAGATGCCAACAACAGTTTCCACAATGAAACTTTGTCTCGAAACCTGGCATAAAATCCAAATAGATTCTGGTCGTATGTGAAGTATGTTAGCGGCAAGAAACTATCAATGCCTTCTCTGCGCGATAGCAATGGAGATACCATCGAAGACAGTGGTGGCAAAGCAGAGTCACTAAACACAGCCTTCCGAAATTCCTTCACGAAAGAAGACGAGGTATATATTTCTGAATTCGAATCGAGAACAGCTACCAACATGAATAACGAAATAGTAAATATCCTCGGAGTAGTGAAGCAACTTAAATTGCTTAATAAAAGAAAGTCTTCTGGTCCACACTATATACCAATTAGGTTCCTTTCGGAGTATGCTGATGCATTAGTTCCTTACCTAACAATCATATACAACCGTTCGCTCGACGAAAGATCCGTATCCAAAGGCTGGAAAATTGATCAGGTCACAATAATATTCAAAAAGGTAGTAGGAGTAATCCACTAAATTACAGACCCATATCGTTAACGTCGATATGCAGCAGGATTTTTGGAACATATATTATGTTCGGTCATAATGAATTAGCTCGAAGAAAACGGTCTATTGACACACAGTCAACATGGGTTTAGAAAACATCGTTCCTGTGAAACACAACTAGCTCTTTATTCACATAAACTGTTGAGTGCTATTGACAAGGGATTTCAGATCGATTCCGTATTTCTGGATTTCCGGAAGGCTTTTGACACTGCAACACAGAAGAGGCTTATAGTGAAATTGCGTGCTTATGGAATATCGTCTCAGTTATGTGACTGGATTTGTGATTTCCAGTCAGAGAGGTCACAGTTCGTCGTAATTGACGGAAAGTTATGGAGTAAAACAAAAGTGATTTCTGGCGTTCCCCAAGGTAGTGTTATAGGCCCTTTGTTGTTACTTATCTATATAAACGATTTGGGAGACAATCTGAGCACCTGTCTTCTGTAGTTTGCAGATGACGCTGTCGTTTATCGACTAATAATGTCATTTGAAGATCAAAACAAACTGCAAAACGATTTAGAAAAGATATCTGAATAGTGCGAAAAGTGGCAGTTGACCCCAAATAACGAAAAGTGTGAGGTCATCCACATGAGTGCTAAAAGGAACTAGTTAGGTTACACGATAAATCAGTCTAATCTAAAAGCAGTAAATTCAACTAAATACCTAGTTATTACAATTACGAACGACTTAAATTGACAGGAACACATCGAAAATGTTGTGGCGATGGTTAACCAAAGACCGCGTTTTATTGGCAGGACACTTAGAAAATGTAACAGACCTACTAAGTAGCCTGCCTACACTACACTTGTCGGTCGTCTTTTAGAATACTGCTGGGCGGTGAGGGATCCTTACCACATAGGACTAACGGAGTACATCGAAGAAGCTCAAAGCAAGGCAGCACGTTTTGTATCGTCGCGAAATATGGGAGAGAGTGTCACAGAAATGATACAGGATTTGGGCTGAAAAATCATTAAAAGAAAAGCGTTTTTCGTTGCGACGGAATCTTCTTCAAATGGCTCTGAGCACTATGGGACTCAACATCTTAGGTCGTAAGTCCCCTAGAACTTAGAACTACTCAAACCTAACTAACCTAAGGACATCACACACACCCATGCCCGAGGCAGGATTCGAACCTGCGACCGTAGCAGTCCCGCGGTTCCGGACTGCAGCGCCAGAACCGCTAGACCACCGCGGCCGGCCGGAATCTTCTCACTAAATTCCAATCACTATCCTTCTCCTCCGAATGCGAACCAACTTTGTTGACACTGACCTACTTAGGGAGGAACGATAAGCACGATAAAATAAGGGAAATCTGAGCTCGTACGGAAAGATATAGGTGTTCAGTCTTTTCGCGCACTATACGAGATTGGAGTAATAGTTAATTCTGAAGTTCGTTCGGTGAGCCCTCCGCCACGCACTTAAATGTGATTTGCAGAGTATCCATGTAGATGTAGAACACCTATTCATGAAATTGTACGGGTGAATCGGCAAAGTTTAACTGCTGTCAGGTGTCCCGGCGAGAACTTGGGACATCATGTGCAGTCGTCGCGAAGTACTGTGGGCCCAGACTTCATACTGATGGACGATAGTGCACGGTCTCATAGAGCAAAGGTGTCTGATGTTTCGTTGGAAACGGAAGATATTGCATGTGTGGCGTGGCCTGCTCGTTCTCCCGATTTGAATCCCATAGAGCGTGACTGGGATGCACGAGGGAGACGGTTTGCATTACGTCAGCATCCAGAGACCATTCTCCAAGACTTGCGAGGTCAGCAGGAAGAATGAGCGTTATTGCCTCAACATGGGATTGATGACATCACTCACGGCATGTCCCATCGTCCTTTATTTCAGCCAGACGTAGAAACACCCCATGCTGACCACATTAACCAGTTTTTGGAATGTGTGTGCAAGTTGGAAAAAAGAGAAGAACATTTTTGTCTACCGATATACGTGTTGCATTTGTTTATGTTCTGAGTTCTTTACACAGTTTCTACGTTACTATCACCATTTTATACTGTTCCGTCCCGCGCGGGATTAGCCGAGTGGTCCAAGGCGCTGTAGTCGTGGACTGTGCGGCTGGTCCCGGCGGAGGTTCGAGTCCTCCCTCGGGCATGGGTGTGTGTGTGTTTGTCCTTAGGATAATTTAGGTTAAGTAGTACGTAAGCTTAGTGACTGATGACCTTAGCAGTTACGTCCCGTAAGATCTCTCTCTCTCTCTCTCTCTCTCTCTCTCACTCACTCACACACACACACACACACACACACACACTGTTCTGTGGCAAAATAAACGCAGCCTTGCTAAATTTCCGCTTGTTACTTTAATTTCGGACGCCGTGTAGTTGCGCCATTTCACTGTAGTAAAATGCGATATTTCATTTGGTCCATATACCGCCACGATTTCAGCGTTTACGTGTGCGATTTAGACGTTTTGTCCGCAAGAATCGTGCTGTCTTGTGTAGTTCAACTGTGGAATCAGTTTTCACTTGTCACGCAACTTCTCTCCCACTCTATGATGCACCCGTTCAGCAGCAGAAATGTTTCTGCAGCAAATACATAACGAGTAGTCTCTTCTGAAAATAAGCCGCTCCTGTTGCGCTGTGGTCTCAGAGTGGGACGACACGTGTAACGTAAGTTTTGAAATTGCTTTTAAATTGCTGTCCCCAGATCCCCATGCCCCTGCCTCCCCCCCCCCCCCCCCCCACGATTCCCCTGCAGCTGCAAAGTAACATAGCTTGATGAAACTTAGACCAAATATGGAAAGAACTGCGACAGAATAGCGCAGAAGATAACTGCAGAAAATACGCAATGAGATAAAAAGAAATGACGCTTTTATTCAAAGACAATTACACACATCGATGAAAGTTTTGCATCACACCGGTTCTCACAACTCCTGAAGACAGACATTGACTCTGGATATTGTCTCACAGACACAGTCCCTTTGACTGTTCAGAGATGTTACTAAACCCGCCCAAAGATGTGAACAACTACGCATGAGGAGTGCCTATTAGACGGAGAGGGTTCGACAGCCGATCAGTTCCACTCATTCCACCAGAAAGGAGGTACACGGCTCGTGTTGCCTGTAGTTCAACCATGCCTAGTCGGTTCGATCGCGTCCACATTGTTACTTTGTGCCAGAAAGGGCTCTCAACAAGGGAAGTGTCCAGGCGTCTCATAGTGAACCAAAGCAATGATGTTCGGACATGGAGGATATAAAGAGAGACAGGAACTGTCGATGACATGACTCGTTCAGGCCGCCCAAGAGCTACTACTGCAGTGGATGACCGCTACCTACGGATTATGGCTCGGAGGAACCCTGAAACCAACGCCACCACGTTGAATAATGCTTTTCGTGCAGCTACAGGACGTCGTGTTTTGACTCAAACTGTGCGCAATAGGCTGCATGATGCGCAAATTCACTCGTGACGTCCATGGCGAGGTCCATCTTCGCAAAGACGACACCATGCAGCACGGTATAGATGGGCCCAACAAAAACATGCCAAATGGACCGCTCAGGTTTGGCAACACGTTCTCTTCACCGATGAGTGTCGCATACGCCTTCTGTAGTAACCAAAACCAACCGCGGGAACGCCTTGGGCTGCGGATCAGAGCACGCACCACCGGGTAAACACAAGGACGAGTCGGACGACAGACCAACGACAACCGACAACGACCGACTATGACCGACACAACAAGCAGGAGATAAACAACGGAGGCTTGTAGAAACCACAACACCAAACACCAACAGTAAATCCACTCGGAACCAGAGCCAGGCAAACGTCAACAACGAGCAACCACCAAAACGCAGCACCGCCGAGATAGAGACGCAATCCAGAGCGAGTACCAGCCTGACTGGACTAGGTTTTTTTTTTTTTTTTTACTTTATTGTTATTTTGACACCTGAACAATCAGGTAGGCTGGCAGCAGCACAATACGCCGCTCTTCAGCCGAAGAGACTACAATGAGATAAACAGAGAAGAGACATCACGTAAAAAATTGGCGGGAAAAAACAGTAGACACATGAACATAAAAACACAAGAAGCCGTTCACACTCGATGACAATCCACACGACGAACGGTTGACACGATGCACAAACACTGAAGAAGACGACGGCACTGGTGAACGATGGAGTGTGACGGTGAAACACTGAACACTAAACATGACAGCACACACGATACACTGACGGCGGTGATCTCCGGCGCGCGAATGTCCACTGAGCGTGTGCGAGTCCGGGGACCTGCCAATAGAGGAGGAGGAGGAGGAAGGGGAGTGGGAGAGCGAGATGGGAGAGCAGAGATGCCACGGGCAGGGGAGAAAAGGGGGGGAGGGAGGAAGGGGGAAAGGAAGCCCGGGGGAAGAGGGGTGGAGGGAGGGGACAGGGGAAAAGGGAAGAGAAGGGAGGGGAAGAGAAGGGAGGGAGGGCGCCGAAAGGAAAGGACACCGGGAGAGGGGGGCGGGGCAGGGTCAAAGTTGATAGGAGGGGTAGATGGAGGGGACGAGGACATCATCAGGGAGAGGGAGCTGGCGGAAGCCACCTTGGGAGAGGGTAAGGAGGGTGGAGAGATGGAGACCGGGTGGGACATGGGAATACAGGCGCGGCAGCGGGCGGGGGTGGGAGAGGAGCGGGGAGACGAGCGGGTGAGGAGGGTCGAGTTTACGGGAGGTGTACAGGATCCGTATCCTTTCAAGGAAAAGGAGGAGGTGGGGGAAGGGGATGAGATCATACAGGATCCACGTGGGGGAGGGGAGACGGATGCGATAGGCGAGGCGGAGAGCATGGCGTTCAAGGATTTGGAGGGATTTATAAAAGGTAGGGGGAGCGGAGATCCATGCTGGATGGGCATAACAAAGGATAGGGCAGATGAGGGATTTATAGGTGTGGAGGATGGTGGAGGGGTCCAGACCCCACGTACGGCCGGAAAGGAGCTTGAGGAGACGGAGGCGGGAACGTGCCTTGGCTTGGATTGTCTGGAGATGGGGAGTCCAGGAGAGGCGACGGTCGAGGGTGACGCCAAGGTACTTAAGGGTGGGAGTGAGGGCGATGGGATGGCCATAGACGGTGAGATAGAAATCAAGGAGGCGGAAGGAAGGGGTGGTTTTGCCTACAATGATCGCCTTGGTTTTGGAAGGATTGACCTTGAGCAACCACTGGTTGCACCAAGCGGTGAAGCGGTCAAGATGGGATTGGAGAAGGCGTTGGGAGCGTTGCAGGGTGGGGGCAAGGGCAAGGAAGGCGGTGTCATCGGCAAACTGGAGAAGGTGGACGGGGGGTGACGATGGCGGCATGTCCACCGTGTACAAAAGATACAGGAGGGGGGAGAGGACGGAGCCTTGGGGCACACCGGCGGAGGGGAAAAAGGTGTAGGAATCCGTGTTATGGAGGGTGACATAGGAAGGACGGCGGGAGAGAAAGGAGCCGATCAGACGGACGTAGTTAATAGGAAGGGCGAAGGTTTGGAGCTTGAAGAGGAGACCGGAATGCCATACGTGGTCATATGCACGTTCGAGGTCCAGGGAGAGGAAGATTGCGGAGCGACGGGAATTAAGCTGTTCAGAAAGGAGATGAGTGAGGTGAAGGAGAAGGTCGTCAGAAGAGAAGGACGGCCGAAAGCCACACTGGGTAACGGGAAGGAGGCGGTGCTGGCGGAGATGCTGGTGGATGCGTCGGGTGAGGATAGAGTCCAGAACCTTGCTGAAGACCGAGGTAAGGCAGATGGGACGGTAGGAGGAGACGGCGGATGGCGGTTTGCCAGGTTGAAGGAACATGAGGATACGGGAGGTTTTCCACAAGTCGGGGTAGTAACCGGTGGACAGGACTACATTGTAGAGCCTGGCCAGGGTGGAGAGGAAAGAGACAGGAGCTTCACGAAGGTGACGGTAGGTGACACAATCGTGACCAGGAGCGGTGTTGCGTTTTGTGCGGAGTGTAGCAATGAGATCCTGTGTAGTGATAGGGGCATTGAGTTCCGTGTGTGCAATGTTGTCCAAGTACTGGAAACCCGGGGCGAGGGGAGGGACGGAGGTGTCAGTTCGATCGCGGACATCCGGGAAGAGGGAGTAATCGAACTGGGGATCATCGGGGATGGAAAAGACATCGAAGAGGTAGGAGGCAAAGTGATTGGCCTTACTAAGGGTGTCAGGGAAAGGGTGATCATCATGGAGAAGAGGATAATAGGGGGAGGGTTTAGTTCCGGTAAGGCGACAGAAGGCCGACCAGAACTTGGACGAGTTGATTGGCAGGATAGCATTTAAACGGGTGCATGTCTGTCGCCAGTCCCGGCGTTTCTTAGCCGCGAGCAAATTACGAATGTGTCGCTGGAGTTGCCGGTGGCGTCGTAGTGTGTCCGGGTCACGCATGCGGATGAAGGCACGGTAGAGACGACGGGATTCGCGGAGGAGGAGAACAGCCTGTGGGGGTAAGGTAGGACGGTGGGGGTGGATGGCGACAGTAGGAACATGGGCCTCCACGGCCTCAGACAAGGTCTGCTGGAGAAAGGAGGCGGCATGGGTGACATCGTCAGGGTGGTGGTAGGGGAAGGGGTGGCTATCGACCTGGGTGGAAAGGGTAGCCCGGTAGGCATTCCAGTCGGCACGGGAATAGTCGTGGACAAACTTATGGGGAGGGTCAGTACGAGGGTCAGGGCGAGGGCGACGACCGTCTGAAACAGTGAGGAGGACAGGGAGATGGTCGCTACCAATAGGCTCCAGGACATCCACCGTTATGCGGCCAAGGAGGTTGGGGGAGGAGAGGATAACATCAGGAGTGGAGTTGGATTCGGGATGGGTATGCTGGGGGATGCGGACCAGGTCGCCTTGAAGGGTGGAGAGGAACCGATGCCACCGCCGTAACTGGGCAGCGGAACGACTATGGATGTTGAGGTCGGCGGCGATCACGTAGGAGGAAAAGGTACGATCGACATGGGAGAGGAAGTCGAAGGGAATAGGAGCGTTGGGGCGGACATAGATGGTGGCGCAGGTAACCGTAAGGCCGGGGAAGAAGAGACTAAGGATCAGGTGTTCGGTGGGGTCGGGAAGGAGAGGTTGGAGCCGAACGGGGATCTGGCGGTGGTGACCAATGGCAACTCCGCCACGCGCAATTGGGAGGGGATTATCGGAGCGGTGGAGGAGGTAGGGTGAAGTGTGAATGGTGTGGTGGGGTTGGAGGAAGGTTTCATTAAGGAGGAAGGCATCCACGCGGTGGGTGGCAAGGGTGTGCAGGAAGAGGTTCCTGTTGGCGGATAGGGAGCGGATGTTGTTGAAAAGGATACGTTGCTGCCGCGCCATGATAGGGATTTAGACGAGGGTGTCAAGGCGGGAGAAGGTGAAATGGGCCTGGTTGTTGGAGTAGGTGGCGTACATCATGAGTTGGAATATGGAACGGGCGGCAAGGGAGATCTGCTGGAGGGTGTGGGGGCGCTGAAAGGGATGAACATTCTGGAGGACGATGGTAAGGAACCTGATGATGTCCTCAGCGGTGGGGGGGGGGGGACGAAGGGAATTGCCAGGAGGGGTGGGGGCGTCCAGGGGACGGACAGGGACGGTGAGTTCAGGAGTGGTTGGAGGGGGTCGGGCTTTACACTTTTGGGAGTAGGTGGGATGGGGGAGATTGCAGGTATTGCAGGAAGGAGGGGATTGGAGGTTAGGGCACTGCCTGAGGAAGTGCGCTTGCCGACAATGCGGGCAGGTGGGGGCCTCGCGGCACTCAGCTGTGGGGTGCGCATTATAGCGCAGACACCTCTGGCAGCGCAGGGATTGAGGAGGGGAACGGGAGGGGTCGACCTTGTACCGCTGGTGGAAGAGGAGGGCACCCTCCTTCAGGAGACGGTCAATGGAGGGGGCGTCCTCAGAGAAAACCCGCATAAGGCGGGTGGGGCCGGCCGAGTTGAAAATGCGGCGGACCGCCCGCACCTCCAGTGTGGGATGGGCCTTGAGCTCCGCCAACACCTCTTCCTCCGTGATCGACGGACTGAGCCGCGTGATCACGGCGGTGAGGGTCGGCGGGCGACGCGGGGGTTGGGGTTGGCGGGTAGGAGATGGAGAAGGAGCAGGGGTAAGGGAGGCGTTGGGACCAAAACGGGTGATGGGGAGACGGGAGAGGATGTCAGTATGGAGGGTTGGGCTGGGGGAGGAGATGAGAACAGAATCCCGTCTGGGGGTAAGGAGAGAGATGGGGGCACCAGGGAAATGTTGGCGGAGGAGGAGGGAGAGGTTCCGGGCCTCGAGAAAGGAAGGATCGGGATGGGACAGGAGATATTTGTATAAACTGGGGAGGGAGGAGGAGGAGGAGGTGGGAGCAGGGCCAGGCGGGGAGACATCCATGGCACCCTGGGGGGGATGGAGGTCGGGGTGGGGCCTTTTTGGGAGCGGAGGAGGTGGGGGTGCCACTAGGGCGTTTGACGGCGGCAGAAGGGCGGATGGTGACATGAGGGATGGGAGCGATGGGGAGGTGGTGGGAAGGGACAGGTCCCGGCGTGGACGCAGCAGTCGGCGCCGGAGATGGTGACGGTGAAGGCGATGGTGACGGCGACGATGATGACGGTGGTGGCGGTGATGGCGAAGGCGACGGGGAGAGCTGGGCGTGGACAGTGGCCCGACGGGCCACCACCCTAGCCGGAGCTGCAGTGACAGGCTGGGGGAGTGGGGGGAAAGGATCAGAACGAGAGGAGCGAGAGGAAGACAGGGGAGAGGGGGCGACAAACAGCGAGGGCGAAGGGAGAGTGAGGAGAGGTGGGATGGAAGGAGGGGGGTGTGACTGAGCACACCAAGTTATAGTAGTGGAGGCGGCGGAAGGTGAGGTATAGACGATGGCGGTGGTGGTAGTGGTGGCGGTGGTGGTGGGGGCAGACATGACGACAGGGAGAAAAAAGACGCACAGCACGAAAAGGAAAGGACACAAAACGGGGAACAGACGAAGACGAAGACGAAGACGCAGACGAACGAAGACCAGGGTCGGACGACCAGGGTCGGACGGCGACGGCGACGGCGACGGCGACGGCGACGGCGACGGCGACGGCGACGGCGACGGCGACGGCGACGGCGGGCGGCAGGAACGCCGCAGCTGCTGCTGCCGCGGACGGGGCCGGGGCCGGGGCTGCTGCTGCTGCTGCTGCTGCTGCCACAGGAGGAGGGCTGGCTGGCTGGCTGGCTGGCTGGCTGGCTGCCGGTGGGGTCGCTGCTGCAGGCCGGGGCCGGGACCGGGAACGGGACGGCTGCTGCTGCTGCTGCTGCTGGACCGCGGCGGCTCTGCTGGGCTGGCTGGCTGGCTGGCACCTGGAACACCTAGCACTTCGATAAGCGCTGGAATTGCACTATCGAAGGGCGGCAACCTTTCGGTGTACCGCCGGAGATGCTGGACTAGGGCAGAGCGGGTCCCTATATACGAAACCGGAGGGAGCGGCTATTGGCCGCTGTCTGCACGTGGCGTAGCGGTGGCGCCCTCGCTGCGCGAGAGCCGCTGCGCGGACGAGCCGCCGCGGAGGCGGAGCCCTCTATGGGCTGACCACGTCCATTTGTTCTGGCGCGAGTTCAACTTAGGCGGCGTGAGGTACTAGACTATTAGTTCATCTGCCCGATTAGTGCACGACAGCCTGAAGTGTAACTGGTTCAAAATGGTTCAAATGGCTCTGAGCACTATGGGACTTAACATTTGTGGTCATCAGTCCCCTAGAACTTAGAACTACTTAAACCTAACTGACCTAAGGACATCACACACATCCATGCCGGAGGCAGGATTCGAACCAGTGACCGCAGCAGTCGCGTGGTTCCAGACTGTAGCGCCTAGAACCGCTCGACCACCCCGGCCGGCGTGGTTTAATTCCAGCACACTTACATCGGGTAAGCATCTAGGATCACTCTTTCTTAGAATGTCAGAAGAAAGAAGAAGGAGATGTATAACCAGTTGCTGTTTTCTGCAGTTATTTCGAAGCACAGCATAACCTCGTAAAACTGGAGGTGTCCCATTCAAAAAATGGTGCTATTTTTTACTGTCATGAAGATACTCAAATATGTAAAGTATGCCCTTTTTTAATTTTACACGAGATAGTGGCCCATTTGTAAGAAATTCACTGAACTATCTTTGGATCCGTTTACACTCGAATCTCCAGGTGAATGCTCCACAATCACTCTCGAGCTCTTTTTTATGTTCCTTTTCTACTATTGAGTTCTTTTTTATGTTCTTTCCCTCAAGATATTTCAGCTATACGAACTATGCCGCTTTGAACGCTGTAAAATAACATTAAATCATTGCTCAAACTACACTGCCTGATACAATAAATTGAAGTCCCAAGAGGAGCAGAAAGAATCATATGAAACTTCAAAGGTTGAAAGGGTATGTGATTTTGTTTGAGTGATTGCAATAGCGTAACAAATTTACAAAGAACTTGGTAGTATTGGCTCACTTATCAGTATAACGTTGTCCAGTCGCTGGTGGTGGATGGATGCAGTGATCTGATTGGGAAGGGTGACATAAAACCATATCCTCCTGAGGCAAGCTCTCCGCAACTGTTGTAAATCGTCGTTGATAAACTGGGTTCTGGCACCGGGAAAGACTGGACAGTCGTGCTGGCACACACATGTTCATCGGAGACAGACCTTGCGAACTTAACAGCTACCGGAGTACCTCAAAAACACGCACACGATTCATAGACACACGTGCCATAAGTGCATTGCAGCGTTGAAAAATGTCGCCACGATATTATCTCACGAGAGGTGACACATGAGGATGCACAATATCCATGACGTACCGTTCCCTTAGTCAGTACTAGTCCTGACCTGAAGTCGTATCCCATAAATCACCTCGCATTCGGGAGGACGACGGTTCAATCCCGCGTCCGGCCATCCTGATTTAGGTTTTCCGTGATTTCCCCAAATCGCTCCAGGCAAATGCCGGGATGGTTCCTTTCAAAGGGCACGGCCGACTTCCTTCTCTGTCCTTCCCTAATCCGATGAGACCGATGACCTCGCTGTCTGGTCTCCTTCCCCAACACAACCAACCAACCAACCATAAATCACCATACCTTGGCGTCAGTATTCGCATCACTCTGCCCTTCCAAAACACCGGAGAAAACTAAGCTCTCTCCAGTTGCTGCCATACTCCTCGATGGCAGTCGTCCGAGTTCGTGCAGAGCCACAATTCTCCGCTCAGCACGGTACGACGCCATTCAGTAGCAGTGGATGATTGCCAGTCACAGCACCTACAATGCCCTCCGTGGCACTGTAGACAGAAGGAAGCAGCTCTTACTTCTCTGGTTTCTGTATCTCTAACCTGGTGTCTTGCTGCTTCGATAGTCCCTCGTTGCACAGTAGTAGCGCTCAGGCGCCAGGTTCAATGTAGGTTTGTGATCCTGATGAAGTGGGGTGTGTCGGGATGCCAGTTGTTAATTGTTAACAACGTTTTGTAATATACTCGGTTTAATGAAGGATACTTTGAAACACACGTCACAGACTTTCCAATATGGCGGCTTTTGGCTACGCCGCTATACACAACCCCTTTACAACACATTGATCACTTTCCGTACTAGTTATAGATACTGCCCACGACACGTGGCGTTCACTGATAACTAATACCCTCACGTTAACTCTCTATCTTGTTTATCACTGCTATATTTAAGCGCGACCGTGCTTTTGGAGCCGCCTCCGGTTACTGTCGATTTTGCGTTTTGAGTGGCGCCTCGCTACTAACCCGCCGTGTCTTCTCGACGCACAGGAGAGACCTCACGTTTCTCCCTCAGCCAATAGCAACACTCCACTCGTCTCCTGTGCATATATACACCACTGGCTATTAAAATTGCTACACCAAGAGAAATTCAGATGATAACCGGGTATTCATTGGACATATATATTATACTAGAACTGACATGTGATTACATTTTCAAGCAGTTTGAGTTCATAGATCCTGAGAAATCAGTACCCAGAACAACCACCTCTGGCCGTAATAACCGCCTTGATGTGCTTGGGCGTTGAGTCAAACAGAGCTTGAATGTCATGTACAGGTACAACTGCCCATGCAGCTTCAACACGATACCTCAGTTCATCAAGAGTAGTGACTGGCGTATTGTGACGAGCCAGTTGCTCGGCCACCATTGACCAGACGTTTTCAGTTGGTGAGGGATCTGGAGAATGTGCTGGCCAGGGCAGCAGTCGAACATTTTCTGTATCCAGAAAGGCCCGTACAAGACCTGCAACATGCGATCGTGCATTATCCTGCTGAAATGTAGGGTTTCGCAGGGATCGAATGAAGGGTAGAGCCACGGGTCGTAACACATCTGAAATGTAACGTCCACTGTTCAAAGTGCCGTCAATGCGAACAAGAGGTGACCGAGACGTGTAACCAATGGCACCCCATACCATCACGCCGGGTGATACGCCAGTACGGCGATGACGAATACACGCTTCCACATCCACCGTGATGTCGCCAAACACGGATGCGACCATCATGATCCTGTAAACAGAACCTGGATTCATCCGAAAAAATGACGTTTTGCCATTCGTGCACTCAGGTTCGTCGTTGAGTACTCCATCGCAGGCGCTCCTGTCTGTGATGCAGCGACAAGGGTAACCGCAGCCATGTTCTCCGAGCTGATAGTCCATGCTGCTGCAAACGTCGTCGAACTGTTCGTGCAGATGGTTGCTGTCTTGCAAACGTCCCCATCTGTTGACTCAGTGATCGAGACGTGGCTGCACGATCCGTTACAGCCATGCGGATAAGATGCCTGTCATCTCGACTGCTAGTGATACTAGGCCGTTGCGTTCCGTATTACCCTTCTGAACCCACCGATTCCATATTCTGGTACCAGTCGTCGGATCTCGACCAACGAGAGCAGCAATGTCGCGATACCATAAACCGCAATCGTTGTGGGCTACGATCCGGCCTTTATCAAAGTCGGAAACGTGATGGTACGCATTTCTCCTCCTTACACGAGACATCACAACAACGTTTCACCAGGCATCGCCGGTCAACTGCTGTTTGTGTATGAGAAATCGGTTGGAAAGTTTCCTCATGTCAGCACGTTGTAGGTGTCGCCACCGGCGCCAACCTTGTGGGAATGCTTTGGAAAGCTGATCATTTGCATATCACAGCATCTTCTTCCTGTCGGTTAAATTTTCGCGTCTGTAGCACTTCACCTTCGTGGTGCAGCAATTTTAATGGCCAGTAGTGTATAAATCAAAACTCTCAGCCAATGGGTGTTTAGATCGCTGTATCCAGGCGAATCTGACGTCACGTTTGCGGACATTGCGATGGAAGTTTGTCTCGGATCAGTGTCTCAGATTGTAAGATCCTATTCCCGAATTGTCAGATCTTGTCCCTACTAAGGTTGCACAACATTGCCTCTTATGATGTTCTCGTTAACGCCCCTTGCTGACGCATAATTGTCAGGTGTGCATGTAGCCTGGCTGCTACTGAGCATTCCCGATCGGATAAATGTGCGTAATAATTAGAATAAACCCGTGAAGGGGATGCACGTTTGCACTGCACACCACTCCAGAGGTAGCCGTTTGTATTAGCTGTTAACGGCAGCCTGCGAGTGGGTCTGTGCTTTCCTTGTCTGGCTGGTGCTTCTGACTGACCAATGGCGCCGGATCACATGGAATGTTGTTGTCGGATGGCAGGCGTGGATGTGAAGGTGTTACGATGTGCCTTGGTCCTCAGTATAGCGATGCTCCCTTTTGGTGGTCAGACGTTGTCTACAAGGTGGTCCATTGATCGTGACCAGGCCAAATATCTCATGAAATAAGCATCAAACAAAAAAACTACGAAGAACGAAACTCGTCTATCTTGAAGGGGGAAATCAGATGGCGCTGTGGTTGGCCCGCTAGATGGCGGTCCCATAGGTCAAATGGATATCAACTGCGTTTTTTTTTAAATAGGAACCCCCAATTTTTTATTACATATTCGTGTAGTACGTAAAGAAATATGAATGTTTTAGTTGGACAACTTTCTTCGCTTTGTGAAAGATGGCGCTGTAATAGTCACAAACATACGGTTCACAATTTTAGACGAACAGTTGGTAGCAGATTGGTTTTTAAATTAAAATACAGAACGTAGGTACGTTTGAACATTTTATTTCGGTTGTTCCAATGTGATACATGTACCTTTGTGAACTTATCATTTCTGAGAACGCATGCTGTTACAGCGTGATACCTGTAAGTACCACATTAATGCAATAAATGCTCAAAATGATGTCCGCCAACCTCAATGCATTTGGCAATACGTGTAACGACATTCCTCTCAACAGCGAGTAGTTCGCCTTCCGTAATTTTCGCACATGCATTGACAATGCGCTGAAGCATGTTGTCAGGCGTTGTCGGTGGATCACGATAGCAAATATCCTTCAACTATCCCGACAGAAAGAAATCCGGGGAAGTCAGATCCGGTGAACGACGACCAATCCACCTGTCATGAAATATGCTATTCAATACCGCTTCAACCTCACGCGAGCTATGTACCGGACATCCATCATGTTGGAAGTACATCGCCATCGTCATGCAGTGAAACATCTTGTAGTAACATCGGTAGAACATTACTTTGGAAATGAGCATACATTGCAGCATTTAGATTGCCATCGATAAAATGGGAGCCAATTATCCTTCCTCCCATAATGCCGCACCATACATTAACCCGCCTAGGTCGCTGATGTTCCACTTCTCGCAGCCATCGTGGATTTTCCGTTGCCCAATAGTGCATATTATGTAGGTTTACGTTATCGCTGTTAGTGAATGACGCTTCGTCGCTAAATAGAACGCGTGCAATAAATCTGTCATCGTCCCGTAATTTCTCTTGTGCCCAGTGGCAGAACTGTACACGACGTTCAAAGTCGTCGCCATGCAATTCCTAGTTCTAAGAAATATGGTACGTGTGCAATCGATGTTGATGTAGCATTCTCAACACCGACATATTTGAGATTCCCGATTCTCGCACAATTTGTCTGCTACTGATGTGCGGATTAGCCGCGACAGCAGCTAAAACACCTACTTGGGCATCATCATCTTTTGCAGGTCGTAGTTGACGTACACATGTGGCTGAACACTTCCTGTTTCCTTAAATAACGTAACTATCCGGCGAACGGTCCGGACACTTCGATGATGTCGTCTAGGATTGCGAGCAGCATACATAGCACACGTGCGTTGGGCATTTTGATCACAACAGCCATACATCAACACGATATCGACCTTTTCAGCGATTGGTAAACGATCCATTTTAACACGGGTAATGTATCACGAAGCAAAAACATTCCGCTCTGGCGGAATGTTACGTCATACCACGTACTTACACGTTTGTGACTATTACAGCGCCGTCTATCACAAAGCGAAAAAAGTGGTCCAACTAAAACATTCATATTTGTTTACGGGATACACGAATATGTAATAAAAAATGTGGGTCCCTGTTTAAAAAAAAGACGCAGTTGATACACGTTTGACCTATGGCAGCGCCATCTAGCGGGCCAACCACAGCGCCGTCTGGTTTCCCCCTTCAAGCTAGAAGAGTTTCGTTCTTTGTAGTTTTCTCGTATGACGCTTATTTCGTGAGATAAATTGGCCCGGTCACTATCAGTGGACCACGTTGTGTAGGAGCCTTGATGGGTATGCCTGCGCTCACACTCCCAAGAAGTCTAACATTGAGCCACTGTCACAAATGCAGATATTGTACAAATCGACCATCTGGTCAATAGCGTATAACAGAGTACTTTGCGACGCTCTCATGTGCTGATAGCGCTGTCTCACATGTGTACGCAGCACGTCCGTGTCCTTCACAGTGATCAGTCAACATACAGAGCCGTTCTTTCTGCTTATAAAGAACGCTACCAGCCCTGGTAACAACAAAAAATGCACCCTTGAGGCCGTTATACGTGTCATAAAGAACAGCAATTCTATTCACTTACATACCTGCAGATGATGAACACATGTACGTAGTTGCATTGACTAGTTGGATTGACACCCGTCGATGTCTTCTCGCTGCTCCCCTTTTCTTTTTCTTTTTTTTTTTTTTTTTTTTTTTGTCAGACAGTGTAAATTTGAAAACTGGACCATTGTTCAGAATACGTTTGCGCCAGCACTGAATACCGCCTCTTCTGAAAATATCAAGCAGTTCAGGAAGAAATGTATGTGTTTGCCTGGGGGTTTCTTTCCGAAAAACTGCAAAGGCCTTGCCGGCAGATAGTGACGGTAAAGGGTGCAAATCCACATCTTATATGTCTCTGAATGATGATTGCCACCTGGGTTCAAAGGCCATCCTTCGTTCCTACACGCGGATGGCGGACTTTATGAAGACAGCTAGCCGTGGATGTGATGTGAATGCCGAGCTGGTGTTTTACAGCATCTCTTCCTGAGCTGATCGCTGCACTTTGGAATGAAGTCTAGTGTGGCGCTTTTAATAGATGCTCAGACGGTTCTGTGTCTATCTTACAAGGGGGCCCTCCATACTGTAAATGACGGATTTTGATGCGCTTCAAATATGTTGTAGAGGCACTTACCTTGAGTACCTGGCTATCCGGTTTTTTAGCGACGGGTCTTGGTTTTTGAGAAAATCGATTTTGAAGTTCATTGCGTGATTTGTGTACCCGTAACATTACTCCCAGTCCAAGCAAGTCACCGTAGCGCAGCGCTAAAGGTTCACGGTTGCCGCACTGGAGGTACCGTGTTCGAATCCTGCTCCCATATGGTTGTTTTTATGTATGCAAGAACCGTCCCGAAAATTTGATCCTAACGATCAAAAACGAGTAGACAAATTAACTGGTAAATTCAGAAATGTAGTCGTGTCCTGCACGAAATTCGGTAGGTTCACGAAAGTGATAAAGTGATGTACGAAGAATTTGTGGGTTCTGTAATTCTTCCGTAGGTGGGACATAAATTTTTTGCAAATTATCGATTCGTGGGGAGGGCAAACCGATTCAGCTTTATATGATCACCTATTCACTGATGAAAGAAAAGCGAGCACGTGCACCCTAAAAGTGGTCCCGCCAAAGTGCGCTCCTTATCGCCAGCCCTGCGATGTTAATTTTTACAGAGAGGTGAAAATCTTCACGAAAACTATTCAGAATGCTTCCGACTTGACGAGAGACAATAGAGAGATCACTTTTAGGGAAGATTCGATAAAATTACATTCGCTAATGCTACATCAATTCAGCGCACCTAATTTTGAAAGCATCGAAATTAGCGGATGAAAGAGAAATCTTTTTGAATGCAAAAGGAGCGTGTTTCCCGGTATCGCTCATGAAGAAACCGTGCACTCGTAAGACGGTTGCTTTCATAAAATGGGCGTGGTGCTGAGAAAATTTCTGCTTCGATTGTTCCTATGATAAGTATCACCCACAATATTGTTTTGGCACATCAAGCAATGTGGACGATGAAAAATAGGGTTTTGTAATACTGAATGACAGAAAAAATTAGTAACTAAATATATCTTTATAATTTCGCACACCTTACACTATTTGTTGATTTTCTTTGAAATAAAATTGAAAAATTAGGTCGATTTAGGGAAAAAAAAGGAAAGCAAACGAGCAGAGTATCTCTATCGCGGCAGTCGCGAACAATTACCGCTGCGCTACACTGACTTACTCGGAATATACGTAATGTTACGGGCACACAAATCGCGCAATGAACTTCAAAATCGATTTTCTCAAAAATCAAGACCCGTCGCTAAAAAAACCGGATAGCCAGGTACACAGGGTAAGTGCCTCTACAACATATTTGAAGCGCATCAAAATCTGTCATTTACAGTATGGAGGGTCCCCTTGTTAGTTTGGGAGCTGTTGACCGTTGTAATCGGCTGAGAATTGTAAGATCCCGTTTTACGAGGTCGGGAGTGAATTGTACTCGCAAAGCAGCTACTAGTGTAGTGGAGTATTTATGACTTTTTTGCGAGAGAGAGAGAAAACCTGCGTACTGATTTCGGTTTAGGGGAACTTTTCGTCACCATTTCACAGGCTATAGATAGCTTTGTAGTTACGTTTGGTCCAACTTTAACACTTGACTTCATTCAAATCATTTCGCAATCGCAATATGTTCTATACTCCATACATGTTATTTATTACATACGTAAGCAGCCTATTTTCGCAGTATAAATTCCAAACAAAGAATTCCATTGCTGTTCTGTTTTGATTTCAGCCAGCATTCCGTATCTGATACTATTTCGACGGTCTTGCAGTTAACTATACTGACGGAAAAGAAATCGCAGCACCAAAAAATAATTAATGTAGAGTAACAAAATTTCGGGAATGTATTTGTCTAGTTAACATATTTAAGTAATTAACACTGCAAGATCGCACGTTACTGTAAGTCCAAGATAAGCCATTTGCAGATGTGGAAGTCTGGTATATTAATAACCGGTGTAACTGCGAGAATGTTGAATGCTAACATGCGTGCATTGCCGGGTGTCAGTGTGTGGGATGGACTTCCACACCTGTTGCACTTGGTCGGCCAGTACAGGGACGGTTAATATTGTTTGTGGAGACGCTGGAGTTGTAGTCCGAAGATGTCCCGTGTCCACTGGAGATACAGCTAGTGATCGAAGTGACCAAAGCTGTGGTACATACCGGGTTACAACAGCAGTATGTGGATGAGAGTAACCCTGTTGGGAGGCACTCGCTGGGATGCTGCACATGAATGTCAGCACAACAGCTCAAATCACCAGTTGGTTGTGGGTCCTCCCTCAATTCGCCCCTTTCTAACCAACACTCGGCCATCACTGGCACCATGGGAGGACAAGCTTTCATCAGGAAACACAACAGATTTCCACCCATCGCTCCAGTGAGCTTCCGTTTGACACCACTGAAGCCGTAAATGGCAGTGGTATGGGGTCAGTGCAACGCACACTACAGGTTGTCTGGCTCGGAGATGCCCTTGAAGTAACCGACGTGTAACAGCTCTTTGTGTCACTGTGCTGACAAGTGCTGCTCAAACTGCTGCTTGGGATGCAGTACGATGCGTCAAAGCCATACGCAGGACATGGTCTTCCTGTTGTGTCGGCAGATTAGCCAACACAACGCACACTAATTGAGAGAGGAGGCCGAAATGCACGCGCTAACTCACGCAGGATGGCGTGAGGTCTGAAACAGGATACGTAATGAATGCTATAAAGAAAAGTACGTAGCTTCTGGAGTACTTAACTTTAATCCATCATTTGTATACATCGTTCTTGATGAGACATGCTTCATACGATAACTATCAATTGCTATGGCGCCTTGCTAGGTCGTGGCCATTGACTTAGCTGAAGGCTATTCTAACTATCTTCTCTGCAAATAAGCGAGGCTTCGTCAGTGTTGCATCGGTAGCTAAGTCGTCCGTACAACTGGAGCGAGTGCTAGTACGTCTCTCGAGACCTGCCGTGTGGTGGCGCTCGGTCTGCGATCAC
The DNA here is from genome assembly GCF_021461395.2 of Schistocerca americana. Lineage (NCBI taxonomy): Eukaryota > Metazoa > Arthropoda > Insecta > Orthoptera > Acrididae > Schistocerca > Schistocerca americana. The sequence goes on along the minus strand of NC_060124.1, from coordinate 555,855,969 downwards.
TGACAGTGGCGACACGCGGGTCCGACATGTACTAATGGACCGCGGCCGATTTAACGCTACCACCTAGCAAGTGTGGTGTCTGGCGGTGACACCACACTTCCCTCTCGGTTGTGCCACGTGGTCGTCCGGAGACCGACCTTCTTGCGGCCGTACGTTCCCACGACCAATGCTCCCAGCAATCATGTATAGGGGCTACATTCGTGCCAAGTCTTTCTACAATATCGCAGAAGAAACACCCAGCTTCTCATTGTCCTATTACACGTCCTCGTTCAAACTCTGTCAGGTGTTGATTATGTCTGTGATGCCTTAAAAACCGACCCACATACTTTACGTACGTCGGCACCTGGACTCTGCTACTCGGTTGCTGAATACGCTGCCCCAGTTTGGGAAAGATCAGCGCATGTGATACGAGTGGATCCTTTGCTGAACGATGCCTGTCGCGTAATCACGGGATGCCTAAGACCCACCCCGGTTAGCCACCTTTATTTGCTTAGTGGCATAGCTCCACCCAACATCAGACGAGCTATAGCAAGCGAAGCAGAGCGCCTCAAGCAGCTGCGAGACCAGCGCCATGCTCTCTTCGGACAAAACCCTCCACGCACACGTCTAAAATCAAGACGGAGTTTCCTCACCTCAGTTCAACCGATCGAAACCTCAAAACAAAAGGCCAGATTGTCAAAATGGAAAGCAACACTGCCTACGGGAGACCAGGCACCTCTAATCTGACCCAACTAACAATTGGCCTCTGGAAATGAACTAAAATGGCCATTATGGAGAACCCTCAACCGCCTACGAACTGGGGTGGGCAGATGCAACGTAAACACGTGTAAATGGGGATACCGAGACGGGACGGACACGTGCCAGTGCGGAGAGACCCAAACAATGGACCACCTCCTGGAATGCAGCAACATGGGGGAAGTGTGCAGGAAAGAAGATCTGGCAAACGCTACGGCAGCGGCAGTTAAATGCGCTGAATTTTGGCGGGACGTGATATGATATATACAGGGTGTTACAAAAAGGTACGGCCAAACTTTCAGGAAACGTTCCTCACACACAAAGAAAGAAAATATGTTATGTGGACATGTGTCCGGAAACTCTTACTTTCCATGTTAGAGCTCATTTTATTGCTTCTCTTCAAATCACATTAATCATGGAATGGGAACACACAGCAACAGAACGTACCAGCGTGACTTCAAACACTTTGTTACAGGAAATGTTCAAAATGTCCTCCGTTAGCGAGGATATATGCATCCACCCTCCGTCGCATGGAATCCCTGATGCGCTGGTGCAGCCCTGGAGAATGGCGTATTGTATCATAGCCGTCCACAATACGAGCACGAAGAGTCTCTACATTTGGTACCGGGGTTGCGTAGACAAGAGCTTTCAAATGCCCCCATAAATGAAAGTCAAGAGGGTTGAGGTCAGGAGAGCGTGGAGGCCATGGAATTGGTCCGCCTCTACCAATCCATCGGTCACCGAATCTGTTGTTGAGAAGCGTACGAACACTTCGACTGAAATGTGCAGGAGCTCCATCGTGCATGAACCACATGTTGTGTCGTACTTGTAAAGGCACATGTTCTAGCAGCACAGGTAGAGTATCCCGTATGAAATCATGATAACTTGCTCCGTTGAGCGTAGGTGGAAGAACATACTGACGAAACTAAAATGAGCTCTAACATGGAAATTAAGCTTTTCCGGACACATGTCCACATAACATCTTTTCTTTATTTGTGTGTGAGGAATGTTTCCTGAAAGTTTGGCCGTACCTGTTTGTAACACCCTGTACTATGTTTGTCTTTATATTGTAATGTGACTCCCCATTTAGGGTTTGTTTTATTTATACATATGTGTATTGTATTTGTATTTGTGTGTATATGTAATATGTGGGTTGTCTATGGCTTGGACACGAATAAATAAATAAATAACAATTCTTGACCAACATCACCTCACCAAGCCCATTCTAAAAGATAACCAACACTAACGACCATTACAGGGCGTATTTAGAGCGAATCTGATTTGCATCTTCGTAGTGGCTGCACTAGCGCCACCCTTATGCGAATGGGACTGAACTTGAACCGACATCATCTTTCAGAAACTCGTCTACCAAATTTCGTTTATGTGGCACAATTCCTTCTTCGTGTTGCAAGTTTCTTTCCGTCTGTGTATTACTACTATTTTTAATATCTGCAGACGTTCTTCCTTAGTTGCTACGACAGTTATGACTACCATAGACCTATAAATAAGAACAAATATTATCCGCATCTGCAGTTGTATGTTTATACAGCATAATGATTATAACGAATCCGCCTCGATTCCAAATAGAAACCGGATCTTGACCTAGTTTTCGGCGTGGATAACCACGCCTTCTTCGGAACACACTAAAACTGCAAACTGCCTAAAGAGGCATGGTCCAGCATTGATACAGAACGGTCAAAAGGGCAAAAGACTCACATAAAATGTAAAATAAAGGGTAAGTGTGTACCATTTCAATAGCTGTACTTAGCTCAAACGTCAGAAGCGTGCTTCCTCACCCCAGCCAACATTCGGTGGGCCGCGGGCTCTCAGGTAAACTGAGGTGGCGTCGGCAGCTAGGCTGTGAGAATGTCGAAAAGGAAAGCGCATGCGCAAATCGAGAAATCGTCTTCTTCCATGTGATTGGCATAAAATGTGTTACGAAAGTAATCCGATGACCGGGTCGAAGGCGCAGGAAGTTAATGCGTGTGTATGTATGATGTCCCAGCTCGAGGACGATTTTGTAGAACTATAGAAAGTGCATAGGTTGAAACTATATATGTGCGATAGCAAATTCCACGGATGGTCAAAACGCATGCACGCAGGACAGACAAAATACCATCAGCTAGAATCAGGCTAAAAATATCGGGGACGAATAACCCATTTTTCAATTACTTGGGGTCGGTGATAGTATTTGATGACTAAGCTTGGCTAAGCGTGTAAAGCCACTATATTAAATTCTAAGCTCTAATGATCAGAAAAGGGTCAAATTTGTATGACAGACTTAATGTAATTGCGTGAAAGGACGTAAAACGTCGCTTTTATCGCCCTTAATATCTAATGACCGACAGAAGTCATTTTGAATAGTGCTATCGGATTTGTACCAAAATAGTGTAAAAAGAATCTAAAGCTAAACTACTTTCTTAAAATCATGTACTTGAGGTACTTAAACATAAAGCATAATCAAGTGAGGTCTGTGAATCGATTTGCAATAGAGGCGGATTCTTTATAATCATTAAATTATTCACGATTCTGACGCCCTACAATGTTAAAAGTTCTCTTTATACAACATGTTCGTTTTAAAGAAAGTAAATTTTCAGTTGAAATATACTCAGAAAGGTTCCTAACAACCTACTGAATTTTGTCTGTGGAGTTCGGGTTCTTGCTGTCGTACTGGTGAGGGGTTACTATTATGAGCTATGTAATGTGAGATTTGAACCATTAAGTCGTATAGTAGAGACGAGTATTCATGTAGTACTATTCTAAATGCCTTTCCCGAAAATTATTTTGAGTAGTTAATCAGAAAACATCTTAGTTGTCCTGACTAGGAGCAGGACTTAATGATTCGTTACAGTTACCGTAGAAGAGGGATTCTGCGAAGATTAGGTCATTGTAACGTCACTGAATACGAGGGTATGCAGGAATCTTAAGAAAATCAGGAAGATCTTTTTGCTTGATAAGTGTACGAGAAACAGATTTTCAGTTACCTGAGCAGACAACATTCAGACATTGATGTCTGAGACAGGAAGTGTTCAGTAAAAATGGACAAAATTCAAGAGGATTCCATAGAGACGTATGTGCCGACTACAGCTCTGTTAGAAGTTATGAAAATTCGGTCTTCTTATTATGCAATACACTTTTTTTAATGCCCAAACATATTTCGGCACCTGGACGCCATATATATATTCAGGATTGAGAAATGCAAACACGTTTTACCTAATAATTGCTGTAAAAATAATTAGACGAATATATTTTATGTCTGTTTTGATTATTACCTTGTTCTCTAGAATCTTGGGTACAGTAAGAAAATGTTTTCGTTAATTTGCCGCTTGCCGTAGCGAATATAATGAATCTCTGTTGGCCCATCCTGGATAGGGGACATCGGCTGGTTAAGTAACTGTCAATGACAATGGAATTCAACAAGACCCATCTAACATAAGATGTTGTTTCAGCTTGATAGTTATCAAGTTTTCGAATGAAGCACTAGTGTAACGATTGAATTCATGACATCCAGAGATTTATGGCTATACATGATATTTTAGTTTATTTGGAGAGACGCATAAGGGACCTGAAGATGGCATAGTGAAATGCTGAAACTTCAGTTACATGTCTGTTGGTGAATCTCTTTGACACTGGACTGTAGTGATGTCATTGTGAGGTTACTTTGCGAGTTAACGAATCATTTTGTCTATAAATGTAGTTCTGTAATTCGAAAATACATTCATGCTCATAAATTAAGGATAATGCTAATACACGGTGAAACAACGCTTTGGTGGCGGTTTGCGGGTCTAAATCACCTCGGAGTATGAGCATGCTGTGCACCTGGCATGTGGTCGTCGCACGGTGGTGCTGGCAGCAGTCCACATACGCAGAGGTGTGTTGATGCATGTCAGAGTACGGTGCAGCGAGTAAGTGTGCAGACGTTCTCAGTCGTGCTGATAGTGACTGTGTGTTGACAATGGCTCAGAGAACACATATTGATGACGTTATGAGGGGTAGAATACTAGGGCGACTGAAGCCTCGTCAAACACAGCAGGTCGTACCACAGACCCTCCGTGTGCCACGAAGTGTGATCTCAAGATTATGGCAACGATTCCAGCAGACAGGAAACCTGTCCAGATGCTACAGTACGGGACGTCAACAGTGTACAACACCACAAGAAGACCAATATCTCACCATCAGTGCCCGCAGACGGCCACGCAGTACTGCAGGTAGCCTTGCTCTGAGTACTATGGGACTTAACTTCTGAGATCATCAGTCCCCTTGAACTTAAAAGATGGCTCTGAGCACTATGGGACAACATCTATGGTCATCAGTTCCCTAGAACTTAGAACTACTTAAACCTAACTAACCTAAGGACATCACATACATCCATGCCCGAGGCAGGATTCGAACCTGCGACCGTAGCGATCCCGCGATTCCAGACTGAAGCGCCTACAACCGCTCGGCCACCCTGGCCGGCACAGCCACTGGAACAGTTGTCTCCAGACACACAGTCTCCAGACGACTGAACGGACATGGTTCATTCGTCCGGAGAGCTGCAATGTGCATTCCACTGACCCCTGGTTACAGGAGAGCCCGTAAAGCCTGGTGTGAAGAACACACTACATGGTAATTGCAACAGTGGTACCAGGTTATGTTCACGGACGAGTCCAGGTATAGTCTGAACAGTGATTATCGCAGGGTTTTCATCTGGCGTGAACCAGGAACCAGATACAAACCCCTTAATGTCCTTGAGAGGGACCTGTATGGAGGTCGTGGTTTGATGGTGGGGGGGGGGGGGGGGGGGTGGGATTATGATTGGTGCACGTACACCCCTTTATGTCTTTGACAGAGGAACTGTAAAGGTCAGCTGTATCGGGGCGTCATTTTGCACCATTATTTCCGGCTTTTCAGGGATGCAGTGGGTTCCACCTTACTCCTGATGGATGATAACACGCGGCCCCACCGAGGTGCCATCGTAGAGGAGTACTTTGAAACAGAAGATGTCAGGCGAATGGAGTAGCCTGCCTGTTCTCCAGACCTAAACCCCATCAAGCACGTCTGGGATGCTTTCGGTTGACGTATCGTTGCACGTCTTCAAACCCCTAGGACACTTCAGGAGCTCCGACAGGCACTGGTGCAAGAATGGGAGGCTATACCCAAGCAGCCGCTCGACCACCTGATCCAGAGTATGTCAACCCGTTGTACAGCCTGTGTACATGTGCATGGTGATCATATCCCCTACTGATGTCGGGGTACATACGCTGGAAACAGTGCCGTTTTGTAGCACATGTGTTTCGGGGCGGTTTTCTCAACCGATCACCAATACCGTGGACTTACAGATCTGTGTCGTGTGTTGGTTGGTTGGTTTTGGGGAAGGAGACCAGACAGCGTGGTCATCGGTCTCATCGGATTAGGGAAGGATGGGGAAGGAAGTCGGCCGTGCCCTTTCAGAGGAACCATCCCGGCATTTGCCTGGAGTGATTTAGGGAAATCACGGAAAACCTAAATCAGGATGGCCGGACGCGGGAGTGAACCGTCGTCCTCCCGAATGCGAGTCCAGTGTCTAACCACTGCGCCACCTCGCTCGGTGTGTCGTGTGTGTCCCCTATGATATGCCTATGCTATTAGCGCCAGTTTTGTGTAGTGCCACGTTGTGTGGCACCACAGTCTGCAATTATCCTTCATTTAGGAGCATGAGTGTACTTCGCTACTACGTTTGGTGACTACTTGCAGCTATTTTCGTATACACGTCCTCCTCTGCATGCTCGACTGATGTAGGAGTACACGCAGAAGCGAGGTAAATGCTTCTACTGAACCACACTCGCACTTCGTAGAGGATGTGGAACATATTGTGCGGAGTTAATCTGCAGAGGCATATTTCTGCAGAACCTGGAACTATCGCCAAACCAACGAATGTGAAAGCACAAAACATGGCTTTGGTGACAGCCTAATGTGTAGATTAGACAGAGGCCTAGGTTAGGTTGGAATGTAATAGTTTGGCTGCGAGTTCGCGAAACCAAAGTACCTGGAAGTGTCCTGGGCTCCGCAGTAATGTCAACACATACCATCACCGCGCAACTCTAACAAACTCCATGTGACATTGAATCTCTCTAATTTTCTCTTTATACTTTAGCGTTATTTGTGTAGGAAGTATCAATATACTGGGTGGCGTACGAACTCTACATTTCATCAGTAAATCCCTGCCACACTATGAAACACACCACCTCTCTTGCTGTGTCTGGCCGCTGGAGTTAGATGAGCCCTTTCGCGGTTACTAAACCAACTGAACCGTGGATTTACTTGCAAAATCTTTTCTTAAAGAATTTGCTTCATTTACTAGCGATTCAGCAACAACATTAACACACATAATCACACTATGTGAGCGTGGAAGTAGTTGCCAGTGGGTAACTGACGAAAAAAAAATTTCTTTCAACAAATGGAAACTTTATTCCTAAAAAAACCTTTTTTTTTTAAAAAAAAACTGATTTAAAAATTATAATCAGAAAAAACCCTCTAAATATCAAGTTACAATTTATTCAGAGGCAGAAAGAAGAATTTTGTTTTTGACTGTATGAGCTTTCGGGCTGAGAACCTTTCCGCTCCCCTTTGACACGGCCGTAGTCACGACCGCTCACAACAACCTCTGAAAGTCTACACTGGTGCAAATCTGCAACACATCAGATTACTTTAAAATAAAAACTTTAACAACTCACATAAACACATAAGCTATGCACTACGTAAGAGGGATGGAAATGGTACACATTCAAAGAAAAATTTCTTGCCACCGAAAGTGCAACCTGTTTTTAAAAGAAAACTCTTACGGTGGAAGGGTGGCAACTTTATATACTAAAATGACCATTTAAATAGAACTCCATGAAATGCAGTCTTACATAAAATGTACAAACATGCTCTACATTGCACATATACCGCCTCTCAAGATGATAGGCAAGATAAAAACATATTACAGCAATTCGGCCGTTACACCTTAAGCAATAAATTCGTTGACAGCGAATCCGACAAACATGACAGAGGCAGCTATTAACGTATGGCAGACCGACAGACAGACACTAACTGCCTAACAAATGCGAACGAGAGGCAGACGAGCAATCTGGGGACGAGAGACTGACCAAGAAAACAAGTAGAATTTAACAAGTAAATGAAACAAATATCACGAATCACTTAACTTCTAAAAACTGCAATGTCTGGCGAAGACCTGGCGCAGCACCCCTAAAACGCTCTCCCGAACCGTCCGTTGCCAGCCGCTTCAACGGACGCAGGAAGGCGTGCCGATCTCCCGTCTCACGGCGTCGCAGCTCGCGCCGGCCAGACCGATGTCGTGGGTTGACTCCTGTTGCTCTCGTGTCGGCCGCGAAGCCACTACCCCTCGCTATACGGCGCGGCCCACTGGACTCACGTGGCGACCTCACATGCGCCGGCGCTCAAGACGGACAAGTTATCTTGTGTCCCAGTGCGCGACCGACCGAACGATCGATCCAACCGCCAATGATCATTGCCCGAGCAAACTCGAGCAGACTGGCGGCCTAACTCATACTAGCACTCCAGACGACAGGCACACACTGACTGTCCCTCACTGACTCGGCTGACCAACTGGCCGACTGGCGAGCTCACAGCGCCCCTTAAATGCACGTGAACAGGCAACCTTTTCCCGTTTCCCACCAGAGGGAGACACCAAAGCTGCGATTGCCACAGCGGCGCCACCGCCAAAAACGGAGGGCGACTGCTTCACACTACGCGCTGCGGCGCGCTCTTCAAAACAGCAATTTTTACCAAGGTTTACGAACCTGTGACGGAACTTACTGTTTTTCTTTAGAGCTTCTCTATTTCTTCTGTATCCATATCTGGTGAGTGTCCCAGATATAAGAGCAATAGTGAAGTATCGATCAAACGATCTGCCTTTCCCGTAATTTGTCTTGTGTGGTTCCCACTTTCAGCCGTCTCCTACGTATACTCCGAAATATTTAGCGGCTGTGATTGTTCGGCAATGTCGTAGTCAAAGAATGTTGGTCCTCTCCACATATCTATGCGCATTATGTTATTACATAAACAAGGTGACGCTAAGGGCCAGCCCCTAAAACTGGCATCGCAAATATTTCGATAGGGAAGGGAGCCGCCTCTGAATCCAACACACAGAGTGTTATCAGTTTCCACTGTGCATTTATTTACAACAGTAGAAATATTTCAGTGGAATAATGCCTATTGACAGCACCACAAACAAAGTAGACATCACCCATCCAACACGGAGCATGACATGACAGCTCAAATGGTCTGAGCACTATGTGACTTAACATCCGAGGTCATCAGTCCCCTAGACTTAGAACTACATGAACCTGACTAACCTAAGGACATTACACACATCCATGCCCGAGGCAGGATTCGAACCCGCGACCGCAGCAGCAGCGCGGTTCCGGACTGCAGCGCCTAGAATCGTTCGGCCACAGCGGCCGGCACAGGACAGCTACTAGAGTCAATAATCACAACAAAAAGCTCCTGACATTGCAAGAAAACTTCGACATACAAAGAGCCATTGCAATGAAAAAGGAGGTAGTCAATGACAAAATCCGTATAAACAATAACTCTCTGATCATGTTAGCCACAAACACAATAATAAAGAGAGATCCAAAACATAACGAGAATAAATAATTAATTAATCTTCCTCTCTCTCTCTCTCTCTCTCTCTCTTTCACACACACACACACACACACACACACACACACACACACGCACACACACACAAATGTCCAATTAAAAAAATCGCACTCTCACAAAGAACGACACATTTACACCCACCCACCTACCCACCCACCCATCCATCCACCCACACACACACACACACACCACACATACAGAACACACACTCACACGCACACAATCACACACAAAAATGTCCATTATTTAAAAATATCACTCTCACAAAGAACGGCACGTTTACTCACTTTGCACAAACACACTCACAGACACACCCACACGCACAAAGCAAATGAAAATGTCAAATCACACACACGGCACAAACAAAATACGAGAGATAAACAACCAGCGACAGTTGGTAACACTACACATCAAAAACACACAGATGTTGAACACAAAATGTGAAGTGCGAGTGATGCATGCGAGGTGCTGAACCAAACGTGGGTGAAAGAACGCCAGAAATCTGCTGATTGGAGCAAGGAGACTAATGAACACATCTCCAGGACACAAATGAGCTAACAACGCTGGAAATCGTAAGTAATACCAAAAGATAATTTCACACCACGAAATTTGTCCTGCAAAAGTTGATTCTAACCTATAAAAAGGGAAAAACAAGACATAATGTAAGATAGTAACATGTTGTAACCACCACATAATACATTCAATATATTAATAAAAACAAACATGTATTAAAGGCCACTGAAGATGCTTGACAAATAAAAGAAGCGAAACGAGTACGGCAATAAACAAACTGCCTTCAATTAGTTACAAAGACAGAACATATCTCCACGAACTAGTGCAAGTAGTTTACGAGACATCTTAGTTTTAACATGGTAAACACAGACAGTCGCAGCACAGACGAATGTGAATTTCATACGTATGCGTATGTGCAGCCCTACACAGATGTTAATGCGTCTCCAGAGGTGTCTCGTTGTTTGACGGACATTGCCCAGGCAAATGAAACAGAAAAGTGAAGACAGTACCTCTGACGCGTAAAGAACCAGTGTACCCTTGAAGCCCGTGCTCCAGCTTGTAGTTCGTTATACAACGATTGCTACACACGCGATAGCATTTCAGCAGAAATTGCATCGCAGGCAACAGGAATACGCCCTTTGATATCATCTGTAATTGTTTGAAGAGGTTATTTGGATGTCTTTCGGCGTACACGGTACACTAAGGATCGGCATACTGGCTATATTCACTACAAACCGCGAGCATTTCTGCTTCTGTTTCACACTGGAACGCACCATCTCCCAAGCACGTCCCACTACGTACACTATCACATAATAAGTGACAGGACGATCGCAATGCAATCGCAGTGTATTCACAACAAGATGTAAACAAACATAACGTCGCCGCCTAGCAGCTAAGCAATACGCTTGAACAAACGGCTGCCAGTCTTTACAATCACAGTACGATAACTCGTAAACGCCACTCACATCCCAATTTACGCTACTTTTAGAATGTTATTGTCAAGAGACATTGTCCCAGTTAATAATTTGTAACCGTTGTAGAAGACTGCACTTTCGTCAACGCGTCAAAATCTGTAACTGGCTGCAAATACGCACCCTCGCCTACAATTCAGTTCTGCGGAAACCGCATATCGATAGTGCCTTCCATGTCCGGAATATCTGGGTACAAGTTTTAGGTGATTTACCCTGCACACCTACAAAACTATTTTCTGCACTACTACAAAAAGTAATACGCTATTTTGTCGAAAGTCGACATGTTGAGAAACGTGGCTGTTGTACAACAGCTACGATCGCAGGTTCGAATCCTGCCTCGGGCATGGATGTGTGTGATTTCCTTAGGTTAGTTAGGTTTAAGCAGTTCTAAGTTCTAGGGGACTGATGACCTCAGATGTTAAGTCCCATAGTGTTCAGAGCCATTTGAACCATTTTGGATTACAGCACGGCTGTGCTCACACATCGACATAGTTACGTTATACGCCGCCATGTTACACGCTAAAATTCGGAGCCCTCTAGCAGCCGAGAGTTGCAACGTGCGTCAGCGAATAATACGTACGATATTTAATACCTCAACCGACACTGATAACAGCTATAAAATTCGGAGGGTTTACTTTTCAGCACGCCTTCATAGCTGGAGAATTTGCGTTAGTCTGCTCCAAAGATGGTGTAAAAATGAACTATGACAAAACCAGTATCATGATGAATAAGTGGACACGTGAGGGAATTGCGTATGTTAGAAGTACACGATTGCAAAGGGTTACATAATACGTTTATCTGGGTCAACTTGTAAATATGAAAGGAGAATTAACCAAGAAGTATCTCGATGAATGTGGAAAGCTCTCTGAAGACACACCTTAGTCTTCAAGCCTAAGATGTTGGCTGAGCTTAAGAACACATTTTTTTGACCAATGTATGCTATTGCTAAAAACATATGGCTGTGAGTCATGGACATTAATTCCTCCCATTGTCAGAAATATCATAGCAGCTGAAACAGGAATGGATATACACACACCACACATCAAAAAAAGTTTTGCATCGCCTCGGTTCCGTGAGTTACGGAACCTGTACAGAAAATTGGAATAATGATCGACATGAACATCATTTCCGCCGTTCTTATTGCTCATGAAAACCACACATTGCATGTTGTACCACCATACAGCGAGACCTTCAGAGGTGGTGCTCCAGACTGCTGTACACACCGGTACCTCTAATATCTAGTAGAACGTCCTCTTGTATTGATGCATGCCTGTATTCGTCGTGGCATACTATCCACAAGTTTATCAAGGCACTGTTCCCACTCGTCAACGGCGATTCTGCGTAGATCCCTCAGAGTGGTTGGTGGGTCATGTCGTCCATAAACAGCCCTTTTCAATCTATCCCAGGAATGTTCCATAGGGTTCATGTCTGGAGAACAAGGTGGCCACTCTAGTCGAGCGATGTCGTTATCCTGAAGGAAGTCATTCACAAGATGTGCACGATGAGGGCGCGAATTGTCGTCAATGGAGATGAATGGCTCGCCAATATGCTACCGATATGGTTGCACTATCTGTCAGGGGATGGCAGTCACGTATCGTACAGCCGTTACAGCGCCTTCCATGACCACCATACTGCACATAATGCACCCCAAAACAGCAGAGAACCTCCACCTTGCTGCACTCGCTGGACAGTCTATCTAAGGCGTTCAGCCTGACCAGGTTGCCTCCAAACATGTCTCCGATTATTGTCTGGTTGAAGGCATATGCGACACTCACCAGTGAAGAGAACGTGATGCCAATCCTGAGCGGTCCATTCGGCATATTGTTGAGCCCATCTGTACCGCGTTGCATGGTATCGTGGATGCAAGGACGGACCTCGCCATGGACTTTGGGAGTGAAGTTGCGCATCATGCAGGCTATTTCGGACAGTTTGAGTAGTAACACGACGTCCTGTGGCTGCACGAAAAGCATTATTCAAGTTGGTGACGTTGCTGTCGGGGTTACTCCGAGGCATAATCCGTAGGTAGCGGTCATCCACTGCAGTAGTAGCCCATGGGCGGCCTGAGCGAGGCGTGTCATCGATCCTGTCTCTCTGTATCTCCTCCATGTCCGAACATCATCGCTTTGGTTCACTCCAAGACGCTTGGACACCTCCCTTGTTGCCTTCCTGGCGTAAAGTACAATGCGGACGCGATCGAACCGCGGTATTGACCGTCTAGGCATGGTTGAACTACAGACAACACGATCGTGTACCTTCTTCCTGGTGGAATGACTGGAACTGATCGGCTAACGGACCCCCCTCCGTCTAATAGGCGCTGCTCATGCACGTTTCTTTACATTTTTGGGCGGGTTTAGTGATATCTCTGAACAGTCAAAGAGACTTTGTCTGTGATACAATATCCACAGTCAGCGTCTATCTGCAGGAGTTCTGGGAACAGGGGTGATGGAAAACTTTTTTTGATGTGTGTATTTGCGCTGGGCTACACAACAAAAGAGAGAAAGAAAGTAGTTAGAGTTAGACATACAATAAAGGTCAATAAAAAAGGTCAGTGACATAATGTAAAGACTAAACACCTTAAAATGTCGGGGTGCTGGTCATGTCACTCGAAAAAAGGATGCACATGGTCGAGACAAACGCTAAACTGAAACTCAGTTACCCAAAAAAGACCGAGAGGCCGGCCGGAGTGGCCGCGCGTTTCTAGTGGCTACAGTCTGGAACCGTGCGACCGCTACGGTCGTAGGTTCGAATCCTGCCTCGGGCATGGATGTGTGTGATGTCCTTAGGTTAGTTAGGTTTATGTAGTTCTAAGTTCTAGGGGACTGATGACCTCAGAAGGTAAGTCCCATAGTGCTCAGAGTCATTTGAACCATTTTTGAACCGAGGGAAAGACGATCGCACATGTGGGACAAAGACTTACAAAAGACAGCTGGATTCTGTTGTCAACAGGAAGCACAGGTTCGACAGAAAGGGCGCACGACCCATTCCTCCTGAAACCTGGTAGGTTAGCAGGTAACACGCCCCACTAATCCAGAACCAGACTATTGGCCTGAAGGTAATAGCCCGAGAACTCCCAGAAGTTTGTGGGATCATGTCTCAGTCAACGGCACATCATTTTACAGCGAACATGTCCTCTGACGCGCTTGCAGTTTCAGTAAGTAGAATGGGGGAGGGGGGGAACTGTTTCTTCTGAAAGGTAGCATTCATAAATAATTGGGAAGTGGTTTAGCGTGAAGGATGTGCAATCTTAAGGGCTGCTGAAGCTTTATTAAAAATGTTTCTTTTGAGAAGCTGTATGTTGTGGAGATTCAAGAAGACCAAAATCCTTCGCAGATAAGTTGTGACAAAATTTAGAGAGGAAAAAATTGTAATCTCAAGCGAAAAACCACAGAAGTTATTTGCGAGAGACGATCAGAGCTAATTTACAATCAGTTAAAAGGAGAAGGTACGCAATAAATAACAATCTGTCGAAATTTACAACTAGTTTTGAAGATGTTCATGATGTCGTCAAGACACTAAATGTGGAAACTGCAGACAGGACATATTTCTTCTACAGAATGAAGCCGACGATAGAGGTAAAACTTTAAAATACTTATTCATTGTACACAATGTATGTTGATTGAACATTCAAGTGTTCCACGGGGCTAGTTCATTGGCACTTTATTCCAAAGGTTTTTTTCTGTATTGAGAGACAAGAAAATTTCGTCGTACTAGTATGTCTTTCATACGTTTGTCGATAAATGTAATGGTCTAGGTTTGACATTTTCACAATCATCGATGCTTTCAGACTTTGAAGACAGCATAATGATAGCTAGAAATGAAGTCTGAACTGACGTAATAATCCAAGCATGCAAATTTCATTCAACCCAGAGCTGGTGCTGGAAAATAAAATCTTTGGAACCTGCACATGACATGAAGTTGGAAATTTTCTTTCTTATATAGTTAGTTTACAGATGCTGGATCCTGATACGGTTGATAGCTGTTTCTTTGACGATTTCATGTCAACGATATCTGGATGATAAAAATTACAATCGTTTTGTGATTACTTGTGAAGAGAGCACGGCAAGCGCCATAATCCGATTTTCCAGAAGCTTCGCACAGTAAAAGAGTGGTCAAAAATGGAGAACATGTGTCTCGGTTTATGCGCAGATGTTCGATAGTTTCTAAGAAAACGATCTCCAGACTCTTCGACGTGACTTAGATGCCTTCTTCAGGAAGAATATTGCTTTCCCTTGGATTATATCGATTGTAGAAACATTCGACACATAGAAATTTGGAACATCACAAGCATCGAATGAAGGCAGGTTTGCCACAGTGATATTTCTTCGTATAAATCTCGCTCGTGAAAGAAACGTTTTTAACACTTCTGAAAATTTCACTCGTTGGCAATAATTTCGTGGCTAACGATGCACAACGGATCACTTTTCCGAAAACTGGAGCTTGCAATTGATTACGAACCGAGATATACTACAGGGATTTTACCGAAAACAATTTCAAGTAATTTTCTCATTCATTTACTTTTTTTTCTTTTTTTGTTAATTCATTCACAAGGCATACCATTATCAGACGAATGAGGACAACGTTATTTCAATGTGCATTGGAAAACATTCGACGTAGTAATCTACGAACATGGGTAGATAAACGAAGAAGAAAATTAAAATAATAATCGGGTTTCGTATATTGGGCGCAGTACTGTAAAGACGAGACGCTAGTCACTCTGCCACTACTTCTGTTGAAACATTTGCTCTTTCAAAATAACATAAATTATCTCGGAAACTTTGACCGTCGTGTTCTCAGAACGGTCGAGTGTCTAAGGATAAGACGAAACTCGTGTTCTCTTATGTTGACCTCCCTTCTGCTGAGAGAAGTTTCTGGGAAATCAGATTATGGCAGTTGTAGTGCTCACCGCATCAGCAGAGACATATACAGAAGAAAATGCTCTCTTTCCTCCATGTATGTGGGCACTGAAACAATATTTGGAGAAAAATAACTGATTATGATCGAAGTAGGAAGGACATGAAATGTAGACTGTCGATGGCAAGAAAAGTGTTTCTGAAAAAGAGAAATTTGCCAACATAGAGTATAGATTTAAGTGTCAGGAAGTCCTTTCTGATAGTATTTGTTTGGAGTGTGCCATGTATGGAAGTGAAACATGGACAATAAACATTTCAGACAAGAAGAGGACAGAAACCTTTGAAATATGGTGCTGCGGAAGAATGCTCAAGATTAGATGGGTAGATCACTTAACTAACGAGGAGGTACTGAACAGAATTAGGGAGGAGAGATATTTGTGGCACAATCTGACTAGAAGAAGCAGCATCAAGGGATCAACTATTTAGTACTGGCGTGGGGGGTAAAAGCCGTACAGTCACCAGATTCAGAAGGATGTAGACTGCAGCAGAGTAGCGTGGAGAGCTGAATCAAACCAGTCTTTGGAGTGAAGATGACAACAACATTATTATTTCCGGTCGGACTGGATTGTTTCCTTTGAAAGTCACTATCTTTGTCTTATTTGCAGATATGGTTAAGTTGTATTATTTTGAGTTTTGTCTCGGTCTATATACTGCTCTTTGTAAATTTTCCTGTGCAGTCATCTGATCATCAGCGTATAACAGAGTATTTACTTGTACACTGTAACCTGTTTTAATTTCGAAGAGTATTTCCCTGCTCAGCATTCTACTTACAAGGGAACCTCCCCTTCGCACCCCCCTCAGATTTAGTTACAATTTGGCACAGTGGATAGGCCTTGAAAAACTGAGAACAGATCAATCGAGAAAACAGGAAGAAGTTTTGTGGAACTATGAAAAAATAAGCAAAATATACAAACTGAGCAGTCCATGCGGAAGATAGGCAACATCAAGGCTAGTATGAGCTCAGGAGCGCCGTCGTCCCGTGGTTAGCGTGAGCAGCTGTGGAGCGAGAGGTCCTTGGTTCAATTCTTCCTTCGAGTGAAAAGTTCACTTTCTTTATTTTCGCAAAGTTATTATCTGTCCGTTCGTTCATTGACGTCTCTGTTCACTGTAATAAGTTTAGTGTCTGTGTTTTGCGAGCGGACCGCAAAACCGTGCGATTAGCAGACGAAAGGACGTGCCTCTCTAATGGGAACCGAAAACATTTGATCGCAAGGTCGTAGGTCAACCAATTCCTCCACAGGAAAACATGTCTATGCCTGATATATTCTATACGACACTGGTGACGGCATGTGCGTCACATGACAGGAATATGTTGTCGACCCACCTAAATTGTACACTTGGCGAATGGGTAAAAAGATTTTTCCACCTTGCCCGATTTAGGTTTTGTTGTGGATACGATAATCACTCCTAAAAAAGTGATGAAAACATAAGAGTTTGTCACATTATCTGCATCAAATGAATGCAACAGTTTCACAGTCGCACAGTTTTCCCTGTGCTCTGTCAAAACATACGTTTTTAACGTTTTCAAATTTTTCGGTGTGTAGACCGTCAAATCCTGCATATGTCCAAGCACATCTGAACATGTCCTGGAATTTTGGAGAGCGAAATTGATAATGTATGAGTGCCTGAACTTTGATAATTGTCTGAAAATAAAAAAAATCAAACTTTTCACTCGAGGAAAGACTTGATCCAAGGACCTCTCATTACGCAGCTGCTCACGCTAACCACGGGACCACGCCGCTCCTGCGTTTATACTGTCCTTGATGTTGCCTATCTTGCGCAGGGACTACACAGTTTGATATTTTGCTTATTTTTTTCATAGTTCCATACAACTTTCTCCTGTTTTCTCGATCGACCTGTGTTCAGTTTTTCTAGGTCTATCCACTGTGCCAGCTTATAACTAAATCTGAGGGGGGTGCGATGGGGAGGTTCCCTTGTTAGGAGGAGGTACTCTTTTTGAAAACCCGCTTCCCCAGGATGGGGGTTGTGTCATGGGCTGCTTACCCGTCCACATAAAAAAAATCATAATTCATAAGTCGCTAAGAAATAAGCCGGATTAGGCCTGGCAGAGGGAAATGTCATGTTCCGAGTAACTGTGTACCAGCGCATTGTGCTCCCTGCGTTTGGCGACAAGGCACAGCCACCAGGGAGAACGAGTGTTTGCGAAGGCCGCAGGCGAGTCGAGGGGGGGTCTGCCGGACTGCTCACGGGGGTGGCCGCTTCCAGGAACCGTCTCCACCGCAAACAGGGCGGACACGTTGACGCGGGGCAAACACGCCGCAAATCCCAGCTGACGGCTGCGCGGCTCTACCACGACTCAGCGTAGGGAGGATGGGAACTACGTACAGTACTGTCTGCCCCACTGCAAACTGAACAGCAAGAGCAACTTCCGAAAACAACTTCTGCATCCACTGTCCCACGTGTGTTTACGTTGCAACGACAACCTGTATGAGTTTACTTCTGCAATTCACTTTGGCGAGTCAGTTTCAGGAACCTGCTGCTAGCACTTGCAGAAGTGCTCCCATTTGCGTCGCCAGACGAGCACGGTAAACACAGAGCAGCGGCCTCCGCTGTTGCGTTACTATTTCTGAAGAAAGATCGCCGTGCAAAAGGAAATCAAGGAAAAATATTTGGGTGAAGAAGTGGATACAGAGAGAGACACATGTAAGTTACCAAAAAAACGCTATTGAATGGAATAAAATCAGAGGCTTTCGCTCAGATCAAAAACTTTGTGAGATTGTCGCATGCTAGTTCCGAACAGCCCTTGTTTATTTTACAATCTACATCTACATCCACATCTACATCTACATGATTACTCTGCAATTCGCATTTAAGTGCTTGGCAGAGGGTTCATCGAATTACAATCATACTATCTCTCTACCATTCCACTCCCGAACAGCGCACGGGAAAAACGAACACCTAAACCTTTCTGCTCGAGCTCTGATTTCTCTTATTTTATTTTGATGATCTTTCCTACCTATGTAGGTTGCGCTCAACAAAATATTTTCGCATTCGGAAGAGAAAGTTGGTGACTGAAATTTCGTAATTAGATCTCGCCGCGACGAAAAACGTCTTTGCTTTAATGACTTCCATTCCAACTCGCGTATCATATCTGCCATACTCTCCCCCTATTACGTGATAATACAAAACGAGCTGCCCTTTTTTGCACCCTTTCGATGTCCTTCGTCAATCCCAACTTCTCCAAAACAAAAAAAGAAAAGTATACAAAAATGCAGCGAGCTATGCCACCAAGATATGGCCTTTTTAATTACTTTTCTTCAATTTTTGGAAAAAGTATTTATTAATTTTATTATTTATTTATGTTACTGGGAAAATTATAAAAAGCACACACAGACAAGTTAGAATTTTGAGTGCTCCATACTAACATAGATAATAATAATAATATTGTGTGGCTCAATAGTCTTGCGCATTTCTTTCAATCGGACACCACTTCGATGACTTGCGTGTTACCCAGTTGGGGCAAGGTTCAAATGGTTCAAATGGCTCTGAACACTATGGGACTTAACATCTCAGGTCATCAGTCCCCTAGAACTTAGAACCACTTAAACCTAACTAACCTAAGGACATCACACACATCCATGCCCGAGGCAGGATTCGAACCTGCGACCGTAGCGGTCGCACGGTTCCAGACTGTAGCGCCTAGAACCGCTCGGTCAGAACGGCCGGCAATCGGGGCAAGGGCACCTGCATTTTAACGTCGTTTGTGGCAGCTCTCCACATGGTTGAGATGTGAAGGATGGGTTGAAACAAAGCTTGAAAAATCCCTGACCGAGATTCGAGCGCACGACGCTTTTGTTTCGAGGATACGGCCAACTGCTACACCAAATGGCCCGACATATCTGTATTTGATACTTCATCAGTAGGTTCTGGTGAGTTTGAGATTATCAAAATGTGCAACATAAATGGCTGTATCTTCTGAATGCATTAACGTAGGGGCTCAAATTTTTTGCATAGCCAAGGGACCGTTGACATTAGTACTTCATACAGATTTCAGATTGATACCTCTACCCGCTCCTGACAAAAAGTCAGACGAATGAAACAACTAACAGCAAAAAAATACATGATATTATTACTAATTAGCAAGTTTCAGATTGTTTCCCTTACTTTTACCGTGAAACTATGCTTCTGAACAAATCTCACGATTACAGGTCTACGGGTAGTATCCTATATGGCCGGCCGCTGTGGCCAAGCGGTTCTAGGCGCTTCAGTACGGAACCGCGCAGCTGCTACGGTCGCAGGTTCGAATGCCGCCTCGGGCATGGATGTGTGTGATGTCCTTCGGTTAGTTAGGTGTTAGTAGTTCCAAGTCTAGGGGACTGACGACCTCAGTCCCATAGCGCTCAGAGCCATTTGAACCATTTATCCTATAGGTTTCGATGAGTGAGTTTGCGAGAGCCAAACCATGTGACGGAGATGGACATACCATTTTATTCCACTGACTTAGAAGTTTGCATTTTTTACACTGCCGAGGGACCGTAGACGCTGGTATTTGACATAAATTTCGACTTGGAAACACTACTCGTTCCTGAAGAGAAGGGCTCTTAAGATACTTACGGACAAACGGACAACACAGTGATCCTGCAAAGGTTACGTTTTTACCGATTGAGGTACTGAAACCTGAAAATTTGGTAATTTTTAAAGACGTCTGTACTGGCATTCTACTTCCCCTTCTGGTGAAACAGAGTAATCCGTAAATTAACTTCGCACTTCCTTGGCTGTGGCGGCCAATTATATCTCTAGGAGATCTAGTGCGACATTTCCTCTGAACAATCTGTCTTTGCGCCATTGTCCTTTTCGACACTGACATTTTCCTATCGGTACTGAACACACAAGACTTCTGCAGGTTAGAAGAAAATATGAAGGTCGGCAAGTACCTGCTGTTAGATGGGGGAAACTGTATGCGGCAGTCGACTTGCTGCAGATGTTCTCACATCAGACACTTTGCAGAAACGGCTTCTTTAAGTGACTTGCCGAAGTTAACTTGCTAGTGGACACACACACGTCTGTGGAAGTGCGCTACGACTGTCGTCTGCCGTTTAGACTCCCATCCCCAGCAAAACTACGACAGCGCTTCTCGGCTGGATCTCCAAACTGACACAGCATTTCGAGGGTCCACCTTGCCGTTATCTTCAGGCGAGACGCTACTATCAGTGAGTCACGTCGAACTGTGAAAAGGTTTTCAAACGCCGTTACCAGTCACAAAATTTGTTCACAGCCAGTTTATTTATTTAACGACACGTTTCAAGGTGATACCTCATCATCAGGCTATATTGGCGCTACAAAAAAGGTTAACATGTGTTTATATAGATATTAAAGCTTCTTTATATGACTGCTGTGATCATCTTTGTTCTGGCGTGACAGTTTTCTTGTGATGCGTTGAGGCATTGTTATTTCCGTGGCTCTTTTGCAATTCTTCACGTGCTTAATGTTTCAAGTGACCACTGTCTCAAAAATCTATGGATACCAAGCATTGGATGCTGGCTCCTATTTTGACTGGACCAGAAGTGGGAATCCTCCGGTATATCTGTCGAAGACCCTGAAGATGGCGTAATATATCACCGAAACTGGTAGCACAATAAAATAACAATTTAGAAGGCTGAAAGGTGTTTGATTTGACATTCTGTACTGAACGGTGGAGATCCCGCAGCCTTCTGTGAAAACATGGACTTACAGAGACATGGGCTGACTCATTGTGCAGGAGAACGCAGGCGAGCGCATCTGTACGCCGTCGGGCCCAGGTGAGTCTACGGATTGCGCAGGATCGGACCTCGGGCTGATCCGTATAGCACACCAGCACGCTTAACGCGTTCGGTGCATAGCCCGTTTTGTGTTCTCAAGTGGAACGTCCCGTCTGCCAAATAACTTCTGAGCAGACGAATGTGACGCACCGGTAACCGAGATACGAGCAGTTTGGCCAGGAGCCCATCACACCACAAACTGCAGAAGACTCTGGAGATGTCCACAGAGACGACTCCAAAGTATGGTAGCAATCCATGTCGCCGAGAGCTTATTCGTCCAAGCGTAAAAACTGGTTTTCTGTTGACTGGCCCTGTCTAAATCCGAAATGCTCCTCGAGTGTAACGACCTCTGCTTCGATATGACGTAGAAGACGACACTGAGGTAATAGAACAATACGAGAGTTAGAACTTTAATAGTGGCAACTATTTATTTGCAGCTCGTACGTAATAGATACTTGTTTCAAAGTTTTATTGACCTTCAAAGTAGTCACCAGCATTGTGTATAGCCCGTTGCCAGCGATGTGGAAGTCGTAGGATACTCTTAGCAGTGCCAGTTGTGTTGACAGTTCGAGAGGCGCTGTCTATTGCCCGACGAATTTGTAGCAGTTCTGAAGCGAATGCCGTGAAGTGTTTCCTTCAGTTTAGAAATCAAATGGTTCATATGGCTCTGAGCACTATGGGACTTAACATCTGAGGTCATCAGTCCCCTAGAACTTAGAACTACTTAAACCTAACTAACCTAAGGACATCACACACATCCATGCCCGAGGCAGGACTCGAACCTGCGATCATAACGGTCGCGCAGTTCCAGACTGAAGCGCCTAGAACAGCTCGGGCACACCGGCCGGCTCAGTTTAGAATCCGAGTTGAATTGAAGAGGGCTTAAGTCAGGGGATTGCAGTAGGTGGCATAGCACTTAGCAGCCCCGTCAGTCAAACAAATCAGTGACGACTTGCACTGTACGTGCTTCAGCATTGTCCTGCAAACTAATGGTCAGGACCTGCAGAAAGTGTCATCACTTCTGTCTCTAAGCTGGTCGTAGGTTGTGTTCCAAAAATGAACAGCATAGAGACAGAAGTGATGACTTTCTGCAGGACCTGACCATAATTTTGCAGGACAATGCTCAAGCACGTACAGTTTAAGCTGTTACTGATTTGTTTGAGCCGGCCATTGTGACCGAGCGGTTCTAGGCGCTTCAGTCTGGAACCACTCGACCGCTACGGTTGCAGGTTCGAATCCTGCCTCGGGCATGGATGTGTGTGATGTCCTTACGTTAGTTACGTTTAAGTAGTTCTAAGTTCTAGGGGACTGATGACCTCAGATGTTAAGTCCCATAGTGCTCTGAGCCATTTGAACCATTTGAAAGCTAGAAATGAAGTCTGAAGTGATGTAAGAATCCAAGTATGCAAACTTCATTCAACTCAGAGCTGGTGCTGAAAAAAAAAACAAAACAAAAAAAAAAAAAGCTTTGGAACCTGCACATGACATGAAGTTGGATATTTTCTTCCTCATATAGCTGGTTTACAGATGCTGGATCCTGATACGGTTGATAGCTGTTTCTTTGCGGATTTCATGTCAGCTATGTCTGTATCGCAAAAATGACAAACGTTTTGTGATTACTTGTGAGGAGAACACGACAAGTGCCATAATCCGATTTTCCAGCCGCTTCGCTCAGTAAAAGAGTGGTCATAAAAAGAGAGCATGTGTCTCGGTTTATGCGTAGATGCTCGATCGTTTCTAAGAAACGATCTTCAGACTTTTCGACGTGACTGAGATGCCTTCTTCAGGAAGAATTTTGCTTTCCCTTGGATTATATCGATTGCAGAAACATTCCACACGTAGAAATTTGGAAGACCACAAGCATTGATTTGTTTGACTGATGGGACTGCTAAGTGCTATGTCACCGACTGCACTAGCCTGACTTAAGCCCTCGTGAGTTCAATTCGATTTGTAAACTGAAAGAAACACTTCACACCATTCGCTTCAGAACTGCTACAAATTTGTCGGGCATTAGACTGCGCTGCTCGAACTGTCAACACAACTGGCACTGCTAAGAGTATCCTACGATTTCCACATCGCTGGCAATGGGTTTTACACAATGGTGGTGGCTACTTTGAAGTTAATTAAAACTCTGAAACACGTATATATTTCGTACGAACCGTAAATAAATAGATGCCACTATTAAAGTTCCAACCCTCCAAGATCAGCAGCTGCTCTCCAGCTGAAGATCTTTGCTGGCTTTCAGTACGGCTACTATCTCGGTATGTTTCCTAGGGCCGGATAGCAACCAGATCTCGGAATTCTAGTAAACACATCCGGCAACTGGACGATGGCGATAAGTGGTAGCTGCTTTAGGACAATGTTTGGAATGCAGTCCGATCCTCCAGCGTCATTGGTGGTAAGATGACTGAGTGAAACTGCAACTTCTTTATCTGAAGTAGTCCGAATCTCGTCGCCTTCATAGCGATCAAAAGATATATGGCCAGCTTTTCAGCTATAGTGGTGATGATGATGAAGTTGCCCACAGGATCTTGAGTGTGTCGCAAGTTGACAGCAAAAGTGTCTGCGAGGATGTCAGTTTTCTCATCAGGACCGCAATCGACAGCTTGACAGTCTTAGAGTAGTGGAATGCGAAAGATGCGCAATACACACAGACAGATTTTCAAGTTGGAGATATGCAACCTCATTGTTCTACACTCTCTACTTGCCGTTACCACCGGTTTTTTTTAAATTCAAGCGGTGTAGCAGGATCTCTGTCGTAATTACACAACTATCCTCGATGAAGGATGCCGGGCAGCGGCAACTGTCGTGTGTTTTCTAGTGCGCTAAGCGGCGGGCGTCGCGTGGTTGTGTCTTCTGCTCTCAATGATGCCACCGCGAAGTATTCAGCGGTTCTTTCGGTGCTGGCATCAGCTGGAACTGGTGCTGACGTCATCACTTCGGAAAGTATAATCTTCAGTTGTGGCAGATTGGTGTTCTTTACGTTGCTGCGACGGTTGGGCTGTCCAGTGAGTGCCATATGTACAGTTCTCGTAAATCAAAAGCTGGTGGCCAGATGATACAGCATTACTCGTAGAGCCGTAAACGCGTTGTCGTACGCCCCTACTGACTGGGGTGTCCATCTGGCCTTCCCCCATTGTATGAATAAATAATGGAATCCTAAGGCCTCAGATTAGTTGCCTCGTTACGTTAAACGACGCGAAGGAGTCACCGGCCGCTAGTGTTGTCTACGCTGTAGTTCCAAATCTACAGTTTGGCACTGACATCTCCAGCCAGAAGGATTTTACCGTGGGGTGACGGCAACACGTCTGTACGCCGCAGTGAAGCGGATGCCCCCCCACTGACGTTTCTACGGCTACTCCAGTGACTTCTTCTTGCGTTAACTGTGGTAAAAAGGCGATCAACAAGTGGTGACGTGAGCTGCGGATGTAAAGATCAGTGCCACCAACCGCTGTCGATCAGTCTGTGCGACAGAGTGTGTAAACTGGTATCCCAGCATGTACACCTGCTATGAGGTGCGCTTCGCGCGCTAGACACGTAAATCAGCTCCCATCTCTCTCAGAAAACGGCGGATTTCCCCATCCTGTTCTTTTATGCTGTTGGCATTCCACGCTATTACAGCTAGTCTGTCATTTCTTCAAAGTTACCGTGCGTTTTCCTCGGTTAATCGTCTTCGGTGTAACGCTGGTTAACTGCACCAGATGAGTAGTTGGGTGAGGACCGCTGGTGACAAGCTTCTCCACTAGGGCCTCCCACAGTTGCTGTTTCACTGACTGTTGCAGGCAGGTGTGACATGAGGTGCTTCGACGTGTCAGCTGTGTTCATCTCTTCTGTTGGTTCTCAGTTGGCTTCTGGATTTTCCTTTTGAAAGGAAAATTTAAAAACGTGTTCCCTTTCGTAATTTGACCGCTACGTGACACACAAACGTTAACGTTCCCGTTACAATTGTTTGAAAGACGGAAGATCAGATATTTCGTAACTATATCTCACCAACACTGCCTAAATTTCGATGTTCACCAGGTATTAGATTATAAAGTCAACTTAAAGCGTATAGCGGTCTTTATGACTGTCACAATGATTCGTAGCGTTGGCGGAACTTACTATCTCTAAGAATTAAATCTGTGTCTGGAATCACAACGTCTACCAGTAGGACGTGTAATCCGACACCTTATCTACCAGAGACAGACGGTATTAAGGGGCTCCGGAACGCCCTATACTTGCAATGTTAAAATAACGCTTATAAATTACATCTTTCCTCACAAAGTATTTGAGGTAGGAAGTTGAACTTTTTACAGATTATTTATTGGAATATGGGCTACAACTTAAAACAGGGATTTTACAAAATTTTAGTTCAGTTATTAAAGATGATTTTTTTTCAATTGTAATGAAATTTCACAACATTTTTTTTGCAATTTTTTATTTATTTATTCAAAAATATACAGTTTTTTGGAAAAAGGCTGTGTTAAATTATGCAGAAGGTACTGTGTAACATTTACTGAAAGTCTGAAACAAATATGTTTGGAAGATCCTTAGAAAACATGTAATTAGTATGAGAAAATAAAAGTTTTGGGAATTGAGCGACAAAGATTGGATTAACTTTTTAGTGCATTCCAGGTCCATAGGATGGATTATCTTCATCCTCTGCAAACTCCTCCTCCAGCTTCCTCTTCTTCCTCCTCCTGTTTACTCTTGCTTGTATTTCTAGACTCTTTACAGCCCTGTCTGCAGCCCGAAGGCGTTCCTTGTCTAAAGCAAGCATCGCTCGTTGTTGTGTTCGTAGATTTTGCTACCATTTTCTTCAGTTGCAGTTACTGCAACACTGTTCCAAAAGGTGGTCATGTATGAACACTTATCACATTTCAGTTGTATTTCACTAGCAAGTCCTACGTGCTTTATTATGGAGAGTTCCAGACCAACTTCACTACAATGAATACATCTTACACAGTTTGAAAAAATTCCTTTGAGAACCGACATATCAAATATTTCATTCACATCCGATTCGCCCATAAAACATTCATAGTTTTCACTCATTGAACCAAGCTTCTTCTGTGAAGTATTTTCTTTCCCACTTTGACTGCTATGGGCAGGTTTACTTGAGAGGTTAGGTTCACTCACTTGGTTATCGTCTTTATTGTTTACAGTAATAACACATACCTTTGGCTTTCCAACATTTCTCCTTTTCTTAAAAGCCTTCAGAGGATTTCTAATAACTTTACTTTTACTCATTATTATACTTCAACAAAACAGAGACTCAAGAAACAGAATTAATTACGAACATTTTCGAGATAACGACAGAGTACATAAACATGAAACAATCGACAACACACCAGCGATATATATTGAACCATCACAGCCACAACACATACTTTATCTCACATCACTAAAATGTACCTGATGAACACGGACGTTAATAATAACACCATTTGACAGCAGTTTAACAGCGCCACAGTGGGTCACGCCCATGTGGAACACATTTAAAAAAAAAATTAAAAATAGTTGTAGTCTTCGGAATTGAATAAATTATACATCTATTAAAAAATAATAGTCTGCAGATTCAGAAAACGCAAAAAAGTAAAAATTGAACTTTTCATGATTTTGAGCCTTTCCGGAGCCCCTTAATTAATTTCTCTGTCATTCGGAACAGAACATCATATTCAAAAGTCATAGGATCAAAACGTCCATAAACCTTGACCCTGACGCCCAGTGATAGGATAAAGAGTAGCCAACACAGAAAGCGCGCTTTGCAATATGTCATGAATATACACTGAAGCGCCAAGGAAACTCGTATAGGCATGCGTATTCAAATATAGAGATATGTAAACAACACAATACTGCGCTGCGGGCGGCAACGCCTAGGGAAGACGTTTGGCGTAGTTGTTAGATCGGTTACTGCTGCTGCGATGGCAAGTTATCGAGATTTAAGCGAGTTTCAACGTCGTGTTATAGTTGGCGCACCAGCAATGGAACACAGCGTCTCTGAGGTATGAGATAGCGATGAAGTGGGGATTTTGCCGTACGACCATTCCAGCAGTGTACCGTGAATATCAAGAATCCGGTAAAACATCAAATTTCCGACATCGCTGGGGCCGGAAAAAGATCCTGCAAGAACGGGACCACCGATGACTAAAGAGAATCGTTCAACGCGACAGAAGTGCAACCCTTCCGCGAACTGTCGCAGATTTCAATGCTGGGCCATCAGCAAGTGTCAGCGTGCGAACCATTCAACGAAACATCATCGATGTGGGCTTTCGGAGCCCAAGGCCCACACGTGCGCCGTTGATGACAGAACGACACAAAGCTTTATGCCTCGCCTGGCCCACCAACACCAACATTGGACTGTTGATGTCACGAAACTTGTTGCCTGGTCGGACGAGTCTCGTTTAAAATTGTATCGAACGGATGGACGTGCGGGGTATGGAGACAACTTCATGAATCCATGGATCCTGCATGTCAGCATGGGACTGTTCAAGCTGGCAGAGGCTCTGTAATGGTATGGAGCGTGTGGACCTGGAGTGATATGGGACCACTAATACGTCTATATACAGCTCTGACAGGTGGCACGTACGTAAGCATCCTGTCTGATCACCTGTTCCATTCGCGTCCATTGTGTATTTCAACGGACTTGGGCAATTCCAGCAGGACAATGCGACGCCCCACACGTCTAGAACATCTACAGAGTGGCTCCAGGTTCACTCTTCTGAGTTTGAACATCTGCGCTGGCCACCAAACTCCCTAGACATAAACATTATTGAGTATATCTGGGATGCCTTGCAACGTGCTGTTTAGAAGAGATCTCCATCTTGTCGTACTCTTTCGGATTTATGGACAGCTGTACAGGATTCATGGTGCCAGTTCCCTCCATCACTACTTCAGATATTAGTCGAGTCCATGCCACGTCGTGTTGCGGCACTTTTGCGTAGATGCGGAGGCCCTACACGATATTAGGCAGGTGTACCAGTTTTTTTGGATCTTCAGTGTAGGTCATAAATGAGGGGTTATGTTAATTAAGGATTATTTTAATTAAGACAATAGTAGCCTTAGTTCATAAAACGTCCTTAAGCTTTTTGGCGATGTGGAACTTCCTATACGTCGTAGTCAGAAATAGTCTGAAAAGCTTCGGTGTTGCAGGGGGATTGTGCTGAAAAATAAAAGTTAAGAAAAAAAAATCGGTACGTTGCACCGTTTCCGAGTCAACTAACATTGAAGTTAGCCAGTCAGGCCTTTGCGGGCAAATTCAAGCATTGCACCAGATACAGTTAGGCTAATGTTAGTTGTTACCATGTGGCAGATCAGAGCGCGTGAGAATGCTCAGCCATTGGCTCGGGTTCGACTCTCACTGCCGTCCCACGCCCAATTTTTGTGTTGATCTATTCGTCGGTTTTAGGAAAGGAAACGAAGAAGATATTTGGCGACACCGTCTCTGGCGGGCCGCTTGAACCTGCGCGTACTACAGGGTGAAAAATATTTAAGCCGGCAAACTCTGGGAGGTTGCACGGGACACCGAAACAAACATTTTTCTCTAATGTCGTACGTTCCTGTGATGTTTTTTAAACTGGCAGAGGTAATTTTCTCTGGCTGAAAATTAATTAGACTCTGAGAGGTTACATAGGACAACGAGAACACTTTCTGTAATGTGATTTCCTGCGCAGACGAGAAAAAACGCGAACAATTTTAATTATTTATTAACAAGAGAAAACAACATTAACACAACACAATTACTGCAATTACAGTAGAGGTTCAAAAATGCCTCCATTGTCTCGTAAACACAGGCTACATTGGTGGGTCATGTTCTGTTCAGCACAGTCGTAGACGGCAGGAGTGTGTGTAACTCATCCTGCAGCTGCTACTGTCAGGGCAACCAGATCCTCTTCCGCAGTGGCGGATGCTGTGTGAGAGAACAACAGCACGTGAAAACCCTAACTTTTGATACGTTGCGGATTTATTAGTTAATTTTCTTTGAACTTTGTTAAACGAAATGTAGATGCGGCACTAAATCTACCGCACTGTGCTATATGTTGCTCCACTCGACTCAGTGAAATTGGCATAAGGGTCATGAGCACACCTTCACTTGTGCACGTTTTAAGGAGCTTCTGCGCACGCGCAACTGGCGTGACGTAATTGCCTTATGGGGCAAATAGGTACGAATTTGATAAACACGGTCCATGACGTTCACTGCTAGCCTTTACCACTCAACTACTGGTTTACGACAATGCCACCAGGTGTAGCACACTGCAACAGACTTTTATCTACGTTCGCCATAAATCCCGCTGGGTGATGGTACAGTAGAAGCAGAAGTAGAAGTTTATTGTCTCATTACATACAATTTCAAGCCATTCACTTAAAAGCACAGGAGACTCGTCAAAACATAAAAACTGGTTTACAATTTTCCTTAGAATACCAGTAATATAATATACAGTACTGAATAGTTACGAGTACTTAATTAAGCAGTTAATAATTTTTCTTCAAAAGAAGCAAACTCTTAAGATTAACAGTCCTATGTATTTGCTCTCTCCTGCTCAAATTTTCAGGTTGTCATTTATGAATTCTTCTATTGAATAGTAACATTTCTGCACCAATTTCTCATATAAGAAATTTTTAAGTGTTTCTACATTTATGCTGAGCAGTTCTCTTCCTTTCAGTTTGTTATAAATTTTTTATACCCAGATATGCGAATTCTCACACTATGTACTAAAATTAGATCAGACATTAGTATATGTCATAGTTATACTGAAAGAAAACCTATTTTGTTGGATTTTGAATGAGATATGGTACATAAAGTTGTGGATTTTATCATGGAATAAACCATTTGGGGCGCTGAGAACCATAAAACACATCATCGTCGATTGCGAGACTGTAGTGTTTATTCGTCCTTCTGACTTCTATTGATCTTGTGGTTTATTTCTAATGTAGGCCCGCATTGTACGTATATTTGAACATTCACGAAATACTGTCTCACAGGTTTCTCCGATATTCAGTTAAATAGGGAGGTCGAAGCTTTTGACCCTTATGACCCTCAGCGCCTCATTTGCATTCTAGCCAAGTGACCTTGTTGGTAGACAGTACTACTTGAATTTAATCATTTCCACAAACGGCAGTTTGTGTTTGGAGTTGGTTGTCTGCCGTGTAGGAATCGGCTTTACTGTGGATTGTCAACATGAACGCTGTTGAATTCATTAACTAATACATGAATTAGTGATCTTTTACATTTGTCCGAAAAAAAAACCAAAACAGCACGAAAACTCCCACATACACAACAGTGCGAAATGGAGGGTAGCGAAAGCTTTATTTCGTTCTTGCCATAAACTGTACTTAGTAATGTACAAAACAACAAAACTCCACAGAAACAGTTCTTCCTTATAGTGAAATGAATAAGTCAACAGTGACAGTTGAAAATGTGTGCCCCGACTGGGACTCGAACCCGGCATCTCCTGCTTACATGGCAGACGCTCTATCCATCTTTTTTATTCTTTTTTTTATTTTGTTCGGTAATGTTCGTTGCGTTTGGTCTGGGCGGACGTCATAGGACATCAAGTTGATCGCTGATTCCCTTACGCAGTCTTTTCATTACAGAGGGCCAGTGCTTCTCTGACGGAACACGCTGAGCTACCGTGGCGGCTTCATCTGAGCCACAGAGTACTCAGAGGGTAGTGCGACTGCAGTGACTTATCTCTGGCACGCCTCCCACATTCCCAGCACAGAAGAAGATGGTCAAATGGCCGGTGAGCCTTAACTATACATATGTATGAAGATGGTATCTGTCTTTCGGACGTACCATCTTCATATATATAAATACATTTCTTCCTTCTTTCAGACGAGTAATGCATATTATTGTTATTATTATTATTATTGTTGTTGGCAGCGGCTGAAGTTGTACAAATACGTTGATGAGCGTAACTGTGCATACAGCGAATGCTATTAATTTCGCACGCTTTTATTTACCTGAATTTAAAAATTTGTGAACACCCAGAATGTACAGTATATCTACGAGCCGCCACTGCTCTTCCGACAGTTGGTCAGCGGGGGTTTTGTAAAAAAGTTTGCACGTTTCCCCTCACAGAAAAATGTCCGGAGGAGGGTCAAATAGCGAAACAGGTAGGCCATGGTACAAGACCACCGCTGCCAATCCGAGTTTCTGGAAACTGTCGGTTGAAGAATCGACGCACAGGACGACTGAAACGTGCCGGCACCCCGTCGTGCTGGAGCCACGTGCGCTGTCTTCCAGGGAGTGGCAATCATCCAACAACTCCGTCAGTGCTCTGACGAGGAAAGTGTAATGAAGCCCACCAGTTAATGGCCTAGGTAGGAGATATGGCCCAATTAAACTGTCACCTAACCCACAAGTTTACGTAGAACCGCAATTTCTGTGCGAGAGTAAGGGTGGCGGGTGGATTAACCTCACTCAAAACATCAGAATTGTGGATGTTCAAGACCCCAGTGCGCCCGAAAGTTGTTTCGGCTGTAAACAGCACGGAGGACGGAAATGTTGGATGCATTTGACACTGTTCCGGGTACCACTAAGAAAACTGTGCTCTGGGTGGATAAACATCTGTTTCCAGGTTGTCCACACGCTGTAACTCAAATGAATAAATAATTGCTCACGAAGGACGTTTCTTAAATTCATCTGATTCGTCACCATGTTATGCACAATTTCACGAATGCTGAGAATGATTACGACCTCTACTGGATTAAAAAATGCTCACAGGTAATTATGACATAAGAGAAAAGTGTTTGTTTTCGTGTCCCGTGCAACCTCTCAGCGTTTGTCGGTTTAAATCATTTTCACTCTGTATATACAGGGGTCTTTGTACCTACATTATGTATCTGTCGTTCGTGTGCCCTAGCCTCCCGAAAAGAAGGGTGTCTTTTACTAGGTTGAGTTAGGTTGGCAAGAACGACGTCCACAACTTCGCGAGAACCACGAGATCGTATTTTTATTCGTTCATGACTTTCAGAAAAAATACATTGTGTATGAATACGCTATTGAACTGAATTAAATTTCGACTCGCCCGTAGTTTGGAACTTTAAATTCGGTAACTCTGTACCGCATCACTGCTACGTGACTGATGACGGAAACTAAACCCATTCTTTCATAACTCATGGTAAATATGTGCACCTTAAAAGCGTGAGTATTGCGTGAAATGCATTTTTAAATCTTATTGAATTTTCAGGTGTAAATAGACGCCTTTTAATTATGGGATTCAGGTTTGAACCACGTGTGAACAGAGTAAAAATATACTGCGTTATTCAACCAATCCGTGACATGGAATATATTTGCTGAACTAAATCATATAGTGCTTTGACAATTGACCATTTTGTAGTATCGTACTTGATCACATTTGAATAATCCTCTCATGAAACTCTTGGTAAATGCTCACGCCTTCAGCGTTTGTGGATAATTTGTATGCTCGACATATTTTGCAAAATTTTGACAAAGCTATAACTGGGGTTTTTCTTGAATGCCTCGTGCCTCATGCGTCCACGTGTTGATAAGTACACGCTCTATCACTTAAACGTAGTCCACATACTCTGTGCTGAATAGTCGTTGGATTTTATGACAGTTTCTAGCAGTAGTAATAAGATATTTATTCTGGTTGTTGTGTAGTGAGCGGGTGTAAGAATGTTAGATTAGTTTTCCGAATTCCTGTTTCCTTTGAGCATCCTATCCACCCCACAACAGTGTGTAGATTTAATGCGTTAGGATAAATTATTAAACGTACATGTAATGTAGTGGATCACATCAGCTTATTAGTATTCGAATACTATTATGTTTTCTGCATGTGGTCAACAAATAATCTGATTAACGAATGAACCTTCTGGATCATGTGCTAAAATATTCGATGATTTCTATAACACGATCCTGTCCCCCATAGTTAATGTATTTATGAAAGAGTAAACTGAGAGATTCATTGATGAAGTTCGAGGTCCTATTCTAATCCCCCAATTAGTCAGCTATTCCGTTGCGCACTTGTTTAAATATCAGATACAAGTAGTAACTATGGTCTAAGGAAAAGTTAAATGGAAAATAAAGTTACTGGTTAAAGGAACGGATATTAAAGTAACCGAATGCTGTACTCCATTCCACACTTGATAATCCTCCATCCATCCATCAGCCTGAACGTAACCGTCCCACATGACGTACCCAGCTTTCGGAATTTTGTGCAGTAGATAGAATCGTCTGGGAAGCTGTTAGATATAAGAAAATTCTCGAAGGATTTCTTACGTAAACTCTTTTTTTTTTTTTTTTTTTTTTTTTGTTTGAAATGGTTTCTTCCACTTTTGTGGTGTTGCATTCATACGGTGTTGTTTTGTGCTCTTAATTCGTAATTTCAAGTGTTTTGTGTGATTTTATGGATCGTGATTATGAGAGACTTCCATTTGTTTAAAGTATCGTGTGATTTTTTGGGAAAAATAGTTGGAAGATTAATAGGTGCGTGTGATTGATTTCGAGTTCAGAGAGCTGAAATTTCAATTTTTGTATACGTTTCCATGATTATTACGGAAAATGAGCTCCGCTGATATGCAGTTTAGAGAATTGAAATGCAATACAAAAGTGTTAGGGCTCTATTATACGCGACTACGTGGAAATAAAAAAAAAAAAAAAAAAAAAAAACAGGCTCTCAGAGTTATGAATAAAGAAGTCGTACGTGGAATAGCTGAAGAAACTTCTTTTTGAACAGAGGGAAGTGGGGAAAGAAATTGAAGAATAAAGTGAAATTCAAATTGAAAACGCAAAATCTACGGTGAAAATGTTGCCACTAAAAATAATGAGACGAGGGAATCAGGAGCGCAGGATACGTTTAATTTCAGTTTAGAATCATTAGAAAATATTCACATGAGGCTTGAGAATAAGGAAACCTAACAGGGAGCAGTTCTATTGTCTAGTGAGCAAGGCACCGAAGACGCTAGTAGACCTAGTGATAATTCTAGTATGTATGCGAGGGTGGATCCTGATAGTGTAGAAGACAGATCACGAAGTCGCAGTAACCATTTAAGAGATGTCGCAGTTTCCCGCGTATTCTGATTCTGACAATGCGCAGTTGCGTTAACATGAACAGGAAACTAGTGGGTCTGTGAGTCACGATTCGAGCACGGATTGTTTTGCGTGCTTGGTTCTCAAAGAAATTAAATAACAATATAAATTTCAAAACAGGAAAATAATGAAAGAAATTGGGGTGGGTGGGTGGGGAGATGTTATCCAATACAGTTAAAAACATCTGTAACAGCCCACTTGTGGGATGTGAATCACCGAGTACCCAGCCACCGGAAGAACTTAGGACAGAACAGGAGACAAAACTAGTATGGGTACAGAACCATAGTGACACCGTGGAAGTGAAGTAAATGAAGCGACATGAAGAGGTTGAGGAGCGCGGGGGAGGAGTATGAACATATCTTGATAAAGTACGGAGGGAACAGACGAAACAACAGATTGCGGTCGACAGTGCGGCAATACAGCAATCATAAGCTGGTGTCACTGTGTTAACAGACAATCAGGAAAACAGCGATGGAGAAATAGTAAATGAAACAGGTGAGGCTGCGCCCGTTGCGGGTTTGAGTCAGTTGATGGGAAAGGAAGAAAGACCAGTGGTAACTACACAATGGGTGGAACAGGGCTTGAAGGCTGATGTGAATGTTACAAATGAACCGGTAATAAGCCAAGAAATTTTGGGCAAAATATCAGATGATTGTGGACGTATGAGAAAACTGGCTGCTAATGAAAATGGAGAAGGCGATAGAACTTCAGTGTACAGTGACGTGCACGAAGTGCTTGACCAGTGATTTCCCATGCGTGCTTGGTACCTCAACGGTCAGAGAGAGCCACAGCGACGCAGTAGGCTAAGAGGAAGAGAATCGGGTACAAAGATGGCATCTCTTACATTGAAAACCTATTGGGTTTCAGTATGGAACTGTAGTTTTGAGATGACGTGGTCCACAGGGAGTATCCAGTATCTTTTGTTTGAACATTACGTAGATGGCAAATTTTGTGAGTGTAACAAGGCATATTTGAATGAAGTATTATTGAATTGTATGAATAGAGAAGATGTTTCTTCAGTACGTTCCGTGTTGTAGTTATCTGAGTGGCAAGACGTTTTTTTGGGATGATAATGTGATTGATGTTGAGATGATCTATGGAGATGGTGCATATGCAGTGGGAGTGCAAAGGCATTTTCAGACGTCTTGGATTTGTGTGGTGGACGTGTTTCTCATGAATACGAAGTATTTTTAATATAAATATTTTACTTTTTAATAGGGTAATTTTTTGTCCTTGAAACCATTCTTCTTATGTCTGTGCGTTTGATATCTCGTATGACAAATGAGTAAAGTTCTGTATGATGTCTAAGGTTCTGACTGTGTAAATAAATTTTGATTTATTCACGAATTAAGATTATACAATGTGCAACAGGTCTACTAAAGAGACTGCTTACACCACGCTTGTCCGCCCTATTGTGGAGTATTGCTGTGCGGTGTGGGACCCGCATCAGGTGGGACTGACGTATGATATCGAAAAAGTACAAAGAAGGACGCTCGTTTTGTATTATCGCGAAATAGGTGAGATAGTGTCACAGACATAATACGTGAATTGGAGTGGCAATCATTAAAACAAAGACGTTTTTCGTTGCGACGGGATCTTCTCATGAAATTTCAATCACCAATTTTCTCCTCCGATTTCGAAAACATTCTGTTGGCTCCCACCTACATAGGGAGAAATGATCAACACGATAAAATAAGAGAAATCAGGGCTCACACAGAAAAATTTAAGTGCTCGTTTTTCCCGCGTGCCATTCGAGAGTGGAACGGTAGAGAGACAGCTTGAAGGTGCTTCATTGAACCGTCTGCCAGGCACTTTATTGTGAATAGCAGAGTAATCAAGATGTAGAGATTATGAGTGAAATTTCGTGTGGACTTCTTGGTTGAAAGTGTTCATGTTGTGCTGTTATTTAATAACTGGGAAGGAATGGGTCTGAAATTCAGAGGAGATGTTCTCTTTCCAGAAAAAGTGACTTATTGTTGTCACGGGTATACTGCGTATGTTGGTAAAATGACAAAACATTTGTAAAGTGATTATTTAAGGTCAATTTCATATGTGGAACATTTACTCCCTCCAGGAGAGGATGATTTTGTGGTTGTTGTGCCTGTATTGTGTTATTCAAGAACTGATTTCAACCATTGTGGGTTAAGGTATTTCCTACAAAGATAGATTAATCGGTTGAACTGTTAGTTTCGCTTTTAGCAGAGATTCTGTGTGATGATTTTTGATTTACGGGGTCACCATGTGTAACTAACCTGTTTCTACAGGTTATTACGTTAAGATTCGGGTCGCCACCGACTCTAACCATACAACTAAGCAAAGGTTTGGTAGAGTCGGAAAATAAATTAATTTGATCACAGACCAAAACTCATAAAAATGCATACGTCGTGATATCGCTCGTAGTGGATGCGATGTAGTTAATAACATTACCCGTGCACTGTTCACGAGAATCAAACATTTAAAATGAAATAGAAAATACATGAACACTGTGCGTAAGATCAGCTCCCACCAACACACCTGAAAATAAGTCTTAATCTAAAGCATCTGTTTTAAAATAAAAGGGGAAGCTAATCACCGGATCAATGCGTAAGGAAACGCGTTGGATGTGATAACGGGAAAGCTACGAGGTGAGTGGCTTAGGTGCAAAAATGTAACCTCGGAATACAAGAGAAAATTGTGGATAAAATGATTTATTCCTGTGATATGGATGTGAGGCATGTACACAATTCCTGATAACATTAATTCCTAAAACATTAAAGAAAAGCATGGATACATTCACCTAAAAGCACTGGTGTGGATCATTCGCACAACTGCTGTTGCCTGATAACTGATCGCAATAACTCGTGAAACGGTACACGTTTTGCAGTACATCCGTGTGCCCACGTGGTTTGTGGAGACGCAATTTTTAGGTATTGTAGCCAAATTGCAACAATATTCAATATCACTTCACGCAATCATGAACAGTTAACATTCTTTAAAACAAACAATAGATCGGACAATTAGTGATGACGGTAGTCCAACAAACTCTAATGTTCTACCACGTGGTTGGCTCCCCACAGACGATAGACACATAAAGCAAGGAAAATTTACGAGAAGGCAAAGGTATTAATATTTAGAAAAATAAAAGCATATACAGGCACAGCTGAAGGCAAACAGACATTCATACAGAAGCGAGTTCTCACTTCCTATCGACACCTTTGTGTGACGCTCTTCCGGCGGATCCAAGTCTGCTACAGAAATTTACTAAAAGAAAAATCTGCCAAAGTTTTGCATTCCTAGCTACGACAAGGCAAAGCAATCTTTCAGAGTTGAAAAGCGTGACCAAAAGCTAACAGCTGTCCTCTCGCCAAGTAACAACCCACCACGCGGTCAGTCAAAATCATCACCCTTCTTCGACTGGAGCACAGCTGTGGACGCTTCCCGTACCGGCGGCAGACTGCCTCCCTATTTCTTCTCCAGCCTCTTCCACGCTCCGCGTGGCCCGGAAAACCCAAAGGTGCCATTTCCGCCACCAACCTAACGCAGGTGGATTTCTCACAAGTAGCGCAAACCTCTTTGCCTACTTGACCACTACGAGTGTTGGCTGTTCTGCACAACTGCTGCTGAATCTGTACGAGTATCGCAGACTTTCTGCAGCAGACTACGCCACCGTCTAGCAACGTGACACACAACCACATTCATTCAATCACACCACTATGAGAGTTATGAGAAAAGAGAAACAAGTAAAAGAAAGATAAACGCTAGTGAAAATGGGCTACAGGACTAATGAAAGGTGGCTACAGGACCCTTTCACTAGGTACTATTGAGCAGTAGCCACAGAGGGTTACACAAAACTGATGCTTGTCCCAGAAGTTATTATAACTGAGTTGGTTAATTTTTGCAGTACTTATTGAGAAGACTGCGTCGATGAGAGTAATGTTGATGAGTAGATAAATGTAGTTTACCGATCTGAAAGAAGAGGTTCGTGCTCAATGAGTCGATAATTTCTGTATTCTATTGAATTTGCTGATGCAAGAGGCACGAAAGCAGTATCAGGGAGACAAGATAGAAAATGTGTGCCCCCCTCAGTGAGATAACCCTCTATTCCACTTTGGTTACTAGGATAATTTAATTTCATACGCCTATGAATCAAGTGAGACTGTTAATATTCGATTTTCAGTGAAGCCACATTGTGAGATAATTTGATGTTGTAACAGAAACCGAAAATTTTTCCATCACGAGCCATTGTTAATTATTGACATCTCAAGATGAGAAGACCTGGAAAATGAGTATTCTTTGTTTAACCACCTGCTATTTGAAGTTTGGTAAGTGACCAACATGACAATTTGTTAATTGAAAGGCAGCCTGAAGATACTTGGTAGAGCATTTTGAGTAATGGTGGACTGGTTTGTGAGGATTCTCAGAGGTGAAGTGGAGTACTGATAACTGTATGATGTCAAAACGTATCGATTACTTTAAATTTCATGTGCTGGTTAGAGAGATGAATTGTCTGACCGTGTGTGTGTACGTGAGTGTGTGGTTCTCTAATGGTGAATTCGACAAATGTAAGTGAATCGACGATTTTTTTCGAATGTATATTTTCTATGTTTTGAAGCTCACAGCGTATTGATGATGATAAGTGTATTCCGAATTCATTACTTAGTGCTGTAAGATATTCTTGCCCGAGATTTCACATTTGATATTCTTGACTGATGCCGCCTGGTTCACCTGTGCTGTACACACATTACAACTATGATTATAATTTTTATGTATTTTGGAATATCTTGAGTGCTTATGATTTATATATTAGAGACGTAAAGTGTGATTAAGTTTTACGACATTAACTATTCTTCAGCTTTGGGCAGTTTATGTTCTTAAATGAGACTGCTTAGTTCAGTCGTAAGAATGAAGAGAGAAATAATCAGTGAGTCACGCTGGTAAAGGAGACATTATCCGTCACGTGATGTGTGGAAGAAACAGATTGTCAGGAACTGGGAGAGTGAAGCAAGAGAATTACGGTAAGGACTATATCTTTGTACCATTCTTTTGTTGTCTATTCGCACAGATATAAACAAATTTAATTGAAAATGATTGTTTCTCGATTTATGAGTAGGAGATCTCTGTGAAGACTGAATCGGGGCTAGAGTATAATTAGCAGTTGTAATACAGTTGAGTAATCGCTGAAAACTGTTGCATGTGTAGCTGCGTTACCGTGAATTGCATAATAGAATGTGTCTGTGGATCATAACGGTGTCAAACGAAACTTCCTGGCAGATTAAAACTGTGTGCCGGACCGAGACTCGAACTCGGGACCTTTGCCTTTCACGGGCAAGTGCTCTACCATCTTTTTTTTTAAATCTCATTTTGATCTTTTTCGTTTGTTGCATCTGATCGGGGCGGATGTCGCAAGACCCCCTTTCCAGTTCGTCGTTGATCCATTAACTCAGTATTTTTATTACAAAGAGCAGCTAACCGTTGAAAGGTGGCTACACTGAGTCACAGCGCCAGAGATTCCGCCAAAGAGTATGACTGCGCCGCCTCCACTGGGGCAGTAGTAGTTCAGAGGTTGCCGTGGGCAGTAGTAGTTCAGAGGTTGCCGTGGGCAGTGCTTGTTGAGAGGATGTCGATAGCAGTACTAGTTGAGGGCATGTCGTGTGCAGTTGTTCTGTTGGACGAGACAGCAGATGCTGTTCGATTGGGGATGTTGTAATGATCACAGTGTATTTTTCGTCAATATATATGAAGGTAACAAATTTTTTTTATTTCAAATTTCCTAAATGACAATGCCTCTTGGTCACAGGTTCAGTCAACAAAGCATCTGGCTTGTGTTCATGTATTAGACTGTGATTATGGTTTCTATATGCAATTATAGTATTTCTGGTTTTTTAGTTACTTCATTGTAAATGGTGTTTAAAATATCTTGTCGTATTGAGGAAGAACCGTGCCAGATGTGTACGTTGAATCACACTTCCACACACAGAACAGTTACACTTTTGCTTTGTTGTTTCGTAGCTTTTATAGTTGCTGGGGACTTAATTAATCAATTGTGTTAACGCAAATTTCCTTTCATTCTTTATTATTATTATTCTACGCAGCCAGATTGCGTACTAATACTACTCAGGGCCAACCGGTTACGAGACTTCGTAACCGGACATACAGCGACTAAAATTATTGCATTTTTATTTATTTAATTAAGCCCCCGTGCACCGTCTGACCGAACACACTGAGCTACCGTGCGGGCAACCATCTGAGCTATCCAAGCACGACTCACGCCCCGTCCACACAGCTTTACTTCTGCCAGTACCTCGTCTCCTACCCTCCAAACTTTTCAGAATCTCATTCTGGAATACTGGTGTTAATTGTTATGTGTCCAGTGTTATGAGTAGTTACTGCATACTGTGTGGCAGTAGACAATTGTTTGATAGTAGGTAAACAATGTTGTGAAGGAAAATGTGCGACTTTAACGTGGATGTACATTTCTTTATAATCCTACAAAATCAACATGATTAGTCCCTAGTTATGCATTTGTTTATTTCTTTAAAACAAACATGACTAGCAAACACCTACAACTGTTTCTTTTCGATAAAATGAACGCGAGGAATCTCTAGATTTTTTTTATGTCTTTCTAATAATTTTGGAACAATCTTAAGTGTCAGGTTTACACTACAGTGTACGTACACCAGCATAAGAACCCATCCTTTTTGTCAAAATTGGCCTTTAAGTAAGGTTGTCTTTTGTGTATTTATATGTATTATCATACATTAATTTTTTTGTTCAGAACGAAAATGCAGAAGTGGGAGACCTGATCTGTTTGTCCTACCCGACCGTACGGGCGAGGGTCTTTTGGCAGGCGCGGGCTAAAGCCGTCGGCACGCGGACCCTGCATCCGAACGTTGAGCGTTGAGCGTGCCGAGTTTCTGACGTCAAAGCGTGGAATAGCACGTTCGGGAGTCTTTCGAACGTGCAGAGCAATATCTGGCATGTCAGATATTCTGAGCGTGCGTCCGAGCGTTGACCAATGAGATGGCACAACGCCACCTACGTCACAAGCACGTCGTCTCCCTTCAGTACAGAGTTGTGAGGCGCCATATTGGCATTCATTTCAAACCTATATGTATATATGCCGTTTCTGAGCACCAGCAAATTGAGGATCACAGGATAACCCGTTGTTAAATGTGTGTGATTCGTTCCAATAAAATAATGAGAAATATCATATTCGTGGCAGAAGAATTATTATAACTTGCGTATTACGATAGTAGGCTTCTTGAAGGCAGCGACACACTGAATACCCACCCAAAACGCATTGTTCTTGGTACAATTTGTTGTAATTAAATTTCAATTAGTAACATATCTACGATTAAGGTTTTCAGCAAGCGCCAACATACTATGATTAGGAGGAAAGGACATGTTGTTGGGTTAGCGTAATGAGCACAATTACTAATTTGTAGTGAATTGTTTGTCGTGGCGGTAGTTCGCTTCTTGACACCCTCAATTTTTTATTGCTAACATTCGCGTTTTTATTAGGTTCTGATACTTTATTATTAGTTTAATATAAGTATATATTATAATATTTGATGTTATGTAAATATAAGTTCTCGGCTGGTCCCGCCGGAGGTTCGAGTCCTCCCTCGGGTATGGATGTTTGTGTTTCTCATTAGGATAATTTAGGTTAAGTCGTGTGAAAGCTTAGGGACTGATGACCTTAGCAGTTAAATCCCATAAGATGTCACACAATATAAGTTCACCTTTCTTTGAGGGGTAACTTTGTTCGATTGGCTTAACTACTAGACAGCCTGCGCTACTTGTATAAAGATATTTTGCTCCTTTTTCTTTTACGCTTCGTAATTCACATGTTGCAAAGATTCTGCTACTGGGTAGGAACAGTGATCAAGTAAGACACCTTGGGGTTTTACTAAAATGTGGGAATGATGAAATAATAATTATTTATTATTGTTATGCAGAGAAGTATTCCAAACTTGTACCGCACTGTTTGTAATGGAATTTTTATAAGCCTGTGTCTTTATTGATTGGACACGGTACTTTCCTTTTCGTGGACAATGGAGGAAATGAGCGTTTTAATAGAGCTAACGTGTGAATTTTACTCGGGCCCAACGAGTAAACAGTGTGATTTACCAACTAAAAACATCCCTCAATTGCCGCTGGAGTGCGTTGCGATCGCGTATACCACGTTGGGGCCCACGTACCGTATGCACAAGTTGCATCGTTCCTGGGCGTTCACCAGCACGTTGAACTTGGCACGCTCAACGTTAACGTTCGACAGCACGGTCCGTGTGCCGACGGCTTAACAGCTGTTGCACAGTGAAGTGACAAGGGAACAGGCACCCAGTTTCCGCGTCCTCCTGGAGGATTAGCGGTCAAAGGGAGTCTCCCCTCCCATGCCGACGCCACGCTACCTGTGGTGGTTGCCGGGGCAGCAGGCCTTCATTCGGCCAAAGACGGCCGACCTCTCGGAACCGGCCCGTTGATGGCACGCTGAGCGGCTTCCTGTGACCTGCGACTGGGCGGGGCCAAACAGTGTCCAGCCAAACACCTCAGCTTCTTGGAACCTGAGCTTAAAGCCTGCGAAGATCCCTGCGAATAGTCGCCGCCCACCCTACTGAAGCTCCTCCCCTGATCGACAAGGCGCTCCACCCGGCCGAGACAAATACCAAACACGTTGTTGCCGTTAATATGTTACCCATAGAACCATGGACCTGGCCGTTGGTGGGGAGGCTTGCGTGCCTCAGCGATACAGAAACCCGTACCGTAGGTGCAACCACAACGGAGGGGTATCTGTTGAGAGGCCAGACAAACGTGTGGTTCCTGAAGAGGGGCAGCAGCCTTTTCAGTAGTTGCAGGGGCAACGGTCTGGATGATTGACTGATCTGGCCTTGTAACAATAACCAAAACGGCATTGCCGTGCCGGTACTGCGAACGGCTGAAAGCAAGGGGAAACTACAGCCGTAATTTTTCCCGAGGGCATGCAGCTTTACTGTATGATTACATGATGATGGCGTCCTCTTGGGTAAAATATTCCGGAGGTAAAATAGTCCCCCATTCGGATCTCCGGGCGGGGACTACTCAAGAGGATGTCGTTATCAGGAGAAAGAAAACTGGCGTTCTACGGATCGGAGCGTGGAATGTCAGATCCCTTAATCGGGCAGGTAGGTTAGAAAATTTAAAAAGGGAAATGGATAGGTTGAAGTTAGATATAGTGGGAATTAGTGAAGTTCGGTGGCAGGAGGAACAAGACTTCTGGTCAGGTGACTACAGGGTTATAAACACAAAATCAAATAGGGGTAATGCAGGAGTAGGTTTAATAATGAATAGGAAAATAGGAATGCGGGTAAGCTACTACAAACAGCATAGTGAACGCATTATTGTGGCCAAGATAGATACGAAGCCCACACCTACTACAGTAGTACAAGTTTATATGCCAACTAGCTCTGCAGATGACGAAGAAATTGAAGAAATGTATGATGAAATAAAAGAAATTATTCAGATTGTGAAGGGAGACGAAAATTTATTAGTCATGGGTGACTGGAATTCGAGTGTAGGAAAAGGGAGAGAAGGAAACATAGTAGGTGAATATGGATTGGGAGACAGAAATGAAAGAGGAAGCCGCCTGGTAGAATTCTGCACAGAGCACAACATAATCATAACTAACACTTGGTTTAAGAATCATGAAAGAAGGTTGTATACATGGAAGAACCCTGGAGATACTAAAAGGTATCAGATAGATTATATAATGGTAAGACAGAGATTTAGGAACCAGGTTTTAAATTGTAAGACATTTCCAGGGGCAGATGTGGACTCTGACCACAATCTATTGGTTATGACCTGTAGATTAAAACTGAAGAAACTGCAAAAAGGTGGGAATTTAAGGAGATGGGACCTGGATAAACTAAAAGAACCAGAGGTTGTACAGAGATTCAGGGAGAGCATAAGGGAGCAATTGACAGGAATGGGGGAAATAAATACAGTAGAAGAAGAATGGGTAGCTTTGAGGGATGAAGTAGTGGAGGCAGCAGAGGATCAAGTAGGTAAAAAGACGAGGGCTAGGAGAAATCCTTGGGTAACAGAAGAAATATTGAATTTAATTGATGAAAGGAGAAAATATAAAAATGCAGTAAGTGAAACAGGCAAAAAGGAATACAAACGTCTCAAAAATGAGATTGACAGGAAGTGCAAAATGGCTAAGCAGGGATGGCTAGAGGACAAATGTAAGGATGTAGAGGCCTATCTCACAGGGGTAAGATAGATACCGCC
This sequence comes from Schistocerca americana, assembly GCF_021461395.2. Taxonomy (NCBI): domain Eukaryota; kingdom Metazoa; phylum Arthropoda; class Insecta; order Orthoptera; family Acrididae; genus Schistocerca; species Schistocerca americana. The sequence continues at coordinate 555,811,157 of NC_060124.1, read as the reverse complement.
TACAGGAAAATTAAAGAGACCTTTGGAGATAAGAGAACGACTTGTATGAATATCAAGAGCTCAGATGGAAACCCAGTTCTAAGCAAAGAAGGGAAAGCAGAAAGGTGGAAGGAGTATATAGAGGGTCTATACAAGGGCGATGTACTTGAGGACAATATTATGGAAATGGAAGAGGATGTAGATGAAGATGAAATGGGAAATATGATACTGCGTGAAGAGTTTGACAGAGCACTGAAAGACCTGAGTCGAAACAAAGCCCCCGGAGTAGACAATATTCCATTGGAACTACTGACGGCCGTGGGAGAGCCAGTCCTGACAAAACTCTACCATCTGGTGAGGATGATGTATGAGACAGGCGAAATACCCTCAGACTTCAAGAAGAATATAATAATTCCAATCCCAAAGAAAGCAGGTGTTGACAGATGTGAAAATTACCGAACTATCAGCTTAATAAGTCACAGCTGCAAAATACTAACACGAATTCTTTACAGACGAATGGAAAAACTAGTAGAAGCCAACCTCGGGGAAGATCAGTTTGGATTCCGTAGAAACACTGGAACACGTGAGGCAATACTGACCTTACGACTTATCTTAGAAGAAAGATTAAGTAAAGGCAAACCTACGTTTCTAGCATTTGTAGACTTAGAGAAAGCTTTTGACAATGTTGACTGGAATACTCTCTTTCAAATTCTAAAGGTGGCAGGGGTAAAATACAGGGAGCGAAAGGCTATTTACAATTTGTACAGAAACCAGATGGCAGTTATAAGAGTCGAGGGACATGAAAGGGAAGCAGTGGTTGGGAAGGGAGTAAGACAGGGTTGTAGCCTCTCCCCGATGTTGTTCAATCTGTATATTGAGCAAGCAGTAAAGGAAACAAAAGAAAAATTCGGAGTAGGTATTAAAATCCATGGAGAAGAAATAAAAACTTTGAGGTTCGCCGATGACATTGTAATTCTGTCAGAGACAGCAAAGGACTTGGAAGAGCAGTTGAATGGAATGGACAGTGTCTTGAAAGGAGGATATAAGATGAACATCAACAAAAGCAAAACAAGGATAATGGAATGTAGTCTAATTAAGTCGGGTGATGCTGAGGGAATTAGATTAGGAAATGAGGCACTTAAAGTAGTAAAGGAGTTTCCCTATTTGGGGAGCAAAATAACTGATGATGGTCGAAGTAGAGAGGATATAAAATGTAGGCTGGCAATGGCAAGGAAAGCGTTTCTGAAGAAGAGAAATTTGTTAACATCCAGTATTGATTTAAGTGTCAGGAAGTCATTTCTGAAAGTATTCGTATGGAGTGTAGCCATGTATGGAAGTGAAACATGGACGATAAATAGTTTGGACAAGAAGAGAATAGAAGCTTTCGAAATGTGGTGCTACAGAAGAATGCTGAATATTAGATGGGTAGATCACATAACTAATGAGGAAGTATTGAATAGGATTGGGGAGAAGAGAAGTTTGTGGCACAACTTGACCAGAAGAAGGGATCGGTTGGTAGGACATGTTCTGAGGCATCAAGGGATCACCAATTTAGTATTGGAGGGCAGCGTGGAGGGTAAAAATCGTAGAGGGAGACCAAGAGATGAATACACTAAGCAGATTCAGAAGGATGTAGGTTGCAGTAGGTACTGGGAGATGAAAAAGCTTGCACAGGATAGAGTAGCATGGTGAGCTGCATCAAACCAGTCTCAGGACTGAAGACCACAACAACAACAACATAGAACCAGAAAAAAAGGCCGTGCCCTTAGCGCTAGGATTTCACCCGGAACAAGTCCCGCCCATTCACCCCCCTCCTTGCCTACCCATAACGTTAAGGCCCTCCCCTAAACAGCCGCCAATTCCTCAAACTGGAAGCTACATCAAAGTTGTTTTCGTCACAGTCCAACACATGTTACACTGTGATGAAATTCAATAATGATAAGAAATTTAAGTTTTTCTGGATAGTAATATAATATGTGAATTATTAAAGAAATAAAAATATTTATAGAGAATTGAAAGCAGCGCCAGCAATAGAATACCAAAAAAAACTTGTTCTTTAAGGGCATTGAGGGAAAATTTTCATTCACTAATTCACTTATTATAATACGTTTATTTGAGGTAAACAGCAGAGCAAACATACAATGCGAAAACAATGGTCTTGAATCTATCATGTCGGTAGTAAAGCCACGGATGCAGTCGAATAAATCTGTTGTCTAAAATCAACGTTATATAGAAATATGTCATTGTTTATGAAGGCCCTCATAGTAGCTCAGGAAAATTAAAGAATATAAGAATGCCATTAAGTAGAGATGCCTAATGAAAGCAGTAAGATATTTGCTTATATGACATATTTCGTTAGTATTTGCATGGGTAATGGGTGAATTTTAATTTGCAAATTCTTCCAATGCCATACTTGCGCATTATAAACGAGGTTATAAAGGACTGTGGCTGTTTCTGTGTGATCAGTGTCCCGTATGCTGTTTCAAGCGTCTCAGGAAAATAATCTGTCGTTATTCTTTGCCCTGTCTGTTTTTGACCAAAAGATTTATTAATTTCGTAAATGTCATTCAAACCATTTTTTAAAAATAATAATGATCATGTGTATGTTTGTCACAGACCAGTTATAGAGGAAATAAATGCTGCATTGTTTCACGGCTGTAAAACGTCCATGCTGTGCTAGTTCTTCTTCCACCCCTAAAACTTTTCAGCAAAACTATTCAGTGAATAACACGCAAAAACAGCTTTGATCGATCTAGCAAGTAATTTTGATGGCCTCTGGAAGTATAGTGAACACTGGTGCTTGTTGCACATATACTGTCTGAGTTCTGAAACTCAAGTGTCAAGTGTACTGTGGTTCCTCTTTCTCCAAGCAAATTATTCTTTGAGGGTAGGTTTTTCCTGTTTTAGCTTTGGGTGCTTTTTCTCCCATAGAAGTATGTTTCTTCATAGGCTATTCATCTGAATACTGAGTTCTCGTACTTAAAGAATTCAGTGCTAAATTGTTTTCTCTTACGTTTTCTGTGGAAGTATTTGGCACAGCTGAGGAGAATTGTGCACGGTTTCTGTAACGTGTCTTTTAACTATCTTGCAAAATTTAAGACCTAGCAAGATATTAATTTAACATTCACTTTAAGTTATCTAGGACGCAGCATGTCATTCTCAATGGAGAGAAGTCTTCCGAAGTAAGAGTGATTTCAAGTGTGCCGCAGGGGAGTGTCATAGGACCGTTGCTATTGACAATATACATAAATGACCTTGTGGATGACATCGGAAGTTCACTGAGGCTTTTTGCGGATGATGCTGTGGTGTATCGAGAGGTTGTAACAATGGAAAATTGTACTGAAATGCAGGAGGATCTGCAGCGAATTGACGCATGGTGCAGGGAATGGCAATTGAATCTCAATGTAGACAAGTGTAATGTGCTGCGAATACACAGAAAGATAGTTCCCTTATCATTTAGCTACAAAATAGCAGGTCAGCAACTGGAAGCAGTTAATTCCATAAATTATCTTGGAGTACGCATTACGAGTGATTTAAAACGGAATGGTCATATAAAGTTGATCGTCGGTAAAGCAGATGCCAGACTGAGACTCATTGGAAGAATCCTAAGGAAATGCAGTCCTAAAACAAAGGATGTGGGTTACAGTACGCTTGTTCGTCCACTGCTTGAATACTGCTCAGCAGTGTGGGATCCGTACCAGATAGGGTTGATAGAAGATATAGAGAAGATCCAACGGAGAGCAGCGCGCTTCGTTACAGGATCATTTAGTAATCGCGAAAGCGTAACGGAGATGACAGATAAACTCCAGTGGAAGACTCTGCAGGGGAGACGCTCAGTAGCTCGGTACGGGCTTTTGTCAAAGTTTCGAGAACATACCTTCACCGAGGAGTCAAGCAGTATATTGCTCCCTCCTACGTATATCTCGCGAAGAGACCGTGAGAATAAAATCAGAGAGATTAGAGCCCACACAAAGGTATACCGACAATCCTTCTTTCCACGAACAATACGAGACTGGAATAGAAGGGAGAACCGATAGAGGTATTCAAGGTACCCTCCGCCACACACCGTCAGGTGGCGTGCGGAGTATGGATGTAGACGTAGATGTAGAACCACGTGGGTCAACTGAAACGATGCCCAGGCGCCGAACAAAGACCGGGAAAACTGGGGGTGAACGGGCGGAACTTGTTCCGGGTGAAATCCTAGCGCTAACGATTCCTAGAAAAAGAACAGTTCCTAACATATAACGCAAAGATTTTAAGTTTCGAGTATAATGTGAGTGTTTACAGGTGTATCTCTGATAAGACCGTGTATTACTAATTCAACAGAAGTATTGATAATTTAAAGTGGATTACCTAGTGGTACTTATATGGGTAATATATAATTACCTATAGCCAATATGAGTGCAGAACAAAAAAATCACGAACGATTCAAAATAATAAATGAAAACGAAATAGAAATTTGATGTCTGTTAATTATAATTTGGGCGAATTATCATCAAATTAATCGCTTAATATAATCTGATCTTTCAGGAAAACATTACACACGGCAAATAATGCCGTTGGAATTGTTGTGTTGATACTGAAAGCCTACGGTGCATCAGAATAGATACGCTTATTTGTTTACAATGTTCTTCTAGATCTACATCTACACATATACTCCGCAATCCACCATAGGGCGCGTGGCGGAGGGTACCTCGTACCACAACCAGCATCTTCTGTCCCTGTTCCACTCCCAAACAGAACGAGGTAAAAACGACTGCCTATATGCCTCTCTACGAGCCCTAATCTCTCTTATCTTATCTTTGTGGTCTTTCCGCGAAATGTAAGTTGGCGGCAGTAAAATTGTACTGCAGTCAGCCTCAAGTGCTGGTTCTCTAAATTTCCTCAGTAGCGATTCACCAAAAGAACGCCTCCTTTCCTCTAGAGACTCCCACCCGAGTTCCTGAAGCATTTCCGTAACACTGGCGTGATGATCAAACCTACCAGTAACAAATCTAGCAGCCCGCCTCTGAATTGCTAATATGTCCTCCCTCAATCCGGCCTGATAGGGATCCCAAACGCTCGAGCAGTACTCAAGAATAGGTAGTATTAGTGTTTTATAAGCGGTCTCTTTTACAGATGAACCACATCTTCTAAAAATTCTACCAATGAACCGAAGACGACTATTCGCCTTCCTCACAACTGCCATTACATGCTTGTCCCACTTCATATCGCTCTGCAATGTTACGCCCAAATATTTAATCGACGTGACTGTGTCAAGCGCTACACTACTAATGGAGTATTCAAACATTACAGCATTATTTTTCCTATTCATCTGCATTAATTTACATTTATCTATATTTAGAGTTAGCTGCCATTCTTTACACCACTCACAAATCCTGTCCAAGTCATCTTGTATCCTCCTGCAGTCACTCAACGACGACATCTTCCCGTACACCACAGCATCATCAGCAAACAGCCGCACATTGCTATCCACCCTATCCAAAAGATCATTTATGTAGATAAAAAACAACAGCGGACCTGCCACACTTCCCTGGGGCACTCCAGATGATACCCTCACCTCCGATGAACACTCACTATCGAGGACAACGTACTGGGTTCTATTACTTAAGAAGTCTTCGAGCCACTCACATACTTGGGAACCAATCCCATATGCACCTACCTTAGTTAGGAGTCAAGAGTGGATCACCGAGTCAAACGCTTTCCGGAAGTCAAGGAATATGGCATCCGTCTGATACCCTTCATCCATGGTTCGCAAGATATCATGTGAAAAAAGAGCGAGTTGCGTTTCGCAGGAGCGATGCTTTCTAAAGCCGTAATGATGCATGGATAGCAACTTCTCTGTCTCAAGGAAATTCATTATATTCGAACTGAGAATATGTTCGAGAATCCTGCAACAAACCGATGTTAAGGATATTGGTCTGTAATTTAGCGGATCCGTCCTTCTACCCTTCTTAACCAGATTTAAAGTAATGAAAAATATAAAAATGATAGTGATCACAAATCGATTACGATTGTTACACAAGTAAACTTCTGCAAATATTTCTTTCTAGTTTTTAATTGTTCCCATCTTACTATTTTAGATTGTTTGAAATGATTAACATAATTGTTTTAGTGTTTTTCTAAAGGTTCTAGGTAATCCAAATTAGTTTGGTGATTACTCAACCTTTGTACTTTTGCTTTTGTCTGACTGTCTCTTTAGTTTTTCTTAAGGACTCGCTGCTGTTTTCTCGATGGGAGATTTTAGTGTGTTTGGATAGTGGCTGGGTAAGTCAAATATGTTTCACATTTATTACCCAGTCAAATTTTTGTGTTATATTTTTAATTATTTGCCCTTTTTAACAAGATTTTGTCTAGTGACTCGATGTTACTGTTTAAATTTTGTTTTTCTGAAATTTGTTTTGGTTTTCCTCTTACAGGTCAAATATTGATGCTAAATTTTATGTTCTTTGTTCTACCGTGGTTTAGCACACTTCACGTTCTTGAAAGAACTCGGTGATGCAATTGAGAGGCACCCACATGCCTTGCTCATACTGTGGCATCAAGCAGTCAGGCCTGCAAGATGAGTGGTCTCCCAAGCGAGTGGATTCATTCTTATTTATCGAGTAACATGAACTCTCGTACTCACAATTAAGTTACAAATTATCCTCCGGTATGAATAATACGCAACAGAAACACATCTCTGACTATCAGTAATTTACAGAACTCTGACTGTTCACTACGCACTGGCAATACCACATTTTCTTTTTTTTATTTAATGGCTTTTATCAACACGTGGCCACCGCACTGAATATGAATGGCGCACACATTATAAATTCGGGACATCATGACATCATACAATTCGAAGGAAAAGTCCACCAATCTTTTTCTTTTCACTATCTTATTTATTCCCATAAATTCTATAACCTAAACACACAAATTCTATAACCTACAACAATAACACATGAGAAATTCCGCCCAGTGGGCATGGCTTTACATTGGTGAATCTCTATCTTATGGTCTCGTAATTATTTAACGCTACAGTGCACTTTCTGGATAGGATGGTGGACCATTTATTATTTCTCACACTTCGACTCTCACAATCATCATCACGAAACTTTCCTCCAGACCGAGCGGTACCGAAGGAACAAGCATAACCCACTAATCTTTTGAAACTACCTTGCTACTATCCCATGCAAACCACACATACCCAAATAACATGACATACACCACACTACGACATGGAATACAATACAATGAATAGTCACAACACTATCACTTTCAGCTTTCCCACTTCAATTAGTCTTTATCCCAGTTTCACACGACACTGCCCCACTTTGTAATTCTACTTTCCTACTATGAACTCTGGAGATATATGCACGTCTTCCTGTGCAATGCAAGCCAAGTGGCGTTGCTGGATAGACGGCCGACTCACCTTGCTTCTCTCTCAGAGTTTGAATCTAGCGTCACACGGAATCATATCACGCAAAGTAATATTAAGAACGTATTCATCACACACACGAGTCCTCAACTGATACCATGGACGAGTGCTTCTCTTTATCCTTTGTCTCATACACAGATTGAGACTCACACAGTACTCACCACGTGGAAGCACTCGTCTCTAATTTCAAGTCCTGCACACGCCATTTCTTAAATATTTCAACTTATGGTACACATGCTATTTCTTAAATATTTCAACTTATTGTACACACGCTAGTAATTCAGCTTAACTTAAGCACACGGAAGTATTTCAACTTATTGCTACACGTGGTTTCATTGTGACTGTTAGTCACTTCCAAAGATTACTACAATCCCATTAATATTACCTGCCTGACATTTAATTCTCCCCACAAAAGTTAATGAAATAGAGAAATTATTATTTCAAACTACTCTTAAATATTCCACATGCATACCATGTCTCTACTCTTTTGTCTTTACGGAGCACAACTAAGACAGGTCTTAACAGCACAAGATCCAGCGGCGGAGTGCTGAAACATGGCCGTTCTTCAGGTCATCTCGCACCTCTGCCGAAGTGGGGGAGCACCTTGCTACCGTATTGGTCAGCCACATTTCAGGCGCTCAAAGCTCAGATAAATTTCCTCTCTTTGGTCCCACCAAAGGTGGCCAAAGGATCGTCTCAAAGATGATCATATATTCACATTCACTATCTGCGATTGGCAGACGACCATACACTCATTCATTTCACAGATCTCACCAAACTGGATGTAGGGATTTACTTTGTGGGTGTGCACATGTGATCAATTAAATAAATAAATTGCCATTCTTTTCCACACTGGTATCTGGCTTCGCTGTATTAATTGAAATTGAGTTATTTTACAAAAAAATGTGTTGTTCTGACAAAAATAATGAAGTATGTTGTACCTATTTTCAATGTCGGGCGGTACTGTACCCTTTCACAATGTTTGCTGAGAATCTCTCTATTATTCCGACATGTTCTGTGTATGCTACGAATGCTACATCTTTAGATATGGACTGTCTATGCTCACCATCATAGAAACTCCGAGAGTCTCCAATGATGTTCTCACCTTGAGACCACTTTGTGGAATGCTCTGTGCATGGAGCTGCACCTGTCCGTCTCTACAGCTCGTTGTACAAACACCGGTGAGCGAGAAGTAGTTAATCACACGGTCATGCAGAACTAGAGCATACACTGTAGTGTGTTCCGGGAAATTTGCCAAGGACTGAAATTCAGTTCGTACCTCTATAGGCCCCCCCCATGAACCATGGACCTTGCCGTTAGTGGAGAGGCTTGCGTGCCTCACCGATACAGATAGCCGTACCGTAGGTGCAACCACAACAGAGAGGCCAGACAAGTGTGTGGTTCCTGAAGAGGGGCAGCAGCCTTTTCAGTAGTTGCAGGGGCAACAGTCTGGATGATTGACTGATCTAGCCTTGTAACACTAACCAAAATGGCCTTGCTGTTCTGGTACTGCGAACGGCTGAAAGCAAGGAGAAACTACAGCCATAATTTTTCCCGAGGGCACGCAGCTTTACTGTATGATTAAATGATGATGGCGTCCCCTTGGGTAAAATATTCCAGAGGTAAAATAGTCCCCCATTTGGATCTCCGGGTGGGGACTACTCAAGAGGACGTCGTTATCAGGAGAAAGAAAACTGGCGTTCTACGGATCGGAGCGTGGAATGTCATATCCCCTAACCGGGCAGATAGGTTAGAAAATTTCAAAAGGGAAATGGATAGGTTAAAGTTAGATATAGTGGGAATTAGTGAAGTTCGGTGGCAGGAGGAACAAGACTTTTGGCCAGGTGAATACAGGGTTATAAAAACAAAATCAAATAGGGGTTATGCAGGAGTAGGTTTAATAATGAATAAAAAATAAGAGTACGGGTAAGTTACTACAAACAGCATAGTGGACGCATTATTGTGGCCAAGATAGACACGAAGCCCACGCCTACTACAACAGTACAACTTTATTGCCAACTATCTCTGCAGATGATGAAGAAATTGATGAAATGTATGATGAGATAAAAGAGATTATTCAGATAGTGAAGGGAGACGAAAATTTAATAGTCATGGATGACTGGAATTCGAGAGTAGGAAAAGGGAGAGAAGGAAACATAGAAGGTGAATATGGATTGTGGCTAAGAAATGAAAGAGGAAGCCGCCTGTTTGCATTTTGCGCAGAGCATAACTTAATCATAGCTAACACTTGGTTCAAGAATAATGAAAGAAGGTTGTATACATGGAAGAACCCTGGAGATACCGAAAGGTATCAGATAAATTATGTAATGGTAAGACAGAGATTTAGGAACCAGGTTTTAGATTGTAAAACATTTCCAGGGGCAGATGTGGACTCTGACTACAATCTATTGGTTATGAACTGTAGATTAAAACTGAAGAAACTGCAAAAAGGTGGGAATTTAAGGAGATGGGACCTGGATAAACTGAAAAAACCAGAGGTTGTACAGAGTTTCCGGGACAGCATTAGGGAACAATTGACAGGAATGGGGGAAAGAAATACAGTAAAAGAAGAATGGGTTGCTTTGAGGGATGAAGTAGTGAAGGCAGCAGAGGATCAAATAGGTAAAGAGACGAGGGCTAGTAGAAACCCTTGGGTAACAGAAGAAATATTGAATTTAATTGAAGAAAGGAAAAACTATAAAAATGCAGTAAATGAAGCAGGCGAAAAGGAATACAAACGTCTCAAAAATGAGATCGACAGGAAGTGCAAAATGGCTAAGCGGGGATGGCTAGAGGACAAATGTAAGGATGTAGAGGCTTATCTCACTAGGGGTAAGATAGATACTGCCCACAGGAAAATTAAAGAGACCTTTGCAGAAAGGAGAACCACTTGCATGAATATCGAGAGCTCAGATTGAAACCCAGTTCTAAGCAAAGAAGGGAAGGCAGAAAGGTGGAAGGAGTATATAAAGGGCCTATACAAGGGCGATGTACTTGAGGACAATATTATGGAAACGGAAGAGGATGTAGATGAAGATAAAATGGGAGATAAGATACTGCGGGAAGAGTTTGACAGAGCACTGTAAGACCTGAGTCGAAACAAGGCCCCCGGTGTAGACAACATTCCATTAGAACTACTGACAGCCTTGGGAGAGCCAGTCCTGAGAAAACTCTACCATCTGGTGAGCAAGATGTATGGGACAGACGAAATACCCTCGGACTTCAAGAAGATTATAATAATTCCAATCCCAAAGAAAGCAGGTGTTGACAGATGTGAAAATTACCGAACTATCAGTTTAATAAGTCACAGCTGCAAAATACTAACGCGAATTCTTTACAGACGAATGGAAAAACTGATAGATGCCGACCTCGTGGAAGATCTGTTTGGATTCCGTAGAAATATTGGAACACGTGAGGCAATACTGACCCTAAGACTTATCTTAGAGGAAAGATTAAGGAAAGGCAAACCTACGTTTCTAGCATTTGTAGACTTAGAGAAAGCTTTTGACAATTTTGATTGGAATGCTCTCTTTCAAATTCTGAAGGTGGCACTGGTAAAAAACAGGGAGCGAAAGGCTATTTACAGATGGCAGTTATAAGAGTCGAGGGGCATGAAAGGGAAGCAGTCGTTTGGAAGGGAGTGAGACAGGGTTGTAGCCTATCCCCGATGTTATTCAATCTGTATATTGAGCAAGCAATAAAAGAAGCAAAGGAAAAGTTAGGAGTAGGTATTAAAATCCCTGGAGAAGAAATAAAAACTTTGAGGTTCGCCGATGACATTGTAATTCTGTCAGAGACAGCAATGGACTTGGAAGAGCAGCTGAACGGAATTGACGGTGTCTTGAAAGGAGGGTATAAGATGAACATCAACAAAATTAAACCGAGGATAATGGAATGTAGTCGAATTAAGTCGGATGATGCTGAGGGATTTAGATTAGGAAATGAGACACTTAAAGCAGTAAAGAAGTTTTGCTATTTGGGGAGCACAATAACTGATGATGGTCGAAGTTGAGAGGATATAAAATGTAGACTGGCAATGGCAAGGAAAGCGTTTCTGAAGAAGAGAAATTTGTTAACATCGAGTATAGATTTAAATGTCAGGAAGTCGTTTCTGAAAGTACACTCCTGGAAATGGAAAAAAGAACACATTGACACCGGTGTGTCAGACCCACCATACTTGCTCCGGACACTGCGAGAGGGCTGTACAAGCAATGATCACACGCACGGCACAGCGGACACACCAGGAACCGCGGTGTTGGCCGTCGAATGGCGCTAGCTGCGCAGCATTTGTGCACCGCCGCCGTCAGTGTCAGCCAGTTTGCCGTGGCATACGGAGCTCCATCGCAGTCTTTAACACTGGTAGCATGCCGCGACAGCGTGGACGTGAACCGTATGTGCAGTTGACGGACTTTGAGCGAGGGCGTATAGTGGGCATGCGGGAGGCCGGGTGGACGTACCGCCGAATTGCTCAACACGTGGGGCGTGAGGTCTCCACAGTACATCGATGTTGTCGCCAGTGGTCGGCGGAAGGTGCACGTGCCCGTCGACCTGGGACCGGACCGCAGCGACGCACGGATGCACGCCAAGACCGTAGGATCCTACGCAGTGCCGTAGGGGACCGCAACGCCACTTCCCAGCAAATTAGGGACACTGTTGCTCCTGGGGTATCGGCGAGGACCATTCGCAACCGTCTCCATGAAGCTGGGCTACGGTCCCGCACACCGTTAGGCCGTCTTCCGCTCACGCCCCAACATCGTGCAGCCCGCCTCCAGTGGTGTCGCGACAGGCGTGAATGGAGGGACGAATGGAGACGTGTCGTCTTCAGCGATGAGAGTCGCTTCTGCCTTGGTGCCAATGATGGTCGTATGCGTGTTTGGCGCCGTGCAGGTGAGCGCCACAATCAGGACTGCATACGACCGAGGCACACAGGGCCAACACCCGGCATCATGGTGTGGGGAGCGATATCCTACACTGGCCGTACACCACTGGTGATCGTCGAGGGAACACTGAATAGTGCACGGTACATCCAAACCGTCATCGAACCCATCGTTCTAGACCGGCAAGGGAACTTGCTGTTCCAACAGGACAATGCACGTTCGCATGTATCCCGTGCCACCCAACGTGCTCTAGAAGGTGTAAGTCAACTACCCTGGCCAGCAAGATCTCCGGGTCTGTCCCCCATTGAGCATGTTTGGGACTGGATGAAGCGTCGTCTCACGCGGTCTGCACGTCCAGCACGAACGCTGGTCCAACTGAGGCGCCAGGTGGAAATGGCATGGCAAGCCGTTCCACAGGACTACATCCAGCATCTCTACGACCGTCTCCATGGGAGAATAGCAGCCTGCATTGCTGCGAAAGGTGGATATACACTGTACTAGTGCCGACATTGTGCATGCTCTGTTGCCTGTGTCTATGTGCCTGTGGTTCTGTCAGTGTGATCATGTGATGTATCTGACCCCAGGAATGTGTCAATAAAGTTTCCCCTTCTTGGGACAATGAATTCACGGTGTTCTTATTTCAATTTCCAGGAGTGTATTTGTATGGAGTGTAGCCATGTATGGAAGTGAAACGTGGACGATAAGCAGTTTAGACAAGAAGAGAATAGAAGCTTTCGAAATGTGGTGCTACACATGAATGCTGAAGATTAGATGGGTAGATCAAATAACTAATGAGGAGGTATTGAATAGAATTGGGGAGAAGGGGAGCTTGTGGCACAACTTGACTAGAAGTAGTTATCGGATGGTTGGACATGTTGTGAGACATCGAGGGATCACCAGTTTAGTACTGGAGGGCAGCGTGGAGGGTAAAAATCGTAGAGGGAGACCAAGAGATGAATACACTAAGCAGATTCAGAAGGATGTAGGCTGCAGTAGGTACTGGGAGATGAAGAAGCTTGCACAGGATAGAGTAGCAAGGAGAGCTGCATCGAACCAGTCTCAGGACCGGAGACCACAACAACAATAACAACATCTATAGGACCAGATTTAATTATCTCGTTCCCTTTTGAGCAGCCTATTGTGATGATCGCTGATAGCTCTTTTGATTTCCGTGGTCTGAGTAGATACGCTCCTCGTCCTTCTTCAGCACTTTCATGGTAACAACCACAAAAACCTTACCTGAATATCATAAGCTAGACTGTGTACATTTAGATCCCACTGCAACTGTAAATTGTCGTATGGGTAGCATTTTGAACTCAGATAGACCCTGGAATTAGTTAACTTGCAGTTGTCGAACACAGTACAGTCATTTTCCATATTCCCTCCTCTATCAGTCTGAAACGCAAGTATGATAAATCTTGGCGTCTCCAGATGAGAAGAGATTTTAGGACCCATGTTTGTTTGCTTGCAGTCGGTAGCACTGGGTACTCGAAAACTTCCCAATAGTGGAATGTTGGTGATAAATATGTATCGGAATTTAGAACTTTTAAAAGCTTCAAACACATCTTTTTCCATATCATTTGGCTTATTGTGATCGTACTCTCCTCTTGAGTTGATTGAATGTACGAGTTATTAGGTCTACAACTTTGCTTCCGCCGTTTTGCAATAGACGGCAGTAGCGGCAAGTGCGGTTCATGTGGTTGGTCATAGGTGTAATACAACAAGCTCAGGCATCTGTAAACATAATGCCATAAAAATATTAGTCGATTTGTGATTGCATCATAAGGTTATTCTCGATTAAGTACGTCAACTTACGTACCCTTTCTCGCCATTTGGGGGAAGTTTTAATTTTCTGCTTTAACATGAAGAAATCTGCGGCCGCGGCTCTTAAAATGCTGGGTAAGGCCAATGGTGAGGGAACTATAAGTGGAAGAACGTGCAGAGAATGTATTCAACGCCTTAAGAACGGTGATTTTGATGTCGGCGGTGGAAGACAGAACTTTTTCGTAGCTACTGAAACATACGAAGACAGTCACAGGACATCATTATCGAAAGCAATTGATGCGTTCGAGCCCAGCACTGAAACACAAACGGCCACAATACAGCGATAGGCAGGTAAAGGTAATTTTGCAGCAGGTCAGTGCTCGACCCCATGTCGCAAAAGCCGTCAAAATATACATGGAAACGTTGAAATGAGAAGTCCTATCCCTCCCACCGAATTCTCCGTACTTAGCTCTCTGTGACTACCACCTCTTTCATTCAGTGGCATACAGTCTGGCTGACCAGCACTTCCGATCATATGAACAAGTGCAAAACTGAATCGATTCATGGATCCCCACAAATGACGCCCAGTTCTTCCGTCACGGTGTTCGCATGCTGTCAGAAAGATGGGAGACCGTAGTGGCCGGCGATGGGCAGTACTATGAATCACAATTTTTTTTGTAAGTTTTTCACAATAAAGTCCCAAACTTCGAGAAAAACGGCGGAAGCAAAGATGTAGACCTAATATTATCCTTCGCACTCCGTACCAGAAACAGTTCCTGTTTAGCGTTCGTAATAATCTGCTTCATGTCCTCAAAGTATTTTTAGAGGTATGCATGCAGGAAATCGTTTGTACCCTGCAACTCTTCTATCCACCGGGTCGTCTATGAACCATTCCGCATTCCCTAAACCACTCAAGTACGTGGGTGACGCAGAGAGTTATGTTTTGTGGGTTGATGTTATGCCGACATTGCGTGTTCTGTCGATTCAGGCTCATTGAGTTCATAACGCATCTCTTGGAACAGGAATGCTAAGGCGTTACGTGTAAACTTGGATCTCACAATGGCGCTGCCTCGGTTTCCTTGAATGAGCCTTGCAAATATATGAAACTCTTGCATGGAAGGGTCAGCGCGTCTTGGTGCTGGAAGACAATCCTAATTTCATGATTGTTGTTAAATGTGGTTGAAGCATAATATTTATGCGAGAAGTATTCATGACGTATTATTCGGTCATCGTACCCTACTAGACTGGTTGTATTGAGTGAGGACGTCATTGCGAGGCTTCAAGCCTACTGA
The DNA here is from genome assembly GCF_021461395.2 of Schistocerca americana. NCBI lineage: Eukaryota > Metazoa > Arthropoda > Insecta > Orthoptera > Acrididae > Schistocerca > Schistocerca americana. The sequence continues at coordinate 555,795,825 of NC_060124.1, read as the reverse complement.
CTTAAGAAACTCGTAATAGACCATGTTATCACTTTGCGGTTCGGCAGCGAAGTAACGTACCACGGACGGCGTGCACTCGTTTTATACCGTACTCCCATCCTGCCTTAGATGTAATCGTACAATGATTTCCTCAGCGTGAAAGTGAAACAAGTTGATTATTCTGGTCCACAATATGCAACTCAAATAATCCAATGTCTGAGCTGTCACTGGAAGGTATATTGCTTTGGCAGGGGTCTCAACAATCTTATATCCCTTTCCGACTGAGGGGAAGAATCTGTAAACAGTATGAATCAGACTGTCGTTGAGATTTTACTCTCGACTCGGATTCTGACTTGTAAAATTTACTAAAATTATTCTTCAAAATCTGTCCATTTGTAAAACCCAGTAGGAATCCTACTGAACCTTAATGGTTCAAGTCAGTCGTTTCATTTACAGTCTTTATTTCAGATTTTGTGTTGATGATTGCACGTGGCTCAGTACGGTTTCCAGATTGTTTTAAGACTTCGTTCAAATCGTCGATATCGTAAGCACCAGGCTCTATTTCCAAAATGTCTTTTTCACCATTAACATCCACATGCAGTTTTTTGTTAGCCTCTGTGATATTTGGGATGCTGTTATACGCCTCCAGTCCAATAAACGCAATACTCCACTCGCTAATGCCTAGATCAATAGACGGGAAGTAATGCAGATTATCGTTATTTTAAAGCCAAAATGTACAACATTGCATCTGTATCCCAACTGATGAAAGAATGTTTAAAGCTCTTCCCTATGTATTCTTCTTCTTCTTCTTCTTCTTCTTTTTCTTCTTCTCTGTAAACATCAAGAGAAACATGACACCCAAATGTCCGCAGATGTGTGTATTAAAGTCCTGATAGCGCCGAAAATTGTAGAACACACGTCTTCTCCGTGTGAAGTATCGTTGTTGCAGGTCACGAAATGAGTCGAAATAGTAGACGGTATTTGCATTTTTCGTTAAATATGAAACGGCTGCCAGGACCTCCAGCAACATATAAATTCACCATACCACATTCGCCAGTTTTCCACGTAGTCTCCATAATGTATTCCACATAAACACACTACGGAATCTTGGAATAGTGAATTATTTTCTAACAAACTTAAGTAGATCGGTATTTGTGAGTGTACGATCTTGTAGGATTTTTTTATTTATGAATAGAGCAAGCCCTTTGCGGTACGGTTTCAAGTATAGTCCTTTCCCGATAGCTGCGGCCTCCGTCATGCGGTTATGTCTTCTTGCTTCTTCTGACTGCGCTCAGGAGTACTGCGCGTTCATGACTTTTCGAGCTATAGTTGCAGCACCACCAGCGAGGGACCCTACCATCGAGAGAGCGGAGAGGGCCGGGATGAGGAAAGGAAGGAAACCACCAGACGTCTTGGTTACTGGAAGGACTCGATGTGCTTCAACTGATCCTCTTCTTCTTCCCACCCTCTCCTGCTTCAGAGCATTTTTAATTGTAACACTAACAAAACGGCCTTGCTCTGCTGGTACTGCGGACGGCTGAAAGCAAGGGGAAACTACAGCCGTAATTTTTCTCGAGGACATGAAGCTTTATTGTATGATTAAATGATAATGGCGTCCTCTTGGGTAAAATATTCCAGAGGTTTTGAAATAAAAACTTTGAGGTTCGCCGATGACATTGTAATTCTGTCCGAGATAGCAAAGGACCTGGAAGTGCAGCTGAATGGACAGTGTCTTGAAAGGAGGATACAAGATGAACATCAACAAAAGCAAAACGAGGATAATGGAGTGTAGTCGAAGTAAATCTGGTGATGCTGCGGGAATTAGATTAGGAAATGAGACGCTTAAAGTAGTAAAGGAATTTTTCTATTTGCGGAGCAAAATAACTGATGATGGTCGAAGTAGAGAGGATATAAAATGTAGACTGGCAATGGCAAGGAAAGCGTTTCTGAAGAAGAGAAATTTGTTAACATCGAGTACAGATTTAAGTGTCAGCAAGTCGTTTCTGAAAGTATTTGTATGGAGTGTAGCCATGTATGGAAGTGAAACGTGGACGATAAATAGTTTGAACAAGAAGAGAATAGAAGAAATGTGGTGCTACAGAAGAATGGTGATGATTAGATGGGTAGATCACATAACTAACGAGGAGGTATTGAATAGAATTGGAGAGATGAGAAATTTGTGGCACAACTTGACTACGAGAAGGGATCGGTTGGTAGGACATGTTCTGAGACATCGAGGGATCACCAGTTTAGTACTGGAGGGCAGCGTGGAGGGTAAAAATCGTAGAGGGAGACCAAGCGATGAATGCACAAAACTGATTCAGAAGGATGTAGCTTGCAGTAGGTACTTGGAGATGAAGAAGCTTGCACAGGATAGAGTAGCACGGAGAGCTACCAGTCTCTGGACTGAAGACCACAACACCAACATCGGTGTCAGCGTACAGTTCTTCAAACACCTTTGTTTCCCACTCTTCTTTTCTTCTTCTTCTTCTTCTTTTTCTTCTTCTCCTTCTTCTTTAGTGCACAACGTGCAGTGTTCATAACTCGATTGAAATTCATCACTCCTAAACTTAATTTTTTCAGGCATGATTTTATCCACTGTAAATGTTGTAGTGCCTTGACCTACACCAATATCCTTGGAAGATGTTTATTTGCAGCGTATGCAGTGTCGTGTACGAGCAGATTAACCCCCTTATCACCTGGTGCCAAGCTTTATGAAGCTTTGTTCCAGGTCCACGTAGATATATCCCGGAATATATAATTCCACTAGCAGTTTGTCTAGAATACTACCACCTGCTCTAACGCCTCTCTTAGCGCGTATGTTAAGCTACTGCTGTGGTTATGGACTGCGCACCCCATTATATAGCATCAATCCAACTGTTTCGTACTTCAGTAAAATCAATCCATTTGATTAGTGCTCTATTTCCCCGACGTCTTATGACTCTCTCCACAGGAAACACATCCAGTTCTGAGCTTTTCTGCAACTCCTAGATGTAGAAGCAACCTGCTGTTTCTTCACCTTTACTATCCTTCAAAATATAATTTCTAGAATTCCTTCTTTGCACATCTGATATTGTTGACCAGGCCGGTAGCTATGATTTCTCAAATGCTCTCTTGTGTTTTGAGATACGTACCAAATCACGCATTTTAAATTTCTGTTTGCGTGTATCCATTACTTTAATGCGATAGTACATTGTATCCATGAGTTCATTATCACGAATATCGATTAGTCTTATTTTTATTGTGCTATGTTTGGTTCGATTACACACTGAGCAATTATTTCTGGGAGGATATCTGTCCATTTGTATGAGCCACGAAGATTACAATGTATCCACATTTGACCTTTTACTGTTCTGTTCAAATACTCCATGATACGTGCCATCAGATGGGTGAATGTTGAGTAGTGATGTATTCCATGCCGCTGCATCACGGTCTTGAAATACCCATTGAAAACTCTCCACCATGATCAGTTTGGAGGTTGTCCAGACATCGATTTGTCCCTGTCTGTAGCAAACGCTCAAACGCTTCCGCAACGTTTCTCCCCATTTTTGTTTTACCAGGAAAATTCGAAGTATGTATAAATAACTATTAAAATATATTTTAATCCATTATTTTCATGTGAATATTCCCTCATATCTACACGATCAGCCTCACGTATGTCATCTAAACCTTTAATCATAATATGCCTACGACGGTATGTTTTGCGTGCTGGTTGGTGCAGTTCTCGAACTACTGTCTTCATACTTATTCGATGATTCTTCTAAACCCAGAGATTATAGAAACAGCCTTATTCGAATGAGCTGTATCGCCTGCAGTAGGTGATGCCATGAACAGACGTAGTCGATCTATTAGTCATTGGGGTCGTCGTAATATATTTACTGTGGGATTCGATTGTTCACTGCTTTATGCTCAAAGTCAATACCATTACCGCTGTTGCTGCTGCTGTTGTTGTTTTCATCATCAAGTATTGGTTTTATAATGGTTTTATGTTTTTTGTTGCTCTGGCCTTTTGCGATCTTACTCACATCAGTCAGATGCAGTGTTTCATGATACGTTTCCCTATCCTACTGGATAATTTATGGGTTTTTTCGTGAGTCTTAGGAAAATGAGATCCATTAAGCCAGGTGTTCTCTCAAACTGCCTAGCACTAATCTGTATTGTGTCATCAGTCACATTTATAGGCTGTGTACCCAGCGCGTACGGTCTTCCCCTGCTGACGTCGAATGTTGTATCTATTTGGCCAGGGTCGTGACGGATAATGAATATGTCAATGCCAACACAACCGTGTGGTTTCATTTCTGCTGAGAGCTGCCTGAGAGATTCATTAAGCCGCTTATAGGTCTCTCTTAGTGTTGCTGTCGATCCATACGACCTAACCTCAGCAACCGTAATTTCTCTCGAACGGTTTTCCGCTCCTAAATGACTTTCTGCTTCGTTGACATCTTTATGTATACTAATCACAATTCTCTGCGGCGTGAGACTTCATTCAGGGTGGTCCGTCTGAAGTTTAAGATGAGATTATCTCGAAAACTATACATCGGGTAAAAATAGTGGGTAAGACAAGTTCGTAAGCTCAGAGTGGGACATAAAATTATACTACACGTGACCCCCAGTCCCTGCCCCCTTGGGTGGGGTGGGGGCTGGAGCTTACGTGTAGTATCATTTGATGTCCCCCTTTGAGCTTACGAACTTGTCTTACCCACTGTTTTTACCCGATGTATAGTTTTCGAGATAATCTCATCCGAAACATCAGATGGACCACCCTGTACATCCGCTCTTCTTCCTCTTATTACGTGGCTGCTCCCCCTTCTCAATAACAATGGCCTCTACTTCCCCCCAATAGCCTCAACCCTTTCAGTTAACTCCGTTACTTTCTTACCGATTTCATTAACTCATTTAATGCGTTGATCATTCTCAGAAGAGTCCGCTAATACGCCTCTGGCTCCCTGCGGGTAGCTCCAACTTTATGCACGATAGACCGAAATTTATGATCGATGTACAAGCGAATGTTCTGTGTATGGACACAAATTTTCTGGGATTGAGAGCCAGAAATTTGTCAATGGTGCAGCATATACTGACGTACTTACCTCTCTTACCTGGCTATATATGCTCTTGGATGTTTCGCCTGTACCTACCATCATTCAGTTTTCTTGTTTCATCAGTAGCGAGAAACCCATACTGTGAATGATTCCAGCAATCAGTACATATCTTTACAAAATCATTGAACAACATGCCAGTTCCTACACGACCTTGGTAAATGTGTTTTGAATTCAGGCTGTCTTGTTTGAAGGCTGTAACGGTGTTTGCATTATGCCTAACCGTTTCGGGATTCGGGAATGGGACTGGCTTAGATAAAATATATCAGTACTCATATGACGACAGAAACAGAAATATTTTCGAATTTGGTCTTGGTTTTCCACAGTAACATCGTCAAATATGAAGACGGTGTTTAGCTTTACTTTTTCAAGTGGGAGTACATGACTGCTTTCACTGAATGTCGTATATATAACGCCTTTTACACCGCGTAGTATCTCCTGTAATAGCTGATACTTGGGCTGAAACTGTGTCTTTGAGAATACACAAATATGTTCAAATCGGATTCTATCTACGTGTGTTAGCAACGTCATAAGAGTCATAAGAACATTAGCCTTGCCGCAATTGGATGCAACAACAATAATTGGTCACGTACTATAGTGAAGTACTATTCCATTCTTCTTCTTCTTCAGTTCTTGTTTTGCCTCTCCACAGGACCACTTACCTACAACAAAATCGCGACCCTGCCATGATACCTACCGACTACGTAAGGTACCGAGAGGTAGTGAGCATATATAGAAAGACACACTTGTAAGAGTGGTAATAACTTGTGTAGCCACAATAGCTCCATCACTTAACCACCTGAGCTGTATTTGCTACACCCTGAATTCATCTGTATACATGTAAATATATACATATATATTTATCCATGGAAATTAATTTCATCGTTCAGTTTGACAATGACTCGTGAGGGGGTGTTTCAGGCAACTGTCTGCTGCTGCATGGTTACAGACGCAGAAGTGAAAATAATGATATTAATAAGTGTAAGGCTTGGACTATAATGAGGGAGGTATGAAATAAAGCACAAACACAGGTTGAGATTATATATACACATTATTTGCTTAAATATCGTTCATCGGATGTAGTATTTATTAAAAAAAAAGTCATCCGACTCTTTCTGTATCTGCTTTGCAGCTGTACAATATCTCCCAAATAAAGCTTTTTGATATGTAATAAACTGCGCGTGTATCTCCTTCCAACCGATGGGAATCTCACAATACTCTGATTTTCCACACACATATTTAACCTGTTTCTCTTTCGGCTCTGAGTTCATGCAGAAACAAAGGCACTGTTCCAAATCATCAACATGTACACTGGGCACGCGTGGAAAATTTACGACATTATTGTATGCGGAGTCTATGCTTGGCAACCACCAACTCAGTCTCTCCAATGCAAGGCGTAACGCGGTATCCACTTCGTATAAGTTCATTACTGAGGCGTGCCGTAGACGAACACACTTTTCACCTGATATCACACATAGTGCAGTCATCATGCAATGTTGTAATACTGTCACACCAGTAAGGCGGTAGTCCGGGGAGGTAGGATTTGGATAATACTCCGAGGTCATCTGCTGATTGATGTAGCGCTCTGCGCGACTTATTTCGTTCCAGTCGAACTCAGAAACAGGCACTTTAACACCCTTCGATTCATTTTCAGTTTCTGTCCTCACGTGCAAACCCCAGCCTTGAAGTGCTTCTATACCCACATTTAAGCATTTCGGTCCACTAGGATTCAAATTGTATGTAGAACTGAAAAGCATGGACACACTTGATATCTTTTTATCCACAGCATATGCACTCTGTCCCTGCTCTACCACAGGGATGTTCTGTTGGAGAGATTGCATGTCAGTGACCAGTACTGTCCTCCACTTTCTTTTTTTAGGACCATCAGCAGTACTTGAGGCATTGGGAACAGACCGCGCATCCTCATCACAAAGATCGATGAACGGGACAGACAACAACAGCTGCTTGTCCTTCTCTAGTAAGTGAGACAACCGGAGGAATCCTGCTATGAAAAGAAATTGCATCGCAGACGACCTCTCCTGGTCCTGAAGGAAGCCAACAGCCATAATTTTATTTTTCTATTTTTATGTACCTACCAGTTTCGATGCCTCATTGGCACTATCTTCAGGCTGCTATACACGTAGCTAATTAATCATCTAATCGTTTGTGGTATCGTAGGGGCCACTGTGTTCAACTGGTTACCGTAGACATCTTCTCAGTCGACTTGGACCCTTCACGCCTCTAACTAACTCATCGAATTTTCCTGAAACTCTAATCATTTGTTTGTCTGAATGTAAAATATAATGCAGATGTGCATGCGTTTTGTGTCACAAATTCTTTAAATGTACGTCAATTATGACGGTACAATGGCGCTTTCGTACCAAATATCAGGTAAAAGCTCCAACAGGCGAAAGAATCCACTGCTAAAACAACACATTCCATGACACTGGTAGTTTATGAACTGCAAAAAAAAAGAGGTCGCCCAAGACGATCAGCATCAGCAGAGGAGGTGGAGTGTCTGCGGGAATTATTCATGAGAAGTCCGAAGAAATGGACGGCAATTGCAAACAGGGGACGGCTGAATCTGCAGTCAAGACTCTGGTCGTCGGACAACAAGCTCCGAAGACTCTACACTGTGCAGTACAATACCTTGCGTATAGTTATCGAGGCGTTCATGTCAACCGAATCAACGCGTTACTTGTGGAAGAGAATGAACCACCGTTAAAGCTGCGACGAATAGTCTTGTGTAAGATATTCCTCCTGCGGCTCTGTTTCAACAAATACGGGCCCCTTGACGAAAAACTTTGGGAATTAACATCCTACAATGCGCAGAAGGTATTGGCTAAACAAACAGCTTTCTCCCGTCGCTGCAACAAGGCGTGGAAAACTCCTCTTCAGTCGCAGTACAACAGGTCATACGAAACGTAGGCTCTGCAGATTTATTCCAGGACCACTTTAACGTTTTAAAATAAGGACTCATATTTCGCAACGGCAACTAGCACGACGCGCGCGTGGTGTATACAGTGAAACGTCCCCTCAGAAAAATTAATAATTATTGTGCTGGTAAACTTCTACGTTATCTCATACAAAGACAGCTGAGTAAAACTGAACGTACTCAGACATTTCTCTCTTTACTTATTTTGATCATCACTAAAATGACACACAATACTTTTAGCGCAACGCATTCTGACTTTCAATAATCCCCACAAAAGAATGGCCCTGACTAACAATAACCTATACCTTTCATGAATCACTTATCTCAAAAAAATCTTCGTTACTCAAACTACTGCAATACAGCGAGCCCCAATACTGCCAGCTAAATAAAATATTCTGACTACTGAAGGCACTAACTACTGAGAGGCATACTTAGAAAATGAAAGGTTTTGATAGGGAACAAACAATGTATTTACCTTAATAGCGTTCAAAAGTCATAGATAGATCGTAAATTATGCACTATGCTCGAGGTGCTAGAAATATGTAGAGCGCTCTCTGGTATACATTGATGATGTATGTCTTCTAGAATTAACAATGAATGGACATACTGCACAGTCATCTATCTACATTCACAATGATACTCGCAAAGTAGAGAGGGGGCAGTTTAGCTATAATACTGAAATTAGGAAACAATGTGTTGCATCATTGGTCGGTGTTGAAAAATTGCTAAAATTGTTCGCACTATCAACTGTGATGCTTATTATTACAGTACATCGACGGCGCCTTTTCGATCACATCCATCCACTGGTATGCTGTTGGTTACCACATAATGATTGACTGACATCGCTTGTTTGAAATGGAGATTTTGGTGGAGGAGCAACATCTTCTGCGGATGGCTAGCACTGAAACAGTGATCGCATACATGACTGTAATGTGAGGAATCAATCAAAACGGAGTGCAGAGCCATCAGCTATTGTCACTGTGACAGATGAGTTTAAATGTAGATGTCGTCAATCACCTTTGGACAGCAGTTTGGAAACTCTCCGCAACGCCACCAATCTCTTCCAGTTTCCTTATGTTGTAATCTCTTCCAGCTTCCTTGTGTTGTAACTGTCCTTCATTTAAAATCATCCAATGTGTGTGGTGTGTTATGGTAGCAGCATTAACAACATGACTTATACTGTGCAACGTCTAGTTTTCTGCGAGAGGCAATGGATCAGAACGTGTTAATGTCAGTTTAGTGGAGGTAGCCCAATTGACCTCTCTTCCCGCTATGACGTCATTGCGATGTTGCCATAACAATCTCCGCCATCTTTGATCCTGCATCTTGAATAAATTTGGCAACAATGCAACCTGAGGCCCCTACTCATATTAACATATTCGAAGCTACTTAGATTCACGAATAATTCGCTAATTGCGCCCATGCTTGACTGATGGGGTTCTAAGAGAGATTCAGAAGACAGTTAGTGTCGTATCTACTAAAGCAACAGTAACGATTACCATTGTCGCTATATGCACTCATTACCTCTGTACATTTTCTTTCCAACCAGATCTTCCTCTTTCCACAGTATTCTTAGCTAGTGTTGTCTCCTTAAATTTATTTTTCCAGAACTCGCTACATCAGAAAACATCTATCTTGTGCACCATTAAATTATTTTTATATCTGCCACTATCATTATTGGTGTTGCTGTCATTATTATTGTCATTATTATTTATCTGTTTACATTGTTTAGACCCATAGAGGATCACACAAAGCAAATTGTGACGTGTGGCTGTTATTTTTCTTGTTCTGCCAGGATTGTTTCATCACCTCACTGTGCTTAGCTCGACGTTCATCTGACCGCTTTCTTCTACGTATCTTGGGTTTTTCATGTGATGAAATTTCCTAGCTGTAGACCCTATATCTGAAGAAGTTTCGATTTTCGATGTCTGTTGGTAAGATTTTGGCATTTTTAGATGAATTTGCGCCTTTTTTAATCCAGACTTTTGTCGTTTTCAGTTTCTTAGATATGTCAAAATTTTCTTTGTTAGTCGGTTGTCATCTAGTCTCACGAAGTGTGTATAGAATTTTAGTCGTCGTTTGCGGAAATCGGTTTCGATGTTGGAATGTTTTTCTGTGATTGTGTGTGATGTAGAAGGTATCCTTCGTCTGTGAGGTTTTTCTTCCAGCCTTTTTGATATTTTCAAGGCCTCCTTTGTAATTAAGGTTTAGAGTCTTCTTTATTGTATGTGCTAGCAACTTTTCCATATGCTTTCCGCATTTTGAGTTCCCGTGTTTTTAGAGCTAAATAATTTCTCCTAGGTACTTGAAGCGGTTAACCTCGTATACTATGCCATATTTTGTGACTAAATTTTGTGTTTTGATGTGTTTTGTAGGCATGAATTCGGTTTTAGAAAAAGAAATCTGCAGTCGAACTTTCTCAGCACATTCTTTGAGGATTTCAATCTGATGGATTGCTGTCTTTTCGTCAGCAGAAAGGATCGCTAGGTCATCAGCGAAGGCTAGGCATGTGACGTCTATGTTATCTTTTTCTTTTCCTAGCCAGATGGGTATCCAGATGTTTCGATTTTTCAGTTCTTGTTCCCATTCTTTGATGACTTTGTCTAAAACGATATTGAAAAGTAGTGGAGAGTGGCCATCGATCGCCCTGCCCAACGCCAGTCTCGATGGAAAAAAGTTGTAAGATTTCTCCGCTGAATTTGACTTTGGAAGCTGTGTTTGTTAGGGTTTGTGTGATGAGCCGTTGTGGTTTTGGATCCACATTGTTTCTTTCCTTTGAGTATATTAAACAGGAATTGTAGGTCGAAGGAGGCGTAAGTTTTTTTGAAATCTAAAAATGTGCAGATAGTTAGGAGATTTTGTGTAGCTCGAATTTTCAGTGTAGACTTCAGGTTGAACATTTGTTCGGTGCCTGATTTGTGTGGTCATTATTATTATTATTATTATTATTATTATTATTATTATTATTATTATTATTTCTATTAGTGGCAGCTACCGCAATAGTAAAAACACTGCCAGTATTATCTTTATAATTTCATAGTCAGTATTATACACTTACACTGCCACTACAGACACTCGAATGATTTTAATATAATTTACAACATTAAAACTGATATGTTTTTGGGAAACTATGTTGTAAGAACTGTACTGTATGTCTGAAACTCTGGTACGATGTAAAAGCGGGCCTGATGATACTAATCAGATAAGGTAACATTCATCGATTTAATTAAATAGAATTCAGTCCTGTGAAGATTTCCTCATGAAATGCTGACTGCTTTTCGAACAGAATCATTTTATCCACAGTGGCCAGTTCCTTCATTTGTTGCTATGCTGCGCTGATCTACTCAGCTCGGGATGCCTATCAAAAAGGAATGGTCGACAAAATTAGGAGGCTCAATTGTTAAGATAATACACTCCCAACGGTGTTCCCATACTTATAAAGTCATCTAGTTTAGGTTTCCCACGTTTTATTCTAAATCATATGATGATTCACACGGCACTCTATTCTTTTTAAAGCTAGTGATTTATCCCAATGAACTTGTTTTTGAGGGGATGTTGAAGTTTTACTTTAATTCTTGCCTTCTTTACTTGCTATATACTTGACAATAGTGGTTCCACGTGATAGATTCTGACAGTCCCTTGCGCGGGACCAAAGACACAGCTACAGCGTTTTAATCACTATTCCGCTTTTCACTGTCAACCTCTGCATATCTACCGCCAAGTTGAAATTTTCTGGAGCTGAACAGCGTTTAATACGAATTCTTGATGTATCGGTAGTTGAGGTGCCCTACAAAGACAATTAGACACCTACAAATATGTAACACAGTAATAAGCGTGTTTACAACACGTACGCTTAATTTTGAGACATAAGTGACTTTGAATTGCTACAGGTACCTCTGCGGCGCTGAGTTACGTACAATGAGGGTAATGTTCTTCATAGAAACAAATACTCTTGAAAGACGATACACTCAGATTGTCTCAGAATGTTCGTTTCGTAACATCGTGCTGCTGCGATATACTTTCCTCGCCGCAGTCTTTCGTACTAAGCTTGACAAGTCTGCAGACAGACTGATTCTGGTGAGAAGCCCTGAAGATGGCAGTTTAGAGAGAGCTTCCGGCCAATCACAGCCGCAGGCAGTGACGTCAGGTGAATCTTGGTGGTTTGTATGCGTGGCGCCCTCCATTTGAGACAGCGAACTATGGAAGAGCGAGCAAGCAGGGCAGCGTACAGTTGGGAGATTTACACGTACCATCTCCCGCGCAGATGTGAGGTCGCCGATACCGCACTTCTGTTGAAGTGTATCCAAAGAATTTGTTGTGCAGCTAACAGTTCCCAGTACGCTTGATCTGTAACACGTTTATCGTAACCACAGTGTAGTATAAGAATGGTTGCGACAGTGTTATAAGGGAAGAGATATAGCAAGGTTTGAGTACAGTGGAATTCTCAAAATGAATGCAGCTCAGAATAAGAAATATGCGTAACAAACTTTTGACTTGTGCTGTAATAGTTGGCAAAAAAATCAGACTGGTTTGGAACAGATAAAAATGTTGCACAAGGAAATGTGCTCTTACCTGCGATCTTTAGTACAGTCACGGACAACATCTTAATGAAAGTTTGCCAAGGTCAACAGCAGATGGTATGGGAAAACAATGAGCAGGAATTTCAAGAACAACTAAATCTCTGACAGAGTAATTTAACAATCAGGCATGGAAATAAGTTTAACAGAAAGTGATTTAATGAAGACCAGCAGGAAAAATGAAAAAAATGAGCAAGAAACCTGCAATGGAAACATTAGTAGTGAACCAGATGTTTTCAGAATGGAGACATTAGTGAAGAACCAGATGTTTTCAGGTATATGGCAAGTAAGCTAACCTGGAAAGAAAACATCAAGGAAGAAATTTCGGACAGGATAAAAAACTACTCAGAATTCTATTACTGTGTAATAAACATAATTAGGAACCGAAAAAATACGTGCTAAAGCAAAGATCATGATAAAAATATCATATTATCTACCTATTTCGACCTATGGATCAGAATGTTGAACCTGGATAAAGAAAGATATTAGTAGAAAAGAAGCAACAGAGAAGTGCTTTCTACTAGGGATCCTGGATAGGATGACAAATGACAGTATAAGAAATTAAAACACGTGAAACACGCGTCAGATCAAGCCCCTAAAAGAACTATGGAGAGAAAAAAGGCTGAAATGGTTGGGCCACGTTTAAAGAATGGGAAAAGAAAGATCACCAAGAAAAGCTCTGGAGTGGGCAGAATCTGGAAGAACACCAATTGCAAGACAACGAACAGGACGGATAGACGAAGTGGAGGACGATGTGAATCGAAGAGGACTACAATGGGATGAAATGTTGAATGATAGACTGTGCGAGGAAGACACTTTGTGAACTACCCGTATAAGCAGAAACGCTACGGGAGGAAAAAGGAGAATACACCTCGATTTTCGACCAACAGATCACACTAAATTGTGGAATTATATGTATAATAAATTGTTTAGAATCACACGTCTCCAAAGATTTGTCACCAAACATATAAAATTTAGTTACTAACGAAGTGTAGCTTGATATCGCCCAGTAGCTTCATGTGTGGCAAACTTCTATTCCATCCACAAATTTCTCTGCTGAACCAACAAACACGATAGTATCACATAATCTATGTTCCATGTAATATTTGACATTTTCACATGTAAGGCTGAACACTCTGCTTAGTGTAAGTAAATACAATAAACGAATTTATTTCCAGAGAGCTTAAGCACCTTAGGCTAATGGTTATTTTATATAATTTACTACGTAGTCTATGCATTTAAATGTTTACAACTACCATTGTATTACCTGGCGATGAAAATGTGTTCCCCTCCCCTTTTCTTTTTCTCGTTCCGCAACCCTAATTTCTTCACAGTGCACAAGGTGAAATCTGGCAGAAGCAAATGCGCTGCGGTCGGAATGCATGCTGGTAACAGTGGCAATTTTTGAAAATCTGAGATACGTAGTTTTCAGCCTTTAGATCGATCAGTCGTTAACGTCGGAACTAACTTTCTATTCTGTTTACTTCTCCGTCCTGTTACATAATTACCGTTGTAAAGACGCAGTGAATTCGATACATTGTCACAAGGTTAATTTTACTTTGCTTTTCAATTAATTTGTCGAATAACTTGCTCTGAAGCACAAAAGTATGTGTGCCACTGCGATAAAAAAGAAGCAGCTGGTGCCACCTATTAGTGACGTGTGGAAATATTCCAGTATGTGTGCTGTCCATGTAAAACTGTTTTTCTTTGCCTATTAATCACTGATAAAATTTACATTGTTTTGTTAAAATTTAAATGATATGCAAATAGTAGACTGTATGGTATAAAAGACAGTATTTATTTCTAAATATTTTGGTAACATTTGACAGAGAGCAGCACTAGGTAGAACATAGACATTATTTGTTGTTGAGCAGGGAGATGAACAGACAGTGGGCGTCAGTGTGTTGAGATCAGCAGTGCTTTGTATGTAAGGGTGGTGCTCTGCGGATAAAACGAGGATCACTGTAAAATAAAGTGATAATATGTTGGGAGGATAAGGGAATCCATTTACGGCATTGGGCCAACAGGAACAGAATTACACTTGAGGCACTGCGACGCAGTCCACCACTAAAATTACCGTACCTACTACGACAATGTACACAACCAAGAACACAGATAAGAGATACAAACTTTATAAAGCGCAATTCCCGACAGTTCTTGATCGATTTTAATTTGTATAATAAAATATTCTCAGTCATATGATGGTACAGATGTTATAATTAAATTTTCCTCGTGACATTTAAATCTCATGTTTACCTACGATAATGTTGGAAGCTGAAGAAATAAAATAATATTTTTGCTGCGAGCGGAACTCGATCGTAGGACTTTTTTGCTCACACCACCGCAGCACTATGAGCAAAGATTCAATAGTACAAACTCCAACTGACATTTCCAGCTTCTTTTTTCCTCCTTGCATTGTCACTGTTACCAGGGCTCTCCGAATTCGGAACAGCATCCCAGAGTTGGGCGTAATGGGGAAGTCCTGTACTACATGTGATCGTATAGATCTTATAATTAAATTTTCACAGAGAAATTTAAGTCTCACTTTCATCTACGATAATGCTGGAAGCTGAATAATTCCAGTGTTTCATTTCATAGTTTTAATGATTGTTTTACCTGTCATGATGAAATTATGTCCATGGCAAAATACTGAAACAGTGATAAAAAATTCACTGCCGAATTGTTTTTGTTGTTGTTGTTGTGGTCTTCAGTCCTGAGACTGGTTTGATGCAGCTCTCCATCCTACTCTAACCTGTGCAAGCTTCTTCTTCATCTCTTGGTCTCCCTCTACGATTTTTACCCTCCACGCTGCCCTCCAGTACTAAATTGGTCATCCCTTGATGCCTCAGAACATGTCCTACCAACCGATCCATTCTTCTAGTCGAGTTGTGCCACAAGCTCCTCTTCTCCCCAATTCTGTTCAATACCTCCTCATTAGTTATGTGATCTACCCATCTAATCTTCAGCATTCTTCTGTAGCACCACATTTCGAAAGCTTCTATTCTCTTCTTGTCTAAGCTATTTATCGTCCATGTTTCACATCCATACATGGCTACACTCCGTACAAATACTCTCAGAAACGACTTCCTGACATTTAAGTCTATACTCGATGTTAACAAATTTCTCTTCTTCAGAAACGCTTTCCTTGCCATTGCCAGTCTACATTTTGTATCCTCTTTACTTCGACCATCATCAGTTATTTTGCTCCCCATATAGCAAAACTCCTTTACTACTTTACGTGCCTCATTTCCTAATCTAATTCCCTCAGCATCACCCGACTTAATTCAACTACATTCCATTATCCTCGTTTTGCTTCTGTTGATGTACATGTTATATCCTCCTTTCAAGACACTGTCCATCCCGTTCAACTGTTCTTCCAAGTCCTTTGCTGTTTCTGACAGAATTACAATGTCATCGGCGAACCTCAAAGTTTTTATTTCTTCTCCATAGATTTTAATACCTACTCCGAACTTTTCTTTTGTTTCCTTCACTGCTTGCTCAATATACAGATTGAATAGCATCGGGGGGAGGCTACAACCCTGTCTCACTCCTTTCCCAACCACTGCTTCCCTTTCATGCCCCTCGACTCTTATAATTGCCATCTGGTTTCTGTAGAAATTGTAAATAGCCTTTCGTTCCCTGTATTCTACCCTGCCACCTTCAGAATTTGAAAGAGAGTATTCCAGTCAAGATTGTCAAAAGCTTTCTCTAAGTCTACAAATGCTAGAAACGTAGGTTTGACTTTCCTTCATCTATCTTCTAAGATCAGTATTGCCTCATGTGTTCCAACATTTCTACGGAATCCAAACTGATCTTCCCCGAGGTTGGCTTCTACTAGTTTTTCCATTCGTCTGTAATGAATTCTCGTTAGTATTTTGCAGCCGTGACTTATTAAACTGATAGTTCGGTAATCTTCACACCTGTCAACACCTGCTATCTTTGCGATTGGAATTATTACATTCTTCTTGAAGTCTGAGGGTATTTCGCCTGTCTCATACATCTTGCTCACCAGATGGTAGAGTTTTGTCAGGACTGGCTCTCCCAAGGCTATCAGTAGTTCTAATGGAATGTTGTCTGCTCCCGGGGCCTTGTTTCGGCTTAGGTCTTTCAGTGCTCTGTCAAACTCTTCACGCAGTATCATATCTCCCATTTCATCTTCATCTACATCCTCTTCCATTTCCATAATATTGTCCTCAAGTACATCGCCCTTGTATAGACCCTCTATACACTCCTTCCACCTTCCTGCTTTCCCTTCTTTGCTTAGAACTGGGTTTCCATCTGAGCTCTTGATATTCATACAAGTGGTTCTCTTTCCTCCAAAGGTCTCTTAATTTTCCTGTAGGCAGTATCTATTTTACTCCTAGTGAGATAAGCTTCTACATCCTTACATTTGTCCTCTAGCCATTCCTGCTTAGCCATTTTGCACTTCCTGTCGATCTCATTTTTGAGACGTTTGCCGCGTGGGATTAGCCTAGCGGTCTAAGGCGCTGCAGTCATTTACTGTGTGGCTGGTCCCGGCGGAGGTTCGAGTCCTCCCTCGGGCATGGGTGTATGTGTTTGTCCTTAGGATAATTTAGGTTAAGTAGTGTGTAAGCTTAGGGACTGATGATCTTAGCAGTTAAGTCCCATAAGATTTCACACACATTTGAACATTTGTCAGTCAAGTTCATTCACGCTACATGGCGCCAAGATTCTTTTTAAAGCAGCATGTTTTCGCTTCGTGAAATATTTTCGGTTGCATTAAGTATCGGCTAACGTCCTTGCCGCAGTGGTAACACCGGTCCCCGTCAGATCACCGAAGTTAAGCACCGTCGGGCTTGGTCAGCACTTGGATGGGTCACCGTCCTGTACTACCAAGTGCTGTAGACAAGCTGGGTGCACCCAGCTCTTGTGAGGCCAACTGAGGAGCTACTTGACTAGGAATTCGCGGCACTTGTTACGAAAACCGACAATGTCCGGGAGAAGGGTGTGCTAACCGCTTACCCCTCCGTATCTGTATCCGTTGACGCCCAAGGGCTAAGGATGACACGGCAGCCGGTAGCCCTGTTCGGACATTGTTTGTTTGTTTCAGAATTAAGTATTGAGAAGTCATCACAGTCGATTCACAGTAGTGCACTAGTTGCTCAGTAACTTTGATAGAAAGTTGTTTTCAAAATTTGCAATATTTTTTGAGCACCTCATTTTTTGTTACGCAGCTACAACTCTCATAGCTGTTCTTGTAAATCACCAACCACACCGAAGTCAACGTGGATTGTATTATGATTCCATTGAATCATTTCATTCCAAAAATACAATCGTGAATATACAGAACTGGTCTACATGTGCTTGATATCATCTATAGCAACAAGACGTCGAGCTTACGTTCAATATTTGTTACTGAGAAAGGTGTTTAAATAGTAAAACCAAACGGCCGCGTTACACCTGTAACACCTACCTTATTCGGATGACAATTCGGTACACAAGGTTTATTACTGATATTAACAAGGTGTCACAACTAACAGGCTATATTTAGTGAAAGAGCATCCACGTGAATTTCAACGAGACTTTCAACTAATTTACAGAATTTTCTTTGAGCATATATTCTAGTTTTTCTTGTATTATTTGTTACTGGCATTTCTGCTGGTATCAAAGTCTGTGAGGCAAAGACTCATGTCATTTCCTCGCACCATGTTGCTAGCACAATTTCCATTAATGCCAATCACGAATAAATGTTATTAAGTTTGAATCTGAAAAGTGGCCCACCAATACTTTTGTATAGTGACAGCAAATTGACCAACGAGCGAAAGTTTATTGCCCAGGTCGCGCCTCGAGAACAATGGACGACTTGCTAATATCGCCAAGCAATACTTCGTTACGAGAACAATAAGCTCTTCGTCACGCAACAGCGTTCGCTTGCACACACTTGACGGAGAGTGACAACATCACGAAATCGCCCCACATTGTTAGCGATGAAAGACAGTGTCCCTGTCGCGTCATTTTGGAACACGGATGCGTTAATTTTATTATATGAAGTTCGACATCACACTTCGTCAGCATGACAGTCTCGGGACTCACAAAGCGAGCGACGACGTGCTGTGGTTACGCCAGTGGATTTGCATTGTACACTCAGTTGACCACCTTATGGAGGGTGGCGGAGGATGCATCTTACCAGCTGTCTATTTCCTCCATTCACGACCGATTAACGAACGTAATGTCCAAGTACCGACTGTTAATGCGCCTGCGAATGAGCTGTAATTTCTTTCGCAAACGTGAAGGAGAGGAACTATTATGTTGGCCGACTATTCCTATAACGTTGTTGTCGATGCGATCTTCCGTACGATGACTGGTTTGATGCACTCTATCGTATACAAGCCTCTTCATCTCAGTACGGCTACTGCGAGCTACATCCTTTTGAACCTGTTTACTGCAGTCATCTTTTGATCTCCCTCTACAATTTTTACTCCCCACACTTCCCTCCAATACCAAACTGGTGTTCACGTCAGAGGATGTGCCCTATCGCCCGATTCCTTCGTTTAGTCAAGTTATGCTACAAATATCTTTTCTTCCCAATTACATTCAATACTTACTCATTAGTAACACGATCTATCCATCCAATCTTCAGCATTTGTCTGCAGCTCCACATTTCGAAAGCCTCTATTCACTTCAACTCTGCCGGCCGGCGTGGCCGTGCGGTTCTAGGCGCTTCTGTCTGGAGCCGCGTGACCGCTACGGTCGCAGGTTCGAATCCTGCCTCGGGCATGGATGTGTGTGATGTTCTTAGGATAGTTAGGTTTAAGTAGTTCTAAGTTCTAGGGGACTGATGACCACAGATGTTAAGTCCCTGTCCGCATCTCGTGGTCGTGCGGTAGCGTTCTCGCTTCCCACGCCCGGGTTCCCTGGTTCGATTCCCGGCGGGGTCAGGGATTTTCTCTGCCTCGTGATGACTGGGTGTTGTGTGCTGTCCTTAGGTTAGTTAGGTTTAAGTAGTTCTAAGTTCTAGGGGACTGATGACCATAGATGTTAAGTCCCATAGTGCTCAGAGCCATTTGCACCATTTTTTTTTTTTTTTTTTTTTTTGTTAAGCCCCATAGTGCTCAGAGCCATTTCTTCAAGTCTAAACTGTTAATCATCACACAAATACCTTCACAAAAGATTTCCTGTCATTTAGATCTACAGTCGAGGTCAACAAATTTCTTTTCTTCAGAAATGCTTTTCTTATCATTGCCAGTCTGCATTATATACCCTAACTACCTCGGCAGTCAAAGAGGAAAACACATCTGCTACTTTTAATGTCCCGTCTCCTAATCTAATTCCCTCAGTACCGCCTAATTCGACTGCATTCCATTAACCTTCTTTTTCATTTGTTAATGTTGATATTACATCCTTTTTTCAAGACACTGTCACTTCCAAGCAACGGCTCTTCCAAGTCCTCTGCTGCGTTTGACAGCATTACAATCTCATCGGCAAACTTCAGAGTTTTCATTTCTTCTCCCAACTTATATTCCTTCTCCAAATTTATCTTTACTTTCCTTTACCGCTTGCCAATGTACGGATTGAATGACATCGGAGATAGGCTACTACCCTGTCTCACGTTCTTCTCAACCCCTGCTTCCCTTCCATGCCCATCGACTTTTACAACTGCCGTGTGGTTTCTGTTCATGTAGTAAACACACTTTAATTCCTCGTATTTTAACCTTGCGAATTTCAAAGAGCGTATTCCAGTCAACATTGTCAAAAGTTTTTTCCAAATCTACGAGCAGCGTACAATAAGTAATGCGACATATATTTTCTCGGCCAATATCGAAGAAAAAAAAATGCGGAATTTGTTGTGGGACGTCGTGGAATATTTTCGCTTCAGACACTGTACTTTTGCGTAGTTCTGATAGGTGGCGGCCTTATACATAGCCTTCAAAATGACAACTGTGACCGAGGTTCGTTCCAAGCAGACAGCTGTCACTGAGGGTCTTTTGGTGGAAAACCAGAGCATTGACAGATTCTAATAGCTGCTTACGGAATGTATTCGGAGACCTGGCAGTAAACATAAGCACGGCGACTCGTTGGGCGAGGTGTCTGTTGAGCCGTGGTAAAATTTGCTGTTTTGAAGAGCGCGCCGCAGCGCATAGTGTAAAGCAGTCGCCCTCCGTTTCTGGCGGTGGCGCCGCTGTGGCTATCGCAGCTTTGCTGTCTCCCTCTGGTGGGAAAGGGGAAAGGTTTCCTGTTCACGTGCATTTAAGGGGCGCTATAAACTCGCTAGGTCATTCGAGGGTTGGATTCCCTCACTTCTTCATCGAAGACTTTCACTGCCTGGGCTACTCTCAGGGTGCATCTTCGACGTGGAAGATTCCCACCATTTGCTTGCCGTGTCGTCTGCTCGCCGTCACTACTGCTCGCCGTCCGGTCTTCCTCGCCGCCGCTGCCGCCGCCGCCGCCGCAGCCTGGTCGCCACCTGCCGGTGCTCGCCGCCGCCACCGTTTGGTCGCTGCCTGCCGCCGCCGCCGCCGCCGCCGCCTGGTCGCAGCCTGCCGGTCCTCGCCGCCGCCGCCGCCGCCGCCGCCTGCCGCAGGTGCTCGCCGCCGCCGCAGCCGCCGCCGCCGCCGTCCTTCCTTCTCTCCCTGTCCACCCCACCCCTGCACCACTTTCGACTGTAACCACCCCCAACTCCACCTCCCCTATCACTGTCGCCCCATCGACAGCTACTGACTTTCCGTCGCTCCCTGCACTGCCTCCGACGGGCTCCAAGCCAGCACGGATCTCGGCTCAACGTTCCACAATCTCTGTAACGCCCACGCCCCCTCCGTCTGCGTCATCCGCTGCTCAGGGTGGTCATGCCCCCCGCCATCTCCCCCTGCAACCCGTCCCCCTGCCCCCTCACCACCCAGTCGTGACCACGAAACCTTCAAAGCGCCCGAATGTTGACCCTTCCCCCGAAGTCTCCTCCAAAAAAAAACCCCACTCCCCGTGACCCACCCACCCCCATGGACGCGGCCCCGACCCCCGCCCCTGCCACGCCTGCCACCCACACCTTTGTCCTCTCCAATCCTGACCCTCAATTCCTTGATGCCCGCTCCATCACCCTCGCCATCCGGAAATACTACCATGCCCCCATCTCCCTTCTGATTCCTCGCAAGGACTCGGTCCTCATTAAATCCCCCAATGCTTCCTTCCACACCGATCTCCTCTCCCGCATCCCCCGTATCCAATTTGGCCAACGTGCCACCCTCACCCTCTACCACATCCCGTCCTCTCCCCATCAGCCTCAACCTCCCCGACGTCCGCCAACCTTCACCGCTGTGATCACGAAGCTTAGCCCCATGATCACAGAGGCTGAGGTGTTGGCGGAACTCAACTCCTGGTCCGACATTGAAATCCGCTCAGCCCGTCGCATCTTCAATGATGCCAGGCCGACTTTTCTCATGCGGATATTCACCGAATCCTCCTCCTCCATTGACCACCTCTTCACCGAGGGAGCCCTCATCTACAATCAGCGCCATAAGGTGGACCCCTTCTGTTCCCCAGTCCAATCGTACCACTGCCAACGCTGTCTCACCTACAACGACCACGTTACCTCTGCCTGCAAGAACCCCCCTACTTGTCCCCACTGGAAAGCTTCACACTTCCTCAAGAATTGCCCCAACCTCACCTCTCCCCCCTTCTGCAACACTTGCAACGAACCACATCCTACCTACTCCTCCAAGTGTAAAGCAAAACCTCCACCAGTCACCCCTGAGCTCACCGTTCCTGTCTGTCCTGTTGATGACCCCATCCACCCCAACAACTCGCTCCGCCCTCCCCCTACTGCCGAGGACATCATCTGTTTCACCACCATTGTGCTCCAAAACATCCACCCCTTCCAGCACTCACTCTTTCCCAAATCGCCCTCGCTGCCCGTTCCATCTTCCATCTTACCACCTATGCCACATACTCCCACAACCAGGCCCACTTCACCTTCACCCCCCTCACCACCCTCGTCTAACTCTCCCCTCCCAGGGTACAACAAACCTACCGTATCCTGTACCACAACATTCGCTCCCTGGCCACCCACAAACTCCTCTTCCTCCACACCCTCCGTCAGCACCACGTGGATGCCTTCGTCCTAAATGAAACCTTCCTTCAACCCCGTATCTCCATCTCCACGGCTCCTTACACCCTACACCGCACCGATAATCCGTACCCTCTGGCGTGAGGCGGAGTTGCTATAGGCCACCTCAAGCACCTCCCTGTCCGGCCCCAACCTCTCCTTAACAATCCTGCCGAGCATCTCACCCTCAGCCTCTTCTTCCCCACCCTTACCATCACCTGTGCCACCATTTATGTCCGCCCTCGCGCCCCCATCCCATACAATTTCCTGGCCCATATTGACCGCACCTTCTCCACCTATGTAATTGCCACCGACCTCAATATCCACAGCCGTGATCCTGCTGACCTCCAGAGGTGGCATCAGTTTCTCACCACTCTCCAGGGCGACCTGGTTCCCCTGCCTCAGCACACCTGACCCGAATCCAACACCACTCCTTATGTGGTCCTTGCCTCTCCCAAACTCCTTGGGCGCATTACCGCAGATGTCCTTGACCTCATTGGCAGTGACCATGCTCCTGTTCTCCTCACTTTCTCTACTGGTCGCCATCCCCACACCGCTCCTCGCCCTGACGTCCCTCCTAAACTTGTCCATGATTACTCCCGTGCCAACTGGGATGCCTACTGGGACTCCATTCACACCCAGGTTGACGGCCACGACCTTACCCTCCAATCTCCTGATGACATCTCTTGTGCTGCTGCCTTCCTGCACCAGACCTTGTCTGACGCCGTTGCCACCCATATCCCCTCTAAAGCCATCCACCCTCACTGCCCCGCCCTGCCTCCACAGGCCGTCCTTCTCCTTCGAGAGTCCCGCTGCCTCTACCGCTCTTTTCTCCGTACTCGTGACCGGCATACACTTACCCGCCACCGGCAATTACAAAGACACATCCGCAACCTGCTTACTGCGAAGAAACGCCGTGCCTGGCGTCAGACATGTACACAACTCAACACCACACTCCCCATAAACTCTTCCAAGTATTGGTCTGCTTTTCACCGCCTTACTGGGAACCGCCCCACCCCCCAGTAGCCTCTCCTCGTTAATGACCATCCCTTTCCTGACAACCTCAGTAAGGCCAACCACTTTGCCTCCCACCTCTCTGATGCTTTTTCCATCCCAGATGATCCCCACTTTGATTATTCCCTCTTCCCTGATGTCATGGACCGTACGAATACCTCTGTTCCTCCCCTTGCTCCTAGCTTCCAGTACTTGGGCCACATACCACCATCTGAACTTAGCACTCCAATCACTACCCAGGACATCAGCCTCACACTCCGCACCAAAAGCAACACTGCTCCCGGCCACAACTGCGTTACCTACCGCCACCTCAAACACTGCCCTCCCTCGTTCCTTTCAATCCTTGCCACCCTCTACAATGTCATCCTTGCCACTGGCTTCTATCCTGACCTGTGGAAAACCTCCCATATCCTGATGTTCTCCAAACCCAACAAGCCTCCATCCGATGCCTCTTCCTATCGTCCTATCTGTCTCACATCGGTGTTCAGCAAGCTCTTGGAATCCATCCCTTCCCGGCGCATCCATCACCACCTCCGCCAAAACCACCTCCTCCCAAACACCCAATGTGGCTTCCGACCTTCCTTCTCTGCTGATGACTAACTCCTCCGCCTCACTCATCTCCTCTCCCTACAGCTTAACTCCCGTCGCTCCGCCATTTTTGTCTCCCTTGACCTCGAAAAGGCCTATGACCTTGTCTGGCATCCTGGTCTCCTGTTTAAACTCCAAATCTACGCCCTTCCTATCAACTACATCCGTCTGGTGGTCTCCTTCCTCTCCCACCGCCCCTCCTATGTTACCATCCATAATGCCACTTCCTACACCTTCTACTCCTCTGCAGGTGTGCCCCAGGGCTCTGTCCTCTCCCCTCTCCTCTACCTCCTGTACACGGCAGATATGCCCCAACCCCCCCCCCCCCTCCAGTACACCTCTTGCAATATGCTGATGACACCGCATTCCTCGCCCTCGCTCCTACCCTCCAACGGTCCCAACGCCTTCTCCAGAATCACTTTGACCTTTTTGCTGCATGGTGTAACCAGTGGCTCCTGAAACTCAACCCTTCCAAGACCCAGGCAATCATTGTAGGTTGTACCACTCGCTCCTTCCGGCTCCTGGATTTCTCCCTTACTGTCTGCGCCCATCCTGTCCGCCTCACCCCCACCCTCACCTACCTTGGCCTCACCATTGACCGTCACCTCACCTGGATCCCTCATCTCCGCTCCATCCAATCCAAAGCCCACAACCACCTCCGACTCCTCAAACTCCTCTCCGGCTGGACATGGGAGTTGCACCCCTCTACCATCCTCCACACCTACAAATCCTTAATCCGTCCCATCCTCTGTTATGCCAGTCCTGCCTGGATATCTGCCCCCCCCCCAAATTCTATAAGTCCCTCCAGATCCTTGAGCCTCATGCACTCCGCCTCGCCTTCCGTATACGCCTCCCGTCGCCCACGCGTATCCTCTATGATCTCATTCCTTTCCCCCATCTGCTCCTATTCCTCGAACATATCCGCATCCACTACACCTCCCGCCGTCTTGAACCCCTTCACCCCCTGGTTGCTCCTCTCCTCTCTGATCCCCGCCCCCTGCCACGTCTTCACCGTTGTGTCCCCCCTACCCTCCATCTCTACACCCTATATCTCCTTTCCCAAGGTGGCTTCCATCAACTCCCCCTCCCGGATGATGCCCTCTCTCCCTCCATTTACCCCTCCTATCAACTCTGATCCTCACTTCCCCTCCTTTCCTCTGTCCTTTTTCTGGGCTCCCTCTCCCCCCCCTTCCATCCTCTTTCTTCCCCACCTCCCCTGTCTTTGCCCCCTAATCTCCCCGTGTCCTTTTCCATTTCCCTCTTCTGCCTCCTCTCATTCTCTCTCGCGTCTGCCCTTCTCCCCCTTTATTAGTCCTCTCCCTCCTTGGCTCCCCCCTTTTCGTTTTTTCCTCTCCTCCCTCCTTGTTTTCCCCCTCCTGCAGGTCCCCCCCCCCATCTGCCTTTGGCTCGGGAGTGTCGTCTTTGTCATGCTACTTTCATGCAGTGTTCTACAGTGAGTGATCTACAGTGCGTGTTTTACAGTGAGTGTTCCGTGTTGTGTTTTTTGGGACTGGTTGCGAAAGGCCATCATACTGTCACTGGGTGTGCCTTTTATCTCTTGCAAACAGAAACTAGACTGTCGCCATGTTTTTTTAATTGTGTGTCTACTATGTTACTTGTCTGATTCCTGTGTATTTTATCTACATTGCCAACACCTTTTGCTTTCTGTTGTAACTTTCCACAATTTTACGCCATTTTACACTTTAAATCACCATTTTATCGCCTGTTTTTCCTTGTTTCTTTCTTCTTCCTTTATTTAAAAAAAGTCTGTAGGCTGTAGAGCAGCGTAGTAAGCTGCTGCCAGCCCGCCCCCTTCGGGGGGAATTGAAAATCAATAAAGAAAAAAAAAACTCGCTAGGTTAGAGTCTAGTCAGTTGGTCAGCCGGCTCAGTGTGGGGCAGTCAGTGTCTGTCTGTCGTCCGGAGTGACAGTATGAGTTAGGCCGCCAGTCTGCTCGAGTTTGTTCAGGCAATGGGCATTGGCGGATGGACCGATCGGGCGGTCGGTCTTGCACTGGGACACAAGATGACTTGTCCGCCTAGAGCGTCGGCGTATGTGAGGTCGCCACGTCAGTCCAGTGGGCCGCGCCGTATAGCGAGGGGTAGTGGCTTCGCGGCCGACACGAGAGTAACAGGAGTCAACCCACGACATCGGTCTGGCGGTGCGAGCTGCGACGCCGTGAGACGGGAGACCGGCGCGCGTTCCTGTGTCCGCTGAAGCGGCTCGCAGCGGACGGTTCGGGAGAGCGTTTTGGGGGTGCTGCGCCAGGTCTTCGCCAGACATCGCAGTTTATTAGAAGTTAAGTGATTCGTGATAAGTTTTTTCATTTACTTGTTAAATTCTACTTGTCTTCTTGGTCAGTCTCTCGTCCCCAGCTTGCTTGTCTGTCTCCCGTCCGCATTTGTTTGGCAGTTAGTGTCTCTCTGTCTGTCGGTCTGCCGTACGTTAATAGCTGCCTCTGTCATGTTTGTCGGATTCGGTGTTAAAACGAATTTATTGCTTGAAGTGTGACGGCCGAATTCCGGAAATATGTTTTTATCTTGCCTATCATCTTCAGAGACGGTTTATGTGTAAAGTAGAGCATGTTTGGCCAGCCTTGTATATTTTATGTAAGACTGCATTTCATAGGTTTTTTTTTTAAATGGTCATTTTAATATATAAAGTTGCCACCCTTCCACCGTAAGAGGTTTTTTTTCTTTTCTATTTTTTTTTAAATCAAGTTGCACTTTTGGTGGCAAGTTAATCTTTTAATGTTAGTGTTTTGTACCATTTCCATCCCTCCTGCGGGGTGCATAGTTTATGTGCTTGTGTGAGTAGTTAAAATTTTTAGTTCAAAGTAATTTGGTGTGTTGCAGATTTGCACCAGTGTAGTCTTTCAGAGGTTGTTGTGAGCGGTCGTGACTACGGCCGTGTCAAAGGGGAGCGGCAAGGTTCTCAGCCCGAAAGCTCATACAGTCAAAAAACATTGTTCTTTCTGCCTCTGAATAAACTGTAACTTGATATTTAGAGGGTGCTTTCTGATTGTAATTTTAAATCTGTTTTTTTTTTTTTAAAAAGGGCTTTTAGGAATAAAATTTCCATTTGTTGAAAGAAATTTGATTTGTTTTCATCAGTTACCCGCTGGCAACTACTTCCACGCTCACATAGTGTGATTAAGTGTGTTAATGTTCTTGATGACTCGCTAGCAAATAAAGTAAATATTTAAGAAAAGGTTTTTGAAAGTAAATTCACGGTTCATCTGTCATCGTCGCAATAAGGGCACGCAAACCTGTCCGACCTCCTGCGTGGCAGGCGGTCTCACACAGCTGTGACTCCTGCAATGTTGGAACGTGCTGACACTCTCATTCGACGTGATCGACCGATCATAATCAGATACAAGTCATTCCGACTCTGAAGAAGTTATTCTGTTTGATGTATTCCCGCATCCTCCAACGATCAACTCTGATGTGTATTGTGCTACTTAGTGTTGAACATGGCTGCGTTGTATTGTGCCACCCTCAGGACATTGAAGTAAAGACTTGAACACGTTCATTGCCACAAAATACAAACGAAATTCTGCTTCTCCATGACAGCGAAAGGCCTCGCACAGGTGTGCACACCCGAGAGGAGCTCGCAAAACTTCGCTGGACTGTTCTTCCTTATCCCTCAGTACGTGGATGATGGGGACGATATCGGCGCAGCACTACGTTGGCTTCCACGTCGAGCTGTAGAGTGGTACTATGCGAGCGTACAGGCCCTTCCAATAAGGTGATGTAACGTCGTCGCATTAAACGGAGATTATGTTTAAAAACAGCGTTATGTAGCCAAAAGACTGGGGAATA
Organism: Schistocerca americana; assembly: GCF_021461395.2. NCBI lineage: Eukaryota > Metazoa > Arthropoda > Insecta > Orthoptera > Acrididae > Schistocerca > Schistocerca americana. Next base: position 555,767,758 of record NC_060124.1, on the reverse strand, counting down.
ACATTGTGTATTGGAATCGTGAATAAAAGCAACCTGCTTTCAGAAAAATGTGTTGCATTATTTATTGAACGCCCCTCGTACAAAAGCTATGAAAGTAGGTTAGTCATTTAGAAGGCGGTCTTCTACAGTAAGAAGTATCAACGGCGTTGCCTTGCGCGGTCCTACATTTCTCCGGAATCTAAATTGATCTTCCCCGAGGTGAGTTTCTAGCACTTCTTGTAACGCAAACTCTCAGAATTCCAACCCAATGCGCCACTTGCAGTGTTTGTACATCTTCATAACGCTTTCACGTTTACCTAACCGATCCCATGAATCAACAAGGCGGTCTCCTCTGGTCCTTTTACATCTCTTCTATTCTATCTGGTAGGGATCGCTGGGTGATGAGCAGTTCGCAAGACTCACGCGAATGAATGTTCTTTCGTGAATGAATTATGTTTCCACCTTGAATCTCAGTCTGGCATCTGTCTTTCCTACAACTGGTTTAATGTGGTCTTCGAATTTTAGGTCACTCCGGAAGGTTACTCCCAGTAATTTTTATATTTTTACTGTTTCGAGTGATTTAACAACTACACTGGACTAGAAGAGCATTCACCAATTGTATTGTCTCCCTAAGTGTCCTAGTACCATCTCACGTGGAATTTTGCTGAAAACAACTGAGAAACACACTATTTTTCAAACAAAAAAAAGAAATCTATTGCGTAACAACAAGATGACGTCATTCATAGATGAACACAGCTCTCGCCAGTCTGCGCTCAGTTACTAATTCGGTGTTCGTGTCGTAAGTCACCGTTGGCCTGCATAGTGTGTGCGTCACGATGATGCTGACGAAACGGGTGTGATCTGAATTTTTGGGTGAGCAGGTAAACAGGAACGAATTTTGGGACAAGTTGGTTCAAATGGCTCTGAGCACTATGTGACTTAACGTCTGAGGTCATCAGTCGCCTAGAACTTAGAACTAATTAAACCTAACTAACCTAAGGACACCACACACATCCATGCCCGAGGCAGGATTCGAACCTGCGACCGTAGCGGTCGCTCGGCTCCAGACTGTAGCACCTAGAACCGCACGGCCACTCCGGCCGGCTTGGGACGAGTTCGCCGCTTAAACTCCATGGGTACGATAAGCCACATGATAGCGTAATTCATTTGTCTGCATAGTGAAGGCCTGTTGTATTACGTCACAAAGAGACGCACTTTCACTGAGCTGAAAACAGCTAGGAGTCCACGAAAATTTTGTAGAGTTCACAACCAAGATCAGATATTCATACTTATTTCAATCATCTGAGCTACGTAACACCGGATTTTATCGCTTGGCACAATAGTCGCTTCGTCATTTCAGCTCTCTCGCAACATTATATAATGGCGACTAGCAAACTAATTAGAAAATGGTCAAGTTTTCAAAGAAGGTTTTGGTGCAGCCTCGTACGAGCGACAAGGCAAATGTCCCACCGCAAAATGGATGCTGGTTGCAACTCAGATTTTCGTAGCTAACCTCTCCAGTTCTCCTCTGTGCAAAACAGTCAAGCTAAATTAGTTTCGAGTCATATATAATACATTTTTCACTAATCCATGGAGGAAAATTTTTCTGGTCGAACCGTATGTCACTTTTTTTAGTTGTTGTTGTTGTTGTTGTTGTGGTCTTCAGTCCTGAGACTGGTTTCATGCAGCTCTCCATGCTACTCTATCCTGTGCAAGCTTCTTCATCTCCCAGTACTTACCGCAACCTACATCCTTCTGAATCTGTTTAATGTATTCATCTCTTGGTCACCCTCTACGATTTTTACCCTCCACGCTGCACTCCAGTACTAAATTGGTGATCCCTCGATGTCTCAGAACATGTCCTACTAATCGATCCATTCTTCTAGTCAAGTTGTGCCACAAGCTCCTCTTCTCCCCAATTCTATTCAATACCTCCTCATTAGTTATGTGATCTACCCATCTGATCTTCAGCATTCTTCTGTAGCACCACATTTCGAAAGCCTCTATTCTCTTCTTGTCTAAACTACTTATCGTCCATGTTTCACTTCCATACATGGCTACACTCCATACAAATACTTTCAGAAACGACTTCCTGACATTTAAATCTATACTCGATGTTAACAAATTTCTCTTCTTCAGAAACGCTTTCCTTGCCATTGCCAGTTTACATTTTATATCCTCTCTACTTCGACCATCATCAGTTATTTTGCTCCCCAAACAGCAAAACTCCTTTACTACTTTAAGTGTCTCAGTTCCTAATCTAATTCCCTCAGCATCATACGACTTAATTCGACTACATTCCATTATCCTCGTTTTGCTTTTGTTGATGTTCATTTTATACCCTCCTTTCAAGAGACTGTCCATTCTGTTCGACTGCTCTTCCAAGTCCTTTGCTGTCTCTGACAGAATTACAATGTCTTCAGCGAACCACAAAGTTTTTATTTCTTCTCCGTGGATTTTAATACCTACTCCGAACTTCTCTTTTGTTTCCTTTACTGCTTGCTCAATATACAGATTGAATAACATCGGGGTTAGGCTGCAACCCTGGCTCTCCTCCTTCCCAACCACTGCTTCCCTTTCATACCCCTCGACTCTTATAACTGCCATCTGGTTTCTGTACAAATTGTAAATAGCCCTTCGCTCCCTGTATTTTACCCCTGACACCTTCAGAATTTGAAAGAGAGTATTCCAATCAACATTGTCAAAAGCCATCTCTAAGTCTACAAATGCTAGAGACGTAGGTTTGCCTTTCCTTAATCTTTCTTCTAAGATAAGTCGTAGGGTTAGTATTGCCTCACGTGTTCCAACATTTCTACGGAATCCATACTGATGCATGAGGTCGGAGTGCATAGCGTACCGAGAGATATCTGTCGGCAGCCCAGTATAATCCCGAATGGCTCCATTTGGCGCTCGGATGCCTTTCATAGAGCGAGATAATTAGGGCTGTCAGTAGAATGGCCGATAGTACATATCGAAGTGCTTTGAATGCTTCCTGTCATCAGAATGCAATCAGTCGACATTTGAGCAATACCGCATGCAATTCCAGAGACTATCTGCTGGCGGTAATGGATCCTTCAGACGCGCCAGTTTAATTGAGATTGTGAAGCACGCCGGCCGATAGCTCACGTCATAGTCTTTCCATTGTCTCCGGGCAGCATAAAGCTATCACTTGATGTTCGACCAGTACGGCCTTCAAATTCGGAGAATATCTGTTGACAGTAACAGATATGGCAGATGTGTGTCTGCTGTTACAAAAGATACATGTTAGAATTGTGGTGCTGCAGTACTGAGAACTCCACTGCATAATCACGCTAGTGACACTTTAATGTAATGAATCTGTTATCAGAGGAACATACTCAAAATGGCTAAAATATGGTAAGTCAAGCCTCTGTACAAAAAGGGCGATAAAGAGATGCCGTCAAAGCATATTCTCACTTTTGCTGGCTTTTTCTAAAATACTTGAAAATGTTGTGTTCAGTCGTCTTCTTAAGCATCTGACTGCCAATAACATACTGTCGAAGTCACAGTTTGGGTTCCTCAAGGGTTCCGATGTTGAGAAGCCTATTTGTAGGTACAGTGAAAATGTACTTAATTCATTAGACAGCAAATTGAGACTACTGGCATTCACTGTAACTTGTCAAAAGCATTCTCTTAAGTAAATTAGAATATTATGGTGTCACCGGTAGTGCTGCTGAATGGTTCGAATCTTACCTAACTAACACGTAACGAAGGGTGACGTTGCAAAATGCACTGAAGAGCTAAAGAATCTGACACACCTGCCTAATATCGTGTAGGGCCCCCGCGAGCACGCAAAAGTACCGTAACACGACGTGGCATGGACTCGACTAATGACTGAAGTAGTGTTCGAGGGGAAATTCTGGACGTGTGGGGTGTCGCATTGTCCTGCTGGAATTGCCCAAGTCCGTCGGAATGCACAATGGACGTGAATGGATGCAGGTGATCAGGCAGGATGCTTACGTACATGTTACCTGTCAGAGTAGTATCTACACATATTAGGGGTCCCATATCATTCCAACTGCACACGCACAAACCATTACAGAGCCTCCACCAGCTTTAACAGTCCTCTGCTGACATGCAGGGTTCACGGATTCATGAGGTTGTCTCCATACCCCAACGCGTCCATCCGCTCGACACAATTTGAAACGAAACTTATCCGACCAGGCAATATGTTTCCAGTCATCAACAGTCCAGTGTCGGTGTTGACGGGCCCAGGTGAGGCGTAAACCTTTGTGTCGTGCAGTCACCAAGGGTACACGAGGGGGCCTTCGGCTCCGAAAGCCCATATCGAGGATGTTTCGTGGAATCGTTCCCACGCTGACACTTGTTGATAGCCCAGCACTGAAATCTGCAGCAATCTGCGGGAAGGTTGCACTTCTGTCACGTTGAACGATTCTCTTCAGTCGTAGTTGGCCCCGTTCGTGCAGTTTCTTTTCCCGACCGCAGCGATATCGGAGATTTCATGTTTTACTGGATTACTTATATTTACGGTACGCTGCTGAAATGGTCGTACGGGAAAACTCCCTCTTAATCGCTATCTCGGAGGTGCTGTGTCCCATTACTCGTACGCCGACTATAACACCGCGCTCAAACTCACTTAAATCTCGATAACGTGCCATTGTAGCAGCAGTAGCCGATCTAACAACTGCGCCAGACACTTGTTGTCTTATACAGGCATTGCAGACCGCAGTGCCGTATTCTTCCTGTTTGACATATCTCTGTATTTGAGTACGCATGCCTATACGAGTTCCTATGGCGCTTCAGTGTACCTGTAGAGTTACCAGCCAGTCTTCATTTTATTGGGAATTAATTACATGTGATATTCCTCAAGGTTCCATCTCGGGTCCGTTCCTTTTTCTTGTGTAATTAATGACATTACCAGAAGCTAAATTTGTTTTGTTTGCAAATAATACAAACATTGCAAGAAATAGCAAGTCAAGTATAGATTTAGAAATGGCTGCTAATCAAATTTTCACTGGCACTAATAAATGGATTAAAGCTAATGCACTGTCATTAAAATGTGCAGTTCATAAGCTGTAAGCGATATCCTTCCAGCAGGTGTACAGGGTGATTTTTCCACCGTGCACAAACTCAAGCGATTGATCGATGAGAGCATACATAACAAAAAAGATCTAATGAACGTATGTCTGGAAAAGCGTGGTTTCCATACTAGAGACCATGTATTCAGTCAAACATTGTTACAGAGGCTGCGGTCTAATAGGCGCTGTTACATGCAGCCACACTTACAGTGCGTGTTGAAAATGGTTTCCGTGTGCCTCAACACATGCGTGAACGCGCCGTATCATGTTCTGTCTCACCCATTCACATCGGCCAGGCTGCATCCGAACAGTGTCAAAGACAACGTGAAACGGTGCTTCACTGTATCCACATCTGGAATGGGTTCTGCATACACAACACTTTTCAGAGGTCCCCATAACAGAAATCGTACGGTTTGAGATCCGGTGAACGAGTAGGCCACGCAACTGGACTCCCCCCTCGTATCCATCGACCAGGGAAGAAACGATTGAGACGCGTCCGGACGTTAACGACGAAGTGGACTGGAGCACCGTCGTATATCGGCCACACAACCGTTCGTATCATCAATGGTACTTCTTCCAGCAGGAGAGGCGAAGTCACCCGCAAGAAACGCCTATCAGGCGACGTGGAAGGAAGAATGGTCCCAGGATACGGTCGCCAGTTATCCCGGTCCACACATTCCGGCTGCACCAATGCTGATGATTTGCTGTCGTCATACCATGGCATACTATCCCACAGATGACTGTTAGGAAAGTTGAAGATACCACTCCGCGTAAAAATGGCCTCATCAGTGAATAGGATGAATATTACGAATCAGGGAATCGTGGTTGCCTGATGAAGAAACCAGTGACCAAATTCCTCCTTATATGGAAAGTCTGTCGCTAATAAGCCCTGCACACGCTGTAAGTGATAAACGTAGTAATAATTGCAATAGAGAATGTTCCTCACGGTCGTCTGGCTAACTGTCTGGTACCAACACGGCGGTCTCCTTCCACAGTGTTAACCACATTTTCCTCCAAGTCTGGTGTCTGAACATTTCGTAGGTAATATTACTGTAGTTACTGTAGCATGGGCGTATCTTTTATTGATTGTTATGAAACACAAAGCAATTCCAGCAACGCAAATAACATTAAAGCTACGTCATGGAACTTCTATAAAAGTCAAAGGTAACACTACTTACAGTCTGCGGCGGCGCGGTTATTTCCGTCCTTTTTCGACGAACCTGTACCTACCTGTGTACATTGTCTCAGAAGATCATCAGTAGGGGAGCCGAGCGAAACCTACTGTACTTCGACGTGAACCAGGCTGCAATTAAAGTCACTAATCTATGTTTCGGGAGAAAATTTTCACACGAAATGAAAGGTTGGAAATTTTGTCCTTAATTAATGTATTCTGAAACTTAGGTGAACAAGTGTCACTGCCAAGCCCGTGCTAGTCTTAACACAGTCACTCACAATCCCTTTCACTCACGTTAGCAAGTTTATGGTGTTGCATTTCCCGAAAACGTAATAGCTACAAAAATACGGATTGTTTTTGATTCAGAATGCTCGGCAAATATTAAGTCTGTCGATATCTAAGGCAGTCACAGGTTTTAGCCACCGACCTGCTCAATACGCCAAGCGGAATTTATGTCTTTTCTGGTCACAAAATTCACTTAAAACTTCCGAAATTTCTACACACCCATCGGAATAGTTTTGCCGTTACTTTACAACACTTTTGATGTATGAAACACCACTAGATCCGGCAACTTATCATTTCCATCGGAACTACTACTACACACGTCCGAACTGTTTCATGGCTAGGCACCGACTCCTTTCTAGAATGCTCTAAGTTTTCTCTACCGGCAGAGAAAGGCGCGCGAAGAATATTGCTTTACCGTTGGACAGTTTATTCAACAGCCAATAGTAAAACAAGATTCTCCAGCGTCAGTCCGCGCTTTTCATCAATAACCAATCGCAAAATAGTAAACCTAACAACTGCACTTTTTACCGACGTAATTATCTAATATGCTGAAATTTTGTTTGTGCATAAAGTTATTTACTATTGTTATTTATACCTGAATTAACTTTCCCTTTACCATAAACTTACTTTACCAATCTATTCTACGAAAAGCCCCTTTGTCGACATCCGTAGCTTACTTCTTCGAAATGTTCCAACACTAAATCCCACTACATAACTCGTTAAACAATTATCTTCATATTAACCTTAAACCATACTCACGCATCATTCATACAGCTAAAACACATTTACATACACAAAAAGACATAATAACACTTTATGAAAATACTAGAATAGTTTATGAAAAACATTCTATTACTTTAGTGCACTCTAGTGGGCACAATCGAAACTAAATCAGTCCCCCATCCAATATTGTCCTCTATCGGCTGATACATAAACTACGTGCGCGTCCACTCTCGCATCACCATCTGTCACCATCCAGCTCTGAGACACATCTCCCACTTAACCTCCTCCAAGGCAGGATCGGTATACGGCGCTACGCCTCAAGTCAAACTAGAAGTAAGTATTACTAACAGCACATCATGAAAGGACGTACTGTATAAATGCAGTAAAGTAAAAGATAATGAAACCCACAAAAAACATTATTATTAGTTGTCATTATTGGCATTCTATTTCGAAGTCAAATTGTCCACTGAAACCATTGGCATCGTCTTCCACATTAGTATCACTTTGTAAGGAACCATATGTTTGTCTTGTATCTTTTGGAATCAGGATCAGCGCCAGAAGAGGCTTCAGACCTTCCGGTTTTTCCTTGGAAATCGGATTTCACCCTGACCACAATGGAATTAAGGGTTCACCCAATTTTAGTGAGTGGGAAGGAGGTATTCCTTTTTCTTTCTTTTTCTGAATGCTTATTCCAACTGCAGTCTCCTCGTCAAAGTCTCTTTTCATAAAAATACTTAGAGGTTTGTTCTTTCTCATTCCAATGTATCTGATTTTCAGATATTTTATATTGTTTTTCTGTGTCAACTTTGCGATTTGTTATTTGTTTTTGTAGCATTTGTGTTCCAACGAATTCTCTCTTTGCGACTGCGTGGGCGAGAAAGGCATTCTTTTTACCACCTACTTTCATGGCATTCATAGTGCACTATGTGATCAAAAATATCCGGCGGGCACCAGGTTGAAAATGACGTACAAGTTCGTGACGCCCTCCATCTGTAATGCTGGAATTCAGTACGGTGTTGGTCCACCCTTAGCCTTGATGACGGTTTCCACTCTCGCAGGCATACGTTCAATCAGGTGCCGGAAGGTTTCTTGGGGAATGGCAACCCCATTCTTCACCGAGTGCTGCACTGAGGAGAGGTATCGATGTCGGACGGTGAGGCCTGGCACGAAGTCGGGGTTCCAAAACCTCAAAGGTGTTCTATAGGATTCAGGTCAGGACTCTGTGCAGGTCAGTTAATTGCACGGATGTTACTGTCGTGTAACCAATCCACCACAGGCCGTACATTATTAACAGGTGCTCGATCGTGCTGAAAGTTGCAATCGCCATCCCCGAATTGCTCTTCGACAGTGAGAAGCAAGAAGGTGCTTAAAACATCAATGGCCTGTGCTTTGATAGTGTCACGCAAAACAACAAGGGGTGCAAGCCCCCTCCATGAAAAACACGACCACACCATAAACCAGAGCCTCCGAATTTTACTGTTGACACTACCGAAGCTGACAGATGACATTCACCGGGCATTAGCCATACCCACACCCTGCCATCTGATCGCCACATTCAGTACCGTGATTCGTCACTCCACACAACGTTTTTCGACTGTTCAATCGACCAATATTCACGCTCCTTACACCAAGCAAGGCGTAGTTTGGCATTTACCAGCGTGATGTGTGGCTTACGAGCAGCCGCTCGAACGTGAAATCCAAGTTTTCTCACCTCCCGCCTAACTCACATAGTACTTGCAGTGGATCCTGATGCAGTTCGGAATTCCTGTGTGATGGTATTGATAGATGTCTGCCTATTACGACCCTCTTCAAATGTTGGCTGTGTCTCTCAGTCAGCAGACGAGGTCGGCCTGTACGCTTGTGTGCTTGACGTGTCCCTTCACGTTTCCAGTTCACTATCATATCGGAAATAGTGGATCCAGTGATGTTTAGGACCACCTAATCCACCACAATCACGGACTCCTTCCTCGTGTTTCTTATTTTGCAACTTGATATCCTCAATGTCAGTAAAAAGAAAGTTTTACATACAGCAACCCCACACACTTCGTATAACCTACTAGCCTTTCTTTGTGTTTGTTTCAGACCCAGAAGCCATTGTTCAAATCAGTGCACGACGGCCAATATGAGATTCAACACTATAAAATTTGTCAAATTCTTTCCTAGCATTGTTCTCTCCTACCTTTTACAAACAATTGCAGAGACAGAGGAAATGTGGGAGGAACACTTTACTTTCTCTGAAGACATTTCATTGAGTAGAACAGCCCTTTTTTTGTTTTTTTTTTTTTTAGTGTAACATGGTTTCCTAGTCTCCTTGTCTTGGTTTTCGTACTTATGTTTCCGTCCCCTTTTTGGCCTCCAGTTTCAGTGTGGTTCGGGAATGTTATTCTTGACCACATTAGTACACAGATTCTGCTGTGGCATCTCTTCATTTACGTCTGTTTGCTTGTCACCAATGTCAACGTGGTTACTGCCAGATCTGCAGTTCTCAACTTCATCACAAGTTACTGTCCCATCATCGGTTTCCTTACCCACTCCTACACTTGAGGTTGAATCTTTGTTACAGTAATTTTCATTGCCAACGATCTTTGTTTGGAATGTCCACTCTAGAAAATGTATATTCTCCCGAAAGAACGGAAGAAGAACAGAATGCGTAATGGTTCTGACTGTTTGTTCAGGTTTTTTGAGGTAGTTTTGAGGTTACCCTCGAAAAGAAACTTATGTTTTCGTACCTGTTCCAGATCCATTCGACATTCTTATTGCACTTTCAATGATACCTTTCGTTCTTGATTTTGAAGCGTCCATTATCGCACCTGATAATCATAACATTCACGATGTTACAACACACAACCTAGTATTAAGTCGGTAAATACCATACAGCTCACAGGCCAAGGAAACAAGGCGTTTTACTTGGTCTCTGCACAAAGTCGATGTCGAGAACCAGCTGTGCAACATGTTCCGTTGACCATCACTAGACCAGAGACCGGTAGGTGGCGCTTGGTCTATTGTTGCACAATTGGGGCGGGAGGGCAGGTAACACAGACAAAAAAAATCAGATTTAAAAAATAACAGCCACTCTTCTGGCAAGGGAGACTATAAAACGTTCGTGAAGCAAGGTAAATGGCAGAGAGAACGAGACACGTGAAAAGAGTTGCTTGATCAACAGAACTTTATTGATATTAAATTTTTTTTCCAGTTGTAGATCAAATTCCCTAAACTGCTCACGTTTTGGCAAACGATTGTATGGAGGAGAGAAGGAGATACGTAGAATCATATCTTCCCTCTCTTAACAACCCTACCACAACAAAGGTCAAAATTTTAATAACGATTGTGGTGTTGCTCACGCTGCTAAATACTGCATTTTCGGGCAACAACAGTCATACTATGTGGCAGGTGTCATTAGAGCACAGTTAATAGTCATTTCATGTAATAATGAAAAAAACTAGGCACTCATCTTTTCGTGTTTCCCACGCTGGTCGCGTATTATCATAGCTCAATCGTTGAAAATCTAGGTGGTTATGATTCCAAGCTCGGATGCAAAGAGGCCTAGGTTCTATTCTGCTATATTCAAAAGTTTTGTAGATGCGCTTCACAAACCATTCTTGAAGCTTACACTTTTACTGGACAATGGTGATGTAAAAAAATAATCAGCACTCCGAATTTAAGTTACACTTCCTTTTAATTTCAATATCACGTGACACAAAAACATCACTTCACAATACAAAACATACCTGAAAACGTCTCCCTCACAATCACTGTTAAAGTCCACATTTTATAAACTGACGACAACATTCGTCTTTCCAACATGACGTCAACGACTTGACTTTTTCACGGTCCGACTCTCTAACAAGTTAACAACTAACTAACAATCGCTCACGCGCCCAAAAATCAGAGTTACAAGTACGTCAAAGATCATAATGACAAAAAAAAGAATACACATAAGAATAATATCATTGCAATATAAACATATCGATGTATCACAAATGAAATCAAATCTGAATGTTGTCTCATAAATATGTTAACTACTTCTACAGAAAAACAGTAGAATATTACTGGTATCGAGAGGTTCAGGTGAGCTGCCGTAATGGTTACGTAATTCAAGTACCATTACACCTCGGATCTTATGACTTATTTCTGTTTTGTTTCGCTTTCAATTTGGCACATACCTGCTTAGTAAATTCTAGAGACAGCAATTTGAACGGAATATTGTTTAAAAAGGAGGAAACGGACACAAAAAAATTAACAAAAATTTTATCACTAGACGTTGCTGTAAACGTGACAGGCTAAATGGGTCCGGCTGGAAATGACAGATGAATCGCAATACGACTGCTGTAGTGTGGGTTGCGCATTAAGCCAACCGTACTATGCAATGTGCATGACCGCGCAAGTTTGGTATCCAACATTTATGGCAGTGTTACTTAGGTAAGCCCATTTACGATAGCAAAGTCGTGCCACATGGGATGGGAGAAAAACAATAACAACATCGCTTTTTGATTGGGCTGAGGCCAAAAACCGCAAGAAATGCAACAATGAAATGGGTTTCTAAGTGTCCTGAGGCCACAAGCCTCATAAAGTTAATAATGAAATCGGTTATTAACTGTCGCGAGAGTAGAGAAGACATGTTCAATATACTGCCCACCCATCCTGTCATAAGTTGAAATCGAGACACAATATGTTTACCAACAGATCAGAGTTTCTCAGGAATCACGTTCACAATGAGTTGCGCAATGCGTGTGTGGTGTGCGTACTGTAAGACCTTCGGTACACACACCATCAGATTATTTGACTTGTCGCTCTAACGAATTAGGCGAGTGTCAACAATATGTCTCGTGGTCTTATTGTGGCGTGTTTATCTTCTGCCGTTAGGTCAGACGATAGAAATGCCACTTGCACGCTTGAGTAGCAGATTGACGGTGAGCAACTTTAAACAGAACTTGATTAATTTTCACAGACATTTATTAAAATAATAAAAATCATAGATATTACGTAACTTGATTCTGAATGCTGTTTACAATTGACAATCTGAAGTTCCTTTGGTCTTGGTATGTTAATCTTATTCTCACATATCTCTGATACTTGACAAAGTGTCTATTCATTTATCTTCAAGGCTATGTACAGGAATATGATAATCTTATTAGGCGCAGACTGAAACTTGACTATAAACTAATGCAGACTGACTAATCGGAGGCCTGTACACTCGTTATAATACCTCGAGCGTTCAGGTATCACTGCGCGAGTGTGATCCGCGAGGAGAAAAGGTTCTACGTTAGCAGCAATCTCATTGGCTGCGTTACATATTAATACGCGGATCAAATGGTTCAAATGGCTCTGAGCACTATGGGACGCAACTGCTGAGGTAGTTAGTCCCCTAGAACTTAGAACTAGTTTAACCTAACTAACCTAAGGACATCACAAACATCCATGCCCGAGGCAGGATTCGAACCTGCGACCGTAGCGGTCTTGCGGTTCCAGACCGCAGCGCCTTTATCAGCACGGCCACTTCGGCCGGCAATACGCGGATCGACGGAAGCAGAATTTGGTCCGTCTCTAAGACGGACGAGCGCTGCGCCTGCGCTGTTGTGCTTAGCGGGGCGCGCTCTATTGGGGAAGTTGTGTACGCGCTGACTACGCGGAACTATGTACACAACAGCGTGCCTTCAATTCAGCTATCTTTGTGATCAGAGTACTGAATACTGCATCTCTCAGATAACCCCACAACCAGAAGTCACATGGTTTAAGATGAGATATTCTGGAGGGCCAGGCTGTAGGACAATGACGACTGACAATCGTAGCATTTCCAAATTCCCTCTGCTGCAGCTGCTTCGGTAGCTGCGCATTGTACAAATAAGCGACATTTTGCATAAGAATGATCATATCCACACATCCACGATATCGAAGGGCTGTAATTAATGACATTTGTGCCCAAAAAAACTCTCATAGCGTTTACCGGTTACAGTATCAGTAATTACAGGATCCACAGGACTCGTCTCCTCCAAAGCATAGGGCCCTACGATAAACGATGCCATCAATCCGCAACACAGTCACACATGCAGAATGAAGCGGTACCGGTTGATGTGCGAGCGGATTTTCCGTTGCCCATACTCTGTAATTCTATCTACTGACATATCCTTGGACATGGAAATGAGCTTCGCCTGTCCACAAAATGTTCCATGGCCATTCACTGTCCAACTACGTTCGAGCAAGAAGTCCTAGAGCAAACGTTTATCCTATTCGCAGGTCGACACGAAGCAACTCCTGAACATGGGTAACATTGTGTGGACAGCAATGCGGGACGTTTCGCAGAATTTTATTCACCGTCCTCGCAGGCATATCCGACGTTTGGGCTATTCCCCGTGCCTTGCATGTGTGCACACCACTGCTTTACCCCGCTTACAATGCTGTGGACACCTCCTCTACTGACATCGGATGAACTGTTTTCCTCTCCCCGCCATAATGCTTTTCAGAGGAACCTGTCCTTTCGGACTTCGGAATCATTTTCTCAAGGCACTTGCCAGACATCCGGACGACGCCCATTTCATTGAGTGTCCAGGAATTCTGCAGAGCTACTGACGCAAAGAGCTTCGCCAGCAGTTCGCCATCCTGCATTGAGACAGTCACGCCGAGTGTGTCAGAAACATGCTGAGGAACAGTTGTGTACCCCGCGTCGTTTATTTTGCATATTCTGCCGCTTACAACGCCCCATCTAATAGCAAAATTTTCATTAATTTTTTCCCATAGCATTTGCCCCTCCTTAGATCCCGCCGTTTTCAAACAGGAAATTTAATTGTAATCATATTGCACGAGGGTTGGAACTTTAATAGTGGCAACTATTTATTTACAGCTCCTGCAAAATAGATGCGTGTTTCAAAGTTTTACTGACCTTCAAAGCAGTCACCATCATTGTGTGCAACCCACTGCCAGAGATGTGGAAGTCGTAGGATACTCTTAGCACTGCCAGTTGCGTTGACAGTGCGAGCGGCGCGGTCTACTGCCCGACGAATTTGTAGCAGTTCTGAAGCGAAGGCCGTGAAGTGTTCCCTTCAGTTTAGTAATCGAGTTGAACTCACAAGGGCTCAAGTCAGAGGAGTGCAGTAGGTGGTACAGCACTTATCAGTCCCATCAGTCAAACAAACAGCTCGCACTGTACGTGCTTGAGCATTGTCGTGCAAAATGATGGTCAGGTCCTGCAGAAAGCGTCATCCCTTCTGTCTCTGAGCTGGTCATAGGTTGTGTTCCAAAAATGAACAGCATAGAGACAGAAGTGATGACTTTCTGCAGGACCTGACCATCATTTTGCAGGACAATGCTCAAGCACGTACAGTGCAAGCTGTTTGTTTGACTGATGGGACTGATAAGTGCTGTACCACCTACTGCACTCCTCTGACTTGAGCCCTTGTGAGTTCAACTCGATTACTAAACTGAAGGGAACACTTCACGGCCTTCGCTTCAGAACTGCTACAAATTCGTCGGGCAGTAGACCGCGCCGCTCGCACTGTCAACGCAACTGGCAGTGCTAAGAGTATCCTACGACTTCCACATCTCTGGCAGTGGGTTGCACACAATGATGGTGACTGCTTTGAAGGTCAGTAAAACTTTGAAACACGCATCTATTTTGCAGGAGCTGTAAATAAATAACTGCCACTGTTAAAAGTTCCAACCCTCGTATAACTGCACGGAACAAATAAGTCACCCCCAGAGACATCGCGGCAATGTCGTGTAGCACTATCTCTAGCCTCAATCCTCAATCCTCAGCTGAGGATGCGGATAGGAGGGGCGTGTGGTCAGCACACCGCTCTCCCGGTCGTTACGACGGTTTTCTGTGACCGGAGCCGCTACTATTCAGTCGAGTAGCTCCTCAATTGGCACCATGAGGCTGAATGCAACAGTCCATGGTGGCCCGGATGGTCACCCATCCAACTGCCGGCCATACCCGACAGCGCTTAACTTCGGTGATCTGACGGGAACCGGTGTATCCACGGCGGCAAGGCCGTTGCCCAAACAAATAAAGTATAATAAAAATATTTTGTCCTTTCCTGTACCCTTTTCCCTTTTTTTTTTTTTTAACGAAACGATCTGAGGCGTATTTCGTTTTTGCTCGTGGGTGGAGTCTGAAGTGGTGGCAAACAACTGTTTTAGTTATCTTTTAGGGTGAAACTGGCGGTGGTACTAGCCCTATTTTTGTATTTAGGTTAGACAGGTTTTTGGTGGTAGTATGGGTGACAGGGCCAACGGCCGAAGTGGAAGAGGTCTAGGGGGGAAAAGAAGTGATAAGCGTTGCTGCCTCTAAATCACGGGGTTCCGGGTTCGATTTCGGACCAGGTCGGGGATTTCCTCTGCCCGGGGACTTGGTGTTTATGTTGCCCTCATCAGTTCATCATCATTCGGAGAAGTTGCGAGACTGGGCAGTAATGAAATGAAATGAAATGAGCGCTTCGCATCATTGGCTGGGAGGCCACTTGCGCGGCAGGTCCGGCCGCCTTGGTGCAGGATTTATTACATTCGACGCCACACTGGGCGACCTGCGCGCTGATTGGGGATGAAATGATGATGATGAAGACAGCACAACACCCAGTCCCTAAGCGGAGAAAATCCCCGACCCAGCCGGGAATCGAACCCGGGCCCGTAGGACGGCAATCCGTCACGCCGACCACTCAACTATGGGGGCGGATACTGGACAATGAAGAGATTGGGACTTTGTACAGGCGCTGATAACCACGTTGTTGAGCGACCCACACAATCATCATCAAACATATCCTTTGGCTCTATACAGCAAAAAAAAAATGGTTCAAATGGCTCTGAGCACTATGGGACTCAACTGCTGAGGTCATTAGTCCCCTAGAACTTAGAACTAGTTAAACCTAACTAACCTAAGGACATCGCAAACATCCATGCCCGAGGCAGGATTCGAACCTGCGACCGTAGCGGTCTCGCGGTGCCAGACTGCAGCGCCTTGAACCGCACGGCCACTTCGGCCGGCTCTACACAGCAGCATACCTCTCTGACTACGCCAGCGTTTTTACTATATCATAATTACAATGTTCTGCATTAATTAGGTAGTTTGAATTAATTCCTTTACATTTAAATACGTGACAACACTAATAGAATAATAAGAGGTACATATGACAGAAATTATACCAGAGTGTCATTACAGTTACAGAATTAACTGTGCGTGTTGCGCACCTTGATTTATGTTCAGGCTAACCTGAGGGGGTGGTGTGAGAAACGCCCCCGTTACATCACAGAATTACATCCGGGTCCGCCGCTCGTGGTCTCGCGGTAGCGTTCTCGCTTCCCGAGCACGGGGTCCCGGGTTCGATTCCCGGCGGGGTCAGGGATTTTCACCTGCCTCGAGATGACTGGGTGTTTGTGTTGTCCTCATCATTTCATCATCATCCAGGAAAGTGGCGAAATTGGACTGAGCAAAGATTGGATAATTGTACGGGCGCTGATAACCACGCAGTTGAGCGCCCCACAAACCTAACATCATCATCATCATCACAATTACATCCGGCCTTATCCACGCCCTCCAGGCACTGCCGGTTAAACACGTCATTGGAGGGACGTATGCGACCGACACTTTGCGCTGTTCCTAACAAGGACGCTACACGCCTCTGCCCGCAGCTGTCCCGTCTCTGTACTGTTAGTCCCACTGACGACGTGCATCTTTATGCGCCTCTACGAGCATGAGTCATACATGAGGTACCCGCAGACGCCCATCGTATGCCATTCGCTTCGCAGCGGTCACTAGGAAACTGGTTGATAAGGACCTGCATCCACTGTCAGTCGCATCTGAAAACAGTTGTTATTGTCAAAGGCGTGACACTCGTCTCCAGTTCATGTCAGTAAGGATTCTGACCGCTGTTCTTAGGCAGTACTGCATGGCTCCGCGTGGTGCATCGTCCCTTGTAGACAAGTTGGACGGTCTCCGTTGTTACACCAACAGAACTGGTGCAACTTCACTAACGATGTGGTGATGGTACAGCGATACAGCACATTCGCTGTGTCACCGAGGACTATGCCGCTGCACAGTAGTAGAAGGTACAGCATAAAATAAAATTGTAAATTAATCACAATGATAGTTATTTAACGGAAAACTGCGAAGAGTAGGCTTGTTTCTTCGTTTGTTTCGCGTACGCCGCGAAGATTTTGAGAGCACTGGATACTGTGTATCACAGCAACTGATAGACGGTCGCCCAATGCCGAAGCCGAAAGCCGATTCTGGCCGAGCGGTTCTAGGCGCTTCAGTCCGGAACCGCGCTGCCGCTACGGTCGCAGGTTCGAATAGTGCCTCGAGCATGGATGTGTGTGATGTCCTTAGGTTAGTTAAGTTTAGGTAGTTCTTATTCTAGGGGACTGATGACCTCAGATGTTAAGCCCCATAGTACTTAGAGCTATTTGAACCATTTTTGAAAGCCGGTTCGTGACCAAATACATAAGATTTTTCAGACCATTAGAAAGTGTTTTTCCTTTTTAATGTGTTCTTTTTAAAATGATCTGCCAAGCACTGATGGAAAATTCATTTAATGTTACTGCAAAAATTGTTCAGATGGCAAAATGAAAGGTATGACACATCCATGTTTAAACAGATTTCAATAATATAACTGTCGGACTGAAATTTGCAGATAATTTCATTGGCAGTTATTTTCCCTCATGTATGTTGAACAGTAGCGTCTCTTGTCAAGTGCACAACTCTCCAACCACTGCCGTTAATTATCTCCCCCGGGAAATCGGTTGCAGTTGCAGCTTTGTCATATTTGCAGTTAAACTTCTTTGCACTGTATTTACATTTAAATTGATTTTATATAGTTTATTTCTTTAATTTAATCGTATGGCTAGGGTCCCCCGTCGGGCAGACGGTTCGCCGGGTGCCGGTCGCCACTTCGGCGACCTACAGTCGATGAGGATGATAGGACGATGTTGAGGACAGCACAACTCCCAGTCCCTGGGCGGAGAAAATTCCCCGAGCCTGCCGGGAATCGAACTCGCGCCCAGAGCATTGACAATCCGTCACGCTGACCATTCACCTACCGGGGCCCGATATTTTACATAGTAAAAGCAAGAAACTACAGTAATCTTTCAAACGGTTGGTTTTAGGTTGGTACAATGATTTTTAGTTAACCGGACATTATTCTCTCACTTTCCCTTCGTTCATTGCATTGTACTTTCTTTTCCAGAGTCTGAAACAAAACGAATTACACATCCTTCCAGTTGCCGTTCAATGAAAAAAACATGAGCTTACCGAGTATCGGAGCCGAGTTGCGATTGGGTCCAAGACTTCCTTGCAGATAGAACTCAACACGTCGCTCTTAACGAAGCTAAATCGACAGACGTAAAGGTAATATCCGGGGTACTACAGGGAAGTGTGATAGGACCGTTGCTGTTTACAATGTATATAAATGATTTAAAAGAAAGCGTCGGATGCACTTTAAGGCTATTCGCAGATGATGCAGTTGTCTGCAACGCCAGAAGATACTAAGAATTTGCAGAACGACCTGCAGAGAATTGATGAATGGTGCAGGCTCTGGCAGTTGATCCTGAACGTAAATAAATGTAACATATTGCGCATACATAGGAAAAGAAATCCACTGCTGTACAGCTACACGGCTGCAAAATATACGCCTGCAAAATACTAACACGAATTCTTTACAGACAATTGGAAAAACTGGAAGAAGCCGACCGCTCGGAAGATCAGTTTGGATTCCGTAGAAACGTTGGAACACGTGAGGCAATACTGACCTTACGAGTTATCTTAGAAGATAAAGGAAAGGCAAACCTAGGTTTCTAGCATTTGTAGATTTGGAGAAATATTTTGACAATGTTGACTGGAATACTCTCTTTCAAATTCTGAAGGTCACAGGGGTCAAATACAGGGAGCGAGAGCGTATTTACACTTTGTAAATCGGCAGTTGTAAGAGTCTAGGGACACGAAAGCAAAGCAGTGGTTCAGAAGGGAGTGAGACAGGGTTGTAACCTACCTCTGATGTTTTTCAATCTGAATATTGAGCAGGCAGCAAAGGAAACAAAAGAAAAATTTGGAATGCAAATTAAAATCCATGGAGAAGAAATAAAAACTTTGAAGTTTGCCGACGACATTGTAATTCTGTCAGAGACAGCAATGGACCTGGAAGAGCACTTGAAAGGATTGGACAGTGACTTGAACGGAGGATATAAGACGAACATCAACAAAAGCAAAACGTGGATAATGGAATGTACTCGAATTAAATCAGGTGATGCTGTGGGAATTAGATTAGAAAATGAAACACTTAAAGTAGTAAATGAGTTTTGCTATTTGGGGAGCAAAATAAAAAAATTGTTAACATCGAGTGTAGATTTAAGTGTTAGCAAGTCTTTTCTGAAAGTATTTGTATGGAGTGCAGCCATGCATGGAAGTGAAACATGGACGATAGATAGTTTAGACAAGAAGAGAATAGAAGCTTTCGAAATTTGGTGCTACAGAAGAATGCTGAAAATTAGTTGGGTAGATCACGTAACTAATCAGGAGTTACTGAATAGAATTGGGCAGAACAGGAATTTGTAGCACAACTTGACTAGAAGAAGGGATCGGTTGGTAGGACACGTTCTGAGACATCATGGGATCATCAATTTAGTATTGGTGGGAAACGCGGAGGGTAAAAATCGTAGAAGGAGACCAGGACATGAATACACTGAACAGATTCAGAAGGATGTAGACTGCAGTAGTTACTCGGGGATGAAGAAGATTGCACAGGGTAGAACAGCATGGAGAGCTGCATCAGACCAGTCTCTGGACTGAAGACCACAACAACAGCTACGATATTGATGACAAACAGCTGGAGACAGATTCTGCTGTAAAATATCTAGGCGTAACTATCGAGAGAGACCTCAGGTGGAATGACCATATAAAACAGATAGTGGGACAAGCAGATACTAAACTCATATTCTTCGGAAGAATCTTAAGGAGATGTAACTCGAAAGGAGTGGCTTATAAGGCGCTTGTCCACCAGATTCTTGAGTATTATTCGTCTATCTGGGATCACTATCAGGTAGGACTGATAGAGGAGATAGAGAAGATCCAACGAAGAGCGGCGCGTCTCAGTCACGGGATTGTTTAGCTGGCGAGAGAGAGCTACGGACGGAGATGCTAAACAAACTCAACTGTAGACGTTACAAGAGAGGCGTTGTGCATCACGGAGAGATTTACTATTGAAATTTAGGGACAGCTCTTTTCAGGAGGATCGGACAATATATTACTTCCCCCCACACACATCTCGCATATTGACCACGAGGAGAAAAGACGAGAATTTAGAGCCAATACAGAGGGTTCAAATGGCTCTGAGCACTACGGGATTTAACATCTGTGGTCATCAGTCCCCTAGAACTGAGAACTACTTAAACCTAACTAAGGACATCACACACATCCATACCCTAGGCAGGATTCGAACCTGCGACCGTAGCGGTCGCGCGGTTCCAGACTCTAGCGCCTAGAACCCCTCGGCCAACCCGGCCGGCAATACAGAAGGTTGCCGAAAATCTTCCCACGCACTATTCGCGAGTGGGAGGTTGTTGGAGGGATCAGATAGTGGGACCGTAAACACACTCCGCCACACACCATTAGATGGCTTCCGGAGTATGATATACAGGGTTATTACAAATGATTGAAGCGATTTCACAGCTCTACAAGAAATTTATTATTTGAGATATTTTCACAATGCTTTGCACACACATACAAAAACTCAAAAAGTTTTTTTAGGCAATCACAAATGTTCGATATGTGCCCCTTTAGTGATTCGGCAGACATCAAGCCGATAATCAAGTTCCTCCCACACCCGGCGCAGCACGTCCCCATCAATGAGTTCGAAAGCATCATTGATACGAGCTCGCAGCTCTGGCACGTTTCTTGGTAGAGGAGGTTTAAACACTGAATCTTTCACATAAGCCCGCAGAAAGAAATCACATGGGGTTAAGTCAGGAGAGCGTGGAGGCCATGACATGAATTGCTGATCATGATCTCCGCCACGACCGATCCATCGGTTTTCCAATCTCCTGTTTAAGAAATGCCGTACATCATGATGGAAGTGCGGTGGAGCACCATCCTGTTGAAAGATGAAGTCGGCGCTGTCGGTCTCCAGTTGTGGCATGAGCCAATTTTCCAGCATGTCCAGATACACGTGTCCTGTAATGTTTTTTTCGCAGAAGAAAAAGAGGCCGTGAACTTTAAACCGTGAGATTGCACAGAACACGTTAACTTTTGGTGAATTGTGAATTTGCTGCACGAATGCGTGAGGATTCTCTACCGCCCAGATTCTCACATTGTGTCTGTTCACTTCACCATTAAGAAAAAATGTTGCTTCATCACTGAAAACAAGTTTCGCACTGAACGCATCCTCTTCCATGAGCTGTTGCAACCGCGCCGAAAATTCAAAGCGTTTGACTTTGTCATCGGGTGTCAGGGCTTGTAGCAATTGTAAACGGTAAGGCTTCTGCTTTAGCCTTTTCCGTAAGATTTTCCAAACCGTCGGCTGTGGTACGTTTAGCTCCCTGGTTGCTTTATTCGTCGACTTCCGCGGGCTACGCGTGAAACTTGCCACCACGCGTTCAACCGTTTCTTCGCTCACTGCAGGCCGACCAGTTGATTTCCACTTACAGAGGCATCCAGAAGCTTTAAACTGCGCATACCATCGCCGAACGGAGTTAGCAGTTGGTGGATCTTTGTTGAACTTCGTCCTGAAGTTTCGTTGCACTGTTATGACTGACTGATGTGAGTGCATTTCAAGCACGACATACGCTTTCTCGGCTCCTGTCGCCGTTTTGTCTCACTGCGCTCTTGAGCGCTCTGGCGGCAGAAACCTGAAGTGCGGCTTCAGCCGAACAAAACTTTATGAGTTTTTCTACGTATGTGTAGTGTGTCGTGACCATATGTCAATGAATGGAGCTACAGTGAATTTATGAAATCGCTTCAATCATCTGTAATAGCCCTGTAGATGTAGACGTAATGTCACAAGCTGAGCTTTCAATTATTGGCTGCGTTGTACGCAACTTGAACTTGCGTCAGAAGCTGGTGTGTTAATCTCGGGATGAAGTTGTCAGATCTAAGGCAAGCCAGAGAGTTCAAAGGGTCCTGCTGAGACGAGTTTTTTTCCGATCATGAATAGAAGTGCTGGTGGTGTGGTAAACACTTCTGGGAACGACCTTAGGGCCGTCGCTGGCCTACAACGATTGTGCAACGCGATAGCAACCGTCGCAGTGGCGGATAAGCAGCCCGGCTATATTTACGCGCGCCGAAAGCGAGGTCGCGGCTCCCACACGCTTCCAGGCGGCATTATGAAACACCGTGACATTGCTACCGAACTCTGGGTAAATACGGAAGCGGAACTTGGAGGACCTGCAAAAGCTATCTCGAGAAGGGCCCCCTTCGTAAACAAACGTGTCTCTGTTTATAACAAATGATGTAACAAAACGCTGTTCCGATGCGTGGCACGAATATCCGGATGGTAGTTTCAACTGATGCAGGCGAACACCAACAGAGAGGAGAAAAATCTAACAGTAGTGGTAATAGCAGCAGTAGTAGTAGTTGTAGCAGCTGTAATTGTTTACTTACTTTTGTTCCTATCATGAATCATCTGGCTGGTTTGATGGGACCTTCCACGACTTGTTCTGCTCCACCAAACGCTTCATCTCAGAGCAGCAAATTCATCCAACGTCCAAAATTACTTTTTCTGTATACACTCTGACACAATTATCGGCATGGGACATGTTCTGGCGTACGCCTTCGCCAGCACACCGGTCGGCTCTTGGAAACATTGTATAGCAGGCGCTGAAGCAGGCGCGCCTATGACAAGAGAATACCAAGCCAGGCTGCGTGAGTATAGGCCGCCGCCTCCGACCGAGCTGTCTCAAGCTCAGTACCTCAGTACGTCGCATCGGGACTCAGTTCGCATTGCATCTCAATACGTCGGACTGTGCTCTAGTCTTCCCCAGTGACAGTCGTCGCCTCGCAGCTTAAAATGGGACCCTGTAATGTCTCTTGCAGCGGTCTCTCCGCGATATTTTCAGAAATTTTATAAATTATGTAACTCAGTACATATCTCGAAATATCTCTTCTTATCTTACCGATTATCAATGCAAAGTAGTTTCAAGCCCAATTATTCCTTGGAGCGTCCATTTACTCCATGGAATAGCTTCTCTGCTATCTATGTTTTCTCTTATGAAAAGAATAAAAAACTTCTTGCCGATGAGTCGTGAAAGAGGAAGGATCTATATGTACGTATTGTTGAGCGAGTCGCCATCTTGACGAGATTCTGTATGAGAAGGAATTTAATACATGAACTAAACTAAAGTAAGTGTGTTCGCGTATTATTTAACGGATTATTATTATTGACAGTGTCTGCTTACTACGTTGTGTTGCACGGGATCAGTGGGGAACGTCTGATTTACACTGGACGAACCTGCCGTTTTGAATGCTCAAGATATCCAGTTACTTCAAATAAATAGGCTAACACGGTCTTACCAGCAGATCTCCGGTCTTCCCCATGTGATCACCGAAAGTTAATAATTATTACAAATGTTTCCAGGAGATCGACTGACTATTTTCGTCGCACCGAGACATCGAAATTGCTTCACTGCCTTATGGAATTTAAGTTAAGCTTAATTTAATCAGGACAGAACAGTATTGAACTGTGTGAATGTGATAAGTCTGCTTTGTCAATGAAAATTCGCCGGCGGAAGTGGCCGTGCGGTTAAAGGCGCTGCAGTCTGGAACCGCAAGACCGCTACGGTCGCGGGTTCGAATCCTGCCTCGGGCATGGATGTTTGTGATGTCCTTAGGTTAGTTAGGTTTAACTAGTTCTAAGTTCTAGGGGACTAATGACCTCAGCAGTTGAGTCCCATAGTGCTCAGAGCCATTTGAACCAATGAAAATTCCCTTAATATACCCATGTTTTTACTATCCTGATCAGTGAAGCTAAATCAGGCCGGTGTGAGAGAGGTTCTATAAATTTTAGAAATATTAAAACCCTCCATACTGTAAATCACGGATTTTGATGCGCTTCAAATATGTTGGTAGAGGCATTTACCCTGAGTACCTGGCTATCCGGTTTTTTTTAGAGACGGGCCTTGGTTTTTGAGAAAATTGATTTTGAAGTTCATTGCGCGATTTGTACACCTGTAACATTACACAAATGTGAGCCAGTCAGCGTAGCTCAGCCATGCTGCCGGCACGGTGGCTCAGTGTGTTCGGTCAGAGGGTTCGCTGCCCTCTGTAATAAAAAAACAAAAACTGAGTTAATCGATCACCAACGAACTTAAACGGATGTCTTACGACGTCCTCCCCGAGCAGATGCAACGAACGAAAGCGAGCAAAATGAGACAAAAAAAAAAAAGCGTTATAGGTTCACGGCTACTGCGCTGGAGGTACCGTGTTCGAATCCTCCTCGTGTACTTTTTTTTCTATGAAATCGACCGAATTTTTCAATTTTATTTCAAAGACTATCAACAAAAGGTGTAATGTATGCGAATTTATAAAGATATACTCAGTTATTAATTTTTCAAATATTCATTCCGTTTGTGGTTCGCATCATATTCTCCAAATTCATCTTCTTCGTTGAAATCTATCAATTCATCATCAACAATGATCTGTCTTTCGGCCAAGAGATCCTGTATTGCGATACATACCTCATGGCCAATTGCAACGGAATTGGCAGAAATCACGCTAGGCGGTGTATTCGTTACGAAATCCAAATCGCGGAGCAGATTTTCGGCGTATTTAATGGCATTTGTGATTTCGCCTTTTGACTCTTCTTCCAACTCTACTTGTGGATCTTCCTCTTGCTGCACTACTGCAGAAACGGTTGGTTCTTCCATTTCACAGAATTTTTCTAACACATGGCACTAGAGACGATTTGCGAGCAACTAAAGCTGTAGTTAGATGCGAACGTGAAGGAATGAAACTCGCATCCTCATTGGCCTAGGAGCTGGGGTTCCCGTTACGGCTAACGGTATTCATGGGAGAGGGGACGATAATGGGCGGAGATCGATTTCAGGTAATACAAGAAGCCACCGTTGTACGAACATTTGGAACTCCAAACGCGAACCACAAACGGAATGAATATTTGAAAAAATTAATAACTGAATGTATCTTTATAATTTCGCACACCTTACATTGTTTGTTGATATTCTCTGAAAAAAAAACTGAAAATTCGGTCGATTATAAAAAAGAAAAGAAAAAGCACACCAGCAGGATCAGAACACGGTACCTCCAGCGCCGTAGCCGTGGACTTTTATCGCTGCGCTACGCTGACTTGCTCGGATTGTAAGTAATGTTACGGGTTACAAAGCGCGCAATAAAATTCAAAATCGATTTCCTCAAAAACCAAGTCCCGTCACTAAAAAACCGAATGGCCAGGTACTCAGGCCAAGTGCCTCTACAGCATATTTGAAGTGCATCAAAATCCGTGATTTACAGTATGGAGGGTCCCCTTGTTAGCTAGCTGTGAGGGGAAATAGTCATCGTATATATTGAGAGGCACCCACATGCCTTGCTCATACTGTGGCATCAAGCGGTCAGGCCTGCAAGATGAGTGGTCTGCCAAGCGAGTGGATTCATTCTTATTTATCGAGTAACATGAACTCTCGTACTCACAATTAAGTTACAAATTATCCTCCTGTATGAATAATACGCAACGGAAACTCACATCTGACTATCAGTGATTTACAGAACTCTGACTGTTCACTACGCACTGGCAATACCACATTTTCTTTTTGTCTTTTATTTAACGGCTTTTATCAACACGTGGCCACTGCACTGAATATGAATGGCGCACACATTATAAATTCGGGACATCATGACAACATACAATTCGAAGGAAAAGTCCACCAATCTTTTTCTTTTCACTATCTTATTTAATCCCATAAATTCTATAACCTAAACACACAAATTCTATAACCTAAAACAATAACACATGAGAAACTCCGCCCAGTGGGCATGGCTTTACATTGGTGATTCTCTACCTTATGGTCTCGAAATTATTTAACGCTACAGTGCACTTTCTGGATAGGATGGTGGATCTTTTATTATATCTCACACTTCGACTCTCACAATCATCATCTCGAAACTTTCCTCCAGATCGAGCGGTACAGAAGGAACAAGCATAACCCACTAATCTTTTGAAACTACCTTGCTACTCTCCCATGCAAACCACACATACCCAAATTACATGACATACACCACACTGCAACATGGAATACCATACAATAAATAGTCACAACACTATCACTTTCAGCTTTCCCACTTCAATTAGTATTTATCCCAGTTGCACACGACACTGCCCCACTTTGTAATTCTACCTTCCCACTATGAACTCTGGAGATATATGCACGTCTTCCTGTGCAATGCAAGCCAAGTGGCGTTGCTGAATAGACGGCCGACTCACCTTGCTTCTCTCTCAGAGTTCGAATCTAGCGTCACACGAAATCATATCATGCAAAGTAATGTTAAGAACATATTCATCTCACATGCGAGTCCTCAACTGATACCATGGACGAGTACTTCCCTTTATCCTTTGTCTCATACACAGATTGAGACTCACACGTACTCAACATGTGGAAGTACTCGTCTCTAATTTCAAGTCCTGCACACGCCATTTCTGAAATATTTCAACTGATGGTACACACGCTATTTCTTAAATATTTCAACTTATTGTACACACGCTAGTAATTCAGCTTAACTTAAGCACACGGAAGTATTTCAACTTATTGCTACATGTGGTTTCATTGTGACCGTTGGTCACTTCCGAAGATTACTACGATCCCCTTAATATTACCTCCCCACAAAAATTCCTGAAATAGAGAAATTATTATTCTAAACTACTCTTATGTATTTCACATGCATACCATGTCTCCACTCTTTTGTCCTTAAGGAGCACGCCTAAGAGAGGTCTTAGCAACACTACATCCAGCGGCAGAGTGCTGAAACATGGTCCTCTCGCACCTCTGCCGAAGTGGGGGAGCACCTTGCTATCGTATTGGTCAGCCACATTTCAGGCGCTCAAAGCTCCAGTAAATTTTATCTCTTTGGTTCTACCAAAGGTGACCAAAGGGTCGTCTCAAAGATGATCATATATTGCACATTCACTATCTGCAGTTAGCGGACGACCATACATTCATTCATTTCACAGATCTCACCAAACTGGATGTAGGGATTTACTTTGTGGGAGTGCACATGTGATCAATTAAATAAATAAATTGTCACTCTTTCCCACACTGGTATCCGGCTTCACTGTATTAATAGAAATTGAGTTATTATTAGAAAAAAATGTGTTGTTCTGACAAAAATAATGAAGTATGTTGTACCTATTTTCAATGTCGGGCGGTACTGTACCCTTTCAATATAGCATCCTGCCTACTCGGCAAATATGGGGTGCCTGGGAAACCTGCTTTCTCGGTTCGCTAGACAACAATTCAAGCAATCCGTATTAATGAATTTTATTTACAGAAAATAAATGTCAGTACTTTGAGAAATTTACAATGATGTGTCGCAGCAAAGGGCAACATGCATCAGAAGAAGTCTCTTCAGTATATACAGTTCGTCATACAAGAGAAGTAATACAGTTCCTAAGTGGCTGCTGTAATAGTGCCTATTCTTGATGCTGCTGTCGAATTCGGAAAACTGCTAGTCTTCAACTGGGCCGATGCCAGGCAGCGTGGCGCTTATGTCTTCGTGTCGAGGTCGGGTTGTCGTCCTAGGCAAAGGTCGGTCCGCGTCCTATTGGCTGACGTCTGCTTCACAGCCCTCTCTGCTTTAACGTCCCCACCTGGCGTGCCGGCGCTCGACATTACGCCAGAACAGAATATACACCCACGCTCATAAATTAAGGATTATGCTGATACATGGTGAAACAACGCTCTGGTGGGTGGTTTGCGGGTTTAAGTCACCTCGGGGTATGAGCATGCGGTGCATTTCACCTGCGGCCGTCGCACGGTGGCGCTGGCAGCAGTCCACATACGCAGACGTGTGTTGGTGCATGTCAGACTACGGTGCAGCGAGTAAGTGTGCAGACGTTTACAGGCGTGCTAATGATGACTGTGTGTTGAAAATGGCTCAAAGAACACATATTGATGACGGTTTGAGGGGTACAATACTAGGGCTACTGGAGGCTGGTCAAACACAGCAGGTCGTAGCACGGGCTCTCCGTGTGCCACAAAGTGTGATCTCACAATTATGGCAACGATTCCAGCAGACAGGAAAGGTGTCCAGGCGCTACGGTACGGGACGTCCACAGTGTACAACACCACAAGAAGACCGATGTCTCACCATCAGTGCCCGCAGACAGCCACGGAGTACTGCAGGTACCCTTGCTCGGGACCTTACCGCAGCCACTGAAACAGTTGTCTCCGGACACACGGTCTACAGACGACTGAACAGACATGGTTTATTCGCCCGGAGACCTGCAAGGTTTAATCCACTAACCCCTGGTCACAGGAGAGTCCGTAAAGCCTGGTGTCTAGAACACTATACATGGTAATTGCAACAGTGGTCCCAGGTTATGTTCACAGACGAGTCCAGGTCTGAACAGTGATTCTCGCCAGGTTTTCATCTGGCGTGAACCAGGAACCAGGTGCTAACCCCTTAATGTCCTTGAAAGGGACCTCTATGGGGGTAGTGGTTTGATGGTGTGGGGTGGGATTATGATTCGTGCACGTACACCCCCGCATGTATTTGACAGAGGAACTGTATGTAACAGGTCAGGTGTATCGGGACGTCATTTTGCACCAGTATGTCCGACTTTTCAGGGGTGCAGTGGGTCCCACCTTCTCCCTGCTGGACGATAACGCACGGCCCCACCGAGCTGCCATGTTGGAGGAGTACCTTGAAGCAGAAGATATCAGGCGAATGGAGTGGCCTGCCTGTTCTCCAGATCTAAACCCCATCGAGCACGTCTGGGCTCCTCTCGGTCGACGTATCGCTGCACGTCTTCACACCCTTAGGACACTTCAGGAGCTCCGACAGGCATTGGTGCAAGAATGGGAGGCTGTACCCCAGCAGCTGCTCGACAACCTGATCCAGAGTATGCCAACCCGTTGTGCTGCCTGTTTATGTGTGCATTGTGATCATACTGATGTCGGAGTACATGCGCAGCAAACAGTGGCGTTTTGTAACATATGTGTTTCGGGACGCTTTTCTCAACTTATCACCAATACCGTAGACTTACAGATCTATGTCGTGTGTTTCGCCTGTGTGCCTATGCTATTAGGTCCAGTTTTTTGTAGTACCACGTTGTGTGGCGCCACATTCTGCAATTATCCTTAATTTATGAGCATGAGTGTAGTTGTGATATGGACACGGAAAAGATACAACATTGAAGTTGAGTGCTCAATTGGTTCCTGTAATAAAGTGTATTTTAACCTGGTGTCCATGTTGTTGTGTAGTGAGAGGAAACAGGCCACGCACCATCATGCCACCCTCTCCTCATCCAACCAGGAACCACGAAGCATTACAAGAGGGCACAGGTACAACAGGACAGAAATCGGTAGATATGACGTACACGTACCGACAAACATTGCTTACAATTTCCAAAAAATTGGATGATTTATTGAAGAGCAAGAGCTTCACATATTAAGCAAGTCAATAATGCCTTGGTCCTTGCGCAAACAATAAATGACTTAGCATTGATTGATAGAGTTGTTAATGACCTCCTGAGATATTGCGAAATTCTGTCCAACTGGCGCCTTAGATCGTCAAAATCCTGAGCTAATTGGAGGGTCCTGACCATAATGCTTCAAGCGTGCTCTGTTGCGAGAGATGCGGCGACCTTGCTGGCCAAGTTAGGGTCTGCAAGCCCGAAGACAAGCAGTCGAAACTCTCGCCGTGAGCGGAAGGGCATTGTCTTGCTGAAATGTAAACCTAGCATGGCTTGCCATGAAGGGCAACGAAACAAGAGTGTGGCGAATCATAACCAAAAGAGGTCCTGCTGTGAAATAAACTGGGCTCCCCAGACCGTCACTCTTGGTTGTCGGACTGTGTGGGTGGCAAGTGTCAGACTGGTATCGCATCGAAGTCCGGCGCTTCTCCACCTACGTCTTCGGCCCTTACTCGCTCTGACCGCAGTAGAATCGTCTTCATTGATGAGTCCCGCTTTGAACTGAGCCGCGCTGACCAACGGAGGCGTGTCTGAAGAGGCCCTGGACAGCAGTGGCTCATCAACCTGATTTTCGCCCGCCATACTGAGCGACAGCCAGGAATGACACTTGGTGCCATTTCATTCCGTAGCAGAACCCCTCTGGTCGGCATCCACCGCAATCTTACAACGCAGCAGTACGTCGACAATATTCCTCAGGAGGACATCCAAAAACTCTCTCAATCAATGTGAAAGCGAATAATTGAATAACTGCTGGCATAAGGGCCAGAGGTGGACAAACGTCTTACTAGTTGGCTCAATTTGTAAAGTTATTACTCTTGAATAAATCATTCATTTTTTCTGAAATTGTAACCATATGTAGTCGAATCAAGTCAGGTGATGCTGAGGGAATTAGATTAGGGAATAAGACACTTAAAGTAGTATTGCTATTTGGGGAGCAAAATAACTGATGATGGTCGAAGTAGAGAGGATATAAAATGTAGACTGGCAATGGCAAGGAAAGCGTTCTGAAGGAGAGAGATTTGTTAACGTCGAGTATAGATTTGTAAGGAAGTCGTTTCTGAAAGTATATGTATGGAGTGTAGCCATATATGGAAGTGAAACATGGACGATAAATATTTTGGACAAGGAGAGAACAGAAGCTTTCGAAATGTGATGCTACACAAGAATGCTGAAGATTAGATGGCTAGATCACATAACTAATCAGGAGGTATTAAATAGAATTGGAGAGAAGAGAAATTTGTGGCGCAACTTGACAAGAAGAAGGGACCAGTTGGTAGGACATGTTCTGAGGCATCAAAGAATCACAAATTTAGCATTGGAGGGCAGCGTGGAGGGTAAAAATCGTGGAGACCAAGAGATGAATACACTAAGCAGATTCAGAAGGATGTAGGCTGCAGTAGGTACTGGGAGATGAAGCAGCTTGCACAGAATAGAGTAGCATGGAGAGCTGCATCAAACTAGTCTCAGGACTGAAGACCACAACAAAAACAACATGTTTGTCTATACATGTACATAGTATCTACCGATTTACGTCCTATTCGGATAATTGCTTCGTCTTTTGTCTTCCAGTGTAGTACAATCTCTGTCTTCCCCTGCTGTTTTTGCCGTCTATTACGACGGAAGTTATCCCCTGAAGTTCAAGATACATCCTGTCTGCCCGTATCTTCTTTTTTGTCATTGTTTTCGTCGGATATACTAAAAAAAACTGCCTACACTATGCTTTTTAATATATTTTTGATAATATGAAATCACAAAAAGAGAACAAAAACCCTTAATTGTTTCTCGCTCTTAATAGATTGTGCTTTGAATAGCTGCACCAAGAGGAGAAATTAGTGTGGGAAAAACGCTAATGAATCCGCGGCTGACAAAGTAACACTGATTACAAAACGCCAGTATCCACAAATGCATCTGCTTAGTGTACTGATCTCTTGGTCTCCCTCTACGATTTTTACTCTCCACGCTTCCCTCCAGTACTAAATTGGTGATCCCTTGATGCCTCAGAACGCGACCTACAAACCGATCCCTCCTTTTAGTCAGGTTGTGCCACATATTTCTATTCTCCCCAGTTGTATTCAGTACCTCCTCATTAGTTATGTGATCTACCAATCTAATCTTCAGCATTCTTCTGTAGCACCGCATTTCGAAAGCTTCTATTCCCTTCTTGTCTAAACTGTTTATCGTCCATGTTTCACTTCAACTCATGGCTACACCACATACACTTCATGCACAGTGTAACGTAGTAAATTATTACGAATTGTCACCTTGCATTGAAAAGGTAGCTTACAGTGGACCCGGGAGGAGAGAAGAAGTTGGTTCTCACGCTCGCACAGCTGAGCCGAGTACTTGATTAAATCTGCGTGCAGTGCTTTATACATCCCTCTACGAATCCGAAGAAGTACAATTAAATATTAATAAATCTGTTTCATAGTTAGTATACCAAACTTTATGGATAACACAACCACACTGCTAAAATTTCGGATCAATAGCTTCAGTATTTTCGGAGACATAAATTTTTACCTAAAACACGTAAT
The DNA here is from genome assembly GCF_021461395.2 of Schistocerca americana. Taxonomy (NCBI): domain Eukaryota; kingdom Metazoa; phylum Arthropoda; class Insecta; order Orthoptera; family Acrididae; genus Schistocerca; species Schistocerca americana. The sequence goes on along the minus strand of NC_060124.1, from coordinate 555,735,399 downwards.
AACCGTGCTGGGATTGTTGAACTGAGTTAGAGGACTGTAAAGTATTCATCTATGGTAACAATTGAAACTACAACCAAGAGAACATGTTCATTCAATATAATTTTGTGGAATTTTCTTTAGATTCATTACCACAAATTTCTGACATAATTAAAACTAAATTGGAAAATTATTATTACATCGTGTTTTGATAGAGTGAGTGTTTTGGAGAGACTGAGAGAGTGATTGGAGGACACACGCAAAATGAGAATCCGATATTTTACTAAAACTATGTAAATGTATGCGAGAGAAAGCTGTTGAGTAATAGGGGAATTTGTGATGTATGTCCGAGTGAGCTTGACTTTGTAAAAGGCAGCCAGAAGGGGCGTTGAGTATTAAATATATTAGTAATTTATTTGTAATTGTTTTCATTAATTTTTTTTTTAGTTCCGGAATTACGACATTGCTAGTCAAATTACTTGTGGCACTCTGATTGACTGATATTAGAAATATACACTCCTGGAAATTGAAATAAGAACACCGTGAATCCATTGTCCCAGGAAGGGGAAACTTTATTGACACATTCCTGGGGTCAGATACATCACATGATCACACTGACAGAACCACAGGCACATAGACACAGGCAACAGAGCATGCACAATGTCGGCACTAGTACAGTGTATATCCACCTTTCGCAGCAATGCAGGCTGCTATTCTCCCATGGAGACGATCGTAGAGATGCTGGATGTAGTCCTGTGGAACGGCTTGCCATGCCATTTCCACCTGGCGCCTCAGTTGGACCAGCGTTCGTGCTGGACGTGCAGACCGCGTGAGACGACGCTTCATCCAGTCCCAAACATGCTCAATGGGGGACAGATCCGGAGATCTTGCTGGTCAGGGTAGTTGACTTACACCTTCTAGAGCACGTTGGGTGGCACGGGATACATGCGGACGTGCATTGTCCTGTTGGAACACCAAGTTCCCTTGCCGGTCTAGGAATGGTAGAACGATGGGTTCGATGACGGTTTGGATGTACCGTGCACTATTCAGTGTCCCCTCGACGATCACCAGTGGTGTACGGCCAGTGTAGGAGATCGCTCCCCACACCATGATGCCGGGTGTTGGCCCTGTGTGCCTCGGTCGTATGCAGTCCTGATTGTGGCGCTCACCTGCACGGCGCCAAACACGCATACGACCATCATTGGCACCAAGGCAGAAGCGACTCTCATCGCTGAAGACGACACGTCTCCATTCGTCCCTCCATTCACGCCTGTCGCGACACCACTGGAGGCGGGCTGCACGATGTTGGGGCGTGAGCGGAAGACGGCCTAACGGTGTGCGGGACCGTAGCCCAGCTTCATGGAGACGGTTGCGAATGGTCCTCGCCGATACCCCAGGAGCAACAGTGTCCCTAATTTGCTGGGAAGTGGCGGTGCGGTCCCCTACGGCACTGCGTAGGATCCTACGGTCTTGGCGTGCATCCGTGCGTCGCTGCGGTCCGGTCCCAGGTCGACTGGCACGTGCACCTTCCGCCGACCACTGGCGACAACATCGATGTATTGTGGAGACCTCACGCCCCACGTGTTGAGCAATTCGGCGGTACGTCCACCCGGCCTCCCGCATGCCCACTATACGCCCTCGCTCAAAGTCCGTCAACTGCACATACGGTTCACGTCCACGCTGTCGCGGCATGCTACCAGTGTTAAAGACTGCGATGGAGCTCCGTATGCCACGGCAAACTGGCTGACACTGACGGCGGCGGTGCACAAATGCTGCGCAGCTAGCGCCATTCGACGGCCAACACCGCGGTTCCTGGTGTGTCCGCTGTGCCGTGCGTGTGATCATTGCTTGTACAGCCCTCTCGCAGTGTCCGGAGCAAGTATGGTGGGTCTGACACACCGGTGTCAATGTGTTCATTTTTCCATTTCCAGGAGTGTAGAATATAGAAGTGCTCGAGACGATTTGATTGGCTGCTTAACATACGAGTAGGGGCTTTGTGCCTCTGATCTACGAGTCGACATAGTTCCTTGGGAGCCGTTTCCTAGTAAACACCTATGTTAAATCACGCTGATCAGATTTGTACCAAAATGGAGAAATTCGCGAGTTTGATTGGTGTTCGTGCCGTTGACGAAGAGCGACTACAGTATTGAGTATGTTGAGAAAGTTTGAGCTTTGTGAGCGATTTAGTTTCGGAGATACTCGCGTGTGAATATTTTATGTCATCCATAAATTCCGCGTGGCGCGTTTCGTGCAGATTACGAGAGGTTATTGTGAGCACTTCTTTACAAGAAGCGCTCTGAACGACTGAATGTGTTAACTCGCAAGTATTCGTGAGTAAGTGACTCTTTAGGATGTCCAAAATATCGGGTCGGACTAAATATCTTCTGACTGCTTTCCGGTGTGGACCTGTAACAGAGACAGTCACTTACATTGCATAATTAATGTTGGGATATTTAATACTGACTTGATAGCCGTTTTCCGTGTTTTAAAGACAATAAACCAACTTTAAGGAAACTTTAGACATTTTTCAAGACAGTCATGCAACAATCCCGAACCCTCGATAGTTTAACTAACTTTCAGCCACTGCCCATGGACTGGATTTATGTGATCTTTCCGCGGTAGGTATTTAGTCGAATTTTCGTCAACGCTGCTTTTGTCGAGTAAACCAGTTTCTACCACCGCAGAGTGAAGGGACAGACAAACTGAAACCTATCCAGGTAGGTGGACAGATTGTTTAAAAGATAGTGAGAGATCAACCCACCCCACCGCAACAGCTAACAAATGCAAGCCCGTTGCAATGCAGCATGCAGTCTCACTACGTAATGCAATTATACAATTATTGAAACAGTTTGTAGCCCGACCCACATCAACGCCCTTCACCTTGCTCCTAACGAAATAGTTTAGATAAGGTTCAGCAACGTCGCGTAGACCCACGAGCCGAGGACAAACAGGTCATCAGAGGAATGTCACTTCCAGGACTGCAGCAGTCGGATTAGCTTCACGCAAGTGCCAGATTCGTACTGCAGCGCCAGAAATATGCACCCCGCTTCCAGTCTCCACACAACGCCCAATTAGCACCCTGCAATGTCATCGGAAAGTGCAGATAAGTAGGGGGAGCTGGTGAAGGTCGCTCCCGGGCGAAACTTCGCCTGGTTGAAGAAGGATCCAATTAAAGGGGCACCACTTTGTCTTAGGCGCCAGTTCTCAATAGTTTCCGAGAAAATGACGAAGTTTTAATTTACGTCGTTAGTTTGTTCGCACCGCGCAGGACTAAAGCAACAGAGGCGAAACTGTGTGCTCTGTGTTCAGATCCAATCATATGTTTTCTTTTTCAAAAATGTTCAAATGTGTGTGAAATTTTATGGGACTAAGCTGCTAAGGTCATCAGTCCCTAAGCTTACACACTACTTAACCTAAATTATCCTAAGGACAAACACACACACCCATGCCCGAAGGAGAACACGAACCTCCGCCGGGATCAGCCGCACAGTCCATGACTGCAGCGCCTAAGACCGCTCGGCTAATCCCGCGCGGCTTTTCTTTTTCTTTTGTTGTCGCTGGAGTTCGTAACATCAAGGGCACAAATATTTTGGTGAGGTTGAGAAATGAAATGGGAGTACTGATTACAGAAAGCAGCTTCTCAAATTTTATTAAAACTGTATTTTATCATTGCTAATCTTATACAACCGTATACAATTAGCAGGATCTGAGAATGAAAAATGTATTAATGCTAGTATTTCATTGTTTGATGTGATTTTTTGTTTACTTTTGCAGTTCAAGAGAACCAGTGCATTGCGCATGGTGATATAGATCATAAAAATATTCTTAAAAATATAAGTGTATATAAATATTAGAAAAGCATAAAAATTCAGAACAGCACGAGCAACGTGTGAAGACACATACGCCACAGTCACATTTTTAGAGTGAATATTTTTAAGACAAACACATATGTGAACGTTGCTGTATACCTCACACTCTGGCGATAATTTCAAGGCAAATCAAGCATATGAACGCACTTCTGTACGTTATTGACTCGTAGTGTTAGCAGAGCTATTCCTTCCTATACGCTGGTCTGGTTTTCGATAAAATTGGAAAGCCGTCGTGTTCTTTAAAAGTAATTCCGCCAGCTATACGCCGTTCTGTCAGTCCTACGATGTCTACGTTTGATGGTGGGTGAAGAATGAAATTCACCCATTACAGAAGCGCCCTGTTTTCATTGGACAGCTGAGCAGGGATCACAAAAAGAAGCAAAAAAATTAATAAAAAAAACATACTTGGATCCTTAACCAACTGCAGACTCCAGATTTCGAGAAAATGCGTTTGCATGCTTGGTTTGTCGCGAAATTGTCACCGGAATACGAAGTATTTAGCAACGTTAACAAGGTTGCTTATCCTAAATTTATTCATTCTACGAGGGACGTTTGAAAAGTCCGTGCAAAGTCCGAGAGATGGAACCACCGGCGCGTATTGAGGTCATGTTTAGTTAGTAGCATCTTTGGAAAGAACGCACGCGCATCATTATTTGTCTATTTCTTTGTATTTGGCATTCGTGTGAATCAAGGAAGTCGCGTGACTGTCAAAAATGGACGAGAAATAATTCGTGTGGTTATTAAACATTACTTTATGAAAGGCAAAGCGCCTCAGGAGACTAAAGAGAAGCTTGATAAACATTAAGGTGTCTTTGCACCTTCGATTAGAACAGTTTATAAGTGGTTTCAAAATTTTCGGAGTGGCCGTATGAGCGCAAGTGATACTGAACGTTCTGGACGCCCTGTGGAAGATACTACTCCCGAAACGATTGATAAAGTCTATTTATATGGTGATGGATGACAGAAGAGTTAAGGTGCGGATGGGCATCTCGAATGAACGGGTACATAATATTTTACATAAAAATTTGGACATGAGAAAGCTATCTGCAAGATGGGTTCCGCGATTGCTCACGCTTGACCGAAAACGGAATCGTGTGAAGTGCTGCAAGGATGGATTGCAGCTCTTCAGGAAGAATCCGCAGGACTTCAAGCGTCGTTTCGTCACTGTGGATGAAACATGGATACACTACTATACTCCTGAGAACAAACAACAATCTAAACAATGGGTTACCAAGGGAGAATATGCACCAAAAAAGGCGAAGACCATTCCTTCGGCCAGAAAGGTTATGGAGACTGTCTTTTGGGATTTGCAACGGATAATTCTCATCGACTATCTGGAAAAGGGTAAAACTATTACAGGTGCATATTATTCATCGTTATTGGACCATTTGAAAACCGAGCTACAAGAAAAACGCCGGCGACTGGACCACAAAAAAGTTCTTTCCCATCACGGCAATGCACCAGCACACACCCCAGCAGTTGTGGTCGCAAAATTTATGGAAACAGGATTCCAACGCGTTTCACATTCCCCCCCCCCCTTCCCCCCCCCCCCCCCCCCCCCCCCCCCGTTCTCCAGACTTGGCTCCCTCAGACTACTATGTGTTCCCCAATTTGAAGAAATGGCTGTCGGGACAAAGATTTTATTCAAACGAGGAGGTGATTGCAGCAACTAATCGCTATTTTGCAAACTTGGACAATTCGTATTATTCGGAACAAATTAGAACAGCGTTGGACGAAGTGGATAAGTCTAAAAGGAGACTATGTCTAAAAATAAAAAAGGTTTACTCCACACACTTAAGTAGTTTTTATTTTTGCACGGACTTTTCAAAGGCTCTTCTTACAAATGTGACTGTGGCATATGCGCCTTCGCACGTTGCTCGCGGTCCTTTAAGTATTTCTGTGATTATGTCTCAGCCTCGGAAATGCATTGGTTCCCTTGAAGGATAAAAGTACAAAAATCACAGCAACCAATGAAACACTAACATTTATATGTTTTTCATTGTTAATTACTGATGATTATATAAGGTTATATAAGATTAGGGCTCATAGAGCCTATTTTAATAAGAACTCAAATGCTTATCTCTTTTACCAACAGTCCTACTGTATTTCTCAAAGTCACAAAAAATACTAGTGCCATTGATGTTACATGCTCCCCCGAAAACAAAAGAAAAAGGAAACGTATGATCGGAATTGAACATGGAGCACGAAATTTAGAAATCGTGCTCTTCGCCATTAAGCTACCGCCTCGCTTTCTTCATTACCTCGCGCACAAACTAACGAAGTATATTAAATTTTCGTCATTTTCTCTCAAGTTATTGAAAATTGGAGCCTAAGAAAAATTAGGTGTCCCAATAATTGCATCCTTCTTCCATCAGGCGAAGTTTTCCCTGTGACAGAGAGCGACCTCCGATGACATTCCAGGGTGCCAGTTGGGCGTTGTGCGGAGACTGGAAGCGGGGTGCATGTTTCCGGCTCAGCTGTACGAATTTGGAACTTGCGTGAAGCTAATCCGACTGCTACAAAGCTGACGGTACCGTTGAACCGACGGCTTGTTTGTCCTCGCTTGTGGGTCAAGGCGAGGTTGGTGAACCTTATCTAAACTATTTCGTTAGTAGCAAGAAGAGTGGCGTTGATATGGGTGCCACTATAACTTGTTCCAGTAATTGTATAATTGCATCACTTCGTGAAACTGCACGCTGCTTCGCACAGGGATCTCGAGCTGTCGTAGTATATGTCTAAAACAAGTCGATGGTATCTTCAGTGACGCGTATTTGGCATTTGTTAGTTGTGTAGGGGAGATTTCGAAACAGGAATACTTACGGAAGCAAAAATTTAGGTTTGATATCTTAATGTTTAATTTGTTTCATCATCATCGTTTCATCTTCGTTGTTCGACTTTTTCTAGTTATTCCGCAGTCATGTAAAGAGCTAGATATCAAGTCTCCGTGTCTATTTGTCCTTCTGATTTTGCCCTATTTATGCGACGCACGACTGTTAGTGCACACTTCCATCAAGACACTATCTGATGTGATGTCTACATCTACATCTACATGGATACTCTGCAAATCACATTTAAGTGCCTGGCAGAGGGTTCATCGAACCACCTTCGCAATTCTCCATTATTCCAATCTCGTATAGCGCGCGCAAAGAATTAACACCTATATCTTTCCGTACGAGCTCTGATTTCCCTAATTTTATGGTGGTGATCATTCCTCCCTATGTAGGTCGGTGTCAAGAAAATATTTTCGTATTCGGAGGAGAAAGTTGGTGAGTGGAATTTCGTGAGAAGATACCGTCGCAACGAAAAACGCCTTTCTTTTAATGATGTCCAACCCAAACCCTGTACCATTTCAGTTACACTCTCTTCCAAATTTCGCTCCCTTTCTTTGAACTTTTACGATGTACTCCGTCAGTCCTATCTGGTAAGAATCCCACACCGAGCACCAGTATTCTAAAAGAGGACGGACAAGCGTAGTGTAGGCAGTCTCCTTAGCAGGTCTGTTACATTTTCTAAGTGTCCTGCCAATAAAACGTAGTCTTTGGTTAGCCTTCCCCACAACGTTTTCTGTGTGTTCCTTCCAATTTAAGTTGTTCGTAATTGTAATACCTAGGTATTTAGTTGAATTTACGGCCTTTACATTAGACTGATTTATTGTGTAACCTAAGTTTAACGAGTTCCTTTTAGCACTCATGTGGATGACCTCACACTTATCGTTGTTTAAGATCAACTGCCACTTTTCGCACCATTCCGTATTTCTTCTAAATCGTTTCGCAGTTTGTTTTGATCTTCTGATGACTTTATTAGTAGATAAACGACAGCGTCATCTGCAAACAACCGAAGACGGCTGCTAAAATTGTCTCCCAAATCGTTTATACAGATAAGGTACAGCAAAGGGCCTGTAACACTACCTTGCGGAACGCCAGAAATCACTTCTGTTTTACTCGATGACTTTCTATCAGTTACCACGAACAGTGACCTCTCTGACTGAAAATCACAAATCCATTCACATAACTGAGACGATATTCTATAAGCACGCAATTTCACTATTAGCCAACTGAGTGGTACAGTGTCAAAAAAATGGCTCTGAGCACCATGGGACCCAACTGTTGAGGTCATCAGTCCCCTAGAACTTGGAATTACTTAAACCTAACTAACCTAAGGACATCACACACATCCATGCCCGAGGCAGGATTCGAACCTGCGACCGTAGCGGTCGCGCGGTTCCAGACTGTAGCGCCTAGAACCACTCGGCCACTCCGGCCGGCTACAGTGTCAAAAGCCTTCCGGAAATCCACAAATACGGGATCGATCTGAAATCCCTTGTCAATAGCACTGAGCACTTCTTGCCGCTAACATACTTCATATAGTACCAGAACCTCTTTGGATTTTCTGCCAGGTTTCGAGACAAAGTTTCGTTTTGGAAACTGTTATAAGCATCTCGCATTGAAGTCCACGCTAAATTTCGAACTTCTGTAAGATCGCCAATCTTGTGGATTTTGCTTCTGTTCAAATTTGGCACGTTTGTTTCGTTGTTTTTGTGCAAGTGTTCTAACACGTTTTGTGTACCAAGGAGGATCAGCTCCGTCGTTTCCTAATTGATTTGGTATAAATCTCTCAATTGCTGCCGATACTACTTCTTGGAATTTAAGACACATCTGGTCTATATTTGGAATGAATGGAGATTGTCTCTCAGGAAGGCGTCAAGTGAATTTTTAGCTGCTTTTTTGAATAGGTATATTTTTCGCTTCTTTTTCGGGGATTTGGGGATTACAATATTCAGTCTTGTTATGACAGTCCTGTGCTCACTAATCCCTGAATCGGTTTTGATGCTAGTTATTGACTCAGGATTATTTGTTGCTAAGAGGTCAAGTGTGTTTTCACAACCGTTTACTATTCACGTGGGCTCATGAACTAACTGCTCGAAATAATTTTTAAAGAATGCGTTTAGCACAATTTCGGATGATATTTTATGCTTATTTCCGGATTTAAACATGTATTTTCGCCAACATATCGAGGGTAAATTAAAGTCACCACCAACTATTATCGTATGAGTCGGGTACGTGTTTGAAATCAAACTCAAGTTTTCTTTGAACCTTTCAGCAACTGTATCATCTGAATTGGGAGGTAGGTAAAAGGATCCAATTATTATTTTATTCCGGTTGCCAACAATGACCTCTGCCCATACTAACTCACAGGAAGTATCTACGTCAATTTTTCGACAAGGTAAACTACTTCTGACAGCAATAAACACGCCACCGCCAACCGTGTTAACCTATCTTTGCGGAACACCGTTAGGTTCTTCGCAAAAATTTCGGCTGAGCTTATATCCGGCTTACTCTCATTCCATACTCTGTACTCATTACATTATTCATTCCATTCAGCTGATCATGTAGTTCTTCTTCACCTCCACTCACAGTAGCAATATCATCAGCGAATCTTACCTTCGATATACTTTCACCTTGAATTTATATCCACTCCTGAACCTATATTTCATTTCCACCATGTCTTCTTCGCTGCAGAGATTGAACAGTAGGTGCGAAAGAGTACATCCCTGTGTTACATTCTTTTTAATCCGAGCCTTTCGTTCTTAGTCGTCCACTCTCATTATTCCCTCTTGGCTCTTGTACACGCTGTATACTACCCGTCTCTCCCTATAGCTTACCAATATTTTTCTCAGTATTTCGAACATCTTTCACCATTTTATATTGTCGAACGCTTTTTCCAGGTCGACAAGTCCTATGAACGTTTCTTGATTTTTCTTTAATATTGCTTCCATTATCAACAGCATCTTTACGATTGCTTCTCTGGTGCCTTTACTATTCCTAAAGCCAAACTGGTCGTCATCTAACACATCCTCAGTTTTCTTTCCCGTCATAATAAGTCGGGACAAAAAAAGTACAGGTACTTTAAAACTCTGCACGTTGTTTTGAAGCCAGCGGGTGGGGCCGGCCGCCATCTTGGATCCCCCAAAACATTAGCAGACGAGTGTTTACAATTGCTTCTTGTTCGTTATTTCTGTCGTGTGCACGCGATATTCGTGTTATATAGAAAATGTTACACTGTTTGAGTGAACAACAAAGCATAAGGAACACAACTTCAAACGTTTTTCTGGTCTTAAATGCGCATTCGATACAGTAATACGACACGAAAATATGACGCTTCTGGCCTCAGTACTGTAATTCCTTTTTGTTTATACACTTCGAATAACCGAGAAGAGAAGTATGTGCTATGAAAAGCGCGCTTTCGTAATTCATTTCTACTCACTTTCATTGTGTTTGTGTCGATAATTGATAAAGTCAGAACTGCAAAAGCAATGATTGATAGTTTAGAGGCACCGATTTGTATTCGTTGTGTTTTCAAGTCAAATGCAAATTTTAAATGTTCCAGTTTGCAAGAAACCTACCTCGTTTCCTTTGGTGTCCCATAGATGTAAGCAGGGATGATATAAACAAGCCAGCTGTCATGTCAACAAAGTGAAAGATTCGTTAAATTACGAAGGAAAAGAATTGAATTTAAGATTGTCAGGCCCATTGTAGTTTACACATCTGCTTTGTTTTTAAATTGTACCTACCAAACGACATTCAGTGAGGCAAATAACAGCAGTTTACAGGGTAACACGACAGCACAGTGATTAATGTAATGATCTAAATAGCCTGGACTTAGATAGGGAACTTTGCTTTATCAAATATGTAACTCTTTATGTACTTACAATTTAACCACTGTAACAGGTGTTCTACACATTTTACTGAAGATTTAAGTAACTAAATGTAGTTACATCACTTTTATATTAAATTCTTGCATTTTAAAACATTAGTCCCCATTTCCAGGATATTTCTTGCCAGGACTTTTCGGTTACTTGGGAATAACCAAACAATGAAAACCAAGTGTATTGCTCACATCCAGAGAGCTCTTCACGTTGGATTGATACGAAAGTCAAATCACAGAAATAAGACCATACTGTAAAACTTTATAGTGCACCAGAATTTCAACTGTATATAAGAAAATAGCGCTTAAATAAGCCCACTTACGAATGAAATGTGATTTGTTTAAAGTTTAGACTACAATCAGAACGATTAGTACACCCGTAAAAGACGCAAGCCGGCATTTTTTATTAAAACACTTCACGACTACACGGAATCAAACCACCAGAAGCGAATGTTCTGGGGTAGCTAACATGGCGGATCTTCATTTGGGTCGGCTTCAAGTTTGTGACGTCATGACAACTCCTCTTATTTTGATCTCCATGCTTTAAAAGGATTCAACGTCATCGACAGGTACTAAATATCCGCGTGACCCACACGTCTGCCTGTATGACAGAAAGCAAACACGTGCATCCAATGATTTGCTAGCTCCTCTGACGCACTGCGCCTAACTTTAGCGTGCGAATTCGGACAACGAACGGTACGGCAAGTTTACGCAAAATACTGTGGCGTGCGCCCGCCCTTCGTAATGGACTTTCACGGAACTGGGCTCACGGCGGACGGCGCTAAACACAGGCTGGTTAGCGCTATTCGCAGCCTGCCTGCGAGCGGTACGGCGACGCTTGTACCTTTCACGACCGAAGCCCGATATAGTCGAACCTCGTGACACAAAACAGTAGGAGATATCTCAAGAAAACTTTGCTGCACACATCGAAATTCTGGTTCAGTTATTTTTCTTCATGCTAATAAGGGCAATAAGGCAAGGGCAATTACAAAAGATTCTTTACTTTACGTGACACTTAGAGCCAATACTGTATCTCACACAATGGATCTCACCTCTGATTCTCCCTCTATTTGCCACGTTCGTGACTAATTTCCTTCACAGTTTGCGCCAGTAAGAGGACAAACTATGTTTTGGCACATTTTGTTAGTGCAGTTTGCCTACATGAGGGGCAGGTATGCACTCAGGAGCTAACCTACTGTTCTCCTTTCATTGACCGAGGTGTGGCCGAGGGGTTCTAGGCGCTACAGTCTGGAACCGCGCGACCGCTACGGTCGCAGGTTCGAATGCTACCTCGGGCATGGATGTGTGTGATGTCCTTAAGTTAGTTAGGTTTAAGTAGTTCTAAGTTCTAGGGGACTGATGACCTCAGATGTTAAGTCCCATAGTGCTCAGAGCCATTTGAACCATTTGAACTGGTTTTCCATGTCACCTCCATTTCCTTAAACTACTGTACCGCCTTTTATACCGAATTGAGTAATCAGTTGTGTCCTCCCACCATTTTCCGGTACATTTTTCGAATTTCACATGCTTTGAACGCCATTTATGACACATTATTCTTTGTCACCCACCCCCTAAAATTATTATACTGCGTTTTACATAAAAATTATGCAAATTAATGTAGTGTTCTGCACATAACCTGCTGTTCTGCTCCAAGTCACTCACTCACACACACCCTCCCATTAACTACTGTACCGCTAGCACCACATTCATATACAAAATTTTTGCAAATTAATTCAATCGATATTCTTCACATGTACAGTGAAAGGGTCCTGTAGCCACCTTTCATTAGTCCGGTAGCCCATTTTCATCACCATTTCTCCTTCTTTTCCTCGTTTCTCTATTCTCTTTACTCTCATAGTAGTGTGATTGAATGAATGTGGTTGTGTGTCACGTTGCTAGACGGTGGCGTAGTCTGCCGCCGGTACGGGAAGCGTCCACAGCTGTGCTCCAGTCGAAGAAGGGTGAGTTAGACTGACCGCGTGGCGCGTTGTTACTTGGCGAGGGGAGAGCTGTTAGCCATTGGTCTCGCTTTTCAAATTTGGAAGATTGCTTTGCCTTGTCGCAGCAAGGAATGCAAAACTTTGGCAGATTTTTCTTTTAGCAAATTCCTGTAGCAGACTTGGATCCGCCGGAAGAGCGCCACACAAAGGTGTCGATAAGAAGTGAGCACTCGCTTCTGAATGAATGTCTGTTTGCCTTCAGCTGTGCCTGTATAAGCTTTCACCTCTCTAAATATTTAGAGCCTTGCCTTCTCGTAAATTTTCCTTACTTTCTGTGTCTTTCGTCCGTGGGGAGCCCACCACGTGGTAGAACATAATAGTTGTTGGGCTACCGGCATCACTAACTGTCCGATCGCATGTTTGTTTAGAAAATGTTAACATGATTGTATGATGTGATATTGTTGGAATTTGGCACTATACCTAGAAATTGTGCCTCCACAAACCACGTGTTATCAGGAATCGTGTACATGTCTCACATCCTTAGTTTAGGAATAAATGATTTTATCTACAATTTTCTCTTGTGTTCCGAGATTATGTTTTTGCGCCTAAGCCACTCACCTCGTAGCTTTCCCATTAGCACATCCAATGCGTTTCCTTATGCACAGGTCCAGTGATTAGTCCCCTCTTGTATTTTATAACAAATGCTTTAGATTAAGTCATATTTTCAGGTGTGTTGCTGGGAGCTGATCTTATGCAGTGTTCATGCATTTTCTATTTTATTTTAAATGTTTGATTGTCGTGAACAGCGCACGGGCAATACTATTAATTACATCGCATCCGCTGTGAGCGACCTCACAACGTATGTATTTTTTGTGAGTTTTTGGTCTGTGATCAAATTAATTTATTTTCCGACTCGACCAAATCTTTGATTAGTTGTATGGTTTGAGTCGGTGGCGACCCTATTCTTCTCACGTTGATTTCATAAGCAATAAGTATTTCCATTCCCTATAATAAGGAATAACCCGTAGTAACGTGGTTAGTTACAACAGGACATTTTTTTTAAATTCACAGCATACTATTGGTCGATCAAATTGATGGAATATACACTCCTGGAAATGGAAAAAAGAACACATTGACACCGGTGTGTCAGACCCACCATACTTGCTCCGGACACTGCGAGAGGGCTGTACAAGCAATGATCACACGCACGGCACAGCGGACACACCAGGAACCGCGGTGTTGGCCATCGAATGGCGCTAGCTGCGCAGCATTTGGGCACCGCCGCCGTCAGTGTCAGCCAGTTTGCCGTGGCATACGGAGCTCCAACGCAGTCTTTAACACTGGTAGCATGCCGCGACAGCGTGGACGTGAACCGTATGTGCAGTTGACGGACTTTGAGCGAGGGCGTGTAGTGGGCATGCGGGAGGCCGGGTGGACGTACCGCCGAATTGCTCAACACGTGGGGCGTGAGGTCTTCACAGTACATCGATGTTGTCGCCAGTGGTCGGCGGAAGGTGCACGTGCCCGCCGACCTGGGACCGGACCGCAGCGACGCACGGATGCACGCCAAGACCGTAGGATCCTACGCAGTGCCGTAGGGGACCGCACCGCCACTTCCCAGCAAATTAGGGACACTGTTGCTCCTGGGGTATCGGCGAGGACCATTCGCAACCGTCTCCATGAAGCTGGGCTACGGTCCCGCACACCGTTAGGCCGTCTTCCGCTCACGCCCCAACATCGTGCAGCCCGCCTCCAGTGGTGTCGCGACAGGCGTGAATGGAGGGACGAATGGAGACGTGTCGTCTTCAGCGATGAGAGTCGCTTCTGCCTTGGTGCCAATGATGGTCGTATGCGTGTTTGGCGCCGTGCAGGTGAGCGCCACAATCAGGACTGCATACGACCGAGGCACACAGGGCCAACACCCGGCATCATGGTGTGGGGAGCGATCTCCTACACTGGCCGTACACCACTGGTGATCGTCGAGGGGACACTGAATAGTGCACGGTACATCCAAACCGTCATCGAACCCATCGTTCTACCATTCCTAGACCGGCAAGGGAACTTGCTGTTCCAACAGGACAATGCACGTCCGCATGTATCCCGTGCCACCCAACGTGCTCTAGAAGGTGTAAGTCAACTACCCTGGCCAGCAAGATCTCCGGATCTGTCCCCCATTGAGCATGTTTGGGACTGGATGAAGCGTCGTCTCACGCGGTCTGCACGTCCAGCACGAACGCTGGTCCAACTGAGGCGCCAGGTGGAAGTGGCATGGCAAGCCGTTCCACAGGACTACATCCAGCATCTCTACGATCGTCTCCATGGGAGAATAGCAGCCTGCATTGCTGTGAAAGGTGGATATACACTGTACTAGTGCCGACATTGTGCATGCTCTGTTGCCTGTGTCTATGTGCCTGTGGTTCTGTCAGTGTGATCATGTGATGTATCTGACCCCAGGAATGTGTCAATAACGTTTCCCCTTCCTGGGACAATGAATTCACGGTGTTCTTATTTCAATTTCCAGGAGTGTAGTTTAAACAAAAAATCACTAGTAAAAAAAAGCTCCAATGTGCACAGGCACCGCCCGTTGCCCCCTGTCCACTTGACCACACAAGAGGCTTCCGCACACGCCCCCACAAGTCAGGAGGCACCAACAGCCCCAATGAAGCGACACGGCTGTCAGCCACCAGGCCACATGCAGGTGCCTGTTCGGAACCCTCGAGCATGAGGCAGTGGCATCCCTTTCATACTTGACACCTGAGAAATTCCTGTCAAAATACGTGATCATGTAGGCACCATTGCTGACACTACCGGTCGGGAGGAAAGACCTATTTGCAGAACACTGATGCTCTGAGGGCGTGCGTGCGTCGAGGCTACTGCGAGCCAGCGCTGGACGCAAGCCAGTGCGAGCCGTCGCTCCCGTGCTGCTGCTGCCTACAGTGAGAAGGTGAGAGTTGGGTCTATTTTCGGATATACAGTTAGAGTTCTTCGAGTGTTATACTGACATCATAGAACTCCAAGGCGAGCTCACGCTGGTCCCATATGCGAGACACCTCTGGCAACACATGTGCTTACCGTTGCTGACTCGATACCTGAGGATTCTGACGTCACAGAATAGCACAGGGTGCATTCCACCTAGCAATCCTAATGGGACAGTGCGTCCGTCACTGAATTTACCTGTCAAACGGCTGCTGCTGCCAGTGTGGGAGCACCATCCACCATTATTTTCTGCATACGAAACTCTCAGCGGCAAAATTATTTCCCAAAGATCGCTAAATTGCACTGTCAGTTAAACCCCACAAAAGATGTCTACACACAAGACTCACAAGAATATTGGGAACCAGGAACATATTTTCCAGTGTAATTACAATTAAATATTACGACTGCTTAAACTTCACCTCCTTAATAGCACTCATCCTCAGCAAAACTAATCTCATTTGATACATGCACAGCCTTTACATACATATACATACATAATTCAACAGGAGATAGGGTTTTTTGTAAATAACAACAAAGAAGTATGGTGAATAATTGCTTTCTTGTTTACTCAGTTCACACAAATACAATATAGTTCTTGAGGTACAATATAGAATTCTTGAGGTACAAATTGACTCTGCTGTGCCAACGAAGAAATACTTTTAACTTACACGCTACAACAGTAACACTGTTAGGAAATTTTTTTTTATAAAATATATGCTAAAAATTAAAGTGGTGATACTTTCTTTACTACTACAACTAAATTCGACAGCCCAGTAGCATAGCTTTTACAATAGATCTGATGGACCCGCATGCTTGGACACTAATTTCAACAGTGCACAACAGCAAAAGAATTTTTTTTAAATAACAGTTCTGATAGAGTATGAGCTATATATATACACTTAAAAACTATTCTGACTTGGATGGCTAGTGGTAGATGAAAAATTTAAAAGCTATTCTATTTAAAACACACACATTACGTGTAGATTTATTTCCAGTATATAAATACTTTGTGCATCAACAAAACATCAACATAAAATCTTTCCTATTTTTTGGGTTTTCATTTTTTTTTGCTGTTTTCTTTCTTTCACACACATGATGTGCATATATAAAGATAAATTTTTATACTTTTTTCCGTTTTATCCTTTCTTTTCCACGCATTCTCTCTGTGATTGACATATAAATGGCTCTGAGCACTATGGGAGTTAACATCTATGGTCATCAGTCCCCTAGAACTTAGAACTACTTAAACCTAACTAACCTAAGGACATCACACACATCCATCCCCGAGGCAGGATTCGAACCTGTGACCGTAGCAGTCGCGCAGCTCCGGACTGAGCGCCTAGAACCGCTAGACCTCCGCGGCCGGCGATTGACATATACATCGTACATAAAAGCATTCCTTTCTTTTCCACAAATTCACCAAATTCTCTCTATTTCTCTATATATACAGGGTGTTCCATTGAACGTGACCAGGCCAAATATCTCACGAAATAAGCGTCAAACGAAGAAACTACAATGAACGAAACTCGTTTAGCTTGAAGAGGGAAACCAGATGGCGCTATGGTTGGCCCCATAGATGGCGCTGCCATCGCTCAAACGGATACCAACTGCGTTTTATAAAATGGGAATCCCCATTTTTTTATTACATATTCGTGTAGTACGTAAAGAAATATGAATGTTTTAGTTGGACCACTTTTTTCGCTTTGTGACAGCTGACGCTGTAATAGTCACAAACGTATGGCTCACAATTTTAGAAGAACAGTTGCTAACAGGTAGGTTTTTTAAATTGAAATACAGAACGTAGGTATGTTTGAACACTTTATTTCGATTGTTCCAATGTGATACATGTGCCTTTGTGAATTTATGATTACTGAGAATGCATCCTGTTACAGCGTGATTACCTGTAAATACCGCATTAATGCAATAAATGCTCAAAATGATGTCCGTCAACTTCAATGCATTTGGCAATACGTGTAACGGCAGGCGTTGTCGGTTGATCACGATAGCAAACTTTCCCCACAGAAAGAAATCCGGGGACGTCAGATCCGGTGAAGGGGCGGGCCACGGTATGGTGCTTCGACAACCAGTCCACCTGTTGAGATATGCTATTCAATACCGCTTCAACCGCACGCGAGCTAAGTGCCGGACATCCATCATGTTGGACGTACATCGGCATTCTGTCATGCAGTGAAACATCTTGTAGTAAATCGGTAGAACATTACTTAGGAAATCAGCATACCTTGCACCATTTAGATTGCCATCGATAAAATGGGGCCCAATTATCCTTCTCCCATAACGCCGCACCACACATTAAGCCGCCAAGGTCGCTGATGTTGCACTTGTCGCAGCCATCAAGGATTTTCCATTGCCCAAAAGCGCATATTATGCAGGTTTACGTTACCGCTGTTGGTGAATGACGCTTCGTTGCTAAACAGAACGCGTGCAAAAGATCTGTCGTCGTCCCGTAATTTCTCTTGTGGCCAGTGGCACAAATACACACGACGTTCAAAGTCGTCGCCATGCAATCCCTGGTGCATAAAAATATAGTACGGGTGCAATCGATGTTGATGTAGCATTCTCAACACCGACGTTTTTGAGATTCCCGATTCTCGCGCAATTTGACTGCTACTGATTTGCGGATTAGCCGCGACAGCAGCTAAAACACCTACTTGGGCATCATCATTTGTTGCAGGTCGTGGTTGAACACTTCCTGTTTCCTTAAATAACGTAACTATCCGGCGAACGGTCCCGACACTTGGATGATGTCGTCCAGGCTACCGAGCAGCATACATAGCACACGCCCGTTGGGCATTTTGATCACAATAGCCATACATGAACACGATATGGACCTTTTCCGCAATTGGTAAACGGTCCATTTTAACACGGGTAATGTATCACGAAGCAAATACCGTCCGCACTGGCGGAATGTTACGTGATACCATGTACTTATACGTTTGCGACTATTACAGCACCACATATCACAAAGCGAAAACAGTGGTCTATCTAAAACATTCGTATTTCGTTACGTACTACACGAATATGTAATAAAAATGGGGGTTCCTATTTTAAAAAAAAACGAAGTTGATATCCGTTTGACCTATGGCAGCGCCATCTAGCGGGCCAACCATAGCGCCATCTGGTTTCCCCCTTCAAGCTAGACGAGTTTCGTTCTTAGTAGTTTTTTCATTTGACGCTTATTTCGTGAGATATTTGGCCCGGTCACAATCAGTGGACCGCCCTGTATACACACTGATTCTGTTGGGACTGTCACAAGCCCTTAGTATCCTCTCCTAAGGTGAGCTGACCTCCAACTCTAGTAAACGGTCCTTGATATCTCAGATGCTGGTACTGGAACACAGCTGACGTTCGAGCTGGTCCCGTACATGTTCTATTGGAGACAGATCTTGGGATCTTGCTGGCCTCAGAAGTTGCGCATAAACTATTTGTGAGAAGAAAAGTAAATGCATCTACTTGTAATTACACGTAAATACACAAATACGGAAACATGGCAGCTAACCGAATGTTATTTTGAACAGGGTAGCTGCAACTGCAGCGTTTAAGATATCATCAAAAATGTAGCACTGTTGAAGATATGAATGTATCATGCCAACTGAAACGCGTCTTCGCCGGCCGCGGTGGTCTAGCAGTTCTAGGCGCTCTGTCCGGAACCGCGTGACTGCTACGGTCGCAGGTTCGAATCCTGCCTCGGGCATGGATGTGTGTGATGTTCTTAGGTTAGTTAGGTTTAAGCAGTTCTAAGTTCTAGGGGACTGATGACCACAGATGTTAAGTCCTATAGTGCTCAGAGCCATTTGAACCATTTTTTGAAACGCGTCTTCGCTTCAAAGCACACAAAAGGTGGCTGGTTTCTATATTTCTTCAATAAATGCAATCAATTGCCACGGCGCTCAGTCACATTTGTTGTGGATAAAGTGACGGTGTGCTAAGTCTAACGTACGTCACTGGCTTGAACCCACCCCTTTCTAGCGATGCCCTCTCCCTACACAATTACACAAGGGCGACCAGGCACTTCTTGCCCGGCTGCACAACTTCATAATAATCATCCGTCCAACACCAACGCCTTGTAGCAGTCTAACTGAAGTGTTGGCAGAAGAGCCAACACTGTGTTGCTAGAGGAGGCCGAAATGCACACGTTTAATTACACGCAGACTGGCGTGAGGTCTGGAACATTTAAAGGATTTGAGTCTAGCAAATAAAGTACGTAGCTGTTTGAATACTTAACTTTAACCCACAATTGATGAACATCTCTCGTTACTGTACAAGCTTCACAATATTAATTATCAAATGCTATGGCGCCTTGCTAGGTCGTAGCAAATGACGTAGCTGAAGGCTATGCAAACTATCGTCTCGGCAAATGACAGCGTATTTGTCAGTGAATCTTTCCTAGCAAAGCTGGCTGTACAACTGGGGCGAGTGCTAGGACGTCTCTCTAGACCTGCCGTGTGGTGGCGCTCGGTCTGCAATCACTGTCAGTGGCGACACGCGGGTCCGACGTATACTAACGGACCGCGGCCGATTTAAAGGCTACCACCTAGCAAGTGTGGTGTCTGGCGGTGACACCACACTAACTACACAAACGAGTTATAAGGTCCTGCAGCTAGGTTGAAACACTGACAGTACAAAGAGTAAATCACGAATATTAACAATGGGGCCTTGCCAGCTTCCATAGAAGCTATATATATATATATATATATATATATATATATATATATATATATATATATATATGTATATCAAACCAGCTCAGGTCATGAGTAACGTCAGAATGAATACACTTATAGGTCCCACGAAAACATATATAGTTTACCTATCTCAAATAAATATCATGCAGTCTCTTTCTTCTGCTAAAACTTTTAGCTAGCTAATGGCTCCACGATCTAACATAAGGCCTTGGTAATTAACTCAACCACACAGATTTGGAAAAAAAAAAAACAGAAGAAAAGTAAATTCCCAAACTTGCGTACGGGAACAAACATGTGAATTCAAATTCAAATGGTTCTAAGCACTATGGGACTTAACATCTGAGGTCATCGGCCCCTTAGAACTTAGAACTACTTAAACCTAACTAACCTAAGGACATCACACACATCCATGCCTGAGGCAGGATTCGAACCTGCGAGGATTCGAACCTGCGACCGTAGAAGCCGCGTGGTTCCGGACTGAAGCGTCTAGAACCACTCGACCACAACGGCCGTCATATGCGAATTCTTGTAAACTTTCAGTACTGGAAAAATAACATTGGTAATCACTATGTGGGGTTAACCTGCCCAACACCGAGAAAATTTTCGGGGAACTTCAGGAATATTTTCGGACTTCAAAATCATGAAACAATTTTGAACGTCACCTCAACCCCAAAGGACCAACGATCGGTCTATTCTCGACAAGAGAGCTAACAATCGTTACCCGGATTCCGAGGATTTCAACAATTCCCGGAACTGTTGAGTATTCAGCCCTTTGAGAGAATCCGTCCCGGCGTACAGTATAATTACGTTTGAACTCGAATGCAGGGACATGAATTGGTAACTGCCCTCAACTCTGGTTCGTAAGGCCTCCTGATTATAATTCTCGTCTTGTCATTGACCACTGAATGTGGTAGATTACATCATACTTGAAACAGTAGAAGAAGTCAAAGGATAAAATTCTGTTCTTCCGATAGAGCAGAAAATCCTGAGATGTTCTGGTCGTACATTACAGTATAGGAAATACTGCAACCAGCCACATGTTTTTACGAAACGATTTTATTGTACCATTACTAGTTTCGAGACTGAGCCCATCGTCAGATGGTAGCATTGACATCTTTGCAAATTTTACATTTGTTTCATGAAATATGACAAAATTTTTTTCCTAAAATATAGCAATTTTTTTGAAATTACATTCTTTTACAACTATGTATGCTCTATACATTGTACTTACTACGTGAAAAGCCCTCCAGTGCAAATAACAGGACAGAGATTACACTGGTCAATCGACTGGACTAGTACAAGATGAAGGATACATTTGTTTATATCGGTTACTGATTTGATGTGCCAAAGGACGTCAGATGTGTGAGGATACTCCGCATTTCTGGAGTTACTCCAAGAGTACTCCTTCATAGCACAGACAGTTATATACAATTAATTGAAATGTCGTGTGACTAGCGTCTCCCGTCGGGTAGACCGTTCGCCAGGTGCAAGTCTTTCGATTTGACGCCACTTCGGCGATTTCCGCGTCGATGCGGATGAAATGGTAATTAGGACAACACAACACCCAGTCCCTGAGCACAGAAAATCTCCGATCCGGACGGAAATCGAACCCGGGCCCTTAGGATTGACATTCTGTCGCGCTGACCACACTGCTACCGGGGGCAGACATACCCAGTTAGACATTTAATTATTTAAGTTTGAAATATGCTGGTATGGTCAGCGAAGAATTATCTCTCTGTCCATTAATTATTATTTCTATAATTTCGAATTCTAGGAGTTCTATGAAATTTTGGAAGTACTTTTCGGTTTTTAATTCTAGTTGATCATTCAGTTTCCAATTGGTTTTGTTGTTAATGTGGTTGTATATTTCTAATTCCCCTAAAAAATTCATCGGTATTCCTTTTTCGGCAAAACGCAATATATCTAAGTTTTCTTCGATGCTTATCTCTGTGTTTCCGTGTTGGGCCAAATGAGCAGCGAAAGTTGATTTATTTAGGTCTTTGAGCCTGAGAGCGTCCAGTCTTCACAGTATCGTGCATTGAAACTCCTACCAGTTTGGCCATTGTAAAATTTGGGAGAGACAGAACAATTTAGTTTAGAAATTGCAGGCCTGTGCTGTGCTTCAGGTTTTATATTTAAGCTGTGAATAATTTGGTCTTTCACTTTATTGTCTGTGGAAAAACTAATTTTGATAATTTTATTATGGAATAAGTTTTTGCTCAGACATATTTCACAGAGTTTTTAAATTTAGAAATTTGTGGTAAGGTCTTGTGGGACCAAACTGCTGAGGTCATCGGTCCCTAAGCTTACGCACTACTTAATCTAGCTGAAACTAACTTACGCTAAGGACAACACACACACACCCATACCCGAGGGAGGACTCGAACCTCCAACGGGGGGAGCCGCACGGACCGTGACAAGGAGCCCTTAGAATTTTGAGGAACTATTTGTGCCAGGGTGTGTTTGACCATATTCGCAATAAACTAGACTGACTGCTGAATGATAAATCAGAATTAAATTCCAATTTTAGCTCCAAAATTTATACAACTCTTACAATTTGAAATGATAGAAATAATAATTAACTGATAGAAAGAAAATTCTTCATTGGCCATTACCAGCATCTTTGAAACCTAAATAGTAACTGTATAAAATTATTTGTACTATGAAGAGGTGTTTTTGAAGTAACTCCAGATGTGTGCAGTAATTGTACACATATCACGTTCTTGGGCACATCAGATCAGCAGCCGGAGTAAACAAATGTATCCACCACCTTTTATTGGAAGGGTACAGTACCGCCCGACATTCAAAATAGGTACAACATACTTCATTATTTTTGTCAGAACAACACATTTTTTTTGTAAAATAACTCAGTTTCAATTAATACAGCGAAGCCGGATACCAGTGTGGGAAAGAATGACAATTTATTTATTTAATTGATCACATGTGCACTCCCACAAAATAAATCCCTACATCCAGTTTGGTGAGATCTGTGAAATGAATGAATGTATGGTCGTCTGCTAACCGCAGATAGTGAATGTGAATATATGATCATCTTTGAGTCGATCCTTTGGCCACCTTTGGTGGGACCAAAGAGATGAAATTTACCTGAGCTTTGAGCACCTGAAATGTGGCTGACCAATACGGTAGCAAGGTGCTCCCCCACTTCGACAGAGGTGTGAGAGAACCTGGAGAACGGCCATGTTTCAGCACTCTGCCGCTTGATCTTATGCTGTTATGACCTGTCTGAGTTGTGCTCCGTAATGACGAAAGAGTGGAGACATGGTATGCATGTGAAATATTTAAGAGTAGTTTGAAATAATAATTTCTATTTCAGAAACTTTTGTGGGGAGAATTAAATGTCAGGCGGGTAATATTAATGGGATTGTAGTAATCTTCGGAAGTGACCAACGGTCACAATGAAACCAAGTGTAGCAATAAGTTGAAATACTTTCGTGTGCTTAAGTTAAGCTGAATTACTAGCGTGTGTACAATAAGTTGAAATATTTAAGAAATAGCGTGTGTACCATAAGCTGAAATATTTAAGAAATGGCGTGTGCAGGACTTGAAATTAGAGACGAGTACTTCCACGTGGTCAGTACTGTGTGAGTCTCAATCTGTGTATGAGACAAAGGATAAAGAGAAGTACTCGTCCATGGTATCAGTTGAGGACTCGCTTGCGTGATGAATATGTTCTTAATATTACTCTGCGTGATATGATTCCGTGTGGCGCAAGATTCAAACTCTGAGAGAGAAGCAAGGTGAGTCGGCCGTCTATCCAGCAACGCCACTTGGCTTGCATTGCACAAGAAGATGTGCAAATATCTCCAGAGTTCATAGTAGGAAAGTAGAATTACAAAGTGGGGCAGTGTCGTGTGAAACTGGGATAAATATTAATTGAAGTGGGAAAGCTGAAAGTGATAATGTTGTGAGTATTCTCTGTGTAGTATGTCATATTGTAGTGTGATGTATGTCATGTAATTTGGGTATGTGTGGTTTGCATGGGAGAGTAGCAAGGTAGTTTCAAAAGATTAGTGGGTTATGCTTGTTCCTTCTGTATCACTCGATCTGGAGGAAAGTATCGTGATGATGATTGTGAGAGTCGAAGTGTGAGATATAATAAAAGATCCACCATCCTATCCAGAAAGTGCACTGTAGCGTTAAATAATTACGAGACCATAATATAGAGATTCACCAATGTAAAGCCATGCCCACTGGGCGGAATTTCTCATGTGTTATTGTTGTAGGCTATAGAATTTGTGTGTTTAGGTTAGAGAATTTATCGGAATAAATAAGATAGTGAAAAGAAAAAGATTGGTGGACTTTTCCTTCGAATTGTATGTTGTCAATTTATAATGTGTGCGCCATTCATATTCAGTGCGGTGGCCACGTGTTGACAAAAGCCGTTAAATAAAAGACAAACACAAAATGTGGTATTGCCAGTGCGTAGTGAACAGTCAGAGTTCTGTAAATTACTGATAGTCAGATGCGTGTTTCCATTGCGTATTAATCATATAGGAGGATAACTTGTAACTTAAGTGTGAGTACTTGAGTTCATGTTACTCGATAAATAAGAATGAATCCACTCGCTTGGCAGACCACTCATCTTGCAGGCCTGACTGCTTGATGCCACAGTATGAGCAAGGCATGTGGGTGCCTCTCATTATTAGTTCAGTTCATTGAACAGAATGGATCGCCGGCCGGAGTGGCCGAGCGGTTGTAGGCGCTACAGTCAGGAACCGCGCGACCACTACGGTCGCAAGTTCGAATCCTGCCTCGGGCATGGATGTGTGTGATGTCCTTAGGTTAGTTAGGTTTAAGTAGTTCTAAGTTCTAGGGGACTGATGATCTCAGAAGTTAAGTCCCATAGTGCTCAGAGACATTTGAATCATTTTTTCAGTATGTATCACAAAAGAAAATCAATCCTCTGTCGTACAATGCGTAATGGAAAATCACACAACTCCATCTTTTGGCTAAAGAGCTTCTTTCCAGGAAGTAAGTACAATTTATAGAGGATATGTAAGTGTAAAGCTATCTAATCACAAAAACTTTGTTATATTCTGGAACACAAGCATAAAACATTTTGTAAACTATGCATCACAAAAACTTTGTTATATTTTAGGACACTAATGTAAACTTACAAAGAAGTCGGAGCTACCATCTGACGATGGCCTCGAGCCGGAAGGTAGTAATGGTACAATAAAATCATTTCAAAAAAGCTTCTGATTAGCTGTAGTATTTCCTACAGTGTAAGTTACGAAAAGAGCTGCAGTGTGCCCTAACCAAAAAGGATAAAATAATTTTGGTCTCACTTCAAGTAAGAAAAGAGATTAAAGCCGCTGGCCAGTGTGGCCATGTGGTTCTAGGCACTTCAGTCTGGAACCGCGTGACGGCTATGGTCATAGGTTCGAATCCTGCCTCGGGCATGGATGTGTGTGATGTCCTTAGGTTAGTTAGGTTTATGTAGTTCTAAGTTCTAGGGGACTGATGACCTCAGATGTTAAGTCCCATAGTGCTCAGAGCCATTTCATTTGTAGATTAAAGCCATGTGTAGGACGGATGACAGAGATACGAAAAAATGGAAAATTCTAATTCCCTCAATGAGGTATATCATACAGCGATTCCTCCTTTAAATCATCGCACGACCACAGATACGTTTTATATCGATGTAAGTTGTAAGATGGCTAGAACTATGCCCCTTACATGAAGTCATTCAAGATCACCTACCTCACGTTGATCAAGCAGTAGGGCTGAACAAAAAATGACTGACAAGGTGCAATGCATCTTGTAGAGGGTATAGTATGGACGTATTGGAATAATTAATGTCGGTTGACGGTTTTAAAGTAATTCACATGACATAAAAACTTTGTGGAAATGAGTCAATTGACTGTACTCTAGTTTACCCCAGAGAAGCATTTAGAGTCGACCTTGGCCGGCTGGGGAATGGCGAAGGGAAGCAACAATAGGCAGCTTAGGGCGGCTCAAGCTCTGAGGAAGGGGTAGTGTGGCACGGCCTCCAGCTGCTTTAAGATGAGTGACAGTGAGTGGGTGGTTGACCCCGACTCCATGCTGGTGTACCGGGAATCAGATGGAGAACTTGTATGCCTGTTGATAAATGTCCGTCGTCCCGTCTTCTGTGAAACATTCGAGAAAGCCGTGCAAAGCTACGGTGGATCGGTCAACAGAGGTCAAAATATGCATGTTCGTGACTATAGCAACTTCACGCTGAATTCACGGTCCGCAGAGCCTGAAGTAAATCAAGTGAAGAGCGACAGAATGAAATATGCCGGCCTCCGATGGGAACGTAGGACCAAGGAATTTGAAGTACTCTCCTAGGAGCCAGAATTCCAGAAAAATTGTTGTTTGTGCAGACACTAGCGTTGATGGGTGGCCTGGGAGCTGGGAGGAGCAAAATATAAGAAGTTGAGAGGAAGGGAAATTTTATGGGAATTTGTTCACTTCCCAGAGCAGGCATTGGTCGGCGCTGGGAAGCGATGCATAATTAACGCGACTTGCGCTGCAATTGGCGTAAGTGATTTTGCTGGAGGGGAAACTGAGGCGAAGAGCGGACTGCGAGAAGTCTCCGTAGAGGTCTTCTGTTCCCAGCTTGCCTAGAGTTCGGACGTGGCATTCTTTACTCAGCTTGCCTGGGAAAGAGTGAGCATCTCTGCAGTTTAGGACCTAGCAAATGGACCGATTGCGCTTGGAGATAGGAAGTTTTGGTTCAGCTATATACTGAGCAAAGATAGCTAGGAGTGAATAGACATGCGCAGCCTTGCAGCACCACGAGGTCGGCCGACGTCTGCACAATGATGCCACTCCGCCATGCTGTATTCGGTGATATTGCACCATCTCCGGCCACTGATTAATTTGTTGGATCATGTCGGCAAAGTTTCCATGAGGGTTTCATGGGCCATGTATTGTAGAATTCTTCTCGCACTTCGCATTACGCTTGGGTCAGTCGATAGGAATTACTTTTGAGTTATCGCGCTTTACTCCACGCAAACGCAATTTATTACCACTGCCTGATAGGAGAGTCTTGTAATGTGATGATTGAAGGTCGGGAGTTAAAATAAATTTGTGCTAATCGACTGCATCTGTTTTCAATCAAGTAGTTGAAATCCCAAGTCAGTTTCTCAATTAATTTTATGTTCAACATTTGCATCTGGTGTTCAATAGCTGAATATAACATCAATGTGGACCCCTTTTTAATTAAAAGTGATCAATTCTGAATAAATTAATGTCAACACTGCCACCGCACTTCAATCAGGAGTCACAGGGCCATATTAATTTTTTGTGTTATCCGATATTGCGGCAGTTTTTGCACTCTCTGTTGATCTGTTAGTCAATTAGTTGGGGTGAACACACGCCAAAACCAGCTAAGTGACAGGTGGGGTGTTACAAAGTGACCACCGCTGAAGAAAAACCAACTAAAATCTCCCAAGAGAGGAGAGGGGATGGGATGTGCTGGTGGAAACTTAGACCAACTTTACGCCTGGATTAATTGTCTGTTGCAAATGGAACACAACATCATTCTTAACGAATATAAATCTTTTTATTGTAATATCAGCTTGGAGCATGCTCAAGACAAAGTTATCGAAGCATTACTGTTTATAATACACATAAATGATCTGATGGTTAACATCAGAAGCTCCATGAAGCTGTTGGCGGTTCATGTCGCTGTAGTCGTAGGGCTAGGAAATTGCAGCGAATGGCAGAAATACCAGCAGACGTTCGATGCATGGAGCAGGGATTTCCAGCTAATCCTCAGCATATACATAAGTAAAGTACTGCTCGGAAAAACGCGTCTTTGAAAACTATCACGCCCATTAAATATCTGGACTGTGTCGCTGGTCCCAGCGGAGGTTCGAGTCCTCCCTCGGGCATGGGTGTGTGTGTTTGTCCTTAGGATAATTTAGGTTAAGTAGTGTGTAAGCTTAGGGACTGATGACCTTAGCAGTTAAGTCCCATAAGATTTGACACACATTTTTTAAGTATCTGGCACTATGTGTACGAAGAGACCTGAAGTGAAAAGAACACATATGACTAAAGCAATGACACGCTGATTTGCAATGCAAATGCAAAGACTCTCGGGACGTGTACTTCACACATGAAAGAAATAGCTGACAAAACACTTGTTCGGCCAGCACACCTAGGTGACAAAAATCATGGGTTA
The DNA here is from genome assembly GCF_021461395.2 of Schistocerca americana. NCBI lineage: Eukaryota > Metazoa > Arthropoda > Insecta > Orthoptera > Acrididae > Schistocerca > Schistocerca americana. Next base: position 555,707,057 of record NC_060124.1, on the reverse strand, counting down.
GCGATATGCACATATACAGATGGCGGTAGTGTCGCGTACACAAGGTATAAAAGACTAGTGCTTTGGTGGAGCTGTCATATACTCATGCGAAAGGGTTTCCGACGGGATTATGGCTGCAATATGGGAACTAACAGAGTTTGAACCCCAAATGATGGTTGGAGCTAGACGCATGGTACATTCCATTTAGGAAATCGTTAGGGAATTCAGTATTCAGTGACCCACAGTATCAAGAGTGTGCCGAGAATACAAATTTCAGGTATTACCTCTCACCATGGACAACGCAATGGTCTTCACTTAACGACCAAGAGCAGCAGCGTTCGCATACAGTTGTCAGTACTAATAGACAAGAAGTACTGCGCGGAATAATCACAGGAATCAATGTGGGACGTATGAGGAATTTATCCATTAGGACACTGTGGCGAAATTTGGCGTTAATGGGCTACGGCAGCAGACGACCGACGAGAGTGCCTTTGCTAATAGCACGACATCACCTGCAACGCCTCTCCTGGGTTCGTGCGATAATAGGTTGGACCCTAGACGACTGGATAAACAGTGGCCTGGTCAGATGAATTCCGATTTCAGTTGGTAGGAGATGATGGTTGGGTTCGAGTGTGGTGCAGACCCCACAAAGCCATGGATGCAAGATGACAGTAAGGTTCGCCCCCATATAGGTTGGACCCTAGACAAATGGATATACAGTGGCCTGGTCAAATGAATTCCGATTTCAGGTGGTAGGAGCAGATGGTAGGGTCCGAGTGTGGTGCAGACCCCACAAAGCCACGGACGCAAGATGACGGTAAGGTTCTCCCCATGTAGGTTGGAACCTAGACGACTGGATAAACAGTGACCTGGTCAGATGAATCCCAATTTGAGTTGGTAGGAGCTGATGGTAGGGTTCGGGTGTGGTGCAGAACCCACAAAGCCATGGACGCAAGATGACAGTAAGGTTCACCCCCATATAGATATAGATTGGAACCTAGATGACTGGATAAACAGTGGCCTGGTCAGATGAGTCCCTATTTCAGGTGGTAGGAGCTGATGGTACGGTTCGAGTGTGGTGTAGACCCTACAAAGCCACAGACGCAAGATGATAGTAAGGCACAGTGCAAGCTGGTAGGGTCTCTATATAGAGTGGGCTGTACTTACATAGATTGGGCTTGGTGCTCTGGTCCAACTCTACCGATCATTGACTGGAAATGGTTATGTTCGGCTACCTGAAGACACTCTGCAGCCATTCATGAACTCGTGTTCCCAAACAAAGAGGGAATTTTTATGGATGACAATGTGCCATGTCACCGGGCCAGAATTCTTCACAACCGGTTTGAAGAGCATTCTGGAGAATTCGAGTGAATGACTTGGCCAACCAGATCGCCCGGCATGAATCCCGTCGAAAATTATGGGACATAATCTAGAGGTCATTTAGTGCACAAACTCCAGCACTGTCTCAATTATGGTCGGTTATAGAGGCAGCACGGCTTAATATTTCTGCAGGGGACTTGCAACGACTTGTTGAGTCCTTGAGACGTCGAATTGTTTAACTAAGCCAGGCAAAAGAAAGTCTGACACGATATTAGGAGGTACCTGATGACGTTTTTCACTTCAGTGTTTTTTCGTATTACTCCTAAGGCTGGGACACTTACGAGGTGTGATTCGTAGGATAATGGAGGAGATCCAAAGAAGAGCAGAGCAATTACGGACTAGTTCGCTTAATAAGCGCTAAGGCACCACGTAGACGCTTAGCCAACTCTAGTTCAGACGTGCCCAAGGTGTTGCGCATCACGATAGGCTCCCTGTTAAAATTCTTTGAGCGTACATTCCTGGAAGAGTCAACCAATATATTACTTCCTCCTAAGTATATCCTGCGAAAAGACCATGGAGGTAAACTTAAAGAGCTCGCATGGTGGCTTACTCTCTTTTGGCGCACGTTTGACCACTGGATTAGGCAAGGGGAAAGCGACTGAGTATCACGAAGTAGCTTCGGCCATACACTGTAAGGTGGGCTGCGGGGTATAAGTGTAGATGTAGACGCCGATGCAAAAGTAATTGGGAAAGCAGGTAGCCTGAAGGGTACAGTGAACTCGGAACATAACATGCAGCTCACATTGTGGTATTCGCTTTCAGTTCACTTGACAAGCATTTGGAAAGACCAAACCATCAGCTACTAAGCATAGAGCAGAGGGAGCACACCTAGCCTACACATATTTAGCGCCTCCCAGAAATTCTGCATGATGCTGTCTCTTTCGTCTCTCATAGTCAAGACCACATCCTAAGACGCAGCAGCAGGTCATACTCAAATGAATTTTAAAGCACTGTTCCTCTGCCAATAAAAATCGGATAATGACTCCTCCAAACACTCATCTATACATGCTCGGAAGTGATCGGAAACCAGAAGCAGTGGCAATAAGTGACGTGTTTCCTTTGTGGCACTCATAATGAACGCTACTGGAGCTAAATACCTTCAACATATCTGAAGAGCCTACCTCCGGTGTTATTCAATCTGTACATTGAGTAAGCAGTGCTGGAAGCCAAAGAAAAATTTGGAATGTGAATTAAAGTACAGGGAGCAGAAATAAAAACTTTAGGGTTTCGTTCAAATGGCTCTGAGCACTATGGGACTTAACATCTGAAGTCATCAGTCCCCTATAATAGAGAACTACTTAAAACTAACTAACCTTAGGACATCACACACATCCATGCCCGAGGCAGGATTCGAACCTGCGACCGACCGTAGCGGTCACGCGGTTCCGGATTGAAGCGCCAAGAACCACTCGGCCACCACGCCGGCTTTTAAGGTTTGGCGATTACAACAACTTTCTTGGAAGAGCAGTTGAACGAAATGAACAATGTCTTGAAAGGAGGACACAATATGATCATCAAGGAAAGCAAAACAAGGGTAATGCAATATAGTCAAATGGTTCAAATGGCTCTGAGCACTATGGGACTTAACATCTATGGTCATCAGTCTCCTAGAACTAAGAACTACTTAAACCTAACTAACCTGACGAAATCACACAACATCCAGTCATCACGAGGCAGAAAAAATCCCTGACCCCGCCGGGAATCGAACCCGGGAACCCGGGCGCGGGAAGCGAGAACGCTACCGCACGACCACGAGCTGCGGACTGCAATATAGTCGAAGTAAAGCAGGTGATGCTTAGGGAATTCGATTAGGTAACGAGACACTTAAACTAGTGTGCAGGTTTTGTTATTTAGGTAGCAAAATAACTGATGACATACAAAGTAGAGAGGATATAAAATTTAGACTGGCGTTTCTGAAGAAGAGAAATTTGTTTACATCGAATACAGATTTAAGGGTTATAAAGTCTTTTCTGAGATCATGTGTCTGGAGTGTAGACCTGTATGTAAGTGGAACATGGGCGATAAACAGCTTAGACAAGAAGAGAACAGAAGATTTCCAAATGAGATGCTACAGAAGAGTGCCAAAGATTAGATGAGACCTCACGCAACTAATGAGGAGGTACTGAATAGAAATGAGGAGAGAAGAAATTTGTGGAAGAAGGAATCCGTTGATAGGACACATTCAGGGACATCAAGGGATCATCAGTTTAGTATTAGAGGGCAGTGGGGAAAGGGGGGGGGGGGGGCAAAAAATCGTACAGGAAGACCAAGAAATTAATACACCAAGCAGATTTAGAAGGATGTAGGTTGCAGTAGTTATTCGCAGATGAAGCGCCTTGTACAAGACAGCGCTGCGCGGAGAGGTGTATCAAATCAGTCTTCTCACTTCAGACCACAACACATATCTGAAATAATATGAAAACTCATGTTAAATATTGCACGTGCACCTGGAGGTACACGCTGTAAAGACACTGCTATTGGCTGGAGCGTCACATAATAAACTGCTGCTTCTCAGTGATCGCCTTCTTAGATCACTATACCAATATCACACACATCTTACATATAACATTACTAAGGGAAATTAGTATGTTTAGAACCCTTGATAAAATTAGTATGCTGGTATTTAAAGAATTGTTAATTTAAAAGTGATAATTTATTTTTGATCATTACTATCCTCACTGCTGTTAAACTGCATCTGTCAATAATTTGACATGTTCAAAATATTTTAATTTTATGGATTTTATTACAGTTTTTAATTAAAAAATTTTTTTGCCTTTTGTGAGATTCTATGTATGTTCTTTATCATCAGTTTCTAAACGTAAAGGCTATAAAGTTATTACATTGAAGCGACCAGTTTTAATAGTTATAGTGAGAAATTTTCCAACTATGTGAAAAGAAAATTTGTAAAGAAATATTACATGAATACGAGCAGTATGAACAGCTCTCATTTATTTACAGATGATGAACTTGTTCACTGACAATGAAAATAATATTCTTTTACGTGTTTACTCCACAAATAAATTAATGTCATGGTGAATTAAATCACCATGACAATTTCTTCTAAGAAAATAAAACTTTGGTCTTTGTACGACAAAACCAAGCAGTGTCAGAAAAAATAGTTAAAGCGAAAGCAGAAAACAAGCAAATGGCTTCAGATATCCAGAATGAGATTTTCACTCTGCAGCGGAGTGTGCGCTGATATGAAACTTCCTGGCAGATTAAAACTGTGTGCCCGACCGAGGCTCGAACTCGGGAGCTTTGCCTTTCGCGGGCAAGTGGTCTACCAACTGAGCTACCGAAGCACGACTCACAGCCGGTACCCACAGCTTTACTTCTGGCAGTACCTCGTCTCCTACCTTCCAAACTTTACAGAAGCTCTCCTGCGAACCTTGCAGAACTAGCACTCCTGAAAGAAAGGATATTGCGGAGACATGTCAACATCTGGGAAGTACCGAAGATATAAGGCAGTTGACAAAACCCAAACACACATATAAGTTTAAAGGCAGAAGAACAGTGGGCACGCCACACAACCTGTGGCTGCTGGGAAACTGTATTGTGTAATACTCGAGACGAAGAAGATGAGCAAGAAGAGTTTTATCACTGCACAGAAGTCGTGTTTATCCCAGTTGTGAGATTAATCGCTTAAGCTTCCTGCCAACAAACAACCACAAATGCATGTGTTTCAAAGTTTGTACAAAAACATTACAAGGAACACCCTCACCAACACTTTACAGTCTATTAATATTTCTCGTTGTACCAGAAAAATTTGTCAGAGTTTTATGCACACCTAACGCTGTCACAAATACAACTTTTTAACAAGTTTAACCATTGCAAAATTTTAAAACGAAGTTTCTGTTTCGCTTAACTTATTAGTAACAAGGTTCTGTCCAATTTGCACCGCTACGTTAACAAGCTCCTATTTTCGTGGCGCTAACTAGTTTAGCGGTCGCTTCGCTGTGAGTGTCAACTTTTCCTCGATACGCAGACGTAAGCGGCGGCCCAGTGTCAAACCAAAATATAGGATACTCTTCCAGTTATAAATACTTTGCGAAAACTATGAGGTGCATGGCACACTGTACTTTCTGCTTAATATTTTAGGGCTTCGTTCCACGGGCAGAAATAGATAGAATGGTTACACGCATCTGAGCTTGCTGCATTGAACAAACTGCCACTCCCATTTCGATTAGTTCAGATGTATTTTAGGCTGGAATACTTAGTCTTTGGATGGAACTGTGCACTCATGGTACATATATTCTATCTCACGAGTTCCATGATTTATCTAGGTTCGAGCTCAACAAATAACTTGTACTACGTGAATCACTGGAAAGGTGCTAGTACGTATTACTTTTTACTGCATGACTTAATAAAGACTTTTCATATTCTATTCAAAAGTAGATATGATTTAGTTATGGTATGGTAATATGATGGGCATGGGACTATATAGCTGATGATACTGCTGTTCCACTTTAAGATGAGGAAGAACTTTAGGTTTTGTTAAATAGAATGGTCTTCTGAGGACAGAATACGGGTTGAGAGTAAACGAAAAGCAAAATAACTCATGACATACGGTGCAAACAAGGCTTTCCTTGCCAAAAGAAGAATGCCAGTATCAAACTCAGAATGTAGTTTGAGAAATACGTTCAGGAGAATGTACTTCCGAAGCTCAGCTTTCTGTAGAAGTGAAGCTTTGACTATCGGACAATCGGAAAAGAGGAGAATTGAAGCTAGTTTGAAATAAATTCGCTGAGTACGAATAGGCAGTATGTCTGTGTCAGATATGACTAATGAGGAGGTATTGAATAGAATTGGAGAGAAGAGAAATTTGTGGCACAACTTGACCAGAAGAAGGGATCGGTCGGTGGGGCGTATTCTGGGGCATCAAGGGAACACCAATTTAGTATTGGAGGGCAGCGTGGAGGGTAAAAATCGTAGAGGGAGACCAAGAGATGAATACACTAAACAGATACAGAAGGATGTAGGTTGCAGTAGGTACTGGGAGATGAAGAAGCTTGCACAGGATAGAGTAACATGGAGAGCTGCATCAAACCAGTCTCAGGACTGAAGACCACAACAACAGGTATAAATGTACTACCTATTAGTGAAATATGAAAATTTGAGCCGGATAGGGACTCGAAACCGGATTTTCCGTTTATCGTGAGATGTCGCCTTCACCACTTCGGTCATCTGTACACGCGTTCCACACCGACCAGAACTTACATAATTATGTCACGTTGTCCACATTCTTGTACCATAGTCCATGACATTCATTACTTGATCCTTTTATTATTACTCTGGGTTCACGCACAAGTGAGAATTTAATGTGTGGTGTTACAGAACAATGCTGACAATTAAGTCGACTGATAAATTTCGCCTCATATACTGCAAGGGATTGAATATGTGGAAAACAGTCATTAGAAGAAGTTACGGGGTGATTACACTACTCTTAAAGCATCAGGGAATAACTTCCATGGCTCTGAAGGGAACTGAAGAGAGACAGATGTTGGAAAATATTTGACAAATGACTGAGCACGTTGAGCGAGAAGGGTAAGCGCACTAGAGCTAGCCGTGTCGGGCCGTATCAAAAGGAATACGTCTTTTTCATTCAATTTTCGGCATTCGCGCAGTCAACCGTTGTTTCCTAATGGAAGATGCTGTCTGTCCTGCACATATCGATCGGCGGTACGCTATCTATTACGCGCTGTCTAGTAATGAGTAATATACGAGCTGGACTGATTTTATGAACTCCACGTGCCTTCTACGTCTACACCGAAACTCCGCAATCCATCTTACAAGGTTCATATTTTCCCGTTGGGTTATGTAACGAGGTTTCAAACATTGTGAATGGTGAACCGCTTTAGTTATGAATTTATGGGTATGTTTTAATTCTTTACCTTACCACATCTGGTAATCGAACCATGTAGTGTGCTGAATAAAACAATTCATGGTGGGAGAGTGTGGTGTGCGTACTGTAAGACCTTCGGTACACACACCATCAGATTATTTGACTTGTCGCGCTAACGAAGTAGGCGAATGTCAGCAATACGTCTCGTGGACTTATTGTGGAGTGTTTATCTTCTGCCGTAAGGTCAGACAGTAGAAATGCCACTTGCACGCTTAGAGTAGCAGATTGACGGTGATCGACTTTAAACAGACCTTGATTAATTTTCACACACATTTATTAAAATAATAAAAAGCATAGACATTACATAATTTGATTCTGGATGCTGTTTACAATTGACAATCTGAAGTTCCTTTGGTCTTGGTACGTTAATCTTATTCTCACATATCTCTGATACTTGACAAAGTGTCTACACATTTATCTTCATGGCTATGTACAGGAATATGATAATCTTCTTAGGTGCAGACTGAAACTTGACTATAGACTGGTACAGACTAATACAGACTGGTACAGACTGGTGCAGACAAATGCAGACTGACTATTCGGACGTCTGTTCACTCGTTATAATACCTCGCGCGTTCAGGTATCACTGCGCGAATGTGATCCGCGAGGAGAAAAGGTTCTACATTAGCAGCAATCTCATTGGCTGCGTTACATATTAATACGCGGATCGGTGGAACCAGAATTTGGTCCGTCTCTAAGGCAGCGCCATCTCGTAGTGCGGAGACGGACGAGCACTGCGCCTGCGCTGTTGTGCTTAGTGGGGCGCGCTCTAGGGGGAAAGTTGTGTACGCGCTGACTACGCGGAACTACGTACACAACAAAGAGTTTGAACACTATTTTTACTGCTGCCTGTTCTCAGGCTACCACAGACGTCACCATTCCGCCATTTCAGGATGGACACCTACATTTATGTCTCCGTGACTGTTGTTGACACTTAAGTCTTTGGCAGGGAGTTCATAGACCCGCTTTCAGACTGTTTCTCGACCGTTACATTCTTGAAGAGCACATAGAAAAAAAGAACGCTTAAATTTTTCCATGCACTGTCTTATTTCTCATATGTTATTACGACGGTCGTTTTTCCCTGTGTAGAGTAAGGATTTTCATTTCGTGAAAAGCTCATGGTGCATCGACAACAGCTTTGTTTTCATGATTACGATCCTAATTCGAAAATCATATCCGTTTTTGTCCCTCCAAGATTTCGTAATAATAATAAACGGGACGCCCTTCTTTGAACTTTTTCGATGTCTTCCGTCAGTCCTATATGATAGGGATCCCTTCTCTTCATTACACATGTTGCATCTTTTAAGTGTTCTGCGATTAACACGCCGTCTTTCGTTCGCCTTCCCCAGGTTTTCCTAGCTGCAGGCCCTAAGTATTTAGTAGAATCGACAGTTTCTAAATTTGTAAGTAATTTAACGGAATTATTCTTGTACTCCTGCGGTGGGGGGGAGGAGGGCACCTTTTATACTTAAGTGTCGATTCCCATGTTTCTTACCACGCCGATAGCTTGTTTACATCATTTTGCTATTCTCTTGCAACCATCTGCTGACTTAACTAAGCGATAAAGTTCAAGATTCATCTGCAAACATTGTAAGAGGGCTGCTCAGATTGTCTACTGCATACATTGTCCAGTCACTTTGCTACCACCTGTCAAAACCCTGAATAACCGCCGTTTGCAGCGGGAGACGTGAATGTTCAAATGGCTCTGAGCACTATGGGACTTAACTTCTGAGGTTATCAGTCCCCTAGAAATTAGAACTACTTAAACCTAACTAACCTAAGGACATCACACACATCCATGCCCTAGGCGGGTTTCGAACCTGCGACCGTAGCGGTCACTCGGCTCCAGACTGTAGCGTCTAGAACAGCACGGCCACTCCGGCCGGCGACGTGCAGGAAGAGATTGTTCAAATGGCTCTAAGCATTATGGGACTTAACATCTGAGGTCATCAGTCCCCTAAGCTTAGAACTACTTAAACCTAACTAGCCTAAGGACATCACATACATCCATGCCCTAGGCGGGATTCGAAACTTCGACCGTAGCAGCAACGCGGTTCCGGACTGAAGCGCCTAGAACCGCTCGTCCACACCGACCGGAGCAGGAAGAGTCTCAGTGAGGTTCTGGAAGGTAGCGACACACATGTGGCGCCATGTCAACTGCCGTGCCCAGCTGCAGAAGGTTTCTCGGTTGAAGATCCATGGTGCGTACAGCCTACTTATTCTCGATTGGGTTTAAAATCAGGGAGTTTGGTGGCCAAGAAAGTGTTGTGATCTCATCCTGGTGCTCTTCGAACCACGCACATACACTGAGAGCTGTGTAACGCGTTGCATTGCCCTGCTGGTAGATGCCACCGCAATGAGGGGAAAACAAACTGCATATAGAGCTGGACATGGTCGCCAGCGATAGATGCGTCCCTAAGTTGATCCGCTGTGCCTCCCATAATGACGTTATCATCCAGGGAACGTCAAGTAAACATTCTCAAGACCATAACACTCCCACATCTGGGCTGCACCTCCCGACGATTGTTGCAGGGCGTAAGCTTTCAGACGCTTCACTACGTACAGGCCAGCGACCATATGTCACCTACATCTACATCCATACTCCGCAAGTCACGTGACAGTGTGTGGCGGAGGGTACCTTGAGTACCTCTATCGGTTTTCCCTTCTATTCCAGTGTCGTATTGTTCGTGGAAAGAAGGATTGTCGGTATGCCTCTGTGTGGGCTATAATCTCTCTGATTTTATCCTCATGGTCTCTTCGCGAGATATACGTCGGAGGGAGCAGTATACTGCTTGACTCCTCGGGGAAGGTATGTTCTCGAAACTTCGACAAAAGCCCGTACCGAGCTACTGAGCGTCTCTCTCGCAGAGTCTTCCAATGGAGTTTATCTATCATCTCCGTAACGCTTTCGCGATTACTAAATGATCCTGTAACGAAACGCGCTTGTCTCAGTTGGATCTTCTCTATCTCTTTCATCCTTATCTGGTACGGATCCCACACCCGTGAGCAGTATTCGAGCAGTGGGCGAAAAAGTGTACTGTAACCTACTTCCTTTGTTTTCGGACGGCATTTTCTTAGGATTCTTGCGATGAATCTCAGCCTGGCATCTGCTTTATCGACGATTAATTTTATATGGTCATTCCATTTTAAATCACTCCTAATGCCTACTCGCAGACAATTTATGGAATTAACTGCTTGTAGTTGCTGACCTACTATATTGTAGCTACAACTGATCGACGTTAGAGTTATAGGTCTATAGTTCTGCATATCTGTTCGACGTCCCTTCTTGAAAACGGGGATGACGTGTGTCCTTTTGCAATCTTTTGGAACGGATTTGGATTGGATTGGATTGTTTGGGGGAAGAGACCAAACAGCGAGTTCATCGGTCTCATCGGATTAGGGAAGGACGGGGAAGGAAGTCGGCCGTGCTCTTTCAAAGGAACCACCCCGACATTTGCCTGGAGCGATTTAGGGAAATCACGGAAAACCTAAATCAGGATGGCCGGACGCGGGATTGAACCGTCGTCCTCCCGAATGCGAGTCCAGTGTGCTAACCACCTTTTGGAACGCTACGCTCTTCTGGAGACCTACGGTACACCGCTGCAAGAAGGGGGGCCGCGTACTCTGTGTAAAATCTAACTGGTATCCTTTGGAGTGATTTTAATTGTTTTTCTATCCCTCTGTCATCTATTTCGATATCTACCATTTTGTCATCTGTACGACAATCTAGAGAAGGAACTACAGTGCAGTCTTCCTCTGTGAAATAGCTTTGGAAAAAGACATTTAGTATTTCGAGCTTTAGTCTTGTCATCTTCTGTTTCAGTACCATTTTAGTCACAGAGTGTCTGGACATTTTGTTTTGATCCACCTACCGCTTTGACATAAGACCAAAATTTCTTAGGATTTTCTGCCAAGTCAGTACATAGAACTTTACTTTCGAATTCGTTGAACACCTCTCGCATAGACCTGCTCACACTACATTTCGCTTCGTCTAATTTTTGTTTGTCTGCAAGGCTATGGCTATGTTTATGTTTGCTGTGAAGTTCCCTTTGCTTCCGTAGCAGTCAGATGGAGGATAAAACGTGATTCATCTGAAAAGGCCACCTGCCGCCATTCAATGGACGTGAAAATTCCAGCCTTCGTCGCCGATGAATGGCAGTCAGCATTGGTGCACGAACCAGGTGCTCGCTGCGGAGGTCCATATGCAGCAGCGTTTACTGCACGGGTGTTGAGGAGGCAATTGTTGGTTCATTTGAGCGGTCAGTTGCTCAACAGTTGTACGTTTGTGCATGTTTGTCCGTCCGTTCACCCCTTTCATCTTATGGCCCGTGACGCTCCGCAACTGCCTCGGAGCTAGTTGTGGGTAGCACCATTTTGCCTCGCACAGTAGCACAGTATTCTATGGCGGCACACGACGGTTTACGAACGTAGCCATATCGGAAATGGTTCCAGCCGTGGCCCGAAAGCCGGGGATCGTACCCTTTAGGAAATCAGGTAACGACGACAACTGCAATTTTTTTCGGTGTCTCCCCCATCCTCCCCCCCTTCCCACCTTCACCGTTCCCGCCCCCCCCCCTTCACACACACACACTCTCTCTCTCTCTCTCTCTCTCTCTCTCTCTCTCTCTCTTTATGCGCCCTCCAGCTCTAGTGCTCCCACTAGCCGTCTGTTTTCAGAATAACAATAGCAGAGGACGTACAACAGTTTCTTCTGTTTCACTAGACAGCTTCCTGTCAATTACTACGAACTCTAGGGCATCCGACTGGAAATCACTAATTCAGTTTGTAAGTAGGCTGTTTAGGTTTTTATATTGGTAACGCCACGTAGCGCACTGTATGAAAATCACTGGCTGTGCTGTGTGCAGTCTGTGGCTGGTTTGCATTGTTGTTTGCTACTGTAGTGTTGGGCAGCTGGATGTGAACAGCGCGTAGTGCTGCGCAGTTGGAGGTGAGCTGCCAGCAGTGGTGGATGTGGGGAGAGAAATGGCGGAGTTCTGATAGCGGATGATCTGGGCGTGTGTCCAACAGAGACAGTAAATTTGTAAGACTGGATGCCATGAACTGCTATATATATTATGACTTTTGAACACTATTAAGGTAAATACATTGTTTGTTCCTTATCAAAATCTTTCATTTGCTAACTATGCCTATCAGTAGTTAGTCCCTTCAGTAGTTAGAATCTTTTATTTAGCTGGCAGTAATGGCGCTCGCTGTATTGCAGTAGTTCGAGTAACGAAGATTTTTGTGAGGTAAGTGATTATTTTCTGTCAGTTCACATACGACAATTTAAAAATATTAAGGTCTAAAACAATGGTGAGGTATTGAGACAAATGTTATTTTCTTCGCCCACGGAATCACGACAAAAGAGTGCACCGAAAACGAACTTTTAGAAGATATCGCAAAACGGCTAAGCACGCAGATAGAGAATTCAGTTTAGAATACCGGCGTCAAAATCCAATCAAAATTGGATGTACGGATCACAAGTTATATTTCTCGTCAGTATGAGAAATACAGTTTCGAGTAAAACGTGTTTACAGTTTTGAGTTTCATTTTTTTGTAGTTAAGTGAAACATATCTCTAGTCAGCAATCCCTGGACCATACAGCAGTGCTTTCCAGATCCAAAAGGAGATTCTTCTCCATCTTCTTCATGGCGATGGCGGTCCTCCGGGCCTCTTTGGCAGCTTCTCTAATCCGCTGCTCTGCTCACCAGTTACGCTTTTTGTCCGCTCTTGCCGGCCGTTGTGGCCGTGCGGTTCTACGCGCTTCAGTCTGGAACCGCGTGACCGCTACGGTCGCAGGTTCGAATCCTGCCTCGGGCATGGATGTGTGTGATGTCCTTAGGTTAGTTAGGTTTAAGTAGTTCTAAGTTCAGGGGACTGATGACCACAGCAGTTGCGTCCCATAGTGCTCAGAGCCATTTGAACCAATAAAGCGAACAGCGAAATAAATAAATGAAATTGGCACTAGGAAGGTTTAAACACGGCACGCCAGCTTGGCAAACCAACACCATAACCTCTTAACCACGAGGCCACTTTTGTTTTGGGCTGCTTTGTATGGCACTTCTTCACTTCTTGGTTGTGGAACGTTCACTGTTTCTATTTTGCTTTGTTTTCACAGTCCAGTACACCTTTTTCCCGTTTTCACTCTTGATCTGCGTTCAGTTTTTGACGTGCTGTCCACTGGCCCTCCTCACCCTAAATCTGAGGGGGGGTGGGGGGGTGCGATAAGGAGTTTTCCTTGTTAGTAGCGCTGTTCATTTGTCCTTGTACCATATGCAACCAAAGCAGGTGTTCGTCTTCACCACAGTCGCATTGAGAAGATGGTCAGCTCACCAGACAAAATATTACACATGCACTCAAAAGAGAACATTGCTTTTGGAGCGTTGCAGATGTTGTAGAGACTATACCATTCGGTCACGTGACCCTCCACCACTGTCACAACTCATTTTAGTGAAGCCTTGTCTATGTGTCAGTCGTTTGTATGAAATTTGGAAAGTTAGATGGATCGACGTAGAGACGTAAAAGAATGGCAAAAATGAGTTATCGCATTTAGACTTGCCCATGAGCTCACTGGGAGTGAAGTCGACCCATTTGTTGGTGCATCAACTTGGACCGTAGACGAATGTCACGACTTGCCAAAGACGATTTCAAAACCAGCAGCCATTGTTAGTGAATAGCGGTCATTCTCATTTGTCTTTTCACACGGGCACATAGAGCTCCACGTTTTCAACGAATGGGCCAAACAGTGCAGAAACTTTTTTTTTTAATTTGACCCACTCATCGATACGTTCCCAGTGATAAGTATTTATGATGAGTATACTCCCATTTTCCAAGATGACAGTTGAGTTCACAGGGTTGTAGCCACACATTGCTGCTTTGACAAACACTCAGGAACGCTATCTGCAACAGCAGGTGAAACCCAGCACTCGACATCCTCACAATTTGTTTGCTGTGCAGTATCTAATCATCACTGAAATGTATAACATCTGCAGAAACTTGTGGACTCTCTCAATCCTCAACTGAGCCCATTATGAAAGTCTGGAGCAGTACTACATGATACTATTGTTATTTCTCTTGTGGGTGCCTAATTTTACGTGCGGTGTGCTTAGCAAATTTTACTTATGCAAAGAATGTGTGTTATATGGGGTGAACCTAAATTCACACAATCGAACCCCACGGCTCGAGTCCTTATATACCGTCATGTGGCAGTTCGTGCCCAAACTGGTTGAAACGCCTGGACAGTCTGGAACTGCGTGACCGCTACAGTCGCAGGTTCGAATCCTGCCTCAGGCATGGATGTGTGTGATGTCCTTAGGTTAGTTAGGTTTAAGTAGTTCTAGGGGACTGATGACCACAGCAGTTAGGTCCCATACTGCTCAGAGCCATTGGAACCATTTTTTGAAACGCCTGGTAAAATCCGCAGGACAGAACAGGTGGTTGGAATTGTGGAAAGAGGCCAAAAATGAGCGGCTGTGAGCTACACTCGAACGTATATAACTTTATTTAGTTGCCCAAACATTACAGTGCAAATTTCCGAGCTTAACTATCGACTGAATATGTCACACAATCTTATGGCTTAAGAACACAATCTCTTAAATTTTTAAAACGGTTGAAGATCCATGATTTTAAACACAACTACAATAAATTTTCAAAAGGCAGAGAGCACAATATTTTATCCTTAAATAATATTTCAAATGAGGCTGAAGACCCAAACAATATAAGACTTGACCAGTAAGGAATTTTAATTTTAAAACCGCTGAAGGCCCATGATTTAAAAACACAACTACAATAAATTTTCAAAGGCAGAAGGCCCAAAGCTTTATCCTTAAATATTTTTTAAAAAAGGAGGCTGAAGGCCCAAACAATCGAAGACTTAGCAATAAAGAATTTTACTTTTAAAACTGCTGAAGGCCCATGATTCAACACAACTACAATAAATTTTTACAAGGCAGAAAGCGGAAGGCTTTATCCTTAAATATTTTTTTTTTTTTAATGAGGCTGAAGACCCAAACAATCTAAGATTTAATAAGTAAGGAATTTAAATTTTAAGACGACTGAAAGCCCATGATCGAAAAACGCAACTACAACAAATTTCCAAAAGACAGAAGGCCCAAAGCTTTATCCAAAAAAATATTTTAAATGAGGCTGAAGGTCCAAACGATGCAAGACTTGACAAGTACGAAACTTCCAATTTTAAAACGGCTGAAGGCCCATTATTTAAATGGCTCTGAGGCACTATGGGACTCAACTGCTGAGGTCATTAGTCCCCTAGAACGTAGAACTAGTTAAACCTAACTAACCTAAGGACATCACACACATCCATGCCCGAGGCAGGATTCGAACCTGTGACCGTAGCGGTCTCGCGGTTCCATACTGCAGCGCCAGAACCGCGCGGCCACTTCGGCCGGCCGGCCCATTATTTAAAACCCAACTAAAAGCATACATCTGCATCTATCTACATCTATACTCCGCGAGCCACCTTACGGTGTGTGGCGGAGGGTACTTATTGTACCACTATCTGATCCCCCCTTCCCTGTTCCATTCACGAATTGTGCGTGGGAAGAACGACTGCTTGTAAGTCTCCGTATTTGCTCTAATTTCTCGGATCTTTTCGTTGTGATCATTACGCGAGATATATGTGGGCGGTAGTAATATGTTGCCCATCTCTTCCCGGAATGTGCTCTCTCGTAATTTCGATAATAAACCTCTCCGTATTGCGTAACGCCTTTCTTGAAGTGTCCGCCACTGGAGCTTGTTCAGCATCTCCGTAACGCTCTCGCGCTGACTAAATGTCCCCATGACGAATCGCGCTGCTTTTCGCTGGATCATGTCTATCTCTTCTATTAATCCAACCTGGTAAGGGTCCCATACTGATGAGCAATACTCAAGAATCGGACGAACAAGCGTTTTGTAAGCTACTTCTTTCGTCGATGAGTCACATTTTCTTAGAATTCTTCCTATGAATCTCAACCTGGCGCCTGCTTTTCCCACTATTTGTTTTATGTCATCATTCCACTTCAGGTCGCTCCGGATAGTAACTCCTAAGTATTTTACGGTCGTTACCGCTTCCAATGATTTACCACCTATGGCATAATCGTACTGGAATGGATTTCTGACCCTATGTATGCGCATTATATTACATTTATCTACGTTTAGGGAAAGCTGCCAGCTGTCGCACCATGCATTAATCCTCTGCAGGTCCTCCTGGAGTACGTACGAGTCTTCTGATGTTGCTACTTTCTTGTAGACAACCGTGTCATCTGCAAATAGCCTCACGGAGCTACCGATGTTGTCAACTAAGTCATTTATGTATATTGTAAACAATAAAGGTCCTATCACGCTTCCCTGCTGTACTCCCGAAATTACCTCTACATCTGCAGATTTTGAACCGTTAAGAATGACATGTTGTGTTCTTTCTTCTAGGAAATCCTGAATCCAATCACAAACCTGGTCCGATATTCCGTAAGCTCGTATTTTTTTCACTAAACGTAAGTGCGGAACCGTATCAAATGCCTTCCTGAAGTCCAGGAATACGGCATCAATCTGCTCGCCAGTGTCTACGGCACTGTGAATTTCTTGGGCAAATAGGGCGAGCTGAGTTTCACATGATCTCTGTTTGCGGAATCCATGTTGGTTATGATGAAGGAGATTTGTATTATCTAAGAACGTCATAATACGAGAACACAAAACATGTTCCATTATTCTACAACAGATTGACGTAAGCGAAATAGGCCTATAATTATTCGCATCTGATTTATGACCCTTCTTGAAAATGGGAACGACCTGCGCTTTCTTCCAGTCGCTAGGTACTTTACGTTCTTCCAGCGATCTACGATAAATTGCTGATAGAAAGGGGGCAAGTTCTTTAGCATAATCACTGTAGAATCTTAAGGGTATCTCGTCTGGTCCGGATGCTTTTCCGCTACTAAGTGATAGCAGTTGTTTTTCAATTCCGATATCGTTTATTTCAATATTTTCCATTTTGGCGTCCGTGCGACGGCTGAAGTCAGGGACCGTGTTACGATTTTCCGCAGTGAAACAGTTTCGGAACACTGAATTCAGTATTTCTGCCTTTCTTCGGTCGTCCTCTGTTTCGGTGCCATCGTGGTCAACGAGTGACTGAATAGGGGATTTAGATCCGCTTACCGATTTTACATATGACCAAAACTTTTTAGGGTTCTTGTTTAGATTGTTTGCCAATGTTTTATGTTCGAATTCGTTGAATGCTTCTCTCATTGCTCTCTTTACGCTCTTTTTCGCTTCGTTCAGCTTTTCCTTATCAGCTATGATTCGACTACTCTTAAACCTATGATGAAGCTTTCTTTGTTTCCGTAGTACCTTTCGTACATGACTGTTATACCACGGTGGATCTTTCCCCTCGCTTTGGACCTTAGTCGGTACGAACTTATCTAAGGCGTACTGGACGATGTTTCTGAATTTTTTCCATTTTTGTTCCACATCCTCTTCCTCAGAAATGAACGTTTGATGGTGGTCACTCAGATATTCTGCGATTTGTGCCCTATCACCCTTGTTAAGCAAATATATTTTCCTTCCTTTCTTGGCATTTCTTATTACACTTGTAGTCATTGATGCAACCACTGACTTATGATCACTGATACCCTCTTCTACATTCACGGAGTAGAAAAGTTCCGGTCTATTTGTTGCTATGAGGTCTAAAACGTTAGCTTCACGAGTTGGTTCTCTAACTATCTGCTCGAAGTAATTCTCGGACAAGGCAGTCAGGATAATGTCACAAGAGTCTCTGTCCCTGGCTCCAGTTCTGATTGTGTGACTATCCCATTCTATACCTGGTAGATTGAAGTCTCCCCCTATTACAATAGTATGATCACGAAACTTCTTCACGACGTTCTGCAGGTTCTCTCTGAGGCGCTCAACTACTACGGTTGCTGATGCAGGTGGTCTATAGAAGCATCCGACTATCATATCTGACCCACCTTTGATAAACTTAACCCAGATTATTTCACATTCGCATTCGCTAATAACTTCACTGGATATTATTGAATTCTTTACTGCTATAAATACTCCTCCACCATTGGCGTTTATCCTATCCTTGCGGTATATATTCCATTCTGTGTCTAGGATTTCGTTACTGTTCACTTCCGGTTTTAACCAACTTTCCGTTCCTTATACTATATGCGCACTATTTCCTTCAATAAGAGATACTAATTCAGGAACATTGCCCTGGATACTCCTGCAGTTTACCAATATTACGTTAACTTTTCCTGTTTTTGGTCTCTGAGGACGGACGTTCTTTATCAACGATGATAATGTCCTCTCTGGTAAGCCGTCAGGTATTTTATCGTTTCGCCAAAGGGGGGGTCCCTCTAACCTAAAAAACCCCCGTGTGCACGCCACACATACTCTGCTACCCTAGTAGCTGCTTCCGGTGTGTAGTGCACGCCTGACCTGTCTAGGGGGGCCCTACAGTTCTCCACCCAATAACGGAGGCCGATGACTTTGCAACCATTATAGTCGCAGAGTCGTCTGAGCCTCTGGTTTAGACCCTCCACACGGCTCCAAACCAGAGGACCGCGATCGACTCTGGGCACTATGCTGCAGATATTAAGCTCAGCTTGCACTCCGCGTGCGATGCTGGTTGTCTTCACCAAATCAGCCAGCCGCCGGAAGGAACCAAGGATGGCCTCAGAACCCAAGCGGCAGGCGTCATTCGTTCCGACATGTGCTACTATCTGCAGCCGGTCACACCCAGTGCGTTCAATAGCTGCCGGAAGGGCCTCCTCCACATTACGGACGAGACCCCCCGGCAAGCACACCGAGTGCACACTGGCATTCTTCCCCGACCTACCCGCTATTTTCCTGAGGGGCTCCATAACCCGCCTAACGTTGGAGCTCCCTATAACTAATAGGCCCGCCCTCTGTGACTGTCGGGACCTTGCCGGAGAATCGGCCACTGGCCCAACAGGCGAGGCATCCTGTGGTGGCTCGGAAACGATGTCATCACCACTAGGAAGCACCCCGTACCTGTTGGAAAGGGGTAAGGCAGCTGCCACGCGGCCAGATCCCACCTTTGCCTTTCGGCCAGGCACGCGCGAGCCCACCACTGTCCGCCATTCACCCTGGAGTGATGGCTGACCGGTAAGATGCTCACTGCCGGAAGACGCAGCGACATCAGGGGTTCCATGTGATTCCAAGGCCACCGAAGTAGGCATAGGTCTCACCACAGTTGCCCCAAAGCCACTACGAGCCGACGCCTGCGCCTCGAGCTCGATGAGCCTAACAGACAAAGCCTCCACCTGCCCCCGAAGAGTGGCCAATTCTCCTTGCGTCCGCTCACAACAACCACAGTCCCTACACATGACTATGTTTACCCTACTCTATACGGTGACAAATTCCCAAGATAATCTTCTGATGAGCTACTCTGATAATCAAGAAACACTCACTGAAATACGAGACGCGAAAACTACGCTAGGTTTTCCCAGAAAAACTATTTAAAAGCTAAGCGCAGCAAATAAGTACAAAAACGCTTTATACAAACAGTACTCGCTGCTGCTGGTGCTCTCGCTCTGGCTGTCACAAGACAACTGCTGATTCAAGTGACTAGTGGCTAACGGCCGCGAAACAAACAAAAGACGGTTTTAGGGCGCTTTCTGTTCTAAACGATCAAGAAAACACTAAGAAATCTAACACGAAAACTACGTAAAGTTTTATCAAGAACTGTTAGTTACTATGCAGAGCAGATAAACACAAATAGAATCCCTTCCTTAGTGGATGGTCGTAAACAAAATGCAAAATTCAAACCATCGGCTATGGGCCATTAAAAGACACAAACACCAATAAGAAAAGGCAGTACAACCACCGGCGCTCAGAAATTTCCAGGGGTCAGTCTGCACTTGAAATATTAACGTTCACTTAGGGGGGACAGGTAGTCGGCCCAACTATATCCGATCCGCCAGCAACCCATCCAAGAGACAGTTAACGGCCCCACCGACAAGACGACTTTCTTTCCACCCGACCAGTACACAAGGAACTCCAATGCCAAAACGTAAAAGGCGTAGACACCCACAACCAAGTATGTATAAACTGTCAACACTGTGAGGAAAGGACACTGCCTGAATTTTACGTCTGCGGCCAGGGCATGTAACCAGAATGCTAACGGGCACAAGGCAGAAAATTTCGCTGGAGCACTTGGACTTCAAATAACCAAAATACAGTTAAACTTCACCGGATGGTTGCCAAACTTTTGGCAACTCGAACACTCGCTGTTGCTCACGGGAATACCTCGAAGAGCCAACCGTGAAAACCAACGGCACATTGTGAACAGACTGGCTTCGGTAATTAAATCACCACTCAACTTTGATGTCCTGGGTCGGTGAGCCACGAACCTCGTAGTAATCGGAACAGCTCCCACACACTCCAACACTGCGTAGAGACCACCAGCGGGCCCAGCCCACTGCGCCGCAAGGAGATTTCCTGACGGATCCACACCAACCGACCGACTGCCGCACACCGGCTAGCCGGAAACAATAAACACCAGACCAAAGATAGTACAAGGTGCGAATATCGATACACACAACTGCTGCCACACACAGAAAGAGGAATAACCACGGCATAACCGCAATAACCGCAGGAAACCAAATGCAGAGTAACAGTCAAGGTTTAAACCGACGCATAAGCCGGGGCCAGCACAGCTCGCTGGTGTAACCTATTTTATAATGTAATATTTACATCCCAGTAGTCAGTATAGTCCATTACGTAAAGCTGCATGGAAACTGCAGACAGTGCTCACTACTTCCAATGATAGCACAGCAGACTACTTCTGTTTCTCCTTCCCTTTCATTATGGTGATGTGAACCTCTTATTTTCAGCAGCCTTGGGAGCTTTCCTTAGGTGGCACACGAGAGGGAAGTTAACTTAGAAGGACCAGTGTGTCATAAACTGAACTGATTCAATGCTGAAAGCAGATCCACATACCAGGAGTGTAGGTATGAATGTCAAGATGCTATAAGGAATCCTTTCTAGCGAAATAAAGATCCGAAAGCCAGGGGAAGCACTCAGAACTTGAGACGGTGAGAACAACCATTGTTCACGGCCGCACCAGGAAGGAATTTTCGTTCAAATCCGAGAAAGAAGGCTCTGATTAGCCCACAATAATTAATTCGGTACAGGGTACGTTTTCCCTCACATGCCTACGTGCAAATGTTTTGGTTGCCTCGTGGTGGAAAGCTGTCACGTAGTCGGAGAGATTTTCTACCTTCGCCTGTGCACCACAACGTTACTGATTAACCACGACAAAATTCTTAGAAGTAGGAATTTGTTAAAATTGTTTATAAAATTATTATTGGTTGTAACTAGAAAAGTCTGCTGGAATTGGTTGGCGAGATATCTACGCTGGCAGAACTAATTATGTTTCAGGGAATCAAGCCAGGAAACACGAATGCTGAGAGACGTGTTGCATGCCAACTTTGTATAGGGCAATTTCCAAAGTCCCAGAGGAAAACTATCTCGTTACGTTACGGCATGTCGACACGAGGTGGCCTCACTGTAAACATTTCGCCACGAAGACCGGGTCAGAGTTATACACAAAGTCGCCGTTTCCGGAGAGCGAGGCAGCAAACTGTAGCAGAATGTGATGGATCAGAGCAGCCAAACAGGGTCACGTCACCTTTGTTATGTGACGAAAGAAAAACTATGGTGGATTCAATACACGGTGCCAAGACCTTTTGCGATCCAGTTCTATAGCATAAAAATATCATTAAGTCAGCAAAAGGAAAACCGCTGATACCTTCTTAATAGCAAACCCTATGAAGTCATGACAAATGACGTTGGATGAACTTCGCTGCATAAATACCCCAAAAGTTTGGCTGGTAAGGCAGTCGCTCAGACAGATCGATGGTGTACATGGCGGTTGCACTCGATTCCCTGATAGCAGAGAAGTGACATCTGGCACAGGTCGGTTGTAAATTGCCTGCATGTTACGGACAGCAATAGCTGCTACTGAGAGAGATGGCTACCTCACCATAATCGCCAGTCGCAGAGTTTAACCCTACGGTCTGTCGCAGATGGGAGGACCTGGAGATCTTTCCTTCCCACCAGGATGAGGACACCAGCATTCCTGACATTCCGGCGGACCGAATAGGGCCTGTCTGGAAGGCAGGCCAGTATTGTTGAACTTCACAGCTAGACGGCAACCTTCGCTGATACGAGGGATGATGAAGAAGGGTGGTGAGCGGGAGGGGACAGAGCACCTCCAAAGCCGGTCTGTGTGAGTTCAATGACCGTTCAATACATGCGCTGCCATCACTCACTGAGAAGGGGAGGCCGCCAATTGTGAAATTCAGATTCGATTCATACTGCGCATAATAAAAGCTCATTGCCAGAGGTGTAATGTGGCAAAGCACCAAGATGCACTTCTCAGCCGTTGTCGAGAAAATCGACAGTTAAAAGAAACCGTTGCGGTGAAATACTCTCTACGATTAATGATTTTCTACAGCGTCATAGCGCAGTAAGCGCTGGGGTTCGTAATCCGAAGGTCGCAGCATCGAATCTCGCGCCTTGCAATATTTTTTTATTATTAGTTTTTTGCAATTCAAATATATATATATATATATATATATATATATATATATATATATATATATATATATACAAAAACTATTAATGAATTGCTTATGCATGTTGGTGAAGGCGGATCGCTCTCCAATTGTACCGCCTCCATTTTTCGGTTTGTTTAACAGGGTGTACCAAAGCTCTCACGTCCACACTGATTTTCGACGTTGTTGCAAGTTGCGCTAGGGACCGCATCTACCTTCTTTCGAAGTTAGCAGGCAACTAAGCTGTTATGGGGCGGCTCGTTTCGGCCCATTCAACATCTGTCCTTCAAGTGAAACGAGCGAGTAACGGAGTTTATATTTCAAACCCGCCAACAACAACAAGTTTGTGTCCGTGGGGTCTCCATTCTAATTCGAACGTTTGACTTACGCTATACGTATTCGTTTCTACGTCTTCCGTTAACCATACGTGGTTAACATTATGAAGACAATTAATAACATTTGTGAAATACAACTTTGTTTGCGGAAAACATAATGATGTTCGAAGTCGCCAGTT
Organism: Schistocerca americana; assembly: GCF_021461395.2. NCBI lineage: Eukaryota > Metazoa > Arthropoda > Insecta > Orthoptera > Acrididae > Schistocerca > Schistocerca americana. The sequence goes on along the minus strand of NC_060124.1, from coordinate 555,683,710 downwards.
TTTCCACGACAAACGACTTTCAACAACTTATTATATGCATAATTGTTGCAACTGATTGCCGGGAATTATATATACATATATATATATATATATGAATTACAAAAAACAAATACTAAAAAAATGCGTTGCATTGGACGAGATTCGATCCGGCGACCTTCGGATTACGAACCCGAGCGCTTACCGCTGCACCACCAGGATGTAGAAAATTACTACTCGTAGAGAGTATTTCACCGCAACGGTTTCTTTTAACTGTCGATTTTCTCGACAACGGCTGAGAAGTGCATCTTGGTGCTTTGCCACATTACACCTCTGGCCATGAGCTTTTATTATGCGCAGTATGAATCGAATCTGAATTTCACAATTGGCGGCCTCCCCTTGTGAGCCACCTCAAAGTGGCGAACCGCCAGTGCAGCAGCCGGCGGGAAAGAAGTGTGCGGTGTCGGCTGCCTTGAGTGGCGAGAAGGCCGATTACGAGCCCATTCCCCAGCGGGCAGCGACAGACGGTGTCGTCCGCGAGCCAAGACGGTACCTGTATTTTTATGGAAATAAATTACTAATTCTGAATCTTGTTTCACTGTGCCTACCGGCCACCCAAGTTCACTACCATCCTTCAGAGGAAACCTGGCAAGGAGTGAACGGTAAGAGACAGAACCAACTCTACTTACGTCCTCCCAACAGCCGCCTCTTGCAGACCAAAGAACCGTACGTGCTCTTGTGAGATGAACGAGTACACTTGCCACAGGCACATTGAAGAGTAGACTTTCTCCAGGTCATTGCACAGTACTGCAGAGATGGATGTCAACGACTCAGAATTCCCAGCCACTAATACAAATTGTCTTCCACACTCTCTCCGTCTAAGAGTGGTAAGCATGAGTCAGCAATGCAATCACTGATCCGAAGAAGATGTGAAGGGAGTTAGTTTACATCAGAGTTTAACTGCCCAGTTTTAACATACACAGCCAGCTAGTTACAAATGGTTCAAATGGCTCTGAGCACTATGGGACTTAACATCTATGGTCATCAGTCCCCTAGAGCTTAGAACTACTTAAACCTAACTAACCTAAGGACATCACACAGCACCCAGTCATCCCGAGGCAGAGAAAATCCCTGACCCCGCCGGGAATCGAACCCGGGAACCCGGGCGCGGGAAGCGAGGACGCTACAGCACGACCACGAGCTGCGGACAAAGCTAGTTACACCCATCATGCACTTTGGTGAATCTGTTGGTGCCCCTACTTGCCTTCCCAGGGTGCTTTCTTCAAATTAGTAATCACATTGGCAGCCATTACCCTATATTCACAATATAGTTTCACATTATGCTTTCATGAGTCCACCCACGTACGCCAAATACAACGATCTGTCTGTTTATTAAATGTTTATATGCTCAGATAATAAATCAAATAGTTACAGTGAGTGCTTTTCTGCTTTTGTAGTTAGATGAGTGCCTTCATTATTATATCCCCCTGTGTTGTGGTACCCATACTTTCATGCTTAATAAGGTCACACCTAAATGGAAATGAGCGTACGGCATCGTTGGCCGGGAGGCTCCGTCCGCGGAAGTTTGGCCTCCAAGTGCAAGTCTTATTTCAGTCGATGCCACATTGGGCGACTTGCGCGCCGGTGATGAGGTGGAAATGATGATGAGGACAACACAACAACCAGTCCACGAGCGGAGAAAATCTCCAACCCAGCCGGGAATCGAATCCGGGTCCGTTGTACAGGAGGCAAGCATGTTACCACCCATCTAAGCAGGCAGACGGGTCATCAATAAGATGTTATGTTTTGCGTGACACCATTTCTCTTAAATTTGCTTGATCTTATAAGGAGCTTACATTCCTTTTAGGTCACTGGGAGTCGGACTTACAGCATCTCATTGATACGCTAAACAACTCAATCGACACATGACAGGACTGAAAGCATAAAAATATTTCGCAGCTGCGCTTGCCATTAACGAGATATCATTTTCAATGCTATGTTAATGTGTTTTCTTATTGTGCTCTTCAAATTGTGCTTTTCTGTGTTGTCGTGTGAAATATTGTGACAATAATGGCGTGTGAAAAACGTAATACTAGGCTCCAAAGTAAACTGAGAAATGACAGTGAAAACGAAAGCAGTGTGTTAGCGCCGCAGAGTAATGAATTAACAGACATTCAAAGTAGTAATTTGGTAATTGTGCATAGGGAAATGGAGCGGGCGGCAAACAATGGTGTAGACAGTGAAACAATTAGTGAACAGGGAAGCATTATCGATCGATCGGTCGGCAACAGCCCGCCTTAGGAATCGGGAATGACAGGACACAAGTTTGCAACTACTGCAGATTCAGGTTTTGGGTCCTCACCGTTTTCTCAAATAAGTCAAGACACATTTTCTGCTTGTCAAAATGTGAATGTTGCCGGTGCAACTTCACTGCCGAAAAGCACTGAGGAACATGTTTCAGACACCAGTGCATTGTTATTACAGTTAATGCAACAAATGGGACAAAGGCTACAAAAGTTAGACACAATGGAACAAAATCTTCAAAAATTAGACACCACACTTGAACAAACACGTGAAGATTTAACTACTGAGTTACATAAAATCGAATCGAAATGTCAAAAAGTCTGTAATGACGTAAAAACACAAATTTGTGAGCATTTCCAGCCTATTTTTTCGCGTCATGAAAATGCATTACAGAATCACGAAGCAGCCATAAAGGAACTGCAAACTATAGTTCATGAAAATCACGACACCTTGCAAGTTAAAATTGACTCAGTTGCATCTACCGATTCGGTTACGCAACTTGCAAAAACTCAGGAAAACTTAAAGGACACAATAGATACTCTGAAAATTGATTCAGAAAGACACATGGAGGAAATTAGTTCATTATCAGAGAAAGTAGTTGAACTTTCGGATCAGCTAAATAATTTATCTACGAAGGTAGATGATAATCTGAGTGACACAAAACCGGTAGTCTTTAATGACACAGACGAGTGCGAACAAATTAGGAAATTCAAACAAAATCAGAATCAAATTAATACGCAACACCAGAGAGAAATCCGGGAAGTACAAGATCAGTTGACACAGGTAATACAGGAATTACATATTTTAGAGGACACTCGCGCTCCAATAGGGGAAGAGGGACATAGAAATACGGAACAGCCACAAAATAATAACACAGGCCACTTCGGAGATTATGAAAGAAATTGACAGGGTACACTGAATTTTGAGATGGAACCGCCGAAACGATGTAACAATGACCGACATGGGACTCGGCGACATGATGATTTTGACTATAAGCTGTTCATTACTACACGTAAATTCAAAACTCCGCCATCTCTCTCCCCACATCCACCATTGATGGCGGCTCACCTCCAACTGCGCAACGCTACGCGCTGTTCACATCCAGCTGCCGCTGCCCAACACTACAATGGCAGACAACAATGCAAACTAGCCACAGACTGCACACAGCACAGCCAGTGATTTTCATACAGAGCGCTACGTAACGTTGCCAATAAGAAAACAAACAGCCTACTTACATATTGAGTTCAGGTAAAACATTTAATTTTTTATATTCAAATCCTTATCCGTCCAATAATGCTGTAGCATACACTGTTACTTAAACGTTACACATCCTATAACTCAGCTATGTCACATTTTCGTGAACGGTGGTAAAAAAAAATCTGTTGTAACACGGAAATAAATACACGGTAAATGATAACAGCCAAATAGTTGCACGATAACGATTTATTAAAATCCTTGACCACGGTTTCGGTATATCTAAATATACCTTCATCACAAGTAAAGTACACCTGTTTTCAGGATTTTAAATGAGATGTCCATGTATTTCGAAACAGCCTTTGAAACATGCGCAGGTACATATTTCAAGATTTTAAACATGGCTGAAACAGCAGCTGTTGAATTTCTTCACGGTAAATGATAACAGCCAAACAGTTACAGGATAAAGATTTATTAAAATCCTTGACCACGGTTTCGGTATACCTAAATATACCTTCATTAGAAGTAAAATACACCTGTTTTCAGGATTTTAAGAAATCTTTATCCTGCAACTGTTTGGCTGTTATCATTTACAGTGGAGAATTTCAACAGTTGCTGTTTAAAATCTGGAAATAGCTACAGTACTTATCAATGTGGCGATGTTAAACATTCGGTAAGAGCAGCCGGTTGTAACTCTTTAAACACACTATCAGAGACAGCATGTCTTTCACAAAACATATATTAGTCTTCAAAGCAGCTGCCCAACCTCTCTGCATCTCCAAACATTTAACGACTCGCACGGTCACGTTTCTCAGACCTGTCCACAGCTTAGCTGCGAGCACAGTTACAAAGAGAAACCTGGAAGCGAGCTGCCAGTTCTCCGACATTCAGTGTTGCAGTACAATAAATGTAGCAGGGTTTGCTAGTTAGCTATCTGTGAAGTGGGGTGCTAAACTTACTAGCGATATGGATGGACAAGAAAATGTTAAGCAAGATACAAGGGGCGAGGCAAAAGTTCACATTTGTATAGCAACGTACTTTCGTAAATCAATACGGGAACGTTGTCCGACGACAAGGTTCCGGTAGCACACGTTCCAACATCAGGCTATGCGGTTTTGCCGCCTCGCCAAAACAGACCACCAATCTGACGGCGCTGCTGGGGTGGGTACGCAACGTAGCGCGACTCCGATTCAGGTATATAAGCACCGACATGTAGGCAAGTTCCGAAACGTGAACTGCGACGTTATTAGCAAATGCGTCCAAACAGGACCAACATTCTGTTATTCTTTTCTTGGCTGCCGAAGGACAAACACTGGTAGACATCCACTGGTGTATGGAGAATGTGTTTGCTGCAGCATGTCTCTCGAAAACCATCGCTGTGGAATTGTGCGCCAAGTGATTCTGGTGCCACCTTACTGCAAACGTCACAACGCTGATGTTGCGCCATCGAGAGTGGGAGTCAGTGGGGCACCCGCCCTGTGGTCCTGGTCCCTCCCCATACGATTACCGCGTTTCCGGTCGCTCAAAGAAGGCCTTGATGGGTCTATGATTTCCAGGATGTACAGCAGGCAGTTACGGCATTTTTCACGCAGCAAACGCGTATATTCAACTTGGTGCACCAGTGGGATGGTTACTTCAGTGCTCAAGACGATTTTGCCTGGTTGACACACCGATTATGGACTGTATGTCCTTGGAACGAAATCTTCTTGGCGCCCTTATACTTTGTACTAATCGATAGCATAGACTGGGGGGAAGGGGGGGGGTACACTAGAAAATGGGTCCGAATGTACACACATAAATTAAGGATAATGCTGATATATGGTGAAACAACGCTCTGGTGGGCGGTTTGCGGGCTTAAATCAACTCGGGGTGTGACCATGCGGGGCATTTGCCCTGCGGTCGTCGCACGATGGCGCTGGTAGCAGTCGATATACGCAGAGATGTGTTGGTGCATGTGAGAGTACGGTGCATATGTTTTCAGACGAGCTAATGGTGGCTGTGTGTTAAGAATAGCTCAAAGAACAGATATTTAGTTCGTTATGAGGGGTGACTGGAGGCAGGTCAAACACAGCAGGTCGTAGCACGGGCACTCCGTGTGCCACAAAGTGTGATCTCAAGATTGTGGCAACGTAATGATTATAAGAATCCGCCTCGATTGCAAATACAAACCGGATGTTGACCTAGGTTTCGGCGCTGATCGCAATAAACTGCAAACCGCCTAAAGAGGCATGGTGCAACATGAATACAGAAGGCCCAAAAGGGCAAAAGGCTATCATAAAATGTAAAATGACCGGTACGTGTGTACCATGTCAATAGCTGTACTTGGTTCGAACGTCAGGAGCGTACTTCGTCACCCCAGCCAACGTTCAGTGGGCCGCGGGCTCTCAGGTAAACTGACGCGCTGCAATGTTTTCTAAAAGTTCTCATTATGGCAACTATTCCAGCAGACAGGAAACGTGTCCAGGCACTACAGTACGGGACGTCCACAGTGTACAACACCACAAGAAGACCGATATCTCACCATCAGTGCCCGCAGAGGGCCACCGAATATTGCAGGTAGCCTCGCTCGGGACCTTACCGCAGCCATTGGAACAGTTGTCTCCAGACACACAGTCTACAGACGGCTGAACAGACATGTTTTATTCACCCGGAGACCTGCAAGGTGCATTCCACTGACCCCTGGTCACAGGAGAGCCTGTAAAGCCTGGTGTCAAGAACACAGTACATGGTCATTGGAACAGTGGTCCCAGGTTATGTTCACGGATGAGTCCAGGTATAGTCAGAACAGTGATTCTCGCTGGGTTTTCATCTGGCGTGAACCAGGAACCAGATACCAACCCCTTAATGTCCTTGAAAGGGACCTGTATGGATGTCATGGTTTAGTGGGGGATTATGATTGGTGCATGTACACCCCTGCATGTCTTTGACAGGTCAGGTCAGGTGTATCGGGACGTCATTTTGCACCAGTATGTCCGCCTTTTCAGGGGTGCAGTGGGTCCCACCTTCCTCCTGATGGGTGATAACGCACGGCCCCACCAAGCTGCCATCGTGGAGGAGTACCCTGAAACAGAAGATATCAGGCGAATGGAGTGGCCTGCCTGTTCTCCAGACCTAAACCCAATCGAGCACGTCTGGGATGCTCTCGGTCGACGTATCGCTGCACGTCTTCAAACCCCTAGGACACTTCAGGAGCTCCGACAGGCACTGGTGCAAGAATGGGAGGCTATGCCCCAGCAGCTGCTCGACCACCTGATCGAGAGTATGCAAACCCGTTGTACGCGCAGGAAACAGTGGCGTTTTGTAGCACATGTGTTCCGGGACGGTTTTCTCCACTTATCACCAATACCGTGGACTTACAGATCTGTGTCGTGTGTGTTTCCTGTGTGCCTATACTGTTAGCGCCAGTTTTGTGTAGTGCCACGTTGTGAGGCACCACATTCTGCAGTTATCCTTAATTTATGAGCATGAGTGTAGTTGGTGAAGTAGTCTCAAATAGTGTACCGTGGTTGCAGGGGAACTTCTTTTTGCTTTGGGGGAGGAATACAACTTAAGAACAGGGATTTAATTCCGACAATGGACCCGACAGCATAGAGGGGTGCAGGTCGTGTAAGAGAAAGGAGTAAACGTTTAAAAGCAAAATGCGTCGTTAAAAGTGGGATAATAAAAACGGTTATACTCTCTTTTTTGTGTAATATTAATCAGTTGCACGAGTTTTCATACAAGATCCGCTGTAATTGCCGTGTAGGAGTTTCGAAGCTAGATGACACACGACACAGCCCAATATCGGAAAATAAAAAAATAATACTTAGACCGAGTATCGAATTCGAGCACTGTAGCACAATGAACTAACTTAGCAGCACGACCTATGAGTATTGAAACAGGATGTTTATTGTACCCGTGATCAGTGTTGCCAAACTGCCTTTGTAGACGTATATTTTCTGCAGAAAATATGCATTGGTCGAAATTTTATCAGAGACATGTCTGTACTGTTGATATGCAAGGAATCGCCTGTGGCGCCCGAATATTTTTATAATTTTTTATCAATCTGATCAGCATGTCAAGCAACAGGTTGGTGAGCCAACTAAAGTCCTCTTCTAGAAGACATCAGTGGAGATTTACCTTTGTGACAATATAACAGCTTCCGCGTCACTGAGCATTGCTTCTTTCACTACTTCCCCGTCGCTGAAAGGTTTTTTTAAATGTTGTTTCTCGCTATAAGATAACAAACTGTTGAAATGTCATTATCAGGTAACTATTTCGCTGAGCTGGCTTTGTAAGTAAACTTTGCTGCAATATTAATTTAGATTTTAAGTCTGAAACTCTATGTTTTCGTAATTGGGTTTAAACACGAAAGTCATTTGATTTGATCCAGGAAAATATGCAACAAGAAATAAACACAGTGAAGAAGATTGCAGTTGCCAATGGTTACAATGCTTCCATGGTTGACACAATCTTAGACAAAGTGAAGAGAAACCCAGGTACAAACTGCACCACAAAAGAAAAAGAGAAAAACAAATATATATCTAGCATTCCATACATAGGCAATGTATCACAGAAGACTGCAAATATTTTCAAAAATCACTGAGTAAAAATTGGGTTTTCTACATCCAATAAACTACACCAAAAACTAATACATGATATAAAGTGTAATCATGATCCATATTCAGACTCTGGAATATACAAGATAACATGCCAGGAATGCTCCAAGTTCTACGTAGGACAAACGGGCCGAAATATCAACACCAGATACACAGAGCACATTAGAGCATACACACACAACAAACACACTACATCAGCAATAGCAACACACATACATAATAGAGGACATCCATTTGGAAAAATAGAGCAAAATGTCAAAGTACTCCACCGACTAAATAAAGGACATAAAATGGATTTGCTTGAAGAACTGGAGATATATTCACATTATAGAAAATATGAAGATAAAATATTAAATGAAAAACTTGAAAGTGAATCAGTGAATTTCTTCAGATGTTTCGATAATATACTTAAATAAAAATAGTAGAACATATAAATAAGCACAATTGTAAAATCAGTATAAATAATTCATGAGCCAAACTGTTAAGATAAATAACCTCTGTACAAAAGCATATCATAATCTGTGGAAGACCTATAATGTTATCTCTGTGAACTACCTGTAAGAAGATCTTTGTAAATGTTTTGTTTATATAAGATATTTTCGATGTGTAAAGTGTACAAGTTGTGTGTGATGTTAAGTGTGTGTGAGACTCTACACAAATGGACCATTAGAAAACTGTAAGTACAAATTGTTCTCAAACTTTAGCCATTAACCTCACAGAAAGAATTGATACCCAACTAAAAATCGCGTTTCTTATATATTACAGTAAAAGCCAATAAAATGAAGCAGACTCACACACACTGACAACATCAAAAGAAATGGCTTAACACACATCAAAGAAACGCACTTGAAAATGAGAATTATTTCTCGAAACGCGTCGTGCGAATAGTAAAATAAAAAAATCGTGACTGGTAGCAGAAGATTTATTATTTATAAACAAACCTATTATTACGAAAGTCATTATTAAAGTTTGCGTGACTTGTCAAGAAATTACCTTCTGCATTAGTTTTTTGCGAACAGTCGCACTACTGCTGCACAATAAACACACGGTGTTCACCTCTGAACACAACGAACGAATTCGACAAAACAATATTGCTCCCCCAGTCACTGTCAAAAGTGTAAGTCGTTTGCCGTTCAACCACATTTTATTAAGAAAAGTCAATTACGCACGAGACGCATAACTGAACGTACACTCACAAGTTCTCAAGTTATACTAGATAGCGCCAAAAACATCGCACAGGAAGAAGCTATCGGTGAAAACAACCATGTTCAAAGCGAAGTTATTGTTTACATCAAAGCTTTGTTGAAATTAAAGTGACACTACTTCCATTTCCCAGCAACCGAGGACTAATACTTGTTCAGAGAAATAATGTGTACAAAAAACAGTTTTGTTCTAACATTTGATTTAAGATTAGTAATCGTCGGAATAGAAATTCGCCTAAGGACTTATACACGACCTCCGTAATGGCTTCCAAGGAATCCACGAAACCAACACGTTCGTGAAGATAATTTGAGACTTTTCTCTGTCATCGCTTCCACGCCAGTTGTCTACGGGCAAACAGCGAGCACGTGAGCAGTCTTCACGACAATAGTTCAGCGTGCTATTGTTTTAGGGGCGCCTGGGCCTTTTCGCTGGTGTTTGTACTTGGCAGTCACAGATCCGCGTGCGAGGAAGGTTTGCATTTCCTTAGCCGTGCGTCTTAAATCCTGTTCTGTGACTACTGTGGTGAAATACCTTCCATGTTCTCAAGCACGGAACATTCCATAAGGCAAGTCACTAGCACACGATGGTAATTCAACAAGTAATGCCCCACATTTTTTTTTAAAAAAAGCCATTAATATACATAGACAAACGTCCTGGTTGGTGGTTCACATTTCATGTTCGTCGTGTGCGCCGGTGAAGTTTGGAACCGCTCTGGCAGATGGCAGAGCCGTAGTACAGCGTCAAAATGGCGTCTATATACGATTCACGTTACAAGCAGCGTGCTATTATCGAAGCTGTGCAGAAAAAGAAACCACGGTGAACATCCATAAACGTTTGTGTGCAGCGTATGGCGATGCTGCAGTTGATAGGAGTGCAGCTGGGCGATGGGCAAATAAAGTTACAGCCTCAGGAAATGCAGAAACAGAGGTCCATGATCAGCCACGCTCGGGACGTCCTGTCACAGCCACTGCTCCAGGCATGCTGAATCGTGCGTATGCCATTATTCGTGCCGACCTTCGCATCACAACTCGACAACTGGCTCTACAGTTGCCGGTCGGCAATGGAAATGCGTCTGCAATGATCGAGGTTCGCGGATGTTCAAAGAGCTGTTCACGATGGGTTCCGCGGATGCTCACAACGGACCGCAAGATTCAAAGAACGGCCATTTCATCTGAATTGTTGGAGAGTTTTGAGACCGATGGGGAGGCCTTTCTGTCACACTTTGCAGATGACGAGAGTGTCAGTCATGCAGTGAATACATGGCTACACCTACAGGACAAGAGCTTTTACCAGCAGGGAAAACATGCTCTCCGCGTACGGCCATAGAACGTGGTGGAGACTATGTAGAAAAATAGGACATGGACAAGACGTTTTGATGTATATTGTCACCAAATTCTGACTCTTAGCAACAAATATGTTCTGAGAAAAAAAATGTGGAGCATTGCTTATTGAGTGACCCTTGTATGTAAAGCAGTCTCCTACTCGATTGTTTATTTGAACACCGCAGCGCTATATCCATTGTCAAAAAGGAGGTGGTACGATGCAGCTATCTTCTGATTTTGAACTGATGTACATCGCGAGTTACAGGTCAGTGGCGAGGGGGGGGGGGGGGGGGGCAATCTACATTTTAACATCGACTCCTAGCCACGATCGACGTTTCTCACATTAACATATAACACGCGCAGAGGTGAAAGAGGCGGTGACAGAAAAATACTTGGCTCGATGTAGAATTGAACCTGAAACTTGTTGATCAGCAGTCCGAATCAGGCCACGTTTACACACATGTATATAATGGTGAAGCACCCGCTAGTCCAGGCGGAGGTTCGAGTCCTCCCTCGGGCGTGGCTGTGTGTGTTTGTGCTTAGAATAATTTAGGTTAAGTAGTGTGTAAGCTTAGAGACTGAAGTCCCATAACATTCCGTACATATTTGAACATTTTTGTGAAGCACCCAGGAGACACGGTGGGATATCAGTGTAATTTCGTATGACACATACCATCAGCGGTATGTATGTGATTGGAGTTGCAATACTCTGTGACTAGTTAAACGATAACCAAATTACATTAATGCTGTTCACGTTCATTGTTGTTACTAGGCCTGATAGGACACGTAAGGGGCCGTGAACAGCGTCAGGTGTGGAATGATCCTGTGAAGGACACAGAGACACCGTGTGTTCTGCACCTGACGGATGAGCCGTGGCAGCTTTCCCGTAGTGTGTCGATATCACTACTCTTATGATCTTTGACTAACATGTTGCCGTTGAAGCGCAGCGCCCTCTGGCGCGGCGACTCCGGGCGTGCTGGCCGGTTTCGTGGACAGTATGAGCTGAGGAACGAAGCTGTAACGAGCTTTCTGTGGGGCCTCTTCGCCGTGATGTTTGCTATTGGCAGGCCACCAATATTGGAGTCATGTTTCCTATTGTAAGTTATTGAGTACCGACGTAGCTTGCGCTGTGATTTATCAGAAGGACACAGAGCTGTCCGGACAGTGTTCACTGTCATTTTTATCTGCATTCCTTCTGCTTGCTTTTGAAAATAAAGTCCTCTGGAAGGTATTTGGACCAATCTATGAGGGAGGAGAATGGCGACGAAGAAAGAACAGGGAGCTATACGATGAACCAGATGTAGTTGCAGAAGACAAGAAGACTAAAATGGGCCGGCCACGTATATAGAAGAGAGCAGGGATCTTTACTGACAAGGGGAGGCCGCCAATTGTGAAATTCAGATTCGATTCATATTGCGCATAATAAAAGCTCATGGCCAGAGGTGTAATGTGGCAAAGCACCAACATGCACTTCTCAGCCGTTGTCGAGAAAATCGACAGTTAAAAGAAACCGTTGCGGTGAAATACTCTCTACGATTAATGATTTTTCTACAGCGTCATAGCGCAGCGGTAAGCGCTGGGGTTCGTAATCCGAAGGTCGCCGGATCGAATCTCGAGCCATGCAATATTTTTTTTTATTATTAGTTTTTTGCAATTCAAATACATATATATATATATATATATATATATATATATATATATATATATATATTAATGAATTGCTTATGCATGTTGGTGAAGGCGGATCGCTCTCCAATTGTACCGCCTCCATTTTTCCGTTTGTTTAACAGGGTGTACCAAAGCTGTCCCGTCCGCACTGATTTTCGACGATGTTATAAGTTGCGCTAGGGACCGCATCTTTCGAAGTTAGCAGGCAACTACGCTGTTATGGGGCGCCTCGTTTCGGCCCATTCAACATCTGTCCCTCAAGTGTAACGAGCGAGTAACGGAGTTTATATTTCATACCTGCCACAGCAAGTTTGTGTTCGTGGGGTCTCTATTCTAATTCGAACGTTTGACTTACGCTATACGTATTCGTTTCTACGTCTTCCGTTAACTATACGTGGTTAACATTATGAAGACAATTAATAACATTTGTGAAATACAACTTTGTTTGCGGAAAACATAATGATATTCGAAGTCGCCAGTTTTTCCACGACAAACGACTTTCAACAACTTATTATATGCATAATTGTTGCAACTGATTGCCGGGAATTATATATATATATGAATTACAAAAAACAAATACTAAAAAGAAAGTTGCATGGAGCGAGACTCGATCCGGCGACCTTCGGATTACTAACCCGAGCGCTTACCGCTGCACCACCACGCTGTAGAAAATTACTAATCGTAGAGAGTATTTCACCGCAACGGTTTCTTTTAACTGTCGATTTTCTCGACAACGGCTGAGAAGTGCATCTTGGTGCTTTGCCACATTACACCTCTGGCCATGAGCTTTTATTATGCGCAGTATGAATCGAATCTGAATTTCACAATTGGCGGCCTCCCCTTGTGAGAGAAGTCTCGGAGAATAAACCGGAAGGACGAAGACCTCCATGCAGGCCGAAAATTAGATGGAGAGACCAGGTTGCCAAGGATGTCCAGGTACTGGGAGCAAGGAGGGAAGATACCGACGACAGAATAATGTGGAAGAGGCTACCTGACGAGGACAAAAACCGACTGCAGTTTGTGGGACTAGGAGAGTAACTAAGTAAGTAAGTATTTCATCTGTTTGTTGGATACGGACACCCATGTCCCCATAGTATTCGAAGGGTATTCAGATTCCAGGATCTGGAAGACATTTCAGCGTGCTTCATTCGCTGATAACTTATCATAAGCCGGCCGCGGTGACCGACCGTTTCTAGGCGCTTCAGTCCGGAACCGCGAGACTGCTACGGTCGCAGGTTCGAGTCCTGCCTCGGGCATGGATGTGTGTGATGTCCTTAGGTTAGTTACGTTTAAGTAGTTCTAAGTTCTAGGGGACTGATGACCTCAGATGTCAAGTCCCATAGTGTACAGAGCCATTTGAACCTTTGAACTTACCATAACTTGTTTTAAGTGTTAATCTTACGTATCCGCGGTGCTTGTGAAGCTTTAGCCAGTGTACAGCGCCTTATTCCAGAAGAAAGCTTATTGGAAGGTTGGCGGCGTGCACTGGTGTATGCGGTAGCTGTTCTTGCCCACTTCCCATTAATTCTTCTGATTTTTAAAGTAAATGATTGGTCGTGTAGTTTCCAACTGGAGCCGGAGGCACAGTGAAACGTTTAGTATTATCAATTACCACGGATGTTTAATTGAGCATGTCAGAATGTTTCTCGGGTTTGTTACTTTACTGGCCTATTTATAATTTTCTTTTGTTGTTCTGGTTTCCTTGAAGATAATGCTAACGGTCTGTGCTGTCTAAGAGATTTCATACTGCGTCTGTTATATTTACGTGGCTCAGACAAATTTTTGTCTGTTCCAGGACGCATTTGTTCTCTCCGAATCGATATGGACTAATATACGTTCGGACGAGCTTTGAATGTCATGCGAGTGTACTTGTGGTTGCTTTAATTGTTTGCTAAAAAAATAAAAATAAAAATGAAATAAAATAAAAATGAAAAACTCTGATATTACTATTTTATTGCTGAAATTATTTTTTAAGTATTTGTAGCTGGTTTATTAAACCTTTTGGTTTTCATCGTTTATGGTAAAAGCCCATATTATTTAAATCTGCCCTAAGAGTTATTTATTTGATGCACGGCTGTGTGTTGGAATTCTAATTAAAATTATTTGTGCTGCAGGGAACTGCCGTTAGTAATCTTAAGTACTTCATCGCTGGTACGTTTTACCCACTTACTCACGGCCCGTCAGCTTGTTTAGCCGGGTGTTTACGTCATTTGGAGCGCATACATTCGCCAGCTCTCGCCGCTGTCTGTCTTTCGCGCTGTTTCCCCCAACCGCAGCCGCACTATTTAATGTTCCTGTTCAAGTTAAGTTTGTACTTAGAATAATTCTGAATTTGTATCTGTTAGATTGTGGCCGTCACGTTAAATAAATTTTGATGTGCGCTGGGGTCCCAACATGTGCCTTAATCTGTTGTAAGTTAATTATTCTTGTGTCATTGGAAAATGTGTTTCAGCTGCAATTGATTTGTGTTTCTTTGCTCAAAATTAGATTATGTAATCAAATGTCTCCGGACACCTGGCTGAAAATTACTTACAAGTTCGTAGCGCTCTCCATCGGTAATGCTGGAAATGGCACCCCATTCTTCACGGAATGCTGTACCGAGGAGAGGTATCGATGTCGGGCGGTAAGGTCTGGCACGAAATCGGAGTTCCAAAACATCCCAAAAGTGTTCTATAGGATTCAGGTCAGGACTCTCTGCAGGCTAGTCCATTACAGGGATGTTATTGTCGTGTAATCACTCCGCCACAGGTCGTGCATTATGAACAGGTGCTCAATCGAGTTGAAAGATGCAATCGCCATCCCCGAATTACTCTTCAACAGTGGGAAGCAAGAAGGTGCTTAAAACATCAATGTAGGCCTGTGATAATGCCACACAAGACAACAAGGGGTGCAAGCCCCCTCCATGAAAAACACGACCACACCGTAACACCACCGCCTTCTTATTTTACTGTTGGCACTACAGTCGCTGGCAGATGACGTTCGCCGGGCTTTTGCCATACCTGCACACTGCCATAGGATCGCCACATTGTGTACCGTGATTCGTCACTCCACACAACGTTTTTCCACTGTTCAATCGTCCAATGTTTAGGCTCCTTACACCAAGCGAGGCGTCGTTTGGCATTTACCGGCGCGATATGTGACTTATGAGCAGCCGTCGACGATTAAATGCAAGTTTTCTCATCTCCCGCCTATCTGTCATGGTACTTCCAGTGGATCCTGATGCAGTTTGGATTTCCTGTGTGATGCTCTGGATAGAGGTCTGCCTATTACACATTACGACCCTCTTCATCTGTCGGCGGTCTCTGTCAGTCAACAGACGAGGTCGGCCTGTACACTTTCGTGCTGTACGTAGTCCTTCACGTTTCCACTTCACTACCACAACGGAAAGAGTGGACCTAGGGATGTTTAGGAGAGTGGAAATCTCGCGTACAGACGTATGACACAAGTGACACCCAATCACCTGACCATGTTCGAAGTCTGTGAGTTCGGTGGAGGGCCCCATTCTGGTCTGTCACGATGTCTAATGATTACTGAGGTCGCTGATATGGAGTACCTGGCAGTAGGTACGTAATGCACCTAATACGAAAAACTTATGTTTTTGGGGGTGTCCGGATACTTTTGATCACGTAGTATGTCTTTCGTAGATACAGGTGTTAAATTGTTTTCTCAGTGTTTACAAGCGATGCTGTAAGTACCGCAGAAATTATTTTAGTGGCGAAAGATTACGACTTCCTTACGGATGTCGGTGAACTCGCATGGAGGGGGTGCAAATTTCTCAAGCAGAAGTGTTTAAATATCTCATCCTGGCCATTTGGCGCGAGTGGAACTTTTACTGCAAAGATCAGGCGCCTAGTGGAAAAAGGCCGTAGTAATCCATGGTGAAACATTAGGCCTTCTCCGTTTTCCAGACTAACTTCCAAATAAGCAAAAAGTCCACGTGTGCACAGAATAACCGTAAGTTTTCTTACCAGCCCCGATTGTGTGCTTCTGCCCTTTCAGCAAATATATTGACATTTGTGTATGACATTCTATCAAATGTCTATAAAATGTGACATATGGTACTAAGTGACTCACTGTTTAATTATGTGGATACTATTTCACTGTATTTGTTTATCATTTGCGTATCTTTTTGATCCATACTATACGTATATTGTCAGAGTATAAACAGCTTACAACGCTCCGTATTCTGTACTTGTAAAAAATTATTTTGTAAAGCATTGTATCTTCACCCAAAGCGATGTGGAAGAATGTGATACCTAGCATAATGATGGCGTAGCACTTACGCACAGCGTTGTCTAACTGCGAATGGGTGTGAAATGAAGTGCATCTAAGCACTGTGTATTTGCGTGTATAGCGTGAAGAATGTAAACTATCAGACTTAGTCATGGATACCATGGGGCAGTACAATGTAGATATCGTAAAACATAACATTTTCGTTTCGTGATGTTTTCGTTGCCGGCAAATAAATTTCATTAATGTTCGCTAGCACCGTGCACAAAGCGTCTGGCTGGACATGGTCTATATGATGTCCCCGTGAAAGGATCCCGTGTAACCTCCTTGCCGAGGGACGCCAGATGCACGTTGATGTCGTCAAGCACTGAATGAGAATTGCGCAACGAATAACTGGGGAGAGGAGCTTGAGAGCGCTACCTAGAGAGCGTGCCCTTTCTGTACGGTACCAGGCAAGGGGCTGGAGGGCTCACACGCTGATTTGTGGGTCCCTGCAATCTATATCTTTTATTTTAAATGAATTCCTTTAACTTGACTTGTTTGTGATTTTTAAGGTACGTTAAATATTGATGACAATTGGTTACCTATTTATTTTAATTTATCACTCGACTTTACAGCGATTGCAGCAATTGTTCCAGTTTACAGATATCACACTTTTACAACTTATAGCTCGGGTATGTTATATACTAATCTGCATGCAAGACGGAATTGCGTTGGCCAAATGTATATCACCAAAGTCTCCCAATATTTTGCATGGGACATCCACTATGTGAGGAGGATAACGGGAAAACTGGGGACCAGATACATTAACACAGGGGATCAACTTTCCGAAATTAAACGAGAAAATTCATTTCCTTACACAATCCAAAGCTGGAAATAAAAGAATTATTACAAATATTCAAATACCTCTCATCCATGCGTGAACATTGAGACAGACGCACAGAGGGCACGTCTGCTCACTTACCCTCTTCTGTCACACTCCCTCTACGAATATGGCGGGCACCCGGAGGTCTTCCTGGGCCCCAGTGGAGGGGATGGTCGAACCACTTGGCCGTGACCAACCTCTCCACCCCAAATCTTGTGACACTGGAACGTCTTTGACTTTTACCTGCCTGTGATGTCTCTCTGATCCCCTACCCAGGAGTGACGTTGGCACTACTATACTACAGAACTACTTCCCAACTAAGATTTGGCCACGCTTTACGGAAAGGTGTGTGGAGGATTAGGAAAGTTCATGTGCAGATTCACATTCACGTAGAAGAAATGCATAATACACGACACATATAAATACGTATTATGAAGCCTGACACATTTCTTTCCACCCGTCCACATGGGTTCTGCCGCACCCGCGGCCGGCCGGGTTGTGCAATTAAATTGGCGGCAGAGCCGCCTCTGTTTGTATTTCTCGGTGCGAGCGAGCAGCGAAACCTGCTGCTTATAGAGCGGAAACTACTGTACCGTTTCACCCGTAACGGGTTTGGTTGGTTGTTCGAGGGAAGAGACCAAACTGCGAAGACCTCGGTCTCATCGTATTAGGGAAGGACGGGAAAGGAAGTCGGCCGTGCCCTTTCAAAGGAACCATCCTGGCATTTGCCTGGAGCGATTTAGGGAAATCACGGGAAACCTAAATCAGGATGGGCGGAGGCGGGACTGAACCGTCGTCCTCCCGAATGCGAATCCAGTGTGCTAACCACTGCGCCACCCCGCTCGGTCCCCGTAACGCCTTCATCTGATAATGAGCCTGCGGTAGCTTGAAAAATAGCTCATGGTACAGAAAATAAATCGCATCAAAATTCAGATAAGCTGCTGGTTGCGTAACGTCGCATAGTTTATACAGCGGTTCTGGAAGTATTTCGTAATGGAGGACATGCAATTTGCACAGTTCACGCAAAAGTCCTTTTGCAGTCAAGGTCATACGGTTTATGCACCACATACAACAGTATGTTGATGCGAAGGTGTACATTTTTGCAGCACTTCCGAATGAGTTTCAGGGTGTGTTTTAATGATCTAAAAGAATTCTGTCCTTCGCAACCAGTCCTTCAGTGTATCTGACAAAAAATCGTTCCAAACCTTAGTGATCGATCTGCCCTTTTGTAGGTAATCTTTGAGTACCACATCACGCGATTTCTAGGTGGTAGGAGCTACGGCTTTTCGTACAGATGGAACTTTATTTGTTTTCTTTCATGCACTTTTACATATTGCTACAGAATGTTTCGATTTTTCTTTCGCCTGTGGTGTGAAATGGTCACGAATCGTTGACAGAATTAACTGGAATAATGCTTAAAGGAATGTAGAAATTTTTGTACAATATTCATTCGAATGCGTTTTTGATCGATGCTTATTAGACGTGGGCATCCCACGACCGGAAACGCATAGTCATATCCAGAATTTCTTACAACTTTTGGTAGACATGGCAAGTGAGTTCAAACACCATCAATTGTCGATCTATAACTATGGAAATTTGAATATATGAAATAATCTCCTGTGAAATGCTCGTTCTGGAACGTCTTGAGGCTCAACATTTGCAAAGGAAGCTCGATCATGTTTACATGCAGCATCTCATCCTCTTTTTTCAGGTTTCAAGTACGAAGACTGGTTCAAAAATGGCTCTGAGCACTATGGGACTTAACAGCTATGGTCATCAGTCCCCTAGAACTTAGAACTACTTAAACCTAACTAACCTAAGGACAGCACACAACACCCATCCTTCACGAGGCAGAGAAAATCCCTGACCCCGCCGGGAATCGAACCCGGGAACCCGGGCGTGGGAAGCGAGAACGCTACCGCACGACCACGAGATGCGGGCACGAAGACTGGTTTCATGCATTTCTCCACACTAGTTCTTCCTGTGCAACGCTCTTCAACTCTGCATAATTACTGCAACCAACATCCACTTGAACCAGCTTAGGTTTCCCTCAACCATTTTTAAAGCCCAGCCTCCTCCTCCATCCCTGTCACAACCACAAATTTCCCTGAATTATACATTTTCCGTGATGTCTCAAAGTGTGTTCTATAAATATGCCCCTTCTTCTTGTCAGCTTTTGCCATAGTGCTCTTTTCTCCCCAATTTCATGTAACACGTCTTCTGATCTAGCCACCTGCTTTTCATCATCCTTCTGTAACACATAATTCCAAAAGCTACTCTCTTCTTGCTATACTGTTCATCATGAGCGTTCTAAAAATGGCTCTGAGCACTATGGGACTTAACATCTGAGGTCATCAGTCCCCTAGAACTTAGAACTACTTAAACCTAACTAATCTAAGGACAGACTGAAGAGCCTAGAACCGCTCGGCCACATCGACCGGCAGAACGTTTCACTTCCGTACAAAGAGTGTCTACAGACAAGTACTTACAGATAAGACGCTAGGAATTAAATTTATATTCAATGTTAACAAATACACCATTCGTCCAAAATTTCCGAGACTTGTTTTATTCCTGACTTATAAGCGACGTCAGCGAAGCAACTACCGTGGCAGCATGAACTAACAACTGTAAACAAGAGCTGTGCTTTCAACCAGTCAGTTGTGAGCAGGCAGTTTTAAGTAGTGGGCGTGCGGCAGTAGGGTGTCAACACAGCTGTATCACAAATAGTAAAGGAGCAGCTAAACGGAGATCCCTAAATTAAGTTCAAATGGTTCAAATGGCTCTGAATATTATGACATTTAACTTCGGAGGTCATCAGTCCCCTAGAACTTAGAACTACTTAAACCTAACTAACCTAAGGACAACACAGACACCCATGCCCGAGGCAGGACTCGAACCTGCGACCGTAGCGGTCGCGCGGTTCAAATTAAGTGTTCAAGACTTTCTCAAGAATGTTTTGAAGAAGACAAGATTGTGTGCATAATCTCTCCCACGCAGCTCGACTCCCGAACAAAAACAACAACGCGTGGACGCCGGCCTCGAGTTCATTGAAATCCAAAATAGGGACAGTTCTTTTCCAGAAATAAAAATCATCTCGGGAGACTTGTTGGTATCAATACGAACCTACCACAAACTGACATAAGGCAGAGATCCACATGAAGGGTCAACGCTACACGACATAACCGACATTCAAGCCTGCGTGAAGCGTGAGCTGAACAGTGCATGGGGGCTTAATTAAATAAGATTGAAAATATTTTTTGTTTTTCGTAGCTGTATGTCCGATTACGCTGTGTCTCGTAATCGGTTGGCCCTGACTAGTATTATTACGCTATCTGACTGCAAAGAACAACAACAAGAATGAAATGAAATTTTTCGTTAACACAATTAACTAATGAAGTCCCCAGCAACTATAAAACCTACAAAACCCAAGCACAAATGTAATTGTTCTGTGTGTGGGAGTGTGACTCAACGTACACATCTGGCACGGTTCTTCTTCAACAAGACAAGAATTTTTAAATATCAATTATACTGACGTGATAAAAGAAAATTAGAAATACGATAATTGCGTAAGGAAAGCAGAATTACACTCTAATACAAGAACACACGCCAGATGCTTTGTTGACTGAACCTGTAATGACGCATTATTTAGGATACTGAAATTAAAAACAAACGGAGTTAGTTACCACATTTATATTGATGAAAATCACTCTAATCCTTACATTATATCTCAACCAGAACTCTCCAATATCACATCTCAGCAAGCACTGCCTAATAGCACATCTCAACAAACACTCTCTGCTACAACATCTCAGCACAGACTACCACGAGACCTCGACAGGCACTGACTACTACGAGCTCTCTCCAAGCACTGACTTCTACGAGTTCTTAACAGGCACTGTGGAGGCGGCTTAATAATACTCTTTGGCGCAATCTCTGGCGCAGTGGCTCAGTGTAGCCACCTTTCAACAGCATCCCAAAGAAGGATTTTTCTGACACTCACATTACTGTTCGGAATTTCTGGGTGTTGTACTGAAGAGATTGTGTAGAACGCCTGAAACATTAAAAGCACCATCTTAACATTTTTCTATTTTGTATTAATCTAGTCTCGAAACTTTCTTGACTGACGAGGTATGTCTTTTTGTTGCTACTACCAGTCTGCATTGCATATCCTCCCCACGTTGGTCCTTGTCAGTTATTTGGCTGCCCAAATAGCAAACTTTTAGTGCCTCATTTCTCCATTTAATTCCTTCAAAATAGTGTTTTTTGATTCGGCTATACTGTGTTACCACTGCTTTCCTTTTACGTTTACCTTATACCCATTTTTCAAGACGCAATACGTAGTGTTGAAGTGAAGTTACGACTCTTTTGCCATCTCTGACAGAATTACAATTTCAGCTGCTGGGAACTGATTACACATTACGAGCAGTCTTCTCGAGATCCCCTTAAGAACTCTGTTTCCGTGGAAAACAGTCCAAATCCGGTAAGGACAGGATCAGGTGGCCTAAGAGTAGTTGATAATTGGCGTCCGAAATATTAAGTTGAAGGGATGGTGGAGACTGGTAGTAAAAAAATAAAATAAACTTCCTCTGTAGGATGATTATTATAATCAAAACAACAAGTTCGTAACTTCGCAATGCAAGCCAGGTATAAAGCTTTAAACGGTCAACATGTTTCATATGGGTGCACAACTTGCTGCGTAGCGGAAGATTAGTTTTGGATAGTAAATTATCACAAATTTAAAATATTGATTACTGGTGCTATCATGAGTTATTTGAGACTAATAGCCAGTTTCACCAAATAGAGTTTTAATTCGCTCTTAAGATGGGAAACTGTAAATCTTTTCTATAAAAAAAGCTAAAACCGCTCTCCGCGAAGAGGCACTGAAAACCAAGCGGTTGTCGACCAGTCGCCGTGTCCTCCTCTGCCAGGAGGCGTCATGCGGGTGCAGTTATGGTATGGATGAGCGTGGAGCCATCCCACCGCTCTGCCGGCCGTTGTCGACTTTCAGACCACGTAGACTCCACTTCGGGAAAAAGTCGCTCCTCAGTTGCATCACGAGGCCTACTGCACTACATTCCAGGTTTACACCAGGGAAAATTCCCTGACAGGACCGGCAACTGAACCTGGGTCTTCTGCATGAGAATCAGACACGCTGACCGCTGCACTCTGGAGGCGTTGGCAAAATTTTTGTACATAAATATCATCGGCAGTGTCGGGTGCTGAGACAATACTGACTTCAGTTCTGTAGAGTGACGAAATCAGAACCTGACGTACCGGGTTGTCAGTATTGGTACTGAGGCAATACTGACTTCAGTTCTGTAGTAAAATGCCCGTTTTATTTGAAACTTAGTTCAATCATGCTATCGCATCAATAAGTTAACGAAATCAGAGCCTGATATGCAGGGTGGTCAGAAACTGTATGAAAAGTACAAGCAGCCAGCTAGAAAGCTATTTTTTTTCTCAGTCTTCTGACCTGGTTGTTGCACCCCACCACTAATTTCTCTCGCGTGCTAACATTTTCATCTCAGAGTAGCAACTGCAACCTGCGTCCTCAATTATTTGTGGGATGTATTCCAATCTGTGTCTTCCCCTACAGTTTTTACCCTCTACAGCTCCATAGAGTATCATGGAACTTATTCCCTGAAGTCTTAAAAGGTGGCCTGTCACCTTGTCCCTTCTTCTTGTCAGTGTTTCCCATATGTTCCTTCCTTCGCTGATTCTGAGGAATCGGTGCCCCCTCAGAGATAGCGTGATTAAGCCGAAAGAATGGTTGATAAAAAGATGCATACTGTGTCGTAGGATGAAGCGTGAATGAGCCTTAAAACTCAGTGTGAAATTACGAGGTTTGCAACAGTTGCTCTCTTCTGTCATCGCCGGCCGCGGTGGCCGAGCGGGTTCTGGGCGCTTAAGTCCAGAACCGCGCGACTGCTACGGACGCAGGTTCGAATCCTGCCTCGGGCATGGATGTGTGTGATGTCCTTAGGTTAGTTAGGTTTAAGTAGTTCTAAGTTCTAGGGAAATTACCGAACAATCAGTTTAATAAGCCACAGCTGCAAAATACTAACACGAATTCTTTACAGACGAATGGAAAAACTAGTAGAAGCCGACCTCGGGGAAGATCAGTTTGGATTCCGTAGAAATACTGGAACACGTGAGGCAATACTGACCTTACGACCTATCTTAGAAGAAAGATTAAGGAAAGGCAAACCTACGTTTCTAGCATTTGTAGACTTAGAGAAAGCTTTTGACAATGTTGATAGGAATACTCTCTTTCAAATTCTAAACGTGGCAGGGGTAAAATACAGGGAGCGAAAGGCTATTTACAATTTGTACAGAAACCAGATGGCAGTTATAAGAGTCGAGGGACATGAAAGGGAAGCAGTGGTTGGGACGGGAGTAAGACAGGGTTGTAGCCTCTCCCCGGTGTTATTCAATCTGTATATTGAGCAAGCAGTAAAGGAAACAAAAGAAAAATTCGGAGTAGGTATTAAAATTCATGGAGAAGAAGTAAAAACTTTGAGGTTCGCCGATGACATTGTAATTCTGTCAGAGACAGCAAAGGACTTGGAAGAGCAGTTGAATGGAATGGACAGTGTCTTGAAGGGAGGATATAAGATGAACATCAACAAAAGCAAAACGAGGATAATGGAATGTAGTCCAATTAAATCGGTTGAGGGTATTAGATTAGGAAATGAGACACTTAAAATAGTACAGGAGTTTTGCTATTTGGGGAGCAAAATAACTGATGATGGTCGAAGTAGAGAGGATATAAAATGTAGACTGGCAATGGCAAGGAAAGCGTTTCTGAAGAAGAGAAATTTGTTAACTTCGAGTATAGATTTAAGTGTCAGGAAGTCATTTCTGAAAGTATTCGTATGGAGTGTAGCCATGTATGGAAGTGAAAAATGGACGGTAAATAGTTTGGACAAGAAGAGAATAGAAGCTTTCGAAATGTGGTGCTACAGAAGAATGCTGAAGATTAGATGGGTAGATCACATAACTAATGAGGAGGTATTGAATAGGATTGGGGAGAAGAGAAGCTCGTGGCACAGCTTGACCAGTAGAAGGAATCGGTTGGTAGGACATGTTCTGAGGCATCAAGTAATCACCAATTTAGTATTGGAGGGCAGTGTGGAGGGTAAAAATCGTAGGGTTAGACCAAGAGATTAATACATTAAGCAGATTCAGAAGGATGTAGGTTGCAGTAGGTACTGGGAGATGAAGAAGCTTGCACAGGATAGAGTAGCATGGAGAGCTGCATCAAACCAGTCTCAGGACTGAAGACCACAACAACAACAAGTTCTAGGGGACTGATGACCTGAGATGTTGTCTCACAGTGCTCAGAGCCATTTGAACCATTTTTATTCTTCTGTCATCACACCTACAAATTGTGATCTCTGAGACTCGTCACCGTTTTTCTTACGTTCACGTAATGTCACCAAATTCTCCATACGCTGTGACTTGTTACTGTTTGTTGATGATGCTCGGTTTGTGGGGCCCTCAACTGCGCGGTCACCAGTGCCTGTACAAAATCCCAATCTGTACACAGTCCAATCTAACCGCATTCACGAATGATGAGGACAACACGAAGACCCAGTCCACAGGCTGAGAAACTCCCCAACCCAGCCATGAACTGAACCCAGGACCCCGTGACCCAGAGACGGCAAGGCTAGCCACTAGACCACGAGCTGCAAACTTACTGTTACTGGCAAGTAAGAAGTCCTCCGTCGCCCACCGACAGGGAAATACTCACTCGCCGAATTCCAGGGAATAAGTGATTCCCGCTCACGGTCCAGGTTAAGTCCTGCTTCTGAGCCTGCACGACTTTCTGTGGCCCAGTGAAGCGCTTTCCAGTATTCTGAGAATTGGTAAACCAACAATTTCAGCGATAGCAACAGTTTTGCGGTGTTAACCTACAGAAGCACGCAGTTCTTAACAGTTCTGTTCCCTCTCTGCAATTCAGTTTTCTCACCCGCCAATGGACTAGCCTCCACTTCTGGATTTTCTAGAAATTCATGTTCGGCTCCTCCCGTCTGCTAAATGATTAATGTTAACAAACAAGACATTCCACTGAGAATTTTCAGTAAGTGGTGGGACTGCCTCTGGCGCAGGACCACTGCTTCCTTTTTTTCTCACAGTACCCTAAGGTGACTGCCGTCCCACTCCACTCTCTTCTGGGAAGGACTCTCCGTCGCGAAAACAAAGTTCTTTTTGTCAACAGCTACGGCCGGCAAGGCGGCACAAACAGTTGTTCGCCCGCCGTGGTACCTGACTTTCTCAGTAAGATGGCCACCCCAAACGTAGCGTGTAATGCACATACTGAACCGCCATGTGGCCAGCAGCAGGTCGGACGTAAGGTCCAACCTAATGTCATTGTTCGTCTGGACTCACGGTCGGCCGCATACGATCACACTACCTCCTGGTTCCTGAGCTGAAAAGGTTCCCATCCCGCGAACCTTAAAGGACCTCAGTTTCTCTGTTCACAGGCTGACTTCCCATCTGAGATTCATCAACTCCAAGAAAATTACCAAAAGAATTACATACAACTTCCACCAGCATATAGAGAGCGGAGTAAGATATTAATTGAGTTCCTGATATCTGCAGTCGCTCAAACGAAGAGAACTTAAATAAAATATTAAAATGAAAAGTGAGTCTTGTCACTTCGGTAACAGGCTGTCAAGTTCAAAACAAAAGACCGGATACGTGATTAGTATGGACTCACGGTCGGCCGCATACGATCACACTATCTCCTGGTTCCTAAGCTGAGAAGGTTCCCATCCCGCGAACCTTAAAGGACCTCAGCTTCTCTGTTTACAGGCTGACTTCCGATCTGAGATTCATCAACTCCAAGAAGATTACCGAAAGAATTACATACAACTTCCAATAGCATATAGAGATTTCTTAAAAGAGATCATAGTCGCTGTTGAATGTATAAAATATTTATTGTTACTATTTTTTTCATTTTTTTTAATTCTTTATTCAGCATTAATATTTATACAATAGAACCCACTACCTTAGTGATTAGTGGGTCTTAACTGATCTACATACATGATGTTCAGCAGCTATTTCTGTTTATTATTATTATTATACACTCCTGGAAATTGAAATAAGAACACCGTGAATTCATTGTCCCAGGAAGGGGAAACTTTATTGACACATTCCTGGGGTCAGATACATCACATGATCACACTGACAGAACCACAGGCACATAGACACAGGCAACAGAGCATGCACAATGTCGGCACTAGTACAGTGTATATCCACCTTTCGCAGCAATGCAGGCTGCCATTCTCCCATGGAGACGATCGTAGAGATGCTGGATGTAGTCCTGTGGAACGGCTTGCCATGCCATTTCCACCTGGCGCCTCAGTTGGACCAGCGTTCGTGCTGGACGTGCAGACCGCGTGAGACGACGCTTCATCCAGTCCGAAACATGCTCGATGGGGGACAGATCCGGAGATCTTGCTGGCCAGGGTAGTTGACTTACACCTTCTAGAGCACGTTGGGTGGCACGGGATACATGCGGACGTGCATTGTCCTGTTGGAACAGCAAGTTCCCTTGCCGGTCTAGGAATGGTAGAACGATGGGTTCGATGACGGTTTGGATGTACCGTCCACTATTCAGTGTCCCCTCGACGATCACCGGTGGTGTACGGCCAGTGTAGGAGATCGCTCCCCACACCATGATGCCGGGTGTTGGCCCTGTGTGCCTCGGTCGTATGCAGTCCTGATTGTGGCGCTCACCTGCACGGCGCCAAACACGCATACGACCATCATTGGCACCAAGGCAGAAGCGACTCTCATCGCTGAAGACGACACGTCTCCATTCGTCCCTCCATTCACGCCTGTCGCGACACCACTGGAGGCGGGCTGCACGATGTTGGGGCGTGAGCGGAAGACGGCCTAACGGTGTGCGGGACCGTAGCCCAGCTTCATGGAGACGGTTGCGAATGGTCCTCGCCGATACCCCAGGAGCAACAGTGTCCCTAATTTGCTGGGAAGTGGCGGTGCGGTCCCCTACGGCACTGCGTAGGATCCTACGGTCTTGGCGTGCATCCGTGCGTCGCTGCGGTCCGGTCCCAGGTCGACGGGCACGTGCACCTTCCGCCGACCACTGGCGACAACATCGATGTACTGTGGAGACCTCACGCCCCACGTGTTGAGCAATTCGGCGGTACGTCCACCCGGCCTCCCGCATGCCCACTATACGCCCTCGCTCAAAGTCCGTCAACTGCACATACGGTTCACGTCCACGCTGTCGCGGCATGCTACCAGTGTTAAAGACTTCGATGGAGCTCCGTATGCCACGGCAAACTGGCTGACACTGACGGCGGCGGTGCACAAATGCTGCGCAGCTAGCGCCATTCGACGGCCAACACCGCGGTTCCTGGTGTGTCCGCTGTGCCGTGCGTGTGATCATTGCTTGTACAGCCCTCTCACAGTGTCCGGAGCAAGTATGGTGGGTCTGACACACCGGTGTCAATGTGTTCTTTTTTCCATTTCCAGGAGTGTATTATGCTATGTTAATTATTGTAAGCTACAGACAGAATACTAGAAGACAATAGGCAGACTACAGCTAAAGTCTACTTACTAACTGTTAATATCTTCCTACTAGTTAATTCCTAACTGCCTGCAGCGTTACAGGTGTGTCAGCATAGATATAAACCTACTACTTTAGGCCCTGCTCATCGAGCTAATCCCGATGAGCGTGCCCCTGACACTGGGCTGGCCAAGACTGTTTGTCGCTGCAGGTTCCTAATTTAATATCTATATCTAAAGCTACAACTACTACTAACCTACGTCAATTTCGGTGCTTTGGTCTTCATTGGTGTACCCTGATCCTCCTAGTCCTGCACGTGGCGGATTGTAACTAAGAAGTCGACCTGTCCACGCGCAGGCGGTGTAGGATGAGGGTAATTGGACACATTCGGTAAATGTCACTAATCGTGAACGACCCTCATGTATCTCGTAATGGGACTTATTTGGTATATGTCTTAATCATGAAAGTCAGTCAGGTATGCCGTCAATACTTTTCGTGACACCTCGTCTGCCAATTTGTTTAAAGTGTCGAAAGTTCCTTCGTGTCTTAATAGGTCATATGTGTTATTGTGTGGAAGTTGTTGTCTTAGTGTCATTGCTACATCATCGAAAAGGGGGCACTCGTAAACCACATGGTCGGGAGTGTCCTCCGAAGCACCACAGTCACACTCGGGTGTAGCCTTTTTCCCAAACCGACACAAGTATGTCGGGTAGGGCCCATGACCAGTGAGAAAGTGTATTAGACCCCGCGTTGGCTCAAAGTACTTCATCCCTAACCTTTCTTTTACGTCTGGCAAGAACTCAAAGGTTCTTCTGCCAGTTTCTTCCGTTTCCCAAGACCGTTGCCACAGGTCCTCGCCCCTTCTACGTATTTCTCTCTTATCTATTACCAGTATTCCCATGATGTTCTCTGTTTTCGCGTTGTTCCCTTTCTTAACCCAGTACCAAGCTGCTTGTTCCCGAATTTTGATGTCTAAAGGACAGAGCTCCATTATTATTAAGAGTGCATTTCCTGGAGAAGTTCTATACGCCCCTATGGATCTTAGAAGCATGTTTCTTTGTACTCTTCTCACTGCCATGGCGGGCACCACCCTTGTGAGCCTATGTGCCCAGACTCCCGATCCGTAACCCACTACTGATGTTAATATGCTATTGTGATACAACTTGATTAGATGTGGTGGAAGATGAAATCGTTTGTGACCTATTGAGATAAGATTGTTTAATAATTGCAATGCTTTTTGGGATACGGACTCAATGTGCTTTGCAAAGTTCCACCTTTCATCGATGATGACGCCCAGGTAGCGAGTCTCTTGTCGTCTTATTACTGGTGAGCCTCCGATTCTAACTGTAGGGTTCCTCGCCAGCTGTCCCTTCAGTAATAAGTACGTCGATTTGGTCGGTGAGATCGTCATCTTAGTATTTGTGCACCACAGTTGTAATTTGGTCATCGCTCTGTCTATTTTTGGTTCGATGTCCTCGCGGCTTCGGCCGCCGACCAGCAAGAGGAGGTCATCCGCGTAGGCTATCACCTCTAGCACTTCTTCACTCTGTTCCAAACTGTCTAAAAGCGGTTCCATATGGATGTCCCAGAACAGGGGACCTAGTACGGAGCCCTGGGGACATCCCTTAGTTATGGATTTTCCTACTCTGCCGCTAGGGGATGATAGCCAGACCTCCCGCCCTTCACAATAGCTCCTCAGGCAACCATATAGCGACCCTGAACACTCCTTCTCCCGCAAGCAGGAGAAGAGCGAAGGCCACCACAGGTTGTCAAAGGCGCCACTGATGTCAACCATGATGCCAACCACGTACTTGTATGGGGTAGAGCCGCAGACCTCAGCCAGAGCGATCGCATCAGTTGCCGATCGCCCCGGCCTAAAGCCGAACTGCCTGCCACTCATCCCACACAGCACTCGGTGTGCAGTCAGTCTGTCAGCTAGCAGTTTTTCGAATAATTTCCCGAGGATATTCAATAGGCAAATCGGCCTATAAGACTTAACATCCGCTGGGTCCTTGTTGGGTCCCTTTTTGATTATGACAACGTTTGCCTCTTTCCAGATTTTCGGGAATTTTTCCTGTCTTAGGCATTCATTATACAACTGGATTAGTGGTGCCACCAGTTGAGGTGCCAGGAACTGCACCACCTCCGCCACAATGCCGTCTGGGCCGGGGGCTTTTCCTGTTTTCAGTGCTTTAATGTGGCCAGCCACTTCCTCTTCAGAGAAGGGGTAGACTGCCCTGTTGGTAGCAACTCTATCCAGATCTTGATTTCGTAACTGGGACTGTCCCTCCGTGTCGCTGGCCTCATCGTCGTCAGGGAGCAGGGACCGGAGAAGAACCTCGGCAGTCTCCTGCCAGGACTCTGTCATCCCATCCCCGCGCCTGACCGTTGATAGCATCATTGGGGACCGGATCTTTTCCCTCACTAGTTTTTACGGTATTCCCCATGGATCCAGGGCCAGCTGGTCCAGCACAAATCTTTCCCAACTACGTAGTCTGACTTCTTTTAGTTCTTTTTGGAATTTGTCTTTTGGCTCTCGGTATAGCTGTAACCATCGTTGTTTTTCCCACCAGACGACACTGCGCTGGTAGTGCCTCCTCAGCCTTCTGACAGACTGACGCATTTCCTGAAGTTCAGCTGACCATGGTGACGGGGAGGCCGCCATGGCTCTCCTCCTGGTTGGAACAGCTGCCCTGACCGCTCTGGTTACTGCGCCTACCAGTTCTTCGGCCCGCTTGTCTATGTCCAAGTCCTGTTGTGCATCACCTTCTGGCAATGGAGGAATGTCGCACTCTCTCGCTAGTCTCTCCCAGTCAGCTCTCTTGAAATTCAGCTGCAACTCCCACCCTGCGGTCCAGTGACAACCTCCATTTCCTAAGCTGAACATTATAAGATTATGGTCGCTTGTTGTCGCATTTTCCTTGACTTCCCAATTCTGAATGATGTTGGCAGAATTTGGTGTAACTAGCGTTACATCTATATTGGTGCCGCGCCCCTCTCCCGCTGCATAAGTGGGAGGGTTGCCAGGTCTATTTGCAACCACAAGTTGTAGAGCCATAATCATTTCCTCTACTTTTTGACCATTTTCATCTCTTGTGCCACTGTACCAAAGGGGGGATTTTGCATTTATATCTGCTGTTATAACCAGTTTGCGACCTGGCAACGCCGTGGCTACTCTGGTCAGGTGATCCAGATGTTGTTCCATGTTATCCCCGTATTGAAAGTACATGTTTATAAAGGTTATAATTCCCATGGGAGCCTGTACCTCCACGACGTTGCAGTGACTGGTAGAAAACTGTGCAAGTGTTGTTGCTCGTAGAGACTGGTTTGTGATGACAATTGCCGCTTTGGGGGCTTCCCCACTACTAGTTATCTGCCATGTAGCGGCTGCAAATGAGAGTTTTCCAGCTTGAGAGTACGGCTCCTGCAAGCAGAGTACGTCAAGCCTCTTCTCCTCCACCTCTCTTCGGAGCTCCTGCATCACAAGTCTGCTGTTATGCGTGTTCAACTGTCCAACAGTTAATTTTGTCATTATGGGAAGTAAGTGTGCATCCTATCGTCAGGCCAAGTCTTGCTCCAATCAAAAGCGATTCGACCATGAGCTAGGACTGATTGAGTGTAGATGTCATTTAAGTCAAATTTCTCCCCACGTCTGTCAAACACTTTCTTAAGTAAGTCTCGCAGGGCCCCGAAGTCGGTGGGAAGATTCACTGACTTTAATTGTATTCTATCCACAGCCTCCATTACTGAGAAGGTGACCTTTCTTCCGTCCTCGTGTCCTACCCGGACCACATGTCGTAAGGCAGTGGTCAGGATAGCCGGCTGCTCCAATCTTGCCAGTTGCATTGTGAATTCTATATTGGGATACACCCTAATCGGATCTACAGGCGGTAGCCTGATTACTGGGGTATCTGCCTCAGTTGGGTTGGTGCTGGTGCTAGTAACTGTACTTTCTTGGAGAGGTTGTTTGGTTTGTACAGCTTCGTGTGTAGGGGCCAGGGAGGCCGCCACCACTACAGGATGCTTCTGTCGTTGAAGGTTGTTGTTCGGCCTTTCTCCCCGGTTTAGGGAAGGGGGAGCTGTGTTTCTGTCCGGAGAATCAGTTTGTATGCATCTGTCCACCATAAAGGGATCTGTTTGAATTTCCCTCTCAACTGTCATGATGTTTGAGGTGCCCGAAAGCGACCTTAGAAATTCCTTAAATTTATTAGCCCTCACAGCATCCCTCCTTCTTTTACTCGGGGACTTTGAGCATCCTGTTAGCTGCGCTCTGCTCAGCCATAGTCAATTCTTGAGATCAGGCGTTGTTCAAGCATCCGGTAAGTGGGGCAGTTCCGTCCCGTGGCACCACAGGATTTCTTTCCCCGATTTTTACACGGAATGCAGACCCCTGTTGTTTTACATTCCTTGCGGTTGTGACCACTCTCACCGCACCTGTTGTTACTATTGCAATTTCGGCCTTATGGCCATTTTCAAGTAACACTGCAGAAGTTACCTAAAGACAAAAATACAAAAGAATGGCGTAAAACGCTCGCCAGCAATCCAATTCACTGTGCAGCACGACAAATTCTGACAAAACATCACAATGCCTCCGCACGAATACAGGATGCATCCTTTAACCAGGCTCTATTATAGCAATCCTGTATTTGTGCGGAGGCATTGTGATGTTTTGTCAGAATTTGTCGTGCTGCACAGTGAATTGGATTGCTGGCGAGCGTTTTACGCCATTAATATTCGTAAAATTTATACGCATACAAATATTATATATCAGAGCGCTGTCTTCATCTCATTTACGAGCACTGAATGTGACAGCTTATTAACAGATAACACATGTATTATCCTCTGTTATGTTATAAATAAATATTCTCATCCTGTCCTACTGCCCTTTACAATCATAGCACTATTTAGTAAGTGTATGATGTCGACAGATGAAAAGACTTTACGATATAAAGGTTATAAGTTGTATCCTTGGTGTGCACTATCTTTGCTACGTACACAGACAGTATCTTTGGTGAATGTATTTTTTCGCCAATTGACTTAGCTCCACATGTTGTCAGTGCACCTGAACTTGTATGTGTGACAGATTATTAGCACGACGTAATACGTGTCGTACTCATCAGATCTTGTGGGACTCTTACAGTCAAAAGGCTGCATCTTGGCGACGAGATGTACTCATGCCATATAGATTTATTTTCTGACAGAATGTAAGTAATGTACATTTATCTCCAATTTATATAATTGAGCTACTTCCTTAATAAAATGTTTGTTTAATTATCTATATACACTCCTGGAAATTGAAATAAGAACACCGTGAATTCATTGTACCAGGAAGGGGAAACTTTATTGACACATTCCTGGGGTCAGATACATCACATGATCACACTGACAGAACCACAGGCACATAGACACAGGCAACAGAGCATGCACAATGTCGGCACTAGTACAGTGTATATCCACCTTTCGCAGCAATGCAGGCTGCTATTCTCCCATGGAGACGATCGTAGAGATGCTGGATGTAGTCCTGTGGAACGGCTTGCCATGCCATTTCCACCTGGCGCCTCAGTTGGACCAGCGTTCGTGCTGGACGTGCAGACCGCGTGAGACGACGCTTCATCCAGTCCCAAACATGCTCAATGGGGGACAGATCCGGAGATCTTGCTGGCCAGGGTAGTTGACTTACACCTTCTAGATCACGTTGGGTGGCACGGGATACATGCGGACGTGCATTGTCCTGTTGGAACAGCAAGTTCCCTTGCCGGTCTAGGAATGGTAGAACGATGGGTTCGATGACGGTTTGGATGTACCGTGCACTATTCAGTGTCCCTTCGACGATCACCAGTGGTGTACGGCCAGTGTAGGAGGTCGCTCCCCACACCATGATGCCGGGTGTTGGCCCTATGTGCCTCGGTCGTATGCAGTCCTGATTGTGGCGCTCACCTGCACGGCGCCAAACACGCATACGACCATCATTGGCACCAAGGCAGAAGCGACTCTCATCGCTGAAGACGACACGTCTCCATTCGTCCCTCCATTCACGCCTGTCGCGACACCACTGGAGGCGGGCTGCACGATGTTGGGGCGTGAGCGGAAGACGGCCTAACGGTGTGCGGGACCGTAGCCCAGCTTCATGGAGACGGTTGCGAATGGTCCTCGCCGATACCCCAGGAGCAACAGTGTCCCAATTTGCTGGGAAGTGGCGGTGCGGTCCCCTACGGCACTGCGTAGGATCCTACGGTCTTGGCGTGCATCCGTGCGTCGCTGCGGTCCGGTCCCAGGTCGACGGGCACGTGCACCTTCCGCCGACCACTGGCGACAACATCGATGTACTGTGGAGACCTCACGCCCCACGTGTTGAGCAATTCGGCGGTACGTCCACCCGGCCTCCCGCATGCCCACTATACGCCCTCGCTCAAAGTCCGTCAACTGCACATACGGTTCACGTCCACGCTGTCGCGGCATGCTACCAGTGTTAAAGACTGCGATGGAGCTCCGTATGCCACGGCAAACTGGCTGACACTGACGGCAGCGGAGCACAAATGCTGCGCAGCTAGCGCCATTCGACGGCCAACACCGCGGTTCCTGGTGTGTCCGGCTGTCCGCTGTGCCGTGCGTGTGATCATTGCTTGTACAGCCCTCTCGCAGTGTCCGGAGCAAGTATGGTGGGTCTGACACACCGGTGTCAATGTGTTCTTTTTTCCATTTCCAGGGGTGTATATACACCGTGCTTCACTTTTGTATTTTTGTGTTTAGGTAACTTTTGCAGTGTTACTTGAAAATGGCCAAAAGGCCGAAATTGCAATAGTAACAATAAATATTTTATACAGTCAACGGCGACTATGATGTCTTCTAAGAAATATTATACGACCGTGAATCCCAGCCATGAGAAGTTAATCAAGCATATAGCGAGATGTAAGATATTAATTGAGCTCCTAATATCCGCAGACACTGAGGTTCATTGCTATAAATGTAAGCATTCATCAACTTACATCGATCCAGCTCAAACGAAACCAACTTAAATAAAACATTAATATGAAAAACGAGACTTGTCACTTTGGTAATAGACTGTCACGTGTCAAAACAAAAGAGCGGATACGTGATTTGTCCATATACGTACTTTTTGCAACAAACTGAGGAACGTAAGCTAACTTCATTATGAGGAGTAATCAAATTTTTATTGTAACCTTGGTTAATAATTTTTTGTTTGTTTGCTGGTGTGTCGCTGCAGTGCTGGTACACATTAACAATGCACGGGCCATAGTATCCCAGCACGCCACTACTGGAAGAGGCAAAAAGAAAATGACTTAAGCTGCAGCCAAAGTGGAGTATGGTGCGGTAATTCGTTTTCTACAGCAGTCTACAGTGACGGAGAGAAAAAAAATCACAACACCAAGAAGGAGTAGTGCTACATAAACGAAGGTTAGTAGGCGTGTTTCTACATGTGAAAGATGATGTCTATTAAGATTTCGCGCCAGTTGCATTATAGTATGCTTTAAATGCACGCTACAACGGTCGTGAGCGTTATTTACCTTTGAGATCTACATCTATACGGTAATACGCAAGGCACCTAATGCTGTGTGGCTGAGGGTACTTTCAGTACGACTATCTGATCACTCCAACCCTGTTCCACTCCGAATAGTGCGTGGGAAGAATGATTATCGGTAAGCCTCTGTAACTGGCTCTAATTTCTCGAATTTTCTCGTCGTGGTCAATAGGCGAGATTATGTGGGGGGAAGTAATATGTTGTCCGACTCCTCCTGAAAAGTGCTATCCCGAAATTTCAGTTGTAAATCTCTCCGTTAAGCACAACGCCTCTCTTGTGACGTCTGCCAGTGGAGATTGCTTAGCATCTACGTAACGCTCTCGAAATTGGACATGGTGAGTTGATGTCAGTCCAGAATGCCTTTAAGGCCACAAAGACACGGTTATCAAGCTCCATGCGGCTTTTCGCGGATGATGCTGTAGTATACAGAGAAGTTGCAGCATTAGAACATTGCAGCGAAATGCAGGAAGATCTGCAGCGGATAGGCACTTGGTGCAGGGAGTGGCAACTGACCCTTAACGTAGACAAATGTAATGTATTGCGAATACATAGAAAGAAGGATCCTTTATTGTATGATTATATGATAGCGGAACAAACACTGGTAGCAGTTACTTCTGTAAAATATCTGGGAGTATGCGTACGGAACGATTTGAAGTGGAATGATCATATGAAATTAATTGTTGGTAAGGCGGGTGCCAGGTTGAGATTCATTGGGAGGGTCCTTAGAAAATGTGGTCCATCAACAAAGGAGGTGGATTACGAAACACTCGTTCGACCTATACTTGAGTATTGCTCATCAGTGTGGGATACGTACCAGATAGGGTTGACAGAGGAGATACAGAAGATCCAAGGAAGAGTGGCGCGTTTCGTCACAGGGTTATTTGGTAAGCGTGATAGCGTTACAGAGATGTTTAGCAAACTCAAGTGGCAGACTCTGCAAGAGAGGCGCTCTGCATCGCGGTGTAGCTTGCTGCCCAGGTTTCGAGAGGATGCGTTTCTGGATGAGGTATCGAATATATTGCTTCCCCCTACTTATACCTCCCGAGGAGATCACGAATGTAAAATTAGAGAGATTCGAGCGCGCACGGAGGGTTTCCGGCAGTCGTTCTTCCCGCGAGCCATACGCGACTGGAACAGGAAAGGGAGGTAATGACTGGCACGTAAAGTGTCCTCCGCCACACACCGTTGGGTGGCTTGCGGAGTATAAATGTAGATGTAGATGTAGATCAACACCTTGCTGAGTTTGAACGGGGTCGTGTAATAGGGCTGCGAGAAGCTGGATGTTTCTTCTGCTACTCTACAGAAAGAACTGGCAGGAATGTGACCACTGTGTATGTTTGCTGATAGCGGTAGTCAGGAGAAAGTATGATCGCAGGAAGACCGGGCTGCGGACGGCCACGTGGCACTACCGAGAAGTAAGATCATCGTGTTCGGCGAATCGCTCTGGCGCATCGTACCGCATCTGCAGCAGGAATGTGAGCAGCAGTTGGCATCTCAGTGACACGCCGAACTGTTACAAATCGGTTACTTCGAGGACACCTCCGAGTCGGACGCTCTGTAGTGTGCACTTCACTGACCCCAAACAACAACCATTTGCGGCTTCACTGGTGTCAACCGAGAGCTCATTGGAGGGCCGAGTGGAGGTCTGTTGTGTTTCCTAGTGAAAGCTGTTTCTCTCTCGTTTTGCCTCTATGCCAGTGATGGCCGCTTGTTGGTTAGAAGGAACCCATTCGAGGACCTGCAAGCAACTTGTCTGCATGCTATACGAGGTGCGACAATAAAGTAACGAGACTGATTTTCTTTGCAAGATGTGGCAACCCTGCAAGCTTGCGTAGGCACAATATCTTTGACCTTGATCTATAAGCTGATTCTAGTCCAAGCGGCACATCGATGCAACTGCTCAGTCATGAGTTGTGCTGTGATAAGGTAACACATGTTTGTGTCTCTCGTCACGGAAAACGGGTAAAAATGCAACGACAATTTACGGTAAGTGTCAGAAGCCTTTTAGCGAGGAGGTTATGTCAAGAGCTCAAGTTTTTCGCTGGCATAAAATGTTTAGTGAAGGCAGAACGAATGTTGAAGATGAAGACCGCAGTGGACGACCATCAACCTCACGGACGGATGTCAACTTGGCCAGGGTTCTTGAACTCGTACGATCTTATCGAACATTATCCGTGATAATGATTACATAAGAACTGAACATCACTCGAGAAACGGTTCGTCTAATAATAACTGAAGATTTTGGTATGAGAAAGATTTGTGCAAAAATGGTCCCCAAAAATCTCATACCACAACAGCGAGAAACACGGAAAAATGTGGCAGCCGATCTGTTAAACCAAACGGAAATCAATCCAGAATTGTTGAGCCGTGTTATCACCGGTGATGAAAGTTGATTTTTTCAGTACGATCCAGGGACAAAACGCCAAAGTTCGCAGTGTTGCTCAAAGGGACCGCCCAGACCAAAAAAAGTCAAAAGTCAAAAGTGAAATGCATGCTTGTGTGCTTATTTGATTCCAAGGGAATTGTTCATAAAGACTGTGTGCCTCCTGGACAAACTGTTAACCAAAATTACTACAAAGAAATTTTAGAAAGACTTCGTAAAAGAGTTCTTCGTGTCCATGCCAATATTGCTGATAATTGGATTCTGCATCACGATAATGCGCCATCCCATACTGCTGTCAGTACAGCAGTTTTTAACCTCAAAACAAATTTCAGTACTACCACAGCCACCTTATTCACCAGATATCGCTCGGGGCGACTTTTTTCTGTTTCCAAGAGTCCAAACGGCGGTCAAGAGACACCATTTTCAAACAACACAAGATGTTCAAAAAGCTGTGACGAGGGTCTTGCAGGATATTACAGAAGATGAGTTCCATAAATGTTACCATCAATGGCAGAAGCGCTGGAAAAAGTATGTGCAGTCAGAACTACTTTGAAAGAGACAACTTGACTAAAACGGTAAGCAGCATTTTTTTTTCACATCAGTCTCATTACTTTATTGTTGCAGCTCGTACACACAGGACCTAGACCTAGAGTTATCGTCTGGGGTGCGATTTATTATGGCAGCAGATGCACTCTTCTAGTTATCCCACACACCCTGGCTGCAAATGTTCACGTCAGTCTGGTGGTTCGACCTGTTGTGGTGTCATCCCTGAGCAGAATTCCAGAGGGTATTTTCCTACAGGATAGCGCTCGCCCACACACCGCTGTTGTAACTCAAAATGCTCTGCAGACAATCGACACGTTGCTTTGTCCAGCTGAATCTGTCTCCTGTCTCCAATCGAATGCACAGGAGACATCACTGGACGACATCTCCAGCCTCACCCACAAACATCGTTAAAGGTCCCTGCACTGACCGACCAAGTGCAGCAGCTATGGAACTCCGTCGCACAGACTGAAATCCAACATCTGTACAACACAGTGTACGCACATTTGCATGTTTGCATTCAACACTCTGGCTGTTACACCGGTTATTAATGTACCAGCATTTCACGTTTGCAAATGGCTTATCTTCGCTTTACATTAACCTGTGATCTTACAACGTTAATCACTTAAATATGTTACCTAGACAGATGTATTCCAGAAATTTTATTACTCTTCATTCTTTGGCCATAGTTTGCTGTTCTACTGCCTTACTGGTCTGCTATCACAGACGAAGGAAACTGATTCCAGGACGATAGCTACTTCATTTCATTATCAGCGTCGTGTGATTTGATACGGCCTGGTACAACGGTCTCTCCTGTGTCAATGTCTTCACTGTCTTCACCCCCAATATCTTCGATTATTTGTTGGATATATTTCAGTGGGATCGGAGCGTGGAATGTCAGATCCCTTAATCGGGTAGATAGGTTAGAAAATTTAAAAAGGGAAATGGATAGGTTAAAGTTAGATATAGTGGGAATTAGTGATGTTCGGTGGCAGGAGGAACAAGACTTTTGGTCAGGTGATTACAGGGTTATAAATACAAAATCAAATAGGGGTAATGCAGGAGTAGGTTTAATAATGAATAAAAAATAGGAGTGCGGGTAAGCTACTACAAACAGCATAGTGAACGCATTATTGTGGCCAAGATAGACACGAAGCCAATGCTTACTACAGTAGTACAAGTTTATATGCCAACTAGCTCTGCAGATGATGAAGAAATAGATGAAATGTATGACGAGATAAAAGAAATTATTCAGGTAGTGAAGGGAGACGAAAATTTAATAGTCATGGGTGACTGGAATTCGTCAGTAGGAAAAGGGAGAGAAGGAAACATAGTAGGTGAATATGGATTGGGGGAAGAAATGAAAGAGGAAGCCGCCTTGTAGAATTTTGCCCAGAGCATAACTTAATCATAGCTAACACTTGGTTCAAGAATAATAAAAGAAGGTTGTATACCTGGAAGAATCCTGGAGATACTAAAAGGTATCAGATAGATTATATAATGGTAAGACAGAGATTTAGGAACCAGGTTTTAAAATGTAAGACATTTCCAGGGGCAGATGTGGATTCTGACCACAATCTATTGGTTATGAACTGCAGATTGAAACTGAAGAAACTGCAAAAAGGCGGGAATTTAAGGAGATGGGACCTGGATAAACTGAAAGAACCAGAGGTTGTAGAGAGTTTGAGGGAGAGCATAAGGGAACAATTGACAGGAATGGGGGAAAGAAATACAGTAGAACAAGAATGGGTAGCTCTGAGGGATGAAGTAGTGAAGGCAGCAGACGATCAAGTAGGTAAAAAGACGAGGGCTAATAGAAATCCTTGGGTAACAGAAGAAATATTGAATTTAATTGATGGAAGGAGAAAATATAAAAATGCAGTAAATGAAGGAGGCAAAAAGGAATACAAACGTCACAAAAATGAGATCGACAGGAAGTGCAAAATAGCTAAGCAGGGATGGCTAGAGGACAAATCTAAGGATTTAGAGGCTTGTCTCACTAGGGGTAAGATAGATACTGCCTACAGGAAAATTAAAGAGACCTTTGGAGAGAAGAGAACCTCTTGTATGAATATCAAGAGCTCAGATGGCAACCCAGTTCCATGCAAAGAAGGGAAGGCAGAAAGGTGGAAGGAGTATATAGAGGGTTTATACAAGGGCGATGTACTTGAGGACAATATTATGGAAATGGAAGAGGATGTAGATGAAGACGAAATGGGAGATAAGATACTGCATGAAGAGTTTGACAGAGCACTGAAAGACCTGAGTCGAAACAAGGCCCCGGGAAATGACAACATTCCATTAGAACTACTGATGGCCTTGGGACCTTGGGAGAGCCAGTCATGACAAAACTCTACCATCTGGTGAGCAAGATGTATGAGACAGGCGAAATACCCTCAGACTTCAAGAAGAATATAATAATTCTGTGGTGTCACCGCCAGACACCACACTTGCTAGGTGGTAGCTTTCAATCGGCCGCGGTCCATTAGTACATGTCAGACCCGCGTGTCGCCACTGTGTGATCGCAGACTGAGCGCCACCACAAGGCAGGTCTCGAGATACGGACTAGCACTCGCCCCAGTTGTGCGGACGACTTTGCTAGCGACTACATGGACGAAGCATTGCTCATTAGCCGAGCCAATAGTTAGAATAGCCTTCAGCTAAGTCCATGGCTACGACCTAGCAAGGCAACATCAGTAACATTGCATGTATCTATGGAGTCTCACTTGTATCGCCACAATCTCCAGATGTACCAAAAGGATGGATTAAAGTTAAGTATTCCAGAAGCTACGTACTTTTCTTTATAGCATTCATTACGTATCCTGTTTCAGACCTCACGCCATCCTGCTTTAACTTAGCGCGTGCCTTTCGGCTTCCTCTCATTGTGTCTAGGCTGTCTTGTCTAGACACAACATTTTTTGGCAACGAGTCAACGGAAAGGGTCTTGTTCTTTTTAATTACTTACGTTTACTTGTGTCATGGCTTCGCCAGATGTACTGTCCGAATTTTATCGCTTGCAGAATCAGCAGACGCAGGCGTTATTGGATGCCCTTGGACAGCTCGTCCAGGGTCAACGTGCACTGCAAAACGATGCGGCAGCCGCCGCTCCACCACTACCGCAGCCACAACATGCTGTTGCACCCATGTTCCGCCCGTTTGACCCAGCTAAGGAAACATGGACGGAGTGGTCACGCCAGTTTGGATTTCAACTCGCCGCCTACAGAATTCAGGGTAACGAGCGGCAGCCTCATTTATTGTCGTGTCTAGGGGTCCAAACGTATCGTGTGATAGTGAAATTATTTCCCCGACGCGACGTAGCAACTCTGTCCTACGAAGAAATTTTGTCTGCTTTAGATGCCTATTTCAAGGAAACAGTTAATGTAGTTGCAAAAAGGTATACTTTCTTTCGTACAAAACGTACGGCCGGTCAAACTAATAGGGAGTGGGTTGCAACATTGCAAGGCCTTACAAGGGATTGTGCTTTTGAGTGTGAATGTGGACTCCCTTATTCCGATACTATGGTACGTGATGCAATAGCACAGAACGTTTCTGATGTTCGCATACGGGAGCAGATTTTGAAACTCGTCAATCCCTCCCTTCACTAAGTGATGGGCATAATGGATAGTCAAGACACGCTTGACTTTGCTCAGGAATCATTTGCAACTTCACCAGCCGTGTGTAACATTAACCGGCCCGCCGGGCGCGCTGCACGGCCCGGTAAAATGCCCTCGCGCACGTCCACGCCGCTGCCGCCGCGCTCTAAACCAGGTGTGCCGTGCCATCATACAAATGCAGTGAAATCATGCCCGCGGTGTGCAACTAGACATTTGCGTGACAATTGCCCGTCACGCCAAGCTATTTGTTTTTACTGTAATAAAAAAGGACATGTTCAAAGTGTTTGCCAGAAAAAGCTCAGATCAGACAATCACAACCATTCCAGGCCCTTTGCTTCGCGCCGGAATCGGAGCGAGAATACTCAGGCTCGTGAACCTTCGCCCATGGACATTCATGTAGTTAATTCCACTTCGTCCAGTGCCACTGTCTCTAACAGTGACTGTGTTCGTCCCCCACAAAGTGTGCGTCGACGTCGCCGGAAATCACGTCAATTAGCAAATTATGCTGTACCAGTGTCAGTTCAAATTGCACGACACAGTCGCTCTTGTCGTCGGCAGGACAATAAACATTTTGTCGATTTGGACATTCATGGCCACGTGATAGCATTCCAGCTTGATACCGGAGCTGCTGTTTCATTGATCAATCATGACACGTACAAACAACTGGGCAAACCTCCGTTGCGTGCCACAAATGTTAAGTTAAATAGTTATTCAGGTTAGAATATCCCTGTGTTAGGACAGTGCAGCCTTCTTGCAACATACAAGGGACAAACAAAACTTGTGTCATTTTACGTTCTTCGTTCTTCTACTGCAGTGAACTTGTTTGGTTTAGATTTATTTCAGTTGTTTAACATGTCTATAGTAAATGAGGTCCTATCAGTGAATCAGACTGTGCCTTCAGACAGTGTTTCTCGTCTATGTGAAGAATTTGCAGACATTTTTGCACCGGGCTTAGGTTGCGCTAAAAACTATGAAGCACATTTGGAACTGAAAGTAAATACGCAACCGAAATTTTTCAGAGCGCGCAATGTTCCCCACGCATTGCGTGATGAGGTAACAAGAACATTACACGATTTGGGATCACAAGGTGTGATTGAATGTGCGCAATGCCTCTTCTCTTTCAGCACCGCTTCATCACTTACGCCGTACAGGTGTTCCGTTCGTCTGGACGACGGAATGCGAACGCGCCTTTCGCCAGTTGCAATTGGCGTTGCTTTCAAATACTTGCCTTACGCCATTCGATCCCCAAAAACCCCTTTTGTTGATGGCAGATGCATCGGATTTCGGGATCGGTGCTGTGCTTGCGCACAGAAATGGATCGCATGATCGCCCTATTGCCTTTGCGTCAAAATTGCTCTCGTCTCCGCAAAGACATTATTCACAGATCGAGAAAGAAGCTTTGGCTATCGTGTTTGGTGTTACAAAGTTCCATGATTTCTTGTATGGTCGTTACTTTACCATCATCACAGACCACAAACCTTTGACATCGCTTTTTCATCCGACCAAGCCTGTACCTCCACGTACAGCGCAGAAATTCATTTGCTGGTCTATTTTCCTCTCGCAGTACCGCTACGATATCTTGTATCAGTCCACTGCTAAGCACGGAAACGCCGATGCGTTGTCCCGTTTGCCTGTTGCTGAGGATAGAGCATTCGATTCTTCCGAACTTGCTTGCATGTTCATTGATTCGGAAACTGATGACGTGGTCGAATCGTTTCTGATTGATTTTCGTCGTGTAGCTACAGCCACAGCTGCTGACCCTGTCCTTGCTACCGTTTTGCGTTTTGTTGCTACGCAATGGCCTTTGTCAAAGTCTCGGATCGAGGATCCGTTGGTTCGCCGATTTTTTGCTCACAAGGAGAGACTTTTTGTACGACATGGTGTTTTGTTGTTGCGTTCTGATAATGATCAGTCCACAGTCGTGGTCCCACGTTCGTTACAGTCCTCTGTTTTACGGCTTCTTTACCAAGGACATTGGGGTATAGTGCGAACGAAACAACTTGCTCGTCAGCACTGTACTTGGTTC
Source organism: Schistocerca americana (assembly GCF_021461395.2). Classification (NCBI taxonomy): domain Eukaryota; kingdom Metazoa; phylum Arthropoda; class Insecta; order Orthoptera; family Acrididae; genus Schistocerca; species Schistocerca americana. Next base: position 555,639,704 of record NC_060124.1, on the reverse strand, counting down.
GGAATCGATGCTGCGATTACGAATATGTGCTCTTCTTGCATGGCGTTTGCCGAACAACAATCCGCACCGCCGCGGAAAGTCGTTGCATGGCCAAAAGCCACTTCCCCTTGGCAACGCTTGCACATCGATTTTGCTGGTCCATTCTGGAATGCTCGATGGTTGGTTCTGGTAGATGCCTTCAGTAATTTTCCTTTTGTTGCCCGGATGTCTTCCACGACGTCAACTGCCACCATCCAAGCGTTGTCTGCTATCTTTAGCATTGAAGGTCTTCCGCAGACTATTGTTTCCGACAATGGCCCACAATTCATGTCCGCAGAATTTCAGTCATTCTGCCAGGCCAATGGTATTCAACATCTGACATCCGCGCCGTTTTCGCCTCAGTCAAACGGTGCCGCTGAACGATTGGTCCGGACTTTCAAGTCACAGATGTTGAAGTTGAAAGAGTCGCATTCTCGGGAGGACGCGTTGTTGCTCTTTTTGTCATCGTATCGCTCTCAGCCCCGAGATGGTCGCTCGCCGGCTGAGTTGCTCAACGGTCGTCCTCATCGAACCTTGATGTCTTTGCTGCACCCGCCGCATCAGGTTCCTGTGCAGCGGCAGACTCCTGCTTCTGCTCCAGGCGACGTTGTGTTCTATCGCAACTATCGAGGTTCACGGCGTTGGCTCGCAGGGCGCATTCTTCGCTGCTTCGGCCGCGCGATGTATTTGGTTTTGGGGGCCTCTGGTGAGGTGCGTCGGCATCTCCATCAGCTGCGCCTCTGTCGTCGCATGGGTTCTGCCGCTCCCCGTCTGCTTTCAGCGACGGAGCCGTCCGGTCAGCGCCCTGGGGACCCATCTACTGGCTCGCCTCATCCCCAGGTGTTACCGACGATGCCTTCCATTTTGCCCAGTGGCGACGCGCCGCCGCCGCCTCCGCCGCCGCCGCCTGTTCTCCCGCCGGCGCCGCCCGCAGTGGACGCTTCGCTGCAGCCGCCAAGCGCCTCCCTGGGTCACGCGCCGCCGATCGCTTCCCGTGACCAGCTGTCCTCCGCCATGGACCTCTTGCCCGCTCCGGACCACATGACGTCATCGCGCGTCGGATACCCCGACGCAATGGAGGTCGACCCTTCGGCCCCTCCTGTCTCTTTACGGGCGCATACACCGCATGTTGACGTGCACCCTGGACTAGGTTTTCAGGCGTTTCCTAGATCCCCTCGGACCGAATGGCCGGGTGCGGGTGGCACAGCCTCGCCTGTTGCTAGGCTCCCCACCTCATCGCATGCGTCAACATGGGGTCCTCCCCACGGCGGGCAGAAGCCTTATAACACGACCGTTCGCCGATTTGCGGGGGAGGAATGTGGTGTCACCGCCAGACACCACACTTGCTAGGTGGTAGCTTTAAATCGGCCGCGGTCCATTAGTACATGTCGGACCCGCGTGCCGCCACTGTGTGATCGCAGACCGAGCGCCACCACAAGGCAGGTCTCGAGATATGGACTAGCACTCGCCCCAGTTGTGCGGACGACTTTGCTAGCGACTACATGGACGAAGCATTGCTCATTAGCCGAGCCAATAGTTAGAATAGCCTTCAGCTAAGTCCATGGCTACGACCTAGCAAGGCGCCATTAGTAACATTGCATGTATCTAAAGAGTCTCACTTGTATCGCCACAATGTCCAGATGTACCAAAAGGATGGATTAAAGTTAAGTATTCCAGAAGCTACGTACTTTTCTTTATAGCATTCATTACGTATCCTGTTTCAGACCTCACGCCATCCTGCTTTAACTTAGCGCGTGCCTTTCGGCTTCCTCTCATTGTGTCTAGGCTGTCTTGTCTAGACACAACAAATTCCAATCCCAAAGAAAGCAGGTGTTGACAGATGTGAAAATTACCGAACTATGAGTTTAATAAGTCACAGCTGCAAAATACTAACGCGAATTCTTTACAGACGAATGGAAAAACTGGTAGAAGCCGACCTCGGGGAAGATCAGTTTGGATTCCGTAGAAATGTTGGAACACGTGAGGCAATACTAACCTTACGACTTATCTTAGAAGAAAGATTAAGAAAAGGCAAACCTACGTTTCTAGCATTTGTAGGCTTAGAGAAAGCTTTTGACAATGTTGACTGGAATACTGTCTTTCAAATTCTGAAGGTGGCAGGGGTAAAATACAGGGAGCGAAAGGCTATTTACAATTTGTACAGAAACCAGATGGCAGTTATAAGAGTCGAGGGGCATGAAAGGGAAGCAGTGGTTGGGAAAAGAGTGAGACAGGGTTGTAGCCTGTCCCCGATGTTATTCAATCTGTATATTGAGCAAGGAGTAAAGGAAACAAAAGAAAAATTCGGAGTAGGTATTAAAATTCATGGAGAAGAAGTAAAAACTTTGAGGTTCGCCGATGACATTGTAATTCTGTCAGAGACAGCAAAGGACTTGGAAGAGCAGTTGAACGGGATGGATAGTGTCTTGAAAGGAGGATATAAGATGAACATCAACAAAAGCAAAACAAGGATAATGGAATGTAGTCAAATTAAATCGGGTGATGCTGAGGGAATTAGATTAGGAAATGAGACACTTAAAGTAGTAAAGGCATTTTGCTACTTAGGGAGTAAAATAACTGATGATGGTCGAAGTAGAGAGGATATAAAATGTAGACTGGCAATGGCAAGGAAATCGTTTCTGAAGAAGAGAAATTTGTTAACATCGAGTATAGATTTAAGTGTCAGGAAGTCGTTTCTGAAAATATTTGTATGGAGTGTAGCCATGTATGGAAGTGAAACATGGACGATAACTAGTTTGGACAAGAAGAGAATAGAAGCTTTCGAAATGTGGTGCTACAGAAGAATGCTGAAGATAAGGTAGGTAGATCACGTAACTAATGAGGAGGTATTGAATAGAATTGGGGAGAAGAGGAGTTTGTGGCACAACTTGACCAGGAGAAGGGACCGGTTGGTAGGACATGTTCTGAGGCATCAAGGGATCACAAATTTAGCATTGCAGGGCAGCGTGGAGGGTAGAAATCGTAGAGGGAGACCAAGAGATGAATACACTAAGGAGATTCAGAAGGATGTAGGTTGCAGTAGGTACTGGGAGATGAAGAAGCTTGCACAGGATAGAGTAGCATGGAGAGCTGCATCAAACCAGTCTCAGGACTGAAGACCACAACAGCAATATTTCAGTCTCCGCCATCCCCTACAGTTTTTGTCCTCTACAGCTCTCTCTAGAACCACAGAAGTTACTGCCTCACGTCTTGCTTCCTGTTCTACATCTACATCTACATCCATACCCCGTAAGCCACCTGACGGTGTGTGACGGAGGGTACCCTGAGTACCTCTATCGGTTCTCCCTTCTCTTCCAGCCGAGCCGTCTGAGGCGCAGCAGTCATGGACTGTCCGGCTGGTCCCGGCGGAGGTTCGAGTTCTCCCTCGGGCATGGGCTTTTGTGTTTGTCCTTAGGATAATTTAGATTAAGCAGTGTGTAAGCTTAGGGACTGATGAACTTAGCAGTTAAGTCCCATAACATTTCACACACATTTGAACTTTTTTTTTTTTTTTTTTGACTCCTCGGTGAAGGTATGTTCTCGAAACTTCAACAAAAGCCCGTGCCGAGCTACTGAGCGTCTCTCTTGCAGAGTCTTCCACTGGAGTTTATCTATCATCTCCGTAACGCTTTCGCGATTACTAAATGATCCTGTAACGAAGCGAGCTGCTCTCCGTTGGATCTTCTCTCTCTTCTATCGACCCTATCTGGTACGGATCGCACACCGGTGAGCAGTTTTCAAGCAGTTTGCGAACAAGTGTACTGTAACCTACTTCCTCTGTTTTCGGACTGCATTTCCTTAGGATTCTTCCAATTAATCTCAGTCTGGCATCTTCTTGACCGACGATTAATTTTATATGGTCATTCCATTTTAAATCACTCCTAATGCCTACTTCCAGGTAATTTATGGAATTAACTGCTTCCAGTTGCTGACCTGCTATATTGTAGCTAAATGATAAAGGATATTTCTTTCTATGTATTCGCAGCACATTACACTTGTCTACATTGAGATTTAATTGCCATTCCCTGCACCATGCGTCAATTCGTTGCAAATCCTCCTGCATTTCAGTACAATTTTCCATTGTTACAACCTCTCGATATACTACAGCATCATCCGCAAAAAGCCTCAGTGAAGTTCCGATGTTATCGACAAGGTCATTTATATATACTGTAAATAGCAACGGTCCTACGACACTCCCCTGCGGCACACCTGAAATCACTCTTACTTCCGAAGAATTCTCTCTATTGAGAATGACATACTGCATTCTGTTATCTAGGAAATCTTCAATCCAATCACACAATTGGTCTGATAGTCCATATGCTCTTACTCTGTTCATTAAACGACTGTGGGGAACTGTATCTAACGCCTTGTGGAGGTCAAGAAACACGGCATCTACCTGTGAACCCGTGTCTATGGCCCCCTGAGTCTCGTGGACGAATAGCGCGAGTTGGGTTTCACATGATCGTCTTTTTCGAAAGCCATGCTGATTCCTACAGAGTAGATTTCTAGTCTCCAGAAAAATCATTGTACTCGAACACAATACGTGTTCCAAAATTCTACTACTGATCGATGTTAGAGATATAGGTCTATAGTTCTGCACATCTGTTGGACGTCCCTTCTTGAAAACGGGGATGACCTGTGCCCTTTTCCAATATTTTGAAATGCTACGCTCTTCTAGAGACCTACGGTACACCGCTGCGAGAAGGGGGGCAAGTTCCTTGACGTACTCTGTGTAAAATCGAACTGGTATCCCATTAGGTCCAGCGGTCTTTCCTCGTTTGAGCGATTTTAATTGTTTTTCTATCCCTCTGTCATCTATTTCTATATCTACCATTATGTCATCTGTTCGACATTTAGAGAAGGAATTACAGTGCAGTCTTCCTCTGTGAAACAGCGTTGGAAAAAGACATTTAGTATTTCGGCATTTAGTCTGTCATCCTCTGTTTCAGTACCATTTTGGTCACAGAGTGTCTGGACATTTTGTTTTGATCCACCTACCGCTTTGACATAAGACCAAAATTTCTTAGGATTTTCTGCCAAGTCAGTACATAGAACTTTACTTTCGAATTTGTTGAACGCCTCTCGCATAGACCTGCTCACACTACATTTTGCTTCGTGTAACTTTTGTTTGTTTGCAAGACTTTGGCTGTGTTTATGTTTGCTGTGACGTTCCCTTTTCTTCCGTACCAGTTTTCTAACTCGGTTGTTGTACCACGGTGGCTCTTTTCCATCTCTTACGATCTTGCTTGGCACATACTCATCCAATGCATATTGTATGATGGTTTTGAACTTTGTCCACTGATCCTCAACACTATCTGTACTTGAGACAAAACTTTTGAGTTGAGCCGTCAAGTACTCTGAAATCTGCTTTTTGTCATTTTTGCTAAACAGAAAAATATTGCTACCTTTTTTAATATTTCTATTTACGGCTGAAATCACCGATGCCTTAACCGCTCTATGATCGCTGGTTCCCTGTTCTGCGTTAAGTGTTTCAAATACCTCAGGTCTGTTTGTCACCAGAAGGTCTAATATGTTATCGCCACGAGTCGGGGCAGAGCGGCCTGAGCTGGCGAGGCGAGCGTTGCGCGCTACGCTAACTCGGCCGTTGAGAGCTCGTGAAGAGGTTTCTGTGCTGTGGGCGCCGCGGACAGCAAATTGTCGTGCGTTGTTCTCACAACGCGTGCAGGTTGTCATGTTCCGCGCCTCGCAGCATGGGAAAGAAGGGTGCGCAGGGGAAACCTGCCGCTACGAAGGGTCCTTCGGTTGTGCAACTCACTGAGTCTGCAGACGATGCAAGGAACTCCCGAGAAGACGAGTCGCGGCCTGTCCCCCCCTTTGTACGTGAAGTGCAAAGGCGGGTGGACAGCGCTGTTCGACACCATGACGAATTGCGCTCGGAACGAGGTGGTCTACGAGTCTGTCGATACAGACTCGCTGATCTGCGTTCGAGCTGCAAACGTGGCCGACCACACGGCGATCAAGGTCGCAGTGGCCGACCACATCGTCGACGCGCCGCCGGCGCGTGAGAAGGCACCTTCCGTAGGAAGGATGAAGACGACTAAGGCACTCCTCAGGGGGCTACCTTGGTGCTGTGATGAGGCAGCGATCCGGCAAGGGCTGCTGCGAGCCGGGTTTGGTAATGCAGCCGCAAGGTTGCACAACCGGACCAACAGGATGAGGGCGCCGCTGTTTGCCGTAACCGTGCAAACGGTCGACGGTGGGAGCGACATCTTCGACTTGCGGAAGCTGCTGGGCTTCCCGGTGACGACAGAGGCTCTCCCGACCGCCATGGACCCCCAGCCCCAGTGCGTCAGGTACCAGGGCGAGGGCCATGTTGCGAAGTATTGCCGCAACGCGGCGCGGTACGTCAAGTGCTCAGGCAAGCACGACAGCCGCGCCTGCGACCGCGGCAGCAACGTTCTGCCGACTTGTGTCCGGTGTGGCGGCCCGCACGTCGCGGTTGCCCGGCTTTCTCGAGCCGCAACCGCGGCGAGGCGGCCGCGGCCGCACCGACGCAACGGAAGAAGAAAAGACGACGTCGGAAACGGCGTAGGGCGCAGAACAGCCCGGCGCAGCAGAGGGACGGCGCAGCAGCAGCTCCACCTGCCAGGGGCAGGGACGACCGCTCGGAAACGGGCGGCCAGGACGCAGCCCGCGCTCCCGAGAAGATATGTGACCTCGAACTTGGCACCGCCGTGAAGGAGGCCACTGCAGCCCTCAAAGCCGTCATTGCGGCAGAGAGGGCTGCCTTCGCAGCCGCCGTGGCTGCAGAGAAGGAGGAGGCCTTGAGGCAACTGCGTGCAGTCTTCGCCCAAGGCCCCAGCGCAGCAGTACCTGCGAACACTCCTGCGACCTCGCAGAAGGACGTTCGCGCGCCTGTCCCAGCGGCTGCCCCAGCAGCACCGCAGGTGAAAGGTGCAAAGAAGAAAACCGCCGCCCCAGCTGAACCGGTGGCAACGCCGACTGCTGCGGGAGCGGGCCCCGCAAGGGATCGAGAAGCCAAAAGGGCAGCCTTTATCGCACAAGCGCGAGCGAACGGTAATACTTCCTCCGACGCTGAACTGGCGCAGCTCTCCGAACAAACGGAGCTCATGGAAGCTACATTACGGAAGGGCTGCGGCGTCCAGTAGAGGAGGACGCTGAACGGTAGCCGATCGCTGCCGTTCTGCACCAGCCTGATGAAGCTGCACCAAGTCACCGACGACAAGGCGCAGCAGAGGGCCCAACAGCAACGCATGAGTTGCCGCGCCGAACTCTTATGTTACAGGGAGGAAGCCACTGCGGCCGGCCCAGGAGACTACAAGCGAGCCCAGCCGCGGCACCCGGACTGACCCAGCTAACGAACACGCTGCACATAGGTAACGATGCACGGACCTCACGCTAACCTTACCTCACCTTGCATGCTCTGTCGCAGCTAGCAAGCCGCTACTGCCCTTACTACCCGTCCTACTGTCGCAGAGGTTTTTTTTCCCTTGGCGCTGGCCTTGGCACTTTTGTTCCTCTGCCCTTACAACCGCTACCCTTCGATCGTTTTCGACCACTTCTATCTCCTGATGGACCATGTTAATGAGTAGTCTTACCTAGACGCATGGATAACATCACAGCCCGCATCCTGTGACGCCTGATTCAAAAACTAACATGTTTACGGAGGTGACAGTAGAACTTTTGGTTTGGTCACCACGTTGTGTCGGCGTGGAGGGGCCCCATCCTTGCTGCCACGAGTCGGTTCTCTGTTTAACTGCTCAAGGAAGTTTTCAAATGATCCACTTAAAAAAATTTCACTGGTTTCTTTGTCCCTGCTACCCGTTATAAACGTTTGATTCTCCCAGTCTGTATCTAGTAAATTAAAATCTCCACCCAAAAGTATAACATGGTCGGGTAATCTATTCGAAATATTTTCCAAATTTTCCTTCAGGTGTTCTGCCACAACAGTTGCTGAGCCAGGGGGCCTATAAAGACATCCATTTACCACGATTGAGCCTGTTTTAACCGTGACCTTCACCCAAATTATTTCACATTTCGGAGCTCCGTCAATTTCCTTCGATAATATTGCACTTTTTATCGCTATAAACACGCCTCCCCCTTCACTGTCCAGCCTGTCTCTGCGGTATACATTAAAATCTGAGTTTAGAATTTCATTACTGTTTACATTTGGTTTCAGCCAACTTTCCGTCCCTAGTACTATATGGGCATTGTGACCGTATATTAACGAGAGCAGTTCTGGGAGCTTTCTATAGACGCTCCTGCAGTTTACTATTACTACATTAATATTGTCATTCCCTGTTGCGTTTTGCCTACTGCTACCATGACACGTCTCAGGAGGCGTCTTGTCGGGCCTAGGGAGGGAATTCTCTAACCTAAAAAACCCACATGTGCACTCCGTACGTACTCTGCTACCCTTGTAGCCGCTTCCTGCGTGTAGTGCACGCCTGACCTTTTCATGGGGACCCTTCATTTCTCCACCCGATAGCGGAGGTCGAGAAATTTGCACCCCAGATCTCCGCAGAATCGTCTGAGCGTCTGGTTTAAGCCTTCCACTCGGCTCCAAACCAGAGGACCGCGATCGGTTCTGTGAACGACACTACAAATAGTTAGCTCAGATTCCACCCCGAGAGCGAGGCTTTCCGCCTTCACCAACCCCGCCAACCGTCTGTTCTATCATCCTGTTCCTGTTTCTAGTTAGTGCTTTCCAGACATTCGTTTCTTCCCTATTCTCCGGCAACCTCATTTCTTATCTTATAAGTTTTCTCAATTTTCAACATATTTGTGCAACACCACATTTCAAACGCTTCGAATCTCTTCTTTCCTGTTTCTCCAAAGCCCATGGATCTTTTTCATGCAATGCTATGCTCCAGAACCACATACCTGGAAATTTCTCCGTCAGATAAGGTCCTGTGTTTGATGCTAGTAGACTTCTTTTAGCAAAGGACGTCGTTTTTATTTGTATTAATCAGCATTTTATATCAGCGTCATTTTGTTTCCTAGTTAGCAGAATTCCTCCACGCTGTCCATGATTTCGATGTTAAGTTTGACCCTAATCTCAGTTCTGTTGCTTCTCATTACTTTCGCATTTATTGTTTTCTTTTTATTAGACAATTCATTGCATTTAAAAAGTCCTCTCATTCTCCTTATTTGTTACTAAGGGTAGCGGTATCATAAAAGAATGTTATCATCGATAATCTTTCGCTTCGATTTTTAACCCTGTCCCTGAATCTTTTCTTTAATTCCCTCATTACTTCATCGGCATACAGGTCGAATAGTAAAAGAGAAAGAATGCTCCCCTGCGTTATATCCTTTTTAATTCAAGCGCTTCTGTCAGGGTCTATATAATTTACTCGTTCGCTCCCAACCATGAAAGAAGTTGAACTGAATATCCACGTTCCACGTAATGAAACAAATGGAGTACTGACGTAAGTTGCATTAAGAATGTTGCTTTATATATTGATGGTGACTAGTTTCGCACATGCGTCCATTCTCACAACAGCCTATGGGATCAGAATTCCAGCACGTGTAATAGTAATACCAGCACAGAAAGAGTGTTGCAACTTGGTACAAACGAGGCTACATAATATCTTCCTATGTACATAACCAAATGGTTATACAGATAACTTAACAATGAGCAGTGCGAAGAGAAGTAACGGTGGAGGTCACCAATAGGGATGGGGAAAACCGACCGGTTAACACTGATATCGGTAGTTCAGTTCATTTTTACTAATAGCCGAGTAAGAACACCGAAATATCATTTAGCCATATCAACACCGCTAAAATTCTTTGTTTTTAAATAAATATTTTTTTTTAAAAGAAAAAGGGTCGCAGCTTGTGATCTTGCGGTAGCGTTCTCGCTTCCCACGCCCGGGTTCCCGGGTTCGATTCCTGGCGGGGTCAGGGATTTTCTCTGCCTCGTGATGACTGGGTGTTGTGTGATGTCCTTAGGTTAGTTAGGTTTAAGTAGTTCTAAGTTCTAGGGGACTGATGACCATAGATGTTAAGTCCCATAGTGCTCAGAGCTATTTTTTTAAAAAAGGAGAAACTTTTATTCCTAAAATGGGCATTGCTTTGAGATATTGCGTCATTACAGGAAATGGGAAAAGCGATCAATGCTGTTTTAATAACAACGCTGGCAGAAACGAGCAACAAAGAGATGGCGTAGGAAGTGGTACAGCATTGTCGTTCGTCGTGGCTTATTGGTAGGCGTGCACGTGCAGTGTGAAGGACTTGGCCCCGCCTGGTTTAAATGGTAGCCTCTTGCTGCCGTCGCCGGGCATCCGTTGTATTTCAGAATGGCAGCAACCCTAGTCTGGAAGTATTTTTACGGAGTGAAGTAGCAATGAAGTACAATGCTTCACTTGCTCCGAAAATTAAAGAGTTGTCTGTGATTTCTTTGAAATAATAAACAGTAACAGTAGCAGTAAGAAATTAAAAACTAAACAACAATTCTTTCATAGTATACAATGGAAACAGAAAGCAACTGTCCTGCTACCTGTGTCTACATAATACGCTTTTACCTGCTTGTACCTCTTGAAAACGGACAAATTAACACGAAAGAAAAAGTTCTTCAGCGTCAGTTTTCGCCTTTTAGCAATGACTATTCGTAATGCCAAGGCACTGGTATGATTCCTGATTACAACACGGCTTTTGAGCAGATTTTCAAAAAATTAGTATCAATGGGAGAATCCTGATGATTTTTTGTAGTATTCAGCCACTTATCGCTTTTGGAGAAAGCAGATGGTTGACAGACTTTCTTTTATATGCCAGATTCATTTAATATTTTGATTCTATGTATCTTGAATCTGAGAGAGTCAAAATTTTTCAGTCTTTGTTAAATTTCTACGATTGTCGTGGGAGGTAACAGGAATAAAAAAAACCGAAAATCGGTTATTTCAGAAACCGATTATTTTGACCGGTTTTAACAGTCAGATTAAACTGCCGAGGAAAAAAAAAAAAACGATATAACAGGAAACGCGTTGTTTGAGCGATAACCGCCATCCCACTCACTAGCAGCTATCAAGTGATGGCGCCAGGGACCGCTAGTGGCGATATGAGCAAAGGACAATACACTTGTTATCTGGTAAACAGTTCTACTACTGTACTGTTATGATTACAAACTGTATAATAATAACTGAAACGTATCGCAAACACCTACTGGTAGTAGCCAAGCCAAGCTCATCTAAAATCATAACAGACTGCGTAAAGCTATACTGCCACATGTAGCGTGATTTGTTACACGCTAAATCGCCAACAGGCGAAACGAACCCATCCCGGATGATGATGCCCTCTCTCCCTCCTATCAAATATGATCCTCACCTCCGCCTCCCTCCCCCTGTCCTTTTCCCGGGCTCCCCCCCCCCCCCCCCCCCGTCCATCCTGTTTTTTCTTCAGCTACCCACTCCCTGAGACCTTTTTCTTTCCCTCCACTGTCTTCCACACTCCTTTCTCGCGTCCACCTGCTCCCCTCCTTTTTCTGTGTCCTTTCCCTCCATCGGCTCCCCCTCTTTTCCCCCCTACCCACTCACCTCTCCAGCTCCTCCCCTCCCCCCCCCCCATACCCATATGCCTTCGTACTCTATAGTGCGGTGTTTTCCGTGAGTGTTCAGTGTTGTGCGTCCCCTTTTTACAGTGCTGCAAACAGAAACCAGACTGTCACCGTGTTTTTTTGGTTGTGCCTGTCTATTTCCTAAGTGTTTTTAATCAGCATCACTGACCTCTTTGTTTTTTTATGTTTTCTTCACAACTTTTTCTCCATGTACCAGCCTGAAACAGTCACCTTTTTATCACCTTTTTTTCTTGTTATATCTCCTCATTATGTTTTTTAACTTTATCTGTAGGCTGCAGAGCGGCGTATTACGCTGCTGCCAGTCGTCCCCCCCCCCCTACCCAGCGGGGGGGGGGGGGTAATCGAAATTCAATGAAGAAAAAAAGTGATTGAAAAATAACGAACTGCGTGAAGAAATAGTGCCGCAAGCGGCTTCGTTGAAAGTACCTATGCAGGCTGCAGTACAAACCGCTCGCAGGTGAAACAAATTTCAAAGATACAATAAATATTCATCATACATAAAGTTCGTAAAGAACTATTATACCTACATGTGGCTATATCTGTCTTTCCGTTTCTGAATGCAGCCCAGTATTCGTTGTCTTAAGCAACTGTCTCCTGGCTGAGACAAGCCCTTTCTTAACGCTCGTCAGTTGTTTTTAACACGTTCAGCGTCCAGACTATATATGCGATTAGCGTAGGCAGCATGTTAACTGGGCGCCTAAGACTCGGAAGTTCAGGAACTGCTGCCAGTTTACTCGAGAAAAACAATTTTCAATCTTGATGTGCTGCGCCCTTTATGTTGTTCAACTCAACAAAAGTGCTTTGACGAAATTATGAATTTATTGATATTAAAATGTGAAAAACGGAATAGAATTTCGTAGTACTTTTATGTTTATTGTCAGTAGTTTTCACTTATAATAGCAAGTAGCTCGTTTTTAGGAAATTTTTGACCTTCAGTGTTTTATGGCAAGACTAAGGAAACGTGTTAGCAATAGTTTAATTTAAAATTTTAACACTTTTTATAATGTACCTTAAGTTTAAAGAGAATAAAAACTTTAGAAATGTGATGTTACAGAAGAATGGTAAATGTTGTAAAGGGTAGATTGAACAACTAGTGAGGAAGCGCTGAAGCGAAGTGGGCACAAAAGAGCTTAATGACACAACTTCACAAAAACTAGGAACAGTTTGACAGGACATATCTTGAGATGTCAAGGGATACTTAGTTTTATTAACCGGTGGAAGTATGGGAAGAATGCGCGAAGTTTTTAAGTGATCAAGGCTTCAGTACAGTAAACAAGATCAAGTGTATATTGGGTGCAGTAGTTACGGAAAGAAGTAGACACTTGAAAAGCATGGACTAGTATAGAGGGTTGGCATCATTCTACAACATACAATAAAGCCATCTTCAACTTGAAATGCCGGTTTCAATACCTTACTGCATCATTAGGCACGGTTGTACTGGAGATTGTATGCCATGCATTGTTCCGATCTCTGAAATGGTTCACCCGGCCAGGTATAAGGTGGGTTGCATTTTAACGATGTTGTTTCACTCCGAACCACATTGCAACTAGGCATTTTCAAGCTTATCTTCATCCACGACAGCCTGGAACCGCACCAGAGATACCATTTCACTTACTGTTTGCAGCACTTTTCGAAAGGAGGACCATGGAATGTTTAGCTGTCTTGACACAGCCCGTACACTGCTTGAAGATCGTTCATTGTGTCCAGAATCCATGGCAAGGGTAACCTCAAGTTTGTTGCGCAGTTGGCCGCCAGCTTCTCCCAAGAGCAATTTCAAAATCACCAATTACTTGGAACTTCCGATACATGTTCTTCCGCCCCGGAGCAGAAAGAGGCTATCTCCATACTTCCTTCATGCATCGACACTGTGGAAGAACAGCAGCACTGTCGCTGTTACTTTGATAAAACAGCTTTTTGAGTAAAAGCCCTGCTCACCTTGTCTGTACCCATGCTGACTGTCTGCAACAGTTCACTGACGCTTGTGTTTAAACCCTACGTTGCCCTACCAATGTTCACGCCTAATGGAAAGTTATGATCTGATTTTGTCCATATAGCAGAAAAGTTATTTATAAACATACCCATATATTTGTGAAAGCCTGCGGCTGTGAAAACAATGGATCTGTTTATAAATAACTTCTCCGCTACCAGTCGTGATTTTCTTTTACTCATGTTTTACACGACGCGTTTCGGAAAATGATTCCTATTTTCACGTGGTTTTTTTTTTTTTTCTTTTTTTTTTTTTTTTTTTGCTATCCCACTTTGACGTAATGTATGAGGTTCTGCTTTTTTTCGTTGACTTTACTGCAATATGTAAAAAACGCGCAGTTTTCAGATAGTTATCGATTTCTACATAAAGTTAGTAGCGAAAATTGGAAAAACTAGTACTTTCAGTTTTTTTTAAAGCCATGATACTATGAACAGCGCAAATCCTGCAGTACACAGTCTGTACATCATTCCTACGAAGTTGGATACCCTTATGGTAAATATTATTTCTTTCTACCCAGTTCGAGAAGTAACATATTGGCTCTTCTCTTTTTCTTCATCTTCTTCTTCTTTTTATTATAACTAAATGCAACTCAGTGTTCGTTATCCTAAGGAATTCTCCTCCATCTACTTCAAGGCTTTTGCTGGGACACGTCAATTGTAGTCAGTACAACCAGCATTAAGGCCAGATGGACGAAGAGCACAGAGGCCCTGTTGCAGAAGTTGACTTTAGTGCCTAAGGACTCGGCAGCTCAGGAAGGGCTACCAGTATACTGGAAAAAAGTAGTTCCTAATCTGGTTGTTCTCCGACCAGATCATTGTTACCCTGAACCCTGAATTACGTTCAATTAACAAAAACATTTTCACAAAATTATAAATTTGTCAATATTCACTTCTAAAAAATTGAATAGAATTTCGCAGTAATTTTATACTGATTCTTTGTAATTGTCATTTATAATCCCGAGAAGCTCATTTACAAAAAATTTTGGACTCTTAATGTTTTATGGCAAGACTGCAAGAAAATGTGAAAGTAAAAGTTTGTTTTAAAATGTTTAGTAATATAATTTAATGTATCTGGAGTACAAACAGAATTAAAGCTTTACAAATGTGAATCTACATAATGAGGTGCAGATGGGATTGAGCAACTAATTAGGAGTAATGAATCCAAGACAGCTGTATGACAGAAGTTCAGTAAAAGAAGGAACAGAATAACAGGACACATCTTAAGATTTAACAGGACTCATCTTCAGATATGGAGAGATAGTTAATTTTATTGACTAAGGGAAATGTCGAGAGATTGCTTAGTTTTTTTAAAAAAAAGAAGGAAGCAAGGTTAGTGCTGAACGTGCCGTCGATAATGAGGTCATTAGAGACGAAGCACAAGCTAGAATTACTTTTTTTAAGGATGAAGAAGTAAATCGGGCATGCTGTTTCAAAGGAACGGTCCCGGCATTTCCCTGGAGCGATTTAGGGACATCATGGAAAATCTAGTGCTGAATGACCGGCCGCAGATTTGAACCCTCGCCCTCCCGAATGTGCTACCTCTGGATCACGGGGTTCTGGGTTAGATTCCCGACCGGGTTGGCGATTTTCTCTCTCCGAGGACTGGGTGTTTGTGTTATCCTCAGAATTTCATCATCATCATCCATATCATCCGTGGCAGTGGCTAGATTGGACTGTGAAAAAAATTGGACTGTGAAATAATTGGGACTTTGTAGAGGCGCTAATGACCTCGCAGTTGAGCGCCCCACAAGCCAATCATCATCATCATCATCATCATCCCGAATGTGAGTCCAGTATGCTAACAACACTTGGGTGAAACATTTAGAAGACCAAGGCTTCTGTACAGAAAACAGGTTCAGGCAGATACAGGGTGCAGTGACGAAGATGAAAAGGATAGGATAGAGCAGCGAGCTGCTTCAAACCAGTCTTTGGACAGATCAATATAAAAACAAGGACAAAGTCGGCTTCAAGATGAAATGTTGGTTTGAGCATCTCGTGGCATTGTTAGGCACACTTGTGCTGAAGATTGTGTGCCATGCTGTGCTCTGACATTTGAAATGACTCCCCAAACCAGTTATATAGGGGAGGGGTGGGGGGGGTATGAGGTTTAACTACGCAGTTCAACTCCGAAACATATTGTAACTTGACATTTTCAAATTCACATATCATTAACAAAGGGCAAACAAGAGACAAGAATGAAAAAAGTCCTAACTGACCGTCTGTTTGACAGAATACCATTTGATATGTGACATGTCATTTAGCAAATAACTTACTG
This sequence comes from Schistocerca americana, assembly GCF_021461395.2. NCBI lineage: Eukaryota > Metazoa > Arthropoda > Insecta > Orthoptera > Acrididae > Schistocerca > Schistocerca americana. The sequence goes on along the minus strand of NC_060124.1, from coordinate 555,623,871 downwards.
CCCATTTTTTCCATCAAGCAACGCATGTATGAATAACAATATTATTAGTTATACTTTTTAGGTCGTATGCGGTGCAGCGTGGTGCAGTATCAAATGGAAAACATACGAAAGGGAGAGAGAATCTCTTGCCATTAGTAGTGTTCCTGATTAAGAAGTAGCTCTGTCCTTATTTACCACTTGAGCGACGTCTGGTAAGTAGAAAGCATTAACTATTCACTCATGTATATTATATGTAATGTGTATACTAAAAATCTCTTTTTCTTTTTTTCGGTTTCATGTTGAGGCAGCAAGTTCCTGCAAGGTGATCCAGTTGTGTTTTACCAACGAAGAGAGCAGCAGTTTGTGTCATTGAATTAAGGGCGCCGAACATAGAGCGAAAAGCTGGGTACCATTGTAAACAACTACTATGCTTTGTTAATAAAAAATGTTCAGAAAAGATTGTGTTAATCTCATATTAGTCTCGAAAAAGTCTTCCGTATGTAATGATCTATGTAATACCAATCCGCATGTGATTAAAAAAAGTGTTTCTTCGTAAATTTCTGTCGAGTACATCTTTTGAACATAGTGCCATAGTATCTCCACAACGGCAAGAGAAAAAAAATTTTTCAGTTTACTCGAAGTTGATTAACGTGGTACAGGTCGACTAGTGAGTGATTTTAAAAGGAATTTCCTTATTTGGGAACTTATTCTGAACAGGCAGTCAATATTCAAAAGCCATAAACGAGAAAATATTAATTTTGAGCCTATTACAGAATGCGATTACGACAGTCGACGAGTAAAAGAAAGTGGGGAGGCTTATTTCTGTATGTAACAGAGGATGACAAATCTACTGTACCGCCAAGAACCCATTTTGAGGTAAATGATATTGGAACTGATAATAGCAGCAATTATAGTTTAAATAAAAATAAGATGCTAATAATACTAATAATAACAATAGTTATATAAACTGTAATAATGTTTTGCCAACGGCCTTGCCACAGCGGTAAAACCGTTTCCCGTCAGATCATCGAAGTTAAGCGCTATCGGGCTGGGCTAACACTTTGATGGGTGACCATCCGGCCTGCAGAGCGCTGTTGGCAAGCGGGATGCACTCAGCCCTTGCGAAGCAAACTGAGGAGCTACTTGATTGAGAAGTTGCGGCTCCGGTCTCGTAAACTGACATACAGCTGGGAGAACGGTGTGCTGACCACATGCCCCTCCATATCCGCATCCAGTGACGCCTGTGGGCTGAGGATGACATGGCGGCTGGGCCTTCATGGCCTGTTCGGACGGAGTAATGATGTATAGTCAGCGATGAAAAAAACTACAGCTTTACCGTTAAGAATCTGATTTTATGAAAACTATTTTGAAGTCTACACTCACTGATTCGCATTTTGAACCATATAATAATTTCGACAGTTTAATATACAATGTAGTAGTAATGAGCAATATCCACTTACCTTTCAGATTTTATGTATTGATTCACAAAATGGGATTAATAAATGAAGAAAATAAATCAACATTTAAAAAAAAAACGATTGATAGATGTATTGAAAGAGAAATAGTTTATTTTATTGCTTAGTATAAAATACAAAGAGTTAAAATACTAATAGTTATTCAGAATCTAAGGGATCAGAAATTAAAACATTGAATTCAAAAACTTAGGGCTTATCATCATTACTATCTCTGCCCATAGGTCATAAAATTTCATCTACTCGTAAAACTGTTGGGCCCTCGTCGAACCCTATTGTCTTTAAACAAGATTCAGGCCATAATTCTACGCAACAAGGATCGGTAGTATTAAACCACATAGAATTTATATATATTGGGCGTAAAACGTTTTTTAACGATTTACAACATGATGGAACCTTATTTGAATTGAACATTTTAATTTTTTTCATAAATTCCTCATTATCTTTTTTGGTTGAATAATTCGTTCGGAAAATATGGTATCTCGAGTCATTAACACTTCCGGAGTGTAAGAGCAGCAAACTCTCGGACCATCTCAGTATTGTCCTTGATGAAAATGTCGACGTCATATGTCAATGGCGCAAAAGTTTTTTGTAGGTTTCATTTTTTACAAAAATTTTAAAAGATCTCATGTTTCCTTTGTTGTAGAAAGCAGTGATTCAGTTATGGTCTTCGCTACTGAAACCACCAACCAAATTCCAAATTCAGAAGCTGTATATATATTGGCCAGCAAAACATTTGAAACATCTTTATCAGAGGCTTTTACTGAAATATTGGAGGTCGGTAGCACTTTGCTGACCTGAAAGGTAACTCGCCTATCTGCTCCTTTATTTCGACGTTTATAATCATTTCTTTAGTTTCTAAGACATGATTTTTTTGTATTTGATAAGTGAAGCACTGATCTCCAATGGTTATAAAGACTTTCTTCGTTTGCATTATTGATACCAAATGGTCATTCACCCAATAATCGACTTAGAACTTTGCCTTGTAACGATAATTTGCAACACTTCCCAAATAGTCGGTAGGTCTGGCTAACCTAACCCAAGCATTTGGCTAACTCTTTGGTTAACTGAAAATCGTGAGGGTTAACGGCTTTTTATTTTCGGAACAACAACTTCAAACAACAGCTTTTAGATGCTGCATTGTCTAAGTCACATAAGAAACATTTCTTCACCTTTTATTACAAATTTCCAGCAAAACAGACTAATAAGGTTTAGCAACAGCGTGGTATGCTTACAAAAACACTAAATACTGCGCGGATGTCACGCGAACGATGACGTTTGCTTCGCACCGCCTTTGTTAGAGAGCCACAGATTCGGAACCGTTCATTTGTTTTTCTCTTTTACGTGGGACACGTGCGTGCCCTCTTCTCTGTTAATTGGCTACTGTGCTGGTCGCAGCAGTTATTCTGTGTGTTTCTCTATCGCACGGGTTTGTACATTCAGTGCTTCTCTGCAGCGCCATGCTCTCATAAGACAGGTCTACTTCCGCTAAGGGAACCCTATACTTCCGTGTTCGCAATAAAATCATTTAGATTTCCTATGTGATTACATATGGAAACTCGAAGAGGGTAAGTACCCCCACAAGGTTACCTGTTTCCACCTGGCATCCTTTTATTCTTGCCTGGAAAAAGGAAGGTAGCCTTACTCTGCATTTTATTAACGTCTTTTATTGTTGATTGAAGCTATTTTTTAAAAAGTGCAGAAGAGAAACAGCCGAAAAAATTAATTAAACAACTTTTACTAAAAATAGCCGTGCACTGATATAGGGCTGCAAACTAAGCATCTTTTGTCTATTTATATTGTATAAAATATTTTATTAGGAAAATCGCTGGGGAAGGTCGATATAACTCGGTGTCTTAGACTAACACGTGAGGTCGACCAGGAATGTTCCCCTTACAACGGTATCTGGTTTCCACAAGCTGTAGGTGCCTCCTACCCATATTAGCCTTAAATGGTAGGTCTTTCCTAAAGCGTGCATGAAACACACGCTGCCCTGTGACCACAGATGTGGATGCCTCAAAACGGAGCACACAGAAAGCCTTTTCCTTTTGCAACGCCATCTTGGAAACAGTCGCTCCACTTGTGCAGTAAACATGACAAGCGAACAGCGGGTAGCGCGTCAAAAACTTAGACCGTTGTCGCTGCTATTGCTGTGAGGTTTGTCCTTATAAAGTAATAAATAGATCTATTACTAATTTTTAAAAGTGGATCATTCATTTATAAATATCCTCTACAGGCGAGTACATGAATAAAAATGGAAAACTTGGCTGTGGAAACTTTTAGTGGAGAAGGAACCCAGTACCGTAAAAGAAGCCAGAAAAGCTATAGCTCAACTGAAAAATGACAGAGTACCTGTAGCTGACCTTAATACTGCTGTAATGATCAAAAGATCTGGAGATTTTGGTTTGAAAATCATGCAGGAAATACGGGACACCATATGGAACAACGGAACACGGATAGAGGGATGGATCATGTCGGTAATGATTGCGTTTGATAAGAAAGGAAACGCGCAACGCTGGGAGAACTACGGGAACGTTCTATTAATTTCACATTCCAGCAAGAAATACCACCAGAGCAAGCTAGGTTTGTGCGTGATAAAAGAACACGAGAGGAGATTCTGAACGTCAGACAAGTAATTCAAAAATGGAGGGAATTCACTACCCCACTAGTTCTTTGTTTCTTGGACTACGGAAAGGCTTTCGACTGTATTCGATGGAACGAACTGTGGAGCGTACTAGCTGAAAAGGGTGTTCCTGATCATCTTATTATTCTTATCAGGAATCTGTACTTTGGTAGTAAGCAAATGATCAGACTAGACGAACTATTTCCTTTTGAACCACGTAAAAAAGTTAGACAGGGGTACATTCCATCACCAGTTCTATTTAACATCTATGCAGAACATGTTATGAGAAAAAGTCTTCATTGCTAGACTTGTGAGATGCTAATTGGAGGACGAAGAAACAGTAATTTAATCTGATTTGATCCATTATAAATGGTTTTTGAAAGTCTATGACGGTGAAAACAATAGGTACAATTTTCTGTATTAACTTTTCACACGACGCGTTTCGAGAAATAATTCCCATTTTCAAGTGCTTTTTCTGTGTGTCGAAACGCGTCGTGTGAAAAGTAAATAATGAAAATCGTGACTGGTAGCAAAAGAATTATTTATCAACAAATCTACAGTAATTTAAGATTTGCTGATAACACTATACTGTGCGCAGAGTCACAAATCAAAGTGAACTAGTGGATAGAGTTAAGAGAGAAAGTAAGAAACTTGTATTCTCAATTAATAAAAAAAAAGACAAGATCATGATATTTGACACAGGTGAGTCACTACCAGCTACTGATGTACTACATGAAGAATTTGGTCACTTTGTCTACTTGGACTCAGTGGTTCAGAAAGAGGGAGCCTGTACATGGCAAATACGATGTAGGACTGTTCTGGGTAGGGATGCTGCATCGAAGCTGACAACAATTTGGAAAAAAACGAGCCTTGACCAGACATAGTAAATTGAGAGTGCTGAGATTTCTGGTGTTTCCAATTTTCCTTTGTGGCGCTGAAACGTGGATAATAACTGAAGGGGACAGCAAAAGAATTGATGCTTTTGAGATGTGACATATAGAAGGTTGCTGAGAATACCGTGGAAGGACAAACGGGCCAACAAATAAATCCTTCAAGAACTTGCGAGGTGCCGGGGCTAGCAGTGTATTTAACACTAAATTCTTCTAGAATCTTCATATGTAAATGATGCTCTAAGCCCCCCCTATTCTAACTCCAACTTTTGCTGTTGCACATGGATTAAAAAGAAACGCGAACTGACTGTAATCGACCCTGCAAGTGCAGTAGAAAAGAGTTTGGCACCTGCAATAATTTAATTTGATAAATAAGTTAAATAAAGGAAAGTTTCATTAACGTAGTGAGAAATGATAGGGTTGCTCTACCGATTAACAGAATGAAAGTTCTGTCCAAAATAACAATATGATTTATTATGACTAGAGTCAAAATAATAAACAAAACACTCAAATAAATGCTGTGAAGGTGAAGTTGCCCCTAAACTAGATTGTGAAATTTATGATCAAGTGGTATGTGGAGCCAATTCCTTGCAACTCAAATCTTAAGAGAAACACACAGCCAACCAGACATTAATTGCTGCTACAGTAGTGAGAACTCAGACAATGAACACCCAAGACAGAACAAAGTTAGAAAAGACAAACAGGCGCGCTCTGCTGAGCTCTGATTATCACCTAGCAAAATTGCCTGCTTTGCCGGTGCTGCAGACGTACATTACCAAGCTGCCTTCTTAACTGCACGGACTCGATCTGGCGTATACCGGAGGGGATGGCTGGTTGCTTCGACGTCCCATCGCGGTGATGATAATGTCGCGAGTATAGCCCGAAACAAATTATCCTGGTCTGGTTGTTCCAGACTAAAGACTTCCTAGCAGTATAAATGTGCCTCTGAGGGAGACGAAGAAGGCTCGCCACACAATCACTGACGGTACAGTGATTGATTTTAACAACTGAAGTCACAAAGTAACTCCGATACAGTCAACTTTAGCCAAAACTGCTCAAGACAGACAACATAGGCCGAAACTCCAGCAACTTCGTCAAACAGTTACAATTAAATAAAAGTATATTAGACAGCCAATGGAAGACAGCCTGTCCAGAGCAGCGAGAGCTCAGTCTTGTAACCTACTCCAACCGAAAGGTGAGAGCTGACTCTCTCAAGACCACCTGTACAAGCCAAACACCGAACATTCCCGCCCCCACGACAGTGGCCGTGGTTAAACGTTCCAATCAGCAACTCGAAAACCAGCGGAAAATTCCACTCTATTGCCGAAGCACTACTAGTCCACCAATGGAGATTCTTGGCGCCAATTACTGCGCCGATTTTGCTACGTCACGGAGCTATGGCCTGAGCAACCCAATCACAGTTACGATTTTGCAGAAAACGCGGGAATTAGCCTACCAAGACTGCCTGGGAACACAAGTCATTCCCACGCCTCGCTGGTAGCCCGCCAGAAAGTGTTTTCGCTAAGTTTCTGCGAAGTAACGGAATCTCTAGCCCAACCGCTCCTTCAGGCCACTGCAGGCGTGTCTCCGCCGCTTTTATGACAACGTCAGCATCTGGAAAGCATTCACTCGACTCCCTCACACCCGTCAGCTTAACCCTTTCAACATCAGCATAGCCTGCCTGTCACCGGACCACCCGGGTGACGAGAGATGCTCCGTGGGAAGTCCGCTTGTGAAGGAATAGCGACTGTTCACTGCACGCAGTTAGAGAGGAAGATCGAAGTACTCAGAGTATAATAGAAATATGAGAGGGGACTCATGCCACCTCTCAAACTCAAGATGGAGAATAGGCTGTCCACTATTAGTTTCCAGCCAGTCCTGCAGTTCTTTGGTCACAAAATTCGACAACAGCAGAATAACGTGCAAAAAATTATTATCCAAGGCAAAGTCGAAGAGAAAATTGTTGCACGGAAAACCACCGAGACGATGGATAGATCGGATAGACATACCAAACATCGAGTCAGCTACATCGAGATGCAGAAGACCGAGGAAAACTGAAGACAGACTGCTAAGAGGCTTGTGTCGTGGGCCACTATTTTCAACTATGAAAGACAGAGTGCCATGATGACGATGACAGAAGAGTATCAGACATAATACACTACTGGCCATTAAAATTGCTACACCAAGAAGAAATGGATGTGATAAATGGGTATTCATTGGACAAATATATTATACTAGAACTGACATCTGATTACAGTTTCACGCAGTTTGGGTCCATAGATCCTGAGAAATCAGTTCACAGAACAACCACCTCTGGCCGTAATAACAACCTTGATACACCTGGGCATTGAGTCAAACAGAGCTTGGATGGCGTGTATAGGTAGACCTGCCCATGCAGCTTCAACACGATTTCACAGATCATCAAGAGTAGTGACTGGCGTATTGTGATGAGCCAGTTGCTTGGCCACCATTGACCAGACGCTTTCAGTTGGTGAGAGATCTGGAGAATGTGCTGGCCAGGGCAGCAGTCGAACCTTTCCTGTATCCAGAAAGGCCCGTACAGGACTGAAACATGCGGTCGTGCATTATCCTGCTGAAATGTAGGGTTTCGCAGGGATCGAATGAAGGGTAAAGCCACGGGTCATAACACATCTGAAATGTAACGTCCACTGTTCAAAGTGCCGTCAATGCGAACAAGAGGTGACCGAGACGTGTAACCAATGGCACCCTACACCATCACGTCAGGTGATGCGCCAGTATGGCGATTACAAATACACGCTTCCAAAGTGCGTTCACCACGATGTCGCCAAACACGGATGCGACCATCACGATGCTGTAAACAGAACGTGGATTCATCCGAAAAAAACTAGGTTTTGCAATTCGTGCACCCAGGTTCGTCGCTGAGTACACCGTCGCAGTCGCTCCTGTCTGTGATGCAGCACCAAAGGTAACCGCAGCCATGGACTCCGAGGTGATAGTCGATGCTGCTGCAAACGTCGTCAAACTGTTCGTGCAGATGGTTGTTGTCTTGAAAACGTCACCATCTGTTGACTCAGGGATCGAGACGTGGCTGCACGATCTGTTACAGCCATGCGGATAAGATGCCTGTCATCTCGACTGCTAGTGATACGAGGCCTTTGGGATCCAGCACGGCGTTCCGTATTACCCTCCTGAACCCACCGATTCCATATTGTGCTAACAGCCATTGGATCTCGACCAAGGCGAGCAGCAATGTCGCGATACTATAAATAGCGATCGCCTTAGGCTACAATTAAAGTCGGAAACGTGATGGTACGCATTTCTCCTCCTTACACGAGGCATCACAACAATGTTTCACCAGGCAACGCCGGTCAACTGCTGTTTGTGTATGGGAAATCAGTTGGAAGCCTTACTCATGTCAGCACGTTGTAGGTGTCGCCACCAGTGCCATCCCTGTATGAATGCTCTGAAAAGCTAATCATTTGCATATCACAGCATCTTCTTCCTGTCGGTAAAATTTCGCGTCTGTGGCACGTCATCTTGGTGGTGTAGCAATTTTAAGGGCTACTAGTGTATGAAACAGTTCAAAAGCGTACCAGATCATCGCACGTTCAAAATCGATAACGAATGTATCTGTACAAATTTCGAGCCACACCCGTTCTCCAGTTCCATATCGTGAAGCGACTAAACGTGAACGGGGGAATTTCACTGCGCAGCCCGCAGCTAAACGGATCCGCGTCCTCCTAACAAGACGTCGTGAAACAGCGCCTCCCTGAGGCCAATACTCCGTCCGCCTCTATCTCGGCGTTTCCCCACCGTTCCTCGCGTCATTGTTCGCGGAAGCGTTGCCGCGCGTCCCTTCCCAGAATCCCTTTTTACCAAACACGCTGATAACAGCTGCGCAAGAGGATTCCAGAAATTGATTTAGTAGCGCATCACGGCACTGACTGCGCAGCTCCCCACTATCTGAGGACAAACACCGAACATTTGACAAACAGTTCGCAGTCTCTATTGTTCCAGGCAAAACCATCTTCTGCGAAGGAAATGAAATTTGCACGTGCTCAACCAAAACACTGAAATTAATCACTCTGTTTCTGTGCTAGCACACACTGTTGCCGAAACGTGAGGTGTACATGTGCGGTCGTTTCTCGACAGCTGGCAGTTCACAGCGTATCAGAAAAAGAGGGAACAATTGAGAGTTGTATGGAAACTACGTGTTTATTGTTAACACTCACTATTTCTTTATTACCGTGACGCGTTACGGAAGTTTAGACGTCCTACAGTACGTGGATTTATGGGGATCAATATGTATGTGTTGTGTTGCGACTTTAGAATAACCTATTGTACTGCCCGGTACGCTCTTTCAGTACATGACTCATAATTTTGTAGAGGTCTTTGACTGAAAAAAATTAAACAAAATATTAATGTTAAAGTAATAATATAAGTATCAAAGTTCTACCTATCCAACGAAAGGCAAAAAACTGTATATTTTTGGTACGCTACAAATATTCAATCACCAACGAAAACAACCTGTCTCCATCCTAAATGACAAAAATGACAATAGAGTATCACCTCTGTTTTTAACAGCAATCTACATTACTACGTCTGCATATACATACACAAATTGTCTTCCTCCTCCCCTTCAATTTTATAACAATCTGTTAGTTATTTGCCTGTTTCTATGTCAATTTCTAAATGAACAATTTGACTGGCCTGCCTCACAAACCTCGTCAGACCCACCCCACTGTAACGGTACATACCTCATGTCAGCCTGACTGTAAAAGGTACATCTACCCGCATATAGCATTTAAATCATATATTCGACCATAACTTCGATATAGCATGCTACATTAAGGCAAAAAACTGGATATTTTTCGAACGCTACGAATACTCAAACACCAACGAAAGCAACCTGTCTCCATCCTAAATGACAAAAATGACAATACTTACAACAGTATCAGATCTGTTTTTAACAGCAATCTACTCGTACATTACAACTGTTCTACTTCTCTCACTCCAGTCTCCTCTATCTCTCGGTCCCGCCACCCTTAGACGTACACGCACGCACGCACGCACACACACACACACACACACACACACACACACACACACACACACACACACATACTACCAGAGTAAATAGTTGTTCATACATAAATTTATCTAAACTTTGCAGAAAAGTATCCCTGACCTTTGAGGTTATTTACACTTACATATTTGTTCATCAGCACAGCTAAAGATCTCCACAGTGCTTTGTGACTTGATAAAAATAATGTTTTGCTTTGCTGTAGGTTCTTTGCCTTTGTTACATTCTAGACTCCATGTTTGCTCCCTTCAGTGTTGACTAAGTGCGATGGTGTGTGTGATGTAACACGACAGGGAAAGGTTTCACATTTATATTTTCGTTCATCTTTCCAGTCAAAGACCTCTGCAAAAATAATGTTTTTTTTTCTCTACTAGATAACGCCACAGGTTACTCCAAAGTTTTCACAGAACATACGCGTATACGTGTCGTATAATCCAAATGTATGCACTTGATGATGGAGCTTCAAAGATCCAAAACGTGTCCAAAAAATAAGTGAATAGCGACTAGTAACAGTAAGCTTGTTGTTTCATTTGTTATCACTAACAGTCTTGGTAATGCCTAATCAAGAATGCGCGATTTAAAATTGAAAGTTTGATCTAATGCAAGTTTGATCTAATGAAAGTTTGATTGATTGAGTTGGAATTTCGAAAAGCTGCGATCATGGACTTCCCTACATAAATAAAGTAGTACTGTAGTTTTAGTAATATTCGCAGTTAATTTTTAACGGGGAGCATAAATGTACACCTAGAACTCAAGTTCATTATTCAATGTTCTAGGTGTTACTTTATGCTTCTTTTAATTTTTTAACATTTTCTGACCGACGCCTTTGAAACATCCAGGGTTAGCAGCTTTCCGCCTCAGAAGAAGTTTTAGTTTCTGAGACTTGTCCGCGTTCATTGCAAGCAAGTTTGTTTCTCCGTGCCGAACAATGTTAAGTTATAAACGCTCGTATTCTCTCCATAGACGTCGTGAAAACCATGTTATGTGTGTTTTAAAGACGCCGGCCGCTGTACTCGAGCTGTTCTAGGCGCTTCAGTCTGGAACGGCGAGACAGCTAAGGCCGCAGGTTCGAATCTTGCCTCGGGCATGGATGTGTGTGATGTCCTTAGGTTAGTTAGGTTTAAGTAGTTATAAGTTCTAGGGGACTGATGACGACAGATGTTAAGTCCCATAGTACCCAGAGCCAATCTGTTTTAAAGTTGATGAGCAAACGCCACAGACAGTGACCCTTCGGTGCCCAGACTAGCAGCAAACGGCATAGCCTTTTCCTTATGCGTACGTTGTCCAGCAAGAATGCTTCGTCCTCTGCATTCACTAACACATTTCCCAAAAAGTTGTTCAAAAATGGCTCTGAGCACTATGGGACTTAACTTCTGAGGTCATCAGTCCCCTATAACTTAGAACTACTTAAACCTAACTAACGTAAGGACAGCACACACAGTCTTGCCCGAGGCAGGATTCGAACCAGCGACCGTAGCGGTCGCGCGATTCCAGACTGGAGCGCCTAGAACCGCTCGGTCACCCCGGCCGGCAAAAAAAAAAGAAGTTATTGTTCATTACACACTCTCTTACCTTGCCGGGTTTCCGCAGTGCAATCATTCTGCTTCAGAACTATCAAATCAAATGGCTCTAAGCACTATGGCACTTAACATCTGAGGTCATCAGTCCCCTCGACTTAGAACTACTTAAACCTAACCAACCCAAGGACATCACACACGTCGATGCCCGAGGGAGGATTCGAACCTGCGACCGTAGCAGCAGCGCGGTTCCGGACTGAAGCGTGTAGAACCGCTCGGTCACAGCGGCCGGCTCAGAACTGTCGATATATGATGTAAATGATAACTGTAGTGTAGCTGAAATCGAGACGAAAAAATTGTTGTAGGATACTTGTGGTCTATCAAGCCAGGAAAAATCGTCAATTTGGCTACGAAATCCACGTTACCGACAGTGCATGCAACCCGAGCTATATTTTAGCTAAAATCGTCGTCGAATACAAGAAAACCTTGTTCTTACACTTTAAAATGTATAATAGTTGTTTGTGTAAATTTTACCTCAAACTATTTTGACTTTTAGCAGCATAAAATTACGATTAAATCGTTCCGCTCTTATGGCCTCCTAACTACAAACCTATCTGCAGTCGTGGTCTAGTAGTTACCAACACTGCCTCTAGATCGCGACCGAGCGAGGTGGCGCAATGGTTAGTACACTAAACTCGTATGCGGGAGGATGACGGTTCAAACACGCTTCCGACCGTCCTGATATAGATTTTCCGTGATTTCCCTAAATCATTTCAGGCAAATGCCGGGATGGTTTCTTTGAAATGGCCCGACCGAATTCCTACCATATCCTTGATACAATCCGAAATTGTGCTCCGTCTGTAATGACCTCGATGTCGACTGGACGTTAAAACCTATACTTCTCTTTCTAGATGGCGGGATCCGGGTTCGATTCCCGGCCGCGTTCCGCTCGGGGACTGTATGTTTGTGTTGTCCTCATCATCTCATCCCACCTTCATCGGTTTTCTCTACGCCACTGAGCAACATTGTAAATATGTACTGTATACACTGCCAGAAAAAAAATGCAGCGCTCTCAAGGACTGTGTACAGTGGCAGCAGGGTATAATGTGTGCAGTCTGAGGGGTTGTAGGATCAGTGATTCATTTTTCACTGTCAACGGCGATGAGATGGCGGTTAGGACGCCAGTCTGTGCGCCATCTTTCTTGACTCTACAGTCACTAACTGTAGAGAGATTGGAGGTGAACAACGTTTGAAGCATTTTTACTAGAGAACAACCATGCACTGCCAACGAGTACGTACTCCTGTTCAACAATTTCAGCCATTTGAACAGGGTCGCATTATGGGCCTGCGGGAATTGCAACAAAATTCTATGGCAGGATGCCATTCGGCGCCTTTATGAACGTTTACATGCGAAAATACACACCCGAGTTGACGCCAGAGAAGTGTACACGGCATATTGATGTGAATGTTTGGTCACTCTTTATCATAGACTCCCATAGTGATGATTTACTGTCTGCGATGGAGACGACATCGAAAATAACTGAAGATATTCACGTCCACTCTGGGTTGTCACATCCAAGTACTACGACGGACGTGCTTAGAGACTTTCACGTCCGACTTTACCTGAATGACACCATTCCAGGACGTTGGATTGGAAGAGGAGGAGCAGGAGATGAACTTCATCGCAGGTAGCCTCCCAAGTCTCCAGAGCTCACACCTAGTGACTTTCATCTGTGGAGTTGCGTAAACGACCACGTTTTTTTATCCCCCCTATTACATTTACCGTTTTCCATGGATCCGTTGGAGAGGAGTCTCTGGAATGTGAATAGAGTCAAAGCTTTCCTTTGTGCAATTATAATACAGACAGAGTTATGAGCTATAATCCTTGTGAACATATTCATCGATGTAGTAGAAGGAGTTGGCCAGGAGGAAGTAATTAAATTCACTCTGAATTCGATCTTTACCACTTACAAGACCTCTGATATGCTCTCGTAAGTTATTTAGTGCAGGGTGTTACAAAAAGGTACGGCCAAACTTTCAGGAAACATTCCTCACACACAAATAAAGAAAAGATGTCATGTGGACATGTGTCCGGAAACGCTTAATTTCCACGTTAGAGCTCATTTTAGTTTCGTCAGTATGTACTGTACTTCCTCGATTCACCGCCAGTTGGCCCAATTGAAGGAAGGTAATGTTGACTTCGGTGCTTGTGTTGACATGCGACTCATTGCTCTGGAGTACTAGCATCAAGCACATCAGTACGTAGCATCAACAGGTGAGTGTTCATCACGAACGTGGTTTTGCAGTCAGTGCAATGTTTACAAATGCGGAGTTGGCAGATGCCCATTTGATGTATGGATTTGCACGGGGCAATAGCCGTGGCGCGGTACGTTTGTATCGAGACGGATTTCCAGAACGAAGGTGTCCCGACAGGAAGATGTTCGAAGCAATTGATCGGCGTCTTAGGGAGCACCGAACATTTCAGCCTATGACTCGCGACTGGGGAAGACCTAGAACGACGAGGACACCTGCAATGGACGAGGCACTTCTTCGTGCAGTTGACGATAACCCTAACGTCAGCGTCAGAGAAGTTGCTGCTGTACAAGGTAACGTTGACCACGTCACTGTATGGAGAGTGCTACGGGAGAACCAGTTGTTTCCGTACCATGTACAGCGTGTGCAGGCACTATCAGCAGCTGATTGGCCTCCAAAGGGACACTTCTGCGAATGGTTCATCCAACAATGTGTCAATCCTCATTTCAGTGCAAATGTTCTCTTTACGGATGAGGCTTCATTCCAACGTGATCAAATTGTAAATTTTCGCAATTAACATGTGTGGGCTGACGAGAATCCGCACGCAATTGTGCAATCACGTCATCAACACAGATTTTCTGTGAACGTTTGGACAGACATTGTTGGTGGTGTCTTGATTGGGCCCCATGTTCTTCCACCTACTCTCAATGGAGCACGTTATCATGATTTCATACGGGATACTCTACCTGTGTTGCTAGAACATGTGCCTTTACAAGTACGACACAACATGTGGTTCATGCACGATGGAGCTCCTGCACATTTCAGTCGAAGTGTTCGTACGCTTCTCAACAACAAAAAATGGTTCAAATGGCTCTGAGCACTATGGGACTTAACAGCTATGGTCATCTCTCAACAACAGATTCGGTGACCGACGGATTGGTAGAGGCGGACCAATTCCATGGCCTCCACGCTCTCCTGACCTCAACCCTCTTGACTTTCATTTATGGGGGCATTTGAAAGCTCTTGTCTACGCAACTCCGGTACCAAATGTAGAGACTTTTCATGCTCGTATTGTGGACGGCTGTGATACAATACGCCATTCTCCAGGGCTGCATCAGCGCATCAGGGATTCCATGCGACGGAGGGTGGATGGATGTATCATCGCTAGCGGAGGACATTTTGAACATTTCCTGTAACTAAGTGTTTGAAATCACGCTGGTACGTTCTGTTGCTATGTGTTTCCATTCCATTATTAATGTGATTTGAAGAGAAGTAATAAAATGAGCTCTAACATGGAAAGTAAGCGTTTCCGGACACATGTCCACATAACATATTTTCTTTCTTTGTGTGTGAGGAACGTTTCCTGAAAGTTTGGCTGTACCTTTTTGTAACACCCTGTATATGAGTACCCATGTATTTGACTTCTTTTTGTACTTGTGTTTAGCTTTCATAGTCCTCACACAGACTGTTTTTGGTTCTATAATCATGTTTTGCACTATTTTGTGTAAAAAGAGACATGTTGGAAATGACAAAGGACATCAATATGTACTGAGAAGTGGTAGTTAGAATACCAAATTTCTTAAAGAGGCCTCTGCGTGATGATCTAGGACTGACACCAGATGTAATTCTAATGACTCGTTTCTGTATTTTGAAAATGTTCTGTTTGAGAGAGGAGTTTCCCCAAAAGATGATTTCATAACTCATTAGTGAATGGAAGTAGGCCGAATAAACTAACTTCTTCATTTTTAAATCACCTATTTCTGCTATCATGTGTATTGGAAATGTAGCTGAACTAAGGTGTTTCATTAACTCTAGAGTGTGAGTTTTCCAATTTAGATTGTGGTCAATTTGACACTGTCTACAGCTTTAATTTCATTGTTTGAATACATTATACTTATAGGGTCAGGTTTTCGTTGTGAGGTACTAAACTGTATGTACTGGGTCTTATCAAAATGCCTGACACTCTTGGAAGTCTGCAACATCGCATTGCTGAAGCTGTGAATTCGCAACCGAATGTCCACCTGCTCCCTGTGTGGCAGGAAATGAGCCACCGTTTTCGTATTTGTCGTGTAGCACATGGTGCTCAAATTAAATCCGTGAAAAGTGCGAACTTTTCTCTTTCCAGGAACGCTGGAACTGTATATTGAGGTTTGGAAGCGATAAATATTTGACATCTGTTCCTTCTTTCTGAACGGTCCTCTCTATGCGGTGCATCAGGTTGTTGAAAGATCCACCATTGGCAAGGAACCAGAGTATGACAGATAGCCTGACCCAGACTGGAATGGTTTCTTAAATACAGTGGAATCTTTCGAATTTTTTTCTCCAACCACCTACAGAACGGTTTCGAAATCGCTAGGTCACATTCTTAAAAAAATTCTGAAATCCATATCATAGTCTAGATTTACTGTTTGAGAAGATTCATAGCAACAGTACTGCATCCCGAAAGTAGTTCTACTCAACTTAAAATAAAAATGTTCAAATGTGTGTCACATCTTATGGGACTTAACTGCTAAGCTTACACGCTACTTAACCTTAAGGACAAACACACACACCTATGCCCGAGGGAGGACTCGAACCTCCGCCGGGATCAGCCGCACAGTCCATGACTGCAGCGCCTGAGACCGCTCGGCTAATCCCGCGCAGCCTACTGTAGTTCACCTCCACTTTTTTTCCTTTTGTAATAAAATTAAATTAGGTGGGCATAGAGTAAACGAACGAAGATCAGTTTCTTGGGACATCAGGTTCTCATTTCTGTAGTGCAACAGACTCCGAAGTTATGGTTGCGCGACTTCGTACAACGACTGTCGCGATAAAATGTATCGCATTTGAACTCCCGAACTCGCTAAGGACCCCTTACAGCGCTACTTTCTCACTGTCTCGCTGATACTGGAACCTTAAAGAGCTCCCTTCTGGCATCTTGAAGTTCGTGTCAGACTGTTACGCTTGCAGCAATCGATAGCTCGATATAGATCATATCTTTGCCGAGTATCTGCGGTTTAAGAACAAGTTAAAGAAATTCAGTGTTGAAAGTTGTATATATGACAGACCACATTCATTGTGTCGTTTCTTTTCTAATCTAATTCCCTCAAAATCGCCTGATATAATTAGCCTATACTCAATTATAATCCTCTTTATTCTGTTCATGGAGATACGAGCTTTCACATACAAACTGTTTAAGTAGGCTATATATATATATATATATATATATATATATATATATATATATATATATATATAATGACTTTTGAACACTATTAAGGTAAATACATTGTTCTCTACCAAAAATTTGCTAACTATGCCTATCAGTAGTTATTTAGGTGGCAGTATTGGCGCTCGCTGTATTGCAGTAGTTCGAGTAACGAAGATTTTTGTTCAAAAAATGGTTCAAATGGCTCTGAGCACTATGGGACTCAACATCTTAGGTCATAAGTCCCCTAGAACGTAGAACTACTTAAACCTAACTAACCTAAGGACATCACACACACCCATGCCCGAGGCAGGATTCGAACCTGCGACCGTAGCAGTCCCGCGGTTCCGGACTGCAGCGCCAGAACCGCTAGACCACCGCGGCCGGCGAAGATTTTTGTGAGGTAAGTGATTCATGAAAGGTATACATTATTGTTAGTCAGGGCCATTCTTTTGTAGGGATTATTGGAAGTCAGATTGCGTTGCGCTAAAGATTGTGTGTCAGTTTAGTGATGATCAGAATAAGTAAAGAGAGAAATGTCTGAGTACGTTCAGTTATGCTCAGCTGCTTGAAAAGCAAATAAGAGGTTTACCAGCACAGTCATTCATAATTTTTCTAAGGGGACGTATAGGAATGCATATATTATTAAACTTGGAAAGAATAACCTAACTGTACCCACAAGTGCACGTACAACTACTAAACGGGTAAAATGATTAACAAATATGGTGTAAACGTCAACATTTGCCCTGCAGCGGTATTTGCACCAGCAAAGCAGAATCGCGACGCTGGAACATGATCTGCTCACTGTTGACGACACACTGGCTACTCGTACATTATGTGACAGTAACTGGAGGCTACGGGGCAGCTGTGATATCATCCGCACCGCAGCACTCGTGTTTAACAAACAAACTGCATATCGCCCTGCGCGCTTCTCCGTATCGATTTGCTCGATGACACCATCGGCTGCCGCTGCGATATTGTCTACACAGTGCTCTCAGATTCGTTCAGCAGTATCTGTCTTCGCCAAGCCGCATGCAGATCTTGTAGATGACACGGGTCGAAGATACTACTGAATTAAAGATATATTTTCTAGCCAAAAGAAACCTTACGCCCTCGGATGTTCCTTGCAAGGACTTAAGTCATGTACCTTATAGTGCCCCCCCCCCTTTCCATGTCCCTAACACGGTGGTCAATTCCAGGGAAGTCTAGCCAATAACTATTTGTGCTAAACTTACAGACACTACCCACTAATCTAACGGTTAACGTTTTAGAATGATCATTTTTTTCAGTTAATTAAATTTTGTGGCCTAAATTTAATTTAAATTGATGTCCTCGTGAAGAGAAACATTTTGGAGGGAAATTTGAGGCTTTCATGCATTTATTCATTGAGCAGTTTTCATCGTCCAATATGGCAAACCAGGCCCAGTGAACGAACGTCCAAACTGATGTGGTTTTGGTCCTGCAAGTCCAAGGGAACAGATAAAAGTCGGCGAAAGAAATTCTGTGATGAGGGCAATCCGCGTCAGAAATAGAGTCTTCTGTTTCTCTATTTAAAAAATAAAAATAAATGTCTATTGTAGGAGCCTAACAAGGAACCTCTTGATTGCCAGATCGTAAGAGTCCAGTCACGTTTACGGCATTCGAGACCCAATTATTGGCTGCCTTGCAACCATAATCTTGGCTGCCAGTGGCAGCAATGGGCGGGACAGGCGGTATCTAATGGTGAGCACAGCATGAGGCTACGGAGTGCAGTTGAACTAGTTTTGATACAAAGCAGAGACATGACAACTAAACAACGCAAACATTGCACTATATCTACAACAACAGTTGCTTAAGTTGACATCTCGTCAGAAAGGAACTCAAGGAAATTGAAAAAGCTACGATATTGCAGTGGCTCTGTTATTCCGAATTACGATGCAGAGTTACCTTGGAGATGCATGCGTATCCAAAGGATCGGGAACGGTGACGACTACAGCCGTCGTGAAATACGCGCAATTTATTCGCAGTTGCGATAATGGACAACCATCAGCTGTGTAATGGAACGAAGACAGTGAAAATGTGTGCCTGACGGTGACTCGAAACCGGCTTTCCCAGTTATCGCGAGCGGTCGGTTTACCATTAGGCTATCCCAACACGAGACCCGGCTGAACCCAAACTTCCATATGTCGTCAACCGTGTGTCTGCAACCTGTACATACACGGTTGACGTCATTACGGATGTTTGCGGCTGGCTCTGAGTCGTGCACCGATAGCCTAATGGTTTGCCCTTTGCAATAAAAAAAAAGAGAGAGATTTAAAAAAAAATGGTAAGGCGACCGCTCGCGATATGCGGGAAACTGGGTTCGAGCCCCGGTTCGGCACACATTTTCACTGTCGTCGTTCCATTATACAGCTGATGGTTGTTCTAATATGATAAAAAAATAAGTCAAATATATTTCAATTTTTTCAATTTTAATCTGATAATTATGTATATACTGTGTTTCATACCAGAATGTCGTGTTCGCAGTTTGGCACAGCTTTGCCACAGGAAACACAAAAGCAGTCAAAGACGTCCATCTTCTGGTCGGCTCCTGATCGTTACCAGAAGGAGGCTAGTTTTTGATTACGCAAAGGTTTATATTATTTGGAAAAGAACAACCCGGATTTCTTTACGTATTTAGTATGAGTTTTATAATTATCTAAGGGACCTTTAATAATGAACAGTAAAAAAAATTGCATTTGCAAATGAAATCATTAATAAATGGGGCAGCTATGAATTGTATATAAGACAAGCAGCGGCGTTCTGTCTACGACCAGGATGCCGCAGTATTCTCTGCTGTAGTAAAGGCTGTTTGACATTTATAAAAAGAATATGATGTGGAGGTAAAAAAAATAAAGGAAAAGAATAGAACAAGAAATCTGGTAAACACTAAATATATTCAAACAATTCTCACAATCAATTAGGGCTTATTTATAAACAGCATAACTTACATACGTAATTTTCTAACTGTATGCTGCGAGCAGATTTCAGTCTGTCCTGTGCTAGTTTCTTGGTTCACGTTTTTGTCACAAATTACAGTCATTACTTTTCTCTTTCCTTCGAGACAATTCTTGCACCGCTCAACACCTTCATAACAATAACTAGCCGGTTTACAGTATCGAACATAAATTATTCGAATTTTATTAATTAATACCTGTTCTCTGCACGCTGGCAAGACCGCCCACTTTTATGGCTTAAAGACGACCTTCTTTACGCTTTCACATTACAAGCAGAAGTACGACAAAATCTGAAGATCTACAAAAGTTTTTACTATCATCTTTTATTTAGATCGAAGCGGAACGCTCAGTTCAGCTTCTGTTAAAATGTTTCTTTGACTGCGAAATCGATGTATTAGCGTCCGCGCTAGATGTGCGAGGTGCCGGGGCTAGCAGTGTATTTAACTCTAAATTCTTCTTGAAATGATGCTCCAAGGCCCCCTTTTCTAACTCCGACTTCTGCTGTTGCACATGGATTAAGAAGAAATGCGAACTGACTGTAATCGACCCTGCAAGTGGAGTAGAAAAGAGTTTGGCACCTGCAGTAATTTAATATGACAGAAATTAATTAGATAAAGGAAAGTTTCATTAACGTAGTGAGAAATGAAAAGGTTGCTCTGCCGATTAGCAGAATGAAAGTTCTGTCCTAAATAACAATTTGATTTATTATGACTAAACTCAAAATAATAAACAAAACACATGAAACATTTATAATACATCAAATTGGATACTCAAATAAATGCTCTGAAGGTGAAGTTGTCCATAAACTAGCTTGTGACGTTTATGACCAAGTGGTATGTGGAGCCCAATTCCTTACAACTCAAATCTTAAGAGAAACACCCAGCCAACCGAACATTAATTGCTGCTACAGTAGTGAGAACTCAGACAATGAACATCCAAGACAGAACCACATAAGAAAAGACGGGAACAGGCGCACTCTGCTGAGCTCTGATTATCACAGAACAAAATTCCCTAATCAGCCGGTGCTGCAGACATACATTACCAAGCTGTCTTCTTAACTGCACGGACACGATCTGGCATACCGGAGGCGATGGCTGGTTGCTTCGATGTCCCATCGTGGTGATGATAATGTCGCGAGTATAGCCCGAAACAAATTATCCTGGTCTGGTTGTTCCAAAAATAAAGACTTCCTATCAACACAAATGCGCCTCTGAGGGAGATGAAGAAGGCTCGCCACACAATGACTGATTGTACAGTAATTGATTTTAATAAGCGAAGTCACACAGTAACTCCGACACAGTCAACTTTAGCCAAAACTGCTCAGGACGGACAACATAGGCCGCTTGTAAGCAGAACACTCAATTGCCAACTGTACTTGGAAAGAAACGTTGAAGTCGAAACTTCAGCAAATTCGTCAAGCAGTTACAATTAAATGAAAGTATATTAGACAGCCAATGGAAGGCAGGCTGTCCAGATCAGCGAGAGCTCAGTCTTGTAACCTACCCCGACTGAAAGGCGAGAGCCGACCCTCTCAAGAGCACCCGTACAAGTCGAACACAGAACATTCCTGCACCCACGACAGTGGCCGTGGTTAAACGTGCCAATCAGCAACTCGAAAACCGATGGAAAATTCCACTCTATTGCCGAAGCACTATTATTCCACCAATGGAGATACTTGGCGCCAATTTCTGCGCCGACTTTGCTACGTCACGGAGCTATCCCCTGAGCAAGCCAGTCACAGTTATGATTTTGCAGAAAACGTGGGAATTTGCCTACCAAGACTGCCTGGGAACACAAGTCATTCCCACGCCTCACTGGTAGCTCGCCAGAAAGTGTTTTCACTAAGTTTCTGCAAAGTAACGGAATCTCTAGCCCAGCCACTCCGTCAGGCCCTTTTGAGCGTGTCGCCCCCGTTCTTATGACAATGTCGGCGTCTGGAAAGCATCCACTCGACTCCCTCACACCCATCGGCTTAACCCTTTCAAGATCAGCAGAGCCTGCCTGTCACTGGACCAGCCGGGTGACGAGAGACGCTGCGTGAGAAGTCCGCATGTGAAGGAAATAGCGACTTTTCACTGCATACAATTAGAGAGGAAAAACGAATTACTCAGAGTAAGATAGAAATATGAGAGGGGCCTCATGCCAGCTCTCAGGTGCGCTACTTCACAGTTACGTAAATTATATAAAACAAATGTCTTTCAAAGAATAGGTCTCATCTCATAAGTTGATCATTTAATATACAGATAGGTGAATGCCTTTCTAAGGGTACTCACAGCTTTCATATGATGGAAATCCCAATAATATTACATTGTCCACATTCGCAGTTGCGAATACATTTCTTGTATTTTATGACGGCTGTAGTTGCCTCAGTGCCAAAGTGCATGAGTGTCCAAAGGAACATGGCATTGTAATTTGGATAGGCCTAACACAGGCACTGCAATATCATATTTATCCGCCAACACCGGACACGGACTTTCGAGTAAAATGTCTCGCCTGTATGGGAATATACATAATGGATGTAAGAGCACAGGTTTTAGGCACAGGGTTGACGACATATGGAAGTTAAGGTCCGGCCATGAGTCGTGCTGGGGTAGCGTAATTGTAAGGCGACCACTTGTGATAAGTGGGAAATCCGGTTTTGAGTCACGGTCCGTGCAAATTTTCACTGTCGTCTTTCCATTACAGAGCCGATGGTTGCCCATATACGCAATTTCTAATGTGTCTCATGAGTAAGAAAGCAGTTGCAGATGAAATATTAGCGTTTCTGTAAGATGAGTCACTGGAATGAGTGGTGTGTTATATCCTCGACTGTGCGGACAAGGTGCATGAGTACGACGATGACGATATGTGCTTAACAAGTGAAAGTGATACTGAAACAGGTGTCGAGTCGCTCAGTTCATCATCTTCGTCCGACAGGCAGCCATAAATCCCGTCTCCACTGTAACGTAATAAAGAACAATCGTTGTGCAAGAAGTGCTAAACATGATTACGTAAATGGAAGATCATCCGCAGCATAGTATCAAAGCAATTACGAACAGGTTTTGACTGAGCAAGGTGACGCAGTGGTTAGTACACTGGACTCGCATTCGGGAGGACGACAGTTCAAACCCGTGTCCGGTCATCCTGATTTAGGTTTCCCGTGATTTCGCTGCAGACAAATGCCAGGATGGTTCCTTTGAAAGGGCACGGCCGATTTCCTTCCCCATCCCTCCCTCATCCGATGGGACCAACGATCTCGCTGTTTGGTCCCCTTCCCCATAGCAACCTACCAACCAACAGATTTTGAATAAGTCCGTAGCAATATGACCGTGTAGCACATAAGAAAAACTACCGTTGTAGAAGGAAGGACAAGGCGCACTAGTTACAAAAATTGATGTTTGGGCGTTTCAACGGTGCTGGATACAGTTTATGATGTGCATGACAGTGACCTAGTATGATATACAGATCAAACTCGGCGCTACATAGATGACAGTGGTTTCAAGAGAAGCAATGGCTGGTTGCGCGACTTCAAACAGTGCTACAGAATTTGTTCAAATGGCTCTCAGCACTATGGGACTTAACATCTGAGGTCATCAGTCCCCTAGAACTTAGAACTACTTAAACCTAAGTAGCCTAACGACATCATACACATCCATGTCCGAGGCAGGATTCGAACCTGCGACCGTAGCGGTCGTGCGGTTTCAGACTGTAGCGCCTAGAACCGCTCGGCCACCTCGGCCGGCTACAGAATTAGAAGACGTAAGATCACGAAATTTCAAACAAAACGTCAACTCAGCGATCCACAGCAAATTGCAGAATCGGACCGAAAATGTGTAGATGTGTAGAACAAACTTATCCCAACTGTCAGTTAGGAGTTTTTTTTTTCAACTCCGACCAAACTGGATTTGAAGAAGAAATGCGTATGAAAGGAACCTTGGAAATTAGAGGTACCAAGAGAGTTGTATCAATATCAGCTAACTTGAATGCCATAAAGCATTCACGTAAAGTTATACTGAATGTCAATCTGGATAATTAATTGTTTGGAAAGTTATTTATTATGCTCCCAGAAGGAGATTCTCTGCCCCCTACGATTTTTCTTCGTGTGCGTAATTTTGCGAAGGAAATAGGGAATATTTACACCACAGTAAGCAAGAGTGGGAAAATGGGCGTAATAGAACTACAACTACGGTGTGAGCACTGTCTGTGGGCAACAGCTGATCAAAATAACTTGCTTCTGCTTGATTCCTGCTCTGCGTATATAAATGATGCTACTTTAGAGTAAACTAACCCTCCTGAAAATGTGTGACATTGCAATTCATACCATCTGGAACCACAGGAGTGAATTTGTGACCTTCCTTCACAGTTTCAAATTGTGACCAATAATAAATACTTTCGATAAGTTAGCGATGATTTTCTGATTTGAAAATAATAATAAAAGTGTAATAAATATGGTACCTCTTTCAGTTGATGGAACAGATTGAAAAAATTTAAAATTGTAAATCTTTAAAATGTGCCTGATCAATCGCAAGAAGAGTAAAAACTGTAAAAGAACAATCGTTGGCTATCAAATAAGAGGCACAGCACTGTACCAGATTTGAAACAACATTCAGTAGTATTCACTATTCGACTAACCTATCTCTGCCTCGTTCAGATCTATGCGTCGTGGACGGTGGGTAAGGGAAAGAAGGAGGAAACATTAGGGCTTAGCGTCCCGTCGACATCGAGGTTATTAGAGGTGGAGCATGAGCTTGGATTGATTCAAGGATGGGGAAAGAAATCGGACGTGACCTTTCACAGCAACAATCCCGCAATTTGCCTGGACGGATACAGGGAAATAGCGGAAAACCTAAATCAGGGTCTCCAGACGCCTGGCGAAAGTGAGTGCAGTAGATGGGTAAGGGGAGGTGAGACGTGGGAAGTGTAGTGGCATGAGCATCGTGGAAAACGAAATGATGTTTGGCTGCGGGAAAGGGACCAGCTATTGGTCGCGGTATCAAATTTAAGAAAGAATAAAGCACAGAAAGCAATTTAATCGCCAGAAACGTGCAGTCCTAAAGTATCGAGTGCACACCGACCAGCGCAGCGCTGAGAAACGGCGGCATCAAGAAGGCGCTGACCAATGCGCCAATGGTAAGAGCGGGCAGCGCCACACCTCAAGGGGGACAGGGTTCTGCGCCCCCTGTCAACGCTGTCTCAACCAGCTGCCCATCGCTGGTCACCCCGAGTTCAGTCGCTGACTTCAAGAGCATCAGCACTGAGTAATAGGAAGTTATTTAGCCTGCGTTCTGCGAGTTGTAATAGATTGCCAATGTAATTGCAGGTAGCAGGCACAAGGTAATGGTTCTCTTCTTTGTAGAAATAAAGTGTTGTATTACACGGAAGAGCCAAAAATATTGGTACACCAGCCCAATATCGTGTAGGGGCCCCACGAACATACAGAAGTGCCGGAACACGACGTGGCATGTACTCAACTAATATCGGAAGGAGTACTGGAGGGAACTCACACCATGAATCCTCCAGGGCTATCCACAAATCCGTACGATTACGATGGGGTAGACATCTCTTCTGAACAGCACGCTGCATGGCATCCCAGATATGCTCAATAATGCTCATGTCTGGGGAGTTTGATGGACAGCGGGAGTGTTCCTGGAGCCACTCTGTAGCAATTCTGGATGTGTGGGGTGTCGCATTGTCCTGCTGGAATTGCCCAATTTTGTCGGAATGCACAATGAACATGAATGGATGCAGCTGATCAGACAGGATGCTTACGTACGTGTCACCTGTCACAGTAGTGTCTAGACATATCAGGGGTCCCATATCACTCCAACTGCACACGCCCCACACAATTACAGACCCTCCACCAGCTTCAACAGTCCGTTGCTGACATGCCGGGGTCCATAGATTCATGAGCTTATCTGTACATGTCCATTCGCTCGATACAATTTGAAACGAAACTCGTCCTACCATGAGGTCCCGGTAGAGGTTTGAGTGTTCCCTCGGGCATGGGTGTGTGTGTTTGTCCCTAGGATAATTTACCTTAAGTAGTGTGTAAGCTTAGGGACTGACGACCTTAGCAGTTAAGTCCCATAACATTCCACACAGATTTGAACATTTGAACGTCCTACAATGCAACATGTTTCCAGTCACCAACAGTCCAGTGTCGGCGTGACGGACCCAGGCGAGGCGTAAAGCTTTGTGTCGTGCTGTCAACAAGAGTGCACGAGTGGGCCTTGGGCTCCGAAAGCCCACATCGATGATGTTTCGTTGAATAGTTCACACGTTGACACTTGTTGATGATCCACTACTGAAATCTGCAGCAATTTGCGAAAGCGTCGCACTTCTGTCACGCTGAACGATTCTCTTCAGTCGTCGTTGGTCCCGTTCGTGCAGAATTTTTTTCCGGCCGTTGCGATGTCGGAGATTAGATGTTTTACTGGATTCCAGATATTCACGGTACACTCGTGAAATGGTCGTACGGGAAAATCCCCACTTCATCGCTGCCTCGGAGATGCCGTGTCCCATCGTTCGTAGGCCGACTACAACACCACGTTCAAAATGGTTCAAATGGCTCTGAGCACTATGGGACTTAACATCTGCGGTCATCAGTCCCCTAGAACTTAGAACTACTTAAACCTAACTGACCTAAGGACATCACACACATCCATGCCCGAGGCGGGATTCGAATCTGCGACCGTAGCGGTCGCGCGGTTCCAGATTGAAGCGCCTAGAACCACTCGGCCACTCTGGCCGGCAACACCACGTTCAAACTCACTTAAATCTTGATAACCTGCCATTGTAGCAGCAGTGACCGATCTAACAACTGCGCCAGACACTTGTTGTCTTATATAGGCGTTGCCGACCGCAGCGTCGTATTCTACCTGTTGGTATACATCTGTATTTGAATACCCGTGCCTACACCAGTCTCTTCGGCGCTTCAGTGTAAACAGCATGTGCTATGTACAGATCATTTAGGATTCCAGCAACCGGCCATCGCAACTTCTCTCCTTGTTCCTCGTTTGTGCCGACACAACAGAGAGAGTCAAGGATGCTCTGTAAGTCACCGGTCACTTCAGGTGTTAGGGTGCCTGCGGCATTTGAGAATGCAATATTGTTGCTGTATTGTGCTCTTGCGTGCAGATTCTGTAACATGCAGAAAGCAGCGGGCTGACATCTGCTTTTTATTGCTCAGGCACAACTTGCTCCAACGTATACTTTCAACTCTGTCCCCTGTTGTACAACGGATACACCCAACCCTCTCCATACAGCATGTCCAACAGCTACATAAGGACCTAATAAAAACACCAATGACGCTGCCGCGTTCCCAATGCAGAATAAATATAGCTAAATCAGGGTAACACTGCAGCATTTTATTACAATAGTCACGGCCAGAATAATAAAAATTATTGATTTTCGTATAGGAACTGCTAGTTAAATTTTCTGAAAAGTATACACGTCATTTGGCTGTACAACAGGTTTTATTTCACGATCTAGATTTCGGTCTTAGACCATTATCAAATGTTAGAACTGCAACAGATTGAAACACAATAAAAGTACAAGTATCAGGAAAATAGCAGGGCAAGCTATTTTTCTGATACTTTATCTGATACTTGTACTTTTATTTTGTTTTATCGTGAAATAAAACCTGTTGTATAGTCAAATGGCGGTTACATCGTTCACAAGGTTTTATATGACTGCGGCCCCATAGAACAGTAAAATCATTAATTGCTAGTTCAGTACTACACTAATTGTTTATGCTGAAACAGCTAGGCCACGAACTGTGAAAACCAACGCTATTGGAGCGACTTAACTACAGTATCGCACAATCGTTGTGCACCAAAATACTCAGAACTATGCACCAGTTTACTAACGTCGGTGTCTGCCATTCACGGGGTCCCACGAACATGTTTCATTGCCGAGCGGTGTCGTCTCCACAATGGCTCGCACACTATTTCCGCTACGCAGTTAGGGGATGGTGGCTTCTTCCTCGTTACTTTAGTTTTTAATATCATTTTACAGCAAATGTGTCTTCGAAAAAGCAATTATTTTCCCCAGATGCTGGGACACAGACCCTCTTTGCTTATATTAAATTCCTTCACAAAAGAAGACGAAGTAAATATTCCAGAATTCCAGTCAAGAACAACTGCGAACATGGGTAACTTAGAAGTCGATAGCCTCGGTGTAACGGAGCAGCTTAAAACACCTACGAAAGTGAAGTCTGCGGTCAAGATTGTATACCAGTCAGATTCCTTCAATAGTATACTGATACGATAGCTCCATACTTAGTAATCATGAACAACCGTACAACCGCTCGCTTGCAGAAAAATCCGCACTCAGAGACTGGAAAGTTGCACAAGTCACATCAATACCCAAGAAAGAAACAGGAGTAATCCACTGAGCAGACCCGTATGACTAACGTCGACTTTCAGTGCGATTTTCCGACATATACTGTGCTCAAACATTATGAACTACCTCGAAGAAAACCAAGACGGATTCAGAAAATATCGTTCTTGTGAAACACAAGTAATTCTTTATTCTCAAGAAGTAATGAGTCCTATCGACATGGGGCATGAAATTGATTCCACTTTTTTAGATTTCCAGAAGGTTTTTGGCACTGTTCCTCACAAGCGACAACATATTAAACTGATTATCTATGGAGTATCGTGTCACTAGTGTGACTGGATTCGTGATTGGGTATCGGAAAGGTCGCAAATCGTAATAACTGACGGAAAGTCATCGAGCAAAACAGGAATAATACCTGGCTTTCCCCGAGAAACTGCATAAACGATTTAGGAGACAATCCGAGCAGCCCTCTTAATTTGTTTGTAGACGACGCTGTCATTTACCGCATTGTAAAGTCATCATATGATAAAAACGAATTGCGAAATAATGTTCGCTAGATATCTGAGTGGCGTAATTAGACAATTGACTTTAAATAATGAAAAGTGTGAATTTATCTGCTAAATTTCAGTTACACGATAAATCATAGAAATCTAAAGACTAAAAACTCAAATGAATATTTAGGGATTACAGTTAAGAATACCTTAAATTGGAACGATCACATAAATAATGTTGTGGGGAGAGCAAACCAAAGAAGTGCAACGGGTCTACTAAAGAGTACAAGGTGCATTCAAGTTCTAAGGCCTCCAATTTTTTTTCTCCAGACTGGAAAGAGATAGAAACATGCCCATTGTTTTAAAATGAGGCCGCGTTCATTGTCAATACGTCCCAGAGATGGCAGCACCGTAACGGCAGATGGAATTTTACCGCCAGCGGCGAGAATGAGAACTGTTTTATATACTTAAAATGGCGACGTTTTTCTTACCTGAACAGCGTGCAATCATTCGTTTTCTGAATTTGCGTGGCGTGAAACCAATTGAAAATCATGGACAGTTGAAGGAGACATGTGGTGATGGAGTTATGGATGTGTCGAAAGTGCGTTCGTGGGTGCGACAGTTTAATGAAGGCAGAACATCGTGTGACAACAAACCGAAACAACCTCGGGCTCGCACAAGCCGATCTGACGACATGATCGAGAAAGTGGAGAGAATTGTTTTGGGGGATCGCCGAATGACTGTTGAACAGATCACCTCCAGAGTTGGCATTTCTGTGGGTTCTGTGCACACAATCCTGCATGACCACCTGAAAATGCGAAAAGTGTCATCCAGGTGGGTGTCACGAATGCTGACGGACGACCACATGGCTACCCGTGTGGCATGTTGCCAAGCAATGTTGACGAGCAACAACAGCATGAATGGGACTTTCTTTTCATCGGTTGTGACAGTGGATGAGACGTGGATGCCATTTTTCAATCCAGAAGCAAAGCGCCAGTCAGCTCAATGGAAGCACACAGATTCACCGCCACCAATAAAATTTCGGGTAACGGCCAGTGCTGAAAAAATTACGGTGTCCATGTTCTGGAACAGCGAGGGCGTAATCCTTACCCATTACATTCCAAAGGGCACTACGGTAACAGATGCATCCTATGAAAATGTTTTGAAGAACAAATTCCTTCCTGCACTGCAACAAAAACGTCCAGGAAGGGCTGTGTGTGTGCTGTTTCACCAAGACAACGCACCCGTACATCGAGCTAACGTTACGCAACAGTTTCTTCGTAATAACAACTTTGAAGTCATTCCTCATGCTCCCTACTCACCTGACCTGGCTCCTAGTGACTTTTGGCTTTTTCCAACAATGAAAGACACTCTCCGTGGCCGCACATTCCCCAGCCGTGCTGCTATTGCCTCAGCGATTTTCCAGTGGTCAAAACAGACTCCTAAAGAAGCCTTTGCCGCTGCCATGGAATCATGGCGTCAGCGTTGTGAAAAATGTGTACGTCTGCAGGGCGATTATGTCGAGAAGTAACGCCAGTTTCATCGATTTCGGGTGAGTAGTTAATTGGAAAAAAAATCGGCCCTCTTCTGGAGCATTTCTGTGCGGTGTGAGATCGACATCAGATAGGATTGACGGAGGACATCGAAAAGCTCAAAGAAGAGCAGCTCGTTTTGTATTATAGTGAAATAAGGGAGAGTGTGCCAAGGAGGACTTTCTCATGAAACCACGAACTTTCTCCTCAGAGAGTGGAAATATTCTGTTAGCTCCCATCTACATAGGGAGATATGATCACCGCAATAAAATAAGAAAAATTAGAGCTCACACCGAAAAGTGTAAGTGTTCGTTTTTCCCGCGTATTACTCGAATGTGGTGCCGCGGTGAAGTGGCTTAAAGATGGTCCAATGAGCCTTCTGACAGGCATTTAACAGTGAATTGCAGAGTAATCAAGTAGATGTAGATTACTTTTTGGGGTTCCGCGGCCAGTCGGTAAAAACGGAACTCTTCGTTGTGCATCTCTCTCTCCGACTGTGAAGACTCCTAGACTCCTTTGTCTCAGAAACAGATAGAGGTCTCAAGTGGAAATTAATGTCACATATTAGGGTCTACAGTCTCTATGGAAAAATTTAAGCTTCTAACTCTATGAAATCAAAAGATACGGCATTTATGTCACACATTTTGACACTCGCGAACTCACTCATCAAAACATGTAAGGTGTGTACCATTGACCTAGAACCAGGAAATTTGCTAAGAAGAAAAGGTTCACAGTACAAGTAAAGTAGACATCTGTAATTACGTCATTTTTTTGCCATTTGTTTTCCGTCTGTGTGTTTGGGACCCATTTTCTCAGGAATGAGTAGAGTTATCAAGTTGAAATTTATGTCAAATACTGGGGTCTACGGTCAGTATGGAAAAATTTAAGCCTCCAAGCCGATGCAGTCAAAAGATGCGGCCATTTACGGCACATATTTATATACTTGCAAACTCACTCATCGTAACCTATTGAAATAAATGGTTCAAATGGCTTTGAGCACTATGGGACTTAACATCTGAGGGAATCAGTCCCGTAGAACTTAGAACTACTTAAACCTAACTAACCTAAGAACATCACACACATCCATGCCCGAGGCAGGATTCGAACCTTCGACCGTAGCGGTCGCGCGGCTCCAGACTGAAGCGCCTAGAACCGCTCGGCCACATCGGCCGGCTATTGATGAACTATGTTTACAAATAATTAAAGTACATGGAAAATCAGTTGATCGGAATGGACAGTGTCTTGAAAGCAGGATATAAGATGAACATCAGCAAAATCAAAACGAGGATAATGGAATCTGACCGAATTAAATCAGGTGATGCTGAGGGAATTAGATTAGGAAATGAGACACTTAAAGTAGTAGATGAGTTTTGCTATTTGGGGAGAAAAATCACTGATGATCGTCGAAGTAGAGAGGATATAAAATGTAGACTGGCAATGGCAAGGAAAGCGTTTCTGAAGAAGAGAAATTTGTTAACATCGAGTGTAGATCTAAGTGTCATGAAGTCTTTTCTGAAAGTATTTGTATGGAGTGCAGTCATGTATGGAAGTGAAACATGGACGATAAATAGTTTCGACAAGAGGAGAATAGAAGCTTTCGAAATGTGGTGCTACAGAAAAATGCTGAAGATTAGATGGGTAGATCACGTAATTAATGAGGAGGTACTGAATAGAATTGGGGATAAGAGGAATTTGGGGCGTGACTTGACTAGAAGGTGGGATCGGTTGGCAGGATATGTTGTGAGGCATCAAGGGATCACCAATTTAGTATTGGAGGGAAGCGCGGAGGATAAAAATTGTAGAGGGAGACCAAGAGATGAATTCATTAAGTAGATTCAGAAGGATGTAGGTTACAGTAGTTACTCGGAGGTGAAGAAGCTTGCACAGGGTAGAGTAGCGTGGAGAGCTGCATCAAACCAGTCTCTGGACAGAAGACCACAACAACAACAACAATTATATTTGTACAGAATCCTTAGAGTGCGAATTCTGCTCCCTACTGACTGGTCTCTACAGTTCACAAAACATACATCGTTTAAAAGTAGGGGTGTGATTCGCTGGACTCAGTTTCTTGGCCGACTCCAGCATGTTTTAGGCGGGAAAGGCAGGATGGACTGTTGTCTGGCCCACCCCGTGCAGTCAATAGATTTTCAGCGTAGTGCCAGCACGTAGGTGGAATTCGCCGTCTCGCATACCGTGCCATTCTTTCGCAAAGAGCTACTGTGTCTCTCCAAATCCCCATCAAGCCTTGGAGGGCTGCTTTCCACTGTGGTAAATGCCGTCACGCCAATTTTCGTTGCAAGCACAGAACCGTCCGCTAAACTGGCTGTCTCCTCACTTGTTTGCTCCGTTCTGTTACACCTGGCAGAAAGAGGCGTCACGGTGCTGAGGGTCACCACAAGGAGTCGCTGTGTCGCTAGAGCTACATTCAGCAAATCTTCCTGCATCAACTTTTACTCTATAAAAACTGGTGTGTAAATCTAATGCCAAAAATACCAGAGGTTGAAAATACCGCTACAGCTGTAAGGTTCTTTTTATTTAACACACGACCGGTTTCGGGCTCTTATACACCCATTTTCAGGTGTCGTAACTTGGTGCTGTGACCCCTAGCGCCGCGGTGGACGTGTACAAGACGTGGTGTGCTACCAATGAGCACGGCGCTCGGGATCACAGCACCAAATTACGACACCTGAAGATGGGTGTATAAGAGCCCGAAACCGGTCGTGTGTTAAATAAAAAGAACGTTACATCTGTAGCAGTGTTTTCAACCTCTGGTATAATAGTCAACAGCTGATGTTCCTCCGACAGGATTGTTTGGCGGAAATCTATCGCTGCAGATCTTACTAACAAGATAACGTTTGTGTGTGTATGAAATCTTATGGGACTTAACTGCTAAGATCATCAGTCCCTAAGCTTACTCACTACTTAACCTAAACTATCCTAAGGACAACCACACACACCCATGCCCGAGGGAGGACTCGAACCTCCGCCGGGACCAGATAACGTTTCTATCGGTGTTAAATTACGTTTACGGAATCCCAGGGGGACATTCAGAATTTGAAGAAAACCTATCGCACTTCTACATGGAAATAATTATTGCACGATACGTGTTCGCAACATTAACGTCGGTTTACAACAGGACACTGCACACTAGTTCCAGTCATAGTAAACACAAGACACGAAAAACATGGCGTACCGAGCTCTCAGACAGCCAGCTTTTGACACTCTCTCTTTCTCTATAAGCTCTCTGGTTTCCACTAATACAGCTGAAGTTTCGTAACCCACAAACTAAAATTTAATCAATAAACACGACGCTTACTCCAAAACAGCTAAAGGAGTGCCAAGCTGAATCAGGGTCTCGAACAGCGACTCTCCAATGACGAGACATGAACTGCCGCCGTGTGCTCACCGACACACGTCTTAAAATTACCGTAGGAGAGGAGTGCCACAGTGGCAACTGAAAATCTCCCTCTCTCTTCCTGCATGCTCGGAAAGCTGGCAGAATTTTCGTCTCCATCACTTGTTTATTCTTGTCAACGGAGTAAAAGTTGGCCGTGCACTGGCTCTCGACTTCTGATTGGCAAAACCTCGTGTAGGTATTTGAGTGCAGCTTGCTTCCCACGCTGTTTACAGTAGCACAGCGGTGACTCTTTTCTCTGTTTCCACTTTGAGGACAACCTCTGAGTCTTGGTGAAATCTCTCGGAAGCTCGCGTCGCTCACACTGCTTTGAAAGACGCTTCTGAACTACTCTTGCTCAATAGGTATCAAAAGCGGCTAACTCGCGTGGAAGTTCCTGGAAGCAAACCGCCCACAGTTCTTGCGTAGTTTACTAAACTTCTAAGACTTGCAGTTGGCATGTCTCCCACATTCCAACTGGGTGAACAAGAGCTAAAAGGCCAGAGCTCATAGGCATTGCTCTTCCACTCAGGTAGCTTACAAGAATCGAACGTAGTTTATATATATTGTCGCTTAGCGACATGTGACAAACCAGTTTAGCCGCGTTACCCGCTTGAACGCCCAGATTGAAAGAGGAAAGCTTCCTTGGTATTATACCGTACAAATTATTCCGAGTTGTCACCTTGCATTGAAAGGGTAGCTTGCCGTGAGCCAGGAGAAGAGGAGAGGGGAAGTTGGTTCTCAAGCTCGCACAACTGACGGTGCCTACCGGGCCGGGAGAGCCATGTACGTGCTTAAAGCTGCGTGCAGTAAGTTGGACATCGACTCTACGAATCTGAAGGAATACTGTTAAATATTAATCGATCTTCCTCATACTTTCCTCACCAGATTCTATGGATAACAGAACCACACTGCTACAATTTCAAATCAATAGCTCTAATACATTCAGAGATACAAATGTTTACCTAAAGCACATAATAACCTCGCTAGCATTGTGAAACTGAGTTAGGGACTATAATGTGTTCATATATAGTATCAACTGAAACTACAACCAAGAGGGCAGGTTCATATAACCTAATTTTCTGGAATTTTCTTTTGTTCCATTGCCAAAGATTTCTGACGTAATTAACAGTAAATTGGAAAATTATTATTTCATCGTGTTTTGGTTGTGTGACTGTTTTCGAGAGACTGAGAGAGTGAATGGGGGACATACGTAAAGTGAGAATCTGAAATTTTATTAAAACTATGTAAAAGTAAGCGTGAGAAAGTTGTTGCGTAATCGGTGATTTTGTGACGTATATCCTAGCGAGCTTGGCATTGTAAAGGGCAGCCAGAAGGGGCGTTGAGTATAAATTTATTAGTAATTTATTCTGTGGAAAGGAATCGTATTTTGTTTTCCTTAAATTTTATTTAGTTTCGGAATTACGAGATTTCTAGTCTAAATTAGTTGTGGCAATCTGATTGGCGAACATTAGAAATACCGCGAGTGTAGACGTTCTCGAGATGATATGATTGGCTGCTTAACATACTAACTAATAGGAATTCAGCGTTTCCGCGATTTTGAAAAGGGCTTTGTGCCTCACATCTATGAGTCGATATATTCTCTAGGGAGCCGTGTTCAGGTAAACACATATGTTAAGTCGTGCTGATCAGATTTGTACCAAAATGGAGAAATCCGTGCTACGGTCGCAGGGTCGAATCCTGCCTCGGGCATGGATGAGTGTGATGTCCTTAGGTTAGTTAGGTTTAAGTAGTTCTAAGTTCTAGGGCACTGATGACCTCAGAAGTTTAGTCCCATAGTGGTCAGAGCCATTTGAACCATTTGAGAAAGTTTGAGTTTTGTGAGTGATTTAGTTTAGGAGAATTCGGGTGTGAACATTTCTAGTCGTACATAAACTCCGCGTGGCGTATTTCGTGCAAAGTTCGAGAGATTATGGGGAGCACTTCTGTGCAAGAAGACTACTGAACTATTGACTGTGTTAAATATCATGTAGTCGTGGCCCATGGACTGCTTACGACAATTAAAATATCTGGTCGGAATAAATTTCATCTGGCTATTTTTGGTTGTGAAATTTTTACATAGACAGTCAGGAACATTGCGTAATTAGTGTCGGGATATTAAATAAGGCCTTGACAGCCATTTTCTGTGTTTTAAAGACAATAAACGAGCGTACAGCAAATTTTACACATTTTTCAAACGAGTCATGCAAGAATCCCGAACGTTAAATACACTCCTGGAAATGGAAAAAAGAACACATTGACACCGGTGTGTCAGACCCACCATACTTGCTCCGGACACTGCGAGAGGGCTGTACAAGCAATGATCACACGCACGGCACAGCGGACACACCAGGAACCGCGGTGTTGGCCGTCGAATGGCGCTAGCTGCGCAGCATTTGTGCACCGCCGCCGTCAGTGTCAGCCAGTTTGCCGTGGCATACGGAGCTCCATCGCAGTCTTTAACACTGGTAGCATGCCGCGACAGCGTGGACGTGAACCGTATGTGCAGTTGACGGACTTTGAGCGAGGGCGTATAGTGGGCATGCGGGAGGCCGGGTGGACGTACCGCCGAATTGCTCAACACGTGGGGCGTGAGGTCTCCACAGTACATTGATGTTGTCGCCAGTGGTCGGCGGAAGGTGCACGTGCCCGTCGACCTGGGACCAGACCGCAGCGACGCACGGATGCACGCCAAGACCGTAGGATCCTACGCAGTGCCGTAGGGGACCGCACCGCCACTTCCCAGCAAATTAGGGACACTGTTGCTCCTGGGGTATCGGCGAGGACCATTCGCAACCGTCTCCATGAAGCTGGGCTACGGTCCCGCACACCGTTAGGCCGTCTTCCGCTCACGCCCCAACATCGTGCAGCCCGCCTCCAGTGGTGTCGCGACAGGCGTGAATGGAGGGACGAATGGAGACGTGTCGTCTTCAGCGATGAGAGTCGCTTCTGCCTTGGTGCCAATGATGGTCGTATGCGTGTTTGGCGCCGTGCAGGTGAGCGCCACAATCAGGACTGCATACGACCGAGGCACACAGGGCCAACACCCGGCATCATGGTGTGGGGAGCGATCTCCTACACTGGCCGTACACCACTGGTGATCGTCGAGGGGACACTGAATAGTGCACGGTACATCCAAACCGTCATCGAACCCATCGTTCTACCATTCCTAGACCGGCAAGGGAACTTGCTGTTCCAACAGGACAATGCACGTCCGCATGTATCGCGTGCCACCCAACGTGCTCTAGAAGGTGTACGTCAACTACCCTGGCCAGCAAGATCTCCGGATCTGTCCCCCATTGAGCATGTTTGGGACTGGATGAAGCGTCGTCTCACGCAGTCTGCACGTCCAGCACGAACGCTGGTCCAACTGAGGCGCCAGGTGGAAATGGCATGGCAAGCCGTTCCACAGGACTACATCCAGCATCTCTACGATCGTCTCCAAGGGAGAATAGCAGCCTGCATTGCTGCGAAAGGTGGATATACACTGTACAAGTGCCGACATTGTGCATGCTCTGTTGCCTGTGTCTATGTGCCTGTGGTTCTGTCAGTGTGATCATGTGATGTATCTGACCCCAGGAATGTGTCAATAAAGTTTCCCCTTCCTGGGACAATGAATTCACTGTGTTCTTATTTCAATTTCCAGGAGTGTAGTTAACTAACTTTCAGATGCAGCCCATAGACTGGAGTTATGTGGCCTTCCCGTGGTAGGTATTTAGCTGACTTTCGTCAACGCTGCTTTTATCGGCTAGACCAGTATTTACCACGGCAGAGTGACGGGGCAGACGACCTGAAGCCTATCCAGGTAAGTGGACTGTTTGTTTAACGGGTAGTGAAAGAGTAACGCTCCTCGTCGCACTATATATCCTCAATCGTCAGTGGTTGGTAGCACTGCAAAAGGGGAGAATTCTTTCTCATATTTAATGTAAAAACTAGACACGAATAATGTGAACTTCTAACAGTCTTCCAGTAAGTAACATAATAAGAAAATAAGGGGTGTTCGGATATTCCCGTTACAAACTACTAGAACTTGCAGAGGGAAGTGAATACATAACATTTTGAATAGAAGACCCATGTCTGGAAACGAATCGTTTTCGTTCTACGACGGTTTCAGTTCGGATGTTTAACTCATCCACTTCCGCTTCACGAACTGAATTGGGTATGACGCAGTACAATTATTAGGTAACAGTTTCGAAAGGAAACGTAACGACACATCAGTTAACACTTAAACATTAAGTGTTTGCATTATTCGAAACAAAAAAAGAACCCTCATACTGTACATACAGAACAGTACTAATGCATTATAACATCGTCTCGATGAGGTGACCACTAACGTAGTTACAGGCGTAGGACCGACAACGCTTGTTGCGGTGCACACTTTCCAATACACCTCGCGTCTCCTCAGTTTCTAGTGCAGCGGCCAAAACTAGTGCCAACACATCCTCTCTATGGAGGTTTTGTAAATTAAGTTTTGCATGCGACTTTAAATTACACTACTGGCGATTAAAATTGCTACACCAAGAAGAAATGCAGATGATAAACGGGTTTCTTTGGACAAATATATTATACTAGAACTGACTACGTTTTCACGCAATTTGGGTGCATAGATCCTGAGAAATCAGTACCCAGAACAACCACCTCTGGCCGTAATAACGGCCTTGATACGCCTGGGCATTGAGTCAAACAGAGCTTGGATGGCGTGTACAGGTACAGCTGCCCATGTAGCTTCAACACGATACCACAGTTAATCAAGAGTAGTGACTGCCGTATTGTGACGAGCCAGTTGCTCGGCCACCATTGACCAGATGCTTTCAAGTGGTGAGAGATCTGGAGAATGTGCAGGCCAGGGCAGCAGTCGAACATTTTCTGTATCCAGAAAGGCCAGTACAGGACCTGCAACATGTGGTCGTTCATTACCCTGCTGAAATGTAGGGTTTCGCAGGGATCGAATGAAGGGTAGAGCCACGGGTCGTAACTCACCTAAATGTAACGTCCACTGTTCAAAGTGCCATCAATGCGAACAAGAGGTGATCGAGACGTGTAACCATTGGCACCCCATACCATGACGCCGGGTGATACGCCAGTATGGCGATGACGAATACACGCTTCCAATGTGCGTTCACCGCGATGTCGCCAAACACGGATGCGACCATCATCATACTGTAAACAGAACCTGGATTCATCCGAAAAAATGACGTTTTGCCATTCGTGCACTCAGGTTCGTCGCTGAGCACACCATCGCAGGCGCTCCTGTCTGTGATGCAGCGCCAAAGGTAACCGCAGCGACGATCTCCGAGCTGATAGTCGATGCTGCTGCAAACGTCGTCGAACTGTTCGTGCAGATGGTTGTTGTCTTGCAAAAGTCCTCATCTGTTGACTCAGTGATCGAGACGTGGCTGCACGATCCGTTACAGCCATGCGGAAAACCGAGCGGAGTGGCGCAGTGGTTAGACACTGGACTCGCATTCGGGAGGACGACGGTTCAATCCCGCGTCCGGCCATCCTGATTTAGGTTTTCCGTGATTTCCCTAAATCACTCCAGGCAAATGCCGGGATGTTTCCTCTGAAAGGGCACGGCCGACTTCCTTCCCCATCCTTCCCTAATCCGATGAGACCGATGACCAGGCTGTCTGCTCTCCTTCCCCAAACCAGCCAACCAACCAACCAACCATGCGGAAAAGATGCCTGTCATCTCGACTGCTAGTGATATGGGGCCGTTGGGATCCAGCACGGCGTTCCGTATTACCCTCCTGAACCCACTGATTCGTTATTCTGCTAACATTCATTGGATCTCGACCAACGCGAGCAGCAATGTCGCAATACGATAAACCGCAATCGCGATAGGCTACAATCCGACCTTTATCAAAGTCGGAAACGCGATGGTACGCGTTTCTTCTCCTTACACGAGGCATCACAACAACGTTTCACCAGGCAACGGCGGTCAACTGCTGTTTGCGTATGAGAAATCGGTTGGAAACTTTCCTCATGTCAGCACGTTGTAGGTGTCGCCACCGGCGCCAACCTTGTGTGAATGCTCTGAAAAGCTAATCATTTGCATATCACAGCATCATCTTCCTGTCAGTTAAATTTCGTGTCTGTAGCACGTCATCTTCGTGGTGTAGCAATTTTAATGGCCAGTAGTGTACATCAGGTGAGCGTCTGACGTACTACACGTCATCGTGTCTACCCCATTCCATTCGAGGACAAGAAACTCTGGGACTTTTCTCTTTCCCTCAGCAGACGTGGCCACGTTACATATGTGAATTAAAAGAGTCGTAGAACGGAGACGGTACGTTTCCGGACATTGGTTACTATTCAGAATTTCAGAATATTACGTACTCACTCCCCTCTACAAAACACCGAACTTTGTATGAGAGTATATATAACAGCCTGTATATGGAACTCAGTCCATCTATCACAACAAAAATAAAGGAACTTTGTCCATGGTTGTGTTACAATGTAAAAATATCGAAACCTGTCCATGTCTTACGAGTGAATAACATAACAATAATGCTTAGCAAACAACATGAGGTAGGCGTTTCACGATTAAGAGCTGGCGATGGAAACAAATTGAAACCTCGCCTAGATGCAGTAAACCATACAAGCGACAGAGAGAAATGCTGAGAACATTAATTACACCTGTTACAATATGTGTTAGATAGTAGCCGCGCGGGGTTGCCATGCGGTCTCGGGCGTCTTGCACGGTCCGCGCGGCTTCCCCCCCGTCGGAGGTTCGAGTCCTCCCTCGGGCATAGGTGTGTCTGTTGTCCATAGCGTAAGTTAGTTTAAGTTAGATTAAGTAGTGTCTAAGT
This sequence comes from Schistocerca americana, assembly GCF_021461395.2. Classification (NCBI taxonomy): domain Eukaryota; kingdom Metazoa; phylum Arthropoda; class Insecta; order Orthoptera; family Acrididae; genus Schistocerca; species Schistocerca americana. Next base: position 555,583,362 of record NC_060124.1, on the reverse strand, counting down.
CTAGGGACCGATGACCTAAGCAATTTGGTCCCATAAGATCTTACCACAAATTTACAATTTTTTTGTTAGATAATAGCCTCTTCCCCAGAGAAATATAAAAAGTCTCACTACCGGCGGAAGGCCGAAATCACAATCGCAGCATTCTAACAGGCTCCAAAACATATTCCCGACAGCAAAACTGCACTTGGGTAACTATCTTCCCGCTCTCTCATTGAAACGAGGCATAAACCCTCTGAGTACCATGACGGAAAAATCTCGCATACTCACCGAGGCAATAAAAGCCATGGGGCAGCTATATGCACAACTACAGATGGCGGTAGCATGACGTGAGAAAGTATAAAAGAGAGTGAATTGCTGGAGCTGTCATTTGTGCTCAGCTGATTCATGTGGAAAGGTTTCCGACTTAATTATTATCGAACGATGGTAATTAACAGACTTTTAATGTGTGAATTCTACCTGGCGCTAGAAACGTGGGACATTCCATTTCAGAAATCGATACTGAATTTAATATTCCGAGATTCACGTTGTGAAGAGTGTGCCTATAATACCAAATTTCAGGAGTTACTTCTCACCACGGATAACACAGTGGCCGACGCCGTTTGTTTAACGACAGAGAACAGCTGCGTCTGCGTAGAGTTGTCAGTGCTAACAGACAAGCAACACTGCATGATACAATCAATGCGGGACGTACGACGAACGTATCCGCTAGCACACTACGACGAAATCTGACATTAATGCTCTATGGCACGAGGCGACCGACGCACGTGCCTTTGCTAACAGCACGATAGCGCGTGGACTCATCATATCGTCTGGACCCTGGAAAACCGAGGTCTAGACCAGTGTGCGGTTTGTGCTTTTACCAGTGGGGTGGGGGGGGGGGGATGTCTCAGGGGGTTAGTATAATTATATATGTTACTAGCTTGGACCGTGGCGTTACCCATGGTTAAACAGTTCAAAAATGGTTCAAATGGCTCTGAGCACTATGGGACTCAACTGCTGTGGTCATAAGTCCCCTAGAACTTAGAACTACTTAAACCTAACTAACCTAAGGACATCACACACATCCATCCCCGAGGCAGGATTCGAACCTGCGACCGTAGCGGGTTAAACAGCTATTTATAAATAGATGTTAATGCCGAAACTCACTATTCACGCGTATGCACTATCAAAAAGCCACTTTGTGAGATGTTTTAGTAAACCGAACAAATTTAGGTCTCTCCTGAGTTGATCAGGAACCATCATGTCCCAGTTTTTCAAAAAGATGGACAAGAGAACTGGACTTTCAAGAAAAGCTCGAAAAGCATTAAATGAGGAAGCAACCCAACGTACGCGAAGAATACGGCCTAGTTTTAATAGCTGCAAGGATAATTCTTGTCAAAAACTTTGTAGTAGTCTCTGATTTTTGGGACTTCGAGAAAACACAGAATGTAAGGAATCTAAAAAAACCTGTATATGGTATACATCTGCTACATCATTCATAACATCGTGGACAGCTAATTTCATTTTGTGGTTCATACAATGAACGACAGTTAAATCCTTATGTAAATGACTAGGCAGTAGAGCGGCTACGCCTTTGTAAGGTGCAAGCATTGTTGAGCCACCATGTGTTGCGATACCTAAAAGGTGGTTTTTTAGTTCATCATTTGTAATGCCATACTTTACAAGAGCTGCTAACAGTGTGCTGAAAATGCATTCTCCTGTCCCACTTTCTAATTCAAAAATGTCAAAAAAAATAATCGCAAGCAACTCCCTCAAAGGACAAACATAAATATATTATTAAACAAGTTTTATTGGAAACCGTTGTACTTTCGTTCATCATGATACAAGCTCGCAAGTAAACGGATGATGCACCTTAGATGAAAGCAACAATGACAACATGATAATGATGATTTAGTTCTAAACGTTTTGAAACGCTTAACTACTACATGCATGGAGAGCTGCATCAAATTAGTCTCTGGACTGAAGACAACAACAATAACTACTAGATAACACTTTTTCAAAATTAATAAGCAAACATATTAATAGTAAGACTGTATTAAAAACTTTCAGTGTTCGGCTCCACAAATTTAAATTATATGTAAAGTTTTACTCCAGTGCGTGGGAAATAAACATCCCAGGTTGGGATGCATAAACTAAAACCAGAGGAGGGGATGGTCTGATGCAGAGAGGGGGAACTCCGCCCCATCCCCCCCCCCCCCCCCCCCCCCCACCAGCAAATCGCACACTGGGTCTAGTCAGATGAGGCCAGATTTCAGTTGGTAGGAGCTGATGGTAAGGTTCGAGTATGACACAGACCCGACGAAACCATGGACTCAAGTTGTCAGCTAGGCACGCTGCAAGCTGGTGGTGGCTTCCAAAATGGTGTGGGCTACTTGGAGACCATTTGTAGCCGTTCATGGACCTCATGTTCCCAAACTACGAAGTTATGTCACCGGGCCACAATTGTTCAGGACTGCTTTGAAGAACATTTCGACAATCCAAGCAGACGGTTTTGCCACTCAAATCGCCGACATGAATCCCATCTAAGATTTGTGGAACATAATCGAGAGGTCTGCTCGTGCACAAAGTCGTGCACCGGCAACACTTTTCGCAATTATGGACGGCTATAGAGACGGTATGACTCGGTATTTCTGCAGGGGACTTCCAACGACTTGTTGAGTCCATGGCACGTCGAGCTGGTGCGCTACGTTTGCAAAAGGAGGACCGACACGACGTTAGGAGGTATCCGTTGACTTTTGTCACGTTAGTGTAAATAATCACAACACTTCAGAACCTGGACACACACATACACAAAGATGAAACACTTTATTGAAGTTAAATACAATACAGAATGGAAAAGGAACGATACATTGAAATTTTATTCCTTTCGTCACACCAAAATTGCTGGTTATTCTCGTGGCTAGCGCGCTTTCGACTTACATGTTGTTGTTGTTGTTGTGGTCTTCAGTCCTGAAACTGGTTTGATGCAGCTCTCCATGCTAATCTATCCTGTGCAAGCTTCTTCATCTCCCAGTACTTATTGCAACCTACATCCTTCTGAATCTGCTTAGTGTATTCATCTCTTGGTCTCCCTCTACGATTTTTACCCTCCACACTGCCCTCCAATGCTGAATTTGTGATCCCTTGATGCCTCAAAACATGTCCTACCAACCGATGCCTTCTTCTAGTCAAGTTGTGCCACAAACTTCTCTTCTCCCCAATCCTATTCAATACCTCCTCATTAGTTACGTGATCTACCCACCTTATCTTCAGTATTCTTCTGTAGCACCACATTTCGAAAGCTTCTATTCTCCTCTTGACCAAACTATTTATCGTCCATGTATCACTTCCATACATGTCTACACTCCATACAAATACTTTCAGAAATGACTTCCTGACACTTAAATCTATACTCGATGTAAACAAATTTCTCTTCTTCAGAAACGCTTTCCTTGCCATTGCCAGTCTAACATTTTATATCCTCTCTACTTCGACCATCATCAGTTACTTTACTCCCTAAATAGCAAAACTCCTTTACTACTTGAAGTGTCTCATTTCCTAATCTAATTCCCTCAGGATCACCCGATTTAATTTGACTACATTCCGTTATCCTCGTTTTGCTTTTGTTGATGTTCATCTTATATCCTCCTTTCAAGACACTATCCATTCCATTCAACTGCTCTACCAAGTCCTTTGCTGTCTCTGACAGAATTAAAATTTCATCGGCGAACCTCAAAGTGTTTACATTGTGTCCATGAATTTTAATACCTACTCCGAATTTTTCTTTTGTTTCCTTTACTGCTTGCTCAATATACAGATTGAATAACATCGGGGAGAGGCTACAACCCTGTCTCACTCCTTTCCCAACCACTGCTTCCCTTTCATGCCCCTCGACTCTTACAACTGCCATCTGGTTTCTGTACAAATTGTAAATAGTCTTTCGCTCCCTGTATTTTACCCCTTCCACCTTCAGAATTTGAAAGAGAGTATTCCAGTTAACATTGTCAAAAGCTTTCTCTAAGTCTACAAATGCTAGAAATGTAGGTTTGCCTTTTCTTAATCTTTCTTCTAAGATAAGTCGTAAGGTTAGTATTGCCTCACGTGTTCCAACATTTCTACGGAATCCAAACTGATCTTCCCCGAGGTCCACTTCTACCAGTTTTTCCATTCCGACTTACATGTAGAATGGTCGAAATCGAGACTTAACGTCCAGTCGACAATGAGAATTGCACAACCTGGGTGTAAAAAAATGATGACTGAAATTTGCCTACGTACAAGAACACACTAATCCCGAACAAAAATAAAACACAGCAAGACTTCTATCCGAGTAAAACAAACACATGCTCACACAAGAAAACCCTCCCATAAAGACTAAAAACACTCTGCAAAAAATGGACTAAAATAAGAAGTCAAGTTATGACTAACGCTATTTAAAACTTGCGTGTATTTACACTACTGGCCATTAGAATTGCTACACCACGAAGATGACGTGTAACAGACGCGAAATTTAACCGATAGGATAAGATGCTGTGATATGCGAATGATTAGCTTTTCAGAGCATTCACACAAGGTTGGCGCCGGTGGAGACGCCTACAACGTGCTGACATCAGGAAAGTTTAGTTGACCGGCGTTGCCTGGTGAAATGTTCTTGTGATGCCTCGTGTAAGGAGGAGAAATGCGTACCATCACGTTTCCGACTTTGAAAAAAGGTCGGATTGTAGCCTATCGCGATTGCGGTTTATCGTATCGCGACACTGCTGCTCGCGTTGGTCGAGATCCAATGACTATTAGCAGAATATGGAATCGATGGGTTCACGAGGGCAATACGGAAAGCCGTGCTGGGTCTCAACGGCCCCGTATCACTAACAGTCGAGATGACAGGCTTCTTATCCGCATGGCTGTAACGGATCGTGCAGCCACGTCTCGATACCTGAGTCAACAGATGGGGAAGTTCGCAAGACAACAACCATCTTCACGAACAGTTCGACGACGTTTGCAGCAGCATCGACTATCAGCTCGGAGACCATGGCTGCGGTTACCCTTGACGCTGCATCACAGACAGGAGCGCCTGCGATGGAGTACTCAACGACAAACCTGGGTGCACGAATGGCAAAACGTCATTTTTTCGGATGAATCCAAGTTCTGTTTACAGTATCATGATGGTCGCATCCGTGTTTGGAGACAACCCGGTGAACGCACATTTGAAGCGTTATTCGTCATCGCCATACTGGCGTATCAGCCGGTATGACCGTATGGGGTGCCATTGGTTACACGTCTCGGTCACCTCTTGTTCACATTGACAGCACTTTGAACAGTGGACGTTACATTTCAGATGTGTTACGACTCGTGGCTCTACCCTTCATTCTATCCCTGCGAAACCCTACATTTCAGCAGGATAATGCACGACCGCATGTTGCAGGTCCTGTACGGGCCTTTCTGGATACAGAAAATGTTCGACTGCTGCCCTGGCCTGAACATTCTCCAGATCTCTCACCAATTGAAAACGTCTGGTCAATGGTGGGCGAGCAACTGGCTCGTCACAATACGCCAGTCACTACTCTTTATGAACTGTGGTTTCTTGTTGAAGCTACATGGTCAGGTGTACCTGTACACGCCATCCAAGCTCTATTTGACTCAATGCCCAGGCGTATCAAGGCCGTTATTACGGCCAGAGGTGGTTGTTATGGGTACTGATTTCTCAGGATCTATGCACCCAAATTGCGTGAAAATGTAATCACATGTCAGTTGTAGTATAATATATTTGTCCAAAGAAAACCCGTTTATCATCTGCATTTCTTCTTGGTGTAGCAATTTTAATGGCCAGTAGTGTACATAAGGTGCTGCCTCTTTTCCAACTAGGACAGACAACTTCTGCCTGGAGCAGGGGTCCGTGTATTTACTACTTCACAGGATCTATTTTCTCGCTCCGTTGTCTGATCCGACATTCCATATTGCTCACTCGTCTTCTCCTCAAGCGGACGAGTCTTATTACTGCCGCAGTTGCGTTTCACGTTGTAGTTCCTATAGGCACTGTCGTACTCCCCTGTTTTGACATTCGCAGACGCTCTGTCAAGGAAGAGCTCCAGGAAGCAGGTGCAGTACCGTTCTGCATTTAAGGTGTCCTGAAAGAAGATCGGCCCAATGATGCACTTACGAGTCACGGCGCACCAAACACCAACCTTTTTATCATGCAGTGGGCACACCGTAACTTCATGCTGATACTCCGTACTCCACACACGACTATTCTACTATTCACATAACCTGAGAGATAAAACCGTGTCTCATCTTTGAAAAATCTTGTGTCGAGAATTCCCTCACCATTGTCCTGCAGGAAGAACAGAAACCAGCTGCAAAAGTTCACACGCGCCGGACGATCGGTGTCTCTCAGTTCATGCACGACCGACATTTTGTACGGATACGTGGGCAGTGACTTTCAGAGGATCGTGTGAGAGGAACCCACGGACCCGCGGGCCTGCTGAGCCAGTAGTCTAACCGATTTCTTTGGACATAGCAGCCTCATGTCTTCCCCCTTCCCCACCATCTCTTCGGATGTGGATGTGGATGGCCTGTCCGATTTTGGAGCATTATGAACGCTTCCGGTCTTTCGAAACTTTTTGGTGAGGTTCCGTACAGCATTGCGGTTAGGCATCTTCACTCCTGGGAACTTTGCTGCAAATTCAGTTTCTGCTGCTGAGGTAAATTTGTATCCACTGCGGAATACACGCTCCGCAAGAAATACTCTTTGTTCAGTCGTCAGCATGATGACCTGGATCTTAAGGACGTCACAAAAGCCGTTAGTCTTCAATCAAACCAGAGCCGGCCAGAGAGGCCGAGCGGTTCTAGGCGCCTCAGTCTGGAACCGCGCGACCGCTACGGTCGTAGATTCGAATCCTGCCTCGGGCATGGATGTGTATGATGTCCTTAGGTTAGATAGGTTTAAGTAGGGGACTGATGACCTCAGATGTTGAGTCCCATAGTACTCAGAGCCATTTGAACCATTCCATCAAACCGGACCTGCGAACAAATACAAATACCTGGTCAAATATGGTTCAGATATGGTACAAACATGTTAAACAATGGAAAACGTTGTATTAATAATTGACAATCATGTCAGTCATTACGTAGCACACCACAACATGGCACTGCATAGTTACTTTCTGTACATCCAGTATATCCGACCTTCCTACTCTGTTGAGTAACCGCTTGTGGTCTGTTGATAAACAGTTGTATCAATTCTCCTCTGGTGTAGAGGTTGTCTAGATACTGGTTTCGCTTCAAAAGTTTAAGGAAATACACACCGTAAGAGTAAAACACATCGCTGCTAGGGGTGGAGCTTTGAGGCACACCCTGTTCTGGTCAGGCATCGAAAAATGTGTCTTCATCAGTTCGCATTCAAACTCCTGCACTGATTTACATCTCTGTTGAGCTGGTGTAGCATTGTCATACGCTTTACCGCTCACGTAACTGCTCACAAATTCAGTTTGACGTTGGACTGGACAGTGACTGGGCAGACTAGATTTAAATTACGCTAATCAATGTTTTTACACAGACTTCTCCATTCATGTGAAATATTAAGAACTTTCTTAGTAAAAAAAATTATATTTGTCGGAGCTAATCCAATTGAACTTTGGCTACCTTACGCAACACTGGGTTCATTATGATTTTTCTATTCTACACTAGCGGTGTACTCCTTTCACTTTGGTTTGAACGCTCGTCTCTAGCATCTTCACTACCCATAAGGTTTTCCATGTTTCAACTGTTATTACTTTTTCTACAAGTTTCTCCACTGGAGATCCGAGAAACAACTCAGTTTCGGGTTGTGTCAAAGTTTGTTTCCGCGTTTTTTTATATTTTTTATTTTTCGTGAGATCGAGGTCTACCTGTGTGTTCCATTATTAATAGAACAAACTAACAAAAAAAAAGGAGTCTGAGACATCGATCTTCAGATATTAACAGATGAACTCTCTAGGTCACAAACAAATACCCTACTCAAAACTGAAAAGATTTTCGCGTCCTGAATATATATTCATTACGTACTACGCGAAAATTCAATTTTAAAAGTACTCCCACGAAATACATAAAATATCCATAATTAATAAAAAGTTGCTGTTACCGAAACGATATTATGAGTAAGCAAAGCAGTACGCACAAAGTAGTCCCTACAATTTGGTTGTGTTATCTAAACTGCGTCTCACTGTCCCGTTTTAAATGTGTCTGAAAAAGCCTAACTTAAGGTCTCTAGCAGGGTCGCCATGAAATGTTTACATCTCTACATCGTACTTGTACTAGTTGCCAGTCGATTGGGCCGCAACAGTCGTCCGTGCAAGCTGCCTGCCACACTCGCGAAGTGAACACGCAAGTGACTTAACAAGTGGCTTCATGCTCAGGTCGTATCCAACACAATCACACAACTGTGAAATAAGTAATTAGCCATTGTGCTAAGTGCTAAAGAATCTGAAGTTTCATTATCCACAAAAAAATTTAATTCAGTTCGTATAATTAAAAGGGAACCAGATAACGTTCCAGATTAAAAGTAAAGAATATGTTTGTTGTAATTGCACCTGCATTACTTTGGAAACACTGCCACAGCGAGGTTGAAATTGAGTGAGTTGGAATCCTATGACGATTTTATTTTTTATGGAAAGGGCTGCCTCATCAGAACGTTGTGGGAGGAACTGACGGAGTGAGAAGGAATTGTTTTACAAATACTAAATTTTTTCTTTCAATAAGTATTGTTCAAGCTGAACTTCGATTGATTTACAGTCAGTTTCATCAAAACAAACGTAAATAGCAATATGGGTATAATTTTAAGACATTTCTGAATCACTAGCGTGATAATATCCAGATTTATATACACTATACCTGTGCAGAAGGCACCCCAGTGCTCTCCAGAAGACTGTAAATTGAGACGTCAATCACTTTCGAAAGTGTGGGCAGCTCACAAAAAGGACTTTTGATCCCAGTATGATAGAGAAGTAAGTAGAAAGCAAAGACCGGTAGCAAAACAGACTCGCAAATTGTGAGCTGTGCAGCGCAAAGACAATGCAACTGCTGAGCTCGACGCTTACTCTAAAGCAGCTGATGGAGCGCCAACCTGAGCAGTAACCTATCAGCGACTCACGAACCATGAGACGTGAACCTCCGCCGTGTGCTCGCCCCAAAATCGACTACTCACTCACTACTCTGGCACACTTCTGGAATGTTACACAGAATCGTAAAAGTTCCATTATGTCAAACTGAAGTGAAAAAAGAACTTGACATATTAAGACAGGTCGCTCTTGCAAATGATTATGACCCAGATATAGTTAACTCTAAAAATTGTTCAAATGGCTCTGAGCACTATGGGACTTAACATCTATGGTCATCAGTCCCCTAGAAGTTAGAACTACTTAAACCTAACTAACCTAAGGACATCACACACATCCATGCCCGAGGCACGATTCGAACCTGCGATCGTAGCGGTCACGCAGTACCAGACTGAAGCGCCTAGAACCGCACGGCCACACCAGCCAGCTGTTAGCTCCATACATAGCAAAATTAAGAAGAAGATAAAAAGGAGCGGGAAACGGCAGGTAAAGCCGACATCCGGAAAGGATACGTACGCCACTATGAAATATATAGGCAAAACATCAGATAAAATCGAACATATTCCGAAGAAACGGGGTTAAAATTGCATTTAGGACTCCCGATAATTTAAAAATACTAGTGCTTCATAAGTTGCCACGGAAAAGTAATAAATATAGTAAATATAGGGCCTACAAAATATCACGTCATGAATGCGAAGAAAAGCTATATCGGACAGACAGGCAGATCCTTTGCCGGCGGAGTGACCGAGCGGTTCTAGGCGCTACAGTCTGGAACCGCGCGACCGCCCGCTACGGTCGCAGGTTCGAATCCTGCCTATGGCATGGATGTGTGTGATATCCTTAGGTTAGTTAGGTTTAAGTAGTCCTAAGTTATAGGGGACTGATGGCCTCAGAAATTAAGTCCCATAGTGCTCAAAGCCATTTGAACCATTTTGAGCAGATACTTTGATGTAAGGTTTGAAGAACACACGTATCCCAGTAATAAGACAGCGCTAGGTTTACATATGCAAGAGGAGGGTCATAATAATGGTAACATCGACGAACGGCTTCAAATTCTGCATGAAGTTACAAAAAGTAAACGATTAGACATTTTAGAACAACTGGAGATTTATGTTACGAGACGCAGAGAACCTGACAAACTCCTCAATGAACAGAATGAATTTGCAACAGACGCATACTTCAACATTTACGACGATCTGTTCATCTGAGCGAATCGTTTTTACAACATACGTGCTTCGCTGAGTATGGAGCCTTCCGGCGGTCGAGTACTGCACTGTGTAATGCGGGCCGCAGCAGACGTCAACAACCTCCAAGGCGGAGGGGCGCGCCATCCACCTGCAGCAGAGCACCACACTCGTCGTCCTGCCCGTGTCGTCCCTGCCGTACCAATGGACAACGGCATAAACAGGCAACAGCCGGAAATACTGCGCCATCGGGCGTCAGAAATACACTTTACAAGTGCTACTACTATTTTCATCTATAGCAATGTTTTCTCCTTTTTCTGAAATGTTATTTTACTGTTCTGTAATCTTAAATTTTACGTACATTTGACCTAAATATTAATAGTAAATTTGTATATTTTAGGCCTTGAAAAATTAGGACTATCTTATAGAGGACGCGCGCATCTACCGCAAAGAGAGTGAACAAAATCTAACAAATTTTTATATCTAAATAAGACCGGTGTTTTACGTTTTATAGCTAGTTTGACAACGCGTGAACTTGTGTTGAGTGTATCCCGCCTTTAGGTATGAACTATATGTATCTCGCATAAATTCAGTTAGATTGCTAATAAGCCTGGTTAAATATTGCACTTATTTTTCGGTTTTAATATATATTTTCTTTTGTATTGTTTTAGAATCTGAAGATGGTCATTGTATGGCCGAAACCGGTTATCACTGTGTCATAAAAATGTGATTGCGTCTATAAATAAACAAAAAATTTTACGCTTCTGAAAATTACCGTAGGACGAGGTTGTAAGGTTTGCCACAGTGGCAAATGAAAATCCACCTCTCTCTTCCTGCAAGCAGGAAAACCTTACGGAATTTTCTTCTCCACAATTTGTTGTACTCTCTGTGAACAAACTAAAAGTTAGCAGCGTACTGGCCATCGTCTTAGGACTGGTTTCCACCATGTCTGGCCATGTAAATGTAGATTGCTTCCCACATTGTTTATGGAAACATAGTGGTGAATCTGTTCTCTGCTTCTTTTGCATATTTTGCATTGATGGAGACACTTCTTTTGCTGGATTCTTTTGTTGGAGTGGTTCCACAGAAGTCTTCTATGTCATCCATTCTGTATGTATCACTGAGTTTGTGCTGCCTTTGCAACAACGCTAGTGTTTCAGTGGTAGGTATTATTGAAATGCAGTCATTATTTTACATAGAAAATGGCAGACATGGTATTCTGTGTTTGTTTAACTAACAGCATTCATCAAAAAATAAATAAACAAATCCCAGGCATCGCGACAGACCTCGAACAGTAGGCACAGCGCGTATGGATAGGTGACTGTTGTGAGGAGTACAACAAGATGATCCTCAAACAAGAATGCGAAGGTACGGAGTTGTAGAAGTCAACAACACTCTTAGGTGGTCAATCTGCACCGAGAGCTGCTTTATCCATATCACTTACAGTGCGTCCAAGGTCTGAGGCCAGAACCTCACCACGCCAAATTACAGTCCTGAAAATGAAATTTAAGAATAAGCACCGAAGATCTGCAGTTCTGAGATTGTATTTTATTTACAGATGAGGCGGAATCCACACAGAGTGGGTCAATAAAGTATGACAATAACCAGGGTTTGGCAAATGGAAACACACAAGCGGTCATTGAAAAAAGGAATCCGATTCTCTTCACTATCAATGTCTTAGTGCGACTTGTGAGTGACAGACCCACAGGGCCATACAAGTTGCCAGGGAAATTATCAAGAACAGTTTACCAACAATTTCAGAGCGACAAATTTCCCATGCCGCTGGAGAACGGCGTCCTTGGAGAGACACAACAAATGTGGTTTATTAAAGATGCAGAACTACCACATTCCTACCCGTCACATGATAGAATGTAATACAATCATTTAATTGACGAAGCACCAGTCACGGAGGTACATTGCCTCATCGTTAACCTAATCTTAAAATATTACATTTGTGGCTATGGAGTAATTAGAGGCACTTGCATACTCCATGCCAACTGACATAGTGTGCACGTTCGTTACACACTGAAGCGTAGAAGAAACTGGAATAGGCATGTGTGTTCAAATACAGATATTTGTAAACAGGCAGAATACTACGATGAAGTCGGCAACGCCTATATAAGATAACAAGTGTCTGGCGCACATATTAGATCGGTTACTGCTGCTACAATGGCAAGTTTTCAAGATTTAAGTGCGTTTGAACGTCGGCGCACGAGCGATGGGACACAGCTTCTCTGAGGTAGCAATGAAGTGGGGATTTTGCAGCACGACCAATTCAAGAGTGTACTGTGAATACCAGGAATCCGGTAAAACATCAAATCTCCGACATCACTGCGGCCGGAAAAAGATCCTGCAAGAAGGGGACCAACGACGACTGAAGAAAATCGTTCAACGTGACAGAAATGCAACCCTTCCTCAAATTCCTGCAGATTTCAGTGCTGGGCCATTGAACGAAACATCAACAAGTGTAGCGTGAGAACCATTCAACGAAACATCATTGACATGGGCTTTCGAAGCCGAATGCCCACTCCTGTACCCTTGATGACTGCACAATACAAAGCTTTAGGCAACATCGACATTGGACTGTTGATGACTCTAAACATGTTATCTGGTCGGACGTGTTTCATTTCCAATTGTGTCGAGCTGGTGGAGGTGTACGGGTGTGGAGACAACATCATGAATCCATGAGCCCGGCATGCCAGCAGGGAACTTTTCAAGCTGGTGGAGGCTCTGCAATAGTGTGAGGAGTGTGTAGTTGGAGTGATGTGGGACCCCTGATACGTCCAGGTACGACTCTGGCAGGTGACACGTACGTAAGCATCGTGTCTGATCACCAGCATCCATTCACGTCCATTGTGTAGTCCGACGGACTTGGGCAATTCCAGCAGGACAACGCGACACCCCACACGTCCAGAATTGCTACAGAGTGGCTTGAATAACTCTCTTCTGAGTTTAAAGACTGTCCACCAAACTCCCCAGAAATGAACATTATTGAGCATATCTGCGATGCCTTGCAACGTGCTGTTCAGAAAAGACCTCCACCCCTCGTAATCTTACGGGTTTATGGTCAGCCCTGCAGGATTCACGGTGTCAGTTCCCTCCAGCATTACTTTAGCCATTAGTCGAGTTCATGCCACATCATGTTGCGGCATTTCTGCTTGATGGCGGGGGTCCTACACTATATTATGCATGTGTACTAGGTTCTTTGGCTCTTTAGTGTATGAGCACATGTTCCAAGATTTGACGGAATATGAGGGGGGCCAGGTGGGTTCGCGTGAGGTCGTCTTTGTCTAAGAAGGGCTACTGTAGCTGTAAGAATGAGTGAAAACAACACCAAGCATCTCCTGTAATGTCACTGGACAACGACCCACACCTCGCTAACTCTTTCTTACAGACAGATTTTACTAGTAATGGCCCTACAAGCAGTGATGTGCCATTGGCATTCTCTGATCTTTTCAATTGACTTATTAGCAAATTGCAGAGGGACCTGCAGCTAAGTGTGGTCTCTAAAGCAGACTGGAACTCGGCATTTTTGACACTGACAAACGGGACAAACGGTCCAAAAATGTTTCAAATGGCTCTGAGCACTATGGGACTTAACTTCTGAGGTCATCAGTCCCCTAGAACTCAGAACTACTTAAACCTAACTAACCTAAGGACAGCACAAACATCCATGCCCGAGGCAGGATTCGAACCTGCGACCGTAGCGGTCGCGCGGTTCCAGACTGAAGCGCCCAGAACCGCTCGGCCACTCCGGCCGGCCTGACAAACGGCGATACGTGTGATGGAAGTGAAGACTTACAGGTCATTAGATATGAGTTCCACGTTCGGTACTGTTCTGGTGGATGGATATCGTACTTAAGTGTAGTGACAGGTATTTAAGAGTGGTAAAAAGTGCAAAGGTACAGAAGTCGTCACGGTTCAGATTGCAGGTGGTCCTTTCTTCAGCAATTGCCTAGGTGCTAGAACAGTTTATTATAAATGTCCGCTAACTGCATGAAGGATAAACTGAAACTGGGTGGACGGAATTCTCGAATTACTGTGCGTAGCGTTAGATGGCAGCAGGACTGGGATGAGGAGCTCTGGATATGTCGACAGAGTAATGGATATCTAGAGACGAAGTATGGTCACACACCACCGATGTTGTGGAAGACATGCCGGCCGCGGTGGTCTCGCGGTTCTAGGCGCGCAGTCCGGAACCGTGCGACTGCTACGGTCACAGGTTCGAATCCTGCCTCGGGCATAGATGTGTGTGATGTCCTTAGGTTAGTTAGGTTTAAGTAGTTCTAAGTTCTAGGGGACTGATGACCTCATCAGTTGAGTCCCATAGTGCTCAGAGCCATTTTTGTGGAAGACATGGAAAATGACGTTCGCACCGATTTCCGCTCAGAGATTCGACTCTTTCTCTTGCTACTAACCATCGCCTTGAGTTTACCCATATATCGGTCATCCTGTATGGCGCACGCAACGACCGTTGCTGTAGAGACAGAGCCATCTGGGTCCACCTGGTGCGTCACAGCGTCGCCCGTCACGGCAGGTGGGCTGCAGCCGTGTCCAAAGTTCTTCCCGGGAAACCTGTGGCGTAGTCCGATGACAAAGCGGCGAATCACTGCGTGACAATTCTGGCGTCCGCTTTCCAGTTCGCCGTACTCCAGCAAGGCTGCACGTAGCCGCAGCGGGCCTGGCAAATACCGCTGCTCCTTCTGAAAAACAACCAACAAGTCGTTTAAGTTCGATAACCGAGTCCGAGCTCTTTATTACTCAGCACACCTGCTATCAGCGACCTTACATTTCCCCTTACATCCAGACAATATGATATCTTCAAATAAATAAATACCTCAAGTGACTGTAAGTAAGCCGGCCGGAGTGGCGTGTAGTTCTAGGCGCTACAGTCTGGAACCGCGAGACCGCCACGGTCGCAGGTTCGAATCCTGCCTAGGGCATGGGTGTGTGTGATGTCCTTAGGTTAGTTAGGTTTAAGTAGTTCTAAGTTCAAGGGGACTGATGACCTGAGTAGTTAAGTCCCATAGTGCTCAGAGATATTTGAACCATTTGACCCATTTGACTGTAAGTAACGTCAGTTCTGTCAGGTCAGCAGAACCTGCCTGCTCAGGCAGGCGGTTGTGCCAGAGTAATGGTCTGTGCACATGCCACTGTTTCATGGTTTCCAACTTTTTCCGGCCTTTTCTAGTAGGCTATGATGTCTACTTTTCTGGTTAAATGGCACGTATGACATGTGAAGTTCTCACAATAGATATTTTTCCAATGTGAAGACGATCAATGATCGAAACCGGTTGTGAATAAATACACTATGTGATCAAAAGTGTTCGGACACCTGGCTGAAAATGACTTAAAAGTTCGTGGCGCCATCCATCGGTAATGCTGGAATTCAATACGGTGGTGGGCAACCCTTAGCCTTGATGACAACTTCCACTCTCGCAGACATACGCTCAGTCAGGTGCCGGAAGTTTTCTTGGAGAATAGTAGCCCATTCTTCACGGAGTGCTGCACTGAGGAGAGGTATCGGTGTCGATCGGTGAGGTCTGGCACGAAGACGGCGTTCAAATGGTTCTGAGCACTAGGGGACTTAACAGCTGATGTCATCAGACATCCATGCCCGAGGCAGGATTCGAACCTGCGACCGTAGCGGCCCCCGGTTCCAGACTGAAGCGCCTAGAAGCACTCGGCCACAACGACCGGCGAAGACGGGGTTCCAAAACATCCCAACGGTGTCCTATAGGACTCAGGTCAGGCCAGTCCATAATAGGGATGTTATTGTCGTGCAACCATTCCGCCACAGGAGGCGCATTATGAACAGGTGCTCGATCGTGCTGAAAGATGCAGTCGCCATCCCCGAACCGCTCTTTAACAGTGGGAAGCAAGAATGTGCCTCAAACATCAATGTAGGCCTGTGCTTTAACAGTGCCACGCGAAACAACAAGGGGTGCAAGCCCCCTCCATGTAAAACACGACAACACCATAACACACCGCCTCCGAATTTTACTGTCGGCACTAAACACGCTGGCAGATGAGGTTCACCAGGCTTTCGCCAAACCCACACTCTCCCATCGGATCTTCACATTGTGTACCGTGATTCGTAACTCCACACAACATTTCTCCACTTTTCATTTGTCCAATGTTTACGCTCCTTATACGAAGCGAGGCGTCGTTTGCCATTTACAGGCGTCATGTGTGTCTTACGAGCAGCCACTCGACCATGAAATCCAAGTTTTCTCAGCTCCCCCCTAACTTTCATAGTACTTGCAGTGGATCCTGGTGCAATTTGGAATTCCTGTGTCATTGTCTGAATAGATGTTTGCCTACAAAACATTACGACCCTCTTCAACTGTTCGGGTTCTCTGTCAGTCAACGTACAAGGTCAGCGTGTACTTTTTAGTGCTGTGCGTGTCCTTTCACGTTTCCACTTCACTATCACATCTGAAACAGAGGACCTGGGGAAGTTTAGGAGTATGGAAATCTCGCTTACAGGTTTATGACACAAGTAACACCCAGTCACCTGACCACGTTCGAAGTCCAGAGTTCCGCCAAGCTCCCCATTTTGCTCTCTCACGATCTCTAATGACTACTGAGGTCGCTGATATGGACTACCTGGCAGAAGGTGGCAGCACAATGCACCTAATACGAAAAACGTATGTTATTGGGGGTGGCTGGGTACTTTTGATCACATAGTGTACATTGTAAGACAGCACTGTGTGTACCATGCATTTCTCCAAAAAAAAAATAGTTCAAATGGCTCTGAGCACTATGGGACTCAACTGCTGAGGTCATCAGTCCCCTAGAACTTAGAACTAGTTAAACCTAACCAACCTAAGGACATCACAAACATCCATGCCCGAGGCAGGACTCGAACCCGCGACCGCAGCGGTCTTGCGGTTCCAGACTGCAGCGCCTTTAACCGCACGGCCACTTCGTGCATTTCTCCGACTGTAACAATGCTGTTGACAGTCCCCTGAAGAAAAAGAATCAGTGTGGTCGGACTTTCACGATATTAGCTGAAGAGGTTTTACTATTCAGTGCTGGTCCGAGGCGCTGTTTCCCAAACGTAATACTTGCTGTTAAACGACAATGAATTCACATTTAAGAAAATTTCTTTTTATTGGGTCAAAAAACACGAACATTTTGAAAATAAAGTTAACACTCCCTACATAAAACGACTACGACCTATATGACGATCGACCGCTTAGGCAACACATTTTAACTGTGTGTAAAAAGTACGAACTACGAATTCTGTGGTGTAAAGATAGGACGATCTCAATCACGGTCGTAATCCTATCACATATCCAATTCCTTTGTTATTAATCTTCTTTCGAACAAAGCTGATTTCAGATTTTATTATTATTTTTTCACAATGAACACTTCAGTCGCTTTGTAACAACGGTGTTTCCAGTCTGGTCTTTCCTTCCTATTCAGTTTTCGGCGTCTAGGTGTCCCGTCACAGCGCTTGAGACTGTCCACGCTCCGTTTGCGACTTCATCTGCATCTAACTCTACAAACTGCAGTGAGCAGCATGGCGGAGGGTACTTTCCACTGTATCACTTTGAAACGACCCCTTAGAAAGATTAATAATGACTGTGGTTGTAAACTTCTACGACATTTGATTTTCAAACAGCTGAGCAAAACTCAACGTACTCAAACAGTTTTCTCTTTACTTATTCTGATCGTCACTAAACTGACACACAATATTTTTTAGCGCAGCGCAATCTTTCAATAGTCCCTACAAAAGGATGGCCCTGACTAACAATAACCTATACCTTTCATGAATCACTTACCTCACTAAAATCTTCGTTACCCGAACTACTGCAGTACAGCGAGCGCCAATACTGCCAACTAAATCGTCCGCTTATAGTAACCTCTCAATACTCTGTCATCTCTCTCTCCACATCCACCACTGCTGGCGGCTCACCTCCAACTGCCCAACGCTACACGCTGTTCACTTCCAACTGCGTAACACTACACAAGCGAATATTCCAACAATGAGTCCAGCCAGCCACAGACTGCACACAGTGCGCTCAGCGATTTTGATACAGAGCACTACGTGGCGTTACCAACATAAAACCCTAAACAGCCTACTTACAACTTACTACAGATTCTTCCTGTTCCATCCACGCGTGGAGGGTGGGAAGGATTATTGCTCGGATGGCTTTTTATTGACTGTAATTTAATTTTGTCTTCTCAGTTGTTGCGGGAGAGATGCGTGAGGTGTTGTAGCATATTTCTATTCCATTCTCGTATTGCTAGTTCAAGATACTTTGTAAGCAGGATTTCACGAAGTAATTGGCGTCTATCTTTTCAGAGACTGTCACTTCAGCTTTTTTCCGCTTTTCAGTGACCTCTCCCACGGTCGAAACAAACCTGTGACCATTCGTGCGGACCTGCCTTATACAGGGTGGTTTTTATAAAAGTTTAAAAACAACCGAAGCGACGTAGATGACGCTGAGATCAGTAATACAGGGTGATTCAAAAACAATACCACAACTTTAAAAATGTGTATTTAATGAAAGAAACATAATATAACCTTCTGTTATACATCATTACAAAGAGTATTTAAAAAGGTTTTTTTTTCACTCAAAAACAAGTTCAGAGATGTTCAATATGGCCCCCTCCAGACACTCGAGCAATATCAACCCGATACTCCAACTCGTTCCACACTCTCTGTAGCATATCAGGCGTAACAGTTTGGATAGCTGCTGTTACTTCTCGTTTCAAATCATCAATGGTGGCTGGGAGAGGTGGCCGAAACACCATATCCTTAACATACCCCCATAAGAAAAAATCGCAGGGGGTAAGATCAGGGCTTCTTGGAGGCCAGTGATGCAGTGCTCTGTCATGGGCTGCCTGGCGGCCGATCCATCGCCTCGGGTAGTTGACGTTCAGGTAGTTACGGACAGACAAGTGCCAATGTGGTGGCGCTCCATCCTGCTGAAATATGAATTGTTGTGCTTCTTGTTCGAGCTGAGGGAACAGCCAATTCTCTAACATCTCCAGATACTGTAGTCCAGTTACAGTAGCACCTTCAAAGAAAAAGGGACCAAAAACTTTATTGGCTGAAATGGCACAGAAAACGTTCATCTTAGGCGAGTCACGTTCATACTGAGTTGTCTCCCGCGGATTCTCAGTGCCCCATATACAGACATTGTGACGGTTGACTTTCCCGTTAGTGTGGAAAGTTGCTTCATCACTAAACACAATCTTTGAAACGAAAGATTCATCTGTTTCCATTTGAGCAAGGATAAAATCACAGAAATCGATTCTTTTAATCTTATCAGCTGCAGACAGTGCTTGAACCAATTTCAGACGATAAGGTTTCATAACTAACCTTTTTCGTAGGACTCTCCATACAGTTGATTGTGGAATCTGCAGCTCTCTGCTAGCTCTGCGAGTCGATTTTCCTGGGCTGCGAACAAATGCTTGCTGGATGTGTGCTACATTTTCATCACTCATTCTCGGCCGTCCAGAACTTTTCCCTTTGCACAAACACCCATTCTCTGTAAACTGTTTATACCAACGTTTAATACACCACCTATCACGAGGTTTAACACCATACTTCGTTCGAAATGCACGCTGAACAACTGTCGTCGATTCACTTCTGCCGTACTCAACAACACAAAAAGCTTTCTGTTGAGCGGTCGCCATCTTAGCATCAACTGACGCTGACGCCTAGTCAACAGCGCCTCAAGCGAACAAATGTACAACTAAATGAAGCTTTATAGCTCCCTTAATTCGCCGACAGATAGTGCTTAGCTCTACCTTTTGTCGTTGCAGAGTTTTAATTCCTAAAGTTGTGGTATTCTTTTTGAACCACCCTGTATAGTACAAGAGCCGCAAATGTTGGGAAATACCCTAAAAGTAGGTAATAAATGTTGAACATCGGACGTAACCATGTGACGTATAACTCACTGCACGTGCAGCGATGAACCCGCGTCTGATCATCCCAATGCAAGTCAAGTATTAACATCAGTTTGGCTCTGGGACCGCGAGCGTGACTTCAGCGCATGGAGCTTAGTCTTCAAGTCTTGTGTCTGACACGCAGTATATTTTTCATTGCGTTAGACAACTGTGGGTTTATACTGAGGTAAGATTTATTTTTTTATTTACTAGTCTCGCAATCTCTACTGGTTTATAGCAAAGTACAGAGGACAAAAATCCTACCGTATTGCATCACAACCAAATAAGTATTAGCTTCCGAAATGCGTCGTTACCAGTAAATGAGCTACGTTTTCTTTACTAAATAATATCTATAAACAGGAAGCGAAGGGAAAAAAGAAAATAAACACAAAATAAGCACATATTTTAGTTGGTCACTGCGAGGACAACAATTTTGTAACTTCTGCACATCACATTTATAAAATGTGTTCGAAATCTGCACCGTTTACTTAAAAGCAAGTATTGCATCGCTCAATAGTTTCTTAACCCACATGCCCAACCACTGCATGTGTGGCGAGGTACTTCATCAAGAGGCGTCACATGTTCAACATTTTCCATCCACTTTTACGTATTTCCCGATCTTCACGACCTCGGGAGTCTTGTTTTAAATTACTTCTCTCAGCGTCACGTACTTCGCTTCGGAGGCTCTTAAACATTAATAAAAATCGCCGTATATATGAAGAACATCCCCTCTTAGTCCGGCTTTTAAGCAGTACTCTGGCACGAGTCTTAGGAGTGTTTTGTAAGCAGTCTCATTTGAAGACGGATTGCGTTTTGTCATTATCATGTCAATCACCCAAAGTCTGCCTCGTGCTTCACCTGCGACTATGACTACGTTATCGTTCCATTTTATACTCCCACAAACTGTGACACCCAATTATTTGTAATTCCTTGATGTTGTAGTCGTAGGATACTAGTATGTTTTTCGTTTTGTGAAATACTTAATTTTACATTTCTGAACGTTTATAGCAAGTTGACTTTCTTTGCACCCACTTTTTTTAGCTTATCGGAATCTTATTGAATTTTTGCGCAGGTGTCTTCACTGTCGATAGCTAATTTACTATTGTTACTGTTGTCAGCTCATTAATAAACAAGATGAACAGCAAAGATACCAACGCATTTCCCTGTTGGCACGTCCGAAATTATTTCTACATCTGTCGACGACTCTCCATCAAGATAACAAACTGCATGCTCGTAATCAAAGCAGCCTCATTCCAGTACAAAATTTCTTTTGCTGCTGCGTGCCATCGTACTTTCACTCTCAAGTGTAGTTGAGAGCAATGAATCAAGTGCGTTTCGAAAGACGGGAGCTGACAGCATTGATCCACTGATTTCACACGAGAAACTGGGTATACAGGTTTCGCGTGATTTAGGTTTAGCAGCGCGGGGTAGCCGCGGTCTAGGACGCCTTGTCACGGTCCAGGACGCCTTGTCACGGTCCACGCGACTCCCCCCGTCGTAGGTTCGAGTCCTCCGTCGGGCATGGATGTGTGTGTCGTCTTAACGAAAGTTAACATAAGTTAGATCAAGTAGAGGGTAAGCTTAGGGACCCATGACATCAGCAGGTTGGTCCCATAAGACCTTACCACAAATTTCCAATCTTTTTGTTAGATAATAGCCTCATCCCCACAGAAGTATAAGAAGACAACACACACATCCATGCCCGAGGAAGCACTCGAACCTAAGACGGAGGGAGCCGCGCGAACCGTGACAAGGCGCCTAGAACGCACGGCTACACCGCGCGGCAGGTACTTTTCATTACGTGCATATATGCACACAGAAAAAGTGCACTATACAGTTCTAGCTGCTGCAAGATGATAAGCAACCTGCACTGGAACCATAATGGCTCGGATTCTTCATCGTAAGTAACCGAAACATCTTCCCTTTAATAATGTTGTTGTTGTGGTCTTCAGTCCTGAGACTGGTTTGATGCAGCTCTCCATGCTACTCTATCCTGTGCAAGCTCTTTCATCTCCCAGTACCTACTGCAACCTACATCCTTCTGAATCTGCTTAGTGTATTCATCTCTTGGTCTCCCTCTCCGATTTTTACCCTCCACGCTGCCCTCCAATACTAAATTGGTGATCCCTTGATGCCTCAGAACATGTCCTACCAACCGATCCCTTCTTCTGGTCAAGTTGTGCCACAAACTTCTCTTCTCCCCAATCCTATTCAATACTTCCTCATTAGTTATGTGATCTACCCATCTACTCTTCAGCATTCTTCTGTAGCACCACATTTCGAAAGCTTCTATTCTCTTCTTGTCCAAACTATTTATCGTCCATGTTTCACTTCCACACATGGCCACACTCCATACGAATACTTTCAGAAATGACTTCCTGACACTTAAGTCAATACTGGATGTTAACAAATTTCTCTTCTTCAGAAACGCTTTCCTTGCCATTGCCAGTCTACATTTTATATCCTCTCTACTTCGACCATCATCAGTTATTTTGCTCCCCAAATAGCAAAACTCCTTTACTACTTTAAGTGCCTCATTTCCTAATCTAATTCCCTCAGCATCACCCGACTTAATTAGACTACATTCCATTATCCTTGTTTTGCTTTTGTTGATGTTCATCTTATATCCTCCTTTCAAGACACTGTCCATTCCATTCAACTGCTCTTCCAAGTCCTTTGCTGTCTCTGACAGAATTACAATATCATCGGCGAACCTCAAAGTTTTTATTTCTTCTCCATGAATTTTAATACCTACTGCGAATTTTTCTTTTGTTTTCTTTACTGCTTGCTCAATATACAGATTGAACAACATCGGGGAGAGGCTACAACCCTGTCTTACTCCCTTCCCGACCACTGCTTCCCTTTCATGTCCCTCGACTCTTACAACTGCCATTTGGTTTCTGTACAAATTGTAAATAGCCTTTCGCTCCCTGTATTTTACCCCTGCCACCTTTAGAATTTGAAAGAGAGTATTCCACTCAACATTGTCAAAAGCTTTCTCTAAGTCTACAAATGCTAGAAACGTAGGTTTGCCTTTCCTTAATCTTTCTTCTAAGATAAGTCGTAAGGTCAGTATTGCCTCACGTTTTCCAGTGTTTCTACGGAATCCAAACTGATCTTCCCCGAGGTTGGCTTCTAATAGTTTTTCCATTCGTCTGTAAAGAATTCGTGTTAGTATTTTGCAGCTGTGACTTATTAAACTGATAGTTCGGTAATTTTCACATCTGTCAACACCTGCTTTCTTTGGGATTGGAATTATTATATTCTTCTTGAAGTCTGAGGGTATTTCCCCTGTCTCATATATCTTGCTCACCAGATGGTAGAGTTTTGTCAGGACTGGCTCTCCCAAGGCCGTCAGTACTTCCAATGGAATGTTGTCTACTCTGGGGGCCTTGTTTCGACTCTGGTCTTTCAGTGCTCTGTCAAACTCTTCACGCAGTATCATATCTCCCATTTCATCTTCATCTACATCCTCTTCCATTTCCATAATATTGTCCTCAAGTACATCGCCCTTGTATAGACCCTCTATATACTCCTTCCACCTTTCTGCTTTCCCTTCTTTGCTTAGAACAGGGTTTCCATCTGAGCTCTTGATATTCATACAAGTCGGTCTCTTATCTCCAAAGGTCTCTTTAATTTTCCGGTAGGCAGTATCTATCTTACCCCTAGTGAGATAGGCCTCTACATCCTTACATTTGTCCTCTAGCCATCCCTGCTTAGCAATTTTGCACTTCCTGTCGATCTCATTTTTGAGACGTTTGTATTCCTTTTTGCCTGCTTCATTTACTGCATTTTTATATTTTCTCCTTTCATCAATTAAATTCAATATTTCTTCTGTTAGGATTTCTACTAGCCCTCATCTTTTTACCTACTTGATCCTCTGCTGCCTTCGCTTCTTCATCCCTCAAAGCTACCCATTCTTCTTCTACTGTATTTCTTTCCCCCATTCCTGTCAATGGTTCCCTTATGCTCTCCCTGAAACTCTGTACAACCTCTGGTTCTTTCAGTTTATCCAGGCCCCATCTCCTTAAATTCCCACCTTTTTGCAAAAATGGTTCAAATGGCTCTGAGCACTATGGGACTCAACTGCTGAGGTCATTAGTCCCCTAGAACTTAGAACTAGTTAAACCTAACTAACCTAAGGACATCACAAACATCCATGCCCGAGGCAGGATTCGAACCCGCGACCGTAGCGGTCTTGCGGTTCCAGACTGCAGCGCCTTTAACCGCACGGCCACTTCGGCCGGCCCACCTTTTTGCAGTTTCTTCAGTTTTAATCTACAGGTCATAACCAATACATTGTGGTCAGAGTCCACATCTGCCCCTGGAAATGTCTTACAATTTAAAACCTGGTTCCTAAATCTCTGTCTTACCATTATATAATCTATCTGATACCATTTAGTGTCTCCAGGGTTCTTCCATGTATACAACCTTCTTTCATGATTCTTAAACCAAGTGTTAGTTATGATTATGTTGTGCTCTGTGCAAAATTCTACCAGGCGGCTTCCTCTTTCATTTCTTAGCCCCAATCCATATTCACCTACTATGTTTCCTTCTCTCCCTTTTCCTACACTCGAATTCCAGTCACCCACGACTATTAAATTTTCGTCTCCCTTCACAATCTGAATAATTTATTTTATTTCATCATACATTTCTTCAATTTCTTCGTCATCTGCAGAGCCAGTTGGCATATAAACTTGTACTACTGTAGTAGGTGAGGGCTTCGTATCTATCTTGGCCACAATAATGCGTTCACTATGCTGTTTGTAGTAGCTTACCCGCATTCCTATTTTCCTATTCATTATTAAACCTACTCCTGCATTACCCCTATTTGATTTTGTGTTTATAACCCTGTAGTCACCTGACCAGAAGTCTTGTTCCTCCTGCTACCGAACTTCACTAATTCCCACTATATCTAACTTCAACCTATCCATTTCCCTTTTTAAATTTTCTAACCTACCTGCCCGATTAAGGGATCTGACATTCCACGCTCCGATCCGTAGAACGCCAGTTTTCTTTCTCCTGATAACGACATCCTCTTGAGTAGTCCCCGCCCGGAGATCCGAATGGGGGACTATTTTACCTCCGGAATATTTTACCCAAGAGGACGCCATCATCATTTAATCATACAGTAAAGCTGCATGTCCTCGGGAAAAATTACGGCTGTAGTTTCCCCTTGCTTTCAGCCGTTCGCAGTACCAGCACAGCAAGGCCGTTTTGGTTAATGTTACAAGGCGAGATAATAATAATAATAATAATAATAATAATAATAATAATAATAATTTTTTTACGTCACTTAAAATCGTTGAGAGGCACAGTTACAGTTAAAAAGATGTTGTCTTACATTTTGTTTTGGTTGTAGGGCACCACCAGCCCATGGAAATTTCGTCAGGAGGGGAAACAAAAGGCAAAATGTAGTGTAAAACGTGCACTAACGGTTTGGAGATGAACCTGTCGGTTCGAAACTTGTAAAGAAGCTGTTTAAATAAATAAAAAGTAGCTGGTTGCTGTAATCTTCTGTGTAAGAGTCAACATATATTGCGGACATAAAACTCTCCACAGTAGATAAATATCGATTCTGTACATCTCAGCTACGTACAGCTAGTGACACGACCATTGGACCTTTGAGACGGGTGTGGCGAGTGCAGAACGAAAACACCGTACACGGCGCTGCAGTAGTCGCCAGTGACGTCACAGAAGGCATCACGGCTATATAAATAAGGGCGGCAGCAGCAATCACGCGAAAGTCACCACAAGACTACGGCCAAGGGGCACTCAGCTGCAAGCTCGTGGATCTGAAATCACTTGATATGGCTGAAAACCTAAGAAAATTTTGTCAGTTTATATAACTGTGGACGCCTGCATTCGTAAACCTTTGTTCACTACCATTTTTTGATCAAGCTCTCATTGTCATAAAACAAAATTTATTTACATCAGCTTGTATGGTATAGTTCTTACCATGGCATAAATCAAGGAAATAAAGAAGAGTATCTTGGGTCAGTGAAGTTGCCGTTAATAGAAAAGCGTTTTAACGCAGTCTACAGTTAAATGCATTAATACAGTTCAATAGTCTTCGTACAGTGTCTCTATTCATGTGTCATCCCCTGTGTGTGGATGGACCCCGTAGACAGATGACGTACGATGTTTCTTTACTTCAGTGCTTAAGATAACATAGAGAATGTTACCTGATGATGATCTGTTGATAGGAACAGGCAGTGTATAATGAATTATTCCATCGGTGGCTCTTGGCTGTTCTCAGCATGAAGTTCTTTCCCAAAAATTTGTGTGCTGCGGGCCACTATCCACACACTGCACAAAATGGTTCAAATGGCTCTGAGCACTATGGGACTTAACAAAAAAAATGGTTCAAATGGCTCTGAGCACTATGGGACTCAACTGTTGAGGTCATTAGTCCCCTAGAACTTAGAACTAGTTAAACCTAACTAACCTAAGGACATCACACACATCCATGCCCGAGGCAGGATTCGAACCTGCGACCGTAGCGGTCTTGCGGTTCCAGACTGCAGCGCCTTTAACCGCACGGCCACTTCGGCCGGCTGGGACTTAACAGCTGAGGTCATGAGGCCCCTAGAACGTAGAACTACTTAAGCCTAACTAACCTAACGACATCACACACATCCATGCCCGAGGCAGGATTCGAACCTGCAACCGTAGCGGTCGCGCGGTTCCAGACTGAAGTACCTAGAACCGCTCGGCCACTCGGGCCTGCCACACTGCACATTAGTGCAACAAATTGAAACAACAGATTTATTGTTTAGATTTGGTAACTTCATTGTTCCATTACTGAATAGCAGTAGTATGTACACGATAATGACGACGGCTGTAAACAACTAAATCCTAACCCAAAGAGGCACCACAAGTATTCCCAGAATCATATGAACCATTCAGTAAATGCGTACGACATTTAAGAATGGCCGATTTCACTTTAAATTTTTTAAAAAAGTCATCGTGGAGTCACAGGTTAGTTGTACTTCTGTCAATACTGTGGTACGAGCAACTTTGATTGACCTCACAGACGGCTATTTCCACACGGGAATATCTACATCAGACTTCTTGCAACGTTTCCTTTGGCGACGGAGAAATTTTCCGCGAAATACAGGTTAAGTGGGGAAGTGTGGCGTTTCACCTACTTTTAGGAATGGAAGTGAGGCGTCGGTGAGCTGCACTTTCACACTTCCCTAGACCTGAGCTGTACGTGGAAAGGCGTTTGCTTTCTCGCCGTTTCTTGTCACAGGAACTGTTCTTGGGTCAGGAATGTATCATGTTCGGCAATATGTGAAACAACATATGTAATCTGGGACTTCTGATTCCTTTCAGCTTAGTTCACGATAGCGATAGAGATATCTGTTACAGTTGATTTCGTGTGCTCTAAGTGAAACATATTACTCATTGTTTACTTTGTTCTAGATCACTGATGTAGGTTATGTTTTCGTCATTATAGTTACGGGGAAAGTGTGCCATCTAGACAATCTTTCTGGAATGCTTACCCAAACTGTAACGCGGGAAACTGACGCAACAACTTCACAGGAAAGGGAGGCGTAATTCACTGAAGGCGCCGTGACCCGCACGTAATCGTTGAAATTTGACGTTATTCTCTACGCTTCCTTGTTTTCAACAGTTTCTACGCTTACATTTTCATCCTATACATCACTGTAATTTATGTACTAGAAGATGCATGTAGCAAGATTTCTTCCCCGTTCATTCACAGTATGAAGCGTTGGAAGGCATTATTGTTCACGATACAAAGCTTGCGAACATTCCTATATTCGACCCTGAATGAGGGTGACTGGAAGTTTATTTATTCCAACTGGTATTATTTACTGGTTTCAATGTTTATACATCGTTAATTAGCATACTTCGTGTCTTAGTTCTTATGCAACCCCACATTCGAAATTGGAACCATAAGCCTAGGTAGGACTCTACTTCTCAAAAAATGAGCAGATTCGTTTTTCTCAGGTTGCTGTAATAATTGAGCATGAATCCTTATTTTATTTCGTAATATCCTTAATTATTGTACACTGTATTTAACTTTGTATTTCACCTGTCTCCGTTTTCATTGTATAGTACATCATGTTGTGTTAACAATTACCAGATTCCTGTTCACCAGAGATCCTCTTGTCTGTGTAGTAGCGACAGACATGCATCACTAGACTGGAAATACTGTGTACAGTATCATTGCTGTCACTGAAGCCAGCACTTTAGAATCGCAATATGGCGGCGAGCGCAAAGGACTTGTAAACAGTTGTTTATTTACTGATAAAACAGTACTTCTGTAAGCCTAAATAATTACATTGCAATTTGTCTTACGTAAACACTGACAGTCTTGAAATAGTTAATGTGCGATACATTTTGAGCTCTGTAATGAATCTAATTGTAACAGATGTAACTTAACCATGTGTTTCTGACCAGTTTTGGTCAACTTCTGGTTTTCTTGTCTTGACGTCCCCACCTTATCTTACCAAACGTCAGGCTTCAGTAAATGTTCGTGTCCATCTGTCTGCCTCCATTTTGATGTCCAGTAGTTATATCAGTACACACACTTCCACACAAACTATGTTAATTTACACTTTGTCAGCGAGACTTTTCCAGCATCCAGCATGGGCTTCGAATAGTTTGCTCGTTATGAAAGTGTTCCTGTAAGTAGAACGTGCTATTTGTCGCTGATAAAAAGCGTTTTTATTCATTTGAGTGTCTTTACGAAAATTAAAATTTGCTTTAAACTTGTGTATACGTAACGGGATGGTCTTCTCATAACACGCTTCTCCAGCATATGTTTTAAACTCAGCTAGTAAGAAAATATTTGGTCAACAGCAGAAGTTCTTTAGACCACCTCGTAAAACTTACGTCATTTCGTTTCAGAGAATTATATTACTACAATGTACAAATGTCTTGACGTCCCCACCTTATCTTACCAAACGTCAGGCTTCAGTAAAAGACTCGCCTTTGTTAGTCTAGTGATGTACTGTGTGTCTGTGGCGGTAGCCACCTTTGGCGTCCAATGCGTATTGTTCTATCTGCTGCCAGTCTTTTGTTCATTACCCATTGTCTCACGAATGAATGAAATATTGAGCACTCTGAATCGATTCAAGGTAGAAGTTAGATGTGTGTGTAAACTTGGTCAAGGAGGTTTACACCGTGACTATTCAAACATTACAGCAAGATTTATGGACTATAATTACACATACGAGGAAATGTCTACATTGTTTTATGATGAGACTTCTTCCTGTAATACAATATTCACGCAATTATTCTTAAATTACATGATTACTTGTTTTCTTTTTCTTTCAGAATTAAATCAAATGGAAGGTAAATAAGTTATACAGAACTGCAACCAGTCACTTTTTTTGAATAATTATATTTTAATCCATGAACCGGTTTTCGAACCTTTTCAGGTTCATCTTCAGA
The DNA here is from genome assembly GCF_021461395.2 of Schistocerca americana. Taxonomy (NCBI): domain Eukaryota; kingdom Metazoa; phylum Arthropoda; class Insecta; order Orthoptera; family Acrididae; genus Schistocerca; species Schistocerca americana. The sequence continues at coordinate 555,553,781 of NC_060124.1, read as the reverse complement.
TGGTTTCAGGAAGTTACATCATTACTGCTAGCATAACGCTGGGTGCTGGCGCTATGACAAAAAGATGCGTCACACTTTAATGTATCGCTATGACTATAGCTTATCTGTCGATATGGATGTAAATTTAGTTTTTACTTACTGCGACAGTATAGGCGGCTTTTTTCGGTACGTGTCCATCTGTCTGCCTCCATTTTGATGTCCAGTAGTTATATCAGTACACACACTTCCACACAAACTATGTTAATTTACACTTTGTCAGCGAGACTTTTCCAGCATCCAGCATGAGCTTTTCAACTGTTGCTTGTAACAAACATCTTGACAGAAAGATATGGCATAGGCCTACTTTGTACAGAGATGAAATTTGTTGTTATTTACATGTATTGTAGTCGATATAAGGGCAAGTATTTTAATCAGAATGGCGTTAACGTAAGAGCACAAGATAAAATAAATAAATTAATTACTACAAGAACAAACTTCAGGTGATCTGATATCTTATTTCTATTTGTATATTACAGGCAGTTTATAACAATTTTTATATAATATCATAATTGGCATTAACATGAATACCCATCAATCAATAATACAGAATTATTGTATATGAAGTGAGATGCAGCTGTCTGTATGACTTGGACCTTTATATTTAAATCAGTAACAAATCTTCAGATGAACTTGAAACGTCCCCTTTGAACAATTCTACATGACTGTGCTTAACCTGACACACAATATTTTGTTAGCGCAACGCAATCTGACTTTCAAAATTCCCTACAAAAGAATGGCCCTGACTAACATTAAACTATACCTTTCACAAATCACTTACCTCACAAAAATCTTCGCTGCTCAAGCTACTGCAATACAGCGAGCGCCACTACTGCCAGCTAAATAAAAGATTCAAACTATGGAAGGCACTAACTACTGATAGGGATAGTTAGCAAATGAAAGATATTAATAGAGAACAAACAATGTATTTACCTCGATATCATCATATATAAATATAGCAGTTCATGACAAATTACAAAACTCCGCCATCTCTCTCCCCACATCCACCACTGCTGGCGGCTCACCTCCAACTGCGCAACGCTACGCGCTGTTAACATCCAGCTGCCTAACACTACAATGGGCGAGTATTACAACAATGCAAAGCAGCCACAGACTGCACACAGCACAGCCAGTGATTTTCATATTGAGCGCTACGTAACGTTGCCAATAAGAAAACATAAACAGCCTACTTACATAGAGAAAACATAAACAGCCTACTTACATAGAGAAAACATAAACAGCCTACTTACATAGCCCCCATGCTCCCCACAAAAATTTTTACATATTGGATTGGGCAGTGGCCAATACAGATTTGAAAAAAAATTTTTCATAATTACAATAACAAAGAAATCAAATGCACACACTTATTGATACAATGTTGGTCAAAAGCTAAAATTTTCTCACAGTCCATAAAGATAGTCCTGATTCATCATAGTAAAATAGCAGTGTTTTTCTCAAAGTCTGAGCAGTAAAAGAAAATGCACACAGAAGTAGTGGATTTCCATGCTGTCTTGAAGAAGTAGTGTTGTCCTTCCAACGGAAAGACAGTGCTGACTCTTGACATGCTGACAGATAATGGGCCACAACAGAGCAAACCCACAGCAGAGTCATTCGACGTTTTGAAGAATATTGGTAGGTAGGTCATCACAGAACAGACCCACTGTGGTCCTGGTAGAGATTACGGTATTGGTGGGCCACCAGAGGTGCAGACCCACTGCAGGCCTTGTAGAAATAATGGTACTGGTGAGTCAGCAAAGGTGTAGACCCACTGTAGTCCTTGTAGAAATGGCCAGCAGCCATCTGTTGCGACTGTGCAGGTGCACAATCACCATCGAAGAGTCTTGCAGACAATATAGCAAGTCCATAAACCACCACTTGTGCACTCACAACGTTTTTGGAATTGTCCTTAGAACCAGCAATGCTGTTATCCAGTCCCTTGCAGAATTATTAACACACGTGCAAACACGAACAGTCCCTACTTCTCACATATTGTCCATATACTATGACCAACAGAAACGTGTGCAGTGAAATGTAACTTAATTTGAAGAACTGGTGTCTGTACAATTATAAATTTACAACATGAAAATACAATTACAAAGGTACAAAATACATCATTAAAGAACATAACAATACAGATAACATTTGTAGTAACACAGGCTTTACAAAAGAATAGAAATAAACATATACATCAGTGGAATTATGACATGAGTACATACATAAAGGATCACAATAACTTTTGAAACATCAACTTCACATGTGAGCATTAGACAGAACAGAATTAATAATGTCTAAACATCTTTACAAAGTAAATAACATATTATTAATGCCAATTATATTCGAGGATAACAGTATTCCTCATCATAGTGAATGTAGCTTAATATTAAAAGAAGAAAAAATTCTATGAAACTACACAAAGACAGGAAGAAAACAAATACACAAGGGTACACAAACATATAGTGGGATAACACAAAAGGGAAAGGACAGGGTTTGTTTTCAGTGTAACATGTGGTACTGCAGTCCAACCCAAAACTTCATATATCTCTCCTCTTATATCATCCTTTGTTTCCACCAAAAAAATTCTATCTAAGCATGCTTTCTGTATTTATATGTCCACACATTTCTTACCTCAACATTTATTTCCAAGAAAATCCTACCTAAACCTGTTTTCTGTACTTTTCTTCCAATTCATCGTAACTCATTCTCTTAGAGGCTACCCCTCTTAAGCTAACTTAAATCTACTGAGCTCAGATGCTAAACTAAGGGACGAGGCAATGCAGCAGCACAAAATAAGTAACACAAACAGCAATGACCAAAAAATTGGAAAATTGCAAAGCAAACTACAGTAAATCTAAATTAACAGAAAAAATGCAAAATTACAACTAATATGAACCAATGTGCAGCAACAAAAAAATAAATCTGGCTTAGCAGAGTAACACAAATTAAAGTTCAGTAGCACTATGCCTGGCAAACAGCAGCTTATATCTAAACATGACATAGCTCAAGCAGAAAAAATAGTACACTAAAGATAACAATGCAGATAAGGGAAATGTATAATCACATCTTAATGTCTATGTAATTAAAGTGGTGCACCACAACAACTGATTGTAAAAAGAAATATTACCATGTACTTGAAAAGAAAATTATGTGTTACTGTTACTAGTTCCTTCTTATTGTTCTTTCCTTTCCAAGTGCTCCTTTTTTAAAGAATGTGGATCATAAAATAATTATTTAATAGATCTGTTGACAGAAAGTGTTCACATTAGCAAATGCATTTCATTTTATAAAAGCAATGCTGCAACACAGCTGGAAACCAGATATCAAATGAAATAAGCAATTACGCAAACCAAAGCATAAAAACATCATTCAATAGCTATGTGGCATTTCGTAAGTCAGTAGCTCTCAATTCTCGTAGAAAGACGCTTGTCATAATCAGGTGTGCAGATGTAAAAATATTTCTCGTCATTTCATTAGGCATTTCAGTAAATATCATAAATTACGAGCTCCACAGTATGCTTTCAACAAGGAGATGTCAGTAGCGTGGACAATGGCCTTCCCTTTCTTTTTTTTTCTACCTGTGCTTCTGACGAGGCACTCACACTAATGGCTTGTTCTCCAGGCGTCTGACACACCTGGGTGCCCATGACGCATTATGTGCAGGTGGTCACTTAACTTTCGTACGGAAATATTTACGAAAGCAGTTTCCGCTACAGTGACAGTCTCACATAAAAATATTTCACAGGTCAAGAATTAGCGTTGCAAATCTGTAGAAACAAAATCCTATGAATATAACAGTGTCCAAAAAAATTTTCAGTGGCATTGTGATACATTCACACATGGTTCACACATGTCATAACTCTTAAAGTACGATTCTTGGTTTCCAACATCGTTTTTCACAAGTCAAGAGTCCCTACCCACTATTCATTACTCCTTACCTTATTACACATATACGTATCCATCGACACTCGTCAATATTTCGTCATTATAAATATGAAGCATAATCAAATAACTCATATAGCCTCAGCCTATTAATCATAAACATACCTCAGCAGCATAATACACATCGTCGTCGTAAAAATAACATCATAACACCTCAGTCAAATCTCAAAATCGTCGTAGCTTCCTCCAATAATTAAAAAAATTCTCTGCTCATGTCAAAAGTGTCATCTGCCTCAAACGTACTTTAAAAATCATAATCCCTTTACCAAATACATCATTCAAAGCTCTCATAGTATCACAATGATTCCGAAAAAATATGAACAGTTTACAAAGTACAGACAAAATACAGTTTCATAAGTGTGAAGTTATCCAACTGTATAATTGCGTAAACATGTGTCACTGATGTAGTAAAATAAATGTTTGTCTCTCTCAGTTAAATAATCAGATAGCTGTGTAATTCTGTTTTAGAGAAATATGGTACCGATGTGTAAAGTTGTATAAGCAAATACCATATCAGCTAGGGTTCCTTGTGGTTGCCACACACATGGTACACAAAGTAAGCGTGTACCCCCCTGAGGATTAATGTAATTATACCCTCAGGTGTTACAGATTACAGCAATGGAATGAAATGTATCACGGAAAACTTTCTTTGTAATTCAAAAATCTTTAAAAATAAATGTTTTAAGTACAAAATTAATTACTCAAATACGTGTACTGTAGCGCTAATTGTGCGTCTTGTTGCAACATAATCTGTGTGGAAGTGTCGTAGTTATCGTCCTCCGAAAGCTAAGTTCTGCAGAAGTCAATGTACTTACCTCATAATACACAAAAGTGAAATGCTTTGCGTATAAATGTCTTAGTTATTACGCTTATTGCCGTGATGAAGAAAGTACTGTACTGTAACGTATTGTTGTGCTATGGAAAAGGCAGTCTCATTGTAGCTATACTACAAAAGTTACTACTAAAACATATTTTTCCTTCCAGAAGAATTCAGAAAAGTGTGCAGATATAAAACAGATACACTGCAAAAGCAACATTGTAAATTGTCACTCATTAGTAGTGTCGTGATAAAAATCGTGTAGCTGTCACATAAACTAACCACTGTGTCGTCTGGTATCTCACAGAAAGTACTTTAAACCCAGAATGTATTTTCAAATAAACCAAAATGTTGCATTAAAATCTCATTAGCAGTACTGGTAAATGTTCTAAGTATGTGAGCCTTATAGTCGTTACGTAATCGTGCAACAAACAAGCAAAAATGTACACACACAATAACACTGTGACGTCTGTTCACTATAACAATGCATTCGTCATTTCTGTTTAAATAAGTTCTCTTGGTTCTTGACTGGATATTTCACTTCAAACATTGTTACATGTTAACAGATTCTAAGTCTGACAAAGCATATTAGTAATGTGAAGCGAAAAATTTTATGACAAAGACTAAGTTAAAAAGCAGATTATCTTTCAATAAACGGTTTTACATGTGAAATGTGGTGTAAAACTTTACTCTTCCTAGTACGCAGAGTTTCAACTTCAAAGCAATTATCATGTTGTATACGTCGGTAAGGAATGCTAAAATTTGCTCAAGGTTAGCGTCTATGTTATTTTTCCCTGAGCCAGCAGGCGCACGCGGCTGCCTGCGGTGCGAGTCATTGTCTGTTCCTTTGTTGGCGCGCGTCGTTATTGGGATTTGGAGACCTAACTTCTACAAATTCACCTCCTCGAGAGGGCCCTGCTCTGTTTGAATCCCGCCAGTTCTGATGCAATTCAGGTCTGTCGTTACGATCACATCGTCTGTCGTCATGTCGGTAGTTCCTGTAGTTTCTCTCTTGTCGGTTAAGTGGTGGAGAATTTCTCCCCGAATCGTAACTGCGTGCTGAACTGTTGCGTCTGAAGTTATTCTGTCTCCCTTGATAATAATTATTTTGGTTCCCATATTGTCTGTTTCTCTGATTGTCTCTGTGATAGTCACTACCGCGGAGAGGTGATCTTTCCCTGTAATTATTACTACTCTGCCAACGGTTGTCGTACGGGTGGTGTCTATTTTGGTCACGATTTGCGTTGTAAGAATAGACAAGTCGTGTCCGGTTATTGTTTCTGTCGTCACGGAATTGTGACGGATGTGACCTGTAATTGTTGTGTCCTTGTTTTCGCGTTCCGCGATTATCAGTGTCAATTTCTAGTTCTTGTAACAGTCCCTGAAAAGCTTCAATGTCGTCTTTGCAACGTCCTGCTAAAATAATATGTCGTAAATGTTCAGGCAATTTGAGTAAGCAAATGCGGATGAGTTCTGAGGGGGTGTATGGGTTTGAAAGATACTGATTCTTATGCAACATGTCTTCAAAATATTTGACAAGACTGGAAAATTCAGATTGTTCGAAATGTTTCATCATTATGATGCCATGTTTTACGCGGTCTTGTGTGGCTTGAGACCAATATGCTGAGAGGAAGGCATGGTAAAATTCTCCTTCACTGTGACAATCGTGAATGACCGATCGCATTCTCACAGCTGGTTCATTCTCTAAGTAGCCACACATAAATTCTAATCTGTGTTCTAACGACCAGTTGGGAGGAAAACAATGAGAGAATTGATGGAGCCAAGCTTGTGGATGAATGTCGTTGCCAGAATTCTTAAATGTTTTGAATTTACGTGTAGTAATGAACAGCTCATAGTCAAAATCATCATGTCGGCGAGTCGCATGTCGGTCATTGTTAGGTCGTGTCGGCCGTTCCATCTCAAAATTTGGTGCACATTGCCAATTTCTTTCATAACTTCCGAAATGCCCTGTGTTATTATTTTGCGGCTTTTCCGTATTTCTGTGTCCCTCTTCCCGTATTGGGCCGCGAGTATCCTCTGAAATACGTAATTCTTGTATTAACTGTGTCAGCTGATCTTGTACTTCCCGGATTTCTCTTTGGTGTTGTGTATTAATTTGATTCTGATTTTGTTTGAATTTTCTGATTTGTTCATACTCTTCTGTGTCAGTGAAGGCAACAGGTGTTGTGTCATTCAGATCATCATCTACCTTTGTAGATAAGTTAGTGACCTGATCCGAAAGTTCGGCTACTTTCTCCGATAGTGTACTTATTTCTTCAGTGTGTTTTTCTGAACCAAGTTTCAGAATATCTACTGTGTCCTTAAAGTTTTCCTGAGTTTTTGCAAGTTGCGTAACCGAATCGGTAAATGCAACTGAGTCAATTTTAGCCCACAAGGTCTCATGATTTTCATGAACAATGGTTTGAAGTTCTTTTATGGCTGCTTCGTGATTCTGTAATGCATTTTCATGCCGCAAAAAATAGGTTGAAAATGCTCACTAATTTGTGTTTTTACGTCATTACAGACTTTTTGACATTTCGATTCAATGTTATGTAACTCAGTAGTTAAACCTTCACGTGTTTTTTCAAGTGTGGTGTCTAACTTTTGAAGCTTTTGCTGTGTTTGTCTCTGATTTTGTTCCATTGTGTCTAGCTTTTGAAGATTTTGTCCCATTTGTCTCTGATTTTGTTCCATTTGTTGCATTAATTGCAATAATAATGTATTAGTGTCTGGAATCTGTTTCTCTACGCTTTTCGGCAGTGCATTTGCACCGGCAACATTCACATTTTAACAAACAGAAAATGCGTCTTGACTTATTTGAGAAAACGGTGATAACCCAAAACCTGAATCTACAGTATTTGCGAAATTGTGTCCTGTCATTTCGGATTCCTGAGGCGAGCTGTTGCCGACCGATCGATCGATAATGCTTCCCTGTTCACTACCTGTTTCACTGTCTATACCATTGTTTGCAGCCCGCTCCATTTCCCTATGCACAATTACCAAATTACTACTTTGAACATCAGTTAATTGATTACTCGGTGGCGCTAACACACTGCTTTCGTCTTCACTGTCATTTCTCAGTTTACTTTGGAGCCTAGTATTACGTTTTTCACACGCCATTATTGTCACAATATTTCACACGACAACACAGAAAAGCACAATTTGAAGAGCAAAAATAAGAGAACACATTAACATAACACTGAAAATAATATCTAGTTAATTGCAGCTGCGAAATACTTGGTGCAAATCTACATGCATGCCACAACTGTTTTACTGTACAACAATGAAAGGCTACAACTACAAAGGAGATTCTCTCTACAATTACGCGCTAGCAATAAACAAAACCTACACTAATTACACAAACTACAAGAAAAATCAGAAGATTCCAGTGAGGTATCCTCGGCTAAGGGTCGACATATGAAACTTCCCCTTTGAACAATTTATACAAGACTGTGCTTAACCTGACACACAATATTTTGTTATCGCAACGCAATCTGACTTTCAAAATTCCCTACAAAAGAATGGCCCTGACTAACATTAAACTATACCTTTCACAAATCACTTACCTCACAAAAATCTTCGCTGCTCAAGCTACTGCAATACAGCGAGCGCCACTACTGCCAGCTAAATAAAAGATTCAAACTATGGAAGGCACTAACTACTGATAGGGATAGTTAGCAAATGAAAGATATTAATAGAGAACAAACAATGTATTTACCTCGATATCATCATATATAAATATAGCAGTTCATGACAAATTACAAAACTCCGCCATCTCTCTCCCCACATCCACCACTGCTGGCGGCTCACCTCCAACTGCGCAACGCTACGCGCTGTTAACATCCAGCTGCCTAACACTACAATGGGCGAGTATTACAACAATGCAAAGCAGCCACAGACTGCACACAGCACAGCCAGTGATTTTCATATTGAGCGCTACGTAACGTTGCCAATAAGAAAACATAAACAGCCTACTTACATAGAGAAAACATAAACAACCTACTTACATAGAGAAAACATAAACAGCCTACTTACAAACTGTGGACTTATTTCTGTTGTTATGTTAACATGATCTGGGGTATTATCAAGAGTAGATTCTGTTTATTTTAGCTAAAGGTATATGGATAAAGTTATAGTGATTGTAATGGACTAAAGCTGTTTGTATGGCTGTACGCTTTATATTTAAAAAATCATGAACAAAAGTTCTTTAACTATTGACTTTTTTTTTTTTTTTACATTAGAGTGATGTGGAATATTGGTAAAGGCACTGTCTGTTTGTTCCAGCTAGAATTAATATGTATAAAAGTACTCATTTATGTTAGCAGTAGAGGGCTTTAACATTTAGAAATATAGTACAGATTTTATAGCTTAGAACTACTTAAACCTTATTAACCTAAGGACATCACACACATCCATACCTGACGCAGGATTTGAACCTGCGACCGTAGCAGCAGCACGGTTCCGGACTGAAGCGCCTAGAACCGCTCTGCCACAGCGGTTGGCCAGAATTAAATTTTGGGCCATGTTTCGTATTGTCAGTTAATTGTGCGGCGATATGGGGAGCCTGCAGTCGATGACGAGTTTAATCCCACTATTCCCACTAACTGTTTCGAAATTTTACCCTTGCCAACTATTACCTGCACAATCGAGCGAACATTGTACCACGTTTCGCTACATAGCAGCCACTCAAAGAAGAGTTCACTCAATTTAAAGAATAAAATAATACTCTTTAACAGTGCCATTACAGATATACCGCACATTGGAATTACAGCACGACATCTCACCGTAACTGAAGTCTGCTATGAAGATTCTGGGCAGCCAAACATGGGTTTTAATGAACCGTTGTTACACAAAAGATATAATTTCGGACCAGACCTATTGGCGTTGTGTCGATACAGAATTTTTGTGGTTATGTTGTCTGCCTGTTAGTGAATTCTACGTGTTATTACATTGATTTATGTTCTCACAGTGGCATTATAATTTTGCAGATATGTAGTATTATTGTACCTTAGATTATACTTAGACTACTGCTGTGTGATAGCACATACCAATCATTACGTGGAAGCCCTAAGCAGTGTGGTGAATCAGCGGGACTGATCGTCTATCTCATCTGCAACATGGGCCAGATGTCGGAGGACAGGTCAATCAGGGGAGTCTCACACATCTCCAAAACTAAAGGCACTGGTGCCCTCAGACAGTGAAACTCTGGCCGCAGTGGACAATATCACAACACGCCAGCAGGAATGTAGATCTTACATAGATCTCCCAACTTTCTGATTTTTGGAAACACTCCAGAGACTGGTTTGATCCAACTCTCCATGCTACTCTAGCCTGTGCAAGCCTCTTCATCTTCGAATAACTACTGCAACCTACATCCTTCTAAATCTGCTTATGTATTCATCTCTAGATCTCCTCCTATGATTTTTACCTTCCTCGCTTACCTCCAATACTAAATTGGTGATCCCTCGATGCCTCAGAATGTGTCCTATCAACCGATTCCTTTCAATCAGGTTGTGCCACAAATTCCTCTTCTCCCCAATTCTATTACGTACCTCCTCATTAGTTATGTGCTCTACCCATCTAATCTTCAGCATTCTTCAGTAGCACCACATTTCGAAAGCTTCTATTCTCTTCTTGTCTACACTGTTTATCGTGTGTGTTTCACTTCCATCCATGCCTACACTCAATACAAATACTTTCAGAAGCGGCTTCCTGGCACTTAAATCTATAATCGATGTTAACAAATTTCTCTTCTTCAGAAACGCTTTCCTTACCATAGTCAGTGTGCATTTTACAACCTCTCTACTTCGACCATCATCAGTTATTTTGCTCCCCAAATAGCAAAACTCATTTACTACTTTCTCATTTCCTTATATAATTCCCTCAGCATCACCTGATTTAATTCGACTACATACCATTATCCTCGTTTTGCTTTTGTTGATGTTCATCTTACATCCTCCTTTCAAGACACTACCCATTCCGTTCAGCTGCTCTTCCGGGTCCTTTGCTGTCTCTGACAGAAATACAATGTCATCAGAAAGCCTCAAAGCCGGCCTGGGTGACCGAGCGGTTCTAGGCGCTACAGTCTGGAACCGCGCGAACTGTACGGTCGCAGGTTCAAATCCTGCCTCGGGCATGGGTGTGTGTGATGTCCTTAGGTTAGTTAGGTTTAAGTAGTTGTAAGTTCTAGGGGACTGATGACCTCATAAGTTAAGTCCCATAGTGCTCAGAGCCATTTGAACCATTTGAAACCTCAAAGTTTTTATTTCTTGTCCATGGATTTTAATTCCTACTCCAAATTATTCTTTTGTTTCCTTTACTGCTTGGTCAATATACAGACTGAATAACATCGGCGATAGCCTGTTGTCTCACTACATTCTCAGTCACTGCTTTCCTTTCATGCCCTTCGACTCTTATAACTGCCATCTAGCTTCCGTGATAGTTGTAAATAGCCTCTCTCTCCCTTTATTTTACGCCTACCACGTTCAGAATTTAAAAGTGTGTATTCCAGTCGACACTGTCAAAAGCTTTTTTTAAAGTCAACAAATGCTAGTAACGTAGGTGTCACTCTCCTTAACCTATCTTCTAAGGCGAGCAGTAGGATCAGTATTGCCTCGCGTGTTCCAACATTTCCACGGAATCCAAACTGATCTTCCCCGAGGTCGGCTTCTAGCAGTTTTTCCATTCGTTTGTAAGGAATATATTTCTTTTTTTCTGCATATTTTCCTATTGAAACCTGTGTACACCAAAAGTCACATTCTACATGTCTGACATATTTCATTTTAAATTCATCTGCGTAAACTGGAAAACAGTCAGATCACTTAATTAGCAGTGCTAATGAGTGAATGGAATAGGGGGATCTCGAAATTCATCTCTATCTATCATAGGAGTTGAAGCGCCCGTTGGGAGAGGTCAGGTGATGGAGCGGGTGAACATCTTGCCTCTTGCACTTTGGAAGCCTGACTGACTGACTGGACTGTTACAGCACACGCATTTATCAGCATGAGTTGCGAAGCGTAACTTAGCACGATCCTGCTGCATATTCATTATTTCATTAAGATTATTCGTCTTCACCAAACGTCATTGCTATCGACACAGTCCTCTGATGAATGGCTACAACTAATATACTCCTCCTCCAGCACAGATATCTCGTCCATTGAACACAGTAAACAATTATATCCATCCTCCCAGTCTGGCAGCTAGACATAGACAGAGTCCTTTTCCCGCCATTTTTCCCCGACCGCCATATTGTATTATGTCACAGGAGAGGAAATGGGGAGGGACGATAGTGCCCCCTGGTAGTTGTGTTGTGAAGTAGGTCAGTTGGATTCTGGACCTCATGGTGAACACACTGGATGCAGCTACTGCCTGTAACAACTCAAATTGTTTAAATAAACAGTGCATACTTATGTCTGTCCTATCTGGTAGTCCAGCTCAGACTAAGTCCTTTTCCCACCAATTTCCAGATGGGGAAGAGAAGAGGAGGGGAGCAATGCATGCAAAATAAAGACTTATGTCCATTACATCTGGCAGTCCAATGCACACTGAGTGCTTTTCCTTCCAATTTCCAGATGGAGGAGTGAAGGGGTGGGGTAGGGGAGCTGGGAGGAGAGGGAGGAGGGGAGGTGCTAGGTTAGTGGATGTAGCCCAATTGACCTATTTTCCCTTCCAAACTTTGAACTTACCACTGCGATGTCACTGCAACGTTGCCACATCTATGGCGCCATCTTGGATACGCAACCTTGAATAAATCTGGCAAGAATGCAGAATGGAGGCATGTAGCCCAATTGACCTATTTTCCCTTCCAAACTTTGAACTTACCACTGCGATGTCACTGCAACGTTGCCACATCTATGGCGCCATCTTGGATACGCAACCTTGAATAAATCTGGCAAGAATGCAGAATGGAGGCATGCCCGCTTTGCCCTGCTACTAACCTCCTCATTGTTTATCTTATTAGTCCACCTAATTTGCAACATTTTTCTGTAGAACCACGTCTGAAACGCTTCGATTCGCATCTTTTATGGTTTTCCTACTCCCCATGATTCATCAGCACACAATGCTGTGCATTCCCAGAAGTTTCTTCCTCAAATTGAGCCCTATTTCTGATTCCAATGAACTTCTCTTGGGCAGGGGTGCCCCCTTTTAGAATGCTAGACAGTTTTTTATGGCCCGTTTTCTTCGTCTGTCATTGTTTATTTTCTTTCCAAGGTTGTTTGACTTCGTCTAACTCGTGACCACGAATTCTGATTTTAAGTTTCTCGCTTTTCTCGTGTCTCCAATTTCTCATTATTTTTTCCTTTTTTCCGGTTTACTCTCGGTCCATATTCTGTACTCGTTAGAGTGTCCATTCCTTTCAATAGATCCTGTAATTCTTCTTCACTTTCACTGTGGACAGCAATCTCGCCAAGCGAGTCTTATCACTGATATGCTTTAGATTCGAATCTTAAATAATGTTTCTTTTGTTTCTGTCATTGCTGCTTCGATGGATAATCTGAACAACAGGGGCGAAAGACTGCATCGCTGCCTCCTTTTTAATTCGAGCATTTCTAGTTTATTTTTCCAATCGTATTGTTCCTCTCGGTTCTTTTACATGTTGTATGTTATCCATTCGTCCATATAGTTTACTTTTCTTTTTCTCAGACTTTCGAACATCTTACACCATTTTACACTGTCAAAGGTTTTTTTTCTAGATCGACAAGTTCTATGATGGTATCTTGATTTTTCTGTAGTCTTGCTTCTAGTATCAAGAGCAGCGCCAGAAGTGCTCCTCTGGTGCCTTCACCTTTTCTAAAGCGAAAATGATTCTCCTCTAAAAGATTCTCAACTTTCTTTTCCATTATTCTGTATGTTATTCCTGATAGCAGATAGGAAGCATGAGCGTAGAGGAAGAGTAAACACCTCTGAAAGCATTGGGGAGATAACTGGTTGCCACCGTTGGCAACATAACTATTACACTTAACGTTTGTAAAATGTCATCCTGATTACTTGAATGTGTACAAAGTAGTAAGTTGCATAAACTTTACAGAAAAGAATCAGCTATGCAACCAACATCTCCACATCTTGAGTGTTGTTCCAAAGCAGTGTTTAGCTTTGCTAAATGTGATTTGCACTTGTTAGATTTTAGACGCCATCGTTGCACCCTGCAGTGTTTAGAAGTGTGGTGATGTGCGTGATGTAGTGCCACCGGAAAAGGAGCCTGTGACCACTGAATGAGTTTGTATTTTTATTGTTACTTTCACGTTTATGTTTTCGTTAATCATTTCAGTCAAAGGCCTCTATAAAACTACGAGCCTTTTACTGAAATAGAGTTTTGTTTTTCTCTACAAGACAGTGCCACAAGTTACTCCAAAATCGTAACACAAAAAATTTAAACGGACGCGAAAACTCCCAAGATCGTCGATCTTTTACGGAAGTTCGAAATTTAGGGCGGATTTCAATACGAGATGCTTATATTAGTTTCCACAGCGAACCTTTGTCTCGAAACCGGGCAGAAAATCCAAAGAGATTCTGGTCGTATGTGTAGTATGGTAGTGGCAAGACACAATCAATGCCTTCTCTGCGTGACAGCAATGGAAATGCTATCGACGACAGTGCTGCCAAAGCAGAGTTACTAAACACAGCCTTCCGAAATACCTTCACCAAAGAAGACCAAATAAGTATTCCAGAATTGGAATTAAGAACAGCCGCCAACATGAGTGACCTAGAAGTAGATATCCTCGGAGTAGTGAAGCAACTTAAATCACTTAATGAAAGCAGGTCTTCTGGTTCAGACTGTATATCAGTTACGATCCTTTCTGAGTATGCTGATGCAATAGCTCCATGCTTAGCATTCATTGACAACCGTTCGCTCTATGAAAGATCCGTACCCAAAGACTGGAAAGTTGGACAGGTCACACCAATATTCAGGAAAGGTAGTATGAGTAATCCACAAAATTACAGCCTCGTATCATTAACAGCGATATGCAGCAGTATTTCGAAACATATATTGTGTTCGAACATCATGAGTCCTCGAAGAGAACGTGTGTTGATTCACAGTCAACACGGGTTTAGAAAACATCGTTCTTGTGAAACACAACTAGCTCTTTACTCACATGAAGTGTCGAGTGCTATTGACAAACGATTACAAATTGATTCCGTATTTCTAGATTTCCAGAAGGCTTTTGACACTGTACCATACAAGCGGCTTATGGTGAAATTGCGTGCTTGTGAAATATGGTGTCAGTTTTGTGACTGGATTCGTGATTTTCTATCAGAGAGGTCACAGTTCGTAGTCTAGTAAAACAGATGTGATTTCTGCTCTTCCCCAAGGTTCTGTTATAGATCTTTTGCTGTTCATTATTTATATAAACGGTTTAGGAGACAATCTGAGCAGCCGTCTTAGGGTATTTGCAGATTACGCTGTCGTTTATCGACTAGTAAAATCATCAGAAGCTCAAAACAAATTGCAAAACGATTTAGGACAGGTATCTGAATGGTGCGAAAATTGGCAATTGACCCTAAATAACGAGAAGTGTGACGTCATCTGTTAAACTTCGGTTACACGATAAATCAGTCAAATCTAAAGGCAATAAATTCAGCTAAATACCTAGGAATTACAATCACTAACAACTTAAATTGGAAGGAATATATAGAAAATGTTGTGGGGAAGGCTAAGCAAAGACTGCGTTTTATTGACAAGACATTTAGAAAATGTAACAGATCTACTAAAGAGACAGTCTACACTACGCTTGTCCGTCTGCTTTGAGAATGCTGCTGCAGAATGTGAGGTCCTTACCTGATAGGATTGGCGGAGTACATCGAGAAAGTTCAAAGAAGGGCAGCACGTTTTGTATTATCGCGAAATATGCGAGAGACTGTCACTGAAATGATATAGGATTGGGGTGGACATCATTAAAACAAAGGCTTCTTTCCTTGCGGCAGAATCTTCTCGCGCAGTTTCCGTCACCAATTTGCTCCTCCGAATGTTGTCTTCATCATCATTTCATCCCCATCCGGCGCGCAGGTCGCCCAATGTGGCGTTGAATGTAATAAGACCTGCACCAAGGCGGCCGGACCTGCCCCGTAAGGGGCCTCACGGCCAATGACGCCAAACGCTCATTTCTATTTTCTTCCGAATGCGAAAATATTCCGTTGACGTCGACCTGCACAGGGAGAACCCAGTACGTTGTCCTCGATGGTCAGTGTTCATCGGAGGTGAGGGTCTCACCTGGAGTGCCCCAGGGAAGTGTGGTAGGTCCGCTGTTGTTTTCTATCTACATAAATGATCTTTTGGATAGGGTGGATAGCAATGTGCGGCTGTTTGCTGATGATGCTGTGGTGTACGGCAAGGTGTCGTCGTTGAGTGACTGTAGGAGGGTACAAGATGACTTCGACAGGATTTATAATTGCTGTAAAGAATGGCAGCTAACTCTGAATATAGATAAATGTAAATTAATGCAGATGGATAGGAAAAAGAATCCCGCAATGTTTGAATACTCCATTAGTAGTGTAGCGCTTGACAAAGTCACGTCGATTAAATATTTGGGCGTAACACTGCAGAGTGACATGAAGTGGGACAAGCATGTAATGGCAGTTGTGGGAAGGCGGATGGTCGTCTTCGGTACATTGGTAGAATTTTGGGAAGATGTGGTTCATCTGTAAAGGAGACCGCTTATAAAACACTAATACGACCTGTTCTTGAGTACTGCTCGAGCGTTTGGGATCCCTATCAGATCGGATTGAGGGAGGACATAGAAGCAATTCAGAGGCGGGCTGCTAGATTTGTTACTGGTAGGTTTGATCATCACGCGAGTGTTACGGAAATGCTTCAGGAACTTGGGTGGGAGTCTCTGTAGGAAAGGAGGCGTTTTTTTCGTGAATCGATACTGAGGAAATTTAGAGAACCAGCATTTGAGGCTGACTGCAGTACAATTTTACTGCCGCCAACTTATATTTCGCGTGAAGACCAAAAAGATAAGATAAGAGAGATTAGGGCTCGTATAGAGGCATATAGGCAGTTATTTTTCCCTCGTTCTGTTTGGGAGTGGAACAGGGAGAGAAGATGCTAGTTGTGGTACGAGGTACCCTCCGCCACGCACCGTATGGTGGATTGTGGAGTATGTATGTAGATGTAGATGTAGAGAAATGATCATCTTAATAAAACAAGGGAAATCATAGCTCGCAAGGAAAGATATGGGTGTTCGTTTCTTCCTCGAGCTGTACGTGACTAGAATAACAGCGAATTATTGTGAAGTCGGTTCGATGAACCCTCTGCCGGGCACTTGAATGTGATTTGCAGAGTATCAATGTAGATGTAGATGTAGACAACACACGTATGCCGTATTAATCCACATTGACGGCCGTTTTAACGTCTGAAACGCGTCGTAGAAATAAATAAACTCTGTCCGGCAAGATTAAACATTTTGTTCATTCCAAGGCTGCTTCCTGTCGTACAGTTGTAAGTAGGCTGTTTATGTTTTCTCTATGTAAGTAGGCTGTTTAGGTTTTTTTATGGTAACGCCACCTCTGTATGAAAATCACTGGCTGTGCTGTGAGCAGTCTGGGCTGCTTTGCATTGTTGTAATACTCGCCATTGTAGTGTTAGGCAGCTGGCTGTGAACAGCGCGTAGCGTTGCGCAGTTGGAGGTGAGCCGCCAGCAGTGGTGGATGTGGGGAGAGAGATGGCGGAGATTTGTAATTTGTCATGAACTGCTATATTTATATATGATGATATCAAGGTAAATACATTGTTTGTTCTCTACTAATATCTTTCATTTGCTAACTATCCCTATCAGTAGTTAGTGCCTTCCATAGTTTGGATCTTTTATTTAGCTGGCAGTAGTGGCGCTCGCTGTATTGCAGTAGCTTGAGCAGCGAAGACTTTTGTGAGGTAAGTGATTTGTGAAAGGTATAGTTTAATGTTAGTCAGGGCCATTCTTTTGTAGGGATTCTTGAAAGTCAGATTGCGTTGCGCTAAAAAAAAAAAAAAAAAAAAAAAATATTGTGTATCAGTTTAAGGACAGTCGTGTATAATTGTTAAAAGGGGACGTTTCATATGTCGACCCTTAGCCTAGGATACCTCACTGGAATCTTCTGATTTTTTTTCTTGTAGTTTGTGTAATTAGTGTAGCTATTGTTTATTGCTAGCGCGTAATTATAGAGAGAATTTCCTTTGTAATTGTAGTTTTTCATTGTTGTACAGTAAAACAGTTGTGGCATGCATGTAGATTTGCACCAAGTATTTCGCAGCTGCGCTGGCAATTAAGTAGACATTATTTCCATTGCTATGTTATTTTATTTTGCTCTTCAAATTGCGCTTTTCTGTGTTATCGTGTGAAATACTGTGACAATAATGGCGTGTGAAAAACGTAATACTAGGCTCCAAAGTAAACTGAGAAATGACAGTGAAGACGAAAGCAGTGTGTTAGCGCCGCAGAGTAATGAATTAACTGATGTTCAAAGTAGTAATTGGGTAATTGTGCATAGGGAAATGGAGCGGGCGGCAAACAATGGTGTAGACAGTGAAACAGGTAGTGAACAGGGAAGCGTTATCGATCGATTGGTCGGCAACAGCTCGCCTCAGGAATCGGGAATGACAGAACACAATATTGCAAATACTGCAGACTCAGGTTTTGGGTTCCCACCGTTTTCTCAAATGAGTCAAGACACATTTTCCACTTGCCAAAATGTGAATGTTGCCGGTGCAACTTCACTGCCGAAAAGCACTGAGGAACATGCTTCAGACACCAGTGCATTGTTATTACAATTAATGCAACAAATGGGACAAAAGCTTGAAAAGTTAGACACAATGGAACAACATCAGAGACAAACACAGCAACAGTTAGACACAATGGAACAAAATCAGAGACAAACACAGCAAAAGCTTCAAAAGTTAGACACAGTGGAACAAAATCTTAAAAAGTTAGACTCATTGGAACAAACACTTGAACAAACTCGTGAAGATTTAACTACTGAGTTACATAACATTGAATCGAAATGTCAAAAAGTCTGTAATGACGTAAAAACACAAATTTGTGAGCATATTCAACCTATTTTTCCGCAGCATGAAAATGCATTACAGAATCACGAAGCAGCCATAAAAGAACTGCAAATTATTGTTCATGAAAATCATGAGACCTTGCAAGCTAAATTTGACTCAGTTGCATCTACCGATTCGGTTACGCAACTTGCAAAAACTCAGGAAAACTTTAAGGACACAGTAGATACTCTGAAACTTGGTTCAGAAAAACACACTGAAGAAATAAGTACACTATTGGAGAAACTAGCCGAACTTTCGGATCAGGTCACTAACTTATCTACAAAGGTAGATGATGATCTGAATGACACAAGACCCGTAGCCTTCACTGACACAGAAGAGTATGAACAAATAAGAAAATTCAAACAAAATCAGAATCAAATTAATACACAACACCAAAGAGAAATCCGGGAAGTACAAGTTCAGCTGACACAGGTAATACAAGAATTACGTATTTCAGAGGACACTCGCGCTCCAACACGGGAAGAGGGACTTAGAAACACGGAAAAGCTGCAAAATAATAACACAGGGCATTTCGGAAGTTATGAAAGAAATTGGCAATGTGCACCGAATTTTGAGATGGAACGGCCGACACGACCTAACAATGACCGATATGCGACTCGCCGACATGATGACTTTGACTATAAGCTGATCATTACTACACGTAAATTCAAAACATTTAAGAATTCCGGCAACGACATTCATCCACAAGCGTGGCTCCATCAATTCTCTCATTGTTTTCCTCCCAACTGGTCATTGGAGCACAGGTTAGAATTTATGTGTGGCTATTTAGAGAATGAACCAGCTGTAAGAATGCGATCGGTCATTCACGATTGTCACAGTGAAGGAGAATTTTACCATGCCTTCCTCTCAGCATATTGGTCTCAAGCCACACAAGACCGAGTAAAACATGGTATCATAATGATGAAACATTTCGAACATCTGAATTCTCCAGTCTTGTGAAATATTTTGAAGACATGTTGCACAAGAATCAGTACCTGTCAAACCCATACAGCCCCTCAGAACTCATCCGCATTTGCTTAATCAAATTACCTGAACATTTACGGCATATTATTTTAGCAGGACGTTGCAAAGACGACATTGAAGCTTTTCAGGGACTGTTACAAGAACTAGAAATTGACACTGATAATCGCGGAACGCGAAAACAAGGACACAACAATTACAGGTCACATCCGTCACAATTCCATGACGACAGAAACAATAACCGGACACGACTTGTCTATTCTTACAACGCAAATCGTGACCAAAATAGACACCACCCGTACGACAACTGTTGGCAGAGTAGTAATAATTACAGGGTAAGATCACCTCTCCGCAGTAGTGACTATCACAGAGACAATCAGAGAAACAGACAATATGGGAACCAAAATAATTATTATCAAGGGAGACAGAATAACTTCAGATGCAACAGTTCAGCGCGCAGTTACGATTCAGGGAGAAATTCTCCACCACTTAACCGACAAGAAAGAAACTACAGGAACTACCGACATGACGACAGACGATGTGATCGTAACGACAGACCTGAATTGCATCAGAACTGGCGGGATTCAAACAGAGCAGGGCCCTCTCGAGGAGGTGAATTTGTAGAAGTTAGGTCTCCAAATCCCAATAACGACGCGCGCCAACAAAGAGACAATAGGCAATGACTCACACCGCTGGCAGCCACAAAACGTTTATATGACACTAACGACGCATCTGCCGTAGCTAGTAATTACGTAAAAATGGAAGACATTAGGGACATCTTACTCCAGGAACACGACGTAAAACATAACAACATTGCATATCCTGTGATTCACATTACTGTAAATGACGTAAAATTTACGGCAGTACTTGACTCTGGCAGTCCCATTTCAGTAATCAGTGAAACAGCCTTTAGCAAATGCAACAAATCGAACGATTGCCCCACACTTCCGTTACGTAAGATTAAATTACAAGGTGCAATCTTTGGAAAAAGTGTAGATGTACGCCAACAAACCAATTTAGAATTCTTTTGTCAAAGCCACAGCTTCTCTATGAACTTTCTCATTGTTCCATTATTGTCGACGGAAATTATATTGGGAGTAGACTTTTTGAATGAATACAAAGCAATCTTAAACTTTCACGATGCTGAAATAAGTTTAGCGAAAGAAGGTAAGTCAATAGCTTTGAAATTTGAAGATTGGCTCTCAAACCATGACGAGGAAATTAATCGGCTTTACGTTCTGTTAGACAACAGTTCGGACTTTTCTACGGAACTAGACACTAACGATCACTCTGCAAGTACTGACAGGGATGATATCGACGGCGCATTTGACACTAATAAGTTAATTCAGAATAAAATTCAAACAATTGAGAACTGTAATGACACTGATAGGCAGGACCTTTTTGAGATTTTACAAGCACATTCCACAGTTTTTACTCATAAAACAGGAACAATCAAGAGATTTCAATACCAATTTCGTGTTCGTGAGCATACTAAATTTTGTGTTAGACCATACGTAATTCCGGCGCATTATAGGGACCGTGTTAGAACAGAAATACAATCTATGCTTAATGAGGGCATTATTGAGCCTGCAGTAAGCTCATACAACAAGCCATTACATGTTGTTGAGAAGAAAAATGGATCGATCAGGCTTGTCTTAGATTCGAGACAAATCAGTACGATCATTATTCCTGAAACAGACAGGCCGCAAACGTTGGAAGAACTTCTTCAAAATTTTAATGGTGTAAAAGTGTTGTCTTCCATTGATCTCAGATCCAGCTTTTATCAGATCGAACTTCATCCAGAATGTAGAAAATACACAGCTTTCCTTTGTTTCGGCGTTTGTTATCAGTTTCCGAAACTTCCTTTTGGTTTGAACATTTCTTCGGCAGCATTCATTCGTGGGTTAAATTCCATATTACCTGAGTTCTTAAAACGTCACATCACCTTATATGTGGACGATATTCTGATAGCAGAAGCTTCATGGGAACAACATAATCGCATCCTCAACAGTTTGTTACGTATTTTTGCAGAATCTGGAATTACAGTTAACTTGGAAAAGTCTGAATTCGGTAGGACAAAGGTGAAGTTTTTGGGACATATTATTTCTTCTGAAGGGATTCAGCCGGATCCTGAAAAGTTAGAAGCAATCAGAGCCATTCCAGTGCCATCCACAAAAAGACAAGTCCGCAGTTTTCTAGGTCTCGTAAATTTTTACCGTCGTTTTCTGAATATGCAAATTCTTGTTACACCAAAACTTTGTTCTCTCACTGGAAAAAATACTATTTGGGACTGGGACGAACAAGCACAGTTGGAATTCAATTCTTTGAAAGAAGCGTTACTTCACGCGCCAATCTTAGCTCATCCAGATCTGTCACAAGATTTCTGCCTTAGCACGGATTCTTCTAAAGTCGATCTTGGTGCCCATTTATTTCAAGAAACCATAGAAAATGGCACTACCATTCAGAAAACCATTGCTTTTGCTAGCCGAGTGCTAACAAAATCTAAAAAAAATTATTCCGTTACTGAATTAGAAGCTTTAGCTATCGTTTGGGCATTTAACAAATTCCGTTTCTTTCTTTCTGGTAAGCATGTAAAAGTATACAGTGATCATCGTGCATTACAATTTCTTATGTCTTCAAAATTAAATCATGACAGGTTAAAACGTTGGGCATTGTTTCTGCAAGAATTCCGCTTCACAATAGTCTACATTCCCGGCAAGGAGAACATTGTTGCGGACGCACTGTCTCGCGCACCGGCTGGGCTTGAGAAAAGTACCACAGAAGGCAACCTCAAGAAAAATTTCAGTATTCTTTACATTCAGAAAGTCGCCTTTGAAAACTTCATCACCACATCTTTAAAGGACATTGCTCATGAACAAGATAAAGATCCGATTTGGAAAGACATCAAGAGCAAATGGCATGAAAAGACACACACACAGATTCGGCATTATTATCTGGTTAGAAACAACATACTGTTCAAACGCTGCACTGTTGATGACAAGCTATGGGTACTTTGCATTCCTGACGATTTTGTTAATAAGCTCATTTGGTACATTCATTTCAGCTACGCACATTTTGGTCCACGAAAATGTTATCATATTCTTCGAACGACTTGTTATTTTAACAATATGGAAAAGAGAATTCGAAGAGTCTTGTCTATTTGTAAACTTTGTCAAAAGGCGAAACCATCTACTGTCTCACATCGTGCTCCGTTGTTTCCTATCATTCCTTCTAAATTAAAAGAATTTGCTGCTGTTGATCTCTTGGGACCGCTTGTCAGAACATCTAATGGATTTTCGTACGTTCTAGTCGCTGTTGAACTTACTTCAAAATTTGTTTCTTTCACACCGTTACGTAAAGCCACTGGACGGTCTGTATCCAACGCCTTTGTTAAAAATTTCTTACGTGAAGTTGGCCACGCTGCTAAAGTCATTTCAGATAACGGACCGCAATTTAGATCTGCTGTTTGGTCACGCATGCTTCGCAACCATAAAATCAAACCTGTTTTTATTTCATTGTACTCACCACATTGTAACCCCTGCGAACGGATTATGAAAGAAATCAATAAGCTTTGCAGGCTTTATTGTCACAGAAAGCATCAGCATTGGGACAGATATTTACACTTATTTCAAAACGTGCTGAATGAAATGCCTCATGATTCCACTGCTTTACCACCTACTCTTGTACTGAAGAATGAAGAACCACCGAACAGAATCAGAGAGCTTGTACCTTTCCCGAATACACGTAAACTTCGCCACAAAGACATAATTGATTTGGCTCTTAAAAATATAAAATCTGCAGCAGACAAAAGGAGAAAACTACACGGTAAAGCAAGTGCAAAGAAATTGTATATTGGTCAGAAAGTTCTCATTAAAGCTCATTCATTGTCACATAAGAAGAAACACTTGAGTCACAAATTCTTTCTAGTTTACAATGGACCATACAGAATCCGACGTATACCACATGATAATTGCGTTGAAGTTGAAACTCTGCGTACTAGGAAGAGTAAAGGTTTACACCACACTTCACATGTAAAACCATTTATTGAAAGATAATCTGCTTTTTAACTTTGTCTTTGCCATAAAACTTTTCACTTCACATTTCTAGTATGCTTTGTCAGACTTAAGAAACTGTTAACATGCAACAATGTTTGAAGTTAAATATCCAGTCTAGAACCTAGGGAACATTTTTAAACAGAAATTACGAATGCATTGTTATAGTGAACAGACGACACAGTGTTGTATTTATACATTCTTGCTTGTTAGTTGCACGATTACGTAATGACTATCAGGCTTACATACTTAGGACACATACTGGTACTGCTAATGAGATTTTAATGCAACATTTTGGTTTACTTGAAAATACATTCTGGGTTTAATGTACTTCCTGTGAGATACCAGACGACACAGTGGTTAGTTTAAGTGACAACTACACGGTTTTATCATGACGCTTCTAATGAGTGACAATTTACAATGTTGCTTTTGTAGTGTTTCTGTTTTATTTCTGCACAGTTTTTCTGTTTTATTCTGCAAAGTAAAACATGTTTTAGTAGTAACTTTTGTGGTATAGCTACAATGAGATTGCCTTTTCCGTAGCACAACAATACGTTACAGCACAGTACTTTCTTCATCATGGCAATAAGCGTAATAACTAAGATATCTATACATAAAGCATTTCACTTTTGTTTATCATGAGGTAAGTACATTGACTTCTGCAGAACTTAGCTTTCGGAGGACGATAAGTACGACACTTCCACAGAATTATCTTACAGCAAGATGCACATTTAGCGCTACAGGACACGCATTTGAGTGATTAATTTTGTACTTAAAACATTTATTTTTAAAGATTTTTGAATTACAAAGAAAGTTTTCCGTGATACATTTCATTCCATTGCTGTAATCTGTAACACCTGATGGTATAATTACATTAATCCTCAGGGGGGTACACGCTTACTTTGTGTACCATGTGTGTGGCAACCACAAGGAACCCTAGCTAATATGGTATTTGCTTATACAACTTTACACATCGGTACCATATTTCTCTAACACACAAATTACACAGCTATCTGATCATTTAACTGAGAGATAAACATTTTTTTACTACATCAGTGACACATGTTTACGCAATACACAGTTGGGTAACTTCACACTTATGAAACTGTATTTTGTCTGTACTTTGTAAACTGTTCATATTTTTTCGGAATCATTGTGATACTATGAGAGCTTTGAATGATGTATTTGGTAAGGGAGCATGATTTTAAAGTACGTTTGAGGTAGATGACACTATTGAAATGAGCAGAGAATTTTTTTAGGTTTTGAAATTATTGCAGAAAGCTACGACGATTTTGAGATTTGACTGAAGTGTTATGATGTTATTATTATGACGACGATGTGTACTATGCTGTTGAGATATGTTTATGATCAATAAGATGACGCTACCGTATATGAGGAATAAGAAGTATGTTGGAAACCAAGAATCGTACTTTAAGAGTTATGAAATGTGCATAAATTTGTGACTGTATCACAATGCTGATGAATATTTTATTTGGACACTTATATTTATAGGATTTTCTTTCTACAGATTTGCAACGCTAATTCTTGACCTGTGAAATATTTTTATGTGAGACTGTCACTGTAGCGGAAACTGCTGTCGTAAATATTTCCGTAAGAAAGTTAAGTGACCACCTGCACGTAATGCGTCGCGGGCACCCACCTGGGCGACAGCCGCCCAAAAAAAAAAAGCCATTAGCCTTTCAGAGGCGCAGGTGGAGAAAAAAAAAGGAGAGACCATTAACCTCGCTATTGACATTCCTTTGTGGAAAGCATTGCAAATAAGACACACTCATTACTTGGAAACATATGATTATATTGTGGAGCGCCTACTTTCTGCTACTTACTGAAATTGGTTTCATAAAATAAAATTAAATGCATTTGCTAATGTGAACACTTTCTGTCAACAGATCTATTAAATAATAATTTTGTGATCCACATTCTTTAAAAAAAAGGAGCACTTGGAAAGGAAAGAACAATAAGAAGGGACTAGTAACAGTAACTGGACACATAATTTTCTTTTCAAGTACATGGTAATATTTTTTTTACAATAAGTTGTTGTGGTGCACCACTTTAATTACTTAGACATTAAGATGTGATTATACATTTCCCTTATCTGCATTGTTATCTTTAGTGTACTATTTTTTCTGCTTGAGCTATGTCATGTTTAGATATAAGCTGCTGTTTGCCAGGCATAGTGCTACTGAACTTTAATTTGTGTTACTCTGCTAAGCCAGATTTATTTTTTTGTTTGCTGCGCATTGCCTCATATTAGTTGTAATGTTGAATTGCTTGGTAATTTAGATTTACTGTAGTTTGCTTTGCAATTTTCCAATTTTTTGGTCATTGCTGTTTGTGTTACTTATTTTGTGCTGCTGCATTGCCTCGTCCCTTAGTTTAGCATCTGAGCTCAGTAGATTTAAGTTAGCTTAAGAGGAGGTAGACTATATAAGAAACTGACTATGGACAATATGAAAAAGATTTGGGCCAAAATGAGTATTGTACACTGAGAAATAATTCTATTGAAAGAAATATGAATAGAATACAGAAAGCAGGTATAGATAGGACTTTTTGGGAATAATGATGAACAAAGGGAGATCTCCATGCAAAATACTGCAGTAAAACAAACCCTGTCCTTTCCCTTCTGTATTATCCCACTATATGTTTGTGTACCCTTGTGTATTTGTTTTCTTCCTGTCTCTGTGTAGTTTCATAGAATTTTTTCTTCTTTTAATATTAAGCTACATTCACTATGATGAGGAATACTGTTATCCTCAAATATAATTTGCATTAATAATATGTTATTTACCTAGTAAATATGCTTAAACATTATTTATTCTGGTTTGTTGCTCACATGTGAAGGTGATGTTTCAAAAGTTCTTGTGATCTTTCTGTATTTACTTATGTCATAATTCCTGTAACACTGATGTATATGTCTATTTCTATTCTTTTGTAAAGCCTGTACTACAAATGTTATCTGTATTATTATGTTTTTTAATGATGTATTTTGTATCTTTGTAATTGTATTTTCATGTTGTAAATTTATAAAATTGTAATTGACACCAGTTCATCTTATTATTAACTTGTAAGTTACATTTCACTGCACACGCTTCTGTTTGTCATAGTACATGGACAATATGTGAGAAGTAGGGACTGTTAGTGTTTGCACGTGTGTTAATAATTCAGCAAGGGACTGGATAACAGCATTGCTGGTTCTAAGGACAATTCCAAAAACTTTGTGAGTGCACAAGTGATGGTTTATGGACTTGCTATATTCTCCGCAAGACTCTTCGATAGTGAATGTGCACCTGCACAATCGCAACAGATGGCTGCTGGCGTCTCTACAAGGACTACAGTGGGTCTGCACCTTTGATGACCCACCAATACCATTATTTCTACAAGGACTACAGTGGGTCTACACCTTTGCTGACTCACCAATACCATTATTTCTACAAGGACTGCAGTGGGTCTGCACCTCTGGTGGCCCACCAATACCGTAATCTCTACCAGGACTACAGTGGGTCTGCTCTGTGATGACCTACCTACCAATATTCATCAAAACTTCGACTGACTCTGCAGTGGGTTTGCTCTGTTGTGGCCCATTACCTGTCAGCATGTCGAGAGTCAGCACTGTCTTTCCGTTGGAAGGACAACACTACTTCTTCAAGACGGCATGGAAATCCACTACTTCCATGTGCATTGTCTTTTAATGCTCAGACTTTGAGAAAAGAAACGGCAGTTTCACTGTGATGAATGATCAGGACTGTCTTGATAGACTGTGAGAAAATTTTAGCTTTTGACCAACATTGTATCAATAAGTGTGTGCATTTGATTTCTTTGTTATTGTAATTATGAAAAATTTTATCAAATCATTATTGGCCACTGCCCAAAAAAAATTTGTAAAATTTTTGTGGGGAGCATGGGGGCTATGTAAGTAGGCTGTTTATGTTTTCTCTATGTAAGTAGGCTGTTTAGGTTTTTTTATGGTAACGCCACCTCTGTATGAAAATCACTGGCTGTGCTGTGTGCAGTCTGTGGCTGCTTTGCATTGTTGTAATACTCGCCATTGTAGTGTTAGGCAGCTGGCTGTGAACAGCGCGTAGCGTTGCGCAGTTGGAGGTGAGCCGTGGTGGTGAGCAGTGGTGGATGTGGGGAGAGAGATGGCGGAGATTTGTAATTTGTCATGAACTGCTATATTTATATATGATGATATCAAGGTAAATACATTGTTTGTTCTCTACTAATATCTTTCATTTGCTAACTATCCCTATCAGTAGTTAGTGCCTTCCATAGTTTGAATCTTTTATTTAGCTGGCAGTAGTGGCGCTCGCTGTATTGCAGTAGCTTGAGCAGCGAAGATTTTTGTGAGGTAAGTGATTTGTGAAAGGTATAGTTTAATGTTAGTCAGGGCCATTCTTTTGTAGGGATTTTTGAAAGTCAGACTGCGTTGCGCTAAAAAAAAAAAAAAAAAATATTGTGTATCAGTTTAAGGACAGTCGTGTATAATTGTTCAAAGGGGACGTTTCACAGTGACATGAAATAAGCCCGAGGGTCTGTTGACGACGCCACGGTGGAGACGTCTTTCCTTACGACACGGTTCGCAGAAGGGAAGGTGGGTCTCGTCGTATCTGGCCGCGAGCAGTGGCGCGTGACGTCCATGTCCGCGCTGACGCAAAGTGTTGGCCCCGTGCTGCGCTGCGCTGCAGCTGTCGGAAGGCTGGACGGGCTCCGCCCCTGGGAGCAGCCCGCGCCGTGTCCCAACTGCGAGAGCTGCCGACGAGCCGCCCTTCGCCCTTCCTGCCTCGCGCCGCCTTCTCGGAAGTGTTTGCCGCCGCCAGGACAAGGTCCGCCGCGGCGACGCAGCACTGGCGAAGGCGACAATGCCTTCAGCTGCCACAAGCACCTCACACACGCACTCTGACGTACACAACAAGTCCTCACCACAGGCCCATACTACAGAAACCACTGTAAATTGTCTCCAACAGTGCGTCATACAGGGTTAGTCTGGTACATAATATGATGCTGGTAACAAAAAAAGGCGGCCTACCACAAAGGACCGAATCGGACGGAAATTTATAGACGTGATACACGAGGGTCACTCCAAGAGAAATGCGCACTATTTTTGTAAAAATACTGTTTTCATTGTGCAAGTGTGAAAGTTTTACGGTCTGTAGATACAAAGGACGTGGAAGAGCAGTTGATCGGAATGGACAGTGTCTTGAAAGGAGGATATAAGATGAACATCAACAAAAGCAAAACGAAGATAATGGAATTTAGTCGATTTAAGTCGGATGATGCAGAGGGAATTAGATTAGGAAATGAGACACTTAAAGTAGTAAAAGAGTTTTGCTATTTGGGGAGCAAAAGAACTGATGATGGTCGAAGTAGAGAAGATATAAAATGTAGACTGCCAATGGAAAGGAAAGCGTTTCTGAAGAAGAGAAATTTGTTAACATCGAGTATAGATTTAAGTGTCAGGAAGTCGTTTCTGAAAGTATTTGTATGGAAGTGAAACATGGACGATAAAAAGTGTGGACAAGAAGAGAATAGAAGCTTTCGAAATGTGGTGCTACAGAAGAATCCTGAAGATTAGATGGGTAGATCACATAACTAATGAGGAGGTATTGAATAGATTTGGGGAGAAGAAGAGTTTGTGGCACAACTTGACAAGAAGAAGGGGCCGGTTGGTAGGACATGTTCTGAGGCATCAAGGGATCACCAATTTAATATTGGAGGGAAGTGAGGATGGTAAAAATCGTAGGAGGAGATCAAGAGATGAATACATAAGCAGATTCAGAAGGATCTAGGTTGCAGTACGTACTGGGAGATGAAGAAGCTTGCACAGGATAGGGTAGCATGGAGAGCTGCATGAAACCAGTCTCAGGACTGAAGATCACAACAACAACAACAACAACAGATACATCCTTCCCGCTTGTTTTCAAACTTAGTTCAACCTGTTACCGTGAGTGGCGCCGTCACAGCATGTCTTCAAGATGGCTGCTACACTTGACGTCCGTCAGAAGCAACGTGCTGTCATAGAATTCCTGTGCTGTGTGAACCGTAAATTTACTCTCAAAATCTTTTCTTAAAGAATTTACTTTATTTACCAGCGATTCATAAAGAACATTTAACACATTTAATCACACTAGGTGAGCGTGGAAGTAGTTGCCAGAAAGTAACTGATGGAAAATTAAATTACTTTGAACAAATGTGAATTTTATTCCTAAAAGCTTTTTCAAACAACAGATTTAAAATTATAAGCAGGAAAGCACCCTCGAAGTATCAAGTTACAATTTTATTTAGAGGTAAACAGAACAATATTAACAGTAGTAGCCTTCGGGCTGAGAAGTTTGCCTGCTCCCTTTCAACACGGCCGTAGTCATGACCGCTCACACCAACTCTGAAAGAGTACGCTGGTGCAAATCTGCAGCACACCAGGTTACTGTAAACAAAAAAAAAAAAAATTAACAACTCACACAAACACGTAAACTATGCACCCCGTAAGAGGGATGGAAATGGTACAACACTCAAATTATTTCCCACCGAAAGTGCAATTTGATTTTTTTAAGGGCTTACGGTGGATGGGTGGCAACCTTGTAACATAAAATGACTATTTAAATAAAACCCATAAAATTCAGACTTACATAAA
Organism: Schistocerca americana; assembly: GCF_021461395.2. Classification (NCBI taxonomy): domain Eukaryota; kingdom Metazoa; phylum Arthropoda; class Insecta; order Orthoptera; family Acrididae; genus Schistocerca; species Schistocerca americana. Next base: position 555,523,293 of record NC_060124.1, on the reverse strand, counting down.
ATGTACAACATGCTCTACATTACACATATACCACCTCACAAGATGATAAGCAAGATAGAAACATATTACTAGAATTCGGCCTTTAAGCAATAAATTCGTTAACACCGAATCCGACAAACATGACAGAGGCAGGTACTAACGTATGACAGATTAACGGGGGAGGGGGGGGGGAAGGGTTACTAAACAACCCGAATCGCAGATTGCTCTAAACCTCCCCACTTCCACAAGGGAAAAACGGACCACCCAATTCACAAATAACCACCTTCCCGCGGGTGAGCAAACGGAGAAGAATGGTGCGACGACACCAAAACAAAGCGGCTGGTGACCTCACCAACAAAACAAGTGGAATTTAACAAGTAAATGAAACAACATATCACGAATCACTTAACTTCTAATAAACTGCGATATCTGGTGAAGACCTGGCGCAGCACCCCCAACGCTTTCCCGAACCGTCCGCTGCCAGCCGCTTCAACGGACGCAGGAAGGCGCGCCGATCTCCCGTCTCACGGCGTCGCAGCTCGCCACGGCCAGCCCGATGTCGTGGGTTGACTCCTGTTGCTCTCTTGTGAGCCGCGAAGCCACTACCCCTTTCAATACGGCGCTGCCCACTGGACTCACGTGGGGACCTCACATGCGCCGACGCTCAAGGCGGACAAGTCATCTCGTGTCTCAGTGCGCGAACGACCAACCGACCGATCCAACTGCCAATGACCGTTGCTCGAGCAACTCTAGCAGACTGGCGGCCTAACACGCAGACTCAGATGCAGGAACTCAGCCCCGACCGGGCGACCGCTAGCGGAGTTCTGTTACTGGCGGAGTGGCAAGACTCTCATTTTGCCGGCTTTGAAGTTTGATCCAAACGACAGACATACTAGCACTCCGACGACAGACAGACACTAACTGCCGCACAAATGCAAACGAGAGACAGACCAGCAACTGGTGACGCGAGACTGACCTAGCTTCACTCCGACTGACCAACTGACTAGACTCGCCGAGACTTACAGACTGACCAACTGCCGAGCTCATAGCCCCCCTTAAATGCACGTGAACAAGTAACTTTTTCCCTTTCCCCCCAGAGGGAGACACCAAAGCTGCGATTGCCACAGCGGCGCCACCGCCAGAAACGGAGAGCGACTGCTTTACAATACGCGCTGTGGAGCGCTGTTCAAAACAGCAATTTTTACCACTGCTCACTGTGACAACGAGACACTGGGAAACATCCACAAGAGGTTGAAAAAGGTGTATGGAGATGCTGCTGTCGATCGCAGTACAGTTAGTCAGTGGGCAAGCAGGTTACGTGATGAGAGCGGGCACGGCAATATTGAGGATTGTCCTCGCAGCGGCAAGCCTCGTACTGCAGACAATGTGCAGAGAGTTAACGAATTGGTGACTGCTGACAGACGCATCACAGTGAACGAATTCTCACGCTACGTTGGAATAGGGGAAGGAAGTGTTTGCAGAATACTGAAAGTGTTGGCTTTAAAAAAGGTTTGTGCCAGGTGGGTTTCCAGGATGTTGACAGCGGCTCACAAAGAAACAAGAAAAACGGTATGCAGCGAACTTTTGGAACAGTACGAGAATGGTGGAGAATTTCTTGGAAGAATTGTGACAGGTGATGAAACATGGCTCCATCATTTTTCACCAGAGACGAAGAGGCAATCAATGGAGTGGGATCATGCAAATTCACCCAAGCCAAAAAAATTTCAAGACGACACCTTCTGCTGGAAAAGTTGTGGCTACGATGTTTTTCTATTCCGAAGGACTCTTGTTTGTGGGCATCTTGCCAAGTGGAACCACCATAAATTCTAAAGCATGTGTGACGACACTGAAGAAACTTCAAGCTCGACTGAGTCGTGTTCGACCATATCGGCAAAAGCAGGATGTTTTGCTGTTGCCCGACAATGCACGGCCACATGTCAGTCAAAAAACCGTGGAAGCGATCACAAAACTCGAATGGACAACACTGAAACACCCGCCTTACAGTCCTGACCTGGCTCCATGTGACTATCATCTCTTTGGGAAACTGAAAGACTCTCTTCGTGGAACAAGGTTTGAAGATGATGACTCCCTTGTGCACGCTGCCAAACAACGGCTCCAACAGGCTGGTCCAGAATTTTACTGTGCGGGAATACAGGCGCTGGTTCCAAGATGGCGTAAGGCAGTTGAGAGAGATGGAAATTATGTGGAGAAATGAAAATATTGTTCCTAAAGGATGTATATACACACTGTAAAACTTTCAAACATGTAAAATAAAAGATGGATTTTTTAAAAAAATAGTGTGCATTTCTTTTGGAGTGACCCTCGTACATATACAATCAAAGTATTACAATTTCAGAAAACTGGATTATTGATGCAAGAGGAAGAGTTTCACACACTGAGCAACTCAGAAACGCGTTGGTCCTACTCTGGCCCTTATGCAAGCAATTTTTCAGCTTGGCATTGATTTGCAGATATGTTGGAGGTTCTACTGAGGGATATCGTGCAACGTTGACAAATTGGCGTGATAGATCGTCAAATTACCGAGCTGGTTTGAGGGCCTTGTCCGTAATTCTCCAAATGTTCTTAGTTGGGGGTCAACGGCCTTGCTGTCAGATCACTGAAGTCAAGCGCTGTCGGGCTGGGTTTGCACTTGGATGGGTGGCCGTCCGGTGTGCCGAGCGCCGTTGGCAAGCGGGATGCACTCAGCCCTTGTGAGGCAAACTGAGGAGCTTCTTGACTGAGAAGTAGCGGCTCCGGTCACGTAATCTGACAACGGCCGGGAGAGCGGTATGCTGATCACATGCCATTCCGTATCCGCATCCAGTGACGCCCCCGGGATGAGAGGATGACACGGCGGCCGGTCGGTACCGTTGGGCCTTCCAATTCCTGTTCGGACGGAGTTTTAGTTTAGTTCTTAGTTGGGGAGATATCTGGCGACCTTCCTTGCCAAGGCAGGGTTTGGCGAGCACCGAGAAAAGTAGTAGAAACTCTCGTCGTCTACGGGAAGGCACTATCTTGCTGAAAGACGGCTTTCCATGAAGGGCAACAAAACAAGGCGTAGAATATCGTCGACGTTCGCTGTGATGTACGGCCGCCGCGGATGATAACCAAGGGGGTCCTGCTATGGAATGAAATGACACCCCGGCCATACACCTCGTTATCAGGCCATATGGCGAGCGACGGTCATGTTGGTATCCCAACACTTTCCAGGGCGTCCCCAGACACATCTTCGGTGGTCACCGGCGCTCGGTTCGAAGTGGGACTCATCACTGAAGACAATTCTACTCCAGTCAATGAGATTCCAGGCCGAAGACGAGTCTGGAGATGTCTTATACAACGGTGGGATACCAACCTGACTGAAGCCCGCCATATAGCCTGGAGTGACAGTGCGGGATGCCCTTTCATTGTCATCCTCGGAACAGCATAGCAGTGTGTCGACGAGATTCTACGCCCCACTTTGTTGCCCTTCACGGCAAGAAATACTGGACTTTTCAGCAAGATAATACCCGCTCCCACACGACGACTGTCTCTACTGCTTGTTGTAACCTCCCCACCGCAATTTAAAAGAAATAACATGATACTCAATAGAAATGGGAGCCGAGTGTAACCTCCCCACAATAATTTTGAAAAAGTATGGACAATATTATTTAAGAAATGCTAATGGACATTGCGCTATGCGTAACCTGCCCACAATGAAATGTACTGACAATGGCAACAAAATGTGAAATTCGCAATCTGACTCAAATATAAATCCTTCAAAAAATTAAAGTCCATTCAGTGACAAGAAAATTCAATTAAACCGAAATATCGGTCTTTGGCCCTGTGTAAAACAATCAGAATTAAAGTCTTACCTCAGAATAAATGGATGTCACATATCTGCTCTTGTTGTTGCGCACCGCTTGGAGGAACTGCATTGCAAATAATAATATTCTCTTTTTTTTGTGATTTTAGTGGAATTTTTCTTCAAAAGAAGTGGAATGAAATGGGAAGTGCAACGAAATCTTGAGTTTAATAAAAAATTAAATTTTTGACAAAATGCTTTTGAAATAAAAAAATTATTATTGGGGGACTTGTTGGAGAATAATTACAATAAATAAAATTTTTCATTATCTAATGATTATATTAATTAACAGTATACCTTATTCACCATCTTGACCAGTGTTGCCGACCGCCTACATCACACAACCGCACTGGGCTGCTACTACTGACCGACCGCTCTGCATGACGACTACAGACTGAGTACTGCTCTCAACTAGACAGAGCTACAGACTCGCAACGACTGAACTGACAGACTCGCAACGACTGACTGACGGACTCAGCACCGCTCGCAACACTCGCGCGGTCAAGCGCATACTCTCTGGTCACAGATGCTACAATGCCTCGCCATCGCTGCTGCGTTACATACGTGTTTCATTGTCTTCGTGCATGCCAAACCCTACCTTCGCCCGCAAGGTCGCCGGATCTTTCCCCAGTCGAGAACATTTGGAGCATACTGTGCAATATCCACCAGCTCGAGGTTTTTGACGATCTAACGCTCCAATTGGACAGTATTTGATACTACATCCCTCAGGAGGACACCTAACAACTCTATCAATCACTGTCAAGCCGAATAACGGGCCAGTAGTAGACGAATGTGTTACTCACTTGCTCAATGTGTGAAGCTCTATCTCTTGAATAAATCATCAATTTTTTTCTGAAATTGTAGTAATTTCTTTGTCTGTACATGTACACCACATTTACCGATTTCTCCCCCATTTGGATAATTCATAGCTTAAAGTGTATTTATCGATGACAAAGCAGTTTTTCATTCATCTCAGTGTTTATGACTTGATATTTCCTGAACTATATGTCACACAATGACATATTTTTCTAGGTACATCTGGTGTGATTTATGAATACTGTCTTCAAAAATTGCTGCGAACAGAATTAGTAGCAACGAAATTATAAATTTTAACGTCTTGTAAGATGCGACAGTTTTTCGTGCAACTCAGTGTTTATGACGTCATATGTCCTGAATTATGTGTCGTATCGAGCCAGGTGGCGCAGTGGCTAGCACACTGGACTCGCATTCTGGAGGACCCGCCTGCGGCCATCCTGATTTAGGTTTCCCGCGACTTCCCTAAATCGCTTCAGGCAAATGCGGGATGGTTACCTTGAAGGGGAACCGCCGTCTTCCTTCCCCAACCTTCCCTAATCCGAGCTTGTGCTCCGTCTCTAATGACATTGTTGTCGATGGGATGTTAAGCACTAAACTCCTCCTCCAATTATGTGACACAGGATACAATGTTCAAATGTGTGTGAAATCTTACAGAACGTAACCGCTAAGGTCGCTAGTACCCAACCTTACACACTACTTAACCTAAACTATCCTAAGGACAAACACACACACCCATGCCCGAGGGAGGTTCAAATTGCTCTGAACACTATGAGACTTAACGTCTGAGGTCATCAGTCCCATAGAACTTAGAACTATTTAAACCTAACTAACGTAAGGACATCAGACACACCCATGCTCGAGGCAGGATTCGAACCTGCGACCGTAGCTGTCACGCGGTTCCAGACTGTAGCGCCTTGAACCCCTCGGCCACTCCGGCCGGCCCCAAGGGAGGAGTCGAACCTCCGCCGGGACCAGCCGCACAGTCCATAACTGCAGCGCCTAAGACCGCTCGGCTAACCCCGCGCGGCTGACGTAGAATACAACCATCCAATGGCAAACGTGAATACTGACTGCAAAATGCGAAGTCATAACTTAAAAAGTCAAGCTTCATGCGGCACTTTTACTTAACGAACGACAAAAATGTACTAAGTGATAAACTTTTTTCCTATCATCATTTTGTGGTGGTCAACAGTGAGGAAAAGTTTTTAAAGGTTTGAAATTATATATGAAGGTTATTGCAAGTCCCGAAGTGCTCTCATTCCCAAATACTGTATGATTAAATTATGGTTATTCGTGTGTCGTGTGCCACACTGCTTTTCCACCCCGACGCCTTTGATAGGTAGGTGGTGATTCCCAGAAATTAAACGATATGCGTGCCATGTTTGGTTGAAATGGGTTTAGTGGTTTAGGAGCAAATGTAAAACATACTACATACATACATATATACATACATCCATTTTCATAATGTCTGGATTAAAACTAACATTTTTCGGTGGACCAGCGATTCTATCATGATGCTACGTCCAATCAGCTAGAAGTTTGTTTCCTGAAACAGAGATTATAGGTTTCAATACTCATTTTAACCACAGTTTGTGGAAAAACGTTTAATATTTTGGCCCTATTCCTGCCCGAAACGAATAAATACACTCTTACATAAGAATACATTCCGCTCTAGCGTATTTTCCCTGTAAATGTTGGATGATGATTGGCTGTCTGTTCAGGAGAGCGCGTCTGAAACCGCCCCCCCCCCCCCCCCAAAAAAAAAAAAAGCTTCAGAGCTTATGCGACTGTTCCTGGTCGAGTGGCTCAATAAAGAGTGTATGCTAAGAGATGTGTAATTGCAGTACATGATGAAAGGGTCCTGTAGCCACCTTTCATTAGTCCTGTAGCCCATTTTCATTACCATTTCTCTTCTTTTCCTCGTTTCTCTATTCTCTTTACTCTCATAGTAGTGTGACTGAATGAATGTGGTTGTGTGTCACGTTGCTAGACGGTGGCGTAGTCTGCCGCCGGTACGGGAAGCGTCCACAGCTGTGCTCCAGTCGAAGAAGGGTGAGTTAGACTGACCGCGTGGCGCGTCGTTACTTGGCGAGAGGAGAGCTGTTAGCCTTTGGTCTCGCTTTTCAAATCTGGAAGATTGCTTTGCCTTGTCGCAGCAAGGAATGCAAAACTTTGGCAGATTTTTCTTTTAGCAAATTTCTGTAGCAGACTTGGATCCGCCGGAAGAGCGCCACACAAAGGTGTCGATAAGAAGTGAGCACTCGCTTCTGTATGAATGTCTGTTTGCCTTCAGCTGTTCCTGCATAAGCTTTCACCTTTCTAAACATTTAGAGCCTTGCCTTATCGGAAATTTTCCTTGCTTCATGTGTCTTTCGTCCGTGGGGAGCCAACCACATGGTAGAACATTATAGTTGTTGGGCTACCGGCATCACTAACTGTCCGATCGCATGTTTGTTTTAGATAATGTTAACATGATTGTGTGATGTGATATTGTTGGAATTTGGCACTATAACTAGAAATTGTGTCTCCACAAACCACGATACCTCACAAATAGTTACACATGGCTTACCCTGCTCACGGATTTCGGTAAACCAGAGATCTTCTGATGCACAGTGAGGATTAGTTATTTTCGGTTGGATGTGCTAATTGGTATATTGTCTTTCTGTGATACAGAATTTACGTGAATTTATGATATAGGTGTGCATTTTCATACATGTTTTATCTTGTATATGTATTACTGTATAGACATTGTGATTTAGTATTCAATTGTGTTACAAGTGTGTGTTGATTCTTGTCCTGTAGCGTGTATCGGTGTCATATAGTAAATCTTGGGTGCTTTGTGGGGACTGTGAGTCCATTAGGAGACTTTGGCATTATTCTTGTTGTATTTTGGAGCACGGAGTAACTATCCTTATGATGGAGACGCGTAGCTGTTCAGGGAGGTGCGATCGGAAAAACCTGCCAGACAATAACCCTGAACAAGGACGAGGTCAAAACGTCGAGTCCGACCAGGAACGAAACGCGGAAAACGCAAGTACAAGTGCTGTCCATCCTGAGCCCGTTGTAGTGATTTCGAATCATTCGATAGACGCAAATTCATTACAGGCTATGCTACGACAATTTCTAGACAGTAATAGGAGACATATCGAGGAAGTGAATAAAAAACAAGCGGAAGAAAACAGGAGACATATCGAGGAAGTGAATAAAAAACAAGCAGAAGAAAATAGGAGGCATATCGAGGAAGCAAATAAAAGATTGACTAGTGAAATGGTACAGGGTGTTAGGGAGAAACTGGCGATCATTGACCAACGCATCTCCGCCTTAGAAGAGGGGCAGCAAGTCATTAGCAAGCAGGTGATGGAGCAAGAAGAAAGGTTCGCTGGGAATATACGTATACTAGCAGAACAATGCCAGAGTGAACAAGCGGCTCTTGAGTCCCGAGTAGGACAAAATTCCGCCTGGGATCTCCGCGCGTTAGCAGAACAATGCCAGAGTGACCACGCGGCTCTTGTGTCCCGAATAGAGGACACTGCGGCTAAGTGACCAGTCCACCTTAGCATGCAGGTAGAAACCCTCAGCCAGGCGATAATAGCTCTCGAGCGAGAGCAAGGGCTTACGCAAACAAAACAAGACACGGCCCACCGAGAGATGCGAGAAGAAATAGCCAGGATCTCAGACACAGTGGCGCGTAAGTCTGACAATAATAGGGAAACGATTACCTCGTCATCAGCGGATGCAGACGAAATACGGTCGATAACGAAATGTCCGCGCCGACAGTGTGAAAAAAATATACAACAAAGAGGGGTTACCGAGGGACTATGTGAATGCATGGCCCGTTTAGAACTTCGCCTAAAAGGGTTAACGGCCCATGAAGTTGAAAGAAATGAACGAAAGGGCCACTATTCCGACGATGATTCCGGGAACGATGGCGAATTTGATCATCGTCACGATCACGGATCTCGTACCAGGTGGGAACGGCGCGGATCCCCTCAGGCACGTTCGCCAAGGGAAACTCACGAATTTGACTTTAAACATTTTCTGACCATGAGGAAGTTTGAAGTCTTCCGTAACTCGACTACGGGGGTTCACCCGCGGGCCTGGTTACAGCAGTTCGAGTTCTCCCTCCCTCCTACGTGGCCCAGTGCGCACAAGATAGAGTATATGTGCGGCTACTTCGAAGGTGAGCCAGCGGCGCGGATGAGGTCAATTGCACGCAATTGCTACACTGTTGGGGAGTTTCGACAACACTTCCTGTCGATCTATTGGTCAGTGGCAGCGCAAAGTCGTGTAAAACACGGACTCATTATGCTACCAGAGTTAAACAGGTCAAAATACTCCAGCCCTGTGCAGATGTTCGAGCACTTGCTGCAGGCGAATGAATATCTTGACGATCCTTATCGACCTGCGGAAATTATTCGTATTTGCCTGGGAAAGTTTCCAATGCAGTTGCGGCACGTTATCCTTGCAGGACGACGTAAGGATGACGTAGAGGGGTTTCGCAATTTCCCTTTAGAGCTTGAGTGCGATGCGAATGGCACCCACCACGCAGAATTACGGTCAGAGCGCCTACGAGCAGCGGCCGCGCGATCGAAGCCGCAGCCGCAGAGACAGGTGGCACTCCAGACGTAACGGGTCGCCTCAGAGTTACAGGGCGCGCGAGCGTTGGCAGCGTCGCGACTCCTCACGGAACGCGGGCAGAACGAACGATGCCAATCGTCATCATGCGCCGAGAGTAAATCAAAGACACCCCCGGGAGTTTAGAAGATATGGTAATGAGCAAGATATTGGCGTAATTATAGCGGACCTAGGAACGGTAGTCGTGACCGACCACACAATAATTATCGAACAAGTAACAACAGGGGTGCTGTAAACAGTACGGGTGGTCCGCCAGTGGGTGTTGAAATTCGTCCCGCAAACCCGCGGCACCATCCGACAAATGCCCCTAATCAAAGGGATCAATGACTATTGGATGACTCGGTTGGCGCAACTTAATGAGGACCCGTGCTATTGACGATATTGATGTGCATTTGATAAAGGAAGACGTTATTATGGAAGATTTGTTGAGGAAGGGCCACAGTATTGGTGTGTCTGCGGTAAACCCAGTCGCTTCTGTTTCGTAAAATTACAGTGCGTATTTTCCAATGCTTTGATTCACTCTGGTGGAATTAAAATTAACGTGTATATTTTCTATGAATTGTAAAGGGTCCCCCAATATGTGTGTAGTTATTTCTTCTTGTCAGCAGAAAGGAGTAGTGTTGTGCAGCTTCAAAGCGTCTGAATGTGAATGATTATGAGGCTCATATGAAGCGTTTCCTATTACAGTAAGATGGCTTTCGTTCTTTGATGACTAAAAAGGTATCGGGTGTGTTGGCGTGGCGAGTCAATGGTCGTAAGGTAATTCTTGATGATAAATTACAGTTGTAGTGTTCTTATTCCCCTTAGGTGAGCATGATTCAGTGAGATTTTTCAAATGTACTGCGATGTTAATGAAGCAACTTGGTGACTTGTAGGTGAAGGACTTGTGTATGAAGGGAGATTAATAGTGTTTGATTTTCGGAGTTGCCATCTTATAAGATATTTGGAAAGTGTAACTTGCCGTCACATACTACTAGGTACGTTTGAGGACACCAGGATGTGAAACCCCAGAAGACGTATATGGAAACAGCTTATAAACTCAAGCAGCTTGATATTTAATAGAGAATCAATGCGACTACCTCCAACCTAAAATAACATGACGGTAGGTGAGGACCCCTGGGGACACGTGGTGAGTAAGTGTGTAATCATTATGAGTATCTTATGATAGCAGTAAGTTGGGTACTCATGGCCCTGGACAATGGATTTCTTTTGACAGTATGTTTTTATGTACTTATAGGACGAAGTGTTTATGTGTTTGCTAATAGGATAGGATGATTTTTATTTCCATTTTTATGCCGACTGACCTTTTGCATTAGTCTGATGAATAGATGTTGAAACATTTACCATTCCAGATGTGACTTGAATGAACCTTCTGTGTCTCATTAATCATAACTTTTATTATGCAATGTCCATAGAAAAGAAGTCTCGGAAATTTCTCACAGATCAGCAAACGTGTTCTGCAAACCTTGGAGGAGCAGTTAATGAACAACGATATGGGTATTGGTTGTTGAAAGGAATATTTTGTTTATATGTGGGAATTGTAGTCGGGCTACATGGTTATGGTGACTAGTACGAGCTGTGTAGATTGTGTGTGAAAGCGTAGTTAGGAGTAGGTAGAGTTTTGTGTCTGTAGCTAGCAGCAGCGCCAAATCCTATCCAAATCCTGACCAAACCTTGTACAAGATCTACCCTGAATGATTGAGAGCAGATGTAATGCTGGAACTATATTTTATAAAAAGTATTTTTTGTTTGTTTGAATATTGGTTATTTAATTTTCCTCATTGTTTTTTTTATTAGTAATGTTAAGAAGGCCCTTTTTGTCAAGTTAATTTTGGGCACTATTCCATGTATTGATCAGGAGTGAGAAACGCCGAAGATTTTGTGATAATCTGTACACATGATATTTTGTAACGATCCCTGTGAGCGCAGTTCTTAAGTGGGTGCAAGGCCGCCTAGGGAGCCTCCGCATCAGAAAGCACAGGGCTTGGTCCACCGGCAGGCGTTGCCGAACCCTGGTATCAACGGCGAAGCAGTGGTGCGGCGAGCGGTCACACCTGTTTCCCCATCAGAGGGGAGAGGATGCTGGTCTTCCCCCAGGCCCAGGCTCACACCGGAGCCCGCAGGCGTGTCACCACGGCAGCGCCAGCTGATGGCCGGCGTTCCACCCCATGCGCTAGTCATCTGACAAGCGAAAGGGAAAGTACGACGCACACCAGGCGAGGCCGCCGATCCCTGAGCTCCGCTAGTCCAGACGGCTGCTGCGGTGAGGTAACGCCCACTGCCCGGAGGGACACGGGTCCCACCACTGACGCATCAGCTGAGACGGTGCAAAGAGGTGATAAGCGGATCTCAAGCCCGACACCCGCACGAGTTTACGTCGACCTAGATGCGACGCAGAAGAGCGCGTGTCTCCCCATTGACACGACAGGAGACGGGGGCGTGTGTCGGTAAAACACATTCCTCCACAACACACGGACGACGACCGCCAAGCCGCCTTCTCGATGATGAGGCAGGGCCCACAAGTGGCGATGTCCTGCAAATCTGCAACGCCGAACCATCCCACAGTATGGACGCAGAGGGTGGAAAGAGGCAACGTCGCGGCGTGCTGTCTAGGATGAACAACCTGGGTTACAACGGAAGTTACAATCAACGCCGCTGCGAACTCCCCAGTTCAGTGTTGTGGTCCCCTAGTAGCTTATCCTCCAAGTCGCCTTTAGAAGAGACGCCCACCCCAGCACCTAAAGAGACTACCCAGTGAAAATACCATGTGACTAAACTGCAAAATGACAGCGTGTCAACGAGCTGGTTTCTGGGTGTGGTTTTGTACTCATGTCTTATTTTCCATAGGTGGTTATTTACCAGCTGCCATTCCATTGGGTTTATTAATGATTTTGTATCACTGTTTCTGGGTGTGTTTTTGTACTCATGTCTTATTTTCCATAGGTGGTTATTTACCAGCTGCCATTCCATTGGGTTCATTAATGATTTTGTATCACTGTATTTGTTGTGAAAATTGTATTTTACACTTTCACTTACATGTTTTTATTTATGTCAGCACCAGCTGATACTGCTTTGGTTCGTGATAATGATTTTGCATCATTGACTTTGTTTACATATATATATATTTTGAGTACCTGTTCATCTATGTCTCTATGTTAACTTTTGATAATAGGTTTAAGCAATTTTAAGATAATATCTCATGTTTGTTGTCGTAGTAGGTCAGATGACATGATGTTAGCGTACAGTATCAGACTCAATTTAATTTGTTTTGTTAGCCTTGTACCGAGCGAGGTGGCGCAGTGGTTAGCACACTGGACTCGCATTCGGGAGGACGACGGTTCAATCCCGTCTCCGGCCATCCTGATTTAGGTTTTCCGTGATTTCCCTAAATCGTTTCAGGCGAATGCCGAGATGGTTCCTTTGAAAGGGCACGGCCGATATCCTTCCCAATCCTTCCCTAACCCGCGCTTGCGCTCCGTCTCTAATGACCTCGTTGTCGACGGGACGTTAAACACTAACCACCACCACCAACCACCTTGTTAGCCTTGCGGACCGCATGAGGTCACATTTATTGACTAAGGTCAGATAAAACTCATTTGGATCTAAGAGATCAATCAATTCCTTTGTGCTGCTGTTTGCCTGTTGCAATTGTTGCTCGTTAGGGTATGTTTCTTTCGAAGACTGTTGGCGAATCTCCTAGCATGGCGAGAAAATTCGCGGCACAGTCTTCTCCGGGACGTTTGGGGTGATGAAAGGGTCCTGTAGCCACCTTTCATTAGTCCGGTAGCCCATTTTCATTACCATTTCTCTTTCTTTTCCTCGTTTCTCTATTCTCTTTACTCTCATAGTGGTGTAATTGAATGAATGTGGTTGTGTGTCACGTTGCTAGACGGTGGCGTAGTCTGCCGCCGGTACGGGAAGCGTCCACAGCTGTGCTCCAGTCGAAGAAGGGTGAGTTACACTGACCGCGTGGCGCGTTGTTACTTGGCGAGGGGAGAGCTGTTAGCCTTTGGTCTCACTTTTCAAATCTGGAAGATTGCTTTGCCTTGTCGCAGCAAGGAATGCAAAACTTTGGCAGATTTTTCTTTTAGCAAATTTCTGTAGCAGACTTGGATCCGCCGGAAGAGCGCCACACAAAGGTGTCGATAAGAAGTGATCACTCGCTTCTGTATGAATGTCTGTTTGCCTTCAGCTGTGCCTGCATAAGCTTTCACCTTTCTAAATATTTAGAGCCTTGCCTTATCGTAAATTTTCCTTGCTTTATGTGTCTTTCGTCCGTGGGGAGCCAACCACGTGGTAGAACATTATAGTTGTTGGGCTACCGGCATCACTAACTGTCCGATCGCATGTTTGTTTTAGATAATGTTAACATGATTGTGTGATGTGATATTGTTGGAATTTGGCACTATAACTAGTAATTGTGTCTCCACAAACCACGTGTTATCAGGAATCGTGTACATGCCTCACATCCTTATCTTAGGAATAAATGATTTTATCTACAATTTTCTCTTATGTTCCGAGATTACGTTTTTGCGCCTAAGCCACTCACCTCGTAGCTTTCCCGTTAGCACATCCAATGCGTTTCCTTATGCACAGGTCCAGTGATTAGTCTCCCGTTGTATTTTAGAACAAATGCTTTAGATTAAGTCTTATTTTCAGGTGTGTTGCTGGGAGCTGATCTTCTGCACAGTGTTCTTGCATGTGCTATTTTATTTTAAATGTTTGATTGTCGTGAACAGTGCACGGGGAACACTATTAATTACATCGTATCCCATGTGAGCGACATGACATCGTATGCATGTTCGTGAGTTTTTGGTCTGTGATCAAATTAATTTATTTTCCGACTCGACCAAATCTTTGATTAGTTGTATGGTTAGAGTCGGTGGCGACCCTATTCTTCTCACGTTGATTTCATAAGCAATAAGTATTTCCATTCCCAATAATAAGGAATAACCCGTAGTAACAGGTTAGTTACAATGACGCCATCGCACTAACACAACCTCTGAAGGATGACACTGAGAGATAAATACGTTAATGTGAAAATTTCATCGAAATGTTTAATCATTAGTAAAATATGTTCGGCAAGATGCAAAGTACCACTGCCACGTGTCTGATGGATTAATTTTAAATGTTGAGGGGAAAAGAAAAAAGAAGCCAGGATTTAGAGTAACAAGACTACAGCAAAGGCTTTGAAAAGGCTCATAACTGACTGCAACTTAGAACTATTTCTTACTAGTGTGACATAACACAGAAATACAGTGAAGAAGAAAACGTCTAAATATTGGAAATTACGCAAATATTGACAAGTAGTTTAATGCACGCCGTACTCATTGGCAATCTTGAAAAGAAGTTTAATGACATCGTGGTTTTACTTGGAAGCAACGCAAATTTTGCTAATTATCTATTGCAAATTGTAAAATATTCGCTACTGAAGAACGACAAGACTATCAGAGCTTCTATGAACAGAAATCTGCATGGGTGGACGCCGAACACAAATTCGTTGCGACGGAAACAAAGGCAAATGACATGCAACTACATAACTATTTTTCCCTTCATGTGAAGATACGCAGTTGACTATGCAGCACGCCATTCTACACTGCGAGACTCTTAGTCTACCTGTACCTGGGAAAAGCCGCTTACCCCACCTGGAGACCCAGAAGACGTGCCCTTAGCACTAGGATTTCACCCGGAACAAGTCCCGCCCATTCACCCCCCTCCACGCCTATCCAAAGTAGAAGGTCCTCTCTAAACAGCCGCCAGTTCAGCAAACTGGAAGTTACATCAAAGTTGTTATCGTCACAGTCCAACACATGTTACACTGTGATGAAATTTAGTAATGATAAGAAATTTAAGTCTTTCTGGATAGTAATATAATACGAATGCGTATTATTAAAGAAATAAAAATATTTATAGAGGATTGAAAGCATCGCCAGCAGTAGAAAACAAAAAATAACGTGATGTTATTGAAAGGCAATACGGACAAATTTTCATTAACTAATTCACTTATTATAGTACGTTTATTTGAGAGAAACAGCAGAGCAAACATACAATGCGAAAACAATGGTTTTGAATCTCTCATGTCGGTAGTAAAGCCGCGGATGCAGTCGACTAACTCTGTTGTCTAAAATCAACGTTATACATAAATAAGTGAAAGTCGTTTTGTTTATGTAGACCCTCGTAGTAGCTCACGAAAATTAAAGAATATAAGAATGCCATGAAGTAGAACTGCCTAATGAAAGCAGTAAGACATTTACTTATATGACAAATGGTTCAAATGGCTCTGAATACTATGGGACTTAACATCTATGGTCATCAGTCCCCTAGAACTTAGAACTACTTAAACCTAACTAACCTAAGGACAGCACACAACACCTAGCCATCACGAGGCAGAGAAAATCCCTGACCCCGACGGGAATCGAACCCGGGCGTGGGAAGCGAGAACGCTACCGCACGACCACGAGATGCGGGCTTTATATGACATATTTCGTTAGTATTTGCAGGGGTAATGGGTGAATTTTAACTTTTAAAATCTTCCAATGCCATACTTGCGCATTATAAACGAGGTTATAAAGAATTGTGGCGGTCCTGTGTAATTAGTGTCCTATATGCTGTTGCAAACGTCTCAGGAAAGTAATCTGTCGTTATTCTTTGTTCTGTCTATTTTTAACCAAAAGATAAATTAATTTCATGTCATTCAAACCATTTTAAAAAATAATAATGATGATGTGTATGTATGTCACAGAGCAGTTAAGAAGGAAATAAATGCTGCAGTGTTTCATGGCTGTAAAACGTCCTTCATGCTGTGCCAGCGCTTCTTCCACCCCTAAAACTTTTCAGCAAAACTATTCAGTGAATAACACGCAAAAACAGCCTGGATTGATCTAGCAAGAACAAAGTAATTTTGATGCCCTCTGGAATTATAGTGAACACTGGTGCATGTTTGGCATATACTGTCTGAGTTCTAAAAACCGTGGTTCCTCTTTCTCCAAGCAAATTATTCTTTGAGGGTAGGTTTTTCCTGTTTTAGCTTTGGGTGCTTTTTCTCACATTGAAGTATGTTTCTTCATAGGCTATTCATCTGAATACTGAGTTCTCGTATTTAAAGAATTCAGTGCTAAATTGTTTTCTCTTATGTTTGCTGTGGAAGTACCTGACTCAGCTGAGGCCAATTGTGCACGTTTTTTGCAACGTGTCTTTTAAGTATGTGGCAAAATTTAGGACCTAGCAAGATATTAATTTAACATTCACTCCAAGTGCAGCCAAACGCGGTAAACCACGTGGGTCAACTGAAACCAAGTCCAGGCGCCGAACAAAGACCGGGAAAACCGGGGGTGAGTGGGCGGGACTTGTTCCGGGTGAAATCCTGGCGCTAACGATTCCTACCCAGAAGTGTCATTCCATACAAATGTTCCAGGCCCGGCAGCACCGCCCCTGTTGCAACGGATTGTGTAGGCAGGAACTGACCACAATAACGTTTCGGGAAATAGGGCCCTTCCGAGAAAACCGGGTTTCTCCCAGAGACTGCTGTTACCTGCTTTTGAGACGCACTGAAAGCCTTCTGCTGACCAAACGACAATCCACCACGCGCTCCAGACTCTCATCCTTCCACCCTTCCTGCCTGCTGGAAATCAAATAATTTTCCATTCCCAGCAAAAGTTGCAAGCTTACAAAATAAACTGTCAAGTAACTAACAGAGCTGAAACAAAACCAGTGAAGCGATATGTGACGGTCGTTTACATATCGATCCTCCTCAGCTTTCGCCTGAATTTCGCCACCTTCTAGATCATTAACAAGTATTGCAAAAAATATGTGGCCGTTTATTACTCCCTCGGCGTACTTCCGAAATCATCTTCACATTTGTCGATTTCCTTCTGTTAAGAAAGACGTGTCTTGAATCTAGTCAGAAATCTTCTCCGATATTCGGCAAGCTCGTGTTTTGTTCGCTAAATGACAATGCGGAACTGCGTGTAGTGACTTTCGGGAGGCAAATAACACTACAGCAACATGTCTACTGCGATCTGGACAAACGGAGTGGGCTGTATAGTTCATGACATCTCTACGGAGTCCGAGATATTTTTTCGATCTCCAGGAACTTCGTAATGCGTGAGCATCGAACACGATTCATAATTCTACAGCAGACTGACGTCATCGATATAGACCCATATTTACGTTTAGCTATCGGATCACTCTTCCTGAAAATGAGAATGTTATACCCTTTTCTTTTTCTTCAACCGGTTGGTACCCTCCGTTGCCGCGGGAAGAAATTTATGTTGTTATGTTGCATAATCTCTGTACGGTCTCACAAGTATATCATTCTGTATTTCCACGGCTGAACGATTTTAGCTGTTTTTCTTTTACGCGATCACTTGTCTCATTATCTGCCATTCCGTCGTCAGTGAAATTATTGATGGAAGGAATCGCATTACGGTCTTTCGCACTGAAACTGTTTCGTAAGACCGAGTTAATATTTCACGCTTCTCTCTGTCATCTTCCGCATCGATGCCAGTGCGGTCACTGAGCAACTCACTAGATGATTTCGTCCCGCTTTCCGATTTGACACACAAAAATTGGTTCAAATGGCTCTAAGCACTATGGGACTTAACATCTGACGTCATCAGTCCCCTAGACTTAGAACTACTTAAACCTAACTAACCTAAGGACATCACACACATCCATGCCCGAGGCAGGATTCGAACCTGCGACCGTAGCAGCAGCACGGTTCCGGACTGAAGCGCCTAGAACCGCTCGGTCACATCGGCCGGCTCTGACATGCAACTTCCTAAGATCTTCTCTATGTTCACTGTTCGTGGAATCTCTGACACTTATAAAGGCGTGCAGGAAACAAACGTGCTCAGACGTCATTTGCATAAATGATGATAGATGTCTCCTCGGAAAATTTTTCTTGTTATTCCACTTTTTTTTTGTATGATTGGTCGTACTGATGCATATATGTGTTTATACAGACAATGATGATTATTATGTAAAGATTTTGCATTCTAACGAGGATTTAATTCTCTGTTGACGCGGTTTGTATTGCAAAGTGTAAAGTACCGAGAATTATTTGTGGAGGTACATATTTTAATTGAATTATCTGTGAACTCGTTGAGGCACATGTGCGCAACGGTAGTTGAGCGTAGTTTGGACATTCAGAACAGAAATTTCCGGTGGCGACAAATTTTATTACGGCACCGAACTCTATATTAGTTTTTCAAAACGAACAGATAAATTCATATCTCTAGGAACTGACTAATTTTTATGAAAGAATTATGATTTATCTACTTTGAGTGTGTAACATGGACCAGAGTTAAAAAAAATTATAAAAAAAAGTGAATTTTGACTTACAAAGTTTCTTTTCAGATCTTCGAGTAATATACCACAGAGAATAAATTTGTAAACTGAGAAGATACTAATACTTTTGTGACTAAGGAACGACAGAAGATACACTAAATGGTAATGTTGTTCGGTATTTTGGTGTGAAACGTCACAGAAATACTTGATACATTTTTCAGTAGGAAGTAATCCGCGATTCTTATTTCTGAAAGATACCGCGAAGTGAAGCACACGGATTTGTGTCTTAGCGCCCAGAGTATTCACCATCCAGTCCAGAAGAGAGCAGTTTCAAACAGTCAATGTACAGAGCAGAAACCATTTCCGACTAGGACCACTTGGATTCCGAAATTAACCATCTCAGGTATGTATTCCCAAAGAACGGTTCACGTGATATGAAGTCAGCGTTCTCGGAGAAAATGGAATGCGAAAATATAGAACATTCACGTGACGAGCCACCGTTTGCACTCCTTCCCTTCTGCGGCGCTACATCCAGCACAATAGGCAGTCCATTTTTAATACCTCGCTGATGTTCCGCACAGCGGTTGATAACGGTGCGGATGGACTGACAGATGTAATCGCTTCCGCACTCGTAAGAGATGTTGTAAATATTGTAGGCGTGCAGGCGCCCCGCTGCCCGACAACCACCAATCCCGGAGCCCAGAGCATGTCGCCAACAAGAGGGAAAAGCTAGCGAGGGCTCTGTACCCCACATCCCGCATACCAAGCCTCGCATTCACCGAACAGTTATCCTGCCTGCCCTCACGCATGGCTCCGCCGCATTAGTGTCACCAGGATGCGGACGCTGCAGCGCCTGCAGAACAAGGTGTTCAGGTGGAGCCGAGCCCGCACACCCCACCACTCACTCACGAGAATTGTCACTCACCGCGAGGACCATGGATTACGCCACGTTGGGACCACACCTTCACGCCGCTGCTGTCATCGACATCCAGCGTACTCAGACATTTCTCTCTTTGCTTATTCTGATCACCACTAAATTTACACACAATATTTTAGCGCAACGCAATCTGGCTTTCAATAACCCCTACAAGAGATTGGCCCTGACTAACAATAACCTATACCTTTCATGAATCACATACCTCACAAAAATCTTCGTTACTCGAACTACTGCAATACAGCGAGCGCCAATATTACCAGCTAAATAAAAGATTTTAACTACTGAAGGCACTAACTACTGATAGGCATAGTTCGCAAATGAAAGATTTTCCTTTTTCTGACGGACACACGTCCAGATCATCCGCTCAAAACTCTGGCATCTCTCTCCCCACAGCCACCACTTCTGGCGGCTCACCTCCAACTGCGCAACGCTACGCGCTGTTCACATCCAGCTGCCCAACACTACATTAGCGAACATTCCAACAATGAGTCCAACCAGCCACAGAATGCACACAGCACAGTCAGTGATTTTCATACAGAGCGCTACGTGGCGTTACCAACATAAAAACTGAAACAGCCTACCTACAACGTCTCCTTTATCTTCTTAGGAGGGCGGAAAACAGTAAACAGTCCACAGCTCGGTATTGTCATTTAGTGAACAAAATACACTGTAGCGCCTAAGAAACTGGTACAGGCATGCATATTCAAAGACGGAGATATGTCCACAGGTAGGATACTGCGCTGCAGTAGGCAACGCCAATATAAAACAACAAATGTCTGGCGTAATTGTTAGAGCGGTTACTGTTGCTACGATGACAGGTTATCAAGATTTAAGTTTGTTTGAACGTGATGTTATAGACGGTGCAGTGCGAGTGGACGTGTACTGTAATGGAGATAACCTCATGAATCGATGAACCCTGCATGTCACCGGGGAACTGTTCAAGCTGGTGGAGGCTCTGTACTGGTGTGGGGCGTGTGCAGTTACAGTGATATGCGACACCTGATACGTCTGAATACTACTCTGACAGGCGACACGTACGTATGCATCCTGTCTGATCACCTGATCCATCCATGTCCGTTGTGCATTCTGAAGAACTTGGGCAATTCCAGCAGGACAATGCGACACCCCAAACGTCCAGAATTGCTACAGAGTGGCTTCAGGAACATTCTTCTGCGTTTAAACATTTCTGCTGGCCATCAAACTCCCCAGTCATGAACATTATTGAGTATATGTGGGATGCCTTGCAACGTGCTGTTCAGAAGAGATCTCTACCCCCTGTTACTCATACCGATTTATGGACAGTCCTGCAGGATTCATGGTATCAGCTCCCTCCAGCACAACTTCAGACTTTAGTTGAGTCCATGTCACGTCGTGCTGCGGCACTTCTGCGTGCTCGCGAGAGCCCTAGACGATATTAGACAGGTGTACCAGTTTGTTTGGCTCCTCAGTGTACGAGATTGCCAAATTTCAGGGAAGATTTGTGTCTGGATTCAAGACTTTCTGGAAGAGGGACATCAACGCATCTTTCTTAACAGAAGGAAATCGACCATTATGAAGGTGATTTCGGGAGGACCCCAAGCGTGATAAAGGGCCAAATATTTTTTGTAATGTTTGTTAACGATCTAGAGAGTGGCGAAATTTAGGAGAAAGCCGCGGAGGATCGATGTGCAAAACGACAGTCACGTATCGTTTCACGACTTCAAGAGAGGTCAGTGACCTCGAATGTCGAGCAGTCATTGGATGTCATCCGAGTAATAGAGCCATCAGGGACATTTTAACCCTTCTAAAACTGCCCAAGGCCCAGGAACAACCACAGATATACTAAGTCAAGCCAGATCCGACGTACTGTCGGACAGAGAATTAGAATTGTGGAGGATGGTTGTAAAAAATGGATGTAAAAATCGCTTGGTATCTCAGTAAGATGAAAAGCAGTGATTCCTTACATTGGGTACCGTGATCCAATTGTACTCGGGGACCCAATCACATTTCAGTCTAGTTATCCCTCACGGCACCACTACGATTCCTTCGTCAACAGCGTATGGAGCCTGGCAATCGAGGGAAGTCTTAGTATTCGTTTCGGACCTCTTGATAAGTATGGAAGTGTGATTGCGCATGTCAATCACATCGCGATTACGGGCAGCATGGGGTTCACACCTGAGCCTCAGGACGTGCGCTAGCAGCGCATGTCGGGTGTTTCAAGTGTTAAATTCGCGTCTCAATATCTCGGGATGTAATGGGAATATGCAATCAACGCCATTGTGTATGTGCTTTGTCATGCTATGGATTGCTGAAGAAAAAATATAGGAGGTCCATTTAAAAAAAACATAAGTTTGTGTTAAAAAACACATATGCTTTCGTTTTATAATGTTTCCAAATATGTACATTCATGGGCTGAATATTGACCACCCATCTTGTGACACCATGTATACAGGGTGCCCGTCGTAAGCGTCGTCGGGCGTATTTTCTCTGGTGTTTCGGCAGATATCTTCAGTTTCGTGTTTCCAGTATGCAGCTGGAGTCAGTCCAAACAAATAGCGTGCATCAAGTCTTTTCATGCGACGTCTAGCGTCCATGGAACGCGTCGGTTTGCTTCCTATTGCGAACAAAACGGTTTTCAAAGCGGAATTTTATGTGCCCTTTCCTTAGATCAGTTCCAAATTAGTCTAGTGCTACATTCATTCTCACGATATGTAATGACAGAGAGGCACAAAGCCCGAAGAACATCGACTACTCCAGCAGGAGCTGAATGGCGCCCTGGCCCACGCTGAGATCTACTGCCATGCAGCAGCGCTGCTCGCTCGCTGCTCGAGTACCTGATATTCTTCGGGTTTTACTCCTCTCTGTCATTACACATCGGGAGAACGAATGTCGCACTAGACTAAATTGGAACTGTTCTAAGGAATGGGCCCATAAAATTGCGCTTTCAAAACCATTTTGTTCGTAACACGAAGCAAACCCACCCTTTCCATGGGCACTGGACGTCGCATGAAAGACGTGACGAGCACTGGATCTGTGAGCTAGCTCCATCTACACATCGCAAACAAAAAATTGCAAATATCTGCCAAAATGAAAAATACGTGACGATTATTGGTATATACACTACTGGCTATTAAAATAGCTACACCAAGAAGAAATGCAGATGGTAAACGGGTATTCATTGGACAAATATATTATACTACAACTGACATGTGATTACATTTTCACGCAATTTGGGTGCATAAATCCTGAGAAATCAGTACCCAGAACAACCACCTCTGACCGTAATAACGGCCTTGATACGCCTGGACATTGAGTCAAACAGAGCTTGGATGGTGCGTACAGGTACAGCTGCCCATACAGCTTCAACACGATACCACAGTTCATCAAGAGTAGTGACTGGCGTATTGTGACGAGCCAGTTGCTCGGTCACCATTGACCACACGTTTTCAGTTGGTGAGAGATCTGGAGAATGTGGTGGCCAGGGCAGCAGTCGAACATTTTCTGTATCCAGAAAGGCCCGTACAGGACCTGCAACATGCGGTCGTGCATTATCCTGCTGAAATGTAGGGTTTCGCAAGGATCTAATGAAGGGTAGATCCACGGGCCGTAACACATCTGAAATGTGACGTCCACTGTTCAAAGTGCCGTCAATGCGAACAAGAGGTGACCGAGACGTGTAACCA
This sequence comes from Schistocerca americana, assembly GCF_021461395.2. Taxonomy (NCBI): domain Eukaryota; kingdom Metazoa; phylum Arthropoda; class Insecta; order Orthoptera; family Acrididae; genus Schistocerca; species Schistocerca americana. Next base: position 555,500,135 of record NC_060124.1, on the reverse strand, counting down.
ATGGCACCCCATACCATGACGCCGGCTGATACGCCAGTATGGCGATGACCAATACGCGCTTCCAATGTGCGTTCACCGCGATGTCTCCAAACATGGATGCGACCATCATGATGCTGTAAACGGAATCTGGATTCATCCGAAAAAATGACGTTTTACCATTCGTGCACCCATGTTCGTCGTTGTGTACACCATCGCAGGCGCTCCTGTCTGTGATGCAGCGTCAAGGATAACCGCAGCCACAGTCACCGAGCTGATAGTCCATGCTACTGTAAACGTCGACGAACTGTTCGTGCAGGTGGTTGTTGTCTTGCAAACGTCCCCATCTGTTGACTCAGGGATCGAGACGTGGCTGCACGATCCGTTACAGCCATGCGGATAAGATGTCTCTCATCTCTGCTGCTAGTGGTACGAGGCCGTTGGGATCCAGCAAGGCGTTCCGTATTACCCTCCTGAACCCACCGATTCCATATTCTACTAACAGTCATTGGATCTCGACCAACGCGAGCATCAATGTCGCTATACGATAAACCGCAAACGCGATAGGCTACAATCCGACCTTTATGAAAGTCGGAAACGGGATGGTACACATTTCTCCTCCTTACACGAGGCATCACATCAACATTGCACCAGGCAACGCCGGTCAACTGCTGTTTGTGTATGAGAAATCGGTCGGAAACTTTCCTCATGTCAGCGCGTTGTAGGTGTCGCCACCGGCGCCAACGTCGAGTGAATGCTCTGAAAAGCTAATCGGATGCATATCACAGCATCTTCTTCCTGTAGGTTAAATTTCGCGTCTCTAGCACGTCATCTTCGTGGTGTAGCAATTTTAATGGCCAGTAGCGTATAAATTGAAAGGCAGCAGGCTCCTTGAATCTAAGTCACTCAGCCGATTCAATATTTTGTAAGGTCGCATTTTGTTCACTATGTGACCTTGCGCAGTTGTGTTCAATGCCTCCCGAAAGTCAAGAAGTGTGGTATCAACCTCTTTTACAATCGAATAAATCTGCCGCGTCTGAGAACACTATTTCTAATTGTCGCTCAATATACGACGACGTTCGGTCTCTGGCCTGTTCTTTGTATTCTTGCAGCTTGATGAAACGGTAGAAATATTACTGAGATCCAGCCTAATCCATGTGCCGGTACGCCACTTAAATGGACATTTGGAGAAAGGGAAAGGAAGTTTTTGTTATGAGAAGTGTGAATTATAAATTATTTTATGACTGTGTATGTGTGCGCGATGTATAACAAATAGTAAAGAACGTAAGTTATTATTATCAAAACACAAATATCGATGTAATTAACAAAACACCGTTTTTTTGGTATAATCTCTGTGTAACATAGGCCATGAAGATCAGAGACAATGTTTTGATTTAAATAGCCCTCCTGTTTTGTTTCGTCTAGTGGTAGGCCGCCATAGTAGTGTGTCTGACAATTAACATAAGTTTTATCTGTATTTTGAAAAATATAATAGAAATTGTCATTAGAAAGTGTGTATTATTGACTTAGTTGCCACCTCTTGTGGTCGCAACCATTAATTATAATTAACAAAATGTTTACAGAACTTCGTAATGCAGGGAGTTCATCTCCCCTAGCAGGATTTAGTCGGCCATTACGCTGACTGTATTATTTAATTAAAATATCATGTCATAACATTAAATGTAAATGCGAGAGACTTCTCAATTTTAATCTTTCATTAATTTCAAAGTTAAAAAGAGTCAAAATAGATTTGGTTTATTAATATTTAGAATACTGTGTGAGTTCAGTATGTTTCATTTTGGCCGCCTAACGACAGACGAGATACTCTCCAGTTTTGCCTTGCAAATATTGAACAAGAAATATTGAACAGTATTACATTCCGCAATATCTCAGTTAATCTTTGTGTAACTTGGTACATAAATAACCAGTAGCCCCTGAGACCCATATTAATAATTACAGTTTGCGTAAGAATACGCATATTTTCTTTTCTAAATACCAGCGTTCACGCAAACTATTTATTAGAAGGCGGTGAGTCGCGCGTTGTGTGTTTAAAAAAATACTATATCGTACGTACTTCGGGGCAGCAGATGTCCGTACGAGTGTTATCGCGGTAGAAGTTAATTAAAAGTCTCATGCTAGCCCACAATATTTAAAGCCACCACAACCAAAATCATAAAATATATAATTATAAAAATAAAAAAAATACACTTATACCGTGATATCAAACAGGACGAGATGTTCGAGTTAAGCAACTCGTAGAATCCACTTCCAGCTCTACTTGAACACCCTTAGTGCTGCTGCTACTAAGGTAATCAAACTGGACGTCAGGAAACAATGGTCTTATGATGTCCATGTGTGACTGCAGGTCGCTAAGGCGATGATAGTAAATAAGGGCTCCAGCGGACGGAGCCAGTTGTTGTTCGGGGCTCTACCGTATCCCCCCCCTCGGCTTCATCCTTCCAGGAATGGAGGCAGGCAACACATTCCTCGGTGGTCTGCGTCTTCCGGGAACGTCTGGAATGGAGCTCGCTCGCGCTCCATCAGTGCCCCTGCCACCGGCTACTGGCTCGACGACGAAGGCACTGCATGTTGTTTTGAATTTGGAAGTGCCACTGGGCTCTGCCCTTCTCTCTTCAGATTGCACCTGGAATGCACAGGGCTAGTAACACGTTTTATCAAATCAGAGCGCAACGCCGAAAAGGGACGAAATTCAGAGTCGTAACCTTTCCCAGAAATACTGTTACTAACGTTTTTCCACTTTCATTTCCTCCTGTTATGTAGCACGTTGTTCTAACCATTACATCCTCTTTTAGCTTAAGTATTGATCTGATGCTCTTGTATTCTTTTCAGTGAGAATTTCTCGATCCACTTCTTGCTTGCTTTCTTCTTAGATTTTAGCCATTTAGTTTCTTCTTGAGAGACGCATGTCTGATGATGTCATTATGTGACATGTGTAGCTCTTTCAAGGAAGGAAAAGGGATTCATCTAACAGACGCAAATCCAATCTGTATTTTTTTATTGCAGATCTAGATTTCAGCTATTCAATACCTATCTTCAGTGCGTTTAAACCGAGTCTTATACGAGGGTTGGAAGTTTGATAGTGACAACTATTTATTTACAGCTTGTACAAAATAGATACGCGTTTGAAAGTCTCACTGACCTTCAATGTAGTCAACAGCATAGTGTATAACCCGCTGCCAGCGATGTGGAAGTCGTAGGATACTCTTAGCAGTGCCAGTTGTGTTGACAGTTCGAGCGGCGCGGTCTATTGCCCGACGAATTTGTTGCAGTTCTGAAGCGAATGGCCTGAAGTGTTTCCTTCAGTTTAGAAATCGAGTTGAACTCACAGGGGCTTAAGTCAGGGGAGTGCAGTAGATGGTATAGCACTTATCAGTCCCATCAGTCAAACAAATCATAACAGCTTGCACTGTACGTGCTTGAGCATTGTCCTGCAAAATGATGGTAGGTCCTGCGGAAAGTGTCGTCACTTCTGTCTCCATGCTGTTCATTTTTGGAACACAACCTACGACCAGCTTAGAGACAGAAGTGATGACACTTTCTGCAGGACCTGACCGTTTTGCAGGACAATGGTCAACCATCTACAGTGCAAGCTATTACTGATTTATTTGTCTGAGGGGGCTGCTAAGTGCTATACCACCCACTGCACTCCCCTGACTTAAGTCCTCGTGGGTTTAACTCGATTTATAAACTGAAGGAAACACTTCACGGCATTCGCTTCAGAACTGCAACAAGTTCAACGGGCAATAGACCCCGCCGATCGAACTGTCAACACAACTGGCACTGCTAAGAGTATTCTACGACTTCCACATCTCTGGCAGTGGGTTGCACACAATGCTGGTGACGATTTTGAAGGTCAGTAATACTTTGAAACACGTATCTATTTTGTACGAGCTGTAAATAAATAGTTGCTACTATTAATGTTGCAACCCTCGTAGACTCACCAAGAATGTGACATACGTGTATATTACCATACAAACTTCATGCACATAGCCACATTACAGTCCGGCTATGACAGTGTTAAAGTCGCGTGGAAAAATGTCACAAGTTTGACGAGTCCACATGAGTCGCTGTAAATGTACTGAACGTAACTATTGAATAGCTGAAGTCTAGATCTGCAATAAAAAAAAAAATATTGGATCTGCGCCTGATAGCTGAATTACTTTTCCTTTTTTGAAGTACACCATAGTCGCTGGTACAACCTTTACAACGAATCAAACTTAGCTTCGTCCAGGTTTTCTTTTTCAACAATTTGGGATCCATTATTTTATTTTCGTCATTTACACGCAGCAAAATACACAACCACACAACATATCCATAAAAAAGATACATTCATATATTCACATACAGAGCCACACACACACACACACACACACACACACACACACACACACACAACAGATGAAAAATATCAAACCACACAACACAAACAAAAGCCTACAGACAACCAAACAGCAGTTGGCAAACTACACACTGAAAACACTCATATGTTGATCACAAAATGGAAAGTGTAAGTGATATGTGCGATGTGTCAAATGTGGGCGAAAGAACGCCAGAAATCAGCCAGCTGGAGCATCGAAACCAACGAATACATCTCCAGGACCACAAGCGTGAGTTAACAGCGCTGGAAATCATAAGCAACACCGAACGATAATTTCACATAAGAAATTTGTGCCACAAAAGTTGATACTAAGCTAAAAAACAAAAACAAAACACGATAAAATGTAACATAGCAGCATACTGTATCTATCACATAATACGTTAATTGTATGTATATAAAGAAGCAAGTATTACAGGCTACTGAAGATGCTTCCCAAAATGAAAGAAGGGAAACGCGTCTGGCAATAAACAAACTGTCTTCAATTAGTTGCATGGACGGAACATACCTCCACACATTATTTTCTTTATTTTACTTTTTAATTCATAAAGTAGATGATAATTCGTCTAACTACCACTCGGATCTCATTCTTGTCAGACGATGGTAGAAGGAAGATTGGGTTTAACTTCCAATCAGCATCGAAGTCATTCGAGATGAAGTTCTAGCTCGAATTGTGACAAGGATGGGGAAAGAAACTGGTCAGGCCCTTTCAAAAGGATTGGCCAGACGCGGGTTTGAACCGAATGCGAGTCCAGTGTGCTAACCACACCGCTTCCTCGCTCAGTATGATCGTACAATGAAATCCTCCTCATCTGAATCGCACATCTGCTAGTTGTCCTGCCAAACCTTTCTCGTTTTCCGTGAGACCATCTGTTACATGCTGGCGTCACAATACGGTAGTGTTCGAGCATCCTTTGCTATAAACACCTCTGGTAAAATAATGTAAGCATCCTTTCATAATCTACTGTCTGCGTTTATCGAAATTAGGTATCAGACAGTTAACAGCCATAAAGGCGCGCCTCCGTTAACTGTACTTGGGCCCATCATTGGCCTGTCTGCTCTAATCAAATACAGGGCGAGTCACTAACCATTGCCACCTAGAATAACTACGGAAGTATAATAGTAGCTGAAAAGTTTGTGGGACAACGGGGGCCAAAATATGACGTTGGTTTTCGATTGCTAGGTGGGAGCGCTTCAGAGATAGGAAGATCAACTTTTTTTTTTTTAATTGGATGCTATAGTTTGATACTTATTTTCTGATAGCGACTACCGAGACGAATCCAATGATGTGTAAGGTTTTCGAAGGTCAACGAAGGTCACAAAGGTGGCATGAACGCCCATTTACAGAAGGTATTCGAAATGATGACCATTGGTATCAATGCAGTGCTGCAATCTTCTTATCGTGGATTGAGTGGTATTCCTTATCACTTCGGCACTTATCGAAGCACATGCTCTGACGATTCTCTCGTATATCGTGCAAATAGTAAATATTCGCCAATTCGGCGTATCCATCTAACGTGCCATTGACATGTAAACACCATTCGATGCTTTCGCAATTCAACACTAATAGGAACAGTAAGACTAAAGTGCGCGTCATTTACGTTGGCGGCCGAGTTTAGGTTCGTTCTGCGCATCTGACGTCACAAAACACAGTCAGCCGATGAACAGAGAACGGCGTTGCCACATGTCGACTGCACTGCAGAGCATGGACGAGTGTCTTCAGTTTTAGAAACGTTCAGTCATAAATAAAGTAATAGAACAAAAGCAATGTCTTGATAGCAGACATTCTTTTATAGAAAGTTTGGGAAAAGCATTCTTTATACCAATTGCTTCATATTCTATTAATTAATTAAACCAAACAAGTAATAAGACTCCTAATTCAGGCGATAGCAAGGAAAGGTGTTTGTATCACTCTCACGAACCGCTTTTTCGCAAAAGGAACAGCGGTAATTGTTTATTTCCTATTGTACTTCGACGAAGCGTGAGTAGTTCATAGTCATACCAACAGTGTTTGCCAGTATTTTGCGTGACTTGTTATAGTCCTCATGGCGTTGTGTACTCAGACGAGGCGCGTTAGCGTAATGGTTAAGGTGTTGGGTTGCTATGTTCAAACCTTGTGTAGTGCTTAATATTTTCATTATTTAAACACAATATCGAAGTGCCTTACGTCACGAATTATATTCGTTTGAATGCAATTTTTTGAAATTTCTAGTGCTTTGTCTCTTCATTAACCCTTTCGCTGCTGCAGACACGTGCTCGCCGCATTCCGCGCTGTGCGCGATTTTGTCATCACTGCACTGCTCGCCTGTGCAAACACATGGTGTTCCCACTGCTTTGATAAAACTATTTGGCCCAAAAATTTGATTTTTACACGTATTCTTGACTGATACCTTCCCCCCACAAATGACTTAATTTTGTTTCGATGTTCAACGCAGTTATTATACAGCATTAAATGTAGTAAACCATTGCGCGAAATTTTGAAGAGTGCGGGCGAGCAGTGCAGTGACAAAATCGGGCACAGGGGGGAATGCAGGGAGCACGTCTTTGGAGCAGCGGAAGGGTTAATGCGGCCGTGGTGGCTTTACTTCATGAACTGCGCGCTCCCTCCTAAACGTAAGCTTGCGAACTATGCTATACTATGGCGCTGCTTCTATTGGCGCGTGCGTCGTGTGCAACTGGCAACGCAGCAATCTCCCGCGTCTGGGCGGGCATGCGCGAGCCGCCAAGATAAAAGAATTGAACTATAGTACCGTCGAATCAAGGGAATGTGTCCGCCCCAGTAGCTGCGTGGTCAGCGTGACGGATTGCCGTCCTCTGGGCCCGGGTTCGATTCCCGGCTGGGTCGGAGATTTTCTCCGCTCAGGGACTGGGTGTTGTGTTGTGTTCATCATCATTTCATCCCCATCCGGCGTGCAGGTCGCCCAATGTGGCGCCGAATGTAATAAGACCTGCGATATGGCGGCCGGACCTGCCCCGCGAGGGGCCTCCCGGCCAATGACGCCAAACGCTCATTTCCATTTCCAAGGGAATGTGAACGACGTATTCCTTCGAAGAACAAGTCAAAAATCTTCTCATTTACGTAGAATGCCAATGAAATTCAGTGAGAGCTAGAGACTTATACGCTGAAAGATATCCTCACCCTACACATCGTACATTTAAATATGTGTATGATAAGTTGAGAACAACTGCATCTTTAACGCATCGGAAACATATCCGGCAAAGGAAAGTTACTACCGAGGAAACGGAAACTGGTATTCTTGCCACTGTGGTTCGAGATCCTTGTGTTAATTCGCGTGAAATAGTAAGGGAATCTGGGATCACCATAAATATCGTCCTAACCGTTTTAGTCTCCACCAAGAATTAACTGGAACGGATTGTATGCGCCGCATTGAATTCTGGCGATGGGCTCAACTTCAGATTCAGAGGCATGACACATTTATTAATTTGATTTTATTTACTGACGAGGCTACATCTGCAAAACAAGCATTATTGGGCAACTGAAAATCCATGTTGGCTACGGCAAGTTTCACACCAAAATTGTTGTCGGTGAATGTACAGTGCGGGATTCCGGAGGACCGAATTATATGCCCCTATTTTGTCGAACTAGATCTTAACGGTAGGAAGTACACCACATTACTGCAAGAAACATTACGTCTGTTATTGGAAGGAATACCTTTATGAACAAGGAGCAGAATGTGGTATCAACACCATGGATGTCCGGCACATTTTTTGCTGATGGCTAGAAATGAGTTTCAGAGACAGTTCCCAGATCGTTGTATTGGACGCGGAGGAGATTTGTCGTGGCCGGCTCGTTCGCCAGACTTGACAACTCTGATTTTTTTCTTGTGGGGATTCGTAAAAGACATTGTTTATAAAAATGTTCCAAGTACACCTGAAGATATGCGAGAGAGAATTGTCAGAGCACGCACATCGATAAGTGCCGATGGGATAAGGAATACCACTCAGTTCATGATAAGACGATTGGAGCACTGCATTGATACCAATGGTCATCACTTCGAACACCTTCTGTAAATGGACGTTCATGCCACTTTTGTGACCTTCCTTGACCTTCAAAGACCTTACTGTTACACATCATTGTATTCGTCTCGATAGCCGCTATCAGAAAATAAGTACCAAACTATAGTACCCATTTACAAAAGGAAAGTTGACCTTCATATCTCTGAAGCGACCTCACCTAGCAACAAAAAACCAACGTCATATTATGGCCTCTGTTTTCCCATGCAACATGTGTCCCACAAACTTTTCAGCTCCTATCATATTTTCGGAGTTATTCTTGGTGGCCATAGTTAGTGACTCACCCTGTATAGACTTTCTAGCTTAGCGTCCTCTGCTTCGCTCGCGTAACTGTATGGTCTGCACAGATTTACCGTTTATCTTTCACGAATTTTTATGTTGTTCACAAGCCACAACATTTTCTGCACTTTTCAGGCTAATTAAGGCCATAGAAGCATGGTCGTTCCCGAATGTACTTCTGACCAAAAGGTAATTTTTGTAGCTGGGGACAGAGGTACTTGTTAATCATGCCTTTTAAGTTTTGACGATAGTACGTCAGATTATTAACATTACAAGAAAGAAACATTCACAACAGGAGCAAACCACAAAACAATTTATAACGTAAGTCCTAAACTTACATCATGTTGTGATACAATAGAGAGTGACAGCGACCACTGATGATATATGGACATAAGTCACAAATTTGTATATACGAAAATACGATTAACCAATATTATAATAAAATAAAAATGTTATGCAACTTTGACGGGTAGTCTGAAGATGGCCTAAATGGATCTATCGCGATAAGTACAGCATTAAACTACTGTAGTAGCAATCTGGATTTTATTACATATGTTATCGTCGTGTTCTGCGATTGTATCAAATGCATATCGTCCCTCATGTAGACATGGATGTCTTCCAAAGTTAAGTATGTGTTGTTAAAGTGTTTTGCTGAAACTGATCTAATGTTCATTGTATGTTGTGTCATCTACTCGACCTGTTCCAGAAGGCAAACCCTTATAACAGTCGTCCAGGCTTGCTACAACATATAAAATTGATTATATGACCACTCCTGTTATTGTTCCTTCTGCACAAATTTTACATTACGAACTGGTAAGTGCATAAGCAGACTCAGCCTACCTTGAGTAAGATTTCAAATATGAACTTTGTAAGCATACGCTTGTATGTAATGTAAGCTCCTTACTATATTTTACTTCCAACGCTAAGTTTACCCTGTCATTTTAATTTAATTCAATGTTCTTTCGTTAGTTCTGTAGTGTTATTACTGTTTCTGGCTGTATGGCCAATGTTGCTTAATGCCAAAATAAACACATAAAAATGAAAATACAAAGACTGTTCCAAAAATAAGTTCCCTAAAAAGCTCCAGTACGTTAAGAGGTTGTGTATTTCGTACAACTTAAAGCTACAGCTGTCAGCTAGTTTTCTACAGAATTGCCTCCTGCACTGTTGACTTGTCGTGCCGAGGTACGAGTTTTTCGACTTAGAATTCTGCCGCCTTTGACCTAAACCATGATTTGTCGCTCTCCTTTAACTCGTCCCCGTCTTCAAACCGCTGTTGACCCCTACCATTTTGTATCTCCGGGAACACGGGAAAATCATCTGCTGACGGATCAGAGCTGTAAGCAACGTTTGCGTGTGTGCTGCAATATGTGACCTATATGTTTATATGTTGAAAACTCTTGAGTTCTAGCATCGTTCTGGAGAGTTTCTTTAGGGTTTCGATATAAATTTCCTAATTTATTTTAGTGCCTCTTCCCATATAATCAGCGAGGAAAGCTCCCATTCTGTCCCAAGAAACAGTTGTCGTCAGCTTTCGTGCAGACGGTGTTTGGTGGCACTCTGAAAGTGGAGAGGTAATGTGGCCTTACTCCACTGATCGGTTTGTTGCTGTCATCCTGAATTATACAACCACATGTCTGATCGACTGCCACAGTACAACTGAAGAATTTGCGCCCTTCTGCTTCGGGTCGCATCAGAAACGTCAATGCGTCTCCCAAACTCTTTGTTTTGCGAGCATCAGTCAGGTGCTTAAAGGACAGATCGAGCACAAAATTTATGATTGCGGAGCTTATACGTCCCAAGTTCATACAACACTGTCTGACACATCTGAGGAAAGCTTACTGATAAGTCTGCAATTGTGAACCGACGATTTTCTCCTCTTCTGTCATTAACCTTTATCTTTAACCATACCAAATGTTCGTTTCTCACAGCAGATGCTCGCCCGCAATGAAGGTTCGACCTCCGTCCCCAAAGCACCATTTTAGTGTTCCGCATCCCAGCCCGTAAAAACGGAACACGTATAGGATAGCTTTGTTGTCAGTGTCTGTCTGTCTGTCCACCTATTAAGAACCCATTCTCTCATAATCGACAGCGGTACCTAGCTGAAATTTATTGGTGGTGAAAAAAGCTTAAGCTTCTACGTAAATGCTATCAAACGATACGGCCACTTACGGCACATATTTCGATATCTTCCCAGTATCGATATCGATAACAGGCGAATCTCGTCGAAGTTCTCGATTCTTGGGATGTATCAACTGTCTCTATACATAATTAAGTTTGTACGGAGCGCTCGGTGCTTGAGTTGTACTCGATCTTATCCGGATTTCTTAGAGCACTGTCACTCGTAATGCTCTCTCCGTATGCTGCACGAAGTTCGCCAGGAATGTCTGCAGCTTTCATGTTTTTCTCACACACAAACACAAAACTGATTGCAGCATTTTTTTCGCAGGCGGGAGAATTTTCAATGATAGCGGTTATTTTGATTTATAGTTATGACGCAAACTAGGGTTCAGTAACCTCTCCGCGGCGCTGTCTCGCAAGTACTGAACTAGGCCACACAGCTTTTCAGAATTCCTTCTACCAATTCCTCTCCTCCACGCACAAACCAGCATCGGAGTTTACTTGCACAACATCGCTTCTAATACACATTCTTGCAGATAAAAACGAGGAATGAGATGCATTTTGTTAACAATTTTGCTTTAACATAGACATCCACACGTCTGTGCTTCTTTCAAATTGACTTTTAGCTACAATACTGCATCACTTTTGTCGTATCATTCTGTGTTGTAATTGACTGTTTTTGATTCTCATTCGGAAAATAAGAAGATTGTCTGTGCTAACTCTAAGTGTCCGATACCATCTAGCCAGTTCACCACTAAACCGTCACCTTTCAGCCTAATCTATCTCGGTGAAGAGTTTGACAGAGCACTGAAAGACCTGAGTCGAAACAAGGCCCCCGGAGTAGACAACATTCCATTAGAACTACTGACAACCTTGGGAGAGCCAGTCCTGACAAAACTCTACCATCTGGTGAGCAAGATGTATGAGACAGGCGAAATACCCTCAGACTTCAAGAAGAATATAATAATCCCAATCCCAAAGAAGGCAGGTGTTGACAGATGTGAAAATTACCGAACTATCGGTTTAATAAGTCACAGCTGCAAAATACTAACGCGAATTCTTTACAGACGAATGGAAAAACTGATAGAAGCCGACCTCGGGGAAGATGACTTTGGATTCCGTAGAAATGTTGGAACACGTGAGGCAATACTGACCTTACGACTTATCTTAGAAGAAAGATTAAGGAAAGGCAAACCTACGTTTCTAGCATTTGTAGACTTAGAGAAACTTTGACAATGTTGATTGGAAAACTTTCTTTCAAATTCTAAAGGTGGCAGGGGTAAAATACAGGAAGCGAAAGACTACTTACAATTTGTACAGAAACCAGATGGCAGTTATAAGAGTCGAGGGGTATGAAATGGAAGCAGTGGTTGGGAATGGAGTGAGACGGGGTTGTAGCCTATCCCCGATGTTATTCAATCTGTATATTGAGAAAGCAGTAAAGGAAACAAAAGAAAAGTTCGGAGTAGGTATTAAAATCCATGGAGAAGAAATAAAAACTTTGAGGTTCGCCGATGACATTGTAATTCTGTCAGAGACAGCAAAGGACTTCGAAGAGCAGTTGAACGGAATGGACAGTGTCTTGAAAGGAGGGTATAAGATGAACATCAACAAAAGCAAAACGAGGATAATGGAATGTAGTCAAATTAAGTCGGGTGATGCTGAGGGTATTAGATTAGGAAATGAGGCACTTAAAGTAGTAAAGGAGTTTTGCTATTTGGGGAGCAAAATAACTGATGATGGTCGAAGTAGAGAGGGTATAAAATGTAGACTGGCAATGGCAAGGAAAGCGTTTCTGAAGAAGAGAATTTTGTTAACATCGAGTATTGATTTAAATGTCAGGAAGTCGTTTCTGAAAGTATTTGTACGGAGTGTAGCCATGTATGGAAGTGAAACGTGGACGATAAATAGCTTAGACAAGAAGAGAATAGAAGCTTTCGAAATGTGGTGCTACAGAAGAATGCTGAAGATTAGATGGGTAGATCACATAACTAATGAGGAGGTATTGAATAGAATTGGGGAGAAGAGGAGCTTGTGGCACAACTTGATTAGAAGAAGGGAGCGGTTGGTAGGACATGTTCTGAGACATCGAGGGATCACCAATTTAGTATTGGAGGGCAGCATGGAGGGTAAAAATCATAGAGGGAGACCAAGAGATGAATACATTAAGCAGATTCAGAAGGACGTAGGTTGCAGAAAGTACTGGGAGATGAAGAAGCTTGCACAGGATAGAGTAGCATGGAGAGCTGCATCAAACCAGTCTCAGGACTGAAGACCACAACAACAACAACAACATATCTCGGTCTACGCTGCAGATCAGTCTGTCGCCGTTACCAATATTCCAAACACTGAATTAGACACAAAAGGAAAATAGTAAGTGTTCTCTTTTCTTCCTGTTTGTGCAGGTATGGCGTCGGCTATCATTTTATAACTATGCTTTGGAACGAGGTCGATATAGGTTCAGTTGATCCGATAGTCTTACTAGGTATAAATCTTCATAAAACTGGTTTCTCTGTATTTCATAAATAAGGTGATGAAAGAAAAGAAAGGAAGGTAAGGGTTTATCATCACGTCGATGACGAGATCATTGGAACCGGAGCACAAACACAGAATTGTGGAAGCGCAGGAAAGAATAGACATCGTGTCGCTTTCAAAGGAACCATCCCAGTATTTTCATAAAGCGGTTTAGCAAAATCATGGATATGTGTGGCCAGATAGGGATTTGAACCCTGGTCCTGAATATGAGTCAAGTGTTTTCTGACAATAGTACCTCGCCTCGTTTGCTCGGATAGTGTGCACAGTGTTTATGAGCTATGTTGTTGCTGTAGCATTCAACCCAGAAAACTGGTTTCATACAGCTGTGCATGTGCGTCCTGCGCAAGAAATCTTCATCTCTGAAAAGCTACTGCAGCCTATACCCATTCGAACTTGCTTAGTTTATTCAAGTCTTCATATCTCTCTACAATTTTAACCCCCCACACTTCCCTACATTACCAATGTGACGTTACTTGATGCCTCAGGTCTTGTTCTACCAACCATTCACGTCTTTCAGTCAAACTGTGCCATAAATTTCTGTTTTTCCCAATTCAGTTCAGTTCTGCTTCATTAGACATTCGCTTTCCCAATCTAATGTTGAGCATTCTTCTGTAGCACTAAATTTCAGAAGCTATAATTATCGTCGATGTTTTGCTTCCGTACAAGGCTGCACTCCAAAAAACAGGAACACACATCCTAACACTTAAATTTATATTCGATGATAACCATTTTTTTTCGGAAATGCTTTTCTTGGTACTGCCAGTCTACATTTTACATCCTCTTTGCTACGGCTGACGTCAGTTATTTTGCTGCCTAATAGTAAAACTCATCGACTGCTTCCAGTATACTGTTTGCTATTCCAATTGTATCAACTTCACCTGATTTAATTTGTTACGTCCTGTTATCCTTGTTTTCCTTTTTCTGATGTTCCTCACATAACCTCCTCTCAAGACATACATTTTCCTTCCAAATCATGTTCCTAGTCCTTTGCTTTCTATGCGAGCGTTACAGTGTCATTGGAAAACCTCAAAGTTTTCATCTCTTCTCCATGAACTCTAATTCTCTTTGCAAATTTCTCCTCGGCTTTATTAGCTGACTGCTCAATGTACAGTTTAACTAAGAATGGTGTAGGTCCCGTGTAGCCCTTTCTCAATTATTGCTTTCTTCTCATGCCCTTTGACTCTTATAATTACAATTTATTCTCTGTACAGGTATCAGACAACTTTTAACTAAATACAATATATTCGTTTTATTGAAGTATGAAAAGTAAACATAGTTTCCTGGAAAAGGTTTACTTATTCTGCTTTTTGACCAAAGTTAGAGTATGGTGGCAGAGACTACAACTTAATATGATTGATAGGGAGTGGAAATTGGACTCGTCGGTGGAGAGGTGGGAAGGGGGGAGGGGGAGGGCGTGGCCTGCACTGGCGGAGACGAGGTATGGGCGGCGTATTGGTGAGATGGGAAAGAGGTAGTGGGCAGATGTGAGGTACGGCAAAGGACTACCATTTTAAGTTCTGGTCCTAAGGTCTCCATTACTGTAGTTACGCCCTTGGCCGTGCCAGAACTATCCTTTGTCACACTATGTTGAATGGATGAGATGTACATTGTGTCTTGCCCCTTTTTCTAATGTGATTTCTCTTATTCCTGTATAGCATACAACAACGGACTAGGCAATACTTATTATGTGTCTCTGCTTTTTAGCGTTCTGACGCCTCCACCGGTATAGTAACAACCTACGTGACTCAGGTTTGCCATCACCTACGCCTCCGTCGAACTGCTCTCCGTTTGTTTACTCAAGGCAGTCGTGGCACGTTTCATCTTTGACGTATTTCTCGTTAAAACGCATAACTTTATCTGGGAGTGTCACCACGCTGTGTCTGCTATTTCATCTGTGACGCACGTACCTTGAATTTCATAGTACGTCATCTCTGACTCAGTTGTGCTGGTGTCCTAGGAAACAGACTGTACGTGTCTGGCTACAGAAACCTGTGTAAATATGGGAAGAAACAATGAATACTAAACAGCGCTAACTATTTTTCAAGTGGAATAGCGAGTACTACGACGGCGCCGGGAGACGTTCGAGTATCGTTTGCTGGGGTTACGCATGCTTCGCTTTAAGAGCATGTGCACTCCTTGGGCGTACCGGGTGGAGCCATTCCGGACCTGGAATGGGTCCTTCCGGATGCCATGAAAAACACAGCTAGCAAAGCTGGCAGCCTTCTTCATGTTCATAGTCTGTACAAATTTATAAAGGACAAACAGCAATGACGAGACGTGAAACTAAGTTATAATAAGGTTGAGAAAGATGAAAGGGAAACAGGGTTAGTGTAAATCAACTTCCTGGCGTGTTCATACTGCATAAAATAACCGCGAAATGAAACTAGTGATTGCATAAACATGTCAGAAAGCTTGTCCGCCTGGTCATGAAATGCCAGCGTTAATTTATTGTGGCGTTAGGAAATGTTTAACTCCGTTCTGCCCTAAATATCCGAAGCCTCTGAATGTTCGCACCATTATGCACACCTGTAATGAGATTACATGCAACTTCCTTGTCTGCCTAGTCACGAAAAATTAAGAGCGCAAAGGGAATTCCACTGTTAAATGCAGAGGAGAGAGCGGGCAGGTGGAAAGAGTACATTGAGGTAGAAGACTTGTCTGATGTGACAGAGGAAGAAACGGAATCGATTTAGAAGAGATAGGGGATCCAGTATTAGAATCGGAATTTAAGAGATCTTTGAAGGACTTAACATCAAATAAGACAGAAGGGATTGATAATATTCCATCAGAATTTCTAAAATCATTCGAAGAAGTGGTGATAAAACGACTATTCACGTTGGTGTGTAGAAGGTATGAGTCTGGGGACGTACCATCTGACTTTCGGAAAAATATCATACACACAATTCCGAAGACTGCAAGTGCTGACAAGTGTGAGAACTATCGCACAATCAGCTTAACAGTTTAACCATCTAAGTTGCTGACAAGAATAATATACAGAAGAACGGAAAGGGAAACTGGGGTTGTGCTAGACGACAATCTGTTTGGCTTTTTCAGAGGTAAAGGCACGAGAGAGGCAATTGTGACGTTGCAGTTGATAATGGAAGTAAGACTAAAGAAAAATCAAGACACGTTCATAGAATTTGTCGACCTGGAAAAAGTGTTCGACAAAGTAACATGGTGCTAGATGTTCGAAATTCTGAGAAAAATAGAGGTAAGTTATAGGGAGAGTGGGTAATATACAATATGTACAAGAGCCAAGAGGGAATAATAAGAGTGGACGACCAAGAACGAAGCGCTCGGATTAAAAAGGGTGTAAGACTGGGATGCAGTCTTTCCCCCCTACTGCTCAATTTGTACATCGAAGAAGCAATGATGGAAATAAAAGAAAGATTCAGGAATGGTATTAAAATTCAAGGTGAAAGAATATCAATGATACGATTCGCTGATGACATTGATATCCTCGGTAAAAGCGAACAAGAATTATATGATATACAGAAGGAATGAACAATCTAACGAATGCAGAGTATGGATTGAGAGTAAATCGAAGAAAGACGAAAGTAATGAGAAGTAGCAGAAATGACAACAGCGATAAACTTAACATCAGGATTGATGGTCACGAAGTAGATGAAGTTAAGAAATTCTGCTACCTAGGCGGCAAAATAACCAATAACAGACGGAGCAAGGAGGACTTCAAAGCAGACTATCTCTGGCAAAATGAGCATTTCTGGCCAAGAGAAGTCTATTACTATCAAACACAGGCCTTTAATTTGAGGAAGAAATTTCTGAGAATGTACGTTTGGAGCACAGCATTGTGTGGTAGTGAAGCTTGGACTGTGGGAAAACCGCAACAGAAGAGAATCGAAGGAGGGTTGACTGAAAAGTAATGCCTCCACCTTCGTAACTCTTCAACAGTTGGCTGCATTGGTGTGCGGCAGGTACTGGCTTGTTCCGTAGCCGGTTCTCTACAGCTCCAGTTGGCGGGAAGCCTTAGCGCTGAACGGTTGTATTGTTACAGTGTAAATTGTGGAAGTACTGTGCGTCGTTGGGCGAGTAAGTTTAAAGCTGTTGAGGCGGGAACATCTGACCTGCGTGACAAACAAAGAGTTGGACGTCCTGTGACAGCAACCACTGAGTTTCACAAGCAAAATGTTGACAGATTGATTCAGGACGATCCTCGTATCACTCAGAGAGGACCTGCAAACACAGTCGGCATTTCGCAAGAACGTGTGGGTCACATTATTGCTTTCCTTGGCTATCGGAATAACTGTGCGCGATGAGTAACCCGGATGCTCACTCCTGAAATGAAAGCACTCAGACTTGAAGTTTGCCAGGAACTCCTCCCACGTTACGAGAATGAAGGTGACGCCTTTCTCCATTCAATGGTAATAGGAGAAGGAACGTGGGTACACGAGACTCGGAGACGGAACGACAGTCTATGGAATATCGACACAAAGACTCGCCCCAGAAAAAGAAATTCAAGAAGCAGCCCTCAGCTGGAAAAATCATGGCCACAGTTTTCTGGGACGCAGATGGTGTTATCCATGATGATTTCCTTGATCGTGGAACAACAATGAAATCAGAGCATTACATCACAACGCTGCGAACTCTGAAATGACTGCTAACAAGGATCCAAAAGGAAAAGGGAAATGTTTTCCTGTAGCATGACAATGCCAAACCACACACTTCATGTGCCACCACAGCAGAACTTCAGAGACTGAAACTGAGCACTGTACGGCATCCTCAATACAGACCAGATTTAGCACCGTCTGATTTTCATCTGTTCCCAATAATGAAAGACGATCTGCGGGGACATCATTATGCTTCAAAAAAAATGTTCAAATGTGTGTGAATTCTTATGGGACTTAACTGCTAAGGTCATCAGTCCCTAAGCTGACACACTACTTAATTTAAATTATCCTAAGGACAAACATACACACCCATGCCCAAGGGAGGACTAGAACCTCCGCCGGGACCAGCGGCACACCTCATGACTGC
The DNA here is from genome assembly GCF_021461395.2 of Schistocerca americana. Taxonomy (NCBI): domain Eukaryota; kingdom Metazoa; phylum Arthropoda; class Insecta; order Orthoptera; family Acrididae; genus Schistocerca; species Schistocerca americana. Next base: position 555,481,798 of record NC_060124.1, on the reverse strand, counting down.
AGCGCCCCTGACCGCGCAGCTAATCCCGCGCGGCCATTATGCTTCTGATGAAGACTTTGAGAGAACTGTGAGAAACAGAGTGTGGAAACAGAGTGTGGAAACAGAGTGTCGACTTCTTCCGTGACGACTTCCGAAAACTTCATCGTTGGCAGAAATGTATTTAATTGGCTGGTGATTATTGGGAAAAGAGAATATTGGTAATTAAAGATCACATTCTAAGAATCATTTCTGTATTTGATTTATCAAAATATTCCCATCCAAACCCAATTATCGAAGGTGGAGCCATTAGTTTCCATTCAACCCTCGTATTTGAGATGTGGTGCTACAGGTGAATATTGAAAATTAGGTGGACAGATAAGGTAAAAAATGAGGAGGTTCTGCACAGAATCGGAGAGGAAAAGAATATATTGAAAACACTAGGAAAAGGAACAGGATGAAAGGACATCTGTTAAGACATCAGGGAATGTCTTCCATGGTACTAGAGGGTGCTGTAGAGGAAAAAAACTGTAGAGAATGACAGAGATTGGAATACGTCCACCAAATAATTGAGAAAGTAGGTTGCAAGTGCTACTCTGAGATGAAGAGGCTGGCACAGGAGAGGAAACGAGGAGGGCTGCATCAAAGAAGTCACAAGACTGTTAAAGAAAACACTTGGACGTGCAGAACGAGAGTTCCAGATTGCCTCAGTCTGCTCTAAAAGTGAAGTCCTTGTCTCTACTTCTAGAGCTCACCTCTCCTGAGCGTGGATTACTCAGAGTCTCCCCTGGAAAAACTTTCGCCAACAACGAGCACAGAGCTTCTAGCTTTATGCTAGAAAATAGTATAATTTTTAGTGGTTAAATTCTCCCACTATGGACTGCATGAAAACCGTCTTCTAATCTTCCGTTTTCCCACTCGCACTTTTTGAGAACACCCAAGCTGTAGCTTTCACGACGGTGGGATGGTTTTATTAATTTATTTATTTTTCCCTCACTCCACTTGCCTACTAAGAACTCTGGAGCTAGCGCCCAGTAACACGGCGCATTATCATCTGTAAAAATTCCATCGTTGTTTGGGAACATGAAGTCCAGGAATGTCTGCATATGGTCTCAGAGTAGCCAAATATAACCATTTCCAGTCAGTGACCTGTTCGGTTGGGCCAGAGAATCCAATCTATTCCATGTAAAATACCATTATAGAGTCACCACCAGCTTGTACAGTGTCTTGCTGACGTCTTGGGTCCTTGGCTTCGTAGGATCTGTGCCACGTTCGAACCCACCATCGGCTCTTACCAACTGAAATCGAGACTCATCTGCGCAGGGCACGGTATCACAGTCATGTAGGGTCCAACCGTAATGGTCAAGAGCCCACAGACGTTGCAGGCGATGGCGTGCTGTTAGCAAAAGTGTGGTGTCACCGCCAGACACCACACTTGCTAGGTGGTAGCTTAAATCGGCCGCTGTCCATTTAGTACATGTCGGACCCGCGTGTCGCCACTGTGTGATCGCAGACCGAGCGCCACCACAAGGCAGGTCTCGAGATACGGACTAGCACTCGCCCCAGTTGTACGACGACTTTGCTAGCGACTACACTGACGAAACCTTTCTCTCATTTGCTGAGAGACAGTTAGAATAGCCTTCAGCTAAGTCCATGACTACGACCTAGCAAGGCGCCATTAACCGTATCTGAAGATAGTCTTATTTGTATTATCAAGAGCGATGTACCACAAGGATAATTAAAAGTTAAGTATTCGAGGAGCTGCATACTTTTCTTATTAGCATTCACTACTTATCCTGTTCCAGAATTCACGCCCGTCTGCGTTAGATAGCGTGCATTTAGGCCGCCTCTATCTACAAGGTGTTGGCACATTTACCAACACATCATTGGCGACGAGGCAACGGAAAGGGTTTTGTTCTTTCTAATTGCTTACATTTACTTGTGTCATGGCTTCGCCACAATCTCCAGATGAACTGTCCGAATTTTATCGCTTGCAGAATCAGCAGACGCAGGCGTTATTGGATGCCCTTGGACAGCTCGTCCAGGGTCAACGTGCCATTCAAACCGATGCGGCCGCCGCCGCTTCACCGCTCCCACAGCCACAACGTGCAGTTGCACCGCCGTTTCGCAGTTTTGACCCACACGACGAGACATGGACTGAATGGTCACGCCAGTTTGGATTTCATCTCGCCGCCTACAGAATTCAAGGTAACGAGCGGCAGCCTCACTTGTTGTCTTGTGTCGACGTGCAAACGTACCGTGTGATAGTGAAATTGTTTCCCCGACGCGACGTAGCAACTCTGTCCTACGAGGAAATTTTGTCGGCATTGGACGCCTATTTCAAAGAAACAGTAAATCTCGTTGCAAAAAGGTATACGTTCTTTCGTACAAAGCGTACGGCCGGTCAAACTAATCGAGAGTGGGTTGCAACTTTGCAAGGCCTTACTAGGGATTGTGCGTTTGAATGTGACTGTGGCCTTCCCTATTCACATACTATGGTACGTGATGCAATTGCACAGAACGTTTCTGATGTTCGCATACGGGAACAGATATTGAAACTAGTTAATCCCTCCCTTCAACAAGTGATAGACATATTGGATAGGCAAGACACGCTTGACTGTGCTCAGGAATCTTTTGAAACTTCGCCAGCAGTGTGTAACATTAACCGGCCGGCCAGGCACGCTGCGCGGCCCGGTAACTGCCCTCGCGCATGTCTGCGCAGCTGCCGCCACGCTCTACACCAGGTGTGCCGCGCCAGCACACAACTGCAGTGAAATCATGCCCGTGGTGTGCAACTAGACATTCGCATGACAATTGCCCGTCACGCCAAGCTATTTGCTTTTTCTGTAATAAGAAAGGACATGTTCAAAGTGTTTGCCAGAAAAAGCTCAGATCAGACACTCTTAATCATTCCAGGCCCTTTGCTTCGCGCCGGAATCGGACCAAGGACGCTCAGACTCGTGAACCTTCCCCCATGGACATTCATGTAGTTAATTCCACTTCGTCCAGTGCCACTTTCTCTAACAGTGACTGTGTTCGTCCCTCAAAAAGTGTGCGTCGACGTCGCCGGAAATCACGTCAAGTCGCAAGTGATGCTGTACCTGTATCAGTTCAAATTGCACGAGACAGTCGCTCTTGTCGTCAGCAGGACAATAAACTTTTTGTAGATTTGGACTTTAATGGCAAGATCATACCATTCCAGCACGTGCCGCAAACGTTCAGTTAAAAAGTTATTCAGGACAGCAGATCCCGGTGTTAGGACAGTGCACTCTTCTTGCAACATACAAGGGACAAACAAAACTTGTGTCATTTTACGTTCTTCGTTCTTCTATTGCAGTGAACTTGTTTGGTTTAGATTTATTTCAGTCGTTTAACATGTCTATAGTAAATCAGGTCCTATCAGCGACTCAGACTGTGCCTTCAGACAGTGTTGCTCGGTTATGTGAAGAATTTACAGACATTTTTGCACCGGGCCTAGGTTGTGCTAAAAACTATGAAGCACATTTGGAACTGAAAGTAAACGCGCAACCGAAATTTTTCCGAGCGCTCAATGTTCCCAACGCATTGCGTGATGAGGTCGCAAGAACATTAAACGATTTAGCATCACACGGTGTGAGTGAATGTGCGCAATGCGTCTTCTCTTTCAGCTCCGCTTCATAGCTTACGCCGTAAGGGTGTTCCGTTCGTCTGGACGACGGAATGCGAACGCGCCTTTCGCCAGTTGAAATCGGCGTTGCTTTCTAATGCTTGCCTTACGCCATTCGATCCCCAGAAACCCCTTTTGTTGATGGTAGAGGCATCGGATTTCGGGATCGGTGCTGTGCTTGCGCACAAAGTTGGCTCGCATGATCGCCCTATTGCCTTTGCGTCAAAATTGCTCTCGTCTGCGCTAAGAAATTACTCACAGATAGAGAAAGAAGCTTTGGCTCTCGTCTTTGGTGTTACAAAGTTCCATGATTTCTTGTATGGTCGTCACTTTACCATCATAACAGACCAGAAACCTTTGACATCGCTTTTTCATCCGAACAAGCCTGTACCTCCGCGTACAGCGCAGAAATTCATTCGCTGGTCGATTTTCCTCTCGCAGTACCGCTACGATATCTTGTATCGGTCCACTGCTAAGCACGGAAACGCCGATGCGTTGTCCCGTTTGCCTGTTGTGGACGATAAAGCATTCGATTCTTCCGAACTTGCTTGCATGTTCATTGATTCGGAAACCGATGAAGTGGTCGAATCGTTTCCGATTGATTTTCGTCGTGTAGCTACAGCCACAGCTGCTGACCCTGTCCTTGCTACCGTTTTGCGTTTTGTTGCTACGCAATGGCCTTTGTCAAAGTCTCGGATCGAGGATCCGTTGGTTCGCCGATTTTTTGCTCACAAGGAGAGACTTTTTGTTCGACGTGGTGTTTTGTTGTTGCGTTCTGATAATGATCAGTCCAGAGTCGTGGTCCCACGTTCATTACAGTCCTCTGTTTTACGGCTTCTCCACCAAGGACATTGGGGTATAGTGCGAACGAAACAACTTGCTCGTCAGCACTGTACTTGGTTCGGAATCGATGCTGCGATTATGAATATGTGTTCTTCTTGCATGGCGTGTGCCGAACAACAATCCGCACCGCCGCGGAAAGTCTTTGCATGGCCAAAAGCCACTTCCCCTTGGCAACGCTTGCACATCGATTTTTCTGGTCCATTCTGGAATGCTCGATGGTTGGTTCTGGTAGATGCCTTCAGTAATTTTCCTTTTGTTGTCCGTATGTCTTCCACGACGTCCTCCGCCACCGTCCAAGCGTTGTCTGCTATCTTTTGCATTGAAGGTCTTCTGCAGACTATTGTTTCCGACAATGGCCCACAATTCATGTCCGCAGAATTTCAGTCATTCTGCCAGGCCAATGGTATTCAACATCTGACATCCGCGCCGTTTTCGCCTCAGTCAAACGGTGCCGCTGAACGATTGGTTCGGACTTTCAAGTCACAGATGTTGAAGTTGAAAGAGTCGCATTCTCGGGAGGACGCGTTGTTGCTCTTTTTGTCATCGTATCGCTCTCAGCCCCGAGATGGTCGCTTGCCGGCTGAGTTGCTCCACGGTCGTCCTCATCGAACCTTGATGTCTTTGCTGCATCCGCCGCATCAGGTTCCTGTGCAGCGGCAGACTCCTGCTTTTGCTCCAGGCGACGTTGTATTCTATCGCAACTATCGCGGTTCACGGCGTTGGCTCGCAGGGCGCATTCTTCGCTGCCTCGGCCGCGCGATGTATTTGGTTTTGGGGGCCTCTGGTGAGGTGCGTCGGCATCTCAATCAGCTGCGCCTCTGTCGTCGCCCGGGTTCTGCCGCTCCCCGTCTGCTTTCAGCGACGGTGCCGTCCGGTCAGCGCCCTGGGGACCCATCTACTGGCTCGCCTCATCCCCAGGTGTTACCGACGATGCCTTCCACTTTGCCCCATGGCGACGCGCCGCCGCAGCCGCCGCAGCAGCCGCCGCCGCCGCCTGTTCTCCCGCCGGCGCAGCCCGCATTCGACGCTTCGCTGCAGCCGCCAAGCGCCTCCCTGGGTCACGCGCCGCCGATCGCTTCCCGTGACCAGCTGTCCTCCGCCATGGACCTCTTGCCCGCTCCGGACCACATGATGTCATCGTGCGTCGGGTACCCCGACGCAATGGAGGTCGACCCTTCGGCCCCTCCTGTCTCTTTACGGGCCCATACACCGCATGTTGACGTGCACCCTGGACTAGGTTTTCAGGCGTTTCCTAGCTCCCCTCGGACCGAATGGCCGGGTGCGGGTGGCACAGCCTCGCCTGTTGTTAGGCAACCCACCTCATCGCATACGTCAACATGGGGTCCTCCCCACGGCGGGCGGAACCCTTATAACACGACCGTTCGGCGATTTGCGGGGGAGGAATGTGGTGTCACCGCCAGACACCACACTTGCTAGCTTAAATCGGCTGCGGTCCATTTAGTACATGTCGGACCCGCGTGTCGCCACTGTGTGATCGCAGACCGAGCGCCACCACAAGGCAGGTCTCGAGATGCGGACTAGCACTCGCCCCAGTTGTACGACGACTTTGCTAGCGACTACACTGACGAAGCCTTTCTCTCATTTGCTGAGAGACAGTTAGAATAGCCTTCAGCTAAGTCCATGACTACGACCTAGCAAGGCGCCATTAACCGTATCTGAAGATAGTCTTATTTGTATTATCAAGAGCGATGTACCACAAGGATAATTAAAAGTTAAGTATTCGAGGAGCTGCATACTTTTCTTGCATACCATCCACTACTTATCCTGTTCCAGAATTCACGCCCATCTGCGCTAGATAGCGTGCATTTAGGCCGCCTCTATCTACAAGGTGTTGGCACATTTACCAACACAACAAAAGGCACTCACTTCGACTGTCTATTTCCATACCCCATTAACGCCAAATTCCACTGCAGTGTCCTGTGGACACGTTCGTCATACGTCCCACATTGATATCTGCGGTTATTTCATAGTGTTGCCGGTCTGTTAGCACTGACAACTGTAAGCAAACGCCGCTGCCTATTCAAGAGTGGTCATATCTATGGGCAAGATGGGGGGCGGGAGGGGTGGGTGGGATCGCAGTCCTCCCCTACCTCACACAGAAAGGAAAAAATATAGAGCATTTAAGTGTGTTTCTTTCAAGAAAATACTTGAAAAGTCAGTATTACAAAGGTTTTTAACATGGCTGGATCTGAAAATTCTTTGTGGCTACTTACGTGTCATCATTCGCCTTCCAAAATATTAAAAATACACCACACCCCCAGGTTTAGGCCCGCCCCTACAAACAATCGGATGTGCGCCCTTCTACAGCGCGATTTTATTTCTAAATGCATCCCCATCGAATTAGAAAGGAGTTACCAGGCAATGTCTTACTGTGCTTAGCGAGCAGCAAAGTCTAAAATGCGAAGCGTGCAACCCATTCCGGATGTTCAGATTTTCGTTCTTGCACTAGTTTTTCGTTTAATAATTCATCAATAGCGAGTTTTAAATCGAAAATTCGTTCCAGGTATGCCCCTTGACTGTGCAGTAATATATGAAGTCTCCATACCCTTTGTTCAGTTCCAATGAAAATTGTTGCTAGTGACAATGGAATTGTGTGCGACTTCAGAAATTTTGCTATTCGCACCACTAATTTCTTCACGTGCTCCATGTCTGCAAATTTAGCTCAAAGTGCTTCTTGTGAACAGAAGAATGAATCCCGTCTGCTGATCGTTGTAATTTTTTGCTCTTTCATTGTCGACTGACCAGTTAAAATTCTTTCTGAATTGTGTTATAATGTCAGTTCACAGCAAATGTGCAGTACCTGTCGCTTACGCGAATTGAGAATTCTCGCCCCTCACATCTGTCATTTCCATTCATTTGAAAGGTTTGCCACGGTAGACCGCCGAGCTGCCTCCTTTTGTGCAGGTAGCCTCTGGGTCGGTGAACGTTCTCCATACCATGAACAAATAGCGAAGAGTAAACAGCGCTTACACCACGATTCTGCCGAACTCAGAGACTGGTGCCAACTGAGAAAAGCCCCGCCGCAATGTTAAACGAAATGTCGCGCAGCTGCGGGCAGTTCCGAGAACGACCGAACAAAGCCGAGTGACAGGCTGTGCCTTGGCCTGCACGAGGTCCTCACACGCTGCACGCGTGAAGTTTGGCACGCCGTGGCGGGCCCTGTAGTAAACGTATCACAAGCGAGGGAAAACGTTTTCGAACTGTCTCTACTGCGCATGCGCAGTATCGTGATAGTTTCGCTCGTCACAAGCCTTTGAAATTACAATGAAATGAATACCCCTAGCTGTATACAAGCTTTGATACAAGTCAAACGGGGGCAGTTGAAAATGTGTCCCCGACCGTGACTCGAACCCGGGATCTCCTACTTACATGGCAGACGCTCTATCCATCTGAGCCCTGTGACTGCAGGGACTTATCTCTGGCACGCCTCCCGCACTACCAGCATTCCCAACTTATTGTCCCGCACTATATTCATAGTGCCCCTGTCCATTATACTCATTACTCGCGGCGCGTTGCCGATTCCCGTAGGAGTTCGGGCACTGCTTGTGCATCCGCACAGAAGAAGATGGTCAAATGCCTGTTTATATATATATATATATATATATATTGCTAAGCATGGAAAAAAAAGATGCCGGTGCCCTGTTTCATTATTTAAATCAAAAACATTTGAGCAACGAAAAGAGAGCAAAGCTGTCAACCAGCGCTACAGGTGATCAGACAACGAAACACAGTAAATGTGCGTTCGCGTAAACGCAAAGCCTTGTACACGTATAAAAATGGTATCTGTTCTTTCGGACACGTCGGAAAGAACAGATACCATTTTTATACGTGTACAAGGCTTTGAGTTTACGCGAACGCACATTTGCTGTGTTTCGTTGTCTGATCACCTGTAGCGCTGGTTGACAGCTTTGCTCTCTTTTCGTTGCTCAAATGTTTTTGATTTAAATAATGAAACAGGGCACTGGCATCTTTTTTTTTTCCCATGCTTAGCAATACACGTTTCGAGACTTTATTCTCATTGACAAGCACAAATATTTACATAAGTATATTGTGTGTTTTTTGAGCGTGAGTCGCGCCTCCGTTGCAGTGTACTGTGTCGTCTTTTTGAAGTTGTAAAGTGCCTCCTATATTACGCAGAAAGGAAACACACATAGCGCGAAATTTCACAAACAGTATGAGTGATGATTTGCGTGTGTGTGGCTTTCTGGATAATGGAGGAGGCACAGTATGTTGCAACCTCAAAAAGACGACTACAGTGCTAGACAGACAGCACAACACACGAAGCAGTAATGTAAATATTTGATCACAACAAGAAGAAATTCTCGTAACGCGACATTCTAAGTATCAAAAGTACATAAGCGATGCAGTGTTTCATTATTTAAAGCCGGCCGCTGTGGCTGGGCGGTTCTAGACGCTTCAGTCCGGAACCGCGCTGCTGCTACGGTCGCAGGTGCGAATTATGCCTCGGGCATGAATGTCTGTGATGTCCTTGGGTTAGTTAGGTTTAAGTAGTTCTACGTCTAGGGGACTGATGACCTCAGATGTTAAGTCACATAGTGCTTAGAGCCATTTTAACCGTTTCATTGTTTAAAGAGTGGATAACACATGCAGGCATTCCGAAATGTCGGTTATTATGGTGAATGAAATTGAGTCAAACGTCTCTGCTTCCCATTTGCGATCGGGGTTTTTGGAGAAGCAGTGATACGAAATGTTAGCTAAAGAATTTTGTAATTATTCCTGTTACCACTTTTGTCATCAACATCCTGCCTTCTTTTACATAGTTTGAGTGTATGCATACGGCGACAAATTTGATAAGTTTGTCTACTGATTTTGCTAACCCACATTCTGTTGCTAATTGACAATACATTGCAGATAAACAGTACCAATCTTAATAAACTACAATGCAGTAAATGCCTTAACATTGCAAATGGTGAAGATTATCTAATTTGAAGAAAAATTATCGCTGGTTTAGTTGTTTGGGAGGGACTGCAATGAGTCCACTGCAGCTTAATTTCACGAAGTGTAACAGCGTGGCATGTTTATTTCTGTCTATGCAGTCTCCGCTCTAAACTGGACCAAGATGTATGCTATATATATGTATGCTATATGTATGCTATATATAGCAAAGACGACACACCCACCACGTAGCACGCAGTATCAGTGCCCGTACTGCCCTTGTGTAGAATGGGGAAGGCACGCGATCTGTCTGAGTTTGACCGAGGGCAGACTGTTATGGCCCCGGAGTCTCGACACGAGCTTTTCGGGAACTGCACGACTTGTTCGGTGTTCGTGAAGTGCTGTGGTGAGTTTCTCCAACACGTGGCGAAACAAAAGTGAAACTGTGTCCAGACGTCGTGGGGTTGGGCGGCCACATCTCATTACAGATGAAACTTCCTGGCAGATTAAAACTGTGTGCCAGACCGAGACTCGAACTCAGGACCTTTGCCTTTCGCGGGTCCCGTCCTCACAGCTGTACTTCTGCCAGTACCTTGCCAGGTCCCGAGTTCGACTCTCGTTCCGGTTGGTTGGTTGGTTTGTGGGATTAAAGGGACCAGACTGCTATGGTCATCGGTCCCTCTCGTTCCGGCACACAGTTATAAGCTTCCAGGAAGTTCCACATCAGCGCACACTCCGCTGCAGAGTGAAAATCTCATTCTAGAAACATCCCCCGGGCTGTGGCTAAGCCATGTCTCTGCAATATCCTTTCTTTCAGGAGTGTTAGTTCTGTAAGGTTCGCAGGAGAGCTTCTGTGAAGTTTGGAAGGTAGGACACGAGGTACTGGCAGAAGTAAAGCTGTGAGGACGGGGCGTGAGTCGTGCTTGGGTAGCTCAATTGGTAGAGCACTTGCCCGGGAAAGGCATGGGTGCCGAGTTCGAGTCTCGGTCCGGCACACAGTTTTCATTTGCCGGGAAGTTTCATATCAGCGCACACTCCGCTGCAGAGTGAAAATCTCGTTCTGGTCTCATTACAGATGTTGGACGTCGTACGCTGGGCAGACTGGTAGAACAGGAGAGACGGCGAAATGTGGCGGAACTAACATCAGACTATAATGCTGGGCAGAGTGCATCACACCATACAGTTCACGGAACGCCCCTAACGACTGGCGTCCACGGCCGGCAACCCATGCATGTGCCGATGTCGACACCATAACATCGGCAACTACGACAGTAATGGGCACGTGACCATCGGCACTGGACGTTAGCGCAGTGGCACAGAGTTCACGCTAATCCTCCAGCGGGCGCGCCCGTCTGTAAAGTGCGCCAACCCAAAAACAAAATGATTTTGTGCGGTTCCATTTTTGTTTCACAACTGCAGACCTATACCTATTCCTTCAGCATCGCTTCAGGTAACACAGCGATAAATGATATCGTCGTACGTCCAAGTGAGCAGCCTACTATAAAATACAAAGCGAGCTAGACGAGAAAAAATTTACGATCAGTTCAAAAAAATGACCCCAGTTAGGAACTAGCAACATAATCCCACACTGACGCAGTTGTCTACGAGATAATTAGTGATCGAATAAGCAGCTGACCGAGATCTGATGCAACAGCACCGCTTAATCCTGAACAGCTACAAATCATCCTTGCAACACTTCACACGATTCCGTTTTTGGTCAAGCGTGAGCAATCGCGGAACCCATCGTGCGGATAGCTTTCTCATGTCCAAATGTTTACGCACAATATTATGTACCCACTCATTCGAGATGCCCACAGCACTAGCAATCTCACACACCTTAACTCTTCTGTCATCCATCACCATATCATGGATTTTATCAATGATTTCTGGAGTCGTAACCTCCACACGGCGTCCAGAATGTTCAGCATCACTTGTGCCCATATGGCCACACCGAAAATTTTGAAACCACTTATAAACTGTTCCGATGGAAGGTGCAGAGTCACCGCAATGTTTATCAAGCTTCTCTTTAGTCTCCAGAGGCTTTTTGCCTTTCATAAATTAATGTTTAATCACCACACGAAATTCTTTTTCGTTCATTTTTTGACAGTCACTCGACTTCCTTGATTCACACGAATGCCAAACACAAAGAAATAGACCAATATGGCTGAAACTTGGTATGCGTTCTTTCCAAAGATGCTACTAACTAACCATGACCTCGATACTTGCCAATGGTGCCATCTCTCGGACTTTTCACGGACTTTTCAAACGCCCCTCGTACTTCTTGTTAATGTGTATGCTCCTACCGGATCCAGCGGGAAACGAGCAAGGAGCAACCCGCTCCGGACTCAAATTAACGGATTCTCGACTGCACGTAATTTTGCGTATTGATTCAAGAAGATCAAGTCACGAATTGCAGAGAGCTTTTGTTGTAACTAACGGACTAGCTGTGATAGATACTTGGTGCCTTCTTCGTCCTCACACCCGAGGATACGCGTTCGTCTCCAGTAATTCGGCAGGCAGACTAGACTGGCTATGTGTAGCAAAAAGCTGTATCCATAATGTGGCCCCTTAACTTCCGGATCGCTGCGCACTTCATATAACAGCGCATCGCACTAAACAAAAAAACATTCCTGGGAAAGGGCGTACGGTAGCTAAACATGTCACTTTGGAGGACGTGGAACTGAAACAAGACATCATTGTTTGCACATGGCACGATACCTTTGGACGCGATTCCAGATATGCAACACGCATCATGTGGTGGCTACAGTTTGTAAAACTACAGATAAAAAATACACCTTACGACATGGCCACATGAAATCGTACTGGCGAAAACGCACCTTGGAATATCACTTCTTATGCCTTCGCGAATTGTATGACGAGCCCATGGGAGTAGTAGTAAATAGCTCTAGAATAAAACACACTAAAGCAAGAATCCCAGCGCTGGTATGACAATCTCTAGAGCGGAAAAAAGTTCGAGCGCGTTCTCCTATTAAAACTGACGCAAAGGAATACATCCGTACACCACATGATTCAGGAGGCCAAAGAGGTTAACATGCTCTCAACGATGAAACAGGGGCACGAATACGAGCAACAAGTAGCAGTAAAAAAACGGCGTGATGCAATATTATACCGACTTTTACGCCGAGTCGGGAACTGATTCGACGGCAAATGATCCGCTTTTATTCTACATTCAATCCACGGTCAGTCCAACTGACAACGCCGACCTTGTTAGCCAACAATAACGATGAGGGAATACTTACCATAATCAAAGATTCGCCTACAGAGAAATCCTAGTTTAGATGGCCTACCCATAGAATTTTATGCCTGCTTTTGGAAGTTCATAGGACCGGACTTCACAAAAGTATGCAATGACTTACTGAGAGACGTGCAGATGCCATCTGAGTTTACGGAAGGACTGACTGTGCTGATCCCCAGAAAAACACGGAGCACTAAGCTGAAGGATTTTCGACCACTAACTCTAATTTCCGGCTGTAGAATCTTCACCCGACTCGTAAATAGAATGAAGCTGGTACTGCCGAAGGTAATCGGTCCTTATTAAATTCCAAGGAGATGCATAATGCGAATATAGGGATATTATAAATTTGTCGCGGTTATGTAAATGCGACATTGGTCTCACGTTTTTAGACTTTGATAAGGTATATGACCGCATCAGCCACCACTTTCTACTAACCGTAAAGCAACGGATGGGGTTCAGTGCTCATTTTATTCAGATTATACGCAAATGTTGTAAGTGGGCTGCTTCTATGTTCGCAGCGCTATGTAGCGCTTTGCATTGAATCTCTGACTGCGCTTTCTTTGTAAGAGACTCTGTGGCTGGTTGGACTCGTTGGAAGTTAGCAGTGATGGAAGTACTGTTGGGCAGTTGGAGGTGAACAGCCAGCAGTGATGGATGTTAGATGTGAGAAGTTAGCATTGATGGAGGGTAGAGGTCTGAAGTGTTAGCGTAGGCTAACGATCTGTACATGTTCGATTTGGAGACTGAATACGAGGTGTGGCTAGAAAAAAACCGAATGCAATAAGGCTGAAAGTCGCGTGGCCTGTCACGTGACTCTCGCTCCGCCTACTGCTCGAGTTTCATCTGCCTCCTGCACTCAGTCTGCCCGTGGCGTCTGTTTTAAGTAGTTGACGTTTTGTCTGTGCGTCGGAAAATGTTGAGTGTACAGAAAGAACAGCGTGTTAACATCAAATTTTGTTTCAAACTAGGAAAATCTGCAAGTGAAACGTTTGTAATGTTACAACAAGTGTACAGCGATGATTGTTTATCGCGAACACAAGTGTTTGAGTGGTTTAAACGATTTAAAGATGGCCGCGAAGACACCAGTGATGACACCCGCACTGGCAGACCATTGTCAGCAAAAACTGATGCAAATATTGAAAAAATCGGTAAACTTGTTCGACAAGATCGCCGTTTAACAATCAGAGCAGTGTCTGAGTTAACAGGAGTTGACAAGGAAAGTGTTAGGCGGATTCTTCATGAAAGTTTCAACATGAACAAAGTGTGTTCAAAAATGGTTCCAAAGTGTCTCACAATCGAACAGAAGGAACGCCGAAGAATGATTTGTTCTGACATCCTGGAAAACATTGAAAGTGATCCCACCTTCTTACAAAATGTTATTACTTGCGATGAATCGTGGTTTTTTACTTACGATCCCGAAACTAAACGCCAATCGATGCATTGGAAAACTCCTGGTTCTCCACGACAAAAAAAAGCACGAATGTCAAAATCGAAATTCAAGGCAATGATTATTGTTTTTTTTGACATCAAAGGGATTGTGCACATTGATTGGGTACCAGAGGGACAAACAGTGAATCAGCATTACTACATTAGCGTCCTGGCTACCCTACGTGAGCGAGTACGGAGAAAACGGAACGATTTGTGGAGAAAAAAGTTATGGATCCTTCACCAAGACAATGCCCCAGCTCACAGTGCGTTGTCAGTGAAGACGTTTTTGGCAAAACACAACATTCCCATCTTAGATCATCCACCCTATTCACCTGATTTGGCCCCCTGTGACTTTTTTCTTTTCCCTAAAGTCAAGTCAGCTTTGAAAGGAACTAGATTTGAGACTGTTGAAGCAGTAAAAGAAAAAGCGACGGAAGTAATGTATGGACTTACCGAAAATGATCTGCAGCATTGCTATGAACAGTGGAAAATTCGTATGGAGCGGTGTAGAGACCGAGGAGGAGAGTACATTGAAGGAGATAACACGAAATTGTAAATAATTGTAAATAAATGTTTTTTCCAGCATCAGTCCGGTTTTTTTCTAGCCGCACCTCGTATTATTTATGACTATATACCTTTGTACTAGATTTCAATGACGATTTTTATTCGTGTTTGAACTGGATGTCACATTATTAAGGTAAAAAAATACATTATTTTGTTTGCAACAAAATCTTTCCTTTGCTAACCACTTGCCTAAAAGTAGTTAGTGGTTTTAGCAGTTAGAATCTTTTATTTAGCTGGCAGTATTGACGCTCGCTGTATTGCAGTAGTTCGCGTAATGAAAATTTTTGTAAGTGCTTAATGAAATTTATAGGTTATTGTTAAGATTTATTTTTAGTAAGGGCCATTCTTTTGAATTAATTATTTGAAATCAGGTTGTAATTTTTTTGAACAGTCAGATTGCGTTGCGCTAGAATATTGTGGGTCAATGTTGACATGATAAGAAAAAGTAAAGAGAAAGTAGGCTCAGTAGGTTCAGATTTACTCAGCTGTTACAGAATCAAATAATATAGAAGTTTCATCTTCTCAGTCATTCTGCAATTTAAGTACAGACACACTCATTTAAATAAAGAAGTTTCAATGTATAGTCGGAGTTTCCTCTCAAATCAAAATTAATCGCCAACTAAGTTCACCAGTCCCGATTAAGAAATCAGTTGGACAAGGCTACCCCCTTTTTACGACAGTGTACGCAATCGCCGTAGAACCTTTACTGTTAAACCTGCATCACAGGTTGTTTGGTACAAAAACAATGTGTCACGCTTATGCTGACGGTATCAGTGTAATAGTTAACACGTAATCAGAAACTGAAATCGTTCAACAAATAATCCATGCTTACGTCTCTTCTTCTGGAGCCAAGTTCAATAAACTCAAATCGAAGATTTTACCCGTCGGACCACTTATGGAGAATATTCACACAACATGGCTACTAAGGACAGAGAAGAAGAAACAGTTAGTTATGATTTTGATGTCCAATCCACCAGCGATTACAGTTGCCAACTGGAACCACAAACCCAGTATATTCAGGGCTACTTTCCGTGAACACGAAACTAGGGCATTAAATCAGATAGAGAGAGCTCTGTTGATTAACGGCTGTGCCCTGAGCAAAATATATCACGTCACAGCACTGTTACCAGTACCCAAGGATACAGCGCACAAGATTTTAGCTGCAGCGTATTGGTTCATCTGGAACGCAAATATCTTTAAAGATACCATGCCAAACATAGTACTAACAAGTCCATCTGGTGGTTTAGGCGTCTCACACGCACAGAAACAATGCACTGCAATATATGTATATCAACCGTATCCACAAAATACTGCAAACACTCCATCCGATACAAACGTTATTTAACACGTTAGCCCCAACGAGCAACCAGGCTCCAGTCGATGTTGGTCGCATCAACGCTCAACTCGACCACGTCCGAACTTACTACCTGGAAATGAGCCATAGTCAAGATGTAATGCACAGCAGGTTAACATCAGAAGGACATATTGCCACCTCACGAGACTCCATAAGCCACACCCCGTGGAAGCGAAATATCCAGCGGTCAACTGGAAAAACGTCTGTAAAATTATTAATAATCCCACCCCCACTCCAAAATAGTGTCCACATGGTATGACATTGTAAACGAGAAGGTGAAGAACTGCACAAGATTAAACTGGCCGTACTGTGATCGTTGCCATACTGTGGACACCTTGGCACACACCCTAACCTACCGAGAGAAATTCCATATATGGAACTGCACTAGAAAAATCTCGCCACAGTTACTTGGATTACTGAATCTGCTATAACACTTGAAGAAGTACTTCAACCAGTCTGGTATTTCTTTCCTGAAACAAAGAAAGTAGCTATACTTGAATTATCGGCCAGCTCGCATGTTTTGCAGTTATGACTAAATATGCGAGTATAGATGAGAATATGCAGTATATAATGGAAGAGCACCATAATCTTACAAAGCGTCCGAAATACAAAGGTTCTTTTCAAGATTATTTACTTCACACTTTGCCACAAACAAGCGGTAAATTATGGTTGGCGCACAACACATAAGCGGTTCGCTAAGAGTTTTGTATCATTTTAATTAAGTTGGCACAAAAATGTGTTTTTTTGCTAGGCCAAGTCATGATGCCCAGGAAAACTAATTTTGGCAGAAGCCACATCATGGGGGCAAAAAATTAGAACAACATTTCCAAGAAGCGTTTCATTTATTCTGTTTATTCTTTTTTCACGGATATTGGACTCTTTGTTACGAAAAGAAGATATATTTAGTTTCTGTTTCAAATTAAGGTCGAAGGATTTAGCCTAAAAATGTGTTTAGCGTGCAACCTACGTAGGCAGTGCATCGCTGAATCAAGTCCCGCTCATGCTTTTTTGTGTTACTTTATATCGACACTAGTCATGTTATTTCATACGTATTGCATACGAGATGCAAGGGAGATGTAATGAAAGGACACATAAAAAAATGGCTTAGTTGTACTGGCGGTTACTTTCTAATCTGCGGGTAGGCATTTCGAATCCTGTTGCTTCCACAAATTTTAATGGGTGGTAGGAGTGATTAGTTTAGGAGAACAATGAGAATTATTAAATATGCATAATTTTAAAGTATTACGTCCACAACATCGTTTATGCACTATTTTTGCTCTTTGTGTACTGTGATTTATGCTTGGCATTGAAAGAAAACGGCATATATTTTGTGTTTTCGTCGGTATTGCCGTTCTGCCTGCACGTAAATATAGAGAACACAAATTAATCTAATGCTTTTTCACCACGTAAAAAAACGAAATAGTTCCTCTTTCATGCCTTCATCGGCACTAATATCATGTGCCGTGTGACAGAAAAAAGTTTTATATTAGTGTCGGTCTTTTTGATAGAATATAAAATAATGTAAAAATCAAGGGTCTATTGAACGACTGAAAAGAGTGTAATAGACAGCCCAGTTTTTACGTACATTCTGTTCCTCTTTAAAAAAGTGTTTTTCTCTTCTTCGAGGGAGAACAAAACTTTCAGTTGTCGTAAACAATTTCTCCATAATAACTTAATAATTCAGCCCCGTGTCCAGTTTCCGTCCTCCTCTGCCACCATATTTATCCGCCGAAGGTACCAGGTGAAACTATTATTCTGTGACAACTCTTCCCATGCGTCATGATTTGCTTCGGACAGCTCTGTCTTGGTCATCGGTGCTGGTCTTTCACAACTAATAATTTTTTTTTATCTCTGCCCATATGTGCACTTAGGGATTGAGGTCATCACCTTTGGGGGGACAGTCCAACAGCTTAAAGTCTCCGTCATTTGAATCCAGTGTTTTACACAGTTCGCCGTATGGACAGGAAAACGGTCATGTTGGAAGATTATTCTGCCGCCCGAAAATCTCTGACGAATAGAAGGAAACATTACGTTCCCCAGTATTTCGCAGTGGTAATGACTCAATAAAGGACTGTCTAGTTGCCACAAAACCATCTGGGCCACAGTTTCACAAAATGACCAACCTTCATCAAATGTTTCCTTCAAACACACATGTAACAGCAGCAGAATGAAGAGGTTAATACCGATAATGAAAGTAATAATTGAAGTACTTGGTGATTTCATATTCTTCAACGGTATTAGGCGATCTAAGAAATTTTTTGAAATAGTGAAAATTTCGAAATGGCTTCCAATCGAGGCTGTGATAGGTAAAAGCATATTTACATCCCGCTAATATGATACTCGCACAATTTTCGTGTCAGAAGCTGGCTGATAATTTACCATTTAAGAGAGAACTGAAGTTTTTCACCGTGTCTAATTTGTAAGCTAAGCGCATGATATGTCACAACACAATCATGCACGTAGCAAATGTGGGCTTCACTGGTGCTGTGGATTGACCCAAGTTACTTCATTGTGAGATGTATCAGGTGTGAGTTCGATTACCACTTTCGACATCTCTTTTAAACGAACCCGAACAGATCTCCTTCACATCTAGTAATGCCAAGTGAAGAACGTCACGTTGCAACGTACTTTAGAATCCGCATTATAAATGTCATATCCCTTTGCTACCAAATGGGGGCAGAGCCTGTTTAGGTTGGGCCATAGCAGAGGTGGAATCCGTGACAAACAGAAACTCTGTCGCTAGTAATCTTCCTTACTCTAGAAAGTTTATTTTATTTAATGATCCAATGGCCATTTAAGGTTACAGAGCTCATATTTTAATTGAACTTGAGATGTTGAAAAAATTTTGTTGGACTGGGATTCGAATTCGTATCTCCTCTTTTGTGGTATCTGACCTACACGGAAGGACATACTTGGGTCACTCCGTTGTTTTCTCCATCATGGCTCGTCTCCACAAAATTGTCTCTTCATGTGTTGTGCCATTATTTCTAGTCAAACACGTAAACATCTCATTACTGGTGTACAAACAATTCGTGGATAGAAAACAACGGCTGTAGGTGGCGGTTTCGATTCCCGGTCAGGCAAAAAAATTCAGAGATCTCGCTGCTAGTGAAAAAATTCGACATCTAACATTTGATTTTTCTTAACAAAATTGATCCCAGGTTCGAATCCCCATCACAGAATATTACATCATGGCATTTCGTTTAAAAACGTGCCAACTTTGTCACTTGAAATTACATTAAACGTTTTTCGTGGTTAGTTGACAGGGAAATAACAGTCTTGATAGGATTCCAGGCACAGCAAAAAATTTTCAAGTTCAGATTTCGTAAGAAATATTAGTTAAAGTTTCGATATTTCTCGACTCTTTATGCCTAGTCACCAATGATGAAAGTTGCTATGATCGAGTCTCGGTCAGGTACGAAAACAAAAAAAAGCAAAAGCATATGCAAAAATAATTGCTCAGTCATAAGCACAGAGAACTTATTGTTGATGCGATGTTAGTTCTGATGTTTCCACGGAGGGCTTGCCGCTCTTAAGCGCGTTCCTTTCAATTTGTTAGTTCAACATCCAGTTGATGACAAAGCCGTAGGATGATGTTCTAACCTATGGTATTCTAGCACCAGAAAATCACGTTATTCAGTGGAATACATGATTTCAATCTCTTTCTTCGGTAGTCTAATCTCATTAGTCACTATGTACTGCGATTGCGCTGTCGGGCTGGGCTAGCACTTGGATGGGTGACTCGGTCTGGCGAGCGTTGTTCGCAAGCGGGGTGCACTCAGCCCTTGTGAGACAAACTGAGGAGCTACTTGATCGAGAAGTAGCGGCTCCGGTCTCGTAAACTGACGTACGGCGGGGAGAGCGGTGTGCTGACCACATGCCCCTCCATATCCGCATTCTGTGACGCCTGTGGGTTGAGGACGACACGGCGGCCGATCGGTAACGCTGGATCCGCCAGGGCCTGTAGATGGAGTTTACGTTTACGTTTTTGTGTACTGCGACTAGGTGCCATCTGTTACCAGCTTTTGGAACTATTTCGAAACTACTGTATAAAATTCTCACAGCTTTCACAATAATCATTCCGTTTGCAGCACTCGTCTATCGATCTTAGTTATCGAACTGTTTCATTTTTAAACCAGGGACTCCACTGAACAGCTTGGGAGTTCCAGTCCACCGGATCACTGGGATTTATGGTATGGTTCCCTTCTTAAGAGGCTACGCTTGAGGCTACGCTCGTAACCGCCTCCCAGATATTGCCAACTGGGAATCTCTTTGCCCTTTTTCTTTAGGATTTAGCTGCAAAGAACATACAACAGCAGAATGGAGAGGAACTTGAATGTACGTTACAGTGTGAACTACCTAGTGTGTCACAATTTACTGCAATTTGTAGACTGTAGATGATGATTTAGATGCAAGTATATAAGTGGATTAAGTAAGTTTTGTAAAAGAAAAAATGCTGTCGTAATTGTACAAGTATAATTACCACATGAAATATATGCTGCTGGAGATACGCATTAATAAATTCGTCATTATTGTTGACAGGATACACAGTTGACATTATGGTAGAAATTCCAAGAAAGGTGCTCAGTACGCTTTAATTAAATTTATAAAATACACGCGTGACGTAGTTTTTAGAACGCGTATTTGGGACAACTAACGACAGTGCATAAATTGCATACAGAGATATGCAAATAATAGTAGAGAGGTTTCACTCCAGTGTCAGAATAAATATTTCACTTAAACAGATATGAAGAAACGCTACTTGCTATTATGTCCCTTCGATTTCTGCGTTTCATCTAAAAGGCCGTTCCATCCCTAAAAAATTTAAGACTCATCGATTGTGTCATATATTGTTGTGTTTTATTCCAGATTGTTGATTCTTAATGAAAGCTGTATAATTGATCTTCGGCTACGAATTTTCGTTTCCCTGTAAACGGCAGTGTATTTTCTTCAGCTGTGTTGTTTATCTCCAGCTTTCTACGCTACCGGAATGGGACACGTCTAATACAAAGTCAACATTTATTCTTTTTTGTTTTAATGTAGTGTACAGACAGGTACCTCTAAACTAAAAGAGTAATGCGTCCCACGCTGTAACTGTATCGCATTGTAAGAATTCTGACACAGTGTGACGAGATGTGATTCGCACTTTGGTGATCAATGTTTCCACTGAATAAACCTGATGAGTGATTAACTGTGACCATGGTGGAGTACCAAATATTTAACGTCTCCTGGAGCGCAAATGCCAACACATGTTTGTCAGAGTAAAAGCTTTTGCAATCAGCTACCGCTGGGGAGGGGAGAAATTACTAGTTCACAGTTTCCAGCAAATGCAAACAATCTCGTTGATCGTTGATACGCAAATGTTGGTTTTAGCGTACACTTTCCTCTCCCAATACAATGTTTGATTTATTGGTAACATTAAAAAAAAGTAACTATGATGAGCAGGAAATTTTTATGGAAGAGCGAGAAATTTTGTTAGCCACTACGAATGTTGGTAAGAGCTACTCTTGTGACACTTGTGTTGAAATTTTCAAACAGATGAAAACGTAGTCCTGTGGTAGCAACTATCTTCGTAAATGATGGTGTCGTATTATTCATATCTGTGGATAAAGACGAATATCGTCAATAAAATTCTTCTGGGTTTGAGGCCACATTGCCATCTGTAAAATTTCGACGTTTCGGCGACTGTTGCAAGGCTCCTTCCTCAGTGTGTACCCTGAGGAAGGCGTCTTGCAACAGTCGCCGAAACGTCGGAATTTTATAGATGGCAATGCGGCCTCAAACCCAGAAGAATTTTATTGACTGTCGATTTGTGTGCCAACTACGTGCCACTAAGTGCAAATTTGCACACCACAGAGAAGGTGAACCTTTGAAATCTAAATTTACTTCGCGAAATTCTATTTACGTTATTCAACGTAACGCAAAATTATTTGTTGCATTGTATTTAATGCAAACACTGTCTACCGGCGCCAAACTTTTCTGCTGACTACCAGCAAAGCAGATAACCAAATTCATTGTAACAGACCATTCACAGTAGGAACTGTATAACATATCGATATTACTCGGTTTAGTCATGATATTCATATTCAGTTCCTGCGGTAGTCACTGTGACTCATCCCGACTGCCGAACAATTAAGGTTCGGAAGAATGTTGCATCAGCAATTGTCTCATAGGAAGAATGCTGCAACAGCAGTTTTCTCAATCTCGTTCTTTTTATCACTTGAGGTTAAGACTGAAAAAGCAGTTCTATTTTATAAAAAACGCGCTGCAGGCCACATGCAAACTGCTCCAAAGGAAGTTCATAAGCACGTCGATTTGGATTGCAATTTCAGTTCGCCGCCCATCTCTGTTCAAATTTTGAATGGCCTCTACCGACTTGTTACTATCCAAGCAGTTCATCTCCGGATTCGTTGACATCTACGTACCTTACAAGGAGTATTGGACGTGATTCGTTCGTGAACGAACGGTTCCAAAGGAACAGTTCACTAAAGTGAGGAACCACTTCTAAGGAATGGTTGTTCACGGTCGCGATCGGTCTCGATCCCGGGATTGGTAGTTCGCAGTTCAGTTTGGCCATCTTGTTCGCGCTTCGGTGTCGCTCGGCCAGTTATGTTCTTTTCTGCGCAATCGCTCGTTCCAGTTCAACTTTTTTATAATTATATAACTAATGAAAAAATTAAGTTGTCTGTAACACACATATTTCCCGTCCGGTTAGCCGTGCTGTCTAACGGCCCCCGGCACGAATCCGGCCGGAGGATTAGTGTCGAGGTCCGGTGTGCCGGCCGGTCTGTGGATGATTTTTAAGGCGGTTTTCCATCTGCCTCGGCGAATGCGGGCTGGTTCCCATTATTCCGCCTCAGTTACAATACGTCGGCGATTGCTGCGCAAACACTTTCTCCATGTACCTGTACACCATTATTACTCTACCGCGCAAACATTGGGGTTACACTCGTCCGGTGTGAGATGTTCGCGGGGGGTCCACTGGGGGCCGAACCGCACAATAACCATGGGGTAGGTGTGTGGCGGCGGTGGGGTGAGTGGACTGCTGTAGCCTGTTGTGGGATTGTGTACCACTGATGGCTACTGCGGGAATGAAGCCTCTTCGTCTTTTCTAAGCCCCAGTTCAATACAGTGCTTTACAATACAACACACACATACGTCAGGCAACAAAAAGAAAAATCTACATATCTCTTCGTTTTGATGAACTGTAGAACGCATATTTATCACATGGCAAGTTATTCTTTTGTTTGGCTAATTAAACGGGTAGCTGTTGGTGTTTTTATTTTAAGATTAAGTTTCATCTGCTTGATTTAACGACTACATTTTAAGATAGCTTTTGATATTTTTTGGCCGGCGGGAGTGGCCGTGCGGTTCTGGGCGCTACAGTCTGGAGCCGAGCGACCGCTACGGTCGCAGGTTCGAATCCTGCCTCGGGGAAGGGTTGTGTGTGATGTCCTTAGGTTAGTTAGGTTTAATTAGTTCTAAGTTCTAGGTGACTGATGACCATAGCAGCTAATTCGCATAGTGCTCAGAGCCATTTGAACCATTGATAATTTTTTAATTGTGGTGTCAGGAAATTCGCCTAAAGCTTGCGATTTCCGCCTATCTTCCAAAAATAAAACATGAGGCTTTGGGAGGCTCTAAATTTTCAATTTAGGTTTTTTTGTGTGGTACTCTTAATTTTGTGTCCTTTGCACAAAAAATAAGTTGTCCATGATCACGGCAAATATGACGAGAAAACCACATTTTATTTGAAACACACTTATTCCTCGATAAAGTTTTTTTTGTATTCTTTTCCTGTTTCTCCACCCTGGAACCTTATAGGAATATTCATACACACCTGAAATGTATATGGCTCCTGTTCCATGGTATTTTTCTTGTAAATTATCTATTACAGTGTTTCACGAGCCTGAAGCCCGTATGAGCAAAATAATTTACAACCTTTCTTGATGCAGAACATTGATGGCATCTTCATCATCATGGCATTGTGCAAAATCTGTCTTAAGATACTCGTCACTGAAATAACATCTGTTTAAAGATACTGTTCTTTTATTAGAAAGGGATTGTTCACTCACGTTTGTCATGATTTCTGAGATTTGATCCATTCCTTCTTGAGTCTTTATATATTTTCGTTCGGTGGTTCTCCTTAAAGAGTCAATGTAGTACCTGTTTACATTTTTGGTTCAGAAAATTAAGGCGACAGGACAGGAACCATAAACGACTTTTGGCACTCGGGGTAGCCTTAGCAGTTTGGGCCCATAGGATCTTACCACAAACTTCCAAAATAAACAACTTTTCAATTTCAGTAAAGTCACGCGTGGAATATCACTATCGCTGGTCTAAAAGACACACACAAAATTTTGAAAGAATCCTGAAATCCTAATGTGGTGCTTTCGCTTCTGAAGTGGCACAAGGTCACGCTTCCACTTAAATATTCCTAAGCTCTTTCAAGTACTGATTCGACATACGAGCATATAATTGTAGCTGGTGACACTAACATGAATATTCTATGCAGAAGTGCCTCCAGCGTTAAATTTAGCCGGATACTTTCTTCTTCAAACTACTTCAGCGTGTTCCTACCATCATACTAACAGTAGTCACACTTCCATATATATATTTGCAACTAAATCTCCAAACAGAATGAACTGTATCTCTCAAATATCTGCACCTGGCATGTCTGCCCGTGACATAATTTTCATGACGTACTCGCTACAAAATCCCAGAAAGAAACCAC
Organism: Schistocerca americana; assembly: GCF_021461395.2. Taxonomy (NCBI): domain Eukaryota; kingdom Metazoa; phylum Arthropoda; class Insecta; order Orthoptera; family Acrididae; genus Schistocerca; species Schistocerca americana. The sequence continues at coordinate 555,457,080 of NC_060124.1, read as the reverse complement.
AACTGACTGCATACCGAATTTCAAACGCATTAATAGTCTGGGGGACGTCTTCTATTCCCTTCTAGGACATAAATTAAAAAGTTCATGTATTTACTAACAATATTACTCAGTTATATGACAAATATGTTCCCATGAAGACCAGAAAAGTTACAAGGAAACCTGAACCTTGACTACGAGAAGAACTGAAACTGCTAATGAATCTCAGAGACACTGCACATCAGTCATACAAACTACGCCCAACAGCTGGAAATCATACTGCTTACAAGCAGAAACGGAACAATCAGCCAATCTGTGAGAAACGCAAAATTCAGACTTGCCCAAACATTAACCGACAACAGAAATAGACCAGCAATCCTATGGGAAGGTCTGTGGAAAAATAAAAGTTGACGCTCATCCCCTAGTCACAGTCGAAGAACTGAATCGGTACTTTACCCTGCCTACAACCACAATTGAACCGCAATCAAAACGTAGACTCACTGATTATTTCACTACTTCACTGCAGCCACGAAGAATTCTTTCTAAAGATGCTGCTTGCAGTACCGTCAAAAAAGCCATCACGCGTATCGGATCAGCATCTACTGAACACTATGGCATCACAGTCCAAATGATGAAGTTTATCATCGACTCGCTGCTGCCCACTATATCAGGTGTATTCAACCATTCCTTAAGCACAAGTGTTTTCCATGAGACCTGGAAACAAACTAGTTAAGCCACTACCTAAAAAGACGTCGCGACGGCACCTTCTGAGTACTGTCCAAGGCGTTAGAATATATAGTCCACGACCACCTGACAATCTAGCTAACCACAAAAAACCTATTAGACGAATACCAGCTAGGTTTCCGTAATCACCGCAGCACAATTTCTACCTTACTAAAGGTAACAGACGACCTAGAGTTTGCCATGGGTGCATATGAGACGATTATCATATGTTTCTTAGATATCAGCAAAGCCTTTGACACTGTCGACTTCGATGTTTTACCTGCCAGACTTAACGGCATAAATTTCTCGCCAACTGTAGTGCAATTATTTCGCTCATACCAGGCGTCACGTCGGGCACCATCAAGTCACAATGGAGGCAGATAGTACCAGGCGCCGCACAGGATTCGGTATTAGGTCCTATACTCCTTCCATTGATTGTTTGTTTTAAGGCGCAAGAACAGCTGGAGTCATACACGCTCAACTCCTTCCATTGTATGTCAATGGCGAGTCATCAGTTTTGTCCTGTTGCAAATACCACATGTACACTGATGTCCTCCGACTGTTGTGTTGTTGTTGTCTTAAGTCCAGAGACTGGTTTGATAGAGCTCTCCATGCTACTCCATCCTGTGCTAGCTTCTTCATCCCCCAGTACCTACTGCAACCTACATTCTTCTGAATCTGCTTAGTGTATTCATTTCTAGGTGCCCCTCTACGATTTTTACCCTCCACGCTGCCCTCCAATACTAAACTGGTGATCCCTACAAACCGATCCCTTCTTCTAGTCAAGTTGTACCACAAATTTCTCTTCTCCCCAATTCTATTCAATACTTCCTCATTGGTTATGTGATCTACACATCTAAATTTCAGCATTCTTCTGTAGCACCACATTTCGAAAGCTTCTGTTCTCTTCTTGTCTAAACTATTTAACGTCCACGTTTCACATCCATGCATCGCTACACTCCATTAAAATACTTTCAGGAAGGCTTCCTGACACTTAAATCTATTCTCGTTGTTAACATATTTCTCTTCTTCAGAAACGCTTTCCTTGCCACTGCCAGTCTACATTTTATACCCTCTCTACTTCGACCATCATCAGTTATTTTGCTCTCCAAATAGCAAAACTCCTTTACTACTTTAAGTGTCTAATTTCCTAATCTAATTCCCTCAGTATCACCCGATTTAATTCGACTACATTCCATTATCCTCGTTTTTCTTTTGTTGATGTTCATTTTATATCCTCCTTTCAAGACACTGTCCATTCCGTTCAGCTGCTCTTCCATTTCCTTTGCTGTCTCTGACACAATTACCTCAAAGTTTTTATTTCTTCTCCATAGATTTTAATACCTAATCAGAAGTTTTCTTTTGTTGCCTTTACTGCTTGCTCAATATACAGATTGAATAACATCGGGGATAGGCTACAACCCTATCTCGCTCCCTTCCCAACCACTGCTTCCCTTTCATGCCAATCGACTCTTATAACTGCCATCTGGTTTCTGTACAAATTGTAAATAGCCTTTCGCTCCCTGTATTTTACCTCTGCCACCTTCAGAGTTTGAAAGAGGGTATTTCAATCAACATTGTCAAAACCTTTCTCTAAGTCTCCAAATGCTAGAAACGTAGGTTTGCCTTTCCTTAATCTATTTTCTAAGATAAGTCGTAGGGTCAGTATTGCCTCACGTGTACCAACATTTCTACGGAATCCCAACTCCGGCTGTATCTAAACGCAAAACCAATGAATCGAGAATCTCAATACCAACCTGTGTGCACTATCAAAATGGGTGCAGGATATAAGGTTAAAGCTCAACCCATCGAAAGCTCAAACGGTATTGGTTGGTCATTCTAGGCTCATTAATCCGAATTATTAGGAAACCCTACCATCAGTAATCCTAAACGGAACAAATATTAACTTCTCTCCTTCAGCAAAGAGTCTGGGAGTAATAATAGGTGAAAATCTAAATTGGACTGAGTACGTAACGGCAGTGTGCAAGAAGGCATCAACATCTCTCCACTCCCTGGAAAAATGTAAAAAAGCTCTTTCCTCTTGACCTGAAAAAGGAACTTGTACAGACACTTATACTTCCTGATCACATTTCAGAATCCTATGCATAGCTATCCTGGTTGTGTGCAGACAAGTGCAGAGACTTCCGCACCCTCTGTTTTCTCTACTGTCTTAACGAGGTAAAACTGTCCCCCATGTCTCTCCTCGACCTTCACGCTCTTGTCTGAACAACGTGGCGGAAACACCCGTTCCCATCAGAGCCATCGTTCAGCCACTTTCTCGCTCTCAGCAGCAGAGACTTGACTGTGGTATAACCTCCCATACTATATTAGAATGACATCTCCAGCTTCAGAAGACAGTTAATGATATATCTAGCCGGCCGCGGTTGCAGAGCGGTTCTAGGCGCTTCAGTCCGGAACCACGGTCGCAGGTTCGAATCTTGCCTCGGTCATGGATATGTGTGATATCCTTAGGTTGGTTAGGTTTAAGTAGTTCTAAGTCTAGGGGACTGATGACCTCAGATGTTAAGTCCCATTGTGCTTAGAATCATTTGAACTGTTATGATGGACCATCCCACATATCAGCGATACCAATGGTGAATGTACATGAACTGGTCTTTGAATTGGTTCTGCATCCACCATATTCACCAGACTTATCCCCAAGTGAGTTCTTTCTTTGTCTAACTTGAAGCTTTGGCTTGCTGGAAAGAAATTTTCATCAAATTGGGATGTGACAGTTGCAGTCAACAAGTATTTTGCAGAGTTTGACGGAATTTATTTTTCCGACAGGATGAAAAAGCTAGAGCATCGCTACACCAAGTGTACATCCCTCAAAGGGGACTAGTCGAGAAGAAAGATCAGTTGTTTACGAAACAAATATTTTGCTCGTTCTTCTATCTGTCTTATCAAACAACCCTCGTATTCTTAGTATGTGCAGTCTCCTTAAATTTTCTTTCCCCAGAACTCGCTACAACAGAAAACACCTATTTTTTAAAGCCATAAATTCTTGTTACGTCTGCCACTACGTTATTGTTATCACTGTCAAAATTATTATTTATGCTACTATCAATATTAGTGGCAGCAGCAGCAGTAGTACAAGTATTGCTCGTATTAACTTTATTAGTTCATAGTCATTATCCACTAGTCGCATTATCACTACCGACACAAAAATCATTTTAATACTACATATTACATTAAAATTGTTGTTTATTAGGTAACCATGACGTAAAAAGGGCTCGTGTGAAACCCTGTTCCGCTGCAAGAGGGCCTAATGACGTCAGATTAAATAAATAAATAAAATAGGAATAGAAGAAACTGCAGTCTCCTGTGGCCATAATTAACTTCACCACGGAACACAAACTTTTCGCTACATGTATACACGACTTCCGCCATCCATCTTGCATGATGGATCCCCTTGAAGCACGGAACGATAATCCATGAGATGACCTTCAAGAAGAGATTTTGTAGTTAATTCAGAAATCTATCAACATTATCACCTCATAAGTCTCATACATGCAAGGTAAACACAAGGAATCTTTTTTTTCCAAAAAACTCGCGTCTTTAAAGGTGGTCCTATTTTACGTTGCTCTGAAAAGAAACTAAATATTTAACTAAAAAAAACAACAAAGCGCAAGTCTCATGGACAACTTTTTCTTGCCCTTTACTATGGTAAGTTAAATGACCGCAATGAACGTAAAATTATCAGCACTGAACTAGCAACAAACATTAATTCTCTTTTATTTTCAAGTACTTTTGTGTGTAGAATTTATGTTTTTAATACTTTCATGCGTATTTAATGAATTGTTAAATTTCATTTCGTCTGACTCTTGCCCGTTGAAGGATACTTGGGCTCGCACAGTTGTTCTCTGTTTCAAAAAGCCGATTATTGATTCCATGCTTGATCCTTGTCACCCCTTTGAATTGGGGACTGATCAAGAATTGGTTATCTGCAAAAATCTTCAAAATAATGATACGTGCTATGTCACGAAGATTTTGAAAAAAAAAAGCAGTTTGGTTTGTCTTCACTTAGAAACTTCCGACGATCTCTGAGCATATTTATGCAGTGGCCCCCGTTGCTGATACAAAGCATCAATTTCTCTCATCCTGTGTCGAAAGTCGTGATCATCCCGAATAAATCTTAACTTACCACAGAAATAGGATGTTACTTTCCTATGTAGTTATTTTACAGGTCCACAAATTGTAGAAGAAAACTGTTACTGTTGGATTGACAGATGACAGTTTTCTTTCCGTTACTTAATGCTAATAAAGCAGACGTGAGTGCAACAAAGACACAGTACTTGCTACGACTACTACCTTGCCTCCAAAGTAAATGACGGCTGTGGTAGTCTGCACCGGCTCATAAACAGATTCCGCAATCCGTACTTACGTACTTTCCGCCTCACCTGGCCGCTCTCTACCTGTTTTGCGGTCACGGGCCCATCACGTCAGCCTACAAATGTGACGCAATCAGCAAAGGAAATCGAATTAAACAACCCGTTCACACAACGCAATCAGTGAATTCATCGTGCAGGAGTAATACTTGTGCACATTTGATGTTTTATCTGGAAATTTGTGTCGGTGAACGAGTAAAACGTCCGGTTCCCAAACGGGAACCATCAGCAGTGAACCAGTTCCCAAAGATGGAGGAGTCTGCCTATCTCTAACGAGGCCTCAAAAAGCTGAATCAATACTCATAGAACTGGTTGCCCTGACATCTTGGGTGCAACTTTCTTCACGGATGCATGACAAATTTCGTGCTTCCATTCTCCTCCTAATCTAATTTATCCTTTATACGCTGATAAGTCGAAACAGTATCATCACTGCTCACTGCGAAATTGAATGCAACCTGTGGCAGGTGCGTTACGCCGTTTGCGAAGTACATATGAGGAGCAGAGAGGAATGGGGATCAATACAGCAATGATATGGGCCGAAATGGGAAAATCCACTGACAAGCGACTGTCACAGAGGACAGATTGTTGTGCCTGGTGCCTTGGTACGCAGATCTCAGAAACGGAGAAACTGGTCGGCTCTTCGCGTATTTGTGCGGTTAGCATATGTGGAAAGCGGTTGAAGCACGGTGAAACGACGTGTGTGTGACAAGCTGTTGGACGTCCACGTATCGTCACAGAATGCGGAGGTCAGAGGATTGCCTGCTGTGTTAGGTTAGATTGGACTGACACGTCTCATCTTTTACGGTCATAATGTTCTCGAACACATTTGGGTTGAGTTGGACCGCACCTAGTTGATGTACACTCACGACTGTAGAAATCGCTATTCAGTGAGTGCGGGGATTACGATTTCTTTCAACATCTTATATTCTCTACCTACACGATAGAAAAAACGCACTCCAAAAATAAATAAATGAAATATATAAAAAATAGAAAAGAAATTTACAGCAACGAAATTTCGGGAATATATTTGTCTAGGTAACAATTTTAAGTTTTCAGACATAGGAATCATAAAGCCAACTGATTGCAAATAACTGTAAAGGTACATTGATGTGACGAAGCTGGAACGTGTTTTATTTTGTTTTTGACTTGAGCATAGCTACTCTAAATTCTGACCACTGCTTTCTCGCAATGTAATTTTACGGTTTCTCAAAATCTCATTCTGATGAAGACACCCTTAGTAAGTGTCGATACCTAGGTCCGTGTACCTAACAGTTATTTGCAACCGGTTGGCTGTATAATTCCTATGTTTGAAAGTTACATACGGTTGCTGAGAATCAGCCATGTTTAAAACTGTGTCATATTTAGTTAATTGACATTGCAGTATCACAGGTTAATGTAAGTGCGAGATAAGCCATTGCAAATATGAATGTAAATGTCGTGTGACTAGGGCCTCCCGTCGGGTAGACCGTTCGCCGGGTGCAAGTCTTTCGACTGGACGCCGCTTCTGCTACTTGAGCGTCGATGGGGATGATATGATGATGATTAAGACAACACAACACACAGTCCCTGAGCGGAGAAAATCTCAGACCCAGCCGGGTATCGAACACGGGCCCTTAGGATTGACATTCTGTCGCCCTGAGCACTCAGCTACCGGCGGCGGACTTGTTGTTGGTGTTGTGGTCTTCAGTCCAGAGACTGGTTTGATGCAGCTCTCCATGCTACTCAATCCTGTGTCAGCTTCTTCATCTCCCAGTACCTACTGCAACCTACATCCTTCTGAATCTGCTTAGTGTATTCATCTCTTGGTCTCTGTCTACGATTTTTACCCTCCACGCTGCCCTCCAGTACTAAATTGGTGATCACTTGATGCCTCAGAATATGTCCTACCAAACGATCCCTTCTTCTAATCAAGTTGTGCCACAAATTTCTTTTCTCCCCAATTCTAGTCAATACCTCCTCATTAGTTATGTAATCTACCCATCTAATCTTCAGCATTCTTCTGTAGCACCACATTCTCTTCTTGTCCAAACTATTCATCGTCCACGTTTCACTTCCATACATGGCCACGCTCCATACAAATACTTTCAGAAACGACTTCCTGACACCTAAATCTATACTCGATGTTAACAAATTTCTCTTCTCCAGAAACGCTTTGCTTGCCATTGCCAGTCTACATTTTATATCCTCTCTACATCGACCATTATCAGTTATTTTGCTGCCCAAATAGCATAACTCATTTACTAATTTAAGCGTCTCATTTCCTAATCTAATACCATCAGCATCACCCGATTTAATTCGAATACATTCGGGCGGACATAGCAAATATGAAAGGCTCGTACATTAATAACCGTTGTAACTGCCAGACTGTCGAATGCAAGCTTACAAACGTGCATGCATGGTGTCGTACAGGTATCGGATGTCAGTTTTTGGGATGGAGTTCCAAGCCCGTTGCACTTGGTTGCTCAATACCGGGATGGGTAATGCTGGATGTTGATGACACTGGAGTTGGCCACACATGCTCGACTGGAGACAGATCTGGTGATCCAGCAGGCCCTGGAAACATGTCGACACTCTGTACAACGTGTTGGGTTACAAGAGCGGTATGTGAGCGGGCTTCATCCTGTTGGAAAACACCCTCGGCAATGCTGTTCATGAATGGCAGCACAACAGGGCTAATCACCAGATTGACTTATAGTTTTGCAGTCAGGCTGCATGGGATAACCACTAGAGTTCTCCTGCTGTCACACATAACCGAACCCCGGACAATAATTCCAGCTGTACGTCCAGTGTCAACGATACACAGGCAGGTTGGCTGCAGGCCCTCAACTGACCTCCTTCTAGCCAACACACGGCCATCACCGGCACCGAGGCAGAACCAGTTTTAATCAGAAAACACAAGAGTGAGCTCTCGCTTGACAACAGTGAAGTCGCAAATGGCGGCGATTTGGGATCAGTGAATGCACGCCACAGGGCATCTGGCTCTGAACTGTCCTGGAAGTAACTGATTTGTGACAGTTCGTTGTGGCACTGTGGCGCCAACTGTTTCTCAAATTGCTGCTGTAGATGCAGTCCGATGCTCCAGAGTCAAGGGCGCACATGCGGTAGTTGTAGGGGAAGGGGGGAGGAGGCTAGACCTGACCTGAGGGTGCGGTGCATTTTTCATATTTTGGAAGACGAATAGCGACTTGTAAGTAGCCATAAGACGTTTTGACATCCGATCATGTTACAGATCTGTGTATTATTTACTCTGAAATCGTTTTCTTGAAATACAAACACCTGAATACACTACAGGGTTATTACAAATGATTGAAGCGATTTCACAGCTCTACAATAACTTTATTATTTGAGATATTTTCACAATGCTTTGCACACACATACAAAAACTCAAAAAGTTTTTTTAGGCATTCACAAATGTTCGATATGTGCCCCTTTAGTGATTCGGCAGACATCAAGCCGATAATCAAGTTCCTCCCACACTCGGCGCAGCATGTCCCCATCAATGAGTTCGAAAGCATCATTGATGCGAGCTCGCAGTTCTGGCACGTTTCTTGGTAGAGGAGGTTTAAACACTGATTCTTTCACATAACCCCACAGAAAGAAATCGCATGGGGTTACGTTGGGAGAGCGTGGAGGCCATGACATGAATTGCTGATCATGATCTCCACCACAACTGATCCATCGGTTTTGCAATCTCCTGTTTAAGAAATGCCGAACATCATGATGGAAGTGCGGTGGAGCACCATCCTGTTGAAAGATGAAGTCGGCGGTGTCGGTCTCCAGTCGTGGCATGAGCCAATTTTCCGGCATGTCCAGATACACGTGTCCTGAAACGTTTTTTTCGCAGAAGAAAAAGGGGCCGTAAACCTTAAACCGTGAGATTGCACAAAACACGTTAACTTTTGGTGAATTGCGAATTTGCTGCATGAATGCGTGAGGATTCTCTACCGCCCAGATTCGCACATTGTGTCTGTTCACTTCTCCATTAAGAAAAAATGTTGCTTCATCACTGAAAACAAGTTTCGCACTGAACGCATCCTCTTCCATGAGCTGTTGCAACCGCGCCGAAAATTCAAAGCGTTTGACTTTGTCATCGGGTGTCAGGGCTTGTAGCAATTGTAAACGGTAAGGCTTCTGCTTTAGCCTTTTCCGTAAGATTTTCCAAACCGTCGGCTGTGGTACGTCTAGCTCCCTGCTTGCTTTATTCGTCGACTTCCGCGGGCTACGCATGAAACTTGCCCGCACGCGTTCAACCGTTTCTTCGCTCAGTGCAGGCCGACCCGTTGATTTCCCGTTACAGAGACATCCAGAAGCTTTAAACTGCGCATACCATCGCCGAATGGAGTTAGCAGTTGGCGGATCTTTGTTGAACTTGGTCCTGAAGTGTCGTTGCACTGTTATGACTGACTGATGTGAGTGCATTTCAAGCACGACATACGCTTTCTCGGCTCCTGTCGCCATTTTGTCTCACTGCGCTCTCGAGCGCTCTGGCGGCAGAAACCTGAAGTGCGGCTTCAGCCGAACAAAACTTTATGAGTTTTTCTACGTATCTGTAGTTTGTCGTGATCATATGTCAGTGAATGGAGCTACAGTGAATTTATGAAATCGCTTCAATCATTTGTAATAGCCCTGTACTTTTTTCTCATTTGCCTGAGGGCTATTGGGGGCCGGCGACACCTACTTCCCAATAGGTAAGGCGCCGTCGGTCAGAGCCATACGCCGACACGACGGTCTTCCCCCCCTGCAGTGTCAGATAGCCGACCGGAGCCCGGTCATCTAAGCGAACATACATTCTCGTGATCACCGTTGCCAATAATCATGTACAGTGGCTACATTCCTGCCCAGTCTTTCTGCAGTATCGCAGAAGGAACATCCAGCTTCTCGCAGCAGTGTTGTCGGCATCGTTCTGTAACACCCCACCCGTCACTTAGCTGGTTTTGGCGTGTGTTCACCCCAACTAAATGACTAACAGATCAACAGAGAGTGCAAAACTGCCGCAATATCGGATAACGCAAAAAGGTAATATGGCACTGTGATTCCTGATTGAATTCCGTTGGCAGTGTTGACATTAATTTATTCAGAATTGATCACTTTTAATTGAAAAGGGGTGCACATTGATGTTATATTCAGCTATTGAACACCAGATGCAAATGTTGAACATAAAATTAATCAGCAAAGTGACTTGGGATTATTCCTGTTCCTTCCCGATTGCTGGTTACCGCCCCAAGTCCTTTGTAATTTATTATGTTGCACCAGAGAGTGTCGCTCATCTTCCGTGTACCTTCTTTTCGAGTTGCCATTACTCTTATCTTGATTGTGGCCGTTGTAGTTCGGCACTGGCCTAATATCCCACTGAGGTCCATTATTGCGACGGTTGTTATTTTGTTCACGCCGTCGGCGCTTCTCCCACGCCGGTTCTCTTGAAATGCGAATTCCAGTTCGCGCAAAATACCCTTAAATACCTCAGTATCGCTACCACAACGACCGGCAAGTGATTGTTGATACGAGATGGGAAGTTTCATGTAGCATAATCTGATGATTTCCGCACCGCTACGTGGGTTGTCTAGGTACTGCTTCCTTTTTGTCATATTTTCAAAAAATTTGACCGGACTCCGGTACCCTGCCCCTTCCATATCTCTGGACATCATAATTTCTCGTTTGATTCTTTCTTGGGTTTCTTTAGACCAATACTTGCCCAAGAAGGCATTTTTGAATTCTTCGAACGAGACGCTCGTCTTCGCTACATTTCTCATGTACTCAGCGGTCGCGCCCTCCGTATGGGAGCACACAAAATCCAGCTGGTACATCAATGGCCAGTGTGGGGGCAAAGATAACTCGAATTGTCCCATAAACGTTTTTGGATGCAAGCTATTACCTTCGTCCTTGTAGTGATGGTACTTTCGAACTGATACAAAATGCATGTAATCAAACCGGTCATCATTCCAGTTATCATTTCGTCCGTTCTTACGATTCGTACGAACTTCGGGACGTGGACTAATTCGTTCCGACACGCTATCGTCATCTCTCCCCTTCTGTATGTTCCACAGTTGTTCGGTGCATCTAATCAGCTGACAGCAATTGTGCTCACTGGACTGCTGCGCGCTGTCCGTGTCTACCTCGGTCGTTGCCTCAGAGCTGTGAATGAAGGCGTGGTTCCCGTTGCTTATAGTGTCAACTTTGTCACACCGTGAAGCGGTTATCTGTGTTCCGGCAAGTGATGGTTCAATCGACGCAGTAATTACACCCTTCTTCTTTCCTAATGTCTCTGTAATGAGACGTTTTACCTCGTCCTCTAAATTTCTTTTTAATATCGCCACCTCCTCTTTGAACATCTCGTTAGGGCCTATGTCCGGTTGCTCTTGTTGCTTTTCTTCGACACGTTTTATCCGGCTTTGTAGCCTTCATAACATGACCTTTCCTACTTTTGCCGTGCTTTGCGTGGAGTCCCGAGTTTCTCTCGCTATTTTCCTTGCACCTTTCGCAATTAATTTGGCTTCAATTGCCGTTCGTTTGATGATGGCAATCTCTTTCTCTATTTTGACGCCGAGATTCTTTACCTCCTCTTTTACTTCCCTATGAACTTCTGTGAGCCTATAGTTCAGCTCCGAATTCGCCTTTTCAATTTCGGCATTAAGGTTGGCGCTCTGCTCTAAGTTCACCGTTTGCATCTGTTGCAACAGGTCCGTAATGTTTTTGAGAGTAGCCGCATTTTGATCCTCGTTCTTTTGTGGTTGAAAATGCGACTCTTCTCCTCTGTTCTGAGGATCCCTTCAATATCTAGACAAGTACCGTCTCCGCGCCCCCGTCGGATCACTTGTGAATGAATCGTTTGATAATGGTCGGACACCGTTTTGTTCCAACACACTCTGGCTTCTTAGGCTGGATCTTCCATACTTATGGATTAATCCTGTACTCCCTGCATCCCCCGAGCACTCAGTATCACTGCCTGAATCAACGTCCTTGCTATTCAGCGGACTAAACCAGTCGTGGGACGCAGTTTCAGGAAGTTGCAGCTCGCGTTCGTCACGCCCATTGGTAGAGCTTTCCCTATTATCACCCACGTTCTCCCGAGTAACAGTCTGCTTATATTCTGCCGTTGTCTTGGCTTTTCCCCTCGTTATCATTTGCACTTTTATGTTACACGAAAACTCAAAACACAAGTACCCCTTACACTCAATAATTACATAACGCAAAACATACATCACGACACAAATTGATACACTGGGTGTGAGCAGTGACCCGACAAATAGTTCATGAAGCATTCCCCCAAAAGGGCTAGTACCAATGATTGTGTTCTGTGTGCTCAGTATCGGCTGATTACGGCACTCCACATCATAAGTACTCCAACAAATCACAAATATAATGCATAGGCACCTATAAATGTCAATTTGAAAGGACAGCACAAGAAGAAGACAATGTAATGCTACCCGTTTTTCAATTAAAAATGGCTAAGCAATGGATCACGTGGAAAAATTTCCTTTTTTAAGACTACTTCCTAGCAAATCCCGAAGTATCGTATCCTGGCATGGGTCAGGCATATGTAACACCCCACCCGTCACTTAGCTGGTTTTGGCGTGTGTTCACCCCAACTAATTGACTAACAGATCAACAGAGAGTGCAAAACTGCCGCAATATCGGATAACGCAAAAAAGTAATATGGCCCTGTGACTCCTGATTGAACTGCAGTGGCAGTGTTGACATTAATTTATTCAGAATTGATCACTTTTAATTAAAAAGAGGTGCACATTGATGTTATATTCAGCAATTGAACACAGGATGCAAATGTTGAACATAAAATTAATTAAGAAAGCGACTTGGCATTTCAACTACTTGGTTGAAAACAGATGCAGTCGATTAGCACAAATTTAATTTAGCTCCTGACTTTCAATCATCACATTACAAGACTCTCCTATCAGGCAGTGGTAATAAATTGCGTTTGCGTGGAGTAAAGCGCGATAACTCAAAAGTAATTCCTATCGACTGACCCAGGCGTAATGCAAAGTGCAAGAAGAATTCTACAATATGAGAGGCACCCACATGCTTTGCTCATACTTTGGCATCAAGCAGTCAGGCCTACAAGATGAGTGGTCTGCCAAGCGAGTGGATTCATTCTTATTTATCGAGTAACATGAACTCTAGTACTCACACTTAAGTTACAAGTTATCCTCCTATATGATTAATACGCAACGGAAACACGATCTGACTATCAGTAATTTACAGAACTCTGACTGTACACTACGCACTGGCAATACCACACTTTCTTTTTGTCTTTTATTTAACGGCTTTTGTCAACACGTGGCCACCGCACTGAATATGAATGGCGCACACATTATAAATTCGGGACATTATGACAACATACAATTCGAAGGAAAAGTCCACCAATCTTTTTCTTTTCACTATCTTATTTATTCCGATAAATACTCTAACCTAAACACACAAATTCTATAACCTACAACACTAACACATGAGAAATTCCGATCAGTGGGCATGGCTTTACCTTGGTGAATCTCTATATTATGGTCTCGTAATTATTCAACGCTACAGCGCACTTTCTGGATAGGATGGTGGATCTTTTATTATTTCTCACACTTCGACTCTCACAATCATCATCACTAAGCTATCCTCCAGACCAAGCGGTACCGAACGAACAAGCATAACACACTAATCTTTTGAAACTACCTCGCTACTCTCCCATGCAAACCACACATACCCAAATTACATGACATACACCACACTACAATATGAAATACCACACAGGGATTTAGTCACAACATTATCACTTTCAGCTTTCACACTTCAATTAATATTTATCCCAGTTTCACATGACACTGCCCCACTTCGTAATTCTACTTTCCTACTATGAACTCTGGAGTTACATGCACGTCTTCCTGTGCAATGCAAGCCAAGTGGCGTTGCTGGATAGACGGCCGGCTCACCTTGCTTCTCTCTCTGAGTTTGAATCTAGCGTCACACGGAATCATATCACACAAAGCAATATTAAGAACGTATTCAATACACACGCGAGTCCTCAACTGATACCATGGACGAGTACTTCTCTTTATCCTTTGTCTCATACACAAATTGAGACTCGCACAGTATTCACCACTTGGAAGTAATCGTCTCTAATTTCAAGTCCTGCACACGTCATTTCTTAAATATTTCAACCTATGGTACACACGCTATTTCTTAAATATTTCAACTTATTGTACACACGCTAGTAATTCAGCTTAACTTAAGCACACGGAAGTATTTCAACTTCTTGCTACACGTGGTTTTATTGTGACCGTTGGTCACTTCCGAAGATTACTACGATACCATTAATATTACCTGCCTGACATTTAATTTTCCCCACAAAAGTACCTGAAATAGAGAAATTATTACTTCAAACTACTCTTAAATATTCCACATGCATACCACGTCTCCACTCTTTTGTCATTACGGAGCACAACTAAAAAAGGTCTTAACAGCACAAGATCCAGCGCCAGAGTGCTGAGACATGGCCGTTCTCCAGGTTCTCTCACACCTCTGTCGAAGTGGGGGAGCACCTTGCTACCGTATTGGTCAGCCACATTTCAGGCGCTCAAAGCTCAGGTAAATTTCATCTCTTTGGTCCCACCAAAGGTGGCCAAAGGATCGTCTCGAAGATGATCATATATTCACATTCACTATCTGCGGTTAGCAGACGACCATACATTCATTCATTTCACAGATCTCACCAAACTGGATGTAGGGATTTACTTTGTGGGAGTGCACATGTGATCAATTAAATAAATAAATTGTCATTCTTTCCCACACTGGTATCCGGCTTCGCTGTATTAATTGAGATTGAGTTATTTTACAAAAGAAATGTGTTGTTCTGACAAAAATAATGAAGTATGTTGTACCTATTTTCAATGTCGGGCGGTACTGTACCCTTTCAAATACAGGGCTCATGAAACCCTCGTGGAAAATTTGCAGACGTGATCCAACAAATTAATCAGTGGCCGGAGACGGCGCAATATCACCGAATACAGCGTGGCAGAGCGGCGTCGTTGTGCAGATGTCAGCCGACCTCGTGGTGCTGCAAGGCTGCGCTCGTCTATTCACTCCTAGCTATCTTGCTCAGTATATATCTGAACCAAAACTTCTTATCTCCAAGCTCAATCGTTCCATTTCCTAGGTCCTAAGCTGCAGAGGCAAGCTGAGTAAAGAATGCCACGTCCGCACTCTAGGCAAGCTGGGAACGGAAGACCTCTATCGAGACTTCTCACAGTCCGTCTTTGCCTCAGTTTCCCCTCCAGCAAAATCACTTACGCCAATTGCAGTGCAAGTCACGTTAATTATGCGTCGCTTCCCAGCGCCGACCAATGCCTGCTCTGGGAAGTGAACAGATTCCCACAAAATTTCCCTTCCTCTCAACTTCTGTTATTAGCTCCTCCCAGGCCACCCATCAAGGTTAGCGTCTGCACAACACCAAGTTTTCCGGAATTCTGACTCTCGGAGAGTACTTCAAATTCTTTGGTCCTAAGTTCCCATCAGAGGCCGGCGTATTTCATTCTGTCGCTCTTCACCTGATTTGCTTCAGACTCTGCAGACCACGAATTCAGCGTGAAGTTGCTATAGTCACGAACATGCATATTTTGACCTCTGTTGACTGCTCCACTGTTAGCTTTGCGCGGCTTTCTCGCATGTTTCACAGAAAACGGGATGACAGACATTTATCAACAGGCGTACAAGTTCTCCGTCTGTTTCCCGGTACAACAGCATGGAGTCGGGGTCAACCACCCACTCACTGTCACTCACCTTAAGGCGGCTGGAGGCCGCGCCACGTTACCGCTTTCTCAGAGCTTGAGCCACCCTAAGCTGCCTATTGTCGCTTCCCTTAGCCGCTCCCCCGGCGGCCAAGGCCAATTTTGAGTACTTCCCTGGGGTAAACTAGCCTCCAGTAAATCGACGCGTTTCCACAAAGTTTTCATGTCGTGTGAATTAGTTTTAAACCATCACCCGACATAAATTATTCCAATATGTCCATACTATACACTCTACAAGATGCATTGTGACTTGCCAGTCATTTCTGTTCAGCCCTACTGTTCGCTCAACGTGAGTTAGGTGATCTTTAATGACTTCATGCAAGGGGTATAGTTTTTGCTATCTTAAAAATGATTCGAATGGCTCTGAGCACTATGGGACTTAACATCAATGGTCATCAGTCCCCTAGGACTCAGAACTACTTAAACCTAACTAACCTAAGGACAGCACACAACACCCAGCCATCACGAGGCAGAGAAAATCCCTGACCCCGCCGGGAATCGAACCCGGGAACCCGGGCGTGGGAAGCGAGAACGCTACCGCACGACCACGAGATGCGGGCTTTGCTATCTTACAGTTCAGACTCAGTGACATCATGATTATGGAATCTTTGCCGCCTTAAAGGCATCCCTGACTAACATCGCCCGCATCTCGTGGTCGTGCGATAGCGTTCTCGCTTCCCACGCTCGGGTTCCCGGGTTCGATTCCCGCCGGGGTCAGGGATTTTCTCTGCCTCGTGATGGCTGGGTGTTGTATGCTGTCCTTAGGCTAGTTAGGTTTAAGTAGTTCTAAGTTCTAGGGGACTGATGACCATAGATGTTAAGTCCCATAGTGCTCAGAGCCATTTGAACCATTTTTGACTAACATCAACTCTCAACGTCCAGTCTCAAAGGTAACTAGTAACTAACTTTCACGGCAGTTACCGCCTGCATTCAAAGCAAAGGTGCGAAACTGGAACAGACATTACCTTTCAGACGTAGAAACACGCCTAGTAACTCTCGTTTATGTTGCCCATCTCCTCTCCTTCTTGGTGATCCAATTATTTTTACCGTCAGTGTACATACTGTGGTTGGATGCAAATCTTTCGGTAACTTTCGAGAAACGAGAATCGCAGAACAACGCATCACTTGAGGATGTTGCTTCCCTCATCTGAGTGAGGTTGCGTTCTGAGATTAAAGGGCTGCTTAGGGCGGCTACGTAAGGTCATGTGCGGCAGAGCGTCCAAGCCGGCAACAGCGTTGTCCAAGTTTTTCGTACCGCCTGTGGTGAAGCCCAGAGCAGTCACCGTGCTGTCCAGTGCCTTGCTAGTAGATCAGATTACACGGCAGGGGGCCGTTTTTGTCCGGACAGCTCGATGACCTAAGTGGGCCGACGCAGCCAAGCGTGGCTGCTTCACAAAAGGAGTTTGTTTTCAAGTTGAAATGTCCTTCCTAGAAGAAAGTGGCGTGAGGTGCCAACCACCCTGTGGGACTGTGAGACATTGTGGAACACTAAACTTAACGTGGGACAGTTCAGACAGTGTGTTGTAGACCTATAACGAGATTCTTTGCCGGTTAACAGCAATAATTTAGCAGAGGGGTAAGCCGAGCACAAGTTTTCAGAAAGTCCAAAACGTGGAGCCAGCTGGTAAGCTAGAGAAACAATTCGATAGTAGAGTGGAGACGTTGGGAAGGCTTGTTCATAACTGAATCCTTTATAGGTAAACACTGAAAACTTAAAAATTGTTGATTTATTTACGACCTTGCCACTGGGCAGAGTTTTGTAAACTCGTCTGACTGGCACTGCGAAAGATGCGCAGACACAGACGAGAAAATTGGTTTGGAGAACGAGATAGACACGACTTCTTCTCCGGCAGCCGACTAGAACACTTCTTCTAAAGGAACTGGACAGAGCGGACGTCTTCGGTAGCCGGCTTCCTCTCCACCTACAACACTTGGCAGCAGATCATGACTTCTGTTACACTATGTGTTGATTCGGTAAGATACGAGTTTAGGCAAGTTAGTGAGGAGACTCATAAGTTATGAGAGGACTGAGCAGTAATTTTGGACCTTGTTGTTTCGTGGACAGCTTGAGGCAACATTTAGCTTATTTCTGGAAGCAGTATGCATGCATTACATAACCAACCTGTCAGCTTAATCGTACAAAGATTGGACACATACTACGAATTCGTGATGGTACAGATGGTTTACGAGGCGATAATCTCACGCAACCCGATTTTACCGGGTCATCTCTAAGACTTTAGTATTATCCATTTTCAGTAATCACAGCACTGTACGTGCGATTTCCGATATTCAATCATATCGCGTGATTAAAGCTGTGTGTATGTGCTCTGTCATTTGTAATAACTGATTTTGATTTGGAAACCTGTTCTACCTAATAATTACATGGTCTCCTTGGCATTAATTAAATGTATGTTATTTTATCCGCGTGGGACTTTGTGAACTCCGCAGCTGTTAATTAAAGTTGGTGAATGACGCAACAGGACACAAATATTTTTTAAATGTTTTATTTCTGGCCATAACCGTTTTCGGTCTACCATGCCCAGCTTGAAATGGCTAATATTTTCAGCTACAGAGATGTATTGACGAACAACATATCGTCTATTCCCACACTACACAAGAACATTTGAGTATTTACTGCCACTTTATAAGTTCTTTCATAGGTGCTCCATAGGCCATAACAAAACAAATCGCCATCTACTGGTACTTATGTAAGTGAGCACAACTATTTCACATTACATCTGATTAAATGAAGCGCTTTAGCGTGTTTTTATGAATTAACCAACTTATAAAGTGGCACCCAAATATTCTTGAGCAGTGTGGGAGCAGACGACATGCTGTTGATCGAAACACGTATAAAAATGAAAATATTTTAATATTTTCAACATTTCGCGGCCCTGTCAGCAACTGTATAAATATTAATTTTAAATTAACAACAGCCTCAGTTGCAACGTTTCACTAGATTTACCTAGGTTTCAGTTGGGATAACCCAACCTTCTTCAGAATAAAAGAAACTACGATTTGTCCATAATGGACAACGTCAAAAACTAAAAACTATAATATAGTAATACATCGCCACATCGCAACAACTTATCTGGGAAACAGCCTAAGCCCCACTTCGCGACCGCAGTACGGCAGCAACGGATGCTGTACTGGAACTGGTTATACTCAGTCCTTGCATTGCGAAGTGAAGGTTACGAGGTTGGATATTTAGAAAGAAATGCAAATTTTTAAACACTTACTATATGACAAAAATAACCTTCTTAAGGAGCAGCTGCAGCTGCGAAACAAAAACATTTTTGAAGATTTTCAACCGTTATTCTGTCCGCCATAATTTTAGGGAGTAATCATTATACCCTTGCAACATGTTTTTAGCACTGAAACCTAGGTAAATCTAGGTAAACATTGCAACTGAGGCTGTTGTTAATTTAAAATGAAAATATTTTAGCCTGCTGGAGACGGGCATGGTAGACCGAAACCGGCTATGGCACTAAAATAAAACATTTAAAAGTATTTGTGTCTATTTGTGTCATTCACCAACTGTGATTAAATAAAAGGACCATTTTTACCAAATAAATTAATCCAATGTGAAGAATTCAGTTAATTCAGATGAGCCTATGGCAGTTTAGTCACGTCACAAACGACCGACATCTAGCGATAGGCCGTGATCTGTATAAGACCAGGCGACAGAGCACAACTCTGGTGCAGGCACAAGAGTTTTGAAGCACCGTTTTCAGCGCACATTGTTGAACATGGGACTTCACAACAGACTACCCCTATGCGTTCCCATGTCGACCCAAGGCATCCTCACTTACGATTGCAGTGGACATGGGATCATCTAGAATGTGCAATGAATCATTGGAAACGTGTGATCTGGTCGAATGAATCACATCTGATGTTATACCAGGTTGATGGCGATATCTAGACACGCCGTCACGGGACGTATGAAAACTGCGGCCAGTGAAATTTGCGCCCATACAAAATGGTGTGAATTTTTCATCCAGTATTCCTGTCACTGCGGCAGGTACACTCGCAAAGATGTCAGACACAACACGTGGGTTTCAATGGAGCCTCACGCACCTGGTACCTCCTCGTGTGTGGCTGCTCTGCGGGCAGAGCTTCCACCACGAGGTTCTGCCAATACGTCTGACAGTCCGGCAGCGACCTCAGAGTAAAGCACAGTGGCTTATGGTCACTCCCGCGCCAGGACACCAGCAGGGGGGTCACACAATATCTGCCACTCACCCATACGGAGTTTTGTTCGAATTCCAAGTGCGCGCTACCGATAATTTTCGCACTGAATCTTTTATCTGCGAAATTCAAATGAGCCCAGAAATTTGAAACACTTCATCTCAGAGCTATTCAATCATAAAACTGAAACAAACGTGTTAGGAACTAATTCTGGAAATTTTCTGAGTAAGCAATTGACTCTGCAAAGCAAAAAGATCTGGATCTTAAAATATTTTATTTTATTTTGCTACATTTTCGTGTATTTTGCAACTTAATGGGATCATCAGGTTTAACAAAACACTCTGCAAATCTGTCTCTGAATCCAAGCATAGATCGTCTTCCTGTGCCAAAATACCCAATGCTTTCATTTCTCATTCTAGACTCAGAGCATCTTTCGGTCTCCAACTGCACTGAAGGAACTCTGTAAGGTCAGGATGAGGTGCACCGATAAGCAGGAGTGAATATATTTGTTTCAGTCAGGTGTCGTTTCTCCAAACTACTGCTGGCGTGAGGGAAAACAAGAACAAATTGAAGAGACGCACGAAGATGAAAAAGCAGCCGTATATCTAGTGCCTGCACTACTAAAAATTTAAAGAAAAGGCAGAAATAAGATGATGATAAGCTGTTAATTAATAAGGTGGGTAATGCAAGTGTACACCAAAGGGATTGACACGAGTGGCAAGCAGAAGACGGCAGAGACAAAATGTTTTTATTGGCTCTGACAAATCCACTTCAAATTATTCCCAAAGAGATGGAAATGACTACGGAAATTAGATTCATGAGCGTCGTAAATGATGTCCACTTCGAAGAATACGCCCCTCCACGTCTACGACACATTCAGACTACTAATAACGACGCCCTTTCAGGACAACAGCCATTTCGAGCATGTGGAAATATCACTCCTCGATTTCTTCACAATTTGGCCTTGTTGTTCCCCTCCACTCACAACAATTTCACAACATAGGCAAAGCACATTACTAGCCGCGATATGGAAGTTTTCCTCAAAACGTGTTCCCACACCGAAATAATGCAGCCACGTCTCCTGCTGAAGCGAAAGTCGCTAAGGGGTCCGAGACATCACTCGAACTGCTAGAGAGATAAGGCGTGTCAACAACTGAGGCACGTCTTTCACTTTTAGTCTCAAATGTTTTTAGTGTGGAATTTTAGTTTGTTATGAAGTCCTTTTGGTGCGAAGAGCAAACAATTACTTCTGTGTAAGTTACAGTTGTAACTGAAATTGTAAAAATCACTGCAGACAACAAATAACCAGCTACTGATTCACCTACATCTATACTCTGCATATCACATTTAAGTGCCTGGCAGAGGGTTCATCGAACCACCTTCACAATTCTCTATTATTCCAATCTCGTATAGAACGCGGAAAGAATGAAAACCTATATCTTTCCGTACGAGCTCTGATTTCCCTTATTTTATAGTAGTGATCGTTCCTCCCTATGTAGGTCGGTGCCAACATAATATTTTCGCATTCAGAGGAGAAAGTTGGTGAATGGAATTTCGTGAGAAGATTCCGTAGCATCGAAAAACGCCTTTCTTTTAATGATGTCCAGCCCAAATCCTGTATCATATCTGTGACACTCTCTTCGATATTTCACGATAATACAAAACGTGCTGCCATTCTTTGAACATTTTCGATATACTTCATCAGTCCTATCTGGTAAGGATCCCACACCGCGCAGCAGTATTCTAAAAGAGGGCGGACAAGCGTAGTGTAGGCAGTCTCGTTCGTATATCTGTCACATTTTCTAACAGGTAAGTGTCCTGCCAATAAAACGCAGTCTTTGGTTAGCCTTCCCAACAACCTTTACTATGTGTTCCTTCCAATTTAAGTTGTTCGTAATTGTAATACCTACATATTTAGTTGAATTTACGGCATTTAGGACTGATTTATCGTGTAACCGAAGTTTAACGAGTTCCTTTTGGCACTCATGTGGATGACGTCACACTTCTCGTTATTTAGGCCTAACTGTCACTTTTCGCATCATTCAGATAGCTTGTCTAAATCGTTTTGCAGTTTGTTTTGATCTTCTGGTGACTTTATTAGTCGATAAACGACAGCGTCATCTGCAAACAACCGAAGACGGCTGCTCAGATTGTCTCCCAAATCGTTTATGTAGATAAGGAACAGCAAAGGGCCTACAACACTACCTTGGGAAACGCCAGAAATCACTTCTGTTCTACTCGATGACTTCCCGTCAATTACCACGAACTGTGACCTCTTTGACAGGAAATCACAAATCCAGTCACATAACTGAGACGATATTCCAAAAGTACGCAATTTCACTACGAGTCGCTTGTGTGGTACAGTGTCAAAAGCCTTTCGGAAATCCAGAAATACGGAATCGATCTGAAATCCCTGGTCAACAGCACTCAACATTTCATGTGAATAAAGAGCTAGTTGTGTTTCACAGGAACGATGTTTTTTAAACCCATGTTGACTGTGTTTCAATAGACCGTTTTCTTCGAGGTAATTCATAATCTTCGAACACAATATATGTGCCAAAATCCTGCTGCATATCGACCTTAACGACATGGGCCTGTAATTTAGTGGACTACTCCTACTACCTTTCTTGAATACTGACGTGACCTGTGCAACTTTCCAGTCTTCGGGTACGGATCTTTCGTCGAGCGAACGGTTGTATATGATTGTTAAGTATGGAGCTAATGCATTAGCATACTCCGAAAGGAACCTAATAACCTAATTGGTATACAGTCTGGACCAGAAGACTTGCTTTTATTAAGTGATTTAAGTTGCTTCACTACTCCGAGGGTATTTACTTCTACGTTACTCATATTGGCAGCTGTTCTCGATTCGAATTCTGGAATATTTACTGTTAGCTTAATGTTACAAAAATCTCTTCTTCGGGCTAGAAGGCTTTCCTAAAAACAGTGTTCATTTTCTTCAGTTCATCTTGGCAGACCTCCAAAAGCTCGTCGAATGAACGTAGCGCCATTCTCACGTACATAAAAAATTTATCACAGTTATTTCTTAAAACATTGTACAGCGTGCAAAATAACCAATTCGTGTCAGAATCAGTAATGAAGGAGTGTACTCAGAACCAATTCTTTTCCTACATTCCCTTTTTATTTCGGCGTTGCACATAAGGCTCAGCTACTAGCTCTTCTACGTCAGTTCCGATACAGAGCGCAGACTGCAGAAATTTCTCTGGCGCCTTGTAATGGAAGACCAGAGTGCTATGCCGCCGGTATCACAGCTAGCAGACCTGCCGTGGAGCCCCAGTGTGGTAGGGCCCTACTTGCGCACCCCGAGGAGCTCCATCCAGCGGAAACGCTCCGTATGCCGGCAGAAGTGCTCTGTTCGCCTGCCCGAGCAGAGTCAGCTAGTCATGAAAACAGCCAGCAACGTAAACATCCTACTGCTCGGAGAAGAACGCCACCAAAAATCGACATAACATTCCCCAATATACTCATATTGCACTGGTTCTAGTTGTTGCAACGTTTAAATCCTAATTATCCTACTTTTATGATGCATATTCTGCCCTAATATCAAAAATCCTGTAATGAATTGTCACAGTAACAAGTTTTTTGCTATTACATAAGTTGTTTGATGATACACACTCTGTCCTTTGAAAGCAGATATTACTTAACGTATAATTTTATAATATTCATTTAACTTACATTTGGTAATAATGATAAAATCAGAATTATAACTAGAAAGACAATCGGTTTGCCGACCGGTGTGGCCGAGCGGTTCTAGGCACTTCAGTCTGGAACCGCACGACCGCTACAGTCACAGGTTCGAATCCTGCCTCGGGCATGGATGTGTGTGATGTCGTTAGGTTAGTTAGGTTTAAGTAGTTCTAAGATCTAGGGGACTGATGGTCTCAGATGTTAAGTCGCATAGTGCTCAGAGGCATTTGAACCATTTGACGATCGGTTTCATGTTTTGAAATGGTATAGAGTTTATGTAGAATTCTGACTGCCGAAAGAAGACTGCAGTGGCCGAGCGGTTCTAGGTGCTTCAGTCTAGAACTGCACGACAGCTACGGTCGCAGGTTCGAATCCTGCCTCGGGCATGGATGTGTATGATGTCCTTAGGTCAGTTAGGTTTAAGTAGTTCTAAGATCTAGGGGACTGATGGCCTCAGATGTTAAGTCCCATAGTGCTCAGAGCCATTTGAGCCGAAAGAAGATATGTACCCCCTTATGTCACCTATATATGTGCGTAATCTCAGCTCTTTAGTTAGAACGACAGTCTATCTCATACAATACACGTACCATACGTTGATCCATGAGTATGGACCGTATTTTATTTCATATTTATTTTAAAGTATAAATGTCTTGTGAGGTAGAACAGAAGCTATTTTAAAAACCTGAGGCTGTAACTTCATTTTTGTGTTTCCCATTTTTTCCCACTTTAAAATTTCTACTGTTGTTTTTGTTGTGGTCTTCAGTCCAGATGCAGCTCTCCATGCATACAGTAAAGCTGGATACCCTCGGGAAAAATTACGGCTGTAGTCTCTCCTTGCTTTCAGCCGTTCGCAGTACCAGCACAGCAAGGCCGTTTTGGTTAATGTTACAAGGCCAGATCAGTCAATCATCCAGACTGTTGCCCCTGCAACTACTGAAAAGGCTGCTGCCCCTCTTCAGGAACAACACGTTTGTCTGGCCTCTCAGCAGATACCCATCTGTTGTGGTTGCACCTACGGTACGGTTATCTGTGTCTCTGAGGCACGCAAGCCTCCCCACCAACAGCAACTACTAAAAAACACAAAATAATGACAGTCCAAGGAATATATCCGGCTATATCAAAACTTGTTAGACATAATTCAGTTTTACAACAAGTTTCTCAAATATCTTATTTAGGCTGTGCTCTAAGTGATATTGAGAACAGGATACACAAATTCCATGTTGTCTGAGGCACCGTTAACAGAAAATTGGGCCATAAAGTACAAAAAGAGAAACCCATGAAATTCTATAAACCTATGGCGGTTCCTGTGTTCTGGTATGGATGCAAAGCTGAGTTACCAAAAATTAAAAAACAGAAAAAAACGAGAAAACAGAATTCAAACAGACGGGATGAGATTCCTGAGGCAAACGAAGGGCTGCACAAGACGAAACAGGATTAGAAATGAAGACATTAGAACAGAATTAAATATTTTCAACGTGAATGAATGAGTGATAAAAATTCAAAAACATCGTGAAGATTGGAGACAACACCTCAAGAGAATTCCAGTCACAGAATTACCCACAAAAGCCTGAGTTAAAAGATGAAAGGGGAAAGGGATTTTGGAAGACCTCGAAAACAATGGGAATCATTTTTTATGTAGACTGAAGGGGGATGACTCTTGTCTGCTGCAGCGGGACATTAAGCGGAAACAGCGTCGACGAGTGAAAAATTTATACAGGGCAAGGATTCGAACCCGAGATCTCTTGCCTACCAGGCAGGTGCGGTAACCACTGCGCCATCCGGGACACGGAGCTACCGCACTTGCCTGGTAAGTAAGAGATCTCGGGTTCGAATCCTTGCCTTGTATAAATTTTTTGCTCGTCGACGCTGTTTCCGCTTAATGTCCCGCTGCAGCAGACAAGAGTCATCCCCCTTCAGTTTACATAAAAAATGATTCCCATTGTTTTCGAGGTCTACCAAAATCTCTTTTCCCTTTCATCTTTTACCTCAGGCTTTTGTGGGTAATTCTGTGACTGGAATTCTCTTGAGGTGTTGTCTGCAATCTTCGCGATGTTTTTGAATTTTTTCACTCATTCACTCATGTTGAAAGTATTTAGTTCTGTTCTAATGTCTTCATTTCTAATCCTGTTTCGTCTTGTGCACCCCTTCGTTTGTCTTTGGAATCTCATCCCGACTGTTTGAATTTTATTTTCTCGTTTTCTTTCTTTTTTTTTAAATTATTGGTAATGCAGCTTTCGCATCCATACCATAACACAGGAACCGCCACAGATTTATAGAATTTCATGGGTTTCTCTTTTTGTACTTTATGCCCCAATGTTCTTTCGAAGGAACAAACTCAGCACATTCAAATAAAGGAAATGACTGTGTCTGCGAGTTCGCAACAGGCGACAGCCCATTCCTTGAAAGAAAGCTGATGATGATTATGTTTCCTGTTGTAGTTTCTCGAGACCCAGTCATATACAAAAATTTTGTGATTGCATCTGGAGGAAAATAAAAAAAAATTGTAAGAACTTCCTATTGTAAAAATTTTAGATTGGTCGTGTATCTCCAGTCCTCTTAATCAGTACACCATGTCAAATACCTCGGCTCCTCTGCGAGCCAAGCAAGTTGCGTTAAAAACTTGGTGGAATTTTGGACATATCCACGATCTCACCTCGGCAAAAATTTCACTGGATGAAGTGTACAGGACACCGTGCCATTCAGACGAACGGCTGATCGCAACATGTAACGCGCCAAGGGTGCAGGCCGGTGGGGGTAATATTATGCTGTGAGGGACATTCGCCTGGGCTTCCATGTAATCTGTGGTACTAGTCAAAGCCACCACGCCAGCTTTGACCTACTCATCAATAGTGCGGGCCCCCTGCTTCACTTCATATTTCAAGTCGACCGCGATGGCGTTGGCATCTTTCAGCAGAGTAACTGCCCATGTCACAGTGCTGGAATTTACGTCGACATACAATATTCCACAATCCAGTGTGTGGTGCGTGGCGGAAAGTATCCTGAACTATGTTCTTTTCTTGTTCTACTCGCAAACAGAGCGGGCGAAAAACCACGGCCTATATGCCTACGTACGAGCACTAATGTCTCCAATGTTATCTCCATGGTCTTCACACGAAATGGTCCTTTGACTGTGGTAGGATCGTTCTGCAGTCAGCGTCAAATTCCGGCCCTCTATATTTTCTCAGTAGTGCTCCTCGAAAAGAACGTCGCCTTCCCTCCAAGGAGCCGGCCGGAGTGGCCCAGCGGTTCTAGGCGCTACAGTCTGGAACCGAACGACCGCTACGACCGCAGGTTCGAATCCTGCCTCGGCCATGGATGTGTGTGATGTCCTTAGGTTAGTTAGATTTAATTAGTTCTACGTTCTAGGCGACTGATCACCTCAGAAGTTAAGACGCATAGTGCTCTGGGCCATTTGAACCATTTTTGAACCATCCAGGGATTCCCATTTGAATACCGGAAGCATCTCCGTAATACTAGCGTGCTATTCAAACTTACCGAAAAGAAATCTAGCAGGCTGCTTCCGTATTATTTCGATGTCTTCCTTTAATCCGACCTGGTGCGGATCCCAAACACTAACAGTACTCAACAATGGGTCGTACTAGCGCCCTACATGCAGTCTCCCCACAGATGAGCCACACATTCCTAAAATTCTCAGAATAAACAGAAATCGACCATTCGCCTTCCTTACTACAATCCTTACATGCTCATTCCATTTCATACTGTTTTGCAAACGTTGCGCCTAGATATTTAATCGACGTGACTGTCTCAAGCAACACACTACTGATACTCTATTCGAACATTATGGCTGCTGCTACGGTCGCATGTTTGAATCCTGTCTCGGGCATGGATGTGTATGATGTCCTTAGGTTAGTTAGGTTTAAGTAGTTCTAAGTCTAGGGGACTGATGACCTCAGATGTTAAGTCCCATAGTGCTCAGAGCCATTTGAACCATTTTTTGAACATTATGGGTTTGTTTTTCCTACTCATCCGCGTTACCTTACATTTTTCTACATTTAGAGCAAGTTGCAATTCATCACACCAACTAGAAAATTTATTAAGTCATCTTTTATCCTCGTACAGCCACTCAATGACGACGCCATTCCATACACCACACCATCATCAGCAAACAGTCGCAGACTGCTGCTTATCCTGCCCGGCAGATCGTTTATGCGTACAGAAAATAACAGCGGTCATATCACAGTTTCCTGGGACATTCCTGACGATATCCCTGTCTATGATGAACAGTGCCCATCGATGACAACCTACTGGGTTCTGTTAGCTAATAAGTCTTCGAGCCACTCACATACCTTCAAACACGTATGTTGTGTGGCGGCGATGGCGAGGCATTGCAGAGTCTCTGACCAGAGAGCTATTTGTCGTTCCTAGTCTGCGCTTGACCGCGCGAGAGTTCAGTTGCAGTCGAGTTACAAGAGAGTTGAGTGCAGTTGTGTGTGAGGAGTCGGCGGGCGTCGACATGGCACTCTGGTCAAGATTCAGGACGAGGTATATTATTTTTAAATAAGGTAATGAAGCAGCATTGCGCTCAGCTAATGATGTAAATTAACTGTAACTAATTTGTCCAAGAATCGCCCCAATAATAATTTTGTTTTCAAAGCAATTTTTTAACAAAGAATCCTTTTTGAAAGAATATTTGCCTTCTATTTCCTTAGAGAAAAGTTTCCCTTAAATTCAAAATTTTTGCAATGAATTTCCTCCAAGCTATGGCGAAAAATAAGAGCAGATGCAGTTTTACTAAGGTAAGAATTTCAGTTTAATTAGTGAACAGGGCCTAAGATCGACATTTCGGTCTATTTTTGTTTTCATTGTCACTGAGATTTTATTATCACTGAATTGACTTTCATTTTTTTTTTGTGAGGAACTTATACTTGGGTCAGATAGCTAGTTTTCATTTAATTGTCATTGTCTTTAAATTTAATTGCTGGGAGCTTACACTTAGCTCAATGTCCATTTGCATTTAAAATAATATCTTTTAAATTTTTGTGGGGAGGTTACACTTGGCGACACCCAGTCCAGGATCGTATTTCGTTGAGAATCTTTTGAAAAACAGTCAGATATCTGCTCTTATTTGCTTAAATATAATTAGGACTTGGCTCAACGCTTTTACTAATTTTGTGACTTTCTTTCCTCAGATCATCGGCAATTCTTTGCTCTGTTGTATTTGTGTTTGTTGCTTTTTGCATCTGTGCTTATTTCTTTTGTGAACAATTGTGACTATTGTGAAAATTCCGCGAAAGACTGTGAATAGTGTATCGAGAGGTATTATGAACGAAATTAACGACTTAAACAACGTGACCGATAGTACTAGTGACACGCAGTGTAATGATGACAATCCTGCGTTCACTGACAATCAGTGCGTTCCAACCACTAATGATGATTTTTGTCTTAATGATGAACAAACGAACTCGGTTATGTCCTCTGTTGATTTGACGACAATCGATGATGCGGGGCGTTCTGTTGTAATGAGCGCTGCCCAGCTTAACACACCCGGTTTGGAAAATTCAAATAACGTACAGACAAATTTTTCTAATGAAAATGGACAGTGTACTGAAAGTACGACGGATTCATTTAATTCCGAAATAGTGACCGACAGTGTACATTCGACTGGCAAACCGTTTTGTAAATCTCAGAATAAGCAAATGGTTACAGAAAGCGAGACAATTCCAGATCCACCATTAAACAGCAAAGAGAATAGAAATGCTAATTTTGTGTCGGATCCAATTATGGCATTGTTGCTACAAATGAGTAAACAACTTAATGAAAATACCGAAGTTAACAAGCAACTTAGTGAACAGGTCAGACAACAGAATGAAAAACAAGACAGCCTTAATGAGAAATTAGACAACAATTCTAGACAGCTTAGCGAGCAGATTACAGCTGCTGCCGCGCAGTGTCATGACACTAAGGAACAGTTACGCGAGGAAATTGAGGCTTGTTCAAAGAAAAGTAGCGAAGAAATTAGGTCTGTTGCGCAAGAATTAAGGGAAATGCAAACAGCCGCAACAGAAACAGTTAGAGCGGAAATTGGTACAGTCGCTAAACAATGCTCTGAAAAAGCTACACAATTACGCGACGAGTTTAAAACAATGACAGCAGAACTTTCGCGCACAATGGATGAAAAGATAGACGCGAAATTCGAGCAACAGAACTCTCAAATTAACGAACGTCTTAGTGTTCACATACAAAACAGTGATACGCGTTTCCGTAAATTTATTCAGGATCAAAATAAAGTAAAACGTCAGGTAATGGAAACAATCACTGCACAGAGACAGGAAGACAAACGTAAAATGTTTGCGAAGGCAAAAACATATGTAGACAACAATATTGCTACAGTATCGGACAAAATTAATACCATCGAACAGTTGAACACTGAATTACGTGATGAGATTTCTGACCTTAAATCGAAAACAGACACATATACAACAGATTTTCAAACACTGACCGACAGACTCGAACAATTAGAACTAACACAAGATTCCGATGTCGTCAAAGCTGATGTTAAAAAATTGAACGAAACTACACGTAAATTGCAAAAACAGATTAATGCCTCTGATACTAAAAACGATGATCAGGTTAAAATACTGACTGAAAAATATGATGAATTGGCCAGTCGTATTGATGTTATCGAAAGTACTGATGACAATAAATCAGACGATACTGCACCGGTTTCATTTAATCAAACACCACAATTCCAAAATTTACAGCAAACAATTAATGAGATAGATTCATCTAATAACACCTCAAGAGAATTCCAGTCACAGAATTAGCCACAAAAGCCTGAGTTAAAAGATGAAAGGGAAAAGAGATTTTGCAAGAAGTAACAGAGATGAAAAATATTTCAGTTAATAACACATCACAGCAAACGCCACTTTTCGAACATTTGTCAGACTCGCGCAGCGCGTATAATTTGGGTAATCTACTGAGGGTACGGGACTTAGATTCCGAACAACCACAGTTCAACAGATTCTCTTACAATCCTGAACCTGTTCCATAACACAGAGACGATAATTTTGATTACAAACATTTTCTGTTAGTGAGAAAGTTTAAAGTGTTTAACAACGACAGAACACAGATTCACCCGCTAGATTGGATACAACAATTTAGCTTTGCTTTTCCACCGACTTGGCCCGTAACGCACAAACTGGAATTTATTTGCAGCTTTTTGGAAGGCGAACCGGCAACTCGTATGAGGCCGATCGCGAGACAATGTTATTCAGTAGAGGAATTTCAGAATTCTTTTCTGTCAGCGTACTTGTCGAAGACGACACAGCGCGGAATTAAAGATCAATTAATTAGTTTACCAAATTATGAGAACTCAAATTTTCCCAGTGTCACGCAATTTTTTGAGCACATGGTCCAACAAAACCAGTACCTAAGTGAACCATACAGTGAATCTGCACTGATACAATTATGCATTTCTAAACTACCAAGGTCATTAAGAGTGTCACTTCTAACGGGTCAACAAAAAGAAAACATTTCGGCATTCAGAGATCTGTTACAGCTCTTAGAAGTGCAACAATCAGATTATTCTTTCGTAAACAAAAATTTTTCATATAACAACCAAGGCCAACAGACGTACAGCAATTATGATCAGACACGTAACTTGAATAGGAAAGGTAACAGACGCTTTAGGAATGACAATCACCAGAACTTTAATAGCAGACAAAATTTTGGTTATCAATATCGTCAAAATTTTCAGCAACAGGAACCACATTTTAGCAACAACAGAGGTTTTTCACAACAACAGCAACAAAACCAGCCGGTTAGCATACCTAAACAACAATGTAATGCACAAGGTCAACCTAACTTAAATGTTTGGCCGCGTGAACGTATAGTCCCTGGTACAACAAATAGTAACGCACGGCAGCAAAGGAACAACTACGTGCTGAAAACACAGTATTTCAATTCCTATCGCAATGCACCGTATAGGAATGACTATTACGACAGACGTAAAAATAATGAGGACAATTTTCAGCGTACATCTAACAACAGTCGGTCATACCAACAGCAAAATTATCCACAAGGACATATTCTCATGAATGAACCGGACAGTAGGTATCATCCAGAGCGTAACACGTCTGGAAGAAGTAATAGAACTGTTCAAATAGTAGAAATGCCACAGCATCCTCCTGATAACAATAACACGTCAGATAGAATCTGACTAGATACTGTACAGGTCGCATCTTCCAGTAACACGAGCACTACTTCAGACACGCAGAATGTTGTTCACGAAAATGTAATTACTTTTGACGACATCAGAGACACTCTTTTGCAGGAAAGACCAGTTATTCAGAAAACTATTTCACATCCTGTGATCGAAATTAAAATTGGTTCATCGAAATTTTCAGCAGTAATCGATTCCGGATCACCTATGTCAGTAATAAATGAAGAAACTTTTAACGAGTGTAACAAAGAGAATACCTATCCCACACTACCTTTAGGCAAAACGAAAGTGAAAGGAGCAGTATCGAGTAAAGGAGTAGACGTTAAATTACAGACGCATTTATCATTTTGTATTGCGGGTCACACATTTCACTCAAATTTTTGGATTGTTCCTTTATTGACAACAGACGTTATTTTAGGTACTAATTTTCTCGTACAACACGACGCAGTGGTTGATTTTCAACATTCCTATTTAATGTTGAAGGATGAAAATGTGCAATTGGCTTTAGAATTTCAGCACTCTTTATCTGCGGAAGAACAAACAATTAACCGCACAGAGGTCATTTCCGTATCACGTAACATAGACTGTAATTCGACATTGTTCACAGATACGTACGTACATAACTATAACACTCCAGACGAAGCTGACTACGACGTAATGCAAATGATTTCTGATAAAGTTAAACAAAGCAGTGCAAATACAGACGTCGAACGAACGCAGTTACACAAAATTCTTTTACAGCAAGCTCCAGTTTTTGACAACATTCCTGGTACTATGTCCGGATTTATGTATGAATTTCAAGTCAAACAGCACGATACATTTAAAGCTAAACATTATCCCATTCCGTATATCCATAGAGAACAAGTTAAAAAGGAGTTGCAAGATATGCTCGACCAAGGAATTATAGAACCAGCAGTTAGTCCGTACATAAACCCGCTACATATTGTTAAGAAAAAAGATGGCTCACTTCGCCTCGTACTTGATTCACGTCACATTAATGACATTATTATTAATGAAACAGATCGACCACAGACATTAGAGGAACTTCTACAGAAATTTCACGGTATAGCTATTTATTCCACACTAGATTTGAAATCGGGATTTTGGCAAATTCAGCTTCATCCGAATTGAAGAAAGTACACAGCTTTTCTCTGTTTTGGCGATTGTTATCAATTTTGTAAATTACCGTTCGACTTAACTATTTCTTCTACAGCTTTTATTCGCGGTTTGAATACTATACTTCCGACAGAACTTAAGGACAGAATCACGACGTACGTAGACGACATTCTTATTGCAGAAGCTAACTGGACTGAACACAACCTGATTCTAGAACGCCTGTTACAAACTTTTCATGCACAAGGACTCACAGTTAATCTCAGTAAATCGCATTTTAGCAAAACTTCTATAAAATTTCTTGGACACGTAATTTCAGCAGAAGGCATTGCGCCTGATCCGGAAAAACTTCGAGCTCTACGTGACATTACTGTTCCTACAACGAAGAAACAATTACGTAGTTTTTTGGACTTAATTAACTTTTTTCGCAAATTTATTCATCACTCTGCTTTAGGCACACCTAGATTATGCCAATTAACAGGTAAAAACACTATTTGGTCCTGGGATAAGCAAGCACATTCTGAATTTGTGAACCTGAAACATGCTTTGTTGAATGCTCCACTTTTATCGCACCCAGATCTTACCAGAAATTTTTCCATTGCCACCGACAGTTCTAACACCGCTTTAGGCGCACATATTTTCCAGGAGATTGAAGAAGATGGCTCAACAGTAATTAAAAACATCGCATTTGCAAGCCGCATTTTGTCACCTGCTGAACGAAATTATTCCGTTACAGAACTTTAAATATTATGTGTTGTTTGGGCATTTATGAGATTTCGGCACTTTCTTTATGGCAGACATACCACCGTTTACACAGACCACAGAGCGATACAATTTTTACTTTCAGCTAAATTCACACACGATAGATTAAGCAGATGGAAACTTTATTTACAGGAATTTAACTTTACGATTGTTCACATTCCCGGCACACAAAATGTTATAGCAGACGCACTATCGCGTTCTCTCAGCAACAATCAGCAAGACGTAGCAACCAACTTCTGCAAAGCAAATTTCAGTGTCATGTACATTCAGCAAGTAGCATTTGAAAATTTTATTTCGTCGTCAATACAGGACATAGCAAAAGAGCAAAGTAAAGACAACGTGTGGAAAGAAATTAAACACCTCTGGCAAGATAAGAATAATGTTACGATTAGACACCATTACACTGTACGCAATGACATTCTGTTTCGCCGCTCTCATCCAGACAGCAACAATTGGTTATTATGCATTCCTGACGAACTGGTTAACAAATTAATCTGGTATACTCATTTAAGTTATGCACATTACGGAGCCAGAAAATGTTTTCTTATACTGAGACAGAACTGCTATTTTGCCAACATGGAGAAACGTATACGACGAGTTTTAGCGTCATGTAAAATTTGCCAGAAAGCTAAGTCAGACACCACTTCACATATTCCTCCATTATATCCCATTATACCTGTTAAATTAAGACATATGGCCGCAGCAGACATTTTTGGTCCAATTCCGAGAACTAATAGAGGTTATTGCTACATCTTTGTCGCTGTTGAACTCACTTCAAAATTTGTTACTTTCACTCCGTTACGTAAAGCTACTGCTAAAACTGTTTCGAAAGCATTTGTAAAACATTTTCTATTTCATGTAGGGCATGTGATGAGAGTAATTTCCGATAATGGATCACAATTTCGATCTGCTATATTGACACGCATGTTACGAGCTAGAAACATTTATCCGATCTATATATCCAAACACCATGCTTCTTCGAACCCTTGTGAACGATTAATGAAAGAAATTGGTAAACTGTGTAGAATATACTGCCACAAAAGACACATTAATTGGGATACACACATATTCTCATTCCAAGATGTAATTAATTCCATTCCAAATGAATCCACTATGCTATCTCCGTCTGTTATACTGAAAAAAGTTGAACCACCAAACAAAATTAAACAATTAGTAAACTTCCCTACCTGTCGTCGACTAAGACACCACGAAATAATTGACATTGCGTTGAGCAACATCAAACGTGCCGCAGAGCGCCGGAGAAGACAGCAAAAACAGGTTTGTACACGCCGAGAACTTTCACATTGGACAGAAGATATTAGTACGAACACACTATTTATCCAGCAAATTAAAAGGTAAGTGCAGTAAATTTGAACTTCTATACGCAGGTCCATATCGGATTCGCAGTATTCCTCACCCCAATGTAGTACACATCGAAACTCTGAGAACCAGAAAATCGAAAGGAAACCACGACTTATCCAACATAAAACCCTTTATTGAGTGAACATACTTTACGATTTATCACGCTGTAATGCTATTTGCTAATTTTTATGAACATTTATGCAATTATATTCACATGACTAATTATTGATGATTATCGTATTTTTTCTTGGTAAGTGCCCGGCAAGGTAAGGTTAGCAGGTCGCTTTTCTTGTCGTTACACATCAGACTGTGCACATTTTCCATTTTTTTAAATGTATGTACTATTGTTTTCATGTTTTGTTTGTATGCACTGTGATATAGTTAAGGTATAACACACCAGTTGACTTTGACATTTTTTGCCCTGTGATATCTCAACATCGTGACTGTTTTACATTTTTTTTGCTGCTGCATTGTGATATTCTCTGTACATTTTTGCCTTTGAACACTGTCTATACTTTTGACATATTACGTTTTCTGTCATGATATGCTGTATGCTTAATTGTGTCACCATTAACCAGTCATTATTTAGTGGGTATATGATTTAAATGCAAGTCATTAATATTTGTTCATCAATTTCAGAAAGAAATGATACGTAAAGGAAATAAATTAAACAGAAATGGGAATTTCAACTACGGAATAGACGAAAGAAGATACAAAAACCTTATGAGGAAGAGTAAATGGATCAAAATTAACAAGCATAAACAAGAATATACTATACACATCGTAGAATAGCAGTCTTAACTAATTTTTTCTTTCAGAATACAAGGCGATTGATGCAGGCTGTCAGACAGAGCTACACATCTTAGTTTTAGTGATGAAATATGCTAGAGATAAGGAATAGTTGTGTAATGAATAATGAAGTGATTTTTTGCAGATGATAATGAATGGTGATGACGAGTAATGATGAAGAATATGCTACTATGAATAATGAAGTTTTTCTTTACAGGTGATGATAATAATGAAGTTATAATAATATGGATAATGAAGTTTTTCTTTACAGATGAGGATGATGTTGAAGTTTATGTATTTATGCTACGTAGTTATTTAAGTATTTGTTGCAGTTTGTTTTGACAGTATGTTTTATATCGTATGGTATGATGACTGAAGGTTTTGGAAAGGACAGCTATGGAACACATTTTTTATACACATTGCACTACCTGTTAATTCGAAGTTCACTACTTTTCAGCATAGTATGCGTTTCTTCTTTCAGCTCAATTATCCATTTTGTATCTTTTTTTTCCAGGAGAAGCTTTTCATGATACTTACTAAACTTGTTACTTATTATACCTGTTCTAGTACTTGCATTTTTATTTTTTTACCCATTTGTGTCTATAATTTATAAATGTGATCACAGATACTGCCTTGTTACATAGCCTTGCTACAGCTGACTCATGATGAATGACGTTACCTATCCTCATTTGCAGCAATAGGTAAAAAGCAAATATTGTTATGCCTCAGCAATTAATTATTGATACCAACGCAATGCATTGCTAGCACAAAAACAAAAAAAACAAAAAAAAAGTATTACCAGTCCCAAATAATGCTACTAGTTTAAGAGAATTCTGAATAATACTGATCAGCTCTGAATAGTATGTCACTTCAGTAATGACTTCTTAATGATACAAAAAATATATAAAATAATGCTTTGTAACTGGCTAATAACTGCCACTGTTTATTGTAATGAGACTACTTATAATGCCCATGACTATTAATGCTATGACTGTAATTAACTGATTTTTAATAATGACTTCTTAATGATCTGAATAATACTGAATGATGAGCAATGTTTTATACTATTCAATACTTGCTGGCCACTGAGTGCCAATAATTAATGTAACTAAATGAATTATGACTTTTCATATTTTGCTAACTGGCCACTGAGTGCCAATAATTAATGTCACTAAATGAATTATGTTATTAATTATGCCATTAATTAGCTCCTGTTTTCAATGATGACTTTTCATGTTCTATAACTGGCCACTGAGTGCCAATAATTAATGTCACTAAATGAATTATGTTAATAATTATGCCATTAATTAGCTCTTGTTTTCAATGATGACTTTTCATGTTTTGGTAACTGGCCAATGAGTGCCAATAATTTGTATAACTCAATGTATTATGTTAATGCTAGGCCAATAATTGACTCTTTTTTTTTTTCAATGAAGAC
This sequence comes from Schistocerca americana, assembly GCF_021461395.2. Lineage (NCBI taxonomy): Eukaryota > Metazoa > Arthropoda > Insecta > Orthoptera > Acrididae > Schistocerca > Schistocerca americana. The sequence continues at coordinate 555,419,664 of NC_060124.1, read as the reverse complement.
TTCTGATGAACATTATTCTGTCATACTAAATATGTTTTGTAACTGGCCAAAGACTGCCGCTGTTTATTGTAATACGATTACCCATGATGCCAATAATTTAATTTTATGAACATTATTCTGTAATACTAAATACATGGTACAGAAATGTTCAATAACTGGACTATGAATGCCGCAAACTACTAATGTAATTCCTAATCAAGACTAGTCTGTGACTTAATGTCCCTCACCTTCTGACCTCACTACCCTGAATTACTGCAATATCCATTTGTCCTGTACATCCTCCTGATCATGGAGCACTATATTTGGTTTTTGCACTAATTCTACGTTGGTGTGCCTTGTAAGAGCGTGGTGTTGACACGACATGCTGTCCACCACCGTGAGCGATGAAGACGTTATTATGGTCCCACTGTTTGGTGTACCTGATGTACTGCCAAAATGATAACATGGAAGATTACTACGACATTTCAGTGTCTTGGCTACGCTGTTAAATACTAATGGAAAAAGAACTTCAAATTGTGTCACTTGGTGTTGTACTTCTGTGGAAAGATATGGACTTTCAGAGCAGCTATGTGCAATATAAAGTTCTACAACCATGATGCAATCCTTCCCTTTCCTATCCTAATTCTTGTCACATAGTGAAAATCATTTTTTGCTAACATCATTTATGTTCATGGCCTATACATTTTTTTCGATTTGCTGAACTCCAATGCAAGTACACTTATGTCACTTGTCGACATGATTTTTTGCCATTATGTTTATTTGTTGTGAAAATGCTAAAGACATTTCTCGATTTGTTCTGAAGTACAGTATATGTGCACTCTTGTCTTTTATATTGTATATACATTTTTCTGATTTGCTGATACACTCTGTACTCATTGTATACATTTTTTGTCATTGTCTAATGTTTTGTACTCGGTGCATGTGCACCACATTTAATTCATGTACTATATCTGTATATGTGCTGTAACTGTAAAGTTAATTAGTTAAAAAAAAATTTCTTGCGATGGCAAGTCCAAATGACTCACCATCGCTGCCAAATTTTTGCCCCCCCCAGTGGAGGGTCATGAAACACGTATGTTGTGTGGCGGCGATGGCGAGGCATTGCAGAGTCTCTGTCCAGAGAGTTATTTGTCGTTCCTAGTCTGCGCTTGACCGCGCGAGAGTTCAGTTGCAGTCGAGTTACGAGAGAGTTGAGTGCAGTTGTGTGTGAGGAGTCGGCGGGCGTCGACATGGCACTCTGGTCAAGATTCAGGACGAGGTATATTATTTTTAAATAAGGTAATGAAGCAGCATTGCGCTCAGCTAATGATGTAAATTAACTGTAACTAATTTGTCCAAGAATCGCCCCAATAATAATTTTGTTTTCAAAGCAATTTTTTAACAAAGAATCCTTTTTGAAAGAATATTTGCCTTCTATTTCCTTAGAGAAAAGTTTCCCTTAAATTCAAAATTTTTGCAATGAATTTCCTCCAAGCTATGGCGAAAAATAAGAGCAGATGCAGTTTTACTAAGGTAAGAATTTCAGTTTAATTAGTGAACAGGGCCTAAGATCGACATTTCGGTCTATTTTTGTTTTCATTGTCACTGAGATTTTATTATCACTGAATTGACTTTCATTTTTTTTTTGTGAGGAACTTATACTTGGGTCAGATAGCTAGTTTTCATTTAATTGTCATTGTCTTTAAATTTATTGCTGGGATCTTACACTTAGCTCAATGTGTGCTTCTACCTCAGTTAACAGTCAGCACTGTGGCACCGTGGCTAGCGCTACACAGGTTTCAAGAGCGAGATAGTGAGGTAAGATTGGTGTGCCCTCTGCCAAATTCACCTGATCTGAGCCCACTGCAGTACATCTCAGACGCTATCGGATGCCCATAAATCACCTGCCCGCAATTTACGAGAGTTGGGTGTCCGCGTACCTACACAGAAATTTTCGAGCCCGTGCTATGCAGAATCGCTGCCGTATCGCATAGAAAATGGAGGAACATCGCGCTATTACGCAGCTGGTCTTGATGCTTTGTCTGATAAGTGTATAATAGAAGCTGTAGATCGAGATTTGTGTGATGTGATAGAAGAAGAAACAGGAGTCGATTTAGAAGAGATGGGGCATCCAGGATTAGAATCAGAATTTAAGGGAGCTTTGGAACACTTGGTATCAAATAAGGCAGAAGCGATAGATAACATTCCATCAGAAATTCCAAAGTCATTGGGGGAAGTGGCAACAAAACGACTATTCACGTTGGTGTGTAGAATGTACGAGTCTGGCTACGTGCCGTCTGGCTTGCGGAAAAATATCATCCACACAGTTTCGAAGACTGCAAGAGCTGACAAGTGCGAGAATTATCGCACAATCATCTTAACAACTCACGCATCCAAGTTGCTGACAAGAATAATATTCGGAAGAATGGAAAAGAAAATTGAGGATGTGTTAGATGACGATCAGTTTGGCTTTAGGAGAAGTAAAGGCACTAAAGAGGCAATTCTGCCGTTGCGGTTGATATTGGAAGCAATCAAGGCACGTTCATAGGATTTCTCGACTCGGAAAATGCGTTCGACAATGTAAAATGCTGCAACATGTCCGATATTATGAGAAAAATAGGGGTAAGCTATAGGGAGAGAAGGGTAATAGACAAATGTAAGAGTGGATGAGCAAGAACGTAGTGTTCGGATTAGAAAGGGTGTAAGACAGGGATGTAGTCTTTCGGCCCTACTGTTCAATCCGTACATCGAAAAAGTGTAAGTAGGCTGTTTAGGTTTTTATTTTGGTAACGCCACGTAGCGCTCTGTATGGAAATCACTGACTGTGCTGTGTGCAGTCTGTGGCTGGTTGGCATTGTTGAAATATTCGCTATTGTAGTGTTGGGCAGTTGGGTGTGAACAGCACATAGCGTTGAGCAGTTGGAGGTGAGCCGCCAGCAGTGGTGATGACATTTGAAGATTATTAAGGTAAACACATTGTTTGTTCTCTATCAAAATCTTTCGTTTGCTAACTATGCCTATCAGTAGTTAGTGCCTTCAGTAGTTAGAATCTTTTATTCAGCTGGCAGTATCGGCGCTCGCTGTATTGCAGTAGTTCGAGTAACGAAGATTTTTGTGAGGTAAGTGATCCATGAAAGATATAGGTTATTGTTAGTCAGGGCCATTCTTTTGTGGGGATTATTGAAAGTCAGATTGCGTTGCGCTAAAAATATTGTGTGTCAGTTTATTGATGATCAGAATAAGTAAAGAGAAAAATGTCTGAGTACGTTCAGTTTTACTCAGCTGACTCTGTATCAAATAATGTAGAAGTTTACCAGCACAGTAATTTATAATTTTTCTAAGGGGACGTTTCAAAAGCAATTATGGAAATCAAACAAAGGTTCAGGACTGGAATTAAAATTGAATGTGAAAGGATATCTGTGATATGATTCGTTGATGATATTGCTATGTGAAGAAGAATTACATGATATGCTGAATGGAATGAACGGTCTAACGAATACAGAATGTGGGTTGAAATAGATCGAAGTAAGACGAAATTAATGAGAAGTAGCGGAAATAACAGCAGCGAGAAACTTAACATCAGGATTGATGGTCACGAAGTAGATGGAGTTAAGGAATTCTACTACCTAGGTAGCAAAATAACGAATGACTGTCGGAGCAAGAAGAACATCAAAAGCAGACTGTCACTGGCAAAAAAGGCATTCGTGACCAAGACAAGTCTACCAGTATCAAAAATAGGAATTAATTTGAGGAAGAAATTTCTGGGAATGTACGTCTGGAGTACAGCATTGAACGGTAGAGAAAGACGGAATGTGAGAAAACCGGAAGGGAAGAGGATCGAAGCATTTGAGATGTAGTGCTACAGGCGAATGTTGAAAGTTACGCGGACTGAAAAGTAAGGAACATGTCGAAAAGACTGACAAGGAGAAGAGATAGGATGATAGAACATGATGGTACTAGGGGGAGCTGTAGAGGGCAAAAACTGCAGAGGAAGATAGAGATTGGAATGCATCCAAAAATTAATTGAGAACGTAGGTTATAACTGATACTCTGTGATGAAGAGGTTGGCACAGGAGAGGAATTCGTGGCGGGCCCCATGAAAGCCATCAGAAGACTGATGACTCAAGAAAAAAAAGAAAGATAAGATCGACATGATTTTCCGTTGCGTTAAAAGCTCGGGTCGTCCATCGGAGGACACCTACAGCAATAGTGAGAAGTGTTTCAGGACATATTTTTGGGGCAAGACGAAAACGAAGTGAGCCAGCGGGGTCCTTTCTTGGAACAGAGCCGCCTGAGGACAGTTCTCTAAACTCATTAGGGCACGACCGACAGTCTGCTTATCGCGGACGGGATCGGCCGTCTGGTCCCGCATACCAGAGGACTCGGCGCCGCCTTCCGAGAACCCCGAGAGGCCGGGAAACCGGATCCTAGCGCAGCGCGGTCGCGCCCGCCCCGTCCAGGCGTGGGTGCGAAACACTCCGAACGGTGACCTCACGCCGGCGCTGGGGTACAGCGCGGCTGCACCGGTTCGCGTGGCTCCTATTAAGCAGAAACCGGTCAGCCCTTCAGTCGCGACAGCCAGAGTGCGAAGTGGTTTAAAATATTACTCGAAATGCAAAGTCGACGCAGCCTTTCTGCGAATTCCGACGGGTGAAACTCTCGACCCAAGAAACATCGCGACAAGGAAGTTTGCTGACCGCAACCTCGATTGAAGAGTCTCAGGAGAAAACGTTGCCAAAGCACGAACGAACAATGACAAGGACGACGCGTTACTAGCTTCGGAGCTCTTCTATCCCGATTTGGCGAAAAGCGTAGGTAGTCAAGGTATCCGTATATACAGTGTGGCGCACTGAAAACTGTCCCCGAGTGCTGATTCCTCGCCAAGTACGTAGGAATTGTTGCCCGCAACGAGCAGACACAACACAAACAGTTGAACATCTAATAATTAGATAATAAAGAAATAACAAATAAGCTAATAGAGAGGTCTGTGTTTACTGAATTGATCTCGTCTTTTACATTAAATTACCTTACATTAGGTGCTGAAAATGACTTCCTTCTTCTTCAATGCGCCATCTATATGATCGACTGGATTCTAGAGTCATCATCTGCATTGACGCCCATGGAGGCTACACCATGTATAAATAAGGATGTTTCAGCACAGGTCAATACCTGGTAGATTTTGAATGAAATGGAAACCTCTAAAAGAGTGTAGTAATCTTTTTCTGGTAGTGTATTTATGTAGTTTGTTGAGATCATTAGGCTGTTTTCTGCACTTTCGAACTCCTTGTGCTGCACCACAATACTGGTTCGTCAGCATACCCAAACATCTTTGCACTGGTTTCAGGTATGCCCGAAGTATAAAGGTTGAAAATTATAGGAGAGTGCTGACACCTGAGGTAGACCATTACCGTATTTAGTTTCGTTACTTTGCTTATGAGATTGCCCTGACTACTCGTAAGTGATGATGATGTTTGATTTGGTGTGGCGCTCAACTGCGCTCTTCATCAGCGCTCGTACGAAGTGTCAAATGTGACACAGTCCAATTTTTTTCACAGTCCAATCTAGTCATTGCCACGAATGATGATGATGATGATGGTGAAATGATGAGGACAACACAAACACCCAGTCCTCGGGCAGGGAAAATCCCCAACCCGGCCGAGAATCGAACCCGGGATCCAGGGGCAGCAACAGTAGTCTAGACCACGAGCTGTAGACACTACTCGTAAGTGTCTGTCTGCGAGCACGTTATTGACTAGTCTCAGTGCTATTTGGTAGTGGATGACTCTGATCTGCTTTCATAAGAGTCATTCTTACCACACTGTATGGAAAGTGTCAGTCAAGTCGACAACGACTACAGATCAGTTGTTTCTGAAATCCAGCTTCCGTGGGTGTAATCAGGCTCAGAACCTGATCTGTGCAGTTCCTGTTTGGTCTGAAGCCCGTTTCTGCTACAGGGATGTTGTCCAGTATTCTTTCGACAGTTTGTAGCAACAACTGAGATGTGCTATTGTGCAGTAACTTCCTACTTTAACTGATGGTTTCTTCGGTTTAAGGGGACCACACACTGCCTATCTAACCCATGTTAATTTAGGGAAGTATTTGACCCATTTCTGAAAAAAACTATTTGATGCAGGACCTTAATATTTTTACTGTATGTTACATGATGCTAATAGAGTCAACTGTACTAAAATCTACTTTATCCATTGTATAGTTTTTAAGAAATACTTTTTTAAATTTATTAAAAAAAATATTAAGTTATTTCTGCAGAAAATATTTTTTTGTGAACTTTCTAATGGGGGAATATTAATGAATGTATCACAATAGGCGACTTTTCGTGTTATGCAGAGTCTCTGAAAATTTCATTCATTTATCTATGATAGTTTCTGATATATAATGGGCATATGTACTGAAAATTTTAGTTTGCTGGAAACTGGCATTAAAGAAAAAACTTTTGAAATTTGTTAATTACAGTTAATTAAAACTGTCCTGCTGCATATGATGGCCCTTCTTTGGCCTCTAGCAGGTCTACCAGCTTCTTTTTCACCTTTCTGGATGTTTGTCCTGCTTTCTTGACCATATTAGAAGGAGACATGTCTGCATCGGCTATCTTCATTTTATCGCAATTTTGCAGCAAAGTGATCATATTTTCACCAGGATTAATTCCCAGCTTTTTCAGTACACAACACTTTCCAATATTACCACAATGGAATGTAATAACAGCATCATGAACTACTAGTTTGATTGTATGCATGCCTACAAATACAGTTTTAGGAAGGCGGTTCCAAATTATGTTGTTGAAACATTCATTTGGGTTCTGTGTCTGCCTATGCAGACATTTCCTTAGAAGGTCAGGATGAGCCAAGTCTCTGAAAATAAGTTTAATTGCTGTAATAACACCAGCAGGAAGATAATGCTAATGAGAATAGGATTCTCCAGTTGCCTGAGCCCTATTGTATTTGCAACACGAATTTTCTCCTGATGGACACAATCCATGACATGGCTTATCATCAGTAGAGGACTTATGGAAGAATTTGTCCCAAACATCACTCTTCATTGCCTCCAGGTTTTCTTTATTTCTCCTAATTGCCTTCCCGTAGTATACCTGCAAGTTATCTATTTCAGTTTTAGTCAACCGACCCTGTCCGGTCAACAATTTTCCATCTACTAATTTTTTTTCCTCTCATACCAACAGTTAGTTTTCTCAGCCTTATTCCCAAACGTTTTTGAACATGGCCTACACATTCTATTTTGCTAATAATGGCATCTCCATATGGCTTAGAGTTCACCACATAGTTGTATGCCTTACTGTCACCATCGCCCAAATATTTGGTGAACCGTACGCCTCTTGTTTCTACAGAACAATGAAATATTTGTTGTACTCCATGAACTTCCTTACCACCACTTGTTCCTCTAAAATTAGCCACGCATTTGTGTTCTTTATATTCATTGACTTTACAACATTTGCAATATTTAGACATTATCTCCACATCTAACACTTTACCGGTGTCTACACTTGTGGCAGTCACTACTCCATTCAGAGAAGTATGTCCTCTTTTCTGCCAACTTCCATCAAGATCAACTGCAATATCCGAACATCCATCATTTTCTTCTACTGCTTCCCTAGCAGACAGTGTCATGCTTTCCTCACTGACCTCACATACGGCTTTCTCTAATATTGCAGTCAGTTTTTCAAATTTATTTGGTGCCTGATGTAAGTTCATCAATGAACAAAATGTTCTCCCTGCAGCCATGACCTTGCCAATTGATCGTAAGGCATAAACTAATCTACTATTGATTTCATAAGGGACACTTGCATCTGGTTTTGAAGAACTCATAAATGAAATCACAGCTGAGCATTTACTGCAAATTAAATCCAAAGCAATTGCTATGCTTTTTCTCCCACTGGCACTCTCACAAATTTTCACACTCTGTGACTCACCACACTGTCTACATTGTACAAATTTAGAAGTTACATCTTATAATATTCTCAAATTTATAATAATGTTACTGCACCCCTTGTCACTCACAGTAAATTCATTGTAACTCTCTTGAAATGGCGAGAGCTTCTTTGATGATGCACTTGTTGAAGAATTACAATTAGAAACACCGTTGCCAGGCGACAGAACCTCTTGTACAGAAAGCCTTCTAAACTTGTTTCCTCTAAATTGTCGTTTCTTGAAAACGCCTTTATGTTTCGTCATCTTCAATAAACACAATAAAACACACGTAAACAAGCACTGCAAACGTAAGTATAACAACTACTCCCAATCACACTTGAACAAAACTAACCACGTGTTTGAAAGAGTGTTGTTTACGAACAGCAGAAACAAAACAATACCGACCGTTGCATTCCAAGGATAGCCAACACACTCGGGAGTAAAAAAAGAATCCCTAACGTGCAATGTAGGGGCTATAAAGATCTAAAATTTATGCAGAAAAGTGGGCGTGGCTCACAAACACACGTGGTAGGAAAATGCTCCTTAAATTCTTAAAAAAAAAAATTTCCGCAAAATCCTTTTCAGAGTACTTGAATAAAACCGTAATCTATCGAAATATGATGAAAACCAAAAATCGATCTATTTCGACCTGAACCACGGTGTGGTCCCCTTAAGGAGGAAGATACACAGGTAGACACATTATATCCATAACGGCAATTGTTGTTGTCATTTTGGCATCACTTTCAGTGGAATGCAATTCGCCGGTTCTTGAAAATGCCCCCCTTCTCCACTTTCATTCGGGAAAAAAAATATTTCTGCATTCGATGCTAGCAGTCTAGTGTTAATGATGGCAGAAGAGTGATGTGGCCTCGATACGGAATCCCTAGGAGGACAAGAACTTGTTATCTCGACAGCGTGCGATCAAAATCGGTAAGTGCTGCCTTCTTCGTCGAAGTGAGGGCTCGAGAGTGGAGGGGCATTCGGGGTGGCTGGAACGGAACGGATATGAAAACCAGGATAAGTAGAGGTGGCGGGGAGCGGCTGAATAGAAGCGGCGCCGTCAGACGCTGCTTCATTGTCTGGTGAGCGAAGGGAGCATTGCATCGGAAAGCCTTTGTGGCGGAGGAAATTAGCTCTCCGATCCAGTGGGCACGGACGGCCGCCTAAGATTGAGGCTCAGACGTCTCAGCTTTTTGTGCAGTGCCCGATTCCCGGTATGCATATTGCGTTCTTCTGCTCTGTGTACCTAATACTTCAAAGGAACTCCAGGGCTAAAGCTTCCACAAGACGCCGCCGTCTCCGGTGTCGTTCATTCCCACTGGCAACGCGAGGCATTTCACAAGACCAAGCTGTCAGATAAAAGAATACTGACATCCATGTGTAAGTGAAATTAAGCTCTAGATGAGACGACAAGCTGGCCCACTAGTACAAAAAGACGCAGGACGTATTGTGTTGTTAATAGAGAAGCAGTAACAGCGAGGTGGGTGGGTGGGTCAGAAAGCCTCAGTGGGTTCGAACATGGACTAGTCACTCGATGTCAGCTGACAAGGAAAACATCTCATCGCACCCCCTCAGGTTTAGTGGTAAAGTGGCCCAGTGGATGGTCCATCAAAACCTTAACATAGATCAAGCATGAAAACACGAAGAAAGCGCAGTACACTGTGAAAAAATAAGCAAAAGAGAAACAGTGAACTCTCCAAGATCAAGACGGGAAACATCGAGCGAACTGCAAAAATAACAGCGTCGTGGTTGTGTGATCACGCAAAGCGGGAGATCCGTATTCAGACCTCCCCCATGCTGCATTTTTTTTCACAAAATTATGAACTTTCCGTCCGGGTGCTGACGTTTCTATGCTCCCTCTTTAGTATTAGCAATGGTAATGAGTCAAGCAGTAAAGGAAACAAAAGAAAAATTTGGAGTAGGGAGAAGAAATAAAAACTTTGAGGTTCGCCGAAGACACTGTAATTCTGTCAGAGACAGCAAAGGACCTGGAAGAGCAGTTGAACGGAATGGACAGTGTCTTGAAAGGAGGATATAAGATGAACATCAACAAAAGCAAAACGAGGATAATGGAATGTAGTCTAATTAAGTCGGGTGATGCTGACGGAATTAGATTAGGAAATGAGACACTTAAAGTAGTAAAGGAGTTTTGCTATTTGGGTAGCAAAATAACTGATGATGGTCGAAATAGAGAGGATATAAAATGTAGACTGGCAATGGCAAGGAAAGCGTTTCTGAAGAAGAGAAATTTGTTAACATCGAGTATAAATTTAAGTGTCAGGAAGTCGTTTCTGAAAGTATTTGTATGGAGTGTAGCCATGTATGGAAGTGAAACGTGGACAGTAAATAGTTTGGACAAGAAGAGAATAGAAGCTTTTGAAATGTGGTGCTACAGAAGAATGTTGAAGATTAGGTGGGTAGATCACATAACTAATGAGCAGGTATTGAATAGGATTGGGGAGAAGAGAAGTTTGTGGCACAACTTGACTAGAAGAAGTGATCGGTTGGTAGGACATGTCCTGAGACATCAAGGGATCACAAATTTAGCATTGGAGGGTAGTGTGGAGGGTAAAAATCGTAGAGGGAGACCAAGAGATGAATACACTAAACAGATTCAGAAGGATGTAGGTTGCAAAAGGTACTGGGAGATGAAGGAGCTTGCACGGGATAGATTGGCGTGGAGAGCTGCATCAGGCCAGTCTCAGGACTGAAGACCACAACAACAACAACATGAGTCAAGTAAATATAATGAACAGTGAGAGCAGGCGGGAAGCCAATAGACCTCCCACAGAAATGCAAACAAGAAATAAACGGGTGTGAAATATGTTACAACAAAAATTTTTATATTTTCAGTATATCCATTGTGGATGACGAACTGCTACTGTGATTTAAACTGGCGTTTATCTGGTAATAAATATGCAACCAGTCACTTATTTACGATTTATTCAAACATGAACATGTTTTCGAGACAGTGCAGGCTCATCTTCAGATGGAGGTGTTGCAGAGACATTATCTTGTGGACCAATTGGAGCTAGATGCAGTGCTGATGCTGCTGGCGGAAATGACGGAAATTTAGTAATCGGTGACGAAACATTAACGAATGCGAAAGTTTTTTTATGTTTTAGGTAGTTACAGTGCACTGTATTGTGGTATTCACATCAGATTGCCTCTCATAACGTGCATTATTAAGCTATGTGCACAGATAAGCACGTTATGTAGCTACACTTGGTTTTACACTGGTTCACAGGATGTAAACACTCGCTGTTTTTACAAAGAATACGGATATGACAGATACTGCACTTTACTACATAATAGTCTTTGGCAAGAGATGCATTGTATTATGATATAAATATTACATTTCAGTAAATGCTGCTAGCTGCAAACAAAGGGTAAACAGCTAGAGGTGAATAATTAATACATAATTAAAAACTTTTGTAAATTGCAGAATAGCATAGTCGTTACATACCAAGAAGAACAATATTTATGCAGGAAGATGAATTATTGTCATTTTTGTTATTTTTGTGGAAAAATGATTATGGATATTATTGGAGAATATGTTCTGCGTTGACTCAGTCTGTTCATTCAGGACTTTTTGGGGTGATTTTAGTTTGTGGATGAAAATTTCTAATTGTTCAAGGAGGTCCATCTATACTCCTTTCTCAGCAATGTGTAGTACAGAAAGACTGTCATTGATATCATCAACAGAGTGTTCATGATGAGCAACATGTGATGCAAAACTGGACTTATTTAAGTTTTTGAGTTGAAGGGTATCCAAATGTTCTTTTTAGCGGGTTGCAAAATTTCTCCCTGATTGGCCTATGTAGAAGGAAGAACAGGAGCATGTGAGTTTGTTTATGCAAGAATTCAGCAGTCAAAACATCCAGAACGGAAGGCAAGAATCATAACATGTGGCACTTGGTACAACAAATAGGAGGTACGTACGTCTGGATGCTTCAAACGGGCGTCAGCATGACACAGACATAAATTTAAATATAGCGAACAGACAAGCCAATGACCGGATGGACGGTTCCTAATTTTTGGTAAATCCTAGAATGAACCGGTTAAACCTAAGATTTACCATCGCGGTGCGGTAAAAGTCCGAAATTTCTCATTATATGCACAGAATTTCGAACTTTTATCGGGAGACATTGGTAAATCTTAGGATTTACCAATGCAGACTGGTAAAAGCTGGATCTAAGACTCCCGCCGCCGCCGTGCATGTTCAGGCAAGTTACATTGCTGCCAATTTTGTGTTCAGATAAGTTTCTTTGTTGTCAGTTATGAGTTCTGAGTCCGCTATCCGCTGTGTAGGTTCAGTCAGTGTCGAGCATCGTGCGTACTGTCATCTTTGCGACTTGTTTTAGTAATGTTTCTACTGCATCTTTGGATCAGAATAAGTGATGTTACGCGTAACAGATTTTACGAACATTTAAGTGAATCAGTGAATAAAAAGGACAACAATTTTTATGTAACTGCTGAACAATATAATCACCTATTAAGTGACGTGAAAAATGGAGAAATCCTTTCCAATAAAAAATCTGTTCACTGCATACGTTTGAAGCGATACGACGCTCTCAACATCGGGGGCGAAGAGAAAATCGTAGCACCGGTGTCTGCCGGAAAAGAAGAAATTGGTTATGACGTTCGTTTTGATGAACTGTTTAACGTACTACACGAGATCCATATTGCTATAGGCCATGGCGGCCGGACACGGATGATTGTGGAACTGAATCGTAAATACAAGAATGTGACTGTTGAATCAATCGTTACTTATTTGACATTATGTGAACCATGTCAGAAAAAGCAAAAAACATTGAAAAGGATTGCTGTAGTGAAACCTGTCATACACAGTGAAATCAATTCGCGATGCCAAATTGACTTAATCGGCATGCAGGCAATCCCAGACAATAAGTCGAAGTTCATACTTGTATACCAAGATCATTTGACAGAATTTTTTATCCTCCGTGCTCTAACTTCGAAAAGGGCTGATGAAGCAGCGTATCATCTTTTGGACATTTTTATCACCTTTCGTGTCCCAAGTATCCTCCATTCTGATAATGGTAGAGAGTTTTGTAACCAAGTCATTCAAAGTTAATGTAAGTTGTGGAGTGATATAAAGATTGTCCACGGGAGCCGGCCGTTGTGGCCGAGCGGTTCTAGGCGGTTCAATCCGGAACCGCGCAGCTGCTACGGTCGCAGGTTCGAATCCTGCCTCGGGCATGGATATGTGTGATGTTCTTAGGAGCCGCCCGAAGTGGCCGAGCGGTTCTAGGCGCTACAGTTTGGAACCGCGAGACCACCACGGTCGCAGGTTCGAATCCTGCCTCGGGCATGAATGTGCGTGATGTCCTTAGGTTAGTTACGTTTAAGTAGTTCTAAGTTCTAGGGGACTGATGACCACAGCAGTTAAGTCCCATAGTGCTCAGAGCCATTTGAACCATTTGATGTTCTTAGGTTAGTTAGTGTGGTGTCACCGCCAGACACCACACTTGCTAGGTGGTAGCTTTAAATTGGCCGCGGTCCATTAGTACATGTCGGACCCGCGTGTCGCCACTGTGTGATCGCAGACCGAGCGCCACCACAAGGCAGGTCTCGAGATACGGACTAGCACTCGCCCAGTTGTACGGACGACGTAGCTAGCGATGCACACTGACGAAGCCTCGCTCATTTGCAGGGCAGATAGTTAGAATAGCCTTAAGCTAAGTCAATGGCTACGACCTAGCAAGGCGCCATTAGTAACATTGCATGTATCTAAAGAGTCTCACTTGTATCGCCACAATCTCCAAATGTACCAAAAGGATGGATTAAAGTTAAGTATTCCAGAAGCTACGTACTTTTCTTTATAGCATTCATTACGTATCCTGTTTCAGACCTCACGCCCATCTGCGTGAGCGTAGCGCGTGCCTTTCGGCTTCCTCTCATTGTGTCTAGGCTGTCTTGTCTAGACACAACAGTTAGGTTTATGTAGTTCTAAGTCGAGAGGACTGATGACCTCAGATGTCAAGTCCCATAGTGCATAGAGCCATTTCAACCATTTTGTCCACGGGAAGTTAGGCACACTCAGTCTCAGGGATCAGTCGAAAGAGCAAATCAAGATATCGAAGATACGTTATCAGCTTGGATGGAAACAAATGAAACTTCAAAATGGTCTGAAGAGCTCAGGTTTGTGCAAGCAATGAAAAATAGGGCTTATCATGAAGGGATCAGATGTTCACCATAAGAAGCCATGTTTGGGGTTCCAATGAAAATGGGCATTGCGACCTCAGTTGTTCCACGTGATACAATAAAAATATGAGCACTGAAGAAGGCTTGGAAACAATGTTAAACACCACTTCCTCTAACTCACAGGAAATTGCAAATGACGGCCAAGGAATTGATGCCAGTGAATCAAGTACTGAAACAGAAGGAACGAAGGTAGAAAGTGCGGCTGCAGCAGGTGCGGAAGCACCAGGGACACAGGATTTGACGACAGCCAACAACGAGACACCGGCACTAGCCGATGGTTGTGATGAGACGCTGGCAACTTCCGACAGTGTTAAATGAAGTGAAACGGATCCGAGAAGCTGCCAAAGAAGGTCTTCAACTGCAGGCAAAGAAAATGAAAGGAGCCTCATGTAAAAAAATTTCAAAACCTTCAGTTGGACAGAATGTAAGAATCATAGTACCGGAGGTAGACGGGGCAAAAATTGATGCAAAATCTGTAATAGCAGTAGTGATAAATATTCGGGATGAAGAATTTTACCAACTTGGTACCAAAGCTGGTAAACTGAAATCATTGTACACTAGGAACCAATTTACATTGTGCAAGGAAAATTTTATCAACGTCGAAGAAGTAGTAAGAGAAGAAATTAGTCTACGGGAAGTGGTTGCCAAACAATCTTTTGTTGGAGGACAAGGGTTCAAAGAGTGCAATTGCTTAAAAATGTGTTCAACTAAAAAAGTGCTTGTGAAAATCGTCTTCCATATTATGAAACTCGAAATGCCGCAATAGTCAGCCATGTTGTGAAAAAAATTAACGTTCACAAGGCAACTTTTTTACAACATTTTTTACTAATGTGGATATTGTTCATTATAACCACATAGGAATGCAAGAATGTTTAAAATACATAATTTTACAATAAATACAAACTATTTGAACAAATTGCTAAGCTACTTTTTTAATGAATACGTTTTACCAGTTGGTATGGGTATATCCTAAGATTTACCATTGTCTCTTGGTAAAAGTTCGAAATCTATGCATATAATAAGAAATTTCGGACTTTTACCACACCGTGATTGTAAGTCTTAGGTTTCACCAGTTAATTCTTGGATTTACGACTCGTCTTACTTGCCTTCGTCGTAGCTTTGCTTTTTACAAAGATATGAACAGTGGTATGGCTTTTTTATATGGCATCCTGCAATTTTTATTCTGTAATTCATTTCTTCTCCTAAAGACCTATTCAAAAATGTATCACAGTGTACCATTCACTGAAACACAACGCTATTAATCACATAAAACAACACTGACGTTGACTGTCCCAGCGCTTAGTGCATGTGCTTGGGGTAATGGAACATATCCACGTGCTGACGTTGACAGAGGACAAATGTAAACATAAGTAGAATGCATAACCCGTCATTCCGTCAATCATCGTCAGTTGAATGTAGAAATGCTACTCATCTACGGGGAATGTTATTGCAATACTGTTTTCTTATGTACGAGTACATTTAGTACAGTAGTTTAGTCCTTTTAAATGCTGTTGTGTAGAGTAGCCATTCAATAAACTGCATCGACATAACATTTCTTTTATTATTGTTATTGAAAGTAGGCGAAATGCTACGCAGGCAGCGGAACTGTATAGAGAGCGATATCCTGAAAGAAACCCACCTTCCCGACGGATGTTTTCTCGTCTTGTTGCGACGCTTCAGGAAACGGGAAGTTTCAACCCACGACAACGCAATCGTCGTAGCACTCGCACAGACGAAGCTGCCGAAGTTACTGTTCTCACTTCCGTTGCTATGAATCCACATGTGAGCACACGACATCTTGAGCACGAGATTGCCGTTCCTAAAACCAGTGTACGTCGTATTCTTACACGTCACCGGTTCCATCCTTACCGTGTGCACCTACATCAAGAATTGCATGGAAATGATTTCCAGAATCGTGTACAGTTCTGTCAGTGGGCACAGCAGCAAATCCTCGCCAACCCGAACTTCTTCTCCAATGTTCTATTTACCGATGAATGTTCCTCCTCAAGCAAGGACAGATAAATACAAGGAACATGCATTATTGGTCCAGCTGCAACCCACAATGACTTAGACAGGCCAATTGAGATTTAATGTCTGGTGTGGGATGCTTGGTACTACAATTATTGGCCCTTATTTCATCAATGGTAGTCTAAACGGCACAGGGTATGCCAACTTCCTCAGACGAATTCTTCCTCCTCTTCTGGGCGAAGTGCCGCTAAGAACCAGAATGTTTATGTGATATCAACACAATGGATATTCAGCAGATAATGCGGGTCGTGTTCTGAACCGAAGGTATCCTGCCAGATGGATTGGTCGAGGAGGAACAGTTGCTTGGCATGGTAGGTCTCCTGATTTAAATCCTCTGGACTTTTTTCTTTGGAGATGCATTGAAGACGTCGTCTGTCGCGAGATTCCAACAACACCAGGGGACAAGCAGGGACGTATCGTGCTTGCTTGTAACTCTCTTCAACAGGCAACACTGGAAGCAGTAAATAATTCTTTCATTCAACGAGTGCATCAGTGTATCGGTGTCCAGAGTCACCACTTTGAGCACCTCTGAGTGTTCTACCCCTGAGCAACGGTACAGGAGAGTCAAAGTGTCATGTTTTTACTTGGTTTTCATTTGTTTTCTGACCTCTTCAGCAAGTGGACGAGTTTGTAATCCAGGGCTCAAAGTCAATATTGTGTTATGTAATTAAAAACGTTGTGTTCCAGTGAATGGTACACTGTGATACATTTTTGAATAGGTCTTTAGGAGAGGAAATGAATTACCGAATTTAAAATACAATGTGACATTTAAAAAAGTCATACCACTGTTCATATTTTTGTAAAAAACAAAGTTACAGCGAAGGCCATCATGCTGATTGATGTCCCCCTGACGGCTAAAGAACATTTGCTTGAAACATTTTGTAATTTGCATCTGGTCAAGTAGTTACTTAGGTTGGTCAAGATAAATGGGACACGCCGTGACTATACAATGTCGCACATCTCGATGTTGGACTGTTCACTGTTTCAATTTTGCTTCTTTTTCCACAGTTCAGTAAACCCTGTTCCTGTTTTCAGGCTTGATCTGTGTTTTTGATGGTCTATCCACAGGGCCATCTTACCACTAAATCTGACGGGGGGGGGGGGGGGGGTGGGAGGGTGGGCGATGGGGAGTTCCTCTTGTGAGTAACAGATCTATCAGGGACATTTCAGTCCTTACTGTTCAGTGTGCCCCCCCCTCCTACCTTCCCCTCCCACCCCCAAACCCCCACACACATGGATGTACCACAAACATCCAGACGATAGCCAAAGCCGTACCTCATTTTTGAGAACATGCCTGGGGTCATTGCATTTCCTGCTGGAGCTATGCAGCGTCCCAGTTCACCCAAAGTTGTTAGAAGGGGAGGCACGTAGTGGCAGTTTTCCATTACTATGCTTCTCCTCCCTCCCCCCTTTCCTAAATTAAAATAAAAGTCACATATCTTGAGATTAGGCGATCTTGGGGGCCAGTGATGCAATCTGAGACATACACGCCTCTTGCGCTACAGCCACTGCAACGCCGTACTCTCGATCAAAAGCTTGCCGCTCAGTTGCAGCTGGACTGCACCTGTTGACGAACACGAAATGCCTTTGGTTACTCTGTCATCGCACATTGCTAAATGGACGACCGAGCATTCCACCCACTTGCACCAAGGGGATACCTGCCAGCAACCACATGATAGCCAGCTTTCAACTGGTACCAAGGTATACTTTTACTTTAGATGGTATTTAAAATTCACCCTAAGTGCCTATCTTCACCCTGAAGAAGTAATAATTTTTTGAAATCGGATGAATCTTTATCATGTTGAGTGTATTAAGTACTACGGACGGAAATATCAACTAACATACTTTGAAAATCAGTAAAAATATGTTTCGCATTTATTCGATACTATATGAATTAAACTAGTAGTCCACATTCAGTGATCGAAGAATTAGGAAGCTATATGAAGGGGCTACACAGGACGTCCCACGAGAAATACTCAATAAGCAGGTTGCTAGCAGTATAGATTCAGATATTGTGGTCGTTGGTAACTTAATACACTATGACCATTAAAATTGCTACACCAAGAAGAATTGCAGGCGATAAATGGGTATTCATTGGACAAATATATTATACTAGAATTGACATGAGATTACATTTTCACTCAATTTGGGTGCATAGATCCTGAAAAATCAGTACCCAGAACAACCACCTCTGGCCGTAATAACGGCCTTGATACGCCTGGGCATTGAGTCAAACAGAACTTGGATGGCGTGTACAGGTACAGCTGCCCATGCAGCTTCAACACGATACCACACTTTATCAAGAGCAGTGACTGGCGTATTACGATGAGCCAGTTGCTCGGCCACCATTGACCAGACGTTTTCAGTTGGTGAGAGATCTGGTGAATGTGCTGGCCAGGGCAGCAGTCGAACATTTTCTGTATCCAGAAAGGCCCATAAAGGAGCTGCAACATGCGGTCGTACATCATCCTGCTGAAATGTAGGGTTTCGCAATGATCGAATGAAGGGTAGAGCCACGGGTCGTAACACATCTGACATGTAACGTCCACTGTTCAAAGTGCCGTCAATGCGAACTAGAAGTGACCGAGACGTGTAACTAATGGTACCCATACCATCACGCTGGGTGATACGCCAGTACGGCGATGACGAATACACGCTTCCAATGTGCGTTCACCGCGATGTCGCCAAACACGGATGCGACCATCACGCTGCAAACAGAAACTGGATTCATCCGAAGAAATGACGTTTTGCCATTCGTGCACCCAGGTTCGTCGTTCAGTACACCATCGCAGGCGCTACTGTCTGTGATGCAGTATCAAGTGTAACCGCAGCCATGGTCTCCGAGCTGATAGCCCATGCTGCTGCAAATATCGTCGAATTGTTCGTGCAGATGGTTGTTGTCTTGCAAACGTCCCCATCTCTTGACTCAGGGATCGAGACGTGGCTGCACGATCCGTTACAGCCATGAGGATAAGATGCCTGTCATCTCGACTGCTAGTGATACGAGGCCGTTGGGATCCCGCACGGCGTTCCGTATTACCCTCCTGAAGCCACCGATTCCATATTCTGCTAACAGTCATTGGATCTCGACTAACGCGGGCAGCAATGTCGCGACCGGATATAAACCGCAATCGCGATAGGCTACAATCCGACCTTTATCAAAGTCGGAAACGTGATAGTACGCATTTCTCCTCCTTAGACGAGGCACCACAACAACGTTTCACCAGGCAACGCCGGTCAACTGCTGTTTGTGTATGAGAAATCGGCTGGAAACTTTCCTCATGTCAGCACGTTGTAGGTGTCGCCTCCGGCGCGAACCTTGTGTGAATGCTCTGAATAGATAATCATTTGCAGCATCGCAGCATCTTCTTTCTGTCGGTTAAATTTCACGTCTGTAACAAGTCGTCTTCGTGGTGTAGCAATTTTAATGACCAGTAGTGTATGTACCCACTTTTAGTGTGTTAGTAGTTTTTTTTTTCTTCGTCTAACAATCTTCCCGCAAACACATGATTTAATTTACGACCTGCTGTTTTCTGCATTGTCGTAACGGCTCCGCGAGTGGACTACGTCTGCCAGTATAGACTGCCCGTTTTGAGTCCACGCATCATCACTCCAGTACCTGGTCTGCTGCCAAATAAACATTAATGGCCTGCTTGTGCCAGACGTACATGGAGGTACTAACCAACCTCAAAACATACTACTCGTAATAGCGATAATTATTATTCTGCAAATGAAATAAATACTGATGTAAAGTCGTCCAGTACACTTCCCTTTGCCATCAGTCGAAATATCTGCGCTCACACTCCGGCACGCTGTACATATCGTGGATACGATAGGAACGCCATTCGAAGCAAAACAGTGTAGTAAAAGTTCGGTCTAAGCTGCATACCTTAGATCTATGAGCGGTTGTTCATCTTCGCTACTGTGAAACACATCTGTTCTACTGAGTAGGAGCTCATAGCTCTTAATGTATGCATTTTATAGCCCATGTTACCAGATCATTTTCTTCTTGTTTTGGTCCATACTACCAACTACCAAAATATTAAAAGCAAGGAGCTTGCATCAGAAAAGACTTATTTCACAGTATCACAATAATGACCATTCATGCTGGGACACACTGTATAAAGTGTTGTGACCTTAGAAAATTTTAATTTTTATTCTTGCTTTTTTGACCATAATAAGAGTCCAGGCTCCATAGGCAAACAGCCAGCCGACATTAAGAAATAGTCCACCAGTACGTAGGGACAAGATAAGCGGCAGAGGCTGCCAAGTATGGCTTGTTGATCAAATAACTTAGTGTTTGACTTCCTGCCAGAGGAAGCAGCATGAATCAAACTTGCGCAATGGAAGACGCAAACACCAGGGCGATAATACAGCAAGAGAGAGTGTCAGTCACATGCGGAAAAGACTCACGTGGAACCAAATTAAGTTATGTGCAGCTAGAAACGAAAGTGTTGTGTGGAACCGAAGGCATTCTTACTCAAGCTGACCAATTAGAAACGAGAGTGTCATGTGGAACCATAGGCATTCTTGTGCAATCCGATCACTTAGAAATGAAAGGGTCATGTGAAACAAATTAACTGGTGTGCACCCAATTACATGAGAAACGAAATAAAAGGCCAGGCAGCGGAATAGCTAGAGGCAGAGATTCAGGTGCAGGTTCAGAGCCAGTGCCGGCAGTTTGGAGATTCCGCAGCGAGACGCCGGCGGGGCCGAGTAGGCCCATAGCAGCTGATACAGCTGATAAAGACTTCAACTACGAGAAGACGGTGACAGACTCTGGTGGACACTCAGGAACTGCAGGTCAAGTAGGATTATTAGAGTTTCATTGGAATAGTGTTGAACAGAGGCTGTCAGTCTTTGTCTCAATTACTTAGAGAGATTTCAGTGCTAACCAAGAACAAGTGATTGCTTTGTACTTGTTTCTTATAAGTACCGGCAATTAGCTTTGTAGTAGCAAGTCCGAATAAATGGACTGAATCTTACTAAGGTTCATATTGTTCAAATGGCTCTGAGCACTATGGGACTTAACTTCTGAAGTCATCACTCCCCTAGAACTTAGAGCTAGTTAAACCTAACTAACCTAAGGACATCACACACATCCATGCCCGAGGCAGGATTCGAACCTGCGACCGTAGCGGTCGCGCGCTCCCAGACTGTAGCGCCTAGAACCGCTCGGCCACTCCAGCCGGCTCTTACTAAGGGGTTTATGGTCCAACACCTCACATAAGTATATGTGAGAGTAAACTTGATAGAAACTAACCAATCTTTTCTGCCTATTGCAATTCTGTAACCTATTTTCAGGAAACTTATTTGCTCCAAACCAAGGAGATTCTCTCCCTCTCATCTCCGATACAAAGGTTGACAGCAATTTATAACTAACCCATTGTCGTTAACGTCCCGATTGCGCTACGCAGTTCGCACTTACTTCATTTGGTATAGTGAGGCTGCACCGGGACGCGACAAAAGATCAACCATCACTTCACTGTCATATATATGTGTTGTTTTGGTTCTTAGTCCGAAGACTTGTAAGGTGCAGCCCTCCATATAGTCTTCCCTACACATGTCTTCAGTACTGCGGCTTATGTACATTTGAACCTCACAGCTTTGTCTCGCTCCGCAATTTTACGCCCTCTCCAAGCCATTCTTCCATTACGAAATCGGCTATTCCTTGATGACTTAGAATGTATGCTATCACCCTATCCCTGGTGTTAGTCAAGTTGCGCAGTTGAGATACTTTCTCACCGACTCCGCTCAGAATCTCATCATCAATTATCGATTCTGAACCGGACAACCGGGAGTTAAGGAAAACTGAAAGGGCCGAGCCCACAAATGAACTGGTTATTATTTCATGCAAATAGCAGTTTACTAATAAGTTAAAATTTAACTTAAAATCCAATAAATAAATACTGCAATTTAAATCTTAAGTCCACATTTTAAAAGAAATATGACCTCCTTTTAATAATAATAATAATAATAAAAGGGTCAGCTACGCAAAAGTTGAGGTGAAATTTGAGTTCAAATCTTAAGGGCACAGTTTGGCGAAATATAACACGCTTTTAATAATAAGGAGAATAGAGCCAGCTATGTATGTTATGGTGAAATTTGCAAATCAAATCTTAAGGCCACAGTTTGGAGAAATATGACTACAAGGTTATTCTTTTCAGACTACTACAGTCAAACAGAGCCACACTTAATACTCATTTTGTGTAAGGTGTGGCGCTACATGGATGCAAGATGTGCCTTGAGATGGTAGTTTTTAAACAAACAGTCGGATGGCGTATCTAGCAGACCGGTCCAGGGTGAAGCAGACGAACCAGGTTGCGAGCAACGTGAAGCGGCAGTCCATACAACCCTATGAATTGCGGTGTCACTGACCAAAGGTCGGAAGGCCACAAAGTTGGCCCTTTCCATAGCCGAAGAGCCGCACTAGCTGTCAGACCCCACCAACCGACCGACAGGCCCCACACACCAGTCGTCTAACCGCCAGTTTCCTGTGTCGGACGGATGCGGCTTTCGAGATCAACCTGGCTCAGACAGCCCAACTCACCTCTCACATAGGAACCCCATGTCACAAACAACTCGGCTCTAATGGTGCAATTCCGATGTCTCAGACCGACTGTTTTCCCACGCAGAGACACACCACACAGTCAGCACTTTCTCCTAGGCCGACTTTGACCAAAGATGCTTACTGAACAAGTAGTAAATCGACAGCAAATTCGAACCAATGGCGCCAGACAAGACCAAAGCGAAGTAGAATATGGCGCCACGGCTCAGATTTCACCTTCAACAATCTCCTGTAACGTCGTGTTAAAAGAGCTTCTACATACGTCTATTCTTTACTTTTGGATATCTATGTTTCGTATTGCCTGGTCACTCATCATCAGGTGGTATGCTCTTTTAATGATTCTTTGTATTACAGCGGGGGTCGTGTAGAGTTATTAGCACCCATTGCTAATGTTTTCCAGATACGTGAAATGCACAGCACAAGACGTATTTCGCCACGAGCAACAACTCCCACATGCTTCACAGGATTGAAACAACCAAAGACATTAAAACATCTATCTCAATTACCATGGAGGTAACGCTGACGTTCAAAGCGTTTGCGATTTCATCTTGTTCCTAATTTTTGTCGTGTGCACACAACAGTTGTGTTAAGCATAAAATATTAGAGTGCTTCTGTGAATCACATACCGTCATAGAAGTATTCGAATACATTTTTCTGGAGTAAAATCCGTCTTTGATCCTGTAATATGACGAATTTTGTCTCGTTAATGTCACTTTCTATATGTTATTACCATGCAAGAAAAGTGTGTGATGTGAAGTAACTGTTTTCGTAATTCAGCATTTTCTTTAATACGGATAGACAAAATTGATGTTCGATCCACGTCCTCTTCCCAAAACGATTGGGACCATATTTCGCTGTGTTTGCTCGTTTTCCTGTTGTCTCTTCTCACATCAACCCAGAGAGCTTTTCCGAATTGGACTGACAGGAATTCGAAAGTCAGATGGAAGAAATAAAACCACTACACTAAAAGTAAATAGCGTAACCAAAACTCATGTATATAAAAAAAATATCGCTTCAACAGGTCCACTTACGAATAAAACGTGATTTCTTTACGCCCTAGACTATAATCACGATGATTAATACATCCCTAAATACCACAAGTTGGCATTTTTTATCAAGACACTTCCACCAGAAGCGAATGTTTGAGCAACTAATATGGCGGAGGTAGGTTTCGCGTTTGTGATGTCATGTACATTATGTGATCAAAAGTATCCGGACACCTGGCTAAAAATGACTTCCAAGTTCGTGGGGTACTCCATGGGTAATGCTGGAATTCAATGTGGTGTTGACCCACCCTTAGCCTTGATGAAAGCTTCCACTCTCGCAGGCATACGTTCAGTGAGGTGCTGGAATGTTTCTTGGGGAATGGCAGCCCATTCTTCAAGGATTGTCGGTCCGTGAGGCCTGGCACGATGTCGGTGTTCAAAACATCCCAAAGGTGTTCTATAGGATTCAGATCAGGACTCTGTGCAGGCCAGTCCATTACAGAGATGTTATTGTCGAGTAACCACTCCGCCACAGGCCGTGCATTATGAACAGGTGCTCGATCGTGTTGAAAGCTGCAATCGCCATCCCAGAATCGCTCTTCAACAATGGGAAGCAAGAAGGTGGTTAAAACATCAATGTAGGCCTGTGATAATGCCACACAAGACAACAAGGGGTGCAAGCCCCCTCCATGAAAAACACGACCCCACACCATAACACCACCGCCTTCTTATTTTACTGTTGGCACTACACTCGCTGGCAGATGACGTTCGCCGGGCTTTCGCCATACCTGCACACTGCCATTGTGTACCGTGATTCGTCACTCCACACAACGTTTTTCCACTGTTCAGTCGTCCAATGTTTACGCTTTTTACACCAAACGAGGCGTCGTTTGGCATTTACTGGCGTGATGTGTGGCTCATAAGCAGCCGCTCGACCATGAAATCCAAGTTTTCTCACCTCCCGCCTAACTGTCATAGCACTTGCAGTGGATCCTGATTTAGTTTGGAATTCCTGTGTGATGGTCTGGATAGATATCTACCTATTACACTCCAACTTCTCGGCAGTCTCTGTCAATCAACAGACGAGGTCGGCCTGTACGCTTTTGTGCTGTACGTGTCCCTTCACGTTTCCACTTCACTATCACAGGGAAAGAGTGGATACAGGGATGTTTAGGAGAGTGGTAATCTCGCGTACAGACGTATGACACAAGTGACACGCAATCACCTGACCATGTTTACGCTTTTTACACCAAACGAGGCGTCGTTTGGCATTTACTGGCGTGATGTGTGGCTCATAAGCAGCCGCTCGACCATGAAATCCAAGTTTTCTCGCCTCCCGCCTAACTGTCATAGCACTTGCAGTGGATCCTGATTTAGTTTGGAATTCCTGTGTGATGGTCTGGATAGATATCTGCCTATTACACTCCAACTTGTCGGCAGTCTCTGTCAATCAACAGACGAGGTCGGCCTGTACGCTTTTGTGCTGTACGTGTCCCTTCACGTTTCCACTTCACTATCACAGCGGAAAGAGTGGATACAGGGATGTTTAGGAGAGTGGTAATCTCGCGTACAGACGTATGACACAAGTGACACGCAATCACCTGACCACGTTCGAAGTCCGTGAGCTCCACGGAGCGCACCATTCTGTTCTCTCAAGATGTCTAATGACTACTGAGGTCGATGATACGGAGTACCTGGCAGTAGGTGGCAGCACAATGCACCTAATATGAAAAACGGATTTTTTGGGGGGTGTCCCGATACTTTTGATTACATAGTGTACATTATCGATCGGGTAACACGGCTCACAGTCACCCAGTTGCAGGCTGGCTACCTAACGGCTTCCATCGACGACAAGAATTTGATTGCCAATGTTTCATAGAATTTAAAAATTTATAATTTCGTCGTAGTCTACTGGTTAAGGTGTATAATCTCTTTGCAAAGATACAACGCAGTAAGTCAAGTATTAGACTGTATAACGGAGCGTACGTCTTGAAGCATCATTGCTCCCGACTCGGAAACTACCCAGACATTATACATCCAGCATTTGAGAATGTGATCACTTATCTATTACCGATAACCTTATCTCATACCTTTTCGAAACAGTTTGTCCCTTACACTCTTCACAAAATAATGAGAGGAAAAAAAGTTTATCCCTTAGTACGTTTTCACTGTTCATGAAGCACAACCTCGGCATTAGGCAGCAAGTAATTTATATCTTTTTAACTACGAACTCCGTTCGCAAGACATCTTCGTGCTGCACACATATCATGACGTATGACGCTATAAACGCTACACGCTTGAAAAACGAGCTTTTATTTAAATGGAGCGCAAATCTACCCAGACAGTATTCATCCGGTGTTTTCATAATGAGTGTGCTTAACGACTTCCAGCAACCTTTAAATTTAGTTTCAAACATTTTATTAACTTTTCGTCGCTTACATACTTAACGTCAACTCACGTCAACTCACTGGTACAGAAATCAGCCGTTTAAAGCTGTTTTATACATTGGGGTTCGATTCTTTGAAGTATCAGGGTTGGCTCCTATTTTCAGAAGCGCATTTCTCGCCACTATCAGTCTACATTTTATATCTTATCTTCTCTGATCATCGACGGCTATTTCGCACAACAGGTACTAAAACTCATCTACTGCCTTATGTGACACATTTGATAATGAAATTCGCTTACCATCACCTGATTTAATTCGGCAAACCTCATCACCCTTGTTTTAATTTTCGTAATATTCGTTTTATAGTCCCTTTTCCAGACAGCATCTATTCCACTGAACTGATCTTCCTTTTGCCGTCCCCGTCAGCATTACTGTGGGACCACTTGACGATGTACCAGTGCTACACTGAGACAAGTTCCACAGAACTTGTCAGCGACTGACTCTCACAGGTTAGACAGATACGCGGAAAAGCTGAAATGGAGCGCAGCGCGACGAAGGCCACGTGATAAATGGAACGTACGGCTCTTCCACAGAATGCTCTGCCAATAGGAAGACGCTGAGGAAATTGACAGGTCTTAGGCATTCTAGCCTGGCTTGTAACTCAAGAATACAGAAGTCACGAAATAAAGAGTAAGTCAAAAGGAGGAAACAGGTCTGTCAGAAATGCATTTGATGAATAATTTTGGGCATTTGTTGGGCGTACGGGGAAAGTTACTTTGTCACTGGAAGAAGCAGTAAATGGTGGTTATTATAGGAGTTGGCAAAGGTGGGAATGTAAAGATGATGGTATCGAGTGAGCTCGACGTATTGGAAACGTAGATATGGAATGTTTAGCTCAGTATAGTGTAAGGCGAGAGACAATTACGCTAGACGCAGAGTCAATGAACAGAGACGGAGTGTTTATGAACAGAACCGGGATTTTTATGTAACTACACACTTTTTTCCTTCACTCCCACGCACGTGAGAAGTGTAAATGTTGACAAATTATGGTGTCACCTTTGATATATACTGAGGTGGCACAGATCATGAGATAACGATACACACATATACAGATGGCGGTTCTAGGCGCTTCAGTCTGGAACCGCGAGACAGCTACGGTCGCAGGTTCGAATCCTGCCTCGGGCATGGATGTGTGTGTTGTCCTTAGGTTAGTTAGGTTTAAGTAGTTCTAAGTTCTAGGGGACTGATGACCTCAGCTGTTAAGTCCCATAGTGCTCAGAGCCATTTGAACCATTTGAACAGACTCTAAGCGCAGAATAGTAGTTGGAGCTAGACACTTGGGGCATTCCAATTGGGAAATCGTTAAGGTATTCAATATTCCGAGATCCACAGTGTCAAGAGTGCGCCGAAAATACTACGAGGGCAGTTCAATAAGTAATGCAACACATTTTTTTTTTCTGAAAAAGGGGTTGTTTTATTCAGCATTGAAATACACCAGGTTATTCCCCAATCTTCTAGCTACGCAACACTATTTTTCAACGTAATCTCCATTCAATGCTACGGCCTTACGCCACCTTGAAATGAGGGCCTGTATGCCTGCACGGTACCATTCCACTGGTCGATGTCTTAGCCAACGTCGTACTGCATCAATAACTTCTTCATCATCCGCGTAGTGCCTCCCACGGATTGCGTCCTTCATTGGGCCAAACATATGGAAATCCGACGGTGCGAGATCGGGACTGTAGGGTGCATGAGGAAGAACAGTCCACTGAAGTTTTGTGAGCTCCTCTCGGGTGCGAAGAGTTGTGTGAGGTCTTGCGTTGTCATGAAGAAGGAGAAGTTCGTTCAGATTTTTGTGCCTACGAACACGCTGAAGTCGTTTCTTCAATTTCTGAAGAGTAGCACAATGCACTTCAGAGTTGATCGTTTGACCATGGGGAAGGACATCGAACAGAATAACCCCTTCAGCGTCCCAGAAGACTGTAACCATGACTTTACCGGCTGAGGGTATGGCTTTAAACTTTTTCTTGGTAGGGGAGTGGGTGTGGCGCCACTGCATTGATTGCCGTTTTGTTTCAGGTTCGAAGTGATGAACCCATGTTTCATCGCCTGTAACAATCTTTGACAAGAAATTGTCACCCTCAGCCACATGACGAGCAAGCAATTCCGCACAGATGGTTCTCCTTTGCTCTTTATGGTGTTCGGTTAGACAACGAGGGACCCAGCGGGAACAAACCTTTGAATATCCCAACTGGTGAACAATTGTGACAGCACTAC
Organism: Schistocerca americana; assembly: GCF_021461395.2. Taxonomy (NCBI): domain Eukaryota; kingdom Metazoa; phylum Arthropoda; class Insecta; order Orthoptera; family Acrididae; genus Schistocerca; species Schistocerca americana. The sequence continues at coordinate 555,391,278 of NC_060124.1, read as the reverse complement.
CAACAGAGATGTCAAGTTGAGCACTGAGTTGTTTGATGGTGATCCGTCGATCATCTCGAACGAGTGTGTTCGCACGCTCCGCCATTGCAGGAGTCACATCTGTGCACGGCCGGCCCGCACGCGGGAGATCAGACAGTCTTGCTTGACCTTGCGGCGATGATGACACACGCTTTGCCCAACGACTCACCGTGCTTTTGTCCACTGCCAGATCACCGTAGACATTCTGCAAGCGCCTATGAATATCTGAGATGCCCTGGTTTTCCGCCAAAAGAAACTCGATCACTGCCCGTTGTTTGCAACGCACATCCGTTACAGACGCCATTTTAACAGCTCCGTACAGCGCTGCCAGCTGTCGGAAGTCAATGAAACTATACGAGACGAAGCGGGAATGTTTGAAAATATTCCACAAGAAATTTCCGGTTTTTTCAACCAAAATTGGCCGAGAAAAAAAATGTGTTGCATTACTTATTGAACTGCCCTCGTACATTTCAGGCATTACATCTTAGCGTGGACGACGCAATGGCCGACGGTCTTCACTTAGCATCCGAGAGCAGCGGCGTTTGCGTAGAGGTTCAGTGCTAACAGACAAGCAACACTGCTTGAAATAACCGTAGAAATCAACGTGGGGCGTACGGCGAACGTGTTCGTCAGGACAGTGCAGCGACATTTGGCGTTAATGGGATATGGCAGCAGAAGACCGACGCGAGTGTCTTTGCTGACAGCACGACGTCGCCTGCAGCGCATCTCCTGGAGTTATGACCGTATTAGTTAAACCCTAGACGGCTGGAAAACCGTGGCATGATCACATAAATGCAGACTTTTGTTGGCAAGAACTGATGATAGGGTTCGAGTATGACCCCACAAAGCCATGGACCCAAATTGTCAACAAGGCACTGTGCAAGTTGGCGGTAGCTCCAAAATGGTGTGGTCTGTGTTTGCGTAAAATAGACTGGGTCCTCCGGATGTTCGGCTACTTGAAGACCATTTGCAGCCATTCATGGACGTCATGTTCCCAATCAGCGATGGCATTTTTGTGGATCACAATGCGCCGTGTCACCGGGCCACAATTGCTCGCAGTTGGTTTGAAGAACATTCTGCTCACCTCCTTGCTCAGCTACAAATAATGTCTGTGCTCCACCTAGAGCAGCTCTCAGTCAAATATTAACAAAATATTTAGAAATAAATACTCTCTTTCATGCTATACCGTCTACTATTTGCAAATCATTTAAATCTTAACAAAACAATTTAAATTTTATCACTGATTAATAAGCAAAGAAAAACAATTTTACATGGACAGCACAAATACTGAAATATTTCCACGCGTCACTAATAGGTAGCACCCGATGCTTCTTTTTTATCGCCCTGGCCCACATACTTTTATGTTTCAAAGCAAACTATATGACAAATTAATTGAAAGAAGAAAGTAAAATTAACCGTGTGTCAATGTATCGAATTCACTGTGTCTCTACAAGGGTAATTACGTAACAGGACGGGGAAGTAAACAGAACAGAAAGTGAGTTCCGACGTTAACGACTTATCGATTTGAAGGTTGCAAACTACGTACCTCAGATTTTCAAAAATTGCCACTGTTGCAGTGTGATTAAATTAGGGTTGCGGAACGAGAAAAAGAAAATGGAAGGGAACACATTTTCATCGCCAGCTAATACAATGGTAGTTGTAAACATTTAAATGCATAGGCTACATAAATTGGTTTATTGTATTTACTTATACAGTACTGGCAATTAAAATTGCTACACCAAGAAGAAATGCAGATTATAAACGGGTATTCATTGGACAAATATATTATACTAGAACTGACATGTGATTACATTTTCACGCAATGTGGTTGCATAGATCCTGAGAAATCAGTACGCAGCACAACCACCACTGGCCGTTATAACGGCCTTGATACGCCTGGGCATTGGGTCAAACACAGCTTGGATCACGTGTACAGGTACAGCTGCCCATCCAGCTTCAACACGATACCACAGTTCATCGAGTGTAGTGACTGGCGTATTGTGACGAGCCAGTTGCTCGGCCACCATTGACCAGACGTTTTCAATTGGTGAGAGATCTGGAGAATGTGCTGGCCAGGGCAGCAGTCGAACATTTTCTGTATCCAGAAAGGCCCATAAAGGAGCTGCAACATGCGGTCGTGCATTATCCTGCTGGAATGTAGGGTTTAGCAGGTATCGAAAGAATGGTAGAGCCACGGGTCGTAACACATCTGAAATGTAACGTCCACTGTTGAAAGTGCCGTCAATGCGAACAAGAGGTGACCGAGACGTATAACCAATGGCACCCCATACCATCACGCCGGGTGATACGCCAGTATGGCGATGACGAATACACGCTTCCAATGTGCGTTCACCGCGATGTCGCCAAACACAGATGTGATGATCATCATGATGCTGTAAACAGAACCTGGATGCATCCGAAAAAATGACGTTTTGCCATTCGTGCACCCAGGTTCGTCGTTGAGTACACCATCGCAGGCGCTCCTGTCTGTGATGCAGCGTCAAGGGTAATCGCAGACATGGTCTCCGAGCTGATAGTCCATGCTGCTGCAAATATCGTCGAATTGTTCGTGCAGATGGTTGTTGTCTTGCAAACGTCGCCACCTGTGGACTCAGGGATCGAGACGTGGCTGCACGATCCGTTACAGCCATGCGGATAAGATGCCTGTCATCTCGACTGCTAGTGATTCGAGGCCGTTGGGATCCAGCACGGCGTTCCGTACTACCCTCCTGAACCCGCCGATTCCATATTCTGCTTACAGTCATTGGATCTCGAACAACGCGAGCAACAATGTCGCGATACGATAAACCGGAATCGCGATAGACTACAATCCGACCTTTTATCAAAGTCGGAAACGTGATGGCACGCATTTCTCCTCCTTACACGAGGCATCACAACAACGTTTCACCAGGCAACGCCGGTCAACTGCTATTTGTGTATGAGAAATCGGTTGGAAATTTTCCTTATGTCAGCACGTTGTAGGTGTCGCCACCGGCGCCAACCTTGTGTGACTGCTCTGAAAAGCTAATCATTTGCATATCACAACATCTTCTTCCTGTCGGTTAAATTTCGCGTCTGTAGCACGTCATTTTCGTGGTGTAGCAATTTTTAATGACCATTAGTGTATTTTGCGTTTATTCTTTGTGGTTTTGGTTGATATGGTTTTGAGCCTCGCTACAATGACTTTGTGTTCACTAATCCCTGTATCCTTCATGACGCTATGAGATGAGGATTATTTGTGGCTAAGAGATCAAGTTTGTTTTCGCAACTTGTTGGTGTACAGAGGTCACTGGCAGTCGGCGCAAGGGGTGCCGCGAGCTTAGCCCCATTTCTGTGAGCCGCCTGTTAATGATGCTTGTGTTCACTGAAGCACCAGTTGCACGTCGGGTAGATAATAATGATGAATCCGTGGCTGTGAGTGCCTCTCTGACGACCGCTCGGTGCTCATATTCTGTCGTCTCTCTAGGTCGATCACTTCCTCCTTGGCTCTTTGCTCGCCCATGATTCACCCATTTCTGCCAACATAGTCAAACTGCGGCATCACTCGAACCAAATATAGAGCTATTCGTAGATTACATGAACCGGTCCTCTCTCAAATGCTGACATCTGCGTATACTGTTCAGGCGCCTGTCTGCTAGGCGTAGGTACGGTCCAACTGATTACACGGAATGAAATTCGCAAAGACTTTATGCCTTGATATCAACATCCGCCATGTTTACTCTGGTCGCCAGTTGCTGAGTGAAACTGCACTGCAGTGTCACACATTCATCCATCGCCCAGCAAACTTTACAAGTTACCATTAACCGGCGACAGATGTATGAATATAAGATTGTAACCAATTTGCGTAAATCGTTCGTGGTTCGTCTATTTTAGAGTGTATAATGAACTAAAGCAAAAAGAGGATAGCCGGCTGGAGTAGCCTTGCGGTTCTAGGCGCTACAGTCTGGAACCGAGCGACCGCTACGGTCGCAGGTTCGAATCCTGCCTCGGGCATGGATGTGTCTGATGTTCTTAGGTTAGTTAGGTTTAATTAGTTCTAAGTTCTAGGCGACTGATGACCTCAGAAGTTAAGTCACATAGTGCTCAGAGCCAACCAAAACGAGGATAATGGAATATAATTGAATTAAATCAGGTGACACTGAGGGAATTAGATTATCAAACGAAACACTTAAAGCAGTAGTTGAGTTTTGCTACTTGGGGAGCAAAATAACTAATGATATATAATGTAGACTGACAATGGCAAGGAAAGTGTTTCTGAAGAAGAGAAATCTCTTAGCATCGAATATAGATTTAAGTGTCAGGAAGTCTTCTCTGAAAGTATTTGTATGGAGCATAGCCATGTAGGGAAGTGAAACATGGACGATAAATAGTTTAGACAAGAAGAGAATAGAAGCTTTCGAAATGCGGTGCTACAGAAGAACGCTGAAGATTAGATGCGTAGATCATGTAACTAATAATATTATAATGGCGGGCGACGAGGGCCTCCCGTCGGGTAGACTGCTCGCCTGCTGCAGGTCTTTCTATTTGACACCACTTCGGCGACTTGCGCGTCGATAGGGATGAAATGATGATGATTAGGACAACACAACACAACACCCAGTCCCTGAGTGGAGAAAATCTGCGACCCAGCCGGGAATCGAGCCCAGGCCCTTAGGATTGACAGACCGTCGCGCTGACCACTCAGCTACCGGGAGCGGACACATAATTAATGAGGAGATACAGAATAGAAGTGGGGAGAAGAGGCATTTGTGGCACAACTCGACTAGAAGAAGCGATCGGTCGGTAGGACACGATCTGAGGCATCAAGAGATCACCAATTTAGTATTGGAGGGAAGCGTGAAGGGTAAAAATCGTAAGAGGGAGACCAAGGGATGAATGAAGTAAGCAAGTATAGAAGGATGTAGGTTGCAGTAGTTTCTCGGAACGAAGAGGCTTGCACATGATACAGTAGCATGGAGAGCTGCATCAAAGTACAAGATACGTTGAAAGGTCCGTGCAAAAATAAAAACTACTTACGTGTTTGGAGTAGACCTTTTTTATTTTTTGACATAGTCTCCTTTTAGGCTTATATACTTCGTCCAACACTGTTCTAATTAGCTGATTCTTTCCGAATAATAGGAATTGTTCAAGTCTGCAAAATAGCTATTAGTTGCTGCACTCACCTCCTCATTTGAATAAAATCTTTGTCGCGCGAGCCATTTCTTCAAATTGGGGAACAAATACTGCTCCGAAGGAGCCAAGTTTCGAGAAAAGGGGGGATGTGAAACGGGTTGGAATCCTATTTCCATTAATTTTGCTACCACAACTGCTGAGGTGCGTGCTGGTGCATTGTCGTGATGAATAATATGCACCTGTAATAGGTTTACGCTTTTCCAGATAGTCGGTGAGGATTATCCCTTGCGAATCCCAAAGGACAGTAGCCATAACCTTTCCGGCCGAATGAATGGTCTTCGCTTTTTTTTGTCCACATTCTCCCTAGGTAACCCATTGTTTAGATTGTTGTGTGGTCTCAAGAGTATAGTAATGTATCCATGTTTCATCCACAGTGACGAAACGACGCTTTAAGTCCTACTGATTCTTCCTGAACAGCTGCAAACAATCCTTGCAACACTTCACACGATTTCGTTTTTGGTCAAGCGTGAGCAATTGCTGAACCCATCTTGCGGATAGCTTTCTCATGTCCAAATGTTTAAGCAAAATATTATGTAGCCGTTCAACCGAGATGCCCACAGCACTAGCAATCTCACGCACCTTAACTCTTCTGTCATCCATCACCATATCATGGATTTTATCAATGATTTCTGGAGTCGTAACCTCCACAGGGCGTCCAGAACGTTCAGCATCACTTGTGCCCTTATGGCCACTCCGGAAGTTTTGAAACCACTTATAAACTGTTATAATCGAAGGTGCAGAGTCACCATAATGTTTATGAAGCTTCTCTTTAGGCTCCTGAGGCGTTTTGCCTTTCGTAAAGTATGTTTAATCACCACACGAAATTCTTTTTCGTCCATTTTTTGACAATCGCTCGACTTCCTTGATTCACACCAATGCCAAACACAAAGAAATTGACCAATATGGCTGAAACTTTTTGTGCGTTCTTTCCAAAGATGCTACTAACTAAACATGACCTTGATACGCTCTAGTGGTGCCATCTCTCGGACTTTGCAAGGACTTCTCAAACGCCCCTCGTAGTCTCTGGACTGAAGACCACTACAATAACAACGTTGAAAGGAGGCGTTGAAGTTGAACTAGTTAACTGAAATAAAATTCAATGCAAAACAAACTAACGATGACGAGGGTGCATGTAAATTCGAACTGTAGTGTAGCGATATCGTTACGCAGCTCTCTAGCTTTCAACTGACACAGTCATACTCCACCACCCGTCGTAGAAAGCATTTGCTGACGTTGACTTCTGCCGCGCGTTGGGCGACTGCACACATTTCTGTTTACTCAGAAGCCTGTTTTCCTCGTTGAGCGATTCAGGGAAAACCTGTCCAGAGTAAATCAGGTTTCCGGTACAGAGAATGGAAATCATGAACTTCCGAATACAGGTCGCGGTTGGCATTCCCCTTATGCTAACGCGCCAAGGGCAATCGGTTCAGCTTGCAACGGCATTTCCGCGAAATACAGTTAGGAGCATGCCTGTGAGTTCTCTCAGCACATTCTCGTTATTACAAATGATTATACTGCGACTCAGTAAGCTGGAACAATGGGCCACCATAGATACACATTATGCAATACGTGTCGACGTAGTCAGCAGAATTAGCGAGACCTTTAAGATCTGAAACTGGGAGATAAAACAAGGTTCCAGATAATCCCACTTGAAAAGATATCGATTGCTTTGCATCTGCATTTACATCTACATGATTATCGTGCAATTTACAATTAAATACCTATCTGAGGGTTAATCGAACCACCTTCAAGCTATTTCTCTACCGTTCTACATCCAGATCTGTATTCTGCACTCCATCTTTTGATGTGTGGCAGATACAAGTTTGATTTACGCCGCCCCCCCTCCCCCATTGCTAATAAAGTGACATTGTCAACGGAAATAAGCTAGTGTCAAAGTTCTGTAATAGTCATGGTCAACTCCCGAGTGTTTTAATGTTGTAAAAGGGTCTGATGACGTTATGGTTTGGTCCCTTTCTCTCCAACCCAATCAACCATCCAAATCGCGAGATGCGTACTATGCTGCTGCACTTATTTTAGAACTAACAAAGTTTTAAGAGAAAATCTCTCTTTCTTGTTTTTTAATGTCTGCCACTGGAGTTTCATAAGCATTTCCGAGGGGCTTGCTCATTACAGACAAATGAAGTTGAGAAAAGCGCTGCTATTCTTTGGACTTGTGTATCTCTTCCATTAGTACTACATGATAATGGTCTCAATGTGAAGAGCAATACTCAAGAATCGGTCTTGCGTGGGTGAATCACATTTCATTGGGATTCTTTTGCTGAAACACAGTCTGGCATTTCTACAACTATTTTCATGTGGTCGTTCGAGTTTAGACCTTCCCGAATGGTTACAGTCAAATATTTTACCATTGTTACTGTCCCCAATGATTTATCGCCACTAGTCCCCTAGAACTTAGAACTACTTAAACCTAACTAACCTAAGGACATCACACACATCCATGCCCGAGGCAGGATTCGAACCTGCGACCGTAGCAGCCGAGCGGTTCCGGACTGTAGCGCCTAGAACTGCTCGGTCACCTAGGCCGGCTATCTGCAATGCTTTACGTTTATTTACATTGAGGGTTAACTGCCAGTCATTGCGCAAAGCGTGCATTCCGGTTTCCTTAGATAGGCAAAAACACTAACAATCGCGTTTCGACACGGTTCGAAGCAATGTAGTGTTTTGTTCTGCGAGATTTTTCGGTACAGTCGTCCAGTGCACATCCAGTACTTTTCGTTGTATTTTGAGCCTCACTGTTTTTCTGCATCCCGTTCTCTGCTACCTGCTGCACAATGTTCAACTGTAGAGGGGGACCAACTTCGTATTGCGACTGAATCGACGATTTCTTCGTAGAGAAGGCGCAGCATGTTATCTTGGTGATTGACAGGCGGATGTAGATGTACATGCAGGTGTGCCCCTAGTAACTGTGAAGGCATCTTTGCTGGTTATATTGTTCAGGGTGTCAATAAAATCATATGTCATTTCAAGCATATATGTCAATTTTTATCTCTCTGCCTATACTGTTACGTGAAGTTCAAAATGGTTCAAATGGCTCTGAGCACTATGGGACTTAACATCTGTGGTCATCAGTCCCCTAGAACTTAGAACTACTTAAACCTAACTAACCTAAGGACACCACACACATCCATGCCCGAGGCAGGATTCGAACCTGCGACCGTAGCAGTCGCGCGGTTCCGGACTGAGCGCCTAGAACCGCGAGACCACCGCGGCCGGCTTACGTGAAGTGTTGAACTTTAAAATGGTTACGGACTTTTCTGTCACCCTGTTTATTAAAGAAATGGGAGGCAACCTCAGAAATTTATTGGGTGGTGCAGTTACCTGCAGTAAAATACCGCCTGAGAAAAAAAAAACACTTTGCAGTTGCTCAGCCATGTCATGATATGATTTGAAAGTTGTACAGAGACTAGCCATTTACTTTAAATGTACAGAAATATTAAATTCTAAAAGAAAAGGAAAAAAGGGAACACCGTAACCAGGCCCTGAAGACCACGCGAGACTCGACCGACCGCCGTGTCATCGTCTGGCATTCGCCACCGGGTGCGGTATGGAGCGCCATGTGGTCAGCACACCGCACCCCATGCCGTTGTCGGCTTTCTTGACCTTGGACCCGCTCCCTGTCAGTCAGGTAGCACGTCACCCCTGGCACCACGAAGTTGAGCGCACCCAGTTCCAGTCCTCCCTGCGAGGAAAAATTCCTGGCCGTATCGGGAATCGAGCGCCGATCCCTCACATGAGGGTCTGTCGCGTTGGCCACTCAGCTACAGAAGTGGCCAATGTTAAATCCTACACTTCACAAACGCAGATGTGTAGTGTCCTATGACTACAGTATCAATCAGTGGCAGTTAGACTCAATTAACTAATAAAAATACTTGTAACACTTTGTGCAGATAACAGTGTGAAACATCCCCTTAGAAAAAAATTATAAATGACAGTGCTGCTCTACGTTATGTGATTTTCAAACAGCTGAGCAAAACTGAACGTACTCAGACATTTCTCTCTTCACTTATTCTGATCAACACTAAACTGACACACAATATTTTTAGCGCAACGCAATCTGACTTTCAATAATCCCTACAAAAGAATGGCCCTGACTAACAATAACCTATACCTTTCATGAATCACTTACCTCACAGAAATCTTCGTTACTCGAACTACTGCAATACAGCGAGCGCCAATACTGCCAGCTAAATAAAAGATTCTAACTACTGAAGGCACTAACTACTGACAGGCATAGTTAGCAAATGAAAGATTTTGATAGAGAACAAACAATGTCTCCAGTCTTACATATTTCCTTTTTCTGACGGACACACGTCCAGATCGTCCGCTCCCAAACTCTGCCATCTGTCTCCTCATATCCACCACTGCTGGCGGCTCACCTCCAACTGCGCAACGCTACGCGCTGTTCACATCCAACTGCCCAACACTACAATAGCAAATATTCCAACAACGCCAACCAGCCACAGATTGCACACAGTGATTTTCATACAGAGCGCTACGTGGTGTTACCAATATAAAAACCTGAACAGCCTACTTAGAAATGTTATCTTGAAACTCTTCCGCTGGTCCGTATTTGCATACAGCAATATGGGATTGTGGGCGATGGAAAATACTTTCGTTATTTATTTATTCCCCCAACCTGGTTTCATTGATGAATATTGCCATCATCAATGGGTTCCTTGATTCTAAAGATGCAGAAACGGCATCATATAGAACATTGTAAAACGTTATTATATGTTTACTGAATTGTTCCAGATATTGTTTCTGTAAATAATTTCATACCTTATTTATGATTCTATAACTGTTGCCGCTGTTTCCGGCATATTTTCTGCATTTTTGTTGTTGTTGTTGAAGTTATTCTCGGCTTACATCATGTCATCTGCAACCGTATGGCTGGCTGTTAGTAAACAAATACAAAAAACGTGAACTAACGTGTGCCAGCGTTACGCAATTGGGATTGCGGTGCGTTGTGGGTACAGTTTTGGTACACACCATGTTGTCACGTAGTTTGTCATGTACTCACGTTCGCTGGACGGTTTGCAGCTACTTTCAGACACAGAGAAACGTAACTTTCGCACCTTGTTCGTAATCCAAAACATTACTCCATCTTGCTGTACGCGTGTGTCGCGAGAAATGCACCGCATATTGCGAGAGGTTATGAAAATAGTAGCGGGAGTTCTGACTTCTGTTCCTTATTTATGTGTCTGTATGTGATGGGGGACCAATTTTGTTTGTGTGTGTGTTTTCCAGTTGTGTGTTCTGTACCAGTTCTCGTAGAGCGGTAAAGAGAGTGTTGTTGCAAACTGTTGTGTTTTCGTTTATTACGTTTTCCCTTCCACTATAGCCTTTCGTAGGTAATAATTTTCTTGTGTTGTTAATTTTGGCTACAAACTATTTGCTGTATTTCAGGATGTGTAGATCTCTTTTTCTGTACTAACAGCCACTCACACAGTTGCAGCTGACATGATAAATGCCGAGAAAAAAAAACGCAGAAAATATGCTGGAAACAGCGGCAAGAATCGCAGAGCCACGCTGTGACGTATAGTAAATAAGATATTACGAAATTGTTAACAGAAATAATATTTAGAACAAAACAGTATACGTATAAAAATGTTTTACAGTGTTTATGAGTATGCCATTTCTGCATGTTTTAGAATCAAGGAACCCACTGACGATGGTGATATTTGTCGCTGAAATTATTTTGGGTAGTAAATAAATAAATAAATAACAAAAGTCTTTTCCATCAAGGCGGATCCACAATCTCACACTGCTGTCTTTGTGGAGATATGAACTGTGATGATCACATAGGCTCGGAGGGTAAAGCGGGTGCCAGACTTCGGTTCACTCGTAGAATGCTGAGAAAATGCGACCCGTGTCTAGAGGAAGTTGCTTTCAGGGCACTCGTGCGACCATACTACAGTATTTCCGAAGCATTTGAGAGCCACAAAAAAAAAAAAAAAAAACTGAATATCAGGGAACGTTGACGTGTGGCACGATTGGTCACAGATGTGTTTGACCCGAGGGAGTGCATTACGAAAGTGCTGAACTTATTGACCATGAGGAATTTTGCTTTGTTCAGAAATGAATAAACTGTGTTCTTCGTTAGCTATGTTGTAAGTAGGCTGTTTAGGTTTTTATGTTGGTAACGTCACGTACCGCTCTGTATGGAAATCACTGGCTGTGCTGTGTGCAGTCTGTGGCTGGTTGGCACTGTTGTAATATTCGCTATTGTAGTGTTGGGCAGTTGGACGTGAACAGCGTGTAGCGTTGCGCAGTTGAAGGTTAGCCGCCAGCATTGGTGGATGTGGGGACTGAGATGGCGGAGTTTTGAGAGCGGATGATCTGGACGTGTGTCCAGCAGAGACAGTAAATTTGTAAGACTGTATGTCATGAACTGCTATATACATTGACTTTTGGACACTATTAAGGTAAATACATTGTTTGTTCTCTATCAAAATCTTTCATTTGCTAACTATTACCTATCAGTAGTTAGTGCCTTCAGTAGTTAGAATCTTTTATTTATGTGGCAGTATTGGCGCTCGCTGTATTGCAGTAGTTTGAGTAACGAAGATTTCTGTGAGGTAAGTGATTCATGAAAGGTATAGGTTATTGTTAGTCAGGGTCATTCTTTTGTAGGGATTATTGAAAGTCAGATTGCGTTGCGCTAAAAATATTGTGTGTCAGTTTAGTGTTGATCAGAATAAGTAAAGAGCGAAACGTGTGAATACGTTCAGTTCTGCTCAGCTGTTTGAAAATCAAATAACGTAAGGGGTTTATCAACACAGTAATTCATTAATTTTTGTAAGGGGACGTTTCAGTGTGACAGGCCATTCACCGAGACTCCAACTGTAATACACAGACAAGAAAGTAAGTCATTTCATTGACGCAGGAGCTGCAGAACGAGACTGCTCCCGGGAGCTCGGGCAGCGCGACCAGTTGACAGTTTCTCCCGCCTGGGTGCGTAATGTAGAGAAAGTGGGCCAAGTTCAAGGGCTCGGCCGCCTAGCGGAGCGCACAGCAAAACCTGAAGTGGTAAACATTCGAAGACTGAAGCCAACTATCGTGAGAAAACCTGTTTACAAAATTTCAGGAACCAGTCTTAAGTGAGGAATCTAGCGATAAACTACAGCTCCCTACGAACCGCTATCGTTCGGACGACGAGACTTGATTAGGTCAGTTACAGCGCGCGACAAAGGCAGTTACAGAAACTTTCCTTCTCGCACACCTTACGCGAATGGAGCGGCAAGGAATGCTAATACACTCCTGGAAATGGAAAAAAGAACACATTGACACCGGTGTGTCAGACCCACCATACTTGCTCCGGACACTGCGAGAGGGCTGTACAAGCAATGATCACACGCACGGCACAGCGGACACACCAGGAACCGCGGTGTTGGCCGTCGAATGGCGCTAGCTGCGCAGCATTTGTGCACCGCCGCCGTCAGTGTCAGCCAGTTTGCCGTGGCATACGGAGCTCCATCGCAGTCTTTAACACTGGTAGCATGCCGCGACTGCGTGGACGTGAACCGTATGTGCAGTTGACGGACTTTGAGCGAGGGCGTATAGTGGGCATGCGGGAGGCCGGGTGGACGTACCGCCGAGTTGCTCAACACGTGGGGCGTGAGGTCTCCACAGGACATCGATGTTGTCACCAGTGGTCGGCGGAAGGTGCACGTGCCCGTCGACCTGGGACCGGACCGCAGCGAAGCACGGATGCACGCCAAGACCGTAGGATCCTACGCAGTGCCGTAGGGGACCGCACCGCCACTTCCCAGCAAATTAGGGACACTGTTGCCCCTGGGGTATCGGCGACGACCATTCGCAACCGTCTCCATGAAGCTGGGCTAAGGTCCTGCACACCGTTAGGCCGTCTTCCGCTCACGCCCCAACATCGTGCAGCCCGCCTCCAGTGGTGTCGCGACAGGCGTGAATGGAGGGACGAATGGAGACGTGTCGTCTTCAGCGATGAGAGTCGCTTCTGCCTTGGTGCCAATGATGGTCGTATGCGTGTTTGGCGCCGTGCAGGTGAGCGCCACAATCAGGACTGCATACGACCGAGGCACACAGGGCCAACACCCGGCATCATGGTGTGGGGAGTGATCTCCTACACTGGCCGTACACCACTGGTGATCGTCGAGGGGACACTGAATAGTGCACGGTACATCCAAACCGTCATCGAACCCATCGTTCTACCATTCCTAGACCGGCAAGGGAACTTGCTGTTCCAACAGGACAATGCACGTCCGCATGTATCCCGTGCCACCCAACGTGCTCTAGAAGGTGTAAGTCAACTACCCTGGCCAGCAAGATCTCCGGATCTGTCCCCCATTGAGCATGTTTGGGACTGGATGAAGCGTCGTCTCACGCGGTCTGCACGTCCAGCACGAACGCTGGTCCAACTGAGGCGCCAGGTGGAAATGGCATGGCAAGCCGTTCCACAGGACTACATCCAGCATCTCTATGATCGTCTCCGTGGGAGAATAGCAGCCTGCATTGCTGCGAAAGGTGGATATACACTGTACTAGTGCCGACATTGTGGATGCTCTGTTGCCTGTGTCTATGTGCCTGTGGTTCTGTCAGTGTGATCATGTGATGTATCTGACCCCAGGAATGTGTCAATAAAGTTTCCCCTTCCTGGGACAATGAATTCACGGTGTTCTTATTTAAATTTCCAGGAGTGTACATGATACAATGGGCAGTACTCTCTGTGTGGACGCAGATGTACCAGCAAAGCTACGTCGCTCTTGCGAAACACTGGCGCCGCCGTACTTCCTGTGTGACTCCACGCAACAGCCCTGTCTTCCTGCGACTTGTGTCGAGACGAGTGCGTGCTGCGAGACGCGTCTTCGCGTGTGCCGTAACAGCGGCTACGTGTTGCAGGCACCGTGCTGTGCGCTCCGCTAGGCGGCCGAGCCCTTGAACTCGGTCCACTTTCTCTACATTACGCACCCAGGCGGGAGAAACTGTCAACTGGTCGCGCTGCCCGAGCCCCGGGGGCAGACTCGTTCTGCAGCTCCTGCGTCAATGAAATGACTTACTTTCTTGTCTGTGGGGGCACTGCGCTCGTAAAGTGTTGGCTAAGGTGTAAATTACAACCAGTATTCCACGGCGTCAAATCCTGGGACTAATCCGGTTCTTGCTGTGTATCAATGACCTTCCATCTTATACTGACGAAGCAGGCATAATGAACTTTATTGATGATGCAAGCATCATAATAAACTATGAGAGAGATACAACAGAAGAAGCAGTAGCTGGAAATTTTAAAAGTATTACAGTTGGGGTCTCGGTGAATGGCCTGTCACATTGAAACGTCCCCTTACAAAAATTAATGAATTACTGTGCTGATAAACCCCTTACGTTATTTGATTTTCAAACAGCTGAGCAGAACTGAACGTACTCAGACATTTCGCTCTTTACTTATTCTGATCAACACTAAACTGACACACAATATTTTTAGCGCAACGCAATCTGACTTTCAAAAATCCCTACAAAAGAATGACCCTGACTAACAATAACCTATACCTTTCATGAATCACTTACCTCACAGAAATCTTCGTTACTCGAACTACTGCAATACAGCGACCGCCAATACTGCCACATAAATAAAAGATTCTAACTACTGAAGGCACTAACTACTGATAGGTAATAGTTAGCAAATGAAAGATTTTGATAGAGAACAAACAATGTATTTACCTTAATAGTGTTCAAAAGTCAATGTATATAGCAGTTCATGACATACAGTCTTACAAATTTACTGTCTCTGCTGGACACACGTCCAGATCATCCGCTCTCAAAACTCCGCCATCTCAGTCCCCACATCCACCAATGCTGGCGGCTAACCTTCAACTGCGCAACGCTACGCGCTGTTCACATCCAACTGCCCAACACTACAATAGCGAATATTACAACAGTGCCAACCAGCCACAGACTGCACACAGCACAGCCAGTGATTTTCATACAGAGCGGTACGTGACGTTACCAACATAAAAACCTAAACAGCCTACTTACAACATAGCTAACGAAGAACACCGTTTATTCATTTCTGGACGAGGCAAAATTCCTCATGGTCAATAACGATGCAACCTGGGGGAAAGTAAATATATAAAACTGTTGTTGTTGTGGTCTTCAGTCCTGAGACTGGTTTGATGCAGCTCTCCATACTACTCTATCCTGTGCAAGTTTCTTCATCTCCCAGTACCTACTGTAACCTACATCCTTCTGAATCTGCTTAGTGTATTCATCTCTTGGTCTCCATCTACGATTTTTACCCTCCACGCTGCCCTCCAATACTAAATTGGTGATCCCTTGATGCCTCAGAACATGTCCTACCAACCGATCCCTTCATCTGGTCAAGTTGTGCCACAAACTTCTCTTCTCCCCAATCCTATTCAATACTTCCTCATTAGTTATGTGATCTACCCATCTAATCTTCAGCATTCTTCTGTAGCACCACATTTCGAAAGCTTCTATTCTCTTCTTGACCAAACTATTTATCGTCCATGTATCACTTCCATACATGTCTACACTCCATACAAATACTTTCAGAAATGACTTCCTGACACTTAAATCTATACTCGATGTAAACAAATTTCTCTTCTTCAGTTATTTTGCTCCTCAAATAGCAAAACTCCTTTACTACTTTAAGTGTCTCATTTCCTAATCTAATTCCCTCAGCATCACTCGACTTAATTCGACTAAATTCCATTATCCTCGTTTTGCTTTTGCTGATGTTCATCTTATATCCTCCTTTCAAGACACTATCCATTCCGTTCAACTGCTCTTCCAAGTCCTTTCCTGTCTCTGTCATCAGCGAACCTCAAAGTTTTTATTTCTTCTCCATGGATTTTAATACCTACTCCGAATTTTTGTTTTGTTTCCTTCACTGCTTGCTCAATATACAGATTGAATAACATCGAGGAGAGACTACAACCCTGTCTCACTCCCTTCCCAACCACTGCTTCCCTTTCATGTCCCTCGACTCTTATAACTTCCATCTGGTTTCTGGTTCAAATGGCTCTGAGCACTATGGGACTCAACTGCTGAGGTCATTAGTCCCCTAGAACTGAGAACTAGTTAAACCTAACTAACCTAAGGACATCACAAACATCCATGCCCGAGGCAGGATTCGAACCTGCGACCGTAGCGGTCTCGCGGTTCCAGACTGCAGCGCCTTTAACCGCACGGCCATCTGGTTTCTGTACAAATTGTAAATAGCCTTTCGCTCCCTGTATTTTACCCCTGCCACTGATTGTTCGAAATTCACACTGATCAGAACTTGATTGGAAATCGCATGTTATACATCTTCTCACACGATTGAGTTCAATAGCTTTTCTTTACGTTCAATTGTTGATCCTCTTGACGAAGGCACTACAAAAGTAACTCAATTTGCATACTTATATTCGTTACCGTCGTATGGAGTAATCTTCTGGGACAATTCCACAGCTTGTGACGTAGTATGCATTGCAAAGAAAAGTGCTCGAATGGTGATATCTGATGTCCATCCTCAAGCTTCATGTACGCAACTATTTAAAAAATTAAACAGATTAATAACGTCCTAACAACAGATTTACTCTCGCATGAAGTTTGTTGTAAATAATCAGGCGCAATTTGAAACTCGTAATTGCATTCATAAACAAGATCACATCAGGAACAAAAATTGACTCCACTATCCACAATTAAACCGCAACAAAATCCCGCGGAATTTTCGATGTAAGTACCATAACCACTTAACCTCACAAATTTATTTACTCGGTATTTCATCGTTTGGAGGTTAGGTATGTTAACAGAGGGCGCTTCTAACACTGTTTTCTACCGTAGGGCACCAACACACCAAGAATATTTCGCCACAGTGGAAGAATAAAAATCGAAAACTGACGATTATGTAAAGAGTATCTTGCAAATCATGTGAATAGCCGTCTGATGATGAACTTGTCAGATAGACACCGGTTACGGCGCTATTTACGTAAATAAATAGTAGTATTAATAGTGGCTGGTTGCTGTCTTCTTCTTTGTAAGAATCAGCCTACATTAATTGTACACAGCCACGGTCTCACCACGTCAGTTTTAGACAAAATAACATAAAGCTTAGTCTTGCTCGTCGTGTTTCTACACATGAATGATGACGACTGTTCAAATTTCATGCCTGTCTCTTAACGGTGGCGACAGTAGCGCCGCTATGAGGATGCAAACCAGGTTTACCTTAAATACTCGCTGTAACGTTCGTGAGCGTTTGTTACATTTGAGACTGAAGGTGGTGATTTGATGTTCGAGAAGAATGCCTTTAAGGCGACAAAGACACCGTTATCAACAACTCACAGAGTTTGAACGAGATCGTGTAATAGGACTATGGGGAGCTGGATGTTCCTTCGACGATGTTGTAGGAATACCTGGTACGAATAAAGCTGCAGTACATGGTTGCTGGCAGCGGTGGTCACTTGAATGTACGCTTGCTGGAAGAGCGGGATCCGGCAACACCGACTCAAAGGAAGGCCTCGGCGCTTGTTGGTGACGTCACGTCAGCTAGGCACGGCGAACGCGAGGTCTGTTGCAGGCAGAAACGCCTGGGCGTGCTTATCACTATAAATCTCTTATTTTTGGACAAAATGTTTGGTATTGTTTTGGATTCTGCAGCTTTATTTAGATGAAAGATTTTCTTACTATCGTAAAGCTACAAATGAAGATCATAGTTCGGTATTACTGAATCCTGTCGAAACAAACGTAGATCAATATGAGAAGATGCTTTGCCCCATTGCAAGCTTCGGAAATTTTACGTTCAAGTAGCTATATTTACTTGATTCATTTTGCTATCGAAACTTACCCCAACCCGTTACAATTAACTCGTTTCTTTTATTTATTTTCGTTTGACATCGTCACTGGCAATGTGAACTAATTTACATGTGTAAATGTCCAACTGTTGCGTCATTAGATTACAGTCGTTTTCAACGAAACAGGAAGCAAAATAGCTTCATACATCGAAAATATTGCTGAGCTTAAACTTTTTTAAACATGCACATTAGATAAGATAAATATTCCCCTCTTGCAACTGAAAGGAGCAACTTTATAAGATAAAAAAATTTTATTTGATAAAACAAGTATCTCTCTTTCACCTCTTCCTCTGTACCCCACTCCCTCCCCCGACGTGTACAGTCGCAAGACATTTCATTAACATTCAGTGCTCCTCACCCCATAGTCAACCAAGATACCTAAAGAAGAGCACCAATATTTTCGCAGTTTCTTGTAAAAGCAACCCAGTACAAACGTAACTTCCTCACATTTACAATTAAGGTAAAGAAGCACGAATTCTGTTGCTGCTGGACCATGAAGTTGTTTTTGTATGTCAATCCTTATAACAGGTGGAAATTTAAGTTCAGGAGTACACTATTTGTTAAGAAGTGTAATAAATTGCACAATTAACTGATTGCAGAAATCGCTAAGAACAATGTGTGTTGGTGAACTACCACCAATAGTTTCACTTTTTCCTGTGTCAGAGAGGGAGACACCACCATTACGAGTATGCCTGCAACAGACCTGGCGTTCGCGGTGCCTAGCTGACGTGACGTCACCAAGAAGCGCCGAGGCCTTCCTTTGAGTCGGCGTTGGACCCGGACGGGCACGTGCCGCTACCGAGAGGGAAGACCGTCGTGATCGGCGTATGGCTCTGGCGCATCGTACTGCATCTGTAGCAGCAGTGTGAGCAGCAATTGGCACCAACTGACACAAATAGATCACCTCAAGGACAGCTCCGAGCCAGACATCCTGTAACATGCATTCCACTGACACCAAACGCCTCAGTGGTGTCAACCGAAAGCACATTCGGAGGCACGGCGGAGTTGTGTTGCGTTATACGATGAAAGCTGGTTGTGTCTCGGTGCCAGTGACGGCCGTGTTTTGGTTAGAAAGGGGCGACTTGAGGGCCTGCAACCACTCTGTCTGCGTTCTAGACGCAGTGGATCTACTCCTAGAGTTATGGTCTGGGGCGCGATTTCGCTGGACGGAAGGGGCGCTTTCGTGGTTATGCCATCCACTCTGACTTCAAATTTGTACGTCAGTTTGGTGATTCGACTTGTTGTACTGCCATTCAAGAACATCATTCCAGAGGGTGGTTTCCAGCAGGATAACGCCCACATACCGATGTTGTAACCCAACATGCACTACCGAGTGTCGACATGTTTCCTTGGTCTGCTCGATCACCAGATCTCTCTCCAATGGAGCACGTATGGGACTCCATCGGACGAGAACTCCAGCTTCATCCACAACCAGCAATAAACGTCCCTGTATTGTCCGACCAAGTTCAACAGGCATGGAACTCCATCCAGCCAACTCACGTCTGGCGCCTGTAAAACACAATGCATGCACCTTTGCATGCTTGCATTCAACATTCTAGAGGCTAAAAAAATAGTTCAAATGGCTCTAAGTACTATGGGACTTGACATCTGAGGTCATCAGTCGCCTAGACTTAGAACTACTTAAACCTAACTAACCTAAGGACATCATACACATCCATGCCCGAGACAGGAATCGAACCTGCGACCGTAGCAGCAGCACGGTTCCAGACTGAAGCGCCTATCACCTTTCGCCACAGCGGCCGACTTCCGGCGGCTACTCCGGTTATTAATGTACCATCATTTCACATTTGCAATGGCTTACCTCCTGCTTAGATTATTAATCACATACATATTCTACCTAGACAAATGTAGTCCTAAAATTTCATGACTCTACATTAATTACTTTTTGGGGTCTTGCAATTTTTTCTACCTGCGTATAAGCAGGCACCATGTATAATTTTCTTTTTGTCAGAGAAAATATATCTTGTTATTAAACCTACTGAAGCGTCGCATATCAGAGAGAGCGTTGCTTGATGACTGCACGACACAAAGCTTCATGCCTCTCCTGGGACCATCAACACCGACACTGGACTGCTGATGACTGGAAACATGTTGCCTGGTCGGACGAGTCTCGTTTTAAATTCTATCGAGCAGATGGACGTGTATTGGTAGGGAGACAACCTCATGAATCCATGGACCCTCCATCTCATCAGCGGACTGCTCAAGCTGGCGGAGGCTCTGTAATGCTGTGTGGCGTATGCAGGTGGAGTGATGTGGGACCCCTGATACGTCTAGATACGACTCTGACAGGTGGCACGTAGGTAAGCATCCTGTCTGATCACCTGCATCTATTCGTGTCCATTGTGCATTCCGACGGACTTCGGCAATTCCAACAGGACCATGTGGCACCCCACATGTCCAGAATAGCTAGAGAGTGTCTCCCGGAACACTCTTCTGAGTTTAAACACTTCCCCTGCCCACCATACTCCGCTGACATGAGCCTTATTGAGCATATCTGGGATGCCTTGCAACGTGTTGTTCAGAAGAGATCTCCACCCCTCGTAGGCTTATTTATGGACGACCCTGCAGGATTTATGGAGTCAATTCCCACCAGCAGTACGTCAAACATTAGTCGAGTCCTTTCCACGTCGTGTTGTTGCACTTCTGCGTGCTCGTGGGGTCCCTACACGATATCAGGCAGATGTACAAGTTTATTTGGCTCTTCAATGTAGTTACCCCGTGGTCTGTCTAAACTAGTAAAGGTAAGTGCAGGGCTGCACCCTCTAACAGAATACGGCCAATCTCCTCCACATATTCCTTCAAATCGATCATGTGCTCCGTCTGTGGTGGAGTTAAGTAAATGAGCAAATGTGTGTGAAATCTTATGGGGCTTAACTGCTAAGGTCATCAGTCCCTAAGCTTACACACTACTTAACCTAAATTATCCTAAGGACAAACACACACACCCATGCCCGAGGGAGGACTCGAACCTCCGCCGGGACCAGCCGCACAGCCCATGACTGCAGCGCCGTAGACCGCTCGGCTAATCCCACGCGGCATGGAGTGGAGTTAAGTAGATCGCAGAGGACGCTAAAGGTTGTCGAGATGCCATGTATCACACACGTTACTAATGGATGTTGGTGTTCTGATGATGTTTACGTAAGTTTAATGAAGTTGTCACTTAACAACAAGACTTCTATTATGAGCTTCTGGGGAAACAGAGAGGAAAGAAATTGGCTAATTGCTGAGGGTGCCGTACAGACTTAATTATGTATGTAGACAGTCCATCCATGCCGACGATTTTTGCCTGTTATCGACATTACTACTGACAAGATATCGGTCCCACGATTTCCAGGTCTTCCGAGAACGTTTTAATTTTAATTCTCAACTCGGATAATAAATGGCATAGAATATTTTTTCATGCGATATAATTACAAATTAACAACAATTTTCTGATTTTTTCGTTACCTTTCCTCTGAAACCTTGCCTCTTGCCAAATTTCGCGATACGCTAGGTTAACGGGAAGTACAGCATAGGTTTGTAATAAGCGAGTTTGTTAGTATCAAATTATGTGACATAAAAGGCCCTATCTTCCTATTGCACTGACTTAGGAGCTTCGACTTCTTACACTACCAAGGAACCACAGATCAAGTATGTGACGTAAATTTCAACTTCATACGTCTTTTTGTTCCTCAGCAAAAAGCTTCTTAACAGAGGGGCAGACAGACAGTCGCAGAAAAAGGAGAACATTTTTTTTCGTATAACGTAATTAAACTTTAAAACTTTCGGATTTTTTCCTTAGTTGTACCATGAAACCTTGCTTCTCAACAAATTTCATGATTATAGTCCAACAGGAAGTACTGTATAGGTCTTGATGAGAGTTTTTGCGAATATAAACATATTTGACGTAGATGCCTGTCTCCTTTGACTGCGTTAACTTAGAATCTTTTACATCGTTACGAGACTGTAGACCTTCGTAGGCAATATAAAGTTTATGGAAAGTAACGAATACATCCCCAGGACCACACACATGAGTTAGCAGCGCTGGAAATCGTAAGTAACACCGAACGAAGTTCACATTTATAACTTTATGCTACAAAAGTTGATTTTAACTTAAAAACAAGAGAAAGACACGACAGAATGTAATACAGCAGCATATTACATCTACCACATAATACGTTTAATGTGTGTATAAAAGGAAACATGTATTACGGGCCATTGATAAGGTTCCCCCCCTCCCCCCCCCCCAAAAAAAAGAAGCGAAACGCGTATGTCAAATACACAAACTACCTTTAATTAGTTACATGGACGGTACATACCTCCACGAATTTAGAGCAACAAAGGGGAAGACGGGAAACAGAAAAAGTGACGATAAAGTTTAACTTTATATGCCTACCATTCCTGCGAGAAAAGGTCCTTATCAACCAGACGGACGGACACTCAATCAGAGATGTATTTACAAATTCAC
The DNA here is from genome assembly GCF_021461395.2 of Schistocerca americana. Taxonomy (NCBI): domain Eukaryota; kingdom Metazoa; phylum Arthropoda; class Insecta; order Orthoptera; family Acrididae; genus Schistocerca; species Schistocerca americana. The sequence goes on along the minus strand of NC_060124.1, from coordinate 555,368,778 downwards.
AATTTTCGGATTTTTTTCACTTACTTATTCTGTGAAAACTTACTTCTTGCCAGTTTTCAGTCTTCTCGGCTAGCGGGAAGTACCTTACAGGTTTTTGTGAGTAACAAGTTTGTTTGCGTGGCCATCCTCCGCAGCAAGCGTAGAAATACTTTTTTTTGTAAGTAAAACCTTCTTTTCCTGCTGCCACTTAATTTATTTTTCCCAGACCCGTTTCGCCCTTTTCTTGTTCTAAGGCATCATCAGTGGGATATATAAAGACACAGTCTTGTTACTGTGAGATTATGAAACAGTTCACATCGCGATTTTTTATGTAAAAAAAAGTAATTACTTACGATTAGCTGTGATCTGTGTTTCCTCTAATCTGGTCTGGTAGGTTGGCAATAAGTAGGTAAACACACCAAAGAGGAGGAAACACGTAATGAAGTTGCAATATTTAAGTTGTTAAAAGCACAGTGCCCGAAGAAACAATTATATCCAGTGACAAAAGAACAATAGTACACCACAGAAAAGAAGAAAAAACATTGTGAACAGTGGGAAAAAGGTGGGAACTCAAAACTGTGTTCATATGTCTGTAGTAAAATGCTAGTGCGACCTCCAGAGCAGATGAGAGGAAACACAGATCACAGCAAATCTTAAGTAATTACTTTTTTACGTAAAAAATCGCGACGTGATAATCTAAAAATAACAAAACAGTGTCGTTATAGATCCCACCGGTGATACCTTAGAACAAGAAAAACGCGAAACGCGTCTGGAAAAAATAAATTAAGTGGCAGCAGAAAAAGGCGGTTTTATTTGCAAAACAATTATTTTTGTGAGTGAGTTTGCGAGTATGAAAATATGTGACATAAATTCTGATTGCTTTGAGCTAGGAGCTTACATTTATCCTAACGCGAAGGGACCATCAATCTCAGTATGGGAAACAAATTTCAGGTTGATACATCTATTCGTTCCTCAGAAAATGGGTTTGTAACAATCGGAAGGACGGACAGACAGACAGAGGGATAACAAAATGTTCCTGTGAGGGCGCCGTCTTTACGGGTAGAGGTAGGCAACCCTAAAATATAAGTAAACTTCAAAAGCAATAGCCTCAACAGTTAACAGGTTTATCCCGCTTTGAGACAAGACTGACAGTGCCGTCAAGGAAAAATATGTGCGGTTGCCAAGAGAAGCACGATTGTGCCCACGCGTGCACCTCTTCGTCAGAAGAAAATCGACGACCACGAATGTGCCAAACGTGTGGAAATCGAGCGGGGCGGTGCACGGCGCATTGTCGGCCAATGTATTGCCAAAGCTGTTTAGTGTACTCTGCAGAGGTCTTGCTGGGAAGCCCTTACACATCCTCCATACTTGCCCAATATCTTCCCATGCGTTTCCATGTTTTTAAAGCCCTGGAAGAAGACATTCACAGTCGTCGGTTTTCTTCGGACAAAGAGGTGTTCACATGTTTACAATCACTGTTCCGTGGCCACCCGCAAACGTTTTTCCATGAACACATCGACCGTCTTATCACACAGTGGGGTAAATGTATTATCAGCTATGGCGGTCACTTTTAAAATAATGAACAATTTACTTACTTTTTTCCACTTGACTGATTATTACTTGACTGCCCTTTATAGTTTATGGAATTAACAATTTCTGCGTGCAAAGTTGAAACGAACACTTATTCCATAAATAAAATAAAGTTCTGTTTGAGTAACAGTTTTTCTGCAGTGTAATTTTCGGTAGTAGTTGGATTAAATTGTGCATTTTTTCATAAAACATTTATCTTTTTAATGCTTCAAATATGTCTTCGTCAAATTGTATCTTTCATGCTACTTTATTGAAAATTTCTCGGGGCGGTCAAAACAATAATGTATAAGAATGAACAGAAGCCTTAGAAAATTCTTATTTCATTATTATGAGCTACGTAATTATACGTGATACAATTGTAAGTAATTGAAAAAATGTTTCTAAATACCGAATACAGAAAACTGGCAAAACTAATAAAATTAAAAGGTCACTATTTTAATAAAATATTCCTCTATACTGATTTTATTTGTTTTGGTGCCATCATTTACGGGGCTCAAGTCGGTGAGAATTAATTCTGTGCGACAGCTTATGGTTAACAGTTCAAAGATGGAGCTCGTTGCGAAAACTTCTCTTGTAGAGCTCTTGGAACGATGATAGTAAGAATTGTTTGAAATGAAAATCTGAAATCCTGGAAATACAACATGTTGTAATGATTTTTGTGTAAATTATACATAGTAAACTGCAAAATGTAATAAACTGCAGCTTTACGCAACGAGGACTTTGGTTTAAAATACGTAGTATAGTGAAGATAAGAATCTTTGGATATTTGCAAATCTGACAAGTCCGCACCAAAAAAATTTTAACTTTTCTGTTTTACGTGCATTCTTCTAGTCTGCTAGAAGAATGCAGCTAAAATAATCTGATATGTAATCATCCATAAAGCTAAAGCCCTAGCTAACTTTTGAGTTTTGAAACGTGTGTTTAATACATGCGATTGTAGGTGGAAGGCAAAGGCCGGCTAAGTCCTTAACAATCTCGAAGTCGACAAGACATCAAACTCTAGGTTTGTTTCCGTCCAAGACCACATACAACCCTCAGCTGGTTAAAACATATTTTAACTAGTCACCTGTGTAGCACAATATTCTTAGCGAGCACTATCATTTATCTTCATTCTGTACAGCTAAAGCAACTGGCGCGCATTTTGGAACGGAAAACGCCGCTGCTTACCACATCTCGTGTAAACAGAGAGCAAGCAGCGTATTTTCAAAGAAAAAGAAAATCTCAGAAAGCCTGTGAAGATACTGCTTGTCTCGAAGGTTCCGTGTACACAATTCCCCGCGAAAGAAGGAGAGAGCTGAATTTCTCACAAACAGCGCTTTCGAAATCTGATGCCTGCAGAGGAGATTTCCCAAGCCTTGCCTTCTGTGAACATCGAAGCGTTGTATGAATGCTGTCATCCTAAGAAATAAAAACCTCAACAGTCTGGGAGTCATTCGATTCTTGAAAGTCGTATTTGTAATGGGGTGCATGTGTCACGTCTTCAGCTACACAGATGGCGTGTTTTCATATTTGCTTAGAATGACAATAAGAGTCACGACGAAGCTAACTTCGTATGATGTCAGTCGCTCCCTTAACATCAGTATGTCGATGTCATGTAATAGGTGGAATCGTAATCGGGATGACTAAGGTTCAGATCTCCGTTCGGTCACGTTGGTCCCATGATAACTATAAATGTTGGGCGTTTCCGTACCTTATTATTCAGATCATGACGTACACCATCTGTGATAGCCAGGATGTTGGCGAAACGCCGCACCAACCTATCCCTGCTCAGCAACAGGACTGTATCTGCGTATATTCGCGTTACCCCAACAGCTTTGCTGTAGTTTGAAGCTCATTTTGAAAGGAAGTTGGGAGCTGGGAATTCTGTAGCTGCGTATTTGGCCTCTTTTCTGTGTGCAGTTGGTTCGCTGCCTTTCTTTCAGTCGACTCCAGCGTTAATGAGAAGTAAGAATCAGTAGAAAGCTTGGTGAAGATTAAAATATCTTATATATTACCATATAGTTTTTTGTGTTTGGCTGTGGAATTCATAGAACGCTGCTGCTAGTTATCATTGCTGGAAGTAGGCTTGTACGGTTAAACTTTCAGGCTGGGTACAGCTTTACCATACACTAGGTTACTATTCAGATAATGTAATTCTTTCGGATATCACTTTCAATTCGAAGGTGATTGAGTTTGTTATTAAAAAATCTCATACATCGTAAGCATTATGAATACATGACATAGGATACAGAAAACGCACTTGAAAATGGGAACCATTTCCCGAAACGCATATTGCAAAGTAGAAATAAAATCGTGACGGGTAGCAGAACTCATTGTTTTTACAGTCCTTCACAAACCGTTTCTAATGGATCAAATCAAATAGGAAGATGACTGGTGATCAAAGTTCTTTGAATGTCACATCAGAGTTTTCCTCTTTTACTTCCGCGCTAAACAAAGCATTACTTTTTGTAGACAGATGATGTTTAAACAATGCATGATCCGTTGGAACGTCCTTCACTGATATTTTTAACATTAAAAAAACGGTTTGTATACAGCCTGGTGGTGTTAACAGTGTTCATTTCGACAAACTCTGTTAACACCATACTGTTATATATACACTCCTGGAAATTGAAATAAGAACACCGTGAATTCATTGTCCCAGGAAGGGGAAACTTTATTGACACATTCCTGGGGTCAGATACATCACATGATCGCACTGACAGAACCACAGGCACATAGACACAGGCAACAGAGCATGCACAATGTCGGCACTAGTACAGTGTATATCCACCTTTCGCAGCAATGCAGGCTGCTATTCTCCCATGGAGACGATCGTAGAGATGCTGAATGTAGTCCTGTGGAACGGCTTGCCATGCCATTTCCACCTGGCGCCTCAGTTGGACCAGCGTTCGTGCTGGACGTGCAGACCGCGTGAGACGACGCTTCATCCAGTCCCAAACATGCTCAATGGGGGACAGATCCGGAGATCTTGCTGGCCAGGGTAGTTGACTTATACCTTCTAGAGCACGTTGGGTGGCACGGGATACATGGGGACGTGCATTGTCCTGTTGGAACAGCAAGTTCCCTTGCCGGTCTAGGAATGGTAGAACGATGGGTTCGATGACGGTTTGGATGTACCGTGCACTGTTCAGTGTCCCCTCGACGATCACCAGTGGTGTACGGCCAGTGTAGGAGATCGCTCCCCACACCATGATGCCGGGTGATGTCCCTGTGTGCCTCGGTCGTATGCAGTCCTGATTGTGGCGCTCACCTGCACGGCGCCAAACACGCAAACGACCATCATTGGCACCAAGGCAGAAGCGACTCTCATCGCTGAAGACGACACGTCTCCATTCGTCCCTCCATTCACGCCTGTCGCGACACCACTGGAGGCGGGCTGCACGATGTTGGGGCGTGAGCGGCATACGGCCTAACGGTGTGCGGGACCGTAGCCCAGCTTCATGGAGACGGTTGCGAATGGTCCTCGCCGATACCCCAGGAGCAACAGTGTCCCTAATTTGCTGGGAAGTGGCGGTGCGGTCCCCTACGGCACTGCGTAGGATCCTACGGTCTTGGCGTGCATCCGTGCGTCGCTGCGGTCCGGTCCCAGGTCGACGGGCACGTGCACCTTCCGCCGACCACTGGCGACAACATCGATGTACTGTGGAGACCTCACGCCCCACGTGTTGAGCAATTCGGCGGTACGTCCACCCGGCCTCCCGCATGCCCACTATACGCCCTCGCTCAAAGTCCGTCAACTGCACATACGGTTCACATCCACGCTGTCGCGGCATGCTACCAGTGTTAAAGACTGCGATGGAGCTCCGTATGCCACGGCAAACTGGCTGACACTGACGGCGGCAGTGCACAAATGCTGCGCAGCTAGCGCCATTCGACGGCCAACACCGCGGTTCATGGTGTGTCCGCTGTGCCGTGCGTGTGATCATTGCTTGTACAGCCCTCTCGCAGTGTCCGGAACAAGTATGGTGGGTCCGACACACCGGTGTCAATGTGTTCTTTTTTCCATTTCCAGGAGTGTAGGATCTACAATATCTTCTACAGTTACAGACCGTACTTCTTGTAGCTGTTAATAGGTGATCCACGATTATCCCTAATATAATTTTGACAATTACGGTACACACCTACGAATATTAAACTACGTATCATATCTAGAAAATTTTCTTTTCTTTATTGTTTGTTTTCTTGTTACAGTACCGATGGACTAAAGTAGTGCTGCAGTTCTACTGCTGCATGCTGTGGGAAGATGAAGCGGTAGTTACTTACCGCCTTCAGGGGCTGTTTGAATCCTACGATTTTACATGTAACAGAAGTCATAGATGAGACATGTCTCTTATTTTTAATTACTTTCTAATAAGTGCATCAACGTTTAATAAACACTAACCGCTTGTTCTTTAGTATAAACAATTTTTTCACGTCATGTCTAATATCACAGAAGAATAAGATTCATCTGTACATGGCACTAGTACGCAAGGTAGTTTATTTAGTATAGTTGTGACACATGGGTGCCTTCAGCAACAACTCAAGAAGCAATCTATGCCTTCGTGAGTAAGGTACTTCGACAGATCTACGGACCCGTCTGCGATACCATGGAAGGCAAATGCGAACTGAGAACGAAAGACGTCATCTACCAACAGTTTGGAAAGCCACACATTGGTCTAATAATAGGGTACAAAAGGCAGCAATGGGTTGGCCAAGACTTTCGAGGTGATCGATGCCTCCTTAACCGGGTCCTCCATTCTCGACCTGCTGGAAAAAGTTCAAGAGGAAGAGAAGGAAGGGTCGAATGCCAACAATCCTCAAATAAGTGGAGTCGGCAGTGGTGGAAGGTGAAGCTAAGAGGCCGGCAGCGATGACTGCCATCTGCAGTAAGTATCTCCTCTGTTGTGACTGATGGACTTTCCTTTTCCATTGTGCTTTTTGTAAAACGTTTCTTTACCATTTTTTTGTAATTTGCAGTGTTCATTTTCCTTCAGTAGTGTAGTTTTTATTTTGTTTTCTGCTGTCGGCCTTACAGGCTCGTCAATCCAAAAAAAAAAAAAAAAAAAATATGATGATAAGGTATGAGATCTAATTTTCACAAACGTGTAAAGCAAGAGCACTATTCAGAATGAAATTTTCACTCTGCAGCGAAGTGTCTGCTGTATGAAACTTCCTGACAGATTAAAACTTTGTGGCGTACCGAGATTCCAACCCGAGACCTTTGTCTTTCATGGGGAGGTGCTCTATCGACTGAGCTACTCAAGAACGAATTAGTCAGTAGAGGACTTACCCTTGAAAGGCAAAAGTCCCCGGTCCGAGTCTCGGTCCGGCATACAGTTTTAATCTGTCAGGAAATTTTTAGAAACACTACCGTTTCTTGAAGATATTTGTATACCATACAAAGTTAGATGTCAATGCAGTGATAGGAACAGAGTCCTTTGACAACGGAAGTAAGGAGTATGTAGAAAAGACAAGAAGAGAATAGAAGCTTTTGTAATGTGGTGCAACAGAAGAGCGCTGAAGATAAGGTGAGCAGATCACGTAACTAATGAGGAGGTGAGGAGGTACTGAATGAATTGGGGAGAATAGGAATTTGTGGCATAAAGTGACTACAAGAAGGGATCGTTTGGTAGGACACGTTCGGAGGCATCAAGGGATCACCAGTTTAGTTTTGGAGGGAAGCATGGAAGGTAAAAATCGTAGAGGGAGGAAAAGAGATGAATGCACTAGAAGGACTCAGAAGGATGTAGGTTGCAGTAGTTACTCGGAGATGAAGAGGCTTGCACAGGATAGACTAGCATGAAGAGCTGCATCAAACTAGTCTTTGGACTGAAGACCACAACAACAACACGTAGAAAAGAAGGAAAGGAAAAATGATGTGGATACCAAAGTGTACATATAGATAAGCAATTGCTTTTATGTAGTGATGGATACAAATATGTAGAAACCAGAGTCGCCAGTGTGTCTGCCAACATACGGAAGAGCCACTTACTCTCCTTACGTTTTTCTGGGCGGCGTTGCATGCGATATGCACGAACTATTGAAATTATTCCACATCCACCAACAAAACGTCTTCCTTTATTCGATGATGGCACATTATGGTATTGAGGAAAACGGTACGTGTTTTGGCCTGGCAGCCACACCTCCGTAATAACACTAACAGCTTTCTTGACTTGATTCCAGTACGCATAATTTATCAGTGATCACAAGCATACAAAATTTCAATTTATTTTTTATTTATTAGTAGAACTCAAGCACAATAAGTTCCCAAAGTTTCAATGATGAACTCGCGTCCGCAGTGCCCGAAAAATAATTAAATGTGTGACGCGACCTTCCCGCCACGCTCACTTTTTGAAACAATACTTCAGTACTAGCTCGGTGAACTACGATTCCGTGGATTACATTCAAGCAAACTTACACGGGATACATCTAGAAGGCTGTGATACATATACTCCTTGGTTTCGTAGACCACTGTCGCTCTGAACAAACAACAACAAACCAGCTACTTTGTTTACGAAGAAGCACTTCTTGTTTTGCGACGTTTTCATCTGCCACAGTTTTCAGAATTGCAACTTATGATGCTATTCTTGTATTTAATGGTGGGAACATAGGAAGGATGGAGGTATTAGAGAGAATGGGCTTGAAGATAGGAAATTCCACTCAACACATTTCGATAAAAAATATATTTACATCGCCTCTGTGCAGCTGAAATGTCAGTTGAAGACCTGAAAAAGGAAAGAATGCAGAAAACAGGAAACAGAAAACAGAAGAGAAGCCTTGAAAGAAAAGACGACCCCGAGTACAAGTCTGGGGCTTTCTGAAGTGGTGATAGAATAGGAGACGTTAGGTTGAACTTTAAATTGCATTTCCTGAAAATTATGTTTTTTTAAGTTTATGTATCTTTTTCTCAGAATCTATGAAGGCTAGAACTACGAAATTCTGAATACATATCTTCATAAACCCAATAAATATTGCCTCAAGACTCAATTTTGAAATTCTGAGTCTTTGTTGACCATGAATTTTATATTGTACTTACAGCATTACAATTAAAAATTATTGAAATTCTCCTATTCGATATATTCAAAACAAATCTGACGAGAGCAGCTTACTACATGGAGGGAGATTAAACAGAGAAAATTTTATAGCTATCCCTGGAATAGTTTCTGAGAAAAAGGTACATATATTATTTTTTGAAAATAAAATTTGTAAATTATACACACACACACACACACATATATATATATATATATATATACATATATATATATATATATATATGACTTTTTATGGAATTAACAAATTCTATTTTCAAAAACTAATTTCACCCAAGGAACTTAACAGTAAATGTGTTAAATTTTATGTGAAGCACGTTACACAATTTCGCTGCCGTATCTACAAAATCGTGGATCTGGTGCATTTTTTAAAGAGTATGTGTTTTTCATGAACATCTCCTCTTAAGTGGAGTAGATACAGTATCATTGAAAAACACGACTAAGATAGCTTGTTGGGGACACTCCTCCCTTCGTTCACACACAAGAGAAGCGCATCTGCTAGCTATCATAAACTGATGCCGGGGTGAGGCAGTTACTTCACTACATTACGGCTATGAAGGCGCCAAAACGCCAATAGTTATTCTTAATGATTAAAAGAGGCTTATAACTCTTGACGATAGGCCTACAGATATCAAGGAAACTCTGATTATTGACATGCAACAGCAACACGCAGTCATTAGTACATCACTGCTAACGGAAATAAATGACGTTAGTAAAATGAAACGGCCGTCCTCGGACGTGCCTAAAGTTTTCCGGACTGATACTGAAAGGCTGAAGCACGCTCAAGGAGATCAGAAGGGGGAAGTGGTTGCTGGGTGACTTGAAGTGCTGGTTTATTCGACTGCGTTTTATTTGTTGTTCTCAACGTAATAGCGCGTTAACGAAATTGGTCAGAACACAATATGCATGCAACTAAAAGGAACGATTATCGTCGATTCCGTATACGCTAACCGTTCAAAGAGCTACATCAGTCGAATTTTGGGACTGTGCGCTACTTCGTGAGTTTTATTTACTGTGTGAACCAGAATGTATTTGGTGCAAAACAATCAGCCATTTGTTAAAGTAAATTTCATGTGTCATGTGCCATTTTATGTGCCATCTATAGTCAGCAATACATCATGAGCAGTGTGAGTGGCAGTACAATACCAGAAGGTAACATTTAATTTTCAGCCGTTTTTAAATGATATTCAAGTTGTATTGCATGCCGTGCGTACGAGACTTACCGGGAAAATTAAGGTGAAAGAAACCGGCCGCAGTGTTAAGTGAAGCACTGACTTGCTATTTGTTTATACACTTTATCTGTGCGATGTGAACAGGGCTCTACTCGTAAATAAAATTTTCGTTTAAATGGAAACTTATATCGCTGAATATGATGTTCTCTGAATGCGTTTTCTGCCTGTAGCAGCTGGATCTGACAGTGTCTGATGCTCGTTGAACTGCGCTTGGATTCGACTAGATATAGAGCAGCATGTTACGTCATCTAGGAATTAAAACCAAAGGAATCGGTATTAGCGTACGGACCGATTCCAGCCGTCTGCTCTGTCCCATGACGTAATATTTGGCATGAACACCATAGCTTACATCACTTACTAAGATAACCAAAGGCAACGTTAAATAATAGGTCACATTCTTCAAGAATGCGGCCACAATACGGGTTATTACCACGACCAATAAACATTAAAAAACACGTGAAATACATCAATCACTTACTCAAATTAAACTAAGAGAACAACAGCGGGAATAAGAGCTTTTTGGAAGGGAACAAACTAAAAATACAACAATAAGACTAACAGGATTCCAAGACAACTACACAAACAGAAAAAACACACACGAATTCCTCCAGAATAAACCGAACGAAAAAAAATCGACATCGAGTATTTCACTTACACAACGCTAACGACAGCGATAGCAGACACCACCCAACACAACCATAAGAATGGGTATCGCAAATTTCTCCTAATATTTATAGCGCAGACGATGACATCGATACCAAAATCATCCCACATAGCCATAGAAACTAGCATCGCCCGCCGCCTACAAAGACAATTCATTCCAAATAAGCCACGCCTTCGCAACGCCACGTCCAAAAAATGGGAATATGTTTATAAAAACTAAGATTACAAATAAAACCACTACTCTTTTCATTCGCAACCATTTGAGCACAGAACTTAGGTTCCTGCACAACCTCACTCTCGAAAAATTTGTCACGTTGGAAAAAAGGAAAAAAAATGTAAGAAACAATATTGTAATTATAATCATTAATCGTTTCACTCACTACAATTTAAGCTGTGCTCTCAGGTTCCTGCCTAACCACATCGTCCTAAATCACATATTTGGAACAAAGAGTACAAACTGAAGCGCCAAGGCATCTGTGTTCAAATACAGAGATATGTAAACAGGCAGAATACGGCGCGGCGGTCGGCAGTGCCTATATAAGTTCCTGGCGCAGGTGTTACATCGGTTACTGCTGCTACAATGGCAGGTTATCAAGATTTGAGTGAGTTTGAACTTGGTTTGGGATAGAGTCTCTTCGAGGTAGCGATGAAGTGAGGATATTTCCGCACGACCATTTCACAGGTGTAACGTGAGTATCAGGAATCCGGTAAAACATCAAATCTCCGACATCGCTCGGCCGAAAGAAGATCCTGCAAGAACGGGACAGACCACGACTAGAGAGAATCGGTCAACATTACAGAAGTGCAACTCTTCCGCAAATTGCTACAGATTTCAACGCTGGGCTATCAACAAGTGTCAGCGTGCGAACCATTCAACGAAATATCATAGATATGGGCTTTTGGAGCCGAAGGCCCAGTCGTGTGCCCTTGACCACTGCACGACACAAAAGTTTTATGCCTCGCCTGGGCCCGTCAACACCGACACTGGACTGTTGATGACGGGAAACATGTTGCCTGGTCGGACGAGTCTCGTTTCAAATTGTCTCGAGCGGATGAACGTGTACGGGTATGGAGACAGCCTCGTGAATCCATGGACCCTGCAGACCAGCAGGAGACTGTTCAAACTGATGGAGGCTCTGTAATGGTGTGGGGCGTGTGCAGTGGGAGTGATATCGGACTCTTCATAGGTCTAGACACGACTCTGACATGTGACACGTACGTGAGCATCCTGTCTGATCACCTGCTTCTCTTCATGTCCATTGTGCATTCCGACGGTCTTGAGCAATTCCAGCAGGGCAATGCGACACCCCACACGTTCAGATTTGGTACAGAGTGGCTCCAGAAACAATCTTGTGAGTTTAAACAATTCCGCTGGCCACCTAACTCCGCAGACATGAACATTATTGAGCATATCTGGGATGCCTTGCAGCGTGCTCTTCAGAAGAGATCTCCACCCCCTCCTACTCTTACTGATTTATGGACAGCCCTGCAGAATTCATGGTGTCAGCTGCCTCCAGCACTACTTCAGGGATTAGCCGAGTCTAAGCCACATTGTGTTAAGGCAGTTCCGCTTGCTCGCGAGGGCCCTACGCGATATTTGGAAAGTCTAGCAGTTTATTTGGCTCTTCAGTGTAGTTTACAAAAAGCACAGTGTACAGCAGTTACTAAGATTACCGTAGACAACATTTAATATCAGGCTGCTTACATCTTTCTCATCGTAAATTCAAGATGTCAAAAAGGACGCCACTGGTCAAAGCAGACGGGTAGAATCGGACTGTTCGCTTGTCCCAAAGAATCTTAGTATTGAGTGGTAAAATCTGCCAGGCTGGACACTCTTCCGACTCGTGGGTAAGTAACTTTGGTCCTTCTCCTGTATCTATTCGTAAGGTGACGAGGAGTCAACAGTTGGAGGGCTGTGTTCTTTGAGCGTACATACCCGGCACAGCACCCGGCGCGCTCGGAGAACGCTGCCTCCTCGGCAAGGACATTCCACCAATGACGACGGGTATTCTTTTCTTTCCTCGAAGGACCCGTCACAGAAAGGACGTATATCTGCGGCCCGCTCACCCACGCTCCAGAGCAGGGAGATTTTGACTGAAAAAAGAACTGTGGGAAGAGACTATGGGGCGAAATACTGCATCCGAAATTATGAATTATTAGCACAGTGAGTGACATGAAGCAATAATAAGTTTTAAAAATAAAAATACTCGTATTAAACAGGGAGCCATACTTATAATATTATTAGATTATAGGTGGGTAGCGGGGGGGGGGGGGCGGTGGAGGGTGGGGAGGGGGTGGACAGAAATACGGAAACACCACAAACACAATACACTGCCATGCCCAGTAAAATGTAGGTAAAACGTTGACTTTCAAAAGAGCATCCAGTCGTCTCGGAACGGACAAATAAAGGTCCTGTATGGTTTTCAAGAAAGTCTTATTCCCTTCTTCCTGAAAAATAGTGCCAGGTTCAGTTACCTACGATAGAGGTGGACAGCTCCTTCTGTCCAAATTAGATCACAAACGCTCAATTATATTGTGATATGATGACTGTGTTGGCCACGAGAGGTGCGACAGTTCATCCTCGTGCTCACAGAACAAGTCCTGGACGATGCGAGTTGTGTGAGCAGGGGCCCTGTCTTCTTGGAACGGAGCAACTCCACTGGGGAACAAGCATTGTTCCACGATATGGTACTGACCAGCCAAAATTGTCGCTTAATCCTTGGCAGTAGTGCGACTTCGCAAAGTAACAATGGGGTCCGTAGAATACCACGTTATGTGCGCCCAAACGATCACCAAACCCCACTGTGTTTCACACTTGGGACGTAAGCTCGGCCAGAAGTTAGATATAGTGGGAAACAAGACACCTCCGACCAAATTACTTTTTTCCGGTCCTACATAGTCCACATTTTGAGGCTTTGGCACCACGCTTTCCTGTTACGGGCATTCGCGTCACTGACGAAAGGTTTTGTAATTCCAGCGAACCCAGCAATTCCGTGCTCTCGAGCTAATTTATTGTTGTTTTGGTGCTGACAGGGTTCACGAGTGGGACATTCAGTTATGCAGTAGCTCTTGCAGCTGTCGTTCAGTTATTTTTCGTCACGACTCTCTTCAATGACCATCCGACACGATCACACAATACACACTTTCGTCCGCGTTGTGAGATAGCGAATGACGTTACTGTGCTTTCCGCGTACGCGACTCAAATCTTCTATTCGATGTCTCTTGAAACACCACACTCTTCCGCTACCTTGTTTACGGAAGCACACCCCATACGAGCACCAACAATCACCCGACGTTGGACTTTACTTGGTCTCCGACATGACGCACTCACCACAATAGAGAGCGCTGTTCTGGCCACGACCGACACGTGCATCGTATTGAGCACACTGCACAGATGCCATTCGTCGTCAAATGCAGCAGCGCAACCTCCAGGCTCGGCTAGCGTCTGCATTTATGTTCGCATCTTTCCTCGCGGTGCTTCCATACCTTTGTCGGACGCCTATAGGTCTGTATTTGAAAGAAGAAGAGCCAATAAGACTGTCAGCGGTGAATCTGGTGAAAGCTGACTGGCTCATTTCACAATCGTGCAGTTAAGTGAGAGGCAGCCGACAGCCGCCTAAACTAATGGGCAGGACCCCATTGCGGAGTGGAATCTGATAGAATAAGGATGTTCCCTAGGTGCTCTACGAGACTGCCGACAAAAAGTACCACGGAAATGTGATAGTACACGCGGATCAGTTTCTCGGATTAGCGGTGTCGACAATTTTCTGCTATTTATTTGCCTGTTGAATTATTTCTTACATATTTGTTTTTTGTCAGGACGTGGTAATAAATTTATTTATATTAATTGTTGTTAAATGGTTACTGTGCCTCATGGTACGCAAGTGTCTTCATCACTTGTAAGTTCCTCCAGTTGATAATCTATGGTTACGAAAGTCGAGAAGCTGACTTCCAACAGAGGCCCCAGTTAAACAATATAGTACAGTCTCTGGAAATGATATAGAGGTGCTGAGGTAATAAAGATGCTGGTGAGCAACAACCAAGAAAATATGCGTAAGCCCACACAGCTAGTGCCTAATCACTCTACCAGCACGATCATGAAGCCCTCTCATTACTAGTGACCTCGACTCCTGCTTGAAACCCGTGGCTGGAGAAGACGACGTGAGCGATACGACTCTTAGCACACTGCTAGTGGAAGGGAAATAAGCGAAGTGTGATAGTGAATGACCCCAAATACTACGAAAATTGCATGCACGAAAAGTACATGTTTAGTCAGTACACTATTTCACCATCGTCAAATTTTTAATCTGCCCCTTTCCTTACCCTCTTATTACAAACGTCATAGTATTAGGATACAGTCATACTTTTCGTTAGTTACCCAGAAGCAAAATGTTTGTCTCCTATAACCATGCTCGAATCATGAACTTACTTCATGACTCTCCTGCGAACGAATTAATGTTGTTGTTGTTGTGGTCTTCAGTCCAAAGTCTGTTTTGATGCACCTCTCCATGCTAATATATCCTGTGCAAGACTCTTCATCTCGGAGTAACTACTGGAACCTACATCCTTTTGAACCTGCTTACTGTCTTCACCTCTTGGTTTCCCTCAACGATTTTTACCCTCCACGCCTTCCACAAGTACTAAATTGGTGATTCCTCGATGCCTCAGAAAGTGTCCTACCCACCGAACCCTCCTTCTAGTCAAGCTATACCACAAATTCCTCTTCTCTCCAATTCCATTCAGTACCCCCTCATTAGTTACGTGATCTACCCATCTAATCTTCAGCATTCTTCTGTAGCACCACAGTTCAAAAGCTTCTATTCTTTTCTTGTCTAAACTATTCATTGTCCATCTTTCACTTCCACACATGGCTACACTCCACGCAAATACTTTCAGGAAACACTTCCTCACACTTAAATCTATACACGATGTTCCCTTCTTGAGAAACGCTTTTCTTGCCATCGTTTCCTAATCTAATTATCTCAGCATCAACTGATTTAATTCGACTACATTCCATCGTCTTCATTTTGCTTTTAATGGTGTTCATCTTATGTCCTCCGTTTAAGACACTGCCCATTCCGCTCAACTGCTCTTCCAAGTCCTTTGCTGTCTCTGACAGAATTACAATGTTATCGGCAAACCTCAAGGTTTTCATTTGTTCTCCCTGGATTTTAATTTCGACTTCAAATTTTCCTTTTTTTTCCTTTCTGCCTGCTCAATATACAGACTGAATAACATCTTGGATAGGCTACAAACCTGCCTCACACCCTTTTCAACCAGTGCTTCCCTTTCGTGCCCCTCGACTCTCGTAACTGCCATCTGGTTTCTGTACAAGTTGTAAATAGCCTTTCGCTCCCTGTATTTTTCCACTGCTACCTTTAGAATTTGAAAGAGTATTCCAGTCAACATTGTCAAAAGCTTTCTCAAAGCCTAGAAATGCTATAAACTTAGGTTTACCTTTCCTTATCCTATATTTTATGAGAAGTCATAGGGTTAGTATTGCCTCGCGTGTTCCTATATTTCTCTGGAATCCAAACTCATCTTCCCTGATGTCGGCTTATAACACTTTCCCATTCGTCTGTAAAGAATTCGTGTTAGTATTTTGCAATCGTGACTTAAACTGACAACTGAGTAATATTCTTTAAGATATGATACTAGTATGTCTTATATTAAATAATATTAACGAAGTAGTATTCTTTATGATATGACATGCTAGTACCTTTTCACATCCTACTCTCTGACACTGAATGTAACACACTGCTCCATCATCTGTAAGGAAAATTTTGAGAGACTGGTTCACACCGTAGCTTGCCACTGACAGCCTGTAACGAGACAGCATGTGAATCAGTCGTTCATACATTCAGTAGCGAGCCATGGTGTAAGTCTTACCTGCACACACGGTACAACCAGACTTCAAGAAGGCCATCACAAAAGGGGATTAAACGGTGTAATAGGCCAGAACAGTTTAACAAGTGTGAATGTAGTGTTGTGTCTGCATTTGTATGGATTAGTAAAGGAGTTAGAGAAAGATGTACCCTACCTGCTTGTTTATTTAATGAGTTGATTGTGAACATTATTCAGATCACGAAAGAGAAGGCAATGGGAGTAAAAGCCTATGGTGAAAGGACACATTGTATGAGGTTTGCTGGTGATGTAGTAATAGTTGCACACTCCAGAAAAGAAATGAGTAGAATGCTGTAACTCCTATCCTATAGGAATTAAAAATAACAAAGGGATAGGAAAGTAATGATACTGCACGAAAATATGGGACAAAATAAAATCTACATACAAACTGATGACGTCAGAATTGAGCAAGTGCAACAATTTTGAAATCTCGGTAGTATAATCACTGAGGACGATAGATACTGAATGGGAGTGAAGAGTAGGACTGCATTCTCAATACGTGTATTTATACGTAAGAAAAACATTTTAAGCAGCAATCATTTGAATTTGTGCGCCCCAGAATAGTAGTCCCGGTGGAAGTGAAACATTTTAAAGTTTTCACTGGCCAGTGACAGCACAAGAGCTGAAGCCAAGGCAGGCTAGTACACCATATCTAGATTGCAATACCAATAAGGAAGGAAGCCGATATTGGATGTAGCATGGGCACACCATGTAGTTAACCACCACACAGCACCTGAGGCGGATGATCACAGCGCCGATGCAGCAGAGTGACACCATGGAGAAAGAAGTAATGTCATTCCGTTGACCACACACAGTGAAGTAACAAGATTGAAGTCGTACACAAGAGTGGCTCCACAACATACAAACACTTTGAAAGTAACCAAAGTGAAAGCGTGAAGAGAAGACTTGAGACAGGGTGAAATAATGAATTGCTAGTGGGTCTGGAAAATTAGTCCAGATTCAGTCATTCTTGCCACATAGTATCCTCAGTGGCAGAGACCAACCGCTCTCACTTGCAAAGGCCAGTTGACAGTTGCAGCTAACCAGTCCCAAGGTGGGACCTGTGAGGCTCTCTCTGTGATCTGTGATGCAAGGTTCAGCTCAGCCTGAAGGGCTTGGCTGGCATGGCCTGCATCCACCTTATCTTCCCCTTAGCTGATCAGAAGACTTGGATCCCACCTACTACCTCGCCCTCCGGTGGCCTACCTGGTGCTACCTGTGTAGCTGACAAACTATTATCATCCATGGGGAGCAAAGTACCTGCCTCTTCTTCACCTGCATCATCAAGCAGACACTGACATCACCGGCCATTCTCTCACTGAGAGGCAGTGACGTAACTCATCATAACGATGGCCACCTTGTGCTGAGCTGTTTGGATCTTTTCTGGGCTGCCATCTAGGATGTCAATTAGAGTGCCCTGGTAACCTGCCAGCCCATCTACTGTCATCTGGGGCCATGCAGGCAATGTCCGCAGTGCATCTGGTCAGCAACCTGCTGCGTCTGCAGACACATCACTGCACCAGCCATACTGCAAGGCACGCAGGCATCAATGTGGACTGGCCTTTATTGTGCTTCAACTGACTGCTTGTCACCTTAAACAACTGTTTATCCATGTGCAGTGAATAAGCATTCTGTTAATAATGTCTCACTACCAGTCCCCAGCAGCTGACAAATCTTCCCCCTGTCACTCCACACCAAACTATCCACCATGGAGGCCACAGCTCAGGCCATATGTAGAAAACAGGTGTCACAAAATCATTTGCAAAAACCATTTGTACAGAGTACACTGCACTTTGGAGGTCAGAGTTGGAGTCTCGGTTAACTATAAAGGAATCGACTTGAAGTTGCTGAAAAGTGAATGTGGCGGGAAGTGACAAATGGTTCAAATGGCTCTGAGCACTATGGGAATTAACTTCTGAGGTCATCAGTCCGCTAGAACTTAGAACTACTTAAACCTAACTAACCTAGGGCCAGCCGGAGCGGCCGAGCGGTTCTAGGCGCTACAGTCTGGAACCGCGCGACCGCTACGGTCGCAGGTTCGAATCCTGCCTCGGGCATGGATGTGTGTGATGTCCTTACGTTAGTTAGGTTTAAGTAGTTCTAGGGGACTGATGACCTCAGAAGTTAAGTCCCATAGCGCTCAATGTCATTTGAACCATTTGAACCTAACTAACCTAAGGACATCACGGACATCCATGTCCGAGGCAGGATTCGAACCTGCGACCGTAGCGGTCGCGTGGCTCCAGACTGTAGCGTCTAGAACCGCTCGGCCACTGCGACCGGCGGGAAGTGACAAGTACGAAATGGAAGGAAAGAAATACCAACATGGAAGTGTTGAGGGAAGTCAACGAAGAAAGGAAACGGGAAAGAGAAAAATAAAATTTACTTTACATTCAATGGACACAACATTTTCATCATTTTCAGTCTTGAAAAGAAAGTTCTAGAAAACAACAGAAGAGGACAACACAGAATAAAGTATTTGGAAATGATCGGGAACAGGATAGTATGTGACAGTTTTATGGAACTGATATGAACAGCCAGGAATAGAAGAGAATGGTGGCATCAACAAGGCTTCAGCTTACGTAATGTGTATGTATCTACTTTAGTGTAAAATCTGGTTATCAGGCACCAACTCTCCTCCCCTTTCCCACAAAATACTAGGCCAGCAAATTATTTTCCGTCGACAGGTTTCAAACGAGCTGGCGGCTTGACTCATGAGACACGCTTCAAACTGAGCCCAGATGTACATCGAAGACATGTTCAAATGGTACAGTAGTTTCCGCTCTATAAGCAGCAGGTTTCGCTGCTCGCTCGCACCGGGAAATACAAGCGGAGGCAGCCCCGCCGCCAATTTTATTGCACGACGCGGCCGGCCGCGGGTGCAACAGAATCCACGTGGACGGGTGGAAAGAAATGTGTCAGGCTCCATAATACGCATTTATATGTGTCGTGTATTATGCATTTCTTGTACGTGAATGTGGATCTGCACATGAACTTTCCTAATCCTCCTCGCACCTTTCCATAAAGCGTGGCCAAATCTTAGTTGCGAATTAGTTCTGTAGTACAGTAGTGCCAGACTTACTCCTGGGTAGGGGATCAGAGAGACAGCACAGGCAGGTAAAAGCCAAAGACGTTCCAGTCACAAGATTTGGGCTGGAGAGGCTGGTCAAGGCCAAGTGGTTCGACTATCCCCTCCACCGGGGCCCAGGAAGACCTCTGGGTGCCCGCCATATTCGTAGAGGGAGTGTGACAGAAGACGGACAAGTGAGCAGACGTGGCCTCAGTACGTCTGTCTCGATGTTCACGCGTGGAAGAGAGGTATTTGAATATTTGCACTGTTTCCAGCTTCGGATTGTGTAAGGAAATGAATGTTCTCGTTCAATTTCGGAAATTTGACCCCCTGTGTTAATGTATCTGGTCCCCAGTTTGTCCGTTATCCTGCTCACATAGTGGATGTCCCATGTAAAATATTGGAAGACTTTGGTGCTATACATTTGGCCAACGCAATTCCGTCTTGCCCTTAGACATGTGCGTGTAGATTAGTATATAATATACACGAGCTATAAGTTGTAAAATTGTAATATCTGTAAACTGGAACAATAGCTGAAATCGCTGTAGAGTCGAGTGCTTATGTTTAAAATACACTACTGCCCATTAAAATTGCCACACCATGAAGATGACGTGCTACAGAAGCGAAATTTAACCGACAGGAAGCAGATGCTGTGGTATGCAAATGTTCAGCTTTTCAGAGCATTCACACAAGGTTTGCGCCGGTGGCGACACCTATAACGTGCTGACATGAGGAAAGTTTCCAACCGATTACTCGTACACAAACAGCAGTTGACCGGCGTTGCCTGGTGAAATGTTGTGATGCCTCGTATAAGGAGGAGAAATGCGTACCATCACGTTTCCGACTTTGATAAAGGTCGGATTGTAGCCTATCGCGATTGCGGTTTATCGTATCGAGACATTGCTGCTCGCGTTGGTCGAGATCCAATGGCTGTTAGCAGAATATGGAATCGGTGGCTTCAGGAGGGTAATACGGAACGCCGTTCTGGATCCCAACGCCCTCGTATCACTAGCAGTCGAGATGACAGGCATCTTATCCGCATGGCTGTAACGGATCGTGCAGCCACGTCTCGATCCCTGAGTCAACACATGGGGACGTTTGCAAGACAACAACCATCTGCACGAACAGTTCGACGACGTTTGCAGCAGCATGGACTATCAGCTCGGAGACCATGGCTGCGGTTACCCTTGACGCTGCATCACAGACAGGAGCGCCTGCGATGGTGTACTGAACGACGAACCTGGGTGCACGAATGGTAGAACGTCATTTTTTCGGATGAATCCAGGTTCTGTTTACAGCATCATGATGGTCGCATCAGTGTTTGGCGTCATCGCGGTGAACGCACATTGAAAGCGTGTATTCGTCATTGCCATACTGGCTTGTCACCCATCGTGATGGTATGGGGTGCCACTGGTTACACGTCTGGGTCATCTCTTGTTCGGACTGACGGCGCTTTGAACAGTGGACGTTACATTTCAGATGTGTTACGTCCCGTGGCTCTACCCTTCATTCGATCCCTGCGAAACCCTACATTTCAGCAGGATAATGCACGACTGCATGTTGCAGGTCCTGTACGGGCTTTTCTGGATAGAGAAAATGTTCGACGGCTGCCCTGGCCAGCACATTCTCCAGATCTCTCACCAATTGAAAACGTCTGGTCAATGGTGGCCGAGCAACTGGCTCGTCACAATACGCCAGTCACTACTCTCGATGAACTGTGGTATCGTGTTGAAGCTGCATGGGCAGCTGTACCTGCACACGGCATCCAAGCTCTGTTTGACTCAATGTCCAGGCGTATCAAGGCTATTATTACGGCCAGAGGTGGTTGTTCTGGGTACTGATTTCTCAGGATCTATGCACCCAAATTGCGTGAAAATGTAATCACATGTCAGTTCTAGTATAATATATTTGTCCAATGAATACCCGTTTGTCATCTGCATTTCTTCTTGGCGTAGCAATTCTAATGGCCAGTAGTGTAAATAGGTAATCAGTTGTCATCAATCTTTAACACACTTTAAAAATGATACAGGAGTCAAGTTAAAGGAATTCATTGAAAATAAAAGATATAGAATGCAGGGACCCATACGTCAGAGTGTGAGCCCTCCAGCCCCTTGCCTAGTATCGTACAGAAAGGGCACGCTCTCTAGGTAGCTCTCCCAAGCTCCCCTCCCCAATTGTCCGCCTCCCCAGTTATCCGTTGCGCAATTTTCATTCAAGGCTTGACGACATCAACTTGCATCTGGCGTCCCTAGGCAAGGAGGTTTGACGGTAATCTTCCAATGTCTGGAGACGCGCCAGAGAGCGATGCGATACAACTCTGACCCCCGCCCACCATGCGGTCCGGCCGCCAGGTGTGACGTTCTGGGGTGCCATTTCATTTCATAGGAGAACGCCCTCGGTAGTCATCTACGGCACCCTTACAGCACAGTGGAATATCTACGATATTCTATACTCTGCTTTTTTGACCCTTCATGGCTTACACTTCAGTAAGATAACGCTCGCCCGCACACGGCGGGAGGTTCTATTGCCTGTCTTCGTGCTTACCAAACCACGTCTTGGCCAGGCAAGGTCCCGGACCACTCTTCCAATTGACAGCGTTTGGAGCGTTGTGGACAGGGCTCCCCAACCAGCTCGGGGTTTTTACGAGCTAACGCCAAATTTGAACGGAATTTGACACGACATCCCTCAGAAGGACACCCAACGAGTCCCTCCAGGCATACGTGCGTCAGAGGCAGGGTAAATTGTGTGCCACCGGTGGAATAATAACCGCGTGTGGCGGTGTCTGAAAACGGGGGTCTTTATTGACGGAAGGCGCCTCGAGAGGGCGCTAGTCGAGGATGATGCGGACGACGGCGCAGCGGCGCCACCACACGTGCCACGGCACGACGAGGTCGCGGACCAGCAGGCAGACGATGACGAAGTAGCCGAGCAGCACGAGCGCCATGAACGAGGAGATGACGGCGACGGTGTAGGCGCGCGAGATGCCCAGCTTGAGGCCCTCGGCGGCGAAGTACTGCAGCCCCAGCAGGCAGACGGCCACGATGCCCGCCACGACGAACGTGAGCGCCGCCAGCACCAGCAGGTCCTCCATGAGGCTCTGGCGCACGCGCGGGTGGCAGAACCACAGGCGCAGCGAGCGCGCCACGCTGTAGCGCGGGATGCGCGTCACCGGGAACTCGAACAGGCACAGCTCGCAGTAGTTCCTGCGCACGCAACCAAAACAACGCAGCCCGCTAGGTGCGCATGCGTCCGGCCCAGTAGCGCAGGAGGCTAGAGGCTGGCCACCGGCGTCCCTCACAAGACCGATACTGGTCAGCACAAGACCACTAACTTCCCACACTTCATTCTGAAATAGACTTAACTCCACGATACAAAACAATCTCAAACGTCTGGCTATCTTACAAAAGAGTTAAGGGGGGTAGGACGTCAAACGGGCTGACTTGGAGCAGGAGAGGCACCACAGGACATTTTAATTTCCACTGTCTACACTTTTATAAATAAATGCATAAAACTTTGTCAGTATGACCAGGAAGGATTCAGGATTGACTCTCATAGCAGTGGAAGTTCAGAAACACAACAAAATAAATTTTTTTACATGTGAAATTTCATCGTTTTTTCACTTACTACTGGCTGCATTTGTTCCTACAGGTTGCTTTTCATCATAAGTAAGAGAGATTCTTTGATGAATTTTGCACAGCATACAAACCACACTTACAGGTGTCTGAAACTCTAGTATTTATTTAGTGCATGCTGTGCAAAATTCATCAAAGAACCTCTCTTACTTACGAAGAAGAGTGTATCTACAGCAACAAATGCAGCCTGTAGTAAATGAAAAAATGATGAAATTTCACGTGTAAAAAAATTTATTTTGCTTTGGTTTTGAACTTCCACTGCTATGAGAGTGAATCCTGAGTGCTTCCTGGTCATGCCGATATGGTTTTATGGCTTTATTTGTAAAAGTATAAACAGTGGAAATTAAAATGTTCTGTTGTGCCTCTCCTGCTCCAAGTCGGCCCGTTTGACGTCCAACCCCCCTTAATCTGTCAACTACACTCTAAGACAGAAAAAACGACGCACCACAAAGGAATTATCTGAATGGGCCGGAAATCGCTAGGCGTGTTGTGCGAGGGTCGTTCGGTAAGTAATACCCCACATTAAAAAAAAAAAGAAAAGAAAAAAAGGCCATTGATACTCACAGGCCAACGTCGTTGCTGGTGCTTTACATTTAATGTTTTTTCTGTGCGTCGGTAAACTTTCGAACCATTCTGGCAGAGCGGTAGTACAGTGTCAAAATGAAGTTTATATATGACTCACACTACAAGGAGCGTGCTGTTATTGAACTCTTGTGTGCAGAAAAAGTAAACGTGGCGAACATCCATAAACGTTCGCGTGCAGTGTATGGCTATGCTGCAGCTGATAGGAGTACAGTTGGTCGATGGGTGAACAAAGTTACAGTCTCAGGAAATGCAGAAACAGAGCTCCACGATCAGCCACTCTCGAAACCTGCTGTCACAGCCACTGCTCCAGACATGCTGAATCGTGCGGTTGCCACTATTCGTGCCGACCGGCCCATCACAACTCGAGAATTGGCTCTACGATTTCGGTCAGCATTGGAAGTGCGTCTGCGATGATCGAGACTCTCGGATATTCAAAGAGGTGCTCGCCGGCCGCGGTGGCCGAGCGGTTCTAGGCGCTTCAGTCCGGAACTGCGCAACTGCTACTGTCGCAGGTTCGAATCCTGCCTCGGGCATGGATGTGTGTGATGTCCTTAGGTTAGTTAGGTTTAAGTAGTTCTAAGTTCTAGGGGACATATGACCTCAGATGTTAAGTACCATAGTGCTCAGAGCTATCTGAACCATTTGAACCAAACAGGTGCTCACGATGGGTTCCACGAATGCTCACAGTGAACCACAAGATTCAAAGAAACGTCATTTTATGTGAATTGTGGGAGCGATTTGAGGCGGACAGAGAGGCATTTCTGTCGCGGATCGTTACGGGGGACGAAAGCTGGGTGCACCACCTTGCGCCGGAAACAAAAAGGCATCACCCTCATTCATCACAAAACAACAACTTCAAGACAGCCCCCTATGCCGGAAAAGTCATGATCGATGTCTTCTGGGATTCTGAGGGCGTCATTCTCGTGGATGTGATGCCAAGAAGGTCAACTGTCAATTCAGGGGCATACACGAACACTCTGAATAAATTCGAGAACCGTTTCCGACGCGTTCGATCGGACAAGAATCCAGCAGAAATCTTACTCCAGCACGATAATGCACGCCTACACACAAGTCTGAGAACCAGGGAACACATCGCCAAATTGGGTTAGACATCACTGCCTCATCCAACCTACAGTCCAGACCTGGCACCCTCGGACTTCCATCTCTTCGGGGTGCTTAAGGAGTCTCCACGGGGAACTCCCTTTGAAGACGACATGCAGTGCAAACATGGCTATGCCTACAGGACAAGAACTCCTACCAGCAGGAAATACATGCTCTTTCACAACGTTGGCGTACGGCCGTAGAACATGATGGAGACTATGTAAAAAGTAGGAGATGGACAAGACATGTTAATGTATAATGTCACCAAATTCCGACTCTTAACAATAAATACGTTCTGAGAAAAAAAGTGGGGAATTACTTATTGAACGACCCTTGTACATGGACAGACAAACAAATGATTACAATTCCGAAAAAAACTGAATGAGCTATTCAAGAGAAAGAGGTTCACAAACTGAGCAAGTCAATAACGCGCTGGTACACCTCTGGCCCTGATGCAAACAGTTATTCGGCTTGCCACTGATTAATAGATTGCTGGATGTCTTCCTGAGTTATATCGTGCCAAATTCTGTTAACTTGGCGCGTTATAATGTCAAAATCCCCAGATGGTTGGGTTACCGTGGCC
The DNA here is from genome assembly GCF_021461395.2 of Schistocerca americana. Classification (NCBI taxonomy): domain Eukaryota; kingdom Metazoa; phylum Arthropoda; class Insecta; order Orthoptera; family Acrididae; genus Schistocerca; species Schistocerca americana. The sequence continues at coordinate 555,343,408 of NC_060124.1, read as the reverse complement.
AAAGTCCACCAAACTGTCTCAGATGGACAGAGATCCATCAACTTTGCTGGCGAAGGCAGGGATTGTCAAGCACGAAGACAGGCAATAGAATCTCTCGCCATATGCAGGCGAGCACTATCTTGTTGAAATATAAGCTCAGGATGGGTTGCCACGAAGGGCAACAAAACGGGTCGCAGAATACCGTCGACGAACCACTGTGCTGCGTGGGTGCCGCGGATGACAACCATAGGGATCCCGCGATGAAAATAAATGGCACCGAACACGACCACTCCCAGTTGTCGGGCCATACGGGTTGCCACAGTCGGGCTGCACCGACTGCCATTGACCTCTGTACACCAACAAGACCGTTTGCAGTAGTTTTGGACACATTTGACCTACAGTCTCACTGACTAAGGTATAATTGCCTTCAGTGAGGAGAGCCACTCCGAACTGAACCCATATGACCAGCGAACACACGTCTGGAGAGTAGCCAGAGGGCAGAACAGTACCACCCTGACTCTCGATCACCATGAGGCCCAGCAGCCATGTGTGACGGTCTGCCCCATTTCACTTCACAGCAGGACCTCTTTTGTTGTCATTCGCGGCACCCTTACAACACGGCGGTACGTCGACGATACTCTACGCTCTGCTTTGTTGCTCTTCATGCCAAGCCAGTCTAGGCTTAGGTTTCAGCAAAATAATACTCGCCTGCACACAGCGAGAGGTTCTATTGCCAGTCCTCGTGCTTGCCAAAGCCCATCTTGCTCAGCAAGGTGGCCGGACCTCTCCCAAATTGAGAGCGTTTGGAGCGCTCCGGATAGGGCTCTCCAGTCAGCTCGCGATTTTTACCATTTATCGCAACATTTGGGCAGAATTTGGCACTACATCCCTCACAAGGACGCCCAAAAACTCTGTCAACCACTGCGTAGCTGAATAACTGCTGGAATTAGAGTCAGATGTGGAGCAAGACGTTACAGACTTGCTCATTTGGTGAAGTTCTTTCTCTTCAGTAAACTATCTAGTTATCTGAAGTAGTAATTTTTTAGAGTGTATTTGATGTTAATCACTTAAATTGTAGACTCTATATGAAGGGCTTATTTCAATAGTGGTACAAGACCATTTTTGTTCATTTTGAGATTCAGAGTCCTAAAGTCAAATGAGCGCTGAAAAATCTGCAGTTCAGATGCCATAAATATTCAAGCATGTGGCTTCATCCTAGAGATGAACCTTTCTTTCTGTTTGTTTGGATCATTAATTTCAGAAGCATTGTATGCAGAAAAGTGGAGATAATGGACTTGAATCACTGTTGAAATAAGCCCTTCATATATAAGTACAGGCGTACGAGTAATACATTCTAACAGGTTTTTTAATTCTAAAAACAATTATACTCGATATCAGAAACCATTTACATTTTTCTGAAAAAATTAGTTTCTATCCTACGCTACTCGTATATGTGTCTAAAATTATGCAATTTTTTGCGTATGTTCATTGGTATACGTTGACACCGCCAACAATAATTCTTGCAAACAGAGTGAGTAGAAGAAAAAAGTAGTCGAATTAAGTCGGGTGATGCTCAGGGAATTAGATTGGGAAATGAGACACTTAAAGTAGTAAAGGAGTGTTGCTATTTGGGAGCAAAATAACTGATGATGGTTGAAGTACAGACGATATGAAATGTAGACTGGCAATGGCAAGGAAAGCGTTTCTGAAGAAAAGAATTTTGTTAACATCGAGTATAGATTTAAGTGTCAGGAAGTCGTTTCTGAAAGTATTTGTATGGAGCGTAGCCATGTATGGAAGTGAAACATGGACGATAAATAGTTTAGACAAGAAGAGAATAGAAGCTTTCGAAATGTGGTGCTACAGAAGAATGCTGAAGATTAGATGGGTAGATCACAAAACTAATGAGGAGGTATTGAACAGAATTGGGGAGAAGAGACGTTTGTGGCACAACTTGACTAGAAGAAGGGGTCGGTTGGTAGAACATGTTCTAAGGCATCAAGGGATCACAAATTTAGCATTGGAGGATAGTGTGGAGAGTAAAAATCGTAGATGGAGACCAAGAGATTAATACACTAAGCAGATTCAGAAGGATGTAGGTTGCAGTGAGTACTGGGAGATGAAGAAGCTTGCACAGGATAGGGCTGCATCAAACAAGTCTCAGGACTGAAGACCACAACAACAGAAAAAAGTAATAAATTAAAGCCCCAAGCTTGATGCCGAAGTTCTACTTCATTAACTGCGAAAAGTAGTAAATCTGCTTTCCATGTGTCGTCCAAGATTCGTCGAGCTATTTCACTTGGTGCCGGCCGGTGTGGCCGAGCGGTTCTAGGCGCTTCAGTGTCGAACCGCGCGACCGCTACGATCGCAGGTTCGAATGCTGCCTCGGGCATGGATGTGTTTGATGTCCTTAGGTTAGTTAGGTTTAAGTAGTTCTGAGTTCTAAGGGACTGATGACCTAAGATGTTAAGTCCCATACTGCTCAGAGCGATTTGAACCATTTTATCTTACTTGGCAGTAACACATCGCGTGGAAGTCATGTCCGTCCTTAAGTTTTGCACGCCAATGTATCTACCGGAAAGAAAATGAATCGATAACGAAGAAACCTCTTTAGCTATAGTGGACACCCAGATAGACATTAAGAAGTTTAAAAGAAGGAAGACTTACGAATCGCCGAAATATCAGCACTTCCACCTAAGCAGAAGCGACACTACGTTTCTCTTGTACAGCACAGATTTAAAAAAAAATGGAGAGAGAGATCTCATAAACAACGACACCACCAAAAGAAATTAAACTGAAAACAGGCACCAGGAAATGATGTCATAGCAGCTATTACCATTACAGCACTGGTCAAAACGTACAAGTGTCGCAAATTCCTTTTGACCCAGTCAGAAAATCGGATCACAAAAATATGCTTGACTTCAGTATTCGTCCAGAGGGAGAAAAGTTGTCAACTACTGTGACGGCGTAGTGGCGTCTCTACGAACTAGTCACGAATAGTCGTAGGTGTAGCACCTGCTGCGTAAAATGTATGAATTGAATGAGACTTGATGAGGGTGTCAGCCGGCCGAAGTGGCCGTGCGGTTAAAGGCGCTGCAGTCTGGAACCGCAAGACCGCTACGGTCGCAGGTTCGAATCCTGCCTCGGGCATGGATGTTTGTGATGTCCTTAGGTTAGTTAGGTTTAACTAGTTCTAAGTTCTAGGGGACTAATGACCTCAGCAGTTGAGTCCCATAGTGCTCAGAGCCATTTTTGAGGGTGTCCTTCCGTAACAGAAGTGCAACAAATTTGGTTAACCGTGAGAGATGTTACGTTACGTGTCTGGGTGCAAGGCGTAGGTTTTTTTTTTTCGAATTCTTTAGCGATTGCTGAGAAGATGGTTAGGTTGGAACATAAGCGCACAACTTAAATTTATTTGCAGACGCAGCTCTATATCATGCCATAGACATTTACTTTTCATTAAGTGACTGTGTATCTTTCTACAGATAACACCATCATGACGTTTATCGAACGCTGTTCTGTTGCTGGCGTGGGTTATTTATTCCGACATCTTAGGTAATCAGTCAACACGTCTCTTTGCCAACTGCCACGCTGTATTTAGTGTAGTTTTGGTAAAATATAATCTTTGCGTAAAATATGACACGTTTTATAACTTACAATAGCAGATATACTTCGAGCCTACATTTCAGTACAGTATTTCAAGTCTTTTAGTCAGTCCCGAACATCTGTAGGGTCAACAAGAATTTTTTATGCTAATCGTCGACTTTGTACCTCCACGTACAATAGCGACTGTTAACCGTCCGTTGCCATGGGTAAAGGAATCATTTATGTCGATGCTGAAGTTCAGTCTGCAACCACAGAAAACTGCGGGTCCATCCAATAGAGAATGTGCAGCGACAGATTTGATAGTATTCTGTTTCTTGTCGGCGGCAGATGTTGTCATTTCAACGTCTTCAATTGTTTTATATATTGTCTGTCTTGCACGACGACGGTATCTTCTGTAAGGCGCTGCCAAGATGCCTTACAGAAGATACCGTCGTCGTGCAAGACAGACAATATATAAAACAATTGAAGACGTTGAAATGACAACATCTGCCGCCGACAAGAAACAGAATACTATCAAATCTGTCGCTGCACATTCTCTATTGGATGGACCCGCAGTTTTCTGTGGTTGCAGACTGAACTTCAGCATCGACATAAATGATTCCTTTACCCATGGCAACGGATGGTTAACAGTCGCTATTGTACGTGGAGGTACAGGCGTACCGAATGTATCCGGACTGGAAAGCTTCGTCGATCGTGACATCATAGCTTATCGAACATATCATGTGACAGAAAATGCAAATAAAGACTTCGGCAAATCAACATATATGTCACCCTCACCCTTCTCCTTGTATACACGTAGTAGACGTAAGATATCTGTTAATGAAACTGTATTTATATGGATCAAAGGTAAAGGTACCCGTGAATATGTTAAATTTGTGGGCGATTGTACAATGTATTTTCACAAATAAAGTGATCTGTAGCGTAGCTTAAAAACGGACAAGGGTACATCTAGAATCTGTCGACATAGAGTATGCAACAGCATGTTACATCAGCTCTAATACCGTCTCTTCTTTTCCGGAGGCAGTGATAATACTTAGGTCGATTTATCAGCCTTTTTTTTCTTTACGGTAAATTGTTTTTAAAATATCTACTGTTTATTGAGAACCTCACTACAGCTGTGGTGCTTTTTTAAATTTCCTATGGTATTCGATACGTTTCCTTTCCAAAAAATAGTTAAAATTCTTCTCATGACAACCATTTGTCACCTTTTCGATTTATTACTGGTAGTTACATACATTGCATATCGTAGTATCTATTTCCCAGGAACTTCGCTCACTGGAAGAGGAGTCAAAGTAAGTGAACACGTTCCTCGGCTCGTCCGTAGAAAGTTCGGAGAAAGTTGCGATCAATGTTTTTGGGGTACTTTATGCGCCGTTGAGCGAGCGACTAGCGTAATAGACGCTGTGGCACAGTGGATAGCGTGCTGAATTCACACATCTGCGCACTGTTTTGGAAACCAAGCTGTTACGTGTATTTTAGATTTTCATTTACCTATCCATGATCGCAGAAGAAATTAATCAGAAAATTATTTGAAATTGTTACTGGTATAATTCCTGAAGCATATCTTGATTCGTTATCAATTGTAAGCGATCCACTATGGGTGGCTGGCCAAGAAATGATTGCCAACGAGTGAAATCTTAAGCAAAGTTAACGGCGTTCGTTTCCCGGATGAGATTCATACGAATATATGTCACTGTGGAAAAGCTGCCTTCGCGTGATGCTCGAAGTGTTTGGAATTTCTGTGTCTCGAATATTGCACGATCGGTATGATCCAAGGCAATGTACCGAATCTGTCTGCAGTACAGACGTAAGAATAAAGTATAAGAATTACTATGAGAATTGATATGAGAACGAAATATAAGAATACGTGAATTTAAAATGATCGTAACTCTCGAAAATACCATAAACACACATATTAGATAATAAATGCATGACACTTATTGTGAAACCTAGTTGTAATATTGCAACTAATATAACATCCTTGTATCCCCTAACGTGATAAGAAACATTCCTATAGTAAGCGTCTTCGGGTAGATAGATGAAAAAAATAAAATAACTGAAAGCAATAATCGGGTTTCGAACACGAGGCGCAAAAGAAAAAAATAATAAATAAAAAATATAACAAAAAAGCACAACGCTATCCTTTGCGCCACTATTTCCACTGCTATTATTGTGCGCTAAAAGGTCTCTAAGTAGTGTCTAAAATTATGACCTTCGTTTTGTCAGAAATGTTCGAGTGTCGACGAATAATCCGACGCACGTGTTCGCTTATTTTCACTCCTGTTCCATTGAGCGAAGTTTTTGAGAAACTGGGATATGGCACTTGCCGTGTTCCCCCCGTAGGTACAGACAGCATTATATTCGGAACTGCGAGTCGCTGTTTTCTCTTGATCTGCGTAGGTAAAGCGTATTTTTCGTTACTAGCTTTTACTTATTTACTATAAATATATGTTTTCAGTTCGTGCTGCGTATCGAAATCCCAACTACAGCTCTAGTGCTCCATTTTATGATACTCCATACGACCAATTAAAAAAAAAAGTTTCTCTTATTTATATATGATTGAGGTAATGGTCCGAGTTGATGTTGGCTCCCCTGCGTACCTGCATATTGTGGATCTCTTTCTGTACTGGGTACGGGATTTTCACATGGTCGACTTGGAACCCACCTAACTGCTGGACTGATGAGTGCCAGCATTGGTGGGACGTCGACTGCGAGAATGCACTCGTCACTAGGAAAGTTGCATACCAGGAATACAGCAACAAAAAATCCCCAGAAAATTTACAGGCTTTCAACGAAACACGAAAAACAACCACAAAAATTATCAGACAAGCCGAGAGAAAATTCATGAAAGAACAGTTGGACTCTATAAAGGACAACTTCTGTAACTACAACACAAGAGAGTTCTACAGGTCGTTTGCAGGGCAAATCCGAGGACACACACATTACCGAACCTCTGTTTCAGGAAAAGTGATGGAAAATTGGCACTGACGAATATCGATATCTCCAAGGTGCTGGCACCTTTCTCAGAGCTTCTGAATTGCCCAGAACTCACAGAGAGATTCATAGAGGAAGAACCGACAGAGAAGCACACAGACTCACTATCCCCCACACAAGATCAGGTCCACAGACACATCCTCTAACTCAAAAACAACAGAACATCTGGTAAAGACGGTATAGTGGCCGTACTACTAAAATAAAAAATAAATAAAAAAAGCACTCCGTCTTCAGGCCACAAGTGGCCCATCGCGACCACCCGACCGCCGTGTCATCCTCAGTTGAGGATACGGATAGAAGGGGCATGTGGTCAGCACACTGCTCTCCCGGTCGTTATGATGGTTTTCCTTGAGCCGAGCCGCTACTATTCGGTCGAGTAGCTCCTCAGTTGGCATCACGAGGCTGAGTGCACCACGAAAACTGGCAACAGCGCATGGCAGCCCGGATGGTCACCCATCCAAAGCCCGACAGCGCTTAACTTCGGTGATCTGACGGGAACCGGTGTATCCACTGCGGTAAGGCCGTTGCCGAACTACTAAAAATCTCGGACCAAATTCACTTAGAGAACTCACACAGATTATAAGAGACATCTGGACACCATAAAAGCTGCCATACGACTGGAAATGCTCCCTGATTCATCCATTACATAAAAAAAGGCGACCGCACAGACGTAAACAACTACAGGGGCTTTTCCTTACTACAAGTCACACACAAGAGCCTTTCAGCATGCCTACTGAAATGGACACAGGACCAGCTGGAACACAAGATGGGCGAGTACCAGGCGTGCTTCCAACCTGGTCGCTCCTGCGCAGAACAAGTCTTCAATTTGAAAACTACGCCGAAAATCAAAGTCCTCAGACATACGCTAGTCATATGCACTTTCGTTGACTTTAAGAAAGCGTATGACTCTGATGACAGCCAGTCATTGTTCAATTTATCTGGACAAGAAGACACTGCGACTGATCAAACAGACAGTGACAGACACGACGTCAAAAGTGAAGTTTAGGGGAGAAATGTCTGAACTCTTTGAGATCAGGACAGGCGTGCGTCAATGTGATGGTCTCTCACCACTCCTTTTCAACCTAGCGTTGGACAAAGTTATTAAGCAATCGGAGAAAGAGATGAAATTACAAGGATACTGGAAGCCAGTGCGACTAGGACGACCCAAGAATAAACTATAGGTTGGCTGTCTGGCCTTCGCGGACGACCTGGTACTACTTGCAGATAACGAAACCACAGCAATCAAGCAGGTAGAGGTACTCAAAGAGTGCGCAGAAAAAGTAGGGCTACAGTTCTCCTTCCAAAAAACAGAGTTCTTCTGCACGAAATTCAACATCCTGAATTTAAACACAAAATATGGCAAGATCAACAGAATGGCACATTTTAAGGTTAATTCCAAGAATGATTGCCTATCGAAGTCGAGGGGTCCAAACTTTACATATCGAGCGTGCGATCGTAAATCGATCATGCGACTCTGTTGGCGGGCGTTCTGATCAATTATTTGTGATCTTCATTTTTATCTGTTTGGCATCGTTTCCTTAGTTGCTCTAAGTTACATACCTCCGCGAATTATTCGCGAGTTTCTAGGAAAACCCAAACGATTTATGTCGTTAGTGTGTTGGATGTCTGGTGTACTTGAAGTTCCTTTGGCGGATTCTCTCACATGGAAAAATCCAATTCCATGTTTACCCAGCGTAGAAAATTGTTCGACTTTTTGTCGCAAATATGGAGTACTAGCAGACGAGGAAAGAGGGGACTGTGCAGACTGTGGTGGTGCGAAGTGTGTGAAACTTCGTAAGAACAGTTCGATGCTGAAATACCGTTACACTTCCATTGCGTACAGTGCGGAAAAGAACGAATTTCAGGAAGAACGCATGGTTGGACTCATCCAAATTATACATCCAGACCACCGTAATGGACTTTCACATGATGACAACACCGACGACGAGTAAGTTAAGTAGTCTCCTTTGCAGTGACAAGTATTTTTGTAACGCTTTTCTTTTGTCGTTACAGTGGGGATCAACGTAGACATACTCATAACGCGCGCCATCACAGTCGCATGATCGATCTACGATCGTACGCTCGACATGTATCGTTTGGACTCCTCGACTTCGATAGGCAATCATTCTTGGAAATTACCCATTTTAAATACCTAGGGGAAGTGCTGGAACCGACAGGAAGGGAGAAAATCACGCAGAACACCGGGTTACTGAAGAAGAAGAGAGCCTTATACAAAACACAGGGTAACTGCAACAAAAAATGTCTGTCCGCCTCCATCAAGATTCGTCACTAGAGTACTGTAATCAAACCTGAGGTGCTATACGCCTGCGAGACACTAACGTTACACGCCAAGGGCGACCTAGAGAAGATCCTCAGAGAGGAAAGAAAAATTTTCAGGAAAATTATTCGACTAAAACTCACAGACGAAGGACACAGACTTCACTCCAGAGACACCGCAGAGAAGTTGTCCAAGGACATCAGAATAGGGCAACTAAAATTCTACGGCCCTATCAGTAGACTCCCACAGACTAGACTGACCTAGAGAATACTCAGATACTTAAGAGACTCAAAACCACTACACCTTAGATGGCACAGGTCAAAACTGAGCTGGAAAAAGCACAGGCAGATTCAGCGGACATCACAGACAAAAGCGTCTGTAGACACAAAATACACAAGTGGAAAGTAACGTCAGAGAAGACAGCACCTAAAGCCCAGAGACCAAAGTGAACCGAAGAAAGGAAAAGGGCCTTTAAGCGAGCGAATGAAGGAGTACTAGAAGAGCAAGTAGTCATTAACGCTTCGCGTGGTCTGATAAAGGCCTGTAACGTGTGTAATAATATTATATGTCACGTTCCTTGTAGTGGCCATTTTCGCAGCAGCTGTTTACAAATTGCAGTTGTTTAAAAAAATCCCTTTTTTGCATGCTGCGCATCGAAATTTTTATTTATGCACCCAGACGCGGTTCGACTTTTTAGAAGGTTATCTTCAGTGGGTGTCCTGAAATATTACATCATTTGTCCATTTTTACACATAGGCTATATTTTCACATCTAGGTTACAGGTTTAAAAACAGTTCCTTAACGTCTTTTTATGAAATGTAAAGGTAGCTACAGGTAACTTCTAATTCACTGCATATAAGCAAACTGATTTTTCTCATCTGGCAACCAGGTGGACATCTTACAGGTCACTTTCAGTTCACTGTTGACATTACACATCACTGTAACTGCCATCTTTTTAATAGAGAGTTTCATTTGTTGTTGTAAGTGTTACCAACAAGCTCAGTTTTCTACATTCAACTGTTTTGTGAATGTGTGTGTATGTGTGTGTGTGTGTGTGTGTGTGTGTGTGTGTGTGTGTATTAGAGAGGGAGAGCTATTTCTTATTTTTTATAACAAAATAAAAATTATTTATTTCATTTTTATTACTATTTTACACACCTGATTCCTCTCATAAGTATACACAGGAAAATACAATAATAATAATAATAATAATTATTATTATTATTATTATTATTATCATTTATTTATTCTCAAAAATAGTAATAATAATAATTATTTTTAAGAATAAATAAATGAATAGAAATAGTAATAAAAATAAAATAAATAATTATTTTATTATAAAAAATAAGAAATTGCTCTCCCTCTCTAATACACACACACACACACACACACACACACATTCACGAAACAGTTGAATCCAGCACTTCCAACAACAAATGAAACTCTCTATTAAAAAGATGGCAGTTACAGTGATGTGTAATGTCAACAGTGAACTGAAAGTGACCTGTAAGATGTCCACCTGGTTGCCAGATGAGAAAAATCAGTTTGCTTGTATGCAATGAATTAGAAGTTACCTGTACGTACCTGCACACTTCATAAAACACCGTCAGGGAACTGTTTTTAAATATATAACCTAGCTGTGAACCCATTAGCTATGTGTAAAAAAGGACAAATCGTGTAATATTTCAGGACACCCCCCGAAGATGCCTTCTAAAAAAGGCGAAGCGCGTCTGGGTGCATAAATAAAAACAAAAATTTCGATGTGCAGCATGCAAAAACAGGCATTTTCTTTGAAACAACTACAGTTTGTCATATATGTGATTGGTCGTAATAGTTGTAATTACAACTACTTTTCCCCCGATATCATAACTTCTCAAAATCAAAATTATTTGTGTTATTTATCGTGGTGTCACCGCCAGACACCACACTTGCTAGGTGGTAGCATTTAAATCGGCCGCGGTCCGTTAGTATACGTCGGACCCGCGTGTCGCCACTATCAATGATTGCAGACCGAGCGCCGCCACACGGCAGGTCTAGCTTAGAGAGACTCCCTAGCACTCGCCCCAGTTGTACAGCCGACTTTGCTAGCGATGGTTCACTGATAACAGATGCTCTCATTTGCAGAGACGACAGTTTAGCATAGCCTTCAGCTACGTCATTTGCTACGACCTAGCAAGGCGCCATATTCAGTTACTATGTCTTCTGAACCGATAATATTGTGACTCATGTACCGTCAGAGCGACATTCATCATTAATGGATTAAAGTATGAAACTAATTATGTCCGCTTTCTGAATTCCCATTCCTTGTCATGTTCCAGACTCCACGTCAGTATAGTTCTTCCCTCCTTACGGCAGCCAGCGTGAGCTAAAACGCGTGCATTTCGGCCTCCTCTAGTAACACGGTGTTGGCTCTTCAGCCAACACAACATTTATGTTTCAAAATATCGTCAACAATATGACGTTTTAGTAGCCATGTCCCTCACATCGTTTGTCCCGCGTTAACTACGCCAGTGACGAAAGCCGACAGCTACTACCGGAAACGTCCTCCCTGTCCGATGTGCTGTAATTTCGCAAGCACCACGCGGTCCGACAGCGTCCACCGGCTGATAGCAAACACCTGTGGCAGGGGCTGGCGACGCGAGCCTACCTGGAGTGCTGGCTGAGCCACCGCTCGAGACAGGAGAGGTGCACCATGCCCATGGAGCCGCGGCACTTGCACGGCGACACCAGAGGCTCCCCGTTGTCGCCCATGAGGCAGATGCGGCAGCTGCGGGACAGCTCGCCGCTGCTGCAGGTCAGCGCCGGCGCGCCGCGACTCGCGTCCTCCGCCTCCGCCGCCCCCGGCGCCGGCACCTCCGCCTCCGCCCCCAGCGCCGGCGCCGCCCCCGGCTCCTCCTCCGCCGGCGGCTGCTGCTGCTGCTCCTCCTCCGTCACGTCCGCCCTCTCCGGCAGCGACAGCATCACTCCACCCTTCCACCTCACTCTACTCCAATTTCGAATTTTCCGAGAGGAGATGCGCTTCGTTGTTTACTTGCAAGTACTCCAGACCGCGGCAATTTTTATTCCCATTCACTTCCTTATTACGATTTCAATTTCCAACCCCGATTCCGTGGATTTCGCTAATATCATTCCGAAAAGGTGAATTCGTCTGCTTCGAGTCGCAGATGTAACCGTCGCTCTTTATTCCGTGCTGGTCGGGCAGAGACAAAGATAATTTTGCAATCGGTTAGTAATCTCCGTGCGACTTCTGTGGCTATTTCCCGCTTTCGGTTAAGAGACATTACGTTTTCAGGTTTGTAGCGGGGCAACCGATATTATGTTTTCGTACTACAGTTTGACACCAAGGAATCCGTTTAGTGTCGAGGCAGTGGACATACATTATTCTTCCTCTACTGCATATTCGCAGCTTTGATAAATTGTAGAAATGATATCACGTAACATGGTAATTTCCAAGAATGATTGCCTGTCGAACGCGTGGGCTCCTAACGATATATATCGAACGTGCCACTCGATGTCGACCTCACGACACTGATGGCGCTAGTTATGGATATTGACTAGAGCAACGACAAGAGACGAACGTTTATTAACTTATAGTTAATAACAAATGAAAGAACGAGCAATTCTTTTTCTCATAACCTAGGTACACTTTTGCTATGTCAGTCAGAGATAGCAGGACAATATCAGTAGGGTCAATTTTTCCAGGCAACCTCAAGTTGTAGAAATATAGATATCAGAACAGATATAACTTTCCACACTGCATAAACGAGGAATTAAATTTCGTCATGTGATGCTCTCGGCACTCGAAACTGCAACACTTTCGCTTATTGCTATTCACACCGGAAACGATAAAATATGTCCCCCTGGCAACGCACTACATATTTACCATAATTCGCGCCACCAGAATCATCGAGTGGCACGTTCGATATATATCGTTAGGAGCCCACGCGTTCGATAGGCAATCATTCTTGGAAATTACCGACATTACGTTTTCAGGTTTGTAGCGGGGCAACCGATATTATGTTTTCGTACAACAGTTTGACACCAAGGAGTCAGTTTAGTGTCGAGCCAGCGGACATACATTATTCTTCCTAGACTGCATATTCGCAGCTTTGATATATTGTAGAAATGACATCATGTAACATCGCAAGCTGCTGTCTGATTTCTTCTTTAATGCGCACCGATTTTCTATCAGACAACATTATCTAGCAAAGCATTTTATTCACAGCAACAGTTACATATAAACCTAAAAAAACGCAATTTCAAAAACATCCATGCATCTCCCCCTGCATGACCTATGCGCACCGATTTTCGATCAGACACCATTATCTAGCAAAGCTTTTTATTCACAGCAACAGTTACATACAAACCTAAAAATACGCAATTTCAAAAACATCCATGCATCTACCCCTGCATGACCAAACTTTATTTATAAGTGTATTTTCCTCAATGAATTCTTTTACGTGTTTAAGTAACTCTTGTTGTCAATAGAAATTGTGCTGGATACTGATGCTTGATGGGAACTGGTCGCACTTTAAAGAATAAATTAAACGGCAACTTACAGTGTTACAAGACGTCATTTCTGCACTAACACCTACATTAGACCACCGCTAGCACCAGTGTCACAGGTCAGGCATTGTACCTAAATAACATGTAGCTCTACTTGTACTCCACAAACCAAGCAGAGGAGGACAGTCCGCAGCTCGTGGTCGTGCGGTAGCGTTCTCGCTTCCCACGCCCGGGTTCCCGGGTTCGATTCCCGGCGGGGTCAGGGATTTTCTCTGCCTCGTGATGACTGGCTGTTGTGTGATGTCCTTAAGTTAGTTAGGTTTAAGTAGTTCTAAGTTCTAGGGGACTGATGACCATATACACTCCTGGAAATGGAAAAAAGAACACATTGACACCGGTGTGTCAGACCCACCATACTTGCTCCGGACACTGCGAGAGGGCTGTACAAGCAATGATCACACCCACGGCACAGCGGACACACCAGGAACCGCGGTGTTGGCCGTCGAATGGCGCTAGCTGCGCAGCATCTGTGCACCGCCGCCGTCAGTGTCAGCCAGTTTGCCGTGGCATACGGAGCTCCATCGCAGTCTTTAACACTGGCAGCATGCCGCGACAGCGTGGACGTGAACCGTATGTGCAGTTGACGGACTTTGAGCGAGGGTGTATAGTGGGCATGCGGGAGGCCGGGTGGACGTACCGCCGAATTGCTCAACACGTGGGGCGTGAGGTCTCCACAGTAGATCGATGTTGTCGCCAGTGGTCGGCGGAAGGTGCACGTGCCCGTCGACCTGGGACCGGACCGCAGCGACGCACGGATGCACGCCAAGACCGTAGGATCCTACGCAGTGCCGTAGGGGACCGCACCGCCACTTCCCAGCAAATTAGGGACACTGTTGCTCCTGGGGTATCGGCGAGGACCATTCGCAAACGTCTCCATGAAGCTGGGCTACGGTCCCGCACACCGTTAGGCCGTCTTCCGCTCACGCCCCAACATCGTGCAGCCCGCCTCCAGTGGTGTCGCGACAGGCGTGAATGGAGGGACGAATGGAGACGTGTCGTCTTCAGAGATGAGAGTCGCTTCTGCCTTGGTGCCAATGATGGTCGTATGCGTGTTTGGCGCCATGCAGGTGAGCGCCACAATCAGGACTGCATACGACCGAGGCACACAGGGCCAACACCCGGCATCATGGTGCAGGCGAGTATTATTTTGCTGAAACCTAAGCCTAGACTGGCTTGGCATGAAGAGCAACAAAGCAGAGCGTAGAGTATCGTCGACGTACCGCCGTGTTGTAAGGGTGCCGCGAAGTTATGTGCTGTCAGGCATGGCTAGCCCTTGGATGGGTGACCATCCGGTCTGCCGAGCGCTGTTCGCAAGCGGGGTGCACTCAGCCCTTGTGAGGCGAATTGAGGCGCTACTTGACTGAGAAGTAACGACTCCGGTCATGAAAAGTGACAACGGCCGGGAGAGCGGTGTGCCTACCGCACTCCCCTCCACATACGCATCCAGCGAAGCCTAAAGGTTGAGGATGACTCGGGGATCGGTCAGTACAGTGGGGTCTTCAGAGACTTGTTCGGATGGGGATTAGTTTTTAGTTTAGAGCCTATGTAATCGTTCCGTTTTAAGTCTCTACAAAGCGTTACAGCCATGTATTTGTTTGAACTTCTTGCTTAGGCTATGGTCAACAGGATGCACAATTTTTTTAAAAAAATGCATAATATTGTGCTCTCTGTAATAGTGTTATTTTATTTTGCCACCGGTTTTGCTTCTGAACCATCATCAACGGCCGGAAAACTTTCACAGATACATCACATGTCATACATGGTTTAACATAAGTTACGGTAACTTACGTTAAAGTGCGTATGACATGTGATGCATCTGTGATAACTTTCCTGCTGTTAATGATGGTTCAGAATCGAAAAAGGTAGCAAAAGAAAATAACGTTCTTACAGACAGCACAGTTATGCATCTTTTAAAATAGTATCTGTATGAAACTTCCTGGCAGATTAAAACTGTGTGCCCGACCGAGACTCGAACTCGGGACCTTTGCCTTTCGCGGGCAAGTGCTCTACCAACTGAGCTACCGAAGCACGACTCACGCCCGGTACTCACAGCTTTACTCCTGCCAGTACCTCGTCTCCTACCTTCCAAACTTTACAGAAGCTCTCCTGCGAACCATGCAGAACTAGCACTCCTGAAAGAAAGGATATTGCGGAGACATGGCTTAGCCACAGCCTAGGGGATGTTTCCAGAATGAGATTTTCACTCTGCAGCGGAGTGTGCGCTGATATGAAACTTCCTGGCAGATTAAAACTGTGTGCCCGACCGAGACTCGAACTCGGGACCTTTGCCTTTCGCGGGCAAGTGCTCTACCAACTGAGCTACCGAAGCACGACTCACGCCCGGTACTCACAGCTTTACTCCTGCCAGTACCTCGTCTCGTACCTTCCAAACTTTACAGAAGCTCTCCTGCGAACCATGCAGAACTAGCACTCCTTTCAGGAGCACTTGCCCGCGAAAGGCAAAGGTCCCGAGTTCGAGTCTCGGTCGGGCACACAGTTTTAATCTGCCAGGAAGTTTCATATCAGCGCACACTCCGCTGCAGAGTGAAAATCTCATTCTGGAGTATCTGTATGAGTTTAGTGATCCCAACAGTTACTCACAGATGTTATATTCACAGGATACTATGTTTTTTTCGTTTTGTGAAGTGCATAATTTTACATTTCTGAATATTTAAAGCAAGTTACCAATCTTTACACCACTTTGGAATCTTATCAAGGTCTGACTGAATATTTCTGTAGTGTCTTTCAGACTGTACTGTAGATAACTGCGTCATCTGCGGAAACCCTGAGGTTACTATTATTATTGTCTGCAAGGTCATTAATATGCAAGAAAAACAGCAAGGGACCCAACACACTACCCTGCGGTACAACCAAAGCTACTTCTAAATCTGTCGATGACTCTCGCTGCAAGGTAACATGCTGCGTCCTTCCTAGGAAGACTCTTCAATCCACTCACAGATTTCTCCTGACACCCCATCCGATCATAATTTTGATAAACCTATCTGCGATACTAAGTAAAACGCTTATCGGAAATCGAGAAATACTGCATCTGTCCGACTGCCTTGATACATGGATTTCAGGACATCATGTAAGGAAAGTGATAGATGCCTCTCACGAGATCTATGTTTTTCGAAATCCACTGGTTGGCATAGAGGAAGTCGTTCTGTTCGAAATATCTCACTATGTTTAAACTCGTGTTATGTTCTAAGGCTCTATGACAAACTGATATCAAGGATACCCAGTTAACCGACACACTAAAATGTACTAGACTAACCATCGACCAGAAACCAACCTAGTAATCTCAGTTACTGACCATCCAACAGCTAGACTGAAACTACTAACAGGCCGAACTTGGGGATTCCACCCCTCGATTATTCTCCACATCTACAGAACACGATCCAATCCATCCTTCGCTATAGAGATGTTACATAGGTATTCAACCCGCTTAAGCTGTGTAAGTCCCTCCAAATCCTCGAACCCGGTACTCACCGTCTCGATCATCTCGTCAGCTTCTCATCTCACCCGCATCTGACACATCCCCGTCTTCTGTACTACCCAAAATCTAGAGTCCAATCACCCCATTGTCTCCCCTCTAATCATCGATCCTGTTATGCAGCTGCGCCTTTACAAACACGTCCCACAGTCACTGCACCTAGACGCACCCCATACACTAACCCAACGCAGCAGGCGCGCTCTGTCAGGTAATAAAATCTGCTCCGATATTTACCCATTGTACCAGCTATAGCTTTCCCCACCTATTGCCACTCCTCATCAAGACTCCCCCTTTTCCTTTTTAAAATTTAAACGAAGAAAACCACTCCGTAATTACTTCTACATTGAATTTTAAAATCTTTTAAAATTTTTGCATCCATAAATATGTTTTGGCATTTCCTCACGAATTTTTGTAAATGCTCTAGACTGAAAAGCGCGATATTATATCGCTGGCAGCCCACCTGAGGGGGACGAAATAACAAATCAAAAAATGTCTTGTATTTATGTTATGCAATTTGAATTTAACACATTTTTGTGCGCACATTATCTGAGTTTCGTTAAATTCTCTTGAAACTGATTCAACACATCATTCTGTATTTTGTGGCACCACACACTCTCAACATTTATAAAACGTAAGCAAGTTTCGTTGTTGTTGTTGTGGTCTTCAGTTCTGAGACTGGTTTGATGCAGCTCTCCATGCTACTCTATCCTGTGCAATCTTCTTCATCTCCCAGAACCTACTGCAGCCTACATCCTTCTGAATCTGCTTGGTATATTCATCTCTTGGTCTCCCTCCACGATTTTTACCCTCCACACTGCCCTCCAATGCTAAATTTGTGATCCCTTGATGCCTCAAACATGTCCTACCAACCGATCCCTTCTTCTAGTCAAGTTGTGCCATAAACTTCTCTTCTCCCCAATCCTATTCAATACCTCCTCATTAGTTACGTGATCTACCCACCTTATCTTCAGCATTCTTCTGTAGCACCACATTTCGAAAGCTTCTATTCTCTTCTTGTCCAAACTAGTTATCGTCCATGTATCACTTCCATACATGGCTACACTCCATACAAATACTTTCAGAAACGACTTCATGACACTTAAATCTATACCCGACGTTAACAAATTTCTCTTCTTCAGAAACGATTTCCTTGCCATTGCCAGTCTACATTTTATATCCTCTCTACTTCGACCATCATCAGTTATTTTACTCCCTAAATAGCAAAACCCCTTTACTACTTTAAGTGTCTCATTTCCTAATCTAATCCCCTCAGCATCACCCGATTTAATTTGACTACATTCCATTATCCTCGTTTTGCTTTTGTTGATGTTCATCTTATATCCTCCATTCAAGACACTGTCCATTCCGTTCAACTGCTCTTCCAAGTCCTTTGCTGTCTCTGACAGAATTACGATGTCATCGGCAAACCTCAAAGTTTTTACTTCTTCTCCATGAATTTTAATACCTACTCCGAATTTTTCTTTTGTTTCCTTTACTGCTTGCTCAATATACAGATTGAATAACATCGGGGAGAGGCTACAACCCTGTCTCACTCCTTTCCCAATCACTGCTTCCCTTTCATGCCCCTCGACTCTTATAACTGCCATCTGGTTTCTGTACAAATTGTAAATAGCCTTTCGCTCCCTGTATTTTACCCCTGCCACCTTCAGAATTTGAAAGAGAGTATTCCAGTTAACATTGTCAAAAGCTTTCTCTAAGTCTACAAATGCTAGAAACGTAGGTTTGCCTTTTCTTAATCTTTCTCCTAAGATAAGTCGTAAGGTTAGTATTGCCTCACGTGTTCCAACATTTCTACGGAATCCAAACTGATCTTCCCCGAGGTCCGCTTCTACCAGTTTTTCCATTCGTCTGTAAAGAATTCGCGTTAATATTTTGCAGCTGTGACTTATTAAACTGATAGTTCGGTAATTTTCACATCTGTCAACACCTGCTTTCTTTGGGACTGTAATTATTATATTTTTCTCGAAGTCTGAAGGTATTTCGCCTGTCTCATACATCTTGCTCACCAGGTGGTAGAGATTTGTCATGACTGGCTCTCCCAAGGCCATCAGTAGTTCTAATGGAATGCTGTGTACTACCGGTGCCTTGTTTCGACTCAGGTCTTTCAGTGCTCTGTCAAAATCTTCACGCGGTATCTTATCTGTCATTTCGTCTTCGTCTACATCCTCTTCCATTTCCATAATATTGTCCTCAAGTACATCGCCCTTGTATAAACGCTGTATATACTTCTTCCACCTTTCTGCCTTCCCTTCTTTGCTTAGAACTGGGTTGCCATCTGAGCTCTTCATATTCATACAAGTGGTTCTCTTCTCTCCAAAGGTCTCTTTAATTTTCCTGTAGGCAGTATCTATCTTACCCCTAGTGAGACAAGCCTCTATATCCTTACATTTGTCCTCTAGCCATCCCTGCTTAGCCATTTTGCACTTCCTGTCGATCTCATTTTTGAGACGTTTGTATTCCTTTTTGCCTGCTTCATTCACTGCATTTTTATATTTTCTCCTTTCATCAATTAAATTCAATATTTCTTCTGCTACCCAAGGATTTCTATTAGCCCTCGCCTTTTTACCTACTTGATCGTCTGCTGCCTTGACTACTTCATCCCTCAGAGCTACCCATTCTTCTTCTACTGTATTTCTTTCCCCCATTCCTGTCAATTGTTCCCTTATGCTCTCCCTGAAACACTTTACAACCTCTGGTTCTTTCAGTTTATCCAGGTCCCATCTCCTTAAATTCCCACCTTTTTGCAGTTTCTTCAGTTTCAATCTGCAGTTCATAACCAATAGATTGTGGTCAGAATCCACATCTGCCCCTGGAAATGTCTTACAATTTAAAACCTGGTTCCTAAATCTCTGTCTTACCATTATATAATCTATCTGATACCTTTTAATATCTCCAGGATTCTTCCAGGTGTACAACCTTCTTTTATGATTCTTGAACCAAGTGTTAGCTGTTATTAAGTTATGGTCCGTGCAAAATTCTACAAGGCGGCTTCCTCTTTCATTCCTTCTCCCAATCCATATTCACCTACTATGTTTCCTTCTCTCCCTTTTCCTACTGACGAATTCCAGTCACCCATGACTATTAAATTTTCGTCTCCCTTCACTACCTGAATAATTTCTTTTATCTCGTCATACATTTCTTCAATTTCTTCATCGTCTGCAGAGCTAGTTGGCATATAAACTTGCACTACTGTAGTAAGCATGGGCTTTGTGTCTGTCTTGGCCACAATAATGCGTTCACTATGCTGCTTGTAGTAGCTAACCCGCACTCCTATTTTTTTTATTCATTATGAAACCTACTCCTGCATTACCCCTATTTGATTTTGTATTTATAACGCTGTATTCACCTGACCAAAAGTCTTGTTCCTCCTGCCACCGAACTTCACTAATTCCCACTATATCTAACTTTAACCTATCCATTTCCTTTTTAAATTTTCTAACCTACCTGCCCGATTAAGGGATTTGACATTCCACGCTCCGATCCGTAGATCGCCAGTTTTCTTTCTCCTGATAACGACGTCCTCTTGAGTAGTCCCCGCCCGGAGATCCGAATGGGGGACTATTTTACCTCCGGAATATTTTACCCAAGAGGACGCCATCATCATTTAATCATACAGTAACTACGGCTGTAGTTTCCCCTTGCTTTCAGCCGTTCGCAGTACCAGCACAGCAAGGCCGTTTTGGTTAATGTTACAAGGCCAGATCAGTCAATCATCCAGACTGTTGCCCCTGCAACTACTGAAAAGGCTGCTGCCCCTCTTCCGGAACCACATTTTTGTCTGGGCCTCTCAACAGATACCCCTACGTTGTGGTTGCACCTACGGTACGGCCATCTGTATCGCTGAGGCACGCAAGCCTCCCCACCGACGGCATATGAATAACAAAATTCTCATATGAAGGTGAGCAGATCTACTGAAGAACTGTTGGCCACTAAAATTTCCCCCAAAGAGATCATGAAGAAAAGGCGGAAAGCTTGGAAAAGATATTGGCTTCTCATCAGCAGAATACTGGGTGCTACAGGCGGGAAAGACGTCCTAATCCATATAAACTTCGGGACAGTATGTACCACAGGAATTTTGGTAAAATGAGCAGGTCTCAGAGAAAGTTAATGCGAAAATTGTTGCCATACTGTAAGGGGACCTATGAAATTGTCCGTTTTGTGCCTTAAGTAAAGACTTGGTGACGGTAAAGCAAGGCAGGGTACGTATTTTGCAGGTTCAAATTGCATATCACCTGAAAGATCTTATAGTACACTGGTGTCGAAAATTAAAGCAAATTCCCCGTCCTATGTCTGATTCACGATATAATCATACAGACTGTCACCTGATGTCGTTAAGATCGTGTTCTGCAAGGAAGAAGGCATCCCAATCAACGGACAAGAACTCCAGAAATGACATCAGGGCACCTATCAAACGCCGCCCGCTGTGGCCGAGCGGTTCTAGGCGCTTCAGTCTTGAACCGCGCTCCTGCTACGGTCGCGGGTTCGAATCCTGCCTCGGGCATGGATGTGTGTGATGTCCTTAGGTTAGTTAGGTTTAAGTAGTTCTAAGTCTAGGGTGCTGATGACCTCAGATGAAATGAAATGTCGTGTGGCTAGGGCCTCCCGTCGGGTAGACCGTTCACCTGATGCAGGTCTTTTGATTTGACGCCACTTCGGCGACCTGCACGTAAATGGGGATGAAATGATGATGATTAGGACAACACAACACCAAGTTCCTGAGCCGAGAAAATCTCCGACCCAGCCGGAAATGGAACCCGGGCCCTGAGGATTGAGATTCCGTCACGCTGACCACTCAGCGGGGGACGGACGACCTCAGATGTTAAGTCCCTTAGTGCTTAGAGCCGTTTGAACCTATCAAACGGGCTAGTTTTTGCCGGGAAGTCGCATAACCACAATCGCTGTGTACAGTCACTGACGGAGCAGTATGGCACAGAGAAGACGCCTGCCAGATTCTCTGCAGTGAAGGGCCGTAGGAAGAATGGAAGCGAGACAGTCGCAGACTGATGTGGTCTGATGGCTTAATGTGAATCGCTCTGTTGTTTCTGGGATGTTGTGACTGTTTATAAAAAGCGAAACTGTATCCCGGAGACCAGGACAGGGCCGACCAAGTGTGACATCAGAAAGAGCGAACCATTATTTGGCTGTAAGGGCACGACGGTATCGCCTTACTGCTGCACTGTAACTGGCATCTGACCTCGCAGCATCCCGTGGAAGTGTTGTGTCGGGGCAAGCGGTCTACAGAAGGCTTCAGCAGAGTGGCCTTCATTGTTTGAGACCCGCTCTCTGTTTACCTTAGACGCGCCTTCGCGGAAGGGACCGTCCCGACTGGAATCGTCAGCATGCCACCTGGACGGTCGAACGGTGGACCAATGTTCTTATCACAGATGAGCCCCGATTTTGTCTGGAAAGTGATTCTCGACTGATTCGCATCTGGAGGGCACGCGGAACACGATTTCGGGACCCAAACATTGTGGAAAGAGATCGATATCTAAGAGGAACCCTAATGGTGTAGGCGGGGGTTACGTTGATCACTCGAACACCTCTTCATGAAATTGTACAGGTGAACTGTTGTTGTTGTTGCTGTTATGGTCTTCAGCCCTGAGACTGGTTCGATGCAGCTCTCCATGCTACTCTATCCTGTGCTAGCTTCTTCATCTCCCAGTACCTACTGCAACCTACATCCTTCTGAATCTGCTTAGTGTATTCATCTCTTGGTCTCCCTCTACGATTTTTACCCTCCACGCTGCCCTCCAATACCAAATTGGTGATCCCTCGATGCCTCAGAACATGTCCTACCAACCGATCCCTTCTTCTAGTCAAGTTGTGCCACAAACTTCTCTTCTCCCCAATCATATTCAATACCTCCTCATTAGTTATGTTATCTACCCACCTAATCTTCAGCATTCTTCTGTAGCACCACATTTCGAAAGCTTCTATTCTCTTCTTGTCCAAACTATTTATCGTCCATGTTTCACTTCCATACATGTCTACACTCCATACAAATACTTTCAGAAACGACTTTCTGACACTTAAACCTATACTCGATGTTAACAAATTTCTCTTCTTCAGAAATGCTTTCCTTGCCATTGACAGTCTACGGGTGAATTAGCAAGATTTAATTTCTGTCAAGTACTGTGAGGAGGTCTGAGGATCTCACGCGCGACTGTGGTGAGGTGCCGTCGTCCCAAGCTTCGTGATGATGGACGATAATGCCCGACATAGACCACGTCTGGGATGCACTAGGGAGACGGGTTGAATCTCGTCAGCAGGCACCAACCACTCTCCAAACGTTGCGCGCAGCTCTGCAGGAAGAATGGGTGTTATTGCCTAACATGAGACTGATGACGTCATTCACAGCCCTGTGTTAGTGCAAGAGGTGCTCATATCCCATACTGACCACATTAACCAGCGTGTGTGCAAATCCGTCAAGTTGGAAAAATACGAAGAACATTTTTGTCTACCGTTATGCATGTTACATTTGATTACATTCTGTATTCTTTACATTGTTTCTACTTTACTTCCATCTGTTTGTACTGTTTTCTGGCCAAACAGAAGCAACCTTGGGCAGGAGTGTGCATGTGATCATTGTAAAGCTGTTACTACACTGTATTTAAGTGTTCTTTATTGTTGCATTCCAATTATCGTCCTCTTGCTGTGTGGTTAAGGGTAAGTGGAGGAGCGGTGGAGAGAGGGACGAGTATCGAGCAGGAAATTGTGCCCTTGTGGAGCGGCACAATTGGACTTCCTGCCGTTAGTTCAGCTAGAGGTCTCTTGCTATGCTCGGGCTTTGATGCCACCGCCTCTCGAGTTTGCCCTGGTGGCATGGCGAAGCGCGCAGCAGTTTGTTGGCGGCCAAGAAGCGGAAGGGAAGCAGTGACGGTGTGGGACGTGGAGTGCCGTGGCACGTGCGGCGTGTTGAGTGTCACAACGTCAACACTGGGCCGTACGTGGACACCGCCCGCGGACGATGTCTTTTCCCACTGTCCATAAGAAGACGGCAGCTGCAGTCAGAGGCGAGGAGTGGTGGAGATCAGTTATTGTGTCTTGTAGAGAGGGCTGAGTGTTGTGTCTTTATTACCCGTGCCAAGTTTTACTCATGCATACTAACATCGGGCTGCCTGCCAAAAGCTTTTAAAATTACTAAAATAGTTGCTGTGCTGAAACCAAACAAACCATCAGATAAAGCCGAAAGTTACCGCCCTATCGCTCTTCTCAACTGCTGCAACAAACTTCTGGAACGGCTACTCCTTAACAGGGTGGGCCCACTAATCCTAGAAGTCATCCCACCAGAGCAGGCAGGTTTCAGACCCAATAGGAGCTGCACAGACCAGGTTCTAAGTCTAACGACATATATCGAAGCAGGTTTTCAGAAACAAAAAAAGACTGCGGTAGCTTTCGTAGACCTAACAGCTGCCTCTGACACTGTATGGAAGGAAGGACTTCTACGCAAACTGATAAAAGCAATCCCCTGCCGTATGACACTGAGACTTATCAACAACATGCTTTCGGATAGATACTTGCAGGTGATACAGGGTAATGACATAAGCAAACAGAGGAAACTGAACAATGGAGTGCCTCAAGGATCAGTTTTAGCACCAATGCTCTTTAATATTTACATCTCTGACATGCCTGAAACCATGTCAAGGACGTACAGCTATGCTGATGATATGGCCCTAGATATCCAAAGCAAGCAGTTTGAAGACACTCAAAAAATGCTCACAACTGACCTAAACAAAATGCATGAGTATTTCACCAAATGGAGGCTAATACCAAATCCCACCAACACTGAAGTCAGCTGTTTTCATTTGAACAACAGATTGGCGGGATATGAGCTGAAGGTTCATATGAACAACAGTCAACTGCGATATCAGCCACATCCAAAGTACCTGGGGGTCACTCTATATAGGACATTATCCTCCAAAAGACACCTGGAAAATGTATCCAATAAAATGAGCTCACGGAACAGCCTCATTCGGAGGCTCCGCAGCACTAACTGGGAAGCAACAGCAGACACACTACGAACCTCTGCACTTGCATTAGTGTATTCTGCAGCCGAGTACTGTGCACCAGCGTGGTTAACCAGCAAGCATGTAAACAAGGTGGACACCCAGCTCAACGCTGCTGTGAGAACCATAATTGGATGCATAAAGACTACCCCACTATATTGGCTTCCAACACTTAGTCATACAGCTCCACCCTCCCTGCGAACACAGGAAGCTTTGATAAAGGAATACACAAAAATAACGAATAACCCCCTACTTCCTATCCATGAAGATGTCCCAGCTTTGGAAAGAACACGACTCCACTCCAGAAATCCCCCTGTAAGACTGTCCCAACAACTGTCAGCTGCCAACTTCAGCATGCATACTAAATGTCACGAGAGCTGGAGTGATAGTGCCTCCCCTGACAACCGTGAACTTATTTATCCATCAGAGAAACCTAAGGGCTTTGAACTTCCATGACAGATATGGAAAACCCTAAACAGAATCGGAACAGGACATGGACTATGTGCACACAATCTACACAAGTGGGGAGAGCTCCCCAGTCCTAGCTCTGACTGTGGGGCACCTAATCAAACAATACAGCACATCGCCCAGGACTGTGAATCAAGAGCCTACCAGGGTAGTCGGGCTGACTTCTTCAGCGCCACACCGCCCTGCCTCGAATGGGTCGCCAATTTGGGCGTCAGAATTTGAAGACTTGTGTAATACAAAATATCTGCTGTGATGTTACTTTTTATTGTGTTTATGTATTATATTTTATCTGAATATGTATCCTTTACTTATGTATTTTATAGTGTATTTTGTCATATAATTTCATAATGTAATAAGTGTAAACCATGTGTGTAGAGCCATACGTTAAATAAATAAATTACCCGTACCTAGTGATGGGCAGCTGACAGATGTTGTCAGAGTGAAGTTACTGCACGGCAGATACTGAGAGCAGTGAAGTCAACCAGTGGCTGTCGTTGTGTTTCCCAACGCGGTGTAACCGCTGTACGTTGTGAAACCTATGCAGCACGGCGTGGCTGTGAGGCCATGGGAGATTCATTTCTGCCTTGTGTTTTCTGTGGTGTCACCGCAAGACACCACACTTGCTAGGTGGTAGCCTTTAAATCGGTCGCGGTCCGTTAGTATACGTCGGACCCGCGTGTCGCCACTGTCAGTGATTGCAGACCGAGCGCCGCCACACGGCAGGTCTAGAGAGACTTCCTAGCACTCGCCCCAGTTGTACAGCCGACTTTGCTAGCGATGGTTCACTGACAAATTACGCTCTCATTTGCCGAGACGATAGTTAGCATAGTCTTCAGCTACGTCATTTGCTACGACCTAGCAAGGCGCCATTATCAATTGCTATTTATCTTGTGATGCATGTACCGTCAGACCGATGTTCACCAATTATGGATTAAAGTTAAGTATTCCAATAGCTACGTACTTTATTTGCTAGACTCAAATCCTTTAACTGTTCCAGACCTCACGCCAGCCTGCGTGAGCTTAAAAGCGTGCCTTTCGGCTACCTCCTAGTGGCTTGGCTGTCTTGCCAAGTCACTACATTTTCTACTCACTTAGAGATCATGTTTCGGTCACTGTGATATGCTGTGTTACGGGCAGCTCTGTGTGTTCGTATTGTCCATACTATTAGTGAGTAGGTGGGGGTGATTCTTGGTAGTAGAGAGTGGTTTTTGTTTATTTAGTACTCTGTGTTAACCTGGTTGTCAGTTTCTAGAATTACTACAGGCTGATATTGTGGCTACTGTGAGTTCATTTGTTCTCGATTGGTGCCCACTCGTTCGTCACCAGAGCTGAATAAGATCAGTGTGTGGAAATTCTGTATGTCCTTAGAATAATTTTTCTTTATTATTATTTTTGATGTGCCCATTTTAAGCAAGGATTACTTCTGGGTAGAAAATTGTTTATTTTGATATTAACTCCCAAGCATTCCTGTTGATGTCACTTGAGTTTTATGTGATAGTATATGTTTTTTAATAAATGCTATTGTAATGTTAAGTACACTCTTGCACTGCCCCAACCCAAACCCCATTGCACCCAAATCCATGCGCTACACGCTCTACTGATGTTCTAAGTCGTTCGCCATCTCTGATGGAATTACAATGTGCTCGGTAAGTCTCAAAGTTTTTATTTGTTCTCCCTTCTTTCTGCAGAGAATCACCTGACGGATGGTGAGTATTCAGGGACATGACAAGAACGATCGTTCGGAAGTAAAAAGTCTACTGAAAATGGCCTCTAAAATGCATGAGTACTTATTCATCTTTGTCAGTGTGAAACAAATCTCTTCTGCTGCAAGCTCTTTAGTTCCCATATTTTGGCAGGTGGTGGCATAGACCAAAGCAAGAGAAGAAAGCAGAATGAGATTTTCACTCCGCAGCGGGTGTGCACTGATATGAAACTTCCTGGCAGATTAAAACTGTGTGCCGCTCCGAGACTCGAACTCGGGACCTTTGCCTTTTGCGGGCAAGTGCTCTACCAACTGAGCTACCCAAGCACGACTCGCGCTCCGTCCTTACAGCTTTACTCCTGCCAGTTCCTCGTCTCCTACCTTCCAAACTTTACAGAAGGTCCTCTGCGAACCTTGCACAACTAGCACTCCTGAAAGAAAGGATATTGAAGAGACATGGCTTAGGCACAGCCTGGGGGGGACCAGGTACTGGCAGAAGTAAAGCTGTGAGGACAGGGCGTGAGTCGTGCTTGGGTAGCTCGGTTGGTAGAGTACTTGCCTGCGAAAGGCAGAGGTCCCGAGTTCGAGTCTCGGAGCGGCATCCAGTTTTCATCTGCCAGGAAGTTTTCAAGAGAAGAAGTGTCCAATAAACACTCGCTCTAAACAGCGTACCTTAAGGGATGTGAATGCTTGTCCGTCTTTGTTACTGTGAACCATATCTCTTGTACTGACCAACGGCATGTAGCTCTTAAGGTATGCATTTTCACTGGACCTCTTCACTTCCTGTTACATCCCTGAATACTGACCACTCCTCCTGGGATTCCTTGTATATTTCTTCTGCTGCCTTTGCTGCTTCCTCAGTGTAGAGATTGAATAACATCTGGCACATATTACAACCCTGCCTCACTCCCTCTTCAAATACCGCTTCCGCTGCTCGTCCTTCAGCTCTTGTAACTGCAGTCTGGTTCGTCTACTAGTTGCTACCTTTCACTCCCCGTATTGTTATCGCTCCTACCTTTAGAATTTCAATCAGAGTATTCCAATCAACAAAATCAAAAGTTTTTTTTCCAAATTTGCTAATGCTATAAACGTCGGTTTGCCTTTACTCAGTCTGTCTTCAAAAAGAACTCTTGCAGTCGGTATAGCTGCGTGAGTGTCTACGTTTTTCTAGAATCCAATTAGTCTTCCCCGAAGTCGGCTTCTACCAGTGTTTGCGTTCTATTCCATTTCGATACAAGTTCCACGAAAGCGTAACTTTGATCTTATACATTCTTTTTCTTTGTAGGCCATATTTTTGCTTTAAGCTGCACAAATTTCGCCGTAATTTGTTTTATCGATGTAAACCCTTTCGTGGTTGAAGGGACACATACGTCCACTAAAGTAATAAGTAGTTTTGAGAGTTGTAACGTATAAATCTCATATCTGTCTAGTGTTACGATGTGGCGAGACCCTTTCGGATTAGAGTAAATAATACGGACGACGGGATGGTTATATAGAAGGCTGTGAACGATCAAATGGTGCGGCGTGTTTTCGTAAGTGCCACAGTGCGTCTGTTTCACAAAAATCAAATCAAATCACCTTCTTCTCCGTTCCGAGAATGTCTGAGGTAACTAACTGTGTTTTCTTTTACACCAAATACATTGTTCTGAAACATTAGTACACACCTCAGTAATTCAGCTGGTTTGTACATGATTTATATACAATGGGACGTATATGCCCCAGAAGACTTCATAGAATGTGCAACACATTGGTGTGTAGTATTTTAAAGTCAACTCAAAATGATATGTTGTAAACTTGTGGGCGATATTCAATGTTTTTGATTGTCAGGAAAATAAAAGTGCTTTGGTAATGATTTGTTATATTTTTTCTGTAATTGTTATGCTGATAAAACGATTTTACAATTAAAAAATTTCAATCTGAAAATCTTAGGTTCACATGAAAACATGGATCTAGTTAGGTTCGTGGGACACATGTGTGTCACTTCACCAACTTTCAAAATCGGTCACTTTAAGAATTTTTTGGCAGTAAAAGTGCATTATTTATCACAAAGGAAGACAGTTTTTTACCTTTTATTTTTCAAATATATGCAGAACAAATTTTTACCTGAACGAGTTAAGAATTTAACAGGATGACCAATCTCAAGTGAATGCTGAGATTTTCGCTGAATCATAAAATCAGAGATGGTGAGTACTTCGTGACTTAGTTCCTATATGTAATTCCTCTATGAATGAAGAAATGGTAGTAAACCGCATTGTTTTCTACTAGTAATATGAAATCTGGAACTGCGTGCAAAAAGGGATACAACAAAATATAAAGCTCAGATGTCACAATTAAATTTAATTAATTTACTTTAATTTAATTAATTAATTTATAATTAAAGTTCAGATTGAATTTGGTGAACTGTCAGCATGCAGAAATGGATAGCTAATTCCGACTACAGGACGGAACAAGCTCCACGCCTCTTCCTAGTACTAATGCACCAGCAACTGTAGCCTGCACTGGTATATGTATTATGCCTGCGTGCATAGGACTTCAGGTACCTAACGAATTTCATGAGTGACGAAAAAGTGTATGCTCTACATATTTACTGTGAGTATAACACAAATAGCCCGAAAGTCGTTCTAGTATGTAGTAAGAGTTGTCCCAAACTGAAGTCACGACAACGATACAAAGACTTTGCAAAACGAACGTTTCGAGATTACTTAAATTCCACAAAGCGACTGCCATGGGCGAAACGTGGTAAGAGAATTTGCTTGCGCTACAACTGTCGATTCAAATTCCAGTGTACTGTATATACGTGGAAAGTTGGCAGAGCCACTGGAATAAATAAATTTTAATTTTATTCGTGTGCCTTTTGGCTCTGCAGCGGCAATTGCATGACGGTCATTTCCACCAGCGGGTTCATTTTTTGTAGGTTTGCGTTGACGCCTCTAGGTTATAACGACAGTTTTCTGAAGAACTTTCTCTTTCCCGATGAAGTTACCTTTGCAAACGGTGGCAGCATGAATTTGTGATACATGCGTTACTGGGCAGCGGAGAATTGTGATATCCAGGACGAGCAGCGTTTGCATCATCTGTAAGTTCAGCTTACCATCATCATCACCATCATTTTCACCTTAGTTCAAGGACCGTGCTTTTTAGTCTAGTCCAGTCCCTATCGCTTCCTCGACCTTACCGTGCCTCTCCTACTGCTACATAATATCTCCAAATTCTCCAAGAGAACCGGTTTAGGGTGAGTCTTGTTAACAGGAGCACTGCACATTATTATCAGACTGAAATCGGTGGTCATAGCTGTTTCGTCCATAATTGTAAAGTGAGTTGCAACACTAAGAGAACACCGTTTCTTACATCTCTGTGCCGTGGCATGGCAACAATTAGGCCTATTTAAGCTTGACAATGGCGTAACGCCGAAATCATAGCAGCAAAATAAAAGCGATAACCGCAATGTGACATACTTTAATCAACACAAGGTATCTGGAGAAATAAATTGATCTCTATAAATAACAAAATAAATGGAAAAACTTCTATAGCTCGAGGAAACGTGAAGCACACAATTTGACCTTATGCTGTCCGCACAGGGATCCACAAATCTACATCATGACAGTCAGCGACTTGATTTTTCTGTATATCTGATAGTTCTACGAATTGGTCACCAGATGTCACGTGAGGCGGACCAGAGAATGGAAAAGGAGACGTTGAGAACCGTGTCGTCAAAGGCAAAGCAATAACAAGCAGAACGGGTCAGTCACGCCTGGGGGTACAAATGGTTGGGGACCCTTAAACTGGAATCTCGTTTCTTGACCGTGTGCCGCCTCCACGCCACGTACATGATACTCCCACGGCGATCATGCTGATCTGCTCCACACTGCTGCTGGCTTGCCTGAAATTATGAATCTAAATACGCAAGCGGGTTTAGGGGAGCCACTCAACATCAAACACGACACTGTCCTTCGTCTGGTATGAACAACTATATTCTGAGACGATACGAAGAACAATAGGTTGCACTTTTTACACTCAAAGTCGTAAGTTTTGATGCCAACTTCTAGACGATTACCTGTCCACAATATCACTTGGACGAGCGTACGCGTAACCGACTCGACGCGGGTGACTGTTAATGATGCAGAAGCCGACTGATCGGCTCGTCACAAATACACAAATATTTTGTAGCAGTACTCCTTGACATTAGTAATAATATAACACTGTTCATAAAGTAAAATTTTCAGTGTTGAGTTCTCTCTTGTGCGAGCGTCCGCGTAACCGTCGTGGCGCGGCTGATTGTTGATGATGCGGAAACGCGATGACCGAACGCACGTTCTCACGTTCGCTGCAAGACACTGGCACTTGATTGCACTCCTTTGTGGTAACTATTTTTACTGATTCACATTAGTTCATTCCAGGAGACCGAACACGGCGCGAATGATTGATGCTGTGCGGTACGACACGCAACGAACGGATACACAAACACGTTATCGGCGGCACTGTTCGTATTTAAACCCCTTCTTTGCGCGCTTTTCACTGAAACCACTTCCATATCTCATTACTTCACTGTAACAGCACTTGCAGCAACACTTAAACTTCCATAACAATGCCTCTCACATGCAGAGCTACCCACAACACAACAGCTCCGTGACCTGTGCTCGACTCTGCAAACGCGCTGCCCGGAAAGATACTCTGCAACCAAGCCAGCGATATGACAATACGCTTACAGGGAGAGATCATTGACCTCGAACGTGGAACGACGAGTAATAATTGGACGTTTCCCTTAGTAACAAATCAATCAGGGATATTTCAACCATTCTGTAGCTGCGCAAGTCGACGTATGGTGGTGTAATTGCGAAGCGGAAACGCGAAGGAACAACCTCAGCTAAACCAAGACCCAGCGTGCAACAGTTGATGAGTCGGCCACAGTACCGCTTTGATCACTGCAGGGGCAGCTTCAGGGCATGGGGCCTGTAGTTGTCACACTCACAGATGGTTTGAAAATGGACATAGGTGTCCGAAACTAGTCACCATCAACAAACAAAAAAATGGTACTTCCCAATGCAACTTATGACGGAGCAACAACCATTTATTTCAAGTGTCTGGCAGACGGTTCATCGAACCACCTTCGCAATAATTCTCTATTACTCCAATCTCGAACAGCGCGCTGAAAAAACGATCACCTGTATCTTTCCGTGCAAGCTCTGATTTCCCTTATTTTATTATGATGATCGTTTCTCCCTATGTAGGTCGGCGTCAACAAAATATTTTCGCATTTGGAGGAGGAAGTTGTTGACTGAGAGTTCGCGAGAAGATTCCGCCGCAACGAAAAACACCGAAAAACGCACTCTTGTCATGAACCAGCATCTGAGAGGCAGTGGTCTGTGGAATAGACCAGCCCACCAGAATTCTCGACCTGAACCTAATAGGACACCGTTGGGATGAATTAAAACGTTGGCTTCGCTCCAGACC
Source organism: Schistocerca americana (assembly GCF_021461395.2). NCBI lineage: Eukaryota > Metazoa > Arthropoda > Insecta > Orthoptera > Acrididae > Schistocerca > Schistocerca americana. The sequence goes on along the minus strand of NC_060124.1, from coordinate 555,310,844 downwards.
ACAGCGCTCAACATCACTACCTTTTCTTATATCTTGTGATGAGAAAGAAAGGATAGCCGTTCGTGCACAGATATTCAGACACCTAACTGAAATTGTGACCAGAGAGTTCAAGCTGTCATAATTTCGAAGGGTCGACACATCTCATGTTTATGTATGCTAATGAGTGTCCAGATAGTTTAAATCAGAGGCCACCCGGCGTGGCCGAGCGTTTCTAGGCGCTTCAGTCTGGAACCGCGTGAACGCTACCGTCGCAGGTTCGAATCCTGCCTCGGGGATAGGTGTGTGTGATGTCCTTGGGTTAGTTAGGTTTAACTAGTTCTAAGTTCTAGGGTTACTGATGACCTCAGATGTTAAGTCCCATAGTGCTCAGAGCCATTTGAACCATTTTTGCAAACTACTCGCAAATCACCGAAACGATGCAAATTGTCAAAAGATAATACATGTGTAACGCTATGCAAACACACTCACAATGCTTGAACAGCCAAAAACAAAGCACTGCAAGTACAAAAAGAAACACTTTCGAACTATCATCAAATGCGGACTGTTCCAATGGGCTCACGCGTCGACGCTCCCGCAAGCCACCACCGGATGGCAATCAGTGCCAGCAGCCATCGCTCTCACGCTACTGGCGCCTACAGCAAGCAGGTGGAAGTCGCGTCTACAGACATCTTCGAAACGCAAACGTTCTCACCGTTATGTAGAGGCTCCTGTCCCCTGCACAAAGGATGTCTTGTGAATGAATGGAGTATTTTGATTGGCTCTTAGTGAGTTTACCCGCCAAATTACTGATGCTGCCAGTGTGGAAGCACTGTCCGCTTTTCTTTTCTGCAGACGAGGCTTTCAGCGGCAAAAAAACAATTTTGTACAGATCACCATATTGCATTGACAGTTAAACCATGTAAAAGTGATCTACAAATCGTCAAATACATCCCACGTAATCACTGTGGCACTGTGCAGCACTGATGGAGGAAACTACCACCGTTAACGTGGCCCATGACTGCAGCTGAGGAAGAGCATATGAACCAGAGAGAGAGGACAGCCAGCTGTGGATGACCGAACATCCCGGGAGAACGCTATCAATACTCCCAGTGCAAACAATCGTTATACTGTTGTACTCAATCTTCTCAAATCACCAAATGCAACACACGCGGTTCCGAAGGCAACTGGGTCTTAATTTAATATTTACCCAACCAGGGATAACCGTGAGACAATTCACCATTAGTCGAAATCTTTCTCGGCTCCCTGAACCGGTGTACAAAGGATGGCATGCTTACTTGCTGCTATGCTTTCTACGGCCATCTCCAGACTCACAAGAATGTTGGGAACCAGGCAAATATTTATCAGTGTAGCTACAGTTCAATAGTATTGTTGCTGCAGTCTGACATCGAGCAATGTATTGGAAATTTCTCCTCTCGACAGCCTATGTAGGTAGGCTGTTTAGGTTTTTTTATTGGTAACGCCACGTAGCACTCTGTATGAAAATCACTGGCTGTGCTGTGTGCAGTCTGTGGCTGGTTTGCATTGTTGTTGGCTATTGTAGCGTTGGGCAGCTGAATGTTAACAGCGCGTAGCGTTGCGCAGTTGGAGGTGGGCCGCCAGCAGTGGTGGATGTGGGAAGTGAGATGGTGGAGTTTTGAGAGCGGATGATCTGGATAGAGACAGTAAATTTGTGAGACTGGATGTCATAAACTGATATATATATATATATATTATGACTTTTGAACACTATTAAGGTAAATACATTGTTTGTTCCCTATCAAAATCTTTCATTTGCTAACTATGCCTATCAGTAGTTAGTGCCTTCAGTAGTTTGAATCTTTTATTTAGCTGGCAGTAGTGGCGCTCGCTGTATTTCAGTAGTTCGAGTAACGAAGATTTTTGTGAGGTAACTATTTTGAGAAAGGCACAGGTTAATGTTAGTCAGGGCCATTCTTTTGTAGGGATTATTGAAAGTCAGATTGTGTTGCGCTAAAAAAATATTGTATCTCAGTTTAGTGTTGATCAGAATAAGTAAAGAGCGAAATGTCTGAGTACGTTCAGTTTTGCTCAGCTGTTTGAAAATCAAATAATGTAAGAGGTTTATCAGCACAGTAATTCAGTAATTTCTCTAAGGGGGACGTTTCAATGTCTCCTCTCGACAGCCATGGTTCTGGAACAAATCTCAGTATCTATAGCACACATAATATTTCACTGTCCTTACAGCTATCGATGTGCTGAATCAAAACCACCCTCATTGCAGGACACCCAGTAGCGACCACAGGACACCCGTGCACATAACGCGAAGACTGTTGTACAACGGCTGGATTGGTTCCCATAGGTAAAAAGGTGTCACTACTTCTAGTCCCGACCTATTCGCTTGCTTGCTTTGTTTCTCCACACATCTCCAGACTCTGAGATTACAAGGACACATGTATTTTTTACATGGTTTGCCAGAATATTATACCATTTACGCGACACTTCTCGATACCATGCACATGACAGTATCGTACCGATCGCTCGCACAACATAATTACAAAGATATAGACTGGAAATTATTTCTCTAAAAAATCGAAACTTCAGCAAGGTGGAGCGTGGTGTAAACCACTGAGTAACTAGAAACTTATCCCATCTGCATAGACCTTTATGTGAAAACTCGAAAAGAATAGAGGAAACAGATATTTCCACTCTAGAATACTGATGTCGGTGATATAACAGATACCAAATCATTCTTATAATTTACAACTAAGGTGTTTCTCATCTCTAGAGAACCAGCAAACGTGTCCTCCACTCGCCTTTCACCTGCTAGCATCTACTTTCATGTTCAAGTAAACATTCCTCTGGGTTTTTCCACACCTTTGTTCAACTCATGTATATATTCGACTCGAAATTAAATAAGATGAGAATGAGAAATATCTATTCGCAAATGTCACACCAAATGATGTACTGCTAACTTACTGACTTTGTTTTGTAACGTAGATATATGTTAAAACTGAAAGGATCGATGTTCTCTCAACTGAATAAAGACGGGAAATATGAAGAAGCAGTCAATCGGACAATTTACGTGGGAGGGAATAATGTTCCAGCTAAAACACATGTTCATATTGAATCTTTTCAAATTTCCACGCGATCATAAAAGCTGTCCAACACATTGAAAGGGTACAGTACCGACCGACATTGAAAATAGGTACAACATTCTTCGTTATTCTTGTCAGAACAACATATTTTTTTGTAATAACAACTCAATTTCACTTAATACACCGAAGCCGGATACCAGTGTAGGAAAGAATGACAATTTATTTATTTAATTGATCACATGTGCACTCCCACAAGATAAATCCCTAAATCCAATTTGGTGAGATCTGCGAAATGAATGAATGTATGGTCGTCTGCTAACCACAGATAGTGAATGTGCAATATATGATCATCTTTGAGACGGTCCTTTAGTCACCTTTGGTGGAACCAAAGAGATGAAATTTACCTGAGCTTTGAGCGCCTGAAATGTGGCTGACCAATACGGTAACATGATGCGCCCCCACCTCGACGGAGGTGCGAGCTGACCTGAAGAACGGCCATGTTTCAGCACTCTGGCGCTGGATCTAGTGTTGGTAAGACCTGTCTTAGGCGTGCTCCGTAAGGACAAAAGAGTGGAGACATGGTATGCATGTGAAATACTTAAGAGTAGTTTGGAATAATAATTTCTCTATTCCAGGAACTTTTGTGGGGAGAATTAAATGTCAGGCAGGTAATATTAAGGGGATCGTAGTAAACTTCGGAAGTGACCAACGGTCACAATGAAACCACGTGTAGCAATAAGTTGAAATACTTCCGAGTGCTTAAGTTAAGCTGATTTACTGGCGTGTGTACTATAAGTTGGAAATATTTAAGACATGGCGTGTGCAGGACTTGAAATTGGAGACGAGAACTTCCAGGTGGTGAGTACTGTGTGAGTCTCAATGCGTGTGTGAGACAAAGGATAAAGGGAAGTACTCGTCCATGGTATCAGTTGAGGACTCGCGTGTGTGACGAATATGTTCTTAATATTACTTTGCGTGTTATGTTTCCGTGTGACGCTGGATTCAAACTATAATAGTCTGAGAGTGAAGGAAGGTGAGTCAGCCGTCTATCCAACAACGCCACTTGGCTTGCATTGCACAGGAAGACGTGCATATATCCTCCAGAGTTCATAGTAGGAAAGGAAAGTTACGAAGTGGGGCAGTGTCGTGTGAAACTGGGATGAATACTAATTGAAGTGGGAAAGCTGAAAGTGATGTGATTATAACGTTCTGACTATTCCTTGTGTTGTATGCCATGTTGCCAGTGTGGTGTATTTCATGTAATTTAAGTATGTGTGGTTTGCATGGGACAGTAGCAAAGATAGGTTCAGAGGCAGTGGGGTATGCATGTTCCTTTTTGTACCACTCGGTCTGGAGGAAATTTTCGTGATGATGGGTGTGAGAGTCGAAGTGTGAGATATAGCAAAAGATCCACCATCCTATCCAGAAAGTGCACTGTAGCGTTAGATCATTACGAAACCATAGGATAATCACCAATGTAAAGCCATGCCCACTGGGCGGAGTTTCTCATGTGCAATTGTTGTAGAAAATGTAATGGTGTGTTTAGGTTATAGAATTTATCGGAATAAAAAAGATAGTGAAAAGAAAAAGATTGGTGGCCTTTTCCTTCGAATAGTATGTTGTCATGATATCCAGAATTTATAATGTGTGCGCCATTCATATTCAGTGCGATGGCCACATGTTGATCAAAACCGTTGAATAAGAAAGAAAATGTGGTATTGCCAGTGCGTAGTGAACAGTCAGAGTTGTGTAAATTACTAATAGTCAGATGCGCGTTTCCGTTTCCGTTGCGTAATATTCATACAGGAGAATAATTTGTAACTTAATTGTGAGTACTAGAGCTCATGTTACTCGATAAATAAGAATGAATCCACTCGCTTAGCAGACCACTCATCTTGCGGGCCTGACTGCTTGATGCCACAGTATAAGCAAGGCATGTGGGTGCCTCTCAACATACTAAGTATTAGTTCGCTATTCGACCGTCTAGAGGACGACACGATTAAGTCAGCTACATTCCTGCATCCCAACAGGCCTTTTCATTCGGACGGCTCCTGCCGTTAGCCGGAAATGTGAATCATTCTCGCCATAGGCCACCAACGGCGCGCCATGCGCCTCTAGATAGGATAATCCTAGGAAGTCGGTCCATATATATTTGATCGCTACACTTACAATTAAGTGTTATGATTGCAGTGTCAGTTGAACGACATTCGACAATGAGCCAAGTATCGGAAATACACCCTGCTGACGGTTGTGGCTCTGGAAATAGAAATATCTGTACCATTCTTATGGCTTGACATATTCTTCCCTTTGCTATCACAGTGTTCCGCGTCAAATCCATACCTTCCTTACGGCTGGACATAGTCATTTCCTTTGCACATGTCGGAACGCAAACACATACTTTATAAGCCTAATGCTCTAGGCGAACCTATCATGCTGCCCATACTACTAAGTATAATACTTCGACAATAACTGATTGCTGGCGATATGATATAATACTGACCGAAAATCAATGGACATGTCTGATAAGTTTTCTTGCGAGTGGTACCACTGAATCTTGGAAAGAGAGGCATAACCGTCTTACAAACCGCCAGATGTCAAGCACCTGACGATATTACCATCACAACCGGTCTTGTTTCTACAGATGCACAAAAGTATTCATATTAAAAGCTATACCCAGTTTATAAATCGACTTATGGCATTACCTACGAATGAATTGGTTTTTCGCCGGGCGCGGTGGCCAAGCGGATCTAGGCGCTTCAGTCCAGAACCGCGCTGCTGCTACGGTCGCAGGTTCGAACCCTGCCTCGGCCATGGATGTGTGTGATGTCCTTAGGTTAGTTAGGTTTAAGTAGTTCTAAGTTCTAGGGGACTGCTGACCACAGATGTTAAGTCCCATAGTGTTCAGAGCCATTTGAACCAATTTGAATTGGTTTTTCCAGACAAATACCACGACACTGAATATAGACAGTGATTGTATACTGGCAGACCAACAGTGTGGTTACACGTAGCCCACTATGCAACCTTGTAATATAATTATCGATTTTAGAAAGTGATTCGGCTAAGGAATGCGGTATGAAACAGGTGTTTGGAACTCCCTCATGCCATCGCTAGATATTTCTCCAGTATCTGTAACGCATTCGCTCTCGTTGCCATGTCAGAGGTTCGGTGATATATCGACCGGGTTATAGGCGATGGTTGAAAGGGATCACAAACAGTTGTAGATGGTGTGCTGATTGAGGTCGTAAGAAATGTACACTAGCTTTTCAGATCTCTAGTGTTACGCTATCTCTAGAAATGATGCCTATGATATGGAATCAAGTCTTTCCATTCAACCACATACCTGTATCTGATGGAGAAGTTCTTTAATGATTACAGCCACTAGTGAATCATATTTCTGGCACTCTCATCTCGAAACAAGTCACCTTTTTCGAACCTGTCTGCTATAGTGAAATTTTAGATAGTCTCTGTGCCTCATGCAACTGCTGCAATTTCTGCAGCTTTGCACATGAGATAGTTCCAGTGTAAGTCGGAACTGTGTAGAAGTCGGAGAAAGCTATATCTACCAACTTCTGCAACCCGTGTAGAAACAGAGTGACCTGAGTTAGCGTGACAGAACCGTGATTTGACCATTCCGTGGAAATTGGAACATGTCGTTGCAGCTCCGCCAACAGTGTACGATGTGTAAGGTCAGCGCCAAACGATGCATGCTGCTGCAACAGCAGGTAGTATAAAATACAGTACGGGATCTGGGGGAAGGATGAGGATTTTGCTACTGCATTGTGGTGCGTCCCCAAATTACATACAAGTACTGCTGTCCAAAGCAGATCTGCGTCCCTCAGGGCCCATTCACGTCTATCTTCGTTGTTCAGTACCATCCAACAGAAAAATTACGAATTATAAAAGCTCCACTAACTTCATCTGATAGAGAACTCGATAACATTTTGAAACGTCCCCTTAGAAAACTTAATGAATTACTGTGCTGATGAACCTCTTACATTACTTGATTTTCAAACAGCTGAGCAGAACTGAAAGTACTCAGACATTTCGCTCTTTACCTATTCTGATCAACACTAAACTGACACAAAATTTTTAGTGCAACGCAATCTGACTTTCAATAATCCCTACAAAAGAATGGCCCTGACTAACATTAACCTATACCTTTCAAAAATCGCTTACCTCACAAAAATCTTAGTTACTCGAACTACTGCAATACTGCGAGCGCCACTACTGCCAGCTAAATAAAACATTCAAACTACTGAAGGCACTAGCTACTGATAGGCATAGTTAGCAAATGAAAGATTTTGATAGAGAACAAACAATGTATTTACCTTAATAGTGTTCAAAAGTCATAATATATATAACAGTTCATGACATCCAGTCTTACAAATTTACTGTCTCTGATGTACACACGTCCAGATCATCTGCTCTCAAAACTCTGCCATCTCTCTCGCCACATCCACCACTGCTGGCGGCTCATCTCCAACTGCGTAACACTACGTGCTGTTAACATCCAACTGCCCAACACTACAATAGCGACTATTCCAACAATGCCACCCAGCCACAGGCTACACAGCACAGTCAATGATTTTCATATAGAGCGCTACGTAGCGTTGCCAACATGAAAACCTAAACAGCCTACTTACAATTTTTACCGCATTTCTCTCCTCCCATATAACGAAAATAAATACTGTCTGCGTGCCAAAAAATGGTTCAAATGGCTCTGAGCACTATGGGACTCAACATCTGAGGTCATCAGTCCCCTAGAACTTAGAACTACTTAAACCTAACTAACCTAAGGACATCACACACATCCATGCCTGAGGCAGGATTCGAACCTGCGACCGTAGCGGTCACGCGGTTCCAAACTGAAGCGCCTAGAATCGTACGGCCACACCAGCCGGCCGTCTGCGTGCCAGCATCGAGCGCATTTGACGATTCTATTAAATACAAAGCTATTCATCCATTGCACGGACCAGTGTAAAGTTGCATAGCTAACACTGTAGGAGGACAACCATATGCCACAAACTATACTATAGCTCGAAGAGACCCTCCCTGGGACCCTGTCTCTTTGTTTGAAACTTTTTTTTTCTGCTGTAGCCGCTTTGTACAGTGCCATAAATTGTATTTTTTGCCACGGCTTCGAAGTCTGTGTCAGGTTCTAAACTGACATTAACACGTTCTGATACATTGCTTCTCACAGAAAACTAGACTTCGCATGGTATAAATCATGTTGCTACTGCTGCTACCATAACACACCACATATAATGGATGATTTTAAATGAAGGACAGTTACAACATAACGAAACTGGAAGCGTTTGACGGCATTGTGGCGAGTTTCCAAAAAGCTGTCGGAAGGTGATTGACGACCTCTACATTTAAACTCATCTGTCACAGTGACGGAACAGCTTATGGCCCTGTGTTCCGTTTCAACTGGTTCCTCATATTACAGTCATCTATGCAATCACTGTTTTGGTGCTACCGATCTTCAGTAGGTGTTGCCCCTGCACCAAAACTCTTTCTCCAACAAAACAAGCGATGTCATTAAATCATTATGGGGTAACCAATAGCCTACCAGTGGATGGATGGGTTGGAAAAGACACCGTCGATGTACTGAAATAATAACTGAAGTGTCGGCAGAAGTGCCAACACCGTGTTGTTTGAGGAAGCCGAAATGCACGCTATAAGCTCACGCAGGATGGCGTGAGGTCTGAAACAGGATACTTAATGAATGCTATAAAGAAAAGTACGTAGCTTCTCGAATACTTAACTTTAATCCACAATTGGTGAACATTGGTCTTGTTACTGTACATGCTTCATTAGATACATAGCAAAGGATAAATGGCGCCTTGCTAGGTCGTAGCAATTGACTTAGCTGAAGGCTATGCTAACTATCGTCTCGGCAAATGAGAGCGTAATTCTCAGTGAACCTTTCCTAGCAACGTCGGCTGTACTACTGGATGCGAGTGCTAGTAAGTCTCTCGAGACCTGCCGTGTGGTGGCGCTCGGTCTGCTATCACTGACAGTGGCGACACGCGGGTCCGACATGTACTAATGGACCGCGGCCGATTTAAAGCTACCACCTAGCAAGTGTGGTGTCTGGCGGTGACACCAAAATAACCATCACAGTTGATAGTGCAAACAATTTTTGCAATTTTACAGTAATTCCAACACCGACCAATGATGCAACAGCATATTTCCCAAATTCCGTACCATAGCTAAGCCGCCCCTTCTCTATTTTGCGAGTATCACTGCGAATGTAGATAGACGACTCTGCAGTATGTCCATTCATTGTTAATTCTCGAACATACCAGACAGCACTCTACATTTTTCTAGCACCTCGAGCATATTGCTTAATTTACCATATACCTGTATGCGGATGAGACTCACAGAGCATTGTCGCAGTCTTAGGACAAAATTAGAGACTGAAAGACCCCCTCGCACTGTCTCTGACCACCTGCGCTGCAGCACTGTTACCAGTTTAACCTGAAGCTGACAATAAATAGACCGCTACGTCTCGTGAATGGATGCACAAGACGGGCCCATGTCGAGAAGGATAGCACTCCTTATCGATGTATAATAACAGATTTGAAAGTGTTGTGATGCAACAGCAGACGTTTAAGAAGAACAAGAAATGGGTGAATTTTATGCATGATGGAGCTCCAGACGGATAGAGTTCGAAGCATTTTAGGTTAACCAACTACACTATCAACTCTAAAGTATTGTTCTAGTGTCTTGTATCAGCACCAGGAGAGTATTGGTAAGAGAGAACATAGACACACGCACTCCTAAGGGTACACAGTTCTTCACTTAAAACAGGCTATAATCTTAGATCGCCTGAGTTTCCAACCCATCAGTCGTGTGGAATGTAGCGCTGTTAATATTCCAATGTAAGAAATATATTTCCAGCGCATGACATACATCCTTTTCCCAGATTTCTCTACGATAAAACATGGTAACTAACTGTAAAACGAAAAAACTACTTCCTTAAAACAGTGGCTCTGTGTGATACATGCACAATATAGCTTTCCAGAGATGTACAGCGTCCACTGTTCACATCCGATTACGGTTCAGAAATTATACTATGTCCATACAGTCCTATATAAAATTATCGTTAGTAACGGAGAATGCCTCTTACAAGGAAACAGACGAGCGCATAGCAGCGGCGTCCGACATGTGAAATTTCAAGTCATGCCGCCACTAACTCTGTAAACACCACATCTGTCGAGCAGATGTATACACGGGGATTGCAGTGTCTCACAAACACCTATCGCTAACTTAGTTACGACGCTGAAGTATCGATTTTACACCCAAGATGCGACAGGGGAATGGAGTACATCGCATAAACCTTCGTTCGTTCAGAGAAATGTGCCCCGTTTCATCACACATGAGATGGAAGTCCTCTCATGACCGAGAGGTTTACTGTTGACGATCGCTGGTAGACACTGCTCTAAGACCCACACAGAACACGCGGTTGTATACGAGTCGAACGCAGGCTGTGTCGCGCAAATGATGCATCCTGACAGAACATCAGGAAAAAATGGTCACATTTAAGATTTACACAATATTTCGTTTTAATCTATATATATGAAAGGCAACCTCCTGACTCACTGAGGGACTGACTCACCATACCCCGGCCCAAACCGCTAACGACAGAAACTTGAAATTTAAAGAAGGCGTGGATTTTCTACTGCAGGCGTCGCGTAAGAAGGGATTTTTCGGAATTGAAAACCCTAAGGAGGTGAAATAGGGGCTGGAGTTCTTTTTCTAATGTCACTATTAAGGTAGTTTGGAAGCTAGACCTTCGAAAATTGCCGGCCGGTGTGGCCGTGCGGTTAAAGGCGCTTCAGTCTGGAACAGCGTGACCGCTACGGTCGCAGGTTCGAATCCTGCCTCGGACATGGATGTGTGTGATGTCCTTAGGTTAGTTAGGTTTAAGTAGTTCTAAGTTCTAGGGGACTGATGACCACAGAAGTTAAGTCCCATAGTGCTCAGAACCATTTGAACCTTCGAAAATTGGTATTTCGCTTCTCGGCCAAAAATACGTGTTTCAGCATTTTTGGAAATTTAACCCTATGGGGGTGAAATTGTGGCTGAAAGCTTTTTTTGAAAATACATCATTATATAAGAACTACTAAAGGACTTTATTAGGAAAGCATTTGTAGAGGTAAATCTATGAAAATTTAAATTTTGCTTCTCAGTTAGAAATTTTAAAAAAAAGGTGTTTTACTGTGTTGAAAATTCAACCCCTATTGGGATGAAACGGAGGCTAAAAGTTTTTATAGAACTATTTCACTTTTCAAGCATTTTTGAAATAAACTCTTAGAAAATTTGTATTTGGCTTTTCTGTCAGAAATAAAACACACGAATGTCACTGTTTTGGAAATTCAACCCCTAAGGTGGTGAAATAGGGAATGAAATGTTCTATGAAAATATTTCATTGCAAAAGTCTTTGAAAACTGGTGTTCGGATTATCGGTTAGAGATGAAAAAAAATGTGTCCCACTGTTTTTGGAAGTTCACCCTCTAAGGGGATGAAGCAGGTTCAGTCTGATTCACTGACTCATTATTGAAATTTACAGAAGCTGTGACTCTCATACTATAGGCGTCGTTCAAGAAGGAATTTTTCGAAATTCCACTCCTAAGGGGATGAAATTGGGGATGGTGGTTATTTTTTGAAAGAAATGTCGCTATTGAGGCAATTTGGAAGCTAGATCTACTTATTCGCATTTGGTTTCTCGGTCAGAAATAAAGAAATACGTGTTCCAGCATTTTCGAACATTTAACCGTATGGAGGTGAAGTAGGTGGCGAAAGCTAATTTTTGAAAATGAACTGCAACATGATTTTTAAGACTACATCTATGATAACTAGTATTTGACTTCTCGGTTAGAAATTAAAAAAAAAAAAGTGTTTCAGTTTTTCTGGAAATTCAGCCCCTAAGGGAGATCAATAGGAAATGAAAACTTTTAAGAAAATATTCTGTTACATTAAAAATATTTTAAGTTAAATTTATGAAAATTGATATTTCACTTGTCGGTTGGACATAAATGTTTTTTAGGGGATGAAAGTTGTTATGCAAATATGTCCACAAGAACGCAAGAGGCATAATGATGATGATGATGATGATGATGTTTGGTTTGTGGGGCGCTCAACTGCGCGGTCATCAGCGCCCGTACAAAGCCTCAATTTTTTACAGTACTATTCTTACACAGTCCGATCGAGCCACTGTCACGAATGATGATGATGATGAAATGATAAGGACAACACAAACACTCACTACCTGGGCAAAAAAAAAATCCCCAACCCGACCGGGAATCGAACCCGGGCAAAAAGGCGTGATAACAGAAACTTTGGACGGCATCTACCAGAATCGCATTTCGGTCAGAAGTACATTTGGAAAAGATCGTGCTTATATGGCCTTCATTAACGTGAAAAGCTTATTGCAATTTGTGAACAACATAAAAATTTGATTAAACAAAAACAGAACAATAAAAGCCTTGCAGGCCGTACAGTCTACACGAGCGAAGCAGAGAGCGATATCCTAGTCCTAAATAAGCATTGAGACAGCACTGAAAGTGAAACTTCCTGGCAGATAAAAACTGTGTGCCGGACCGAGACTCGAACTCGGGACCTTTGCCTTTCGAGGACAAGTGCTCTACCGACTATTTTTTTTTCCTTTGCATTTGCTCATGGCGGACGTCGTAATACATCCGTTTAAGTTCGTTGTTAATCGATTAACTCAGTTTTTTATTACAGAGGGTAGTTAAACCCTCTGACCGAACACGCTGAGCTACCGTGCAGGCATACTTACTGAGCCACCCAAGCACGACCCACGCCCCCTCCTGACAGCTTTAATTCCGCCAGTACCTCGTCTCCTACCTTCCAAACTTTAGTTGGTAGAGCACTTGCCCGCGAAAGGCAAAGGTCCCGAGTTCGGGTCTCGGTCCGGCACACAGTTTTAATCTGCCAGGAATTTCATTTCAGCGCACACTCCGCTGTAGAGTGAAACTTTCATTCTAGCATTGAATGTGTTGTGCTCAACAGAAATGTGAATGCTAATCCCAGCCGGCCGGTGTGGCCATGCGGTTCTAGGCGCTTCAGTCTGGAACCGCGTGACCGCTACGGTCGCAAGTTCGAATCTTGCCTCGGGCATGGCTGTGTGGGATGTCCTTAGGTTAGTTAGGTTTAAGTAGTTCTATGTTCTAGGGGACTGATGACCACAGATGCTAAGTCCCATAGTGCTCAGAACCATTTGAACCTTCGAAAATTGGTATTTCGCTTCTCGGCCAAAAATACGTGTTTCAGTATTTTTGGAAATTTAACCCTATGGGGGTGAAATTGTGGCTGAAAGCTTTTTTTGAAAATACATCATTATATAAGAACTGCAAAGGACTTTAAAGCCACATCTATGAGCACTGGTATATGACTGGTTACAAATAAAAAGTAAGTGTTTCAGTGTTTTTGGAACTTGAACCCCTAAGGGGGTAAAACATAGGATAATTTTTATGAAAATATTTTATTAGGAAAGCATTTGTAGAGGTAAATCTATGAAAATTTAAGTTTTGCTTCTCAGTTAGAAATTAAAAAAAAGGTGTTTTACTGTGTTGAGCCCGCATCTCGTGGTCGTGCGGTAGCGTTCTCGCTTCCCACGCCCGGGTTCCCGGGTTCGATTTCCGGCGGGGTCAGGGATTTTCTCTGCCTTGTGATGGCTGGGTGTTGTGTGCTGTCCTTAGGTTAGTTAGGTTTAAGTAGTTCTAAGTTCTAGGGGACTGATGACCATAGATGTTAAGTCCCATAGTGCTCAGAGCCATTTGAACCATTTGAACTGTGTTGAAAATTCAACCCCTATTGGGATGAAACGGAGGTTAAAAGTTTTAATAGAACTATTTCACTTTTCAAGCATTTTTGAAATAAACTCTTAGAAAATTTGTATTTGGCTTTTCTGTCAGAAATAAAACACACGAATGTCACTGTTTTGGAAATTCAACCCCTAAGGTGGCGAAATAGGGAGTGGAATGTTCTATGAAAATATTTCATTGCAAAAGCATTGTTGAAGCTAAGTCTTTGAAAACTGGTGTTCGGATTATCGGTTAGAGATGAAAAAAATTGTGTCCCACTGTTTTTGGAAGTTCACCCTCTAAGGGGATGAAGCAGGTTCAGTCTGATTCACTGACTCATTATTGAAATTTACAGAAGCTGTGACTCTCATACTATAGGCGTCGTTCAAGAAGGAATTTTTCGAAATTCCACTCCTAAGGGGATGAAATTGGGGATGGTGGTTATTTTTTGAAAGAAATGTCGCTATTGAGGCAATTTGGAAGCTAGATCTACTTATTCGCATTTGGTTTCTCGGTCAGAAATAAAGAAATACGTGTTCCAGCATTTTCGAACATTTAACCGTATGGAGGTGAAGTAGGTGGCGAAAGCTAATTTTTGAAAATGAACTGCAACATGATTTTTAAGACTACATCTATGATAACTAGTATTTGACTTCTCGGTTAGAAATTTAAAAAAAATAAGTGTTTCAGTTTTTCTGGAAATTCAGCCCCTAAGGGAGATCAATAGGAAATGAAAACTTTTAAGAAAATATTGTGTTACATTAAAAATATTTTAAGTTAAATTTATGAAAATTGATATTTCACTTGTCGGTTGGACATAAATGTTTTTTAGGGGATGAAAGTTGTTATGCAAATATGTCCACAAGAACGCAGAAGGCATAATGATGATGAGATGATGTTTGGTTTGTGGGGCGCTCAACTGCGCGGTCATCAGCGCCCGTACAAAGCCTCAATTTTTTACAGTACTATTTTTACACAGTCCGATCGATCCACTGTCACGAATGATGATGATGATGAAATGATGAGGACAACACAAACACTCACTACCTGGGCAAAAAAAAAAAAAAAAAAAAAAAATATCCCCACCCGACCGGGAATCGAACCCGGGCAAAAAGGCGTGATAACAGAAACTTTGGACGGCATCTACCAGAATCGCATTTCGGTCAGAAGTACATTTGAAAAAGATCGTGCTTATATGGCCTTCATTAACGTGAAAAGTTTAGAAGATGTTGCAATTTGTGAACAACATAAAAATTCGATTAAACAAAAACAGAACAATAAAAGCCTTGCAGGCCGTACAGTCTACACGAGCGAAGCAGAGAGCGATATCTTAGTCCTAAATAAGCATTGAAACAGCACTGAATGTGAAACCTCCTGGCAGATAAAAACTGTGTGCCGGACCGAGACTCGAACTCGGGACCTTTGCCTTTCGAGGGCAAGTGCTCTACCGACTTTTTTTTTTCCTTTGCATCTGCTCATGGCGAACGTCGTAATACATCCGTTTAAGTTCGTTGTTAATCGATTAACTCAGTTTTTTATTACAGAGGGTAGTTAAACCCTCTGACCGAACACGCTGAGCTACCGTGCCGGCATACTGACTGAGCTACCCAAGCACGACCCACGCCCCCTCCTGACAGCTTTAATTCCGCCAGTACCTCGTCTCCTACCTTCCAAACTTCAGTTGGTAGAGCACTTGCCCGCGAAAGGCAGAGGTCCCGAGTTCGAGTCTCGGTCCGGCACACAGTTTTAATCTGCCAGGAATTTGATTTCAGCGCACACTCTGCTGTAGAGTGAAACTTTCATTCTAGCATTGAATGTGTTGTGCTCAACAGAAATGTGAATGCTAATCCCAGCCGGCCGGTGTGGCCATGCGGTTCTAGGCGCTTCAGTCTGGAACCGCGTGACCGCTACGGTCGCAAGTTCGAATCCTGCCTCGGGCATGGCTGTGTGGGATGTCCTTAGGTTAGTTAGGTTTAGGTTCTAGGGGACTGATGACCACAGATGTTAAGTCCCATAGTGCTCAGAGCCATTTGAACCACTTTTTTTTTGGTAATCCCAGCCCTGTGGACGGCAGAGCTCTAAACATGCTTCTTACGCTTTTGGCCCACTCTGCTCGGCAACCGCGACCTCTGTGAACGTCAGCATGACTATTTTGCTGGCATTAAAGTTTATAGGGCACCCAGCGTATTTCTTGCAATTACAGGGAAGTAAAACTGTCGTAAAGACACCGACTGCAAACCCAAGTAGTACAAGGTTTTTTTATGTTTTCTACGTCTTTATGACGTCAGAAACGGTACATACATTTTTCATTGCCTCGGGCGAAGTGTGTGAGAGCATTTAGTTCCACAGCAAGTGTTGCAGCATTTACTGCTCGAACGAGAGGGGTCAGGCCATGACGGTGAAGGCTTAGACGCGCGAGATTTCCTGCTAGATGTCCTTCCACAGACATACCCTGACTGCCCACTAGCTCTCAGTCCCCTGCAGTGATGACAGAAAGTCCAGCACAGGCGACGTCCCCTCGCCATTGGCTGGTTCCGAGCTGACGAGTTTTCCGCAAGCGCCACGTGACCCGCCTTGGAAACACCCACAGTGTGTTCTGCAACCAGCCGCAGCTACAAACAACAAGAGGCACACGTATTGACCTCGCCACATGTCATGGTCTAAGCCTCAACATACAAGGATGTTCCAAATAAATGTAGTCATCGCAACGGCTGTAACTAATTCACAGCAGTACATCGGTAATAATTATAGAGATCGTAAAAGAACGTTCCAAATTTAGATAGTTACAAAAGCGCAGTGAATGGGAAGGTTCACACATTTTTAAGTCAATATCTTCCAAACCAATGCACCGGCCGAGCTGAACGTGACGCAATTGTGTTCTTCTCTCGACCATCTAAATCTCCAGGCACGTACCTGCGGACTTCTTTTTCCTGTCTTGTGTCGAGGACATTCTGCACGGGCCTCCTCTACCGAAAATATTTCCACAACTCAAAATGTGCATTTCCAGTGCGGCCGCTTCGGCGAGCCCACATGCACGTTTGAATGTAAGACGAGAAATGGGTTATCACCGAGCAAAATGGCACATTGGTTAGGACACTGGACTCGCATTTGGGAGGACAACGGTTCAAACCCGCGTCCCGCCATCCAGATTTAGGCTTTCCGTGATTTACCTAAATCGTTCCAGGCAAATGCTGGGACTGTTCCTTTGAAAGTGCGCAGCCGGCACAATCCGAGCTTGTGCTATGTCTATAATGACCCCGATGTCTACGGGACTTTAAGCCCAAACTTCCTTCCTTCCTTCCTTCTGGATTATCGGCTAGATGTTTTCCTTCTGACCTTCTGGATTGATGGCAACGGCCTTGCTGCAGTGGATACATCGGTTCCCGGCGGATTACCGAAGTCAAGCGCTGTCGGGCGTGGCCGGCACTTGGATGGGTGACCATCCAGCCGCCATGCGCTGTTGCCGTTTTTCGGGGTGCACTCAGCCTCGTGATGCCAATTGAAGACCGAATAGTAGAGGCTCCGGTCAACGAAAACCATCGTAACGACTGGGAGAGCGGTGTGCTGACCACACGCCCCTCCTATCCGCATCCTCATCTGAGGATGACGTGGCGGTCAGATGGTCCCGATGTGCCAACTTGTGGCCAGATGACTGAGTGCTTTTTTTCTGGATTGATGCAGAACACCTATAAAGTACATAAAAATTATTTTTCATCTTTCTTTTACGTTCAGTGTAATTCTGATCACTGTATTACTAAGCGTTAAATAGTTGTTCGGAATTGTTCTGTTTGCATTTAACAATATGAACATTTAGAAGTAAACGCACCGAAAGTAAATAATGAGGCCTTTCTCCAACTAGCACAAAATTTTGACATTTCCGGGTGAATAAATATTTTAAACTGCAGAAAGTATAAGGAAAAGTTTTCAGTTTCAGACAGCAAACAGACCCATAAGTAATCAGTAAAGGAGATATTACGACTGCTTACAACGGATTAGAAACATAATGTAAGGCTAAAGTGAGGTGTAGAATTACGTAACATAACGCCAACACACATTTAAGGTGCGTAGTGACTAAGCATATGTAAAAAATTCATAAAATATACTCACCAAAAGATAGTTCTCCTTTAGTTAAAAAGTACTTGCAATATATCTTGCTAATATTGTAAAGAATTGTTCAGATTGATCAATAACAAAGTCGCCAAAGTTGATAGTATGTCGCTGTGTCATAAGCACTAAACGCATGTAGTCTACAAATTATACCATGCAATACATGAGACGTGTTTTCAACCAAAACAGTCTTCTACGTTCTTTTTTTAAACTTTACTTTTTCGTGTTCAGAAAATTTCTTTTAAAGTTTTTTAGCCCAGCATCCTTGGCAAGCCACAGGTCGTCAAAGATGCAATTTGTGGCGTAGCTGGGGGATTGTAGAAGACGTTGCATGTCACAGATATCACCACAGTGGATTTGTTGTCTGGTTCGTCTTTGAATCGGATTT
The DNA here is from genome assembly GCF_021461395.2 of Schistocerca americana. Lineage (NCBI taxonomy): Eukaryota > Metazoa > Arthropoda > Insecta > Orthoptera > Acrididae > Schistocerca > Schistocerca americana. Next base: position 555,292,461 of record NC_060124.1, on the reverse strand, counting down.
TATAATGTCTGTTTTAATTTCATTTACCTTAATCGATGTTTTTGGGAAGCCTACAGCTGTTTCGTTCATGATTTAAATAATGATAAACTGCACTAGTAACGTATTTTTTCATGCTTAGCATGACACCTTCGAGAATTTGTCATTGTTAAGTGTATTTGTTCGCATAAGCATTTTTTATAACATCTGCATGCATGGTTTTGTGCCTCTCTTGCACCATAGTCGTCTTTTTGACGTTATGCTGCAGAGGGAAAATCCGACAAAATAAATCTTGGGATCCAGAGCGAGATTTTCACTCTGCAGCGGAGTGTGCGCTGATATGAAACTTCCTGGCAGATTAAAACTGTGTGCCCGACCGAGACTCAAACTCAAACTCGGGACCTTTGCCTTTCGCGGGCAAATGCTCTACCAACTGGGCTACCGAAGCACGACTCACGCCCGCTACCCACAGCTTTACTTCTGCCAGTATCTCGTCTCCTACCTTCCAAACTCTACAGAAGTTCTCCTGCGAACCTGCAGAACTTTGGAAGGTAGGAGACGAGATACTGGCAGAAGTAAAGCTGTGAATACCGCGCGTGAGTCGTGCTTCGGTAGCTCAGTTGGTAGAGCACTTGCCCGCGAAAGGCAAAGGTCCCGAGTTCGAGTCTCGGTTGAGCACACAGTTTTAATCTGCCAGGAAGTTTAAATCTTGGGATGTTTTTTATACGCCAATGTTGCAAATTGTATTTCTGACTGTCTACTTACAGGCGTTGTTAGTCCTCCATTACACAGAGAATCACAAATACATAAATTTTTCTCTACACTGTTTTATTTTGTATCAAAAACATGTTAATGACTGGAAGTTTTCACAAAGAGTTTGTATACAATCAGATGTGTTACATTTTCTGTGGATTACATTGTTTACATGTTATACAAATTATACAATTTAACGTTACTGACTTATAAATTACCGATTATGTTTCTATTGTATTTTGTTGTAAAAGTTGGATAGGATGTATGAGGAAATGAATATGTTAACGAAAATCAATACAGTTGTCATATACAGGAGAAACATCTGAAAAAATTAACTAATTCACTGCTTAGTTTGTCAATGAGAATTTTTACCCTTGTTTTTTGTGGAGGATAAAAATTTCCAGCTTCTCCACTAAATCCATTATATTTGATTTTTGGAAATGGTACAGTATATTAAGATCTTCTTTTATGGTTCTGAATTGATCTCCGTTGATCTTTACGTGTGTTGCCACTGCTGACTTGGTTACAGGTGATGTGTTAAATAAATCTAATTTGAAAGTTTCTGCCAGTACGTCCTATGTAGCAGCTTGAGTAAGCTTTCCATGTGATTTTGCATGTTCCTGAGTCTGAGAATTTATCGTTTATAATTATTTCTTGGTGTCTACCGATTTCTGTTGTGGTCTGTTGTCTGTGGAGAGAGCTACTTTCACTTTATGTGACCTAAGTAGATTTACTACTTTTTTGAGAAATTTTATGTACGTAAAGTATTTGCTGGCCATTGATTAATCTTTGTCTTATTGATTCCTTGTAAACAGCCAGGAATTTCTGTCTTTTTTGCAACTTTTTCTGCATTTTGTCTTTTTTGCAACTTTTTCCTGCGTTTTGTCTGTTATTGAGCAGGGTACTCAACTGCAGTTTGCTTCATAATGTTTAATTCCTTGTCCCTGTTCTCTCTGTTCAACGGAATTTTGTTTGCTCTGAGTACCATTGCTTTGTATGCAGCTGACTTGTGTATATCTGGGCTACATGATGTGGTAGGCATATAACTGCTGGAAGCTGTCTTTGTTCTGTATAGCTTGAAATTGTGCCTGTTATATTTTTCCATGGACAATTCTAGAAAATTAATGTTTTGTTTCTTTGGTATTCAGATGTGAAATTATTTGCTTGTGTACCTTACGTATTTCTTTTCATATTTTGCCTGTAAGAAATGTGTTTTCCTTAACTCCCCTTTGATTTTGTTGTAGAATTATCTAGTTGGATCTGTATGTACTATGTTATTTTCAGTGAAAAATTAAAGAGTTTTTACAGTATATTCAGATATTCAGTTTCTTTCAAAATGACAACTGCGTGGCTTTTGTCTGCTTTTGTGGCTATTGCCTGATTTTCTCTTAGTTTTTTATTAATACTGCTTATAGTTTATCATTCATTTCGTATGTATCTATAGCTATCTTTATAGCTCACTATTTCCTCCTCTATGAGTTTGTTTACTTTGTAACCTATGGCATAGTTTTTATTGCTGTTTAGTTTTACATTGTCTGTTGCGTTCTTTCTGGCCACTATGAGCTGTTGTAGTTTAGTGTTTTGTCTGATAGATTTTCTTTTGCATTATGTTTAAACCTTTATTTAACATATTTAACTCTTCTTCATTGAACAATGTGTCTGTGTTGTTCACTAGACCGTTCTAGATTGTTTGTGAGTTGTTAACACTGTTCACTTGTTCATTGTTCTGATATTGGTTGAATTTCTTACTGCGTGTGTTACAGATCTGAAGGTGCTCCTTCTAAAACTGTGTCATGCATTTTCTCCTACGGGTCCTTGATGTTGGCTATTTGTAAATGTATGTCCAAAAGTCGTCTGTTTGAATGTCTTTCTTCTTGTATAACAGCTTTAGTTCTGAATTTAACCACATTCCTACTCTTTTTCGTTTCACGATCTTTGCACATTGACTTCTGTTTCCTACTTTAAACTTTAATGTAGTTTTTAATCAGACGTAACAGCTGATACTCTTTGTTGAATTTTGTTTGCGCAGTAGCTTTGGAAACTTTCATTTCCATGTTTCTAAATTTTTATATTACATTTATTGCCCGTCTAGGCACTAATAACTTAATTTCATTCATTGTAGTCGATGTTTTTGAAAAGCCTGTAACTATGTCATTCATGATTTAAGTAACGAAAAGCTGCACTAGTTACGTATTTTTTCATGCTTAGCACGGCCCATTTCGAGCATCTGCTGTCATTATCAAGTGGATTTGTTTACATAAATATTTATTGTTTGCATTATGTTTGTCTTAATTGGCGCATTATGTTTGTCTTGACTTTTTCCAGATTCATTTATTGCCACTAGACTTCTCTTGCGAGGCAGGATTGTACTTCGTGAGTTTATTTATGGAGTCTCTCCGATATTTAAATCTGCCAGGTCCACAAGAAGCAACGTTCAGAGAGTGGCGCTCATCGAAACTTTGTTTAAATTTTTTTATATGCTCATGCGTAGTTCTTCGGGATTCACATCTGAGAATCAGGTACCTTTGCATAGCACTCCAAGTCGCCTGAGGCTAATCCACTCTGTCGTTAATCTGCGTCTGTCATTAGGCTTGTATTGACGTTTTGACAAGTGCGGATCTGGACCATATGGTGCAATCATATGCGGAAAAGCGAAATGCTTGTGCAGCTGTTCTTAATACAGTTTTTCTGGGTCCCCACTTGCTACGCGCTAGCTTCCACGAGATTTTATTTCTGGCTGCAGTGTTCTTCGGAGCACTGCGCTTAGGTATGTTGCTTTTCTGATGGAACAGGTTCCTGCCTTTCCAGGTGACGTTCAGTTGTCGGTTTATTTTTTTTAAGCGCGGATGGAAAGCATTGACTTGTGCGGAGTTAACTTCACTTGTTTTCTTTTGTTTCTAGTGCTGTGCACGTCATCTGTTGGACCACTAACACGCGGTAGTTGAGATGGAGCGACTAGGATTAGCTTACAGCTGAGTTCAGCTGCTGATTTATTTGGGAACAGACAATCCCGCGCCATAGTACAATACATAACAGCCCGCCCGGTTGGCCGTGCGGTCTAACGTACGGCTTTCCGGGCGGGAAGGAGCGCCTGGTCCCCGGCACGAATCCGCCCGGCTGGTTTGTGTCGAGGTCCGGTGAACCGGCGAGTCTGTGGGTTTTTAGGCGGTTTTCCATCTGCCTCGGCGAATGCCGGCTGGTTCGCCATATTGCGCCTCAATTACGCTATGTCGGCAATTGCTGCACAAACAAGTTCTCCACGTAGGGGTACACCACCATTACTCTAGCGCGCAGACATAGGGGTTCCACACGTCTGGTGTGAGACGTTCCCTGGGGGGTCGAGCGGGGGCCGAACCGCACAATAACCCTGGGTTCGGTGTGGGGCGGCGAAGGGGTGAAGTGGACTGCGGTAGTCGTCGTGGGGTTGTGGACCACTGGGGCTGCGGTGGGGACGGAACCTCTCCGTCGTTTCTAGGTCCCCGGTTAACATACAATACAATACAATACGTAAGTCTTACTGCACAGACTATAAACAGGGTTTTTTTTTTCTCACGTATGACACAAGCGTTGTCTGCGTCGATCCCCGTAGGCAGGCTACGGGAAAGCGCGGAGTGGCCGCGCGGTCAAAGGGCGCCATGTGACGGATTGCGCGGCCTCTCCCACTGCAGGTTCGAGTCCTCCCTCGGGCGTATGTGTGTGTGTGTGTGTGTGTGTGTGTGTGTGTGTGTGTGTGTGTGTGTGTGCGTGCGTGTGTGTGTGTGTTGTTCTTAGCATAACTTAGTTTAAGTTAGATTAAGTAGTGTTTAAGTCCAGGAACAGGTGACTTCAGCAGCTTTGTCCCATAGGAACAAACACACACACACGCACGCACGCACACACACACACACACACACACACACACACACACACACACACATACATACATAAAAATGTTCAGAGGTGTGTGAAATCTTATGGGACTTAACTGCTAAGGTCATCAGTCCCAAAGCTTACACACTACTTAACCTAAATTATCCTAAGCGCAAACACACACACCCATGCCCGAGGGAGGACTCGAACCTCCGCAGGTACCAGCAGCACAGTCCATGACTGCAGCGCCTGAGACCGCTCTGCTAATCCTGCGCGGCACACATACATACACACATGCTACGGTCACCGCATGACGCACCGGCCCGTTGCTGGGAAACTGTCACGGGTGGCGCGTCAGTTTTAACCGAGAATATTAGGAGCGGCCTTGGAAAAGAAGTTCGGGAAAAACGTTGCGGCATCTAGCCTTCAGACTAATGTGTCAGCAGCGTCTGCGCACAGACTGTGTTCAACTCTAACTGAAACCTAACGTTAGAGCATCTACTGTCTACTTCAGATACCGTTGCTGCGCGTCATACCTGCAGCTGGCTGTTGCAGTCCGTGCGTGATGGAGAAGTTAATCCCGAAAAAGCTCTTTTAATTTTAATTTTTATTTTTTTCTGGAGGGGCATGCCTGCCTTTGTCACGATTCGTGACGTGGCAGAACAGTTAACACTAGAGTTGTGGAAACGCTCGTCAGCTACAGCGAAAGCCCCTGCGTGATGCAAAAACAGGAGGGCAACGCAAATTATTTGAACGACCATTTCCGACCAATCCTTGACCTCAAATATCTGTGTGAACATTACACCTACATCACCTTTTTTACGTCATGAGGAGCCACCAACGTGTCAGACATGTGGGACACAGCTGTCGATACGACATATTTTAACTGAGTGTGTTTTATATGCGGGTTTGAGGGAAGATTTAAGTTTCCCACCAAACCTGACCTCTATTTTAACTAATAACGAGGCGAGTGTGGCTAGAGTTTTACGTTTTTGTGTGATGTCTGGACTTCTTCCCAAAATATTGGGATTCAGATCTTAATGTGCGGTAAAGTGGTTTGGTCACCCATTGTTTGTAAGTGCTCACCCAGCCACAGTTAATTATTTTTACCTGTTTTTTACTGGTATTTTATTTTTAGTTTTATCTACCTGTTTCCTGTTTTGATTTGCTATGTCCAATCTTGAAATTTGAGCATTTACAATTCTCGCAAAGATCGGCTCTGAATTGATCCTTGTTTAAAAGATCTTGGCTGCACTCGTCAACATTTATTTTGGGAACGGGCGCTGATAACCTCGTTGTTGTGCGCCCTAAAACACTAATCATCATCATCTTCAGTGACTGTAGACCTAGGACACCGTCAACGCATCTGTGACAGTGTTACGAGGGTAGTTTTTATCATCAGCAATACGTTATGCTGAAACTTTGGCCTTTAACATTGATACGTGCTACATGGCGATTCCGTACTTACAGTAGTTGCACCGCTTTTCGTTTTTCTGTGGTCGTCAGAGTCCCTTGCAGACCACTTGTTTCTATTTTCGCCACACACGAAGTTCCAGAGGCGTTTGGTGACCGTGCAAGCCGTTTTGTGTTTCCCGAATGACGCCCGTCTGACGATCTACAGATGATCTGTAAAGAATATTCGTATTTATTTTTGCAGGGTGGAACCGACATCAGTCATTTTGATACCATGAAGACTGTCTGTTTTGTCCTTGCAATATTAGCTGCAGCAGATGTGTTAGGAACCGGAGATGCCTGTGGTGTCTAGGAATCCTGCGTACTGTTTTCACTAGACAAACATTCAAACAAATCGTATTAATGATTTTTATTTCAATGAGAAAATTACACTACTTAACTTTTGCAATTACACAAATGTGTCGCAAGCAAAGGGCGACGTACAAAATAAGCGATCTTGCTAGTATAGACAATGCTACATGCTACATAGAGAGTACAAGTGTGGTAACTAGAGATATCACTACTATACAAGTGCCTAATCTTGAAGCTGCTATTCACTGGGCCGTGACCGGTCGGTGTCGACGCTTATGTCCTCGCTGCTGTCGCGTTGTCGTCCTGGAGAGGGGTCGGTCAGCGTCCTATTGGCTGACTTCCTCTCACAGCCGTCTCTTCTCTTTCGTTCCCGACTGGCGCTTGACTTTACGCCGTAACAATGCTTATGGCTATTTACGCTCCAATACATAAAAATGGGAGCAATATTCCGATTCCTGAAAAACCGGCTCCGCAAGTTGAGAGACCAAGCTGGTTGTTTAGCCACTGCTCTCAGCCAGCACGGATTTTCTGTTAGCCAGCAGTGCACATTGTGAACACTAACTTGTCCAATGTTTACAAAGCTTCATTCGCAATTTAAAAAAATGTGTTCAAATGTGTGTGAATTCCTAAGAGACCAAATTGCTGAGGTAATCGGTCCCTTGGCTTACACGCTACTTAAACTAACTTAAAGCTAAGGACAACACTCACAGCCATCCTCGAGGGAGGACTCGAACCTCTTGCAGGAAGGGCCGCACGATTAGTGACATGGTGCCTCTAACCACGCGGCTACTCTGCGCGGCCCGTAAATCAAATCTTGCACAGAAATACTGAGTCACTACCTAGCTTTTGTAAACATCATTCGGAGAAATACAGGGTGATTCAAAAAGAATACCACAACTTTAAAAATGTGTATTTAATGAAAGAAACATAATATAACCTTCTGTTATACATCATTACAAAGAGTATTTAAAAAGGTTTTTTTTCACTCAAAAACAAGTTCAGAGATGTTCAATATGGCCCCCTCCAGACACTCGAGCAATATCAACCCGATACTCCAACTCATTCCACACTCTCTGTAGCATATCAGGCGTAACAGTTTGGATAGCTGCTGTTATTTCTCGTTTCAATTCATCAATGGTGGCTGGGAGAGGTGGCCACAACACCATATCCTTAACATACCCCCATAAGAAAAAATCGCAGGGGGTAATATCAGGGCTTCTTGGAGGCCAGTGATGAAGTGCTCTGTCACGGGCTGCCTGGCGGCCGATTCATCGCCTCGGGTAGTTGACGTTCAGGTAGTTACGGACAGATAAGTGCCAATGTGGACTCTCCATACAGTTGATTGTGGAATTTGCAGCTCTCTGCTAGCTCTGCGAGTCGATTTTCCTGGGCTGCGAACAAATGCTTGCTGGATGCGTGCTACATTTTCATCACTCGTTCTCGGCCGTCCAGAAGTTTTCCCTTTGTACAAACACCAATTCTCTGTAAACTGTTTATACCAACGTTTAATACACCACCTATCAGGAGGTTTAACACCATACTTCGTTCGAAATGCACGCTGAACAACTGTCGTCGATTCACTTCTGCCGTACTCAATAACACAAAAAGCTTTCTGTTGAGCGGTCGCCATCTTAGCATCAACTGACGCTGACGCCTAGTCAACAGCGCCTCAAGCGAACAAATGTACAACTAAATGAAACTTTATAGCTCCCTTAATTCGCCGACAGATAGTGCTTAGCTCTGCCTTTTGTCGTTGCAGAGTTTTAAATTCCTAAAGTTGTGGTATTCTTTTTGAATCACCCTGTATAACCGATTTCGAAGCTCATCGCCATGAAGCTGTTGATAGGCGAAATGTGGAAAGCATGAAACGCGTTGGATTTGCCTAACATTGCTTTGGCTGAACTCACTCGCACATTCAGGCTCTCTCGTAATGACGTGTTACCTGCGTGCTACTGCTGTCAAATTCTTAGTAGCAATCCTCTTGTCAAGAGTCGTCCTTTTTGGTCAGCGTATTTTTACTTCACACTTCTAGTTTCTTGAACAGTTTGTAAAAGAGAGATTGGAGCGCACACGGAGGCTTTCCGGCAGTCGTTCTTCCCGCGAACCATACGCGAGTGGAACAGGAAAGGGAGGTAATGACAGGCACGTAAAGTGCCCTTCGTCACACACCGTTGGGTGGCTTGCGGAGTATAAATGTAGATGTAGATGTAGATGTTTGGAACGATAGAAATTGGCAGAATCAGGATACCTTTCAGCATTCAACCACGCCGATTCTCTAACAGTTTGTTGATATTCACAACAGACGGAAAGCATATCTACATTTTCCATTCTTGTGTACCTTGTGAAAGTCTGGCTTCACAAGAGAGTTTTCAGATCGCTACAACAGCAGAGCACAGACTGGGAGGCTTCAATGTGTAATGTCCTCCTCCTTCCTCAACCCAGCTGTTGTCGAAAATAAGCAAAGTGTTTCATGAAAAATTTGAGAGGAGCGGAGATCGCAGTAAACTTTCTAATTTACTTAGGTTTTCGTGTAGAGTTGGCTCCAGTTCTGCTTGACTAGGGGTCTGATTCTTGAAGCTGAAATTCTCACATTTTAGATCCGAATTTTTGTTGTCACGCTAATATAGTTTGTCACACTTTAGTGTATGATACACTCTTTTGAATTTTCACATCAACAAAGCCGAAATTACATTGTTCGCCCAAAATAGAAAAATACGCCCGATCACATGAGATACATGCTTAGTGCTCCTTCACTCTGCAGTAATAAAGATTTTCCAAAGGGTTTACAATTTTTCTTGACAAATGAATTTGTATCAAGTTCGATTATTATTTCATAAATGGATCCAGAAATAAACGTAATAAACAGTACTAGATTGCATAATTAATAATAGAAATTTTAAGGGTGCCAAATAATTAGTAATTTCACATGTTTAAAAAAAATATGGGCATCTCGCCAAATTCTGTTCAACTGTTGAGTTAATTGTCAAAATCCCTGCCCATAATGCTCCAAACATTCTTGATCCATGGCGCATCATTTCACTATCGATAACCTTTAACAGGTGGTTCACCAGGGGATCCGAATTATTTCCTTGTGCGGCTGTCGCTGCCTCGCCTAGCCTTTAAAAGCGGCCGCTAGAGTCGCGTCTATAGAGACAGACAGGAAAGAGAGAGAGAGAGAGAGAGAGAGAGAGAGAGAGACAGGCCTTCGAAGAGCGCGGCGAAGGCAGTTAACGTGTAGTTTTTCGTACAGTGTGGAGCCGGGCCAGCAACAATGCTCGGAGCAAAGACCATATATAACACAGACCACGCGTGTCCCTATCTCTGCCGTGTTACGGCCTGAAGCCAACATCTAAGTCACGTGACTCGCGGCAGAAAGTCTAGTTCCCGTCATTACTCGCTGTGTCAAGTGGAGCTGACATTTACAGTTTTTGTCATTTGCAGCTGAAATCAAGCGCTGATTTTCACAATTCAAGAACTGAAGCACTGCTGTTACACATGCAGTAGTTCAATTAACCTAGTTTCTCAGAAATTCCTGATAATAAAGTAATGGTTATCGTTTTTACACAGGGTCAAGTTGAAATATATTGACAGTTCTTTTTAACAAGCGGAAGAATCACTGTTCTTTGGTAAATACCTTTTTTTTTTTTTGCACTGTGAATTTTTACAGTTCACCATTTCAATCGGAGTGGAAGACAATAACAACTTCGCACGCAGCTTTGGTTGGTTCTAATGGCTCTGAGCGCTATGGGACTCAACTGCTGTGGTCATCAGTCCCCTAGAACTTAGAACTACTTATACCTAACCAACCTAAGGACAGCACACAACACCCAGCCATCATGAGGCAGAGAAAATCCCTGACCCCGCCGGGAATCGAACCCGGGAACCCGGGCGTGGGAAGCGAGAACGCAGCTTTGGGTTTCAGCAATTCCACAAGAATATATGTGAGATATTTTAGTATGCTTTTGTAACAAAGGAAATTCGTTTATGTGCATAATGTCAGATATCATCACAAAGTAAGCATATATACTTTCTGACGTCGGCTTAAACCAGTGCAGATACCGAAATCACATCAAGATATGAAGCGTAGTGTATTACAAAACGTTGGTTATATTTGTGCAGTAAGCTAGATATTAACGGTATGTCGTCTCATAATCTTAGTCGTTCATCAATTTTCGACTCATGCAAATATCTCTGAAAGGATTTTGAAATAGTTGCCTTTCACAACTGAGATTTTCATCCGTTTGTAAAGTGTGTAGGGGCAGAAGAAGATTTCTCTGGGCATATATGAACGTCACTAATTAAGCTGCTAATTTAAAGCACAAAGTTTGATCTGTAACGAAATTACACTGTAGATGAAGAACCCTCAGCAAAGTACAATGAGTCAAGATCTACGGTAACAACAAGCAAATTGTAGACAATCTGCATTAACATTAATGAACATGTCTCCATATTGCATAGCTATATTCATACCTACAGCAGCTAATTAACTGAAGAAAAAAGAAAGTTGCTACTTTGAAAAAAGCTGCAGCATCCACAATTACACTAAATACTTGCTGTTTGCCTCCCACTGGTACTTAATACTAACTTGATTACACCTTAATTTTTCAAACAAAATAGTTATATCTGCAAAAGCTGAGTCTTGATTGCAGTGCATTACTATTTAACATATAGCTTTACAACGCACATTCATACCTACTAAGTAACTAACAGAAATTTTTAATTATTGAATCTAGACCTTCAAGTAACAAAAAAGTGGCTAATTTAAGTATAGGTTTCTTTTGAATTAGCGGAAATTCCTAATTTCTTGCTTTATGTCAGACGGGGGCTCGCTGAATACCATACCTTTGCAACAGACCCCATCACTCCTCTCTGAATACTGGACAATAAAGTAAAGCGCACATGAAAATGATTTTGATTGCCTTGTATTGTGTTAAGTACATACAATTCAGCTAAAACTTGTTTTTATTGTCAGTAAGAAAAACCGTTAAGGAGTAAAGTTATCACATTAAGAAGCATTCTGCACAATGCGTGGTTATCTGATTTACACAATAATCTTGCTGCTCACTTCTGGTAAATAGACACGATTTAATACACATGTCCAAACACTTTATGTACTTAAAGAGCGCTGTCCCAAAGAATTCATTACAGCTGAGTAAAAATATGCCAACACCATTGCCTAACAGCACCCCCCCCCCCCCCCAAAAAAAAGGAATCATTTACATGGACAGCAATGTACACCCTAAACTCTTTACACAGGCATTAATCAAGCTTGATACCGCTGTGTTTGTCTTAATATTATTGTATATTTCTTGTACATGAACAGCTCTCTCAGAAGAGTAGACCGCATAAGCTGGTGCAGTGGTTAGCACACTGGACTCGCATTCCGCAGGACGACGGTTCAATCCCGCGTCCGGTCATCATAATTCAGGTTTTCGGTGATTTCCCTAAATAGCTTCAGGTAAATGCCGGGGTGGTTCCTTTGAAGGGGCACGGCCGACAATCCAATGAGACCGATGACCTCGCAGTCTGGTCTCCTCCCCAAATCAACCCAACCCAACCCAGAAGAGTAAGGAAAACGCTTTTTTTAACAGGATCACTGTCAGTTTCATAAAATCTTTACGATCTGCAACAGGCTATATTACGTGTGTTCAGGTTGCAGATTTTTCTAGTAAATTGTCATGGGGGAGTATGTTTCTGATGACAACATTTTCACTTCCTGAGGTTGAACAGAAATCTAAAAGCAGCAGTTAACACAAAAGAAAAATGAAAGTACTGATGGTAGTATATAGCCACTTACGACAGAAAAACAGCACTTATGAAAAACGTATATCCTAGTACTGTGGAAATTTATTACTGGATCACTCAACATAGATATTTAAGAATCAGCTGTATTTAATGCATTTTTTGCTGCAGTGAATACTCTGTTTGAGAAGGAAAAAGAAAATAAATAGTCTGCTCATCTAAAATCTTATGCACATTAAGGCATAGGAATTTAGAAACTGATATTCTGAATTGCACACCGAAACAAGACATTAATTTCTCACTTGCCGGCACCGGAGTTTAAGAAAAATACAGAGAAGGCTTACACAATGGGACTCAGATTCATTAACTTGTTTCACACAAACACAAAAACTGCAGTTCAGCTGTCGGTGACTTGATTTTTGCAGCTGTAGTTGCCACCACATGTGTACGTAATTCTATTTTCAAAACAATCACAAAATCACTGATTACTGAAAAAAACTAATTTTGTGTGGACACTTGTAATCAGAGCATGGTGTAGCCTCCTGCTGTCGAGCCTCAGTTCATCATGTAGCCTTATTTTAAATATTCAGTTGGTAAATGTGGTTATCAAGGTGAGGAATATTTGAAACATGTTTATTCAGCTGAAGGAAAACACCGCTCCTTCTTTCCTTTGCAGGAGGTAACTGATTTCTTAAAAGGGTTTTTCATATTAGGAATTGACATCTGTCAAATAGTTTCTGGTCCATTTTTTGAAGATAAACATGATCATCTTTTTTTGTTTCTTTTCAAGATACCAGAAACAGAAATTTTAGAACATGGTGAAATTTGCCAAATGTGGCGCTCTAGTTTTCTGTTCAGTTTCCTAGACAAATACAAAGTGTAAGAATCTGGATGCGTTATGTAATCATAGTCGTTATTTATTACAATGGCAGAGAAATTAGCACCAGTAAATGTACCAATCTGTATATGTACCAAAAATCTCTTGGAAGTAGCTTTAGACTGCTGGATTGATATTCTGGGCCTCCACGACTTACACTTCCGCCAGATCCTGAGTGAGTTTATATACCAGAAGAAAGTCAGTCCTTCGTGGTACAGATCTCCTTCGTCATACACAACTAAAGATGAATGTAGACTGTTAATTATACCTATAAAATCTGTTCTTGTTGAGTGAATCAGTTAAGTTCCCTAAGGAGATTATTTTAATGTAAACTGGCAATCTCTGCTTTGCTTCACATACCGGCATCGCTAATTGGTAGAAAATATAAAGCCTGTTTTGCATAAAAATCGGACCTTGTGGTTGTAAATGGATTTCATTTCTTATAAAAGCACACATTTTGTTGAAGAATCGTCGGAGAAGTAATGTTGCCTGACAGACTGATATTTTGTATTCCATTTCTGTGGAAACGGTGGACTAAAAGACTCACAGTACAACAAAAACAAGTATTCACTGAATGACTGTAACTCTGTTGCTCGTAAACAGAACTTTCAGTACATTTCACCAACCCACAGTAAGGATGACGATCATCGCATTAATATTACGAATTTCGGAGAAACCGGGTTAACTGCACTACTACATCTGTAATAGCAATGAGCCAAGTTGTTTTCTTGTTAAGATCAATACTCGATTTCAGCTACAAATGAGAAAAACTGCAACTGGGAACTCCACTCTATGCAGTGCGTAATAGCAGAAACTCTGAGTCCTGCACTGAGTCACTTGACTTAAATGTTGGTTCCAGTGTAATGACGTCAGACGCAGTCTATGTTATCTGTGTCTATGGCTCGGAGCAACAAACATGTGGTGTGGGTCGGCAAGACATCATTTCCGGGTGGTCATTCACTTTTCTCCGCCAGGACTGGGCAGAAGGCACATGTCTGGATCGCTTATGTTTTGCACAACTACTGTAATTGTTCAGCTGTGTGAACTGATTTCCCGCTCCGCAAGCCGTTTGGACAAGTATTCGTGTTTATGTTCATTGAGTCGTCATGCACGCCTTGTTATTAGGCTCTGTGATTTTGGGGATAGTCTTGTCTGCTCTGTGTGATATTGAAGTAACTTGTCGAAATATATTGGCCAGCGGCCTCTATCAAATAATCTTTCAACACGATGGAACACCTGTTCATAATGCACGGCCTGTGGCGGAGAGGTTTCACGACAACATCATCCCTGTAATGGACCGTGGTGCACCGAGTCCTGACCTGAATTCTATGGTTACGTAATGTGACCAGCTGTCACGAATAGCCATATCAGGGGCCTACACTTTCTCTAGTCTTTTTAAAAATAAAATAAATTGTATTTATTTTAAAATTAAGAATAGCAGCTATTTCAAAATTTTAATATTTGTTTTCATTGTGTTTTAGAAGCTGGTGGGCTCTGATATCAGTATTTTGCAGCCCCTTTAAAGCATGTCGTGAGCTCCAGTTAATTGTAAGACCCAAATCAGCTGTTTATTTTATTCCTTCCAGGAAGAAATTACGGATTTCTTTACGTAGTTCTCTGTTGGCGAAGCTTATTTCCCAGGGCGTATCAACCTATTGGAAACGCTCTATAGGTGCAACCAAGCTTAAACGCCGCGCAGGGTAGCCATGCGGTGTAGGCGCCTTGCCACGGTTCACGCAATTCCCCGTCCGAGGTTCGAGTCGTCCCTCGGGCATGGGTGTGTATGTTGTCCTTGGCGTAAGTAAGTTTAAGGTAGATTAAGTAGTGTGTTAGTTTGGGACCGATAACCTCAGCAGTTTGGTCCCATAGGGACTTAGCACCACAACCACCACCATGGTTAAACCGTAATTTTACTTGTAGTATGTCCGCCCCGGTAGCTGAGTGGTCAGCGTGACAGACTAAGGGCCCGGGTTCGATTCCCGGCTGGGTCGGAGATTTTCTCTGCTCAGGGACTGGGTATTGTGTTGTCCTAATCATCATCATTTCATCCCCATCGACGCGCAGGTCGCCGAAGTGGCGTCAAATCGAAAGACCTGCACCAGGCGAACGGTCTACCCGACGGGAGGCCCTAGCCACACGAAATTTCCATTTTTACTTGTAGTATAATCCAGTCAGACACTTACCTTTTTGTTGTTAACAGCACTTAATAAGTTGCTCGGAGAGTATTTCGCGTTGCCGGCTTCTCGCCACTTGGGCCTGTCATACTAACGGCCGTGTGAACAGATCTCGATCACTTCCTAGCGCAGCTTGCTGTTTGTTTGCAGTCGCGCGTCCTCGCCGTCTATACTCAAACTGAGTATCTTACACTATGTGATCAAAAGTATCCGGACACCCCCAAAATCATACTTTTTTCGCATTAGGTGGACTGTGCTGCCACCTACTGCCGGGTACTCCATATCAGCGACCTCAGTAGTCATTAGACATGATGAGAGAGCAGAATGGGGCGCTCCGCTGAACTAACTGACTTCGAACGTGGCCAGGTGATTATGTGTCACTTGTGTCATACGTTTGTACACGAGATTTCCACACTCCTAAGCATCCCCAGGTCCACTGTTTCCGATGTGATAGTGAAGTGGAAACGTGAAGGGACATGTACAGCATAAAAGCGTACAGACCGACGTCGTCTGTTGACTGACAAGAGACCGCCGACAGTTGAAGAAGGTCGTAAGGTGTAACAGGCAGAGGTCTATCCAGACCGTCACACAGGAATTCTAAACTGCAAGTACTATTATAGTTAGGCGGGAGGTGAGAAAACTTGGATTTCATGGTCGAGCGGCTGCTCATAAGCCACACATCACATAGGTAAATGCCAAACGGCGCCGCACTTGTTGTAAGAACATTGGACGAATGAACAGGGCAAAAACGTTGTGTGGAGTCACGAATTACGGTATACAATGTGGCGATCCGATGGCAGGGCGAATGCCTGGTGAACGTCATCCGCCAGGGTGTGTAGTGCCAACAGTAAAATTTGGAGGCGGTGGTGTTATGGTGTGGTCGTGTTTTTGATGGAGGAGGGTTGTACCCTTGTTGTGTTGCGTGGCACTATCACAGCACAGGCCTACATTGATGTTTTAAGCGCCTTCTTGCTTCCCACAGTTGAAGAGCAATTCGGGGATGGCGACTGCATCTTTTAACACGACCAAGCACCTTTTCTTAATGCACGGCCTGTGGCGGAGAAGTTACACGACAATAGCGTCCCTGTAATGAACTGCCCTACGCAGATTCCTGACGTGAATCCTATAGAACGCTTTTTGGATGTTTTGGAACGCCGACTTCGTGCCAGGTCTCACCGACCGACATCAATAGCCCTCCTCAGCGCAGCACTCAGTGAAGAATGGGCTGGAAACCTTCCAGCACCTGATTGAACGTGACCCTGCGAGAGTGGATGCTGTCATCAAGGCTAAGAGTGGGCCATCACCACATTGAATTCCAGCATTACTGATGGAGCGCGCTACGAACTTATAAGTCATTTTCAGCTAGGTGTCCGGTTTCTTTTGATCACGTAGTGTATGCAGCTAGAATAGGACGGGGATTTGCAGATATTCCGGTACACCTTCTCGTGTTCTACAGTTGAAGTGTACGAATGTAATTTTCTAGTCCCCCACGGCCAGTATCAATTCAGATGAAATCCTTTTGAGTATTAGGACGCTTTATTACAAAATACTAAAACAACTGTAACTCCGAATTTTCGACTGTTTTTGAACAGGTCCTCGTCAGCGCGATGAAACTACTAGATTTACTACAAATGAAGGGCTTGTTTCAATAGTGGTATAAGTCCACTTTTGTTCGTTCTGAGATAGAGAGTCCTAAAGTTAAATGAGCACTGAAAAACCTGCAGTTGAGATACCAGAAATATTCAAGCGAATGACTTCTTGCTAGAGATGAACCTTCTTTCTGTTTCTTTGGACTATTAATGTCAGAAGCATTATAGACAGAAAAGTGGAGGTAATGGACTTGTACCACTATTGAAATAAGTCCTTCAGATGATATCAGGTCATCAAATATTTACACAGTTGTGAAAGCCAGCTAAGTGCACGATACGTTCTCGTTACGAGAACAGATATCCCATTAACTTAACTAGATAGAAGGAACGTAATAATACTCAATTACGCGAGCGTCCCAAGAAGGATCAAGAAATTCCCGGAACGCCTTTAGCTCGTTTCACAGAATCTAATTTCCGCATGGTCTTGCTGATGCAAGCGGCAGGGGGTGAACGAAATGGAAACGAAGGATGTTTCTGAAAACGAAAGGAGAAACCAGCTGGCTCAGAGCTGTGAAAAAGGTCTCCCTGAAGACAGCTGCTGCCTGTCGTGTAGTGCATGCTGCTCCTCGGTGGCGCAAGAGATTGATTGCTTTCCGGAAACCTCCCGCTTTCACCAGAAGTCCGCCGCCATAAACATCCGCAGGCGGCTACGTGTGCGCATATTTGCGGTTGTCGGTGAAGGATAATGCGACGGGAGAGGTGGGAGTTCGCTGTCTCGAGCCCACAGCGGCAGCTGACGTTCGCCCCGAAATATGCTGCCGCTATTGCTCTTCCGAGAAACCGCTGGGGGCGCATCTGCTGGTGTTTCCTGAGAATTCCACCTCAGACCACCTCTCTTTCTGCTCGCCGTCTGTCAAACCCTCTTTTATTCTTCATCTTCCTTGTCTTCTATTTCTTTACTGACTATTCTGTCATCGCAGGGCACCCTGGTTACAGACTATAGGCTCCTGCACGATTTTAATGTCTGTGGTTGGCTTGGCTGAAATGACCGACACTGGACGTTGGCATTGATTGGTGAGACGTATCGAAGTTTTACATCCATATCTACACTGGCGGGGAAAAAAAGAAATGTGGCAGGTAGTTAATCATTGTAGGAGTATGTGATGACAATTCTTAACGGTACTTTTTTTCTGTCGTTGAACTTATAAAAAGCCGCGATTTTTTTCACCAGACGCTGTACGCAGGCTGTTTAGGTTATTGTGTTGGTAACGTCTCGTTGCGCTCTGTATGAAAATCACTGACTGTGCTGTGTGCAGTCTGTGGCTGGTTTGCATTGTTGGAATCTGCTATTGTAGTGTTGGGCAGTAGCGCAGTTGGAGGTGAGCCGCCAGCAGTGGTGGATTTGGGGAGAGAGATGGCGGAGTTTTGAGAGCGGATGATCTGGACGTGTGTCCATCAGAGGCAGTAAATTTGTAAGACTGGATGTCATGAACTGATATATATATATATATATATATATATATATATATATATATAATGACTTTTGAACACTATTAAGGTAAATAAATTGTTTGATCTCTATCAAAATCTTTCATTTGCTAACTATGCCTATCAGTAGTTACTGCCTTCAGTAGCTAGAATCTTTTATTCAGGTGGCAGTATTGGCGCACGCTGTATTGCAGTAGTTTGAGTAACGAAGATTTTTGTGAGGTAAGTGATTCATGAAAGGTATAGGTTATTGTTAGTCAGGGCCATTCTTTTCTAGGGATTTTTGAAAGTCAGATTGCGTTGCGCTAAAAGATTGTGTGTCAGTTTAAGCACAGTTATTTATAATTTTTCTAAGGGGACGTTTCATTGCACGATTTTAATGTCTGTGGGTGGCTTGGCTGAAACGTCCTATACCGGACGTTGGCTGTGATTCGTGTCACGTATCGAAGTATTAAATCTACATCTACACTGGCGGGAAAAAAAAGAAATATGGCAGGTAATTAATCATTGTAGGAGAATGTGATGACATGACTTAATGGAGCTTTCTTTCTGTCGTTGCACCTAAAAAAAAGCGTAATTTTTTTCACCAGACGCGTTTGGCTTTATTGACGTAAAGTATCATCAGTGGTCTGTAATTAAGTAATTTAAATTTTGATTTTCTTTCAGATCGAAAAACAGTTCATTAAGAATAAGTTGATTTGTACTTACGGTGATTTCCGATTGATTTCTCGCTTTCATCGGGAAATGCTATCTGCTAGCACATCGTTGTGTTTCTGC
This sequence comes from Schistocerca americana, assembly GCF_021461395.2. Lineage (NCBI taxonomy): Eukaryota > Metazoa > Arthropoda > Insecta > Orthoptera > Acrididae > Schistocerca > Schistocerca americana. The sequence goes on along the minus strand of NC_060124.1, from coordinate 555,273,472 downwards.
GTTAAACACTGATAGTTTTGGTCTAATTTTTAGTTTTCCTGTAACACTATGCATTTCTTATGTTTTTCGCATCACACTTTTACGCACAACACTGTACTCTGCTTTTTTTTTTTTTTTTTGTTACTTTTAAGTATGTGTTGTGGTTTGTGTTTTGTAGTGTTGTCAACATAACCTTTCCACTACTTTGTCTTTCGCCTACAACTTTTTTTTTATTAGCTTATTGTATGTATGTGTATGTATGTAATCCTATTTATGTACTGTGTAAGAGTAGGGAAGGAATAGCGATGGAAGGATATTTTTCTTTTGTAGGGGAGGGAGAAATCATGATGAGTGGACGTAAGTGTATAGCAGTGTGATGGACTGTGAGGCGAAGGTGAGGAGCGAGAAGTGGAATGAAATTGTGATTTGTGGGCGAGGGGGGGGGGGGGGGGGGGGTTTGTGGGAGAGAAGGATGGAAATGGCTCCTTTCTTTTTCATGTATTTTCATCAGTTTTTTGTACAGGGTCTGTTTTCCAATATTTATTTGGTCATTGAGCAACTCTTTATTCTGTGTTAATGTTTTTTGTGTGTGCAAATTTTCTTGGAAAGGCAGGAGGTGTCTCTCTTTACTGATTTTTATGATATTCATATCTCTTTCACTATTGCGTAGTCTATGGTGTTCTTGTATTAGATGATCCGCAAAATTTGAATGATTTGTACCGTATTTAAATGCTCTGATGTGTTCTTTCTATCTTGTGTCGAATATCATGCGAGTCATTCCAATGTATATCTTCTCACAACTCTGCAACTGTGCTGATAGATACCAGATTGTTGGTATCTATCTGGTTTTGATTTCAGTTATGAGATGCACTTTTCTATGGAATTGTTTGTTTTGTAAGGAATGTTTATGCCTTGTTTTTTGAATGTGTTACCTATTTTATGTGAGAATTTACTGTCACAGTAAAGGGCGCCCAAACAGTCGTATCAGTATACAGTGTACCCCCTCCTACCCCCTCCCCCACCCACCCCTCCCCCCTCCGTCAGACGGCAAACGCAGGCGCGTATTTTCGCATGCAAACGATAGTAAAGGTGCCTGATGGTATCCTGCGGTAGATTGTCCCTATTACAGGTTACTTACAACTGTATTAGTTATTGGGCCCTCTTCCAGTTCCATCTGAGTATGGAGTGCGGTGAGCATGACAGTTTAAATGCCTCTTTGCGAGCTGCAATTAGTCGCGGTCCATACGGGAGTGATGCGTGGGCGAATACAATATTTTGTGTACTCCACAATCAAGTCTCGTTCCTAACAACTTTTGAATAGGCTTTTTCGGAATAGTTCATCTTCAATTGTCTGTCACATGAGGTTTTTCTGAATTTATGTGGCGCTCACCCGTGGATCAGATACACTACTGGCCATTAAAATTGCTACACCACGAAGATGACGTGCTACAGGCGCGAAATTTAACCAACAGGAAGAAGATGCTGTGATATGCAAATGAGTAGCTTTTCAGAGCATTCACACAAGGTTGGCGCCGGTGGTGACACCTACAACGTGCTGACATGAGGAAAGTTTCCAACCGATTTCTCATACACATTCAGCAGTTGACCAGCGTTGCCTGGTGAAACGTTGTTGTGATGCCTCGTGTAAGGAGGAGAAATGCGTACCATCACGTTTCCGACTTTGCTAAAGGTCAGATTGTAGCTTATCGCGATTGCGGTTCATCGTATCGCGACATTGCTGCTCGCGTTGATCGAGATCCAATGACTATTACCAGAATATGGAATCAGTGGGTTCAGGAGGGTAAAACGGAACGCCGTGCTGGATCCCAACGGCCTCGTGTCACTAGTAGTTGAGATGACAGGCATCTTATCCGCATGGCTGTAACGGATCGTGTAGCCACGTCTCGATCCCTGAGTCAACAGATGGGGACGTTTGGAAGACAATAACCATCTGCACGAACAGTTCTACGACGTTTGCAGCAGCATGGACTATCAGCTCGGAGACCATGGCTGCGGTTACCCTTGACGCTGCATCAAAGACAGGAGTGCCTGCGATGGTGTACTCCACGACGAACCTGGGTGCAGGAATGGCAAAACGTCAATTTTTTCGGATGAATTCGGGTTCTATTTACAGCAGCATGATGGTCGCATCTGTATTTGGAGACATCGCGGTGAACGCACATTGGAAGCGTGTATTCGTCATCGCCATACTGGCGTATCACCCGGAGTGATGGTATGGGCTGCCATTGGTTACACGTCTCGCCGTCACCTCTTGTTCGCATTGACGGCACTTTGAACAAAAAAATGGTTCAAATGGCTCTGAGCACTATGGGACTTAACATCTGTGGTCATCAGTCCCCTAGAACTTAGAACTACTTAAACCTAACTAACCTAAGGACATCACACACATCCATGCCCGAGGCAGGATTCTAACCTGCGACCATAGCGGCCACGCGGTTCCAGACTGAAGCGCCTTTAACCACACGGCCACACCGGCCGGCCACTTTGAACAGTGGACGCTACTTTTCAGATGTGTTATGACCCGTGGCTCTACCCTTCATTCGATCCCTGCGAAACCCTACATTTCAGCAAGATAATGCACGACCGCCAGTTCCAGGTGCTGTGCGGGTCTTTCTGGACACAGAAAATGTTCAACTGCTGTCCTAGCCAGCACATTTTCCAGATCTCTCACCAATTGAAAACGTCTGGTCAATGGTGGCCGAGCAACTGGCTCGTCACAATACGCCAGTCACTACTCTTGATGAACTGTGGTATCGTGTTGAAGCTGCATGGGCAGCTGTACCTGTACACGCCATCCAAGCTCTCTTTAACTCAAATCCCATGCGTATCAAGGCCGTTATTACGGCCAGAGGTGGTTGTCGTGGGTACTGATTTCTCAGAATCTATGGATCCAAATTGCGTGAAAATGTAATCACATGTCAGTTCTAGTATTATATATTTGTCCAATGAATACCCGTTTATCTTCTGCATTTCTTCTTGGTGTAGCAATTTTAATGGCCAGTAGTGTAAACCTGCAAACTTGGATGCAGCCCTTCTTTGTACTGTAGGTGGACAGAAATATGGAAACACCAAAAATGCAACACTTTACCATGCCTAACATGTTGTAGGAAAAGCGTTCGAGTTCAAAAGACCTTCCAGTCGTCTCGGAATGGATAAGCACAGGTCCCTTATGGTTTTCGTTGGAATCTTATACCATTGTTCCTGACAAACAGTGGCAGGTTCAGGTAACGGCGAAGGGCTTGGATAGCCTACTCTCTAAAGTACCCCACAGAGGCTCAATGACATTGATATTTGGTGATTGTGGGCGCCAGGAGAATGCGAAAATTCATCGTCGTGCCCACAAAACTAGTCCTCCAAAATGTGAGCTGTATTAACAGGGTCTCTGTCGTTTTGGAACACGGCATCACCATTGTAGAACAAACCTTGTACCATGGGATGGACCACATGAGCCAGAACTGTCACATAATCCTTAACAGTTACGTGACCTCGCAGAGTAACCATGGCGCCCGTGGAATACCACGGTATGGCTGCGCAAATAATCACCATACCCCAGCCATATTTCAAGCTCAGCACGTAAAGGGAGCCGGAGCGATCCATCTCCTACATGTTAACTTTAGCAAATAGAAGATATATTTTTTTCTAAAACCATTAAACACATTGCTCTGAAATTTGGACTACATGTTCAGTGAATATTTCTCTACAAATTTACAACGCCGTGTTAAGAAATATTTATTGGTTTGTGTTTTACAATTTTTTAAAACAAACGCTTATTTTTTTCTCTAAACTTTTTGCACTTTTTCTTCTATAGCTCTTGAGTTATACAATTTTTTTTACAATTTGTTATAAAAACGAAGGAAAAGAAGTAAACAATATTGTGCATAAATTTCATTGATATACTGTTAGCAGTTTTTGAGAAACTTTTCCTCAAAAATGAAAGTTTTAAAGTTATGGGAAATGGCTACCAAAGTTTTTTAATGCATTCCTGCCCCATATGATGGATTGTCAGCATCCTCTTCTTTTTCTAGTGTTAGTCTCCTTTTCACTGGTCTTTTGTTCCCTTTTGCTGCATGTTGTAGGCCTTTGTCTCTTCTTCTTGCACTTCTCAGTCTTTCTTCATCAATTAGGCGCGTTGTGGAAATGGTGTTGTGTCCTCGTTGGAAACCTAAACGTTTCAGCACATCACATTTGATATTTTTTCCTTCATTGTATGTTGCCACTGCATCAAACACTCCAAAATGCAATGTTTTTATCTGTAGAAACACTCTTTTGGGAATCCTAATCCAAATTAAATTATTTACACTTTCATTTAGATTTTGTGTTTTCCCATTTAAACACTTTTCCAATAAACTTGGCTGTGATAAATCTCTGAATATGGGCTTAATTACATCAATTACAGCGTTTGGCAAACTGTTTTTATGGGCAATTTCCTTTCCTGATTGGTACTTACACCATGAGTCATCACCTGTGGGGCACAGTGCATGTTGTGGGTGCTCATTTGTTGATGCACTACGAAAAGATAATGCTCATACTGCTCTCCTCATAAGCTCAATGCTTCATGTATTTTACGTAATTGCACACCCATAATACCTGTGCAATCTATCAATTTCTTCATCGCTCAATCTTCCTCTTCCTCCAAGGGTCTTACGTTATGTTTCAAAATATTAGAGAGCAAGGAAATGTTAATTACTTCATTCACATCATTACTGTCGCTTTCATAGTTTTCAAATTTTTCTTTGCTGTCACAAAGTTTCTTGCTGGAAGAAGTTCTATCACATTCATTTGGAGTAGTCGGTGAAGCAGTCTGAGCAGCATCTCCCTTCGAAACAACAAAAGATTTCTTCTTCCACTCATTGTGCCTTTTCTTAAACACTCGATTGTTGAAATGGGGCATATTGATAGCTACAAGCCAAATTCGTAAAACAGGTACGAGCAAAATTCGTCAAATACGCAAAATTGAACAGCTGAACAACACAAAGCAAACTCCACAAGTCAACACACACGGTATACCGTTTATGTTTACCGATATGAACAGTCACTTGTCACAGAGATAAAGCCATACAACGTTGGAAAACAAAAGACTGTCTAACTGCAGAGATACCCTGCTCGCAGCCAGCGACCGGCTCCGTCAGAGGTGACACACCAAGTCGCTACAACCGTTCACGTGGCACATCAACTTTGCAGTGATAAAAAAAACACACTTAGAATTCACTTAGAAGCGTGGAACTTGATTTGTTTTATTCAGAAAACTCCAAATAATTTTGTAATGAAAAAAACAACAAAAAACGTTAATTTTGTCATTTTCATCGTTCTGGCTCCTCTGTAAACTCAAACTAATTTGGCAATAGTGTATGTCATCCGACCAAACGAGCTACTTCAATTGCTCCATAATCCTACTTTTATGACTTCGGCACCACGTTTTCCTCTTACGGGCATAAATTCTATTCAATGGGCCTTTTAACAGTGCCTTACTTTCTCTGAGGATATCTGTATCATCATCAAATTACATCTCTGATAACCTTTCACCCTGAATTTCAATCTCACTACTGAATCTTTCTTTTATTTATGTCACTTGTTCTTCGACGGACAGACTGAACAGTGGGAGCGAAAGTCTACGTCGCTCTCTCACGCACGTTTTAATCCGTATACTTCGTTCATTGTCTATCCTTCTTATTTATCCCTTTGGTTCTAGCACATATTGTATATTAGCCGCCTCTTACTATAATTTACAGTTATTTTTCAGTAAATTTCGAACATCTTGCACCATTTAGCATTGTCGAACATTTTTACTACTTCGACAAATCCTATGAAAGTGTCTTCATTTTTCTCAATCCTTGCTTTCATTATGAAGTGCAATGCCCGAACTGCCTGTCTTGTGTCTTCAACATTCCTAAAGCCAAATTGATCGTCACCTAACAGGTCCTCTTTCTATTTTTCTGTTGGTTTGTGTATATGATCGCGCATACGTTTGTGAGTTTTGCTGTGGTGCTGTGTGAAATGCTTTCTGAAAGGCAAGAAATACTCCACTCACCTAATTACCTTGATCCAAAGCTGTCATGAGAGAAGTAATAGTAAGAAAGAACGTCGTAAGCGTATGCCCGTCAGTCGATGTGGAACAGTATTCTCACTTTTGACGGGAAAGAATCAGCTGCATTTCTGGAAACCCTATTTGACAAGAAGCTTTGTAGATGCGGTTTTCGGTTCAGAATGGTCCAAAGTGGTGGCATTCTCCATGCAACACCTCTGTCGCAAGCAGGGAGTTCAGGACTGCGAAATATGCACGACACTTGATTCACTTGAGTACATCAGTCTCCATAGGCTATTCATGAATTGAAAACTGGCGTACACCCACAACCACCATCATCTTCCTCGATTCTTGCCACAAAGAAATACTCTATTGATCAGCAACGTTACAGTCGAGAAAGTTAAACCCGGTACAAATTATCAGCATCACTTTTCTGCGAAAAGATAGAACCAAAGTATTCATTATAGTCGTCATAATCATTACCATCATTATTGTAATCGTCATCACCCATTTTAAATCCATTGATAGATAAATACCTCCTTTAGAGTTTTTCAAGCATTATTGTCTTTATTTATAAGTAACCATGTTGCTCTTGTTAGCTTCCTAAGTGGTCAACACAACTTCCATTATATTATCATCTCAAATTTTCATCTCAAAACCCAGTTCCTGCGTGCATCTACTGTTCATTAACTTGATTACATATTCCATCCACCTCAGTTTCATTTTGTATAAAGCCTTGCTTCGATCTCCATTACAGTCTGTTTCCTGGGGCATTTGTAAGTTTTCCTGTCTCTTTTAGAGATGTTTTCAGTGAACCTCTGGATCACTCAGGTACAGACGACGCTGTACTTATAAACTCTTGGAGAGGTTCTTTTGTAACAGAATTAGTGGCTTCGTTCTGGAACATATCCCAGCTGAGCAAGGAGGTTTCAGACCACAGAGAAGTTTCCGTGACCAGGTACTGGCGCTAACAACTGGCATAGAGGTTGGTTTCCAAAAAAGCTTGAAGACATCTGTCACGGCGGTAGACTAACAGCCGCATATAAAACACTCTGGAGAGAAGGGACGACATACAAATTACTAAAAACAATCCTGTGCCTAAGAACTGTAACTCTCATGAACACCATTGAAAAAATAGGTATTTCTGCCTTTACTTTGGATAAAATATGAACAAGAAGAGGAAATTAACTAATGGCCTACCACAGGGTTCCGTATTAGCCCCCTTATTATTCAACGTATATGTCTCTGATCTCCGCAATGTCAGCTCAACAATAGTCTGCTATGCGAATGGTATCGCTCTTGCTTGTAGAACCAAAGATTTCAGACAAGTGGAGACAATCATCACGGAATATCCAGCCGCTATGAGCTCTTCGTTTAGAAAGTGGCGTGGGACAACCCGATCAGCACCCATTTATTGGCTTCCTCTGCTGAGCAACATGTATCCACTCACAATACGTAGAAGTGTGGCCTTGCGTAGGGAATGACGCAAGCTACAGAACTTGGAATTACCCATACAGGGAAACATACCAAGTCTACAACGAAATGGTCCTAGCTGTTTTAATAGCTGCTATCTATCCCACACACAATTTTTTTCTGGTGAATTTTATAAAAGTAGAACCTATTTTTCTTTCTTTTTATTCCTGAGCCACTGCACTACTCTTCCTTTCATAGAATTCTGAATTTCTCACTATTTCTTAGTGTGAGTTAATTATAAATGTCATCATCATCAGTGTTCTGCCTAAAGGCAGGTTTTCACGTGGTAGTTCTCCAGGCTGTCCGGTCTTCTGCCATCCTCTTCATGTCTGCATAATTTCCTCTTCCCTTTATGTTGTCTATCATCTTGTATCTCCTTCTTCCTCTCAGTCTTCTCCCACAAACCAATCCTTCCAAAGCATCTACTAGCAAGCACTCCCTTCTCAATGAATGTCCCAACCAGTTCTTTTTCCTTTCTCTTACAACCTTCAGCAGACATCCTCTCTCACCAACCCTTTCCAATACTCTTTCATTACTCACTCTTTCCATCCAGCTTATTGTCTCCATTCTCCTCCACATCCAAATCTCAAATGCTTCTAACCTTTTTCCATCCTCTCGTCTCAGCGTCCATGTTTCTGCCCCATATAGTGCCACACTCCAGACAAAAAATTTGCCAAGCCTTTTCCTTAGTCCTTTATCTAATTTGCCACATAAGAGTCTCCTCTTTCTGTTGAATGCCTCCTTCGCTATGGCACTTCGAGTTTTCACCTCCTGGTGCCATCTCAAGTCTTCGTTATTGTGCTTCCGAGATATTTACAGGGTGTTTCAAAAATGACCGGTATATTTGAAACGGCAATAAAAACTAAACGAGCAGCGATAGAAATACACCGTTTGTTGCAATATGCTTGGGACAACAGTACATTTTCAGGCAGACAAACTTTCGAAATTACAGTAGTTACAATTTTCAACAACAGATGGCGCTGCGGTCTGGGAAACTCTATAGTACGATATTTTCCACATATCCACCATGCGTAGCAGTAATATGGCGTAGTCTCTGAATGAAATTACCCGAAACCTTTGACAACGTGTCTGGCAGAATGGCTTCACATGCAGATGAGATGTACTGCTTCAGCTGTTCAATTGTTTCTGGATTCTGGCGGTACACCTGGTCTTTCAAGTGTCCCCACAGAAAGAAGTCACAGGGGTTCATGTCTGGCGAATAGGGAGGCCAATCCACGCTGCCTCCTGTATGTTTCGTATAGCCCAAAGCAATCACACGATCATCGAAATATTCATTCAGGAAATTAAAGACGTCGGCCGTGCGATGTGGCCGGGCATCATCTTGCATAAACCACGAGGTGTTCGCAGTGTCGTCTAAGGCAGTTTGTACCGCCACAAATTCATGAAGAACGTCCAGACAGCGTGATGCAGTAATCGTTTCGGATCTGAAAAATGGGCCAATGTTTCCTTTGGAAGAAATGGCGGCCCAGACCAGTACTTCTTGAGGATGCAGGGACGATGGGACTGCAACATGGGGCTTTTCGGTTCCCCATATGCGCCAGTTCTGTTTATTGACGAAGCCATCCAGGTAAAAATAAGCTTCGTCAGTAAACCAAATGCTGACCACATGCATATCGCCGTCATCAATCCTGTGCACTATATCGTTAGCGAATGTCTCTCGTGCAGCAATGGTAGCGGCGCTGAGGGGTTGCCGCGTTTGAATTTTGTATGGATAGAGGTGTAAACTCTGGCGCATGAGACGATACGTGGACGTTGGCGTCATTTGGACCGCAGCTGCAACACGGCGAACGGAAACCCGAGGCCGCTGTTGGATCACCTGCTGCACTAGCTGCGCGTTGCCCTCTGTGGTTGCCGTACGCGGTCGCCCTACCTTTCCAGCACGTTCATCCGTCACGTTCCCAGTCCGTTGAAATTTTTCAAACAGATCCTTTATTGTATCGCTTTTCGGTCCTTTGGTTACATTAAACCTCCGTTGAAAACTTCGTCTTGTTGCAACAACACTGTGTTCTAGGCGGTGGAATTCCAACACCAGAAAAATCCTCTGTTCTAAGGAATAAACCATGTTGTCTACAGCACACTTGCACGTTGTGAACAGCACACGCTTACAGCAGAAAGACGACGTACAGAATGGCGCACCCACAGACTGCGTTGTCTTCTATATCTTTCACATCACTTGCAGCGCCATCTGTTGTTGAAAATTGTAACTACTGTAATTTCGAAAGTTTGTCCGCCTGAAAATGTACTGTTGTCCCAAGCATATTGCAACAAACGGTGTATTTCTATCGCTGCTCGTTTAGTTTTTATTGCCGTTTCAAATATACTGATCATTTTTGAAACACCCTGTAAATTCACTTACTTGCCTAATGGTAGATTGTCCTATTTTAATATTGGACAGTCTGCGTCTTGTACTGATGACCATACTCTGTTTTTGCTGTGATTATTTGCATCCCATATTCCACACAAGCTTCATTCAGATCTTTGAGCATGTTATTCACTGTGTAAGTAGACTGTTTAGGTTTTTTTATTGGTAACGCCACCTCTGTATAAAAATCACTGGCTGTGCAGTGTGCAGGTATCTAGTTTGCATTGTTGTCTGCCGTTGTAGTGTTGGGCAGCGGCAGCTGGATGTTAACAGCGCGTAGCGTTGCGCAGTTGGAGGTGAGCCGCCAGAAGTGGTGGATGTGGGGAGAGAGATGGCGGAGTTTGGTAATTTGTCATGAACTGCTGTATATATTATGACTATTAAGGTAAATACAGTGTTTGTTCTCTATTAAAATCTTTCATTTGCTAACTATGCCTATCAGTAGTTAGTGCCTTCAGTAGTTTGAATCTTTTATTTAGCTGGCAGTAGTGGCGCTCGCTATATTGCAGTAGTTCGAGTAACCAAGATTTTTGTGAGGTAAGTGATTTGTGAAACGTATAGGTTAATGTTAGTCAGGGCCATTCTTTTGTAGGGATTTTTGAAAGTCAGATTGCGTTGCGCTAAAAAAAAATATTGAGTGTCAGTTTAAGCACAGTCCTGTACAATTTTTCTAAGGGGACGTTTCATATGTCGACCCTTAGCCGAGGATACCTCACTGGAATCTTCAAATTTTTTTCTTGTAGTTTGTGCAATTAGTGCAGCCTTTGTCTATTGCTAGCGCGTAATTATAGAGAGAATTTCCTTTGTAGTTGTAGTTTTTCATTGTTGTACAGTAAAACAGTTGTGGCATGCATGTAGATTTGCAGCAAGTATTTCGCAGCTGCGCTTGCAATTAACTAGATATTATTTTCAGTGCTATGTTAATTTGTTCTCTTATTTTCGCTCTTCAAATCGTGTTTTTCTGTGTTATCGTGTGAAATATTGTGACAATAATGGCGTGTGAAAAACGTAACACTAGGCTACAAAGTAAACTGAGAAATAATAGTGACGACGAGCGTAGCTTATCAGCACCACTGTGTTATGAATTAACAGACATTCAAAGTAGTAATTTGGTAATAGTGCATAGGGAAATGGAGCGGGCGGCAAACAAGGGCGTAGACAGTGAAACAAATAGTGAACAGGGAAGCATTATCGATCGATCGGTCGACAACAGCTCGCCTTAGGAATCGGGAATGACAGAACACGATCTTGCAAATACTGCAGATTCAGGTTTTGGGTCCTCGCCGTTTTCTCAAATAAGTCAAGACACATTTTCTGCTTGTCAAAATGTCAATGTTGCAGGTGCAAATTCACTGCCGAAAAGCAGCGAGGAACATGTTTCGGACACCAGTGCATTGTTATTACAGTTAATGCAACAAATGGGACAAAAGCTACAAAAGTTAGACACAACACTTGAACAAAATCGGAAACAAATGGGACAAAATCTTCAAAAGTTAGACACAATGGAACAAAAGCTTCAAAAGTTAGACTCAGTGGAACATACGCTTGAACAAACACGTGAAGATTTAACTACTGAGTTACATAACATCGAATCAAAATGTCAAAAAGTCTGTAATGACGTAAAAACACAAATTTGTGAGCATTTCCAACGTATTTTTTCGCGGCATGAAAATGCATTACAGAATCACGAAGCACCCATAAAAGAACTGCAAACCATTGTTCGTGAAAATCACGACACCTTGCAAGCAAAAATTGACTCAGTTGCATCTACCGATTCGGTTACGCAATTTGCAAAAACTCAGGAAAATTTAAAGGACACAGTAAATACTCTGAAACTTGGTTCAGAAAAACACACTGAGGAAATAAGTACACTATCGGAGAAAGTAGCCGAACTTTCGGATCAGTTCACTAACTTATCTACAAAGGTAGATGATGATATGAATGACACAAGACCGGTAGTCTTTAATGACACAGAAGAGTGCGAACAAATTAGGAAATTCAAACAAAATCAGAATCAAATAAATACGCGACACCAAAGAGAAATCCGCGAAGTACAAATCAGCTGACACAGATAATACAAGAATTACGTATTTCAGAGGACACTCGCGCCCCAATACGGGAAGAGGGACATAGAAATACGGAAAAGCCGCAAAATAATAACACAGGGCATTTCGGAAGTTATGAAAGAAATTGGCAAGGTGCACCGAATTTTGAAATGGAACCGCCGAAACGACGTAACAATGACCGATATGCGACTCGCCGACATGATGACTTTGACTATAAGCTGTTCATTACTACACGTAAATTCAAAACATTTAAGAATTCTGGCAACGACATTCATCCACAAGCATGGCTCCATCAATTCTCTCATTGTTTTCCTCCCAACTGGTCGTTAGAACACAGATTAGAATTTATGTGTGGCTACTTAGAAAATGAACCAGCTGTAAGAATGCGATCGGTCATTCACGATTGTCACAGTGAAGGAGATTTTTATCATGCCTTCCTCTCAGCATATTGGTCTCAAGCTACACAAGACCGAGTAAAACATAGCATCATGATGATGAAACACTTTGAACAATCTGAATTTTCCAGTCTTGTCAAATACAAGGGCGGTTCAGAAAGTAACCTCCGATTGGTCACAGTGCGGGTTGTGGGGGGAGTAGCGACGCCATCTGTGCGTTCACGCACTTAACAGGTCAGGCGGCATCAAGCCGTGGTCGAGTGAACGTCGTACCTGCGCAAGTTTAGTTTTTGTGGCAGTTTGAAATGTGTGCTGCAATAGAAAACCCCGCCAAATGTGAAGTGCGTGCTGTCATAAGGTTTTTTACAGCCAAAGGATATTCTGCAGCAGCTATTCATCGTGAGCTTTGTGCCGTGTACGGACCAAGAGTTATGAGTGAGGGAGTTGTCCGTGAATGGGTACGTTTATTTAAAAGTGGACGAGAAAACGTACATGATGAAGAGAGGAGTGGTAGACCATCATTGGTGACTGACGAACTCGTTCAGACAGTTGATGCAAAAGTTCGTGAAAATCGACGTTTCTCAATGTCGGAGTTGTCTACTGGTTTTCCACAGATTTCTAAGACTCTCTTGTACGAGATAGTGACAGCAAGATTGGGTTACCGTAAGTTCTGTGCACGATGGGTGCCCAAAATTCTTACCGACCAACACAAAACTCAAAGAATGGCCTCTGCATTAGACTTTCTGTCACGTTATGAGGACGAAGGAGAACCATTGTTAAACAGAATCGTGACCGGTGACGAAACCTGGATTAAGTACGTGAACTCTGAGACAAAAGAACAATCAAAGATGTGGGCACATTCAAATTCGCCTACCAAACCAAGAAAAGCCTCGCAAGATTTTTCTGCCAGAAAACTGATGGCAACGGTGTTTTGGGATGCCAAAGGGGTGTTGTTGGTTGAATTCATGGAACGTGGTACGACCATTAATCAAGACGTGTACTGTGAAACAATAAAAAAGTTACGACGGGCTATACAGAACAAACGCCGTGGTATGCTGACTTCCGGTATCGTTTTTTTGCACGATAACGCCTGTCCTCACTCTGCTCGCAGAACAACGGACCTTCTTGAGTCCTTCAAGTGGGACGTTATCAACCATCCACCTTACAGCCCAGACCTGGCGCCAAGTGATTATCACCTCTTCATGCATTTGAAGAAATGGCTCGGGTCACAGCGGTTTGATGACGACGAAGAGCTCAAAGATGCGGTCACAGGCTGGCTCCAGGCACAAGCGGGTGATTTTTATGCAGAAGGAATTTCAAAGCTTGTGAAGAGATACGATAAGTGCCTCAATCGCTATGGAGACTATGTAGAAAAATAGTGCAAAGATGTAGTTGTAAGATGTATATATTAAAATATTTTTATTTAACTTGGTGTATTTTTTAAAATCAACCGGAGGTTACTTTCTGAACGGCCCTCGTATTTTGAAGACATGTTGCACAAGAATCAATACCTGTCAAACCCATACAGCCCCTCAGAACTCATCCGCATTTGCTTACTCAAATTGCCTGAACATTTAAGAAATATTTTTTTGGCAGGACTTTGCAAAGACGATATTGAAGCTTTTCAGGGACTCCTACAAGAATTAGAAATTGACACAGACAGTCGCCGGATGCGAAAACAGGAAAACAATCATTACAGGTCACATACGTCACAATTCCGTGACGACAGAAACAATAACTGGACACGACAAGGCCATTCTTACAACGCAAATCGTGACCAAAACAAACACCACCCATATGACAACCACTGGCAGAGTAATAATAGTTACAGAGAAAGATCGCATTTCCGTAGTAATGAATATGACAGAGATTACCTTAGAAACAGACAATATGGGAACCAAAACAATTATTATCAAGGGAGACAGAATAACTTCAGACGCAACAGTTCAGCGCGCAGGTACGATTCAGGAAGAAACTCTCCACCACATGACCGACAAGAAAGAAACTACAGGAACTACCGACATGACGACAGACGATATAATCATAACGATAGACGTGAATTTCATCAGAACTGGCGGGATTCTAACAGAGCTGGGCCCTCTCGGCAAGGCGAATTTGTAGAAGTTAGGTCTCCTAATCCCAATAACGACGCGCGCCAACAAAGCGACAGACAATGACTTGCACCGCAGGCAGCCACGTTCGCCGGCTGGCTGGGAGAAAAATAACATAGCCAACCTTGAGAAAAATTCCAGTATTCTTTACCGACGTATATGACATGATAATTCCGTTGAAGCACGAGCTTTGCATAGTGGGAAGAGTAAAGGCTTGCACCACATTTCACATGTAAAACCGTTTATTGAAAGATAATCTGCTTTTTAACTTTGTCTTTGCCATAAAACTCTTAACTTCACATTTCTGGTATGCATTGTCAGACTTAGACTCTGTCACCATGCAACAATGTTTGAAGTTAAATATCCAATCAAGAACCTAGGGAACATTTTTAAACAGAAATTACGAATGCATTGTTATTGTGAAGAGACGACCCAGTGTTATTGTGTGTGTGCATTCTTGCTTGTTAGTTGCATGATTATGTAACGACTATAAGGCTTACATACTTAGAACATTTACCAGTACTGCTAATGAGATTTTAATGCAACATTTTGGTTTACTTGAAAATACATTCTGGATTTAAAGTACTTTCAGTGAGATACCAGATGACACAGTGGTTAGTTTATGTGACAGCTACACGATTTTATCACGACGCTACTAATGAGTGACAATTTACAATGTCGCTTTTGCAGTGTTTCTGTTTTATATCTGGACAGTTTTTCTGCATTATTCTGGAAAGTAAAACATGTTTTAGTAATAACTTTTGTGCTATAGCCACAAGGAGACAGCCTTTTCTGTAGGACAACAATACGTTACAGCACATTACTTTTTTCATCATGGCAATAAGCGTAATAACTAAGATATCTATACGCAAAGCATTTCACTTTTGTTTATCATGAGGTAAGTACATTGACTTCTGCAGAACTTAGCTTTCGGAGGACAATAACTATGACACTTCCACAGAGATTATCTCACAACAAGACGCACAGTTTAGCGCTACAGTACACGTATTTGTGTGATTAATTTTATACTTAAAACATTTATTTATAAAGATATTTGAAGTACAATGATACAAAGGTTTTCCGTAATAATTTCATTCCATTGTTGTAATCTGTAACACCTGAGGGTATAATTATATTAATCCTCAGGGGGGTACACGCTTACTTTGTGTACAAGGAGCCCTAGCTAATATGGTATTTGCTTATACAACTTTACACATCGGTACCATATTTCTCTAACACATAAATTACACAGCTATCTGATTATTTAACAGAGAAACAAACATTTTTTTATTACATCAGTGACAGATGTTTACGCAATTACACAGTTGGATAACTTCACACTTATGAAACTGTATTTTGTCTGTACTTTGTAAACTGTTCATATTTTTTCGGAACCATTGTGATACTATGAGAGCTTTGAATGATGTATTTGGTATGGGATCATGATTTTTAAAGTATGTTTGAGGCAGATGACACTTTTGACATGAGCAGAGAATTTTTTTAGGTTTTTAAATTATTGGAGGAAGCTACGACGATTTTGAGAGTTGACTGAGGTGTTATGATGTTATTATTACGATGACTATGTGTATTATGCTGTTGTGGTATGTTTATGATCAGTAAGCTGATGCTATATGAGTAATTTGATTATGCTACATATTTATGATGATGAAATATTGAAGAATGTCGACAGATATGTATATGTGTAGTAAGGTAAGGAATAATGAGTAGTGGTTAGGGCACTGAGTTTTGAAAAAGGTTGTTGGAAACCAAGAATCGTACTTTAAGAGTTATGAAATGTGTGTATATGCGTGAATGTATTACAATGCCACTGAAAATTTTTTGGACGCTGTTATATTTATAGGATTTTGTTTCTACAGATTTGTAACCCAAATTCTTGACCTGTGAAATATTTTTATATGAGACTGTCGCTGTAGCGGAAACTGGTGTCGTAAATATTTCGGTAAGAAAGTTAAGTGACCACCTGCACCTAATGCGTCGTGGGCACCCAGCTAGGCGACAGTCGCCTTGAAAAAAGCCATTAGTGTGTGCCTTCCAGAGGCACAGGTGGAAAAAAAAAATAGGGAGGCCATTATTCTCGCTATTGACGTTCCTTTGTAGAAAGCATCGCAAAAACGACATGGTTGAACTTGAAAACATATGATTACACTGTGGAGCTCTTAATTTATGATTTACTGAAATGCCTAATGAAATGACGAGAAACATTTTTATGTCTATACAGCTGATTATGACTACTGTCTCTCTAGTTGAGAGATTTTTCTACTAACTTATGAAATGCCTAATGACTACTGAATGATGTTCTTATGCTTTACTTTGTACATAGTTGCTTATTTCATTTGATATCTAGTTTCTAGCTGCACTGCAGCATTGGTTAAAATAAAATTTTATAGATATACTAATATAAATATTTTCTGTCTACAGATCGAGTAAATAATATTTTTTTTTTTCAAAAAAATGAGGGAGCACAAAACGACATTTACCTTCACAGGAATTGCATTCATAATTTTCTTTTCAAGTACTTGGTAATTTCTTTTGTAGAATAAATTGTGATGAATCACTCTAGTATTAAGATGTGACATAGGTATTAGACATGGCCATTTTTAGTGTACTATTTTTTCTGCTTGAGCTTTGTCATGTTTGGGTATAAGTTATTTCATTTTCTGTTGTTGGTTGCCAGGCATAGTGCTACTGAATTTCAATTTGTGTTACTCTGCTAAACCAGATTTATTTTTCTTGTGTGCTGCGCATTGCCTCATATTAGTTGTAATGTTGAATTGCTTGGTAAATTAGATTTACTGTAGCTTGCTTTGCAAATTTCCATTTTTTTTCATTGCTGTTTGCATTAATTGTTTTGTGCTGCTGCATTGCCTCGTCCCTTAGTTTAGCATCTGCGCTCAGTATATTTAAGTTAGCTTAAGAGGGGTAGACTATATAAGAAACTGACTATGGAGAATAGGTAAAGAATGCGTTGCGAAGTTATATGAAAAAGATTTGGGCCAAAATGAGTATTGTACACTGAGAAATAATTATATTGAAAGAAATATGAATAGAATACAGAAAGCAGGTATAGATAGGACTTTTTGGGAATAATGATGAATGAAGGGAGATCTCCAAGAAGTAAAGAAAGTTTTGTTTGCAAAATACTGCAGTAAAACAAACCCTGTCCTTTCCTTTTGTATTATTATGCTATGTGTTTGTGTACCCTTGTGTATTTGTGTTTTTCCTGTCTTTATGTGTTTATCTGATAAGACTTAAGTTGTAGAATTTTTCTAGTACTAAGCTACATTCACTATGATGAGGAATACTGTTATCCTCAAATATAATTTGCATTTATAATATGTTATTATCTTTGTAAAGATGTTTAGACATTATTTATTCTGTTTCGTTTTAATGCTCATGTGTGAAGTTGATGTTTCAAAAGTCATTCTGATCTTTTATATATTTACTTATGTCATAATTCCTGTAACACTGATGTACATGTTTATTTCTATTCTTTTGTAAAGCCTGTACTACAAATGTTATCTGTATTGTTATGTTCTTTAATAATGTATTTTGTACCTTTGTAATTTTATTTTCATATTGTAAATTTATAATTGTATATACACCAGTTCTTCAAATTAAGTTACATTTCACTGCACACGTTTCTGTTGGTCATAGTATATGGACAATATGTGAGAAGTAGGGACTGTTAGTGTTTGCACGTGTGTTAAAAATTCAGCAAGGGACTGGATAACAGCATTGCTGGTTCTAAGGACATTTCAAAAAAAAAATTTTTGTGAGTGGACAAGTGGTGGTTTATGGACTTACTATATTCTCCGCAAGACTCTTCGATGGTGATTGTGCACCTGCACAGTCGCAACAGATGGCTGCTGGCCGTCTCTACATGGACTACAGTGGGTCTGCACCTTCGATGGCCCACCAATACCGTAATCTCTACAAGGACTACAGTGGGTCTACATCTTTGATGGCCCACCAATACCATTATTTCTACAAGAACTACAGTGGGTCTGCATCTTTGATGGCCCACCAATACCATAATCTCTACAAGGACTACAGTGGGTCTACTCTGTGATGACCTACCTACCAATATTCTTCCAAACTTCGACTGACTCTGCTGTGGGTTTGCTCTGTTGTGGCCCATTACTTGTCTGCATGTCAAGAGTCAGCACGGTCTTTGCGTTGGAAGGACAACACTACTTCTTCAAGACTGCATGGAAATCCACTACTTCTGTGTGCAATTTCTTTTACTAATGAGACTTTGTGAAAAAAACTGTAATTACTATTATGATGAATGATCAGGACTATCTTCGTGGACTGTGAGAAAATTTTAGCTTTTGACCAACATTGTATCAATAAGTGTGTGCATTTGATATCTTTGTTATTGTAATTACGAAAAATTTTATCAAATCATTATTGGCCACTGCCCAAAACAATTTGTAAAAATTTTTGTGGGGAGCATGGGGGCTATGTAAGTAGGCTGTTTAGGTTTTTTTATTGGTAACGCCACCTCTGTATAAAAATCACTGGCTGTGCTGTGTGCAGTCTGTGTCTAGTTTGCATTGTTGTCTGCCATTGTAGTGTTGGGCAGTGGCAGCTGGATGTTAACAGCGCGTAGCGTTGCGCGGTTGGAGGTTAGCCGCCAGAAGTTGTGGATGTGGGGAGAGAGATGGCGGAGTTTTGTAATTTGTCATGAACTGCTATATATATTATGACTATTAAGGTAAATACATTGTTTGTTCTCTATTAAAATCTTTCATTTGCTAACTATGCCTATCAGTAGTTAGTGCCTTCAGTAGTTTGAATCTTTTATTTAGCTGGCAGTAGTGGCGCTAGCCGTATTGCAGTAGTTCGAGTAACCAAGATTTTTGTGAGGTAAGTGATTTGTGAAACGTATAGGTTAATGTTAGTCAGGGCCATTCTTTTGTAGGGGTATTTGAAAGTCAGATTGCGTTGCGCTAAAAAAAAATATTGTGTATCAGTTTAAGCACAGTCGTGTATAGTTGTTATAAAAAGGGGATGTTTCAACTGTCCGCTCACTTTCTGCCATTAATACCATGTCATCAGCAAATCTTATGCATTATATTCTCTTTCCACCAATACATATTCCTCTTTTCCCATCTAAGCTTTTCGCAATAATCTCTTCAAGGTATACGTTAAACAACAGTGGGGAAAGGCAACAATCTTGTCTAACACCTCGTCCAATGCTGCTTCCTTCTGACATTTCATTTCCAATCCTTATCCTTACTTTCTGATGTAAATGTAGATTCTGTATCAGTCGTCTCTCTTTCCAAATAATATAATAGTGGCTGGGATCAGAACTACCATCCTGCACTTTGTATTAGGCAGCCAAACAGTGGCATTTATGTAACATCCTTGTGTGGTTCTCGCCAGTGCAAGAAAGTGGCTGACAGACTGTGAATGTGGCATTGTCAAATCAGTCCCAACACTCTGGCAGCGTACTGGGACTCAGTGGTCACGGTCTGACCCTCTAGTGGTAGCAGCAGTGCTGCACGTGACGTCGTGTGAGACATGACGGTGGTGCAGGGACAATGGCAGTGCAGTATATGTTTAAATAAAGACATGAATTTTTGTAACATATTCCTAATATATAGCTCATAGATCAAACGTAGCATAAATCAGCCCTTGGTTTCCAATTCCCTATGGTACGAGGGGTAGGGGAATTTATTCACACACTGATGACAGAGGCATGAAGTAATTGTTTAAACATGCTGACTGCGCTGTTTATAAACTTAAGTGAACTGTAATGTCAGGGAAAAGAATGATTTTTTTTTGCTTTCCTGACACAATACTCTTGAGCCTAGTTCTTACACACCGAGGAGCCAAAGAAACTGGTACACCTGCCTAATCTCGTGCAGGGCCCCATGAACACACAGAGGTGCCGCAAAACGACATGCATGGACTCAACTAATTTCTGAAGTAGTGCTGGAGGGAACTGACATCATGAATCCTGCAGGGCTGTCCAGAAGTCCGTAATAGTGACAGGGCTTGTAGATCTCTTCTGAACAGCATGTGCAGGGCATCCCAGATGTGCTCAATAATGGTTCATGTCTGGCGAGTTTGGTGGCCAGCGGAAGTGTTTAAACTCAGAAGAGTGTTCCTGCAGCCACTCTGTAGCAATTCTGGGCATGTGAGGCTTCGCATTGTCCTGCTGGAAGTCCCTCGGAATGCACAATGGGCGTGAATGGATGCTGGTGACCAGACAGGATGCTTACGTTCCTGTCATCTGTCAGAGTCGTATCTAGACGTATCAGGGTTCCCATATCACTCACACGTCCCGCAGCATTACAGAGCCTCAAGCAGTGGGAACAGTTTCCTGTTGACATGCAGGGTCCATGGATTCATAAGGTTGTTTCTATACGTGAACACAACCATCTGCTTGATAGAGTTTGAAATGAGACTCGTCAGACCAGGCAACATGTTCCAATCATCAACAGTCCAATGTCCGTGTTGACGGGCCCAGGCGAGGCCTAAAGCTTCGTGTCATACAGTCATCGAGGATAAACGAGTGGGCCTTCGGCTCTAAAAGCCCATATCGACGATGTTTCGTTGAATGGTTCGCATGCTGACACTTGTTGATGGCCCAGCACTGAAATCTACAGCAATGTGCAGAAGGTCGCACTGCTCTCACGATGAACCATTCTCTTTAGTCGTCGTTGGTCCCGTTCATGCAGGATCTTCTTCCGGCCGCTGCGACGTCGAAGATTTGATGTTTTACACGAGTCCTGATTTTCACGGTACACTCGTGAAATGGTCGTACGAAAAAATCCACAGCTCATCGCTAACTCGAGATGCTGTGTTCCATCCCTGTTGCGCCGACTATAGCAGCACGTTCAAACTCACTTAAGTCTTGATAATCTGCCACTTAATAAGCAGCATTAACTATTCTAACAATTGTATCAGACACTTGTTTTATATAGGTGTTGCCGACCGCAGCGCTGTATTCTGCCTGCTTAATACCCCTGTATTTGAATACGCATGCCTATACTAGTTTCTTTGTCCCTTCAGTATATTTAGCACACGTGAGCAGACAATCGTGCAGGCTGCACCAGTGATCTGGGAAATCTGACAACCATGCAGGCTGCACTGGTATCCTCAGGTCCACCACAATAGATTGTGACTTCACAGAGCCGGGGAAAACATGAAAAACCACGCAGGTTGGTACGCTATATTGGATTCTGAAGTCATAGGTCTGTGCCAGTGTCCCCTAGTCTGCATCTATGATTTTCAAACAACAGGACAAGGCATCCCATCCCCAATTTTTTGAATTTTCTATCAGTTTACACTGATGACAATTACCCTACTGCCACATTGGTGTCAGAGAGGTGAGGAAAACTCTCTAGCACATAGGGCTATTTTGAATGTCTTGCCAATTTTGAACTTCCCTTTACTGTAGAAATGCAGCAATTAGCCTATGTCAAGGATGTAGGGGGCGGGGAGACGGGAAAGGGAAGGGAAAAATGTGGCAACAACAAAAACTGCACCAAAACGGCTTAGCCTCACTACTTTAACTATGTTACCATTTTATGCACTCTTTCGTATTCCTACCCAAGGCTGGCACCAACAGTGGCAGTCTCTCAGTACCTCTCCAGCGACAGAATTACAGCATGTAATTGGGGGGGGGGGGGGGGGGGGGGGAAGCATGTAACACAGTGAACAGCACACCAGAGAGTGCAATAACTCCAGGTGGCACTATTCTGTATACACTAAGCTGTATTACGCACAACGTACTAAGAGTTCCAGATCACACTATTTGCTTGATTTCGTTGTGGTTATCTTGTCTCTAGTTGCGAAATGTGAAGTCTCGACGATTTCTGCTTCGTTCAAGGGTTCGATTTGTAGTTTCACTCTGCAGTTCAAATATATGTCAGTTTACAGTGTTGTTACTGATGAATAGGCATTGTTCTGTATGAAGTAGGAAGCATCCCGGCATTGATATAAGGTGAAGTCGAACTCAAACTCCGAAGTTTTAGAGGCCGTTCAGGGTTTTCTCAGAATTTTCGTATAATGTACCCATGATCTCTATTGGCTCGTTACTGAATGATTGCTATCCGTGTGATTTCCCACCCCTGCATATCTTTGTAACTGGACTCCATTGAAAGTAGCGACACAGCAGTGCGAATATCGATGAAGTGCACGGAGCGTTTTGTTTGGAAACAAACTTGTTGCATTCACGTTACTTGTCGTTGACAAGTCTACTCTTCGCCCACGGACCTGTATTTCAGTAGAGCACGGTTCTATTACGTTTTTATTTTCACGACAGCATTACTTGTAAGCTAACGTTGACACACAGCAGTATGGATAGGTTTGCTTATGGAGAGCTGGCCGTGAATAGGTTGAGTGAACACAATGACGGAACGGCATTCTGTCGCTATACTGACAGCGACGGCAACCATCTGCATCTATATCTACAGCTACTTCAACACACCTACTCCACAAGTCAGCGTATGGTGCGTGACAGAAAATATGTTGTACCACCAATAGATATTTCCCTTCCTGTTCCACTCGCAAAGAGAGCAGCGGTGTACCGTAGGTCTCCAGAAAAGCGTAGCTTTCCGAAGGATCCCCGTTTTCAAGAAGGGACGTCGAACAGATGTGCAGAACTATAGACCTATATCTCTAACGTCGATCAGTTGTAGAATTTTGGAACACGTATTATGTTCGAGTATAATGACTTTTCTGGAGACTAGAAATCTACTCTGTAGGAATCAGCATGGGTTTCGAAAAATACGATCGTGTGAAACACAGCTCGCGCTATTCGTCCACGAGACTCAGAGGGCCATAGACACAGGTTCCCAGGTAGATGCCGTGTTTCTTGACTTCCGCAAGGCGTTCGATACAGTTCCCCACAGTCGTTTAATGAACAAAGTAAGAGCATATGGGCTATCAGACCAATTGTGTGATTGGATTGAAGAGTTCCTAGATAACAGAACGCAGCATGTCATTCTCAATGGAGAGAAGTCTTCCGAAGTAAGAGTGATTTCAGGTGTGCCGCAGGGGAGTGTCATAGGACCGTTGCTATTCACAATATACATAAATGACCTTGTGGATGACATCGGAAGCTCACTGAGGCTTTTTGCGGATGATGCTGTGGTATATCGAGAGGTTGTAACTATGGAAAATTATACTGAAATACAGGAGGATCTGCAACGACGCATGGTGCAGGGAATAGCAATTGCATCTCAATGTAGACAAGTGTAAAGTGCTGCGAATACATAGAAAGAAAGATCCCTTATCATTTAGCTACAATATAGCAGGTCAGTAACTGGACGCAGTTAATTCCATAAATTATCTGGGAGTAGGCATTAGGAGTGATTTAAAATGGAATGATCAAATAAAGTTGATCGTCGGTAAAGCAGATGCCAGACTGAGATTCATTGGAAGAATCCTAAGGAAATGTAATCCGAAAACAAAGGAAGTAGGTTACAGTACACTTGTTCGCCCACTGCTTGAATATTGCTCACCGGTGTGGGATCCGCACCAGATAGGGTTGATGGAAGAGATAGAGAAGATCCAACGGAGAGCAACGCGCTTCGTTACGGGATCATTTAGTAATCGCGAAAGCGTTACGGAGATGATAGATAAACTCCAGTAGAAGACTCTGCAGGAGACACGCTCAGTAGCTCGGTACGGGGTTTTGTTGAAGTTTCGAGAACATACCTTCACCGAGGAGTCAAGTAGTATGTTGCTCCCTCCTACGTATATCTGGCGAAGAGACCATGAGGATAAAATCAGGAATATTAGAGCCCACACAGAGGCATACCTACAATCCTTCTTTCCACGAACAATACGAGACTGGAATAGGAGAACCGATAGAGGTACTCAAGGTACCCTCCGCCACACACCGTCAGGTGGCTTGCAGAGTATGGATGTAGATGTAGAAGGGTAAACCGGCTGTACTTATGTCTCCACACGAGCCCTAATTTTTCTTTGTCTTATGTTCGCAGTCCTTCGGCAAAATATACGTTGGTGGCAGTGGGATAGTTCTGGAATCAGCTTCAAATGCAGTTTTTCTAAATTTTCTCTACACCTTTCCTCGGAATGAACGTCACTTTCGCTCCAGAGATTCAACGTCGCAGTACTTTTGCAATTGTCTGGGTGTTGTTGCATCATCCTCTGTTTTCTGGTGTACGTTTTGACGACTGCTTCCGACAGGCTTCTTCCTTGTTCTGAAGGTATTCTCACAGAAGTAACGACAACTGAAAGAAGAAACCGAAAAATCCTACTTAAAATATTACCATGTAACGAGCCACCAGACAACACCTGTCCCTTAGAGTAAAATACACAAAATGTCCCTGAACAACTTCCGAAATTTCGTCGGTGAACTTCGGGTTGACCCTGTACATTTAGCCAGTGGGGACGGGCTATGTGGTGACAATATACGTTTAAATTTTCATAACGAAATTTTCGCTGTTCTCCACTTCAGAATGCTAAATGCCGAAACAGCAATGGGAAGCTTCATAAATAAATAATTCCAACAGTCGAAAGTGATAGAACTGTCTTTAAAAAGCTAATGCTATAAGTTGACCAAGAACATTTTATGAAATAAATCGGTCGCTAAACAATTAGTCGTTAATGGAAAGGTTTTCAAATAACTGCTACCCTTCATAAAATTTGTTGACTACTAAATTATTTATTGAACGACATGTTTCGAGGTGATACCTCATCATCAGACTATAGTGGCACTACAAAAACATTTAAACTAAGTGTAGACAGATATTGAAGTTTCTTAACGTGATAACTTTAGGAGACGATATTGTAAAGTAAGCAACCCGCAACCACTTGGATACAAGCAACTTTCTTTGGGAAGAACGGCTGCGCAGTATAACTTTTGTTATTTATCATTTGGATTTGCAGCTCCCTGTGTTTTTCCTGTTTGCAGTTAAAATTGTTACACGTAACAACTGCTGAGAAAAAAGGGCTTGTCACACAAAAACATAAATAAAAACGAATATAGGTAGGAGATATCGCGACTAACGTAATTACATTTAAAGCATAAAATGGTAGGTTAACTCCCAAAAAAATTTCTCATCAACATCGTTTGGTTGCAGATGACAAGCTATGTGTAAGAAATAATACGCAAGTGGTCCTGCAAAACCATGCAAACCGAATGCAATGGTATTAACTAAAAAAAAAATGTTGTTTGAACTAAATATTTCCGTAATTTTATAATCATTTAGTAAAAATAATTAACATTGCAGCTTAAGTAAAACAGAAACCCACTGATGATGGCACAGAGGTGCTGAAACATGTTTGGGAATTTGGAAAAAAACGGTGTTTTGCATAACTGGCAGACCTTACATCCAGCAATTACAGCATTTGTGTTTAAAAAATTGCATTTGATCGTCACCATTCGGGCATCCAATCATGTAAAACGTTCTTCGCAAGTCAGTGTACACCAAATACATGCCTCTAGAAATATCCTAGGTCTCTGATTACATCTGTTTCCTCGAAGGTTCCAAGAACTGTGTAGCCATTGTAGCTATAAACGCTGCCGACGTTCAGACGCCGTACCATAGTTCTTCCAGGGACTGATACGAATGAAGGAACAATCAAGAAGTTAAGCACGCAACCTTCCGTGACCACGTGAGTACTCGATAGCCGAGCATATTTATAACGAAAAACTGTTTCCGCAAGATGAGGCGGTTTTAAGAAACGGGTCGCGTTCCTAATGTGCTTTCGTGGCGTGACGGAGGGCAATGGTTCGGTTTCCGAGAACTCTACAACGGTCGCCGCTAGTATCGGGAAGCTTGCCTACGTCAGAGAGACATGGAAATAGAGGTTTCCTAAACTGTGAGGAGGGCAAAGGCTGTTCTTAGAAGAAGTAGATTGACACGAAAGTCGTATTTTCGTCCAACGTTACAACGCTGCGTTATTTCGTTCCTACAACTGAAAACTGTTGATCGGCACGTTTTTACTGTGTATTCGGATCTGTTGTACCATATCGTTTTCAAAATATTCCGCTGAACTACAGTTTTTAAGGGTGAAAACCACACAAATAGTAATTGTTCAATTAATATATATATTTTAATGTTTCACTCTTCAGAGTATTAGGGCGTCATCAATCGTTAGCTGGTAGTGCCCTAATAAACCGAAACGAGACAAAAGTGAATATTATTACAAACACTGCCATTTTTTCTTATTTTTTATGTGAATTTTTCTACTGTTCCATCTATCGAAATATGAATGTGAAACTAGTGTCCCTCGAAAAACCTAGGATGGGATATAGAGAACGCAAACTCACATTTAATGACACGTGTTTCACCCCCCGTCAGCGCGCCTGCATGCAAACTACGTATTAACCTCTTTTCTATTGCTGTGCCAGATATACTAACGACCAATGTGTCACTCATTGTCGCGTGAATAGTCCACAGCTCGTGGTCGTGCGGTAGCGTTCTCGCTTCACGCGCCCGGGTTCCCGGGTTCGATTCCCGGCGGGGTCAGGGATTTTCTCTGCCTCGTGATGACTGGGTGTTGTGTGATGTCCTTAGGTTAGTTAGGTTTAAGTAGTTCTAAGTTCTAGGGGACTGATGACCATAGATGTCGCGTGAATAACTGCAGAATGACACACATTCGGGGCACTGCTCGACCAACAACCAACATGCGAGGCTGCATATGGAAATTACGGGCATTACGAAGTTAGGCGACGCGAGCTTGTAGAGGCATATGGCGAAACTGGATCCATACGCACTGGTCTGCACCCAGTACTATTTGTTGTCCACACATCTATGGAGCCAGATATATTACACATTTATGATACTTATCGAAGTACATGAGGAAAGGAAAAGTAGCCGGCCAAAGTGGACGAGCTTTAGTCTGAAACCGCGCGACCGCTGCGGTCGCACGTTCGAATCCTGCCTCGGGCATGGATGTGTGTGATGTCCTTAGGTTAGTTAGGTTTAAGTAGTTCTAGGTTCTAGGGGACTGATGACCTCCGCTGTTAAATCCCATAGTGCTCAGAGCTATTTGAACCATTTGAAGGAAAAATAATAAACGTGCCTTAGGCGATACAGAATTAAATAGCGAAATATGAGCTATTTATAAATTATTAACTGTTTTATCTACGAAAATGGTGGCTGAAGATCACGGCTTAAATCACTATGCGAAGTAGAGCAGCTTAATACATAACTTAGAAACCTTCCCACTTCGACTTAATTAATCAGACTGTGCTCCAGTGTTCCTAACAGGTCGGAGTAAGACGTCGATTCCTAACTACTTCAACCCAATCAAAACCGAATAGCTGGTAGTGTGCTGCTACAACGTGATCAAAAGTATCCGGACACCTGGCTGAAAATGACTTACAAGTTCGTGGCGCCCTCCGTCGGTAATGCTGCAATTCAGTATGGTGTTGGCCCATCCTTAGCCTTGATGACAGCTTCCATTCTCGCAGGCATACGTTCAATCAGGTGCTGGAAGGTTTCTTGCGAAATGGCAGCCCATTCGCCACCGACACCTGCACTGGCGAGAGGTATCGATGTCGGTCGGTGAGGCCTGGCACGAAGTCGGTGTTACAAAACATTCCAAAGGTTTTCTATAGGATTCAGGTCAGGACTCTGTGCAGGGCAGTCCATTACAGGGATGTTATTGTCGTGTAACCATTCCGCCACTGGTCATGAATTATGAACAGGTGCTCGATCGTCTTGACAGATGGAATCGCCATTCCCGAATTGGTCTTTAACAGTGGGAAGTAAGAAGGTGCTTAAACCTTTAATGTAGGCCTGTTCTGTGATGATGCCACGGAAAACAACAAGGGGTGCAAGCTCCCTCCACGAAAAATACGGCCACGCCGTAACAACACCACCACCGAATTTTACTGTTGGCGCTACACACGCTGGCAGATGATGTTCACCGGGCATTTGCCGTACCCACACCCTGCCATCGCATCGTCACATTGTGTACCGTGATTCGTCACTTCACACAACGGTTTCCCACTGTTCAATCGTCCAATGTTTACGCTCCTTACACCAAGAGAGGCGTCGTTTGGCATTTACCGGCGTAATGTGTGGCTTATGAGCAGCAGCTCGACCATGAAATCCAAGTTTTCTCACCTCCCGCCCAAGTGTTATAGTACTTGCAGTGGATCCTGATACACTTTGGAATTCCTGTGTGATGCTCTGGATTGATGTCTGCCTATTACACATTACAACCCTCTTGAACTGTCGGCGGTTTCTGTGAGTCAGCAGAGGACGGCCTTCACGCTTTGTGTTGTATGTGTCTCTTCACGTTTCCACTTCACTATCACATCCGAAACAGTGGACCTAGGGATGTTTAGGAGCGTGGAAATCTCACGTATGGACGTATGACGCAAGTGACACCCAATCATCTGCCCACATTCGAAGTCCGTGAGATCCGCGTAGCGCCCCCTTCTGCTCTCTCACGCTGTCTAATGACTGCTAAGGTCGCTGTTATGGAGTACCTGGCAGCAGGTGGAGTGCAATGCACCTAATATGAAAAAAGTATGTTTTTGGAGGTGTCCGGATACTTTTGATCACACAGTGTATGTATTTTTATTTACGTGAAATACTAGTTAATCGCAGAATAACAAAGTCACCTGTCCTACAAGCGGACAACGTGCATGTTAACCAGTACCAGCCTGTTATACTGACATTGATGACGCCAGTCACTACACGTATGCAAACAAAATTTGTTACTAGCAGATCGTAAAATTTGATACGATAGCCACCAGAGTCGTAAACTGAGAAACATTTAACATGCTAATAAAAAGAATATTGAATAAATCGGTAACTGCAGTATGCTACCGATTAATAATGTGGTTTCGTGATAGTGCCACACGTCCTCTTGAACATACTTTTTTCATTAGGAAAATGTTAACGTCAAGTGATTGAGATTCTTGTGCTTTCAGATAAGAAACATAAAGCCATCTCAACGGTGGAACACTACAGCCGAGACAGCGACAGACATAATTAAAATAAGAACAAAATTAATCAGTGTCATTAAATTCAAGAAGAAAATAACGAAATTTCCCTGATTGTGCTCTTTTCAACAGCAAAGGAAAGTGGTGTACCTTTGTGGACTTCTCAACCGCCTCTAGCCAGTTCTGTAATGTTGTTGTTGCCATCTCTTCAGTCCAGAGACTGGTTTGATGCAGCTCTCCATGCTAATCTATCCTGTGCAAGCTTCTTCATCTCCAAGTACCTACTGCAACCTATATCCTTCTGAATCTGCTTAGTATATTCATCTCTTGGTCTCCCTCTATGATTTTTACCCTCCACGCTGCCTCCAATGCTAAACTGGTGATCCCTTGATGCTTCAGAACATGTCCTACCAACCGATCCGTTCTTCTAGTCAAATGGTGCCACAAATTCCTCATCTCCCCAATTCAATTCAGTATCTCTGCATTAGTTACGTGATCTACCCATCTAATCTTCAGCATTCTTCTGTAGCACTACATTTCGAAAGCCTCTAGTCTCTTCTTGTCTAAACTATTTACCGTCCATGTTGCACTTCCATACAAATACTTCGAGAAAGGACTTCCTGACACTTAAATCTATACTCAATGTTAACAAACTTCTCTTCTTCAGAAATGCTTCCCTTGCCATTGCCAGTCTACATTTTATATCCTCTCTATCACAATCATCCACAACCATGAGTTATTTTGCTCCCCAAATAGCAAAACTCATCTACTACTTTGTCTCATTTCCGAATCTGATTCCCTCAGCATCACTTGATTTAATTCGACAACATTTCATTATCCTCGTTTTGCTTTTGTTGATGTTCATCTCATATCCTTTCAAGACATTGTCCATTCCGTTCAACTGCTCTTCCAGGTCCTTTGTTGTCTCTGACAGAATTACAATGTTATCGGAAAACCTCAAAGTCTTTATTTCTTCTCCATGGATTTTAAATCCTACTCCAAATTTTTCTTTTCTTTCCTTTACTGCTTGCTTAATATATAGACTGAATAACATCGGGGATAGACTACAACCCTGTCTCCCTCCCTTCCCAACCACAGCTTCCCTTTCATGCCCTTAGACTCTTATAACTGCCATCTGGTTTCTGTACAAATTGTAAATAATCATTCGCTCCCTGTATTTCACCCCTGCCACTTTCAGAATGTGAAAAGCTTATTCCAAGTCTTCAAATGCCAGAAGCGTAGGTATGCCTTTCTTTAATCTATCTTCTAAAGTAAGTCGTAGGGTCAGTATTGCCTCACGTGTGCCAACATTTCTACGGAATCAAAACCGATATTCCCCGAGGACGGCTTCTGCCAGTTTTTCCATTCGTCTGTAAAGAATTCGTTTTAGTATTTTGCAGCCATGACTTATTAAACTGATAGTTCGGTAATTTTCATGTTTGTAAACACCTACTTTCTTTGGGATTGGAATTATTGTATTCTTCTTGAAGTCTGAGGGAATTTCGCCTGTCTCATACATCTTGCTAACCAGATGGTAGAGTTTTTTCAGGGCTGGGTCTCCCAAGGCTATCAGTAGTTCTAATGGTATGTTGTTTACTCCCGGGGCGTTGTCTCTACTTAAGTCTTTCAGTGCTTTGTCAAACTCTTCACGCAGTATCATATCTCCCACTTCATCTACGTCCTCTTCCATCTCCATAATATTGCCCTCTAGTACATCGCTGTTCTCAAGAACATCGCCGTTGTATAGACCCTCTATGTACTCCTTACACCTTTCTGCTTTCCCTTCTTTGCTTAGTACTGGTTTTCCATCTGAGCTCTTGATATTCATACATGTGGTTCTCTTTTCTCCAAAGCTCTCTTTAATTTTCCCGTCGGCAGTATCTGTCTTACCCCTAGGGATATATGCCTCTACATCCTTACATTTATCCTCTAACCATCCCTGCTTACCAATTTTGCACTTCCTGTCTTCTGTTACCCACGGATTTCTACTAGCCCTCGTTTTTATTCCTACTTTATCCTCTGCTGCCTTCACTATGTCATCTCTCAAAGCTACCCATTCTTCTTCTACTGTATTTCTTTCCCCCGTACTTGTCAATCGTTCCCTAATGCTCTCTCTGAAACTCTCTACAACCTTTGGTTCTTTCAGTTTATCCAGTTATTATTCCCACCCTTTTGGAATTTCTTCAGTTTTAATCTGCAGTTCTTAACCAATGGATTGTGGTCAGAGTCCACATCTGCCCCTGGAAATGTCTTACACTTTAATACCTGGTTACTAAATCTCTGTCTTACCATTATATAATCTATCTGAAACCTTCCAGTGTCTCCAGGCCCCTTCCACGCACACAACCTTCTTTCATAATTCTTAAAGCATATGTTAGCTAGGATTAAGTTATGCTCTGTGCAAAATTCCATCAGGCGGCTTCCTCTTTCATTCGTAACCCCTATTCCATATTCACCTACTTCTCTTCCTTTTTCTACTATTGCATTGGTTCAAATGGCTCTGAGCACTATGGGACTCAACTTCTCAGGTCATTAGTCCCCTAGAACTTAGAACTAGTTAAACCTAACTAACGTAAGGACACCACAAACATCCATGCCCGAGGCAGGATTCGAACCTGCGACCGTAGCGGTCTTGCGGTTCCAGACTGCAGCGCCTTTAAC
This sequence comes from Schistocerca americana, assembly GCF_021461395.2. Lineage (NCBI taxonomy): Eukaryota > Metazoa > Arthropoda > Insecta > Orthoptera > Acrididae > Schistocerca > Schistocerca americana. Next base: position 555,241,450 of record NC_060124.1, on the reverse strand, counting down.
CGCACGGCCACTTCGGCCGGCACTATCGCATTCCAGACCCCCTTGACTATTAAATTTTCGTCTCCCTTCACTATCTGAATAATTTCTTCAATCTCTTCGTCATCTGTGGAGCTAGTTGGCAGATTTATTTGTATTAACATGGTAGGCGTGGGCTTAGTGTCCATCTTGGCTACAATAATGCGTTCACTATGCTGTTCGTAGTAGCTTACCCGCGCTCCTATTTTTTATTCATTATTAAACCTAATACTGAATTACCCCTATTTCATTTTATATTTATAACTCTGTATTCACCTGACCAGAAGTCTTGTTCCTCCTGCCACCGATCTTCACTAATTCCCGCTACATCTAACTTTTATCTATCAATTTCCATTTTTAAATTTTCTAAGCTACCTACCCGATTAACGGATCTCACATTCCAAGCTCCGATCCGCAGAACGCCAGTTTTGTTTCTCCTGATAACGACGTCCTCCTGAGTAGTCCCCGCCCGGAGATCCGAATGGGGGACTATTTTACCTCCGGAATATTTTACCCAAGAAGACTCCATCATCATTTAACCATATAGCAAAGCTGCATGCCCTCGGGAAAAATTGCGGCTGTAGTTTCCCCTTGCTTTCTGCCGTTCGCAGTACCAGCACAGCAAGGCCGTTTTGGTTAGTGTTACAAGGCGAGATCAGTCAGTCATCCAGACTTCTGCCACTGCAACTACTGAAAAGGTTGCTGCCCCTCTTCAGGAACCACACGTTTGTCTGGCCTCTCAACAGATACCCCTCCGTTGTGGTTGCACCTACGGTACGGCTATCTGTAACGCTGAGGCACGCAATCCTCCCCACCAATGGCAAGGTCCATGGTTCATGGGAGGGGGGAAAGAGCTCTGTAATACAAATTTAATAGTTCCCGCAGTCTTTTTCTAAGGTTACAAAAATAACTCTGGAAAATTAAGGGTGCTTTCAAATATGAAAATCTCTTCCAGGATACAAAATGATCATGTACCTAGGAGAAAGATACTTCATCGAAATTTAAAAGCGTTGAATTGAGAACATCCTGTTAGCGCGGTGTTTAGTTGCCTACCTCTTACATTATTACTTTACTGTCCGCGTGCTTAGCTAAGTGTTGCTGGCACGGTTGCTCAGCGTGTTCTGTGAGAGGGCTGGTGGCCCTCTGTAATAAAAAAAACTGAGTAAAGGAATCAATGATCAACTTGAACGGATGTCCTGTGATGTCCGGGTTCGATTCCCGGCCGGGTTGGAGATTTTCTCCCCTCGTGTACTGGGTGTTGTGTTGTCCCCTTCATCATTTCGTCCTCATGACCGACACGCTAGTCGCCCAATGTGGCGTCGAATGAAACAAGACTTGCATTCGGCGGCCGAACTTCGCCGGATGGGGCCTCCTGGCCAACGATGCCACAGGCCCATCACATTTTTTTATTACTTTACTACACTCCAATAATAGGTAAATGAAATCAAATTAAGCAAACGCGTTATCAAAAGCCAGGTACAATTTGACTTTTTTTTTAATTTACCCTGTTAAGACCCAACAGAAATTTGCATTTAGAACAGGTAAAATCATTGAGATATTAACGGAACTCCAATAATTTGCAGATATCTCTTGTTCCATAGTAGAAAACATTATTTTTCAAGATCCAAAAAGATGCACTACCGACGATGTATGACTTTACCGTCCACACGTTATAAAACAAGTTTTAAAAACATATAGAATTTATGTCTTGTGAATAAAACCGCCTTTTCTTGCTGCAACTTAATTTACTTTTCTCAGGCGCATATCGCCTTTTTTTACTCTAATATAAAATTGTGCTTGTGTTTCGGAAATGAAGTGGCAGTGCAACCTCCAGACCAGATGAGAGGAAACGCAGATGCCAACAAACTGTAAGTAACTACTTATTTACATAAAAAAGGTGACGTGAACTGTTTCATAATTTAAAAATAATAAAACTGTGTCGTTCTAGATTCCACTGAAAATACCTTAGAGTAAGAAAAAGGTGAAACACGTCTGGGAAAAATAAATTCAGTTGCAGGAAGCAAGGGTGATTTTATTTACAAAACAAATATTTCTGTACTTGATGCGGAGGGTGGCCACGCAAACAGACTTGTCATATAGAATTTTAGTTGTCTATTCCAATTACGGTTAACATATTATACAGCGCTTAAACGTGTAGCACTCGAAATACTTACAGATGTTGCACAAAACGCATTCAAATGTCCAACAAACTACATAAACTGATGGTAACAGCTTATGGCCAGACTCTAGTGCATATTCCTTCATGCAATTCTAAAATCACTCACTAGAGTGAAGTACCAACCAAGAAACATCATGTGTTCGTAGCAACGCTATTCTCTGCGCACAACAGTTTCTCCTACTTGCAAAATTTAATTTCAAAATTTGTGTTTCTGTCGTTATTATTACCGTTCTTATTCAAGTTCTGACTCATAAGTTAATTGCTTCGAAACAGTCTGAACTTCCACAGCGAGAAAAAAATTGCCGTTACGTCCTGAGAATATACACTACTGGCCATTTAAATTGTTACATCACGAAGATGACGTGCTACAGACACGAAATTTAACCAATAGGAAGAAGATGCTGTGATATGCAAATGATTAGCTTCTCAGAGCATTCACGCAAGTTTGGCGCCGGTGGCGACACCTACAATCTGCTGACATTAGGAAAGTTTCCAACCGATTTCTCATATACAAAGAGCAGTTGACCGGCGTTGCCTGGTGAAACGTTGTTGTGATGCCTCGTGTAAGGAGGAGAAATGCGTACCATCACGTTTCCGACTTTCAGAAAGGTCGGGTTGTAGCCTCTCGCGATTGCGGTTTATCGTATCGAGAAAGTGCTGTTCGCGTTGGTCGAGATCCGATGACAGTTAGCAGAATATGGAATCGGTTGGTTCAGGAGGATAATACGAAACCCCGTGCTGGATCCCAACGGCCTCGTATCACTAGCAGTCGAGATGACAGGCATCTTATTCGCATGGCTGTAACGATCGTGCAGCCACGTCTCGAACCCTGAGTCAACAGATGGGGACGTTTGCATACTGGCGTATCACCCGGCGTGGTGGTATGGGGTGCCATTGGATACACGTCTCGGTCACCTCTTGTACGCATTGACGGCACTTCGAACAGTGGACGTTACATTTCATATGTGTTACGACCCGTGCCTCTACCCTTCATTAGATCCCTGCGAACCCCAAAATTTCAGCAGGATAATGAACGACCGCATGTTGCAGGTCCTGTACGGGCGTTTCTGGATACAGAAAATGTTGGACTGCTGCCCTGGCCAGCACATTCTCCAGATCTCTCACCAATTGAAAGCGTCTGGTCAATGGTGGACGAGCAACTGGCTCGTCACAATACGCCAGTCACTACTCTTGATGAAGTGGTATCATGTTGAAGCTGCATGGGCAGCTGTACCTGTACACGCCATTCAAGGTCCAGTCGTATCAAGGCCGTTATTACCGCCAGAGGTGGTTGTTCTAGGTACTGATTTCTCAGGATCTATGCACCCAAATTGCGTGAAAATGTAATCACATGTCAGATCTAGTATAATATATTTGTCCAATGAATACCCGTTTATAATCTGCATTTCTTCTTGGTGTAGCAATTTTAATGGCAGTATCGTAAATGAGCATTAGTTATCATTTAAATCGTCAATTATATCATGACACCCAGAGCAACTGGATTAGGGTCCTGTTCCAGGTTATAGTGTATTGAGATGATGCATACCAGTATCTACATTACATTCTATATTATGTTATTCGTCCATATAACTCAAAACACAGACTACCTCGTCACACAGCTAATAAGACCGCAGTGGTTTAACCGTAGAACTTCAACACTGCAGACGTGAAGTAGTCACTCAGCGGCCTTCTTGTTCCATCCATCGACATGATGGCTCGCTTCGCGACGTTAGCGTTTCGTGGCGTTTAGTTCCTACGGGAAAAAAATTCTGAAGTCATCGGTCCCTAGGCTTACACACTGCTCAGACTAACTTACGCTGAGGACAACACACACACACACACCCATGCCCGAGGGAAGACTCGAACCTCGGACGGGACCGCGCGAACCGTGGCGAGGCGCCTCTCACTACGCGGCTGCTAGCGTTTCTGGTACTTGGTTTCGCAAAGTGACTGCTCGGCAGCAGGCTTCCGCTAAACATCTCGGAGTTTCATTATCAGTAGTTAGTATATTACGGCCCTTTTATGTTGCTGCACTCCAACGCACCTGAGCCAGAGACTCATATGTTGCCCCTCTCGCGCAGTTCCACAGCTGCTCGCCATTGTGGCAGCTATTAGACTCCCCCAAAGAGTCTCACTACAAACACTCTGTTTTACTCTGTCCCTGAGACATTTATCTTCCTTTGGTTTACTCTCAATCTACACTCCTGGAAATGGAAAAAAGAACACATTGACACCAGTGTGTCAGACCCACCATACTTGCTCCGAACACTGCGAGAGGGCTGTACAAGCAATGATCACACGCACGGCACAGCGGACACACCAGGAACCGCGGTGTTGGCCGTCGAATGGCGCTAGCTGCGCAGCATTTGTGCACCGCCGCCGTCAGTGTCAGCCAGTTTGCCGTGGCATACGGAGCTCCATCGCAGTCTTTAACACTGGTAGCATGCCGCGACAGCGTGGACGTGAACCGTATGTGCAGTTGACGGACTTTGAGCGAGGGCGTATAGTGGGCATGCGGGAGGCCGGGTGGGCGTACTGCCGAATTGCTCAACACGTGGGGCGTGAGGTCTCCAGATTAAAGGCAATCTAAAAATTTTCATTGTCTACCCATTGCCTCTAGATGCACAGGCACGTACACTGTGTAATCAAAAGTATCCGGACACCTCCAAAAAGATATGTTTTTCATTTTACATGCATTGCGCTGCCACCTACTGCCAGGTTCTCCTTATCAGCTACCTCAGCAGTCATTAGACATCGTGAGAGAGCAGAATGGGGAGTGGATCGAATGGTTCAAATGGCTCTAAGCACTATGGGACTTAACATCTGAGGTCATCAGTTCCCTAGACTTAGAACTACTTAAACCTAACTAGCCTAAGGACATCACACACATCCATGCCCGAGGCAGGATTCGAACCTGCGACCGTAGCAGCAGCGCGGTTCCGGACTGAAACGCCTAGAACCGCTCGGCCACAGCGGCCGGCTCAAACGTGGTCAGGTGATACGGTGTCACTTGTGTCATATTTCTGTACGCAAGATTTCCACATTCCTAAACATCTCTAGGTCCATTGCTTCCGATGTGATAATGAAGTGGAAACATGAAGGGACACGTACAGCGCAAAAGCGTACAGGCCAACCTCATTTCTTGACTGACAGAGACTGCCGACAGTTGAAGAGGGTCGTAAAGTGTAACCAAAGCATCACACAGGAATTCCAAACTGCATCAGGATCCACTGCAAGTACTATGGCAGTTGGGCGGGAGGTGAGAGAACGTGGATTTCATGGTCGGGCGGCTGCTTATAACCCACACATCACGCCGGTAAAAACCAAACGACGCCTCGCTTGGCGTAAGGAGCGAAAACATTGAACGATTAAACACTGGAAAAACATTGTGTGGAGTGACGAATCACGGTACACAATGTGGCGATCCGACGGAAGGGTGTGAGTATGGCGAATGTTCGGTGAACGTCATCTGCGAGGGTATGTAGTGCCAAAAGCAATATTCGGAGGAGGTGGTGTTATGGTGCGGTAGTTTTTTAATGGAGGAGGCTTGCACCCCTTGTTGTTTTGTGTGGCAACATCACAGTATAGGCCTACATTGATGTTTTAAGCACCTTGTTGCTTCCCACTGTTGAAGAGCAATTCGGGGATTACGATTGCAACTTTCAACACGATCGAGCACCTGTTCATAATGCACGGTCTGTGGAGGAGTGGCTACACGGAAATAACGTCCCTGTAATGGACTTGCCTGCACAGAATCATGACCTGAATCGTACAGAACACCTTTGGGATGTTTTGGAACGTCGAATTCGTGTCAGGCCTCACCGACCGACATCGATACGTCCATCGATACGTCTCCTCAGTGCATCACGGCGTGAAGAATGGGTTGCCATTCCCCAAGAAAACTTCCACCATCTAATTGAGCGTAAGCCTGCGAGAGTGGAAGCTGTCATCAAGGCTAACGATGGGCCAACACCATACTGAATTCCAGCATTACCGACGGAGGGCGCCACGAACTTGTAAGTCATTTTCAGCCAGGTGACCACATAGTGTACCTCACCACTAGATCCCCAGATCGGACAAAAGAATAACTGCAACATAGGCACTCTGTTCGAAAGTGCATAGCCTTGCACATCTCTGAAATTAAAGTTTGTGGCTTGGGAGCATTCAGTAAGGTGCTGTTCTACCACTTGCATTGTATACTCCCTGTCATGCCGTCCACGAGATGACGAGAGTATCGCTCCTGAAGGACACACCCATTGCCAAAATGATGCCTGTGAGGCTGGAGAGTAAGTTTCCAGGATTTGGTTCCGATACAGCACATCTCTCTGATTAGCATCGATGCCGATGAGCAGGATCTGATAGTGGCCCAAAATTTGACTGACCCACCCTGCTGTAATCACGCGACTTCACGGTATGAGACGTGTATTGGTGGTACCTGGAGGCAGTGGTCATCGGTTGGTGTTGTTGCCCACAGTCACTGCGACTCCTACTGCATGGTAGATCTCCCACATTTCTTTTTTTTTCCGCGGTAGTGGCTGAATGCTCGAATGACATCCCTGTAGTGAATGGTGATTTGGCATGCAACTTCCCACACCGACATCCTTCCGTGCTATAAAATAACAGTGCACACATGGTCTAAGCTTGTAGTGATCGCGGAAAGGTACACAAACCAGGTCAGAACACTGTTGAAGAACCTACGAAAAATGCATGCCAAATTCAAAAGAACGCAAAATACCCAGGATTGTAAAAGTTGTACTGAAGCTCAAAATTTAGTGTGGACTTCTGTTCGAGATGCTTTTAACAATCTCCACAATGAAACTTTGTCTTGGAATCCGGCAGAAAATCCAAATAAGTTATGGTTGTACGTGAAGTAAACCAGCAGCAATACATAATTAGTACCTTCACAGAGCGGTAATGTTATAGATGAGAGTGTCACAAAAGTAGAGTTACTAAATACGGATATCAGAAATTTCTTCACCAAAGATGACGAAATAAATAGTACAGATTTTGAATTAGGACTAGCTGCCATCATGAGTAACTTAGAAGTAGATGTTGTTACATGACAGATTATTCCAACACTGTCTCATAACCTGTTTAGTACTGCAGTATGCAGATCCAGTGAGTAAATCAAATCAAAGTACTAATAATGCGTGAAAACTGCAGCAGTAATAATAAATTCTCGTCTTTGCAGTTCTCTTGTAATTTTAGTGTGGAGAGGGAGTCTTCTAGAGTGCTGCAACCTGAGCGTTTTAGCTGCCTGTCAAATGGCAAGAGTCACTAAGATAACTACACGGGTCATAAAAATGTTTCCGCTGAAAGCCAAAGCATCAGCCAGGTACATACAGAGAAGATCACTCTGCTCGCCAAACACAGCAGGGGAGACAAGCAGGGGTGTCCCAGCCTGTTATAAAATTTCATTGTGTGCGAAGTGCAGATAATGCTTTTTAGCAAAGATCTGAAGGTCAAGAGAGAAGATGAAGCTGCTAGCGTAAGGCCCAGAAGGACGCCAGCTGTAAATGTTGTTCAAAATTCTGTAAAAAAAATCGCCGATTGGTTATAGCAATTGTTTTGGTAGTGGGGGAGAGTTCCCGCCCATGTTTATATACGTATCTTCTCAATGGTCATAACCAGATATCTGTTGCATAGTGGGGGACATTTTTGCCTTCTGCCGTACTACATGGAAGAAATCTACTGCATTGGTTAACCAAAATCTAAAAAAAACTATGAAAGCCACGACACTGGTGCAAAATTATTTTGCACATTTTATGTCTGCGTTTGGCAGGGAATAATGAGCTGCTTCCTGTCAGGACCTAAGACATTCTTCACTCTTTCCGGACGCCAGCTGTAACGGTCGTGATCCGCCATGTTAAGCCAGTTACGTACTAGGCAGATGTCTTGTGTAAAAAAGCTGATTTAACCCACAGTGTCAACGCAGTAGCTGTGTTCTGTGAGATATGGTATTTCAGGTTCAGGTGAGAGTGAAGATATTCAGTAAACAAAGCGTATACAATTCCTGTGACAATCCCGTCTTCTATATACCCTATAAAACAATAAGAAAACGACACACCGTCAAGAAGTTATGCAAATAGGCCCCAAACTGTTGTAAGGTTGATGCATTAAGTTGTTCTGAAAGTGGTGCTGATATTCAAGATAATAAAAGCGGGTTAAAAGCTGTGAGCAATAAGGGGGAAGTTAACCTTGCATTACTAAGCAACTGTTTCACCAGGTATCAAGTCAAGCTTACCAAATTGCCAACAAGACTAACATTAATTATAATCTTTTAATAGTCATCTTACGACAACCGGTGATAAATGTATAGAAAGTGAATTTAAATAAAAAGAGATAAATCAGTTTATATTTGGACATTTATTTTAACATTGATCATTGTTCCGTTAAAATTTCAGCACAATATACTTCATTCACAACTAAACTGGTGCCTTATTTAGGATTGTGAAAATGTGAGATTGTAATCTTACAGAACACATCAAATATGGAGCCAAGATTGGGAGACTGCATACAACACTGCATTCATAAAATAACACATGAAGAACGTTGAAACATATGCGAGAGGAAATTAACCACAACCAACCGATTCAATTTTCACCCGAAGAATTTACGGTCGTAGCACAATCCTGTCCATCATGAAATTACCACACACTGGTGTACTAAATTCATACTAATTGTCTGTAAGATCTTCTCGAAAAGAATAGCTGAGGTCTACTTTGATGATTACACCACATGCTTCACGTGGTCAACTTGGTTTACACAAAGAGTGTAACTTCGCAATAATTTTGATATTTAAAATAAATTATATCGAAACGCAATTTACAAAAGAAACATCTCGAACTGGTTACTATCGTCATATTATTAACCTGATGGGTCAAACAATTATATAAGCACGTGGTACTGGTATCACAAAGTACACCCCACGTGAGTTGAACATAAAGAAAAGTTGCTATATTGAAAAATATTGTCAAGACGAGACGTTATAATCTCACGCACATTCGCATTTAAGATTGATGATCTTAGTTAGAGTTACTGATCAACACGTGGTTCCACTTTACTCACAAAGTAGTGACAAAGCAACTACCGGAATATATTCTGAACTTCACACTCGCATTACACTGCGCTGCAATTTAAGATAACATTAGATATTTTAGAGCTAAACCTGAAATAAAGGTGATTAAATTTTCAGTTAGGCTGAACTTAAGAAATCCATTGTCCTACAGACTTAGCAGACACGCGCTTAGCCGGAGATCTTACCACTTCAGACGCTCGCCACGGACAGACTGCCGTGGTCCCTTCCTGAGGGGTGCCTCACAAATACAAACGGAAGTGACCAGAGAGGCAGCTTCCTATACCAACATGACAAGGGACGGACAGGACCATACTAAGAATAGAAACCTCTCTGCTTCTAGAAAGCGTAGCTACCTGTTCCGACGTTGGTCCTACTGTTCTCTAGCAGACAGGCTTGTCTGCTACCATCAAGCATGCAACTACAAATACATTTGCTCATTCACCCTCTCACACAGAAGGGAAGGGGGATGACAGTATCTTATCATATACAGTATATAAAAGAAAGTGGTTGTAGGTTCCGTATGAGACTGTGTGACATGAATTACATATAAACTGTGTTTTAAAGTGTAGTAGTGTGACAGCTCGTTCTTGTTTATGTGTAAAAGTAACACGTTTCACTGCTCAGTCTCCTCCCAGATAGTCAGAAACACCACAGTAAATTTAGAAGAGGAATTTATGGCGTAAATGACAACAGATTTCAGAAATTAACATCAAAGGAATCCAACAGAGACCTTTCATAACCCCAACACTCCGGGAAAAGACTGTGCAGGGAATTTTCTGGCCATGCTAGGACATTCCCAAGCAGGCTTCTCACACCCAACTTAAACCAAAAATGTAAAGAATAGGCAAAAGGTCACCAGCTACTTGCTAAAACACAATAATTTCAACACAACTTTATAATCTACCAATTTCAAAGAGAAAAAAAAAACAAGCTGTGACACCTATTTAAAAGATATTGTAGACCTAATTCGGTCAGCAAGTAAAAATAATGGTTCCTGTGTCATTAATATGAAAACAGTTTCTGGTTGTTACTCTTATGGAGTTCACCAGTATGTGCTCATTGCAAGAGCCAACTGATCACAGGAAAATTTATGACTGTTTATTAACAAGTAAAACTTATGAAAATAGCAAAGGTGCCACAGCAATTAAAAAAAAACATGAAAATAACCTCAGTATTATAAAGCAGAACATTACAATGCACAATCCGCAAAAGCAAAAAAAAAATGATAAGAGAAAAAAATATGTTTTACAAAGTGGTTCTCGCAAAAAAATTCTATATCTTATAAAACTAATAATTTGTAGAACTAAAAAAACTTTGTGGCACTAATTTAATCACTCTATTTAGTTAGTTAGCAAACCATGATCACTGTGTCATTATACTGAAACTACAATTAATTATGTGATTGTTACCCTTATGGGGTTCCTCACTATAAATATGCCCCATGCAAAAGCTAATCGATCACACTCCAATGAGAATGAATAGCTATCTGACTGATAAACGAAGCAATGCTACAGGAATGAATTTACGAAACAAAATATCACAAATCTAATACATCACACAAGAACAAACATTGACCAATACAACAGCTCTGAAAGTACAATAGTCAACGTCTAAAAAAAACACCAATAAATAAAACACCTGCAAAATACAACAGTCAGTCTAATAAAAAAAACACCAATAAATCGAACCCCTGCAAAATACACGATCAAAGTTTCTCAGAAAGAACTCACGTACATGCATCGGATGAAAAACCGTATAATCACTGATCACTGACACACTCAGTAATGCCACTGTTCCGTGGCACAATATAAGGGGAGAGGGGGGGGGGGGGCGGTTCGTCGCCGCAGCTGTCAGTAGGGATTTTTGTCCATCTGTTGCGTGCAATCCTGCCGTCTCTGCCCTCTCATGAAGTTTCTCTTGGTGGCCTGTGTCACGTACATCTCGATTTGGTTCCATGTTTGTGTTGTGAAATTCGCGCGGTATCCTCGTTTGACACGCCAGGTTGATATTCGTGGGCAAGGATGACACTTAATGGCTCTTCTTTGTGCCACCCTTAGCGACCAGAGAACATCGATCCATGATTTACTGTCGCTTGACAGTGGGCATCTGTCAGGAAATGTTGATAGTCGTCGTTGACGCCTGCAAGTTTCTCTGGACAGTACCTGTCAAACGGCTCCACGCCCCTTTATCCCCTGTCTTCCCTCGTTTCACCGCGGTCGTCTCGTCACGGTCGCGTGCGTGTGGTGCGTTGCCAGCAGATGGATTTCCGCGCGGTGGACCGCTCGGCCATATCAGGTCATCGCCTCCACGAAGGGTCGCACTGGTGCGGCCGGCCATTAGCTCCGAGCGCAAGGGAAAGTGTTTGTCCTGTACCCTTCTTTTGTTGTGACCGCGCTCCCGAAGTGGCCCAGTTGACAGTTTGTCCTGCTGGGAAACCGCCGGTTTACAACTAGTCCGGCTGCTCCCGCTGTCTCATAAGAGTTTAGCCGGTTCGCTTTCACGTTCTCAACTGCATTCACAGAAATTGTTCATCATAGATCCATATTTCTGTTCCATTCTCCATTTGCTGGAAAACTGCTCGTATTTGACTACCACAATAATATTTCAGGGCCACGTAAATTACACAACACACAATTCTTCTTTCACCTTGAAGGGAATCAATATACTGACGAAATCCACAGACAGCACCTTACATACTCAGCTATAAAGAACAAAAAGGACATATATCATCAATATTAACGTATTAGCGCATATTGGGAAGCCATTGGTTAAACAATCGTACACTCCTGGAAATGGAAAAAAGAACACATTGACACTGGTGTATCAGACTCACCATACTTGCTCCGGACACTGCGAGAGGGCTGTACAAGCAATGATCACACGCACGGCACAGCGGACACACCAGGAACCGCGGTGTTGGCCGTCGAATGGCGCTAGCTGCGCAGCATTTGTGCACCGCCGCCGTCAGTGTCAGCCAGTTTGCCGTGGCATACGGAGCTCCATCGCAGTCTTTAACACTGGTAGCATGCCGCGACAGCGTGGACGTGAACCGTATGTGCAGTTGACGGACTTTGAGCGAGGGCGTATAGTGGGCATGTGGGAGGCCGGGTGGGCATACTGCCGAATTGCTCAACACGTGGGGCGTGAGGTCTCCACAGTACATCGATGTTGTCGCCAGTGGTCGGCGGAAGGTGCACGTGCCCGTCGACCTGGGACCGGACCCCAGCGACGCACGGATGCACGCCAAGACCGTAGGATCCTACGCAGTGCCGTAGGGGACCGCACAGCCACTTCCCAGCAAATTAGGGACACTGTTGCTCCTGGGGTATCGGCGAGGACCATTCGCAACCGTCTCCATGAAGCTGGGCTACGGTCCTGCACACCGTTAGGCCGTCTTCCGCTCACGCCCCAACATCGTGCAGCCCGCCTCCAGTGGTGTCGCGACAGGCGTGAATGGAGGGACGAATGGAGACGTGTCGTCTTCAGCGATGAGAGTCGCTTCCGCCTTGGTGCCAATGATGGTCGTATGCGTGTTTGGCGCCGTGCAGGTGAGCGCGACAATCAGGACTGCATACGACCGAGGCACACAGGGCCAACACCCGGCATCATGGTGTGGGGAGCGGTCTCCTACACTGGCCGTACACCACTGGTGATCGTCGAGGGGACACTGAATAGTGCACGGTACATCCAAACCGTCATCGAACCCATCGTTCTACCATTCCTAGACCGGCAAGGGAACTTGCTGTTCCAACAGGACAATGCACGTCCGCATGTATGCCATGCCACCCAACGTGCTCTAGAAGGTGTAAGTCAACTACCCTGGCCAGCAAGATCTCCGGATCTGCCCCCATTGAGCATGTTTGGGACTGGATGAAGCGTCGTCTCACGCGGTCTGCACGTCCAGCACGAACGCTGGTCCAACTGAGGCGCCAGGTGGAAATGGCATGGCAAGCCGTTCCACAGGACTACATCCAGCATCTCTACGATCGTCTCCATGGGAGAATAGCAGCCTGCATTGCTGCGAAAGGTGGATATACACTGTACTAGTGCCGACATTGTGCATGCTCTGTTGCCTGTGTCTATGTGCCTGTGCTTCTGTCAGTGTGATCATGTGATGTATCTGACCCCAGGAATGTGTCAATAAAGTTTCCCCTTCCTGGGACAATGAATTCACGGTGTTCTTATTTCAATTTCCAGGAGTGTATTATCGCACCCTGTTTTCAAGATTCCAAACTTACTCATTCCTTTTTCAGAGTTCTCCTATCTTAAAATATTCATACAGCACGCATACTACAGTAAGAGATCCTCATTTATACTGACAGATATAGAATAGTAATAGATAGATAGTAGCACTGAAAGCAGAAAATCAGAAACAAGGCTACTAACAGCTGGGGACCTGGGTTTGCCAGACCCATAATACCCACCGATCGGATATTCCCCTGAGTTTTGCATTAATTCAACACAGATCTTGCTTCTCTCAGGAGCGACAAAGAAACCTTTTATCTTCACATTTGAACCAACCTAAATCCTAATTGCACAAGGAAAGAAAAAAACTAAAGACATCACTTTAATCAATCACATAGAAACATCTTTATCATTATTTTTACCAACATATTATTCAAAATGCATACGTCACAAATTTAAACTAATCAATTCTTTCTCCTCACCGTCCTCTCTACTTCTCACTGTCCTTTCTACTCATTTGCCATGTCGCTCATTTGTTCCGATTGGGCGCCTTCTGCGCTGATCGTTTGTCATTGCCGGTTTTGTTCATTTCCATTTGCTGGATTATGTCTAGGGTTAGCCGGCCGAATTTCAACATCATGTGGTGCTCCGTCTACAATCCTATTCCCACCGTGTTCACCGTAGTATCGATTCTGGTTGCCGTACCTGTTGCGTTCACGATCTTGTCCACATCCTCGATCATTTCCGTTGTTCCACCTGTGTTCACGACTGTTACCCCAGTTTCTATACGGCCAGTCCCGATTATTGTTCCGTTCGCGTCGCGACGACCAGTCACGCCGTTGATTAGTACTACGGCCACGACTGCGATCGCGCTGCTGTGCACCGTAATAACGTTGTTCCTGATTAGGCGGGCATTCTCCTGTGTTGTATTCCAACTCTTGGAGAAGTGTCTTAAACGTTTCCACGTCCTCTTTGCATCATCCCGCAAGAATGACGTGGCGCAAGTGCATCGGCAATTTGGTGATGCATATCCTAATTAGTTCCGCAGGCCCGTATGGGTCGTATAGAAATTGATTTACCTGCAGCATGTGGTCGAATAGGCGTGCTGGGCTGCCGAAACCAGACTGGTTCAATCAAATTTGGCAGCATAATTATGCCATGTTTGACCCTATCTTGTGCCGCTTCCGACCAATAAGCGGAGAGAAAGGCTTGTCGAAACTCCCGAGTGGAGTTGCAGTGACGCGCTGCCGACCTCATGCGAATCGCCGGTTCGCCTTCCAAATAGCCACACATATATTCTATCTTATGTGAACTTGCCCAGTCGGGGGGAAGACAGAACTCAAACTGCTCGAGCCATGCTCGTGGATGTATTCCTTTTTGCGAATTTCGAAATATCTCAAACTTTCTCATCGTAAGGAAATGTTTGAAATCAAATCCCCGCATTTCCTCCTGGCGAGGCCCTTGAATGTTTCTATTTTTCTCATGTCTGCCTCTCAAAATACATTCTTCCCTGTCGTCAAAATCTCCCTCGTGGCCGGAGTCCCTCTCTGCACTGTGCGTACGGCTATTTTTAGTGCTATTGGCGAGTTCGGAATCACACCCCATGCGGCTTTCCAGATGCGCCACGCGTTCTTGTAATTCGCCTGTTACAGCTTTGTCCCACCTGTTCACTTCGAACTGTCCCTTCTGAAATCTATGAAGCGAACGCACTTCTTCAGTCTCTACGACCGCTACCGGTGTAGTATTGTTATCGCTCTCCGTCACCTTCATCGTGCCTACGATGTCCGCTAATGCCGCAATCTTATCATGTATTTGTCTGTTGTCCTCCGCCCCAGTCTGCTTCAATTGTTCTACTTGCTGTTCGAGCGCGTGAATCACTTGATTGTTGTCCGCTACTGTGTTGCTAAGGGACACTGGACAATGCGTTTCCGCCTCCTGGACACTCGAGAGTACCTACTGGTGTTCTCTTTGGCATTCTTCTCTCAGCGCTTGGAAATTCCTAAGTAGCTGTTCTTCACTCTCTTTCGATTGCGCATCGCGACTCCGTTTGCCCTGTTCTAAGGCTTGCAGACGGTCATCGATTTGTTCAAATGTATGGCCTAATTCTTTCATAATATCACTTATTATTTCACTTGCCACATTTTTAACTCTTTGTGAGATATCATCGGACACTCTCTGCATCGACTTGTCGACTTTATTTGTCTGCTGGATTAGTTTTTCGTCTATTTGTTCGCCTAGCTCGCGGATAGATTTTTCAGATGATTCTTTTTGTTATCGGAACGATTTCTCTGATTTCTGCGTCATTTGTTCGCCTAGCTCCCGGATCGATTTTTCAAATTTTTGCGTCATTTGTTCGCCTAGCTCACGCATCGATTTTTTAGATTTCTCTGTCATTTGTTCGCCTAGCTCTCGAATCGATTTTTCAGATGATTCTTTTTGTTCTCGGAACGATTTTTCTGATTTCTCTGCGTTTTCTTTATTTTGTTGCAATAAAGCTTTCATGAGTTCTGCCACATCAATTTGGTTAGTAGGAGGCAAATTAATTTCTGGCTCTGGCGTAAGCCCATTCGTCCTGTTTTGCATTTCGTCTGAAGTATTCCCCATTGCATTTTCGGAACCGACCGACGCGTTAATATTCGAAATCAAATTATCCCCATGGTCCATGTTGCTTAAGTTGTTGGACCGCCTACTTTTAGCTTGGTTACGTGTCTGCATTAGTTCAATTTATACCCGGTACGCAACACACTAATCACAATAAATATATCCCCCAAAAATTACGACAGTCACACGAAAGGTACCCAACCTAGTATGCACTTTTTCACACGCAAAACAAATTTATATCTTTGATGGAAGTCAGTGCAATTTACAAGCGAGAAAAAAAACACATACATATAAAACACACAAATATAGAAAACAAAACAAAACAAACAACACAACGCCGCTCAACAACGCCATGAATCTTTTGAAAGTCTGCTCAGAAACAATGCAGAAGTTGTTTGAGCGCTGCAGGGAAAAAAAATTAAGATTATACAACGCTCGCAATCTAACGTTTCAGAGATTCCAGAGTCTAGCGGAATCACAGAACAGGGTCGTCATGTGTAATGTTGTTGCTTTAATTTTATTCTGCAAGCGGTGCCGATAGCCAATAAAAGCGGGTTAAAAGCTTTGAGCTGTCTAGGGAAGTTAACCTTGCATTACTGTGCAACTGTTTCACCAGGTATCCAGTCTAGCTTACCAAATTCCCAACCAGACTAGCATTAATTATAATCTTTTAATAGTCATACAACAACTGGTGACATGTATATAAAAAAGAGAATTTAAATAAAAAGAAATAAATCAGTTTATATTTGGACATTTATTTTAACATTGATCATTGAAATTTCAGCATATTAAACTCGATTCATAACTAAGCTGGTGCCTTATTTAGGATTGCGAAAATGTGAGATTGTAATCTTACGGAACACATCAAATATGGAGCCAAGATTGGGAGACTGCATACAACACTGCATTCATAAAATAACACACGAAGAACGTTGAAACATATGCAAGCGGAAATTAACCACAACCAACCAATTCAATTTTCACCCAAAGAAGTTACGTTCGTAGCTCAATCCTGTCCGTTATGTAATTACCACACACTGGTATACTAAATTCATACTAACTCCCTGTGAAATCTTCCCGAAAAGAGTAGCTGCAGGCTACTTTGATGATTACACCACATGCTTCACGTGGTCAACTTGGTTTACACAAAGAGTGTAACTCCACAATAATTTTGATAATTAAAATAAATTAGATCGAAAAGCAATTTACAAAAGAAAAACCTCAAACTGGTTACTATCGTCTTACTATTAACCTGTGGGTCAAACCATTGTATGAACACGTGGTACTGGTCTCACATAGTACACCCCAAGTGTGTTGAACATAAAGAAAAGTTGCTATATTGAAAAATATTGTCAAGACGAGACGTTATAATCTCACGCACATTCGCATTTAAGATTGATGATCTTAGTTAGAGTTACTGATGAATTCGTGGTTCCACTTTACTTACAAAGTAGTGACAAAGCAACTACCGGAATATATTCTGAACTTCACACTCGCATTACACAGCGCTGAAATTTAAGATAACATTAGATATTTTAGAGCTAAACCTGAAATAAAGGTGATTAAATTTTCAGTTATGCTGAACTTAAGAAATCCATTGTCCTACGGACTTAGCAGACACGCGCTTAGCTGGAGATCTTACCACTTCAGACGCTCGCCGCGGACAGACTGATGTGGTCCCTTCCTGAGGGGTGCCTCACAAATACCAACGGAAGTGACCAGAGAGGCAGCTTCCTATACCAACATGACAAGGGACGGGCAGGACCATACTAAGGATAGAAACCTCTTTGCTTTTAGAAAGCGTAGCTACCTGCTCCGACGTTGGTCCTACTGTTCTCTAGCAGACAGGCTTGTCTGCTACCATCAAGCATGCAACTACAAATACATTTGCTCATTCACCCTCTCACACAGAAGGGAAGGGGGATGACAGTATTTTATCGTATACAGTATATAAAAGAAAGCGGATGTAGGTTCCAAATAATACTGTGTGATATGAATTACGTATAAACTGTGTTTTAAAGTGTTGTAGTATGACAGATCGTTCTTGTTTATGTGTAAAAGTAACACGTTTCACTGCTCAGTCTCCTCCCAGATAGTCAGAAACACCACAGTAAATTTAGAAGTGGAACGTATGCCGCAAATGACAACAGATTTTAGAAAATAACGTGAAAGGAGTGCAACAGAGACCTTTCACTGTTATTCATTCAATTATCGACAGAAAATGCAAAATTGCGAGCTTTGGCGGCCGATGGATGAATGCGCCACGCTGCAGCGAAATTTCACCGCACGGCTGGTGAGGATAGTAAACGTGGGACATGTCGTTACCAGGGCATAACGTCTCTGCGAATTTTATTCCGTGAACTATGCTGGACATTAGCTATGCCTCGCAAACACGCGGGAAAACAATGCACATAGATATGAGCGTTTGAGAGACGATGAGTATTTGGGCTCGATGAAGAATTGTAAGAAGCCGCTTGGAGTAATTATCGAATCGCTCGGCATTTGAATAGGAGCGAAGCCACTTTCCAACGACGTTGGCACGAATGCGTAAGCCGAGGCCTAAGACAGTGTCAAATGTTCAAATGTGTGTGAAATCTTATGGGACTTAACTGCTAAGGTCATCAGTTCCTAAGCTTACACACTACTTAACCTAAATTATCCTAAGAACAAACACCCACACCCATGCTCGAGGGAGGACTCGAACCTCTGCCGGGACCAGCCGCACAGTCCATGACTGCAGCGCCTAGACCGCACGGCTAATCCCGCGCAGCCACAGTGTGAAGAAGGAGGCAATCGACCTAGAGAGACCACAGAACGAGAAGGCCGAGGAATCGTCAGAAAGGCACCCAGGGCCCCGTATTCATTATCATCGACCCCGTTTGCAACTGCTGCTTGAAAGACCACAAGGACCATTAACAGGCGGCTGACACAAAGAGGGCTGAGATCACGACGCCTCTTGCGCCCACTACGATTGTCCTCGGTACACCAACAAACCCGTCTGCAGTGATTTCAGGCCTGGAATCTCATTGACTAAAGTAGAATTGTCTTCAGTGATGAGTCCCGCTTCGAACTATGCAGCACGACAGCCAGAAGTGATGGTCTTCTCATCAGGATTTCTTTGCTTGTCATTATCGGCGTCCTTACAGCATACAGCGTTTTGCCTTTATGGCAAGTAATCCTAGACCCACATTTCTATTCCATTCGATGACATTCCAGATCGAAGACGTGTCTAGAGATGGCCCACACAGTGGTGGGATACCAACCTGACTCTCGACCATCATACGGACCGATATCCAGGAGTGATGGTCTGGGATGGTATTTCTTCTCGTAGCAGGACCCCTTTGGTTGTCATCCACGGTACACGTCGCAGCACAAAAGAGCGACGATGATATTCTACGTGCCGTTTTGTTTCCCTTCATGCCAAACCACTGCGGGCAAGAGAATTCCTGCCCAGTCGGGACGAGAGTTTCTACTTCTTCTCTTCGTGCTTGTTAGGTTACTTTGACCAGCAAGGTCGCCGGATCTCTCCCCAGATGAGAGCTTTTGACGCTTTATGGGCAGGGCGCTCCAAGCAACTCCGGATTTTGGCGATCTAACGCGCCAATTGGACAGAATTTGGCACGATACCCCTCAGGAGGACATACAATTATAGTGAAATCTGGGTTTTGCAGGACAGAACGGTTATGGTTGTGGAAAGGGGCCAAGATCAGTTACTGTCAGTTGCACAAAACACTCAACTTTATTTTCCTGAAAACACTTAATGTCACAAATGCCCTTAAAAGGATTCAAAAACAATACGGCTGAAGGCCTGAACACAAGTTATTAAAATTGCCTTAAGGAATACACACGGCTGAAGGCCTTGGTTACAAAATATTTTACATAAATACACACTAGACACACTAGACAGAAGAACTGAAGCTTAAGGCCTGGATAACAAACATTTCAAATGGAGGCAAATCTCCTTTCTAAAATAGTTTTAAACCAATCAATCTAGAAAGCTTAGTTTAAGTCGGCTGAAGGCCTTATTTTAAAATTAAAACTAACTGAATCAATAGACAGACGGCTGAAGGCCTCGCACAGTACTTGAGACTAAAAGAAAATCACAATATAAAACCAACAGAACAGTAGTGCTCAGAAGTGGTTCATGGGTCGGCCCGAAGAGGTAACTCTATCGTAAAGTTAGGTGAGACAGGTAGCCAAGTAAGATTAAATAATCGGATGGCAACCCGACCCAGGGACGGCTGAAGGACCGACCAACAACCTAATCAATTCCCTTCCGCCCGACCAACGGCACAAGAACGGAAAATGTCAGCGACGGCGTAGATACCAGCAGGCGTCTAAATACAGCCAAGGCACAATAACCACTAAAAATATTAACAAAGGCTGATGAATTACACGCCGTGCCAGACAGCATCAACACGGCGAGGAAACACACTCTCGCTGCGCTGACCCAACCGACCGACGGCCTACTCCAGTACGCAGACAGCATTCATAACTGCTCAGTGGAAACCACAGAAGCTATACACAGTTCCACGTAAACCCTTGCATCAAAAACTCCGACAATTCTAAAACCAATCACTGTGGAACCACAAGGAGAAATCAGAAGTCGACATACACAGAGTTTCCATGAGCGGTCGGGGACCAAATACACGTCGTCCGATGAGACGACGGACCGAACGACCAACCAAGGTCCTCCCCACTCAAGTTACACTCCTGGAAATTGAAATAAGAACACCGTGAATTCATTGTCCCAGGAAGGGGAAACTTTATTGACACATTCCTGGCGTCAGATACATCACATGATTACACTGACAGAACCACAGGCACATAGACACAGGCAACAGAGCATGCACAATGTCGGCACTAGTACAGTGTATATCCACCTTTCGCAGCAATGCAGGCTGCTATTCTCGCATGGAGACGATCGTAGAGATGCTGAATGTAGTCCTGTGGAACGGCTTGCCATGCCATTTCCACCTGGCGCCTCAGTGGGACCAGCGTTCGTGCTGGACGTGCAGACCGCGTGAGACGACGCTTCATCCAGTCCCAAACATGCTCAATGGGGGACAGATCCGGAGATCTTGCTGGCCAGGGTAGTTGACTTACACCTTCTAGAGCACGTTGGGTGGCACGGGATACATGCGGACGTGCATTGTCCTGTTGGAACAGCAAGTTCCCTTGCCGGTCTAGGAATGGTAGAACGATGGGTTCGATGACGGTTTGGATGTACCGTGCACTATTCAGTGTCCCCTCGACGATCACCAGTGGTGTACGGCCAGTGTAGGAGATCGCTCCCCACACCATGATGCCGAGTGTTGGCCCTGTGTGCCTCGGTCGTATGCAGTCCTGATTGTGGCGCTCACCTGCACGGCGCCAAACACGCATACGACCATCATTGGCACCAAGGCAGAAGCGACTCTCATCGCTGAAGACGACACGTCTCCATTCGTCCCTCCATTCACGCCTGTCGCGACACCACTGGAGGCGGGCTGCACGATGTTGGGGCGTGAGCGGAAGACGGCCTAACGGTGTGCGGGACCGTAGCCCAGCTTCATGGAGACGGTTGCGAATGGTCCTCGCCGATACCCCAGGAGCAACAGTGTCCCTAATTTGCTGGGAAGTGGCGGTGCGGTCCCCTACGGCACTGCGTAGGATCCTACGGTCTTGGCGTGCATCCGTGCGTCGCTGCGGTCCGGTCCCAGGTCGACGGGCACGTGCACCTTCCGCCGACCACTGGCGACAACATCGATGTACTGTGGAGACCTCACGCCCCACGTGTTGAGCAATTCGGCGGTACGTCCACCCGGCCTCCCGCATGCCCACTATACGCCCTCGCTCAAAGTCCGTCAACTGCACATACGGTTCACGTCCACGCTGTCGCGGCATGCTACCAGTGTTAAAGACTGCGATGGAGCTCCGTATGCCACGGCAAACTGGCTGACACTGACGGCGGCGGTGCACAAATGCTGCGCAGCTAGCGCCATTCGACGGCCAACACCGCGGTTCCTGGTGTGTCTGCTGTGCCGTGCGTGTGATCATTGCTTGTACAGCCCTCTCGCAGTGTCCGGAGCAAGTATGGTGGGTCTGACACACCGGTGTCAATGTGTTCTTTTTTCCATTTCCAGGAGTGTATGTGTGTCGGCAACAGTTGGGTGAGTCATGGCTGTCTGGAGTTCACTGCAGCTCCATCCGACTCCCTTGATGTCCGTTTGGAACTCGGAGACACGGCGACCCGATCACACTGGTTCGGACCCAACTATGCAGAGGGAACACTTTCCCATTGGCCACCCAACATCTCTGCACAACGGAGCAATCGACCCACGTCCGGCAAGATGACCAACTGACGAGGCCCAGAAACGGTCAAAAGACCAAATACACGTCGCCAGATGAGACGAACGACCGAACGACCAACCAACGGTCCTTCCCGCTCCAGTCTCCTTCGGACGGTACATGTGTGGCGCCAGTGGTCGGCGAGTACTGGCTGTCCGAACCTCACTGGCGCTCCGTCCCAACTGAACTCTCGACGGACGACGACCCGGAAATACTAGCGGTCGCTCCAGAGATAGTACGACAGTGCACTTATCGATAAGCGCTGCTGCTGCCACTCACGGGCAAGCAATCCAGCAGTAAATCGAATAAGAAATGAGACTGCAGTACCGCAAAGAGAAGATGTTAAGCAATAAACGGTACGAACACGGTTCAGATAGGTTACTGTCCATCAGTGCCAAGCCAAATGACTACCTGTTTAATGGCCAGAGGTGGACAAACGCATTATTGACTTGCTCAGTTCATGAAGCTCTTTCTCTTAGATATAGGTCATCCAATTTTTCTGAAATTATACTCATTTGTTTGGCTGTTTATGTACATCACACCTACCAATTTCTGCCCCATTACGATAACTCCTTCGTGATGCGTCGTTATTTCTTTTCTTTATGGTGTATTACTTGCTCCCTTATCCTGACTTATGGTTGAGGAAACGCTGTATGTCCTGTATCCTTTGTCCCTTTATTTTCAGGTATACTAACGTACGTCCGCTCATGTAGCAAGCAGGTCTAAGAAGTTCTGTGAGTGCCTTAATGGGTAGAGAAGATTGGGATTCATGAGTAAAAAGGTGTAATACTTTCTTTTCCTGTGACTGGCGCTTAGCCTATTCAAGTCGCAAGGTGATGCAGTTTGAAGTAAAGGTTCGTAAAGAATTTTGTACGCATCCAAATTTACTTCATTTAGGTAATGATAACACTGATGGCGGATTCCACACTCATTCTTGACGGAACTGTCAACAGCGAGGTTAATTAATCATCTTCGTTCACAAAGGTAGAGGTTACTGCCACCGCACCGCGCTGACCGTTCTTCACTCGTCTGTGCGGATGTGGAAACTAGTAGTTGCTGAATTGAAACTATCTTAGGGACAGAATCAATAAGTTTTTGTGCGACATCTTTCCATACACTACGTGGTGCGTGAGTAAGGTATTAAACGGTTGGAACTGTTAAAGAAGAGGCCGTACTGATTGTCACTATCGTTTGGTGCTACCCAACTAGCGAAGTTAACTTCGTAAACGTCCAATGTCAACAATTAAATGTAGGTATACTATCATCATTAGAAACAAAATAGCACATCACAGACGAACCAAGGAAGACATAAAGAGGAATTAGGACAGGCAAAGAGGGTCTTTCTGGCCAAGAAAAGTCTGCTGGTATCAAAATCGGCTTCAATGAGAGGCAGAAACTTCTGAGGATGTACGTCTGGAATACAGCATATTTCATGGAAGTGAATCACGGACTGTTGGAAAACCAGAAAACAATATAAACTAGAAAAAAATAGAACAGAAGCATCTTAAATGTGGTACAATAGAAGCATGTTCAAATTATGGTGTCTGCTAAGATCAACAGGTTCTCCAGAGCATAGGCGAAGAAAGAGACATATCGGCAACACTAGCGATAGGAAGGAATAGGACGATAGGGCACGTGTTAAGACGTCAGGGGATAACTTCCATGGTACGAGGGAGAGCTGTAGAGGGTAAAGACTGTGGGGAAGACTATGAGTGAAATACATTCAACATGTTATTGTGGATGTAGGGTAGAACAGTTACTCTGAGATGAAGAGGCTGGCACCAGAGAAGATTTCGTGGCGGACTGCATCGAACCATTCAGAAGACTGACAACTCAAAGCATGTAATACGTTGAGCAAGTCAGTGGCAAACTTTGGAGGCCCCATCAGTACTTTTGGTTGTTTTTTATACATCTCCTTATAATCTTTCTTACTTTCTGTTATTTTTTATCTTGTCAGATTGTTTAACAATACAGACTAATAGTCGTCTTGTCTTTAAAAGTTATCATCACGTGAAGAGGATGACATGAAGCACGTTTCTCTCTCATATTTTGTATCCAGATTTATTCTCTTTCTTTGTGATACGGCTTTATTGGCTGGACACCGTAACTTGGCCTGCCCTCATTCACGACAACCACCGCTTGACAGTGCCATCATAAGCGAAACAGCGCCAACAATACTGGAAAATAAACAGTAATTTGAGTGGATAGCGGAAATGTCACTTCAGAAATTTTGTTCGGCCTTTGGTAGCTGTCCGAAGGAAGGCTGATCTTATGGAGACGGAATGTGTTGCTGCACTTCCTGTTTGTCAAAGTCTAGCTTTGTGAACGAGGACTGGTGTAGTGGAATTTGAGGACCTTGCCCAAACTGTGGGATAGCCTATGAATATTTAGTCACCCGGAAAAGTCCTCTGTCACACCATGTAAGACATCGTGGTCTCCTGACCTTCATTGCTTACATGTTCCGCACTCACAATCATGTTCCGCACATCAAGACGCTTCATTCGAACCCAAACTCGATAAGATAAAGTCAATGTTGTATAAATTCATGTAAACGATATGCAATTGACAAGTGAGCGCACCGTGGGTGAAATACTCGAGGCTGCCGGCACACATACATTCCAGACACGACGGTCACAGAGGCTTTTAGTTCGGGAGAGAGGCCGCACAATGCGACGCCAGGCCCTTCAGAGGACGACCCAGCCCATGTCGGCCAGTGACCGCCCGTAGCGGGCAGCGTGGGCCCGAGTGGAAAGGGGGGAAAACCCCCGTGTTTGGCTTAAAAGCAAATTTCGCTACATTGTATGGGAGCGGCAAGTCTACGCATTCTTTACACATAGCACGCAGTTTCAGAGATTTTCACAGGGAGACAGCAAACGCCAAATGCCAAAGGTACAAATTTCCGGATTGGTCGCCTTAAACGAAACGTCATTCTCCCGTTTTAGAAGAACAATGCTGATTGGCAGACGATATTTCTGATGCCTTGAGCTGAAGGAATAATGGAAGAGACCGAAAGATATACCCCTTCACGTCTGGCGTGGAGAGTCGCCGTTCCGTTGTCGTTCTTGGAGCGAGACCACGTAACGAGAGCGTGCGCGCTCGTACATGTACTCGAAAGGGCGAGGAACAAGTCTCTCCTCAGTACTTCACTGGGAGAGCACCTCTGTCAAGAGCGAATCAAAGGGCGACTCTATATTGAGTCCTTGCGATTAAGCGTTGTTCACTATGTTGGCTGACCCACTTGTTGTGCGGTGTGAACGGACAGAGTTATAGTTAAACGCCTCTGAGAGAATTTTGACTGGCATCGCGGTGGACTGGTTATCTGACCGGTGTACCACGCCAATAGTTAGACTAGGGGCGAATAGGAATCCTTGACTTCATCAAGACATAGGGAGAGTTTGATTGGTGAAGGTCAATCCAGATAGAACGAGAGTTATCTTATTTGTCAGCAGCGAGCGGCGCAGACAGCAGTCATCGCAGCTTACGGTATTGTGCGCTACAGCTCTTGCGAGCCCCATATTTCCTCCACAACAGTACACTTCGCTGCATTTCACACGCGACAGCCTCGACCGTACCTAGCAGCATTCTAAAGCGTAATTATTCAAGTTGACTAGGCGCGCCTCTCAGCCATTCTTCCAAGTTAACAACCATCTTAAACTTTGAGTAGAAATTTCATTAGTGAATCCTATCCTTGAAAGGTAACTTCACATTCCGAAAAGAACCAGGATAGAACTTGTTCAATTCATAACTAGAAGTGCCATTGTGATTTCTCAGAATTTTTGCAAAATTAATAATAGCTTTCGTTAGTTTCATGTTTTTCTTACACTAACTAGCACTACTCCAGTACCCAAGTATCCCACTAGTTACGTAAGAAATTTTGTGAATTTTTGTGTCATTTCCTTACTGCGGACGACTCCAGAAGATATTTATTGCTGAAAGTTTTTCAGGCATTTCTCTTTAGAACGTTAGGAGCGCCTGTCTGACTTCTGTGGTAGTGTGGGGGTGGAAATTGCATCTTGCAGGAGCCACAGGGTAAAGGGTACTTCACAGATTAATCCGTTGCGCAGAATAACAGAATAATAGATCAACCCCACACACCACAGAACCGCATTACTGTTTACGTACTATGGACCAAAGAGCCGTGTGGCAACGCGCCATCATTTCGGACACAGTGAATCAGGAGATAGTTCGTAAGACATTTCCGTCAGCTCACACTGCGGAAATACGGTGGATGTAACTTCTCAAGATGGGTACCACATTAGTGAATATCAAGTAAAACAGTAAAAATTAAACAACTTGAAGTGTAAAATACCAACGGTATAAAAATACACGAAAGTTTGCACAACAGAGTTATATTTGCTGACGACATAACGGTAAAAGTAAAAATGAAAAAGACTTTGCGACTTCTCTCAAGAAAATGAATTACTTCCTGGTTGAAAAATTTAAGGCGCTACAGTCATGGACTGTGCGGCTGGTCCCGGCGGAGGTTCGAGTCCTCCCTCGGGCATGGGTGTGTGTGTTTGTCCTTAGGATAATTTGGGTTAAGTAGTGTGTAAGCTTAGGGACTGATGACCTTAGCAGTTAAGTCCCATAAGATTTCACACACACACACACACACACACACACACACACACAAAAATGCTATACAAAAATAAATAAGATAAAAACTTAGGTAAAGAAATGTATACGGTAAAGGAGCTGAAATCTGGTAGCAAGCGAAAAAACTTGGACAAGTAACTATGTTCTGACACTTGCAAAGCCACATTTCTTTTGTCGCCGATATAAGAAAAAATTCCGTGTCAGGACTATTTAGTAAAAAGAAGCGTCTGGTAAAACATGTAGCCTCCAGACATCTAGGAATACTCTTTGAAAGCTAAAAAAAAAGAAAACATTATGTCAAAATTTAATTTAATTCATCTTCCAGAATGAGATTTTCACTCTGCAGCGGAGTGATACTGTGGATACGGGCAGAAGTAAAGCTGTGAGTACCGGGCGTGAGTCGTGCTTCGGTAGCTCAGATGGTAGAGCACTTGCCCGCGAAAGGCAAAGCTCCCGAGTTCGAGTCTCGGTCGGGCACACGGTTTTAATCTGCCAGGAAGTTTCATTCATCTTAATCGATGCTTTTAGGAAAGCTCCAGCTATGCCGTTCATAAATTAAATAATGAAACATGCCCCAGCTACGTATGTTTTGAGGCATAGTACGACGCTGTTCGAGAAATATTCTCTCTGTCAGGTATGAATGTTTCTATCAGTATTTTCGAGTGAAGTTTCCATTAGGGTTATTCTACCTCTCTTGCAGTGTAGTCGTCTTTCTGAGCTTATACCACAATCGGAAAATCGGACAGCACGAATCCTAAATTTTTTTTAATTCTTTACACGGTAATGTTATAAATAGTTTTGTGTCTGTCCACTTGCAGATGCTGTGCTTCCTATTACGCAGAAAGCCATACACATGCGAACTATCACTCACACTGTTTGTTTGTGAACTCATCACATCTTACAAAGATATTATGACTACACAGCTTTACGAGGAGTTTGGATACAACCTGAGATGTTACATTTTCTGTGGAGTACGTTATTAAGTTGTCAGTTACAAATTTTATCTTGGCATTACTGACTGTTACTGACTTTTAAATTATCGGTTACGCTTTATATTCTATTTTGTTGTAAAAAACAAGTAGATTCTGCAAAGTAATGAATATATTTATATAATTTTCTGTAATAATTGTATCCAAGAGACAGATTTTAAAAAACTGACTTATTCGTTATCTAGTTTGTCACAGAATTTTTCCTCTTCATTTTTGAGGTCTACAAAAATTTCCAGCTACTCTATCAAATATTTTGTATATGATTTCTGGCAGTGATGGAGTAACTTTGAAAGAGTACAGTACCACCCGACATTGAAAATAGGTACAACATACTTCATTATTTTTGTCAGAACAACACATTTTTTTTGTAAAATAACTCAATTTCAATTAATACAGCGAAGCCGGATACCAGCGTGGGAAAGAATGACAATTTATTTATTTAATTGATCACATGTGCACTCCCACAAAATAAATCCCTACATCCAGTTTGGTGAGATCTGTGAAATGAATGAATGTATGGTCGTCTGGTAACCGCAGATAGTGAATGTGAATATATGATCATCTTTGAGACGATCCTTCGGCCACTTTTGGTGGAACCAAAGAGATGAAACTTACCAGAGCTTTGAGCGCCTGAAATGTGGCTGACCAATACGGTAGCAAGGTGCTCCCCCACTTCGACAGAGGTGCGAGATGACCTGAAGAACGGCCATGTTTCAGCACTCTGCCACTGGATCTTGTGCTGTTAAGACCTGTCTTAGGTGTGCTCCGTAAAGACAAAAGAGTGGAGACATGGTATGCATGTGGAATATTTAAGAGTAGTTTGAAATAATAATTTCTCTATTTCAGGAACTTTTGTGGGGAGAATTAAATGTCAGGCAGGTAATATTAATGGGATCGTAGTAATCTTCAGAAGTCACCAACGGTCACAATGAAACCACGTGTAGCAATAAGTTGAAATACTTCCGTGTGCTTAAGTTAAGCTGAATTACTAGCGTGTGTACTATAAGTTGAAATATTTAAGAAATAGCGTGTGCAGGACTTGAAATTAGAGGCGAGTACTTCCACGTGGTGAGTACTGTGTGAGTCTCAATCTGTGTATGAGACAAAGGATAAAGAGAAGTACTCGTCCATGGTATCAGTTGAAGACACGTGTGTGTGATGAATATGTTCTTAATATTACTTTGCGTGATATGTTTCCGTGTGACGCTTGATTCAAACTATAATACTCTGAGAGAGAAGCAAGGTGAGTCAGCCGTCTATCCAGCAACTCCACTTGGCTTGCATTGCACAGGAAGACGTGCATATATCTCCAGAGTTCATAGTAGGAAAGTAGAATTACGAGGTGGGGCAGTGTCGTGTGAAACTGGGATAAATATTAATTGAAGTGGGAAAGCTGAAAGTGATAATGTTGTGACTATTCCTTGTGTTGTATTTCATGTTGCAGTGTGGTGTATGTCATGTAATTTAAGTATGTGTGGTTTGCATGGGGGAGTAGCAAGGTAGTTTCAGAGGTAGTGAGTTATGCATGTTCCTTTTGTACCGCTCGGTCTGGAGGAAAGTTTCGAGATGATGATTGTGAGAGTCGAAGTGTGAGATATAATAAAAGATCCACCATCCTATCCAGAAAGTGCACTGTAGCGTTAAATAATTACGAGACCATAAGATAGAGAATCACCAATGTAAATCCATGCCCACTGGGCGGAGTTTCTCATGTGTTATTGTTGTAGGTTATAGAATTTGTGTGTTTAGGTTATCGAATTTATCGGAATAAATAAGATAGTGAAAAGAAAAAGATTGGTGGCCTTTTCCTTCGAATTGTATGTTGTCGTGATATCCAGAATTTATAATGTGTGCGCCATTCATATTCAGTGCGATGGCCACGTGTTGATAAAAGCCGTTAAATAAAAAAAAAAAGAAAATGTGGTATTGCCAGTGCGTAGTGAACAGTCAGAGTTCTGTAAATTACTGATACTCAGATGTGCGTTTCCGTTGCGTAATATTCATATAGGAGGATAATTTGTAACTTAGTTGTGAGTACGAGAGTTCATGTTACTTCATAAATAAGAATGAATCCACTCGCTTGGCAGACCACTCATCTTGCAGGCCTGACTGCTTGATGCCACAGTATGAGCAAGGCATGTGGGTGCCTCTCAACTTAAGATTCTTCTATGTTTTACAACGGATGTCCAGTGTTTTCTATGTGTGTTGCTATCGCTGAGTTTGTTAACTGGTTACGTGTGTAACAGTTGATGTGTTCAGTGTATGTGGCATGAAAATTTCTGCCAGGTTCTCCTATGTAGTAGCATGAGCAAGTTTTACATGTGATTTTGTATATTCCATTGTCTGAGAATTTACCTTTTTCGTTTTTTAAAGATGTACACTAATTCCTGTTGCAGTTTTTTGTGTGTAGAGAAAGCTACTTTCGCTTTATGTTACACTGAAGCGCCAGAGAAACTGGAATAGGCATACGTATTCAAATACAGAGATATGTAAACAGGCAGAATACTGCGCTGCGGTTGGCAACGCCTATATAAGACAAGTGTCTGACGCAGTTGCTAGATCGGTTACTGCTGCTACAATGGCAGGTTATCAAGACTTAAGTGAGTTCGGACGTGATGTTATAGTCGGAGCACGAGCGATGTGACACAGCATCTCCGAGGTAGCGATGAAGTGTGTATTTTTCCGTACGATCATTTCACGAGTGTATCATGAATATCAGGAATCCGGTTAAACATCAAATCTCTGACTTCGCTGCGGCCGGAAAAAGATCCTGCAAGAATGGGATTAACAACGACTGAAAAGAATCGTTTAACGCTGCAAAAGTTCAATCCGTCCTTAAATTGCTGCAGATGTCAATGCTGGGTCATCAGCAAGTGTGAGCGTGTTGAACCATTCAACGGAACATCATCGATATGGGCTTTTGGAGCCGAAGGTCCACTCGTACACACGACACAAAGCTTTCCGTCTCGCCTGGACCCGTCAACACTGACATTGGACTGTTGATGACTGGAAACATGTTGCCTGGTCGAACGAGTCTCGTTGAAAATTGCATCGAGCGGAGAGACGTGGGCAGGTATGGAGACAACCTCGTGAATCCATGAACCCTGCATTTCAGCTAGGGACTGTTCAAGCTGGTGGAGGCTCTGTAATGGTGTGGGGAGTTTGCAGTTGGAGTGATATGGGACCCCTGATACGTCTAGATGCGATTCTGACAGACGACACGTACGTAAGCATACTGTCTGTTCACCTGCATCCACGTCCATTGTGCATTCCGACGGACTTGGGCAATACCAGCAGGTCAATGCGACATCCTAAACGTCCACAATTGCTACAGAGTAGCTTCAGGAACACTCTTCTGAGTTTATACGCATCCGCTGGCCACCAAACTCTCCAGACAAGAACATTACTGAGCATAAATGGGATCCATTGCGACGTGCTGTTCATAAGAGATCTCTACCCCATCGCACTCTTACGAATTTGCTGTCAATTCCCTCCGGCACTACTTTAGACATTAGTCGAGGCCATGTCACGTCGTGTTGCGGCAGTGTATCAGTTTCTTTAGCAGTTCAGTGTATATACATAAGGATGCCAGCCATATGTTATACTGTATTATTAGTTGCCCAGACATGCACAAATGAATTTTTTGAAAGGACTTGTTCGAAAAAAAATGGTTCAAATGGCTCTGAGCACTATGGGACTTAACATCTGAGGTCATCAGTCCCCTATAACTTAGAACTACTTAAACCTAACTAACCTAAGGACATCACACACATCCATACCCGAGGCAGGATTCGAACCTGCGACCGTAGCGGTCGCGCGGTTCCAGACTGTAGCGCCTAGAACCGCTCGGCCACTCCGTCCGGTCGGACTTGTTCGAGCGTGGCAACATATGGATCAGAAACGTGAACCTTCCTGAAGGAAGGAAGCGACTAGAGGAATTCGAGAGGCGGTGCTGGCACCGAATGCTGCAGGTAACTTGGACCCAGCCGTAGTCAGAGTACAGCTGAATCAAGTTTGGCTGAAATTGTTCGGATGAAACGTCCCTCTTCTGCCGTCGGCTCGGAGTTTCTGTGGCGTCTGGTGAAGTCCCGTCGCGGCCAGAGCGCAAGAACTCTTAACGCTGTGCGGTGCTCGAGACAAATGATGCGACGTATTGGTCCTTCGACTTCCTCCAAAACGTTTGTTGACTGATCTGGGTAATTTCTAGGCCCTATGCACCTACTTTATGGAGCCAGATAAGGGGTTGCCAGTCTGCCTTAGGATTAAAACAGCCACTTCCGCTATGCTACTATTCAGTGCCCTGAAGCCATCTGACTACCTTGAATAGCTCCCTAGTCCGACTACTGGACTGGACAAGAAACATCGCAATCACTCACCACACCACCACCCAGTTTATACTGTCTCCTCTGCAAACTACACAGGATTGTAGCCTAAAACTACAGACGGTAAGGACCTACACAAGAACAGTTCTAATGTTTATTGATGCAAAACACATTTTCTTCCAGTTCCTCTCGCCAAGTCCGCTTTGCTCGTTAGACAACGCCTCCAGCTAGGCAGTTGCTCCAAGCTCTGTTACGTTGTCTCTTTCTAAACAGTCCGTGTACGTTAAACAGCAACACATCCCCTGAAAACAGATGACAGACACAGACATTTCACACTTGCAGGAAAGGGGCTGCCGTTCCGAACACTTTTTGAAACTTGCGCACACGAAAATAACCTTACTGGCCCTTGACTACAACCGTCCTAAATATGATTCGATACCACCTCCGCCCCAGAGAGATCCAACTTCCCTCTTGCGCCCTAGCAGGGCTATCAAAAAATTCTTCGACTGCCCGAGCTGCCCACAGCTCCACGACATTACACTGAGGTGACAAAAGTCATGGGGTACCTCCTAATATCGTGTCGGACCTCCTTTTGCCGGCCGGTGTGGCCGAGCGGTTCTAGGCGCTTCAATGTGGAAGCGCGCGACCGCTACGGTCGCAGGTTCGAATCCTGCCTCGGGCATGGATCTGTGTGATGTCCTTAGATTAGTTAGGTTTAAGTAGTTCTAAGTTCTAGGGGACTGATTACCTCAGATGTCAAGTCCCATAGTGGTCAGGGCCATTTGAACCACTTGGACCTCCTTTTACCACGCGTAATGCAGCAACCCGACGTGGCATGGACTGTACAAATCGTTGGAACTCCCCTCCAGTAACAATGAACCATTATAACTGCATATTCCGTCGATAATTGCGTAAGTGTTGCCGGTGCAGGATTTTGTGCACGAAATGACCTCTTGATTGCGTCCCATAAATGTGAGATGGGATTCATTTCGGGCGATCTGGGTGGCCAAGTCATTCGTTCGGAATGTCCGGAATGTTCTTCAGTCACGGAGAATTGTGACTTTATGACACAGCGCACTGTCATCCACAAAAATTCCATCGTTGCTTGAGAACATGAGGTAGGTCCATGAGTGGCTGTAAATGGTCCGCAAGTAGCCGAACGTAGCTATTTCCAGTCATTTATTGGTTGAGTTGGACCAGAGGACCCAGTCTATTCGATGCAAGCACTGCCTACACCGTTATGGAGCTGTCACCAGCTTGCACAGTGACCTGCTGTCAACCAGGATCCAAGACTTAGTGGGCTCTGCGCCACACTCGAAACCTGACGTCAGCTCTTACCAACTGAAACTTGTTCAGGCCACGGTTTTCCAGTCGTCTAGGGTCCGACCGACACGAACGAGCCCAGGAGAGGCGCTGCAGGCGATATTGTGCTTTTAGCAAAGGCACTCGCGTCGACCATCTCCTACCATAGCGCATTAACGCCAAATTTCGCCGCAGATCCTGAAGGATATGCTCGTCGTACGTCCCACATTGATTTCTGCGGTTATTTCAGGCAATGCTGTTTGTCTGTTAGCACTGACAACTCTACGCAAACGCCGCTGCTCTCGATCGTTAAGTGAAGCGCGTCGGCCGCTGCGTTGTGCGTGGTGAGAAGTAATCCCTCAGATCTGGTGTTTTCGGCGCACTCTTGACACTGTGAGTCTCGAAATATTGAATTTCCTAATGATTTCCGAAATGGAAGTCTGTTAATTTCCGTCGTGCAGCCTAATCATACCAGAAACGTTTTCACACGAACCACCTGAATACAAATGACAGCTCCGCCAAAGCACTAGCTTTTTATACCTTCTGTACACGATACATCCCCTCATATATATGTGGATATCGCTGTCCCATGACTTCTGTCGCCTCAGTGTTACCAAGGAACAGGACCGACTAATCCAGAACTAGCCTAATGGCCTGCAGACAATAGCCCCGACACCTCCCAGCGGTTTGCGAGCTCATGCCTCAGTTTACGGCAGGTCATTTTAGATTGAGCGTGTCCTCCGATACACTTGCAAATGATTCAAATGGCTCTGAGCACTATGGGACTTAATATCTGAGGTCATCAATCCCCTAGAACTTAGAACTACTTAAACCTAACTAACCTAAGGACATCACACACATCCGTGCCCGAGGGATACACTTGCAGTTTCAGTAAGTAGAATGGGAGGGGAAACGTTACTTCCGAAAGGTACCTTCGGGTTTCAAAAATTGTTGAAACTGGTGAAGCACGATGGACGTGGAACATTAAGGACTGCAGAAACTTTACTAAAACTATTTCTGTTGAGGAGCTATATGTTGTGGTGATACAAGAAGGCTACAATCACGGGAAATACCTTGTGACAAAATTTAAAGGGAAAAATAATTTGTAACATGAAGAGAAGAGCTACAGAACACATTTTTGAGAGACCATCAAACCTAATTTGCAATCAGGTAAAAGGACAAGATACCCAAGAAGTAACTTGAGAGATGTCGACAACTTTGATAAATCTGGCCGTTGTGGCCGAGCGGTACTAGGCGCTTCAGTCTGGAACCGTGCGACCACTACGGTCGCAGGTTAAAATCCTGCCTTGGGCATGGATGTGTTTGATGTCCTTAGGTAAGTTAAGTTTCAGTACATCTAGGGGACTGATGACCTCAGATGTTAAGTCCCATAGTGCTCAGAGCCATTTAAACCATTTTTTACAAAACTAGGACGAAAATTCTGCAGAAATTGCGTACGAGTGTTGAAGATGTTCATAATGTTATCAACATGCCAAAAGTGGAAGCTATAAATGGCACAAGTTCCTTGTTAGAAAATAATGCCGAGAAAAAAGTTTCAATATTATGTGAATATGGAAACCTTAAAATGCTTAGTCAATATTTATTTTGAAGGAACATTCAAGTGTTACACAAAGCTTTTTTGTCAGCTTTTTACAGTGCTTTCTTTAGTTAACGGACATTATATTCCAATGACTTTTTCGTTATTGAATGAAAAGAAAACACCGTCGTATCAGTATGCTTTTCAAACAGTTGTCGATAACTGTAATAATCTATGCCTGACGTTTTTACCATTAACGATGTTTTCAGATTTTGAAGACGCATAACGGAAGCTGCAAGTGAAGTCTGGACTGGTATGAGGATCCAACAATATGAATTTCATTTAACCCAGAGCTGGTGGCGAAAAATACACACTGGGACTTGCACATGACTATTACGCAAGAAATGAAATTTGAAAGTTTCTGTCTCATGTATTTGGTTCGCCGCTGCATGATCCTGATATGGTTGTTGACCGTTTTGTTGAGGATTTAATGTCAGCGATGCTGGCGCAGGAAAATTTGCAAACGTTTTGTGGTTACTTAGTGGAAAAAGTATAGAATAAAACGCACTCTTTTCGCCTTCTGTGTGGGCAAAACTAAACTTCAATAGAGAGCGAACCACCAATGTTTTTGAAACTTTCAACAGCAAATATAGTAGTCAGTTGTACTCCTGCACTCCAGACATTTGCAGATTTATTGAGGTGAGAGAGGAAGTCCAGCTCGACTCTAGAATCGCAACAAATTCGTCAGAGACAAAGAAAAAGGAAAATTCATGGCACAGCAAGTGGTAAATTTCAAAAGTTGGAAAAATTTCCTGATTTCAGGACGTGAAATCTGTTTCCTGCATAAACAATACATCTATTACACAGTAAAAAAAGTTATTTTACATGTACATGTAAATGATGAAAAGTTTTTGTAAAAAATTTAAAAACACAAAAAATATACAAATATTTCTTGGGTGTGAAACAGCTCGCCTTCTTGTGGTGTACCCTGGATAACGTTAAACGACCTGTTATTCTCGACATGCATTTTCTATAATATTGTTTCACAACATGGGCTTATTCCCTAGAATTATCAGCCTTAATTCGATTACTACTAGACATAAATTCAATCATGCATGCATTTGCATCACACCTCCCTGACTCTTGTGCAGGAAGGTGTATAGTATTCTCTTGCATCCATTTCCAGTAAACTAATTCGAGATGTCAAGGATCTTAGCAGTAATCCTCACACTTTCGAAATTAAATTGAAGAATATCCTCGTGGCACACTCCTTTTATTATGAGTAGTTCTTTCCAGGAGAAATTTCAGCCAATTCCCGTGTTTCATTGATATTGTGCTAGTTATTCACCCTTTTTACGGACTTTCTAGGTCTAACGGAACTTGGCGAGCAGAAAATGCAATACCCATGACACATTTAACCGTATTCACGATAAACGAGGAAAAGTTTTACAGCTTCTACTGTAATTACAGGCGCTAGAAACTTTCGTTTGCTTGAATTATTCATGAAGTTTAGACTGAAGAATGGGCCGGGATGTGGGTCGTTTTCTCGGCAGAAAAAGCCCGCGTGAGATCGCTAAGGTTCCGCGGGCTGGCCACACATTCTGGCGATGCGCTGAAGGGCTGTCAAGAGCTGCGAAAGACACCCTTGCAGACTCGAGAGGAGCAGCTCCCACTTTACGGACCGTGGGAGGAATGGGTCCTCTGTCCGTCAGGAGGCGCCAGGTCAGCCCCATTTAGCCGGATTACTGGAACACAGCCCGTTGTCTTCAGACAGATGCTGCCGGTCGCAACAGCAGCCAGAGCTTTCAACGATCGCGGCCCCTAAGTGATCCGTTGCACAGAGTAGTGCTTATTCTTGGTGTTGTTGTGGTCTTCACTCCAGAGACTGGTT
This sequence comes from Schistocerca americana, assembly GCF_021461395.2. Lineage (NCBI taxonomy): Eukaryota > Metazoa > Arthropoda > Insecta > Orthoptera > Acrididae > Schistocerca > Schistocerca americana. The sequence goes on along the minus strand of NC_060124.1, from coordinate 555,204,425 downwards.
TGATACAGCTCTCCACACTACTCTATCCTGTGCAAGCTTCTTCATCTCCCAGTACCTACTGCAGCCTACATCCTTCTGAATCTGCTTAGTGTATTCATCTCTTGGTCTCCCTATACGATTTTTACCCTCCACGCTGCCCTCCAATACTAAATTGGTGATCCCTCGATGTCTCAGAACATGTCCTACCAACCGGTCCCTTCTTCTAGTCATGTTGTACCACAAACTCCTCTTCTCCCCAATTACATTCAATACCTCCTCATTAGTTATGTGATCTACCCATCCAATCTTCAGCATTCTTCTGTAGCACCACATTTCGAAAGCTTCTATTCTCTTCTTGTCTAAACTATTTATCGTCCATGTTTCACTTCCATACATGGCTATAGTCCATACAAATACTTTCAGAAACTACTTACTGACACTTAAATCTATACTCGATGTTAACAAATTTCTCTTCTTCAGAAACGCTTTCCTTGCCATTGCCAGTCTACATTTTATATCTTCTCTCCTTCGACCATCACCATTTATGTTGCTCCCCAAATAGCGAAACTCCTTTACTACTTTAAGTGTCTCATTTCCCAATTTAATTTCCTCAGCATCCCCCGACTTAATTCGACTACATTCCATTATCCTCGTTTTGCTTTTGTTGATGTTCATCTTATATCCTCCTTTCAAGACACTATCCATTCTGTTCAACTGCTCTTCCAGGTCCTTTTCTGTCTCTGACAGAATTACAATGTCATCGGCAATCCTCAAAGTTTTTATTTCTTCTCCATGGATTTTAATTCCTACTCCGAATTTTTCTTTTCTTTCCTTTACTGCTTACTCAATGTACAGATTGAATAACATCGGGGAGAGGCTAGAACCCTGTCTCACTCCCTTCCCAACCACTGCTTCCCTTTCATGTCCCTCGACTCTTATAACTGCCATCTGGTTTCTGTACAAATTGTAAATAGCCTTTCGCTCCCTGTATTTTACCCCTGCCACCTTCAGAATTGGGAAGAGAGTATTCCATTCAACATTGTCAAAAGCTTTCTCTAAGTCTACAAATGCTAGAAACGTAGGTTTACCTTTCCTTAATCTTTCTTCTAAGATAAATCGTAAAGTTAGTATTGCCTCACGAGTTCCAACATTTCTACGGAATCCATGGCTAAACCATGTCTCCGCAATATCCTTTCTTTCAGGAGTGCTAATTCTGCAAGGTTCGCAGGAGAGCTTCTGTAAAGTTTGGAAGGTAGGAGACGAGGTACTGGCAGAAGTACAGCTGTGAGTACGAGGCGTGAGTCGTGCTTCGGTAGCTCAGATGGTAGAGCACTTGCCCGCGAAAGGCAAAGGTCCCGAGTTCGAGTCTCGGTCGGGCACACAGTTTTAATCTGCCAGGAAGTTTCAGAAATCACATTGTTCGCACCTATTATACAAAAATCACATCAGAGCAAGCTTACGTCTCCTACACTCTGCAGAAATAACAATATTTCAAAGGTGTTATAATTTTTCTTAACAAATGAATTCCTATTATTTTTCGTTACATTATTAATTTCGATCATTATTTCATAAATGAATCCAGAAATAAACATAGTAAACAGTACAGGATTTCGTAATTAATAATAGAAATTTTAAGTTTGTAAATAATTCGCAATTTCAAATGTTTCTAAAAAATTAATTTTAACTGTACATTCGGAACTAGTACATGTCGATTATAGCACCGAAACTAAAGTATTTTATAAAGTAATTCCTTTCCATAAATTTTACCTTGAAGTGTAACATACTGTGTATAAAATTAAATGAAAGTTTTCAGAAAACCAATGAGATAATACTGACTTGTCTAAAATTCGAAAAATGCGAGTGTAATCCCAAAAGTAAGGTCTCCTATTTTTTATAAGTACATAGACCTGCTTACTTCTACAATGGTTTACATCAGTTTACAGCTTGAACATTTAGCTATTTTTCGACATAATCACCATTTCTGTCGATGCATTTTTATAGACGCCGCGGCAGTTTTTGTATGCCCATGTCATACCACCTCGCCGCCATGCTGTTCAGAAAGTTATGAACCTCTTCTTTAACTTACATGATAGTAATTTCTTTGCTATCTGTTGTTGCAGGTAAATCTTTGTTTTTTGTTGAAGTGGTTGTACGGGTTTGAAGTGCGGGGATGCAGTACAAGTTATGCGTGTCATATTGATTTGTATTGTAAAGCGATATGATGTGGCTCTTCCTCCTTTTTGTAGTCTTTCATGGGTGCTAAATTTTAGTTTATTAAGTTTGCGGGTGATGATGTCTTCGATCTTGAAGGTCGTGTTCAGTTTATTTTTATTTAAAGCAGGGAGTACGAGTCAAAAACTTCATTAAAATCTCTTGAAACAGTAATAGCGGACGTAACGTAGCGTGACATCGTCGTAAATTATTTATTCACAAGCCCTGTTATTAAGCAAGCTCGATCTAATTCGGTGAACAAACACTACTTGTTTTTAGTTAGAATTAATTTCAAGCACTCAGAATGGAAATAAATGTCTTGACACCTTATATTCGTCGTCATTAAGTTTTCACGTCAGATTACACCCTGGAAGTCAGAGAGGTTGCTGTAATGTAGTCGGTGAAATTCTTCCAATAAATGACAGTCAGCCGATCGCTCTGTGCTGCGATCGGAAGTTAACTTCTTCATGAAAATTGTTTAACTGCTGTTGAATTGAGACTGACTTCAAAATTATAGTAAATGCAGTCTAGCATTTCTAAATCAATCAGCCTCAGATGTAAAACAGTAACACTTCAACAATTGCACATATTAAAATCCATAAATAACAGAGAACCTGAACCAGAGATTACATTAGATTCTGTTTCATTAGTAACTCATACGAAACGATACTTGCACAAACAACACTTTTCAACAACAAACATAAATGTAATCAAGATTCCAACTGAGAGAGAGCTAACAGAACAGAAGATATCGCTACGGTCTAAAATGTATACTACTAAAACAAAACATTGAATAATATAACACCAACTTGTTATTCTGAAGCCTTTAGCTTCCTTGAAAAATCTAAATTATTTTATTATATTAATAAACTTACAAATTTCAAACGAAAAGTGACATAACAACTCATCTAAATAATTCAAATTAAATAAGAACAAATATTTCAATTACTATACTACGAAAGAGTGGCTTCACTGACTGGAAATATACGAGTTATTTACCAGAAAGTCCACCAGTGTTTACATGATTTCGTTGAAGTAACCGAATCATCCTCAAGACCATCACAAAATGTTAAACCATTGAAAGGAATTGGATACTGAGTCTTCAACTCACAACAAAGAAGAGAAACAAAAAAGATAAATTTCATTAATAAAACCGGTTATTTAAATTCGACCGTCGCTATCTCTCGCTGCAGTGTGTCACTATCTCACCGTGGTAAGTGCTGTGAAAATGTGACCAGTTACCCAAATTACTAACTTACTTAAAAAATTAATCAATCAACTTTGTGCAACAAGAGGATGACGACGGTCAGAGTACGTTCTTCCAGTATGGTGAGGTCCGTGCATATTCTAGTCGATGCGTGGTACATCAGCTAAATCTAACACTTCCCAGAAAAAGATCAGTAGAATGTCAAGTTTCTGTGCTACCAAGGTTCCCTGCCCTAATCTCTTTTGACTTTTGCCTGTGGGGATCGTTGACGGGCGAAGTCTGCAAAGAAAAAGTGAACACCAGAGATGAATTTCTAGTTCGAATTTTGAATAGTGCTGTTCTGACAAAAGAACGCCAAGACGACTTCACAGGAGCTGTACGTGGTGTTACCAGGAGAAACGTTAATTGTACTGCACTTTACACTTACAATTAACGTCACTCGAAAACAATCAATAAGTTTTCCAGAATACTGTGTGCATCAACATCCAACCAACGGATACTGATCACTGTAACTAAAGTAACAAAATCTATCTCGGAGTGTGAACAATTCTCTCCACACTCAGTGCTTACATCTACATTACTCCCACACTGCTGCAGACAATTAATATATGTACCATCTGATGATGAGTCGCTAGGCGGCTCGAAACCGGTAATGGAATAACTAAAAATAAATTGAAGAACAAAACAAAAGACGACTGGTTGCAGTAATTTGAAGAAACCTTGCCAGGCGAATTCGAGAGTGCATTGGAGTCGGAGGTGGAATTTATGAATATTAACTCTCAACTTAATCCCTTGTCTTTGTTTAACAACTTCTGTGAGTGTTTCTTTGAGTTACATTCTAACAGCTGTATCCCCATAAGCAATAAAAACTGGTAGCATGTTATATGAAATGTTTTATCCGACTTATTCTACACTACCATCTCCTTAAATATTTACTGCCACTACTGAAACATAATGTGTAGTGCAGCTGAGTGTTTTGAGGGACTGGATGAAAAAGGCTGTGCATCAATGCTGAGGCATACTCTTCAGGGACCGTTGGTATTCGGTTATGATGATGAAGACGAAACAGAAGCATACAGCCAGACAAGACAACTGTCATTTTTCGAAGCAGTTCTGCTAGTTGTAGAGTTTCTTCTCGCTGACTGCACGACTTTGAATATTAATGTAAACTATGTTATTAACGATTAGGTAAATAGGTAACTGCCTTTAGACCAAGCGTAGGGTGACCAGCAGTTCATCAAGGTTTTAAGGGAGATGGCCAACATCTTACCTTGATTATAAGAGAGATTAAGGCAGATTTAATCACAATAAATATGAGCTGCACAGCTACATTGCAATTTTCTTGGAATGGGTGATACAGACAAAGCTCCACACATTTTCAAGACAAGCGTTTCAATACCTACATCCAACGCATCACATGCTTGTTTTGTTGCATTATGCAGTATGTGATTTGAGCATTTGGTTTCACCAAATGCTTGTCGTCTTCTTGAAGCAGTATCCAATATCTGCGCAGTATCCAGTGAGGTTATTTACACCTAAATTATGAGAAGTCAACGAAGACTTGATAAGACTGTGAACACCATTACCTGTCTCATTACCCTTTTTAATGAAGCCCATAAGCCTATTCCTCTTTACCTTTTCAGAAATAAAATACCTGGCAATCAGACAGAACATCTTTCTGTTTTTGTGGTTGTATACCTTGGTTACAATAGAGAAAAAGTTGACTGATTTAGTAGACCTTCCAAGACATCAACGAAGGTCTCAACACTTTTTAGAGCCAAAACCTTTCTCACAATTTTTCTGCCTTAGTTCGACCACATCTCATCACCTTAACCAAATTAGAGGAATGGAAAACATCATTCGATAATTTATTTCCGCATTCGATGCTTCTGTAGTTGATATTATGTTTGACAGTGTGGAGAACTATTGCTAGTTCACCTGCAACGTTTTTAATTCCTTGGCCTGCAAGCGTGATCGAGCGGTTCTAGCCGCTTCAGTCTGGAACCGCGCGACCGCTACAGTCGCAGGATTGAATCCTGCCTCGGGCATGGATATGTGTGCTGTGCTTAGGTTAGTTAGGTTTAAGTAGTTCTAAGTCCTAGGGGACTGATGATCTCAGATGTTAAGTCCCATAGTGCTCAGAGCCATTTGAACCATTCAATTCCTTGCTGTCATTACTAAAATACTTGAGTAAATTTTGGGACGCCTTCATTTCATTTTCGTTCCAATTATGAACTTCTATACTAGACTGTTGGTTGCAGTCGTCATTGCCCCTATGTGCGATGTTACTCTTACATAGCATACAGTAAGACTGTGAGAGAAGGTTGGGGAGTAAATACTGTAACGAGCGTGTTTTAACATGAACCACTCTATAATCTGCATTAACGAAGCCTTGTTACGACCGTGTCTGCTGATCGGTGTGAGGCGAGCACGTACGTTAGTTGCCAGTACCGTCCGAGAAACAAGTAAACATTCCCTATTTTGCGACCCCTCTAGACGCGTAGGCTATGTCATTCTATCTCCGCTCCTCGCCTTGCATTGCGCCAAACCGTCTTCTCTCCAAAGAAGCAAGAACAGAAAAAACACTATATATAGACAATAGTAACGATCATTATAGAAAAATGTCTCGAGGTTTGTCGGTCAGGGATTAATATTTACAACAGTGATCGCTGACAAAATATACGGGAGAAAGAGGTGCTCAATAAGGGAGCCTGGAGGATTAAGGAAAAATTGGTATAATACGGGAGATTCTGGGAAAAATGGGAGAGCTGATCGCTCTAAACTAGCGTCAACCCTAGGCGTCCTTCTACGTCCGCAGACGTTCCGCCTCGTCAGACCAGCTGCATCCACCCCGGGAGAGAGAGAGAGGGGGGGGGGGGGGGGAGGGGGAGGGAGAGAGTGCGGGAGAGACAGAGTGTGAGAGGGGTGAATCAATACGGAGGGGCGGGGGGGGGGGGGTAGGAAATTGGGAGGGAGAGCGGGAACGCGGTGTCCTTTCGCCTGGCAGACTTCCGGCGTGAAGGGTGCGATATAAAGTGCAGACAATTGGCCGGCAGAATCCTCCCCTGGCGCCATCTGTCCGCTGAAGAGTTACTCCCTCCGAACTGTCTGCCTTTCCCAGCCACAGTCGCGTACGTCGATGCTGGACGTCTGTGTGGAGAGCAGCCTTCTGAGAAAGGAGACAGTGTAGGAGGCCTGGGCTTGGGTTACAAAAGGAATGCCCGAAATAACAGACGTCGGCAAAAGGAGTCTGAAAACCCAGAATCTACTCTGTAGGAATCAACATGGATTCCGGAAACAGCGATCGTGTGAGACCCAACTCGCTTTATTTGTTCATGAGACCCAGAAAATATTAGATACAGGCTCCCAGGTAGATGCTATTTTCCTTGACTTCTGGAAGGCGTTCGATACAGTTCCGCACTGTCGCCTGATAAACAAAGTAAGAGCCTACGGAATATCAGATCAGCTCTGTGGCTGGATTGAAGAGTTTTTAGCAAACAGAACACTCCCCTCTGGCGTGCCACATGGGAGTGTTAAGGGACCATTGCTTTTCACAATATATATAAATGACCTAGTAGATAGTGTCGGAAGTTCCATGCGGCTTTTCGCGGATGCTGCTGTAGTGTACAGAGAAGTTGCAGCATTAGAAAATTGCAGCGAAATGCAAGAAAATCTGCAGCGGATAGGCACTTGGTGCAGGGAGTGGCAACTGACCCTTAACATAGACAAATGTAATGTATTGCGAATACATAGAAAGAAGGATCCTTTATTGTATGATTATATGATAGCGGAACAAACACTGGTAGCAGTTACTTCTGTAAAATATCTGGGAGTATGCGTGCGGAACGATCTGAAGTGGAATGATCATACAAAATTAATTGTTGGTAAGGCGGGTACCAGGTTGAGATTCATTGGGAGAGTGCTTAGAAAATGTAGTCCATCAACAAAGGAGGTGGCTTACAGGACACTTGTTCGACCTATACTTGAGTATTGCTCATCAGTGTGGGATCCGTACCAGGTCGGGTTGACGGAGGAGATAGAGAAGATCCAAAGAAGAGCGGCGCGTTTCGTCACAGGGTTATTTGGTAACCGTGATAGCGTTACGGAGATGTTTAATAAACTCAAGTGGCAGACTCTGCAAGAGAGGCGCTCTGCATCGCGGTGTAGCTTGCTGTCCAGGTTTCGAGAGGGTGCGTTTCTGGATGAGGTATCGAATATATTCCTTCCCCCTACTTATACCTCCGAGGAGATCACGAATGTAGAATTAGAGAGATTCGAGTGCGCGCGGAGGCTTTCCGGCAGTCGTTCTTCCCGCGAACCATACGCGACTGGAACAGGAAAGGGAGGTAATGACAGTGGCACGTAAAGTGCCCTTCGCCAAACACCGTTGGGTGGTTTGCGGAGTATAAATGTAGATGTAGATAGATGTAGAGTCTCGATCACAGGACCCCGGGTTCTAATCCCGGCCTGGTCAGGGATTTTCTCCGCTCGGGACTGGATGTGTGTGTGTGTGTGTGTGTGTGTATTGTCCTCGTCGTTAGGACGTGCACGTCGATGAAGTGGCGTCAAACAAAAGAAGCTTGCATCCGCAGAACGGGCCTCCCGGCCAGCAGTGTCATACAACCATTTCACTTTATGGAATCTTGCATCCTCTTCAAAATTGTTCTTGTGATCTTCAGCCCGAAGACTGACATGACGCAGCTCCCCATGTTGGCCCATTTTTTTTTAAGTCTCTTCATCTCTGCACGTCTGCTCCACCCTCCATGCACTTGGCTTGTTTCCAATAGTCAAGCCGTTGCCTCCCCACACAATTTTACCCCCACCTAGCCCCTTTCGCTCTCATTCGGATGGTGCCACAAATTTATTTTCTCCCCGATTCGATTCATCATCTCTTTATTGGGTACGTCATCCACCCGTCTAAGACTAGTCGTTTTCATGTAGCGCCGCAGAAGAAAAACTTCTATTCTTGTCTGTGCTGTTTACCGTTCATGATTCACTTACGCATAAGATTACACACCAAACAAACACTTCCAGCAGATATTTCGTAACATATTTGTTTTAGATGTAGCCAAATGTTTCGTCTTCACAAAAGCTTTCACTTTCTTCAAATGTGATGTCTGTTCTGTCGGTCATGTCCGACAAGACAGACACCACATTTCAATATTTACAGGGTTGATCAGTTTAATCCATAATGGGGAATGAATCGGAGATGAGATACAACAAAATGTCTTAGATAAGAGTTGTAGGTGGCAAGGAAGATCACGCACTGTTACTAATGGCCGTGACCTTGAGCGTGATTTTCAAGGTGACTTAGAGGTTAAAGTGAGTTTCTTAAGTGGGAACCATAACAACTGATTTAAGATTTGAAAAGAGCGGCAAATTTGAAGTATAAAAATATACCTAATTCAAGGTCATGGCAAAGCTCAATCAAGGTAAAAAAAAAAATGGTTCAAATGGCTCTGAGCACTATGGGACTTAACATCTGACGTCGTCAGTCCCCTAGAACTTAGAACTACTTAAATGTAACTAACCTAAGGACATCACACACATCCATGCCCGAGGCAGGACTCGAACCTGCGACCGCAGCGATCGCGCGGTTCCAGACTGAAGCGCCTAGAACCGCTCGGCCACATAGGCCGGCTCAATCAAGGTCAGATAAGCAAATATGTTTTTAATTGCAGTAGGGATTAACTCGGAATAGAGGAGGGATACAGCAAAATACAGCGTAATTTGCATATTGGGAGGGCCAAAAGGGTCACGTATCATTACCAAGAACCATGATTTTAAAGGTAATCATCGAAGGTCATTCGAAGGTTGATGTTTGTTTCATGGAAACCCCTACGTGTGACGGCGGATTTGAAAAGAGCAAACAAAGATTTGAACGTCAAGTTTTAATTAACCTTTTTATTGGAAAAAATAGATACCTCACAGCACATAAATGTTATCCTAGCATTTGCAAGACAGAACAAATGTAAATAAAACATAGATCATTAATTTACAAGTAGTTAAATAAGTCACCTAACGTGTCATTCCTCGGGATGCCCCTTCCAATTTGTGTCTTAACATTGTATTTTACTGTATCCCTCCTATACTCCGAGTTAATTTGCTACTAGAATTAGAAACGTATTTGCTTGTCTGACCTTCACTGAACTACCCACGACCTTGAGTAATGTATAATTTTAACCGTAAAATTTGCAGCTCTTTTCAAAACTTGAATAAAATATTATGATACACTTTAACCTCTAAGTCACCTTGAAAATCACGCTCAAGGTTACGGCCATTAGTAACAGTGCTTGACCTTCTTTGCCACCTACAACTTTTATCTAAAACGTTTTGCTGTATCTCATGTCCATCCTGTGTTATTCCCCACTACGGATTAAAATGGGTCACCCTCTTATGACCGAGGACGGCTGTAAGTATTTTCAGTGCACCAACTTGCTATCTTTCACTTTCCCAAGAGAGTATACAAGGGGAAGAAGAGAGTGAAGTAGAAGAGGAGGTATGGCAGCTTGCTATCTTTCACTTTCCCAAGAGAGTATACAAGGTGGAGAAGAGAGTGAAGTAGAAGAGGTGGTATGGGTTGCCAAAGATTATGAATTTCGGACTTGAAAACGTCCGAGAACACCAAAGCCAGTGGCATCACCAACCACAAGATTGTTCCATGGCATGCATCTACCTGAAATGATGACTAAAACCCAGAAAAGGCGTTGCAAATGCCTTGGCGTAAAGGTTTCACATTTGTGGAAAGCGCTAAATAATAATCATTTATTTTCAAAAAAAAATCTCACCCACTCTTTCACCCATGTAGGGGTTGAATTTCCAAACATACTGAAACAGATATTTCTTTATGTCTAACTGAGAAACCAAATACCAATTTTCATAGCTTCAAAACTAAGTTTTTCGAAAAACCTTTCATCCCCTATTTCACTCTCTCAGAGGTAGAATTTCGAAAAATCTCTTCTCTCGGCAAATTTCAAGTTTCCCTCCTCAGTGGTTTGGGCTATGGAATGATGAGTCAGTCAGGCTGAGTTACTCCGTTGGGACTTGTTTTTGGAACGCCACGTATATTTTGAGCGCAAGTTAATGCGTCTTAAATATATGTAACGTGACGTAATCTCAGTACGAAGGCAAAAAGTTATTTATTATTAATGGAAATGTTACATCCTCTTTCAACAAATGACAACGTAATGTAACCTGCAAGTAACCCAGCGATAATATAGAGCATGAAATGATTTCTTGTTCCAGCAAATTAATCTAATGTTACACAGAAAGAAATAATGGTACAGACGCCTGCGTATTATTGAAATAATTGCAAAGAATTTCTTTAGCTTTATCTCTTTAAAAATTTAGTTAACATTTAATCCTTTGAATTAACTGAATATCTTTTAAACCAGAGGAGAAGCCTCGCCTAAGCCTTGCGCTGTTAAATATCTGAATAAGTTCCGTAATCAAAAATATTAACTAACTTTAACGTTGAGAGCTGACTATAAAAATTCATAGAAGCACTTAGAATTATTTTTCTTTGCGAGTTTAGCTCGCAAACTCCGAAATATTCTCTAGTACACGTAATCGCGGACTCAGCGCCACCAAAACAATCTATGCCAAATGGGCAGTCGACAGCAATATTATTATTATCTTTAAATAATTTTCACATGGAGGGAGAAGTAATTTTGAAAGGGAACATAACGCACTTTCAATTAGTAATACGTAGTAACTTTAAAGCTTATACAGGCAGCGAGTTATAGAGGTAGGGGTGTAAATGTGAAAATCCAGTTTGTTTTTGCTGTATAAAAAAAACGTTTACGTCTCTTTCAGCTTTAAAACTTAGTCAAAGCTAATTCATAATCTTTTAGCAATGAATGTAATATTATGAAACGCAAAAACTACATATGTTAAAAATTAAAAAACATTTTCTGCTTGCACAACAACTCATTAATTTTTCAAGAAGTGCGGATAATGTGGAAACGCCTTAAAATTGTGTGAAACTGACTACTTCAAATGAAAACTATTGAAAATGTTAGAAACTATTTTATTTTATATTAAATTTAAATTACACAAAAATATTTTTAAACGCAACTGTATTAGAAAAGCCGGCCGAAGTGGCCGCGCGGTTAAAGGCGCTGCAGTCTGGAACCGCAAGACCGCTACGGTCGCAGGTTCGAATCCTGCCTCGGGCATGGATGTTTGTGATGTCCTTAGGTTAGTTAGGTTTAACTAGTTCTAAGTTCTAGGGGACTAATGACCTCAGCAGTTGAGTCCCATAGTGCTCAGAGCCATTTGAACCATTTTTTGTATTAGAAAAATGCTTCATAAGCGAAGATCACTTGCAAAAATCGCATGTGTAAATACCTCCTTCATTTCCGGCACACAAAGAGTGACTCCACTCCTCACACACTACACACTTAATCCACAATTCTCCCCGAAAGTCCTTGGAAAATGCGCCTCCATAAAAAATACAAACTGCATCTTCTTCAGTAGGTTTTTCTTCCCCAACTGCTAGATGCAAATGTGACTAGCCTGAAGAGACAGTTGGTGCATTGGGCTCTTCATCTGCATTCTCAAATAACTTAAGCCGTTTTTTGCATGGTTTTCTAGAAGGAGCATCACGTTTTTTATTGATTTTGGCAAGTGCCTTGGGAAGCTTCTGTTTACCCTTCAGTAAGGAGTCTTCAAGGCGTGTTTTATAAGGCGAAGATGTCCAAACAGCTGATGAACCTGGCTTACGACCTCTGTTGGAAACCGTCCTCTTTAGAGGAGGGATTGTTATGATATCTTGTGGAGACACACACATGTTCGATGAGGTAATTGACAACGATGTTGACCTTCTGTTTTATCCATTTCAGTGAGATACTGTACCAACGGTTTCTCAATAGCATCAGGTACTACAAGCTTACGTCCAAGTCTCAAAGAAAAATATTCTTGAGGTGACATATCGCTATCCACAAAGTGTCGTCTGAGGTACACTGAAAGGTCTTACTACTCTTCTTAACCCCACCTGCTTTCCCTTAAGGCTATTATAGCCTTATTCATGTTTTCAGCATCTCACTTCTTCACAATAGCTCTTACTTTCCGATCAGTTAGCTTTCGCGGCATCTAGAAACAGACGCAAAACGTACTAGAAGTAATGTATTTGGTGTTGGTATTGTGGGAACGTTTCCACAATGCCATCGTATGTATGCTTCCACCTACACAATGGCCTTTTTAATTTTCGGTAGATTACATTAAGCAACTATCCATTTAAGGTTGACAAAGGACTGCTAAAATCTTCTATGGACCTTCTAAGCTATCAGACAATGGCCTACACAATGGCCTTTTTAATTTTCGGTAGATTACGTTAAGCAACTATCCATTTAAGGTTGACAAAGGACTGCTAAAATCTTCTATGCACCTTCTAAGCTATCAGACGTAATGAAAGATAACTACAAAATACGTAGATAAATATAATACCACAACATACCTCGGAAAAGGTTTAGAAAATGTGCGAACGTAAATTGCATCACTGTCACGGCATCTGCTGCTCAACTGACTTTTAACCCTCTACCGTGACAAATAGGAACTACTGCCCCACTACAGTGCAGAACCCTGCAGGACAGATACTAGACGTTTCCACGTTACCCACACGCTTCCACATTTACACCCCTACCTCTACATACATCGACCCACAGGCGGTAGAGAACTAACAGGCGAAAAACAGCAAACAAGGGGGAACAACTTTGCTCTTACACTCGAATTTCCATGCTTTCATAGAACACACTGAAATATCGTATTCTTTATCTCTGCGATTAATGTAACATTTTTACAACATTGTCACAAAATATTATCAGACTCGACAAAATGAATCATAATATTACAGGCATTATTTTCTCGGTTTACATTACATTCATATCAGTTGAATAAATCGCGCCATGCGTTACACAGGCTTCCAGATGAAGCCACAACATTACCTTTTATATATAGAGATTGAAGTATGGTACTAACTAAAATGAGAGCTACTTTGTGACAACATTACTTAGAGAACATTACTTACAGAACAATAGCAGTACCCTTATATTTACACCACATTTAAGGCCTGCTCGTTCGGAGTTTGTTTTCATAGCCCCCAGAACGTAAAGCGGCCACGTTTCTCACTGCAAACTCTCAGAATTATTTTAATTTCAAAACATCATTATAACTACGATCACTAAGGAAAAGCTGTGATGTGAGACTATAAGCTCCGAAAGAGTAGAAGCTTTTAACCAAATAGTTTATTTACGATCGTCTGATAAATATTGTGAATCTGACATTTTTCTTTTCAGTGTTTTGTGCAGAAACTAAACCTCTCACCAAGGACTGGCTTCAGCAGTGGATACACTTTTGCTTTGTATGCATAAAAATATTTTCATAATGGCGCAAAGCAAAAGTCACTGCATATTGGGCCTCCCTTTTCCCTCACTTCCCATCGCGAACACCCTTCTGGCCCGCCCCTCGACGCCACCTCCAATTGCTGCAGCCAGCGTCACGTGACAACGCTCGGCTAGTCGTGCATACAGAACTGGCAACATAGCAGACGGAGCACGTGGAGACCGGGAAACAGCTGCGATTGGCTGGCGCCAGGCCGCTACCACTCGACCCACTGAAACGTCACTCACTAAGTAATTTTAATCGGAGTATACTAAACAAGTGCTCACAGCTCGTAAGGTACGCGTTATGGAGCCCATGTTTACTGGACATGTTTTTCTTGTTCTGTTTCATACTACCTCCTCCAAAAATATGAAGGCAAAGAGCTTGCAAGAGAATAGATGTGTTTCACAGTATCGAAGAAATGCTCATCTCTCTCAAGGTACGCATTTTACAGCGTATGTTCCTAGACCTTTTTGGTTTGAATCATCGTTCCCTTCATATTCTTCGATATGGGCTACTCCTCGTGGGACATCTGCAGCGTAACGTGCCCACTACGGCATCAAGCGGCGTTGAGACTCGCGATGGCCAGTTAAGGCAGCTTGAAAAAGAGAGAAGTGATACATACGTGCGTATGATAAATCGCTTTCCTCAAAAATATTTCTCTTCTTCATACCTCGTCTATGTTGCCACAGATGACGTTTCGCTGATCTCATTTGTGCTGAGATTGCAGTACATGCTAGATGCCTATTTGCTTTCACTGCCTTCGAGTGGAATGCATAAGCTCTAACAAATGTTCACCAACCTGCAGTCTTCTATAGTTGTTGTCCCCTGTGCAGAAAACGTCACGTAGGTCGTGAATCCGTAATCTTGAGGCTGTAAGAAACTCTTTGCGAGGAACTGTTATTCTAGGAAGGATTAAATTTCCAGTCAGTTTGTTTATACGAAGTGCCATTCGCTTTTTATTGGCAGAACACGAGAAGCTGCACAATTGCATTCATGTTTTAGAGTCACAAATGATTTCTATTCTTCAGCAAATTAATGAACTGCACTGCATATTTCCGTAATTAGTATCACATTGTTCTCAACTACGTGTCCAAATAACCGTACATTGCTAGTAAAGTCTTAACTAACATTGACCGCGACTTGTTGTAGATGAGATTCAGAGTAGTAAAAAATTTTTTGAAGGACATCATCTTTACGCCAGTGACTGTTGTAAGTTTTTATTACACTGCTGGAATTTCGCCCTTAGGCAGCAGCACTTGATATGGCCTAAGGCCGAAATTGCAATAGTGTAATAAAAACTTATGCCTGCTTTGTGGCCGAGCGGTTCTAGGAGCTACAGTCTGGAACCGCGAGACCGGTACAGCCGCAGGTTCGAATCCTGCCTCGGGCATGGATGTGTGTGATGTCCTTAGGTTAGTTAGGTTTAAGTAGTTGTAAGTTCTAGGTGACTGATGACCTCAGATGTTAAGTCCGATAGTACTCAGAGCCATTTGAACCAATACAAACTTATAACAGTCAATGGCGTAAAGAAGATGTCCTTCAAAAGCTCTGATTTACACACTAGACATTGCTAACTAAGTCTTAACAGATACCACGGCGGACAACATGTCTGTCCTCCGAGACTGCCGAACGAGCTCTGATCTTACAGCCTAACCACTTCGCCCGCCATCCAAGTTAGGCACGATTCGAAGATCACCGAAGTGCTTCGTCTGCGTTTTCGTTTCGCAGTTGTTTATTGTTCTGCTGGTTCTTAATACTTGTGAAATAATGGAACGAGAGCACGCTATTGAGAGATGCTCTAATTTGAAATTCAAGTAAATACGCTGTTTAATTTTTCAATATTAATAACATAAGATTACCATTTTGGCTCGCAAATTACGAACGCAGCAGCCAATCGCGGAGAAGGACCACAATTTAGGCGGTCTCTCTCGCGATAACCTTACCGGACAAACCATCTGTCATTGGTACCTCACACCATATTACATCATCTTGCCACAGCTGCCTTCTCAGTTAGCCGGCCGAAGTGGCCGTGCAGTTAAAGGCGCTGCAGTCTGGAACCGCAAGACCGCTACGGTCGCAGGTTCGAATCCTGCCTCGGGCATGGGTGTTTGCAATGTCCTTAGGTTAGTTAGGTTTAACTAGTTCTAAGATCTAGTGGACTAATGACCTCAGAAGTTGAGTCCCATAGTGCTCAGAGCCATTTGGGATACTAATTAGGGCTAGACGCATGGAACGTTCCATTTCGGAAATAAATTGGGGAACTCAGTATTCAAAGATCCACAGTGTCAAGAGTGTGCCGAGAACACCAGATTTCAGGCATTACCTCTTAACTCAGGGCTTCACAACATACGTGCTCGCGGAGCAAGCTGTGAGCAGCAAGGCGCGAGCACGGAGCAGCGCGAGCACGCTACCCCCACTACCGGACCAGAGCGGAGAGTGGGGAGAGTCACGTGGGGCACACAACAGCTGCGGCCAGTCAATGTAAACCCGCGGCCACCTGCAGGGATATCACTCACGAGTTATTACTGCGACAAATGAAACAAATAAAGGAGATGTACACGTGCCACATAATATTATTAGCTTAGTGTATGCCTCTACATTCGTATTAATTTGTGAACTGTTACACAATGAAAGGTGTCACTGAAGTGTGGGATTCTCGGTTATCTTGTACTTTTTGCCCTTTACAATTGCGTCTATGTTCGGAGTAATTGTTCTTGTGCATTGTAAGCGCAGCGAGCAATTTAAATACCGATCAGACAATGCGTTTCTCAGGCGCGTCTTGTTACATTTCATTGCAGAGAACAGTTGTTCACAAACATACGTGGAACCGAACATTGATATTATTGTAGCTGCCAGTTTGTGCAAATGAGGAAATCTATCCTGAGGGAAGTGTCTGTAGAATTCCAAAATGTTTTTCTTGTTCTGAAATTTGTCTCTGTATTCTCTGTCACACTGCAGGTCAATAATTTCTAGTTGCAGCTCAGGACGAATCTCTTCAATATTCGCTGAATATGGAGAGGAGAACAGATCAAAATCACTATCTAGTGCTGTTAGATCTTGAAAGCGTTGATCAAATTCTTCCTTAAGGGCAACTAAACTATGTGAATAACGTTCACAGTCTTTGTGAACATCTTGCATGGATGATAATTTAGGAAAATGAGCTACATTTCCTGTTTCCAGCATACTCACCCAAAGTGTCAATTTCATTTTAAAAGCTCGTATTCGATCTATGAAATGAGTAATTAGCAGATCTTTAGCTTGTAGTGAAATGTTCAAAGCTTTCAGATGGCTAGTTAAATCTCCTAAGAACGCGAGATCACATTTCCATGAAGGCTCTTTCAATTCAGGAACACACATGTTATTTATTTCCATGAACATATTTATCTCATCTAATAGGCAAAAAAATCTATTTAATAATTCGCCACGACTAAGCCAGCGGACCTCGCTGTAATAAGGCAGGCTACCATACTGGCTTTCTACATCCTCAAGAAAGCTTTTAAATTGTCTGTGTTCTAGCCTATGCTTCCTTATATAATTGGTTGCACGAACAACAACACTCATCACATTTTCTAGAGTGATACTCTTTGCACATAAGTTTTCCTGGTGGATCACACAGTGAACACCCCTTATTTCATTCGGCACGGTCAGTTTTTGCATTTTCTCCTTCAACAACGCAACGAAACCTGATTTTTTTCCCTGTCATCGCTGGTGCACCGTCTGTAGACACTGAAACTAAAGAATTCCACGACAATCCTATATTTTCAACACTTTCTTCAACACTACTTAAAATATCACCTCCGGTTGTAGTGTTCTTCATGGCTACTACAACGAGGAGCTCCTCCCTCACCTGAAGATCTCTATTAACACCTCTAATAAATATGGCAAGCTGCGCTGTTCCGGTGATATCAACACATTCGTCCAGAGCTACAGAATACCCCATAAAATCCTTACAGATATTTGCAAGCTGGCTCTGGACGTCGTCTGCCATGTCCTGTACGCGACGCATAATGGTCATGTTAGATAATGGCACAATTCGAAACTGTTCAACTTGGGTTGGACACAAATGTTCCGCTGCAACTACCAAACATTCTTTTATTAAATCGCCATCAGTGAAGGGGCGCAGGGATTTTGCTAAAAGCAAAGCAATTTTGTAACTCACTCTGAGAGCTGCCTCAGTTGATTTTTCTTCATCGTCCAGATCTTCGGATGCTTCCTTTTAAGTTTAATAACTTCCTGTGCACGATCTGGTCCATCACATTTTCCACTTCCGTAGTCTTTCGCGTGGTACGACATATAATGTCGCTGCAAATTAAATTTTCTAAAAGAATTCAGCGTTTTGTGACATACTAAACATTTTGCAACACCATCTTTTTCTGTAAACAGATACAATCCCTCCCAATGGGGGTTGAACTGCGAAAGCGTTGTTGGGGTTACACAACGGCGACTTGACATGATTCTTAACCAGCGAAGTGACTGTTAGAGCTGATCGTAATTTAAACGTTACACAGTCGGCGCGAATTCAATAGGCACGCCGCGGCCCTATTCAAACGTGCGCGCGCATTTCCCCTCCCTCCCTACTCCGCGACCTTGCACCTGCTCGCGAGCACGTGCCTGAGCAGACGCGAGTAGTCGCGCTCAAAACCGGCCAGTTGTTAAGCCCTGTCTTAACTGGACAGTGGCCGACGGCCTTGACTTACGGGGAGGTTTACTATCCTTTGGTTCAAAAAGTCGATTTTTTTAAAATTGCTTTTTTGGATCCCTAAAAGTGTTTAGAATCCACCCCTGAAACGGTCTTTCTGAATACGGAACGGAAATGTTTGTTATTCGCGGCTGAACAAAAAAATGCACCTGCCTGAAATCGGCCTTTTTCACACACCAGTTTTTTTCGGGATTTTCGACTTTGTAGCCGCGAAAAATTATTCTATGTGCTTGCCCAAGGATCAAGTGATCAAGGAGCTTACGACGTGCTACGGCTTGGCAATCCGACGGCATTCCAATTCGGTGAAACAGATGAAGAAGGCAATTTGGGAAACATATTACCCCAAGTCTTCAACGAATGATCACCCACAACACCAAAATTGTCCGGCTGGGGAAACTAGTTGGTGCAAGTGGCGCATTGCAGAGGCTACCGGACGTCTGGATAAATATCAACACGACTAGCCGCTCTCCAAAGAAGTTCAAAAACTGATTCATTCGATCTACGAGGCCCTTTCTGAGGACGAGATATTGTAGCGGTGCTTGGGAGGAAACACACAAAACTCAAATCAAAGTTTGAACGCGTGTGTTTGGAAGTTAGTCCCCAAGCATTTGCGTTCTGGTGCGAAGACTGTGGAGATTGCGACTTTCCTGGCAGTGAGCAGCTTCAACGAAGGGTATTCAGCAATTCTTGAAGACCATGACAACGATGGACGTCACCCTGGAACTCTATTAGACGCAGTTCGCCAAGCATTCGGACGACCACCGGGTTCAAGCGGCCGAAAACCGCTTGTCACCGGCCGTACGAGCGTGTCTACAACAGCGCCGGATGGCCCAGATTGAGCAGAACGCCCTCTATGAGGAAAAGAAAGAACTAGCTTATGGACCCGGAATAGCAGATTGAACGTAAGTTGCGTAAGATTGCATTTATACACTCCTGGAAATGGAAAAAAGAACACATTGACACCGGTGTGTCAGACCCACCATACTTGCTCCGGACACTGCGAGAGGGCTGTACAAGCACGGCACTGCGGACACACCAGGAACCGCGGTGTTGGCCGTCGAATGGCGCTAGCTGCGCAGCATTTGTGCACCGCCGCCGTCAGTGTCAGCCAGTTTGCCGAGGCATACGGAGCTCCATCGCAGTCTTTAACACTGGTAGCATGCCGCGACAGGGTGGACGTGAACCGTATGTGCAGTTGACGGACTTTGAGCGAGGGCGTATAGTGGGCATGCGGGAGGCCGGGTGGACGTACCGCCGAATTGCTCAACACGTGGGGCGTGAGGTCTCCACAGTACATCGATGTTGTCGCCAGTGGTCGGCGGAAGGTGCACGTGCCCGTCGACCTGGGACCGGACCGCAGCGACGCACGGATGCACGCCAAGACCGTAGGATCCTACGCAGTGCCGTAGGGGACCGCACCGCCACTTCCCAGCAAATTAGGGACACTGTTGCTCCTGGGGTATCGGCGAGGACCATTCGCAACCGTCTCCATGAAGCTGGGCTACGGTCCCGCACACCATTAGGCCGTCTTCCGCTCACGCCCCAACATCGTGCAGCCCGCCTCCAGTGGTGTCGCGACAGGCGTGAATGGAGGGACGAATGGAGACGTGTCGTCTTCAGCGATGAGAGTCGCTTCTGCCTTGGTGCCAATGATGGTCGTATGTGTGTTTGGCGCCGTGCAGGTGAGCGCCACAATCAGGACTGCATACGACCGAGGCACACAGGGCCAACACCCGGCATCATGATGTGGGGAGTGATCTCCTACACTGGCCGTACACCACTGGTGAATGTCGAGGGGACACTGAATAGTGCACGGTACATCCAAACCGTCATCGAACCCATCGTTCTACCATTCCTAGACCGGCAAGGGAACTTGCTGTTCCAACAGGACAATGCACGTCCGCATGTATCCCGTGCCACCCAACGTGCTCTAGAAGGTGTAAGTCAACTACCCTGGCCAGCAAGATCTCCGGATCTGTCCCCCATTGAGCATGTTTGGGACTGGATGAAGCGTCGTCTCACGCGGTCTGCACGTCCAGCACGAACGCTGGTCCAACTGAGGCGCCAGGTGGAAATGGCATGGCAAGCCGTTCCACAGGACTACATCCAGCATCTCTACGATCGTCTCCATGGGAGAATAGCAGCCTGCATTGCTGCGAAAGGTGGATATACACTGTACTAGTGCCGACATTGTGCATGCTCTGTTGCCTGTGTCTATGTGCCTGTGGTTCTGTCAGTGTGATCATGTGATGTATCTGACCCCAGGAATGTGTCAATAAAGTTTCACCTTCCTGGGTCAATGAATTCACGGTGTTCTTATTTCAATTTCCAGGAGTGTATGTAGTCAAAACTTCAAACGTGTTTTTCTCGAAAAGACTTCTTTTTATCGCGCGGTATGGTAACTTCAAATCTACTGAACCGATTGGCATGGTTCTTTGTTTCCGACGAAGCTAACTAAATTGTCTAGGAGTTGTACCACTTTTATTCCGATCCATCAACTGTAAATATTTTTACTAGGCCGACGAAGTCGAAAAATCGATGAAAAAAAACCTATTTTGTTTCAAATGGTCGCCATTTTGTTTTCTATGGTCCAAATAACTTAAGCGAGATACAACTCCTAAAGAATCTTATACACTCCGCTAACGTCAACTCAATTTTGATTTCAGACGAGCCGGCTGACCTGTGACATACCGCGCGTTTAGGTCTACATCGAAATTTTGTTTCATTCCGACGGAAGTTCAGTCTTTGCTCTTCGACATTTCCGGACGAAAAAATTCCAGTTTGTAGAGGAAATATCAATAAAAATTTTGACCAAATTTGACATTGATATCAGTAACACATCCCGAGAAAAAAAAATCCTCAAAGAACATGTTTTTCTCGTGCCAAAGATAGTAAACCTCCCCTTAACGTCCGAGAGCAGCCTGATTTGGTAGAGATGTCACTGCTAACTGTGTGCAGTAATCGCAGATATCCATGTGGGACTTATGACGAAAATATCCGTTAGGACAGTGCTACGAAATCTGGCGTTAATGGGCTATGGCAGCAGACGACCGAAGCGTGTGCCTTTGCTAACGGCGCAAGATCGCCTGCTGCACCTCTCCCGGGCGCGTGACCATATTGGTTGCAGCCTAGACTGCTGGGAAACCGTGGTCTGTCTCGATTTCAGTTGTTAAGAGGTGATGTAGGGTTCGAGTGTTGTGCAGACCCCAAGAAGCCATGGATTCAGAATGTCAAGAAGGCAACGTGCAAGCTGATGGTAGCTCCATAATGGTGTGGACCGTGTTTACATGGAATGGACTGGGTCCTCTGATCCAACTGTTCCAATGATCAGCTGTAAATGACTGTGGTCGGGTACTTGGAGACCATCTGCAGCCGTTCACGGACGTCATCTTACCATACAACGATGGAATTTTTATGGAACACGTGCGCCATGTCACCGGGTCACAATTATTCGCAGTTGGCTCGAAGATCATTATACGCAATTCGAGGGAAGATTTGGCTACCTAGGGATATTGGGATATGGGGTATGAAAGGGAAGCAGTGGTTGGGAAGGGAGTGAGACAGGGTTGTTGCCTATCCCCGATGTTATACAATCTGTATATTGAGCAAGCAATACAGGAAACAAAAGAAAAGTTCGGAGTAGGTACTAAAATCCATGGAGAAGAAATAAAAACTTCGGGGTTCGCCGATGACATTGTAATTCTGTCAGAGACAGCAAAGGACTTGGAAGAGCAGTTGAACGGACAGTGTCTTGAAAGGAGGGTATAAGATGAACATCAACAAAAGCAAAACAAGGATAATGGAATGTAGTCGAATTAAGTCGGGTGATGCTGAGGGAATTAGATTAGGAAATGAGACACTTAAAGAAGTAAAGGAGTTTTGCTATTTGGGGAGCAAAATAAATGATGATGGTCGAAGTAGAGAGGATATAAAATGTAGACTGGCAATGGCAAGGAAAGTGTTTCTGACGAAGAGAAATTTGTTAACATCGAGTATAGATTTAAGTGTCAGGAAGTCGTTTCTGAAAGTATTTGAATGGAGTGTAGCCATGTAGGGAAGTGAAACATGGACGATAAATAGTTTTGACAAGAAGAGAATAAAAGCTTTCGAAATGTGGTGCTACAGAAGAATGCTGAAGATTAGATGGGTAGATCACATAACTAATGAGGAGGTATTGAATAGAATTGGGGAGAAGAGGAGTTTGTGGCACAACTTGACTAGAAGAAGAGATCGGTTGGTAGGACATGTTCTGAGACATCGAGGGATCACCAATTTAGTATTGGAGGGCAGCGTGGAGGGTAAAAATCGTAGAGGGAGACCAAGAGATGAAGACACTAAGCAGATTCAGAAGGATGTAGGTTGCAGTAGGTACTGGGAGATGAAGAAGCTTGCACAGGATAGAGTAGCATGGAGAGCTGCATCAAACCAGTCTCAGGACTGAAGACCACAACAACAATAGAGGTAGCATGGCTCTGTATTTCTGCAGAGGACTTACAGCGAATTGTTGGGTACACGCCTTTTCGAGTTATTACACTACAGCGGGCGAAAGGAGGTCCGCCACGACACTCGCACATAGGTAGTTAGTGGAGAGCCACTGCCTGAAAAAGAAGAATCAAAAATTAGTTCTCAGAAAGTATACTGTGAAGTCATTCCTCTGTAGCTATAGCATATATGACGCGAAGCAGATTTCATTAGTTTCTCCATCGAAACAGCTTGTGCTGCTTAATATACGTTTCCATGTAGCCTTCCTCCGAATTCATACATTTTGCATGCCTCCGATCGAGTGTTACAATTGGTGTTCGGAGCTGTGTAACCATCCAGGTCAGATTCCTGGAAACTTTCTGCTGTTATTGGCGCTTCTGCGTCAGTTGTTGTAACAAAAACAAATTGCGCTTAACTGCGCTGACAGTAATCGCATCACGATCTATATTATTTCAGTCCGGCGGAATACTTGTAACAACATTAACGTGGTAATATAACAAAATACAGTTACATGTTAATTTATTGTTCGGTGTTCGACCATTAGGTAATACACATTTCGAGAAGTGACTGCAATTATAATTAGGTACTCAATCAGTTTTGCAGTGTGCAATCTGATCTTCCCTCTCATTTTTCGTAGCATCAGTATGTTTCTTTTTACGTGTAGCCTCCAATACCACTGCGCAACAACCGACAACGAATTACAAAACAGAAGGCGAACAGAATAGAAGACTCTGGCAAACGGGGGTGCATGGGAAAACAAGGATGGATAAAATGCTTCTAGCAGATATATATCTACTAGCGTCACCCGTGGTCGACTTGATGAGCATATAACTGCAAGTAACGTGGTCAACGACAACAAGTAGAAGCCATTGGAGCTAACCTATTATAAAAAAATGTAGTGTATCTTAAAGCAATACATTTCACGTAAAGCAGTGTCTGAAATTTTAGCCACAGAATTGACCATAACAAATTATGCATTTTAACTACATCTATATACATACTCCGCAATCCACCATACGGTGCGTGCGGAGGGTACCTCGTACCAAAATTAACATTCTCTCTCCCTGTTCCATGCCCAAACAGAACGAGGGAAAAATGACTGCCTATATGCCTCTGTACGAGCCCTAATCTCTCTTATCTTATCTTTGTGGTCTTTCCACGAAATGTAAGTTGGCGGCTGTATAATTGTACTGCAGTCAGCCTCAAATGCTGGTTCTCTAAATTTCCTCAGTAGCGATTCACGAAAAAAACGCCCCCTTTCCTCTAGAGACTCCCACCCGAGTTCCTGAAGCATTACCGTAACACTCGCGTGATGATCAAACCTAGCAGTAACAAATCTAGCAGCCCGCCTGTGAATTGCTTCTATGTCCTCCCTCAATCCGACCTGATAGGAATACCAAACGCTCTAGCAGTACTCAAATATTTTTGAAATAATTCATTGATTTGTCCTTAATTGTTCGATGATTTGAAACGAGTCCTTGATACAGTGTGTTGAAAATAAATGTTGTGTTACCGGCGGCAAATTAGCTTGTCCCTATGGCAACACGTTGGGAGTGCCGATGTATCACGTAAAGTAACCTCAGATGCGAAGTGTTTTGCATCACAAAATCGGCATTGTAAATTCATCAATCCGCAGTTATAGCTATCAAAATCATTTGGAATTACGTTCAGTGTACATTTAAAAGTATCTTTCAAAAAAACATCATATCTATTACTAGTATTATATCATTCCTATTACTTCCTCTATGAAAAAATTGTGTCTATCATGTTGTTTGTCTTTCGGTCCAACCCATTATTGTTCTTCTTCAACGCATAGCCTAAAGCAAACGTAGCTTCCGTATAATAAGCAAAGTCGTAGCTGCTCAGAATTAAGCATCTAAACATTAGAAACTTATTTCAAATTTTGTGTTAACAGCGGCAAATGATATTATGTTAGCCCCGTTTACTCTTAGACGAAAATAAGCGAAAAAACGACGCCGGCACGCCACGTAACGTACAGTCTATATTGCCGAAAGCAAAGAAAGATAGGGAGATTGGGTTTAACGTCCCGTCGACATCGAGGTCATTAGTGACAGAGCACAAGCTCGGATGGTGTCAAGAATGGGGCAGAAAATAGGCCGTGACCTTTAGAAGGAGCCATCTCAGAATTTGCCTGCGCGATTTAGGGATCGCGGAAAACCTAAACCTGGATGGCCGGACGCGGGTTTGAACCGTCGTCCTCCCGAATGAGAGTCCACCGGGCTAACCACTGCGCCATCTCGCTCGCTCCATCGGTGTTGCCCCCGACAGCTTCATTACGACAATGTTTTGTTTTTCACGGCTGACAGCATCAACGACCTACCATTTGTGTCAATGTAGGTAACCCGATATGCGTGTGTTACTGAACCATCTGCAGCATTAAAACATGAACGTCCCTAGAAAGCGATTTCACAAAACTTTTACTTTCTACCGTGTTGTTGTTGTTGTTGTTGTTGTTGTGGTCTTCAGTCCTGAGACTGGTTTCATGCAGCTCTCCATGCTACTCTATCCTGTGCAAGCAGTACCTACTGCAACCTACATCCTTCTGAATCTGCTTAGTGTATTCATCTCTTGGTCTCCCTCTACGATTTTTACCCTCCAAGCTGCTCTCCAGTACTAAATTGGTGATCCCTTGATGCCTCAGAACATGTCCTACCAACCGATCCGTTCTTCTAGCCAAGTCGTGCCACAAATTTCTCTTCTCCCCAATTCTATTCAGTACCTCCTCATTAGTTATGTTATCTACCCATGTGATCGACAGTGTTCTTCTGTAGCACCACATTTCGAAAGCTTCAATTCTCTTCTTGTCTAAACTATTTATCGTCCATGTTTCACTTCCATACATGGCTACACTCCATACATATACTTCCAGAAACGACATCCTGACACTTGAATCTATACTCGATGTTAACAAATTTTAATTCTTCAGAAACGCTTTCCTTCCCATTTTGTACATTTCAGATCCTCCCTACTTCGACCATCATCAGTTATTTTGTTCCCCAAATAGCAAAACTCATCTACTATTTTAAGTGTCTCATTTCGCAATCTAATTCCCTCAGCCTCACCTGATTTAATTCGACTACATTCCATTATCCTCGTTTTGCTTTTGTTGATGTTCATCTTATATCCCCCCTTCAAGACACTGTTCATTCCGTTCAACTGCTCTTCCAGGTCCTTTGCTGTCTCTGACAGAATTACAATGGCATCGGCAAACCTCAAGGTTTTTATTTCTTCTCTCTGGATTTTAATCCCTACTCCAAATTTGTCTTATGTTTCCTCTACTGCTTGCTCAATATACAGATTGAATAATATCGGGGATAGGCTACAACCCTGTTTCACTCCCTTCCCATCCTCTGCTTCCCTTTCACGCCCCTCGACTCTTGTGACGGCTATCTGGTTTCTGTACAAATTGTAAATAGCCTTTCGCTCCCTGTATTTTACCCCTGCCACCTTCAGAATTTGAAAGAGAGCATTCCAGTCAACATTGTCAAAAGCTTTCCCTAAGTCTACAAATGCTAGAAACGTAGGTTTGCCTTTCCTTAATCTATTTTCTAAGATGAGTCGTAGGGTTCGTAGTGCCACACGTGTTCCAACATTTCTACGGAATCCGAACTGATCTTCCCCGAGGTCGGCTTCTACCAGTTTGTCCATTCGTCGGTAAAGAATTCGTGTTAGTATTTAGTAGCCATGACTTATTAAACTGATAGTTCCGTAATTTTCACATCTGTTTACACCTACTTTCTTTGGGGCTGGAATTATTATATTTTTCTTGAAATCTGAATGTATTTCACCTGTCTCATACATCTTGCTCACCAGATGGTAGAGTTTTGTCAGGGCTGGCTCTCCCAAGGCTATCAGTAGTTCCAATGGAATGTTGTCTACTCCCAGGGTCTTTTTTCGACTTTGGTCTTTCAGTGCTCTGTCATACTCTTCAAGCAGTATCATATCTCCCATTTCATCTTCATCTATGTCCTCTTCCATTTCCATAATATATCACCATGATAAGCGCACGGGATGAAGTTGGTAGCAAAAAGGAGGAAAGCTTTTTTCATGTATGTTCGTCTCTTTCCTTCCACCTCTCTTAACGGTTACGTCCACACCACACATGATTTTTCTTTTTTTTAAGGGGGGGGGGGGAGCACATCTGTAGTAAAGTACCTTTCGAACTATGTATGATCCATTGGCCTCCTTGTGCATTAACGTTGCAAATCGGTTCTTCAATTTTCGATGCTCTCGCATTAATACTGTATCGTTGTTGTAATAATTTTTTGATAGAAATACTGTAGTGCAATTTTCTTTAAATAATTTATTGAATGGATGCGTGACTGTAGAATGGATACAACACTCGAGTTAGCGTGTTGTAACTGCAACTGGTATGCTTACTCTGTGTTATTGTTAGCAAACTTTACACGAACTGATTAGGCAATGCAGCTCCCAATACCAATAAAAAAGTAGTCACTTCAAAATACATTCAGCCCTATAGGCAATGAAATCTCTGGCCCTGTTCAATAGTGATAACTTTGGTCCCCGTGCATAAAACAAATAAATTAAATTGTTTAGCAGCAACGGTGGAAAGCGATATATACTGATCTCTCATAAAAAAATATAAAAAAATGCTAGCTACAGGCTCAGCGGTGTGCAATGCTGCCTGTTAGACTTTGAAATGTACGTGAAATTTTTCTGGCATTTAAGAAAAATCCAACGTCTTTGAAAAATATGACCTGGAGAGGGAGGCGGTACTGATTGTGATGAATTACTAACATTGATATTTTTCGTGAATTATATTCTGAGTTAGTCTGGCTTTTCAAAAACATCTGACAATTGAAATTACATTACTGAGAAAAATTACATACTTTTTACTAACTGATTCACAAACTATGAGATTTAAACATCGAGTGTTATCTACCGTCATCAAAAAAGCATAAATACAAATCATGAAGTTACAAATAGGTGTTAATAAAACTTAGAAACATTGCAAAAGGGAAATATCTAACTAGCCTTTTCATCAAATCGGTTTTCGTACATTCTGGGGTTACTCAACAATTACAAATTATTAGCCAACTCATCTACATTAACGCGCTGGCAGAACGAGAGTCATAAATATTTAACATCTTTACCTTGCTTGCAAGAAGACTTCTGCTTACTTGTTCTCGTAATTCCTACATTATACTAACACTTGGTGGCTTCACAGAGCACACCACAAAAACTGCCTACTCCATCCTCTTTCGCTCACAGAAAGCTACCCACAATTATGCGTCAAGTGCTCTCTTACTCCAACACTACATTTTCAGACCAGAAGCAGTATCTTTGGCTCTGTGGTCGAGCACAGTCATCGATCTGCTTTATAAGGCCTATCAGAAACAAACATCGTTTATAATATAACAGTTTCATTTTAGTTTACAATAGTATTATTATCATATTCGGGTGCCACATGCAAGTGTGCCCCAGCATACTACTATCAATATAACGATTCTCCCAATGTATTAAGGTGGATGTTGTGACTACCCGCCAGCGACCAATGTGACCGCCATTCATACACAGCACCCACACGAGAATGAAGTGACTGTATCTGTCTGAAATACACTACTGGTCATTAAAATTGCTACACCACGAAGATGACGTGCTACAGACGCGAAATTCGACCGACAGGAAGAAGATGCTGTGATAGGCAAATGATTAGCTTTTCAGAGCATTAACACAAGGTTGGCGCCGGTGGCGACACCTACAACGTGCTGACATAAGGAAAGTTTCCAACCGATTTCTCATACACAAACAGCAGTTGGCCGGCGTTGCCTGGTGAATCGTTGTTGTGATGCCTCGTGTAAGGATGAGAAATGCGTACCATCACGTTTCCGACTTTGATAAAGGTCGGATTGCAGCCTATCGCGATTGCGGTTTATCGTATCGCGACATTGCTGCTCGCGTTGGTCGAGATCCAATGACTGTTAGCAGAATATGGAATCGGTGGGTACAGGAGGGTAATACGAAACGCCGTGCTGGATCCCAACGGCCTCGTATCACTAGCAGTAGAGATGACAGGCAACTTATCCGCATGGCTGTAACGGATCGTGCAGCACGGTCTAGATCCTTGAGACAACAGATGGGGACGTTTGCAAGACAACAACCATCTGCACGAACAGTTCGACGACGTTTGCAGCAGCATGGACTATCAGCTCGGAGACCATGGCTGCGATTACCCTTGACGCTGCATCACAGACAGGAGCGCCTGCGATAGTGTACTCAACGACGAACCTGGGTGCACGAATGGCAAAACGTCATTTTTTCAGATGAATCCAGGTTCTGTTTACAGCATCATGATGGTCGCATCCCTGTTTGGCGGCATCGCGGTGAACGCACATTGGAAGCGTGTATTCGTCATCGCTATACTGACGTATCACCCGGCGTGATACTATGGTTACACGTCCTGGTCACCTCTTGTGGCACTTTGAACAGAGGACGTTACATTTCAGATGTGTAACGAACCGTGGCTCTACCCTTCATTCGATCCTTGCGAAAACCTACATTTCAGCGGGATAATGCATGACCGGATGTTGCAGGTCCTGTACGGGCACCGGCCAGTGTGGCCGTGCGGTTCTAGGCGCCACAGTCTGGAACCGAGCGACCGCTACGGTCGCAGGTTCGAATCCTGCCTCGGGCATGGATGTGTATGATGTCCTTAGGTTAGTTAGGTTTAATTAGTTCTAAGTTCTAGAGGACTGATGACCTCAGAAGTTAAGTCGCATAGTGCTCAGAGCCATTTGAACCCAGCCTGTACGGGCATTTCTAGATACAGAAAATGTTCAACTGCTGCCCTGGCCAGCACATTTTCCAGATCTCTCACCAATTGAAAACGTCTGGTCAATGGAGGCCGAGCAACTGGCTCCTCACAATACGCCAGTCACTACTCTTGATGAACTGTGGTATTGTGTTGAAGCTGCATGGGCAGCTGCTCCTGTACACGCCATCCAAGCTCTGTTTGACTCAATGCCCAGGCTTATCAAGACCGTTATTACGGCCAGAGGTGGTTGTTCTGGGTACTGATTTCTCAGGATCTATGCACCCAAATTGCGTGAAAATGTAATCACAAGTTAGTACTAGTATAATACATTTGTCCAGTGAATACCCGTTTATCATCTGCGTTTCTTCTTGGTGTAGCAATTTTAATGGCCAGTAGTGTAGCTTTACATTTACGTCATAATTCCAGTTACAACAGCGACTACTCTACACAGAAAAAAACGGACAAGAAGGAATATGGCTCTCATTTTGTTCCGTACAAAGTATATAGACAGGTCATCCATAGGTTTTAATGAGTGAGTTTGCGACTATCAAAACACATGACATAAACGGTCGTATCTTTTGAGTGTACTCTCTTAGAAGCTTTAATTTTGTACATCGCCAGGGGACCATAGACCTTAGTATTTGACATAAATTTCAGTTTTATACCTCTATCTGTTCCGGACAAAGAGGGTCTTAACAAACGGACAGACAGACAACAAGGTTACCCTATAAGGATTCAGTTTTTGCCGACTGCGGTACAGAGTCCTCTACAGAGTTTATAGTCCCAATTTTATTTAGTGTGCCGACTGGCTACCGGATTTGGTACACAGTACGTCCCTACCACCCATTAGTCAGCTCACTTCCCAAGTAGGTGTGTCTAACGCTGCGTGCCAGGAGATGGACTAAGGAGGGTTCTGTGTACCAATACCAGCAACCAGGCTGGGGGGAGGGGGGGGAATAAAGAAAATTGTGACTATCGCCTAAAACAGATATTTTGAAATATCAGTACCGGCAGCAGATGCCGCAACTACGCACGCCAAGTGACAAGGTAAGTACGGTTTATACTCCAGTAGCGGAACTGTTGTTCATGTTCCCTGCTGACTATATTTATTCATTCAATAAATAGCATACACCGACACATCCACAGAAATCGTTGGATGTGGTACTCGTATCACTGTTCTTAATTTCTTTAAGGAATAAAAATGGGAAGGCCTCACTTATCGTTATAGGAAACTCGTAAAAGGAACAGTACAAATTACGTTACGCAAATCTTCTCCATAACATCTCTCCCTAAATTATCTTCGTTCTGTTATACTAATATTAAGGGAACGATGTCTCCTCTTTTTAAAAAAAATGTATTATTGGCTTTTCGGTATCACCCATACAACAGTTAAGCAATGATTTTGTATTATTTACATGTATTAGATCCAGAATCATTAAATAGCAACAGTTAACCGTTACATTCATTTACACTGAAACTAAGCCACTGATTTAGAAAATTACAATATGTTCCAAAACAGTTTTTGTTGCTTGTGTTGAACAGCTTTGCTAGATCTTGGAACTTACATATTGTTGCACCTGCAGCTGCTGTATAATTTATTTTGAACTGTGTGACAAGTTGGTGTCAGAGACCATTTTCCAATATATGTTGTACTGTGTTACAGATACAGGACAATTTCCGTGCGAAAAGAAGATCTGAAACTTTTAGTAAAAATGCACTATAGTTACAAATTTTTTTGTTAACAGTTCCTACGTGTGTATAATTAGACAAATATCAAAATATAACATTTTTGTAACTGACACTCAATGCATCTACGCCTGCATAGGAAAACTTTATTGACAAATATTATATTGTGACTTTTCTGTTATGATGTATGTGTAACACGTGGTATTAACAAAAATTTGTGAGTATTGTATATTACTACCAAACGGAGTCTGACCGAAACCGATCTACAGTTACGTTACAGCACGCCATTTCTATGATAAATTACATTCATTAATATGAAACTGCTGTGTCGTCCGAACAAGACCAACCAGTGCAAAAGCACCAGAGGCGCAAAGATGCGAGCTGGTGCCAGTGCTATAGAGACTCGACACTGGCGCGAGTTCCACCAGCGCCACGGCCGGCGCTGAGGATGAAGACATCGACTTCGCCTCGGCCATTTCACTGCCGAGTACACTCCGCCAGTGACCGGACGACAAAGGACAGAAGCCTACTCGGAAGGTAGAAGAGCAGCTCTCGCCCACTTGGTTGGAGATGGTCGTCGAGGGTTGACTTGGACAGGGAACTCTGAGAACTGAACAGACAGTTGTTGTACATTGCATTTGCTGTGTAATGTGAAGTTTATCTACAATTATTTGCATTTAGCCAATGAGGGCCTTTCGTGTTGTATTACATACAGTGTTCAAGATTCCATTATTCGATAAGTCACAAAGATAAGTAAACGTTTTTAACTCATTTTTGTGACCTTGTTACTAATTTTTTGGGGTGTTGTAGAACCTATCTTCTCCTATCCGGTTCCCTGACCCCGGGGCATAACTGTGTAATAGTGGCAGGGAGGAATTGTCTTAACGGTGCACCGCACCAGAAGCCGTTTCATGAACTCATAAACTCGACCTAAAATAACAACTGTGGCAACTCGGCCTCCACAGCTGTAGCGAGGAGGCCTTTACAAAACTGGCGACGAGGGTTTACAAAAGAAAGGAAGGTTGACAACCATCCCTTCTCATTTACTGTACTACAGCGTGGCCGCTACGGTCGCAGGTTCGAATCCTGCCTCGGGCATGGATGTGTATGATGTCCTTAGGTTAGTTCGGTTTAAGTAGTTCTGAGTTCTAGGGTACTGATGACCACAGATGTTAAGTCCCATAGTGCTCAGAGCCATTTGAACCATTTTGAGAATTACAAAACTAAAAAAAGAAGAAAAGCGCAAAATATATTACTGCAAGTAATGAAAGATGCCCTGTAGATTAAGCCAATCGAAAAAACTCATCCTCAAAAAGATTACGCTTATATTTACGTAACACTGAATAGTATAGTATATACTTATATTAAACTAATAAGAAAGTATCAGAACCTATTAAAAACGCGAAGGTGTAGTGTGATGCGAACTACCAACACTTCAAAATTTTGGTGCGAAATTATGACGCTACTCACCACACTATCGCGACCACAAGTATTCAAGCCCCATATCTAGCTTGTTACCATATCCTGAAAGCCTTAATCGTAGCCACATTACTAACTGAAATTTAACTAAAACAAATTGTGCCAAGAACAATGTGTTTTAATGGATCGTCAACGTGCTGTTGATTTCAAATGACCTACTTTCATAATATGCAAGTTGTCATTATTCTTTTGGCATTAATATGACGTTTCTTGTCATTTTATTACAAAGAATCATACAATTAACGGGGAGTTTTCGAGAGCTCCTCAGTATGCTGGCGCTCGGAAACGGGATGTATACATACGGGCTTCAACTGGAAGCCAATATAGCGCCTCACAACTCTGCACTGAAGGGAGATGGCGTGGATGTGAGGCAGGTGGCGTTCTGCCATATCATTGGTCAACATTCAACCGCATGTTCACAAGATCTGACATGCTGAAGACCAGGTCTTGTTTCTCCTTGGCAGTTTTCTGAAATAGGTTTTAACCCAAATTGTCTGCATACGTTTATGAGCCTTTCGCCGTTCTTGTAGTTGCGTTTGCGTGCAGGAAAATTTCCCACCATTGCCTTGTATTTCTCTTCTCTACCGATCTGTCCGTTCCAGTTTCCTACGAGTAACTTTATGCGGTGCTTTGGTAATTTCATTGTTACATTTTCCAGTGTCTCCCAAAACTGTTTCCTGGATTACTACAGTTGTTGTTGGTAGGTGCATGTACAGGGCTATTACAAATGATTGAAGCGATTTCATAAATTCACTGTAGCTCCATTCATTGACATATGGTCACAACACACTACAGATACGCAGAAAAACATGAAGTTTTGTTCGGCTGAAGCCGCACTTCAGGTTTCTGCCGCCAGAGCGCTCGAGAGCGCAGTGAGACAAAGTGGCGACAGGAGCGGAGAAAGCGTATGTCGTGCTTGAAATGCACTCACATCAGTCAGTCATAACAGTGCAACGACACTTTTCAGAACGAAGTTCAACAAAGATCCACCAACTGCTAACTCCATTCGGCGATGGTATGCGCAGTTTAAAGCTTCTGGATGCCTCTGTAAGGAGAAATCAACGGGTCGGCTTGCAGTGAGCGAAGAAACGGTTGAACGCGTGCGGGCAAGTTTCACGCGTAGCCCGCGGAAGTCGACGAATAAAGCAAGCGGGGAGCTAAACGTACCAAAGCCGACGGTTTGGAAAATCTTATGGAAAAGGCTAAAGCAGAAGCCTTACCGTTTACAATTGCTACAAGCCCTGACACCCGATGACAAAGTCAAACGCTTTGAATTTTCGGCGCGGTTGCAACAGCTCATGGAAGAGGATGCGTTCAGTCCGAAACTTGTTTTGAGTGATGAAGCAACATTTTTCTTAATGGTGAAGTGAACAGACACAATGTGCCAATCTGGGCGGTAGAGAATCCTCACGCATTCGTGCAGCAAATTCGCAATTCACCAAAAGTTAACGTGTTTTGTGCAATCTCACGGTTTAAAGTTTACTGCCCCTTTTTCTTCTGCGAAAAAAACGTTACAGGACACGTGTATCTGGACATGCTGGAAAATTGGCTCATGCCACAAATGGAGACCGACAGCGCCGACTTCATCTTTCAACAGGATGGTGCTCCACCGCACTTCCATCATGATGTTCGGCATTTCTTAAACAGGATATTGGAAAACCGATGAATCAATCGGTCGTGGTGGAGATCATGATCAGCAATTCATGTCATGGCCTCCACGCTCTCCCGACTTAACCCCATGCGATTTCTTTCTGTGGGGTTATGTGAAAGATTCAGTGTTTAAACCTTCTCTACCAAGAAACGTGCCGAAACTGCGAGCTCGCATCAACGATGCTTTCGAACTCACTGATGGGGACATGCTGCGCCGAGTGTGGGAGGAACTTGATTATCGGCTTCATGTCTGTCGAATCACTAAAGGGGCACATATCGAACATTTGTGAATGCCTAAAAAAATTTTTGAGTTTTTGTATCTGTGTGTAAAGCATTGTGAAAATATCTCAAATAATAAAGTTATTGTAGAGCTATGAAATCGCTTTAATCATTTGTAATAACCCTGTACATTTATGTTGGTGTAGAATTTTTTCGCTGATCTAAAGGAGAGGTTTTGTATTATACCTGACTTCCCATAAATATATGCTCTTCAAAACACTGTTGCGTTTATCGTCTCTCGAAAACGCGTCGTTTATTCCACGTTTTATAATAATACTTCAAAATACGATATTTTGTTAACGGCCGGCCATAATGGCCGAACGG
This sequence comes from Schistocerca americana, assembly GCF_021461395.2. Taxonomy (NCBI): domain Eukaryota; kingdom Metazoa; phylum Arthropoda; class Insecta; order Orthoptera; family Acrididae; genus Schistocerca; species Schistocerca americana. The sequence continues at coordinate 555,169,250 of NC_060124.1, read as the reverse complement.
TTCTAGGCGCTACAGTCTGGAACCGCGCGACCGCAACGGTCGCAGGTTCGAATCCTGCCTCGGCCATGGATATGTGTGATGTCCTTAGCTTAGTTAGGTTTAAGTAGTTCTACGTTCTAGGGGCTGATGACCTCATAAGTTAAGTCCCATAGTGCTCAGAGCCATTTGAACCATTTTTTTGTTAACGACTCGCATTAGAATCCTGCAACAAACACTACTGATATCCTAAATAACCCTACTTTTAGTTTGATAGTGCAATAGGCATTGTTCCATTTAAAAAAGAATGTTTCCCTAAAAATACGATTTCTAAGTATTATTACGATCTGTTTACTGACTAACAAATGGTTCAAATGGCTCTGAGCACTAGGGGACTTAACATCTGTGGTCATCAGTCCCCTAGAACTTAGAACTACTTAAGCCCAACTAACCTAAGGACATCACACACATCCATGCCCCAGGCAGGATTCGAACCTGCGACCATAGCAGTTGCGCGGTTCCGGACTGAGCGCCTAGAACCGCTAGACCACCGCGGCCGGCTACTGACTAGCAATACGAGTCCTTTTCCATCAATGTATTCGGTGAAAACCGCACATCAATGACACTTTCCATTTCCGCCATATCTGCGGTGCAGGTTTTAGTTGATTCACCCTGTATGTAAAGATAAACGTGTTCGTACATTCCAAAAGCTCACCCTGCCACAAGTTTGCAGTAACGAGTATAGTTGGTTCGTTCCCCATTTTCCCCCATAAAAATTGTATTCGCCCTGGAGTTTTCCAAAAAATTGTGAGACATTCTTATTATATTTGATGTCGTGTACACAAGAACGGTCTCTCTCAGGAATGAGTGACTTTCTTCTAACCATACCAGAGATATGCACCAACAAATTGCCAGAATGCTTTTTACATCGTCGCCTCTTTCGATCGCTATTAACTATTTATTTACCCAAAAAACTTTCCAGATTGTGAGTACATAATTCCTCTATAAATATTGTATATGAATGTCAGTACAAACATACATGAACATTGATAGTCACACGCATATTTATATGAAGTACATAGAATTTAACAGTGATTTTGTAGTAAATAGATTGTTTTGGCTATCTCTATGGGAAACTTGCACTAGTTTTAATAGGATATTTTACACTTACTTATTGAAAGTGTTGTTATTTCACATGTTCTAAAAACTCTGCAACTGAATGGAAGTAATCATCTAGTAAGAATAACCTTATGGTATTACTAAAAAGTGAGAATTCTGAAATCATCGTCCCATTGAAACGTCCTCTTAGAAAAATTATACATGACTGTGCTTAAACCGACACACAATATTTTTTTAGCGCAACGCAATCTGACTTTCAAGAATCCCTACAAAAGAATGGCCCTGACTAACATTAACCTATACCTTTCACAAATCACTTACGTCACAAAAATCTTCGTTACTCGAACTAACGCAATACAGCTAGCTAAATAAAAGATTCAAACTACGGAAGGCACTAACTACTGATAGGCATAGTTAGCAAATGAAAGATTTTAATAGAGAACAAACAATGTATTTACCTTAATAGTGTTCAAAAGTCATAATATATATATCAGTCCATGAATCCAATATTACAAATTTACTCTTTCTGCTGGACATACGTCCAGATCGTCCACTTTCAAAATTCCGCCATCTCACTTCCCCACATCCACCACTGCTGGCGGCTCACCTCCAACTGCGCAATGCTACGCGCTGTTAACAGTCAACTGCTCAACACTGCAATGGTAGACAGCAGTCCAAACTAGCCACTGACTGCACACAGCACAGCCAGTGATTTTCATACAGAGCGCTACGTGGCGTTACCAATAAGGAAACCTAAATAGCCTACTTACATAGCCCCCATGCTCCCCACAAAAAAATTTACAAATTGTTTTGGGCACTGGCCAATACATACTTGTTAAAATTTTTCATGATTACAGTAACAAAGAAATCAAATGCACACACTTATTGATGCGATGTTGGTCAAAAGCTAAAATTTCTCACAGTCCATAAAGACAGTCCTGATCATTCATCACAGTAAAATTGCAGTTTTTTTTCTCAAAGTCTGAGCAGTAAAAGAAAATGCACACGGAAGTAGTGGATTTCCATGCAGTCTTGAAGAAGTAGTGTTGTCCTTCCAACGGAAAGACAGTGCTGACTCTTGACATGCAGACAGGTAATGGTCCACAACAAAGCAAACCCACCACAGAGTCAGTCGAAGTTTTGAAGAATATTGGTAGGTAGGTCGTCACAGAGCAGACCCACTGTAGTCCTGGTAGAGATTGCAGTACTGGTGGGCCACCAGAGGTGCAGACCCACTGTAGTCCTTGTAGAAATAATGGTATTCGTGGGCCATCAAAGATGCAGACCCACTGTAGTCCTTGTAGAGATGGCTAGCAGCCATCCGTTGCGACTGTGCAGGTGCACAATCACCATAGAAGAGTCTTGTGGACAATATAGAGCACAGATTAGAATTTATTTGCGGCTATTTAGAGAATGAACCAGCTGTAAGAATGCGATCTGTCATTCACGATTGTCACAGTGAAGGAGAATTTTATCATGCCTTCCTCTCAGCATATTGGTCTCAAGCTACACAAGACCGAGTAAAACATAGCATCATAATAATGAAACATTTCGAACAATCTGAATTTTCCAGTCTTGTGAAATATTTTGAAGACATGTTGCACAAGAATCAGTACCTGTCAAACCCATACAGCCCCTCAGAACTCAACCGCATTTGCTTAACCAAATTACCTGAACATTTACGGCATATTATTTTGGCAGGGCGTTGCGAAGACGACATTGAAGCTTTTCAGGGACTCTTACAAGAGTTAGAAATTGACACTGACAATCGCGGAACGCGAAAACATGAACACAACAATTACAGGTCACATCCGTCGCAATTCGGCGATGAAAGAAATAGTAACTGGACACGACAAGGCTATTCTCACAACACAAATCGTGACCAAAACAGACACCACCCGAATGACAACCGTTGGCAGAGTAGTAATAATTACAGGGAAAGATTACCTCTCCGCGGTAGTAACTATCACAGAGACAATCAGAGAAACAGACAATATGGGAACCAAAATAATTATGATCAAGGGAGCAGAATAACTTTAGACGCAACGGTCCAGTGCGCAGTTACGATTCAGGGAGAAATTCTCCACCACGTGACCGACAAGAAAGAAACCATGGAATTTACCGACATGACGACAGACGATATGATCGTAACGACAGACCTGAATTGCATCAGAACTGGCGGGTTTCAAACAGGGCAGGGCCCTGTCGACAAGGTGAATTTGTAGAAGTTAGGTCTCCTAATCCCAATAAAGACGAACGCCAACTAAGAGATAGCAGACAATGACTCGCACCGCAGGCAGCCACGTGCGCCGGCTGGCTCAGAGACGCTAACCTTGAGAAAAATTCCAGTATTCTTTACCGACGTATACCGCATGATAATTGCGTTCAAGTTGAAACTCTCAGTACTATGAAGAGTAAAGGATTCACCACATTTCACACGTAAAACCGTTTATTGAAAGATAATCTGCTTTTTAACTTAGTCTTTGCCATAAAATTTTTCACTTCACGCTACTAGTACAATTTGTCACACTGAGAAACTGTTAACTATCCAGTCTAGAACCTAGGGAACATATTTAGACAGTATTTACGAGTGCATTGTTATAGTGAACAGACGACACAGTGTTATTGTGTGTGTACATTCTTGCTTGTTAATTGCACGATTGCGTAACGATTATAAGGCTTACATACTTGGAACATACACTGCTAATGAGATTTTACTGCAACATTTTGGTTTACTTGAAAATACATTATGGATTTAAAGTGCTTTCTGAGAGATACCAGATGACACAGTGGTTACTTTATTTGACAGCTACACGACTACATCACGACGCTACTAATATGTGACACAATTTACAGTGTTGCTTTTGCTGTGTATCTGTTTTATATCTGCACAGTTTTTCTGTATTATTCTGGAAAGTAAAACATGTTTTAGTAGTAACTTTTGTGGTATAGCTACAATGTGACAGTCTTATCCCTAGCACAACAATACGTTACATTATAGTACTTTCTTGATCACAGTAAGATATGTAATAACTACGATATCTATACGCAAAGCGTTTCACTTTCGTTTATGATGAGGTAAGTACATTGACTTCAGCAGAACTTTGCTTACAGAGGACGATAACTACGACACTTCCACAGAATTATCTTACAGCAAGAGGCACATTTAGCGCTACAGGACACGCATTTGATTGATTAATTTTGTATTTAAACCATTTATTTTTCAAGATTTTTGAATTACAAAGAAAGTTTTCCATGATACATTTCATTCCATTGCTGTAATCTATAACACCTGAGGGTATAATTACATTAATCCTCAGGGGGTACACGCTTACTTTGTGTACCATGTGTTTGGCAAGCACAAGGAGCCTTAGCTAATATGGTATTTGCTTATACAACTTTACACATCGGTACCATATTTCTCTAACACATAATTACAAAGCTATCTGATCGTTTAACAGAGTAACAAACATTTTTTTACTTCATCAGTGACAGATGTTTACGCAATTACACAGTTGGATCACACTTATGAAACTGTATTTTGTATGTACTTTGTGAACCGTTCACATATTTTTCGGGACCATTGTGATACTATGAGAGCTTTGAATGATGTATTTGATATGGGATCATGATTTTTAAAGTACGTTTGAGGTACATGACACTATTGAAATGAGCAGAGAATTTTCATTAGGTTTTGATATTATTGGAGGAAGCTACGACGATTTTGAAATTTGTTTGAGGTGTTGTGATATTATTATTACGATGACGATGTGTATTTTGCTGTTGAGGTATGTTTATGATCAATAAGCTAATAATTTGCTTATGCTACATATTTATTATGATGAAATATTGAAGAAGTGTCGACGAATATGTGTATGTGTAATAAAGTAAGTAATAATGAGTGGTGGTTTGGGATTCTGGTTTGTGAAAAAGGATGTTGGAAACCAAGAATTGTACTTTAAGAGTTATGAAATGTGTGTAAACGCGTGAATGTATCACAATGCCGGCGAAAATTTTTTGGACACTTAAGTTTACAGGATTTTGTTTCTACACATTTGCAATGCAAATTGTCGACCTGTGAAATTTGTATATGAAACTGTCACTGTAGTGCAAACTGGTGTCGTAAATATTTCGGTAAGAAAGTTAAGTGACCACCTTCACGTAATGTGTCGTGGGCACCCAGCTGCGCGACAGATGCCTGGAAAAAAGCCATTAGTGTGTGCCTTTCAGAGGTACAGGTGGAGAAAAAAGGAGGCCATTATCCTCGCTATTGACATTTCTTTGTAGAAAGCATCGCAAATACGACACGCTCAAACTTGAAAACATATGATTACACTGTGGAGCTCTTAATTTATGATATTTACTAAACTGCCTAATGAAATGATGAGAAACATTTTACATCTATTGTCTTTCTAGTTGAGAGAGTGCTCATTTTGTTTAATATCTAGTTTCTAGTTAGACTGCAGCATTGGTTAAAATAAAATTTAATAGATGTACTAATATCACTATTTTCTGTCTACAGACCCAGTAAAGAATACATTTATGATGCACTTTCTTAGAAAAGAGAGCACAAATAGACGTTTCCCTTCACAGGAACTGCATATGTACCTACAGAAACAAATGCAGCCAATAGTAAGTAAAAAAATGATGAACTTATACATTTAAAAAAAAATATTTTGTTTTGTTTGTGGCCTTCCACTGCTATGAGTGTGGATCCTCAGTCCTTCCTGGTCATGCTGACAAAGTTTTATGAATTTATTCGTAAAAGTATAGACAGTGTAAATTAAAATGTCCTGTGGTGCCTGTCCTGCTCCAAGTCGGCGCGTTTGACGTCCCACCCCCCTTACTAGAGCTAATATGAGAATTTTACGCCCGTCCATTTCGTAAACAGTGTGATTTACGAGCCAACTACCTCTGGAGCACGTTGCGATCGTGTTTACTTTTGTGGACTGGCAAGACAGCCAATCCATGAGGACGGGAGGCCGAAGGGCACGCGTTTAAGTTCACGCAGGATGGCGTGGGGTCTGGAAAATGACAAGGTCTTTATAGTAGCAAAAATAGTACGTAGCTTCTGGAATACTTAACTTTAATCCATAATTGGTGAACATCGGTCTGACGGTACATGCATCACAAGATAAATAGCAGTTGATAACGGCACCTTGCTAGGTCGTAGCAAATGACGTAGCTGAAAGCTATACTAACTATCGTCTCGGCAAATGAGAGCGTAATTTGTCAGTGAATCATCGCTAGCAAAGTCGGCTGTACAACTGGGGCGAGTGCTAGGAAGTCTCTCTAGACCTGCCGTGTGGCGGCGCTCGGTCTGCAATCACTGATAGTGGCGACACGCGGGTCCGACGTATACCACCGGACCGCGGCCGATTTAAAGGCTACCACCTAGCAAGTGTGGTGTCTGGCGGTGACACCACATTTACCACGTTCGGATGAACGTACCGCACGCACAAGTGGCATCGTTTTTGAGCGCCCGGCAGCTCGTTGAACAAGGCACGCCCATCGTTGACGTTCGACAGCACGGTCCGTGTGAGAACGGCCTTAAGCCGTCGACACAAGGACCGTGCAACGGTGAGCGTGCCGAGTTCAACGAGCTGCTGAGTGCTCAGAAACGATGCCACTTGTGCGTGCGGTATGTGGGCCCCAACGTGGTAAACGCGATCGCAAGGCGCTCCAGAGGCAGTTGTCGGCTATATCTGGCTCCTAAATCAGACTGTTTGCGAAATGGACGGGCGTCAAATTCCCATATTAGCTCTATTAAATCGTACTTTCCTCCCTTGTCCATATGATAGTCAGGTTGTTCTGTCTGTAGTATACATAAATAAAAACTTTAATATTCGTGAAAATATTATAAGGAAAACAAAGGAAGTACCGTGTCCAATCAGTAAGGACATCGGCTTATAAAAGTTCCATTACAAATAGTGCGATACTAATTTTCAATAGCTGTCCGCATAAGATAAAAATTATTTCATCGTTCTCACTTTTTAGTAAAACCCTAAGGCTATTCTTACTTGACCACTGACCCTACTTAGTAGCAAAATCTCTACAACTTGTGAATTACAAAACTTGAAAGAAACAAGGCGAAAAATATCTTACTACAGGAAGTGCAAGGTGTCCTGTACATTAAAGGCAATCGAACAAACTCACTCCTCAAAAAGAGTGCGCTTATATTTACATGAGGCAACGGCCTTGCCGCAGTGGATACACCGGTTCCCCTCAGATCACCGAAGTTAAGCGCTGTCGGGCGTGGTCGGCACTTGGATGGGTGACCATCCGGGCCGCCATGTACTGTTGCCATTTTTCGGGGTGCACTCTGTGGTGTCACCGCCAGACACCACACTTGCTAGGTGGTAGCCTTTAAATCGGCCGCGGTCCATTAGTATACGTCGGACCCGCGTGTCGCCGCTGTCAGTGATAGCAGACCGAGCGCCACCACACGGCAGGTCTAGAGAGACGTACTGGCACTCGCTCCAGTTGTACAGCCGACTTAGCCAGAGATGGATCACTGACAACTACGCTCTCATTTGCCGAGACGATAGTTAGCATAGCCTTCAGCTACGTCATTTGCTACGACCTAGCAAGGCGCCATAGCATTTGATATTATTTTATATTGTGGTTATAACATGTACCGTCAAGAGAGATGTTCTACAATTGTGGATTAAAGTTAAGTATTACATCAACTACGTATTTTATTTGCTACTATTAATTCCTTTAATTGTTCTAGACCTCACGCCAATCTGCGTGAGCTTAACGCGTGCCTTTCGGCTTCCTCTCATTGTGACTTGGCTGTCTTGCCAAGTCACAACACACTCAGCCTCGTGATGCCAATTGAGGAGCTACTCGACCGAATAGTAGCGACTCTGGTCAAAGAAAACCATCGAAACGACCGGGAGAGCGGTGTGTTGACCACACGCCCCTCCTATCCACATCCTCACCTGAGGATGACACGGTGGTCGGATGTTCCCGATGGGCCACTTGTGGCCTGAAGACGGAGTATATTTACATGATATCGAATATTATAGTATATACTTATATTAAACCAATAAGAAAGTTTCAGGAACTACTAAAGTGTGAAGGTTAGAAAAAAATTATTGGATGTTGTGGGACGCAACGAGTCAAAGTACCATACACGTTGTCATGGATCTGTGGCGCTATCCATTGCACAATTTTTTTTCATTATATTTGATCGTAGCGGACGTCACATGAATTCCATTGAAGTTCGTCATCGATCCCTTCACTCATTTTTTTTATTTTTGTTTATTTATTTATTTATTTTTTTTTAATGACAGACTAGCCAGCTCTCTGACCGAACAAATGGTTCAGATGGCTCTGAGCACTATGGGACTTAACATCTGAGGTCATCAGTCCCCTAGACTTAGAACTACTTAAACGCAAGTAACTTAAGGACATCCCACACATCCATGCCCGAGGCAGGATTCGAACCTGCGGCCGTAGCAGCCACGTGGTTCCGAAATGAACCGCTCGACCACCGAACACGCTGAGCTACCGCGTCGGCTAACTAAAGTAAACACGTACTATCTGCACTCATATGCAGTTTGTTACTGTATCGTAAAAGCTTCAGTCGTAGCTACCTTACTGACTGAAATTTAACTACAGCAAATTGTACCAAGAACAATGCGTTTTTAATGGATCCTCACCATGCTGTTGCCTTCAAATTGCATACTCTCGTTACACGCAAGTTGTAATAATTCTTTTACCAAGAATATGACATTTCTTGTCATTTCATTACAACGTATCGCACAATTAACGGCGGGTTATCGATAGATTCTCAGTTTGCTGATGCTCACAGACGGCATATATACGAAGCGTGTTTCATAAGTAAGGTTTTGTTGTAGACACTAGTAGTTCGCGCGCATACCGCAACGAGCGCGTGCGTCGTGTTCCGGCATGCCTCGGAAACAACTGTGCTCAGTTTCAGCTCTGTAGCTAACCTTTACGGTTCTGTTCTGTGCTTTCAAAATGTTTAAGACTATCAACTCGCCCGCAGCGTGTGAGGTTCGCTCAGTGATACGGTTTTTGTCAGCAAGGAACCTTTCTGCTGCAGAAATTCATCAACAGATTTGCGAAGGGTACGGTGATACTGTTATAAGTGAAAGCAAAGTGCGTGAGTGGATACGAGAATTCAAAGATGGCCGTGACAACGTCCGTAATGAGGACCGCTCCGACCGCCCTTCTTTGATTACAGACGATTTGGTGGCTTCAGCTGAAGCGAGGATTCGTGAGAACATGCGCTTCACAATAACAGGCCTCTCAAACTAAGTTCCTGACGTGTCGAGAACAGTGCTTTACAACTTTGTTTCTGACCACCTAAAATTTAGGAAACTATTCTCCCGTTGGGTCCCGAAATTCCTGACAGAGGACCACAAAAACCAAAGATTTGAGTGTGCGTTGAAGTTCTTGACTCGTTATCAAGAAGAAGGTGACGGCTTCTTGAGTCAGATCGTAACCGGAGACGAAACATGGGTTTCGCATATCGCGCCCGAATCGAAGCAACAGAGCATGGAATGGAGACACACACACTCGCCTGTAGAAGTGAGGGCCAAACAGACTCTGTCCCAGCGCAAAAACATGACGTCGGTGTTTTGGGGTAGATATGGTGTTTTGTTGGTCGACTTCATGCAACGAGGAACCGCTATCAATGCAGAAGCGTACTGCCAAACCGTGATAAAGCTACGCACAGCGGTTCAAAACAAAAGACGCGGCATACTGACAAAGGGAATCGTCCTTCTCCATGACAATGCAAGACCTCACACTGCAGTCAGACCCGCCATTTATTGGACAGTTTTCGCTGGGAAGTTTCAGACCACCCACCCTACAGTCCTGATCTTGCGCCGAGCGATTGCCATCTGTTCCTCCACCTCAAACAACGCCTCAGTGGCATTCGTTACAATAATGACGACGACGTGAAAACGGCAGTGAACTCTTGGTTACCGGAGCAGGCGGCAAGTTTTTATGAAGAGGGTATTTTAAAATTGTTTGAGAGGTATGATACGTGTTTTAACACACTTGGCAACTTCGTCGAAAATTAGAGTGAAGTATGTACACTACTGGCCATTAAAATTGCTACATCAATAAGAAATGCAGATGATATTGGACAAATATATTATACTATAACTGACATGTGATTACATTTTCAAGCAATTTGGGTGAATAGATCCTGAGAAATCAGTTCCCAGAACAACCACCCCTGGCCGCAATAAAGACCTTGATACGCCTGGGCATTGAGTCAAACAGAGTTGGACGGTGTGTGCAGGTACAGCTGCCCATGCAGCTTCAACACGATACCACAGTTCATCAAGAGTAGTGACTGGCGTATTGTGACGAGCCAGTTGCTCGGCCACCATTGAGCAGACGTTTTCAATTGGTGAAAGATCTCGAGAATGTGCTGGCCAGGGCAGCAGTCGAGCATTTTCTGTATCGAGATAGGCCCGTACAGGACCTGCAATATACGGTCGTGCCGGCCGCGGTGGTCTCGCGGTTCTAGGCGCGGAGTCCGGAACCGCGCGACTGCTACGGTCGCAGTTTCGAATCCTGCCTCGGGCATGGATGTGTGTGATGTCCTTAGGTTAGTTAGGTTTAAGTAGTTCTAGACTGATGACCACTGTAGTTAAGTCCCATAGTGCTCAGAACCATTTTATACGGTCGTGCATTATCCTGCTGAAATGTAGGGTTTCGCAAGGATCAAATGAAGGGTAGAGCCACGGTTCGTAGCACATCTGAAATGTAATGTCCACTGTTCAAAGTGCCGTCAATGCGAACAAGAGGTGACCGAGACGTGTAAGCAATGGCACCCCTTACCATCACGTCGGGTGATACGCCAGTATGGCGATGACGAATACACGCTTCCAACGTGCGTTCACCGCGATGTCGCCAAACAGGGATGCTACCATCATGATACCGTAAACAGAACCTGAATTCATCCTAAAAAATGACGTTTTGCCATTCGTGCACCCAGGTTCGTCGTTGACTACACCATCGGAGGCGCTCCTGACTGTGATGCAGCGTCAACGGTAACCGCAGCCATGGTCTCCGAGCTGATAGCCCATGCTACTGCAAACGTCGTCGAACTGTTCGTGCAGATGGTTGTTGTCTTGCAAACGTCCCCATCTGTTGACTCAGGGATCGAGACGTGGCAGCACGAACCGTTACGTCCATGCGGCTAAGATACCTGCAATCTCGACTGCTAGTGATACGACGCCATTGGGATCCAGCACGGCGTTCCGTATTACCCCCCTGAAGCCTCCGATTCCATATTCTGCTAACAGTTATTGGATCTCGACCAATGCGAACAGCAGTGTCGCGTTACGATAAACGGCAATCGCGATAGGCTACAATCCGACCTTTAAGTCGGAAACGTGATGGTACGCATTTCTCCTCTTTACACGAGGCATCACAACAATGTTTCACCAGGCAACGCCGGTCAACTGCTGTTTGTGTACGAGAAATCGGTTGGAAACTTTCATCATGTAAGGACGTTGTAGGTGTCGCCACCGGCGCCAACCGTCTGTGAATGCTCTGAAAAGCTAATCATTTGCATATCACAGCATCTTTTTCCTGTCGGTTAAATTCCGCGTCTGTAGCACGTCATCTTCATGGTGTAGCAATTTTAATGGCCAGTAGTGTACTTTCTGAAAGTAAATTAGTTTTCTGAAATAACCTTTCGTTGTGTACCTATGTTCAAACGTACCTTACTTTAAAAACACGCCTCGTACATACGAGCTTCTGCTGAAAGCCAATAACTCTGCACCGAAGGGAGATGGCGTGCATGTGACGTATCGGCGTTCTGCCACCTCACTGGTCGGCGTTCAAACGCACGTTCAGAATATCAGACATGCAAGATATTGCTCTGAACGTTCGGAAAGGCTCCCCAACGTGATACTCCACGCTCCGACGCCAGAAACTCGGCACGGCCAACTCTCAAAGTTGGGATGCACAGTCCGTGTGCCGTCTGCCTTAGGAAATACGACTCCGGAAAAGTTTACTCCGGAAAAGACCTCTGCAGCGGTCGTTTCCTGCTCCGCGCTGTACGGTCAGTGTGTCCACGCGCCGGCATGTCCGGCTGTGACCTTTGCAGTTATTTGCGCTGGCCCCGTTCCCAAAACAAAACTCAGTCACGCGAGCTGCGAGCGCGCTTCCGCGGCCATCTGGAAACGGTCCGATTCCGCGAATAGTTAGCCGGCGAAATAACAAGGCAGCGCGGACGCGCTAATTGGCGACGCGCCGCTCCTCTCGCACTTCATTGACGGAGGGCGCCGCTCCGAGCCCGCTGCCGGCGAAACGATTGCGTCGCGGCCAGCGCTGCAGCAGGTTCCGGGAAAGGCGCCCCCGTCGGCCGGATGAATGGAGTGTGTGTGTGTGTGTGTGTGTGTGTGTGTGTGTGGTGCGGGACAATGGGCGAGCGAGCAGGCTGCCCGCCGGCCTACCGGGAACTTTCTGTTATCTGGTTGTGCGTCTGCCGCTGAAAAACAACCGGAAGGCGGGGGATTGCGTTACGTCTGGCGACACTCACATCACACCATGTACGACGAAGACCTCTTGTTCCACCGCGGAAGATCGTAACATAGTCCCTCCTTTCAATCGTCGTACGAACGTCGAAATGGCAGATACTGAGATAACCGATCGCGGAACTGAACAGCAGCTACAATCGCTTAATAGTGGAAAGTCGTCAGTCCAGATGAGATACCTATGAAATTCTATGAAGATTATCCGAAAGAACTAGCTTCCCTTCTAGCAGTAATTCATCATACACTACTGGCCATTAACATTGCTACACCACATACATGACCTGCTACAGACGCGAAATTTCACCGACAGGAAGAAGATGCTGTGATATGCAAATGATTAGCTTTTCAAAGCATTCACACAAGGTTGGCGCCGGTGGCGACACCTAAAACGTCCTGACATGATGAAAGTTTCCAACTGATTACTCGCACACAGAAAGCAGTTGACCCGCGTTGCCTGGTGAAACATTCTTGTGATGCCTCGTGTAAAGAGGAGAAATGGGTACCATCACGTTTCCGACTTTGGAAAAGGTCGGTTTGTACCCTATCGTGATTGCTGTTTATCGTATCGCTACATTGCTGCTCCCGTTGGTCGAGATCCAATGACTGTTAGCAGAATATGGAATCGGTGGGTTCAGGAGGGTAATACGAAACGCCGTGCTGGGTCCCAACGGCCTCGTATCACTAGCAGTCGGGATGACAGGCATCTTATCCGCATGGCTGTAACGGATCGTGCAGCTACGTCTCGATCCCTGAGTCAACAGATGGGGACGTTTGCAAGACAACAACCATCTGCACGAACAGTTTTTACGACGTTTGCAGCAGCATGGACTATCAGCTCGGAGACCATGGCTGCGGTTACCCTTGACGCAGCATCACAGACAGGAGCGCCTGCGATAGTGTACTCAACGACGAACCTGGGTGCACGAATGGCAAAACGTCATTTTTTTCGGATGAATCCAGGTTCTGTTTACAGCATCATGATGGTCGCATCTGTGTTTGGCGACATCGTGATGAACGCATATTGGAAGCGTGTATTCATCATCGCCATACTGGCGTATCACCCAGCGTGATGGTATCGGGTGCCATTGGTTACACGTCTCGGTCACCTCTTGTTCGCACTGACGGCACTTTGAACAGTGGACGTTACGTTTCAGATGTGTTACGACCCGTGGCTCTATCCTTCATTCGATCCCTGTGAAACCCTACATTTCAGCAGGATAATGGACGACCGCATGTTGCATGTTCTGTGGTGGCCTTTCCGGATACAGAAAATGTTCGACTGCGGCCCTGTCCGCCACATTCTCCAGATCCCTCACGAACTGAAAACGTCTGGTCAATGGTGGCCGAGCAACTGGCTCGTCACTATACGCCAGTCACAACTCTTGGTGAAGTGTGGTATCGTGTTGAAGCTGCATGGGCACCTGTACCTGTACGCGCCATCCAAGCTCTGTTTGACTCAATGCCCAGGCGTATCAAGGCTGTTATTACGGCCAGAGGTCGTTGTTCTGGGTACTGATTTCTCCGGATCTATGCACCCAAATGCGTGAAAATGCAATCACATGTCAGTTCTACTATAATATATTTGTCCAGTGAATACCCGTTTGTCATCTTCATTTCTTTTTGATGTAGCAGTTTTAATGGCCAGTAGTGTAGATGGCTTGAGCAACGAAAAGTACCTAACGACTGAAATAAAGCGCAGGTCATTCCCACTTTTGAGAAAGGATCTACACAATTATAGACCTATATCGCCGACGTCAGTCTGTTGTAGAATTACGAAATATGTTTTATGCTCAAGAATTATGACGTTTTTGGAAAATGAACATCTCCTCTATAAAAATGAACATGCATTCCGCAAACAGAGATCCCGTGAAACTCAGCTCGCTCTGTTCCTCCATGAAATCCACAGCGCAGTGGACAACGGCGCACAGGTTGATGCCGTGTTCCTTGATTTCAGTAAGGCATTTGAAACTGTCTCGCATTGCCGTTTAATAAAAAAGATACGAGCTTACGAATTAGCGGAGCAGACCTACGATTGGATTCAAGACTTTCTTGCAAGTAGAACTCAACACGGTGCTCTTTCGCATTCGGGAGGACGACGGTTCAATCCCGCGTCCGGCCATCCTGATTTAGGTTTTCCGTGATTTCACTAAATCACTCCAGGCAAATGCCGGGATGGTTCCTCTGAAAGGGCACGGCCGACTTCCTTCCCCATCCTTCCCTAATTCGATGAGACCGATGACCACGCTGTCTGGCCTCCTTCCCCAAACAACCAACCAACCAACGGTGCTCTTAACGGAACAAAATCGACAGATATGAAGGTAAAATCTGGAGCACCACACGGATGTGTAATAGGACAGTTGCTGTTTACAATATATATAAATGATCCATTAAAAGGCGTCGGATGCTCTTTAAGGCTATTCGCAGATGATGCAGTTGTCTGTACCAAAGTAACATCGCCAGAAAATAGTAATAATTTGCAGAAGGACCTGCATAGAACTGATGAATGGTGCAGGCTCTGGCAGTTGACACTGAACGTAAATAAATGTAACATAGTGCACATACAGAGGAAAAGAAATCCGCTACTGTACAGCTCACTATTGATGACAAACAGCTAGAGACTACATCTGCTGTAAAATATCCAGGCATAACTATCCAGAACGATCTTAAGTGGAACGATCATATAAAACAGATAGTGGGAAAAGCAGACACTAGACTCAGATTCATCGAAAGAATCTTAAGGAAAGAAGTGGCTTATAAGGCGCTTGTTCGCACGATTCTTGAGTATTGTTCATCTGTCTGGCATCCCTATCAGGTAGGACTCAGACAGCAAATAGGGTAGATCCAACGAAGAGAGGCACGTTTCGTCACGGGATCGTTTAGATGGCGAGAGAGCGTTGCGGGGAATCTAAACAAACTCCACTGGCAGACATTACAAGAGAGGCGTTGTGCATTATGGAGAGATTTACTAATGAAATTTCAGGACAACACTTTCCGAAAGGAGTCGGACAACATATTACTTCCCCCCACATACATCTCGTGCATTGACCACGGCGGGACTGCTACGGTCTCAGGTTCGAATCCTGCCTTAGGTTAGTTAGGTTTAAGTAGTTCTCAGTTCTAGGGGACTGATGACCAAAGATGTTAAGTCCCATAGTGCTCAGAGCCCTTTGAACCATTTTGTATTGACCACGAGGAGAAAATTCGAGAAATTAGAGCCATTACAGAGGCTTACCGACAATCAATCTTCTCACGCATTATTTGTCAGTGAAACAGGGTTGGAGGGATCAGATAGTGGTACCGAAAGTATCCTCCGCCACACACCATTAGGTGGCTTGCGGAGTCTGATGTAGATATAGATGACTTCTCCAGAGCAATTCACGCTCAAAATGGTGACCGCAAGTCAACCGTTACGTCCTGCCGATGCAAATGTGGCGGCTCCGCCTTCAAAAATATTCGATTAAGATTTTTTTTGGAATCGAGTTCTAAGTCTTAAGGTTTTTTTCTTTTGTTTTTTCTGGGGGGGGGGGGGGGGAGGGAGGGGGAAGGTCTCAGGTGAACCGCCGCTGTTAGGGACCCGACACAAAAATCTCCCCTAGAAAAATCAATCTACGAGGGTAAAATGATGCCTGGGGCCGTAGAATACGCATCTGGCTTCTTTTAAAAGTATTATGCCACTCTGGGCAACCCTAAGTTCCAAACAGTAGCGAGTAGTGCCTAAAACTGGATCTCCATTTTGTTTTGGACTTCTAAAAGATATAAAATAGTATTTTAAAAGCATCAAAAATTTACTTTAGAATGTTATGTGCTCTCTACATTTTATTTTTGCCGTTGTTGCGGCTACCTACGTCCTTCTGACTGCATCTCTTGGTCTCCCTCTGCGAATTCTGCCCACCACGCTTCCCTCCAGTACTGAATTGGTGATCCCCTGAAGTCTGAGACTGTGTCCTATGAACCGACCCCTTCTTCTAGTCAGGTTGCGCCACAAATTTCTTTTCTCCCCAATTCGGTTCAGTACCCGTCTAATCTTGAGCATTCCTCTGTAGCACCACATTTCAAAAGCTTCTGTTCTGTTGTTGTCTAAACTGTTTATCATCCATGTTCCACTTCTATACTTAGCTACACTCCATATAGTGTTAATATGTTCAGGAAAGACTTCCTAAAACTTAAATCAATATTCCATTTCAATAAATTTCTCTTCTTCAGAAACACATTCCTTGCCAGTGCCAGTCTTCATTTTGTATCTTTTCCACTTCGGTCATCATCACTTATTTCGCTACCAGAATAGAAAAACTCATCTACTACTTTACAGTCTCGTTAACTAATCTAATTCCCTGAACATTACCTGATTTAATTCTACTACAGTCCATTATCCTCGTTTTGCTTTTGTTGAAGTTCATCTTATATCCTCCTTTCAAGACACTGTTCATTCCGTTCAGCTGCTCTTCCAGAAATTATAATGTCATCATTAAACCTCAAAGTTTTTATTTTTTCTCCCTGAACTTTAATTTATACTCCATATTTTTTTCGTTGGTTTCTTTCATTGTTTGCTCAATACACAGACTGAATAACATGGGGGATAGGCTAAAACCCTGTCTCAGCCCCCTCTCAACCACTGCCTCTCTCTCATGCCCTTCGACTCTTATAAATGCCGTCTAGTTTCTGTACAAAATGTAAATAGCCTTTCGCTTCCTGTACTTTACCCTTTCTACCTTCGAAATTTCAAACAGTGAAGTCCAGTCAACTTTGCTAAAACCATTCACTACTTCTACAAATGCTGTAAACGTAAGTTCTCCTTTGTTTAACCTACCTTCTACGAGAAGTCGTAGGCTTGGTATTGTCTCACGTGTTCCTAGATTTTTCCGGAATCCAAACTGATCTTCCCCAATGTCGGCTTCTACCAGTTTACTCTTAGGAAATGTAACTGAAAGTTATTACGAGCGAGCTTTAAAATATTATGGGAACTGGAAACTAATGCCTTTTTTACATTAAATTCAAACACATAGCTTCAACAAGTTTTTATTTTTAATCAATGACGTAATGTAACCATCCTCATTATCAAAAACGCTATGCAAATTTTCAATGCTGCAACGATTAAAAGCAATTGGTTTTTGAGCTAAATAACTTGAGATGGTATCTTGGACGTCATCCAAGTTTTCTCATTTTCTGCTACTTAGAAAGAGTTGCTGCGATAGGAATGAATCTAAATCCGCTGGCGCAATGTCGGGTGAGTATGCAGCGTGAGGCAATACCTCCTACCCCAGTTCATTAATTCTTGCCATGGCTTGCCTTCCGCAGTGCGGTTTTGCAATATCGTGCTCCAGAATAACGTCTTCTCTATTGACAGCCGCTAGGGATTTCTCACGTAAAGACTGATTTACTTGCTCAAGTTGTTCACAGTAAAGGATGGCATTCACACATCGTCGAGATTGTAGCATTTCAAAGTGAACGACCCCGGGAATCCTCCTCCAAACACACAAAAGCCATTCTTTCGGAGAGAGCCACTGCCTTTTTCGTTTTGGATTCTCACAGAGGATCTAGTGGTCAAGCGATCAAGAAACCCTTCTGTATTGTGCCGCTGTAGCAATACGTTGCATGTTGCGGATCGGTTATCTTTGCTTTCGTCGGACAGATTATGGGGAACCCAACACTTCCTCTGCTTACTTTATCAATATGCTGAAAATGTTCCTGGATGGTTGATCAAGATTGATAAAGAATGTTCGACAAATCCTCGATTGTCTGACACGGAGTTGCTTAATACTTTTCCTCTTAACATGTCATTGTCTAGGCTACTGGTCTTCCTTGTCGATACGAGTCGGAAAGATCAAAACTACCGAATTTGAACTTAGAAAACCACCTTTGGCATTTACGAATGTCTAATGTTCTTCTTCGACAAACATCGCAATGTTTTTGGCAGCAATTGTTGCCTTACTACCCTTCTACGTCTATATCTACAAATATACTCCGCTAGCCACCAAGCGGTGTGTGGCGGAGGGCACTATTGGCGCCAAAGTCATATTCCCCCCCCCCCCCCCCCCACCTCCCCACCTCTGTACCACTCGCGGATCGCGCGATGGAAAAACGACTGAACGCCTCAGTACGAGCTCTAATTTCCCTTATCTTTGAATGGTGATCATTGCGCGATTTGAAAGTTGGTGGTAATAATATACGCTCTACATCCTCGGCGAAGATCGGATTTCGGAATTTAGTGGGTAGCCCCTTCCGTTAGCGCGTCGTCTATCTGCAAGTGTGTCCCACTTCAAACTTTATATGAGTTCTGTGACGCTCTCGCGATGGCTAAATGTACCAGTCACGAATCTTGGACCTTCTCAATCTCTTGAATCAGACCCAACTGGTAAGGGTCCCATACAGACGAACAATATTCCAAGACTGGACGAACTAAAATATTGTAAGCAATTTCCTTTGTTGAAGGACTACATCGCTTCAGGATCCTACCAATAAACCGCGATCTAGAGTTTGCCTTACTCGTTACTTGTGCAATTTGATCGTTCCATTTGAGATTATTTCGAATAGTCACACCCAGATACTTGACGGATGTTACCGCTTCCAAAGACTGGGCATTTATTTTGTACTCGTACATTAATGGGGATTTTCGCTTTGTCATACGCAGTAGGTTACACTTACTAATACTGAGAGACATTATAGCGCCATCTATCACAAAGCGAAAAAAGTGGTGCAACTAAAACATTCATATTTCTGTACATACTACACGAATATGTAATAAAAATGGGGGTTCCTATTTAAAAAAACGGAGTTGATATCCGTTTGACCTATGGCAGCGCCATCTAGCGGGCCAACCATAGCGCCGTTTGGTTTCCCCCTTCAGGCTAGACGAGTTTCGTTCTTTGTAGTTTTTTCTTTGAATGCTTATTTAATGAGATATGTGGCCTGGTCACTATCAATGGACCATTTATATTGCATCCTCATAAACTTTCTGAATGGAAGAGTAGAGCATGTTAATTCTGGCGTTTTAACTCATCTTTGTCCCAATTGTTGTAATGTGGCGAGGAGTGCCACCTGTAAGTTTTAGGTGGTTGGTATACAATGGTAGAAATCTGGGAGGTTTCCCACTAGGAACGCCCACAGGCAGTGATCCCACAAGCACACTGCTCTGCGTAGCCAGATTACCTCAAAAGTGCCTTTCAGAGCAGTGTGATCCACATGAGCTCCCAAAATATTTCAACAAAAGCCCATAGGTTGTCCTAAAAGTAGACACAGAGAACAGAGCCACCACTATGTTTCACTAAACGGTATCTACATCTACATCTACATTAATACTCCGCAAGCCACCCAACGGTGTGTGGCGGAGGGCACTTTACGTGCCACTGTCATTACCTCCCGTTCCTGTTCCAGTCGCGTATGGTTCGCGGGAAGAACGACTGTCTGAAAGCCTCCGTGCGCGCTCTAATCTCTCTAATTTTACATTCGTGATCTCCTCGGGAGGTATAAGTAGGGGGAAGCAATATATTCGATACCTCATCCAGAAACGCACCCTCCCGAAACCTGGCGAGCAAGCTACACCGCGATGCAGAGCGCCTCTCTTGCAGAGTCTGCCACTTGAGTTTATTAAACATCTCCGTAACGCTATCACGCTTACCAAATAACCCTGTGACGAAACGCGCCGCTCTTCTTTGGATCTTCTCTATCTCCTCCGTCAACCCGATCTGGTACGGATCCCACACTGATGAGCAATACTCAAGTATAGGCCGAACGAGTGTTTTGTAAGCCACCTCCTTTGTTGATGGACTACATTTTCTAAGGACTCTCCCAATGAATCTCAACCTGGTACCCGTGAGCTGCATTTACACACCTAGGGATCGTTCCACCAGTCATAAGATGTTCTGGCATAACCACAAGCGCCGGAGCGAAGATGCAGAACCCAAGAGCAGAGAAGGCGGCGAGGAAACGGCAGCCAATGGTGAGCGGAATTGGACCGCGCCGTGCCAAGAGCGACACCTGGAAGAAGCGAATATAAGCGGCACTCCTGATAGCCTCGGCCGCTCAGATGAGCAGCGGATCACGCACGTTAGTTGTCAGTGACGTGTGTCAACTTGCCTGGACATTTCACATATCAACGACTCTAAATTACATTGCAAGTCGCCCCTCGTTTGCGACTACTATTTGTAAATCTCCAAAGTTAAGTACTCGGAATTGCCTTCTAGAAATAAAACTACTAATGTTATTTGTTTGAATAGTTGTTCCTCTACCTCCTGTACACGGCAGATATGCCCCAACCCCCCCCCCCCCCCCCTCCAGTACACCTACTGCAATATACTGATGACACCGCATTCCTCGCCCTCGCTCCTACCCTCCACCGGTCCCAACGTCTTCTCCAGAATCACCTTGACCTTTTTGCTGCATGGTGTAACCAGTGGCTCCTAAAACTCAACCCTTCCAAGACCCAGGCCATCATCGTAGGTCGTACCACTCGCTCCTTCCGGCTCCTGGATTTCTCCCTTACTGTCTGCGCCCGTCCTGTCCGCCTCACCCCCACCCTCACCCGCCTTGGCCTCACCATTGACCGTCACCTCACCTGGATCCCTCATCTCCGCTCCATCCAATCCAAAGCCCACAACTGCCTCCAACTCCTCAAACTCCTCTCTGGCCGGACATGGGGGTTGCACCCCTCTACCATCCTCCACACCTACAAATCCTTAATCCGTCCCATCCTACGTTATGCCAGTCCTGCCTGGATATCTGGCCCCCCCCTCCCCACATTCTATAAGTCCCTCCAGATCCTTGAGTGTCATGCACTCCGCCTCACCTTCCGTATTCGCCTCCCGTCCCCCATGCGGATCCTCTATGATCTCGTTCCTTTCCCCCACCTGCTCCTATTCCTCGAACATATCCGCATCCTATACACCTCCCGCCGTCTTGAACCCCCTCACCCCCTGGTTGCTCCTCTCCTCTCTGATCCCTGCCCCCTGCCACGTCTTCACCGTTGTGTCCCCCCTACCCTCCATCTCTACACCCCACATCTCCTTTCCCAAGGTGGCTTCCATCAACTCCCCCTCCCGGATGATGCCCTCTCTCCCTCCATTTATCCCTCATATCAACTCTGATCCTCACTCCCCCTCCTTTCCTCTGTCCTTTTCCCGGGCTCCCTCTCCCCCCCTTCCATCCTCTTTCTTCCACACCTCCCCTCTCTTTGCCACCTTCCCTCCCCCGAGTCCTTTTACATTTCCCTCCTCTGCCTCCTCTCATTCCGTCTCGCGTCTGCCCTTCTCCCCCTTTATTAGTCCTCTCCCTCCTTGGTTCCCCCCCCCCTTTTCGTTTTTTCCTCTCCTCCCTCCTTGTTTTTCCCCCTACTCCAGGTCCCGCCCCCCCCCCCCCCCCAATCTGCCTTGGATCGGGAGTGCCATCTTTGTGCCGCCTTTTCCGTGCAGTGTTTTACAGTTGATTTTCCAGTGCGTGCTCCATGTTGTGTCTTTTGGGAAGTGTAGCGAACAGCCATCATACTGTCGCTGGGTGTGCTTTTTATCACTTGCGAACAGAAACCAGACTGTCGCCATGTTTTTTAATTGTGTGTCTACTATGTTACTTGTCTGATTCCTGTGTATTTTATCAACATTGCCGTCCCCTTTTGCTTTCTGTTTTAACTTTCCGTATTTTTACGCCATTTTCCACTTTAAATCACCATTTTATCGCCTGTTTTTTCTTGTTTCTTTCATCTTCCTTTTTTTTAAAAAAAAGTCTGTAGGCTGTAGAGCAGCGTAGTAAGCTGCTACCAGCCCGCCCCCTTCGGGGGGAATTGAAAATCAATAAAGAAAAAAAAATAGTTGTTTAGCATTCCGAGAACGCTGCATCCCTCGGGAACCCTGACAGCGACAAATGGGCAAGACCCCACATAGGGCGAGAGCCAGTACACTACCAACTTTTAGTTTATAGAGAGCGTTATTGTTCTGATGGAGCCTGGTGAGTGCTGGCTGATCTGTGGACTGTCCACGAATGGAGGTATCTGAATTATTTAGCGTATAAATTTCAGTCATTTTTGTTTCAGTTCTTTTGATAATCGGAGGTAGTGATGCTAGTAATCGTGGGAATAATTTTATGTGAAGATTTAACATCATTCTTGAATTTTTTGCTGTACTATAGTCAGGACCAAGAGATAGGACAAAGAGACTGATAGTGTTGTGGAGTTGTTGTCAATGTGTGGGATAAGTTTTTTAAGCGTAGTTACGTGAAGTGCGAGGTTCAATTTTAATTTTTGTGTGCACACACACACACACACACTGCCAAGTGGTCAATATTAGATTTTAAGCTTATTTCTTGCTAATCTACTGTAAATGTGTCCACCTTTAGTCCGTGCTTGTTACATGAAACCTATTCCAAATTTCTACTGGATTCCCTCCCGCCGCAGGTTCGAGTCCTGCTTCGGGCATGGGCGTGTGTGTTGTTCTTAGCATAAGTTAGTTTAAGTAGTGTGTAAGTCTAGGGACCGATGATCTAAGCAGTTTGGTCCCTTAGGAATTCACATACATTCAGACATTCTACTGAATTCTTCTTTCATAAACTGATGATGTTTTCATTGTGTGTATTGTGCCATTTACGACCAAGTGTTAATCAGAGCACGTTTTATCTCATTTTATCTCTACCGGAGATACGCTCTGCCGAGTAGGCATTGTGCTTTGTGGTAGTTTTGGTAGTAGTAATATGATATTTACTTCGGTTTGTTACGAAATCAGTGAGTGTACGAGTGCTAAATTCGATTTCCTAATTGCTCTATACCGTTTATTATCCCATTCACCCCAAATCTTAGTTTCGATTTGGTGCACTGTTCAATTTCGCCTAACTTTTGTGTAAAGCAGAAAATCACATCAGTCTATTATTTTTGTGTTATTTCTTTTTGCCTGTACTAGGACCATGGTTAATCAAATTGTTTAGTAAGTTATTCAGTCCATATGTTGAAAAGTAAACCATACCTTCAAAATCGCAATCCTATCTCAAATACTTAATTTATTTGCGGAGGAGTAAGAGAAGATCCCATTAATGAATTTAAACGACATATTCTGCCTCCCTGATACAGAACTGTTGAACATATTTTCAATTGGAATGCAATAAATTTTCATGAGACTGAGAAGCTTATGGCCAGAAACAGCGTGGTTCATATTTCTAGATTTCCGGAAAGCATTGTAGGCTGTTGACGAAGGTACGAGAATGGGGGTTCACAGATTTGTGAGTGGCTCGAAGGCTTCTTAAGTAATAGAATCCAGTATGTTGTCCTCGACGGCGAGTGCTCACATCAGAGACAAGGGTATAGTCGGGAGTGCCCCAGGGAAGTGTGGTAGGACAGCTATTGTTCTCTACATACATAAATGATTAGGCGGACAGGACGGGCAGCTGTCTACGGTTGTTTGCTGACGATGCTGTGGCGTACGGTAAGCTGTCGAAGTTCACTGACTGTAGGAGGCTACAAGATGATTTAGACAAAATTTCTAGTTGGTGTGATGCATGACAGCTAGCTCTTGTAAGTAGGCTGTTTAGGTTTCTATATTGGTGACGCTACGTAGTGCTCCGAATGAATATCGCTGACTGCGCCGTGTGCAGTCTGTGGCTGGTTGGACTCATTGTTGGAATATTCGCTAGTGTAGCGATGGGCAGTTGGAGGTGAGCCGCCAGCAGTGGTGGATGTGGGGAGAGATATGCCAGAGTTTTGAGAGGTTACTATGAGCGGACGATCTGGAGGTGTGTCCGTCAGAAAAAGGAAATTTGTAAAACTGGATGTCACGAATATATAGACTTTTGAACACTATTAAGGTAAATACATTGTTTGTTCTCTGTCAAAATCTTTCATTTGCTAACTATGCCCGTCAGTAGCTAGTGCCTTCAGTAGTTAGAATCTTTTATTTAGCTGGCAGTATTGACGCTCGCTGTATTGCAGTAGTTCGAGGAACGAAGATTTTTTTGAGGTCGCTGTATTGCAGTAGTTCGAGTAACGAAGATTTTTGTGAGGTAAGTCATTCATGAAAGGTATAGGTTATTGTTAGTCAGGGCCATTCATTTGTAGGGATTGTTGAAAGTCAGATTGCGTTGCGCTAAAAATATTCTGTGTCAGTTTAGTGATGATCAGAATGAGTAAAGAGAGAACTGTCTGAGTACGTTCAGTTTTGCTCAGCTGTTTGAAAATCAAATAACGTAAGGGGTTTAATAGCACAGTCATTCTTTACATTCAAAGGAGAAGTTTCACTCTCAATGTAAAAAAATGTAAGATAATGTGGATAAGTAGTAAAAGCAAATTCATAATGTTCGGGTACAGCAATAATAGTTCCCTACGTGACGCAGTCACGTCGTTTTAATGTCTGTCCAAAAGGCTGCAGAGCAATATGAAATGGGACGACAATGGTAGGGAAGGCTAATGGTCGTCTTCGGGCTACTGGGAGAATTTTCGGAAAGGGTGGTTCACCTGTAAAGGAGACCGCCTGTGTAATGCTGGTGCCACGTATTATTGAATACTGTGTTTGGGATCCGCACCATTTAGGATTAAAGGAAGGCATCGAAGCAATTCAGATGCGCCTGCTAGCTTTGTTAATGGTAGGTTCGAACGACGTTTAAGTGTTACAGAGGCCCTTCAGAACTCAAATGCGAATCCCTGGAGGGAAGGTGACGTTCTTTTCGAAGAACACTATTGAGAAAATTTAGAGAAGCGGCATATGAAGCTGAATGCCGAACGATTCTACTGTCGAGAACGTACGTTAGGCGTAAGGACCACCAAGATACGAGAAATTAGGACTCACACAGAGGCATATAGACAGTCGTTTCCCCTTCGCTGTATTTGCGAGTGGAACAGGATAGGACATGACAAATATGTGGTGAAACGAGCGCTGTGTCATTGTGAGAAATAGAGTGTGTGGCGGGACTTACCCCAATTCACTGCTACTAGCGACACGTCATCAGAATACGCCCGCGCTTAGCATACGAAAGTATTGCGCCACAACCTAAGAGCGAAATTAATAACTGAAATAGCTTTTACAAACTTTGTCAGTGAATACTTCAGTATATTAATGTCAAAACTGTTAAATTTCAGAATGATCAGATGATTAAGTTTCGCTAAGCATATCACTTTAAGAAAAAAACAGGTGGCGCTAAATAATGAAGATAGAAAGCTAAGAATTGTTCATAATGTGCATATTTATGTCAGAATCAAAAGTTACAGGTGTCAACTTGATCGGAGCAATATTTTGGTCAAACTCGCCGTTTGTACAAAAAATTGAAGGCGCTGAACATTAGGCTCAGAAAGATGAAAATTCGTATGCATCCTCAGTTTTGATATATAAATAGTAAGTATGTGACTGTATTAAGCTACTTCCAATAATTTTCAAGTAATTTATAAAAATAAACTAAATTTGGAACGAAAATATCCTTATTCGTAATAGATTAAGTATTTTTTGCATTTACTATAGAAAGTTCTAATTATAGCACTTGATTACATTCATTAAAGAGTACAATTGTACCAAATTTCAAGACTTTACTGTAAATAAATCGTTACAAGGAATCTTAAAGAGGCTGTTCAGAGGTCGGTTGTACTGTCGCTTCCGTTCTAAAAATTCTAGCCGGCAGTCGAGCCTAAGCTTTTTCAGTAACAAAAGCAAACCTAACTTTAATTAGGTAAAGATTATGAAGATTGTAAAAGCCGGGCGTTTGTGGCCGAGCGGTTCTAGGCGTTTCAGTCCGAAACCGCGGTGCTGCTACGGTTGCAGGTTCGAATCCAGCCTCGGGCATGGATGTGTCTGATGTCCTTAGGTTAGTCAGGTTTATGTAGTTCTAAGTTCTAGGGGACTGATGACCTCAGATGTTAAGTTCCATAGTGTTCAGAGCCATTTGAACCATTTTGAAGATTGTAAATTGTTACAAAAAATGGTTCAAATGGCTCTGAGCACTATGCGACTTAACTTCTGAGGTCATCAGTCGCCTAGAACTTAGAACTACTTAAACCTAACTAACCTAAGGACATCACACACATCCATGCCCGAGGCAGGATTCGAACCTGCGACCGTAGCGGTCGCTCGGTTCCAGACTGTAGCGCCTAGAACCGCAGGGCCACCCCGGCCGGCAAAATTGTTACACAACAGAGATATTAATTAATACGTGTTCCAGATAGGAGCCATTTAGATGCTGCTACTTGTGGCTAGGGCAGTTGATAGTAAATATTCCGTCCGGTGATCCGCTTTGGCCACGTATAAATACAGCCACAGAAGCAGTGAGGGACACACTTCGCACACAGCTGTCAATCTGTCCGCGTCACTCAAACGCCGGCGTACCCTCTGCCTCGGATGACGTCAGAACCAGGCATCTACCAAACGCGTTTTCAGGGTAAAAGTAGGAAGTGAACTCGCGAGGACTGTACATCGTCCTGGATCGCTTATATTTCACGGGAGTAACTGTTTGTATGCCGCCCGTAATGTTGACAAATCCGCTTGGCAGGCGGTGAGACTATTTTCTACTTTTGTGGTGAGCAATTAACTTTAATGATTAGAAATCTGCTAGAGAAACCAATTACTTGGAACCTACTGTAGAGATCGCCTCTGAAATGCTAATAGCGCTGCTTCTGATAGGGGCATTATTATTATTATCAGCAATGTGATTAAGTTTGTGCGTGTGGAACATTATTACTATTATCAGTTATGTTATTATGTTTGTGCGTGTGAACTTTTACTGAATATATTAATCAGTTAGAACTCAAAACTTCTATTTATAGTCATAGTTCCTGATCACGCTGAGGAAACAGCAAGTAGGAACATTTTCTGAGCGCAAGAAGAATGTGGACTTGCAGACTAGTAATTATGCTTAGTATGTTCTCCATCACTTTCTCGCTCACCGCAAAAATAATTTTCAGGTCCCTTGTAAGGGGTTCACTACCCTGCTTGAGCAAATGTAATCTCTATGTATTGCTCACTTGCTAGAACGACAATTCACAGGCGCTGCCTGAGACATAAAATATCTTTGCCCCTGTCAAAAGAGCTGCAATAGAATCGCAGGTCAGAGCAGTCTCTGCGGCAGTTGCAGTCGCTCGCTGCTACAGTGTAGTTGTAGTCCGTCGCTGGTACAGCGCAGTTTATAGTTAGTAGTTGTCAAAGTCGCAGTGCAGAACAAATTGTAAAATTTTAGCTTATGGAACTGAATAATAATTGTGATCAGCCGCATACCTAAATGATATCACGCAATGAGATGAACAAATGAATAATTGTTAATATAATGAAAAATCAACAGCGTAACTATCTATTGTAAGGTAAATTTTATTATTTTGTTGGCATGCGCGTAGTTAAGTCACTTGTCTGAGATGTTAATATGAATTTGTTTCAATCTTTTCTTTTGTGATTCGTCAGCACCAGTTGTCCCAGATTTGTAATATATTCAATTTTCCCGCGTAATGGATTGTAGATCTTTATCAATAACGTAAAAAAGTTTCAGGATATAATTGTCTTTACCAGTGAACTATAAAAGTATAATTTCCCCTTAAGTCATTGCCAGTCCCGATCCAGTCATTTATCTAAATTAAAATATTGCAGAATTTTGGCAGATCATAGTCATGTGCTCTTTAGTAATCAGACGACCAACTGTGCAGCTGTGTCACTAAGTAATGTCAGTTTTTCTCGTCATTCAGATCTCAGACAAATGTTATCCAGTATTAGTGGATAGGCCAGCACTGCACTAAGCTGTGCCATTTACGAGCAGGTATATAGACAGCGTTATCCGGCGACACCATCATGAGGAAAGAGTTTTTCAGTATATTTCTCACGGACAGATTCAGTTTGATTTCACAGGGCCATAGAGTAGCGCTGCTTACGTCAAAATTTATCTGCTTTTCATGAGTTAAGATTTATCAGTTTTCATACGTCAGAACTTAATTATCCAAATTTAATTATTTTTATTTTTTATTTTCTGTTCGGGAAGGTTACACATCATTATATTTTTTTTATTTGTACGGCAAGGTTACAACCTGTAAATACGACGACGAGTAAGAAAATCCACCCTCCGCTCCACAACTAGTGCTACAAGTTACCCTCCGCCACGCGCCATAGGGTGGCTTGCTGAGCATCTGCGTGGATGTGGATGTAGAATACTTGTAGAATACTTGAAATAAAAAAAGAGAGCTTTCCACTGAGTATTTCCTTTAAGCAAATATCAGATGCAGGCAGTGAGTGGAGCTATACACTGTGTAAGGAGGTGGAAACTGAAGTAATTATATAATCTATTTTCAGTTTTCCACATTTATTTGTTTTCTGCATATTTCAACAGATACGTTTCTAAAACTCTCTACTTTCTTTAAATTAAACACTGCCGGGGACAGCGTTGCCAGCACCTAACAGAGTTCTGATGTCCGCCCCGATAGCTGAGTGGTCAGCGTCACGGATTGCCTCCTACGGGCCCGGATTCGATTCCCGGCTGGGTCGGGGATTTTCTCCGTTCAGGGACTGGGTGTTCTGTTGTCTTCATCATTTCATCCCCATCCAGTGAACAGGTCGCCCAATGTGGCGTCGAATGTGATAAGACCTGTACCAAGGCGGCCGGACCTGCCCCGTAAGGGGGATCCCGGACAATGACGCTAAACGCTTAATTCATTTCATTACAGAGTTCTGATGGTGGTCATTGTGGGTCTCGGTTTAGCCTGCTGATCAAATAGGGCAGTTTGCAAATTTGTGGAGCTTTCGGATGTAACAGTGACCAGACGTTGGGCGGTATGGAAACGAGAGCGTAAGTATGCTCGTTATCAAGGTTCCGAACGACAACGTCTGACCATCATAAGGGAGGCTCCACATACTGTGCACCGAGCACCTCGTAATCCCTTCACATCTGTACCTCGCAGTCGAGAAGAAGTAATGGACTCCCTACAAAAATCTGTTGCCATCGCGTACCACTGATCAGAGACTTGCGGATTAGGAAATTACATTCCCATACATGGGGTGCCGTTGAAGAGTACAATACAGATGGTTGTATTTGGGGCGGTGCCGTAAACCATGAAGCATAAGGCTGCTGATGAACGGCGTCGTATTGTGTTCAGTGACGAAGGAAATCAGTTGTGTACCGCCTCATATGAATATCGTCGGCAAGTATGGCGACGGCGAGGGTGGAGGTCCCATTCCTTCAATGCTATGAAGAAGAATAATCGTGTTACACTCAGCGTCATGGCGCGCAGAAGAGGTCCCATTTCTTTCAGTGCTTTCTAGAGGCATGGCGTTGTTATCCCTGGCGCTATGGCGCGGGACATGGATATGACTTCAGCTCTCGGCTGATGCTGATTATGGGATCTGCGACAGCAGAACAGCCCTTAACTAACGTCCTGCAACTTCATGCGTTACGTTTCATGCGATAGTACAGGGTGATTCAAAAAGAATACCACAACTTTAAAAATGTGTATTTAATGAAAGAAACATAATATAACCTTCTGTTATATATCATTACAAAGGGTATTTAAAAAGGTTTTTTTTTCACTCAAAAACAAGTTCAGAGATGTTCAATATGGCCCCCTCCAGACACACGAGCAATATCAACCCGATACTCCAACTCGTTCCACACTCTCTGTAGCATATCAGGCGTAACAGTTTGGATAGCTGCTGTTATTTCTCGTTTCAAATCATCAATGGTGGCTGGGAGAGGTGGCCGAAACACCATATCCTTAACATACCCCCATAAGAAAAAATCGCAGGGGGTAAGATCAGGGCTTCTTGGAGGCCAGTGATGAAGTGCTCTGTCACGGGCTGCCTGGTGGCCGATCCATCGCCGCGGGTAGTTGACATTCAGGTAGTTACGGACAGATAAGTGCCAATGTGGTGGCGCTCCATCCTGCTGAAATTGTGGAATTTGCAGCTCTCTGCTAGCTCTGCGAGTCGATTTTCCTGGGCTGCGAACAAATGCTTGCTGGATGCGTGCTACATTTTCATCACTCGTTCTCAGCCGTCCAGAACTTTTCCCTTTGCACAAACACCCATTCTCTGTAAACTGTTTATACCAACGTTTAATACACCACGTATCAGGAGGTTTAACACCATACTTCGTTCGAAATGCACGCTGAACAACTGTCGTCGATTCACTTCTGCCGTACTCAATAACACAAAAAGCTTTCTGTTGAGCGGTCGCCATCTTAGCATCAACTGACGCTGACGCCTAGTCAACAGCGCCTCAAGCGAACAAATGTACAACTAAATGAAACTTTATAGCTCCCTTAATTAGCCGACAGATAGTGCTTAGCTCTGCCTTTTGTCGTTGCAGGGTTTTAAATTCCTAAAGTTGTGGTATTCTTTTTGAATCACACTGTATTCATTTCTCAATAGGACAGCAGCGCGTGATTACCCGAGCTGTCTGAGGCGCTGCAGTCATGGACTGAGCGGCTGGTCCCGACGGAGGTTAGAGTCCTCCCTCGGGCATGGGTGTGTGTGTTAGTCCTTAGTACAATTTAGGTTAAGTAGTGTGTAAGCTTAGGGACTGATGACTTTCGCTGTGAAGTCCCATAAGATTTCACACACATTTGAACAATAGAACAATGCTCGTCCACATGTGGCACGTGCCTACACGAACTGCCCGCGTGGCGTTGAGGAACTCCTGTGGCCGGGAAGATCACCAGATCAGTCCCCAACAGAACATGTGTGCGACCAGCGCGAACGTAAGTTCTGTCCGAGTGCTAGTAATACGCTGAAGCGCCAAAGAAACTGGTTCAGGCGTGCGTATTCAAATACAGAGATATGTAACAGGCAGAATATGGCACTGAGGTCGGCAGCGCCTATATAAGACAACAAGTGTCTGGCGCAGTTGTTAGATCGGTTACTGCTGTTACAACGGCAGGTTATCAAGATTTAAATGAGTTTGAACGTGGTGTTATAGTCAGCGCACGAGCGATGGGACACAGCACCTTCTAGG
Organism: Schistocerca americana; assembly: GCF_021461395.2. Lineage (NCBI taxonomy): Eukaryota > Metazoa > Arthropoda > Insecta > Orthoptera > Acrididae > Schistocerca > Schistocerca americana. The sequence goes on along the minus strand of NC_060124.1, from coordinate 555,137,751 downwards.
TTGCGATGAAGTGGAGATTTTCCCGTACGAACATTTCACGAGTGTACAGTGAATATCAGGAATCAGGTGAAACATCAAATATCCGACATCGCTCCGCCCAGAAGAAGATCCTGCATCAACGGGACCAACGACGACTGAACAGAATCGTTCAGCGTAACGGAAGTCCAACCCCTCCGCTGCTTGCTGTAGATTTCATTGTTGGGTCATCAACAAGTGTCAGCGTGCGAACCATTCAACGAAACATGATCGCTGTGGGCTTTCGGAGCCAAAGGCCCACTCGTGTACCCTTGATGTCTGCACGACACAAAACTTTACGCTTCGTCTAGGCCCGTCAATACCCATATTGGACTGTTAATGACAGGAAACATGGAGACAATATCATGAATCCTTGCAACCTGCATATCAGCAGGGGACTGTTGAAGCTGGTGGAGGCTCTGTAATGCTGTGGGCCGTGTGCATTTGAAGTGATATGTGTCCCCTGATACATCTAGATACGACTATGACAGGTCACACGTACGTAAGTATCCTGTCTGACCACGTGCATCCATTCATGTCCATTGTGCATTCCGACGGACTTGAGCAATTCGAACAGGACAGTGCGACACTCCACATGTCCAGAATTGCTACAGAGTGGCTCCAGGAGCACTCTTATGAGTTTAAACACTTCCCTGGCCACCAAACCCCTTAGACACGAGCGTTTTCGAGCATATCTGGGATGCCTTACAACATCCTGTTCAGAAGAGATCTGCACCTCCTTGTCCTCTTACGGATTTATTGACAGCCCTGCAGGATTGATGGTGTCAATTCCCTCCAGTACTACTTCAGTCATTAGTCGAGTCCATGCCACGTCGTGTTGCGCCACTTTTGCGTGCTCGCGGGGACGTTACACGATATTAGGCAGGTGTGCCAGTTTCTTTGGCACTTCAATGTACAGGGTTATTACAAATGATTGAAGCGATTTCACAGCTCTACAATAACTTTATTATTTGAGATATTTTCACAATGCTTTTTCACACACATACAAAAACTCAAAAAGATTTTTTAGGCATTCACAAATGTTCGATATGTGCCCCTTTAGTGATTCGGCAGACATCAAGCCGATAATCAAGTTCCTCCCACACTCGGCGCAGCATGTCCCCATCAATGAGTTCGAAAGCATCGTTGATGCGAGCTCGCAGTTCTGGCACGTTTCTTGGTAGAGGAGGTTTAAACACTGAATCTTTCACATAACCCCACAGAAAGAAATCGCATGGGGTTAAGTCGGGAGAGCGTGGAGGCCATGAAATGAATTGCTGATCATGATCTCCACCACGACCGATCAATCGGTTTTCAAATCTCCTGTTTAAGAAATGCCGAACATCATGATGGAAGTGCGGTGAAGCACCATCCTGTGGTGCGTTTAGCTCCCTGCTTGCTTTATTCGTCGACTCCCGCGGGCTACGCGTGAAACTTGCCCGCACGCGTTCAACCGTTTCTTCGCTCACTGCAGGCCGACCCGTTGATTTCCCCTTACAGAGGCATCCAGAAGCTTTAAACTGCGCATACCATCGCCGAACGGAGTTAGCAGTTGGTGAATCTTTGTTGAAGTTCGTCCTGAAGTGTCGTTGCACTGTTATGACTGACTGATGTGAGTGCATTTCAAGCACGACATACGCTTTCTCGGCTTCTGTCGCCATTTTGTCTCACTGCGCTCTCGAGCGCTCTGGCGGCAGAAACCTGAAGTGCGGCTTCAGCCGAACAAAACTTTATGAGTTTTTCTACGTATCTGTAGTGTGTCGTGACCATATGTCAATGAATGGAGCTACAGTGAATTTATGAAATCGCTTCAATCATTTGTAATAGCCCTGTATATAATACGCTGGTGAGGTCTTACACCATCCTTGAGAGAACGATTCACATCCCGGACAAACTACAGTGTGCTCATTGTTGATGGACTCAGGTTTTATGCCCGTAGCTCACGAATGGCTCATTTCCGATCTTTATCTGGAAAACTTGATGGATTCGACATCCCACAGACTCCATTCACCTTATAGTCAGGTTACTTTTCTCCGAACTCTATAAAATAGCGTTAATGCGGATCCGAGACACACGGAAGAAGATTGTAAATTAATCCGTCGTCGGCTCCTAGGGAATGGGCTAGGCTAACATATACAGGGTGTTTTCGTAAGAGCGTGGAGAAATTTAACAGGTCATAGAGGATGGCCGGCCGGTGTGACTGAGCGGTTCTAGGCGCTTCAGTCAGGAACCGCGCGACCGCTACGGTCGCGGATTCGAATCCTGCCTCGGGCATGGATGTGTTTGATGTCCTGAGGTTAACTAGGTTTAAGTAGTTCTAAGTTCTAGGAGACTGATGACTCATATGTTACGTCCCATAGTGCTTGGAGCCATTTGATTTAATTTCTCTAATATTGTGAGGAATATTGTTCCGAAGTCGGGCTACTGATACAGGCATGGAGGTATAAGGAGGGGAGATGCCATGACGTCACAAACTTGAAGCCGACAGAAACCGAGCTCCGCCATTGCAGTTTGGTCAGAAGACTCGTTTCCGATTGTGCTACTGTGTAGAGCTGCTGAAGATTTTTTCATTTTAAAATGCCGGTTTGCGTTGTTTACGGGTGTACTAACCGTTGGAATAGTGCTAATAAGTTAAAAGGAATCACGTTCCATGCGTAAGTGGCCCCGTTCGTAAAATATTGTCGTTTATATTCGTGAGATGTGCGGCCTTGTTTACGTTTTGTGAAACTGTTTTCTTCTTATTTTATTTCAGATTTCCGATCAATGAAGCTCGTAGGGCTCTGTGGGTTCATATGCTTATTTTTCTTGACAAAGCACAAACGATGTTTGTATTTACAAATGAAATTTTGTATAAGTGTGTAAACGAGTAAGAAATATTATCCGGTATGTAAACTAGCATAGCTTTCGGGTTCTGCTTTCAGTTTACATCGACACAAATACAGTAAAAGGTGATTTGAGTTTGAAAAGAACTTTGTACACTGTTATTTTTCATCATTCGAAGTTCGTATCCAAAAGAAACGCTTAAGTTAACGAGACCAAATCAGTTGTATTGCTGGGGCAAAAACGCATTAAAAACAAAACGAAAACACCTGAAAAAGCTATCCTGACGTTGTGTTATGCATGTAAACATTGTAACACTCATCATCTGAAATTATTTCGCAGACATAACGTTAAATATGAAGAACACGCAATTCTAACAAGAGCTCTGTCACTGTTTTGACCAATCAGACATGGCGGCCCACCGGCTTCAAACAGACGTACAGCAGACGGCGATAGTGCCATCTCCCCTCCTTATACCTCCATGGATACAGGATATCATTTAAACACCTTGGCAGTGTTGTGTAATGGTGCAGAGAGGATTTTACATTGTTGAGACGTAGTATTTCTGCTGCATTTTTCAGGTAGTAGTGTAAGGTTTGAAGACAAGTAGGAAGGAGTGCAATGACTCAGATGACGATGCATCAAACACAAGGTATGATAACCTCTAAACTTATCGGCACGTAGTCATGATAACTGCTTGTAGGGAGGAGTGATATGGTCGAAATAGCATACATCACAGTGTGTCGCAACAAGCATTCATCGTCAGTTCCAGCCGATATGAGATCTCATACGAAAATAGTTGGAGAGTAGGCTCACCCTAATGAAGGATGGGGAGTATTGATAACTCTACGAGTTTCTTTTTAAGCTGGAGAGGAAATAATTTTTTATATTACTGTAATGAATGAAGTGATGCTGACACCTTTTTACAGACGGAGCAGAGAGGAACATAGATTGGAGGTGAGATGGTGTGGAGGTGCGTGGCTGTGAGATCGTACAGAAGTTGCCACGTGGTGGCAGCCTGTCGGATTTTGCTGACTCTTGAGTTAAGTGTCACCCTTTCCGGTTAGCTCTGCCTTGGCTCTGAACAGCTCACAATTTGGAGAGGTCTGTTTCGCAGCTCGTGTTGCTTTACCATTAGTTTCACGTATCTGGATCTTTAATTTGCTTTTATTTTGCGTTTCCGAGCTGCACAACTTGGAAAGCCTGTCACGGTTCCGTAGGAATCTTCCACATATTTTAAGGCACCTACAAGCTATTTACAGTGCATTCTGTACCAAGTGAGCCTCACTCAAATCGTCATTTGTTATATTTTGTGTACATTAAAGTGCATTCCGTTGTGGAATTGGTTAACGAAATCAGTCAACTCCGATTCACATAAAATCTGGAGTGTAGTAGACTCATTTTGAGATCCATTACATTTTTTGCGGTTCAAGCAAGCAATCAGTTTTGGTATAATGGCGTGAACTGATATTCCCTTTTTATTCAACTAATTAATTGTAAATTATTTAATTGTGGTACCCACTTGAGAAAAAAAGACTCGTACGATAAAGTTTAGGAACGTTTTTCTTTTAATTGAACCAACTGTGGGTTCTTGGTGAAACATTGTAAATTAACGAAACAAACACTGTTTTTTGCCTTGTTTCACAAATTTTATTATGGTTACTGCATAATACGAAACCTAGGTTGTGCAGTAACCACAACAAAATTTGTGAAACAAGGCATGAAACACTGTTTGTTTAGTTTTTACTTTTGTCCTACAACTATACCGGCCAGGAGACCTAACCACCTTCTTTTGTTCTCTCTGTGGCGGTGTTCCAATGTAAAACAAGTGCTCCTACTTTGGCACATGTAACGTGTGCTGTAGGAATGTTACTTCGTTAACGTAACTAATGAAACTTCCTGGCAGATTAGATCTGTGTGCCGGACCGAGACTCGAACTCGGTCCCGAGTTCGAGTCTCGGTCCGGCACACAGTTTTAATCTGTCAGGAAGTTTCATATCAGCGCACACTCCGCTGCAGAGTGAGAATCTCATTCTGGGAACATAACTAATGATTAATGGGAATTGCTCTCATTCATGTTTAACACAGCATCGATATTATAGGGGTTTTCAGTTCCTGTAGCCAGCGTGTTTTGTTGGTTTAATGTTGTACGAGGCGTACACTCGCTTGTATGACGTTTATGTGTTCAGTACGCAAGTTTGCACACTGCCCTGTCGAGTCTGAGCACGTCACAAAACACTAACAACAAGCCAGAATACTGTACGTGCTTGAGAGGTGCAACATTCCAAAAGCCCTCACGCTAGAAAGGGAAATGTTTCGAAACGGAATACGAAGTTTGGAAGGGTTAGAAGAACCGCAAATACCGGAAGAAAATGGGCGGAAGGACAGAAACAACAGTGATGCGACTGTATGAAGGAGTACTGGAAACAGAGGAAACTCCGGACAAAGTGGACAAAATGAAGCTGTAGTGTGATCGTAAGTTGTCAACTCGTCAACAAATAACTCTTTTAAGATTTATTTTTGATTCACGAATTTTTCGTAAAATAAGTTGTACTTTCATCCTTCTGCAAAACACAACCCTACTAATATGACAAGATGCTCAAACATATTGAAGAAAGAAAAGGTATTATAAAAGATTTTTTGATTTGCATAAAAAGGCAGAACCTAATCCCCACAAAAAAATAGTTCAAATGGCTCTGAGCACTATCGGACTTAACCCTTTGAGGTCTTCAGTCCCCTAGACTTAGAACCACTTAAACCTAACTAACCTAAGGACATCGCAAACATCCATGTCCGAGGCAGGATTCGAATCTGCGATCGCAGCAGCAGCGCGGTTCCGGACTGAAGTGTCTAGAACAGCTCGGTCACAGCGGCCGGCTACCCACAGTTTGTTCCGTAAACACAGTTGCTGCTAGATCATCAACAGCCGAACAGCTATCCGTCTTATTTTATCTCTTTGATTTCTGTAAAGTACATTCATAGAGGGCTGAAGAATATTTGCAATGTCTGCTTTGAAAGGCTGTTCTAGATCCAGGTTAAAAAAACCTCACTAACTGTCTTTCAGTAGAGGTCACGCTCATAACATTAGGAAAATACACTAGTGTCCAAAATTATAGCAACAAACCGAAATTATGCAAAATTGCGTTTATTTTGCACAAAACAGTATAATCAGGTGATAATAAAGTAGACACAATATAAAGGATACAGAAGAGAAACAACTGCAACATGCATAACGATAGACAAAAATTTTAGTGTTCGGGAGGACGACGGTTCAATCCCGCGTCCGGCCATCCTGATTTAGGTTTTCCGTGATTTCCCTAAATCGCTCCAGGCTAATGCCGAGATGGTTCCCTTTCAAGGGGCACGGCCGACTTCCTTCCCCGACCTTCCCTAATCCGATGAGACCGATGACGTGGCTGTCTGGTCTCCTTCCCTAAACAACCCAATCCAACCCAACAAAAATGTTCTTCGTTTGTTCCAGCTTAACGAATTTACACATACATACCGACAACTGCTTAATGCGCTCAGTATGGGGTGTGACCACCTCTGGCAGCAATACAGTCCTAGAAAATGACGGGGCATGCTGTGAATGATGTCATCAGCCTTAAGTTGAGGCAACAACGCCCATTCTTCATGCAGCGCTGCTCGCAGGTCTTGCAGGTTGGTTGCTGGATGCCTGCGTGATGCAACCCGTCTCCACAGTGCATCCCAGACATGCTCTATGGGTTTCAAATAGGGATAGCGAGCAGACCATGTCATGCGTGCGATATCTTCCGTTTCCAAGAAAACATCGACCACGCGTGCTGTATGAGGTCGAGCATTATCGTCCACCAGTACGAAGTCTGGGCCCACAGCACCTCGCAACAACCGCAGACGAGGCTTCAAGATCTCGTCACGATCCCTGACAGTAGTTAAACCTTGCCGATTTAAACCGTACGATTTCAAGAAGAGGTATTCGAGTGGGCAACGTAATCCCTGCCCACACTATTTATTAGTGGGCATCCTCAATATCACTTTCTTTCCACAATGGTTGGGTCCCGAAATCGTGTGCCACGTTTCTTCCAAATGTGAATCAGTCAGGAATCACTCTCAAGACCAAATTGGGGCTTATCTGTGCAAAGAAGATTGACCCAGTGTACGCCCACGTGGCATGTTGACGGCCCCACTCTAGAAATTTCCATCTATGAAGACACGCCTGAGGCAAACACACAGCAAATCTCCAACAGTAAGGGCCACTCTTTTGCCTCGTCAGGTCACATGGCAGTTGCCGCGCAGCGCTAAGGCGCTACCGTCGTGCCCTTACAGCCAAATCATGGTTCTCTCTCTCTAATGTTACACGTGTTTGGTCCCGCCCTGATATTTGGGATACGGTTTCGATCTCTACAGACTGTCCCCACATCCGAAAAACAATAGAACGATTAACATTACGCCATGAGGCCACATCAGTTTGCTATTGTGCTACTTCAATTCATCCCGTAGCCCTCCCCCACAGAAAGCCTGGTAGCCGTCTTTTCTGTGCCATACTGCACCGTCTGCGACCGTGTACACAGCGATTGTGGCTATGGGGCTACCCGACAAATACTACCCCGTTCGATAGTTACCCTAACGTCATCTACATCTACATTTATACTCCGCAAGCCACCCAACGGTGTGTCGAGGAGGGCACTTTACGTGCCACTGCCATTACCTCCCTTTCCTGTTCCAGTCGCGTGTGGTTCGCGGGAAGAACGACTGCTGGAAAGCCTCCGTGCGCGCTCGAATCTCTCTAATTTTACATTCGTGATCTCCTCGGGAGGAGGGGGAAGCAATGTATTCGATACCTCATCCAGAAACGCACCCTCTCGAAACCTGGACAGCTAGCTACACCGCGATGCAGAGCGCCTCTCTTGCAGAGTCTGCCACTTCAGTTTGCTAAACATCTCCGTAACGCTATCACGCTTACCAAATAACCATGTGACGAAACGCGCGGCTCTTCTTTGGATCTTCTCTATCTCCTCTGTCAACCCGATCTGGTACGGATCCCACACTGATGATCAATACTCAAGTATAGGTCGAACGAGTGTTTTGTAAGCCACCTCCTTTCCTGATGAACTACATTTTCTAAGGACTCTCCCAATGAATCTGAACCTGGCACCCGCCTTACCAACAATTAATTTTATATACCTTCCGTACACATACTCCCAGATATTTTGCAGAAGTACCTGCTACCAGTGTTTGTTCCGCTATCATATAATCATACAATCTACATCTACATCTACATCTACATCCATACTCCGCAAGCCACCTGACGGTGTGTGGCGGAGGGTACCTTGAGTACCTCTTATCGGTTCTCCCTTCTATTCCAGTCTCGTATTGTTCGTGGAAAGAAGGATTGTCGGTGTACCTCTGTGTGGGCTCTAATCTCTCTGACTTTATCCTCATGGTCTCTTCGCGAGATATACGTAGGAGGGAGCAATATACTGCTTGACTCTTCGGTGAAGGTATGTTCTCGAAACTTTGACAATAAAGGATCCTTCTTTCTATGTATTCGCAATACATTACATTTGTCTATGTTAATGGTCAGTTGCCACTCCCTGCACCAAGTGCCTATCCGCTGCAGATCTTCCTGCATTTCGCTGCAGTTTTCTAATGCTGCAACTTCTCTGTATAGGAATAGAAAAGCAACTGGAATCACTCAATAGAGGAAAGTCCACTGGACCTGACGGGATACCAATTCGATTCTACACAGAGTACGCGAAAGAACTTGCCCCCCCTTCTAACAGCCGTGTACCGCAAGTCTCTAGAGGAACGGAGGGTTCCAAATGATTGGAAAAGAGCACAGATAGTCCCAGTCTTCAAGAAGGGTCGTCGAGCAGATGCGCAAAACTATAGACCTATATCTCTTACGTCGATCTCTTGTAGAATTTTAGAACATGTTTTTTGCTCGCGTATCATGTCATTTCTGGAAACCCAGAATCTACTATGTAGGAATCAATATGGATTCCGGAAACAGCGATCGTGTGAGACCCAACTCGCCTTATTTGTTCATGAGACCCAGAAAATATTAGATACAGGCTCCCAGGTAGATGCTATTTTTCTTGACTTCCGGAAGGCGTTCGATACAGTTCCGCACTGTCGCCTGATAAACAAAGTAAGAGCCTACGGAATATCAGACTAGCTGTGTGGCTGGATTGAAGAGTTTTTAGCAAACAGAACACAGCATGTTGTTATCAATGGAGAGACGTCTACAGACGTTAAAGTAACCTCTGGCGTGCCACAGGGGAGTGTTATGGGACCATTGCTTTTCACAATATATATAAATGACTTAGTAGATAGTGTCGGAAGTTCCATGCAGCTTTTCGCGGATGATGCTGTAGTACATCTACATCTACATTCTACATCTACATTGATACTTCCCTGGGGCACTCCCGACTATACCCTTGTCTCTGTTGTGAGCACTCGCCGTCGAGGACAACATACTGGATTCTATTACTTAAGAAGTCTTCGAGCCACTCACAAATCTGTGAACCCCCATTCTCGTACCTTCGTTAACAGCCTACAATGTTTTCCGGAAATCTAGAAATATGAACCACGCTGTTTGTGGCCATAAGCTTCTCAGTCTCATGAAAGTTTATTGCATTCCAATTGAAAATATGTTCAACAGTTCTGTATCAGGGAGGCAGAATATGTCGTTTAAATTCATTAATGGGATCTTCTCTTACTCCTCCGCAAATAAATTAAGTATTTGAGATAGGATTGCGATTTTGAAGGTATGGTTTACTTTTCAATATATGGACTGAATAACTTACTAAACAATTTGATTAACAATGGTCCTAGTACAGACAAAAAGAAATAACACAAAAATAATAGACTGATGTGATTTTCTGCTTTACACAAAAGTTAAGCGAAATTGAACAGTGCACCAAATCGAAACTATGATTTGGGGTGAATGGGATAATAAACGGTATAGAGCAATTAGGAAATCGAATTTAGCACTCGTACACTCACTCATTTCGTAACAAACTGAAGTAAATATCATATTACTACTACCAAAACTACCACAAAACACAATGCCTACTCGGCAGAGCGTATCTCCGGTAGAGATAAAATGAGATAAAACGTGCTCTGATTAACACTTGGTCGTAAATGGCACAATACACACAATGAAAACATCATCAGTTTGTGAAAGAAGAATTACGTAGAATGTCTGAATGCATGTGAATTCCTAAGGGACCAAACTGCTTAGATCATCGGTCCCTAGACTTGCACACTACTTAAACTAACTTATGCTAAGAACAACACACACGCCCATGCCCGAAGCAGGACTCGAACCTGCGGCGGGAGGGAATCCAGTAGAAATTTGGAATAGGTTTCATGTAACAAGCACGCACTAAAGGTGGACACTTTTACAGTAGATTAGCAAGAAATAAGCTTAAAATCTAATATTGACCACTTGGCAGTGTGTGTGTGTGTGTGCACACAAAAATTAAAATTCAACCTCGCACTTCACGTAACTACGCTTAAAAAACTTATCCCACACATTGACAACGACTCCACAACACTATCAGTCTGGAAAACGAAGTCTCTTTGTCGTATCTCTTGGTCCTGACTATAGTACAGCAAAAAATTCAAGAATGATGTTAAATCTTCACGTAAAATTATTCCCACGATTACTAGCATCACTACCCCCGATTATCAAAAGAACTGAAACAAAAATGACTGAAATTTATACGCTAAATAATTCAGATACCTCCATTCGTGGACAGTCCACAGATCAGCCAGCACTCACCAGGCTCCATCAGAACAATAACGCTCTCTATAAACTAAAAGTTGGTAGTGTACTGGCTCTCGCCCTATGTGGGGTCTTGCCCATTTGTCGCTGTCAGGGTTCCCGAGGGATGCAGCGTTCTCGGAATGCTAAACAACTAGGCAAACAAATAACATTAGTACTTTTATTTCTAGAAAGCAATTGACAGTACTTAACTTTGGAGATTTACAAATAGTAGTCGCAAACGAGGGGCAACTTGCAATGTAATTTAGAGTCGTTGATATGTGAAATGTCCAGGCAAGTTGACACACGTCACTGACAACTAACGTGCGTGATCCGGTGCCGATGGCAGCGGCCGAGGCTATCAGGAGCGCCGCTTATATTCGCTTCTTCCAGGTGTCGCTCTTGGGACGGCGCGGTCCAATTCCGCTCACCATTGGCCGCCGTTTCCTCGCCGCCTTATCTGCTCTTGGGTTCTGCATCTTCGCTCCGGCGCTTGTGGTTATGCCAGAACATCTTATGACTGGTGGAACGATCCCTGGGTGTGTAAATGCAGCTCACGGGTACCAGGGTGAGATTCATTGGGAGAGTCCTTAGAAAATGTAGTCCATCAACAAAGGAGGTGGCTTACAAAACACTCGTTCGGCCTATACTTGAGTATTGCTCATCAGTGTGGAATCCGTACCAGATCGGGTTGACGGAGGAGGTAGAGAAGATCCAAAGAAGAGCGGCGCGTTTCGTCACAGGGTTATTTGGTAACCGTGATAGCGTTACGGAGATGTTTAATAAACTAAAGTGGCAGACTCTGCAAGAGAGGCGCTCTGCATCGCGGTGTAGCTTGCTCGCCAGGTTTCGAGAGGGTGCGTTTCTGGATGAGGTATCGAATATATTGCTTCCCCCTACTTATACCTCCCGAGGAGATCACGAATGTAAAATTAGAGAGATTAGAGCGCGCACGGAGGTTTTCAGACAGTCGTTCTTCCCGCGAACCATACGCGACTGGAACAGGAAAGGGAGGTAATGACAGTGGCACGTAAAGTGCCCTCCGCCACACACCGTTGGGTGGCTTGCGAAGTATCAATGTAGATGTAGAATGTAGATGTAGATGTACTACAGCATCATCCGCGAAAAACCGCATGGAACTTCCGACACTATCTACTAGGTCATTTATACATATTGTGAAAAGCAATGGTCCCATAACACTCCCATGTGGCACGCCAGAGGTTAGTTTAACGTCTGTAGACGTCTCTCCATTGATAACAACATGCTGTCTTCTCTTTGCAAAAAACTCTTCAATCCAGCCACACAGCTGGTCTGATATTCCGTAGGCTCTTACTTTGTTTGTCAGGCGACAGTGCGGAACTCTATTGAGCGCCTTCCGGAAGTCAAGGAAAATGGCATCTACCTGGGAGCCTGTATCTAATATTTTCTGCGTCTCATGAACAAATAATCGTCGAGGTGGTTGACCGTTGATCAGAATGCCATCTTTCGTGCAGGGCACTATCATACAGACATCTGTTAACAGTGTGTGTGATTATATCGTGAATTAGACACAGGACGGGAAAATAGTGGTTTGTTGCTTTAATTTTGGACACCAGTGTAGCTGCTCACAATTGAAGCGTATAAGCAGTCCCTTCTGTTCCGGGCTCCATCCGTAAAGGGAACGTGAGGGAACCTTAATACAATGAGCAGTATCTTTTGTCACATAAAAACTGCGGTGACGCACATGGCATAGGTGTAGGTTTAAACGCAGAAAAAAGTCGTATGCAGTTTTGTATTGGCCTGTAAAGACCGCGCGGGTACAGCCAAAGCGTTCATTTGAAATGAAGGCTTTGTGAAAATGTCGCGCGCTCGCGTCAGTTTGTTCCGACTGAAAAAGCTGACCGTTGGCGCTTCGTCGGAAACGTGAAGAGCACGCCTTTTCAAACAATGGGCGCGTGCCAGCTTCTCCGTAACAGCTGCGCCGTATCGCCGCTTCTCCGGAACCCCTTTGTCGGGTCACGTATCCGTGTTGCATGGAAAACAACACTCATATCTGCCGCTCTATTCCCGTTCTCGCACTTGATACACGTGTTAAATATTTTTGAACTCCGAGACATTGCTACACAGGGGTGATGGCAAGGGAGGAGGGGGCTATGGGGGCTGTAGCCTCCCCCCCCCCCCCCCCCCCCGTATAGTATCATATTACACTCGATAAAATGACTTCAGAAATAAGCGAACATATTACACCAACAGATTCAATCTTTTTTATATATGTAACTATGTAGCAATATAGGTTGCAATGTATTTCAAACACATTTCAACAAAAGAATAAGAGCGGCAAATAGCTTACTATCTAAACCTATAAATATCGTTTAACATAAAATGAGCGTCTTATTATTCATTAATATACAGGGTGTCCGAAAAGGCTTTCCCTGATTACATAAATTGATAACTCAGGCTAGAAGTAAGATACAAATATGAAACTGGTGTCTAATTGTTCACAAACTATCAAAGTTTTTTTTCACACATCAGTAAACTTCCACATGAGCACCATTGGTAGCACATCTAGGCGATATTCAGTTTCCGTCCACACATTAGCCAACATCACTGCAGGGATCGATTCAACGACTGTGGTTATCCGTTGCCGCAGGCTTTCAAGATCTGGTACACGTGTTCGGTAGACTTCGTCCTTGACATAACCCCATAAAAAGAAGTCTAATGGGGTTATGTCAGGAGAGCGTGGAGGCCAAACCGTTGGCCCATCATGACCAATCCATCGCCCAGGAAAGGTCATATCGAGATAGGCACGGACGTCCAAACCCCAATGAGGCAGTGCACCGTCTTGCTAAAACAAGACATCGGGGTGATACTGAAGCAGCTGAGGAACAGCATACAGTTGCAACATGTCCAGATACACTGCAGATGTGATGGTAGCCTCAGCGAAGAAGAATGGCCGGATAATTCGATCGTGCAATAGCGCGCACCAAACATTCATCTTTGGGCGTGCTACCAAGGGTGCTCTTGTGGAAGTTTACTGATGTGTGAAGAAAACTTAGATAGTTCTTAAACAACTGGACACCAGTTTCATATTTGTATCTTACTTGTAGCCTGAGTTATCAATTTACGTAATCAGGGAAAGACTTTTCGGACACCCTGTACATTGAATGACGTCCCATACTCCGAGGAGCGTAGGGGACAATGCGGGAGACCCGCGCCACTGACTAGGCGAGATCCTAAGGAGGTGGTTTGCCGTAATGGGGGTGAATAATGATGATCAGGACGACACAACAGCCAGGCATCTCGAGGCAGGAAAAATCCCTGATGCCGCCGGTAATCGAACCCGGGACCCTGTGCGCAGGAAGCGAGAACGCTACCGCAAGACCACGAGCTGCAGACGTATACTGATGTACCACTTACAATAATCAAGAAAGCTAAATAAGCCGGGTATGTCTACCAACACTTCAATTGCTGACCCCAGACAAAATCTTCGAAATCGCCGGACGTGTGGGTCAAACCGTATAATTTTCCCGAGTACACACATTCTGTAGACGCGTTGCAGGTCTGGCAACGCCAGCGGGCGCGCCCCACGTACCAACCAGTAGATATGAACTACACACGAGAGTTAAAGGAATTTGTGAAAGCGCATTATAGAGTTTTGGAGAGTTCTTCGCATTTAATGAAACGAGAGCTGAAACTATCGAAGAAAAAGTTAGCAAAAACTACTTTAAGCAACATCAAACTTTACGAATTTGTCGGTGGAGGATCCCACTCTCCTTTTGTTAAGCGATATTCTATTCCCCCAACCCCCCCCCCCCCCCCACCTCTCTTGAACGACTTCTAGAATCGTCCCTGCCACACGACTGGCATGTTTCACACGAGGACCATTTCTCAACTACGAGCGTTAGACTGGTGGATCAAGTGCAATAGTACCCCGTTTTAAGGTTAGAGGAATAATAACGTCGAGTCGAGTACTTCTTTTTAAAGCCTCCAGCATCGAATTCGTGACTGAGATGAGATACGGTTTTTAAGTGAATTTCCACTTTCTCAGGCGACGAAACTGTGCTTACTAGCAATATCTACTTCGTGTTCTTTGTTCAGCTGTTGAACATTGGGACGGCCGGAGTGGCTGAGCGGTTCTAGGCGCTTCAGTCTGGAACCACGCGGCCGCTACTGTCGCAGGTTCGAATCCTCCCTCCGGCATGGATGTGTGTAATGTCCTTAGGTTAGTTAGATTTAAGTAGTTCTAGAGGACTCATGACCTCAGTTGTTAAGTCCCATTGTGCTCGGAGCCATTTGTTGAACATTGGAATCAGTTACTCAAAAGCGTCTTGCCTCGCGCGAAAAAAACCGTAGCTCCCGTAATTTTATTAGTCTGCATAATTTCGTTTATTACTCGTAACTTACCCAGATTATCGGCAAAACTGTTTCTACTGTCGGCTGATCTTTGCTTTGGCAGAAATGCATCTGACCCATAATACACTGCAAACGATCCTTCACAAACATCTTCCTCCTCCATCCTCTCTCTCTGGCTATCTCCTCCACTCCCCTGTCTGTTCATTTTCTCCTCTTTCCTTTCTCTGTCCATTTCCCCCTCCCCCTGTCCACCGCCTTCTCCCCCTCTCTGTGTCCATCTCTTCTTTCTTCCCTCTTTGTCCATCTCCTCCTTTCTCCTTCTCTCTCCATGATATCACGCCCACAGCAGGAGGATGATACTGGTTCTTACCCTCACAGTATTTCTTCTCGGATTGTAACTAATGTGTGTGCCAAATTTAGTTGAAATCATTGCAGGGGTTTAGGATAAGCTTTGGCCGAGTACACACATATAAAAAATATACACTATGTGATCAAAAGTATCCGGAGACCTGGCTGAAAATGACTTACAAGTTCGTGTCGCCCTCCATCGGTAATGCTGGAATTCAATATGGTGTTGGCCCACCCTTAGCCTTGATCACAGCTTCCACTCTCGCAAGCATACGTTCCATCAGGTGCTGGAAGGTTTCTTGAGGAATGGCACCCCATTCTTCACGCAATGCTGCACTCAAGAGAGGTATCGATGTCGGTCGGTGAGGCCCGGCACCAAGTCGGCGTTCCAAAACATTCCAAAGGTGTTCTATAGGATTCAAGTCAGGATTCTGTGCAGGCCAGTCCGTTACAGGGATGTTATTGTTGTGTAACCACTCCGCCACAGGCTGTACATTATGAACAAGTGCTCGATCGTGTTGAAAGATGCAATCGCCATCCCCGAATTGTTCTTCAACAGTGGGAAGCAAGAAGGTGCTTAAAACATCAGTGTAGGCCTGTGCTGTGATAGTGCCACCCAAAACAATAAGGGGTGCAAGCCCCCTACATGAAAAACACGACCACACCATAATACAACCGCCTCCGAATTTTACTGTTGGCACTACACACGCTGGCAGATGACGTTCACCAGGCTTTCCCTGTATCCACACCCTGCCATCGGATCGCCACATTGTGTACCGTGATTCGTCCCTCTACACAACTTTCTTCCATCGCTCAATCGTCCAGTATTTACGCTTGTTACACCAGGTGAGGCATCGTTTGGCATTTACCGGCGTGATGTGTGGCTTATGACCAGTCGCTCGAACATGAAATCCAAGTTTTCTCACCTCCCGCCTAACTGTCATAGTACTTGCTGTGGATCCTGACGCAGTTTAGAAATTCTGTGTGATGGTCTGGATAGATGTCTGCCTATTACACATTCCGACCCTCTTCAACTATAGGCGGTCCCTGTCAATCAACAGACGAGGTCGGCCTGTACGCTTTTGTGCTGTACGTATCCCTTCACGTTTCCACTTCACTATCACATCGGAAACAGTGGACCTAGGGATGTTTAGGAATGTGTAAATCTCGCGTACAGACGTATGACACAAGTGACACCCAATCATCTGACCACGTTCGAAGTTCCGCGGAGCACCCCATTCTGCTCTCACGATGTCTAATGACTACTGAGGTCGCTGATATGGAGTACATGGCAGTAAGTGGCAGAACAACGCAACTAATATAAAGAACGTATGTTTTTGGGCGTGTCCGGATACTTTTGATCACATACTGTATATCACATACATTTAACATATTTCACACGTATTTCACTTTTATCTCTACCAAATTTCGCCCTGTATTTTCATTTCACGCAGCTCAATCAATGTTTATGATGTATCTTCTGAACTACATGTTGTACATAATTTTACATGTCCATCCTGTGGTATACGTGTGTGCTGTATGAGAAATGTGTTGTGAATAGAGTTAGTAGTAAAGACGTAATAAATTAAAATAGCACAGATGATATGGCAGTGTTTCGCGCATCTCAATGTTTGTTTTCATATCTCCTTAACTACACTTCATACAGTGATGTAATCTTGTAGGTACATTCAGTAGTATATGTGGATTTTGTACGCGAAGTGAGTTACTAACAGAGTTTGTAGCAAAGAAGTAATAAAATTTAAACATAATGAATAATACGCGTGTTTGCACGCATCTCACTCTTTATGACGTCATATCTCGTAAACTATGTGTCTTACAGTAATATTTAGAAGGCACAGTCAGTGGTACATGGGATTGCTGTCTGGAAAATATGTTGCGAATGCAGTTAGTGTTAAGCAACTAACAAATTAAACATCATGTTTCATGCGACAGTTTTTATGCATGAACAGTCAAGATGTGGTAAGCAATAACCTCTTTTTCATTTATCATTTTGTTGGGTTGTCAGCAAGAAGTTTCAGAAATGTTTGAAATAATGTGAAAAGTTTGTTGCAAGTCACTAAGTGCTATCATTCTTGGAATTGAGGAAATTAAGTACAAATATTCGCTAGTCGTGGGCTGCACTGCTTTTTCTCTCCCATCACTACCCTTGTGATAGGTTGGTGGGTCTTATCCTCACACAGTAAGTGATACGTGTTCCAAGTTTGGTTGAAATCTGTCCAGTGGTCCAGGAGAAGATGTGGAACCTACATACTTACCCACACTTATAGTACATATACCTAATGCGGAAAGTTGTTTTTGAAAGTAAACATTATGGGATTAAAGGAGACCACTCAGAAGGAAGCAGAAGCGTTGAGTTGTCGATAGGCACAAGAAAAAAGGTGAATGGCCTTTCAGATCATGATGCACAAATTTAAACTTTAAAAGATTTTTGTGCTGCAACACGTGTTAAATATAGCCATCAGCTGTTCAGGAAAGCTGACCCAGTTGCTGTAGAGACCTTTGTAAATCTTATAAAGAAACAAGAGTGGCAAGATGTTTATAGCGCTGATACAGTAGACGATAAATATAATGCTTTTCTCAAGACTTTTCGCATGCTCTTTGAAAGTTGCTTTCCGTTAGAACGTTTAAAACAGGGTACTAGCACAAACAGGCAGCCTGGGTGGCTGACTAGAGGGATAAGAATATCTTGTAGAAGTGGCAATTATATCAAAACGTTAGAAACAGTCAAAATCTAAATGCAGCAGCCCATTACAAACAGTATTGCAAGGTGCTTAAAAATGTTATTAGGAAGGCAAAAAGTATGTGGTATGAAGATAGAATAGCTAAGTCTCAGGATAAAATCAAAACCATATGGTCAGTCGTAAAGGATGTTGCTGGTCTGCAGAGACAGGTCGAGGATATAGAATCAGAGCGTAGTGGGAATGTCCGTGTTACCGATAAGTCGCATATATGCACAGTATTTAATAATCACTTTCTGAATATAGCAGGTGAACTAAATAGAAACCTAGTCCCAACGGGGAATCATATAGCGCTCTTAGAAAAAAGTGTTCCGAGACTGTTACCTGAAATGCTCCTCCATGATACTGACAAGAGGGAGATTGAGTTAATAATTAAATCACTAAAGACCAAGAACTCTCATGGATATGACGGGGTATCTAGCAGAATACTGAAGTATTGTTCTATGTGTGTTAGCCCAGTTCTCAGCCATATCTGTAACTTTTCCTTTAGGAGTGGTCGGTTTCCTGACCGATTAAAGTACTCGGTAGTGAAGCCACTTTATAAAAAGGGAGACATTGATAATGTTGACAATTTTAGACCTATTTCTATGCCATTGGTATTTGCTAAAGTTATCGAGAAGGTTGTATATACAAGGTTACTGGAGCATTTAAATTCGCATAATTTGCTGTCAAATGTTCAGTTTGGTTTTAGATATGGTTTAACAACTGAAAATGCTATATTCTCTTTTCTCTGTGAGGTTTTGGACGGATTAAATAAAAGGTTGCGAACGCTAGGTGTTTTCTTTGATTTAACGAAGGCTTTTGACTGTGTTGACCACAAAATACACTCCTGGAAATGGAAAAAAGAACACATTGACACCGGTGTGTCAGACCCACCATACTTGCTCTGGACACTGCGAGAGGGCTGTACAAGCAATGATCACACGCACGGCACAGCAGACACACCAGGAACCGCGGTGTTGGCCGTCGAATGGCGCTAGCTGCGCAGCATTTGTGCACCGCCGCCGTCAGTGTCAGCCAGTTTGCCGTGGCATACGGAGCTCCATCGCAGTCTTTAACACTGGTAGCATGCCGCGACAGCGTGGACGTGAACCGTATGTGCAGTTGACGGACTTTGAGTGAGGGCGTATAGTGGGCATGCGGGAGGCCGGGTGGACGTACCGCCGAATTGCTCAACACGTGGGGCGTGAGGTCTCCACAGTACATCGATGTTGTCGCCAGTGGTCGGCGGAAGGTGCACGTGCCCGTCGACCTGGGACCGGACCGCAGCGACGCACGGATGCACGCCAAGACCGTAGGATCCTACGCAGTGCCGTAGGGGACCGCACCGCCACTTCCCAGCAAATTAGGGACACTGTTGCTCCTGGGCTATGGGCGAGGACAATTCGCAACCGTCTCCATGAAGCTGGGCTACGGTCCCGCACACCATTAGGCCGTCTTCCGCTCACGCCCCAACATCGTGCAGCCCGCCTCCAGTGGTGTCGCGACAGGCGTGAATGGAGGGGCGAATGGAGACGTGTCGTCTTCAGCGATGAGAGTCGCTTCTGCCTTGGTGCCAATGATGGTCGTATGCGTGTTTGGCGCCGTGCAGGTGAGCGCCACAATCAGGACTGCATACGACCGAGGCACACAGGGCCAACACCCGGCATCATGGTGTGGGGAGCGATCTCCTACACTGGCCGTACACCACTGGTGATCGTCGAGGGGACACTGAATAGTGCACGGTACATCCAAACCGTCATCGAACCCATCGTTCTACCATTCCTAGACCGGCAAGGGAACTTGCTGTTCCAACAGGACAATGCACGTCCGCATGTATCCCGTGCCACCCAACGTGCTCTAGAAGGTGTAAGTCAACTACCCTGGCCAGCAAGATCTCCGGATCTGTCCCCCATTGAGCATGTTTGGGACTGGATGAAGCGTCGTCTCACGCGGTCTGCACGTCCAGCACGAACGCTGGTCCAACTGAGGCGCCAGGTGGAAATGGCATGGCAAGCCGTTCCACAGGACTACATCCAGCATCTCTACGATCGTCTCCATGGGAGAATAGCAGCCTGCATTGCTGCGAAAGGTGGATATACACTGTACTAGTGCCGACATTGTGCATGCTCTGTTGCCTGTGTCTATGTGCCTGTGGTTCTGTCAGTGTGATCATGTGATGTATCTGACCCCAGGAATGTGTCAATAAAGTTTCCCCTTCCTGGGACAATGAATTCACGGTGTTCTTATTTCAATTTCCAGGAGTGTATTACTGCAGAAGTTGGACCACTATGGAGTAAGGGGAGTAGCTTACAATTGGTTCGCCCCTTACTTTAAGAACAGAAAGCAGAAGGTAGTTCTCCGCAATATTGAGAGTGGTAGTGATGTTCAGTCCCAATGGGGCACTGTTAAGTGGGGCGTTCCCCAAGGGTCGGTGCTGGGGCCACTGCTGTTTCTTATTTATATAAATGATATGCCTTCTAGTATTACAGGTAAATCGTCCGCCCTGGTAGCTGAGTGGTCGGCGTGACAGACTGTCAATCCAAAGGGCCCGGGTTCGATTCCCGGCTGAGTCGGAAATTTTCTCCGCTCAGGGACTGGGTGTTGTATTGTCCTAATCATCATCATTTCATCCCCATCGACGCGCAGGTCGCCGAAGTGGCGTCAAATCGAAAGACCTGCACCAGGCGAACGGTCTACCCGACGGGAGGCCCTAGCCACACGACATTTCCATTTCCACAGGTAAATCAAAAATATTTCTGTTTGCTGATGACACCAGCTTGATAGTGAAGGATCTTGTGTGATATTGAAACAGTAACAAATAACGTAGTTCATGAAATAAGTTCGTGGCTTGTGGAAAATAATTTGATGCTAAATCACAGTAAGACTCAGTTTTTACAGTTTCTAACTCACAATTCAACAAGAACCGATATTTTGATCAGACAGAATAGGCATATTATAAGCGAGTCGGAACAGTTCAAGTTCCTAGGCGTTCGGATAGATAGTAAGCTGTGGTGGAAAGCCCATGTCCAGGATCTTGTTGAGAAGCTAAATGCTGCTTTATTTACCATTAGAACAGTATCTGAAATAAGTGACACTTCAACACGAAAAGTAGTCTATTTCGCATATTTTCATACGTTTATGTCGTATGGTATTATTTTTTGGGCTAATTCTTCTGATTCAAAAAGGGTATTTTTGGCTCAAAAACAGGCTGTTCGAGCTATATGTGGTGTAAGTTCGAGAACCTCTTGTCGACCCCTATTCAAAAATCTGGGAATTCTGACATTGCCCTCACAGTATATATTTTCTTTAATGTCTTTTGTTGTTAGCAATATTAGCCTATTCCCAAGAGTTAGCAGCTTTCACTCAGTTAATACTAGGCAGAAATCAATTCTGCATGTAGAATGCACTTCCTTGACCCTTGTGCAGAAAGGAGTGCAGTATTCTGCTGCATCCATTTTCAATAAGCTACCACAAGAACTCAAAAATCTTAGCAGTAGCCCAAACTCTTTTAAGTCTAAACTGAAGAGTTTCCTCATGGCTCACTCCTTCTATTCTGTCGAGGAGCTCCTGGAAGAGCTAAAAAATTAAGCAAATTCCAGTGTTACATTGTTGATTCTCTTCATTTAAACTTACGACTTGTCACCTGAATATGTTTTTTTATATTTGATTTTATCTGTTTCTAATATCGTGTTATAATTTCATGTATTGACTCGTTCCATGACCATGGAGACTTCTCCTTAATTTGGTCCCACGGAACAATAAATAAATAAAAAAAAAGGAAAACTTGCTAACTTTCGGATTTCATCCTTTGAAAAGCCAGAGTAAAATAAACTACAGACACGCACGCACTCACACACACATGAATACCCACACAGACATAACTATGCCCCTACATGGTGCCAGATAGATTGTAAGGGCATAGCTTTGCGTGTTTGAGTGTGTGTATGTGCGTTTGTGTGTGTTGGTTTGCTTGTTTGTTTGTGTAATTTATTTTGCTTTAATGCTTCAAAGGACAAAATCCGAAAGCTAGCTAGTTTTCTACCTTTTGTGTATGCCTGTCGACAACTCAACGCTTCTGCTTTTCGGTTAGTGGTTTTCTTTACCCCCAAAGTACATACGTCCACTTTTATAGTACGTATTGATTTTTCCAAGAACTGTGATAGTGCAATGTGGGCCTTAGTGTTTAGTTCTGTGGTGACGTACCTTAGCGTCCTGTCACCTCCATGTTACAGCCTGGGTCTTGTAGCTACATGTTATTCTTGGGCTGTGGAGTCAGTTTATGGAGTACAAATGTACAGAACCTCAGCATAAATACTTAACTGCAGAAATCGTATTTGGATCCAGTCCAACGACGTATTTAAGAAGTTGGCGATTCGACTACTTCATTAAGCGTAATGATGGCTTCGACACAGAAGAAAAATTAAATAACGCTTTGATTGAGTCTAACATATTGTCTAGGGAAATAGCAAGTTGATAAATGTGTTCATGAGCTTGCCGGTGATGTTGTTGATCACCAGATGTACGTTAGGGAGCAACATTCCAGCATTTAAGTAACATTGCAATTAGCGTATGATGTAAAATCTAAATTGCATGCCTTATAAATTAATTAAACTAAGCAACGTAGCTGATACATAGAAATAAATTCTAACAATATTTTATCCATGTTGAAGCTCGTGAACAGTGCAGCCACTAAGAATTGTTTATGAATAACGCAACCAGCGACAAATATTTTTAAAAAAGTGCTACAGCCGGTTTCAGGCTATCATGCCCATCCTCAGTTTACATTAATGTTCCCGTCAGCAACATGTCGGCCGGTGCTGTTCCAATGGACAATATTTGGTCTTGCTGTGGTCCCTGTGCTTTTTCAGGGCAATGAATAAGCTGTTGTGGTGCAAACATCATACATATTCTTAGTAAATCACTGTGGTACACAAACACTTCATAATATTCTGCAGCTGTCATCCTCTTATTGTTTCTCATCACAGTCCTCTTCAACGACCGACCGTCACAGTCACTAAGCACTGTCGCTTAGCCGGTGGCGTTTCTCCACTTTCCCTACATACGGTACAAATCTTTGATGCGATACCAATTCAAGCACCAAACATTTCCACTATGTTGATTACGAAAACATTAACAGCTTGTCCTCGTTCGAATTCACTTAGCTCTCACTTAGCTTAAGAGAGCACCATTCTAGAATGAAATTTTGACTCTGCAGCTGAGTGTGCGCTGACAAGAAACTTCTTGGCAGACTAAAACTATGTGCTGGGCCGAGACTCGAATTCGGGAACTTCGCCTTCACGGGCAAGTGCTCCACCATCTGAGCTACCCAACCAAGCACGACTCACAAGCCGTCCTCACAACTTTAATTCTGCCAGTACCTCGGCTCCTACCTAACAAATTTCACAGAAGTTCTCCTGCAAACCTTGCAGAATTATCACCCCTGGCCACAGCCTGGGAAATGTTTCCAGAATGAAATTTTCACTCTGCAGCCGAGTGTGCGCTGATATCCATATCAAATGCCATTCTGGTCTATGGCTAAGCCATGTCTCCCCAATATCGTTTCTTCCAGGAGTGTTAGTATTGCAAGGTTTGCAGGAGAGCTTCTGTGAAATTTGGAAGGTAGTAGACGAGGTACTGGCGGAATTAAAGTTGTGTGGAGGGGTAGTGAGTCGTGCTTGGATAGCTCAGATGGTAGAGCCCTTGCCCACGAAAGGCAAAGGTCCCGAGTTCGAGTCTCGGTCCCGCACCCACTTTTAATCTGCCAGGAAGTTTCAGGTCAGTGTTCTGACTACAACTACTACAACATAATCCGCACGCTTGTCCAACATCTACATTTAAGTTTAAATATGAATTTCTGACTGTGTTTCCATGTTTTCCTTCGACGCCTGTACGTTTCATGTTATTTTGGAATTCAAACAAGTGACGACAAAAAATTACTGCAGTAATTAGTTAGCGGATAACAAACACTTTGCATCAAGGCAGACCCATAATTCCCACACCCATCCACTCTTTCGAGTGCTTCTCCCAATCTCGAGTCTATCAGAGAAATTAACGCCGCATTCATTATTCTAAGGCATCTAAGAAATAAGTGGAATTGCGTTTGATCAAATCTAAACGTTCTCGAACACGGGTTCGTTCGAATCTGTTTTTGGTCGATGGTTAAGAGGCGTGGCATCCGCCGAGCGGAATTTTGTGTCACTGAAAACTTGAAAAAGGTAGTGGAGTCGCGATATCGAGTTCTTTACAATCTCGGTGAATTGGAATGATTCGATGATAGCTGAATGCGACTTGTGAATATTTACGTCGTACTGATTTAAACGTAAATATCCACAAGTCGCATTCAGTTACGTCGTACTGGTTTGTGCAACCTCCCCCCTCCCGCCAACCCCCAGGAACCATAGCATAGAGAGATCTTGCCGTTGGTGGGGAGGCTTGCGTGCCTCAGCGATACAGAGGCAGCAGCCTTTTCAGTAGTTGCAGGGGCAACAAACAACTTGGATGATTGACTGAGCTGGCGTCCGCCGCTGGTAGCTGAGTGGTCAGCGCTACGGAATGTCATCCCTAAAGGCCCGGGTTCGATTCCCGGCTGGGTCGGAGATTTTCTCCGCTCAGGGACTGGATGTTGTGTTGTCCTTATCATCGTCATTTCATCCCCATCGACACGGAAGTCGCCGAAGTGGCGTCAACTCGAAAGAATTGCGCCAGGTGAATGGTCTACCCGACGGGAGGCCCTAGCCACACGGCACTATTACTGATCTGGCCTTGTAACATTAACCATAACGGCCTTGCTGGGCGGGCTCTGCGAACGGCTGAAAGCAAGGGGAAACTACAGCCGTAATTTTTCCAGACGGCATGCAGCTATACTGTATGGTTAAATGATGATGGCGTCCTCTCGGGTAAAATATTCCGGAGGTAAATTAGTCCCGCATTTGGATCTCCGGGCGGGGACTACTCAGGCGGATGTCGTTATCAGGAGAAACAAAACTGGCGTTCTACGGATCGGAGGTTGGAATGTCAGGTCCCTTAATCGGGCAGGTAGGCTAGAAAATTTTAAAAGGGAAATGCATAGGTTAAAATTAGACATAGTGGGAATTAGTGAGGTTCGGTAGCAGGAGGCACAAACTTCTGGTCAGGTGAATACAGGGTTATAAATACAAAATCAAATATGGGTAATGCAGGAGAAGGTTTAATAATGAATAAAAAAATAGGAGCATGTTAAGCTACTACGAACAGCACAGTGAACGCATTATTGTAGCCAAGATAGACACGAAGCCCACGCCTACCACAGTACTACAAGTTTATGTGCCAACTAGCTCTGCAGATGACGAACAGATTGAAGAACTTTATGATGAGAGAAACGAAATTATTCAGATAGTGAAGGGAAACGAAAATTTTATAGTCATGGGGGACTAGAATTCAATCGTAGGAAAAGGAAGAGAAGGTAGGTGGTGGTAGGTGAACATGGGAATGGGGGTAAAAAATGAAAGGGGAACCCGCCGAGTAGAATTTTGCACAGAGATTAACTTAATCGTAGCAAACACTTGGTTTAAGAATCATGAAAGAAGGATGTATACGTGGAAGAGGCCTGCAGACACTGGAAGGTTTCAGATAAATTATACAATGGTAAGACAGAGAGTTAGGAATAAGGTTTAAAACAGTAAGACATTTCCAGGGCAGATGTGGACTATGACCACAATCTATTGGTTATGAATTGTTGATTAAAACTGATGAAACTGCAAAAAGGTGAAAATCTAAGGACCTGGATAAACTGAAAGAACGAGATGTTGTAGAGCGTTTCAAAGAGAGCATCAGGGAATGATTGACAAGAACGGGGGAAAGAAATACAGTAGCGGAAGAAGAATGGGCAGCTTTGAGAGATGAAATAGTGAAGGCAACAGAGGATCAAGTAGGTAAAAAGACGAGGGCTAGTAGAAATCCGTGGCTAACAGAAGAGATTCTGAACTTCATTGATGATAGGAGAAAATATAAAAATGCAGTAAATAAAGCAGGAGAAAAGGAATACAAACGTCTCAAAATGAGATCGACAGGAAATGCAAAATGGCTAAGCAGGGATGGCTAGAGGACAAATGTAAGGATGTAGAGACATGTATCAATAGGACTAAGACAGATACTGCCTACAGGAAAATTAAAGAGATTTTTGGAGAAAAGAGATCCACTTGTATGAATATCAAGAGCTCAGATGTAAAACCAGTTCTAAGCAAAGAAGGAAAAACAGAAAGGTGGAAGGAATATACAGAGGGTCTATACAAGGGCGATGTTCTTGAGGGCAATATTATGAAAATGGAAGACATAGATGAAGATGAAATGGGAGATACGATACTGCTTGAAGAATTTGAGAGAGCACTGAATGACCTAAGTTGAAACAAGGCCCCTTGAGTAGACAACATTCCATTAGAACTACTGATAGTTGTGGGAGAGCCAGCCATGACAAAACTCTACCATCTGGTGAGTAAGATGCATGAGATAGTTGAAATACCCTGAGACTTAAAGAAGAGTATAATAATCTCAATCCCAAAGAAATCAGGTGTTGACAGGTGTGAAGTCGGCCGGTGACGCCGAGCGGTTCTAGGCGCTTCAGTCTGGAACCGCGAGACCACTACGGTCGCAGGCTCGAATTCTGCCTCGAGCATGGATGTGTGTGGTGTCCTTAGGTTAGTTAGGTTTAAAGGTTTAAGTAGTTCTAAGTTCTAGGAGACTTATGACCTCAGATGTTGAGTCCCATAGTGCTCAGAGCCATTTGAGCCATTTGAACAGGTGTGAAAATTACCAAACTAACAGTTTAATAAGTCACGGCTGTAAATACTAACACGAATCCTTTAAAGACGAATGGACAAACTGGTAGAAGCCGACCTCGGGGAAGATCAGTTTGGATTCCGTGGAAATGTTGGAACACGTGAGGCAATACTGACCCTACGAATTATCTTACAAGATAGTTTAAGGAAAGGCAAACCTACGTTTCTAGCTTTTGTAGACTTAGGGAAAGTTTTTAACAATGTTGACTGGAATGCTCTCTTTCAAATTCTAAAGGTGGCAGGGGTCAAATACAGGGAGCGAAAGGCTATTTACAATTTGTACAGAAACCAGATGGCAGTTAGAATAGTCAAGAGGCATGAAAGGGAAGCAGTGGTTTGGAAGGGAGTGAGACAGGGTTGTAGCCACTCCCCGATGTTATTCAATCTGTATATTGAGCAAGCAGTAAAGGAAACAAAAGAAAAATTTGGAATAGGAATTAAAAACAATGGAGAAGAAATATAAACTTTGAAGTTTGCCTATGACATTTTAATTGTGTCAGAGACAGCAAAGGACTTGGAAGAGCAGCTGAACGGAATGGACAGTGTCTTGAAAGGAGGATATGAGGTGAACATCAACAAAAGGAAAACGAGGATAATGGAATGTAGTCGAATTAAATCAGGTGATGCTGAGGGAATTATATTAGGAAATGAGACACTTAAAGTAGTAGATGAGTTTTGGTATTTGGGAAACAAAATAACTGATGACGGTCGAAATAGAGAGGATATAAAATGTGGACTGGCACTGGCAAGGAAAGCTTTTCTGAAGAAGAGAAATTTGTTAACATCGAATACAGCATTAAGCGCCAGGAAGTCTTTTCTGAAAGTATTTGTATGGAGTGTAGCCATGTATGGAAGTGAAACGTGGACGATAAATAGTTTAGACAAGAAGGGAATAGAACTTTTCGAAATGTAGTACTACAGAAGAATGCCGAAGATTAGATGGGTAGAAAACGTAAGTAATGAGGAGGTACTGATTAGAATTGGGAAGAAGAGGAATTTGTGGCACAACTTGACTAGAAGAAGTAATCGGATGGTAGGACACGTTCTTGGGCATCAAGGGATCACCAATTGAGTATTGGAGGGAAGCGTGGAGGGTAAAAATCGTAGAGGGAGACCAAGAGATGAATACACTCCACAGATTCAGAAGGATGTAGGTTGCAGTAGGTACTTGGAGATGAAGAGGCTTGCACAGAACAGAGTAGCATGGAGAGCCGCATCAAATCAGTCTCAGGACTGAAGACCACAACAATAACAACTGATTTGTGAAACTTCCTGGCAGATTAAAACTATGTGCCTGACCGAGACTCGAACTCGGGACCTTTGGTATTGTGGCGGGCAAGTGCTCGACCAACTGAGCTACCCAAGCATGACTCAGGCCTCGTCCTCACAGCTTTAATTCCGCCAGTACCTCGTCTCCATTGTAGGAACTGATTTGTGGTGTTTTGTGCGCTTGTCAGATCCGTTTGAGGCACAATTTCAGTTAAACTCACACTCCACGTGTTAAAAGATGAAAAACAATAGAGGAAATATATTAATGTAGATTTTAGCTCATTACTTACAATGCTTGGGGTGAAAAAATTTCAATTGATGTTCTCCATCACAGTTTGTGATTCTCTTTCACGCATTTTCCGTGAAATCTTGATTGTTTCCAACAACAGTCACACAGCAACGAAACTCTCAACGCTTAGAGATTCGTCTTTTGCAAAGATCGCAGTGTTTTGAACGCGTTAATGCCATCTTTGTGTCGGATACAGGACTTTGTGAATATCCGTCATATTTGGAAAATAAGACTTAAACCCAGTTTAGCGCCAGTCTTTCTTCCCGCGCGCCATGCACTGACGTAGAGCAACGAGAATACAGTGACACTGAAACGCTGTGATTACCTCACCACACAGCGGAGCGGATCTTGTAAGAGTGCCTGGTAGCAGGCCGTCTGTCAGAAATCTAAAGAAGTCATTTCACTTGATGCCGTAAGTAACGTCTTAAAATGGCATCTGAACGCTCTCGGAAAAGCCCGCGTTCCCCTGGCAGAGGGCCGTTAGGCAGTGTGGGATTAAGGCACGGTGTCCTCTTCCAGTGCGTGCTTTCTGGACGGCTGGAGCCTTCCCGGAAGACAGCGGCGACGTTAGAGACCGCGGAGGACTTCCAGGAACCGAACTAAGCTGGCCTGAGACCCCTTCATCCCCGTCCTGCCGGTTCTTTTGAGGGAGGAGCCAGGGCCTCCAACATACCGGGAAAAGCGCCGCCGCTGAAGTGTGGGCCACTCCTTCCACGTTGTTCGACGAAGTGGCTGCACTGTCCGAAACTGACAATGTCTGGGACGAAGCCCTGTGAAACGTGTTCACTATCAAGAAGCTTCTAGTGCTCAAACACAAAATGATGCAAAGAGCGCAGTGCGTAAATAACATGACATAGCACCCCAAAACTACGAGGGTTGTTTTTTAAGTAAGGGCCGTTCGCGCGTATAGTCCCGTAGTTCGCGCGGACGCCGCAACAAGCCACCGCGCCACTTGCCCGCATCCTTCCCGTTCACACTGATGCAAGTTGCAGCTCTGTAGCTGACGTGTACGCATCGCTGTGCTACTTTGTAATGTTTACGATTATTGAATCGCCCGCCGCGTGTGAGATACGGTCAGTGATACGTTTTTTGACCGCGAGAAGCCTATCAGCTGCAGAAATTCATCGTCAGTTAACAGAAGTTTATGGCTTGAATGCAATGAGTGAAGGTAAAGTGCGTTAATGGGCTAGTGAGTTTAAAAATTGCCGTCAAAACGTCCATGACGAAGAACGCTCAGGCCGGCCTTCTGTGATCACTGATGATTTGGTGGCTGCAGTCGAAACAAAGATTCGTGAGGACAGAAGATTCACAATTTCCACTCTTTCTTTGGAATTTCCACAAGTTTTAAGATCGGTTTTGTACAAAATTGTGTCTGAAAACCTAAACTTTAAGAAACTGTGTTCTCGGTGGGTACCCAGACTCCTCACAGAGGACCACAAAGGAAAGAGATTTGCCACTTCATTGGCCTTTTTGATTCGTTACGAGGAAGAAGGGGATGACATGTTGAGTCAAATTGTCACTGGATATGAAACATGGGTATCCCATATCACTCCCGAAAGCAAGCGACAATCGATGGAATGGCGACACACAAACTCACCCGTCAAGATTAAAGCCAAACAGACGCTGTTAAAGCGCAAGATTACGGCAACTGTGTTCTGGGACCGGCGCGGTGTTTTGCTAGTGGACTTTATGCCACGAGGAACGACAATCAACTCAGATGCCTACTGTGCAACTCTAAAGAAGCTCCGCAGAGCAATTCAAAACAAAAGGCGCGGCATGCTGACAAAAGGAGTTTTTCTCCTGCACGATAACACTAGGCCTCACAGCTCTCAAAAGACTCGGGATTTGATTGATTCTTTTGGCTGGGAAGTTTTGGACCATGCACCATACAGCCCCGACCTTGCTCCTAGCGATTTTCACCTTTTCCGGTACCTGAAACACCATCTTGGCGGGCAGCGCTTCGATGACGACGATGAAGTGAAAGCCGCCGTGAACTCTTGGCTGTCGGAGCAGGCGGCCGAATTCTTTGAAGAGGGAATTAAAAATTTAGTTGTACGGTATGACAAGTGCTTAAACAAACAAGGCAACTATGTAGAAAAATAGGTAAAAGTGTGTAGAATCAGAAAATAAAAGTTTTTTTACAAAAGTATTTGTATCTTTTTTAAAAAATAAAAACGGCCCTTACTTAAAAAACAGCCCTCGTATGGTACTGTTGCCCACCATTACCACACACTGGAGGTAACGCGCTGTTAAGGCAGACATCTGTTTTTCTTTTTTCTGTATCATTTCAGGCACAAAGAAGGTAACTGCGAAGAAACCATGGGTAACAGAAGAAGAAATACCTCAATTGATAGATGAAAGGAGGAAGTACAAAACTGTTCCGATAATCTTGGCAATACAGAGCTACAAGTCGCTGAAGAATGAAATAAATACGAAGTGCAGCGAAGTTAAGACGAAATGGCTGCATGAAAAATGGGAAGAAATCGAAAAAGATATGATTTTCGGAGGGACAGACTCAGCATACAGGGAAGTCAAAACAACCTTCGATGACTGTAAAAGCAAGGGTGGTAAAATTAAGAATACAGCGGGAATTCCACTGTTAAATGCACAGGAGAGAACGGATAGGTTGAAAGAATACATTGAAGGTCTGTATGAGAGGAACGATTTGTCTGATGTGATAGCTGAAGAAACAGGAGTCGATTTAGAAGAGATAGGGGATCCAGTGTTAGAATCAGAATTTAAAAGAGCTTTGGAGGACTTAACATCAAATAAGGCAGATGGGGTAGATAACGTTCCAGCAGAAGTTCTAAAATCATTGAGGGAAGTGGCAACAAAACGACTATTCACGTTGCTGTGTAGAATATATGAGTCTGGCCACATACCATCTGACTTTCGGTAAAATATCATCCACACAATTCCGAAGACTGCAATAGTTGACAAGTGCGAGAATTATCGTGCAAGAGCTTAACAGCTCATGGATCCAAGTTGCTAACAAGGATAATATACAGAAGAATGGAAAATAAAATTGAGGATGTGCTAAAGGACGATCAATTTGGCTTTAGAAAACGTAAAGGCACCCGAGAGGCAATTCTGACGATGCGGTTGAAAATAGAAGCAAGACTAAAGAAAAGTCAAGACACGTTCATAGGATTTGCCGGTCTGGACAAAGCATTCAACAATGTAAAATGGTGCAAGATGTTCGAAATTCTGAGAAAAATAGGGGTAAACTATAGGGACAGATGGGTAATACACAAAATGTGCAAGAGCCAAGACGGAATAGTAACAGTGGACGAGGAAGCGCTCGGATTAAAAAGGGTGGAAGACAGGGATGTAGTCTTTCTCACCTACTGATGAATCTATACACCGAAGAAGCATAAAAATGGTTCAAATGGCACTGAGCACTATGGGACTTAACATCTATGGTCATCAGTCCCCTAGAACTTAGAACTACTTAAACCTAACTAACCTAAGGACATCATACAACACACAGCCATCACGAGGCAGAGAAAATTCCTGACCCCGCCGGGAATCGAACCCGGGAACCCGGGCGCGGGAAGCGAGAACGCTACCGCACGACCACGAGCTGCGGACTACACATCTAAGAAGCAATGATGGAAATAAAAGAAAGGTTCAGGAGTGGTATTAAAATTCAAGGTGAAAGGATGTCAATGATACGATTCGCTGACGACATTGCTATCCTCTGTAAAAGTGAACAAGAATTATTATGATATACTGAAGGAATGAACAATCTACTGAATACAGAATATGGATTGAGAGTAATGAGAAGTGGTAGAAATGAGAACAGCGATAAACTTAACATCAAGATTGATGGTCACGAAGTATATGAAGTTGAGGAATTCTGCTACCTAGGCAGTAAAATAGCCAACGACGGACGGAGCAAGGAGGACATCAAAAGCAGGCTCGCTATGGCAAAAAAGGGCATTTCTGGCCAAGAGAAGTCTACTGATATCAAATACCGACCTTAATCTGAGAAAAAAATTTCTGAGAATATACATCTGGAGCACAATATTGTATGGTAGTGAAAGATGGACTGTGGGAAAACCGGAACAGAAGAGAATCGAAGCATTTGAGATGTGGTGCCACAGGCGAATGTTGAAAATTAGGTGGAAAAAATGGTTCAAATGGCTCTGAGCACTATGGGACTTAACATCTCAGGTCATCAGTCCCCTAGACTTAGAACTACTTAAACCTAACTAACCTAAGGACATCACACACATCTATGCCCGAGGCAGGATTCGAACCTGCGGTCGTAGAGGTCGCGCGGTTCCAGACTGAAGCGCCTAGAAGCGCTCGGCCACAGCGGAAAATTAGATGGACTAATGAGGTAAGGAATGAGGAGGTTCTGCACAGAATCGGAGAAGAAAAGAGTATGTGGGAGACAGTGACAAGTAGAAGGGACAGGATGATAGGACATCTGTTAAGACACGAGGTAATGACTTCCATAGTACTAGAGGTAGAGGGTAAAAATTGTAGAGGAAGACAGAGATTGGGATACATCCAGGAAATGATTGAGGACGTAGGTTGCAAGTGCTACTCTGAGGTGAAGAGATTGACACAGATGAGGAATCCGTGGCGGGCCCCATCAAACCAGTCAGAACACTGATGACTCAAAAAAACATCATGTCAGTCACCGTGTGGCTGTTGTCCACATCATCTCTATGCTTCCCTTTTCTTGTTTCCCCAGAGTCCATCCTCCACAGACATAGCTTAAAATGCTCCAGATAAATGTCTAGATGAACTGCTTTCTTGTTTCTACACTCAAGTTAAGAAAAAAAGAACATCTTGAACGATAAGAGATAGGACGACAAGTCTCACCTCTTCCACTGTCTGGCAGAAAGTGCCATCTGACTTAACTCTTCAAAAACCAGGCTGTTTCTGCCACTGTAGTGTCTTGCGAGTTTCAACCAATAATAATTTTGTAAATAAGTTTAACAAACTGCTACTCTTGTGAATTTTGTCGTTTTTAACCAATGTGTGTCTGGTATGGGGAGAACGGCAGAAGATCTCTCCCTCTCCAAGGCATGTTTCTAACCAAAACCAAATGAAGGGCTTATACGTGGATATGCACAGGAAAGCGTGCCTTCTACAGAAATAACTATTGTGAGCAAGTCACGGTCAGTGCTATTAGAATTTTTGACAGATGTTCCTTCGCAGTGTGACCCCAGAAAACGGCTGGTTTGACGCTTAACCAATGTGGGAGCTGCACCTAGCTTCACATTTCATCTTTCCAAAAGTATTCCTTCAGGCCTCTAGCAGAATAGACTCTTATGGCAGATAATCTGCTCCAAGCCACCTGCTGTGCTGGGGTGAGACATGGATGAATTCTGTCTCATACTTGCTCGGGCAGACAGCTTTCAGCTCTGAACAAATTTATGACCCTTCCTGGTCGTTTTAAAAAAACTTCTATGTTAAGGAAGTCAGCTGCAAAGAGCTCTCGAAGGTTGCATAAAATAGCAAGTCCCCCTTCGCCATAATAAAAGGAAAAGAGGAGAAGAAGTAATCAGCTGTGCAATCATTGGCAGCACAGAATACTGTCTGCTGTTACGATGCAGTGTTAAAGGATCTTCCACATACTACGCCGTCACAATTGAACTAATCGTTCTTATTAAGTTGGTGGTCCGAGTGTTCAGATAATATAATAGATAAACATATATGCAGTTTATCGAGTAGACACACTGCGTTCACAAATAAGCTCCATTTCCAACAAGATTGTTAATGTCTGATGTTAACTGTTTCCTCAGAGTTCACCAACTCGTACAACATCTTAATATATCTATTAGTTACGAAACGTATCGAGTTTCACGTAGATGCTGCCCGCCATTAAAGTTTTTCTGACTGTCTTCTAATCATCCTTCTCGACTGCGAATTATCCTCAGAAAAACACCTCTGTCCACACTTCAGTTCTCATTTCTCTAGTCTGGTTTCCTTTAATACATCCACCAGCCTCGTGTACAGCAAATAACCAAAAGCTCCATGTAGCTTTCACTAAACAGTTCTACAGTACCGCCAATATGCACCAACACCACTACTGATTACAACACGTGACCGTATCTTTCGAGTTCGTTTTCATCCTTTTTCCATGTTAATAGACACTTTATTTATTACTTCTTTTGCTGACAATGTTCAAATTACTGCTCCTTCCCCTTTTTCATTATTATTAGATCTCACAGAAATTAATACCTCTAGCATACTTACATTTCCAACTCATAGCTGTCCCTCGTAACCCGAAGATCACGTGCAGATCAGAGATGAAGCAGATTTTTTGTCATTCGTTTCTCGGTACGCGAGCAGCTGTGTACCGGAGTGAAACAGCGAGGGGCCAAGCTGAGATTTTTGAGGTCTCTGTGGTGGAAGACTACAGAATGACTCAGATGTTAGGCTTAAGGAGGTAGGTATGGAGATGATAGCAGAAATGACACTTTGGATTGGTTCACTGGTCTGCTTTCATTTCTTCTACATCTGTTAGCATGGAACATGCATAGGAGCACAGACACTAGTTTATCACTACACGTAGAACACAGATGAGGCTTGAAACCAGCTACCAGAACAAAAGGCCATCCCAGTCTATGTCGTTGTTGTGAGTCGGGTACACACAGTAATGTACGGCCTACAAACCAGGAACATGAAAGTACCAGATTCTATTGTCCTAAACGAACCCTTATGTCCCAGTACTCGTCACAACGTAAGTGAAATACAGACATAGCAACATGTAGGCAAATGTACTATGGAAACCAATATCCCTTGCCCAAAGGTACCTACAGTCAAGATACTTAGTCCACAAAGTTAACTGAGTCTGAGTGCTCACTTGCATAGTCTCTGCTGTCGGCTCGTTCATCCGAGGCTTCTGTCATTCGCTGGTGCTCCCGAGTTCTGCCCAGCTCTTGAATTGTACTTTTTCATGGTGTTTGAGGGCCTCTAGCGTTTGGGGCTGTTTGCTCACAAATGATACGTGACTGCGTCGCTTTCTATCTCCAATTCGCAGTCGATGTGCGTGAAATCAGTCGTTTCACAATGCATATGTCTTCTTAATGGACTGACGAAAGCAGCTTGCACTGTCTGCCTCTACCAAAGGTACATTCATGCTTGGAAATTTTCTTTTGGCAACCTTTCATGAATCTCTCATTTCATGGCTCATCAGCTTTGTCTCCCTGTTTCACTTAAACACAGATTACGTGTAATTCTAAGTGAATGTACTACGTGACAAGTAATTTACAATTATTTATAAAATTTTCTATGATGGTAATATTTTTACAAACAACACTTTTACATAACAAAATACACACTTAAATTAATCATACCTGTAAGAACAGAAGTAGGTGAACAAATAAGAAAAAGGATTTGCACTTTAAACAAAACAAAAACAGTTAATCAAGAAACATCGCCTAAACAGAACGGGAAGTTATCTGTTAACGACATTTCTGTCACGCCACTGTAACCCGTACCTTCTTCTGGTAAGTGTCTTGCATATCCTACTTCCCACTCCTTATATTTTTAGTAGCTCTTCACACCGTACCTTACCTGTGCACTTGCATTTTAATGTTCTCCGATGACGTCACATTTCAGATGGTTTTAGTTTCTTTCACTTTGGACTTTCGTTGGTCCACATTTCCTTTTCTACAGCTCTATACTCCAGTCGTATACGTTGTGGTGCTTCTTCCTCTGTTCCACAACATTATTGGATACCGATAGAAATATTACACTGAGGAAAGCTTTCTTCACCCATGCCAGTTTACCTCCAATATCTTCTTCGCTTCGGCCGTCCAGTGTAATATTGCTTCCTATATAGCAGCATTCCTTTCACTCGTTCTACTGCTGTGTCTTTGCAAGTTTTGGCGTTAAATAAGTCGCTATTCTCGTTTCTGCTGCTCAGCAACAATTTGATGTCTGCTAAGTTCATGATTAAGCCGCAATCTCTGCCAAGTATGCTGTCCACTCCCTTCAACAGATTTGATCGCTCAGGTAGGATGGCGGATGAATCCTGGTTTTTTTCCAGTAGCTCCTCATTTGGCCAGTTCTGAAAGCCCTTACCTCAGATAATTGTGAGGAGCTACCAGATCCCGACAGGAGGGCTGTCTTATCGTCTGCGAAACTCGCTTGTTCTCTCTGTTTCTCCTGCACTTTCATTTATCCTCCATAATTTTCTTTCTCTTTCCTTTGTCGCTCCTTCTACCCATACGTTGAACAGTGATGTTCACACCCTTGTTACCATCAAATGGTTTTCTTGTCTTTGCACTAGAGCCAGCCATGGTGGCCGAGCGGTTCTAGGCGCTTCAGTCTGGAACCGCGCGACCGCTACAGCAGCAGGTTCGAATCCTGCCTCGGGCATGGATGTGTGTGATGTCCTTAGGTTAGTTAGGTTTAAGTAGTTCTAAGTTCTAGGAGACTCATGACCTCAGATGTTGAGTCCCATAGTGCTCAGGGCCTTTTGAACCATTTTTTTTTTTGCTCTATAGTTCTGTAGCTCATTGGTCTGTCTCTGTACTAAGGATGTCACGGTAGAGGTTGGAACTGAAGGCTGGGCAATTATTTTGCCGGAGTCAGAGATAGTATTTACGTTTTATTGTTCCTGAATAACTGAAGCAATTGCCTGAAATTGATTTATCAAAAGCTGGTTACGTAATTAACATCAAATGCCTGTAATGAAAATAAAAAGAAGTAGTGTCCCGTTAAATGACAGTTTTCCATGTGTTGTTCTTGTGATCTGATGCAGCTCTCAATGCTACTATGCCGTGTGCAAGCATCTTTATCTTTGCATAATTACCGCAAATTCATATGGCTCTAAACACTATGGGACTTAACATCTGAGGTCATCAGTCTCCTAGACTTAGAACTACTTAAACCTAACCAACCTAAGGACATCAGACGCATTAATGCCCGAGGCAGGATTCGAACCTGCGACCGTAGCAGCAGCGCAGTTCCGGACTGAAGCGCCTAGAGCCGCTCGAGCACCGCGGCCGGCCATAACTACCGCAACCTACATCCATTTAAACTAGCATACTGTAGGCGAACCACTGTCTCTCACTAAAATTTGAAATCCTCCCCATTCCCCCTTTTTTAAGAAAAAAAAAACATCTCGGTCATTAGTAAAGCAACAGTTCCTTGATGCCTGAAGACGTAGCCAATCAGCCTGTGCCTTCTTTAATCACGTTTGGTACAACAAACTGAAGAAGTATCAAAGCCGAGACAACCCAAAAACTGAACTGGAAATTTTGAAGAGGAACTGCTTGTCGTGCCCCGAGAGGGAGACAAGACACCTTACACAGGAAAGGGGATCGTAACTCAGTCAACACTGTCGATGAGAGAAAGTAGCTTGGGCTGCTTGCAGTACTCCGGCAGCGGCTCGGCTACAATCTGAAAGTATTCCAAGTACCGAAATCGGTATAAACCTCAAGGAACCGGGATGGAAATCAAAATCGGAAAGGATCCATGATAAAGGAGCTCTGCTCCAGGTGTTACTCCAAGGCTAACTCCTGCTTAGCTAATGCTATGTCTAACTCTCAACTCGTGCCGGCATGTCGGCTAACCATTTCTCAGAATATATCTCGTTAGCAGCGGCAGCATGCTGAGGCTAACACCTGTTCTATGTACAAGGTCGGGAGACAAGCGACACAGAGGTAGTGTGTCCCAACTACTGCACACCTGTTCTCCTCTGGGTCGCAGATGGACCCGTATTTACAGTGTTCACAGAGGTCGCTTTCTTGGACCATGCTGAGACGGTCTATTGATTCCAGAGATCTTACCGCTGTCGGTGTCCTGCTTCTCCGCTAGGTGACTGGAAGGGGCTGTGCGGAGCCTTCAAGAGCGGTAGAAGGGACCGTCTCTTGGCAGTTGGCTTCCGGATCGCGTGTCTGAGGTTGCAGTCGGCAGTCGGGTCTTTGACTGTCAACTAATCTTGTAAGAATAGCCCCAGATATAACTCACGGTATAAGAGTCATGCCGGCGAAGTGATGTGGGCTTGTTTGCAGTTTGCTGTTTGATGTAAAGCATAGTTGTGGCTTCGCTTGGTCAGAGCGCAGAAGTAGACACTAAATTCCAGTCCGGTCGTTGCGCATTGATAAAGTATTGTTCTGCGCTGTCTGAACTACAAGATTGCCGAGGCAGGGAAGGAGGAGCTGATCGTATGACATTTCTACCTTGGTTCGCGGTGGGTGGAAAGCTATTTGGGAAGTTCTTACGTAATTGTATTTTATGGTGAGCATCCGTTCTTGTAATATCACGGGAAGGAATGCGTGGTGCCTGTCTACTAGAAACTGTCAGTGGCGCCTGTAGCGCCGGTTGGTTAAATAGCGAGAACTGAATTTTGCATTTGTCAAGGAGGCGTTGTCTTTGTTCTTGTAAACTGCCTTAAAGCAAAAACACTGTAGTGTTCAGGTTTGAAACTTCAGCTCTGTTATTCAGTACCTAGGTTTTAAGCGAAGTTTTACTGTGTGTTCATCTGTAATACTGCAGTTGTCCCTTTTGGACTTTATTTTAGGTATGTAGTTTAATTATTTCAATAAACAATGGCCAAGGTAGTATCCCCTTTTTTAAATTTTTGGGTTGGTTGGTAAAACAGAGAAAAAGTCATAAAGTTCACACGAGAGTACCCTATTGCAGTAATTGATGTTCTGTAAAATTTATGTATACGCAAGAGTGTAAATGGTACCTTGTTTCCGTTTTAGACAACTTGTTTTAGGGTTGTTCCAATATTACGTGCTCGAGGGACAGCCACGTCCTGTTTACGGAGATTATGATACCCGTTTGAGATAAATATGAATACTGATTTGAATTGGAGACGATTTTGATTATTTGTTGTAAATCTTTAATTGCCACTTTGTCGAAGTTATGGCTTCCGGCGATCAGTTATCTACCAAAGTTGAACGAAAATTGCTGTTCTCATTCTCCTTGTATTATTTCCCCTTTTTGCTTCAACTATGCTTGTGATGTTTAAATACTTGCTACCTGACATTTTCTTATGAGAGGTTAAGTTCCAATGTTTGTGCTAGTAGAGTCGGACCGTTCACATATATTAGGAAGCATTCTAGAACACCTCCTCTGACGCCTGTCTGTGTTCGACGCGGCGTGGCTGGAGTCACCTTCGTAACGCAAGCCTCCCGCCATTTGTGTCCAAGCTCTGTCGCTCGCCTCCGGGATGTCGACAGCTTGGAGACGCTCGTTCAAACGATGAGGCAACGCTCCGGCTGCTTCTGCTGCCAGCTCCTACTTGCGGCTTTGAAACAACTTCTCAGTTTGATACTCTTTTACCTCTTACTTGATAGATACTTGCGACACATTTCGCAAATCAATTTGCCAATTTCTTTCAATTCAGGCTTCGGCGTATTCCACTTTTTATTTCTCATCAAAGATTCCTTCAAAGTTACATGGGAAAGTAACATTTCTTCCATGTTTGGTTTCCTGCATACTGAATATTCAGCAGTGTTTGAAGATTTTAAAGGTACGTTTATAGACGTGATGTATGACATTCCATATCGGTTTTCCGACTCTGTTATTCAAAAAGAGAAAGAAGCCTGAAGCCATTTCCTGACCGTTCCAAAGGCAATCGGTCGCAGAAAGCAGACGTCACAGCAGTGTTCCAGGGCTGTATGCTGATACTGAAGTATCTTTATGTTCCTTGTAGTCAAAATGACTGTTGAGTTTTAAAGCAGACAAATGTATTCCTTAAAGAAACACATACACGAATCACTCTTAGACAGTCACCCCCTAGTCTCACAGACAGAAAAGTAAAAGTAAACACCACTCACACAGCAGGCGTCTGGCTTGTTCCGACTGGCCGACTGTTGCCTACAAGGCAGTACGAGGAGCGATATGTGATCGTCAGATATGAGGTCAATCGATATGTCGCCAAACCATGCAGCCATTTTTGACAGTAGGTGAAATGAAATATCGTGTGGCGAGGACCTCCCGTCTGGTAGACCGGTCGCCTGGTGCAAGTCATTTTAGTTAATGCCACTTCGAGGACTTGTGTGTCGATGAGGATGACATGATGATGAAGACAACACAACACGCAGTTCCCGAGTGGGGAAAGTCACCTACACAGCCAGGAATCGAATCTAGGCCCCTTGCATGGCATTCTGCCGCGCTGATCGCTCAGCTAGGAAGGCGGATGAATCCTGGCGATACCGCTGCTTCTTTATTCCAGTAGCTCTTCATCTAGCCTCACTAAGCTGTGTTGATCCAGTTCTAAAAGCCCTTATCTCAGAAAATTGTGAGGAGCTACCAGAAATCGAATACGGGTCTTTCACCGAAGGTAGCGGCGCTAACCAACACAAACTGATAAGTTAATCGCGACACAGGTCAAAATAAAGTACTAACCTTCACACGCCGCGCTGAAGTCACGTATACTGTAACGTCCCCTTGGAAAAATTAAGAATTACTATTTGCCTTAATAGCGTTCAAAAGTCATTATATATATATATATATATATATATATATATATATATATAATTTTGTCACATCCAATTAAGCAAATTTCCTTTTTCTGACGGAGACATGTCCAGATTGTCCGCTCAAAACTCTGGCACCTCTCTCCGCATCCACCACTGCTGGCGGCCCACCTCCAACTGCACAAAGCTACGCGCTGTTCACATCCAACTGCCCAACGCTACACAAGCGAGTATTCCAACAATGAGTCCAACCAGCCGCAGACTGCACACAGCACAGCCAGTGATTTTCATACAGAGTGCTACGTGGCGTTACCAACATAAAAACCTAAACAGCCTACTTACAATACATCGAACACTGCCCTCCACAATACGCGGCAGTCCAGCTTGGCCGCCGCGGTAGGCATGAACACTGCCTCAGTATTCACTCATAGACTCTCCACATAAGTCTTCTTTTATCGCCACCGGTAATAGAAATATTCTTTTTCGCTGATCATTAAATTACGGCTGTTGTTAAAGGACTGCCCACTGAGTAGACGACTCGTTCAACGGCTACTTTCCAACCACAACCAGTGAAGAACGAAACCAACATCACACGTGACCTGTGTGAGTAAACAAACAATTACAGTAAGTAAAGGGTCGTGGGTTCCTTACAAGTTGTACTTCCATTTCTTTGGTAGCCTTTCTCTAACCTTTAATAATTTACAGCATTGGCGTCAACTTCTTTGAAGTAATTCGAAGTCACATTTGCTTTTCGATCGGTTTTCAGTCTCAGGGGCGGTGGATAAGTGGGTGCTGTCTCATACACGGAGTAAATGAGCAGCAAATGAGAGCCAGCACTCCAAGGTTGTCTTCAAAAGCCGTTCGGACCTTTCGCCGACACGTGAAAGCTTCCCATGGGGTGTTCCCAGTTTCCACATCCCGTTACGGTACTCTGGAAATCCCACTAATCTCGCCCACACACACTGGCCATACCTGAGGATATTTGTAAACAACGGCGGTCGTCCTTTAACGTGTGGCATAACGAGGCAGTTCGACAGACAACAGACCGCCCTGTATACGCGTCTGGGGACGTAGCTGCTGCTTTTTGGTGTACTGATC
The DNA here is from genome assembly GCF_021461395.2 of Schistocerca americana. Lineage (NCBI taxonomy): Eukaryota > Metazoa > Arthropoda > Insecta > Orthoptera > Acrididae > Schistocerca > Schistocerca americana. The sequence goes on along the minus strand of NC_060124.1, from coordinate 555,095,872 downwards.
TAAAAGTGCACCAAATTCAGACTCAAAACCTAAGAGTTTCGGTAAAACCTGCGATTCAATACCACCGGAACCGGAGGCGGAATTTTTGAGACTGCTTATTCTTCGCTTTTCCGTTTTTACACGCAACGCTAGACCTGCATGTAGGAGCTACAGCGGAATATATCGGACAGGATTTCGTGATTGCTATTCTCATAGTAACTCATCTCGTGATCTAAATTTCTATTCATAACAATGCCAACATCCGTTGCACCACTCACCGAGGTTGTTAATATTTCCCTATAATCCTCGGATCATTAATGTGCCTTCTTTTCATTTCACTTCAGTAATACCTTGCACACCAGGCTACTTCGATTGCACGTCTTTCTCTCCATATTTTCGTTACAAAATTCAGAGGTCTGTCTTTCTACTCTATCTTTCTATTCTCCGAGTCGTTGACTTTAGCCTCATTCTTCACTCTTCTGGTAACTTTCTCAGCAGTGGCCACCCAGCCATCCGAATGGGGGCTAGTTCACCTCTAGAACTGTTTTGCAGATATTCTATGTCAGTGCCATTTTTTATCCATAGAAGCCGGCCGTGGTGGCCATGCGATTCTAGGCGCTGCAGTCTGGAACCGAGCGACCGCTACGGTCGCAGGTTCGAATTCTGCCTCGAGCATGGATGTGTGTGATGTCCTTAGGTTGGTTAGGTTTACGTAGTTCTAAGTTCTGGGGGACTGATGACCTCAGATGTTAAGTCCCACAGTGCTCAGAACCATTTGAACCATATCTATAGAAGGTAAATATCAGTGTCATTTTACTCCGTTACAAGAAAGCAGGTGTTGACAGATGTGAAAATTACCGAACTATCCGTTTACTAAGTCACGGCTGCAAAATAGTAACACGAATTCTTTACAGACGAATGGAAAAACTGGTACAAGCCGACCTCGGGGAAGATCAGTTTGGATTTCATAGAAATGTTGGAACACGTGAGGCAATACTGACCCTACGAATCATCTTAGAAGATAGAATAAGGAAACGCAAAACTACGTTTCTAGAATTTGTAGACTTAGAGGAACATTTTGACAATTTTGACTGGAATACTCTCTTTCAAATTCGGAAGGTGGCAGGGGTCAAATACAGGGAACGAAAGGCTATTTACAATTTGTACAGAAACCAGATGGCAGTTATAAGAGTCGAGGGACATGAAAAGGAAGCAGTGGTTGCGAAGAGAGTGAGACAGGGCTGTAGCCTATCCCCGATGTTATTCAATCTGTATACTGAGCAAGCAGTAAAGGAAACAAAAGAAAAATTCGGAGTAGGAATTAAAATCCATGGAGAAGAAATAAAAACTTTGAGGTATGCCGATGACATTTCAGTTGTGTCAGAGACAGCAAAGGTCCTGGAAGAGCAGTTGAACGGAATGGACAGTGTCTTGAAAGGATATAAGAAAAGATATAAGATGAACATCAACAAAAGCAAAACGAAGATAATGGAATGTAGTCGAATTAAATCAGGTGATGCTAAGGGAATTAGATTAGGAAATGAGACACTTGAAGTAGTAGAGGAGTTTTGCTATTTGGGGAGCAAAATAACTAATAATGATGGAAGTAGAGAGGATATAAAATGTAGACTGGCAATGGCAAGGAAAGTGTTTCTGAAGAAGAGAAGTTTGTTAACATCGAGTATAGATTGATGTGTCAGAAAGTCGTTTCTGAAAGTATTTGTATGGAGTGTAGCCATGTATGGAAGTGAAACATGGACGATAAATAGTTTGGACAAGAAGAGAATAGAAGGTTTGGAAATGTGGTGCTACAGAAGAATGCTGAAGAGTAGATGGGTAGATCACATAACTAATGAGGAGGTATTGAATAGAATTGGGGAGGAATTTGTGGCATAACTTGACCAGAAGAAGGGACCGGTTGGTAGGACATGTTCTGAGGCATCAAGGGATCACAAATTTAGCATTGGAGGGCAGCGTCGAGAGTAAAAATCATAGGGGGAGACCAAGAGATGAATACATTAAGTAGATTCAGAAGGATGTAGGTTGCAGTAGGTACTGGGAGATGAAGAAACTTGCACAGGATAGGATAGCATGGAGAGCTGCATCAAACCAGTCTCTGGACTGAAGAGCACTACAACAACAAAATTCTTTAAATTTTCCACCACATACTATTTCTTTCGCAATATGCATGTTGTGTGTTCTAATTCTGAGTAGAGCAGTTTGGATCTGTAAATTCTTTCCTAGGCGCCTGGATTACATAAAACACCATCTCACTGACGTTCGAAAATGCTTCTGTGCGTACTGAAACTTTGCCAGATAATGCGTTCATCTTGGAATGTTCCCCGAACGGGGTGCTACAGACGAATGCCGGACGTTTGCCACACCGGACGTTTGCCACACCGGACATTTGCCGCACTTGCCCCTTCGCCAGGCAGCTTGAGTAGCGATCCCTGAGGTAAGGGACGCCCTTCCTCGTACTACCTCTGTCCGCTTTCAAACCGCCGTCTCCACATCTTACTCGATACAACCATTACGTATGGGACCTTCTTCTTCGACATCTTGGCCAAATACAGAGGTTCTTTTCCGAAATCGAAATATTTATAACTTTTGGGAAACGAAAGCAATACCGACGATTATGTCAGTATGTAATTAGTTCTGCCAAGTATAAATATAGATTCCTCTGTCTATACGGCAGCTTTCTTTCACGATGAAACGAGAATGCGAATGTACGCTAATCATTTCTTTCTGATCACTGCATTTGTGCCTACTTTAATTAGTACAACTGCATACCCAAAAGACAATAGGGAAAGAATAAATGGGTTTGTGAACGTTTGAAAAGAAGAACGACGTACTCCATATTAATTTACTCTCTAAAAACATTAGTTAATTAATTGTAGCCGGACAATGTTCAAAACGTAACTGAAAACACGTTCACTAAATAGAGATAAGAACATCTATGATTGACATGTCATCTAAAGTCGACTTACAATTTTAAAATGTTAGAAATAAGGAAATGAAGTAATACAGAATGCTTCGCTTGTAACGTATATTGTTGTTCTACATTGTTTAGCTCTGGTATTCACAGGGTCACAGAGAAAGCATCTTAGGTTCTGGAGGGAAAAGCCGTAATTGTAATTATCTGCACTACAACAGAAACAAGGAGGACAACTTAAGGAAAAATAATGTAAGCTCACAATCGATTTTGAGGCAGATAGTTCCTGTGACTTAGTATAGGCAGAGGTTATATTCGACAACCGGAATAAATTAATAACTGGCTCCTTTTACCGACCCACTGTCTCACATGAAACACTTGCTGAACAGTTCAAAGAAAGGAAAACTTGAGTCTCATCACAAATAGGTACCCTACTCATACAATTATAGTTGACAGTTACTTCAATCTACCTTCCGCATGTTGACAAAAATACAAAATGGCTGTGAGCACTATGGGACTTAACATATATGGTCATCAGTCCCCTAGAACTTAGAACTACTTAAACCTAACTAACCTAAGGACATCACACAACACCCAGTCATCACGAGGCAGAGAAAATCCCTGACCTCGCGGGAAGCGAGAACGCTACCGCACGACCACGAGCTGCGGACCGACAAAAATACATTTCCATACCCTAATGTAAATAGAAAACAACTTCCGTAATTGTTCTAAATGCTTTTTTAAAAATTATTTTTAACAATTAGTTGACGAGGCCATTCAAATTGTAAATGGTTACGCCGGAGGCGGTGGTCTCGCGGTTCTAGGCTCTCAGTCCGGAACCGCGCGACTGCTACGGTCGCAGGTTCGAATCCTGCCTCGGGCATGGATGTGTGTGATGTCCTTAGGTTATTTAGGTTTAAGTAGTTCTAAGTTCTAGGGGACTGATGACCACAGATATTAAGTCCCATAGTGCTCAGAGCCATTTGAACCATTTGTAAATGGTTACGAAAACACACTTGAACTCTGAGCCGCAAATAATCCTGAGCATCACGACGGATACAGGAATTAGTGAACACGCAGTCGTAGCGAGGCTCACTTCCGTAACAAAAAAATTCACCAAAACTAAACGCGAAATATATCTATTTATAAAAGCAGCTAAACATTCGGGTGACGTCTTTCCAAGAGGTAGTCTCCAATCCTTCCAAACTATGTAAATTAAGACCATATGTGGCTTAAGTTCAAAGAAATACTATCAACAGCACTCGAGATATTCATACCAAATAAATTAATAAGAGACGGAACTGATCCCCCATGGTACACAAAACACGACAGAAAGCTGTTGCAGGAGCACCGCAAAAGGCACGTATAATTTAGGCGAACGCAAAATCTCCAAGATTGGTGAAGTTTTACTGAGGCTCGTAATTTGGTGCGGATTTCAATGCGAGATGCATTTAATAGCTTCCACAACGAAACTCGCTCTAGAAATGTGGCGGAAAACCCAAAGAGATACTGGTCCCATGTTAAGTAAACCAGCGGAAAGGCTCAGTAAGTACCTTTACTGCGCGACAGCGATGGTAATGTTACTGTAGACAGTGCCACTAAAGTGGAGTTAGTAAATGCATTTTCCGAAATTCCTTCACCAAAGAAGACGAAGTAAATATTCCAGAATTCGAAATGAGAACAGCTACAAACATAATTTAGAAGTAGATATCCCTGGTGTTGCAAAGCAACTGAAATTACACTGTCAGTGACTTTTCAAAAAGTCTCTAATGTATAAGAAAAGTAGGTCTAATACATTTGATTCTGATGTTCTTTAGTAACAATTAATTTTCAGTAGTAAGCTCCTTGCTTTTCTGACCTGTTTAAAGATAATAAACAATTTAGAAACAAATTTTAATTTTTAAAGGACTATATTTAAATGTACTTAAGTAGATTTATATCTACTATAAATGTTTGCAGCTAAACTTAAATAAAAAATATTTGAGGTGCCAAAATTGTCAACTTTATGATCAGATCAGTTTTGGGATGTCAATTTTAGGTGCAATTCAAAGGTTAAGTTCCCATTTTCTTTCACAAAAGCATATACTATCAGTTTAACAAACCATGATATTTTAGGTGATAGTTGCGATTCTGAAGCTTCAGAAAATTATTTTAGAACTCACAATTATTTAATAGTATGGCCATAATATTGGAAGGTAGAAAAAAGTTATCTTAACGCGACAACAATAGGGATACTTTTGTGAGGCTTGAAACACTTTTTAATTTTTACATTAAAGGCTGATTCGCATCACACTTTGCACAGGCTTTGGACCGTGAAAATGATAAATGACCATCTACCATTCTGGCGTGTGTAAAATCAGCCTAAACACGCTGAACTAATGTACACTCTATTTACAATTACAACTTAATATTAGCTCCGATAATGCTGCTTCAATGTTTTAATAATTTTATCTTAGTAATCTGCGAGGACTCAGTGGTCCTCATAGCTTTTAATACATTTTTAACGTATTTTAGTCCAGTTTCTGAATATGGGCAATGGCTTTCAAGCAAGGCCTAATGTTGCCAGTCTCTTCATAATTCTTTACGATTCTCTCTATCCTGTCGTTCAGCTCCAAGTACTTCTTATTCCTCTTCCTACCTTCAAGATTCATTTCCAATTTCATGTACATGCAGTTTGTGAGCTCTGCTTCATTTTTCAAGCACTCCACCAAATAGTTGATTCTAGGGTGAGGGTTTCCAATAATACTATTTATTTTGTTTTGCCACCCTTCAACAGCATTCGTCGTTCTGTGCCTTTTTCCGTAACAGTCCCACATTTCTATTGCGATATCCTCATTCTCTAGACAGTTATCCACAAAGTAGTCAAGAAAATGAAAGAACCTTCCGTTATCAGGAACTTCTGCATGAATCTCAATCCATCCATTGCTTACGTCCTCCGGTTCTACAACTGCCAGCGCTGCACACACGCTGACGTGAAGTCTTATATCCTCGTTCTAGCGGTACTCCTCAGTTAGACCGACAACTTTAATTCTTCTCCATAAACTCTTCTTCATATGGAAATAGAATCCATATATTTCAGTTGTGGGAAAAACTTAACGAATGGTCGATATCGCAGCTGCCTCAAAGTCCACCTTTACTTGTTTAGGACACCACTCAGACACTGCCTGTTTTATCAGACGAAACAGACGAACAAATGTGCCTTTCTTCTTATTAGGGAGCAGTGCAAATACAATAGGAAGAATGTTTGTTTCTTTAATCGGGCCTCCTAAGTCTACGTGTATGGTGAAGGTCTGTACAAACTGCTTGCTGCATCTCTTAAATGTTCCATCCATAAAAAAATGGGCACATGTTTTTAAAATTTCTTTTCCTTTGCTTCCACTAAAAATCATTATTCTCGCCTCTAATCGATCGTCTTCCAGAAGAAAACTACTGTCATCTCCCATTTTTAATAGATCTTCATGAAGATCAATTTCATAAGAGTTCTTAGGCTGTTGTTGGTTCCCCCGCTCTTGACTCCGTCGACGACGCATGGTTCTCTTCATAGATTCTGAATTAGGCATCACTGTAACAAAGTCACGAACTGTATTATGTAGATTTCCCATTTCATCCGCGTATATCTCCGATAACTGTGTAGTTTCTTCTCGAGACCTTCTCTCCGCCCTTTCCACTTGCTTTCTCACTTTCAGAGCTGCATCGTCAGGTGGTCCACAGAGATGTTCTAATACGCTCAACACTTCTGCTTTCCTCGAAAGCAGCTTTCCCTTGCAATGATCCGCTTTTCGGGGTAAACACATCTATGTAACAACACCTTCTTTAGATTCCCTCTGTTTCAGATACGCGTAACCTTTGTAATGAGCAGGAGGCCTGCCTTTGTTTGTTGTAATATCTTCCATACTGATGGTCACGTTAGGAACTTCGAAAGCAAACTGGGCGGCCGGGTGAGGAGGAGGAGGTGGACGAGGAGGAGAAGGGGGGGGGGACAAGGGACCCGACCCTTCGGAGCAGGAAAAACCGTGGCAAATGTCCGGTGTGGCAAATGTCCGGACACCGCTACAGACGTACCTTCAGGCGTATTCCCTCTGGGATCCCTCTGCAAATATGAAATGACATTGTTGCCGACAATGTTACAACCTCGGTTTTCTGTGAAGTTGCCGGTCTATGTGTAGCGAAGTCTGTAAAAGTCATATTACTGGTATTACTGGGCTATGGAAATCATGTGGCGTGGTATAGGATGACAATAATTCATTCTAGCAAGCCAGAATGACTGTTTACTTAAACTAAATCACTATGCTGTTGGACTTGGTCGTTCATTAAATAGTGTCATATTGCATCTTCTCGATGATCACGTACTTCTTTTTTGAAATACTTTACGTTTTGGAGCACTATCTGCGCAAATTGCATCATGGAGAAATTTAATATTATAATTTGCTAAAATAACCGCAACGGGGAAAGCAGAACAATTAGAGCTCACCAGAACCAGGGTTGACAAACTTACGAGGTTCCTCGTACAAACACAAGACGTGTGATCTCCTGTACGAGGTACGAGGACACGGCCAGGCTCATACAGTTATGTACGAGATTTCGACATAGGAAATTGTATAACATGATTTCTATTGTTGGCAACACTTTATAACGTAAATGGGTCTTTACACTTTCGCGAAATTGGGAGTGCTCCATGAAAAGTAGATGCATTGGGTGTGCCCGCGGGTTTTTTTCATTTTAACCAAAGGTTTCCCAGTTCCCTTCGTTCCCTCAGTTTTCCTCGGAGCTCGTCGGCAGAGTCCGGAACGTTCCGTAGTTTTACACACTGCTTCCATCGAATGAGATTTGCAATGTGCGGCACTACAATGGACAGATATTCTGTGTTTAGTGGACGCGATAGAGTCAATGATGAGGATAGTGATGATGATGGTGATGATTATGATACTGAAATCTAGAGTCCAAAAGAATGCAGTGCCTCCAACTGACCTGTTAATGATTATACCCATTCTGAGTATTAAAATAAATTTTTACATGGTTTTCAATGTAATTCATGTCTCACTCATTGAATAACTGCGTCACATCATGATTGACTTTTTCTATATTTCATATTCATTGGAATAAAAAAAGTACCGTAACTTAATCTAAACCTGCACAAATACGCTCTTTCAGCAAATGTGTTAGCTTTCGTGCTGTTCACACCACAATAATCGGGGACTGCGCGCCCGTTGGCAACACTGCGAAGAAGCTATTCCGCTGTTACGCGTTGGCTTATGCTTTCGTTCCTCCTTGCCACGCTTCCTCCTCATCTCTGGAAACCAGAAAAACTTTACAAGGAATAGTGGCCCATGCCTATGCGTACTATAAGTTATACGTCTAATTTGCATGGAAATGACACACGCGCAACAGAGTTACACAGCAATTCAAAAACTGTTGCATGAAATGCTCAAGGAGAATAGACCTATTCTCCATGGTAATACATTAGACTCATACATTTCCTAAATATGGAAAAATGTTCTCTAGGATTAGCGCTTCTGTTGGAAGATTTTTGTACTTTTTAGTTACAATTTAAATTTCTAAAATGTTGACATAAACGCAGCATGTTTGTGACTTTCCTAATATTCTACAAATTAAATGTTTTATTGTAATAATGACATTAATCAATTTTTATTTATTTGCAATTCATAAAAAATTGTTAGTTGATAAAGCCTATCTCTCGAATTCATTTTAACTAAGTTTCGAATTCTGCATACCGGAGTATGTGACAATGAGCACGAGAAAGTCCAATGGAAATAAAATAGTTTTTTTCTCATTGATATTAATTTTCGTTTCAGTGGCCTTCAGTCACACAAAACTTGACGTAAAACTTGCATTCGTATGGTGAAAGTCTAGTCTACGTTATCCCTAAATGCACATCACTTACAAGAAAAATCAGTCTACTCTGTAATTAGTTAGCCGGGAATCCGCAACGAACAAATTCCGTCCTTCATATTTGTCGTCTCTGACCATCACAAAAGCGAAAGTACTACTCAGCGAAGAATAGGTGGCCCCTTCCTCCGACGCTTACCGACAATTACCGATCTGAAAACGTAGCGCTACCAGCATATGCAGTGTAACAATGCGTGGGGCGGTATTATTTCAGTAGGTATTTCATAATGAAGTAGCCACACATATACAACGCTCTTTAACGAAATCAGACGATCTTTACGGAGCTCTGAGCTCTCAGTGCATCAATAGTTCAGCGCAGGTGTGTTTCCGTCACTGACAATAGCCCGCCTCGCCGTACGCAGTATCTACTTCTCTCTGTTCCATACGTATAGTATTGTATCTCTTGTGTAGTTGTTTGTGCTATCTATTTACCTATAGTTATGAGTGAACGTTCGTGTGCTCTCATTCCACCAAGAAAAATACACAAATAAAGCGGCTGGACAAGAAAAAAGGAAGGTAACACATCATTGCAGCATCGCTCACAAAATTTTACACATCAATGGTTAAAGGACCCGGCTTTTAAGGACTGGCTTTTGCCAGACACCAATGATTCATCTAAAGCTAAGTGTGCATTTCGCCCGGGAACATCGATGGTAGCTGAAACATCTAATTTGAAAACTCATGCCACTAACAAAAAACATATAAATAAAAAACCTGGTTGTAGTGTAAAAACGCAAGCATTAACATCGCTTGGATTCCAAAAAAGTGTAACCCTACAAAGAGCATAACGCTGCATTTTCGGTTGCTGACCATTTGATACCTTTATTAAAAGAAGTTGTGACGGATTCTAAATTAATTAAGTAAATAGAGCTCAAACGAACTAAACTAACAACAGCAGTAAAGAACGTTCTTGGAGGAGGTCATAAAGCAGAATTAGCCCAACAAATACAAAAAAAAAATTTTCAACCATGACGGACGAGACAATCGGCATTTCGACGGTCGAAACTGCTTACGTTGTGGTACGCTATTCTGACCAAGAAGCTCAAAAAATATGTAGCACATTTTGGGAGTTGCACAAAGTTCTTAAGGAAAGAACCGATGCTGATGATATTCTCACAGCCAGTGCCGAGGTTTTTTTTTTTTTTTTTTTTTTTTTTTTTTTAGATCATCAATCTACTGACTGGTTTGATGCGGCCCGCCACGAATTCCTTTCCTGTGCTAACCTCTTCATTAGCACTTGCAACCTACGTCCTCAATTATTTGCTTGATGTATTCCAATCTCTGTCTTCCTCTACAGTTTTTGCCCTCTACAGCTCCCTCTAGTACCATGGAAGTCATTCCCTCATGTCTTAGCAGATGTCCTATCATCCTGTCCCTTCTCCTTATCAGTGTTTTCCACATATTGCTTTCCTCTCCGATTCTCCGTAGAACCTCCTCATTCCTTACCTTATCAGTCCACCTAATTTTCAACATTCGTCTATAGCACCACATCTCAAATGCTTCGATTCTCTTCTGTTCCGGTTTTCCCACAGTCCATGTTTCACTACCATACAATGCTGTAATCCAGACGTACATCCTCAGAAATTTCTTCCTCAAATTAAGGCCGGTATTTGATATTAGTAGACTTCTCTTGGCCAGAAATGCCTTTTTTGCCATAGCGAGTCTGCTTTTGATGTCCTCCTTGCTCCGTCCATCATTGGTTATTTTACTGCCTAGGTAGCAGAATTCCTTAACTTCATTGACTTCGTGACCATCAATCCTGATGTTAAGTTTCTCGCTGTTCTCGTTTCTACTACTTCTCATTACCTTCGTCTTTCTCCGATTTACTCTCAAACCGTACTGTGTACTCATTAGACTGTTCATTCCGTTCAGCAGATCATTTAATTCTTCTTCACTTTCACTCAGGATAGCAATGTCATCAGCAAATCGTATCATTGATATTCTTTCACCTTGTATTTTAATTCCACTCCCGAACCTTTCTTTTATTTCCAGCATTGCTTCCTCGATGTACAGATTGAAGAGTAGGGGCGAAAGGCTACAGCCTTGTCTTACACCCTTCTTAATACGAGCACTTCGTTCTTGATCGTCCACTCTTATTATTCCCTCTTGGTTGTTGTACGTATTGTATATGACCCGTCTCTCCCTATAGCTTACCCCTACTTTTTTCAGAATCTCGAACAGCTTGCACCATTTTATATTGTCGAACGCTTTTTCCAGGTCGACAAATCCTATGAAAGTGTCTTGATTTTTCTTTAGCCTTGCTTCCATTATTAGCCGTAACCTCAGAATTGCCTCTCTCGTCCCTTTACTTTTCCTAAAGCCAAACTGATCGTCACCTAGCGCATTCTCAATTTTCTTTTCCATTCTTCTGTATATTATTCTTGTAAGCAGCTTCGATGCATGAGCTGTTAAGCTGATTGTGCGATAATTCTCGCACTTGTCAGCTCTTGCCGTCTTCGGAATTGTGTGGATGATGCTTTTCCGACAGTCAGATGGTATATCGCCATACTCAAATATTCTACACACCAACGTGAATAGTCGTTTTGTTGCCACTTCCCCCAATGATTTTAGAAATTCTGATGGAATGTTATCTATCCCTTCTGCCTTATTTGACCGTAAGTCCTCCAAAGCTCTTTTAAATTCCGATTCTAATACTGGATCCCCTATCTCTTCTAAATCGACTCCTGTTTCTTCTTCTATCACATCAGACAAATCTTCACCCTCATAGAGGCTTTCAATGTATTCTTTCCACCTATCTGCTCTCTCCTCTGCATTTAACAGTGGAATTCCTGTTGCACTCTTAATGTTACCACCGTTGCTTTTAATGTCACCAAAGGTTGTTTTGACTTTCCTGTATACTGAGTCTGTCCTTCCGACAATCATATCTTTTTCGATGTCTTCATATTTTTCCTGCAGCCATTTCGTCTTAGCTTCCCTGCACTTCCTATTTATTTCATTCCTCAGCGACTTGTATTTCTGTATTCCTGATTTTCCCGGAACATGTTTGTACTTCCTCCTTTCATAAATCAACTGAAGTATATCTTCTGTTACCCATGGTTTCTTCGCAGCTACCTTCTTTGTGCCTATGTTTTCCTTCCCAACTTCTGTGATGGCCCTTTTTAGAGACGTCCATTCCTCTTCAACTGTACTGCCTACTGCGCTATTCCTTATTGCTGTATCTATAGCGTTAGAGAACTTCAAACGTATCTCGTCATTCCTTAGTACTTCCGTGTCCCACTTCTTTGCGTATTGATTCTTCCTGACTAATGTCTTGAACTTCAGCCAACTCTTCATCACTACTATATTGTGATCTGAGTCTATATCTGCTCCTGGGTACGCCTTACAGTCCAGTATCTGATTTCGGAATCTCTGTCTGACCATGATGTAATCTAATTGAAATCTTCCCGTATCTCCCGGCCTTTTCCAAGTATACCTCCTCCTCTTGTGATCCTTGAACAGGGTATTCGCTATTACTAGCTGAAACTTGTTACAGAACTCAATTACTCTTTCTCCTCTTACATTCCTCGTCCCAAGCCCATATTCTCCTGTAACCTTTTCTTCTACTCCTTCCCCTACAACTGCATTCCAGTCGCCCATGACTATTAGATTTTCGTCCCCCTTTACATACTGCATTACCCTTTCAATATCCTCATACACTTTCTCTATCTGTTCATCTTCAGCTTGCGACGTCGGCATGTATACCTGAGTTTTTATACAGCTCTGTTATCGATTCATTCACCAGTTATAATGTCCCACTGAAAAATGTTATAGGGTTTGGTTTAGATGTGTGTAACGTAAGGACGGGTGAAAACGAATCCGTAAAAAGTGGATTACAACATAGTGAAATGTGTTTGTCACTCAGCCCTTCTGTGTGCGAGCGAAGCAAGTAAACAGTTACCCGAAAATGTAGACCAACTAGCTCGTGATATTTGTAACTTCCAGTCATATGTTGAAGTGGAGCCCCACAAAATTCTTAAGCCAACTCAGGCAAGACGGTTTTCATTGTCAGCAGTGGCTGAGAGAATATTAGAGCAGTGGGAAGCCCTACGTCTATTTTTTATCGATTTCACGACAATTCGTGCACATAAAGCGAAAGCCGATGTGCGAATTCGGGCAGTATTTATTTCTGAAAAACTCAGCAACCCATTCTACAAACTTTATTTCTGTTTCCTTGAATGGCCGCTCCCTTTATTCAATAAATTCAATCGGGAATTTCAAAGCGAGAAAGTAGTTATTCACAATCTACATGAGAAAATACGTGAACTCTTCCAGGAAACCGTTTTGCGTTAATCACAACGGGAATATGTCACGAGGCCAAACCTAGGTGAAACAGACCCTGAAAGTAACCGACATCAACTCATAACACTGAACTGTATCTTGGCGTCAAAGTGTACGAGGTATTAAAACATCCAGATGTGGTCAGACATCCTGCAGATGTTGAACAATTCATCTCATGTTGCAAAAATTTCTACAAAATTGCTGCCACAGAAATAAAGAAAAACGATACAATATGGAGGACCCTGTCTTGTCAAAGTAACAAGTTTTCAAACCAGAATCCACGCTCTCTCACAGTTTCAGGAGCCGTTCCCCAACACCAATGCCTCTTACTGAAGTGGTTCCGCTTATAATTGGACCAGATGATCCCGTAAAAAAAAAAAAAAAAAAATAAAAGACCATCAATGGAGACGGCTGCCAAACGCACAAGCTCGGTATTGAATGAAATTAGTGAGCCAGGATTGAATGAAATTAGTGAGCCAGATAAGTTTTGGGATCTTTTACTGAAAACTGAAGACTTCCCTGAGCTGGCTCTTTTTGCTCCAACTGCACTGTCCCTACCTCATACAAATGCTGACTGTGAGTTAGTTTTCAGTAAGGTTAATTTGATAAAACAGACGTAAGAAACCGGGTAACTGTGGAAAGCGTGAAAGGGACGCTTCTTGCTGCAGAGAGCGTACAAGGACCAACACGTACTGGAAAGTGCATCAATTCCGAACAAGCAAAATACATGTATAGCCGTATAACTGGGCAAAATTTATACGGCAACATAAATAAGAACGATATCAGTGAGGCTGAGGATGTACCTGATATTATGTTTGGAGACATAAACTATGTCTAGAAAATACCACAAAAAATGTCATAGTTTTATGCAAATGTAGGTTAGATGGCGCCACAGTTGAGAAATCTGTGGCGGTGTCGTAGCCTAAGTCACACCTATAATGGCAGACCAGGAATGAAAAACGCTTCAACGTCACCAAACATTTGCCAAAGCAACGAAGAGGTTTCTCCCGCCAATGAGAGGGGAATATTCCAGTCAGCTAGCAACACAGTTAAGTAAAGTGCCTTAAAGATCGTCTAAATAATAATAATACATCATGTACCTGTGTAATTTTACAAACTAATAAATTATCACCTAATTGTTATAACTCGTAGTGAAATTATTTATTAATGTAAATTCTCATTTAACTTCACTGTATTATGCACTTTTGCGAATCCTTGTTGCTTCCGTGAATGAAATAAAATTCCCCCCCCCCCCCCCCCTCGGCCCAAGCAGCGAAGAGTAGTACTGTGCCATGTGTCCACAATCTGGGTCTGGAAAATATGGCCACCGTAATATTTTATTTGTTTAATTCAAAATTTTTAAATTAACAAATGCCTGCTAAATTCACACTCATTTAACATGTCTTATTTTTTTGTTTTATAACATAAAATGTACGAGATTTGAAAGCCAAAGTAAGAGGTTTTTAGTTGTTTATGTACAATGAAAAAAGTTCTATGGTTGGCAACCTTGTTCAGAACTCTTACTAACAGTGTTCACCTACTACTGGAGCAGGTGAAGGGATTAGCCAGAGCGGCGCATGGAGCAATTTATCACCCAGCACACCTCAAAAGATGACCTGCGGAGAATAGATGTAGAGGTGCAGACACATCTATACACATTTTCTGTTCACTGCCAAAATACAACTACTATTTTTAACCTGCTTAGGTCTAACTAAGCCTGTGGAAGTTACAAACTTCGTCAGCTTCAACAGAATTCCTACAGCTAGGTAAAGATTTGTAAGACAAAATAATTTTATGCTTCGCACATTACACCTGTGGACTAGAGGTATTGTTTTTGGCTGGTCATCGAAACACCGTGGGTCCCGGTTCAGTCCCAGCCACTGTTTAAATTTTGAATAAAAATCATTTACAACAGGTCTCAAAGATTTCCAGTATAAGACGTAAAAATCAGCAGTGAGCAACGGCGTGAGGTTGCAGAAGGCAATGGAAACCACGGCATTAAAGACACATAACGTGCATCCGCAGGGCATGTGGCTTTTAATTGAAAAAGTGTGATGATGACCTCTCCATTGGCAAAAAATTCTCAACTAGTGCCCCTTCCGGATCCCCATGAGCGGACTGCCAATAAACAGGTAACCAAGAGAAAAAGTCTGAACAATCAACAAATTGGTAATATTCCATGAGCCAAAGCTTGGAATGTCGGAAGTTTGAACGTATTAGAAAATCTTAAAAGGGAAATGCAGAGACTTAATTTAGATATAGTGAGGATCAATGAAGTGAAACAAAAAGAATATAAGGAGTTCTGGTCAGACGAATATGGGATAATATCAACAGCAGGAGAAAATAGTGTTATTGGAGTAAGATTTGTCATAAATAGCAACGTAGGACAGAGAATAAGTTGCTGTGAACAGTTCAGTGGTAACATTTTTCTCGCCAGATTCGGCAGAAAGTAAATGCCATCAACAATAGCTCAGAATGGGTACACATGTCGACGTCACAAGCAAGGGAAGAAGAAAATATTGAAGATACTGAATTATGAAAATTCAGTATCTAAACGGAGAAAGTAATAATCTTGGGTGACTGGAACGCTTTAGTATAGGAATCAATAGAAGGCAGAGTTATAGGGGAAATAGGCTCAGTAGTTGAAATGAGAGAGGAAACCGACTGAAAGACTTCCACAAAAATTTCAGCTAATAACTGTGAATAAACTGTTCAAAAGTTACAAGAGCAAGAGCCATACTTGGAAAGCGCCTAGACTGTAGAGACACGGCTGGATTACATTGTGGTGACACAGAAATTAAGAAATCAGGTACTGGATTGTAAGGCGTGCCCATGAGCAGATACTGTATAGACTCAGACCACAATTTAGTCATGGAGGGAGTACAGTGAGGTTTTAGAGAATCGTCGAAAAGAATCAATGCAATAATAATGGGATACTGAGATATTGACATATGGTAAGGTGTTTGAAACTGTGTAAGGCTGTAGATAGCCGGCTAGTGTGGCTGAGCGGTTCTAGGCGCTACAGTCTGGAACCGCGCGACCACTACGGTCGCAGGTTCAAATCCTGCCTCGGGCATGGATGTGTGTGATGTCCTTAAGTTAGTTAGGTTTAGGTAGTTCTAAGTTCTAGGGGACTGATGACCACAGATGTTAAGTCCCATAGTGCTCAGACCCATTTGAACCATTTGCTGTAGATTCTGCGATAGTTAATACCACTGTAGGCAGCTCAGTTGAAGAGGAATGGAGACCTGTAACGAGTGCAGCCACAGCACTACGACAAACTAATATATGTACATGGAAAGTAACATCAAAGGAACCTTGGGTAATAGAAGAAATACTTCAACCGATCATCGAAAGAAGGAATTATAAAAACGTACAAGGAAAGTCAGGAACACAGCAACATAATTCACTTAGAAATGAGGTTAAGAAGGGCGGGGAAGCCAAGGTGAAATGGCTGCAGGAAAAATGTGAACGTCTCTACGAGGGAAAGGACTCGTATGATGGAGTGATAGGGGAGAAATGAACGTCGGTGTGGGAAACATAAGATATCAAATATTACCCTTATTCTCAGAGTTTGGAAGATTTGCAATCACATAAGGCAGAAGGGATTGATAACATTCCTAAGGAATTTCTAGAGTCATTAAGGGAAGTGGCAATCAAACGATTGTCCAGGTTAGTGTGTAGAATCTATGTGACTGAAGACATATCGTCAGACTTTCGAAAAATATCGTCGACACAATCCCGAAGATTGAAAGAGCGAAGAAATGTGAGAACTATCGCACAATCAGCTTAACAGACCGTGTATCGAAGTTGATGACAAAGATAATATACAGGAGAACAGGAAATGAAACTGAAGATCTATTAAATGATGATCAGTTTGGCTTTAGCAAAAGTAAAGGTGCCACAAGGGCAGTTCTGACGTTATGATTGGTAATGGAAGACTTAAAGGTAAATCACGACGTCTTCATAAGATTTGTCAGCCAAGAAAAAGAATTCGACAATGTAAAATGGCAAAAGTTAGTCGAAAATCAGAGAGAAACAGGACTAAACTACAGGGAAAGAGGGGTAACACATAAAATGTAGAAAAACCAAGAGGGAACAATTAGAATGGAATACGAAGAATGAAGCGCCCGGGTTAAAGAGGATATAAGACTGGATGCAGTTTCTCGCCCCTGCTGGTCAATCTACAAATCGAACAAGTACTAACGGAAATGAGCGAAACTTTCAAGTGTGAATTTAAAGTTTGGGGTGAAATGAGATCAATGAGAAGATTCGCTGATGACACTGCTATCCTGATTGAAAATGAAGAAGAATTGTAGGATATCTTGAATGAAATGAACGGTCTAAATAGTACAGATCATCGATTGAGAGTAAATCGGAAAAAGACAAAAGTAATACAATGTAGTAGAAATGAGTATAATGATAAACTTAATATCAAAAATAGTGACCACACAGTAGACGAAGTAAATGATTCTGCTACCTTGGAAGTAAAATATCGCATGAAGGACGAAGTAAGACCATAAAAACGAATTTAGGACAGGCAAAGAGGGCGTTATTGGCCAAGAGAAATCTAACAGTTTCAAATACAGGCCTTAATTTGAACAGGAAATTTCTGATAACATACATCTGGAGCGCTGAATTGTACGGTAGCGAATCATGGAGTGCAGGAAAATTGGAAAAGAAGAGAATGAAAGCATTGGAGATGTGGTGCTATAGAAAGGTTTTGAAAATTACGTGGACTGGTAAGGTATCCCGTAGAAGTGGGGAGAAACGGAACATGCAAAAAATACTGACAAAAAGGAACTGGATGACAGGTCGTGTTTGAAGACATCAGACAGTAACCTCCATGCTACTTGAGCGAGACGTAGGGTGTAGAATCTGAAACAGAAGGCGGAGATGGAACATATCCAACCAGTACTCTGGTATCAAAAATTAAATCAACAAATCGCTATTTCTCCGTCCTGTGTCTATGTCACTATTTAATCATACCAACTGTCAGCAGATATCCGCATGAGAGTGTTCTGCACGGAAGATGGCATTCCGGTCAACGGACAACCGCGCCAGCTACGACTTCAGGACAGCTACCAAACGCGGTAGTGTTTGTCGGCAGTCCCACATCCACAATTGGTGTGCACACAGTCGCAGACGGTGCAGTTTGGCAAAGAGAAGGCGCGTAGCTGTCTCTCTGCAGTGGAGAACCATAGGAAGACTGGAGCCAGACAGTCGGAAACTGATGTGGCCAGGTGGTTGTTTCTCAGATGAGGCGAAGGTTTATAGAGACGACCAGGACACAGCCGACCACGTGTGACATCAGAAAGAGAGGACCGTTATTTGGCTGTAAGGACACGACGGTATTGCCTCAGCACTGCACGGCAGCTGGCATCTGACCCCACAGCTTCCACAGGACGTGTTGTAGCGAGGCAAACTGTGTAGGGAAAGCTTCGGCAGAGTGGCCATACTGTCAGAGACATGCTGTATGTCTACCTCAGACGCGTCTTCTCAGGAGGGAACGTCTACAGTGGAGCCGTCAACATACCTCCCGGACGGTCGAACAGTGAGCCAATGTTCTTTTCACAGAGGAGTCCCGATTTGGTCTGGAGAGTGATTCTCGGCGGATTCGCCTCTGGAAGGAACGTGGAATAAAATTTCGCGACCCAAACATTGTGGAAAGAGACCGATATCGAGGAGGATCCATAATGGTGTGGACAGGGTTATGTTGGCCACTCGAACAGCTCTTCATGAGGTTGTACTGGTGAATCGGCAAGGTTTAACTGCTGTCAGGTATCGAGACTAGATATTGAGAACTCATGTGCGGTTGTTGATGTACTTCTTACTTTCTTGGAAACGGAAGATAATGCATGTCTGGTGTGGCCTGCTCGCTCTTGCGGTTTGAATTCCACAGAGCAAGTCTGGGGCGCACTGCGGAGATGGGTTGCATCACGACAGCATCCACCAACCACTCTCCAAGACTTGCCAGCAGCTCTGCAGGAAGAATGGGCGATACTGCCTCAACATGAGATTGATGATATGACATGACGTCGTTGTCAGGCCTGTATTGCCGCCAGAGATCGTCACACCCCATACTGAGCACATTAACCGGTTGTCGAATTGTATATGCAAAACCGTTAAGTTGAAAAAAAAAATCAATTTTGTCTACTGTTACGCGTTGTGCATTCTTTACATTGTTTCTACTTTACTATCACCTGTTTTGTGGCAAATTAACTAACGCAACCTTGCAAAATTTACGTTTGTTGCTTTAATTTTGGACACCAGCGTAATTGACGGTGCAGTGTACAAGTGATGCTCTGAGATCAAGAGGTGGGCACCAGAGAGAAATTCGTGGCGTTCCGAAACGAACTAGTCACAAGACTGAGGAAACACGGCGTGCTGCGGTTCAAATGGCTCTGAGCACTATGGGACTTTAACTTCTGAGGTCATCAGTCCTCTAGAACCCAGAACTACTTAAGCCTAACTAACATAAGGACATCACTCACATCCATGCCCGACGCAGGATTGGAACCTGCGACCGTAGCGCTCGCGCCGTTCCAGACTGCAGCGCCTAGAACCGCTCGGCCACTTCGGCCGGCGCGTGTTGCGGTTATTGTTGCGCGTCGCGCCGATTTCACTGTGCACCAGCATTTCAGACAGGTAACTGCAGTTTTTTCCGATTCTCCGATGGGCCAACTAAGAATCACGTTCCATTTTCGATGTCCTAGTTTTTGTTCGCCTTTCTGTCAGTGTTTTTCGCTCTGTTCACTATAGTTTTTTCCTGTCTCTGAACCACTTAAAAAAAGGTTTTTTTCACTTCTCTAACCTGCAATCCTTCCATACCTTTTCCCAAAACACCTCTCTGACACCCGTTTCTTCAGATTTTATGTTAGTTTATTCTAAATCCTTTCTTACTTCATGTATCCAACTTTCTCGTGATTCTTATCCCACAAATATTTGAATATCTGTTTTGCTAATTTACTGTATCTCATCATATCCTAACGTCCACAAAGATATGAGTCTTATTTTTCCTAGTTATTCTAATATGTTGTGTAAGTTTCGTAAATTTCATCATTACTAAGTAATTTCTAACTTTCCATAGTTTTTCGTGGGCCTAATATTTTACTAACAGTACGCCTTTCTAGCATTTCTAATTTATGTAAACTATGGTTTAAAACTATATACTCGCTTGTTCATAGACACTCTGGTTAGACTACTGTTTTATAATACCTTATTTCTGCAATTTTCGACAACCTTTTTTTTGTGAAAGTTTATTAATATACCATTTGCCCTTCCCATTTTATGTACTGTTTCCTGTATAGCACCTTTATACAGAACATTTTCTTGGCTTTCCTCTTAAGAGATTTCAACTTTTTTAACCTTTCGTTTTGTCTAATATCTGTTTTCAGAAATGTCACTGCATTCTAAATGTTTGTAAAAAATTGTTTTTGTGCAGAAAATCTCTAATCCGCTCTTACTATCTATTTCTTCTAAAAGATTAATTTTTATTACATGTGCTGTCACATTTTCAGAAAGTATAACAAAGTCGTCAGCAAATATGAGTCAATTAACTCCAGTATTTTCGTTTCCTCCTCCCAACCTTATTGGTGACATCTCAAATATATTCTGTTTTTATTCTAAATTATCGGTTTTTTTCTAGTACAGTTAAAAAAAATTGGCGATGGCCCATCGTCCTGTCCAACACTTGTGTTTATTTCGATGGGCTGAGATGTTTCTGGATAAATCTCAGTTTAGATATTGTGTCTTTAAATGCTTCACGAATTAGATTAGCTAATTTAGACTTCACTCGAAGTTGTCGACGTATTTCACCCATAATTTGTCTGCCAACGGTTTCAAAATTACTTTTCACATCAATAAACATTTCTACAGTATCTTTTGAATTCAGTAATCTGTGGCGAATGACTCACTCCAGATTAAATTTTTGTTCTGAACATGATCTTTCCTTCCTAAGAGTACGTTGATACTCACTTAAATGGCTGTTCTACTCTCTATAGAAAAATCTTGGAAAATATGTTATACGTAAGTGGTTGCAAAATAAATCATCTGTGGCTGTCAATGTCCTAATTATTGTCTTTCTTAGGTAGTGGCTGCATTTTCTCAAAGAGTAATCTTAGCTCAGAATGAGATTTTCACTCTGCAGCGGAGTGTGTGCTGATATGAAACTTCCTGGCAGATTAAAACTATGTGCCGGACCGAGACTCGAATTCGGGACCTTTGCCTTTCGGGGGCAAGTTCTCTACCAACTGGGCTACCCAAGCACGACTCACGCCCCGTCCTCACAGCTTTACTTCTACTTGGTATAGCACTTGCCCGCGAAAGGCAAAGGTCCCGAGTTCGAGTCTCGATCCGGCACACAGTTTTAATCTGCCAGGAAGTTTCAATCTTAACTCAGTTCTTATTTTTGGAACAGACCATTTCAAAAGCTCCGCTGTAAAAATGTCTTCTCCACTATCTTTATTGGGATTATTTAGTTTTTTAGTTTTTAATTACTTCTTCAATTTCTCTGATGGTGAGAGATAATTTTCTTCTAGATTTTCATTGGTGTTGGTGAGTTCCAACTTAAAGATTGCTTGTGGACAATTAAGAAGCCGATCATAAAATTCTGTAAGTATTTCGCAATTTGCAGTGTTCCTTAAGCTGAGTCTCGCATTTCCATTTATGAACCACACACTTTTGGGTTTCGTATCCTTTGAGTCTACCCTTAAATGTCTGATAAAGATCATGGATATTACTGTTTGAAAAGGTTTCCTCAAATTCTGTAAGTTTCCTCTTTTGAAACTGTTGTTACAGTGTTCTTAAGATTTTTGTGTTTACTTTCTTTCCGGTTTAAATTGATCACAGTTTTCAGTTTTTGTTGACGATTTCCACTTGTTCTCAGTTAAAGTTTCCTCGTATTAATTATTTAATTTCAATTTCTTTAGATGATAATTAAAACTTTATGACTACCCCTATTGTAGTCGTATTAACACAGCAGCATGTCATTCTCAATGGAGATAAGTCTTCCGAAGTAAGAGTGATTTCAGGTGTGCCGCAGGGGAGTGTCATAGGACCGTTGCTATTCACAATATACATAAATGACCTTATGGATGGCATCGGAAGTTCACTGAGGCTTTTTGCAGATGATGCTGTGGTGTATCGAGAGGTTGTAACAATGGAAAATTGTACTGAATTGCAGGAGGATCTGCAGCGAATTGACGCATGGTGCAGGGAATGGCAATTGAATCTCAATATAGACAAGTGTAATGTGCTGCGAATATATAGAAAGATAGTTCCCTTATCATTTAGCTACAAAATAGCAGGTCAGCAACTGGAAGCAGTTAATTCCATAAATTATCTGGGAGTACGCATTACGAGTGATTTAAAATGGAATGGTCATATAAAGTTGATCGTCGGTAAAGCAGATGCCAGACTGAGATTCATTGGAAGAATCCTAAGTAAATGCAATCCGAAAACAAAGGATGTAGGTTACAGTACGCTTGTTCGCCCACTGCTTGAATACTGCTCACCGGTGTGGGATCCGTACCAGATGGGGTTGATAGAAGAGATAGAGAAGATCCAACGGAGAGCAGCGCGCTTCGTTACAGGATCATTTAGTCATCGCGAAAGCGTTGCGGAGATGATAGATAAACTCCAGTGGAAGACAGCAGGAGAGACGCTCAGTAGCTCGGTACGGGCTTTTGTTAAAGTTTCGAGAACATACCTTCACCGAAGAGTCAAGCAGTATACTGCTCCCTCCTACGTATATCTCGCGAAGAGACCATGAGGATAAAATCAGAGATATTAGAGCCCACACAGAAGCATACCGACAATCCTTCTTTCCACGAACAATAAGAGACTGGAATAGAAGGGAGAACCGATAGAGGTACTCAAGGTACACCGTCAGGTGGCTTGCGGAGTATGGATGTAGATGTAGATGTAGATGTAGATTTACAAATAAAACTGCTTTCAGAGGACAGCATGCGCCGGTGCAGGGGTTCTATACATCTGTTAAACGTGAGAAGCAGAATGAGAGCCTCTTAATTCCCGTTATCTGCGTCTCCCAGCAACCCAGGCGGATACGGCCAGCTAGCGGTCGTAGCCCTCACTGCCCAGAGAGTCTTCCCAGAATTCGCCCCAGGGGTCCAGACTGCTGGCGCCAACGGCCCTCCACGGGAGGCGCAATAACGACCAAGGACACCCACAGACCCTTCCTCTCAAACTGGCGACTTTTTCATCTCGGTCGACCACTTCTGGCAAGCGAGTCTGCAGGAATTCCCGGAGCTACGAAGAGAATGGAATCGTCTTGCCACGGCACATCCCTGCATCTGAATATGATATCCCTGTTTTAAGTTGTTCTGCATGTGAAGTATTAGGTCTACAACTTTGCTTCCGCCGTTTTGCAATAGACTAGAGTAGCGGCAAGTGGGGTTCAGGTGGGTGGTCCTAGGTGTAATAAAATAAGCTTAGGCATCTGTAAACATAACGTCATAAAATATTAGTCGATTTGTGATTGCATCATAACATCATTCTCGATTATGTACGTCAACTTAGGTGCCCATTTCTAGTCATTTGCGGGAAGTTTTAATTTTTTGCTTTAACATGAAGAAATCTGCGGCTGTGGCTCTTGAAATGCTGGGTAAGACCGATGGTGAGGGAACCATTAGTGGAACACCTGTAAGTAGGCTGTTTAGGTTTTTATGTTGGTAACGCCACGTAGTGCTCTGTATGAAAATCACTGACTGTGCTGAGTGAAGTCCGTGGCTGGTTTGCATTGTTGGAATATTTGCTATTGTAGTGTTGGGCAGTTGGATGTGAACAGCGCATAGCGTTGTGCAGTTGGAGGTGAGCCGCCAGCAGTGGTGGATGTGAGGAGAGAGATGGCAGAGTTTTGAGAGTGGACGATCTGGACATGTGTCCGTCAGAAAAAGGAAATTTGTAAGACTGGATGTCATTAACTGATATGAACACTATTAAGGTAAATACATTGTTGTTTTCCAACAAAATCTTTCATTTGCTAACTGTGCCTATCAGTAGTTAGTGCCTTCAGTAGATAGAATCTTTTATTTAGCTGGCAGTATTGACGCTCGCTGGACTGCAGTAGTTCGAGTAACGAAGACTTTTGTGAGATAAGTGATTCATGAAAGGTATAGGCTGTGTTAGTCAGGGCCAATCTTTTGTAGGGATTATTGAAAGTCAGAGTGCGTTGCGCTAAAAATATTGTGTGTCAGTTTAGTGTTGATCAGAATAAGTAAAGAGAGAAGTGTTTGAGTACGTTGAGTTTTGCTCAGCTGTTTGAAAATCAAATAACGTAAGAGGTTTACCAGCACAGTCATTCATAAATGTTTCTAAGAGGATGTTTCACAACGTGCAGAGAATGTTTTCAACGTCTTAAGAACGGTGATTTTGATGTCGGAGACCGGCATGGCGGTGGAAGACAGAACGTTTTCGTAGCTACTGAAACAGACGAAGACAGTCACAGGACATAATTATCGAAAGCAATTGATGCGTTAGAGCCCAGCACTGAAACACAAACGGCCACAATACAGCGATAGGCAGGTAAAGGTAATTTTGCAGCAGGTCAGTGCTCGACCCCATGTCGCAAAACCCTTCAGAATATACATGGACACGTGGAAGTGAGAAGTCCTACCCCTCCCGCCGTATTCTCCGTACGTTGCTCTCTATGACTACCACCTTTTTCTATCAGTGGCATACAGTCTGGCTGAGCAGCACTTCCGAGCATACGAACAACTGCAAAATTGAATCGTTTCATGGATCCCCACAATAGACGCCCAGTTGTTCCCCCACGGGATTCGTATGGTATCCGAAAGGTGGGAGAATGTAGTGGCCAGCGATGGGCAAGACTATGAGTCATAATTTTTTGTAAGTTTTGCACAATAAAGCCCCGAACTTCGTGAAAAAAAACGGAAGCAAAGTTTTAGACCTAGTAGGACACGGAGAAACCGCGAGAGGAAATCCTGATAGTCTGTACTCGCCTTCAATTCCTCTCCATAACTCTTGAAACAAAGATGTTATCAACAACGAACCTAAGTGTGGTAACTGAGGCCATTACTACTGTCACTATTACACTGAAGAGCAAAAGAAACTGGTACACCTGCCTAATATTGTGTAGGGACCCCGCGAGCACGCTGAAGTGCCTCAACACGACGAGACTTTGACTCGACTAATGTCTGAAGTACTTCTGGAGGGAACTGACACCATGAACCCTGCAGGGCTGTCCATACATTCGTAAGAATACGAGGGGCTGGACATCTCTTCTGAACAGCACGTTGCATGGCATCCCAGATTTGTTCATGTCTGGGGAGTTCGGTGGCCAGCGGAAGTGTTTATACTCAGAAGAGTGTTCTTGGAGCCACTCTGTAGCAATTCTGGAATTGATTGTATCGCATTGTTCTGCTAGCATTGCCCAAGTCCGTCGGAATGCACAATGGTCATGAATGGACGCAGGTGATCAGACAGGATGCTTACGTACGCTTCACCTGTCAGAGTCGTATCTAGACGTATCAGGAGTCCCACATCATTCCAGCTGCACACACCCCACACCATTACAGAGCCTCCACCGGCTTGAACAGTCCCCTGTTGACATGCAGAATCCACGGATTCATGAGGTTGCCTCCATACCTGCACGCATCTATCCGCTCGATACAATTTGAAACAGACTCGTCTGACCAGACTACATGTTTCCAGTCATCAACGGTGAGAGGCACCCACATGCCTTGCTCATACTGTGGCATCAAGCAGTCAGGCCTGCAAGGTGAGTGTTCTGCCAAGCGAGTGGATTCATTCTAATTTATCGAGTAACATGAACTCTCGTACTCACAATTTAGTTACAAATTATCCTCCTGTATGAATAATACGCAACGGAAACACGCATCTGACTATCAGTAATTTACAGAACTCTGACTGTTCACTGCGCACTGGCAATACCACATTTTCTTTCCTTTTTATTTAACGGCTTTTATCAACATGTGGCCATCGCACTGAATATGAGTGGCGCACACATTATAAATTCTAGATATCATGACAACATACAATTCGAAGGAAAAGGTCACCAATCTTTTTCTTTTCACTATATTATTTATTCCGATAAATTCTATAACCTAAATACACAAATTCTATAACCTACAACAATAACACATGAGGAATTCCGCCCAGTGGGCATGGCTTAACATTGGTGATTCTCTACCTTATGGTCTCGTAATTATTTAACGCTACAGTGCAATTTCTGGATAGGATGGTGGATCTTTTATTATTTCTCACACTTCGACTCTCACAATCATCATCACGAAACTTTCCTCCAGACCGAGCAGTACAAAAGGAACACGCATAACCCACTAATCTTTTGAAACTACCTCGCTACTCTCCCATGCAAACCACACATACCCAAATTACATGACATACACCACACTACAATATGAAATACTACACAGGGAATAGTCAGCACATTATCACTTTCAGCTTTCCCACTTCAATTAATATTTATCCCAGTTTCACACAACACTGCCCCACTTCGTAATTCTACTTTCCTACTATGAACTCTGGAGATATATGCACGTCTTCCTGTGCAATGCAAGCCAAGTGGCGTTGCTGGATAGACGACCGACTCACCTTGCTCCTCTCTCAGAGTTTGAATCTAGCGTCACACGGAATCATATCACGGAAAGTAATATTAAGAACGTATTCATCACACACGCGAGTCCTCAACTGATACCATGGACGAGTACTTCCCTTTATCTTTTGTCTCATACACAGTTTGAGACTCACACAGTACTCACCACGTGGAAGTACTCATCTCTAATTTCAAGTCCTGCACACGCCATTTCTTAAATATTTCAACTTATGGTACACACGCTATTTCTTAAATATTTCAACTTATTGTACATACGCTAGTAATTCAGCTTAACTTAAGCACACAGAAGTATTTCAACTTATTGCTACACGTGGTTTCATTGTGACCGTTGGTCACTTCCGAAGATTCCTACAATCCCATTAATATTACCTGCCTGACATTTAATTCTCCCCACAAAAGTTCCTGAAATAGAGAAATTATTATTACAAACTACTCTTAAATATTCCACATGCATACCATGTCTCCACTCTTTTGTCTTTATGGAGCACAAGTAAGACAGGTCTTAACAGCACAGAGTGGTGAAACATGGCCGTTCTTCAGGTTCTCTCGCACCTCTGCTGAAGTGGGGGAGCACCTTGCTACCGTATTGGTCAGCCACATTTCAGACGCTCAAAGCTCAGGTAAGTTTCACCTCTTTGGTCCCACCAAAGGTGGCCAAAGGATCATATATTCACATTCACTATCTGTGGTTAGCAGGAGACCATACATTCATTCATTTCACAGATCTCACCAAACTGGATGTAGGGATTTACTTTGTGGGAGTGCACATGTGATCAATTAAATAAATAAATTGTCATTCTTTCCCACACTGGTATCCGGCTTCGCTGTATTAATTTAAATTGAGTTATTTTACAAAAAAATGTGTTGTTCTGACAAAAATAATGAAGTATGTTCTACCTATTTTCAATGTCAGGTGGTACTGCACCCTTTCACCACCAGCTACCCATGCAGAAAAAAATGGCATGGTACTATCCTTGCAATGCGAGGGTAGTTACGAACATTTTTTTAAAAAAACTGTATTAGAACAAACGTAGTAAGGCATCAAAATAACCAGGAGGAGACCTTAGCCACTGGTGACCTCAAATAGACGACCAAATGCTGTTACTTTACCAAATTATTGACACAGTTGTTGCATTATTGTACTCTCCACAATCCGGAGTAACATACACATACAAATTTACAACAATCCATATGACAAATAAAACATTACATCCTACAAATAAAAAATAATGATGAGATAAAAATTTGCTTAGTTACTGGGATCTCCGTTATTTTTAGGAGTAATCCAAACTTCAATAATTCTAAAACAAAATAAAAAAATACTAATTGTACTCATAAAATTTTAAATAGCTCACCATCCAAACACAGAGCAAGTAATCCGACATTCATAAATTGCGGGGTAAAAAGCCTTTACACAGCAAAGTCTAAATACAAAACAAAATCAACAAAAGAAATCATTGCATACACTAGTTACATGTAGAATGTCAGGCTCCATACCATTAATCTAAAATATACATCAAACCAACAGAGAAATAAAACTGAGAAGAAAAACAATGAAATATACCACAAGTTACAAACTGGTTACGTAATATAGTTCATCTAAGACATCATGTCATACCTAATTAACCATCATCACTTAGGCAATTGCCACCACTACTCGACTGTGAGTTTAACCTTATCCTTGTCCACCAGTACAAATACCTGCTGCTGAGCAAGTCAGCCCATCAACTTTGATCAATACACGCAGTAAATAGTTAGCAATAAGTGCTTGAATCCACCAATAGCTCTCGTATCTTACTCTACTGCTCATTTCTCTGTTGTTACACATTTAGACAACAATAACTTGCATTTCGACTAGCCTTCGTTACACTTTAATGTGAAATATCACCACTGCGATAATGCAATTTAGTGGCTTCAGTCAACATACCAACAAGATCATTACTGTTCACGACATCAAAATGCATCAGTTAATTCCGGTATTTGTTGTGCAATGCAAACTCTTGTCCCCTGTGACAACCTTACTGACCAATGCTACAAGAGCTGCTACGTTAGTTTACGCCACTGGCTAATAGTTAAAGCATCATTGTACCAAATCTTCTAATAAACATGCTACGTGAACTTGATAACCCAGAACAAACAAAAAAAAACACTAACTCTTCTAAACACAAATGTTAATGAAATACAATTACACTTGCTGTCCCTTCAGGACTGAAACATATAAAAAAATTTACACATTTGCAAGTACAAATACATTATTCCCTATCTTGCAAGTCACACGGAATCATTTCATTTTTTGGTTTTCTTGGGGTCAAAAAAGTTGCTGACAGGTTCCCTAGGAACACTGTCTCGGTGTGAAAGCTCTTCCATGGTTACCCGGACGAAAGTCTTTAGGTCACTCAAATCGGCATTTTGAACACGCACTGAACAGTAAACTGTATCTCACATTAAACACAAATGTCATAGTTACTCTCAGAGTACCATCCACACGAATCTGGTCGTCCAGAAATGGCCCTACAACTACTATTACCCACGGTTCTGTCCTTTCAGTTCATGGTGTAATTAAAAGTCGTAAGTTCCAACAAACAGCACTTATTCCCGCACCAATTAAAGAAATGTCTCCCACTACAAATGCAAATGTCAATGTCCCACTCTAGTTTCTTGCGTTCATACAATAATTAGTCACCAAACGACAACTGTCCTCTTTAAGTATACCAAACGTCCCACATGCAATTCACAAAGCACACTTAACAAGTCACTGCCAAAAGTTTATGGATCCCACCCTTCAGTGGTCAAGACAAAACAAAACGATCGTCCTGTCTGCTAAAGACAAAATCTTTTCCACCACTCACAACGTGGAAACACCAGTCTTTCACTTTCCACCTTATGGAGATGTAACGAGCAGTCATCTTGTTTCACAGCTCCACAGTCCAGTACTAGTTAATAGTTGCTGGTAACAAATGCCCGCCAGACTCTGCCCCGCGTCGTTCATTCTGCCATGGCGCCACCGCGCGCACTGTTGAGCAGAAGAAACCACCCGCTGTTGCCTCCGCAGGATACTTCCCCCCAGTCGTAAGGGTGGCGGAACTTATGAATGGCCAGTGGTACGTGCATGTCACCCCAGGCCGTTGACCTGCTGTAGCGGGCGCGTGGAGTGTACCCCAACAGGCAGTGGAGTGGGGAGTGCCGCGGTTCTGTTGCCGATGTCTGCTTGGCTTATGTGGTACGGGCGTGTTCTGTGTAGCCCCTCAGCGCTACGACACCCAGTCAGTCAGACCCTTCCGTGCATCTCGCAACATTACAGACAAAATGATATTCTTACATCATCTAAATACTCATTGATTACATGTATGATCTATTAGATACATTGGTAATAAAAGAATCTTTGTTCTAAAAAAAATAAAATTATACACCCTAGTTTTCTACACATACAACATCAACATTTATCCCTTTTCTATATACAGTCCATACTTGTGCTACTGATTGTACCTGTCGTCCCTCATACAAAACATGAAAGTGTTAAAAAAAAGAAATAAGAAACAATCTATACAGCTGATAATTACAATATCAAATAGTAGAGTACTCTAACATCCTAACACAATAAACATTTTAGAAACTGGTGACTCTAAATCTACAACATACAATGCACCTTTGTGCTTGTGACAGACTGAAATTAGTATCTCTTTATATATTTTACATTTTATTATATATAACAACATTTCTAGGATACGTATGTACCATCCACATGTCAGATCCTGACCTGCCATGGAGGTTCATCCCAATCAAACAATAAAACACAATTTTTTTTTTTTTTAGTTATGGATCGGTAGCATCCCCTTTACAGGAGTGTGCGCATTGATCACACTACTCTACGACTCTCACTCACCAGACATCACATTTTCCTTCTCATTCAACCCATTAATACGCTAACAGAATAGGTCTAGAAGTCAGCTAGCCTTAACACCACCACACTCACGACAACATACCATACCTTTGCTCCCTTATACTCATAACACTACCACACTCACGACAACATACCATACCTTTTCTCCCTTATACTCAACCACATAACACATGAAGCTGTTTCGGAGATAGCATTCCAGTCTCCGAATTCGTCCTTTCACTCTGGCACCTCTCTCCATCGGCTTACCTCTGCATTGACTTTACCGATTATTCATCCTGCTAAATATCACTTTAGAATTGCGACATTTCATCTAAGAACAAAAAATACACAAATTATTCATCCTGCCAAATAACTGAACACATTCTTGGTACCGTTTTGATTAGTTATACTGGCACCAGGCATCAACAACAACAACAACAAAAATTATTTTTTCATATAGCAATTGTTATGGTAAGAATAGGATTTACACTTATATTACATCTTACGTCATTATTCCACAACGTTCACCATCTGGATCTCATACTCCCTTTATGTCCTTTTAAGTTGTGCAGTTGTCCTCAGCTCTTCATTCGTATTTCGGCTCTCCGTCCATCCATTACTCCATCATTTCCTGGTCTTCCTTCGCCATTCGCATCAATCTCGATTGCAGCATACACAGGCCTCTCTGTAACATACATCTAAGACATCTCCACATTATTCAATTCTACTCACCTTTATTTACCACTGTTTCATCACGTCCAGTCTCTCTTTATTAATCACACTGCTTCACGTCGCTTCTCTCCTTAAATATCACCTTTATCCACTACTATTTATCACGTCGCTTCTCTATCTACCATCTTTATCCACTCATTAATCATCACGTCGTTTCTGCTTGATCCTTATTCATATGACAAAAAAATACGTACATGTACCACTCTGTCAACTCCTGTTCATGCCTCATTCGACCAGTCTATTCCGTCATACTTCCTGACATCCCGCCCGAAAATTCTTATGTTTGATTTGCCCCTGCACAACGTTACACACCACAAATAAATACACTGACTATCTACCATAAATTGCTTACTTTCGATCTATCCTTCACTTTTCCATAATTTGATGTTAGAAATGTGATGAAGCCCAAGAGATTGTTTTCCCTTGATCGTCTCAATCAGTACAGAATTTCATGGACAATCCGCCTCACTCTGAATGGTCCACTATACACAGTAAAGAATTTGCTAGTTAGGAATCTAAGCTTACATGAAAATTAAATGTGTGCAGAGAATATACAAGCTGGGAGAAATGGGACAGCCCAAGTGTTAGAAACTTTGGTGCTAGTGGCCTCTTTCCCTAACACCAGATTCCGAACATCCATACGCTGCACCTCATAACTGTCACTATGACAATGACATACTATAAATCAGATAGCAGCTAATTTAAAAACTTCGATCACATTACTGATGTTACCTTTAACAGCAGTATAAACGTACCCTATTCCATACTGATCACAATGTTGACTTTTTACATTACGTGTTAAGTACCTGCAATAGTCAAATCGCACAAATTAAACTGGACTCATTGGCATTATTACACAACATTTTTAACAACTGTTTTTTGTTTTTTTTTTGTTTTTGAGGAAACAGTCCTTTTACTTTAGTGTTCGAAATAAAAATTTGCAAATTTTGCTCTGAGAGACCAGCCTAACAGATGCTATTAATGGTGTTTTATTCTCTGATCAGAAGTATGGTATTTGCATTCCTACATATCAGTAGATTATGTCTGTTACATAGACAATTTTCAGTGCTAGCGGCATGTGTTTTAAGGCAAGATGCTAAGGGCTGATATTTTGGATTAGTTTCTCCTATTCTTCAATCCATTATGACAAGAATGAAATGCCAGGATTCCATGCTCTCCTGTCATTCTGATAGTTTCTGCCGTTCCTATCCTCGACTCTGTCTGACCTATGAGTCGTGTCTCCGTTCACGATATTGCTCTCATTGCCCAGTTCCTGTAACAAGTGCTGAAATAACGCGCAATCGTCTAAGTCTCTGCCTGCTATCACTATATCTCTGCGCAATCTCACTGGCAACTTCGTTATACAGATTCTAATGAGCTCCCCAGTTTCGTATGGCACATCCAAATACCTATTTCGTCTCAGCATTTCCTGATAGCACGACACTGGATCTCTTATACCACCTTCATTACAATTTGGCATCATCAATATGCTTTGTGTAACCTGGTCCTGCTTACTTTTCGACCAGAATTCATTTAAATAGCTACTACAGTCTTTAATAACTTCCTGCATTTTCGCTCTAGCCTCGTCCCTCAAATGGTTACACGCAAACTTCATTTTGAGGGGCAGTCCCCACGATGAAGGTAATGAATCTTGAAATTGAGACAGCCTTGGACTATACCCAGTTGGGTTTGCCACCTGTTTTATCCGACACAACCGTTCTTCTAACTCGCTGAGTTCGTCTTCCGCTTTCTGCCTATTTTCGTTTTTTGAATTTATCTCACTCTCCCTCTGCAATCTACCTGGTGGTGTGTCACCTTCGCTACTGCACGCTAATTGCAACTGTGCTAGTTCTTCCCTATGTTTCCTACTTATTTCTAATTGCGCCTCTTTAAGTTGTAATAGTGATTGTATCTCCCCCTGGTTGGCATAAACCTCTCGCTGGATACTGTCAGAGCCTGTCTCGCCTCTTATACTGAGCCTTTCTACATTTGCACTAATCGAATTCATTCTGACCACTACCTCTTTGATTCGCTCGTCCTTACGTTCAGTAGTATCACTCTCTATTGCAAATATTCGAGACCTCCAAATTATTGGCTTTTTCTTTCACGGCGTCACATACTTGCTTCAACGCCCCCAGATTCTTCTCCCCCTCATCTAACCGATTATTAACTGTGGGCAGACACTCATCGATAACTGTGTGTAGCTTCGTCATTGCCTCCTTATTTCCCTTATCCACTGCCTCCAATCTTTCCTTATTATCTTTATCCACTGCTTCCAATCTTTCCTTTCTATCTATATCCATCGCTTCCAATCTTTCCTTATACGCTTCCCATCTTTCCTTATACGCTTCCCATCTTTCCTTATTATCTTTATCAATCGCTTCCAATCTTTCCTTATATGTTTCCAATCTTTCCTTAGTCTCCCTATCTCTCTCCTTATTATCTCTGTCCATCCTCTGTAAAAACTGTAGTATCACATTGTCATTTGGTACTTTCGGTGCGCTCACCTCGTTCGCCTGAGAAACCGTAGCTTCGCCAAGGGTAGCTTCACTTTCACTGCATACCTGACCTAGTCCCGGCTCGCCCGCGTCGTCGGGAAAAATCCCCGTTTGTGGACAAAGCCCGCCGCATAAAGGATCACCTAGCCGCGGTCGGCTGAACAATTCAGCCCCTTCTGAGTGTTTGCCATTCCAGCTCATTAGCCCATGGTCGACAGCTACTTCCTGCCGCACTGCTACGTTCACGCCAGAATCACTATTCTCCATGGTGACTACACTTTTCGACTGCGACCTAGTTACTACGGACATTACGCAAAAAAAAATTATACAACGATCTTCCAACCTTAGATGACGTAGCAAGCGATTACATAAAAAAAAATAAAAGATCCTCACCAATCCAGAAAGAAATTGCAAACAAAAAAATTTTACTTCTTAGCGCTATCACAATACATTCCATAAAAAAAATCTTAACAGCAAACCCTAACAGCAAAATATCCTGGCAAAAAATCCTGGCATGGTCGAAATTATGAGAGGCACCCACATTCCTTGCTCATACTGTGGCATCAAGCAGTCAGGCCTGCAAGATGAGTGGTCTACCAAGCGAGTGGATTCATTCTTATTTATCGAGTAACATGAACTCTCGTACTCACAATTTAGTTACAAATTATCCCCCTGTATGAATAATACGCAACGGAAACACGTACCTGACTATCAGTAATTTACAGAACTCTGACTGTTCACTACGCACCGGCAATACCACATTTTCTTTCCTTTTTATTTAACGGCTTTTATCAACATGTGGCCATCACACTGAATATGAGTGGCACACAGATTATAAATTCTGGATATCATGACAACATACAATTCGAAGGAAAAGGTCACCAATCTTTTTCTTTTCACTATCTTATTTATTCCAATAAATTCTATAACCTAAACACACAAATTCTGTAACCTACAACAATAACACATGAGAAATTCCGCCCAGTGGGCATGGCTTAACATTGGTGATTCTCTACCTTATGGTGTCGTAAGTATTTAATGCTACAGTGCTCTTTCTGGATAGGATGGTGGATCTTTTATTATTTCTCACACTTCAACTCTCACAATCATCATCACGAAACTTTCCTCCAGACCGAGCAGTACAAAAGGAACACGCATAACCCACTAATCTTTTGAAACTACCTCGCTACTCTCCCATGCAAACCACACATACCCAAATTACATGACATACACCACACTACAATATGAAATACTACACGGGGAATAGTCACCACATTATCACTTTCAGCTTTCTCACTTCAATTAATATTTATCCCAGTTTCACACGACACTGCCCCACTTCGTAATTCTACTTTCCTACTATGAACTCTAGAGACATATGCACGTCTTCTTGTGCAATGCAAGGCAAGTGGCATTGCTGGATAGACGGACGACTCACCTTGCTCCTCTCTCAGAGTTTGAATCTAGTATCATACGGAATCATATCACAGAAAGTAATATTAAGAACGTATTCATCACACACGGGAGTCCTCAACTGATACCATGGACGAGTACTTCTCTTTATCTTTTGTCTCATACACAGTTTGAGACTCACACAGTACTCACCACGTGGAAGTACTCGTCTCTAATTTCAAGTCCTGCACACGCCATTTCTTAAATATTTCAACTTATGGTACACACGCTATTTCTTAAATATTTCAACTTATTGTACATACGCTAGTAATTCAGCTTAACTTAAGCACACGGAAGTATTTCAACTTATTGCTACACGTGGTTTCATTGTGACCATTGGTCACTTCCGAAGATAACTACAATCCCATTAATATTACCTGCCTGACATTTAATTCTCCCCACAAAAGTTCCTGAAATACAGAAATTATTATTACAAACTACTCTTAAATATTCCACATGCATACCATGTCTCCACTCTTTTGTCTTTACGGAGCACAAGTAAGACAGGTCTTAACAGCACAAGATCCAGCGGCAGAGTGGTGAAACATGGCCGTTCTTCAGGTTCTCTCGCACCTCTGCTGAAGTGGGGGAGCACCTTGCTACCGTATTGGTCAGCCACATTTCAGGCGCTCAGAGCTCAGGTAAGTTTCATCTCTTTGGTCCCACCAAAGGTGGCCAAAGGATCGTCTCAAAGATGATCATATATTCACATTCACTATCTGTTATTAGCAGATGACCATACATTCATTCATTTCACAGATCTCACCAAACTGGATGTAGGGATTTACTTTGTGGGAGTGCACATGTGATCAATTAAATAAATAAATTGTCATTCTTTCCCACACTGGTATCCGGCTTCGCTGTATTAATTGAAATTGAGTTATTTTACCAAAAAAATGTGTTGTTCTGACAAAAATAGTGAAGTATGTTCTACCTATTTACAATGTCGGGCGGTACTGTACCCTTTCAACGGTTCAATGTCGGTGCTGACCGGCCGAGGTGAGGAGTAAAGCTTTGTGTCGAGCAGTCGTCAAGGGAACACGAGCGGATATTCAGCTCCGAAACCCCATATCGTTGATGTTGCGCTGAATGGTTCGCACGTCGACACTTGTTGATTGCCCAGCATTGAAATCTGCGGCAGTTTGCGGAAGGGTTGCACTTCAGTCACTCTGAACGATTCTCTTCAGTCATCGTTGGTCCCATTCTTGCAGCATCTTTTTCCGGCCGCAGTGATGTCGGAGATTTGCTGTTTTACCGGATTCCTGATATTCACGGTGAAAGTCGCGAGCCCTATCTTCTTATCTCGTGTTCTCTACTGAAAATCTCGTGCTTGTACTCTTGTTAACTTTACTATCACAGAGATCGCCAAAACTTTATTCTTTTTTTTATTGGTCCTGGGCGCAACAAATAACTTACTTTGTGTTTTTGCTGCCACTGCTTGATCTGCTGCATTCCATTACTTAACAAAAACATAAAAAACCTATTATTCATGCTGAGTGCAATGCATGTTCTGTATGGCGGCTCCTGCTGTTGCTGCGGCTGCTGCTGCTTACTACAACTACATATAATTCAAGAGAAAGGGTTTGGTCAAATCTAAACTCGATAAATGATAACCCAAACAAGTAATAAACTATATTCTGAAAGCGATTCTTTCTCATTCAGTTAACAAAACGCTAGAAGCTCTTTGAACAATCGCTTCGTATGTAAATCTGCCTCCAGTGGCATTAAAGCAATATTACAAATTAATCAAACTCTTGAGACAGACTGAAATACTTCTCAATTGAATACATAGTGAAACAATTCCCTGACAATTACAAAAGAAATCAATGACAAAAATCAATACTTAATCTAACAATGGTTTCCCCTTAAGAATTCAATTCCTATCATTATCAAAATTACCGTCTGCTGCTACCCACATGCGCAAACCCTTTTATTTAATTTAATAAGCGCGCTGCAAATTATAAAAAATATGAACTCAATACCAAATCCTGTGCCGCTGCTGGTGGACACGGCAGTACGGCAGCTGCAGCTCGTGGTCGTGCGGTAGGGTTCTCGCTTCCCACGCCCGGGGTCCCGGGTTCGATTCCCTGCGGGGTCAGGGATTTTCTCTGCCTCGTGATGGCTGGGTGTTGTGTGATGTCCTTAGGTTAGTTGGGTTTAAGTAGTTCTGAGTTCTAGGGGACTGATGACTATAGATGTTAAGTCCCATAGTGCTCAGAGCCATTTGGACCAAGTACGGCAGCTCGGCGACGACACCTCGCCCAACACACGTGCGCACCACAGCAGGCGGGCTCCTACATTGGCTTCAAAACTTCCTTTAGTTAATCCGTGTGCTGCGAGGCGCGACAACAATATCTTAGATTCCAGAGCTTGTGTATGCGCGCTGTAGCCAACCTTTACATCCTAAAGACAGTATTGCCAACTCTCAACGGTACACTCGTGAAATGGTCGTACGAGAAAAATCCCACTTCATCGCTACATCGGAGATGCTGTGTCCCATCGCTCGTTCGCCGACAATAACACCACGTTCAAACTCACTTAAATCCTGATAACCTGCCATTGTAGGAGCAGTAATCGGGCTAACAACTGGGCCAGACACTTGTTGTCTTATAGAGGCGTTGCCGACCGCAGCGTCGTATTCTGCCTGGTTACGTATCTCCGTGTTTGAATACGCTATACCAGTTTCTTTCGCGCTTTAGTGTATAACGTTAACAGTTTTTTTTTACCTGAGGAATGTGAATGCCTCCTAATTTATTTCTTCAGTCCCGTTAAATAGGGAAAAAATTTCTGCCGACATGCTTAAGGGGCTACCTTTTAATAGATATATAATTTATTCAATTCCGAAGACTACAACTATTTTTAAATTTTTTTGAAATGTGTTCTACATGGGCGTGACCCACTGTGGCGCTGTTAAACTGCTGTCAAATGGTGTTATTATTAACGTCCGTGGTCATCAGGTACATTTTAGTGATGTGAGATAAAGTATGTGTTGTGGCTAACCTGTGATGGTTCAATATATATCGCTGGTGTGATTGTCGATTGTTTCATGTTTATTTACTCTGTCGTTATCTCGAAAATATTCGTAATTAATTCTGTTTCTTGAGTCTGTTTTGTTGAAGTATAATAATGAGTAAAAGTAAAGTTATTAGAAATCCTCTGAAGGCTTTTAAGAAAAGGAGAAATGTTGGAAAGCCAAAGGTATGTGTTATTACTGTAAACAATAAAGACGATAACCAAGTGAATGAACCTAATCTCTCAAGTACACCTGCCCATAGCAGTCAAAGTGGGAAAGAAAATACTTCACAAAAGAAGCTTGGTTCAATGAGTGAAAACGATGAATGTTTTATGGGCGAATCGGATGTGAATGAAATATTTGATACGTCGGTTCTCAAAGGAATTTTTTCAAACTGTGTAAGATGTATTCATTGTAGTGAAGTTGGTCTGGAACTCTCCATAATAAAATACATAGGACTTGCTAGTGAAATACAACTGAAATGTGATAAGTGTTCATACATGACCACCTTTTGGAACAGTGTTGCAGTAACTGCAACTGAAGAAAATGGTAGCAAAATCTACGAACACAACAACGAGCGATGCTTGCTTTAGACAAGGAACGCCTTCGGGCTGCAGACAGGGCTGTAAAGAGTCTAGAAATACAAGCAAGAGTAAACAGGAGGAGGAACAAGAGGAAGATGGAGGAGGAGTTTGCAGAGGATGAAGATAATCCATCCTATGGACCTGGAATGCACTAAAAAGTGAATCCAATCTTTGTCGCTCGATTCCCAAAACTTTTATTTTCTCATACTAATTACATGTTTTCTAAGGATCTTCCAAACATATTTGTTTCAAACTTTCAGTAAATGTTACACAGTACCTTCTGCATAATTTAACAAAGCCTTTTTTCCAAAAAAAAACTGTATATTTTTGGATATATAAATAAAAAATTGCAAAAAACTGTTGTGAATTTTCATTACAATTGAAAAAAAAATCATCTTTAATAACTGAACTAAAATTTTGTAAAATCCCTGTGTTAAGTTATAGCCCATATTCCAATAAATAATCTGTAAAAAATTCAACTTCCTACCTCAAATACTTTGTGAGGAAAGATGTAATTTATAAGCGTTATTTTAACATTGCAAGTATAGGGCGTTCCGGAGCCCCTTAAATCAATGCAGCGTGAGAGTCCATAAAAACCCGTAAGTCACTGTTACGACAGCAGTGTACAATCACAATATCGAGAATCGCTCTGCTATACTTAATTTTTCTATCTTTTCTACAGAGGTATTCAATATCTCATCAAACGTGGCCAGGGACAAATTTAACGTTTATTTCGTGCGATAACGAAGCACGCGATAGCACCAGTGGGCAAAATAAAAAGTAACGCTAAAACCTGATGACATAGTTTTGTCTCTTACATTTTCCTCTTTAACAAATCTCGGGCGCTCGCTGCCCATTGCATCAGCTGGAAGTATCCCTTGAAGTCGGATCTCTGCTCACCGGCATAAATTCCCAAAGCCTTCCTATTGGACCAGTAAAAAAAAAATTATGTAAGTCATTTTCAATATATAGGGTCATTTTTACCACCGTGTACAAAGTCTAGGCACTGACCGATGACAGGATAAGGAACAAAAAATGTCTAATGAACTTATGTCCGGAAGTGCATGGTTTCCATGCTAGACACCATTTATTCAGTTATATTTTGTTATAGAGACTGCGATCTAATACGAGCTGTACCATGCAGCCACAGTTTCAGTATGTGTTGAAATTGGTTTGCACGTCCCTCAGCGCATGCGCGTACGCTCCGTTACATATTCTGTCCCACACGTTCACATCGGCCAGGCTGCATCCGCAACAGTGTCAAAGGTAGAATGCATACGCTACTGCATTGTCTCCACATCTGAAACTGGCTCTGCATACACGATACTTTTGAGATGGCCGCGTAACCAGAAATCGCACGGATTTAGATCTGGTGAACGAGCAGGCCATGCAACTGGACTCCCTCGTCCGATCCATCGACCAAGGAAGACAAGATTCAGATATGTCCGTATGTTAACGGTAAAGTGGGTTGAGAGCACCATCACACAGCAGCCACATAACCCTTCAAATCATCAATGGCACTTCTTCCAGAAGGGGAGGCAGTCATCTTCAACAAACGCCTATACAGGGTGAGTCACTAACTATTGCCACCATGAATAACTCTGAAAGTATGATAGTACCTTAAAAGTTTGTGGGACAAATGTTGCATGGGGCAACGGTGGCCATAATATGACGTTGATTTTTGTTGTTAGATGGGGTCGCTTCAGAGACATGAAGGTTAACTTTTTTTTCTTTTAAATGGGATGCTATAGTTTGGTACTTATTTTCTGATAGCGGCTATCGAGACGAATCTAATGATATGTAACAGTAAGGTCTTTGAAGGTCAACGGAGGTCACAAAGTTGGCATGAACGTCCATTTACAGAAGTTGTTCGAAGTGATGACCACTGGTATCAATGCAGTGCTGCAATCTACTTATCATGGATTGAGTGGTATTCCTTATCACTTCGGCACTTGCACATGCTCTGACAATTCTCTCTCGTATATCGTGCAAATAGTAAATATTCGCCGTATATGGCTTATCTCTCAAACGTGCCATTGACATATAAACACTATTCTACGCTTTCGTAATAATATACTAACAGGAGCGGTAAGTGTAGTATCGTCGAATCAAGCGAAGGTGAATGATGTATTCCTCCAAAGAACAAGTCGATATGCTTATCATTTACGGAGAATGCCACCGAAATTCAGTGAGAGCTAGAGACTTATGCGCTGAAAGATATCCTCAACATACTCACTCTACACGTCGAACATTTAAATATTTGTATGCTAAATTGAGAACAACTGGATCTTTAACGCATCGGAAACATATCCGGCAAAGGAAAGTTACTAACGAGTAAACAGAAATTGGTGCTCTTGCCACTGTGGTTCGAGATGCTTGTGTTAGTCAAATTGCAAGGGAATCTGGCATGAGCCAGAGTAGTGTTGTTCGTCTTCTGCATCACCATAAAAATCATCCTTACCATATCAGTTTCCACCAAGAATTAACTGGTACGGATTGTATGCGTCGCATTGAATTCTGCCGATGGGCTCAACTTCAGATTCAGAGGACACATTTATTAACTTGATTTTATTTACTTACAGTGCTACATTCACGAACCATGGATATGTTAATTTGCATATCATGCATTATTCGGCGTTTGAAAATCCATTGTGGCTGCGGCAAGTTGCCCACCAAAAACCGTGGTCAGAGAATGTATGGTGTGGGATCCTGGAGGACAGAATTATAGGCCCATATTTCATCGAACGAAACCTTAATGGTAGGAAGTACACGTCATTCCTGCAAGATACATTAGGTCTGTTATTGGAAGAAATACGTTTAGGAACAAGGAACAGAATGTGGTATCAACACCATGGGCGTCCGGCACATTTTTCACTGATGGCTAGAAATTAGTTGCAGAGACAATTCGAAACTCGTTGGATTGGACGCGGAGGAGATGTGTTGTGGCCGGCTCGTTCGCCAGACTTGACGCCTCTGGATTTTTTCTTGTGGGGATTCGTAAAAGACATTGTTTATAAAGACGTTCCAATTCCACCTGAAGATATGCGAGAGAGAATCGTCAGAGCAGGTGCTTCGGTCCAAGTGCCAATGTGATAAGGAACACAACTCAATCCATGATAAGAATATTGCCCCATGCATTGATAACAATGGTCATCATTTCGAACATCTTTTGCAAATGGACGTTCATGCCACCTTTGTGACTTTCGTTGACCATCAAAGACCTTACTGTTACACATCGTTGGATTGGTATCGACAGCTGCTATCAGAAAATAAGTACCAAACTATAGCAGACTATAGCATCATACCTCTGAAGCGACCCCACCTGGCAACAAAAAAACAACGTCATATTATGGCCCCCGTTGTCCCATGCAACATTTGTCCCACAAACGTTTCAGCTCCTATCATACTTTCGGAGTTATTATTTGTGGAAATAATTAGTGGCTCATCCTGTAGTTCCGGCCTGTTAGGTGACGTGGAAGGAAGACTGGTCCCAAAGTACGGTCGCCAGTTATCCTGCCACACACATTGCGGCTGCACCGATGCTGATGATTCCCTGTCACCATACCATGGGGGTTCTGCAAGCTATCCCACAGATGACTGTTATGAAAGTTTAACGTACCGCTCCGTGTAAAGGTGGCCTCATCTTTGAATAGGATGGGTGACACATATCCGAGAACAGTGATTGTCTGGTGAAGAAACCACTGATAAAACTGATCCCGATGTGGAAAGTTTGTCGACA
The DNA here is from genome assembly GCF_021461395.2 of Schistocerca americana. NCBI lineage: Eukaryota > Metazoa > Arthropoda > Insecta > Orthoptera > Acrididae > Schistocerca > Schistocerca americana. The sequence continues at coordinate 555,053,242 of NC_060124.1, read as the reverse complement.
GTAAGCCCTGCACGCACTGTAAGTGATAAGGGCAGTAATAGTTGTCATGGGGAATGTTCCACACGGTCGTCTGGATTAACTTGTACTGGCGGGCCAACTGCCTGGTACTGACACAGCGATTGCCTGCCACAGCATTAAATCACATTTTCCTCCAAATCTGGTGTCCGAACATTTGGGGTACGTCCTTCATGATTTCCTGCTTCCTGAGACGACCCTGTCTGAGGCAAACGTCGAAACACTGTTCCAAACATTGAATGCTGTGGCCGTTGTCGGCGAGGATAGGTCTCCTGATATAACCTTGCTGCCCTCCACCCGTTGCCATTTGTCTTCCCGTAAGTAAACACCATGTCGGCAAGCTCTCGATTCGAATACAGAACCATTGTGCACAACGCAGCATTTCATCCACTACTAAGTGAGTCAGCAAGAGAAGTGAATCGGACACAACATTACCAATTACTATGACAGGAGAGGGCTCTAGGGCATGACGTGTGAGGAACAGTAGCACTCTCCAGGAGGAAACCATGCATACTGCAGCCTAACTGTGGCAGCATGGTACAGCGAGTATTAGACCGCAGTCTCTGTAACACAGTACGACAATAAATGGTCTCTAGCATGGAAACCATGCATTTTCGGACATAATTTCATTATACTTCTTTTGTTCTGTATCCCTCCATCGTTCACTCACTAGAGTTTGTACACGGTGGAAAACATCCCACTGTGTTTTCTATCAGTTTACATGAGACAATTTAAAAATATTAAGGTCTAACAGAATGGTGAGGTGTTGAGAGAAACGTTATTTCCTTCGAACACGGAATCAAGACAAAAGTGTGCACCGAAAACGAACTTTTTCGAGATATCGCAAAACGGTTACGCACGCTGATAGAAAATTCAGTTTAGAATACCGGCATCAAAATCCAATCAAAATTGGATGTACGGATCTCAAGTTATGTTTCTCGTTAATGTGAGAAATACGGTTTCGAGTAAAACGTGTTTACAGTTTTGAGTTTCATTTTTTTGTAGTTAAGTGAAACATACCTCTAGTGAGCGATCCCTGGACCACACAGCAGTACTTTCCAGATCCAAAAGGAGATCCTCCTCCATCTTCTTCATGGCATTGGCAGTCCTCCGGGCCTCTTTGGCAGCTTCTCTGGTCCTCTGCTCTGCTCGCTAGTTACGCTTTTTGTCCGCTCTTGTACAGAAGTTGAAGCAGGCAGGTCCGTTCTCAAGTTCGAGCACATTCATAATTTCTATAATGCCTGTTAGGGCATCGTTGATACATACCGACTATTCTGTTCCCGTTGTAAATGGTTTTCGGAGATACTTTTTCACAAATAGCCTCGTAACTCAATAACAGTTTATGGCGAACTTTCGATGAACACTGCAAGAAAGCAGACGCTCCAGAGGACATTTAAAGCGAAAAAATCGGTTTTTTGAAATTTTCGAAGAAGACTACGCCCTAAGGTAAATGCCTAGATGGTTCCCCTGAAAAAGCGCTCGGTCGATTTCCTTCCCCATCCTTTCCTAACGCGAGCTTGTGCTCCGTCTCTAATGAGCTGAGATGTTAAACTACAATCTTCCTTTTTTTCCTAGCTAGACTGTCTTAAGGCCACTCCGAATGGTTTCTGATTCTACCGCACAGGATACATTTCTGTCAAACATCGGCCACCTGCGCCGATATTCGTCACGTTAATTTGATTGATCAGCATATGTTTGAAAGCTCATTTAAATAATTTTGTAAATACGAAACGTCACTATGCATAAGAATTCCAGTATGATCAGCTTTTTTTTAAATAAGTTATTACCACCTCAAGTTATGCATTTTACCGCCAATTTTGTAGGTCGTTTCTACGGTCTGTTGTAGCCAGTAGCATGTACTTATCTTTCCGTTAAGGTAAACAGTTACAAAAGCATAAACGTCATTTTTAAATACAAAATTAGCTTTTTGGGGAATTCGTTGATTAGTGTGTAGAACTCAGACCCCAGCTGCTGCAGGAGATACCTTTCTGCTGGTAATAGAGCATAAGTTTGTAAGTCGCTCCTGCGTTTGTGAAATACATGCATAGGTTTGTATTCTTTTTATGGCTTCAATGCTTCTCTGAAGCACTGGATTCAGAAATAGTCAAAATAACTTCAACGGGTTTTATAAAGTATGCAGTCTGGAAGTTCACTTGAGAGTAAAATTCAGCGAACCACGAACACTTTTATCGCGCATTTCTTTGGAAATACACACAAGCACCAGCTGTCACCTTGTGCAGAAAAAATCAATAGCAATCTTTTAGTGATTGTGTGCAAGTACTGATTAATAGTGTTTACAGTCGTGAAAAGTGTTGTTTCTGGAACTTTTAAATATACGCAGTGTCCATGTCATTGAACCTTTCTTATAACTGTTCCGTAATTGCGTCCAAATTTTACAGAAGATTCTCACAACGATTGTTTCCAAATTGACCGCAGTATCGTACCTAGAACGTTTAGTTAGTGGTTCGTCCATATGTTCCCCACGAATGAGACTTTCCCATATTTCTTTAAATCAGTCACGTTTGCTATTCGACATTTCTTGGAATTCATTATTTCTTGTTACACATTAGCCAGGGTCGTAACCTCTGGCCTGCAATATCAAATAAAGCATCCGTGAAAGGGAAAAAAAATTCCCGAAAAGTACGGTCAGTTCCACAAGAAAGTGTACGGCATTATCTGCATGAAATAAAGATCCTTATTATAAATATATTATGACGTTGTTGGTTTATTTTGTGTTGTTAGCGGTGCTGATAGCCAATAAAAGCGGGTTAAAAGCTGTGAGCTGTCTGGGGAAGTTAATCTTGCATTATTGAGCAACTGTTTCACCAGGTATCCAGTTTAGCTTACCAAATTCCCAACCAGACTAACATGAATTATAATCTTTTAATAGGCATACGATAACTGGTGATATATATTTATATATATAAAAGAGAATTTAAATAAAAAGAAATAAATCAGTTTATATTTGGAAATTTATTTTAACATTGATCATTAAAATTTCAGTATATTAAACGTGAGTCATAACTAAGCTGGCGCCTTATTTAAGACTGTGAAAATGTGGGTTTGTAATCTTACAGAACACATCAAATATGGAGCCAAGATTGGGAGACTGCATACAACACTGCATTCATAAAATACACACGAAGAACGTTGAAACATATGCAAGAGGAAATTAACCACAACCAACCGAATCAATTTTCACCCAAAGAAATTACGTTCGTAGCACAATCCTGTCCGTCATGTAATTACCACACACTGGTGTACTAAATTCATACTAACTCTCTGTGAAATCTTCCCAAAAAGAATAGCTGAGGGCTACTTTGATGATTACACCACATGCTTCACGTGGTCAACTTGGTTTACACAAAGCGTGTAACTCCACAATAATTTTGATAATTAAAATAAATTAGATCGAAAAGCAATTTACAAAAGAAAAACCTCGACCTGGTTACTATCGTCTTACTATTAACCTGATGGGTCAAACAATTATATAAGCACGTGGTAGTAGTCTCACAAAGTACACCCCACGTGGGTTGAACATAAAGAAAAGTTGCTATATTGAAAAATATTGTCAAGACGAGATGTTATAATCTCACGCACACTCGCATTTAAGATTGATGATCTTAGTTAGAGTTACTGATCAACACGTGGTTCCACTTTACTCACAAAGTAGTGACAAAGCGACTACTCGAAGATATTCTGAACTTCACACTCGAATTACACTGCGTTGCAATTTAAGATAACATTAGATATTTTAGAGCTAAACCTGAAATAAGGGTGATTAAACTTTCAGTTAGGCAAAACTTAAGAAATCCATTGTCCTACGGACTTAGCAGACACGCGCTCAGCCTTAGATCTTACCACTTCAGACGCTCGCCACGGACAGACTGACCTGGTCCCTTTCTGAGGGTGGCTCACAAATACAAACGGAAGTGGCCAGAGGGGCAGCTTCCTATACCAACATGACAAGAGACGGCAAGGACCATGCTAAGAATGGAAACCTCTCTGCTTTTAGAAAGCGTAGTTACCTGTTCCGACGTTGGTCCTACCGTTTTCTAGCAGACAGGCTTGTCTGCTACCCTCAAGCATGCAACTAGAAACACATTTGCTCATTCATCCTCTCACACAGAATGGAAGGGGGATGACAGTATCTTATCATATACAGTGTATAAAAGAAAGCGGATGTAGGTTCCGTTTGAGACTGTGTGACATGAATTACGTATAAACTGTGTTTTAAAGTGTAGTAGTGTTACAGATCGTTCTTGTTTATGTGTAAAAGTAACACGTTTCACTGCTCAGTCTCCTCCCAGATAGTCAGAAACACCACAGTAAATTAGAAGAGGAATTTATGCCGTAAATGACAACAGATTTAAGAAATTAACATGAAAGGAATCCAACAGAGACCTTTCAATATGTTTACGTGGAAATAGATCTTATTACTAATTGCACTATTACCTAATAGTTAATGCAATCGCTGCCATTATCGATTATAGCTTGGCACGTTTTTCGCATGCTTTTCACGAGATTTTCTGCATACCCTCTCGGTAACGACCTGCATATCCTCCTGACAGCTGCTTCAAAGTGTATACTGGCCTTCCTTTAACCTTCATCTTAATAAACGACCAAACAGTTGCGATAGGATTTGCATCCGGACACATTGCAGGCCAATCCATACTGGACAGGCCATTGTCTTGTTTCCACGCTGTACAGGGACGACAACAATGTTCCGGATCAGTATCCTCTTGAAGCACCCAGTTTGCCTAGTTCGAATCAAATAGCTTCTAAACACACCTCAGAAACCATTTTTGATAAGTGTTGCACTTTTTCAGCGTTTATATTGGCTGCAAATAAGTGCAAACCGCCAAAACCGCGTTTAGAGAAACATCCGCAAACATGCACTTTTACCGTGTGTTTGACAGTCACTTGAAGCAACCTTTCACGCTTCGTACACCAGGCTTTTGAAAGAGGAGACCAGGTCCAAAAAAAAAAAAAGATTTTTAAGGAACACTGCCTCGTGATGCTTCGGATACCCTGCATTCATTTTAAAATGCAACCGACAACGAAAACATTCAGCTCTCACGCTGTTTATCTGTACACTGTGCACTGATTACAGGTTCAAGACCGCCACCAGAGATCTCGCTCCGGACGTTACATTTAAAATTATGGCGTGTACTTTCTTGTGGGACTGACTTTATGTATTACGAAACAAACCGACATCTTCAATCGTGATTTCAAATCCACGAGCAACAGTAGAGGCTTCTTCGTTTCACTTATCTGGATCTACACTCCTGGAAATGGAAAAAAGAACACATTGATACCGGTGTGTCAGACCCACCATACTTGCTCCGGACACTGCGAGAGGGCTGTACAAGCAATGATCACACGCACGGCACAGTGGACACACCAGGAACCGCGGTGTTGGCCGTCGAATGGCGCTAGCTGCGCAGCATTTGTGCACCGCCGCCGTCAGTGTCAGCCAGTTTGCCGTGGCATACGAGGCTCCATCGCAGTCTTTAACACTGGTAGCATGCCGCGACAGCGTGGACGTGAACCGTATGTGCAGTTGACGGACTTTGAGCGAGGGCGTATAGTGGGCATGCGGGAGGCCGGGTGGACGTACCGCCGAATTGCTCAACACGTGGGGCGTGAGGTCTCCACAGTACATCGATGTTGTCGCCAGTGGTCGGCGGAAGGTGCACGTGCCCGTCGACCTGGGACCGGACCGCAGCGACGCACGGATGCACGTCAAGACCGTAGGATCCTACGCAGTGCCGTAGGGGACCGCACCGCCACTTCCCAGCAAATTACGGACACTGTTGCTCCTGGGGTATCGGCGAGGACCATTCGCAACCGTCTCCATGAAGCTGGGCTACGGTCCCGCACACCGTTAGGCCGTCTTCCGCTCACGCCCCAACATCGTGCAGCCCGCCTCCAGTGGTGTCGCGACAGGCGTGAATGGAGGGACGAATGGAGACGTGTCGTCTTCAGCGATGAGAGTCGCTTCTGCCTTGGTGCCAATGATGGTCGTATGCGTGTTTGGCGCCGTGCAGGTGAGCGCCACAATCAGGACTGCATACAACCGAGGCACACAGGGCCAACACCCGGCATCATGGTGTGGGGAGCGATCTCCTACACTGGCCGTACACCACTGGTGATCGTCGAGGGGACACTGAATAGTGCACGGTACATTCAAACAGTCATCGAACCCATCGTTCTACCATTCCTAGACCGGCAAGGGAACTTGCTGTTCCAACAGAACAATGCACGTCCGCATGTATCCCGTGCCACCCAACGTGCTCTAGAAGGTGTAAGTCAACTACCCTGGCCAGCAAGATCTCCGAATCTGTCCCCCATTGAGCATGTTTGGGACTGGATGAAGCGTCGTCTCACGCGGTCTGCACGTCCAGCACGAACGCTGGTCCAGCTGAGGCGCCAGGTGGAAATGGCATGGCAAGCCGTTCCACAGGACTACATCCAGCATCTCTACGATCGTCTCCATGGGAGAATAGCAGCCTGCATTGCTGCGAAAGGTGGATATACACTGTACTAGTGCCGACATTGTGCATGCGCTGTTGCCTGTGTCTATGTGCCTGTGGTTCTGTCAGTGTGATCATGTGATGTATCTGACCCCAGGAATGTGTCAATAAAGTATCCCCTTCCTGGGTCAATGAATTCACGGTGTTCTTATTTCAATTTCCAGGAGTATATTATCTCCCTGAAAAGTGAAACCAGTTGACTTGAGTATAAAGTTTTCACCAAACGAGACACAGAGTTCCATCGTGTGGTAGACGTCTTAGGCAGTCGTTCCCCTACTACCTCATCTAGAGCCCAGATTCTTTTGTTGACTTGGAAAAAAGGACATTGCCAAGAGAGGAAAAAATTCAGCATTTCTTTTTAATCTTTGATATGACTGGCACTGGCGCTGAATTCATTCGATGAGTGAAATGGTGAACAAGCATTGGGTTAGGAAACGGGTTTATCACTTTTGACTTCAGTCATTTCATATAACCAGATATAAGTTTAAATACCAATTAAGTTAATATTCTGTAAACCTACTTGCTCCGCGTCACTACATTATTCGGGTAGAGTGATCCATGGAGGGTCATTGTATGGTACGACAGCATTGACAGATAAATATTAATAATAAATCACCCTTTTTGTTAGAGCGCAAAGAAAATTTCACTTCCTAAAACCGAAACGCATGTCTGAATTCTCCGCCAAACTCATCTCTTACGAAGTAAGAACAAACTTACGTATTTTTAATAATCTTGTAACGTCTCTTCCGAGAATTAAAGGCGTTGACTGAATTTTCTCATTTTGAGAGTATTGAAGGGTGATCTGTTTTAACTGTAAATAACCATTCGGTCGCAGGTTCGAATTCTGCCTCGGGCATGCATGAGTGTGATGTTCAAAAAAATGTGTGTGAAATCCTATGGGACTTAACTGCTAACGTCATCAGTCCCTAAGCTTACACACTACTTAAGCTAAATTATCCTAAGGACAAACACACACACCCATGCCCGAGGGAGGACTCGAACCTCCGCCGGGACCAGCCGCACAGTACATGACTACAGCGCCTGAGACCGCTCGGCTAATCCCGCGCGGCTGTGTGTGATGTCCTTAGCTTAGTTAGGTTCAAAAAGGCTGTGAGCACTATCCGACTTACGATCTGAGGTCATCAGTCGCCTAGAACTTAGAACTAATTAAACCTAACTAACCTAAGGACATCACACACATCCATGCCCGAGGCAGGATTCGAACCTGCGACCGTAGCGGTCGCTCGGCTCCAGACTGTAGCGCCCAGAACCGCACGGCCACTCCGGCCGGCAGCTTAGTTAGGTTTAAGTAGTTCTAAGTTCTATGGGACTGATGACCTCAGATGTTAAGTCCATAGTGCTCAGAGCCATTTGAACCATTTTTGAAAAACCATTCAGTACCCAAGGTCGCTTAAAATATTTATTTAAGACAACCGGTTTCGACAGACTTCGCTGTCATTTTCAGGTCTTAGCGAAAAGTTAACATGTTTTGCAACACAAGATTTTATGACCTGAACAAGACAGCAAATTCTGCTTAAACCGGTTGTCTTAAATAAAGAAATATTTTATGCGATCTTGGCTGTTGAATGGTTTTTACAATTAAAGGCACTTATTATAAACTGAAATAAATCTAGAAATAACCTAGAATGTTTTCTGTCTGATCACTCTTGGTTCACAGGAGTTTTTAATACATTAATTCCGTTCTATCTGTTCCATATTCGATCAGTACGAAAACAAAGATACATTGTCATTTACTTTTTAAACTGTTTAACATATTTTACATCATAACTAGGTATCACTATCATGAGCGCTGGCATATGCGTGCCTTAAAATACTTTCGTTAACTAATGGAGCCTTCGCAGCAGATCGCAGAGAAACTTCCTGGCAGATTAAAACTGTGTGCCGGACCCTGACTCGAACTAGAGGCCTTTGGCTTTCGCTGGCAAGTGCTTTGAAACGTCCCCTTTCAACAATTATACATGACTGTGCTTAAACTGACACACAATATTTTGTTAGCGCAACGCAATCTGACTTTCAAAATTCCCTACAAAAGAATGGCCCTGACTAACATTAAACTATACCTTTCACAAATCACTTACCTCACAAAAATCTTCGCTGCTCAAGCTATTGCAATACAGCGAGCGCCACTACTGCCAGCTAAATAAAAGATTCAAACTATGGAAGGCACTAACTACTGATAGGGATAGTTAGCAAATGAAAGATATTAATAGAGAACAAACAATGTATTTACCTTGATATCATCATATATAAATATAGCAGTTCATGACAAATTTCAAAACTCCGCCATCTGTCTCCCCACATCCACCACTGCTGGCGGCTCACCTCCAACTGCGCAACACTACGCGCTGTTCACAGCCAGCTGCCTAACACTACAATGGCGAGTATTACAACAATGCAAAGCAGCCACAGACTGCACACAGCACAGCCAGTGATTTTCATACAGAGGTGGCGTTACCATAAAAAAACCTAAACAGCCTACTTACATAGAGAAAACATAAACAGCCTACTTACATAGAGAAAACATAAACAGCCTACTTACATAGCCCCCATGCTCCCCACAAAAAATTTTACAAATTGGTTTGGGCAGTGCCCAATACAGATTTGAAAAAATTTTTCATAATTACAATAACAAAGATATCAAATGCACACACTTATTGATACAACGTTGGACAAAAGCTAAAATTTTGTCACAGTCCATAAAGACAGTCCTGATCATTCATTACGGTAAAATATAGTGTTTTTCTCAAAGTCTGAGCAGTAGAAGAAAATGCACACGGAAGTAGTGGATTTCCATGCAGTCTTGAAGAACTAGTGTTGTCCTTCCAACGGAAAGACAGTGCTGACTCTCGACATGCAGACAAGTATTGGGTCACAACAGAGCAAACCCACAGCAGAGTCAGTCGAAATTTTGAAGAGTATTGGTAGGTAGGTCATCACAGAGCAGACCCACTGTAGTCCTGGTAGAGATTACGGTATTGGTGGGCCACCAGAGGTGCAGACCCACTGCAGTCCTTGTAGAAATAATGGCATGGTGGGTCATCATAGATGCAGACCCACTGTAGTCCTTGTAGAGATAATGGTACTGGTGGGTCATCAAAGATGCAGACCCACTGTAGTCCTTGTAGAGATAATGGTACTGGTGGGTCATCAAAGATGCAGACCCACTGTAGTCCTTGGAGAGATAGCCAGCAGCCATCTGTTGTGACTGTGCAGGTGCACAATCACTGTTGAAGAGTCTTGCGGATAATATAGCAAGTCCATAAACCACCACTTGTGCACTCACAAAGTTTTTGAAATTGTCCTTAGAACCAGCAATGCTGTTATCCAGTCCCTTGCTGAATCATTAACACACGTGCAAACACTATCAGTCCCTACTTCTCACATATTGTCCATATACTATGACCAACAGAAACGTGTGCAGTGAAATGTAATTAACAAGTTAATAATATCATGAACTGGTGACAATTACAATTTTATAACATAAGAATACAATAACAAAGGTACAAAATACATCATTAAAGAACATAACAATACAGATAACATTTGTAGTACAGGCTTTACAACAGAATAGAAATAAACATATACATCAGTGGAATTATGACATGAGTACATACATAAAAGATCACAATAACTTTTGAAACATCAACTTCACACATGAGCATTAAACAGAACAGAATTAATAATGTCTAACATCTTTACAAAGTAAATAACATATTATTAATGCCAATTATATTCGAGGATAAAAGTATTCCTCATCATAGTTCATGTAGCTGAGTATGAGAAAAATTCTACAACAAAAGTCTGATGAGGTAAACATATAAAAACAGGAAGAACATATATACACAAGGGTACCCAAACACATAGTGGGATAACACAAAAGGAAAGGACAGGGTTTGTTTCATTGCAGTATTTTGCAAACAAAACTTTCTTTGCTTCTTGGAGATCTCCCTTCATTCATCATTATTCCCAAAAGTCCTATCTAAGCCTGCCTTCTGTATTTTGTTCACATCCTCTGTCAAAAATAGTTTTTCTCCACTGTACAGTGTCCTTTTTATTTTGCCAGACCATTTTCTGATAGCTTCTCAATGCATTTCTTAAAAATTTATAATAGTTAGTTTCTTATATAGTCTCCTCTTAAGCTAACTTAAATCTACTGAGCTCAGATACTAAACTAAGGGATGAGGCAATGCAGCAGCACATAAATTAACACAAACAGCAATGCAAAAAAAATGGAAAATTGCAAAGCAAGCTGCAGCAAATCTAAATTAACAGATAAAATGCATAATTACAACTAATATGAGCCAATGTGCAGCAACATGAAAAATAAATGAGTAGTAAAATTGGCTTAGCAGAGTAACACAAAGTCAAATTCAGTAACACTACGCCTGGCAAACAGCAGTAACTTATACCTAAACATGACATAGCTCAAGCAGAAAAAATATTACAGTAAAAACAACAATGCAGATAAGGGAAATGTATATTCACATCTTAATATCTATGTAATTAAAGTGGTGCACCACAACAACTTATTGTAAAAGAAATATTACCATGTACTTGAAAAGAATATTATGTATGCAGTTACTGTTACTAGTTCCTTCTTATTGTTCTTTCCTTTCCAAGTGCTCCTTTTTTAAAGAATGTGGATCATAAAATAATTATTTAATAGATCTGTTGACAGAAAGTGTTCACATTAGCAAATGCATTTCATTTTATAAAAGCAATGCTGCAACACAGCTGGAAACCAGATATCAAATGAAATAAGCAATTACGCAAACCAAAGCATAAAAACATCATTCAATAGTCATGTGGCATTTCGTAAGTCAGTAGCTCTCAACTCTCATAGAAAGACACTTGTCATAATCAGGTGTGCAGATGTACGAATATTTTCCATCAATTCATAAGCATTGCAGTAATTAGTACAAAGTACGAGTAATCATATGTTTTCAGGTAATGAGCATGTAATATTTGCGATGCTTTCTACAAAGGAATGTCAATAGCAAGGTTAATGGAAGTAATGAGGGTGTCGCATTTGCAATATTTTCTCTTAAGGAATGTCAATGGTGAGGATAAAGGCCTGCCTTTTTTCTTTTTTTTTCTACCTGTGCTTCCGGAAAGGCACACCCTAATGGCTTGTTCTCCAGGTGTTTGACACAGCTGCGTGCCCACGACGCATTACGTGCAGGTGGTCACTTAACTTTCTTACGGAAATATTTCCGCTACAGTGACAGTTTCACATAAAAATATTTCACAGGTCAAAAATTAGCGTTGCAAATCTGTAGAAAGAAAATCCTATAAATATAAGTGTCCAAATAAAATATTCGTCAGCATTGTGATACAGTCACGCATTTACGCACATTTCATAACTCTTAAAGTACGATTCTTGGTTTCCAACAACCTTTTTCACAAATCAGAGTCCCTAACCACTACTCATTATTCCTTACCTTATTCGTCGACACTTCCTCAGTATTTCATCATAAGAAATACGTAGCATAATCAAACTCCTCATATACGGTATCAACATCTTATTGATCATAAACATATCTCAACAGCATAGTACACATCGTCGTCGTAATAATAACACCATAACACCTCAGTCAAATCTCAAAAACGTCGTAGCTTTCTGCAATAATTTCAAAACCTAAAAAAAATTCTCTGCTCATTTCAATAGTGTCATCTTCCTCAAACGTACTTTAAAATCATGCTCCCTTACCAAATACATCATTCAAAGCTCTCATAGTATCACAATGATTCTGAAAAAAAAATATGAACAGTTTACAAAGTACAGACAAAATACAGTTTCATAAGTGTGAAGTTATCCAACTGTGTAATTACGTAAACATCTGTCACTGATATAGTAAAATAAATGTTTGTCTCTCTCAGTTAAATGATCAGATAGCTGCGTAATTTTGTGTTAGAGAAATACGGTACCGATGTGTAAAGTTGTATAAGCAAATACCATATTAGCTAGGGTTCCTTGTGGTTGCCACACACATGGTACACAAAGTAGGCGTGTACCCCCTTGAGGATCAATGTAATTATACCCTCAGGTGTTACAGATTACAGCAATGGAATGAAATGTATCACGGAAAACTTTCTTTGTAATTCAAAAATCTTGAAAAATAAATGGCTTAAGTACAAAATCTCTCAAATGCGTGTCCTGTAGCGCTAAATGTGCGTCTTGCTGTAAGATAATTCTGTGGAAGTGTCGTACTTATCGTCCTCCGAAAGCCAAGTTCTGCAGAAGTCAATGTACTTACCTCATGATAAACAAAAGTGAAATGCTTTATGTATAGATATCTTAGTTATTACTCTTATTGCCGTGATGAAGAAAGTACTGTGCTGTAACGTATTGTTGTGCTACGGAAAAGACAATCTCATTGTTGCTGTACCACAAAAGTTACTACTAAAACATGTTTTACTTTGCAGAATAAAACAGAAAAACTGTGTAGAAATAAAACAGAAACACTACAAAAGCAACATTGTAAATTGTCACTCATTAGAAGCGTCGTGATAAAACCGTGTAGTTGTCACTTAAACTAACCACTGTGTCGTCTGGTATCTCACAGAAAGTACATTAAACCCAGAATGTATTTTCAAGTAAACCAAAATGTTGCATTAAAATCTCATTAGCAGTACCAGTAAATGTTCTAAGTATGTAAGCCTTATAGTCGTTCCATAATCGTGCAACTAACAAGCAAGAATGTACACACACAATAACACTGTGACGTCTGTTCACTATAACAATGCATTCGTCATTTCTGTTTCAATAAGTTCTCTTGGTTCTTGATTGGATATTTAACTTCAAACATTGTTGTATGTTAACAGATTCTAAGTCTGACAATGCATATTAGTAATGTGAAGCGAAAAATTTTATGGCAAAGACTAAGTTAAAAAGCAGATTATCTTTCAATAAATGGTTTTACATGTGAAACCTGGTGTAAACCTTTACTCTTCATAGTACTCAGAGTTTGAACTTGAATGCAATTGTCATGCGGTATACGTCGGCAAAGAATACTGGAATTTTTCTCAAGGTTAGCGTCTATGTTATTTTTCTCTGAGCCAGCCGGCGCACGTGGGTGCCTGCGGCGCGAGTCATTGTCTGTCTCTTTGTTGGCGCGCGTTGTTATTGGGATTAGGAGACCTAACTTTTACAAATTCGCCTTGCTGAGAGGGCCCAGCTCTGTTAGAATCCCACCAGTTCTGATGCAATTCAGGTCTGTCGTTACGATCACATCGTCTGTCGTCATGTCGGTAGTTCCTGTAGTTTCTTTCTTGTCGGTTAAGTTGTGGAGAATTTCTCCCTGAATCGTAACTGCGCGCTGGTCCGTTGCGTCTAAAGTTATTCTGTCTCCCTTGATAATACTTGTTTTGGTTCCCATATTGTCTGTTTCTCTGATTGTCTCTGTGATAGTCATTACTACGGAAATGCGATCTTTCTCTGTAACTATTATTACTCTGCCAGTGGTTGTCATATGGGTGGTGTCTGTTTTGGTCACGATTTGCATTGTAAGAATAGCCTTGTCGTGTCCAGTTATTGTTTCTGTCATCGCGGAATTGTGACGTATGTGACCTGTAGTGATTGTTTTCTTGTTTTCGCATCCCGCGACGGTCTGTGTCAATTTCCAGTTCTTGTAACAGTCCCTGAAATGCTTCAATGTCGTCTTTGGAACGTCCTGCTAAAATAATGTGTTGTAAATGTTCAGGCAATTTGAGTAAGCAAATGCGGATGAGTTCTGAGGGGCTGTATGGGTTTGAAAGATATTGATTCTTATGCAACATGTCTTCAAAATATTTGACAAGACTGGAAAATTCAGATTGTTCAAAGTGTTTCATCATCATGATGCTATGTTTTACTCGATCTTGTGTGGCTTGAGACCAATATGCTGAGAGGAAGGCGTGGTAAAATTCTCCTTCACTGTGGCAATCGTGAATGACCGATCGCATTCTTACAGCTGGTTCATTCTCTAAGTAGCCACACATAAATTCTAATCTGTGTTCTAACGACCAGTTGGGAGGAAAACAATGCGAGAATTGATGAAGCCATGCTTGTGGATGAATGTCGTTGCCAGAATTCTTAAATGTTTTGAATTTACGTGTAGTAATGAACAGCTTATAGTCAAAATCATCATGTCGGCGAGTCGCATATCGGTCACTGTTAGGTCGTGTCGGCCGTTCCATCTCAAAATTCGGTGCACATTCCCAATTTCTTTCATAACTTCCGAAATGCCCTGTGTTATTATTTTGTGGCTGTTCCGTATTTCTGTGTCCCTCTTCCCGTATTGGGGCGCGAGTATCCTCTGAAATACGTAATTCTTGTATTACCTGTGTCAGCTGATCTTGTACTTCTCGGATTTCTCTTTTGTACTGTGTATTGATTTGATTTTGATTCTGTTTGAATTTTCTAATTTGTTCATACTCTTCTGTGTCAGTGAAGGCTACAGGTCTTGTGTCATTCAGATCATCATCTACCTTTGTAGATAAGTTAGTGACCTTATCCGAAAGTTAGGCTACTTTCTCCGATAGGGAACACATTTCCTCAGCGTGTTTTTCTGAACCAAGTTTCAGAGTGTCCATTTGTGTTGAAATCGTATCTACTGTGTCCTTTAAGTTTTCTTGAGTTTTTGCAAGTTGCGTAACCGAATCGGTAGATGCAACTGAGTCAATTTTAGCTTGCAAGGTGTTGTGATTTTCATGAACAATGGTTTGCAGTTCTTTTATGGCTGCTTCGTGATTCTGTAATACATTTTCATGCCGCGAAAAAATGGGTTGAAAATGCTCACAAATTTGTGTTTTTATGTCATTACAGACTTTTTGACATTTCGATTCAATGTTATGTAACTCACTAGTTAAATCTTCACGTGTTTGTTCAAGTGTGGTGTCTAACTTTTGAAGATTTTGTCCCATTGCGTCTAACTGTTGCTGTGTTTGTCTCTGGTGTTGTTCCATTGTGTCTAATTTTTGAAGATTTTGTCCCACTGTGTCTAACTTTTGCTGTGTTTGTCTCTGATTTTGTTCCATTGTGTCTAATTTTTCAAGCTTTTGTCCCATTTGTTGCATTAATTGTAATAACAATGCACTGGTGTCTGAAACATGTTCCTCAGTGCTTTTCGGCAGTGAATTTGCACCGGCAACATTCACATTTTGACAAGCGGAAAATGTGTCTTGACTCATTTGAGAAAACGGTGAGAACCCAAAACCTGAGTCTGCAGTATTTGCAATATTGTGTTCTGTCATTCCCGATTCCCGAGGCGAGCTGTTGCCGACCAATCGATCGATAACGCTTCCCTGTTCACTACCTGTTTCACTGTCTACACCATTGTTTGCTGCCCGCTCCATTTCCCTATGCGCAATTACCAAATTACTACTTTGAACATTAGTTAATTCATTACCCAGTGGTGCTGGCAAGCTACGCTCGTCGTCACTATCATTTCTCAATTTACTTTGGAGCCTAGTGTTACGTTTTTTACACGCCATAATTGTCACAATATTTCACACGATAACACAGAAAAGCACAATTTGAAGTGCAAAAATAGGAGAACACATTAACATAGCACTGAAAATAATATCTAGTTAATTGCAAGCGTAGCTGCGAAATACTTGGTGCAAATCTATATGCATGCCACAACTGTTTTACTGTACAACAATGAAAGGCTACAACTACAAAGGGGATTCTCTCTACAATTACGCGCTAGCAATAAACTAAAGCTACACTAAATACACAAACTACAAGAAAAAATCAGAAGATTCCAGTGAGGTATCCTAGGCTAAGGGTCGACATATGTAACGTCCCCTTTCAACAATTATACATGACTGTGCTTAAACTGACACACAATATTTTGTTAGCGCAACGCAATCTGACTTTCAAAATTCCCTACAAAAGAATGGCCCTGACTAACATTAAACTATACCTTTCACAAATCACTTATCTCACAAAAATCTTCGCTGCTCAAGCTATTGCAATACAGCGAGCGCCACTACTGCCAGCTAAATAAAAGATTCAAACTATGGAAGGCACTAACTACTGATAGGGATAGTTAGCAAATGAAAGATATTAATAGAGAACAAACAATGTATTTACCTTGATATCATCATATATAAATATAGCAGTTCATGACAAATTTCAAAACTCCGCCATCTCTCTCCCCACATCCACCACTGCTGGCGGCTCACCTCCAACTGCGCAACACTACGCGCTGTTCACAGCCAGCTGCCTAACACTACAATGGCGAGTATTACAACAATGCAAAGCAGCCACAGACTGCACACAGCACAGCCAGTGATTTTCATACAGAGGTGGCGTTACCATAAAAAAACCTAAACAGCCTACTTACATAGAGAAAACATAAACAGCCTACTTACATAGAGAAAACGTAAACAGCCTACTTACATAGAGAAAACATAAACAGCCTACTTACATAGAGAAAACATAAACAGCCTACTTACAGCTTGGTAGAGCAATTGCCTGCGAAAGACAAAGGTCCCGATTTCGAGTCTCGGTCCGGCACACAGTTTGATCTGCCAGGATGTTTCACATCAGCCTACACTCCGCTGCGGGGTGAAAATTTCATTCTAGTTTGCATAGTGGTTGTCGCAATGAATTCATTTTGAGGAAACAGGTCGTCCACAAAGAGAGAAGTGAAAGGAAAGGTTTCTGGAAATTAAATTACTGGAGCCTATCGCCTTTTGTTTTGTTCTTCAGTTTTTTATTTTTCATTTCTTATTTTTTTATTTTTTATTATGTAATTCTGTGATGTTTACTATTAATTGCGTAAGTGATGATCAATGTTAGCTAAACGAAAGACAAATTAAACGTAAATCGAAATTTCAGTGCTAAAACTGTAATTGTATTATCTTCCAAGTTGATTGTTTAATAGATTTTACAAATATCATATGCCAATTTTGCCATATTACTACATGTGATTTTGTAGTAGAGAAACAGATACATTCTTACTGACTGCAGAGTGTGATACGAGACCTGAAGAAAGAGAATCTCTTTGATATAACATTAGCCATACTCTTTGGTTTATTTACGTTTTGTAAAGCGTGTGGAATGTGTTACGTGGAACTAAGTGCGTAAAGCGAAGTACAATAACGTCATTGTAAAACATTCATTGTGTTTTCCAGAACACTATGTACACAAACATCCAACCAACGGATACTAATCACTGTAAGTAAAGCAACAAAATGTATCTCATAATGTGAATAATTCTCGCTACATTCAATGCTTACGTGTTTAGTTTATACAGTTTGCCACAGCTACATGACTCCCACACTGATGCAGACAGTTAATGTATGTAACATGTGATGATGAATCGCTAGGCGGTTCGAAACTGTTAATGAAATAATGTACAAACAAAAATTGAAGAACAAAACAAGTGCGACTAGTTGCAGTAATTTCAAGAAATGTTTACTCTTCACAGTCGCAGCGTTCCTCATCCATAATGGATAAAAGTTTCAGTGAAAGGAAAGTAAGTGAACTGAAAAGGGATACACCGATTACACATTACTTTGGAATTCAAAAGAGTGTTCTGACGTGCTTTAGCAAGCGTCAAGACGCAATACGTGTTTGCTGTAATCGACATTGTCCTTACTCCACACGTGTTCTCCTCGCATGATTCAGACGGAGAGGATGCACAGTCTGGAGGAAAGTCTCTGGCGTGGAGGTCGCTACAACTTCCCAGGACGAGTGAGTCACGTTGCGAGGAATAGACTGCTCACACACGCCCTCCACTAAATCATGTGCCGAGCCTATAAAATCGACTGCCGACCGTGCAGCTGAAGGACAACGCTGGTGTTAAAGGTTGCTTGGACAAAGAACAGCAGTAATACTAAGCACAACTGGTCTTACCCTCGCAACCAGGAAATTGTAACAGGTCTTCGTCTTTTCCACTCAGTATCGAAGAGAATTTAAATGTCTATGCCCCACAGCAGTAGGCTAAACGTCGGATAGAAATTTGTTCCGAGAATGACAGCGTAAAATGGTAAATATTTGACCAAAGGAAGTATGGTATAACTTGAATCCGCTGAAGAGCAATATGACGACAAAGACAGTATTGGAGGCAGGAGAAAATGGTAGGTGTCATTTCAATTAACGTATGATCGGAGAGCGATATTTTATTGTAGGATTGTGCACGTAGGTTTATACGATTACAAATGGGTTCATCGAATTGCGTATCTCTCTGACAGTTCTTCATTTCTTTGTGTCGTCATCTCTGAATCGTTTGCGCTTATATGTTCTTCCTCCTTTCCTCCACCCCCACCCCTTCTCCTCGCCCCTTCCACCATCGTCACCACCACCGTTAGCTGAAGGACGTCCTGCATACATGGAGCAGCTTGGCTCAATCACAAGTCATGACAAAAGACGTAATGCAAGACACATATGCTCAAAGCATGTAGGAGCAACATGGATTCTAATAGCTGAAGACAGTAACGCATGAAGAACACTGGAGAGGCATTCGTCCAGCAATGGATACTACATGGTTCCCAATGCTGACCCGAGAATACGAGGCTGAGTAACCGTAAGGGTGGTTTGCATTGGCGACAACGCCACGTATTCCGACAACAGCAGCGTGCAAGTCGTATCATGAACGAAATAATAACAATGATGATAATGACAAACCTGAGGCTGTTCTTTTAACAACTTCTGCTCATCAATCCGTTAAGCAATGGCAGGCTGCAGACACAGAATTCAGACCAATCAATGTGACAGAAACATCCGGAACACTACCAAGAAAACAAATTACCTACAAAGGGACTGCAAGAGAAACAGGCGAACGACCTCAGCCAGGATACAGCCGATTTGCAAGCATCGGACAGCTGGTTCACCCACACAGGCCTTCATGCAGAAACTGAGGACTTTCTGACAGCTATACAAGATCAACTACTGGAAGTATATCCTGAAGGAGGACGGAATATTTGGTGGCTCCAGGATGCGAACGCTCCCTTTTCTAAAGAAATATTGGATCCCGAAGTCTGGAGCTCAAGTTGCTTTTTATAGTTTGTCTCGGCTGTGCCACTGCTATTGAGAACCTAAAATAAAAGTCACAGAGCGAGATGACGCAGTGGTCTGCGTACTGGACTTGCATGCGGGAGGACGACGTTTCATATCCCCGTCAGGACTTCCAGACTTAGGTTTTCCGTGATTTCCGCACAGCACTCCAGGCTAAGGCCGGGGAGGTGCCTCTGCAAGGGCACTGCCATTTTCATTTGAAACTTTCCGAGCTTGTGCTCCGAACCTAATGACCTTGCTGTCGACGGGAAGTTAAGCCACAATCTTCCTCCCTGTTTTCTTGTAAAGTAAAAACCGCCTCGAAACATTAATTTACCAGTGAAAAAAATCATGACTGGGGTCCTTAGAATATGCGTGTGACTTCCGTTAATGACCTATCGCTGCCCCGGGCTTCTTTAACTTCTAATGACTATTAAATTATAAAACAAGAGCTGACCATAGGTACCAGTCAAAACGCAGTAATTAATAAAAAAACTACACCCTGCACTCAGTTACTGGAAAGAGTATTAGAGTATTTTCAATTCAGCTCATTCTTCACAGGGAGGGACGGAACGCTGAGAACAAAAAGGAATTTCTAACAATGACATTACAAGAACAGCGCGTCGTAGAATTAACTTCCTAACATTCCACGACGTTTCAGGATTTCAGTCCGATGATGTGGAATTCTTACCATGATATTTCGGCTGATAACCATTCGACTATCTTCAGGCGAATGTTTTTGCACTGGAGATTGCTAGTTCACATCGCTAACTTTATACAAAAAATTGGCGCGAAGACGCATGCGTTAAGTCCGCCGTTACACGAGCGCCTTGCTTTAGTGTCTCTGCACAAGTCTACATCCATGAATAGTGCTGTTTTCGATCCAGTCTCAGACCAGCTATCTCATAGGTTCTCATAGGTACGTGTTTTATTTACGAAGCTCTGACGGGATATTAAATAAAATATACACTTCTGGCCATTAAAATTGCTACACCATGAAGATGACGTGCTACAGACGCGAAATTTAACCAACAGGAAGAAGATGCTGTGATATGCAAATGATTAGCTTTTCAGAGCATTCACACAAGGTTGGCGCCGGTGGCGACACCTACAACGTGCTGACATGAGGAAAGTTTACAACCGGTTTCTCATACACAAACAACAGTTAACCGGCGTTGCCTGGTGAAACGTTGTTGTGATGCCTCGTTTAAGAAGGAGAAATGCGTACCATCACGTTTCCAACTTTGATAAAGGTCGGATTGTAGCCTATCGCGATTGAGGTTTATTGTATCGCGACATTGCTGCTCGCGCTGGCCGAGATCCAATGACTGTTAGCAGAATATGGAGTCGGTGGGTTCCAGAGGGTAATACGGAACGCCGTGCTGGATCCCAACGGCCTCGTATCACTAGCAGTCGAGATGACAGGGATCTTATCCGCATGATTGTAACGGATCGTGCAGCCACGTCTCGATCCCTGAGTCAACAGATGGGGACGTTTGCAAGACAACAACCATCTGCACGAACAGTTCGACGACTTTTGCAGCAGCATGGACTATCAGGTCGGACACCATGGCTGCGGTTACCCTTGACGCTGCATCACAGACAGGAGCGCCTGCGATGGTGTACTCAACGACGAACCTGGATGCACGAATGGCAAAACGTCATTTTTTCGGACGAATCCAGGTTCTGTTTACAGCATCATGATGGTCGCATCCGTGTTTGGCGACTTCGCGATTAACGCACATTGGAAGCGTGTATTCGTCATCGCCATAGTGGCGTATCACGCGGCGTGATGGTATGAGGTGCCATTGGTTACACGTCACGGTCACCTCTTGTTCGCATTGACGGCACTTTGAACAGTGGACGTTACATTTCGGATGTTTACGACCCGTGGCTCTCGCCTTCATTCGATCCCTGCGAAACCCTACATTTCAGCAGGATAATGCACGACAGCATGTTGCAGGTCCTGTACGGGCCTTACTGGATACAGAAAATGTTCGCCTGCTGTCCTGGCCAGCACATTCTCCAGATTTCTCACCAATTGAAAACGTCTGGTCAATGGTGGCCGAGCAACTGGCTCGTCACAATACGCCAGTCACTATTCTTGATGAACTGTGTTATCCTGTTGAAGCTGCATAGGCACCTGTACCTGTACACGCCATCCAAGCTCTGTTTCACTCAATGCCCATGCATACTAAGGCGGTTATTACGGCCAGAGTGGTTGATGTGGGTACTGATTTCTCAGGATCTATGCACCCAAATTTCGTGAAAATGTAATCACATGTCAGTTCTAGTATAATATATTTGTCAATGAATACCGGTTTATCATCTGCATCTCTTCTTGGTGTAGCAATTTTAATGGCCAGTAGTGTAGCAACACCAACAGAACCTGGTTCCTTCTATCGAAGGCACGGAAGACATTGCGAGTGAAAAGCAGGGGTCGAGGTTCGCATGATCAGTGTTTTCTGAACCGACACTAATTTCCTTGGAGAAGATTGATTTATTCAACAAGGTGATTATAATTAAAGTTAAACTTTCAAACAGCTGTAGAAATAACACCATTGGTCAGAATGACGTCAAATTGCAACGGGATGTTATCGGGGAAGGGGAAAAACTTATGGCAGAAGAAAAATAAATAGTTACAAAATGTAGCAATAGATGACGCTGTAAGCATCATTATTTAATAGTGGTCGGCTACAAATGACAACTGAATCATACAACAATGCCTAAGGTGTACGTTTGACAGTCGCGCGGGATTAGCCGTGCGGTCTAAGGCGCTGCCGTCATGGACAGTGCGGCTCATCCCGGCGAAGGTTCGAGTCCTCCCTCAGGAATGGGTGTGTGTACTTGTCCTTAGGATAATTTAGGTTAAGTAGTGTGTAAGCTTAGGGACTGATGACCTTAGCAGTTAAGTACCATAAGATTTCACATACATTTGAACATTTTTTTTTTTTTACGTTTGACGTTGAAAGGTCTCTGTTGGATTCCTTTCATGTTAATTTCTTAAATCTGTTGTCATTTACGGCGTACATTCCACTTCTAAATTTACTGTGGTGTTTCTGACTATCTGGGAGGAGACTGAGCAGTGGAACGTGTTACTTTTACACATAAACAAGAACGATCTGTAACACTACTACACTTTAAAACACAGTTTATATGTAATTCATGTCACACAGTCTCATACGAAACCTACATCCGCTTTCTTTTATGTACTGTATATGATAAGATACTGTCATCCCCCTTCCCTTCTGTGTGAGAGGATGAATGAGCAAATGTATTTCTAGATGCTTGATGGTAGCAGACAAGCCTGTCTGCTAGAGAACAGTAGGACCAACGTCAGAACAGGTAGCTACGCTTTCTAAAAGCAGAGAGGTTTCTATCCTTAGTATGGTCCTGTCCGTCCCTTGTCATGTTGGTATAGGAAGCTGCCTCTCTGGTCACTTCCGTTTGTATCTGTTAAGCACGCTCGGTAGGAGCCCAGGTCAGTCTGTCCACGGCGAGCGTCTGAAGTGGTAAGATCTAAGGCTGAGCGCGTGTCTGCTAAGTCCGTAGGACAATGGATTTCTTAAGTTTTGCCTAACTGAAAGTTTAATCACCCTTATTTCAGGTTTAGCTCTAAAATATCTAATGTTATCTTAAATTGCAACGCAGTGTAATTCGAGTGTGAAGTTCAGAATATTTTCGAGTAGTCGCTTTGTCACTACTTTGTGAGTAAAGTGGAACCACGTGTTGATCAGTAACTCTAACTAAGAGTATCAATCTTAAATGCGAATGTGCGTGAGATTATAACGTCTCGTCTTGACAATATTTTTCAATAAAGCAAGTTTTCTTTATGTTCAACCCACGTGGGGTGTACTTTGTGAGACGACTACCACGTGCTTATACAGTTGTTTGACCCATCAGGTTAATAGTAAGACGATAGTAACCAGTTCGAGGTTTCTCTTTTGTAAATTGCGTTTCGATGTAATTTATTTTAATTATCAAAATTATTGTGGAGTTACACTCTTTGTGTAAACCAAGTTGACCACGTGAAGCATGTGGTGTAAGCATCAAAGCAGCCCTCAGCTGTTCTTTTTGGGAAGATTTCACAGAGAGTTAGTATGAATTTAGTATACCAGTGTGTGGTAATTTAATGACGGACAGGATTGCGCTACGAACGTAACTTCTTTGGGCGAAAATTGAATCGGTTGGTCGTGGTTAATTTCCTCTTGGATATGTTTCAACGTTCTTCGTGTGTTATTTTATGAATGCAGTGTTGTATGCAGTCTCCCAATCTTGGCTCCCTATTTGATGTGTTCCGTAAGATTACAAACTCACATTTTCACAATCCTAAATAAGGCACCTCTTTAGTTATGAATCAAGTTTGATATGCTGAAATTTTAATGGAACAATGATCAATGTTAAAATAAATGTCCAAATATAAGCTGATTTATTTCTTTTTATTTAAATTGTCTTTTTATATATATATCACCGGTTATCGTAAGAGGAGTAGTAAAAGATTATAATTAATGTTAGTCTGCTTAGGAATTTGGTGAGCTAGACTGGATACCTGGTGAAACAGTTGCGCAGTAATGCAAGGTTAACTTCCTCAGGTAGCTCACAGCTTTTAACCCACTTTTATGGTCTTGAATATCAGCACCGCTATCAGAACAAATTAAAGCATCAACGTTAAACAAACTCAGTCTGCATGGGTGTACAGATGTGATACTCGTTAGTTACGTAAGCCCATCCACCCCAGCAAGGTCATATCACATCGGATGGAAAAAAATCGGTTTTTAATTGTCCTGAGACCAAGAACCGAATAAAAAGCATGAATCAAAATCAAATCGGATTATTAATTTCCGTGTGACTGGCGCAAAAATTCTTCAATATTCTGTCCACCGTTTTCTGCAACAAGTTGACATCTAGAAACAGCATGTTTCAGAACTAATCGAAGTCTTTTCCAGGGTCACGTTCAGAATGTGTTGCGCAATGCGTGCCTTCAGTGCAGCTAAGTTTTCAGTCGGAACACTGAACACAACATCTTTCGGATAGCCCCACAGCCAGAAGACACACAGGTTAAGATCAGGTGATCGGTATGGCCCGGCTGTAGGGCAATGGCGGCTGATAATTCTAACATTTCCGAAATGGCGCTTCAACAGCTACTTAACTGGATTTGCAATGTGCGGAGGTGCCCCATATTGCATGAAAATGATCCTATCCACACATTCATGCTGTTGGAGAGCTGAAATGACATGGTTGCGCAAAAGACAATCACAGCGTTTACCAGTGACGGTACAGGTAACAGGGCCTAAAGCATCTCTCTCTTTGAAAAAATATCGCCCTATGATAAACGATGCAGTAAACCCCCACCACACAGAGACCTTTTCAGGATGAAGTGCTACTGGTTGATTTGCGTGTGAATTTTCTGTTGCCTGTATTCGACTATTCTATGTATTGACATATCCTGCCAGATGGAAGTGGGCTTCGGCTGTCCACAAAATCTTCCACGCCCAGTTATTGTCCACTTCCATGCGAACAAGAAGATCTAAAGCAAAGGTCTCTCTTGCTGGCAGGTCTACAGGAAGCAACTCGTGCGCATGGGTAATTTTGAATGGATAGCAAAGAAGGATGTTTCGTAGGATTTTACGCATCGTGCTCACGGGTATGTCCAATGTTCGGGCAATTCTCCAAGCGCTACACATTTGCACATCACCACTCGTCTCCTCCTGCACTGACCACTGCTTCCACTGACGTCGAAACAGGCCGGCCGGTGTGGCCGAGTGGTTCTAGGCGCTTCAGTCTGGAACCGCGCGACCGCTACGGTCGGAGGTTCGAATCCTGCCTCGGGCATGGATGTGTGTGATGTCCTTAGGTTAGTTAGGTTTAAGTAGTTCTAAGTTCTAGGGGACTGATGACCTCAGATGTTAAGTCCCATAGTGCTAAAAACCATTTGAAACATTTGACGTCGAATCAATTCGTTTCCTCCCTCTATCAGGTTGCATACGAAAGGAACGGGTCTTTTCGAATTTCCGAATCATTTTCTCCAGCCACACAGCAGTCATCGGACCAACGGCTTTTTTTCAAATCCTTCAGTGCCCGGAACTTCTACAGAGCATTGCAACAGTCACGGCGAACGTCGTAGACGCGAAAAGAGGAAAAGCCGTTTTTTTTCCTTTATTGAATTTCAAATCCCCCCGAAGGGGGCGGGCTGGCAGCAGCTTAGTGCGCTGCTCTACAGCCTACAGACTTTTTTAAAAATGGAAGAAGAAAAGAAACAAGAAAAACAGGTGATAAAACGGTGACTTAAAGTGTAAAAAGGCGGAAAATTGTGGAAAGTTAATACAGAAAGCAAAGGGGTTGACAATGTTAATAAAATACACAGGAATCAGACAAGCAGCATAGTAGACACACAATTAAAAAAACATGGCGACAGTCTGGTTTCTGTTCACAAGAGATAAAAAAAAATCACACACAGTAACAGTACAATGGCCGTTCGAAACACTTCTCAAAAGACACACTACACGGAACACACACTGTAAAACACTCACTGTAAGTCACTCCACGAAAATGTCGGCACAAAGATGACACTCCCTAGCCAAGGGCAGATGGGGGGGGGGGGGGACCTGGAGGAGGGGGAAAACAAGGAGGGAGGAGAGGAAAAAACGAAAAGGGGGGGAAACCAAAAGAGGGAGAGGACTCATAAGGGGGAGAGGGGCAGGGCAAACACGAGAGGGAATGGGAAAAGGCAGAGGAGGGAAATGCAAAAAGGACTCGGGGGAGAGAAGGGGGACAGGGGAGGTGGGGAAAAAAGAGGATGGAAGGGGGGAGAGGGAGCCTGGGAAAAGGACAGAGGAAAGGAGGGGGAGTGAGGATCAGGGTTGATAGCAGGGATAAATGGAGAGAGGGCATCATCCGGGAGGGGGATTTGATGGAAGACACCTTGAGAAAGGAGATGAAGGGTGTAGAGATGGTGGGTACGGGGGACACAACAATGAAGACGTGGCAGGGGGCGAGGATGGGAGAGGAGAGGAGCAACCAGAGGGTGAGGGGGATCAAGGTGGCAGGAGGTGTAGAGTATGTGGATATGTTTGAGGAAGAGGAGCAGATGAGGGAAAGGAATGAGGTCGTAGAGGATCCACGTGGGGGACAGGAGGCGTATATGGAAGGTGAGGCGGAGTGCATGACGCTCAAGGATCTGGAGGGACTTACAGAATTTGGGGGGGGGGGCATAACAGAGGATGGGATGGATTAAGGATTTGTAGGTGTGGAGGATGGTAGAGGGGTGCAACCCCCATGTCCAGCCGGAGAGGAGTTTGAGGAGTCAGAGGTGGTTGTGGGCTTTGGATTGGCTGGAGCAGAGATGAGGGATCCAGGTGAGGTGACGGTCAATGGTGAGGCCAAGGTAGGTGAGGGTGGGGGTGAGGTGGACAGGACGGGCGCAGACGGTAAGGGAGAGATCCAGGAGCCGGAAATAGTGAGTGGTATGACATACGATGATTGCCTGGGTCTTGGAAGGATTGATTTTCAGGAGCCACTGGTTACACCATGCAGCAAAAAGGTCAAGGTGATTCTGGAGAAGGTGTTGGGACCGTTGGAGGGTAGGAGCGAGGGCAAGGAATGCGGTGTCATCAGCATATTGCAAGAGGTGTACAGGAGGGGGAGGGGGTTGGGGCATATCTGCCGTGTACAGGAGGTAGAGGAGAGGGGGGAGGGGAGAGGACAGAGCCCTGGGGCACACCTGCAGAGGGGTAGACGGTGTGGAAATTGGCATTATGTATGGTAACATAGGAGGGGCGGCGGGAGAGGAAGGAGGCCATTAGATGGATGTAGTTGGCAGGAAGGGCGTAGGTTTGGAGTTTAAACAGGAGACCAGGATTCCAGACACGGTCGTAGGCCTTTTCGAGGTCGAGGGAGACAAAAATGGCTGAGTGATGGGAGTTAAGCTGGAGGGAGAGGAGATTAGTGAGGTGGAGGAGTTGGTCATCGGCAGAGAAGGAAGGTCGAAAGCCACATTGGGTGTTGGGGAGGAGGTGGTTTTGGAGGAGGTGGTGATGGATGCGCCGGGAAAGGATGGATTCCAAGAGCTTGCTGAATACTGATGTGAGACAGATAGGACGATAGGAAGAGGTATCAGATGGAGGCTTGTTGGGTTTGCAGAACATCAGGATACGGGAGGTTTTCCACAGGTCGGGATAGAAGCCAGTGGCAAGGATGACATTGTAGAGGGTGGCAAGGACTGAAAGGAAGGAGGGAGGGCAGTGTTTGAGGTGGCGGTAGGCAATGCAGTCGTGGCCGGGAGCAGTGTTGCGTTTAGTGCGGAGTGTGAGGCTGATGTCCTGTGTAGTGATGGGAGTGTTAAGTTCAGATGGTGGTGTGTGGCGAAAAGCCGTGTGCCCGGCGTGTTTATATCAGCTTCAGTGGGTCGTGCGCATGACAGGTGTTTTCATTTACGTATTCTGACACATACAGCGCCATCTATTGATCTATTTTCACACTGTTTTTTTTCCTTCTGCCATACGTTTTCCCCCTTTTCCGATAATATTCCGTTGCAATTAGACGTCATTCTGACCAGTGGTGTTATTTCTAAAGCGTTTTGAAAGTTTAACTTAATTATAATCACCCTGTATATAGGTCATAAACTCAGAACAGAGTGTTCTCCTATAAATAGATTTACGATGGCGAATCAGTTCTATTTACTTTCTTGTAGACCAGTGAGCCCCTACATTCCTTAAAGAACCGAAGTCCCATGTGTGAAACAGTTTCAAACGTCTAATTACTTTATAAATTGGTTATCGTGTTTTTCATCAACTCAGTGTTCATGATGTCATGTCTTTGAATTAGGTGTCGTACGACCATATAATTTTTCAGGTGCTTTCAGTGGTATATTTGCATACTCTCTGGCCGGCCGGAATGGCCCTGCAGTTCTAGGCGCTACAGTCTGGCGCCGCGTGACCGCTATCGTCGCAGGTTCGAATCCTGCCTCGGGCATGGATGTGTGTGATGTCCTTAGGTTAGTTAGGTTTAAGTAGTTCTAAGTTCTAGGGGACTGATGACCATAGCAGTTAAGTCCCATAGTGCTCAGAGCCATATTTGAACCATTTTTTTTTTTGCATACTCTCTGCAAAACGTGTTGCCAATGCATTAGTAGTACAGAAGTTATAAATAAAAACTTCAGGCCTGATCCTGAAGTTTTACTGCATGTACAGCGAAAATGTAGTAAGCTATAAGCTTTTCCTTTCATTATTATGCGGGGTGTCAGCGAGAAAAAGTTTCTAAAACATTGGGCCATATGTGTAAAGTTTCTTGGAAATCGCTAACTGCTCTCGTTCTCAAATAGTGGATAAATATATCGTGGGTTATGTCTCGTGGAATATACACAGTTCCCAATTCTAATATCCAAGTTATTCTTTTAGAACTTTAACATAATGTTATTTTGAAAGGGTACAGTACCGCCCGACATTGAAAGTAGGTACAACATTCTTCGTTATTCTTGTCAGAACAACATATTTTTTCTAATAATAACTCAATTTCAATTAATACAGCGAAGCTGGAG
Source organism: Schistocerca americana (assembly GCF_021461395.2). Taxonomy (NCBI): domain Eukaryota; kingdom Metazoa; phylum Arthropoda; class Insecta; order Orthoptera; family Acrididae; genus Schistocerca; species Schistocerca americana. The sequence goes on along the minus strand of NC_060124.1, from coordinate 555,024,147 downwards.
ACCAGTGTGGGAAAGAATGAAAATTTATTTATTTAATTGATCACATGTGCACTCCCACAAAATAAATCCCTACATCCAGTTTGGTGAGAGCTGTGAAATGAATGAATGTATGGTCGTCTGCTAACTGCAGATAGTGAATATGAATATATGATCATCTTTGAGACGGTACTTGGGTCACCTTTGGTGGGACCAAAGAGATGAAATTTACCTGAGCTTTGAGCGCCTGAAATGTGGCTGACCAATACGGTAGCAAGGTGCTCCCCCCACTTCGGCAGAGGTGCGAGAGGACCTGAAGAATGGCCATGTTTCAGCACTCTGCCGCTGGATCTAGTGTTGGTAAGACCTGTCTTAGGGGTGCTCCATAATAGACAAAAGAGTGGAGACATGGTATGCATGTGAAATACTTAAGAGTAGTTTAGAATAATAATTTCTGTATTTCAGGAACTTTGGTGGGGAGAATTAAATGTCAGGCAGGTAATATTAAGGGGATCGTAGTAATCTTCGGAAGTGACCAACGGCCACAATGAAACCACGTGTAGCAATAAGTTGAAATACTTCCGAGTGCTTAAGTTTAGCTGAATTACTTGCGTATGTACTATAAGTTGGAAATATTTAAGAAATGGCGTGTGCAGGACTTGAAATTAGAGACGAGTACTTCCACGTGGTGAGTACTGTGTGAGTCTCAATCTGTGTATGAGACAAAGGATAAAGAGAAGTACTCGTCCATGGTATCAGTTGAGGACTCGCGTGTGTGATGAATATGTTCTTAATATTACATTGCGTGTTATGCTTCCGTGTGACGCTTGATTCAAACTGTAATACTCTGAGAGAGAAGCAAGGTGAGTCAGCCGTCTATCCAGCAACGCCACTTGGCTTGCATTGCACAGTAAGACGTGCATATATCCTCCAGAGTTCATAGTAGGAAAGAAAAGTTACGAAGTGGGGCAGTGTCGTGTGAAACTGGGATGAATACGAATTGAAGTGGGAAAGCTGAAAGTGATAATGTTGTGACTATTCCTTGTGTTGTATTCCATGTTGCTGTGTGGTGTATGTCATGTAATTTAAGTATGTGTGGTTTGCATGGGAGAGTGGCAAGGTAGTTTCACAGGTAGTGGGTTATGCGTGTTCCTTTTGTACTGCTCGGTCTGGAGGAAAGTTTCGTGATGATGGTTGTGAGAGACGAAGTGTGAGATATAAAAAAAAAGATCCACCATCCTATCCAGAAAATGCACTGTAGCGTTAAATAATTACGAGACCATAAGATAGAGATTCACCAATGTAAAGCCATGCCCACTGGGCGGAATTTCTCATGTGTTATTGTTGTAGGTTATAGAATTTGTGTGTTTAGGTTATAGAATTTATCGGAATAAATAAGATAGTGAAAAGAAAAAGATTGGTGGCCTTTTCCTTCGAATTGTATGTTGTCATGATATCCAGAATTTATAATGTGTGCGCCATTCATATTCAGTGCGATGGCCACGTGTTGATCAAGGCAGTTAAATAAGAAAGAAAATGTGGTATTACCAGTGCGTAGTGAACAGTCAGAGTTCTGTAAATTACTAATAGTCAGAAGTGCGTTTCCGTTGCGTAATATTCAAACAGGAGAATAACTTGTAACTTAATTGTGAGTACTAGAGTTCATGTTACTCGATAAATGAGTCCACTCGCTTGGCAGACCACTCATCTTGCAGGCCTGACTGCTTGATGCCACAGTATGAGCAAGGCATGTGGGTGCCTCTCAATTTCTCTTAATGAGTAGATTCTGACAGCAGTTTACATTTTTAAATCCGGTCAATAATTATATGAAGTATTGAAAAACCAAAGTACTGCTGGCGTTAGAACAGTTACAAAGGCAACCTACAACTAGAATCAGGTGAGTGTGTGATCGTTTTAGCTATTTAGAGGCCGGCCGGAGTGGCCGAGTGGTTCTAGGCGCTACAGTCTGGAACCGCGCGACCGCTGCGGTCGCAGGTTCGAATCCTACCTCGAGCATGGATGTGTGTGATGTCCTTAGGTTAGTTAGGTTTAAGTAGTTCTAAGTTCTAGGGGACTGATGACCTCAGAAATTAAGTCTCATAGTGCTCAGAGCCTTTTGAACCATTTAGAGATAGGCAGGTGTGACCGGAATTTCTTTGTTCAAATGTGTGTGAAATCGTGCGGGACTTAACTGCTAAGGTCGTCAGTCCTTAAGCTTACAATCTCCGGTAAATTACAGTCGAGAGCACAGTAACTCTCTTATGTATAGAACATGGCAGCGACTCCATCGGTCCTTGGCGCCTCAATGAGTTTTAGTAGCTCAAGGTGCCTTTCGGCGCCGCTGGCTAGTATGATAGCAGTGGTACGGTTATTGGTCTTTCTCAAGAAATATTTGAAGGCAAAATTTAACATTTCTAGTTTTGCTTTGCTATTTCCCTCCTTCGGTCCTCGTGTCATCCTCAAGACAATCCATACAATAATGCAGCAGATTTGAGTAAAGATAAACATGCTTTTGCAGAACGAACATACCGCAGGCTGACAGGCCTACTCACTTCACCCTATTGCACAAGACCATATCTTCTATATGAATGAAGATAGAAACTTGGGGTATGTTTCCACATGGGTACAAAAACCAAAAGTTTACTTTGGCGCCACTGGTAAGTTGCCAGTTCTTATGCACTGAGGTGAAAAGAGTCAGCGAACAGCGATATGCACACATAAATATGGCGGTAGTATCGTGTGCAGAAGATATAAAAGTACAGTGCATAGGTGGAGTTGTCATTTGTACTCGGGTGATTCATGTGAAGATGTCCGACGTGATATGGCCGCGTGACGGGAACTAAGAACTTTGAACGCGGGATGGTAGTTGGAGCTATGACGCATGGGACATTCCATTTCGGAACTCCTTAGAGAATTCAATATACTGAGATCCAAAGTGTCAAGTGTGTGCCGAGAACACCAGATTTTAGGCGTTTCGTCTCACTGATGCGTCGTTCCTTTCGACTCATCGAAATCAAACACATGACCAGTCTGCAGTTGCCAAACACTTCTTTATTACAAACACATGCTGTTAATGAAACCAAGAGTAACACGATTATAGTAAAAGGCACCTGGCCTATAAAACCAGCAGCAGTACTCAGATTGTAACATTAATGCATTTGAATGTGACAGACCCGGACCTTTCAGAATTTACTCATGCAATTTTCACTAAATAAAACAATTGCCGTAAAACCCCATTAATAAAATGTAACTGACATAACTGAATGCGTCATGACGTACATATGAACCGCCTTTCACACAAGCCATATCAAATTCTAAAACTGCTTCCATGGACTGATTTTAAGCAATTGTAACAAATTAAAAGTATTGTCAGATTAATGCACTCGACTGAGCTCCTCTTTAGCATTGCTCACAGGTACGAGGTTCACATACATTTCATGGCCAGAACATAATAATAGGATATTAAACAGTCTTAACATGAAATTCTTCCAGTCCATATGTGGCATAACAGCAAACCAGTGCTTAACAGTATTGGTTAAAAAACAGTCTTGGTTGCAGTTTTAGATTTTTTTATTTTTCAACGACGCGTTTCGCCTTATTTAGGCATCTTCAGGTTATCTTTTCTAGATGGATGCGAGAGGCACCAACTGTTACTCGCTCCTGTGAACGGGAACGCATTATGCAGATCTTGGTGCCTCTCGCATCCATCTGGGAAAGATAAGCTGAAGATGCCTAAATAAGGCGAAACGCGTCGTTGAAAAATAAAAAAACCTAAAACTGCAACCAAGACTGTTTTTAACCAATACTCTTAACATGAACCGTTACAATTTTTACGTTGAAAATTAGTGATGGACGCGAGCAGACCGAAAGGTGCTACCAGATAGAGGAGATTCAAGGACGAGAAGGTAAAATGGAACTATACTCAACTTTGGGCTACAATTAAGCTTCCAGTAAACTACAGTTAAGCTTCCAGAGAACCACAAAGCGCCACCGGAAGGATGGAATTGCAGGACAATAACAACATAGCCACAGACACCGATCCAGGTCGTTAAATTTCCTTCTTCCACCGTGATACCCCGGTTGAGTTTGCTCGCGTCGACCACTGCCAATTATCTGAAACATAAACACATCAGCGGCAGACAACATTCTGGCGCATCGAATAGACAACCGTATCTGCCTAACTGGTTATAAATAAACCTTTAATTATACACGGCACCAATGAACCCAAGCCGGATTAACCTAGGTGAGCACTTGCCCAGTAACGGCTCTTAAAATTTGATTAGCCAATTCTCTAGAACAAAGAAATAAAAGAATAACATAGGAACAGAAAATAGGAAAATTATTTCGGTCCGCTCTTGAACGTCAGGCACGTCTTGGCGTGACCTCTAGCTACTCATTAAGCACGGCTTCATGTCTATTTGTTGTGCGTACCTAGCACTTCCTTAAATACCATCAACATATCAGGCACCGAGGCCAGTTACAGTGACAAATAACTGAAACTACGAAGATAGTTTTCAGTGCACTCGGGTATTCAATTAACGTGAACAGAACCCACCAAGAAACAATTCGACGACTCCAGTTCGTTTACTTTGAGTAACATGTAACAGACGCGAAGGAAATCTGTCCTCCAAATCTCCAGGAAATCGCAATCACCATCGGCAGCGGATCTGCATTCAAACGGCGAAACACGCCGCAACAGCTGCCCACGCTTCTTCGTCCTACGGACTCGGGCACTCGGCAGCGCCACACGTCCCTGTCGCTCACACAGCTGATACCCGAACGCAAGCCCCTGCAGAGTGCACGCGCCGCACTTAAATAGCCATAGCCAAAAGATGCGAAGAAAACAAGCAGGCATCGAAAATCGACTCACAACGATCGAGATGACAATCGATGGAGACTGGCGCCAGCAGCGCACCAGCTCACTCACCACGGACAACGCAGTGGCCGATGCTTTTCACTTAACGACCGAGGGCAGCGACGTTTGCGTAGAGATGAAGGTGTTTACCAGACAAGCAACACAGCGACAAGCATATCCTTTAGGACAGTGCGGCGAAATTTGACGTTAACGGTCTGTGGCAGCAGACGACCGACTCGTGTGTCTTTGATAACAGCACGACATCGCTGGAAGCACCTCTGCTGCGCTCGTGACGATATTGGGTGGACGCTAGACGACTGCAAAAACCGTAACCTGGACACACCTCAGTTGGTAAGAACTGACGGCAGATATCGAGTGTGGCGCAGACTCTCCGAAGTCATTGACCCAGATTGGCAACAAGTCACTGCGCAAGCTGGTGGTAGCTCCATAATGGCGTGGGCGGTGTTTACGTGTAATGGACTGGGTCCTCTGCTCCAACCGAACCGATCATTGACGGGAAATGGTTGTGTTCGCTTACTTGGAGACCATCTGCAGCTATTTATGGACTTCATGTTCCAAAATAACGGTGGAATTTTTATGGATGACAAAGTGTCAATGGGCCACAATTGTTTCCCATTGCCGGCCGGAGTGGCCGAGCGGTTCTAGGTACTACAGTCAGGAACTGCGCGACCGCTACGGTCGCAGGTTCGAATCCTGCCTCGGGCATGGATGTGTGTGATGTCCTTAGGTTAGTTAGGTTTAAGTATTTCTAAGTTCTAGGGGACTGACGACCTCAGAAGTTAAGTCCCATAGTGCTCAGAGCCATTTGAACCATTTGTTTCCGATTTGTTTTAAGTACATTCTATACAATTCGAGCGAATTGTGGAGGGCTATAGATGCACCATGGCTACATATTTCTGCAGGGGTCTTCCAACGACTTGAGACCATGCAACGCCGAGTCGATGCACTTCGCCGGGCAAAAGAATTCCGACCTGATATTAGGACACACCTCTTTACATTTTCACCTCACTGTTGTTGTGCAACTATCACGCTCGCAAGAATCACGTAACTGGACATTACATAATAAAACATAATCGAAAATCAGGTAACCAAGGAGAATGTGCTCTGGGATACCATCTTGCATTCCATACTTCAATCATCTTGGATTGCGTACCACTCAGGCTATACTAAGACCCGCCATCTTGCATGAGATAGGACAAGGATATGCTGAACAATAGCCATCTGTTGGATGAAACTGCAATACTCTGTAGCGGAAAATCAATTTTTAGACCATCCATTGCGTATCCACATGCACAAACACATACACGGAGAGAGATAAACATATGCGGTTAGTTTTGACACTTCTCTATGTAAAGCCAGATAACATTTATGTATGTTGGGACGCACCTTGTTAACACCTTTGCGGTAACGTGGGACAATTACACTGTAGCATGAGACAAAAAAAATGGTTCAAATGGCTCTGAGCACTATGGGACTCAACATCTGTGGTCATAAGTCCCCTAGAACGTAGAACTACTTAAACCTAACTAACCTAAGGACACCACACACATACATGCCCGAGGCAGGATTCGAACCTGCGACCTTAGCAGTCGCGCGGTTCCTGACTGAGCGCCTAGAACCGCTAGACCACCGCGGCCGGCTAGCATGAGACAGTTTGTTACAGTTTTGCTGTAATGTGATGTACACGGTGAAGTCTTACGTGGTCTCCACTATGTGGTGGTGTAAGTTAGCATTATCCATCTACTGCATTTAGTAATTCCCCAACACAATCAAACAGTATGAGTCCCATGTAGTTTAAATTGTTGCTGATCACTGCTTGTATTGTTCAATTTCCAATGATATTCCCAATTAAGATAAAATATTCGAAGTCCGAACTTCGTCGAAAATATTTGAGAGTAGCCTTCACAAAATCGTACTTCACCTGATCCTGAATGAGTTGAAATGTCAGACTTTTCGAGATGATTCAGGAAACACATGGCGCATGTGGAAGAACTAAATATTTATGGGACTGTCTGGAAATAGTCCAATAGTTTGACATGTTTAGCAGTACTTCATCTCATATATGCTGTGTTTATGTATTTTGTTGGTGATGTGCCTTCCGAAACTCAGATCGTAAGTTCTCACAGGTTGCACTCCACATGACAGCTTAGAACTGCTGGCAGAACACGCATACTGGTGGAGCAGTGCTACAGCAGATTCTTCCAAATTTCCAGACATGTCTAGCATCACATGTTTATAAATACCTGTAAATTGTAGGTACAGCTCTGATATCCAGTAGCGTCCCAGCTAAATACATATCACATCAATTTATTGGCAAAGACATCAATTTGAGTGCCTCTCAAAACACTGTAGCTTGATTTGAACCACATACCACAAACAATTATAGTGATGCTTGTAGAGGAAGTCTTTTGACAGCCAGTGTTGTGAGTGTTCGCAGATGAGCAATGAAAGGGCTGGACTTGAAGGAATTCTACAAGTCTGCTAGATTGTGAGATGCTGACATATGCTCAACTGTGGTTAAACTTTGAAATAATTCTGACAATTATCAAACTTATGTGATGCTAGACATGTCTGGAAATCTGGAAGAGCCTGCTGTAGCACTGCTCCACCAGTATGTGTGGTCTGCCAGCAATTCTAAGCTGTCATGTGGCGTGCAGCCTGTGACACTTACGATCTGAGTTTCGGAAGGCACATCACCAACAAAATACATAAACACAGCATATATGAGAAGAAGTATTGCTAAACATGTCATACTATTGGGTTATTTCCAGACAGTCCCACAAATATTTAGTTCTTCCACATGCGCCGTGTGTTTCCTGAATCCTCACGATAGATTTGCTTCCATGTACAGGTTCAACAGTATGAGAGCAGAATAGCAGTATCACCCCCCCCCCCCCCCAATTATGACCTTGAAAATCGCTTGCTTGCCAGTTGCATAGAGCTTCTGCCACGGTGCTGCATGGCACTTCGAGTTCCTTATATCGTACTATATACCATTTCAGTCAGCACTTCTTTGCTGGCTGGACCAAGTGATGCACTTCTCTGCAATGTGTTTAAAAATGGATGGAACTGCCTCCAGGACTGCGGATAGTACTGTGGGCTGCTGTGTTCATCCTCTAGATAACGTTGCACTTCTCCATAGATGATGTCAATGCTGTATCATGTTAATGTGCTTTGAGTAAGAGGGCTACCGTCAAATACTGTCACAAAAGTTGTTGTTTTATGTCATCTGTGTTTGGAATGTTTTTCATGATCGTGGTCTGACCTGTAAAATAGGAAAAACGCGTTTCATTCTAAAATGTAGGGATAGAAGGTGACAGATGGAAGGCTAAGAACAATGCAAGTTGTTAGTTGCTTAATGGTTTCCATCCACCCCACACATTAATTTTCTGGCGGTGAATTTGAGAAATATAAATGGTGGACGTTTTCTTTGGCTCCTGAGTGATTGAAAGTTTTCTCAGCGAATGATGAATGCGAATGCGCATCTGTGATTTTTTTTTAATTTCCCACTTGGACACTTAAAATAACACTTTGCTATAAGATATATGTATGTGCAATTGTACAACTGATACCATTTCGAACTTAGGACAACTGGACCAGTCGGGAAGTCATTCTGGATTTCAAATTTCCCGCTGTTTTAAACTTAGCATAATTGAGTTCTTCGTGACTAATCCTGAAAGACGATGAAAATAGTCTGCACGTGTGGTGATGGTGGTGCGGGTGGACAACTGTGCTTGTTCTTCCATCTTGACTTTTTAATTTGCTACAGTTTTTTAACTTAGTACATGTGCTCTCGTAGATTCTAAAAAAAATGGTTCAAATGGCTCTGAGCACTATGGGGCTTAACACCTGAGGTCATCAGTCCCCTAGAACTTAGAACTACTTAAACCTAACTAACCTAATGACATCACACACATCCATGCCCGAGGCAGGATTCGAACCTGCGACGGTAGCAGTCGCGTGGTTCCGGACTGAAGCGCCTAGAACCGCGCGGCCACCACGGCCGGCGTAGATTCTAAACTTTGATCTCAGTGCCTGAAGGAAACAGGTAGTTGGGGGTGGCTGAGGTATCTATGGTCGTGCAGGGGGAGGGACTGAGGTGGTGACGGTGGAGGCTGGTGACACACGATTGTCTGATCCACTGGCAGCTGGCGACGTGAGTCATGGCCAATGGAGCACACAATGGAAATGTTAACGTGACAGCTTTTTAAACATAGAGCTATGGGGTTTCGGGAACTTGTTTAAATAGTCAAGCTGTGTCAGTTAGCTGCACAGTTTTAAATGTACGAGGGTTATTCCAAAAGTAAGGTCCGGTTATAAAAAAAAATCAAAACTAAAATGTTTTTTGAAAACAATTGTTTTATTTACATTCCTTACATCTTTATCTATTTTTCTACATAACTTCCATACTTATTTAAACATTTGTCACATCGTTCAACAAGCTTTTGAATGCCCATGTTATAGAAATCGGCCGCCTGTGACGATAACCAGTCCTTAACTGCTTCTTTCACTTCATCATCTGTGTCGAAGCGCTTGCCGCCGAGAAACTCCTTTAAGTAACGGAACAGGTGGAAATCACTTGGCGCCAGGTCCGGACTGTAAGGAGGATGGTCCATCTGTTCCCATCCAAATTTCTTGATCAGAGCTTGCGTTTCATTTGCAGTGTGGGGTCTGGCATTGTCATGCAACAACAAGATTCCAGACGACAAAAGACCACGTCGCTTATTCTGGATTGCACGTCGAAGTTTAGTCAGGGTAGCGCAGTAGGCGGCTTTATTAATCGTTGTTCCTCTCTCCATAAAGTCGACTAACAATACTCCACGTCTATCCCAGAACACAGTCGCCATAACCTTACGTGTTGAGATTGTCTGCTTTGCCTTGACCTTGACTGGCGATGACGTGTGACGCCATTGCATTGACTGACGTTTAGACTCTGGAGTGATGTGAGAAACCCATGTCTCATCCCCTGTGACAACATTGTCTAAAAGACTGTCACCTTCCTTATGATATCGCTCCAAAAAATCAAGAGCAAAAGCCATTCTTTTCATTCGTTGGGGCTCAGTAAGCAGCCTGGGAACCCAACGGGCACACAATTTGTGAAACTTCAAATGTTCAGACACAATTCTGTACAAAGTTGTTCTACTCACATTCGGAAAATGCATGTCTACGTCTGTAATAGTGAATCGGCGATCTTCACGAATTTTTTTGTCAACCGCATTGACCAAATCGTCTGAAATCACTGATGGTCGGCCACACCGTGGTTCATCGTGCACATTATCCCGTCCTTCATTAAAAGCTCGCACCCACTTGCGCACTTTACTGTCGCTCATTATGTTAGGACCGTACACTTCAGTAATCTGCCGATGGATTTCCGCCGCTGAATTGTTTCTTGCAGACAAAAACCGTATCACTGCCCTTACTTCACAATCGGCGGGCTGCTCAATTGTCTTAAACATTGTAAAGTGACACTGTGAACTACACTCAGCAACAGTAACAAAGCGAATGGCGGCGTTTGACGCGCAAGGCTTGCCGGGATTCGGCGCGCATGCGTGTTTTGTCATTGGCGCCAAATTTCAATAGTTACGGCGAATCGGACCTTACTTTTGGAATAACCCTCGTAGGACGAGTTGATTTTCTAATTTTTAGAACATATGGAATCTGACAACCACTCAGCTTGCTCCGATATCCCCCGCCCGCCATCTTGGATTGTGATGTCGTAGGGCAGAGGTAAACCCATGGGACTGAGGGCCTATGTCTGGCATCTTGGTTTTCATACACACACTGCAGCGCCAAAGAAACTGGTATAGGCATACTCATTCAAATACATGGATATGTAAACAGGCAGAATACGGTGCTGCTGTTGGTAACGCTTATATAAAACAAAAAGTCTCTGGAGCAGTTGTTAGATCGGTTACTACTGTTACAATGGCACGTTACCAAGATTTATGTGAGTTTGAGCGTGGTGCTATAGTAGGTTCACGAGCGACGGGGCACAGTATCTCCGAGGTAGCGATAAACTGGGAATTTTCCCGTGCGACCATTTCACGAGTGTACCGTGAATATCGGGAATCCGGTGAAACATCAGATCTCCGACATCGGTGCAGCCGGAAAAAGATCCTGTGAGAATGGGACCAATGACGACTGAAGAGAATCGTTCAACGTGACAGAAGTGCAACCCTTCCTCAAATTGCTGCAGATTTCAATGCTGGGCTATCAACAAGTGTCAGCGTGCGAACCATTCAACGAAACATCATCGATATGGGCTTTCGGAGCCGAAGTCCCACTCGTGTACCCTTGATGACTGCACGACACAAAGCTTTACGCCTCGCATGGGCCAATCAACACCGACAATGGGCTGTTGGTGACTCGAAACATGTTGCCTGATCAGACAAGTCTTGTTTCAAATTGTATCGAGCGGATGGACGTGTACGGGTTTGGAGACAACTTCAGGAATCCATGGATCCTGCATGTCAGCAGGGGACTGTTCAAGTTGATGGAGGCTCTATAATGGCGTTGGCCACGCGCGGTTGGAGTGATATGTAACCCTGACACATCTAGATACGACTCTGACAGGTGACACGTACTTAAGCATTCTGTCTGATCACCTGCATCCATTTATGTCCATTGTGCATTCCAACGGACTTGAGCAATTCCAACAGGACAATGCGACACCCCACCCGTCCGGAATTGTTACACTGTGGCTCCAGGAAAACTCTTCTCAAATTAAACATTTCCGCTGGCCACCCAACTCCCCAGACATGAACATTTTTCAGTATATCTGGGACGCTTTGCAACATGCTGTTCAGAAGAGATCTCCACCCCTTCGTACTCTTACGTACCTGTGGAGAGCCCTGCAGGATTCATGGTGTCAGTTCCCTCCAGCACTACTTCAGACATTAGTCGAGTCCATGCCACGTCGTGTCGCGGCACTTCTGCGTGCTCGCGGGGGTCCTACACGATGTTAGGCAGGTGTACCAGTTTCTTTGGCTATTCAGGGTAGAACACCTTGCACTTTCGGTTAATTGTTATGGCCTACTTTGGATATACGGGTATTTTCAAAATCAGCTTTTATGTTATAAATGGTCCCACTGCTGCTATAACACATGTAATACAATTATCTCCTTCAAATGAGTATACAAAACCGTTTGCTTGACAGTTTTCATTTGTGTTTTATAAACTCTAAATGTATGTATGATGGGGTCTGACCCAGTGTTTGTGCAAAAGTGTATAACCAGAGTGCGATGTATTTTTTTTTGGGACAAAGCTTTTTTACTTTAAAAAGAACGCTGTTTCCTTATACCCAAGTTCTGTTTGTATCATATGAAGAATTTTTTCTATAAATAATAGGTGTGGTAGTGGAGGTTTCTACTTGGCTAGCGTATTTCGTACACTTGTGTCCCTAGCCAACATATCACTAATTCTTTGCAATTTGTAACAGTAGTTCTTACTCATGTGTGCTTTAAACGATCTCTGTATCCACAATGTGCTTTTATATCATTTTGCTTTTCATAATTACGATGATTTCTTGTAATTAAGCCTCAGAAATAGTTATAATGTGTTAACATGTCCCAACGGCACGAATGAGATGTGTGAATCATCATGTCGTTAAATACGACAAAAAAATTGTTATTCTGCACCATAAATTTTTTTTTGTAAAGCATAATGTGTTTCTTGGCATTCTGATCTTTTAAATCGTGAGATATATTGTACAATCACCACTATTCATGTATCTGACTTCTTGGTTTCAATGTAATATTTTACGTAAATTAAGAACTTTGTACCTCTGACTTTCCACGCAAGATGGCGGTTACTGGGCTATAACAAATTCTGTTATATTTGATGTCATCTGTATATTTTTCTTTTTACTAGTCCTGTAATCTGACACCTTATAATTTTACCTGTTGACTTTCATTCTTGCACGTTTTTTAAGTTGTTTTGAAAATAACACGCCAGTGTATGTTGGCAAGATGTGCATTTCCCCCTTCCTTTTTGCTATGCGTTTTTAATGTACAATTTTAAATTTGAAATATTCAATTAATAATTTGCAAGTGCAAATTTGGTATTTTGTGGTAATATCCTGCCAAGTAAAGTAATGTTAAGCCTTCACGTGACACATGTCACATAGAGGGCTTTCCAAGCCCCTGTCACACCGAGGTCTGCTGTATAGGTGGATGTAAACAGCGGCTTCAGATATTGTGATCGTTTCGTAGCTTCTGTTACTGCTAATAACCAGACACCAGTGCCTACGAACTTTAATTTCTACGCTGAAGATATGTTTCTACCAGCAGTTGGTTTATACTCAGGTGTATTTGTGGTCTTTTGTTTCTTGTCCACTGATCGCTGTGTAAAACATTTTAACTTCCAGCACTGAAGATGATCATTATGTGATCGAAAATCGAATTTGCTGTTAATAAATCATCAAAATTACGGCCAACGCTGACCTTCCTTCTAATTTTATTCATTCAATGGTCGTTGTGCACGAAGCACTCTATGGGGTAGCCAGTCAATAGAACAACTGGGTTACGCCCATCATCTTGGACATTTTAATTTCCTATCATTTTACATTTAACACAATTGGGTTATTTTTATTTTCTCGCCATTTTTTAAACTTCGTGTCATTTTTTAATAGGGGCTGTGAAGTCGAAGGGTGGCGTGAAGGGAGGGCTGGGAATAATTCAGACTGCAGCCATACTGGTACAGCTACCCTACTGTCTTTGCAGTCTTCAGTCATAGCATTGGTCTCATGCTGCTGTCCATGCCATTCTGTTCTATGCAAGCCACTTCATCTCTACGTAACTAATGTAACACATCAGTTGCAGTGTACTCTACAATTTGTTCCCCACCACACCTCCCTCTGGTAACAAACTGACCACTCTTCATGACTCAGTGCGTGTTTTATCAACCGAACCGCTCGTTCCTCCTATTCTGGTCAGTACAACCTCTTTAGCTATACGATCTTTTCCTCCAGTCTTCAGTACTTTCTGTAGCACCACATTTTCCTCGTCTAAACTGTCTATCGCCAACATTTTACTCAAAGACTGCAGTCCATACAGATCATCTCATAACACACATCCTAACAGTTACACCGATATTCGATGATATTTGATGTGGACATATTTCTCTTCTTTCAGGGCAATATCCTTGCTATTGCCAGTCTGAATTATTTATCCTCTCTACTGCGGCCATCGTCAGTTGTAACGTCCCCTTTGGAAAATTATGAATGACTGTGCTATTAAACCTCTTACGTTATTTGATTTTCAAACAGCTGAGCAAAACTGAACGTACTCAGACATTTCTCTCTTTTCTTACTCTGATCATCACTAAATTGACACACAATATTTTTTTAGCGCAACGCAATCTGACTTTCAATAATCCCTACAAAAGAATGGCCCTGACTAACAATAACCTATACCTTTCATGAATCACTTACCTCACAAAAATCTTCGTTACTCGAACTACTGCAATAGAGCGAGCACCAATACTGCCAGCTAAATGAAAGATTCTAACTACAGAAGGCACTAACTACTGATAGCCATAGTCAGCAAATGAAAGATTTTGATAGAGAAAAAACAATGTATTTACCTTAACAATGTTCAAAAGTCATTATATATATATCAGTTCATGACATCCGGTCTTACAAATTTCCTTTTTTTGGCGGACACACGTCCAGATCATCCGCTCTCAAAACTCCGCCATCTCAGTCCCCACATCCACCACTGCTGGCGGCTCACCTCCAACTGCACTACGCTACGCACTGTTCACATCCAACTGCCCAACACTACAATAGCGATTATTCCAACAGTGCCAACCAACCACAGATTGCACACAGAGCAGTCCGCGATTTTCATACAGAGCGCTACGTGGCGTTCCCAACATAAAAACCTAAACAGCCTACTTACACAGTTACTTTGCTGGCCAAACAGCAAAACTCAGTGACCTTTTTACTGTCTCATTTCCTAATCTATCGCCATTACCTGGTTTAAATGGTTCAAATGGCTCTGAGCACTATGGGACTTAACATCTGAGGTCATCAGTCCCCTAGAACTTAGAACTACTTAAACCCAACGAACCTAAGGACATCAAACACATCCGTGCCCGAGGCAGGATTTGAACCTGCGGCCGTAGCGGTCACGCAGTTCCAGACTGTAGCGCCTGGTTTCATCCGACTATCTTCAGTTACTTTTGCTGATGTTTATGTTACAACATTTTTTTCAAGACATAATCTCTTCCATTAAATTGATCTTGCAGGTTATTTGCTTCCTCTGACAGAATTACGATACCTTCAGCAAAAGATGTAATCCAGTGAAATCGGACGAATCTTTTTGAGACTTCCTACTTTTAACTTTTAACTTTTAGATATGATTTGTATTTTATCCTTCAAACCATTCTCGAGCAAAAATTTCACGTCACTAAATCCATAGCATCAATTGTTCACGACGTAACTGGACTGCAACAATAACCTATACCTTTCATGAATCCCTTACCTCACAAAAATCTTCGTTACTCGAACTACTGCAATACAGCGAGCACCAATACTGCCAGCTAAATGAAAGATTCTAACTACAGAAGGCACTAACTACTGATAGCCGTAGTCAGCAAATGAAAGATTTTGATAGAGAAAAAACAATGTTTTTACCAATGTAAAGACCGAAAGCAGCAACAAGTAACTACCTTTTGCACAGTTGAATCTTAATCGGTGCACACAGTGCACACAGTAGATTCAGTACCTTTGGAGGCTACCACAAAATAAAACACAAAAAGATGTTAAAAAAAATTATCATCGCATTAATATTCAATGTACACACAATGGTATCACCGATCGTAAAGGCTCTGAAACACCGTAGCAAAATCTTCAACTGGACTGCCGTTAAGAATCGCCTCACACTGCGTTGAATCGATTCTGCATCCTCATATAACAGAGGAGCTGTTACGCCCACCTGCGCGGTTGCGCGTACACGCTGCCTCCGTCCCAGCAGCGTGACTCATTCAGCCGCGACAGCGGATTTACATGTAAAACTGGCGTGGCGTGTTGTCACGGCCGGCGTCTAGCCGGTTCCGGCCTGCCCACTACGAGGGGCGGCCACAGCACACCTCTGAGTCATACTGTACGGGTCGTCTGACAGGGCGGTTTGGCAGGCGACTTCCCGCGTTTCCAACGAGACGCGAATACGAGAAAGGAGACTCTTACGATAGTTAAGGGGACCACACCCTGCCCATCTAACACATGTTAATTTAGGCATGTATTTGACCCATTTCTGAAAAAAACTATTTGATGCAGGAGCTTAATATTTTTACTGTATGTTACATAATGCTAATAGAGTCAACTGTACTAAAATATACTTTATCCATTTTATAGTTTCTAAGAAATACTTTTTAAATTTATTAACAAAAAATATTAAGTTTTTCTGCAGAAAATATTTCTTTTTGTGAACTTCCTAATGGGGGAATATTAATGAATGTAGTACCAGAGGTGGCTTTTTATGTTATGCAGAGTTTCTGAAAATTTCATTCATTTGTCTATGATAGTTTCTGATGTATGGGGCATATGTACTGAAAATTTTAGTTTGCGGGAAATTGACTTTAAAGAAAAAACTTTTGAAATTTGTTACTTACAGTTAATTAAAACTGTCCTGCTGCATATGATGGCCCTTCTTTGGCCTCTAGCAGGTCTTCCAGCTTCTTTTTCATCTTCCTGGATGTTTGTCTTGCTTTCTTGACCATATTAATGCAGACCTGCATCGGCTATCCTCATTTTCTCGCAATGTTGCAGCCCAGTGATCATATCTTCACCAGGATTAATTCCCAGCTTTTTCAGTACCCAACACTTTCCAATATTACCACAATTGAATGTAATAACAGCATCATGAACTCCTAGTTTCATTGTATGCATGCCTATAAATACAGCTTTAGGAAGGCGGTTCCAAATTATGCTGTTGAAACATTCATTTGGGTTCTGTGCCTGCCCATGCAGACATTTCCTTAGAAGATCAGGATGAGCCAAGTCTCTGAAAGTAGGTTTAATTGCTGCAATAACAGCAGCAGGAAGAGGATGCTGGTGAGAATAAGATTCTACAGTTGCATGAATCCTATTGTATTTGCACCACGAATTTTCTCCTGATGGACACAATCCTTGATATGGCTTATCATCAGTAGAGGACTTATGGAAGAATATGTCCCAAACATCACTCTTCATTGCCTCCAGGTTTTCTTAATTTCTCCGTAATGTACCTACAAGTTTTCTATTTCAGTTTTAGTTAACCGACCCTGCCCGGTCAACAATTTTCCATCTTCTAATTTTTTTCCTCTCATATCAACAGTTAGCTTTCTCAGCCTCGTTCCCAAACGTTTTTCAACATGGCCTACAAATTCTATTTTGCTAATAATGGCATCTCCATATGGCTTAGAGTTGACATTAGGTTGATTGACAGTGGGTGACAGAAAAGTGGGCGTTGAACCATTTTTGAAGTTACCATCGCTTTTTAGGATTCTGTATCTGAATTGCTGAAAACGGAACCCTTATAGAGTCACATTACCAATACATCTTTTTTTCCTAGCCAAAATATCTTGCGACAAGAATTCGACAAAGCTCTGAAAGATCTAAGACGAAACAAGGCCCTGGGAGTAGACGACATTCCGTAAGAACTACTGATAGCTTTGGGAGACACAGCCGCGACAAAACTCTTCCATCTGGTGTGCAAGATACCCTCAGACTTCAAGGAGAATGTAGTAATTCCAATTCCAAAGAAAGAAGTTGCTGACAGCTTTGAAAATTACTGAGTAATCTCTTTAATAAGTCTTGGTTGCAAAATACACGAATTCTTTACAGAAGAATGGAAAAACTGGTAGAAGCCGACCGCGGGGAAGAACAGTTTGGATTCTGGATAAATGTGGGAACACGCGAGGCAGTACTGACCCTACCACTTATCTTAGAAGATAGGTTAAGGAAAGGCAAACCTATATATACAGAATTTATGGACTTAGAGAAAGCTTTTGACAAAGTTGACTGGAATAATGTCTCTCAAATTCTGAAGGTAGTAGGGGTAATATACAGGGAAAGAAAGGCTATTTACAACTTGTACAGAAAGCAGACGGCAGTTATAAGAGCATGAAAGGAAGCAGTGGTGGGGAAGGGAGTGAGACAGCGTTGTAGCCTGTACCTGATGTTGTTCAATATATACACTGAACGACCAGTAAAGGAAACCAAAGAAAAATTTGGAGTAGGAATTAAAGTTCAGGGAAAAGAAATAAAAAACTTTTAAGGTTTGCCGATGACACTGTAAATCTATCAGAGACAGCAAAGGACTTGGAAGAGCAGTTGAACGGAGTAGACAGTGTCTTGGTAGGAGGATATAAGATTGACATCAACAAAAGCAAAACAAGAATAATGGAATGGAGTCAAATTAAATCTGATGCTAGGGAATTAGATTAGGAAATGAAACACTTAAAACAATAGACGACTTGTACTATTTGTTCAGCAAAATAAATGGTGACGGCCGAAGTAGAGAGGATATAGAATGTAGACGTAATGGCAAGAAAAGCATTTCTATAGAAGAGAAATTTGCTAACACAGAATATAGACTTACGTGTTAGGAAGTCTTTTGTGAAGGTATTTGTCTGGAGTGTAGCCATGTATGGAAGTAAACCAGAGACAATAAACACATTAGATAAAAAGAGAAAAGAAGCTTTCGAAATGTGGTGCTACAGAAGAAGGTTGAAGACTAGATGGGTTGATCACGTAACTAATGAGGAAGTGCTGAATAAAATTGGGTAGACAAGAAATCTGTGGCACAACTTGACCAAAAGAAGGGGTCGATTTGATAAGACATGTTCTGGGACATCAAGGGTCACCAATTTGTTATTGTCTGGGAAGTGTAGTGGTGAAAATCGTAGAGGGAGGCCAAGAGATGACTACAGAAATCAGATTCAGAAAGGTGTAGGTTGCAGTAGTCGTGTGGAGATGGAGAGGCTCGCACAAGATAGAGCAGCATGAAGAGTTGCGTCAGATCAGTCTTCGAGCTGGAGACCACAACACAGCAAAGGTATCAAATATAAGTGATCGAAAAAGCAAGACAATTTCGTCAAATGCGTCCGTACAGTAGTTTGAAGGGGGGGGGGTATATTTTTAATGTTTCTGAAGATGAATGACAGTTTGTAAATAGCCATAAAAACTTTCAGATACAAATATGTTAAAAAACTCTGTAATACTGATTTTTAAATCGTTTTCTTGAAAGAAAGACTCTTGGATACATTATAGTTCTTCCTTTTCCTTGCCCACAGGTATAGGCAGTCTTGAATTTAGTTAAATCTTTAATACACAATACGAAATCAATATATCCATATTGGCTCTCCGACTAAATTAAATTTTAGTTTGTATTCATAAATCTAAGATTGCTGTGCTTAACCCGTTGAACCCCAGGGGTTTGTGCGTCAAACCACCATTTTATTAATTTAATTCTTTGCAAGTAACAGTGTCATTCGCACGAAGCCACCGATGCTGTTCTAAGACTGAGACTGCAAATGTACACTGAAGCGCATGTAGGAAATGCAGTGCAATGCAGCAGAGCGCTGTCAGCGTTCAAAACAACAGTCGGTGCAGAGCGTTTGCTATGCGATAGGACACTTCTGTCTGCAAATTTTTCTTATATTATTTAGTTGACGTGTGATCTTTGCAAAGTAATCATATTCAGGAGGTCGTTGACAGTGAAAGTAAGTGTATGTAAAGTTATTGTATCGCAAATTTGGATCTGTGAAACAGCCTTTATGAGTTGTTTCGACAGGAGACCACTGGGCTGTATGTACGTTTAAATTAATATTATAATTGGATTTAAATTTATCAAAGTTTAGACCAGTTTTTGCTTGTTATTTAGGACTATATACTGTTATAGGCACTGGTGGTTTACAACGTATAAAGTAGCAGCTGAGCATGACTTCTCAGAAGAGATCAGACCAAATGTTAATGTAAGCTATGAATCTCCCATGGGAATGTTTCTGAGCTTGACGCAGTCGTTCCCAAGTGAAACCACCTCCATAAAACAATCGGCTGTTTACTTACTCACAATTTCTTGTTGTAGTCGTTGCTTAGGATGACAATGAAGGTTAATACGAGGGCAGTTCAATAAGTAATGCAACACTTTTTTTCTGAAACAAGGGTTGTCTTATTCAGCATTGAAATACGCCAGGTTATTCCCCAATCTTTTAGCTACACAACACTATTTTTCAACGTAATCTCCATTCAATGCTACGACCTTACGCCACCTTGAAATGAGGGCCTGTATGCCTGCACGGTACCATTCCACTGGTCGATGTCGGAGCCAACGTCGTACTGCATCAATAACTTCTTCATCATCCGCGTAGTGCCTCCCACGGATTGCGTCCTTCATTGGGCCAAACATATGGAAATCCGACGGTGCGAGATCGGGGCTGTAGGGTGCATGAGGAAGAACAGTCCACTGAAGTTTTGTGAGCTCCTCTCGGGTGCGAAGACTTGTGTGAGGTCTTGCGTTGTCATGAAGAAGGAGAAGTTCGTTCAGATTTTTGTGCCTACGAACACGCTGAAGTCGTTTCTTCAATTTCTGAAGAGTAGCACAATACACTTCAGAGTTGATCGTTTGACCATGGGGAAGGACATCGAACAGAATAACCCCTTCAGCGTCCCAGAAGACTGTAACCATGACTTTACCGGCTGAGGGTATGGCTTTAAACTTTTTCTTGGTAGGGGAGTGGGTATGGCGCCACTCCATTGATTGCCGTTTTGTTTCAGGTTCGAAGTGATGAACCCATGTTTCATCGCCTGTAACAATTTTTGACAAGAAATTGTCACCCTCAGCCGCATGACGAGCAAGCAATCCGCAAAGATGGTTCTCCTTTGCTCTTTATGGTGTTCGGTTAGACAACGAGGGACCCAGCGGGAACAAACCTTTGAATATCCCAACTGTGTGAATATCCCAATTGTGACAGCACTACGAACAGAGATGTCAAGTTGAGCACTGAGTTGTCTGATGGTGATCCGTCGATCATCTCGAACGAGTGTGTTCTCACGCTCCGCCATTGCAGGAGTCACAGCTGTGCACGGCCGGCCCGCACGCGGGAGATCAGTCGGTTTTGCTTGACCTTGCGGCGATGATGACACACGTTTTGCCCAACGACTCACCGTGCTTTTGTCCACTGCCAGATCACCGTAGACATTCTGCAAGCGCCTATGAATATCTGAGATGCCCTGGTTTTCCGCCAAAAGAAACTCGATCACTGCCCGTTGTTTGCAACGACATCCGTTACAGACGCCATTTTAACAGATCCGTACAGCGCTGCCACCTGTCGGAAGTCAATGAAACTATACGAGACGAAGCGGGAATGTTTGAAAATATTCCACAAGAAATTTCCGGTTTTTTCAACCAAAATTGGCCGAGAAAAAAAATGTGTTGCATTACTTATTGAACTGCCCTCGTACTACGGAAATCTAAAATTACCGGCTATTCGAACCATACGTGATCGTGTTGTGTACCGATTTGCACCCTATACTACCATGCGAGGTTCCGGGCCAGTCGTCGTTGGCAGCTATGATGCGGAGCATGCACATCTTTTTCCTGCTTAGAATGGTTCAAATGGCTCTGAGCACTATGGGACTTAACTGCTGTGGTCATCAGTCCCCTAGAACCTAGAACTACTTAAACCTAACTAACCTAAGGACATCACACACATCCATGCCCGAGGCAGGATTCGAACCTGCGACCGTAGTGGTCATGCGGCTCCAGACTGTAGCGCCTAGAACCGCACGGCCACTGCGGCCGGCTTTCCTGCTTAGAGTGAGCATTTCAACTCACTGTACGCATGTGTTTCCGATGACTGAACAGACCAATCCTTGCACGAAACATGCGCCCACATAAATCGCACTGAAGGTTAGAAGAGATCGGAAGTGTAACTGATCGAGCTTTCTTGCTTGTCGCTTGGTCTCTTCATATCTGCATCAAGGCGACAGTGGTTGATGTTGTGTTGCTCCACAGTAAGCAGCACGGCTCAATCTTCCCACGTTTGTATGTTGATACCGGTCGTCTTCACGCTTAACAGGCGCTCCAAAAGGACTGCTGCCACAGCAGAGTTCACCGTAAAGGACTTGGCGTGGAAGCCTGGTATCACTCAGGCGTTGAGCATGGACCAACCATCTCAGTAGATGAGCGACGTTGCTTGCCTCAGTGGTGTTAGATGCAGTGTTGATCACTTCATCTTCTAGACGTGTCTCATTCTTTGTTGGTGGAAGCACTCAGGTTTTTTGATATCATTGTGATGCAATGCCCAAGTTCAACAGCAGTACATCTCTGTACATCATGAGTTTGATGTGAGCTTTAGGTTTTTCATGGAGATTCTGTGCGTTAACTGTCGGAATGCGTTGTGGGCAGCCACGATTCCTTTATCAACATCGTATTCGCAGATATACCGTTTAGACCAGATGCTTCCAAGTTATGAAAAGCGATCAACCTGCTCCATTGTTGTCTAAGATCGAGACATTGAACTGCGGAAGAGTTGTCCGTGGGGCAGGTTGTGCGAGTACCTTCGTTTTTCCCAGATAGATGATAAGACTTCAGCGATCACATGCAGTTTACTGACTGTTGATGCTCTGCAGGTGTTACAGCCGGAGATGTGGCACCATCAGCATACTACAGTTCTGTCACATGGGTAACCTCGGTGCGTCTCTTGTCAGACTGAAGAGGCCCCCATGAAAAGGAGAATCTCCATGTTTTGCTTGTTTGCATAGGATTCATACAACATGGCAGCCATGTACAGGGAAAAGATTGTAGGAGCAAGCACACAGCCTTGTTTCAAACCGTGGTTGATTGGCAACGAATCCGACGCCGAGTTGCCACACCAGCTTCAGGTCCCGCAGGATAATGACGAATGCAATCTAGCGACATCCGTTCTCTTCGGAGCCGACACACAAGGATAGGACCATCGTGACTCGTCTAAATGACGACGTGTTGCTACTCCTACGTCCACTGTTGTCTTTGGATGAATCACTGCCAGCGTGGCCGAGCGGTTCTAGGCGCTTCAGTCTCGAACCGCGCGACCGCTACAGTCGCAGGCTCGAATCCTGCCTCGGGCATGGATGTGTGTGATGTCCTTAGGTTAGTTAGGTTTAAGTAGTTCTAAGTTCTAGGGGACTGATGACCTCAGATGTCAAGTCCCATAGTGCTCAGAGCCATTTGAACCACTTATGAATCACTGCCGGCGCACCTCTTACTGCTGCCGCATCATGGGAAGCCACAACAATGGACGCCGTGCTAACAATGGCGTGCTTCTCCCGCCACACTGAAACATTGATGTCTTGTACGGGCTTGAGTAGGATCCCTCTCAACACATCGATTCCATATTCGCATGACTGGGCTCCCGACAAACAGTATCAGCAATACTGTGCATTGTTGTACACACATAGACAAAAGAAGCGACACACCACGAAGGAATCATCCGAATGGGACGGAAATCGGTAGACTTTTGTATGTCCATCCTTTTAGCTGGACGTCTATGGGACGACGGCCGTTTATTATCGTGACAAAAAATAAAAGCACCTACAGCCGTCCTTATGATTTTATTCTATTTTGTCGCTACCAGTTTCGACGCTTCGTTGCGTCATCTTCTGGCCTGTATGCATAAAACATTAAAGAGAGCATTATCAGCTTATCGGTCAAGTTATATAGAAACAGATTAAAATAGAATGAGAACAAAGGCAAGACTCTACAAATGAATTTACACCGGACATATGACAGAAAGAAAAGATACATCCATTGTCACATATCTAAAATGTACCATCACGAATTTCCACTCAATACATTGTACAATTATACTATCTATTAAAACTTCTTTAAATTCTTCACGATTTTTATTTGGCAGTCGGACATGCGTTATCTGCACAACCTTGAAATAACTTACTGTAAGAAAAAATAACTGTAAAAGGTGATGAGTGGAAGGAAACAATACCTCACAAAGAAGTAAAAAGGAGGGAGATGAACTATGTGTCGCGTCAAAGTATCAAATGCTTATGTGTACACAGACGAGGGACATACACTATCTCATATCTTGTCACGAAATCGGTAGATGTGATGTACATGTACAGACAAAACAAATAATGACAATTTCAGAAAACAGGATGATTTATTCGAAAGAAATAGCTTCACAAACTGAGTACTTCAATAACGTGTTAGTCCACCTCTGGTGCTTTTTGTGCAAGCAGAGATTCGGTTTGGCATTGATTCATAGAGTACTTGCGTGTCCTCCTGGGGTATATCGTGGAAAACTCTGTCCAACTGGCGCGATGGATCCTCAAAACCTCGAGAAGGATGGACGACCCTGGCCTTAACACTCCAAACATTCTCAATCAGGGAGAGATTTGCCGACCTTCAAGGCCAATGTAGGGTTTGGCAAACACGAAGACAACCACTACAAATTCTCACCGTGTGTAGGCGGTCATTACCTTGCTGACATGTAAGCCCAGGGTAGCTTGCCATGAAGGGCAAAAAAACGGGGCGTGTGCTGTGATGGTGCAGCGGATGACAACTAAAATAGAAATGACACCCCACACCATGAATCCTGGTTTTCGGGCCGTATGGCGGGCGACAGTCGGATCGGTATCCCACCAGGCCTTCTCCAGGCACACTTTTGACTGGAGTATGTCTTCAGTGATGTGCCCACTTCGAAGTGAGCCCCGATGACCGATGAACACGTGCCTGGAGATTCCCCAGACAACGGTGGGGTAACAACAACGGCCTGACAACCTGGAGTGATGGTCTGGAATGCCATTTCTTTCCATAGCAGGGACCTTTTGGTTGTCATCTGTGGCACCCTTATAGAACAGCTGTTCGTCGACGATATTCTATACCCCGTTTTGCCCCCCATGGCAAGCCACACTGGGTTCACATCTCAGCAAGATAACCCCGCCTGCACACGGCGAGAGTTTCTACTGGTAGTCTTCATGCTTGCTAATCCATCCCTTGGCCAACAATGTCGCCAGATCTCTCTCCAATTGAGAACGTTTGGAGCAATATGGGCAGGGCCCTCCAACCATCTCGGAATTTTGGAGATTTAACACGCCAGTTGGACAGTATTTAGCACGATTCCCCGTCAGGAGGAGAGCCAACAAGTCTTTCAATCAATGCCAAGGTGAATAACTGCTTGCATAAGAGCCACAGGCGGGCCAACGCTTTTGAAGCTTACTGCAGAACGATCCTACTCCCGGCAACATGCATTTCGCATGAGGACCACGAAGATAAGATACGAAAAGTTGGCAGCGCGGGATTAGCCGAGCGGTCTGGGGCGCTGCAGTCATAGACTGTGCGGCTGGACCCGGTGGAGGTTCGTGTCCTCCCTCGGGAATGGGTGTGTGTGTTTGTCCTTAGGATAATTTAGGTTAAGTAGTGTGTAAGCTTAGGGACTGATGACCTTAGCAGTTAAGTCCAATAAGATTTCACACACGAAAAGTTAGGGCTCATACGGAGTCATATAGATTTCTCTTGCTCTACCTGTGGGTGGGGCAGGAAAGCAAACAAGTAACAGTCGTACAGGGTACCCTCGGCCATGCACTATACGGTGGCTTGCGACGTATGTATGTCAATGTAGATATGCTGACTTGTTCCATCTGTTAAACTCTTCGTCTTGAATAAATCATTCAACTTTTCTGAAACTGTTATCATTTGTTTGTCTGTACGTACACGTCACATCTACCAATTTCCGTCCGTGCTGAGATACTTCCTTCCTTCTCTTCTTTTTTTTTTGTTTTTTCTTAAGTGTATTTCATGGCACTTGGCGCATTTACGTACATATGTCAAATAATTCGCTGGAAAAACTGCTCTCAACCTTATCAGTGAGACTATATTAGTTATACCAACGGCATTTTCACAGTCTGTTTATCTAGGACCTTAGCATGTCGCCCTTTCGGACTTCATATATTGATTATGTTATAAGTTCCTTCTGAGGCAGCACATTTAAAATGCCTTCAGTATCTTCTTCACAGATTTTCCTACGGTCCGCGTTTCAGTTCCAGACCCCACTGACGTCCATATCTTGTTGCAGTTAGAGACCTCATGCTGCAGTTTCCCGTGTTTGTGAAATACATTTCATTTCTAGAAAACTTCACCTTTTCCAAAACTTACAGCGTTCTTTTCTTATTAGTTACCCAATAAATAACAATAAATAATCAACGAGAAGAAAGAAAACATTGTTTTAAGCGGAATACGGAATTAAAAAGGATATAATTCCATACCAAAAACTGATGTGAGGAGAAACCTTTGTTTGGAGGTGCTTGAAATCATTGTATATTTCAGTAATGGTGCTAAATGTTAATAAGTTAATTGTTAACGAAGTATTTCGACCATTGAGAGTGAACAGAAGGCCAGTGTAAGCGTTGATAGTAAATTAAATTTGCTTTTTTGTTATCCTACATTTGGGATTGGGGTTTCTTTTTTTTAAGAGAGTTAAACAACAACATTGCACAGAACATGGTCAATTGTACTTTTAAAAATTACACTACTGGCCATTAAAACTGCTACACCATGAAGATGACGTGCTACAGACGCGAAATTTAACCAACAGGAAGAAGATGCTGTGACATGCAAACGATTAGTTTTTCGGAGCATTCACACAAGGTTGGCGCCGGTGGCGACACATACAACGTGCTGACATGAGCAAAGTTTCCAACCGGTTTCTCATACACAAACAGCAGTTGACTGGCGTTGCCTGGTGAAACGTTGTTGTGATGCCTCATGTAAGGAGGAGAAATGTGTACCATCACGTTTCCGACTTTGATAAAGGTCGGATTGTAGCCTATCGCGATTGCGGTTTATCGTATCGCGACATTGCTGCTCGCGTTGGTCGAGATCCAATGACTGTTAGCAGAATATGGAATCGGTGGGTTCAGGAGGGTAATACGGAACGCCGTGCTGGATCCCAACGGCCTCGTATCACTAGCTGTCGAGACGACAGGCATCTTATCCGCATGGCTGTAACGGATCGGGCAGCCATGTCTCGATCCCTGAGTCAACAGATGGGGACTTTTGCAAGACAACAACTATCTGCACGAACAGTTCGACGGCGTTTGCAGCAGCAAGGACTATCAGCTCGGAGACCATGGATGCGGTTACCCTTGACGCTGCATCACACACAGGAGCGCCTGCGATGGTGTACTCAACGACGAACCTGGGTGCACGAATGGCAAAACTTCATTTTTTCGGATGAATCCAGGTTCTGCTTACAGCGTGATGGTCGCATCCGCGGTGAACGCACATTGGAAGCGTGTATTCGTCATCGCCATACTGGCGTATCACCAGGCGTGATGGTATGGGGTGCAATTGGTTACACGTCTCGCTCATCTCTTGTTCGCATTGACCGCACTTTGAACAGTGGACGTTACATTTCAAATGTGTTACGACCCGTGGCTCTACTCTGCATTCGATCCCTGCGAAATAAGACATTTCAGCAGGATAATGCACGACCGCATGTTGCAGATACTGTACAGGCCTTTCTGGATACATAAAATATTCGAATGCTGCCCTGGCCAGCTCATTCTCCAGATCTCTCACCATTTGAAAACGTCTGATCAATGGTGGCCGAGCAACTGGCTCGTCACACTACGCCAGTCACTACTCTTGACGAACTGTGGTATCGTGTTGAAGGTGCATGGGCAGCTGTACCTGTACACGCCATCCAAGCTCTGTTTGACTCAAAGCCCAGGAGTATCAAGGCCGTTATTACGGCCAGAGGTGGTTGTTCTGGGTACCGATTTCTCAGGATGTATGGACCCAGATTGCGTGAAAATGTAATCACATGTCAGTTCTAGTATAATATATTTGTCCAATGAATACCCGTTTATCATCTGCATTTCTTCTTGGTGTAGCAATTTTAATGGTGAGTAGTGTAGTTTGGCCAACCCGTTTTGTTACAAATTCTCTATCATTCGACAAATTTGCCGCCATTCTTACTACTTGGGCACTGTAATTTGTTCCACTTGCGATTTTAATACTCTTCGTAATTTTTTCTAGCGTTTTACCACAACGAATGTAACACTGGTCGGAGAAGCAGTTTCATCACAAACTACAAGAATTAGAGGCATCAGCGGAAGGTTAGTAAGCCGATTTCCAGCCAGCTGTCGGCGTCCTTTGTCCTTCTGCGAAGGAACTGCGACACTGGGGCGATGCTGTCGACACGAGGCTGCCACAAGAGAATGTCGCGCCTCTTCCCAGTACGGCGTGTCGCTGGAATGGATAATGACACTTCCGCCACAACACGGCGTTCTGAGTCACCTGCTGCCCGTTCCTTGTTCGAAGGAAGTCGTCGTTCAAGGATTAGGGTCGTCGTAGCGATGATCTCATAATGTGTGTTCAGCAAATCGCTGTGGCTACACAGTTCGCTGTGAGCCTTCCACCCCTCTACAGCCCATTTCCTGCACACCCTCCACGTCGGTCCACGCCGTTCTCTTTGATCCCGTGCATTTCCATATAACATCATTTTAGCTACTACCCGCCCGTTTCAATCTGACTCGTATGAGTATCATTCTAATCGGTCAATCTTCATACACTGACGGGAAAAAAACTGTAGCACCAAGAAGGAGTTGTACGACATAAACGAAAGTTAGTAACCGTGTTTATGAAAGAGATCAACTGAAGCAGTCAGCAACTATGTATAGCTCATTAATGCGTTTCGTGGCAGATTTATTTTTAAGATTAAGATATGAAATTCAACATAACGAGAACTGACAATGATATTCAACGTAATGACAACTCACAATGAAATTGAACATCTCTTTTAATACTTTGATGATGCAAAGAACGGGAGGTAACTAAGTAAGAAACCTATTTCTTATGACTGTTGAAGCCTTTTGGTGACTGCCGTTTTAGAACGAGATTTAAATTGGCAAATTTATATTTCGTTATCGTTTTATTTAAACATTAAACGTAAAAACACCAAATGTCTATGTCTGGTATCACCTTTTTAAGTAATGCTAATTCGTAGACAAGCTCCTAAAGCTGAAGTCTGCCAGTGAGCTTCTGTGAATGTACGTATAAGTGTAAACATCGACATGATCTTAACGGCAGATTTATAAAGCCGTGAAAATTAACATTGAGGAAACACAACTCTACCAGACTAATTTTGCTTCGAAAC
The DNA here is from genome assembly GCF_021461395.2 of Schistocerca americana. Taxonomy (NCBI): domain Eukaryota; kingdom Metazoa; phylum Arthropoda; class Insecta; order Orthoptera; family Acrididae; genus Schistocerca; species Schistocerca americana. The sequence continues at coordinate 554,995,157 of NC_060124.1, read as the reverse complement.
TAATCACACATACGTCGCACTGTAGCTGTGTAAGTTCTAGCTCTAGCCGAGTTTTCCGCACTGTCAAAGAACCTGGAAGTCAGTGAAACTGCGCCGGCCGAAGTGGCCGTGCGGTTAAAGGCGCTGCAGTCTGGAACCGCAAGACCGCTACGGTCGCAGGTTCGAATCCTGCCTCGGGCATGGATGTTTGTGATGTCTTTAGGTTAGTTAGGTTTAACTAGTTCTAAGTTCTAGGGGACTAATGACCTCAGCAGTTGAGTCCCATAGTGCTCAGAGCCATTTGAACCATTCAGTGAAACTGCGCAACTATTTTCCAGCTGAAACTCGGTACGGCAACTTTATCTAACCGCAGATTCATTCCTTGAGTGCTCCTCCTGAAAATAAAAATGTATTTTCGTAGAGAAGATGTTGGGAAAATTATTAAGACATTTATGTCTCTACTCCTACGTGATGCATACTTTCTTCAGTCATATCGCTTAAAAGCGCTTTTTTTAAATTTTTTTCTGTAATATTTTGCATGGGATGTATTTTAACCTTGTTTTAAACTGAATTTTTCGTTGTGTTTAAAATTTTAAAGCACATTAGAAAAACACCAAGCATGTCAAGACACCATCGCATACAACAAACATATAGGCTTGGCATCCTGCACTGCTACGTTGATGATGATGTGTCTGACCACTCTAGACTTCCTAACCTGATCAATATGCTACTTTCCACCCCTTTTAAAAACAGCTGCTCTCCATTTTAAGGGAACGTCCCGTCACAAAACTTAAATTTCTTTCAAAAAGAATTAATGTCTACATATCATCTTTGAAGTCTTTACACTTAGATCCCAGAACGGTTTGGCTATATTCGGATTAAAAGTGCGTCTAAAAGATATTTGAAATACGGATTGCGTAAGGGGCTGTGTCAAACCGAAAAATGCCAAACATAATGTTTGATTTCTATCATCATCAAACAGAACCGTCTATACTCCGAACTTGGCATAAACTCAAACTGGGGAAACAAGCTGGAAGATTTCCAAGAAAACCGAAGCGAAATAATTGGCAGCTAGTCGTTGGAAATGAATTAATTTGCCTGTTGACTGTGTAAATATAAATTTAGAGAATACGCGGAAGTGATTTCTGAATGTGCCTACAAAATCTGACACTTGAGAATTTTATTGTGAGTACCAAAAGTTGGTTTTCAACAATACCATTACAATCTTATTAAAATTCAGAACTCGAAAACCAATGAAATTGTGGGCTTCTAAACATGGATACAGCTTCAGCTTTACATAATAGACACGAGTTAAAATCTGGTTGCTACTGGCAACATAGAAGAAATGTTAAAGTTTTGGGTGGAGTCTCCCCTTAAGCACTGCGCCGTATGTACAGTATGTTCGTATCTAAAGCTACTTCGAACCTAATTATGGTAATTCGTCTAAGGGCAGCACACAGTTTGCACTTCTCCTGTGCTGCCAGTCGGTCGGCCGTGCTGCGTTAAGTAAAGACGCCTGACCGCCCCAACTAACGGCGAGCGCTCACAACGTAGGCGGCGTGCGAGCGTGAGTGCTCTTTTATGATAATTTATTTTGTCTTTACATGTTCCATGTTGGTTGGCTCATCTCCTAACGGAGAGAGAAAGTACGGATTTAATTGCATGTGATTTCTCGATGCAAAGATTTTGTATTCTCTGACCGTCCATATAGATTTTCTTTCTAAGAACCTCTCAAGACGAATGCTGCGATTATTCCCTAGAAAAGGCTTTGCCTTTGAGATAGTCTTGTCAGTCTTCATTGGGGAAAATTTTACAATTTTCAAGACACATTTAGCAGACTTTGTGTCGTTTCCAGGAAACATCGCGAGCAGCTAGTCTCTTTTCGTCCTCAGTGAAAGCTACACTACTGGCCATTAAAATTGCTACACCGAGAAGAAATGCAGATGATAAGCGGGTATTCATTGGACAAATATATTATACTAGAACTGACATGTGATTACATTTTCACGCAATCTGGGTCCATACATCCTGAGAAATCAGTACCCAGAACAACCACCTCTGGCCGTAATAACGGCCTTGATACTCCTGGGCTTTGAGTCAAACAGAGCTTGGATGGCGTGTACAGGTACAGCTGCCCATGCAGCTTCAACGCGACACCACAGTTCATCAAGAGTAGTGACTGGCGTATTGTAACGAGCTAGTTGCTCGGCCACCATTGATCAGACGTTTTCAATTGGTGAGAGATCTGGAGAATGTGCTGGCCATGGGCAGCATTCGAACATTTTCTGTATCCAGAAAGGCTTGTACAGTATCTGCAACATGCGGTCGTGCATTGTCCTGCTGAAATGTCTTGTTTCGCAGGGATCGAATGAAGGGTAGAGCCACGGGTTGTAACACATCTGAAATGTAACGTCCACTGTTCAAAGTGCCGTCAATGCCAACAAGAGGTAACCGAGACGTGTAACCAATGGCACCCCATACCATCACGCCTGGTGATACGCCAGTATGGCAATGACGAATACACGCTTCCAATGTGCGTTCACCGCGATGTCGCCAAGTACGGATGCGACCATCACGCTGTAAATAGAACCTGGATTCATCCGAACAAATGACGTTTTGCCATTCGTGCACCCAGGTTCGTCGTTGAGTACACCATCGCAGGCGCTCCTGTGTGTGATGCAGCGTCAAGGGTAACCGCATCCATGGTCTCCGAGCTGATAGTCCTTGCTGCTGCAAACGTCGCCGAACTGTTCGTGCAGATAGTTGTTGTCTAGCAAACGTCCCCATCTGTTGACTCAGAGATCGAGACCTGGCTGCACGATCCGTTACAGCCATGCGGATAAGATGCTTATCGACTGCTAGTGATACGAGGCCTTTGGGATCCAGCACGGCGTTCCGTATTACCCTCCTGAACTCACCGATTCCATATTCTGCTAACAGTCATTGGATCTCGACCAACACGAGCAGCAATGTCACGATACGATAAACCACAATCGCGATAGGCTACAATCCGACCTTTATCAAAGTCGGAAACGTGATGGTACGCATTTCTCCTCCTTACACGAGGCAGCACAACAACGTTTCACCAGGCAACGCTGGTCAACTGCTGTTTGTGTATGAGAAATCGGTTCGAAACTTTCCTCATGTCAGCACGTTGTAGGTGTCGCCACAGTCGCCAACCTGTGTGAATGCTCTGAAAAGCTAAACAATTGCATATCACAGCATCTTCTTCCTGTAGGTTAAATTTCGCGTCTGTAGCCCGTCATCTTCGTGGTGTAGCAATTTTAATGGCCAGTAGTGTATACAACACAACGCATGCTTGTTTGGCGGTTACACCGGTCATTAACATACCAGCATTTCACATTTTCAATGGTTTATCTCGCGCTTGCGTTAACCTGTGATACTACAATGATAATCACTTACATATGACTGGGTCAAAGCCGAGGTGGTGTAAGTCACGTTTTTAAACATATTGACTTAAGTGCTGCAATACAATTTTGAAATATAGATCTGTTAAATGGAAGAATGGTGTAACAGATTTGTTGTTACCCCCATAGATGGCGTTAGCAGTTTCACTTGTGAATGAAACGGCCGCTTTGTTTACAGGCATTGCGGTGCAAGTCTGACTTAACGCCATTATTCCTCTAAGTGCTTCTAAGGTGTGTTTTCGTACTGTGTAGTTTACGTGTTTTGGTGAAGATGGATCCTCAATTTGATGAAGACACAAGTAGTGAACCCAGTATATTGCAAAATGCAGGATGTAGTGATGATTATGATCCTTCAGAGAATGAAATGTTTGGTTCTTCAGGTAAGTCCATCATTTGGTCAATTACGTTAGTAACACATTATCATGTCTTTGAAGTTTAAAAATAACTGGCCTATAAACGTAATTTCACTGAAAATAATAGCAAACGTGGTGCGCGAGCTAAACGATGTAGCATAATTTCTGCAAAACAATTCGTAAAACTAATAACAATCTTGATACACAACCTCAAAACGTCGTAGCATAACATTCGGAAAATAATTATGCGTGTTTGTTTGGTTGCAGAGGAAGAAGTGGAAATAACACAACATGAATTACCAAATCGAAGTAGAAAGAGGCAAAAAAAGGGGGAGTACGAAGTAGGAAAGAAAGAAAAAAAGAAATTTGGGTCAGGCATATGAAACTAAGGAAGGAAGAAAGGTTCCTGAAAAGACGTTCTCAAACATAAATTATAACTGCCGATTAAAATGTATAGATAGGATATCAGAAGTGGCACGCAGAAGTTCATTCGAAACATTTTGGAATTTAGGTTCTTTTTCCTGTCAGAATGCTTTTCTATATGGGTTAATTAAGCAAATAAGTCCTCAACACAGGCGTCCTAGAGATGGGTCAAGATTGCCAAAGTCAACCAGCAATCAATTTTACATACAAGTTGATGGAACTAGTGTTAAAGTATGCAAAATATATTTCCTTCAAACATTACAAATATCAGATGGGCGGATGACCAGAGCTGTACAAAAGTTGAAAATGGGAGAGCAACCAGTATCGGACAAACGAGGAAGTGGGATACCCGTGAACAAAATCTCTGATGAAAGAATGGATATTGTCCGGAAGCATATTTCATCATTGCCCTCATACCAGTCTCATTATACAAGAGCTCAAAATCCAAACAGAAAATATTTATCCCCTGACCTTAATGTACGTCTTATGTATAACTTATACAGAGAATACTACAAAGAGAAAAAAATCTTACCTGTTAAAGAGCCCATTTATCGCAGATGTTTCAGTCATGACTTCAACTTGCACTTTCATGCTCCACGTAAAGATACCTGTGTGAAGTGTGACAAGTACAAAATACAGATGCCCACTTTAGAAGATGCAATAGAAAGAAAGAACGTGGAAGTACAACACGAACTTCATCTTCGAAATGCGGAGGCTGCTAGAACATCCATGAAATTAGATAAAGAAAAGTCACAGAAAGATAAATTGTATTATGTCTTCACTTTTGACTTGCAGAAAGCTCTACCATTCCCCAAACTGACCACTTCTGTTGCCTCTTATAAAAGAAACATGTACTTATACAATCTTGGCTGTCATGAGCTGTCAACTGATATTGGCTTTATGTACACATGAGATGAGACAATGGCCTCACGTGGGTCACAAGAAATAGGTTCTTGTGTTACAAAACATATTACTACAAGAGCTTCAGCTTCAAAACATGTTGTCATGTATAGTGACACTTGTACGGGGCAAAATAGGAATTTGAAATTTGCATTGTGTCTCATGAAATTGCTTCACACCTTTGTTAACATCGACATTATGGACCATAAATTTATGGTTAGTGGCCACTCCTATCTCCCTAATGATTCAGATTCTGGATCTATAGAATCCTATGCAAGAGGTAAAACAGTTTATGTTCCTGCTGCTTGGGGCTCCATAATCGCAAAATCAAGAAGAAAGAAAGCTTTTATTTTTACGCAAATGTCACGTGAAGAGTTTCAAGTCTACGAAGAATCTTGAACAAGCTATTACAAGGAGAAAATAAAATGTCGCTAAAAACCTAGTGTCGTGGCTTGATATGCAGTGGATTCGTTTACTGAAGAACGAACCTTTTATGCTCTATTACAAGGAGAGACTCTTAATGAGGATTTTCCATTCTCCGCTCTACGTCTAAAGCCAGCCAAACCAGGAAGGCCAGTTTCACTTGGACGCATTGCCATGGAAAACCTATACCATGGACCAAGACCTGTAACCAAGGAAAAGAATAGGGACATGCTAGATCTTAACAAAACTGTTAAAACAATCCATCCTGAACTACAAGATGATGTTCTTCGTATCTGATGGAAGGAATGGCAATTCCGAGAAGAATTAACATGGTACCCCTAGTTTACTAAACATCTGCAAGCGGTACAAATTAGAAAACTGATTTCCTAACTTGTACAAGTGGTTGCATAAACTGTACCACCTTCATAAACTACATCCCTGTGTTTAAAGATATTTACCGTTGCAGGCATTGCAAAAGAATTTTTTCTCTCCTTTCCCCATGTCTGCACTTTCTGCATGAATCCACATTTTGCAGTTCGTGTATTTTCATATTTATCCATTTGGTCATCTTCTCCGCACGATTCGCTATACCGCTCCTCTGTTTTACGAATGAGTTACGGTGGTGGTTTCCCAGTAGAATCACCGATACATTTCCGACATTTGCTTTTCGCAAGTGGAGCGGTACTTTTAGATTTCTACTCCTTTGCTTCGGTTGTAAGGTGGCTATAATTTCGCACCTTACAAGAACTCATCCACATACTTTGCCGTGATCTACAACCACATTAGGTATTATCTGATTGATAGTACGTCGTATATATGAATATTTAAAGGAAATTGACATTGTCACGTACGCCTTGTAAATAATTGTTAACGCTTATTACATGAAAGGTGACGGAGTGTCTCTGTTATCATACTAGTAGAGGCTGGAACGACAGTGGAAATGAAACGGCAGACGGAACTCAAACCCTGGGTGGAAGGCCCACACCGGTGTGTTGGTCCAGCAAGTAGGAGATGGACGTCGTAGCACCTAAGTGGTTGAGCACAATAGAGTCGCAACCGGCCAGTTTTGTAGCCGAATCGGAAGGATTATACTTCGGAAACTATGAAAATCTTAGACGCAGGTGAGAGGAATGAAGAAGCGGCACCTCGAAAACCACGCAGGCTGGGTTATTTCCAAGGATTTTACTCGGAAGCGTACCATTGTAAGAGTATAGGTTTTTCATCGCAGACTTTCCGCGCTGGACGACAAAAGTCTAAAATATGGTTGGTCGGCGTTCGGAAGAATCTGTAGAGAGGGAGAATATTCCGTGGTTTCGAGAATATGATTCGTTTTCGGAATTACGATGGTGGGGAGCCGAGCCTTGCTGGGAAGACAGCAGTGGGGAGACGAGGCCTTCCGTTTTGAGCTCCCGTGTGTGACGGTCGATCAGTATCAGCTTCTTGTTGGTATGGACGGACTTGTTGTCTATGCTCTCACGAGATTTTATTGTTAGAACGGTTAGGCACTGTACTGTTGTGAGCTTATACGGTTCTGGACTTCGCCTCCGCGTTGGAAGTCGTCGTTGAGTACGCAACGTTCAGTGATTGAGAGCACTTCTTCTGCCTATACTTACGTTGAGACGTTAACTGAACTCCGTCCTTGTGGCTCGGAGTTCGCGTTTCTCGTCCGTAGAACACAGAGAGGAGAAGACAGTATTAGACCGCCTTCAGCCGTCCTACTCTTTGAAAGAGTTTATTTTGTGGCTGGAGTTTTTCCATCATCGCAGACGACTGTGAGAACCATCACATCGACGCACTGGACGCAGTACATATGGTGATATCGCAAACTGCTTCGGCGTATTAGGGATATAAAAGCTAAACAGCTGTCATCACGTTAGTTTATTTCCACTGAGGTTCCACACCACCGTAGATCATCTTTGAAAGTAGTGTCTTCTAGTGTTTGGTACGTAGATGATGTCAGTCATTCCGCGCTATCGATATTAGTTCGAGCACTCATAATAAGGGGCAGATTTGGACAATTGAATAGTAATTTTACTTAGTAAACGTAAACTTCGTAATATAAAGGTTTTTTTTTTAATCTACAGTAAATATATAAGCAGGAACAACGTTTATCATTTAGTAGGATTAGTTGCCTTAATCACTCATTTATGTTTAGATTGTAATATATATTTTAAAGCCCATTAAGAGATCCTAAGAGCTGCTTCAGGGGGTAATCAGACAGGGCCAAATCTTCATTTTAGAGTTTATTATTTTCCGTTGCGCACATTCATTTAACACCCGCCTGGAGTAACAACTTGGACGGTTAGCCGTTTTCTCCATGAGCTGCTCGTCAGCTTACAGGATCCTCGGCCAGGCCTTCGAACGTTCATCATTTCCCACGAATTCGGCGATATTTCTTGGGTAGAATCCTTCAGCCTAAATTTTGTCTGTCGTGGCTTCTTCTGTACTGAAGTTATGGGGCAATCCGTTTCTTTCTGCTATGTCGAAAGGAAGTTTTCTTCATTCTGACAAGCATAAACTGACCCTCATGTAAGAATTCGTCCTCCAAATCGTATGCAGCTCTGTTAGAAAACACTTTACTGGGGCGCGATTACTAGCGAGGGGTGCAAAGCGGATTGCTATTGAAACTTTAGAGAAAACAGAAAATACGACAAAGATAGGTAGAGAGCGGTGCATTAACGAAGTTGCAGAGGCGTGTGACACAAGTAGAAATAACGCAGCTGCAAAGGACGGAAATTGCACCAAATAAGGCATTGTCCGAGGAGCTCTCCCAGTTTAAACAGAACATAGAGAGAGAAATTAAGCAATTATCTCAGGAAGTCAGGTCGCAACCAAGGCAAAAATCACCTCTCAGAAAAGAAGTAGTAGGCGATTTGGAAACAGTGGAAACCGAAAGAGCCAGTTCAAACTCTACACGATCATGTGTAAGAGTTAGTCGTCAACTACAGACCGAAAGCGTATTTGCAGAGCAACGAATATCGCTAGAGATATGGTCCCCGCGTCTACAAAGGGAACGACTGGATCGCAAATTGTGAATACGAACAGCAATGAAATATTTCATATGCATAATTGTTTTCCGATAATGCGCACCACGGAACATTTTTTCCAGTGAGGAAAACGTGACAGGGAATATAAGAGGCGATGCCCAAGGTGATGGTAGACAGGAAACGTTAGCGCCAAGTAAGAATGTGATAGGCCGAACGGGAAGAAAATCTAATGAAACTTTCGATTTTAAGCATTTTATCTCTGTACGAAAATTTTAACATTACAAAGAGGAGGGTAATGTTTTACACGCGAAAACTGTTATTGGTCAATTTGGTTTATCATTACCTCCTTACTGGCCTCTGATGGACAAACTGGACTTCGTACGTTCACATAACGAGGGAACAACGGCCGAATGTATGCGGAACATTGGCAAAACGTGCACGTCATACGAAGAGTTTCGTGACGCATTTTTAAACAAATACTGGTCCAAGAAGACACAGGACAGGATCAAACTGGAAATAAGGATGAGTAGGGACTTCAAGAGTTGAGGGTTCCGTAGTCCGGTGAAGTTCTTCGAAAACTTGACCAAGAAAAATCAGTATTTGGACGACCCATGCACACCGGCTGAGATCATAAGATTATGGTACATAAAGCTGCCAATTTTCCTGCCAGCAAACAGTCGTCGGCCGATGTGGAAGTGATGTAGAAGAGTTCAAAGGTATCCTAAGAGAGTTGCAGTTCGCTTACAACGAGCAGCAGGCGCGGGAAAAACGTAGGCAAAGAGACGTACAAGGTGAAAGAAGGGAGAACAAGGAAGGGAATAATAGAGACCATAATTGGCAAAACAACGTAAATTGTCCGCCTCACCAAAACATGGACCACTGTGGTCGTAGTGGGAAAAATGGACAGTGGAGGAACTATGGCACAGAATACAGGCAACAAAATGTCCGTAGATGGGAGCCACAAAATAATGGCGCACATGGGGCAACAATAGAGAAACTCGTCAACGGTCTGACCAAGGATAGGGTAGAATGAATAGCAATAGGAAGCGGGAACAATCAATTGAAATTAGGCCACCTAATCCTGGGAGAGTACGGCAAAATGACATAGAATAAGTAGGAAGAATTAAAGTGAGCTTGTACGGCAAAAGTATAGTATTAAATATAGTTAGCAATTAAGTTAAGTATTACACTGAAGGGATCTGTGGATTTATCAAATTTTCTATAATATTATCATGTTAAAAGAGGTACTTCAGTGCATAAAAGGGCAGAAGGGCAGGATGTCGTGGGTAGGAAAACTAGGTTATGTTTCTTTGTGTAGGCTGGGTAGGAAAATTAGGGTATGTTTCTTTGTGTAGGCTATAACTACGTGCACAGCAGGCTGAGCGTACAATTTCAGAAGGTGTTTAGAGTGTAAGTAGTGCTATCTGTTGAAAGGTGGCTACACTGAGCCACAGCGCCAGAGATCGCGCCCGAGAGTTTTGTTTCGCCGCCTCCACTGGCAGTGATTATTGAGAAGTTGCGGTGGGCAGTGCTTGTCGAGAGGTCGTGGTGGAGAGTGCTTGTCGAGAACTCGTAGTAGACAGTGCTTGTTGAGAACTCGTAGTAGGCAGTGATTGTTGAGAAGTAGCGGAGTGCAGTGCTTGTCGAGGACTCGTAGTGGACAGTGCTTGCTGAGATGTCGTAGTGAAGAGTGCTTGTTGAGAACTCGTAGTAGACAGTTTTGTTGAGAAGTAGCGGAGTGCAGTGCTTGTCGAGATGTGGCAGTAGTCAGTTCTTGTTGAGATGTGGTAGTAGCGAGTCGGTGTGGAGATATTGTAATGATTAGAGTGCTTTTCATCAATATAAATGGAGGTAAAAAACTCCTTTTCTTTCTTTTCTCATTATTTCAATGTCCTGAATAATGCGTCATTACAGGTTCAGTCAACAAAGCATCTGGCTTGTGTTCTTGTATTAGAGTGTAATTCTGGTTTTCTTGCGCAATTATAGTATTTCTAATTTTTTTATCACTTTAGTATCAATGGTATTTGAAATTTCTTGTCTTATTGAAGAAGAGCCGTGCCAGATGTGTACGTTGAGTCATACTTCCACACACAGAACAGTTATACTTGTGCTTTGGTTTCGTACGTTTTATAGTTGCTGGGGACTTAATTAATTAATTGTGTTAACGGAAATTGCATTTCATTCTCCACGTGCATGGGGGCTTAATTAAATACAATGAATGCAAATACTTTTTAATTTTAGTTTTTATTAGTTGAGTGTACGATTACGCAGTCTCGTAAACGGTTGGCCCTGACTAGTATTTGTCGCAATCTGACTGCATAGAACAACAACAAAGAATGAAATGAAATTTCCGTTAACACAATTAATTAAGTAAGTCCCCAGCAACTATAAAACGTACGAAACCAAAGCACAAGTGTAACTGTTCTGTGTGTGGAAGTGTGATTCAACGTACACATCTGGCACGGTTCTTCTTCAATAAGACAAGAAATTTTAAATACCTTTATACTGAAGTAATTAAGAAAAAATAGAAATACTATAATTGCGCAAGAAAACAAGAATTACACTCTGATACAAGAACACAAGCCAGATGCGTTGTTGACTGAACCTGTAATGACGCATTATTCAGGACATTGAAATAATGAGAGAAAAAAAAAGAAAAGGAGTTTTGTTACCTTCATATGTATTGACGAAAAGCACTCTGATCATTACAACATCTCCATTAGAACAACATCTGCTATCTAGCCCATCAAATAACTGCATAAAACATGGAACAAGCACTCGCTACAACGACATCTCGACAAGCACTCTCCACCACGACCTCTCGACAAGCACTGCCCACCGCAACTTCTCAATAATCACTGCCAGTGGAGGCGGCGAAACAAAACTCTCTGGCGCGATCTCTGGCGCTGTGGCTCAGTGTCGCCACCTTTCACTGTCCTTGAAGCAATAAAGTGAAACTTAGAGACATGTGATACAGCAAAATGTTGTAAAGATGTGTGAGTAGACAAAAAAAATTGTTAACCAATTGATGAGGAACGTATTAGGAGAGAATGTCAGTAAAAAAAAAAAGTATAAATGAATGTCTATTTTACATGCTAAGCAATAGGATCATGAATGAGTGACTTGCTAATAGGGTTTGCGGTGACACGCAGGTGTGTCGTCCAAGTATGATTTGTCTCCATTCAGAGAAACGGGAGTTCAATAGGTGGCCAGCTCCACGTGTCTATGCGAGAGTGCACCGTTATTTGTGTGGGAAAGTTGTATTTATGCTGTCCAAAGAGAATGAATAATCGTGTACATGGTGGCGGAATTTCATATGAGCGCACCGAAATATTATTTGAGTGTTAGAGGGACGTGAAATGGAGGTGTAATAAGGGGATATAGACACGTAAAATGTAATAAAGGAAAAGTGGAAGTGACATACAGGATAGTACATAACGACATGGCAGTCGTGTTGATGAGCAGTCATTTTATACACTCCTGGAAATTGAAATAAGAACACCGTGAATTCATTGTCCCAGGAAGGGGAAACTTTATTGAAACATTCCTGGGGTCAGATACATCACATGATCACACTGACAGAACCACAGGCACATAGACACAGGCAACAGAGCATGCACAATGTCGGCACTAGTACAGTGTATATCCACCCATCGTAGCAATGCAGGCTGCTATTCTCCCATAGAGACGATCGTAGAGATGCTGGATGTAGTCCTGTGGAACGGCTTGCCATGCCATTTCCACCTGGCGCCTCAGTTGGACCAGCGTTCGTGCTGGACGTGCAGACCGCGTGAGACGACGCTTCATCCAGTCCCAAACATGCTCAATGGGGGACAGATCCGGAGATCTTGCTGGCCAGGGTAGTTGACTTACACCTTCTAGAGCACGTTGGGTGGCACAGGATACATGCGGACGTGCATTGTCCTGTTGGAACAGCAAGTTCCCTTGCCGGTCTAGGAATGGTAGAACGATGGGTTCGATGACGGTTTGGATGTACCGTGCACTATTCAGTGTCCCCTCGACGATCACCAGTGGTGTACGGCCAGTGTAGGAGATCGCTCCCCACACTATGATGCCGGGTGTTGGTCCTGTGTGCCTCGGTCGTATGCAGTCCTGATTGTGGCGCTCACCTGCACGGCGCCAAACACGCATACGACCATCATTGGCACCAAGGCAGATGCGACTCTCATCGCTGAATACGACACGTCTCCATTCGTCCCTCCATTCACGCCTGTCGCGACACCACTGGAGGCGGGCTGCACGATGTTGGGGCGTGAGCGGAAGACGGCCTAACGGTGTGCGGGACCGTAGCCCAGCTTCATGGAGACGGTTGCGAATGGTCCTCGCCGATACCCCAGGAGCAACAGTGTCCCTAATTTGTTGGGAAGTGGCGGTGCGGTCCCCTACGGCACTGCGTAGGATCCTACGGTCTTGGCGTGCATCCGTGCGTCGCTGCGGTCCGGTCCCAGGTCGACGGGCACGTGCACCTTCCGCCGACCACTGGCGACAACATCGATGTACTGTGGAGACCTCACGCCCCACGTGTTGAGCAATTCGGCGGTACGTCCACCCGGCCTCCCGCATGCCCACTATACGCCCTCGCTCAAAGTCCGTCAACTGCACATACGGTTCACGTCCACGCTGTCGCGGCATGCTACCAGTGTTAAAGACTGCGATGGAGCTCCGTATGCCACGGCAAACTGGCTGACACTGACGGCGGCGGTGCACAAATGTTGCGCAGCTAGCGCCATTCGACGGCCAACACCGCGGTTCCTGGTGTGTCCGCTGTGCCGTGCGTGTGATCATTGCTTGTACAGCCCTCTCGCAGTGTCCGGAGCAAGTATGGTGGGTCTGACACACCGGTGTCAATGTGTTCTTTTTTCCATTTCCAGGAGTGTATAATGTACTAAAATCTTTATATCCCCAGGTACCACTAATAAAATAAAATGTAACTTTATTAAGATGAAAAGAAGAGCCCGCCAGAGAAAGGTAACAGCAGCAGATCCGCATAAAGGGAGACAGAGGAGAGAAAGTACGAGGCGTGTTTTTTAAGTAAGTACCGTTTTGAAATTAAAAAAAGACGTGCTAAGATATCTCAATAATTTTATTTTTACATGAAAGCCTGTACCTTAATCTACTTTTCAACTAGAGTCTTGCATGACCGAGTAATCGAGCACAAAATACGAAATGGGGGGAGCACGCCCTAACTGGATAGGCTGCCCGCACTAGTTCTAGTGCCCGAGCATAGATGCCGTGACCGAATACGTAGCACGTAACGTCAAACACATTACACGTGTCATTATCCGTGAGGTGTGTCTTTCTCTCTGTAATCATGCCAGTGCAGTAAGATGTAAGATTGAAACCGATGTTTACACATTGAAGAAATTGGAAGGTCTAAAAAGCCTAGTATGGAGTAAATTTCTGTTGGTTGTAGACGAAAACAGTGCGTCTACTTGGAACGTATCGTGCATAAACTGCTCCACATTATCGTGTTTCCAGTCGGGAACCACTCATTTAAAGAAACACAGTCGCAAGAAACCTCACAAAGATACAGCTCCTTCACGGATATCGGCAGTAATAAAAAATAGTATTACAGCAAAGTGTGTTGCCATGTGTGCTAAAGATACGAGACCTTTTAATGCTGTTTCCGGTGAAGGTTTCAAAGAACTAGGCCAAGAATTAGCACATGTAGGTGCGCATTGTGGAGAAGTTAACGTGGCAGATGTCATGCCACATCCCTCTACTATAAGCAGACATCTCAAAGAACGAACTGACGCAATACGAAACAGCATAATGCCTTCTGTTATTGCAGAAGTTATTAATAAAATATGTGCTGCGACAGATGATATGTGGACTGGTTCGCAAAATCTGGTGCACTATTTAACGCTTACAACACATTACATTAACACAGATTGGTCTGTTGTGAACAATGTTTTATTTACAACAAAATTGCCGGGAGTTAAGAAGACGGGAGTAAATATTATGATAGAAATTGAAGAGAGGATGGATGATTGGGACATTTCGCCGGACATGTTGCGCACTTTTGCTTTTGTCTCCGACCAGGGTGCCAATGTAATAAAGGCTTTGGAAAATCACGAAAAGATTCCTTGTGCTGCTCATTGTATAAACACACACTTAGCCATAGTTTCGATGAAGATAACTTCTTGCTAAATCATGCCCCGAACATCGCATCAACAATAAATATTGCAAAATGCATTATAAGGTACATTAAGAGTAGTAGCCTCTGCTCGTCTTTGAAATCATCGTTGAAACTAGAGGCCTACACACGCTGGAACAGCTTGTACACCATGCTGGAATCCTTACACACTCTATTATCATAGATCCTTCAAGTACTGTGTCATCACCACCCAGAAAGAGAGTTCGTTTCAAGGAATGGAGGAACAACAGATCATCCGCAGCAGATGAAGTAGATCCCGGAGATGATGATGACATCTTAAAGTGGGGGAGCAGACATGAGACAGATCTACCAGGCCTGGCTGCAGTTGCACAACGTATTTTATGTACCCCAGCAACAAGCGCACCTGGTGAAAGATGCTTTAGTAAAGCCAGCATGTTACTAACAAATCGCCGCAGCCAATTAAATGCGGAACGCGTAAGTGATTTACTGCTGATAAACAATAACTATAATTTTGTTTCTGTTGCAAACAAGTGAAAAGTATGACAAGTTACGTCTGTAAATGTTTAATGTTCTTTTTATGCTTTCTTTATGAAGATGGTTTGTCTTCTAGATTACGGGGACAACACTTATTTAATGTTTCCTATTAATGAAACGACAAATATATCTTCTGTTTGGAAATGAGACTCGTCTTCTATCCACGATTGTATTGAAATATCATTTTACTTCACAATTGCTTTATGAATTTAGCTGTGTCTCGTACCCGTTCTTGGAAACGTTACTTTTGTATTAAAAGAGAGAGAGACAGAGATAAATACATTGTGTCTGTGTGTGTGTGTTGAAAGGTGGCTACACTGAGCCACAGCGCCAGAGATTGCGCCAAAGAGTATTATTCAGCCGCCTCCACTGGCAGTGCTTGGGGAGAACTTGTAGTAGTCAGTGTTGGTTGAGAACTCGTAGTAGGCAGAGCTTGGGGAGAACTTGTAGTAGTCAGTGCTTGTTGAGATGTGCTAGTGAAAAGTGCTGGTCGAGAACTCGTAGTAGGCAGTGCTTGCTGAGATGTGATACTGAAAAGTTCTTGTTGAAATGTGATAGTAACGAGTCGGTGTGGAAATATTGTAATGATTAGAGTGCTTTTCGTCAATATATGAAGGTAAAAGAAAAAAAATTTTCCTTTTTCTTTTTATTATCTCAATGTCTTAAATAATACATCATTACAGGTTCAGTCAACAAAGCATCTGGCTTGTGTTCTTGTATTAGAGTGTAATTCTGCTTTCCTTACGCAATTATAGTATTTCTATTTTTTAGTTACTTCAGTATAAATGGTATTTAAAATTTCTTGTCTTGTTGAAGAAGAACCGTGCCAGATGTGTACGTTGAGTCACACTCCCACACACAGAACAATTACACTTGTGCTTTGGTTTCGTAGGTTTTTTAGTTGCTGGGGACTTAATTAATTAATTGTGTTAACGAAAATTTTCATTTCATTCTTTGTTGTTGTTCTATGCAGTCAGATTGCGTAATAATACTAGTCAGGGCCAACCGTTTACGAAACAGCGTAATCGGACATACAGCTACCAAAATTAAAAATTATTTTCAAACTTAATAATTAAGCTCCCATGCAGTGTGTGTGTGTGTGTGTGTGTGTGTGTGTGTGTGTGTGTGAGTGAGAGAGAGAGAGAGAGGGAGGGAGAGGGAGAGGCGTTGTATTTGTACAGTACAGTACGGTGCAGCGAGCCGGGGTGCGGCGGGGTGAGAGGTCAGCGGTCACCGGTCGTGCTCGGTTATCCGCGTGTCCGGAATCCGGACAACGACATGGGGCGAGTACGTGACCGAGCCGAGTCGTATGGGGCCGGACACGAGCGACTCGGTCCCCCTGTCAACAGGCGAGCCGTGACCGGTCAGACATTGAGCGTTGCAGCACTCTATTTTCAACATAATTTCCTTCAATATTGAGGCACTTGTCATAACGTTGTACCAGTTTTTGAATACCCTCCTCATAGAAGTCTGACTTGTTAACCATTGCATCACCACTGTTTTGACTTCGTCATCGTATTGAAGACGCTGACCGCCCAGGTGTTTCCTCAAGTGCAGGAACAGATGGTAGTCACTGGGCGCATGATCGGGGCTGTACGGAGGATGATCTAGAGTTTCCCATCGAAAAGATGTGATGAGATCTTTGGTCTGATTCACCACATGCGGACTGGCATTGTCTTGCAGCAAAACGGTGCCCTTGCTCAACTTCCAAGGACTGTTGCTTTGATTCTGGTGTGACGTAGGCCACCCATGTTTCATCACCCGTAACAATTTGGCTTAAGAAATCATCCCCGTCGTTGTGGTATCGCTCAAGGAAAGTCAATGCACTGTCTAAACGTTTAGTTTTGTGCACATCCGTCAACATTTTCGGTACCCAATGTGCGCTCAATTTTCGGTAATTCAAGTGCTCGGTCACAATGCCATATAAAACACTAGGAGAAACATTATGATAGTCATCCCGCAAGGAGGAAATCGTAAAGCGTTTGTTTTCACTCACCTTATTGTCCACTTCCTGCACCAAACTTTCATTAACAACCGAAGGACGCCCACTCCGTTGTTCATCATGCACATTTGTGCGGCCATCTTTAAATGCTGTCACCCACTTCCTTATCATTCCATCACTCATAATGTTTTCTCCGTAAACTACACAGATATTACGGTGAATATCGATCGCTTTTAGGCCTTTAGCACTAAAAAATCTTATAACAGCCCGTAGTTCACAGTCGGCGGGACTCACGATTATCGGAGGCATCTTAAACCTCTAAAGGTAAGGTGAAGTTTCCTGACATAAACGGTAAGGTGGGGTTGGATCAGACCCCACCCTCCAAATGTCGATTTTTGGGGGTAAAATAAAAAGTGAATGATGGGAAAAAGTTTTATTATCAATATCGGAGGTCCATAGGTTGCGGAGAACATCTCATCTACACAGCATAGAATTTTTTGGGACACCACTCATGAAGAGAAGGCCCATCAACCCTTTTATTTCAACGCTCTCTGTTGGTGAATGAATCCAGTGGACCGTATTGTACTTTTGCCTAGATTTCTCGATTTCAAGATTTGTGTACAAAACAATTTTTTCTATAATTTTTGAATCTATAAATAATAAAAATATTTCCAATTCGCTAGTGACCCCCCTTGCTTCCCCACGTGGACCAGGGAGATGATTAATAATATTTGAGGCTGGTGTCGTAGAAAATTTTGAATGGATGGGTTTGTGGGTCCACATTGTCTCTATGTCTTTACCTAGCTCAAAATTTCTCTCATCATCTACATCTGACTGAGAATTATCAAACTCGACTGCTCCTGGCCGGCCGCGGTGGTCTAGCGGTTCTAGGCGCTCAGTCCGGAACCGCGCGACTGCTACGGTCGCAGGTTCGAATCCTGCCTCGGGCATGGATGTGTGTAATGTCCTTAGGTTAGTTAGGTTTAATTAGTTCTCAGTTCTAGGGGACTGATGACCACAGATGTTTAGTCCCTTAGTGCTCAGAGCCATTTGAACCATTTGACTGCTCCTGCTGCACAATGAAATACATCATCCTTGTCATCAGTATTAGATAATGCATCATCCTCGGTTTCTGAACAGTTTTCTACATCGATATTGTCGCCATCCTGTGACTCAGCCTCCTGTCGGAGAAGCTCGTTGTATATCTCCTCAGGAGTTCTAAGGAGTTGATGCGCCATTTTAGTAAGATACTAGAAGAGAAAACAAAACTTAGATGTAATATAAACATCAATATGGGGTTGAATCCTCCCCACAAAAGAAACTAATAAGTGTGATGTAAACCGTTAGAGTGTTAAACACTCAGTACGTGGTGCATTCAAGTTCTAAGGCCTCCGATTTTTTTTCTAATTAACTACTCACCCGAAATCGATGAAACTGGCGTTACTTTTCGACGTAATCACCCTGCAGACGTACACATTTTTCACAACGCTGACGCCATAATTCCGTGGCAGCGGCGAAGGCTTCTTTAGGAGTCTGTTTTGACCACTGGAAAATCGCTGAGGCAATAGCAGCACGGCTGGTGAATGTGCGGCCACGGAGAGTGTCTTTCATTGTTGGAAAAAGCCAAAAGTCACTAGGAGCCAGGTCAGGTGAGTAGGGAGCACGAGGAATCACTTCAAAGTTGTTATCACGAAGAAACTGTTGCGTAACGTTAGCTCGGTGTGCGAGTGCGTTGTCTTGGTGAAACAGCACACGCGCAGCCCTTCCCGGACGTTTTTGTTGCAGTGCAGGAAGGAATTTGTTCTTCAAAACATTTTCGTAGGATGCACCTGTTACCGTAGTGCCCTTTGGAACGCAATGGGTAAGGATTACGCCCTCGCTGTCCCAGAACATGGACACCATCATTTTTTCAGCACTGGCGGTTACCCGAAATTTTTTTGGTGGCGGTGAATCTGTGTGCTTCCATTGAGCTGACTGGCGCTTTGTTTCTGGATTGAAAAATGGCATCCACGTCTCATCCATTGTCACAACCGACGAAAAGAAAGTCCCATTCATGCTGTCGTTGCGCGTCAACATTGCTTGGCAACATGCCACACGGGCAGCCATGTGGTCGTCCGTCAGCATTCGTGGCACCCACCTGGATGACACTTTTCGCATTTTCAGGTCGTCATGCAGGATTGTGTGCACAGAACCCCACAGAAATGCCAACTCTGGTGCTGCCATCTCTGGGACGTATTGACAATGGACACGGCCTCATTTTAAAACAATGCGCATGTTTTTATCTCTTTCCAGTCCGGAGAAAAAAAATCGGAGGCCTTAGAACTTGAATGCACCTCGTACAGAACGTAAACAAGGAAGAATCAGACTGTAATTGCGTCAGTGTGTAGATTAAGGTACAGGCTTTCATGTAAAAATAAAATTATTGACATATCGTAGCACGTCTTTTTTTAATTTCAAAACGGTACCTACTTAAAAAAACACGCCTCGTATTACTGACTAAAACCATGAGAAAAGGAACGTGAAAGCGTGATTAAAACAAAAGATATCAGTAATTGCACTAAACTTGCTATGCAGTATGTTTGTTTGTCCACAGGAAGCACTCCAGGAGCATGAAATGAAGAAATAACCCACCTAATCATTCATTTGAGTATGTTTGTGTGTGCAGACGTGCACTTTACTGTTCACAGATGTTCACGACGACAGCCACGACGGAACCAAGAGCCATGAGCTCGGACGATCTTGTGATACCCACGACAGTGCGGTGGTTAGACTAACATAAATATCCTACTGGCCAGTAGTTTAACAAGTAGTTTAACAAATAGTTTAACAAGTAGGATTTGCATCTATTAACATTGGGATTTGGTGAGGATTAATTCCATTATTGTATGAATAACTAATGAACATGTACTTTTGTAGGTATACAGGTGCCGACAGATATTTAATAATACATTGACATAGGTAGAGGTGTAGTACTTTATAAGTATCATTAACTTTGTACATAAAATTTTTTTATCAAAATAATAATCGTAAATGAGTGAGTGTCTTGGCTAATTATACAGGGTGAGTCACCTAACGTTACCGCTGGATATATTTCGTAAACCACATCAAATACTGACGAATCGATTCCACAGACCGAACGTGAGGAGAGGGGCTAGTGTAATTGGTTACTACAAACCATAAAAAAATGCACAGAAGTATGTTTTTTAACACAAACCTACGTTTTTTTTAAATGGAACCCCGTTAGTTTTGTTAGAACATCTGAACATATAAACAAATACGTAATCAGTGCTGTTTGTTGCATTGTAAAATGTTAATTACATCCGGAGATATTGTAACCTAAAGTTGACGCTTGAGTACCACTCCTCCGCTGTTCGATCGTGTGTATCGGAGAGCACCGAATTACGTAGGGATCCAAAGGGAACGGTGATGGACCTTAGGTACAGAAGAGACTGGAACAGTACATTACGTCCACATGCTAACACCTTTTTATTGGTCTTTTTCACTGACGCACATGTACATTACCACGAGGGGTGAGGTACACGTACACACGTGGTTTCCGTTTTCAATTACGGAGTGGAGTAGAGTGTGTCCCGACATGTCAGGCCAATAGATGTTCAATGTGGTGGCCATCATTTGCTGCACACAATTGCAATCTCTGGCGTAATGAATGTCGTACGCGCCGCACTACATCTGGCGTAATGTCGCCGCAGGCTGCCGCAATACGTTGTTTCATATCCTCTGGGGTTATAGGCACATCACGGTACACATTCTCCTTTAACGTACCCCACAGAAAGAAGTCCAGAGGTGTAAGATCAGGAGAACGGGCTGGCCAATTTATGCGTCCTTCACGTCCTATGAAACGCCCGTCGAACATCCTGCCAAGGGTCAGCCTAGTGTTAATTGCGGAATGTGCAGGTGCACCATCACGCTGATACCACATACGTCGACGCGTTTCCAGTGGGACATTTTCGAGCAACGTTGGCAGATCATTCTGTAGAAACGTGATTTATGTTGCAGCTGTTTGGGCCCCTGCAATGAAGTGAGGACAATGTTTCAAGCGTCAACTTTAGGTTACAATATCTCCGGATGTAATTAACATTTTACAGTGCAACAAACGGCACTGATTACGTATTTGTTTATATGTTCAGATGTGCTATCAAAACTAACGTGGTTACATTTAAAAAAACGTAGGTTTGTGTTAAAAACATACTTCCGTGCATTTTTGTATGGTTTGTATTAAACAATTACACTAGCCCCTCTCCTCACGTTCGGTCTGTGGAATCAGTTCGTCAGTATTTGATGTGGTTTACGAAATATATCCAGCGTTAACGTTAGGTGACTCACCCTGTATAAATAGAACATTAACAAATGTAAAGGTAAATGACCTCACTAGTGAATGCATCTTAAAATGTTATATTTCGTAAGTGTCAATAAACTGTGTTATGTGTTGTATAGTATTTGTTGTAAATCGGAAACTAATTGTGGGGATTAGTGAGCATAGGATGCAAAAAACTTTGCGAGACACATTGGCAGCCGCATGATGTGCGGATGGAAAGGGAGGCTAACGGGACGCAGTCTGTAAACCAGTGCCCGGTCGCGGACGTGGGCAAACATATGGGCTATTTGTCGGCGACCTGAAGAGCTCCGGCAGCAGACAATGACGGTATTTAAACGGCCACTGTTGTGCTACACGGTGGAGACGAGATAACCCTATTGTACACATAATACAGTCAAGTAAGCCGACAGCAACTGCTAATAGCTGTACGAAACTGTCATCTGTGTTTGCTTTCTTCTGCGGTCCTCCGCCGTCTTCTGCAGCCACGTGGCATTGACTTCTGAGGAATCTGAGTCACACTCAGCGACTTAAGTTCCATGTATAGTGTCACCAAACGGATAACCTACCTGTCCACAATTACCGATATCCTTATCCAAAATACAATAGTTATATCAAGAGAAAGAAGCGACATGAAGATCAAAAAAGTAGCAACACAAACATAGTAAAAGAAGAAACACGAAAAACTGAACACTAGGCACAATTATACTTCTCTTAGCCGACGCAGAAGAATTTTAGGTGACCTATAACGATCTTACCTGACTGTACCTCCCTGATACTGTGTGCAAATTCGACGAAAACATGGCTGTTTCAACTCATACACCCACTTACTTGGCTGTATAATCCGAGGATCCTTCCAGATCATTAATTCTGCGAGAAACTGGTAACCAGACGGGATCAACAAACGGCTGAAGCTCCGAAGACTGACTTGTAAAGGTAGCTTGTCCGATCTCGAACAATCTTCGACTCCTAAACTCCACAAAAAAATGCACCTTCCCTCCCCGTACACAAATGAAGACGAAAGTGTATTGTGAAATCCGAAGAAGTGTGTGACTCTTGATAAAAAATGGTGCATAATGTAGTGCACAATGAACAGTTACACCCACAAACTAACAGTTTCCAATATCTACCATATGTGTAAACATTTTGTACTTATTTTTCAGGGTAGTCTTAAGAAAATATTTGTGTATGTTATTCGTGTAAAATATTGTTTGACATTCTCTTTGATAATGATGCGACCTCCTTCACTGTTTTTATATATTTGCGTATTTCCATAATTTTATTTTTGTATATATTTATGTAATATTATTGTTTGACATTTCTTTGTTAATGATGCTATGGGTTGTTAATGTTATTATGTATTACATTTAACACTCTGTGTGAAAATGATCGCGATTTCGCGCCATGGAACAGTTTGGCAAAAGGTCGAGAACATTTTTAAACCGTACTATGTTAAAATAGCCATCAGGACAAATAATCTAGTGAGAAAATGGTTCACATGGCTCTGAGCACTATGGGACTTAACATCTGAGGTCCTCAGTTCCCTAGAACTTAGAACTACATAAACCTAACTTACCTAAGGACATCACACACATCCATGCCCGAGGCAGGATTCGAATCTGCGACCGTAGCGGTCGCGCGGTTCCAGACTGAAGCACCTCGAAACGTTCGGCCACAGCAGCCGGCTAGTCTAGTGAGGTATAGCGAAAAATATACTGGACAGAAAGGAAAAACATTTTCCATCAGGAACAACGAACAATGAACATGATGATGCACTGAGAGTAATTAAATACTGGAAATCAGCTATTGTGAATCAAATATACGAAACAGGCCATGCCCTTAAGGGAATAGAAGAAGAATTCAGATGTTGCACGTAGAAAAGAAAACTTCGTACAAGAATTGAAGATGACCATTCTTGAAAAAAAAAAAAGGCAATATTCTGTAACGCAAAAGTGAAAGACAACGAAATAAGAGTTTTCTTAGCGGCTTTGTACAATTATTTCAGGGCGGATATATGATTATAAATTTGTAATACCTCTTTGATGGAACTGCTAGAGGCTGAGTATCGTACAAAAAAATGGTTCAAATGGCTCTGAGCACTATGGGACTTAACATCTGTGGTCATCAGTCCCCTAGAACTTAGAACTACTTAAACCTAACTAACCTAAGGACATCACACACATCCATGCCCGAGGCAGGATTCGAACCTGCGACCGTAGCAGTCGCGCGGTTCCGGACTTGAGCGCCTAGAACCGCTAGACCACCGCGACCGGCCGAGTATCGTACACTTAGAAATGAGGGAAAGTAAGCGACCAACAGACATGGCACTTCACAGCAACCCTGGACGTCCGCAAAAGCGTCGACATGAATGTCTTTCATTCGGGAAGACGACGGTTCAATCCCGCGTCCGGCCGTCCAGATTTAGGTTTTCCGTGATTTCCCTAAATCGCTCCAGGCAAATGCCGGGATGGTTCCTTTGAGAGGGCACGGCCGACTTCATTCCACGTCCTTCCCTAATCCGATGAGACCGATGACCTCGCTGTCTGGTCTCCTCCCCGAAACAACCCCCAACAACCCCTTGAAAGTCTTGCACCCCGTAGCAGAGTAGCAGGACACGGCCTGGTGTGACATGGGACGTTTGTCAACGTTTGTAGTGCAATATGAGCACCTACACTCCAATGCGCTTTTATTCTATTTTATCTCACGATTTTTTAAATTTTTTTAACTTCGTGAGCCAAGTTTTACTACGTGAAGAGAGCTCTGTCTCTTGAAACGCGTTGTTGAGCTGTAGATAAGGGAGAAATACAGTTTTTTACACTTTATGTTATATCGGTCAGTGCTATGCAATGTTAAATTAGTATGAAACCTCTATTACGTCCTGATCTGCACTTCCCCCCTCTCTCTGTTCATCTCCTCCTTTCCCCTATGTCCATCCTCCCCCCCCCCCTCCTCTGTCCATTTCCTCTTCCCCCTTCCCCCCCTCTTGAGTCTTGCTTACTGTTATAACCGTGGAGTCCTAAAGCAGTTATTGCACACCAAACAGCGCAGCGCCGAGAAACGACATCAAGAAGGCGGTGATCCACGCGCCAATGAAAGCAGCGGGCAGCGCCACATCTCCAGGATGACACCCTGCCAACGATGACTTAACCAACCGCCCATCGTCGGTTGGGTCCAGTTCGGTCGCAGTCTTTGAGAGCATGAGCACTCAGTAATTGGAAGACGATACTTAGCCTGCTTTCTGCGAGTAGTAATAGAGTATAAATATAATTTCATGTAGGAGGCACAGGAAGCACATCAAGGCACTTCATAACAAAAGTTAAGTTGCATTTCTGTTACGTTAACCAGCAAGTGTATGTACTGATCATTTTGCATTCCTGCCACCCTGCCACTGCTTCCTTGTTTGTGTCAGTGTTGACTCCCACAGTTGTTGTTGTTGTGGTCTTCAGTGCTGAGACAGTTCTCCATGCTACTCTATCCTGTGCAAGCGTCTTCATCTCCCAGTACCTACTGCAGCTTACATCCTTATGAATCTGCTTAGTTCATTCATCTCTTGGTCTCCCTCTACGATTTTTACCCTCCACGCTGCCCTCCAATACTAAACTGGTGATCTCTTAATGCCTCAGAACATGTCCTACCAACCGATCCCTTCTTCTAGTCAATTTGTGCCACAAACTCCTTTTCTCCCCAATTATATTTAATACCTCTTCATTAGTTATGTCATCTACCCATCTAATCTTCACGATTCTTCTGTAGCACCACATTTCGAAAGCTTCTATTCTCTTCTTGTCCAAAATATTTATCGCCCACGTTTCACTTCCATACATGGCTACACTCCATACAAATACTTTCAGAAACGACTTCCTGACACTTAAATCAAAACTCAATGTTAACAAATTTCTCTTCTTCAGAAACGTTTTCCTTGCCATTGCCAGTCTATACATTTTATATCCTCTCTACTTCGACTATCATCAGCTTTTTGCTCTCCAAAGAGCAAAACTCCTTTACTACGTTAAGTGTCTAATTTCCTAATCTCATTCCCTCAGCATCACCCGAGTTAACTCGACTAGATTCCATTATCCTCATTTTGCTTTTGTTGATGTTCATCTTATATCCTCCTTTCAAGACACTGTCCATTCTGTTCAACTGGTCTTCCATGTCCTTTGCTGTCTCTGACAGAATTACAACGTCATTGGCGAATCTCAAAGTTTTTATTTCTTCTCCATAGACTTTAATACCTACTCCGAATTTTCATTTTGTTTCCTTGACTGCTTGCTCAATATACAGATTGAATAACATTGGGGAGAGGCTAAAACCCTGTCGCACTCCCTTCCCAACCACTGCTTCCCTTTCATGTCCCTCGACTCTTGTAACCGCCATCTGGTTTCTGTACAAATTATAAATAGCCTTTCGCTCCCAGTATTTTACCCCTGCCACCTTCAGAATTTGAAAGAGAGTATTCCAGTCAACATTGTCAAAAGCTTTCTCTAAGTCTACAAATGCTAAAAACGTATGTTTGCCTATCCTTACTCTGTCTTCTAAGATAAGTCGTAGGGTCTGTATTGCCTTACGTGTTCCAATATTTCTTCGGAATCCGAACTGATCTTCCCTGGAGTCGGCTTCTACTAGTTATTCACGTTAGTATTTTGCAGCCTTGACTTATTAAACTGATGGTTCGGTAATTTTCACATCTGTCAACACCTGCTTTCTTTGGGATTGGAATTATTATATTCTTCTTGAAGTCTGAGGGTATTTCGCCTGTCTCATACATCTTGCTCACCAGATGGTAGAGTTTTTTCAGGACTGGCTCTCCCAAGGCTGTCATTAGTTCTAATGGAATGTTGTCTACTCCCGGAGCCTTGTTTCGACTCAGGTCTTTAAGTGCTCTGTCAAACTCTTCACGCAGTATCATATCTCCCATCTATATCCTCTTCCATTTCCATAATATTGTCCTCAAGTACATCGCCCTTGTATACGCCCTCTATACAGGGTTTTACAAAAACGTACAGCCAAATTTCCAGGAAACATTCCTCACACACAAAGAAAGAAAATATGTTATGTGGACATGTGTCCGGAAACGCTTACATTCCATGTTAGAGCTCATTTTATAACCTCTCTTCAAATCACATTGATCACGGAATGGAAACACACAGCAACAGAACGTACCAGCGTGACTTCAAACACTTTGTTACTGGAAATGTTCAAAATGTCCTCCGTTAGCGAGCATACATGCATTCACCCTCCGTCGCATGGAATCCCTGATGCGCTGATGCAGCCCTGGAGAATGGCGTATTGTATCACAGCCGTCCACATTACGAGCACGAACAGTCTTTACATTTGGTACCGGGGTTGCGCAGGCAAGAGCTTTCAAATGCCCCCATAAATGAAAGTGAAGGAGGTTGAGGTCAGGAGAGCGTGGAGGCCATGGAATTAGTCCGCCTCTACCAATCTATCGGTCACCGAATCTGTTGTTGAGAAGCGTACGAACACTTCGACTGAAATGTCCAGGAGCTCCATCGTGCATGAACCACATGTTGTGTCGTACTTGTTCAGAAAGGCACATGTTCTAGCAGCACAGGTAGAGTATCCCGTATGAAATCATGATAACGTGCTCCTTTGAGCGTAGATGGAAGAACATGGGGCCCAATCAAGACATCACCAACAATGCCTGCCCAAACGTTCACAGAAAATCCGTGTTGATGACGTGATTGCACAACTGCGTGCGGATTCTCGTCAGCCAACACATGTTGATTGTGAAAATTTACAATTTGATCACGTTGGAATCAAGCCTCATCCGTAAAGAGAACATTTGCACTGAAATGAGGATTGACACATTGTTGAATGAACCATTCGCAGAAGTGTACCCGTGGAGGCCAATCAGCTACTGATAGTGCCTGCACACGCTGTACATGGTACGGAAACAACTGGTTCTCCCGTAGCACTCTCCATACAGTGACGTGGTCAACGTTACCTTGTACAGCAGCAACTTCTCTGACGCTGACATTAGGGTTATCGTCAACCGCACGAAGAATTGCCTCGTCCATTGCAGGTGTTCTCGTCGTTCTAGGTCTTGCCCAGTCGCGAGTCATAGGCTGGAATGCCCCGTGCTCCCTATGACGCCGATCAATTGCTTCGAACGTCTTCCTGTCGGGACACCTTGGTTCTGTAAATCTGTCTCGATACAAACGTACCGCGCCACGGCTATTGCCCCGTGCTAATTCATACATCAAATGGGCATCCGCCAACTTCGCATTTGTAAACATTGCACTGACTGCAAAACCACGTTCGTGATGAACACTAACCTGTTGATGTTACGTACTGATGTGCTTGATGCTAGTACTGTGGAGCAATGAGTCGCATGTGAACATAAGCACCGAAGTCAACGTTGCCTTCCTTCAATTGGGTCAACTGGCGGTGAATCGAGGAAGTACAGTACATACTGACGAAACTAAAATGAGCTCTAACATGGAAATTAAGCCTTTCCGGACACATGTCCACATAACATCTTTTCTTTATTTGTGTGTGAGGAATGTTTCCTGAAAGTTTGGCCGTACCTTTTTGTAACACCCTGTATACTTCTTCCACCTTTCTGCTTTCCCTTCTTTGCTTAGAATTGGGTTTCCATCTGAGCTCTTGATATTCACACAAGTGGTTCTCTTTTCTCCAAAGGTCTCTTTAATTTTTCTGTAGGCAGTATCTACCTTACCCCTAGTGCAGTGTTCGATTTGTGCTTTTACCAGTGGGGGGATGTCTTAGGGGGTTAGTATAACTATATACGTTACTAGCTTGGACCGTGGCGTTACCCATGGTTAAACAGTTATTTATAAATAGATGTTAATGCCGAAACTCACTATTCACGCGTATGCACTATCAGAAAAGCCATCCCTGGTTATATCTATGAAAGTACATTATAGGTAAAGCTTATTTACAAAATCATCTACATTCAGGTATACGAGGGGAATTCAAAAAGTAAAGGCACATTTGTGAAAAGCTGTACTTATTCTGATGATAGAAAACTGATACATGCGTTATTTTTCTACGTAACCTCCCTGCACTTCAATGCAGTTTTCCCGACGTTTTACGAGTTTGTTTATTTCATCACACGTTTATCGGTTGCATCTGTTACCAATTTGGGACCGCAGCAACGACGTCTCCATCACTTTCAAATCTTCTTCCCTGTAGTTCTTCCGTTAAGGGTCCAAACATGTGAAAATCGCTTGGAGCCAGGTCTGGACTGTATGGTGCATGTTCCAGCACATCGAATCTCAACTCCTTTATTGCGTCGGCTGTCCGTTTGGCAGAATGTGGGCGAGCGTTATCTTGCTGCAGGATGACATCTCTTCGCAGTTTTCCACGACGTTTGGATCTGATTGCAGGTTTTAGTTTCGTACGCAACACATCACATCCCCCATACAATACAGACCTGGCTCTGAAGCCACGTTTACGCTGGGGGGGGGACGTCTTGCAACATTGTGGCATGCTACGGAAATGTGGCGTGCCTCGTCTTGTCGTTTAGTTCTAAATGTTTTGAAATGCTTACCTACTACATAACACTTTTTCAAAATTAATAAGCAATCATATTAATAGTAAGACTGTATTAAAAACTTTCAATGTTCGGCTCCACAAATTTAAATTATATGTAAAGTTTTACTCCAGTGCGTGGGAAATAAACATCCCAGGTTGGGATGCATAAACTATAACCAGAGGATGGGATGGTCTGATGCAGAGGGGGGGAAAATCCCCCCTCCCATCCCCCCCTGCAAATCGCATACTGCCCTAGTGAGATAAGCCTCTACATCCTTACATTTTTTCTCTAGCCATCCCTGCTTAGCCATTTTGCACATTCTGGTTTCTGCGAGTAGTAATAGAGTATAAATGTAATTTCATGTAGGAGCACGTCAAGTCACTTCATAACAAAAAGTTTAAGTTACATTTCTTTTAGGTTAACCTGCAAGTGTATGTACTGATAATTTTCCATTCCTGCCACCCTGCCCTCCTTCCTTGTTTGTGTCAGTGTTGACTCCCACAGTAGCCAACACAATAATAGCCTATGAAGTATTTATTGAAATCTACTGAAATAAATGGGTAAACCAGATGCGATCACTAGTGAACGGGGTAAGGAAAGACCTTTTCTGCTGCTAGGTCTGTGAGGACAGTACAATCAATGACAGTGTCTCATACAGATTTAATCTGCAAACTGTTATTATTACAAAACTACAGGCAATTCAGATGCGTAGTAGTACTTTAACCATAAGCTGAGAAGCCGTAAAGACAACTTTCCTGTTCTCTGTTAAAACCGACTGAGAGCAAGAAAACAAAACAGAACATAGTTGTGTATTTTTTTGTTTAAACAAAGTAGGAAAAGACAGATTGCTACTTACCGCAAAGAAGACATGTCAATTTGCAGACCGGCACAATTAGGCAATAGAGTTGCATCAAATCCCAGTTATCTGCTTATCAGATCAGTGATTATCCCGTAGACAAATGCCTGAATGTGGGAATATGTTCGTAGTTCGTAATTGGGGTCATTTTTTTTACAAGGATCGTAAATTTTTTCTCGCGTAGCTCGCTTTGTATTTTCTACTGCCGCTGCTCGCTTGGGCGTATGCTGTGTTACCTGAAGCAATAATGAAGGAACAGGTATGGGTCTCCACTTGTGAAACAAAAATGGAACCGCGGAAAATCAATTTATTTTTGGTTGGTGCACTTTATACACAGGCACGCACGTTCGAGGGTTAAAAGACACTCACATACAGCTTTTGGCTATAGCCTTCGTCAGTAAAAGAGACATATACATGCATCATTCACACACACACACACACACACACAAGCAAGCACCTCTCACGCACAGCCGACGGCCAACTCCTGATCTCCGGCCGGAATGCCTTTTAATCTGGGGCATTCGATGATCAACATCAGCGCGGTAACGAAGTCTGCGTTGCGCGCGGACGATCGTTGATACAGTGTGGCTCGGAAATAGATACGGTTTGGAAGGCGGTGAATAAACGCAGGAAAGGAGAGAAAGAAGGGACGCTATAGAGAAGAGTAACAAAGGAAAGCTTCACAGGGTTTTAGGAAGGACTGACCAATGCTGTGGCTGAAAGCTATATGTAAATGTCTTTTAATTGTGCCTGTCTGCAACTTGATGTGTCTTCTTTACAGTAAGTAGCAATCTTTCTTTTCCTACATTGTTGATATTCCATCTGGAGTTTCCATTGTTCTATTTTTGTTTAAAGTTATATTTAAGGAGAAAGAATTTATAGGAGAAACTATATGTCTACTGGTTTAAATGCCCTTCTAGTGTACTTAAAACTGGCCACAAGAAAGAAAACGAAACTCCAAATTTTCTCAGCACAGCATTTTTCTTTTTCGCAAAAAAATATATAGATTATGTCTACCCAGATGTTCATTATAATATCATGTAAAAATCTGAAGTAAATCGATTACGAAATTTTCCAGGCTTTTTGTAACAACGTTATATATTACTATAGACTTAAAATACATATCTGCACTAGCGGACCTTACAGACGTTGACGTGCGTTATGTTTCAAGCGATTAGAGTATTAAACAAAGTATGATAGACAAATAATATAATAATTTCATTATTCTTTATTTTGAAATAACATCGATTTCTCTAAAAACAATTCGTTATAATCAATAATGTTTGTTTAATTTTATCTTAATGCGAGTTGATGAACAATATTTTTAGTCAATTCCTGACGAGTATAAATGAATAAACTTGACGGTTTTCCAACTCGAGAACACGCCACATATAATTGGCCATGTGAAAAGACCGGATTTTCTAGATCCAACCCACAAATCGACATTGTTTGACCTTGTGACTTATTAATAGTCATGGCATATGCCAAGCGAATTGGGAATTGCAGACGTCCGAATGGAATGGGTGAGTCTGAAGGGATCATTGGGATTCGTCGCAGGAGAACAACTTCACCTTCAAATTTGCCGTTCAAAATTGTAGCTTCAAGAACATGGCCCATAATTTTTTTTATGACTAATCTTGCACCGTTGCATAGCTTAGGTGCATTTAAATTCCGAAGCAAAATGATAGGTGAGCCAATTTTTAATCGCAAGTTATGTGGTGGCATTCCTTGTAAATCCAGCGAATTCAAAAATTCACACGATAGTTGACTGCTTCGTCAGGATCGGTAACAGTGTCCATCGATCTGAACAATATCTCATTGCCGGGCAATGACTGTTGTATTTTGAAGTTAATAGCGTCAACATCGATATTTTTTGCAGCTAAAATAGCTCGTTCTCGAAGCCTCGCATGATTAATATATTTAGCTTGTAAATCTGGAAATATATTTTCAATCAAAGCATCTTCCGTATTTACCATGTTGCAGAAATTGTCTGGCAATTTGATCCATTGTGCGTCTCCATGCAATGGTATTGTTCCATTTCCAATGTTGAGCAATTGCTCGGAGAATGATAGGGCCAATGGATCGTTTTGTAGTTGATTCAAAGGTTCAAATGGCTCTGACCACTATGGGACTTAACAACTGAGATCATCAGTCCCCTAGAACTTAGATCTACGTAACCTAACTAACCTAAGGACATCACACACATCCATGCCCGAGGCAGGATTCGAACCTGCGACCGTAGCAGTCGCGCGGTTGCGGACTGAAGCGCCTAGAACCGCTCGTCCACATCGGCCGGCTTTGCAGTTGAACACGTATATTTGTGTTAAGACGTAATGTATTGACATTTTGCCATCGACAAGATTGTTTTATACATTCATCCGCATATGTAGCGCGTACAATGACTGGCAATGTCTGTTTAAAATCACCACAGCAGCAGTAAGGCACCACCAAAAAGCCTGGTGTTATTATTTGGATCTTTCATCATTCTATCGAGGGCTTCAAGTGAATGCTTGTGGACCATAGTGAATTCATCCCAGATAATAATTTTGCAGTTTTGCAAAACTTTATCCATACCGGAATGCTTTTTTTTATGTTGCCCACTGCACCTGGATTTGTGTGAATGTTCAACGGCAACTTGAGTGCTGAGTGTGCAGTCCGTCCGCCATCAAGCACAGTGGCTGCAATACCTGACGAAGCAATTGCTAACGCAATATGATTTTGTGATCGAATGCGCGCAAGTATTAGTGAGATGAGAAACTTTTTCCAGTCCCACCTGGTGCTTCAAAAAAAAAAAAAAAAAAAAAAAAAAATAATAATAATAAAAAATTAAAAAAATAAAAAAATCCACCTTGTTCTGCTGCAATTGACAAATTAATTCGCTCATATACATTCTTTTGTTCATCAGTGAGTAGCTGCTCATTATTTTCAACGAAAGTAGTTAAAGAGACCTTATTGAACTGTTGTTCGCGCTGAATCTCGCTGTTAATGATGTCTGTTGCTGGGCGGTTAGGAGAGGACATACCAAAATAAATGAGTGGCATATTCGACATCAGAATGCAAATATCTTCAATCTTTATTAGCGCCTCACTATATATTTCCGGCGCAAAATCGATAATGGGATATTGATCAGCGATCCGAATGCGATGCAGAATGTCGTCGCTCATGGAATCTTTATATTTGTCCCAGAGGACAGAAGCTTGAGATGGAAAACATTTCGTCAATAATATGGAGAATTTGATGAGGAGAGGAACTCAATGCTGCATCTGCAAGTGTTATATGCCAATGGTTGTCATCTTCCAGAAAATGTAATTCGAGACACGCATCATGATATGTGTCGTACAAAATGCCATTGACTGTTCGCAAGTATTGGAAGGACGTCAGTCCACGAATATTAACCAACAATAAACGCAAGAAGAAACATTCGTGTTGCTTTGGATGAACTGTATATAACCGGCCTAATGTATTTCCCATAAATGCCGTTGTATCCTTCAACCGGAACACCTTGCTTTCGTGGTTCCCACTTTTTTGACTGTTTGTTCCATGTGAAATATCGTGGCACATCAGTATACATTAATGTCTTTGCGAATTGACCGGGAATACCTGGTCGGTTGCATAGTTCGAAAAACTCAGTTAATGTCGTTTTTGGGGCAATTGACGCACGTTGTTGAATAGTCTCTTCCGTGAAATAAAGACGCTGTCCATTTTCAAGTTGCACGGCCAAATGTATAACAGCAGGGTCTCTTTCGTGTATCGGAAAACCCAAAATACGCCAAATTGTTTCATTGCTGCTGATGTTGGTTCAAATGGCTCTGAGAACTATGGGACTTAACTTTTGAGGTCATCAGTCCCCTAGAACTTAGAAATACTTAAACCTAACTAACCTAAGGACATCACACACATCCATGCCCGAGGCAGGATTCGAACCTGCGACCGCGGCGGTCGCGCGGTTCCAGACTGTAGCGCCTAGAACCGCTCGGCCACTCCGGCCGGCGCTGCTGATGTATCGGCCCATTTGATACCGTGTTATTTCATCGTTTTCGTTAACATTGTGAACAGCAAATACAGCCGTATCACTGCCCATATGGACATATTTGCATATATATTTTATGGACTTCACCGAACTGCAGAGCTCAATGTTTATGTGTGCTTTGTAGATTTTACACAGCAATGGTGAATATGGAGGCACCCAGTGATTGTCAATGTCAACTGTTGCACCGTTTGACATGCGTAATTGATGTGATTGATCGCCATTGTCAATGTCTCTACGACGATACAATGGATAACCATTAATATTAGTGATTGTATCATTTATAGAATTTTTGGAAAAGTTGCGTACATTTTCCATTGTCCATGCACGACGCCGTCATGTTTATAGCATCGCATGGACCATGGATCATGTTAGCGATAACAATCTCATACAATTCTTGATCGATATTCCGATCCGGAATTTCCGCAGAGATAATTTTATCAATTTCTTCAGACTGTATTTTGTCGACCAACCAAATCAAAATATGCGTGTGTGGCAAACCTCGTTTTTGCCATTCAACAGAATACAGCCAGCAACGTGTTTTGCCAAATACAGAGGAATCTATAATCAAGTTCATCAACGATTTTAACTTTTGTCTGAAGACACGTGCAGTGATATCGTGTCGATCTATTGCAGTTTGACCTGGCAATAACGCAATTTTAATTTCATCCCATTTTGGATTACACGTAAATGTAATGAACAAATCTGGTCGTCCGTACGCCCGCACAAAAGTCATGGCGTCTTGTATGTATTCTTGCATATGACGTGGTCTACCAATATATGATGATGGATGAATATATGAAGTACCGATGTCGCTGATATTAGTTATTCCATCTACGTTACCAACAATAGCATCACGCAAATGAATGTATTCCTCAGCTCGAAGTTCCGCTTGATTATACCTGATGTATCGAAACCGCTCGCTATCAATTTTCGCATACATATGAGCGACATATTGATGAAACAGCTGGCGGCATCGGAGAATATTATTGTCTTCATTGGCACGAATCATCAACCTATATGTGTAGAAGTTCATCGTGCTCACTTTCTTGATGGTTTGTGCACCTTCAAAGTAAAAATATAAAGAAGTTAATCGTGCATAAAAATAGGACATGTGTAGATTGTACCTGTTGCTGGATTTCTTTGTTTGATATTTAAATGATATCCATCTTCTCCTTCCCAAAATATCAATGGATATTGCAAAGCGTCGTAAGGGCGATGACTGTCTTCAGTCGTATGCATTGTGTTATCTCTGCATTGGATTCGTATACCTCCACGTTCAAATGCGTCGTCAACCATAACAACTGCAACTTCATTAATGGTCGGTACGTTACATCGGCCCGCGTGCTGTCCAGATGGTACTTTGTCTGCTTTGATGACGATCGTACTTGTCGTTTTGCAGTCTGTATTGAACAACTGGACCAACTGGCTGCGATTCTGTAAAAACGGTTCAAAAATATCCACAATTTCTCGCTACTCTATCTGTTCGATATGTTTGTAATGGCAGCGTGCGTTTTTTTGCTTTTCCTCATCACCCATGAAGTGGATTTGCAGAAATTTTGAATCAGTATCAGGCATAGCCATTAAAGAACCAGTTTGATGATACACTTGGCCCTGAATCTTAAACATTGATTAAAAATTGCGACCATCCTCATTCTGAACGATTTTTGTTGCCCCAAATGTTGTTATTTGAAAGCACGAATAGAATTTGCGAATTTTACGCAAAAACAATTTAGATTGTGATGTAGCTCCAGCCAGTAGGGTTTTCAGTGGTTCTGGCGGTGAATTCAGTGGTGGCAATACAACTTTTCCAGACACTCAGCAGAAACCGGCCGATTCACCTTTGTATTTGAGTGCATGACAGTGTTGGCATTGTTTGTTCATAGCACCGATTACTATTTGTGAATGTGACGAATAGTCGATGTCCGACTCATATTCAAACGCAAGGCGAAGAAGTGATGCTCGTGTCAATGCGCGATACCCTTGCAAACGCTGTTGTTCACGAGTACTGATTGTGTCGGTGACACGTTGACGGACCAGTCCTTGTCTCAATGCATTAGCTCGAAGGCGTTCGTTGCGTTGCTCTTGACTTTCATTAGCACGTCTGATTGCAGCCTGGTTTCTTAAATTTTCATTGTCCGTCAATTGATCTTCTGCCGATCTATTTAACCGACGGTTCTGGGCTAATTGTGAATTCAGTGTCCGTCGACCAATATTTCCTCCTCGTCCACGAGGATGTGGCATTGTTTTATGTACGTAACTTATATGTGAATATAATACACTTAATATTCACTGAAATGCGACACCGTAAAAAAAAAAATTATAATGTCAAAATAACAAAACACACATAATATAATAAACACACAAATTAAAATGTCCAAAAATAAACGAAATCCTATGCACGTAACTTATATCTGAATATAATACGCTCAATATTGCACACAAAAATGCAACGCCGCCTACCGTGCTGATTTAAGAATGCAAATTTTTTAGGCACCCACTTGAATGCATACACAAAAATTCATTCAAGACTATCCAGCCGTTTAGTTGCAGTATAGGTAAATAACCTAGATACCGACTGCAGCGCCATCTGCCGGGCTGATTTGTGAATTTAAATCATCCAGGGCGCCACCCAAACGCATACAAAAAATTTCATACAAATCGGCCCAGCCGTTTAGGAGGAGTTCAGTGACATACACACGTACAGTAGAATTATATATATAAAGATTTAGATTAAAAATGTAGCCCATGTTCGTTCGAAAGTTTATTAGAGTACCATGCAGATATTTGCAGTAAATCAGTCAAGAGCTATGAGGATTTGTTCAATAGAGGAGATATGGTTCACAGTAGCGAAGATAACCAAGTGCTCAGAGCTCCTCAGGTATGCATTTTTGAACTCATGTTTACTGGACTTTTTTTTCTTGCTTTGGTCCATACCACCTCCTCTAAAAGTTGCCTACACTGTAATCTTAGCAACAACAGTACCAACACATGTGAAACTACCTGGCAGACTAAAACTGTGTGCCGGACCGGGACTCGAACTCGGGAGCTTTGCCTTTCGCGGGCAAGTGCTCTACCATTTGAGCTACCCCAGCACGACTCACTACCCGTCCTCATAGCTTCAATTCTGTCAGTACATCTACTCCTACCTTCCAAGCTTCACATAAGCTCTTCTGCGAACCTTGCAGAACTAGCACTCCTGGAAGGAAGGATATTGCGGAGACATAGCCACAGCCTGAGGGATGTTTCCAGAATGAGATTTTCACTCACCAGCGGAGTGAGAGCTGATATGAAACTTTCTGGCAGATTAAAACTGTGTGCCAGACCGAGACTCGAACTCACGAGCTTTGCCTTTCGCGGGCAAGTGCTCTACCATCTGAGCTACCCCAGCACGACTCACGGCCCGTCCTCACAGCTTCAATTCTGCTTGTACCTCTTCTCCTACGTTCCAAACTTGAAGCTGTGGGGACGGGTCGTGAGTCGTGCTTGGGTATCTCACATGGTAGAACAATTGGCCGCGAAAGGCAAAGGTCCCGAGTTCGAGTCTCGGTCTGGCACACACTTTTAATCTGCCAGAAAGTTTCATATCAGCGCACGTTCCAATTCCACTGCAGAGTGAAAATCTCATTCTGTAAACATTTTCCAAACTGTGGCTATGCCATGTCTCCGCAATATCCTTTCTTCCAGGAGTGCTAGTTTTGCGAGGTTCGCAGAAGAGCTTCTGTGAAGTTTGGAAGGTAGGAGACGAGGTACTGGCAGAATGGAAGCTGTGAGGACGGGTCGTAGGTCGTGCTGGGGTAGCTCAGGTGGTAGAGCACTTCTCCGCAAAAGGCAAAGGTCCCGAGTTCGGGTCTCTGTCCCTCACACAGTTTTAATCTGCCAGGAAGTTTCGTATCAGCGCACACTTCGCTGCAGAGTGAAATACTCATTCTCTACAAACACATGTATTCCACTGTCAGGGGTGTCAGAACGGTTTTCGCTTATGAGTTCCGACTCGTTCGTTTCCGGTATAGGGACATTTACCTCAAATTGATACATTTTCTTTCTCCATTTAATGATGTTAATTTTTAACATCATCACGTGAATTTACAGGTGCGGGCGCATATAGCTTTGATGCTCTGTAGCATCGATGAATGACGTTTCCTTAGATGGGCCCCCATGTAAAAGTTGATCCACTAAGTTAACTCGACAACCTCAAACAGTGCAAGTTTTAGATAATTCAGCCTGTCCATCCGAATGTTTATGAGAGTAGTGGGTAAAAAATGTGAAATAAATCGGTCAAGTACTTTTCAAGATTTTTGGTGACAACTTTAAACAACAACTTGTCTTTATATAGTAGTATATGCGAGAGTTTCCCAGATAGTAATGCACCGCCTTTATTTTTCGCAGCCGAGAGCAATGCTACGAATGCGGAACGTTACTTACGTGTTATCTGAAGTCTCCTGAGTGAACGCGTCAAGTTTCCGTCACTTCCGACAGATAGCGTAGCTGAAGGACAGTTTCAAAATGGCGTCTGTAGGTGATTTTATTTTTTATTTACAGGGTGTTTCAAAAATGACCGGTATATTTGAAACGGCAATAAAAACTAAACGAGCAGCGATAGAAATATACCGTTTGTCGCAATATGCTTGGGACAACAATACATTTTCAGGCAGACAAACTTTCGAAATTACAGTAGTTACAATTGTCAACAACAGATGGCGCCGCGGTCTGGGAAACTCTATAATACGATATTTTCCACATATCCACCATGCGTAGCAATAATATGGCGTAGTCTCTGAATGAAATTACCCGAAACCTTTGACAACGTGTCTGGCGGAATGGCTTCACATGCAGATGAGATGTACTGCTTCAGCTGTTCAATTGTTTCTGGATTCTGGCGGTACACCTGGTCTTTCAAGTGTCCCCACAGAAAGAAGTCACAGGGGTTCATGCCTGGCGAATAGGGAGGCCAATCCACGCCGCCTCCTGTATGTTTCGGATAGCCCAAAGCAATCACACGATCATCGAAATATTCATTCAGGAAATTAAAGACGTCGGCCGTGCGATGTGGCCGGGCACCATCTTGCATAAACCACGAGGTTCGCAGTGTCGTCTAAGGCAGTTTGTGCCGCCACAAATTCACGAAGAATGTCCAGATAGCGTGATGCAGTAATCGTTTCGGATCTGAAAAATGGGCCAATGATTCCTTTGGAAGAAATGGCGGCCCAGACCAGTACTTTTTGAGGATGCAGGGACGATGGGACTGCAACATGGGGCTTTTCGGTTCCCCATATGCGCCAGTTCTGTTTATTGACGAAGCCGTCCAGGTAAAAATAAGCTTCGTCAGTAAACCAAATGCTGCCCACATGCATATCGCCGTCATTAATCCTGTGCACTATATCGTTAGCGAATGTCTCTCGTGCAGCAATGGTAGCGGCGCTGAGGGGTTGCCGCGTTTGAATTTTGTATGGATAGAGGTGTAAACTCTGGCGCATGAGACGATACGTGGACATTGGCGTCATTTGGACCGCAGCTGCAACACGCGGAAACCCGAGGCTGCTGTTGGATCACCTGCTGCACTAGCTGCGCGTTGCCCTCTGTGGTTGCCGTACGCGGTCGCCCTACCTTTCCAGCACGTTCATCCGTCACGTTCCCAGTCCGTTGAAATTTTTCAAACAGATCCTTTATTGTATCGCTTTTCGGTCCTTTGGTTACATTAAACCTCCGTTGAAAACTTCGTCTTGTTGCAACAACACTGTGTTCTAGGCGGTGGAATTCCAACACCAGAAAAATCCTCTGTTCTTAGGAATAAACCATGTTGTCCACAGCACACTTGCACGTTGTGAACAGCACACGCTTACAGCAGAAAGACGACGTACAGAATGGCGCACCCACAGACTGCGTTGTCTTCTATATCTTTCACATCACTTGCAGTGCCATCTGTTGTTGAAAATTGTAACTACTGTAATTTCGAAAGTTTGTCCGCCTGAAAATGTACTGTTGTCCCAAGCATATTGCAACAAACGGTCTATTTCTATCGCTGCTCGTTAAGTTTTTATTGCCGTTTCAAATATACCGGTCATTTTTTAAACACCCTATATGTACACATCTAGTTCCGTAGGACGTAAACGCAAACAACAATATAACATAACAATTAGCTTAATTTTTCAAGGAGCTGCTCAACAGAAGGATTGACCCATGAGGAAACTCTTCAGTTTTATTTGAAAGTGCGTGGATTACTGCTAAGATTTTTGAATTCTTCTGGTAACTTATTCAAAATGTATGCAGCAGTATACTGCACACCTTTTGAAACGTCCCCTTAGAAAAATTAAGGAATTACTGTGCTGATAAACCTCTTACATTATTTGATTTTCAAACAGCTGAGCAGAACTGAACGTACTCAGACATTTCGCTCTTTACTTATTCTGATCAACACTAAGCTGACACACAATATTTTTAGCGCAACGCAATCTGACTTTCAAAAATCCCTACAAAAGAATGGGCCTGACTAACAATAACCTATACCTTTCATTAATCACTTACCTCACAAAAATCTTCGTTATTCGAACTACTGCAATACAGCGAGCGCCACTACTGCCAGCTTAATAAAAGATTCTAACTACTGAAGGGACTAACTACTGATAGGTGTAATTAGCAAATGAAAGATTTTGATAAAGAACAAACAATGTATTTACCATAATAGTGCTCAAAAGTAGTTCATGACATCCAATATTACAAATTTACTGTCTCTGATGGACTCACGTCCAGATCATCCGCTCTCAAAACTCCGCCATCTCTCTCCCAACATCCACCACTGCTGGCGGCTCACTTCCAACTGCACAGCGCTACGCGCTGTTAACATCCAACTGCCCAACACTACAATAGCGACTATTCCAACAATGCCACCCAGCCACAGACTGCACACAGCACAGCCAGTGATTTTCACACAGAGCGCTACACGGCGTTACCAACATAAAAACCTAAACAGCCTACTTACACTTTCTGCACAAGAGTTAAGTAAATGTGATCCTAATGCAGACTGAATTTCTGCCAAGTATTAACTCAGCGAAAGCTGCTAAGTCTTGGGAATAAGCTGATACTGTAAACAAGGAACGACAGTGAAGTAAATATATAATAAGAGGGCAATCTCAGAATACCCAGACTAGTGAATAGGGGTCGACAAGAGGTTTGCGAACTTACACCACTTATTGCCCGTACTGCCCATTTCTGAGCCAAAAATATCTTTTGAGAATGGGAAGAGTTACCCCAAAATATAAGACAACATAAGCGAATGAAAATTAGCGAAATAGACTAATTTTCAT
The DNA here is from genome assembly GCF_021461395.2 of Schistocerca americana. NCBI lineage: Eukaryota > Metazoa > Arthropoda > Insecta > Orthoptera > Acrididae > Schistocerca > Schistocerca americana. The sequence goes on along the minus strand of NC_060124.1, from coordinate 554,954,007 downwards.
GACGAACGATCACTTAGTTCAGATACCGTTCAAATAGTAGAAATGGCAGCATTAAGTCTTAGAATAAGACCCTGCACGTGGGCTTTCCACGACAGTTTACTATGTCTCTGAACACCTAGAAATTTGAACTGTTCAGTTTCATTAATCATATGCCCATTCTGTGAAATTAAAACGTCGCGTTTTGCTGAGTCGTACTGTCATTCAACTTTAGTTTATTTTCTACAAGCCATGAATTTGTCACGAACTGCAAATGGTTCAAATGGCTCTGAGCACTATGGGACTTAACTTCTTTGGTCATCAGTCCCCTAGAACTTAGAACTGCTTAAACCTAACTAACCTAAGGACATCACACACATCCATGCCCGAGGCAGGATTCGAACCTGCGACCGTAGGGGTCGTGCAGTTCCAGACTGTAGCGCGTAGAACCGCATGGCCACTGCCGCCGGCTCACAAACTGCACTATTTGAAACAGAGCCAATGTTGCACACAAGCTAGTGTCATCAGCAAAGAGAATATTTTGGAATTACCCTTAATACTATAGGGCATATCATTTATATAAATAAGGAACAGGAGTGGCCCCAACACTGATCCCTGGGGCATCCCCTCATTTGACTGTACACCACTCAGACCCCACATCACAGCCATTCTCAGCACTGTGAATAATGACCTGTTGCTGTCTGTTGTTAAAGTAAGAGGTGAACCAATTGACCTTGACAAACGGCAGATTAATACTACGCAGAGCCTGTGAATGGCGAAGCTGGTCGACTCTTCACGCGCTACTGTCGTGAGCCCCTACGGAAAGAAGTAGGACAGTGAAACTACCGCTAGGCGCTAACGATTGGTCGTCCTCAACCCTTCACAGAACATGGGGTTCGGAGGCTTGACTGCTCTGTAAAGCAGTATAAAAGGTGATCTGTAGCATTCCTGTCGAAAGAACACAATGCTAGTGCAGGCACAAGCGTTTCGAAGCACACAGTTCATCACATATTGTTGAACAAGGAGCTCCACAGCAGGTTACCCATACGTGTTCACATGATGACCCAACGACATCGTCAGTTACGATTGCAGTGGGCACGGGACGGTCGCGGTTCGACCGTCGGTCAATGGAAACGTGCCGGCTCTTCGGGTGAATCACATTTTTGCTACACGAGATCGCTGGTCGTCTCCACAAACGCCGTCATCGAGGTGAACGGCGGATCGAGACGCGCAGCACCCCTCGGATTCAGCAGACTGGCGGGAGCAGTAATTATGCAATGGGAGACATTCTCCTGCGCTTACATGGGGCCTGTAGTAGTAATTTAAGAGACGCTGACAGCTGAAAACCACCTGCATCCCTGCATACTTGATGTTTCCCAGACGGTGATGTCATCTTCCAGCAGTATAATTGTCCGTATCTCGGAGCCAGAACCGTGGTGCAGTGGTTTGAGGAGCATTACGGTGATTTCACGTTGATGTCTCGGCTACCAATTTCGGCTGATGTAAACCCTGTGGAACCGATCTCGGTCGCTGTCGCGTGCCATCAACGAGTACACAAATCAGTGGCCCGTTATTTACACGAATTACACGATCTGTGCGTAGACATCTAATGCTACATACCTCCGCAAACCTACCAACAAACCGTCGCACTCCCCAGATAGTCACAATCAGTGATGTATTTCGTTCCAAAGACGGTCAAACTAGCTATTAAGCAGGTGGTCATAATTTTTTGGCTCATCAGTGCATACGCATGGAGCAGGACGTAAAATACGCCTAGGTGTTGTGAAGGCCTGCAGCTTACGTAACGTTTCGCAACATGATGGGAGCTGTAAGCAGTGTTACCAGTTTTATGAGCGAATTAGCAAAAAAAAAGGTTGGAATTTATTATGCGAATTATCCTTGAAAAAGCCCAGAGGCGAAATAAGTTACAAAGTCTAAACGATACACGCTGGTCAGAAGTGCCAGACGCACTCCTTCAATTCAAAGAGCTCCTTGACTCTGTCGTACAGTCCCTTGGACAGAACTTATCCGGCATCGAAAGGTGCAAGTCTTCTGGCTTCTATTCAACGATTCGACTTTGTCTTACTTTTGATGGTAACCGCCGCTGTATTTGAAATTACTGTTTCAGTTTCACCGTAGCTTCAGGCTGTCACTCTAAGATTTTAATCTTCTCTACGAGATAGTACACAGTGTAACAAGAACTCTGGAGAGGTAAGGAGAAACTAAATATCAACAAAATTTCCAAGAGGAGTTACGATGTTACTTATAATCCGCCTTGATTGCAAAAATGTTTATTCACATGGCCGGTTTCGGTTCCTCTAGAAACATCTTCAGATCTGCAATTTCGGTTACACTAGTAACCCGTCCACACACATGTGACGCAGCATGTGAAGGTTGCTGTTTATGGACGGGTTAGTCCTGTAACCGAAATTGCAGATCTGAAGATGGTTCTAGAGCAACCGAAACCGGCCATGTGAATAAACATTTTTGCAATCAACACGGATTGTAAGCAACATTGTGTAACGTCGTTGCTTTAATTTGCTATGAAAGCGGTGCTGATAGACAATAAAAACGGGTTAAAAGCTGTGAGCTGTCTGGGGAAGTTAACCTTGCATTACTGAGCAACTGTTTCACCAGGTATACAGTCTAGCTTACCAAATTCCCAACCAAACTAACATTAATTATAATCTTTTAATAGTCATACGACAACCGGTGATATATATATATATATATATATATATATATATATATATATATATATATATATAAAGAGAATTTAAATAAAAGTAATAAATCAGTTTATATTTGGACATTTATTTTAACATTGATCACTGAAATTTCAGCATATTAAACTTGATTCATAACTAAACTGGTGCCTTATTTAGGATTGTGAAAATGTGAGACTGTAATCTTACGGAACACATCAAATATGGAGCCAAGATTGGGAGACTGCATACAACACTGCATTCGTAAAATAACACACGAAGAACGTTGAAACATATCCAAGACGAAATTAACCACAACACACCGATTTAATTTTCACCCAAAGAAGTTACGTTCATAACGCAATCCTGTCCGTCATGTAATTACCACACACTGGTATACTAAATTCATACTAACTCTCTGTGAAATCTTCCCAAAAAGAATAGCTGAGGGCTACTTTGATGATTACACCACATGCTTCACGTGGTCAACTTGGTTTACACAAAGCGTGTAACTCCACAATAATTTTGCTAATTAAAATAAATTAGATCGAAAAGCAATTTACAAAAGAAAAACCTCGAACTGGTTACTATCGTCTTACTATTAACCTGATGGGTCAAACAATTGTATAAGCACGTGGTACTGGTCTCACAAAGTACACCCCACGTGGGTTGAACATAAAGAAAAGTTGCTATATTGAAAAATATTGTGAAAACGAGACGTTATAATCTCACGCACATTCGCATTTAAGATTGATACTCTTAGTTAGAGTTACTGATCAACACGTGGTTCCACTTTGCTCACAAAGTAGTGACAAAGCAACTACCGGAATATATTCTGAACTTCACAATCGAAGTACACTGCGTTGCAATTTAAGATAACATCAGATATTTTAGAGATAAACCTGAAATAAAGGTGATTAAATTTTCAGTTAGGCTGAACTTAAGAAATCCATTGTCCTACGGACTTAGCAGACACGCGCTTAGCCGGAGATCTTACCACTTCAGACGCTCCCCGCGAACAGACTGTCCTGCTGGGCTCCTACCGAGCGTCCTTCACAAATACAAACGAAAGTGACCAGAGAGGCAGCTCCCTATACCAACATGACAATGGACAGACAGGACCATACTAAGAACAGAAACCTCTTTGCTTCTAGAAAGCGTAGCTACCTGTTCCGACGTTGGTCCTACTGTTCTCTAGCAGACAGGCTTGTCTGCTACCATCCAGCGTGCAACTACAAATACATTTGCTCATTCATCCTCTCACACAGAAGGGAAGGGGGATGACAGTATCTTATCATATACAGTATGAAGTGTTGGCATAAGAGCCAACACTGTGTTGCTAGAGGAGGCCGAAATGCACGCTTTTAAGCTCACGCTGGCTGGCGCGAGGTCTGGAACAGTTAAGGGAATTAATAGTAGCAAATAAAGTACGTAGTTGATATAATACTTAACTTTAATCCACAATTGGTGTACATCGCTCTTGACGGTACATGTTATAATCTCAATATCAAATGCTATGGCGCCTTGCTAGGTCGTAGCAAATGACGTAACTGAAGGCTATGCTAACTATCGTCTCGGCAAATGAGAGCGTAGTTGTCAGTGATCCATCTCTGGCTAAGTCGGCTGTACAACTGGGGCGAGAACTAGTAAGACTCTCTAGACCGGCCGTGTGGTGGCGCTCGGTCTGCAATCACTGACAGTGGCGACACGCGGGTCCGACGTATACTACCGGACCGCGGCCGATTTAAAGGCTACCACCTAGCAAGTGTGGTGTCTGGCGGTGACAATACACAGTATATAAAAGAAAGCGGATGTAGGTTCCGTATGAGACTGTGTGACATGAATTACATATAAGAATTACATATAAACTGTGCTTTAAAGTGTAGTAGTGTGACAGATCGTTTTGTTTAGGTGTAAAAGCAACACGTTCCACTGCTCAGTCTCCTCCCAGATAGAAACACCACAGTAAATTTAGAAGAGGAATTTATGCCTTAAATGACAACATATTTAAGAAATTAACATGAAAGGAATCCAACAGAGACCTTTCAATTGTAAAACCACTGATTGCTGTTATCCCATCAGACATTATGTTTGTTTTTGAAAAATCCAACAGGAGTGTCGTATGGTAGAACCTTTGGACTTTCCAGTGCAGGCACTCAGAACCGCCAAACGTTCAGTTCATCAATCAGATATACATTCCTGGAAATGGAAAAAAGAACACATTGACACCGGTGTGTCAGACCCACCATACTTGCTCCGGACACTGCGAGAGGGCTGTACAAGCAATGATTACACGCACGGCACAGCGGACACACCAGGAACCGCGGTGTTGGCCGTCGAATGGCGCTAGCTGCGCAGCATTTGCGCACCGCCGCCGTCTGTGTCAGCCAGTTTGCCGTGGCATACGGAGCTTCATCGCAGTCTTTAACACTGGTAGCATGCCGCGACAGCGTGGACGTGAACCGAATGTGCAGTTGACGGACTTTGAGCGAGGGCGTATAGTGGGCATGCGGGAGGCCGGGTCGACGTACCGCCGAATTGCTCAACACGTGGGGCGTGAGGTCTCCACAGTACATCGATGTTGTCGCCAGTGGTCGGCGGAAGGTGCACGTGCCCGTCGACCTGGGACCGGACCGCAGCGACGCACGGATGCACGCCAAGACCGTAGGATCCTACACAGTGCCGTAGGGGACCGCACCGCCACTTCCCAGCAAATTAGGGACACTGTTGCTCCTGGGGTTTCGGCGAGGACCATTCGCAACCGTCTCCATGAAGCTGGGCTACGGTCCCGCACACCGTTAGGCCGTCTTCCGCTCACTCCCCAACATCGTGCGGCCCGCTTCCAGTGGTGTCGCGACAGGCGTGAATGGAGGGACGAATGGAGACGTGTCGTCTTCAGCGATGAGAGTCGCTTCTGCCTTGGTGCCAATGATGGTCGTATGCGTGTTTGGCGCCGTGCAGGTGAGCGCCACAATCAGGACTGCATACGACCGAGGCACACAGGGCCAACACCCGGCATCATGGTGTGGGGAGCGATCTCCTACACTGGCCGTACACCACTGGTGATCGTCGAGGGGACACTGAATAGTGCACGGTACATCCAAACCGTCATCGAACCCATCGTTCTACCATTCCTAGACCGGCAAGGGAACTTGCTGTTCCAACAGGACAATGCACGTCCGCATCTATCCCGTGCCACCCAACGTGCTTTAGAAGGTGTAAGTCAACTACCCTGGCCAGCAAGATCTCCGGATCTGTCCCCCATTGAGCATGTTTGGGACTGGATGAAGCGTCGTCTCACGCGGTCTGCACGTCCAGCACGAACGCTGGTCCAACTGAGGCGCCAGGTGGAAATGGCATGGCAAGCCGTTCCACAGGACTACATCCAGCATCTCTACGATCGTCTCCATGGGAGAATAGCAGCCTGCATTGCTGCGAAAGGTGGATATACACTGTACTAGTGCCGACATTGTGCATGCTCTGTTGCCTGTGTCTATGTGCCTGTGGTTCTGTCAGTGTGATCATGTGATGTATCTGACCCCAGGAATGTGTCAATAAAGTTTCCTCTTCCTGGGACAATGAATTCACGGTGTTCTTATTTCAATTTCCAGGAGTGTAGAATCACCTGATGCTAAGCAATACAACCTTTAATACGTATACTCACATTCTACTTGATGCAGCATTTCTTGTTCTGTCACTTTCTTTCGAACTCGATAATAATGTTATATCGTGTTTTGTTTCCAAGTGCCATCATAGAAACCAAAAATCTCACAAGTCCAACCCTTCCTCAAACTGCTGCAGATTTCAATCCTGGGGCACCAACACGTGTCAGTATGTGAAACATTCAATTAAACATCATCCGTATGGGCTTTCGGAACCGAAGGCCCACTCGTGTACCCTTGATGCCTGCACAACAGCCGGCCGCTGTGGCCGAGCAGTTCTAGGCGCTTCAGTCCGGAACCGCGCTGCTGCTACGGTCGCAGGTTCGAATCCTGCCTCGGGCATGGATGTGTGTGACGTCCGTAGGTTAGTTAGGTTTAAGAAGTTCTAAGTCTAGAGGACTGATGACCTCAGATGTTAAGTCCCATAGTGCTCAGAGCCATTTCACTGCACAAGACAGAGCTCCAAGCCTCGCCTGGGCCCGTCAACACCGGCGCTGGACCGTTGACGACTGGAAACATGTTGCCTGTTCGGACGAGTCTCATTTCAAATTGTATTGAGCGGATGCGCGTGTACATGTATGGAAACAACCTCATAATCCATGGACCCTACATGTCAGCAGAGAACTGTTCATGCTGGTGGAGGCACTGTAATGGCGTGGGGTGTGTGCAGTTGGCGTGATATAAGGCCCCTAAGGCGTCTAGATATGGCTCTGACAGGTGACACGTACGTAAGCATCCAGTCATCACATGCATCCATTCATATCCCTTGTGCATTCCGACGGACTTGGCAATTCCAGCAGGACAATGAGACACCCCACACGTCCAGAATTGCTACAGAGTGGCTCCAGGAACACTCTTTCCCTTATTAAACATTTCCGCTGGCTACTGAACTTCCGAGACATGAACATTATTGAGTATATTTGGGATATCTTGCAACGTGCTGTGAAGAAGAGATCTCCATCCCCTCGTACTCTTACGGATTTATGAACAGCCCTGCAGGATTCATGATGTCAATTCCTTCCAGCACTTCTTCGGACGTTAGTCGAGTCCATGCCAAGTCGTGTTGCGCGCTTCTGCGTGCTTGCGGGGGCCCTACACGATATTAGGCAGGTGTACCAGTTTCTTTGCCTTTTCATTGTATATACGTACATCCATTTTTGTAGTGTCTATGGAAGATATCAATAAACTATGATTAATGAAATGTGAAATTTATGAACGTCATGTCAACATTGGCTACTTGATCATATCTGCTTTGTTGCAGGGCGAAAAACGTGATCCCAGCTAAAATATTTTTACTTGTCGTCACGAACGTAAGCAACGAGAATGATAAGGTCTTTCGTGCATTGTTAGTTTTAATCAGCGTAATATATACCGCACATATCCGCATTTGTTTACTTTCAAGAAAATTTACAGCACTGATCCTTTTTAATATGAAGAAATACAAAAGATGCTCTTATCCAGTCCCTTCCCCCATGATGTAAGCATCTAGCGAATTTATCGTCATTCTCACATCTCCAGAACGACCTTTGAGAGCTTCGGCGATTTTTTACTATTCGTATTTTTCTTCCCTTCGACGTTTGTACTGAGGATCTCTTGGATCCCATATGCACGTGGGACATCTATATTCTTCCGTCGGCAACCCTGCATTCTCTTCGGACCACGCTATCACTTTCCCAACTCGTGTCAAAACAACAAAACCAGACAAGACAGCAGAAGAAAGCTTTCTGCATTGCTACCTCCGAGCCGGCCGGGTTGGCCGAGCGGTTCTACGCGCTACAGTCTGGAACCGCGCGACCGCTTCGGTCGCAGGTTCGAATCCTGCCTCGGGCATGGATGTGTGTGATGTCCTTAGATTAGTTAGGTTTAAGTAGTTACAAGTTCTAGGGGGACTGATGGCCTCAGAAGTTGAGTCCCATAGTGCTCTGAGCCATTTGAACCATTTTGCTACCTCCGAAGCGGAGATGCCGCGAACTTCCTTTATTTGACTCGCTAAAAGACCGAAACATAGGCGAATGCGGAACCGAACAGACCGAATGCCGTACGATCACTAACGTCTAGCGTTTACGCCACAGAGAGTTCTCGTTAGCCGTTGCACGTCCACTCACGTTCGCTTCGGTGTAAGGAGGCTGGACGCGACACTAAGTTCTCGGTGGCGTGCGTAATCTTCCGGAGGCGAATACCAGAACCGCTGACGATCACGGCTTCCGGAATGTGCGTACGAGACAGCGCGGCGCGGTCCCGGGAGATTGCGGTGCGTGGTCGGAGCTCCCCACCTTACGACACGAAACATGCGCTTGCGGACCACACGTCACGCACTAGCGGCAAGCGAGCAAACAGGTGGGTGCGTCACGCAGATCCGAGTGCGTCACGCCCGGTGAATGGTCCTCTTGCAGTTTCGGCAGAGCTGGCCGTGATTTCATTCTCTGTGACGTAAACGACGCTGCTCCGGAAAACTCGGCTGATCTTACACGTTGACTTCTATAAAATTGTCAAAGAAACAATTGCGATCGTCTAACACCTGCTGCATTTTAACTACTACTTTTTCTCCAGTTTCAGTACTTATGGCGATTTCGCAAACGTGCGTAGAAATACACTATCGCGACTAAAATGACGTAAGTTAGACATGAGATCTACATGGATACTCTGAAAATCACATATAAGTGTCTGGCAGAGGGTTCTTCAAACTACCTTTACAATTCTCTTTTATTCTATACGCGGAAAGAACGAACACCTGTTTCTTTGGGTGCGAGCTCTGATTTTATCATAGTGATCGTTTCTTCCTATGTAGGTCGGCGTGAACAATATTTTTGAATTCGGAGGAGAAAGTTGGTGATTGGAATTTCGTGAGAAGATTCCTCCGCAACGAAAAATGCCTTTGTTTTAATTATGTCCATCCTAAATCCTGTATTATTTCAGTGATACTCTCTCCCCTATTTCGCGATAATACAAAACGTGCTGCTCTTCTTTGAACTATTTCGATGTACTCGGTCAATCCTATCTGATAAGGATCCCAAACCACGCAGCAGTATTCTAAAAAGCACGGACAGGCGTACTGTAGGCAGTCTCGTTAGTAGATCTGTTACATTTCCGAAGTGTCCTGCCAATAAAACGCAGCCTTTGCTTAGCCTTCCCCACAACATTTGCTATGTGTTCCTTGCAATTTAAGTTGTTCATAATTGTAATTCCTAGGTATTTAGTTGAATTTACGGCCTTTGGATTTGATTGATTTACCGTGTAACCGAAGTTTAACTGATTCCATTTAGCACTTATGTGGATGACCTTACACTTTTCGTTATTTAGGGTCAATTTCCAATTTTCGCACCATACAGATATCTTTCCTTAATCGTTTTGCAGTGTGTTTTGATCTTCTGATGACTTTACTAGTCGATAAACGACAGCGTCATCAGCAAACAACCGAAGACGGCTGCTCAGATTGTCTCCCAAACCGTTTATATAGATAAGGAACAGCAAAAGGCTTGGAACACTACCTTGGGGAACGCCAGAAATCACTTCTGTTTTACTCCATGACTTTTCGACAATTACTACCAACTGTGACCTCTCTGACAGGAAATCACGAATACACTCATATAACAGACATATTCCATGGGCACGCAATTTCACTACAATTCGATTGTGTGGTACAGTGTCAAAAGCCTTCCGGAATCAATTTAAAATTCTTTGTCGATAGCAGTCAACACTTCGTGCGGGTAAAGAGCTAGTTGTGTTTCATAAGAACGATGTTTTCTGAACCCATGTTGACTGTGTATCAATAGACCGTTTTCTTCGAGGTAATTCATAACCTTCGAACGCAGTATATGTTCCAAAATCCCGCTGCATATCGACGTTAATGATATAAGCCTGTAATTTAGTGGATTATTCCTACTACCTTCCCTGAATATTGGTGTGACCTGTGCAACTTTCCAGTCTTTGGGCACGGATCTTTCGTCGAGCGAACGGTTGTACATGACTGTTAAGTGTGGAGCTATTGCATCAGCAAGCTCTGAAAGGAACCTAATTGGTATACAGTTTGGACCAGAAGACTTCCTTTTATTGAGCGGGTGCCTTTACGGTTCCCTCCTCCGTGTTACCTAAGATTACTCGCAACCGTCTCCAGTTGTACCGAAATAGCGGTACTTACGGGCATTCAGTTGTGCCTTGCCGCTTCAGGACAAGACACAAAACTTCTAAAAATGTCTACGAAGGTGGCTTTTTCGTGTGATGTTGTCGTATCATCACAGTGGTAGCACGAAGATCTTGAATCCCTTGCTTCTATAGTGAGGCTGTAATACAGCTACTAACAACTGCGCTGAGACTCGCTCTTACTGAGACACTATGTTCTGAAATTTAGAGGAATGCCCTTTGTTTTTTTGTTACGCGCACACCATCAGATAAAACAGAAAACTAATATCAGATATTGTCTGATAACCCGTACGCCTACAAGAGTCACCAATGATCCTTATTCTTCAAAATTTTAATCCTAGCACACTGTTAAGTATGGTATAAAGCTCTATTAATATTTCCTAAGATCAATTATGTGATGTGTGTACTGAACCGGGGACCTAGAAACGACGGAGAGGCCTCGTCCCGCCGTAGCCCTAAGTGATTCACAACCCTACAACAGGCCACAGCAGTCCACCCACCCCACTGCCGCCCCACACCGAACCCAGGGTCATTCTGCGGTTCAGCCCCCAGTAGACTCCACCCGGGAACGTCTCATACCAGACGAGTGTATCCCCAAATGTTTGTGTGGTAATGATGGTGTACGCGTACGTGGAGACAGTGTTTGCGCCACAATCGCCGACAAAGTGTAACTGAGGCGTAATAAGGGCAACCAGCCCGCATTCGCCGAGGCAGATGGAAAACCGCCTTAAAAACGATCCACAGGCTGGCCGGCACACCGGACCTCGACACTAATCCGCCGGGCGGGTTCGTGCCGGGAACCGGTACACCTTCGCACTCGGGAAGCAGCGCGATAGATCGCTCGGCTAGCCGAACGGGCCAAGATTAATTATACCCTGCACTCCTCGAAGAATCGCTATCTCGGACTCATAATACCATCCACTCAACCATGTTGTTCGGCCGCTCCATTAACGACTGACTTGTCTAGCGCAAGCCGTTCCATTAGTCGGCCATTCGTTGCTAAACGAAATGATTCCGTTCTTTGTAGTTTTCAAATATTTACTAAAAGTAGATACTAAAATTTTGTTTTTTGTCCATGTAGTGATAGTTCAGTATTAAGAGGTTCTCCCTTATTATTACAAATAAAATCTGAATTATAATTTAGTAATGATATGAAAAAAATATGAGTTTTGGTGCGCTTTCCCGATAATTCAGTTGGGGAATTTCTCATGATAGCTCTACTCCCCGTTCCATCTATTGTTCTTTCCTCACTCTGCTTTATGATGTGGTGTGTCAACTACTGCAACTTCCCTCAACTGAGATGTGAAACGCGGGAGCAAAGCTTAGGGCACCAAGAGCTAGAAATGTTACATACGGAATGAATTTTTTTTGGACGCGGTTCGAACAGGTTGGAATACGTGCATTTGCTCGTAGTGTCTTAGAGAACACTAATTGTAGTTCGGTTTAAGGAATTCCCTCGTTTCTATTACTACGATGTACGTCATCTGCTGGTAATGCCTGCAGTAGGCATACGGGGTGCAAACTAGAAATTACTGCTGAAAACACCCTTACCATAGTACTTACCACGAATGCATTATGTACGTTTCTCATCTTTAAATACTGCGTTTGATTCTAGACGAAGGTACCGACGTTGAGCAGAAAGAACAAACCACTTTCGTGAACAACACGTGATAACAACAGTAACAACGGGTAGTTTCCATATCAAAGGGTCATTCAGCTAGATACCATTAAATAACGAAATAATGAGTTTTGCTAGGTAATTAATAAATTATCTGACAATTAATTACTCTCAGTAAATACCCGGTGTAGAAGTATGAAACCGGAATTTGGTTGCAATAATTACACGGCTGCTGTTTGAAACTGATAAACAATATTTTATTCAAAATAATCTCCATTGCTATTTACACATTTATCCCACCTTTCCGGCAGGCTATTAATGCCACGCCAAAAAAACAGTTCTTTTCAAGCGAATCACTCAGCGAGCCATTTTCGTACATTTTCATACGAACTGAAGCGTTGTTCAGCGAAAGCATGTACCAGTGATGCAAATAGATGATAATCGGACGGAGCCAAGTCTGCAGAATAAACCGCTTGCCTTCGTATTTCCCAACTGAACGTGTCGATCGTTTCCGCGACCTGTTTTGCCGTGGCTGATGGGACGTTATCGGGAGCGATAAGGCTTTGTGTTACCTTTTTCCATTTTCCGGTCTTTTTCATGCAATACTCGATTTAAATCGATCATTTGCTGTCCGTAGCGATCAGGGTTAACGGTTTCACCAGGTTTTAGCAGCTCATAATAGGTGACACCCTTCTGATCCCACCATACACATTGTCTTCTTTCTAAAGCGATTTGGTCTTTCAGTGGATGTCGATGGTTTGCCTGGATTCACCCATGTTTTACGACGCTTAGAATTCTCAGCATATATCAATTTTTCATCACGTGTCACTATTCGCTGGAGCAACGACTTCCTTTTGTATCTGTGAGCAGCATTTCACAAGTGGTCCTTCGATTTTCTTGCTGTCTTTCAGTCAGTTCTTGGGGAACCCATTTTCCCACTTTCTGCACCTTCCCCAAAGCTTTCGACCGAAGAGAAACGGCTTTCCGCGTCACATTCAAGTGTTCTGCGAGTTCCTGGTGACTTTGAGTACCATCTTCGTCCAATAAGGCCTGCAATTTACAACAGTTGCTCGTTATTTAAGCATCATATGCATAAGCATCATATTGAGATTTCTCACCTAATAATATATAATCATGTGTATACAGTACACAGGTATTCCTGATACTGCAACAGAATAACTACATTCTCCGTATTGCAATATAATGGATGTTCATCGTAGATTCTGTTTCCTGCTATTCATACCCCGAAGTGTAGTTTGAAGTCCATGTGTCTTCACATTATCATTTGTTTGTCGTACATTCTGTGCAACTTGTATGTTATCCGTGTGTCTATTGCGCTATAAATTGCTACTGGTGTAAATTTATGTTACGAAATAGAGCCCATGTGATCATTGTTCGTGTGGAGTTTTTTTACCAGTTTATTGGCATTCGAACTGTGTTTGTTCAGACATCTCATTAGTAATGTTGCTTATGACGATACGAAACTAAGGACAACACGACACCTAGCCCCCAAACGACGAAAATCTCCGACCTGGCTGGGAATCGAATTCTGGCCTCAGCGCCTAGCAATCCGCACAGCTGACGAGGTGTACATACAGAGAATAGGCAAAATAATGTGAACACCTGTACTTACTTGGGAATGGTTTAATAATAAGGAGCCGGACACCCATTTGCCCATAATATAGCTGCGATTCTTCTTGAATGGCATATAATAGTTTTACAGTCTCCGGTGGAATGTTACGCCTCTCTTCGATCAGAACTTCTTCTAGCTGCTGTAGTGACGAGGGAGACGGAAGTCTGCTCCGACCACAAGGGTTCGATAATGGTCAAGTCCGGGGACCATGCTGGCGAGGGAAGACGCTGCAGTTCAGCTGCATGCTGCTGATACCACGACTGTACTGTCGTGGCTGTTTGAATGGGTGCATTATCCTCCTGAAATATGGCATCATTGTTGGGGGACAACATCTGAATCATGGGCTGATCGCCTAAATTGTTCACACAATCGTTGGCTGTAACATGACCTTTGATAGTAATGGTGGGACCAGCAGAATAATATGATATGGCTGTCCACACCATCACACTTCCACCTCCATGCTTAACCGTTTGAATCAAGCAATCAGGACTGTAGGCTTCTTTTGGCGTTCTCCAGACGCAAACCCAGCCCGATGTTCGAAATATCGAAAACGTCGACTCGTCGGACGTGTTTTCACTGATTAACCGTCCAGGATTTATACTCCTGACTCCATGAGTTGCACTTCCTGGCTTTGGTTGTCGTTTCTAATGGTTTCGGTGTAGCAGCTCTTCTATGAATATTCGCTTTACGGAGTTCTCGGCGGACAGTGTCGATAGATGTGGGGTCTCGAAGATGGCTATTGAAATCTGCAGTCACTTTGACTTCGTAGTTTTGAGTTGTTTTGACACAATTCGTGTCAGTGTTCGACGACCTCTGTCATTTAGTTTCCATTTGGGTCCACTATTAAGTTTACACGCTGATGTCTTTCCAAGTTTTGTGTAGGCTATAATGACTGTTGAAACAGTGATCTTGAAACATTGAGTAAGTTGGCTGTCGTGGTTACTGATGCTCCAGCTAATCGGGCCTCCAAAATCTGCCCTTTTTGGAACTCTAAGTCTTTCATTGCACATCGACCAAGACCTCTGAATGCAAATACGAGGGTTGAAACTTTAATAGTGGCAAATGTTTCTTTACAGCTTATACAAAATAGATAAATGTTTCGAAGTTTTACTGTCCTTCAGAGTAGTCACCAGAAGTGTGTGTAACCAGATGTCAGTGATGTGGAACTCGTAGGATAGCTTTAGCAGCGCCAGTTGTGTTGATTGTTCGAGAAGAGCGGTCTTCTTCCCGAATCTCTGTAACAGTTCTGAAACGAATGCCAAGAAGTGCATCCTTCATCTTAGGAATCAAGTTGAAATCACAAGGGCTTAAGTCCTGGGACTGTGGTGGATTGTAGGCTGTGTTCCAAAAATGAACAGCTTAGAGAAAGAAGCGGCGACACTTTCTGCAGGGTCCGCCCACCATTTTGTAGGATAATGCCCGGTCTCGTGTAGCACCAATTTGGTCGATCGATGGGGCTTGATTCATGAGGTGAAGGAACCACTTTATGGCATTCGTTTCAAAACTGTTACAGAGATTCGTCAGGCAGTAGACTCGATGTATCAACACATCTGGTGCTGCTAAATGTGTCCTACGACTTCCACATTGCTGGTAAGGGGTTATAAGCGATGCTGGTGACTACTCTCAGGGACAGGAAAACAATGAACCATGTGTCTGGTTTGTGTAAGTTGTAAATAAATATTTGCCACTATTAAAGTTCCAACCCTCGTACAAAGTGTGCAGTACTCGTAACCAACCTGCACTGACACCTAGTCCGTACTGAACATGTACAGTCCAGCGCGACACGTGCCTTACCTGCGTTGTTGACAGTCGTCACAACCTTCCCATTACTACCACTGTTCACATTATTTTGTCTATCCCCTGTACGTGTGAAGTTCAGAAGGTAAGTTACACACGCCGTCGCACACCAAAGACCACCATGCAACAACTGCGATGCATTTTCAGGAGAGAGCACTTGTTCCGGCTGTCCTGCAAACACAGTTCTACAGGATTGCGGGAAACCGGTGAATCACTGCGTGGGAGAGAAATGGCACGGCCACGTACTCCGAATTTGAAGTACGTTGGACAGTGTGATTCTCGTGGGCGAAACGTCTAAATTGCTCAAAGCTTCACCGTGAAATTCTCGCGGCGTGTGGACGAAATTCTTGTCGCGTGCAGCCGCAGGTGTTCAACCTCGTCCGCACAGACGTGGATGATGCTGACCGAGAAGTCCACTTTTGGGCAAGGTGACAGAACATCTTGGGGGAAGGAGATTGTCCAATGATGAGGACGGTCACACAGCGGCTCTCGAATAGCTCACTGACCAAGGAGCGGATTCTGTCATCGAGTAACTGAATAATTGGCAGAAGTTCCGACCATTATTTGCAGAGGCTTGGTGATTACGTTGAAAAATAGTGTGTTCTATCTGTATCACTGTGAAGTGTAGTGTAGCATACTATAAAATTTAATTGGCCTACCATAATAATGTGTAACTTAGTTTATGAAGTCCCTTCGCACCTAAGACTAACAGCCGCCCGGAGTGGCCGAGCGGTTCTAGGCGTCACAGTCTGGAACCGCGCGACCGCTACGGCCGCAGGTTCGAATCCTGCCTCGGGCATGGATGTGTGTGATGTCCTTAGGTTAGTTAGGTTTAATTAGTTCTAAGTTCTAGGCGACTGATGACCTCAGAAGTTAAGTCGCATAGTGCTCAGAGCCATTTGAACCATTTGAACCTAAAATTCCACACGCCCTCATCGCAGTAAGCTACTATTAGAGGATGCACTTAAGCGACAGCTTCTACACCGTGCAAAGGAAAAGTGCCACTGTGTGCGTGGAGGAGTAGAACCGCTTTGTTTTCACAATCGCTGTGGAGCAGATCAGGCATGATGATTTGTTAACTATGGAATGGGCTAGCACAACTCTGCTAAACAAGAGAAAGCTACAGACTCATTTAAATCTGTACTTTTTGATAACGGTCCACAAACGTACTATGTGTTTCAGGACCTCACAGACAAACTTCGAAGGATGATAAATCATACAGAAACGATCATTTGTTGTTAAGGAACATATACGTTTTGGTCCACCGTTTATGAGCTTTGCGCATCGTTACTTATTTATTTTTGGCTTTCATTAGCAAAGACCATTAGTCAGCAGTAGTTACAAAAGTGCTACGTTAACATAATTCTAGTTGACACAGTAGAATAATGTAAAGAGTTCGGTGTACAATGTAAATTCTTAACGTAGAATAAAAACACTAAAATACCATGCAGCCAGCAGTAGTTAAAACAGCCCCAAGTTAACATCAGCGCAAATTTCACACTATAACAATGATAAATAATACAAAGAAAAGTTTGTTACAAAAATTAACAAACAGAAAATGAAACCCAGGGTTTGAACAGGGCCGATTCAAGAGAAGAATGGCATCAAAACAAATAAAACAGACTGGTAGCAGCAATTACGAATAAATAATTATCCCTAACCGTCACTGTTCAGAAACGTAGCCATAATGACCGAAAATAACAGTTTTAAGTTGCTGTGGTTGCCATTAATACAACGTAATACCACGTGTTTCGAACATGTTCTGTTTATCACCAGGTATTTATACACACATACAGAGAAATGTTGCTTGAAAATAAAATGTGTTAAACTAAATTAACATCGAACTTTTTGTCCATTGTTCGTTACTGTAGTGGCATTTGGCGGGGAAGAGGGCAGTGGACGGCCAGAAAGTGCAATAGTGTAATGTTACTCAACAGCTCCGCCATTATACCAGTGATGGAAGTGAAGCTACAAGAAGATAAAGGCGTAAGTGATCAACTGTCATACAAAAGCCTTTCACACGCTTTTCACAACACACAACTGATGCAAAACTGTCTGCATCCCACACATGCTGTGATGTCATACATAACCAACAACAACCAGCAAAAGACATCACTGGCATCGATTTCTGGCCATGCATTGCCCCCCTCCCCCCCTAAATGCCACACCGGCCGCTACAGTAACGAAAAATGGACAAACGTTCTAGGTTATTTTAGGTTTACGCAACTTATTTTTAAGTAACATTTCTCTGTATGTGTGTATGTATAAACGCCTGATGATGAACAGAATATGTTCGAAACGGATTGTATTACGTTAGATTAAACATAAAACAAATAAAAGTAACTGGTAGCAGAAATTATAAATAAATAACTTATAACTGGAAGATGGACAACAAAGTCGTTTAAAACGGCAAGTTCTTAATTCAAAGTAAAACCACAAACAGACTCTTAGTTTTGGAACGGGGCTGGTTCCTTGGGAGGAGAAGACCCTGCAACTTATTGTCAACATCGAATTCCTGCGTCTTTTCAACATAGGGTACAAGGTCACGTGTGCGCCTTGCTAATATGACAGGATTCAGATACACCACCGATATTGTCTCCTGACACAGTGTCCAGGAGATATGATTTTCAAACCGGTATAAGTGCGCGGGGTAACACACGAGTACCACCAGTCTCTCGCGGATAAACGAGTTCACTACGCTTCACCGAGGTAACCGTGACGGAGAAGAGACGTCAGCTTGTATGGCCGCCAGACGGCCACATTTATAGTGCTGTGTTGAGTGCCATTCACAATTGAAGGGCTTATTTCA
The DNA here is from genome assembly GCF_021461395.2 of Schistocerca americana. Taxonomy (NCBI): domain Eukaryota; kingdom Metazoa; phylum Arthropoda; class Insecta; order Orthoptera; family Acrididae; genus Schistocerca; species Schistocerca americana. The sequence continues at coordinate 554,935,667 of NC_060124.1, read as the reverse complement.
ATAGTGGTACAAGTCCATTTTTGTTCATATTGAGATACAGAGTTGTAAAGTTAAATGAGCGCTGAAAAATCTGCAGTTGAGATACCAGAAATATTCAAGCATATGGCTTCTTGCTAGAATGAACCTTTCTTTCTGTTTGTTTGGCTCATTAATTTCAGAAGCATTATAGACAGAAAAGTGGAGGTAATGGACTTGTACCACTATTGAATTAAGCCCTTCAATTGCAGTCGTGATAAGCATCTTTCTTGACTGTCGAATTGTAATCCGCGTAAAGGATTGGTGTTGGGGGGAACTGTCCTTTCGAAGTGCTCCCCTAAGCGAGACGGTCAAAACTTTCATTATGGATAATGCCTTGATGCCCTATTGTCCCGAGTAAGCAGGCGTCAACGCCCAATGTGCGCGCGTCTATTATAGCCTCCAAAACATCCAAGATATATCTGTTTACTGAATGCCGGATGTTGTAGTTTCTGTGACACACTTTGGGGGTCCATGACGATCAGTGCAAACCGGAAGTCTGTGTGCATAATAAATAGCGTCCCTGATGGCCAGTAACTCGGCCGTGTAGACAGACAATTCAGGCAGCAGTGCGAACATTTCGTATGTGTCGCTAGAAGGGATGCAGAAGGCGTATCCCACATCTGCCTCAGTTTTAGATCCGCGCGTATTTACTGTATGATACGTGCTGCCGTCGAGCCACCTACTGCGCAGCTCCTAGTGAGGTTGTTATTCTGTGGAGTCGTACCAGTTTGACACTCAGCTTGTCTTGTTGTAATAGTCTATCTTGGCCCGCCCGGTTAGCCGTGCGGTGTAACGCAGTGCTTTCCGGGCTGGAAGGGGTGCGGGCACGAATCCACCCAGCGGATTCGTTCGAGGTCCGGTGGATGGTTTTTATAGTGGTTTTCCATCTGCCTCGCGAATGCGGGCTGGTTCCGCTTATTCCGCCACGGAGAGGGGGGGGGGGGTGGGGGCACTGGGGCCGAACCGTACAATAACCCTGAGTTCTTTGTGGGGCGGCGGTGAGGTGAGTGGACTGCTGTAGCCTGCTGTGGGATTGAGTACCACTGAGGGCTACGGCGGGGACGAAGCCTCTCCGTCGTTTCTATGTCCCCAGTTCAATACAATACAACAGTCTATCTTCAGTGTCATGCATGTTACTAGTCCTGAATTCAGGCTTTCTTGCCGTTAATACTCAGTGTAACATGCAGTATGAATATGATGAGATCTCTCGATTTGTGTTACAGTGAGACGAGGGGAAATGGAAGAGCAGATCTACGAAACTCGCTTCCCTAACAGAAGACGCCCATACCACAGCACCTTCGCTGCAGTTCATGGACGCTTACGAGAAGCAGCGAATCTGCGTGCTCGGCACGTTGGTGGAGGTCGGCGTGACGTGAGAACATCAGATTTCGAGAGTGAAGATCCGTAGATTTATGAACCTCGAAGCAGCACATTTTCTGTAGCCCTTGCTATGGTAATAAGTCACGTATCTGTTTGCAGACTATTGCAGGAATACAATCTACACGTGTAGGCCTACCATCTTCAAAGGGTGCAGGTCTTAGAACCAGCTGATTACCCACATCGTACGCAGTTTCTGTATTGGTTCGTACACCAAAGATTGAATAATGATGCCTTCCAACCACGTGTTATATTTACAGTTGGAGCCCTCTTTACACAGGACGGGTATTTTAACAGAAGAATCAGCCGTATCTGGGACTAAAAGAACACACGTGCGATTTTTGTTAGATAGCACTAATGAAGGTTTTCCCCAAACATGTGATTGTGGATAATCATCTAGAACCTGTAATACTGCCACCTAAATTAAATGGAGGAGCTTACTTCCAATTCCTGCATACCATGCTTGCAGAACTACTGGACAATCTACCGCTGGTTGTGTGGAGAGACCTCCAGTCCCTGTATGACGGAGTCCCAGCACACACCAGTGTTGATGCGCTATAACAGCTAACTGTAGGTTTTGGGGAACATTGGATAGGATGAGGAAGGTTTATTGCGTGGCCAGTGTCTTCAGTCTGGCTTGATGCCCCCTTGATTACTTTCTTTAGGGACATATCAAGAGCACAGTGTATAAGGGTTGCCTAGAAAGTAATGTACCGCATTTTTTCTTCAACAGCCCTTTATTGAACATAATAAGAATTACACACAGGAACGAATGGTGTTTTATCTACACACCCTATTTTTGCACGTGATCTCCATCCCGTTCTGTGGCCTTCCTCCAGCGCGAAACCAGAGCGTGTATGCCCTGTGGGTACCAGTCCTTGTTCTGGTGTCCGAGACAGTGATTTGCTACGTCAATTACCTCCTCATTGCCCTCAAAATATCTTCTCGAGTCGCAAATGACGACATCAGCTCGCTGCAAAGTGTCAGGTGTGGCAGCCGTGGATGGTCTCCCCAACCGCTGCAAATCGTGGAGCTCCACCGAACCGCCTTCTTACGACCTCACCTTCCGTGCCCAGCGACTAACTGTACTTCTGTCGACAGCAGATGCTCCATGGACTTTGCACAAGCGTTTGTGCATACACCCACCCCACAGTTTCTTTCTCTGCAGTGAGAAATTCAATGCCGGCACGTTGCTTGTAACGTACATCACCTGCAGACACCATTTTGAAACTGTCCTGCAACTACGCTATCTGTCGGAAGTGACGGAAACTTGGCGCACCTATTCAGGGGACGTTAAATAATACATATGTGACGTTTCGCATTCGTAGCATTGTTTTCGACTGAGAAAAAAAAATGCGGCGCATTACTTTCTGGGCAACCCTTGTACATTGCTCCAACTGCCAACAGAGCTGAGCTCATGCATTCCGTGGCTGCAGTCATGGCCCGCATTTACGGTGGTAGTTTTCTCCGCCGGCATTGCACAGCGGCACGGTGAATACGTGGGATGTATTTGGCGATCCGTAGATCACTTTTGCAGGGCTTAACTGTCAGTGCAATATGCCGCTAAAGTCTCGTCTGCAGAAAAAAAAGGCGGACAGTGCTTCCACACCAGCAACATCAGTAATTTGGCGGGTGAATTCAGTAAGAGCCAATCAGAATGCTCCAGTCATTCACAAGACATACTTTGTGCTTGGGCGTAGGATGTGGTGTCACCGCCAGACACCACACTTGCTATGTGGTAGCTTTTAAACCGGCCGCGGTCCGTTAGTATACGTCGGACCCGCGTGTCGCCACTATTAGTGATTGCAGACCGAGCGCCGCCACACGGCATGTCTAGTCTAGAGTGACTCCCTAGCACTCGGCCCAGTTGTACAGACGACTTTGCTAGCGATGGTTCCCTGTCTGCATGCGCTCTTATTTGCCGAGACGACAGTTTAGCATAGCCTTCAGCTACGTCATTTGCTAAGATCTAGCAAGGCGCCATATTCAGTAATTAGAATGAATTCTGAATAGATAATATTGTGAATCATGTACCGTCAAGACCTACGTACATCATTAATCGATTAAAGTTAAGTATCAAACTACTTACGTCCGCTTTCTGAATTCTAATTCCTTGTCATGTTCCAGACCTCACGTCAGTACAGTTATTCCCTCCTCACGCCAGCCTGCGTGAGCTAAAACGCGTGGATTTTGGCCTCCTCTAGTAACACGGTGTTGGTTCTTCTGCCAACACAACATAGGGGCCTTGACATAGCGTTGAGATAGTTTCGAAGATGTTTGTTGAAAGCAGGACTTAACAATTTCCAGGAGGGGTAACATGTGACGGATGGGGTGCCTTGTTAGGACCATCAGGAAGAATGCAGTCGCTGTTATTCTGGGCTATTTTCGTGAACAGGTCCTGTTCATTCAGACAAGCTGAGACATCACAAAAACTCTTACAAAAGCGATCGTTAACTATTTCTGCAGCACTTTACAATTTCTGGGAGGTCGGCTTGGCTCTTATTTACATAGCCATATGATGTCTGTATAACATTGAGATCATTTTAGATGGTGAGTCACCACATGAGCATTTTGCAGCGATGCATCAGCCACAATTCGCAGGTAAATGTGTGCATGGCTAGACACAGCTCATATGTCCCATTAGGATCACCTGGAACAATGCACCCTGTGCTATTCAGGGAAGCATTGGAACAGATCTCTATAGTGCGACCTGTGACACCAGTATCCATAGGTAGAGAGGTTTTGTGTGAGAAACGGTATACATGGGTGCTTGGACCAGAGGGTGACTTGGCTCTCATTTAATAGACATGTGACATCAGTACAACACTCGAAGAACTCTAACTGTATACCCGAAAATAGACGTGACTTTCACCTGCTTTCTGTAGGCAGTAGCGGCGTGAGAGTGATGGCACGTGCTGGTTTGCGTCCAGCCATGGCTCGCGGTGGCATCTGCGCATGTGCGTGTTGGTGCCCCTGATAGTTGTGGTCGATGATACTTGAAAGGTGGCTACACTGAGCCACTGCGCCAGAGATTGCGCCAAAGAGTATTATTCAGCCGCCTCCACAGTGCTTTGGGAGAACTCGTAGTAGTCAGTGCTTGTTGAGATGTGCTAGTGAAGAGTGCTGGTCGAGAACTCGTAGCAGAGAGTGCTTGCTGAGATGTGATATTGGAGAGTTCTGGTTGAGATGTGGTAGTAGCGAGTCGGTGTGGAGATATTGTAATGATTAGAGTGCTTTTCATCAATATAAATTAAGGTAACAAACTACTTTTCTTTTTTTTCTCATTATTTCAATGTCCTGAATAATGCGTCATTACAGGTTCAGTCAACAAAGCATCTGGCTTGTGTTCTTGTATTAGAGTGTAATTCTGCTTTCCTTACGCAATTATAGTATTTCTAATTTTTTTTATTACGTCAGTATAAATGGTATTTAAAATTTCTTGTCTTATTGAAGAAGAACCGTGCCAGATGTGTACGTTGAGTCACACTCCCACACACAGAACAATTACACTTGTGCTTTGGTTTCGTAGGTTTTATAGCTGCTGGCGACTTAATTAATTAATTGTGTTAACAGAAAATTTTCATTTTATTCTTTGTTGTTGTTCTATGCAGTGAGATAGCGTAATAATAGTAGTGAGGGCCAACCGTTTACGAGACAGCGTAATCGGACAAACAGCTACCAAAAATATTTGCATTTTATATTTAATTAAGCCCCCATGCATACTTTGAAAGCGTTTTTTACATGCAATGAGTGTTTGCGTAGTGCCTTATTTTCAGCTGTTTAAGCATTGTGAGTGTGCTGCAGAGCCTTTTTACACACATTATTTTTTGAGAATTTACGAGTTGTTTCGTGGTTGCACATGAGTGTACTGTATTATTTCGGTGATTTACTAGTAGTTTGCAGGTCTGTATGCTGTGTACTGCATTATTTTCGTAATTTACGAGTTGTTTGTGTGTCTGTACATTAATGTACTCCATTATTTCGACAGATTACAAGTAGTTTGCAGGTCTGTAAACTGTGTATTGTGAACCCCAGCACGTCAGAGCCAGTGTTTTGTATCAGTGTAATAAATGAACTACTAGAAATCTGTCCCTAAATAAATTGTTCCAAAATAAATAAAGTACTCTCCTTCCTCTCTCCAGCAGCCTAGCACAGGCTGAGTTCTTTTCCATCCATTTTCCCCACTCCAGACCGCCATGGGGCGACAGTGTGCTCTGGCGGCAGTACTGTGCACTGGGTCAGTTGGACTCCAGACCTCATGGTGAACACAGTGGATGGAGCTACTGCTGCAGATTGTCTAAATGAACACTACATGCAAAACAAAGACTTATATCAATCCTATCCAGCATAGGCTGAGTCTTTTTCCCCCCAGTTACTAGGAAGAGGTGGTGGTCAGATGCCTTAGGTTAGTGCAGGTAGCCCAAGTGACCTATTTTCTCCCCATTCTCTTAGGTTAGTGGAGGTAGCCATGGTGTGTTGCATTGTCCTGCTGGAATTCGAATTTCCCGTCATTTTGTGGGGGATCGGAGGGGAGGGGGAGGGGAAAAGGTTAGGCTAGTAGAGGTAGCCGAATTGACCCATCTTCCCGCCAAAATTTGAACTGCCCACCATGATGTCATTGCGATGTTGCCATTTCTATCACCGGATCAGCCATCTTGAATAAATTTGGCAACAATGGAGAGTGGTGTGACGCTCTCTTTGTCCCACTACTATAGATTCCATCAGAATTTCTAAAATTATTGGGGGAAGTGGCAACAAAACTACTTTTCACATTGGTGGGTAGAATGTGTGAGTCCGACTACATACCATCTGACTTTCGGAAAAATATTACCCACACAATTCTGAGAACTGCAAGAGCTGACAAGTGCCAAAATTATCGCACAGTCAGTTCAACAGCTCATGTATCCAAGTTGCTGACAAGAATAAAATACAGAAGAATGGAAAATAAAATTGAGGATGTGTTGCATGACGATCAGTTTGGCTTTAGGAAAGGTAAATGCACCAGAGAGGCAATTCTGTCGTTACGGTTGATAATTAAAGCAACACTAAAGAAAAATCAAGACATATTGATAGGGTATGTCGACCTGGAAAAAGCGTTCGACATTGTAAAATGTTGCAAGATGTTCGAAATTCTGAGAAAAATAGGGTAAGCTATAGGGGGAGACAGGTAACATACAATATGTATAAGAGCCAAGAGAGATTAATAAAAGTGGACGACCAAGAACCAAGTGCTCGGATTAAAATAGGTGTAAGACGGGGATGTAGTCCTTCGCCCCTACTGTTCGATCTGTACATCAAAGAAGCAATGATGGAAACAAAAAAAAAAGGTTCAGGAATTGAGTTAAAATTCAAGGTGGAAGCATATCAGTGATATGATTCACTGGTGACATTGTTATCCCAAATGAAAGTGAAGAAGAATTACATGATATGCTGAGTGGAATGAACAGTATAATGGAACATGGATTGAGAGTAAATCGAAGAGAGATGAAAGTAATGGTAAGTAGCAGAAATGAGAACAGCAAGAAACTTAACATCAGGATTGATGGTCACGAGGTAGATGAAGTTAAGGAGTTCTACTTCCTGGACAGCAAAGTAACCAATGACGGACGAGCAAGGAGGACTTCAAATGCAGACCAGCACTGGCAGAAAGGGCACTCCTGGGCAATAAAAGTCTTTGTGAGAGAAATATAGATTGTGGGAATACCGGAACAGAAGAGAATCGGAGCATTCGAGATGTGGTGCTACAGCCGAATGTTGAAAACTATATGTACTGATAAGCTAGGGAATGAGGAGGTTCTGCGCAGGATCGGAGAGGAAAGACATATGTAGAAAACATAACAAGGAGAAGGGAAGGATGACAGGACATCTGTTAAGACATTAGGGAATTACTTCTATGGTACTGTAGGGAGCTCTAGAGGGCAAAAATTGCTGAGGAAGACAGAGACTGGAATGCATCCAGCAAATAAATGAGGACGTAGGTTCCAAGTACTACTCTGAGATGTAGAGGTTGGCAAAGGAGAGGAATTCTTGACGGGCCGCATCAGACCAGTCGTGAGACCTACGACTCTTTTAAAAAAAGAAAAAGATACACTCCAAGTATTTTTAAAAAATGTTGAAATTTGGCAAACTCCTAGTTCGCCAGGAGGCTGGAGAAATGAAGACGCTTGCCATAACTGTAGCAGACATCGCACGCGCAACACGGTAGGTACTTATCCATGTTTGTCGCCGTGGTGGTAAACCGATAACACGGCACAACGCGATCGTAATTTCTAAAATGAATTTCAGAATCCATTGATAGTTCTTCTGACACAATTGTGCACAGCTACTATACGCTCGAATTTACAACTAACTTAATATCCATAATAATTAGTAGTTGCCTTTGTGGTATCGTGTAGTGTTAACAAGGGAAATATAACTGAATTAATTTTCTTTGTGATTTCTTCGAACTCGCTTAGCAACAGCATCTGTCTTCGTGCAGGATCCAGAATTTCACAATAATGTGGAATCCAATTAAAGTTTTCAGCCTTGCAAAAATGAAACATGAAGAACGTGGTATCAATCGAAATCACCCACTGCTCCTGAAGACCTACATGTGTATTATTTATAAGTTAATCCCTAGGACAGTCCTTCAAATGATGTCAACATTTCGTTGGAAATTGTGCAAACATTAGAGGAAACATTAAATAACTCGATCGATTCCATGAATAATGGTTCGAACGACGATTGTTGTGCTAACTAGAAGTCCAGAACAAAAAGATAGTACCTCCCAAGCCCAAAGAAAATATGTATAGTAATACTCCTCAGTGACAAAAGGCTGCAATTTTTTAGTTTAACAAAGGAAGGAGAAAATGCTTAAGCAGCGTACAAAGCCGGTTTCGTTTCTTAAAATCTGAACACGAACTGTACAGACGGAAGAAAGACTTACGCAAACTACGAAAAAGTTTGAAAGAAAAAGTATTCGACAGATTTAGAGCTGTTCATGGCAGACAATGCAGCTTTACTGAGGGAGATCTACGAGACCGGTCGCTATGTACTTCAAGTGAGATGAGCATTACTGATTTTCAAGCTTCTTTGACGTGGTTAAACAGATTCAGAAAATTGTACGGAAAAGGAAGTCGCGAAGTTAGGAAGTTTACCCCAAGTAAACGTATCGAGGAGATATCATTAATAGGTCATGCTACAGAGAAATTCGTAGCTGAAATGAAGACGTAGCTTCTTGTTATCCCCTAGAAGCTGTATATAAAGCCAGTTAGTCAGGTTTCTCGCAAACCGCACTTTATCATTCTGAGATAAAAAAAAAAAAGACAGAGTCGCTTGTGCAATCGATGAATGCTATGACACATTCGTATACAACAGTGCTAGTGATTATAATCAGTGGATTACTGTTTCCGCAACTTTGTCTTCAGGAACATAGGCAAATTATGAGTAAAGATTTTAAAAAAGGACCGTTTGCTTACAAAAATCTTCTATTCGACGTAGTAAAACCCGGAAAAATGGGAAAGAATAATTTCCGATGTTACGTCCAAAACTTCGTTTTACCATTTGCAGGGAATAATTCATTGCTCTTGTTAGACTCTTGGCCTGGACATAACGACAACTTTGTGTTTAGGAGGACGACGAAAATACTGCTAACATAATTTGGATTCCATCTTGAACTATTAGATTGATTTAGCCTCTCGATAAAAAAATTTCAACAGTCTAAAGCATTTTTCAGGTAGTTGTCGGACGACATACTTTCCGATAGCTGTTCAAGTTTATCAGCGAAACGGTATTGTTAAACTGAATTCATTTCCGCATTGTCACATTTTCATATTTTATGAATTGATCGAGTATGTCTGTACACAGCACAATATGCAGGACAACGGCCACGACCATGTACTACTCCATTCCAGTTTTATCTAAGTAATCTATTAATTACTGTCAAATGCCAGCATGCATTAATTTTCGTTTTATCAGATGTTCCTGGTATAAGGGAAATGTTTGTTTTCGTCATCCAATAGACAGGTCGCATTTTTGTGACGACTACTAGGAACTGTTTCATTGTAGCAAAATATACGTTATTCAAAAATTATCATACAAACTGAGGCACAGGAATTGCTCTAAAATATTTAATGTCAGAAAATTGATGTTCCAATTAATGCAAGTCGTCTGTAATGTAACATCATACACTGTCCTGCTTTCCTTTCCTCTGTTAGTCACTTGTGTAGCAAATAGATCTGCATTAGTTTAGCGGTAGATATGAACTGCAAGTTATTCAGAAAATTATTGAAGTGGGACATTTTTGGTATGGTTTAAGTGCTTAAAATTCACGCGTGTGCAGTTTGGATTTTGCGCTACGCTTCGCTACGTCCTATTGTCACAACTACCTCTGCTTATGCTCTGAATCGAGCGCTACGTAGGTAGGAAGGGTTGTACAAACCGCTGTTATAAGCGGTTTTTCGAGGAACAAAAACGAGCAACTGAAACATTAAAATAATACTTGCTGTGCGCTGTAGGTGCTAAAATTTTGATGGAGCATTTTGTACGGTATATCCGCGTGAAAAATTTCAGGATAGGTTTTATATGTCGCATTGGACGATTCCCTTGTTAGTTGCGTTAGGTTCGCAGACACTCACTTCTTCTAACGGTTGGAACCGCTTTTCTTACGCCTCTGGTTCACTCGTGTTCAAACAGTAGAAAGGAATTCCTTACAACGGAAAACGCCATGTTCGCGAAAATTAGTAACATCTAAATTAATTACAATTATGAACAGCAAAAATTACCACTACCACTACCGTCTCTCTGATACCTCTCGTTCGTGCTCGTAATGTGAAATTATGACTCAAATTACAGTCAAAATTAAATGACACCATTGCTAACCTCAGAGGCTTGTTATTCTCTAATTAACTCAATTCTGATGCTGTCATAATTGGGTGTGGCACCACAAACCATGAAAAGCGATTTCATTTATTTATACGAGTTCCGCAAATTACCAGTGTCCAAAACCTCATAAACGTCCGTATTCACTTCGCCACTAGCTCACGTTGACAGTTAAATCACCGCCGAATTCATTCCCAATAAACACATCAGCCAACAGACTCGATGTTAAGTCGAAGACCCTCTTACGAGGCACTTAATCTTTAAATAACTGCCTTCGTTGTAAATCTGTTTATTTTAAAATTTTGAGCCTGCCGCGGTGGCCGAGTGGTTCTAGGCGCTTTAGTCCGGAATCCTGCCTCGGGCATGGATGTGTGTGATGTCATTAGGTTAGTTAGGTTTAAGTAGTTCTAAGCTCTAGGGGACTGATGACTTCATAAGTTAAGTCCCATAGTGCTCAGAGCCATTTTTTTTCTTTTTTTTTTTCATTTTGATCTGCACAATTCAAACATCGATGCACGGCAGGCCCTTTAAGAAAACTTTGCTCATTTGCTCTACGTCTTGATTTGACACTGATCACATCTAATAGTCGTCACAGATTTGGTACATATTTACGGTGTTCTCAGTGCTTGGGCTGACATTACAGCGAAAGAAATGGGAGCTCCAGATGGGGAAGCGTTCAGAAAAAAACAGCATTTTTGGTGAGGGTCGGGCGACGCATAAACCATCTGCGTCACTGGAGTTTCCAGATAGCGGTTAGTGCAGGACGATAATCCGATGGTCGTGAAGTCGACTGCCTATTCGGAGACTTTCTTCTTTTTTATTTTCGATTTTTGCGTTGCGTACACTGCAATTAAAACTAAATAATGCTCATTATATTATGCTTACCAATACTTTCATAAAAGGCATGAAAAGAAAGGTAGGGGAAAATTTGGAATTGCAAATAAATTTCCAGGAAAGGATTGTACATACAGCGTTCACAAGGACTCCGCAATTAACTTTACAAGAAGCGATTTAATTAAAGCGCACAATCTTCCTGGAGATTTGTTTGCAATCGTATTTTTCCTTTGCATTTTCTTTTCATGCTTTTTTGTAAAATATTAGTAAAACATAAATAAATACAATGTATTGAGCATCATTTCGGTTGATCTGCGTTGTACATACAGTGAAAAATGAAAGAAAGTTTCCGCATAGGTACCCGACCCAAAGACCTTCGGATTACCATTCTGTACTCTTCCCACCGTATCAACCGTTGTCTGGAAACAACGCTAGCGTAAATCACTCATCCCTCGCCTGACCAGCGCAAACACTATTTTTCCTAAAATTTGGCGTCTGAACCCCCCACTTCTATCACTTTCATTTCTGGCCAAGCCCTACACGTACAATAAATGTGGACGAAATCGGCGTGATGTGCGGCCCCCTTGTGAGTTACGCTGAGTAACTATTATCTCTCTCTGAACTGTTGCGCTCGATAAATACGTACATTGCTAACAAATGGTAGCCATATTGAGAGGACCTGTACCACGTCTCGTAGAGCAATACCATTATATCATCGTAGGACTCAATTCTTCTAACCAAATCACACAGCGAACAAGTTTAGGATTAGCAAAAGCTGAAACTGGCGCTTATGATGGTGTGATTCGTCAGTATGCCCCTATGTATCCGACAGGATGATGTGTAGGGTAATCCACAGGTGCTGCACCACCCTTCTAAAACGAAAACAGGTGGATAACCAGAAATTTATAATGTAGTATATGAGATGGAAGGGGAAAAATATGTGGCATTGTGTTATCAACGTAGCAGTTGTTTTGGAATCGACTGTCCTGGATGAAAACTCGTATTTTTCAGACGGATAGTAGGTCATGTCGCAGACAGGTTGAGAAATACACGACAAAAACTATAATGTCTTTCACGAGAGCATAGTATTGTTCATTCTCAATTTACGCTTCATTTCGTACAGGACAAATAAAATCCTGGTGATAACACGTAAATACTGCAGGATATTTTCAACGTGTTGCCAAGCATGCTGTAAAGTTGTTGTTAGTGTGCCCTGAATGAAGAAAGCCCCAGAAACACGAGAACCCCATGTTCCACATCAAACCATTACTTTCAGTACACCAAGTACTTTCGGTAGTCCATCCAGTGAAGGATGGCAACTGATCATTATCGATGTTTCTGTTTATTTCCTCTGTTCATGCAAGAATTAGCTCCATCCAGTGAACAGAATGTCACAAGAAAAATTCTGCAAACTAAAGCCGACGAAGTGGATGGTGCCCGGTAATACGTCGTAACATTCGTGTTTTATGTGGGTGCCATTTATGTGCGGCAAAAATCCTCATTAATGGCGTACGGCTGAACCCGGTTCCCTGCAAGGTGCGGATAGCACTTTGCTCTGGACTGTTGACGGAGCGATGCCAGAACAGCTGTTAAAGTTGCTTCATCCGTAGCTGTTTTCGATTGTCCCACTTTTCTTTTGCCTGCGACAGAGCCAGTTTCACGGAACTACGCGAATAGTTGCATCATCGGACTGTTGGTAATGAATGGGCTGCCTGTCTGGGTGGCATTAATTGAAATCCTCTGCGCTAACACGACTGCTCGTCACTCTTGATAATAGCAGCGCGATTTCAATGCGTTCGGCTTCTGTTGACCTCGACAGCTCCCACGTCATCAACACACCAATAGGAAGTCGTAACTCTTGAATGAATAAAGCTATGCTCAAATGAAAGGTATCATTGGTTTTCTCGTGTAATTCTTTAGGTATCTGTATATGTCACATGGCCACCTCGCTTTTGAAAATAACGAGCTGCTGTAAAGAGTGTGTCAGAGCTCTCCATTACGTTGGAAACAATACAGCCAACTTACCGCTATTCCTTGGGTTGTGTAAGCACCCAGATATCGACAGTAACAATCCGAGGGTGAAACATGGGAGCGCGACTCTAAGCATTGTTGTGAGACGAAGTTTGTCTGCGAGAGTGGAAGTAGTAGTGTGTAGAGATGGGTCGAACTCGTTCATTCCCATGAACTACTACTTTCATTTCACTCTTTGCCGTGAAGCGTTCAAATGAAGTAGTTCATTCATGAAGTACGGAACCCTGGCGAAGTTGCCCAGTTGGCCACTCAGCCGCGGCTACGCTCGCTTCGCCTCGCTCTTACAATAAAGCTTCGTAATACTTCGTAATTTTACCAACAGATGGCCAAACTATGCAGTAACGTGCACGCAACGTTTTACGCTCTTACAGCGTCTGAGTTAACTTAAATATAGCATGGTCGAAGGGGACAAAGGAAAGATAAACAGAGAAGCCTGTCACATATAAAGAAGGTATTACGTTTGATCTTGCTCGACATTTTCTCATGAAGCGCCCAAAAAAGTCTTTATCTGCCAAATGAAACATTACTTGTTGTATTCATGGACTGAAAACTAGGGCTACCAATCAAATGCAGTCCAATTTTATGTTCCTTTTAAGATTTAATCCAAAATAGAATGGGTATGATTAGCACTGTCACAAAGTCTATATACCTACGTTAACTAATTATTCAGAAGTTTTCCTGTAGATTTTATTTTTGTTGAGAATAATAACCCTCCAGATTCAAAACATAAACTGTCACCTGTAGTCATTGGTACGATTTCAGGTAAAATCCCTCTTACAATGTTGTTAACAAACCTTTTAGTTTCATGTTGGCTGTGCGTGTTCACACAGCCAGCCTCTTCGTTTGTATCTTTAATATTCATTTGTCTGCAAGCGCTGCCAACGGTAGGCTACCGGTAGACGCAAAGTTTAACTGCACAAATAGTCACGGGTAATGATGTCAGCACTGCAGGAAACAGCTGACGCTGCATCCCCCTCGCCCCTGACCACCCCTTCCCCACAAAAACCGCGCGATTCGTCGCCAGGCAGTAGAGGGAGGACTGAAGTGAAGGGAGGATGAGTGACGTAGCGCCGATGTAGTGGGAGAGGGAGAATGGAAGAGAGTGAGTGAACTAGAAAAAAGTGTGGAGTGTGCTATCTGTGAAGAGTTTGAAGTACCAGTTCATTGAAATTGAGTGGTTAGTTCACACTTCACTGGAGTGAAGCGTTCATTTGAACGACTCATTCACGAGCTCCCCATCACTAGTAGTGTGGTCGAGAGCTCGGAGACAGAAGATGTCGGTGATGGCAGATCTTACCACACTCAATGCCTGATTTCATTTATATAGCCAAGAGAGATTAGATGGCTTTTAAATACGCTTGAAAATGGAATTCAAGGTAAAATTCGCAAGCACAGCGCAAAAGCAATTGCAGGGTTCAAAAATGGCTCTGAGCACTATGGGACTTAAATTCTGAGGTCATCAGTCCCTTAGAACTTAGAACTACTTTAACCTAACTAACCTAAGGACATCACACACACCCATGCCCGAGGCAGGATTCGAACCTGCGACCGTAGCGGTCGCGCGGTTCCAGACTGTAGCGCCTAAAACCGCTCGGCCACCACGGCTGGCGCAATTGCAGGGTTAGGCTCGTTATAGTCCGACTTTGTAATAATCCCATGTTTTGATTATCAGTTAAAGAAGCCTCCTTATCCTCCAAATAATAATAATTACTCTCCACATCTAATTAATAAATAAATGATGTGGTTATCAAACGTTAATGTAACTTCGAAATTGAAATAATTTGTTAATTTGGCACTCAGCCATTGTTAACACCTATGTCATTGTCATTGCAATTTTCTATTATTGGTCATGATGATCGTGAAGTTATGAATAGACATAATTTATGAAATCCCTTCTCACAATTTATTTGGTAGTTAACAGGACCCAAGCAAACTCCTTTTTATTAAATTCATTCTTAGCAACAATAAGCTTTAGTGGCTGCCGCTGCATGCTGCTGCGGATTGCTGTGAACCACATAGAAAAATGCAGTCATCTAAAGAGGTGAGTTCAAAACGTAAGGCCAAAACAGAGACACTGACACACCACAACATGTCGTGTACTCTAATCAAAAAATGTTCAAATGGCTCTGAGCACTATGGGACTTAACATCTATGGTCATCAGTCCCCTAGAACTTAGAACTACTTAAACCTAACTAACCTAAGGACAGCACACAACACCCAGCCATCACGAGGCAGAGAAAATCCCTGACCCCGCCGGGAATCGAACCCGGGAACCCGGGCGTGGGAAGCGAGAACGCTACCGCACGACCACGAGATGCGGGCTCTAATCCAGTAAATCCCGTCCACATTCTGTATCACTTGTAAATTCTTGTTCAAAAACGCAGTCCAGTAGCTTGTCCAAATGATAGTTTATCCGAATGTTAGTTTTAAGTTTTTCATGGAACGATCTGTCGAGGGCTTAAAGGACAGTGAAACTGACACTAATACAACACACACACGGTATTATGAAGGTTAGATTCCGTTTCCTGATAGCTCAGGTTGCTTATCGAGTCCATTTCCACAGACGAACATAAGTATATTTGTTGTACGAACTTGACATATTAGTTTCACGATAAAAGGTTTATCGTCGATTTTTCTTCGCCGAGAACGCTGTTACAGGAAGCACATATCTCGATATGCTTGAGGACTTTCTTTTCCCACAGTTGGAGACTGATACGAACGACTTCATTTACCAGCAGGATGGGGCACCGCCACACTGGCACCTGGAATTTGTAAAACGAAGGATTACTAAACGATGGATCGGTCGCTCTGGGCCAAATGATGCAGCCTTACATTACTGGCCCTCAAGGTCACCAGACCTGACTCTATGCGATTATTTCTTGTGTGTGTGTGGGGGGGGGGGGGGGAGGGAGGGTGTTGTAAAACACACTGTTTATGTGCCTCCGTTACCAACGACAATGAATAAACTGAGACATCGCATAACAGCAGCTATGGAAGCTGTAAATCAAGACATGCTCGCTGCAGTGTGGGAGCAATTTGAATACCGCACTAACATAGGCCGTACATCTCAAGCGGGATCATCGAACACCTCTGAAAAGGTGTGGGAAAAAAAACTTTATGAGTTTCCTGTTCATCAAAAAACAAAATTCATTGTATATGTGAGCCGTGCTGCAGCTCACGTTCGTGCTGTTTGTAGGTTTCCGCCCTCTCTTGGAGGCCAAACTGTATCGTTTAGTTGGCATGGTTGCGTTGTTTGTCTTTTTCTCGTGTTGACTGGCGCCACTCGGTTTCGCGAGCGTGTCCTGTCCTCTTGTGGCAGCAGTGGCGGTTATCGGTTTGTAGTAATTGCAGCACTATCTTTGGGGCAACATCGTTGTTCCTCTGGGTCGTGTGAGTGTGCGAGTTCGGTTGGGGTCTCAGGAGGAGCCAGGTCCGCACAGTGCGAGAAACACGCCGGGACGGCTGGCGGCACGCATGAACTGCCGGATGGAGGGGCTGTGGTCACGAGGGTGCATGACCTCGTCGTAAACCAGATCGAGCAAGCTTTGAGATGAGTGCATTTCAATCCAAGTAGAGAAATCCCCACCATTGTGATATCTCGCGATTCTCCAGTGACTTGGGTTCGTGTTGCTGCTCGTGGTGTCGCTAAGAGCAGCGAGTAGAGTGCTTGGGGAAGCCGGATCTGATTAGCTTTTCTCAACTTCTTATTACCATTTACTGCGTTCAACTTGTTACAATTTGTTAAGTTCAACCACCGCTATTTTTTCTTCCAGGTGGCCGCTAACGCCCCAGTTACCTGCCCTGGGGGTTAGTGTATGTAACGGCAGTGAACGTTTCCTCGCCTTGCGGCTGTTGACCGGTAAGGCGTGTAGTTTTGACAGCTTTCTTGATTGTAGGCCGGTTGGTGATTCTTCTATTCTGGTGGTAGTGATTCCTTCCTCATTCGGGGCTCTCTAAGCACAGTATTCTTGGGATGTAGTGCAGACCGCCGGTTCCGGCTTTGGCGTATTGTTCCATCGTTGCATTTGGTTTATCGGACGTCAGGTAGCTTCAGCAAAATTATCATTAGTCATTCTTTAGATTGCCACTAGACTGATTTACCATCTTGTGAAGTAAATGCAACTCTTAGCTGCCTATCTCATCACTCGCGAAAGTGTTTGTTGCCGGACCTTTTCAGAGGTAAATTCCTGGAGCACCGTCTGTGGCCCCTTGGTTCTTGTAAGACACGTGTGTTCTCAAAGGAGGTATGATGCCCAGTAGTTCAGTGTAATGCTCCTTCAGTCCACGCCTTCTGCGGGTACAATCTGCCTCAGTACCCTTTAAGGATCATATGTAACTGGTCCTTGTGTTTTATTACTGTATTATTTATTACAATACCTTGTAATGCCTACATTAAAGGTTATATATGTCTAGTTAATAGTTCTGGCCTCCTTCTGGAATAAATCTGGCAGTGTAGTTAGTGTTCAGTGGATGTTAAGGGTTGTGTTACAAAGTTAACCATCATCTTATTTCACCCGTTTGGTGATCAGTTGTTTTTTAATTAACCTTTGCTATTGTATTAGCTGTTTTACAGCAGGTCTCTAAATTTTTTTGTATTATTGCCGTTCCTGGCGTGTAAGGCCTTCAGCCGTGATTGTGGTCATTTGCCTTAAAATTCTAATTTGGTTGGTTGGTTGGTGTTTGGGGGAGGAGACCAGACAGCGTGGTCATCGGTCTCATCGGATTAGGGAAGGAAGGGGAAGGAAGTCGGCCGTGCCCTTTCAGAGGAACCATCCCGGCATTTGCCTGGAGTTTTTTTAGGGAAATCACGGAAAACCTAAATCAGGATGGCCGGACGTGGGATTGAACCGTCGTCCTCCCGAATGCGAGTCCAGTGTCTAACCACTGCGCCACCTCGCTCGGTCTCTAATTTGGTGTTTGTATTGTAGCAGTAAGCCTTAAAACCTTATTTACTGCCATTCCTGACGTCTGATGCCCTCTGCTGTGTTTGTGTTAATATTTCAATACCGTAATTTGTAAGTTGCAGCGAGTTTTAAACAATTCTTAATTTATTGCCATTCCTGGTGTGTAAGGCCTTCTGCCCAGACCACAGTGGCTTGCTTTTAAAACATTATCTGCTGTTTTTTTTAAATACATTATGGGAGAGACAGTGATCAATACGTTACAAATATTTACTATTAAAAACAGTCTTGGTCACAATTTATTTATTATGGTGACCGGTTTCGACCACTACTGTGGTCATCTTCAGACCAATGAGTAAGAACCTCCTTCTTCTGGAGAATCACTACTAATTCTGCAGAAGAAGGAGGTTCTTACTCATTGGTCTGAAGATGACCACAGTAGTGGTCGAAACCGGTCACCATAATAAATAAATTGTGATCAAGCCTGTTTTTAATAGTAAATATTATCTGCTGTATCTGTATTTAATGGTGATTTGCTAAATTGTAACTCACTGAAAACATTATTTACACAGTTGTGTATTCCTTCATTAGTAACGTGTGGTATTTTTTATTTATTGTTGAGTCTGGAATTACTGGTTTAAAAAAATTGTGTGTATCTGTAAAAGGAACTAATAGTAACAGATTACGGCCTCGACCGCAATCGTAAATGAATCCTGCCTTCCCTTGACTACCAGGTTTTCAATTTGTTTATTAGTTTCAGGAATATAGACGTGCCAAATCGAATGATTTTTTTTTTTCATACACCCTGTATTTCAAACAAACGCAACTTTTACGAATGAAAATTACTCCTTAAAAAAACGTTTATTTCAAAACGAAAGAATTTAGCACTTTGGTTAATAGATATTTTGCTTTTTAACAGGTTATTAGTAAGCAGTTGAAAGCACCTGGTGTGATCGAGACCAAATAAATACCGGAAAATACCGGTTACTCAGAACTAAAATACCGTATACGTTTTAACCAGTCGGTTTTTCCTGTCGCCAGCATAGACCATCCTGTAGTTTCCTGGAGACTAACACCGTGGCCAGATTTGTGTGTGATCGCAGTACACTTATAGACGATGTCCGCCCTCAGTAGCTGAGAGGTCACCGGCACGGTAGCTCAGCGTGTTCGGTCAGAGGGGTACGTGCCCTCTGTAATAAAAAAAAAGTCAGTCAATCGATCAACAACGAACATTAATGGATGTCTTACGACATCCGCCCCGAGCAGATGCAACGAACAAAAAGCGAAAAAATGAGATTTAAATTTAAAAAAAAAAAGTGTTACTATCCACCATTGACTTGTTTGCCGGGATGGTCAATCGATCAACAACGAACATAAATGGATGTCTTACGACATCCGCCCCGAGCAGATGCAACGAACAAAAAGCGAAAAAATGAGATTTAAATAAAAAAAAGTGTTACTATCCACTATTGACTTGTTTGCCGGGATGGTAGCTCAGCGTGTTTGGTCAGAGGGCTAGCTGCCCTCTGTAACAAAAAAACTGAGTTAATGGATCAACAATGAACAGAAACGGGTGTCTTTCGACGACCGCCCAGAGCAGATACAACGAACTAAAACGAACAAAATGCGATTAAAAAAAAAAGAAAAGCATATTCGGTCAGAGGGTTAATCAATCAACAACGAACGTCAATGGACGTCTTACGACGTCCGCTCCGAGCAGATGCAACGAACAAAAGCGAACAAAATGAGGATTTTTCTTTTTTTAAAAAAAAAAAAAAAAAAAGAAAGCGGTCAGCGCGACAGAATATCAGTCCTAAAGCCCGTCTCACACGGAGCAAGGTTCGCAGCAAGTTTGCGAGATGGCGTGCATGCCTGCCGGCTTTCAGGGAAAGGAGCCGGCTATCGTCCATGCCGAAGCTCTCCCACGGTGCAAGATCGGCTGCATGTTGCATCGAACGAAGATGGCTGCTTCAGGTACAGATGTTCAGAGCAAACTGGCGTTATTAACTGTTTTGGTGCTAAACGATGCAGAAATGCATGTTAATGAGAGAAGAAGAAAGAAAGAATGGACGAAAAACTGGATTAAGAGGAGAAACGCTGGAAGAGGTATGCTCATGCTTCATAAAGAGTTAGGTTAGTTCGCATAACACATACTTTTGTGTGGTTTCAAGAATCGGGTGAATATTCATTGTGATATATCTAGGAAATAATCTTAAATGTGGCCGATTTTTGCAAGTAGTAGCTTTCTACATTCAACACAAAATTCATAGTTTTGTACTTACGTCGTTCATCTCAGCGCCACTGCTTTTCGATGATTTTACTTTGGCGTACTCCACTTTAAACTGAGTACGTAAATTGTGCATAGCACTCCTTGTTCGTCGTATATGGTCGAACAAGACACAAGGCACTTGCAACTCTTTCGAGTGCTTCTGCACGCAAGTGTTTATTATAATAGTTTGCGCTTTTCGCGACGTACAGACACTGTTCTTCCCTATAGGTACATATCAATGATTCAGTCGCTTCCTTGGACCACTGCGGTGCCATTATTTAAGAATTATAAGAGTTTCCTACCGCACCTCACAACAGCGGAAAAGCGACTATCAACAAAGGGTTCCCGCGTCTGACGTCACAAACGAAACGCCTCATGATTGGCCAACGCAGGTAGCACGCAGGGAACCTTGCAAGAAAAATAGCACCGGACCTATCCTGGAAATCTTACAAGGTTCCCAGCAACGTAGCCCGCTAGCAGACGACGGAGCCCGCACGGTAGCCGTCGCGCGAGCCAGCAAGGAAACTTACAGCGAATCTTGCTCCGTGTGAGACGGGCTTAAGGGCCCGCGTTCGATTCCCGGCTGGGTCGGAGATCTTCTCCGCACAGGGACTGGGTGTTGTGTTGTCCTAATCATCGTCATTTGATCCCCATCGACACGCAAGTCGCCGAAGTGGCGTCAAATCGAAAGACCTGCACCCGGCGAACGGTCTACCCAGACGGGAGGCCATAATCAGACGGCATTTACATTTTTACTTATAGACGATGCGGAAGGTGTGCAGCCGCCGTCGACGCAGCCTGTGATTCACTTGTTGGGTCAGCAGCACGTGGACGGACGGCGACGGCTCACTCAGTGTGTGGTCGCGCGGGCTGGCCGTCTATTGTCGCATCAATCACGGCCGCGACCCGGCGCAAGCTGGCCCATTGTGCGGCCGACTCCGTACCGCCCGTCCAGCCGTGAAAGAGCCGCGCGCCGCTCCAGCCGACCGCTCGCTCGCTCGTTTTTCTTGGAAGTCCATCCAGCCGCTCCACGTGGAGACCCCCCATTCTCCGATACCTACATTTTTCCTCTCTGCGAAGAGGTCGTTGATCTCCATCTAGTCTTCCTCTGCCACAGCTTCAGCTGAAATACACCCACGCAAAAAAATCGCAACACCAAAAAGTAATTAACGTACTGAAATGTTGATGCATTAATTTGTTCTGATAGCGGTGTTGATATTCAAGACAATATATATATATATATATATATATATATATATATATATATATATATATATATATATATATATATATATATGTAGGGTGTTTCAAAAATAAATGACCGGTATATTTGAAACGGCAATAAAAACTAAACGAGCAGCGATAGAAATACACCGTTTGTTGCAATATGCTTCGGACACCAGTACATTTTCAGGCAGACAAACTTTCGAAATTACAGTAGTTACAATTTTCAACAACAGATGGCGCTGCGGTCTGGGAAACTCTATAGTACGATATTTTCCACATATCCACCATGCGTAGCAATAATATGGCGTAGTCTCTGAATGAAATTACCCGAAACCTTTGACAACGTGTCTGGCGGAATGGCTTCACATGCAGATGAGATGTACTGCTTCAGCTGTTCAATTGTTTCTGGATTCTGGCGGTACACCTGGTCTTTCAAGTGTCCCCACAGAAAGAAGTCACAGGGGTTCATGTCTGGCGAATAGGGAGGCCAATCCACTCCGCCTCCTGTATGTTTCGGAGAGCCCAAAGCAATCACACGATCATCGAAATATTCTTTCAGGAAATTAAAGACGTCGGCCGTGCGATGTGGCCGGGCACCATCTTGCATAAACCACGAGGTGTTCGCAGTGTCGTCTAAGGCAGTTTGTACCGCCACAAATTCACGAAGAATGTCCAGATAGCGTGATGCAGTAATCGTTTCGGATCTGAAAAATGGGCCAATGTTTCCTTTGGAAGAAATGGCGGCCCAGACCAGTACTTTTTGAGGATGCAGGGACGATGGGACTGCAACATGGGGCTTTTCGGTTCCCCATATGCGGCAGTTCTGTTTATTGACGAAGCCGTCCAGGTAAAAATAAGCTTCGTCAGTAAACCAAATGCTGCCCACATGCATATCGCCGTCATCAATCCTGTACACTATATCGTTAGCGAATGTCTCTCGTGCAGCAATGGTAGCGGCGCTGAGGGGTTGCCGCGTTTGAATTTTGTACGGATAGAGGTGTAAACTCTGGCGCATGAGACGATACGTGGACGTTGGCGTCATTTGGACCGCAGCTGCAACACGGCGAACGGAAACCCGAGGCTGCTGTTGGATCACCTGCTGCACTATCTGCGCGTTGCCCTCTGTGGTTGCCGTACGCGGTCGCCCTACCTTTCCAGCACGTTCATCCGTCACGTTCCCAGTCCGTTGAAATTTTTCAAACAGATCCTTTATTGTATCGCTTTTCGGTCCTTTGGTTACATTAAACCTCCGTTGAAAACTTCGTCTTCTTGCAACAACACTGTGTTCTAGGCGGTGGAATTCCAACACCAGAAAAGTCCTCTGTTCTAAGGATTAAACCATGTTGTCTACAGCACACTTGCACGTTGTGAACAGCACACGCTTACAGCAGAAAGACGACGTACAGAATGGCGCACCCACAGACTGCGTTGTCTTCTATATCTTTCACATCACTTGCAGCGCCATCTGTTGCTGAAAATTGTATCTACTGTAATTTCGAAAGTTTGTCCGCCTGAAAATGTACTGTTGTCCCAAGCATATTGCAGCAAACGGTGGATTTCTATCGCTGCTCGTTTAGTTTTTATTGCTGTTTCAAATATACCGGTCATTTTTGAAACACGCTGTATATATATATATATATATATATATATATATATATATATATATAGATTTTAAACAAAAAGAAATAAATCAGTTTATATTTGGGCATTTATTTTAACATTGATCATTGTTCCGTTAAAATTTCAGCATATTAAACTTGATTCATAACTAAACTGGTGCCTTATTTAGGATTGTGAAAATGTGAGTTTGTAATCTTACAGAACACATCAAATATGGAGCCAAGATTGGGAGACTGCATACAACACTGCATTCATAAAATAGCACACGAAGAACGTTGAAACATATGCAAGAGGAAATTAACCACAACCAACCGATTCAATTTTCACCCAAAGAACTTAACGGCCGTAGCGCGCAATCCTGTCCGTCATGAAATTACCACACACTGGTATACTAAATTCATACTATCTCTCTGTGAAATCTTTCCGAAAAGAATAGCGGAGGGCTACTTTGATGATTACACCACATGCTTCACGTGGTCAACTTGGTTAACACAAAGAGTGTAACTCCACAATAATTTTGATGATTAAAATAAATTACATCGAAACACAAATTACAAAACAAAAACCTCGAACTGGTTCCTATTGTCTTACTATAATCTGATGGGTCAAACAATTGTATAAGCACGTGGTACTGGTCTCACAAAGTACACCCCACGTGGGTTGAACATAAAGAAAAGTTGCTATATTGAAAAATATTGTCAAGACGAGACGTTATAATCTCACGCACGTTCGCATTTAAGATTGATGATCTTAGTTAGAGTTACTGATCAACACTTTGCTCACAAAGTAGTGACAAAGCAACTACCGGAAGATATTCTGAACTTCACACTCGAATTACACTGCATTGCAATTTAAGATAACATTAGATATTTTAGAGCTAAACCTGAAAAAAGGTGATTAAATTTTCAGTTAGGCTGAACTTAAGAAATCCATTGTCCTACGGATTTAGCAGACACGCGCTTAGCCAGAGATCTTACCACTTCAGACGCTCGCCACGGACAGACGGCCTGTGGTTCCCTACCAAGGGTGCTTCCAGATACAAAACGGTAGTGGCCAGAGAGGCAGCTTCCTATACCAACATGACAAGGGACGGACAGGACCATACTAAGAATAGAAACCTCTTTGTTTTATAAAGCGTAGCTACCTGTTCCGACGTTGGTCCTACCGTTCTCTAGCAGACAGGCTTGTCTGCTACCATCATGCAACTAGAAATACATTTGCTCATTCATCCTTTCACACAGAAGGGAAGGGGGATGACAGTATCTTATCATATACAGTATATAAAAGAAAGCGGATGTAGGTTCCGTTTGAGACTGTGTGACATGAGTTACATATAAACTGTGTTTTAAAGTGTAATAGTGGGACAGATCGTTCTTGGTGATGTGTAAAAGTAAGACGTTCCACTGCTCAGTCTCCTCCCAGATAGTCAGAAACACCACAGTAAATTTAGAAGTGGAATGTATGCCGTAAATGACAACAGTTTTAAAAAATTAACATGAAAGGAATCCAACAGAGACCTTTCAGTAGTGTAACGAAATTTTGGGAATACATTTGTCTAGGTAACATACCGAAGTGATCAACACTGCAGGATCATAGGTTAATGTAGGCATGAGGTAAGCCAATGCAAATGTGAAATGCCGGTACATTAACAATCGGAATACCCGCCAGAATGTTAAATGCACGCATGCAAACATGAATGCACTGTGTTGTGCAGGTGCCGTATGCCGGTTTCTGGGGTGGAGTTCCACAGCTGTTTGACTTGGACAGTTAGTGCTGTTCGTGGATGACGCTGCAGTTGTTGTCCGATGACGGCCGATACGTGCTCTATTGGAGGCAGATCCTGTGATCGAGCAGGCCAACGCAACATGTCGACGCTGTGTAGACAATATTAGGTTCGTTTGAGCAGTTACCAGACAGCGCCAGACAACAGGCTGTACTGCGCATGCGCAGCTACGATGACGTGGGCAGCCCGTGCTTGGTGCTTGCTCTGCTCATACGCTTTTCGTCGCATTTCTGTGTTGAATTTCGTGCGTGGTGGGGCATCACGTGACCATATGTAGCCCTGCGGCATGTTGTTGAGAGGACATAGAGAGTTGGACTTAGAGCAATTGTTTTATCATATCCCACCCAGATAAAGGGTGCAAATAAGGAAGCAGTTCTTGGCAAAATATCATTTCAAAATTAGACTCCTCAGCTCGAAGTACGATAAAATTTTGCTGAGGGGTGACTTTGACAGATTTTTTTTTTTAATTCGTACTCTGCGGTATTGTTATGTAACATTTCCAACAGGTTTGCATCTACACAGCACTCCAAAAAGCTAGTAGGATGGAATACAAATTTCTTGCAAAAAAAAAAAAAGAAAAAAAAAAGGAGACAGTTTCTTGTGTAGCTTCCACCGGAATAAAGGACAATAAATTTCATGACTATTTCAAAATGTGAAAAACTTAACATGGTTGTCTGTGAGCAAAGAAACTGTACAACTGACATTTTATATTCTACTCTAGGAATAAATATAAAGCCATGTGGGGAGTTAAAACGATAAAATACGGTTTGCAGCCAGTCTACAATTTAGCATAGAATGGCATTCTATAAATTTAAGATGTAAACACAAATTAAGAAATAACTTCAGGCCTAGAGGAAGTACTAGACAAGTGCCTTGTGATCGAATAACACTGTTTCACAGAAGGCAGATTTTTAAAATTCTGCTACAGTTGCCAATATATTTGAAACACAAATATTTAGTTCAAAACTACTGACCAAATTTGCTTACTTAGCTTCAAGTCAATGTTTACATATGTTCGTACGTGTATAGCATTAAGATATCTTACAGTGTCATAAAAGGAACAGGACATCAAAGACTACTCCAGCAGCATCGGAATTTCATAAACCATACTAAAATCCTTCATTCAGCTGTAATTGCACATTTCTATGTCCAGGTGCACTCTGAAGTACCTGATATTCAGCTTTTCTATGTGGTTTTCGTGATACCAATTTTCTTGGAGGTCCAGTACTGTATTCTCATGTTTGGTTCTTTATTATGGTATAATGTCATTCGTCCCAGAAAGTGAAAATTTGGGCTTGAAATTGAACGAAGTTGAATGTAGCCAATAGTGCGGAGCGAAATACTTCGTTTCAAATAAACTAACTGTCTCAGCGGAAAAAATTAATAGAAGCAAATTACTCTACAAAACAGAAATAGCTTAAGACATTAATGGTTGATTGCTAATAACGTGGAAATAATATGAAATCAGAAAATTGAAACCACTAACTTATCTTGGTCTTTCATGATTATGAGAATGTACATTAATTTACTTGATGGCTCCCGGCCACAGAAATCTGTTTTGTTTTCATTTCACGTGGGAGCTGTAAACGAAGAGACCAGCAATATCGCGAAACATATACAAGGGCCAAGTGGAGAAGGACCCCCTCCCCCCCACCCCATAATTCAGCTTGCTCTGCGCATGCGCGAATCTGGCAGCTTGGCCGCGTCTGAAAAAATTTTCCGGGTAGCATGTGGCTACTTGCTGCTACTGCTCATACGAAAAACAGCCACGCTTCACGTAGCCAGAAGCGGGTGGAAGGCACTGCTCGTACGCGAATTCAGCTCTGCGCAAGCGCACCAGCCTGCTGCCGACTGCTCAAACGAACCTATTGGGTTACAACAGCGGAATGTGGGCGAGCGTCATTCTGTTGGAAAACACATCCTGGAATGTTGTTGATGAATGCTAGCGCAACTCAGTGAATCACGATATTGACGTACAAATTTGCAATCAGTTTGCGTGGGATAACCTTGAGCAGTTAAATAGAGAACCGACTCGTGGCGATAACATATTAGACCTTCTGGTAACAAACAGACCCGAACTATTTGAAACAGTTAACGCAGAACAGGGAATCAGCGATCATAAAGCGGTTACTGCAGCGATGAAATAGAAATATTAAATAGAAATATTAAAAAAGGTAGGAAGATTTTTCTGTTTAGCAAAAGTGACAAAAAGCAGATTACAGAGTACCTGATGGCTCAACACAAAAGTTTTGTCTCAAGTACAGATAGTGTTGAGGATCAGTGGACAAAGTTCAAAACCATCGTACAATATGCGTTAGATGAGTATGTGCCAAGCAAGATCGTAAGAGATGGAAAAGAGCCACCGTGGTACAACAACCGAGTTAGAAAACTGCTGCGGAAGCAAAGGGAACTTCACAGTAAACATAAACATAGCCAAAGCCTTGCAGACAAACAAAAATTACGCGAAGCGAAATGTAGTGTGAGGAGGGCTATGCGAGAGGCGTTCAATGAATTCGAAAGTAAAGTTCTATGTACTGACTTGGCAGAAAATCCTAAGAAATTTTGGTCTAATGTCAAAGCGGTAGGTGGATCAAAACAAAATGTCCAGACGCGTTGTGACCAAAATGGTACTGAAACAGTGGATGACAAACTAAAGACCGAAATACTAAATGTCTTTTTCCAAAGCTGTTTGTGTGATGTCCTTAGGTTAGTTAGGTTTAAGTACTTCTAAGTTCTAGGGGACTGAAGACCATAGATGTAAAGTCCCATAGTGCTCAGAGCCATTTGAACCATTTTGAACCAAAGCTGTTTCACAGAGGAAGACTGCACTGTAGTTCCTTCTCTAGATTGTCGCACAGATGACAAAATGGTACATATCGAAATAGACGACAGAGGGATAGAGAAACAATTAAAATCGCTCAAAAGAGGAAAGGCCGCTGGACCTGATGGGATACCAGTTCGATTTTACACAGAGTACGCGAAGGAACTTGCCCCCCTTCTTGCAGCGGTGTACCGTAGGTCTCTAGAAGAGCGTAGCGTTCCAAAGGATTGGAAAACGGCACAGGTCATCCCCGTCTTTAAGAAGGGACGTCGAACAGATGTGCAGAACTATAGACCTATATCTCTAACGTCGATCAGTTGTAGAATTTTGGAACACGTATTATGTTCGAGTATAATGACTTTTCTGGAGACTAGAAATCTACTCTGTTGGAATCAACATGGGTTTCGAAAAAGACGGTCGTGTGAAACCCAGCTCGCGCTATTCGTCCACGAGACTCAGAGGGCCATAGACACGGGTTCACAGGTAGATGCCATATTTCTTGACTTCCGCAAGGCGTTCGATACAGTTTCCCGCAGTCGTTTAATGAACAAAGTAAGAGCATATGGAATATCAGATCGATTGTGTGATTGGATTGAAGAGTTCTTAGATAACAGAACGGAGCATGTCATTCTCAATGGAGAGAAGTCTTCCGAAGTAAGAGTGATTTCAGGTGTGCCGCAGACGAGTGTCACAGGACCGTTGCTATTCACAATATACATAAATGACCTTGTGGATGACATCGGAAGCTCACTGAGGCTTTTTGCGGATGATGCTGTGGTATATCGAGAGGTTGTAACAATGGAAAATTGTACTGAAATGCAGGAGGATCTGCAACGAATTGACGCATGGTGCGGGGAATGGCAATTGAATCTCAATGTAGACAAGTGTAATGTGCTGCGAATACATAGGAAGATAGACCCCTTATCATTTAGCATTAGGAGTGATTTAAAATGGAATGATCATATAAAGTTGATCGTTGGCAAAGCAGATGCCAGACTGAGATTCATTGGAAGAATCCTAAGGAAATGCAATCCGAAAACAAAGGGAGTAGGTTACAGTACAGTTGTTCGCCGACTGCTTGAATACTGCTCAGCAGTGTGGGATCGGTACCAGATAGGGTTGATAGAGGACATAGAGAAGATCCAACGGAGAGCAGCGCGCTTCGTTACAGGATCATTTAGTAATCGCGAAAGCGTTACGGAGATGATAGATAAACTCCAGTGGAAGACTCTGCAGGAGAGACGCTCAGTAGCTCGGTACGGGCTTTTGATGAAGTTTCGAGAACATACCTTCACCGAGGAGTCAAGCAGTACATTGCTCCCTCCTACGTGTATCTCGCGAAGAGACCATGGGGATAAAATCAGAGAGATTAGAGCCCACACAGAAGCATACCGACAATCCTTCTTTCCACGAACAATACGAGACTGGAATAGAAGGGAGAACCGATAGAGGTAGTCAGGGTACCCTCCGCCACACACCGTCAGGTGGCTTGCGGAGTATGGATGTAGATGTAGATGTAGAGTGCCCCCACTGTCATACGAAATCGCACCCCAGACCATAGCTCCAGGTGTAGTCCAGTGTGCGTAGCGTGTAGACGGGTTGGTTGCAGGCCCTCAATTGGCCTCTTCCTAACCAACTCGCGGCCGTCACTGGCACTGAGGCAGAACCAGCTTACATCAGAAAATACAATAGATCTTCACCTCGCTCTGTAGTGAGCTATGGTTCGACACCACGGAAGTCGAAGCGGTGGTGGTTTGGTGTCAGCAGATTGCACGCTGCAGGGCGTCTGACTCACAGCTGTTCTTAAAGCAACTGATTTGTAAAGTTTGTCGTATCACTGTGATGCCAACAGCTGCTCAGATTCCCGCTGCGGATGCAGTACGATGCACCAGAGCTAGACGCCGGATGTGATGGCCTTCCCTTCTTGTAGACCCACGTGCTCAACCAGAGACTGGTCTTCTTGCAACCCTACATTTTCATGACTGCCACTGCCAGCAATCGTGTACATTGGCAACGCTGCTGCCGAGACTTTGTGCGATATCGCAGAAGGAACATCCAGCTTCTCGTAGCCCTCTTACGAAACCTCGCTCAAACTCGGTGAGATGTTGATAATGGCGTCTTTGTCGCCTTAAAGGCAGTCTTGGCTAATATCGACTGACCCACGTCGAATCTCATACGTAACTAATGCTCACGACCGTTACAGCGTGTATCTAAAGCAAACTTGATTTGCATCCTTATAGTGGCACTACTAGCGCCTAGCGACTGGAACGAAATTTTAATAGACCACATTAACAGAATCTTCAGTCGGTTCTTGGTAGAACAACATTATAATAAATGAAAAGCACCAGTTTGCTTTTGTTCTACAATATTATTTTTAATTTACTGACAAGGGAACCTCCCCATCGCACCCCCCTCAGATTTAGTTATAAGTTGGCACAGTGGATAGGCCTTGAAAAACTGAACACAGATCAATTGAGAAAACAGGAAGAAGTTGTGTGGAACTGTGAAAAAATAAGCAAAATATACAAATTGAGTAGTCCATGGGCCACATATGCAACATCATGGACAATGTGAGCTCAGGGGCGCCGTGGCCTCGGGGTAGCATGAGCAGCTGCAGAACGAGAGGTCCTTGGTTCAAGTCTTCCCTCTAGTGAGAAGTTTACTTCCTTTGTTTTTGCATAGTTATTATCTGTCCGTTCGTTCATTGACGTCTCTGTTCGCTGTAATAAGTTTAGTGTCTGTGTTTTGCCACCGCATCGCAAAACCGTGCGATTAGTAGACGAAAGGACGTGCCTCTCCAATGGGAACCGAAAACATTTGATCGCAAGGTCATAGGTCAACCGATTCCTCCACAGGAAAACACATCTGATGTATTCTATACGACACTGGTAACGGCAAGTGCGTCACATGACAGGAATATGTTTTCGACCCACCTAACTTGTACACATGGCGAATGGGTAAAAAGATTCTTCTACCTTGCCCGATTTAGGTTTTCTTGTGGATGTAATAATCACTCCCAAAAAAGTGACGAAAACATAAGAGTTTGTCACATAAACTGAAAATAAAAAAATTAAACTTTTCACTCCATGGAAGATTTGAACCAAGGACCTTTCGTTCCGCAGCTGCTCACGTTACCAAGAAACCATGGCACTCCTATGTTCCTAGTGTCCTTGATGTTGCCTGTCTTCCCATGAACTACTCAGTTTGTATATTTTGCTTAATTTTTCACAGTTCCACACAACTTCTTCCTGTTTTCTCAATTCATCTGTGTTCACTTTTTCAAGGCCTATCCACTGTGCCAACTTATAACTAAATCTGAGGGGGGTGCGATGGAAAGGTTCCCTTGTGAGTATTATCACCAAACATAGGCCATAAACTCAACCTGCTGGAAGCCCTGGAAATTACAAACATCTTGCTCACAGTCCAGATCTCATCCTAAATGACCAGACACAGCTCAACACTTCCCCTCTCCTAAACTTCATATAATCATTGAAACGTCCCCTTAGAAAAATTATACATGACTGTGCTTAAACTGACACACAATATTTTGAGCGCAAGGCAATCTGACTCTCAATAATCCCTACAAAGGAATGGCCCTGACTAACAGTAACCTGTACCTTTCATGAATCACTTACCTCACAAAAATCTTCGTTGCTCGAACTACTGAAATACAGCGAGCGCCACTACTGCCAGCTAAATAAAAGATTCAAACTACTGAAGGCACTAACTACTGATAGGCATAGTTAGCAAATGAAAGATTTTGATAGAGAACAAACAATGTATTTACCTTAATAGTGTTCAAAAGTCATAATATATATAGCAGTTCATGACATCCAGTCTTACAAATGTACTGTCTCTGATGGACACGCGTCCAGATCATCCGCTCTCAAAATTCCGCCATCTCTCTCCCCCCATCCAGCACTGCTGGCGGCTCACCTCCAACTGCGCAACGCTACGCGCTGTTAACAGCCAACTGCCCAACACTACAATAGCGAATATTACAACAATGCCACCCAGCCGCAGACTGCACACAGCACAGCCAGTGATTTTCATACAGTGCGCTACGTGGCGTTACCAATATAAAAACCTAAACAGCCTACTTACATCATCTTTGTTGTTCATTACATCCCACACTCTCTCTTCCTACATATTCCAATTTTCCTGTATTCATTAAGTTGTTTTGTTTTGTTGAAGTTGTCTTTGTATTCCACATAGACTGTAGTTTGAATAGTTAAGGCTTTCTTTTAACTGGTATTTGTATTACTGTCCATGTTTAACACCCTTTGTAGTTGTCTCATCAAATACCGTTCATGAATTTACTTTGCTCATTTATTTAATGAAAACTGTTACACAGCCACTGCCTTGATTATAATGTTAATGTTAAAATGCAGTACCACCACACTCTTAGACTGTAGGTTCCCTCAAACACCTCCATTTTCCTGCATTTATTTATTCTGTTTATCTTATTGGTGTTGCTTAAGTTCCTTATGTATTCTGTATTTACATGGATAACTGTCTCTTCTTTTAATTTGTTGTGTATCACTCTCCATGTTTCATACCTTCTGATGCAGCCTTGTCTAGTACTAATTTTATTTTATTTTATTAGTTTTGTTTATTATTAGAAACTGTTATGTAGGTATGCTATTCCTATTTTGTGCTAAACGTTTTCCTGTCTACTATATTGTTATTTATGTACAGTTCAGTTTTTACTTTTCCATTGCAAAGATGTTACTGTTTGTTTCTACTTCAGTCTAGATGTGTTACTTCTCTTCCAATGTTGTTTGCTAACATTTAACTTCTTTGGTGATAATACTCAGTAAATGTCTGAAGATGGCCTTGTAAGCCGAAAACCGGTTAACAATAAAAGTAATATTGCAGAACAAAAGCAAACTGGTGCTTTTCATTTATTAATAGACCACCTTTCAGATATAGAAACACGCCTACCAACTTTCTTTTATCTTGCGCAGCTCCTTCTTGGAGTGGCGAGTTTTTCACCGTCAGTGTATATATAAGCCTGACAAAAAAAAGTGGAGCAAGCAGAAGACATACTCGGGTGTTTAGCTTGGTATGCGTATACACCACTGGCGGATTTGTGAACGATTACAGCTGTATTTCTCCATGAGAGGTAGAATATATTTAGTATTTAGTAATGTTCCTATGCCAGATGAGATACATAAGAAATGTTGAGCAATTACTGTGAAGAACAGACAGATTCTGTGTACTCGTGTGAGACGATCAGCACCTGACAGGATTTGGAAGGAGCCTCATTGCAGGTCTCCATTTCACCCGCTGCTCCATTCGCACAGTATCAAGATTTGTAGTGATATTGGATGTGACAGGGGCCCCGTGATGGACTGCATTGGAACGTGTGGCAGACATACTGGTCTCCAAGTTTCAGGTCGACCACTTGTGACTATCAGAAGTGACAATCTCCATATTGCGCTCCAAGCACGTCGTAACCCTTTGGTAACAGTAAAGCAGCAGTAATGGACCACCCCCCAACGTTTTGTGTCGACCCGCACCATTGGTCGGAGACTAGTATGGGCCATACTAGGAAAATTCCATCATCTACTCAAGATGAGGTTACACAGCAACACGAGCAGCTGCTTTTTGAATGGATCCTTGGCAGGGAAAAATGGACTGCTGATAAATGTCATTGCATTGCATTGAGCGAAGAATCGCAGTTCTGCACTACCCTGGCTCACGATCGTCAGTGAATGCGGCAGCGACCTGAGGAGAGATCTGATTCTTCGAATGTTTCGGAGAGGCAAAGCGGTGTTATTCCAGGCCACGGAGTGAGAGGCCGTTGGATATGATCGTAGGTCACGGCTGGTAGTGATTGAGGGAACAGTGACTGCATAATAAGACGTCACAGGCATCCTGCGTCTACATGCATCACCTCTCATGCCATTTCCTTCTTTCTCCTCTCTCTGTCCATTTCCTCCTCTCCCCTCTCTCTGTCCATTTCCTCCTCTCCCCTCTTTCTGTACACCTCCTCCTCCCCGTGTCCATCGCTTCTTCCTTCGTCTTCTCCTCTTCCGTCTCTCTGCCCAACACCTTCTCTCCCCTTTCACTGTCCAAATTCTCCTCTCCTCTCTCTTTGTCCATCTTCTTCTCTTCCCATTCTGTCTATTTCTCGCCACCCCTCTCCTTGTTCATTTCCTCCTCCTTCTCTTTCGGTCCATTTCCTCCTACCCCTGCCTGTGCTCATTTCCTGCTTTATCCATCTGCACCTCCACCCTTCTCTCTCCACGTTATCGCCTCCACACCAATAGCAGGTTGCTGGTTCATATTCTTTTCCAGATAGTATTATGTGTACCAAGTTCATCTGAAATTGGTCCAGGGATTTAGGAACCGCTTTTTATCCATAGCTTTGCCTGCATAAGCACTGTCATATACAGGGTGAGTCACCTAACGTTACCGCTGGATATATTTCGTAAACCACATCAAATACTGACGAATCGATTCCACAGACCGAACGTGAGGAGAGGGGCTAGTGTAATTGGTTAATACAAACCATAAAAAATGCACGGAAGTATGTTCAAATGGTTCAAATGGCTCTGAGCACTATGGGACTCAACTGCTGAGGTCATTAGTCCCCTAGAACTTAGAACTAGTTAAACCTAACTAACCTAAGGACATCACAAACATCCACGCCCGAGGCAGGATTCGAACCTGCGACCGTAGCGGTCTTGCGGTTCCAGACTGCAGCGCCTTTAACCGCACGGCCACTTCGGCCGGCTCACGGAAGTATGTTTTTTAACACAAACCTACGTTTTTTTAAAATGGAACCCCGTTAGTTTTGTTAGCACATCTGAACATATAAACAGATGCGTAATCAGTGCCGTTTGTTGCATTGTAAAATATTAATTACATCCGGAGATATTGTAACCTAAAGTTGACGCTTGAGTACCTCTCCTCCGCTGTTCGATCGTGTGTATCGGAGAGCACCGAATTACGTAGGGATCCAAAGGGAACGGTGATGGACCTTAGGTACAGAAGAGACTGGAACAGCACATTACGTCCACATGCTAACTGTTGTGTCTAGACAAGACAGCCTAGACACAATGAGAGGAAGCCGAAAGGCACGCGCTAAGCTAAAGCAGGATGGCGTGAGGTCTGAAACAGGATACGTAATGAATGCTATAAAGAAAAGTACGTAGCTTCTGGAATACTTAACTTTAATCCATCCTTTTGGTAGATCTGGAGATTGTGGCGATACAAGTGAGACTCTTTAGATACATGCAAAGTTACTAATGGCGCCTTGCTAGGTCGTAACCATTGACTTAGCTGAAGGCTATTCTAACTATCGGCTCGGCAAAGGAGCGAGGCTTCGTCAGTATAATCGCTAGCTACGTCGTCCGTACAACTGGGGCGAGTGCTAGTCCGTATCTCCAGACCTGCGTTGTGGTGGCGCTCGGTCTGCGATCCCTGACAGTGGCGACACGCGGGTCCGACATGTACTAATGGACCGCGGCCGATTTAAAGCTACCACCTAGCAAGTGTGGTGTCTGGCGGTGACACCACACTAACACCTTTTTATTGGTCTTTTTCACTGACGCACATGTACATTACCATGAGGGGTGAGGTACAGGTTCACACGTGGTTTCCGTTTTCAATTACGGAGTGGAATAGAGTGTGTCCCACTGGAAACGCGTCGACGTATGTGGTATCAGCATGATGGTGCACCTGCACATTCCGCAATCAACACTAGGCTGAGTGTTGACAGGATGTTCGACGGGCGTTTCATAGGACGTGGAGGACGCATAAATTGGCCAGCCCGTTCTCCTGATCTTACACCTCTGGACTTCTTTCTGTGGGGTACGTTAAAGGAGAATGTGTACCGTGATGTGCCTACAACGGCAGAGGGTATGAAACAACGTATTGTGGCAGCCTGCGGCGACATTACACCAGACGTACCGCGGCGTGTACGACATTCATTACGCCAGAGATTGCAGTTGTGTGCAGCAAATGATGGCCACCACATTGAACATCTATTGGCCTGACATCACCGTTCCCTTTGGATCCCTACGTAATTCGGTGCTCTCCGATACACACGATCGAACAGCGGAGGAGTGGTACTCAAGCGTCAAATTTAGGTTACAATATCTCCGGATGTAATTAACATTTTACAATGCAACAAACGGCACTGATTACATATTTGTTTATATGTTCAGATATGCTAACAAAACTAACGGGGTTCCATTAAAAAAAACGTAGGTTTGTGTTAAAACATACTTCCGTGCATTTTTTAATGGCTTGTATTAACCAATTACACTAGCCCCTCTCCTCACGTTCGGTCTGTGGAATCGATTCGTCAGTCTTTGGTTCGGTTAAGACACACACATGCGTTCGAAGCACGGCACGTCCAATTCTCGCAGTCGGTATGTGCCACTCACCACTTTATGAGTTCGCCGGTCAAGGAGGCCGGGTAGTTCTAAATGCTAGAGATTGGTACTGCGCGACGGCTGTGGTTGCAGGTTCGAGTCTTGCCTAGGGCGTGGATGAGTGTGATGTCCTTACATTAAGAAGGTCATCAGTAGTCCTAGGGGACTGATGATCGTAGCAGTTAAGTCCATTAGTGCTCAGAGCCCTTTGAATCGTTATGAACTTAATGAGTTCGTCGCACCGATGTAAGAATTGCACCCATTGGTACACTATAGTGCTCACAGTAAAACGCACGCAGACCATGTGATGGAAGGCTATGCTTGCGGTAAAAACAAAAAAAAAAAGTTCAAATTAACAGACAGGTGATGATGGAAAATAAAGTCAGCTTATGACGACATAAGCGACGGCTGCAAGGACATCAACAGAAATACCTACAGCAAAACATTTCCTCCGAACTTTCTGCAATAAAAACACTTCAGCATTCAGACGGCGATTAAGAACCACGACCGTGACATTCTCGTCGACACGTTTCACAACGTCTTTCAGTCTGTCGCTCACGCAATGCACATATAAAAACCTTACACAACAAATCGGGTCATTTCTATTGCAGCCACACGTAAAAAAGCTCGGTTTCCGCGGAGCGGCGAGCCGTGAACGACACCTCGGGAGCGGTCGGCCGAGGAGGCTCTACGAGATGTGGCCGCCGCACCGCGATCTCTCCGTCGCCCCACTCCCCGGCGTTACCTTGGGTCGGCCACGGCCAGCGGCCCCTGGCGGTGTTTCGTCACACTGGCCTCGTGACTTCCGCGGAACCAGCCTTCGGCGCAGCCGTGGGTTCCGTATGGGAGAGCGCCCAGAGGCGCCGACTTGCCGCTCTCTACCTCTTTCCGTTCCAGACGGCAGCCGAGACCCATACTCCGATCTAAATGGGTATATGAAAACTGCGCCCACTGTAATTTCCGCCAATACAAAGTCTGTGACATATGCGCCCCGTGAGTCACGGTCTACCTACCCTCCCAATGTTTCTGTCCGCCCCAGTCGATGTCCACATCAGCAATCATCCTTTGTATGACTTTTAGTACAAGATGTTTCAGAAACGACTTTACAACTTTAAAAATTCATATAAATTTATTGAAAGAAGATACAGAGCTAGGTTAAGTGTTATTTTGTAGGGAAACACATCAAGTTTTTTTAACTTAAACTAACTATGTTGTATGTGGCTTCCGTTGGTTACCCAGGAGACATCCCATCAGAAGTACCGACTTGACAGAAAATCCTAGGAAGTTCTGGTCTTACGTTAAATCAGTAAGTGGCTCGAAACAGCATATCCAGAGACTCTGGGATGATAATGGCATTGAAACAGAGGACGACACGCGTAAAGCTGAAATACTAAACACCTTTTTCCAATGCTGTTTCGCAGAGGAAGAATCGCACTGCAGTTCCTTCTCTAAATCCTCGCACAAACGAAAAAATTGCTGACATCGAAATAAGTGTCCAAGGAATAGAAAAGCAACAGAAATCACTCCACTGGACCTGACGGGACACCAATTCGATTCTACACAGACTACGCGAAAGAACCTGCCCCCCTTCTAACAGCCGTGTACCGCAAGTCTCTAGAGGAACGGAAGGTTCCAAATGATTGGAAAAGAGCACAGGTAGTCCCAGTCTTCAAGAAGGGTCGTCGAGCAGATGCGCAAAACTATAGGCCTATATCTCTGACATCGATTTGTTGTAGAATTTTAGAACATGTTTTTTGCTCGCGTATCATGTCATTTCTGGAAACCCAGAAT
This sequence comes from Schistocerca americana, assembly GCF_021461395.2. Lineage (NCBI taxonomy): Eukaryota > Metazoa > Arthropoda > Insecta > Orthoptera > Acrididae > Schistocerca > Schistocerca americana. The sequence continues at coordinate 554,897,748 of NC_060124.1, read as the reverse complement.
CTGCTCTGTAGGAATCAACATGGATTCCGGAAACAGCGATCGTGTGACACCCAACTCGCTGTATTTGTTCATGAGACCCAGAAAATATTAGATACAGGCTCCCAGGTAGATGCCATTTTCCTTGACTTCCGGAAGGCGTTTGATACAGTTCCGCACTGTCGCCTGATAAACAATGTAAGAGCCTACGGAATATCAGACCAGCTGTGTGGCTGGATTGAAGAGTTTCTAGCAAACAGAAGACAGCATGTTGTTCTCAATGGAGAGACGTCTACAGACGTTAAAGTAACCTCTGGCGTGCCACAGGGGAGTGTTATGGGACCATTGCTTTTCACAATATATATAAATGACCTAGTAGATAGTGTCGGAAGTTCCATGCGGTTTTTCGCGGATGATGCTGTAGTATACAGAGAAGTTTCAGCATTAGAAAATTACAGCGAAATGCAGGAAGATCTGCAGCGAATAGGCACTTGGTGCAGGGAGTCGCAACTGACCCTTAATATAGACAAATGTAATGTATTGCGAATACATAGAAAGAAGGATCCTTTATTGTATGATTATATGATAGCGGAACAAAAAATGGTAGCAGTTACTTCTGTAAAATGTCTGGGAGTATGCGTGCGGAACGATTTGAAGTGGATGATCATATAAAATTAATTGTTGGTAAGGCGGGTGCCAGGTTGAATTCATTGGGAGAGTCCTTAGAAAATGTAGTCCATCAACAAAGAGGTGGCTTACAAAACACTCGTTCGACCTAAACTTGAGTATTGCTCATCAGTGTGGGATCCGTTCTGAGGCATCAAGGGATCACAAATTTAGTATTGGCAAGCAGCGTGGAGGGTAAAAATCGTAGAGGGAGACCAAGAGATGAATACACTAAGCAGATTCAAAAGGATGTAGCTTGCAGTAAGTACTTGGAGATGAAGAAGCTTGCGCAGGATAGAGTAGCGTGGAGAGCTGCATCAAACCAGTCTCAGGACTGAAGACCACAACAACAACAACAACAGTGGAATCCGTACCCCGTCGGGTTGACAGAGGAGATAGAGAAGATCCAAAGAAGAGCGGCGCGTTTCGTCACGGGGTTGTTTGGTAAGCGTGATAGCGCTAGGGGGATGTTTAGCAAATTCAAGTGGCAGACTCTGCAAGAAAGGCGCTCTGCATCGCGGTGTAGATTGCTCGCCAGGTTTCTGGAGGGTGCGTTTCTGGAAGAGGTATCGAATATATTGCTTCCCCCTACTTATACCTGCCGAGGAGATCACGAATGTAAAATTAGAGAGATTCGAGCGCGCACGGAGGCTTTCTGGCAGTCGTTCGATACGCGACTGGAGCAGGAAAGGGAGGTAATGACAGTGGCACGCAAAGTGCCCTCCTCCACACACCACTGGGTGGCTTGCGGAGTATAAATATAGATGTAGATGTAGAAGTCAATTTCTTCCGAAACTCGCTTTAGGTGTAACTTGCTCAGTGGCGGCGTAAGTTCTTGATCCAAGTCCAGGTAGAGAAGCCAGCACAGAATGTACAAACACGTTATCTTTCATGAATCCCCATATAAAAAAAGCGACTGGTGTTAGGTCTGGGGAACGTGGCGGCCAAGTAATTGGCGCATCACGGCCAATCCATTGACCTGGAAAGCGGCCACTGAGAAAATCCCGGACGTCAGCCAGGAAGTAAACATTTCGTTCTTGGTCATTCTCATCGGTCTGTGGTATCAAAATTTCTTGTAACATATCCGGTACACTGTCCCGTTGATGGTTCTCTCTTGGAAAAAAGAAAGGGGCCGTACACTTTTCTTGCTCAATGCACAAAAAAACGTTCGGGTTAGAGTTATCACGAACAGGTTGCAATGTTTGATTTGGATTTTCACTGCCCCAAATCCTACAGTTATGTGTGTTAACCTTGCCACTTAAGAGAAAAGATGATGTTTGTGCAAGAAATGTTTATCCTCATGTAATCGATTTAACATATCCGCACAGAAGTTCTTGCAAGCAATTTTATTAGTGCCTTTTATTGCTTGTACGATCGTCAATCTGTACAGTTGTAAATGCAAACGGTTTCTCAACACACACCAAACAATCGTATGTCGTATTTGCAGTTCGTGAGACGCACGTCGGGTCGATTTCTTAGGGCTGTTTACAAAACGTTGACTCACTGACAGCGACGTCGACAGATGTGCTTGGACGACCTGTTCATTTCCTGTCTCTTACTGAGCACCCTGTTTCTACAAAACGTTTGTGCCACTCATAAATTGTAGACCTACTACAGAAAAGTTGGTAATGAAGTTCTTATTATTTCTATGCAGCGAAATAGCACAAAATACTAGGGTTGAGGACTAAATCTTACCTCATGCGTTTCGCTTTGTTCCTCTTCCAGTCAGAAGGACTGGCCGATTTTTTACGGTCTTTTCCTTCTGGAACTGATGGTACATGTCTTCCACCAGTAACATCCATGATTATGGAGGAAATGATAAAGCACTGTTCGTATTTTATCCAAGAACAATACCACTAACGCTCTCCATGCAGTCACAAACAAGCCAAGCCAAGAAGAACGCGACAGTATAGCTAGGTAACAGTTGACGTGCTACTGTTTTTTGTTTCACATTAGTTTGCAGTAGGGACAACTTGACAAATTGCCACCCATAGGATCAAAAGTAAAGTTTATGAAGTAATAAGCTGGGAAGGCTGTATTATTCGGACAAAATACATAATGTGTACAAAGCAAGTTTTGCATCTTCAAACCTTTTTAATAACGCCGCATACTAAGGATGCACTAATTTCTGCTTCTTTATCATACAATGGATTCACTCAGTTTTGCTTTGCAACCAAAAGTGGAAAGAGAATTATGCATCTGTAGACGGTTTTCGAGGTACATTTTAGGGCAGAAAAAAGCTGTTTTGTTCGTGTTTTAAGAGCGTTATTGATAGATGGCAGCACAGAGAACAAAATGGTGGGACCAACTCATTTTCGAGAAAAAGTCGATTTACAGCAATTTGCCATCTGGACGCTTCATTTTAAATGCAACTAAATTTACACGCCGATGCGCGCACATGCCTAAATGCTCCGAAAACAGCCGAGCAGAAAGCCAATTACGGTAACGAGTTCCATCCCGCATCCCGAATCGAGGGGCAACGCCATACGTTTCGTATTCGTACGATTAGTACTACATTCGCCGGTGCTGCAGTCTGATAGACGCATGGTCCCTGCTGGTTTCCGTTACAGAGATCGTATCGTTAGATGCGAGTAACGAAATGTACCTATGAGTAACAATTCGGTACTTCGAGTCAGCCAAAGTATTCATTACACAGTACCGAATACATACGTTTTGCTACAGCGCGGGCAAGCGTTATAAGAGAAACTAGTGAGTCGGGTGTTGGCCATGCTGCTGAGCGTTCTGAAATAGCTTGCAGAGCTCAGACAGAAAGATACAGAGAACGATTAATTTTGGTATGTGATTGGTAAAGATTAGTTGGACAAGTGAAGACGATGTGGTAAAGTTGTTGCAGCACTGCTTGCTTGCAAGTAATTAAGATGAGTTTCAAAAACGGGAGTTTTAGTGGAATTTCTTCTTTATTAGTTTAGGTTAGTCAGTTCATAGTTCAGACGAGAGTAAGTGAAGTTATCAGTTCACATGGCAAAATTTATTATAAAAGATAATTTTTTGTCAAGATGATTGTAATAATTGGACTATGAGTTTCAGTTTTTGCAACACAGATTTTCAAAGGTTTGCTTTCATTCAGTCATTTTGTACATCTACATCTACATGGATACTCTGCAAATCACATTTAAGTGCCTGGCAGAAGGTTCATCTAACCACCTTCCCATTTCTCTGTTATTCCAATCTAGTACACCGCGCGGAAAGAATGAACACCTATATCTTTCCGTACGAGCTCTGATTTCCCTTATTTTATCTTGGTGATCGTTGCTCCCTATTTAGGTCGGTGTCAACAAAATATTTTCGCATTCGGAGGAGAAAGTTGGTGATTGAAATTTCGCGAGAAGATTACGTCGCAACGAAGTGCCTTTCTTTTAATGATTTACAGCCCAAATCCTGAATCAACTCTGTGGCACTCTCTCCCATATTTCGCGATAGTACAAAACGTGCTGCCTTTCTTCGAACTTTTTCGATGTACTCCGTCAGTCCTATCTGGTAAGGATCCCACACTACGCAGCAGTACTCTAAAAGAGGACGGACAAGCGTAATGTAGGCAGTCTCCTTAGTAGATCTGTTACATTTTCTAAGTGTCCTGCCAATAAAACGCAGCCTTTGGGTAGCCTTCCCCACAACATTTTCTGTGTGTTCCTTCCAATTTAAGTTGTTCGTAATTGTAATATCTGGGTATTTACTTGAATTTACTGCTTTTAGATTAGACTGATTTATCGAGTAACCGAAGTTTAACGAGTTCCTTTTAGCATTCATGTGGATGACCTCACACTTCTCGTTATTTAGGGTCAACTGCCACTTTTCGCACCATTCAGATTGTTTTTCTAAATCGTTTTGCAGTTTGCTTTGATCTTCTGATGACTTTATTAGTCGATAAACGACAGCGTCATCTGCTAACAACCGAAAACGGCTGCTCAGATTGTCTCCCAAATCTTTTATATAGAAAAGGAGCACCAAACGGCCTATAACACTACCTTGGGGAACGCCTGAAGTCACTTCTGTTTTACTCGATGACTTTCCGTCAATTACTGCGAACTGTGACAGGAAATCGCAAATCCAGTCACATAACTGAGACGATCTTCCATAAGCACCCAATTTCACTACGAGCCGCTTGTGAGGTACAGTGTGAAAAGCCTTCCGGAAATCCAGGAATACGGGATCGATCTGAAATCCGTTGTCAATAGCACTCAGCACTTCCTGTGAATAAAGAGCTAGTTGTGTTTCACAGGAACGATGTTTTCTAAACCAATGTTGACTGTGTGTCAATAGCCCGTTTCCTTCGATGTAATTCATAATGTTGGAACACAATATATGTTCTAAAATCGTGCTGCATATCGGCGTTAACGATATGGGCCTGTAATTTAGTGTATTACTCCTACTACCTTTCTTGAATATTGGTGTGACCTGTGCAACTGTCCAGTCTTTGGGTAAGTTCAAATTCGTTACCGTTCTCTCAAGAAAGAATTTCGTATTTTCTGATTACTTGTGTCGCCGTACTGCACTTTGCGGAACACAGTAGCAGTGGAGACTGAGGTGCTTAGAATAGCCACACGTCCTTGCATTGCGCTGCGCAAGGCTTTCCTTTCCTCTTTAGCTTGCTTGCTGCTGTGCTGCATAGTTTATGTTCATCACTTGGAGCAGTACCAAGTTTCTGTAGCCGCAGGTAAGTCAAGGAAACTACTTAGGTCCTGTTTTGCATTAGAGTCAGAACACGCAGTGAAATCGTTTACAGTTAAGCTCGATTTTCAAAAATCATTACCGGGTCAGTTTAGGTAAAACTCAGTTCAGATTTCATTTCATGTGTCAACAGTTGTGTTTTTTTACAGTGCAGCGTTACATTCGCATCTGTACTGTTAAGTGTTTGGAAATTTATTCAGTCACACTGAGTATGTAAATTCACAGGGGACTTTAGAGACGCATTTTAATGATGCATTCTTTCGAAACTGAGTTAGTAATTTTATGCAGCATTTTTATTCTGTTAGCTTTGTATTGGAATTGCACGTCACACATTGTAGCACTCCTCACTCCTGCACAATAGATAGTTTCGCAGGATAGCTTATTCAGTTTGCAGTTTTGGTTTTCTAATTACTTTGGCAAAGTTATTAATAAAATATAATTATACAATTTCAGTTTTGGCAACTCATTTACCAGACGCCACTTCCGAAACTACACCATTTGCGTTGTTTAGAATTACGACACAGGTACACGAGTTATAAGCAGTAGCAATCCGGTCCAGTCGAGGTTTATTTTACAAGATTTGAACATGGAAAAATTAGGACGTATTGCTAAGGAATCCGAAAGATCAAAGGTATGTGGCTAAACAAGCGCTGTATCATTTGAGAGATACAGTGGCGAGCAAGTGTGCCGGGACTTCCCCTGTTCACTGCTACTTGCGCCACGTCATCGTAACGCGCCTGTGCGTACCATACAAGTATTGCACCATAATGTAAGGATGATATTAAAAACTGAAGTTGCTTTTTCAAACTTCGTCAACAAATGCTCCAGTATATTAATGTCTGAATTGTCAAATCTCAAAGTGATCTTCCCTGAACACATGGTCTTAAATAGAAAACAAGTAACGCTAAATAATAAAGCTAGAAAGCCAAAAATTGGTCAGAATGTGCAAATTTAACTGTGACGAGTCTCAACTTGATTGGAGCAATATTTTGATCAAAATCGGCGTTTTTACGAAAAATAGTAGGCGCTCAATATTAGACTTACAAAGCTGAAAGTTCGTATGAAGCTTCAGTTTGATATAAAAACTTTAACTATGTGACCCCATTAAGCTTCCACAAATAATTTTCAAGTAATTTACTGAAAGCTAGATTTGAAACAAAACCGTTCTTATTTGCAGTAGATTAAATATCAGTTGCAATAATGATGGACAGTTCTGGCTACAGCACTTCACTGCATTTATTAAATAATGAAAACATAACAAGTTTCAAAACTTTAATATAAATAACAATCAAGCATGTAGCTGAGCGGTCATGTTCTACTGTCAGTCCCGGCCTAAAAATTCTGGACCGCAAAGGTTAAATGCTGGCAAGCTAAATCTTTTTCTATGATTAAAGCCAACTTAAGTCCACTCTTACAAAAATTGCGAAGATTCTAAATTGATACGCAACAGTATTATAATGTGATATGCGTCCCAGAAAGCGGCTGTTTAGACGCTGCTGCTTGGGGATAGAGCGGATGAAGCCAGGTGTTCCCTTCGGCCGTCCGCTGCGCCCATATACACTACTGGCGATTAAAATTGCTACACCACGAAGATGACGTGCTACAGGTGCGAAATTTAGCCGACAGGAAGAAGATGCTGTGATATGCAAATGATTAGCTTTTCAGAGCATTCACACAAGGTTGGCGCCAGTGGCGACACCTACAACGTCCTGACATGAGGAAAGTTTCCGACCGATTTCTCATACACAAACAGCAATTGACCGGCGTTGCCTGGTGAAACGTTGTTGTGATGCCTCGTGTAAGGAGGAGAAATACGTACCGTCACGTTTCCGACTTTGATAAAGGTCGGATTGTAGAATGTCGCGATTGCGGTTTATCGTACCGCGACATTGCTGCTCGCATTGGTCGAGATCCAATGACTGTTAGCAGAATATGAAATCGGAGGGTTCAGGAGGGTAATACGGAACGCCGTCCTGGATCCCAACGGCCTCGTATCACTAGCAGTCGAGATGACAGGCATCTTATCCACATGGCTGTAACGGATCGTGCAGCTACGTCTCGATTCCGGAGTCAACAGATGGGGACGTCTGCAAGACAACAACCATCTGCACGAACAGTTCGACGACGTTTGCAACAGCACGGACTATCAGCTCGGAGACCATGCCTGCGGTTACCCTTGACGCAGCATCACAGACATGAGCGCCTGTGATGGTGTACTCAACGACGAACCTTGGTGCATGAACGGCAAAACGTCATTTTTTCGGATGAATCCTGCTTCTGTTTACAGCATCACAATGGTCGCATCTGTGTTTGGCGCCATCGCGGTGAACGCACATTGGAAGCGTGTATTCGTCATCGCCATACTGGCGTATCACCCGGCGTGATGGTATGGGGTGCCATTGGTTACACGTCTTGGTCACCTCTTGTTCGCATTGACGGCACTTTGAACAGTGGACGTTACATTTCAGATGTGTTACGACCCGTGGCTCTACCCCTCATTCGATCCCTGCGAAATCTTACATTTCAGCAAGATAATCCACGACCGTATTTTGCAGGTCCTGTACGGGCCTTTCTGGATAGAGAAAATGTTCGACTGTTGCCCTGGCCAGCACATTACCCAGATCTCTCACCAACTGAAAACGTCTGGTCAATGGTGGCCGAGCAACTGGCTCGTCACAATACGCCAACCACTACTCTTGATGAACTGTGGTATCGTGTTGAAGCTTCATGATCAGCTGTACCTGTACACGCCATCCAAGCTCTGTTTGGCTCAATGCCCAGGCGTATCAAGGCCGTTATTACGGCCAGAGGTGGTTGTTAAGGGTACTGATTCCTCAGGATCTATGTACCCAAATTTCCTGAAAATGTAATCATATGTCAGTTCTAGTATAATATATTTGTCCAATGAATATCCGTTTATCATCTGCATTTCTTCTTGGTGTAGCAATTATAATGACCAGTAGTGTATAAATACGGCCTTACAGTCTGTGACACGACTTGACTTCAGTTCGCACGCAGTTACCATAAGGTCTGTGTCGGTCAAACGCCGGCTTGTGCGCTGCCTCGGGTGACGTCACAGCCAGGCCGCACCTAAACGCATGTTTTCCGTACAAATAGTAAGTGAAATCGCGAGGACTGTACACCGTCCTGCATCGCTTAGATTTCGCGGAAGTAGCTGTTTGTGTACCGCCCGTAATGTTAACAAAATCGTGTAGCAAGTGTTGACACTTTTTTTTCCAGTTTTGTGGCAAGCAATTAACTTTTATTATCAGACCGTTTAATGGGAACTTACACAAGAGGTCGCCCCTGAACTGCTGAAAGTGCCGTTTGTGATAGAGATATCATCATTATTATTATTATCTGGAATATTAATATGTAGTGCGTGTAAAATTTTCTTAAATGTAATTGAATCAGTTAGAACTCAAACCTTTTATTTACAAGTATAGTTCCTGGTCCCGCTGAGAAAACAGGGAGTAGAAACATTTCTTTCAGTGGACAAAAGAAGAATGTGCACTTGCAGACTGGAATCTATGGTCAGTATCTTCTCCATCTCTTTCTGGCTGACCACAAAAATAGCATTCAGGCTCTCGTAAAAGACGGCGAACATCCCTATATTTCATATTTTTGTCATACTATATCCATCCGCCGCCCAACAGATTGTACGCTGCTTAGTTCGAACGAGCATCGATCTGGAGCTCCGGATGGCACTAATTCCAAAGTACGAGGATTTTGAATCAGGCGAAGAAGAGGTAAATATATTCCGAAGAGTTAGGTGACCTGCACAGTCGAGGGTACGACTTTGTTACTGAAACGCCAGAACAGCAAGTTACGCTGAGGGTGTCACACAACCACCGGGTCAAATGCCACGGCGATAAGAACCAGAACGATGGCAAGAAGGTGGTGTTCAATCAGGGACTGCAGCTATGAATAAGAAACAGTAGCAGTTCAAATGGTTCAAATGGCTCTGAGCACTATGGGACTTAACTACTGTGGTCATCAGTCCCCTAGAACTTAGAACTACTTAAACTTAACTAACCTAAGGACATCACACACTTCCATGACCGAGGCAGGATTCGAACCTGCGACCGTAGCAGTCGTGCGGTTCCGGACTGCGCGCCTAGAACCGCTAGACCACCGCGGCCGGCTAGTAGTAGTTCCCTTTTCCGTAATGGCAACTTTGCATACATGATTGTATATTTCAGTGGGAAAGCAGTAACTCAGGCTGTAAACAGCAAAGAAGACTTTTTTGTTGATGGGGCCTTCAGCTGTTATAGTAAGCATTTTTCTCAAATATGTACTATTCATAAACACTTTGGAAGCTTAGCGAATGAAGAAAATATCTATCTGGTGATCTTGGAATTTTTATGTCTGTCATTATAGTTTCTGAATATCTTATCATAGGTGAAAATTTTGTAGTTGCATCAGGCAGAAAATAAAATACAATATTATCACTTCCGGAAATGTATTCGCGTTGGAGTTCCTGTTCGAGCATCTCCAGTCTTCTACATCAGTGGTTACAGCGAAGTAGAACACCAAATACGAGCCTTTGGCTCTTCTGCCTACAGAACAAGTTGCGCAGATTGGGCTGAGAGGTCGATCTGCTCTAGCCGCTAACCTCCACTCGGTGCAGATTTCACTGGGCGCAATTTACAGCACACATTTCAAAATTACTTGAGGATTCGCATATGTAGAGCAGGTAGTTTAATGTGTAGAAGCCAATGCCACGTCACCTGCAGCAGCAGCCACGGTTACCAAACCTTCACCCCTACCGTTGTAACACTTACCGCTTGCGACAAACAGTCGCGAAATTCGGATAGGGGGAAAAAAAATGCAAGCTTTTGACAGCTGCGTCGATGCTAGCGCTCCAAGCGGCTAGCTTCTAGTAACAGAAGAATAACGTGATATAAGTGGGAACTCCCTAAGCGTTTCCAGTACGATTATGAAAATGTTGAAGTAATATCCCGCCTCCCTGTTAAAGTCAACGAATAATAATAACATTTGACTTCAATATATTCACAGTATTCGAGTCGTATTTGTATTCTCGAAGATTCTTTAAGACGCGGAAGTGAGTTGCATTCTGATGGCCCCGTTGTGACCGAGCGGTTCTAGGCGCTTTAATCCGGAACCGCGCGAATGCTACGGTCGCAGGTTCGAATCCTGCCTCGGGTATGGATGTGTGTGATGTCCTTAGGTTAGTTGGGTTATAGTAGTTCTAAGTCTAGGGGACTGATGACCTCCGATCTTAAGTCTCATAGTGATCAGAGCCATTTGAACCATTTTGCAATCTGTTGTCTTAACCTTCAACAGGAAAGGATCAAGAGCACCTTCGTGTGCTTTGCACGTACAAGCTGATGCATTCGTTGTGGGAATTTCGCGAGAAGTATGTAGGAGGAAGTAATATGTTGTCTGATTCTTCTCGGAACGCACTCTCTCGGAATTTCAAGAGTAAACGTCCCCGCGATGCACAACGATTCTCCGCCACTGGAGATTGTTGAACATCACAGTCACGCCGATTAAACAATCCTGTGACAAAACACACCGCTCTTCGTTGTATGTTGCTTGTCTCTCCTGTTAATCCAACCTCGTAAGGGTGCGAGACCTACGAGCAATACTCAGAATCGGTCGAACATGTTTTTTGTAAGCAACTTTTTTCGTGAATGTACAACATTTCCGTAAGATTCTCGCTTTTAATCTCAATCTGGCATCTGCTTTTCCTTAACTTGTTTTATGGAGTCACTGCAAAAATGGTTCAAATGGCTCTGAGCACTATGGGACTCAACTGCTGTGGTCATCAGTCCCCTAGAACTCAGAACTACTTAAACCTAACTAACTTAAGGACATCACACACACACCCATGCCCGAGGCAGGATTCGAACCTGCGACCGTAGCAGCAGCGCGGCTCCGGACTGGAGCGCCTAGAACCGCACGGCCACCGCCGCCGGCGGAGTTACTGCACGTAAGGTCGCTCTGCATGGTTACTAAAAAAAATCAAATGGCTCTGAGCACTATGGGACTCAACTGCTGAGGTCATTAGTCCCCTAGAACTTAGAACTAGTTAAACCTAACTAACCTAAGGACATCACAAACATCCATGCCCGAGGCAGGATTCGAACCTGCGACCGTAGCGGTCTTGCGGTTCCAGACTGCAGCGCCTTTAACCGCACGGCCACTTCGGCCGGCCTGCATGGTTACTCCTAGATATTTTACGGTAGTTACTGTTTCCAGCAGTTTGTCACCAATAGTGTAATTGTACAGCAATGGATTTCTTCGCCGGCCTGTGTGGCCGAGCGGTTCTAGGCGCTTCAGTCTGGAACCGCACGACAGCTACGGTCGCAGATTCGAATCCTGCCTCGGGAATGGATGTGTGTGATGTCCTTAGGTTAGTTAGGTTGAAGTAGTTCTAAGTTCTGGGGGACTGATGACCTCAGATGTTAAGTCCCATAGTGCTCAGAGCCATTCGAACCATTTTGGATTTCTTCTTCTACGTATGCGCAGTATGTTACATTTATTTACGTTCAGGCTCAGCTGCCAGTCCTTGCAACATCCATCACTTCTGTGCAGGTCTTCCTGTAACTCGCTAGTCCTCTGACGTTGCTACTTTCTTACAGACAGCCTTGTGCTGGTCTGTGGTTCATTTTCCGTGTACCGTGCCACAAAACCTTTTTACCCTGTCCATACGTTATTGATAACCATCTTTTCTTTTGTATGTGGATAGTATAATGGAATCTAAAAAATTCCTTGCTGTCGTGAACTTCCTTACCATTCGCTGCCTTTAACATTTTCTTGACAGTTTATACACGCCCACATTAATTTATTGCAAAAGGATCTGCGCATTTCCCTATTCCATCTAGTAGACACCAACAAAAAATACATGTATATTTTTTGTGAAATTGAAGTACGAAAACAAGTACTGAAAAAGTTGTCGACTGGTATGTCTATTTCTAAAAAAATTGTTCAAATGGCTCTGAGCACTATGGGACTCAACATCTTAGGTCATAAGTCCCCTAGAACTTAGAACTACTTAAACCTAACTAACCTAAGGACATCACACACACCCATGCCCGAGGCAGGATTCGAACCTGCGACCGTAGCGGTCCCGGACTGCAGCGCCAGAACCGCACGGCCACCGCGGCCGGTTATGTCTATTTCTATTCGGTAAATGGACACACACTTACACAGTAGTAATATCATGGAAAGTTAGCTAAAATTTCGCCAGTCTCATTAAGAGTGTGAGTTCTGAAGACACCACGAATGATTCGAAATGTTTAACATTATCTCGCATGTCTGAAACGTGTAACTAACCACCCTCAATGACATTTCTGGATTATGTGTCTGATTTCTGCTACAATTTACAGTGCCACAATAATTCCAAAATATGACTTCATTTAAACGCGCTTTTCCATCTCATGTCTCTTCTCGGAGCTTTTATTCAGCCTAGCGCCTTGGCTGCAACGCTGCAGCGAAGTTCCAGAGAAACAGAGGGAGTTTCGCGACTCATCGCCTGACGCTCTGCTTCCACTGTTCTGCAAATTCAGGCGGCTGGCTGTCCTCTGGAATCGTTCATTGAGCGCTGAATTTTATTTATTTTCATTCCATACGATTGAAGGGTTAATATTCAAATGTGTGTGAAATCTTATGGGACTTTACTGCTAAGGTCATCAGTCCCTAAGCTTACCCACTAGTTAACCTAAATTATCCTAAGGACAAACACACACACACCCATGCCCGAGGGAGGACTCGAACCTCCGCCGAGAACAGCGGCACAGTCCATGAGTGTAGCGCCTGAGACCGCTCGGCTAATCCCGCGCGGCGAAGGGTTAGTAACTTGTCTGTTTTTACTATTGATTATTGTGTCTTACACGATACTGAATCATTTCAGAAGGAAGTTCGCGAAATGTTACTAAGTGGAAGAGTTCGACGTGTGTCTCTTGTTCACGTGATTACCCTACAAGGTCAGTAGACAGATACAGTTTGCACTTTACTAGCCCAGTCAACGACTACAAAAAAAAAAAAAAAAGGTCGACTTGCGGAAAAAAAACATGTAGTCTCAAATTTTTGTACCGTGGTAAGAGGGAGAGCCATGAGCAACATACTACAGATCTTGAGCGAGGGATGTGAGTGTTGGGGTGGGGGAACATTTAAATGTCACTTTTTTATGTTTTTCTTGAATAACATGAAACCCGTGGTTTCTAGCGAAGATGTTTCCCAGTACAAAATCAAACTACATTAAATTTGTTACAAAGAAGATCCTATTCATATTTCCTCTAGGACTAACAATTTCTGCTTTGCAAGGGCCGGGAGAGTCGCAGATTGTTAGAAACATTGTTTTAACGTTATAAAATGAATGTTGATCTTTAAATGAAGGGGTCCGCAGCTCGTGGCCGTGCGGTAGCGTTCTCGCTTCCCGCGCCCGGGTTCCCGGGTTCGATTCCCGGCGGGGTCAGAGATTTTCTCTGCCTCGTGATGACTGGGTGTTGTGTGATGTCCTTAGGTTAGTTAGGTTTAAGTAGTTCTAAGTTCTAGGGGACTGATGACCATAGATGTCAAGTCCCATAGTGCTCAGAGCCATTTTTTTTAATGAAGGGGGCCGAAAATAACAATTAAAGGTGTGTACCACGTCTAAATGCTGTGGACCCGTATTAAGAGATAAATTGTTTTCTATTGGTGGAACAGGGTGAAGAGGGTGAAGTGGAAAAGGTATGTGTGGGGTAGAAGCGAGAAGGAAGGTAGGTCACCAGATTGTGGTCATGACCTACCATCGTTGGTGGTGGGAAAAGCGCACTAACTTTGCGGCCATTCGTTAATTCACCACCAAGTGAGTACAACACATTTACAGTGTCTTATGATACGATTTCAACGACAGACAGCAGCAAGGTGCCATCGTTCGCAGCATGGGCGGCCAAGATTTCGGCTTGAGTGCCAAAGTGCTCAGCCTTGGTTCGCATTTCCCCCACCGCCACTCCACGCTGTCTGAACCCGAGGTGAGGGAAACAGGAAAACTGCTAACGCGCCGCATTTAAATGGCAGTTGTGGCGAAATAAATAAAAAACATTTTATATTTTAAATTCCACGTCATTGTTGATTTAATCAGAGTTCTCACCTTAGACGTAGAATTAGTCCTTCTGCCACAATATTAATTCATTAGTCGCCATCGCTGTTCTTCTCTTTGTTGACCGTGTGTACCATCATGAGTCGGCATCGGTTCACTTCACGAAGACGGTGGAAACCAAGGAATACTATGCTACGTTGCTTTAAATAATTTTCGTAACACTTCGATAATTTTCACTATTTTTTATTCACAACACAATAAGACTTGCTGTGCTCATCGCACAAACCATAATTACCAACCACATGGCTGCCTTTCCGCACAGTCCAAAATCACGTCCATCCTCCACAAGGCAACAATCGAAAGTGTCCCTTAGCTCCTTGGAGTATCAAACAAAAGAGAATCCAATGTGAACTTTACAAAGATTATAATATACATGCCTCTCAATTTATCTTTGGCGCAGCTTTTAAGATATTGTATGTCTCTGCATAGGAATGTGTCATTACAACTGCCCCCCTACTGTATACTGTCACTAGAAAATTTTATTTGATTGACAGGATACAGTAGTCGACCTTGCAATTGATAGGTTTGGGGGTCTTTTATTTACAAACTTCATTTTTATTGTCTCATTTTCATGGCACTGTGAATTCTTTGGTGTTTCTGAGTGTGTGTCAGTTTTTTGGTATACTTATGCTAATATTTACAAACCTTAATCCTAATATACAAAGTTCTGGTTAATACTGAGAAAATGACATCATGTAGTAAAGTTTGTACAATAAAATATACACTGAATACAACGTTACATACAAATGTTTCCTTCCTCATCCGAGGTGAAAATTAAGTCCTTGTATTGCTTTCTGTATTTATTCTGGGGCGACGAGCTTTGTTCGCTAGCCCGTGTTGAATATGGGCGGGTAATACGCGCGCCTGATTGTTTGGTCGTCCGTTAGCTGGCGACGTTGGTTGAATGCGCGCGCCAGTGCACTGAATATACACCGACGTGCGGGTACCGTCAAGACTTCCGAACCTCAGTATGCGTGTGCTTTTTGTAGTTCCTTCCAGTACTTAGACTGGATACAACGAGGTACATTGGAATATGTGCCCCGAACAACACACCACACTATGTGCGAGGCGGAGGACGATCCCGTCGATGCAGCTCCTGGTAAGAAGCGTACCATGTCAAACTTGTTTGGCATTGTCCTTTCCTACTGTGACGCCATGGGTCGTTTGACGATACAAGCTTCAATTTTCGATGTCACTTGTTTAGGCTCGCTGACACTTGCAACGTAGCACTACTTTGCACAATTTTAATTTCTACACACACACCACTTTAACCGCGAGTATTGCGATCGAAACTTCCTTTTCACTACACTTTTTTTTTCTTCGCATTAACCCCTTTTACCTATTGTACTGAGATTCATTCCCCTCAATACTTCTGGTCAATGCACATAATTTGTAAGTCACGGGACTTGGCATGAAATACAAAATACATCACATACAATGGAATAACATATAATACGTACAATACATTGTTTACATTAACTACAGGAAAAAACTATCGACTAAAATTGAAAAAATTTTTGACCACTCATAGTGGCTTCTTCGTCTTGGATTTTACTGACACACACGCTCGCCTTTTTCCATTAATCTGTTAGAAGGAACAAGTCCTTTGTTTTCCTTCTTGAACTCGAGTATAAGTTAAGGTTTACCTCCATTACGTATTCTTCATACGCAACGATATGCATCAGCATGCAGAGAATACAGCTGTAGCCGCTCCACTGAAGCTTGGGAAAGGAATTTTCTACCTTCTACTTAGGGTAGTGGCAACGACTACGTGTATGCTACGGTTTTTCGCGTATAAAATCTGAAAATGCACGAAATAATCATTTGTATGCAGCGTAACCCTAATATGTACAGTGTTTTGTGCTTAAGCACGTTCTGGTGTGCTTGTAAATCATTACCTCTAATAAAACTTCCTACATTAACATGGACATATAAACATAAAATTATGAAGTTCAGGGTGTAACTACTATTACTATGTACAGAGTTTCATAATAGCGGCACGCCCTTGTTTGCGTGTATCATCTTCAATTAAAGTGCGCTTATAGGCGTCTTGTGTTATCATGGGAGAAAAAATACAGACATTTTAATGCATCGGTTGTCATGAAAATCTATGTACACGAACAATCAGACTTTCATAGCTTCAGTGCAGCATGAAATTCTTTACGACGCTTTTGTTCATAAATCATTTTATAGACGATTCCTTTGCTTACAGGTCGTCGATCACACTACTTACCTGTTTCTCGTATAGCGGCGAGATCATTTTCATTCTTTGTGACTGTAAATTGTAATATGTGTGAAACATATAATTTTGACATGATTTTTTCCTTTCATGTTTCAAGTGGGTAAAGTAATTCATACCTTCCTTTTGCATACATGAGTGAAGCATCGCTAATATTGCACTTTGTGTCAGGTTTTTCACCTTTTCTCGTACACTCGTAGAGTCTTACAGTTTTAATTAAGTTGTTTCCTGACGTTAGGTATACCTGTTTATACGAGGTTGTCTTACAGTTTAATTTTCCTTATACACTTCTACGTTGTTTAAGTTCCGTACATGTACAGGGCTTCTTTCGCCTTTCACACATTCATACATACGTTTATACACAAAAAAATATCTACCACTATAATATACACTTTGCTGGTGGGGCCCTTTTTCGGTACCCTGCACCATTCCTTCAATATTCCAAAATAATTCAGGGTGTGCTGAGCATCGTCCCTTATACTAATAATACTTACAACTAAATATTTCTTCTTACATACATAACTGCCTTACAGTCCATTAATGTGCAACATTCCCTATTTTCCTCCTTTACACTTTAGCTTTCGTACATGTACCCTCGTGTATAGCTTATATATTCTACAAAGTTGTTTGCTGAGTGCTTCAGGTGTTTCCTAACGTTAATGTGTGTCTCTCTCTCTATAAACTCTAGGTATTTGTTTTGAGAGCGATTCAGTTCATTACTCACGCTGCATAGATCTGTTTATTATTTTCCTATTTTAAAACTTGTATCACTCTTTTCCTTAGTCACAAAAATTCCCGCGTTTACCTTGTTGTTCATTCTGAAAATCGCTATCTACTGTGTAATGTAAATGCATGCGTTACCTCTTTGATTTCCCCTTTGCTGCTTTTTCCCTATATGTAATTGTGTGCTGTTCTCGTGTACATAGCCTTTCTTCCGGTTATATATCTGCATTATTTATCTATTTTTTTTTTCTATTTTCTTTCTCCTTCCGTACCAGCTAAGATTTTACTCAGTATAATATAATATTACAATACCGTCCATGACCAGTATGTACTTGCATGTTCACTTTTATTACGTAATACCAGCTTATAATTAAATTTTCTAAGTTACTATTTACAAGACTTGTGTACCCTTTCCTTTCTTGTTTTTGAATGACTTTCGTCTCTGTGTCTCATAGTAAGAGTGGTCTCAAAACTTTTAAACGTTCCGCGCATGCGCGCTTACGTACCACGACTGGACTGTAGGCGCGGGGAAAACTCTGCATTGTTGGTGAACATTATTCGTGATAGCCACCATCGTGTAATAGTCACGTGACACCTGGACTCGACCGCGCATGCGCCTTCGCGCTTTGTATACGCTCAGCTGATCGGACATGGAAGGGGGGAAGATTTCTCCCCGGCTCGCTGCCTACAGCGCGGCCAATGACCTCGTCTTGACATGCAGCTATCGCGTGCTCATGAGCTGAGCATTGGTTTGCAACTTCGACGCGTGGTTTCTTGCTCGTCTCAAGCGAACAAACTCTGACCGTCGCGCTAATTTGTCTTTGTTCCCCTCTCTTAAATAACTGAGTTAGACTACAAAAGTACTGTATGGTTTATTTTTATAGTGTTAAGACTCACAGTAACACATGTTTCATTAGGTTTGGTTAAATATGCGCTTTTAAGCTGGCATATGCCCCCAGTTGTTCGCAAGTTTCTTAGGTTAATGACAGCAATTTTACTATGTGATCCAAGGTTGTACAATTTCAATTTTACTAAAATAACATATAACCTTTAATGAAAAAATTCCTTGATGTCCTTGTGGGGGTATAACCCTTTCACCTTGCCCGTTCGTGTGTTACCTAACAGATAACATCCTGGGTGAGGTTTGTCTATTATAATGAAAGGTCCATCATACAACAACTGCCACTTTTTGTTTAATGCCTTAATTTTAGAGGATTTTGGGTGGGTACGTAATAGTACTTCCTGTCCAATGTTAAATTCTGTAACCTTTCTTATCTTTTTGTTGTTATTACAGCCTGCACGAGGTCACTTACCTTGTCCGGTGCTTTCATCTCTTCTTCACATAGATCATCTTCTACGGTCGCATCCTGATCATATGTTAAAAATAATTGTCTAAGATGTAATGTGTGCTTGCTTGTGCCCCTTGTTGTCAAATCGGTCGGCCGGTGGGGGCTCATTACGACCGATTGTTGTTTACCGGGGGAGACAACGGCGTTGCTTCAGTAGTGTCCGTTACCTCTACAAAGTGTACTGAGTGGTTATTCTGTCGCCAATTAGTTTCCGGACCGCTGCGTGCAACATTTTCTTGCGACCGGCCGTCGCTATTCCTCCTTGGTCTATCATTCCTATTACTGTAACTATTGTAATTTTCATTTGTGTGCCGCCTTTCATCACGCGGGCCTGACCAATCATTCACGTGATTTCTATCATTTCCATACCGCCGTGGACCGTAATCTGTACTATACCTTCGGTCTTCACGTCTCTGTGGCGCCGAATTCCTCCGATTCCCGTAATTCCAGGTTCCATTATTTGGCCTTGTCGCATACGGATGCCAACTGTGTGGGTTTTGTCCACCGCCATTAAAATGATATCCGTTACCGTTGTTTTGATTGGTTCCGGAATATTCATTCCGATTACTTGTGCTCGGCTCTTCGTATATTAGATCAATTGACTCAAGCACGGAAAGAAAGTAGTCAAGGTCGTTTTCCGGTATGGTTACCAATTTTTCGCGTAAATTCGCGGGTAGTCTGTTTTTCAGAATTTTGAGAACATCTACGTGCGGTATTGGATTGTTCCAATAGCGCGTCTTATTCAAGTACTTTTCGAAATACTTTCTCAACCCGCCGTTTTTGAGGTTGAACGGTTGTGGGTTGAATACTTCACGGCGCAGTCTTTCTTGGACCCCAGCAGACCAATATTTCTCCAAGAAAGCCCGTTCAAATTGTTCGTAGGTGACGCACTGTTCAGCCATGTCTGTGGCCCACAAAAGTGCGTCGCCTTGTGTGAAGCCTACTACATATCTAATCTTCTGTGCCTCAGTCCAGTTTCTTGGTAAGACATTTTTAAATGCTCTTACAAATACGACTGGATGAGTTTTTCTGGATTCTGTGGAGAAAACTGGAAACTGTCTATGTTTCAACAGGCTCTCATCGACTAGAATCGTCGAGATGCAAGGCGACATACCTACCGCCTGTTGCAGCACCGCGTTTGGCGAATAGCCATTGTTTGCCTGTGCCGGTGCGTGCACATACGCCGGACTGGGCGCCTGATGTTCTGCGTTATTGACATCGTAATCTGGCACGGGCGAATAAGTGTCGCACTGCCTGTTGCTTGACGTAGGCAAGTCATTTGAAACATTCAGTCTACCAGCAATTTCCTTGCGTATTCTGTCCTCGGCTACTTTGATTTCATTACCTAATTTTTCAAAAAGTTTTGTTTCCCGGTCAGTTATTGATTCATTTACACTACCGTTTTCTAAAGTTTCATTTATTTTGATAATGTCCGCGTTGATACGTCGAGTCTCCTGTTTCAGAAAACCGACTTCTTCGTTAACTTTATTAACTTGGTCAGGTATTTCTTCACATGCGGACTGTACTCTTGTTAAATTTAATTGAATAGCCTGTACGTTTTCATGTATTTCTTTTTGTGCGGTTTGTGTTTGATTGTGTGTTTCTACTATTTCTGACAGTTCCTGTTCCTGTTTGGTTGTAAGATCTGACAATTTCTTTTCTAAGTCATTTGCCAATACATTGTATACACTATTGACGGTTTTGATGACTTTGTCTTCGATCTTTTGATCGATTTCATTGGTGAGTTTATTTAAGCGTTGATCGAAATGTCTGTGTATGTTTTCAAATTGCGTGTTTACACTTGAAAACTGCTGTTGGAACCCAATTTCCATGTTTGACAATTTTGTGTTTGTCATTATTTCTAGATTCGCCAGTTTCTCGCTCACATTTGACATCAGACTATATAATGCCTCAAGCGTAACTGACGAAGCTTGTGTGTTTGTATTTATGCCATTATTTGTTGCCATTGTTTCTCTGCCACGGTCTGATTGAATCGAAACCGGGCTAGGTTCACTGACTTCACGCGAAATATTTTCATCTGATCTGGTAATCGATGCTTCATCGACTGTGCACAAGGTTTCATTTGCAAGTGGTCCGTTATTGTTAATCCCTGTGGAGTGCAATTGAATTGTATTTACTTCTACATTATGTTGTGCTGAAAAACTAATTGCGTCATCATTTACGTCACTATTGTCAGAATCGGTGACGTGTCCATGAACATTTGTCAAATTAAAGTTCTTCGATTCCATTGTGAAGATATTATTTTTATCTGTACTTTACTGTTAATCTAAATCTTTAAATTCTCTCGCAGTTGAATTAATAAAAATATCTCGCGATTGTTATTTGTTGCGCGTCGGAAATGTACAAGCTGGCGCACTACGTCTTCTAATTCTGCGATTGTTGAACATAAAAAAGTAATTATCAAAGTGTAATTGTGTGTTGCCACAAACACTACCAGGATTTTAATATGGACAGGAAAAGGTTCTGCTTTAAGTGGAGCTAAGCCAAGGTGCAGCCACTGCATGCGTTTGCGCTTTCCTACCTTAATTCCGACTGAGCTGCGTCACTCACGATTACGTTAGGTTTGTAAATCCTTGTCCTTGTTCCTTCTGGTTATTGTGCCATCCGTTTATACAGTTAATATTGTTTCACTTTATTCGTCATTTTCCATGTGCGTCATGTAACAGAGAAACAGTAATTAGTACAAGTACATTTGTAGCACAACAATGAAGTACTTACTCTTTGTTCCACCAGCACTGTCCCTGTCACGGTCGCCAGTGTGGCGAAATAAATAAAAAACATTTTATATTTTAAATTCCACGTCATTGTTGATTTAATCAGAGTTCTCACCTTAGACGTAGAATTAGTCCTTCTGCCACAATATTAATTCATTAGTCGCCATCGATGTTCTTCTCTTTGTTGACCGTTTGTACCATCATGAGTCGGCATCGGTTCGCTTCACGAAGACGGTGGAAACCAAGGAATACTATGCTACGTTGCTTTAAATAATTTTCGTAACACTTCGATACTTTTCACTATTTTTTATTCACAACACAATAAGACTTGCTGTGCTCATCGCACAAACCATAATTACCAACCACATGGCTGCCTTTCCGCACAGTCCAAAATCACGTCCATCCTCCACAAGGCAACAATCGAAAGTGTCCCTTAGCTCCTTGGAGTATCAAACAAAAGAGAATCCAATGTGAACTTTACAAAGATTATAATATACATGCCTCTCAATTTATCTTTGGCGCAGCTTTTAAGATATTGTATGTCTCTGCATAGGAATGTGTCATTACACAGTACAGTCACACTGCATACTGCTCGGTTTTATATTTCACATTTCTCAACGGCACAGGTCACAAACAAAACAAAGTTTTAGCAACATTCAATTATTTTTCGCATGCGGAAGACATAATATATAATAATTTTTGTGTGGTACAAACTCTCCGCATATGGACAGACACAGACCGTTTCAAAGAGTTTCGCACTCAGGTTGCCACGTAATTGTGACTTAATCAGTTTCGTAATCGAAAACAGATCTTCCACACAAATACGCCGATAGAAATATTGTGGCACATTTGCAACCTCGTTATGGAGCCTTGGAAACTCTACCTGAGGAGAGCAATGTAGACATGCTGGACAGTTTTCATGTAAAAAGATGTGTCTCTAAAACTGGAATTACCTTGCAGGTCAGTCAGTTGCATCTGCATGTTGACAGGGACACTTTCAACTGAAACGGAAAACGGTCTCTAAAACAGTTCGAAAGCAGTGTCCTCAAAACTGTTATAAAATTATACTTGTAGTTCTTTCAAGGCCACAATGATTCTTGAGATCTCGCATTTTCTTTAACGACAGTGAGCTTATGGAGAGGGACTGTCTTTGTCAGAATGTGTCCATTCTGCAACTCGATTTTCTCTTTTTAAATACATCGCCATCAAATCAAAAAGAAGTTACCTTGCAGTGCCTTACTTTGGGCAGCGTGCACTCAAGTCCACTTAAAATATGAAGTGTACACTCCATTCCAGATATTCTAATTTTAGTTGTTGCACTCCTTAGTCCTTCATAAATTCAACAATAGCGTGTTTTAAATCGAAATATCGTTCCAGGCATGTCCCTTGGCTTAATCAACATACTTTCAAGTAATATATAAAGTATCATACTATTCATTCAGTTCCATTTATAACTGTTGCAACTGACGATGGAACAATGCGTGCAACTTCAGAAATTTTGCTATTCTTACCAACAATGATTTCTTGACCTGCTGGAGGCCCGTAGCGCAAAGTGCTTTGTAATGTGGAGAAAATGAATCCCGTCTGTAGATCGTTGTAATTTTTTTGCCGTTTCATTGTCAACTACACCTTTAAATTCTTTCTGCATGATATTGTAATGTCGTTTCATAGCTAATATGTAGTACCTGTCGTTCATGAGAAAAAAAATTCTCATTCATTTTAAAGGATTGCCAAGATAGATCGCTACACTGCCTTTTTTTGTGCAAACTGCCACTGGACCTGTGAGCGCCCTTCACATCACAAACAAATAGTGAATGATAAAAAGCGCTGACAGTACGATTCTGCCGAACTCAGAGAGCTGTACAGATCGAAAAATGTCGCACCGCAGTGCTAAATGAAACGACGCTCTGTTCCCTGTACTTCCCACAAGGACTAGTGGCAGGCCGATCCTCATTTACAGGATCGTGTTTTACAAAAAAGCTCATTTAACAACTGCAAATAAATGCTCATTTAAGAAACTGAAAATAACTCCACTGTATAAATACGTGATCAATGAAATTTTTTGCCCATTCACATAAGAGAACCGGACAGGAAATGCTGGGAATGTATATTCTGTCTGTAAACTGAAAAGCAAGCAGCGCTCGAGGTGGAGGAAATCGCCTTTCCCTGAAGATCAGTACAGCTGCCGTACAGGATGTCTAAGAATCAATTTCCCCTGTAACAGTGTAGAAAGTGTGCAGGGGTCTATCTATGTACTGTTCATAAACGTTAATTGTATTTGTATTATTAGTACATCATGCCAGCATTCCATATAGTGTTAAAGCACTTTACGAAAAACAAACATCCCCCCTCCCTCGCCGGCCGGGGTGGCCGAGCGGTTCTAGGCGCTACAGTCTGGAACTGCGCGACCGCTACGGTCGCTGGTTCGATCCTGCCTCGGACATGGATGTGTGTGATGTCCTTAGGTTAGTTAGGTTTAGGTAGTTCTAAGTTCTAGGGGACTGATGACCTCAGAATTTAAGTCCCATAGTGCTCAGAGCCGTTTGAACCATTTGAACCCCTCCATCCCGGGAATATCAGCGCACTGCATTACCAGTGACTCATCAGGTGTGCTGCAGAGGGATGGTATGACTTTGTGAAAGACCTTGTAGGTGCTTCTTCTGACGTAGTGGGATGGATAGAGTGGGGGAACGACCTGCTCGATCTTCAGTTTGCAGATTTATGAAGGAGGGCAGTGCATAAACACAATCGGCGACCTACCTTCCCTCGCACAGAAGAAACCCCACACATCCCTCCCTTCTCATCCCTGTAACACCACCGGAACGCAGTTTATACCATAACGCGGCACTATTGCACTTAGACGTGGTACACACGTTTAATATTTTTTTATTCCACTTCTTCTTCTTCTTCTTCTTTCGATTTCGGCCATCTTTGGACCACGTTCAACAATTCACTTGCCCGGCTTTTTGATCTTTTTTTCTCTCTTCCCAATATTTCCTCATCATTTTCGAGTGGTTCCTCCTCCGCTCTTCCGACCATTTCCTGTTATTATTCTTTAGTTTCGTTTCTTCTGGAAAACACTTAATTTCGTTCACTATTTGTCTAAACTTTTCCCTGTCCCTGATTGACTCACGGGTGACATTAAAATAGGCCAAATCCTTTTTCACCATCTGTATCCATTTATTGTTGGTTTTTTCGTTCCTGTTACTATGTTCAAACACTTTTCTTGTTAGTCTGTTTCCATCCATCCTCGACAGGTGACCATAAAACGTTAGTCTGCGTTTACGCATTGCCTCACTCACTTTCTCAATAGTTTTGTATATTTCCTTATTACTCTTTAGCTTGTACTCTTCTCCAATCTTTCTCGGTCCTAATATTTTTCTTAAAATTTTCCTTTCTTTCTTTTCCATGTTTTCTATTTCCCCCTTTTTGTTAAGAGTTAGGCACTCCGATGCATACAGGCATTCTGGTCTAATGACAGTTTTATAATGTCTTAATTTAGCGTGAATCGAAATGTTTTTTTTGTTATATATGTCTTTGGTTTTTTGAAAAGCAAATTCCATTTTCCTTGCTCTCGCCTGGTTTGCACTCTTGTCTAAACCATTCACTTGAATTATTTCACCTAAATACTTAAATTTTTCTACTCTCTTAATATTGCCGTATTTAGTAATAAGATTTTTCTTGTTATTTCTATGATTAGACATATACACGGTTTTTTCAAATGAAATCTGCAGTTCAGCTCTGGCCGAAACTTCTTGTAGTTTCTCCAGGTAGTTCTGAGCTATTTCTTCGTTTTCTGTAACTATTGCCAGATCGTCTGCAAAAGCTAAACAGTCCACTTCTATTTTTTCTTTTTTTGTTCCAATTCTGATGTCATTCTTGGTGCCTTTGAGTTCTTCTTTCCATATTCTCAATATCTTTTCCAGTACGCAGTTGAAGAGGATTGGGGATAAACCATCACCTTGTCTAACACCTGTTTTAATTTCGAACTTCCTTGAAATTTCACCCATAAATTTAACTTTGGCCTTACTGTTTGTTAGCGTCTGTTTGATAATTTGAATTGTTTTCTTATCGACCCCAAATTCTTCCAATACTTTCAGTAATGTTTCTCTATCTACCGAGTCGTATGCTTTTTTGAAATCTACAAATACTATTGCAAATCTCTGGCCTCTTGAGATTCTGTAACGAATTAGTGTTTTCAGGTTAAATATTTGTTCAACACAGGATCTACCTTGTCTAAAACCTGCTTGATATTCACCTATTTTTTTATCCAGAACTGGCTCCACGATTTGAAGTAATTTCCTTGACAAAATTTTGTATCCTACTGGTAGTAGCGAGATCCCTCTATAATTATTAACATTCATCTTATCCCCCTTTTTGTGTAGTGGGTGTATCAGGGCACACTGCCAGTCTTCAGGAATTCTTTCTTCGTCCCAGATCTTCTTAAACATATGTTCCAAAACTTGTGGGAGGTTGGTATCTATTATTTTTAGGATTTCTGGTACTATGGAGTCTTCACCTGGGGCTTTATTGTTTTTTAGACTGTGTATTATGTGTTTTATTTCTTCAGCGTCTGGAGGTTTTGACTCGGTATTAGTATTTCGGTGGTTTTCAAAACTCGTTTTATCTTTGGGTGGTTCACAATTTAGTAGATTCTCGAAATATTTTGCTAATATTTCACAATTAGTCTTGTTTGTCAAACCTAGCTTGTTCTCTTCATCTTTAAAACATAAATTTGGGGATTGGTATTTGGTTAGCTGTTTTCTAAAAGTTTTGTAGAAATCTCTAGAATTATTTCTTTTAAAGTCTTCCTCAATCTGTTCTAGGTTATCCTGAAATTGTCTTCTTTTTTTATTACGGAAAAGCTTGGCTGTTTCTCTTCTCTGGATTTTAAAATTGTCAAGATCTTGAGGATCTTTTGTGGAGTTCCATTTCTGCCACAATTTCTGTCTCTTCTCCAGGTTCTCATCACATTCATTGTCCCACCATGGATGTCTTCTTACTCTTTTCACGAGACAATTTTCTTTTGCTATTTCAACTATTTCGTTTTTGATCTCCTCCCATCCCGCTTCCTTATTTATTGTGGATATGCCATCGCTATCTTTGTGCAATGCTCTTTGAAACCGTTGTTTAATTTCTTCATTTTTTAAAGTTTCTGTGTTATATTTTG
The DNA here is from genome assembly GCF_021461395.2 of Schistocerca americana. Classification (NCBI taxonomy): domain Eukaryota; kingdom Metazoa; phylum Arthropoda; class Insecta; order Orthoptera; family Acrididae; genus Schistocerca; species Schistocerca americana. The sequence continues at coordinate 554,871,092 of NC_060124.1, read as the reverse complement.
GAATTTTGTAAAAGGTTTTCTTCTCTTTTCGAAATGGGAGTGGTCTGAATTTAATCGTAGTCAAATAGTGGTCTGAATCAACATCAAGGCTTTTCAGCACTTTAGTGTTTTGAATTTCTTCTTGACAATGAAGTGAGATAGCCACATGGTCAATTTGGAATTCTCCGAGAAGTGGATTTGGTGATCTCCATGTTTTAGTTTTTCGGCTCAGCTTTTTGAAATGTGTTTATTCCACTTCATTTAAAGATATTCATTAATTTGATACCCATCAAATAATATTTTTAATAGTCTCAGATGGTAGAGCACTTGCCCGTGAATGGCATAGGTCCCGAGTTCGAGTCTCGGTCCTGTACACAGTTTTAATCTGCCAGGAAGTTTCATATCAGCGCACACTCCACTGCAGAGTGAAAATCTCATTCTGGGAACATCCCCTAGGCTGTAGCTAAGCCATGTCTCCGCATTATCCTTTCTTTCAGGAGTGCTAGTTCTGCAAGGTTCGCAGGTGAGCTTCTGTACAGTGTGGAAGGTAGGAGACCAGGTACTGGCGGAAGTAAAGCTGTGAGGACGGGGCGGGAGTCGTGCTTGGGTAGCTCAGTTGGAAGAGCACTTGCCCGCGAAAGGCAAAGGTCCCGAGTTCGAGTCTCTGTCCGGGAGGCAGTTTTAATCTGCCGGGAAGGTTTATTTTTCCCCTAATTTTCTTTCCTTCGCTGGACTACAAGTGCCTACACCACCAACAACAATTGTTCATTAAAAGGTCTCTAACCATTCTGCTGTTTTGACAAGACGCCTCCCTTGGCAAAGTGGTAGAAAGAGATGACTGGCGCCGGCCGCTGTGACCGAGCTGTTCTAGGCGCTTAAGTCCGGAACCGCGCTGCTCCTTCAGTCGCAGGTTCGAATCCTGCCTCGGGCATGGATGTGTGTGATGTCCTTAGGTCAGTTAGGTTTAAGTAGTTCCAAGTCTAGGGGACTAATGACCTCAGATGCTAAGTCACATAGTGCTTAGAGCCATTTGAACCATTTTTAGATGATTGGCTTCAGCGTCCAGTCGGCGAGGCATGCGATAAATTGAAAAAGGCGACGCTTGTGGATCTAATGTCTATCCAGCAGCCACGGTTTTCCGTATACTAAATTGATGAGCTGACAGAAACATATGAGGATACTGTTGCTAGGCTGCTATCTTGTCACTACCATTTCAACCCAACAGAGATGACACAGACTCAAATTAAAGGCTACATTGCCACAGTAATAATTTCAACAATACGCTGCCTGCAATCGAAGCACTCAGCAACGAAGTTCCATTGATAACTGTTGCAGCTGACGATGGAACAATGTGTGCAACTTCAGAAATTGTAGCATTCGTACCAACAATTTCTTGACCTGCTTGAGGCCTGCAGTCAGCCTCAGGTACGACAGTCAGCGCCGAAGACTGGAAGAAATCCATCAATCATACGCCACGCCTCAGGAATTCATGGTAAAATAAGAATATTTTAGAAAATTCGGCAGAGTAAATTCTCATGTCATTAAATAAGATCAGCGACAGTGTCATTTCATGTATATGTGACATCGACGAGATTGGTATCAGCAGCGTTTTTCCATATTGTCACAATAAAGATGAAGGGGGTTATTCAGTTGAATGTGTGGTGTGTTTAAGTACCTCCAAAGCAAAATTACATATCCTGGAGTGGGATGCCTCCTGCACTCCTCATATTGACAACTGCGTGTTTAAAAAGCTACAAATAATTGTTCATGTGCAGTCGCTTACACATAAGTTCACTTCATTAGGTCCATGCAGTTACGCAACAAACTGCATACTTTGAAGTAGCGAGGATAAAATATCGTCGACAAAAATACACTCGATCTTTCAGGACGGTGCATGGGTTCCGAGGCAGAAATCAAGTGAATGAGAGAACGCAAGCTCTGAGAGAAATATTGTATTATACTTAACTTGCGTGTAAGCAGACTGCTGGTGTGATAATACACATTCCTACAATCACCGTCTCGGTATTTGCCTGGAAAACTACGTGATTCGTAGGTAATGCCATACCTGGATTTATAAAGTCAGTATTGCTTTTAACATGGATATTTGTGTGCACCTGTAGAACCAAGATCGCTTGTGACAGAAACATACAGTAGTTGTTGCGATTGTGTTTCTTAACGTCTTGCCATTTACGCCTCCTTTCTAGGACACACTGGTAACACTCACAAGAAAAACGTATGAGACATGTCCACCCATTGCTGATTTTCTTTCAGTATTGTTTTGTATTGTGTGCAATCATTTATTAGCAAGCATTAGTAGTAGTAGTTCTGGTCACTTGTTTTGGGGTGCATGCCCACCTGACCTCACAGTAAATATCTAGTGCCATGGGTATACATACTGTGCTATCTGTCTTTTCAGTATATGTACGAGTGATGTAAAAGGGATAATTTTGTATGGTGCAGGATATGAATTGCATGTTTACTAGATCGATAAGGAATGCCATGATATATTGCTGGGTTGGACATCGGTTTCACGTTCTAATATTCAAGCTCCTGTCCTTGGTGGGAGAGCAGTGTGGCTGACAATATGTAGAGTACGTGGTGCTATATTGATGGGTCGAAGATCGGTTTCACATTCTAATATTCTAGCTCTTGTCCTCAGTGGGCGACCAGTGCAATTGAGTAAGAGTCTTTCTGTATTTGATGATATGTAGGGCACATTGCAGGGTTTAAATGTCAGTGCTATATGGTGGTCTGTGTAAAATAATTTTTTGCTGCTGAAAGTCTTGTCTGCAGAAAGAAGAAAAAAAGTGAAGGGTGCTTCCACACCAGTGGCATCAGTAATTTGGCAGGTAAATAATGCTAGATTCATTCACAAGACATCCTTTGTGCCAGGACGTAGGAGTGTCTACAAACTGATTCAAACAAGATGGAGGGTAGGTACGTACAGAAAGTTCTGAGAAAGCAAATGTTCAAGGACAAGTTGAAGCATGTCTGGCGGGGATGCCGTCACTCATCCACCACTGTGTCATTAGGACATCTCCAGACCTATAGCTGTAGGATACCGAAAATTCATGACTTTTTTTCTCTTCTGTATGACAGTGCTTCGAATTCTGTTTGCATAATTGTTCTCAATCGCCCCCATCTGTGCTTAGTGATCTATTTCCAAATAAGGAGAATGCTTTTATGGTTAAGGGTGTTTTCGCAAGTGTGTACAGGCCGTTAGCTGTGTGAATGTTTAACGTTTCTGGGAGGTATATTGAGAGCAGGACGAACATTCCACCGCAAAGCGTGAGACATGCTGAGTACACAGGCACGACTAGACACAGCTCACATGTTCCCTTAGGAATGTGAGGACCTTGTGATATTCTGGTAAAGTTTTCTCTAGTGTCTGTGAGGGTGAGTCGCTAGGCAATTAGGTCTTCACTGGACCACAGGTAGAAAGAGGGTGCACATGCGCAGGTGGCCACGAGGATGACTTGGTGCATATTTGGATAGACAGACATGTGATGACAGTATAACACACACTCCTGTGCTGGCTCGCACTGGCTGGCTCTGATAGCTGCAGTTGATGATAGTTCGTAAGCGTTTTTTTTTATATGCACTGAGTGTTTGTCCACTGCCCTTGGAGTGTCTGCACTCTGCAAATGGGGCTTCACTCACGTGTGGTCACGACAGCAACAGTGCCTAGGTGATCACGTATTTTGAGAAATATTTCTCAGGTTTTGGGTATGAAAGGGGTGCCACCGCGTCATGTTTGCAGGTTTTGTGTGTCCTTTCACTGGGGTTGCCCGTGCAGCTCGACTTCTGGTTGGGTGTGCGGTCTGGCGGACAGGGGGCGGCGGACAGTGCCAGTGCATGTCTGTTGCATTATTTTGCGAGCAGGTCTGTACGCTGCGCTATGCATTATTTTGACAGTTTACGAGTACTGAGTGTGTCTACACATCAATGTACGGCATTATTTAGGAGGAGTTTGCATATCTGTACTGAAATTATTTCGGTAATTTAGGAGTTGTTTGCGTGTCTTCAGAGCATTATTTAAGAGTAGTTTACAGGCCTGTGAGCTGTGTGGCGTGATCCCAAACATGGCAGAGTGTGTGTTTTGTAGCAGTGTGATAAATATACTATCTTTCAAAATCCATCCCTAAATAGTTCCAAAATAAATAAAGTACACTCCTTCTTTACTCTCTGCAGTAGCCCAGAGAAGCCTGAGTCATTTCTGCGCCATTGTCCCACTCCAGACCACCATCTTGTATTACGTCACATAAGGGATGACAGCACCCTCTGGTGGCAGTACCGTGTATAAGGTCAGTTGAACTCTAGATCTCGTGGTGGAGACACTGCTTGCAAAATAAAGACTTTTGTCGAGCACAGGCAGAGTCCTTTTCCCACCATTTCCCCCACCCCGGACCGTCATTTTCGATTACGTCACGGAACGGATGACAGCACTCTCTGGTGGGGTAGTGTGTACTATACCTGGACCTCGTGACGAACACACTGTTTCCTGCCATCTTGGATAATGGTACTTGCATCATTAGCTGACGTCATGGCAGCCATCGTGGACTACATCACAAACGAGAGTGCCCTCTGGCGGTGGTACTGTGTACTAGGTCAGTTGGAGTCCGGACCGCATGGTGACCACACTGTTTCCCACCATTCCCCCTCCCCCCACCACCATCTTGAATTACGTCACAGGAGGGTTGACATCACCCTCTGGTGGTGATATTATGTACTAGGTCAGCTGGAATCCGGACCTCATGGTGAACACACTGAATGGTGGTACTGCATCAAACTGTTTAACTAAAGACTGAAAAGAAAGTCTTATGTGCAGCACATATTGAGTCCTTTTCCCACAAATCCCTAGGACGGGGTGGCGGTCGGGTGCCTTAGGTTAGTGGAGGTAGTCCAAGTACACTTTGTTTCCTGCCATTTTCTTGGGTTAGTAGGGATAGCCCCATTGATATATCTTCCCTCCAAAATTCAAACTTCCCGCCAATCCCTAGGAAGAGGTGGCAGTCAGATGACTTAGGTTAGTGGAGGTAGCCCAAGTGAGCTATTTTCCCGCCATTTTCTTAGGTGTGTTGCAGTGTCCTGACAGAATTTGCACTTCCCGCTAGAGGGGGCGTGGTAGGGGGGGCATGGCACTTTCCCAGTAAAATCTGCTTCTTGTATTACATCATCACCGCCATCTATTATGACGTCATGCTCTGTTACCAAGTCTACATACCGCCATCTTGGATGACGTCATCGCCGCCATATTGGATACATCTGGCAACAATGGAGATTTCGGTGGCACCCCTGTAGCTCTACTACTAATACTGTGCAGAAATATTGAGGGATACGTTTCAACAGTTACCATCAGCTTCATGCTATTTATTGTTTCAGTATTTTATGCATGATTTTTTTTTATTCCATCAACCTTTCAGCAACAAAATTTTAAGCTGAATACACCAGTTACACTTACCATCTTTGATTAAAAATTCCACACATTCCCTGTCTGCCACTATAAATTTGCCCCTTTACTGATCCTTCATTCCTCAACTATTTTTCTAATTCTCCATTTCGAATTTTACTACTAGTGTGGCTGTACCAGTTCGAGTCAACTCTGCATGGTTGCCAGATTTCCCCACTCTCCCCTCCCCCTTTCGCAACCTCCATCTCTTTTTGTGTATCACATCATTGACGACATCACGCTTCATTGGGAAATTCAAAATAGAGTATTTGTGCTACAGAGTTTTCAAATATGGTTCAAATGGCTCTGAGCACTATGGGACTTAACAGCTGTGGTCATCAGTCCCCTAGAACTTGGAACTACTTAAACCTAACTAACCTAAGGACATCACACACATCCATGCCCGAGGCAGGATTCGAACCTGCGACCGTAGCAGTCGCGCGGTTCCGGACTGAGCGCCTAGAACCGCTAGACCACCGCGGCCGGCCCAGAGTTTTCAGGCGTGGAAGCGAGGCATATATATTTTGCTTTAAATTTACTAACTACTTGGTTATGACGTATTTTACGAGAATGATGCCCACAGAAATAGCTTTTGCCTCTTTGCAGTTTGGCTGTTTTAGTTTTTCCCATAGACAGACTTCGTTTCAGCACTGCACGGCATTCCTTCTCTTTGTAACGAGTTGTGTGCTGCTATGTTATTCTCTGACGGGTTAAAATACTGCTTAGGACTGGACTGTATCTGCGACCTTTGGGTTGAGTCCAGGTTCACTTCACGACCGGGATGTTTCATGAGATAACTTTATTTTACAGCACACTCCAATTATTTTTGACGTTGAAATGCGTGGTTTTATTACGCACTCTAAGTTTTATAATTACTGCTTTCCCTCTGCTTTTCTCCGCTATTTCCCTGCCAGCAAAAAAGAGCGGGTAAACCACGACGACTAAGGCTGTGTCAACTTAATCTACTCGTGTCCGCACAAGGCTCAAAGGCGACACGAGCTTTCGTATTTCTCAGAAATGGTCCCCGCACTGCAAGCGAAGTAATTAATTCCAGCCCCCGTACCTCATTAATTCGCAATTTGCTTAGGATCTTAACATTCTTTCGTACTGTGACACTTAACCTTTGGTGTTGCACATTCTTCTCTAAACCTTGCTCCTATTTATACCATTGGAACTCCAGCCTACTGGGTGAACTTGAGAGCTACAATCGTAGTAACTCTCAACGAATGTGGCCACCTTTCGCAGTCAAATTAATTCAGAAAAATTGATGATAGGTCTGAGATAAAAGAGACGTTCTGTGTTTGCGCTAATCGAGACTGGAAAGTAGTTGTAGAGTACTGCGTCTATTATCCTTCTACGAACTACTGTATGTAGTGCTGTTAGTACCACTAGTGTACGTACCCTGTGGACAGCGACAATTCGAGATACAGTACTCTGAAAACGACAGACGCGTCTTGTTTCTGGTGCACTGGCACGAAATTGTTTTATTTATGGCATTCACTTGTCCAATTATTTGGTCAGTAACATAGCTGCTCGCTTAAACGTGCATTTAAAGCTTTGCAGTATATTCTGTAATTATCCGCTGACTGCACAAAAGAGTGTTTGCACGTGCAAGGTGGATAACCGGTTAACTTCTGCAGACTGGAATCTCTTTCACACAGAATCTGCATTCAAATAACTACTCTGTTAAATTTCTAATGTACACAATATGGAGTTTTGCCAACACCCAAGCTTTGCTTGTAACACCCTGACTTGTTGGGTACCAAATACGCCCTTCGTTTTCTGTATACGCCGAACTGACCGAACATACTAGAAGGATGGAGAATTGTTATTAATTCATGGCAAAATTGACATTTTAAGGGGCTATTTCACTGACCTGTCCATTATACCGTGAGTCAAAACATTATGACCAGTGCCCAGCGCAAGATTGAGTGCCGCCTGGTATGATTGTGAGAACGTGACGCAATAATGGAAATGGTGTGCAAAACTCAAGCACGAAAGTAACTTCCGCAGGATATGTCACACTACCAAGCAGTATAGCTCGATGACACTTGGACGGTACACAGAATGAACTTCTACCGTATGGAAATACGCAATAAGATGAAGAGAAATGACACTTTTATTCGAAGACAATAATTGCAAGGAATTCACCGCGATTCATGATGGTTCCCTGAAATTACAAAAGGGAGCACAGGGTTGTTAATATGATGCGTGGTCACTACAAACAAAAACGAATGCCCTGTGTAAAGAAAGTTAATAATTTTTTCTTATTGATAAATGTATAGATAATTATTCGACACTCATACCAAAGATTCATTTCTTTTAACACTGACGGACAAAATAAGATTTACGATCTTCGTTTATTAGTTTTAGTAGTAGTTACATTTCGGGGTTCTCTTGTCCTGGTGGTAAGACGTATAAACGAAATGCTGTGTAATTTCAAGTGAAATTGTGCTGAATAATGAAAGCAACTTCTGAAACAATACGACTTTCTCATTTGCGATACCATGTATCCCAGCTCCTGTAACTCTGGGAGATTATTATTGTTTTAATTTTGAATGGAGAATTTAGATGGAGGCGACGATTTTCACGACGGCGCTCCTCAACAACAGAGGTACGTGAATGAGTTCATCTCTTTCCCTTCGTGGCCGCCAATGTCAATTTCAGTATTTAGGTCACACTTAATTCAGTTTATTACATTAAAGTGTTCATAAAATTACCGGTCAAACATTGACAATATCAGTCTGTTGCTTTGGCAAATCTGTGTAAAGGATCTGGGGTCTGAATCTGATAATCATGTCTTAGTATAAAACAATAAGACGAGGGGCGGTCGAAAAGTTTATAGCCCGAGATAGTTATCGTAATGTCTCGCACAAACACCACCCCTTACTTTTATGGTGACCCTTTTTGGGTATGCAAGTCAAATTTCGCGGCTCCAGCTTCGTTAGTTTTGGCGCTAGGATGCATTATATACCACAGTGTAAGCAAAATGGCGAGTATCGAGAGAATCAAGAACCGTGCGGTGATTGAATACCTTCATTTGAAGGGAATAACACCCAAGGAAACTGCGGAGGACATGCGGATTACACTTAAGGACAGTGCTCTGTCTCATGCAACAGTGAAAAACTGGTTGTCCGACCAAACGTGGAAGAACAAGTGTGAAAGATGCGCCAAGAAGCGGAAGGCCTGTCACGGTTGCCACTGATGAAACAGTGACTGTAAATCACGATACGATTTTGCAGGATCATCAACGTTGCAGCGCATTCAGGCCACATTTGGAATCTCCCACGGGCGTGCTCATGACATTGTTGTGGATATTTTGGGAATGCAGAAAGTTTCATCTCGGTGGGTCCCGAAAGGTCTGGCGTTCCACACGGTAGTGTTATAGGCCCTTTGCTGAACCTTATCTATACAAACGATATAGGAGATAATCTGAGCAACCGTCTTAGGTTGTTTGCAGATGACGCTGTCGTTTATCGACTAATAAAGCCATCAGAAGATCAAAACAAATTGCAAAACGATTCAGAAAAAATATCTGAATAGTGCGAAAATTGGCAGTTGACCCTAAATAACGAAAAGTGTGAGGTCATCCACATGAGTGCTAAAAGGAACTCGTTAAACTTCGGTTACACGATAAATCAGTCAAATCTAAGGGCCGTAAATTCAACTAAATACCTAGGAATTATAATTACGAACAACTTAAATTGGAAGGAACACATAGAAAATGTTGTGAGGAAGGTCAACCAAAGACTGCGTTTTATTGGCGGGACACTTAGAAAATGCGACAGATATCCTAAAGAGACTGCCTACATTACGCTTGTCCGTCCTCGTTTAGAATACTGCTGCGCATTGTGGCATCCTTACCAGATAGGACTGACGGAGTGCATAGAAAAATTTCAAAGAGGCTAGCACGTTTTGTATTATCGCGAAATATGGGAGAGAGTGTCAATGAAATGATACAGGATTTGGGCTGGACATCATTAAAAGAAAGACGTTTTTAGTTGCGACGGAATCTTCTCACGAAATTCCATTCACCAAGTTTCTCCTCCGAAAGTGAAAATATTTTGTTGACACCGACCTACGTAGGGAGAAACGATCACCACGATAAAATAAGGGAAATCAGAACTCGTACGGAAAGATACAGGTGTTCGTGCTTTTCGCGCGCTATACGAGATTGGAATAATAGAGAATTGTGAAGGTCGTTCGATCAACCCTCTGCGAGGCACTTAAATGTGATTTGCAGAGTATCCATGTAGATGTAGATGTAGAATGCAGATCAGAGACGGGAGCGTATGCGGTCTTGTGAAGAAATCGCCCGCTAATTTGAAGCGGATGAAGACGGCTCTCTTGTAAGGTATGCGACAATGGACGAAATGTGGGTTCACCACTTTGATCCTGAGGCAAAATAACAGTCACAACAATGGGAAAATCCTTCATCCCTTATCCCAAAAAAAAAAAAAAAAAAAAAAATGCCGGATGCAAAAGCCATCCGGTAAGGTGATGGCATTGGGATGCAGAAGGAGTAATTATGGCGGATTACTTGCGAAAGAGCGTAACTATCAATGCATCATATCCTCCCTTGCCGTTTGAAAGAAGAGACAAAAAAAGGTGCGGAAAACTGGCGCGCGGAGTTCTCTTGCATCAGGACAACGCACCGGTTCACAAAGCCCTCGCTACACTGGAAAAACTGCGTGACTGCGCGTTCGAGTTGTCACGACATCTGCCATACTCTCTAGATTTGACTCCATCAGACTATTTTCTTTTTCCAAACCTAAAAATGACGTCAGAGAACGACGATTTCATAATGATGATGCAGTGATTGATGCTGTGAACGCTTGATTGGACTCGAACTCAAAGATCTTTTATTTGAATGGTTTGCAGAAGTTATTTGAGTGTGCCCGCAATTGTATCAGTGTACACGGGTATTATATTGGAAAATAAATTGGAATTATGAAATTTCCGTCATTCTTTATTTGTTAGGCTAGAAACTTTTAGACCCCCTCGTGTTTGTGATATAGTACCATTAGTGCTGAAATGTTACTATTAAAAGGCATACAGCGCTATAGATGCGTATGTGTTTGTATCTCTGGCCAGAGCTGAAAATATTTAAATTGGATTATGGTGGGACACATCTGGTATAATTTTTATTAAAAATGAAACTCCTCCAACCGTACTTAAGATTTTATATTTATTTGGCTACTAGTTTCGACGTTGCGTCAACGCCATCTTCAGGCCCGTACACTTTGATGATACCAATTGTGTGTGGCTGAGCACTAGAAGTCCGCGGTGACACCAGTTCGTGCTCCACATGGATGCAGCTACTGCCCGCCATCCATGTGGAGCACGTCGAAACTAGTAGCCAAATAAATATAAAATCTTAAGTACAGCTGGAGGAGTTTCATTTTTAATAAAAAAAGAGAGCATATTGATCGTAAAATCTGGAAGCAAATCTTCAGAATGAAGCATGAAAATTACTGCAACTTAGCAGAAGCGATTTGACTGTCCCCATAGTCCTTCTCGCTTTCGCAGCTAGATACCGCCATGTTAATCTGCAGGTGGAAGCTGAAGTGGCTACAGAATCAGGCACTGGTTTCGCACCAACAGTTTGCGTCGGCAGCTAAGTTCACCTCAGCCCGAACTACAACTCTCCCAGCTCGTCTGCTTATATAGTTGCTCGGCTGGCGACATTGACTCCTGGTGGTGAAGGATGGTGTTCCAGAGCTTCCAGAAAGGGAGACGGGTTTTCGCGTTCAGTTCTTTGCATAATTTTCATTGGGTGAGCTACAGGTGATTCAAGTGGCGACCAGTAACAGATGCCTTAAAAGAAGCTGGCCTCCTCCCTGACTCTCATCACAGGTGGTTAACAAGTAGAAAAGTTCCTTACTTTCGGTGCTGAAAAACTGCGTTACGCTCTCTCCCTCTCTCTCTGCCTCTTTCTATGGGCAATGAGGTGGGACTACAACAGCCAGCTTTGTTTCTCTTTCTAGCTTCTAATTTACTTACGTCAGCGAGTCCTGCTGGCTATTACTTTGTGTTAAATATTTGGTTTTTGCAGTACCTGGACCCGGTGCCCTCGGAGGCGCCCTGACTATGAGTTCCCTCTCCACGTTTTGATCTTATCTCCTGCCATGTTTTCTACGTTTTGTGCATAAAATCGTCCTTCCGGACCCCACCAAAAACAGTATTTCTACTCTTTCCAACTTCAAGTTGTAAAACAGACACTATTGATTGCACTACACTGCGTGCGATCGTATCTGTATTGTGATTTCAATCACCTGCACACAGCCGTTCAATTGGTTCAGATGGCTCTGAGCACTATGAGACTGAACATCTGAGGTCATCAGTCCCCTAGAACTTAGAACTACTTAAACCTAACTAACCTAAGGACCATCACACACATCCATGCCCAAGACAGGATTCGAACCGTAGCGGTCGCGCGGTTCCAGACGGAAGAGCCTAGAACCGCTCGGCCACACCGGCCGGCCCAGCGCACAGCGGCTTCTCCTCATTGAAAGACCGGATTAACAAGTGGCCTTGACCCGAGCGGGTAACGGCTCATCCAGGGGGAATGGGCCCCTGCCTATCGACCTGAATGACTTGGTGTTCACTCGCTCTCTTACAGCTGAACTTAATATGCTTCCAGAGTAGCTTCTTACTTACAAGGGAACGTCCCCATCGCACCCCCCTCAGATTTAGTTATAAGTTGGCACAGTGGATAGGCCTTGAAAAACTGAACACAGATCAACGGAGAAAACAGGAAGTTGTGTGGAACTAGGAAAAAATTAGTAAAATATACAAACAGAGTAGTCCATGCGCAAGATATGCAGAATTAAGGAGCCCATGTACTCAGGAGCGCCGTGGTCTCGTGGTTAGCGTGAGTAGCTGCGGAACGAGAGGACCTTGGTTCAAGTCTCGCCTAGAGTGAAAATTTTAATTTTTTATTTTCAGACAATTATCAAAATTCAGGCACTCACACAAAATCAACTTCGATCTCCAAAATTCCAGGACATGTTCAGATTTGCTTGAACATATGCAGGATTTGACGGGCTACACACGGAAAAATTTGAAAACGTTAAAAACATGTTTTGACAGAGCACAGGGAAAACTGAGCGACTGTGAAACTGTTGCATTCATTTGTTGCAGTTTATGTGACAAACTCTTATGTTTTCATCACTTTTTTTGGGACTGATTATCACAACCACAAGAAAACCTAAATCGGGCAAGGTAGAAGAATCTTTTTACCCATTCGCCAAGTGTACAAGTTAGGTGGGTCGACAACCTATTCCTGTCATGTGACGCACATGCCGTCACCAGTGTCGTATAGAATATATCAGACGTGTTTTCCTGTGGAGGAATCGGTTGACCTATGACCTTGCGATCAAATGTTTTCGGTTCCCATTGGATAGGCACGTCCTTTCGTCTACTAATCACACGGTTTAGCGGTGCGGTCGCAAAACACAGACACTAAACTTATTATAGTGGACAGAGACGTCAATGATCGAACGGACAGATCATAACTTTGCGAAAATAAAGAAAGTAAAATTTTCACTCGAGGGAAGACTGGAACCAATAAGCTTTTGTTCTGCAGGTGGACACGCTAACCACGGGACCACGACGATCCTGAGCTTATGCTATCCTTTATGTTGCCTATCTTGCAGATGGACTAGTCAGTTTGTATATTTTGCTTATTTTTTTCATAGTTCCATACAACTTCTTCCTGTTTTCTCGAGTGGTCTGTGTTCAGTGTTTCAAAGCCAATCCACTGTGCCAACGTATAACTAAATCTGAGGGGGATGCGATGGGGAGGTTCCCTTGTTAGATGAAGCACCTAATTCCGTATAAAAATGTATACGTTCACTAGGTACTGGCAATCACTAGCACTGATATACGTATCATTAGTCAGTGGGGATTAATTACACCGACGTGATTACTCTTTTTAGCTCTCGTTTCCTGTTAGTTATGGGACGAGTCTGTGAAAAACGGTCAGATAACCTAAACGAGTGATTAATATCACTTCGGTTTTACTACTCCATCAGCTCCAGAAGTTCCACATTGAGTCCTTTTCTTCAGGCCTTCAAATTTCGTCCGTGTTTCATCTGGACATTTCCACACTCCGTTTCACTTGCACAACTATGTGTAAGTCTGGTGCACCAGTATTTCTTTTTCTGTGATGATAGAGAGCCAGTCGTTGTAAGTGGCCAGTCCCCAAAGCTCTCCTTTCTGAGCCCTCGAAGTCAAGAAAATGGTGAGCACCATTATTAAATCCTCCCATGACGAAATTTAGATGTGTAAATATTTTTGTGCATATACCCCACAGCCACCGTACTGTGTGTGGCGCATTGTACTTTATACAAATATGAAGCGAAGGAAAATATCTTTCTGTACATCTCGTCATGGACTGTAATTTATGTTTATCGCCTCTCATCACCCACACGCAAAATACGCGATAGAGGCAGTACAACGTTGTATCTTCTTCGTAAACCGTTTCTTAAAATGTACCCAGCAGACTCTCAGACCATAACGATGTCATTATTCGGAAGATTCTCATTTGAGGTCCCTAACCATTAGCTTTACATTTTCGTATTAGCTGTACTCGCCTGTGGCAATACTTCCATCACATCTCTGAATTCGCCGTTTCCTTACACGACAACTTGATAAGAACCCGCACCATCGTGTTGTACGCAGTTTCCACTACAGTTTTCCCAAAATCTCTCCGGAACTCAGTATTACTACTCTCACATGTTCAAGCGACGCCACAGGCGTCAGTAACTTAACAGAGACCTAGATTTTGGATACCATCTTGTTATTTCTCTTGTTTGTGGGTATTATCTTGCATTTGTCGACATTTCAAGACATCTGCCACACGGAAATAATGCGCAAGTCATTCCGCATTTACTCGTGATCATTTAGGGAGGATGTTTCTTGCAGGCAGCAACATCGTTAGCAAACAACCTGGGCTATCGTAAAAATTCTTTACGCCCACTGTGAACGTCAGAGGTCTTACTACGTTTTCATGGAACACAGATGCTGTTACTTTCGTATCTGTAAAGCTTTTGCTGTCAACTGGGTTCTACTAGCCAAAAATTCTTCCCGACAGTCAAATGTTTGTGATGATACCCCATAACTTTTTATCATTCAACAGTGAGGTACAGAGTCGGTGTGTTTTCGTAAATCTACAAAAATGGCATCTACCTGTTCATCTGCACATTTGTTTTGCAAAATAACGCGTATGAAAAAAAGCGATCTGTATTTCCCACTAGTTAGTTTTTCCTGAAGCCGAGTTAAATTTTTGAGACAAGCTTCCTTTCATGTAGGAGCTTGGAATATGACTTTTGACCGTTTCACAGATGGAAGTAAGGCATATTGGCCTATTATGCCGAACATCCATCATTTAAATAATATATGTTTTATTCCATCTTCCGCGACTCTAATAAAAGCCTTATTTAGACCACACGTGTTTTCTTTCTTTCGAAGCATCCTCAATGGTAACACCAACATTTATTTTTTATTTTTACGAATCTCGTATTTGTCAACATTGTAAACAGTTTCTATGTTTTACACTGCTACTATTAAACAGTATTAAATTAACATGTTTACTGCGATATTTTGCCCTACAGGGCATTCCTAATATTCTTCCACACACATGTGCTGCTATTTTTAGAACATTGCACTTCACTGACACTGGAGATATTTATGTATTCTTTAATGTAGTACGGGGGTAGACACACCTCGTGTACTCGGAGTTTGATGTTGCGAGATGTGAGCGCCGTTTGTTTTGTTAGCTGTGGCTGTGGAAGCGTCTGCTATTCTGCTATTCGTCGCTCTCTCTCTCTCTCTCTCTCTCTCTCTCTCTCTCTCTCTCTCTGTGTGTGTGTGTGTGTGTGTGTGTGTGTGTGTGTGTGTGTGTGTGTGTGTGTGTGTGTGTGTGTTTATGTTTGTGTGTGTGTACGTGTGTGCTCAGGGGAGACACTTTTCCTAACTTCCGTGTGCACATATTATCACTTTGTTACTGTATCGGGAATTCCTGAGTGTCTGTGCAGTGTGGAAACGCTGTACAAATATGACAAATATGTACGAAAAGACCGCGCACAGATTCGTGGTTCGGGGAGATGGTGGGGAGGCCGGTACTGTTTGGTACTCCGTTGTTGTTTAAGTTAGCAAAATGGGGTAAAAAGTTTTTGGTTTTGCCAGGACCAGCGGCCATTTTTATAGCCATTCGAAACATCTGTCTTATTGTAGCTATGTTACAGTTTATTAAGCAAGGTTTAAACTACCAACTAGAGCTGGTGCCCAGGCAAATTGTGCGAATCGATTAATTCCTTTTGAAAATGACTTTAATTGGGCTGAAATTAATGCTCAATGTAATCCCACCATTTCTATGTGCACCGTTCGGATACTACGCGCAAAAACAGTCACCCTTAAATAACTCCGAACTCGAGCGAGACTGATGGCTCATATTTGGTCCACCGGCGTATCGGACCTTGGCCTAAAGTAAGTTATAAACGTTTGAAAAAATTTCGCTTCGTTTGGTTTTTACGCGCAAAAAGCGCTTCTTCTGGGAGGCTTTTGAATCGGGCCACTTGTATAATTTAAACCTGCACAAATCGGTTCAAGCTTTACACGAAGATAGAGAAATGATTAAATTCAAAACAGAATTTTTTATATCCAATACTCTAGCCGTTGTAGAGATACGATGGTTTAAATTCGAGCTAAATGTAGGCTGTAAAATTCGTTCTCATGTGAACTGAGTGCGCGGAAACGGTCTAAAGCGAATCAAATAAATGTAAAAAACCAATCTAACGATGCAATTGAAAACTTTCTTTCAGAAATATAAATTCATTCGTATTTTAGGGGCCAAGAACGTTTTTTTAGTTTTTTTGCGAACGCCACTTCTACGTTGAAAACTTGTGCGAATCGCTTCAAATTTCGTAAAACGGTAGACAAATACAAGTAATTAGTGGTGGTCCTGTTGTTTTGTGAAAGGTTTATCTGTTGCCTCGATGTAAGTAACATGGTTCGAAAGACCATAAAGAAACTTTTGCCGGAACAGTTATCGTCCAAGTCAACAAAAATCTACGTCGGTGCCAAGTTATTGAGGGCTAATGTTAAAATTATGGTACAGTAAATGTTGGGGACTAGAATGAAAAATGGTCCTATTATAGCACAAAAAAAGGCCAGTATGTCACTGGCAGAGTTCGGAATGTAAAAGAAGGGGAGTAGCTCTTCGACGTATCTGGAAACTTCAAGAAACGATTAAATCAAAACATCTTGACATATTCGCACTTTTTTACGGGTTAACGCTACTTCCCCTGAGCAGTGAACTCTCTTAGCTGCATGGTATCGACACATCTGCACATTGCTATTTAAAGGTTAAATAAACTCCTTTATCCTGTGCCCACAATTCAGAAGATTCTGTGGTGTCACCGCCAGACACCACACTTGCTAGGTGGTAGCCTTTAAATCGGCCGCGGTCCGTTAGTATACGTCGGACCCGCGTGTCGCCACTGTCAGTGATAGCAGACCGAGCGCCACCACACGGCAGGTCTAGAGAGACGTACTGGCACTCGCCCCAGTTGTACAGCCGACGTTCATAGCAATGGTTCACTGACAAATACGCTCTCATTTGCCGAGACGATAGTTAGCATAGCCTTCAGCTACATTTGCTACGACCTAGCAAGGCGCCGTATTCAATTGATAATTAATATTATGAAGCATGTACCGTAACGAGAGATGTTCTACAATTGTGGATTAAAGTTAAGTATTACATCATCTACGTACTTTATTTACAATTCTCAAGATATTGTCCTGTTCCAGACCTCACGCCAGTCAGCGTGTAATTAAACGCGTGCATTTCGGCCTCCTCTAGAAAAACAGTGTTGGCTCTTCTGCCAACATTACAGATTCACCAGCCACACTGAACAATACATAATGCCATATGGAATATTAATAACACTTTGTGTCATATCACACGACTTCACAAATGCCATGCTGGATGACACGATGGCCTGTGCCATGTTATATGACATGACTTCATGTATCATGTTACTTTACTTCACAGGATGCATTACATTATATGACTTGGATACTAATACTAACAAGTAAAAAAATGTGAAGACGTTTTGATTTAAATGTCTTTGAAGCTGCCAGATAAGACGAAAAGCTAGATCCTCGTTTGACATCCAACTCTGCCCAGGATAAATTCCCCCGTCTTGTGCTATGAGTGAGACTTTTTCATTCTGGTGCGTTTCTTTTCTGTAGTTGCCTTTTAAATTTGGAAGTTTTCGTGTAGTGTTAAGTATTTTTTGTCATTGATTCTGATTACTTCCATATCTTGTTGTGTTGTGATTTGGGGGTGGGGGTGTTATTTTATGATGGGAGCTTTTTGGAAATGTTGAAAGGCTAGTGTCTTACTTCCATACTCTTTTATGTTCTTTGTATGTCGTTTCAGTTGTTCTGCTGGTCTGTCCTGATTAAAGAGCATAAACAGCTGATGAAATGGAGTTGGTAAATGCCATATTTTATATATATGTCAAGTGTAATCTTCCTTCCTCAAACCATTCTGTATTGAATTATTACTTTGGTAAGTTATTTTTTTCCCCGTTCCCTTAAAACATCTACCAATTCTTTGTGTCAGCTAGTTTCCATATGTGAGTGTGTACCAGCTTGGCTGTTGTCCTTTACTGCCGTGTTCTTCTTGTGCAGTAGTGGTGTTGTTAGTGAGTATCTTTGTAGTGAGGGTAGTGGACCGCTGGATTGTGCGGTGTTTTGTTTTACTTCTTTTAACTTGTTATATTTTTATGTCTTTCTGGATTTTCTTATTCAATTTTGTAACTAGAGATTCTTTGTGTCCACTGTTTTCTGCTATTTGAATTATTATGCCTAGCTCCATACTGAAGTTGTGTTTGTTTAGTGGCACTGTGTTTAGTGGAGAATGTATCTGAGAGCTGCTTGTTTTTGGGACTGTGGGTAGTTTGATGATTGGTGCAGCAATGTGTGTGTTACGGTGTTTTTCCTGTAAATGCTCAACGAGTGTACATAGCCGAAATATATAAATACCCCCCCCCCCCCACACACACACACACACAGATATAGAGAGGGGGAGAGAGAGAGAGAGAGAGAGAGAGAGAGAGAGAGAGAGAGAGAGAGAGAGGGAGAGAGAGAGAGCTAGAGAGAGAGAGAGAGAGAGAGAGAGAGAGAGAGAGAGAGGGAGAGAGAGAGAGCTAGAGAGAGAGAGAGAGAGAGAGGGAGGGAGAGAGAGCTAGAGAGAGAGAGAGAGAGAGAGAGAGAGAGAGAGAGAGAGCAGGGAGGGAGGGAGGGAGGGAGGAGGAGAGAGAGAGAGAGAGAGAAACAGCAGACGTTTTCACAGACCCATGCAACGAAGCATGCTACGCAAGGTGTATCTGTCTCACAAGGGGAGGCCACCAATTGTGAAATTCAGATTCGATTCATACTGCGCATAATAAAAGCTCATGGCCAGAGGTGTAATGTGGCAAAGCACCAAGATGCACTTCTCAGCCGTTGTCGAGAAAATACAGTTAAAAGAAACTATTGCGGTGAAATACTCTCTACGATTAGTAGTTTTCTACAGCGTCATAGCGCAGCGGTAAGCGTTCGGGTTCGTAATCCGAAGGTCGCTGGATCGAATCTCGCTCCATGCAACTTCTTTTTAGTATTTGTTTTTTGTGATGCATATATATATATATATATATATATATATATATATATATATATATATATATATATAATTCCCGGCAATCAGTTGCAACAATTATGCATATAATAAGTTGTTGAAAGTCGTTTGTCGTGGAAAAACTGGCGACTTCGAACATCATTATGTTTTCCGCAAACAAAGTTGTATTTCACAAATGTTATTAATTGTCTTCATAATGTTAACCACGTATAGTTAACGGAAGACGTAGAAACGAATAGGTATAGCGTAAGTCAAACGTTCGAATTAGAATAGACCCCACGAACACAAACTTGCTGTGGCAGGTATGAAATATAAACTCCGTTACTCGCTCGTTACACTTGAAGGACAGATGTTGAATGGGCCGAAACGAGCCGCCCCATAGCAGCGTAGTTGCCTGCTAACTTCGAAAGAAGGTAGATGCGGTCCCTAGCGCAACTTATAACATCGTCGAAAATCAGTGCGGACGGGACAGCTTTGGTACACCCTGTTAAACAAACGGAAAAATGGAGGCGATACAATTGGAGAGCGATCCGCCTTCACAAACATGCATAAGCAATAAGCAATTCATTAATAGTTTATATATATATATATATATATATATATATATATATATATATATATACTTGAATTGCAAAAAACTAATAGTAAAAAAAATATTGCATGGCGCGAGATTCGATCCGGCGACCTTCGGATTACGAACCCCAGCGCTTACCGCTGCGCTATGACGCTGTAGAAAATCATTACTCGTAGAGAGTATTTCACCGCAACGGTTTATTTTAACCTTCGATTTTCTCGACAACGGCTGAGAAGTGCATCTTGGTGCTTTGCCACATTACACCTCTGGGCATGAGCTTTTATTATGCGCAGTATGAATCGAATCTGAATTTCACAATTGGCGGCCTCCCCTTGCCAGCACAAAATGAAAACGTATACACATGGTAGTCAGAAACAGTATGAAAAGCTTATAAGGGTGTTGCAGGGAAAATTGTGCTGAGAAATAACTGTTACGAAAACAAATCTACACGTTGCGCCGTTTCCGATTTAATTAGCATTTAAGTTAGCCAATCAGGTTGTTGCGGGTGCCACCACGGCCGCGGGTTCGAATCCTGCCTCGGGCATGGATGTGTGTGCTGTCCTTAGGTTAGTTAGGTTTAAGTAGTCCTAAGTTCTAGAGGACTGATGATCTCAGAAGCTAAGTCCCATAGTGCTCAGAGCCATTTGAACATTTGTTGCGGGTGCAAATTCAAGCAGCTTGCCGGAAACAGTGACGCCAGACGTGATCTTCGTTTGGTTTCCTCGAATCGAACAAATGTAGCTTCGCCTCAACTGGCTGAAATTTATCACATCCGAGAAAGGCCATTTCAACTGGCAATGAGTATCTGATCAAGTGCCAACTCACGACCTGTGCGTTACCAGATTTTAGCGCTTGCAAGTGCTTGAATTTGCGCACGCAATGACCCGATTGACTAATTTCAATACTAATTAAATCGGAAACGGCGCAACGTATCGCATTTTTTTGGTAACAATTATGCCTCAGGTCACAATCTAAGACTTGACAAGTATGGAATTTTAATTTTAAGACGGCTGAAGACCCATGATTTAAAAACACAATTACAACAAATTACCAAAGGCAGAAGGCCCAAAGGTTTATCCTTAAATAATTTTTAAAAAGTAGACTGAAGGCCCAAACAATCTAAGACTTAACAATACGGAATTTTACTTTTAAGACGGCTGAAAACCCATGATTCAAAACACTACTACAATAAATTTCTACAAGGTAGATATCCCAAGGTTTTATCCTTAAATATTGTTTTAAATTGAGGCTAAAGGTCCAAACAATCTAAGATTTAACAAGTAAGGAATTTAAATTTTAAGACGGCTGAAGGCCCATGATTTAAAAACACAACTACAATAAATTTTCAAAAGGCAGAAAGCCCTAAGCTTTTGCATAAAAAAATATTTTAAATGAGGCTGAAGGCCCAAACTGTCTAAGACTTAACAAGTAATGAATTTTAATTTTAAGACGGCTCAAAAGCCCATGATTGAATAACATATCTACAATGAATTTTCAAAAGGCAGAAGGCCCAAAGCTTTATCCAAAAAAAATATTTTAAATGAGGCTGAAGACCCAAACAATGCAAGACTTGACAAGTAATGAATTTCCAATTCTAAAATGGCTGATGGCCCATTATTTAAAACCCAACTAAAAGCATACAAATTCAAACTATCGGCTATGAGCTATTAAAATACACAATGAAACACAAGGCAGTACAGCCAGCGGCGCTCAGAAGTTTCTGGAGGTCGGTCTGCACTTGAAATAATAACTTTCGCTTAGGGGAGACAGGTAGTTAGCCCAACTATATCCGATCCACTGGCAACCCAACCAAGAGACAGTCAACAGACCCACCGACAAGACGACTTGCTTTTCACCCTACCAGTACACAAGGAATTCCAAAGCGAAAACGTAAAAGACGTAGCCGCCCATAAGCTGTCAAAACTACACACACGTGTTGGACAGCGACAACACGGTGAGGAAAGGACACTGCCTGAATTATACGTCAGCGGACGGGGCACGTAACCGGAACGCTAACGGCCACAAGGTAGAAAATTCCGCTGGTGCGCTTGGACTTCAAATAGCCAAAATACAGTTCAGCTCCACCAGATGGTGGCCAAACTTTCGTCAACTCGAACACTCGCTGTTGCTCACGGGAATACCCCCAACAGCCAATCATGAAAACCAACGACACAAAGTGAACAGACTGGCTTCAGTAATTAAATCACCACTCAACTTTGATGTCGTGGGCTGGTAAGCCACGAACCCCGTGCAATCAGAACAGCTCCCACACGCTCTGACACTGCGTAGAGAGCGCCAGTGGGCCCGGTCCACAGCACCGCACGGAGATTTCCTGGCTGATGGACGCCAACCCACCGACTGCCACACACCGGCTAGCCGGAAACTATAAGACCAAAGATAGTACAAGTGCGAATATCGATACACACCGCAGCTGCCACACGTAGAAAGAGGAAGAACCACAACATAACCACAATAAACCAAATGCAGAGACAGTCAAGGTTTAAACCAATGCATAAGCTGGGGCCAGCATGGCTCAACCTCCCCCCCTCAAACTTAATGCAAGGAGGGGGAAATCCAAACCCTAAGCTACTTGAACTTAACTTGACTAAGGTGAATCCAATATTGCTTACCTGAGCTGTTCTCCTTGACCAGCAGATTTACTGGGCCCAATATATGCAAGATAGTGCAAGGCCCCAAAAAACGAGAAGTAAATTTAATAAGATTCCCACCGCACACCTGCCTCCTCTGGAAATTGGGGATATAAACTTGGTCCTCCGGCCTGCTCTTAAAGGTTTCCCGATTACGATGGAACGTCCCCTTTGAACAATTATACAAGACTGCGCTTAAACTGACACACAATATTTTTAGCGCAACGCAATCTGCCTTTCAATAATCCCTACAAAAGAATGGCCCTGACTAAATTAGTCTATACGTTTCACAAATCACTTACCTCACAACAATCTTCGTTACTCGAACTACTGCAATACAGCGAGCGCCACTACTGCCAGCTAAATAAAAGATTCAAACTACGGAAGGCACTGACTACTGATAGGCATAGTTAGCAAATGAAAGATTTTAATAGAGAACAAACAATGTATTTACCTTAATAGTGTTGAAAAATCATAATATACGTACCAGT
This sequence comes from Schistocerca americana, assembly GCF_021461395.2. Classification (NCBI taxonomy): domain Eukaryota; kingdom Metazoa; phylum Arthropoda; class Insecta; order Orthoptera; family Acrididae; genus Schistocerca; species Schistocerca americana. The sequence goes on along the minus strand of NC_060124.1, from coordinate 554,848,261 downwards.
TCATGACATCCAGTCTTACAAATTTCAAAACTCCGCCATTTCTCTTCCCACATCCACCACTGCTGGCGGCTCACCTCCAACTGCACAGCGCTATGCGCTGTTAACGCCCGACTGCCCAACACTACAACGGCAGACAACAATGCAAACTAGCCACAGACTGCACACAGCACAGCCAGTGATTTACATACAGAGCGCTACGTGGCGTTACCAATATAAAAACCTAGACAGCCTACTTACATAGCCCCCCTGCTTCCCACAAAAAATTTTACAAAATTTTTTGGGCACTGGCCAATACATATTTGTTAAAATTTTTTTCACAATTACAATAACAAAGAAATCCAATGCACACACTTATTGATACAATGTTGGTCAAAAGCTAAAATTTTCTCACTGTCCATAAAGACAGTCCTGATCGTCCATCACAGTAAAATTGCAGTGTTTTTCTTTCTCAAAGTCTGAGCAGTAAAAGAAAATGCACACGTAAGTAGTGGATTTCCATGCAATCTTGAAGAAGTAGTGTTGTCCTTCCACCGGAAAGACAGTGCTCACTCTTGACATGCAGACAGGTATTGGTCCACAACAGAGCAAACCCACAGCAGAGTCAGTCGAAATTTTGAAGAGTATTGGTAGGTAGGTCATCACAGAGTAGACCCACTATAGTCCTTGTAGAGATGGCCAGCAGCCATCTGCTGCGACTGTGCAGGTGCACAATCATCATCGAAGAGTCTTGCGAAGAATATAGCAAGTCCATAAACCACCACTTGTGCGCTCACACAGTTTTTGGAATTGTCCTTAGAACCAGCAATGCTGTTATCTAGTCCCTTGCTGAATTATTAACACACATGCAAACACTAACAGTCCCTACATCTCACATATTGTCCATATACTATGACCAACAGCAATGTGTGCAGTGAAATGTAACTTACAAGTTACTTAATTTGATGAACTGGTATCAATAACAATTTTATAACATAAGAATACAATAACAACGGTACAAAATACATCATTAAAAACATAATAATACAGATAACATTTGTAGTAATAGGGGCTTTACAGAAGAATAGAATTAAACATATACATCAGTGTTACAGGAATTATGACATAAGTAAATACATAAAAAATCAGAATAATTATTGAAATATCAACTTCATACATGAGTATTAAAACAGAACAGAATTAATAGTGTCTAACATCTTTACAAAATAAATAACATATTACTAGAAAAATTCTACAATGTAACTCTCATCAGATAAACACATAAAGACAGGAAAAACACAAATATACAAGAGTACACAAACACATAGCAGAATAACAGCAAGGGAAAGGACAGAGTTTGTTTTCAGTGTAACCTAAAACTTCATTCCATAGGTCTTTCGTCTTATTTCAACATCTGTTTCGACCCAAAAAATCCTATCCAAGCATGCGTTCTGTATTTATATGTTCACATATTTCTTACCTCATTATTTATTTTCCATTATCTTAACTCATCATTTATTTCCAAGAAAATCCTACCTAAACTTGTTGTCTCTAAATCTACTTTTTTGTTCATATCCTCTTTTAAATACTTTTTTGGCCAAACCAGTTTCTTATAGCTTCTCAATGCATTTCTTTCCATTCATCACAATTCGTTCTCTTATATAGCCTACCCCATCTTAAGCTAACTTAAATCTACTGAGCTCAGATGCTAAACTAAGGGACGAGGTCATGCAGCAGTGCAAAACAATTAACACAAACAGCAAAGACAAAAAATGCAGATCTACAAAGCAAGCAGCATAAATTAACAAAGCAAATGCAACATAACTAAATGAACCCATGTGCAGCAACAAGAAAAATAAATCAGTAGTAAAACTGGCTTAACAGAGTAATACAAAGTGAAATTCAGTAGCACTATGCCTGGCAAACAGCAGCAGCAAATGCAATAACTTATATCTAATCAAGACAAAGCTCAAGCAGAAAAAATACACTCCTGGAAATGGAAAAAAGAACACATTGACACCGGTGTGTCAGACCCACCATACTTGCTCCGGACACTGCGAGAGGGCTGTACAAGCAATGATCACACGCACGCCACAGCGGACACACCAGGAACCGCAGTGTTGGCCGTCGAATGGCGCTAGCTGCGCAGCATTTGTGCACCGCCGCCGTCAGTGTCAGCCAGTTTGCCGTGGCATACGGAGCTCCATCGCAGTCTTTAACACTGGTAGCATGCCGCGACAGCGTGGACGTGAACCGTATGTGCAGTTGACGGACTTTGAGCGAGGGCGTACAGTGGGCATGCGGGAGGCCGGGTGGACGTACCGCCGAATTGCTCAACACGTGGGGCGTGAGGTCTCCACAGTACTTCGATGTTGTCGCCAGTGGTCGGCGGAAGGTGCACGTGCCCGTCGACCTGGGACCGGACCGCAGCGATGCACGGATGCACGCCAAGACCGTAGGATCCTATGCAGTGCCGTAGGGGACCGCACCGCCACTTCCCAGCAAATTAGGGACACTGTTGCTCCTGGGGTATCGGCGAGGACCATTCGCAACCGTCTCCATGAAGCTGGGCTATGGTCCCGCACACCGTTAGGCCGTCTTCCGCTCACGCCCCAACATCGTGCAGCCCGCCTCCAGTGGTGTCGTGACAGGCGTGAATGGAGGGACGAATGGAGACGTGTCGTCTTCAGCGATGAGAGTCGCTTCTGCCTTGGTGCCAATGATGGTCGTATGCGTGTTTGGCGCCGTGCAGGTGAGCGCCACAATCAGGACTGCATACGACCGAGGCACACAGGACCAACACCCGGCATCATGGTGTGGGGAGCGATCTCCTACACTGGCCGTACACCACTGGTGACCGTCGAGGGGACACTGAATAGTGCACGGTACATCCAAACCGTCATCGAACCCATCGTTCTACCATTCCTAGACCGGCAAGGGAACTTGCTGTTCCAACAGGACAATGCACGTCCGCATGTATCCCGTGCCACCCAACGTGCTCTAGAAGGTGTAAGAACTACCCTGGCCAGCAAGATCTTCGGATCTGTCCCCCATTGAGCATGTTTGGGACTGGATGAAGCGTCGTCTCACGCGGTCTGCACGTCCAGCACGAACGCTGGTCCAACTGAGGCGCCAGGTGGAAATGGCATGGCAAGCCGTTCCACAGGACTACATCCAGCATCTCTACGATCGTCTCCATGGGAGAATAGCAGCCTGCATTGCTGCGAAAGGTGGATATACACTGTACTGGTGCCGACATTGTGCATGCTCTGTTGCCTGTGTCTATGTGCCTGTGGTTCTGTCAGTGTGATCATGTGATGTATCTGACCCCAGGAATGTGTCAATAAAGTTTCCCCTTCCTGGGACAATGAATTCACGGTGTTCTTATTTCAATTTCCAGGAGTGTATTACAGTACAAATGGCCATGTTTAATACCTATGTCACATCTTAATACTAGAGTGATGCATCACAATCTATTCTACAAAAGAAATTGCCAAGTACTTGAAAACAAAATTATGTAGGCAGTTACTGTTATTAATCCCTTGTTATTGTTCTTTCCATTCCAAGTGCTCCTTTTTCGAAGAATATGGATCATTATGTAAGTAGGCTGTCTAGGTTTTTATATTGGTAACGCGTCGTAGCGCTCTGTATGTAAATCACTGGCTGTGCTGTGTGCAGTCTGTGGCTAGTTTGCATTGTTGTCTGCCATTGTAGTGTTGGGCAGTCGGATGTTAACAGCGCGTAGCGCTGTGCAGTTGGAGGTGAGCCGCCAGCAGTAGTGGATGTGGGGAGAGAAATGGCCGAGTTTTGAAATTTGTAAGACTGGATGTCATGAACTGCTATGTATATTATGATTTTTCAACACTATTAAGGTAAATACGTTGTTCTCTATTAAAATCTTTCATTTGCTAACTATGCCTATCAGTAGTCAGTGCCTTCCGTAGTTTGAATCTTTTATTTAGCTAGCAGTAGTGGCGCTCGGTGTATTGCAGTAGTCCAAGTAACGAAGATTTTTGTGAGGTAAGTGATTTGTGAAGCGTATAGATTAATTTAGACAGGGCCATTCTTTTGTAGGGATTATTGAAAGTCAGACTGCGTTCCGCTAAAAATATTGTGTGTCAGTTTAAGCACAGTCTTGTATAATTGTTCAAAGGGGACGTTCCATAGGTTCCAGAGTAGATAGTTAACTTTAAAACATAGTTGCATGTTAACAGTTTATAAGTCTGACGAAGTCTACTAGTAACGTGAAGTGAAAAATTTTATAGCAAAGACTAACTTAAAACCAGACAGTTTATAAGTCTGACGAAGTGTACTAGTAACGTGAAGTGAAAAATTTTATAGGGAAGACTAACGTAAAAGCAGATTATCTCTCAGCAAACGGTTTTACAAGTGAAATGTGGTGCAAGCCTTTACTATTCCTACTATGCAGAGCTCCTGCTTCAACGGAATTATCATGTGGTATATGGTACATCGACAAGAAATGCTCAAATTTTTCTCAAGGTTAGAGTCTATTAGCCCCGAAGAGTTTACTGATAAAGACGCCGGCCGTGAAAGACTACATGGAATGGTTAGCGTCTATGTTATTTTTCTCTGAGCCAGCTAGCGCATGCGGCTGCCTGCGGTGCGAGTCATTTTCTGTTCCCTTGTTGGCGCGCGTCGTTGTTGGGATTAGTGTAGTGTAACGACGTAAGTTTCTTATAAATGATTTTCTTTCGACATATGACCATGTGTAGACTTCGTCACCTACGTCAGTTACAACCCACTTCAAAATTATTTATATTCTTTTTAAATTGTCTCAGAATGGTTCTTGAACGAAACTGTAAAACATCATTTGAGTCGTATGCACAGAATTACGTCACTCAGGCCAACTGGTTTGCGTAAACTTTTTCAATTTTAGATGTCTTTTTCATTCTCCTCAGAAATTATATTGATACACGTTATCTGATTTAATCGATAATAGAACCACATTGAATAAACTTTTTGAGATTCAAAGTCGCTATGAATGCTGTCAAAATCCAATAATCTTGTCAAATATATTATTAATTCATTCACATAATTCTTCATAAATAAATCCTCGGAACACGTATTTCAACTTTAGTAGCATCCACTAGTTTATTGTCTTCCTACATACAGACGTGAACCTGAGCCTTGACAAGACAAAACTAACATTTTCAATTAGATTAAACTTCCTATGATATCATTGTAGTACAAAACATTACAAATTCTCAATTATTTAATTTTTAGAAGCACGACGCAACAACTCGGTTTCAGGATCTTCTGTTGCTCTTTGGCTGTCGACCCGCGACGTATAGTGGCCAGCAATTTTCTCTCCAGTCCCAGCAACGAAGATGCTGTCTCCGTTCGTTGCGCCGCCCTCTCCGTACATGAAACATAAAAAAAATACAAAAACTTTAGACACTTCACAACCATTACAAATATTACAAAAATACATAAACAAAACTAAATTATACTTATATTCACCTGCAAACTGGGCTGACACTGGTGGATGGGTCACGCTTCAATTTCGTCCCACTACATACCCCACCCACAAGCTCAGTTTGTCAGGTACTTTTTGTATATACAATATTTAACTGTTAATACATTTTCCTCACATTTTACGTACTCTAGAGTCCTTGCTCTTAGATAGATTTAATCCTTTTACTACGATATTATTGTGACTATTTGTCATTTACTCTTAATTGTGCTATTATGGTACGAGGGCAGTTCAATAAGTAATGCAACACATTTTTTTTCTCGGCCAATTTTGGTTGAAAAAACCGGAAATTTCTTGTGGAATATTTTCAAACATTCCCGCTTCGTCTCGTATAGTTTCATTGACTTCCGACAGGTGGCAGCGCTGTACGGAGCTGTTAAAATGGCGTCTGTAACGGATGTGCGTTGCAAACAACGGGCAGTGATCGAGTTTCTTTTGGCGGAAAACCAGGGCATCTCAGATATTCATAGGCGCTTGCAGAATGTCTACGGTGATCTGGCAGTGGACAAAAGCACGGTGAGTCGTTGGGCAAAGCGTGTGTCATCATCGCCGCAAGGTCAAGCAAGACTGTCTGATCTCCCGCATACGGGCCGGCCGTGCACAACTGTGACTCCTGCAATTGTGGAGCGTGCGAAAACACTCGTTCGAGATGCTCGACGGATCACCATCAAACAACTCAGTGCTCAACTTGACATCTCTGTTGGTAGTGCTGTCACAATTGTTCACCAGTTGGGATATTCAAAGGTTTGTTCCCGCTGGGTCCCTCGTTGTCTAACCAAACACCGTAAAGAGCAAAGGAGAACCATCTGTGCGGAATTGCTTGCTCGTCATGTGGCTGAGGGTGACAATTTCTTGTCAAAGATTGTTACAGGCGATGAAACATGGGTTCATCACTTCGAACCTGAAACAAAACGGCAATCAATGGAGTGGCGCCACACCCACTCCTCTACCAAGAAAAAGTTTAAAGCCATACCCTCAGCCAGTAAAGTCATGGTTACAGTCTTCTGGGACGCTGAAGGGTTTATTCTGTTCGATGTCCTTCCCCATGGTCAAACGATCAACTGTGAAGTGTATTGTGCTACTCTTCAGAAATTGAAGAAACGACTTCAGCGTGTTCGTAGGCACAAAAATCTGAACGAACTTCTCCTTCTTCATGACAACGCAAGACCTCACACAACTCTTCGCACCCGAGAGGAGCTCACAAAACTTCAGTGGACTGTTCTTCCTCATGCACCCTACAGCCCCGATCTCGCACCGTCGGATTTCCATATGTTTGGCCCAATGAAGGACGCAATCCGTGGGAGGCACTACGCGGATGTTGAAGAAGTTATTGATGCAGTACGACGTTGGCTCCGACATCGACCAGTGGAATGGTACGGTGCAGGCATACAGGCCCTCATTTCAAGGTGGCGTAAGGTCGTAGCATTGAATGGAGATTACGTTGAAAAATAGTGTTGTGTAGCTAAAAGATTGGGGAATAACCTGGTGTATTTCAATGCTGAATAAAACAACCCCTGTTTCAGAAAAAAATGTGTTGCATTACTTATTGAACTGCCCTCGTAATTCATAACCGAATATATGGAGATTACTCCCTTTCATTTAACAGTTGCTAGTAAATACTAATTTAGTACATTCTTTAACGTTGTTACATTAGGACAGAGCGTTCAAATTGTGATAGATTAGTTTCAGTTTTATTCGTTTACTAGAGTTATTCTTTCCAAAAATGTATATCACTAACAAGTTTCTCGCAATAACTAATAGTACTATTTACTTTACGCCATTCTTTTCCGTAATGCTTTATTTATGCCTGAGGTCAAGAAGAAATCAAGCAAAACTTTCTTTAGAATCTCGGCACGGCTTTCTTTACCTTTGGACAGCCTGTTGGGTAATGGCAATTTATTTAGGAGAAACAAGCGAGAGACCCCGTTTGGTATGTTCTCTATTAACACTATTACAAATCTCTATTAAAAGCACTCTGCTATGTTCTCGTGAGCCATATAGCTCTGGACGCCCATGGTCCCTAAAATTATTAACCATCCTCTTTGGTTCCTACTATCCGAGTAAATATAAAAATATACAAAATTCCTTCTGACCTAATAACAAAATTTCTTCCATATAAATCCCCTTTTAGTTATCTTTCTCCTTTTGAAGTATCGGTAGGTTCTTGTAGATCACTTTTTTAAACTTTCTGTTATTTCTTTAAAATAACACGTAACTATCACGAAAACTTCACATGAATAAACTATGAACGCTCTTCCGTATGTAACATATACTAAATATTAACTTATTTAGGAATGAAGGGTTTCATTTCATCAACACTATATAATCCTTTAATTACACCTGATGAAGGTTCCATAAGAAGTAACGCTTTGGGATGTACAATCTTATGTACAACATATGGACCTTCAAAGATAAAGAAGAATTTTCTACATTCCTTATTGATCTTCGAACTTTTAGGATGAGAGTGTACTAACACAAGATCTCCTACCTGAAATGAGGGTTCTATAGCATGTTGATTACAACTTTTAATTCTCCGTTCAGCATTTTTAACAATCTGTTCGCAAACTTTTTCGTCTGGGATGCATTTTTGGATCTCATTTACTGGTGGCCAAGGTAGAGCAGCTAGTAAAGGCTCACCTATAATTCGTTTGCCTAAAATTTCTATAGGTGATAATCCCGTCGTTAGGTGAGGCAATTCATTTAATGACTTTTCGAATTCAGGCATTATTTTGGCCCACCGAGTATGTTTATGTGCACAATAAGTTCTACATAATCGTCCTAATTCTTTCATGACTCTTCCTACTAAATTACTTTGAGGGTGATATTTCGAAATTAAGACATGTTTGATTCCATATTGTTTCATCATATCTTGAAACTTTTGGCTAATAAAGGCACTACCGTTGTCAGACATAAGTCGTTTAGGAATGCCCCAGTTAACAAAGTAATTTCGGGTGAGGCAGCGTATAACGCTTGCTGTAATCGCTCGTTTCAAAGTATATAGCTTCACATGTTTGGACCAACTTTCCATTACAACAAACACATAAGTAAATCCTCCTGAACTACGAGGCAGAGGGCCGAAAAAATCTAATGACAGTAGATCCCACAGACCTCGAGGAATTACAGCATATAATTTATAACGCTTAGATTTGTTATTAACTTTAACCTTTTCACAGGTTTCACAAGCTCTAATAATACTTCTCACAATACAGGACATATTTTTGAAATAATAATACTTCATTAGATGTTTAATACATTTATGAATTCCAAAATGCCCGTAACCTTCATGAATATAAGTAATTTACTCGTACACAACATTTTTCGGAATGCAGATTTTCCATCTCTGGTGTTCCCTCTGTGCTTTCCAATACAACAAGTCGTTGAAATATAACCACACACCCCAGGTGTTAACTGTTTCGTCCCCATTATTAAGGCTTTATATAAGGTCCCTATATTGATCATCATTTCTTTGATTGCGTCTAATAGCAGTTACTATCCGTTTAACTTTACGTTCGTTCTCCTGAGTTAAAAGGAAATAAACATGGTAATTTGTTCCTGGTTCTTCTGCAATGTTAATATTCTCCATTCCTACTGGAAGTCTCGACAAAGCATCCGAAACTACATTCTGAGATCCTTTTATATGCCTAATTTCGTACTGGAATTCTTGCAAGCATAATACCCAACGTAATAGTCTACGGTGAAGTAACCGACAATTGTTCAAAAAGATTAAAGCCTGATGATCAGTATATACAATTGACTTCTGAAATTTTCCCGGCGTATTTCTTCTTATAATAATTTCCGGGTATGCAGCCGGATCCCGTCGACATTCTGCCACGATATTTCGGCCCAGAGATGTCCGGCCACCATCAGGTGAGTACACAACTACTGAAGAGCCCAGGTGCAGTCGCGGTATTTATGCCGCGAGATTCGGCATAAATACCGCGACTGCACCTGGGCTCTTCAGTAGTTGTGTACTCACCTGATGATGGCCGGACGTCTCTGGGCCGAAATATCGTGGCAGAATGTCGACGGGATCCGGCTGCATACCCGGAAATTATTAGAAGTATATACAATTGTTTTTCTTCCCATTAATAATCCTCGAAATCGTTGAAAACCCCATACCACTGAGAGAGCTTCCTTCTCAGTTACAAAATAATTTCTTTCATGTTTATTTGAAGTTCTACTAGCAAATCCAATGGGCCGATATAATCCCTTTTCATTGGTCAGATCACCTTGGAATATTACGCAAGACACACCATTATCAGAGGCATCCGTACACATACAAAAGTCCTGATTGAAATCTGGATGGTATAACATTTTGGCTTCTGTTAACGCTCCTTTTATCTTATTAAAAACTTCCTCTTCCTCTTTTCCCCAGAGCCATACTGACTTCTCTTTTAATAAATCCAGTAATTTAGGATTAACAATATCCTGCCCTGGAAGAAACCTTCTCAGAAATCCTACCATTCCTAAGAATGATTTCAGTTGTTTCCGATTTCTAGGACTCAGGCATCGAGCAATAGCTTCAATACGTGCTGGGTCTGGCCTAATACCTTTACTGTCCACTATATGCCCCAAAAATCTCACTTCCTCCTTTCCGAAGTAAGACTTAGATAATTTTAACGTAATTCCTCTGTCAATTAAACGGTCAAACAATTCCCATAATATCGTTACGTGTTCTTCCCACATTTTAGTGGCTACCAAAATATCATCTACATGTAAAATAATCTTTTGTAACAATTGCTGACCCAAAGCAGAATCTAACGCCCTAATGAAAGTTGACACTGATATATTAAGTCCAAAAGGTAAAACTTGGAACTGATATGATCTGCCTTCAAAAAGAAAAGCCGTATATTGCCGTGAATCCGGGTGTAATATTACTTGATGGTAGCCAGCAGTTAAATCCATTGTACTCATATAACGAGAACCTGCAATCTTAAGAAGTACGTCCTCCATAGGAATAGGTCTGTCTCTTTCCATCTCTATAATTTTATTTAATTCACGGGCATCCAGAACCAGTCGTACCGCACCAGTAGGTTTCTTAACTACCCACAAAGGACTGTTAAAAGCGCTACATGATCGTTCGATAATGTTTTGTTCTAGCATCTTACTTATTTCTCTACTAGCCGATTCTTTGAATTGTACCGGAATAGGATAAGGTTTCTTAAAGAATGGTTTTTGATCTTTAATCTTAAGTTTACAAACGTACTCTTTAATTCTCCCTGGTTCATCTGAGAAGACGGCTCTAAATTCTAACAACAAAGATTCCAACTCTTCCTTTTCTTGTTCGGATAGACAATTCGTAGAATAACATTTTTCTTTTACTTCGGTTTTGATACTATTACCAGCCTCACAACGGTATACTTCATGTTCAGGATCACTAGAATCTGTTAATAGGTTCATGGTCTGTGTGTACTTAATCTGTAAGGATTCGTAGCAATTTTCAGGTACTCGATTATCAGAAAACCTCACTTTAAAAGCACATGCCTCCTTATGGATGGTTAAGGAAGAGTCTTTAAAATCTAATGTAGCTTTATATTTACATAGCCAATCCATACCTAAAATTATGGCCACATTTAAGTTGGCTATGACAAGTACAGAGTGAGCGATTAATTGTTTAGCAATTTCAAAAGTTATATAAACTTCCTCAGTAATATTTTGGCTTCTTTTACCAGTAACTCCTATAATTTTCACTCCAGTTACAGGTAAGGTTGGGAAATTCCAATATTTTCTTTTAAGCTGAAATAATTCTTTAGATAAAATACTTACTTTGCTACCTGAATCGATTATAATATTTACTTCGGTGTCTTTAATATAACCTTTAATAACGGGTTTATAAGTTATATTCTCCCTTATCTGATTGTCTCCCTGAAGTAAATCTTGTTGCCAATCACCTTCCTTTTGGCAGCTTAATGATAAATTGCAATTGGGTCTTGTATAATCTCGACTAACAGTTCCCTTTAGTTGACCCGTACTAAAGGACTTTACTAGTTTTCGGAACTTTCTATGATAACGTCACCTACAACTTGACCTTCATTAATTACTTGAGGATGATTTATCTCATTATCGTTATTGCGTAATTTCCGCATTTTAGAGTTATTACCATGATTTTGTTGGCTCTCTTTATCTTTAGATTGACGTTTTATATAACAAAACCGGCTATGATTATTGTTGCTAAAATTTCGTGGTTCTGAATTATTATTATTTCGAGGATTGTCATTTCTACCAAATCTAAATTTCTCGTCTTCCCTTTCTCTGTTAAGTATATCTAACTGTTCTAAATATCCTAATAATTTGCAAGGTTGTGACCATTCTCTTTCTATCATTCTTTCCTTTACATAATACGGTAACCTACTAATTAGGACTCGTATTAGGTGACTTTCAATAATTGGTTCTTCAATTAATTTAGTACGGTTTAAATGCCATTCGAAATAATTCCTATAACCTCCCCACCATTTAGAATATGGAGGAGGGTCTAAGAACTCTAAAGTTAAGTGTTGTTGTTTTCCTCTTGACCAATAATTTTGTTTAAACTGCTTAACAAAATCATCCCAGTCCCTAAATTCAGTTCTATGCAGTACTGCCCATTCCGCAGCTTCTGCTTCTAAATGTCCTATTACAAATTGAATCCGTTTCTCATTACTCCATTTAGGAGATAATGAAGTTTCAAAAGCTTTTATAAAGATTATAGGGTGAAGTTCGCCTCCTGGTTTGAATACAGGAAATCGACTTGCTACATTTGAATTTATCGTTATATCATCCAAACATTCTGCGAGAGACATAGTTGGATTTTGTTTAGATTGCAGAGACAGAGTTGCGTCGGATTTGCTTACCATGATTTCTTTATTTGTATTGTTGTCGTCCGAGCTAGCAAACATGATGCGACTGTTGTCTCTGATTACGTTATTACTTCTACTACTTGAAATGTTTTCATTATTATCTAATTCCGATAACCGTTTAGTAATTTCCTGTATTCTCATTTCTGTATTGGATATGCAGTTAGCTAATATCGATTCTTCACTGTGTTCACGATGTGAACGCTCTGTACCTTCGTCAATGTTATTATTTTTGGAGGTCTCAAGGTTACTGCATATTTCAGTAATTAAAAATTTCATGATTTCTATTTCGGTATGATCTTTTTCTACTCGATGAGTTAATATCTCTAATTCCACATTATCTATTGAAGAAATCTCTGCAGGTTTGGTAGAAACCTCTTTAATAGGTACTAATAATTCTCTACGAACAGTTTCTGTTTGCATAGAAAATTCATCTCGTAACTTATCGTTATTTCTCTCTATTTCATTTACAACTAAGACATTGACATTATCTAGTCTCTTGGTTAAGTCAGTAATATCATTTCGCATGCGAGCTTTTTACTCACCCGTATCCTGGATATATTCTTCTAACCTTTTACAATTATCAGCAATCTTATTACTAAGTCCTACTAGTTTTTCCTGCATTTCTGAGACAATTTAAAAAGAATATAAATAATTTTGAAGTGGGTTGTAACTGACGTAGGTGACGAAGTCTACACATGGTCATATGTCGAAAGAAAATCATTTATAAGAAACTTACGTCGTTACACTACACTAATCCCAATAACGACGCGCGCCAACGAAGGAACAGAAAATGACTCGCACCACAGGCAGCCGCATGCGCCAGCTGGCTCAGAGAAAAATAACATAGACGCTAACCTTCAGAAAAATTTGAGCATTCCTTATCGATGTACCACCTACCACATGATAATTCCGTTGAAGCTGGAGCTCTGCGTAGTAGGAAGAGTAAAGGCTTGCACCACATTTCACATGTAAAACCGTTTACTGAGAGATAATCTGCTTTTAAGTTAGTCTTTGCTATAAAATTTTTCACTTCACGTTACTAGTACACTTCGTCAGACTTATAAACTGTTAACATGCAACTATGATTTAAAGTTAACTATCTACTCTGTAACCTATGGAACGTCCCCTTTGAACAATTATACAAGACTGTGCTTAAACTGACACACAATATTTTTAGCGCAATGCAGTCTGACTTTCAATAATCCCTACAAAAGAATGGCCCTGTCTAAATTAATCTATACGTTTCACAAATCACTTACCTCACAAAAATCTTCGTTACTCGAACTACTGCAATACAGCGAGCGCCACTACTGCCAGCTAAATAAAAGATTCAAACTACTGAAGGCACTGACTACTGATAGGCATAGTTAGCAAATGAAAGATTTTAATAGAGAACAATGTATTTACCTTAATAGTGTTGAAAAATCATAATATACATAGCAGTTCATGACATCCAGTCTTACAAATTTCAAAACTCCGCCATTTCTCTCCCCACATCCACCACTGCTGGCGGCTCACCTCCAACTGCACAGCGCTACGCGCTGTTAACATCCGACTGCCCAACACTACAATGGCAGACAACAATGCAAACTAGCCACAGAATTGCACACAGCACAGCCAGTGATTTACATACAGAGCGCTACAAGGCGTTACCAATATAAAAATCTAGACAGCCTACTTACATCGATTATAACCGCTTGCTTATTATGGGCTCTGAGTATATTGCGCCTGGCCCAGCTCCAGTTTTCCTTGATAACATGCGGATTAATATCGCCTGGAATAAGATTTTGAATTCCCCACAAGTTCGAAAGAGGGGAATTAACTGGATAGGGAAAGATCAAGGATGCAGGCATAGCTCGCAAGGCTACGTGACTGGCTGTATTAAAGGCAAAACTAAGCCAAGAAGACTGGAGGCCCATTTACTGGTGGTTTTCTGATGATAAATAATCAAAGCGGACTTAAGATTCCGATTAACTCTCTCCGCAAAGGACCCCTGGGGATAATGCGGGGTGGTAGTGACATGGTTGACACCGTTCTGAAAACAGAAGGCCTTGAAAGTTGCCGAAAGAAAGGCAGGAGCGTTATCGCCAACTAGCTGCTTGGGTGGTCCAAAAACACTGAAGACACTAGTTAAATGATTGATAGTGGTGGCAGCGGTAACGTTACCGGTGGGAAGGAGCCAAGTAAATCTGGAGAACGCATCAATCGCAACTAGTACATATCGATTACCCCTTCTAGTACGAGGTAAAGGCCCCAAATAATCAATATACTGCTTGTGCATAAGACACACACTCCGAGACTGCGTAGAGACCCCCAGTGGGCCCGGTCCACAACACCGCACGGAGATTTCCTTTGCTGATCCACACCAACCCACCGACTGCTGCGCACCAGTTAGCCGGAAACTATAAGCAGCAGACCAAAGATAGTACAAGGTGCGAATATCGATACACACCGCTGCTGCCACACGTAGAAAGAGGAAGAACCACGGTATAACCGCAATAACTGCGGGAAACCAAACACAGAATAACAGTCAAGGTTTAAACCAACATATAAGCCGGGGCTATACGGCTCAAGAACAGTTAAATGCCGGCCGAGGGGCCGTGCGGTTAAAGGCGCTGCAGTCTGGAACCGCAAGGCCGCTACGGTCGCAGGTTCGAATCCTGCCTCGGGCATGGATGTTTGTGATGTCCTTAGGTTAGTTAGGTTTAACTAGTTCTAAGTTCTAGGGGACTAATGACCTCAGAAGTTGAGTCCCATAGTGCTCAGAGCCATTTGAACCATTTGAACAGTTAAATAACTTAGCCGTTTCGGAAACTCTTCCACCCTTGGCCCAAAAGCCTATGGCCGGCCGCGGTGGTCATGCGGTTCTAGGCGCTCAGTCCGGAACCGCGCGACTGCTACGGTCGCAGGTTCGAATCCTGCCTCGGGCATGGATGTGTGTCATGTCCTTAGGTTAGTTAGGTTTAAGTAGTTCTAAGTTCTAGGGGACTGATGACCACAGATGTTAAGTCCCATATTGCTCAGAGCCATTTGAACCATTTGAGCCAAAAGCCTATGAAGGTGGCCTTTTGGAAGTCAGATAAATAGCTACGTTTCCGCAGGTCGACAACGCCTGCACTGTTGTTTGTGTCCACGCACTTCATACAGCTGCCTTCAGCTGATGGTGCTGCCAGTTGCCTTTTGTGAGCGGTTATTGCACGTCGACGTAGAACATAGGCGGTGGTGACATTAATGTGAGTGAACCGTGCATAATGAGGTATAAAACAGGTGGAAAATAGCAGCAGCTGCTCTCAATGCAGCCTTGTGACTTTTAACAACATAGATATTCACTTCTCTGACTTTCAGAGGATCTTATCGTAGACTGTCGAATGTGCACCACGCCTCTTTCGATACTACACTTATAGCAGTGGTGTTATCTGTACTGTGACTGAGTGCTAGAATACACACTGGATATGATTACAGATTCGGTTTGAATTATGGAACAATCACACAATTTGCTCTGTCCACAATGGTGACATAAGTTCTCTAAACGCTGCTTGTGTTGCAAAGCCTCACCTCCCGGCATTGCACTGCAGGTATCTTCGCTTTGGTCCTTACTGTATCGGCCACCGGTGGGGCCACTGGCCCTTTATGTCATTAGACGTACATACACTCCTGGAAATGGAAAAAAGAACACATTGACACCTGTGTGTCAGACCCACCATACTTGCTCCGGACACTGCGAGAGGGCTGTACAAGCAATGATCACACGCACGGCACAGCGGACACACCAGGAACCGCGGTGTTGGCCGTCGAATGGCGCTAGCTGCGCAGCATTTGTGCACCGCCGCCGTCAGTGTCAGCCAGTTTGCCGTGGGATACGGAGCTCCATCGCAGTCTTTAACACTGGTAGCATGCCGCGACAGCGTGGACGTGAACCGTATGTGCAGTTGACGGACTTTGAGCGAGGGCAAATAGTGGGCATGCGGGAGGCCGGGTGGACGTACCGCCGAATTGCTCAACACGTGGGGTGTGAGGTCTCCACAGTACATCGATGTTGTCGCCAGTGGTCGGCGGAAGGTGCACGTGCCCGTCGACCTGGGACCGGACCGCAGCGACGCACGGATGCACGCCAAGACCGTAGGATCCTACGCAGTGCTGTAGGGGACCGCACCGCCACTTCCCAGCAAATTAGGGACACTGTTGCTCCTGGGGTATCGGCGAGGACCATTCGCAACCGTCTCCGTTAAACCGGGCTACGGTCCCGCACACCGTTAGGCCGTCTTCCGCTCACGCCCCAACATCGTGCAGCCTGCCTCCAGTGGTGTCGCGACAGGCGTGAATGGAGGGACGAATGGAGACGTGTCGTCTTCAGCGATGAGAGTCGCTTCTGCCTTGGTGCCAATGATGGTCGTATGCGTGTTTGGCGCCGTGCAGGTGAGCGCCACAATCAGGACTGCATACGACCGAGGCACACAGGGCCAACACCCGGCATCATGGTGTGTGGAGCGATCTCCTACACTGGCCGTACACCACTGGTGATCGTCGAGGGGACACTGAATAGTGCACGGTACATCCAAACCGTCATCGAACCCATCGTTCTACCATTCCTAGACCGGCAAGGGAACTTGCTGTTCCAACAGGACAATGCACGTCCGCATGTATCCCGTGCCACCCAACGTGCTCTAGGAGGTGTAAGTCAACTACCCTGGCCAGCAAGATCTCCGGATCTGTCCCCCATTGAGCATGTTTGGGACTGGATGAAGCGTCGTCTCACACGGTCTGCACGACCAGCACGAACGCTGGTCCAACTGAGGCGCCAGGTGGAAATGGCATGGCAAGCCGTTCCACAGGACTACATCCAGCATCTCTACGATCGTCTCCATGGGAGAATAGCAGCCTGCATTGCTGCGAAAGGTGGATATACACTGTACTAGTGCCGACATTGTGCATGCTCTGTTGCCTGTGTCTATGTGCCTGTGGTTCTGTCAGTGTGATCATGTGATGTATCTGACCCCAGGAATGTGTCAATAAAGTTTCCCCTTCCTGGGACAATGAATTCACGGTGTTCTTATTTCCATTTCCAGGAGTGTATAAACCATGCCACCACTGCTCTGGGGCGAAAGCGAAAACGCCAGGAAGCGAAAGCACTTTGCATCAAAACCGTTTGAATTCAGTAATGTGCGCTGTAGAAGAACAGACTGCTAGACAGAACTACATGATAACCGATAAACGCGATTCTCACAAACACAAAGGCGTGGATACAATTCAAAAATGGTTCAAATGGCTCTGAGCACTATGCGACTTAACTTCTGAGGTCATCAGTCGCCTAGAACTTAGAACTAATTAAACCTAACTAACCTAAGGACATCACACACATCCATGCCCGAGGCAGGATTCGAACCTGCGACCGTTGCGGTCGCTCGGTTCCAGACTGTAGCGCCCAGAACCGCAAGGCCACTCCGGCCGGCGATACAATTCAGAAGAGCACTGTCACGAAAGTTTGGGGTTGTGACAGGTGTCAAACAGGTAGGCACTCTGTCACCAGTTTTGTTTAACATAGTTCTAAACGAAATAATAAGACAGTGGAGAGCAATAAACAACCAAGTGGGAGCATCGAATGTCTCTTTATTCCAAGTCATGAGGGCTGCCCTCTATTTTAGGTGACGATGCATCGGCTGTGGTCCTTGTTTTTAGATTCTGTGTGATGCCTGGTCTTCTCAGTGGTATCTCCGGTACATGGTTTTAACGTGTTTCCAGGGTGATTAAAGGTTTCATGAAATTACTGCAACCAGTCGCCCTTTGTTTTGCTCTTCAATTTTTATTATCCCATTACCGGTTTCGAACCGTCTAGCGATTCATCATGAGATGGTTCATATTTATTGATTGTCTGCAGCAGTGTAGGAGTCGTGTAGCTGTGGCAAAGATGTATAAACGAAACATTTAAGTACTGACAGTGGCGAGAATTATTCACATTATGAGATAGATTTTGATGCGTTACTTACAGTTATTAGAATCCGTTGGTTGATTGTTGGCGCACAGAGTATTCTGGAAAACAAAATGAATGTTTTCCAGTAACGTTAATTTTACTCCACTTCACACACTTAGCCACAGGTAACACGTTCCACATGCTCTACAAAACGTAAATACACCAAGGAGTATAGTTAAACTTATGTCAAAGAGTTTATATTAAGGCAGAGAGTCTCTTTGTTCTGCTCTTCTAATACATACTGGCGATAGTATATTTCTCTACTGCAGGGTAATCGCTTCATTTTCCAATTACACTGTTTCAGGCGTTGTTTGGTTACAGTCTGCGCGTTTCAATGGCTAACTACCTTGAGGCATACATTTTTTAATACCCTGTGTGGAAGTGTGAGCGTAAGGGAGGGAGAATCTCCCAAGGTGGCTGACGTTTATATTTTATACTTTACCATCAGTCGCATACTTTTCACAAAACAAAACCACACTCGTCTCCCATCAGCTGAGTATGGACGCTGACCACCTCGCTGTTGAACGCCCTATACAGACCACCACTACCACTATCACCACCACCACAATCACCAACAGGCCACCTTGGATGGCAAAACTGACAATAGCGCCCAAGCGAACTTCCTAGCCTTTGTGAGCGACATAACGATATTAAATGAGACGGAGGGAGACGTAAAGAAACAATTTGACAGCCTAACCAATTTTGCCAGAAGGGTAGAAGCTAAGACTGCTTAAAAATTAAAGTCATTGAATGCCACTGGATATTGAAAAGCACAGGAAGGCATCGTGAAAGAACCAAAGAAACTGGTACACCTACCTAACATCGTGCAGGGCCCCCGCGAGATCGCAGAACTGCCGCAACACGAAGTGGCATGGACTCGACTAATGTCTGAAGTAGTTTTGGAGCGAACTGACACCACGAATCCGGAATATCATAAATCTGCAAGAGTACGAGAGGCTGGAGATCTCTTCTGAACAGAACGTTGCATGGTACCCCAGATATGCTCAATAACGTTAATGTCTGGGGAGTTTGGCGGCCAGCGGAAGTGCTTAAACTCAGAAGAGTGTTCCTGGAGCCACTCTGTAGCAATTTTGGACGTGTAGGGTGTCGCATTGTCCTGCGGTAATTGCCCAAGTCCGTCTTAGTGAACAATGGACATGAACGGAAACAGGTGATCAGACAGGATGCTTACGTACATGTCACCTGTCAGAGTCGTATTTAGACGTATCAGGAGTCCCGTATCACTCCAGCCGCACACGCACACACCATTACAGAGCCTCGACTAGCTTGAACCGTCACCTGCTGAGATGCAGGGACCATGGATTGATGAGGTTGTCTCCATACCCGTCCTCGTCCATCCGCTCGATACAATTTGAAACGAGATTCGTCCGACCAGGCAACATGTTTCTACTCATCAACAGTCCAATGTCGGTGTTGACGGGCCCAGGCGAGGCGTAAAGCTCTGTGACGTGGAGTCATCAAGGGTACACAATTAGGCCTTCGCTCCGAAAGTCCATATCGACGATGTTTCGTCGAATGGTTCACGCGCTGACACTTGTTGATAGCCCAGCATTGAAATCTGCAGCAATGTTCTTGCAAATCTTTTTGCAACCGCAGCTATGTCGGAGATTTGATGTTTTACCGGAGTTCTGATATTCACGGCACAAACGTGATGCGGCCGTACGGGAAAATGTCCATTTCATCGCTACCTCGGAGGTGCTACGTCCCATTCCTCGTGCCCTTACTATAACAGCACGTTCAAACTCACTTAAATCTTGATAACTGCCATTGTAGCAGCAGTAACCGATCTAATAACCGCGCCAGACACTTGTTTTATATAAGCGTTGCCGACCGCAGCGCCGTATTACGCTTGTTTACAAATCTCTGTCTTTGAACACGCATACCTATACCAATTTCTTTGGCGCTTCAGTGTATGACAGGAAGAAAAAGGATCAGTGAGGGGATGAGGTCAGTTGTGCAAGAAAAAGAATGTATCTACGTACGCTAAGACCATACACTGTAAGATAAAGGCAAACATTGCGATACGACATGTTGTTGACACGGTAATACTAGTTAGGCTTGGCGCAGAACAACTAGAGAAACAATAAAGGAAAATATTAGGTAGGACCTAAAAGGGATGGTGAAAGATGGATGCGAAAACCCAAGGAAGAAGTGTATTAAGGTATGAGGACAACATAAGGAGAAATCAGACTGTAAAGAACGGGACAAGTGATCAGGATTAATACTGAAGAATGGCCGAAAGACTATGGTAAACAAAGAGACCATGCAAGCTGTTGAGCTCAGGAGGATTTGTTTGAGATGGGGTCAAGGTGGAAGGGAAGGAGACTGATGAAGTAAGTATACACCGACCAGTACCCCAGAGATAATAGACGGAGAAGGATAAAGGGAAAGGACAGAGAGTCACCAATGGAGCAGACAAGGGAAGAAGATACTGAAGATCTCTGAAGACGTGTGCGAGAGGCGAAGGGTATTGAAGGATGAAGAGGTTCTGGAAGGACAACAGGAACGTGCAACCCGTAAAGGAGCCATTTGTTCTCTTAAGTGTTGTGCGAACACTTTGCACACCAGTCTGTGCTGCAGTTATCGCTATAATAAAACGAAACTATTACTATTCGTAGTTTTTTCAGTAAGTTCAATAAACGCAACAGATACACGTAACACACACTTTAGCCGTCGATAATATTTTCTCTTTCACTATTTACAACAGGCTCCAACACTGGAGTAACTTTTCAATTTCGTGACTTGAGAAATAACATAGTTTTGACACGAAGAACTCGTTGAGCCATGTTTGGAGCGCATTTTCATACAGAAAAGGCGAAAATCTAATGGTGCAAGGTCAGGTAAAAAAAGTGAGTGCGAAATTATTTCCCAATCGAACTCCTGTATAGTGCTTTTCGTAAGTCTAGCAGACTGCGGGCGACCGTTATCGTGGAATAGCATCATCTCACGCAGTGTCTGTAGTCATTGTTCTCGAATCGAGTCTACAAGGCGTCTCAGTTGTTGACAATATCAGCAGTGATGGTTACATGTCGGGCACGCAATTCGTAGCACACCGCACTGTCCCTGTTCCACGTGATACATAACGTTATCTTTTGTGAATGCGCGCAGGTCTTCGAATGGAAAGTTGCTGCTTTGTCCGGGCTCAATCATTTCTTTCTTTTCCTTATGTTAGCATATATACACTATTTCTCGTCTCCAGTAACAATACAGATAGTAATGATCGGCATTGTTCACGAGCAAGCAGAGATGAACATATGGCCAGTGGCTGATTTTTGTGATTTTGGCTTGGAACATGCTGTATCCATACACTCGATTTTTGGACCTTCCCTGTTGCATCCAAATGTCGCACAATGGTGAAATGATCAGAGTTCATCACATTTATCAGTTCTCGAGTACACTAACGTGGATCATTGTGGATTAATGCGTTTAAGCGATCTTCATCAAAAATGTATGAATGTTTCAACAAGGGAATGAGTGCGGTTCAAATGTAACCACATCCAAACCAGAGTCAGTAATGTAGAGTTTGTGTGCTGCCGACTTTATGGAACAAGATGGCGAAGGCTAGGGAACGGTGATCTGTGGCAGAGGATGGTACAAGAATGGCTGCAGACTGTTTAACTGGACCCACCCTTCCCATCATCGATCCTGACGGGAGAGGTCTGGGCGACGTGCCTTTCTTCTCATTCTTATACAGCAGCGAAGTCGTATGTATGCAGACGTGCTCTAGTGGGTACTGTAGCTAGTATCCGAAGGAATCATAATGAATTAATATACAGGGTGTCCCATTTATCTTGACCACCCTAAATAACTGTTGGTCCAGACCAGATGCAAATTACGAAATGTTTCAGGCAAACGTTTTTTAATCGTCAGGGGGACATCAATCAGCATGATTGCCTTCGTTTTAGCTCTGTTTTCTACAAAGATATTAACAGCGGTATGACCTTTTTAAATGTAACCCAAGGTTTTTATTCGGTAATTCATTTGCACTCAAATATATCACAATATACCATTCACTGAAACACAACGTTATTAGTTACATAACACAACATTGACTTTGAGCCCAGGATCAAAAACTCGTCCACTTGCTGGAGTTGTCAGAAAACAAAAGAAAACCAAGTAAAAACATAACACAAAATCGGCTTTGACTGTCCTGTACCGTTGCCCAGGAGTCGAACATTCAAAGATGCTCAAAGTGGTGACCCTGGACACCGATAGCCCGGTGCACTCGTTGTATGAAAGAATTATTTACTGCTTTCAGTGTTGCCTGCTGAAGAGAATTACAAGCAAGCACGATACGTTCCTGCATGTCCTCTGGAGTTGTTGCAATATCGCGATAGAAAACGTCTTTAATGCATCCCCAAAGAAAAAAGTCCAGAGGATTTAAATCAGGAGACCTAGCGGGCCAAGCAACTGCTCCACCTTGACCAATCCATCTGGCAGGATATCTTCGGTTCAGAACACGACGTGCACGCAAGACATTATGTGCTGACATCCACCGTGTTGACACCACATAAGCATTCTGGTTCTTAGCGGCACTTCATCCAGATGAGGACGAAGAATTCGTCTGAGGAAGTTGGCATATGCTGTGTCGTTTAGACTACCATTGATGAAATAAGGGTCAATAATTGTAGTACCAAGCATTCCACACCAGATGTTAACTCTCCATTGGCGCTGATGTTCCGTCTGTCTAAGCGATCGCGGGTTGTCGCTGGACCAATAATGCATGTTCCTTGTATTTACCTGTCCTTTGTTTGAGAAGGCACATTCATCGGTAAATAGAACATTGGAGAAGAAGTTCGGGTTGGCGAGGATTTGCTGCTGTGCCCACTGACACAACTGTACGCGATTCTGGAAATCATTCCCATGCAATTCTTGATGTAGGTGTTCGTGGTAAGGATGGAACCGGTGACGTGTGAGAATACGATGTACACTGGTTTTAGGAACGCCAATCTCGTCGTGCGCTCACATGTGGATTCATAGCTACGGAAGCGAGAACAGTAACTTCGGCAGCTTCGTCTGTGCGAGTACCACGACGATTGCGTTGTCGTGGGTTGAAACTTCCCGTTTCCTGAAGTGTCGCAACAAGACGAGAAAACATCCGTCGGGAAGGTGAGTTCTTGTCAGGATATCGCTCTCTGTACAGTTCCGCTGGCTGCGTAGCATTTCGTCTACCTTCAACAACAACAACAACAACAACAACAATAAAAGAAACGTTACGTCGATGCACCGAGCGAGGTGGCGCAGTGGTTAGCACACTGGACTCGCATTCGGGAGGACGACGGTTCAATCCCGTCTAAGCCATCCTGATTTAGGTTTCCCGTGATTTCCCTAAATCGTTTCAGGCAAATGCCGGGATGGTTCCTTTGAAAGGGCACGGCCGATTTCCTTCCCCATCCTTCCCTAACCCGAGCTTGCGCTCCGTCTCTAATGACCTCGTTGTCGACGGGACGTTAAACACCACTAACCTAACCGTTGCGTCGATGCAGTTTGTAGGAAGGACAGCCCTTACTGTATGTCTGCTCTACACAACAGTATTTAAAAGGACTAAACTACTGTACTAAATGTACCCGTACATAAGAAAACAGCATTGCAATAACTGTTGTGCTAACTTACATTCCCCCATAGATGAGTAGCATTTCTATCTTCTCTTCGTTGGTGTACGTTCTGCTCACACTACTGTTCAACTGACGATAGTTGATGGAATGACGGGTGTGCATTCTACGTATGTTTACATTTGCCCTCTGTCACCGTCAGCGCGTGGATGTGTTCCATTACCCCGTGTAACTGCACTAAGCGCTGGGTGCATCAACGTCAATGTTGTTTTATGTATTTAATAGTGTTGTATTTCAGTGAATGGTGCACTGTGATACATTTTTGAATACGTCTTTAGGAGTGCAAATGAATTACCGAACAAAAAATAGAGGTTGCCATTTAAAAAAGTCGTACCGCTGTTCGTATCTTTGTAAAATGGAAAGCCACAACGAAGGCAGTCATGCTGATCGATAGTAATATCAGAAAATTGAGTCCGCCTTGAACTTCGTATGTCAGCACCTTTTAGTATTTTGTTTACTAACAGCCGCTCACATGGTTGCAGATGGCATGATGTTCGCTGAGTAAAAAACGGCAACAGAAAAAAAGCGCACAGAAAATATGTAGCAGACAGCGGCAATAATTGCTTAAAACATGCTGTAACATACAATAAATAAGGTAGTATAAAAGTGTCCATAGAAAACTATGTTTCAAAAAAAAAACATAATGTGCTACTGTGTTTGTATAACAATGCTGTTTTCTGCGTGTTTTAGATTAAAAAAACCCCACTGATGATGATGATATTTGTCGCCGAAACTAGTTAGGGAGAATAAAGAAATAAACAAATAACAAGATGTTTTGCATCAAGGCGGACTCAATTTTCTAATATTACTGTTTTCTATGCAAACACGGACGAAATGGAAGAAATCCAAGATAAAATCATTGATGCTGATTGATGTCCCCCTGACGGCTAAAGAACATTTGCTTGAAACATTTCGTAATTTGCATCCGGACAAACAATTATTTAGCGTGGTCAAGATAAATGGGACACCCTGTATATTGTAAGAGTGCTTAATCTATCAAATCTACATTTTGCTATAGAGGTGATTCGCAGTAACTTATTGTAATTCATTTTTCTGAATTTCGTCTATTGAGCGTGACGTGTTAAGGCTACTTCTTACTTACGAGTCCGTGTAAACTTGCTAACATCAAATCCCCGTCCCGAAGAGCAGCAACAGATTAAGACGTTTCCCACACGCGCGAAAGGGAACGCACTTCTGAACACATCTGAACTTTCCACATCTACAGAAACTACCTTACTGCTCGCTGACTATTAACTCTCAAAACACGCCTCCACACCACCTCCGCCACAGAGGGCTCGACTACCCTCCAGCATCCTACGACTGCCGTCGACCGGCTCCTCGATTCTGGGAGCTGCCCACGGCTCCACGACATCATTTTCACACGCCTACATTTCAGGCAATCAGCCTCGAGAGCCATTTCCTGCTAACGCGCAGAGTTCGCCTGTAAAGTGCCTTACGCTTGCCGACGCTTTTCAGAAGTCTGTTTTCCAAAGGAAACGCCAGTCATTCTGTGGGAGAAACAGTCGCCTTTGAAGGCCACAGACTCGGGCCAGGCCAGTACCATTTAGCCGGATTAGTGGAACCCAGCCCATTGTCTCGAGACTGGGGAACAGCCGCAGTCCCACGGACATTGGCAAACAGGCGTTGACCCTCACACCAGCGGTCAGCTGTTGGCGACAGTCGCGGCTTGTAAATGATACGTCACACCGTGTGTTCTACTGTTAGAGGCTACCATTCAATACTGCTGTGCATCTAATCTACAGCATACTCCGCAAACCACCTAATGGCACGTGGTGGAGGGTACTTTCGGTACCACTACCTGATCCCTCCAACCCTGTTCCACTCGCGAATAGTGCGTGGGAAGAATGATTGTCGGTAACCCTCGGTATTGCCTCTAATCTCTCGAATTTTCTCCTCGTGGTCAATACGCGAGATGTATGTGGGGGTGAGCAGTGTGTCGGCTGGCTCAAATGGCTCTGGGCACTATGGGACTTAACTTCTGACGTCATCAGTC
The DNA here is from genome assembly GCF_021461395.2 of Schistocerca americana. Taxonomy (NCBI): domain Eukaryota; kingdom Metazoa; phylum Arthropoda; class Insecta; order Orthoptera; family Acrididae; genus Schistocerca; species Schistocerca americana. Next base: position 554,822,340 of record NC_060124.1, on the reverse strand, counting down.
CCCTAGAACTTAGAACGACTTAAACCTAACTAACCTAAGGACGTCACACACCTCCATCCCCGAGACAGGATTCGAACCTGCGACCGTAGCGGTCGCGTGGTTCCAGACTGTAGCGCCTAGAACCGCTCGGTCACTCCGGCCGGCCCGTGTGTCGGCTTTCAACATATATCGCGCTGTTAAAATTGTTCTGAGTCCTTCCATTCCATCGTTAACTGATTCTTTCATATTTATCGATATGCTGCGTACGATTCTGTTGAGATTCCCCTCTGGCGGCGTGTCTGGTCTTATCGATCTTCGAGTCTTTGCTTCCTGTTAGCCTTGTGTAAGGGAAGAAGATCTTTGGAGGGATGGCCGGTTGGTTGCCTAGCGGTGAAGAGTCGGTCGGTCGGTTTTTAAAATCTGGATTTAGAGACTGTCGTACGATGAAACCGCGGTGTGGCGTGGCGTTGGAGAGTTGGCTGTTGTTCCGAGAAGCCGTGTGGTCTATCCGGAGGGTGTGAGACGTGTTGGGACAAGGGCTGTAAGCTATTGCTGTGAACACCCGGGGGCGACGGCTGTGGTTCTGAGTCACTACTTGGTGGGAGCGGCAACGGATGTCTAAATTTTCCGTCTGGAGGCGGGAATGATGGACTAGTAACTCGCTTAACCTGAGGAGTGGTATTTCGCCGCCGTGGGTGCAGAGAAGACGAGGGGTCCGGTGACAGAGCGCGTGTCTGCGTGAGTGTGCCCAGTTGAGTACGCTGGCGACGTGTACACGGTAGGGTGTGAAGAACCTTTGCATCGGAGTTCACCTGCTGTTTCTCTGATAAACTGCAAGTTAAGTTGGTTAAAGGTTTAGATGTTACTTGAAGAATTTTGGTTTGTGCAACCAGCGTCTTTTCTGCCTTGTGGCCTCCTGAGTCCGGGTTTCCTGTTCCTGTCCACGGTGTATTCATAGACAGCGATCTTTTGACTTCTTATTGGTACTGCCTGGGACGAAGTGTATTTTTGGGCAGGGATTATTGTTTTAGATTACATTTTTTCTGCCTTGTGGCCCCCTGCGTTCGGATTTCCTGTCCCTGTCGCCGGTGTAATTATAGACAGTGATCTTTTGGCTTCTTATTAGTACTGCCTGGGAGGAAGTGTATTTTTGGGCATGGATTAAGATTCCTGATTTGATTCCTCCTCCTCCCCTGGCCTCGCGTGAGGTCGATGTGATTGCTGAATGTGAGGCGTTGTGGGTCTGTTAGTCCGCTTCTAGCCTGAGCATCCTTCGGGAGACAATTGTGGCCGGCCTTACACCCGGTCGGTTAATTACTTCTATCCCAGGACATTTTGGTGGCAGGACATGGTATTAAAATTGTTAGTTATTGTAAAATGTTAAATGGTTGTATTTTACTCTGATTGTTTTTGACCACTGTTTAAAAAGGTTAAGTTTGCCTTTCATTGGTGGATTTTTTAAAATTACGTGCCTTCAAAATTGTTAGTAATTGTAAAAGGTGAATGACTGTATCTTTACTTTGATTGTTTTTATCTACTTGGCATCCTTTGAAAATGCTAGTTCTGCCTCCCTGTTAGCGAGCCCTTGTAATTTAATATCATGTTGCGCCAAAGTTTAAAAGAAGTGGCTCCCTACATGTTCGGTAGCGAAATTGTATGCAAATTTGTGTTTTTCTTTCATTCCTTGGAAAGTTTTAATTTTCTTATTAAATGCTTTATCAAAGTCTGTTTTAAGTAAAATGGCTTGTCTATTAACGGTAAAGTTTGAAATTTCATTACTTGGAAAATTTTGATTTGTTATCAAATGTTTTATCAAAGCCGATTTAAGTAAAATGGCTTGGCCGTTAACTGTAAAGTAAATTGTTTTGAAAAGGCGCTCATGCCTGCTAGTTTCTTTGGATCTCTTCCTGGTCAAGTGGTAAAGAAACGACTTGAAGTAATCAATAAAGAAATTGTAAATTGCAACTCGACAGTAACCAACTAATTTTGGCCCCGTTTCCCAACTGCAGTTTTCCTTGATTAATCGTAACACCCGTCTCAGGGGGGAAGTAATATGTTGTCCGACTCCTCCTGAAAAATGCTATCCCGAAATTTCAATAGTAAATCTCTCTGTGATGCTCAACGCCTCTCTTGTAACGTCTGCCAGTGGAGTTTGTTTACCATCTCCCTAAAGTTCTCTCGCCAGCTAAACGATACCGTGACGAAACGCGCCGCTCTTCGTTGGATCTTCTCTCTCTCCTCTATCAGTCCTACCTGACAGGGGTCCTAGATAGATAAACAAAAGAATCGCACGAACAAGCGCCTTATAAGCCACTTCTTTCGTGGATGAGTTACATTCCCTTAAGATTCTTCCGATTAATCTGAGTCTGGTGTCTGCTTTTCCCACTGTGTCTTTTATGTGCTGATTTCATTTACGGTCGCTCTGGATAGTTACGCCTAGATATTTTACGGCAGTCGCTGTCTCCAGCTGTTTGTCGTATTGTACTCGCAGATTGCAACGTTTCTCGATTAACGGGTACCGATAAGTTGCAGGAATTTCCTTCCGTTCTCGAAATTCCTGATTTTAATCGAATTCTTCCATCCTTGAGCTATAATACTGATGCTGACTCCCTTCTCTCTCGGTGTTTGTAAATTCAAGGCTGCCCTCAAATTTGCCCGTAGAAATAGGCATTGCACAATCCCTGTGCAAGCAAATGCATGAATGTTGTTTGTAACGTACATCGACAGACGCCATTTTGAAACTGTCCTGCAGTCTGTTGCTATCTGCCGGAAGTGACGGAAACTTAGCGCGCTAACTCAGGAGACTGCAAACAATACATACGCTACGTTTTACATTCGTTGCATTGTTTTCGGCTGTGGAAAAAAAATGCGGTGCCTTACTACTTGGGCAACGTACTGCAAAGATAATCTGGGTTGATGAAGGAGCAATTGTATTGGTAAATTCTTTCTGCATTGTTGAACCTCTACCCGAGAATGAAGAATTGGAAAAGGTGAAATGTTTTTCACATCATTGTTTATCTGATGTATGGGAAATTGAAGAAAGCAAAGTAGTGCTTGTCAGTATTGATAACTTTAGCCCTGAGGAGATACAACTATCACTTGGGAATCTGTTGACTAATTTAAAAGTAATGGATAAAGACGAACTGGACAGGCATTTCATGTTCAATTACTCCACATCGGGACAATCTGCCAGCTTGGCGACACTGAGAAGTAAAGCAGCACATCTAGAGGGACAGGACAAGGAGGGCGTGGATAGACTTTTAGAGGAATATATTCGCTTGTTTGATCCTCCTGTCCTGACCCACTGCCTGCCACGCAACTAAAGTGCGCGTCATTTACGACGGCGGCCGAGTTTAGGTTCGTTCTGCGCATCTGACGTCACAAAACACAGTCAGCCAATGAACAAAGAACGACGTTGCCAGAGCTCGACTGCAGTACAGAGCACAGACGAGTGTCTTCAGTTTTAGAAACGTTCAGTCATAAATAAAGTAATTGAGCAAAAGCAATGTCTTGATAGAAAACTTTCCATAAAAGAAAGTATAGAAAAAGCATTCTTTATACCAATTGCTTCATATTCTATTAATTAATTAAACCAAACAAGCAATAAGCCTCCTAATTCAGGCGATAGCAAGGAAATTCATTCTCACTAATCGCTTTTTCGCAATAAAGAACAGCAGTAATTGTTTATATCCTTAGTTCGACGAAACGTAATTCATAGTCATACCGACAGTGTTTGTTGGTGTTTTGGGAGATATTTTGAATGATGAGCTGTGTTAGCGTATTGGTTAAGGTGTTTGGCTGCTAAGCAAAAGGTTCTGAGTTCAAACCTTATTTGGGGCTCATATTTTCTTTGTTTAGTAACAATATCGAAGTGTCTTAATTCATGAATTTTATTCGTTTGAATGTAATTTTTTGAAATTTCTAGTGGCAACTAAAATCGACCATACGGAAAGTATACGCTGTGGACTTTTACCTCTGCAAACTCTTCAAAATTTCGTGCAATGGTTTACTACCTTTAATGCTGCACAATAACTGCGTTGAACATCGAAACAAAATTGAGTCATTTATGGGGGGAAGGTATCAGTCAAGAAGATGTGTAAAAATCAAACTTTTGGGCCAAATAGTTTTTGTGAAATTGAATGATCAGTGGTGTCAAAGCAGTCGGAACACCGTGTGTCTGCACAGGCGAGCAGTGGAGTGATGACAAAACAGCAATCTCCCGCGTCTGGGCGGGCATGCGCGAGCCGCCAAGATAAGAGGATTGAACTATAGCTCAACATCATTTTGCGACTGCGAATGAACCACCTGTTTGTAAGAAACCATACTGTGTTCCTCAAACCTTAGAGCCTGTCATGGAAGACCTTACAAGTCAACTTGTGTAGGCATTTCATTCACGATGGGTCCACGGCGCGATTCTGACCGCCTCTGCATGCGCCTTTGTGTTCAACGGGGCAGTTTTTAGTCTGCCTGTTGCTGGGGTCAGCGGCCTTGCCTATTCGATGGTGCACCTCCTCAAAGGCTGCCTACCAGGGCTACCTGTCTAGGGGCTGTTGGCTTCTCCACGTAAAATTACAGTTGTTGTGGTTGGTGAACAATAAATGAATGCTTTAACAGTGATGCTTTCATGGCGATAGCTCATATAACTACCAGGCATCCACAAACCTCTGCAGACCAGGCGTTTGGTGAGCACGATATATTCAACACATCCACGTGGAGGAAGAAACATGTGATGATATCCATACTAAGGCTTCCCACAAACATACAGGGAATAGGCAAAATAATTTGAACATCTGTATTTAGTTGGGAATGATTTATTAACAGGGAATGAGACCCCCATTTGCCCGTAATACGGCTGTGATTCGTCTCGGAGTACTGGGATACGATTGTATAGTCTAAAGTGGAATCTTATGCCACTCTTCGATAAGAACCTCTTCTAACTCCTGTAGTGATGAGGGTGGCGAAAATCTGCTCCGGAGTCTGCGCTCCAGTACCGCCCACTAGGGTTCGATATTGTTCGAGTCCGGGGACTGTGCTCGCCGGGGTAGACGCTGCAGTTCAGTCGCATGCTCCTCATAGCACGATTGTACTGTTCTGTCTATGTGAATGAGTGCATTATCGTGCTGAAATATGGCATCATTGTAGGGGAACAACGTTTGAATCATGGGGTGCACCAGATCGCCTACAATGTTCAAATAATCGTTGGCTGTAATACGGCCTTTGAGAGTAATGACGGGACCAGTAGAATACCTTGATATGGCTGCTCACACCATCACACTCCCACCTCCATACTTAACCATTAGAATCAAGCAGTCAGGACTGTAGGCTTCTTTTGGCGTTCTCCAGACGCAAACCCAACCCGATGTTAGAAATAACGAAAACGTTGACTCGTCGGACCGTTTAACGCGTTTCCTCTAATCAGCCGTCCAGGATTTATGCTCCTAACACCATGGTTTACACTGTTTTGTGGTGCTTCTTGTCACTAATGGTGACGGTATAGCAACTCATCAACGAATATTCGCTTTATGGAGTTCTCGGCGGACAGTGTCGATAGATTCGGGGTCTCGGAGATGGCCATTGAACTCTGCAGCCGCCGTAGTTTTGTGTTGTTTTGACACAATTCCTGTTGGCTTACGACGATCTGTATCATTAGATTTTGATTTGCGCCCATTATCACGCTTACACGATGATGTCTTTCCACGTTTTGTGTAGGCTGTCACGATTGTTGAAACAGTTGCTCTTGAACCGTTCAATAAGTTGGCTGTCTTGGTTACTGATGCTCCAACTAATCGGGCCCCCACAATCTGCCCTCTTTGGAACTCTGTTAAGTCTTTCATTGCACATCGACCTCGGCCTCTTAACGCAAATACGAAGTGCGCACTACGCGTAACAACCTGCACTGATGCCTAGTCCGTACTGAAAATGCACAGTCCAGGGCGTCACGTGCGTTGTTGACCGCCAAACACAACCATCCAATTAGTTCCACTGTTCACATTACTTTGGCTATCCCCTGTGGCACAGGCTTGAAGTCCGTATGTGAAATGAAACAAATGCAACACTTGTGTGGATTTTCTCCCTCTGCCCAAATATGTTAGTGTAACCATAAATGTGAAAACGCAGATGGAGTGATCAAATCAGTGCCTGCTTTTGCCAGCCTTCATTAAACACTCTAAGAAAGAAAAACAGACACACCACGAAGGAGCTATCCAAATGCGACGGCAATCGTTAGATGTGATGTAGATGCACGTGCAATCGCATTTTCAGAAAAAACTGGATGATTTACTCAAGAGAGAGAGCTTCACAAATTGAGCAACTCAGTAATGCGTGGTTACGAATGCAGGCAGTTACTTGACTTGGCATTGATTTACAGAGCTCTTGGACGTCCCCCTGAGGGACATCGTGCCAAATTCTGTCCAATTGGCGCGTCAGACCGTGAAAATCCCCAGCTGGTTGCATGACCCAGCCCATAATACTACAAGCGCTCTCAACTGGAGAGATCCGGCGACCTTTCTGGCCAAGATGGCGTTTGGTAGACATGAAGATAAGCAATGGGAACCCCCGCCGTCTACGATGGACCATAAGGGGCAAGAATACCATCGACGTACCGCTGTACTCTAAGGATGCCGTGGATAACGACCAAAGAGGTTCTGCTGTGAAAAGAAAGAGCAACACACACCATCACTCCCAACTGTCGGGTCATATGGCGGGTGATGTATGTATCTCAACGCCGTCTGGAGCTCTCTCCCTCTTGAATAAATCGTCCAATTTTTCTGACTCTGTGTTCATTTTTTGTTTGTGGACATACATCACATCTACCGTTTTCCATCCTACTCTGATTACTCCTTTGTGGAGCGTCTTTTACTTTTTCTTTTCTTTTGTCATTGATAGTTATTTTGATACCCAAATAGAAAAACTTGCCTTCTACATTTAGTGTCTAGCCCTCTCAGATCGCCTAATTTAATTCCAGTATAGCATTCTTGAAAAAGATGGTAATAAAATGGTTAGGATGTGGGGATCCAGGAGCTGTAAACAACATGTCCCAGACTCAGCAGAAATGTTTTTACAACGTTATTGGAGTGCGAACAAATTTACATAAGGTACATGTTGGTAACCTGGGCACATTTGATAAAGTCATATATTTACTGAATTGTGAAGGCACTAAACTCAAAACCATTTGAAATGGGATAGTTTGCGAAAAGAGCTACCAAGTAAACTCAACGTTGAAGGATTTAACAGTGTGAGGTTGAGAGGTTCCATGTCCTCTTTTGCATGTCTCCTCTCATTTTCATCAATTTTATTAATGTTATACGTCATTGCACGGTAGCAACAGACCCAATTAGGTTATTGTAATGAGGGTATTTCTACTGAGACCTCAAAAAAAAAAAAATACTTTTCACTTGATTCCTATACATATTGGGTTACTTACCTGGGTGGCTAGAGCGAGTCAAGCATCGGAGGACGCGGCACACGGCACTTCCGGTTGGTGGCTGCACTTCCCTGAATTCTGAGGGGTTCGTACAATAGACTTAAGCGCCTGGCAGAACGACTAACGTCGGTCGAGTTTCGCCTATTGTATGCAGGGCGAAACGATCTGCGAGACGTCGGAGTGTCGCCGCAGTTTATGTATTTACCATTCTGGCGCGTCCGCAACGAAGATTCCTGGCACCGACTGACTGCATCGCCCTCATGATTCTGAGAATACTTGTGGACCGTGCCATGCTGTGTGCGACTGTCTGGCGCTGGATGACCAGTGGTCTAGGCAGGTTGTTTTCATAGCCGATCAAACGGCAGGTTCAGTGCCCTGAGCTGGTCAACTTAAACTGAGGCTAGTTGACGTCATAAAGCCCTGCTCGAAATTGAAGGTAACGGTCGCTATTGGCGCGAATGATGTTCCAAGACAGTGTCGGGGTATTTTGGAATCAGCACTGAATGCTGATTCGCGGTTTTCGAGGATAGTAGGGAGTTGAGCAGTGCTGGCTTCACTCCTGCATCGCATCACAGAGGGGATCCGGGATCTGATCTTTGTCGGAGTCGGATGGTCTTGCGACTTGGTCGCTCTTTTTCGGAAGAACTTAGGATTCTCGGACAGCCTTCGAGGCCAGGGGTTGACACAGAGTTGCTGCACGGCAGAAGTCGGCGCCTACATCATCAGAATGCTGCCTACCAACGACGTGCTGCAGATTTCAGTATTGGTACAGTATTTTGCGGCTCCGGCATTGCTTACCTAATCAATTTTATACTGAATCCCTCAGCAGTACGGGCGCTCGCTTCGCTACAAGTCCACCTTGCTTGTTTCTCCATGTGATCCCATTTGAGCTCTCACTACTATATAGTCAGAAGATTAATATTTGAGTCATTAGGACCTCCAGTCAATCTAGTGCTTCACTGAGAGTAGGAGCACCTACTTCTCGAGCCAACTCCTGTTCTCATAATAGCTCAGTATACCCTATCCTTTAACCTGCTGTTTGTGTCGTTAATTATGTGCATTTATGTTCTGATATATAATAAATCTCATTGTAATATTTAATCCGCGTATCATTTCGTAGATATATGTAGAATCCCATTTCCTGTTGCTTATTATGATAAACTTCTCTTTTTTCAGTAGATTAGGATCTTTTTAAATTATTGTGAGTGTGCACTCCTTATTTTACCAACTAGCAGGGTCCACCATCATTTCCTTCCGTTACCGTTGTGCGCGTAATTAATTAGGTAGTAGATAAGGAGGGCGTCGAGTGCATGTATCGTTCTCATGATAAATTCGTCTGAATTAAAGAGGTACAAACTCTTCTCCACCCCGGCACTTCTCATAATATGGCGACCCTTGCCTCGGTTCTTTCCTATGACTGCTGAGACGCTGTCAGCACTTGATCGATAACATTTCATGATTAAAGAAATACACCATAATTAATTTTCCTTGCCGTAATTAGATTTCGCAATAGAAGTATTTTGTGGCGTGCATGTAATAGCCATTGATTTGTTTCATTTTATTAGTAATTTCATGCTGTTTTATTTTGTGTGTGTTGTTTGATGTGTGTGGGTTCTGTACCACATCACATTTCATTGAAACTGACAGCGTTGCTTCAGTGTTGAAATTATTTTGGTGGGGTTGTTTTATCGACATTTGTACTTGTGGGTTAAATTCTTTTCTTAGTAGTAGGAGTCGATTAGTGCAATTTTCGTTTCAAGTGTTATATGGGGTTTTCGCTGTTATATTTTTGTTTTTGTTGATGTTCCGTGAATGAATGCTCACTCATAGCAGGGCGCGACTGTTGTCGAAAGCAACTCAAGCAAACAGACTGCACACGATAGAGCAGGATCAGGGTAGTAACAAGGTTGAGCCAGATCAATAATTGTTGAATTTTCCTACGGGACAGGACGTGTGGAACACAAACGTTAGACGCGAATCGGTGGCAGACCGAGAACAGGAGGATCTGAACGATGAAGTCGGTGAGGAAGAAGGGGAGCCGGCCGAAGTGGCCGTGCGGTTGAAGGCGCTGCAGTCTGGAACCGCAAGACCGCTACGGTCGCAGGTTCGAATCCTGCCTCGGGCATGGATGTTTGTGATGACTTTAGGTTAGTTAGGTTTAACTAGTTCTAAGTTCTAGGGGACTAATGACCTCAGCAGTTGAGTCCCATGGTGCTCAGAGCCATTTGAACCATTTGAAGAAGGGGAGGCAGAAGTGAATAGGCATGTGAAGGCTCTTGTTTATATAAATAAGAACACATATGCGAACATACTGAGGAAATTTCGGCCTCGACAGTGTAACAGTGCTCAAGTGTTTAGAGTAACATCACCACTTGGTGAAGACGGGCCCAGTCAGCCGAGGGTTTTACACTGCTGGCCATTAAAATTGCTACACCACGAAGATGACGTGCTACAAACGCGAAATTTAACCGACAGGAAGAAGATGCTGTGATATGCAAATGATTAGCTTTTCAGAGCATTCACACAAGGTTGACGCCGGTGGCGACACCTACAACGTGCTGACATGAGGAAAATTTCCAACCGATTTCTCATACACAAAGAGCAGCTGACCGCCGTTGCCTGGTGAGACGTTGTTGTGATGCCTCGTGTAAGGAGGAGAAATGCGCACCATCACGTTTCCGACTTTGATAAAGGTCGGATTGTAGCCTATCGCGATTGCGGTTTATCGTATCGCGACATTGCCGCTCGCGCCGGTCGAGATCCAATGACTGTTAGTAGAATATGGAACCGGTGGGTTCAGGAGGGTAATACGGAACGCCGTGCTGGATCCCAACGGCCTCGTATCACTAGCAGTCGAGATGACAGGCATCTTATCCGCATGGCTGTAACGGATCGTGCAGCCACGTCTCGATCCCTGAGTCAACAGATGGGGACATTTGCAAGACAACAACCATCTGCAGCAACATTTCGACGATGTTTGCAGGAGCATGGACTATCAGCTCGGAGACCATGGCTGCGGTTACCCTAGACGCTGCATCACAGACAGGAGTGCCTGCGATGGTGTACTTAACGACGAACCTGGGTGCACGAATGGCAAAACTTCATTTTTTCGGATGACTGCAGGTTCTATTTACAGCATCAGGATGGTTGCATCCGTGTTTGGCGACATCGCGGTGAACGCACATTGGAAGCGTGTATTCGTCATCGCCATACTGGCGTATCACCCGGAATGATGGTATGGGGTGCCATTGGTTACACGTCTCGGTCAACTCTTGTTCGCATTGACGGCACTTTGAACAGTGGACGTTACATTTCAGATGTGTTACGACCCGTGGCTCTACCCTTATTCAATCCCTGCGAAACCCTACATTTCAGCAGGATAATGCACGCCCGCATGTTGCAGGTCCTGTACGGGCCTTACTGGATACAGAAAATGTTCGACTGCTGCCCTGGCCAGCACATTCTTCAGATCTCTCACCAATTGAAAACGTCTGGTCAATGGTGGCCGAGCAACTGGCTCGTCACAATACGCCAGTCACTACTCTCGTTGAACTGTGGTATCGTGTTGAAGCTGCATGGGCAGTTGTACCTGTACACGCTATCCAAGCTCTGTTTGATTCAATACCCAGGTGGTTGTTCTGGGTTCTGATTTCCCAGGATCTATGCACCAAAATTGCGTGAAGATGTAATCACATGTCAGTTCTAGTACAATGTAACTGTCTAATGAATACCCGTTTATTATCTGCATTTCTTCTTGGTGTAGCAATTTTAATGGCCAGTAGTGTATTATTAGAAATTTGGGTGGGGGGGGGGGGGGGTGTAAAGGAAATAAAGCAGAGCCTAGAAAAGAGAATGGATGAAGTGGGGGATAAGGTTCTTGCGATTGTGAACGAAGTGAAGAATGAAATAGCGGAGGTCGGTAAGATGAGTGTCGAAGCCAAGAAAAGGGCCACCGAAGCCAAGAGGGACGCAGAGTTATGAAGGGTAGAGGCAGCTGGCGCCAAAAAATTCGCAAAAATCGCAAATAACCGTGCCAGAATTGCTGGGAGAACTGGACACGTCAATGCTGTAGGAATTGCTGCAATACAGGCCCAGGGGAAGGAAGCACTTGCGAGTACGACGCAGAGAATGGTAAGCATTGAAGAACACGTTGCGGTTACCACCCGTAGATGCGAAAGTGTAGAAGAACGTGTAGCTCGCCTGGAACGCCAAGTACAAACTGGTACATCGCGTCCAGAGGCGGCGACGACGACTGGCGGACATGGAAGAGTGGCGCCAGACGGCGGTTCACCGTGCATCGACTCGGCGCAAGTTAGTGGACTGCCAAGCGCACACATCAGCCCAGAGAGCGCACGGGTGCAAAATTACAGCCCGACTGTAACAACTAACCCTCAGTTCCAGTATCGTTATGGGGCAGAACTATGTGGTCACAGCACGCACCATTAGATGTCAGCTCGCGTCGAACGTACAGGTGCGTTTGATACTAGAAATGTGCAAGAGGAACCAGAGTTTGATTACAAACACTTTTTGTCGATCCTCAAATTCCAAAATTTCCGGGAAAATGGAGGCTCGCTTGACCCAATAATTTGGCTGTCACAATTTTCTAACGTGCTACCAATATCTTGGCCATTGACAGCAAAATTAGAATTTATCTGCGGGCACATCGAGGGCACGGCAGCTGAGAAAATGCGCTGTGTTGCGGGTACATGCGGAACGTACCAAGAATTCACCGAGGCGTTTCTTGGAACGTATTGGTCGCGCGAAATGCAAGACCGTATAAAACAGGAATTCATTTTGGGTTCAAAAAATTGTTCAAATGGCTCTGAGCACTATGGGGCTTAACTTCTGAGGTCATCAGTCCCCTGGAACTTAGAAGTACTTAAACCTAAGTAACCTAAGGACATCACACACATCCATGCCCGAGGCAGGATTCGAACCTGCGACCGTAGCGGTCGCGCGGTTCCAGACTGTAGCGCCTAGAACCGCTCGGCCACCCTGGCCGGCGATATCATTTTGGGTCTAGATCTGGAGGTATAAGGATACAAGAGACCCGCGAAGCTCTTTGAGGCTTTCATTAAAAAGAATCAGTTTCTTGATGTGCCACATAGTGATGCCGAAATAATTAAGTTCTGTTTCGCTAAACTGCCAAGAAACTACCAGCAAGCGCTTGTAGGACAGTACGGATCGAATATTGAAACATTCAAAAGCCTTTTGCGTGAGTTGGAGCTAATTTTTGAAAAAGAAGCGGCACGGCAATATAACCATCACAGTGGCAAATTTCGTGGAGCACCCCGCAATAACAACAACAATGACAGGACGAATGAGATTGAAGGAACCCTCTGGAAGCATGACTGTGGGAGACAAAATTCAGGACGGCAGAGTAACTGGCAGAGACAAAACGATACCCGCCAGTACGACACGAGCTGGAGGGTCAGAGGTTCACATGAACAGCGAGATGAGTCTATTGAAACACGTGGTCCTAACCCGATTTCCAATCACCGAAACAGAAATGGTAGGCGAGGTTGAAGCCACGACCGTGCGGATTCGGCTCGGTGAAAATCCACACAAATACTCGGACAGAGCCGTTAACATATGTTGAAATGTAAGGAGGGAGAAAACGTTGTTTTCGTATTGAAATAAAATAGTGTTGCCTGTATGTGAAACAAAAGGGAAACATTTCTAAAATAGAATGGGTTAGAAACATCTTACTGTTGTGTACAACCACTACGGTCGCAGGTTCGAATCCTGCCTCGGGCATGGATGTGTGTGATGTCCTTAGGTTAGTTAGGTTTAATTAGTTCTAACTTCTAGGCGACTGATGACCTCAGAAATTAAGTCGCAAAGTGCCCAGGGCCATTTGAACCAATTCTTTTTGTTGTGTACATATTAGACAGTAAGTGTGGTAATTAGTTATTATTTTATATTCTTTAACATGTACATGTGTAACTTGTAGGGGCTACGAAGCGACATATGATCTTGCGCGATATTGGTTAACTCAGAAAGCAAGTGTCGGTCTAACTCACTGAAAGTTTACCGTCGTACCTCCTTGCCTAGGGACGCCAGATGAAAGTTGATGTCGTCAAGCCCTGAATCAAAATTGCGCAACCGATAACTGGGGAGAGAAGCTTGAGAGCGCTACCTAGAGAGCGTGCCCTTTCTGTACGATACTAGGCAAGGGTTCAAATGGCTCTGAGCACTATGGGACTTAACATGTGTGGTCATCAGTCCCCTAGAACTTAGAACTACTTAAACCTAACTAACCTAAGGACGTCACACACATCCATGCCCGAGGCAGGATTCGAACCTGCGACCGTAGCGGTCACGCGGTTCCAGGCTGAAGCGCCTAGAACCGCACGGCCACACCGGCCGGCACTAGGCAAGGGGTTGGAGGGCTCACACGCTGATTTGTGGGTCCCTGCATTCTATAGCTTTTATTTTAAATAAATTCCTTTAACTTGACTTCTTTGTGATTTTTAAGGTATTGATGACAGTTGATTTCCTATTTATTTTAAACATTATCACTCGACTTTACAGCGATAGCAGCAATTGTTTCAGTTTACGGATATCACAATTTTACAACTTATAGCTCGGGTATATTATATACTAATCTGCACGCACATTTCTACGGGTAAGACGGGATTGCGTTGGCCAAATGTGTACCACCAAAGTCTCCCAATATTTCACATAGGACATTCACTATGTGAGGAGGATAACGGGCAAACTGGGAACCAGATACTTTAACACAGGGGGTCAAATTTCCGGAATTAAACGAGCACATTCATTACCTTACACAATCCGAAGCTGGAAATAAAAGAATTAGTACAAATATTCAGATACCTCTCTTCCATGCTTGAACATTGAGACAGACGCACTGAGGGCACGTCTGCTCACTTACCCGTCTTCTGTAACACCCCATAGAATATGGCGGGCACTCGGAGGTCTTCCTGGGCCCCGGTGGAGGGGGTGGTCGAACCACTTGGCCGTGACCAACCTCTCCACCCCAAATCTTGTGACACTGGAAACTCTTTGACTTTTACCTGCCTGTGCTGTCTCTCTGATCCCCCAGCCAGGAGTGAGGTTGGCACTGCTATACTACAGAACTACTTCACAACAAAGATTTGGCCACACTTTATGGAAAGGTGTGAGGAGGATTAGAGAATTTCATGTGCAGATTCACATCCACGTACAAGAAATGCATAATACACGACACATATAAATACGTATTATGAAGCCTGACACATTTCTTTCCATCCGTCCACATGGGTTCTGTTGCACCCGCGGCCGGCCGCGTCGTGCAATAAAATTGGCTGCGGAGCTGCCTCTGTTTCTATTTCCCGGTGCGAGCGAGCAGCGGAACCTGCTGCTTATAAAGCGGAAACTACTGTACCGTTTCATCACTTTTCCGGACTTTCCGTTACATGGGGGAGCCTCCACTCTTCCGAGTCATTGGCAACACAAACTCGATCTGCATGTGTGTTTTGTCTTTACACCATACCTATTACTGTGTCTTTGTTGAGGAACAGCTACTGGATGCATATCGACAGTGTTCTGGGCACGCCTTACAGCGTTGCACCATTTGTTTGTTTTCGCGGTATTTGTCACTGGTGTCTTGGGCACAAAATTGCAGTGTTGCACATATTTTCAGTGAGGCTTTTCTTTTCATTGGCGAGCTGGGCACACCACAGCGCCGATGCACCATACTCTTAGGTTTTGGAGGCGGGTATACAAAGGTGGCCGCTGTACCCGCCCATACCTCTGATGCTGGGCGCAACCTTTCTGGAGTGTGGCGAGTTCCTCGTACGATGCTACGTCACGTCTCTCAATGCGTGCGGTCGTCGGGATTTATCGTATGAGCCGTGTAAGGCAGAAGGTATGGAATTCCTCAACAAGTCCGGTAATTGGTGTCCTGGTGTGAGACCTAGCACACAAGAGAAGTCCAAAAGTATGACATTTATAACAACTTGTTTACAGAGGTAGAGTCTTTGCATTGTAACTCGCGAAGTCTGCCGTGTTTTCTTTGTGTAAATTTTCCACCGTAAGTTTCATTACATCGAGTTCCATCTCAGATGAGCAGCGACCAACTCAGCGTATCGGCCAAGCCAGAGACAGCAATATCCATCGAGTTGTCTCAGCGGGGCGGGACGAGGGAGTATGAATGGTAAACGGGTGTAGCCGATAAGTTACATATAGTATTTTTATTAATTTCCATTACTAAGGTCATTGCAGCTAATTTTATCTCGTCTAATATGTGTTCATTGTGTATTTGTGTGCGGCCACCATGTCTTGAGCAGTTTCAGGGATCCATCGAGGCCTCTGGGATCAGAGACGGCGAGGGAAGTGCAATGGCGGTGTGCGGACATTTGCCACGCCGGACATTTGCCGCGATTTTATCTGCTCCGAAGGGTTGTCTCCCCCTCCTCCTCCTCACCCACCACCCGACCTGCAATAAAGGTACTCGCTGAGCCTTTCCGCTGGTTTACTTAACATAGGACCAGAATCTCTATGGACTTTCCGCCACATTTCTAGAGATAGTTTCGTTGTGGAAACTATTAAATGCATCTCGCATTGAAATCCGCACCAAATTTCGAGCCTCAGTAAAACTTCGCCAATCTTGGAGATTTTGCACTCATCTAAATTATACGTGCCTTTTTCGGTGCTCTTGCAGCAGGTTTCTGTCGTGTTTTGTGTACCGTGGGGAATCAGTTCCGTCTGTTATTAATTTATTTGTTATGAATCTCTCGAGTGCTGTTGATACTATTTCTTTGAACATAAGCCACATATGCTCTTCATAGTTTGAAACGGTTGGAGACTGTCTCTTAGAAAGACGTCAACCGAATTTTTAGTTGCTTTTATAGATAGATATATTTCGCGTTTAGTTTTGGTGAATTGCTTTGTTACGGAAATAAGCCACGCTACGACTCTGTGTCCACTAATCCCCGTATCCGTCGTGATGTTCGGGATTATTTGTGGCTAAGAGGTCAAGTGTGTTTTCGGAACCATTTACAATTTGAATGGCCTCGTGAATAATTATTCAAAATAATTTAAAAAAACAAGCATTTAGAACAATTACGGAAGTTTTTTTCTATCTGCAATAGGGTCTGAAAATATATTTTTGTCAACATACGGAAGGTAGATTGAAGTCACTGCCAACTATAATTGTGTGAGTAGGGTACCCATTTCCGTTGAGACTCCAGTTTTCTTTCAAATGTTCAGGAATTGTTTCATCTGAGACCGGGGGTCGGTAAAAGGAGCCAGTTATTAATTTATTCCCGTTGTCGAATATAACCTCTGCCCATACTCAGTCACAGGAACTACCTGCTTCAATGTCGCTTGTGAGCTTCAACACACATTACATTATTTTTCCTGAAGTTGTGCTTCTTGTTTCTGTTCTAGTGGAGATCATTACAATTACGGCTTTTCCGTCCAAAACCTCGGATGCATGCTCTGTGGCCCTGTAAATACCAGAGCTAAACAATGTAGAACAACAACGTACGTTACAAGCATAGCATTTCGTAGTACTTCATTTCCTTATTTCTAACATTTTAAAATTGTACGTCGACTTTAGATTACATGTCAATCATAGATGTTCTTATCTCTGTTTATGAACGTACTTTCAGTCATGTTTTGAACATTGTCCTGCTACACTTTATTAACTAATGTCTCGCCGCAAGGGATATCGGATTTTAGAGAGTAAAATAACATGGAGCATGTCGTTCTTCTTTTCAAACACTCACATAGCCATTTCTTCTTTCCTTATTGCCTTTTGGGCATGCAGTTGTAGTAATTAAAGTAGGCACAAATGCTGTGATCAAAAAGAAATGATTAGCGTACATTCGCATTCTCTTTACATCGTTCCTTTCTTGTTGCTGCCATGGCGATGGACTGGACTGTTTCTATCGCAATCAGTAAGCGTGAAAGGAAGCTACAGTACAGACAGAGGGATCAATATTTATTCTTGGCAGAACTAATTACATACTGACATAATCGTCGGAATTGCTCCGTTTCCCAAAAGTTATAAATATTTCGATTTCGGAAAAGAAGCTGTGTATTTGGCCAAGATCTCGAAGAAGAAAGTCTCTTACGTACTGGTTGTATCGCGTAAGATATGGAGACGGCAGTTTGAAAGCGGACAGAAGTTGTACGAGGACGGGCGTGCCTTACCTGAGGGATCGCTACTCAAGCTACCTGGCGAAGGGGCAAGTGTGGCAAATGTCCGGCATTCGCAGTGGCGCCTGTACTTAGCGTAGTTAGCAAATTTAAATTGTCGTCCGTTGTTGTGAGCATGCTCCAGTGATGGGTTGGCTATATTTGGGATTACATGTGGTATTTTAGGGTTATGGGCAGCATACTTCAGCTTTTCTTTATCTTAATGAATCAATAATTACTCATATACTGGTAGTAACAATGGGCCCATAGGTTCAGTCACTATTCTTTACAATAAGTATTAATTATAAAGTCTCTCAGCAGAGTATAAGAATTTTGTATTGCATTAGCGTAACAGTTCTATTCATGTAAATATTCATTTCTATTAAATTTTTTTATTGAAAGTACAAAATACGATCGCTAGGAATTCTGAATGCTGTTTTTGTAAAAAGTTTTGGGGAGGCACACTTTATAAAAGGACTTTAAAAGTGTTGTGCAGGTACTGGGAACAGCGAGTGACTGCTGGACGAGAAGGTGGTCGGTGTGGAGTAAATAAATGGGGCCCGACCCGCAGGGAGACGCCTGAGGGAGGCGGCTGTCAGTCACGACCCCCCCCCCCCCCCCCTGCGCCACTCGACCGACGGCTCAGAGGCGCGTGCCGCCTACCTGCTCAGCGCAGTGAAAGTAAGGCGGCGGCTCACCTGGCTGACAGCTCTGGGTCAGCTGAGGGCGGACACAGCCCCGGATTCCCACCGGGACGGGCGACCCCGTTGTCGGCTGGCCGAGGAGACAGCACGGCGCCGCTCAGCGGTGACGCAGAAAGGGTGCCAGACGACGAGGGCGTACTCTAACAATGGCGGCACGAAGCGTAGGAGAGATCTCTTGAGCCGCACTTATGACAGACGCCGTTTACAGTTCGTGCACGAGTTCGCATAACTCACTATAAGGCTTACTTCACTTCTACCCGGCAGCCGACAAGCCGGCATTCTTGCCGGGCCGACACACTCACCCGACAGCAGCAAGGCATGCCGTGCCGCGCCGTCCTTCCGCCAGCAGTTGCTCTCAGACGACAAATGGAGCCCGACCAGTTATTAGCGTGGCTTGTCTTGTACAGACGTTTGAAGAGAAGAAGAAGAAGAAGAAGGCTGCATTGGGTTCATCCACTCAATGTGAGAAGAGACGAAGTGGGTGCATTCTTTGTTCTTCTTGAGGAATTAAGAGGAGATGAAGATAAGTTTTTTAATTATTTTCGGATGAGTTTACGAACTTTTGACGATCTACATGATCGAATGAAGAGTTCCATTCAGCGCCGCAACACGTCGTTCCGAGAATGTATCCAGCCTAAACAAATGTTGGCAATTACAATCAGGTTATTGGGATAAACAATAGTTTAATTTTTAAAAAGTTTATTGTTCTGAAGGATGTACATTTCTGTAATCATATTAAAAAATTGAAACATAGCTTAAAAATTGAACGACCCAGCACATGAATTTTCAGAGTTTTGTGATGGCGTAAGGATCTGGAACATGTCCTTGAAAATTGCTCCACTACTTGTTGGTAACGCTATGCGTCGGTTGTGGGTCGTTGCCTGTTGACTTCTGCATCTGTAATTGGTTGTACCTCATAAAGGGGTAAACATGTGTATTCACGTGATGTACTAGGATGAGCGGCAGTATTATTTTTATCCCACGACTGTTTACGCTGTTTAATTTCAGCAACAATCTGCATAACTCTTAATTGAAACTCTACTACCTCATCGCCGTCAAATGTTTCCAGCGTTGGAACTATTCCGCTGAAAAACGACATATGGCGATTGGGTTTTATGTGCAGTGCATTGATCAACTCTACCTCTACAGGGTCAAGCTTCCTCTTCTTGTTACTACGTGATTTCGGTATGATCGAATTACGTACTCCCTCTGTGAATGTCTCATTAAATCAGTTTCTGGATCCTGAGTATCTTCAGTGAAGGAAAAAGTGTCATCAGAAACTGGTCTTTCCGTGGTCGCATTTTCAGTCAGCGAGAAATTATCGGCAGTCGGACGTGCTTCTGCTGTTTTCTTCAAAAATTGAAGCTGTTGTCTGTATATGTACTTTCTGGGTGGCTGCCTCTCACTCCCAGATTTTAGAGATGGCTTATACATCCTCTCGCTTCTTTGCAAAAGAGTCGCGAATATTGGCCCACTTCTTCATAACCAATTTGCCTGAAACAAAAATCCTAGTTGATGAGGTACATCACACTATTAGCCTCATATTTATTTTTATTTTATTTAGCGCATGGCTAATACAGACATATCACTAAATGAAATTACCTATACATATGTACACAGTGAACACAAGAAACTTAAGTTTGTCTTTACAACTGAATATCCAGTCCTTCAATCCAGCGCACTGCATCACAAAAAGAAGTTTAATGGATTTCAACCTGTGTGATATAAAAGCGTCATGAAAGCCGGAAAAATTAAAGTGTCTAGTGGTCTAGAAATTAACGTTTTTAGAAAATCAGTGTTGCCCACAGTGTAAAAAGTAATGGAAAGCAGTAGGAGGATGAAATTTTGCATTGTAAATCAGTATGTTGATAAGTTATTACACACAAAGTTTAAGGTTTATCGTGCAATTTCTTCTCGACATATGAAAAGCCTAACCTCACACTTCTTTCAAGCGACTATTTTTTCGTCAGTCTTCTTTTCAAATCGCCTTTATGAAAGTTGGTCATGCAGTTTTTTTTGTTATTTCACGTAAAAAGGCCAAAACGTTGTACAATATGTCGTAGATTTGTTTTTTTTTTCACAAATATATTGCCAGAGATATAGCTCAACGTTGTCGAAAACTAGGGGCGGGCTGTTGAAAGGCGCACGACATGGTCAAATACTTCCAGAAGTATTTAATTCATTAACGTTAAACATTGCCATTGGCCATTGAGGATATGTGTCAATATTTATTCAAAATTTGATCAAAATCCGTGATGTTCATGCAGGAATACTTTCCGATTTTAGATCACTGTGCATGGATTGGTCCTAATGTAGGATAGTTCATTTTATTGCTTACGTTACAGCACATACTATATTCAATTTACTTTTCCAGAAAGCTACACAGACATTCTACAATACTGAAACTTTCTTTTCAGATATCTGGCCAGTGGCTGTACGTTCACAGATCTTCATTGTAGTTACAGAGTTGGCATTTCCACTATCAGTAAAATAGTCAGATGTGTGTGTCAAGCTATTTGGTGCCTACTTTGTGAATATATGCCTCTACCCACCAAAGAAGACTTCGAAAACATAGCTGCAAAATTTGAGCAAAGAGCAAATTTTCCTCACTGCATGGGGGCTGTGGATGGAAAGCATGTTCGTATCGTCCATCCATCTAACTCAATGTATTACAATTACAAAGGATATTCATCAATAGTGCTGATGGCTGTGGCAGACTCAGGCTATAATTTTACATACGCACATATCGGCAGTTATGGCAAAGAGAGTGATTCTACTATATTTAAAGAATGTTCTTTGTGGAAATCACTGATGGAAAAGAAGCTGGTAATTCCTGAAGACAGATGTCTTCCTAGTACACTAACTCCAAAGGTACCGTATTTTTTTGTTGGTGATGAAGCGTTTGGACTGCATCAACATCTTCTACGACCGTTCTGTGGACACCAGTGAACAGTAGCTAAAAGAGTCTTCAATTATCGCCTGTCAAGAGCCCGGAGGTACGTAGAGCGTTCATTTGGGATACTGACTAATAAATGGAGGATTTTCCACAGAGCTATAAATTTAAAACCCGATTTTGCTCTTGACATTGTTAAGGCATGTGTTGTTTTGCACAATTTTGTTCTTAAAAACGAAGGCTACAACTCTGAGGATACTCTGTCCATAACTGGACTTGAAAGTATAACAAGAAGTGAACGTGCACGTGGGGGAATTTCTGCCAATAATGTACGAAAAATCATGGCGGACTATTTTATGACACCTGAAGGATCAGTGACAAGGCAATTATCTAAAATTTAATGTGCCACTGATTGTAAAATATGTTGTGGATGAAGGATCTGTGAAATGGCATTAATGTAAAATTTAATGCACCACTGATTATAAAAAATGTTGTGGATTTAACATAAAAAATAAAGATCTGTACTTACCATAGTTGTCTCTATCCTTGTCACACATCCGTTCAAAACCTTCGTTCAATTCTTTGCAGACTTCGATCCATGCATTTCCTCGTTTGTATACTGTCCTTGTAAGTACTTAAAGTCTTGTCCCATAAAACTGTTCGATCCTGCACTAATGTTATCAGAATTTCGACATCGATTTCCGCCATGGCACACTAGAAATCTTCAGAACAGGCTCAACCACCAGAAGAAAGCAAAACGCAACTGATCGCAGACGACAGTAGATGTGCAGCCCTCTGTTGCCTGCCCCACTACACGCCCCGGGTGTCCCCCACGACAGCCGGCACCGGGCCGACACAGTGGGGTCCGCCGGCATCCCACGGCATCGGCCAACACCGACTCAAAGGAAGGCCCGGGCGCTACGTCATTAGTCGTTAGTGACGTCACAACGACTAGGCAAGCCACATGGCGTACGATCGTGAGTGTTAGCTGTGCAGTGCCGTTCCTTTTGTGTAACATTGTGTGTTTTCCACTACAGCAGTTATAGTGAGAGTTTTCACCATGGTGTACAAGTGCTGTGTTCCTCGCTGTAACGGGAATTATCCAAATGGACCTAAGGTCCATGTGTTTTCGTTTCCTAACGACGAAAACCTTCGTCGTAAGTGGATTGTCGCCATTCACAGGGATGCATTTTCACCAACCAAGTATTCCAAAGTAAGTAAATCCGATAGCGTTCCATGTTTTCAGTTTTTATAGTTCTATATTCTTTATTTATACCTTTTGATGACCTGTACGATATTGTACCCAGGCACCACTACTGGTTTTGTGTCTTCAGTCTTACGTAGTAAACGAATTTTGACTGGTCAATTCAGCAACTAGTATTCACACTTGAATAGACGAAATAGCGTTTTCTACATTATTTTTTATTTGCTCGAAGACACGATTTATTTGACCTGCATGGAAGCAAATACTGCTTTTCAGAGTAAAGATCATACAGTTAGCTGTGTTGTGACAAGTCAGGTTGTAGCAAAGATTTCCATTGAAAATAATTGTACGATGTGTATGAGCTCTAACACAATCGAATTAGTCTTCAACTTCAGTCATTATTTTCAGATATGTGAACTACACTTTCCAAAAGAGGATGTTCTGAAACATACAGAGTGCTTTGACGAGACAACTGGACGGAAAATAGGGGCTCCACTCTACGCACCGCGACTTAGAGCTCAATCTGTGCCATCAATTTTTCCCAACTGTCCTCAATACCTGATAGTGGTACAGAATAAACGAGAAGACCCAGAGGCAAGAAGAATAAGATTGGACAACAGCGCTGTGTCTGCTGCAATATCTGAATCCTTGTGTACATATAAAATGTTTGAGGAAAGGAGAAGATTCACAACATTTAGCGAACTTATGGACTGTTTGGAACGGGAAACATTTAGTGAATGTTGAACTGTGGTTCAGAAAAAGGAATGTGTGTTATTTGCTTTTATTGACACTTCAAATTTTGTGCCATTTTTATCAGTGTCCGCTTGTATAACTTGTGATTTAGAGATAAATGTTTTTAAAGAACAAACAGCCTTGAAAACTGTAGGGAGTCACATTTTTCCGAAAAAGATTCAGGATATTGGTCAAGTGAATAATATTTTGGAACTACTGCTGTCCATAAGTGCCAATGTTCAAAGTACACAGGACAACATTAATATAATCTGTGATGTGTTGCAAAACGTTAGTAAAGTTACAGAAGGAAAAGAGAGAAATATAGAATTTCTAATGGAACAAGTTAGGCTGTTGCCTGTAGCCCAAGAACGCTTGAGGTATTCTCCTGAATTTATTGTTTTTTGTGCCATATTATTTTCAATTTCCCCACATGCATATAGGTTTATGAGAAAGTCTCATTACATGTCTGTGCCACATCCTTGTACACTTCAGAAGATATGTTTAAAGTTTTGTGCAAGGCCTCAGAAGGAACAGGTGGAAGATAACTTTCTTGCTTATGTTAAACAGAAGTTTAGTTATTTAAAGACAGAGGACCATGTTGTCTCATTAATGATAGATGAGATGCACATCAAACCATACTTGGACTATAAGGGAGGCAATATTTTAGGAACTGCATTCAATGGTACCACTGCAGCTAGCTCTGTATATGTTTTCATGATCCAGAGCCTTTTGTCTTCATTTAAAGAAGTTGTACATATTCTTCCTGTAAACACTCTTCAGGCATGTGAACTTTTTACATATGTCAAAAATGTTATAACAGGCTTGCACAGCATTGGTTTTAAAGTGATTTGTGTTGTGACTGATAACAATTCCATAAACAGAAAATGTATGACATATTTCTCAACACCACCAAAAAAGAGTGTGGTTTATACCCATCCTTCAGACCCTCGTTCACCATTATTTTTTATCATTGATAGTGTGCACGTGTTGAAATGCATTCGGAACAATTGGATCAACCAGAAAGATGCCCAGCAGGTCCTCACATATCCCAATTTTGAAAACATGGACAAAACTTTGGTATTAAAAGTTGCTTCATTTTCTACTCTGAAGTAACTGCATGCCTTGGAAAGTAAAACAATCATTAAGTACTCCTATGGCTTGTGTATGAAATCTCTCTGTCCATCAAATTTTGAAAGGCAGAATGTAAAATATGCATTAAATGTTTTCAATCCATATGTTGTACAGGGGCTTCTCACTTTAGGTGAGGAACACAACCTTTATGAATATCAGAGTACTGCAGATTTTATTACTTTAATTGAAAACTGGTGGTCAGTGGTGAATGTACAAACAAAATACAAAGGTGAACGTTTGAAAAATTCACTTAAGCATCCACTGATTGTGACAGGAGATGAGGATAATTTCTTGTTTCTGAATAAATTTTCGAACTGGCTAGATGTTTGGGACCAGATGGGGTTAAAGTACAACTGCCTTACACGAGACACCCACTGGGCACTATCAAACACCACTCATGGTCTAATTGAAATGGCCAAGTACTGTATTAATGAACTTGGCTTCAAGTACTTTTTGCCAGGTAAAATACAGACAGATGCTCTTGAGGCAAGGTTTGGCAATTACAGAACATATGCAGGTTCACAATAATTAGTATCTCTGAGACAAGTCTTTGAAACTGAATGTAAGATAAGACTTCAACACCTCCTTCCATTGCAGTCCAGTTTCTTTGGGAATATAACTATTTCTCTTACAGATACTGATGAACAAAATCTCTCTACATTTCCAGTTGATCTGGAAACCACTACTGGATCATCGATATCTACTGTTAGTGACACAATTCACATTGAATATTCACCTACAGATGTGAAGGAGGTGGAGAAACTGCTTCCTCTTCTTACATATTTATCTGGATATTGTACTCGGATTGCTCTAAAGAGACTTAAGTGTGAATTTTGTGCTTCAGTCATGGTTTTGGACAGGGGAGCATTGCCTGAAAACAGTGCTTGTAATAATACTTTAATAGCAGCTATGGACAGAGGAGGCCTGCTGTACCCACACTTGGATATGGTGAATGCTGTCATGTACAACTACATAACAGTACAGAAGCTAATTGAAAGTAGCAGGGAGACAGCATTCCTGAGACACAGCAATCAGAGAGGCTTGTAATTAATTTGACAACTAGCAGGGTAAACACATTAGGTTTCTTCCTACCACACTTCACTTATAAAAAAGGACACAGTAAAGATAGAGTACTAAGTGAGCTGTTACTTGTTTCTACAAATATTCTCCTCAATGATTATGTGAAAAAATTTAATGAATGTAGTAATGCTAAAAAGAAGAGGAAAGTACAGACATTAAGTTAAGAAATATATGGGCAATTCCATAAGTACGGGTGTTTCATGTACACACCTTAATATCAGGAAAAATTATGTAATGAAAAATATTTATTGAATTTAATATTGAAAACTTTTAAGGCTTACATTATATTTCATGTTAGAAATGTTGATACTGGAATTGTTTTATTGTTCTCCTGGTTATCAATCAAAAAATTAGTGTTACAGGTGTTACCAAAAGTAGACCTGGCCCCTGTTATGAGTTAGAGAATTCTCTAATTTCTGCATACTTGATGAAACTTTTATTCTTGTAAAATAACTGTTAAGATGTATTGCCCCAAATTTTATTTTGAAATATAAATTTTTATTTTTTTGGACATCATAACTCAGTATATATATATATATATATATATATATATATATATATATATATATATATATATATATACATATTTTTTTGCTGTTACAGGTGTTACGCTAAATGTTACGGGTGTTACATAGATGCATCAGATTTTATTCTTGAAGGAAAAATCTACCTATTACAATTGCATAACAAGGAAATCGGTATTGTAGTCTATTTGGAATAAAAGTATGTACTTAAGAAAACATATTTGAAGGATAATGCTATTTATTACACAAAAAAATTTGTTACAGTTTTATAGTACAACTAGGCCAAGATATCCTTACTTACCTAACATTTACCTCATTTTGTAGGCCTAATAATTTTATGACAAAAATGTTTTCTTATTATTGATAGGTTACAAAACTTCATTTAATAATCTTTTTCAGCAACATCCATCTCAAAATTGAACTCATAGTACAAATGGTAACCTTGTTGTTTGATTTCTGGTGTTGTTATCTTAGATGGTACTTGACTGAATTTCACAAAACAAACATCAGTTTCATCTAGTTTAAAAAGTGTTTTACTTTTTCCTACTGACTTCAGAAACAGTATTTTCACAACCTCCTCTTCATCAACCTCACTCTGGCAGATTCCCAAGTAACGGTATTGAATTTTGGATAGGGTTGGCTTCTTTTTGTCACTTGGAATGTCAACCAAAGCAAATAACCCAAATTTTAAATCAGACTTTTCAATTTTATTAGTTAGGCTTAACTCACAAGCACTTCCAATATTGTCTTGTGATTCAGATAGTGCAACAGTCTCCTGATCAGAATCATCAGAACTGCACACTTCATAGAAGTTTATGCATCTTTTTGCATGCAATGTTTTAACTTTGGCCTCCTCAGTAATAAATACTGACACCCTTGTCATTAATGACTCTCCTGTTTTTGAAACCAGCAAATCAGTTGTGTTATAAGGCTGAAAGTGATGGCAGCCCTGGATTTTGAGGAATCACTTGTAAATTTTTCCACCTTTCATCCAAAATAGGAATGTTATGCTCCACTGTTATCTTACCAACCCATAGCGCCTTACTTTTAGAAAAATTCTTCAGAGTGTAGTCATAAAAGTCAATTGGGTTGTTAATAATAACTTTCCTAGATCTAACAGCTGTCCACACACTTCTCTTCAGTGCACCTTCAATGCCATCAATGGCTCCTTTACCATGTGAACTGGCAAAAAAATTCCACTCAACTGTCAATCCAAAGTCTCTCTCAAAATAACATAGATTGGACAAACATAACACTGTGCAGAGAGATAAAAGTAAAAGACATTGTTAAACATAGGCTCTTATGAATGACTAGAATTTGCCTCAATAAGCAGTTTACTGGGCCTATATAAAATTTAAAACTTGGGTTAGCAATATTGTTGTTATTGGAAAAGTTAGAATGGAAAACATAAACTATATGTAATCTAAAGAATTTTGGGCTTAATTAACTTTTTGGGAGAATGTCAGCTGAGTCATGTTAATGCCCTAATTAACTTTTATAATTTAGGTGTAGTGCTTAAACAAATGTATGCAGAGGAATAAAAATTTTAGTTTTCATGCTTAAAACTGTTTTCATACGTAATAAACATAGTTAAAAAAACTTTTTTCATTCATAATAGTACACTTTGGTTATAATTTAAATATAGGGCCTAGGCCTACTAAAGATGAAGGTGGCATTAAACCTTCCAATTCAAGTTACGGGTGTTACGCATGTTTTAAGTAACACCCGAAACAAAAATTAGTAACACCAGTAACAGCTCTAAGAGTGTTAAATAAGATTTCAAAATGCCACATAATGATACGATATTGAAAAAATATGTGCATAACCTCACTTTTACAGAAAGGTATTGTACAGAACAAATTTACTAGATTAGAAATTAAACTTTTGTATCTTTTTTGTTATGGGTGTTACAAGCTGCATATATATTATAAAACTAACAAAATAAAGAAATCCAATTAGCTTACCTCAAAAAAAGAATTCTTATGAGCTATAACAATGTTGACTTCAATATTTTTTTGCAACAATAGAACAATCAGCCATAGATAACACAACTAATACTCATCTTGAAATAGCATAAAACATACCTCTCTGTGGTGCCATAGAGTAGTGCACTTTAAACACTTAGTGAAGGTAGAAATTTCATTTTTTCATATTCATGATTATTTTGCAATGAACAAATGTACTTTTAACTTGGCATTTTTGAGGTTATATTTGTAATATTGTCATTTTAATGTTTTTTTGTCACCAAGTCTCTTTAAGATGGAATGACCCATACGAATGTAATTGTAATTGTGTTATTATTATTAAAACAAAAGGAAATGACATTTACTTTTTTTCTAAACTCTTACCACTCAGGACACTGAAAATGTCATACATGGATAAAAGATTATGTTAAATATTGGTAAAAGAGTGGTAGGTCAAAAGTTGAAATTTATTTGAAGTACTAGGACAAACAAATTTCTGCTTCTGTTTTACAGTAATGATTATGGTCCTCCCTGATAGGAAAATGAAATTTATGCTGTACTACACCATAAGTTTTCAACACACAGTGTTCAAGTGACTTACACAAGCAGTACAGTATGTAATCCATTAAATCCCTTGTCAAAGCATATATTGCCATGCTTAAATTAGTCCAACACCAACAGAGTTGTTGCTGTTGATACATTATTAATACATTTTATAAGAAAGTTAGTGTACACTGTGTTGCTTCTGCAACACACTATGATCACAATTGGGCTCTTCTGAAGGCTTTTTGGTTGATCTATGGTATTTTGAGCTTTGGAAGTTAATGAAATTAAATTTCTTGTCTCTGTACACATCGCAGCAAGGATGAAAGAAAGACACAGAGATATGTATTTTATTTCTTAAAATTTGTTGGCTTATAAAGTTTCTTCATTACACTGCAAGATGTGAAAATTTAATTTTTATTGTGTACATTCTGAAGTGTTATCACATAAGATTGTTTTCTTTTCCATTACATTCATAATGGTAGTGTGTTTTTCCTCTTAATAAGAAAACATGACACTTGAGTTGGTAAGTTGAAACGTCCCCTTTGAACAATTATACATGACTGTGCTTAAACTGACACACAATATTTTGTTAGCGCAACGCAATCTGACTTTCAAAATTCCCTACAAAAGAATGGCCCTGACTAACATTAAACTATACCTTTCACAAATCACTTACCTCACAAAAATCTTCGCTGGTCAAGCTACTGCAATACAGCGAGCGCCACTACTGCCAGCTAAATAAAAGATTCAAACTATGGAAGGCACTAACTACTGATAGGGATAGTTAGCAAATGAAAGATATTAATAGAGAACAAACAATTTATTTACCTTGATATCATCATATATAAATACAGCAGTTCATGACAAATTTCAAAACTCCGCCATCTCTCTCCCCACATCCACCACTGCTGGCGGCTCACCTCCAACTGCGCAACGCTACGCGCTGTTCACAGCCAGCTGCCTAACACTACAATGGCGAGTATTACAACAATGCAAAGCAGCCACAGACTGCACGCAGCACAGCCAGTGATTTTCATACAGAGGTGGCGTTACCATAAAAAAAACCTAAACAGCCTACTTACATAGAGAAAACATAAACAGCCTACATACATAGAGAAAACATAAACAGCCCACTTACAAAGTGAGCAACACATTTTGTATCGAGTGACTTGTGCAACCGGTGAAATCCATAATTCATCACACTCCTTAGCAAAGCATATACTGCTGTACTTGAATGTCGGTTAATTTTTAATTTGTTGCACAGTCAGTGTATATTCTACAGTCCTTTTATCACTGAGGGATCTGAAAATGTGTTATGTTACATGCATAGTGGGTTTCATAGCTAGTCTTTCTTATTAGTGAAAGAGTTGTATTTAAAAATGTAAATGTGCACAAAGTGTTAGCACCTGGGACTATCTATATTATACTCATAATGGTGGTGTCTCCCTGACACAGGAAAATGTGAAACTATTGGCAGCAGTTGACCGACACACATTGTTCTGAGATATTTCTGCAATCAATTAATTGTGCATTACACTTCTTAACAAATAGTGTACTCCTGAACTTAAATTTCCATCTGTTTTAAGGATTGACATACAAAAACAACTTCATGGTCCAGCACCAACAGACTTCGTGCTCATTTACCTTATTTGTAAATCTGAGGAAGTTACGTTTGTACTGGGTTGCTTTTACAAGAAACTGTGAACATATTGGTGCTCTTCTTTAGGTATCTTGGTTGACTATGGGGTGAGGAGCACTGAATGTTAATGAAATATCTTGCGATTGTACACGTTGGGGGAGGGGGTGGGGGACAGAAGAAGAGGCAAGAGAGAGATACTTTTTTTATCAAATAAAATTGTTTTACCCTATGAACTTTCCCCTTTCAGTTGCAAGAGGGGAATATTTATCTTTTCTAATGTGCGTGTTTAAAAAAAGTTTAAGCTCAGCCGTATTTTCGATGTATGAAGCTATTTTGTTTCCTGTTTAGAATTCCTTTCGTTGAAAACGACTGTAATCTAATGACTGGCAACAGTTGGACGTTTACACATGTAAATTAGTTCACATTTTCAGTGACGATGTCAGACGAAAATAAATAAAAGAAACGAATTCATTATAAGGGGGTTCCGCTTTGATAACAAAATGGATTAAGTAAATATAGTTACTTGAACGTAAAACTTCCGAAGCTTGCAATGGGGCAAAGCATCTTCTCATATTGATCTACGTTTGTTTCGACAGGATTCAGTAATACAGAACTATGATCTTCATTTGCAGCTTTGCGATAGTAAGAAAATCTTTCTTCTAAATAAAACTGCAGAATCCAAAACAATACCAAACGTTTTGTCCAAAAATAAGAGATTTACAGTGATAAGCGCGCCCAGGCGTTTCTGCCTGCAACAGACCTGGCGTTCGCCGTGCCTACCTGGCGTGACGTCACGAACAAGCGCCGAGGCCTTCCTTTGGGTCGGTGTTGCATCGGCCCGGCTGTCGGCTGTCGTCCAGCCGGCCACGTCGCCTGTCGGGTTGGTGTGAAACGTCCCGTAAGCTCTTAACCCCCACAACCGGATAGCCGGTGTCGGCTGCCGGCTGCCGCGTAGATGTGAAACAAACCATAGGCCGGACTGCACGCCCAAAGCAGTTCTGTGCTGGGTATTGCTGGACTGCAGTTTGTCGTGATTATCTCCTCTCCTACAGAGAGCAATTCCGAGCAATCGGAATCACGTTGATCGATCTGCTATTCTTGTTTCAACCTCCATCAGATGACTCCACGAGTGTTGGAGTCACTCTAAGAGTAGTGTCCTGTATTGCAATTTTCCCGTCTAGGTAAGACCAAGTGTTACTGTCTTCGGACCGCCAACTACCTGTCCTATGGGTCTGCCCCGAATCTTGCGGTCCTCAATACAATCAGAGCCTGCACATGAGCTTGCCATCGTACCGCACTGTACTGCACATCAACAATAGGCTGTTGTACCGCCCCACGAGCTTCTTGTCGACGGACAACGCCACTACAAAGACAAAAGGATGACTGGAGCGTCTTCCGGATGTCGCGCCTGGTTCCGAGAAACATTAGATTGGTGGCCCAGACCACTAGTAGCATTCCTCCCAGCAGGCTCCCCTTTCTCCACGCCAGGAACCACCATCCCGCTCCACAGACGAGGGCGGCAATGTCCGTGTGTTGAGTGATTCGTTGTGTGATGTTAGCATGTGAAGGATGTTACGATCAACTGTTTTTTTTTTTTTTTTTTTTTAAGCATGAAATTTTCACTCTACAGCGGAGTGTACGCTGATATGAAACTTCCAGGCAGATTAAAACTGTGTGCCGGACCGAGACTCGAACTCAGGACCTTTGCCTTTCGCTGGCAAAAGGCAGAGGCGAAAGGCAAAGGTCCCGAGTTCGAGTCTCGGTCCGGCACACAGTTTTAATCTGCCAGGAAGTTTCATATCAGCGCACACTCCGCTGTAGAGTGAAAATTTCATTCTAGAAACACCCCCCAGGCTGTGGCTAAGCCATGTCTCCGCAATATCCTTTCTTCCAGGAGTGCTAGTTCTGCAAGGTTCGCAGGAGAACTTCTGTGAAGTTTGGAAGGTAGGAGACGAGGTACTGGCGGAATTAAAGCTGTGAGGACGGGGCGTGAGTCGTTTTTTTTTTTTTTTTTTTTTTTTCTCTCATACAACTGCTTGAACACAGTAAAATTCGTGCCTTTAGTGTGCAAACATTGTTTTTTTTCCCCAAAACTTTATTGCAGACACTAGAAACTGGAAATACAATGTCAACTACATGTATATTATTTTGTTTTATAGCTTTCAGTCTTCTTTTATATATATATACATGTTCATGTTAAAGATATCCTGGTTCCCTGTCATCATGTCAGTTTGGAATAATTTTTTTTGGTGATGCACACTATGTTACATAATCTTCGATCACACAGGTAAACTTACAAAATTTCTGTCTTTTTTGTGTACACTATATTTCTCTATCTCACTTATGTTGATGCCTGTCAATTGTCACTATCTGTACAAATTTCTTGTGTATGTGTCAATATGTAAGCGTAGGCTTCCGCGGCCGTTGTCATCTTCAATAAAATTCTTCAGGGTATCAGACCGCATCGTCATAATTTAAAATGCGCCAACGTTTCGGCCAGCGTTGCAGCTAGCCTTCATCAGGGCCTTACGTTAACTCCTCTGATGAAGGCTAGCTGCAACGCTGGCCGAAACGTTGGCGCATTTTAAATTATGACGATGCGGTCTGATACCCTGAAGAATTTTATTATGTGTCAATAGTTACAAAATGTTATACACAATTATATGCTACAGTTACACGAGAGTATTTTTGTTTGTGTATGTGAGCGGGATATCTGCGGTTACAGCTCTGGTTAATGGTGAATGGACTATCAGTCAATCAATCACTGAAAAAAATTATAATCCTTTCTGTTCAGGGAAATGGCGTGAGTGTGGTTAAAAGTTTCAACCCTGAAGCATAGAAATATTGTTTGTCTTTTTGGGTTCATGCAGAAGTATGTGTGTGTTTGAGTTGGGCACCAGTAGCTAATTCTTAAATGTTACCTAAATGAGAAGCTTGCGGGTCCATTAGGTCAACATTTTACTGCAGCTTCGAACTTGGCCTTCTGACATGTTTTCAACATTTGTATGACTGTGTGAGTATGTCCATGTATGACAGTGGGCTCCCTAAGAGTGAATCTGTGTTGCGTGCGATTTATTCGTCAATGTGAGTAAGATGTTTGCAAAGTCATAAGAAAAATTCCACCTTTCATTTTATCATCAATTTCCAATTTAATCTCCCGATTTGTTGTGACATTTTGGAAACTGTTTAGACCAATTCTTTTTGAGTGCTTGACACACTACGTTTGTCAAGTGAGTCAACCACTACCAAAAATAATCTAAAGTGACTGGGGAGGGGGGGGGGGGGCGTGGGCGTAATGAGAGGTTCCATGCCCTCTTTTGCATGTCTCCTCTCATTTTCATCAATTTTATTAATGTTATATGTCATGGGCGGCAGTAACAGACCGAATGAGATTATTGTAATGAGGGTATTTGTACTGAGACCTCAAAAAAAAAAATACTTTTCACTTGATTTCTATACATGTTGGGTTATTTCCCTGGGTGGCTAGAGTGAGGCAAGCATCAGAGGACGCGGCACACGGCACTTCCGGTTGGTGGCTGCACTTCCCTGAATTCTGAGGGGTTCGTACAATAGACTTAAGCGCCTGGCAGAACGACTAACGTCGGTCGAGTTTCGCCTATTGTATGCAGGGCGAAACGATCTGCGAGACGTCGGAGTGTCGCCGCAGTTTATGTATTTACCATTCTGGCGCGTCCGCAACGAAGATTCCTGGCACCGACTGACTGCATCGCCCTCATGATTCTGAGAATACTTGTGGACCGTGCCATGCTGTGTGCGACTGTCTGGCACTGGATGACCAGTGGTCTAGGCAGGTTGTTTTCATAGCCGATCAAACGGCAGGTTCAGTGCCCTGAGCTGGTCAACTTAAACTGAGGCCAGTTGACGTCATAAAGCCCTTCTCGAAATTGAAGGTAACGGTCGCTATTGGCGCGAATGATGTTCCAAGACAGTGTCGGGGTATTTTGGAATCAGCACTGAATGCTGATTCGCGGTTTTCGAGGAGAGTAGAGAGTTGTGCAATGGTGGCTTCGCTCCTGCATCGCATCACAGAGGGGATCCGGGATCTGATCTTTGTGGGAGTCGGATGGTCTTGCGACTTGGTCGCTCTTTTTCGGAAGAACTTAGGATTCTCGGACAGCCTTCGAGGCCAGGGGTTGACACAGAGTTGCTGCACGGCAGAAGTCGGCGCCTACATCATCAGAATGCTGCCTACCAACGACGTGCTGCAGATTTCAGTATTGGTACAGTATTTTGCGGCTCCGGCATTGTAGGACCTTTTCAATTTTATACTGAATCCCTCAGCAGCACGCGCGCTCGCTTTGCTACAAGTCCACCTTGCTTGTTTCTCCATGTGATCCCATTTGAGCTCTCACTACTATATAGTCAGAAGATTAATAGTTGAGTCATTAGGACCTCCAGTCAATCTATTGCTTCACTGAGAGTAGGAGCACCTACTTCTCGAGCCAACTTCTGTTCTCATAATAGCTCAGTATACCCTATCCTTTAACCTGCTGTATGCTTCGATAATTATGTGCATTTATGTTCTGATATATAATAAATCTCATTGTAATATTTAAGCCGCATATCATTTCGTAGATATATGTAGAATCCCATTTCCTGTTGTTTATTATGATAAACTTCTCTTTTTTCAGTAGATTACGATTTTTATTAAATTATTGTGAGTGTGCACTCCACCATCATTTTCTTCCGTTACCGTTGTGCGCATAATTAATTAGGTAGTAGATAAGGAGGGGGTCGAGTGCATGTCTCGTTCTCATGATAAATTCGTCTGAATTAAAGAGGTACAAACTCTTCTCCACCCCGGCACTTCTCATATTATGGCGACCCTTGCCTCGGTTCTTTCCTATGACTGCTGAGACGCTGTCAGCACTTGATCGATAACATTTCATGATTAAAGAAATACGCCATAATTAATTTTCTTTGCCGTAATTAGATTTCGCAATAGAAGTATTTTGTGGCGTGCATGTAATAGCCACTGATTTGTTTCATTTTATTAGTAATTTCATGCTGTTTTATTTTGTGTGTGTTGTTTGATGTGTGTGTGTTCTGTACCACATCACATTCCATTGAAACTGACAGCGTTGCTTCAGTGTTGAAATTATTTTGGAGGGGTTGTTTTATCGACATTTGTACTTGTGGGTTAAATTCTTTTCTTAGTAGTAGGAGTCGATTAGTGCCATTTTCGTTTCAAGTGTTATTTT
This sequence comes from Schistocerca americana, assembly GCF_021461395.2. Lineage (NCBI taxonomy): Eukaryota > Metazoa > Arthropoda > Insecta > Orthoptera > Acrididae > Schistocerca > Schistocerca americana. The sequence continues at coordinate 554,787,153 of NC_060124.1, read as the reverse complement.
GGGTTTTCGCTGTTATATTTTTGTTTTTGTTGATGTTCCGTGAATGAATGCTCACTCATAGCAGGGCGCGACTGTTGTCGAAAGCAACTCAAGCAAACAGACTGCACACGATAGAGCAGGATCAGGGTAGTAACAAGGTTGAGCCAGATGAGGAAGTGTTGATTTTCCTACGGGACAGGAGGTGTGGAACACAAACGTTAGACGCGAATCGGTGGCAGACCGAGAACAGGAGGATCTGAACGATGAAATCGGTGAGGAAGAAGGGGAGGCAGAAGTGAATAGGCATGTGAAGGCTCTTGTTTATATAAATAAGAACACATATGCGAACATACTGAGGAAATTTCGGCCTCGACAGTGTAACAGTGCTCAAGTGTTTAGAGTAACATCACCACTTGGTGAAGACGGACCCAGTCAGCCGAGGGTTTTACACTGCTGGCCATTAAAATTGTTACACCACGAAGATGACGTGCTACAAACGCGAAATTTAACCGACAGGAAGAAGATGCTGTGATATGCAAATGATTAGCTTTTCAGAGCATTCACACAAGGTTGACGCCGGTGGCGACACCTACAACGTGCTGACATGAGGAAAGTTTCCAACCGATTTCTCATACACAAAGAGCAGCTGACCGCCGTTGCCTGGTGAGACGTTGTTGTGATGCCTCGTGTAAGGAGGAGAAATGCGTACCATCACGTTTCCGACTTTGATAAAGGTCGGATTGTAGCCTATCGCGATTGCGGTTTATCGTATCGAGACATTGCCGCTCGCGCCGGTCGAGATCCAATGACTGTTAGTAGAATATGGATCCGGTGGGTTCAGGAGGGTAATACGGAACGCCGTGCTGGATCCCAACGGCCTCGTATCACTAGCAGTCGAGATGACAGGCATCTTATCCGCATGGCTGTAACGGATCGTGCAGCCACGTCTCGATCCCTGAGTCAACAGATGGGGACATTTGCAAGACAACAACCATCTGCAGCAACATTTCGACGATGTTTGCAGGAGCATGGACTATCAGCTCGGAGACCATGGCTGCGGTTACCCTAGACGCTGCATCACAGACAGGAGCGCCTGCGATGGTGTACTTAACGACGAACCTGGGTGCACGAATGGCAAAACTTCATTTTTTCGGATGAACGCAGGTTCTGTTTACAGCATCACGATGGTTGCATCCGTGTTTGGCGACATCGCGGTGAACGCACATTGGAAGCGTGTATTCGTCATCGCCGTACTGGCTTATCACCCGGAATGATGGTATGGGGTGCCATTGGTTACACGTCTCGGTCAACTCTTGTTCGCATTGACGGCATTTTGAACAGTGGACGTTACATTTCAGATGTGTTACGACCCGTGGCTCTACCCTTATTCAATCCCTGCGAAACCCTACATTTCAGCAGGATAATGCACGCCCGCATGTTGCAGGTCCTGTACGGGCCTTACTGGATACAGAAAATGTTCGACTGCTGCCTTGGCCAGCACATTCTTCAGATCTCTCACCAATTGAAAACGTCTGGTCAATGGTGGCCGAGCAACTGGCTCGTCACAATACGCCAGCCACTACTCTCGTTGAACTGTGGTATCGTGTTGAAGCTGCATGGGCAGTTGTACCTGTACACGCTATCCAAGCTCTGTTTGATTCAATGCCCAGGTGGTTGTTCTGGGTTCTGATTTCCCAGGATCTATGCACCAAAATTGCGTGAAGATGTAATCACATGTCAGTTCTAGTATAATGTAATTGTCTAATGAATACCCGTTTATCATCTGCATTTCTTCTTGGTGTAGCAATTTTAATGGCCAGTAGTGTATTATTAGAAATTTGGGGGGGGGGGGGGGTGTAAAGGAAATAAAGCAGAGCCTAGAAAAGAGAATGGATGAAGTGGAGGATAAGGTTCTTGCGATTGTGAACGAAGTGAAGAATGAAATAGCGGAGGTCGGTAAGATGAGTGTCGAAGCCAAGAAAAGGGCCACCGAAGCCAAGAGGGATGCAGAGTTAGGAAGGGTAGAGGCAGCTGCCGCCAAAAAAATTCGCAAAAATCGCAAATAACCGTGCCAGAATTGCTGGGAGAACTGGACACGTCAATGCGGTAGGAATTGTTGCAATACAGGCCCAGGGGAAGGAAGCACTTGCGAGTACGACGCAGAGAATGGTAAGCATTGAAGAACACGTTGCGGTTACCACCCAAAGATGCGAAAGTGTAGAAGAACATGTAGCTCGCCTGGAACGCCAAGTACAAACTGGTACATCGCGTCCAGAGACGACGACGACTGGCGGACATGGAAGAGTGGCGCCAGACGGCGGTTCACCGTGCATCGGCTCGGCGCAAGTTAGTGGACTGCCAAGCGCACACATCAGCCCAGAGAGCGCACGGGTGCAAAATTACAGCCCGACTGTAACAACTAACGCTCAGTTCCAGTATCATTATGGGGCAGAGCTATGTGGTCACAGCACGCACCATGAGATGTCAGCTCGCGTCGAACGTACAGGTGCGTTTGATACTAGAACCAATAGAAATGTGCAAGAGGAACCAGAGTTTGATTACAAACACTTTTTGTCGATCCTCAAATTCCAAAATTTCCGGGAAAATGGAGGCTCGCTTGACCCAATAATTTGGCTGTCACAATTTTCTAACATGCTACCAGTATCTTGGCCATTGACAGCAAAATTTGAATTTATCTGCGGGCACATCGAGGGCACGGCCGCTGAGAAAATGCGTTGTGTTGCGGGTACATGCGGAACGTACCAAGAATTCACCGAGGCGTTTCTCGGAACGTATTGGTCGCGCGAAATGCAATACCGTATAAAACAGGAATTCATTTTGGGTTCAAAAAATTGTTCAAATGGCTCTGAGCACTATGGGGCTTAACTTCTGAGGTCATCAGTCCCCTGGAACTTAGAAGTACTTAAACCTAAGTAACCTAAGGACATCACACACATCCATGCCCGAGGCAGGATTCGAACCTGCGACCGTAGCGGTCGCGCGGTTCCAGACTGTAGCGCCTAGAACCGCTCGGCCACCCTGGCCGGCGAAATCATTTTGGGTTTAGATCTGGAGGCATCAGGATACAAGAGACCCACGAAGCTCTTTGAGGCTTTCATTAAAAAGAACCAGTTTCTTGATGTGCCACATAGTGATACCGAAATAATTAAGTTCTGATTCGCTAAACTGCCAAGAAACTACCAGCAAGAGCTTGTAGGACAGTACGGATCGAATAGTGAAACATTCAAAACCCTTTTGCGTGAGTTGGAGCTAATTTTTGAAAAAGAAGCGGCACGGCAATATAACCATCACAGTGGCAAATTTCGTGGAGCACCCCTCAATAACAACAACAATGACAGGTCGAATGAGCTTGAAGGAACTCTCTGGAAGCATGACTATGGGAGACAACATTCAGGACGGCAGAGTAACTGGCAGAGACAAAACGATACCCGCCAGTACGACACGAGCTGGAGGGTCAGAGGTTCACATGAACAGCGAGATGAGTCTATTGAAACACGTGGTCCTAACCCGATTTCCAATCACCGAAACAGAAATGGTAGGCGAGGTTGAAGCCACGACCGTGCGGATTCGGCTCGGTGAAAATCCACACGAATACTCGGACAGAGCCGTTAACATATGTTGAAATGTAAGGAGGGAGAAAACGTTGTTTTCGTATTTAAAAAAAAATAGTGTTGCCTGTATGTGAAACAAAAGGGAAACATTTCTTAAATAGAATGGGTTAGAAAACATCTTACTGTTGTGTACAACCTCTACGATCACAGGTTCGAATCCTGCCTCGGACATGGATGTGTGTGATGTCCTTAGGTTAGTTAGGTTTAATTAGTTCTAACTTCTAGGCGACTGATGACCTCAGAAATTAAGTCGCATAGTGCCCAGAGCCATTTGAACCAATTCTTTTTGTTGTGTACATATTAGACAGTAAGTGTGGTAATTTGTTATTATTTTATATTCTTTAACATGTACATGTGTAACTTGTAGGGGCTACGAAGCGACATATGATCTTGCGCGATATTGGTTAACTCAGAAAGCAAAGTGTCGGTCTAACTCACTGAAAGTTTACCGTCTTACCTCCTTGCCTAGGGACGCCAGATGAAAGTTGATGTCGTCAAGCCCTGAATCAAAATTGCGCACAGTGGTTAGACACTGGACTCGCATTCGGGAGGACGACGGTTCAATCCCGCGTCCGGCCATCCTGATTTAGGTTTTCCGTGATTTCCCTAAATCGCTCCAGGCAAATGCCGGGATGGTTCCTTTCAAAGGGCACGGCCGACTTCCTTCCCCATCCTTCCCTAATCCGATGAGACCGATGACCACGCTGTCTGGTCTCCTTCCCCAAAACAACCAACCAACCAAAATTGCGCAACGGATAACTGAGGAGGGGAGCTTGAGAGCGCTACCTAGAGAGCGTGCCCTTTCTGTGCGATACTAGGCAAGGGGCTGGAGGGCTCACACGCTGATGTGTGGGTCCCTGCATTCTATGGCTTTTATTTTAAATAAATTCCTTTAACTTGACTTCTTTGTGATTTTTAAGGTATGTTAAAGATTGATGACAGTTGATTTCCTATTTATAACATTATCACTCGACTTTACAGCGATAGCAGCAATTGTTTCAGTTTACGGATATCACAATTTTACAACTTATAGCTCGGGTATATTATATACTAATCTGCACGCACATTTCTACGGGTAAGACGGAATTGCGTTGGCCAAATGTGTACCACCAAAGTCTCCCAATATTTTACATAGGACATTCACTATGTGAGGAGGATAACGGGCAAACTGGGGACCAGATACTTTAACACAGGGGGTCAAATTTCCGGAATTAAACGAGCACATTCATTACCTTACACAATCCGAAGCTGGAAATAAAAGAATTAGTACAAATATTCAGATACCTCTCTTCCATGCTTGAACATTGAGACAGACGCACTGAGGGCACGTCTGCTCACTTACCCGTCTTCTGTAACACCCCATAGAATATGGCGGGCACTCGGAGGTCTTCCTGGGCCCCGGTGGAGGGGGTGGTCGAACCACTTGGCCGTGACCAACCTCTCCACCCCAAATCTTGTGACACTGGAAACTCTTTGACTTTTACCTGCCTGTGCTGTCTCTCTGATCCCCTACCCAGGAGTAAGGTTGGCACTACTACACTACAGAACTACTTCCCAACTAAGATTTGTCCACGCTTTATGGAAAGGTGTGAGGAGGATTAGGAAAGTTCATGTGCAGATTCACATTCACCTACAAGAAATGCGTAGTACACGACACATATAAATACGTATTATGAAGCCTGACACATTTCTTTCCACCCGTCCACATGTGTTCTGTTGCACCCGCGGCCGGCCGCGTCGCACAATAAAATTGGCTGCGGAGCCGCCTCTGTTTCTATTTCCCGGTGCGAGCGAGCAGCGAAACCTGCTGCTTGTAAAGCGGAAACTACTATACCGTTTCATCACTTTTCCGGACTTTCCGTTACATGGGGGAGCCTCCACTCTTCCGAGTCATTGGCAACACAAACTCGATCTCCATGTGTGTTTTGTCTTTACACCATACCTATTACTGTGTCTTTGTTGAGGAAGAGTTACTGGATGTATATCGACAGTGTTCTGGGCACGCCTTACAGCGTTGCACCATTTGTTTGTTTTCGCGGTATTTGTCACTGGTGTCATGGGCACAAAATTGCAGTGTTGCACATATTTTCAGTGAGGCTTTTCTTTTCATTGGCGAGTTGGGCACATCACAGCGCGTTGCACCATACTCTTAGGTTTTGGAGGCGGATATACAAAGGTGACAATTGATCCCGCCCATGCCTCTGCTGCTGGGCGCAACCTTTCTGGAGTGTGGCGAGTTTCTCGTACGATGCTACGTCACGTCTCTGAATGCGTGCGGTCGTCGGGATTTATCGCATGAGCAGTGTAAGGCAGAAGGTATGGAATTCCTCAACAAGTCCGGTAATTGGTGTCTTGTGGGAGGCCTAACACACAAGAGAAGTCCAAAAGTATGACATTTATAACAACTTGTTTACAGAGGTAGAGTCTTTGCATTGTAACTCGCGAAGTCTGCCGTGTTTTCTTTGTGTAAATTTTCCACCGTAAGTTTCAATACATCGAGTTCCATCTCAGATGAGTAGCGACCAACTCAGCGTATCGGCCAAGCCAGAGACAGCAATATCCATCGAGTTGTCTCAGCGGGGCAGGACGAGGGAGTATGAATGGTAAACGGGTGTAGCCGATAAGTTACAAATAGTATTTTTATTAATTTCCATTACTAAGGTCATTGCAGCTAATTTTATCTCGTCTAATATGTGTCCATTGTGTATTTGTCTGCGGCCACCATGTGTTGAGCAGTTTCAGGGATCCATCGAGGCCTCTGGGATCAGAGACGGCGAGGGAAGTGCAGTGGCGGTGTGCGGACATTTGCCACGCCGGACGTTTGCCACGATTTTACCTGTTCCGAAGGGTTGTCTCCCCCTCCTCCTCCTCCTCGCCCACCGTCCGACCCCCAGTAGAGGTACTTGCTGGGCCTTTCCGCTGGTTTACTTAACATAGGACCAGAATCTCTATGGACTTTCCGCCACATTTCTAGAGAGAGTTTCGTTGTGGAAACTATTAAATGCATCTCGCATTGAAGTCCGCACCAAATTTCGAGCCTCAGTAAAACTTCGCCAATCTTGGAGATTTTGCACTCATCTAAATTATACGTGCCTTTTTCGGTGCTCTTGCAGCAGGTTTCTGTCGTGTTTTGTGTACCGTGGGGAATCAGTTCCGTCTGTTATTAATTTATTTGTTATGAATCTCTCGAGTGCTGTTGATACTATTTCTTTGAACATAAGCCACATATGCTCTTCATAGTTTGAAACGGTTGGAGACTGTCTCTTAGAAAGACGTCAACCGAATTTTTGGTTGCTTTTATAGATAGATATATTTCGCGTTTAGTTTTGGTGAATTGCTTTGTTACGGAAATAAGCCACGCTACGACTCTGTGTCCACTAATCCCCGTATCCGTCGTGATGTTCAGGATTATTTGTGGCTAAGAGGTCAAGTGTGTTTTCGGAACCATTTACAATTTGAATGGCCTCGTGAATAATTATTCAAAATAATTAAAAAAACAAGCATTTAGAACAATTACGGAAGTTTTTTTCTATCTGCAATAGGGTCTGAAAATATATTTTTGTCAACATACGGAAGGTAGATTGAAGTCACTGCCAACTATAATTGTGTGAGTAGGGTACCCATTTCCGTTGAGACTCCAGTTTTCTTTCAAATGTTCAGGAATTGTTTCATCTGAGACCGGGGGTCGGTAAAAGGAGCCAGTTATTAATTTATTCCCGTTGTCGAATATAACCTCTGCCCATACTAAGTCACAGGAACTACCTGCTTCAATGTCGCTTGTGAGCTGGAACACACATTGCATTATTTTTCCTGAAGTTGTGCTTCTTGTTTCTGTTCTAGTGGAGATCATTACAATTACGGCTTTTCCGTCCAAAACCTCGGATGCATGCTCTGTGGCCCTGTAAATACCAGAGCTAAGCAATGTAGAACAACAACGTACGTTACAAGCATAGCATTTCGTAGTACTTCATTTCCTTATTTCTAACATTTTAAAATTGTACGTCGACTTTAGATTACATGTCAATCATAGATGTTCTTATCTCTGTTTATGAACGTACTTTCAGTCATGTTTTGAACATTGTCCTGCTACACTTTATTAACTAATGTCTCGCCGCAAGGGATATCGGATTTTAGAGAGTAAAATAACATGGAGCATGTCGTTCTTCTTTTCAAACACTCACATAGCCATTTCTTCTTTCCTTATTGCCTTTTGGGCATGCAGTTGTAGTAATTAAAGTAGGCACAAATGCTGTGATCAAAAAGAAATGATTAGCGTACATTCGCATTCTCTTTACATCGTTCCTTTCTTGTTGCTGCCATGGCGATGGACTGGACTGTTTCTATCGCAATCAGCAAGCGTGAAAGGAAGCTACAGTACAGACAGAGGGATCTATATTTATTCTTGGCAGAACTAATTACATACTGACATAATCGTCGGAATTGCTTCCGTTTCCCAAAAGTTATAAATATTTCGATTTCGGAAAAGAAGCTGTGTATTTGGCCAAGATCTCGAAGAAGAAAGTCTCTTACGTACTGGTTGTATTGCGTAAGATGTGGAGACAGCAGTTTGAAAGCGGACAGAAGTTGTACGAGGACGGGCGTCCCTTACCTGAGGGATCGCTACTCAAGCTACCTGGCGAAGGGACGAGTGTGGCAAATGTCCGGCATTCGCAGTGGCGCCTGTCGTTAGCGTAGTTAGCAAATTTAAATTGTCGTCCGTAGTTGTGAGCATGCTCCAGTGACGGGTAGGCTATAGTTGGGATTACATGTGGTAGTTTAGGGTTATGGGCAGCATACTTCAGCTTTTCTTTATCTTAATGAATCAATAATTACTTATATACTGGTATTAACAATGGGCCCATAGGTTAAGTCACTATTCTTTACAATAAGTATTAATTATAAAGTCTCTCAGCAGAGTATAAGAATTTTGTATTGCATTAGCGTAACAGTTCTATTCATGTAAATATTCATTTCTATTAAAAAATTTTATTGAATGTACAAAATACGATCGCTAGGAATTCTGTTTGCTGTTTTTGTAAAAACTTTTGGGGAGGCACTCTTTATAAAAGGACTTATACATCTACATCTGCATCTACATCCATACTCCGCAAGCCACCCAGCGGTGTGTGGCGGAGGGCACTTTACGTGCCCACTGTCATTACCTCCCTTTTCTGTTCCAGTCGCGTATGGATCGCGGGAAGGACGACAGCCGGAAAGCCTCCGTGCGCGCTCGAATCTCTCTAATTTTACATTCGTGATCTCCTCGGGAGGTATAAGTAGGGGGAAGCAATATATTCGATACCTCATCCAGAAACGCACCCTCTCGAAACCTGGCAAGCAAGCTACACCGCGATGCAGAGCGTCTCTCTTGCAGCGTATGCCACTTGAGTTTGCTAAACATCTCCGTAACGCTATCACGTTTACCAAATAACACTGTGACGAAACGCTCCGCTCTTCTTTGGATCTTCTCTATCTCCTCCGTAAACCCGATCTGGTACGGATCCCACACTGATGAGCAATACTCAACTATAGGTCGAACGAGTGTTTTGTAAGCCACCTCCTTTGTTAATGGACTACATTTTCTAAGGATTCTCCCAATAAATCTCAACCTGGTACCCGCCTTACCAACAATTAATTTTATACGATCATTCCACTTCAAATTGTTCCGCACGCATACTCCCAGATATTTTACAGAAGTAACTGCTACCAGTGTTTGATCCGCTATCATATAATCATACAATAAAGGATCCTTCTTTCTATGTATTCGCAATACATTACATTTTTCTATGTTAAGGGTCAGTTGCGACTCCCTGCACCAAGTGCCTATCCGCTGCAGATCTTCCTGCATATCGCTGCAATTTTCTAATGCTGCAACTTCTCTGTATACTACAGCATCATCCGCGAAAAGCCGCATGGAACTTCCGACACTATCTACTAGGTCATTTATATATCTTGTGAAAAGCAATGGTCCCATAACACTCCCCTGTGGCACGCCAGAGGTTATTTCAACGTCTGTAGACGTCTCTCCATTGAGAACAACATGCTGTGTTCTGTTTGCTAAAAACTCTTCAATCCAGCCACACAGCTGTTCTGATATTCCGTAGGCTCTTACTTTGTTAATCAGGCGACAGTGCGGCTAACGCCTTCCGGAAGTCAAGGAAAATTGCATCTACCTGGGAGCCTGTATCTAATATTTTCTGGGTCTCATGAACATATAAAGCGAGTTGGGTCCCACACGATCGCTGTTTCCGGAGTCCATGTTGATTCCTACAGAGCAGATTCTGAGTTTCCAAAAATGACATGATACGCGAGCAAAAAACATGTTCTAAAATTCTACAAGAGGTCGATGTCAGAGATGTAGGTCTATAGTCTTGCGCATCTGCTCGACGACCCTTCTTGGAGACTGGGGCTGCCTGTGCTCTTTTCCAATCATTTGGAACCTTTCGTTCCTCTAGAGACTTGCGGTACACGGCTGTTAGAAGGGGGGCAAGTTCTTTCGCGTACTCTGTGTAGAATCGAATTGGTGTCCCGTCAGGTCCAGTGGACTTTCTTCCAGTTGCCGGCCGTTGGTGGCCGAGCGGTTCTGGCGCTACAGTCTGGAACCGCGCGACCGCTGCGGTCGCAGGTTCGAATCCTGCCTCGGGCATGGATGTGTGTGTTGTCCTTAGGTTAGTTAGGTTTAAGTAGTTCTAAGTTCTAGGGGACTTATGACCTCAGCAGTTGAGTCCCATAGTGCTCAGAGCCATTTTTGAGTAATTCCAGTTGCTTTTCTATCCCTTGGGCACTTATTTCCACTTTGTTTGTGCGAGGATTTAGAGAAGGAACTGCAGTGCGATTCTTCCTATGTGAAACAGCTTTGGAAAAAGGTGTTTAGTATTTCAGCTTTACGCGTGTCATCCTCTGTTTCAATGCCATCATCATCCCAGAGTGTCTGGATATACTGTTTCGAACCACTTTCTGATTTAACGTAAGACCAGAACTTCCTAGGATTTTCTGTCAAGTCGGTACATTGAATTTTACTTTCGAATTCACTGAACGCTTCACGCATAGCCCTCCTTACGGTAATTTTGATATCGTCTAGCTTCTGTTTGTCTGAGAGATTTTGGCTGCGTTTAAACTTGCAGTGAAGCTCTTTGCTTTCGCAGTAGTTTCCTAACTTTGTTGTTGAACCACGGCGGGTTTTTCCCGTCCCTCACAGTATTACTCGGCACGTACCTGTCTAAAACGCATTTTACGATTGCCTTGAACTTTTTCCATAAACACTCAACATTGTCAGTGTCCGAACAGAAATTTTCGTTCTGATCTGTTAGGTAGTCTGAAATCTGCCTTCTATTACTCTTGCTAAACAGATAAACCTTCCTCCCTTTTTTTATATTCCTATTAACTTCCATATTCAGGGATGCTGCAACGGCCTTATGATCACTGAATCCCTGTTCTGCGCTCACAGAGTCGAAAAGTTCGGGTCTCGGGTCTGTTTGTTATCAGTAGGTCCAAGATGTTAAGTATTGTGCAGGTACTGGGAACAGCGAGTGACTGCTGAACGAGAATTGACGCTGCAAGATGGTCGATGTGGAGTAAACATAGAGTGAATATCTCTGGAGTGAGAATTGCGTTCTGCGCATGTTGTCAACATTAAACCAGGGTTGTCACGTGTTTTCGGGACTTCGCTGTGCGTGTGTGCTTTCTGCAGCGTTTGTAGTTTATAATATCAAGAGTTTTTGTTGTGTTTCACCGTTTGTTGATAGTGTAATAGCGATGGTGAATTACTGTTGTTGCTACGGATGCAAAGAAAAATATATGAATGGAGGGATAGTAACTTTTCATGGGTACATACCATGTAGCTCTAATTATAGTTATCATATTAGTAAGAGACACTGTATATGTTTAAAAATTTCGAGACGCATTATAATTAAGGCTTGATTCTGTAGACCTTTTTTTCTACGATTTTATGACTATATAATAGATATTACGCCTCGTACAAAAGCTTACAAACAATCGCTTCCTCTCGTAAATTTGCTAGTGGAACAGGAAAGGGAATGGTTAGTTGTTTCAGCAAAAAAATGGTTCAAATGGCTCTGAGCACTATGGGACTTAACTTCTAAGGTCATCAGTCCCCTAGAACTTAAAACTACTTAAACCTAACTAACCTAAGGACATCACCCACATCCATGTCCGAGGCAGGATTCGAACCTGCGACCGTAGCGCCCACGCGGTTCCAGACTGTAGCGCCTTTAACCGCTTGGCCACACCGACCGGCTTTGTTTCAGCAAATAATATTCTCCAAGCATTTATCAGTGACTTGTCGATTATGTATATAGATTACTCAGTCTACTCTTTATTTAATAAACTGGGAGCAAGTACGTAAAATGCGTTAAATAAATACTTCAAAGTGTCACCAGTAAGAAAAATTGTGCTTTTGGTCCCAAAAATGAGAAAATAAATACGCAGAAAAAACAGAAAAAAGGACTAATTAGCAGGGATATAATCGCTAATGTGTGGCAAATTCGGTGTTTTTCGGACACTTGCAAAAGTACTAGCGTACTGTCAAGTCGTTTTGCAAAACTATCACAGCAAAAATGTACGTCTGGCTCTGTAATACTATAAAGTGCTGTATCATACCGAAAACTACCAAAAATCGAGTGCATCTGAACTGTGACACCTATCGCAAAGAAGCAGGATGTAATATCACTTGCCCTTGAAAGTTACGTAGCTGGTTTATTCCCGGTATCAAATGGATACTGTTAAAATATCTGCGCAATATTTATAAATAATCCGCGACACGTAAGAAAAGAATCCGTCTGTACTAGGGATGTAGTGACATTCTAAATATACAGGGCGCTATACCGACAAATACACGACGTCCCGAGATCACGTGACCAGGCCGGCAATGTATGTTGACAACACAAAATCTGTTCTGCGCATGTGAATGCTCACACCAGAGATATTTACTCTATGGGAGCACATGGGGGCCGAGCCGCAGGGAGACGCCTTAGGGAGGCGACTGTCAGTCACGACACCGCCCCCCCTCACCACGACGGCTCAGGGGCGCGTGCCGCCTACCTGCTCAGCGCAGTGGCGGCTGACGTGGCTGACAACTTTGGGTCAGCTGAGGGCGAACACAGCCCTGGAATCCCACCGGGACAGGCTACCCCGTTGGCGGCTGGACGAGGAGACAGCACGGCGCCGCTCAGCGGTGACGCAGAAATGGGGATTCCACTGCAGAAGAGGTTCCGGTCGACGAGGGCGTACTCTAACAAGGTGTCGTGGGGTTTCCTACTGTGGGGTTTCCTACCATGTGGTTTCCTACGAGCAGTGGCACACTAAACCTGTCAGAAGCCCGGGCCGGCAAAACAAATCGAGACTCCCATCGCTGCCCCCTCCCACCCTCCTCACCACACAGGAGTTCTCCGAGAGTTTCAAACGCACGGAAGGAAGTCCCACATTGCTTATCATCTTCATTTTGTGTCGTGATAATTTACAAGGTGTAACGTTATATTACGTAACACTGAAAGTGACTGCTCTCGTAATCTCGTTACTATTATTTAATAGCTATTTAATAGCTAATAATACTATTATTTAATCATTACATGATTTCTGTTGTTCGAATCTATTATTTATGATTCGCAACTAAGTCGTCACAGAGCGAGCGGGGTGTATGAAAATGAATTCCTGTTTCCTAAACCAAGAGGAAGGTCACTGTCTACATAAAACTTCGTTCAGTGCATGGTGAAGGGTACTTTATTTAGGGATATCAACAAAAGCCACAGTGTTGCTCCGATCTTGATGAAATTTTGTACATTTGATCTTCAAAATAAGGGGAACCTCACCATCTACGTGAAATTTCATACGGTGTATGGCGAAGGATGCCTTACAACAGAATTACACACCATTTGACTGATCAGCTTGGGAGTTGGATCACGTATGTATGTTTTCATGGTGAAGGCATTTACACAGGCCAACGTATGCTGGATGGCGGATGGTTGGCCTCCCTTTAAATAAATGCAACATCGTCTCTCAGTCAGCATTAAAGTTGGCAGATATACGTTTTTCTTCATAGACGGTGAAAGAGGAGATGGCGTGACGCAGGCGGAGGAGGAGATATACGGAGAGAGGAGAATGTGATAGGGGCAGGGAAGTGAGAGAAGCAAATTAAAAGAGAGAGGGAGCAGCAGGTAAACAGAGAAAGGGGGAAGGTGATGAATGATTAATGGAACACTGTAATAAATACATAAATTAGGGGTGTTATTGTGAATTTGATGTACTATTAGAAAAAGCGGTGGAGGAGGTGGACAGAGACGGAAAGATGGATGGAGAAGGAGAGGAGGATGGAGAGGAGAAGGAAGTGTTGTGAGAGAGGGGGGCAGATGGAGGAGATGGAAAGAGAGACGGATGGGCGGAAGGAGAAGGTGGATAGAGACGAGAGATGAGGCAAGAGGGGATGAACTGACATAAAACTGGGATGAATAAATATGCGGGCAACGCCGGGTTTACAGTTAGTAATTAGACAAAGATTTACGCGACAACGGGTGTGTTCATCTGAAAGATATTACAAAATATTTCCCTATGGTTAGATGTGGCGTATAAAGTCTCAATAACTAGAGTGTTGTTCTTGATGTCTGCAGATGATAAAATTCGTTGCTTAATATAGATGACTCCACCAAATTTCATCTAGTTGGAATTTCATCTTTATAAAATGAACTACATAATAATCAGCTGAAAAATGCTTCTGTTGGAGCACAATAAAGGAAAATATGATCGTGTTTGAAAGTCTCTGACAGAAAAGTGGGCAACCAGCTGTCTGAGTCCTCATTCCACCTTCCTCACCAAAAATTCTGGAAGCTTCACAGGACGACTGACCATGTTATGTAAGAAATTTATAAAGTAAAATTTCAGTTTTGTTGAGATAAAAATTCGACAAATAGCAGATTGTGTACTAGAACTTTAGAAATGCCGTTAAAAGCGTGCTTTTGTGAATGACATCCGCCAGACACGAATAATTAGTTTCGTATGACATATATGACGAAACTCCAGAATCGGGAAGTTAACTTTGCCGAATTATTGACGCTGACGACACTGTATGAGAAACGGTGACAACACCTGCACTGAGGGTGAGCGACTGGGGTAGACAAGCAGTGGGGGAGGCTCAGTTCGCAAACACCTCGTTAGGAAACCGTTTAATCTAGACAGCTTCACTACCTCCTGCACCTTTGTAGGAAACCCCATGGTAGGAAACCCCACGTAGCCCTCTAACAATGGCGGCACGAAGCGTCGGAGAGATCTCTTGAGCCGCACTTATGACAGACGCCGTTTACAGTTCCTGAACGAGTTCGCATAACTCTGGCCGCACTGCACGCCCAAAGCAGTTCTGTGTTGGGTATTGCTGGACCACAGTTTGTCGTGATTATCTCCTCTCCTACGGAGAGCAGTTCCGAGCAATGGGAAGCACGTTGACCGATGTGCTATCCTTGTTTCAACCTCCATCAGATGACTCCACGAGTGTTGGAGCCACTCTAAGAGTAGTGTCCTGTATTGCAAGTTTTCGGTCTAGATAAGACCAAGTGTTACTGTCTTCGGACAGCCAACTACCTGTCCTATGGCTCTGTTCCGAATCTTGCGGTCCTCAATACTATCAGAGCCTATACATGGGCTTGTCGTCGTACCGCACTGTACTGCACATCAACAATAGGTTGTCGTACCATACCACGAGCTTCTTGTCGATTGACAACGCCACTACAGAGAGTGAAGGATGAGTGGAGCTTCTTCCGGATGCCGCGCCTGGTTCCGAGAAACATTAGATTGGTGGCCCACTCCACTAGCCGCATTCCTCCCAGCTGGCGCCCCTTTCTCCACGCCAGGAACCACCAACCCGCTCCACAGACGAGGGCGGCAATGTTCGTGTGTTGAGTGATTCGTTGTGTGATGTTAGCATGTGAAGGATGCTACGGTCAACTGTTTTTTTTTTCTTTTTTTGCTCAGACAACTCGTTGACCATAGTAAAATTCGTGCCTTTAGTGCAAACATCGTTTTTTCCCTCAAACTTTATTTAAGACACTAGAAACTTAAAATACAATGTCAACTACATGTATGTTGTTTTGTTGTATAGCTTTCAGTCTTATATATATATATATATATATATATATATATATATATATATATATATATATATGTGTGTGTGTGTGTGTGTGAGGATGTAGAGGCTTATCTCACTAGGGGTAAGATAGATACTGCCTACAGGAAAATTAAAGAGACCTTTGGAGAAAAGAGAACCACTTGTATGAATATCAAGAGCTCAGATGGAAACCCAGTTCTAAGCAAATAAGGGAAAGCAGAAAGGTGGAAAGGAGTATATAGAGGATCTATACAAGGGTGATGTACTTGAGGACAATTTTATGGAAATGGAAGAGGATGTAGATGAAGTTGAAGATGAAATGGGAGATACGATACTGCGTGAAGAGTTTGACAGAGCACTGAAAGACCTGAGTCGAAACAAGGCCCCCGGAGTAGATAACATTCCATTAGAACTACTGACAGCCTTGGGAGAGCCAGTCCTGACAAAACTCTACCATCTGGTGAGCAAGAAGTATGAGACAGGCGAAATACCCTCAGACTTCAAGAAGAATATAATAATTCCAATCCCAAAGAAAGCAGGTGTTGACAGATGTGCAAATTACCGAACTATCAGTTTAATAAGTCACAGCTGTAAAATACTAACGCGAATTCTTTACAGACGAATGGAAAAACTGGGAGAATCCGATCTCGAGAAAGATCAGTTTGGATTCCGTACAAAGGTTGGAACACGCGAGGCAATGCTGACCCTACGGCTTATTTTAGAAGCTAGATTAAGAAAAGGCAAACCTAGGTTTCTAGCATTTGTAGACTTAGAGAAAGCTTTTGACAATGTCGATTGGAATACTCTCTTTCAAGTTCTAAAGGTAGCAGCGGTAAAATACAGGGAGCGAAAGGCTATTTACAATTTGAACAGAAACCAGATGGCAGTTACAAGAGTCGAGGGGTATGAAAGGGAAGCAGTGGTTGGGAATGGAGTGAGACAGGGTTGCAGCCTATCCCCGATGTTATTCAATCCGTATATTGAGCAAGCAATAAAGGAAACAAAAGAAAAGTTCGGAGTAGGTATTAAAATCCATGGAGAAGAAATAAAAACTTGGAGGTTGCTGATGGTTTTGTAATTCTGTCAGAGACAGCAAAGGACCTGGGAGAGCAGTTGAACGGAATGGACAGTGTCTTGAAGGGAGGGTATAAGATGAACATCAACAAAAGCAAAACGAGGATAATGGAATGTAATCCAATTAAGCAGAGGGAATTAGATTAGGAAATGAGACACTTAAAGTAGTAAAGGAGTTTTGCTATTTGGGGAGCAAAATAACATGATGGTCGAAGTAGAGAGGATATAAAACGTAGACTGGGAATGGCAAGGAAAGCATTTCTGAAGAAGATAAATTTGTTAACATCGAGTATAGATTTAAATGTCAGGAAGTCGTTTCTGAAAGTATTTCTATGGAAGTGAAACGTGGACGATAAATAGTTTAGACAAGTAGAGCATAGAAGCTTTCGAAATGTGGTGCCACAGAAGAATGCTGAAGATTAGATGAGTAGATCACATAACTAATGAGGAGGTACTGAATAGAATTGGGGAGAAGAGGAACTTGTGGCACAACTTGACTAGAAGAAGGGATCGGTTGGTAGGACATGTTCTGAGACATCGAGGGATCACCAATTTAGTATTGAAGGGTAGCGTGGAGGGTAAAAATCGTAGAGGGAAACCAAGAGATGAATACACTAAGCAGATTCAGAAGGATGTAGGCTGCAGAAGGTACTGGGAGATGAAGAAGCTTGCACAGAATAGAGTAGCATGGAGAGCTGCATCAAACCAGCCTCAGGACTGAAGACCACAACAACAACAACATGTTAATGTTAAAGATACCTTGGTTCCCTATCATCACGTCAGTTTGGAACAATTTTTTTTTGCTGATGCACACTATGTTACATAATCTTTGATCACACAGGTAAACTTACAAAATTTCTGTCTTTTTTTGTGTACATTGTATCTCTGTATCTCACTTATGTTGATGCCTGTCAATTGTCACTATGTGTACAAATTTCTTGTGTGTCAATAGTTACATAATGTTACACACAATAATATGCTACAGTTACAAGAGAGTATTTTTGTTTGTGTTTGTGAGCAGGATATCTGCGGTTACAGTTCTGGTTAATGGTGAATGACCATCACTCAATCAATCACTGTAAAAAAATTATCATCCTTTCTGTTCAGGGAAACGGCGTGTGTGTGGTTAAAAGTTTCAACCATGAAGCATAGAAATGTTATTTGTCTTTTTCGCTTCATGTATAAATATGTGTGTGTTTGAGTTGGGTACCAGTAGCTAATTCTTAAATGTTACCTTAATGAGAAGCTTGCAGGTCCATTAGGTCAAAATTTTACTGCAGCTTCGAACTTGGCCTTCTGCTATGTGTTCAACATTTGTATGGCTGTGCAAGTATGCCATGTATGACAGTGGGCTCCCTGAGACTGAATCTATGTTGCTGTGTTGCGTGTGACTTATTCGTCAATGTGAGTAAGATGTTGGCAAAGTCATAAGAAAAATCCTACCTTTCATTTTATCATCAATTTCAAATTTAATCTCCCAATTTGTTGTGACGTCTTGGAAACTGTTTAGACCAATTCTTTTTGAGTGATTGACACACAAGCTTTGTCAAGAGAGTCAACCACTACCAAAAATAATCTAAAGTGACTGGGGAGGGGGGGGGGGGGGGGGCGTGGGCGTAATGAGAGGTTCCATGTCCTCTTTTGCATGTCTCCTCTCATTTTCATCAATTTTATTAATGCTATATGTCATGGGCGGCAGTAACAGACCCAATTAGGTTATTGTAATGAGGGTATTTCTACTGAGACCTCAAAAAAATACTTTTCACTTGATTCCTATACATATTGGGTTACTTACCTGGGTGGCTAGAGCGAGTCAAGCATCGGAGGACGCGGCACACGGCACTTCCGGTTGGTGGCTGCACTTCCCTGAATTCTGAGGGGTTCGTACAATAGACTTAAGCGCCTGGCAGAACGACTAACGTCGGTCGAGTTTCGCCTATTGTATGCAGGGCGAAACGATCTGCGAGACGTCGGAGTGTTGCCGCAGTTTATGTATTTACCATTCTGGCGCGTCCGCAACGAAGATTCCTGGCACCGACTGACTGCATCGCCCTCATGATTCTGAGAATACTTGTGGACCGTGCCGTGCTGTGTGCCACTGTCTGGCGCTGGATGACCAGTGGTCTAGGCAGGTTGTTTTCATAGCCGATCAAACGGCAGGTTCAGTGCCCTGAGCTGGTCAACTTAAACTGAGGCCAGTTGACGTCATAAAGCCCTTCTCGAAATTGAAGGTAACGGTCGCTATTGGCGCGAATGATGTTCCAAGACAGTGTCGGGGTATTTTGGAATCAGCACTGAATGCTGATTCGCGGTTTTCGAGGAGAGTAGAGAGTTGTGCAATGGTGGCTTCGCTCTTGCATCGCATCACAGAGGGGATCCGGGATCTGATCTTTGTGGGAGTCGGATGGCCTTGCGACTTGGTCGCTCTTTTTCGGAAGAACTTAGGATTCTCGGACAGCCTTCGAGGCCAGGGGTTGACACAGAGTTGCTGCACGGAAGAAGTCGGCGCCTACATCATCAGAATGCTGCCTACCAACGACGTGCTGCAGATTTCAGTATTGGTACAGTATTTTGCGGCTCCGGCATTGTAGGACCTTTTCAATTTTATACTGAATCCCTCAGCAGCACGCGCGCTCGCTTTGCTACAAGTCCACCTTGCTTGTTTCTCCATGTGATCCCATTTGAGCTCTCACTACTATATAGTCAGAAGATTAATAGTTGAGTCATTAGGACCTCCAGTCAATCTATTGCTTCACTGAGAGTAGGAGCACCTACTTCTCGAGCCAACTTCTGTTCTCATAATAGCTCAGTATACCCTATCCTTTAAGTTTGCGTCGATAATTATGTGCATTTATGTTCTGATCTATAATAAATCTCATTGTAATATTTAATCCGCATATCATTTCGTAGATATATGTAGAATCCCATTTCCTGTTGCTTATTATGATAAACTTCTCTTTTTTCAGTAGATTAGGATCTTTTTAAATTATTGTGAGTGTGCACTCCTTATTTTACCAACTAGCAGGGTCCACCATCATTTCCTTCCGTTACCGTTGTGCGCGTAATTAATTAGGTAGTAGATAAGGAGGGCGTCGAGTGCATGTATCGTTCTCATGATAAATTCGTCTGAATTAAAGAGGTACAAACTCTTCTCCACCCCGGCACCTCGTAAGGTGGCGCTATTTTACCTCCATACATGCAGCGTTATACTGGTTCGTTTACGTATTTTGTTCGATTTGACGTCACGATTTGCGATGGCTGGATGGTTGATTGATTATTTCTTTGGCTGATAAGACGTGGCACCACATACTAACATTTTTTCATGACTGGGAATTGATCTGAGCAGGATGCTGGCAGCAGAGAGCAGTAGTGACCTTGCGCGTTCCTGTGGGGTTGCCGATCGGCGCCATAGTGCCCAACAAGTTTGCTCGGCTCTGATGCAACACTGTCATTTCGCAATACAGCAGACAGCAGCTCACCATTAACTTTGCTTATACACTGAAGAGCCAAAGCAACTGGCGCAGGCATGCGTATTCATATACAGAGATATGTAAACAGGCAGAAAGCGGCAACGCGTAATCAGTCAAAGCGTTGTTGGATCGGTTGCTGCTGCTACAGCGGCAGTTTATGAACATTTAAGTGAATTTGAACGTGGTGTTAAAGTTGGGGCACGAGAGATGAGACACAGTAGCTCCGAGGTAGCGATGAAGTGGGGATTTTGACGTACGACCAGCCGGCCGGTGTGGCCGTGCGGTTCTAGGCGCTTCAGTCTGGAACCGCGTGACCGCTACGGTCGCAGGTTCGAATCCTGCCTCGGGCATGGATGTGTGTGATGTCCTTAGGTTAGTTATGTTTAAGTAGTTCTAAGTTCTAGGGGACTGATGACCACAAATGTTAAGTCCCATAGTGCTCAGAGCCATTTGAACCTTTTTTAACGTACGACCATTTCACAAGTGTACCGTGAATATCAAACTCCACAGACACGAACATTACTGAGCGTATCTGGGACGCCTTGCATTGTGGTATACAGAAGAGAATCCGGTAAAACATCAAATATGTGACTTCGCAGCGGCCAGAAAAATATCTTGCAACAACGGGACCAACGACGATTGAAGGGAATCGTTCAACGTGAGAGAAGTGCAACACTTCCGCAAATTGCTGCAGATTTCAATGCTGGGCCATTACCAAGTGTCAGCGTGCGAACCATTCAACGAAACATCATCGATATGGGCTTTCGGAGCCCACTCATGTACCCTTGATGACTGCACGACACAAAGTTTTACTCGTCGCCTGGGCCCGTGAACTCCAATATTAGACTGTTGACTGGAAACATGTTGGCTGGGCAGACGAGTCTCGTTTCATATTGTATCGAGCAGATGGACGCGTACGGGTATGGAATCCATGGACACTGCATGTCAGCAGGGGACTGTTCAAGCTAGTGGAGGCTATGTAATGGCGTGGGGGGTGTTTGTTGTTGGTGTGATGTGGGTCCCCTGATACCGCTAGATACGACTCTGACAGGTGACGCGTACGTAAGCATCCTGTTTGATCACCTGCATTCAGTCATGTCCGTTGTGCAGTCCAACGGACTTGGGCAATTCCAGCAGGACAATGCAACACCCCACACGTCCAGAATTACTGCAGAGTGGCTCCAGGAACACGCTTCTGAGTTTAAAGACTTCCGCTGGCCACCAGACTCCCCAGACATGAACACTATTGAGCATATGTGCGATGCCTTGCAACGTTCACCATCCCCTCGTACTCTTACGGATTTATGGACAGCCCTGCAGGATTCATGATGTCAGTTCTCTCCAGCACTACTTCAGAGATGAGTCGAGTCCAAGCCACGTCGTGCTGCGGCACTTCTGCCTGCTCGCGTGGGGCCTACGCGATATTAGGCAGGTGTATCAGTTTCTCTGGCTCCTTCAGTGTATGACTGTAATAACTGGCACACAGAATCGTAGTGGGTACACTTCGATTAAATACTTTCGAGGCGAAATTAAAACCTGGATGCACCACATTGAATTTTGCACAAGTGGAATGTAGATGGCACGAAAGAAGCAAGGTCTTTACGTATGGATGCCCACCGTGTAGCCACCTCCAGACAGGAGAATGTGCTGCCTTCCAAAAACAGCAACCTCCACTGTCCAGGGCCACCTTCACGCGACCCTCGCTGCTAGCAAACTGGTCTCCAGCATCCGCCCACGCCCCTCTCTTCTCTGTCGTACTTGCTCGGCGCCTCCAGACCATCCGTCTGCAAGTATCGTGATCTCGCGGCGTGAGAAAGAACTCCAAGTCGAAGTACCGCCGCTAGCTCACCCAACATAAATACATCGAACCGAGCGTATCAGATAAATAATGCGTCCTTACAATGCCAGGCCCTGTTCCTGAAAAGCTGTGGTGAGTTGTAGTTTCAGCGACGACATTTACATATATGGTTCTAAATTTGATCACAATATCTTTTTGAGCCGTGCGCGGCTCTTGTTCATGCCGTTTATTGTTTGTCATCTTTTCTTGCTGTACTGCCGCCTCTTTTTCTTATTCCATTTACTGGCGTCACTAACTTCCTGCCTTACCTGCCCATGAGTGGCAGCAGCAGCGCTTATCGATAAGTGCACTGTCGTACCATTATAACGCCTCTTCTTCTTGATGATTTGGTTTGATTTGTACTTGGCCTCGGCTAAAACTTGGCGACAGTCGGTAGAGTGTTGAGATCGTTATCAAGTTACGAAGACGACGTTACACAAAATGGCAGTGCTGAACCGAAATGTCGACGTGCGTGAGATATTTACTTCACCAAGAATCGTAATTAATCGTTCGTAATCGACGTTTAACTGATTAATGATGAAACATTAATGATAAAACCAATACAGTCACATCCACAACAAATTCGCTACAAGCTGGTCGTAATTTCAAGTATCTGCGAAATCGTAACAGTGGGCTTGTTATTAGAGTCAAAGATTCTACACAAGCGCCGAGCGCTAGAGTCAAATATTATCGCTGCGCGTAATTATTACTCGGGAATTTCATGTCAATAATTTCATAGAATTTTAAATCACAAATGCACGACTTGGCAAGAGAGGGTGTTTTATTGCACAATATCAGTCACTTCCTAACAGAGCCTTGAGAAGAAAACTTTCCCAGGTGTTGGGGGGGATTTAAATTGTATGCTTCGGACCTATCACTGAAGTTCCATAAACCACTGGCTATTATGAATGAAAATTGTCTATCAGTGTTCGTTGCCTAAATCACTGTCTAAATAATGTTTAGTTCAATTATCTAGTTAAAAATTCACTTTATTTTAGTAGGTAAAAGTCCTCCGTTCGAATTCTAATGCAGTGATATTTGAAGTCAGAAGATCGTATTACTGCGTCACAATAGATCGCAATTATTGAATCTCAAAAACAATCTATGCGCGCCTACATGTACGAGCATTCAAATACATGACCTGCTCCGGCTAACTCTCGAAACGTAGTGACAATGCATTGAATTATACTTAATCATTACTCACGGTTCCCAAAGAGTACTCACACTGAGTATTCTTTGGGATCGTTGGTTCTACTTTGCGAATGTTAATTTATGCTAATTTTGCGATTTATTATGATTTTGATTTTAATTTTATTGAAATTTAATCTTTCTTTCGTAGATTGCTTAATTGTCAAGTCTTAGATTCCTGATTTAATTACTTGTTATTGTCCTAATAATAGTGATAAATGGAACTTCGTTCGCTTATTCACTTTTCTGGGAATTTGGGACTTGGGGGGGGGGGGGGGGAATCTTTGGGGTATTGGGAGCTAATTTTTTATTTTTATTTCTCATCCGAGGAAGTGGCATTACACCATCCCTGGAGCGACCGATAGTATTTCCGGGTTGTCGTGGGTCGGGAGTTCGGTTGCGGACGGACCAGCAGTGGAGCAAGTCGGGGCATGGAGCAGCCAGTCGGGCACGCAGAGCGGTCGGGGACGACGGAGAGTCTGGGACGGAGCGCCAGTGAGGAGCGGACAGCCAGTACTTACCAACCGCTGGCCACACACATTGAACTGTCCGACGGAAGGAGATTGGAGTGGGAACGACTGTTTGTGGGTCGTTCGGTCGGTTGTCCCATCAGGAGACATGTATTTGGTCCTCCTATCGCTTCTGGTCCCCTTCAATTGGTCATCTTGTGGGACTGGTCGGTTACTTCCTTGTGCAGAGACGTCGGATGGCCAATGAGAAAGTGTTCCCTCTGCATGGTTGGGTCCGAGCCAGTGTCTCTGCGTCGTCGTGCGTCCGAGACCAGTACTTGCTGACTGCTAGCCACACACATGAACTGTCCGACGGAAGGAGATGGGAGCGGGAACGACCGCTGGTAGGTGGTTCGGTTGGTCGTGTCATTGGGCGATGTGTATTTGGTCTTTTGACCGTTTCTGGGCCTCGTCAGTTGGTCATCTTGCGGGACGTGGGTCGGTTCCTTCCTCGGGCAGAGATGTCGTCGCCGATGTGCAAGAGTTACCTCTGCATGGGTGGGTCAGAGCCAGTGTGCTCCGGTCGCCGTGTCTCCGAGTTCCGAACGGACATCGAGTTGAGTCGGGTTGGATCTGCACTCAGCTCCGGACAGCCAAGACTCGCCCGACCGTTGCCGACACTCATAACTTGAGTGGGGACGACCTTGGTTGGTCGTTCGGTCGGTCGTCTGAGCGGACGACGCGTATTTGGTCGCCGACTGCATACGGAAACTCTCTCTGTGTGTGACTTGACACTTCTTCTTGTTGTTCCACGGTGATTGGTTTTAGAATTGTCAGAGTTCTCGGTGCAAGTGTTTACGTGGAACTGTGTATAGCTTCTGTGACTTCTGCTGAGCAGGTGAATGCTGTCTGCGTACTGGAGTAGCCAGTCGGTCGGTACCAAATTGACTAGAGTGTTGGTTGGTTCGTCAGCCGTCCCTAGGTCGTGCTGCCACCCGATTATTTATTGTTACTCTTGGCTGCCTGTCTCACCTGAATTGTTGTTAGGCTTTCCTCCGCAGGCCGACCCTTGGAACACTTCTGAGCACCACTGTTTCTTGTTGTGATTGTCATTTTATTTGGTCGCAGGTACTGTGCCAGGCATTCAGTCGCGTGTTAATATTGTCTGTTTTATGTTTAGTATATGGCCTTCAGTGGTGTTTCATAACAACTTTAAAATTAGGCCTTCAGCCGTGTTTCATTTAAAATTCTTGTCGCTCTGTATTTAGGCCTTCAAACGCGCTTGTTTCAGAATCTGTAGCTTTAATATGTAAATCCTTGTCTGTAAGGTTTCTCTATGATTATCTTGAATTCTTGAAACGGCCTTCAGCCGTGTTCTGTAAATGTTTATCTTAAGGTTGTCTTTAATTATTCTTGAGTAACTGTTTGGACCTTCAGCCGACAAGATACTTCACGTTTTCTTAAGACTTTTTCTGCGGTACTGTGTAAAAGCTTACCTTAAAGCCCCTCTTTTATTATGGTTCAAATGGCTCTGAGCACTATGGGACTTAACATCTGAGGTCATCAGTCCCCTAGAACTTAGAACTACTTAAACCTAACTAACCTAAGGACATCACACTAATCCATGAACGAGGAAGGATTCGAACCTCCGACCGTAGCAGTCGCGCGGTTCCAGACTGAAGCGTCTAGAACCGCTCGGCCACCGCGGCCGGCCTTTTATTATGTAAAGAAAGATTTCCTACTGGGCCTTCAGCCGAAGAATTAACTTGAATTTCCCTTAATATGGCCTTTAGCTGAACTTTGTAAATCCTTGGCTTTTAAAAACTTCGCTTAGCTGATCTGAAACATTATTTCGGCCTTTAGCCGAGAAGATACTGTAATTTTGCTTAAGTAAGGCCTTCAGCTGTTACCTTAAATCCTGGTGTTTTAAGAGCTATCATTCAAACTTATTCTGGAGATATTACTTGGGCCTTAAGACGTGAATAGATCTTTATTGTTTTAAAGAGAAAACTGTGCATCGGTTTGAGCAATAAAGTTGTGTGTGTTCTTATATGTAACTAGCAGTAATTGACCTTGGCCCCTTTCCACAACCTGATTCGCTCTGTCCTGCGAAACCAGATTTCACTTTATATCGAAATTGCAACGTCAGTTGCAGCTAATCTGTTTGTTCCCCCCCCCCCCCCCCCCCCCCCTCCCCTATTCTATTATCAGTCTTCATCTGTATGTTGTGATGTATTGCTCTGACTGACAGACTCTTCATGTCCTATTTCTCTGTTAACTCTACTACATATGTAACTAACTGCACTAAAACTGTGGACCTTGCATGTGTAAATAAACTATGTGATCAAAAGTATCCGGACACTTGGCTCAAAATGACTTACAAGTTCGTGGCGCCCTCCATCGGTAATGCTGGTATTCAAGATGCTGTTGGCCCACCCTTAGCCTTGATGACAGCTTCTACTCTCGCAGGAATACGTTCAATCAGGTGCTGGAAGGTTTCTTGGGGAATGGCAGCCCATTCTTCACAGAGTGCTCCACTGAGCAGAGGTATCGAAGTCGCCGTTTCAAAACATCCCAAAGGTGTTCTATGGGATTCAGGTCAGGGCTCTGTGTAGGCCAGTCCATTACAGGGATGTTATTGTCGTGTAGCCATTCCGCCACAGGCCGTTCATTATGAACAGGTGCTCGATCGTGTTGAAAGATGCAACCGCTATCCTCGAATTTCTCTTGTACAGTGGGAAGCAAGAATGTGCTTAAATCATCAATGTAGGCCTGTGCTGTGATAGTGCCAGGCAAAACAACAAGGTATACAAGCCATCTCCATGAAAAACGCGACCACACCATAACGAAACCTGCTCCTAATTTTACTGTTGGCACTACACACGCTGGCAGAAGACGTTCACCGGGCATTCGCCATACCCACACTCTGCCATCGGATCGCCACATTGTGTACCGTGATTCGTCACTCCATACAACGTTTCTCCACTATTCAGTCGTAAAATGTTTACGCTCCTTACACCAAGCGAGGCGTCGTTTGGCATTTACCGGCGTGATGTGTGACTTATGAGCAGCCGCTCTACCACGAAATCCAAGTTTTCTGACATCCCACCTGACTGTCATAGTACTTGCAGTGGATCCTGATGCAGTTTGGAATTCCTGTGTGATGGTTCTGGTAGATGTCTGCCTATTACACATTACGACACTCTTCAACTGTCGGCGGTCTCTGTCAGTCAAGAGACGAGGTCGGCCTGTACGCTTTTGTTCTGTACGTGTCCCTTCATGTTTCCACTTCACTATAACATCGTAAACAGTGGACCTAGGGATGTTTAGGAGTGTGGAAATCTCGCGTACAGACGTATGACACAAGTGACATTCAATCAACTGAGCACGTTCGAAGTCCGTGAGTTTCGCGGAGCGCCCCATTCTGCTCTCTCACGATGTCTAATGACGTGGCTGATATGGAGTACCTGTCAGCACCTAATATGAAAATCGTGTGTTTTCTGGGAAGTCCGGATACTTTTGAACACATAGTGTATGTACGGGAGCGAGTGATACCTGGAACGCGTAATGTTTCTTCGTCGGCGCTCTAGGGACTGATTTTAGAACCACGCGAAGGAATGCGTACTAGAGACCGTCATAAGCAGTTTCCGCCGCTTTCTATAGTTTTTGTTGCTGCTAGACATGAGATTATGTTTCCTGCAGCTTCTGTAAGTGTTTAGAGTTCTACACAATTGAGGGCTGTATAACGCACTGTCGGAAAAAAAATCGAAGTACAAAAAAATAATTAATTTAGAGTAATGAAATTTGTCTAGGATACATATCCAAGTGATTAACATTGCAAGATCGCAGTACGAGATGAGCCGATGCAAGTGTGAATTGGTGGTACATTAATAACCGGTTTAACCGCGACAGTGTTGAATACAAGCGTGCAAACGTTCATACATTGTGTTGCACAGGTGCTGGATGTCAGTCTGTGGGATACAGAGCCGTGCCTGTTACACTTACAGGGGCGCTTATTGCTGTTTGTGGGAGAGATGATGACCCATATGTGCTGGATTGGAGACAGATCTGGTGATCGAGCGGGCAAAGGCAACATGTCGACACTCTGCAGAGCATGTTGGGCGAGTGTTATGCGGCTGGAAAACACCCCCTGGAATGCTGTTCATGAATGGCAGAACAATAGATGGAATCACCAGATTCACGTACAAATTTTCAGCCTGGGTGCGTGGGATAACTGTCATACGAAGTCGCATCCCAGATGATAACTCCAGGTGTAGGTCCAGTGTGTCTAGCACGCAGACAGCTTGGTTTGCAGGCCCAAAAGTGGCTTCCTTGTAACTGACACACGGCTAAACCAGCTTTCATCAGAAAACACAACGGACCTCGTCCCTGCCTTTCAATTAGCTCTCGCTCGACACCACTGAAGTCGCAAGTGGCGGTGGTTTCGGGTGTGCTTGGCACATGCTACAGGGCGTCTGGCTTGGCGCTGTCCTAGAAGTGACCAATTTGTAGCAGTTCGTTGTGTCACTATGGTGCCAACTGCTGCTCAAATTGCTGCTGCAGATGCAGTGCGATGCACCGGAGCCATACGTCGAACACGATGGTCTTCCCTCTCAGTAGTGCCACGTGGCTGCGGGAGCGCGGTCTTCTTGTGACCGTGCATTCCCGTGAGCATCACTGTCAGGTGACATGTGCAGTGGCTACATTCATGTCAAGACACATCCAGACTCTCGTAACCTTTATACCCTTAGTGACATGCTGATAGTGGCATCTTTGTCGCCTTAAAGTCATTTCTGACTAACATCAGCTCACCACGTCCAATGACAAAGGCAACCAAGGCTTGAGAGGTGGCATGAGCCCCCTCTCATATTTCTATCTTACGATTTTCCTCTCTAATTGCATGTGGTGAAAAGTTGCTATTCCTTCACACGCGGACTTCCCACGCAGCGTCTCTCGTCACCCGGGTGGTCCGGTGACAGGCGGGCTCTGCTGATCTTGAAAGGGTAAGCCGACGGGTGTGAGGGAGTCGAGTGAATGCTTTCCAGACGCCGACAATGTCAAAAGACACGTCCGCAGGGGCCTGAAGTAGCGGCTGGGCTAGAGGTTCCGTTACTTCGCAGAAACTTAGCGAAAACACTTTCTGGCGGGCTACCAGTGAGGCGTGGGAATGACTTGTGTACCCAGGCAGTTGTGGCGCGCAAATTCCCGCGCTTTCTGCAAAATAGTAACTGTGATTGCCTTGCTCAGGGCATAGCTCCGTGACGTAGCAAAATCAGCGCAGAAATTGGCGCCAAGAATCTCTATT
This sequence comes from Schistocerca americana, assembly GCF_021461395.2. NCBI lineage: Eukaryota > Metazoa > Arthropoda > Insecta > Orthoptera > Acrididae > Schistocerca > Schistocerca americana. Next base: position 554,758,110 of record NC_060124.1, on the reverse strand, counting down.
GGTGGAATGGTAGTGGTCCGGCAATAGAGTGGAATTTTCCGCCGGTTTTCGAGTTGCTGATTAGAGCGTTTAACCACGGCCACTGTCGTGGGGGCGGGAATGTTCTGTGTTCGGTTTGTATGGGTGCTCTTGTGCGAGTCGGCTCTCACCTTTCGGTCAGAGTAGGTTACAAGTCTGAGCTCTCGCTGCTCTGGACAGCCTGTGTTCCGTTGGCTGTCTAATATACTTTTATTTAATTGTAACTGTTTGGCGATGTTGCTGAAGTTTCGACTTCAACGTAACTTTCCGAGTACAGTTGGCAATTGAGCGTTCTGCGTACAAGCGGCCTATGTTGACTATCTTGAGCAGTTTTGGCTAAAGTTGAGTTACTGTGTGACTTCACTTGTTAAAATCAATCACTGTACCGTCAGTGATTGTGTGGCGAGCCTTCTTCGTCTCGCTCAGAGGCGCATTTGTACTGCTAGGAAGTCTTAGTCTGGAACAACCAGACCAGGATAATTTGTTTCGGGCTATACACGCGACATTATCATCACCACGACGGGACGTCGAAGCAACCAGCCATCGCCTCCGGTACGCCAGATCGTGTTCTGGCAGTTAAGAAGACAGTTTGGTAATGTATGTCCGCAGCACCGGCAGATAGGGATTTTCCTAGGTGATAATCAGAGCTCAGCAGAGCGCGCCTGTTCGTCTTTTCCTAACTTTGTTCTGTCTTGGGTAGCAGCAATTAATGTTGGGTTGGCTGTGTGTCTCTCTTAAGATTTGAGTGGCAAGGAATTGGCTCCACATACCACTTCGTCATAAATGTCACAATCTAGTTTAGGGACAACTTCACCTTCACAGCATTTATTTGAGTATCCAATTTGAGCCAATTTGATGCATTGTAAATGTTTCATGTTTTTTTGTTTATTATTTTGAGTTATAATAAATGATATTGTTATTTTGGACAGAACTTTCATTCTGTTAATCGGTAGAGCAACCCTATCATTTCTCACTACGTTACTGAAACTTTCCTTTATTTAATTAATGTCTATCAAACTAAATTATTGGAGGTGCCAAACTCTTCTCTATTCCACTTGCAGGGTCGATTACAGTCAGTTCGCGTTTCTTTTTAATCCAGGTGCAACAGCAAATGTCGGAGTTAGAATAGGGGGGGGCTTAGAGCATCATTTATATATGACGATTCTCGAAGAATTTAGTGTTAAATACACTGCTAGCCCCGGCACCTCGCAGGCTTACCACCGTTATGGTGTGCATTTAAAGCAAACCTGATTTGCATCCTCATAGTGGCAATAGTTGGGGCGATATCGCCATTCAGATGTAGAAAAACGCATACCAACTTTCGTTTATGTCGCACAATTCCTTCTTGGTATTCCGGTTTTTGCCCTTCAAGGTATATTAAACTTATTTGGAATGTATATTGAAGAGCCAAAGTAACTGATGCATCCGCAACACTACGTGGCATTGACTCGACTAATGCCTGAAGTAGTGTTGGAGGGCTGACACGATGAATCCTGCAAGGCTGTCCATAAATCCGTGAGATGGTGGACCTCATTGAACAGCACGTTGTAAGGCAGCACAGATATGCTCAATAATGTTCATGTCTGGGGATTTTCGCGGCCAGTGATAAAGGTTTAAACTCAGAAGAGTGTTCCTGGAGCCACTATGTAGCAACTCTGGAACTGTGGGGTGTCGCATTGTCCTGCTGGAATTGCCCAAGTCCTCGGAATGCACAATGGACATGAATGGACGCAGGTGATCAGACAGGACGCTTACGTACGGCAGAATCGTATCTAGACGTAACAGGGGCTGCATGTCACTTCAACTGCACACGCCCCACTGTATTACAGAGCTTCCACCAGCTTGAACGTTCGCCTCATGTATTCGTGAGGTTGTCTCCATACCCGTGCACGTCCATCCTCTAGATACAATTTGAAACGAGACTCGTCCTACCAGGCAACCTGTTCCCAGTCATCAACAGTGGAATCTCGGTGTTGACGGCCCAAGGCGAGGCGTACGCTCAGTGTCGTACAGTCATCAAGGGTACACGAGTGGGCCTTCGGTTCCGAAAGCCCACATCGATGATGATGTTTTGTTGAATGGGACAGCACTGAAATCTGCAGCAATTTGCGGAAGTGTTGCACTTCCGTCACGTTGAACGATTCTCTCCAGTCGAGGTTGGTCCCGATCTTGCAGGATCTTTCTTCGGCCAGAGCGATGTCGGAGATTCGACGCTTTACTGGATTCCTGATATTCACGGTACACTCGTGATATTATCGACGGGGAACTAACCACTTCATCGGTACCTCGGAGATGATGTTTCCCATCGCTCGTGCGCCGACTGTAACATAACGTTCAAACTCACTTACATCTGAAAACTCTGCCATTGTAGCAGCAGTAACCGATCTAACAACAGCGCGAGACACTTGTTGTCTTATTCAGGAATTGCCGACGGCAGTGCCATATTCTGCCTGTTTACATGTCTCTGTGTTTAAATACGAATGCCTGTACCAGTTTCATTGGCGCCTCTGTGTATTACTTTAAACAGCATACTGTGAAAACTTGGCCTGACATTTACGTTGGCTGTTTAGCCATTCTCATTTCAAGACCGTCTGACTGAAGCTCACTGATATTTGTCTAAGAAATGTTGTAAGTAGGCTGTTTATGTTTTCTTATTGGCAACGTTACGTAGCGCACTGTATGAAAATCGCTGGCTGTGCTGTGTGCAGTCTGTGGCTAGTTTGCATTGTTGTCTGCCATTGTAGTGTTGGGCAGCGGCAGCTGGATGTGAACAGCGCGTAGCGTTGCGCAGTTGGAGGTGAGCCGCCAGCAGTGGTGGATGTGGGGAGAGAAATGGCGGAGTTTTGAAATTTGTAAAACTGGATGTCATGAACTGCTATATATATATATATATATATATATATATATATATATAAAGTGCAATTTTACTGTGATGAATGATCAGGACTGTCTTTATGGACTGTGAGAAAATTTTAGCTTTTGACCAACATTGTATCAATAAGTGTGTTCATTTGATTTCTTTGTTATTGTAATTATGAAAAATTTTATCAAATCATTATTGGCCACAGCCCAGAAGAATTTGTAAAATTTTTTGTGGGGAGCATGGGGGCTATGTAAGTAGGCAGTTTATGTTTTCTTATTGGCAACGTTACGTAGCGTACTGTATGAAAATCACTGGCTGTGCTGTGTGCAGTCTGTGGCTAGTTTGCATTGTTGTCTGCCATTGTAGTGTTGGGCAGCGGCAGCTGGATGTGAACAGCGCGTAGCATTGCGCAGTTGGAGGTGAGCCGCCAGTAGTGGTGGATGTGGGGAGAGAAATGGCGGAGTTTTGAAATTTCTAAGACTAGATGTAATGAACTGCTATATATATATAAAAAAAGTGCAATTTTACTGTGATGAATGATCAGGACTGTCTTTATGGACTGTGAGAAAATTTTAGCTTTTGACCAACATTGTATCAATAAGTGTGTTCATTCGATTTCTTTGTTATTGTAATTATGAAAAATTTTATCAAATCATTATTGGCCACTGCCCAGAAGAATTTGTAAAAATTTTTGTGGGTAGCATGGGGGCTATGTAAGTAGGCTGTTTATGTTTTCTTATTGGCAACGTTACGTAGCGCACTGTATGAAAATCACTGGCTGTGCTGTGTGCAGTCTGTGGCTAGTTTGCATTGTTGTCTGCCATTGTAGTGTTGGGCAGCGGCAGCTGGATGTGAACAGCGCGTAGCATTGCGCAGTTGGAGGTGAGCCGCCAGTAGTTGTAGACGTGGGGAGAGAGATGGCGGAGTTTGGAAATTTGTAAGAATGGATGTTATGAACTCCTATATATATTATGACTTTTGATGACTATTAAGGTAAATACATTGTTTGTTCTCTGTCAAAATCTTTCATTTCCTAACTATGCATATCAGTAGTTAGTGCCTTTCGTAGTTTGAATCTTTTATTTAGCTGGCAGTATTGGCGTTCGCTGTTTTGCAGTAGTTCGAGTAACGAAGATTTTTGGTGAGGTAAGTGATTTGTGAAAGGTATAGGTTATGTTAGTCAGGGCCATTCTTTTGTAGGGATTTTTGAAAGTCAGATTGCGTTGCGCTAAAAATATTGTGTGTAAGGTTAAGCACAGTCAGGTATAATTGTTCAAAGGGGACAATGTATAATGTGTAAAGTGTAGTTTGTCGGTTGACATTGATGACATCTGTAATGAAAAAGAATTGTATAGTTGCACCCTTGCGTGTGATTGAATTTCTTGTGAGACGATCAGAAATAAAAGAAAGAAATCCAAAGTTGAACTACATAACTTTAGGTTTGCAAACAATGAACATTATCAGTTTAATATCACTACCAATGTTTCCGGATTTCTGAAGCAGTCCCTGTGAGCAATCTATGTAGTGCATCCTATCCGTTGTGCATGCTTAAAAGCAACGTGGTCTGTAGAAACATGGTGAGCGTTTGTGGCAGGCAAAACAGAAATACAGACATAATCAAGTGTGTGTTTTGGTGGTGTCCTTATGATCGACGTATAAAACTTGGCACGCAATACAGAACACTGAAAAAATACACATGAGACATGGGAATCATAATACAACAATGTCAATAAGAGAAAAAAGCATTCTAGAAATATTCAAATAAAAATGATCCTGATCTGCCTTTTTAGAGAAAAAACGTTCGCTGAACGGCACACTTTCACTGGTTCACCGACACAGGGGTATATTGGGGTTGACAATTACAAGGGCTGCTCAGATTCACACTCAGAACATTTCACAAATTCTTCTTTTTTGTGTGTACAGGGCAGATATGCTTCCTGCAAGAGGTGCAAGGTTTCGCATGCTAACGCCCTTTCCTCCTGGCACATGAGTGACAGCGTCCTTTCTTCGGGAGATTATGCACGGCTGTACGTGTTACTTCCCCTCGCGTCTCTGTAATGATGTTTCCTCTGCTTATAGCACCTTGATTGCCCTGACACCGAATAAAGTTAATAACGTTGTTGTGTATTCGGAGCATAGGCCTACAGCATTTTGAAACGTTCTGCATTCTTCTAGGATTCTTTGCGGGATGACTCTTTGCCCATTGCTTGAGTGGCTCTTGAAATACAGGATACGAATTGTGTGCTAACATGTCAATCAAAATGAAAACCACCACCACTGACTATCGCCACATTGCTCGACGAGAGCTGTACATTCTTACCCACCTATAGAGCGTATCTACTCCGGACTTTGTACAGTTCTCCCATTTAGGATCAGACAGACGTAACTATATTTTTGGTACTTTTGAGTTGTTAGTACCATAAGGTACAAGGAATCAAGACCTCAAGCGTAACTCTATCTTATGTGGTGTCCGTTTTTGCTGTCAACGTATCTACATTTTACGAAAAATAGTAAGGATCAGACGGACGGAAGAGTTGATCCGTTCTTAGACCACTGGACGCAGCGTTAATTTGTGAAACGGAACAGCTCTTACATTTCTCTGATACTAACAGAAATGTTAGACGTTGCTTTTCGTGCTAGTTCTCTTCAGAAGCATTGCCGCCGTCGCTCTGAGACAACAATGAATCGCGATTTCCTGGCAAGGAAGCTAAATACTGTTTCAGTTGTGAATGGGTTTAAAAGCAAGTAGGAGCGCTAGAGAGTCCAGAGGAAGAAGGATAGTGAAAATGTGCTTGGAGAAGGAACAGAATTTAATTGAATCTTGTAAGTATTAGAACCTGTGTCTTAGTGTATATATTTCAATAGTAAGTACTATAATAATAATGATTATTATTGTTATTACAGCTGTTGTCATTATTATTATTGCTATTACTGCTGTTGTCATTATTATGTTTGTATTCATAGCTGAGGAAGAACGTGACGTGGAGATGCTCAGGACATTCATTGGTTCAGATACAGATGGTGAGCCTTCCTATGAACTGGGCAACACTACAGATTCTGGTGAGTAGCCAAACAATTACTGGACACTACAGCAGTCCCAGTTAATTTTCTTTTCCCTTCGTCAGAATACGTGTCACGTTATTGTTACAGACAGCAGTGTTGAACATGGAACGTCTCTTGTAAAGAATGTCACAAAAACTGCTGACGATGCAACTAGTGCACAAGTAAATCATCACACTCAGCACGGGGAAACTGCAGATGACAATGCTGGTATTGAGAATAGTAACAAATCAAGAAAACGAAAAAGGGTAGCGGTTAAGGAGGAATGGAAAAGAAATCAAAGCAAAATCAATCGACAGCATGGTAGGACATATATTTCTACGAAGATTTCCGAAGTTCCTGCAAGGAATGTGAAGCCAAAAGATTGCTCTACATATCCACGACAATGCACCAGTAAGTTTACTGAGCAACACAGACAAAATATCCATAGAGCCTACTGGGATCTTGGATCAGTTGAGTTACAAAGGCGGTACCTAAATAAGTTAGTGGAAGAAGAAGAGAAACGAAGAGTGAAGACACAATCGGATAACTCACGAAGGAAGAGGACCAAGAAATTCTATCTAATAAAGACATCTGATAAGATTCAAGTGTGTATGCAGTTTTTTCTCAAGACATTTGTCATTTCTGAAACCTTTGTAAAAAAAACTATTCAAAAAAGAGGTGAACATCATGTAATTGAGAAAGAGTGAAGAGGATGTGATGAGCCAGGTATAAAGATACCTGAAGAAAGTAAAGAGGCTATAAGGAAACACATTAAGAGTTTTTCTATCCTTCCTTCTCATTACAAGAGGAAAGAATGAACAGCAGATTATTTACCTGCTGATATGATTATTAAGATAATGTATGAGTTATATCGGGAACAACGCTATGAGGAAGGAAAGACAGTCGAGATATTATGGCTGGAGATATTCACAAAGGAATTTAATCTGAAACTCCACAGGCCACGAAAAGATACATGTGGTAAATGTTTAAAGTTTTCACACATTTCGGCCGAGGAAAAGTAAGATTTTAAAAGGGAACAGTAAGTGCATTTGAAAAGGAAAGAAATGCCAAGCGAATTTAAGAACATTAAGAGAGAAAGAGCAAGAAAAGGCGAATCTTTGTTAGCTGAATTTGACTTACAAGCTGTGCTTTACTGCTCTAAAGTGAATGCAATGAAGTATTCTGTAAAAGAAGGCTCTCCGTGTACAATCTCACAGTTCTTAGTGTAAGACAAAACAAAACCGATTGCTACATGTGGGACGAGACAACAGCAAAAAGGGGATCCACAGAGGTAGCTTCATGTCTGTGGGACTTTTTGAAAAATCATGCACAAGGAAAACCTATAACCTTGTCGGAGCCAGAGCAGGAATGCCAACATGAGTACTATGTGTTTGCATGCAGTGAATACACTGGACTTTCCAACTATTGACCAATTCTTTTTTGAGCCTGGATATTCACAAATGGAATTAGTGTATGCGAGCATGGAAAGAAAACGTAAACATGTTGATGTTTTTTATCCCATTGGAGTGGTATACAATTGTAAGAATGACCCCCCAACAAGTACAGCCTGACAGAAATGGATAACACTCAAATTTTCGATTCCAACCAGCTTCAGAAGAAAATAATTAAGAATAGTAAAACTACTGAGAATGGAGAAACTGTGTAATGGCTGAAGATTGTTTGGAACAATATAGGAAAGATCAGCCTGACGTGATGTTTTTCAAGTATTCCTACAATGATCTTGACTTTCAAGTTTCGCACACCAAGAAAAGACCTGGCCTACGAAATTCTTCTATTTCAGGACCTGAACACAGTACTCTGTGCCCAGCATATGACAGTCCTCTGTGCATAAGTAAAGAAAAGAAAAAATATCTTATAGATTTATTTAATAAGGGTATTATACCTCCTAGGTATCACACATTACATCAAGGACTCAATGCTGCTAACGATTTGGAAAATGAGAAAAACGTGGAAGAATCACAGGAATAGACTCCATGTTTATTTTCTGTTTTTGTCTCCTTTATAACTGTTGCTAGTTCGTAACCGTAGCTGTTTCATGTAAACCACTAATTTTGGCTCGTTTAAATGTCTGTGTTGTATTATTTTTCAAACAGTAATCCACTAACTGAAAAACAGATGTGAGGGAGCACCGTGTTTCGTTAAAATGATTTTTTTGTGTTTGTTATGTGAAGATTAAAAAGCAAGAATATTATATCTGTTACCTGTAAATTATTTATTGTAAGTTCAGTGTTACTGCAGACAAATAATGCAAAGTGAAAATAATAATGTCTTTTATGTATTCTCCATCACAGACTGATAATAAACTTCCCGAAAAACAGTTCTCTTGCTTATAATACTCACTGAAAGCACTAACACACTTTCCCACAGCTTGTTCCGTGTAATCTGTGTTTGTAGAGACATTATTAACGCAATTTCAGTATTCTTGAATATGATAATATCGCTTAAAGCTGCATATTATTTGTTTGACGTTCGTATGTAATACTGCAGCAGCCATTATGTTAAGGATCGGACAAACGTAACTACGTGCATAATTTCATTAAATATTTCATTAATGTCCACCGAGTAACTAGAATATATAACACCTAGTAGGAGCCAACAGTCAATGAAGTATACTTATTTACCATGGAAAGGTTTGTGAAAAAGTGTTAGAAAGTACTCAGTTTTTTGGACAAAACCTTTAAATCAAATTATCTCAAAACACTTTTTGGAGTTACGTTTCTTTGATCCTAAATGGGCGAGTTGTAGAATTGGAAGAAGTCTGTGGCTTCTCTTCCGTCACATTCATGCCGTGACGTTCGGTTGACAACACTGTAACAACTTTTCCTTTCTTAGGCATCATCACTAAAGGTAAACCGGACTGTTCCTGTTGTAGCTTTTTTTAGAGAAAGAGGAAGAAGTTCTGTAGGTAGTCTGTCATATCGAATAGTGCCATCTGTAGCTATTTTCTCTTTCACAAGGTTAAATGATAGTGGAACGGTAGTGAACTTTCTATTCATGGTAATATTTCTTCCTGATTGTTTCAAGTAAGACATTTCAATGAAGCTTCTAGCTACCAGGAGCAGAAGTATGAAACCGGAATTTCGCTATGGATGGTGCTAGCCGTGAGTGCAGGGCCCGTGAGACCGAGTCTGCAGCGCCATCTGCTTCCTGTAACGGCTGACGACGAATGTCAACACACAGTAACCCAAGGGCCATACATCGGTATCTGTTTCAAACCCGTAAACGTTTCGAGTTTCTTGCCTACGAACTACGATTTGCGGACAGCATTGGTTTTTTGTTATCATTTGAAGAAAACTCCTGCAGAATCGCATCGAACGCTTGCCGAAGCTTTCGGGGAACATGCTCCTGGGAAAACACAGTGTTTCGAGTGGTTAAAAAAATTCAAAAGCGGTGATTGTGACGTGAGAAACGACAAGCGCGAGAAACCACAGAAAAAGTTCGAAGAAAACGAATTGCAGCCTTTATCAGATGAAGATGATACTAAAACTCAACAGGAACTCGCACAACACTTGAATGTGACGCCGAAAGCCGTTTCTTTCAGTTGAAAGCTACAGTAAAGGTTCAGAAACTGGGAAAATGGGTTCTGCATGAACTGAATGAAAGAGAACACGCAAATCGAAAGACCACTTGTGAAATGCTGCTCGCCAGATACAAAAGAAAGTCGTTTCTCTATCGAATAGTGACAGGTGTTGAGAAATGGATATATTTTCTGTATCCTAAGCGTCGTAAATCATAGGTGAATCTAGGAAAACCATTCACATCCACTGCAAGACCAAATCGCTTCGGAAATAAGACAATGCTCTGTGTTTGGTGGGGTCAGAAGGGTGTCGTCTATTACGAGCTGCTAAAACCTGGTGAAATTCTTAACACTGATCGCTACCACCAGGAAATGATCGATTTAAATCGAGCATTACGTGAAAAACGACCGGAATATGGAAAAAGACAACACTAAGCCAATCGTTCCAAGGCAACGCCCCATCACACACAGCAAAACGGGTCAGGGAATCGATCGAGGCGTTCAGCTGGGAGACACTAAGGCATGCGGCTTATTCTCCAGACTTGGCTCCGTCCGATTATCATCTGTTTGCGTCAGAGGGAACACGCTCTCGCTGAACAGCGCTTCAATTAGTACGAAAATGTACGAAAATGGCTAGCAGTATTTCGTATCCGAATCACATAACAAGTTCACTCCTCGCCCTGTTTTCCTGGCTTTGTTGGAATATGTAGCTGAATGGGGATAGCCCATGGAAGGTCGCAACCTCTTCATCCACCGTAACTAACTCACTAGGTCTATAAAACTCAGGAAACTTACAGTCATGTTCCATATATCCCTGATAGCAGCAGATCTGTCGGTCTGTCTTCGAGCCGGTCGAGTTAGAGCATCTTCAAAAGGCAGGCCCTTAGTAAGAGCCTCAGTCTATGCCCTGAAAATGAAGCTCTGTACATGGGAATATGTCTACAGACTCCACGGTTCAAAAGAATTCCTATTGCTAACAGTATTTCTTTCCATTCCAAAACGTTAGAATTTTTCACTAAAATATCCTCAGAAGATTCACAAAGAATAACTAGCTTTTGGTTGGTATACATCACAATAATATACACGATGTTATCGTCAAAGTACACTATGTGATCAAAAGCATCCGGACACCTGTCTGAAAATGAGTTACAAGTTCGTGGCGCCCTCCATCAGTAATGCTGTAATCCAGTATGGTGTTGGCCCACCCTTAGCCTTGATGACAGCTTCCACTCTCGCAGGCATACGTTCAATCAGGTACTGGAAGGTTTCTTGGGAAATGGCAGCCCATTCTTCACGGAGAGCTGCACTGAGGAGAGATATCGATGTCAGTCGGTGAGGCCTGGCACGAAACCGGCGTTCCAAAACATCCCAAAGGTGTTCTACAGGATTCAGGTTAGGACTCTCTTCAGCCCAGTCCATTACAGGAATGATATTGTGATATTGTCGTGTAAATACTCAGCCACAGGCCGTGCATTATGAACAGGTGCTCGATCGTGTTGAAAGATGCAGTCGCTATTACTGTTCAACAGTTGGAAGCAAGAAGGTGCTTAAAACATAAATTTAGGCCTGTGCTGCGATAGTGCCACGCAAAGGAACAAGGGGGACAAGCCCCCTCCATGAAAAACACGACCACACCATAACAACACAGCCTCCGAATTTTACAGTTGGCACTACTCACGCTGATAGATGACGTTCATCGGGAATTCCCCATACTCATACCCTGCCATCGGATCGCCACATTGTCTACTGTGATTCGTCACTCCACACAACGTTTTTCCACTGTTCAATCATCCAATGTTTACGCTCCTTACACCAAGTGAGGCGCCGTTTGGCGTATACCGGCGTGATGTGTGGCTTATGAGCAGCCGCTCGACCATGAAATCCAAGTTTTCACACCTCCCACCAAACTGTGATAGTACTAGCAGTGGATCTCGTTACAGTTTGGAATTCCTGTGTGATGGTGTGGACAGATGTCTGCCTATTACACATTACGACCCTCTTCAACTGTCGGCGGTCTCTGTCAGTCAACAGACGAGGTCGGCCTATACGCTTTTGTGCTGTACGTGTCCCTTCACGTTTCCACTTCACTATCACATCGGAAACAGTGTACCTAGGGATGTTTATGAATGTGGAACTCTCGCTTACTGACGTATAACACAAGTGACACCCACTCGCCTGACCACGATCGAAGTGCGTGAGTTCCGCGGAACGCCCCATTCTGCTCTCTCACGATGTCTGATGACTACTGAGGTCGTTGATATGGAGTACCTGGCAGAAAGTGCCAATATGCACCTAATATGAAAAACGTATGTTTTCTGGGGTGTCTGGATACTTTTGATCACATAGTGTACATGAGAAAAGCTTTACCTGGTTATCAGGTTTTACCCCGGGCTTAGTTTCTTTTGGAGCTCTCATTGTTTTAGCAGCATATCTCCCCCTTTGATTTTGAAGGCGCTCTCTTCCATACCAAATCTGGCGGGGCACCATTTCTCTGTCAATGTGACCAATTTGGGCCTCCGATCTGGGTCGCCTTCTTGTTGCTTGAGTATCCATAAAAATATGAAAACGGAACCGGAGGCTAGCACGCTAACCATTCCCACAGAGGTAGACATCCTAATATACTCCATAATATCTGCAAACACTAATCCCGGTAAAATTACCTCGTTCATTTTCATCCAACTCCCTCCTGTCAGAAACTATTTGATCTGGAAGATTTAAGGCTACATCTTCAGTTTCACTGCCTGAACTTTCGGATGGTTCAAAAAATGGTTCAAATGGCTCTGAGCACTATGGGACTCAACTTCTGAGGTCATTAGTCCCCTGGAACTTAGAACTAGTTAAACCTAGCTAACCTAAGGACATCACACATATCCATGCCCGAGGCAGGATTCGAACCTGCGACCGTTGCGGTCTCGCGGTTCCAGACTGCAGCGCCTAGAACCGCACGGCCACTTCGGCCGGCCTTCGGATAGTTCCCCACTAAATTAATTGTCTGAGCTCTCAAGCAAATTTCTTATTTCGTTATCTGGCAGGCCTACCTGACATTCTGTCAATGTGCCACAGAGATTTTATTTTGTATTTACACGTCTAGTTCCGTAGGACCAAACTGAGGAGGAAATCTCCAAGGTCATGGAAATTCTCAGTACACGAAATTACAACATAGAAGTAATAACAGATAAAATGTTTACGAAGCGATAAGTTTAAGTAAAAGCAATCAACAATGTAACATAAGAATCAGCTTAATTTTAGAAGGAACTCCTGAACAGAATAGAAGGAATGACCCATGAGGAAGCTCTTCAGTTTCGATTTGAAAGCGCGTGAATTACTGCTAACATTTTTGAATTCTTGTGGTAGCTTATTGAAAATGGATGCAGCAGTATACTGTACACCTTTCTGCACAAGAGTTAAGGAAGTCCTATCCAAATGCATGCTGGATTTCTGTCGACTATTAACTGAGTGAAAGCTGCTAATTCATAGGAATAAGCTGATATTGTTAACATGAAACGACAGTAAAGAATATGTATATTGAGAGGGCAATGTCAAAATACCCTGACTAATGAACAAGGGTGGACAAGAGGTTCGTAAACTTACACCACTTATTGCCCAAACTGCCCGTTTCTGAGCCAAAAATATCCTTTGAGAATGGGAAGAATTACCCCAAAAATATAATACCATAACACATAAGAGAAGTAAAATAAGCAGACTAATTTTCGTGTCATACGATTACTTACTTCAGATGCCGTTCGAATAGTAGAAATGGCAGCATTAAGTCTTTGAACAAGATCCTGAACGTGGGCTTTCCACGACAGCTTACTATCTATCTGAACACCTAGAAATTTGAACTGTTCAGTTTTATTAATCATATGCCCATTCTATGAAATTAAAACGACGGGTTTTGTTGAATTGTGTTTCAGAAATTATAAAAACTGAGTATTAATGTGGTTTAGCGTTAGTTTATTTTCTACAAGCCGTGAACTTATGTCATGAACTGCACTATTTGAAACAGAGCCAATGTTGCACACAACATTCTTTACTACCAAGCTAGTAACATAAGCAAACAGAAATATTTTAGAATTACCCGTAATACTAGAGGGCATATCATTTATATAAATAAGGAACATGAGTGACCCAAACACTGATCCCTGGGGCACCCTCCATTTGACCGTACCCCACTCAGAACTCACATCACAGCCATTCTCAACACTGTGCATAATGACCTTTTGCTGTCTGTTGTTAAAGTTGGAGGTCAACCAATTTTGAGCTACTCCCAGTATTCTGCAATGGTCCAACTGGAGCAATATTTTGTGATCAACACAATCAAACACCATAGTTAAATAAAAAAATATGCCTAAGATTCAACTAGCCACACTGTATACAGGTTGACCGAGGGTGACAGTCGCGCTGCTAAACAATCATAGCAATCGTTATATCTCAACAATGAATGCAAACCGAGAGCTCTTCTTTTTATCAGTTGCAGCAATAATCACTGCAATAAATGTCGTGTATGTTTTAAATAAAATATTCAACAAACGGGAGGTGAAGCCCAAAAACTTCGTTGTGGTCGATCACTGCCCCCACCCCCACCCCCACACCCAGCCAATTCGTGACCAACTGTGTGTTGTAGCTGACTCATTCTGTTATGGTTTGGCGACTGTCTTTAAGTGTTATTTGTGGCAAAGTACCAGTGTATCAGTCGTAACAGTTCACGTAATCTGTGGAAATTCCTTAAAGAAGACGCTCCGCCGTGTTGCATCGGCGAGCACGTCAGTCGCCCGCAAGTATCCATCGTGTCCCGAGGTACGACTCCACCGGGCTGTTTGAACCAGCGCCCCGCTGCGGGACGTGCAACAGCTGGAACCTTGGCCGCGACACGCCACGCTCAGACGCCCCCCGGCTTGCCTGCTGCTCGCTGTGACGTCACTGTCTTCCCTTGCGTCTCCTTTGGTTATGTCGAGCTGTCAGCACGCGCCACAACGTCTCCGCCCACGCTCCACATCGCCACTTGATCCTGAACGGTCCTCTGCTCCTAGACACGCGTGCAGTCTCTAATTCAACGCCAATTTTGCAAGTAATCCTAAGCAATCTTGTTGTTGTTGTTGTGGTCTTCAGTCCTGAGACTACTAGTTTGATGCAGCTCTCCATGTTACTCTATCCTGTGCGAGCTTCTTCATCTCCCAGTACCTACTGCAACCTACATCCTACTGAATCTGCTTAGTGTATTCACCTCTTGGTCTCTCTCTACGATTTTTACCTTCCACGCTGCCCTCCAATACTAAATTTGTGATCCCTTGATGCCTCAGAACATGTCCTACCAACCGATCCCTTCTTCTTGTCAAGTTGTACCACAAACCCCTCTTCCCCCCAATACCATTCAGTACCTCCTCATTAGTTACGTGATCTAACCATCTAATCTTCAGCATTCTTCTGTAGCACCACATTTCAAAAGCTTCTATGCTCTTCTTGTCCAAACTACTTATCGTCCATGTTTCACTTCCATACATGGCTACACTCCATACAAATACTTTCAGAAACGACTGCCTGACATTTAAATCAATACTGGATGTTAACAAATTTCTCTTCTTCAGAAAGCTTTCCTTGCCATTGCCAGTCTACATTGTATATCCTCTCTACTTCGACCATCATCACTTATTTTGCTCCCCAAATAGCAAAACTCCTTTACTACTTTCAGTGTCTCATTTCCTAATCTAATTCCCTCAGCATCACCCGACTTAATTCGACTACATTCCATTATCCTCGTTTCGCTTTTGTTGATGTTCATCTCATATCTTCCTTTGAAGACGCTGTCCATTCCGTTCAACTGCTGTTCCAAGTCCTTTGTTGTCTCTGACAGAATCACAATGTTATCGGCAAACCTCAAACTTTTTTTTTCTCCTCCATGGATTTCAATACCTACTCCGAATTTTTCTTTTGTTTCCTTCACTGCTTGCTCAATATATAGAATGAATAACATTGGGGATAGGCTACAACCCTGTCTCACTCCTTTTGGCAACCACTGCTTCCCTTTCATGCCTCTGGACTCTTATAGCTGTCGTTTGGCATCTGTATAAATTGTAAATAGCCTTTCGCTCCCTGTATTTGATCCCTTCCATGTTCAGAATTTGAAAGAGAGTATTCCAGTCATCATTCTCAAAAGCTTTCTCTAAGTTTACAAATCCTAGAAACGTAGGTTTGCCTTTCCTTAATCTAGCTTCTAAGATAAGTCGTAGGGTCAGTATTGCCTCACGTGTTCCAATATTTCTACGGAATCCAAACTGATCTTCCCCGAGGTCGGCTTCTACTAGTTTTTCCATTCGTCTGTAAAGAATTCGCGTTACTATTTTGCAGCTGTGGCTTGTTAAACTGATAGTTCGGTAATTTTCACATCTGCCAACACCTGCTTTCTTTGGGATTTGAATTATTATATTCTTCTTGAAGTCTCAGGGTATTTCACCTGTCTCATACATCTTCCTCACTAGATGGTAGAGTTTTGTCAGGACTGGCTCTCCCAAGGCTGTCAGTAGTTCTAATGGAATGTTGTCTACTCCCGGGGTCTTGTTTCGACTCAGGTCTTTCAGTGCTCTGTCAAACTGTTCACGCAGTATCATATCTCCCATTTCATCTTCATCTACATCCTCTCCTATTTCCATGATATTGTCCTCAAGTACATCGCCCTTGTATAGACCCTCTATATACTCCTTCCACCTTTCTGTTTTCCCCTCTTTGCTTAGAACTGGGTCTCCATCTGAGGTCTTGATATTCATACAAGTGGTTCTCTTTTCTACAAAGGTCTCTTTAATTTTCCTGTAGGCTGTATCTATCTTACCCCTAGTGAGATAAGCCTCTACATCCTTACATTTGTCCTCTAGCCATCCCTGCTTAGCCATTTTGCACTTCCTGTCGATCTCATTTTTGAGACGTTTGTATTCCTTTTTGCCTGCTTCGTTTACTGCATTTTTATATTTTCTCCTTTCATCAATTAAATTCAATATTTCTTCTGTTACCCAAGGATTTCTACTAGCCCTCGTCTTTTTACCTACTTGATCCTCTGCTGCCTTTACTACTTCATCCCTCAAAGCTACCCATTCTTCTTCTACTGTATTTCTTTCCCCCATTCTTGTCAATTATTCCCTTACGCTTTCCCTGAAACTCTGTACAACCTCTGGTTTAGTCAGATTATCCAGGTCCCATCTCCTTAAATTCCTACCTTTTTGCAGTTTCTTCAGTTTTAGTCTACAGTTCATAACCAATAGATTGTGGTCAGAGTCCACGTCTGCCCCTGGAAATGTCCTTTAATTTAAAACGTGGTTCCTAAATCTCTGTCTTACCATTATGTAATCTATCTGAAACCTGTCAGTATCTCCAGGCTTCTTCCATGTATCTTAACAAGCTAGTAATCCCATTTAACCCGAACATGCAAATCTATCTAACCTGAATGCATAAAATTTTGTTCGAGATCTCGGCTATCCGTAAGTCGACATAGGCCCTCTCCGTCAAAAAGTTCTCGTATCTCCTGTGGACAAAATCTCACTCACAGCTATCACATTTAGTACACACTCTAAGATTCTTACAGGAAGTAATTTGCAATGCTGAGGGCAGATACCGTTATCACCTTGTGTTCATCACTGTTCCATACCATCATAGCCGTAATTATCCATTATCCTCTACCTTTACTGTTAGAATAACTTCTTCAATTATTATTCAGTGTATCTCATTTCAATTCCCCTTTTGCTCTGCCCTCAGCGATAATTCAATTATCCATCATTTTCCCTCTAATGTAGCCTAAATAACGCTGGAGCATCAATTTATCAGAAAAATCTCATGCGAAACCCGTCTAATGTGATCTATCAATCACTCACTTTTCCACTTCTTACTCTTCAAAATTTTGACGCTTGCACTATAAACACGTGGAAAACATAGGAGGAAAGATTCCTGGGAATGGGGAAACACACATACATATTGTATTACACAGTCTAACAATGAATAAACATATACTCCTAACCTGTTCACGGCTGTGAATAAATAATTACTCTGACTTATATTTTAAAATAATTCAGAAATCTCTTCACCATGATAAGTGTTTGTGCATCTACCTTTTACATACTTCTATCTCCTATGTCTACTATATCGTTGCTTCTAACCCTCTCTTTCGCACTGGAGTGCTCGATTCGCATACCCTTCGTGTCTGTTGCCTTGCGCCACCTGACTATGAAATCGATGTACCTTGTTCTCATCGTCTGCATACCAGCGTAGTTTATGCTCCCATTCATGTGATCCGAACCGCTCCTCATTTAAATGCCGGCGTCTTCCTCTCTCTCCTCATATTCGATTCGACACATGTCTTCAGTCCACATCCCGAACTTCTTCATATTCTCCTTGCTCCTCCCTATCAGTACCCACGGAAACATCCTCGGCAGCCTATCTTCGCGTAAGCAAAGGATTTCAGAGTCGGAGCAGTGTTTGTTTGTCCAGGTAAAAATTTTTGTTCCAAAGTTCGCCAGATATTTCAACTGGATCTTCGAATCCTGACTCCTTTAGCGAGATGGTAATCTCATCAGTTCTTCTTTGTACGCATCCTGTTTCAAGCTTGGCCAGTAAACGTTTAGGATATTCTCTCGAAACTCCTCAGGTGGCACACATTTCTTCAAGACACGTGTCAGCTTGTTCTGTGCCTCCAGGTCAAGCTGTGTCTCCGCACAGTTGATGCATTGTTGGCCCTTTCGTATTGGTGAGAAGCAACTGTCAAACTGACGTATCCAACCCAGTGGCTGAATTGAAGACCCATCGCTCTCAAATTCTGTTAACCTACGGAGTCACAGGTACTTCTCGTAACTGATCAACGCTTGTTCTTCCGGTAACAGCATCATGCGCCCCAATGTTCCACTTCGTATTTACCTTTATGTCGAAGAGCTTGCGACCAACAACATGAGGATCCATCACGGATCCGTCACCTCGAGTCTGGTGATGCTTCATCTTCACAAATGTTTCATAACCCATTACATTCCTGTTGTTCGTACAGTACTCCTTACTGTGCATCTTCTCTATCCCACATTGTATCGCATTCTTCCATGTCCTTCTTTACACTGTAATCACAGCTTTGAAAATTACCGAACTGTCAGTTTAATAAGTCACGGTTGCAAAATACTAACACGAATTCCTTACAGACGAATGGAAAACTGGCAGAAGCCGACCTCGGGGAAGATGTAGGAACACGAGTCAATACTAACCCTACGACTTCTCATAGAAGATAGGTTAAGGAAAGGCAAAATAACGTTTATAGCATTTGTAGACTCAGAGATAGCTTTTGACAATGCTGACTGGAATACTCTCAAATTTTAAAGGTGGCAAGGCTAAATTCACAGAGTGAAAGGTTATTTACAATTTGTACAGAAATAAGATGGAGTTCTAAGAGTCTAGGGGCAGGAAAGGGAAGCAATGGTTGAGAAGCGAGTGAGATAGGCCTGTAGCCAATTCAATCTGTACATTTAGCAAACAGTAAAGGAAACAAAAGACAAATTTGGAGTAGGAATTTAAGTCCAGGAAGAAGAAATAAAAGCTTAGAGGTTTACCCATGGCATTATAATTCTGTCAGAGACAGCAAAGAACTTGAGAGAGCAGTTGAACGGAATGGACAGTGTCGTGAAAGAAGGATGTAAGATGAACATCAACAAAAGCAAAACTAGGATAATGGAATGTAGTCGAAATAATTTAGGAGATGCTGATAGAATTAGATTAGGAAATGAGACACTGAAAGTAGTGAATGAGTTGTGCTACTTAGGCAGCAAGGTACCTTATGATGATCGAAGCAGAGATCAACGATTGTTCTTCCGGTAACAGCATCGTGCGACCCAATGTTACACTTCGTATTTGCCATTATTTCGACATGCTTCCGACTAACAAGAAAAGCTTTTCTGAAGAAGAGACATTTGTTGACATCGAGTGTAGATTTAACAGTCAGGAAGTCTTTTCTGAAGGTATCTGTATGCAGTGTGACCATGTATGGAAGTGAAACATGGACGATAAACAGTTTAGATAAGAAGAGAATAGAAACTTTTGAAACGTAGTGTTGCAGAAGAACGCTGAAGATTAAATGCACAGATCACGTAATTAATGAGGAGGTACTGAACAGAACTGGGGAGGATAGGAATTTGTGGCACGGCTTTACTAGAAGAAGGATCGGTTGGTAGGACACATTCTGAGACGTCAAGCGATCATCAATTTACTACTGGAGGGAAACATGGAAGGTAAAATTCTCATAGAGGGAGACCAAGAGATGAATACAGTTAGCAAATTCGGAAAGATGTAGGTGGCAGTAGTTACTCGGAGATGATGAGTCTTGAAACAGAATAGAGTAGCTTGAAGAGCTTTATCAAACCAGTCTTTGGACTCAAGACCACAACAACAACAACAACAACAATCATGGTTTCAAATGTACTACCCTGCGTTCCTTCTAATTCTGGGGCATATTGCACTGCTGTGGAACTACGCCATGTCTGATAATGCTTTTCACTCAGGGTGACCATTATCTTCGCGACCTCCTGGTTCTACGTCTGATGCATGTCTTCGTCTACTCTTGCATCAGTACTCCTCTGTAATTGATCTCTAAGTGCCACCGTCTTGACTCCCAAGCTTCCCTGCACTTCCTGCTGCTTTTCATAATTTTCGACTTTCTTCTCTAATCCCGATACAACTTCGTGACTTAATGCTCCTCTTCTTTTAGTTTCTTCCATCGCCTCCAACGCCATCCTTTTAGCTTCTAGTGCTTTATCCTGTACTCCCTCTGCTATGCTATTTATCTGCTCTACAAAACCACCCATTTTCGTGATTTCTTTCTTGATCTGTCGAAGTTCGTTCTGTACACTTTCCTCCTTGTTTTGATTCTCTTGTCTTATCAATTTCCAAGAGTCTCTATTTTCTTGTCTGATCCTCTCCCCCACGACTTTAATTTCTTTCCCTGCGTTTTTATCTGCTTTGCTTATGTCTGTACTTTTCTCTCTGATCTTCTTCCCGATGTCCTTGATTTGTTTCCTCATGTCTTTATTTTCTTTCCAGATTGTTCATAAAATATCAGTTAGGTTGAACTCAATATGTTCTCACTTCTTCTTTTGTCTGGTGACACTGCTCTAGAATGTACTGGGTCGATTTCTTCTGCATCCTCATTTGACCTGCTGTTTCTCTCCTTCTCTAGATTACATCTTATTCCTGGCTCTACCTTTCTTTGCTGCTCTTCTTCTCTGCCACATATTGAGTTACTGACTCTCCATGCGCTTCCAGTTCGCTGTGATTGTGGTACACATTTTGTATGGGCTTCCTTCATCTTCTCCTGCTGTATGATTCTTCCCCTGTTCTTCGTCGTCCTCATAGTTCCCCCTGTTTCCAACACTTCTTGCAACACTGATTCCCTCTCGCTGCTCCTGGTTTTCACAGTCTATCGACTAGGGCCTAATCTTACCTTCGGAACTTATGTAAGTTTCTTTCATCTCGTAGGTATCACTTTTAATTTTGTATTTTTCAGGGTAGTACGTGTGCAGTTCCTCCTCCAATTTCACGCTGGTTAGGAAATTGCACCGCACCATACACACACAATGTTTGCAAACCACGTTTCTGAGAACGTGTATTCTGAATTTTACTGCCGTGATGTTTACCACTCTATCTTGTGCAACAAAGTACTAAAAATATGTCGTCAAAGATTCACGTCCTTAAATTCCTATATGATAGTTAATCTTTTTTGTGTGTGTGTGTTCCTAAACACCAAAATTTTAGATTTCAAGATAATTTCTCACTGAGAACGAACCTGTAATCCCCAAAGCCTTTAACGTTCTCACTTCATGTTACACTAAATTTTGCTCGTGTCTTTTTGCCAGCGATTTCTGTCCAAAATTATAACACGAGACGTAACTGCTATGTATTAACTATCACTACACCACCCTTGCTGCTTCCCTACTTCCATCTCCTCTCACAATATAATTCACAGTGCCTGTCCTGCATGCAAATACTTGTTTCGTTTTGCTAGATGGTGTGCTGTGTCCCACGAGATTGCACAGCTACATTTCGCGGTACGCAAGTTTTCGTTTTCTCATGACGTTTCCCCTGTATTCACACAAATCAGGTTCTATACTTTCACCGATTGGGTATTATGACATGTTACTGATGCATTAGGAATCTCCATGCTTCTTAAAACCTACTACAAAATCTCAAGCTCCGCCAATGGAACACAAAAATCCAAGTTCCACTAACACCAAACCAAAAATTTCCGTAACGGTCCTGGAACAGCTGCCTACACTGAATTATTCACATGTTATTCATATAGCACCCATTCAAAATATGCACAATGCTGTTTGCCATGCAGGTGCGTCGACCGATGTGGAACAGCATCCACAAAACCTTAAATTACAACCTATATAAAAGAATATACACCTTATTAAATTGCGCCAGCTGTCACTACACCCACCGTGATACGATCTGTTGCCTCTTATTTTAGGCACTAACACATATACAAGAACTCAAATTGAAATTACTGGTACCTACAATTTATGCTGACTCTACTATTAATGTCACTGACTACTTCCCAGAGACCTGAATGTCGGTCTTGGCACAGGTTCGCCAAATTATGCAAAGTCCCGGTAGTGGTTACATGTCCAACCCCTCAAAAGCAACTGTGGCCAGACCACTTCTTCAAGATATGCCCTTTGAAATTAAATTGTGATCAAAGTGAAGTGGATAACGCGAAATTACGGCCCTCGGCATGGACCTTAAAGTGGAGAATTTGCATGAATCTGAATCACTGACGGCATCTGACTGGAACAAAATTTATTTGCATATGATTTGCTCTGAATCAAAATATCTCCCTGAAGAGTGGTTGATTGCATCTAACTTAATATATTGAAGGTACCAAACTGAAACAAATAAAAATCCTACTACGAGAACCACGGTAATTCCGTTTCCAAACGTTTAAGTGAATAGCAGTGTTACTTGCCCGTCTATGAATTTACTACTTGCCCAGTTGAGAATTTACCCCCTAATAAAGTACAACGACAATTGCAATCTATTTAATCCTGGAAATTCCTGACAAAAAAAGTGGGTGGAAGTTGGTGACTCTACCCAGATGCTCACACATTCACTACAAGTGTGATGAACTTGAGACAGGCGATCATCCTGAATCTCACAAGTGTGCTGGTGCTGCAAGGTATGCTCACTATAAATAAGACTGTGTTGTGTCAAGCTGTACGCTTCAGAAATGTTGGCCCCTTTGTGAAGACGATATCGTCATCACCTTGTCGCAAACCGAAAACGTTGCGGGCTCAACTGCGATGAAATGCTAAGTCGATCCATCCTCTTCTTCTACCGTCCCCAGGTTCTATCTGAACACCTGTGCACAAAACGCTTTGGCCATCTCTGTGACCGAATCGCAAATTGATATGGACACTTTTGCGGCCAAACCTGAAGCGTCCCTTTTATGGCACTCACTTACGCCCTCCTAATTGCTTCCTGCCAAAAGGTGCTAGTTGCCAATTGCAAAATTAAGAACCATTGCTGCCCACTCGTGAGGATTCTCTCCATCTAGACAATACAGGCAAACTAGCACACCCCCTTCAGCCACGAATCACAACATGAACAACTCCGCTACCACCAAAAACATTGACTTCAGTACTGCACTCCTGACGTCACAAACTATTACACCAATCTCATGTTCTCCCAGCTATCCTGTTAGCCTCGCAACTGAGGATTTGAGATGCAAAGAAAGAGTTACTACGAGGCTACACTTTGTTTCACATAAAGACTACAGCACATAAAATTTGAATGCTGTCATTTAAAAACAGAATAAGAAAATTATTATATTACTATTACAGCCTTGGCTAGAGGTGAAAGGCAGTTAAGTGACCCAAGGTAGAACACTCTCCCCTACTACTCTGTGTGCTCTGTGTGTGTGTGTGTGTGTGTGTGTGTGTGCGTGTGTGTGTGCGTGTGTGCGTGCGTGTGTGTGCGCGCGCGCGTGTGTGTATGAACCTTAACTTGTTTAAATCTTGATTACGGAAGTAGTCCAAGGAATGGAACCTTAAACAGGTTAAGTTTGAAAGTTATTTGCTCTGACTCGATCGTTCGTTCGTTCATGAGCATAAAAATGTTTGTCTGCTTTTGTACTCAAAACTGACTCTACTGTCATCTGTTCTAAAAAGGTTGAACTAAAATTACTATGGCGAACAGCGTGTTTCAGTGACTGCACACCTTTGCATAAGGACAAAACTAACGGACATTCACAGAGCAGGAAATTAAATCAAAACTGTTACTCAAAAACCACTACCGAAATCAAACTGTGCACTGGCCAAAGAAATTGAAACACTGAGATTACGTAGCAACACTATGAAATACGCACTGTTCACTGGCCTATTAAAAATCTGATTTTTAAAAAAAAAAAAAAAAAAAAAAAAAAAAAAAAAAAAAAAAAAAAAAAAAAAAGAAAAAAAAAACATGCGAATCTATTCTCTCTGTTCCATAAAAGCTGCGTCTGTAAGTCCTTCCAGCAGATTTATAATTTCTAACTGTTTTCAGCAGCAAAATCCTCCTCCAATATGAACTACGCTAAAAGTTCTGCCCTGCCAGCTTACTCCATGTCCAACACTCCAAGGCAACACTCGACTACCGTCCGTTCTACCAATGAGTTAAGGTACACAAGTTCATAGAGTAAATATCTCTGGAGTGAGCATTGCGTTCTGCGCATGTTGTCAACATTAAACCAGGATTGTCACGTGTTTTCGGGACTTCGCTGTGCGTTTGTGCTTTCTACAGCGTTTGAAGTTTATAATATCAAGAGTTTTTGTTGTGTTTCACCGTTTGTTGATAGTGTAATAGCGAGGGTGAATTACTGTTGTTGCTACAGATGCAAAGAAAAATATGTGAAAGAAGGGAAAGGAACTTTTCATGGGTACATACCATGTAGCTCTAATTATAGTTATCATATTAGTGAGAGACACTGTATATGTTTAAAAATTTCGAAACGCCTTATAATTAAGGCTTGATTCTGTAGACCTATTTTCCTACGATTTTGTGACTATATAACAGATATTACGGCTCGTACAAAAGCTTACAAACAACCGCTTTCTCTCGTAAATTTGCTAGTGGAACAGGAACGGGAATGGTTAGTTGATTCAGTAAATACTATCCTCCATACATTTATCAGTGACTTGTCGATTATGTATATAGATTACTCAGTCTACTATTTATTTAATAAACTGGGAGCAAGTACTTAAAATGCGTTAAATAAATACCTCAAAGTGCCACCAGTAAGAAAAATTGTGCTTTAGGTCGCAAAAACGAGAAAATAAATACGCAGAAATACAAGAAAAAATGATGATTAGCAAGGATATAATCACTAATGTGTGGCAAATTCGGTGTTTTTCGGACACTTGCAAAAGTACTAGCGTACTGTCAAGTCGTTTTGCAGGACTATCACTGCAAAAATGTACTTCAGGATCTGTAATGCTATAAAGATCCGTATCATACCGAAAACTACCAAAAATCGAGTGCATCTGAACTGACACCTATCGCAAAGAAGCAGAATGTAATATCACTTGCCCTTAAAAGTTACGTAGCTGGTTTATTCCCGGTATCAAATGGATGCTGTTAAAATGTCTGCGCAACATACATAAATAATCCACGACACGTACGAAAAGAATCCGTCTGTAATAAGGATATAGTGACATTCTAAATATATAGGGTGCTATACGGACAAACACACGACGTCCCGAGATCACGTGACCAGGCCGGCAATGTATGTTGACAACACAAAATCTGTTCTGCGCATGTGAATGCTCACTCCAGAGATATTTACTCTATGCACAAGTTCAGAGATACTACTGTCACTGCCGTAAGTCGACTATTCCACAGATGTCAAACGCGACTGCGTAAGTCGACTATTCCACAGATGTCAAACGCGACTGTTTCGCTTTTGTTAAAGAACTGAAGATAGTACCCACATCACTCAGCTGCATAGCATATTTTTCTTTTTCTTTTTTTTTAATGAGGAAACAGTGAACACTTTATAATTCATTGACCACTGTGCTTTCCTCAGTGTATAACTCGCTGTGCCATAACACCTGTCTCTTGAAACTTTTGAAGTCTAAATTCTCGATCATACTACAGTCTAATATAACAGTCGCGACACTCAGTCTCGTTCCTGTTACCCCGGCGATAGCAGCGCCCCAAGCAGCCAGCAAGAGACACTTCTGAATACGATACCGGATGAGTCAGAATACTAACGTTTATATAGATTTTTAACACAGTTCTTGCATCAGGTTGTGTATTTACTTCCTAAAAATCGACAATAACTAAAAAGCTACGCCACATTTGTGATTGTTCAGTTTAGGGGAGGTACGATCGGTGCGTTACAGGTCAGTTTGTCTACGATTCCCCTGTGACGTACAGATGTTTACTGAATAGTGTCGTTTTCCTTTAATAACAAAAAATTGCTAGTAAACACCAGAAGACCAGACCTTTTACAGAAAGACGTCGTACATCTGTTCAACAAAGCAGAGTTCTGTTCGCTACACTTTCAGACAAATCAGTGAATGTTGAACGTAGAAACCCCACATTATTCACCGCATTAAATAAGCCTCCACAACTTTAGCTTAAGGGAAAACCGCACAGAAGGGATAATAAATCGTCAAAAGCAATGAACATGTTTCCCAGCACAAGAGAAACTAATTCCACAATTGTTGCTAAATGTGAGTCACAAATAGCAAGAATCCTCAACACATTCACTTTTGATGTAAAAGTAATTAAATTTATAAAGATATTCGTGTATTAGGGAGTCGTGTGAAGTTTAAGAAAGGACGAATCGTTGGACTGCGTAATTTTTTTTAAGTGTCAAGGAAAGTGGCTATCATATAAACTATAACATATAAGAACAGAAATATATGTTTCTCAAGCATGAAATGTGCATTTATTCTCTGCTTTCAGCAGAATAAGCTGCAAATATAGACATAGTCGAAAGTATTTCTTAATGAATGAGTTGCAGCTTATATCACTGAATCAGTGTCATTCGGCTGTTTTTACATGTATTTCACGTTAATTCATATATGTTGGTAACTTACTAACACATAGGACGCAAAAATATAACCAATATTCCGTTAATTATGTAGAAATTAAATTAAAATAAACATTATCCTTACGCGCATGTTACTGCTTTCTCCCGCTTGGAGCGCTAGTGTCGCTCCAGCTGTCAAACGGTAACAACTTTCGCACCAGATATGTCATGATTGTATTTATTAGACTGTGATCATACCCTGGTTGTCTGAGTGGCTGGGCATATGGTTGACTGAAAAGTTCAGTGACGATATGCAGAGAGAATGCTGTGGAACTCAGAACTGTAGCTGCTCAACGTTTTTATAAATGCGATGAAAGTGCGCAGCGCGGAACACTCTTGTGTACACGTGAATATATTATTTCCCCCTACACGCATCATATTATTCGCCGAAACAGATGTAATAAATTCCAAAAGAAAAATGTTTTACTCTGTATTTCAATGTCCTCGTTGACAATAGCTGAAGCTAACAAAGTTCAGTGACGTGACATGGCCTGGTGACCTTTTGTAAGTGATTCCTGGGATTCTCAAGTACTAGTAATCGAGCGTGTTCCAGTGAAAAATGAAAGAATGAAAAATAAGTTTTTCCGATGACCCCAGCAATAAGCATTCCTTTGTGTTAGGTGTACTTTATTATCACGCATAACATGTCTCTGTACGTTTTGTCCTGATATTATTGTCTGGCGGCTATTCCGAGAATACATACTACAACACGATACCAATCTTAACCCAAAATACGCAACGCCAAAGAAGTGACTTTTCGAAGGTCGTTGTTAACGTTACACTCCCAGCAATGTGAAGAGTTTAATGCCTAATACTTGAAGGATGAAGAATTTGAGTTTATAAAGAAATACGCGGTGGGTATGATATTCGCGCTATGCTATGCCTCTCGCTCACTGGATGTTATTGTTACCTGCGCATTTTAAGTCCCTAAATTCTCGCTCCTGAGGTTTTCTTTCTGACACGTGCTTTAACACGGCAGCTGTGGTTACAGCCCTTCACAAACTGACTGTGTAGTGTCGCTTGTCACCACATTTAAGTAAAATAATAGAATTAAAGTACACCAAGAACTTTAAAAAAAGATTTGAATTTTACTTTCACTTTTACTATAACTGCTACAGTAATCATTTAAATGCCTTCTGATTATTAGAGATGTGTTAAATGAAACATAGATGATAAGTAAATGAGGTAGAAAAGCTGTATTGCTTTGGGATCGGCTGTCTGTTGCGGCTGTCCAAGATTTGGTTTCCTTGTTGCGACCGTGCTCATGACAATAATTTCCAACAGTGCGTAGTACGCGTTAATGCTCGTGGTTTGGAATATAGTATAATAATTTCCTCTTTTACTGTTGTAGGTTCGTTTATCGTGATAAGAATTAAACAAATTCCATTTACATCATTGTACGTCCCCCGTTGGTCACTTTCCCAGAGAATGAATTTTATTTCCCTTTTCATAAGACACTCTTTCTTGAACGGCTCATGAAAATTATTTCTATTACTCTGGACTTTTTTCTTGATGTTTAATTCAAGCTAATACCTTTCGCAGCGTGTTTTCGCTCTACTTTTAAACCTATTTAATTTTTGAAGGAATAGCAGCAATTGACAAAAAACCTCTCTCCACGCAACATAATTCCTGTAGTCACAGATACAGACGCACATTTACACTGAAGCACGTAATAACAGTGCGCGTAAAGTAAGGCATTGTTCGTACATAAAAGTTTTTCAGTTACCGTGCTTTCTTTTTGCACTTGATTTTTCTAATTCAGAATGGGGTAGAGGTCTGCAACAGTGTTTCATGTAAAACCGTTTACATTTACATAAAATCTCTAACATACACTACGTTATCATTAGGAGTTCTCACCTGTAATCGCGTAGGCGGGAAGTACGGCGTATACTACTATTACAACTTTATATACTGACACGCTGACAAAGTAGAATCATAAAGAAAGGTATTAGATTTACGATGTACCGTAATCAGAAGTGAGCTGGTGAAATTTTCAAAACTTTTTGTGATATTTATTTCAATATTGGCTTCTGTTATAGGGTCTGGATGTTTAAATTGCTCACAGTAAATTTCAAGTTTTTCGGTTACATCCGTTCTTCTCATCTGTATGATTTGTGAAGTCTGGAACAATCAATGTGCTTAGTGAAAAGTGTTTCAAAAGACCTGCTGTTTCCGCTACAAATTTTTTTTCGCAAGGTTAACATTTTACTTTATACCGTCCAAATTCACGATATTTGTCTACAGGATTGATCAGTTGATGCATTATGTTTCTGCCTGGATTATTGAAGGAACTCAACACGTCATTGTTAACGGAACATAATCGCCTGATTTCTGAAGCTCCCAAGGCAGAGAGGTGGTACTACGGCCATACTTTATCTGGCGGATAGCGTTGACAGCTGTGCGAGGCGGTACGCGAATTATGCTGCTGTGTACACGAAAGTAGCCAAACCAAAAAACTGCAGCAAAATGCAGCGGGACCTGTAGAAGATCAACACCTGATGCACATCTTTATTTATGCACGTATTTCCAACTGGTAAATTAGGATCTTCAGGCCATCTCTTACATCTGACTAGATATTCTTAGTGAGTTAACATTAAAGTATGAATAGAATATGACCAATACGTAATTATTATTACCACTTTTGTTATTACACATTTTTTATCCTTGGTACAGAGATCAACTTCAAAGTTACATGATTATTCATTCTCTCTGTTTTCTTCTTATTTTTCCCTTCCCAAAACCACTTCATTCTTAGGTTCCCATATTTTTCCTAGTTTTATTTCAAATTTTGTGTACATAATTTTGTTTCTGAGCTTGTATCTTTCATTTATCACTTATCTGCTGATTCCTCCTTGTTTTAGGTCTTTTCTATTTGTCGAAACCAGTTTTTTAACTGTTTATTTCGTGAAAAATCCTTGCCATCCAATGAAGATGGGTCACCATTAGTATCCATAACAGTTTAACCAATAACACCCCTTCTTCTGCCTCAGCGCGGGAATATTAGCCTGTGACGATGGACCACCAGTGGTCCAGAATTTTAACCAATACTCCCACTTGCTTTAAGAATCATGAACGCAGGTTGTATACGTGGAAGAGGCCTGGAGGCACCGGAAGGTTTCAGATTGATTATATAATGGTAAGACAGAGGTTTAGGAGTCAGGTTTTAAATTGTAAGACATTTCCAGAAGCAGATGTGGATTCTGACCCGAATTTATTGGTTACGAACAGTAGATTAAAACTGAAGAAATGGCAAAAAGGTGGGAATTTAAGGAGATGGGACCTGGATAAACCGAAAGAATTAGAGAAAGTTTCAGAGAGAGCATTAGCGAACGATTGACAATAACGGGGGAAAGAAATACAGTAGAAGAAGAAAGGGCAGTTTTGAGAGATGAAGTAGTGAAGGCAGCAGAGGATCAAGTAGGTAAAAAGACGAGAGCTAGTAAAAATCCTTGGGTATCATAAGAGATTCTGAACTTAATTGATGAAAGGAGAAAATATAAAAATGCATTAAATGAAGCAGGCGAAAAGGAATACAAACGTCTCAAAACTGAGATCGAAAGAAAGTGCAAAATGGCTAAGCAGGGATGGCTGGAGGACAAATGTAAGGCCGGAGAGGTGTGTATCAGTAGGGGTAAGATAGATACTGCCTACAGGAAAATTAAAGACACCCTACGAGACAAGAGAACCACCTGTATGAATATAAGAAGAGAAAGCAGGAAGGTGGAAGGAGTACATAGGGGGTCTACACAAGGGCGATGTTCTTGAGGGCAATATTATGGAAATGGAAGAGGACGTAGATGAAAATGAGAGATATGATACTGCGTGAAGAATTTGATAAAGCACTGAAAGACCTAAGTCGAAAAAGGCCCCGGGAGTAGACAACATTCCATTAGAACTACTGATAGCCGTGGGAGAGCCAGCCATGACAAAACTCTACCATCTGGTGAGCAAGACGTATGAGACAAGTGAAATACCCTCAGACCTCTAGAAGAACGTAATAATTACAATCCCAAGGAAAGCAGGTGTTAACTATCAATTTAATAAGTCACGGCTGCAAAATACTAATACTTATTCTTTACAGACGAATGGAAAAACTCGTAGAAGCCGACCTCGGGGAAGATCAGTTTGGATTCCATAGAAATGTTGGAGCACGTGATGCAATACCGACCCCACAACTTATCTTAGAAGATAGATTAAGGAAAGGCAAGCCTACGTTTCTAGCATTTGTAGACTTAGAGAAAGCTTTTGAGAATGATGACTGGAATACTCTCTTTCAAATTCTGAACATGGAAGGGATCAAATACAGGAAGCGAAAGGCTATTTACAGTTTATACAGACACCAGACGACAGTTATAAGAGTCCAGGGGCATGAAAGGGAAGCAGTGGTTGCGAAAGGAGTGAGACAGGGTTGTAGCCTATCCCCAATGTTAATCAATCTGTATATTGAGCAAGCAGTAAAGGAAACAAGATAAAAATTTGGAGTAGGAATTAAAATCATGGAAAAGAAATAAAAACTTTGAGGTTTGCTGTTAACGTTGTAATTCTGTCAGAGACAGCAAAGGAGCTGGAAGAGCAGTTGAACGGAATGGACAGTGTCTTGAGAGGAGGATATAAGATGAACATCAACAAAATCAAAACGAGGATAATGGAATGTAGTCGAATTAAATCAGGCGCTGCTAATGGAATTACATTAGAAAATGAGACACTTAAAGTAGTAGATGAGCTTTGCTATTTGGGGAGCAAAATGATGGTCGGAGAAGAGAGGATATCAAATGTAGACTGGCAATGGCAGGGAAAGCGTTTCTGAAGAAGAGAAATCTGTTAACATCGAGTATAGATTTAAGTGTCAGGAAGTCTTTTCTGTAAGTATTTGTGTGGAATGTCGCCATTTATGACAGTGAAGTATGGACAGTAAATAGTTTAGACAAGAAGAGAATAGAAGCTTTCGAAATGTGGTGCTACAGAATAGTGCTAAAGATTAGATGGGTAGATCACGTAACTAATGAGGAGGTACTGAACAGAACTGGGGAGAAAATGAATTTGTGGCACAACTTCACTAGACGAAGGGATCGGTTGATAGGACACGTTCTGAGGCATAAAGGGATCACCAATGTAGTACTGGAGGGAAGCATGGACGGTAAAAATCGTAGAGAGAGACCAAGGGATGAATACACTAAGCATATTCAGAAGGATGCAGGCTGCAGTAGTTATTTGGGGATGAAGAGGCTTGCACAGGAAAGAGTAGCATGGAGAGCTGCATCAGACCAGTCTCTGGACTGAAGACTACGACAGCAACAACTTCCCCCTCTCCAGTACAAACGCGGGAAAACTCCGCTTTATAGGAGAACGCGACACTGGCCTCTGACAGTGTTCTAGCGATAGTAGACAACGAAACATCCTGAAGAAGATCCAAGCAGAGGGGTCAAAACGTCGATTATTTTAGAGGGAAATACGACGCGGCCTAACAGTCCAGAAGATTTTAACTATAATGAAAAATCCTTCTTGTGACTGTTATACCATGTGTGTACTGCTCCAAATATTTTTCTGAGGATTTTACATTCTGTTTTTTCTGTCTCTGTCATGCCAGATGCTCCGATTGTGATACTTCTTCATGCAAATAACTGTTTTGTTCTGGTCGTAATACTGTATTGTAGCGCCTGAGTTTGGCCTGTCTTGAAATGTTTCTTTTATTGTAGTGCGTCCATGTCGGTTTGCACTCTTTCAGAATTTTTTCTGTTCACTCTATCTTAGATGACTTTTGATCCTCCTACTTGTATATATTCCTCAAGATAGCTGAATTTTTCCACTCTGTTAACCTTTCCATATATTGCGTCCATTGCTGTATCTATCTCGAATGGGTCTGACATTTTCTCACACAAATATTATTCTGGATGTGGTGTTTGTAAGTGTCTGTTGTATGAGTGTCCTAGTTTTTCTGCCAATTCCATATTCTTCTCGTGTGTTGTAAGTAGGCTGTTTAGGTTTTCTTATTGGTAACGCCACGTAGCGCTCTGTATGAAAAATCACTGGCTGTGCTGTGTGCAGTCTGTGGCTAGTTTGCATTGTTGTCTGCCATTGTACTGTTGGGCAGCTGGATGTTAACAGCGCGTAGCGTTGCGCAGTTGGAGGTGAGCCGCCAGCAGTGGTGGATGTGGGGAGAGAAATGGCGGAGTTTTGAAATTTGTAAGACTGGATGTCATGAACTGCTATATATATTATGACTTTTGATGACTATTAAGGTAAATACATTGTTTGTTCTCTATTAAAATCTTTCATTTGCTAACTATCCCTATCAGTAGTTAGTGCCTTCCGTAGTTTGAATCTTTTATTTAGCTGGCAGTAGTGGCGCTCGCTGTATTGCAGTAGTTCGAGTAACGAAGATTTTTGTAAGTGATTTGTGAAAGGTATAGGTTAATGTTAGTCAGGGCCATTCTTTTGTAGGGATTATTGAAAGTCAGACTGCGTTGCGCTAAAAATATTGTGTGTCAGTTTAAGGACAGTCTTGTATAATTGTTCTAAGGGGACGTTTCAGTGTCAAAGCGAGTCTGCCTGTACATGGAGTCGTAGGCCTTCATGAAGTCCACTAATGTGATTAGTTGTGTTCGTCTGTTTGGCGTTCAGAAACGTTCACAGGTTACAAATCCGTTGAACACAGTGTCTTCCTTCTCTGGAGCCTGCTTGGTATTCACCTATCTTTGTATCAGCTAGTGGATCTAATCTTTTGAATAATGGCGTGGAGAGAATTCTGTAGGTGACCGATAATAATGGAATACCTCGGTACTTATTAACATTAGTCTTGTAGCTTTTTTTGTGGAGTGGATGAATCAACGTACATTTCCTCACTAATGATAATAATGCGTATAGTTACACACAAAGGCCGACCTTGAGAACATTCCCACACAGGAAAGGAAAATCACTAGGAAAATTATTGGACTAAACTCACGGGTGAAGAATGTAGGCTTCACTCCAGGGACAGCACAGAGAAGTTCTCCAGCATCGCAGCGGACATTAGAAAAAGGCGACTAAAATTTTAGACTCACCAACAGAATCCCCAGGTACATCCAGAGACTCAAGATCACTACACCCTGGACGACACAAGTCAGAACTGATCTGGAAAGATCTCAGATAGATTCAGCAGACGTCATGGACAATGGCGTCTATAAACACAAGGTGTGCAAGTGGGAAGTGATGTCAGAAAAAACAGCACCTAAAGCCCAAAGGCCGAAAATTTTTTCAAATGGCTCTGAGCACTATGGGACTTAACATGTGAGGTCATGTCTCCTAGAACTTAGAACTACTTAAACCTAACTAACCTAAGGACGTCACAGACATCCATGCCCGAGGCAGGATTCGAACCTGCGACCGTAGCGGTCGCGCAGTTCCAGACTGAAGCGCCTAGAACCGCTCGGCCACAGCGGCCGGCCCGAATCATTTTTCCCTAGTCATACGGCTATACATGTCTTCTGTTTGTTCAAAATTGATGCAATTTCCAATACGTGTTGGTCCTTTTACGCTTTCTGCAGCAAGAAGTGTCCCGTTCACACTTTCCACAGTCACCTGGTTTCTTATGTCTGTTTATATCAAATTAACCTTACTGAAAACTCGCTCACAGTCAGCGTTTGTATGAGGCAGGGACAGTGCAGTTAGAGCAAAAAGATCCAGCTCAGAAATATCTTCAGTTTCCAGTAAAAGACCCCGAAACTTACCTGGCTCACTAATTTCATTCAATCCTTCAGGATATCGAGCTTGTGCGTTTGGCAGCCGTCTCCACTGATCGTCTATTATTTGTTTTTTTTTTTGTTTTTTGTTTTTTTTTTTTACGTAGATCATCTGGTGCAATTATAAGCGGAACCACTTCAGTAAGAGGCATTGGTGTTGGGAAACGGCTCCTGAAACTGAGAGAGCGCTGATTCTGGTTTGAAAACTTGTAACTTTGACAAGACAGGGTCCTCCATGTTGTGTCGTTTTTTTCATTTCTGTGGCAGCAATTGGGTTAGTGTGTGTGTGTTATGTTGACGAGTTGCGCAACGGATTGATCTGACAAGTACCATTTGTCTCCTCCAAGAAGCAATTTCCACCCTACAGTACTGCAGAAGTCAGACAGACGCTCCTAACGTACCAAAAAGAAATGCCTGAAAAACTTTCAGCACTAAATATCTTCTGGAGTCGTCCGCTGTAAGGAAAAGACACAAAAATATTCCATTTCCTTACGTAACTAGTAGGATACTTGGGTACTGGAGTGTTGCTAGTTAGTGTAAGAGAAACATTGAACGAACGGAAAATATTATTTATTGCAAAATTTTAAAAAAACCAAATGAAACTTTTATTTATAAAGTGACACACAAATTTCCAGGTTCTTTTCGGAATAGGAGGTTACCTCTTATGGATAGGAATCCTGTTAATGACATTTATATACAAAGTGTGGGAAAGCTGTTTTATCCCTTTTCTTTAAGAATGTTATTTACTCGGTAGAATGGCTGAGAGCCGCGCCTACTCAACTTGAATAATTATCCGATTGAGTTTTTCTAAGAACGGTAGAGGCTGTCGCATGAGAAATGTAATGGAGTGACGTGAATGAAGTATGTTATTTCTAATGGAGGAAAGATGGGGTTCGCCTATGCTGTAGCGAACAATACCGTGAGCTGCGACGACTGCTGCCTGCGTCTTTAGCCGCTGAAAAATCACAAAACTATCTCTTTATATCTGGATTGACATTCGCCAATCGAACTCTCACTACGCCTTGATGAAGAAAGAAAATGGTTCAAATGGCTCTGAGCACTATGGGACTCAACATCTCAGGTCATCAGTCCCCTAGAACTTAGAACTACTTAAACCTAACTAACCTAAGGACATCACACACATCCATGCCCGAGGCAGGATTCGAACCTGCGACCGTAGCAGCAGTGCGGTTCCGGATTGGAGCGCCTAGAGCCGCTCGGCCACCGCGGCCGGCTATGAAGAAAGGAAGAGAGCCTTTTGTGAACGAATGAAGGAGTTCCGGAATAACAGGAGGAACAAGTAGTGATGAATGTTTCGCGTGGTCTGATAAAAGACCTGTAACGAGTGTAACAAAAAGAAATAATGATAACAACGCGTATAGTTATGATTGTATGGTATTAGAGAAATGCATCTCACTCTTATTGTGATGACTCGTTTCCTCATAACGTTTTTGTTTAAACTGAAGAAGGACATCTAGCTCAAAACGCGACAGGAGTACAGAAGGAATGAACTCCGGAGAAGAAGTTGACTGGTCAGAGGAAGAACGAGAAATACTAGGCTGAGACTAAGAGAGGAGGAGCGAAGAACACAGAAACAGATGGGAATGAGAGAAGCTGGGGTAGTGTTGGCAGTGTGACAGAAGTAATGGTTCCCTGTGATACAGAAGGAAGGGGGCTGGGATATAGCGAGCGGGAAGCTGCGCCGATGATGACAGGCAAGACATTAGTCTGTTTTTGAAAGTGCAGTGCTCTTGGGTAAGACGCAGGATTCTGGGTAGTTCATCCCAGAATGTTATGGCAGCATCCTAAGGAAATGCAATCCAAAAACAAAGGAAGTAGGTTACAGTACACTTGCTCGCCCAATGCTTGAATACTGCTCACTGGTGTGGGACCCGTACCAGATAGGGTTGATAGAAGAGACAAAGAAGATCCAATGGAGAGCAGCGCGCTTCGTTACAGGATCATTTAGTAATCGCGAAAGCGTTACGGAGATGATAGATAAACTCCAGTGGAAGACTCTGCAAGAGAGACGCTCAGTAGCTCGTTACGGGCTTTTGTTGAAGTTCCGAGAACATACCTTCACCGAGGAGTCAAGCAGTATATTGCTCCCTCCTACGTATATCTCGCGAAGAGACCATGAGGATAAAATCAGAGAGATAAGAGCCCACGCAGTGGCATATCGACAATCTTTCTTTCCACGAACAATACGAGACTAGAAAAGAAGGGGGAGCCGATGGAGGTACTCAAAGTACCCTCCGCCACACACCGTCAGGTGGCTTGTGGAGTATGGATGTAGATGTAGATGTAGAAACTGAGAAGGACATAGATGAATGTTTTATGTTTATGCATAGCTACAGGCAAGAGAATGGACGTACTAGATTTAGTATTGATCAGTATAGATATCTGATATGTGTGGACTCAAGTAAAGGCGAAACCAGAACATTTGAAAATCTCGTCGCCTCTCTGGTCACATCTAGCCTAACTCAGGACAGGATGGATTGACGTGATCTAACAGTAGAATGTTCGAAGTTTTCCTATTTTTCCCCCTTGAACTGCATCACAGTAATAAAGATTTCACAGGACCACAGAGTGGAGTAATTTTGGTTTTATTTTACCAAGAAGTACTTCGCCCGTGCCAGGCTCGTTCTTGAGTTTTAATGCTCGCCTGGTGAATGCTGCGCTGGTTCCCAGTCTCTGCCTCAGAAAACACGACACAAAAAAACTTACAATACGATAACACACAGGACAACGGCACGCCAGGGTGGCCGAGCGGTCTGGAACCGCGCGACAACTATAAAGGCACATTTGCATGCCGTGCGTGAGTTTCCTCGGAAACGCGAAATCTTAATTAAATAATTAATCTCTGACAAATAAATAAAGCCTATGGCACAGAACTGCAGCGCTATGTCGCTGATAAAACAAAAAACACAATTACGATACTCTTATGTTTCATTAAGAAGAGAGAGGTCTTGGATAAGTGGTGCGGGAAGCACGTATATTTCATTGACTGGCACACCGCCATATTTGATGTTATATAAGAACACTGCGAGTTGCAATCTTACTAGGCACTCGATTCTGTAAAGAATTTATATTTATGAAAGTAAGAAGAATTATTTAACTGTAGGCTTATTGGTTGAATATATCTGATTTAACTAACTGTGTAAACTTTTTATGTTTAGTAGACAGTCACCTCTGTACGACGTATTGACATGGCTGGCAAAATTACTCTAATATTGAGAATTTAGATTTGAGTCCGCACCTACCGCAGCAGTCTTTGGAAACGATTTAAATACGAAGTCCGATTATTTGAATCACATTTCACGGTCAACTACGAATAACATTGCATTTACGAAAAAGCCATTGTCAAGCGTCTGATACCAAATAATTAAACGTCCACGTTCCAGATAAGCAAATATTAATTACAACCAATCACTATCATACAGATAAAATAATTAATATTTTATTTTATTTTATTTTATTTTATTTTATACAACTGCGGTCGCAGGTTGGAATCCTGCCTCGGGCATGGATGTGTGTGATGTCCTTAGGTTAGTTAGGTTTAAGTAGTTTTAAGTTCTAGGGGACTGTTGACCTCAGAAGTTAAGTCCCATAGAGCTCAGAGCCATTTGAACCATTTTGAACAGAATAACGGATACACAACTTGCATACGGCTTCCATCCCTCGGGTAGACTGAGCGTCAGAAGACAAAGTCAAACTAAAAATTGAATTTGGCAAACTATGAAAACAGCGGACCCCTTAAGGCGTGATAAACGCTAGGAAAGAGAAACAGAGACAGAGGCAGGGAGAGAGAGAGAGAGAGAGAGAGAGAGAGAGAGAGAGAGAGAGAGGCAGGGGCTGAGCAGAAGTCACTAGAAGACTGAACCAGGAAGCAGGAAGACTTTTGTAAAATTTGTCTATCGTACAACTTTGTAATACACAAATAAAATCATTTAAATTCACATAAAATATCTTTAACATACACAATATTATCACTGTGTTCTCACGTGTAATCGCACAGCCGGGAAGTACGGCGCTGTGAAACCTCCAGCATCTTGCTACACTACTTTTCTGTATAGCGATTACAGTTTTATATACTAATACGTTGACAAACTAGAATCGTAAAGAAAGGGATTAGATTTAGGATGTACGGCCATTAAAGAGACACATTTTGCATAAATGAGCTGGTCAAATTTACGAAACATTTAGTAATACTTATTTCAATTTTGGCGTTCAGTATGGGATCTTGTATAGGCATGCGTATTCAAATATAGAGATATTTAAACATGCAAAATACGGCGCTGCGCTAAGACAAATCTCTGACGCAGTTGTTAGATCGGTTACTGCAGCTACAATGACAGGTTATCAAGATTTAAATGAGTTTGAACGTGGTGTTATAGTTCGCGCAAAAGCGATGGAACATCTCCGAGGTTGCGATGAAGTGGCGATTTTCCCGTACGACCGTTTCAAGACTGTACCGTGAACATCAGGAATCGAGTAAAACATCAAATCTCCGACATCGCTGCGGCTCGAAAAAGATATTGCAAGAGCGGGACCAACGACGACTGAAGAGAATCGTTCAACGTGACGAAAGTGCAAACCTTCCGAAAACTGCTGCAGATTTCAATGCTGGGCCATCAAAAGTGTCAGTGTGCGAACCATTCAACGAAACATCATCGACATGGGGTTTCGGAGGCGAAAGCCCACTCGTGTACCCTTGATGACTGCACGACGCAAAGCTTTACGCTTCGCCTCGGACCCGCAACACCGACGTTGGACTGTTGATGAAAGGAAACATGTTGCCTGGTCGGACGAGTCTGGTTTCAAATGGTATCGAGCGGATGGTACGGGTATGGAGACAACCTCATGAATCCATGGACCCTGCATGTCAGCAGGGGACTATTCGGGCTGGTGGAGGCTCTGTAATGGCAGTTGGAGTGATATGGGACCCCTGAAACCCTAGATACAACTCTGACAGGTGACACGTACGTAAGCATCCTGTCTGATCACCCGCATACGTTCACGTCCATTGTGCATTGGGCAATTCCAGCAGGACAATCCCCCTCCCCCCCAGGTCTAGAATTGCTACAGAGTCACTCCAGAAACAATCTTCTGAGTTTAAACACTTCCGCTGGCCACCAAACTCTCCAGACATGAACATTATTTGAACATTACTGAGCATATCTGGGATGTCTTGCAACGTGCTGTTCAGAAGAGGTCTCCATCTCCTCGCACTCTTACGGATTTATGGACAGCTTTGCACGCTCGAGGAGGCCCTACACGATATTAGGCAAGTGTACCATCTTTTGGATCTTCAGTGTATTTCGAGTGTCCACTACAGTCAAAGTTGCTAAGATTTCCTGTGAGTCATCAGTCTTCTGAGTGGTTTGATGCGGGCCGCCACGAATTCCTCTCCTGTGCCAATCTCTTCATCTCAGACTTGCAACCTTCTTTCTCAATTATTTTGTATTGCAATCTCTGTCGTCCTCAACAGTTTTTACCCTGTACCGCTCCCTCTAGTACCATGGATGTTATTCCGTGATGACTTAACAGGTGTAGAATCATTGTCTCTTCTTCTTGACACTGTTTTCCGTATATTCCTTTCCTCGCCGATTCTCCGGAGAACCTCCTCATTCCTTACCTTATCAATTAATCAAAAACAGTCTTAATCGCATTTATTATTATTATACCGCCAAACTAGTTTCCTGCCGTTATGTAGACAGGAGTGACACCACCAGCAGTCGACCAATGGTGTAAACGCTCAGAAGATGACCCCATACGTCGGGTATAAATGCGATTCAGATTGTTTTTGAATAATTGATTAATCATACTAATCGCTGCTTCATCTCCGCAACCATGTTGTTCAAACACGTTACCTTATCAGTCCATCTAACTTTCAACATTCTTCCGTAACACCACATCTGAAA
Organism: Schistocerca americana; assembly: GCF_021461395.2. NCBI lineage: Eukaryota > Metazoa > Arthropoda > Insecta > Orthoptera > Acrididae > Schistocerca > Schistocerca americana. The sequence goes on along the minus strand of NC_060124.1, from coordinate 554,717,927 downwards.
CGCTTCGATTCTCTTCTTTTCTAGTTTTCCCACGGTACATGTTTCACTACCATACAATGTTGTGCTGCAAACGTACATTCCCAGAAATTTCCTCCTCAAATTAAAAACTATGTTTGATACCAGTAAACTTCTCTTGGCCTGGAATCCTCTTTTTGTCAGTGCTAGTATGCTCTTTATGTCCTTCTTGCCCCGTACGTCACTGGTTATTTTGCTGCCTAGGTGACAGAATTCCTTAAGTTCATCTGCTTTGTCACCATCAATCTTGATGTTAAGTTTCTCGCTGTTCTCGTTTATGCTACTTCTCATCACTTTCGTCTTTCTGCGATTCACTCTCAATCCATATTCTGCAGTCACGTATACACTTGTCTTCCATTGTTCAGAGCAGTGGAGTAGCCCAGCAGTCCTCTCGAACAACTCTATCATTTCTTGCTTTTGCCTCTTCCACAGAAACAGAATGTGTTTACCTCAATGCACTTCTCACGTCTGGGAACACGCTAAAGTCATATGCAACAGGACTTGTATTCTAAGCTTTGTATCCTTTTTAGTTTGGAAGTGATCAGTTATTTTGCTTCAGAAATAGCCAAAATCGAGTAGTGCTTTCAGTGTCTCATTTCATAATCTAATTCCCTCAGCATCACTTGATCTAATGCGACAATATTGCATTACCTCGCTCTACTTTTGTTAATGTTGAACTTATAACTTCTTTGCAAGACACTGTCTATTCTGTTCAATTAATCCTGAAAGTCCTTTGCCACATCTGACAGAATCTGAATGTCCACGGCAGGCATTTTCCAGTCGTGTAAAGAGGGAAATGCGGGTTCGAGTCCCGGCCCACATAAATTTCCATTGGCCGTTATACAGTTGGAGGTGAGTCAGATTCGAAGCATCCGATTCTGTTAAAAGAAATCTTTGCCAAACAAAGATCGCTGTGTTCGTCGTGATATCCAGAGCGCTGTACACAATGGGTTCCAGGTTAACGCCGTATTCCTTTAAGTGCAGAGGACATTCCATACAGTTCCGCGATGTCGTTTAGGGAACAAAATACGGGCTCATCGAGTGTCGTACCATATATGCGACAGGGCTGAGAGCGTCCAAGCACATAGAACTGAACGTGTAGATATTTAACCGAGCGAAATCATTGTACACTACTGGCCATTAAAATTGCTACACGAAGAATAAATGCAGACGATAAACGGGTATTCATTGGACAAATATATTATACAAGAACTGACATGTGATTACATTTGCACGCAGTTTCGGTGCATAGATCCTGAGAAATCAGTACCCAGAACAACCACCTCTGGCCGTAATAACGGCCTTGATACGCCTGGTGATTGCGTCAAACCGATCTTGGATGGCGTGTACAGGTACAGCTGCCCATGCAGCTTCACCACAGTTCATGAAGAGTAGTGACTGGCGTATTGTGACCAGCCAGTTGCTCGACCAACATTGACCAGACGTTTTCAGTTGGTGAGAGATCTTGAGAATGTGCTGGCCAGGGCAGCAGTCAAACATTTTCTGTATCCAGAAAGGCCCGTACAGGACCTGCAACATGCGGTTGTGCATTATCCTGCTGAAATGTAGGGTTTTGCAGGGATCGAATGAAGGATAGAGCCACGGGTCGTAACACATCTGAAATGTAAGGTTCACTGTTGAAAGTGCCGTCAATGCGAACAAGAGGTGACCGAGACGTGTAACCAATGGCACCCCATACCACCACGCCGGGTAATACGCCAGTATGGCGATGACAAATACACGCTTCCAATTTGCGTTCACCGCGATGTCGCCAAACACCGATGCAACCATCACGATGCTGTAAACAGAACCTGGATTCATCCGAAAAAATGATTTGCCATTCGTGCACCCAGGTTCGTCGTTGAGTACACCATCGCAGGCGCTCCTGTCTGTGATGCAGCGTCTAGGGTAACCGCAGCCATGGTCTCCGAGCTGATAGTCCATGCTGCTGCAAACGTCGTCGAACTGTTCGTGCAGATAGTTGTTGTCTTGCAGACGTCCCCATCTGTTGACTCAGGGATCGAGACGTGACTGCACCATCCGTTACAGCCATGCGGATAAGATGCCTGTCATCTCGACTGCTAGTGGTACGAGGCCGTTGGGATTCAGCACGGCGTTCCGTATTACCCTCATGAACCCACCGATTCCATATTCTGCTAACAATCATTGGATCTCGACCAACGCGAGCAGAAATGTCGCGATATGATAAACCGCAATCGCGATAGGCTACAATCCGACCTTTATCAAAGTCGGAAACGTGATGGTACGCGTTTCTCCTCCTTACACGAGGCATCACAGTAACGTTTCACTAGGCAACGCTGGTCAACTGCTGTTTGTGTATGAGAAATCGGTAGGAAACTTTCCTCATGTCAGCACATTGTAGATGCCGCCACCGGCGCCAACCTTGTGTGAATGCTCTGAAAAGCTAATGATTTGCATATCACATCATTTTCTTCCTGTCGGTTAAATTTCGCGTCTGTAGCACGTCATCTTCGTGGTGTAGAAATTTTAATGGCCAGTAGTGTAATTGTCAGAAAAACAGCTGCTAGGCTGAGATTCGTTGAAAGAATCTTACGAAAATATGTTTCAAGGACTAAAGGAGTGACTTGCACAAAACGTGCAGGACCGAGCCTAGAGTATTGGACCCTTATCAGTTTGGATTAACAGATGAGATACGGAAGGTCCACCGAAGAGCGGCACGTTTCTTCTCGGGATTGTCTAGTAAGTACGAGAGCGTTACGCAGATGCTCAGCAAACTCCCATGGCTATCGTGCAAGAAAAGTGTCATGTATTTCGGAGAGGTTTACTGTTAAAATTTCATCGGTGAGGAGGGCAATATATTACTGCCACATACATCTCGCATAATGACCACGATGGAAAGAAAGAACCAGAGGACTTCGAGCTCATATGAAGGTTAATCAATATTCGTTGTCCCCACGCAGTATTGGCGAATGGGGCAGCTAAGGGCAGAAATGATACTGTCAGCAGAGGTTCTCTCCACCACACACCATAAGGTGGCTTGCGGGGTATAAATGCGAATGTATATGTGATCGGCAGATATTATCTACATCTACACGGATACTCTGCAAATCACATTTAAGTGTCTGGCAGAGGGTTCATCGAAACAGCTTCACAATAATTCTCTGTTATTCCAATCTCGTACAGCGCGCGGCAAAAACGAACACCTATATCTTTCGGTGCGAGTTCTGATTTCCCTTATTTTATTATTGTGATCGTTTCTCCCTATGTAGGTCGGTGTTAACATAATATTTTCGCATTCGGAGGAGAGAGTTGGTGATTGAATTTCCGTGAGAAGGTTCCGCCGTAACGAAAAACGCCTTTGTTTTAATTATGCCCACCCCAAATCCTGTATCATTTCAACGGCACTCTCTCCCCAATGTCGCGATACTAAAGAAGGTGCTGCCCTTCTTTAAACTCTCTCTATGCACTCCGTGTTCCGAGCACAGGGCTCACAACCCGAACCACACGCCACTTTTAAGCACTAATGTAGGACTGGGTCGCTTACTTCGATTGCACATAATTCATTAAGGTCAATCCAACACATTTATTTGAACTAACATAAATGAAATTACATTTGAATCTGTCTGACATTAAACAGGAATAAAAAAAAACAATTTCAATATCAGCTGATTTAATGCGTGAAGCGCGAGTTAAGCCAATAACCAGAGAAACTAAACAATTCTCCGTAATTCAAAGAAAGAGAAAAACCAAATATAATCAATACACCTCACTAACAAATATCCAAAAAACCTTACAATACTACTCAAAAGAATACACTGAAGTGGGGAGCAGTCATTCACCCGACAGAACACTTCAAAATGAGTCAATAACACAGCTGCGTGCCCCACAAAACTGCAAGACATTAAATACACTTCGTTTGACGAATAACAAATACTCATTAACATTACGCCACTCCTGTTTGAACTGCAGTGTCCCAATGAAACAGGCACTTATTCTGAAAAAACAATTTTTTTATATATGTTTAAATTAAAGCCTTAAGGAATTCCAAAAAATGTCCAATCCCTTTCTAGGCGGAGGCTGAGCCAGAAACACAGAATGCCGCAAAAACACAGTTTTGCTGTGAAATCTTACAGGACACCTGGAAGCAGTAACAGACAAGGGGCTCCCACAAATAACACACAGGCTAAGAGTCAGGCTGGGAGCACATCCTACGAGAACTAGTTCACACTATGCTCACCACAAACTGTAGACATTCCGACCGAACATACGCTTGCGGTGGCTGCCAGAAGGACGAAGCAACCAACAGGCCCATACCGTGCTGATCACACAGGCACCTCAATTTGTACAAACATCTAGGCCAACACCAACTCCGGACTCCCCTCTCACTGCGAGGCTTGGCACAGTTTACATGAAATGTCTTCCAGACAACCAGTAACCGCCGCAGGAGTTTCACGATTAGTTAACAGACATCACACACGTGCTTACGCCCGAGCCTCCACTCCGCCAGTCTCACCGGCTGCCCCAAACCGACTGCCTCTCGCCGTCCCGCGCGCCCCAGCCGAAATCGCGAAGATGCTCATGCCCAGGGACGCGCCAAAGATAACAAGCCGATCGCTGATGATCGACCAGCGATCTGGCTCACTCCGTCAATCCTATTTAGTAAGGATCCCACACCGTGCAGCAGTATTCCAAAAGAGGACGGACAAGTGTGGTGCAGGCAGTCTCCTTAGTAGATCTGTTACATTTTCTAAGTGTCCTGCCAATAAAACGCACTCTTTGGTCAGCCTTTCTCCCAACATTTTCTACGTGTTCCTTCCAATTTAAGTTGTTCGTAATTGTAATTCCTATGTATTTAATTGAATTTACGGCCCTTAGATTTGACTAATTTAGCTGGCCGCGGTGGTCTAGCGGTTCTAGGCGCTTAGTCCGGAACCGCGCGACTGCTACGGTCGCAGGTTCGAATCCTGCCTCGGGCATGGATGTGTGTGATGTCCTTAGGTTAGTTAGGTTTAAGTAGTTTAAGTTCTAGGGGACTGATGACCACAGATGTTAAGTCCCATAGTGCTCAGAGCCATTTGAACCAAGCCATTTGACTAATTTATCGTGTAACCGAAGTTCAACGGACTTCTTTTAGCACTCATGTGGATGGCGTCACATTTTTCATTATTTAGGGTCAATTGCCAAATTTCGCAGCATAGATACATTTTTTCCTAAATCGTTTTGAAATTTGTTTTTATCTTCTGATGGCTTTATTAGTCAATAAACGACAGCGTCATCTGCAAACAACCTAACACGGTTGCTCAGATAGTCTCCCAAATCGTTTGGATAGATAAGGAATAGCAAAGAAACACAACCTTGGGGAACGCCAGAAATCACTTCTGTTTTACTCGATGACTTTCCGTCAGTTACTAGGAACTGTCACCTCTTTGACAGGAAATCACGAATCCAGTCACATAACTGAACGATACTCCATAAGCATGAAATTCCACTACAAGCAGCTTGTGTGCTACGGTGTTCAAATGGCTTAAGCACTATGGGACTTAACACCTGAGGTCATCAGTTCCCTAGAACTTAGAACTACTTAAACCTATCTAACCTAAGGACATCACACACATCCATGCCCGAGGCAGGATTCGAACCTGTGACCGTAGCAGCAGCGCGGTTCCAGACTGTAGCGCCTAGAACCGCTCGGCCACAGCGGCCGGCTGGTACAGTGTCAAAAGCCTTCTGGAAATCTAGAAATATGGAACCAATTTGAAATCCCTTGTCAATAGCATTCAACGCTTCATGTTAGTAAAGAGCTAGCTGTATTTCGCAAGAACGATGTTTTCTAAATCCGTGTTGACTGTGTACCGATAGACCGATTTCTTCGAGGTAATTCATAATGTTCATTGTTTTTGTTTCCGTTCCTTGAATTTTAATACCTTTTCACAATTTCTTCTTTCTTCCCTTTACTGCCTATCCGGAACAGAGATCGAGTAACAGGAGGGCAGGCAGTAAGTACAAATGCGTACTACTAATGGAGCGATCGTTTGGCATTATTGGCCGAGTGACCCCTTCTGGGTTGTTCTGCCGCCAGCTGCAAGTCCTTCCATTGGACATCACTTCAGAGATTGGCAAGTTCGCGGAACATGAGACGAATGATTAGGACAACACAAACATTCAGTTCGTAGTCGATAAAAGGCTCTACCCAACCAGGAATCGAACTCGGGGCCCCCGCGGTCTAGAGGCAGCGACGCCACTCAGGTATGTGTAGGAATTTCCGCAAGCTCGTACCATCAGACGGGGAGATTCCAGCTAGCAGAGCTGCACAATGAGGATAACGTACTGTCTTGACTTTCCACCTTGCACAATCGCTGAACGCTCATTTAAGCTGAGAGGCAGTCATTGGAAGATCGAGCCGCGAAGGCAAAGAGAGGTGTCCGACTGGAACAGCAGATGTGGCGGCCACTCGGTAATTACCGGCGGGGTTCTGTGTAAATTCCCTTCCCGGAAGATCTCGGCGCCTGCAGCCTCGCCGGCCTAAGAAGAAACGCAGTAAGGCTCCGCTTAGCCGGAAACCCTCCCCGGCGGTTTTTCTGGTTCCAGTTTCCCAGCGCTCGCACCCCCTTCTTCCACGTCCCCCCCAAACTCTGCCCTCGTCAATGCGCCCTTCGCTTTACCAGGAACTACAGGTAACCCGCCCGGTCGTTTCCGGAAGGCAGGCGAGCAGCGCAGAAATGAAACGTGCCTTCCCGCTCTGTTCTCACGCTACACAGTACAGCACTCCGTCAACGGCGAGCACATCACAGTACCTCAGATCAACACATTCTTGGTGCGATGGTTTCCCTGTGTTCTGAGACGCAGCTATATGCGGTAAGAAACGCTGTGCTTCTTGAGCCCGTAAAGGCTTACGCAACATGTCATAGCTGTAAAACCCTCACAGGTTATAGGTTGACCCTTCCATAGAAGATAAAAGCAACCAGCCACTTTTTACAATGCTATTTATTTATTAAAACAGCACTGTTACCGGTTTCGAACCGACAGGTTCATCTTCAGACGGCTAGTTCACGTTTTACATTAGCTTTCGCCTTTTGTTTCCCCACGGGACTCATTTCCTTGGGATGGTGGTGCCGATGAAAAATCCGCGCCCTCATGTTCTAGTGCATACTACGGGCGGCGTTTGAAAAGTCTGTGCAAAAATAAAAACTACTTACCTGTTTGGGGTAAACCTTTTTTATTTTTCGACATAGTCTCCTTTTAGACTTAAATATTTCGTCCAACGCTCTTCTAACTTGTTGATCCCTTCCGAATAATAGCAATTGTCCAAGTCTGCAAAATAGCTATTAGTTGCTGCAATCACCTCCTCGATGGAATAAAATGTTTGTCCCGCCAGCCATTTCTTCAAATTGGAGAACAAATAGTAGTCCGAGGGGGCCAAGTCTGGAGAATAGGGAGGATTTGAAACGAGTTGGAATCCTAATTCCATTAATTTTGCGACCACAACTGCTGAGGTGTGTGCTGGTGCATTGTCGTGAGGAAAAGGACTTTTTTGCGGTCCAATCGCCGGCGTTTGTCTGGCAGCTCGGTTTTCAAACGGTCCAATAACGATGAATAATATTCACCTGTAATAGTTTTACCCTTTTCCAGATAGTCGATGAGGTTTATCCCTTGCGAATCCCAAAAGACAGTCGCCATAACCCTTCCGGCCGAAGGAATGGTCTTCGCCTTTTTTGGTGCAGATTCTCCCTTGGTAACCCATTGTTTAGATTGTTGTTTGGCCTCAGGAGTATAGTAATGTATCCATGTTTCATCCACAGTGACGAAACGACGCTTAAAGTCCTGCGGATTCTTCCTGAACAGCTGCAAACCATTCTTGCAACACTTCACACGATTCCGTTTTTGGTCAAGCATGAGCAATCGAGGAACCCATCTTGCGGATAGCTTTCTCATGTCCAAATGTTTATGCAAAATATTATGTACCCGTTCATTCGAGATGCCCACAGCACTAGCAATCTCACGCAGCGTAACTCGGAAGAGTTAACTCACCATATCATGGATTTTATCAATGATTTCTGAAGTCGTAACCTCCACAGGGCGTCCAGAACGTTCAACATCACTTGTGCCCTTATTCCCACTCCGAAAATTTTGAAACCACTTATAAACTGTTATAATCGAAGATGCAGAGTCACCGTAATATTTATCAAGCTTCTCTTTAGTCTCCTAAGGCGTCTTGCCTTTCATAAATTAATGTTTAATTACAAAACGAAATTCTTTGTCGTCCATTTTTTGACAGTCACTCGACTTCCTTGATTCACACGAGCGCCAAACACAAAGAAATAGTCCAATATGGCTGAAACTTGGTGTGCGTTCTTTCCAAAGATGCTACTAACTAAACATGTCCTCCATACGCGCCGGTGATGCGATCTCTCTGACTTTGCACGGACTTTTCAAACGCCCCTCGTACTTATGATCTTGCAGCAGCGAAACTTGTTTGATGCATTTGTTTATGTATATGTATGCACATAATGCAAACGCCACTCACTCGTCGCGGGTTTATAGGCGCATGAAATCACAGTGTAAGAACGACTTTCTCTCTGTCTTTCTCAATATCCTGGCGACGTGCAGGAAGGTGAGTCTCTTTAGATGAATCCCTCGACCACCGCAACAAGATTTACCGTGTAATTTAAGGGTAACGAATGCCTCTAGTTCCTGGATGTTCAAGTTCAGAAGAAACCTGATGGCACTCTGCGACACGGAGTGCGCAGGAGATGACGCTGGTGCGCAAAAGGAGGAACATACAGTAGTGGAAATCAGTATAAAGGCATGGTTACTTGCAGGAAAACTAACAGTATCGGTTGGAATAGTTGTGCACAGTGTATGTGCCACTGTGTATGAGATCCAGTATACTGACAAACGGAGTCAACTGGTATCGCATTTGATGTTAGTAGTACGGTACATAACAAGACAGTAAGGATTCAGAGGGTGAAGTTCAGTACAAAGGCAGTTGGCTGTGTGCGGTGTTATCGAGTGCGTATGTCCCTCTACTGCAGACAGAAAACACACATCGTGACTGTCCGTCTTGGGCACATAAACCACGACTGTGACAATGCCACGCAGTAAACTGTTATCATGTAATGGCTCTGAGCACTATGGGACTCAACTGCTGAGGTCATTAGTCCCCTAGAACTTAGAACTAGTTAAACCTAACTAACCTAAGGACATCACAAACATCCATGCCCGAGGCAGGATTCGAACCTGCGACCGTAGCGGTCTTGCGGTTCCAGACTGTAGCGCCTTTAACCGCACGGCCACTTCGGCCTGCATCATGTAATGAAAAAAGGAAACATCGGTAAGTACAAGGAACTGCTGCTCTCTAATCGCCAAATTGCCAACAGGTTGCCGGCCAGAGTGGCCGAGCGGTTCCAGGCGCTACAGTCTGGAACCGCGCGACCGCTACGGTCGCAGGTTCGAATCCTGCCTCGGGCATGGATGTGTGTGATGTCCTTAGGTTAGTTAGGTTTAATTAGTTCTAAGTTCTAGGGGACTGATGACCTCAGATGTTAAGTCCCATAGTGCTCAGAGCCATTTGAACCATTTTGAGCCAACAGGTTGAACTATTCAGGTATAGCGATCGATAATTTCGTTCGACTGACGCACGACATGGACAGAACGGAAAATTATTGGTAAAGTAGAAAATTACTTATGTGCAAAGCAAGGGCCACAAACCGTTATTCTTCTTAACTTGTTGCTGATATACAGATGCCAGTAATTGGCTGACGTGTGCGACAAATTTTGTCACATGACAGCGACTGCAGAAACCCACTTTAGCGCTCAAACATAAACAGGCTAGGGCTGGATGGAAGTTTGCTGAGGAACATATTACACGGGGGAAAGTGATCTTCAGCGACGAGAAAAAGTTTAAATTAGATCTCCAGGGTGGATTTCAATTATGGCGTGTTCTGAGAAAGGAGTAGCAGGTAAGAGTGAGCGTAAATTTCAATGGTGGAAGTCTTGTGACTTCGGCATCTTTCTGCGCTAAAGCTAAGTCACGCATTGCTTGGCTGAACACTGGAAAGAATTCTGAGATGTGCACTGAGTTGGTAGAGACAGGATTAGAATGTATGAGGACTCAGGGGACGAAATTCTACTGTTTCAACAAGATAATGCATCTGCGTATATTTCTGCTACAACATAAAAGTGGTTTGAAGATAAAGATATCAATGTCTTGCCCTGTCCTGCACGTGGTCCGGATCTGAACTCCATGGAAAACCTTTGGGGAATACTTGCAAGGCGTTTTTATAGCAACGGAAGGCAATTTTAGGCCGTCTGTGAACGTAAAAGAGCGATACGAGAAGCGTGTGCTGCGATTTCAATGCAAGAACTGCAAGCCCTAACAAAATCAATGCGGAGGAGAATTTTTTCGGTATTTAGTTAGAACGGAGGTTGGACATAGTACTTACAATGCAGTAACAAAACAGGAGATTGAGTGCTTTTATATCAATTTCCATCCAGGAAATGAATTCAAACGCCTTATTTTGCTTCTAGTGTTAGGAAACAAACTATGTAATTCCGTCATCGCTGTTTATGCCTTATATGTCTCTAACAGTTCCATAGTAAATTCGATTAATGTATGCTTCAGACATTGTACTATTACTTTCGTGAAACCCTGCCTTTATAGTGATTTCCACTACTTTAAGTGATGATAACAACTTACCGTCAGAGCTGGACCGCCTAAGAACGACTTGTACTTCAATCGGCTAAAGAAACTGCCAACTCTCTGGGCGCACACAGACGCTAGGACAAGAGAACACAATGAGGAAACAATTAACGAGAACAAAGGATTGCGTTCCAGCGGTGGGCGCTTGTGCAACTTCGGCAGGCACCGACCGAGCTCTGTGGAACATTGCGACTGGCCTACTCCTTATCACCGATTTCGTCCAAATTAATGATATATGTCGGGTTTCTCCAGAAATAAAAGTGACGGAGCTCGAAATGGCCCAGCGTTTGGAAGAAGTAGCATTTTCAGCGCAGGCCGGGCGCGGTACGTCCCGTACTGCATGGCTTCCAGGCAGTACATTACGGCAGTCGCAAGGTCGTGGACTCGAATCCCTGTAAAAGGTGTGAAAAGGAAAGGCAAAGGATAACTTGCAAATAAATATCCAGCAAGGGATTGTAAGGTGTACACGAGAACTTCCTACACTACTGGCCATTAACATTGCTACACCACGAAGATGACGTGCTAAAGACGCGAAATTTAACCGACAGGAAGAAGATGCTGTGATATGCAAATGATTAGCTTTTCAGAGCATTCACACAACGCTGGCGACGGTGGCGACACCTACAGCGTGCTGACATGAGAAAAGTTTCCAATCCATTTCCCATACACAAACAGCAGTTGACCGGCGTTGCCTGGTGAAACGTTGTTGTGATGCCTCGTGTAAGGAGGAGAAATGCGTACCATCACGTTTCCGACTTTGATAAAGGTCGGATTGTAGCCTATCGCGATTGCGGTTTATATCGTATCGCGACATTGCTGCTCTCGTTGGTCGAGATCCATTGACTTTTAGCAGAATATGGAATCGGTGGGTTTAGGACGGTAATACGGAACGTCGTGCTCGATTCCAACGGCCTCGTATCACCAGCAGTAGAGATGACACGCATCTTATCCGCTTGGCTTAACGGATCGTGCAGCCACGTCTCGATCCCTGAGTCAACAGATGGGGACGTTTCCAAGATTTTAAAAATGGTTCAAATGGCTCTGAGCACTATGGGACTTAACTTCTGAGGTCATCGGTCCCCTAGAACTTAGAACTACTTAAACCTAACTAACCTAAGGACATCACACACATCCATGCCCGAGGCAAGATTCGAACCTGCGACCGTAGCGGTCGCGCGGTTCCAGAATGTAGCGCCTAGAGCAGCTCGGCCACACCGGCCAGCCGTTTGCAAGACAACAACCATCTGGACGAACAGTTCGACGAAGTTTGCAGTAGCATGGACTATCAGCTCGGAGACCATGGCTGTGGTTACTCTTGACGCTGCATCACAGACAGGAGCGCCTGCGATGGTGTACTTAACGACGAACCATGTTTGCACGAATGGCAAAACGTCATTTTTTCGGATGAATCCAGGTTCTATTTACAGTATCATGATGGTCGCATCCTTGTTTGGCGACATCGCGGTGAACGCACATTGCAAGCGTGTATTCGTCATCGCCATACTGGCGTATCACCCGGCGTGATGGTAGGGGGTACCATTGGTTACACGTCTCGGTCACCTCTTGTTCGCATTGACGGCACTTTGAACAGTGTACGTTACATTTCAGATGTGTTACGACCCCTGGCTCTACCCTTCATTCGATCCCTGCGAAACCCTCCATTTCAGCAGGATTATGCACGACCGCATGTTGCAGGTCCTGTACTGGCCTTTCTGGATACAGAAAATGTTCGACTGCTGCCCTGGCCAGCACATTCTACAGATGTCTTACCAATTGAAAACGTCTGGTCAATGGTGGCCGAGCAACTGGCTCGTCGCAATGCGCCAGTCACTACTCCATCAAGAGTGTTGAAGCTGCATGGGCAGCTGTACCTGTACACGCCATCCAAGCTCTGTTTGACTCAATGCCGAGGCGTATCAACGCCAGAGGTGGTTGTTCTGGGTACTGATTTCTCAGGATCTATGCACCCAAATTTCGTGAAAATGTAATCACATGTCAGTTCTAGTATTATATTTTTGTCCAATGAATACCTGTTTATCATCTGCATTTCTTCTTGGTGTAGCAGTTTTAATGGCCAGTAGTGTATACACTATTAGAAACGTTTATTATTTTGCAGTCGACCATTTACAAGTGCTTGGGTGATATTAATCATAGAAACAGGAGGCGCAGTAATTTTCTCGCCATCTCGTACGCCTTTTAAACACGGCTTTTTAGAGTCATCTGGTTGTTCCTATAGAAAAACAAACGTAGTCTACATTCACACAACGTTCTCTCTCATCGGACTGTCTGTCAGCAAACTACGCCTAACGAAATCCTGTACATTTGAATTAAAGTCCCGTCTTGGAAAGTTATTTACAGAGTCCTCATGGGCGTTGTAGGTGTATTTCAGTTTTACTCACTGCATTTCAAAATTTCTTCTGTCTTTCCTTTACTGTTTGCTCAGAAGGGAGACCTAGTAACAGGAGGGCAGGTAGTAAATACAAATACGTACTATTTATAGAAAGTAGTATAACTAACGTAAAAGCTGAAAATTAAAAATAAGTTTCCGACCGTGACTCGACCCCACGACCTTCGGATCGCCGTAGTGTACTCCTCCGCTGCGCCAACCGCTGCCTAGAAAGTACGCTAACATACACGGGTCATACCTCACCAGATCCTCGCCGAAAATTATATTTTTTTTAAACGCTAGGCCATCTGGCGCTCTCACTTCTGTTACTTTCATTTCTAGCCAAAAGCTGCATAGCCTGGACCATAAATATGGACGAAATCGGTGATGACGAATAGGCGCGGCATCCTTGAAATAGAGATATGAAGCCCGTATTCCTTCTGGACAGCGTGGAAGATAACTTCGGATTTGGTAGACCTGGAATTCCGAGCGAATAAGGATAATCTTACATCGAACAAACGTATTGCTGTGTCTCCCTACACTGAAGTGAAAATTACTCGCAACGTAAGACTCTGCCAGGAAAATAAACTCGCTCTGACTGAGCAAAGGTTAACGGGAAAGCACAAGTTCGATTCAAAAAAAGACGTGTGTTATCTGCATAGCGAATGGTTTTCGGTACAGCATCATTAATGATATAATCGATATACGAGTGTCCACGAATATCATTAACCGAGATAATGATTTGGCCCTCAGCGCAGCTTGGCAACCAGCCTTCGAAGTAATAGCACGGGAGAGGCAGCAGTCTGCAGCGCAGATAAACTGTTGCGAAACTGTTGTTGCGAGATTTAGATGCTAGAAGCCAGTAGCTATACAGAATGATTTTGCTAAACGGGGTCGAAGTACAGGCAGCTATACCTGAGAATACAATGAGCAAAAAAGGTCAAATGGACACATGACCGGAAATACGTTCCAAGGCAGGTACACCCACTTCAAAGTTGTCATTGAAGATCATTGACGGTGTACGTTTCACACATGAGAGTACATCAGAGAAGCTGCAATGTTCTGTCTGTACTAGTTTTCACCTGAGAAGTGGCAAGCACTTTGCGTCCCAGTTTCATTAACAATTAGAACATATTTTTCATTCTGAAGCTGGTAACAGGGTAATTCGGTATGGAAAATGTTGTTGATATCATAAAACACGGTCACATACAAAATTATATCTCAATTTTTACTTGACGAGCCCAAATTTGTAGATTTCAAAGAGGCCAACGACTCATTTGATCGTGAATCTCTTTTCCAAATTTTAAAGGAACAAGGGCTAAATAATAAAACTCTAACACCGATTAAGGAAACTTTAACCGACCCTAGCTCTAAAGTTAAGTTCATGGGAGAAGTTTCTGAACCATTTTATATAAAGACTGTTGTTAGACAGGATGATGCACTCCCCGCATTACTGTTTAACTGCGTTTTGGGCAAGATAATTACAGAATGAAGAGAGCAAAAGCCGAGTCAAAATATAGATCAATCAATCAAGTTAGGTAGAAGTAAGAATAGATTGCCTCGTCTTTGCAGTTGATCTGTCGATTTTAACTGGGGATATTACCACAGTTCAAAAACAAGCATCAAAGCTTTTGAGCACCAAGTATGAAAAAATAAAAAGGGGTCCTCAATTTAAATACTTGGGGGAAATTATACCAGAAAACGGCCCGGAAAAAGCTGTAAACGAATTTCGCCGTTAGGAAATGACAACTGCATTCAAATTAACTCAAAATATTTGTAATAAAAATCACTTTCTAAATTCAGTAAACTTAGGCATTACAGCACTGTAACCTAACCTGAATGCCTTTATGAAGCAGAGACTTCAATTTTAGATAGAAAGAGGGATATTGAAGAAATTCAAGAGAAAGAAAGAAAAACTGATAGGAAACTATTGGGCCCTAAAATTACTGAAGTAGAAACTTACAGGCTGAGAAGTAATAAGGAAATGGAACACACATACGAACATAGTGGCACAAGAAAACGAAGACTTAAATTTTATGAGCACAGTAAAGAAATGGTACCCACTAAGTAGACAAAACAAACAGTAGAATTCTGCATAAACAGAAGTAAGGTCAAATCTGAGCCAATGAAATGGATCGCTGCAATTGAGGAGGATCTTAAAGTAGTCGGTACAGCTCTGGCAGTCGCTACAGATAGGAAAACATTCAGACAAAAGATATTTGATTGGAAAGTTGCCAGAGGGAAATTAGAAAACGGATTGGAACACTGTGGTCTCATGAAAGAAAGACACTTCATTCTGAAATGTAGAACGAATTTTGACACAAAGGAAGGCCAACCACCAAAAGCGACATTGACTAATTGTACCTTGCGTGGTCCTATTGGGCCCATACGTGAATAATGGATAATAGTAATATAAAACGGTAACTGGCGGTATGGTGGTGTGTGTAATTTGCATATATCTCATTATTAACTCGGTTGCGATTTTCAATGGATTATGAGAGTCTGGAGTGCGTGGAATATACAGACAGAGCGACAGGAAACTCTTCGGCCGTGCAGATCGGTGACCGGTGCACGGGACCCCATCCTGGGAGGTGTAAGATTGTGGGAAGTGGCATCGGACGAGAACTTACACGTGCCAGGAAGCATTGATCTCCCACAACGACTGCTGATGGCGCAAGTTCCGGCCTCGGGCTTTCGGGAGCCACGGACAGGGTCGGGTGCAACTCTGGCCACGCTGATGACTTTGGTGGGAGAACGTGCGGTTGGCGTGAAGAAGTGTGACGTCAGTTTACGGCGTTGAAATGATTGCTTTTCGGTAGTAGTGGAGAGTTTCATATTGTCACTGGAGGCTGGAACATACGCGTTATTTTTGGAAGGGTTCTCTGTTGGAGGGAATCCTCATGGTTGGACCGCAATGGTTTGGCGACTGGACTCGCTTTTGCTGGCGAGGAATATGCAGGGCGTAAGTATGAGCTAAATGAGAAACACTTGCTGATAAGATGCGAAGGTCTCTGCAACGGAGGAGTACTTACGGGTAGGATGCGGAAGTGCCCATATCGACTTGGCGTAGCAGTGCGGTAGAGGGGGCTCCATGTTTTTGAGTCCTGTTCAGGTGGCTGATGATTCTGGCCTCGCGAGGCCAACTGAATGTCTGCACCGCGCAGCTTGGCGCATCTAGTCTTACTTATGGTGAGCGTAACTGGCAGCACAGACAGAGTACTTAAACTGGTTTCACACCTGTGAACTCCAGGACGTTCGTCTGTCTCGTCTCCTTTGCTCTGGTGAAGAATGTATGGTGTTTCGGATTTGTAATCACCGACTTTCTTTCACTGTTCTGATCAAGCATTATGGGATTTAGTAGTTGTCAGTTATTATCGACAATTGGGAGAGATTAAATTATTACGAGGGCAAGTAGTAATAACTCAAAGAGGAATGACACTGCTTTCCATTTAATCTTACACAAATTTTGGTAGAGCTAATTATCAAGGCCAGCTGCGTTGCCACAGTGTAACACCCTTTCCCAAGTGCTGTCGGGCTTGGGTAGCACTTGGATCAGCCACTGTCCAGGTCCGCCAAGTGCTGTTAGTAAGCTGCATGCACTCAGCCAGTTGAGGGGCTACTTGATTGAGAAGCAGCGGCTCCAGTGACGAAACTTGACAACGGGCAGGACAGTCGCGTGCTGACTGCATGCCCCTCTGTATCCGCATCCAGTGACGCATAAGGGCTGAGGATGACATGGCGAACAGTCAGTACAGTTGGCTCTGCAAGGCATGTTCAGACGTTGTTTGCTTTTTTAATCATCATTTGTTTTGATTATTCATTAATCTAACAAATAAGCTTATGAATAAATGTGAATATTGAGTTAAATCATTGTATCTGTTGGACTCCTTCTCATACATTAAATTGTAGGCTTCTAATTTATATTCTGGAAGATATTAGCAATCAGCTCAAAATCATAACCAACATGTTACTCCAGTCAGATAGTGTTAGTCATAGTGATTTATTTGTTTTGCCCTATACTTGCAATGTTAAAATAACGCTTATAAATTACATCTTTCCTCACAAAGTATTTGAAGTAGGAAGTTGAACTTTTTACAGATTATTTATTGGAATATGGGCTACAACTTAACACAGGGAGTTTACAAAATTTTAGTTCAGTTATTAAAGATGATTTTTTTTTTTCAATTGTAATGAAAATTCACAACATTTTTTTGCAATTTTTTATTTATATATTCAAAAATATACAGTTTTTTGGAAAAAGGCTGTGTTAAATTATGCAGAAGGTACTGTGTAACATTTACTGAAAGTTTGAAACAAATATGTTTGGAAGATCCTTAGAAAACATGTAATTAGTATGAGAAAATAAAAGTTTTGGGAATAGAGCGACAAAGATTGGATTAACTTTTTAGTGTATTCCAGGTCCATAGGATGGATTATCTTCATCCTCTGCAAACTCCTCCTCCAGCTTCCTCTTGTTCCTCCTCCTGTTTACTCTTGCTTGTATTTCTAGACTCTTTACAGCCCTGTCTGCAGCCCGAAGGCATTCCTTGTCTAAAGCAAGCATCGCTCGTTGTTCTGTTCGTAGATTTTGCTACCATTTTCTTCAGTTGCAGTTACTGCAACACTGTTCCGAAAGGTGGTCATGTATGAACACTTATCACATTTCAGCTGTATTTCACTAGCAAGTCCTACGTGCTTTATTATGGAGAGTTCCAGACCAACTTCACTACAATGAATACATCTTACACAGTTTGAAAAAATTCCTTTGAGAACCGACATATCAAATATTTCATTCACATCCGATTCGCCCATAAAACATTCATAGTTTTCACTCATTGAACCAAGCTTCTTCTGTGAAGTATTTTCTTTCCCACTTTGACTGCTATGGGCAGGTGTACTTGAGAGGTTAGGTTCACTCACTTGGTTATCGTCTTTATTGTTTACAGTAATAACACATACCTTTGGCTGTCCAACATTTCTCCTTTTCTTAAAAGCCTTCAGAGGATTTCTAATAACTTTACTTTTACTCATTATTATATTTCAACAAAACAGAGACTCAAGAAACAGAATTAATTACGAATATTTTCGATACAACGACAGAGTAAATAAACATGAAACAATCGACAATCACACCAGCGATATATATTGAACCATCACAGGTTAGCCACAACACATACTTTATCTCACATCACTAAAATGTACCTGATGAACACGGACGTTAATAATAACACCATTTGACAGCAGTTTAACAGCGCCACAGTGGGTCACACCCATGTAGAACACATTTCAAAAAAAATTTAAAAATAGTTGTAGTCTTCGGAATTGAATAAATTATATATCCATTAAAAGGTAATAGTCTGCAGATTCAGAAAACGCAAAAAAGTAAAAATTGAACTTTTCATGATTTTGAGCCTTTCCGGAGCCCCTTAAGAGCTATGCCCAGGGCCGTAATTTTCGCTATCCATTTAACTTGGTGCAGAAGCATTTAGAAGTTATTTCATCAAGAGGTGGCCAGCCCCCAGTTACTTTGGCACGGTTCATTTGTGGAGTTTTGCAGATCTCCAGACTCAAGGTGGCACTGAGCTGGAGTAACATTATACAGCAACCACATTCCCTTCTGTTCTGGCGTAAGTTGTCGCCAGTACACCGGTTGGCAAAGGTGTAGCATGATGATCATTTAGTAGGCACTGGATCGAGCGCGCCTATCACGAAAGAGACCAGAGACAGACTCGCAATCAACATGCCACCAATGCCCTCTCGACCACAAGTATTTAGCCGCTGCCACTGACTGGAGGGCGTCACTAACTCAGTCACTTGGGCACTAGTTCAGTCACTGAGTCACTGACAGACTACGTCACACTCCACTTCAGCGTCTGTCATTCACTGCATCGAAAGGTTTTAGGAAATATTCAGATTCGTAAAGGTCCAAATAAAGTAGGATTTGCCAGGATTCCACATCCTTTTAATGATGGTATTAAGCTGATTTGTAAGGAGCAGCCTATTCCTATTATATCTAATTATTTACTTTATTGTTTTTCTCCTGTTTTTAGTTTAAATATTTCTTTGGCTGTTTGAGTAATTTTTCCTTACTTAACTGACACGTGTTCTTTCTCTTATGGTTTTTTTGTTATTTTTATGTTGTACTACATTAGGTGTTATAATTGCTGGTTGGTCTTCGAATTCAAATTATTCTTTGTTAGGTTCCCTGTGCTCTGTTGCCCAAACAATTTCTTATGTAGTTAGATTGTTTTTTTTAATTATCTGTAATTATTTTGATTGGTAGTTTTAACATGTTTGATTTTATAAATTACCAGCTTTATTGTTGATTTATCATTATTTCTTTCCCTTTAGCTTTGGCTTGTTTTGCTTCTCGTTTGGCTGAAACTAATTGGACCCCTTTTCATTTTGCTGAGGGTGAGTCTGAATTAGTTTCAGGGTTTAATACTGAATATGGTGCAGGTGGTTTTACTTTAATTTTTTTGGCTGAATATACTAGAATTGTTTTTATGAGAATATTGTTGGCTCTAATTTTTTTAGGTGGTGACTGGTATTCTTTCATATTTTTATTAAGCTTGCTATTATATCCTTTTGGTTTATTTGAGTTCAGGCAACTTTACCATGATTTCGTTATGATAAGTTGATGTACTTGACTTCAAAGAGTTTTTACCTTTATGTCTGAATTTTTATTTTCTTTGTTGGTTTAAGGATTTTATTTATTTCATTTATTTAGTGTAATTTTTTGAGAAAAGTTAATAGAAGAGTTAAACTTCTAGTTTCAAAACATAAGCTTTTCCTAAGCTAATTAACTTATTTATTTTATTCCTTAATTAACTTGTGTCATTGATTAAGAAGTACATAAAGTAGATAACTATTAAGATTTTTCCTGTTGTAATGTGTGGTTTTTCAGCTGGTCACTTACTAATTCATGTTAGTAAGCGTATGACAACTACTATAATTCAGAATAGAATTTGATCAATAGGGTAAAACTGAATACCTTGGAATGGTATTTTGTTGTAAAATGGTAAAATTATAAAGAGTGTAATTCATAAGAATAGTGCAATAACGCATCCTAATATATTAGGAATTGATCGTACAATTGTGCAGGCTAATAGGAAATATCACTCTGGTTGAATATGAACTGGTGTTACTAATGGTTCAAAATGGCTCTGAGCACTATGGGACTTAACTTCTGAGGTCATCAGTCCCCTAGAACTTAGAACTACTTATACCTAACTCACCTAATGACATCACACACATCCATACCCGAGGCAGGATTCGAACCTGTGACTGTAGCGGTCACGCGGCTCCAGACTGTACCGCCTAGAACTGCTCGGCCACTCCTGCCAGTGTTACTAATGGGTTGGTAGGTACAAAATTATCTGGGTCTCCTAGAAGGTAAGGATTAATTAGGCATAATATAATTAATAATGATATTATTAGTACAAATGTGATAGAATCCTTGAAAGTAAAGTATTGGTGGAATGTAATTTTTTAATATCTCCATTAGCCCTAAAGGGTTATTAGACCCTGTTTGATGAAGAAAGAATAAGTGGATTGCTGTCATAGCTGCAATAATAAATGGTAGTACGAAATGAAATGTAAAGAATATATTTAATGTCGCATTGTCAACAGCAAACCCTCCTCATACCCATTGAACTAAGTCTGTTGCTAAGTATGGAATTTCTGATAATAAATTAGTAATTACTGTTGCGCCTAAGAATGATATTTGGCCTCAAGGTAAAACATATCCTATAAATGCAGTTGCTATAACTAGGAATAGAATTACTGTCCCAGTTATTCAGGTGTGTATATACATATAATATGTGTAATAGATTCCTTGACCTACATGTAAGTTAATGCAAATAAAAAATATAGGTGTTCCATTTGCGTGTAAAATTCGAATGATTCAACCATTATTTACATCCTGGCAGATGTGTACCACACTACTGAATGCTATTTCAATATTTGATGTACAGTGTATAGTTAAAAATAGTCATACTACGATTTGAATTACTAAACACAGCCCTAAAAGGGACCCAAAATTTCATCAAAATTAAATATGTGTTGGTGCAGGTGAATTAACAAAGGAATTGTTAACAATTTTAATCAAAGGGTGTCTTAATCATAAGGATTATTCATTAGTAAATTATCTTGCATTACAAATAGGGCCTTTGTTGATATTAGTGATTTTAACTGCTGCTAATGGTACAAAAAATATTATTATCATTATTGTAATAATAAATGTTGGTCTGTTATATAATTTTTCTAAAGGTACTGTTATTTCTTGATAATTGATTTAGTTATCTATATTAATAGTTTCAGTATTTTTGAAGGAGTCTATAAATAATTATTATGTCTAAAATAATTTGTGTTGATATGATAAAGACCCATATTGTTAATGTGATGATTATAGTAATTGATTTAGTTTGAAATATTTCATTTGATGCAATTCTTGTAATATAAATAAATAGAACTAAATACCACCAAGAAATGTTAAGAATAAAATATATGATAAACAATAATTTTCCGTTATTGTCCTGTTATTAATCCAACAAGGAAAGTTTGAAGAATAATGAAGATTATTATTGATATTGGGTGTGTTAATTTATTAAAATTACAGTTTAATACATTTAATAGTGATATAATTACTATTTTAATCATTTCAGGGGTTAGTTTATTTAAAATATCGGTTTTGGGGACCGACGATGGAAGCTTTTTCACCTCTGAAGTTTTAAAAGTGGGGTCTAGACTTATTTCCTGTTTACAAGACCAGTGTCTTTTTAAACTATTAAAACTAATGTTTATATTCTCTAGTTTTACTTCTTCATTGGTATATTTTGACGGTGTTTATGTTTTATCTTCTAAATGTAAGCATTTATTAATGGTTCTTCTGAGATTGGAATATATTGTGCTTTTTTTATTTATATTGATTATTGTTTTTCGTATTGAATTTGATTATGACTATCTTTTTCCTGTTATTTTTTTACTTTTTCTATTTGTGAAGGAGCTTTAGGTCTTTCTATTTTGGTTTCAATAATTTGATCTCATGGTAATGATTTTTTAAATTCTTTTGGTTTGTCTTTATGCTAAAGTATTTATTTATAACTGTTTTTGATCCCTCTTTGTTTATTAAATAATTGTTGATGGTTGGTTTATGCTTTAACATTCCTGTCAAGTTTTGTTTTTATGATTTGTGTATATTCATATGCTGATTTGAATATAATTAGATATTATTTTGGTATTGATTATATTTCTTTTAGTTTAATTTTGTCGAGTTTTTGGATTTCTTGTTTAATAATTACTGCTAGAAGTTCAGTTTATTTAAGATCTTATCATTCTAATTTTTTGTTTTTATAGTTTTGATTTTAATAATTATACTTTATTGTTCATTTGCTAGACAAAGTCTTCTTTCTTTTTATATATTTCTTAAGCTAGATTGGTTCCTACTTTCCTTTAGATTTTAGGTTGGGGTTATCAACCTGAGTGTTTGCAGGCTAGTGTTTATTTAATTTTTTGTACTTTGGTTACTAGATTGCCTTTGTTGTTAAGTTTGGTTAGGGTTTATGATATTTATAATACTTTGTATTTTCCTTTATTGGTTGATTTCGGTTCTTATTATTTTATATTTTATGTTTTTATAATTTTGGCCTTTTTAGTTAAGATGGCAATATTTTTGGTTCATTTATGATTTCCTAAGGCCCATGTAGAGGGCCCTATCTCTGTTAGAATAATTCTTGCTGGTGTTTCATTGAAGCTAGGTGGTTATGGAATTTTTCGTGTAATAAAGGTTATTTCTTATTTTTGTTTGAAGTTTAATTATTTCTGGTTGTCTTCGGGCTTATCTGGTGAAGTTATTGTAAGATTTATTTGTTTTCATCAGGTTGATTTAAAGTCTTTAATTGCTTATTCTTCTGTTGCTCATGTAAGAATGGATATTGGTGGATTAATGACTATGAATTGATGGGGTCGTATAGATTCACTTTCTTTAATAGTTGGTCATGGTTTATGTTCTTCTGGTTTGTTTTGCATGTCTAACATTACTTATGAATGTTTAGGTAGACAAAGATTATTAATTAATAATTTGATGCCTAGAATGGGATTGTGGTGATTTCTTTTAAGATCATCAAATATAGCAGCTCTTCCATCATTAAATTTGGTAGGTGAGCTTACATTATTAAACGGAATTATGTCTTGATCTTCTTTTAGATTTTTATCTTTTTTTAGAGCTGTTTATACTTTATATATATATATATATATTCTTATTCTCAGAGTGGGAATTATTATTCTGGTGTTTATACTTGTTCTCTTGGTTATTTTTACTTTTGCATTGATTGCCTTTAAACATTCTTTGTTTAAAGGGTGAGTATTTCTTTGTTTAAATTGCTTAAATATTTCAATTTAAAATATTGTTTTGTGGGATCAGTTGTATGAAGCTTTTCATCTTAGGCTGTGAATTTATTTTCTGTTTGTTCTTTGAGTTTTTTCTTTGATCTTTTCAGGAACTATGATTTGTATTTTAGGTATCTATTATTTAATAACTGATTATAAAGTTTTTGTTGAATGAGAATTTTTTAATTTGAATGGTTCTATGGATGTTATGACTTTAATTTTGGATTGAACGTCTCTTATTTTTATATCTTTTATTATTTTTATTTCTTCTTTGGTAATTTACTATAGAAAGGATTATATGTTAGGTGAAAAAAATATAAATCGTTTTATTATTATTGGTTTAATATTTATTCTTTCAATAGGGTTTTAATCATGAATCCTAATTTGATTAGAATTTTATTACGATGAGATGGTTTAGGTTTGGTTCCTTATTGTTTAGATATTTATTACCAAAATGTAAAATCTTATAGTGCCGGTATGTTAACTGCTCTTTCTAATCGGATTGGCGTTGTTGCTATTTTAATTTCTATTGCTTGGATGTTAAATTTTGGTGGCTGAAATTATATTTATTATTATGATTTTATTTCTGGCTCTTTTGAAATAAAGCTTATTACTATGTTAATTGTTTTGGCAGCCATAACCAAGAGAGCTCAGATTCCTTTTTCTTCTTGACTTCCTGCTGCCATGGCTGCTCCTACTCCTGTTTCTGTTTTAGTGGATTCTTCCACTCTTGTTATTGTAGGGGTTTATTTATTGATTCGTTTCAGACCAATATTAGATACTTATAATTGTGGTTGGTTTTTAATTTTAATTGGTTGTATAACTATGTTTATGGCTGGATTGGGCACATGTCTCATGCTACAACAATACATAGCATCAGATTATAGCAAGATTACCAATATTATCTGCAAGAGAACTATTATGGATGAGCTTGTAAGGCAAAATGCATGGATTCCATCAAAGTTAAGTAGCAGCTATTGGTTCACACAAACGAAGAACTCTGTTAATCCGCCTGTGCATATGTGTTGTATAAAGAGGATACTGGCCACCCGTGATAATATCCTCTCCCTTGCTTCCTTGTGGTACAAGACACTACATTGGCGACGAGGATACTTCATCCTTTGTGCCCCTACAGAGACTTCTTCCAGCAAGGGAGCTAGGGTCACCAACAGGAAGTGTGGACACAACTCGCCTGTGAGGCCAAACCGGTGCTGATGGTTCACTGCCATTATACCATGGGGATTCTATGTGGTAGCTGCCATGTACAATGTTTCACACAGTCATCTGGCTGCCCCATGCTGCTGGGCCACTTCTCTTGTCCTGATACTGGAGTCACTGACAAAGATCTTTTATTTCCACCTTTAATACAGTGTATCTCCCTTGGAAACTGGCCATATGTCCATATGACTTTTCTTGCTCCTTATTAACTCCTGCATCATTTCCCGCATCACTCTCCATTTACCAAAATCACCCTGTATAAGGGGACGTACTATGATGCACCAACAGTTCACCAGGAGCTGGAAAGAGAGAGAGAGAGAAAGTTGTCTTTCCCAGGATTTTATTTCTATGCCTCTTCTTTCCTCGTCGCTACTTACTTAGGTTACTTCTGGAGAAGAAGTTATTTTAACACAGTCTTAAGCCAGTGGAGTTTACACTTAGCAGTTATGTGGGAAATGAAGAAGACAAACTATTTGTATCTTATTGCTTCCAGAGCGCTGAGAAGTGCAGATGGTAGTTGTGTAATATGTTGTTATGCAGAACGAAAGCTATCCTTTCAGTACTTTTCTTCCACTCAGCTGTGTTTGTTATTTTAATTTATTCGTAGTTGATGCAGTACATTTACAGGATAAACTTGCAGTGATACATCACATAAATCACACTGCAAAGATGAAGCTATAGTTGCTTCGAAAACGACAGAAAATAAAACACAGTTCATGGGAAGAAAAGCACTAAGAGAACAGCTTTATTCTCAATGAATAAATATGCTTATAGTAACAGTTTTTCACTAAAGTTATGCAGCATATAAAGTGGACGCCAAAGTCTGGCACTTAATTTAGCCATGTGGATGCGTCTGCCCTCAATATGGAAACTGAGATGTTTCCCTGCTTCAATATCCACTTTGGCGACATTTCAGTCAAATATTTTGGCTGTTATTTATGTGTTAAACATAGAGCCTGCAGCAAGGGGTACACCTATCTTTTCTTATTGTATTTTGTTGTAAATCATCTAGGACAGTACTCTTTACTATTCATGCTGTGTAATCCATATACAGCATTGTTTCAGAAGTCAGTATCAAGGGCAGATCGTTTATATATATTACAGCTGAGGTATTACTGCGTCCTCCTCTGTTCCATCGTACTGTAGCTTTCTGACTGGGATATCGTGGGAGATTGTATCAATGGTTTTCCTTAGGTCCACTAGCTTGGCAAAGCTTATTGACATTCTTTCCCTCCGGATACATAATCCACCCAGGTACTTTCACATATGCAGACACAAGGAAACTTCAATGTGAACTTACTACAGATGTAGCAGAGAGTTAATATAAGTTTGAGAATGTTGCTATCAAAAGGCCAGTTATATCCATGAGCTGTTTCTGTTTCTGTGTCAATATTGACAATGTTGACAACAGGCGTATTCTGGCAGTCATTAAGTGTACCACGTGTTGTCAAAGATTCGCCATCATAATGGTGAGCTGTTCTGCGAAGGTACAAAGCAACCACGCAAAAAGGTAGAATGTGAGCTATGTTCTTGTAATCGACTAGTATTAACGATTGGAACGTTGTAGTAATGTGGTAATAGCAATTAAATTTCTGCAGCCATCATTTGAAAGTTCACCCCATTTTGCAATATCACAGCATAAAGTTACATACTGCGAAGAGAGACTAGGTGTTGTTAAGCGATGCAATGCGAGTTGCCTTAACGAACCATCTCGAATTTTGACTAATCTTAGGAGTAGGCCACTGTGAACAAAATGTAAGTAATCCTTTTCATCGTATGTTTTCTAGTAGTTTGTAACAGTTTTGATAATTAGTCCAATGTCTTTCTTTTTTTCGAATGCTATATTTCTAATTTAGCCTCCTTGATTTCGAATACATGTTATTCGGTTTCAGATGCCAACAAAAACTCCTAAAAATAAAAAATATGAAGTGATTATTATTTATTTAGATGTGTGTAGTATTTAACAGTTATAACACTGTAACCCATTTATGGAAATTGTCCAGCCCAATGAAGGAAACCAGTTTTTTTAAATATTTAATTCACAATAAATATTTATGACTTATGTGTCTACTATAGTGAAAGATACTGTTACACTGAAAATAAAATATTTTTTTATAATATTACACATTTTCTTTATGTAGTCCATCTTCAGAAACTGTCCCCTACAAAATTCTCAAATCAGTTCTTAAGACATGTAAGACTCACTACATGCACATGTGATGCGATTCTATTGAATTCGCCACATTTGCGGCCAGATCGACTGCTTCACATGAAAACTGCTCTATAAAGTATATCCTAAAATTCTACGTTGTTTCCTACCTAACACAATAGACACTTCTGACAATTACGCAAAACTTTTCGAAAGTGTCCGTCTCTTTCAGTACCGATCTTCTTACTTATATTTCTTTTATCAGCTTTCTTCTTGAAGTTCAAGTTTTCCTTTTGGTTTGTATTTCAGAAATTATCTGCAACTTTACTAACGTGATACTGGGTGTCAGAAGCATCTCTTTTTCGCAATGACGTTATATGATTGTGGGGGGGACAGCTTGGACTGAAAAATCCTGCGAAGCCTGAAATGAGAACTTAATTCATATTAATTCTGACTTTTTTGTTATTCAGAAAAAGTTGTGGGAGCAATTGCGGTATTTTATTCGAAGCAGAAGGTCAGAATACCTCGTTTTAATTAACTAGTTTTACTCAGAAGATGATGTTTCAATTACTGTTAATTAATTAAATCAACGATAAAGATACTTTGACAACTGTTGCAATACTTTGCCTAGACGAAATCCAAATACAGTTTCGTAATACTCTGATCAAACGGAGCCGTTTGATGTACGTATGAATAGCATTCTGTTTGATTTTAGTTTATTCTTGTGTGTCTCTAGTGCGTTTTGTATTGTATTTTTTAACCCTTCCGCCATCTAGCAGTCCCGTTCAAACAGTATGTATTATCAAACAGCTAATCCGGTTCATGTAACCCGGTCCCACGTGCAGGCTGCCTATCTACCGGCTTTCAGGCGCAAGAAAATATCAATTTTCGATATTTTACATGATTATTGACCGAATTCAGGAATTTAAAGTGTTGCCACTAGCTACTTATTAAGAGGTACAGGCTTATGTTAAAGGTGTAAACTGGTGTTACATTAGAATGTTCGTGTATGTCCTGAGGCAGAGCAACTCACGATGCGCAAATTACCCAGACTATATTCACCCAATATTGAGAATAAGAGCACTTACCGACATCCGACGAACTTTAAACATGATTTCAAATCATTCCTAAAGTTTTTTCTAGCTGACATGTTCAAAGTAAGTATTCAACCCATTAACTCATTCGTAAAGTAATCAGAAGTCTGAAGTTGTTTTCTACATAGGAGCTCGATTCTTTAGAGTCGTGGTTTACTGGTATAACACGATTGCCGGCCGGTGTGGCCGTGCGGATCTAAGCGCTTCAGTTTGGAACCGCGTGACCGCTACGGTCGCAGGTTCGAATCCTGCCTCGGCATGGATGTGTGTGATGTCCTTAGGTTAGTTAGGTTTAAGTAGTTCTAAGTTCTAGGGTACTGATGACCTCAGATGTTGAGTCCCATAGTGCTCAGAGCCATATAACACGATTTGTATACGATGTGAGTCGGAAATTTCTAAAGGACTCCCAGCGTTATACAGACGCACTGAATTTCTTGTGTATCAGGATAGCTTAAAATTAAAGTAAGCTTACTCTGATTCGTAAGACACGTCGTAATCCTGGCTTTGGGCTTGCTTGACGCCACGAGAATGACGTCACGAACCATTTGGCGGCGGTAGCAACACGTTTTATGAGATACTAACGGGTGGGAGCACATAAAACGTTTTAACAAGTAGAGCTGACGTGCGAATGCTTTCAGTGCGGCGCTCTGTTGTTTCCGCCAGGCGTGACGGTAGCAATACCGATGAGTCGAGTTATTTCAGTGCATCGCACTCATGTTATTATTTTGCTTCTGAAGAGTAGCAAACAGACATTAATCGAAGTTTCCATTCGTTATATATACAGGGTGTTACAAAAAGGTACGGCCAAACTTTCAGGAAACATTCCTCACACACAAATAAAGAAAAGATGTTATGTGGACATGTGTCCGGAAACGCTTAATTTCCATGTTAGAGCTCATTTTAGTTTCGTCAGTCTGTACTGTACTTCCTCGATTCACCGCCAGTTGGCCCAATTCAAGGAAGGTATTGTTGACTTCGGTGCTTGTGTTGACATGCGACTCATTGCTCTACAGTACTAGCATCAAAGACATCAGTACGTAACATCAACAGGTTAGTGTTCATCACGAACGTGGTTTTGCAGTCAGTGCAATGTTTACAAATGCGGAGTTGGCAGATGCCCATTTGATGTATGGATTAGCACAGCGCAATAGCCGTGGCGCGGTAAATTTGTATCGAGATAGACTTCTAGAACGAAGGTGTCCCGACAGGAAGATGTTCGAAGCAATTGATCGGTGTCTTAGGGAGCACGGAACATTCCAGCCTATGACTCGCGACTGGGGAAGACCTAGAACGACGAGGACACCTGCAGTGGACAAGGCAATTCTTCGTGCAGTTGACGATAACCCTAATGTCAGCGTCAGAGAAGTTGCTGCTGTACAAGGTAACGTTGACCACGTCACTGTATGGAGAGTGCTACGGGAGAACCAGTTATTTCCGTACAATGTACAGCGTGTGCAGGCACTATCAGCAGCTGATTGGCCTCCACGGGTACACTTCTGCGAATGGTTCATCCAACAATGTGTCAATCCTCGTTTCAGTGAAAATGTTCTCTTTACGGATGAGGCTTCATTCCAACGTGATCAAATTGTTAATTTTCACAATCAACATGTGTGGGCTGACGAGAATCCGCACGCAACTGTGCAATCACGTCATCAACACAGATTTTCTGTGAACGTTTGGGCAGGTAGTGTTGGTGATGTCTTGATTGGGCCCCATGTTCTTCCACCTACGCTCAATGGAGCACGTTATCATGATTTCACACGGGATACTCTACCTGTGCTGCTAGAACACGTGCCTTTACAAGTACGACACAACACGTGGTTCATGCAGTATGGAGCTCCTGCACATTTCAGTCGAAGTGTTCGTACGCTTCTCAACAACAGATTCGGTGACCGATGGGTTGGTAGAGGCGAACCAATTCCATGGCCTCCACGCTCTCCTGGCCTCAACCCTCTTGACTTTCATTTATGGGGGCATCTCAAAGCTCTTGTCTACGCAACCCCGGTACCAAATGTAGAGACTCTTCGTTCTCGTATTGTGGACGGCTGTGATACAATACGCCATTCTCCAGGGCTGCATCAGCGCATCAGGGATTCCATGCGACGGAGGGTGGATGCATGTATCCTCACTAACGGAGGACATTTTGAACATTTCTTGTAACAAAGTGTTTTAAGTCACGCTGGTACGTTCTGTTGCTGTGTGTTTCCATTCCATGATTAATGTGATTTGAAGAGAAGTAATAAAATGAGCTCTAACATGGAAAGTAATCGTTTCCGGACACATATCCACATAACATATTTTCTTTCTTTGTGTGTGAGGAATGTTTCCTGAAAGTTTGGCCGTACCTGTTTGTAACACCCTGTAAAGCCAAATTGACATCATCTGCAACTCCCGACAGCCAACAACTACAACATATGGATATGCACAGGTGTTGGTTTCGGATTCTGCATTATTAGTGCGGGATCATAGTACTGCCTTTTCAAACACATTATAGCTTTGTTTCACAAATATGTTTCTCTATTAAAAAGTCGTATAAGGATCTGTATATACAGTAATAAATGGCGTGGTTTAGGACAAGTCTTGACACTTCTGGTGAGCACATAGTTCGATTTCACGACTTCCAGTAAAAGGTCCGTAGTTTCGTCATGACGGAGTGGGCACTGTTGCAGTCAGGGGTAGGCCTCGAACGGGGGCCGTACAGCAGCTGTCGGGAATGGCCACGGCTAAAATCGCAATCTGGCACATGCCTCTGCTACACTTCGGCTACACTTCTCGCCCTCCTACCACGAGCTACTGTGGAGTGCACGCAAAACGTCTGTGCAGCGTCTGCCTTCAGTATTAATTCTTATTTCCACTCTGTCCTGAAATGCTCTTTAATGTTGCAAAGGAGTTCTGCTACTGGAATATTGTCGTATTTGCACATTGTCGTGTTGCCTTGAGTTTAATTTTTGGAATTTTTCATCCATATTAATTTTCGTCAACCAACATCCAAAGATTCGATGACCATGAAGATATTTGACTTCACATGTTAGGTGCCGAAAATTGCCTTCAACTATTTGATAAACTGAAATTGCCTTTCTAGTTAGCAGGTTTGTATTAACGATGTAATGCAGAAGATGGAAGACCGACGGGAAGGTTACATTTTCGTTTTCTTTTTCTTTTCGTAAATTTATTCTTAGTTACTAAGTCAGTCAAATTCATCACGTACTGATTACTACGGTAAGTGTCCTATAATACTTTACGGATGTAAAACTTCACGTTATTCGTGTACACAAATTTCATTGTTTTTCTGTGATTAGAATTCGAATACAAATAATAAACGCTTCCTCTGAAGATTCCCCCAAAGCCGGTTTTTCTA
Organism: Schistocerca americana; assembly: GCF_021461395.2. Lineage (NCBI taxonomy): Eukaryota > Metazoa > Arthropoda > Insecta > Orthoptera > Acrididae > Schistocerca > Schistocerca americana. The sequence continues at coordinate 554,686,637 of NC_060124.1, read as the reverse complement.
TTGCTTCCTTCGCTATTTGTTTTATACGGTGAACGCGCTACGGTCGCTGACAATATTTACTTTGACGTCAATGACAGCATTTTATCGCTAAATTGTGGACGATACAAAGAGCACTATCGAAGTCTTAAATAGATAACAATTTATTTTCACTTCTTTGCAACACACTCAACTAGGCACAGTGCATTTCTACAGCTCTCGCGTAAGATCGCAGATCTGTTTACAAAAATGGTAAAAAGAACCGATCACAAAAATATTTACCAAAGTCGACTATGACCTTGTGGTTCAGACTTCTAGAGCGTGTTCTGATCTCAAACATTATGACATCCTTGGAAGAAAAGAAATTTCTCTTAAGGAAACAGCACGCCCTAGATAGAATGCCATAGGTTTAAAACACTAGTTATCTCATAGAGTATACAGGGGTTCCATAAGAATATAGAGACACCAAAAACACAAAACACTACCACGCCTAATGAGGTGTAGGAAACCCATTGGCATTCAAAACAGCTTCCAGTCGTCTCGGAGTGGATAAATACTTGTCCTCTATGGGAATCTCCCTAGAAAATAGAGACAAATTCAGATAATGATGATGGAGGTCGATACCGATCACGCAGCCTTCTCTGAAAAGTAGACCACAAAGGCCCAATAACATATAGATCTGGTGACGGTGGTGGACAGGGGAGATGCGACAGTTCATCGTCGTGTTCACAGATCCACCCCTGGGCGATGAGAGCTGTGTGAACGTGGCCCTGTCGTCTTGGAACACAGCATTGCCATTGGGGAGCAAACATTGTATCATGCGATGGACCTGATCAACCACATAATCATCAGTGAAACAATAGTTTGCTGGGATGCGACCTTCCAGAAAACCATGGAGCACACGGAATATCCTGATGGTGCCCACCTCTCACCGAACCCCACCAAGTTTCACTCTTGGGAGGTGACGTCGGCGAGAATTCGGAAACGGTATGCAACGAGACTCATCCGACCAAATGACACTCTCCCATTGTTCCACAGTCCAGGTTTTATGGTTTCGACCCCACGTTTTCCCGTTACGGCCATCTGCATCACTGACGATTGATTCTGGAGCTTCAGCTTGCCCTGCGGTTCCCTATTTACGGAGCACCCTTCGTGTTGTTTCGGTGCTGGTAGGGTTTCAGTTCTGCTGTGACTTTTGCACTGTCGTCCTCTCATTTTTCATCACAGTCCTCTTCCAGGGCTATCTGTCACGATCACTTAACAAACACTTTCGTCCACTCTCGCTATATGTGGGTGGAGGGCTGTTCAGCAAAGAATTATCATAATTTTTTTGACAACATATCCTTACTCATGCCGCTCGTCTGAGGCGTTTTGTCACGGTCCGTGCGGCTCCCTCTGTCGGAGGTTCGAGTCCTCCCTCGGGCATGGGTCTGTGCGCTGTCCTTAGTGTAAGTTAGTTTCAGTTAGATTAAGCAGTGTGTAGGCTTAGGGGCCGATGAACCCTGTAGTTTAGTCCCATAAGACCTTACCACAAATTTCCAAAATGTTTCCTTTACTCATCCTCATAATTTTGATGGTCCTTCTCAAAGCAGTCTCCCATGCATGCGAAGCACTTGTCCCAGCGTTTCTGCCAGTCTTCAAATACATGCTCGAAACCATTTTTTGAGAGGTCCTTCAAAATCGCCTCCGCAGCCTTCGCCACTGCTTCTGATGATTGATAATGCATCCCACGAAGGCATTTCTTCATGTTACGGAATATAAAAAAGTCACATGGGCCTAAATCCGGACTATAGGCAGGGTGAGAGATCACTTCACGCTGATTTTTGCAAGATATTCAGGAACAACATTAGCAATATGAGGCCGCGCACTATCTTGGTGCAGCATCCAGCCTGCTTCACGGAATGTTGGTCTTTCGCGCCTGATATGGACTTGCAACATTTTCAGGACATCCCTGTAGTATTGCCCAGTTACTGAGGTGTGCAGAAACGACATGCTGATAAACCATTCCATGAATATCAAAGAATGAGATGACTGTAACTTTCCCAGCAGAAGCAACCACTTTTGCTTCTTTGGGGATTGGTGATGAAGGAGATTTCCATACTGAGCTTTGCTGTTTGCTCTCAGGACCAAAATGATGTAGCCAAGTTTCATCAGCAGCGATTACATTTGAAAGAAACTCCGAATCTTCTTCTAACATCAACTTTAACTGCATGCAGACCTGCACGCGAATGTCCTTTTGTTCGCGAATGAACGGTCTTAGTACCCAGAATGAGATTTTCACTCTGCAGCGGAGTGTGCGCTGATACGAAACTTCCTGGCAGATTAAAACTGTGTGCCCGACCGAGACTCGAACTCCGGACCTTTGCCTTTCGCGGGCAAGTGCTCTACCATCTGAGCTACCCAAGCGCGACTCACGCCCCGTCCTCACAGCTTTACTTCTGCCAGTTCCTTGTCTCCTACCTTCCAAACTTTACAGAAGGTCGCAGGAGAGCTTCTGTAAAGTTTGGAAGGTAAGAGACAAGCTACTGCTCTCCTGCGAGCTTCTGTAAAGTTTGGAAGGTAGGAGACAAGGAGGACGGGGCGTGAGTCGTGCTTGGGTAGCTCAGATGGTAGAGCACTTGCCTGCGAAAGGCAAAGGTCCCGAGTTCGAGTCTCGGTCCGGCACACAGTTTTAATGGCTTCAAAAATGGCTCTGAGCACTATGGGACTCAACTGCTGAGGTCATTAGTCCTCTAGAACTTAGAACTAGTTAAACCTAACTAACCTAAGGACATCACAAACATCCATGCCCGAGGCAGGATTCGAACCTGCGACCGTAGCGGTCTTGCGGTTCCAGACTGCACCGCCTTTAACCGCACGGTCACTTCGGCCGGCACAGTTTTAATCTGCCAGGAAGTTTCAGTCTTAGTACCCATCGCGCGTAAACATGTGTCATGTGCAGTTTTTCTTTCATCAGCGTGGGCTGCCACCCAATGAAATGTTCAGTATTACAGGAAGTGATCTTAAGGTAATGCGTCGCTCCTCTTTCACAATGACAGTAGCAGTGTTGATGTTTTCTTCCGTAAGAGCAGTAACTGCAGCACCTTCCTTTGAAATTGATTGTCTCCCTTCTTTAAACATTTTAAACCACCCTCGAACTGTGCTGTAGGGAAGAAAAGACTCTCAATAGGCCTCCTGTAATACTGTATAGGCCTCGGCTGAAGATCTGTTGAGACGAAAGCAGAATTTCAAAGCCGCATAATGTTCCTCGCGTGTAACCTCCACTGCAGCGGTAGGCGATACTGAACATGTCTGACGTTGCCTGCCTCTCACAGGCGGGAACCAGGAGTCGCAACAATGAAACTACTACGGCGTGTTTGTTGCTCATTAAGCTAACAGAATATCATAAGATTAAATTTCAGCGCGAGAAATTATGGCCATAAAAATTCATTCTTTATTGAACAGCTCTCCTATAAATCTTCGATACGGTGCCACTTGAAGCACCAAACACTTCGGCTCCGTTGGTTACGGAAGGACCAACGACACCAGCACCAACCATTCACCCACGTCGAAAACACTCAGCTCCGACATAACGCACTCACAACTATACAGAACACTGAGACCTGCAACGTATTGAGGACAATTTAGAGGTGCCGTTCGTGGTCAAATACGACAGAGCCGCCTACATGCTTGCCTAGCATCTGCATCTATGTTCTAGGATGCATCTATCACTGTTTTGCCATATTTTTGTCCGACCTCTGTAACTATCAAACGTGAGATGCAGCTGCGTAGCTAGGGTCCGTATTAATAGACTTACGAAAGGCGTTCTACGCTATAGCAGACTGCGGATTACTAACCATCGTAGATAGCATCTTCGCAGATGTGAGCTTTGCTCAATGAATCTATTATTAGTGAACGGCGGATGTTCACCAGAAACATTACACCGGGTATGTCCCAAGGAAGCGTAATCTCCCCAATTTACTTAACAGACCTGTCAGATACGATCGGAAGCACTATCAGATGTTTCGCTGCTTATGCTTTTAACTGCAAGAATGTATCATCGTTGGACGATCATAAGGAAAAGCAGAATGTCTTAGGCAAAATTTACTCTTGGTGTAATCAGTGGTTTAGAGTCCAACATATAGTGTTTTGCAGTGACGTGCGTATGGTGGGAGAATGAATACGTGTCACATCTCATGTAAAACGTGCCGTCCAAGTCGTACTATCTAAGTTACGTGATTTTTATCAGACGTTACATTCTGTGTAAGTCGTATTATCTAAGCTGTGTGGTTTTTATCAGACAGAACATCTGACATCTTCTGCCTCGTAGGTGAGGTCGGCAAGGATGTCTGTGCACTGGCGCTCGACTCGGAGGTAGACTGTGTAACTAACCTGTTTCTACGGGTTATTACGTTAAGATTAGGGTCGCCACCGACTCTAACCATACAACTAATCAAAGGTTTGGCCGAGTCGGAAAATGAATTAATTTAATCACAGACCAAAAACTCATAAAAATGCATACGTCGTGATTTCGCTCATAGGGGATGCGATGTAATTAATGGTATTGCCCGTGCACTGTTCTCGAGAATCAAACATTTAAAATAAAATACAAAATGCATGAACACTGTGCATAAGATCAGTTCCCAGCAACACACCTGAAAATAAGACTTAATCTACAGCATTTGTTTTAAAATGAAAGGGGAAATTAATCACTGGACCTGTGCGTAAGGAAACGCGTTGGATGTGCTAAGGGGAAAGCTACGATGTGAGTGGCTTAGGTGCAAAAACGTAACCTCGGAACACAAGAGAAAATTGTAGATAAAATCATTTATTCCTAAGATATGAATGTGAGGCATGTACACAATTCCTGATAACATTAATTCCTAAAACATTAAAGAAAAGCATCGATACATTCACCGTTATAATCTACACCTAAAATCATTGGTGTGAATCATTCATACAACTGCTGGTGCCTGATAACTGATCGCAATAACTCGTGAAACGGTACACGTTTCGCAGTACACCCGCGTGCCCACGTGGTTTGCGGAGACGCAATTTCTAGGTATCGTGGCCAAGTTGCAACAATATCACATCACACAATCATGAACAGTTAACATTCCTTAACACAAACAAGAGATCGGACAGTTAGTGATGACGGTAGCCCAACAAACTCGAATGTTCAACCACGTGGTTGGCTCCCCCGGACGAAAGACACATAAAGCAAGGAAATTTTACGAGAAGGGGAAGCTATTAATATTTAGGAAAATAAAAGCTTATACAGGCGCAGCTGAAGGCAAACAGACATTCATGCAGGAGCGAGTGCTCACTTCTTATCGACACCTTTGCGTGGCGCTCTTCCGGCGGATCCAAGTCTGCTACAGAAATTTTCTAAAAGAAAAATCTGCCGAAGTTTTGCATTCCTTGCTGCGACAAGGCAAAGCAATCTTTCAGAGTTGAAGAGCGAGACCAAAAGCTAACAGATCTCCTCTCGCCAAGTAACAACGCGCCACGCGGTCAGTCTAACTCACCCTTCTTCGACTGGAGCACTGCTGTGGACGCTTCCCGTACCGGCGGCAGACTGCCTCCCTTTTTCTTCCCCAGCCTCTTCCACACTCCGCGTGGCTCGGAAAACCCAAAGATGCCATTTCCGCAACCAATCTAACGCAGGTGAATTTCTCACAAGTAGCGCTAACCTCTTTGCCTACTTGACCACTACGAGAGTTGGCTATCCTGCACAACTGCTGCTGCATCTATATGACTATCGCAGACTTTCTGCAGCAGACTACGCCACCGTCTAGCAACGTGACACACAACCACATTCATTCAATTACACCACTATGAGAGTTATGAGAAAAGAGAAACAAGGAAAAGAAAGAGAAACGCTAGTGAAAATGGGCTGCCTGACTAATGAAAGGTGGCTACAGGACCCTTTCAACTGGTTCGAATTCTGGAAGATTTTTGCTGCCAGCATTTGAACGGCAAGGGGAGGTGGTGGCGTAAGTTTATTGATCACCAGACTTTGCACCAATGCCCTGTATTAAATTCCAAACCTACACACAGTGTATCACGAAGTGAGGGCAAGTGACGCTGTTGATGGTGATCCGTACGTCAAACGGTGGCGTTAAGCTCGGTAGCGCCCTCACTGTTACTCGAGAAGAGCGGGCTATGTCCCGGCACTGGGTGCCATCCTCTCCCTTCTCTTCATCCATAACAACGGAAACCCAACACTGCACTATACAAACACTCACCACAGCTTCGACCATAAATATAAGACTTGCCCTGACGTCATTTTCGTGACTCCAACATCCCTGCGCTGAAGTCACGTGAATGTTGGCAAAACGTGGTTGTTTCGTGTTGCGCTTATGACTGTACTCAGCATTTTGTCGGGGGAAATGGCATTACATTTCATCTGTAAGTGTTTCTATGGTAGTGCAGATGCGTTTATTGAAATCTGCTGAAGTGACTTTTATATGTTTTTTACACTTGAAATAGGGTATCACGTAAATTAAAGTGTTGAAAGTGATGCCCGTAAAGTTAGACTCATTTTACATTTTGGAAAGTATTTGTGATAATTCGGTTACAGAAGTAAGTATAATTGTTTCTCGAATGAGATTTTCACTCTGCAGCGGAGTGTGCGCTGATATGAAACTTCCTGGCAGATTAAAACTGTGTGCCCGACCGAGACTCGAACTCGGGACCTTTGCCTTTCGCGGGCAAGTGCTCTACCATCTGAGCCACCGATGCACGACTCACGCCCGGTACTCACAGCTTTACTTCTCCCAGTATCTCGTCTCCTACCTTCCAAACTTTACAGAAGAGCTTCTGTAAAGTTTGGAAGGTAGGAGACGAGATACTGGCAGAAGTAAAGCTGTGAGTATCGGGCGTGAGTCGTGCATCGGTAGCTCCGATGGTAGAGCACTTGCCCGCGAAAGGCAAAGGTCCCGAGTTCGAGTCTCGGTCGGGCACACAGTTTTAATCTGCCAGGAAGTTTCATAATTGTTTCTCGTTCCTACTCATAGGTTCCCTAAGGATGAAAACCGAAGGCAGCTTTGGATACAGGCCCTGAGACGGAAAAACTTTAAGCCATCTGCACATACGCGCCATTGCTGGAAGCACTTTGCGGAGAAGTGTTTTGATAGGTTAGTTACTATTTACAATGTAAACTTATAATTTATATTTACAGTGTCTGTCATTTTTAAACCTAGGCTCCAAAATTATTTTCTGAAACTTCAAAGTCTCACCTTTAATCTAAAATATCATTTTTTTTTAAACTGATAGTTTAAACTTTTGTAAAAATAGTGGGAACTGAACCTTTGAAGTGCACCTAAAATTGATACTCTAAAATGGACCTGGTCCTAAAGTCGACAATTTTGGCACCTATAGTTGACATAATTCCCATATCCCATTTTCTTTTATGACTAGAGCTCAAAACACGGCGAATCCAATGTTTAAAGTTTTGACACGAGCCCACTCTTAGTGTTTAAAAGAATTTTAACTACATTTTACTTTAATTGCTAGTTTATAGTAATTTCGTCCCGCTGCCCACCAGAGTGGCGTTCGATGTATTTGTTAGATTTTATACACGGTACTGTGAACAAATCCAGCTCAAATGTAGTTCTGGCATAATTTTTCGCAAATAAGAAAGTAATTTTTGTTGGAAGCGTTTGGCAGTCAATTGAGAAATGTGGGTAAAATACGATATAAACATAGGATGGCAGACCGCTGATTTGAAATCCCGCTACGTTTTGCCAACAGTCACGTGGTTTACGTTGGAGCCACACCAGCCCTATAGCTTCTGCACAGCAAGACCAGTCTACTAGTGTCTATGGCCGAAGCATCACAGTCATCCACACGACAAAGATACACATCGACACTTCAAGACATGGCGGACAAAGGCAACAGAAAACTACCTCCACATGAACGACGATGCGGCGTTTCTGCATCTTCTCCCCTGCACACATTTCCCGAGTACGCGACCACTTTGAAGTTTCACATGCGTTGTGCGATGTATTCGTTCTCTCAAGAGAAGTCGCTAAAAAACACCACACGTTGGGCTCTGTGACATAGCTCTTGTCACAATCGAAAAATATTGTCCTCTCTGAAATGTACACGTTCATAATATCGCTGGTGTCACACTTGACAGGAGAAGCCTCATTTACTAATGTATGTGTTACAGCTGTGACAGACTTGTGTAGTTTTGTAATGTGAAGAACAAATGACAGCCATATATATGTATATATCGTGTCTACTGTGTACAGATCAGCTTGTTTAAAATGTTTCGTGTCCATTTCATTACTATTATGGATTGTAAGTGTGTAGCCGATTGAATTTTCGTTTCCATACATATGGGGTGTAGCCCATACACATGCCTATCTTCGAACAGCTATTTTTTCCGGGTTTGATGTACATTTTCTTGGGCAGGACAACTGTGTAGTTCATAAGTTTTTACCTATCCTATCAAGATGGTTTTATTACACTATTGGCATCCCGCCCCGGCTTTGCATGAAAAGTTCTAGGGATCTATGGCCAGACAAACTGTCTGCTGCAGTGATAATTTTGTTTACGGCTAATGTGTAGAGTTATGATTAAAATTTAAAGAACAACGTTCTAGCCACCAGACTCCACCGTCTGTACAGCGCGAGCTACAGTTTCCGTGTGACTTTTTCCCAGGTTTCTCTCTCCACTTTCTCTCCTTAAACATTAACTTTATACCAAGAAGAAGCTGTTCTTACCGGCTTAATACCTGATACGTCCTACATTATGGGTTCAAGAAGTTCTGCCATTCACTGTTAGATGCCATTTGCATCGTTTTCACGATAATTCAGCCAATTTGCACGAAATATTTCTAAATTATATACGCAGTCGTTCGCTGTGATTCAGTGTATCTATTACTGAAAACCGTACAAAATATCCTACAGTAATTCATGGGATTAGTTCAAACGTACAGAGAGAAATTGCGGCAGGGACCTTTAATTTACATTTGTATAAAAGACAGATAGGTAAGATAGATAGACGAAGAAGAGACAGATGAAGAAGACTGAGACAGATATTTTTACGTGATTACATATAAGTAGGTTTCTGTACTTTAGTATTATAAATGTCATTTATATAAAAATAATTGATAACTTCTCACTAAAACTAACTAGCTTTATTCATTAAAAGCACCGTAAGAAGAATACCAGTAATAGTGTTGTTTGAAGGATCCTGAATGCGAGAGTCTTCGAAACGATACAACCACTACCACACTGGAGTTAAGCCCTCATCAGAATAGTTGTCAGTGAGAAGTTGGCTCCCTATCAAAGTATACTGTCTGAAACGGCGAGAATACTGCTCGCTTTACCACCTGAGCGACGTTAGATAAACAACGATGATTATATTGTAATATATTCACATATATGTGCTTGTTTCATATAGACAGTATCGGTAGATAGGCAGTGTATGTTCTAGATTTAAAGGGACACGATTTAAAGGAGCATGATTTAAAGGGACAGTAGGTACGAAGTGTGAGTTGTAGCACAGAACAGTCTGATGATGTCACTTCCAGTGTCAGAGTACACAACTGCTCTAGGATTCTGGACCGTATTCCGGTACCTTGTTACATGGGCATACTTCTGGCGTCAGGTTACGCTTTGCCTTGGGAGAGGATATCAGGTTAGAAATAAGGTGCTAAGTATGTTCATGATAATCCCTCACTTATCAGATATAGTGTCTCCAACCGATGACCAAATGATCTCTGGGTGGGAAAATGAAGGCCAACCTCTGAACCAATCGGATTAAAGTTCCACCCCTCCTCCTCCTCTCCTGCTTTTATAATTACGGCACCTGAATGGGTGGCCTGATTCTAGTGCTGGAAACCATGTGGAGAGGATGTGGTTTGTTATAAATAATAATTTTCTCTCTGTACAGAAAAGGTTAGGAAATAGTAACAACGTTGTAGTAAATTGACTTATAGTTTATTAACAATTTTTGTCATTCAATTTGTTATCAATAATTTATCTACAATTCTTTCTCAGCCTCTGTATACAATACTTATATTTTAATCATATCCTTGAGATCATATTTATAAAATGTGGGGGATATGACTAGCAGCAGCAGGCGAAGAAAAAACCAGTGCTGGAAACCATGTGGAGAGGATGTGGTTTGTTATAAATAATAATTTTCTCTCTGTACAGAAAAGGTTAGAAAATAATAACAATGTTGTAGTAAATTAACTTTATACAAATGTATACAATATTTGCAAGGACACTAACACAGCCACACATCTATGTGAAGCGATTCATCCAACTATACTGCACACATATCCACAGTAAACTAAGCACTCATTCACTCAATAGTATGAGAATGGGAGGTTGCCGATCCCATCCCCACAGATGAACCGTTAGTCATCAAGATGTGACAGCCTGATTTCCAGCTGCAGTGCTGTGTATACCTCATGCATTTATCTCGCTTTTAACCATTTTTTAAATTATTCTCTCAGTATCAGCTCTGTTTTAGAGGAGTATTAACACACACTGAAGACAGAGGAATCCAAGATACTATCAGCTCAGTTGCTGCTCATATCTCTAATTGCTGCAGTGATGAATGTTGAGCCTGCCTCTGATGATTCGTCAGGTTCACTCAGTATCGTTAACTGCCTGCCAGCGAGGTTCAGTCATCACTCTATGGTTTTCAATGTTAAGCTTTTAACCGTCAGTCATTATTGTTTGAAAGAAGAAAAGCTATTACACTCTTGCTATAATGTGTATCTGCATGGTGTTAAACATGATTTTCCTGCATTAGTATGCAGTCTGGTGTGTTGAGTAACAATATGCATGCAATAAAACCACATCTGATCCACACCTGCCCTGGCTATCCATGTTGCAGCAGATTTGCACACAAAAACAGTGTAATTGCATCCACTCATAGTTGACATGCTCGAAAATGTTGACATCTGGGCTATTTAGTCAGGGGTTTGTGCTACCAATACAAATATTCGATTAAATTGTGTTTCACAGGTTACAGCCTGATATAAAATTTCATTTGCCTGTCTATAACTTTAATTATTTAATGTGGAGTAGTTTACACAAAGTCATGCTGTTGATTGACTGATTTGGGGGAGGGGACCAAACAGCGAGGTCATCAGCCCCATCAGATTAGGGAAGAAAGGCGAAGGAAGTCGGCCACGCCCTTTCGGAGGAACCACCCCACCATTTGCCTGAAGCGATTTAGGGAAATCATGGAAAGTCTAAATCAGGATGGCCATAAACGGGTTTCAGTCATGCTGTTTATGAACTCGTATAAAATACCACAAAATGATATATAAGCACTTTGTGTCGAGTGTTATTGGTAAAAACATTCGCGTTTGTATCATATTTTGTAAACACAGGCGAGCGACTAGTAACAGCTTGATACAGACGTTTGGCTGTCTCTGCAGATAGCACCTGCAGGTCCATGCGCGTGCTCCAAATTATACCGACTGCCTGCTGCTGCCTGATACTGCACAACTCTAATGCATTGTCTCTCTGGTGGAGCAAACACTTTTTCTCACTACCTTCCATTATTATAATTGCAGAAGCAGCATGTACCATGAAAGCTACTGGACTGTGAGCGACACCTGATGCTTACATCAATGACCTTAACATTAGCAAACACTTGCAGAATATGCTTGGTGGTCTCTGAACAGAGATTGTAGATGAACCCAGATGCACATCTGTTCATAAACATCTTTGGGAATCTCTAGATAATATGCTTGGGCACATACTTTCTCGATCTTGAATTCTATTTCAGTGGGCCAGGGCTTTCGTGGGATTCCAAGTTGAGAAGAACAAGTCTAGACATCGTGCTGGTAAGCCCGGACAACTCAGTCAGTTCATCGTGGGAAAAACCCCTTGAATCCTACCATTTCTGAACTGTACATCACACGAATATTTTAAGGGAGTGCCTTTGGAGATACGTTTTTCTCTGGTGGAACGCTGTCATCATATTCAGACCAACCATGCTTCTACTGCTGAGTTCAGTGCGAACCGGTTAAATAACAGAACTGTAAGAAACCATATTCGTTTGATCCAGAGAGTTATTCAAATATTAGTCGTTCGGAAAGATGTTAACCGTTTACTCCACAAATAATAAATGCTTCCTCTGAAGATTCCTCCAACCATTATAAATTATTATAAATATCACATGTAACGAAAGTACCTCTCCTTTGTGGTTACATCATAAAAACAGCACGTAAAGGGTTGCTGTGATTTACAGAGGTACTGAAGCTCCAACATTTCAAGTTCCACATTGCGTCATCTGGTACTGAAAAATTCAACATGGGCATAAAATCAAGTATGACAACTAAGTGCAACGTAGTGTGTTCATTATTTGTACGCTGGATGTTAATTCAAATTAAGTCTGCATATAACGTCACACAACTGTATTTTACTGGAGATTTTTAGTACAAACGTGGCCCATTTAAATTCAGTACAAAAAATATATAAACTCAGTGGTACATTTAAGAAAAAGATTGGAGATATCTCGTTAAACGCACGTAAGAAAAATTGGTGTAGTGAATGGCAGCTGTCTTTAACCTTTTCAGACCTGATTTTTTTTCTGTACGAAGGGAAACTTTTCTTAGCGCTGCTATGTTCTTAGGTGATTTTTTATTTATTTTGGAGGCAGGATTTTTGCAAAACTATGCACTTGCTTTCAAAATTATACATTTTACTCTTAACTTCTTTTGATGAACCAAAATAACTAATTTTGAAATATTCACTGTTGTAATAAATAAACCGATCATTCACTGCTTATCACGCCAAATAACAATAACAATATTTAATTATAAAGTCGACTATAATTAACAAACCACTTCTGTGTATTCTGGCAGTCACACTGCTACATTGACTAGTTGATATTTCTGTAGTGATCCCCAACAGTTGGCAGCACTTTTGTATACTGAAAAGATAGAAATTCACGAACGTGTATATTTTTGCTGAAGCTGAGCCACAGTAAAAGTTAATGTAAACAACTGTAGCCAATCGATCTGAAACTCTTACATGCGAGAAACCCAAGGTATTTGCACACAGCGGCGTGCGTGTTAAAGCACCGGGGAGGTGCGCCAACGCGGGGGGGGGGGGGGGGGGGGGGGGGGGGGAATCCGCCCAGCGGATTAACGACGAGGCTCGGTGTATAGCCCAGCCTGGATGTGATCTTTAGGCGGTTTTCCACATCCCATTAGGTTAACACTGGGTTAGTACCCATGTCCGGCATCAGTTACAAGACCCACAAATATTTCGAAAGCTTTTGATCACTATCACACGAATAACACTGCATGCAGAGAGTTGTGGTACATATATTCCGTCCTGGGATAGGGAGGGGGGAGGGGGGGGATGAGGTGGGGACAGAAAAGAGGCACATGCCCACCCCTTAAATTAACCATGACAGATCTACAACTGACCATCCCGAGCCTGTACCAATGCGGGACAAAGGCACAAGAAGAAGAAGAGAAGGTATTGCTCATAACATATAGAAAGAAGCCAATCATACGGAAGTACAGTATTAATCGTGAATATATGGAGCACGTCACATTGTTTAAATATATACACTAATGGCCATTAAATTTGCTACACCACGAAGATAATTTAACGGACGGGAAGAAGATGCTGTGATATGCAAATGATTAGCCTTTCAGAGCATTCACACAAGGATGGCGCCGGTGGCGACACTTACAACGTGCTGACATGAGGAAAGTTTCCGACCGATTTCTCATACACAAACAGCAGTTGACCGGCGTTGCCTGGTGACACGTTTTTGTGATGCCTTGTGTAAGAAGGAGAAATGCGTACCATCACGTTCCCGACTTTGATAAAGGTCGGATTCTAGCTTATCGCGACTGCGGTTTATCGTATCGCGACACTACTGCTCGCGATCCCTGCGAAACCCTACATTTCAGCAGGATAATGCACGATCGCATGTTGCAGGAGCTGTACAGGCCTAACTGGATACAGAAAATGTTCGACTGCTGCCCTGGCCAGCACATTCTCCAGATCTCTCACCAATTGAAAACCTCTGGTCAATGGTGGCCGATCAACTGGCTCGTCACAATACGCCAGTCACTACTCTTGATGAACTGTGGTATCGTGTAGACGCTGCATGGGCAGCTGTTCCTATACACGCCATCCAAGCTCTGTTGACTCAATGCCCAGGCGTATCAAGGCCGTTATTATGGCCAGATGTGGTTGTTCTGGGTACTGATTTCGCAGGATCTATGCACCCAAATTGCGTGAAAATGTAATCACATGTCAGTTCTAGTATAATATATTTGTCCAATGAACCCGTTTATCATCTGCATTTCTTCTTGATGTAGCAATTTTAATGGCCAGTAGTGCAGGTGTACTACAGTGTGTATGAAAAAGAATCACCCGATTATAAACAAATTGCAACTATTTTGTTGTTCGAGATATCTGCGTTTTACCATTGTTCCCACTATATAGTAGCAGTGTGCGCCCACTTGCTTTCAAGTAAAAATGGTGTCAGGACAACAAAAAGCTTTTTGTGATCTACGTTTTGCGCAGTGCGAGTCAGTAATAACTGTTCAGTGTGACTTTCGTACTAGATATGGCATGGATACCCCTTCAGCACAGAACATTAGACGATGGCATGAAAAATTCCGAGAAACAGGTTGTTTGTGTTAAGGCAAATCACCGGGCCATCCCCGAGTGTCTGACACGGACGTCGAACACATCCGTCATAGTTTCACAAGCAGTTCACAGAAATCCGTTCGCCGTGCAGCTCGACAGCTCAACATGCCCCCGATGTCCGTCTCGCGTGTATTGCGTCGACTTTTACACGTGAAACCGTACAAAATTCAGCTAGTGCAAGCTCTTCGTGAAGGTGACAAACAACAACGTGTGGAGTTCTGTAATTTCGTTCTTGGCAAGACGGGGAATGACAGTTTTCTTCCATGCTTAGTGTTTAGTGACGAAGGAACTGTCCATTTAAATGGAAAGGTGAACCGTCATAATGTGAGAATATGAGGCACGAAACAACCACATGAAGTTGTACAACATGAAAGGGACTCTCCAGAATTTAATTTGCTTTGTGCAGCTTCACAGGAAAAGGTGTATGGTCCATTTTTCTTTGCCCAGATCACTGTTATAGGATGCACGTATCTCGATATGCTAGAGAACTTTCTTTTCCCACAGTTGGAGACTGATTCGAACGACTTCATTTACCAACAGGACGGGGACCGCCACACTGGCATCTAGAAGTGGGGGAATTTTTAATCAAAGGATTACTGAACGATGGATCAGTCGCACTGGACCAAATGATTCAGCTTTACATTAGTGGCCTCCAAGGTCACCGGACCTAACTGTATGTGACTATTTCTTGTGGGGGTTTATAAAAGACTCTGTTTATGTGCCTCCATTACCAACAATAAATAAACTGAGACACTGCATAACAACTGCTGTGGAAGTCGTAACTCAAGACATGCTCGCTGCAGTGTGGGAACAATTTGTATACCGCACTGACATATGCTGTGCGTCTCAATGGGGGCATATTGAACTTCTATGAAAAGGTATGAAAAAAAACTTTTTGAGTTTCCTGTTCATCAATAAACAAAATTCATTGTATATGGTTATTAGTTTCAGAAATACACTCCTGGAAATTGAAATAAGAACACCGTGAATTCATTGTCCCAGGAAGGGGAAACTTTATTGACACATTCCTGGGGTCAGATACATCACATGATCACACTGACAGAACCACAGGCACATAGACACAGGCAACAGAGCATGCACAATGTCGGCACTAGCACAGTGTATATCCACCTTTCGCAGCAATGCAGGCTGCTATTCTCCCATGGAGACGATCGTAGAGATGCTGGATGTAGTCCTGTGGAACGGCTTGCCATGCCATTTCCACCTGGCGCCTCAGTTGGACCAGCGTTCGTGCTGGACGTGCAGACCGCGTGAGACGACGCTTCATCCAGTCCCAAACATGCTCAATGGGGGACAGATCCGGAGATCTTGCTGGCCAGGGTAGCTGACTTACACCTTCTAGAGCACGTTGGGTGGCACGGGATACATGCGGACGTGCATTGTCCTGTTGGAACAGCAAGTTCCCTTGCCGGTCTAGGAATGGTAGAACGATGGGTTCGATGACGGTTTGGATGTACCGTGCACTATTCAGTGTCCCCTCGACGATCACCAGTGGTGTACGGCCAGTGTAGGAGATCGCTCCCCACACCATGATGCCGGGTGTTGGCCCTGTGTGCCTCGGTCGTATGCAGTCCTGATTGTGGCGCTCACCTGCACGGCGCCAAACACGCATACGACCATCATTGGCACCAAGGCAGAAGCGACTCTCATCGCTGAAGACGACACGTCTCCATTCGTCCCTCCATTCACGCCTGTCGCGACACCACTGGAGGCGGGCTGCACGATGTTGGGGCGTGAGCGGAAGACGGCCTAACGGTGTGTGGGACCGTAGCCCAGCTTCATGGAGACGGTTGCGAATGGTCCTCGCCGATACCCCAGGAGCAACAGTGTCCCTAATTTGCTGGGAAGTGGCGGTGCGGTCCCCTACGGCACTGCGTAGGATCCTACGGTCTTGGCGTGCATCCGTGCGTCGCTGCGGTCCGGTCCCAGGTCGACGGGCACGTGCACCTTCCGCCGACCACTGGCGACAACATCGATGTACTGTGGAGACCTCACGCCCCACGTGTTGAGCAATTCGGCGGTACGTCCACCCGTCGTCCCGCATGCCCACTATACGCCCTCGCTCAAAGTCCGTCAACTGCACATACGGTTCACGTCCACGCTGTCGCGGCATGCTACCAGTGTTAAAGACTGCGATGGAGCTCCGTATGCCACGGCAAACTGGCTGACACTGACGGCGGCGGTGCACAAATGCTGCGCAGCTAGCGCCATTCGACGGCCAACGCCGCGGTTCCTGGTGTGTCCGCTGTGCCGTGCGTGTGATCATTGCTTGTACAGCCCTCTCGCAGTGTCCGGAGCAAGTATGGTGGATCTGACACACCGGTGTCAATGTGTTCTTTTTTCCATTTCCAGGAGTGTATAAAAGTGCCAGATCGGATGATTCTTTTTGATACACTCTGCTCAACACTGTCTGGTAGAAGTGAAATGCGAAGACCAAGAGATGTGACCACAATGAGATGTATTCCACCGATTAAGGACATTACTCAAATGCTTAGCACCAGAGACACGTACATGCGGCGTGACTGTGGAAATTCAGTATGGAGTAGCGCCACCACATGTTGCAATCAGAGCCAATATCGTCGTTCCGTGAAGAGCATCTGAATATGCTGCTCGGGAGTGCTCTGCCACGCGATTTGTAGGCGCGTCCACAAAGCGTGAACTGTGGCTGGAGGAGGATCTGGACAAACAACCTGTCAACTGACCGTATCCCACACTTGTTCGATAAGTGACATGTCAGGCGAAAGGGTACGCCAGGGAAGCAGAGGTACCCGTCGTTCTTCAAACAAGGCTTGCTCTTTCCTCTCCACACTCGGCCGTTCGTTGTCCTGTTGAAATATGGCGTATAAAACGGCCGGCAGGAAGGGCAGTGGCAGGCCGAGGTGGCCGAGCGGTTCTAGGTGCTACAGTCTGGAACCGCGCGACCGCTAGGGTCACAGGTTCGAATCCTGCCTCGGGCATGGATGTGTGTGATGTCCTTAGGTTAGTTAGGTTTAAGTAGTTCTAAGTTCTAGGGGACTGATGACCTTAGAAGTTAAGTCCCATAGTGCTCAGAGCCATTTGAACCATTTGAAGGGCAGTGCCTCGGGTTGTAAAACATCTCTGATCTAGCGGTAGCTGATCAGATTACCCTCATGACATAGGAGGCGAGATCGCGTATTATAGGCAATGACCCCCCAAACCAAACCATCACATTTGGCGTTTGTCGGCTTTGCCACACAGCGATACAGCCTGCCCGACAGCGGTCAACATGGAGACAAAGGACGCGCATACGGCCGTCACTGTAGGACAAACTGAAGCGAGACTTGTCCGAAAACACTTCATTTTGCCACTCAGCACGCCAGTGTTGGAGTTCACGTGCCCGCTGCAGTCTGCGGGGTTGGTATAGTGTGGCAATGGGAACCGTCGATGCAGACTTGTCCACGCGCATTTCAGTGCTCTAACGTAGCGGTAACACTGGATGAAGCTTTTCTGCCCATTACGGCCAAGCGGACAAGATGGTGGTACAGAATGAGATTTTCACTCTGCTGCGGAGTGTGCGCTGACATGCAACTTCCTGGCAGATTAAAACTGTGTGCCGGACCGAGACTCGAACTCGGGACCTTTGCCTTTCGCGGGCGAGTGCTCTGCCACCTGAGCTACCCAAGCACGATTCTCGCCCCGTCCTCACAGCTCGCCCGCGAAAGGCAAAGGTCCCGAGTTCGAGTCTCGGTCTGGCACACAGTTTTAATCTGCCAGGAAGTTTCAAGATGGCGGTCATCTCGTACTGTGATCACATTGTGTCATCCTGTAACATGTCGGCGCTGTGTACAGCCATCTTCTCTCCACTGGCTGGTCATGGAAGACGCACTCGCCTCCCGGAGACAATCATTCTGCCCCTTTCGAACGCACTCCAACCTGTGATGTCGGCGACCAATAGCGGCACTTGGTTACACGTTTCCACTTCGTATGACAGCTCCTCACTGACTGAGCATTGCGTGACACTGACCTGTCCAGTTACACAAAAGAGGGCACTGTTGGACCTCTGTCCACTCCACCTCTCTGTCATTTAAATCGCTTATTGTCGTTCTGCTGTTCTACACGTCCTCTTATCGTTGCTTATTACAGACCTTTGCTTCTGAGTGCTTTACAAACAGTAGTGAAACTTAGTGTGAAGTGAGACGATTAATGGAAACTCCAGGTGGTAAAGAGGTTGCGAGAAGATCGATAATAGACGCTGGAGCAGGTGAGCCTATCAGGAGAGAGGCCAAAGATGGACTCGCAAGAAACGCCCCTCCAACACCCTCTCGGCCGCCAGTATTTAGATCGCTGTCACGGGCCGGAGGACCCAGTCAGTCATCCAGTGAGTCAACGAGTCGAGACATCAGTCGCAGCCCAGTGGGAGTCGCTGTCGCAGTTAGCCTCTAGCTCAGAGTCAGTCAGTACCTGCGACCAGAGTAGTGTATGTAGCGGACTTGTACTTCACCTGCAGTGAGGCTAACATGGTTATTACGGAAGAAAAAAATGCTTCAAATGGCTCTGAGCACTATGGGACTTGACATCTGAGGTCATCAGTCCCCTAGAACTTAGAACTACTTAAACCTAACTAACCTAAGGACATCACACACATCCATGCCCTAGGCAGGATTCGAACCTGTGACCGTAGCAGTCGCGCGGTTCCAGACTGTAGCACCTAGAACCGCTCGGCCACCCCGGCCGGCTATTACAGAAGAGCTTGTACCACAACATCTGCACTGTCTTAAGTTAAGTAACTTTTCGTTCTTATGAATGAAGAACTCTGTTAATATATGCATGCAGTTTGTGTTATAGAAGAAGGTACCGGCCACCAAACAACATCCTCTATTGGCCTCCATGGAACAAGCCTAGCCGGCCGGAGTAGCCGAGTGGTTCTAGCCGCTACAGTCTGGAAGGGCGCGACCGCTACGGTCGCAGGTTCGAATCCTGCCTCGGGCATGGATGTGTGTGATGTCCTTAAGATAGTTAGGTTCATGTAGTTCTAAGTTCTAGGGGACTGATGACCTCAGAAGTTAAGTCCCATAGTGCTCAGAGCCATTTGAACAAGCCTACAGTGACAACGAGACGACACAAAGGAAACCACAGCAAGAGAAAGGACTTGAAAGACTGTGTCGTGGGGAAGTGCTGCCTATCTGTAAGGCAAACCTAATACAAGGCACAAGAGCGACCAGTCCCACAACACTGTTCCTGCGTTTAGAACCCTAATCTCGAGTAGACGTGACAACAGACATCCAGTGAATGGACAGTCACAGCTCGGTGTAAGTCCTCATCAAAGTGTAACACACATACACGGGGAACATGAACGGGAAATCCTTTGCAGAAAAAAAATTGTTAGGTAAATTTACCGAAACAGTATTCAAGGAAGACTGCGACAGTTCTTCTGCCACCACTGTCATCTTGCGTTAGGATCATGACAGTAAAATAGGGGAGATTACGCCACTGACAGAACCACGTAAACAGTCATTTTTACCATTCCTCAACAGGGGAATACAGTATGACAGAAGACCGTTAATATTGGTACGCATTGCCCTTCACAAAACACTGTTTGCAGAGTATGTGTGTGTGTGTGTGTGTGTGTGTATGTGTGTGTGTGTGCGTGTGTGCGTGCGTGCCGTTATAGAATACGCGTCCTATGTCATAATTATCGCACTACCTTGCTCGATAAACATCTGCCGGTAGACATTGACGCAAATGCTGGAGGCAGTCTTCATATGTGAGCGTAGCCACAGTCAAAGAATTTCTCGTGGGTATTTAAATGCATGCCGGCCGGTGTGGCCGAGCGGTTCTAGGCGCTTCAGTCTGGAACCGCGCTACCGCTACGGTCGCAGGTTCGAATCCTGCCTCGGGCATGGATGTGTGTGATGGCCTTAGGTTAGTTAGGTTTAAGTGGTTCTAAGTTCTAGGGGGCTGATGACCTCAGGTGTTGAGTCCCATAGTGCTCAGAGCCATTTGACCCATTTAAATGCATTGCCAATGTGTAACACACTTCGAAGCTCCGGCCACTGTTGCAAATGGCCTTCCTCAGGGTGTTTGTGCTAACTGGCAAGTCCGAGAATTTTACACTTTGACAATGCGGTCACATATCCAGAAGAATCTTTTTATGTTTCAAGTTTGTGAGGATGAATATCAAGCCTGTACTTGCATTAGGACAATAATGGTTTCACGTTTGCTTCCTTAAAGACATGGTTACTAAGAACTGGTCCATTGCAGCACTGAAGTCTGTGAAGTAGGTGAATATCGCGAAGAAGAGCAAGTGTACATGACAGCAATGAAACAGGTGTTACACAACGTGAGGAAACAACAGACTGTAACACTCATTAGTTACTTGTCATATTGCTGTCCTTATCACCAAGGTCGTCTCGCAGTTATGAGTAGATTTGTGACTGTGTTACTCCATGTAAATACATTGCAAACACGTGCTGTGTACCTGTCTCACGTCTCTCTCCGTAACAACCAAGCTCTGTGGAGTAGAAAAACGTGACGCGGTAATTTTATCAGACAAGACTCGTGGGGAGCAGTACAAAGATGTCGATACGAGCACCAACAGTGACAAGCACTGTCGTACTGCTGAAAGGTGCTTAACGTCACTCACTGAGAAATACGGATGAAGTAGCTTTCCCAGACGCATTCATTTTTCCTGAAATGTGACAACTTCCTCATCAGCCTACTTACGAAACTGCATCAACCAGGAAAGAGTTTCGAGCTGGTCGTAACTATTTTGGTGCTTTTGTGGCTCGTACAGCATCTAATAATACTACTTGTTCAAATTTCCTCGGCTGGTTGACGTCCTTCCATAAATACGAAGCAGGTGCCACTCGAGGAGACGGTTCACCTACAGTGTTCCCAGCAATCTTTATTGAATGATAAATTTTTTTCGCGACTTGTTGGAAAGAAAGGAAAGTATAAACAAAACCAGAAAAGCATTAGAAATCTTAATGCTATAACGATGTACTTTCGAGTGACGAGCATGGTCGATGGTTGCCAATCATATACGATACAGAAGTGACTTTATAATAAAATCGGCGTGTTCGTTTTTCAAATGGCTCTGAGCACTATGGGACTTAACATCTGAGGTCATCAGTCCCCTAGAACTACTTAAACCTGACTAACCTAAGGACATCACACACACCCATGCCCGAGGCAGGATTCGAACCCGCGACCGTAACGGTCGCGCGGTTCCAGACTGTAGCGCCTAGAACCGCTCGGCCATCCCGGCCGGCATTTCGTTTTTCTCAATTTATTTCTCACAGATATTTGACTCCTGTGTCCTCTGTTTTATTGAGAAAGTATCGTTTGAATCATTAATGTCTTTCCTCCATACCGGAATGGTAATATATGGCAGCCCACTAAACATTTTACGCTTTTGGTGTGTGTGGCAAAATAAAATGCTTATCGCACAGGCAAAATTAAAAATTCGTTTTACTGTCAGCGATTTGCGAAATTATTCATCTGCCGAACGTAATTTTCATAATGCTACAAACAGGACACCACAAATAAAATTTGTGCTATTATACCCTGAAAACAAGACTGAACGCTTCATTTGAATGCCAGTGTGGTCTAAATGTGTTCCACGCACTAATTGAGTTAAGGCGTTTATACTTCTATCAGTGACAGAATTTATCTTCTTCTTCCTTTTCTCCTTCTTCTTCTTCTTCTTCTTCTTCTTCTTCTTCTTCACTTCACGGAGGAGGCGCACATTCTGTTACAGCTTTACTGAAGCCATCTTGGTTTATAATTGATTACTTATTTAACCAATCCCTTTTCCCCATTCTGCTGACATAATGTTTGTATTTTATGCATCCTTTCTCGTATTTTTCTGTTTTTTAGTATATATTAAGTTTTTCTCTCATATCCTTAAAATTTCATTTCAGGCTACTCTGTTCTTCTTTTGTCTTTGTTAGTTAATGCCTAAGATTAGCTTCTCGTTGCTAGGAAAGCTTTAGCCATTACTTTGTAAGATTTTAGTTTATTTTAGCTTTGTATCCTTCCTTGTCTAGCCAGCAAGTGTTCTGTGTATTGTGCCACGTATCATTTGAAACTTTTTTAAATTTATTACGGACGTCGCTTTCATATTCGTAACTAACGTCACAACCAAACAGCTGAAAATGCCATACCTATTCTAGTGATTACTAAACTAGTACTGTTGGGGAGCGTACTGGAACCTTCCATATGAAGGTAATTACTTGTTTTTGCTGAAATATTTAGGTGATCAATGTGACAGCTTGTTTAACTTCCCGTTTCCACTGCCTACGATTTTAAAAATGCCATCTTTGTAAGTAAATATTTGTGTGCCTGAATTACACACATCAACAAAAGTTTTGCATCACCCCGACAAGTGTACAGGTTTGTTGGTATTGGCCGGCCTGTGTGGCCGTGCGGTTCTAGGCGCTTCAGTCTGGAACCGCGTGACCGCCATGGTAGCAGGTTCGAATCCTGCCTCGGGCATGGATGTGTGTGATGTCCTTAGGTTAGTTAGGTTTAAGTAGTTCTAAGTTCTAGTTGACTGATGATCACAGCTGTTGAGTACCATAGTGCTCAGAGCCATTTGAACCATTTTTTGTTGGTATTGTGACTTGTCTGAACTACTCGGAAGGTTACGCCTGACGTTGTGAACATACGCACAGTTACCATCAGCGCTACCTCCGGGTTGAACGTCACACTCAAATGAATTGCAGCATTTCAGTCGAAAGTAAGGCACCAGGAGGGACGTCTGGAAGAACTTTTTCTTCCTGATTTCCAAGACATTCTGACACCAAATAACAATAATAATACTGTTGTGTCTAGGAATCCTGCGTACTCGTTTCGCTAGACAAACAAGTGTTAATGAGTTTTATTACAACAAGACAAGTACAAATACTTAACTTTGATCTGAGAATTGTTGTAGTCCTTTATGCATGATCATCCACATGTGCAATTACACAGATGTGATGCAAGCAAAGGGCTACATACAAAATAATCAGCGTTCTTCAGAACAGACCGACACAAGTAACACTTCTGGTCCTAGCGACCGCCGGCCGCGGTGGTCTAGCGGTTCTGGCGCTGCAGTCCGGAACCGCGGGACTGCTACGGTCGCAGGTTCGAATCCTGCCTCGGGCATGGATGTGTGTGATGTCCTTAGGTTAGTTAGGTTTAATTAGTTCTAAGTTCTAGGGGAGTTATGACCTAAGATGTTGAGTCCCATAGTGCTCAGAGCCATTTGAACCATTTGAACCTAGCGAC
This sequence comes from Schistocerca americana, assembly GCF_021461395.2. Classification (NCBI taxonomy): domain Eukaryota; kingdom Metazoa; phylum Arthropoda; class Insecta; order Orthoptera; family Acrididae; genus Schistocerca; species Schistocerca americana. The sequence continues at coordinate 554,662,770 of NC_060124.1, read as the reverse complement.
CGCTACTAACAAAAAGTCTGTCAACTGAACTGCAGTGACTGCTGATCTCTAACTGAGCTACATAGAGATTGCTAATGATAGAGGCTACGATGCGTCGGCTAACGAAGTGGCTATCGACGTGGGCTGCCACTAGTCGGTCGCAGCGTTTCACCTAGGGACCGCTGCTGTTGCGCTGTCGTCCTGGAGGGAGGTCAGTCAGCGTGCGATTGGCTGACCTCTTCTCACAGCCTTCTTTCTCTTCTCTGTCGTTCCCGAATGGCGTGCCGGCGCTGACTTTACGCCATAACAAATACATATTCATCTTACAGCATAATTTTTTCTGCTTGCCATGTAACAACTACGGCATTCTGTATGTTATAAAAAAAATTTTAATTACATAGTAAATGTTCCACTCTTTTCTTTACCTTTTGTATGACTTTTAATCCATATTGCATTTATATTGCCAATATAAAAACACTCCTGCACCTAGTAAAATTTACTTAAATATAATATGTGTACTAGTAATATTTATATTATTCCGGGCGCGAAGGAGCGCCTGGTCCCCTGGTCGAGGTCCGGTGAACCGGCCAGTCTGTGGTTGGTTTTTAGGCGGCTTTTCATCTGCCTCGGTGAATGCGGGCTGGTTCCCCTTATTCCGCCTCAGTTACACTATGTCGGCGATTGCTGCGCAAACAAGTTCTCCACATACGCGTACACCACCATTACTCTACCACGCAGACATAGGTATTACACTCGTCTGGTGTGAGACGTTCCCTGGGGTGTCCACCAGGGGCCGAACAGCACAATAACCCTGGGTTCGGTGTGGGGCGGCGGAGGGGTGAAATGGACTGCGGTAGTCGTCGTGGGGTTGTGGACCACTGCGGCTGCGGCGGGGACGGAGCCTCTACGTCGTTTCTAGGTCCCCGGTTAACATACAGTAAAATACAATATTTGTACTGAAATACATTGTGTCTCATGCCAAAGACTATGATAGAGTTAAGTGTAATATCTAGCATATCCATATTTTTTATAAAAACATCAAGTGTTTACTTTCTGTAAATCAGTGTAAAACCGAGTGCAGCTAAATACTGTGTATGTCTGTGTGCATACCTTGATAAAGTACGTTAGAGGTACAGATTTGATGTGGATACTACAGGGCAGTGCGCTGTAAGTACCGTACCTAAAACATAACAAATTTTCGATTTCATAACCGTTTCGCCGACGTTTACTAAATGGTTCAAATGGCTGTGAGGACTATGGGAGTTAACATCTGAGGTCATCACTCCTGTAGAACTTAGATCTACTTAAACCTAACTAACCTAAGGTACATCACACACATCCATGCCCGAGGCAGGATTCGAACCTGCGACCGTAACGGTCGCGCTGTTCTAGACTGAACCGCCCAGAACCGCTCGGCCACGACGGCCGGTGATTACTAAACCTCCGTCATTTCCGCCAGCAGCATCAGCATTGCACCTAGCTACACGTGGTCCACAACATGGTCTTGTCACACCTCCATCTGACGATGAGCCTGCAGTGGTACGCAAACATGTTTATAGCACAATAAATGGCATCAAAAAATTTAAAAAAAAGTGGCTAGTAGCCAATTTTTCAGCAGGTAAATCGGCTATTTAAATCGCAGTCGCAGCTCGTTATCCACACAGTGTGACAGACTGCTTGTAGTCTCGGATGAATCAACAGGAAATGGATATCAATTCCTATGTTTTCCAGTCGAATTGTGAAATTTGGAAATTTATGGTAAGTTCCTATGGGACCAAACTGATGAGGTCACCGGTCCCTAGGCTTACACACTACTTAATCTTAAACTAGCTTGCGCTACGGACAACACACACACCCATGCCCGAGGGAGGACTCGAATCTCCTCCGACGAGGCGAGCCGCGCGAACCGTGGCAAGGCGCCCCAGACCACGCAGCTACCCGCGTGGCTCACATTCTGAAACAGGAGAAAGAGTAGCATTGCTCACGTGACGTGCAATTCAAAAGTATCTAGCGTGGATAAATCTAAAAACAACGTAACAGATAATTAAGCAAAAGCAGAGCAAGGTAGCAACTATCTCACGAAAATCCTGGACGATGTCACTCCAACGGGCGCCTCCCAACATCGGAAGAGATATGTCTATATTAAATAGTTCGACACACTTAATCAGCAGGCAGGCAGACCATGTTCACGGCAGCTGGCGGAAGAGAGAAGTGCTGCCAATGTGTAAACGCGATGCGGTCCCTCTCTAGCCGATGTCCACGCTAAGCAGTACTATTTCCTGACCACCCTTAAAGTTTAAGTAACGTGCCCGAAACATGCCTTCTCAGTTAACTACCAAAGATAAAACTACTCCGACAGAAGGAAGACTATATGTTCTCTGAGAGGTGTATGTGCTTATCGATATGCCTACAGATACCTATTATGAAAGCCGCCTATAGCAGATGGCTTTCAAATTCTACACTAAAATATTGCGGAGAGAGTTCTACATTGAGGAAAACTTTAATTCTTGCTCGAAAGAAAGAAACCGTCTGACTGAGACACTTGTAAACTGCGGGCCTCGTACTGCTCAAATTCAATGATGAAATTAATGATCCACTTCAGCTGGTTACTGCTGACACTAGCTTGGTAGTGAAGGATACTATATGCAGCATTGGGTAAGTTTCAAATAATGCGGTTCATGATATAACACTAAATCACAGTAAGAATTTACAGTTTCTAACAAATGGTTCAAATGGCTCTGAGCACTATGGGGGGACTTAACTTCTAAGGTCATCGGTCCCCTAGAACTTAGAACTAATTAAACCTAACTAAGCTAAGGACATCACACACATCCATGCCGAGACAGGATTCGAGCCTGCGACCGTAGCGGTCGCGCGGTTCCAGACTGGCCGGCTTCTAACATATAATTCACAGAATGGGCATATGATTAGTGAAACTGAAACGGTCAGATTACTAGGTGTCCAGAAGCCCACGTTCAGGATCTTGTTCATAGACTTAATGCTGCCATTTCTGCTATTCGAACGGTATGTGAAGTACGTGATCGTCGACACGAAAATTAAGCTATTTTGCTAATTTTCATTCGCTTACGTCGTACCTCTAAATATATATATGTTCTTTACTGTCGTTTCTTGTGAACAATATCAGCTTATTCCCAAGAGTTAGCAGCTTTCACTCAGTTAATACTAGGCAGAAATCCAGTCTGCATTTGGATAGCACTTCCTTAACTCTTGTGCAGAAAGGCGTGCAGTATACTGCTGCATCCATTTTCAATACGCTACCACGCGCTTTCAAATTGAAATTGAAGTGCCCGCATCTCGTGGTCGTGCGGTAGCGTTCTCGCTTCCCACGCCCGGGTTCCCGGGTTCGATTCCCGGCGGGGTTAGGGATTTTCTCTGCTTCGTGATGGCTGGGTGTTGTGTGCTGTGCTTAGGTTAGTTAGGTTTAAGTGGTTCTAAGTTCTAGGGGACTGATGACCATAGATGTTAAGTCACATAGTGCTCAGAGCCATTTGAACCATTTTTTTTGAAATTGAAGAGTTTCCTCTTGGGTCACTCCTTTTATTCTGTTGGAGAGTTCCTTGAAAAATGAAGCTGATTGCTACGTTATTTGCTACGTTTACTTAAACTTATGGCTCGACTTCTTTTAGATTCATAAAAATTTTATTTTATCTGTTATTACTTTTATGTTGTAATTTCATGTACTGACACATTCCATGACCTTGGACATTTCCTCCCAATTTGGTCCTACGGAACTAGACTTATAAATAAATAAATAAAAAGACTTCCACGATTAAAGAACTGCAAGGAAAGACAACCTTCGCCAGCGTCGGCTGACTTTTGCTCAGTAGGGAGTGATTTACACACCCCTCAAACTACATGATAAGCTACTCAAGGGAAAAAAGGCACCCAACGTAACCTGTGGGACATTAGCAACGAACTGTTTCTTCCTAAAACAGCGTCTTGAACAACAGCCAAGTAATGGCATCGAACACTGGCGATTGTACAAAATTTATTTGTGAAAATCGTCGGAGAAGAAATGTGAAGAACCCGAACGGTTGTGCAGCAAAATTATTTTAAAATTAGTTGGCTGCATAACTTACCTCCTGAAGACGTATTAGAAAGAGTAGGTACAGAATATCCTTTCCAGAAGAAGAGACGGGCCAATGGATTATCAGCTGCTACCCCCGAAAATAGTGAAATCGAAACTGTACCGAAGAATAGAAGGACAAAGAAAACTGGAGAAGCAGACACCTGTTCTCGCGAGTATGTAGTGACGAAAAGATTAAGCCATGACAGGAGGAGATGAAAAGAACAAGTGCTCCATATTAAAAGCCAGTTGACAGCTTCCTGAACAAACATCACTTATGAACAAAGTGGGTCGTGTTACCATGACTGGAAACATCCGTCTCTGTTGTTATGGAACAGTTTTTAGCTACAAGAAACATATTCCTACACCTTGTGATCGACAGTACCAAAATAATCCCATGATAATATAACAGCCAAAGTCCATTGGCGACACGATCAATGTGATGGTGTGTAATAGGAATGCTACAAGAGAGCATATATAATTATAACCTCTCTACCTGTGACGAGCGCTTCACTCTCAACACTAACAACGCCATTAGCTGTTACGTTTCCTGGGAAACGCGAGGTAATCGTTCTCCGAAACCTACTCTGAAATCAGGTCTCAATGAGGCACTTTGTGCTGTACCAAGAAGCTCACATTCCATAAACAATCAGCCGAGGAGCCCCATTAGGGATTCTGGGAGTTCAGTACTCGGCTGGTAGTTTTCCTCCTCCCTCCTTTCCCCTCTTCGCCCCGCTTTCCCCCTTTCTCCCTCTAATCGTTGCTCGGGACACCATTCATTCAGCATTGGCGATCGCGCAGTGATCGTTCACGATTCTTTATTCTCGTTTTTGAACAGCAACTAGGTACTCACAATGTCTTCATGGCACTCTTCCGAGGTTTTTACAACTAAATCCACACGACCTTTAAGCTCTCACCATCAGAAAAGTAAGACACTTAACTACTACCAACTGAAAATTCGATATGTGAACACTTGCGGATTCGTAGATGTCAACATAAACAGGAAAGTAGTAATGTAAACAAAACACACGAATAAAATGTGGAACTGTGAAGATTACAGTGACAACAACAAAAACAATAATAATAATAATAATAATAATAATAATAATATAAATAATTATCATTATTACAAAATCAGACAGGAGTCGAATGTAAAACAAGGCAAAATTTATTTGTTAACAATAAGCCATTAGAATCCTCCGGTTTTACATTAACTGATTTCTGACGATCTCTCTTTCTCATGCGTTTATCCTGTAGTACACGGTCCACTGGTTTCACGAGTTGGTAAGTTTGTTCTTAATTTTCAACTTTGTGACCGGATGATTTTCCTATTGGCACAGCAGTCAGTTAACCTAATGGAAGGAAGACGAGCATATCATTTGTCTGCGGCTTGTCTGTCGTGGTTTCTGCGGCGGAGGCAGGAGGACAGTCCAGTATTTGCCTAAATCAGCATGGTGGTAAACCGTCTAAAAACCACAGCTGTGCTGGCTGGGTACCAGACCGAAGGCTGTGCAGACACGATCTGAGTCTGGCTCACCTCCGTGTTTAGGAAGCAAAAGCGCCGGGCGCTAAACTTCTTTCTTACTATCTTCCCCTGCACACAACCCTTCTAGCCTGCTCTTTCCTTCTCCAATTAGGCCTTTATCGGTGAGCTCCTCCGCTGTATTTTTGATTTCAACAGAATAAATTTCGGTATGTACTAAAAGTTGCATCAGACCAGTCTTCGTAGTTCTTAGAAATGAGATTAATAAACTAAAGGAATAATTATTCGTGAAATAAATTAAAAAATACAAAACGCTCCTTCTTGTTAGACTTGTAAGTCTAATAAGAAGAAGCTCTGTCTCCAAGCAAAATAAAGTTTTACTTCCTCGTTGTGAATAAATTAATTTTCTCTGTCGCTCTCTCTCTCTCTCTTCTATCTTTTTCCTTCTTCCATTAAAAATATACGTACGTGCGGAATTCTGATCGATTTCTGGCGATAAACAACCACGTAGCGAATGCGAATCTAAAAGCGTGACCATTGGCTAATGTTTTGGGGCCGAACAGTTTTACAATAACCAGTCGTATAAAAACAGCAAACTATCTTGAGAAAGTACTCCTAGATAAATCCAGCCAATCACAGTGCTTATTGACATAACAATTCCAAAATCAACAATGCATATAAAAAACTTGCAAATAATAAATACAAAGAACTGATGCAACCATTATAGAAACAGAGGCAAGTTCGTACATTACCAGCAATCATTTGAAGTACACGTTTCGTATTTTACATGTTGCATGTAGCTAAACTGTAACACAGGAACAAAACAAAAAAAACAGAAACGACACATCACGAAAAAATTATCCGAAATTGACGGAAGTCGGTAGATGTGAGCCGGCTGTTGTGACCGAGCGGTTCTAGTCGCTTCAGTATGGAACCGCGCGACCACTACGGTCGCAGGTTCGAATCCTGCCACGGGCATGGATGTGTGTGATGTCCTTAGGTTAGTTAGGTTTAAATAGTTCTAAGTTCTAGGGGACTGATGACCTCAGATGTTAAGTCCCATAGTGCTCAGAGCCATTTGAACCAGGTAGATGTGACATACATGCACAGACAAGCAACTGATTACAGGTTCAGAAAAACTGGATGATATATTCACGAGAAAGAGCTTCACAACTGTGGAAGTCAATAACGCGTTGGTCCACATCTGCGCTTTTGGAAGCAGTCATTTCGCTTGGCATAGATGTCCTCCTGAGGGATAGCGTGCCAGATTCTCTTAAATTTGCACATTAGATAGTCAAAATGTCGAGACGCTAAGAGGCCTCAGTTGCGATGCTCCAAACGTTCACAATCGAAATAGCGATCTGGTGACGTTGCTGGCGAAGGTAGGGTTGCACAAGCGCGATGACAAGCAATAGAAATTCCCTCCCTGTACGGGCGGATGTTATCTTGATGAAATGTAAGTCCTAGATGGCTTGCCGTGAAGCGGGAAGTAGAATATTGTCGAAGTATCGCTGTGTGTGCGAGGCTGCCGCAGATGAGAGTCTGAGGGGTAATGCTCTGAAAAGAAATGGCACCCCAGACCCTTACACCTGGTTGTTGGGCCGTATGGCAGGCGACAGACTGGTATTCGTCTGCTGTCTAGGGCGTCTGCAGTCACATCCTCACTGATCGTCAGAGCTCAGTTCGAATAGGGACTTTGCAAAGTTCTCGGGTATCCGACCGGGTAGCCTCGTAATTTCTCCACAACATTTCGGCAGACGCACACGCTGCCATCTTCAGGTGGTTCCTGACGAATGCTGTGCTGTTCCTCTCGGCGCCCTATACATACCCCCTCCACCGTTCCTCTCCTGGTGTCTTCGGTGCGGCCGGCGCGGCGGCAACTGGGGATGGTGGGGGAAGCGGCGCCTGGGTTTGAACTGGGGTCTGCAGTCTCCCTGCTGCCGCTGTCGGGGGCGGTCCTCGATCTCTGGGACCGCATCTTTCTATGCAGGCTGAGTGCAGGGTTCCAAGCCTGACTAAGTTGAAGGCCGCTGTTTTTATTAATTAGATCCTCCTGTAGTCGGATTTCTATGGCCTCTTTAGTAAAGCAGTCCCAGAAGTAGGAGGATTGACAATTTTTCTTTTTTCATAGTCCATAGTATGGCCAGTCTTTATACAATGGTCAGCCACGGCTGATTTAGTGGCCTGGCGTAATTCGGTATGGCGCTTGTGTTCGCGGCACCTCTCTTCTATAGTGCGGACTGTCTCCCCAATGTATGATTTTTCACACTGACAGGGAATTTGATAAACGCCTGGTTTTCGAAGGCCTAGGTCATCTTACTGAAACTGTAAGCATGTTCACTCTACAACGATCTGCAGCAAACTGCGATGTGACCGCAGGCAGCAGTGGTTATCAGCGCACACAACGCTCTGTCGCATTCTGTCAGTTTGGGAGGATTCGGTCCTGTTACCTGCTTACCTACCTGGTTTCAGGAAGATTCGGGGCTGCGTCCGGCTGGTGGGTGATGACAGCAGGGATTCTCGATGGATTCCGACCGCAGCAGATTGCTCAGCAGTCCAGTATGGAGCACGCACAGGTGCACAGCATCACACCATTCTCCCAGGAAAAATGAGATGGCTCATAGCAGCAACAGTGTCTGCCCACATGAGCACGTACAGGCAGCGAAACCAGTAGATTGGCTCTGAGCACTATGGGACTTAACATCTATGGTCATCAGTCCCCTAGAACTTAGAACTACTTAAACCTAACTAACCTAAGGACATCACACAACACCCAGCCATCACGAGGCAGAGAAAAAACCCCACCCCGCCGGGAATCGAACCCGGGCGTGAAACCAGTAGGGTAAAGTCAGTGTGAGCGAACTTTAAATATCAAACTGATGTGCAAATTAATGAAATTGTGACAGCTGATTAATTTATGGCCTTAACCTATTCTTCTGTTAAGTTGTTTATGAACCTCTGTGGGTTTATGACCACCTGGCGACAATCTGTCCTTCCAAGAAAGCCCCCAGCCCTCCCTCCTATCCCTCACTGATAAGGGCACACTATCAGGTCTGAGTTATTAGAATAGCCCCCTCGCACTCTGGCAGTTTGATTGACTAATTAATTAAATCAATAAATCGAAGCTACTTCTGGTTGCAGCACCTACACAGTCTGTGCCCAAACAAACACCTTCCTTACCAGGACAGTGGAAACAGTTACTCTATGTACTCGCCCTGCTGTGCCGATACTGGCTGAGTTAGTTCACAATACTACCGGCAGAAGACGCTGGCAGAAGTTTCTCACTCCACTTCTCTCCTCTCCTCCCCTCCTCTGCTCCGGTTACTTCCAGTTAGACAAAGCATCAGACGACGGCAACTTTTTCATAGAGGTGGCGACTCATCTTTCATATCGATGCCTGGGAAATTTCTCTCAAAGCATATGCTCTCTCTTTCTCTCTCTCTTCTCTCTCTCTCTCTCTCTCTCTCTCTCTCTCTCTCTCAGGTGGCTACTTCCTGCGGAGAGAGTATCTGTCATATGCCACACTAACCACTCCTTTGTCATGAACAAAGTAGTGGATAGCTGGTAAATCGCCAGCAGTGGACGTCTTGGAAATATTCCCTTTATCAGACTGATTGACTAAATAATTAATTAAATCGATACTCTTTGGGTATGAGCAATTTTTCTTTGTGTGCTGTTCGTGTATACTAGGACTGGCGCATGTTGAGGATTTCAATCTCCTGACTGCCCGGCTTCCAAATCTTTCTGAATCCTTTTTTACCTTGCATCCTGTTGGTGGATAATGGCACTGTTAGGTCGTTTGCGAGGAGATCCATTACACTGATTTCAGCTCAGTTGCTTGCTATGTCCTTAAAACAATATGCAGAGGGATCCATTGATGTGTGTGCTCTCAGTACCACTATTGGAAACAATAAACTGACCAGTTGGGGATTTGACGTCTCAACTGGAAATGGTGCTGTACAAAATGATAGCTGGAATTTCAAATTTTGGCGTCAATTTATAACGTCACGGTTGTGGAATTGCTGAACACTACCGGTCTGCTAAGTGTATTTTGTAGAGCGCTATAGAATTCCTAAGTTTTTTCTCTCAGCAACACCAGGATCAAGATGGAAGAGGAAAGGGTCTGCCACATGATAGGATAGTAGCAACAACAAATACCACTACAAGGCAATGCAGTGAGAAGCCCTTAACCACAGTCCTAGTATTTGTCATTGCTAGAAGCCTGAGATCAATGAAAACACTTATACATACAGCCCACTCACCCCCCCCCCTTTTCCCAGAATCCCACATGCAGTGCGCCCATCCCCTTGTAGACCACCAGCACCAACACTCAAAGGTCAGAGAAAACTGCCGCAAAAATTTTTCACTGTAATTGTAATAAAATATTTGGACTGAAGCCCCAGTCTGGTGACATTTGACAACGAGCAAAGTAATGGAAATTCCTCCTCCTAACGCCTGAGGCTCTGGGACGAATCTCACGTTGAAATATCAACATCTGTACCCACCTTATGACTGTAAATAATTTTCCACATAAATTCTTTCATCACCCTAAACGGCTACCGATGAGTTGAAATCGCAGTCTTCTATGTCAAATCCATACCTCTCTTAGGACACAATATATAGTCATTTTCTTAGTATCGCTAACTTTTTTGACCATCAATCTTGATGTTAAGTTTCTCGCTGTTCTCATTTCTGCTACTTCTCATTACTTTCGTCTTTCTTCGATTTACTCTCAGTTCCATATTCTGTACACATTAGACTGTTCATTCCAGTCAGCACATCATGTAATACTTCTTCACTTTCACTGAAGATAGTAATGTCATCAACCAATCATATCACCTTGAATTTTAATCCTACTCCAGGACCTTTCTTTTATTTCCATTACTGCTTCTTCAATGTACAGATTGAACAGTAGGGGCGAAACACTACATCCCTGTCTTACACGCTCTTTAATCTGAACACTTCGTTCCTGGTCGTCCGCTCATATTATTCCCTCTTGGCTCTTGAACGTGTTGTATATTACCCTTCTCTCGCCACAGCTTACCCCTATTTTTCTCAGGTATTTTCGAACATCTTGCACCAGGTTACGCTTTTTCCAGGTCGACAAATCCCATGAAGCCACGCGGGGTAGCCGCGCGGTCTTGGGAGCGTTGCACGGTCCGTGCGGCTGCCCCCGTCGGAGTTTCGAGTGCTCCCTCGGGCACGGGTTTGTGGATTGTACGAGGGCGGTTCAGAAAGTAACCTCCGATTGGTCACAGTGTGGGTTGTGGGGGGAGTAGCGACGCCATCTGTGCGTTCACGCACTCAACAGGTCAGTCGGCATCAAGCCGTGGTCGAGTGAACGTCGTACCTGCGCTAGTTTAGTTTTTGTGGCAGTTTGAAATGTGTGCTGCAATAGAAAACCCCGCCAAATGTGAAGTGCGTGCTGTCATAAGGTTTTTTACAGCCAAAGGATATTCTGCAGCAGCTATTCATCGTGAGCTTTGTGCCGTGTACGGACCAAGAGTTATGAGTGAAGGAGTTGTCCGTGAATGGGTACGTTTATTTAAAAGTGGACGAGAAAGCGTTCATGATGAAGAGAGGAGTGGTAGACCATCATTGGTGACTGACGAACTCGTTCAGACAGTTGATGCAAAAGTTCGTGAAAATCGACGTTTCTCAATGTCGGAGTTGTCTACTGGTTTTCCACAGATTTCTAAGACTCTCTTGTACGAGATAGTGATAGCAAGATTGGGTTACCGTAAGTTCTGTGCATGATGGGTGCCCAAAATTCTTACCGACCACCACAAAACTCAAAGAATGGCCTCTGCATTAGACTTTCTGTCACGTTGTGAGGATGAAGGAGAACCATTGTTAAACAGAATCGTGACCGGTGACGAAACCTGGATTAAGTACGTGAACCCTGAGACAAAAGAACAATCAAAGATGTGGGCACATTCAAATTCGCCTACCAAACCAAGAAAAGCCTCGCAAGATTTTTCTGCCAGAAAACTGATGGCAACGGTGTTTTGGGATGCCAAAGGGGTGTTGTTGGTTGAATTCATGGAACGTGGTACGACCATTAATCAAGACGTGTACTGTGAAACAATAAAAAAGTTACGACGGGCTATACAGAACAAACGCCGTGGTATGCTGACTTCCGGTATCGTTTTTTTGCACGATAACGCCCGTCCTCACTCTGCTCGCAGAACAACGGCCCTTCTTGAGTCCTTCAAGTGGGACGTTATCAACCATCCACCTTACAGCCCAGACCTGGCGCCAAGTGATTATCACCTCTTCATGCATTTGAAGAAATGGCTCGGGTCACAGCGGTTTGATGACGACGAAGAGCTCAAAGATGCGGTCAGAGGCTGGCTCCAGGCACAAGCGGGTGATTTTTATGCAGAAGGAATTTCAAAGCTTGTAAAGAGATACGATAAGTGCCTCAATCGCTATGGAGACTATGTAGAAAAATAGTGCAAAGATGTAGTTGTAAGATGTATATATTAAAATATTTTTATTTAACTTGGTGTATTTTTTTAAATCAACTGGAGGTTACTTTCTGAACGGCCCTCGTACTTAGCGTAAGTTAGTTTAAGTTAGATTAAGTAGTGTGTAAGCTCAGGGACCGATGACCTCAGCAGTTTGGTACCATAGAACTTGCCACAAATTCCAAATCCTATGAACGTGTCTGGATTTTTATTTACTCTTGCCTCCATTGTCAAACGCAATGTCAGAAAACGTCGGACCCCGACACTAACCCGCCGGGCGGATTCTTGCCGGGGAGTGGCACACCTTCCCGCTCGGGAGGCAGAGCATTAGACCATGCAGCTAGCCAGGCAGGCATCATTGATATTACAACACAGGTCCCCCAGGTGGCCCAGTGATGTTTTGAGCGTGTGGGTTGCTATTCTGTCGTTCTGCACAACGGATTAGTCTGAGATGTACCCTTTACCCTGTGGCTCCTGCAAGATGCAATTTCCACCCCCACACTACTACAGAAGTCAGACAGACGCTCCTAACGTACTACAGAGAAATACCTGAAAAACGTTCACCAATAAATATCTTCTGGAGTCATCTGCTGTAAGGAAATGACACAAAAATGCACAAAATTTCTTCCATAACTAGTGGGATACTCGGGTACTGGAGTAGTGCTAGTTAGTGTAAGAAAAACATGAAACTAACGAAAATTATTATTTATTTTGCAAAAATTCTGAGAAATCACAATGGCACTTTTAGTTATGCACTGAATATGTTATTTCTGGGTTCTCTTCGGAATGTGAAGTTACCTTTTAAGGATAGGATTCGCTAATGAAATTTCTATACAAAGTTTAAGATTGTTATTGACTTGGCAGAATGGCTGACAGCCGGGCCTATTCATCTTGAATAATCATCCGTTAGAATGTTGCTAGGTACAGTCGAGGCTGTCACGTGTGAAATGCAGTGAAGTGTACTGTTGTGCAGGAAATATGGGGCTCGCAAGAGCTATAGCGCACAATACCGTAAGCTGCTGCGATGACTGCTGTCTGCGCCGCTCGCTGCTGACAAATAAGATAACTCTCGCTCTATCTGGATTGACCTTTGCCAATCAAACTCTCCCTATGCCTTGATGAAGTCAAGGACTCCTCTTCACCCCTAGTCTAACTATTGGTGTGGTACACCAGTCAGATAACCAGTACACTGCGATGCCACTCAAAAATTCGCTCGCAGGCGTTTAACTATAACTCTGACTGTTCACACCGCACAATAAGTGTGGCAGCCAACACAGTGAACAACGCTTAATCGCAAGGACTCAATATAGACTCGCACTCAGATTCGTTCTCGACAGAGGTGCTCTCCCAGTGAAGTACTGAGAAGAGACTTGTTCCTCGCTCTTTGAGTACACGTACGATCGCACATGCTGTCATTATGTGTTCTCGCTCCAAGACAACAACGGAACGGCCCCTCTCGACGCCAGATGTGAAGGGGTATATCTTTCGGCCTCTTCCAGTACTCCTTCAGCTCAAGGCGTCAGAAATGTCGTCTGCCAATCAGCATTGCTCTTCTAAAATGGGAGAATGATGGTTCGTTTAAGGCCACCAATCCGGAAATCTGTAGCATCGGCGTTTGGCGTTTGCTGCCTCCCTGTGAAAATCTCTGAAACTGCGTGCTATATTTGTAAAGAATGCGTAAGCTGGGAGCTCCCACACAACGTAGCGGAATTTTCTTTTAAGTCGAACACGGGGTCGTTCTTCCTTTCACTTGGGCAAATGCTGTCTGCTCCATGGGCGGTCGAGATTGACTCGTCCTCTGTAGGGATCGGCCTCCCGGCGTGCGGTCTGCCTCTCTCGAACTAAAAGCTCCTGTGACCATTGTGTCTGGAATGTATGTGTGTACACCAGCCTCGAGTATTTCAACCCCGGTTCGCTTACTTGTTATTTGCGTATCATTTACATGAATTCATACAACATTGACTTTATCTTATCGAGTTTAGGTTCGAATGAAGAGTCTTGATGTGCGGAATATGATTGTGAGGGCGGAATATGTAAGCAATGAAGGTCAAGAGACCACGACGTCTTACAATGTGGTGATTGTCTGACTCCAGTCTTACTTCTTCCCACGGCTTCTTGCATTAGCCGTGGCAGGTGTCTCAATTTTACTAAGCTGTGCCCAGTAAATTATTTGCAGTACACCATTTAGTACAATTTTTCGTTACATGTTCTATTTATCATTTACACACTTACTACTCAAATGGTGGTCGAACCAAATAGTTTACAGGCTATTGTATACATTACTTATTTGTGTCTATCTCTGTATCCTCACCCAGTACAGAGAATTAGTTAACACATTGTTATAGTTGTCTTCAGTCCACGGAGTAGCTCTCTGCGCTACTATAGCCTGTGGAAGCCTCTTTATCCCTGGATAACCGCTGGAACCTGTATCCATATGAACCTCCTTATTGCAGTGAAGCCCTAAAGCTCCCAATACAATCTTTACCCTTCCCCACCACTTCATACCCTCCAGTACCAAACTAAGGACGACACACACACACACACACACACACACACACACACACACACACACACACACACACATGCCCGAGGGAGGATTCGAACCTCCTACGGGAGGAGCTCCGTGAACCGTGACAAGCCGCCCCAGACCGCGTCGCTATCCCACGCGGCGACGCACTAGGAGTGTCCTATCAGCCTATGCCTTCTTTTAGTCAATTTTTTCCAAACATTTCTTTTCTCCCCAAATCGATTTAGTACCTCTTCGTTGGTCGTTCCGTCAAGTCATCTTCAGAATTTTTCTTTAGCACCACATTTCAGAAGGTCCCATTTTCTTATCTAAACTGGTTTTACTTCCTTCTGAAGGTTTCCTTACAAGCTTGCACTCCAGACAAATTTATTAAAAAAAGTCAGTTATATTCGATGTTAACTAATTTTTGTCTTTCAGGGACGCTTTTCTTGCTATTGCCAGTCTTCATTTTATATTCTCACTACTTTGGCCATCCCCAAGTTTTCTTCCTCCAAATAGCAAAATTTATCTTCTACTTTTACTGTTTCATTTTATTAGCTGCACTTCTGTTGTACCATTTTCTAAGTTGCACTGACAGAAATGAAAAGTTTTAGACCATGAAGCTCCAGTCAGACGTTCGTCAAACTTCGAGGAGACGTTCATGACATAACAGGTATTGAATGATTAACCATCATTCCCCTCGCAACTGGTGGCTATCATCAACATCAGCATTAAGTGTGACCCTCACGAGCATGAATACTCACTTTTACGCGTTGTGCCGCGGAAGCAATCAACCACCGAATGTCGCTAGAGGACTATTTTGCTATGCGTGAAGCACCTGCTGTGTCAGTTCATGAACATTTCTGACTACATACTGGTATGGAACTATTCGTCTTGCTGCTTACTGGCGATTATTCAGCCGCACTTTAAAAATAAATGGGTCATGTTGTTAAGTCCAGTAGCTTTCCACACCATGACTCGAAGAGATGGAGAGGTTGCTCCCCGTGCCCTTGCTCCAAATCGTCTACGGAGACACTGGAGTCAATCTGACCACCACTAACAAAAGAGAAGCTCACCGCTAGACGCCACAGAATTTTCACTTAATGTCCGAACTGCCCTTGACTCTACACCATGTAGGTTTCTGTTGTCTCTTATGCGATGTCACCGGTAGAAAAAACGCACAGCAACCCAGCTTCCAGTAATCTGTTCTCGACCGTTCGTTGTGACGTCTGTCAGGCATTGAGCTGTTGTCATCGATCTGTTCGTTAGAGCCCATCGAACATTTGTACAGTCTTCTCGTGAAGTAGTCCTCACGGAGGGGATCCAGCGGTGCAGTATTCCCACGTCCCTCATGCCTATGGTTAGACCTTTCCCAGAGAGCGAAAGATGGCAATAAGGAGCAAGTGGATGTCCACTGGGCTCGCTGTGTTGCATAATTCGAGGAACGCAGCGATCGTTTACTCACGCCAGCCTTCATCTACAGGAATGCCTTTCTTGTGCTGAAAATAACCTCTAATAATGCTGAAATTTGAATATACGTATCCCACAGGCACAGGAATAATGGAGTATCGTTTTTGGTAGCTTTTAGTCAGCTGCCTAATTCCTTTCAACGTAATTCTCTGAGCCACGCCTGATTTAATTCCACTACATCCCACTGCTCTTGTTCCAGCTTATAATCACTTTTAAAGATACCATCCGCTCCGTTCACCTCATCTTGCAGGTGCTTTGCCGTCGTTGACAGAATTACAATGTCATCGGCAAACGTCTTTTCTACTTTTTTATTATTTTTATTTTTTTTTACTTCTTCTCCCTGTACGTTGATTCCTATTCCTAACTTTTCCTTGGTTTCTTTTTCTACTTCCCCAACACATACGTTCAACATGAAGGATATGCCGCAGCTGTGTCTCACTCCCTTTTCCACTACTGCCACCTTTTTGTGTCTTTCGACTCTGATATCGGCAGTTCGGTTTATTGAATCATTTATTAACAAATGTGTCACAGTTGCAGTTGGTTCAAAACTAGTCGTCAATTATATGTACTGCAACTGTGACAGATTGGTTAATAAATGCTTCATGAAAAATTAAAAAAGGTTGCTTGTCCTGGATCAACAAAGTGTTGGAACCAGGAAAAAAGGTTTGCTTTGTGCATAACTTGTAGATAACCTTCCGCCCCTGTATTTGATCCCATCTACCCTCAGAATGACAGAGTGTATTCCAATCAACATTGTCAAAAGATTTCTCTAAATTTAAAAATGCTGTAACCGTAGGTTTCCTTTCTTTCTGCCATCTAAGCGACATCGCAAGGTCAGTATTCCCTCACATGTTCCTATATTTCTCAAGAATCCAAACTGAACTTTTTCCAAATCAGCCTCCACCAGTCTTGCCATTCTTCTCCAAATAATTCTTTTCAGTATATTCCAACTGTAACCTATTAATCTGATTGTTTTGTAATTTTCACACCTGTAATCATCTGCCTACTTTGTCTTGATAATGGATGACATATTGAACAGAAAGATACCACCACCGAAAACTTTTAAAACTGTATTATCAGTCTCAACTGTAGATATGATAAATAGCTCCGATATCTTGAAAGTCTCTTCGGGTTTGCTGCCGGATCCTAAAATCGACTCGATACGATATTTCGGCGATCCAACTGGTCGCCTTCTTCAGGAGACTTTCAAGATTTATTACGCAGTGAAAGCCTACGGTAGCTCCGATATGATTAACCACGAGTTGTAAACAGCTTAGTTATTTATTTATTTATTGTTTTGATAGACAGCACTCATAAGTGAAGTAAGTACAGCACTTGAAACGACTTTCAGTGGTATCCAGCATCTTGCCAGTCCCACTCTTCTTGAAGTCTGAGGGTATTTCACCTGACTCGTACACATGATGATCCAGCTGCCCCTAAAGCCGTCGTTTTATGCATCATAGCCCTCACAAACGACGCACGAGATTTTTCATATTCTCTCGCTTGCTACGCGAAAACTGTTGGTCCTACAGAAAAAATGAGCAAGACATTTCTGTAAGAAATTAAATGTAGTAAAATTTTGTACTGAGATCGTTTTCGCTGGAGGTCTTGGTTTCTGAGTTAGTCAAGGAAAACACCGAAAAGTGACCTTCAAGAGTACATCCACCTCACACGCAGCCCCCACCAGTCAAGATTTCTAGCATGTGCTTCGTGGCAGTTCCTCCTACAATTGTACAAAAATTTCCGACTACACCAACTATTCCCGATATTCGACCTTTTTTGATCTCTTCTGACTGGGCTATTACACCACCAGCACAATCGGCTAATCTGTTAATAATATTAACTTAAATGTGCCCGTGAGGATAAAGACTGAAAACCTGAATTTTGTAAACGTTACGCAAAAACTAATTACATCGACAATTCGATCCAAATTAAAGTTATTTAGTTAGTTACGTGTTCCACTGATCAATCTCACAGCAACCGTTATGATCTGGGACGTGTCAAGTGCATAAGAAATGCACACATGAATGGTTCTTTTTTCCCAAAAAAAAAAAAAAAAAAAAAAAAAAAAAAAAGCTTGAAATTTTTGTTACCTATCCCATTTCCTTAAATGGCACAAAATGTATACATTATACCTATAGATTTATTTATTCCTGTTCAAGAATTCATCTATGGTATGGAAGGAGTTGTCAAGGAGATAAGATTTCAGTATATTTTTAAAACTGTTACTGCTGTCTGTCAGACATTTTATTTCGTCTGGTAATTTATCGGAAAATTCTGCAGCAGCATATTTTACCCCTTTCTGTGCCAAAGATCGGTTGAGCAAATGATAGTGTAAGTCTTTCTTTTTTCTGGTATTATAATCACGAATGTCTCTGTTGTATTTAAACTGGTCCGTGTCGTTGAGAGCAAATTTCATTACTGAGTAAATGTACTGTGAGGTTGTTGTAAGAATTCCTAATCTTTTAAAGAGATGCGTACAAAATGTGCAACTGTGAGCCGCACACATTATTCTAACCGCTTTCTTTTGAGTAGTGAATACTTTTTGCCTACGTGTTGAGTTACCCCAAAATATTATTCCTTATGACATCAGAGAGTGAAAGTGTGCAATGTATGTTAGCTTGCTAATTTCTGTATCCTCAAAATTCTGATTGCAAAAGTTGCTGAACCTAGTCGCTTTATTAGATCCAAAATATGAATTTCCCAATCAAGATTTTCATCTACATGTACACCCAAAAACTTAGTATGCACTACCCTGGCTACTGAATTCCGCTTATGTGTTATATTTATTGAAGGAACTGTACTCCTTGCAGTAGAAAATTGGATGTACTGTGTTTTTTCAAAGTTGAGAGCAAGCCCATTCGCAGAAAACCAATTATTATTATTATCGTATGCAACAATTACAGTAATACACATTCAGCAAAACAAAGAAATATATATATATATATATATATATATATATATATATATATATATATATATATATATATATATATATATATAAACGAACATGTGAAATTATATACAGTACACAAGTCTTAAAACGGCTCAGACTACACTCGGATGTTGATGGACTCGATCCAGCGGAGTGCCCCGTGGGATGCTTGATGGAGCTTCTCCATGCCACCAGGGAAGCGTCTGATTGGACATTCATTCGCAATGTGGCTCATTGTTTGGTTGTCACCACAGTCACACACACTGTCACTTGAAAAGTCCCACTTGTGCATGTTGTATTTGCACCTACCCTCTCCAGTCCGATATCTGTTTAACTGCACCCACACCTCCCTTGGTTGGTGGAAGCCTGGAACTGGAACTGTTAGAATGTCTACAAGTTCGTGGTTTGGGGTTCTTGTAGCTTGCCACTCACGTTTCCACTCTGCGTCCCGGTCGAATCCTGTGGATAGCATTTGGACTCCCATTTCATATGCTGGTCCTCTAGATTTGAGGCGTTTCTTGGGCAGTGATAGCAAATCGTCACGAAGAGGGATGGAGTTGTTTTCAGAAACGTGCTGACAGAGGTTGTAAAGAGCAGCCTTTCGACGGAGGTCTGCTGGACAGATGTTTGACAGCACTAGTAGCCAGCAAGTAGGTGTAGACCGGACTGTACCACTAATTACTCTCATAACTGAGTTCAGTTGGACGTCTACTTTCACTACGTGGGCGCTTCGGAGCCGAACTGGTGCACAGTATTCTGCTGCTTCTTTTCCAAAGACATTATTTGTATCATTTTCTATTATAAGCACAGCTGTTTCGTAGTCAGAAGGCCTGTTGAATACAATGATGTAATTGCTTATTTATGCTGTCAAAATTCACAAAACCGTTATCTAAAATTTACAAAAACGTCGAGTGTAGAATTTCCAAGTGCTCGTCCGAGCCGGTGACGTTAGGAGGCCAGTCATCGAAGACCATAAAAGTTCGCATGTGGGAAATAATTTATGTAGTCTCAGACATATGCACAGTGGTAGGAAGGAGTATTGTGAACAACATACGAGAAATCATGAGCGGTGCCGTCTGTGTATGGGGATGAGGGTGCGTTTGAAGGTCACTTTTGTACATTTTGAATAGCTCGAAAATTACCGCCTCTAGGGAAATCGTCATTGGGAGGCCAGCTACAACATTGCAAGTTGCATAAAACGACAGTGGTAGCAGCATCTAAATCACTCTCGTTATTGCCTGTCTCAGTTATCACATATCTTTAGATACTTTCTCAAATTCTACTCGCAGTATCAGATCACCCATCTCATCTTCATCTCTTCCTTCCTCTGTTTCCATAGTACTGTCATCAAGTTCGTTCTCTTTCTGTAGTTCTATATATTCCTTCCACCTTTTAAACTTTCCCTCTTTTCTTAGTACTGAGTTCTCCTTTCTCCAAAGGTTTCTTTAATTTTCCTTTAAGTGACGTCGGTATCTCCCAGTCATGTATACTCCAACTGCTTTGCAGTTACCTTCTAGCCATCGTTGCTTTATCATTTTCCACTTTCTGACAGTCTCACTCTTAGACGTCGTATTTCCTTTTGCCTGCTTCACTTGCTGACTTTTTACGAGGGCGACTGAAAAGCAATGCCTTGGCATTTTGTATGTGGAAACGCTTAAAGGTTTTTAAATAAAACAAATTTTTTAACGTTCTACCTCTCTATTCTTCATGTCTGCATACTAATCTCTCAAGGTAGTCATCCTCGCGACGAACACATTTCTCCCAACGAGAGACCAGTTTGTTGCTACCATCACTGCAGAATGTTTGACTTCACTGACAGAGACACAACTTCACCTGTGCTTGCACCGCTTCGTCACTTCCGAAGGTGTTCTTTAAGTTTCGGAAACAGATGAAAGTCGGATGGGGCCGTATGAAGACTGCATGGAAGATGATGGATGAGAGAGAACCCAAGACGTCGTATTGTTGCAGATGTTACAGAGCTCGTGTGTCGTCTCGTATTGTCATACTGGAAGCGGGGATGCTCTGTGTGTGGTCTGACACTCTTCGAGTTATTCGTGCTTTCAGTTTTCTCGCCCATGGACATAGTTGCGCTACACAAGCTACGTCACACGCCACAATTTGGAGCCCTCTGGTGGCAGATGGGTTGCAACTTGCTCAGCGATGCCGGAAAGTCGACCAAGAAATATACATGACACGTGACATCGAGATCAGGATAAAAATTTCGGAGGTATTACTTTTCAGCATTTCAGTTAAATTCAGTATCTCGTATTTTATCCAAAGAATTTCTTCTGGGCCTTGTATTTTTGCCTATTTGATCACATTCTGCCTACACTACAGTGTACCTTCCACCTGTTTCAGTCAACCGCTGCATAATACCGTCTTTGAAAGTCCAAACAACCTCTGGTGCTTTCAAATTACCCAGCTCCCCACCTCTTACTTTACAGCAATTCCTTCGGTGTTAAACGGCAGTTCATGAACAACACCCAGTGGTCGGAATCCTAGATTTATTCTGCAGTTTAAAATCTGGTATCGTAATCTTTGTCTTATCTTTACACAATCTACTGGAAATCTTCGAGTGCCTCCAGGTCTCTTCCAAGTACACAGCATTCTTACACATATCTTAAACCAAGTGTTAGCAATGATTAAATTAGGCTCGCTGCAAAATTGTATCAGGCATCGTATCGTTTCATACCTTTCCTCCTGCTACGGTCGCAGGTTCGAATCCTGCCTCGGGCATGGATGTGTGTGATTTCCTTAGGTTAGTTAGGTTTAACTAGTTCTAAGTCTGGGAGACTGGTGACCTCAGGTGTTAAGTCCCATAGTGCTTAGAGCCATTTGAACCATTTTTGAATACCTTTCCTCCGGTCCATGTTCTCCTACAATTTTTCCTTCTGTCCTTTTTCCTGCTCTCGAATTCCAGTCATCTATCGCAGTTTTTCGTCTTATTTAAGGATCTGAATAATTCATTTCAGCTCATCATAATTCTTTCAGCCTCCTCGTCATCCGTGGAGCTAGTAGGCATACAAACTTGTACTATTATAGTGAGTGCTGGCCTCGTGTCAGTCTTGCTATGATTATGCGTTGAACACGCAGCTCATAATAGATCATTCGCATTCGTATTTTCTTATTCATTATTAGACCTACTCCGGCGTTATCTCTATTTGATTTTGTATTTATAACCCTGTCTGCGCCTGACGTAAAGTCTTTTCTTGATGCCACCGCACTTGGCTAGTTCCCACCACATCTGACTTCAATCTAACCTTTCCTCCTTTTAAATTGTCTCACCTACTTAAGCTATTAAGGGATCTACCGACCTGCAGAACGCCAAGTTTTTTCTCCTGATGACGACATCCTCCTCAGTAGTCCCTCGGATATCTGAATGGTGGACTATTTTACCACTGAAGATTTCAGCATCATTAAACTTATCAGTAGAGATCTATGTCCTCGGCAAACACGGATTTAATTTCCTCCTTCTTTCAGCCGTTCGCAGCACCAGTATGTTGGCTGATGGTACAAGGCCAGGTCATTCAATCATCCAGAGTGTTGCACCGGCAGCTACCTCTGTGCACTAGAAATGTAAAGTCGTGTGTCATGATTTGCTGGAAGACCCCTGAAGTAAGGTTGTACCTTAACATGACACAAACTGTTCGAATAGTTTGCGTCACAGTTGCGAAATCTCTGATTTTGTTCGATCTTTTGATTAGCCTGCTATCTAGTGACTATTGTTGGTACTATCACAACGATCTATATTAGCGTTTTTAATGAGCTCTGGATTTTAATAATAAAACAAACTGTGAAACACAGAATGAAATTGAAATGCCTGTGGTAGCAGGATAGAGCGGATTAGGTTGTGGAAAGGGACCAAAATGGATTCCTGTCAGTTGCACTCAACATACAAACTCTGTTTATCAACACTCCGTATTACAACAAGGACGCAAAACACTCAAAATTTTAATCGACCTCCTTTGATTAACTTTAGATCGGCTGAAGGCTACATTCAAAATCCAAGACACAAGGCTTCAGCTAAATTTAAGTACAAGGTTCTTCTGGAGGTTTCACCCAAGAATATTTTCTAAATCTTCAATCTAATCGGCTGAAGGCCTTAGCAATTTAATTTTAATGGAACTGGACTGGAGGTCACATATTAAACAATAAGAGGAGTTTCAGTCAAAAGGCAGAAGGCCTTATCTTAAAACATTTCATGCAACTTGGGCTGAAGGCCCCATTCAAAAGCATAACAATCTTGTGACTTAAGGCAAGAGAAGAAGATTAATTTAAGAGGTATTAAAACTCGGCTAAAGGCCGCTCACCAACAAATAATTTAACGGCTTAAGCCCTAGAAGAAGAGTTTCAATTTGAAAGGGCAGAAGGCTGTGTCTTAAAACATTTCGTATAAAATAAAGAATATCAATCTCATGCCTTAAGGGCAAGATAAGGACATTAATTGATACTCGGCTGAAGGCCACGTCACAACAAAATATGTTTAACGGCTTAACGCCTAGAAAGAGTTTCAATCTAAAAGGCAGAAGGCCTTATCTTAAAACCTCTGCAGTAAAATTCGGCTGAAGGCCCCATATAAAAATATAACAATCTCATGCCTTAAGGGCAAGACAAGAACATTAATTAAAGAGATATTGATACTTCGCTGAGAGCCACTCATCAACAAAATAACTAAAATCCAAACAGGGAAATTACTACATAACACACGAGGAACGGCGCTCAGAAGATTCCAAGGGTCGGCCTGGTATTGTAACACTAACGCCCGTTTAGGTGAGACAGGCAGCCTGTCCAACGACTTCTTAATCTGGAGGCAACCCAGCCGACCGACCAATCACCCAAATCAGTTCCGCTCCACGCAACCAGCAAAACGACCACAAGATTTCAATAAATGACACACAGAATACTGGCGCCCACAACGACCAACAACACCTCAGCTGTCGAACTACACGCCACGCTTGACAGCAACAACACGGCGAGTAAACTACCCTGCCTAAAATTATGTCAACGACCAGGGCAGGTAACCCGAACGTCAACGGCCACAAGGCAAAAGGTACCGCTGGTGAACTTCCATAACAGGGAGTAAATTAAGTTAAATTTCACAAGAAGACAGCTGGAATCTTAGCTGACTTAAATACACACACGTTGTTGCTCGCGGGAATGTCCAAAAAGCGACAACCAGGATCAAACGAAGAAATGTAAACAGTTGAGGCTGGATACTAAGTTAAATAAGGACTCAACTTTCATGTCCAAGATCGGTGGGTGACGAACTTCGTAGCACTCGCAAGCAGCACCTCACACTCCAACCGCGCGTGCACGTCGCCAGTGGCACCAGCACGACTTTGCACGACGGGGGCCTGCTCGCTGCTCCATGCCAACCGACCGACTGGACTGCTGGTCCGTCCTCGACTGCTGCTCCGTCGCGACTGCACTGCTAGTGCGTCTCCCACTCATTCCTTACACGACACACGACGACCCGGAAATACTATCGGTCGCTCCAGAGATGGTAAGACAGTGCGCTTATCGATACGCGCTGCTGCTGCCACTCACGGGCAAGTAAGGCAGGAAGTTAGTGACGCCAGTAAATGGAATAAGAAAATGAGGCGGCCCTACCGAGAAGTCGTATTGTAAATTTGTTCAAACACAGTAAGAGTTTGTGCTATGGTGGAATTTACTGCTATTTTCTCCGTTGTTTCACGAAATTATCAAATTTTAAGCACAGAGCCGTAACTTATGGTTGTGGCTCGTTAGCAGTTTCATGTGTATCCCTCACACTCGCGCCTCGCGAGTCAAATGTCACTCACTTGTTCGAACAAGCTTGATATTGCATCGAACGCTGTGGCGTATCAGGAAATCTTGAGCCTGTTCGAAAGCAAGTATCGTTTGTCCAGCCCTAACCCGAAGGGCAGGTGCAGCCGCCTAATTGAAAAGGTTTCTTTTATTCTTGGTTAACAATGG
Source organism: Schistocerca americana (assembly GCF_021461395.2). Taxonomy (NCBI): domain Eukaryota; kingdom Metazoa; phylum Arthropoda; class Insecta; order Orthoptera; family Acrididae; genus Schistocerca; species Schistocerca americana. Next base: position 554,637,885 of record NC_060124.1, on the reverse strand, counting down.
CACCTTTCCTTCGAAAAGTGTGAAAATTATGCGTTTAAGTATATCTGGTAAGTGTAGCTGATTGAATGAGCGTGTGTAGTGTGGTGTTACGTTCGTGTTGTATGATGATGATGAAAGAAGGGAGAAGGTGAAACCTGTTGCCAGCAGATTGACTACTCCTATCGAAAAGCACAAGGTGGCTACTGAGCTCAAAGTCCCCATCCAACGTACTGACATCATCAACAATGTCACATGTCCTCATTTTATAATAGTCTGTGGAGAGGTTTGGAATTTAATCCAGGACAGCGACGAAACGTTTGCGAAAGGAAAAGCATCTAACAGCATGTGGGGTACCCAAGCGGTTACCTATCCAAGTACTGGCCACAGTCAAAGTTGTTTAGCTTCAGTGGTCTGACGAGAACCGGTGCATTCAACGAGGCAAGGCCACAGGCCCCTCCAATGTCTTTGCGCCACAGACACCCCCCCCCTCTCCCCCCTGTTGCAATTTCCATGGTTGGGTCGAGGGGAGTATAACCAAGTATATAACTGGGCCGAATATAGCACACTGAAATAGCTGAACAGCAACTGGGGTGGGCATTCAGGGTATTGGAAACGATCTGATCTCCTTTAGGGATAATGGTCGCGGAAAACTTGTGAACCACTCTTGTACACATTTGAAGCTAACTAAAAATGCTTGTGTGCATGACGTCTGGAACATCCGTCTGTTTGACTATGTCAGTCTCTCGTACGCACATATATGAAGGCTGCAACCACACAAGCTACATGACTATCCTACTCTCTCAACTGAAGACATAAAGTCTGAGTAAGAGTCCGCGATCATTTATCACACTGTATGTTGCATGAAGATCATAACCTTAATTGCATCAGCAACAAGTGAGCACTTGTGTATGGGATGTACATTAACACACATTAAGTTGAAACTAATGATAGTAATAGATGAAATTACTTATTAATGAGATAAAATTGAGGTTTTGAAGGAACACTGTAATAAAAAACCCTACTATATCAGAGCCCGAGTGTACATGCCAGTCAGTAATAGTATGGTAAAAGAGCTACAAAGCCATGTTGCTACTGCAGATGGCCTACATTAGGGGCAAGCATACATTCAGGGGCAAGCTATTGTTCTCTTTTGATTGACAGGTCCTTAACCTATTGTTCTGCTAAGTGGATTATCATCCCCTGGGGATAATCCCTCCTTCTGACTTCTGCAGAGATGTAGCACTGTCGAAAATAATGTACAAGTGGTTGAAAGATGTTTGGGTGATAGAAATGAATGCACCCTGACGGATTCAGATCTCCTCCAGACTGCAGTACCTGAATGTAGTTCGGAAACGCACCGCAGTGCAGTAGCAAAATCCTTGTCCTTCTTCCAGTTGCCATATGATGTAGCGTTCTCCTAATTTTTCCAATAAGAAACACCAGTGTAACTGCTCGTACTGTCTTTTCTACTACCTCGTGTTGCAGGAGGAAGTTTCGCTTACCACTGGCCTTCCACAATGCAAACAGTTAACAGAGCTATCACAATATGTTCTTATTTCCACTGAGTGGTCAAAACATGGTCCTGTCGCAATAATTCAGCTCACCGTGTTTCCCCATGGGATGCAGGAGGTCTTAGATATAGAGCTCTCCAACTTCCGCTCAGTTCTGACTTAAATTGGACTGAAACTTCCTGGCAGATTAAAACTGTGTGCCGAACCGGGGCTCGAACTTGGGACATTTGCCTTTCGCGGGCAAGTGCTCTACCAACTGAGCTACCCAAGCACGACTCACGCCCCGTCCTCACAGCTTTACTTCTGCCAGTGTCTCGTCTCCTACCTTCCAAACTTAACAGAAGCTCTCCTGCGAACCTAGCAGAACTAGCACTCCTGAAAGAAAGGATATTACGGAGACATGACTTAGCCACAGCCTAGGGGATGTTTCCAGAATGAGAATTTCACTCTGCAGCGGAGTGTGCGCTGACATGAAACTTCCTGGCAGATTAAAACTGTGTGCCAGACCGAGACTCGAACTCGGGACATTTGCCTTTCGTGGGCAAGTGATCTAACCAACTGAGCTACCCAAGCACGACTCACGCCCCGTCCTCACAGCTTTACTTCTGCCAGTACCTCTTCTCCTACCTTCCAAACTTTACAGAAGCTCTCCTGCGAATCTTGCAGAACTAGCACTCCTGAAAGAAAGCATATTGCGGAGACATGGCTTAGCCACAGCCTAGGGGATGTTTCCAGAATGATAAAATCACTCTGCAGCGGAGTGTGCGCTGATATGAAACTTCCTCTCAGATTAAAACTGTGTGCCCGACCGAGACTCCGGCTAAGCCATGTCTCCGCAATACCCTTTCTTCCAGGAGTGCTAGTTCTGCAATGTTCACAGGAGAGAAAAAATGGTTCAAATGGCTCTGAGCACTATGGGACTTAACTTCTAAGGTCATCAGTCCCCTAGAACTTAGAACTACTGAAACCTAACTAACCTAAGGACATCACACACATCCATGCCCGGGGCAGGATTCGAACCTGCGACCGTAGCGGTCTCGCGGTTCCAGACTGTAGCGCCTTTAACCGCTTGGCCACCCCGGCCGGCTCACAGGAGAGCTTCTGTAAAATTTGGAAGGTAGGAGACGAGGTACTGGCAGAAGTAAAGCTGTGAGGACGGGGCGTGAGTCGTGCTTGGGTAGCTCAGTTGGTTGGAGCACTTGCCCGCGAAAGGCAAATGTCCCGAGTTCGAGTCTCGGTCCGGCACACAGTTTTTATCCGCCAGGAAGTTTCATATCAGCGCACACTCCGCTGCAGAGTGAAATTCTCATTCTGTAAATTGGACTGATCACATGGACAAATCTGCAGGAAGGGCGAGACAGAGACTGAGGAAGAGTTACAAGATGCAGAGGGACTGTTTCAATCCATGGCAGATAGGTTTGGAAAAGGTGACTCGCTTCCAGTAATGAGAGTACCACAAATATGATTCATCGGTGGCTGTAAGAGTAAGTTTACAGACGACTTTTTTAGCACTGAAGTTTCTGTTCCTTGGTAAATAAACAAGATATAAAATGTATTCTAATAAATAATAAACAAAATAATACTGCCGTACTCTCATCAGCTTCTTTTCTGTCGCCTCGTTGTCTCTGTAGAGCTGTACCATGAGAAGCAAGGAGAGGATGTTGGTTGGTGGCCGGTATCCTCGTCCTATAACACAAGCTGCACGCAATTAATAACTGGGTTCCATATTCATAAACAAAGAGCTACTTAAGTTTCTATGTGCTGTGGTACAAGCTCTCTTCTGTATTGTCCACGTAGCCTCCATGCAGTTGAAGTAGAAGTCCGCTATGTTCACTACGAGGTTGCTACGCGCTGCCTGTCTCTGTTCTGAGGGCAGTCTGCGGCTCAGTCTCAGTGGCACGCTGGAACTCCACGGCATACAAAATCAGACTAACCGACGTAACAGGCTCAAACTAACAGGCTAAGTGACTGGCTAACTGGCCCTCCGGTCCGCTGCCGCGATCGTAAGTACTGGCGGCTGAGAGGGCGTTGGAGTCGTTTCCAGCGAGTCTTGTCGTTGGCCTCTGTCAACACTCACGTAACCGCTGTGCCGCATGCTGCGCTGGCGCCAGCGTATGCCAGCACAAATACACACCACATACGTTTTTCTCCGACACAATTTTCAGTGTCAGGAACAAGTTTTTACACATCTCCTCCCAACATTGCTTGTTTCTATCCGACTGCTACAATCCAAAACTTCCAAATTAGGAGGACGATGTTTTACTTCAATAATGAAATGATCTACGTCGAAACTCATTATTGCAACAGCAAAGAGCACTAAAGTCTTTGGAATGACGCGGAAAATGCACGTGATTCGACAATCACAAAGCGCTAACAGACGACAATTGCAGCACAGTAGAGATGGGCAAACTGAAACACGTAACTGTTTCGAAACAAATGAAACAGTACAATGTAATGTTTCGATACGCTGTTTCGAAACAGTGAAACAGTTTGTGTTTTGTAATCTAATAAACCTAGACATTTTATCATCTTGAATGTCTACTGTATAGGTATGTCCATATAAACACAAATGAGGTGCGAGAGCGCTAATCATATCGCAGAAAGTATGAAACTATCACTTAGGCGTCTTGGCAGTTTCGTATTTCATGCAGCAAATGCGCTGCTTTCGTGTCCTGTGACTTTCATACTTTTCAATTGGCTGAGGACAGCCGTAGCTGAAGACAGAAGAACCATCACGAACGGAACTGGAGGTGGGAGCGAACTGCAGAAACAACGGATATGGTACTGGGATTTCCACATTCCGCTAATATGGGAATATACCCATCCTGCTAATTCCCATGCACACAAAGGGAATCATTGTGGATAATAGGCACAGTGACTATAGACTCACAAATAACGCCAAATAATTCGAATAAATAACAAAATATAACAGAAAAATTTTTGTCTTTCAAGGTGTTTCGAACCGTAACTATGAATTCACCATGCTTCCCAGCCCTTCCCGTTCACCATTACACTATCAGTGATATGTCAAACAGATTTATACCTACATTAAAGTTATGTATATGTATAATAACTGTCACTCTACGCCTTTTTTTTATTCAAAATGTTCTAGGCTTACTTGCGTTTCTTAATATGATTACTGTACTTGAACAGAGAAACGTATGTTATAAAAAAAAGTGTAATTTAACTGAATGATTTTCACATATTTATTATTTTGAATGTGAATAGTATGCGTTGTTTTATTGTTTGGTTAATGTTTATAAAGCAAATGTTACGCCATTTCGGAATAGGACAGTCATCTAGAAACGAAGCTTTATTTTCGGATATCTTAAGCTTCATGCTACTGCTTCTCAAAACGATTTCGACACTCTTGAAAGTGTTTCACGAAGTGGTATGTTGTGTTTCAGTACCTGTACCGAGCCCGAATCTCGTCCGACACAGAGCAGAATGAAACATCACTGTTTCGATACAATCAGTACGTTCCAAGCACAGGTGGACTGAAACAGCCTTATTTTGAAACAAAGATACAGTTTCTGTGTCTGGCTCGAGATCGAATCTGGTCCGCATATCCGAGACAGGGGCGGAATGAAACACCGCTGTTTCGAAACAGTGAACCACAGCCGTTCCGAAACACTGAAACAGTTCCACGTATCGACACACTGTATCGAAACATAGAAAGAGTGGTCAAGTCTACAGCACAGCCACGCTAGGCGGCAATGTTCACCCCTGGCCTCTGCAACCACGCTGCCAGATCGCCACGTGTGGAAAGGGACGAACGCGGATGAATCGCCGCGGCCGGACGCGGGCACCGGTGGATGTGTGCACAACGGTCAGATCACCAGTGTGTAAGAACTTACATACCATACACCACATTTGCAGACTACCTCATGTAGCAGAATCAGCACCCCACTGGCATTAAAACGCCATTAAGCAGTAAATAAATTGTAGACAGCTAATGTCAAACTACCACAACCCAAAAAAGCTCCACTACAGTGACTATAAGCATAAATACGCCACCCTTCTCACTTGCACAGATTATTTTTTGACGTTATAATTTACGCCTAAAATTTCCAATAAAGATTTTGCCAACTTGTGGTTACGAATTAACGTGCGTTTTCAGTCTATATATTCCGAACTATATGCCGATCACGATATTTCCTGCCTCAGGCTTGCATAAACTTATTCTTTCCTGGAACAAATTTATCAGTTTCTCGCGTCCATATTTCGTGGGTGAGAATGTCGGGCGGTTTGACCGAAGAAAACAGACTTATTAGAATTTCAGCGATCGTCGTCCGAAGTCTCTACGTTCGGGCGATGGGATCGGCTACAGTGTGGCCTCGCACGTAATGCCGTGCTGATTTGGCAAGGTCGCCCGTCTTCGGCCGATGTTTGTCGTCGGCGGAATCCACCGATATCGGTCGAGTCGGTATATGGATGCCGGTGTTGAAGAAGATGTGTACCACCCGTCCACTACTGGGTGATGGCAACGGCGATCGACGGCGACGGACAGCGGCCAATTGCACTGACGTTTTCAAAACACGTGACGTCACGCCTCGGCGCGGGAGCGCGCGGACGCGGAATTTAGCGGCAGTCAGTAGCGAGCCAGTGGGTGTGTCGGACCTTCCATCGAGCTACAGACCCCCTTGAAGATGTCCCCCGCAGACGGGGGCGAAACGTTGGGAATTGACACAGAATTCATCAACCGAGCACGGCATAACAGCCCGGATTATTATACTGGACATTACATTTCCGGCCGTGAAAGCCTACATTTTAGTATAAGTGATTTAAGTTGCTTCACTATTCCGAGGATATCTGCTTCCAAGTTACTAATGTTGGCAGCTGTTCATGATTAGAATTCTGCAATATTTACTTCGTCTTCTTTTGTGAAGGCATTTCGGAAGGCTGTGTTAAGCAAGTCTGCTTTCGCAGCACCGTCTTCGATAGTATCTCCATTGCTATCGCGCAGATCGTAGCAAACTGTGACACCCCGCTCCTCTTTATCGAGCATCGAACACTGGATTCCTAATTATTTTCTGCCATAATGGCTATGTTTGTGAACCGTGACTGTGTGGGATAATTATTTATTTCAAGTTTCTGCTACCAGTAACTTTTTATTTTATGGTTAGTCTAACATAACGCAACGCGTTTCGAACATGTCCTGTTCATCTTCAGGAGTTTATACATATATACATACATACATACGTGCACACATAGATACACAGAGAAATGTTACTTAAAAATAAACAGTCTTAAACTAGATTAATCTAGAACACTTTGTCCATTGTTTTTACTGTACCTATGGTGTAGCATTTGGGGGGAAGGAGGGGGGGCAGTTATGGCTAGAAATCGTAATCAGTGATGTCTTCTGCTGGTTTTCTTCTTTGTGGTTGACTATGTATATCACATCCTGTATAGGATGCATATAGATTTGCATCAGGTACGTGTTACGAAAATAGTGTGATCAACTGTCATACAAAGACCTTTCACACTATTTTCGCCGGCCGCGGTGGTCTCGCGGTTCTAGGCGCGCAGTCCGGAACCGCGCGGCTGCTACGTCGCAGGTTCGAATGCTGCCTCGGGCATGGATGTGTGTGATGTCCTTAGGTTAGTTAGGTTTAAGTAGTTCTAAGTTCTAGGGGACTGATGACCACAGATGTAAAGTCCCATAGTGCTCAGAGCCATTTGAACCATTTTTTGAACACTATTTTCGTAACACATAACTGATGCAGATCTATATGCATCCTATGCAGGCTGTGATATACATAGTCAACCACAAAGAAGAAAACCAGTAGAAGACATAACTGATTTCGATTTCTAGCCATACACTGCCCCCCTCCTGCCCCTCAAGTGCCACACCACAGGTACAGTAAAAACAATGGACAAAGTGTTCTAGACTAATCTAGTTTAAGACTGTTTATTTTTAAGTAACATTTCTCTATGTATATAGGTATGTATGTATGAATAAACTCCTGAAGATGAACAGAACATGTTCGAAACGCTTTGCGTTATGTTAGATTGCGCATAAAATAAAAAGTGACTGGTAGCAGAAACTTGAAATAAATAATCAGTGGAATCCTGTCTGAGCCACATGAGGCCACCGATCCCATAAAGTGCACGCCACGAATCTTATCCTCGAATAGCCCGGAAAGTTCGTTAGTGGGGTTCGTGCAGAGCGCCTTCCTAACTCGGAGTCGCCGACTCGGCGAGGGCGCCGACGCACCTACAGACGCCGGCAGCACAGCCGCCTCGGGCGTCGCGCGGGTATTACGGCGGAGCGCCGTCGGCGGGGAGGCGGCAAGGGGGCAGTGGCCCGGCGCGTGGTGGGGGGAGGCCGGCGCGGGAATCGAGCTCGCCTCCGCCGCAGCTGTGAGCGGCAGCCGCCGCCGGCAGGCCCTCAGTGCCACACCAGCGGCCGAGCAGCCGACACACGAAGTGCGCGCTCCGCGACTGAGATAACAACAGACCGCGTGTCGCCGTGGAACCGTGCAGTCTGAACGCGCGCGAGTGCCGCGACCGTGAACCGTTTCCTCCGGCGGACTATGCAAAGCTTCGTGAATGCTTCACGCAATAACTAACTTGGATATACCAGAACGCTGTGAGTAAAAACAGTAGTCACAAAACCTAGCACCGCCTTCTCACATGCCGGCGTGAACACAACACACGAAACCGAGCCTTACGAGGTAGCCTTAACGAGGCGAGGTGCCCGTCAAAGTAACCGCCACTTAACCGCTTCCCACCCGATGACAAATAATAGTCTAGCACACACTGTTTACAAACACGGACGAAATTTGCACACACAGTGGTATATGTCACCCCGCTAAGAATAGAAACATCGTCCAGAAACTGAGTGTATCTGAAATTCGGATGTACTACTCCTCAGTCGATCACTCCTTGAAATCGGTCATTTTTCTTCTGTATTGCAGATATTGTTTTACGCTAAAACTTGTGAGAAGGACTGACAGCAAGTCTGCTCCGAGGAAGTTTATGGAATAAAACTCATAAAACACGCCGGGATGATCGAGTGTGAACTGGTATGTTGACCAACGTTTGTAATTTAGTATAACGAATGTACATTTCACTTATTTGTTTAACAGACCTCTTTTCGAATAGCCAACGCATTACTAGCGAACAGACCGTTCTTTTCATTCAAGTTTTACTTTTACGCTAGTAAAAGTAATAAAACTGTCAAAGTTGTGTAACCAATACCCATATTAGAAAGAGCCATATAAATTTCTGTTGTTCGCATGACCGCAAAAGTAAATTAAGTACATTCGCTGTGCTGTCTTTATTGAGGGACGGGATTGAGGTATTCATTCAGTGTCAATCGTCTACAAATGAAATCTTTTTTCTATTTTTCTAGTTCTTCACATTAAATTTGATGCACTTGCTTGACTCGCTTATAGAACCTGCAGTCCTGTGGACGAATAATACTTTTTTTAAAGAAGAAGATATGAGTGCCCCTACAATTCACGTTTTCATTTCCACCTTTTAAACTGTTCTAGAATCACTAGAGTCACAATAATTTAAAGCTACTAAGTTCTCCAAGATTCTTGAGCAGTATGAGCTTGTTTGTACACCAGTCGCTTGTGTTTGGATTTCACGACACGGATCTTGGTTGGTCAGCTGTTTGGCATCGCAGTTTGCAAACACTGATTTCACGCTAAGGCAGCAAACAGAGCATCTTCCACCAAAACAAACAACCATAAAGCAGCAACTTATTCTATTTACTAATTCTCATAATTTGATTTTATATACTTATTAAGGCATGCATATTATTTACAATTTTGTTTGTATATATTGCTTTTTTAGTTTTTTTTTTCTTTCCACGTGATTCTCCAAAGTGTGCGGAAGTCATTTCATCCGTTAACAGATGGTGTTAACTCTCCCATTTCTTTCTGCTTTCGCAATAATTTTGCCTTTGCGTGAGGAACTATACGATGGAGATAATAATAGTCAACTTGTTTACGGGCAATCCTAGCCAGGACACTTTGTTTGCAAAATACTTCAGCTGACATCAGCAGTCTGTCTACAGTTGAAATGTGCTGTTTCCCCTCTCGTACGTCGAGTATTGGTTTCTTGATTAATTGCTCTCCACGCTCGTAAACTAAGAATGGGGTCACGTGTCACGATGGACGCTATTTAAAGCTCGACAACCACGGTTAGTAAACGACATGCTGTCAGCGAACCTCCACTCAAGTTTTCAAAAGACTTGAAACAAATACGCGTTGTACGAAGTGATAAGCACATATGTACCGCACAAGGGTGATACTACGAGAGAAAAAAATAATATTTAAGGTTTTTACTGTTTCTTCGAACATTCGTTCTATTATTTACGTTTCTACCAGCCCACCTGTACTGTAAGCTATTTCCGTGACTGAATGTTTAAAGTATAAATAAAACACTACATAAACATTGCATTTAAGCTTAACGCATTCACTGTTTACAAACTTTCGTTGGAACCACTGACTGTGTTAAGCTCGAATGCAGTGCTCTCGAAGAAAATACTTGCAGGCTTCCCAGTTGCAGCGTACTTGAGTTAAACACAGATGCCCCCACCTGATGATGGAGCAAAGTCTCCGAAACTTACTGTAAATAATAATAATAAAAAAAAACTTAAAAGCAGCTACTTATGTTGTGTTATTTGTATCTACTAGTCTAGTTCCGCTTGGCAGACACATTTTCTTTAAATCGTGATATCTGATTATGTAAATCACCTATGTATGTGATTTTTGATTGTTTTCTTGACTTTTGTGAAACCGCTGTATACACTTCATACTTTTAGGGGAATTTACTGCAAAGTCTCTTATGAATGGTGGGCCCCATGTGGTTCCCAAGTCGTGCAGCGACCGTAAACCATAAAATTACCAAATATGCAGCAACAGTCGCAAAATCATGTTTTATTTATTGACTTTTGCAAATCGATTTCAACCGATTAACAGCCATTAACCAATACCTGAGTACTAGTCAGGGCACATATTGGTTGAAAGCAGCAATGGTGGCTGTTAATCAGTTGAAATCGATTTGCAAAAGTGAATAAATAAAACATGATTTTGCGACTGGTTGCTGCATATTTGGCAATTTTTTTTTTGCAAAGTCTCTGTTAACATGTGATGCGGCAGTCAGAAAAACTGTGTTCAGGAGTGACGTTAGACAGTACCTGAAACTCTAGCAGTACACATGACTGAGAGCCTAACAGATACACTGTCACGTCTCCGTATGTCCATCTTTGTAGAGATGGTTGCGGGTCTCGGCTGCTCGATAGAGGATTTCAAGTTAAACACCTTTCATCCGTCAAGTTCCCAGACTTATTTTATTTGGCAACCAGTTTCAGCGTTTCACTACGCCATCTTCAGGCCCCTGACCGTCGTGTAGGAAGAATATACCTCGGCTGTGATCAAAACACGTTGACGGTGAAAGTGATCACTGTAGCAAAATATTGCTGGCCCCTGTTTTGATCACAGCCGAGGTATATTCTTCCTACACGCCGGTCAGGGACCTAAAGATGGCGTAGTAAAACGCTGAAACTGGTTGCCAAATAAAATAAGCTTGGAAACTTGACGGATGAAAGGTGTTTAGACATCCACTATACTGTCGTACAGAGGAGTCATTTACACACAGTATGAAGTTTTCAAAACATTGACCTACAAGACCTAGTAAATTTATTTATTTATTTATTGCCAAATTATAGACCTGTTACCTGATGTTTAAAACAGGTCGTACATCTTACAATTTTCGTTTTTCGTCTTTTTACAGTTTTCTTTCCTTTTGTTTTATCTACAACATTTACAAAGAATGATACTTTTCAAAATAATAATTTATGGTTGAAATATAAATAAAATTTTGTTGTTTTTTTAAGAAGAACATAAAAAGAAGATAGGATAGATGAGAGATATGTTAGTACCATCACCGATTGTGACTGACAGTGAATACCTCGGAATAGTTTCTTCGAGCCGTTGACCGTCACTCTCACACACACACACACACACACAAATGGTTATTAGTAGAGAAATAATGTTGCTTATCCTATTTATTACTAATCCTATGTATTATTTACTTTAGGTTCCCATCCATGTACAGCATTTGGTGTTTTCTTGGCTAGATTGCCAGCACTTTTGCTTACTTACTATCACATCTCAGCTTCCTCCTCCTGTTCCTCCTCATTGTCACTATTTTCGCTGTCACTGTGGGTATCGCTGCCCATCCTCTGCAGATTGCTGTTACGCTGCACATAGGCATGTCTGTAATGTCGTGTCCGCATATACTCTTCATGTGTTGTTTTTGAAATACTGTTTGTCATTGCGTTTAATTGTGTCAATTAATTAAGACCTAGTAAAGCGAGGTGAACACAGTACAGACACACAAGACGTCGTCAGAGTTGCGACTCGCATTCGGGAGGACGACGGTTCAATCACGCGTCCGGCCGTCCTGATTTAGGTTTTCCGTGATTTACCTAAATCGCTCCAGGCACATGCTCGGATGGTTCCTTTGAAAGGGCACGGCCGAATTCCTTCCCCGTCCTTCCCTAATCCGATGAGACCGATGACCTCGCTATTTGGTCTCCCACCCCAAGCAACCCAACCCAACCAACTCAGAGTGATTAGAAATTTAACGACGTTTTAATAAAGAAGGCTTCGCGCTTTGATTTGAAAGCGTTGCTAAGCATACAACGTATTGTGGAATTGGTTTATCACTGGTTTCTGTACCGGTCTTTATTGTAAAGCCAAACTGTAAGTAGCTACCACCATACTCGTCGTCAGGCGTTGGTTTACGTTTTGTAAATGCGTCCTTAGAAGGATCTTCCTGTCTTAAAAATCGTTTCACCGTTGATTTAAAACACGATCACGTTTAAATCTTGTGGCTAGGGCCTCACTTCGGGTAGACCGTTCGCCTGATGCAAGTCTTTTGAGTTGACGTCACTTCGGCGACTTGCGTGTCGATGGGGATGGGATGATGATGACAACACGACACCCAGTCCCTGGGCGGAGAGAATCTCCGACCCAGCCCAGAATCGAATCCGGGCCCCTTGGCATGACATCCATCCCCCTGACCACTCATCTACCGGGGCGGACACGTGTAAGTTAAGTTCCACAATACGGTTAAACTTCACAATTGTGGTAATCAGTAATCATCTCGTAATACGCACACTCCGGTTCCAGACGCAACCTTTCTTCGTATCAGGGGCCATTAACGACCTTGACTTCCGGAAGGCGTTCGATTCAGTTCCGCACTGTCGCCTGATAAACAAAGTGAGAGCCTACGGAATATCAGACCAGCAGTGTGGCTGGATTGAAGAGTTTTTAGCAAACAGAACACAGCATGTTGTTGTCAATGGAGGGACGTCTACAGGCGTTAAAGTAACCTCTGGTGTGCCACAGGGGAGTGTTATGGGACCATTGCTTTTCACAATATATATAAATGACCTAGTAGATAGTGTCGGAAGTTCCATGCGGCTTTTCACGGATGATGCTGTAGTATACAGAGAAGTTGCAGCATTAGAAAATTGTAGCGAAATGCAGGAAGATCTGCAGCGGATAGGCACTTGATGCAGGGAGTGGCAACTGACCCTTAACATAGACAAATGTAATGTATTGCGAATACATAGAAAGAAGGATCCTTTATTGTATGATTATATGATAGCGGAACAAACACTGGTAGCAGTTACTTCTGTAAAATATCTGGGAGTATGCGTACGGAACGATTTGAAGTGGAATGATCATATAAAATTAATTGTTGGTAAGGCGGGTGCCAGGTTGAGATTCATTGGGAGAGTCCTTAGAAAATGTGGTCCATCAACAAAGGAGGTGGCTTACAAAACACTCGTTCGACCTATACTTGAGTATTGCTGATCAGTGTGGGATCCGTACCAGATCGGGTTGACGGAGGAGATAGAGAAGATCCAAAGAAGAGCGGCGCGTTTCGTCACAGGGTTATTTGGCAACCGTGATAGCGTTACGGAGATGTTTAGCAGACTCAAGTGGCAGACTGCAAGAGAGGCGCTCTGCATCGCGGTGTAGCTTGCTGTCCAGGTTTCGAGAGGGTGCGTTTCTGGATGAGGCACCGAATATATTGCTTCCCCCTACTTATACATCCCGAGGAGATCACGAATGTAAACTTAGAGAGATTCGAGGGCGCACGGAGGCTTTCCGGCAGTCGTTCTTCTCGCGAACCGTAAACCACTGGAACAGGAAAGGGAGTAATGACAGTGGCACGTAAAGTGCCCTCTGCCACACACCGTTGGGTGGCTTGCGGGGTATAAATGTAAATGTAGATGTAAAGTAACAATAAGTGTAATAAATCACTCACAGAGTAATGACTGCCGCAGCACCACACACTGATACACCGCGTACGTTTTCAGCAGTTGCAAAGCGGCAGGAAAACGCGAATAGCCACCGAGAAGACACGATCTAAATATCGCCAACGTCAAAAGCGTGCGAAACATTTCCGCCCAAAGCAGCGTCGCCTAATGAAGAGACGCGCGGTGAGGAGGGGGAGGGGCGGGTGGAAGGGTGAAATCCAATTTGCCTGTCTCCTCTTTACAGTCCGAAACATGCTACGGCAACTCCATGTTCTTTAACATTATACAGATGCGATTTTTATCAATGACTTTTCTATCATTTCACGTTAAAAATAAAGCAGCCTGAGAGAATTTAATTTATATCAGTACGTGTTTAAGCATGCCAGCTGTCCTTGAGAACCACCTGTGGTACGCATACCACCGTCTGGGAAACTCTTCAATAGACTGTCTCGTGATGCAGCGTCTGCGAGTAGAGTTTACCGAGTTGCGACACGAAAGGAACAGAAAAATTAAAAGGCGTTATCAGTGGGGTGGACTCGCAAATCCTATTTTGTACAGATCGTGCTTTCCAGGCTGCGTTATCCGAGAAGACGTTCAGCAGCAGCAGCCAGCCAATAGCCGACACTGCGTTGTCGGCACTACCCGCCCAGCTGTATCTGTGCTGCAACACAATGCAAATAAAGCTGTAGCAAAAACGAGAGAGGCGAAACAAGAAAACACCTTGTTTTTCTCGCACCTCGAGTCGCTTCTCGGAAGGGAAAGATTAACGGACACACCGGCTTGCCCGGTTTCGATTAAAGTAAATTCCCGGAACGCGCGCGGAGCTTACGTAACAGTTCCGCCTCGTCCCGGGTGCACGCACGTGTGCGGCAGCCGGGACCAGTTTGTACGCGCGCCGCGCCGCGCCGCCGGCCTTGCGCTGCGGTCAGATTTCGGTGCGAAGAGGTGACAGGGCAGAATCGACACGGCGCCGACCGGACCACGCGCTGGCTGTGGTTATACCTGGGCGTACCGAGGGCGCTCGGCCGCGCCGACGGTACCGTTTTTGACGGAGCAGCTCCGCTCGCTCGCTACCTGCATTCTTGTCCCCTCTCTCTCTCTCTCTCTCTCTCTCTTTCTCTCTCTTCTCCCCTCCCCTCATACTTGCCCCCTGCAGTCTCAACACCGTTCTCGTCGTCGCGGTGCTGTTGGCATTCCCGGTATTGTGTTTTCCAGAAATTGCCTGTCAGCGTGCTTCCAGGTATTTCTGAGGTCGCGGTCCTGGTGAGCGACGGCTGAGGGGGGGGGGGGGGGGGGGGAGAGCACTCGACCCCCTCGGCGGTACGCTCTCCGCGGCTTTCTGGAGCGACTGCCGCCTCGCGCAGAATTCAGTTTGCTTTGGTGCTCATAGGCCGCCTGAGGACAAAGTGGAGGGCGCATGAGGTAATGGCATCACTGTGTTTGTGGAAAGACGGCGTCCTCCGAGTTGCCACTGACGGACGCTTTCCGTCACAGCATCATTACTATTCTTCGATGTTTACATGTACATCCATACTACGCAAGCCACCTGACGGTGTGTGGCGGAGGGTTTCTTGAGTACCTCTATCGGTTCTCCCTTCTATTTCAGTCTCGTATTGTTCGTGGAAAGAAAGACTGTCAGTATGCCTCTGTGTGGGCTCTAATCTCTCTGATTTTATCCTCATGGTCTCTTCGCGAGATATACGTAGCTGCGAGCAATATACTTTTTTTAACAAATCAAATCAAATTTTATTGTCGTTAAACAACTTGGTGTTGCAATAGACAGCGTCAAAAAATACAAGGAAAGGTACCAAAACACAATACAATACATACATGTTCTTGTTGTTGTGGTCTTCAGTCCTGAGACTGCTTTGATGCAGCTCTCCATGCTACTCTATCCTGTGCAGGCTTCTTCATCTCCCAGTACTTACTGCAACCTACATCCTTCTGAATCTGCTTAGTGTTTTCATCTCTTGGTCTCCCTCAACGATTTTTACCCTCCACGCTACCCTCCAATGCTACACTTGTGATCCCTTGATGCCTCAGAACACGTCCTACCAACCGGTCCCTTCTTCTTGTCAAGTTGTGACACAAACTCGTCCTCTCCCCAATTCTATTCAATACCTCCTCATTAGTTATGTGATCTACCCATCTAATCTTCAGCATTCTTCTGTAGCACCACATTTCGAAAGCTTCTATTCTCTTCTTGTCCAAACTATTTATCGTCCATGTTCCACTTCCATACATGGCTACACTCCATACAAATACTTTCAGAAACGACTTCCTGACACTTAAATCTATACTCGATGTTAACAAATTTCTCTTCTTCAGAAACGTTTCCTTGCCATTACCAGTCTACATTTTATATCCTCTCTACTTCGACCATCATCAGTTATTTTGCTCCCCAAATAGCAGAACTCCTTCACTACTTTAAGTATCTCATTTCCTAATCCAATTCCCTCAGCATCACCCGACTTAATTCGACTACATTACATTATCCACGTTTTGCTTTTGTTGATGTTCATCTTATATCCTCCTTTCAAGACATACACGTTCCTTTTTTAAAGGTACCAATTAGTTTTTAAAAAGTATCCAGAAAACAAAAATATTTACAGTTATACATCTCCTTGGATCAAATTTGCCACAGAATATGATACCGCCTATATTTTCACCACATGCTGTAATCATCATTCATTCTGGAGGCGTCTCAAGTTTTCTTCGAATTCCAGAATGTTGTAGGTTGTATTCAGAATCAGCCAATTTTTTGGTTTCTTCCCTAGTTGCTGTACTGGCATTTCCCTCAGTGTTATAGGCAGGTTGTTGAATAGCTTAATCCCCATGTAGTTATGGCAGTTTTGGGTTTTCTTTAGCCTTACCTGGGGCGTGTCAATGTAATGTTTATTTCTTGTGTTGTGTGAATGTACCTCCCCCCCCTTACTGTGAAGTTACTCTGGTTTTCTTTGATGTCTATCAGACAGTGGTATATGCATATTGCAGAGAGAGTCATTATTTTCAGCTCCCTGAATACTGGTCTGCGTGATTCATTGTCGGGTAAGCCCTTTATACCCCCTAACTGCCCTCTTCTGCCACTTGAAAACTTCCTGAGCCCCAGAAGAGTTCCCGCAAAGTATTATGCCATAGACCAGGTGCGAGTGTAAAAAGGCATAGTATGCCTCTAACATTTGGCTCTTACTGACACAAGTCCTAAGTTTGCGCAATAAAAAAATTACTCTGGGCAGTTTCTTGCATAGTTGTTGGGTATGTTCGCCCCAGTTCAAATTCGGGTCTAAATAAATTCCTAGCAGTTTGACAGATGTGTTTATCGTCCCTTCTGGTTTCAACTTACTCAAATGAAAATATATTGTCCCTGTTTTGTTGCCATTTAAGACCAATTTATTGCTTTGCAACCATGCGGTGGAGTTTTCTACCATGTCTGTGTTTTTTCCCTGTAAAGTTTCCAGATTTCCGTCTGATGTTATTAAGGTAAAGTCGTCAGCATATATAATTGATTTGTCTGGCAAGTTATGTGGGAGGTTATTGATATACTCTAGAAAGAAAAATGGACCAATTACTGATCCTTGAATAACTCCGGTTTCATGTCTGATAGTTGGTTCTCGATTATGACCATTTGTTGTTTGTTATCAAGATACGATTCTATTAGCGATAAATGTGAACCCTTTATTCCGTATAGTTTTAACTTAGAAAATAAGATCTCATGGGAAATAGTGTCGAAAGCTTGATTCCTCGGTGAAGGTACCACATGTTAGTTTGGCCTCTTTCCACAGATACCTGTCCGATGTGGTACTTGCTCGCTGCTACAGTACGGCTGTCTGTGTCACAGAGGCATACAAGTCACTCGACCGCGGGAAAGTGCTTTTTCCCCAAATTAAGAGTAGCGGCATTAAGAAATATTACAGTTGACTACAAATTAAGAGGAACATAGCTTTTGTTGTTGTGATTACTTTGGAGGTCAGTTAAATGCAGTACATTCTTTTGTGAGGTTTCTGTCTGACACGAAGAACTTTAAGAGGACACGTATCAATGTTGTAATTTATTTTGCAGCACTACGATGTTGACATTTGGTCTGCTTATACTGAAAAATCAATTTGAAAATAATAACACTATACACAAGGTCATATGGTTCAAATGGCTCTGAGCACTATGGGACTCAACATCTGAGGTCATCAGTCCCCTAGAGCTTAGAACTGCTTAAACCTAACTAACCTAAGGACATCACACACATCCATGCCCGAGGCAGTATTCGAACATGCGACTAGATTGAAGCACCTAGAATCGCTCGACCACACCGGTCGGCTACACAAGGTCAAAAAGGGCGTAGGCCACGTAATTGTTGAGCAAATACAAAAGAAGAGAGTTAATGGACATCTTGACTGAGAACGAAAAATTGTTGCGACTGAACGAAAAGCCAGTTTTTGTGACAGCGTGTAGCGTCACGATTTAAATTTTTTTGGCTTTTAGGACGTGGCCATACAGCCATCTCAGCAGTGGAATGGCAGTTGTGACGATACGAACGTAAGAGCAACACAACATACAGTCCACGTGCGGAGAAAGTCTCCGACCCGGTTGGGAATCGAACCCGCGCCCCTTCCGCTGGCAATGCGCCGCGCAGCTACCGAGGCGGACACGATTTAAACATCACCAGCGTCAGCTACGGTTGGCTTCCGACGTAATGTCGAACTTTACTGTAGTCTGGTGAACTATTAAAAATACCATCTCTTTAAGGGACCGTTTTGAGCTGTGGGCCGCTGTCGCTACACGTAAACGGTGTAGAAGCTACGAAAACACATCTGCTTCTCATTTACGGAGAACCGAACATCGTTAGTAAACTCCCGGTAGTGCGATATGGAACAGTATCAGAGCACTCGGGGATGAAAGGTTCGCGGTAAAGCTGGAGCAGCTTGTGTGTGTGTGTGTGTGTGTGTGTGTGTGTGTGTGTGTGTGTGCTCGCGCGCTATGATAAGGAGGCGGCGACTCGGGTCTGATAAATATGATAATGCGGACGGCGTGCTTCTGCGAAGCGACCGCAGCGCCGCGCGGGTGTGTGGCCACCACGTGCGTGACGGGAGATGCTCTCGCTCGACAAAAGGAGCGCAGTCCCACGGCAAAACTTGGCATTGTGCGTTCATAGCACGCACCACGGACGACAGATTGCCCGGTCAGTGTCTATTCTGTATCTACAGGGTCCGTCACGGGAATTACATGGTTTTCAAATAGGTTGTACTCGGTCAGTTTTGTTTAAAATATTTTTTATTTATGACAATACATGGTTTATGTGGCCTCCCCCCCTTCCCGAGTACATTTGTATATCCCTCCTCTGCCTTTCCCCACTCCCTGTCGCGTCTGCCCAGCACCTCCCCCCTCTTATGGGCCCCCCCTTCCCCCCACCTAGTTTTTTCCTCTCTCCCCCCCCCCCCTTTTCCCTTCCCGTCATCTGTCCGGGTTCCCCCCACCTGCCCTGGGCTGTGGTGTATCATATTTGTGCCAATTTTTAGTGCAGTGTTGAAGTGAATGTTCAGTGTTGTTCGTCTTTCCAAAGTGTTGCGAACAGAAAACATGCTGTCGCTGAGTGTGAATTTTATATCTCTTGCGAAAAGAAACCAGACTGTCGCCGTGTTTTTTTAATTGTCTGCCTATTATTTTACCTGTCTGCTTCATATGTATTTTATTAGCATCATCAACCCTTTGTTCTATGCTTTAAATTCCACGATTTTCCGCCATGGTACCATTTAAGTCTCCGATTTTATCGCCTGTTTTTATTATTTATTATCTTCATCTTTGTAAAACAAATTCTGTAGGCTGAAGAGCGGCATACTACGATGCTGCCAGCCCACCCCCTGCGGGGGGAATCGAAACCCAATAACGAAAAAAAAAATACGTTGGCAATTTCATTGTTTCATTATGTCTTGTAGATCAGGTCGCTCAGATGTTAGCTGTTTACGTTCATGCATGATCCTGAAAACTCAAGAGTAGTGTCAGCCGACATCTGGCGTGGGATACGAACGATTTCCTCCTCGGTTGTCATCCTTCTATCTTCAAGGCGATATGGCTAGTTAATATATACTCGGTACTTGAGATATAACCACAAAAAGAAATTAGATAAGATTAGATCGGGGGAGCGAGGAGGCCAATGTAGATTGCCACCTTCTCTTTCTTATTTGATTAAAAATGAAACTTCTCCAGCTGTACTTAAGATTTCAGATTTATTTCATTTTCAATAAAAATTATTCCAGCTAATGTCCCACCAGCATCCAATTTAAATATGGATGTACAAAGATTCTCCTTCTTAGATCAAGCTGATTAGCAGCAGTTCGCCATCCATTTCTCTCTTTGGCCTTCCTTTTGAGAGCGGAGTAGGTGATGCAGCTGGTATCCTCTACGATCTGGCCTTTGTATTCTAGTCTCAGCCTGCCTCTTCTATTCTTAGCTTTACTGTCCCTTCAATGATACTTTTAATGATACCACCATGTCTCAGCAGTTGGCCGACACATGCGTCCCTTCTGTGTTCGATTACCTCCAGGAGACAAGGCACTCCGTGGAGCAGTTCTTCGTTTGATATCTTGTATACCCAGGAAATCTGGAGCATTCTGTGGCAGCACCACATCTCGAAAGCTGTTTTTTATGTTTTTCTGCTTATCCGAGTGTCCATGTTTCACTTTCGTACTGCAGGACACTCCAAACAAACGCGTTTATGAGGCTTTTCCTGGGATGCTTGTCCATGCTGCTGGACGTGAAAACGTATCTTCTCTTGTTAAAAGCAACTTTTGCCTGGTGTATTCGGCTTTCAGTATCCTTCCTTCACCTTCCGTCTGATGTAATTTTACTCCATAGGTAGGCAAAGGATTCCACGGTCTCCAGTCCATAGTTAAGTGAGCACTGGGCTACGGTGCTTTGTCTGCTCACCACTAGGACTTGTTTTGTCTTTATTGTTTTAGTATTACAGTACGACCTGAGAGTGGTTCCCATCTGGCCCAGCGTCGCTTCTAGTTGTTCTGCATCTTCACTCAACACTTCACGCAAACCGACATGCGCAAATATTTGAGCAGTGGTACGAACGAATGCTGATTTGTGTATAGTCAGCTGCGCTCTACTTCGAAGGCGGTCGCTACTAAATCGACATAATTACTTGTTATTGCATGAGAGCTGTAGACTAAAGACTGAAATATGGTTCGATGCTGACCTCAAAGTTACTCTATCCAGAGCGGATCTCTTCAACTCTACACAGCCACTGAAACTTGAATCCGTTTCAACCAGCTTAAATGAATTCAAGGCACAGCCTCCATCTGCAGTGTTTATCCTTCAGACTTACCCCCATTATAACTGTGAATACTATTCCTAGCTATTATGTTATCTTTCTTCTGCCTCATCTGCTAACCTTTCCCTACTGTTTCTCGCTCTTCCATGCACCAGTCAACTTCTTCACCAAATAATGATTCTCTCCGTACTGCTCTTGCTGCTGATACTCAAATTCGACAATAACTGAATGGCCAAATTATTTACTACAATGTTAATAAGCTAACATTTCTGAAATGCCATTCCGATCGAAGCTATGCGGACACATATTAGTGAACATTACCCTTGGCTTTTATCACTGCTTGAACTCTGCTGGGGAGATTTCCATTGAGATTTTTGCATGTATGTGGAGGAGCTCCCTCAAGAACAGAAATCACAAAGACAGGGATATTGGACGCTGGGATCTGTAACGAAGTCCATGTTCTAATACGTCTCACAGGTGTTCCATTGGCCTCACGTTGGGATTCCTGGCAGGCCACTCCATTTCAGGGATGTTATTGTCCACAAACCACTGCCTCACTGATGCTGCGCTGTGAGAGGGTACATTGTCGCGTTCATGCTGTGAGGGGTCCACTTATACATGGAGCCCCAGTTTGTAATACATTACATGACATTTTTCATGAAATATATTACAAATTCGGGCTCCATGTACGAGTGGACCCCTCACATAAAAAAAACAAAAAGCGTGTAACGTTATTGCATTTTTTTTTTTTCATAAGTCTACTGACTGGTTTGATGCGGCCCACCACGAATTCCTTTCCTGTGCTAACCTCTTCATCTCAGAGTAGCACTTGCAACCTACGTCCTCAATTATTTACTTGAGGTATTCCAATCTCTGTCTTCCTCTACAGTTTTTGCCCTCTACAGCTCCCTCTAGTACCATGGAAGTCATTCCCTCATGTCTTAGCAGATGTCCTATCATCCTGTCCCTTCCCCTTATCAGTGTTTTCCACATATTCCTTTCCTCTCCGATTCTGCGTAGAACCTCCTCATTCCTTACCTTATCAGTCCACCTAATTTTCAACATTCGTCTATAGCACCACATCTCAAATGCTTCGATTCTCTTCTGTTCCGGTTTTCCCACAGTCCATGTTTCACTACCATACAATGCTGTACTCCAGACGTACATCCTCAAATTTCTTCCTCAAATTAAGGCCGGTATTTGATATTAGTAGACTTCTCTTGGCCAGAAATGCCTTTTTTGCCATAGCGAGTCTGCTTTTGATGTCCTCCTTGCTCCGTCCGTCATTGGTTATTTTACTGCCTAGGTAGCAGAATTCCTTAACTTCAATGACTTCGTGACCATCAATCCTGATGTTAAGTTTCTCGCTGTTCGCATTTCTACTACTTCTCATTACCTTCGTCTTTCTCCGATTTACTCTCAAACCATACTGTGTACTCATTAGACTGTTCATTCCGTTCAGCAGATCATTTAATTCTTCTTCACTTTCACTCAGGATAGCAATGTCATCAGCGAATCGTATCATTGATATCCTTTCACCTTGTATTTTAATTCCACTCCTGAACCTTTCTTTTATTTCCATCATCGCTTCCTCGATGTACAGATTGAAGAGTAGGGGCGAAAGGCTACAGCCTTGTCTTACACCCTTCTTAATACGGTCACTTCGTTCTTGATCGTCCACTCTTATTATTCCCTCTTGGTTGTTGTACATATTGTATATGACTTGTCTCTCCCTATAGCTTACCCCTACTTTTTTCAGAATCTCGAACAGCTTGCACCATTTTATATTGTCGAACGCTTTTTCCAGGTCGACAAATCCTATGAAAGTGTCTTGATTTTTCTTTAGCCTTGCTTCCATTATTAGCCGTAACGTCAGAATTGCCTCTCTCGTTGCATTGCATTAAAATATTATTATTTGTGTTTGTTAATGGATATGCAATGCGTAATATTTGTCTTACGGAAAGTTACTGTGTAATGTGTTGTTGAGCAAATGGTGTCCTTAATCAGTTGCACTGTAATCCAAAAACAAATTGAACAGCTTAATTTGGAAAACCAGTATGTAATGCCTATAATGATATCAGTCCCTCTGAAATGTACTCAGTCTGATGACCAGCGAATTCTATGGCTTTGTGCAATAAACTGATAAAATTCCCTATGCAAATAAACAATGAAAGACATTTTCCTTAGCTCTTGAGTCGCAACGGATGTAATCTTGGTATTCTGTTCTCTCCACAGTAGGCATAGAAAATATTCAGTCTTGGCTCAGCGAAGTGCAATGCTGACGATAAAATGGCTTCATACAAATAATGTCAGTAGATTAGTTGATAAATGAGTAACCTTGCAAATGCTCAGTGAAGATTTTGGATATTGTCTCAGTGCTGTGCAATGTCACCCACACTAAAGCTATTACAAACATTAATACTGTTCTGATTCTGGCACAGTCAATATTTTTTACTCGATTGAAAAATCATTTCTTTCAAAAAAAATATCTTTAGATTTAATTAAATACGACGTGGAAGAGGATGAGGTACTGAGAAGGGGTATCCTAAGACCTAAAACTTTAGTTCGAAAATTGTATTCAAAATAAAGTTTCTCCTTCATAAAATGTAATATGAAACATTTTATATTAACTTAAAAATCAGTGAACTTCTCAATTGTTCTACAATTCTCACTTACTGACGTAGTTAACAATACTTGTATTGTTACATGACAAAAGGCCTGACATCGTTTGACAAAACAGATTCCAAAATTTAACTTCCTTGTATCAGGTGTACAAAATACACAAAATATTACCAATGGGGTATACCTAATCAACCTATATATTAAATCTGATGGAAGATACTTGGTTCCTGCATTCAAGCAGAAGTTGTAAATACCGCTTCAGTTGTAAATTTCTTTATTTTCGCTCGACCGGTTTCGGACTGTTATAAGCCCATCCTCAGGTGCCATAGCTGTGCTGTGGTCGCCGAGCGCCGCGTGTACCAAGCGCGGTGTGCTTCCCTGTTCTGCGCTCATTGGCAGTTTCTAAGTAGAATAATTACATTTATTAAGAACAATTAAAGTAACATTTACACCCATAGTTAATTCGTATGATAACGCCAGAATGTGTGAAATTTGTAAACGTTATTGATATTTTGAAGGATACTACTTAGTATGTTGGTACCATGGCGTGAACAGCACAGGTTGCGCAGGTCTCAGACACGTGTTGCTTGGAGACTTTTCCTTCGGAGCAGTGCTGGCGTGCAGTCATAAATGGAACAAAGTGACGTCTATCTTTTAACAGTCGGTCTTTTCTTCTTTGCCGATACACGTGCAAACATTTTAATAACTCATGGTTTAACGCAAAAACTGGCAAAGAAATGAACGGTTACGTCATCCGCATTCGCCTGCTGTCCAAGGGAAACCTGCAGAAGACCTTTATCTGGCTGGGGAACTGGAACTAATGTAAGTTTGTTTTTGGGACGAAGTCCATTATCGAGACAAAAATTAAAATTTTGTGTATGTGTGTGTGTGTGTGTGTGTGTGTGTGTGTGTGTGAGTGCCAAAGGCCTTGAGCAGTGGTAACACCGGTTCCTGTCAGATCACCTAAGCTAGGGGCTATCGGGCTGGGCACTTGGATGAGTAACCATCCGGTCTGCCGAGCGCTGTTGGCAAGCCCTTGTGAGGCAAACTGAGGCGCCACTTGATTGAGAAGTAGCGGCTCCGGTCTCGTAAACTGGCATACAGCCAGAAGAGCGGTGTGCTGACCACATGCCCCTACATATCCGCATCCAGTGACGCCTGTGGGCTCAGGATGACACGGCGGCCGGTCGGACCGTTGGGTCTTCCAAGGCCTGTTCGGACCGAATGTGTGTGAGTGCGTGTGAGAGCGTATTAACGTCTATTAACGTCTTTATAAGTTTAAGTCATTTCTTTTGTGTGTCATTTGTCCTTCTAAATTTACGAGTCTTACCACTGGTTGACAACAAACTTCATCAGAGAGTGAATGTTCTGTCAGGCGATGCGGTGGTAAGTTCCTATGGGACCAAACTGCTGAGGTAATCGGTGCTAGGCTTACACACTACTTAATCTGACTTAAACTAACTTACGCTAAGGAGAGGACACACACCCATGCCAGAAGGAGGACTCAGGACTCGGTTGTACAAAGACCTGTTTACCAGAGGTACTAGAGCGGACGCCATATGTTATCCTTATTGCACACTCTTGACGTGCAAGCGAACACTTTATTCTTCAGCAACGAATTACCCCACGATATGATGCCACAGGACATGCTGACTAGAACAACTCATTCGCAAATCCGCAGACAAAGTACGTCGTCCGAAAGGGAGACTGTACTAGAAAATAAGAGCAATTTCTTACCTAAAAAAATTGTTCAAATGGCTCTGAGCACTATGGGACTAAACTTCTGAGGTCATCAGTACCTTAGACTTAGAACTACTGAAACCTAACTAACCTAAGGACATCACACACATCCATGCCCTATGCAGGATTCGAACCTGCGACTGTAGCGGTCGCGCGGTTCCAGACTGTAGCGCCTAGAACTGCTCTGCCACCCCGGCTGGCGCTTACCTAAAAACTCTGTTTTTCACAGCAAGCCCAAAAAGTTTTCACTTCGTCCTCGTGTTAGTTGCGAAGTATGTGACGATCGAAAAGCTCACACTTCAACGGACACGACATTTTGCCACCGAGAGGAGGGGATAATTTACAGCAGAATACGCTGCGCTTGTACAACACCTGATGCACCTGTCCTACACAGGCGGCATTACAAGTGTTTCGAAACACGGCGGAGTTTTCTACGAACAGCTCAGAACTAGTCTCTGCTTGCCCTTGTTGCGGGTTGGATTCCTGCGCTCTCGTAGTTGCGAAATAGCTTTCCTGGAAGCTTATTAGCCTTTTTTTCATATCAGGATCTATCCGACGCTACATGATTTGCGGAGAAACATTCACTGCTTTTATCTTTGCTGACAGGCACTGCGAGACCTTGTGGGTAGTAAATGACTCTTGTCGATTGGGTAATGTCTCATTCGATCTTGCATACGTTAATGCAATTTCGACTTATTATCGTGCTGTAAACTTTTAACGTGTATCATTTATCCAAATCTTTTAATCAGCTGTGAATATGGCTCCTTAAATTTTCATTTCTTCTGCACCTTTAAATTTCCAGTAGTCTCTTATGCCGAGTGCCCGGAAGTTGTAAATTATCATACCTTTCGCGATAAGATATCTGTTACACTGATCACGTTGGGCAAACAGTGTTGCATTGAGATGAACTAGGTAGATAAATCCAACTTGACGTTTCTATCTTTCTCGTGACGTGTATCCGCTTTCGAAGCCGCCGACTGACGCTAATGTGGCTGCGTTCGGGTCAGAGGTAGTCGGTTCGAATTCTTGCTCTGAACAATTTTCACCACCATTACTTTCATGACAGGAAGGAAGAGGACGGGAGCGTGGGGAAGGCGAAAATAGTGGCGTGCAGTTCCTGATCTCGAGACCTTGCTGCCGAGTCCAGTGTTACGTCCCAAATCAGTTGGCAAAATCTCTGGATGTGAAAGCATGTGATACCAAAGATCCATCCGTGAGATGGCAATGTTAAGGTCGATTACCTTTTCTGATGTATTCGAGTTATCCAGAGCTCATTCTGGACTGGGTTTGACCCTCCGGCTTGCTTTTCATTCAATAAAGGCCATACTGACACTCCGACATATTTTAGACTAGCACTTGTAAATTCAGAGAAAGCTTTCAACGATGTTGTCTGGAACACGCTTTCTGAAATTCCGAAAGATGCAGGCATAAGTTGTTGTTGTTGTTGTGGTCTTCAGTCCTGACACTGGGTTGATGCAGCTCTCCATGCTACTCTATCCTGTACAAGCTTCTTCATCTCCCAGTACCTACTGCAACCTATATCGTTCTGAATCTGTTTAGTGTATTCATCTCTTGGTCTCCCTCTACGATTTTTACCCTCCACGATGACCTCCAATACTAAATTGGTGATCCCTTGATGCCTCAGAACATGTCCTACCAACCAATCCCTTCTTCAAGTTGTGCCACAAGGCATAAGTAGAGAGAGTGAAAAGTTATTTACAACTTGTGCAGAGACCAAGCTGCGGTTGTAAGAATTGTAGGGCACGGAACGACAGCGGTAGTTGGGAAAGGGGTGAGGCGTGGTAGAGGCATCTCCCCGACGTTATTCGTTGCGTACATCAAACAAGCAGTAAAGGAAATCACGGAGATATTTGGAAAGGGAGGAGAAGAAATAAAAACCTTGAGCTTTGCCGACGGCAAAAGATTTGCAAGAGCTGTTAAAATGGATAGCGCCTTGGAAAGATATTATAAGATGAATATCGACCAAACGTAAAATATTAGTAATGGAATGTAGTCGAATCGAAACAGGTGACGCGAACGTCAGTCCGATTACACTATTTGCTCACGTATCGACTTTAATACATGCAAACGAAAACAAATAACGTCTCTGAACAAAGTAGGCCTATTTCATATCTTTTTGTCAAGACCCTTGTAACAAGCAACAGTTGTATAGCACATACTTGATGCTGTCAAGGTTTCGCTATCACAGTGCAAATGCATGCAGATTGTGTAAAAGTGTGTGAAGTGATGTATCAACTGGCCATCAAAACGAAAACAGGCAGATGGACACTAACAGAAACGAGCCACCCATACTGTAGCAGTAAGTACAAAACTGAAAAGGTTCGAAAACCGGTTCACGGAATACCAAATAACAATTCAAAAAAAGAGACTGGTTGAACTTTTGTGTATTTACATCCAGTTAAAAGTCACTGATTCTAAAATATTCGTAGGATAATGTGGAGTCTTATGCACTCGTCCCGTCTGGGTTACCTAAGGGGTGCTGCATTCTCGGAATGCTACACAAAAATTCAAGCCGGCCGGTGTGGCTGTGAGGTTCTAGGCGCGTCAGTCTGGATCCGCGTGACTGCTACGGTCGCAGGTTCGAATCCTGCCTCGGGCATGGATGTGTGTGATGTCCTTAGGTTAGTTAGGTTTAAGTAGTTCTAAGTTCTAGGGGACTGATGACCACAGATGATGAGTCCCATAGTACTCAGAGCCATTTGAACCATTTGAACAAAAATTCAAGCAACTAACATTAGTAGTTTTATTTCAATAAAGCAGATTGACAATACGTTTCTTTGAAATGAAAATGGTGTCGCAAGCAATGGGCGACATGCAACATAAATCCGCGTCCTTTGTTATACAGGATGGTCCAGTGATCGTGACCGGGCCAAATATCTCACGAAATAAGCGTCAAACGAAAAAACTACAAAGAACGAAACTTGTCTAGCTTGAAGGGGGAAACCAGATGGCGCTATGGTTGGACCGCTAGATGGCGCTGCCATAGGTCAAACGAGTATCAATTGCGTTTTTTTAAAATAGGCACCCCCATTTTTTATTACATATTCGTGTTGTACGTAAAGAATTATGAATGTTTTAGTAGGATCACTTTGTGATAGATGGCGCTGTAATAAACATATGGCTCACAATTTTAGACGAACAGTTGGTGACAGGTAGGTTTTTTAAATTAAAATACAGAATGTAGGTACGTTGGAACATTTTATTTCGGTTGTTCCAATGTGATACATGTACCTTTGCGAACTTATCATTTCGGAGAACGCATGCTGTTACAGCCTGATTACCTGTAAATACCACATTAATGCAATAACTGCTCAAAATGATGTCCGTCAACCTCAATGCATTTGGCAATAAGTGTAACGACATTCCTCTCAACAGTGAGTAGTTCGCCTTCCGCAATGTTCGCACATGCATTGACAGTGCGCTGACGCATGTCGTCAGGCGTTGTCGGTGGATCACGATAGCGAATATCGTTCAACGTTTCCCACAGAAGGAAATCCGGGGACGTCAGATCCGGTGGACGTGTGGGCCATGGTATGGTGTTTCGACGACCAATCCACCTGTCATGAAATATGCTATTCAATACCGCTTCAACTGCACGCGAGGTATGTGCCGGACATCGTCATGTTGGAAGTACATCGCTATTCTGTCATGTAGTGAAACATCTTGTAGTAACATCGGTAGAACATTGCGTAGGAAATCAGCATACATTGCACCATTTAGATTGCCATCGATAAAATGGGGCCAATTAATCCTTCCTCCCATCATACCTTACCATACATTAACCCGCTAAGGTCGCTGATGTTCCACTTCGTGGATTTTCCGTTGCCCAATAGTGCATATTATGCCGATTTACGTTACCGCTGTTGGTGAATGACGCTTCGTCGCTAAATAGAACGTGTGCAAAAAATCTGTCATCGCCCCGTAATTTCTCTTGTGCCCAGTGGCGGAACTGTACACGACGTTCAAAGTCGTCGCCATACAATTCGTGGTGCGTAGAAATATGGTACGGGTGCACTCGATGTTGATGTAGCATTTCCAACACCGACGATATTGAGATTCCCGATTGTCGCGCAATTTGTCTGCTACTGATGTGCGGATTAGTCGCGACAGCAGCTAAAACACCTACTTGGGCATCATCATTTGTTGCAGGTGTGGTTGTTTCCTTAAATAACTTAACTACCCGGCGAACGGTCCGGACACTTGGATGATGTCGTCCAGGATAGCGAGCAGCACACATAGCACACGCCCGTTGGGCATTTTGATCACAATAGCCATACATCAACACGATATCGACCTTTTCCGCAATTGGTGAACGGTCCATTTTAACACGGGTAATGCATCACGAAGCAAATAACGTCCGCACTGGCGGAATGTTACGTGATACCACGTACTTACACGTTTGTGGCTATTACAGCGCCATGTATCACAAAGCGAAAAAAGTGGTCCAACTGAAACATTCATATTTCTTTACGTACTACACGCAAATGTAATAAAAATGGGGGTTCATATTTTAAAAAAAACGCGGTTGATATCCGTTTGACCCATGACAGCGCCATCTAGCGGGCCAACCATAGCACCATCTGGTTTCCCCCTTCAAACAGGACGAATTTCGTTCTCTGTAGTTTTTCATTTGACGCTTATTTCGTGAGATATTTGGCCCGGTCAGTATCAATGGACCACCTTGTATATAATGTTCATCCAAGTTTGACACACGGTTTGTGGATCACTACTAACTGTTCTCGTAGCACTCTCTGCTGGGCCGTGCTAATACTCTGCGAATACTGTCCACTGATGTCCGGGCGAGGCTGGCAGATGCGGCGCTTATATTCGCTTCTTGCAGAGGTCGCTCTTGTCGTGGCGCAGGCTATTGGCTGGCTTCGCCTCCCCGCCTTCTCCGGTCTTGCGTTCTTCCTCGTCGTTCCTGCGCTTGTGGTTACGCCAGAACAGATAAGCTTAACAGTACGGAATATCCAGAAAGACAATAAACACTGTAAACAACGGGCGCCGCCACGTAACCAAGGATGACTGCTGCCAGAAATTATCAATAGTGGACAGTAACTACAGGCCAGTGAGCAAGTAACATTAACTCTGTTCCTATGTTGTTTGATGAAGGAGAGAGCACAATTCAGAGCGAAATTTAAACATATACCTGCATCTATATTTACAAGCTCACTTTCTAATTTAATCTCAACTGCATCCTTAATGACCGTATCCCAACAGGCGGAACTGCACGCCGCGATCACCGCGCTCTCATATTCCATAGGACGAGGCAATGTTTGGCCACAGTGGATTTCCTCAGCTGTAAAAAGAGTATGTGACCTTTGCTCTGTTCACCGGTCCTCCACGGTCCTGATGGCCTAACCAACCTATGAATGACATGCCACAGCTGCATGGCATATGATAGACAAACCAAGACCATTCTTACAGATTCTAAAAGAGCCCTAATCTTAGATATTGGTTCAAAAACATATTTCATTCCATGTTTACGTAATACACACACAGACATACACACACGCGCACACACATTACTAGCATAAATAGGACCTTCACAAATTTTAACAAATTACGACTGTTAAATTTGTTCAAGGGTAGGTTCCGCCTTGAGCAGACACAATTTTTTATCCTTCTTCTCTAGCCAGACAAAATTTCGTCGAAGCTACGGTACTGTCAACGCGGTTTTTATTTTTCAATTTCTTTCAAACAACAGGAAAATTACTCGTTACTTCCTGTACATGACTAACTACACTTTTTTAAGAAACGTATTCACAAATTCGATAACAGACAAAAAATTTTCTATATTCTTTGATAACATTGATAACACATGCTGTGGCTTTTTGCGGCATACAGTATTTTGTGTTATAGCTGTTTTCCTTTCTCAGTTTTTCCTTTGCAGTCACAACGAGCTTAATGTGGAAAATAATTTACACCGAAAATTTACGACTTGGAATATTAGACTGTTGTGGTTAACATTTATTCTATGTGAAGTGCTGTGTGTTTTTGTGTGAAAGAAAACAAAAAAAAATCATTGATCATGCTGTAACTTCAGAGAAACATGCTTGGTAGAAGAGAAGAGAAAAAATGTGTTTGCTCAAGGCGGTACCTATCAGAAGAGAAATTATTTTGAAGCAAACACGGACACAATAGTGTGCTTGAACTTCAATATGCTGCATATATAAGAATATACAGCCTACAGTTGCAGGTTAACTTTATCGTTTACATAGGTTTCAACGGTAGTAATAACGTCTTCTTCAGAACATAAAATATTATTTAAATGTTTGCCTAAAACAAGCCATGTCCTTAGTCAACTTTATAAAACTTGATGCATAACCATAAGGTTTTGTCACTTCTATTAAACAAGCTGTTGCAAATTCACTTTAAGCCCGTTGTATGGGCAAACATTTAAATAATATTTTATGTTCTGAAGAAGACGTTATTACTAACGTTGAAACCTAGGTAAACGATAAAGTTAACCTGCAACTGTAGGCTGTATATTCTTATATAATCAATATCAGTTGCTGTCGCTGCATAAAAATGTTAAAAATTATCAATATGCTGTCCCTTAACATGACTATTCGAACAGTGATTTCCCTAAATCGCTTCAGGCAAATGCCGGGAAAGTTCCTTTGAAAGGGCATGGCCGATTTCCTTCCCCATCCTTCCCTTATCCTATGGGACCGATGACTTCGCTGTTTGGTCCCTTCCCCCAAACCAACCAACCGTCGAACAATATGGTTTATCAGTCATCCGATAGAGGGGATTAATGTCAGTCCAGGAAGTTACGTACCGTCGTGTTTGTGTCATCAGGAACTTCAGCAGACAGTAAATATTACCATTTCTGAATCCGTGTGACTAAAGGCACGTTTCAGCTGAAGCGCAGGTGAGCAAGTTCATCCAGAACACCCGGCGTTCAAGACAGAGATCATCAGCCAGAAAGCAAGGGACTAAGATACAAAAGGAGTCTTCTCCCAGCTACTACTCGTAGACTTTCGCACCAGCAACACGGTCAGTAAAAGTTGCAGTTTCGTAATGAATGGATGCCCAGCCCCCCTTTTTCAAGAATCACGGACCTTGCGTAAGTAGGGTAGGGTGGCTTGCGCGTCTCAACGAATACATAGCCCTACCATAAACACATCGGAGGCTACCTGCGCAGAGGTCAGATTGACGTCGCATTGTTACTTAAAGGGGGTACGGCGTCAAATGGGCCGACTTCGAGCAGGAGAGGCAACATAGCACATTTTAATTTCCACTGTCTATATTTTTGCCATTAAATTCATAAAACTCTGTCAGCATGACTGGGAAGGATTCAGCATTCACACTCGTAGCAGTGGAAGTTCAAAAACATAACAAAATAAAAATTTTGCTTGGGAAGTTTCATCATTTTCTCACTTACTATTGGCTACATTTGTTGCTACAGGCTTTCCTTTATAAGTAAGAGAGATTCTCCGAAGAATTTTGCACAGCAAACAAACCATACTTAAAGGTGTATGAAACTCTAGAATTTTCCGAAGCTATAAAAAATCTGTGGTAAAAATTGAGATAATTAACTATAAAATTTGAGTTTTTCTAAACATGAGGTTTAAAATGTAACAGCTCATTCATTTTTTCATACATTAAGTAAATTGTAGGAGTATGGTTTGTATGCTGTGCAAAATTCTTCGAAGAACGTCTCTTACTTACGAAGAAAAGTGTACCTATAGCAACAAATGCAGCCAATAATAAGTGAAAAAATGATGAAGTTTCACATGTAAAAAAAATTATTTTGTTATGTTTTTGAACTTCCACTGCTATGAGTGTGAATCCTGAATGCTTCCTGGTCATGCTGACCAAGTGTTATGAATTTATTGGTAAAAGTGTAGACAGTGAAAATTAAAATTTGCTGTGGTGCCTCTCCTGCCCCAAGTCGGCCCGTTTGTCGTCCTACCCCCTTTAAGAGAGACAGCAGTTTTTCAGTAGTTGCAGGGGCAACAGTCTATACGAATGACTGGCTTTGTAACATTAACCAACATGGGGAAGGGAAAACGACACTCGTTATTTTTTCCCATGATGCACTTCTACCGTTCATGGAGATCATACCAGTCTTCGGGCTGGGGACCACAACAACGAGCCGTGTGCACGATTTATTTTCAACGCTTGGTGACAAAGACGTCACTGCCACCACAATTTCTAAAACCAGCACCCGAACTTTTATTCCTCATTCCTACCGTCTGTGAAGCGATTCGATGGCATACTTTGCCTTATTTACTTGTATGACGTTGCGAACGCGTGACTGTGGCGTCATCGATACAAGAAATATCGTGTGATCCAACGTTCGAGAGAACGGCCCGAAGCGTGACCAATACTGTTACTCGCTTCGCTGAGCGCGAATGATGTCACTCGCCAGAGTCCACGGCCGCCAGCGAACTGGCGCCAGCTGAGGAACACTTGGCGGTGTGCACTCGGCGGACCACGCCAGCTAGCTATCCTCTAACCTCCTCTGATGCACGAATTCACTGGTCCCTGTATCGTGGCTTCCCAAGGAAGAAGTAGCATTTCATTTCTTTTATTGTGTTTGTGTTTTGAGATGTGCACCGGGACGAGAGTATTCAAGGTGCGTTTCCGGTCGGTAATTCCTTTCTGGCATTCATTCTCAGTGTTTAATGTTGGCGTATTTCGTGCTTATGGTAGAAATGAACGACGGAATACGATAAACGCTTCGGGAGTAATTCTGTACTGCCTTTCATGTAACACTCGAACCCGTCTCCGTAGCGAAGATTGATAACGCGCAAATGCGTGTCGGTGTTCCACTCGGAGGCGGTCAGTTCGATTTCTGGTGGTGGAAGAAGTTATTGCCAGCAGTATTTGGCCGGTAACACCGAGGTAGGTGGCGCAGTGGTTAGCATAAGTTGCTTGCATTCGGGACGACGAACAAAGCGGGCTGCGTTTCACACGACCGTTGTTTGCGAGGTTCATGTTGATACCTACAGAGATGTTGAGTTATCAAAAAGGTAACAAAGCGCGAGTATAAAGCGTTTACGGAAATTATACAACAGACTGACGTCTGCGTGCGTAGGTTGAATCCTTTCCCAAAGTAGGAATAACCTACGCGCTTTATAAGCACTTAAAACGCTTCGTTGTTCCTGCGATGTTTGACAGAGTGCTGATACTCAACTCCGATTGCTATAGAAGTGCATTATTACAGGGAGGCAATTCTTGAACTATATTAAATAAAATCGTGATAACTTCCGAACGGTTTGCGTTAGGGCGTTCAAACCGCAAGGTTGGCAGCGGGGCATGATGGAAATTAGTAAGCACACGAAAGTTTGGTTTATCGACGAAGGCCACTTTTGAAACTTCCTGGCAGATTAAAAGTGTGTGCCGGACTGAGACTCGAACTTGGGACCTTTGCCTTTTGCGGGAAAGTGCTCTACCGACTGAGCTACCCAGGCACGACTCACGCCTCATCCTCACAGCTTTACTTCCGCCAGCACCTCGTCTCCTACCTTCCAAACTTTACAGAAGCTCTCCTGCGAACCTTGCAGGACTAGCACTTCTGAAAGAAGGCCACTTTTGTTTGGATGGGTTCGTCAATAAGCAAAACTGACGCATTTGGACGACTATAAATACGCATTTCGCGATAGAGAAGTCTCTTCACTCTCAACGGGTGACTGTCTCGTGTGTAGTGTCCAGTCACGTCATGATCGGCGCGATATTCCTTGATGGCACGGTGGCTACCGAACGGTACTCGAAGGTTTTGGAAGATGATTTCATCCCCATTATCCAAAGTCACGCTGATTTCGACAATATGTGGTTCATGCAAGACGGTGCTCGACCCCATCGAATCAGGAAAGTGTTTCATGTCATAGAGGACCACTTTCGGGATCGCACTCTGGCTCTGGGGTACCCAGAGGCCACTGGCATGAGCCTCGATTGGCCGCTATATTCTCCGTATCTGAACACGTGCGACTCCTTTTTGTAGAGCTATATTTAAAGACAAGGTGTACAGCAATAGCTCCAAAACCACTGCTGAGCCTAAAACAGCCATTCAGGAGGTCATCGGCAACATCGATGTTGCGGCACTTCAGCGGGTCATGCAGGTTTTCGCTATTCGTCTGCGCCACATCATCGCCAATAATGGAAGGTATATCGAACATGTCGTAACCTAAATCCGAAAATCTGTAGTGACGATTACATGTTGAATAAAGTGTATGCACGCCGTAGTTTGTAACTAATTTAAATTTTCTTCTACACTCCTGGAAACGGAAAAAAGATCACATTGACACCGGTGTGTCAGACCCACCATACTTGCTCCGGACACTGCGAGAGGGCTGTACAAGCAATGATCACACGCACGGCACAGCGGACACACCAGGAACCGCGGTGTTGGCCGTCGAATGGCGCTAGCTGCGCAGCATTTGTGCACCGCCGCCGTCAGTGTCAGCCAGTTTGCCGTGGCATACGGAGCTCCATCGCAGTCTTTAACACTGGTAGCATGCCGCGACAGCGTGGACGTGAACCGTATGTGCAGTTGACGGACTTTGAGCGAGGGCGTATAGTGGCCATGCGGGAGGCCGGGTGGACGTACCGCCGAATTGCTCAACACGTGGGGCGTGAGGTCTCCACAGTACATCGATGTTGTCGCCAGTGGTCGGCGGAAGGTGCACGTGCCTGTCGACCTGGGACCGGACCGCAGCGACGCACGGATGCACGCCAAGACCGTAGGATCCTACGCAGTGCAGTAGGGGACCGCACCGCCACTTCCCAGCAAATTAGGGACACTGTTGCTCCTGGGGTATCGGCGAGGACAATTCGCAACCGTCTCCATGAAGCTGGGCTACGGTGCCGCACACCGTTAGGCCGTCTTCCGCTCACGCTCCAACATCGTGCAGCCCGCCTCCAGTGGTGTCGCGACAGGCGTGAATGGAGGGACGAATGGAGACGTGTCGTCTTCAGCGATGAGTCGCTTCTGCCTTGGTGCCAATGATGGTCGTATGCGTGTTTGGCGCCGTGCAGGTGAGCGCCACAATCAGGACTGCATACGACCGAGGCACACAGGGCCAACACCCGGCATCATGGTGTGGGGAGCGATCTCCTACACTGGCCGTACACCACTGGTGATCGTCGAGGGGACACTGAATAGTGCACGGTACATCCAAACCGTCATCGAACCCATCGTTCTACCATTCCTAGACCGGCAAGGGAACTTGCTGTTCCAACAGGACAATGCACGTCCGCATGTATCCCGTGCCACCCAACGTGCTCTAGAAGGTGTAAGTCAACTACCCTGGCCAGCAAGATCTCCGGATCTGTCCCCCATTGAGCATGTTTGGGACTGGATGAAGCGTCGTCTCACGCGGTCTGCACGTCCAGCACGAACGCTGGTCCAACTGAGGCGCCAGGTGGAAATGGCATGGCAAGCCGTTCCACAGGACTACATCCAGCATCTATACGATCGTCTCCATGGGAGAATAGCAGCCTGCATTGCTGCGAAAGGTGGATATACACTGTACTAGTGCCGACATTGTGCATGTTGTGTTGCCTGTGTCTATGTGCCTGTGGTTCTGTGAGTGTGATCATGTGATGTATCTGACCCCAGGAATGTGTCAATAAAGTTTCCCCTTCCAGGGACAATGAATTCACGGTGTTCTTATTTCAATTTCCAGGAGTGTATATACTTGAATAATTGTCGTCCTGTGAATACTCACGTACTGCAGCAAAGAAAGTACGTGCCAATTCTGATATAACTGTGTGTAATCTTGACACTGCAGAAGAAGAGTGTGACGTGTGTGCCCCCATACGGCACTCCTCACTAAGTCGTGATAACAGTTTTTAAGTATTTCTCTTGGTCTGCACTAAAGCATTTTGAGTCACCAGACTTCTGGCTGATTTGTTGCTTCCATAACTTTCTCTTTTGTGCCAACCTCTTCATCTCAGAGTAGCACTTGCAGCCAACATTGTCAATTACTTGTTGCGCGCCGGCCGGAGTGGCCATGCGGTTCTAGGCGCTACAGTCCGGAACCAAGCGACCGCTGCGGTCGCAGGTTCGAATTCTGCCTCGGGCATGAATGTGTGTGATGTCCTTAGGTTAGTTAGGTTTAAGTAGTCCTAAGTTCTAGGCGACTGATGAAAAATGGTTCAAATGGCTCTGAGCACTATGGGACTCAACAGCTATGGTCATCAGTCCCCTAGAACTTAGAACTACTTAAACCTAACTAACCTAAGGACATCACACAACACCCAGTCATCACGAGGCAGAGAAGGCGACTGATGACCTCAGAAGTTAAGTCGCATAGTGCTCAGAGCCAACCAACTTGTTGCACATATTCCAGTCCTTGTGGTTCCCTACAGTTTTTGTCCTCCACGGTTCCTCTGGTACCACGGAAGTCCTTCTGCGATGTCTTAACGCGCTCTGTCATCCTGTCCCAGTCTCCTTTGCAATGTTTCCCTTCTTCGCCGATCCAGCGGAGAACCTCGTCATTTTTTATTTTATCAATCCGCCTAATTTTCAACACCCTTCTATAGCAGCGCATCTCAAATCCTTCGATTCTTCTCTTTTGTATTTTTTCCACCGCCCACGATTCACTATCACACAATGCACAGAAGATTTTACGTCAAAAATAACAATTTTTTTTATTTCTTAACAAGAAAACAATACTTTTCCTTGAAGGATACATTAATAAAAGTTCCGTTCGTTCTTTATAATTTCATATTTCCTCTAACTTAAATCTGGTTCCATATGAGTGGGTCAAGTAAAATGTTTGCTAGGCCCTATCTGCGAGCACTAACGTAATACTGCGGTTCTGACCAACAGAGATGGCGATGAAGCCACAGATGGCGCATCCAGTTCCAGGAAAAACAGTACCTCCTTGCTAGTATCTGTGTAACATGAAATATACTGTCAGGTGGAATTGACTTAATTGAATTTACTATTTATTAATATGACCAGGTAAGCCCTTAAAGTCCACTCTTACAACGAGCCAGGAACAACACAGACCAAAAAAATTACAAAATATTCTCAGTTACTCTCCGTAGTCCTGATTCGATTATGTTCAAAAATGTTCAACTGTCTGTTAAATCTTATGGGACTTAACTGCTAAGGTCATCAGTCCCTAAGCTTCCACACAACCTAAATTATCCTAAGGACAAACACACACACACACACACACATGCCGAGGGAGAACTCGAACCTCCGCCGGGACCAGCCGCACAGTCCATGACTACAGCGCCCCAGACAGCTCGGCTAATCCCGCGTGGCTTCGATTATGTACATTTGAGAAACAGTTACGAGACTAGTCATCATTACGAACAGAAATGACAACAGCGAATAGGAATAGTAATTGACATTAATAATACGTGTGGTTAGGGTCTCTCGTCGGGTAGACCGGTGCCTGCTGCAAGTCTTTTCAACTGACACCATTTCGGCGACTTGCGCGTCGATCACGGTTAAGCATGGAGGTGGGAGTGTGATGGTGTGGGCAGCCATATCACGATATTCTACTGGTCCCATCATTACTCTCAAAGACCGTGTTGCAGCCAACGATTATGTGAACATTTTAGGTTATCAGGTGTACCCCACGATTCGAATGTTGTTGCCCAACAATGATGCCATTTTTCAGGACGATAATGCAGTCATTCACTCAGCCAGGACATCATAGTCATGGTATGAGGAGCATGCAAGTGAACTGTAGCGTCTTCCCTGGCCAGCACAGTCCCCGGACTTCAACATTATGGAACCCTTGTGGTCGGTATTGGGGAGCACACTCCGGAGCAGGTTTCCGCCTCCCTCGTCACTACAGGAGTTATAAGAGGTTTTGATTGAAGAGGGTCACCGCAAGGCACCACACTTGCTGTGTTGTAGGCTTCAAATCGGCCGCGGTCCGTCAGCACACATCGGACCCGCGAGTCGCCACTGTCGACGCTAGCAGACCGAGCGCCGCCACTCGGCTGGTCTCGCGAGACAATCTAGCGCACTGCCCAGTTCTACAGCCGACTTTAATAGGAATGGTTCACTTCTTGTAGCTTCAGAGATCTCACTTACAGAGACGCTAGTTAGCATAGCCTTCAGCTAAGTCAGTAGCTACGGACCTAGCCAGGCGCCACATACAGTTTATGCACTGACAATTGATCTATATGTGTGAAGTAATCAAAATTCCAAAGAAGTATTCGCAGTTCAGTCTATAACTGCACTAGTAAATGTCATTGTACAAAGTCAAGATCGACGTTCACCGCTGATGCTGAATTAAAGCTAAGTATTTAATTGTAATCCTGTCTACTAAGTTTCTAACAACGTAAGATGTTCCAGATACATCCCGTCAAGTGTAGTTCATTGATCCTCACGTAAACCTACGTGATCAATGCGTGCAATTAATGGCCACACCTCGTGATCAGGCAAAGAGTCAAATTGCGTGACTCAGCGGGGTGACCCTTTTATTCATGAGGCCCATACTTCCGCCTCATACATAACACATTCCACTGGAGACTATACAGTCACTACATGCCAGTATTCCAAGAAGAATCGCAGCTGTATTACGGGAAAATGGAGGTTCAAAAAATGGTTCAAATGGCTCTGAGCACTATGGGACCTAACTGCTGAGGTCATCAGTCCCCTAGAGCTTAGAACTAGTCAAACCTAACTAACCTAAGGACACCACACACATCCATGCCCCAGGCAGGATCCGAACCTGCCAACGTAGCGGTCGCGCGGTTCCAGACTGTAGCGCCTAGAACCGCTCGGCCACGAAAATGGAAGTCCAATTCCTTATTAATAAACCATTCCCAAGTAAGTACAGGTGTCCACATTATTTTGGCTATCCCCTGCAATTGTTCGTTGGGAAGAGTGATACAGACGAAACAACAAACGTCACAAATGAATAGCAGACAAGCGTTCATCACTAGCTACGGTTGGTGTGAAGAACAGAATATCCTAATCAGCTACGAGGAGTGTTAGTGGTTCTACGAGTTTCTTTTCGAGCTCGAATATTTCGGGATGGATCAGACGACCAGGTTTCTTCTTGACGAGCACAAAATTGCGAGGAGTACTACACTACTGCCCATTAAATTTGCTACACCAGGAAGAAATGCAGATGATAATCGGGTATTCATTGGACAAATATATTATACTAAAACTGGCATGCGATTACATTTTCACGCAATTTGGGTGGATAGATCCTGAGAAATCAGTACCCAGAACAACCACCTCTGGCCGTAATAACGGTCTTGATACGCCTGGGCATTGACTCAGAGCTTGGATGGGGAGTACAGTTACAGCTGCCCATGCAGCTTCAACACGATACCACAGTTCATCAAGAGTAGTGACTGGCGTATTGTGACGAGCCAGTTGCTCGGCCACCATTGACCAGACGTTTTCAATTGGCGAGAGATCTAGAGAATGTGCTGGCCAGGGCAGCAGTCGAACTTTTTCTGTATCCAGGAACATGCGGTCGTGCATTATCCTGCAGAAATGTAGGGTTTCGCAGGGATCAAATTAAGGGTAGAGCCACGGGTCGTAACACATCTGAAATGTAACGTCCACTGTTGAAAGTGCCGTCAATGTGAACAAGAGATGATCGAGACGTGTAACCAATGGCACCCCATACCATCACGCCGGGTTATACGCGATGACGAATACACGCTTCCAATGTGCGTTCACCGCGATGTCGCCAAACACGGATACGACCATCATAATGTTGTAAACAGAACCGGGATTCATCCGAAAAAATGGCGTTTTGCGATTCGTGCACCCAG
Organism: Schistocerca americana; assembly: GCF_021461395.2. Taxonomy (NCBI): domain Eukaryota; kingdom Metazoa; phylum Arthropoda; class Insecta; order Orthoptera; family Acrididae; genus Schistocerca; species Schistocerca americana. The sequence continues at coordinate 554,596,727 of NC_060124.1, read as the reverse complement.
GTTCGTCGTTGAGTATACCATCGCAGGCGCTCCTGTCTGTGATGCAGCGTCAAGGATAACCGCAGCCACGCTCTATGCTGCTGCAAATGTTGTCGAACTTTCGTGCAGATGGTTGTTGTCTTGCAAATGGCCCCATCTGTTGACTCAGGAATAGAGACGTGGCTGCACGATCCGTCACAGCCATACGGATAAGATGCCAGTCATCTCGACTGCCAGTGATACGAGGCCGTTGGGATCCAGCACGGCGTTCCGTATTACCCTCCTGAACCCAGCGATTCCATATTCTGCTGACAGTCATTGGATCTCGACCAACGCGAGCAGCAATGTCGCGATACGATAAACCACACTCGTTTATCAAAGTCGGAAACGTAATGGTACGCATTTCTCCTCCATACACGAGGCATCACAATAACGTTTCACCAGGCAACACCGGTCAACTGCAGTTCGTGTATAAGAAATCGGTTGGAAACTTTCCTCATTTCAGCTCGTTATAGGTGTCGCCACCGGCGCCAACCTTGTGTGAATGCTGTGGAAAGCTAATGATTTGCATATCACAGCATCTTCTTCCTGTCGTTTAAATTTCACGTCTGTAACACGTCATCTTCGCGGTGTAGCAAATTTAATGGCCAGTAGTGTATATATTTAAACACTGTGACGTGCTCAATATATTCACGATTAATACTGTTATTTCGTATGATTGGCTTCTTTCTGTATGTTATGAGCATTATCTTCTCTTATTCTTCTTGTGCCTTTTCCCGCATTGGCACAGGGTCGGCATGGTTAGTTACAGGTCTGCCATGGTTAATTTAAGGAGTGGGCATGTGCCTCTTTTCTGTCCCCACCTCAGTGCGCCCCCTCCCCCCCCCCCACTCCCTCCCCATCCCAGGACGGAATATGTGTACCACAACTGTCTGTGTGCAGTGTCATTCGTGCGATAGTGAGCAAAAGCTTTCCAAATATTTGTGGGTCTTGTAACTGATGCAGGACATGGGTACTAACCCAGTGTTAACCAAATGGGATGTGGGAAACCGCCTAAAGACCACATCCAGGCTGGGCCATACACCGAGCCTCCTCGTTAATCCGCTGGGCGGGTCCGCCTCCAGGTTGGCGCACCTCCCTTTCTCGGAAGGGCGCCTTAACACGCACGCCTCTGTGTGCAATACCTAGCGTTTATCGCATGTAAGGGTTTCAGATCGACTGGCTACAGTTGTTTACATTAACTTTTACTGTGGCTCAGCTTCAACAAAAATATTTTTCCCCGATGGAATACTCATATACACGTTCGTGAATTTTCAATCTTTTCACCGAGCGAGGTGGCGCAGTGGTTAGCACACTGGACTCGCATTCGGGAGGACGACGGTTCAATCCCGCGTCCGGCCATCCTGATTTAGGTTTTCCGTGATTTCCCTAGATCACTCCAGGCAAATGCCGGGATGGTTCCTTTCAAAGGGCACGACCGACTTCCTTCCCTAATCCGAGCTTGTGCTCCGTCTCTAATGACCTCGTTGTCGACGGGACGTTAAACACCAATATCCTCCTCCTCCTCAATCTTTTCACTATACAAAAGTGCTGCCAACTGTTGGGCATCACTATAGAAATATCAACTAGTCAATGTAGCAATGTGACTGCCAGGATACACAGAAGTAGTTTGTTAATTATAGTCCACTTTATGATTAGATATTGTGATAAGCAGTGATCACGGGATCTACTTCCTGTCGGTTAAATTTCGCTTGTGTAGCACGTCATCTTGGTGGTGTAGCAATTGTAATGGCCAGTAGTGTATTTTTCGAAAGCTGCGAGAAAGCCGGGGACGTAGGCAATGGCATCAGTTGCAAGAAGGTCTTCTCCGAAGTAGTGCTTGGCAGTGCGATCAGAATAGCGGTGATGCTATCCGTCTCATCATCTGCTCCTCGTCGTCTTGTTTTCAGAGGGGAACCTGAGCCAGGCGGTACGTGACCAGCACTCTCGACTGCAGATTGCTCGTTATGCAAGGGGCGGCCTAGCGCTCGCGAGGCGTTTCCTTTTCGTGGAACGTGTCGTGTCGACAGCCGCGCGCCGCCGTGTATTCACAGCCGGCGAGGGCGGCGAAGCGGACCGCCGGGCGGGCTCGCGCCGTTCCAGGAATAGTCGGCGCGGACCGGAGTGGACTGTTACTGCACGCTGCCTGCAGTGGCGGCGGGGCGGTGCAGCGCTGCAGTCGGCCGCGGGACGCGGGGACGGCGCGTCGCGCTCCGATATCGATTGCGGCTGCCTGCGCGCCTCCACCCCCGCTGCCCCCCCCCCCACCCGTGCCGCGTGTCGCCGCCCCCACTCCCACATTAGCTACCGCCCCCGCCGCTGCTGTTGGCGCCGCCGGCTTCGAGGCCGACCATGCCGCTAAGGGGGCTGGAGGGAAGGGAAAGTGTTCGCCTAGGCCGAGACAGACGGATCGCGTGCCCGAAACCTCGTGCGCCCCGAATGCGAGACGTGTTGGCAGGGTCAGGAAGGCGGCCCACCGAAATAGCACGCCGATGTCTGGTGCACGATCTGCCCTCCCTGGCACACTCAAGACATAGTACGTCGGCGCACTAAAGAGCGAGCATGCGGCGGGTTCCCACTCTCTTTACCCAGCTGCGTCATTGGCGAAAGAGTGGATTCGATACAGCATACCGCGGTGGGGGGGGGGGGGGTGACCACAGTTTCACAGTATTTTTTTTTTGTCTCTCTCGCCCCAAATATGACTGAGTTTGTGACGCTTGTGCTAAGTGACACTTGCGCGGGAGTGGAATGTGTCGCCATTTCAGCGGATGTAAAGACACTCTGCTGCTCTTTTGCTTTCACATACACTCCTGGAAATGGAAAAAAGAACACATTGACACCGGTGTGTCAGACCCACCATACTTGCTCCGGACACTGCGAGAGGGCTGTACAAGCAATGATCACACGCACGGCACAGCGGACACACCAGGAACCGCGGTGTTGGCCGTCGAATGGCGCTAGCTGCGCAGCATTTGTGCACCGCCGCCGTCAGTGTCAGCCAGTTTGCCGTGGCATACGGAGCTCCATCGCAGTCTTTAACACTGGTAGCATGCCGCGACAGCGTGGACGTGAACCGTATGTGCAGTTGACGGACTTTGAGCGAGGGCGTATAGTGGCCATGCGGGAGGCCGGGTGGACGTACCGCCGAATTGCTCAACACGTGGGGCGTGAGGTCTCCACAGTACATCGATGTTGTCGCCAGTGGTCGGCGGAAGGTGCACGTGCCCGTCGACCTGGGACCGGACCGCAGCGACGCACGGATGCACGCCAAGACCGTAGGATCCTACGCAGTGCCGTAGGGGACCGCACCGCCACTTCCCAGCAAATTAGGGACACTGTTGCTCCTGGGGTATCGGCGAGGACCATTCGCAACCGTCTCCATGAAGCTGGGCTACGGTCCCGCACACCGTTAGGCCGTCTTCCGCTCACGCCCCAACATCGTGCAGCCCGCCTCCAGTGGTGTCGCGACAGGCGTGAATGGAGGGACGAATGGAGACGTGTCGTCTTCAGCGATGAGTGTCGCTTCTGCCTTGGTGCCAATGATGGTCGTATGCGTGTTTGGCGCCGTGCAGGTGAGCGCCACAATCAGGACTGCATACGACCGAGGCACACAGGGACAACACCCGGCATCATGGTGTGGGGAGCGATCTCCTACACTGGCCGTACACCACTGGTGATCGTCGAGGGGACACTGAATAGTGCACGGTACATCCAAACCGTCATCGCACCCATCGTTCTACCATTCCTAGACCGGCAAGGGAACTTGCTGTTCCAACAGGACAATGCACGTCCGCATGTATCCCGTGCCACCCAACGTGCTCTAGAAGGTGTAAGTCAACTACCCTGGCCAGCAAGATCTCCGGATCTGTCCCCCATTGAGCATGTTTGGGACTGGATGAAGCGTCGTCTCACGCGGTCTGCACGTCCAGCACGAACGCTGGTCCAACTGAGGCGCCAGGTGGAAATGGCATGGCAAGCCGTTCCACAGGACTACATCCAGCATCTCTACGATCGTCTCCATGGGAGAATAGGAGCCTGCATTGCTGCGAAAGGTGGATGCACACTGTACTAGTGCCGACATTGTGCATGCTCTGTTGCCTGTGTCTATGTGCCCGTGGTTCTGTCAGTGTGATCATGTGATGTATCTGACCCCAGGAATGTGTCAATAAAGTTTCCCCTTCCTGGGACAATGAATTCACGGTGTTCTTATTTCAATTTCCAGGAGTGTACATTAGCTTCGCCAGCTCACAACCCAATACTCACATTGCAATCTAATCGCATTAGTCTGTCACCATAACTTCGTTAGTTGTCATCTTGTGAATGTTGCAATTCTTCTTATTTCCGTGCCTGCTAACAAAACCTGCAGAAGAACTGCGCTTTACACCAGACACAGTCCTGCAGTTTTGTTTACATCCAGGCGTGTTGCAGCACTTTTCGTGCTGTTTTCAGTGCATTTATTTGTTTGCATTCGTTCCGAAAACTTTTTGTTACATGTTAATCTGTAAAGAAACTTCTGGTACAAAATATGTACCTTTGTGACATGACCGATTGTTGTCATATTGTCCAATTCTAATCCATTCTGGACATCGGATCAGCCTGTCTCCACAGCTTCCTCATTTGTCATTATGTGAATGTTGTAGCTCTCTTGTCCGTGCTTAGCAAGAAAGACTGGAGAAGAATTGAAGGGCTTATTTCAATTGTGGCACATGTCCATTTTTGATAATTTAGAAATACAGAGTCCTAAAGTCAAATGCGCGCTGAAAAATCTGCAGTTGATATACCAGAAATATGCAAGCATATGGCTTCTTTCTATAGATGAAACTTTCTTTCTGTTTCTTTAGATCATTAATTTCAGAAGTGTTATAGGTAGAAAAATGGAGGTAATGGACTAGTACCACTATTGAAATAAGCCCTTCAATTACTCTTCATACAAGAAATCATTTTGCAGATTTGTTTTTAAGCGGACATTCTGCAGCACTGTTTGTGCTATCTTCAGGTGGTTTATTTGTTTATTTCTTTCTCTACAAAATTGTTGTTACACGTTAATCTTTAAACAATATTTTGGTATAAAATATTTACATTTGTGAAAAGAGCGATTAACGACAAATATTTCACATTAGTTTGCGTACAGTACAGAGTTGAGACATGTATCACTGGGTTGAGGCATTCTGTGGTGTTCATTCACGATTTGTTTACAGGTTCAATTTTCATACTAAATTTGGAAACAACGCGGATGTATATAACTGTTTTCATACTTCAGAAGTTATTGGTTGTTCATGTTGGTAGCTTTAGATCTACTACACAATCTAGAGCTTGTCATCTGCAAACATCTGAAGTATTTTTTTATTTTTCTCTTTATCATGCATCTCCGACTGAGAATCGATATATATCGGGTTGCCGGCCGAAGTGGCCGTGCGGTTAAAGGCGCTGCAGTCTGGAACCGCAAGACCGCTACGGTCGCAGGTTCGAATCCTGTCTCGGGCATGGATGTTTGTGTTGTCCTTAGGTTAGTTAGGTTTAACTAGTTCTAAGTTCTAGGGGACTAATGACCTCAGCAGTTGAGTCCCATAGTGCTCAGAGCCATTTGAACCATATCGGGTTATTTAGCATTTTACTTACAGTTTTTGTTGTTGTGGTGTTTTTTTCCTTTGTGTCAAGATAAGACGCTTATTTCTTTCGTTGCTGCAGGTACACAAACATTTTATAACATTTTTTTCCCGGGAACAGAGCTTCCGCCGCCATTACGTGTTGTTATAGCTGTGTGTTGTTCATTTGTTTCGTGGCATGTTTGTCTGGGATGGAAGTGTTGTTGATGTTTAGCCTGTGTGTGTGTGTGTGTGTGTGTGTGTGTGTGTGTGTGTGTGTGTGAGAGAGAGAGACAGAGACATAGGGTGTTATGGATAATCAGCTGGAGTGAATAGTGGGATGCGGATGCGGATAGGAGGGGCGTGGGGTCAGCACACCGCTCTCCCGGTCGTTATGATGGTATTCTTGACCGAAGCCGCTACTTTTCGGTCGAGTAGCTCCTCAATTGGCATCACAAGTCTGAGTGCACTCGAAAAATGGCAACAGCGCATGGCGGCCTGGATGGTCACCCATCCAAGTGCCGACCACGCCCGACAGCAGTTAACTTCGGTGACCTCGCGGGAACCAGTATATCCACTGCGGGAAGGCCGTTGCTCGGGAGATTAGAAGAAACTTCGTGATTATAGTGACAGGCAGGTAATTGGAATGCTTGAAATTCAGTCTGTAACATCAGCAAATGAAATTAGTAAAACTGTAAGGAAACGTGTGAAATAATTATATCTACCTGGCAAGGAGGTAATCAGGTAATTAACGTAAAACGTTTTCTTACATTTTGTTATAATTTGGTGAAATTCGCACGCATTTCTTGGAAGTCTTACTAGTCGTTGCAGGTATATGATGTATTTTTCGAAATGAAAACTTTGTCCCAGAGTGCTATGTAATTCACGAATCTACACCACATTTTAAAATTAATAAACTAGGCAGTGACAAAAAGAATTCTCCGTTGACCGTGCTAAGCCAATAACTGCCCTTGCATAGGCCTATTAAAATTGTTTTGTGTTAAAAGACTCCTTGAAAAATTGAATTTGAGGTATGATATGCACAAAGGCGAATTGAAAACATACACCGACGTGATAAAAGTCACGGTATACCTCCCAATATGGTGTCGGACCTCCTTTTGCCTGCCGTAGTGCAGTAACTCGACGCGGCATGGACTCAGCAAGTCGCTGGAAGTCCGCTGCAGAAATATTGAGCTGTGCTGCATCTATAGCCGTACATAATTGCGAAAGTGTTGCCGGTGCAGGATTTTGTGCACGAACTGACCTCTCCATTACGTCCCATAAAAGTTCTATGGTATTCATGCTGGCAGGTCTGAATGACCAAATCATTCGTTTGAATTGACCAGGAAGTTTTTCAAACCAATGGCGAACAATTGTAGCCCAGTGATATGGCGCATTGCCATCCATAAACATTTCATCCGTGAACGGCTGCAAACGGTTTCCCACGAGCCTAACATAATCATTTCCAGTCGATGACCAGTTGCACCAGAGGACCCACTTCATTCCATGTAAACACAGCCCACTCCATTATGGAGCCACCAGAAGCTGGCACAGTGCCTTGCTGACGACTTGGGCCCACGGCTTCTTGGAGACTGCGCCAAACTCGAACCCTACCTTTAGCTCTTACCAACTGAAATCGGGACCCACCAGACCATGGTTTTCCAGTCCTCTAGGGTCCAACCGATGTATGGTCACGAGCCCAGACGAGACACTGCAGGCGTTGTCACGCTGTTAGCAAAGGCAAAAGTGTCGGTCATCTGCTGCCATGGCCCATTAATGCCACATTTCGCCGCACTGTCCTACGTATACGTTCGTCGTAAGTCCCACGTTGATCTCTGCGGACATCTCACGCCGTGTTGCTTATCTGTCAGTACTGCCAACTCTACGCAAACACCGCTGCTCTCGGTCGTGAGCCAGTGCGTTGTCCGTGGTGAGAGGTAACACCTCAAATGAGGTATTTTCGATACACTGTTGACACTGTGGGTATAGGAATGCTGAATTTCCAGACGATCGTGTCAAACTGAATGTCCCATGCGTCTAGCTCCCAACTACCATTCCGTGTTCAGAATCTGTTAATTCCTGTTGGTGCGGCCATAATCGCCTTAGTACAAATGACACCTCTGCCAAAGCACTGTCGTATTTCACCTTGAGTACCCTATACTGCCACCATCCGTATATGTGGATGTCGCTATCCCATGACTTGTCACCTCGGTGTGAACAGTGCACTGCAGTCATGGGCTATGCGGCTGGTCCCAGCGGAGGTTCGAGTCCTCCCTAGGGCATGGGTGTGTGTGTGTCTGTCCTTAGGATAATTTAGGTTAAGTAGTGTGTAAACTTAGGTACTGATGACCTTAGCAGTCAAGTCCCATAAGATTTCACAAAGATTTGAACTAGCGCCTTGTGTCTGGTTCATGTGGCCCCGCAACGTGTGAATGGAGAATGTGTGACAAATTGTCAATAGTCGACCTCACACGTTCAGTATGTATTGACAATAGAGAGAATATTTTGACGGCCATCAATACAGTTCGTCAGTGTTTCTAGTATTGAAAACATGTCGAAACGCGCCGTGATACGGTCAAAATATTGACGGTTTGACAATATTATGGAAGGTGCGAGAGCTTAAGCCGTCGGCACACGGCCCGTGCATCCGAACGTTGGGCGTTTAGCTTGCCGAGTTTCTGACGTCATAGCGTGGAATAGCACGTTGGGAAGAGTTTCCGAACGTACAGGGCAATATGTAGCACGTCAGGTATTCTGAACGTGCGGTTGAACGTTGACCAATGAGAGGGCCGAACACCACCTACCTCACACGCACGCTATTTCCCTTCGGTGCAGAGTTTTGAGGCGTCATATTGCTTTCATTTGTAGCCCGTATGTGTATACGCCGTTTCCGAGCACCAGCAAACTGGGGAGCTCTCGAAAACCCTCCGTTATTTGTACCATTCGTTCTAATAAAATAACAAGAAATGTCATATTCGTGGTTGTTGTTGTTGTGGTCTTCAGTCCTGAGACTGGTTTGATGCAGCTCTCCATGTTACTCTATCCTGTGCAAGCTTTTTCATCTCCCAGTACCTACTGCAACCTACATCCTTCTGAATCTGCTTAGTGTATTCATCTCTTGGTCTCCCTCTACGATTTTTACCCTCCACGCTGCCCTCCAATACTAAATTGGTGAGCCCTTGATGCCTCAGAACATGTCCTACCAACCGATCTCTTCTTCTGGTCAAGTTGTGCCACAAACTTCTCTTCTCCACAATCCTATTCAATACTTCCTCATTAGTTATGTGATCTACCCATCTAATCTTCAGCATTCTTCTGTAGCACCACATTTCGAAAGCTTCTATTCTCTTCTTGTCCAAACTATTTATCGTCCATGTTTCACTTCCATACATGGATACACTCCATACAAATACTTTCAGAAATGACTTCCTGACACTTAAATCTATACTCGATATTAACAAATTTCTCTTCTTCAGAAACGCTTTCCTTGCCATTGCCAGTCTACATTTTATATCCTCTCTACTTCGACCATCATCATTTATTTTGCTCCCCAAATAGCAAAACTCCTTTACTACTTTAAGTGTCTCATTTCCTGATCTAATTCCCTCAGCATCACCAGACTTAATTCGACTACATTTGTCATCAGCGAACCTCAAAGTTTCGTGGTAAAAGAAAAAAAATGTTCAAATGTGTGTGAAATCTTATCGGACTTAACTGCTAAGGTCATCAGTCCCTAAGCTTACACACTACTTAACCTAAATTACCCTAAGGAGAAAGACACACACCCATGCCCGAGGGAGAACTCGAACCTCCGCCGGGACCAGCCGTACAGTCCATGAATGCAGCGCCCTAGGCCGCTCGGCTAATCCCGCGCGGCGGTGGTAAAAGAATTATTGTCACTTGCGTATTATGAGAGTAGGCCATTTGAAATCAAGAGCATGTTGAGGAGCGATTAAAAACGCACTGGTCTTCGTACAATTTGTTATAATTAAATTTTAGTTAGTAATATAGCTACAATTAAAGGTTTCATGACAGGGTAGCATACTAGATATGATCTGTAAAGACTCTGAAAGGTCTCTGTTGGATTCCTTTCATGTTGATTTCTTAAATATGTTGTCATTTACGGCATAAATTCCTCTTCTAAATTTACTGTGGCGTTTCTGACTATCTGGGAGGAGACTGTGTAGTGGAACGTGTTACTTTTACACATAAACAAGAACGATCTGTCACACTACAACACTTTAACACAGTTTATATGTAATTCATGTCACACAGTCACATACGGAACCTACAGCCGCTTTCTTTTATATACTGTATATGATAAGATACTGTCATCCCCTTTCCCTTCTGTGTGAAAGAATGAATGAGCAAATGTATTTCTAGTTGCATGCTTGATGGTAGCAGACAAGCCTGTCTGCTAGAGAACAGTAGGACCAACGTCGGAACAGCTAGCTACGCTTTCTAAAAGCAAAGAAGTTTCTATCCTTAGTATGGTCCTGTCCGTCCCTTGTCATGTTGGTATAGGAAGCTGCCTCTCTGGTCACTTCCGTTTTGTATACGGAAGCACCCTTTGTAGGAGCCCAGGTCAGTCTGTCCGCGGCGAGCGTCTGAAGTGGTAAGATCTCCGGCTAAGCGCGTGTCTGCTAAGTCCGTAGGACAATGGATTTCTTAAGTTCAGCCTAACTGAAAATTTAATCACCTTTATTTCAGGTTTAGCTCTAAAATATCTTATGTTATCTTAAATTGCAACGCAGAGTAATTCGCGTGTGAAGTTCAGAATATCTTCCGGTAGTTGCTTTGTCACTACTTTGTGAGTAAAGTGGAACCACGTGTTGATCCGTAACTCTAAGATCATCAATCTTAAATGCGAATGCTCGTGTGATTATAACGTCTCGTCTTGACAATACTTTTTTAATATAGCAACTTTTCATTATGTTCAACCCACGTGGGGTGTACTTTATGAGACCAGAACTACGTGCTTATACAACTGTTTGACCCATCAGGTTAATAGTAAGACGATAGTAACCAGTTCGAGGTTTTTCTTTAGTAAATTGCGTTTCGATCTAATTTATTTTAATTATCAAAATTATTGTGGAGTTACACTCTTTGTGTAAACCAAGTTGACCACGTGAAGCATGTGGTGAAAGCATCAAAGTAGCCCTCAGCTATTCTTTTCGGGAAGATTTCACTGAGAGTTAGTATGAATTTAGTATACCAGTGTGTGGTAATTACATGACGGACAGGATTGCGCTACGAACGTAACTTCTTTGGGTGAAAATTGAATCGGTTGGTTGTGGTTAATTTTCTCTTGCATATGTTTCAACGATCTTTGTGTGTTATTTTATGAATGCAGTGTTGTATGTAGTCTCCCAATCTTGGCTCCCTATTTGATGTGTTCCGTAAGATTACAATCTCACTTTTTTACAGTCCTAAATAAGACACCGGCTTAGTTATGACTCAAGTTTAATATGCTGAAATTTCAATGAACAAGGTTAAAATAAATTTCCAAATATAAACTGATTTATTTCTTTTCATTTAAATTCTCTCTTTTTTATATATATATATCACCGGTTGTCGCATGACGATTAAAAGATTTTAATTAATGTTAGTCTGGTCGGGAATTTGGTAGGCTAGACTGGATACCTGGTGAAACAGTTGCTCAGTAATGCAAGGTTAACTTCCCCAGACAGCTCACAGCTTTTAAACCGCTTTTATTGTCTATCAGCACCGCTTTCATAGAAAATTAAGGCAACAACATTACAACTCATGGTCGCGGCAGCGCAATGAGTACCGGCGCGGTAGCTCTGCGTGTGCGTTCACAGGGTTAGCCATCCTCTGCAATAAAAAAACTGTGTGAACGGATCAACGAAGAACCTTAACGGGTGTCATCGGACATCCGCCCCGAACAAAATAGAACAAAATGAGATAAAAAAGCGCATTCGGTCAGAGAGCTGGCTAGTTTCTGAAAAAAAAAAACTGACTGAAGGGATCAACAACGAATTTCAACGGATGTCATGTGACGTCCGCTACTACCAAACACAGCGAACAATAACGAACAAAATGGAAAAAAAAAGAGTAGCGTCACTGTTTCGCAGTGAAATTTTGAGGTTGGCATCCCACTACACACTAATTTTTTCTTCTTCTAACTTTCGCTTTTTTAATAGGCTCTGATTCTTTCTTGTTACTTTAATATAAGTATATGTTATAATATTCGACGTTATGTGAATATAACGGCGCCCTTTTTGAGGGATGAGTTTGTTGGATTGGCTTCATTACAGGGCACTTTGCACTACTAGCACTAAGATAATTTGCCCTTATTTTTGTAATTCACGTGCAGAGATTTTGCCACTGGGCAAGAACAGTGATCAAGTAAGGATGACCTTAGGGCATTACTAAAAGGAGAGAATGATGAAATAATTTTTATCTTATGTGGGGAACTATTGTAAATTTTATCGCGCTGTTTTTAATGTAACGAGATATTAAGTCCCATAGTGCTCAGAGCCATTTTTTTTTAATGGAACGTTTATAAGCCGATGTCCTTATTGGCTGGACATGGTACTTCCATTTTTGTCTTACAATATTTTCACTGAAGCTAATGCAGTGAGCGTTCAGCTACGATCTACTCTCTTTTGCAAGAAGGAAGTCAGTACCAAGACTAAGTTATCTGTGCACCGTTCAATCTTTCGACCAACTTTGTTGTATGGGAGCGAAAGCTTGGTGCATTCAGGTTACCTTATCAATAAGGTTGAGGTTACGAATATGAAAGTAGCTAGGATGATTGCAGGTACTAGTAGATGGGAACAATGGCAGGAGGGTGTCCACAATGAGGAAATCAAAGAAAAACGGGGAATGAACTCTGTAGATGTAGCAGTCAGGGCGAACAGGCTTAGATGGTGGGGTCATGTCACACGCATTCGAGAAGCAGGGTTACCCAAGAGACTCGTGGGTTCAGCAGCAGACGGTTGGAGGAGTCGGAGTAGCCCAAGGAGAAGGTACCTGGATTCGGTTAAGAATGATTTTGAAGTAATAGGCTTAGCATCAGAAGAGGCACCAATGTTAGCACTGAATAGGGAATCATGGAGGAATTTTATAAGGGGGACTATGCTCTAGACCAGGGGTCTCCAAACTTTTTAGCCTGCGGGCCACATTGACTCCTCCACGAAGTCATAAGGGCCAACATCTACCTAGTGGGATTAAAGCACCCTAGCACTCCATAATCACCGTAACGTAAGGCTCGAGGAAAGATGAAATCGCAAAAAATCTAAGGTTGTGGGAATAGCTAGCACTGAAACGAACTACGATTTTTATTTAATTTCATAATTTTGATTGGTGGACGCACCTGACCGAAATTCTGGCGTATTTTATTCTGGCGAATTTCACCGACAAAAAAGTATGTCACTGCACATTCTTCACGAAAGCGTCCTGCAAAGTTAACGAAATCTCAAAATCATTGTTAGCAACACTATTACTGCAAGACGTAACAGAGGTAGAGTATGTCAACGCGTTGTTATTTCAAGCGGCCCAACAATAAGTTTAGTTATGTAGTCTTGTAGCGAGTAGCAGAGCCAGAGCATATATTTGGTAGTTCTGCTGAGTGATTGTGTCTATGTTGCTAGTGTTTCACGAGTTTTTTTAGTGTTTTATGCGCTGTACTAGTAGGTGAGACGACGAAGTGTGGGACAATTCAAAGTTTGAAATCGAAGAGACAAGGAAAATATGAAAACCGAAATACGTATAGCACGACTGAGTATTTTTTCACTGGATTTTTTAATGGAACTACAGTGTAATTGTGAGTATTTAATTTAGTAATTAAAATACCTTAGGCAGACTACTCCCTAGTTTTATTAGTATTAAATAGCACAATTTTATTTTCAGGTTACAATCTTTTGTGAAGTTCTGTACAAATATGGAAAAGAAACGAAAGGTTGACAGTGAATGTAGAATTTTTAAAGAGAGAGGCCTCGAAACTCAACTGTTGGCAGTAGAGGTACCACCTCAAATATTTGTCGGGCTGGTTTGCCGGCCCTCGCGGGCTGGTTTCGACCCGCGGGCCGTAGTTTGGAGACCCCTGCTCTAGACTGAACGCTGAAAGGCATAATCAGTCTTAAATGATGATGATGATATTTCCACGGATAAGCAGTATATTGCTCCCTCCTACGTATGTCTCGCGAAGAGACCATGAGGATAAAATCAGAGACATTAGAGCCCACACAGAAGCATAGCGACAATCCTTTCCACGAACAATACGAGACTGGAATAGAAGGGAGAACCGATAGAGGTACTCAAGGTACCCTCCGCCACACGCCGTCAGGTGGCTTGCGGAGTATGGATGTAGATGTAGATGTAGATATTAGAGTTTTTATTTATGTATACTACAGGCAGAACAACCTGACTAGAGTATGGTGGACAAGGGAGAAAAAAGTGCTTTTTAATAGAGCTAATATGGGAATTTTATGCCCGTCCATTCTGTAAACAGTGTGATTTACGAGCCGGATACAGCCGACAACTGCGAGTGGAGCGCGTTGCCATCGCGTATATCACATTGGAGCCGACGTACCGTACGCACAAATGGCATCGTATCTGAACGTTCAGCAGCGCGTTGAACTCGAGACGCTCAATGTTGACGTGTTCGTGTGCCGACGGCTTTACCACGTGCCCGGCTCGTAGGCGAAATCACGCTGACGCTTTTCGCTGGTGCGAACAGTTTTGCCACTTGTGGAGGTCCGCGGCTTCGGCCGAGGTGGAAATCGTGCGAAGACAGAGTCGCGCAATGGACAGCGGCTGGCAGACTTGGCGAAGGTCTGCGCGAGGGACTGCGACCTTCCGGGAACTGGCCGGCGGTCATCCGGAGGGACAAAAAGGAGCGCCGCTGCCCGCCGCCCGCCGCCGCCACCCCCTCATCCGCCCACCCGTTGCGCCTTCGCCGAACTGCCGGGCCCCTGAGTCGCGGCCTCCGCTTCTCCTCTCGCTCACTGTGCCTGCGAAGACGCGGCCGACAGCGTTGCCAGACTTCCAGCAGCAGAAGTCGCTCCGGCGCCCGTCTTTCTCTCTCGGACACAAAAGGTCGGTGTGAGTGGGCGAGGAGGGGCGGGGCGGGGTGCCGGGCGCCAACCGCAGGAGTGCAGCTCATAGCAGCGGCGCATTCCTGGGGCCGGAGTTTCTTGCGCAGCGGCGGATGGCCCAGCCTGCGGGCAGTGGCCGCTGCCGCCGCCGTGCACCCAGCCGGGTCGGGTCGTGGCTCTGACCTTCCCCACCGCTGACACGTGCGTGGGCGGCCGCCGCTGCTGGCTCGGCAGCAGCCGCGGAGGGCGCACGGATTCCGTCACCGTCTCTCCCATTCGGAACAAGCTCTGTTCATCGCGTACAGAGAAGACGAACTCTGCCATCGGGACCAGAGTACCACACACCTGTCTAGGGACAACACACCTCGTTGCCCACAAGGTGCTCTCGTCTGGCCTCGTGTCTGCAGCTGTGAATCTACAACTACATGGATACTCTGCAAATCACATTCAAGTGCCTGGCAGAGGGTTCCTCGAACCACCTTGTAACCTCCCAACAGATAAATAATATAATTATACAATTCACTTTCACCGTAACCTACCAATAAATTCTGTAACCTTATCAGTGTGTGGGTGCTATTCTTCATTCTGCGCAACGGATTAATCTGAGATGTACCCTTTACCCTGTGGCTCCTGCAAGATGCAATTTCCACCCCCACACTACTAAAGAAGTCAGACAGACGCTCCTAACGTTCTAAAGAGAACGGAGTCGTCCGCTGTAAAGAAATGACACAAAAATATACAAAATTTCTTACGTAACTAGTACTACGTACTACTTATGGAAATGGAAGAGGATCTAGGTGAAGATAAAATGGGAAATACGATACTGCGTGAAGAGTTTGACAGAGCACTGAGAGACCTGAGTCGAAACAAGGCCCCGGGAGCAGACAACATTCCATTACAACTACTGACGGCCTTGGGAGAGCCAGTCCTAACAAAACTCTACCATCTAGTGAGCAAGATATAAGAGACAGGTGAAATTTCCTCAGACTTCAAGAACAGTATAATAATTCCAATCCCAAAGAAAGCAGACGTTGACGGATGTGCAAATTACCGAGCTATCAGTTTTATAAGTCACAGCTGCAAAATACTAACGCGAATTCTTAACAGACGAATGGAAAAACTGGTAGAAGCCGACCTCAGGGAATATCAGTTTGGATTCCGTAGAAATGTTGGAACACGTGAGGCAATACTGAACTTACGACTTATCTTAGAAGAAAGATTAAGGAAAGGCAACCCTACGTTTCTAGCATTTGTAGACTTAGAGAAAGCTTTTGACAATGTTGACTGGAATACTCTCTTTCATATTCTAAAGATGGCAGGGGTAAAATACAGGGAGCGAAAGGCTATTTACAATTTGTACAGAAACCAGAGGGGCATGAAAGGGAAGCAGTGGTTGGGAAGGGAGTGAGACAGGATTGTAGCCTCTTCCCAATGTTATTCAATCTGTATACTGAGCAAGCAGTAAAGGAAACAAAAGATAAAATCGGAATAGGAATTAAAATCCTTGGAGAAGAAATAAAAACTTTGAAGTTCGCCGATGACATTGTAATTCTGTCAGAGACAGCACAGGACATAGAAGAGCAGTTGAACGGAATGGATAGTGTCTTGAAAGGGGGATATAAGATGAACATCAACAAAAGCAAAACCAGGATACTGGAATGCAGTCGAATTAAATTGGGTGGTGCTGAGGGAATTAGATTAGGAAATGAGACACTTAAAGTAGTAAACGAGTTTTGCTATCTGGGGAGCAAAATAACTGATGATGGTCGAAGTGGAGATGATATCAAATGTAGACTGGCAATGGCAAGGAAAGCATTTCTGAAGAAGAGAAATTTGTTAACATCGAGTATAGGTTTAAGTGCCAGGAAGTCATTTCTGAAAGTATTTGTATGGAGTGTAGCCATGTATGGAAGTGAAACATGGACGATAAATAGTTTGGACAAGAAGAGAATAGAAGCTTGCGAAATGTGGTGCTACAGAAGAATGCTGAAGATTCGATGGGTAGATCACATAACTAATGAGGAGGTATTGAATAGGATTGGGGAAAAGAGAAGTTTGTGTGACAACTTGACTAGAAGAAGGGATCGGTTGGTAGGACATGTTCTGAGGCATCAAGGGATCACCAATTTAGTATTGGAGGGCAGCATGGAGGGTAAAAATCGTAGAGGGAGACCAAGAGATGAATACACTAAGCAGATTCAGAAGGAGGTAGGTTGCATTAGGTACTGGGAGATGAAGAAGCTTGCACAGGATAGAGTAGCATGGAGAGCTGCATCAAACCAGTCTCAGGGCTAAAGACCACAACAACAACAACAACAACAATTCACTTTCAGCATAACCTACCAACAGATAAATTCTGTAACCTTGTCTGCATGTGGGTGCTATTCTGTCATTCTGCGCAATGGATTAATCTGAGATGTACCCTTTACCCTGTGGCTCCTGCAAGATGCAATTTCCACCCCCACACTACTACAGAAGTCAGACAGACGCTCCTAACGTTCTAAAGAGAAATGCCTGAGAAACTTTCAGCAATATATATCGTCTGGAGTCGTCCACTGTAAGGAAATGGCACAAAAATTCACAAAATTTCTTACGTAACTAGTGGGATACTTGGGTACTGGAGTAGTGCTAGTTAGTGTAAGAAAAACATGAAACTAACGAAAATTATTATTTATGTTGCAAAACTTCTGAGAGATCACAATGGCACTTTTAGTTATGAACTGAACACGTTATTTCCTGGTTCTTTTCGGAATGTGAAGTTATCTCTCAAGGTAGGATTCGCTAATGAAATTTCTATACGAAGTTAAAAATTTTTATTGACTTGGCAGAATGGCTGAGAGCCACGCCTACTCAACTCGAATAATTATCCGTTAGAATGTTGCTAGGTACGGTCGAGGCTGTCGCGTGTCAAATGCAGTGAAGTTTACTGTTGTGGAGGAAATATGGGGCTCGAAAGAGCTGTAGTGCACAATACCGTAAGCTGCGATGACTGCTGTCTGCGCCGCTCGCTGTTGACAAATAAGATAACTCTCGTTCTATCTGGATTGACCTTCGCCAATCCAACTCTCCCTACGCCCTGATGAAGTTAACGACTCCTATTCGCCCCTAGTCTAACTATGGTGTGGTACACCGGTCAGATAACCAGTCAACCGCGATGCCACTCAAAAATTCGTTCACAGGCGTTTAACTATAACTCTGTCCGTTCACACCGCACAATAAGTGTGGCGGCCAACACAGTGAATAACGCTTAATCGCAAGGACTCAATATAGAGACGCACTCCGATTCACTCTCGACAGAGGTGCTCTCCCAGTGAAGTACTGAGGACAGACTTGTTCCTCGCTCTTTGGGTACACGTACGAGCGCCCACACTCTCGTTACGTGTTCTCGCTCCAAGAGCGACAACGGAACGGCCCCGCTCTACTCGAGACGTGAAGGGATATATCTTTCGGTATCTTCTATTACTTCATCAGCTCAAGGCGTCAGAAATATCGTCTGCCAATCAGCATTGCTCTTCTAAAATGGGAGAATGACGTTTCGTTTTAGGCGACCAATCCGGAAATCTGTAGCATTGGCGTTTGGCTTTTGCTGTCTCCCTGTGAAAATCTGTGAAACTGCGTGCTATATTTGTAAAGAATGCGTAGGCTGGGCGCTCCCACACAATGTAGCGGAATTTATTTTTAAGCCAAACACGGAGTCGTTCCCCCTTTCACTCGGGCACACGCTGTCAGCTCCACAGGCGGTCACTGACCGACGTAGATAGGTTGGGACCGGCCTCTCGGCGTGCGGTAGCTCTCCCAAACTAAAAGCTCCTGTTACCGTCGTGTCTGGAATGTGTGTGTGTACGCCAGCATTGGCGGCCGAAGACTTCCGGCATAAGAAGTCAGCCTCGTTCTGCCAACGGCCTTGTCAAAGAGGGCGGAGGAGCGGATAGAAGTTCAGGGCACTCTCTTGTCCTAGGGGTGGGAAATTGCCCCTAAAGGCGGAAGAATCAGCAATGATCAACGACATGAGTATGCAGAAGGCAATGGAAACCACTGCATTAAAGACACGTAATGTGTATTCACAGGACATGTGGCCTGCATTTGAAGAAGTGTCATGATGATCTCTCCATTGGCAAAAGATTCCGGAATAGTCCCCCATTTGGGTCTGTGGGAGGGGACTGCCAAGGGGGAGGTTACCATGAGAAAAAGATTGAATAATCAACGAAAGGATAACGTTCTGAGAGTCGGGGCGTGGAATGTCAGAAGCTTCAATGTGGTAGGGAAACTAGAAAATCTGGAAAGGGAAATGCAAAGGCTCAATCTAGATATAATAGGGGTCAGTGAAGTGAAGTGGAAGGAAGACAAGGATTTATGGTCAGATGAGTATCGGGTAATATCAACAGCAGCAGAAAATGGTATAACAGGTGTAGGATTCGTTATGAATAGGAAGGTAGGGCAGAGGGTGCGTTACTGTGAACAGTTCAGTGACCGGGTTGTTCTAATCAGAATCTACAGCAGACCAACACCGACAACGATAGTTCAGGTATACATGGCGACGTCGCAAGCTGAAGTTGAACAGATAAAGAAAGTGTATGATGATATTGAAAGGGTAATGCAGTATGTAAAGGGGGACGAAAATCTAATAGTCATGGGCGACTGGAATGCAGTTGTAGGGGAAGGAGTAGAAGAAAAGGTTACAGGAGAATATGGGCTTGGGACAAGGAATGAAAGAGGAGTAAGACTAATTGAGTTCTGTAACAAGTTTCAGCTAGTAATAGCGAATACCCTGTTCAAGAATCACAAGAGGAGGAGGTATACTTGGAAAAAGCCGGGAGATACGGGAAGATTTCAATTAGATTACATCATGGTCAGACAGAGATTCCGAAATCAGATACTGGATTGTAAGGCGTACCCAGGAGCAGATATACACTCAGTTCACAATATAGTAGTGATGAAAAGTAGGCTGAAGTTCAAGACATTAGTCAGGAAGAATCAATACGCAAAGAAGTGGGATACGGAAGTACTAAGGAATGACGAGATACGTTTTAAGTTCTCTAACGATATAGATACAGCAATAAGGAATAGCGCAGTAGGCAGTACAGTTGAAGAGGAATGGACATCTCTAAAAAGGGCCATCACAGAAGTTGGGAAGGAAAACATAGGTACAAAGAAGGTAGCTGCGAAGAAACCATGGGTAACAGAAGAAATACTTCAGCTGATTGATGAAAGGAGGAAGTACAAACACGTTCCGGGAAAATCAGGAATACAGAAATACAAGTCGCTGAGGAATGAAACAAATAGGAAGTGCAGGGAAGCTAAGACGAAATGGCTGCAGGAAAAATGTGAAGACATCGAAAAAGATATGATTGTCGGAAGGACAGACTCAGCATACAGGAAAGTCAAAACAACCTTTGGTGACATTAAAAGCAACGGTGGTAACATTAAGAGCGCAACGGGAATTCCACTGTTAAATGCAGAGGAGAGAGCAGATAGGTGGAAAGAATACATTGAAAACCTCTATGAGGGTGAAGATTTGTCTGATGTGATAGAAGAAGAAATAGGAGTCGATTTAGAAGAGATAGGGGATCCAGTATTAGAATCGGAATTTAAAAGAGCTTTGGAGGACTTACGATCAAATAAGGCAGAAGGGATAGATAACATTCCATCAGAATTTCTAAAATCATTGGGGGAAGTGGCAACAAAACGACTATTCACGTTGGTGTGTAGAATATATGAGTCTGGCGATATACCATCTGACTTTCGGAAAAGCATCATCCACACAATTCCGAAGACGGCAAGAGCTGACAAGTGCGAGAATTATCGCACAATCGCATCGAAGCTGCTTACAAGAATAATATACAGAAGAATGGAAAAGAAAATTGAGAATGCGCTAGGTGACGATCAGTTTGGCTTTAGGAAAAGTAAAGGGACGAGAGAGGCAATTCTGACGTTACAGCTAATAGTGGAAGCAAGGCTAAAGAAAAATTAAGACACTTTCATAGGATTTGTCGACATGGAAAAAGCGTTCGACAATATAAAATGGTGCAAGCTGTTCGAGATTCTGAATAAAGTAGGGGTAAGCTGTAGGGAGAGACAGGTCATATACAATATGTACAGCAACCAAGAGGAATAATAAGAGTGGACGATCAAGAACGAAGTGCTCGTATTAAGAATGGTGTAAGACAAGGCTGTAGCCTTTCGCCCCTACTCTTCAATCTGTACATCGAGGAAGCGATGATGGAAATAAAAGAAAGGCTCAGAAGTGGAATTAAAATACATGGTGAAACGATATCAATGATACGATTCGCTGATGACATTGCTATCCTGAGTGAAAGTGAAGAAGAAGTAAATGATCTGCTGAACGGAATGAACAGTCTAATGAGTACACAGTATGGTTTGAGAGTAAATCGGAGAAAGACGAAGGTAATGAGAAGTAGTAGAAATGAGAACTGCAAGAAACTTACTATCAGGATTGATGGTCACGAAGTTAAGGAATTCTGCTACCTAGGCAGTAAAATAACCAATGACGGACGGAGCAAGGAGGACATCAAAAGCAGACTCGCTATGGCAAAAAAGGCATTTCTGGCCAAGAGAAGTCTACTAATATCAAATACCGGCCTTAATTTGAGGAAGAAATTTCTGAGGATGTACGTCTGGAGTACGGCATTGTATGGTAGTGAAACATGGGCTGTGGGAAAACCGGAACAGAAGAGAATCGAAGCATTTGAGATATGGTGCTATAGACGAATGTTGAAAATTAGGTGGACTGATAAGGTAAGGAATGAGGAGGTTCTACGCAGAATATATGGAAAACACTGATAAGGAGAAGGGACAGGATGATAGGACATCTGCTAAGACATGAGGGAATGACTTCCATGGTACTAGAGGGAGCTGTAGAGGAAGACAGAGATTGGAATACGTCAAGCTAATAATTGAGGACGTAGGTTGCAAGTGCTACTCTGAGATGAAGAGGTTAGCACAGGAAAGGAATTCGTGGCGGGCCGCATCAAACCAGCCAGTAGACTGATGACCAAAAAAAAAAAAAAAAGACGCCAGCCTCGAGTATTTCAACTACGGTCCACACTTGCGATTTATTAGTTATTTGCGTATCGTTTACATGAATCCATACAACATTGACTTT
Source organism: Schistocerca americana (assembly GCF_021461395.2). Lineage (NCBI taxonomy): Eukaryota > Metazoa > Arthropoda > Insecta > Orthoptera > Acrididae > Schistocerca > Schistocerca americana. Next base: position 554,574,939 of record NC_060124.1, on the reverse strand, counting down.
ATCTTATCGAGTTTGGGTTTGAATGAAGCGTCTTGAAGTGCGGAATATGATTGTGAGGGCGAAATATGTAAGCAATGAAATTCAGGAGATCACGACGTCTTACAACCTATCAATAATAAAATGTGACTAAAACCTTCCCACAATAAAATATAATTATGTAATTCACATTTTAGCGTAAACTACCAACAGATAAATTCTGTAACCTACCAATAATAATGTGACTAACCTCCCAATAAAATCGTGGTTCACTTATAACCTTTCAATGATTATCTGACTGTGAATCTAAACTGGTACATTTGGACGTCAGCAGCACTGCGTCATGGCCCTGAAAGATCATTCTGAATAAATTGAAAATTCTTGCCTCAATAAGGTCGCCGGATAAGGCGTATATATCTGCTCGTATAAGAAATTTTTCTGACACAGCCCAGTGCAATGCTGGCTGATAGATTTGTCATGAATAAAAGGAAACAACAGATTTTTCTTTACAATAATCGGGATGAACGTGGATTGGAGAAATTAGTAAATTCTTTAAATTGAGATGAATGGTTGTCAAAAGTTACTTTTTATAAGAAAGATTATAATTAAGATATTTTTTAAAGAACATTTACATTGGATTTGATATAACAATAGTACATATGCGCGAGGCTGCTTTTACCTTATGCTACAACGCTCAGGCACCGCCATCGCTCCCCACGACCGGACCAGCCAGCTCGATACACCAGACTGCTCGCTACATCTTACTCCTACTGCCACACAGTTCTTACTGCTGACAACACTGCTCTCTGGTCTGAGATTCTCTTATGGCTTACATATCGCAGGCAGCACGTGAGCAGTCCATCAAAATTACATCTGCTCGAGTGCGCTAGCTACAAATTCCTTAATCATGGACCTCTTACAACCTTCACAATATTGTGAGAAAATAAGACGCCAACTACCGCACTTATCACTTTATTTATTTTGTTGCAACCAGTTTCGGCGCTTCAGTGCGCCACCTTCAGGCGGTAGTTTATGCGGAAGGGGTGGACCCGATCCCTACTCATAACGCATCAGTGGCCAGCATAACTAAATTCGCAGATTATCTGAAAACTTGGGTGTCAATTGTGACGGTTAGAGTGCTGGCAGCGAGCCTAAGAACTGTCTGTTAAGAAAGATCGTGATAGTTTTAATCAGTAGAAAAATGTATTTGACAACAAATAAAACATATAGATGCAGCATATGCGAACAAAAGGAAAATGCAGTCACCCGCAGCGTCGATGACTGCTTGGCATCTTTGAGGCATGTGTATTCCCGTAGAAGAGACCTCCAAATGCGTCGAATTTGCGTCGACAGCTGTTTCAAAAATCTTTTTTCATTGCTTCTTCTTTTTGATATAAGTCCATACGATTTCAGTAGGATTAGCGTCAGATGACTGTGAGAGCGAATCCAGTACCTGCACACTTTTCTCCTTTTTCCAGTCGCCGCGAAGCTTACAGCGATGCTTCGGATCATCGTCTTCCTGCAGTTCACAGCCTTCATTTTTGTCGATGAACCAATCAAACATCTCTGACAGACGCGACGCATAAGCTGTACTCGTGTCTCTCCTTGTGTGTCGCTGTCAAGAATTAAAAGTAAACTAATACTTTATCGAAATTGCACGAAGGAGAAAGGTTCCTTCTGATACTAAAATGTAGACTTTCACGGCCGGAAGTGTCATGTCCATTATAATTATCGGCTCGCTACGTTTCGTCCCCGTCTGCGGAGGACATCTTCAAGGGGGTCTTTAGCTCGATGGAAGGTCCAACACACTCACTGGCTCGCTACAGTAGCGAGCCAATGGGTGTGTTGGACCTTCCATCGAGCTAAAGACCCCCTTGAAGATGTCCTCCGCAGACGGGGACGAAACGTTGGGAATTGACACAGAATTAATCTACCGACCACGGCATAACAGCCCGGATAATTATAATGAACAAAGGTTCCTTCTGTGGCGTTGTGAAAGAACTAAGGTGAAATCTTTTACCGTCTGTGTGTACTGCTCAGGAATGAGCCTGCATATAGGACTACCGACACCGGTACGTCAAACCTGAACTATGGGAGTCTATTGGGGAGTAATTACTGGTGAAAGGTGAATATCAGTTACAATATTTCATTGGCGGACAATTAGTATTTAACAGTTAAAAGCCAATAATGTTTCCAGAATGAAATTTTCGCTCTGCAGCGGAGTGTACGCTGATGTTGTAGAGAGCTTGCCCGCAAAAGGCAAAGGTTCCGAGTTCGAGTCTCGGTCTGGCACATAAATTTTTTTCCAGTAAACACTCTTTGGCAAGTTTAAAAAAACTGTCCTGGACATGTACCTTCATTAAACCGGTGCATTCATACCGACTTCCAAGTATCTTTTCCTGGAGAACGTTGTTCTCCAGCACAAGTTAACGCAAAAGATCAACTCATTCTCATCCTTTTTCTTCATCTTTTTTCTACATCTACAAGTGTTACTCAGCAATTCATACTTAAGTGCCGGCAGAGGTTTCTTCGAACCACCCTCAGACTGCTACACTACCACCCTCAGACTGCCACTATATCGTTCCACTCTTTAACAGCGGGTGGGGGAAATGAACACTGAAGTCTTTCCGTACGAGCCCTGATTTCTCTTATTTTATTACGGTGATATTTATCCCTTTGAAGGACGGCGACAACAAAAATAATTTCGCATTTAGAGGAGAAAGTAGATGTTCAAATTTCGTGAAAGATCTCACCGCAACGAAAACCGTCTTTGTTTTAACGATTGCCACCACAAGACGCGTATCATATCCGTGACACCCTCTTCCCTATTTCGCGATAATACAAAACAAGCTGCCCCTCTTTGGACTTTTTCGATGCTCTCGGACAATCCTATGAGATGCGGATCCCACGCTACACAGCAGAACTCCGGAAAAGGACTAACGTACACCTGTTACATCTGCTAAGTGTTATGCAAGCAAAAGGCAGTCTTTCAATTCCCTTCCCCACAACATTATCTGTGTGATCGTTCCAATTTAATTTACTGCTAGTTGTAACTCCGAGGCATTTAGTTGAACTGACAGCCGTTAGGTTTGTGTGATTTATCGTGTAACCGACTTTTTGCTTTATCGTTTTTGTCTTGTTTTCTCGCTTAATTGACAAATAACACTGAAAATTATTTTTCTCTTCAAACAGCTGACTTTTTCGCTGTTGAAATATTTTTCATTAAAAGTCGTTTATCTATTTACGTTCTTATTTATACGTCGTGTATTAACGTAAATACATTTTTGCCTACCCAATAGGCCTATTTCGTCTCTCTTGTAGGTGAACACTAGTAGGAAAATTATTTGTTTCAAGTTTCTGCTACCAGCCACTTTTTATTTTATGCTTGATCTAACATAATGCAACGCGTTATAATGTTATACTCATCTCAAGCGTTTATACATACATACATACACAGAGAAATGTCACTTAAAAATAAACAGTCTTAAACTAGATTAATCTAGAACACTTTGTTTTTTACTGCAGCTGCTGGTGTGGCATTTGGGGGGAAGGAGGAGGTCAATGTATATCTAGAAATCGGTGATGTCTTGTGCTGGTTTTCTTCTTTGTTGTTGACTATGTATATCACAGCCTGTATCGGATACAGATAGATTTGCATCAGTGTAATTGTAAGTGATCAACTGCCGTATAAAAGCCTTTCACACTGTTTTCGTAACACACAACTGATGCAAATCTATGTGCATCCGATACAGGCTGTGATATACATAGTCAACAACAAAGAAGAAAACCAGCAGAAGACATCACCGACTTCGATTTCTAGCCATACACTGTCCCCCCTCCTTCCCCCCAAATGCCACACCAACAGCTATAGTAAAAAACCAAGTTTTCTAGATTAATCTAGTTTGTTTATTTTTAAGTAACATTTCTCTATGTATGTATGTATAAACGCTTGAAGATGAACAGAACGTGTTCGAAACGCGTTGCATTATGTTAGATTAAGCATAAAATGAAAAGTGACTGGTAGCAGAAACTTGAAACAAATAATTATCCCACACAGTCACGGTTCACAAACACAGCCATTATGGCTGAAAATAACTAGTAGGAAAAAATATTAGGGCCTTGTAGAACTTTTCAATCTGTCACGAATACAAAGAACACAATAAAGATTAAAAAGACACCAAACCACAAAATCCATTTCTGTAATAGGAGTGATCTCGACCAGAAGAGGTTCACTTCGGATGTTAGCAGACGCCGCCACAGTCCCCTGTCTCTGCTCATGCGCAGTGGGGCAGTACACTCGAAAGTTTAGAACTCCACACTCGGCGCAATCTGTGCATGATTGACGTCACAGCCACGCTCACGTCGGGGTTGACTGCTGATTTACACTCTGTCACGAAAGGCCCGACGCACTTTGAGTTCGACCAGAAAGTCGCTCGTGTAAAACGGGCTTGAAAGTCAGACTACTGGCAGCGCTGCTTGAAGCGTTTCGAAACGAAACAACGCAGAGTCGCTTCTGGGAATCGCCGTGATGTCAACTCGAGGCGGACTCTGGCCGGTGTGTGTGTGTGTGTGTGTGTAGCTGGCAGGTGGCAACTAGCAGCTGCAGAACCTCGCCCCCTCCCTCCCCCCCCCCTCCCCCACCTCTGCTCTCCCTCCGCCTTGGCGGCCCCCGTCGGCGATTCTTGTAGGTGGCGGATGGATGACGTCCCCAGCCAGCTACACTCCAAGGTGTTGCTTGCGACGTCTTTATAAGGAACGGGAGCCCGCCCGGAACTGCTGCCTTGTGCGGGCGGGTCCCCTGCCCTCCTGCTGACGCCACAGTGCAGTCATCTGTCACACGCACACACACACACACACACACACACACACACACACACATCTACACACATATCCGCACACATGCTGCAGCTGTTTTAAAAACACCCGTCACTCCAACCTTCCGCATGCGGCGGAGCAAGACGTACAGGGATCGAACAAGTAATGCCCCACATTTTTTTTTTTTTTTAAAGCCATTAATACACATAGACAAACAGCCTTGTTGGTGCTTCACATTTGATGTTTGCTCTGTGCGCCAGTGAATTTTCGCACCGTTCTGGCAGATAACAGAGTCTTAGTACAGCGTCAAAATGGCGGCTACACACGACTCACGTCACAAACAGCGTGTTGCTATTGTACGAGGCGTGTTTTTTAAGTAAGTACCGTTTTGAAATTAAAAAAAGACGTGGTAAGATATGTCAATAATTTTGTTTTTACATGAAAAGCCTGTACCTGTACTACGCACTGACGCCATTATAGTCTCATTCTTCCTTGTATACGTTGTGTACTGAGTGTTTAAGATGCCTCCGATAATCGTGGGTCCCGCCGACTGTGAAGTACGGGCTGTTATCAGATTTTTTAGTGCTAAAGGCCAAAAAGCGATCGATATTCAAAAAAATGGTTCAAATGGCTCTGAGCACTATGGGACTTAACATCTGAGGTCACCAGTCCCCTAGAACTTAGAACTACTTAAATCTAACTAACCTAAGGACATCACACACATCCATGCCCGAGGCAGGATTCGAACCTGCGACCGTAGCGGTCACGCGGTTCCAGAGTGAAGCGCCTAGAACCGCACGTCCACACTGGCCGGCAATCGATATTCATCGTGAGATATGTGCAGTTTACGGAGAAAACATTATGAGTGATGCATTGGTACGAAAGTGGGTGAGAGCATTTAAAGATGGCCGCACAAATGTGCATGATGAACAACGGAGTGGGCGTCCTTCGGTCGTTAATGAGAGATTGGTGCAGGAAGTGGACAACAAGGTGAAGGAAAACAGACGCTTTACGATTTCCTCCTTGCGGGATGACTTTCCTAATGTTTCTCGTAGTGTTTTGTATGGCATTGTGACCGAGCACTTGAATTACCGAAAATTGTGCGCACGTTGGGTACCGAAAATGTTCACGGATATGCACAAAATCAAACGTTTAGACAGTGCATTGACTTTCCTTGAGCGGTACCACAACGACGGTGATGATTTATTGAGCCAAATTGTTACGGGCGATGAAACACGGGTGGCCTACGTCACACCAGAAACAATGCAACAGTCCATGGAAGTTGAGCAAGGGCATCGTTTTGCTGCCAGACAATGCTCGTCCGCATGTGACGAATCAGGCCAAAGATCTCATCACATCTTTTTGATGGGAAACTCTAGATCATCCTCCGTACAGCCCCGATCTTGCGCCCAGTGACTACCATCTGTTCCTGCAGCGGTCTTCAAGACGATGACGAAGTCAAAACAGTGTTGATGCAGAGGTTAACAAGTCAGGCGGCAGACTTCTATGAGGAGGGTATTCAAAAAGTGGTACAACGTTATGACAAGTGCCTCAGTGTTGACGGAAATTATGTAGAAAAGTAGATTAAGGTACAAGCTTTCATGTAAAAATAAAATTATTGAGATATCTTAGCACGTCTTTTTTTAAATTTCAAAACGGTACTTGCTTAAAAAACACGCCTCGTATTTAGTGTTAGGAAGTCTATTTCGGAAGTATTTGTGTGGAGGTGGCCTTATATGGAAGTGAAACGTGGGCGATAAGCAGTACACACAGGCAGGGAACATAAGCAATTGAAGAATGCTGGACATTAGGTGGTTAGAACGGGAAACTTATAAGCAGCCACTGAAACGAACTGGTGAGGGAAAAGAAGTTTATGCTGTAACGCGACTAAAAATCAGGGACACATCCTGAGGCATCGTGGAATTGTCAGTTTACTAATGGAGGGAATGCGGCGAACAAAGGCTATAGAGTACTGAGTACTGTAAAGATGTATGCACGCGTAGGATTCACCAGCTACGCGGAAGTGTAGAGGCTTGCAAAAAAATGGCTCTGAGCACTATGGGACTTAACACCTGTCGTCATCAGTCCCCTAGAACTTAGAACTACTTAAACCTAACTAACCTAAGGACATCACACAACACCCAGCCATCACGAGGCAGAGAAAATCCCTGTCCTCGCCGGGAATCGAACCCGGGAACCCGGGCGCGGGAAGCGAGAACGCTACCGCACGACCACGAGCTGCGGGCAGAGGCTTGCACATGATGAACTAGCGTGAGCAGCCGCGCCAGAACAGTCTTTCGAATAAAGACCGGTACAGCTTGACGTTCTATTGATGTAGTTACCAGTATCCGTACTGTCTTTCCACGATAAACAGCGTGTATTTAACAGGAGGACTTCTAAACTGTGATGCTCCTATTCTCTGTATAATATCAGGAGCAAGTAACAATTTTTTACTTTTTATGTGTAATTATGTGCAAACCCAGCTACAGTGTATCAAAATCTGGCTATCGGGACTTTTTTTATTTATTTTTGTCATCAGTCCTCTGACTGGTCTGATACTGCCCGCAACGAGTTCCTCTCCTTTGCCAATCTCTTCAACTCGGAATAGCATTTGCAACCTGCGTCCCCAGCTATTTGCTCGATGTATTCCAATCTCTGTCTTCCTCTACAATTTTTACCCTCTACAGCTCCCTCTAGTAGCATAAAGTCATTCCCTGATGTCTTAACAGACGTCCCATCATCCTGTCCCGTCTCTTGTCAGTCATTTTCCTTTTCTCGTCGATTCCGCGGACAATCTCCTCATTTATTATCAGTCCACCTAATTCTCAACGTCCGTATACTGTGCTCATTTGACCATTCTTTGGACGCAACAGGTCCCGCAACTTTTCGGTACTTTCACTTCCATTGATACCTATTTCACCCTGAATTTTAATCCCACTCCTGAGCCACTATTTTATTTCCACCGCTGGTCGTTCCATGTATATACAGAACAGCAGGGGCGAAAGAGTGCATACACCCTTTTTAATGCCAGGACTTTGTTCTTGGTCTTCCATTCTCCTTTTTCCCTCTTCGTTTTTGTACATATTGCATATAACTCGTCCTTTTGTGCAGCTTACGTCTATCTCCCTCAGGAGTTCGAAAATCTTGCACCATTTTACAGTGTCAAAAGCTTTTCCTTGGTCCACATATCCTGTGAACGTGTCTTAATTTTTCTGAAGCCTTGCTTTTCCGTTATTAAGCACAACTCCAAATTATCGTCTCTTGTGACTTTACCTTACTAAAGCCAAACTGATCGACATCTAAGGCGGCCGAAGTGGCCGAGCGGTTGTAGACGCTTCAGTCTGGAACCGCGCGACCGCTACGGTCGCAGGTTCGAATCCTGCCTCGGGCATGGATGTGGGTTAGTTAGGTTTAGGAGACTGATGACCTCAGCTGTTAAGTCCCATAGTGCTTAGAGCCATTTGAACTATCTGGTAATATACAATACGTACAAGAACTGAAAGGGGAACGATAAGAATGAAGGACCAAGAACAAAGTGCTTGGATTAATAAGAATATAAGACAGGCAGATAAGATATACTGGTTGTTAACATTAGGGAAAAGAGTACAATAAATCAAAATAAAGGTTTATTTATTTTGATTAATTACTTTGTTTAAGAATATTTTTATGTATTTTAGCAAAATTTAAGAAAAAACTGTCACTACTAAACAGCTTCACAGCATCTTTGCAGTTTATAGTTAAATTAATATAAGTAAATAATTCATTTTTATCAAATTCAGAGACGTTTTGTTTCTTTGACCTTGCCACTTAATATTCATCTGCCTCTGTGACTGCTGCAGTGGCAGGAATCGACAATAGAAATGAAATTAATTTGTACAAATTAGTGAAATCGTTATTTGTTTCATTATATATTTTTTACCATTTTTGTGCAGTCGATGATTGTACAATACCTTCAGAACTGTATGTTCGATAGTGTAATTTTTTTAATAGTCACGGTAAATGATAACAGCCAACCAGTTGCAGAATAACGATTTATTGAAATCCTTGACCACGGTTTCCGTACATCTAATTATACCTTCTACAGAAAAAAAAGACTGGCTGGGTGAGATTAAGATATGTGAACACAAAACAAGCAGTCTTGCATATGTCAATGACTTAGTTGTAGTGGCAGATTCGATTGAAAGTTTGCAAAGTAATATTTCAGAGCTAGATCAGGAATGTAAGGACTATGGTATGAAGATTAGCATCGCCAAAACGAAAGTAATGTCAGTAGGAAAGAGATATAAACGGATTGAGTGCCAAATAGGAGGAACAAAGTTAGAACAGGTGAATGGTTTCAAGTACTTAGGATGCATATTCTCACAGGATGGCAACATAGTGAAAGAACTGGAAGCGAGGTGTAGCAAAGGTAATGCAGTGAGCGCTCAGCTATGATCTACTCTCTTCTGCAAGAAGGAAGTCAGTACGAAGACTAAGTTATCTGTGCACCGTTCAATCTTTCGACCAACTTAGTTGTATGGGAGCGAAAGTTGGGTGGATTCAGGTTACCTTATCAACAAGTTTGAGATTACGGATATGAAAGTAGCTAGGATGATTGCAGGTACTAGTAGATGGGAACAATGGCAGGAGGGTGTCCACAATGAGGAAATCAAAGAATAACTGGGAATGAACACTATAGATGTAGCAGTCAGGGCGAACAGGCTTAGATGGTGGGGTCATGTTACATGCATGGGAGAAGCAAGGTTACCCAAGAGACTCATGGACTCAGCAGTAGAGGGTAGGAGGAGTCTGGGCAGACCAAGGAGAAGGTACCTGGATTCGGTTAAGAATGATTTTGAAGTAATAGGCTTAAAATCAGAAGAGGCACCAATGTTAGCACTGAATAGGGGATCATGGAGGAATTTTATAAGGGGGACTATGCTCCAGACTGAACGCTGAAAGGCGTAATCAGTCTTAAATGATGATGATGATGATGAAAAAATCGTGCAAAAGACGTCGTCAGTAGTTAAAATTAAAATATGGTTCAAATGGCTCTGAGCACTATGCGACTCAACTGCTGAGGTCATCAGTCGCCTAGAACTTAGAACTAATTAAACCTAACTAACCTAAGGACAGCACACAACACCCAGCCATCACGAGGCAGAGAAAATCCCTGACCCCGCCGGGAATCGAACCCGGGAACCCGGGCGTGGGAAGCGAGAACGCTACCGCACGACCACGAGATGCGGGCCCTTAGGTTAGTTAGGTTTAAGTAGTTCTAAGGTCTAAGGGACTGATGACCTCAGATGTTAAGTCCTATAGTGCTCAGAGCCTGTTGAACCATTTGAATTGTACAATTCGTCATAAAGATCATCCGTATTTAAACTGAGTTTTTGCATCTTTCAGTTTTCAAGTACGTTAACGAGACAGTCAAATTCATGATTGCTTTTTAAATTTATGGACAACATTGAATTTGTGGTTGGGTTGTATTCAAAAATGAGGACTCTCGGCTGATTCGTTAAGAGACAACATTACTATTACTTACGTGGTCTCCTAATGATTTACGTAAAGTGAATCCTAGAAAAAAAAATCAAATTATGTGAAGTAAAGTATTTTCAGATATAGAGAACAACCGCCCGAAATAACGTACATGACTTTATTGTAAGGCACAGGTGGCGACCCTAAGCAAATAGGACAATAAAAAGTTAGATGGCGACCCTAAACAAACAGGACAATAAAAAGTTTAAAAAAGACTGACTGTAGTCACGAACGTGTTGCAAGCAGTGCGGGAACCACGTTTGCAACCTGGACATGTGTCCAGTGCTTGATAAGTACGCGGCCGCAGATCCCTAATCGGTGAGGAGGGGTGGACGCCCCAGGCGGAGCAGTTTGGAGCTGACGCAGGTGCCAGATTAGCCCAGCTGGCGCGTCACAGCTGCAAGAGCTGAAGCCTGTTGACAGCAGGCAGGAGCGACAGAGGCCGCCTCGCGTGCAGGCAACCCGCAGCGCAGCGAGGAGGGGGCCCTGCCACGCGGAGCTGGCACGAGAACGCCGACCCAGGGTCGCTCACGTGACGGCCGTTGCGTCACTTCCGGGCCGCCGCCGTCACAGGCGGCCGGCCTGTGTAAGTGACGTCCCAATCAGCTGCCGCGGCATTCCTGGAATAGCGCCGCGCGTGTGCCTCGTTTGAGCGGCGGGGCGAATGTGGAGGGCACGTGCAGGGAACAGAGCCAAGGTCTTCTGCGTCTGTTTGACACGAGCTGACGCTCTTGTCTGAGGCTAAGCGCAAATTGAGACGCGTATAGCACGCGTGACGTGACACGATTTTGCCACCAGTCACGACGCGCGCACGCTTCACGTGCCAGCTTGCGAATCGACCGCCGCCTCGAGGCCCTTAAGCCGTCGGCACACGGACCGTGCTGTCGAACGTTAACGTTGAACGTGCCACGTTCAACGTGCTGCTGAACGCTCAGGAACGATGCGACTTTTGCATACGGTACGTGGGCCCCAACGTGGTATACGCGATCGCAACGCACTCCAGCGGCAGTTGAGGGATGCTTTTAGTTCGTAAATCACACTGTTTACTCAACGGGCGCGCGTAAAATTCCCTCACTACCTCTATTAAAACAGACATTTCCTCCATCGTCCACGAAAAGGAAAGTACCATGTCCAAGCAATGTGGACATGCATATAAAAGTTCCATTACAAGCAGTGCATTGCAAATTTGGAATACTTCTCAGTATAAGATAAACATTGTTTCATCATTCCCACATTTTAGTAAAACCCCAAGGTCAGTCTTGCTTGATCACTGTTCCTACCCAGAGGCAGAATCTTTGCAACATGTGAATTACGAAGCATAAAAGAAAAAGGAGCAAAATATCTTTATACACTCCTGGAAATGGAAAAAAGAACACATTGACACCGGTGTGTCAGACCCACCATACTTGCTCCGGACACTGCGAGAGGGCTGTACAAGCAATGATCACACGCACGGCACAGCGGACACACCGGGGAACCGCGGTGTTGGCCGTCGAATGGCGCTAGCTGCGCAGCATTTGTGCACCGCCGCCGTCAGTGTCAGCCAGTTTGCCGTGGCATACGGAGCTCCATCGCAGTCTTTAACACTGGTAGCATGCCGCGACAGCGTGGACGTGAACCGTATGTGCAGTTGACGGACTTTGAGCGAGGGCTTATAGTGGGCATGCGGGAGGCCGGGTGGACGTACCGCCGAATTGCTCAACACGTGGGGCGTGAGGTCTCCACAGTACATCGATGTTGTCGCCAGTGGTCGGCGGAAGGTGCACGTGCCCGTCGACCTGGGACCGGGCCGCAGCGACGCACGGATGCACGCCAAGACCGTAGGATCCTACGCAGTGCCGTAGGGGACCGCACCGCCACTTCCCAGCAAATTAGGAACACTGTTGCTCCTGGGGTATCGGCGGGGACCATTCGCAACCGTCTCCATGAAGCTGGGCTACGGTCCCGCACACCGTTAGGCCGTCTTCCGCTCACGCCCCAACATCGTGCAGCCCGCCTCCAGTGGTGTCGCGACAGGCGTGAATGGAGGGACGAATGGAGACGTGTCGTCTTCAGCGATGAGAGTCGCTTCTGCCTTGGTGCCAATGATGGTTGTATGCGTGTTTGACGCCGTGCAGGTGAGCGCCACAATCAGGACTGCATACGACCGAGGCACACAGGGCCAACACCCGGCATCATGGTGTGGGGAGCGATCTCCTACACTGGCCGTACACCACTGGTGATCGTCGAGGGGACACTGAATAGTGCACGGTACATCCAAACCGTCATCGAACCCATCGTTCTACCATTCCTAGACCGACAAGGGAACTTGCTGTTCCAACAGGACAATGCACGTCCGCATGTATCCCGTGCCACCCAACGTGCTCTAGAAGGTGTAAGTCAACTACCCTGGCCAGCAAGATCTCCGGATCTGTCCCCCATTGAGCATGTTTGGGACTGGATGAAGCGTCGTCTCACGCGGTCTGCACGTCCAGCACGAACGCTGGTCCAACTGAGGCGCCAGGTGGAAATGGCATGGCAAGCCGTTCCACAGGACTACATCCAGCATCTCTACGATCGTCTCCATGGGAGAATAGCAGCCTGCATTGCTGCGAAAGGTGGATATACACTGTACTAGTGCCGACATTGTGCATGCTCTGTTGCCTGTGTCTATGTGCCTGTGGTTCTGTCAGTGTGATCATGTGATGTATCTGACCCCAGGAATGTGTCAATAAAGTTTCCCCTTCCTGGGACAATGAATTCACGGTGTTCTTATTTCAATTTCCAGGAGTATAGAAGTAGCGCAAGCTGTACTGTAGATTACGCCAATCAAACAAAGTTACCCCTCAAAAAAAGGTGAACTTATATTTACATAACATCAAATATTATAGTATATATTTATATTAAACTAATAATAAAGTATCAGAATCTAAAAAATGGTTGGTTCAAATGGCTCTGAGCACTATGGGACTTAACATCTATGGTCATCAGTCCCCTAGAACTTAGAACTATTTAAACCTAACTAACCTAAGGACATCACACACATCCATGCCCGAGGCAGGATTCGAACCTGCGACCGTAGCGGTCGCGCGGTTCCAGACTGAAGCGCCTAGAAGCGCACGGCCACACCGGCCGGCCCAGAATCTAATAAAAACGCGAATGTAGTAGAAACAATTGGTAGTGTCGAAGCGCGAACCACCGCCCCAACTAACAACTCTGTGCATGACAGTGACGCTACTTATTTCACTGAACCAACATCACACCCTTTACATCTCATCATATCGTCTTACGCCTTGCTGAAAACCTTACTCGCAGATATGTTGCTAACTGAAATTTGGTTATAACAAATTGTACCAAGAACAATACGTTTTGGGTGGATCTTCAGTGTGGCGCTACCTTCTAATAGCCTACTCTCATGATACGCAAGTTACAATAATTCTTTTGCCACGAATATGATGTTTCTCATTATTTTATTGGAACAAATCACGCAGTTAACAACGGGTTTTCCAGTGATTCTCAATCTCCTGGTGCTCAGAAACGGCATATATACATATAGGCTTGAAATGAATGCCAATAGGGCGCCTCACAACTGTGTACTGAAGGGAGACGGCGTGCTTGTGACGTAGGTGGCGTTGTGCCATCTCATTGGTCCACGCTCAGACGCACGCCCAGAACATTTGACATGCCAGATATTGCTCTGCGCCTTCGGAAAGACTTCCGAGCGTTCTATTTCACGCTATGACGTCAGAAACTCGGCACGCTCAACGCTCAACGTTCGGATGCACGGTCCGTGTGCCGACGGCTTTAGGCTACGGCCAACTACTTCGAGAGTAGGTAGGTCACGTAACTAATCCATTGTCGGTGTCGGGCGAAGATTTCTAACGTCCTGAGTATGCTGAAGACTTCGCATGTGCAAATCTGGAAACAGTGTCGTGTGTTAACGTCGGGAGTTAACCAGTTCTTACCTCGCTCACAGAACAGAGGTAAGAGTTAAGGCAGTGTGCAGATACAATTCGATACAGCAGGTTTGTTTATAAATAAATAAATCTTCTGCTACCTGTCACGATTTTTCTTTATTTTACTATTCGCACGACGCGTTTCGAGAAATAATTCCCATTTTCAAGTGCGTTTTTTTATGTGTGTTAAGCCATTTCTTTTGATGTTGTCAGTGTGTGTGAGTCTACTTCATTTTGTTGACTTTTACTGTAATACATAAGAAACGCGATTTTTAGTTGGGTATCAGTTCCTTCTGTGAGGTTAGTGGCTAAAGTTTGAGAACAATTTGTACTTACAGTTTTCTAATGGTCCATTTGTGTAGAGTCTCACACACACTTATCATCAAATGCACCATTAGAAAACTGTAAGTACAAATTGTTCTCAAACTTTAGCCACTAACCTCACAGAAAGAATTGATACCCAACTAAAAATCGCGTTTCTTGTGTATTACAGACTCACACACACTGACAACATCAAAAGAAATGGCTTAACACACAAAAAATACGCACTTGAAAATGGGAATTATTTCTCGAAACGCGTCGTGCGAATAGTAAAATAAAGAAAAATCGTGACTGGTAGCAGAAGATTTATTTATTTATAAACAAATCTATTGTATCTACAGTCGCAGGCTTTCAAAAACCATTTATAATGGATCAAATCAAATTCGATACAGATTATGTACAGCAGGGGTGTCCAAACCGCAGCCTGCGGGTGGCATGAGTCCCAAAGCAAGAATCAATGCGGCCCTAGAAGTGAGCAGCACAAGTAACAAAAAAAAAAAAAAAAGAAAAAAGAAGCCCAGTAAATTCCATGTGTGTAAAGTTATGTAAATTGAATATTTTTAATTTGAAGCTCCTGTCACACGATGGTATTCTCTCACTGGTCCATAGCATTTTCCCCCCT
Organism: Schistocerca americana; assembly: GCF_021461395.2. Taxonomy (NCBI): domain Eukaryota; kingdom Metazoa; phylum Arthropoda; class Insecta; order Orthoptera; family Acrididae; genus Schistocerca; species Schistocerca americana. The sequence continues at coordinate 554,559,753 of NC_060124.1, read as the reverse complement.
GTCTCTCAGCGGCTAATGTTTGTTATGCAGCCCAAAATTACTCGTATTCTTGCAGTGTGGCCCAGGTATGCTAAAAGGTTGGTCACCCTGACCTACACGATAGACAACGCGCCTTCGTGTTCCATTGTTGCTCGCAGTTATCACCCTAGCTCATCTTAAGACCACAGTTCATTTACCAATGTCGGAAGATATTCATTTTTCTTTTTCTCTTCACTCAAGTCTTTGTTAACCCGATTACCAATAAAAGTACATTCTTTTCATCTAATTTCAGTGCAAAATATTTATTGCCAGTAAATGTGCTTCTTCGGTGGACAGTGTGCACCAGAACGCCACCGCCAGACATTCAGAAGATGTTGAGAGATACCTTCTGCGTGTTTTGGTACAAGAGACCCACGATTTTCCGCGACCTAATTAGCTTGATTGTACGGGTAACAGTGTACAACACCGCAGATGTAGACGGTATGCGCTCTGTGTCCTGTTTCCATTCCCTCACGCTATCTGCTGTTGACGACAATAATGCCCTAGTTACTTCGCTGGACTCAAGTTTTCTAGTGAGTACTGCTCGGTTCTGTCTGGATTTTTTTTTTTCCAGCAGGGCTAGTTGTGCGTTAACAGTGATACGCAGCAGTACTGTGGACAGGTTTAGTGGTGAAGAGTTGACCGATATGCACCTCGTGTATTGCTTCAGCCAGTGCAGTGGAAGAGCGGCACAACGACACTATTCTCAGGTGTTCCCGCACCGCCGGCATCCACGTCACAGCACTTTTCCATCCGGCGGTCGTTACATTACTCCGCGTAGTGTGTTGCACGTTTATGTTAGTGCACGTTACAGGCTTCTTCACTGTTGTGAACGTATTTTCACAGAAACAAGGGTCATTGCTGTAGCAAACAGAATAAACCGTATTTACGATATCACTTTCTAACGAGGCGACAGAGAGCGTAGGGCCCTTATACTGAAATTTTTTCGGTTAATTCCTGGTGTTAAGACTGACGTACTGTCCTTCCTGTTCACCCACATCCCCATGGTTAGTCAGTGGAAGAATTTGCTCTTCGATCCGCTCCTTAAGTAGGACAGAGTAAAATTCTTCCGAAGCTACAAGGGATAGAATCTCTTTCCCGTGTCCCTCTTGTTACAGGGACCGGAGAGCAGTGTGGGTGTACCGGCACAAATTAATAAAGAGCATCAATCAGTTATTACTGGTGTAGCCACACAGACTTTGTGCAGCTTAATTTGCAATAAAAATAAGTTGCTACATGGAAAAGTGTCATATCCCATTGACATTTTAGCCGTGTTGAGTGCGGAGAGTTGGAACAAAATGTGCGACAGAGAGAGTGAGAGGCAGAGAGAGTGTGAGACAGAGAGAGTGAACTTAGGTCGTTCAAATAGATTATTACAGGAGAAGGTATGGTTTTGACAAGGTGAAACACGATGAACAAGAAAGTAAGAGAAAGTAATTGCGTCATAACGACGATCGTGATTACATATTGCGAACTTGGTAACTGGCTCGGCGATCGAGAGAGAAGGTGAATCACAGCAGACGGGTACAGCGAAAATAGAAATCGGTTCATCAACGAGACAACCCCGTGAACGCCGAAAGAGCGCCTCTCTGAAATATTGGATAACGAAGGCGTGCAGTGATCAGCGTGGCAGGAACAGGTAGAAAGTACTAATTTTATTATTGGCTTTTAGTTTCGTTTCTGGACGACTTAGTCATTATTGACTTACACACAGAAATAATCGTAAGTCTGAGCGTTATCTACGTAGAACACTAATAACTTTATTATGCCGTTTAAAAGAAACAGATCAGTTAAAATATAAAGTGGATGCCTCTTCATACGTTCGCTGTCTTCTCTTTTGCGTTCTTCCGACCATTTGTTTCCTGTTCTCTTTTCCTTCTGTTTTTAAGTTTTTTTATGACGTTTCTGAACTGATCATGATTGCTTGTGTTATCTTATGTGACTGTCCCTCCTTTAATACCCGGCTTCTAGGGATCAAATGAAAGACGCACCTAAATCCAGTAGTGTTTGATCTGGAATCCAGCAGTATGTTTTATAGTAGATAGATATACTCGTAACTGACAACTGTTAATATGCATCAATCATTGATTGATGTACGATCATGAAACCCGACAAAAACAGCAAAAGAAAGAAGACAAGATTTCAACCTAGAACGACGACACCCGTAAATAAAGCTGCCGTATTCCAGTTGGAGCTTGATGCGGCAAGGAAGGCCGCTGCATTGCTATTTTAATTAGTAAACTTTCGTTTTGTAAGTCTTCAGAAGCTGTCTGTAGACACACTTAGCGTTCCCACTGGTTTAACAAATATTTGCACTAGGGCTCGGTTACAGGGTACGACTGAAGACTGGGAGGATAAATTGAAAACGACTCTTTAGAAGACCTCAGGAAGATTAAAGTGATGAGACACAAACTCTTTCACCACCTCGACTCTGTCAAAATTAACAAATGTAGTGATCGTGAGACTGCCAATGGGAGACGGCGAATATCCTTGTTGTTGAGATCTTAAAAAAACTCTGTAATTGTTGGGGAATAACAGAACACGCGTATCACTTCTCATAGAAGGTGAAAAAAAATGTATATAATGTTATGAAGTAAAGCTTTCCGCTTCTCTTTCTCTTTAGAGCAAGTTTACATAGCAGAAATGATGGGTGGAGGGGGGGGGGGGGGGAAGAGGGACAGTTTTATATTGCATTACCTGCGGGTTGGAAATCGTAGGTAGGTGTTGCAATTCGCAGGGAGGTTAAAGTAACTTCGGTGCCCTTTCCTCTATGGTCCATGTAGTTGTGCTGGTTTCCCTGAACAACTTCTCACTACAGTCCGTCTGTGGACTTCAGAACTGCATTAAATTTAGCAATACAGATATTTTGTTCCGAGAACTCGTCATCTAAATAAGAATGTAAAGCGTCGTGTTTTATTTCGTGCCATACTCTTGCGTGGATACGTAGAAATACTTCAGACGCAATTCTTTCAACCGCTCGCCACCGACTGAAGAAAGTCCTGTTGTCGTAGGTGAACGAGTACAGACAGCCTGGTACTCGAGCGACTCGCTGGTTACTTAGTAAACTAGTCACCGAGACAGCATTAGTTATGTTCACGCCGAACCTTCAGAGTTTTAAGTGATGCCGCTTTTATAAAATTCGTCTCCAGTTCCGAAATAAATAACAGTTCTTTCCTTTCAGATTTCCCGAAGGATTCAGTTTACAATCTGTGACCCCCAAATTTACCTTACATTTCTCTTGCTACACTCTGCTTTTTGTTCAGTAGGTAGCGTTCGCTTCACATTCACAACACATTTCGAAGTTTCTCATCTGTCCATCTTTGGCATTGAAGAAGGTATTGCAATCGTATTTGAAAAAACAAGGAAAACAACTATCCTTGTTGCTGCTAGAACGCTGAAAGAGATTTCACGTGTTAAATATCTTATTATGGAGAGTAAAACCTATTGATTTCATTTCATTATTCTAAGTCCAACCAGAAAGTTGTATTTATTGTTTTTCCACTAACTGCCATGGAGTTATGCCTAGACCGTAACTAATCTTGGGTGTAGTCATACCAGGTGATGTACGGGGTAACAGTTATTCAACTATATCAAAAGAACCTAAATTAGTTGCAAACTACGGCGTGCACAAACTTTATTCAACACGAAACGTCACTACAGATATTTGGATTTATGTCAGGACACGTTCTATGTGCCTGCCATCATTGGAGACGATGTGGCGCAGACGAATAGCGAAAATTCTGCGTGACACGTTGAAGTGTCGGGACGTCGATGCTGTCCATGACCTCCTTAATGGCTGTTTTCAGCCCAGCAATGCTTATGGTGTTATTGCTGTACACTTTGTGTTTAATATAGCCCCAGAAAAAGGAGTCGCATGTGCTCAGTACCGGAGAACATGGCGGCCAGTCGGGCTCCCATGCCAGTGGCCTCTAGGTGCCCCAGAGCGGTCCCCAAAGTGCTCCTCCAGGACATCAGACTCTCTCTTGTTTCGATGGGGTCGAGCTCCATCTTGCGTGAACCACATCTTGTCGAAATCAGGATCGCTTTGGATAATAGGTATGAAGTCATCTTCCAAAACCTTCATGTACCGTTCCGTAGTCACAGTGCCATATCGCACCGATTATTCCGTGACTGGGTATTGCACACCACACAGTCACCGGTTGACGGTGAAGAGACCTCTCTATCGCGAAATGCAGATTCTCAGTCCCCCGAACGCGCCCATTTTTTTTATTGATGAACCCATCCAGATGAAACTGGGCATCATCGCTAAACCAAACCATACAGCACACGCTAATTCCCATCACGTCCATGTGCCAACCGTGCAGTTTGAACGTCCTAACGCAAATCGTTCAGAAGTTATGACGATTTTATTTCATATAGTTCAATAACTGTCACCCTGTACATACGTTGTACACAGGGTGTGCCAGGAGAAACTGTCAATATTCTGGGATACGACAGCAACGACCATTCGAAATGACCTTTCCCTGGTGTCCTACAGACTTCCTGTTGATGACGAGTGTACCAATAGACAATATTCGTCGCCTGGATATTTGTTCGTAATTTGAGATAACTGTAATATTGTTTTTTGTCTCACAAGCTGCGACATGGTCGCGAATGAAACAGTGACCCGAATATAATAGTTATAAATTTCCTTTACTTCACGTCTATGGTAACACAGCTTTTGTCATCGGGCTACAGGTTTCGGTCTATAATGATCATCTTCAGATCTGTTTTATAAATACAAACTGTTTTGAGCAGTAGTGCTGCTGACAAGTTGACTCTTGCATATGCTGTTATTTATATGTATTTGACGACGCTGGTGTTGATTTTGTGTTTAACATTTGACGATGCCAGTATGGCTCCAGTATATTAGGACATATTTTTATAAAACAGATCTGAAAATGGTCATTATAGACCGAAACCGGTAGCCTGCTGACGAAACATTTGTGACCATAGATGTGAAGTAAAAGAAATATGTATTATTTTTTGTGATATAGCCGTAAGCTAAGTAGACAAATATTTATACAGGGTGAAAAGTATTTAAACCGACAAACTCTGGGAGGTTGTAGGGGACATCAAAACAAATATTTTTCCGTAATGTCATTTTTTCCTATGAGGAGTATTTAAACCGGAAGAGAAAGATTTCTCTAGCGGCAAATTAATTAAACCAACAAACATTTTTCCATTTCTTTATGACCAAGAGACAACACGTTAACACAATCCAATTTCAATTACAGGAGAATTTTCAAAAATGCCTCCATGACACGTAAACAAAGGTTACACCGTCGGATCATATTCTGCCTGACACGGGCAAAAACCTCTCCAGGAGTATCCTGAATTGTTCCTGCTGCTGCTACTATCCGGGCAACCAGATCCTCTTCTGATGCAACAGGAGTTGCGTAAAGAAGGTTGCCCATCTCTCCCCACACAAAAAAGTCCAGAGGGGACATATGTGGGGATCGAGCAGGCCATGGTGCTGGACTACCTCAGCCAATCCACGTTTCTGCGAACCGTCGGTCTAGGAATCGACGCAGACGACGACTGAAATGTGCCGGCGCCCCGTCATGTTGGAATCGCATGCGTTGTCTTGTAGTGAGCGGGACGTCTTCCAGCAATTCTGGCAATGCTCTGGCGAGAAAATTGTAATAGTGCCTGCCATTTAATGGCCTAGGTAGCAGATACAGTCCCCAACAACACTGATCGACACATTAACGAAGAACCGCGCTTTATGAGCGCTAGTAACTGTGGCATGTGGGTTATCCTCACTCCAAACATGCCAATTGTGCATGTTAAAGATTCCATCACGCCCGAACGTTGCTTCTTCTGTAAGCAACACAGAGGATGGAAATGAAGGATGCATTTCACACTGTTCCAGGTACGGCTGCGAAAACTGTGCTCTGCGTGGATAATCAACTGGTTCCAGGTTGTGGACACGCTGTAAGTGAAATGGACGTAACAATTGCTCTCGAGGGACTGTTCTTACATTCGTCTGATTCGCCCTCATGTTAAGTGCAATTGCACGAGTGCTGATTGAAGGATCCCGCTCCACATGCTGCCTGACAGCTTCATCAAATTGCAGCGTTCTGACCGTGCGGCGGCGTCCCTGTCCAGGTAATCTGCTAAATGACCCGGTCTCACGCAGACGTTGGTACACAGCAGCAAAGGTCGTATGATGCAGGATACGGCGATTAGGATATTGTTGACAAACCCGCGGTGCAGCTCGTCCGTTGTGGTGCGCTACTTACAAGGGAACCTCCCCATCGCAGCCCCCTCAGATTTAGTTACAAGTTGGCACAGTAGATAGACCTTGAAAAACTGAACACAGATCAATCGAGAAAACAGGAAGAAGTTGTGTGGAACTATGAAAAAATAAGCGAAATATATAAACTGAGTAGTCCGTGGGAAACATAAGCAACATCAAGGATGACGTGAGCACAAGAGCGCCGTGGTCCCGTGGTTAGCGTGAGCAGCTGCGTAGCAAGAGGTCCTTGATTCAAGTCTTCCCTCGAGTGGAAAGTTTAATTTTTTGTTTTCAGACAATTATCAGAGTTCAGGCACTCACACATAATCAAGTTCGCTCTCCAAAATTCCAGGACATGTTCAGATTTGCTTGGACATATGCAGGATTTGACGTTCTACACACGGAAAAATTTGAAAACGTTAAAAACATATGTTTTGACAGAGCACAGAGAAAACTGTTGCATTCATTTGTTGCAGTTTATGTGACACACTCTTATGTTTTCATCACTTTTTTGGGAGTGATTATCACATATCCACAAGAAAACCTAAATCGGGCAAGGTAGAAGAATCTTTTTACCCATTCGCCAAGTGTACAAGTTAGGTGGGTCGACAACATATTCCTGTCATGTGACGCACACGCCGTCACCAGTGTCGTATAGAATATATCAGACGTGTTTTCCTGTGTAGGAATCGGTTGACCTATGACCTTGCGATCAAATGTTTTCGGTTTCCATTGGAGAGGCACGTCCTCTCGTCTACTAATCGCACGGTTTTGCGGTGCGGTCGCAAAACACAGACACTAAACTTATTACAGTGAACAGAGACGTCAATGAACGAACGGACAGATCATAACTTTTCAAAATTAAAGTAAGTAAACTTTTCGCTGGAGGGAAGACTTGAATCAAGGACCTCTTGCTCCGCAGCTGCTCACGCTAACCACGGGACCACGGCGCTCTTGTGCTCACGTCATCCTTGATGTTGCTTATGTTTCCCACGGACTACTCAGTTTATATATTTCGCTTATTTTTTCATAGTTCCACACAACTTCTTCCTGTTTTCTCGATTGATCTGTGTTCAGTTTTTCAAGGCCTATCCACTGTGCCAAATTATAAATAAATCTGAGGGGAGTGTGATGGGGAGGTTCCCTTGTTAGTACGCATGAACCATATCAGTGTAGTCACTCCAGGTGTATCGCTCCACCAGTAAACAGAGACAATGCACTACTATGTTGGTGGACAGCAGTTGCCTTCAACTGAAGAGCGTAATACGCCCTCAAACAATTGAAGATCGTAATACGGCCTCTAACAACTGAAGAGCGTAGTACGGCCTCTACCGGTTTAAATAATCCTCGTAGGAAAAAATGGCATTAGGGAAAAATATTTGTTTCGATGTCCCCTACAACCTCCAAGCGTTTGTCGGTTTAAATACTTTTCACCCTGTATTTTTACCCTGGCACCTGAAGGTGTCGATTGGTGACAGTGACACCTGCGGCTTTGTTCCGACGACACTGTTCCCGCGAACGCACGAGGCGCAGCCAGCCCACCCGTCTCTGACTGTTGAGGTAGACAGTGCGATGCGCGAGCGGTCGCACCACGGCAGACCACGCCTCCGGGCTCGATGTGGTGCGGTGTCCGTCCGAAAGTAGCGGCGACAGCAAGGCCGCTGCGGCGGGGGCGTCGAGGTCTGGATCTCGATGGGCAGGGAGGGGGGGGGCGGGCAGGGTTGGAGGGGGGGGGGGGGTGATCGGCCTTGGCCGCCTGCGCGAGGTCGCCCGCTGGCTGGCTGCCACGCTTCCGACTCACGCAGCGCCACTCAATGGAACCTGATTCACGGCGCGGGCCGCGCTCACCACGAACGTTTCAACTCAGACGGGCGAGAACTGCTCCACCTTCCTACCAGCTGACACGCCACCTGAGAGTCCTCTGCCCTCACAAATACACTGCCGAAGAAAAAAAAATCTTACACCCTTTTAGAGGCTTCCAATTCATTCAAGATTTCTTGTTCCAGCATGTGCAGTACATGAAATGATTACATTTACAGATCAGCAGCACGAGCGATTCTGAGGTACCGGGTATCGAACCGTGTTTAAACACCCATTTTAGTACCTGGTGTACCCCCCACGGGCGGCAATGCAGGCGCTGACTCTGTTATCCAGGCGGTCGTTTTTGTTGTCGTTGTGGTCTTCAGTCGTGAGAGTGGTTTGATGCAGATCTCTGTGCTACTCTATCCTGTGCAAGCTTCTTCATCTCCCAGTACTTACTGCAACCTACATCCTTCTGAATCTGCTTAGTGTATTCATCTCTTGGTCTCCCTCAGAGTAAGATGGGTCACAGGTAGTAAGCATAATGCTGCGTGCCCGTAGCATAATGCTTACTACCTGTGCCCCCATCTTACTCTGTTTTCGCTCGTGTGAACTGGAACACGTTATGCAGATCTTGGTGCCTCTCGTGTCCATCTAGAAAAGATAACCTGAAGATGCCTAAATAAGGCGAAACGCGTCGTTGAAAAATAAAAAACAAAAATTGCAACCAAGACTGTTTTTAACCAATACTCTTAAGCACTGGTTTGCTGTATGCCATATATGGATTGGAAGAATTTATATATGCTAACACATGCAGCACTTGCCCTAAACAGAAGTTGCTATGGTGTTCTATGTTTCCCTTTGTTGGTCACTTAACGGCTAATGTGGAATTTCAGTGAAGTCATTAAAACACTGTGGAATAAAACATTTGGCATGCGCAACTTGTGGACTTGCTAGATCATTTTCAGTGTATCCACATCGCAAAGTCCCGCATCGAAAACCGAAGGTGGACACGTTATGCAGATGTTCGGCACGGACCCCTACGGGTGGACTCCATGGAAGTTATTCCATGATGTCTTCACAGTTATCCTATCATCATGTCCCTGCTCCTGATAAGTCTCTCACACACATCCCTTTCTTCGTCGATTCCGCGGAATATCTTATAGATGCACTTGTTTTTCAGAACCATTTTTAGAGAAGAGACCAACCAGAAGCAGGGGCTGGATGATAGGACAACTGTGAACACCTCACAGAATAACTACATCTACATTTATACTCCGCAAGCCACCCAACGGTGTCTGGCGGAGGGCACTTTACGCGCCACTGTCATTACCTCCCTTTCCTGTTCCAGTCGCGTATGGTTCGCGGGAAGAACGACTGCCGGAAAGCCTCCGTGCGCGCTCGAATCTCTCTACTTTTACATTCGTGATCTCCTCGGAAGGTATAAGTAGGGGGAAGCAATATATACGATACCTCATCCAGAAACGCACCCTCTCGAAACCTGGCGAGCAAGCTACACCGCGATGCAGAGCGCCTCTCTTGCAGAGTCTGCCACTTGAGTTTGCTAGACATCTCCGTAACGCTATCACGCTTACCAAGAAACCCTGTGACGAAACGCGCCGCTCTTGTTCGGATCTTCTCTATTTCCTCTGTCAACCCGACCTGGTACGGATCCCACACTGATGAGCAATACTCAAGTATAAGTCGAACGAGTCTTTTGTAAGCCATCTCCTTTGTTGATGGACTACATTTTCTAAGGGCTCTCCCAATGAATCTCAACCTTGCACCCGCCTTACCAACAATTACTTTTATACCATCATTCCACTTCAAAACGTTCCGTACGCATACCCCCAGATATTTTACAGAAGTAACTGCTACCAGTGTTTGTTCCGCTATCATATAATCATACAATAAAGGATCCTTCTTTCTATGTATTCACAGTACATTACATTTGTCTATGTTAAGGATCAGTTGCGACTCCCTGCACCAAGTGCCTATCCGCTGCAGATCTTCCTGCATTTCGCTGCAGTTTTCTAATGCTGCAACTTCTCTGTGTACTACAGCATCATCCGCGAAAAGCCGCATGGAACTACCAACACTATCTACTAGGTCATTTATATATAAATTGTGAAAAGCAATGGTCCCATAACACTCCCCCTGTGGCACGCACGGAACCCACTCGTTTGGGATCGTGCCGAACATCTGCATAACGTGCCCACTTTGGATTTTCGATACAGCACTTTGCTGTGTGGATACACTGAAAATGATGAGACAGATTCACAAGTTGGCCATGCCAAGTGTTTCATTCCTCAGTATTTTGATCACTTCATTGAGACTCTACATTCACAGTTCAGTGACCAATAAAGGGAAACGTGGAACAATACAACAATTTCTGTTTAGAGAAATATTGCTCCAAAGTACATCTCAAACCCTTCAATTTACGTTTTTTTCCGGTTTTGCCACAGACCCGATTCGCTCCCCTACAACGTTGTGCTCCAAACGTCGGACGTCCACCTCACTGATCGTATACAGGGTGTTGCAAAAAGGCACGGCCAAACTTTCAGGAAACATTCCTCACACACAAAGAAAGAAAATATGTTATGTGGACATGTGTCCGGAAACGCTTACTTTCCATGTTAGAGCTCATTTTATTACTTCTCTTCAAATCACATTAATCATGGAATGGGAACACACAGCAACAGAACGTACCAGCGTGACTTCACTTTGTTACAGGAAATGTTCAAAATGTCCTCCGTTAGCGAGGATACATGCATCCACCCCTCCGTCGCATGGAATCCCTGATGCGCTGATGCAGCCCTGGAGAATGGCGTATTGTATCACAGCCGTCCACGATACGAGCACGAAGAGTCTCTACATTTGGTACCGGGGTTGCGTAGACAAGAGCTTTGAGATGCCCCCATAAATGAAAGTCTAGAGGGTTGAGGTCAGGAGAGCGTGGCGGCCACGGAATTGGTCCGCCTCTACCAATCCATCGGTCACCGAATCTGTTGTTGAAAAGCGCACGAACACTTCGATTGAAATGTGCAGGAGCTCCATCGTGCATGAATCACATGTTGTGTCGTACTTGTAAAGGCACATGTTCTAGCAGCACAGGTAGAGTATCCCGTACGAAATCACGATAACGTGCTCCATTGAGCGTAGGTGGAAGAACATGGGGCCCAATCAAGACATCACCAACAATGCCTGCCCAAACGTTCACAGAAAATCTGTGTCGATGACGTGATTGCACAATTGCGTGCGGATTCTCGTCAGCCCACGCATGTTAATTGCGAAAATTTACAATTTGATCACGTTGGAATGAAGCCTCATCCGGAAAGAGAACATTTGCACTGAAATGAGGATTGACACATTGTTGGATGAACCATTCGCAGAAGTGTACCCGTGGAGGCCAATCAGCTGCTGATAATGCCTGCACACACTGTACATGGTATGGAAACAAGTGGTTCTCCCGTAGCACTCTCCATACAGTGACGTGGTCAACGTTACCTTGTACAGCACCAACTTCTCTGACGCTGACATTAGGGTTGTCGTCAACTGCACGAAGAATTGCCTCGTCCATTGCAGGTGTCCTCGTCGTTCTAGGTCTTCCCCAGTCGCGAGTCATATGCTGGAATGTTCCGTGCTCCCTAAGACGCCGATCAATTGCTTCGAACGTCTTTCTGTCGGGACACCTTCGTTCTGGAAATCCGTCTCGATACAAACGTACCGCGCCACGGCTATTGCCCCGTGCTAATCCATACATCAAATGGTCATCTGCCAACTCCGCATTTGTAAACATTGCACTGACTGCAAAACCACGTTCGTGATGAACACTAACCTGGTGATGCTACGTACTGATGTGCTTGATGCTAGTACTGTAGAGCGATGAGTCGCATGTCAACACAAGCACCGAAGTCAACATTACCTTCCTTCAATTGGGCCAAATGGCGGTGAATCGAGGAAGTACAGTACATACTGACGAAACTAAAATGAGCTCTAACATGGAAACTAAGCGTTTCCGGACACATTTTTACATAACATATTTTCTTTCTTTGCGTGTGAGGAATGTTTCCTGAAAGTTTGGTCGTACCTTTTTGTAACACCCTGTATATCTCGTGACTCAGGAGCACCCTTTCCCTTTAAGAGCGCCAAGCTACCACTGTCTCTCAGACAGCACAATGCAGTCCCACGGTTTCCAAGCGCAATTACACGAGGCGCAGTCCCGTGCGCACAGAACAGGCGCGGAGTCTGCATATAATGGCGCCCACCTCTCTGCGCCAGCCTGGCTCCGCGATTTATCGCTCTCATTCACCCGCCAGCGCCCCCGCTGGCTCGTCGCCGGGAGCAGCGTCAATAAATTCTAGCGCCTGCTCCGGCGCCCCCGAAGCCCCCCTTCTCCCCCCCCCCCCCCCCCCCCCCCCGTCCCGTTCCAGCCTCACAGCCCTACCACCCCACCAGCCATGAGCTGAGTCAACATTTCCTCTCACTCGCCACCCCGCACCCTTCGGCCAAACTATGACGCTCAACTATTCGTTCCCGCTCTCCGACTACCGCGCGCAGCATTCACTCACCCTTCCATTCAAAGGGATTCCATCGATCCCTTGTTCTTCCCACAGCGTTCCCTTTATTAAGAACACCTCTTTCCTCTCACAGCGGACAAGTAATTACCGACTAATGTCTGAACACGCCCTGCAAAACCTCCCCCCGCCATCCCATACCCTTCGGCCAAACTATGACGCTCAACTATTCGTTCCCGCTCTCCGACTACCGTGCGCAGCATTCACTCACCCTTTCATTCAAAGGGATTCCATCGATCCCTTGTTCTTTCCACAGTGTTCCCTTTATGAAGAACACCGCCGCTCAGGATTGGCCGAGCGGTCTAAGGCGCTGCAGTCATGGACTGTGCGACTGGTCCCGGCGGAGGTTCGAGTCCTCCCTGGGGCATGGCTGTGTGTGTTTGTCCTTAGCATAATTTAGGTTAAGTAGTGTGTAAGCTTAGGGACTGATGACCTTAGCAGTTAAGTCCCATAAGATTTCACACCCCATTTATTAAGAACACCTCTTTCCTCTTGAAACGTCCCCTTAGAAAAATTATAAATGACTGTGCTTCAACTGACACACAATGTGTTTAGCGCAACGCAATCTGACTTTTAATAATCCCTACAAAAGAATGGTCCTGACTAACAATAACCTATACCTTTCACAAATCACTTACCTCACAAAAATCTTCGTTACTCGAACTACTGCAATACAGCGAGCGCCACTACTGCCAGCTAAATAAAAGATTCAAACTACTGAAGGCACTAACTACTGATAGGCACAGTTAGCAAATGAAAGATTTTGATAGAGAACAAACAATGTATTTACCTTAATAGTGTTAAAAGTCATAATATATATAGCAGTTCATGACATCCAGTCTTACAAATGTACTGTCTCTGATGGACACACGTCCAGATCATCCGCTCTCAAAATTCCGCCATCTCTCTCCTCATATACACCACTGCTGGCGGCTCACCTCCAACTGCGCAACGCTATGCGCTGTTAACACCCAACTGCCCAACACTACAATAGCGAATTCCGACAATGCCACCCAGCCACACACTGCACACAGCACACCCAGTGGTTTTTATACAGAGCGCTACGTGGCGTTACCAATATAAAAACCTAAACAGCCTACTTACACTGTCACAGCAGACAAGCAATTACCGAGTAATGTCTGTCTGCGCCCTGCGAAACCTCTCCCACCGTTGACGTCTGTGGGGTACGGTAAACAAAACGATCGAGAGAACAGTGACCCCAACAAACTAGCTTTATGTGTGTTCTTTTTTCTCGGAAGCTCAGGCAGCTGCCTCAAAGACAAATACACTCAGGTGACAAAAATTATGGGATACCTCCTAATATCGCGTCGGTTTTCTTTTTACTCAGAGCAGTGCAGCAACTCGATATGGCATGGACTCAACAAGCTCGAGCAGTTGACATGGCGCATTGTCCATCGTTCGTAGGGAACGTAAGGTCCATGAATGGCTGCAAAAGGTCTCCAAGTAGCTGAACATTACCATTTCCAGTCAATGATCGGTGCAGTTCCACCAGAGGACTCAGTCCATTTCATGGAAACACAGCCCACACCATTATGGAGTCACAAACGTCTTGGACACTGCCTTCTTGACAACTTGGCTGCGTGGAGTCGGTAATTTCCAAGAATGATTGCCCATCGAAGTTGGAGCGCTGCAAATGGTACATATCGAAGATGCGATAGTAAATCGATTATGGTGGTCTCGTGGTGCGCGTTACGAGTATGTTTGAAGGTGTCACTAGAGAACGACAAAAGAAAAGCGTTAGAGAAGCACTGGTAAATTGAAAGGAGACGACTCACCTTAGTCGTCGTCGGTGTTATCGTCTTGTGACAGTCCGCGCGATGTATAAGCTGCAGGGACAAGTCCTTTTTTGCCATACCCGGGGTAAGCTCTGCCAATATCGCGTACGAATATCGGCAGAGTGTCGCGTGAGCCGACTTTCCGCTGCAGATGCAAGTTGTGAAAGTATAGGCACTGGAACAAATAGAGTTCGTCCCTCTGTCCTGGACGGCCTTCTCTTTTTATGGCTGACCTGACAGACTTCCACAGGCGTTCTATGTTCTGGGTATGGACACTGGCGTCATCTGAAGAGACAAACTCGACAGAGTGGTTCACAAATTCGTGCTCGAACCCTTCAGCTTTGACGCTCTGGTATGACTGAAACCCTTCGGTGATGACTTTTGTTCCTGGCTGTATGAAATGCTTTATCTACATCTACATCTACATTGATACTCCGCAAGCCACCCAACGGTGTGTGGCGGAGGGCACTTTACGTGCCACTGTCATTACCTCCCTTTCCTGTTCCAGTCGCGTATGGTTCGCGGGAAGAACGACTGTCTGAAAGCCTCCGTGCGCGCTCTAATCTCTCTAATTTTACATTCGTGATCTCCTCGGGAGGTATAAGTAGGGGGAAGCAATATATTCGATACCTCATCCAGAAACGCACCCTCTCGAAACCTGGCGAGCAAGCTACACCGCGATGCAGAGCGCCTCTCTTGCAGAGTCTGCCACTTGAGTTTATTAAACATCTCCGTAACGCTATCACGGTTACCAAATAACCCTGTGACGAAACGCGCAGCTCTTCTTTGGATCTTCTCTATCTCCTCCGTCAGACCGATCTGGTACGGATCCCACACTGATGAGCAATACTCAAGTATAGGTCGAACGAGTGTTTTGTAAGCCACCTCCTTTGTTGATGGACTACATTTTCTAAGCACTCTCCCAATGAATCTCAACCTGGTACCCGCCTTACCAACAATTAATTTTATATGATCATTCCACTTCAAATCGTTCCGCACGCATACTCCCAGATATTTTACAGAAGTAACTGCTACCAGTGTTTGTTCCGCTATCATATAATCATACAATAAAGGATCCTTCTTTCTATGTATTCGCAATACATTACATTTGTCTATGTTAAGGGTCAGTTGCCACTTCCTGCACCAAGTGCCTATCCGCTGCAGATCTTCCTGCATTTCGCTACAATTTTCTAATGCTGCAACTTCTCTGTATACTACAGCATCATCCGCGAAAAGCCGCATGGAACTTCCGACACTATCTACTAAGTCATTTATATATATTGTGAAAAGCAATGGTCCCATAACACTCCCCTGTGGCACGCCAGAGGTTACTTTAACGTCTGTAGACGTCTCTCCATTGATAACAACATGCTGTGTTCTGTTTGCTAAAAACTCTTCAATCCAGCCACACAGCTGGTCTGATATTCCATAGGCTCTTACTTTGTTTATCAGGCGACAGTGCGGAACTGTATCGAACGCCTTCCGGAAGTCAAGAAAAATAGCATCTACCTGGGAGCCTGTATCTAATATTTTCTGGGTCTCATGAACAAATAAGGCGAGTTGGGTCTCACACGATCGCTGTTTCCGGAATCCATGTTGATTCCTACATAGTAGATTCTGGGTTTCCAGAAATGACATAATACGCGAGCAAAAAACATGTTCTAAAATTCATTCATAAGACCCACTAGAGTCACCTTGTCTCGCGACAATACCCTGACAACGAAACACTTGCGCCACTCCCTTTCTATCCCACCAAAAACCCAAACATGATCTACTTCAGTTTCAGTAGGCCGCCCTCTCTGATTCTTTCGCCTAGCAATGTGAGGCTCGTCTACTTCCACTATTTTATTCGGTCCACCAATTGGCACACTGTCGTTTGTCACTATGACGTAGCACACTTCTCGGCAAAACGCGAAGTAAACACAGACGGTATTCGCCGATAGCTCAGTTTCTGATGCTGTGGCTTGCAAAGTGTAATCACGAATCCAGCATAAGAATTATGCTCGTCTCAATCGATAATTTAGAGGACTCGAACCACGTATTTTTCCTGATGCTGGTTCGCTTTCCACGAAGTCCCAATGAATTTGCAATGGAATCTCTATGTCCGCACTCCTCTTACGCAGTTTCACACACTTCGCAGCACCACATTCAATACAGTCTCTCGTGTCGTCGTCGGGCAGAAGTCCATATTTCCGGGAAAAAGTCAAACATTTCTCTACACTGCATATACATGGAATGAGAGTTCTCCATGTGAGGCAATCCGCAGACGAAACTTGTGAAGCAGCACTCATTACACTCGATATGAAGGGAAAATGTCACAAACAATTACGGCCGGAACGTCATGTACTGAAACTGAGCAAACAACGCAAAACTGATAGAAATGACGATCACAAGTAATTTATCATAACGTGAGCCAAGAGATCTCCATAATTGATTTACTATCGAAACTTCGATATGTATCGTTTGGAGCGCTCCAACTTCGATGGGCAACCATCCTTGGAAATTACCGTGGAGTCTTCGACACACCCGGACTCTACCATCAGCTCTTACGAACTGAAATCGGGACTCATCTGGCGAGGTGACGGTTCTCCGATCGTCAACGGTCCAACCGCTATGGTCACGAGCCCAGGAGACACACAGCAGGTGATGTACTCTTAGCAAAGGCACATCTGGGAGTGGGGCAGAGGGAATCCTCTTTGCTCAGGACAACTGGACGTGAACTAATTTTCATTTAATTCAGAGACGATACGTTACAGACGCACTCCGGGATCTTAGCGATTACGTACATAAAATTTTTCGCGCGCATCTGTAGAAACTTACAGTCAAATTTGAGGTACGGAACTGCCCCAATGAGTAAATTTAACAACTGTTCGAATATTACTGCCTGGGAAAATGCTTCTAAGAAGTTTTTAATCCATATATTAATTCAAAAATTTAGATTATTATTACACTTTGAACGCACACGTGACTTAGTTTCTTTCTGGTTTAGTTCTGCTGTCTACGATATTTGAGCTCAAAGATCTACGCAAGTAAGTTGCGACTACCTTCGTAGCATTTGAAGACGGCGAGTGATGCTGAAAACTCTGAGGCTCTATCCAGTTTGATGACTCTCTTTGCTGTTGTTGTTGTAGTCTTCAGTGCAGAGACTGGTTTGATGCAGCTCTCCATGCTACTCTGTCCTGTGCAAGCTTCTTCATCTCCCAGTACCTACTGCAATCTACATCCTTCTGAATCTGCTTGGTGTATTCATCTCTTGGTCTCCCTCTACGATTTTTACCCTCCATGCTGCCCTCCAGTACTAAATTGGTGATCCCCTGATGCCTCAGAACATGCCCTACCAACCGATCCCTTCTTCTAGTCAAGTTGTGCCACAAATGTCTCTTCTCTCCAATTCTAGTCAATGCCTCCTCATTAGTTATGTGATCTACCCATCTAATCTTCAGCATTCTTCTGTAGCAACACATTTCGAAAGCTTCTATTCTCTTCTTGTCCAAACTACTTATCGTCCATGTTTCACTCCCATACATGACTACACTCCATACAAATACTTTCAGAAACGACTTCCTAACACTTAAATCTATACTCGATGTTAACAAATTTCTCTTCTTCAGAAACGCTTTCCTTGCCATTGCCAGTCTACATCTCTTTGCTGTGTATTACGTAATTTGTAGTTCAATTTATTGCAGAAGATAAATGGCTGATGGATCGCTGTAATATACCAGCTTATCGAAGTCGAGTATATATAGAACAACTTATGGTGGAACGTTCAGACACGATGGTACTTAAATGATCACAGACACTGCTCTCATTCACGTAAGATTTCACACACTGTTTACTTTTATGGTAATGCGCGATCGTTCATTGATTATTAGTGACAGGAAACTAACGTACTATGCTCGCACTATCTATATAGAGCACCACCCAAATCGTAAAATAATTCCTTCGTACAAGTGTAACGTACAATAAAACAGGCTCTGTGGCAGCTGCTTTTAAACATTTCAGCTCCCCTCCGACAGTTGCTCTCATTTTACACCATTTTCCATGCCGATAACTAATTATTTGCGTTCTTAACTGTAGCCGGCCGCGGTGGTCTAGCGGTTCTAGGCGCTCAGTCCGGAACCGCGCGACTGCTACGGTCGCAGGTTCGAATCCTGCCTCGGTCATGGATGTGTGTGATGTCCTTAGGTTAGTCAGGTTTAAGTAGTTCTAAGTTCTAGGGGACTGATGACCACAGATGTTAAGTCCCATAGTGCTCAGAGCCATTTGAACCATCTTAACTGTAACTTTTTCCTTACTCGTATATCGTACCGTGAGCTAGTCCAATAAACGCACATCTTTGTTCTTCTTTAATGACTCCTTTCACCTACAACTGTCAAATGTCTGTGTAAACTCCTTGGATGTATGAAAATGGGAGTTGACACGAAGTCACAAACTTGAACCCTACGTCTGCCATGTTAGCTGCCCCACACATTAACTTCTGGTGGAAGTGTTTCGATAAAAATCCCAGAGTGCATTTTTTTTCGGGTGCCCTAATCATTGTAATTATAGTCTAAAGTGTAAAGGAATTAATTTCATTCGTAAGTGGACTCGTTCAAGCGATATTTTCTTTTGTGCACGAATTTTGGTTTTGCTGTTTACTTATACTGTAGCGGTTTTATTTCTCTCATTTCACTTTAGATTTCCCATCAGCTCAACTCGAACATCTCTTTAGGTGCACGCAATGAGAAGAAAAGACTGGAAACTGAAAAAAAAACATCGCAAAATATTTTCTCGGTATCTTCGTGAAGATAACATTGACCAGACATCAGTTTCGTTAGTAGATATTAATGAAAATACTGGATTACGAAAGAAGCGTTTTCACAGCATATATTTATCTTCTTGGTCATGTCCGTCCCGATAGCTGAGTGGTCAGCGTGACGGATTGCCGTCCTGCTGGCCCGGGTTCGATTTCCGGCTGAGTCGGGGATTTTCTCAGCTCAGGGAGTGGGTGTTGTGTTGTCTTCATAATCATTTCATCCCCATCCGGCGCGCAGGTCGCCCAATGTGGCGTCGAATGTAGTGAGACCTGCACCTAGGCGGCCGGACCTGCCCCGCAAGGGGCCTCCCGGCCAACGACGCCAAACGCTAGTGTCCGTTTTCTTGGTGATTCGAAACGTATAACAACAACAAAGTTACATTAACGAGGAGGAATTTGGTGTATTACTGTATCAAATATGCATTTAAGGCCAGAAAAGCGTCTGACAATGCTTTCCTGGCGTTGTGTTATTCACGAAAGCACAATGAGATTTTCTCTTTAAAACCACTGTTGCCTGTGCACAAAAAAAAAAAAAAAAAAAAAAAAAAAAAAAAAAAAAAAAAAAAAAAAAAAAAAGGTTCAAATGGCTCTGAGCACTATGGGACTTAACATCTGACGTCATCAGTCCCTTAGAACTAACCTAAGGACATCACTCACATCCATGCCCGAGGCAGGATTCGAACCTGCAACCGTAGCGGTCGTGCGGTTCCACACAGAGAGATTAACAAGAAGTAATCGTAAACAGTGGTCTGCTAATGATTCGGGCCATTTAACACGACGGCACCGGCTTCAAAGCAACGTACAACGTAAGCCTGTAGCGCCATCTCTCCTCCATGACAAAATCAGGGGAACAAACTCTCTGAGCGTAGGACTCAAACTCACTCACGTCGTCTTCGGACCACAAGTGGCCCATCTGTACCATCCTCAGCTGAGGATGCGGATAGGAGGGGCGCGTGGTCAGCACACCGCTCTCCCGGCCGTTAGTAGGACTCATACAACGGAAATACATACGTACAACACTCACCATCATAAAAATTCACAGCCGGCCGGTGTGACCGAGCGGTTAAAGGCGCTACAGTCCGGAACCGCACGACCGCTACGGTCGCAGGTTCGAATCCTGCCTCGGGCATGGAAGTGTGTGATGTCCTTAGGTTAGTTAGGTTTAAGTAGTTCTAAGTTCTAGGGGACTTATGACCACAGCAGTTGAGTCCCATAGTGCTCAGAGCCATTTTTTTTTAACCATAAAAATTCACATATTTCAGGCAACATAGATAATTTTGTTAAAAAAAAACAAAAAAATAAATAAACAGAGATATAAATGATGTAAGTAAATAAAGATTCCATCACAAACCAAATCTAGAAACTTCCAACCTGTGTCGCGATACCGTTACAGAAAGCACGGCTTCGCGTCATGGTAGTTGGCTGAATATTCATCGACTCGTTCGCTGTCTGCGCCGAATCAGGGACGAATGAAAGAGGTTTCTTGATGCGCGGAGATTCCATCGGGCATCTGTGGCCGTGATGTGGCATAGTGTTACCAGAGGGGTCGTGAGCGTTAAATTTGTTGCCAAAGCACTGCTTCTATGCAATCGAGTGGAGGGGTGGCTTTGTGAAAAGCACTACCATAAGAGCTCTCGTCGTGTTCACCTGCATGTGTGAATGCGTCTGTTTGCTGCATAACCTGAAATTAGCGAGAGAGCGGTTAACGGGGAGGAGGATTAATCCATTCCAGTCTGTCGACGCGGTCGCGGCCGCGGCCGCAAAAGCTGTTCTGTGTCGCTCCACACACACACACACACACACACACAGATCCAGTGCTGACCCGGCCTTTGATGCATTTCATTGATGTTTCGCTAATCCCTCATCACGCGCTAAAAGCGTCTCCTGCTTTTATTTAGCGTGGAATATTTTGCTTTTAATTCTTGAAACAGTCATTGTAACGCGCTATTGATACTGACAGCTTTCAGCGACGTATTTTAATCTGTGATACTTGTAAGTTGAACTTGATAGATCTTTCGATATATTTTCAATTTTAGTGAAATGTCTTTTCTTTTTTCCGTTCTAGGTTTTGAAGATTGCCAATGTATTTTTAAGTTATTATTTCTATCCTCTCTATTATTTAATGAGCGTTTTTTAATGTGATTGCGTATCATTATTAATTGATTTTTTTATTTATGGTTTGGTTTAGCGATTCCTTTTTATTGTTTGGTCCTTTTACTTGAGTCCTTTTAATTATGTTGTAACTAACCACGTTACTACGGGTTATTCCTTATTATTGGGAATGGAAATACTTATTGCTTATGAAATCAACGTGAGAAGAATAGGGTCGCCACCGACTCAAACCATACAACTAATCAAAGATTTGGTCGACTAGGAAAATAAATTAATTTGATCACAGACCAAAAACTCACAAACATGCATACGTTGTTATGTCGCTCATAGGGGATACGATGTAATTAATAGTGTTCCCCGTGGACTGTTCACGACAATCAAACATTTAAAATAAAATAGCACACGCAAGAACACTGTGCAGAAGATCAGCTCCCAGCAACACACCTGAAAATAAGACTTAATCTACAGCATTTGTTATAAAATACAAGGGGAGACTAATCACTGGACCTGTGCATAAGGAAACGCATTGGATGTGCTAACGGGAAAGCTACGAGGTGAGTGGCTTAGGCGCAAAAACGTAATCTCGGAACACAAGAGAAAATTGTAGATAAAATCATTTATTCCTAAGATAAGGATGTGAGGCATGTACACGATTCCTGATAACACGTGGTTTGTAGAGACACAAGTTCTAGTTATAGTGCCAAATTCCAACAATAGTTAGTGATGCCGGTAGCCGAACAACTATAATGTTCTACCACGTGGTTGGCTCCCCACGGACGAAAGACACATAAAGCAAGGAAAATTTACGATAAGGCAAGGCTCTAAATATTTAGAAAGGTGAAAGCTTATGCAGGCACAGCTGAAGGCAAACAGACATTCATACAGAAGCGAGTGCTCACTTCTTATCGACACCTTTGTGTGGCGCTCTTCCGGCGGATCCAAGTCTGCTACAGGAATTTGCTAAAAGAAAAATCTGCCAAAGTTTTGCATTCCTTGCTGCGACAAGGCAAAGCAATCTTCCAGATTTGAAAAGCGAGACCAAAGGCTAACAGCTCTCCCCTCGACAAGTAACAACGCGCCACGCGGTCAGTCAAACTCACCCTTCTTCGACTGGAGCTGCTGTGGACGCTTCCCGTACCGGCGGCAGACTGCCTCCCGCTTCTCCAGCCTCTTCCACGCTCCGCGTGGACCGGAAAACCCCAAGATGCCATTTCCGCCACCAACCTAACGCAGGTGGATTTCTCACAAGTAGCGGAAACCTCTTTGCCGACTTGACCACTACGAGAGTTGGCTATTCTGTACAACTGCTGCTGAATCTGTACGACTATCGCAGACTTTCTGCAGCAGACTACGCCACCGTCTAGCAACGTGACACACAACCACATTCATTCAATCACACTACTATGAGAGTAAAGAGAATAGAGAAACGAGGAAAAGAAAGAGAAATGGTAATGAAAATGGGCTACCGGACTAATGAAAGGTGGCTACAGGACCCTTTCAATGTTTGCGGTGGTTGTGAAGTCTATATTGGTTACTGTTCTCCGTAAGTTAAAGAATACGGTAATACCATATGCGTTTCGCAGTAGCAGCTCTCGTTGAGTCTCTTTGCTGCAACTTCTCCACCTGAAATTGCTAAAGATAATTTATCGCTCTACGGAAGTCGATCGGTACACCCAAGTGCTATGCTGTGTCATGCGTATGGAATGTGGTGTCCAACTTTATTTCGTGAAATTGTTTAGGTCTTCTGAGAAATAGTCTCGACGAATCCGAAAACCGTGTAAAACTGCAGGTTCGCACCATCAAACCACACAACACTTCCGAACGACTTGCGTCTTTATAATCACTGAATATATTTTTGAAATGATTAGGGGTTATGAACTCTACACAGCTGATACTCCTTTTGTGCTTTTATATGTATTTACTTTCTTCAATACCATAAAACATAGATTACTGCCTTAATGGCGGCTTCCAACAATCTCCTCTCGATCCGACATAGAACATCTCTCTTCCAATGCCCAACATGGAATAATTATCTCTTTGCCGTAGCTTAATGCAGTCTGTATATCTTTGTTCTCGAGTTCGCACGGAGATGCTTAAAATCCACAGAGTATTTATCTCTCGCGCAGGTATTTTACGTTTATCGTCATATTAATAGTGCGCCGCACTTAATGTCTGATTGCGACCTGCACCATTCCCCATGCACGGGACTACAAGTCCCACCGCCACACCTTCACCTGCCCACGTTAGGCAAAATTTTTCTGCCTGACTCATGTAGCACTTTCACCGTCAGAGGGTGGTACGGGACTACAAGTCCCACCGCCACACCTCCAAAGTGAATTGCAGTGACGCAGTCACTGCCCTGTGGAAATCCACCGCCTCACCAACACAGCCAGACCGCAATAGAGCGGTGATGCTGTATTGTAACATATCACCCCGGACTACAAGTCCATTAAAAAAAAAAAAAAAAAAAAAAAAAAAAAAAAAAAAAAAAAAAAAAAAAAAATGTCTGATTGCATTGCGTTACAGTATCGTGTGACTACTTGTCGCCACTAGCCATCCGACTCTATTGTTCTTATTGCGACAGTCGTAAACGCTTTTGTCAGATTCTAAGTAAAGGGCATTTCATGTTGTTGATCACCCAACTATGGAGAGGGCATTCGATAATCAAACACATTCTGCGAAGCTACTCAGTGACAGCGTCAAGCACTCTCTTCTGATTCTAGGTGCGGAGCGAATTGCAGTTGTTAGCCTGGGACTGGGCTCCGCGTTCTCAAGAGGCCCAGAGATATTTTGGACCTTCTCTAGACAAGCAGTATAATTATATATTTTTTTTCTTTTGGGTGGTTCGCCTTCTGACTAGTTTGATGCGGCCTGCCAAAAATTTCTTTTCCTGCAGCATCTCAGACTAGCGCTTGGAACCGACGTTATCAGTTTTTTTGCATATATTCTAATCTCTGTCTACCTGTATAGTTTTTATCGCCCACAGCTTTCTCAAGTACCACGGAATTTATTTCCCGGTGTCTTAACAATTGTCCTATAATTCTGAGTGTGGACATGGATATAGAAACCACTTCGTCCACGTTATTCAACAGCAAGTGGCAACTGTAACAAACCAAGTACGGGTCGAATGCCGTAGAGAGTTTACATGGAGCGAAAAACTGCCGTAGGAAATGAAATGTGACAGCCAGGACCGCGTTTCCAGAATATATATTGGGGCGTTTAGACGACAGACCAGAAGCGGTATTGGGAAATCGTTTTGCGGAGACCAGAGATGGGAGCCCCCTTGCAAAGAGAGCGAGTATACCAGGTGTAGAAATATGAAACCTGAATATCCCTGTAGACGGTGCTAGCCGTCAGTACAGGTCCCTGAGACCGCGTCTGCAGCGCCATCTGCTTCCTGTAACGGCTGACGACCATGTCAACAAACAGTAACCCAAGTTTCATACATCGGTATCTCTTTCCACCCGGTAAAAATGTCGAGTTTTGTGCCTACGAACTATGATTTACGGACAGCATCGGTTTTCTACTATCATTTGAAGAAAACTACGGCAGAATCGCACCGAATCCTTGTCGAAGCTTTCGGCGAACATTCTCTTGGGAAAACACTGTACTTCGAGTAGTTTAAAAAATCCAAAAGTCGTGATTTTGACGTGAGAAACGACGAGCGCGGGAAATGTTCGAAGACAACGAATTGCAGGCCTTATTGGATGAAGACGATACTAAGACTCAACAGGCACTCGCGGAACAATTGAATGTGGCGCAGAAAGCCTTTCTCTTCGATTGAAAGCTGTGGGAAAGGTGCAGAAAGTGGGAAAATGGGTTCCGCATGAACTGAACGAAAGACAGCAAGCAAATCACCAGATACAAAAGAAACTCGTTTCTGCATCGAGCAGTGACAGGCGATGAAAAATGGATACATTTTGAGAATCCTAAGCGTCGTAAATCGTGGGTGAATCCAGGCAAACCGTCTACAGCCACTGCGAGACCAAATCGTTTTGGAAAGGAGACAATGCTCCGTGTTTGGTGTCATCCATTGTGAGTCCCTAAAACCTGGTGAAACCGTTAACACTGATCGCTACCAACAGCAAATGATCGATTTAATCGAGCATTACGTGAAAGACGACCGTAATATGGAAAAAGGCAAGACAAAGTCATATTGCTCCATGATAATACACACAGGAGAACGGGTCAGGCAAACGATCGAGGCGTTCAGATGGGAAACACTGGGGCATGCGGCTTATTCTCCAATCCTGGCTCCGTCCGCTTATCATCTGTTTGCATCGCTGGGACACGCTCTCGCTGAACAACGCTTCAGTTCGTATGAAAATGTGCGAAAATGGCTCGCTGACTAGTTCGCTTCAAAAGAAGAACAGTTTTTTGGCGTGGCATTCGTAGCCTGTCGGAGAGGTGGGAGAAATTTATAAATAGCGATGGAGATTATTTTGAATACAATATTGTTTATCAGTTTCCCGAGGAAATGCAGCTTTACTGTATGATTAAATGACGATGGCGTCCTCTTGGGTAAAATATTCCGGAGGTAAAATAGTCCCCCATTCGGATCTCCGGGCGGGGACTACTCAAGAGGACGTCGTTATCAGGAGAAAGAAAACTGGCGTTCTACGGATCGGAGCGTGGAATGTCAGATCCCTTAATCGGGCAGGTAGGTTAGAAAATTTAAAAAGGGAAATGGATAGGTTAAAGTTAGATATAGTGGGAATTAGTAAAGTTCGGTGGCAGGAGGAACAAGACTTTTGGTCAGGTGATTACAGGGTTATAAATACAAAATCAAATAGGGGTAACGCAGGAGTAGGTTTAATAATGAGTAAAAAAATAGGAGTGCGGGTTAGCTACTACAAACAGCATAGTGAACGCATTATTGTGGCCAAGATAGACACAAAGCCCATGCCTACTACAGTAGTGCAAGTTTATATGCCAACTAGCTCTGCAGATGATGAAGAAATAGATGAAATGTATGACGAGATAAAAGAAATTACTCAGGTAGTGAAGCGAGACGAAAATTTAATAGTCATGGGTGACTGGAATTCGTCAGTAGGAAAAGGGAGAGAAGGAAACATAGTAGGAGAATATGGATTGGGCGGAAGAAATGAAAGAGGAAGCCGCCTTGTAGAATTTTGCACGGAGCATGACTTAATCATAGCTAACACTTGGTTCAAGAATCATAAAAGAAGGTTGTATACCTGGAAGAATCCTGGAGATACTAAAAGGTATCAGATAGATTATATAATGGTAAGACAGAGATTTAGGAACCAGGTTTTTAATTGTAAGACATTTCCAGGGGCAGATGTGGATTCTAACCACAATCTATTGGTTATGAACTGCAGATTGAAACTGAAGAAACTGCAAAAAGGTGGGAATTTAAGGAGTTGGGACCTGGATAAACTGAAAGAACCAGAGGTTGTAGAGAGTTTCAGGGAGAGCATAAGGGAACAATTGACAGGAATGGGGGAAAGAAATACAGTAGAAGAAGAATGGGTAGCTCTGAGGGATGATGTAGTGAAGGCAGCAGACGATCAAGTACGTAAAAAGACGAGGGCTAATAGAAATCCTTGGGTAACAGAAGAAATATTGAATTTAATTGATGAAAGGAGAAAATATAAAAATGCAGTAAATGAAGCATGCGAAAAGGAATACAAACGTCTAAAAATTGAGATCGACAGGAAGTGCAAAATGGCTAAGCAGGGATGGCTAGAGGACAAATGTAAGGATGTAGAGGCTTGTCTCACTAGGGGTAAGATGGATACTGCCTACAGGAAAATTAAAGAGACCTTTGGAGAGAAGAGAACCACTTGTAAGAATATCAAGAACTCAGATGGAAACCCAGTTCTAAGCAAAGAAGGGAAGGCAGAAAGGTGGAAGGAGTATATAGAGGGTTTATACAAGGGCGATGTGCTTGAGGACAATATTTTGGAAATGGAAGAGAATGTAGATGAAGACGAAATGGGAGATAAGATACTGCGTGAAGAGTTTAACAGAGCACTGAAAGACCTGAGTCGAAACAAGGCCCCGGGAGTAGACAACATTCTATTAGAACTGCTGTTGGCCTTGGGAGAGCCAGTCATGACAAAACTCTACCATCTGGTGAGCAAGATGTATGAGACAGGCGAAATACCCTCAGACTTCAAGAAGAATATAATAATTCCAATCTCAAAGAAAGCAGGTGTTGACAGATGTGAAAATTACCGAACTATCAGTTTAATAAGTCACAGCTGCAAAATACTAACGCGAATTCTTTACAGACGAATGGAAAAACTGGTAGAAGCGGACCTCGGGGAAGATTAGTTTTGATTCCGTAGAAATGTTGGAACACGTGAGGCAATACTAACCTTACGACTTATCTTAGAAGAAAGATTAAGAAAAGGCGAACCTACGTTTCTAGCATTTGTAGACTTAGAGAAAGCTTTTGACAATGTTAACTGAAATACTCTCTTTCAAATTCTGAAGGTGGTAGGGGTAAAATACAGGGAGCGAAAGGCTATTTACAATTTGTACAGAAACCAGATGGCAGTTATAAGAGTCGAGGGGCATGAAAGGGAAGCAGTGGTTGGGAAAGGAGTGAGACAGGGTTGTAGCCTCTCCCCGATGTTATTCAATCTCTATATTGAGGAAGCAGTAAAGGAAACAAAAGAAAAATTCGGAGTAGGTATTAAAATTCATGGAGAAGAAGTAAAAACTTTGAAGTTCGCCGATAACATTGTAATTCTGTCAGAGACAGCAAAGGACTTGGAAGAGCAGTTGAACGGAATGGATAGTGTCTTGAAAGGGGGATATAAGATGAACATCAACAAAAGTAAAACCAGGATAATGGAATGCAATCGAATTAAATCGGGTGATGCTGAGGGAATTAGA
The DNA here is from genome assembly GCF_021461395.2 of Schistocerca americana. Lineage (NCBI taxonomy): Eukaryota > Metazoa > Arthropoda > Insecta > Orthoptera > Acrididae > Schistocerca > Schistocerca americana. Next base: position 554,531,547 of record NC_060124.1, on the reverse strand, counting down.
TTAGGAAATGAGACACTTAAAGTAGTAAACGAGTTTTGCTATTTGGGGAGCAAAATAACTGATGATGGTCGAAGTGGAGATGATATCAAATGTAGACTGGCAATGGCAAGGAAAGCATTTCTGAAGATGAGAAATTTGTTAACATCGAGTATAGATTTAAGTGTCAGGAAGTCGTTTCTGAAAGTATTTGTATGGAGTGTAGCCATGTATGGAAGTGAAACATGGACGATAACTAGTTTGGACAAGAAGAGAATAGAAGCTTTCGAAATGTGGTGCTACAGAAGAATGCTGAAGATTAGATGGGTAGATCACATAACTAATGAGGAGGTGTTGAATAGGATTGGGGAGAAGAGAAGTTTGTGGCACAACTTGACTAGAAGAAGGGATCGGTTGGTAGGACATGTTTTGAGGCATCAAGGGATCACAAATTTAGCATTGGAGGCAGCGTGGAGGATAGAAATCGTAGAGGGAGACCAAGAGATGAATACACTAAGCAGATTCAGAAGGATGTAGGTTGCAGTAGGTACTGGGATATGAAGAAGCTTGCACAGGATAGAGTAGCATGGAGAGCTGCATCAAACCAGTCTCAGGACTGAAGACCACAACAACAACAGTTTCAAACAACAGACGTGCAATTATTGCAACCAAATTCCGGTTTCATACTTCTACATGTGGTAAGCGAAGATACACTACCCCATCTGACGATGTTACCCTCTGCCCAGCCGACAGTGGAGCTACAACAGATCGACGCCATCTCTTCCCTGAATTGGCATCTCGTGCATGTTCCGTCAGCTACTTGAGAAAACTTTTGAAGTTGCACTGTCCAGTTTGTTGACATTAAGACGCTATGATTCGTAAAACCAAACCAGCGTAGAAAGTTTTTCACAGCTGAGTTAAGTTTTCGAAGCAATCTGTCAGTGGTAAGAAACATTTGTGTCTAGCAAGTCTGGCGTAGTTGTCTTCTATTTTTATAATTGAGGTAGCAGGTATACTCGTATGCGACTTTTGGTGATGAAAAGTTACCAGGTTGTTTCCCGAAATAACTCTCTTTGTGCGAACGGCCCTCTTGTCTGGCATGGGAAAGCAACAGGCTTCCAAGTGTTCCCTCTGGAGTGTATTTATTTGCGGCTGCTAAAATTATTGCGATTCAGGGCGCCCGTGGACTTGGCACGAATTCGATGTGGACTGTTCTCGCTGCCTCTTCTGTCGGTGTGCCCAAGGCCAGCTGAATCTGGGCACTGTTGAAACATGTCAAAACAGATTTGGCGACGACCGCAGTGTCGTATTTATGTCGTATTTAATATATTGTATAAAGGGACGCTGGTGCGTGTTGACGAAAGCCCTCATTACCTATGACAATTTTCTCGCGAAACCGAGGGCGCGAACAAATGCCCGAGCGACAAAGCAAGTCTCAGCTTCTTTTGCTTGTAAGGTACTGTGCAACTGAAATATGCGATACCAAACGCGCCATCAAAATGGTTTCCGAAATGAGGGCTCTTCTGGAACTGCTAAGGAGGTCGGTGGGTGAACTTTGTATCGGACTGGATTATGTGATGCCTCTGCGTCTGTTTCCCGCTGCAGTGATTTTTAGGCAACTCACTCGCGCATTTAATGTCCATGTTCGTGGCCTTAGTAGTTGTCTGTATCCGATTAGCAAATCATACTGTTTACGAAATGGATGGGCGTACGTTTCTTGCGTTAGCTCTATTAAAACGCACAATACGGCCTTACCCATATGCTACGCGTTTTGTTCTGTCTGTAGTACGCACAAATAAAAATTTTAGCATCCATGAAAACATTCTAAGACAAAAAGGGAAGTACATTGTCCAGTGAATAACGATACCAGCTTATGAAAGTTCCTTTACAAACGATGCAATACAAATTTACACATAATATAAAAATTATTTCATTATTCTCATTTTTTAATGAAATCCTAAGGTCATTCTTATTTGATTGCTTTTCCTGTTCAGTAGCAGAATCTCTACATGTGAGATGCAAAACTTTAAAAAGTGCGAAATATCGTACTGCAAGTAGCGCAAGCTGTCTTGTAGATGAAGCCAATCGAACAAACTCACTCCATATAGAGAGCACATTATATTTACAACTAGCTTAGCTCGCGCTGCTTCGCTCCGTAGACTCTGTGGCCTGTAGAAATTTTATTTTGTTTTTATTTAATCGATTTTTTTTGTTCACAAATTGCAGCATCTTATAAGTTTTTAATGCTAATTGAGGCCGTACAAGCATGGTCTTTTCCGAATGTACTTCTGACCAAAAAGCGGTTCTGGTAGCTGGAGTCCAAAGTTTTTGCTAATCATGCCTTTTGCGTTCTTGTGGAGATATTTCCGTAGCAACTTTCATCCTCTAACAAATATTTCTTTATATCTATCCGATAAGTGAAATATAAATTTTCATAAATTGAACTTTAAAACTTTTTTAATGTACTGAAATATTTTCTTAAAAATTTTCATTCCCTATTGCATTCCCTTACCGGTTGAATTTTCAGAAAAACTGAAACACACATTTTTTTAAAAAAATTTCTGACTGAGAAGTCAAATACCAATCGTCATAAATGCAGCCTTAAAATTCCCTTAGTGGTTCTTTAGTAATTATTTATTTTCAAAAAAACTTTCATACAGATATTTTTTTATTTTCTGACTGAGAAACCAAATACCTGTTTTCGTAGTTCTAGCTTCAAACTTCCCTTAATAACGACATACTTTCAGAAAGCCTATCATCCCCTATTTCAACCCCGTCGGAACGGAACTTCCAAAAGCAGTGACATGTTTATGCTTTATTTCTAACAGAGAAGCCAAATAAGAATTTTCAAGATTTAGTTTCAAAAATGCTTGCATACTGAAATAGTTCCATAAAAACTTTAAATTCCGTTTACAGCCCCGTAGGCGTTGAATTTCCAAAAACAGTGAAAACGTATTTTTTTTAAATTTCTAACTAAGAAGCCAAATTTAAATTTTCGTACACTTCGCTTTAAAAATACTTTCATAATAAAATATTTTCATAAAATTTCAATCTCCTATTTCATCACCTTAGGAGTTCATTTTCCAAAGCACTGAGACACGTATTTCTTTCCGTGTACCCAAGAAATCAAATAGCAATGTCCGTAGACGTAGCTTTAAAAATCTTTTAGTAGTTCGTTAATAATAACATATTTTCAAGAAAACTTTCACCCACTATTTCACCCCCATATGTTAAAATTTCCAAAAATGCTGAAACACGTATATCTTTATTTCTGACCGAGAAACTAATTACCAATTTTTGTAGCGCTGGCTTCAAAATAGCCTTAATAGTGACATTAAAAAAAACCTTCATCCTCTATTTCACGCCCCCCCCCCCCCCCCCATCCCTATGGTTGGAATTTCGAAAAATCCCTACTTAAACGACATTTCCAGTATAAGATCCACACCCTTCGCCAGATTTAAAGTTTCTATCCTTAGCGGTTTGCGCTGAGAGATGACACTCAGCCTGGACAGTGCCTTTCATATACAGGGTGGAGAAAAATTCTAACACTCGGACTTCGCGGCGCGATTCCTCACTGACTGGCAATACAAAAATGTCTGTCACAAAATTTGGTCCTGCGATTATTCCGGCAGTAAATCGACGCAACAATGTAATCACGTATACGGTAACTAGGTAACTACCTCTGTCAGGAAGCAACAGTAGTGCTGTGTGATTGGTGCAGTGGAAAGTGTTTTGGGTTAGCATGCAGAAGGTCCAGGGTTAGGGTCTGGGTCGTGGCTTATTTGTTTTTATTTGCTAAATATAGTCTCCGTGGTACGGTATCTGGCGTCGTAATCGTCATACAGCGATTACAATGGGTCCTGTGAGCTTATCCAAAACTTATGTTTATTTCTGCAGCGAGATTCGGAATAAATTGCCGAAACTCGAATGAAAAGACGCAATCGGAGCAGTGACTCTATTATTTAAGTAATATACTGGAAGTACCGAAGTTTTTGAACAAGAAATATGGAAAAATGAAAAGGGTGCATCAATTTAAATACTTGGGGAAAATCGTACCACAAGACGGTCCGGAAAGAGCTGCAAACCAAGTTCGCAGTCAAAAAATGGCAACTGCATTCAGACTGAGACAAAATATTTATAATAAAATGTCACTTTCTAAATTCGGTAAACTTAGGCATTACAGCACTGTAATCAAACCTGAATGTCTTTATGGACCAGAAACTTTAATTTTAAATAGAAAAAGGGATACTGGTTCAAATGGCTCTGAGCAATATGGAACCTAACATCTGAGGTCATCAGTCCCCTAGAACTTAGAACTACTTAAACCTAACTGACCTAAGGATATTACACACATCCATGCCCGAGGCAGGTTTGGAACCTGCGACCGTAGCGGTCGCGCGGTTCCAGACTGAAGCGCCTAGAACCGCTTGCCCACACCGGCCAGCAAAGAGGGATACTGAAGAAATGCAGAAGAAAGAAAGAGAGATTATGCTACGGCACGCCAATCGGGAACGAAGGGAATAGAAAGATGTGAGAAGAAGTCAGCCAATGGCATGCTGACCGACCTGCATTCCAGGACGACAACGCGACAGCAGCGGCCGCAATGTGAAGAGGACGTAAGCGCTGCGACCAACTGTCGACTGCCACTTCAATAGCAGCCTCAAGATTAACCACTCGTATAGCAGTATCAACGTTAGCGACTTCAAAGGCAGTTCAGGACAGATTTTTGTCAGTTAGAGATCAGCAGTCACTGCAAAGAAGGATTATTTCGTATGTCGTCCTTTGCTTGCGACACAGCTGTGCAATTGACAAAATTAAGTGTTGTAATTTTCTAACTCTAATGAAATACATTAATACGAGTTGTTTGAATGTTTGTCCAGCGCACCGAGCATGCACGCTTCCTAGACACTACAGATTATTAGGAAAATAATTACTGATGGGCAAACTTATAGAAGTAATAAGGAAATAGGAGAATACACAGACATGCATGGTGATATGAAAAAACGAAGACTTAAATTTTATGGACGCATTAAAAGAATGACACCCTCTAAGTTGACAAAACAAGTAGAATTCTTGAAAAAAGAGTAAGGCAAAACAGAGCCAATTAAATGGATCGCTGCTATTAAGGAGGATCTTAGCCGGTATAATTCAGGCAGACGTTATAGACAGAAAAACATTTAGGCAAAAGATATGTAACTGCAGAGTTGGTGAGAGGGAAGTTACAAAACGGATCCACCGTGGTCTGATGTAATAAAGAGACTTCATGCTGAAAGAATGAAACAAGTTTGGACACAAAGGAAGGCACACCATCAAAAGTGACACTGATTGATTGTACCTCGCGTGGTCCTATTGGGCCCATACGTGAATAATAATAATACACTATTGGCTATTGAAATTGCTACACCAAGAAGAAATGCTGATGATAAACGGGTATTCATTGGACAAATATATTATACTAGAACTGACATGTGATTACATTTTCACGCAATTTGGATGCATAGATCTGAGAAATCAGAACCCAGAACAACCACCTCTGGTCGTAATAACGGCCTTGATACGCCTCGCCATTGAGTGAAACAGAGCTTGGACGCCGTGTACAGGTACAGCTGCCAATACAGCTTCAACTCGATACCACAGTTCATCAAGAGCAGTGACTGGCGTATTGTGACGAGCCAGTTGCTCGGCCACCATTGACCAGACGTTTTCAATTGGTGAGAGATCTGGAGAATGTGCTGGCCAGGGCAACAGTCGAACATTTTCTGTATCCAGAAAGGCCAGTACAAGACCTGCAACATGCGGTCGTGCATTATCCTGCTGAAATGTAGGGTTTCGCAGGGATCGAATGAAGGGTAGAGGCACGGGTCGTAACACATATGAAATGTAACGTCCACTGTTCGAAGTGCCGTCAATGCGTACAATAGGTGACCGAGACCTGTATCCAATGGCACCCCATACCATCACGCCGGGTGATACGCCAGTATGCAAACGTCCCCATCTGTTGACTCAGGGTTCGAGACGTGGCTGCACGATCCGTTTCAGCCATGCGGATAAGATGCCTGTCATCTCGACTGCTAGTGATACGAGGCCGTTGGGATCCAGCACGGCGTTTCGCATTACCCTCCTGAACCCACCGATTCCATATTCTGCTAACAATTGGATCTCGATCAACGCGAGCAGCAATGTCACGATACGATAAACCGCAATCGCGATAGGCTACAATCTGACCTTTATCAAAGTCGAAAACGTGATGGTATGCATTTCTCCTACTTACACGAGGCATCACAATGTTTCACCAGGCAACGCCAGTCAACTGCTGTTTGTGTATGAGAATTCGGTTGGAAACTTTCCTCATGTCAGCAAGTTGTAGGTGTCGCCACCGGCGCCAACCTTGTGTGAATGCTATGAAAAGCTAATCATTTGCATATTACAGCATGTTGTTCCTGTCGGTTAAATTTCGCGTCTGTGGCACGTCATCTTCGTGGTGTAGCATTTTTAATGGCCAGTAGTGTAATAATAATGATGATGATACTGGAAGTTTGTACGATTTCACACGCTGCTGCTAGGATATCGAAAGATCCGTCCGGGAAATCGGTACGAAGCGAATAGATGCTCGGAACTGAGCCGGCAGCTGTAGGCACGATTCCTTCTGGTAGTCACGATACTGCTGGCTGGAAGAAAGAATTCTCCGGCGACGTTCTGCTCGTGCGAACTGTGCTGCGCGGCGCGGCGTTGGCGGAGCGCTTCTATAGACAGCGCTCTTTTAACCGGAAACGTCGATGGAGGCGCTTTCCTCGAAGCCGAACAAAGGGGAACTTGCAGGCAGGCGGGCTCGCTAGCGCGCCACGCCACGCCGCGCCGCGCTATACCACGCTACATCATGCCAGCCAGCGCGGCCTCGTCGCCGTCGCACCGGCTATAAGCGTGCGGACGTCCTCGGCCTAGCGACGTGACGTGTGCTGGCCGGCCAGGCCGGCCTATTTTCGGGTCGTTTCTTCCCAGAAGCGCAGCCGCTGCGACGTGTGTGGGGGGCGAGCACTCAGTGGCTCGGAATGTTGCCGGCCGGAGGTGTGGTTTCTTCAGAGAGACGCCAGCAGCTCCCAGAGGGAAGTGTTTTGAAATTCAAATGGCCTCCGTTGCCAGTTTTAAACCCAGCACGAGCAGTGGTATTCGCGCTCCATCTTCCTGCGATCCCTCGTCTCCTCTTTCTTTACAAGGTCTCCTCTTCCTAGCTCAGAAACGCTTTTGTTTAAAAAAATTGTTTTTAGGTCATCACTCTATGCTACTGCCTCTCTCTCTTCTATTCAGGTTGATTCAGCTGTCACTATCTACGCGTTTGGCCGGCCGCCGTGACCGAGCGGCTCTAGGTGCTTCAGTCCGGAACTGCGCGACTGCTTCCCAGGGAAGCGTCCTGGGACCTCTGCTGTTCCTGATCTATATAATTGACCTGGGTGACAATCTGAGCAGTTTTCTTAGGTTGTTCGCAGATGATGCTGTAATTTACCGTCTAGTAAGGTCATCCGAAGACCAATAGTAGTTGCAAAGCGATTTAGAAAAGATTGCTGTATCGTGTGGCAGGTGGCAGTTGACGCTAAATAACAAAAAGTGTGAGGTGATCCACATGAGTTCCAAAAGAAATCCGTTGGAATTCGATTACTCGATAAATAGTACAATTCTAAAGGCTGCCAATTCAACTAAGTACCTGGGTGTTAAAATTACGAACAACTTCAGTTGGAAAGACCAGATAGATAATATTGTGGGGAAGGCGAGCCAAAGGTTGCGTTTCATTGGCAGGACACTTAGAAGATGCAACAAGTCCACTAAAGAGACAGCTTACACTACACTCGTTCGTCCTCTGTTAAAATATTGCTGCGCGGCGTGGGATCCTTACCTGGTGGGATTGAAGGAGGACATGGAAAGGGTGCAAAAAAGGGCAGCTCGTTTTGTATTATCACGTAATAGGGGAGAGAGTGTGGCGGATGTGATACGCGAGTTGGGATGGAAGTCATTAAAGCAAAGACGGTTTTCGTCACGGCGAGATCTATTTACGAAATTTCAGTCACCAACTTTCTCTTCCGAATGCGAAAATATTTTGTTGAGCGCAACCTACATAGGTAGGAATGATCATCAAAATAAAATAAGAGAAATCAGAGCTCGAACAGAAAGGTTTAGGTGTTCGTTTTTCCCGCGCGCTGTTCGGGAGTGGAATGGTAGAGAGATAGTATGATTGTGGTTTGATGAACCTTCTGCCAAGCACTTAAATGTGAATTGCAGAGTAATCATGTAGATGTAGATGCTACGGTCGCAGGTTCGAATCCTACCTCGGGCAAGGTTGTGTGTGATGTCCTTAGGTTACAGAGGTTTAAGTAGTTCTACATCTAGGGGACTGATGACGTCAGATATTAAGTCCCATAGTGCTCAGAGCCATTTGAACCATTAACTTAATGCGGATGAGGAGGAAAAACAAGTATTCAGGTGCAGCAATACTAGTTTCCTGCTTGACACAGTCACACCGTTTAAATATCTAGGAGTAGCGTTGCGAACCGATATGAAATGAAACGAGGATGTGAGGACTGTGGTATGGTAGGCGAATGGTTTATTTTCGGTTTATTGGGAGAATTCTAGTAAAGTGTGGTTCATCTGTACAAGACACTGCGTATAGGACGCTAGTGTGAGATATTCTTAAACATTTCTCGAATATTTGGGATCCGTACCAGGTTGGATTAAATAAAGACATCGCAGCAGTTCAGAGGCAGGCTGCTAGATTTGTTATTGTTAAGTTCGAACAACATACGAGTGTTAGAGAGATGCTTCGGAAACTCAATTGAGATTCGATGGGTGGAAGGTGACATTCTTTTCGAGAAACACTACTGAGAAAATTTTGAGAACCTGCATTTGAACCTGACTGCAGAACGATTCTACTGCCTCCAACATATATTGCGCGTAAGGACAACGAAGATAAGGTACGAGAAATTAGGGCTCATTCGGTGGCATATAGACGGTCGTTATCCCCTCGTGCAGTTTGCGAGTGGAACAGGAAAGGAAGTGACTAGTAGTGGTACGCGGTACCCTCCATCACACGCTGTGCGGAATAGCCATGTAGATGTAGATAAGTACAGCATTTGAAGATGACAGTCTGTGTAATGTACATTCACAAATCGAAGTTACTTTCGTGTCAAAATTTATATGACAATTAATTGAAACCCTCAGCTGCCGACAGGTGTTGCTGATATACCTCGATGGTGACAGATGAAAATGTATACCCCGACCGATATAAGTCCCTGCAGTCGCGCTATTCATCTGTGTCCTCGGTGGCTCAGATGGACAGAGCGTCTGCCATGTAAGCAGGAGATCCCGCTTTCGAGTCCCGGTCGGGGTACACATTTTCAGCTGTCCCCATCGAGGTATATCAACAACACCTGTCGGCAGCTGACGGTTTCAATTAAATTATCATTTATTCTAGAGAAGCTGCACGATCGTCAATGGTATCCGTTCTTTCGAGAACAGTTACTATCTTCATCAAAATTTATACCATAGCAGCTAACCGGTACGAGTCGCGCACGACCTTGAGTTGTCGGCACTGGAAGACAAACAATAAAACATACCCCCTCTCACATACCCTAAACCCATGGTTCCCGCACAACATGCCCTTCTGCCTCTGAGATAAATAGGTAACTTCATTTAGCTCTCGGCGGAATTCACCAACGTCCATTAAAATTAAGCACATCTCAAAATGTCATTGTCTCTGCATGCATTTCTGTTTGTTGCTGAGTAGGGAAACTAGTCTTACGTACCTCTTAACATAAGCTGATATTTTCGGATTCGGCTGCTAGTTACTAGTTGTGTATTATAAAATACGCTGAGAATAACGAGCGGAATGAATAACCGATTCGGGCGGCAGTCTTACGACCACTGTCTTGGAGGGTAGTGTTTATTTGTAAATTACTTGTACCTAGGGCGCAGATACTACACGCTGGGACAATTTTTTTGTGTGTGCGACTACTAAACAGTAACAGCTCGACTTACGTCGCTATTTTACGCTTGTTCTACTACCACCCTAGTCGATACCTCATAGTTTTGACTCGATAAAACATTCCACGGAACTGCTGCCGGTCTCTGCTCTTTGGCAGTGACAACGGCACACATTGCGCTCCACGCTATCCCGAAATGCAAGATTATGACTGATGACTGTTTCACTGACAGGTGGAGACCCTGTCGCTGAGGTCTGTTTGAGGGCCGAATCCTTTAATCCACCCGATTACCTCCAATACCAGAATATCAGATCCGTCATAAGCAGTGTTACATAAGCACATTGCCCATCGAGGAAGATGTGGTGTGGATAACAGCAATAACAGGTGTTCCGAGGAACGCTTAACACGCTCGCATTGGCAAATAACTTTCCATCACTGTTGCTAGTCCATCCCGAGAATTAATACAAAAATATCTACCTGATTAACGTATGCCGGTCGGTATGGCCGAGCGGTTCTAGGCGCTTCAGTCTGGAACCGCGCGACCGCTACGGTCGCAGGTTCGAATCCTGCCTCGGGCATGGATGTGTGTGATGTCCTTAGGTTAGTTAGGTTTAAGTAATTCTAAGTTCTAGGGGACTGATGACCACAGATGTTTTATTTTTTTATTGATTTATTTAATCGTGTCGGAAGCATCGTACATAAAATCGGAATGATTAACACATACATATCAAGTATATAACAAATACAAAAAGAGTATAAAAGTATACAGATATATAAGCAGGGTCAAGTAGTTTTTTTATTTTATGAAGTCTTGGACCAGAACCTGGCCACGTCTAGCGCTTCCGGGGTGACATTCATCAAACCCTTCATGGTGCAGGTGCTTGGGCACAGCACACACTGCGTGAGGTGGATGGTGGTTTGAGTGTGTCCACAGTCACACAGCGCCGGTTCATTTGAGAGGCCACATTTGCGCATATTCTCTTTGGATCGTGTGATACCAGAGCGCAGCCTATTAAGAGATTTCCATGTCGTCCATCATTCCATATGGCCGGGAGGGAGTTCTTGGTTTGGGACTAACCATTCCCCAAGGTGCGCGTTTTCTTCTCGCCACATTGCTAGCCTCACTTGCTGTGGTGTCCCGAGGACGTTTTCTGCTGTGTGCAGGAAGCTTTTTCTAGATTTTAGTCGACGGTGGGCTGGCTGGTGTCTGTACAGCGGGTGGGCAGGTGAGGTCAACGCCTTTGTCTTTTCCTTCCTGGCCGCTACTTTCCTTCTAATATCTGGTGGGGCCACGCCTGCCAGGCAGTACAATTTATCAGTCGGGGTTGCTCTCAGACAGCCTGTGATGATGCGGCAGGATTCATTAAGCGCTATGTCCACTTGCTTGGCGTGGCTAGAATTGTACCACAACTGGGGACGCGTACTCCACTGTTGAATAGCACAAATCAAGAAGTGTGGTTCTCACTATTCCAGGCTGTGCACCCCATGTAGTGCCCGTTAGGTTGCGCACAATGTTGTTTCTCGCGGCTACTTTGTGTTTAGTGTTCATGAAGAGCTTTTTATAGGTGAGTGCTCTATTGAAGTTGACGCCTACGTATTTTGGTATTTCGCAATGTTCCAGGGGCACTCCTTCACAGTTAACTTGTAGTCTTCTTGCAGATTGTCTGTTCTTTAGCTGGAAGGCTCAGGTTTGGGTTTTCCCTGGTTTGGGTTTGAGACGGTTCCCCTTGTAGTAGGTGGCAAGCTGTTCGAGGGCTTCTGACAGATTCTGTTCAACAGTTTCAAAGCTGTGTGCTTGAGCGGTAATGGCGCAATCATCTACATATACGAAGCTTTCGGTGGCTGGGGGGAGGGGCTGATCATTAGTATATATATTAAAAAGTGTTGGGGGAGGCCATTTTTCTGTATCCTCCACCGGCCTCTCTGTCCCTGAAAATCCACGAAGAATCTTCGATTGTGGAGTAGGTTTCCAATCAGTAAGGTTAGTCTGTAGTCCCTACTCATTGCGTATATTTTCCCCAGGACCAGTCGGTCGTTGACTGTGTTGTAGGCTGCTGATAGGTCTAGGAAGACAGCCCCGGTGATCTTCCTGTTCTCGAACCCATCCATCCTCTATGTGTTGCGTTAATTTTAGCACCTGTGACGTGCACCATTTGCCCTGACTGAAGCCTGCTTGCTGTGGGATCAGGAGGGGCTCGATGGCGTCCGTTATCCTGTGGAGTATCATCCTTTCCAAAACCTTGTACATATGGCATAGCAGAGAGATCGACCTGTAGTTTTTTGGGATTGCCACGTTCTTTGCCTGGTTTTAGGATGGCAATGACTCGCGATTTTTTTTGGAGGGTGTCATGCAGTTGTTCATCATATCGACATCGACCTCAGCTGTTAAGTCCCATAGTGCTCAGCGCCATTTGAACCATTTGATTAACGCATCATCACGTTTGCCCCATACTAGTCCTCTTGATGACGTTTCCAAAGCTGTATGTTTAGGGTTAATTAAGAAAGTTTGCTTACCGAAGGAACGTTGGAGAAATGGTAACGCCTTTCTCCACCACTATTCAGATTCTGCCAACAATGACTGTCTGTAACAAGGTTGAATAATTAGCCGATTTTGTGCGTGTGCACTGGCTCTTGCTAACGAGCGGAGCAGTTTCTGTGCGGTGGGGATTGAGCGAAATGCGCGCATCGTGTGGTCGCGACAACACGGGAGCAGAGCCAACTGTGAAATACGTGAGGGTCAGTTGTGGCGGCGATGCCGTCTAATAGAAGCGATGGCGAGCCGGCATTGTGCAGCAGAAGCATCATCGAAACAGCGGTACCTGTTTCCAGAATGAGATTTTCACTCTGCAGCGGAGTGTGCACTGATATGAAACTTCCTGGCAGATTAAAACTGTGTGCCCGAGCGAGACTCGAACTCGTGACGAGGTACTGGCAGAAGTAAAGCTATGAGTACCGGGGGTGAGTCGTGCTTCGGTAGCTCAGATGGTAGAGCACTTGCCCGCGAAAGGCAAAGGTCCCGAGTTCGAGTCTCGGTCGGGCACACAGTTTTAATCTGCCAGGAAGTTTCGGCGGTACCTGTGTTATTAAGGAGCACGATGCAGCGTTCCTTCAGATATGCATGCATGTCTGAAGGAATATTTCACCGCACTTCTTAACAACACAGGCATTGCTGTTTCGCATTTATTCGCCGATACCAGGTTCTCGACTCTCAACAAATGTATCCCTCCTGGACAGGAATACACGTAACGTACGAGTGGAGGTTGTGACACACGTATACATGGACGACGACATATGGAAGTTTGGGTCTGGCCGTGATTTGTGCACGGATAGCAGAAGCGGTTAAGGCTACCGCTCGCGTAAAGTGGGAAATCTGGGTTCGAATCTCGGTCCGGCTCAAGATTTCATTGACGTCGTTCTAAAGCACAGCCCAAGGTGGTCCACATTCGCAACTGCGAATACATTTCCTGTGGCGGCAACATCTTCGCACTTCAATCTGCAGTGTGAGGACCTTTATTATTCCGCTCAAAAAGATGGTCCGCAATTCGTTTAGTGTGTCGTAAGAGGCTGAATACTCGTACTTTAAGGAGTTGTAATTACAGAGGCACTACATCTTTTACGAAGTCAGAGAGCATGGAAACGGAAAGTGTGAAGGACGTGAGCTAGTTTTCAAAACTTAAAAGAAGACTAAGAAATGTTTTTGATGTTACTGAGCAACAGTCATACATTATTTTTTAAAGGAACACACCGCCGTTTTATTGTTTATTTAAGTACAACCCAGGTTTCGGCATTTTATGCGATTTTCGAGTCTTTGATTTTATGTCTTTAACACACATTGCAGGACACTTAACATGGTGTTCAAGCTCAAAGTTGGCAATAAATTAAGACAAATATTGGTTCCCCAAGAAATGCCAGATGTAAAGTCATCATATTGTAACGGATCAGTAAATAATTGTGGGTGCACGTTATATGTAGTAAAAACAGGCTTACGTTGATAAATAAAAGATGAGCATATGTCCTTAGAACGTAATGATAGCGAAATCAAAGAGTATATACTCCTTGATTTCACTATCATCTTTTATTTACCAAATATACTAAATATGATGTGCTCTTACGATTATTTGCTGTTGTGTCACAATATAGTGCTTTAAAATTTGGCATTTGGTGGGAAACCAATATTTGTCTTACTTTATGGCCAACTTTGAGCTTGACAACATGTTAAATGTCCTGCAACATATGTTAAACACATAAAATCAAATACTTGAAAATGGCATAAAAGACCGAAACCTGGGTTGTACTTAACGAAACAGTAAACAATCAAATGGCGGTGTGTTCTTTAAAAAAATGCGCTACTTTTAGCATAGTCCTTACGCCCTTTCAAGGATGGTGATTTAGGAAAAGGATAATTCGTGGTTGTTCAAATGTTCAAATGTGTGTGAATTCCTAAGGGACCAACAGCTGAGGTCATCGGTCCCTAGACTTACACACTACTTGAACTAACTTACGCCAAGGGCAGCACACACACACACACACACACACACACACACACACATACACACACACCCACACACCCACACACCCACCCACACACAGACACACACACACACACACATACCCGAGGAAGGACTCGAACCTCCGGCGGGAGGGACCGCGCAGTCCGTGACATGGGGCCTTTAAACGCACGGCCACTCCGCGCGGCAATTCGTGGCTGGTGCTGAACATTTATGTCCATTTCAAGTAGAAAAATTTGGCGTGGCGCCGTTTTCAAACAAGACAATCATGCATTCCACACAGGTTACGACAGCTAGCCTGCAGAGTCCATGTCATGAGTTCGTTGCATGTTCCTTAGAGTTCTATGAAGGTGTAAATAACACAGACACATTGCTGGATATGACGCTCTCAGCAGCGTCGAAGAAAGAGTTGTAGGTTTCTCACAGAATTAATTAGTTTTTGTGTCTACTCGTGGAGCTCGAGTCACACTGTGAAATAAATCAGGATTCGTAGCCCAACTAAATGGGAAAATGAAAAAAAAGTTCCTGTACCCAACTCGCGCTGATCTGCAGTTTGAAGTAACTGATCTGTAATGCGAAAGGTAATACAAAGACAATCCATATTTCTCCGAGCATTTTCCTCAGGACTGATTTCCTCGTTTACACAAGTCTTGATACTACATCCCTCAGTGTTGACAAAGGCTCGGGGGGGGGGGGGGGGGGGGGGGGTTCAGTAGTTCTTGCTCAAAGTCCACCTCGGCGGAGCACGTTAGATGAGGTTGGACCCTGGTCTACAAGAACTGCAGATCTGTCGCCGCAACGTCGTTCTAAAGCAATTATCGTACCACGATGGCCATCGTTCGGCTGCAGCAAGATGTTGGCAGTTCTAGTTTTCGCAACTAAGAATCACCAATGTGCAATGATCCGGCACTGACGCGAAGGAAAAAAGATCCCTGGTGCGTGGTTATGTAATTTGATTGCAGACATGAGTAGCTTAAAAACTGGTCGTTAGAAGCAATCGAGACTACAACATTTAAACGAGCGCAAGTTACCACGCCTACCGCTTGTTGCGGAAAAGATGACTTCTTTGTGTAATTTATTCTGCGCGGCGTGGTGTAACCACATCACCCGACAATTAACGTTCCGTCTCTCCTTCCCTTTTCGCTCGAGCTTGCTCGTTTATTTGGTCTCATATTGACACGTTGTCGATACGAGTGTTGATATACGAGCAGTTCCCATGACGCGGTACAATCGCCCGAGATGCATATAACTGGAGATTAAAGATTAAGTGGGAAGATGGAGTAACTAACTAGCAGTCACTGTTTGAACCGGGGAGAAATAGCTCTATGGCACAGCCTGACTAAACTGAAAGGGTAAGCAGATAGGATACATCCCACTCGAGCAAACCAGCTGCGCCTTTACCTGATGTTTCTAGCACCTTAAGTAGTAGGCTTATGCACAGCCTTGTTTAAAAAGAATAACTGGATATAGTCATAGAGCCGAGCTGCGTACGTCTGATTTCAAGCCCAGCAGCTAACTCGCTGCAAATAATTCTATGTAGCTGTGATTCTGCAGTCAAACCGTCTATGCATTGGCTAGAACTGCGAATTAATAACACACACAGAAATATAAAATAAAAGATAAATGAGTAACTTAGTAAAAAGGCTTCTATTCTAATCTCTGTAATTGATGAAGACGACAGGGCATTATGCTGAATAATGTTTATTCAATAGATGACATCTCAAATAAACGAAAAGTGGTCCTACAATATCCATTTACAATACGAACAGAAAATAAACTTAACAAATGCAGTGACTTACGAGAATGGTAGGAGAATCCCCAGACTAAATAGTCATCAAAGATACACGAAAACTTAGTCCATTTCGTGATCACAGTACGAGAAAAAGTCACCAGCTGGAAACAGTTCAGAGTCCAAAGTGATTATTTACAAATTAACACAAGCGACATGACGATTCAAAACCCATACTCAGTCTATTTTCAATTCCGTAGTGCAATCGGGAAAATAGTATCGTAGCATCGTTCACCACCATGAACCAATCACCTACACGATTGAATAACTCATGTTACCTCAGGCAGGTGTGCCTTGTTCAAGAACTCCACATAAAGTGTCCAGAGTCTCTCGCTGGAGCATAGTACCCGAACGAGAGCGACTTCACTCCGTTGATGTTACGCCACTGCCTGCGTTTCCATTGGCTGAGGGTCTTCCCCATCAGAGATACATCGTTCTTAAGGTCTACAGACATGATTTGACTCGACCAGTTGCCGCACTAAACTAATATATTTCAACAATATTTTAATAAATGAAATGTTATAGCCGGCCGGGGTGGACGAGCGGTTCTAGGCGCTACAGTCTGGAGCCGCGTGACCGCTGCGGTCGCAGGTTCGAATCCTGCCTCGGGCATGGATGTGTGTGATGTCCTTAGCTTAGTTAGGTTTAAGTAGTTCTAAGTTCTAGGGGACTAATGACCTCAGAAGTTAAGTCCCATAGTGCTCAGAGCCATATGAACCATTTTTGAAATGTTATATAGGTTTGGGCACACTCAAATTGTTTACAGTAAATATAAATAATAGTGTGTTCATAAATAAATAAGCCAGCCTTCCTGTGCCAGTACGCTTACTTTAAATGACAACAGATTGCCGCTAAATATCGTTTAACCCATTATTTAGGCCTTCTTGAGAGAAGCGTCTTTTGTTTGTCTTCACAACCGTAGTGTCAGCTAGTATATGCAACCGACCAATTCTTGAATTTCCGTGGTTTTGTATTAGTAATTAATACCCTATTATCGGCAGTTCCATATTTAGGAACAGATTTAGTTCGATGGTTATGAGGAGGACATGCTGTTGATAATGCAACTTTGAACCGGTTTTTCACAATTCATTTTGTGTTACCATTTATTATTGCAGCTATGGCTGCAATCCACTTATTCTTCTTACATCATACAGGATGTTTGTGGCCTAATTCCGTTCCTGACGCCACAGTCGTCAAGGTAATCCAAGGAGGCGAAGGCGTGTGCGCCATCTGTCTGTAAATCACGTACACTTTGGCGTATGTGTTATCCCGTTTCTACTGCTTGCATGCTCCATTCGCTGAGGCGAAATTTCGGGAACAGCCGCGCATTCAGACTAAACAAGCACGGCGAACCGCTTAAATGTCGCTCTCAGGCTCGCCCGCGTTCCAGACTACGGTCGGTTATTCGGCCAGGTTTGTCCCTCATGGAGCACGGGAGAAAATCTGCGAAGTTTGGAAGGCAGGAGATGAGGTACTGGCAGTTCCGAGACGTGTTTGTACAGTTCAATCGTTAGAGTGTCTTGCCTGCCAAAGACAGAACTCACAGGTTCGAGTACTGGTCGACACAAGCTTTTAATCTCCCAGCAAGATTCGAATGAAAAACTAGTGCAAAAATTGGAAGATAGGTTAGAAGTAGCTATTTACGAGGCCCAAATGGAGCGAAGAAGGAAATCAGTGAATGGGCTTGGGCCTGTAGGGGAAAGAAAAAGTACGCAGAATAATGTAGCCGGTAGACGCGCAGTCGACGGGGTACGCATGGGGAGTGCAGTAGTGGTAAGGGTTGCGGGCAGCAGATCCTGTAGGGGAAATGAGAACCACATTCTAAAAAGAAGCGTAAGCTCAGGTTTTTTGTAAATATTAGGAGGAACTCCCTCCACGACCACACTTGTATGGCGACCATTCTACAAGGTCTACTGCCACCTCTGCTTTGGTTAATATATACAAAATATTCTGTTGAAAATGCAATTAAAGCAGCGATTTATTTTCGCGTTGCTTTTTAATTATTTGTAAATTATAGAGAAGCGTCATAAGTGGAAAGATTTGAGAAAACCTACATTTTTCTTGTGCCATGTTAAAATTTGCTTCTTTCCCCAAAATACAGCGGAGTTTATACATGACCTCACTAACATATTATGCAGAGGCAGTTGCGAGAGTATTCTGAAACTGTGGTCTATTAAGTTTATTAATTGAGAAAGGGCAAATCTACGTTTCAAGCATTTGTAGACGTAGAGAAAGCTTTTGATAATGTTGACTGGAATACTCTCTTTCAAATTCTGAAGGTGGCAGGGGTAAAATACAGACAGTGAAAGGCTGTTTAGAATTTGTACAGAAACTAGATGGCATCGAGGGGCACGAAAGAGAAGCAGTGGTTGAGAAAGGAGTGAGACAGGATTGTAGCCTATCCCCGATGTTATTCAATCTGTATATTGAGCAAGCAGTAAAGGAAACAAACGAAAAATTTGGAGTAGGAAATAAAATCCATGGAGAAGAAATAAAATCTTTGAGGTTTGCTGATGTCAGAGATAGCAAAGGACCTGGAAGAGCAGTTGAACGGAATAGACAGTGTCTTCAATGGAGTATATAAGATGAACATCAACAAAAGCAAAAAGAGGATAATGGAATGTAGCCAAATTAAATTATGGGATGCTGAAGGAATTAGATTAGGAAATGAGACACTTAAAGTAGTAGATGACTTTTGCTATTTGGGCAGCAAAGTAACTGATGCTGATCGAAGTAGAGAGGATATAAAATGTAGACTAGCTATGGCAAGTAAAGCGTTTCTAAAGAAGAGAAATTTGTTAACATCAATTATAAAGTGTCGGGAAGTTTTTTCGAAAAGTATTTGTATGGAGTGTAGCCATGTATGGAAATGAAACATGGCCGATAAATAGTTTGGACAAGAAGAGAATAGAAGCTTTCGAAATGTGGTGCTTCAGAAGAATGCTGAAGAGTAGATGGGTAGATCACGTAACTAATGAGGAGGTGTTGAATAGAATTGGGGAGAAGAGGAATTTGTGGCACAACCTGACTAGAAGAAGGGATCGGTTGGTAGGACATATTCTGAGGCGCCAAGGGATCATCAGTTTAATACTGGAGGGAAGCGTGGAGAGTAAATACCGTAGATGGAGAGCAAGAGATGAATGCACTAAGCAGACTCAGAAGAATGCCGGTTACAGTAGTTACATCTACATCTATATCTACATTTATACTCCGCAAGCCACCCAACGGTGTGTGGCGGAGGGCACTTTACGTGCCACTGTCATTACCTCCCTTTTCTGTTCCAATCGCGTATGGTTCGCGGGAAGAACGACTGTCTGAAAGCCTCCGTGCGCGCTCGAATCTCTCTGATTTTACATTCGTGATCTCCTCGGGAGGTGTAAGTAGGGGGAAGCAATATATTCGATACCTCATCCAGAAACGCACCCACTTGAAACCTGGCGAGCAAGCTACACCGCGATGCAGAGCGCCTCTCTTGCAGAGTCTGCCACTTGAGTTTGCTAAACATCTCCGTAACGCTATCACGCTTACCAAATAACCCTGTGACGAAACGCGCCGCTCTTCTTTGGATCTATTCTATCTCCTCCGTCAACCCGATCTGGTACGGATCCCACACTGATGAGCAATACTCAAGTACAGGTCGAACGAGTGTTTTGTAAGCCACCTCCTTTGTTGATGGACTACATTTTCTAAGGACTCTCCGAATGAATTTCAACCTGGTACCCGCCTTACCAACAATTAATTTTATATCATCATTCCACTTCAAATAGTTCCGCACGCATACTCCCAGATATTTTCCAGAAGTTGAGTGATTCCAGTTGCTTTTCTATTCCTTGGACATTTATTTCGATGTCAGCCATTTTTTCGTTTGTGCGAGGATTTAGAGAAGGAACTGCAGAGCGCTCTTCCTCTGTGAAACAGCTTTGGAAAAAGGTGTTTAGTATTTCAGCTTTACGCGTGTCATCCTCTGTTTCAATGCCATCATCATCCCGGAGTGTCTGGATATGCTGTTTCGAGCCACTTACTGATTTAACGTAAGACCAGAACTTCCTAGGATTTTCTGTCAAGTCGGTACATAGAATTTTACTTTCGAATTCACTGAACGCTTCACGCAGAGCCCTCCTTACGCTAACTTTGACATCGCTTAGCTTCTGTTTGTCTGAGAGGTTTTGGCTGCGTTTAAACTCGGAGTGAAGCTCTCTTTGCTTTCGCAGTAGTTTCCTAACTTTGTTGTTGTACCACGGTGGGTTTTTCTCGTCCCTCACAGTTTTACTCGGCACGTACCTGTCTAACACGCATTTTACGATTGCCTTGAACTTTTTCCATAAACACTCAACATTGTCAGTGTCGGAACAGAAATTTTCGTTTTGATCTGTTAGGTAGTCTGAAATCTGCCTTCTATTGTTCTTGCTAAACAGATAAACCTTCCTCCCTTTTTTTACACTCTTATTAACTTCCATATCCATGGATGCTGCCACGGCCTTATGATCACTGATTCCCTGTTCTACAATTACAGAGTCGAAAAGTTCGGGTCTGTTCGTTATCAGTAGGTCCAAGATGTTATCTTCACGAGTCGGTTCTCTGTTTAATTGCTCGAGGTAATTTTCGGATAGTGCACTCAGTATAATGTCACTTGATGCTCTGTCCCTACCACCCGTCCTAAACATCTGAGTGTCCCAGTCTACATCTGGTAAATTGAAATCTCCACCTAAGACTATAACATGCTTAGAAAATTTATGTGAAATGTATTCCAAATTTTCTCTGCTGAGTCGAGAGGTCGGTAAAAGGAGCCAATTATAAACCTAGTTCGGTTGTTGAGTGTAACCTCCACCCATAATAATTTACAGGAACTATCCACTTCTACTTCACTACAGGATAAACTACTACTAACAGCGACAAACACGCCATCACCGGTTGCATGCAATCTATCCTTTCTAAACACCATCTGTGCCTTTGTAAAAATTTCGGCAGAATTTATCTCTGGCTTCAGCCAGCTTTCTGTACCTATAACGATTTCAGCTTTGGTGCTTTCTATCAGTGCTTGAAGTTCCGGTACTTTACCAATGCAGCTTCGACAGTTTACAATTACAATACCGATTGCTGCTTGTTCCCCGCATGTCCTGACTTTGCCCCGCACCCGTTGAGGCTGTTGCCCTTTCTGTACTTGCCCAAGGCCATCTAACCTAAAAAACCGCCCAGCCCACGCCACACAACCCCTGCTACCCGTGTAGCCGCTTGTTGCGTGTAGTGGACTCCTGACCTATCCAGTGGAACCCGAAACCCCACCACCCTATGGCGCAAGTCGAGGAATCTGCAGCCCACCCGGTCGCAGAACCGTCTCAGCCTCTGATTCAGACCCTCCACTCGGCTCTGTACCAAAGGTCCGCAGTCAGTCCTGTCGACGATGCTGCAGATGGTGAGCCCTGCTTTCATCCTGCTAGCGAGACTGGCAGTCTTCACCAAATCAGATAGCCGCCGGAAGCCAGAGAGGATTTCCTCCGATCCATAGCGACACACATCATTGGCGCCGACATGAGCGACCATCTGCAGATGGGTGCACCCTGTACCCTTCATGGCATCCGGAAGGACCCTTTCCACATCTGGAATGACTCTCCCCCCCCCCCCCCCCCCCCCGGCATGCACACGGAGTGCACATTGGTTTTCTTCCCCTCTCTTGCTGCCATATCCCTAAGGGGTACCATTACGCGCCTGACGTTGGAGCTCGCAACTACCAGTAAGCCCACCCTCTGCGACCGCCCGCATCTTGCAGACTGAGGGGCAACCTCTGGAGATGACGAAGCTTGCACAGGATAGAGTAGCATGGAGAGCTGCATCAAACCATTCTCTGGACTGAAGACCACCTCAACAACAACAACACCAACAACAAGTGAGGGACTGAGAAAAAGTAAGGCCAATACGTTATGAAAAAACACATTTTCGTTACAAAAATAGAAGTGTAATGTCTTCAAAAAATGGTTCAAATGGCTCTGAGCACTATGGGACTTAACTGCTGTGGTCATCAGTCCCCTACAACTTAGAACTACTTAAACCTAACTAACCTAAGGACATCACACACATCCATGCCCGAGGCAGGATTCGAACCTGCGACCGTAGCGGTCACGCGGTTCCAGACTGAAGCGCCTTTAACCGCACGGCCACACCGGCCGGCTGTAATGTCTTCACTTATGCTGTTCCTAAACGTACATTTCTCGTTTCACCAGCTATAAATGCCCCTTAGAAATTACATTCTTTCATCGAAATGTCAGTAGTTAATGGAATAACACTGCAGATAATGACGTTTTATGTAATAACCGTACAGCAAAATACTCTCCTCTTTGAGTGCCCTAATTTGCCAAACTCTCATTTCAGTATCTCGAACTGTTTTGGAAATATGAGGAATATTGTGGTTGTCTCATTCTGGCATTATTGGTGGCGCGTGCGGTCGCAGTTGACTGTGCTACATCAGATAAATTTTCTCGAGACTGATGTGAGATAGAGACGTCCACGCCTAAAGAAAAGTCCAATATCTTAGGTAAATTTCATACGTAGCAAATACAAAATCGTAGTGACCCCTGTTTCCCATTGTAAAATTTTTCGAATTTTGTGCAGTGTCTTACTTAGACCTAAATGCAAACATCACAATCTACATCGATACTCTGCAAGTCACGTTTAAGTGCCTGGGAGAGGGTTCATCGAACCACCTTCACAATTCTCTATTATTGCAATCTCGTATAGCGCGCGGAAAGAAATAACACCTATGTCTTTCCGTACGAGCTCTGATTTCCCTTATTTTATCGTGGTGATCGTTCCGCCCTATGTAGGTCGGTCTCAACAAAAATATTTTCGCATTCGGAGGAGAAAGTTGGTGATTGGCATTTCGTGAAAAGATTCCGTCGCAACGAAAAACGCCTTTCTTTTAATGATTTCCAGCCCAAATCCTGTATCATTTTTGTGACACTCTCTCCCACATTTCGCGATTATACAAAACGTGCTGCCTTTCTTTGATCTTTTTCTATGTACTCCGTCAGTCCTATGTGGTAAGGATCCCACACCGCGCAGCAGTATTCTGAAAGAGGACAAACAAGCGTAGTGTAGGCAGTCTCCTTAGTAGGTCTGTTACATTTTCTAAGTGTCCTGCCAATAAAACGCAGCCTTTGGATAGCCTTCCTCTCAACATTTTCTATGTGTTCCTTCCAATTTAAGTTGTTCGTAATTGTAATGCCTAGGTATTTAGTTGAATTTACGGCTTTTAGACTAGACTGATTTATCGTGTAACCGAAGTTTAACGAGTTCCTTTTAGCACTCATGTAGATGACCTCACACTTTTCGTTATTTAAGGTCAATGCCACTTTTCGCACCATTCAGATATTTTTTCTAAGTGGTTTTGCAGTTTGTTTTGATCTTCTGATGACTTTATTAGCCGATAAACGACAGCGTCATCTGCAAACAACCGCAGACGGCTGCTCAGATTGTCTCCCAAATCATTTATATAGATACGAAACGGCAAATGGCCTATAACGCTACCTTCAGGAACACCAGAAATCACCTCTGTTTTACTCGATGACTTTCCATCAATTACTGCGAACTGTGACCTCTCTGACAGGAAATCACAAATCCAGTCACATAACTGAGACGATATTCCGTAAACACGCAATTTCACTGCGAGCCGCTTGTGTGGTACAGTGTCATAAGCCTTCTGTGATTCCAGAAATACGGAATCGATCTGAAATCCCTTTTCAATAGCACTCAACACTTACGTGTGAATAGAGAGCTAGTTGTGTTTCACAGGACCGATCTTTTCTAAACCCATGTTGACTGTGTGTCAATAGACAGTTTTCTTCGAGGTAATTCATGATATTCGAATACAATATTTGTTCTAAAATCCTGCTACATATCGACTTTAACGATATTGGCCTGTAATTTAGTGGATTCCTCATACTACCTTTCTTGAATATTGGTGTGACCTGAGCAACTTTCCAGTCTTTGGGTACGGATCTTTCGTCGAGCGAACTGTTGTATATGATTAAGTATGGAGCTAATGCATCAGCATACTCCGAAACGAAACTAACTGGTATACAGTCTGGACCAGAAGACTTGCTTTTATTGAGTGATTTAAGTTGCTTCACTACTCCGAGGATATTTACTTCTACGTTAGTCATGTTGGCAGCTGTTCAAAAAATGGTTCAAATGGCTGTGAGCACTATGGGACTTAACATCTATGATTATCAGTCCCACAGAACTTAGAACTACTTAAACCTAACTAATCTAAGGACATCACACAACACCCAGCCATCACGAGGCAGAGAAAATCCCTGACCCCGCCGTGAATCGAACCCGGGAACCCGGGCGCGGGAAGCGAGAACGCTACCGCACGACCACGAGCTGCGGACTTGGCAGCTGTTCTTGATTCCAATTCTGGAGTATTTACTTCGTCTTCTTTTTTGTTCTTTTGTGAAGATAATAAATACAACCACAAGACAATAACTACAACCATTAGCGACGTGGTGGGTACTCATTAAGAAGCTGACATACGAAACTATAAGTAACGCAAGAACGAAGTCTTTTTTTATATCGCACAGTCTCTGCAAAATAGAATGAGAAAGATTGCAGGGAGTGCGTCTCGATTCTGTCATTGCTGACAGGGACCGAACAATGTCGGCCTCCCGTTCCGAACAAACGAATGAACTCGCCCAGCGTATCGGTCACTGTGCATCGGCCACAGTATCCTGCGCGGATTCTGCCGCCATTCGCGACCCAGCGCCACGTAGCGCAGACAGGTGTTTTTCTTTGCCCTCTTGTTGCTCTTCTGTGTGGCAGCGTATTGCTGTGAGCCCCTTAGCGGTGATCCCGGATCATTAGCCGAGGCGCCCTGGTTCCCGGAACGTTTGTGGCGGTAATCTCCGCTGCGGCGCCGGGAGATAACGGGGAGTATAGGACCGCCCGCCCGTGCCAGAGGCGGCGGGTCTTCGTGGAACCGTGAGCTCACGCATTATTCCGGACAGCCCGCGCTGCGCTGCCTGCCTACTGGGCAGCACGGCGGAAAGAGTGAGCAGAGGGAGCTGCGCCAAAGGAGGACGGCTGCGGCAAAAGAATCGCCGGCGGGGGAGAACGGCTGAAATGCGTGCCCGACGTGAATGGTTGTCGAGGGCACCGCCTTCCCAGCAGCATAGCGCAGTGGTTAAAGCGTCAAGTCCCCTGCCGCCTCATCTGATTCAGGCTCTCCGATTATACACTCCTGGAAATGGAAAAAAGAACACATTGACACCGGTGTGTCAGACCCACCATACTTGCTCCGGACACTGCGAGAGGGCTGTGCAAGCAATGATCACACGCACGGCACAGCGGACACACCAGGAACCGCGGTGTTGGCCGTCGAATGGCGCTAGCTGCGTAGCATTTGTGCACCGCCGCCGTCAGTGTCAGCCATTTTGCCGTGGCATACGGAGCTCCATCGCGGTCGTTAACACTGGTAGCATGCCGCGACAGCGTGGACGTGAACCTGTGCAGTTGACGGACTTTGAGCGAGGGCGTATAGTGGGCATGCGGGAGGCCGGGTGGACGTACCGCCGAATTGCTCAACACGTGGGGCGTGAGGTCTCCACAGTACATCGATGTTGTCGCCAGTGGTCGGCGGAAGGTGCACGTGCCCGTCGACCTGGGACCGGACCGCAGCGACGCACGGATGCACGCCAAGACCGTAGGATCCTACGCAGTGCCGTAGGGGACCGCACCGCCACTTCCCAGCAAATTAGGGACACTGTTGCTCCTGGGGTATCGGCGAGGACCATTCGCAACCGTCTCCATGAAGCTGGGCTACGGTCCCGCACGCCGTTAGGCCGTCTTCCGCTCACGCCCCAACATCGTGCAGCCCGCCTCCAGTGGTGTCGCGACAGGCGTGAATGGAGGGACGAATGGAGACGTGTCGTCTTCAGCGATGAGAGTCGCTTCTGCCTTGGTGCCAATGATGGTCGTATGCGTGTTTGGCGCCGTGCAGGTGAGCGCCACAATCAGGACTGCATACGACCGAGGCACACAGGGCCAACACCCGGCATCATGGTGTGGGGAGCGATCTCCTACACTGGCCGTACACCACTGGTGATCGTCGAGGGGACACTGAATAGTGCACGGTACATCCAAACCGTCATCGAACCCATCGTTCTACCATTCCTAGACCGGCAAGGGAACTTGCTGTTCCAGCAGGACAATGCACGGCCGCATGTATCCCGTGCCACCCAACGTGCTCTAGAAGGTGTAAGTCAACTACCCTGGCCAGCAAGATCTCCGGATCTGTCCCCCATTGAGCATGTTTGGGACTGGATGAAGCGTCGTCTCACGCGGTCTGCACGTCCAGCACGAACGGTGGTCCAACTGAGGCGCCAGATGGAAATGGCATGGCAAGCCGTTCCACAGGACTACATCCAGCATCTCTACGATCGTCTCCATGGGAGAAGAGCAGCCTGCATTGCTGCGAAAGGTGGATATACACTGTACTAGTGCCGACATTGTGCATGCTCTGTTGCCTGTGTCTATGTGCCTGTGGTTCTGTCAGTGTGATCATGTGATGTATCTGACCCCAGGAATGTGTCAATAAAATTTCCCCTTCCTGGGACAATGAATTCACGGTGTTCTTATTTCAATTTCCAGGAGTGTATTTTTTTCCCCTCCAAAGTCGGAATGATTTCTTCGACAAGGTCAAGGCCCTCTCATTCCTCCATGGTCTCGAGGTCACTTACATACACCAGGACCGTTCGCAGGGGTGCACAGGGGGTCCGCGCCTCTCTCCCCTCCAAAATGTTTGGGCTTATAGCAGATATAATGGAAACTTTCTAGTACCAAAGTGCTTTCTTAAAATTATTCATTCTTGATTATGACTGAAAGTCAAGTTCCAGGTGTAATAAAGTTGATGAAAAATTATTACTTAATTATTATTGTTATAAATTATGTAAGTAGGCTGTTTAGGTTTTTATATTGGTAACGCCACGTAGCGCTATTGCAGTGTTGGGCAGTTGGATGTGAACAGCGCGTAGCGTTGCTCATTTGGGAGGTGAGCCGCCAGCAGTGGTGGATGTGGGGAGAGAGATGGCGGAGTTTTGAGAGCGAACGATCTGGACGTGTGTCCATCAGAAACAGTAAATTTGTAAGCCTGGATGTCATGAACTGATATATATATATATATATATATATATATATATATATATATATATATATATATATATATATATAATGACTTTTTAACACTATTAAGGTAAATACATTGTTTGTTCTCTATCAAAATCTTTCATTTGCTAACTATGCCTATCAGTAATTAGTGACTTCAGTAGTTAGAATGTTTGATTTAGCTGGCAGTATTAGCGCTCGCTGTATTGCAGTAGTTCGAGTAACTAAGATTTTTGTGAGGTAAGTGATTCATGAAAGGTATAGGTTATTGTTAGTCAGGGCCATTCTTTTTTAGGGATCATTGAAAGTCAGATTCCGTTGCGCTTAAAAATATTGTGTGTCAGTTTAGTGATGATCAGAATAAGTAAAGAGAGAAATGTCTGAGTACGTTCAGTTTTGCTCAGCTGTTTCAAAATCAAATGACGTAAGAGCTTTACCAACACAGTAATTTATAAATTTTTCTAAGGCGGGGGGGGGGGGGGGGGGGGGGGAATTAAATTATAATATAAAAAATCGCCCGAGTTAAAATTAGCTTTTTCGATCTGCTCCCCCCCCCCCCCTCCCGCCCCCGAATAATAATGTTGTGTGAGGTCCAGGCTGGCACCTTTCTTCACCAACAGGGTAATCAGTAATCAGACAGGGTGTCACACACACGTTTTAATATATGCAGGGTAAACTGGGCCTCCGACAGCAAACATTTAGAGGCTGTTCACTGATTACGTTCATATATACACTGAAGCGCCACAGAAACTGGTGTAGGCATGCGTATTCAAATACAGAGATACGTAAACAGGGGGAATACGGCGCTGCGGTTGGCAACGCCTATGCAAGACAACAAGTGTCTGGCGCAGTTGTTGGATCGGTTACTGCTGCTTCAATGGCAGGTTATCAAGATTTAAGTGAGTTTGGACGTGATGTTATAGTCGCCGCACGAGCGATGGGACACAGCACCTTCTAGGTAGCGATGAAATGGGTATTTTCCCGTACGACCATTTCACGAGTGTACCGTGAATATCAGGATTCCGGTAAAACATCAAATCTACGACATCGTTGCGGCCGGAAACAGATCCTGCAAGAACGGGACCAACGACGACTGAAGAGAATCGTTCAGCGTGATAGAAGTGCAACCCTACTGCAAATTGTTGCAAATACGCTTCGGAACGCGGTATACCTAGGACAACATCGCTTTTATCTATTATACAACACCCGAGTTCTGTTATTCGTGACTACAGCCAGAATAGAAAATACTCCTACGTAATTCTATAATGTTCATTGTTCCAACGGTCTGATAACGTCGTGAATATGCTGTACAACAACTGAAATTATGTGTGACACTTCGTGTGTGACTTTTGCTGTCTTAGATATACCATGAAGTGGTCATATTGAGGATAGGCTGTGTCTGATATTCATCTGATCACATTTCATAAATCTTGAAGATGGTTCAATGCATACCGCAGCGCAGTCTGCTAACGGTGACTCTACATTACGACCCGTGAGGGTTTATTACAATTTTACCTTTTTTTTTTACTCTTTGTGAAGCTGCCAACCATGGTTATAAATTTTATTTGTCTCTTTTATTGACTTCAAGGACACTGATCAATCTCTGTGTTGGTCATAACAATCGAAACCGTTCATTGAATAAAAGAATATTTGTGATCAAACACTGTTGGTTTCCATATACTGTCAAACATTGGGTCGCTGTTACGTGCAGGGAAGCCATGCCAATCCTCATAAAAAACTGCACTGTCAGTTTATTTTATTTACACATCAAGTTCCGTAGGACCAAATTGAGGAGCAAATCTCCAAGGTCACGGAACATGTCAGTACATGAAATTAAAAAATAAAAGTTATAACAGACTAAAATAAAATGTTTATGTACCCGAAAAAAGTCAAGCCATAAGTTTAAGTAAACGCAATCAACAATACAACAAGAATCAGCTTAATTTTTCAACGCACTCCTCGACAGAATAGAAGGAGTAACCGATGAGGAAACTCTTCAGTTTCGATTTGAAAGCGCGTGGATTACTGCTAAGATTTTTGAATTCTAGTGGTAGCTCATTGAAAAAGGATGCAGCAGTATACTGCACACCTTTCTGCACAAAAGTTAGGGAAGTCCGATCCAAATGCAGATTTGATTTCTGCCGAGTATTAGCTGAGTGAAAGCTGCTAATTCTTGGGAAGAAGCTAATATTGTTAACAAAAATGACAGTAAAGAATATATATATTGAGAGGCCAATGTCAAAATACCCAGACTCATGAACAGGGGTCGACAAGAGGTTCGAGAACTTATTGCCCGAACCGCCCGTTTCTGAGCCAAAAATATCCTTTTAGAATGGGAAGAGTTACCCCAAAATATAATACCATACGACATAGGCGAATGAAAATAAGCAAAGCAGACTAATTTTCGTGTCGAACGATCACTTGCTTCGGATGCCGTTCGAGTAGTAAAAATGGCAGCATTAAGTCTGAACAAGATCCTGAACAAGGGCTTTCCACGACAGTTTACTGTCTATCTGAATACCTAGAAATTTGAACTGTTCAGTTTCACTAATCATATGCCCATTCTGTGAAATTGAAACGTCAAGTTTTGTTGAATTGTGTGTTAGAAACCGTAAAAACTGAGTCTTACTGTGATTTAGCGTTTGTTTATTTTCTGCAAGTCACGATATTATGTCATGAACTGCACTATTTGAAACAGAGCCAATGTTCCTCATAATTTCCTTTACTACCAAGCCAGTGTCATCAGCAAACAGAAATATTTTAGTTATCCGTAATACTAGAGGGCATGTCATTTATGTAAATAAGGAACAGGAGTGTTTCAGACCATCTGTCGGCAGCGGTACAAAATCTATTAGGCAGCCACTCTGTCCCTACTCGTCTGTGATGCCGTTCTCTTGTCAAGTTCCAACCTGCTGGTGATGTCTGCAGAAGATTATATTTCAAGAAATGTTTCCAAACGTAGTGCCGTCGCCATATTCCAGCTACATCATGTGTAAGTAGAAGATTACCGGGAACTCGCAGTACGCTCTTACCATATAGTGTCTGCATCATTAGACGTAAAATATTCATCACGTCACACAGGCTTGTCGTGTAAACGTTATAATGTATTCTTGTTGTCCTTCTCCGGATACGCTGCTAAGGCGAACCTTGTCTTTCCTGCAGTACTTCAGTCAACAATTCATTTCTTTTCTCAGAAATAAACAAATTGCGCCGTTGCTAACGATGTACCCAGTTTGCGAACTGTTTTCGGTGAACAGGTATATCTAGCGCTTGTGAAACTTACGGCCTGCACTTCTTAGAAGCCAGATTCTTCAGTTCGTTGCAACAATCTTGTTGCGCTCTTTTACAACAGGCAGTCGCTTCTACCTTTTGTAAGAAAGTAAAATAGTTAGTTACAGCTGGAAAGCGTTCCGTAACGATGACACGTTGACTTGCATTGTCAAAATGCTACTCAGGAAGCTTGAGGTTGAATCTCCGATTGATACTGTGAGTTTTTCCTTTTACTTCGCGAAATTTTACAACAGTTTTGTAATTGTAATATCGTAGATGCAAGGAAGAAACGTGCACGCACAGCTAAAGAGATTTTTACGTTGAATCCTACGTCTCGCCAGAAATAGAACTGGATGAACTGTCTTACAAGTTATATCTAGTAGACCGCGCCATTCGCTTCGGTGACAAACGTCAAGACTATGAAATGAAAAAAAAAAAGATGTTTTGGATTGTTACGGTGTTTCATGATTTTTTTTCATGTCACATTCTTTACGCGGATTTGACGCCGTACTGCTTATCTCTCTCTCTACAGTTGTACTTAGCAAGTCACATCAGAGTGAGCGGCGGACTGCAGTTCGTCTTCTGCTGACATTACCTTCGCCACTCGCCTTCTTTCCTGCTACATTCGCGGAAAATGAGCCGGAAGTGAACGTGCCCATTTCACAAGATGTATTTTCCTGCTTCGTGCTATTCTGTTTCCACCTGAATAGTTATCTGGTCTCTACAGAACTTCTGTTCCTCACGTGTAATTACGTACCAGAAATTAGTAGTCCCACGCACGGTGAGTTCCTGGGCCCGTTTCCTGGTCCATCAGGAAATCCACGAATGCTGCTGCGCAGTAGAAGTTCTGTAAAGCTTGCAAAGAAGGAGACGTACTGATTGAAGTGAAAACATGAGGGTCTATCGTGAATCGGATCTGGGTGGCTCAGTTAGGAAGAGCACTGACCGGAAAGGCAGGGTTCCCAGTTCGAGGTCCGCAGCTCGTGGTCGTGCGGTAGCGTTCTCGCTTCCCACGCCCGGGTTCCCGGGTTCGATTCCCGGCGGGGTCAGGGATTTTCTGTGCGTCGTGATGACTGGGTGTTGTGTAATGTCCTTAGGTTAGTTAGGTTTAAGTAGTTCTTAGTTCTAGGGGACTGATCACCATAGATGTTAACTCCCATAGTGTTCAGAGCCATTTGAGCCAGTTCGAGTCCCAACCCAGTGCACTGTTTTAATCTTTGCGAAACTTCCGAGTTCAACATCCTCCGTAGCCTCCTTGAGAATTTCTGCGGATTGGAGGAATGCGTTAACAAGACAGAGTCGCCATAGCTTCGTAGATGGCTTGGACACGTCTTAAGTGCTTCACCTCCCAGAATACCGCTCCCACGTTTCATCCACAGCCACGGTGAAGCACATCCTTTACCTACTGCTATCAGGGAAATGCTCTTTTCATATTTCAGTTCAAATTTCTGACACAGCTTTGGCATACTGCCTCAGGCAAACACAAATCTGTACGTGTACATGTGCTTAATTTGTCAACGCCTCTCTGGGGCCATCCGTTAACGAGTTGATTTACACTGGCGATAAAAAAAATCACAATACAAAAAAATAGTTGATGTAGAGTACTGAAATTTCGGGATTACGTTTGTTTAGGTAACATATTTCAAAAAATGGTTCAAATGGCTGTAAGCACTATGGGACTTAACATCTGAGGCCATCAGTCGCCCAGACTTAGAACTACTTTAACGTAACTAACGTAAGAACATCAGACACATCCAAGCCCGAGGCAGGATTAGAACCTGCGACCGTAACAGCAGCGCGGTTCCGGACTGAAACGCCTAGAACCACTCGGCTACAGCGGCGGGCAAACATATTTAAGTGATGAACATTGCAAGATCATAGGTTAATGTAAGCGCGAGATGAGCCATTGGATTTGTGAATTCCTGGTACAGTAGTAACCGATGTGACCCCCAGAACGTTGAATGTAAACCTGCAAACGTGCATGCATGGTGTCGTAGAGGTGCCGGATGTCGGTTTGTGGGATAAAGTTCCATGTCTGTTGCACTTTTTCGGCCAGTACTGGGACGGTTAATGCTGTTTCTGAACGACGCTATAGTTGTTGTCCGATGATGTCCCATATGTGCTCGATTGGAGACAGATCTGGTGATGGAGCAGGCCAAGGCAACATGTCGATACCCTGTAGAGCACGTTGGGTTACAACAACGGTATGTGGCCGAACGTTAACCTGTTGGAAAACACCCACTGGAATGCTGTTCACGAATGGCAACACAACAGGCGTACAGTTTTGCAGTGAGGGTGCGTGGGATAACCACTAGAGTTGTCCTACTGTCGTACGTAATAGCCCACCAGACCATAACTCCAGGTGTAGGTCCAGTGTGTCTAGCACGCAGACGGGGTGGTTAAGGGACCTCAACTGGCCACCTGTCCAACACACAGCCATCGCTGACACCAAAACACAAACCAGCTTTCATCAGAAAACACAACAGACCTCCACCCTGCTCTCCATTGAGCTCTCGCTTGACACCATTGAAGTCAGAAACGGCGCTGATTTGGCGTCAGTGGAACGCACGCTACAGGGCCTCTGGCTCGGAGCTGTCCTTGAAGTAACCGATTTGTAACAGTTCGTTACGTCACAGAATTTCCATGTCTTCATAATGATGGTGCAAATGTGACAGTAAATGATCTACGTTGTTGAGAAATACGAAATGTTCTCGCATGCAGCTCGACTGCATTGCCATTTAAATCCGGCGCTTTCGCAGTTTCCCCCCCTCTCCCTCCTCCTCATGCTCAGGCAGGGTAGGCGTGCCGGTCGGGTAATTGTGCACCCAGACTACAGAGCTAAGGCACGCGAGCGAGAGCACCATTCATGTGCCAAGTACTTGGCCGTTCCTGGGTTAGAGCAAGAGGGAGGAATAGTAGGGATAAGATTATCAGATGAGACGGAAGGAAGGAAACAGGAACAGACAGGGGTGAGATACGCCGGCTAGGTAGTGCACTAGCATTAACTCACCTGAAAATGGCGGCCAGCTGGTCCGCCGAAATATTGTGTCTGGACGACGACATGATCCGGCTGCAAAACCGTGAAGAATATCAGAAGTTATTACGCCGGGAAAGTCTACGAAATCACACGCCTGTATAGTTTACGATGGGAAACAAATACTGCTTTGCTATTGTAAATGGTTCAAATGGCTCTGAGCACTATGGGACTCAACTGCTGAGGTCATTAGTCCCCTAGAACTTAGAAATAGTTAAACCTAACTAACCTAAGGACATCACAAACATCCATGCCCGAGGCAGGATTCGAACCTGCGAGCGTAGCAGTCACGCGGTTCCGGACTGAAGCGCCTAGAACCGCTCGGCCACAGCGACCGGCCTTTGCTCTTCAGTGACCCTTCCTCACGATCACCAAACATACAATTTTGTCCGCGTTGTGACTTCACGGAAGATGTTTTTCCGCTTTCTTGTAAGCGGTATAAATCTTCGACATGGTGCCTCTTGAAACGCGAAAAATTTTGGCTCCCTTGGTTACGGAAGTACCTGTCACACGAGCTCTGACAATCTACCCACAGCCCGCATCTCGTGGTCGTGCGGTAGCATTCTCGCTTCCTACGCCCCGGTTCCCGGGTTCGATTCCCGGCGGGGTCAGGGATTTCCTCTGCCTCGTGATGGCTGGGTGTTGTGTGATGTCCTTAGGTTAGTTAGGTTTATGTAGTTCTAAGTTCTAGGGGACTGATGACCATAGATGTTAAGTCCCATAGTGCTCAGAGCCATTTGAATCTACCCACATTCACATTCACTTAGCTCTAAAGCCGGCCGAAGTGGCCGTGCGGTTAAAGGCGCTGCAGTCTGGAACCGCAAGACCGCTACGGTCGCAGGTTCGAATCCTGCCTCGGGCATGGATGTTTGTGATGTCCTTAGGTTCGTTAGGTTTAACTACTTCTAAGTTCTAGGGGACTAATGACCTCAGCAGTTGAGTCCCATAGTGCTCAGAGCCATTTGAACCATTACTTAGCTCCAACACAATGCACTCACACCTACACAGAACGCTGTTCTGACCACTTGCAACTCATTGACGATGTTATACAGGCGCAATTCGTGGTCAAATACAACAACGCAACCTGCAGGCACGGTTTGCATCTGCTTTTGTGTTCAAGCATACCTCTATAGCGGTGTTTGCATATTTTTGTCCAATCCCTGTATCGTACGCTAACGTCCAGTGTTAGTTTCGAGCATTGTGGAGTTTTCGCTATCTATGCCGTGCTGAACAATGTTGTTGTGGTTTTCAGTCCAGAGAATGGTTTGATGCACCTCTCCACACTACTCTATCCTGTGCAAGTTTCTTCATCATCGAATAACTACTGCAACCTACATCCTTCTGAATCTGCTTATTGTATTCATCTCTTTTTACACTCGACGCATCCATCCAGTACTAAATTGGTGATCCCTTGATGCCTCAGAACGTGTCCTATCAACCGATCCCTTCTTCCAGTTAGGTTGTGCCACAGATCCCAAATTATATTCACTACCTCCTCATTAGTAACATGATCTACCCATCTAATCTTCAGCATTCTCCTGTAGCACAACATTTCCAAACCTTCCATTCTCTTCTTGCCTAAAGTGTTTATCGTCCATGTTTCACGTCCGTACACGCCTACACTCCATATAAATGCCGGCCGGAATGGCCTTGCCGTTCTCGGCGCTACAGTCTGGAACCGAGCGACCGCTACGGTCGCAGGTTCGAATCCTGCCTCGGGCATGGATGTGTGTGATGTCCTTAGGTTAGTTAGGTTTAAGTAGTTCTAAGTTCTAGGGGACTGATGGCCTCAGAAGGTAAGTCGCATAGTGCTCAGAGCCATTTGAACCATCCATACAAATACTTTCAGGAAAGAGTTCCTGACGCTTAAATCTATAGTCGATGATAAAAAATTTCTCTTCTTCAGAAACGCTCTTCTTGCCATCACCAGTCTATAATTCATATCCTCTCTACTTCGACCATCATCAATTATTTTGTTGCCCAAATAGCAAAATTAATCTACTACTTTAAGTGTCCCATTTCCTAATCTAATTCGCTCAGCATCACCTGATTTAATTCGACCACAATCCGTTATCGTCGTTTTCTTTTGTACATGTTCATTTTATATCCTCCTTTCAAGACGCTGTCCATTCCGTTCAACTATTCTTTCAGGTCCTTTGCTGTCTCTGACAGAATTACAATGTCATCGCCAAACCACAAGGTTTCCATTTCTTCTCCCTGGATTTTAATTCCTACTCTAAATTTTTTTTTTGGTTTCCTTTGCTGCTTATTCAATGTACAGATTGAATAACATCTACAATAGGCTAAAACGCTGTCTCACTCCCTTCTCAACCGCTGCTTCCCCTTCAGGCCCCTCGGCTCTTCTAATAGCCTTTTGGTTTCTGTGCAAATTGTAAATAGCCTTTCGCTCCCTGTATTTTTTCAGAATTTGAGAGGAAGTATTCCAGTCAACATTATCAAAACCTTTCTCTAAGTCTTCAAATGCTATAAAAGTACGTTTGCCTTTTCTTAACCTAGAAGATAAGTCGTAGGATCAGTACTGGCTCGCGTGTTCCTTCATTTCTGCGGAATGAAAACTAATCTTCCCTGAGGTCGGCTTATACCGATTGAACAGAATCACAGTAGTAAAAATTTGGCAAGACAGAAGACTGGACTAACTTTTGTTTACTTTGAAGTGGAAATAGTTTTATAAGTTTTTATTGCATGTAGGCCGGAGAGACATGCTGTATCAGATTGTTTTTTTCCAATTTAGATGATCACCTAAGGCTATGCGAATGTCTGTTACTGTTTATGTAACGTGTTGAAATCATATGATGGAGACATAATTGTAAGTCGAAACCATCAATAACATTTGTGTGACCTGATACTGAAACAAGAAAAACAAAAACAAAAAATACTAATAATTTTTGAATTCGTCACATAGCGTGTCTGAGATATTTGATGGAGTGGTCTCGACGTTGTTAAAAGATAGGTTTCCAGATACTAAAATTGGCTTGTTTCTTGAAACATCGCTCATGGGGAATCGATTACTGCTCCTGCACGGTTCGCACTCGCCGCAGACAGCGAGAGGCGTCCAAACCAGTGCTCGTTACGACTATTTCGAGTGCTCCGCTGAAATGATTTGACGTCAGCAGCGACAGCGGCCGGCCGTGATAAAAGAGTGATGGATGTGGCAATCGCGCGTGCGACGCCTCGTTGACGTCACGAGGATTTTTGAAATCCCCCATCAGCTGGAAGCGGCCGTCAGATACGCGCCGATTGGACGCTTCAGCCTCTAAATCACAAATTCGATTGTACTTCGGAAGGCACTGTCGTTCCACGTAGGGAAACAGTTTTGTTTTCCATCTCTCCGATGACAGCGATGTCTCCCTGTAAGTCGTGACCGTCTTGACATCGTGCAAAACTACTTGATTAGCGCTACATTATTGGAAAACAGAAAAACTGTCCGAGAAACACAGTACAAGGTTATTCTAAATGGACCCACTTTCAAAAATTCGAATGTATTCCAGTACAAATCCAAAATGAACAAGCGTTATACGAATTAAAAGCGAAAGTTTCAAAGCTGGCGGCGGCGGGCGGGCTGTGATAGTTTCGGAAGCGGCCGGCAGAGTTCGCGCGACAATATGGTCGCCTTTCCGTTTCGCTGTCAGTCGTAAGTGAGATGGCGATTGTGGAGCACAAGGTTTTCTGCGTTCTTGCGTTCGCGAGAAGTGAGTCGCAGATTGCAATGCAGCAGGCACTTCGTACCAAATTCGGTGTTCAACCACCAGCTCGCAAAACCATTAGCTATTGGTTTAAGCAATTTAAACAGACTAGGAGTGTGTGCAAAGGAAAAAAGCACAGGCCGACCGCGTACGTCAGAGGATGATGTCCGACGGATTCAACAAAGTTTTGTGCGCAGTCCCGGTAAGTCTACCAATAGAGCCAGTCAAGAACTTGGAATACCCCCAACCAACTGTATGGAAAGTTCTGAGACGGCATTTGCTGTACAAGACCTACCCATTAGAACTTATGCAGGCTCTTAACCCCAATGACAAGGAGAAGCGTTTCGCATTTTGTGATTATGTGCTAGCAAAGATGGAGGATGATGCATTTCTACAGCGTGTAATTTTTAGTGATGAAGCGACGTTGCACGTTAGTGGAAAAATCAATTGACACAATGTTCGCATATGGGGTTTTGAAAATTCACATTCACCATTGCAACATGAAAGAGACTTGCCGAAGAGCAAAGTGTTCCGTGCCATATCGTGTACAAAGATTTATGAACCATTTTTCTTTGCGGAAAGAACTGTAACAGGAATCATGTATGTGGACATGTTGGAAAAGTGGCTTTTGCCTCAAGTTATGGAAGATTTGCTGGACTAAATTTTCCAACAAGATGGAGCTCCACCCCATTGGCACCGTGATGTACGAGGCTTTTTGAATGACTCTCTTCCTCAATGCTGGATCGGTCGCAGGGTACTTGAGGACCTGGCTGTGCACTTCTGCCTGCCGAGATCTCCTGATCCCACATCCTGCGGCTATTTCTTATGAGGTTATGTGAAGGAAGCTGTTTACGTCCCACCTCTACCAACCACTCTGCATGATCTGTGGAACCGGATCACTGCTGCCGTGCAGTCAGTAATAGCAGATACGGTTTCGGATGTGTGGGACGAATTAGGGTACCGCGTCGATGTGTGCCATGCTGCCAATGGTGGCCATATTGAACATTTATAATATTATAATATTTGGCACATTTCTAATGATTAAAAATTATTAAAAACTAATTAATTACAAATTATTACGAATTATTAAATTGATATCGAACATTATAAAAAAAACCTTTGTAACTTCCTCTTTTCATCGGCTTGTTCATTTTGGATTTGTACGTGAATAAATATGAATTTTTGAAAATGGGTCCATAATTTAGAATAACCCTGTATTTGCATGACACTGACAAAAGGCAGCAAAGAAAAGCTGGTGCAATCACTCATTCTACCCAACTCCTAATGTTGTGAGATAATCCAACAAGGCACAAGTAGAACGATTAGAACTAACTGTGAAAGCTGGTATGCATTACACCTGTGGCACCCGTCCATTTGAGCATATCACTGGTTCATACACCCAGTTGGGATAGTTATAGCCAGACGAGTCAAGCGACTGCTACAAGCTATGTCTATTTCATAGGCTCCGCACCGTGCAAGTACCCCAGCACCCCATGATCTGATCATAATCGAAACACAGAATCTCAGCCTTGCTGTGCCAATCCTTATAACAAAAGACATTCGCAAACTCCTCTGCTGGTGCTGTCTGCCACTGGAACAAGTAACATCATTGTACAGTTTCGAGATAGTATCTAGAGCAGGCTATACAATACACTGCTATCACTGTCTCTAGACACGTATTCAGCCTGGAATCTCATTGACTGTAGTTGAACTGTCTTCGGTGACAACTCTCGCCTCTGACTGCCCCCCTCCACCGACGGCCAGCGAAGATGTGTCTGGAGACGCCTCGAACAGCGGTGGAATACCAACCTGCCAGTCGCCCGCCATACGGTCCAACAACCAGGAGTGATGGTGTGGGTACCCCACACACTTGTTTCCATAGCAGGACCCTTTTTGCTTGTCATCCACTGCACCGTTACCAGCACAGTGGTACCTCGACAATATTCTATGTCCCGTTTTATTGACCTTCATGGCAAGCCAACCTGGGCTTACATTTCAGCAAGATAATGCCGGCCAGAACATGGCGAGAGTTTATACTGTTTGTCTTCCTGCCTGCTGAAGTCGCCAGATCTCTCCACAGTTGACAATGTTTGGAGCATTATGAGCAGGGCCGTCCAACAAACGAGATTTTGACGATCTGACGCATCAGTTGGTCAGAATTTGGCACGATATCCTTCGGGATGACATCCAACAACTCTGTCAATCACCATGCATAAGTGCCAGAGATGGACCATCAGGATATTGGCTTGCTCAATTGATAAAGCTCTTTCTCTTGAATAAATCAACCAGTTTTCCTGAATAATTTGTTCATGCGTATATATGCCTAGGCAACGGCCTTGCCGCAGTGGATACACCGGTTCCCGTCAGATCACCGAAGTTAAGCGCTCTCGGGCGTGGCCGGCACTTGGATGGGTGACCATCTGGGCCATTTTTTGGGGTGCACTCAGCCTCGTGATGCCAATTGAGGAGCTACACCACCGAATAGTAGTGGCTCCGGTCAAAGAAACCCATCGCAACGACCGGGAGAGCGGTGTGCTGACCACACGCGCTTCCTATCCGCATCCTTAGCGGATGACACGGCGGTCAGATGGTCCCAATGGGCCACTAGTGGCCTGAAGACTGAGTGCTTTTATACAGCGTGTCCCAGCTATCTTGTCCACCCAAAATATCTCTGGAACAGTAACAGCTATTGGAAAACGACGTTCACCGGTATCAATGTAGGGCTGGGGCCCATGAATTTACATATTTGGAAACATTCTAAAACGAAAGCATATGTGTTTTTTAACACAAACTTATGTTTTTTTAAATGGACCTCCTATATTTTTTCTTCGGCAATCCATAGCATGACAAAGCACATACACAATGGCGTTGATTGCATCGCAATATTCCCATTACATCCCGAGATATGAAGACGCGAAGTTGACGCTTGAAACACCCGACATGCTCTGCTAGCGCACGTCCTGAGGCTCAGGCGTGAACCCCATGCTGCTCGTAATCGCGATGTGATTGACATGTGTAATCACACCTCCATACTTATCAAGAGGTCCGAAACAACGGTAAAACTTTTAGTCCACTTGCTCGTTTCACTAAAACCATCAACATGACTTTTACTATTACGAGTGAATAATTAACTGTCACTTGCGCTAGATCTACAGTAAAGTAAAGTTTTAACGTTAACGGCATTACCTTTTTAGTAACGGATTAACGATAAGCGAAGTTAACTTTGTGACTAACGTTACGGTACACAGATATGTTACAGAACCGCATCACCCCTAGCCTATGGGATAAATACCTGCTGGAATGTACGACGTTAATGTAGGATGGCAGCAGACCGTATTATTCGTTTCGGACCTCTTGATAAGTATGGAAGTGTGATTACGCATGTCAATCACATCGCGATTACGGGCAGCATGGGGTTCACGCCTGAGCCTCAGGACGTGCGCTAGCAGCGCATGTCGGGTGTTTCAAGCGTCAACTTCGCGTCTTCATATCTCGGGATGTAATGGGAATATTGCGATGCAATCAACGCCACTGTGTATGTACTTGGTCATGCTATGGATTGCTGAAGAAAAAATATAGGAGGTCCATTTAAAGAAATATAAGTTTGTGTTAAAAAACACATATGCTTTCGTTTTAGAATGTTTCCAAATATGTACATTAATGTGCCCCAGCCCTACATTGATACCGGTGAAAGTCGTTTTCCAATAGCTGTTATTGTTCCAGAGATATTTTGGGTGCACAAGATAGCTGGGACACCCTGTATATGCCTATGTATATATACAAACACTTATAAATATATATCGCTTATGTCACATCTACCAATTTCCGAAGCACTGCCGTAATTCCTTCGTGCTGCGCGCTCTCTTTTTTTTTCTTTTTTATCTTGGAGGGTATATATTGTCACAAAACTCTCCCCTGGGGTAGACCTGGAGTTAATTCTGTATCTCTAAGATTTTTGTCCGTTGAGAATAGCATGCTGTGTTCTTCTCTCAAGAGACCAGGCAAGTCCACTCCAAACCCTAGTCTCATGTTCCGTAAGCTCTTATTATATTCATCAGATAGTATTGCGGAACTGTTTGGTGTGGCGTATCTTTATCTGTAGATTTCTAGGAGTGAGATATTGTCTCAGATGATGTTCTAGGATGAGCTGTACGGTGGCATTAGCGAAACTCCAGTGTGTCGGTACTCTGATCAGTCATCTTGCAGAATTATGTGTTGTAACAAGCGTGCCGAAAATGCTGAGTAGTACATGCGGACTTAAGCTTCTGCGGCCATCGTATTTCAGTAAAACCGCTCCTGGTTCTGTGATAGTGTGTTGTACAAATGAATAGAAGTTGCGGCCAATAATGCAGATACTTTAATCAGGAACACGAGTATTAACATTACAACGCAACACTGCAAAGTAGTACATCTTTCCTTATGCAAATATAGCAGTGAGGCCATTTAGTGTAACAGACAGCTGTTCATAAAATGATTAATGTTTGTTACTGTTGGTGTGTTATTTGTTAACTGAAATTATTTCTCAGAGTTAGCCCACCCGTTTTGTCGAAACACCACCATCACTTCTCGCTCCCTGCAAAAGCGTCCGTACATTAACATGTTTATATTTACCGAAACCTTTTTTTTCGTCCATGTGGTATAGACATTCGCCTCATCTATTTCCTACCACGTCCGCGAAATTTTGGCAGAGCAACTGTGCCGTATAAACAGTAGGAGAGAACGGTGTGTTGTGTGAGTGACCTCGTTTTTCCGTGAATCGGGCGTAAATAAAAAAGCGCACACGCATACACACAGGGAGTGAGAGAGAGAGACGTTACCTACACACACGGCTGTCGAGCCGTGCGGTACGTTATTCCGCGAATTGTGTGTTTGAGCGCAACCTGAAATTAATCGGCCGCACAGCACTGCGGCACATAACGCCCGTGGGTTTACAGGACACTCGTTCCCCAGCAGGGCTTCTGCTCGTGGCAGGACAAGGCTGCAGCGCACTCTGAAGAACTGAAGGAGCTGAAGAGGCCTCGAAACTCAACGATAAAACGAACTGCACAGTCACTCGTTGTGGATCCTTTGGAGGGGAAAGGCCGGGGAGGGAGGAGGGGGATGGACTCACGACACCAACACCTTAAAAAAAAAAAAAGCCTTACAGTTTCCAAGGATAAAATTTTTACGACTTCTCCTTGCTTGGGGACCACATAATACAGTGCGCTTATAATTTAGTTATAGAAAAGTAATCTTTAATTATGGAAAGAAATTTTTCATACATCGCTGAATGCAACGTATCTTCAACTGTTATTCCCGCCTAAAATTGTTAGTTCTCGACGTTTCCGCTAGATGGCACGCGCGAATTAGTTATTCCAACAATGTAAGTGGAGTCGTATAACGGCGCAGAGCGTGCGCAGTGTTGTTTATGATTTCATGAATCCACACCCGCTACTACAGTACGGACACACTACAGGACTAAATATCGCAAGCCTCTAATTCAAAGACAAACTGTTATTAATTTGTACAATAAACCGTTATTCATTCGGACAATCGTTTCACTGAAACTGGCTGTGTATCACACCGGACGCCGGATGATGATCCCATGGTGCGGAAAGAGGAGGGGGTGGGAGACACGACACCACCACCATAAAACAATAAAAAAAACCTTACGCATTTCAATTTCATAGGATAAAACACAACATCTTTACGATTTCTCCTTGCTTGGGGGTCACACAATACACGGCGCTTATAAATTAGTTACACGAAAGTAACCTTTAATTGTGAAAAGCGTAAATAACTTACAGAAATTTCTGATATAGCGCTGATTGAAGTGTATCGTCAAGTGTTATATTGAAGTGAATCTTCAAGTGTTATTTTCGCCTGAAACTGTTAGTTCCCGATATTTCCGCTAGATGGCACGCGCGAATGAGTTATTCCAACAGTCATAATGGAGTCGTTTAACAGTGCAGAGTGTGCGCAATGTTGTTTATGGTTTCATTAATCCACACCCGCTGCTACAGTACGGACACACTACAGGACTAAATATCGCAAGCCACTAATTCAAAGGCAAACTGTTATTAGTTCGTACAACCGACTCACTGAAACTGGCTGTGTATCACGCAGGACGCCGGATCAGGGGCAGCCAGCAGCGTCTGACACAGCAGTAACATTGGATATGCCTAGTGTTACAGTGTGGAAGTTATTACGGAAACGCCTGTCATTCAAACACTACAATTTGGAACTACTTCAAGCCTCAAGAGAAAGTGACGAAGGAAAGCCTACTGAGTTTTGTGTAGGAAT
Organism: Schistocerca americana; assembly: GCF_021461395.2. Taxonomy (NCBI): domain Eukaryota; kingdom Metazoa; phylum Arthropoda; class Insecta; order Orthoptera; family Acrididae; genus Schistocerca; species Schistocerca americana. Next base: position 554,487,862 of record NC_060124.1, on the reverse strand, counting down.
GTTGTTAAACAGTGCAGAGTGAAGATGATTTTCTTAGTAAAATTGTGTTCAGTGATGAAACCACCTTCTATACCTGGGGTAAAGTGAATCGGCAGTGTTCGGATATGGGGTGAGCAGAAATCACGTCATGTAATCGAACATGTATAGGACTCGCCTAAGTTAAATGTTCTTTCGCTATAGGCTGCAACAAGATTTATGGCTCGTTCTTTTGTGCCGAGTCATCTGCATCTGGCATGTCGTATCTGGGCGTGCTCGAACGTCATCAGTGCCTCAATAACAACAGGACAGGGGCCCAGAATTCATTTTCCAGCAACATGGCGCGCCCCTACACTATCGTTATGAAGATTTCGCGATCTGCTTAGGAATTGCGCGTGGTGTAACAATATCCTTACCACCACAACCACTTGATTTAACCCCAATCGATTTCTGTGTATGGTGTTACATTACAGACAGAAAGTTCCTCCGCTTCCGGGAAACGTTGACGAGCTGCGACAACGGAAATCACAAGCAATTGCTACCATACATTAGGGCTCGCTTCGTAGATTTGTCAGGAAACTGGTTAGAGATGGGTCATTTATTGTCTTGCTTATCGTACATTTTTAAATAAAACTAGAAGATAAACTGTATTCAGTGTTGTATCAGACATTTCTGTTTGTTATCTACCCGTTTCACAACTAAAAATTACTTTTGTATAATTCATTTATAAACGCTTTGTATACTTTTCGAATCAAATCATTGTCTCCATTTGACTACAAGTTTTCATCTATTTATCTTCAAGTGCAATAGTGAAAGCTGAAACCAATCAGAAATAAGGATAACAAATTGCAAGGTATGATGTGATTACTGATTACATTCGATAAAGAGAATATAAGGAGCATTACTTAGAAGGTCCTTAAATGCCAATGTCTGAATGACATGTTGTAGTCTAAGTAGTGTTGACATATACACCAATCGTCTCATCAAAAGATATGAGTGCGAATTGAAAACAAGGACTACAGCTAACATTATTGATGGCAGATACACCATAATCTGCGGTAATGCTGGCCGACACAGTGGTATAAGTGCGAACCATTTCCAAACGTGAACAAACATTGATATTCGTCCGCACCACTTCAGGCATTATTACTCAGATAACAGTAACTGTTCTTATTTTTTGTTTTTATTTTATTTATGTATCTTCTGATTGATCTGATGCGGCCCGCCACGAATTCCTTTCCAGTGCCAACCTTTTCGTCTCAGATTAGCACTTGTAACCTACGTTCTCAATTATTTGCCGGATGTATCCCAATCTCTGTCTTCCTCTGCAGTTTTTACCCTCTACAGCTCCCTCTAGTATCACGGGTCTTAGCAGACGTCCTGCCAGACCGTCCCTTCGTCTTGTCAGTGTTTTCCATATATTCCTATCCTCGCCGATTCTGCAGAGAACCTGTATCAGCTATATACCCTTTGGAGTGCCTGCGCCATAAAGAGATAGGTGAAGAGATTGTTTATTCCGCTTGGCGTTCGACACACCGTAATGAACACACAGTCATACCAGCATCTCACAGAAACTCAACCAATAAAAGGCGTCCTAAATGTTTAGAGATAACTTCTCATCCACAAGCGAATCGTAGCTCGATACTGTATGCATACATATCAGGGCAGAAACTCCTGATCCGTACTGCTCCTGCTAATATACCCAAAAGAGAGGACATAAACATGTAGCCCCTCAAAACCTAAGCAATAATTGTAGGATGAACCAACCGCACCTTCTGCGCCCGTGACTTCTAGTTTCTCACTTGCGACCGTCCTATCGAGGTAACTAATGCACTAACCCACTATAATATCTTGGACTAACCATCGGCCGGCAACTAACATGGAAACCTCACCTACTAACCATACAACAGAAAACTCACAGTAGACTAAATCTACTGACTGGCCGAACTTTGGGATTTGACCCTCCATTGTCTACCCCACCTACAAAATCTTGATCTGACCCATCCTCCCTTACGCAGATGTTCCATGGATATCCGTCCCCTGCCCGCTAAGTTACATAAGTCCCTGCAGATCCTTGATCCTTATCCACTGTATCTCGTTTTCCGCATCCGTTTACCTTCCCCAGCACGGATCCTTTGCCACCTCAACAAATTCCCACCTTTCCTCACTCATACTGAGCAGCTTCGAATTACCTATACCATCTGCAAACTAGACTCCATAATCGTATTGTTTGCGCTATAATTTCCAATCCTAATACGTTATCGTGCTCTACCGACACATCCCACCAACCCTGCAAACACTACATTCTCCTTCAATGAAATCTGAAACGTCTCGTCTCCCAGACCATGAAATCTGTCCCGATATTTACCCATCTCACCAGCTGTAAATCCATCTCACCCCATTCATCTTATCAGGCGTCCCTTTTCCCCCCTCCACATATTTTCCTACCTCTTTTCCCTTCCGTCCTTACCCTCTTTCTCCCACTAAAATAACCAAATTATGGCCCTACCGACACACTCCAAAGTAGTCCCTTCCCGTTCAAAAAGTGGTTCAAATGGTTCTGAGCACTATGGGACCTAACTTCTGAGGTCATCAGTCCCCTAGAACTTAGAACTACTTAAACCTAGCTAACCTAAGGACATCACACACATCCACGTCAGAGACAGGATTCGAAACTGCGACCGCAGCGGTCGCGCGGTTCCAGACTGAAGCGCCTAGAACCTCTCGACCACAACGGCCGGCTCCCTTCCCGTCTCGCAACATCCGCGCCTTCTTCATCTTTACTACCCACCAGTTGTCCATCGTTATGTCCCCACTCTCCTAGTCTCTTCAGTATCCAACTTTTTTTCCTCTCTGACAACAAACGACCTCTCCCAGAACAGATCCTTCTAGTTTGTGACAGTGAAATACTTCTTTTTTTAAGATCAGTGTTCAAAATGTTTGAGGTGTATTTTTATTGTTTTATTTCTGCCTGTTAATTGTGCTTGTATTAATTAAAAACGAAGAGAGTACTTATACATAAAATCTTTCATTAATTTTAGCTTTAAAAATGTTTAATTCACTTGTAAACATGTCAATTTTCAGTGTTTTTTCATCTTAGTATAATTTGTCCCTTGGCTGATGATCGGCGTGAATGTACTGCTGACACCTTTGGCGAGGGGGATGACATAATAACAAAGAACAAAAAACAAATGTGGCAAAAAGCAAAAAAATACTCGACGGTGTTACAGTTACTTCCGCACAGCATCGATGTCGACATCAACAATGCGACGACATGATGCTGCCTTATGTAAACACATTATAAATAAGTAGCCTATGCAGCAGTAAATGTAAGAACAAAAATGCAGATACGTAATATTAATTTCAGAAGGGAGGAGGGGGGGGGGGGGGGAAGGAAGAGGCGAGGGGGCAAACGATATGGTCATTTGCCAACATGTCTTCATTTCCATCAGTTGTTGTGTATTATTACGCTGCACTCATACATATGCCCGAGCGCTATGAATATGTACACAACGCCGTGCTGCAATATCTCATCTAAATTTTATCTATACAGCCATGCAGTTCCATAACACTAAGATCTGAATACAATAACAAGTACCAAGATCTGAACAAACATGAAATGTGTTCCATATACAATATTAAAACCAATACATCAATATATTCGTCCTAGTACATGATTAGTTAAAATTCCTGAAAGACATTGCCCAGTAATACGGAGGATTGGGAATTTAACTGCTGCAGCACGTCTACTAGACTGAACGTGTGTCATGTAATACCGAAACCGATGCAAATGAAATACGACCTATAAATACACCTGAAGAAGGAATACCTCCTGCATAAAGTAACAGTTGTCGTCCCACGAACTATTGGAATATAGGCGTACGGAGATTAAAAACTAAGAGCCTCGAAAATGACAATCAATTCTAAAAAGTTACAAGCTAATTTTCAGTTTCCCAACCACGAGAAGGGGCTTGCACCCTGGCCTCCCACAGGGAACGTACCAGCCTCGTAAAGGCTGACCGCAGCTGTTGCTGACAAGCAACCCGACTCGGTTTCAAAGTACACAGGTAGACCTGGTAAAACACAGGAAGCTGAGTAAAGGAGACAGACACAGAAAAAAAAACATCCCACTAAGAAAAACGTTTAAAGAAAGGCTGACTTCTGGAACGTACGCGCAAATGGCTGAAAGAAGCAAAATTTCCCTCATTTACTCTCTTAGTTATTCACGTTCTGCAGACTTGTGTTCTTAATCATGCCGCTAATTGAAATATTGGTTATGATGACTGCCCACTGATTTTACACTGTGTAAGTTTTGATGTCAAAATTGTGAGACTTTGTTGCTATTATATTTACAAAATCAATTGTTTAATACCGTTGTTCTCAAATTTTTGGAACAATGCTTTTCGAATGCTGTATCTCTCTGAATTGGAACTTCTTGACCGTTATACTATAGCGATGTACTCGCTAATGTACACAAATTATTACTATCTTAAAATATTATATATATATATATATATATATATATATATATATATATATATATATATCTGTTGCATGGTGATGACATGTTACATTTATCAGGAGGATGCAGACAGGGTGGAGGGGGGGGGGGGACTGAGACACCCCACGACCCCCAGCCCCTGCCCCCTAGTCCCGCACCTGCAGTCAGTATGTATAACATCGACTGGATGACATTTACCTGTTATCGTCAGCAATGTTCCTTGACTTCAGGAGATTTCAAGCTATATCATAATGAAAAATACCCTGAGACATCAGAAAGGCTGTAGTAAGTTCAAATACAAGGAAGGTGGGAGTTGGTGCGAATGTTATTGAACCCTCAAAGAAATAATAGTTCGATAATACTGACACAAATTAGTTACAGAAAAATGGAAATAACTGATAGTAGTAGACCTCGAGGAACGTCACTTTGAGCTTCGAAGCAATACAGACTGTTAGGATTGTCTTGGGAGACAGACTCGAAAAAGGAAAGCTATGTTCTTAGCATTTGTATATTTAGAGAAAGCTTTTGACAATATCGGCCCTTTGAAATTCTGAAGGTAGCAACAATAAAATACAGAGTGATACGTTATCTACAACTTTTCCTGGAAACAGATTGCAATCATAAAAGCAGAAGGGCATGAAAGGGAAGCAGTAGTCGAGAAGGGAGTGATACAGGTTTGTAGCCTAACCCCAATATCAAACAGTCTCTACAATGAATAAGAGAAATTTGAATACAGAATATAAGTTACGATAGAAGAAAGAAGAAACTTGCGGTTGCCAGAGACAAAAAAGCATGTGGAAGAGCAGTTGAACGGACTGGATAGTATCTTGAAAAGTTGAACCTCAACAGAAGTCAAACAAGGGTATTCAACTGTAGTCTAATTAATTCAGGGCATGATTAGGCAATTAGATTAGGAAATGAGAAACTAAAAGTTGCAATTTGCACAGCAATACAAGTGACGATGGCGGAAGTAGAGAGGATACAACACACGGACTGTCAATACCAGGAGAATCATTCTTGAGAAAGAGAAATCGGTTGACATCGAATAAAAATTTAAGTATTAGGAAGTGCTTTCCTGATGATATTCGTCTGGTGTGTGTCCTTATACGGCAGTGCAACGTGGACGATAAGTAGTTTAGACAAGAAGAGAATAGAAGCTTTTGTAATGTGATGCTACAGAAGAATGCTGCAAATCAGAGGGGTGGTTCGGATAATTAGCAAAGAGGTACTGAATGGAATTAGGATGAAAAGAAACTTAAGGCACAAAATTAGTAAAACAAGGAATTGGTCGATAGGACACATCTTGAGGTATCAGTTCGTAAATGAAGGGAAGTTGTACAGGAAAGGCTCGTCTGTAGTAAACAGGTTCAAATGGAGTTAAAACTCAGATTGCACTTCTTATGCAAAGACTTACTGACAGTTCAAAAGATATTCACACCGGTCGATACATACACTGTCCGTGCAAAAAAAGTTCCGAGACCGATTTTATTTCTGGCGTACAAGCGACGTCAGCACTGTAATTACGGTGCCAGATTGAACTAAAACCGTTAACAACAGATGTGTATTCGACCAGTCACTTTTGAACGGGCAGTGTTAAATAGTGGATGTGCCGACGTAGTGTGTCGACAAAAACAACGACGCTTGCACGTGGGCAGCGACTTGATTTAAATGGAAAATGCAGACATTTCAATTCTGTGAAAATTAATTCGTGACGGGAGCTGTACATACGAACAAAGCACAAAACGACAAAGCACAGAAATTTACATGAAAGGCCAACGCTTTGACGACGCAACTGACATTCAAGCCGATGTGATGCATGAGTTGAACAGCACCGCAAAGAATGACTTTTCTGACAGTTTTAACATGGTTTTATGGCCGTTCTGTGCTTTTACCAAAGTAGGGGGAAATTATGTAGAGCATTGGAAGCATTAAAATAATCATCATAACTTTTCCTCTACTTTTTATCAATCCTATGTCGAAAGTTTTTGAACTGACGGCGTGTGTACCTTCTTTGGAATAGGAATTATTAATCCTTCTTGAAGTCTGAGAATATTTCGCCTGTCTCATATATTTTGTATATCAAGTGGAATACTTTTGTCATTGCACGTTGTTCCAAAGATCTCATTAACTGTCAGCGAATGTCGTCTAATGCAGGTGTCTTGTTTCGAATTACGTCTTTCAGTGTGCTGTTCTCGCAATATCATAGCTCTCAACTCATCTTCGTCTACTTCCCGTTCCCTTTATATAATATTGTCTTCGAGCGAAAGTGTTAAAACGGAATAAAGTTTCTCGCTAGGTTCGGCCCAGTCGTTTCGTCTGGCTGGATGGTGAGTCGGAATGGTGGTGCTGACCTTTAGAGATGTCTCCTTCCTGGATATCGACTCACTGGTAATGGTCGTTTTACGATGTTTTGTTCTGATACAATCCGAGAGAGTTCCAGGAAATCTGTCCTCATTAATGTCGCAAGAACAATAAAACTGGCCTTGATTCCCAGTTTAATTTCGACCATCATTGTTCGAGAAGATAAGCGCGCTTCGGTTAACAGCCTCCGTCCTGAAGTAGCTACGGAACGTTCTTCAACAATTTCCGTGCCCAGCGAAGAGCATTCCCATTTCTTTCTTCGTTTTGCATGATCAGCAGTCGCGGAGAAAATGAAGATTCGAATGAAGAGAGTTCACTCTTGTTGCATCTTGTTCCAAAAATTCCGCTTTGGTAGATGCACTTTTTTTTTCACGGCGTGAGGTGCCATAGTGGTAAGGCGTAGGACTCGTATTCGTGAGAAACGCTGCTAAAATTCCCATCTCGCAATCGACATTTATGTTTCCCGTTATTTCCCTAAATAAAATATGTTTTAACAGTCACCACTGCTGTATTTCTGTTCTTTTGTTTCGTTGTTAAATAGACATCTTCAGATAACGTGCAGTTCAGCAAGACATACATTAGGTTAGAAGCTACTAAAACATGCCCATTATATATGATAAATAATTTGTGATAGAGTTCGGCAATGTAAGATGGCAAAATGTAGGAGATTCTGAGAAAAATAAAAGTAAGCTGTAACTCAAGACTGAAAATATACAGCCGGCCGCGGTGGCCGAGCGGTTCTAGGCCCTTCAGTCCGGAACCACGCGGCTGCTACGGTCGCGGGTTCGAATCCTACCTCGGGCATGGGTGTGTGTGATGTCCTTAGGTTAGTTAGGTTTAAGTAGTTCTACGTTTAGGAGACTGATGACCTCAGCTGTTAAGTCCCATAGTGCTTAGAGCCATTTGAACCATTTGAAAATACACAATACGTACAAGAACTAAAAGGGGAACGATAAGAATGAAGAACCAAGAACAAAGTGCTCGGATTAATAAGAATACAAGACAGGGATGAATTCCTCTGCCCCTGCTGTTCTATGTATACACTGAAGAAGAAATGATGGAAATAAAAGAAAGGTTCAAGGGCGCGATTAAAATTAAAGGTCGAAAGGTGTCAGTGACAAGATTCGCTGATGACATTGCAACCCTCAGTGAAAGCGAGGAAGAATTACAGGACGTGTTGAATGGGATGAACAGGCTAATGAGTACATAATATGGACTGACAGTAAGCCGAAGACGAAAGTAATAATTAATGACCAGTAGCAGAAATGAAATTAGTGATAAGTTCAATATCAAAGTTCGTGACCACGAAGCAGACGAAGTGAAACAATTCTGCTACCCTGGAAGCAAATTACGATATGATCAACGAAGCAAGAAGAACGTAAAAAGCAGATTAACACTGGAAAAGAGGGTATTCGTAGCCAAGAGAAGTCTGCTAGAATAAAATATCGGCCATAAAGAGAAGAAGAAATTTTTGAGAATGTGCGTTTGGAGCATATTATTTCATGGACTGTGCGAAAACTGGCGAGGAAGAGAAGTGAAGCGTTTGAGATGTGGTGCTATAGAAGAATACTAAAGTAAGTGAACTGATTAGGTAAGGAATGGAGACGTTACCCGCTGAATCGTCGAAGAAAGGAATATCTGGAAAACACTGTCAAATAAAAAGGGACGCATTGATAGTCTAAGTTCTGAGTTTAGTGCTGTTAGGGTTGTGTTATTTTATCTTTGTCCAGTTACACTACTACAGTATTATTCGTTTCCTTGTCTAATTTATTACATCGTTGCAGAACTTCCCTCAGTTGAACTTCTTTTTTTAAAAAAAAATGAAAATACGTATTCAGATACTAGGATTTTGGTGCTTATATGGGTAGTGAAGTGGTTACACACCCAAGTCAGAGTTTTTAATGCTGACTGTTCACTTCTTTCCCCTCTGTTGATAATGGAATATGCTGAGATGCACCGACGTTCGGAGTCCACGTTGAGATGTAGGTCACGCTGTAACCGGCAGGGCAAGATACTTTACGGGTCGGAAGAAGACGACGACATACCACCACCCACAGGACCACGTTTGGTAGACCCCTGCGGTGTTCACACCAGCCTCCTAGTTCTTCTATCGCTAATGGACGCAGATTGTTTGAAAATATTTGAGGTCAAACTTTCTGTTGTACCTCTTTCCTGGACGTTTACCTGTGCAGTTTCTGTCACTAAATTTTCAGGAAATATGACATTATCCATGGTCAATCCAACTTATACCCACCCCGTTGAATTTCATCCTATTTTGACTTTATAATACAGCCCACTTAACTTCTTAATTATGGTACCTTTTCTTACTACGAATTTTTCGAATGATCGTGTATGAGCAGTCGACAGGCAGCTTTTCCATTTGTACTTGAATATACGACTCGTGGGGAGAGAGTGGGAGAGAAAAGACAGTTACTAGATGTAATAAAGAGAAGAAAAAGAAACGGGATTGGGCATATATTAAGAAAGAATGACGGACTGATAAAAACAGTTTTAGAAGGTTATGTAGAAGGGAAAAGGAAGCGAGGAAGGAAGAGATTCCAGATACTGGCTGACATGATGGACGGTACAACATACAGCAGCCTTAAGAAGGAAGCAATGGATCGCAGAAAATGGAGAGGCAAAGGACCTGCTAATATAGCAGATAACTGATGATGATGATACGACTCGTTGCTAGGATTTCCTCGTTTTCATTTCATCCGCTGGAAATCCAATCTGTTTGTGCCCATTCAGAATTGCGAGCACGAAAATAAACGTTATACACCGAAATGCACCATTCGAAGCATCGGATACTGAATACCGTCTGCAAACAGTAATTTTGTTGATATTAACAAATCGAAGGGCCGAACGAGTCACTGAATACTAATGAAACGCGGTAGTTGAAAGCAGCGGATAAAATTACCCGAACAATAACGAGCGACATGAAACCGAGTAAAGGCAGTTCGCAGCTCCGAAGCGACAGTAATGATCCACAGCGACTACCAAGAACGCTCGCGCGCCATGATAGAAAGGGATATTTGCGAGCGCTGCCGCTATCATTCGTGACTGGTAACATGTTTTTTTTAAAAAAAAGAGCGACAAAAACGAAGTAAAATTTTATTTTGCAATAATTTTTCCATAATAATTAGGCAGGAAGCGGACTATCGGACTGCTGTGATTCAAGACAAGAACTGATCGGAAATAAATTGAAAACAAAAGATAATTTATCTTTTAATGACCCGTAGAGGATGGGGTCACCAGAAAAGGGGAACAAATGGGAAGGAAATCGGCCGTAGACTTTCAGAAGAACCGTCCCAGAATTCACCTTAAGCGATTTAATGGAACAACCTTCATCACTTTCTGCCTCCACAGCTGAATAAAATAAATATTAATAAAAACCACCACAGTGGTATTTCAGGTGCGTTTACTCCGCCACAACAGGTTTCGACCTGAATCAACATCTTCAGGTGACTTGGAGTTCAGCAAGACGCAGAGTGGGCTGAATCCTACTAAAACATGCATGTAATGTACGATACGTAACTCACACTGAAGAACTCAACAACGGTGAGGTCTTCGTAACTATCACTCTGAAAATGGCAGAAATGTGACATGACTTAGAAATGTCTATTCACCGAAAATAAATCTAAAAAGCACGTTCTGAAACACGATGAGCACGCTAAATCACCATTTTTTTTGAGTCGTCAGTCTTCTAACTAGTTAGATGTGGTTTGCCACGAATTCCTCTCTTGTGCGAACCTCTTCAGCTCACAGTAGCTCTTGCACCCCACGTCCTTAATTATTTGTTGGATGTTGTCCAGTCTCTGTCTTGCCGTACAGTTTTTACCCTCCATAACTCCGTCCTGTACAACGGGAGTTATTCTCCGTCCTAGTAATACTGTCTTAAGCAGAGGTCAAACATAAAGTTTATAGTAATACTGTCTTAAGCAGAGGTCAAACATAAAGTTTATAGTAATACTGTCTTAAGCAGAGGTCAAACATAAAGTTAATAGTAATACTGTCTTAAGCAGAGGTCAAACATAAAGTTTATGTTTGCCCTCTGCTTAAGACAGTATTACTACTCAGGGCACATATTGGTTGAAAGCACCGACGATGGCTGTTAATCAGTTGAAATCTATTTGCAAAAGTGAATAAATAAAACATGATTTTGCGACTTGTTGCTGCATATTTGGTAATTTTAAATTTATTTTTCTTCTTCGCGGGTGACGTGAAGTTTCATATTTGACTGGCTGCCAGGAGACACAGCAAACTAGTCTGATTTCCACGCTTCGAAGGAAACGTTGTTGCGAAGTTGTTACTTTTCTGCAGAGCTGCACGTGTTGCTATGAAGCCTTTCCGCTCGTGCATGACACGTCGGCAACTTTCCTGCCACCCTCCCCCTCTTTTATTCCGGGTCGCTCTTACTTCTCTCTCTCTCTCTCTCTCTCTCTCTCCCTCCCTCCCTCCCTCCCCCCCCCCCCCTCTCTCTCTCTCCTTGCTCCCCCTCCCGCCCCCTCTCCTTTCTCGCTGAGCGTGTATGCATGCCGTGCCTTCACGAGAGCTCTTCAGGGAAGAAAGCACGATGCTTTCACACTAGTAATCTCGTGTTGTGCTGACTACGCGGTTGCTTCACATCTCCGCGAAACATGTGAAACGCTTGAATGAATTCTCCCTAAGCCGCAGAAGTGCAAGCATTCCCGCAATGACACTCTGGTTGGTAGTATTCACCAGTAAGTGAAATTCTACGGAAGCTGATTGTCAGAAAACACTCAGACTAGAATTGTTTCCTCGCAGTTTTTCAAATTAACCGCTTCGTCCCATTGTGCTTATCGTTTAGGGACGAGAATATTATTACTTCTGCACACATCAAGTGATTTTATCACTTAATAATGTCGATTATATAATGGTAAGACAGAGATTTAGGAACCAGGTTTTAAATTGTAAGACATTTCCAGGGGCAGATGTGGACTCAGACCACAATCTATTGGTTATGAACTGTAGATTGAAACTGAAGAAACTGCAAAAAGGTGGGATTTTTAAGGAGATTGGATCTGGATAAACTGAAAGAACCAGAGGTTGTACAGAGTTTCGGGAAGAGCATAAGGGAACAATTGACAGGAATGGGGGAAAGAAATACAGTAGAAGAAGAATGGGTAGCTCTGAGGGATGAAGTAGTGAAGGCAGCAGAGGATCTAGTAGGTAAAACGACGAGGGCTAGTAGAAATCCTTGGGTAACAGAAGAAATATTGCATTTAATTGATGAAGGGAGAAAATATAAAAATGCAGTAAATGAAGCAGGTAAAAAAGAATACAAACGTCTCAAAAATGAGATCGACAGGAAGTGCAAAATGGCTAAGCAGGGATGGCTAGAGGACGAATGTAAAGATGTAGAGGCTTATCTCACTAGGGGTAAGATAGATACTGCCTACAGAAAAATTAAAGAGACCTTTGGAGAAAAGAAAACCACTTGTATGAATATTAAGAGCTAAGATGGAGACCCAGTTCTAAGCAAAGAAGGGAAAAACAGAAAGGCGGAAGGAGTATATAGAGGGTCTATACAAGGGCGATGTACTTGAGGACAATATTATGGAAATGGAAGAGGATGTAGATGAAGATGAAATGGGAGATACGATAATGCGTGAAGAGTTTGACAGAGCACCAAAAGACCTGGTTCGAAACAAGGCCCCGGGAATAGACTGCATTCCATTAGAACTACTGATGGCCTTGGGAGAGCCAGTCCTGTCAAAACTCTACCATCTGGTGAGCAAGATGTATGAGGCAGGCGAAATACCCTCAGACTTCAAGGAGAATATAATAATTCAAATCCCAAAGAAAGCAGGTGTTGACAGATGTGAAAATTACCGAACTATCAGTTTAATAAGTCACGGCTGCAAAGTACTAACGCGAATTCTTTACAGACGAATGGAAAAACCGGTAGAAGCCGACCTCGGGGAAGATCAGTTTGGATTCCGTAGAAATATTGGAACACGTGAGGCAATACTGACCCTACGACCTATCTTAGAAGCTAGATTAAGGAAAGAGAAACCTACGTTTCTAGCATTTGTAGACTTAGAGAAAGCTTTTGACAACGTTGACTGGAATACTCTCTTTCAAATTCTGAAGGTAGCAGGGATAAAATACAGGGAGCTAAAGGCTATTTACAATTTGTACAGAAACCAGATGGCAGTTATAAGAGTCGAGGGGCATGAAAGGGAAACAGTGGTTGGGAAGGGAGTGAGACAGGGTTGTAGCCTCTCGGCGATGTTATTCAATCTCTATATTGAGCAAGCAGTAAAGGAAACAAAAGAAAAGTTCGCAGTAGGTATTAAAATCCATGGAGAAGAAATAAAAACTTTGAGGTTTGCCGATGACATTGTAATTCTGTCAGAGACAGCACAGGACATAGAAGAGCAGTTGAACGGAATGGATAGTGTCTCGAAAGGAGGATATAAGATGAACACCAACAAAAGCAAAACGAGGATAATGGAATGTAATCGAATTAAGTCGGGTGATGCTGAGGGAATTAGATTAGGAAATGAGACACGTAAAGTAGTAAAGGAGTTTTGCTATTTGGGGAGCAAAATAACTGATGATGGTCGAAGTGGAGATGACATCAAATGTAGACTGGCAATGGCAAAGAAAGCGTTTCTGAAGAAGAGAAATTTGTTAACATGGAGTATTGATTTAAGTGTCAGGAAGTCGTTTCTGAAAGTATTTGTGTGGAGTGTAGCCACGTATGGAAGTGAAACATGGACGATAACTAGTTTGGACAAGAAGAGAATAGAAGCTTTCGAAATGTGGTGCAACAGAAGAATGCTGAAGATCAGATGGGTAGATCATATAACTAATGAGGAGGTATTGAATAGGACTGGGGAGAGGCATCAAGGGATCATCAATTTAGTATTGGAGGGCAGCGTGGAGGGTAAAAATCGTAGAGGCAGATCAATAGATGAATACACTAAACAGATTCAGACGGATGTAGGCTGCAGTAGGTACTGGGAGATGAAGAAGCTTGCACAGGATAGAGTAGCATGGAGAGCTGCATCAAACCAGTCTCAGGACTGAAGACCACAACAACAACAACAACATTGATTTCGTTCTCGATAACGTAGGATAGTTGCTTTTTGCAGAAGCCACGGCTGTTAAAACTATCGTATTTGAGAAGAAAGGTTCTTCGACACATAGTATATTAACACATCCCCTAGTTCCTCGAACTTTGCAGCCGCAGCTCGCAGCAGTATGACGTCCCCTAGTTATTCAAAGACATAATCAGCAAAACGTACGCATTATCTGTGGATACTGTATAGCGGTTTACATCTGTGACTATTCATATCGACATTCTAGACACGCTCGCTATATACACTCCTGGAAATGGAAAGAAGAACACATTGACACCGGTGTGTCAGACCCACCATACTTGCTCCGGACACTGCGAGAGGGCTGTACAAGCAATGATCACACGCACGGCACAGCGGACACACCAGGAACCGCGGTGTTGGCCGTCGAATGGCGCTAGCTGCGCAGCATTTGTGCACCGCCGCCGTCAGTGTCAGCCAGTTTGGCATACGGAGCTCCATCGCAGTCTTTAACACTGGTAGCATGCCGCGACAGCGTGGACGTGAACCGTATGTGCAGTTGACGGACTTTGAGCGAGGGCGTATAGTGGGCATGCGGGAGGCCGGGTGGACGTACCGCCGAATTGCTCAACACGTGGGTCGTGAGGTCTCCACAGTACATCGATGTTGTCGCCAGTGGTCGGCGGAAGGTGCACGTGCCCGTCGACCTGGGACCGGACCGCAGCGACGCACGGATGCACGCCAAGACCGTAGGATCCTACGCAGTGCCGTAGAGGACCGCACCGCCACTTCCCAGCAAATTAGGGACACTGTTGCTCCTGGGGTATCGGCGAGGACCATTCGCAACCGTCTCCATGAAGCTGGGCTACGGTCCCGCACACCGTTAGGCCGTCTTCCGCTCACGCCCCAACATCGTGCAGCCCGCCTCCAGTGGTGTCGCGACAGGCGTGAATGGAGGGACGAATGGAGACGTGTCGTCTTCAGCGATGAGAGTCGCTTCTGCCTTGGTGCCAATGATGGTCGTATGCGTGTTTGGCGCCGTGCAGGTGAGCGCCACAATCAGGACTGCATACGACCGAGGCACACAGGGCCAACACCCGGAATCATGGTGTGGGGAGCGATCTCCTACACTGGCCGTACACCACTGGTGATCGTCGAGGGGACACTGAATAGTGCACGGTACATCCAAACCGTCATCGAACCCATCGTTCTACCATTCCTAGACCGGCAAGGGAACTTGCTGTTCCAACAGGACAATGCACGTCCGCATGTACCCCGTGCCACCCAACGTGCTCTAGAAGGTGTAAGTCAACTACCCTGGCCAGCAAGATCTCCGGATCTGTCCCCCATTGAGCATGTTTGGGACTGGATGAAGCGTCGTCTCACGCGGTCTGCACGTCCAGCACGAACGCTGGTCCAACTGAGGCGCCAGGTGGAAATGGCATGGCAAGCCGTTCCACAGGGCTACATCCAGCATCTCTACGATCGTCTCCATGGGAGAATAGCAGCCTGCATTGCTGCGAAAGGTGGATATACGCTGTACTAGTGCCGACATTGTGCATGCTCTGTTGCCTGTGTCTATGTGCCTGTGGTTCTGTCAGTGTGATCATGTGATGTATCTGACCCCAGGAATGTGTCAATAAAGTTTCCCCTTCCTGGGACAATGAATTCACGGTGTTCTTATTTCAATTTCCAGGAGTGTATTATGGCTATTTTTACGTCACTTAGTAAACCAAACTATACAGATGGTAAGCCGAGTCAGCCAGGAAAATTTATGTCTTGCTCCGAAGTAACGTGGAAAATAACAATAGTAATAGTAATAGCAATAACAATTACTCAACCTCTTCCTGGTCTCACAGTTATAAAGAACTGTACGTGTCAAATTCAACAACCTTTCCGATCAATATTGGCTCTCGTACTACTTTTATCTGTCTTGTGACCTGGCAGGCCGTATCAGCGTTAACCTCAGACTTTTTACAGGTGTAGCGGTTATCTATAATAAAGTTCTACTTGAAAAAATCTGCCCAAAAGTCCAGTGAGATCTCGATTAAGGTTTCAGAGTGGTGCAAAGGTTGGCAAACTTTGCTTTAAAAGTACAAGAATGTAAAATTGTGCACTTCACACAAAGGAGATAAGGAACATAGTATTCTGCAATGACAATGTCAGTGAGACACAACTGTAATCAATCAAACTCAGTACTAATACCTGAGTGTAATGTTTTGTGGAGCTATGAAACGGAATGATCACATGAAATCATCAGATGTAGACACAGCAGGTGACAGACATCGGACTAGCAAAATGCAAATAGCCCACAAAGGAGACTGCTTGCAAATGACTTACACATCCCATATTGGAATATTGGTCAAGTGCGTGGTGGCTGTACAAAACAGGACTGAGGGTGTCGAACGTGTTCAAAGAAGGGCACCACCAGTGCTGTCACCTTTGTCTGACAAGCAGCAGTGTGTTACGGAGATTGTGAAGAGCATTAGTAGACGGTGGAAGACACAGTCCACCTGCCCCGCGAAAGGTTGTTTACAGAGTACGAAGAGCCGGTATCAAGTGAAGAGTCTTGGAAATATACTACAACCCCTCACGTATCGCTCCCGTGCATACGGCGAAGGCAATAGTGGACTATCTACCTGAGTGCCCGCGTGTGTATTTATTCTAATCTTCTATTAGTCCATCTTCTCCTTCTAGTCCATCTTCTCCTTCCTCTCTTCTCCACTGAGCGAGGTGGCACAGTGGTTAGCACACTGGACTCGCATTCGGGAGGACGACTGTTCAAAACGGCCTCCTGCCATCCTGATCTAGGATTTCCACGTTTTCCCTAAATCGCTTCAGACAAACGGCATGGTTCCTTTGAAAGGGCACGGCCGATTCCTCATCCTTCCCTAATTCGATGGGACCGATGACCTCGCTGTTTGGTCCCCTCCCCCGAACCAACCAAGCAACAAACCAACCCTTCTCTCTGTCTACCTCCTCCTTCATCCCCAGCTCTCTATCTGTCTCCTCCTATGCTTCACTCTCTCCATCTCCTCCTCCACGTCTCCCTGTCCACCCACCTGTTCTTCTCACTTCTGTCCAAATGCTACCTCCCTCTCTGTCCTCCTCCTTCCGCACAGTTCATCTCCTCCTCCCCCTCTCTTTGTCCGTCTTTTCCTCCTGCCCCTCTCTTTGTCCATCTCCTCTTCTCCTTTCTGTTCGTTACAGTTACGAGATCTATCCATCTAATCTTCAACTTTTTTGTTGACTCATCAGTCTTCTGAATGGTTTGATGCGCAGCACCACAAATTCGTCTCCAGAGTACCACTTGCACCCTACGTCCCCAATCATATTTTAGATGTATTCCAATCTCTTTCTTCTCCCCATAGTTCTTACCCTCCACAGTTCCCTCTAGTACCATGGAAATTATTCCCACACGTCGTACCAACCTGTCCCTTCTTGTCATCGGTGTTTTCCATACTTTGCTTTCTTCATCGTCTCTGTGCAGAATCTCTTCATTCCTTACCTTATAAGTCCAACTGATTTTCAACACTCTTCTGTAGCACCACATCTCAAATGCTCAGATTCTCTTCTCATCCGGGTTTTCCACGGTCCATGATTCACCACCATACAGTGCTATCATCGAAATGTGCATTTTTAGTAACTCCTTCCGCCAATTACGGCCAGAGTTTGATGATAGTAGACCTCATTTGGCCAGTACGCGCTATGCTTTTCTATTTTCGTATGTTCTCCTTTGTTCGTTCAATCACGTCTTATTTTAACTTTCAAGGTAGCCAAATTGTATGACTTCGTCTGCTTCATGATCACCAATTCTTATGTTGGACTTATCGGTATTTCATTTCTGCTGCTTCTCATTACTTTCGTCTTTCTTCAGTTTACTCTCAGTCCATATTCTGCTCTTTTAAGACAGTTCATTCCATTCACTAGCTCCTGTAATTCTTCACTTTCATCAGCGAATGTCATCATCGAATCTTGTCACAGATATCCTCTGAGTTTGAATTTTCATCCTGCTCTTGAAAGCACACAGTCATCACCTTGTGAGCATGTGGGTGTTATTCTGTCATTCTGCGCAACGGATTAATCTGAGATGTACCCTTTACCCTGTGGCTCCTGCAAGATGCAATTTCCACCCCCACACTACTACAGAAGTCAGACAGACGCTCCTAACGTTCTAAAGAGAAATGCCTGAAAAACTTTCAGCAATAAATATCTTCTGGAGTCGTCCGCTGTAAGGAAATGACACAAAAATTCACAGCATTTCTTACGTAACTAGTGGGATACTTGGGTACTGGAGTAGTGCTAGTTAGTGTAACAAAAACATGAAACTAACGAAAATTATTATTTATTTTGCTAAAAATTCTGAGAAATCACAATGGCACTTTTAGTTATGAACCGAACAAGTTATTTCCGGGTTCTTTTCGGAATGTGAAGTTACCTCTTAAGGATAGGATTCGCTAATGAAATTTCTATGCAAAGTTTGAGATTGTTATTGACTTGGCAGAATGGCTGAGAGCCGCGCCTACTCAACATGAATAGTTATCCGTTAGAATGTTGCTAGGTACGGTCGAGGCTGTCGCGTGTGCAATGCAGTGAAGTGTACTGTTGTGGAGGAAATATGGGGCTCGCAAGAGCTGTAGTGCACAATACCGTAAGCTGCGATGACTGCTGTCTGCGCCGCTCGCTGTTGACAAATAAGATAACTCTCGTTCTATCTGGATTGACCTTCGCCAATCCAACTCTCCCTACGCCTTGATGAAGTCAAGGATTCCTATTCGCCCCTAGTCTAACTATTGGCGTGGTACACTGGTCAGATAACCAGTACACTGCGATGCCACTCAAAAATTCGCTCGCAGGCGTTTAACTATAACTCTGTCCGTTCACGCTGCACAATAAGTGTGGCGGCCAACACAGTGAACAACGCTTAATCGCATGGACTCAGTATAGAGTCACACTTCGATTCGCTCTCGACAGAGGTGCTCTCCCAGTGAAGTACTGAGGACAGACTTGTTCCTCGCTCTTTGAGTACACGTACGAGCACACACGCTCTCGTTACGTGTTCTCGCTCCAAGAGCGACAACGGAACGGCCCCTCTCCACGGCAGACGTGAAGGGGTATAGGTTTGGTCTCTTCCATTACTCCTTCAGCTCAAGGCGTCAGAAATATCGTCTGCCAATCAGCATTGCTCTTCTAAAACGGGAGAATGACGTTTCGTTTAAGGCGACCAATCCGGAAATCTGTATCATCGGCGTTTGGCGTTTGCTGTCTCCCTGTCAAAATCTCTGAAACTACGTGTTCTGTTTGTAAAGAATGTGTAGGCTGGGCGCTCCCACACAATGTAGCGGAATTTGCTATTAAGCCGAATACGGGGTCATTCTTCCTTCCACTCGGGCAAACGCTGTCCGCTCCACGGATGGCCGAGGCTGACTCGTCCTCTGAAGGAACTGGCCTCCCGGCGTGCGGTCTGCCTCTCTCGAACGAAAAGCTCCTGTGACCGTCATGTCTGGAATATATGTGTGTACGCCAGCCTCGAGTATTTGTTATTTGCCTATCGTTTACATGAATTCATACAACATTGGCTTTATCTTATCGAGTTCGGGTTCGAATGAAGCGTCTTGATGTGCGGAATATGATAGTGAGGGCGGAATATGTAAGCAATGAAGGTCAGGAGACCACGACGTCTTACAACCACCTCGAGAAAGCCCTAGAAGACATCTTCAAAAACGGCTGGTTTGAGGGCATCCGCTCTCCCTTCAGAATGCTGTGTGTGTGGGGTCGGCCTACATCAGCTGCCAGCTCCCCGCACGAGCTATCGTGCGCGCACCGTCGTAAGCCCCTCCACCTTCACTGCTGCCCTGCAAACCGCGGGTGGCCTGACAATAGAATGAGGCAATGCCGGCCCCTTTCTGGGAAGTCGCTGGCAGCCCGCGCGGCCGTTAGCGCGTAGGATCTTCCGCGTGTCGTGCGGACGTGGCTCAGGATCAGCAGGCGAATTTGCGATTGTCACGAGACGTCGCAGCAGGCAGAGAAGGCCGCGGTTCCGCCACTGGAGTGCGGTTTTTCCGCGGAGGGCCCTGCGGGAGTGCACCTTCCACCGTTCTACTGCAGGTGAGATGGCAGCCTGAAGCTGAGCCCTTTCTTACTGCGGCACGGCTCGAACAGCTCCGGCTCCAATGCGTGCACTTCAATAAAACTAAGTTACGTCTTGATTGCAAAAATGTTTATTCACATGACCGGTTTCGGTTCCTCTAGAACCATCTTCCGATCTGAAATGACAATGTAGGAACAAATTTCAGGACTCGAGTGTATACAGGATGTTACAAAAAGGTACGGCCAAACTTTCAGGAAACATTCCTCACACACAAAGAAAGAAAATATGTTATGTGGACACGTGTCTGGAAACGCTTACTTTCCATGTTAGAGCGCATTTTATTACTTCTCTTCAAATCACATTAATCATGGATTGGAAACACACAGCAACAGAACGTACCAGCGTGACTTCAAACACTTTGTTACAGGAAATGTTCAAAATGTTCTCCGTTAGCGAGGATACATGCATCCACCCTCCGTCGCATGGATTCCCTGATGCGCTGATGCAGCCCTGGAGAATGGCGTATTGTCCGCAGCTCGTGGTCGTGCGGTAGCGTTCTCGCTTCCCACGCCCGGGTTCCCGGATTCGATTCCCGGCGAGGTCAGGGATTTTCTCTGCCTCGTGATGACTGGGTGTTGTGTGATGTCCTTAGGTTAGTTAGGTTAGGTTAGGTTAGTGTTTAACGTCCCGTCGACAACGAGGTCATTAGAGACGGAGCGCAAGCTCGGGTTAGGGAAGGATTGGGAAGGAAATCGGCCGTGCCCTTTCAAAGGAACCATCCCGGCATTTGCCTGGGTTAGTTAGGTTTAAGTAGTTCTAAGTTCTAGGGGACTGATGACCATAGATGTTAAGTCCCATAGTGCTCAGAGCCATTTGAACCATTTTTTTAGAAAGGCGTATTGTATCACAGCCGTTCACAATACGAGCGCGAAGAGTCTCTACATATGGTGCCGGGGTTGCGTAGACAAGAGCTTTCAAATGCCCCCATAAATGAAAGTCAAGAGGGTTGAGGTCAGGAGAGTGTGGAGGCCACGGAATTGGTCCGCCTCTACCAATCCATCGGTCACCGAATCTATTGTTGAGAAGCGTACGAACACTTCGACTGAAATGTGCAGGAGCTCCATCGTGCATGAACCACATGTTGTGTCGTACTTGTAAAGGCACATGTTCTAGCAGCACAGGTAGAGTATCCCGTATGAAATTATGATAACGTGCTCCATTGAGCGTAGGTGGAATAACATGGGGCCCAATCAAGACATCACCAACAATGCCTGCCCAAACGTTCACAGAAAATCTGTGTTGACGTGATTGCACAATTGCGTGCGGATTCTCGTCAGCCCACACATGTTGATTGTGAAAATTTACAATTTGATCACGTTGGAATGACGAAACTAAAATGAGCTCTAACACGGAAATTAAGCGTTTCCGGACACATGTCCACATAACATCTTTTCTTTATTTGTGGCGGGCCGGTGTGGCCGTGCGGTTAAAGGCGCTTCAGTCTGGAACCGCGTGACCGCTACGGTCGCAGGTTCGAATCCTGCCTCGGGCATGGATGTGTATGATGTCCTTAGGTTAGTTAGGTTTAATTAGTTCTAAGTTCTAGGCGACTGATGACCTCAGAAGTTAAGTCGCATAGTGCTCAGAGCCATCTGAACCATCTTTATTTGTGTGTGAGGAATGTTTCCTGAAACTTTGGCCGTACCTTTTTGTAACACCTTGTATAAGATCAAGTGTGATGACTGCTATAAACCATACATAGGGCAGACTGGTAGGAACTTTGAAACTAAATTCAGGGAGCACACCTACGCTGAAAACAAAACATCGTTTGGGGCGCATATGGCTGCCTTAAAGCACTCAGTCACGAACATTGAACAAAACTTAGATATCTTACATAGAGCTCATAAGGGACGGTTTCGTAACGTTTTAGAATTGTTCAAATATACACTCACAAAAAGAAAGGCCCGGATTTAGTCCTCAACGAGCAAAGCGCGTCCAATCATAATGCCTATTTTAGTATTTATGACGACTTACTGAAATGATCACTGTTGCGTATAGAAGTCCAAGCCGAAGGATGAGAGATGGTGCACCGGTGAAACAGTTGGAAGATGCGTGCAGCGCCTGGCGTCGTTGACTGGGCCCTCTCGCACGGCCCTCTTACCCACGGCTCGCGGCACAACACCGAAATAGCGGGAACCACGGAAGCAGACCATGGAGGAAAACAAGTCTACACCAGCGTCATAGATATAGAAATAGCCCTTTGTTTTCGATCGTACAAAAATGATAATTTTATTGTGCATTTTAATTTTGACAAGTACAGATTTTTAAATCTGACAACTACATATCTTAACTAAGTATTTTTAGAGATAAAAGCAAATTAGAAGCCGCGTGGGATTAGCCGAGTGGTCTAGGGCGCTGCAGTCATGGACTGTGCGGCTGGTCCCGGCGGAGGTTCGAGTCCTCCCTCGGGCATGGGTGTGTGTGTGTGTGTTTGTCCTTAGGGTACTTTAGGTTAAGTAGTGTGTAAGCTTAGGGACTGATGGCCTTAGCAGTTAAGTCCCATAAGATTTCACACACATTTTGAACATTTTTTAAGCAAATTAGAAAAATCTACTTAATACAGTATCCGCATATGTAATATAACAAATGTACCAGACGCCACCTGTCGGTAAGTGTTTTATAATTAATATAAGTGATGTGCATTCTGCCAACAAATTTAATGTGACACAGCATGTGAAGGTTGCTGTGTGTCGAGGGGCTACTCCTGTAACCGAAATTGCAGGTACGTTCTGGTACATTTGATGTTGATCGGAAAGGACGACATAGGTTTGAATCTGTGAAATAGTAAATTAGTATCATTGTCATTTCAGATCTGAAGATGGTTCTACAGGAACCGAAACCGGTCATGTGAATAAACATTTTTGCTATCAAGACGGATTATAAGTAACATTGTATAACCAGTGATCGCGATATCCCTTCAGACATTATGTCTGTTTTTGCAAAAGAAAGTTAGTACAAAAATTCCTTGAAGAATGCGCAGAAACTGTTGTCGCGCCGCGCTTATCTTTTTCTAAAATCTCACGGTCCAATTTTGCGGCTACAGATAATGTGCTATCAAACTTCTGTGGCTATAAATTATTTTTATTTTATTTATTTATTTGTTTGTTTATTTGTTTTACCTGATAATCAGGCGCTCCGTTACATTGACTGGGGTTTCAAACATACAGTACCTTTTTTACATCTTAGTTACCTAAGAAATAACAGTTTTGATACGACAGATAATATTAAGATGATATGAGTGTATGAAGCGACAGCGTGAATAAATAGTACTGTCTACGAACTAATAAAGTTAATAGAAATCTTCCAATCCATATGTGGCATACAGCAAACCAGTGCTTAATAGTACTGGTTAAAAAAGTCTTCGTTGGATTTTTATTTTTTATTTTTCAACTACGCGTTTTGCGTTTCACAGGATCACCTGTGAAAGGGAACGCGTTATGCAGGTCTTGGAGTCACTCGCGTCCATCTAGAAAAGATCAACCTGAAGATGCCTAAATAAGGCGAAACGCGTAGTTGAAAAATAAAAAACTAAAATTGCAACCAAGACTGTTTTTAACCAATACTAATAAAGTTAATACTAGTAGTAGTACTACAGCTGCTGCTTCCACTAATAATGACAATAATAATAATGTCAATAATGATGGTGGTAGGTGTAAGAAGAATTTAAGGTGTTTCCTGATGTAGAGAGTTCTGGGAAGAGAAAATTTTAGATGATGTCATCGGCTAAGAATACTGGGAAATAAGGAAGCTCAGGTTGCAAAGAGGGATGTGCAAGGGTAACGAGTGGATACGGGGACAATGGTAGGCTGTATTTTTCCTTTAATAAGTACGTCATGAACTGTTTTCTGAAACTGGAGATGTTATTTAGTTCTCAGATATAATAAGGGCCAACACCGGTTCCCGTCAGATCACCGAACTTAAGCGCTGCCGGGCTCGGCTATCACTTGGGTGGGTGACCTGCCGAACGCTGTTGGCAAGCGGGGTGCACAGCCCTTGTGAGGCAAACTGAGGCGCTACTTGATAGAGAAGTAGCGGCTCCGGTCTTGTAAACTGACATACGGCCGCGAGAGTGGCGTTCTGACCACGCGTTCCTCCATATCCGCATCCAGTGACGCCTGTGGGCTGAGGGTGACACGGCGGCCTGTCGGTACCGTTAGGCCTTCATGGCCTGTTCGGGCGGAGTTTAGTTATTTTTAATACAATATGGAAGGTTATACTAGAGTCGCGTTCCTGCCACTGAGAAGGACTTCTAGAATGTGGAGTGCGACAGGAAGGCTTTTGCTCTGATGGGAATGGCTGCTTCTGCCGTGATGTTCAAGGCAGAGGCTTTGGAAACCTCTGCGCTTGTCTACATGCAGACAGGATAGCTGTCCCCAAACAGCATAGATGAGTTGGTCAAGACGCTCTTCACTGCGAGGGAAGACATCTGTGCAGCGCCGACCGGGTTGTGGCTTGTCATGCACACACTTTTCACGACCTCGATAATGCAGTTCCCATCGCGTCACACTGCTCACCTCTGTTGTATCGTCTCCATACACTTTTAACAAACGTCAATAGCTCCCAGCCACGCAATTTTTTCAGCAGTGAGTAATTTACTCATACGTCGCTGTTTTATACGTGGGTCCAAGTCAGACTCCAGTTTGGAACACTCGTCTGCTGGCGCCAAATACCGCAAAGCAAGGAAACCACTCGCAAATGAAAGAGGAAGGTTCGAGCATTAACACTACACCGATGACATCTGGGCTATTCGGAAAGTAAGGTCCGACGGCCTGAGAAACGGAAACCACAATGAAAATCCGATGAAACTTTGCACAGACGTGTTGGGCAGTGTGTCTAGTACGCCCGTCGATCGTATCACGCCGCTCTTTTCAGTTCTGAGCGCACAATAAGCACGTAAAGATGCTTAGAACAATAGTGTCTCCTGCCAGGTATGAGGGCGTGGTGTGACATTTCGCCTGATGCCACGCAGCCCACATAACATAACTGTCATACGTTTCCTTCTGCATGACAATTCTCGCCCGCACTCTGAAGGGGCTATGAAGATGCTCCTGCAGCGTTCTCGATGGGAAGTGTTTGATCACCCACAATAGAGCCTCTAATTGACTCTCCCTGAGTTTCATATCTGCTCACATCAACCGCTGCCCATGGAGACAATGTTCTGACACAGACGAAGAGCTGTAGACCAGCATAGAGAATTGGAAGGAAGCGCAGGCGGCTTTCTTCTGTGACGAAGGTATCGAAAAGTTGGTGCAACGCCAGATGTCTAAATCGGAGCGGCGACTATGTAGGGAAGTAGCTGGAAGGTGTAGCTAACTATTGCAATAAAACATTTTTTTGTTTTGACAGCGGTTTCCATTTTGAGACCGATCAGACCTTACTTTCCGAATAGGCCTCGTACTTTCGGAACGACGATCGTAATACACTACTGGTCATTAAAATTGCTACACCACGAAGATGACGTGCTACAGACGCGAAATTTAACCGACGGGAGGAAGATGCTGTGATATTCAAATGATTAGCTTTTCAGAGCATTCACACAAGGTTGGCGCCGGTGGCGACACCTATAACGTGCTCACATGAGGAAAGTTTCCAACCGATTTCTCATACACAAACAGCAGTTGCCCGGCGTTGCCTGGTGAAACGTTGTTGTGCTGCCTCGTGTAAGGAGGAGAAATGCGCACCATCACGTTTCCGACTTTGATAAAGGTCGGATTGTAGCCTATCGCGATTGCGGTTTACCGTATCGCGACATTGCTGCTCGCGTTGGTCGAGATCCAATGACTGTTAGCAGAATATGGAATCGGTGGGTTCAGGAAGGTAATACGGAACGGCGTGCTGGATCCCAACGGCCTCGTATCACTAGCAGTCAAGATGACAGGCATCTTATCCGCATGGCTGTAACGGATCGTGCAACCACGTCTCGATCCCTGATTCGACAGATGGGGACGTTTGCAAGACAACAACCATCTGCACGAACAGTTCGACGACGTTTGTAGCAGTATGGATTATCGGCTCAGAGACCATGGCTGCGGTTACCCTTGACTCTTCATTACAGACAGGAGCGCCTGCGATGGTGTACTCAACGACGAACCTGGGTGCACGAATGGCAAAACGTCATTTTTTTGGATGGATCCAGGTTCTGTTTACAGCATCATGATGGTCGCATCCGTGTTTGACGTCATCGCGATGAACGCACATTAGAAGCGTGTATTCGTCATCGCCATACTGGCGTATCGCGCGGCGTGATGGTATGGGGTGCCATTGGTTACACATCTCGGTCACCTCTTGTTCGCATTGATGGCGCTTTGAACAGTGGCCGTTACATTTCAGATGTGTTACGACCCGCGGCTCTACCCTTCATTCGATCCCTACGAAACCCTACATTTCAGCAGGATAATGCACGACCGCATGTTGCAGGTCTTGTACGGGCCTTTCTGGATACAGAAAATGTTCGACTGCTGCCCTGGCCAGCACATTCTCCAGATCACTCACCAACTGAAAACGCCTGGTCAATAGTGGCCGAGGTACTGGCTCGTCACAATACGCCAGTCACTACTCTTGACTGAGGTATCGTGTTGAAGCTGCATGGGCAGCTGTACCTGTACACGACATCCAAGCTCTGTTTGACTCAATGCCCAGGCGCATCAAGGCCGTTATTACGGTCAGAGGTGGTTGTTTTGGGTACTGAATCCTCAGGATCTGTGCACCCAAATTACGTGAAAATGTAATCACATGTCAGTTCTAGTATAATATATTTGTCCAATGAATACCCGTTTATCATCTGCATTTCTTCTTGGTGTAGCAATTTTAATGCCCAGTAGTGTATTTTCTTGGGTAATGTTTCCAGATTCTAGCGTTAATGCGACAAATAAAACTACTCTTTTTTTTGCATACCAGTGGCCCCTGCAAGCGTAAACGGGAAAGGTCGTCTTCGCTAGCAGGTGTTCCCGGAATTAAGTTTCTCAACCGAGCGGAAACTTGTTTCGAGACACCTTCTGGTGGCGGCTGTGCCTGTGGCGAGGGTACCGAGAATAGCCGTGTGGTCTGGCAGAGAGTTAAGTAGGCTGCGGCCGGCCCCGTGCCTCTGTGTGTGTGTGTGTGTGTGTGTGTGTGTGTGTGTGTGTGTCCAGCGCTGCTGCCGCGGCTCGGCTTTCCCTCGAAGCGGCGAGGGCCGCGCCGGCGCTGCCTGGAACTTGCTTTCCCTGGCCGCTTCGCGGAAGCCGGCGGCCGGCCGTGGCGGCGGGCGACTGAGAGCTCCAGGCAGCTGGCCGGCGGCGGCGGCGGCCGCACCTGCAGCTGCAGCTGGAGCGCTGGCGACCCTCCCCTGGAACACGGTCGTCTGCCGCGCGCCGACACACAAACTCTACCCTAAAGCCGGCAAAAACTAGCTTAACCGACGATGGAAGTAGCCGGCTACCGAGCAGTACCAGTTACTGTAATAATGGCTCAGTTGTTACTAGCAGTTGTTTTAATAACTGCCATTACCGAAGTGCTCAGTACGCCTTCGCAACGCGTGAGAGCTGATGGAGGAGCAACCATCTGCAAGGTATTCTATTGATCGTAGAAATGTCAGACTGCGTGCCATCCGTTTATCGAAGTGTGTACTTAGGTTTCGTGCTATCTGACTACTAGAGTGACCAAAAGGAATTCGTCGGACTACGGACATACCTGTAACAAAAAATGGTTCAAATGGCTCTGAGCACTATGGGACTTAACTTCTGTGGTCATCAGTCCCCTAGAACTTAGAATTACTTAAACCTAACTAACCTAAGGACATCACACACATCCATGCCCAAGACAGGATTCGAACCTGCGACCGTAGCGGTCGCGCTGTTCCAGACTGTAGCGCCTAGAACCGCTCGGCCACTCCGGCCGGCATACTTGTAACCCTCAGCACATTAGTATAGATAGGCATGTGGTGTCTGTTCTGTCAGACATCTCCGACAGAACAGACACCACTGGTTTGTGGCACGTAAGACATCAAGAAACTACACTGAACCGCCAAAGAAACTGGTATAGGTTTGCGTATCCAAATACAGAGGTATATGAACCGACAGAATACTGCGGTGCGGTCGGCAACGCCTATATAAGACAACAAGTGTCTGGCGCAGTTGTCAGATCGGTTACCGTTGCTACAAGGACAGGTTATCAAGATATAAGTGAGTTTGAAAGTGGTGTTACAGTCGGCGCGGGAGCGATGGGACGCATCTCTGAAGTAGCGATGAAGTGGGGATTTTACCGTACGACCATTTCACAAGTGTACCGCGAATAGCAGCGATGCGGTGAAACGTCAAATCTCAATGTACGTTTTGCATATTTAACTACAGAACCACAATAAATTACAAAATGTTAATTAACAAAAAAATTTCGAAGCGGACAGTGACGTCACACAAGTGGGCTGGAGCAACGAGTCACTCTCAGTTGACTACCTCAACCGGACGACCGAGAGATTAATGCTACAAAAGTTAAAGTCTCGCCCACAGAAAATACGTTGGAGAGAAATACGAAGCATATTAGAAAAGTAAGGTCCGATTGGTCGCGAAATAGAAACCACTGTGACAATCCAATGAAGGTTTGCACAGATGTGTTGGACAGTGTCTCTAGCACGCCCGTCGTTCGTATCACTTCGCTCTTTTCAGTTCCATGCGCACAGTGAGCACATAAAGATGCCTAGAAAGTAGTGTCTGCCGCCAAGTATGAGGGCCTGGATAGAAATTTCGCGTGAAGCTATGGATCAAAAATGGTACAAATGGCTCTGAGCACTATGGGACTTAACATCTGAGGTCATCAGTC
This sequence comes from Schistocerca americana, assembly GCF_021461395.2. Classification (NCBI taxonomy): domain Eukaryota; kingdom Metazoa; phylum Arthropoda; class Insecta; order Orthoptera; family Acrididae; genus Schistocerca; species Schistocerca americana. The sequence continues at coordinate 554,459,010 of NC_060124.1, read as the reverse complement.
CCCTAGACTTAGCACTACTTAAACCTAACTTACCTAAGGACGTCACACACATCCATGCCCGAGGCAGGATTCGAACCTGCGACCGTAGCGGTCGCCCTGTTTCAGACTGAAGCGCCTAGAACCGCTCGACCACACAGGCCGGCTCGTGAAGCTATGCAGCCCACATCACACAACTGTCATGCGCTTTCTTTTTCAAGACAATTCTCAGTCGCATCCAGCAGGGGCAATTAAAATCTCCACCAGCTTTTTCAATTGGAAGTGTTTGATTACCCACAATACAGTCCGTAATTGGCTCTCTCTGAGTTTCATCTCTGCTCATATGAACCGCTGGCTATGAAGACAATATTTTGGCACAGACAACGAGTTATAGAGTTGTAGGCCAGCGAAGAGAGTTGGCGAAAGGCACCGCTGTCTTTATTAATTAGATCGTCCTGTAGTCGGATTTCGATGGCCTCTTTAGTAACGCAGTTCCAGAAGGAAATGTCAAACCTCCTACTTCTGGGACTGCGTTACTAAAGAGGCCATAGAAATCCGACTACAGGACGATCTAATTAATAAAGACAGCGGCCTTCAACTTAGTCAGGCTTGGAACCCTGCACTCAGCCTGGAGAGAAATATGCGGTCCCAGAGATCGAGGACCGCCCCCCGACGGCGGCGGCAGGGAGACTGCAGACCCCAGTTCAGACCCAGGCGCCGCTTCCCCCACCACCTCCAGTAGCCGCCGCGCCGGTCGCACCGAAGACACCAGGAGAGGAACGGTGGAGGGGGTAACGGCTAGTATATATAGGGCGCCGAGAGGAACAGCACAGCATTCGTCGGGAACCACCTGAAGATGGCAGCGTGCACGTCTGCCGAAATATTGTTGAGAAATTACGACGCTACCCGGTCGGATACCCGAGAACTGTTCTAACCATTTCATGTTCTCCATACGCACTCTTGCAACAATAAACGTGGACTGAACTGGAAACTTCTAAAAGGACATACTAGTTTTTTCCGGCATTGTATATAATGAATAGTAGTACCTTTTCGTGACGTCACGATATATTTCTTTATAACGGCATTCGAAAACTCTTAAAAAGCCAAGTACAGTGCTATAATGTTAATCGATGTTAGCGTTCAAGCTGTTCTCAAAATTATTCCACAAATGTGCTAAAACTAAAGGCAAGGCGGCCGGAATGTTGTTTACACTATTTTACAAATAAATAAGTAAATACTTCTGCTACTAGAGCCATCAGAACTAACGATACTAAGCTAACGAGAAATTTTCTTGGGGAGATGTTGTTATCAGCGAAGTTTAAATGTTCTTGACTCGGAAAACGTTACGCCATGTCGAACATTAGATGTCAGTTTCATCTGCCGTCAGGACGTGTGGGTGCAAACGTGCTTGTTGCACTGGTACGGTAACTTCGCACCTTCTCTGCAGACGAACGCGTAAAAGTCGCGAGTCAGCCACTACTGGTGGCCTTCAGAAACATTTCCATTCCACATTGGCTCATTCGATGCGGAGGCACTGAGATGCCTGCTTTGCGTAATGCGAAACCCTCTAACGATTATTTTTTCGTCAAAGCTGCCAAAGTTAGTTTGCTTGGCTATTATCCGCGGCAAGTAAATAAATATTCGCTTTCTACATTCAAACGCTTTTTCCGTGCTGCTGCAGTATCCCCTAAAGTAAAAGGCGAAACGCACGCGGTGGAACATAAATAAAAAGTAAATTGCAGCAAGAAAAAGGCATTTGAATCTATAATCTAACATATAGAGGTTACAATTTTGGTAAACATTTTTGGAATACAGTGATCAACAGATTATTATATTTTGACTAAAGTTCAGTCTTGATCGCACCATTTATGTTTCAGTGACATAGGTAACCGGTTTCGGTTATTTTTACATAACCATCGTCAGACCCACGGCTCCCTTAGGATGGTAGGCGGAGCTCTCCTCAGCTGCTACGAAGTCAACTTCGTAGCAGCTGAGGAGAGCTGCGCCTACCATCCTAAGGGAGCCGTGGGTCTGACGATGGTTATGTAAAAATAACCGAAACCGGTTGCCTATGTCATTGAAACATAAATGGTGTGATCAAGACTGAACTTTAGTCAAAATATATAGAGGTTAAGTTTCTCGATTCACCCGGTGTTCGCCAGCGACCAGGAAGGCGAGATAAAGTGGGGAGGACAAGGCAGCTACTTCGCTGAAACACTGTTTGTTGATTGCCCTGTGCAAAAACGGCAAAAGTTCTAGCGTCATTCGGCATATCGTTTGCTGCGTTATTGGAGAAAGACCACTGTTCCGTGCGGAGCAGATAAAACTCCGGAGGTCCCCCCAACTCGCGTCCGAATTTGCATCTGTTCCTCAGCGCTCGGTGCACGATGAACTTTTGACGTTTTTTGTGAAGCTTGTCCCTCCTCGGCAGTCTTGTGAAATATCCGTAATTCTAACTCTAAACTAAAAACATTTCTAACATTTCTAACTCTAAACTAAAAACATTTCCAGCGCCGCTCGTTGTATCAGATTCCGGGCGCAGAACATCTGTTAAACAGGGTAGTGGTGATGAAATCTTCTCGGGCTTCCATCCGGGTAGCTGCGTCGAAAATCAGCGACGTTTCGATGAGTGTCATTCTCACCATCTTCTGGACTCGACTAATGTCTGAAGTAGTGCTGGAGGGTATTGACACCATGATTCCTGCAGAGGGGGTGAAGATCTCTTCTGAACAGCACGTTGCAAGGCATCGCAGATATGGCCAATAATGTTCATTTCTGGGGATTTTCGCGGCGAAGATGATGACAGCCAGAGCGAGAGCACCAGCAGCAGCGAGTACTGTTTGTATAAAGCGTTTATTTTGCATTTTGTTTACGACCTTCCACTAAGGAAGGGATTCTATTTGTGTTTATCTGCTCTGCATAGTAACTAACAGTTCTTGATAAAACTTTACGTAGTTTTCGTGTTAGATTTCTTAGCGTTTTCTTGATCGTTTAGAACAGAAAGCGCCCTAAAACCGTCTTTTGTTTGTTTCGCGGCCGTTAGCTCTAGTCACTTGAATCAGCAGTTGTCTTGTGACAGCCAGAGCGAGAGCACCAGCAGCAGCGAGTACTGTTTGTATAAAGCGTTTTTGTACTTATTTGCTGCGCTTAGCTTTTAAATAGTTTTTCTGGGAAAACCTAGCGTAGTTTTCGCGTCTCGTATTTCAGTGAGTGTTTCTTGATTATCAGAGTAGCTCATCAGAAGATTATCTTGGGAATTTGTCACCGTATAGAGTAGGGTAAACATAGTCATGTGTAGGGACTGTGGTTGTTGTGAGCGGACGCAAGGAGAATTGGCCACTCTTCGGGGGCAGGTGGAGGCTTTGTCTGTTAGGCTCATCGAGCTCGAGGCGCAGGCGTCGGCTCGTAGTGGCGTTGGGGCAACTGTGGTGAGACCTATGCCTACTTCGGTGGCCTTGGAATCACATGGAACCCCTGATGTCGCTGCGTCTTCCGGCAGTGAGCATCTTACCGGTCAGCCATCACTCCAGGGTGAATGGCGGACAGTGGTGGGCTCGCGCGTGCCTGGCCGAAAGGCGAAGGTGGGATCTGGCCGCGTGGCAGCTGCCTTACCCCTTTCCAACAGGTACGGGGTGCTTCCTAGTGGTGATGACATCGTTTCCGAGCCACCACAGGATGCCTCGCCTGTTGGGCCAGTGGCCGATTCTCCGGCAAGGTCCCGACAGTCACAGAGGGCGGGCCTATTAGTTATAGGGAGCTCCAACGTTAGGCGGGTTATGGAGCCCCTTAGGAAAATAGCGGGTAGGTCGGGGAAGAATGCCAGTGTGCACTCGGTGTGCTTGCCGGGGGGTCTCGTCCGTAATGTGGAGGAGGCCCTTCCGGCAGCTATTGAACGCACTGGGTGTGACCGGCTGCAGATAGTAGCACATGTCGGAACGAATGACGCCTGCCGCTTGGGTTCTGAGGCCATCCTTGGTTCCTTCCGGCGGCTGGCTGATTTGGTGAAGACAACCAGCATCGCACGCGGAGTGCAAGCTGAGCTTAATATCTGCAGCATAGTGCCCAGAGTCGATCGCGGTCCTCTGGTTTGGAGCCGTGTGGAGGGTCTAAACCAGAGGCTCAGACGACTCTGCGACTGTAATGGTTGCAAATTCATCGACCTCCGTTATTGGGTGGAGAACTGTAGGGCCCCCCTAGACAGGTCAGGCGTGCACTACACACCGGAAGCAGCTACTAGGGTAGCAGAGTACGTGTGGCGTGCACACGGGGGTTTTTTAGGTTAGAGGGACCCCCCCTTGGGCGAAACGATAAAATACCTGACGGCCTACCAGAGAGGACATTATCATCGTTGATAAAGAACGTCCGTCCTCAGAGACCAAAAACAGGAAAAGTTAACGTAATATTGGTAAACTGCAGGAGTATCCAGGGCAAGGTTCCTGTATTAGTATCTCTTATTGAAGGAAATAGTGCGCATATAGTATTAGGAACGGAAAGTTGGTTAAAACCGGAAGTGAACAGTAACGAAATCCTAGACACAGAATGGAATATATACCGCAAGGATAGGATAAACGCCAATGGTGGAGGAGTATTTATAGCAGTAAAGAATTCAATAATATCCAGTGAAGTTATTAGCGAATGCGAATGTGAAATAATCTGGGTTAAGTTAAGTATCAAAGGTGGGTCAGATATGATAGTCGGATGCTTCTATAGACCACCTGCATCAGCAACCGTAGTAGTTGAGCGCCTCAGAGAGAACCTGCAGAACGTCGTGAAGAAGTTTCGTGATCATACTATTGTAATAGGGGGAGACTTCAATGTACCAGGTATAGAATGGGATAGTCACACAATCAGAACTGGAGCCAGGGACAGAGACTCTTGTGACATTATCCTGACTGCCTTGTCCGAGAATTACTTCGAGCAGATAGATAGAGAACCAACTCGTGAAGCTAACGTTTTAGACCTCATAGCAACAAATAGACCGGAACTTTTCGACTCCGTGAATGTAGAAGAGGGTATCAGTGATCATAAGTCAGTGGTTGCATCAATGACTACAAGTGTAATAAGAAATGCCAAGAAAGGAAGGAAAATATATTTGCTTAACAAGAGTGATAGGGCACAAATCGCAGAATATCTGAGTGACCACCATCAAACGTTCATTTCTGAGGAAGAGGATGTGGAACAAAAATGGAAAAAATTCAGGAACATCGTCCAGTACGCCTTAGATAAGTTCGTACCGACTAAGGTCCAAAGCGAGGGGAAAGATCCACCGTGGTATAACAATCATGTACGAAAGGTACTACGGAAACAAAGAAAGCTTCATCATAGGTTTAAGAGTAGTCGAATCATAGCTGATAAGGAAAAGCTGAACGAAGCGAAAAAGAGCGTAAAGAGAGCAATGAGAGAAGCATTCAACGAATTCGAACATAAAACATTGGCAAACAATCTAAACAAGAACCCTAAAAAGTTTTGGTCATATGTAAAATCGGTAAGCGGATCTAAATCCCCTATTCAGTCACTCGTTGACCACGATGGCACCGAAACAGAGGACGACCGAAGAAAGGCAGAAATACTGAATTCAGTGTTCCGAAACTGTTTCACTGCGGAAAATCGTAACACGGTCCCTGACTTCAGCCGTCGCACGGACGCCAAAATGGAAAATATTGAAATAAACGATATCGGAATTGAAAAACAACTGCTATCACTTAGTAGCGGAAAAGCATCCGGACCAGACGAGATACCCTTAAGATTCTACAGTGATTATGCTAAAGAACTTGCCCCCTTTCTATCAGCAATTTATCGTAGATCGCTGGAAGAACGTAAAGTACCTAGCGACTGGAAGAAAGCGCAGGTCGTTCCCATTTTCAAGAAGGGTCATAAATCAGATGCGAATAATTATAGGCCTATTTCGCTTACGTCAATCTGTTGTAGAATAATGGAACATGTTTTGTGTTCTCGTATTATGACGTTCTTAGATAATACAAATCTCCTTCATCATAACCAACATGGATTCCGCAAACAGAGATCATGTGAAACTCAGCTCGCCCTATTTGCCCAAGAAATTCACAGTGCCGTAGACACTGGCGAGCAGATTGATGCCGTATTCCTGGACTTCAGGAAGGCATTTGATACGGTTCCGCACTTACGTTTAGTGAAAAAAATACGAGCTTGCGGAATATCGGACCAGGTTTGTGATTGGATTCAGGGTTTCCTAGAAGAAAGAACACAACATGTCATTCTTAACGGTTCAAAATCTGCAGATGTAGAGGTAATTTCGGGAGTACCGCAGGGAAGCGTGATAGGACCTTTATTGTTTACAATATACATAAATGACTTAGTTGACAACATCGGTAGCTCCGTGAGGCTATTTGCAGATGACACGGTTGTCTACAAGAAAGTAGCAACATCAGAAGACTCGTACGTACTCCAGGAGGACCTGCAGAGGATTAATGCATGGTGCGACAGCTGGCAGCTTTCCCTAAACGTAGATAAATGTAATATAATGCGCATACATAGGGGCAGAAATCCATTCCAGTACGATTATGCCATAGGTGGTAAATCATTGGAAGCGGTAACGACCGTAAAATACTTAGGAGTTACTATCCGGAGCGATCTGAAGTGGAATGATCACATAAAACAAATAGTGGGGAAAGCAGGCGCCAGGTTGAGATTCATAGGAAGAATTCTAAGAAAATGTGACTCATCGACGAAAGAAGTAGCTTACAAAACGCTTGTTCGTCCGATTCTTGAGTATTGCTCATCAGTATGGGACCCTTACCAGGTTGGATTAATAGAAGAGATAGACATGATCCAGCGAAAAGCAGCGCGATTCGTCATGGGGACATTTAGTCAGCGCGAGAGCGTTACGGAGATGCTGAACAAGCTCCAGTGGCGGACACTTCAAGAAAGGCGTTACGCAATACGGAGAGGTTTATTATCGAAATTACGAGAGAGCACATTCGGGGAAGAGATGGGCAACATATTACTACCGCCCACATATATCTCGCGTAATGATCACAACGAAAAGATCCGAGAAATTAGAGCAAATACGGAGACTTACAAGCAGTCGTTCTTCCCACGCACAATTCGTGAATGGAACAGGGAAGGGGGGATCAGATAGTGGTACAATAAGTACCCTCCGCCACACACCGTAAGGTGGCTCGCGGAGTATAGATGTAGATGTAGATGTAGAATGACACTCATCGAAACGTCGCCGATTTTCGACGCAGCTACTCGGATGGAAGCCCGAGAAGATTTCATCAGCAATATACACCGGGAAAGCCTACATTCACATAGAATAGTGATGTTTTCTAATCACTGTTGTCCAAAGTCGAGTTTTACAGTTTCAGGATTTATAATTCTTGTTAGCTCAAAGGCGATTTCTATCTTCTGACGTCTGTACTCAACACACATACTTTCGTTACAGTTTTCAATGATCCACTTACGTACGCTTTCAAATTATTTAGTACCAGTTGCAGTATTATTACCAGTTTGGAATTCATCCGGTGCTGTTTTGATTCTGCTCATGAACTGTCGCAGTTCGTACCTGCCTTTGTTAGTGTTCTGCAGTTTTGCGTCGGTGATATCTTTGGCAAATTCAGTATTTTTATTGCAGTCTGTTGTCGCATTTGTCTTAATAATAATTTAGTTCAAATCTGGAGTAGCTTAAGATCGCTGGGAATTGGTGCCATGTTGTCTGAATGCTAGACAGTCTGTTCTACGCCTATCAGCTGTCTTGCCTCTCCTACTTTCCATGATTTTCCATGAGCATTGGCCACCTCTCTTTCGAATCGCTGAACTTACACAGGTGAGCCTAAGAAACTGGTAGACCTGCCTAATATCGTGTAGACGAGCACGCAGAAGTGCCGAAACACGACGTGGCATGGACTCGACTAATGTCTGAAGTAGTGCTGGAGGGAATTGACACCATGATTCCTGCAGAGGGGGTGGAGATCTCTTCTGAACAGCACGTTGCAAGACATCGCAGAAGTGCTCAATAATGTTCATTTCTGGGGATTTTCGTTGCCAACGGGAGTGTTTAAACTCAGAAGAGCTTTCCTGGAGCCACTGTGTACCGATTCTGGACGTTTGGGGAATCGAACTTTCCTGCTGGAAATGCCCAAGTACGTCGGAACGCACAATGGACATGAATGGATGCAGGTGATCAGGCAGGATGGTTACATATATGTCACCTATCAGAGTCGTATCAGGATTCCCGTATCATTCCAACTGCACACGCCCCACACCATTACGGAGTCTCCACCAGCTTGAACACTCCCCTGCTGACATGCACGGTCCATGGAAGCACGTGATTGTCTCCATACCCGTACAGGTCCATCCGCTTGATGCAATTTGAAACGAGACTCGTCCGACCAGGTAACATGTTTCCAGTGGTCAAGTGTCCAACGTCGGTGTTGACGGGCCCAGGCGGGGCGTAAAGCTTTGTGTCGTCCAGTCATCAAGGGTAGACGAATGGACCTTCGGCTCCGAAAGCCCATACGGATAGTTCGCACGCTGACACTTGTTGATATCCCAGCACTGAAATCTGTAACAATCTGCAGAAGGGTTGCACTTCTGTCACGCTGAACGATTCTCTTCAGCCGTCGTTTTTCCCGTTCGTGCAGGATCTTTTTCCGGCTGCAGCGATGTCGAAAATATGATGTTTTACCGGATTCCTGATATTCACGGTACACTTGAAATGCTCGTACGGGAAAACCCACACTTCATCGCCATTTCGGAGATGCTATGCCTCATCGCTCGTGCGCCGACTATGACACCATGTTCAAACTTGCTTAGATATGATAACCTGCCATAGAGGCAGCAGTAACCGATTTGACAACTGCGCCAGACATTTGTTGTCTTACATAGACGTTGCCGACCGCAGCGCCGTATTCCTCCTGTTTACGTATCTCTGTATTTGAATACGCATGCCTACACCAGTTTCTTTGGCGGTTCAGTGTATTTTAGATCCCTTCCTGAGTTCTCCCTGCATAAAAAAAAAAATATATGCTTGACATTATGAAGCTAGGGGGCGCAGATTTATGTAAAACCAGAATTACAACCTCAAACAGCCAAAAACGCTATATTACAGCTTGAAACGTCGCCTTAGAAAACTTAATGAATTACTGTGCTGATAAACCTCTTACATTATTTGATTTTCAAACAGCCAGACATTTCGCTCTTTACCTATTCTGATCAACACTAAACTGACACACTATATTTTTAGCGCAACGCAATCTGACTTTCAATAATCCTTACAAAAGAATGGCCCTGACTAACATTAACCTATACCTTTCACAAATCACTTACCTCACAAAAATCTTCGTTACTCGAACTACTGCAATACAGCGATCGCCACTAATGCCAGCTAAATAAAAGATTCGAACTACTGAAGACACGAGCTACTGATAGGCATAGTTAGCAAATGAAAGATTTTGATTGAGAACTAACAATGTATTTACCTTAATAGTGTTCAAAAGTCATAATATATATAGCAGTTCATGACATCCAGTCTTACAAATTTACTGTCTCTGATGGACACACGTCCAGATCATCCGCTCTCAAAACTCCGCGATCTCTCTCCCCACATCCACCACTGCTGGCGGCTCACCTCCAACTGCGCAACGCTACGCGCTGTTAACAGCCAACTGCCCAACACTACAATAGCTAATATTATAACAATGCCAACCAGCCACAGACTGCACACAGCACAGCCAGTGATTTTCATACAGAGCGCTACGTGGCGTTACCAATATAAAAACCTAAACAGCCTACTTGCAAGCTATTGTGATGACAGTTTCAAAAAACTACGTTAAGATCTTCTGCAGCAAATTTCACTGAATGTGCAGAAGATCTAATGATGGCAGCGCAGTGTTCTGAAATCGGTGATCACAATAAATGCTGTACAACGGCGTTATTAGCTGTTGGACATTGTAATTATGTTATTACAGGCGCTGGCGCATCTACCTTTGATACTCTGTAGCATCGCAGGAGGACGTTTCCAGGCATTGTGTACTATTCAAAAAATGATGTACTCACTCCCCTCTGCAAGTGCCGGAAGAGGGTAACGGGAATTTCCCAAAAACCTGTATAGCGAGAGGGACGTTTTATCGGCGCTCTGAAGGATATTCCTTCCCGCTTCAACCAGAAATCTGTGGCACCCCTTGGCTAGGCAGAGAACCGTTCGCAGGGGGTGACTCAAGTGAGGGGCGAGTGGCCCACCACGCCAGAGGGCAACCAGTTACATCAGCCCTCTGTATTTCTGGCTTGTGCGCTTTGCCCTACTCTCCACGGTGTGAGGGAACGCCAGCTGCGCCATAGGGGGGAACGCAGTACGAATGGGCGGCTGTCATTTTAAATTTACTGCCCTCTCTCTCTCTGTCTGTCTCTCTCTCTCTCTCCCCCCCCCCCCTCTCTCTCTCTCTCTCTCTCTCTACCCCTCTCCCTCTCTCACCCTCCCTCTGACAGCGTGTTTTATTCTCTGCCCACCAGCGTATTCACCTCCGCGCCTGTTTCTCTTTCTGCAAGGTGGGCCCTTCCTGGAAGCGCGCCGCTGTAACTTTTACGGGAGGACGGGCGTTGGCAAGAAGCGCTGCGAGGCAATAAATCCGAACGTTTAGAGCGAATGGCTGCCAGCGCCCTAATAGAGGTTCCAGGTAGCGGTGGCGCATAAATCTCCCCGCGTCCCGAGCTCGAACTGTTGTCGATACCAGCTACTGGCTGTGCTGTGACAGCGCGACTCGCCCCACATATCTGAACGACGCCCTCTGACACTCAACTTGGCCATATTATTCCTGCTTCTGTTCCTAACAATAATTGCTACCGATTTACATTTTCCGTTTTGCGCACAAAGGCAAGTCTACGCTCATGCGTGAAAGCGCGCGTACATAAAAACAGAGTGCTGTCGGCAGAAGTCGAAACGTTCGCTCACGTGCGCTTTCAACTAACACCGACTCAAGGGAAGGCCTCGGCGCTTGTTCGTGACGTCACGTCAGCTAGGCACGGCCAACGCCAGGTCTGTTGCAGGCATACTCATAACGGTGGTGTCTCCCTCTCTGACACAGGAAAACGTGAAACTACTGGCGGTAGTTGACCAACACACAATGTTCTGAGAGATTTCTGCAATCAATTAATTGTGCAATTCATTACACTTCTTAACAAATAGTGTACTCCTGAACTTAAATTTCCACCTGTTTTAAGGATTGACATACAAAAACAACTTCATGCTCCACCAGCAACAGAATTCGTTCTTCTTTACCTTATTTGTAAATCTGAGCAAGTTACGTTTGTACTGGGTTGCTTTTATAAGAAACTGTGAACATATTGGTGCTCTTCTTTAGGTATGTTGGTTGACTGTGGGGTGAGGAGCACTGAATGTTAATGAAATATCTTGCGATTGTACACGTTGGGGGGATGAGGTGGGGGACAGAAGAAGAGGCTAAAGAGGGATACTTGTTTTATCAAATAAAATTTTTTTATCTTATAAAGTTTCTCCTTTCACTTACAAGAGAGTAAAATATATCTTTTCTAATGTGCATGTTTAAAAAAGTTTAAGCTCAGCAGTATTTTCGATGTATGAAGCTATTTTGTTTCCTGTTTAGAATTCCTTTCGTTGAAAACGACTGTAATCTATTGACTGGCAACAGTTGGACATTTACACATGTAAATTAGTTTTAATTTCCAGTGACGATGTCAAACGAAAATAAATAAATAAATGAATAAAAGAAACGAGTTCATTGTAAGGGGGTTGGGGTAAGTTTCGATAGCAAAATGGATCAAGTAAATATAGTTACTTGAATGTAAAATTTCCGAAGCTTGCAATGGGGCAAAGCATCTTCTCATATTGATCTACGTTTGTTTCGACAGGATTCAGTAATACAGAACTATGATCTTCATTTGTAACTTTACGATAGTAAGAAAATCTTTCATCTAAATAAAACTGCAGAATCCAAAACAATACCAAACATTTTGTCCAAAAATAATTGAGTTATAGTGATAAGCACGCCCAGGCGTTTCTGCCTGCAACAGACCTGGTGTTCGCCGTGCCTAGCTGACGTGACGTCACGAACAAGCGCCGAGGCCTTCCTTTGAGTCGGTGTTGTTTCAACGGGTGAAGACGACTGCTGCCATTCACCTCACACCTAAACGAGCTCACCAAGAAAGAAGCTAGCTAGCTTGCTGTATACACAATAAGATGTAGTCTACATTTTACTTTACTTTCAAATTTGACGTGCGAACGTCTATTCGCTCGTCGGTGGAACTTCTTTGTTGTGACAAAACACCGTCAGACATAAATGGCTAATAACTACGAGCCTAATACAGACTAAGGTGACAAAAGTCATGGGGTACCTCCTAATTTCGTGTCGGAGCTCCTTTTGCCCGGCGTACTACAGAAATTCGACGTGGCACGAAGTCAGCAATTCGTTGCAAGTCCCCTGCCGAAATCCTCAGCCATGCTGCCTCCATAGCCGTCCATAACTGTGAAAGTGCTGCCAGTGCATGATTTGTCCACCAACTGACCTTTCGATTATGTCCCATAAATGTTCGATGGGATTCATGTCGGGCAATGCGACTGGCCAAGCCATTCGCTCGAACTGTCCACAACGTTCTTCAAACCAATAGCGAACTACTGTGGCCAGGTGACATGGCGCACTGTCATTCATAACAATTCCTTCGTTGTTTGGGAAGATGAAGTCCATGAATGGCTGCAACTGGTCTCCAAGTAGCCATTTTCGGACATTTTCATACGAACTGAAGCGTTGTTCAGCGACAGCGTGTCCCTGTGATGCAAATGGATGATAATCGGACAGAGCGAAATGTGGAGAATAAGCCGCATGCCCTAATATCTCCGAACTGAAGGCCTCGATCGTTTCCTTGACCCGTTTTGTTGTGTGTGATGGGGCATTATCATGGAGCAAATGGTTCAAATGAGTCTGAGCACTATGGGACTTAATATCTGAGGTCATCAGTCCCCTAGAACTTAGAACTACTTAAACCTAACTAACCTGAGGATATCACACACATCCATGCCCGAGGCAGGATTCGAACCTGCGACCGTAGCGGTTTCGCGGTTCCAGACTGAAGTGCCCACAAGCGCTCGGTCACACCGGCCGGTCTATCATGGACCAATATGTCTTTGTGTTAGCTTCTTTTTCACGTAATGTTCGATTTAAATCGATCATTTGTTGTTGGTAGCGATCAGTGTTAACGGTTTCACCAGGTTTTAGTAGCTTATAATGGACGACACCCTTCTGATTCTACCCCCACAGCGCATTGTCGTCTTTCCAAAGCAATTTGGGTTTGCAGTGGATGTTGATGGTTTTCCTGGATTCGCCCATGATTTACGACGCTTAGGCTTCTCAACATATATCCTTTTGGATCACCTGTCGCTATTTGATTGAGAAACGACTTTCTTTTGTATCTGGCGAGCAGCATTTCACAAGTGGTCTTTCGATTTGCTTGCTGTATTTCGTTCAGTTCATGCGGAACCCGTTTTCCCTCTTTCTGCGCTTTTCCTATAGCTTTCATCTACATCTACATCCATACTCCACAAGCCATCTGACGGTGTGTGGCGGAGGGTACCTTGAGTACCTCTATCGGCTCTCCCTTCTATTCCAGCGTCGTATTGTTCGTGGAAAGAAAGATTGTCGGTATGCCTCTGTGTGGGCTCTAATCTCTCTGATTTTGTCCTCATGGTCTCTTCGCGAGAAATACGTGGGAGGGAGCAATATACTGCTTGACTCCTCGGTGAAGGTATGTTCTCGGAACTTCAACAAAAGCCCATGCCGAGCTACTGAGCGTCTCTCTTGCAGAGTCTTCCATTAGAGTTTATCTTTCGTCTCCGTAACGCTTTCGCGATTACTAAATGATCCTGTAACGAAGCGCTCTGCTCTACGTTGGATCTTCTCTATCTCTTCTATCAACCCTATTGGTTCTGATCCCACACTGCTGAGCAATATTCAAGCAGTGGACGAACAAGTGTACTGTAACCTACTTCCTTTGTTTTCGGATTGCATTTCCTTAGGATTCTTCCAATGAATCTCAGTCAGGCATCTGCTTTACCGACGATCAACTTTATATGATCATTCCATTTTAAATCAGTCCTAATGCGTACTCCCAGATAATTTATGGAATAACTGCTTCCAATTGCTGACCTGCTATTTTGTACTGAAATGATAAAGGATCTTTCTTTTTATGTATTCCCAGTACATTACACTTGTCTAAATTGAGCTTCAGTTGCCTGTCCCTGCACCATGTGTCAATTCGTTGCAGATCCTCCTGCATTTCAGTACAACCTCTCGATATACTAAAGCATGATCTGCAAAAAGCCTCAGTGAACTTCCTGGTTATCCATAAGGTCATTTATGTATATTGTGAATAGCAACGGTCCTATTGCACTCCACTGCGGCACACCCGGAATCACTCTTACTTCGGAAGACTTCTCTCCATTGAGAATAACATGCCGCGTTCTGTTATTTAGGAACTCTTCACTCCAATCACACAATTGGTCTGATAGTCCATATGCTCTTACTTTGTTCATTAAACGACTGTGGGGAACTGTATCAAACGCCTTGCGGAAGTCAAGAAACACGACATCTACCTGGGAACCCGTGTCAATGACCCTCTGAGTGTCGTGGACGAATAGCGCGAGCTGGGCTTCACACGATCGTCTATTTCGAAACTCATGCTGATTCCTACAAAGTAGATTTCTAGTCTCCAGAAAAGTCATTATACTCGAACATAATATGTGTTCCAAAATTCATCAACTGATCGACGTTAGAGATATAGGTCTATAGTTCCGCACATCTTTTCGACGTCTCTTCTTGAAAACGGGGATGACCTGTGCCCTTTTCCAATCTTTTGGAACGCTACGCTCTTCTAGAGACCTACGGTAGACCGCTGCAAGAAGGGGGGCACGTTCCTTCGCGTACTGTGTGTAAAATCGAACTGGTATCCCGTCAGATCCAGTAGCCTTTCCTCTTTTGAGCGATTTTAGTTGTTTTCCTATCCCTCTGTCATCTATTTCGATATCTACCATTTTGCCATCTGTGCGACAATCTAGAAAAGGAACTACAGTGCAGTCTTCCTCTGTGAAACAGCTTTGGAAAAAGACTGAAGAGAAACGGCTTTGTGCGTCACATTCAATTGTTCCGCGAGTTCCTGTTGAGTTTATCACCTTCATCCAATAAGGCCTGCAATTCGTTGTCTTCGAACTTTTTCGGTGGTTTCCCGCGCTCATCGTTTCTCGCGTCAGAATCACAACTTTTGAATTTTTTGAACCACTCGAAACACGTTTTCCCAAGAGCACTTTCACCGAAAGCTTCGACAAGTATTCGATGCGATTCTGCAGCAGTTGTCGTCAAATGGTAACAGAAAACCAATGCTGTCCGCAAATCGAATTTCCTAATCACGAAACTCGAAATGTTTACTGACTTGAAACAGATAACGATGTATGGGACTTGGCTTACTGTGTGTTGACATTAGTCGTCAGCCGTTACAGGAAGCAGATGGCGCTGCAGACGCGGTCTCACGGGCCCTGCACTGACGGCTAGCACCATCCATAGGGAAATTCCGGTTTCATACTTCTACGCTCGGTAACTGCCGTAAAAACCATACAGGACCTGTATCCAGAATGAGTTTTCCACTCTACAGCGGAGTGTGCGCTGTTATGAAACTTTCCTGACAGATTAAAACTGTGTGCCGGACCGAGACTCGAACTCGGGACTTTTGCCTTTCGCGGGCAAGTGCTCTACCAGTAGGAGACGAGGTACTGTCGGAAGTAAAGCTGTGAGGATAAGGCGTGAGTCGTGCTTGGGTAGCTCAGTTGGTAGAGGACTGACCCGCGAAAGGCAAAGGTCACGAGTTCGAGTCTCGGTCCGGTACACAGTTTTAATCTGTCGGGAAAGTTTCAGGACCTATATCGATTCCGAGATGATTGGAAGCTGGTTTTGGACGCCGACGGTCTTCCTACACCGCGTTACACACGATAACGTGTTGCTTTTTTGTATCCGCCTCGTGTACGATGGGTCCAGTGACGTCAGCAGATAGCGCGCTCTGACGCAAGGTGCGAGACCACAGCTTGGTGATCGGGCGCGTGGACCGCGCAACAGCGTTCGCCCGCTGGGGGCCGGGTCGCCCGAGCGGCTCTTTTTGCGCGGCGAGGCGCGGCGGTGTCTCCCAGCCCCGGCTGCGGTCCCGTTAGACCGCGTCCGCGATGCCGGCCAATTCGGCGGCCCTGCGGTGCTACGCTTCCGGCGGAGACATACCGCTATACGTCGTCAAGAGAATGAACTCGATGTAAACGAACACAAACGCTATGATTGGTCAGGCGCCGCAACACACGTACATTGGTGTTGTTACGTTCTTGGAAGTCGACCCAACTTATGTGTTAGATATATTATTACTAGGTTACGTTAAACGGAACTTTTAGATATTGAAATGTACGAGGGTCATTCAGTAATTAAAGTGACAAATTGGACTGGAGAAAAAAAGGTTTATTTTTACAAAACAATAATTTTTCTACTTTGCAACACAGTTTCCTGGAACATTTACACTACTGGCCATTAAAAATGCTACACCACGAAGATGACGTGCCACAGACGCGAAATTTAACCGACAGGAACAACATGCTGTAATATGCAAATGATTAGCTTTTCATAGCATTCACACAAGGTTGGCGCCGGTGGCGACACCTACAACTTTCTGACATGAGGAAAGTTTCCAACCGATTTCTCATACACAAACAGCAGTTGACTCGCGTTGCCTGGTGAAACGTTGTGATGCCTCGTGTAAGTAGGAGAAATGCATACCATCACGTTTTCGACTTTGATAAAGGTCGGATTGTAGCCTATCGCGATTGCGGTTTATCGTATCGTGACATTGCTGCTCGCGTTGGTCGGGATCCAATGACTGTTAGCAGAATATGGAATCGGTGAGTTCAGGAGGGTAATACGGAACGCCGTGCTGGATCCCAACGGCCTCGTATCACTAGCAGTCGAGATGACAGGCATCTTATCCGCATGGCTGTAACGGATCGTGCAGCCACGTCTCAATCCCTGAGTCAACAGATGGGGACGTTTGTAAGACAACAACCATCTGCACGAACAGTTCGACGACGTTTGCAACAGCATGGACTATCAGCTCGGAGACCATGGCTGGGGTAACCCTTGACGCTGCATCACAGACAGGAGCGCCTGCGATGGTGTTCTCAACGACGAACCTGGGTGCACGAATGGCAAAACGCCAGTGTTTCGGATGAATCGATGTTCTGTTTACAGCATCATGATGGTCGCATCCGCGTTTGGCGACATCGCGGTGAACGCACATTGGAAGCGTGTATCCGTCATCGCCATACCCGGCGTGATGGTATGGGGTGCCATTGGTTACACGTCTCGGTGACCTCTTGTTCGCATTGACGGCACTTTGAAGAGTGGACGTTACGTTTCAGATCTGTTACGACACGCGGCTGTACCCTTCATTCGATCCCTGCGAAACCCTACATTTTAGCAGGATAATGCACGACCGCATGTTGCAGGTCCTATATGGGCCTTTCTGGATACAGAAAATGTTCGACTGCTGCCCCGGCCAGCACATTCTCCAGATCTCTCACCAATTGAAAACGTCTGGTCAATGGTGGCCGAGCAACTGGCTCGTCACAATACGCCAGTCACTGCTCTTGATGAACGATGGTATCGTGTTGAAGCTGCATGGGCAGCTGTACCTGTACACGCCATCCAATCTCTGTTTGACTCAATGCCCAGGCGCATCAAGGCCGTTATTACGGCCAGAGGTGGCTGTTCTGAGTACTGATTTCTCAGGATCTATGCATCCAAATCACGTGAAAATTTAATCACACGTCAGTTCTAGTATAATATATTTGTCCAATGAATACCCGTTTATCATGTGCATTTCTTCTTGTTGTAGCAATTTTAATGGCCAGTAGTGTATGTACCTGTTCCAACAGGCTGCAATCTTTTTCATTCCGGCTGCAAAGAACTCTATATCTTTATGTTTGAACCAATTTCCCACAAACTTTTTCTACGTCCTCGTTGTCCTGGAACCTCTTCCCACGTACCGAGCGAGGTGGCGCAGTGGTTAGCACACTGGACTCGCATTCGGGAGGACGACGGTTCAATCCCGTCTCCAGCCATCCTGATTTAGGTTTTCCGTGATTTCCCTAAATCGTTTCAGGCAAATGCCGGGATGGTTCCTTTCAAAGGGCGCGGCCGATTTCCATCCCAATCCTTCCCTAACCCGAGCTTGCGCTCCGTCTCTAATGACCTCGTTGTCGACGGGACGTTAAACAACGCTAACCTAACCTAACCTCTTCCCACGTAGTGCATCCTTCAGTGCACCAAACAAATGGAAATCACTAGGTGCCAAATCGGGACTGTAAGGAGATGAGGTAGTACTTACCAGCCCATTTTTGTCGGTGCTTTCGCTGGTTAGTTGAGTAATAAGAGGACGTGCGTTGTCAACTGGTGCCAGCAAGTGACGGGTATACGTTTAAATACGAAGATGCTCCGCTTACCTCTTCTCCCTCCACCTCATGTCAAATGGCTCTGAGCACTATGGGACTTAACATCTTAGGTCATCAGTCCCACCTCATGTCAACCAATCAGCATAAAATGGGTTCACATAATCGTCAAAAAAAAAAAAAAAAAAAAGTACAATAATAACATAAAAATACTTATCTATAAATATCTCTTTACAACCATGGAATTACGTAAATGTTGTATAAAATATCAATTAAAAGCTTTAAAATAACTGTACAGACGATGTATACTCAGTGTGCCCTCTTTGGGCTAAGGTGGTACTACCACAATGGTTTCAAAGTCAATGATGTTGTGGAGGTCTTTGGCATTGCGGCATCATATCGATATGTGAGCTGTGACTCGACTGCAAGTATACATCTATGCCAGATTCAGTCTGTCTGTCTTTTATTAACTTTATTTGGCACTGAAGATATATGCAATGATGGAATGATCAGCTGCAGCGTGGTATAATATTACATAGATTTTTTTAAGTGTCATAAAACTGGTTTATTTAAAAATGGAGTCATATTTCGTAATATTTCTTATTGCAACTTTAGAATTGTGATATTAATATTTACGTACTGTTCTAAGGTACATTTCTGCCATGGATACAACTGGGTCCTATGATTTTCTGAACAAAAGAGTACATACGTGTTCATAGAATTTCCTCAAAGAGATCATAAAAATGTTTTTCACGAAAATCCAACTGTTCATTGAGAAGCACTGAACGTTTATCTCTATAATGGGTCCGCGCGGGATTAGCCGAGCGGTCTTAGGCGCTGCAGTCATGGACTGTGCGGCTGATCCCGGCGGAGGTTCGAGTCCTCCCTCGGGCATGGGTGTGTGTGTTTGTCCTTAGGATAATTTAGGTTAATTAGTGTGTAAGCTTAGCGACTGATGACCTTAGCAGTTAAGTCCCATAATATTTCACACACTTTTTAACATTTTTTTTCTATAATGGGCGTATATCTCGATCACATCAGCTGAGAAGAGTGCTCCGCCTACCATCGTCGAAGGATGCCATGGGTCTGACACGTCTTATTGTATTTTATCCTTATAACCATTTTGTCATATTTTATTGTCAATCTAGTAAGGTTTCTATTACTTTCTAAATTAAATTACAGGCCTGATGATGGTCATGTGATATGACCAAAACCGGTCACCTACGTTCTTGTAACATACGTGGTGTGATCAAGACTGAATTTTAAAAAGAAAAATTTTAAAAATTTTTGGTCACTGTTCCAAAAATGTTTATTAAAATATATAGAATGTCAGATATTCTGTACGTCTGTTTCAACGTTGACCAATGAGATGGCAGAACGCCACCTACGTCACCTGCACGGCATCTTCCTTCAGTACATAGTAGCGAGGAAGCATATTAGTTTTCCTTCGAATCCCATATGTCTATGTGCCATTTCCGAGCGCCAAAAAACTGAGGATCTCTCTCCGCTTTTCTCACCAGACGCGTTTCGCTTTATTGAGGTAAAGCATCATCAGTGGTCTGAAATTAAAGATATTTATAATTTGATTTGTTTTGAGACCCACAAACAGTTCGTTAACAATTCGTTCACGATAAGTAAAAACCAACAATTTGTTAACGAAGTGTTTTTCGATCTTAAAAACAAATGAAATTGCAAGTATCTTAAATTACAGACCCCTGAAAAGGCTTTACCTCAATACAGCGAAACGCATCTGGTGAGAAAAACACCCGTTTTCATGTACTTGTAACGGCGGAACGAAAATACTCGCAGGAACTGTAAAGCAACTATGGACAATATGGCCACACAAATGAAGCATTTAATCTCTGATGAACTGTCGGCATCCACAACAACGTACTGGGTTCCGTTACGTAAGAAGTCTTGGAGCCTTTCACATATGTGTGAGCCTATTCCATACGCTCCGATCTTCGTTACCAGTCTGCAGTGAAGCGCTGCGTCAAACGCGTTCCGAAAATCCAGGAATGTGGAATGTGCCGTTTGCCCTTCATCCGTGGTTCGCATGATATCGCACGAGAAAAGAGTAAGTTGAGTTTCGCCTGAGCGATGCTTGCTGAATCTGTGTTGATCTGTGGACAGATGCTTTTCTGTCTCCAGGAAATTTTTTATATAGAACTTAGAATATGCACAAGAATTCAGCAGCATACTGATGTTGACAATATTGGTCTGTAATTCATGAAGAAGTAAGACCGGCGCTCTTATGGGGAGCGACAAATTCATTCTTTACAAGATTGTGGATAGAGCGTCTTCGCTGAGCGTGGAAAAAAAAAGAAACAGCTGGGACATCCGACAGTCGAAGAGAGAATTATTCTTGCAACCCATCCGGCATAAATGCGAAGGACTTCAACCATTATCGGCTTTCGAGCCGCATTCGGACCGTTGGCTTCAGCCTTGGTTTCGTCATACCCTGCTATTCTCGCGACCCTTGAGGCTTCTGCGTACAGGAATACATTTTACGCAAAGCCGCACGAACTGCTGTTTTTAACCGGTTGATAGCAGGAAGCCCACAGCTTATTATGCAACACAGCAACTTACGTAACAGGTACGAAAGCCGGGAGAATGGCAAAAAAGAGACAGAGGGAGGGAGGGAGGCGAATGAGGAGGATGTTGCGCAGCAGCCGACGGTTACGTTAAGAGCTTCTGCAACGAGCCAGGGGCTGCGAAAATTGTCGACATTTGTGCTTTGCTCATTACGGATGTTTTTGCACCCATCTCAGCAACAAAAAGGACAGAATGTTATGATGCATAATCGTTTCTAGGAAATAATTGTATCTAACTGCAACACACTCGTAATATTCAGTACAACTACAACACGTGGAGTTATTCACGGAGAGCGAATAAAATTCTACCTCTACCCCCTCGGTTGCAGTCATCAAAAATGTTCAAATGGGTGTAAAATCTTATGGGACTTAACTGCTAAGGTCATCAGTCCCTAAGCTTACACACTAATTAACCTAAATTATCCTAAGGACAAACACACACACCCCCATGCCCGAAGGAGGACTCGAACCACCGCCAGGACCATTCGCACAAAAAAAAAAAAAAAAAAAAATATGGCTCTGAGCACTATGGGGCTCAACTTCTGAGGTCATTAGTCCCCTAGAACTTAGAACTAGTTAAACCTACCTAACCTAAGGACATCAAACACATCCATCCCCGAGGCAGGATTCGAACCTGCAACCGTAGCGGTCTCGCGGTTCCAGACTGTAGCGCCTAGAACCGCACGGCCACTTCGGCCGGCACCAGTCGCACAGTCCATGACTGCAGCGCCTGAAATAAAAATAACTATATCTGTGTGGTGTCTGTTCTTTCGGTCGCATTCGGGAGGACGTCGGTTCAATCACGTCTCCGGCCATCCTGATTTAGGTTTTCCGGGATTTCCCTAAATCGCTTCAGGCAAATGCCGGGATGGTTCCTTTGAAAGGGCACGGCCGATATCCTTCCCCATCCTTCCCTCTCCCGAGCTTGCGCTCCCTCTCTAATGACCTCGTTGTCGACGGGACGTTAAACACTAATTTCCTCCTCCTCCTCCTCCTCCTCTGTTCTTTCGGACATGTCCAAAAGAATAGAGGGCTTCGTGGGTCGTTACAGACGTGAAGAATGAAATTTCAATGAATTAAAAAGATCAGCTCTGTGTGGGACGTTGATTGAATCAACGACGAGAATTGAAAAATGCGTGCCCGACCGGGATTCGAACCCGGGATCTCCTGCCTACTAGGCGCTCTAACCCCTATGCCACCGAGGACGCAGGAATTAGGGCGGCTGCGCGGACTTGTCCCAAGTACGCCCCTCAACAGACTCACATTCTCAACTAACTCCACACACCACGAAAGTAGCGCTCCCTGCTCATGTCCGAAACAACAGACGCCACACACGTATAATTACGGCGATCACAAGACAAGGATCATTTCTGTGCGGATGCACACAAACGCTCGAGCTCATGCAGGAATAGGCCTTGCGGCGAGCATTATGATTAATGGGCAGGCAGCACTACTTTCGTAGTGTGTGGAGTAAGTTGAGAATGTGAGTCAGCTGAGGAACATGCTTGGGATAAGGCTAAGGCTAAGAGCGCCTACGTAGCAAGCAGCAGGAGTTCCCGGTCAGGCACACTTTTCAGCTCTCCCCGGTGATTCTATCAACATCCCACACACATTGAAATTACAGAAGTAAAATTTAGACCAGTCTGGTGAAAGTCTATTCATGTTAAATATTAAAGACGTGGCAGACAATACTAATAGGCTAGTATCCTCAGGCTTTTTGGAGACGATAAACTTAACGACTACTATCTAAAGAAAGTGAAAGATTACCGTCAAACCACCTTGCCTAGAGACGCCAGATGAAAGTTGATGTCTTCAAGCCCTGAATGAAAATTGCGCTACGGATAACTGGGGAGGGGAGCTTGAGAGCGCTACCTAGAGAGCGTGCCCTTTCTGTACGGTACCAGGCAAGAGGCTGGAGGGCTCACACGCTGATGTGTGGGTCCCTGCATTTTATATCTTTTATTTTCAACGAATTCCTTTAACTTGACTCCTATGTGACTTTTGATGACAACTGATTACCTATTTATTTTAAACATTATCACTCGACTTTACAGCGATTGCAGCAATTGTTCTAGTTTACAGGTATTACAATTTTACAACTTATAGCTCGTGTATATTATACAGGGTGTTACAAAAAGGTACGGCCAAACTTTCAGGAAACATTCCTCACACACAAATAAAGAAAAGATGTTATGTGGACATGTGTCCAGAAATGCTTAATTTACATGTTAGAGCTCATTTTAGTTTCGTCAGTATGTACTGTACTTCACAATCAACATGTGTGGGCTGACGAGAATCCGCACGCAATTGTGCAATCACGTCATCGTCACAGATTTTCTGTGAACGTTTGGGCAGGCATTGTTGGTGATGTCTTGATTGGGCCCCATGTTCTTCCACCTACGATCAATGGAGCACGTTATCTTGATTTCATACGGGATACTCTACCTGCGCTGCTACAACATGTGCCTTTACAAGTACGACACAACATGTGATTCATGCACGATGGAGCTCCTGCACATTTCAGTCGAAGTGTTCGTACGTTTCTCAACAATAGATTCGGTGACCGATGGATTGGTAGAGGCGGACCAATTCCGTGGCCTCCACGCTCTCCTGACCTCAACCCTCTTGACTTTCATTTATGGGGGCATTTGAAAGCTCTTGTCTACGCAACCCCGGTATCAAATGTCGAGACTCTTCGTGCTCGTATTGTGGACGGCTGTGATACAATACGCCATTCTCCAGGGCTGCATCAGCGCATCAGGGATTCCATGCGACGGAGGGTGGATGCATGTATCCTCACTAACGGAGGACATTTTGAACATTTCCTGTAACAAAGTGTTTGAAGTCACGCTGGTACGTTCTGTTGCTGTGTGTTTCCATTCCATGATTAATGTGATTTGAAGAGAAGTAATAAAATGATCTCTAACTTGGAAACTAAGCGTTTCCGGACGCATGTCCACATAACATATTTTCTTTCTTTGTGTGTGAGGAATGTTTCCTGAAAGTTTGGCCGTACCTTTTTGTGTAACACCCTGTATACTAATCTGCACGCACATTTTTACGGGCAAGACGGAATTGCGTTGGCTGAATGTATACCATCAAAGTCTCTCAATATTTTACATGTGACATCCACTATGTGAGGAGGATAACGGCAAACTGGGGACCAGATACATTAACACAGGGGATCAAATTTCCGGAACTGAACGAGAACATTCATTCCCTTACACAATCCGAACCAGGAAATAAAAGAATTAGTGCAAATATTGAAATACCTCTCTTCCACGCGTGAACATCGAGACAGACGCACTGAGGGCGTGTCTGCTCACTTAACCGTCTTCTGTAACATTCCCAGAATATCGCGGGCACCCAGAGGTCTTCCTGGACCCCGGTCGAGGAGATGGTCGAACCACTTGTCCGTGACCAACCTCTCCACCCCAAATCTTGTGACACTGCCTGTGATGTCTCTCTGATCCCCTACCCAGGAGTGACGTTGGCACTACTATACTACAGAACTACTTCCCAACTAAGATTTGGCCACGCTTTATGGAAAGGTGTCAGCAGGGTTAGGAAAGTTCATGTGCAGATTCACATTCACGTACAAGAAATGCATAATACGCGACACACATAAATACGTATTGTGAAGCCTGACATAATCCTTTCCACCCGTCCACATGAGTTCTGTTGCACCCGCGGCCGGCCGCGTCGTGCAATAAAATTGGCGGCGGGGCTGCCTCCGTTTGTATTTCCCGGTGCGAGCGAGCAGCGAAACCTGCTGCTTATGGAGCGGAAACTACTGTACCGTTTCAAAAGTTGCCCAAATGTCCACTCATATCACGATAAGATTTCAAAGTTTTGAAAGGTCGACAATATACTTTAAATATTTACAGCTGTAACATTGTGCACTTCGTAAGATGGACAACACAGCGGCAATATTAGGTCACAACTTGCAGCATTTGCCTGAAGAAGACCAGTGGTTGGTCAAAACGGGTTAGGAAAACTACAGTATCAGTGAGTTACGACTGGAATCAGTCAATGGTACAAATATCTGCCGCGCAGGATCAGCCGAGCGGTCTGGGCGCTGCAGTCATGGACTGTGCGGCTGGTCAGGGCGGAGGTTCGAGTCCTCCCTCGAGCATAGGTGTGTATGTTTGTCCTTAGGATAATTTAGGTTAATTAGTGTGTAAGCTTAGGGACTGGTGACTTAGCAGACAAGTCCCATAAGATGTCACACACACTTGAACATTTTTTTTACAAATATCTGGGCTAACAGTTTATCGGTATTTGAAATGGAATGGTCACATGGGTTCAATCGAATGTAAAGCAAGTAGCAGATTGCAATTCATTCTGTGAAAATGCAGTAAATCTGCAAAAGGAAATGATCACAAAACGCTCGTGCGTACAACGGTAGACTACTACTCAAGTATGTCGGTCCCGCACCAGATGTAACTAACGGAGAACACTGATCGTGTACAAAGAAGAGAAGTGAGATCAGTCGCATATATATATATATATATATATATATATATATATATATATATATATATATATATATATATATATATATGCGAAATATGTTTTAATTCAGTCAACGAACAACCTTGAAGATGCGTGTGTCGTTATCAGCTGAGAGATATCGGAAGAAGAAGTAGCAATTTTGTTCCGAACGGATGTATAAAAGATGGCTGATGATGATGTTTGGTTTGTGGGCGCTGAACTGCGCGGTCATCAACGCCCGTACAAAGTCCCACTTTTTACACTGTCGCGTTGTCGTCCTGAAGAGAGGTCCGATCAGTGTGCGATCGGCCGACTTCCTCTCACAGCCTTCTCTACTTTGTCGTTTCCGACTGGCGTGGCGGCACTTGACTTTACGTCGCAACATTCCCAATGGTGGCTTAGGTAAATACTTCAACTGATCCTTTAAAAACCGCACCGGCAATTTATTTTCCAACGTGTGTCCGTCTCTGTCTCTAATGAACCTATTTTCGACGGAACTTTAGAGTTACATTGCTTCCTTTTTGTGATTGTTATACGCATCGTAACTGAAATGTCGTGTGGAGGTCTTGCAAGTTGTGGTTCACCGAACTCCCGATGAAGCTTTGTTAACAGACGGCAGTAGTAGAAAGTTCCGAGGGGGAGGAGCAAAAGAGGAGTATTTGATGGAAGAGTTATTTTTTCGCTTCCAGTGACTCACCCCGCCCCCTCACCCCCACCACCAGTTCCAACAACTGCAGTAGCTTTTCCGTGTTAACACAGCTGACTGCCGTCGTGCTGTTCGCGGACAGGGCAGCCAACCTGTTGGCAATTTTCCGGCTCGCAAATAGCATCGATCGAACCCGACACGTCACAAGGCGGGTTACCAGGAAGACGCCGAGCACGGAACGGAATAACAGCGGCAGCGGCGCCGTTTTAGCCCGCCCTATTCGGGGAGTTCATTTTGAAACGAAGCCAGACAGCTCTATCGACGCGCCGTAATGCCTTCCCAGAAGCGTATTGATAAAAGCGGCCGTATCGCTGGCCCGCCCGAGGCCGTGCGCCGTTTCCACCACGCGCGCGGACGTCAAACGTGGGCCGCGTGAACCCGACAGGAGCGGCCGATCCGTCCGCGTGAAGGCGGCCGGCATTCTCGGAACGCAGATCATCCGTCTGTTCGCTGTCTGACGCTGCTGCTTGCGTGATGTACCCTGTAGCGCCCCCACCGTTTCGTAAGGCGGCGGATAGTCTTAACTCAGTCCGCCGCTGACGTGCAAGTGCTGGCCGCTGCTCCCTTGTCGATTCTCCGTGAAACGGCGGCCTCGGCCCTGTAACTCCACTTTGACTGGGGAGGACAACGGCTCAAATCCCCGTCCCAACATGCAAATTCAGAATGAGATTTTCACTCTGCAGCGGAGTGTGCGCTGATATGAAATTTCAAGGCACATTAAAACTGTGTGCGGGACCGAGACTCGAACTCGGGACCTTTGCTTTTCGCAGGCAAGTGCTCTACCAACTGAGCTATCCAAGCACGACTCACGCCCCGTCCCCACAGCTTTACTTCTGCCAGTACCTCGTCTCCTACCTTCCAAACTTTACAGAAGCTCTCCTGCGAACCTTGCAGAACTAGCACTCCTGAAAGAAAGGATATTGAGGAGACATGGCTTAGCCACAGCCTGGGATTGTTTCTATAATGAAATTTTCACTCTGCAGCGGAGTGTGCGCTGATATGAAATTTCCTGGCAGATTAAAACTGTGTGCGGGACCGAGACTCGAACTCGGGACCTTTTCCTTTCGGGAGCAAGTGCTCTACCAACTGAGTTACCCAAGCATAACGCGTCCTCGAGTGATAGTTCTGCAAGGTTCGCAGGTGAGCTTTTGTGAAGTTTCGAAGGTAGGAGACGAGGTAGGTCCCGGTGGTATTAAAGCTGTGACGACGGGGCGTGAGTCGTGTTTGGGTGGCTCATATGGCAGAGGACTTGCCCGCGAAGGGCAAAGGTCCCGAGTTTGAGCCTCGGTCCAGCACACAGTTCTAATCTGCCAGGAAGTTTCATGCAAATTCAGGTTTGCCTCGATTTCCCTAAATGCCGGGCTGGTTCCTTTGAAAAGGTCACGGTCGATTTCATTCCCCCATTCTTTCGTAATCCGAGCTTGTGCCCTAGATGTCGACAGGAAGGTAAACTCTAATTGTTGTGTCCTGTCCACTCATAGGGTGCCTAGGAAACCTGCTTCCTCGGATCGCTAGACAACAATTCAAGCAAATCGTATTAATGAAGTTTATTACAGACAGTAAATGACAGTCTTGGGTATTAATAATCGCTTCAGCTGTATTTTGGTCCTTTTTTACTGTACCACAACCGGTTTCGTGCCTTTAAACCCAAATCATCAGGTGTCATCTGTTGTTGTTGTTGTTGTTGTGGTGGTGGTCTTCAGTCCAGAGACTACTTTCACAATAATCCTCGTTATACCATACTGGAAAAACGCGCGGAAGAAACGAACACCTATATCTTTCCGTCCGAGCTCTGATTTCTCTTATTTTATAAGGATGATCGTTTCTCCCTAGTAGGTCGGCCGCAGCAATGTTGTTTTCACATTCGGAGGAGCAAGTTGGTGATAAGAATTTTGTGAGAAGATTACGCCGCAACGATAAACGCCTTTGTTTTAATGACGTGCGCCCCAAATCCTGTATCATTCTGTGACATTATCTCCCATATTTCTATATAATACAAAACGTGCTGGCCTTCTTTGAACTTTCTCGATGTACTCCGTTAACCCTTTCTGGTAAAGATCCCACACCGCGCAGCAGTACTCCAAAATAGTATGGGCAAGTGTTGTGTGGGTAGTCTTTTTAATAGCTCTGTTGCATCTTCTAAGTGTTGTGCCAGTAAAACGCAGCCTTTATTGGCTTTCCACACAACATTCTCTATTTGTTCTTTCCAATTTAAGTTGTTTGTAATTGTAATTCCTAAGTATATGGTTGAATTTACGACATTTAGGTTTGATTGATTTATCGTGTAACCGAAGTTGAACGGATTCCTCTTAGCATTCATGTGGATAACCTCACATTTTTCATTATTTAGAGTCAAATGCCAATTTTAGCACCATATAGATATCGTTTCTAAACCGTTTTGCAATTTTTTTATCTTCTGATGACTTTACTAGAAGATATACGGCCGCATCATCTGCAAACAAACTAAGACGGCTGCTCAGATTATCTCCTAATTCGTTTATGTACATGGCTGTTGATATGAGCAGAAACAATAACATGAACATTTACACTGGATACAAAAATGAACATGTCTATGAACATGGACATGAACATAAACATGAGCATGGGTATGAGTATGGAAGTCGTTACGAATATGGGTGTGAACGATAACTGTTGTGATATTGAATGTGTCATCTGCAGACTAAAATCAAAAGACAGAAACGTGTGCAAGAAAACTTGAGGAATGATTCCAAGTAATATACTGTATTACTGTGTGAGGGGTATATGAAAAACAAAAGATAAAATTTTAAAAAACTGTGAGTAGTAGTCGTAGTAGTAGTCGAAACGCTGAAAGTAATTATAAAACAAAGGTACGGAAGTAAATAGTCAGCGAGATGACACATTTAGCACCACTCTTTATTTTATGACGTGTCTATAATTTAGCAGTGTTCACAACTATCGATATTTTTTCTTTTTTCTTTAAAAAAAAAGAGCAATGAAATGGTATTTGGTTAAGGCTCCTTGAAGAGAGAGGTGCCAGCAGTCTTCACGTCATTTATAGCACATATATTGTCTCCTTTTTCGGTTATTTTGATAGCTGAAATGGTTCAAATGACTCTGAGCACTATGGGACTTAACTTCTGAGGTCATCAGTCCCCTAGAACTTAGAATTACTTAAACCTAACTGACCTAAGGACATCACACACATCCATGCCCAAGGCAGGATTCGAACCTGCGACCGTAGCGGTCGCGCTGTTCCAGACTGTAGCGTCTAGAAGCGCTCGGCCACTCCGGCCGGCGATAGCTGAAATAAAACACTAATGAAGTATACAAGAAAGTTTATGCAATGTAACTGCAGTCTTGCCTGTGGATTCTAATAAAGTGGTATTGAAAATAGTGGCCTACTCATATCTAGGGCCTGTCCTTACTTAGTTAAGTACGCAGATCCATTTGGTTTAACATAAGGCTAAATAACGTTGTGATCATATAGGAAAAAAATACTCGCTATTTTGTATCACTTGCCACTCGGTTGTTAGGGAGGACTGACAATGGAAGTATGAGTCACGCCTGAAGACGTGGTCGGGTTGAAGCGATCGTCATAAGCACGAGACCCAAGTTCGAGTACGGGTCTTACAAAAATTGACAATTGTGGCCGATGGGTGGCTTTAGTAGCAGACAATTGCACGACCAACAGAGTTCAGATTTCGATCCTCTGTCTACTAGACTCTTAGAACCCGTCAAAAAGATAGACAACTATCAACAACTGCGCTTGTCTTCTGGCGAAGCTGGGTTACAATCCTGGCCTGGCCATCGCGAATTCGTGTTCTCGTAGTGTCTCCTAAGAACTCGAAATGAAGACTAGTTTACCTGACGTAGGCTGCGTCGATTTCATCTCTCTTCTTGAGCAGAGACGAGTATGACTTGGCTGTCAACGTTAAATTCTGTGGAGGGAAAAAATCGATGCTATTCTCGGAAAGCGGCGTGGGTAAGAAGCCACCAGCAGACGGCGCTGTTCTTAGAACCGGGAAAGTCTTAAAAGCAACAGGTTCCCCGCTTTACATCGCTCCCACGCCAAGCGGAAATTACTGGCCATATTAGGAATGAACTGAGGCCGACAAAATCAATGATCGTTGTGGCGTAACTAATTCATGTACCGCTCCCCAGCAACTTCACGATCCGAACTTTCGCACTGTTCCGCGCTGTCAGATAACATAAAACCGGAATTCCAAAACGGGTTTGTGTGAATCAACTCATCGTCCCTTCCATTTCAGTGCTGTAATTATAACAGCAGTGAGCCTACGAATTCTCCACGTCGGGGAACAAATGCGTCCCTTAGAAGGGAAACTCCCCGTCGCAACCCCATCGGATGGTCCAGTGGACGACCAGTCAAAAACTGAACACAGATGAAGCACGAAAACAGGAACAACGTGTACCGCGCCGGCCGGTGTGGCCGAGCGGTTCTAGGCGCTTCAGTCTGGAACCGCGCGACCGCTACGGTCGCAGGTTCGAATCCTGCCTCGGACATGGATGTGTGTGATGTCCTTAGGTTAGTTAGGTTTAAGTAGTTCTAAGTTCTAGGGGACTGATTACCTCAGAAGTTAAATCCCATAGTGCTCAGAGCCATTTGAACCATTTTGAAAGTGTACCGCACTGTGAAAAAAGAAGCAAAATAGGAACAGTGAATGGTCCAAGGTCAAGATGTCCAACATCAAGAAAATTAGAACAGCTACGGTGTCGTGGTTCTTTATTCACGTTGTTGGACTGCGAAGGGAGAATCCGTGTTCAGACCTCCCTTCTTTTTTTTCACATAATTGTGAGCTGCCCGTCCGGTTATTGACGGGTCCATTCGCTGTATTTAGATTTGTGTCTGTATCTTAGTGTAACTTCCGTATACACAACGGCGAGGTGTAAGGAAGAGACAGACCTCCAGACGTACGTACCTCGTATTCGTTCTACACAAGTACCACATGTTGCGTTGCGTTTTGCAAGTTTGGACTCTTCAAGTCCTTTGTTGTAACATAGTTCACACCCGTCCGCAGCTCGTGGTCTCGTGGTAGTGTTCTCGCTTCCTAAGCACGGGGTCTCGGGTTCGATTCCCGGCGGGGTCAGGGATTTTCACCTGCCTCGAATTGACTGGCTGTAGTTGTGTTGTCTTCATCATCATCATTCATGCCCATTACGGTCGGAGGAGGGCAATGCCAAACCACCTCCGCTAGCACCTTGCCTAGTACGGCGGTGCGGGTCACCCGCATCGGTCCCCTACGCTCTGTCAAGGAGTATGGAACATCATCATCAGTGCACACCCGTTTACGTGCTGTTGTCATCTCTTTGAGAGGGCTATGAATCATCTCGCCTGCTCTCGCCGTTCATCACATTTACTTGCGACGGTAATATATTCTTACAACAGGGTGCATATTCTATAACCAATGCACAGTGCGACAATGGCCAAGATTACAGAAGGAGAACAGACACGTCGATGACCCGATGGAAAGTTCATAATTTCATCAAAAAAATTGGGCAGGAGGAGGATTTAACACGGATCTTCAGCTTTGCAGTCCAACACCGTGACCACACAACCATGACGCTGTGATTCTTGCACTATTTCGCTTCCTTTTCACAGTTAAGTAACCTTTTTTCTAGAATGAAATTTCCACTCTACAGCGGAGTGTGCGCTGACATGAAACTTCCTGGCAGATTAAAACTGTGTGCCGGACCGAAACTCGAACTCGGGACCTTTGCCTTTCGCGGGCAAGTGCTCTACCAACTTTTTTTTTTTTTTTTTTAGTCTCATGTTGTTCGTTTTCGTTCGTTGTATCTGCTCGGTGCGGACGTCGCAAGACGCCCGTTTCAGTTCGTAGTTGATCCATTATCTCAGTTTTCTTATTACAGAGGGCAACTACACGCTGAGTTACCGTGCCGGCGTATTCTGCACTTGCCCGCGAAAGGCAAAGGTCCCGAGTTCGAGTCTCGGTCCGGCACACAGTTTTAATCTGCCAGGAAGTTTCAACCTTTTTTCTGTTTTCCTTCTTGATCTGTGTTTGGTGGGCCACTTTACCACCAAATTTGAGGGGACTGCGATGGGGAGTTTCACGTAGCAGAAAACACTCGCAAGTCGCGACTTAAACGCAGCGAAATTTTCACAGCAGGCCAGGAAGATAATTATATATTCTTCATTCCACTTACGGATCAAATTATTTTCATATATCAGGCTATAAATTTCGGTGCGTAATCACCATCTTCAGACCTGGGTACGCACAAGTTGCGAGTCATCCGAGTCGGTATATGTAAAAACGGTACAGGCTCGGTCTGACAGGAAACAAGACCTGTGACGCTGCTACCAAAGCTGCAGTCCTCGCCTCGCTAGTTCTTATATTCCCTCCGATTATCTCTGTGTTGGCGTCTGTCAGCGGGTGGTGTCACTTTGGCTTCACCGCCGGTCCTCCCTTAATGGGAACAAGCTCCCGTTTATTAAGCCCCTCCCAGCGGCTTTGACGCCCCCTCTCGGTCCTGTCGCAGCGAGGAGATCACGTTAACTAGGTTGCACTGTCTCTTTAGCCATCGCCGTTTGTTACGTGGTGGTGCTCCGCCCCCTCTTTGTGCACATTGCGCCCAACTTTTGACTGTCCGCCGTTTCCTGACGGAATGGCCTTTTTTAACCGCTTACGCTCCCGTTTGTGTTTGCCGTCTGAGTTATCGGTCGTCGGGCTGTCGATCGCATTTTACTTTTTATCCGCCGTAGCAATATGGCGAAGGCTATTTAATTTTTAATTCTGGACCTCCGTTACTCTACGGAATATTTTATAGACCTTTCTCCACGTCCCTTAAATGTCTTCTCTTCCGTCCTGGCAAATATTTGGCCATGTACGGTGCAGTTTGAAGTGTTTGTCAAGCATAGGTTACGTTTGACGCGTTTGAAAGATATTTTCATTGAAAGAAAGTTTGGCAAGATGGCGGCGAACGTTGTTTGTGTTGACGTTTCGCCCCATATGTATTAATTGAAAAACTGTTTTGTCGCGATTTATCTCACTGTACCGTGAGTTTCCGTTACTATGAGAACTACGATCAAATATAAAAACAAAATAGCACTGACAATTACCAAAATGTTAAATGTAGCACATCTTTCCCAGCCATATATTAAGCATGAAGGGGTTATGAACAAAATCAATATTTTTACGCATAAAGTGGCACTCAAGCGGAATTGTATGAAATAAAAGAAATCATAGCTCTCCGGTTCTTCCACGGACGACGTGGCCTGTATGTTCCCACGTTGCGATATCTTAATGACGTGTCATTAGAGGACCAAGTAGAAGAAAATAAATTTCTGGATACTTGTGTCTTCTTTTTCAGTGCGAGGGCGAAGTAACGCTAAACAAATTATTAAACGCTTCTCTCTCCATCCGCAGAAACTTGATGTAATTATTAGGTTCCGAGTGAAACATTTCCATCAACGGATTTACAGTTGCAAATTTCTCGTTTTAAACCATTCCCTGGACCAGCGTCTTGTTTTCGTCTTCTTTGAACACAGTGCTACAGGCAATGTTAGAAATGCTTTATACGCATTTGTAGCCATTCCCACTAGTAATACATCCGTGGCTAGACAAGAGCAAACTTGATTTACCCAAACTTGTCTAAGTTTGCTCTTTCAGCAGGTACTTAATAAGTTTTAAAAAGTTTCGTTGTCGTTTCGAAGGAAGTTGATGTAATCATTGGGTTCTGAGAGTAGTACTCCCTTTAGTGTATTTTCATGGGTAAATCTCTCACTTTAAGCCATTCCCTGGCCAGAGTCTTGCTTTCTTCTTCTATTAACGCAGTGCCAAAGTCAATGCCAAGACTTGTTTGTCTGCATTTGCGGCCGTACTCACTACGCTCAAAACCCACATGAACACGAATATCGCCTGCTTCAAAGCGAGGTTAAACTGACAAATATTGTTTGAACGTGTACGGGCTTGCTTGGAAAATCCGTGGCTGGTTAAGAGCGGTTTTGTCAAACGCGTTTGCTCCTTTACGGAGGCCTCTGTACCAGAAGGTATCTTGAACAACCGCGGAAAGTTGAGATGGAGTTTCCGTACACCCAGTACATTTAAAATTTAAGTATCGCATGCACAGTTGTAAATAACATGCTGACTTTATGAAGGAACGTATTGCTAATAAGTTTCTTCATAGAGTCAGCATGTGCATGTAATACTTAAATTTTTATAAGACTGAGGTCTACTGACTGGTTTGGACATCATCAACTGATGTTGCTGTTCTGTAGATGGTGTAAGACTAGTCCGAAATTGGTCGTTTTAAAAGAAATAACCATTGCGATCTAGACTGTTTTTCAATAATTCTACATAGCTTACAAGATCGCTGTTCTCCGAAAATGTTACCAAAAATTTTGTACTTAAATTCTGTACGTGTACGACGAAGCTTGTTTCGCTCATTACTGACACTGGTATTCACAGCTCCTACAGAAATTAGAGTGTAGTATTAGAAATGGAACGACATGAAAGGAAAGCCGTGATTGAGAAGGGAGTGAGAAAGGGTTGCAGCCTATCCACAATGTTACTCAATTTGCAGATCGAGAGAGCAGTAAAGGAAATCGAGAGCAAATTGTAATGGAAGTTGAAGCTCAGGGAGCAGAAATAAAAACTTTGAGGTTTGCCGATGACATCGTAATTCTGTCAAAGACGGCAAAGGATTTGGAAGAGCAGTTGAACGGAATGGACAGGTGTTGAATATTCGAGAGAGCTCTTAGCGACTTCCAGCGAACTTTATACGTTATTTCAAGCCCTTATGAAAATTTTTCTCGCTGACGCCTCCCATAAAATGATTAAAGCAGAAAAGATTAATCGCATACTTCATTTCCGCTGTTCACGCAGTAAAAACTTCAACATCAGGCATGGCGGTTTAATTTATTACGTCCATAAAGTAACTCTATTCGCAACACACTTTTCAGACAGTATCGAAATACATCACCGAATGTAACTGCAAAATTATATCACTGTGCGACACATAGCTCAGGAGATATGACGTCGTAGACACTGAGAATACTTTTGCTTAAAATGGAACGCAAATTACCCGCCTACATTGATCCAGTGTTTCATAATGAGAGCACTTACCGACTTCCACCAAACTTTAAGCGTAATTTCAAACTGTTTCCTCGCTTATATGCTTAGCGACGAACATTTAATACATCAACTCATTTGCGAAGTAATTAGATGTCTGTAGCTCTTTTATACATGCGAATTCGGCGACTTGCGCGTCGATGGGGATGGGATGATGATGACAACGCAACACCCAGTCCCTGGGCGGAGAAAATCTCCGACCCAGCCGGAAATCAATTCCGGGCCCCTTGGCATGACATTCCATCGCGCTGACCACTCATCTACCGGAGCGGACACGTATAAGTTAAGTTACACAATACGGTTGAACTTCACAATTGTGGTAATCAGTAATCATCCCGTAATACGCACACTCCGGTTCCAGATGCAAGCTTTCTTCGTATCAGGGGCTATTAACGACCACTAAAGTAACGATAAGAATAATAAATCATTCACAGAGTAATGACTACCGCAGCGCCACACATCGATACACCGCGTACATATTCACCAGTTGCAAAGAGGCAGGAATGCTTTCGAACAACAACCGACAAGACACGATCTAAATATCGCCAACGTCAAAAGTGTGCGAAACATTTCCGCCCAAAGCAGCGTTGCTTAATGAAGAGAACAATATTCAAGTATTTGTCGAACGAGTGTTTTGTAAGCTACTTCTTTTTCCGGCAACGTGTGGCCGCAGTAGTGTTGGTGTCAATATTGCTGCAGTGTAGTGGGTATACACGGCAGTATCGTGATATGTCCCGGCAATATTGCTGATGGAACAGGTTATTGCAGGTATTTGTCGACATATTGCCAATGCGTCGCCTGCGTTGTCCACCAATGATGGAGAATATTTCGTTTTGCCGAGCCATATCCGTCTCTGTCTTCTGTATAAGCTTCCCTCTCTCTGCAGCGCCAAGTCGTGAAACAATACGGTATTATCCTGCTGCAGTCCGAAGACAGAGGCGCTCGATTTGTTTGTTGTCTACAAGAATGAAGTCGTGGGCGAACGAGAAACGCACGAATTCCATAAATGTGATACACACACAAATGACAAGAGATACGGTAGACGGAAAATAATATATACGAAGACCGGAATCTGAAAAAGAACTTTCTCGTTGCTGCTGTCGTAACTGAAGATCTGCAGGAGTGAGCCATAATTTTGTCCTACTTCAACAATGGACTGCGTTTCCAGTTGCTGCACTGTTTCATTTGCGCACTGTAATGCACCTGTTAACTGCACCTCAGCAGAACTGTGTCTACAAGGAACCCAGAACATATACTCTCTTCTGAGAATGCTCCACTCTTGTTGCGCAGTGACCTTAGCGTGGAACAACATGTGTAACTTACTTCCCGAAGTCCCCTCGTAATAACAGGAATGATAAACTTTCTGCGTAATGGCGAGATGATATTGGTACAATGTCCAGCCAGTCACGGAGTAATCGGTGCGATATTCCTTGATGGCACAATGACTAGCGAAAGGTGCGCGAAGGTTTTGGAAGATGATTTCATCCGCATTATCCAAAATGGCGGTGATTTAGACAAGGTGTGGCTTGTGCAAGACGGAGCTCGAGCAGATGAAAGTTTGATGTCGTGCAGGAGCACTTCGCGGACCGCATTCTGGCTCTGGGGCACCCAGAAGCCACTGGCACGCGCATCGACTGATCGCCGTATTCTCCGGATCTGAACAATGCGATTCCTTTTCGTGGGGCTATATTAAAGACAAGGTATACAGCGGTAACCCCAAAACCACTGATGAGTTGAAAACAGCCATTCAGGAGGTGATCGACAGCATCAATATTCCGACACTTCAGCGGGGAATGCAGGGTTTCGCTATTCGTCTGCGCCGCATCATGATGGCAGGCATATCGAACATGTCGTAACCTAGATCCGAATATCTTTAGTGACGTTTACATGTTGAACAAAGTGTGTGCACGAAGCAGTTTGTAACTAATTTACGTTTCTTTCATAGAGTTCAATAATTGTTACCCTGCATGTTTCTATTGAAATTGTCTTGATCGCAGAAATTAAGAGCAAGGTTGCCCGGTTTCAACTGCTGTCCAACGATCGTGAGTACCATTCAGCTAGCTATGGAATAACGTTTTGCAGTAATGCTCGCAACATGACCAGAAATTTTACAGAAATGTCATATTTTCATTCTTTCCGTCCACTTTTTAGTAGCTAACACATATTTATTGAACCCAGAACAATACAATAGGTCTCGTTGCTTCCGTTTTCATTAAAAGCTGTTAAGGATCTCACGAATTACCGTAAATGGAAATAGATTGTTCTTCTAATATTTAGCACTGGAATGAGATTCTGAAGTTTGTTTGTGCTACAGAGGAATGTCTGCATGCTGTGCTTGTTTTGGTGTACTTGTTTTAAAAAAAAGAAAAACCTGCCTTACTTTTAGAAATCATGGCAAAAACGCCAGGGATGCGATTTTATATCTGGGAGCTGGAAGTTGTGAGGGGGAAAGCGGATGATCGGGGCAATAACATGTCACTTCTGTGAAAAAAAAAGAAAGAAAAGAAAATGTTCTAGAACCGGCTCTGGAGCTAGGCCAGGTGACACTGTTGATGCAGACGTTAACCTCGACGGCCCTCCTTTTGCTAATTGATTGGAGCACCGGCGTTCACACATTTCTCTCATCATCGTCCAACACAACCTTGAGAACACACTGTACACACATCCATGCCACGCAAAGGATACCCTCCAGAAACATCTCCCATACAGCGCGAGGAAAGGGGCAACTGTACGCGGAGGAAGAGATCCTTTTAAGATTAGGTGATCTGAATCTATGCCTCTGACCCTCTCAACTAACAATGCCAGACGGCAGATCGGTTTGGAATTTAATCTTGGACTCTAGCGCAAAGTTCGGTAACCGAGACAGGCGTTCCTTGCAATGACGGTCGTCCCGTTGCGTTTCACTTGCTCGTATCGACTGTTTAGAAACAGAAGGCAGTTCAGTCGGCGAGTTTCCGTCACGTGAGAGGATCTTTCGGAGACGAGCCTTGCGGGTGACGTTCGCTTTAGTCTCGAGCAAGTAACAGTGTAGTCTTATCTCGAAACGAGAGCCCGTTATCTGCCGTCAGATTACTCTCAATCTTACGCCGACTGTGCGAGATAATTGTTTTTTAACTGTTCAGTTGCAATCTCTCCGATGAAGGCAATCGCTTAAGGGTCTTTCCCTGAATCGCTGCGTACGTTTCACACTTGCCTGTGTCCTTGGCGATACAGTTTTATCAGTACCAATTCAAATAACAGAAAAGTCGTACAAGCAGTTGTTCGGAAACTAGTGCCCGTTGATATGAAATATCTCCCAGAAATGTTGACACAAACTTCGAAGTGTTGTAAACCAACAAGGCGACACCTCCGGCAGCTGTCGTGACTCTGTACGGTGACGACTGCAGGTGGAACATCTCGCAGGGTTGTTTATTTTCAGTGACTGCGACTGACAGTGACGATCACCAGTGGAGAAGACGCCGAGCTAGCCGTTGCGTAGACTGTTGCTCTGTTGTCTTGGTGGATGACGGTTGCGGAAACAGATTTCCATCTGCAGTTTATTTTTCTCTTGTATACCGAAAAACAATGCAGATTTGAGAGGGTTCCAAGAGAAAAATAAACTGCGGATGGAAACCCGTTTCCGAAAGAATTCCAAGCAACAGAGTATCACATTAGTAAGAGACAGGACCTTTCTACACAGCAGCTACACTGTGTGATCAAACGAATATCCGGACATATGGCCGAAAATGACTTATAAGTCGTGGCGCCCTCCATCGGTAATGCTGGAATTCAATATGGTGTTGGCCCACACTTAGCCTTGATGGCAGTTTCCACTCTCGCAGGCATACGTTCAATCAGGTGCTGGAATGTTTCATGGGGAATGGTAGCCCATTCTTCATGGAGTGCTGCACCGAGGAGAGGTATCGAGTCGTTCGGTGAGGCCTGGCACCAAGTCGGCGTTCCAAAACATCCCAAAGATGTTCTATACGATTCTGGTCAGGACTCTGTGCAGGCCAGTCCATTACAGG
This sequence comes from Schistocerca americana, assembly GCF_021461395.2. Lineage (NCBI taxonomy): Eukaryota > Metazoa > Arthropoda > Insecta > Orthoptera > Acrididae > Schistocerca > Schistocerca americana. The sequence goes on along the minus strand of NC_060124.1, from coordinate 554,419,675 downwards.
GATGCTATTGTCGTATTAACCCTCCGCCACACGCCGTGCATTATGAACAGATGCTCGATCGTGTTGAAAGATGCAATCGCCACCCCGAATCGCTCTTCAACAGTGGGAAGCAAGAAGGTACTTAAAACATCAATGCAAGCATGTGCTATGATAATGGCACGCAAAACAACAAGGGGTGCAAGACCCTCCATGAAAAACACGACCACACCATAACAGCACTGCCTCCGAATTTCACTGTTGGCACTACACACGCTGGCAGATGACGTTCACCGGGTATTCGCCATACCCACACCCTGTCATCGGATCGCCGCATTGTGTATCGTGATTCGTCACTGCACACAATGTTTTTCCACTGTTCAATCGTCCAATGTTTAATCTCCTTACACCAAGCGAGGCGTCGTTTGGCGTTTACCGGCGTGATGTGTGGCTTATGAGCAGCCGCTCGACCATGAAATCCAAGTTGTCTCAACTCCCGCCTAACTGCCAAAGTACTTGCACTGGGTCCTGATGCAGTATGGAATTACTGTGTGACGGTCTGGATAGATGTCTGCCTATTACACATTACGACGCTTGTAACCTCCCCACAAAAATTTTAAAAGGTGATATTATATAGAAATGCTAATGGACATTGCGCTAAGTGTAACCTCTCCACTGAAATTTTTAAGACAGAAATAATAAATGAATGGGAGCCAAACGTAACCTCCTTGCAATTAAATTTAATGACAATAAAAGTGAGGATCGCAATCTGACTCAAGTATAAGTTCTTCATAAAAAATTAAAGTCCATTCAGTGATAAGAAAATCTCAGTGATAATAATGATTCAATTAAACCGAAATATCGGTCTTTGGCCCTGTGCAAAAATCAAAATTAAATTCTTACCTCATTGCAACACCTAGTCAAATTTCTGCTCTTGTTTTTGCGCATCGCTTGGAGGAACTGCATTGCAAATAATAATATTCCTTCTCCTTTTTTTTTGTAATCTAATTGAAAGCTGAAACTTTTGTTTAGGGGAAGTGGAACGAAATAGTTACTTCAATTAAATGAAAATTTTATGTAAAATTGCTTTTGAAATCAAAGTTATTATTGGGGGCACTTGTTGAAAATTAGTTACAATAATTAAAACTTTACATTATCCGATGATTATCTTAATTAATAGTATACCTCATTCAGCATCTTGACCAGTGCTGTCTCCAGACCACATCACGCAATCCCACTGGGCTGCTACCACTGACCGACGTACTAGCGTACTGCACGCGACGACTACTGACAAGAGTACTCCCCTCAACTAGACAGAGCTACAGACTCGCAACGACTGACTGACAGACTGAGAACCGCTCGCAACACTCGCGCGGTCAAGCGCATACTCTCTGGTCACAGATGCTACAATGCCTCGCCATCGCTGCTATGTTACATACGTGTTTCACGCTCTTCAACTGTCGGCGTCTCTGTCAGCCAACAGACGAGGTCGGCCTGTACGCTTTCGTGCTGTACGTGTCCTTTCACGTTTCCACTTCACTATCATATCGTAAACAGTGGACCTAGGGAGGTTTAGGAGTGGAAATCTCGCGTACAGACGTATGACAGAAGTGACACACAACCTCCTGACCAAGTTCGAAGTCCGTGAATTCCGCGGAGCGCCCTATTGTGCTCTTTCACGATGTCTAATGACTGCTGAGGTGGCTGATATGGAGTGCCTGGCACTAGGTAATGCAACTAATATGAAAAACGTATGTTTTTGGGGGTGGCCGGATACTTTTCATCACATAGTGTAGTTCCGTCTTCTTAACTGGTGATCGTGACAATCAGTCGAGATCACTGAATAATAAAACAACAATGCGAGACGCTGCGCCTACAGTGCATCAGTGTACAAAGTCACCTCTTCTGTCGAAGGGGCGGCTAAAGGCAGCCGCCGGCGCCTATAGCTTCGACGCTCTGTAACGTCCTTGGATGACGTTTCTGGACAACGGGCTCCCCTCCTCGATTTGTTCCTCAAGGCGCCCTCTACAGCCCCTCGAAGTTTGTCAACATTTCTGGGACTCTCTGTGTATACTTGTACTTTACTCGTCCTTCCTGGGGTACATTGTCTTCCACTCGAAGTTCATATCTGATTTTTTGTTATAAAACTTCTTTGTCTTGGTTGCACATTTATAAAACAATGACAGCTTTCTATTGGTGTAACAAGCTTCTCCAGATCATTATAATTTCGTTACAGTGAGTAGCTCGCTAGTGTAGTACAAACATCTACTGTGTCGTATATTACGTAAATTAGTTTTAATGACAGTACGTGTTTGAACTACATGTGACGATTTACTCACTCTGATGAATTTTTAATGGTCTAGAGTTGATTGCTTGAGTAACCGAAACTGGCCTCAATTTTATAAATGTGCGACCAACTCACAAAAATTTATATTGAAAACTAAGAGCACGCACTCCACAAACTTTACCATGTCAAGTCTTACATTATTACTTTTTGATTATGTTTTCCTCTGTACGCGCTCCGCTTGCCATGGTGATCATCTCAGTCGAAGCCGTAACCAGTTTCTATACGTCTGGTCGACGGTGGGATCACAACCTCGGATTTGGGGAAGGTGATGACCTAGTAGCAAGTACGATCCCAGCATTTGATGGGAACCACAAAAGTCCAAATACTCATGCCTGGACGAGGATTAGAATTGCATTCTCCCCCAGTACGAACAGAACAGAGAGACTGGGGGAGGGGGGCGGGGGTGGGTGTGTAGGGGATGGTGTTGGATCTCCGCCACAACTTGTACGCTTAGCCTGTAGAGAGTACTATGTGTGAGAAAAGTAATGAGACTGACAGAGTGCGGGCGATCTGGCAACGGCGTGTTGTTCTATTTGTGTAGGGAGGTGTACGCATCCCTTCCAGATGCTCAGTCCGAGTTTCAGCTTAGTACAGCGATCTCGTGACTTCTGAGAGCGTCGTCATTAATGTTGTGTTTTTGTTGCGTATCACGAAAATAATGGAACAGCGAAATTTAGAGCACAAATTTTTCGCTGGTGCAAATCATTTTTGGAAGGCCGAGTACACGTTGAAGCTGAACCTCGCTCAGGAAGACATTCAACTTCAGAAAGCGACGAAAACGTCGCAGTTGTGCGTGCTCTTGTGAGATCGGACCGACGTTGAACATTAAGGGCGATGGGTGACTTGTTGAACTTAAAACACTTTAACGTAGATAAAATTTTGACCGGAGTTTTGCCCATGCGAAAGATTTGTGGCGATATGGTGCCAAAAAAACCTCACAATTGAGGAGAAGGACAATCGCAGATACGTGTACATTGATCTTCGTGAGACGGTTACCAATGACCACAAATAGTTCCGTCGCTTGATCACATGTGATGAACCCAAGATTTTTGGGTACGCCGCTGAGACAAAGCGGTACAGTGAGGAATGGCACACTGGGACATCTCCTCGAACCAAAAAAAGCTTAAATGAGCAAATCAGAGATTTGTTTTTTTGATAGTAGGGTGTCATGCATAAAGAATTTGTACCTCCAGGATAAAGTGTCAACCAAGTGATCTATGAAGATGTCCTTGGAAGGCTCTGCAAAAGGGCGAAGCGAGTGAGACCGGGCATTGCAGACAAGTGGATGGTGCATCGTGACTTCGCCCCATCTCACATGGAATTTTCGACGTTAAAAGGCATTCCTGTTTTTCCGCAGCCCCCCCCCCTCCCCCCTATGCACCTGATCAGAGTCCTCGTGACTTTTTTCCCTTCCCGAAATTGGAAAAGTCTCAAAAGGGCGTCATTTTGGGACTTTGGAGAACATTCGAAAGAATGTGGCCGACCTGTTAAAGGCCCTACCAGTTGAAGCTTTTCAGCACTGCTACCAGTACTGTGAACAAGGACTCCAGCGGAGTGCGGCTGCCGAAGGGAACTACTTTCAACGGGACAACTTTGTTTGAAAAATATAAAAACTGTGGTACATAAAATAATCTGTCTCATTATGTTTCTCATACATCTCGTAGAGGTAGATGTACGCCGTCCTATCGACGACCGGGTCGTTAGAAACGGAAGGCAAGGATGAGGGAGGAACTCGGTCGTTTCCTTTTCAAAGCAACAGTCCCGATATTTGCGTCAAGCGATTTAGTATTAACAGCGGGAAAACTAAATCACTGCGCCACTTGGTTGGCTCACAGCCTGGACGGAGTGAGTGTTCGAACGAGTAGAAGCTGATTCTTATGCAAGCAGTCGCTTTATCCCCAACGTATAGCACTCGCAACCTCCCACACCACAAAACCTTTACATCACAATATCCTCTAAGACCCAGCGTTGAATATTCGCAAGTCATTACCTGTTGGTTAAGGACCAGTAACTCCTCGTCTCTGTAAAGAATCGACTCAAAAGACTTGCACCAGGCGAACGGTCTACCCGACGGGAGGCCCTAGCCACAAGATTTTTAAACGTGATCTCGTTTTAAATCAACGGTGAAACGATTTTTAAGGCAGGAAGATCCTTCTGTCTCTAAGGACGCATTTAAAAAACGTAATCCAAAGCCTGAACGCGAGTATGATTGTAGCTACTTACAGTTTGGCTTTACAATAAAGACCGGTACAGAAACCAGCGATAACCCAATTCCACAATGCGTTGTATGCTTAGAAACGCTTTCAAATCAAAACGTGCAGCCTTATTCATTAAAACGTCGTTAAATTTCTAATCACTCTTAGTTGGTACACCTATTGTATTTTCCAAAGGAAATCTGCGTTTTGTAGAAGAGAATCCAAATGAATGGCAGGTTTTACCAAGACAGATATCATCTTGATAGAAGCCTCACACAGTCAGTTGGTGAGTCTCACTTACTGTCTGCCCGATGCTAGAGCCACGGTGCAAGCGGTTCTGGGCAGAAATGCGGCCAAAGAAATGCAAGAAGGTCCGTTATCCAACAGTATTGTAAAAAGCAGAACTGACGACATGGCTTCTGATACTGAAGAAATGTTGTTGTTAGAGCTGCAAGAGTGCACGTATTTCACTCTTCAAATAAGTACCTCACGTGAACATGTCTCTAAAAAATTACTTGCACGAAACCTTATTACTTGGATGTGTCGTATTCTTAGCACACGTAGTAGTTGATTGGCTCGACACAAGAACTCAATGTATTTTGTCAACACTGATCAAGATGGCGGAAGTTATTGTTGTGTCTGGGAATCCTGCCTACTAGTTTCGCTAGACAAACAATCAAACAACTAGTATTAATGAGTTTTATTACAATTTATTTATTTATTTATTTATTTATTTATTGTTCCGTGGGACCAAATTAAGGAGAAGTCTCCATGGTCATGGAACGAGTCAATACATGAAATTATAACACGATATTAGAAATAGATAAAATGAAATATAAAAAAACATGTTCAGGTGACAAGTCGTTAACAATAGTTAACTTTGGCAATTACACAGAGGTGTCGCAAGTAAAAGGCGACATACGAAATAATCAGTCTTTGCAGTGACTGCTGATCTCTAACTGGCAAAATTCTGTCCTGAACTGCTATCGAAGTGGCTAATCTTGAAGCTGCTATCCGAGTGGGCTGTCACCAGTCGGGCGCGGCGCTTATGTCCTCTTCACGTTGGGGCCGCTGCTGTTGCGTTGTCGTCCTGGAAGGGAGGACTGTCAGCGTGCGACTGACTGACTTCTCACAGCCTTATCTCCTCTTTCGTTCCCGACTGGCGTGAGGTATGACGTAACAGTTGTCCCCCCCCCCCCTCCCCGCCGTACCGTTCCTCACCTCCCCTCCCCCTCCCCTCTGCCTTACACTTTAAAAGGAAGTGTACAAGCTATAGTGGTATGCCCAAATTTCTTAAAATGTCAAGTGCTATGCAGTCCTGAAACCCCTGGTCTATTGTTAAAATGTCAAGTGCTATGCAGTCCTGAAACCCCTGGTCTATTGTTAAAATTCCGAGACTGTACTTTCCTAAAAGAGTCAATCAATATATTACTTCTTGCTAGGTGTTACTCGCGAAAAGACCCGAAGATAAAATTAGAGATTCGAGCCCACTCTCAGCAACCCACACTCAGGTGGCTTGCGGAGTATACAGGGTGCTCCATTGATAGTGACCGGGCCAAATATCTCACGAAATAAGCGTCAAACGAAAACACTACAAAGAACGAAACTCGTCTAGCTCGAAGGGGGAAACCAGATGGCGCCATGGTTGGCCTGCTAGATGGCGCTGCCGTAGGTCAAACGGATATCAACAGCGTTTCTTAAAATAGGGAACCCCCATTTTTATTACGTATTCGTGTAGTACGTAAAGAAATATGAATGTTTTAGTTGGACCACTTTTTTAGCTTTCTGATAGATGGCGTTGTAATAGTCCCAAACGTGTAAGTACGTGGTATCACGTAACATTTCGCCAGTGCGGACGGTATGTGCTTCGTGATACACTACCCGTGTTAAAATAGACCGTTTACCAGCTACGGAAAAGGTCGATATCGTTTGATGTATGGCTATTGTGATCAAAATGTCCAATGAGCGTGTGCCATGTATGCTGCTCGGTATCCTGGACGGCATCATCCACGTGTCCGGACCGTTCGCCGGATAGTTACGTTATTTAAGGAGACAGGAAGTGTTCAGCCACATGTGAAACGTCAACCACGACCTGCAACAAATAATGATGCCCAAGTACGTGTTTTAGCTGCTGTCGCGGCTAATCAGCACATCACAAGCACACAAATTGCGCGACAATCGGGAATCTCAAAAACGTCGGTGTTGAGAATGCTGCATCAACATCGACTGCACCCGTACCATATTTGTATGCACCAGGAATTGCAGGGCGGCGACTTTGAACGTCGTGTACAGTTCTGCCACTGGGCACAAGAGAAATTACGGGACGGTGACAGATTTTTTGCACGCGTTCTATTTAGCGACGAAGCGTCATTCACGAACAGCGACAACATAAACCAGCATAATATGCACTATTGGGCAACGGAAAATCCACGATGGTTGTGACAAGTGGAACATCAGCGACCTTGGCGGGTTAATGTATGGTGCGGCATTATGGGAAGAAGGATAATTGGCCCCCATTTTATCGATGGCAATCTAAATGGTGCAATGTATGCTGATTTAGTACGTAATGTTCTACCGATGTTACTACAAGAAGTTTCACTGCATGACAGAATAGCAATGTACTTCCAACGTGATGAATGTCCGGCACATAGCTCGCGTGAGGTTGAAGTGGTACTGAATAGCATATTTCATGATAGGTGGATTGGTCGTCGTTCACCGGATCTGACGTCCCCGGATTTTCTTCTGTGGGGAAAGTTGAAGGATATTTGCTATCGTGATCCACCGACAAAGCCTGACAACATGCTTCAGCGCATTGTCAATGCATGTGCGAACATTACGGAAGGCGAACTACTCGCTGTTGAGAGGAATGTCGTTACACGTATTGCCAAATACATTGAGGTTGACGGACATCATTTTGAGCATTTATTACATTAACATGGTATTTACAGGCAATCACGCTGTAACAGCATGCGTTCTCAGAAACGATAAGTTCACAAAGGTGCGTGTATCACTTTGGAACAACCGAAATAAAATGTTTAACCATACCTACGTTCTGTATTTCAATTTAAAAAACCTACCTGTTACCAGCTGTTCGTCGAAAATTGTCAGTCATATGTTTGTGACTATTACAGCGCCATGTATCACAAAGCTAAAGAAGTTGTCCAACTAAAACATTCATATTTCTTTACGTACTACGCAAATATGTAATAAAAATGGGGGTCCCTATTTAAAAAAAAAAACGCAGCTGATATCCGTTTGACATACGACAGCGCCATCTAGCGGGCCAATCATAGCTCCATCTGGTTTCCCCCTTCAAGCTAGATGAGTTTCGTTCTTTGTAGTTTTTTCGTTTGACGCTTATTTCGTGAGATATTTGGCCCGGTCACTATCAGTGGAGCACCCTGTATATGTAAACGTAAAATACGGCATGTACAAACGCAGCTTAACACGAGGGCCGAGTAAGGCTACAAGTGTCACGTGACAGACTTCAGCCCAATCGTGACCTGCAGACGGTGGCGGGCGGAGGGGGAAAGGACGGCCGCACTTCCCCTGTATTTTAACGCCGAGCTTCACCGCACCCAGGTGCTCTTTTTTTGTTATGTCGGCGGATAGCCGTTGGAGGCAGTGTCTCGGGCGCGTCAGGATGCAGACAGAGAGGCGTGTGTTCCCCGAGCAGCCGTTACGCCGCGCCGACAATGGAGGGCGTGGCGCGGTTCCGTTACCACGGCAACCGGCAGCCGGCAGCTGGCAGCTGTACAGTCCCGGCGTCACGGGCCGCCCGCTCTTCCGGGAAGTCCGGGACCGACTGCGGGCGCCCCGACTGGAACTCTCCAGCAGTGGGCGACTGGAGGCGGCGTGTCCGCCTCCGGCAGGGGGCGCAAACTTGCCACCCGCCGCTGTCCCGACGCCAGTTCCGCAGTGGGCCACGGGATACAGAGTCCGCGCCTCGTGACAGCTGACAGCTGACAGCTGACAGGTAGCCCCTGCGACTTGACGGAGCCACACCAGCGCGAGACCTACGCGCTATCCCGTAGTTTACCAGATGTATCGGACGGAGTGAGACAGGGTTGAAACCTCTCCCCGATGCTATTCAATCTGTATATTGAGCAAGCAGTAAAGGAAACAAAAGAAAAATTCGGAACAGGAATTAAAATCCATGGAGAAGAAATAAAAACATTGAGGTTCGCCGATGACATTGTAATTCTGTCAGAGACACCAAAGGACTTGGAAGAGCAGTTGAACGGAATGGCATAGCATTCACACAAGGTTGGCGCCGGTGGCGACACCTACAACGTGCTGACATGAGGAAAGGTTCCAACCGATTTCTCATACACAAACAGCAGTTGACCGGCGTTCCTGGTGAAGCGTTGTGATGGTACCTCGTGTAAGGAGGAGAAATGCGTACCATCACGTTTCCGATCTTGATAAAGGTCGGATCGTAGCCTACCGCGATTGCGGTTTATCGTATCGCGACATTGCTGCTCGCGTTGGTCGAGATCCAATGACTTAGCAGAAGATGGAATCGGTGGGTTCAGGAGGATAATACGGAACGCCGTGCTGGATCCCAACGGCCTCGTATCACTACAGTCAAGATGACAGGCATCTTATCCGCATGGCTGTAACGGATCGTGCAGCCACGTCTCGATCCTGAGTCAACAGAAGGGGGGACGTTTGCAAGACAACAACCATTTGCACGAACAGTTCGAAGACGTTTGCAGCAGCATGGACTATCAGCTCGGAGACCATGGCTGCGGTTACCCTTGACGCCGCATCACAGACAGGACCGCCTGCGATGGTGTACTCTACGACGAACCTGGGTGCACGAATGGCAAAACGTCATTTTTTCGGATGAATCCAAGTTCTGTTTGCAGCATCATGATGGTCGCATCCGTGTTTGGTGACATCGCGGTGAACGCACATTGGAAGCGTGTATTCGTCATCGCCATACTGGCGTATCACCCGGCGTGATGGTATGGGGTGCTACTGGTTACACGTCTCGGTTACCCTTTGTTCGCATTGACGGCACTTTGAACAGTGGACGTTACACTGCAGATGTGTTACGACCCGTGGCTCTACCCTTCATTCGATCCCTGCGAAACCCTACATTTCAGCAGGATAATTCACGACCGCATGTTGCAGGTCCTGTACGGGCCTTTCTGGATACAGAAAATGTTCGACTGCTGCCTTGGCCAGCACATTCTCCAGATCTCTCACCAACTGACAACGTCTCGTCAATGGTGGCCGTGCAACTGGCTCGTCACAATACGCCAGTCACTACTCTTGATGAACTGTGGTATCGTGTTGAAGCTGCATGGGCAGCTGTACCTCTATACGCCATCCAAGCTCTGTTTGACTCAATGCCCAGGCGTATCAAGGCCGGTATTACGGCCAGAGGTGGTTGTTCTGGGTACTGATTCTCAGGATCTATGCACCCAAATTGCGTGAAAATGTAATCACATGTCAGTTCTAGTATAATATATTTGTCCAATGAATACCCGTTTATTATCTGCGTTTTTTCTTGGTGTAGTAATTTTAACGGCCAGTAGTGTATATACAGATATAGACGCAGATAGTCGTAATTGAAATGGAGGGTACTGTAAGTAATAGGACTAACGGCAAAACAATATTTCAACGTTTTCACTTCCAAAAGATGAAAACATGCGAACAAATCACCGTGCATATTTAGAACCTGGAAAGAACGTGCTCAAGGTTCCGCCGGCTGCTGGGGATGAGTTCACTGGAAGAGGAATAAACCGTGACATCAACTCATATTATGCAATCTACACAGATTAGTCTTAAGGCAACCATGTGACTGAATAGTTCAACCTGTCGTTGAATGACAGCGATTCTTTCAAACACTAACATCTGATGACTTTGAAAGTGCTTTCCCGAGCAGCACACACCATAGAGAAGTGTCGAAACGGCTTCTGGGAATGAGAGATGGTTATACTCGCTTTTCTGAATGCTGTAAGTCACTTGAAGTAAAAGGATGACAGAAATCATTTCGAAAACATGGTCCAGTCCTGGAAATACCTGGAACCTCACGACCGCTACGGTCGCAGGTTCGAATCCTGCCTCGGGCATGGATGTGTGTTATGTCCTTAGGTTAGTTAGGTTTAAGTAGTTCTAAGTTCTAGGGGACTTATGACCACAGCAGTTGAGTCCCATAGTGCTCAGAGCCATTTGAACCATTTGAACCTGGAAATACTTTGGCAAACAGTTATCGCAAAACAAGGAAGAAACGTCTTGTGAACATGATTAAATGGATTTTCCTTAAATTTTGAAAGTAAACGCCGTTTTCTGAGTACTGGAGTGTCTTTTCCTCACTGCTTTTCTTCGCTAGTGGATCTATTTTTCTGCTCCAGTATCAGGTACGGCTTCACAGATCTCGCTCTCCCAGGGAAGTCGCAACTTGCTGTTCTGTAGTGGCGCCTCCGCGCATCGGTCATAGCGCGCTAATTGCCGATAATTCCAGAAGGCGTGACCTCCCTGCTCAGGTCAAGTGGCTAACGCCCCACGTGCGCGCTTTGTAATTTCGCGGTGAAGGAGATCTTTCAAGATAGCTGTACCGAAATGTGACGTACCTGCCCTTCTTACGCATTCACTGTTTATTCTGCTTTGTAAATTTTCCATCATTTTTCTGTTTATTCGCCAGAAAAAACGACGAGTGTGTTACAAAGCTGATGAAACACAATTTTTTAATGATTCTAGCACGTTCGTGACCGCTTGAAGGAAGGCAGTTTAGTTTAACTTCCCGCAGACATTAGTGTTGTTACACAAGTGGTACTAGCAGTACCGTGCGTATAAACCGCCCGTTTATGTTCAGCTGTCAGCTGAGTAAGACAAATTCACGATGGCCGGACGGAAAACTGAACCCCGTTTTTCGCAGACATGAGTCCAGGGCTTTAAGCACTGGCCAGCTAACTCAGTTCACATCTGAGAAACTGGCAAATTAAGCGGTTGATGGTACTGTCTACGAAATCAATTACCCCAAAGTTGAGCAGCCACCAAGTGTGAGATGACCTAGATCTGAACGTAACACATTGCAATGAAATGTACAAAAATTGTAACGGCCACATATCTTGTGGCTTTTTTGAAAACACTGGGCAGCGAAAACGCCGAAATATAGATTTGCCAATGTTTTGCGCAACGGAATCATCTTAATTTCAGTTCTGTATCGGAGAGAGAGAGAGAGAGAGAGAGAGAGAGAGAGAGAGAGAGCGAGAGAAGAAGAAGAAGAAGAAGAGAGTGAAGGTGTACCGTTTGGCCTTGCATTTGTGATGACACATTCGTATTCGCTGTCAAGTATTTCTCAATTATGACAGAGCATACGGGTGGAGGAAAAAGTCTCCGAAGTTTAACATTGAAAAATCTAAATAAGGATAATTGTTGTAATTTGGAACCTGAAACGTGAAACCTATGAAACCCGGAGAAAATAATACTGTATGGATGCGAAAAGTGGTGCTACAGGATTAGTTAAGAACTTGGCGGGTAGAGAATGAAATTAAGAGTGAATAGAAAAAATGAAAAGTGAAGAGGAATCCTTGGAAAACTGTGGGGTCCTGCCCTTTCGTCTCGTATAGGGTGCCTAAAGGATGCTGCGTTCTCGGAATGCTATATAACAGTTCACGCCAATCACATAAATGGTTTTTGAGTCGAGGGGCATGAAAGGGAAGCAGTGGTTGGGAAGGGAGCGAGACAGCAGTAAAGGAAACAAAAGAAAAATTCGGACCAGGAATTAAAATCCATGGAGAAGAAATAAAAACTTTGAGGTTCGCCGATGACATTGTAATTCTGTCTGAGACAGCAAAGGACCTGGAAAGGCAGCTGAACGGAATGGACAGTGTCTTGAAAGTAGGATATAAGATGAACATCAACAAAAGCAAAACGAGGATAATGGAATGTAGTCGAATTAAATCGGGTGATGCTGAGGGTTTTAGCTGAGGAAATGAGGCGCTTAAAGTAGTAAATGAGTCTTGCTACTTGGGGAGCAAAATAACTGATGATGGTCCAAGTAGAGAGGATATAAAATGTAGACTGGCAATGGCAAGGAAAGCGTTTCTGAAGAAGAGAAATTTGTTAACATCGAGTATAGATTTAAATACCAGGAAGTCGTTTCCGAAAGTATTTGTATGAAGCGTAGACGTGTATGGAAGTGAAACGTGGACGATAAAAAGTTTAGCGGATACCATCTGAGCTGTGCATGGAAACGGGCGCTTGATGGAGAGAAGCAGCAGAGGCGTTCCTTCCAAGGTTTACGTTCAAACGGAAGCGGTGAAGCCACCAGCGCACACACTGACACCGTCTGCGACAGCAGTACGTAATCGCCGACCAATCAGAAGCCGTCCACGGGATATATATGACAGTTGCTCCTGACGATGAGGATGGAGGTAATCGTCGAAAGCTCGACATTTTATCCAGAACTGACGTGGCAAGAATACCGAGAATGTTTCACATGTAAGTGCCGCCGCGAAAAACTTCGTTCCCATATTTTCACAGTCCGGTTCGCCCTTTCCCCGAATAAAGATGGAATGATGAGGACTACGATGATATCCAGTCCCCTGGCGGAGAAAATCTCCGAGCCGGCCGGGAATCGAACGCTGGACCCCGTCATCCAGGGGCACCAACGCCAGCCTCTAGGCCACGACCCACGGACTCGTGCTTCGAAGACCACGTTAAACAGAAGGTCGCGTTGTAATTGGGTAGGCACATCACTCCAAAAGTCAGAGGGTGGCAGACGCCTACGATCTCCAATATATAACTGCCCACGTCGTGTTGTGCCGACTCCACTGTACCTTGATTGGATTTTTATGTTTGTTTTATATGCCCGACTTCTAATTTCACCACACAAGTCTTCATGGTTGAGCAGTTATTGCCCGATGACGAGACGCAATACAGTTTGTTAAAGCGGAGTTCGCCGTTATTAATTATGTTTTTAGAATTAATTTTATTACTAGTAAAGAGACTCAACGTTCCTTTGTTTAACAGAGCGTCGTCAAAATAAGTATGAAATGCTAATGTCTTTGCAACACATAATGTCGACTATTGAGTTAAAGTTCGTACCCATTTTGCCATTTTAGAGAAGAGAAACCTTAAACGCTTCTGCTTCTATAGTCTCAGTATCAAATGTTCACTAATTTCAATTTACTTCCTATCTCAGTTCAGTATTTAACACAAATTATATATCAATGTCATTTCAGAGATATTACGTCGATTCCACTCTAACGGAATAACACGCAATTGTCATATAACATCACTTTTATTAATAATCCTTTTTCTTATGACGTAAATGTTAATGAATGATCACTATCTAGGAGGAAAGGGGGATTGATCCTAATCATGAGATAATAACTTTTAGTGAGCCCGCAATCGTTAATTAAATAAAAAGTCACGTTCAAAGATGAAACGCGAACTATTTTCGGTACGTCCGTTTCCACGTATCTGTCAAAACTAATCCTGTCGCCCACAATTCAAATTAACACTGACGTTAACCGCTTTTGTCGGAACATCGAATCGTAACTATTATGTGAAAGTTTATTATAGTCCCCGAATTAATTCCTTTCAGATACGCGCACGACCAAACAGCAAAACGGAACACAAACGATTTGTTTTAACAACCGAACAACGCAATGACGTTACATTACGACAATGTCTGCCCAATGAACATCTCTTTGACTTTATCTTCTCTACTCTGCTTAATTAAATTATTCCTAATTACAATTTATTCAGTTATTTAACGAAAACATCTAACAAAAATTAAAATAAATTTATCCCAACGTAAAAGATCCGTTATGAATAGAACCGTATCTACCAAAGAATATCGGCTTTCGAACCGTCCTACTTTCTAGCGAGACCGATACGCCAAAACTGATAATATAAAATTCTGGAATGAAAATTTGGAATGAGCGGTGCAGCCCTTATATTGGAATGAAAATTTTGGTTCAAATGGCTCTAAGCAGTATGGGACTTAACACCTGAGGTCATCAGTCCCCTAGACTTAGAACTACTCAAACCTAAATAACCTATGACACACATCCATGCCCGAGGCAGGATTCGAACCTGCGACCGTAGCAGCAGCATGGTTCCGGACTGATGCACCTAGAACCGCTCGGTCACATCGGCCGGCGAAAATTTTTGAATGAGCGGTGCAGCCTTTCTAGTGCAACGTTCAAGCGAAAACCGTTTCTTAATAACTGCTATCACGCTGAACCATCTCCATAAACATGCCCATGAACACATCGTTCCAGGTACCTTGCCATTGGGCAATTTCCTGTTGCGCTACAGGGTACCGCGATGACAGAGTACGTGACAGCTCGATGTTTCTGGTCATCGTTTCAGCTGAAGGTCCTCACTCGAGCGACGACGTTTCGCCGTACGTGCAGCAACATCAGCACGTCGTCTGGGAAGGCGTGGAGTAACCGCATCCGCGCTTCGGCTGCCCACCCGGCGATGCCGCGTGGCTTCCTCCGTGCCGTGCAAGCTGTTTACGTCATGCAGCCTTTCAGCTGAAAGGCGGCCGTCGCAGTCGTTCTTTTTGTGTCTCCGATGCCATTCCCGGGAAACTTCCGTGACGCGAGACGATAAATTTCCCCGGGGACCGCCGCCGCCGCCGCGGAGGAATTTCGGTTTACTCGGAATCCCCATCCCTCATTCAGCTGTTGGTCGATCCGCGACTGCCCGGGCCCATCTTTTGAGATTCCGCTTATAGAGAGCTATGTCGTGGTTTCCGGTTCAGATTTATGCTTCCTTTCCCCTAAGCGTGAGTTTCCACGAACTTGTTCCGAAAATTATCCCGTTGCATGACTTTTGATCTTCGTGTGCTTACACGAACGACGTTCGAAATGCAAAAGCTGTTCTTCGCGAGCGCCTCGGTACTGATTTCTGCAAGGAAAAAACAGAATGGAACTCCAAATACGACACTGCCATGAAAGCAAACACTACAAATGGTTCAAATGGCTCTGAGCACTATGGGACTTAACATCTATGGTCATCAGTCTCCTAGAACTTAGAACGACTTAAACCTATCTAACCTAAGGACATGACACACATCCATGCCCGAGCCAGGATTTGAACCTGCGACCGTAGCGGTCACGCGTTTCCAGACCGTAGCGGTCACGCGTTTCCAGACTGAAGCGCCTACACCGCACGGCCACACTGGCCGGCGCAAACACTACACTAGTACAAGATTCATTTCGAGGAGTGGAAACTACACTGAAATGACAAAGGTAACTAATTCTGTAACAAACCCAACGTAACATTCTTTTTTTTCCATAAATGTTCGCCTACATCGTTACTTCAGATTTACTGTCAGATTTCGACTAAAAGTAACTGTCTTTAAAGATGCAGCACATTGGCTTTATCGTTTGACTGGACACACATCATCACACAATATGAATAACAGTATTGGTTAGAAACAGTGTTGGTTACAATTTTAGTTTTGTTTTCTTCAACTACGCGTTTCGCCTTATTTAGTCATCTTCAGGTTGATCTACATAGAAAACAGAGAACAAATACATCTGTTCAAGAATCGCGAACGCTTTGAGCAGACTTGGATAACCTAAAAGCATGTATAAACAGATCAAATACTGAAAGGGCAAATACCTTAATTTCGAATTTCTTAGAATGATCCTTTAAACAGTGTAGCCAAAGGTGCCTAAATAAGGCGAAACGCGTAGTTGAAAAATATATTTAAAAAACTGAAATTGGAACCAAGGCTATCTCTAACCAATACTGTTAAGCACTGGTTTGCTGTATGCCACATATGGATTGGAAGAATTTCTACAATACGAATAACGTAAACAGACAATGCCAACGATGTTCATTTTTCATGAAGTTGGTTTTTATTAATCGAAGGGCAGGGCTCGAGCTGGGTGGCCGAGAATTTGTGTCGAGAGTTGTTATTTAGTATTAAGAGTTTCTATCTGTCGGTTGAGAAACTCAGTATCCGATGACTTTCCTAATAACTTGCACGGTTTCAGTAAAATCCTGACCAGCAGAGAAGTGCTGCTAGCTATTTTGCAGTGTACTCTAATGAATGTTATGATAGTGGTCTTTACACAATGAGATATCACGAGTAATTAATCTTGAGGTGGTAA
The DNA here is from genome assembly GCF_021461395.2 of Schistocerca americana. Taxonomy (NCBI): domain Eukaryota; kingdom Metazoa; phylum Arthropoda; class Insecta; order Orthoptera; family Acrididae; genus Schistocerca; species Schistocerca americana. Next base: position 554,403,062 of record NC_060124.1, on the reverse strand, counting down.
TATGTAGGGTGACAATTACTGAACTACACTACTGGCCATTAAAATTGCTACACCACGAAGATGACGAGCTACAGACGCGAAATTTAACCGACAGGAAGAAGATGCTGTGATATGCAAATGATTAGCTTTTCAGAGCATTCACACAAGGTTGGCGCCGGTGGTGACACCTACAACGTGCTGACATGAGGAAAGTTTCCAACCGATTTCTCATACACAAACAGCAGTTGACCGTCGTTGCCTGATGAAATGTTGTCGTGGTGCCTCGTGAAAGGAGAAGAAATGCGTACCATCACGTTTCCGACTTAATAAAGGTCGGATTGTATCCTATCGCGATTCCGGTTTATCGTATCGGATCCAATGACTGTTAGCAGATTATGGAATCGGTGGGTTCAGGAGGGTAATACGGAACGCCGTGCGGGATCCCAACGATCTCGTATTACTAGCAGTCGAAATGACAGGCATCTTATCCGCATGGCTGAAACGGATCGTGCAGACATGTCTCGATCCCTGAGTCAACATATGGGGACGTCTGCAAGATAACAACCATCTGCACGAACAGTTCGAAGACGTTTGCAGCAGGATGGACTTTCAGCTCGGAGACCATGGCTGCGGTTACCCTTGACACTGCATCACACACAGGAGCGCCTGCGATGGTGTACTCAACGACGAACCTGGGTGCACGAATGGCGAAACGTCATTTTTTCGTATGAATCCAGGTTCTGTTTACAGCATCATGATGGTCGCATCCGTGTTTGCCGTCATCGCGGTGAACGCACATTGGAAGCGTGTATTCGTCATCGCCATACTGGCGTATCACCCGGCGTGATGGTATGGGGTGCTACTGGTTACACGTCTCGGTTACCCTTTGTTCGCATTGACGGCACTTTGAACAGTGGACGTTACACTGCAGATGTGTTACGACCCGTGGCTCTACCCTTCATTCGATCCCTGCGAAACCCTACATTTCAGCAGGATAATGCACGATCCCATGTTGCAGGTCATGTACGGGCCTTTCTGGATACAGAAAATGTTCGGATGCTGTCCTGGCCAGCCCATTCACCAGATCTCTCACCAATTGAAAACGTCTCGTGAATGGTGGCCGAGCAACTGGCTCGTCACAATACGCCAGTCACTATTCATGATGAACTGTGGTATCGTGTTGAAGCTGCATGGGCAGCTGTACCTGTACACGCCATCCAAGCTCTGTTTGACTTAATGCCCAAGCGCATCAAGGCCGTTATAACGGCCAGAGGTGGTTGTTATGGGTACTGATTTCTCAGGATCCATGCACCCAAATTGCGTGAAAATGGAGTCACATGTCAGTTCTAGTATAATATGTTTGTCCAATGAATACCCGTTTATCATCTGCATTTCTCCTTGGTGTAGCAATTTTAATGGCCAGTAGTGTAGTTTCGGCACGTTCCAACCTTGCAGGAGTCACAGCTGTGTGCCGTCGGCCGGAAAGCGAGAGAGCGGACACTCGTTGTGATGATGACAGGCCTTGTCCAGCGAATCACAGTGCTTTTGTTCACTGCCCAGTGTTTATAGACATTCTGCAAGCGCCTAGGAGTAGCTACGATGCTCTGGTTTACCGCCAAATGAAACTTAATGACAGCTCTCTGCTTGTCACGGACTTCCGTTACAGACGCCATTTTGAAGGCTACGTGTAGCACCGTTACCAATGACAACTTCATGGAACTACACGGGCTGAAGCGGGAAAGATCCACCATGTCCTATAACAAATAGCGCACTGTTCCAACCAAGATTGGCGGAGGAAAACAATGTGTTGCGTTACTCACTGAACGCCGCACGTACATGGCGTGCTACAACAATGTGTAACTTTACTTTTTGAAGCTCCTCGCAGCTTCAGTGGCTGCGTGTGGTCGGTGCAGGCGGCGATTAAGTTCTCAGGAACGACTATTGAAGGCAGGCGGTGGTCTCTTAAGTGGACTCTGAAGACCTTCCGGGAAAAGTTGCAGCGCCACAAAAAGGAAGGCTCCCTTCTGGGAAGAAACGTCCCCTCTTAACTAGCGAGGGTACTTCCCGTGAAGCGCGGCGCAACCGCAAAGATGTCGGACTCGTGTAGCAAGGTGCACACTGTCGTTTCTTTTGTAGTAGCCCGGTATCCTACCAGCTGCATGAATTGGGCTTCTCTCCAGGTGTCTTTCTTCTGGAGACTTCTCTTGCTACGCAGAAATAAATGTTTCTTTTTTTTAAGTTTACGGTTTAGTTCTCTTAGAATTATAGTTGCTGGTTTTACTTCTTAAGAGGTACAGGTGCGTAGTTGGGCCCATAAGAAGCGATTTTTTACATTCATTGTGGCCAGCCGGTGTGGCCGAGCGGTTCTAGGTGCTACAGTCTGGAGCCGCGTGACCGCTACGGTCGCAGGTTCGAATCCTGCCTCGGGCATGGATCTGTGTGATATCCTTAGGTGAGTTAGGTTTAAGTAGTTCTAAGTTCTAGGGGACCGATGACCTCAGATGTTAAGTCCCATAGTGCTCAGAGTCATTAATTGTGCAATAAAAAGTCGTTTCTTTTGAGTTAAACTGGATTTAGCTCAGAAGAGCACGACTAATGCCGCTACTAAAATCCTTGGCATTTTAATAGGCGATATAAAATACCAAACAGATAGGAACCCTAAATTTAAAACCTTTCTTAGGTGACTCTCTACAGCTGTTAAGTATTTTGAAAACGCATATTTGCGCTATCAGCTGTACAATTATGCACTATGTGATCAAAAGTATCCGGACACACCCAGAAACATACGCTTTTTTTATATTATGTGTATAGTTCTGCCAACTATTGCCACGTACTCCATATCAGCGACCTCAGTAGTCATTACACATCGTGAGAGAGCACAATGGGGCGCTCCGCGGAACTCACGGAATTCGGACGTGGTCAGGTGGTTGGGTGTCACTTGTTTCATAGGCTGTACGCGAGATTTCCACGCTCTTGAACATCCCTAGGTCCACTGCTCCCGATGTGATAGTGAAGTGGAAACGTGAAGGGTCACGTACAGCACAAAAGCGTAAAGGCCGACCTCGTCTGTTGACTGACAGATACCTCCGACAGTTGAAGAGGCTCGTAATGTGTAATAGGCAGAGATCTATCGAGACCGTCACACAGGAATTCCAAACTGCATCAGGATCCACTGCAAGTACTATGACAGGCGGGAGGTGACAAAACTTTGATTCATGGTCGACCGGCTGCTCATAAGCTACACATCACGCCGGTAAATACCAAACGACGTCTCGCTTGGTGTAAGGAGCGTAAACATTGGACGATTGAGCAGTGGAAAAACTTTTTGTCTGCAGTGACGAATCATGGTACACAATGTGGCGATCCGATGGCTGGGTGTTGGTATGGCGAATGGCCGGTGAACGTCATCTGCCAGCGTGTATAGTGCCAACAGAAAAATTCGGAGGCGGTGATGTTATGGTGTGGTCGTGTCCTTCATGGAGGGTCTTGCACCCCTTGTTGTTTTGCGAGGGCCGGCCGCGGTGGCCGATCGGTTCTAGGCGCTTCAGTCCGGAACCGCGCGACTGCTACGGTCACAGGTTCGAATCCTTCCTCGGGCATGGATGTGTGTGATGTCCTTAGGTTCGTTAGGTTTAAGTAGTTCTAAGTTCTAGGGGACTGATGATCTCAGATGTTAAGTCCCATAGTGCTCAGAGCCATTTGAACCATTTGTTTTGCGTGGCACTATCACAGCATAGGGCTACATTGATGTTTTCAGCACCTTCTTGCCTCCCACTGTTGAAGAGCAATTCGGGGATGTCGATTGCATGTTTTAACACGATCGAGCACGTGTTCATAGTGCACGGCCTGTGGCGGATTGTCATATGGCAATAACATCTCAGTAATGGACTGGCCTGCACAGAGTCCTAATCTGAATGCTATAGAACACCATTGGGATGTTTTGGAACGCAGACTTCGTGCCAGGCCTCACCGACCGACATCGATACCTCTCCTCAGTGCAGCATTCCGTGAAGAATGGGCTGCCATTCCCGAACAAACCTTCCAGCACCTGACTGAACGTATGCCTGCGAGACTGGAAGTGGGGCACCACTATTTTGAATTCCAGCATTACCGATGGAGTCCGCCACGAACTTGTAAGTCGTTTTCAACCACGTGTCCGGACACTTTTGATCACATGGTGTAAGTTTATCCACCGGTTTCAGTTGCAACAACCATTCTCACAGGAGAAAAACAGTGCACATCAATGGTTCTCGATGTACTTCTAAATCTACATGATTACTCTGCAGTTCACAAGTAAGTGCCTGGCAGAGCCAATTTCAGGATGTTTCGAAAAATGAAGACTTATCTTTCCGCATGAGCTCTGATTTGTCTTATCTTATTATGAAGATTACTTCTGCCTACGTAGGAGGGCGCCAAAAAACTATTTTCTCCTTCTGAGCAGAATGTTGGTGATTGACATTTCATGAGAAGTTTCTGGCGCAACGAAAAACGTCTTTGTTTTAATGATTGCAACCCAATTCGCGTTCCATATCCATGGTACTCTCTTCCGTATTTCTCGATAATGCAAAACGAGCTGCCCCTTCGTTTGACTTCTTCGACGTCCTTCGTCAATCCTACCTGATGCGGATCCACACCGGACAACAGTACTCCAGAAGAGGGAGGACAAGCGTAGTGTAGGCAGTCTCTTTAGTAGATGTGTTACATTTTTTAAGTCTTCTGGAAATAAATCGCAGTCTTTTGTTTGCTTTCCCCTCAACATAGTCTATCTGATCGTTGCATTTTTAGTTGTATGTAACTGCAATCGCTGGGTATTTAGCTAAATTGACAGCCTTATATACGTGTGATTTACCGTGTGACCGAAATTATCGGATTCCTTTTAGTATTCATGTGGATGACTTCACACTTGTCATTATTTAGAGCCAACTGTCACTTTTCGCGCCAAACAGATATCTTATCTGAATAATTTTACAATTGGTTTTGACCATGTGATGAAGGTGAAGTCACGCGAAGATACGCAATCCATTGAAACTTTGCGACTAGAAAACGACGCCACTCGGTTGATAAACCGTGAGGATTTCATAGCTGAAATACGCCGAGAAAGCCTGCAATCGCATATTGTTGAATTTGTTTATTCCTGTAGTGGGAGCGTCGATTCAAATAAATATCAAATTACTACCTCCATATGTTGCAGGAAGTATTAAGAGGAATACAGAAATTATAAAATAACAATTTTTGAAATATTTACTATCAAAAAGAGTCTTGATCACAATGCATTTATTACGGTGACCGTTTTCGACCACTACTGTGGTCATCTTCAGACCAGTGAGTAAGAACCTCCTTCTGGTGGTAAATCGCTACTGGTGAAGATGCCCACAGTAGTGGTCGAAACCGGTCACATTAATAAATAAAGTGTGATGAAGACTGTTTTTGATAGTAAATATTTGTAACACATTGATCACTTTTCACTCCCACAATGTATTAAAAAAACAATTTTTGAGCTTCAGTCACTTTTATTGTGCAGTATTTATTGAAACGATGCGTTTCTGCCGGTCTCCTAGAGGCTATTGACTGACAATACATCTGAAGTGACCTAAAGATATTGAGCTGGGTGTTCCAGCTCAGGTTGTCTTCCAAATGATGTTGCCCCTGTCCACAGAAACTGTAGTGTTCAGTGTTATATATATGTTGTATTGCATCTAAAAATCATGTACTTTGTATATTATCTAAATTTACAACATACATAATATCCTACAGTAAATTTTTTTGTGGACAGAGGGCGTTCGGAAGACAGTCCCACTAGCGCACAAGGCACACACAGGAAAAAATCTTTGCCGCTTTGCATGCATTGGTAACCAAGAATGGGTATATAAATAAGATGGCTGAAGATGGCTGCGTGCTGCGGAATTGCATCGTGCCAATAAATATTGCATAACAAATGTTCACAGGAGAGCTTCTGTGAAGTTTGGAAGGTAGGAGACGAGGTACTGGCGGAATTTAAATGTGTGAGTACGGGGCGTGAGTCGTGCTTGGGTAGCTCAGTTGGTAGAGCACTTGCGCGCGAAAGGCAAAGGTCCCGAGTTCGAGTCTCGGTCTGGCACACAGTTTTAATTTTCCAGAAAGTTTCATATCAGCGCACACTCCGCTGTAGACTGAAATATTCATTCTACTGATAAATGTTATTTTATAAATTTCGTAATACACTCGGAGACCTCAGTGAATTTCATACAATCCGGATAAATGCAAAGAATTTAGAATGCCTTCCATGCAGCCGAGTAGCTCAATAACTACATTTCACATTTTTGCTGGTTTTATTTAACTGACTTACTTTCCTCTATTGTAACACTATCGACGACTTACTCATAACAATATTTATACAATGAAACAGTTCGAATGCAACCGTGAATAGCCGGCCGTGGTGGCCGAGCGATTCTAGACGCTTCAGTCAGTCAGAGCCATTTTTGAACCAACCGTGAATCATGGCCTTTTGTTTCATCATAAAAAAAGAAACTCTCTCTTCGCAAAGATATGTTCTTGTATGAGTGTTTATTAAGCATAGCCAGCTTGAGAAGTTGAGGTACGTGCGTGAGCTTTTGAAAGCAAGGAAGACGAAGAAGCGCTGTAGCTATAATTTCAGCGGTTGTTTCTGCGTTGAACCTTTCACGAAGTTGCACTTTGAGGAAGTACCCTTGACAGACAGATTTATGAAACTTGAGATTACTGGAGCCACAGAAAATGAAGCGGCGAATTTCCGGAAACGTGGAGTACTATTCTGATTAGCTCTTGTTTCGAGCCCAGCTCCCTCGCTGCTTTTATTCCAAGTGGAGCGAAGTGGCGCTAATAATCCTCGTACGGAGGAATACCGCGTTCGAGTGGGGATCTCACGGAAAATGAGATACTTCTCTGGGCGGCGAGATAAGAAATTGGCTAGCGCTGCGAGTTTCGAAAGCGGATGCCGCGAGCCCCGAGGCGGTTGCTCTTCCGTGGAAGTGCCGCTTCGCCAGAACGGGACGGCGGCTCGCGCATGCGCACAGCGCAGCAGCTCCGAGCGGCGAACCACTGTGTGAGCCGTCACACAGCTGGCGGCTGGCGAAGCGATATTTTTAAATCCGCAAGAGGCTTTCCGGCACCCACAGGGTCGACGTCGCCTTTCGTTGCTGATTTTCATCTTTACAGTAGGGACGACGGATTTGTGGGCAGGCCGGAGTGATATATGCACGTTACTACTAATTTCTGTCGCGCCTGCACAAAGGCCGGTCTCAGCCATCCATTGTAGCGCTTTAGTGGTAAGGAATGACGAAAAATGAAATGTTGTTGTTGTTGCTGTTATGGTCTTCACTCCTGAGACTGGTTTGATGCAGCTCTCCATGCTATTCCATCCTGTGCAAAGTTTCTTCATCTCCCAGTACCTACTGCAACCTACATCCTTCTGAATCTGCTTGGTGTATTCATCTACTCGTCTCCCTCTACGATTTTTACCCTCCACACTGCCCTCCAATACTGAATTGGTGATCCCTTGATGCCTCAGAACATGTCCTACCAACCGATCCCTTCTTCTAGTCAGGTTGTGCCTCTTCTCCCCAATTCCATTCAACACCTCCTCATTAGTTATGTGATCTACCCATCTAATCTTCAGCATTCTTCTGTAGCACCACATTTCGAAAGCTTCCATTCTCTTCTTTTCCAAACTATTTATCGTCCATGTTTCACTTCCATACATGGCTACACTCCATGCGAATACTTTCAGAAACGACTTCCTGACACTTAAGTCTATACTCGATGTTAACAAATTTCTCTTCTTCAGAAACGCTTTCCTTGCCATTGCCAGTCTACATTTTATATCATCAGTTATTTTGCTCCCCAAATAGCAAAACTGCTTTACTACTTTAAGTGTCTCATTTCCTAACCTAATTCCCTCAGCATCATCCGACTTAATTCAACTACATTCCATTATCCTCGTTTTGCTTTTGTTAATGTTCATCTTATATCCTCCTTTCAAGACACTGTCCATTCCGTTCAACTGCTCTTCCAAGTCCTTTGCTGTCTCTGACAGAATTACAATGTCATCGGCGAACCTCAAAGTTTTTTTTTTCTTCTCCATGGATTTTAGTACCTACTCCGAATTTTTATTTTGTTTCCTTTACTGTTTGCTCAATATACAGATTGAATAACATCGGGGGGAGGCTACAATCCTGCCTCACTCCCTTCCCAACCACTGCTTCCCTTTCACGCCCCTCGACTCTTATAACTGCCACCTGGTTTCGGTCCAAATCGTAAATAGCCATTCGCTCCCTGTGTTTAACCCCTGCCACCTCTAGAATTTGAAGGAGAGTATTCCAGTCAACATTGTCAAAAGATTTCTCTAAGTCTTCAAATGCTAGAAAAGTAGTTTTGCCTATCCTTAATCTTTCTTCTAAGATAAGTCGTAAGGTCAGTATTGCCTCACATGTTCCAATATTTCTACGGAATCCAAACTGATCTTGCCCGAGGTCGGCTTCTACCAGTTTTCCATTTGTCTGTAAAGAATTCGCGTTAGTATTTTGCAGCTGTGACTTATTAAACTGATAGTTCGGTAATTTTTCACATCTGTCAGCACGTGCTTTCTTTGGGAATGGAATTATTACATTCTTCTTGAAGTCTGAGGGTATTTCGCCTGTCTCATACATCTTGCTCACTAGATGGTAGAGTTTTGTCAGGACTGGCTCTCCCAAGACTGTCAGTAGTGCTAATGGAATGTTGTCTACTCCCGAGGCCTTGTTTCGACTCAGGTCTCTCAGTGCTCTGTCAAACTCTTCACGCAGTATCATATCTCCCATTTCATCTTCATCTAAATCCTCTTCCATTTCCATAATATTGTCCTCAAATACATCGCCCTTGTATAGACCCTCTACATACTCCTTCCACCTTTCTGCTTTCCCTTCTTTGCTTAGAACTGGGTTTCCATCTGAGCTCTTGATATTCATACAAATGGCTCTCTTTTCTCCAAAGGTCTCTTTAATTTTCCTTATCTGTCAAATAAAAGTTATTTTAGGTCTTCTTAACTGCGATGATTGAAGAAAAAATAGAATTCCCGCCTTCTGTAGAACACGACTCATTTGTTTTTCCTTAACCCAGCATTTTATGTGGAATCTTCCACGGTGGTCTTTATTATCGCACCGGAAATCTTTTGGCATCATGGTAAGATTTTGTGGGGTTCATATGAATTACGGTAGGCGAAAAGATTCATTATTGTTTCATTATGCTTTTTGTTAGTAGAATCTTGTAACATATTCTGAGCTCAAACATAATAAGGTATCTCGAACAGTACGACCTCCTTTATGCCTACCAGCATGTATTTCGAAAACACAGATCATGCGAAACCCAACATGCACTTTTCTCAAATGACATCCTGGAAGTCGTGGATGAAAGCAGTCACGTAGATGCAGTATTTCTCGATTTCCGAAAAGAATTTGACTCAGTACAATCGTATGGGCTATCAGACGAAAGACTCAGGATTTTTGGTGTGTTTGTGTGTGTGTGGGGGGGGAGGGGGGGGGGGGGGAGGCGGGCGGGGGTAGTTGGTGGGACACAAAACGTTATCTTGGACAGAGAGCCATTGTCAGATGTAGAAGTAACTTTGGGTGTGCCCCATGGAAGTGTGTTGGGACCCTTGCTGTTCATGTTGAATGTTAATGAATATTAATAGCAACCTCAGACTTTTTGCGGATGATCCATTTATCAATAACGAAATACTATCTGAGAGAAGGTGCACAAATGTGAAGCCAGATCTTGATAAGATTTCAAAGAGCTGCAATGATTGGCAACTTGCTTTAAATGATCAAAAATGTAAAATTGTGCACTTCACAAAACGAAAAAAACCTAATATCCTATCACGATTATATCAGTGTCACTGTTGGAATCGGTCAACTTACACAAATACGTGGGTGTAACCCACTGTAGGCATACGAAGTGAAATGATCACATAGGCTCACTTGTGGGTAAAACAGGTGGCAGACTTCGGTTTATTGCTAGAATGTTAGGGAAGTGCAATCAGTCCACAAAGGAGATTCCTTTACAAATCACTCGTGCCATCGGTTCTAGAATATTGCTCAAGTGTGTGAGTCCCGTAGCAAATAGGGATAACAGGGGACACTAGACATATGTAGAGGAGACTTAGAGAAAGCTTTTGTCAACTTTGACTGGAATACTCTCTTTCAAATTCTGAAGTTGGCAGGGATCAAATACAGGGAGCGAAGGGCTATTTACAATTTGCACAGAAACCAGATGGCAGTTATAAGAGCCGAGGGGCATGAAAGGAAAGCAGTGATTGGGAAGAAAGTGAGACAGGGTTGTAGCTTATCCACGTTGTTATTCACTCTATATATTGAGCAAGCAGTAAAGGAAATTAAGAAAATTTTGGAGTAGGAATTAAAATCGATGGAGAAAAAAACGACACTGCAATTCTGTCAGAGACAGCAAAGGACCTGGAAGAGCAATTGAATGGAATGGACAATGTTTTGAAACGAGGATATAAGATGAACACCAACAAAAGCTAAACGAGGATAATGGAACGTAGTCGAATTAAATCAGGTGATGATGAGGGGAATATATTAGGAAATGAGACACTTAAAGTAGTAGATGAGTTTTCCTATTTGGGGAGCAAAATAACTCGTGATGGTCGAAGTAGAGAGGATATAAAATGTAGACTGTCAGTGGCAAGGAAAGCGTTTCTCAAGAAGAGAAATTAGTTAAAATAGAGTATAGATTTAAGAGTCAGAAGTTTTTTCTGAAAGTATTTGTACTGAGTATAGCCTTGTACGGAAGTGAAACATGGATGATAAACAATTTAGACAAGAAGAGAATAGAAACGTTTGAAATGTGGTGCTACACAAGAATGCTATAAATCTGAAGGGTAGATCGCGTAACTGGTTAGGAGGTATTGAATAGAATTGGGGAGAAGTGAAATTTGTGACACTACTTGAGTAGAAGAAGGGATCGGTTAGTAGGACACGTTCTGAGGCATTTAGGAATCATCAATTTAGAATTGAAGGGAAGTGCAGAGGGTAAAAATAGTAGAGGGAGACGAAGGCATGAATACACTAAACAAATTTCAGAAGGACGTAGGTTGCAGTAGGTACTGGGAGATGAAGAAGCTTGCATAGGATAGAGTAGCATGGAGAGCTGCATCAAACCAGTCTCTGGACTGAAGACCACAACAACATCAACATAGAGAAGGACAGCACGAATGGTCGCAGGGTTGTTTCACCCATGGGAAAGTGTCACTGAGATACTGAAAGAACTGAAACTGTAGACTCTTGAAGATGGACATAAACTAGCCCGAGGAACCCTACTTACGAAGTTTCAAGAACAGTCTTTAAATGATGACTCTAGGAATACACTACAACCCCTTACAGATCGCTCCCATAGAGATCGGGATAAGGTTAGATTAATCACATCGCATCACACACTTAGGTATTTAAACAATCATTTTCCCCCTCTCCATACTTGAATGGAGCGGTAAACAGTCCTAGTAACTAGTACAGTGGGACGTACCGCCTGCCATGCACTTCACAGTGCCCGCAAAGTATAGACGTAGATACGGAGAATCACTGGAACCAGCAAGAAACGTAAAAGACCTAGGAGTAACCGTCCGGAGCGCCTTAAAGTGGCATGGTCACATAAAACAAACTGCAGGAAAGGCAGACGCGAGATTGAGGTTCATTGGAAGATTCTTAAGGAAATCTATTTCACCCAGGAATGAAGTGCCGTACAAAACACTTTTCTGGGTATTGTTCGTCCGTCTAGGATTCTTACTGAGTAGGATGAAAAAAAAATAGAGAAGACCCAGCGAAGAACGCCACGTATTGTCACGGGACCGTTTAGGAAGAGTGAGTGCGTTACGGAGATGCTGATCAAACCCCACTGGCAGGCGCTACAACAGACGTGATGTGAATCACAGAAAAGGTTGTTGTTGAAATACCGGCAGCAAACGTTCGGAGAAGAGTTGGGCAAGATATTAATTCCTCTAGAATACAGGAGATGGACGAAAATATGGTAACTCCACGAGAAATGCATGGCTGAACGTGAATGCAGAGGTAGTATTACTGCCAAGGATTATGTGACCATTTTGGTTGATCAGGTCCATCCCATGGTACAATGTTTGTTCAAATGGCTCTGAGCACTATGGGACTTAACATCTGAGGTCATCAGTCCCCTAGGACTTAGAACTACTTAAACCTAACTAACCTAAGGACATCACACACATCCATGCCCGAGGCAGGATTCGAACCTGCGACCGTAGCGGTCGCGCGGTCCCAGACTTAAGCGCCTAGAACCACTCGGCCACACTGGCCGGCACAATGTTTGTTCCCCAGTGACGACCCTGTGATCCAGGACGACAAGTGCGAAGTGAGCACGACGAAGAATTACGATAAATTAGAGTCAATACGGAACTAGATCATGAGTCGTTCCTTCCTCGCCCCACCTGCGAGTGGAACAAGGAATGATAAGTGCTACGAAAGATTCCCACCGCCGTACACTGCAAGGAATCTTGCTGACTACAGATAACAAGAAGTGATAAAATGGCGTTAATTTATGTTAGTATGCATATGCACCGAATGACTGTGTCACATATTACAGAGCTGAGCGATGGCATATTGTACTACTGTGACTTACGCTGTGTTGAAAAAAAAATGGACGTACGATACTATTTTCGAAAATAAGGTAGCTTTACTGTCACACTTAAATATAGATCTGGCAACAGCTTACTGGAAATAGCTGTATCTGAGTTGTCTCTGGATCAGTAGAGGAATCCGAACGCTGCACGATGGTGCAGTCAGCTGTCACGTTGATAATCCTTATTGGATTAACTAAAAGAGCAGTATACAGAAGTTAGACGGCAGAGGATCTCCACTTCTATTACAAAACTTCATTTCCCTAGTGCACACCATTACGATGACTTAATGATTTATTCATTACTTTTTCATTATGACTTACAAGCAGCAGTTCCGCATTCTCATATCATTATACTCTTGAAAACTATAACATTTATGTACTCGTACGACAGTTGTACCCCAGATCCATTGAGTAATGCTAAATCTAATAAATTAGTCCGGAATGCACTGTTACAGCCACATTCTATTATCTGGCGCATATCGAGTGCCTCATTATAGACAGTACTTAGAGATTAGGGCCATTGCCACAGGAGTTCTTGGCGTCACAGACCCGGTTTGCTGACGTACTGACAAGCGATTGTGGCTGTGAACACGTTGCACGCAGAAGAAGCTACAAGAACAAAGAGAGACCCTTTGAGAAATAACAGAACAACAGGGCACGAGATAGTGGGCAGAAATACGCGGTCACAGTCACTAAAAAAGGCGAGAAGTAATGTCGGTAACTATTATCAGCATCTGGAAATAGAGGAGAAAATACTAGTATGTCGATCTCAGTCGAGGGAGAACTCTTGCCTCCGCGTAAAAGGCGAACATTCTGTAGGCAATGGAATGAATCCAATCAAACGAGTAGTACGCGTTAAACAGACCTGTAGGAAAATTACGGAGGGTAGAAAAATAAAACAAGAATATAAATTTCGATGAAATAAGGAACTATAAGAGAAAGCTGGGAAAAACAAACCATATTTTCAACAAGAAGATTACGCTTCTCAGGTCACTGGAAGCGACAACGAAGAGAGTCCTTGAACACATGGAAGGAAAGAAAATAAGAATTAACTGGCTCAAGAAAATAAGAGAGGATATAGCAGCCACAAAAAGAGCAAAGGCAACAATTTATAAAAGATTAGACTACAGAAGGATTTCCATTGAAAACAAGGTATTCCGAGAGCGAAAGAGTACCGTAGAGCGAAGAGTGAAAAGCGCATTCTGGAAGGAAAAAGATGTCATGCTTGCTCACAAAAAGCAGAGACTTGGTCCGGTAGAAAACAAAACAAGAAAAAGGAAAAATAATACGACCTCGACCGTTACTCGACATTCTTGCAGAGCAGTCATCTCGAACAGCCTCGGTACAATGTTCGCATAACACAGTACGTCTTTCCTCACGCCGTTGTACAAAATTCCGACAGCGATAAACGACTGCTTCGTGGCATTCGTTTTGGATATGAATCAATTAGTAAATTTGACCTTAAAATAATAGTTAACGGCTTAGTGAAGCAGAGCATGCCTTTTCACATTCTGCCCTGCAATACTACACAAGTATCTGCCTAGCTTGTAGAATTGCAACAAAAGGTCAACCTTAAACGATTTTCGCACCCTATATGCTCGAGGTTATTCTTCGCTAGAACGGCGCCTGCGTTGTAGGCAGCCAGCGGAACTTGCGTGGATTCCTCGCCAGCCCCCTTCTACGTAAGCAGATAAGCTGCGTTGTGTAAGACAAGGGTTTAGCACGTTGCTGTCTCGGCAAGAATCGCGCAGATCGCGAAGCGGTTGTGCAGAAGTCTTACACAACGCGCTATTCTCAGCTGAAAGAACGCTGCAGGCTTAAGGAAAGGTACTACGCTAACATTAGAAACTATGGTACAAAACTGGAAGGAAATACTGTTGTGGGCTGTACGAGGCCTAGTGGTTTGTATGAACCATGGGCTACAGACAGTCAAAGCTTTCTTCCAGCCGAGTCCTCGAGGTAGCGTTCCTGTCTTATAAAATAAAAATCACTGGTTAGTCTCTAGTCGATTGTTAGTTTCAAATGTGCAGGCACTCTTTGCATACAATGATGAGAAATTAAACGACAGAAACATTCATTCGTATATGCGTACTACACACGTACTGATGAAAAATGTGTCGTTTAAATATAATGTAACATAGATCGTAAAATACGTTACATCCGATTCTCGCATCTTGGAATCCGACTGACTAGTTTACTAAGATATAGATAGGAACGACATATTCATTCTTCCGTACTGATCTCCGATGTGAACTTTTTTAACGCATTAAATAGTGGTACACACGCGCGCGCACACACACACACACACACACACACACACACACACACACACACACACACAGCTCAGAAACACACCGCTCAGAAACTTATTCAGTGCTATCGAGAACACAGCGACCTCAAGAGAGTGAAAAGTAATTTTCGGAGTGAATGACAGTAACAATATGTGACTCTTAGCTGCCTGTTTGTTCTATTATATGACCTTAGAGACTATACAGAGCATTCTTGGAAAATATTCGCGATTCAATCTAATTTACTGAACTAAATTCGCTATCTCGTCTTTCTAATCCACTCATGGAGACACCTCTCCTAAGGGTCTTTGTCCTGCTTCTGGAGGAACTCATCCATAGAACTTTGGCGTATTCGCAGCCGAGTCTACTCGTGGGATCAATACAATGCATAATCTAATATATCTTCACATATACGAGGCTTTCAAAATTCTTACCTGGAACATACTGAGCTAAAATTAAAAATTGTTTCTATCTCCCGGTTCTTACCCAGGTTTCATGTAATTTTCCTTGGTTGTGAGGCAAATGCCAGAACTAGAAATTCCCTCCCAAATATTCCCTCTGTATCATTACAAGTTCGCCTCGCTTTTGGTTGAGATGCCCGTGCTTTTACAATGCGTCATTACTCGACCATCGCGCTCTACTTATAGAATGAAACGAAAACCATACCACGGTCATAGGGAATGTGTTCAGTTTTTTAAGAAGTTTTATATGGCGAAGTTAGACGGTGCAGAATTTTGACCTCTGTGCGGGAAGGGTGTCGATATTGTACTGGTACTTGTGAGACAGCCCAGTCGTGGCGAATGAACATATACGGCTATTTCCCTTTCATTACAGTCTGTTGTTCCAAAATAATTATCGAGTTCTGCACTCGGGGAAGGACTTACTCTCTTCTGCGCTTGCTGTTCATTATACGTGACTCTGATGTAGACTTTTAAGTAGTCATTATTTTATGAACGTACGTTTTCTATCGTTATTTAATATTCTTAGGCCTTCCGAAAAAGCTACTAGGAGTTCTTAATATAAAACATCAACTACTTACTGTTCTTATTTACCTATTTCGTTGTTGGTTTTCGTAAAGGATAAGTCGATACGCTTCTATTATTTCAACTATTTTGCTATTAGCTTACAAAATACTTTGAACGTTTACAGAAAAATTATTTCATGGTGAGTTCATTTCAACGCTCCTTCGGCGTCAGTAACAAAAGTAAGCAACGAACTGACTGTATGCGAAAGCGCACTGTATTCGTTCACGTCTAGCTATTCTGATTGTATAATGAATTATGTAAATCTTTGTTTAAGTAATGTTGTTTGAAATTATCTTCAGATAAAATTATTTGATATACTTCCATGTTTTTGTGACATACTGAGGACGAGGGAAAACACTGTTTTCTATTACCACGATCCGCGTATCTGTGGCCCATGTACGCTTGGAATTTCACAGGGCTGAGGCGGCACATGAGGACGCAGAGAATATGAAAATGAAGTCAAGCCTTGACAGTAAACCATATACAGACGTTCTACTTGTACAGACAGCGAGCTTTACACACGTTATGTACGTAAACACACTTCTCTCTGGTATATATATGTGGTGTCACCGCCAGACACCACACTTGCTAGGTGGTAGCTTTAAATCGGCCGCGGTCCATTAGTACATGTCGGACCCGCGTGTCGCCACTGTGTGATCGCAGACCGAGCGCCACCACAAGGCAGGTCTCGAGATACGGACTAGCACTCGCCCCAGTTGTACGGACGACTTTGCTAGCGACTACATGGACGAAGCATTGCTCATTAGCCGAGCCAATAGTTAGAATAGCCTTCAGCTAAGTCAGTGGCTACGACCTAGCAAGGCGCCATTAGTAACATTGCATGTATCTAAAGAGTCTCACTTGTATCGCCACAATCTCCAGATGTACCAAAAGGATGGATTAAAGTTAAGTATTCCAGAAGCTACGTACTTTTCTTTATAGCATTCATTACGTATCCTGTTTCAGACCTCACGCACCCTGCTTTGGCTTAGCGCGTGTCTTTCGGCTTCCTCTCATTGTGTCTAGGCTGTCTTGTCTAGACACAACAATATATATATATATATATATATATATATATATATATATATATATATATATATATATATATATATATACTGAGAGAAGACAAGCATATCACAAACGAATCTTCAGTGAAATTCATCTGAAAATGAAATTACAAATGAACGGTGTATTATTCTTCTTCGCGTGCAGTTTCCACAGAATATGGTCTCGTGTAAGCATAGAGGGTCAGTTTTCAGTAATGGAATTAAGACAGCAAAGCAGTGCGAAGCAAACTTCGATTCCAGAAGTGGCTTGTAGGTTTCAGTCAGTCTTTATTTCACTCTAAAGGAGACCAGCAGTGAAACTCCTGATGAACCCGCGCTGGCTCCCAATCTAAAGGGGAACTCTCGCCTCACAACGGTGCCATAGAAGTTGGTGCGGCCAACACGTTGGCACTCTGGTACAGTCACGCATGCATCACTTCGCGAAAGTCGGTGACAAAGGGGACGGAGGGGAAGGTGGTACGTTAGAAAATGCTTTTGATGCGATTAAATAGGAGAAAGATTCTTCAGTTTCTCCCGGCGTATTTCTTGCTCGAACAGTCCACGGGTGTACTGCCGGTCCATAGTGTCCAACGGGCACAGTATTTCAGCGATCAGACATGTCGCCATCGTCAGGTGCGCTGACGAACTGAGCTCCTGAGAGAGGGCGTCGAAATTCGTACCAGGGACGGACTCATCAACCGAGATTGCGGCTACAACCTCAGTAGGGCATGGGAACCGGCATTGAGGCTAATTAAAAAGACGCTCAGCAAAGGAAACGAACGGGCGACCAGGGCGGACGAGTCAATTACACCGACGCCACCACAGACGCCGACACCAGCGTCTCACCGAACGCTGACGCGCGGCAGCGGACCGCGGAGAGAACGCCTCGCGAGGGGAGGGGATTTAAGACGGCCGCCCACCCTGAGGAGCGCAGTTCGTCAGCGCACCTGACGATGGCGACATGTCTGATCGCCGAAATATTGTGCCCGTTGGACACTATGGGCCGGCAGTACACCCGTGGACTGTTCGAGCAAATATGAGAAAGCATGCGAAGAATCCCAACAACACGTTACAAGGGGTACCCTTGTCGCCACGAAACTAATTGCTGCGTTCACCGAATTTGCCTCCAGCAGTCATTGACTGTGTCGAACGCTACAAAGAAAAATATTACATTATTTACTGCTACAAATTTTGCAGAACACTTACTTTTGCTGCATTACCGAAAATACTGGGTGATCGAAAGTAAGGAGAAACAACGAAGAATCATTACGTCTAATTCCAAAGATATCAAGAATTCAGCTTGACACAATACAAGACAAAGTATGCAATTGGGTTACAGATTTTACATGGACTCGCATGTTATGTTGGCGACACTCAAAGGCTAATCAGTATCGACGCAGTTCTATTCACCAAGATCGCGTCTTTAGGAAACTGTAACAAAATGGAAAAAAAGCACGGTCTTAGAACATACACACTGATGAGCGAGAACATTATATTCACCTTTGGCACGGAGGACAGCGGCGACGAGTCGTGGCATTGAAGCAATGAGGCCCTGCTAGGTCGCTGGAGGAAGTTGGCACCACATCTGCACACACGAGTCACCTAATTCACATAAATTCCGGGCAAGGGGCGATGACCTCTGAAGCCACATTCAGTCACATCCCGGATGCGTTTGACCGGGTTCAGATCTGGAGGGCTGGGGGGTCCAGCACATGAATTGGAATTCGCCACTGTGCTCCTCGCCACTCCATCACGCTTCTGGCCTTGTGACATGGTGCATTATCTTGCTGAAAAATGCCACTGCCATCGGGAAACATCCTTATCATAAAGGGATGCACGTGGTCTGCAGCCAGTGTACGATACTCCTTGGTCGTCGTGATGCCTTGCACGAGCTCCACTCAACCCATGGATGCCCACGTCAATGTTCCCCAAAGCATAATGGAGCCGCCACCAGCTTGTCTCCGTCGCACAATACAGGTGTCAAGGAGCTGTTCCCCGGAGGAAGACGGATTCGCGTCCTCCCATCGGCTTGGTGGAGAAGGTATCGGGATTCATCAGACCATGCAACACTCTGCCACTGCGCTAACTTCTAGTGCCGATGGTCACGTGTCCATTTCAGTTGTAGCTGCCGATGTCGTGGTGTTAACTTTGGCAAACGCATGGGTCGTCGGCTGCGGAGGCGCAGAGTGTTCGGTGCACTGTGTGTTCAGACACACTTGTACTCTGCCCAGCATTAAAGTCTGATGTTAGTTCCGTCGCAGTACGCCGCCTGTCCTGTTTTAGCAGTCTTCCCAGCCTACGACGTTCGACGTCTGTAATGAGGGATGGCCACTCAACCCCTCGATGTTAGGACGTGGTTCCACGTCTGTTACCCCACGTGTTGAAGACGCTCACCATAGCGCTCCTCGAACACCCGACAAATCGTGCAATTTCCGAAATGCTCGTGCACAGTCTGCCCTCGGTCAAACTCAGGTATATCACACGCCTTCCCCATTCTACACACGGACAGCACGCTCACATATACTACATGCCCTGTGCGTGTGTCTGACTAGCAGTCATTCCTCACCAGGTGACGCTGAAATCGCCTGGTCGGGTTTATATCGACAGTAAGTTGGTGGTCATAATGTTGTGGCTGATCAGTGTCCTGTGCTCCAAAGTTATGAAATGCATAGAAGAAAACGAACTATTGACACTCAAACTTCCCCTATGTATGTAAAGAATGACAGTGCTGGAAAAACTCTTACGTTATTTGATTTTCAAACAGCCGAGCAAAACTGAACGTACTCAGACTGTTCTCTCTTTACTTATTCTGATCATCACTAAACTGACACACAGTATTTTTAGCGCAACGCAGTCTGACTTTCAAGAATGGCCCTGACTAACTATAACCTATACCTTTCATGAATCACTTACCTCACAAAAATCTTCGTTACTCGAACTACTGCAATACAGCGAGCGCCAATACTGACAGTTAAATAAAAGATTCTTTACTGAAGGCACTAACTACTGATAGGCATAGTTAGCAAATGAAAGGTTTTGATAGACAACAAACCAAGTATTTACCTTAATAGTGTTCAAAAGTCATATATATATATATATATATATATATATATATATATATATATATACGTCATTCATGACATCCAGTCTTATAAATTTCCCTTTTCTGACGGACACACGTCCAGATCGGCCGCTCATAGTATCCTCTCACTAGAGCACTTACCCGCGAAAGGCAAGGGTCCCGAGTTCGAGTCTCGGTCGGGCACACAGTTTTAATCTGCCAGGAAGTTTCATACCAGCGCACACTCCGCTGCAGAGTGAAAATCTCATTCTGGAAACCTCTCAAAACTCTGGCATCTCTCTCCCTACATCCATCACTGCTGGCGGCTCACCTCCTACTGCACAAAGCTACGCGTTGTTCACATCCAACTGCCCAACACTACACAAGCGAATATTCCAACAATGAGTCCAACCAGCCACAGACTGCACACAGCGCAGTCAGCGATTTTCATACAGAGCGATGCTTGGCGTTACCAACGTAAAAACCTAAACAGCCTACTTACAACACATAACCAGCACGGACTCACAAAAATTCGTTCTTGTGAAATACAACTGCCTCATTAATTACACGGAATAATGAGTGATATCGACAGGGCAGCTCAAGTTGACACCATATTTATATATTTCCAGAAGGATTTCAACAACGTGCCTTAGAAACGGTGTCTATTCGGACAACTATGGAGTTTCCGCACAATTGGGCGACTGATCTCGTAATTTTGTCTCAGGAATCTCACAATTCGTGGCAACAGTCGGGTAGTCATCTAGTGAAACCGAAGTAATATCTGGAGATCTTCAAGAAAGTATTATAGACTCTCTGCTGCTCTTAACCTATATAAACGATGTAGAAGACAATCTGAGCAGCCCTCTTACACTGTTTGAGGACGATGTTGACGTTAACCTTCTAGTAAAGTCAGCAGAAGATCAAAACGAATTGCAAATTGAATGAGAACTAGATATCTGCATAGTGCGAAAAGACGTAATTGATCCTAAATAATAAAAAGAGTGAGCTTCTACACAATGGCAATTAAACGATTCGTTAATTTCTAGTTGCACTACAAATAACGCAAATTTAAATGTTTTGAACAATCATCTAGAAAATGTTTGGCAAAGACGAGCCAAAGACAAAATACTTCGAAGCCGCAACAAGTGTACTGAAGAGGCTGTCTACACTACGCTTCCGCGTCCTTTTCAGGAATTTTGCTGCACAGTATGAGATTCTTATGAAACTGGATTGGCAGAGGGTATCGAAAGGTTCGAAGTAAGGCTGCCCGTTTCGTATTAAAAAAATGGCTCGAAGCACTATCGGACTTAACTTCTGAGGTCATCAGTCCCCTAGAACTTAGAACTACTTAAACCTAGCTAACCTAAGGACATCACACACATCCATGCCCGAGGCAGGATTCGAACCTGCGACTGTAGCGGTCGCGCGGTTCCAGACTGTAGCGCCTGCCTAGAACCGCTCGGCCACCCCGGCCGGCGTTTTGTATCATTGCGAAGTAGGGGAGAGAGTGTCACGTATATGACAAGTGAATTGGGCTGGCAATCATTAAAACAAAGGCGCTTTTCGTTGCGGTGAGATCTCTTCGGGAAATTTCAGACACCAGCTTTCTACTCGAAATTCCAAAAAAATTATGTTGACTTCCATCTACCGAGGGAGAAAAACCATCGTAATAAAATAAGAGAAATTGAAGCCCGCACGGAAAGACTTTCTTCTTTTTTGTTACTCACTAGTCGAGCGAGGAAAGATCGAGAAATTGTCTGAAATTGGTTCTATTAAGCCTCTAACAAACGCTTAGATGTGAAGTGCAGAGCAGTCATGTAGGTGTAGGTACAGTCCTGCATATAGTCGACGTGCAGTTGTCTCCCAGCATAAATACAACGTAATACTCGTTAATGTCTGATTCTAGTGATGACGATGAAGTAAAACAGCCACGGAAGTTGTTCAAAAAATGGTTCAAATGGCTCTGAGCACTATGCGACTTAAGTTCTGAGGTCATCAGTCGCCTAGAACTTAGAACTAATTAAACCTAACTAACCTAAGGACATCACACACATCCATGCCCGAGGCAGGATTCGAACCTGCGACCGTAGCGGTCGCTCGGCTCCAGACTGTAGCGCCCAGAACCGCACGGCCACTCCGGCCGGCACGGAAGTTGTCTCGGGGAATCAATAAGAAGAGATTTGAAAGACGATACGGATCTTGTTATAGGGAATGTATATGCCAGGCCTCTCTCCATTTGGAAATATGTAAGGAAGTCTAATTCAGCAATTAAAGAGGTTGTGAGGGATCCTCACCAAGTAACGCTAACGGAAGAGATAGGGAGGATTCAGGGAAGAGCTTCTCTCTGCGTTAGTAGTGCGCTTAGTCAACGCGACAGCGTCACCTCAGTTCCTAACAATCTTCGGTACGAGACGCTACCGGAAGAATACTTTGCGTCACGTAAAAATTTCCTCTTTTAATTCAGAGAGCAGATGTTCCAAGAGTCAGCATATCCCACTTCCCCACATATGAATGTCTCATACCGATCATGGTGCTAAAAGCAAATAATCATGACTTCGTTCTTATACGGAAGCGTTCTTACGGTATTTTTCACCGTCTGGTACAACCTATTCGGTGGCTATTTAATTGCATGCTGAAGTGCTGATGTCTTACCAACCACTACGTGGATTCCACAGAGAAAAAAAAAATGGTCTTTTTATTTATGATTAAAATACAATCTGTAACTATCAAGAGAGGGCAAAGTATGAACAAGAGGGAGCGGTCATTTTTTTGGGATTTCTGTTAGAATGTTCATCACCAATATTTTGCCGTCTGCACTTCGCAAACATATAAGCAGTTTCCGCCGCTGCCCTCACCAGACTATTATGTACACCTTGTGATACAAAAACTCGCCACTACAGCGCCTCCCATTTGACTAGGAGCAGGTTCTAAACTTGCACTTGTAGGTAACCATTTGCAGTTATTTGTGGCCATCTACACTTGTTTGTTGCCACCAGCACGCGTATCTATTGCAACTACACCGTGGAAAACAGTTTTGTTTCAAGAAAGTGGCAGTATGTTTTATCACAACAAAAATGTCGTAGAGTAAATGTATAGTTTACGTACCTGCGTTGAAATCATCCCGGCTCTTGCGAATCTCCATATAAACACTCAACGCTGCCGACCGGTATATTAGTTCTGAACCATTTGTCATTGCATGTTTCACTTCATCTACAAACCCACGAAATGCGTCAGCTTAGATATTAGATGAGACCCCAGGCCAGATAGGCGAAAACTCATGATTTATCGCAGGACGCTACGGCGTTGTAACACTTACACGAAACACTCTATGATGTCAGTCAATGTTATAAATGTACTTTAACCATCTGATGCACTGTGTGACACTGAGCGCCTTGTCTCACAGTGGGATAAATGTATTAACTGTTGTGGCGATTACTTTTGAAATAATAAACAGTTTACTTTCTTTTTTTTCGACCTGTCTCGTTTTTAAGCGACTATCACCTATTTTTTTTTTTAAATTTATTGGCTTTTGGCTTGAACAATTTAGCCAGAGAATTGAATGACTACAGATTTGGTACACAACATCATATATACAGCATAGGCATTAGACATTACAAATTAAACACTTTCTGCGTCAGTCACTTGTTTATTTTGCCACTACGCGTTTCGATGTTTCACACCATCATCTTCAGATGGAGAAATGTTTATTTAAATGGGTGGTGTCGATGAAGAGAACAGACGTTTTTTCACAGCGGCAGAACGTGCTTCTAGCACTTGGTCTGCGACTGTGAAAAGACGTCTGTACTCTTCACCAACACTAGCCATATAAATAAGCAATTCTCCACCTGAAGATTATGGCGTGAACCACCGAAACGCGTAGTGGCAAAATAAAAAAGTGACTGACGCAGAAACTGTTTTATTTGTATTGATCAACCAAAAAAAAGTGTGTGAAATCTTATGGGACTTAACTGCTAAGGTCATCAGTCCCTAAGCTTACACACTACTTAACCTAAATTATCCTAAGGACAAACACACACACCCATGCCCAAGGGAGGACTCGAACCTCCGCCGGGACCAGCCGATTGATCAACAGTCGTAGCCCGTATAATGCCGTCCCTTATGGACGAAGTACTCATTAGACATTACATTAATTCAACGTAAACTTCATAGTACACTTTGTACATTCGCACAGTCAACACAGTCCATATATCACAACTTCTTATGTTCGACCCTTCGTGTCTGACTTATAACTGGAGATCCGCTTCGTGCAGCCACGCTGCCTTTATAGTGCGAAAGTATTCCCGTACAGGATTTTGTGCACAAACTGACCTCTCGGTTATGTGCGATAAATGTCTGACGGGGTTAATGTCGGATGATCTGGGTGACCAAATCATTCGCTCGAATTGTAAACAATGTCCTTCAAACCAATTCTGACATAGGTCATTGACATCTATAAAATCGTTGTTCGGCAACATGAATGGCTGGAAATGATCTCCAAGCAGCCGAATATAACCATCTGCGGTCAACGATCGGTCCAGTTCGACCAGAGGACCCATCCATTCCATGTGAACAGAGCCCACATCATTATGGGGCAGCCATCAGCTTGCACAGTGCCTTGTTGACAACTTGGGTCCATGGCTTGGTGGGGTCTACCTCCTACCATCAGGTCTTACCAACTGAAATCGGGACCCATCTGACAAAGCCACGCTTTTCCAGTCGTGTAGAGTACAATCGATATGATGACGAGCTCAGGAGAGGTGCTGCAGGCGATGTCGTGCTGTTTGAGAAGGTACTCGCGTCGGTCGTCTGCCAAATTTCGCCGGAGTGTCGTAACCGAGACGTTCGTCGTACGTCCCACACTGATTTCTGCGGTTATTTCGTGCAGTGTTGCTTGTCTGTTAGCACTGACAACTCTACACAAACGCCGCTGCTCTCGGTCGTTGACTGAAGGCCGTCGGTCACTGTGTTGTCTGTCGTGAAAGGAAATGCCTGAACTTTGATATTCTCGGCACATTCTTGACTCTGTGGACGCCAGAATACCGAATTCCCCAACGGTTTCCAAAAAGAAGTGGCCCATGCATGTAGTTCCAACTAACATTCTACGTTCAAAGTCTGTTAATGACCGTCCCGCGGCCGTAGTCACGTGAGAAAGGTTTTCACATCACTCACCTGAGTATAAATGACAGTTCCACCCATTCACTGCCCTTTTGTATCTTGTGTACTCGCTGCTACCGCCCTCTGTGTATGTGAATATGGCTATCCAATGAGTTTCGTCATGTTAATGTATGTGCCATTCGCAAAGTAAAGTGCACTACTGGCCATTAAAATTGCTACACCAAGAAATGCACATGATAAACGGGTATTCATTGGACAAATATATTATACTAGAACTGACATGTGATTACATTTTCACTCAATTTTGGTGCATAGATCCTGAGAAATCAGTACCCAGAACAACCACCTCTGGCCGTAATAACGGCCTTCATACGCCTGGGCATTGAGTCAAACAGAGCTTGGATGGCGTGTACAGGTACAGCTGCCCATGCACCTTCAACACGATACCACAGTTCATCAAGAGTAGTGACTGGCGTTTTGTGACGAGCCAGTTGCTCGGCAACCATTGAGCAGACGTTTTCAATTGGTGAGAGATCTGGAGAATGTGCTGGCCAGGGCAGCAGTCGAACATTTTCTGTATCCAGAAAGGCCTGTACAGGACCTGCAACATGCGGTCGTTCAATATCCTGCTGAAATGTAGGGTTTCGCAGGGATCGAATGAAGGGTAGAGCCACGGGTCGTAACACATCTCAAATGTAACGTCCACTGTTCAAAGTGCCGCAACGCGAACAAGAGGTGACCGAGACGTGAAACCAGTGGCACCCCATACCATCACGCCGGGTGATACGCCAGTATGGCGATGACGAATACACGCTTCCAATGTGCGTTCACTGCGATGTCGCCAAACACGGATGCGGCCATCATGATGCTGTAAACAGAACCAGGATTCATCCGAAAAAATGTTGTTCTGCCATTCGTGCACCCAGGTTCGTCGTTGAGTACACCATCGGAGGCGCTCCTGTCTGTGATGCAGCGTCAAGGGTTACCCCAGCCATGGTCTCCGAGCTGATAGTCCTTGCTGCTGCAAACGTCATCGAACTGTTCGTGCAGATGGTTGTTGTCTTGCAAACGTCCCCATCAGCTGACTCAGGGATCGAGACGTGGCTGCACGACCCGTTTCAGCCATGCGGATAAGATGCCTGTCATCTCGACTGCTAGTGATACGAGGCCGTTGGGATCCAGCACGGCGTTCCGCATTACCCTCCTGAACCCATCGATTCCATATTCTGCTAACAGTCATTGGATCTCGACCAACGCGAGCAGCAATGTCGCGATACGGTAAACCGCAATCGCGATAGGCTACAATCCGACCTTTATCAAAGTCGGAAACGTGATGGTACGCAATTGTCCTCCTTA
Organism: Schistocerca americana; assembly: GCF_021461395.2. Lineage (NCBI taxonomy): Eukaryota > Metazoa > Arthropoda > Insecta > Orthoptera > Acrididae > Schistocerca > Schistocerca americana. The sequence continues at coordinate 554,376,541 of NC_060124.1, read as the reverse complement.
CACGAGGCACCACAACAACGTTTCGCCAGGCAACGCCGGTCAACTGCTGTTTGTGTATGAGAAATCTGTTGGAAACTTTGCTCATGTCAGCACGTTGCAGGTGTCGCCACCGGCGCCAACCTTGTGTGAATGCTCTGAAAAACTAATCATTTGCATATCACAGCATGTTCTTTCTGTCGGCTAGATTTTGCGTCTGTAGCACGTCATCTTCGTGGTGCAGTGATTTTAATGGCCAGCAGTGTATTTTGAAAGCAGGATTTTAAGTTAGCTCGCCTTTAATAAAATGTCTCCCCCTGACTCGACAGCAGCGTCCCTAGATAGTCGTCCATTTTATGTCCAATCACTGTAGATGGGGTCACGGAGGGACGCGTTACGGTAGCCGTTCGTGCCGCGGTGCAGTTTCGCCCGACGCCGGCGCCGGGCAGGGAAATTTAGCGCAGGCGCCCGTGAGGCGGGGTACCGGGGTGGGGTGCTTTATCGGAGTCGTCCGTTGCGGAGGAACTTCTTAGAATGCCGGACTGAAAACGGAGCGCCGCGCCTCGTCGGCCTAGTGCCGGCGGCCACGCGAACTCTAGCGCAGCGCGAGCCGCGTCGCTCCGGCTGCGAGGAAGTTGCCCTATACTCGGCCGCCGCCGTCGCTGCCGCGGGCCGCGTACTACAGTATATACCGCGTGCTAATAGCGCTAATGGACTGCGGGTAAGTAGGGGCTCCTCACCGGGCCGAGCTGCTTGTGCGAGAGAAGCGCTGCCCACAGGCGCACGCGCCGTAACTACATGTACGAGGGGGACTTCGTGGAATATTTCCGCCTCGGGCTCTACAGTTTCATGAATTTCCGATACGCGGCGGCGCTGTGCATCGCCTTAATAACGACGTCAGTAACGGAGGTGCACTTCGAGCAAGCAGCTGTCATTGAATTTTTTTTTTTCGGCGGAAATCCAGAGCGTCATAGATATTCTTAAACGCTGTCAACGGAGACTAGGCAGTCAACAAAAGCACGGTGAGTCGTCGGGCATGGCGTGTGTCATCTACATCTACATTTATACTCCGCAAGCCACCCAACGGTGTGTGGCGGAGGGCACTTTACGTGCCACCGTCATTACCTCCCTTCCCTGTTCCAGTCGCGTGTGGTTCGCGGGAAGAACGACCGCCGGAAAGCCTCCGTGCGCCCTCGAATCTCTCTAATTTTACATTCGTGATCTCCTCGGGAGGTATAAGTAGGGGGAAGCAATATATTCGATACCTCATCCAGAAACTCACCCTCTCGAAACCTGGACAGCAAGCTACACCGCTATGCAGAGCGCCTCTCTTGCAGAGTCTGCCACTTGAGTTTGCTAAACATCTCCGTAACGCTATCACGCTTACCAAATAACCCTGTGACGAAACGCGCCGCTCTTCTTTGGATCTTCTCTATCTCCTCTGTCAGTCCTGTCTGGTGTAGCCAACGGCGTTGCCGCAGTGGTAACGCTGGTTCCCGTCAGATCACCGAAGTTAAGCGCTGTCGGGCTGGGCTAGCACTTGGATGTGTGACCATCCGGTCTGCCGAGCGCTGTTGGCAAGCGGGGTGCACTCATCCCTTGTGAGGCGCAACTGAGGAGCTACTTGAGTGAGAAGTAGCGGCTCCGGCCTCGGAAACCGATATACGGCCGGGAGAGCGGTGTGCTGACCACATGCCCGTCCATATCCGCATCCAGTGCCGCCTATGGGCTGAGGATGACATGGCGGCCGGTCGGTACCGTTGGGCCTTCACGGCCTGTTCCGGAGGAGTTTAGTTTTAGTCCTATCTGGTACAGATCCCATAGTGACGAGTAATATAGTAATATTCAAGTATCGGTCGAACGAGAGTTTTGTAAGCTACTTTCTTTGTTGATGTGCTACATTCCCAGGGGATTCTTCCAATGAATCTTAGTCTGGAAACTGCATTAGCCGCGATTAATTTCATGCGGTCATTTGTACTGCAAATCACTCCGAAGCACATGCTCCTAGATACTTCATGGAAGTAACTGCTCCTAGTGACTGTTCAGCAATATTGTAATTATACAATAAAGGCTTTTCCCGTCTATGTACTCTCAGTACGCCACATTTGTTTCTGTTGCGCGTCAACTGCCACTTCCTGCACCCAGCGTCGGTCTTCTGCAAGTCTTTCTGTATTTTGCTACAATTTTGTAGCGACGCGAATTCTCTATGTACAACAGCATCATCCGCAAAAAGCTTCATCTAGAAGGTCATCTACATATATTGTGAAAAGCAATGCTTCTATAACACTCCCTTGGAACACAGCCGAACATACTTTTACATATGAAGACTTTTGTCCGTTCAGAGTGACGCGCTTTGTTCTGTTTGCTAGAAATTCTTCCACCCAGTCGGACAGCCGGTCTGGTATTCCATGCGCTCATGCTTTGTTCACCATGCGGCAGTGGAGAACTGCATCGAATGCCTCCTATAAATCGAGGAACACCGCATCAAGCGCGGCGCCTTTACCTAGTGATTTCTGCGTCTCGTGGACGAACAGAGCGAGCTGGGTTTCACACGATCATTGCTTCGGAACCTATGTTTGCACCTGCAGAGGAGTACCTGAAATGCCAATTTTCTGTCCTGTTTCACTCGCGCACTGACGGGACAGCGGTTGGCGAGGGGCAGGAATCATTGTTTACATTCTCCATGCGTACTCTAATCTGTCTCATGTTCTTAACGTTACTATGCGATGTATACGTCGGTGGCAGCAGAACCATCCCACTGTCCGCTTCGAATACATGTTCTCCACATTTACCCAACACGGTTTCGAGAGAACTTAATCACCTTTCTTCGGAAGATTTCCATTTAAGTTCTCCGAGCATTTCTCAGATTTTGTTCTGGGTATACCCGACCGTTCAAAATGCTGGCTGCGCGTCACTCAGGTCGTTCCATGCATGTTGCTATGCCTAGACATGTCCGTAAACTGCAAAAATATTCTACATTTGGTTTCACAAGTGTCTTGTGAGCCATTAGCTTTACAGAAGGTTTGGCTTTTCAGAACCTTCTATTAGCCTTCCCTAATGCTTGCCTGTTTATCGTGTGCCTTTCTGACAAATTAAAAAAAAATACGTATACTGCATAGTATAATATATAAAGTGTAATACCTTATAAACAAACGTCTAGAACTGTGGAGACACCAGCCGGAAGTCTCCTGGCCCACCATCGTAGCCGACCGCTACGGTCGCAGGTTCGAATCCTGCCTCGGGCGTGGATGTGTGTGATGTCCATAGGTTAGTTAGGTTTAAGTAGTTCTAAGTCTAGGGGACTGATGACCTCAGATGTTAAGTCCCATAATGCTTAGAGCCATTTTTGAACCACCATCGTATGATCTCATGAGACATTCTTCTGTGACTAATCTGATGGCCTAGGGTTCTCCGCAATCTCGGAGTGGGGATGGTTGCTTATGCCATTAGCGTGAAATATATGCACATGTGCCATTTTAGGTTCTAATTACGTTTTATTTTGTTGTCCAGTCCATTCTTGGGTCGGTGCGTTGATAAGGTTTAGCTCATCTTTCACAGTGACCCTTGCTATTTTTGTTGGTGGTCGTCCAGATCGGAGTAGTTTATGGTTTGCATTGTTGATTTCTTCATCATTTAGTAGATTTTTACTATCCTCCAACCTTTTGTACTCGCTCGACAGAGCATCTGTGTAACTTAGCTGAGGATGTGGAATGTGACTTAGCACTTTTAGCCATTCTGTAGGGGATGGTTTGACGAGACTAGAAAGCAGCACCCAAAGCAGAAGAACGCAGGATGGGTGCCGATGATCCCGAGGTTGTACCACATACCTCTTGGATGATGTTTCTTGTTTTCAGCTTTCGACTGTTTTTGTTAGATGCTCTCTGAAAGATAGACTTCTATCAAGGGCTATCCCCAGGAACGCTGGTGTTTTATTGTAGGTATATTGTTTTTAGACTATTTGTTTGATTTTCTTCCAGGGAGTTTATTATTTAGGCGGAAACAGGAATTCTCCATTTATGGCTCTGTTTGGTACGAGTCTCCAATTGAGAAAGTACTGTACTTTCCCACTATATATAAGACGTCCGTTAGGATTTCTTTTGATGTAATATAGATTTTACCTGATCATCACATTTATTAAGGCTCCTTATATACTTGTAATGAGTGTTATGGCCTAGGAACCAACACAAATAAAACAAAATCATGGTCATCAGCATGAGGGACATACCAAATTGTCATCTAAACATTCATGATAAACTTACTGAACAAGTAAACAAATACACATATCTGGGAAACAACATTAACAATCAATGGCATAACTCGCAAGAAATTGAAGTCACTATTGAGAAAGCCAAAGATGGGTTTAGTAAAGTGACTAATGTGTTCAACAGCGAGCGCTTCTCAGTTGAAACAAAATGAAGATTTGTACGTTGCTACGTATTTCAAATAGTTTTCTAAAGAGATGAGACCTGGACTTTGACCGAGACGACGGGAAAAAGACTAGAGGCATTTGAGATGTGACTATACGGTATAACGCTAAGAGTGCCGCGGACAGATACAATTATTAGCAACGACATTCTCCACAAAATGAAGGAAATGCGGGAAACAATATCCAGACCATGAAATGAGAGGAATGGGAACTTGCATACACAGCTGCAGTATGTTATTCGAGGAAACATACCTGGAAAAAGAAGAGGAGGAAGAAGAAGAACATTTTGGATTGGAAGTTTTGGGACACGGACATCACACACGGGCGAGGAACATTTTCAAACAAGCAAAACTGGTATAGTTATAATGGTGACGCATCATCCGAAACGGAGAGGAACTAGAAGAAGGAGGAACTGAAATCAGAATCTGGAGCTAGTGCTAATCTGAGTCGGACAGGAATTCAGTTGCCACACATTCGTTTCATTTCTGTTGTCAGCATCACGTACCCGTAATCAGTAACTTACTAAATAAATGTAAATGCAGTGTGGCTAGGGCCTCCCGTCGAGTAGAACGTTCGCCTGGTGCAAGTCTTTCGAGTCGACGCCACTTCGGCGACTTGCGTGTCGATGGGGATGAAATGATGATGATAAGGACAACACAACACCCAGTCCCTGAGCGAAGAAAATCTCAGATCCAGCCGTGAATCGAACCCGTGCCGTTAAGTGTGACATTCCGTCGCGCTGACCACTCAGTTACCAGGGGCGGACAGGAACGTACTGAGACACCAGGATTCGTTTCTCTGACGAGATGTTCAGAAAGTATAAAGTAGCTGGTAGAAGGCCAGCTGATGTCATGCGTCTGTCTTTTCATATCTAGAACTCTAGCAAGCCACATGTTGTTTTTGTTGTGGTCTTCAGTCCTGAGACTGGTTCCATGCAGCTCTCCATGCTACTCTATCCTGTGCAAGCTTCTTCATCTCACAGTACTTACTGCAACCTACATCCTTCTGAATCTGCTTAGTGTATTCATCTCTTGGTCTCCCTCTGCGGTTTTTACCCTCCACGCTGCCATCCAATGCTAAAATTGGTGATCCCTTGATGCCTCAGAACATGTCCTACCAACCGGTCCCTTCTTCTTGTCAACTTGTGCCACAAACTCCTCTTCTCCCCAATTCTATTCAATACCTCCTTATTAGTTATGTGATCTACCCATCTAATCTTCATCATTCTTCTGTAGCACCACATTTCGAAAACTTCCATTCTTTTCTTGTCCAAACCATTTATCGCCCATGTTTCCCTTCCATACAAATACTTTCAGAAACGACTTCCTGACACTTAAATCAATACTCCATGTTAACAAATTTCTCTTCTTCAGAAACGCTTTCCTTGCCATTGCCAGTCTACATTTTATATCCTCTCTACTTCGACCATCATCAGTTATTTTGCTCCCCAAACAGCAAAACTCCTTTACTACTTTAAGTGTCTCATTTCCTAACCTAATTCCCTCAGCATCATCCGACTTAATTCGACTACATTCCATTATCCTCGTTTTGGTTTTGTTAATGTTCATCTTATATCCTCCTTTCAAGACACTGTCCATTCCGTTCAACTGCTCTTCCAAGTCCTTTTCTGTCTCTGACAGAATTACAATCTCATCGGCGAACCTCAAAGTTTTTATTTCTTCTTCATGGATTTTAATACCTACTCCTAACTTTTCTTTTGTTTGCTTTACTGCTTGCTCAATATACAGATTGAATAACATCGGGGATAGGCTACAACCCTGTCTCACTCCCTTCCCAACCACTGCTTCCCTCGACTCTTATAACTGCCATGTGGTTTCTGTACAAATTGTAAATAGCCTTTCGGTCCCTGTATTTTACCCCTGCCACCTTTAGAATTTGAAAGAGAGTGTTCCAGTCAACATTGTCAAAAGCTTTCTCTAAGTCTACAAATGCTAGAAAGGTAGGTTCTCCTTTCCGTAACCTTTCTTCTAAGATAAGTCGTAAGGTCAGTATTGCCTCACGTGTTCCAATATTTCTACGGAAATCTTCTGATCTTCCCCGAGCTCCGCTTCTACCAGTTTTTCCATTCGTGTGTAAAGAATTCGCGTTAGTATTTTGCAGCTGTGACTTATTGAACTGATAGTTCGGTAATTTTCACATCTGTCAACACATGCTTTCTTTGGGATTAGAATTACTGTATTGTTCTTGAAGCCACATAAAGTACCACCAATAAACGCTAGAATTTTGTTTTCCTGTTACACGAAGACGCATAAACGTTACGGAGGAGACACGAAATTCCTGACGACGACTCACACAGCCGGTAAATATAAATGGAAACATAAAATCGTAACGACATGAACAGAGTGCGGGCTCAGTGCGTGTGGCCGTTGTCTTTGTTCTGCCGTCGTCCAATCGTACGAATTTCTGAAGTGTCAAAGAGGGAAACAAGATAAACCGGGCTACGATCAAAATATCCTGCCTACTACGTAACGATAATCAAATCTTATTTCGAACACGGAAACGTCGACTACTGGAATCAGACGTGGGTGGGAGCGACGGCCAGATGGGGAGGAGTGGGGCTTGTTCGCCACCGTCGCACGATTTCACCTTATAACGGAAATTTTTCATACAGTGAGCCTCACTAATGGCTTTCGCGGAACGAAATTACACAGACAGCTGTGAGCAGCTCGGGCACTTCCTAGAAGGGAACTCAAAGGCGTGTGCGGGACAGTACGAACAGGAGGCCATAGAGGAAATGAAGCAACACGCAACCGTGCCGAGGAGCTGTTCGGTTTCGACTGAATTGTATCTCGTCATTCCTCAACGAGAACTTGTGCGAAGTGACTAAAAACGTTCTTGAAAGTAGAGGAGACATCGGCGACGGCTCGCAGCGCCATGTGTAAACGCGCTGCTAGAATTTGCGAAACTCATTGTCGGCGACGAAATCCGGGTCCGGTGACGACGAAGCAGCGGTGATACTGCTCCGAATGTGCTGAAACAACAAACCGCACACACAAGAATACAGCCCGCTTCGCTGGGATACCTGACATTTGCCTCAGGGCTTTCCAAGTACCAAGTGTGTGGGTGAATGTCATCGCCTATTTCATATCTCTCACCATCTCTCTCTCTCCCTCCCCACCTCTCTTTCCCTCCCTACCTCCTCTCTCTCCCCCACCTCTCTCTCTTTCTTCCCCCCTCTCTCTCTTTTTTCACAGCGTAGGCCAGAACAGTAACACGTACGTTAAAAATTGCTGTTCATGCTAGACGCGACCGAAATATCGGTTATTTGCCTTCAGCCGTTTTCAGTCTCTTAGAAGTCGCATTTAATATCACTCCGTACACGAGTATGGAAAACATTTAGGGTCAATCAAAAAAGGAAGCGCTACCACTTCTATTAAGAAAAGGAGAACAAGTGCGGTCAGCATTTGAGGCAACCACATACGGCTTTAGCCTATATTTGACGCTGAAGAGGAGCCAAACTGACTAAAAACTTCTACATCTACATCTACATTGATACTCCGCAAGCCACCCAACGGTGTGTGGCGGAGGGCACTTTACGTGCCACTGTCATTACCTCCCTTTCCTGTTCCAGTCGCGTATGGTTCGCGGGAAGAACGACTGTCTGAAAGCCTCCGTGCGCGCTCTAATCTCTCTAATTTTACATTCGTGATCTCCTCGGGAGGTATAAGTAGGGGGAAGCAATATATTCGATACCTCATCCAGAAACGCACCCTCTCGAAACCTGGACAGCAAGCTACACCGCGATGCAGAGCGCCTCTCTTGCAGAGTCTGCCACTTGAGTTTATTAAACATCTCCGTAACGCTATCACGGTTACCAAATAACCCGGTCTCTCTATTCCGCATAATTTTTCTGCGTTGATAACAATTTTTTGGTACATTTGTCATCTTGTGGGACGCAGACTAAAAACAAAACGAGCTCCTACTAAATTACTTTACAGTTGTCAACAAACAAATATTCCTGAAAATCTCGTTTCGCTTCCGTGATATTTCTCTTTCTCCAGATTTGGTCGTTTGATCACTCTAGGGTGTAGGTCTTGAAATAAATATTCTCAGTTGCAGTCTTAACACTTACATATTGCCGGGCCGGGCGGTTTGAGGCGTCATGTCACGGATTGCGCGACCCCTCCCGCCGGAGGTCCTCCCTGTGTGCGTGTGTGTGTGTGTGTGTGTGTGTGTGTGTGTGTGTGTGTGTGTGTGTGTGCGCGCGCGTTGTTCTTAGCATAAGTTAGTTTAAGTAGTGTAGAGGTCTAGGGACTGATGACCTCTGCAGTTTGGTTCCTTAGGAATTCCGGGTTCCCGGGTTCGATTCCCGGCGGGGTCAGGGATTTTCTCTGCCTCGTGATGACTGGGTGTTGTGTGATGTCCTTAGGTTAGTTAGGTTTAAGTAGTTCTAAGTTCTAGGGGACTGATGACCATAGATGTTTAAGTCCCATAGTGCTCAGAGCCTTAGAAATTCAAACATACAGTTACGTCTTATTAATATAATATTCTGTCCGGATTTTCATTTATATCATTGCAGTGCTATAAGCGCGGTTCGGTTCAAGACATCATAAAAAGAATCCGCACGATAAAATGAAAAGAATGCAGTAAGAAGGAAATCAAAAATCTTACGCACAAATGTGCGTTTGAGGCCTGATAATATACTAGAATGAAGGAAAACAGACAGTCATTGACATGTCACTGTCATAGATCTCTGTTGATGGCTTATCTCAAAATTGAGAAAAAAACTGTGTTTGGTAAAAATAGTGTTTTCCAGATAAAATCCTATATTAGAAGTACAGACCTCTAATCGGTTTTTATGTCCTTCAGTGACCGAGCACACGAAAAATGTTCGGGTTATGAGAATATTTTCACCTAAAAGAATCGGTATACCTCAGTAGTTCGTGTGTACCAGAGTGTGCCTACCTCTTCTTTTATGGTCCTACGGTCTGCTTGCAGTACTTTCTATGTGCCGCGACCATTCTTGACGGTGGATAAGGCAAAATTTCCGAAATCTCGCTGTTGATTAATGAAATGGCACCGCTCGTAGCACAGACATTTTGCACACGAACACCACTGCAATAATCTCGTTGGTCGTAATGCGAGATCTAACTCCGAATGAGAAAACCACCTCACAGGCAAGCAATCGTTGTCTACGAGGATGCGTTCGTGCGAAGCAGCACTCTGCCTCCGTTTAACAAACAAATAACAACCTGTTATTCCCATAATGAGATTAACTGATGTCCTGTTGGCGCTTTTCTCACTTCGGCTCTGGACGGTGCCTCTTTGTGATTCCATTTAATCGTTTAGTGACAAGAAGCAGAACGCTTTTAGAGCAGAGTAATCTTTCGGTGCTTCCCCGGAGAAGACGCTGATAAAAAGTGCGCTCTTCCGTCGGCAGTCTGGATACGAGAATGAAAGAGTGCGGTATTTCGTGAGCATCGTACTACGAAATATCGAACTGCCGGCAGCTGTGGATACAGGAAGTGCGTTTGCGTGTTTTTGTCGCTCTTACCTACGGGACGATAACTTCTTATCCGCAGGGATTTAAGTTCGGATCGGCGCTTCGCTGATGACTGTGCAAGAATCCAATTTAATTCCTGTTGGCCCTACTGGTAATCAATCTAAGCGTCCACAATGTGCAATCCCACCCATAAAGAGCTGCGTCTCTGTGAAAAAGTTGGTGGCCGTAATAAAAATACGACTGCTCGATCAGCTACGTGCAGTTGCGTCAAACGGGTAAGTAGAAAGTGACGCATATTATTTTACGCCGTGGTCCTGCACTTCGGCGAGGAAAAATCAGACAGCTAATCGAAAAGAGTCGGACTTCAATTATCAGTCGCATCTGTATTTTTTTTTTTTCCTGACACTTCCTTCATGTGTGGCAGCGAATTATTGGTGCAAAAAACGCCAAATTTCAGGGTGGTTCGGTGTTGACGTTAAAACTGTAGACCCACCTGTAACTGACTGGGAAAGTCAGTTTAAAAACCTTTTTAAAATTTTGTTTTTCTGCTTTATCCACAGCCTCAACATGTTTTAAGAATGAAAACATTATCCAAGTAAGTTGCAATCTGTTTTCAAGCTTGTGTGCTCACCGTTAACATATGCCAGAAAGCTCAAATAATTCCTAGTCGACACTGAATGTAGGACTTATCTTACAAACAATGGCCACTCGTAAGGCACACTGAAGTCTTGGAAGGAGAGGAACGACATAACAGCAATGCGTTGCGTATCATGATCACTATGCTTCACGTATCTGTATAACTTATAAATGACGGGTTAAAAATAACAGTTTACTGAAAACTATAAATATTCTGGAATATATTGTGATAGTTGACATTAAAGTTGTACGAAATTCCATTTTTTTTTCGCCGGCCGTTGTGGCCGAGCGGTTCTAGGGGCTTCAGTCCGGAATCGCGCTGCTGCTACAGTCGCAGGTTCGAATCCTGCTTCGGGCATGGATATGCGTGATGTCCTTAGGTTAAGTTAGGTTTAAGTAGTTCTAAGTGTAGGGGACTGCTGACCTCAGATGTTAAGTCCCATAGTGCTTAGAGCCATTTGAACCCCTTGAACCATTATTTTCCTACTGCCCCAATAATCCGAAAAACAAAAGTTTTCCTCAGCTTGAAGTTTTGTTTGCACAGCAGAGCGCTTCTCCGCGCACGGTCCTTTTTGTCGCTGTACGCCCTTACCTTCCTCCGAGCTGAGACCTGACTAACTCAGGCAGTTGTAGGGTGGATTACAGCGTAACGAGGACTCCGATGAACGATGCAGCACGGCGTTTTTTACTTACACCCATCACTGCGAAAAATAAGAAGCCCAGGTCCGACTGAGAACGAATCATCCAACCTTTCTGATTTGTGTTATGATGTTTATTCACTTAGCCACGTCCAAAACACTATCATCAACGTAAACATCTATGTCCTCGTATTTTGAGTGTAATACAGATGGGAACGTCGAATATTTGAGTCAAGTTTCTCAACTTTGACAGAAAAAAGTGTAAAAACCGCATGCCGTCAGGTTTATTTGCTTAACCCTCCTGACAACGTCCATCACTGTACTTACATACTGGTCCTGGGATCAAGACATTACGGTCATAAGTTTTTCACCATTCTGGAAGATCTTTCACTGGCAGCACGATCCGAGCCACACGTTATTCGCTCTTAAAATCTAGATCTTTCGTTGTCCGCACACATAAACTGAATAATGCAAGGCATCAAGAAAAAAATTTCCAACTGTATTTTCCGCGTAGTAAGGGGTGTGGAAGTAGCTACAATGAATCACCTGATTTCTTTGCATTCGTATCTATCGATGGTAGGCAATGAAGAGCTTGTAACTAATTTTGCTAAATTTTACAGGAGAAGCAGAAACGGATTCTTAAAAAAATATAGAAAGTGGTACATGTGTAACTATATAGTAGAAGCCTAGTTATTGACAGATTAGAGAAATACATGCACTTTCAAATCTCACTTTGATGAAGGAGATACTCGAATTCAGGCTTTTCACAGACAGATGGAGTTACGATGTTTTCAGTGCCTGCCATCGATATATGAATGCAAAGAAATCGGGCGGGTCATTGTAGCTACTTCCACTCCCCTTCCTAAGCGGAAAATGCATTGTGTTATTCAGTTTATGTATGTGAACAAAAAAAAAATGTAGATCTTAAGAACGAATAATATGTGACTTGGATCGTGCTGCCAGTGAAACATCTACCAGAACGAGGAAAAACAAGTAATCGTAATGCCTTGCTGCCAGGAGTAGTATGTCAAAAAAAATGGCTCTGAGGTCATCAGTCCCCTAGGACTTAGAACTACTTAAAACTAACTAACCTAAGGACATCACACACATCCATGCCCGAGGCAGGATTCGAACCTGTGACCGTAGAGGTCTCGCGGTTCCAGACCGAAGGGCCTAGAACCGCAGGGCCACACCGGCCGGCGTAGTATATCAATGGAGAAATAAGCAAATAAATCTGAATCCATGCGGTCTGAAAATAAGTTCTAATTATCCTTGAAAAACAGACGAGATGTCTTTTTATTTTTATTATGAATACTTCCATCGAACTCTCCTGCCATCGTTGAGACACTTAACCTCGGTTCGTCTCGTTTTCTGTTTTGTGACACTGTCTAGTTATGACGTTCTGTAGAAATATCGGACAGGAAATGCATAATGGAAAGCTCCAGTAATTATAAAATATAATTTTTATTTACAGAAATGCATGCCCTACCTGTGTATTTAAGTTTTATGTGAGATTTTGCGTGAATTTATATCCTTTTCAGAACGTATAAGCACTGCTAATTTTGCTGGCACTTGCTATGACGTCACTGAAAGCAGCTCAGCGTGATTTCCAAACATTACGAACTGATGGCAGAAAGGCCTCTGATCGGCGTAATGGGTCGCCAGAAGAGAGCAAGATTAAAGCTTATTGTTTCGTGGGTTTTCTGTGCATCAGAGATGGACCATTAGTTCGGATCGGTGAAGCAGGGGACTGAATGTGTGTAGTGCCTCTCCAAGCATTCACCTGAAGTGATTTGTGAAAACATAGAATCGTAATGACGAGAACGCAGTGTAGACGGTTCTCACGAATTCGAGACCAGTCCGCAACGTCGCTCGCTTCTCGCGAAATACGTCGCTTCACTCGCGACTTTTGAGAAACATCAAACAGGATCACTCTGTCTGCTTCAGCTGTGAGCGGAGACTATAATTCGGTATTTCTTTCATCTGTCCTTGCGTATCAGTAAACGGCCTTTTTAGGGATAAAGTGAAAATGTATCCACGAGGAGGAGGTTCGTGGAGTAGCATTTTGCGCTTCTCAGTATTCTGTATGGGCTCTTATCTCCATACAGATGGCAGTGAGAACAATTGTAGCCGTACTGAGATAAGCGGCTTGTCAGATAGTCGTTTCCAAGTAGTGACACAATGTAGTTTTATCTCCACTCCTCTCTATCTTTCTTTAGTTTGTTTCTCTTTTTTTTTCTTTTTCTTTTTCTTACAGGTACCTATTTCCGAATCACCGTAGCACCTTCCTGTGGTTCATAACTTTCTCTTTCTCTCTCTCTCTCTCTTTTCTTTTGCTATCACGTAACTAATTCCCATATTCTGTAACATATTTATATTCATAAGCTTTGCAACTTTTAAGCAGGTACTATAAGTTCTGAAACTGCGTCTGCTTTGTGTAGAACCTATCTGCACAACGGCACATTTGAGTGCTAACTTGGAAGGAGTAGAAGTGATCCTAATCCATGTGTCCACCGAAGCCGGCCTCTGTGGCCGCACGGCTCTAGGCGCTTCAGTCCGGAACCGCGCTGCCACTACGGTCGCAGGTTCGAATCCTGCCTCGGGCATGGATGTGTGTAATGTCCTTAGGTTAGTTAGGTTTAAGTAGTTCTTAAGTCTAGGGGACTTATGACCTCAGATGTTAAGTCACATAGTGCTCAGAGCTATCTGAACCAATTTTCTCCGCCGAAAATAGACAGCCGTGGATGTAATACACCCGTCAACCTGGAAGTGCTTTTGAGATGCCTTACTTCAAGAGCGTAATGAACAAACAGCTGAAACACGAAAACACTTCAAATTCATATAAGCCGAGGGTCCGCAGCTCGTGGTCGTGCGGTAGCGTTCTCGCTTCCCGCGCCCGGGTTCCCGGGTTCGATTCCCGGCGGCGTCAGGGATTTTCTCTGCCTCGTGATGACTGGGTGTTGTGTGATGTCATTAGGTTAGTTAGGTTTAAGTAGTTCTAAGTTCTAGGGGACTGATGACCAAAGATGTTAAGTCCCATAGTGCTCAGAGCCATTTGAACCATTTGAACCATAAGCCGAGGACCGACGGCGTACATGCGCTGTTAACGTCTGTAGTATGTAGGCGTACGTGCGAATCCTCGTCCCAGGCTAAGGTGACGATTTGGCGCCATGAAGATCATCTTCCAGGAAAAAAGTTTCGTAATTTATTTCTTGGGAATTCTGTGGCACAATTACAGTTTCGGACAATCGATAACCAAATCATCGAGTGTTTCATTCTTGCTCTCGGCTGTAGGATTGTACATCTGAAGGTGGCAGACGTCGGCTGAAAACTGTTACATGATTACTGACTATCAAAAATTGTCATTGTGCTAAGCCGGCCGAAGTGGCCAAGCGGTTCTAGGCGCTACAGTCTGGAACCGCGCGACCGCTACGGTCGCAGGTTCGAATCCTGCCTCGGGCATGGGAGCGTGTGATGTCCTTAGGTTGGTTAGGTTTAAGTAGTTCTAAGTTCTAGGGGACTGGTGACCTCAGAAGTTAAGTCCCATAGTGCTCAGAGCCCTTAAAACCATTTTTTTGTACTGCTGTGTGTACACTTGATATTAGTATATTTGCTTCTAACCTGTGTCGTATATTGATAGTCATGACATGCTCTGCATTATAGGTAGTAATGACAAAATTAATGTCGTGGCTTAAACCATTTTAACACTTAGCCGTGAAGATGGTCCATGACTGAAACCGATTGATATTTGGCTTTAAAATAAAAGCAGCTGATAGTCAAACATGCATTTTATACATTACTTGACGGTTGTTGATAGTCACCTTCCAAAAATGTTTTTATTATCTTTTTATTTTTATTTTACTGCACTGAAGCTTGTACATTGCGCCTAGAATACTGATTTAAACTTCAGCTCTCCCTGCGTAATGTATGGCTGGGAAAGATGTGACACATCTACCATTTCGGTAATTGTCAGTGCTATTTTGTTTTTATCCGTGATCGTAGTTTCCACAGTTGTGGAAAACTCACAATACAGTGAGAGAAATCGTAATAAAACTATTTTTCATTAAACATATGCAACATCGACGCAAACACCGTTCTCTGTCTTGTCAAATTTTCCATCAATCAATATTTCTGACAAACACGCTCTATGTTTGACAAATACGTCAAACAGCACCGTACACTATCAAATATTTGGCAAGCATAGTGACATTTGACAAATTGTTTGATCGTTTCAGGGGCGTTAAGAACTTAGAGAGCGACCTTGGCACGCCTATTCAGACGAATACGTGATTGGTAGTGAGCTCCTCACTTCAGGAAAGGAAATACAGTAAGACCTTTACATAAAGAAGCATTCTGCCCAGTTGGACGAATCGGAAAGAGGCGATGCGCGTAACGGCTCGTCCACGGAGATGGCTTTTACCGCTACTTTCGATTGAGACACGACAGATCCGGCAAGCTGTTGAAAACCAGACTCGGAGTTGCCAGTCATTGCCGTAATGTACATCCCATTACCCAAAGAGTAGTCGAAACGGTGGGGAACGGAAGACGGGAGCTAATAGCGACGCATCAGTCACCACTATGACGTCACTCGCCTTTCGCAGGAGACCCCAGAATGGTCAACAGACCGCTGTTTCAATGAAATCGCGCTGTGGCCAGTAACGAACGGCTTTTGCTGCCGGCAGGGGCGGGAACCGTCATGTCGCTCGGTGTCGCTTCGCTTCGGTTCGCTGCGCCTCCGGCCGTCCTCCACAGCCGCCTGTCAGCTGTTTGCGACGCTCGTCTTCCGCACTGCGCCCATCAGTCCCACGCCCACGCGTCCAACGCGTCCCGGAAAACAGCTCCCACCCCGCTCTGTGCGGTTTCCGGTGTTGCAATCAATGCGCTTCCCTAACGATCGGTGGAAATTTCCGTAGCACAGCTGCTGCGTTTATGTTAAACCCGTTAAAGTTGAATTTATTCAGCGTCTTATTTGCTGTAGCGCAGCCACGTACACGATCAGGGGAGTGAGCGATATCTTTCGTTCTCTGCAAACGTCAAATAAAAAAATCTCTCATTCGGATCAGTTAGTTCCAGCGACTTTCGCATAACATCGTTTGTGATGAATGAAATGTCGCAGAACAACACGCACGTAGACATCCCACATCACTTGAAAACGGGAAGAAAGTCCTGAAACATGTCGTACTATGTATTTAAAAAATGTGTTTTATTATTTAAATCATTTCAGCGAAACATTCTTCCACGGTCGAGGTCGCTATCTGGGTTTCACATCAATGTGCGACTATATAGGTTTGGACATTCCGTGGTTTCCCTAAAACCATTCTCGTGAATGGCGAGCTGGTAGCTTCGAAAATGATTCTTCTATAGAGTACGGTCGGCCGAATCAGGTCGGGAGGTAAATCGGTTACATTCTAGAAAGTTCCTCCTGACTGCGACATACGAAGTGGTAAAGAAAGTGTTGCCACCTGGCGGTGACTGTTGGAACTCAGGGTATACGTTGGAAAGTAGAAGACTTGCTAAGTGTGTTTGTGGAGAACTGTGCTGTTTCTCTTGACTTCTGAAAACATTCTATTTTGTAAAATAATTTTGGATTAAAATTTATGTATCTGTGATACGGTAATTATTTTAATGATCTGTAAGGTAGTCATTGTACAACAAGTTCATATACTGCAGATGTGATGGTGCTGTTATCGGCGCGTTAATATGGTTTCGCAGGACTACCAACTACAGGAAAAATTGTTTTATACTTCCGGCGAATCGAGTTAGTACAAAGCGGGTGATGAGAGTCAATACTTTTTATGTCAATGTAATGAAATATTTATTTTCTTTTTGTTCTCTATTACACTTGGCAAAATATAAAAGAAAATTTGTGGACAGAAGAACTATTTGAGGTCAGACATTACTCTCTTCAAGACAACTATAGAGTGAAAAAGATTATCCAGGAAAGATGAAAGTTGGTCAAATATTATTTAATTAGGAGTAAGATTGGCCAAAGGAGACGAAAGATAAAAAATCTCACTTTCAAAGCAACGTGGATGAAAAGGACAACCCCAGCGATCGCTCAAAATTGATTCTGTTGAACAGCCGATTTTCCATTGAGTGAAAACGCAGTACGTCGAACCAAGAAAACACAGCAAAGGAAAATGTGCTTCAGCTTGTATCCCCATACGACCAGTCCAGTTCACGACACCAATAGCACGCCAAATTCTTCTGTTTAATCCCACGACTTGTCGTTTCCAAAGAAGTCTATACCAAAGTTTTGAGGCAGGAAACAGAAAGAACTCCTTTTTACATCCCCATAAAATTGTTAAATGAAAGAGGAAGTCTTCTCAGTCCGGCAGATCGAGGGAACGTCAGATTAAAAAATGGTTCAAATGGCTCTGAGCACTATGGGACTTAACATCTGAGGTCATCAGTCACCTAGAACTTAGAACTACTTAAACCTAACTAACCTAAGGACATCATACACTTCCATGACCGAGCCAGGATTCGAACCTGCGGCCGTAGCGGTCGCGCGGTTCCAGACTGAAGCGCCTAGAACCGCTCGGCCACTCCGGCCGGCGAACTTCAGATTAAGAAGAGACTACACCCACAGGATGAATCATGTATGTCAGATTCCAAAGAATCCTCTGATTAAACAGATGAAGATAACGACGCATCTTGTGAACTCAGCTAGATTAAATACGCTGATCCAGTATCGGCAAAACTTGGTGACTATTGAGTGTCAAGGCAAGGGCAGAGAATGTTACCATCAGGAGTGTGTTATTACATTGAAGAAGAAAATGTCCGTTAGAGTGAAATGTGTTGTTATTTTAATGAGACATAATTTTTTTTTTTTGTGCTGACTCTATTCGCCGGATTTATGACCCGATTCGCCTTAAACGAAGAAGGTGAACAATGTCATGCACCTTATTCTTCATATTGATTTTGTGAAGGCATAAACAGCAGTTCTATATTGTTATACAGGGTGTCCCAGGAGGGATGGGCAATGTTCAGGATATGACAGAAACGATCATTCGAAGCAAAAATGTCTATCAAACGTGGACTCTAAAATGCACAGCTTAAGATATATGAACAATTCCTCATCTCCGATACAGTGAAACAAATCTCTGCTATGCACGCTCTATTTTGGAAGGGATTAGTATGGAACAAAACAAGAAAAAATTTCTAGTGAACATGGCATCTAAAATGCATATCTAAAGAGTTACGGGAACGCATTCAGCGGAAGAGAGGTATTTCACAGTAGCGCAGATGAACAAGTCCTCTTACCTCTTAAGGTATGCGTCTTGAAGCCCATTTTTACTGGACAATTTTTTTTTGTTATAGTCCATACTACCTCCCCCGAAAACGTGGAGGGCAAAGAGCTAGCAGTTGAAGTGATTTGTTGCACAGTATCGAAGACGTGCTCACAGCATTTGAGCTATGCATTTTAGAGCCTATGTTTAAAGACTTGTTCGCTTCGAATTATCGTTCCTGCCACATCCCTGAATATCGACCATTTCTTGTGGGACACCCTATGTAATGATTCCAATTGAAGCCCTGAAGAACAGGTTTGTAGTTACTGTACAGGAACAAACGTACCTTTTTCAGAGATCAAATACCAAGCACTATTATTATGTACTGTTCAAATGGAAAACAGAGCAAGGATGCATAAAATGAAAAAAAAAGCATCTCAACAGAATGAGGGAAGACAGATTAGTTAAGTACAGAATCAGTTATAAACCAATAGGAAAGAGAGATGTGGGACGACCGAAGAATAGATGGCTGCAACGAAGACTGAACGGGCTATTAGCCGATGCCGTAAAGTGAAGAAGAAGAAGAATATATAATTTATTTTCTCATCTTTACTGGCTGAAAGGATGTAATTTACTCCGAACCATGTTTGCATATACAAATAACTAATAATGAGCGTATGGCATTGGTGGCCGGGAGACCCCTCGGGGGGCGGTTCGGCCGCCGCTCTTTTACGCCACTACGGCGACTTGGGAGTGAATGAGGATGAGATGATGATGAAATACACACAACATCCAGTCATCTCGAGGCCGAGAAAATCCCTGACCCTGCCGGGAATCGAACCCGGGACCCCGTGCGCGGGAAGCGAGAACGCTACCGCAAGACCACGAGCCGCGGAATGCAGTCAACTAACTAATGCAGTAACCATAGCCAATGCCACACAGTACTTGTAACGTCGAAGATATAGACGGGGCCAGTAATATTCCTTTGCGCCGAAGTGAAACTAACACTTGCGGAAGTTGGGCTCGCAGCGATAGCGGTGTATGTAGGCACTACGCAAGATTCACCAAAGCCTGTCAAGACTAGGGAGTAGTTTATCAGGGTACGCAAGGCGCTGGTCTTTTTCCGGCGTGGCCATTACGACAGATTTCTTCGCGCAACTTGCCTCACTGAGAACCACGTAAGAAGCCGCATTGACGCAAGGGACCCTCAGCAGATACTACAGGACGTCAGCATCGCTTCTAGACCCTCGCTTCCTGTACAGGCTGAGATATCTGTTACGTCTGTGACGTCCGTAACCATAGGACAGTGCTGCTTGCAGCATATGCCACTGGACTGCCAGAAAGTTATCAGACGACAAATTTCTTAACACCGGACGTGCCTGTTTGACATTTCCACGAACATTCGAAAATTTTAACTTACGGACATTACTTGTCCCTGCTATTACGGTCCATCAATCCAGTTAATACACGATATTTACTCAAATAGTCTTGCACGCAAATGCAGTCCATGTCGGCGAATTTCATTGACGATATCTACCAGGTTATCGGTAGCATAAGAACTTCGTCAGAAAACGACCGGAAGGAAAGACGGAAGTCGGTCACTCTGGAACAGTCCTACTGCCTTTTTTCTTCACTTTTTTTTCCTTGCCGATAACTAGATTGTGTTTAGAAGTTGCGCCTTTCAATGTTACTAGTATTTGCCGTACTTCTGTTTCAGCGTTAGTCTGTTCCAGACATCATAACTTCGTATTTAAGATTTACTGAGTAATAGCTACGTCAACTGCATCCTCCTTGACCACATTACATACGCTAGAGCCAGTTTTTGACTTGTCACCACTCCAGCGGCTTGAGTGTTAATTTTCGATGCATAATTTATTAAACAGCTTCTCATTTGACCTCACGAAAGCGGGTGAACATTGTTACATCACAGTTATCACGCTTATCGGGGATTGAACCTGGAACTTTCGTGTCTGTAGAAAACAGAGCAAACCACCATATCACGAGGTTAGCTGCCAGTTAAGTTTCACCACATCCTATTAAGGGGCAGCAGGTTTAGCAATCAAACTATTTATCTGAAAAACATGGTAAAAAACAGAGGCGATGTTTGTTTTCAGTGAGGAAGACTTAAAATTCATTTTCGCGGCTTCATTTCTCGTACTTTAACTATTAGTAAGCCTCTGACAAGTTTATCACGGGAAGAATTATATAACTATACCGTTATTATTGAAAACTTTACTAATCGACGATACAACCGAAAACATACACTTGATTATGCTTAGCATATTCTGATTTTTACTTACGCTCACGAGACACAGTTACTTGTATCGTGTTATATTCGTGACATACATCGCATATTGACGTGGTAATTATTTTCTTTCACTCTGGAGGATATGCATATTAACAACATATTTAAAACCCACACTCCTTTCGAAATCGCGATTCAAAATATCGACTCTCGCCGTAAAAAAAAAAAAAAAAAAAACAACACTAGGGCCTACGTTGAAACTGCTGTCTCGATGGAACATGCGAAGAGCACGCTTGAGATTTTCGTCTTGATAACATCTGAGATATAACTCGTCAGAATTCTTGTAACCACGGCAATGTTTTGTGGGCCATACTGCTGGAACACCAATAACTTGGACGTATGATCTTGATTTCACAATACAGAAACGCAAATCTCAACAGAACACTGATATGGTCGTCCGATCGATGTGGACTGTTTCGAAACGTCCTTAGCCCACCCTTCCAGATTTAGTTTCCCGTAGTTTCACTTTAGTAGAAGGCCCTTGCCGGTCTGATTCCCCAACGGTTTATAACTCGGGAGTCTTTCTCGGCGACACGAATGAACCTAATCACGTCTGTTTTCGTGCCTCATCCGTTGAGTTCAAATTCTCGAGATTACGACAACAATCACCGCCCTTGACATCAAGAGTTAAAAGTGCCGGAAATGGAAATGCGTTCTTCCTTTTGTTTGCGAAGCCACAGAATCAGAATTTTCCAGAGATGCGCCGAATTTGAGCACGCTTGAGGAAGCTAGTGTTTGAAGAGCTTCCATCTTAAATTTACAACGGAAATACGCCTGCGATATTTTTTTGATGAAAATTTTCCCTGTAAGTCACGGCAAAAATACAATATGCTTATTTTCGGTGGCCACCAGTTGGTTTTGGTGACGTACGTTACATCAAACCAGTGAATCGATTGGCGAGGCCATTGTTATAATTCTCCTATCAAATGGAGAAAAACTTTTATGTAAACATATACGCGAGGATCTGAGAGAAATGATCGGCAACTCGGTCTTAGCGGTACAATATAAATAACGAAAGAATACGAGAAGCGTTCTTTCGTAATACATTCGAACAACTCCTCGCCAACAAAATTACGGTTATAAACATTGAGTTTATGAGGCCCAATACTGCTAAAGAAGTCACACATATACTGTTACAATAATACGCTCTATTTAAACCAGACAGAGAGTACATGGAAGATGCATGCTTATGTTAAGGCAGTTGGACAACAGATCTCCTTAATATGGCGAGAATAGTTGAGGATAGCTTTTTCATTTGTTTTTAGAAAAGGTTCCATAGGTTCTAGTCGTTTAAGTAATCTTGGCTCGTTTGTAGAGTCTCTGGCCAAGTATGTATTTCTTTGGTTTATTTAAATCAGACAGAGAGTACATGGAGCATGCATGCTTATACTAAGGCAGCTGGACAACAGCTCTCCTTAATATAGCGAGAATAGTTGAGGATAGCTTTTTCATTTGTTTTGAGAAAAGGTTCCATAGATTTTAGCCGTTTAAGTAATCTTGGCTCGTTTGTAGAGTCTCTGGCAAAGTATGTATTTCTTTGGTTTTAAAGACAAAGTATTTCACACAAAGAATGAAATGGAAATTCATATTATTTACAGTTTTAACGTATTCCTTTCGGAGTACAATTATTTTATGATTTATACTTTCACATGACTTCATGATGGTTGCATAAATACTTATGTCATATGTTCCCGTCTCTAATAACTTCACACGGAGCGATGATAAACTCAGAACATGTCTCTCGTGATGCGCAGTTTTGGTGCCGTCGCGCCCTAAAACGTTTGACTGACGACCAGAATAGAGGCGGCAGCTATTACGCATGACCCAGAAGCGGCGCCAGGCCGCCATTCGCCTGTTCGTTCACTCGCTAGCTCGCTGGCTGGCGTTGCCTCGGCGCGGCCTTCTCGGAAATAACAATAATAGCTTTTTGTGGAAGCCCGGCTCCTTGCGCCGCGGTGGGGGAAAGCCGTGGCATGTTCTGCCGCCCCTCCCGCCCCGCTCCCCCCCACTCCCCGGCGCGCGGCGCTTCGCCGTACTCCCCCACCACGCCAGCCGCCAGTCGGCACACGCGGCTCGGCCAGCCTTCCCGAGCGAAGCGCGAGTAGCACTCGCTCAGTCGTACTCGTCGCGTCGCGGGCAACGCAAGCAACGGCGTGGAGCTAGCATCAAGCAACAGGCGCCCGCCGATCGCTCGCCGCCGCCATGTCTGCGTGCGCTTTCACTTGTCGCTTCGTGCCGCCACGGTCCTTCCTCGACTGCAGCCCACTCGGAACATCTGAAGTGGTACGCAATCAACGTCGGATATGACGAGCTATTATTTCTCACCGCAAACTTCAATGAAAACGGGAACTATCTTGTCCACGCCTGTGCTCATCTGTCGCACGGATCATCTCAGCAGTGTGTCCTAGCGATGTGCCAGTGCAGTGTAGCGCCGAACTTCGGTTCGGCATTGTGATTGTGATTCTACAGAAGCTACCAACTCCTGCCGTGTGCTGCTTTTCGTTCCACTAGCCTTCTCTCTGTGTCGAACAACCGAAGCAACTGTACAGTGAAAGTGGCGCAGGATGTTCTGATTAACAAGCTACTTTTCTCGTCGTCTTCGGCGATCACCGCTACCGTCCAGTGCTGCATTCGTGATGGCACTTTACCCATTTGTGAGTAGTGCACCTCTGCTGCTTTTAAAGTGCAGAGATTTCTGCGTTGGCTTAGCGAGTACGAGAACTCACTCCTTTCACATACGTCGGCAAAGCTTCTGACAATTTTCATTGCCGTTTCGTAGCGTATATTCTTAAGATACAAGATGATAGCAGCTGTGTAGAGATTGAGCATTGCTGGTTTCATTGCAGTGTTTTATGCTTATTTCTTTATGTCTGCTGTGTTTCCTGTTAGAAGCGTTCTTCGCGGTAGTGGCAGCGGGAAGCTATATTCTCGGTAAGAAGTTGCGACATACAGTTCTCGCGAGGTAGTGTTCTCGGTAGCGCTGGTTTCTAGATCTCAGAAATAGTAGCGGAAGTTTACACCGTTGCCGACGATATCTACGCCGTCGTGTCTCTTTTAATACAGGTCTCTGGGCTAGCATGTTTCTCGTCAGAGCCCATGTCATGCTAATGCTGGCAATTGGCCTTACGTTCCGTACCTCACGATGCTTCTGACCGGTGAGGAATGCAGACAGACCTCGCAGCTGCGAAAGGAAAGCACTCCAAAAGCTACTTCCACTTATCGTTGAACAACTCCCTTTTCTCACTCAGCTTCATTACCGTACGACAGCTGCATTAGTGAATATCATTTCTGGGTATGCAGAAATGAGGATTATTCTCGATTCTCAGTTGCCAGTTGTGTCGGCATCAGCATCATGCAAAACTGACGCCCAGAAGTGGATCTTCATTTTGTCTTATTCTTGTATGTCACTGTGGCATCACTGTTGTCTTTATCACCATTCCAAAACATTTTCTGACCGCCAGAAATTCCTTTACACCTAAAGCGCTCAGAAATTGTACGTCTGTGGCGCTGTGCAAATCTCGTTCCTGTTGTTGAAGGTTCTGGTCATTGTTGCTGCGTTTGCTGTACAGTTAAAATTTTTCTTGTTGAGATAAGAGATAGAAAACACTTCGTTTTATAGTTTACTATAGCATTGGGAAGCAAGTTCTTTGGAAACGAAGTACTTGAAAGGCGACTTATTTAACTCACCTCACTATCAATATTGCGTACTATATTTTTTATATGCTGCTTTTAAATGTCATTTACTTGCTAGTGAGTGCGCAGGGGATGAGGGAGGAAAGAACATTTACGGCTTCTGTTATAAATCGAGAATTCTACATTATACATATGCAAGGCTATTTTTGTTCAATAGAATTAAGGCGCCGATGTTGTTCACGTACAATTTGAGTTCTTTGTTCTACAGGGATCATTTGTGATTTCATATATGTCTAGTGTTGTATGCACTATTGCGTTCACAGAGCAACGTTCATGATCTCGGCAGCTAGTGCTTTCTACATTAATACGACGGAACTAACTAGGCAATACAGACGCAGTGAAAGTGACTTCTCTCCTCCATCCGTCCCCTCTTTCCCCCCTCCTTTATTTCTCGGGTGTCAGTCTGGTAGCGGGGCGGCTACACCATTCAGTCGGCAGATATTGTTTAGTGATGAACTACCGTGCCTGCCTTCCTCGGCATTGGCGTATAAGTTAAGCAGACGCGACACTTTCACCCATTGTTGGGGATAAGGCTACATACGCCTCATATCCCATGCTAGGTGTATCAGTCGAAGTCAGTTCTGAGGTCGATACGGTTTCAATGAATCACGTCGTTGATAAGCCAAGAGTACATGATGAAATAAAATGAAATGTTTATATGGAATGATGAAACATGTAGATACCATTCATCTGAAACGTATTCTGTAAAATTTCGCGAGCAGATAATCTCAATCTCTTTTGTTTTTAGGTAATTAGGTGCACTATCTGCTTTCTTACGTTGAAGGTTAATTACTGAGCGTTCAGAGACGTATTGGCGTTTTGTATTCTGCTTCGCCGCACTAATAGGCACGCGAACTTTCTCGTCGACACTTGCGTCTCCACTGATGTGATGGCCGTCGTACTGTGTGTCGTGGAACCACCTCCTCGTACTCGATTTCCCGCATTCCAGGAGGAAGATTCAAGTTCGTCGTTACCATTGTGTAGCGCAGTTGCGCATTTTGTGTAGCCTCAAACAAGAATCCAATTGCCAGCGCTAAGGTCTTTTTTAGTCTGTTTCCCACAACAGCCTAGATACCAACGGGTCAGGGCAGGGGTAACAGTTTTGTTCTCATCTAACAGAAGCGGCCAACTGGGTGTATGAATATACCATGAAATATGGTAATTATTATATTGCACTGAAGTTGCCTGAGGCGAAAACGGGACTAAGCCCATTATTTGCCTAAACCAACTAATGAAAAACGTAGACCCATAAGTCCAGTGGAGTATGCAATAATCGTTAATGTGGAATCTGGATTCGAATCCACGCGAACGCCAGCAAACAGCATCCGGATGTGCTCGATTCTCTGGTGCTCACCCGTGATGTGCTGGTTGCCGATCTTTCAGTGAACCATCAAAGTAAGTTCGCGTGCTGTCCACTTCGGCGCTCGCAGTACAGAGAAGACTCGTTTGCCGTTTAGCGGCCGCTCCAGTCTTTATTATTATCAATTTTTTTTATTAAGCGTGAGTTGCGTGCGCGGTGAAGTGCTAAGGGGAGAATGTAATGTTGCTAATTTACGGATATCGTAAGTGCTTATGTGATACTAGATATCCACAGCACAAAGTGCCGGGAAAAATTGTTCGATACACCGGGTGGAAACGGGGTGAAAAGGCACAGGCTTTTGTATGTTTTTATTAAGATGGAACAGCGCAGTAAACCACGTTGAAAGTAAACAAGCAGGAATATCTGTCCACTATGCTGATTAATTAAAATAAAAAATACGCGAAAGATCTGATCATCTCGTGACTTCCGCCCAAGGATGCTGTAGCAACTATACAACGTACCACTGTTATTTTAGAGAGCTTTTGATGCGGTGAGTGAGCAAATAAGAAGAGTTTTTTCCTTGATCATGCTACCTTCTATCCCACAAAGTGTATGCTTTGTTTCTACATTACATTAAACGTAC
This sequence comes from Schistocerca americana, assembly GCF_021461395.2. Lineage (NCBI taxonomy): Eukaryota > Metazoa > Arthropoda > Insecta > Orthoptera > Acrididae > Schistocerca > Schistocerca americana. The sequence goes on along the minus strand of NC_060124.1, from coordinate 554,350,228 downwards.
TTTATTGACATACTCGTGATAAGTCCTTCGCATGTCACTGCAGCCGACAGGGACTGTGAGATTATAGAAGCTGTTAAAACGCGAAGCAGTTACCGTCTCCAGTTGCTAAGAAACTAACCTTTGTTGGGGCGAGGTTACTCATCTGTGATTAATGTCCTTTTAAATTTCCTCCTCGGCTGCATTGAGAAGTCAGCTAATGCAATAATCTGACCGTACTGTGATTGCGTTATCGAACCTACGCGAAACCTCAACCGGGCATACCATTCTCCCCAATGGCAGCGATCGTCAAGGTTACTGCACGGATCGTAATGGAATTATTTCCATGACAAACATTATTCCCGTCCAGTGAGGTCAATATTCTTGTCCTAACGCGCAATTTACATCGATCTTGCAAATTAGCATATGTTACGATTACTGCAAAAAAAGGAGTCACGAACTTAGTTTTTAACGTTTGTTCTCAACCAGTACAAAGAATTTAATTTATGAAACTGGCCTTCCCTTCGGCTGATCAAATTAAGAGTGGTAACACGTCCGTAGAATACAAGCGCTGACGACATCGAAAACCTGTACAACCAACAAAATTGTGACATAGATTGACAGTGCCGTGCTCAATGATCACCGATTGAAAGTTTGCAGACTCGCTGATACTGCAAAGATGTCCACTATATTTCACACGAAAATGCCGAAGCTTTCCGCTCGTCTGAAACTGCATCAATCTACGGTAAAGTCATTTGAGTGAACATTGTTCAAAATAATTTAGACTTGTTCTCACGGTGTGTCACGGATCGTCGAAGGGCCCTAGTCAAAACGGTTCCATCAGATGTTTGCAGTTCGTGGTCTTGCGGTAGCGTTCTCGCTTCCCGCGCACGGGGTCCTGGGTTCGATACTCGGCGGGATCAGGGATTTTCTCTCTCTCGTGATGACTGGGTGTTGTGTGTTCTTCATCATCATTGACTCGCAAGTCACCGAAGTGGTGCCAAAGGACTTGCAATACGGCGGCCGAACTTCCCCGCATGGGGCCCCGTACAACAATGCCATAGATCGTTTCGTTTCATTTTAAAAGAGAGACCTATGGGTACTAGTTCTTGGACTCACAGATAATTCCCAAAGAGCGGGGCACATGCAGCGAATTTTTCTTTTTAAATATATACACCATTGTCGGTGTCGACTGTCAAAATTATTTGTTTATAAAGTCGCCAATTGCTGTTTTTGCATTTGGCCATTGTGAAGTGGAACACTATGGAAAATGTATGTTCCGCTAGACATGGCCCAAGAAATCAAGCGATTACATTTTAACCGCAAGTCCACAGGACTGAAGGGCTAAAAGGTTAGAGATTCACATCAGATGAAAAGATCGAGGTTGAGAGAACCGATCTGTTACTGGGTAATGGTACTGGCACTTAGGAGAGTCGTTGAAATTCGATGCATGTAATTTGAAGACTATAAATATGCATTATCAATTAAGTCTGTGCATAGCACTGCTAGCAATACGCCATCATTAGTAACAATGTTCTCTGTGACTCGCGTGTTTTCGAATACAACTAACAAGGGGACCGCCGCCGATTTCGTCCACATTTTTTGTATATGCAGGGACTGGCCAGAAATGAAAGCGAAGGAATTGGGAACTCCACATGGCCAAGAGTTTAGGAGAAATAGCAGTTTCGGTGCAAGGCTTGAGCTATTTGCGTTGTGTTGCGTTGCGCAGCCGAAGAGTACAGAACGATAATCCGAGTGTCGTGACGTCGGTTCCCTACGCGGAAACCAAATTTTATTTATTTTCAGGTTTTACATTATTTATACTGCAAATAAACCGAAATAATACTCAATGTATTGTATTTATTAATATTTTCATAAAAGGCGTGGGAAGGAAAGGCATAGGTGAATTTCGATTCAAAAATAAATTTCCAGGAAGGTATGTGAGGCGTACACGAAAGCTTCGTACGTAAAATTAGATTCTTTTATTGCTTTACGGTTCATGAGCTATATATGGTGGGACAACATTCATCGTAACAACAGGGAGGGTGTGCAGACTTTGAGGGCTGCTCGGAGGTCAAAATGAAACTAGCGGAGTATTAAGTCCTGTGCGCTTTAATTACATTCACTTCCGGGAAAGCTATGTGCAGAGTCCTCGTGGACGCTGTAACTACACTTCCTTCTAGGAAATTATTTGCAATCCGGAATTTTCTTTTGCTTTTCTTTTACATTCCTTTGATGAAGATATAAAGAAATTTAATACATTGGGCAATATTTCGGTTTGTTTGCTGTGTAATTAATGCTAAAATTGAACATAAAAATAAAAACTCGCAGAGAGACTCGGACTAACCAAGCACTCTGCCCGCTGCGCCAAGTGCAACCTTGGAACCAATTTGTTCTAAACGCTCGGCCATCTGGAGCTACCGAGCACTGCAATACCATAAATCTGGGCGAAATCGGCTGTGACGAGTAGGGGCGTCCTCTTGTGATATTTTCAAGGACGACACGTTTTTACGCGCTACATCTGCTGGAGTTTAATTTGAACTGTACCAAAAGACAAAATCACTCGCCGCCACGCACAGAACAACACTATTTCCGATCATTTTCGTTAAACGTGGAGAATTAGATGCTGCTGACATTTTCGGTCCTTTTACGAAATCTAAACACGGTCATTATTCTGCACTGTAAGTGCAGATTTGATTCGCCTGTGCAGAAGACGAACGTTTTGTGGCCAAATGAAGGTGAGAAAAACAGATATGACGCATTGCAATATCGGTGTAGTCCCTAAAAATCACGTCTTAAAACGACAATTCACACGCTGACCATTCCACCAATCCCCGTGGGCCCCCCCCCACCTCTCCCGCTTCGTCTCCTAGAAGAGCGGCTTGCCTGCCCGACACGTTCGTGTTCATAGCCTAGCGGCCTCGGGCGTCTTGCTACGGTTCGCGCGTCTACCCCCCGTCGGAGGGTCGGGTTCTCCCTGGGGCAAGGGTGTGTGTGTGTGTGTGTGTTGCCCTTAGCGTAAGTTAGTTTGAGTTAGATCAAGTAGTGTGTAAGCCTGGGACTGATGATCTCAGCAGTTTAGTCCCATAGGAACTTGCCACCAAATTTCCAGAGTTTCACCTTCATGTGGGTGATTTTTGAGTGGTCGAGTCGGCGGTCCAGGTGCGTCGACTCCACCGAGCATCGCTATCTGCCAGCCCCGTTACACTCCGTCCTTTTCCCTTCTGCTTCTAACAACCCTACCACAACAAAGGTCAAAAATTAATTATGATTTGTAGTGTTGCTCACGCTGCTAAATATTGCATTTTCGGGCAACATCAAAGTTATATTACGTGGCAGGTGTCATTAGAGCACAGTTAATAAAGTCGTTTCATGAAATAATGGATAAACTAGGCACTCATCTTTTCGTTTCCCACGCTGGTCTCGTTGTGAACTCGTGGCTCAATCGTCGAAAATCTAGGTAGTGATGATTCCGAGCTCGGATGCAAAGAGGCCTAGGTGTTATTCAGCGATATTCAAAAGTTTTATAGACGTGTTTCATAAACCATTCTTGAAGATTAAACTTTTGCAAGTTATCACAATGGCGATGTAAAAAAGTAATCAGCACTCCGAATTTAAGTTACACTTCTTTTTTATTACTTTTGTTGCAATATCACGCAACTCACAAAACATCACTTCACAATATAAAACATACTTGAAAATATCTTCCTCACTGTTAAAGTTCACATTTCATAAAGTCCGCCGTGGTGGCCGAGCGGTTCTAGGCGCTGCAGTCTGGAACCGCGCGACCGCTACGGTCGCAGGTTCGAATCCTGCCTCGGGCATGCATGTGTGTGATGTCCTTAGGTTAGTTAGGTTTAAGTAGTTCTAAGTTCTAGGGGACTGATGAGCTCAGAAGTTAAGTCCCACACTGCTCAGAGCCACATTTCATAAACTGACTACAATTTGCGTCTTTTCAACATGACGACCGAGTCTTGACTCTCTAATAACCGCTCACGCGCCCAAAATCAAGAGTTACAAGTACGTCAAAAATCATAGTGACAAAAGAAAGAATTCACTTAAAAATAATATCAGTGCAATATAAACATACCGATGTATATGAGTACCTCTACATTAATGAAATCAAATCTGAATATTGTCACAGAAATATGTTAACTATTGTACAGAAACACAGTAAAATATTGCTGGTATCGAGAGGTTGAGGTGAGGTGCCGTAATGGTTACGTAATTCAAGTGCCATTACATGCTCGAGTGGGGGAGGGGGGGGGGGCATGTGTCGGTCTGTGAATGGGCGGCTTTAGTGCCGCAACGCGTTTGGACTCGAGATGATGTGTCGTGTTACTAGAGTAAAAGTAGGATTAAGCTCCGCCTGCCGGATACTGAGGGTGCGCTGTGTGGTGTGTGCAGGTGCGGCCGCGCTGGAATGGCGCGATGCTGACGAGCTGCCCCAACTGCCAGCAGCTGCTGGAGCTGCCGCCGGCGCCGCTGTGCCAGCACCAGCAGTCGCGCGCGCTCGCAGCCATGGCCGGGGGCGGGCTCGTGTCGGTGGCGCCCCCGGCCGTCTTCCTGCAGCCCGCCCCCGCGGCGCCGCCCCCGGCCGCCGCCGCCGCCTCCAAGGACTCGTCGTCCTCGCCCTCCTGCTCCCCGCAGCCGTCGCCGTCGGTGCCGCTGACGTTCGCGTGGACGCCGCTGCCCTGGGCGCCGCCCATCCCCGTGGTGGTCGCAGCCGCCGCCCCCGTGCTGCCGCCCGCCCCCGCGCCGCCGGCTGCCACCGCCCTGCCCGCGGCGCCGCGACCCTCCACGGTAAGTTACTCCTACGAGTATACTAGTCAATACGCCATTTCTCACATGTTGTTGTTGTTGTGGTCTTCAGTCCTCAGACTGGTTTGATGCTGCTCTCCGTGCTACTCTATCCTGTGCAAGCTTCTTCATCTCCCAGTACCTACTGCAACCTACATCCTTCTGAATGTGCTTAGTGTATTCACCTCTTGGTCTCCCTCTACAATTTTTACCTTCCATGCTGCCCTCCACTACTAAATTGGTGATCCCTTGATGCCTCAGAACATCCCCTACCAACCGATCCCTTCTTCTAGTCAAGTTGTGCCACAAGTTCCTCTTCTCCCCAATTCTATTCAGTACCTCCTCATTAGTTATGTGATCTACTCATCTAATCTTCAGCATTCTTCTCTAGCACCACATTTCGAAAGCTTCTATTCTCTTCTTGTCTAAACTATTTATCGTCCATGTTTCACTTCCATTCATGGCTACACTCCATACAAATACTTTCAGAAACGACTTCCTGACACTTAAATCTATACTCGATGGTAACAAATTTTTCTTCTTCAGAAACGCTTTCCTTGTCATTGCTAGTCTACATTTCATATCCTCTCTATTTCGACCATCATCAGTTATTTTGCCCCCCAAATAGCAAAACTCCTTTAACTACTTTAAGTGTCTCATTTCCTAATCTAATTCCCTCAGCATCACCCGACTTAATTCGACTACATTCCATTATCCTCGTTTTGCTTTTGTTGATGTTCATCTTATACCCTCCTTTCAAGACACTGGCCATTCCGTTCAACTGCTCTTCCAAGTCCTTTGCTGTCTCTGACAGAATTACAATGGCATCGGCGAACCTCTAAGTTTTTATTTCTTCTCCATGGATTTTAATACCTACTAACTTTTCTTTTGTTTTCTTTATTGCTTTGCTCAATATACAGATTGAATAACATCGGGGATACCCCACTTTTTCTGCAATCGACTCAGCCTCACGTGGCCAAACAAGAGGCGGCTTATACAGATATCTAATCAATGAGAGAACATTAGATGTTCGATTTTCTTCGCACTTATAGAGTTTGAAGCTCGGTGACTAGGAATCAGTTTTCTAAAACAGAAGGACGCAATTTTCACAAAACTTGAAAAAAATTTCCCTCAGAAGATCAAGTTTTTCCAAGCACTACTAACAAGGGAACCTCCCCATCGCACCCCCTCGGATTTGGTTATAAGTTGGCACAGTGGATAGGCCTTGAAAAACTGAACACAGATCAATCGAGAAAACAGGAAAAAGTGTGGAACTATGAAAAAAAAGCAAGATATACAAACTGAGTAGTACACGCGGAAGATAGGCAACATCAAGGAACGTCTGGAGCGCCGTCGTCTCGTGGTTAGCGTGAGCAGCTGCGGAACGAGAGGTCCTTGGTTCAAGTCTTCCCTCAAGTGAAAAGTTTACTTTCTTTATTTTCGCAAAGTTCTGCTCTGTCCGTTCGTTCATTGGCGTCTCTGTTCACTGTAAACCGTGCAATTAGTAGATGAAAGGACGTGCTTCTCCAATGGGAACCGAAAACATTTGATCGCAAGATCATAGGTCAACCAATTCCTCCACAGGAAAACACCGTCTAATATATTCTATACGACACCGCTGACGGCATGTGCGTCACATGACAGGAATATGTTGTCGACCCACCTAACTTGTACACTTGGCGAATGGGTAAAAAGATTCTTCTGCCTTGCCCGATTTAGGTTTTCTTGTGGATGTGATAATCATTCGCAAAAAGTGTTTAGGTGTAGCGTCCCCATACTACGGCGCAGTTACCTCGCATCGGACGGACGGACGGACGGACAGATAATAATTATCAGAAAATAAAAAATTAAGCCTTTCACTCGGGGGAAGACTTGAATCAATGACCTCTCGTTCCGCAGCTGTTCACGCTAACCACGGAACCACGGTGCTCCTGAGCCCACACTCTCCTTGATGTTGCCTATCTTGCGCATGGACTACCCAGATTGTATATTTTGCTTATTTTTTCATAGTTCCACACAATTTCTTCCTGTTTTCTCGATTGATCTGTGTTCAGTTTTTCAAGGCCTATCCACTGTGCCAACTTATAACTAAATCTGAGTGGGATGCGATGGGGAGGGTCCCTTGTAAGTACAAAACTGTTCGAAGTTACATACACAGCAGCCTGTAGGTCAGTGTTTAGTTTGCCGGCACGGTAGCTCAGCGTGTTCGGTCAGAGGGTAACGTGCCCTCTGTAATAAAAAAACTGAGTTAACAGATCAACAACGAACTTAAATGGATGTCTTACGACGTCCGTCCCGAGCAGATGGAACGAACTAAAGCGAACAAAATGAAAATTTAAAAAAAAAAAAAAAATAGTTTGCGGTAACGTCACTGGTTGAGATCTCTTTACTGTCAACCTTTCGTTTGCGTTTAATAAAATTCTGTAATTTCTTACCAAATCAGAATGTTCATTAATTAATATTGAATCATAACTTTCTAATAAAAATTACTTCATTTTGTTTTTAATTAGTATCACATAAAACCATCAGTATGTGCACTAAATTAAAATTTAGAAAATGCTGCGGAATATCAAACAGAAATTTATTTTTAAAGAGTTTCAGTGATTTACCTGCCCATGTGGGTTTTATGCAACCCGCAACGACTCCAGAAACCACTTGTGAGATTTTTGTATTCTTTCGCTCATTACATGCAAACTATTACTCCTAGTGAAAAAATGAATAGAACCTTTTTGAAGGAAATTTAATGCAGTTGTATTTTTTACTGGGCTATGTTTTCGCCAGAGGCTGTAGTTTTCGAATTATTCAAGAAAAATGTGCAAAAGTCACCTTCAAACAAGAGAATATGAAAAGTTTGGTTTTTGAAGGCATAGTGTACAGCATAAAACCCATAGGTAGTGGCAACTGAATCGCCCTGTGTATTGAATCTCTCCAGATTTTATTTTCTATTTGAAATTTCGCAACATTTTTCAAAAATTTTAATTTAGTATGAATACTCACATGTTTATTGATTACTAATTAAAAACAAATGACATAATTTTTATTAGAAAAATATAATTGATTATTTCGTCATGTAACCATAATGCATTATGCAAATCTCTATCAGCTTTTAATTTATTTTAATACGCCTAGTAATTAGAAATGTCTTATACCTATCACTGCTTGGAAATCGCCTAATCTTCAAAGGCAATTTTTTCAAGTTTTATGAGAAATGCGCAATACTCCATTCAGAAACTGGTGCCCAGGCATTGTGCTTTAAATCCTCTGAGTATGAAGGAAATGAAAGAGGGCACAGCAGTCTTTAAGGCCCCCTTGTAAGTCATAACGCCCACAGTATTTAATAATGTGAAGTGGATTTTTTTGTAACGCTTGTAAAAAAGGGAATACACTGAGGTGAAAAAAGTCGTGGGATAGCGATATGCACAAATACAGATGATGGGCGCGTGCGCGCGCGCACCTTCCCACCCACCCACCCACCCACCCACCCACACACACACACACACACACACACATTGGTATCATATCTATAATTTCATAGGTGTCGTACCAAATAACGAACATCTGTCATTTAATCAGTTTCACTCTTCGACCACTACAATCACTTGCTTAAATGAGTTTGTAAAACTTCTTAAAAAACTGCAGCACAATCTCAGTGCTGGGCCTGGCCCATTTCCCTGTATGTATATAATTGATATATGTGAAATAATATAATAGACTTTATATGATTTTGTACATGTTTGACTGCATGAGGTGGTACACTGGTTAGCACATTGGACTCGCATTCAGGAGGATGATGGTTGAAACCTGCATCTCGCCATCCTGATTTAGATTTGCCGGATTTCCCTAAATCACTTCAGGCAAATTCCAGGATGGTTCCTTTGACAAGGCACGGCCAATTTCCTTCCCTGATCAGATGGGACTAATGACCTCGCTTGGCCCCGTCCCCCAATCAGCCAACCTACTAACCATACTTGTTGTGACTGAGAAGGAACTATACTTAAAATTGATAGAATAGTAAAAATTACAGCTTTCATAAAGTAATTTAGATTTATATATTTATGCTGCAAACAGTAAAATGGACTATGAAACACGAATGTGCAATACAGTTGCAAATTGTGACGAGATACATTATATCGCCTTACACATTATTGCCTATTATTGCAGGTTCAGCAGCCATCATCAGATGTGGACCTGGTCCGCCTGGCTGCTACACAGGCAGCACTGCGTGCCTCAGGCTGGTACTACGAGGGTCTGTCGTGGCAGCAGTCAGCAGAGCTGCTGCGTGCCTCAGAGCCCGGGACGTTCCTAGTACGCGACTCGTCAGATGCTCGATTCCTCTTCTCGCTGAGTGTGCAAACAGAGCGCGGCCCGACATCAGTCCGACTGCACTATGTCGCAGGCCAATTTCGGCTCGATTCCGAGGCACGACTCACTGCCAGCATGCCACTCTTCAACTGCGTCGTTGCATTGGTCGAGCATTACGTTGCCGAGACGCAGAGGCGGGCCTCCTCCCAGCACCGAGATTGTGCTGCAGGTATGTGGAGAAGAAACTGCAGGTTCTCAAGAAATAAATTGGATACAAGTTGTCCAAGTCACCATATTTATTGGTACATCAACTCTTTTGTTCTCTCTTTGTATCACTTCCTTATTATGTAACTGTTAGTAATTAATTTTAAGGCACAACCTGCCTTTCTTAAGTAATTGCAATATGGCAAGCTATAAATGTGGCCCTGTGCCATGTGGAAGATTTGAGCACATTCTATTTGTGTGACAGTGGGCTGTCATTCTGTGACAATCATTGTAAAGATCTTCTACGAAAAGAAAGGGGTTTACATTCAAGATTGCCAACACTATCATATTGTGTAGGGATATTTGCCTTGTGGTTATAAGTACAATGAGAAATCAGCTGGTCTGAGTCCTGATCGTAACTTGGGCCTAGGATTTTGTCTTCTCCACTTACCAGGACTTTTACACTCTGGTAACAGTGCACTGTAGCTTGGATTTCAAGATCACAGTATAGGTCTGCGCATAAATGTAAGTGGAGAAATTTCTCAGTTCAAGGGGAGGCGGTGACATAACATGGCTATTCTTCCATTGATTTAAAACAATGGAAAATCCAGGATGAAATAATGACAGTAATATCGAAAGGATTGTTACTCATCATTTAGAGGAGACATTGTGTTGCAGACAATACACACATAACCACTGTCTCTGGGTACTGAGGCCAGAATGCATATACACCTGCCACAGTGGCCAAAGACAGTGGTCCCATGTGTATGAGTTATGCTTGTATGAATGTGAGGGTGTGTTTTCTGCTTTAGAAGAAGGTCTTGAGGCCAAAAGCTCCAATGTATTGCAGTCTTTTTGTTGTGCCCCTCTGCAACTCAACACATTCTTTGATTTAAGCATTTTTCTTGTTCCCATACAAAGATATTAAAAAGATGGTTATCAATTTTTAGCAAAAGCCTATACTGTTGTAAACTAGTATATCTGTACCTATACATGCAGAGCTACTCTTACCTTGCCTAGTTATTGTTCTTGGATTACATTTACAAGATGTCTCAGTTTTTGATAATCAATGTCAACAGTGATGGTTACACCTTGGGGAAGCAATTTGTAGTTCACTAGACTGTGGATGCACGCAGCTCTTTGTAAGAGAGTTGTTGCTTCATTTGGGCTCAATAATTCATTTCTTTTCCTTATCTTGGCATAAAGACAGCATTTGTTGTCACCAGTAATATACAGGATGGGAATGGTCAATGTTGTTCATGAGCCAGCTGATACGAGCAAGCAGAGATGCATAAATGGTCACCTGCTGATATTTGTGGTATTGTCTTAGAGCACGTGGTACCCATACATCTGATTTTTTACCTTTCCCACTGAATGATGCAAATGTCGCACGATGGTACAATGAACATAGTTCATCACAACTGATGTGGATCATTGTGGATTAATGTGTTTAAATGATCTTCATCAAACTCTGAAGATGCTCCTGAGCATAGAGAGCCACTAACATAAAAAATGATGCTTCTTAAAATGAGAAAACCATGCTCTTGCCATGTTGTGTCCAATGGCATTACCCCCTTACATGGTGCAGATGTCTCTGGCTGCCTCTGCTGCTGTCAACTCTCTACTCAAATTGAACAGAACATATTGGAAATGTTCCAATTTCTCGATTAGGCACTCCATTTTCTAGTATCCACAGCTCCACTCACTATCTCTGAACAAATGACAGAATGATAATATGTAAACTTGAATAACAACAGTGAACTACAAATAATGATAATTGATAAATAAAATCATAGCAACCAGAATACCAACATTCAAAACAAAAATGCTATGATCTTATGCCAAAACTAATATTTTCAAATACTTCTGGAAATGAATTAGAATGGTAAAGGAAATTTGACCTGTCGAATTCTTTACAAAATGTTGATAAATGTAAGGCAGCAAAATATTGATAGCATTTAACTTGCGCACATCAGAGGAAGGCACTAATATTAATTAATATTCTTTTGTTTCACAGGAGGCAAAGAGCAGGTGTGGGTGGATGCGCATGGCCAGATGTATTCACCAATTGTACTGACTCGTCCACTCTATCGACAAGGGCACCCACCAAGTTTGCAGCACTGTGCCAGGCTGGCTGTGAATCGTGTACTAAATGGACGACGCCCCACACATCTCCCATTGCCATTAACATTAAAGGAATATCTCAGCGAATACCCTTACAAACATTGATGCATCAGAACAAGAAGCTGGTTGCAATCTTCTGTGAAGATTTATCCAGAACTTCAGTTATATGGGAGCAATTTTGTTATTGAAAAATTATGTAGAATAGAGATGAACTGTCAGTCTTTTCAAAAAGGACACATAAATATTTATGACTATGTATCTTCCAAAATTCTGCTGTTCACAAAAGAGGATATTGATTGTGTAAGTGCCAGTGTGGTCTCACTCTAAAAGTAATGTTATAATTGCTATTTGTCAGACTTATACTTATAAAAGAATCTATGAATCAGAATTCTCATTTCTAGTAATGTCAGAACTGAAATTACAACTTTATTCCACAAAACTCTTGAATTTTTATTTCCTAGCAGTACTAATCAACACACTTGAGTTCTCTGCATTATTTCTCTTAAGATTATTTGTAGTGCACCTGTGGTGGATAATAATATGATCAGTGATAATCAAATTTTAAAAGTGTGACTTACTTCTTACGGAAAAGCAAATGAGATGAAACTGTTTGCTGCACAAAGTGAGCCTCTAAATTAAAAGTGGACAGTTCTAAACAACATTAAAAGCCAACATCCAGTTGAATAGAAAGCCTGTACAGAATCTTTCTCATATTGTTGAGAGTTCTGTTCAAATTATATTGCAAAAACCAGGAAAAAGTGTCCTGTCCAGACTGCAATTGGCAAGTTATGTTGTTTCTCATTGTTATGATTTTCATTTTGATGTCTGTGATGTTTGGGAAGCTTAAAGGATGTGTGTAGACAATTTATTTTTGGAAGACAACTATCTCTGATGTTTTTATTAACTGAAACCTTAACACCATCGGTTTTGGTACTTCATTTGCAAGGTAAAAATAGTAATTCTTTTGGATACTGTTCTTATTTGCGCATGACAAAATTGTGTAACAAAACTCTGCTGATTAATGATTTTTTGTGTGCACTGGTATTGTGTTCCTGAAAGACAATTATTGCATGTGTAAATTTTGTAAAGTTCATCCTGGAGCAAGCAAGATTGGTCTCATAAGACAGTTGTTTTATGTAAGAAAGTTGTTCTTTGCTCTGCAGGATGGAGAAGAATATCGTAATGGTGATAGACACAGACATATGCAAGCTGTTCCGTTCTCCTTTAGCTGCAACAGGCAAACCACATGTATAACAGGAGAGCACCAAGTTATGCACTACTCAAAACAGTTTCACTTATTTTGTACTAAAATAAACAAAGTTACAGCATAATCAAATGAAGCATGTGCCTTTTAAAAAGGGGAGCATAGTACTTTGTTGTGCTTAAGAGAGAGAGTGTCAGACAATGTGTCTAACATACTCTGGACAAATAAAACATAGAATTAAGCATAAACTGTACTTGGCTATACTATTTTCCTGTAGAAAGAATGTGAAAGAATAAGAAAAGAGAACCCTGAAGAGCATTTGCATCTCCAGTAGTTCGAAAATGCAGTGTTGACCTTTCAGGCACAAACTTCATTTTTTTGGACTGTACTATACAGTTACACAGATGTATAGTGTCATAAACAAAAAGAACCATATCAGATACAGTAAGCAACTGAGGTTCCTATACATCTGTAATAGTTTTATGGAACTAAAAAGCAGAAAATGTGAAACAGATGATAAACATGCACAAATGTTTCATTGGCCATCACTTGATTTGTACCAGTTGTATTCATTCAATATAATGAGTTGTAAACAGCATATATAATATGATTTGTTCACAAAGGTGCCTCCTGTATGATAGTGTATGCTGGAATTCTACAATTCTGACACAGTATTAAACCTCATGTTCTTTGCAATAGTATTGAGTTTTTGTTTTAAAAAAACCATAGTGGCAGGTACAAAATGAAGTTGTCATGAATAATTAAATAGTAGTGTCAGGCAAACGTATTTGTTCCCATGATTTGCTTACTCGCAAGAGTAGAATCAAAGTGTCTGCTGGATAAAAAGACTCAAGATGTAAGTTCCTAATAGGAACCATAATGGGCTTCCAGTTTAACATTCTTGGTCATGTCAAAATATTATAATATATGTACACCATACAAAAAGCATCTAATGTAATATGAATCAGTTGACAATATTATTTGGTGATTAATTTCACATTTTTCAGGTATAAAATGAAAATGGTTTTGTAATTCATATATATTGTAATGGGTCTGGATTATCTGTTTGTTTCTTTTAAGAAAAATGTAAATATTTTCTAACAGACATGCAGTGTTTCTCTGATTTATAAACTGAAACAATACCTAAATGTACTGTTGCACCCACATCATATATTTGTTGTTTGACATGTACACTTTTATTAGTGAAATTTTTAACTTACTTTCAGACATCTAAATAGAGGGTGTGCTGCAGTTTATAACTTGGTATGTTATGCTGATTATCTTTTCTGATAAACATAATATATAACTTAAGCAACCCTCAGCAGTGTGAGTAGGTTGCCTGTATGATGAAGAATGTCTAGCCCATCAAATGAAAAAAGGCAGGAAGATACCCCCACCATTGTCACACTTCATGAGTTACTACATCAAATTTTATTACCTAGTCATGTTGCTATAAATTTGACAGCATTCAAATAAATTTATCATTACAGTTCAGTTAAGATATTTGAGGTGACTGATATTGTTGGGTATGTTATTGTTTTTCTCCCACTGATATGTCTGTTAGAAAATTCAATCGTCAATTCCCAGACCTTAATGTGAAGCGAAGGAACCATTTCAGCTCATGTATTCTACCAGTGTATTTCAGCTTATGTTGCTACCACCTCAAAGAACATATTAGTCCTCATTTGTATGATAGTTCATTGCCATTAATTCACACAAATTTGATGTCTTTCAATTTATGCCTGTTTGATTATATAAATTATTATACTATTTATTCAGCTCATAGTGTTGTTATTTACCTTATGTTCCCATATGCTATGTTTATTGATGATCATAAAAGTACAAGTATTCTGTCACAGTATCTTCCTTTGTAATTATCAAAATTTGAAAACGTATTAATGGTTCGCACAGCCAAGTAGTGCTCAAAAAAGGATGTGCTTGCAGCCTGATTGTATGTGGATCTAATATATTGTTTAGGGCTTCCAAAAAATCCACTCATATCTATTAAAGGAAAACTGGTGTCACAAATGAATGGCATGAAGGATACTAATACAAAGTTGCTCTGCTGATAATGACAAGAATAGTATAACACTGATTTCATTAATTTTGAACTTTCCAAAATGTGCTGACAAAGGTTTGTTCATACATCCAGGGCTGCTTCACGGATATTTTTCCACACAAGTGAAGTATCATTTGACATCGTCCCCCTCAGTTCCTTGGACATCTAATCATTGTCTCATGGCAGAAATATAATAATACCCCTCCAAAGCTGAATGGCAGTGTTAAACCTGTGGATTTTAGTTTGATTACTGGTAACAACACCGTTTTACACTGACACACCCATCACTGAAATGGCATCAGATGAAAATATTTACTACAAGCTGTGAGCAACACAGGATTCATTATGTATTTTTCTTTTAAACATTGTAATAACTTTGTTATATATACAGGCTGGATCACAATTAACAGCAAAAGCAGACATGGGTAAAAATATGTGACAAAAGATGCAAAGAAGTTCAGTAAACATGGGTCCACAGTCAAACCTTTTATGAGGTAATTTCAAATATTTGTTTATGAGCCCACTGGATTTAGTACGAAATAGTATCCTATTTATGACAAATGTTTTGAAATGTATTCACTTAGCTCCCCTTCTATTTATGTTCAGATCCCATCCATGGCCTACCTTACTTGCACAATGGCGTGATATGGTGTATGCACATGATGGGGCATAGATATGTTTTTCTGCTGATATAAGATGAATTCTAAATCACCTATATAAACCAAGATAGATATCAAGGTTGGTCTCAGAGCTCATCTGAACTTAGTCCTCAAGGTTTTCCTGCCTTAGGTCATCTCAAACGCGAGTGCACAGCACTTCAGTTGAATTACGGAGCACCAAATTGTGTAGTCTTGTCAAGATTTATGAAGTGATCTGTTTTTTGTTTGGAAGAATTCATAACTCGCAGCAGAGACGAGCAGTAGGCATCCAAATGCAAGGATGACACATGGAACATTACCTGTAACTGGCACGAGTCTGCTGTAAATTGTAACATGTAATGTGCTGAAGTAGTATAATATTTCTTGTTAAGATGGGTCTTGGGTGTGCTATGTGTCTACTTAGATGGGCACTTAATGAAAAATGTTATCATTACAAATACATTTATACCAATTAGGACATTATTTGTTATTGAATTCAGTGGTGGACTGTAATCACACATTTGAATCAGTTTTTGCTACTAATTGCAGCACACCCCATATGCAAACTTTGCACTTGAGCACCTCAGGCTGCCCAAGTGGCCATTTGTGTCATTTTGCCTTAAAGTAACCCTGCATAAATCAGTACTTTTTGCTCAAACAGTAGTCATACATTCTAGGATGGAGTGCTTGTCGTGGCAGTCACAATAAAATCTCAAACACTATATAAGTACTGAAATGAATCTATTGTATTCAAGTAATTTTCTTTCACTCGACATTTCAATGATAGGTATTATCATAGACAATAAAGGTGTATCACCTGAAAAGAGTTAAGTGTACACCTCTTTCCTGCACCTTAGTGAGTAGAGAATAGTTAATGTGTAGTGATACAAAGTCAGGGAAATATTATAAGCTATTGGACAGAAACCTCCTTAGGGTGTAGAAGCATCTACATATGAAGAAAGACTCTGTCCAATAGCTTATAATATCAAACAACACTCTTTCAATGAGTCTGTATGTCACTCAAAACCTCCACTATGTGGTGTATTTGTCAATTTAAGTAATGGATGGGATAAAGGTAACTCACCAGGTAGTTGAGGCACTGAGCAGCCACTAAGCACATAAACAAGAATGAAAACATTGGTAAGCTTTTAGGTGGCATCTTTCTTCAGAGCTAACTAGTGTAGAATACATGTACACCTGTATGGCTAACACTTAAAGATTCAATTTGAGAACAATTTAATTTCTCAATAGTTCATCCTTATTCAGAAATGTACCTTACAGTGGTTGTACATCTTTGCAAATGAGTACACTCTACCATTCTACATGTTAGGCATTTCTGGTAATTCTCAGTTTTTGAGTACTACCACGCTCTATTGGAGATGAGATCTCTGCTTGCATTCCATTCTGACAAGACACAATCAGATATCTTACCCACAATAGGAGACAAGTGTGAGACAGCAGTTGTTTTATATATTCTTATGGACAGAAAATATTAACTTACACAATCAAGTAACTTATTCGTAATTAGGAGAAAAGTGCATGATAGCACGCGTTCCTTCTTGTATTCTGACAGACATACAGAGAATATCAACTAATATTTGTTGCTACTGGAGACAAACTCTATTGTGCTTCTTCTCCTGCAACAGGCATAAAACTCAAGATAGTAACTGTTGCTGGATTCTTACTGGAAACTCAGCTGTCCTTCGTTGAAAGTGTGAAGATGGCTGTGGAACTGCTCCCTATGACGACTTACCTGTTCCCACTTCCTGGTAATGACTCCTTCCAACTCTAGTAGTGACAGACTTGGTCATCAGTAATGGTTGCTTCTCTATTGACTTATCAGCATTCTCGATCAAGTTTATCTCATAGTGTTGCTTTTTCCTGAGTCTTCCTAAGAACCAAAATTTTTCCAGATCATTCTAGAAATTGTTGGCTGGTAATGCTCCTGCTGGGTACAATCACCTAGGCACCTCCTGGGTACTCTGAGTGTGCTGTTCTCACCACCAGTTATGGCATGGCCGCTTTCTTGCCTGCCCGACAATATCTTACAGCTCTGGCCCAGAAATCCACTTCCTGGCACCCAACTGATACTGCCTGTATGCTGTCTAAACATTACAACTTAATAAAGTTCCTTTCATTTCATAGCAACCATAACACATCTCTTGCTTCCCCGAGCTCAAATATCTTAGCACAGAATAACTGGCAAGCCAGCAGGTACCACAGAACTACCAAAACTGCCATTGTCATCCAACCTCGAAGATACACTGTGTCCTTCTGAGCCAGTGTACATGCACACACAATGACAAATTTCCAAACAGTTTGTGATTCTAACTAATTCACTAATTTAAATAATGGGTTATTCTAAATGATGGACCCATTTTCAAAAATTCAAGTACAAATTAAAAATGAACAAGGTTTATGCCAGTGACAAGAGGAAGTTTCAAAGTTTTTGGTGGGCGGCGGCTGGGCAGTAATGGTTTCAGAAGTGGCCGCTAGAGTTCGTGCGGCAATATGGCTGTCAGTCCGTTTCATTGTCAGTTGTGAGTGACATGGCGACCGTGGAACACAAGGTTTTCTGCGTCCTTGAATTTGCGAAAAGTGAGTTGCAAATTGCAGTAAGCGGGCATTTCATACCAAATTCAGTATTCAATCACCAACTCACAAAAGCATTAGCTGTTGATTTAAGCAATTTAATCAGACTGGGAGTGTGTGCAAAGGAAAAAGCACAGGCTGACTGCATGTGTCAGAGGATGATATCCGACAGATTCAAGAAAGTTTTGTGTGCAGTCCCAGTAAATTTACCAATAGAGCCAGTCGAGAACTTGAAATAACCCAACCAACTGTATGGAAAGTTCTGATATGGTGTTTGTTGTACAAGCCCTATGGATTAGAACTTGTACAGGCTCTCAACACCAAAGACAAAGACAAGCATTTCGCATCTTATGGTTATGTGCTAGCAAAGACGGAGGATGACACATTTCTACAGGTGTAATTTTTAGCGATGAAGCAACGTTCCACCTTAGTGTAAAAGTCAAGAGGCAAAATGTTCACATATGGGGTTTGGAAAATCCACATTCAGCATTGCAACACAAGAGACTCACCAAAGACCAACGTGTTCTACGACATATCCCATACAAAGGTTTGTAGGCCATTTTTCTTTGTGGAAAGAACTGTTATGGGAATAATGTACCTGGACATGTTGGAACAATGGCTGTTCCCTCAAGTTATGGAAGATTTCCAGGACTTCATTTTCCAACATGATGGAGGTGCACCCTATTGGCACCATGATGTATGAGGCTTTTTGAATGACTCCCTTCCTCTGTGCTGTATCAGTTGGAGAGGACTTGAGGACCCGGCTCTGCACTTCTGGCCACATAGATCACCTGATCTCACACCCTATGTGAAGGAAGCTCTTTACGTCCCGCCTCTAGTGACCACTCTGAATGATCTGTGGAACCGGATCACTGCTGCCATGCACTCAGTAACAGCACATACGCTTTTGCATGTGTGGGATGAGTTTGGCTATGGTGTCGGTGTTTGCCGTGCAGCCAACAGTGGACACATTGAACATTTATAACATCTATCACTTTTCTAATTATTATATAATTGTTAAAAACTAATTAATTATAAATTATTAAATTTATTAAATTGATATCAAACATCATGAAAAAAACCTTTGGAACTTCCTCTTTTCAATGGTACAAAGCTTGTTCGTTTTGGATTTGTACTTGAATAAATACAAAGTTTTGAAAATGGGTCTGTCATTTAGAAACCGTAACTCTGTATTTTCACTGTGGCGAGCACCATTTGTCAGTTGGATAGGTGTTGAGTTAGTGAGCAACTTGCAGGGAGGGAACGGGGGGAGGATTTCCCTCTGTCTATATCGAACCACCGCCCACCCCCATCTTGCTTTGCTTTTAAATTACCCATCCCAACCAGGGCTGTTTATTTCCCACTAACTGGATATGTAAAATTTAACATTTAATTTAAATTTTTAGAGTATTAACAAACACACTATTCCTACTAACATGTTTGCTTATTAATTTTGGAAAAAGAGTTATGTATTTAACAATTTCAAATCATTCCCAACTAAATCGTTGTTTGTATGCTGTCATTGTTGCTTTCATTTACGGTCATCCGTCCGTTACATCCAAGCTGCACCACAGAGGTGCATGAGAGGCGGAGCTGAATTTCCCTTCTGCGTGCACACTGATTTGGCAACAGTGCGGCGTGAAGGAAAGCATATGGCATAAAAGCACAAAGCAGTGCAAAGTGCAAATTGAGCAATGGTACCCAGCAGACGGGATTCAACAGTCTGGCTTTGTTATCTGCGGACTGCGTGGGTCGAGCTTAAAATCACAGGTTACCCAGTATTGCATACTCGAAAGTAATTGGTGCCTTTCGGTTGTTCTCCCTCATGGCTGCCAACCGCACACTTCCCACTTCAGTAGCATTGTTCATTAGCTGCATGCCTGCAGGCCTGTAAGAACTACCGTATTTCAGCATGGCTATCAAAGCAAAATTTCGTCCATTCTTAAGAGCAGTGCATTACCAAATACACATGTAAACATTGACAGTCAGGATACTGACAGTGATTCCAAATGAGTTAAAAGAGATGGTGAATCCAAAAAATATAATGGTAATGATGGCACTAACAAACAGAGAGAGAGAGAGAGAGAGAGAGAGAGAGAGCGAATGTTTGGTGACTGAATCCTGTGAGAAGTTTTGAGGTAGGAATGGGAGTAACAGTAGACTTGAAATTATAATAGGAAATTGTGTTGCATCGCGTAATCAAAAGTGGCAAAAGACCAGGCTGTGGTTGTCTGTAGATGGCCAAAACTTGGTAATATGCATAGTGTATTCAGAAGCTCTTGAAGTTAAGGAGGAAAGTATGGAAAGTGTGTGTACCGATAACATGTTTTTAGCTGGTGTTTCTGCAAAAAGAATAAAAAAGTCCTCTATCATAAAATTGATGATCAAATCAAATGGCTCTGAGCACTATGGGACTTAACATCTGAGGTCATCAGTCCCCTAGAACTTAGAACTACTTAAACCTAACTAACCTAAGAACAGCACACACATCCATGCTCGAGGCAGGATTCAAACCTGCGACCGTAGCGGTCTCCCGGTTCCAGACTGAAGCGCCTAGAACCGCTCGGCCGGCCTAAATTGATGATCAAGCAGAGTAAAATCTTGTGTAACAAACAAACGAAAAGTTTGGAAAAATATGTGAGTGAAAGTGAAAGCAACATCAAGAAAAAGTGATCACAACTGCTTCGTTGCTCCAATCTGCATATTAACAGCTAAATTCAAATCATAGCCTGCAGTAATCGACCTACAAAAGTGTAATGTTTGAGCAGTAGGTAATATGCTTCATTCTGACCATGCATACCGAAATATTATGTTCATAGCAGAAGAAGTGGAAAAAATGCCTTCCTCACTTCCTTATAGAATCGGGTACAAATTTTAGCGTCATGAGGGACGAAACTGCAACCAATAAAACCTGTTTAATAATGTATGTCAAGTTTGTCCTTTGAAGGAGTTGCCTGCAATTACTTTTCCGATATGCTTGCATAAGGAAGTTTGACAGGAGAATACATTCTCAGTGCACTGTTAGCAGCTCTTGATAAGTTTGATATTAAATATGACGTACTAAAAAACCATCTTGTAGGTATCACAATGGAGGGTGCATCAATAATGCCTGCACATTACAAAGGCTAGTCGCTCTATTGTGTAATCATTTATGTATGGATTTAATTGTCGTGCGCTGCATGATCCACAAAATGGAACTAGCTGTGCGTGATGTTATGGATGATGTAGCAGATACACACCACATACAGGCTTTTTTTTTAGATTCCTTGTATCCTGTGTTTCTCGAAGTCCCAAAAATCAGAGACTACCACACTAGGCTGTGTTTTTCATGTACATTGGGTTGCTTCCTCATTTCTCCTTGAGGTCATAGTTTTCTTAAAATGGAATTAGTTGTGCTTTATGAGGTCCTAGAACTTGTGCAAGTATTATTCTTTATGTAGAACAGAAATTCTTCAGCCCTTAAAGTGAAACAAGAAACTGATGTAGTTGTAAAATCTCTTGAACACTGAAAATAAATGATCCGCCATCAATAGGATGATAGGACAAGAATTGGAGGAAAAGTGCACATTCAAAGAAGTATTAATTGAAGAACCATCTTGTGTGGTGAATGGTCACGAATTTCAGACGATTCAGAAGAATTTTTTTCGATCTTTGGTAGACAATATAAATAACTGCTTTGAAGACTTGGATTTCTTTCTGGATGTAATCGGATTAAATTCAGAAACAAGGTCTTCAGACGATTACGAATGTGTGTTTTATGGTGATATGTCAATTCCTTGTCTCTGCATGAAGGTGGGTTTAAATTATGTGTTGTTATTGTTAAACCTCTACAAGCATTGTAAGTTTTTAAAAAGTTATTCGGGGGTCGATATTCCATAGTTCTCCAGGACAAACTTAATTTCTTCCATTTTTTATATAAATATTTTGTAATTTAACATGGTCGAATTAAGAAGAATCATTATTTTTTCTATTAGTCTGGAAAACAGCGAAAATAAAATAAGGCATATCAAATTCAGCAGACTTATTATAATTTGAAATATCTAGTACAAAACTTCTTTTTCCTTTTAATCCAGCAAATTCAACTGTTATTAGTTCAAAGAAAGAAACTGGAATTTTAGGATTTTCAGTCTTCCTAGTTCTAATTCAAGCGAATATTCTGGTTCCTATTTAACAATAGGAACACGAATTTCCCTACTTTTTACAACAATTTTGCCTTCTTTTGGAAGTGTATTATTGTCATTATTAGTAGTCCATCGAAGAATAGGAACTTCTTCATCTTTTCTTGAACTCCAAGTAAAAATTACTGTTAAATCTGCTTCCCAAATTATTTCTTGAAAATGCATAAAAAATCCACCAAATAATTCTAATGGGTAAAGTACTTCATTTTGTTTGTTTTTAATTTTACCATTGTTAACAATATGTCCGTCCATAGTTAATTCATTTGATAGAGGTGAAGTTAATAGAATAAGATTTGATGAAGAAATAAATAGATGTTCTATTCTAGATAAGTGTTGTTTCCTTTTTTAATTGGAATAACATCAAATAATTGGAATACATAATTGCGAATTAGTTAATATTCGATTTAGCATTGTATACTGTATAATCCGTTGTATCTTTGTGAATAACATCAAAGGTCATATAAAGTTTTGATTATTAGGATGAATCCAACCATCACCGATATTAATACTAATTTCTGTTTCCTTGTTAGGAAGATTTAAATTATTTTTTGTTTTCTCATTAACAGGAAATTAGTAAAATTGATAACTCTCAGTTTTGTTCATGATTCATTAAGGAAAAAATTATTAATTCATTTTTAAAATTACTGTTACACAAGCACCATTGAAGTCAATCAAATTAATCATTTTCATCAGTGATAGAAATGGCAAAATTTTGAATACCACAAAAAATTGGAATATTTCTTAGTTAATTGGGTTCATAAATTAGTGGCCCTCGAAATTCAGGATTTGGTTTAACTGAGGAAATAATGTTAGTTTCTCTATGAAACTGATCATTAAGTTTAACAAACATTCCATCAGCTAGATTAAAACTAATATTTATTAATCTGAATGAAATAATGTTAGCAACATTATTAGCAATTGCTTTTTCATTAGCTTCAATATTTTGGTTATTAAATCCTAAAATTTGACCAACATTATCTTCTTTATTCATAAGTAATTTAATATCGCTTTCAATAACAACTCTATTTAAAAGTTTTCTTCTTTAGTTTGTATATTAAGTGTTTCTGATTGGAGAAATTTTTCTGAATTTTTCGACTTATATTGTCCAACAGGAATTTCTACTGTTTCTTTGTTATTGTATAATTTATTATTTTTCGTTATAATATTTGGAGTTAAAAAAATTGAATAAAAACGAACAGTGAGATATTTTTATGTTTCTTCTATTAGAAATGTTAATATTTTTTCAGAACAGATAAATAACCACTCAACTGAAATAATCTAATAGTTTATATTAAAAAAATTATGCATATAAAGGACAAATTGAGATCAAAAAATAAGAATCATTGAAAAGAAATTAGAAAATAAACATGGTAAACTTTTACCAAATTCTGTTCAATGTTCAGTAATTGGACCGAGTGGTTGTGGAAAAACAACAGTAATGATTGATAATTATATAATGGCTCCAGGATGGTTATATGGAAAAAAATTAAACATTTGTATATTTATTCCAAAAGTGTAGATCAGCCAAAATATACAGAATTTATAAAAAAAATGTGAAAAAAATTAAAGGTAAAATTAATGAAAAAATTGCAATTTTTATTGAAAATAATGATGGAATTGTGCTGTTAGATGAACGTGAAGATTCAGTTGTAGTTTTTTGATAACTTTATTCTTGAAAATCAAGGTATAGTTAGAGAATATTTTACTACAGGTAGACATAAAGGAATGGTCTGTTTTACTTAGCTCAATCTCAATCTCAAATACCAAAACAATTTGTTAGAGATAATATTAATTTTTTAAATATTTTCAGACAAGAAGATCCAAATTTAAATCATGTGACACAACAAGGTAGCAGTAGGCAAAACGCAACAGGGAATGACAATATTAATGTGGTAATAGTAAACTGCAGGAGTGTCTGTAGAAAGGTCCCAGAACTGATCTCATTAATAAATGGTCACAATGCCCACATAGTACTAGGGATGGAAAGTTGGCTGAAACCAGATGTAAACAGTAATGAAATTCTAAACTCAGATTGGAATGTATACTGCAGAGGGAGGCTGGAAAGTGAAGGGGGAGGTGTGTTTATAGCGATAAAAAGTGCAATAGTATTGAAGGAAATTGACATAGATCCGAAATGTGAAATAATTTGGGTAAAGGTCACGGTTAAAGCAGGCTCAAACATGTTAATTGAATGTCTCTATAGGCCCCCTGCCTCAGCAGCTGCTGTGGCAGAACACCTGAAGTAAAATCTGGAAAATGTTTCTAGTAGATTTCCTGTTCATGCTATAGTTTTGGATGGAGATTTTAATTTGCCAGATATAGACTGGGAGACTCAAACGTTTATACTGGGTGGCAGGGACAAAGAATCCAGCGAAATTTTTTAAGTGCATTATCTGAAAACTACTTTGAGTAGTTAAACAGAGAACCGACTCATGGCGTTAAAATATTAGACCCGAACTATTTGAAACAGTTTATGCAGAACAGGGAATCAGTGATCATAAAGCAGTTACAGCATCGGTGATTTCAGCTGTAAAATATTAAAAAAGGTAGGAAGATTTTTCTGTTGAGCAAAAGTGACAAAAATCAGATCTCAGAGTGTTTGACAGCTCAACACAAAAGTTTTATCTAAGTACAGATAGTGTTAAGGATCAATGGACAAAGCTCAAAACCATTGTACAATATGCATTAGATGAGTATGTGCCAAGCAAGATCGTAAGAGATGGAAAAGAGCCACCGTGGTACAACAACTGAGTTAGAAATCTGCTACAGAAGCAAAGGGAACTTCACAGCAAACATAAACATAGCCAAAGCCTTGCAGACAACAAAAATTACACGAAGCAAAATGTAGTGTGAGGAGGGCTATGCGAGAGGTGTTCAACGAATTCGAAAGTTCTATGTACTGACTTGGCAGAAAAGCCTAAGAAATTTTGGTCTTATGTCAAAGCGGTAGATGGATCAAAACAAAATGTCCAGACACTCTGTGACCAAAATGGTACTGAAATAGAGGATGACAGATTAAAGGCCGAAATACTAAATGTCTTTTTCCAAAGTTGTTTCACAGAGGAAGACTGCACTGTAGTTCCTTCTCTAGATTGTCGCACAGATGACAAAATGGTAGATATCGAAATAGATGACAGAGGGATAGAAAAACTATTAAAATCGCTAAAAAGAGGAAAGGCCACTGGACCTGATGGGATAACAGTTCGATTTTACACAGAGTACGCGAAGGAATTTGCTCCCCTTCTTGCAGCGGTGTACCGTAGGTCTCTAGACGAGCGTAGCGTTCCAAAAGGTTGGAAAAGGACACAGGTCATCCCCGTTTCCAAAAAAGGACGTCGAACAGATGTTCAGACCTATAGATCTATATCTCTAACGTCGATCAGTTGTAGAATTTTGGAACGCATATTATGTTCGAGTATAATGACTTTTCTGAAGACTAGAAATCTACTCTGTAGGAATCAGCACGGGTTTCGAAAAAGACAATCGTGTGAAACCCAGCTCGCCCTGATCCGTCCACGAGACTCAGAGGGCCATAGACATGGGTTCTGAGGTAGATGCCGTGTTTCTTGACTTCTGCAAGGCGTTTGATACAGTTCCCCACAGTCGTTTAATGAAGAAAGTAAGAGCATATGGACTATCAGACCAATTGTGTGATTGGATTGAAGAGTTCCTAGATAACAGAACGCAACATGTCATTCTCAATGGAGAGATGTCTTCTGAAGTAAGAGTGATTTCAGGTGTGCCGCAGGGGAGTGTCGTAGGACCATTGCTATTCACAGTATATATAAATGACCTTATGGATAACATCGGAAATTCACTTAAGCTTTTTGTGGATGATGCTGTAGTATACCGAGAGGTTGTAACAATGGAAAATTGTACTGAAATGCAGGAGGATCTGCAACGAATTGATGCATGGTGCAGGGAATGGCAATTGAATCTCAATGTAGACAAGTGTAATGTGCTGCTAATACACAGAAAGAAAGATCCTTTGTCATTTAGCTAAAATATAGCAGGTCAGCAACTGGAAGCAGTTAATTCCATATATTATCTGGGATTAGGCATTAGGAGTGATTTAAAATGGAATGACCATATAAAATTACTCGTCGGTAAAGCAGATGCCAGACTGAGATTCATTGGAAGAATCCTACGGAAATGCAGTCCAAAAACAAAGGAAGTAGGTTACAGTACACTTGTTCACCCACTGCTTGAATAATGCTCACCGGTGTGGGATCTGTACCAGATAGGGTTGATAGAAGAGATAGATATGATCCAATGGAGAACAGCGCACTTCGTTGCAGGATCATTTAGTAATCACAAAAGCGTTATGGAAATGACAGATAAACTCCAGTGGAAGACAATGTAAGAGAGATGCTCAGTAGCTCTGTACGGGCTTTTGTTGAAGTTTCGAGAACATACCTTCACCAAGGAGTCAAGCAGTATATTGCTCCCTCCTACACATATCTCGCGAAGAGACCACGAAGATAAAATCAGAGAGATTAGAGCCCACACAGAAGCATACCGACAATCTTTCTTTCCACGAACAACGCAAGACTGGAATAGAAGGGAGAACCGATAGAGGTACTCAAGGTACCCTTCGCCACACACCGCCAGGTGGCTTGCAGAGTATGGAGTAGATGCAGATGTAGATATTTATCATGAATTTGTTGGTTGAGATTTAAAATTTGACGATTTTGAAGTACTGTATAGTAAATGTTGAATAAAGATGAATTTGGTTTTCTAACAATAGATATGACAAGAAAAATTAATAATGGTAAATACAGAGAAAAGATCAAGAATTTTCAAAACATTAAACATTAAACACAAATGTTAAACATAAAAATGTTGAACATAAAAATGTTGAATGTTAACTGTACACATAAAGACGCTGAACATTAACATTAATCATAAAGGCATTGGACATAAAAATGTTGAATGTAAATGCTGAACATAAAAATGTTGAATGTAAAATAAAAAAATTATTACTGTATTTTTAACATAAATAAATGTTTTGAAAAGATGATCTAGAAGTTGTTGAAAAAGCTAAATGAATGAGAAAAGTAAAGCAACAATTAAAAGAAAAATGTAGAAAAATGGAAAAAACAACCAAGAACAGAATATAACAAATTTAAAAAAGAATGTGAGCCAGTTATTGATGCAAATGAAGAAGTTAAAGAAGGAACTGAACGTTTAGGTGGTAATGTACAAGGTGTATAGCTTTGCTTCCGCCGTTTTTTCCCCAACATTTGAGGCTTTAGTGAAACAAATTGGTTGCACATGTATCATTCAAAGTATTTTCCATCATTGGTCAGCTCTTTCTCCCATCTATTGGGCAATGTACGAATCCTGCGTCGAAAAAATTGTTCATCTTTTGAAGCGATCCATGAATCGATCCAATTTGTGACTTCTTCATTAGATCGGAAGCTTTGGTCAGCCAGGCCATGCGCCATTGACCTACAAAGGTGATAGTCAGAGGGAGCAATGTCTGGAGAATACGTTTCCAAGTACGTTTTGACCTCGTTTGCAACGTGGGGTTGAGCGCTGTTGTGCTGCAAAATCACTTTATCGTGCTTCTCGCTGTATTTCGGCCGTTTGTCTCTGCTCAACATTTCTTGGTTTCAACTCACATGAGACCCAAGTTCCTTCTTTCTGCGACATTTTGAAATGCCTTGTTGTGTCACTCCCACTAATTGTGCCAATTCTTCTTGAGTTTGCAAAAATAGACATAATGTCTTATGGGATAACAGCAATCAGTGATTTTAAAATGTTACTTAAAATGCGTCTTGACTGCAAATTTGTTTCTATTCATATGACCGGTTTCGGTTCATTCAGAACCATCTTCAGATCTGATATTTCAGTTAGAGGAGTAACCTGTCCAAATACAGCAACTTTCACATGCTATGCTACGTCACATGTGAAAGTTGCTGGATTTGGACGGGTTACTTCTTGAGTTTGAGGTGAGTGTTCACTGAGCAATGTCTCCAATTCTGCATCTTGGAAAACCTTCTCTCATCTACCACTATACTGGTCTATGACGTTAAAATCACCGTTCTTGAAGCGTTGAAACCACTCATGACACATTCTTTCACTAACAGCATCCTTACCATACATACTTGAGAGCATTTGATGAGACACAGCCTCTGTTTTCTTCATACTGACACAAAGCAGTAACACCTCCTGCAGGCTCGTAAATTGACATTTTCAATCAAGAACAACTTTATGATGCATAAACAAGTCGACTAAGGTTAGAATGAGGTTACCAAGCGGTCTAAGGCGCTGCAGTCATGGACTGCGCAGCTGGTCTTGGTGGAGGTTCGAGTCCTCCCTCGGGAATGGGTGTGTGTGTCTGTCCTTGGGATAATTTAGGTTAAGTAGTGTGTAAGCTTAGGGACTGATGACCTTAGCAGTTAAGTCCCATAAGGCTTCACACACACATTTGAACATTTTTTTGAATGAGGTTATGTTAACCGTGGTCCAAGATAACTGCCTGATGTCTGTGACCTGTTTCGTTTGTCCGCTACTTACCGCTCTTGCCACCTATCGGCAAACGGTGGAAGCAAATTTGTACACATTGTATTAAAAGCAACTGAAGAAAATAGTGAAATTGAAAAACAAATGGTTTCTTACAATCAACATTATTTAGAAGAATTTAACGATATTCCACAATATTCCAACAAATAAACAATTTGATAGTGATAGTGATATATGATTCATTAAGTGAGTATGTAGAAGAGGTAAAAGATAGAAAAAATTAAAATACAAAGATGTTAAAAAATAAATACAAGTGAAAGCATGTTAAAATTTATTAATCATACTGAAGATACTGTTTTTGTATTAAGCCGTGTTGGTATTTTTAAAAATATTGGTAAATATCCAGCTGAATTCAGTGGTCATAAATTAACAATTGGTGAAAAGGGATACAAAATTACTGTTGGATTAATGCCGAATTTAGTGCAGGTGTGTGTGATACAGTGACTTGATAAAATGTCTGAAAAATGTAAATGTGTTGTTTTAGGACTTAATCAAAGACTTGAAACTATAAAACGCTTAAGAAAGGGTGAAACTGCGACAAGTGTAGCGCTGATTTACGGTATTGGAAGAACAACAGTTAACGATATAAAACGTGGTGCTGATAAAATAGAACAACATGTGTCAACAATGCAGAGCATGGATGGAGATGTGCGAACAAGATGGACAATGAAACCTGCAAAATATGATGAATTAGACACTGCAATGTACCGATGCTTTATACAAGCAAGAAGTCAGCGCATTCCACTTTCAGGGCCTATAATAATGGCGAAGGCTGTTGAAATGAACAACAAACTTGATGGTGACTCGTCTTTTAAAGCAAGTATCGGATGGCTAGACAAGTTTAAATTTCGTCATGGCCAGCGTGGATAGCTCTGTAATTGCTGAGTTTCGGGAATAATTTAAAGAAAAAATGGCTGAATTGAATCTTGTTAGGGAGCAAGTTTACAATTGTGATGAATCTGGGCTTCATTGGAAGGCTTTACCACAAAAGACATTAGCAACACTCTCTGAAAAAGCTGCTCCAGGTTCCAAAGTACCAAAGATCGCATCACTGCTATGGTTTGCGCAAATGCAACCGGCAATCATAGGCTACTTGTGATTGGGAAATCAAGAAAACCTCGTGCATTCAAGAATTTGAATTTGAATGCTCTCCCTGCACAATACTACTTGGATGGATCAATCAATTTTTTCTGACTGGTTCCACAAACAATTTGTATCTCAAGTTAGAGCACATTTGGCTGAAAAATATGTTGCCACAGTAAGCGCTATTGCTATTAGACAATGCCCCAACGCACCCTACTTGTGAAATGAAAAGTGATGATGGCAACATAACACGTCTCTTCCTTCCAGCAAACACAACTTCACTTAAAACCCCATGGATCAGGGAATCATCGAAAACATGAAACGTCGTTATAGAAAAATATTTATCGAAAGTTTGCTCTCATCTGATGAATCAACATCTTTAAAACAGGTTTGGAGGTCTTACAGTATTAAAGATGCAATTTTCAATGTCGCCAGTGCATGGAGTGATTTGTCAGTGTCAAATCTCAAGAACGGCTAGAATAAACTTTGGCCTCAACCTAGAGGTGAAGAATCGGAGGAACCTGAGTGTGTAACAGTTGACGAGATGGTCAATTTGTGCAATAATTTACAAATCAGCACAAATTTGACGTCAGAATAAGTATCAGAGTGGTTAGGCTGTGACAAAGTGGACGGGGGTTTTCAAATTTTGAGTGATGACGAAATTGTTGCCAGCGTAAGTGCCACCGAAAAAAAAAGAAGAAGGGGCTGATGAAGACGAATGTTCAAACCATGAAGAAAAACAAACTATTAGCCATTCAGAGGCCGAAACAATGCTGTCCAAATGTACAGAATGGTTTGAAAGTCAAGAAGAGGCTAATAAAACGCAGGCACTACTGCTCCAAAAAATACGAAATATTGCTGTGGTGAAAGATCGAGCATCAAAAAGGCAGAAGAAATTGACTATTTCCAAGCTAGATAAACTATTTCACCTGTAAGTTTATAGTACAGTACAGTACTGTACATTACGTATTTTGCAACTTTTGTAGCTACTGTACAGATGTTTTTATCACGTAATAAATAGTTTTATTTGCTATTACAATCGTGTTTAGTTTGTTTTCGCTCCGAAATATTATTATATTACTGTGAGAATGATATGTGTCTACATATGAAATAATTCATTGAGGTTATGTTTTGGAGGAATACAGTGTTTCTATTATCCATCTATTCGCTCAACCGTCATGACCATGGTTGTGAAGATGACGGTTAATCGAGTTTCCACTGTATTCAGAAAAAGCAGTTGAATATGTTTGGATGAATCATGTTCATCAAATAACTGGTAGATTAACAGCTTTCTATGGTGAAGAATTAGTTGGAAATCAAAAATTTATAATAAAAAAGTTAGAATAACAATGCTTAAGAATTAATTTATTGATTTTATAATTAACAATCGCAAGGGATACCATATTTTATTAGAATTTTGAATAATTTTCCACATGCATTTTGGGAAAGTGAAAATGGAAAAGGCTTAGTTAATGATTCAATTAACAATTTATCATTTGAAATGTAATTACCTGATTATTATTGGTGTGGCCCTGGGAGCCAATTAAATGAAAGACTAGTACATTGTGATACTAGAATAAATAAATTAGATGAAACATGCAAACAAACAAGACATCGTCTATAGTGACTATAAAGATTTAGAATCTAGACATTGAGCAATAAAGAACTTCAATTAGACACAAACAAAAGAATGTAGGCTTCAATTGTTGAAAAATTAGCTGCAACTGCAGTTATATGAATAATATTAACAGAATCTTCCATCAGTTCTTGGTAGATCAACATTATAATACACTACTGGCCATTAAAATTGCTACACCACGAAGATGACGTGCTACAGATGCGAAATTTAAGGAGGAGAAATGCATACCATCACTTTTCTGACTTCGATAAAGGTAGGATTGTAGCCTATCGCGATTGCAGTTTATCGTACCGCGACAATGCTGCTCGCGTTGGTCGAGGTTCAATGACTGTTAGCGGAATATGGAATCGGTGGGTTCGGGAGGATAATACGGAATGCCGTGCTGGATCCCTATGGCCTCGTATCACTAGCAGTCACAATGACAGACATCTTATCGGCATGGATGTAATGGATAGTGCAGCCACGTCTCGATCCCTGAGTCAACAGATGGGAACATTGGCAAAACAACGACCATCTACACGAACAGTTCGACGGGTTCGGGAGGATAATACGGAATGCCATACTGGATCCCAATGGCCTCGTATCACTAGCAGTCACGATGACAGACATCTTATCGGCATGGATGTAATGGATAGTGCAGCCACGTCTCGATCCCTGAGTCAACAGATGGGGACATTGGCAAAACAACGACCATCTACACGAACAGTTCGACGATGTTTGCAGCAGCATGGACTATCAGCTTGGAAACCATGGCTGCGGTTACCCTTGACGCTGTGTCACAGACAGGAGCGCCTGTGATGGTGTACTCAATGACAAACATGGGTGCACGAATAGCAAAACGTCATTTTTTCAGATGAATCCAGGTTCTGTTTACTGCATCATGATGGTCGCATCCGTGTTTGGTGACATCGCGGTGAACGCACGTTGGAAGCGTGTATTTGTCATTGCCATACTGGCGTATCACCCGGCGTGATGGTATGGGATGCCATTGGTTACACATCTCAGTCACCTCTTGTTTCCATTGACGGTACTTTGAACAGTGGACGTTACATTTCAGATGTGTTACGACCCATGACTCTACCCTTCATTCGATCCCTGCAAAACGCTACATTTCAGCAGGATAATGCATGACCGAATGTTGTAGGTTTTGTACGGGCCTTTCTGGATACAGAAAATGTTTGACTGCTGCCCTAGCCAGCACATTCTCCAGATCTCTCACCAATTGAAAACGTCTGGTCAATGGTGGCTGAGCAACTGGCTCGTCACAATACACCAGTCACTACTCTTGATGAACTGTGGTATCGTGTTGAAGCTGCATGGGCAGCTGTACCTGTACACGCCATTCAAGCTCTGTTTAACTCAATACCCAGGCATATCAAAGCCATTATTATGGCCAAAGGTGGTTGTTCTGGGTACTGATTTCTCAGGATCTATGCACCCAAATTGCATGAAAATGTAATCACATGTCAGTTCTAGTATAATATATTTGTCCGATGAATACCTGTTTATCATCTGCATTTCTTCTTGGTGTAGCAATTTTAATGGCCAGTAGTGTAAATGTAAAGCACCAGTTTGGTTTTGTTTCACAGTATTACTTTTATGGTGTTAACCAGTTTCTGGCTTACAAGGCCATCTTCAGACATTAATGGGTATTGTCACCAAAGTAGTTAAAGTGTTTGCAAACAACACTGGAAGAGAAGTAACACCTCTAGACTGAAGCAGAAACATATAGTAAGTCACATCTTTGACAGTGTGGTGGTAATGCAATGAAAAAGTAAAAAATGGAACAGTAAATAAATAAAAATGGAGTAGACAGGAAAAACTTTA
Source organism: Schistocerca americana (assembly GCF_021461395.2). Lineage (NCBI taxonomy): Eukaryota > Metazoa > Arthropoda > Insecta > Orthoptera > Acrididae > Schistocerca > Schistocerca americana. The sequence goes on along the minus strand of NC_060124.1, from coordinate 554,317,074 downwards.
TCAGGAAATAGGAGCAGCATTCCTAGAAAACAGTTTCTATTAATAGCAAAACGAATAAAATAAAATAAAATTAGTACTTGACAAGGCTACATCAGGAGGTGTAAAACTTGGAGAGTGATACACAAATCTATTAAAAGTAGAAACAATTATCAATGTTGCTACAGAACACATAAGGAAGTTAAGCAATACCAATAAGATAAACAGAAATAAATAAATGCAGGAAAGTGGAGGAGTTTGAGGGAATATACAGTAACTGGAATCTTTGAGAATGTGGTGTTACTGCATTTTAAATTAACATTATATTCAAAACTGTGGATATGTAACAGTTTGCATTAAATAACTGAACCAAGTAAAATATAAACAGTATCTGATGAGACAACTACAAGAGGTTAAAACATGGATAGTAATACAAGTACCAGTTAAAAGAAAGCCTTAACTATTAAAACTACAGTCCATATGGAATACATAGACAACTTCAATAAAACAAAAGAACTTAATGAACAAAGGAAAATGGAAATATGTAGGAGCAGATAACATGGGAAGTAAACAAGAACAGAGATGTTCATATGAAGTTTGGGAGAGGGGAAGTGTTGAGCTGTGTCTTCTCATTTAGGATTAGATCTGGACTGTGAGCTAGATGTTTGTTAATTTGCAGGGCTTCCAGCAGGTTGAGTTTATCGCCTTTGTATGCTAAGCCAAGTACATGGGACACTGGCTAGTAGTTGCGGTCCTCACTCAGTACATGCTTAGCACATGCAGAGTCAGAATTCTGCAACCTGCAGCTATGTTCACGTTCAGCCAGCCTAGTTGCTATGTCCCTGCTGACTGAGCAACGTAAAATTTGTCACAATCAGGACAGGTGATTTTGTATACCCCACTGCTGTCTAATAACTTGATCTTATCTTTGCTATTAAAAATACAAAGAACTGTTGTGTTCGTAACATAGTGGGAAAGCCTATACTTGCAGGCTTTCAGTGCTTCAGCTACAACCTGTGATACCTCACCTAGATATAGTAGTGTACACTATTTCTTGCAGACAGAGAATGTGGAAGCAGGTGAGACATACAGGAGGGGTATAATTTTCTGTTTTCGTTTGATGTGCAAGATGTCGTCAATAAGAACTAGACTGTAGCCATTGGCTGTGGCAATAAATTTTATTGTATCTAACTCTGCTTTAAAATGATCTCTGCACATGGGGATGGATATGAGATGGTGTACCATTGAGTGGAAAGCTGAATGTTTGTGAGCTATGGGGTGTTGTGAGCAAGAAGGCATTACTGTGTCAGTAGTTGTAGTTTTTCTATAAATTTTTAAATAATATCTATGTGTGTTGTGGTGTCAATGGTGAGATCTAAGAAGTTTTTGGTTTTGTTGCCAATCTCCATTGTGAACTGAATATTTTTATGTTGACTGTTAAGGTTTTTCAAAAATGTGGTGAGTTGTCTTGTTGTACCAGTCCACATATGCAGGACATCATATATGTATCTAAAGCAGTATTTGATATTTGCACTCAAAGGTTCTGTTTTTAGAAAATTTTAGAATATTTTGTTCAAAATGGTCCGTAAATATTTTAGTCAACAGTGGATTAAGAGGGGAACCCATTGCTAAGCCATCTAATTGTTTATAAAGAGTCCCTTGGAACTGGAAATAGTTCTGTGCCAAGCATGTCTGAGTGGCCTGTCTCAAGTTATTCAGTTCCACAGGATTGACACCACATTTGTGCATCAGCTCTGTCACAATATCAGTGTATTTCACCACTGGTATGTTGGAAAACAAACTGTAGACATACACCTTTTAACTTATTTACTAGGTCCACAGAGTTTGAAATACCATGCTTTGGTTTGAATTTAGTCTTGCTCTTATTTAGGACATCCAGTTTACTAGTTAGTTTGTAGGATGGAGCAGTGAATGATGATACAACTGGATGAATAGGAACTCTTGTTTATGCAGTTTAGGCAACCTGTATGTTCTAGGAGGCACTGGGTTCTTATTAGTTAGCAGTTTTGCTTCAAACTATGAGAATATGTTTTTGCATGAATTGGTTGCATATCTAACATCCAATCTGAATAATTTAGTACGGTCTTTAGGAAGGACTCAGAAGCCTGTTCAAAAGTACAATACTGTTGCCTTTATCAAATTTTGTGGCAATGATGTCTTGGTGTTGTAATTTCTGTTTTAAGGACCAGAGAGTGTGAAAGTCAATAGACCAAGCGATGTTACACACAAATCTGGTTTCATTCCTTAGTGCATTGGCAACCAAACATTTTGCAGTGGTGTTTTTCGTTAGAGCATGTTCGGTATGTAATTTCATAACATCCAGTTGTTTCTTTTTAAACTAATTTTAAATCTATGTTAATGAATAACTTTTCTATCGATTATACTAAATTTCAAAATGGCAAAATAAAACCAGAATCAATTAAAGTTATATTGAATAATGAAGAATTAAATAGTACTTAATTTGGCAATGGAAAAAATGAAGTGGATCTATAAAATATTTCAAAAAATAATTAAAAATTTAATAATCCTTTATCTAATTTTGACATTGAAGAATTAGTTAGACAATTAAAAATTAAATATTATCGGTTCTTTTTTATGATTGATGAATTACCTGATAACCCAAAAAGTTTAGAATGTGGAATAATAAATTTAGATACATTTGAACATGTTGGTGTAAATTAGATTTTTTGTTGTTGTTGTGGTCTTCTGTCCTGAGACTGGTGTGATGCAGCTCTTCATGTTACTCTATCCTGTGCAAGCTTCTTCATCTCCCAGTACCTACTGCAACCTACATCCTTCTGAATCTGCTTGGTGTATTCATCTCTTGGTCTCCCTCTACGATTTTTACCCTCCAAGCTGCCCTCCAATACTACATTGGTGATCCCTTGATGCCTCAGAACATGTCCTACCAACCGATCCCTCCTTCTTGTCGAGTTGTGCCACAAACTTCTCTTCTCCCCAATCCTCCGCAACACCTCCTCATTAGTTATGTGATCTACCCATCTAATCTTCAGCATTCTTCTGTAGCATCACATTTCGAAAGCTTCTATTCTCTTCTTGTCTAAACTATTTAACGTCCATGTTTCACTTCCATACATGGATACACTCCATACAAATACTTTCAGAAACGACTTCCTGACACTTAAATCTATACTTGATGTTAACAAATTTCTCTTCTTCAGAAACGCTTTCCTTGCCAGTCTACATTTTATATCCTCTCTACTTCGACCATCATCAGTTATTTTGCTCCCCAAATAGCAAAATTCATTTACTACTTTAAGTGTCTCATTTCCTAATCTAACACCCTCATCATCACTCGACTTAATTCGACTACATTCCATTGTCCTCATTTTGCTTTTGTTGATGTTCATCTTATATCCTCCTTTCAAGACACTATCCATTCCATTCAACTTCTCTTCCAAGTACTTTGCTGTCTCTGATAGAATTACAATGTCATCGGGGAACCTCACATTTTTTATTTCTTCTCCATGGATTTTAATACCAACTCCGAATTTATCTTCTGTATCCTTCACTCCTTCTCAATATACAGATTGAATAACATTGGGGAGTGGCTACAACCCTGTCTCACTCCCTTCCCAACCACTGCTTCCCTTTCATGCCCCTCAACTCTTATAACTGCCATTTGGTACCTATACAAAATGTAAATAGCCTTTCACTCTCTATATTTTACCTCTGCCACCTTCAGAAGTTGAAAGAGAGTATTAGAAAAAAGTTACAGAATTTGTAGTTCATTTGGCTGTTATGTACCAAAGGAACTAGGAAATTATTTAGGAAAAATGTTTTTTGTTATAACAGCGAAATGATACAAAATTCTGATAAATTAATATGTCATCATTTGTGTTTATTTGATTTAAAACTGTTATGTATGCATTATAAGTTTAATGATATTTTAAATTTAATAATTGAACATTTTTGGAAATAAGTTATAACTAAAGTCATTAATGATTTAGAAAGATAAAAGATTTTCAATCGTGAGAAAAAACTTAATAGTAAATTAATTGCAAAATGAGAGGATTTTCAATCAAAAATCAAAGATCGTGAATAAAAAGGAAAAGTGTTCAACCAACATTAGATTCAATATTCGGGAAGAATTGGAGTCAGAATTAAATAAATATAAACATCGTTACGGCTGTTAAAAATAGAATTTAATGATATTCAGTAAACATAAGAGTCAAAAACATAATGTAATTACACAATTTCAGAAAGAATTAAATGCGTTTTTTTAAAGTAACTAAAGGTTAAATTAATTTTAAAAGTATACAAGTTGTAAGTATGAAAGAGCCAATTGATATAAATGACGTGGTGAAAAGACAATATTTAGTTAATGAAGTAAAGAATCTTGTTACTAAAGCTGGTATACAAATATTTTAGTATATTTAAGTAATTATATCACTAAAATCGTTTTTACCAGCTTAATAAAGCTAAATCCGACTAATTACTTTAGAAAAGTTTTTTCGCAAACCTTACACAATAACTACTGACATCCAATCAGTAAAAATAGTATGTAAATCTCATTTTCTAATTGAAAGGTAAAGAGATTCGGTTAAAACTGTTCCAGTTGATATAAAGTAAACTATATTTGGTAAAATAATTTAATTATTTTTTATTCTAGTGGAGAATAATAATCACATAACTGTTCGAAATGTAAAAAGTTTACTAAAACACATAATCCTCGTAGAATGAAAGTTAAAAATGGAAAACAAGAAATTGAAGGTCTTTGTTTGAATTGTAAAATTAAAAATAAAGTTTGTTAAAAATTGTAGGTAATGGGTTAAGTATTCATGAAGAAGTTAGTAATAAATTACATAACCAATGAGAAAAAATTTTGAAAGAAAAAATGTAATTTCTTTGGAATATATGATTTATGGCAAGCCAATTTAGTAGAAATGGATTCTGAAATTCAAAAGGAATTTCAAAAACTATTAAGAATATAAATTTTTATTAACTGTTATAGATGATTTTTTCAGTTTGGTTTGGATATTCCCAATAAAAATATAACTGAGGAATAGTGTTGACTGTTTTGAAAAAATATGTGAGTCAGGAAAATCAAAAACTTAACAGACGGTGGTTAAGAATGTTATCATACAGAATTTCTAAAATTCATTACAAAAACTTAATAGTAGTCGTTATTCAACTTTTAGTGAATTAAAAGCGTATGTTGTTGAATGATCTAGTAGAACATCAAAGGAAAAAAATGTGGACAAAATTTGACTTTAATTGGAAATTATGAATTGGTTGAACTACTTTCGAAATTAGTTAATGAATATAGTAACACATACTAAAGTGCGCGTCATATATCTTGGCGGCCGAGTTTAGGTTCGTTCTGCGCATCTGACATCACAAAACACAGTCAGCCAATGAACAGAGAACGACGTTGCCAGATCTTGACAGCAGCGCAGAGCACAGACGAGTGTCTTCAGTTTTAGAAACGTTCAGTCATAAATAAAGTAATAGAACAAAAGCAATGTCTTGATAGCAGACTTTCTTTTACAGAAAGTTTGGAAAAAGCATTCTTTATACCAATTGCTTCATATTCTATTAATTAATTAAACGCCGGCCGCGGTGGTCTAGCGGTTCTAAGCGCTCAGTCCGGAACCGCGCGACTGCTACGGTCGCAGGTTCGAATCCTGCCTCGGGCATGGATGTATGTGATGTCCTTAGGTTAGTTAGGTTTAATTAGTTCTAAGTTCTAGGGGACTGATGACCACCGATGTTTAGTCCCATAGTGCTCAGAGCCATTTTTTGAATTAATTAAACCAAACAAGCAATAAGACTCCTAATTCAGGCGATAGCAAGGAAAGGTGTTTGTTTCAATCTCACGAACTGTTTTTTCGCAATAAAGAACAGCGGTAATTGTTTATTTGCTATTGTACTTCGACGAAGCGTGAGTAATTCATAGTCATACCAACAGTGTTTATAAGCAGTTGTGTGAGGTGTTAGAGTCCTTATGGAAATACACTGTTCGATGAGCTGAGGTAGCGGAACGGTTAAAGTGTTGAGCTGCCAAGTGAAAGGTTATGAGTTCAAACCTTGTGCAGTGCTTAATATTGTCTTTATTTAAAAACAATGTTGGAGTGCCTTACTTCACGAATTTTATTCGTTTGAATGAAATTTCTAGTGCTTTGCCTCTTCATTAACTTTTTCGCTGCTGCAGACACGTGCTCCCTGCATTCCGCGCTGTGCGCAACTTTGTCATCACTGCACTTCTCGCCTGTGCAGACACATGGTGTTCCCACTGCTTTGACACACTTATCATTCGATTTCACAAAAACTATTTGGCAAAAAATTTGATTTTTACACGTCTTCTTGCCTGATACCTTGCACCCATAAATGACTTAATTTTGTTTTGATGTGCAGCATTAAATGCAGTAAACCATTGCACGAAATTTTGAAGAGTTTGCAGAGGTAAAAGTCTATAGCGTATACTTTCCGTATGGTCGATTTTAGTTGCCACAATGTTGAGAATGAAATGTGGACAAGATACCTAAATTTCATATAATATTTACTGTATAACAATATCTCATTTAATGTAAGTACCACATAGGTGTCGTATGTAATATTGAGAAATATTCCGTCTTTCACGACTGTAATAAAAGTTTTATATACACACGGCGCATTTGGCTTTATTTTAAAGCACTTCCATCGGTGAAAGGTATGGCACATACACAATGGTATTCATGTTCTATTTCTTGTTTTTGTTCCACAGTCGCAGTTTTACCAATGATATTGAAATATATCCCTCTTCTGCAACTGTAATAAGCGACTTATTTAGAGCAGACGCGTTTCTCTCTTTTGAAGCATCGTAAGAGGACTGTATTTTGTGTCCTCCATTGCCAAGTCACCTTTCGTAGTTTTGTGCTGTGGTAGCACAATATTCAACGTTTGTGTTGGCTCATCAGTGTTTTAGCAAATAAATGCTGTTTGTGTGTGCCAGACACAAAATTATTTTTGACATAGCTCTGAGCACCTCACTGACAGACGGTATATTCAAGTCCTAATGTTTTTGTAAGTCCACAGTTTTGTTTAATGTATTTTGTCTACTTCCTTTTGATTGATTGAAGTGCTTTAAAATAAAGCCAAACGTGCCCAGTGTAAGTAAAACTTTTGTTACAATCGCGAAAGGTGGAATATTTCTCAATATTACATACGACACTTATGTGGTACTTAAATTAAATGAAATATATAGGTATCTTGTCCACATTTCATTCTCAACATTGTGGCAACTAAAATCGACCATACGGAAAGTATACTCTATGGACTTTTACCTCCGCAAACTCTTCAAAATTTCGTGCAAAGGTTTACTATATTTAATGCTGCATAATAACTGCGTTGAACATCGAAACAAAATTAAGTCATTTATGGGGGGAAGGTATTAGTCAAGAAGATAGGTAAAAATCTAATTTTTGAGTCAAATAGTTTTTGTGGAATCGAATGATAAAGAGTGTCAAAGCAGTCGGAACACAATGTGTCTGCACAGGCGAGCAGTCTAGTGACAAAATCGTCCACAGGGTTGAATGCAGGGAGCACGTCTTTGTAGCAGCGAAAGGGTTAATGCGGCCGTGGTGGCTTTACTTCATGAACTGCGCGCTCCCCCCTACACGTAAGCTTGCGAACTATGCTATACTATGGCGCTGCTTCTATTGGCGCGTGCGTCGTGTGCAACTGGCAACGCAGCAATCTCCAGCGTCCGGGCGGGCATGCGCGAGCCGCCAAGATAAAAGAATTGAACTATAGTCAACAATAAAGAGGAACCCAAGGGATGTAAACAAAGAAAATGTAAGAAAATTAGTGAAAATGTTCATATAACAAGTATATTAGATATCAATCCCAAATATAAAATTTGTGGTAAAGTAATAACAAGTAAATTAAAAGGATTTTTGAAAAAGATATATATTTCAAATGTGTCAACAGAAATTTTTGAAATTGGTGAAGTTATTCATTCTAATCCAATCGCATATAAATTTAAGATTTAAATGATGAAGTAATAAAAGAAAATTTTTATGAGTTTGAACTCTTGAAAACGAATTTTCAAGATGATAATCCCGTAAAAATTTTGATAAAGGAAGGTAATAAATTATATGTTAAGTGGTTAGATGCTGACAATTCACAAAATAGTTGGGTAAATAAATGTAATGTAATTTTTAAAAATGCTAATATATATATCTATACAGCCTTAGTTACTGAAAATCCAGACATCTCTGGTATTGATTATAATTATTGAGTATAATTGTCATGATGATCATTGTTTTATTAAAGAAGATTGAGTATATTATGATATTCAAATATGCATTAACAAAAGTGATTAAATGTTTAAATATACTTTAATGAATGTTTATTAAATGTACATACAAATCGTTATGAGTACTAATAAAAATTTGATCAGGTAAAAAGGAGTTGAAAATTTGTATTATAAAAATCGTTTGATAGTTTTTTATGTCACCATACAATTGATCCTACGAAGAAGTATTCATAGGACTGAAATAATTTAACAATCAATAAATCGTGAAAATTCGTTGATATGAATTTACTGAACTTGTCACATAATTAATTCTTAATAATGCTTCAATATTGAATGTCTATTTCTCACAAAATTTATTTGTTGTTTATATTGAGTTTGTATAACGTAGTAATCGAAAACATGTAATCTTAAAATAACCAAAGTTGGTCTTACATTCGATCAATCGTTTGAGGAACGAAATGTTGTAATAAACTATTTATTTGTTCATTTCTTTCATTTATAATTTCGACTGTTGTCTGATATATTTTATGTGATTTTTAATATAATTTTCCTTAATTTTATTCTGGTTTTAAGTGATTCATATACCTTCATAGAAATGTTTCACATTAATCTTTATTTTTCATTCGCCATATTTTCTTATTCTTTTAAAGTTTTGGTTACTTCTTTTTTTTTATTTAATTTTCGAAGCATATAATCCAGACTCATTAATAAACATCGTCTGTTTTTCGGTATAAGTTAAGCCCCTCGAATTTGGAGGATCTTAAGTTTTCTAAATTTCTTTTGTCTTCCTCATCTCTGTGTTTAAAAGCCTTATATATTTTGCTATACTCTGAAATTTTTACAACATTTTTTGCTTTAAATGATGGGTAATTATTTTCATCAACCTATTATTAAAATTTTCATCATAATATAATATGTTTGTTATTTTTTATATCAAAATGCAACGCCATTTATATTATAAAAAATTAAATACATCTTATTTTTTTAATTCTAATATTTTTTCCCTATGTAAATGCAAAATGAAAGCAAAATGATTTATCCATTGTACAAACAGTCGAAATTAATTCATAAAGAAATAAAGACAACGAAACAGAATATACCTTCAAAAATGGGTTATATTTGTTGTATACAAAAGAAACTGAAGAATTTAGTTGTCAACATGTGCATTATTCCCAGTTTTTCATTGCGAAAATTTTTCTTTCCTGCTAATTCTTCACCATGGACTAATGCTAATCTATCAATTAATTGATGTACAGCATTCATCCAGACATATTTGACTGCTTTTTTCTGAATATTGTTTTACTAAACTGTCACCAGTTTTTTCTTCATCACTTTGCAATGGATCATCAAATTTTTTGTCTCAGTGCTGGAAAAAGTAATCATCAATTTCTTTATCCTATATGAATTTATTTCGTCTATTTATTTTATTTTTATTATTATCAGAATATAATGCTCCTGACTGGTATAATATATCTGATTAATTTGATAAATCAGGAACTGTGAATAGTGTATTCATATCTTCCACAGTTACCTGTTTTATAGTTAAAAAATTTATTAATCCATCTGTATCTTCATATGTCCCATCACAAATAGTTGATTTATGTCCATTAGACTTTACTGGTACTTCACTAACAAATTTAAGTGAGCCAGTTGCTCTTAATAGAGAAACTTTATTTTACTGTGATTAATATATTGTAACATTTTTCACATACATTTATTTTTTAACATTTTCTCTCTCTCTTTTAGATACATTAGAAATCTTACGTTTCTGATTCACTCAAAGTACAGTCACGTTGTGGTGTTTCATATCATTTAGTTGATGATATATCATTAAATTGTTCTAACAAATAATGAGAATAAGGAAACATTTGTTTTTCAACTTCCTTATTTTCTTCAGTTGCTTTTAATACATTATCACCTAAGCCTTCGATTCCTTGTTTAACTTGTGGTTGATCCTCTTTTTAAATTTTTCATGTCCAGTTTATTGTTGTTTACTCGATTTTTTAAAATTATTCTTTTAATTGTTCCTTTACTTTTCTATTTAGTCTAGCTTTTTTAACAACTTCTGGATCATATTTTCCAATTATTTATTGGAGATGGAAAACAGTAACTAAACATTTTTTAACATTTATGTTTAATGTTTATGTTTTTATGAAGTTCTGTATCTTATTTCTGAACTTATCTTCCTTCGGTTTTCTAGTCATGTCTATCATAAAAAATCCAAATTGATCATTCCAATATTTACTACATATTTCTTTAAAATCATATAAAGTTTAAATCACCACCAATGACCTCATAATTAATGTGATTTAACATTGTATCATCTTGTCTAAAAATATTTAAAAAATTGTGATTATCTCTAACTAATTGTTTTGATATTTTTGAAGGAGTTTGAGCTATTCCTTTATGTTTTCCTTTAGTAAAATATCCTCTAACTATATCTTTATTGTCAAGAACACAGTCACCGAATACTACTATCAATTATCTACACATTGATCTAATGGAATAATATCATCATTATTTTCAATAAACGTGGTAATATTTTATTATGTTTATTTTCCTTTTCTTCATATCTTTTTATAAATTCGCGATATTTTGATTGTTATAAGCTTTTAGAACAAATGTACAAATGATTAATTTTTTTCCAATTCATCCATCCTGGAGCTAGAATATAATCATGAATCAATAATGTTTTTTCCCATAACCACTTGGGCCTATAATGGCACATTGAATAGAATTTGGCAAAAATACATCATGTTTATTTTTTCTTTCTTTTCTGGAATCCTTATTTTTATTCTCAATCTGTGCATCCAGTAAAGCAGTCTTGATTAAGTTTAATTTATTTAATAAAATTTTTTAATAGTAAATGAACATATCATTTCAATTGAGTGATAAGTCATCTGTTCTCAAAAAGAGATTGACTGTACTATACGAGATAATTTTAGTAATGATGCACTGGTTGGTTTTTATTCAATGTTATTAACATGAAATATTACTTCGAAAAATAATAAACTATATTGATACACAGAAAAAATAAAAGTTCCTGTTGGTCAGTACAGTTCGAAAAATTTAGAAATTTATTCCGTCGAAAAGCAAATATTTGTATTAATGCAGATGAAATTTTAAATAGAGTTACTATTATTGAAAGTGATGTTTAATTATTTATGGATAAAGAAGATTGTGTTGGTCAAGTTTTAAGAATTAATAATCAAATTATTGAGGCTAATCAAAAAACTATTGCCAAAGATGCTCCTAAAATCATTCCATTTGAATTAATTAATGTAAATTATAATTTGGCTGATGGTATGTTTTTAAAACATAATGATCATTTTTATGGAGAAACTAATAATATTGCTTCATTGAATCCCATTGCTGAATTTGGTGGTCAAATAATTCATGAACCGCATTATCCTGTATATATTCCAATTTTTGAAGCTACTCAAGATTTAGAAATTATTGTAACTGATGAAAATGATAATTTGATTGACTTTAATGGTGCTTGTGTAACAGTAATCTTAGAAATCTTATAGTCACAGATTAAGTTGCAGACTAAAATCAGTTATTTGCTGATGCAAAAGTCTGTTTTTTCTGACACTAATAAATTTTTTTGTTAATAAATCCTGAACAAAATCAAGAGTTCCAATTTTACCCATTCCTAGGAAATGAGAAGACAAAAAATAATCTAAATCATCCCAACAAGAACACAGAGACTAAGATAAATATTGGAGATTGTTGGGTTCATCTAAATCATGCTCAGTTGTACATGAGCTTTACTATTATTGGAGCTAATGGTACATATTATCCATCATTTGATGGAAAATCAAATAAAAAGTAACTGGTAACTCTGTTGCAAAGTTGTTTGAGGTCATCACTATAAAGAAAGGAAACCGTACCTTGTCTAGAATGGAAGATCCGTTTATTTCTTCGTCTGTCATGAGATTAACACCATCAATAGCTCATGAGTTAACCATTGGAGGTCATATCCTTAATAACGGTGAGAAGAAAAGTAAAAAAAAATGAAGTACTTTTACAACTAGATTTGTTTGGTTGGTTTTTCAAAGATTATAAAGAACTGCTGTGGGAAGGAGATTTTAAGAGTAATTTTTTCTTGGAATTCAGATGCTGGAGCTGCTATTCTTAAATGGATTGATAAATACGATGCTGGAGTTGTAATAAAAGAAACAATTCCAAAAGAAGGTAAAACTGTAATAGAATCAATGGAAATTCGATTTCCTGTTGTAAAATATGAACTAGAATGTTCACTATAGTTAGAAGAATAAAGACTAAAAAATCCAAAAATTCCAGTTTCTTTTTTTTTAATCATAAAGAGGTGAAATAGCCATATTAGAAGGCAAAAGAAATTTTGAAGTAGATGTTATCAATTATTATAATTCTTCAGAATTTGATTTTCGTTGTTTGCCAAACTAATTGAAAAAATAGTGAACTAATTGATTCTTCCTTATTTGATCATGGCAAATTAAAAAATATTTATGCGAAAAATGGAAGAAATTAAGTTTTTCCGCAAGAATTATGGAATCTTGATCCACCTAGTAATTACGTGAAAGTATATGACGCTTTCCTCGATTTGAAGTGAGTCACTCAATTGTATGATGATGTCAATGTAAATCCCTTCAGACTTACTGAAAATTTTCCTATTTTTGTTATAATATGTCTAGGAGAATGAATGTGTTAGCCACACAGAAAACTACAATGAAATATAGTTGGCACTTTTAATGATAAGATTCTGAAAGATACAGTTGTGTGAATAGTTAGTATGGTATCAAAAATTTAACATATGATGCTCAGCATAGAATTTTGAGTGAAAATTTTTAATGTTTTTATTTTTCATTCCTTATAATTGAATACTCTGCTGAAAAAGCTTAATAATGCAAGCAATTCTAATTTGTTTAAGAAGATTAGTGAGCTAGAAGTAAATGAATTGTATTACACTACAGGATGTGAATATTTAAAAACTAGACATGGAGAGAAAATTTGTATGGAGCTTGATACAAAATTTAAAATTATTTTGCCAGACAGGTTTAATAAAATAATAACTAACTGGGACTTCCAGTTTTTTGAAGATGGTAATAATAAGCTAAAATATAAAGGAATAAAGAGAACTAAAAATAATTATAACGAATTTCATGATCTGGAGTTCATTGTTTGAATAAATTTTTATTAATTTAAATTTTTATATTTTATTTTTGTGGTTGAGTGAGTTTGATCATTAAAAACCCCCCAACGCGCTCAGTGTGGCGACTTACTACTTGTGTGTACAGACATTATCTTGCTTAAATGTAAGTCCAGGTTAGCTTGCCACGAAGGGCAACAAAATGGGATGTACAATATCATCGATGTACCACTGTGCTGCAAGGGTGCCATGTATGACAACCACAGGGATCCTGCTATGAAATTAAATGCCACCCCAGACCATCAGTCCTAGCTGTCAGGACTTATGGCAGATGATATTCAGCTCGATATCTCACCACTGCTCAAGGCGTCTCCAGACCCATCTTGGCTGGTCGTCATGGCTCAGTTCGAAGTGGCTGTCATCATTGAAGACTATTCTGCTCCAGTCAATGACATTGCAGGCCTCAAATATATCTGGAGACAAACCCAGACTGTCATAGGATGTTCATCAACAGGACATCCAACAAAATTATCAATCAATGCCAAACCAAATAACAGTTTGCATAAGGGCCAGAGATGGTCCAACGCATTATTGACTGTCTCAGTTTGTGAAGTTCCTTCTCTTCAATAAATCATCCAATTTTTCTGAACCTATCATTTTCTTTTTCTTTTTGATTTTTTTCCCTTGGAAGGTATCCAATGTATATGTAGCTTTCTGGACGCTGACATTACTATTCACACACAGTGACATACTTATTCTTGGTTATTGCTCTCAGTTTGCTGTTCAGGGCTTTAGCGTTTGTTGTCGACGATTCTAGGCCTTATGTTTGAAGTCTTCTCAGTTTTGTCCTTTCAGGTTTTATGTTCGGCTCGCTGTCGTCCACTCGGTTCTTTTCGATCGCTTACCATTTTCTGCAAAGCCCCACCTGTGTAGTGTATTACTACAGTGGCTATGAGGGTGACTGCTGCGTGCGAAATAGTTCGTAACAATGAATCGAAAGTTTCTGGAGTTTTAGCAGCGTCAAATAACGATGCAGAAAGAACAGGAGGAAGAGATGAGAGAGCAACACTGGATACAAGAGAAGCAGATGCAGGACCTGATCAAGCAGAACGTGGAGCTAATTCAAACCTTGGACATGCAGCCTGCTGGCCGAGTACCTGTGAGGTAACCTTCGCCCCCGCACCTGTCATTTGCTCTTTCTGATGACACAGTAGAGAAAGGGGAAAAATATCCAGATAGATTTATGCTCTATATCAAGGTAAGAAACAAATCAGATCTCTTAGTCCAGTGTGCTCTGTTACTTAGCAGTAGCAGTAGTCTTCATGAAACTGTGCAAAACCTCCGTTCGTGCATGGTCCGGAAAGGCATCAAAAATGGTTTAAATGGCTCTTAGCACTATGGGACTTAACTTCTGAGGTCATCAGTCCCCTAGAACGTAGAACTACTTAAACCTAACTAACCTAAGGACATCAAACACACCCATGCCTGAGGCAGGATTCGAACCTGCAACTGTAGCGGTCTCGCGGTTCCAGACTGTAGCGCCTAGAACCGCTCGGCCACAGAAGCCGGCTCCCCAAGGCGTCAGAGTTCACAGAACTGTATAGTCACCTGTCTGAGGTGGAGATGGAGTATATTTACCACATTGACACAAAACACTCGCCCTGATGTGCTTGGGGTCACAATACACAGTCTGCAGACATGCAAACTACTCATAAATAACGAAACAGACATTTTTGCTAATTGTAGCCTACACACATTCAAACTACTACACCGAAATAATTTCAGTACAGACCTTGGAACAACGCCTAAATAATGCTGCACGGTGGTATGCAGATACAAAACCGTAAACTGTCCAAATAGGGCATAGCGCATCCTACAGACCGGCTCGCAGAATAATGCAACAGACACTCAATCAACGTGCGCAAGCAGCCTCCAACACCCCCTGTCCACTAGACTGCACAGGAGGTTAACGGCAGACCCCGTGATGTGACGCGGTCGTTACCTGTCAAACCACACACAATCGCCCCTTAAAGTCCTGCACACATGAGGTGGTGGCGCTCCAGTCATACTTGACATCTGAGGAATTCCTCTCCAAATACATATTCACATAGGCACCGGTGCTGACACAACGGGAAGCGTGCACTGTCACAGTCGTGAGCCACCATCGGACACAGGTGAAAGTTGCCTCTATTTTCGAGTATACAGTCACTGTTATACTAACATCAAAGAACTCCAAGGCGTGCTCATGCAGCCTCCATATGCAAGACACCTCCGGGCAGAATGTGTCTTTACTGCTGATGACAGAGTAGCTTCAAACCTTCGCAAAGGCATTTAACAATGTTATCAAGCTTATACTCATGTCACATGACTTTGTGAAAAATGAGAACTCAGTCGACCTAGCGGAAATTGTGTATTGTCCCAGAAATAGTTAATGCTCTCTTTCTTGATGTCTCAGCTTATATGTACGAGAATTCTTGCCCTAACAGAACCTGTTTACGAAAACAACGCGGAACAATGCGGACCTAACGTGATAGCCAGTCCATCACGTGTTACCCTTGCTGCTTTCAACACACACAAACGGTCCCTCTGCTATGTAGAGACTCCTATATCCCAACACAAAGGATGTGGATGAATCGAGTGCTATGATTGGCTTTTATAGCATTTACCTGCCGGTATCAATGCACCATCCACCTTTTCTTTCGTTCTGCAGATGTGACTTTCAGAAGTAAAATTATTTTGCACAGGTCGCTAAAGTGCATTGACAGTTAAACATGTAAAGTTGTCTACACATCATCAAATACACATGAGACTCACAAGAATATTGGAAGCCAGGAACATATTTACCAGTCTAACTACAATTAAATATTATTACGATGCCACAACAGTCTGACACCGATCGATGTACACGTAATTTCTGCTCTTGATGGTTGTGCTTCTGGAATGAATCTCATTATCTATAGCGCACATAATTTACCACGTAAAAAAATCTCTGGCGGTTATTGAAGTGCTGAATCTATACATCTATCATGATATGACATCCAGTCATCCTATCAAGTTATTCCACAACATAAAGCACAGTAACTTTACAATGCAATTTATACACATTTTACACAACGTAAGCCACAGTAACTTCACAATACAATATACACACATTTTACACAAACAATGCAGTTTTCTTTTATATCTGTACAGCACCAGAAAAAATTATCGTATGCCTACACTCAAACTTGCTATATGTCACGATGCTCCTCTACCCTAGGGAAGAACTGTCAGCCTTTTTTTCTTTCTACAGATGTGACATTCAGCGGCAATAAATTATTTTACACTGATCACCATATTGCGCCGCCAACTAAACCTCACAAAGTGCCATACATATCTTCAAGTACGGAAAGACTCTTACTCAATTACACTGCACTCCCACTGAGGACAGGAGCTTGAATATTGGAGTGTGCAACCGATCTCCATCCCAGCAATAAATCACCACATAACGTATCGATCTAGTACGCATACAATTCATATCCTCCACCAAACAAAAGCATCCCTTTTACATCAGAGCACCCTCAGCGGGACAAAGTTGGACTCAGAACTGTTCTACAAATTCGGAATTGTCAGCCATCGGCACAAATGCGTTACTGTTTCTGATCCAAACCAGCTTCCTGCTTGCTCGCTTTCCTACACACATCTCCAGACTCGGGAATTACAAGAACACGTGTATTTTTGCGTGGTTCACCATAATATTATACCATTTTCGCGGTATTTCTCGTTATCAAGGACTAGGCAGCATCCTACCGATCGCTAGCACGACATAGTTCCCAAGATATAGACTGGAAATTATTTCTCTACAAACCCCAAACTTTATTGAGGTGCACGCTGTAAACCACTGAGTAACTAGAAACAAATAGAGGACACTGATATTTCCAGTCTTGAATACCGATGTCGGTGATGTAACAGATTCCAAATCATCCCTATAATTTACAAGCCAACTAAGGTCTTTTCCATATTTAGAGAACAGGCAAATGTGTCTTCCAAATGCTACATCCACACACGACAATGGATCTACCACAATAAGTCCGCAAGGAAAACTGCATTCGGTGTTATTCTGCACTGTTTTCGTAAACGGGTTCTGTTAGGGCAAGAATTTTCGTGCATACAAGCTGAGACATCAAGAAAGAGAGCGTTAACTATTTCTGGGATAATATATAATTTCTGCAAGGTCGACGTAAGTTCTCAAATTTTACAAAGTCATGTGACATAAGCATAAGCTTGATAACATTGTTAGATGCGTTTGTGAAGGTTTGTAGCCAAACAGTAAAGACACATGCTGCCAGGAGGTGTCTTGCACAAGGAGGCTGCGTGAATGTGGCTTGGAGTTCTTTGACATTAGTATAACATTGGAATTATACCCGAAAATAGAGGCAACTTTCACCTGCATCCGATGGTGGCTCGCGACTGTGACAGCGCACGCTTCCTGTCGCGTCAGCACTGGTGCCTAGGTGAACATGTATTTGGCGAGCAATTCCTCAATTGTCTAAGTATGACAGGTGCGCCATCAGCTCATGTGTTCAGGACTTTAACGGGTGTCTGTGTGTGGTTTGACAGCTGATGATCGCGTCACTTCACGGGGTCTGTCGTTAACCTCCTGTGTGATCCAGTGGACAGGAGGTGGCAGAGGCTGCTTGTGCACGTTGATTGAGTGTCTGTTGCATTATTCTGCGAGCGGGTCTGTAGGCTGCGCTATGCGCTATTTGGACAGTTTACAATTTCGTATCTGTGCTGCATTATTTAGGCGGAGTTTCCAGGCCTGTACTGAAATTATTTCGATGTAGTAGTTTGAATGTGTGTAGGCTACAATTAGCAAAAATGTCTGTTGCGTTATTTACGAGTAGTTGGCATGTCTGCAGACTGTGTATTGTGACCCCAAGCACATCAGGGCGAGTGTTTTGTGTCAATGTGATAAATATACTCCATCTGTAAGTAAATTGTTCCAAACAAAGCACACTCCTTCCTCTGTTCTGCAGTCCAGCACAGGCCGAGTCATTTTCCCACCAATTCCTAGGAAGAGGTGAGCTTTGTATCCCACAATTTTCTAGGTTGGTAGACAAATCCCCAGCTACCTTTCTTTACTGCCAAAATTGAAACTCTGTGCCAGTTCATACAATGAGGTGGCGGTCGGGGTGACTTAGGTTAGTTGAGGTAGTCCAAGTGTCCATTCTTTCACGTCATTTTCTTAGCTTAGTAGAGATACACGAATTAAGTTTTCTTCACCACCAAAATTCAAACTTGGCGCCAGTTTGTAGGAAGAGGTGGTGGTCGGGTGACTTAGGTCAGCAGAGATAACGATGGTGTGATGCATTATCATGTTGGAATTTGAACTTCCCATCATTTTTCTGGGGGTGGGGAGGGAAGGGGGGTTAGGTTAGTGGATGAAGCCAAGTGACCTGTCTTCCGCCAAAATTCAAACTTCAGGCCAGGGGGTGTGTGGCACTTCTGTCCCCAACTGACGTCACAGCTGCCATCTTGGATGACCACATGCGCTGTACACGTTAGTACACCCTATTGCATGTTAGTGCACGTTAGTACACGCTTGTTCACGTTAGTACACGTTAGTGTACGTTAGCCCGACAACATGGGTTGGTAAGAGGACGTGGCGGTCGGTTGAGGATCGTAGTGGAGACTTTAACTATTTCCTTCCAAGTCCAGGTGAGTGTGGCTTTCGACAAAATTCATTCAAGTCCACGGTAGCGCTCTCTGGTGGTGTCAATATGTACTAGGCCTCGTGGTGAACACACTGTTTGCCGCCATCTTGGATTATGTCACAGGTGAGAGCGCCCTCTGATGGTGGCGCTGTGTACCAAGTCAGTTGGAGTCCGGACCTCTTAGATAACACAGCAGATGGTTGTAGTGCATGAAAGTGTTTAAATAAAGACTTATGTCCAAGTCTTTTTCCCACGAATCCTTAGGAGGAGGTGGCAGTCATGTGACTGAGCTTAGTCCAAGTGTGCTTTCTGTCGCACCACTTTCTTAGCTTAGTGGAGATAACAGTGGTGTGATGCATTATCCTGTTGGAATTTGAACTTCCCGCCATTTTTCTGGTGGAGGGGGGCTAGGTTAATGGAGGTAGCCCAATTGGCCTTCTTCCCACCAAAATTCAAACTTCCCACCAAAATCCTCCATCTTGAATGACATCATGGCCACCATCTTGGATTTGGTTTGTTTTAGTTTTATATTGGTTTTAGGGCGCAAAACTGCAATGGTCATTAGCGCCCGGTCCGTGACTTAGGAAACAGTAAAAAACCGAAATTGAAAACCAGCAGCAATGGGAACGAAAGTCATAAAATTGGAGAAACTAAAAGCAGAAGGAAGGCTTAATAATCCACTACAGAAAGGGGTTGGTTGTCCCCAAAAAAAGCTTCAAATGACTGACGTCATTTCACTGGCACTAATAAACTTGAGAACGCGGTCGGCTGAGCACGTGTCATCTGTTAAAATCGACGATATATCAGGCGATAGCTGGAGACGGGAGCGTAACGGATTAAAATAGGGGCACTCAATTAAAAGGTGTCTTACCGTCCACAGCTGAGAGCAGTGGGGACAGAGTGGGGAAGGATCGCCGCTTAAAAGATGTCGATGGCTAAAAAGACAGTGCCCTATCCGGAGTCTAGTTAAAATTACCTCCTCCCGACGACGCGTTCGGGAGGAAGAGGTCCAAGCACAAGGAAGAGCTTTCACGTCCCGCAATTTATTATGGGGAAGTGTCAACCAATGCGTGTGCCATAAATGAACAACACGACGACATAAAAAGCTCCGTAGATCGGCGAAGGGAATCGATTGAATAGCTGGCCGAAGAAGAGAGACTGCAGCCTTGGCTGCAATATCGGCCGCCTCATTTCCAAAGATACCAACGTGTCCTGGGAGCCAGAGGAACGCCACCGAGACGCCCCCCAGGTGGAGCAAGCGCAGACAGTCCTGAATCCGGTGGACCAGAGGGTGCACAGGATAAAGAGCTTGGAGACTGAGGAGAGAGCTGAGAGAATCTGAGCAGATAACGTACTGTATCCGCTGATGGCGGCGGATGTAGTGGACAGCCTGGAGAACAGCGTAAAGTTCCGCAGTATAAACCGAACACTGGTCGGGAAGCCGAAAGTGATTTGGGGTGTCGCCAACAATATAGGCACTCCCTACACCTAACGATGTTTTCGAGCCGTCTGTGTAAATAAATGTGGCGTCCGTCATTTGTGCACATAGAGCAGCAAATGCCCGACGATAAACAAGTGATGGGGTACCATCCTTGGGAAATCGACAAAGGTCACGGAGCAGGCACATCCGGGGACGGAGCCAAGGTGGTGCTGTACCCCAAGTTGTCAAGAAGGTTTTAGGAAAGCGGAAGGAAAGAGAATGGAGCAGTTGACGGAAGCGGACTCCCGGTGGTAGTAGGGAGGAGGGGCGGCCTGCATACCCTACATCAAAGGAGGCGTCGAAAAAAAGGTCATGGGCTGGATTAGCAGGCATGGAAGACAGATGGCTAGCATAACGACTCAGAAGGACTGCTCGCCAATTGGACAACGGAGGTTCAGCAGTCTCAGCATAAAGGCTTTCCACAGGGCTGGTGTAAAAAGCTCCAGACACTAAACGTAATCCACGGTGGTGGGTAGAGTCGAGACGCCGAAGAATAGACGGCCGAGCAGAGGAGTAGACTATGCTTCCATAGTCCAATTTCGAGCGCACTAAGGCACGGTAGAGGTGGAGAAGGACCACTCGGTCGGCTCCCCAGGAGGTACCATTCAGGACACGTAGGGTGTTAAGGGATCGCAGACAGCGAGCCGAAAGATAGGAAACGTGGGAGGACCAGCACAGTGTTCTGTCAAACATAAGACCCAAGAATTTAGCGACGTCTGAAAACGGATGGTTGACAGGACCTAGATGTAAGGAGGGCGGAAGAAACTCCTCACGTCGCCAAAAATTAACACAAACGGTCTTACTGGGAGAAAAACGGAAGCCGGTTTCGATGCTCCAAGAGTGGAGGCGATCGAGACATCCTTGAAGACGTCGTTCAAGAAGGCTGGTCCGTTGAGAGCTGTAGTAGATCGCAAAATCGTCCACAAAGAGGGAGCCCGAGACATCAGGAAGGAGACAATCCATAATTGGATTGATGGCAATGGCAAACAGTACAACACTCAGCACGGAGCCCTGGGGTACCCCGTTTTCTTGGGAGAAAGTACAGGAGAGAGTAGTGTTCACCTGCACCCTAAATGTGCGCTCTGCCATAAATTCGCGAAGAAAAAGGGGCAGCCGACCTCGAAAGCCCCAAGAGAACAGTGTTGCCGTTTCCGGAGAAAATTGTTCATGATATAAGTGGAGAGAGCAACAAGATGGTCAACTGCAGAACGATGCTTTCGGAATCCGCATTGGGCAGGTGTTAAAAGACTGCGGGATTCCAGCCACCATGCTAAACGGTAATTCACCATACGCTCCAAAACCTTACAGCCACTACTCGTGAGAGAAATGGGGCGATAGCTAGAGGGGAGATGTTTGTCCTTTCCAGGTTTCGGAACAGGAACGACGATAGCTTCCCGCCATCGTCTGGGAAAAGTACTGTCGGTCCAAATTCGATTATAAAGGCGAAGGAGGTAACGCAGACTATGGGTTGATAAATACAGCAACATGTGGACGTGGATACCATCCGGTCCTGGGGTGGAGGAGCGAGAAGAAGAGAGTGCATGTTGGAGTTCCCGCATGGAGAAAACAGTATTGTAGCTTTCGCGATTTTGAGAGGAGAAAGCAAGAGGTCGCACTTCCGCTGCACGTTTCTTCGGGAGAAACGCTGGCGGGTAATTTGAAGAGCTCGAAATCTCAGCAAAGTGCTGACCCAACGAGTTAGAAATTGCGACGGGGTCCACTAATGTATCATGCGCGACAGTGAGCCCAGAGACCGGGGAGAAACTAGGTGCGCCTGAGAACTGTCGAAGCCGACTCCAAACTTCCGAGGAGGGAGTGAAGGTGTTAAATGAGCTAATAAAGAATTTCCAGCTTGCCTTCTTGCTATCGCGGATGACACGACGGCATCGTGCTCGGAACTGCTTATAGCGGATACAGTTGGCCAAAGTAGGATGGTGGCGGAAAACGCGGAGAGCACGTCGCTGCACACGTATTGCATCACGGCATGCCTCGTTCCACCAAGGAACTGGGGGGCGCCGGGGCAATTCGGAGGTGCGTGGTATTGAATGTTCCGCAGCTGTAAGAATAACGTCGGTAGTATGTGTGACCTCATCGTCGACGCTGGGAAAGTGACGGTCATCGAATGTCGCTAGAGACGAAAAAAGTGTCCAATCAGCTTGGGCAAACTTCGAGCGTCGCGGGCGCATGTATGACAGTTGAGGCTGCAGTCTAAGGACACATGGAAAGTGGTCACTCGAGTGTGTATCGTCAAGGGCGAACCATTCGAAGCGCCGAGCTAGCGGAACAGTACCGACCGCGAGGTCCAAATGAGAGAAATTTGTCGTGGAGGCAGACAAAAATGTAGGGACCCCGGTGTTGAGGCAAACTAGATCCGGTTGGTGGAAGACGTCTAGCAATAGTGAGCCACGTGAACAAGGATGCGGAGATCCCCAAAACGGGTGGTGGGCATTGAAGTCTCCAACCAGCAAATAGGGGGGTGGAAGCTGACCAAGAAGATGAAGGAGATCAGCTCGTGCCATTGGTGTGGACGATGGAATGTATACAGTACAAAGAGAGAGCGTGTATCTGGAAAGGGAAAGACGGACGGCGACAGCTTGGAAGGAAGTGTTTAAATGGATTGGGTGATAATGGAGAGTTTCATGGAGAAGAATCATGAGTCCTCCATGCGCTGGAGTGCCTTCAACAGAGGGGAGATCATATCGGACTGACTGAAAATGAGGGAGAACAAAGTGGTCATGGGGACGCAGCTTTGTTTCCTGAAGACAGAAGATGACTGGCGAGTAGGATCGTAAGAGGATCGACAATTCACCCCGATTGGCTCGAATACCGCGGATATTCCAGTGGATAATGGACATAGGGTGAACAGAAAATGGAGGAATGTGATCAAGGTTGCTGTCAACTCATCGACTGCTCAGAGCTTGCGACCGACAGCATGGAATGGCATTCAGCCGAAGGCAGAAGATCCTGATCCATAGGTTGTTCTGGAGCAGCTCCTGCCACCAGCACTCGGCCGGTTGACCGGCCGCCAGCAGTCGCCTCGGAGACACAGAAGACGGCCGAGGGCGATTTCCGCCAGGTGGTGCTGTAGATGGGACACACCTTGGCGGAGAAGGAGAGGAACTGGGTTTCTTTGTAGCCTTCTTGGAAGTATGATGTTTAGATGAAGGAGGAACCGATGGTTGGGAAGTTGCGGTACGTAAAAACTCTTCACGAATATGCTCTTTTTTCGAAGTCTTGGAGTCTGACTTTTGGGCTCGAGATTTAGCAGAACCCGACGGAGGGTG
This sequence comes from Schistocerca americana, assembly GCF_021461395.2. Classification (NCBI taxonomy): domain Eukaryota; kingdom Metazoa; phylum Arthropoda; class Insecta; order Orthoptera; family Acrididae; genus Schistocerca; species Schistocerca americana. The sequence continues at coordinate 554,293,226 of NC_060124.1, read as the reverse complement.
AGCCAGAGAATAGGCAGGCGAAAGTGGTGAGGTTTAACAGGCATTCTTTGCGCTGGCCGACCTGACGACCGTGGCACTAAAGGTGAGGTCGCAAGTCTGCGTGGCCGCCTCCTTTGTTGGCCGAGGAGAAGCAAGGACAGTGCTGTATTTTCCTGTCTGAGGCACGGTGGGCTTTCGACTGGCGAATAATTTTCGAGCAGCAAAGGTCGACACCTTTTCCTTCACTCTAATTTCCTGGATGAGCTTTTCGTCCTTAAAAACGGGGCAATCTCGAGAGGAAGCAGCGTGGTCACCCATACAGTTGATGCAGCGAGGGGATGGAGGTGGACAAGCACCCTCATGGGCATCCTTGCCACACGTAACACATTTGGCAGGATTGGAACAGGACTGGCTGGTGTGATTGAACCGCTGACACCGATAGCAACGCGTAGGGTCTGGGACGTAAGGGCGAACGGAAATTATCTCATAGCCTGCTTTGATTTTCGATGGGAGTTGAACTTTGTCAAATGTCAAGAAGACAGTGCGGGTTGGAATGATGTTCATGTCAACCCTTTTCATAACCCTATGAACAGCCGTTACGCCCTGGTCAGACAGATAGTGCTGAATTTCTTCGTCAGACAATCCATCGAGGGAGCGTGTATAAACGACTCCACGCAAGGAATTTAAAGTACGGTGCGGTTCCACCCGGACAGGGAAGGTGTGTAGTAGTGAGGTACGCAGCAATTTTTGTGCCTGGAGGGCACTGACTGTTTATAACAACAGGGTGCCAATCTGTAATCTGGAACAAGACTTTACAGGACCTGCAATTGCATCGACACCTTTCTGAATAATGAAAGGGTTGACCGTGGAGAGGTCGTGACCTTCGTCAGACCGAGAAACAACAAGGAACTGTGGCAACGATGGAAGAACTGTCTGTGGCTGAGACTCAGTGAACTTACGCTTGTGAGCAGACATAGTGGAAGGTGAGGAAACCATTGCGGAAGAATCCCCCATGATTACCGGCGTCTCCGATGGCGCGCTCCTCCCTTGTGGGGGCCCTCTCTGAGGGCACTCCCGCCTTAGGTGATTGTTCACACCTCAGGTCACACCTCCCGACAAACGGACGGAGGGACCAATCGGCACTTTCGGAAGGTATCAGCTCGGGTAATCACTCCTCCCTGGGCCTGGCCGTTACCAGGGGGTACGTACCTGTCCTACCTGTCTATCCGGGGCGGGGAATTACACGTTACCCCGTCACCGGCTACGCATGGAAGTGCGTGGGTCGGCCTTCAGACACGCACAGGGAGGAAAAAAGAGAAAGGGAAAGGAAAGAAGAGCGGTCTCAAACGCCGCAGCGGAGAAAAGGGCAAAGAGAAGAGGGAAGGAAAAGATAAGGACAGAGGAAGGACGAAGACTTGCAAGTGTAGAAAGCAAGGAAGTGTAACAGTTTCGAACGTCCGTCTCTGGACGTAGGCACAAACCATACTCCCAGAGGGGGAGAAAGGGAAGGAAAGAGCCAGAGGTGAGGGGGGGGGGCGAAGATGGGGGACGGGGAAGGATGCGGAAAGGGAGGGTATGCAGCCCGGAAAGGAAGGAGGGCCACATTAGCTCGGGGTCCCGTGCTCGCTACGCATGTATCCACAAAAGAGTTGTGGACCCCCTGGGGGGACCATCTTGGATGATGTCATGTGCTGTTGCGAAGTCTACATGCCGCCATCTTGGATGACGTCATCGCCGCCATCTTGGATACCTCTTGCAACAATGGAAAATGAGGCTGTACCAGTTTTGTCCCAATACTTATAATTAGCAGTACTGTCTGCTGTGAGAGTCACCTGCAGTGTACCCCTCTACATGATGTTATCTAATTTAGATACCAACCTAGTGACTGGAACAATTCTCATAACTGCCACTACCTGTGTTAAGTTGCTAACTGTCAAGTTTTACAGGAGTCTCAGGTAAGCAGATCCAATCAGCAGCTGACTAAATTAAATGGCATACAGAGCCCGCCATTTGTCTGCTTGGTGCATGTGTAAGGCGTAAATGTAAAACTTGTTTGATGAATCCTCTCATTAGAAAGTGTACACACTTAGTTTTCTTGTTATCTCCTGTACTTTTCTGCAAGGAATGCAGCAGCCTAGACATAAGGTAAGATCGCAAGAAGGTTAACTTTACCATGGCTTTATCGGTGCTTTCTGAAGTCTCCCAAGTACTCTGGGCGGATTCAGTATGGATGTTCTGATCCATTGATCCTCAAAGGGGTATCTAGATACTGGAGCTGCTCCTTAACATCCAGAGTTGGAATCTGAAAACCACAAATCTGAAACATGCTTCGAGTCTGTGAAGCACACATCTCAGTGCCTGGGATACGCACAAATCGGAGTGCCTTGCACACTGCGGGTTTGAATCCCGTTTAGTTTCCATAACGAACTTATCCACCAACCACAAAATAATTTCATGCCGTCACGAATGTTTAAAAGCAGCACTATTCATCAGCGACGTCAATTTCAGGGATTCGAGGCTCTTCAATCGTCCCACATACTCCTCTCAAACGTCTCTCATGAGATCATCTACAACAACATTAACGATAACAGACTTGGTGGGTCTTTCTGGTTAACAGCTTGCTTAGTCAGGATATGACCTATTACTTCCCAGACTATCTAAAGTTGTGATATAACTCCGCTACAAGAGCTCTGAATGTACTGCAGTGTTGCTTCATTGACCACATGAAGCCAGAGTGCCTGCTAGATCGCGTTACAGAAGACTTGATAAAAGGCCTTCAGTTAGGTCCAGAGCAACTACACACCACAGATTTTCTAACCTAACTGTCGTCTCTAATTATAACGTACATCATTGTAGCCATATTCCTATCAACAGACAATAAATCCCCTTAAGGTAAACAGACAATAAATCCCCTTAAGGTACTATGAAAGTCAATAACTTTTGACAACTTAAGGTAAAGGTCTTGTTTAACAGCCTTGTTATCTGCACTAAATAATGATGTGTCTCCAATTTCCTTAATTTCCTTGAAGCGATCCGGCCGCTGTGACCGAGCGGTTCTAGGCGCTTCAGTACAGAACCATGCTGCTGCTATGGTCGCAGGTTCGAGTCCTGCCTTGGGAATGGATGTGTGTGATGTCCTTAGGTTAGTTCAGTTTAACTAGTTCTAAGTCTAGGGGACTGATGACCTCAAATGTTAAGTTCCATAGTGCTTAGAGTCATTTGAACCTTGAAGCAAGAAGTTCCTCTCTTTACACAGAAAAAAAGTCTTGCTCTTAATAAATACAGACAGTAACTGCCCTTGTTTGTGGCATTATACACAGCCATTAACCCAGCTCAAGGAAGATAGGGCACCTACCCTCTCAAACACTTGGGTAATTCTTGCCTGGTGCATCCACGCTGCAGGGGTGGGCATCCTCCCATCAGTAAGCCAGTGTGAAAGGATGACTAAGTTCAGGTAGGGACACAGCCCCACAGTGTATAACGTGGAACACATGCCCTTGGTTAAGGGTGAACACCTTAACAGCATTGTTGGCAGACAAGGAGGCATTTGGAATGGCGGAGATGGTGGATGAATCAATCCATCCTCCCTGTGGATAATTATAAGAGGACACCACTATCTTGTGGAGAAGATGGATCTTTAAAGGCTAAGGGAATAAACCCTGAAAGAAAATCCTCACCTGTATTATGCCTAGCAAGTCACCAGCTGAGCAAGTATATACTGCTTTTAAACCTAAACCAATGAATTGAACACAAGACATGATAGTTCTTGTAGTACCTCTCAAAGTATTGACGGACAAATGCCTGATGCTCATCGAAGATACCAGAAGGGACAAAACCCTCCAAAAAGGAACGACTTAAAATTGATAGACTCAATATCCTCACTCTCACCAACAAATGATAGAACTAGTAGATCATATGGACAGGGGTAAGCTCAGGATATTGTGGTTGAGTGAGACAGAGTGGATAGCTGCGGGAAGAAACCACTGAGAGATGAATATGTGCTATACTGGAGTGGTAACAGCAGCGAATCCAAAGATGGAGTTGGCTTCGTCCTCCATAAAAATGTAGACATACAGACAGATGTAAAATATGTGAGTGACAGGATCATCCAGATGACGCTAAGAGCTGGTAATACATAGCATAGTGATTTCCAAGTATATGACCACAGACAGGATGCACCATGGACGAGAAAGAGCATTTCCTTAATGAACTTGAAGAACAAATAACAGAGGAGAACACCATTGTTATGAGCGATCTGAATACTCAAGTTGGTAAAGAAAGACTAGGATGTCCTCATGGTTATGGGAACAGAAACCCATAAGGAGAGAACCTAATTGATTTCTGTGTGCGAAACAACTTAGACATAAAGAACACATGGTACCAGAAGAGGGAAAGTCATAAAATAAAAGATACAGCTGGGATGGTAAGCTGAAGACTACGATAGACTTCATCATCACTGATAGAAAAGCTGGTTAGTATGTTACGGATGTTAAAGTCATACCCAATGAGTGCCTAGATAGAGACCACTGGCTGTTAACCACTGACCTAAAAGATGTTCAAGTGTCAAAATTTAAACAAAAGAGAATGCCAAAGATTAAGACTTGGCTGTTGAAGGACATGGAATAGCAGCCAAGTTACCCAAAACTGAGGAAAGAGGAGCAGAAGAAGAATGGTCCTTGTTCAAAGAAACCATTTCTAGAGAAGCCTCGGACGTCTGTGGAAAAACGAGGGCCACACCAAAAGAGAAGGGCACAATTTGGTGAGTTGATCGGATAAAGACAGCAGTAAAAGACAGGAACGTACTGAAAAGCATAAAACAGATGATAGACGAAATGAATTAGCAATTGAACATCAAACTCAGGAATACTGGAGAAGACTTTACTACAAGGACAGAGGAAGACTGTCAGGTAAGTAGTACTAAAGAGTAAACGAAATGACTATGTAAATATCATTACCCTGGAAACAGATGATGGTAACTTAATACGAACAGAGGATGGGATCAGGGATGAAATGAAAAAGTACTTCAACAGGCTGCTAAATGGAGATGGGGACATCACAAGCATAAATGAGTATAGAATAATCAATGAAGTCCATACTAACGGAACCAATTAACATTGCGTGACGTAGAAACAGCATTAAAGAGCATGTGGAGTGGAAAGTCGACAGTCTTTGCTGATTTCAGCTCAGACATGATAATGGCAGCTGGTATATTAGGCTTAAACTGGCTACATAGAGTATTATCAGTGGTTTGGAAAGAAAACAAAATCCCAGAAGACTGGAGTAAAGGAGTCATCACCCCTCTGTTGAAAAAGGGCAATCGACGAAAATGTGGAAGTTACAGAGTCATCACGCTGCTGTCACACACCTTGAAGTTGCTAGAAAAGATCATAGAAATGAGAATTAGAAAGATAGTAGAACCCTCGTTTAAGGAAGAACAGCATGGGTTCAGGAAAGACCGACGTAATATGGATCTTATTTTTGCCGTAAGATTGTTGACAGAAAAATTCTGGGAATATGGAAAAAATCTTGTGATTGAATTTGTGAACATTGAAAACCATATGACAGTGTTTCTTGAATCAAGATATCAGAATGTTTGGAAGACCTAAAGGTGCCAAAGTACCTAATCGACAAAGTCAAGATGCTGTACCAAAAGTGTTACAGCTGTCTCCAGATAGGAAACGGACGATCAGAATGGTTTGAGGTACCCTACAACGAAGTCCCCTATCACAACTGCTGTTTTATTAGTAATGGACAACATCATAAAATTTATCAAGAAAATAGACAGCGAACTAAATGCCCTGGTTTTTGCTGATGATTTGATAGTGTGGGGACAGGCACAAGCTGAAGCACAGAAGAAACTTAATGATTGGAACAACACATTCAAAAGTTTCAGAGTAAAAATAAGTAACACAAAGACAGTAGAAATGATCATCAACAGCCAAAGCAACTACCTCGAATATATTTCTAGAAGGAGTCAAAGTAGAAATTGTTTTACATTACAAGTAGCTAGGAAGTATTATCTCGAAAGACAACACCATTAAGCAGGAAATAATCAGCAGGGCACAGAAAGCATCCAGTTTTTACAGTCAAATCAGACATCTTCTCTGGGATCATAAAACGCCGCGAAAAGCAAAAGCGACCGCATACACGTATTTTGTAACAGTCCTAACAAATGGTTTTGAAACATATTCCCTACTGGTTCATTAGAACTATGAATCAAACAACAAGAAAGGACAAAATCAGCAATGAAGTGAACAGAAAAGTAGCTGGTATTGAGGCACCTGTTACCAGTGATGTGTCTCCAATTTCCTTGAAGCGAGCCGGCCGCTGTGACCGAGCGGTTCTAGGCGCTTCAGTACAGAACCATGCTGCTGCTATGGTCGCAGGTTCGAGTCCTGCCTTGGGCAGGCTTCAGTGGTGTGGGCACACAATGAGAATGAACAGCAAAAGACCTGCCAAAAGGTATTTCAACCTGAGTCTCATAGGAAGAAGACCACGGGGAATACCAAGTCTACGCTGGGTACAGACTGCAAAGAGAAAGGACACAAGTGAGAAGCTGTCCTGGAATAGAAGATCTATGAAGACAGAACGAGACAGTGAGCGCTCGTACACCACACCGAGGAAAATGGAGCTGGAAAACGATGATGATTATGATGATGACGATACCAAATACACTGACGTATAAAATCGCAATACCAAAAAATAATTAATGTAATGACATTTTGGGACTATATTTAAGCGATTAACATTGTAAGATCTCAGGTTAATGTAAGCTAGAGGTAAACCATTGCAAATGTTAAATGCTGGTGCATTAATAAACGGTGTAACCGCCAGAATGTTTAATGCAAGCATGCGAACATGCATGCTTTCTTTTGTACAGATGCCAGATGTCAGTTTATGGGATGGAGTTTCATGCCTGTTGCGCTTGGTCGGTCAATACAGGATGGTTAATACTATTTGTGGATGACGCTGCAGTTGTTGTCCAATGATATCCCATATGTGCTAGGCTGGAGACAGATCTAGTGATTGGGCAGGCCAAGGCAATGTGCTGACACTCTGTAGAGCATTTTGGGTTACAACAGCAGTATGTGGGCGAAAAGCACCCACTGGTATGCTGTTCATGAATAGCAGAAAACAGGTCGAATCATCAGACTGACGTACGAATTTGCAGCCAGTATGCGTTGGATAACCACTAGAGTGCTCCTGCTATCATACGAAATCACACCTCAGACCATAATTCCAGGTGTAGGTCGAGTGTGTCTAGCATACAGGCAGCTTGGGTGCAGGTCCTCAACTGGGCTCATTCTAACGAACACGCAGCCATCACTGGCACCGAGGCAGAACCAGTTTTCGTTTCAGAGCACAACATTCACCCTGCCTGCCAACGAGCTCTCGCTTGACACCACTGAAATCGCAAATAGTGGTGGCGTGCGGTCGGTGGAATACACGCTACAAGGCATCGGCTTCGGAACTGTTCTCAAATTAACCAATTTGTAATAGTTGCTTGTGTCATGTGGTGCAAGCTGCTGCTCAAATTGCTGCTGCAGATGCAGTATGACGCGCTATAGCCATGTGAAGAACACTATGGTCTTCCCTCTCGGTAGTGCCACATGACCATTTTGAGCCTGGTCTTCTTATGGCTGTACATTCTCGTGACCAGCGCTGCCAGAAATCATGTACAGTGGTAACATTCCTGCCAAGTATGTCTGTAGTATCGCAGAAGGAACATTCAGCTTCTCATAGTCCTATTACACTATCTCATGCTGATAATGGCGTCTTTGTCGCCTTAAAGGCGTTCTTAACAAACATCAACTCACCACGTCCAGTCTCAAAGATAACCAACGTTTAGGACTTTTACAGCGTATATTTAAAGCAAACCTGGTTTGCATCCTCGCGCTAGCACTGCTAGCGTCACTCACATGTGACTGGCGCAAAATTTGTGTAGAGCATCTTTCAGATGTAGAAACACACCTGTCAACTTTCTTTTATGTCCCACGGTTCCTTTTTGGTGTTGAGATTTTTTTCCATCAGTGTATGACGTTCAAGTGGGTATTCAAAAATGGTTCAAATGGCCCTGAGCACTATGGGACATAACTTCTGAGGTCATCAGTCCCCTAGAACTACTTAAACCTAACCAACCGAAGGACATCACACACATCCATGCCCGAGGCAGGATTCGAACCTGCGACCGTAGCAGTAGCGTGGTTCCAGACTGTAGCACCTAGAACCGCTCGGCCACTCTGGCCGGCCAAGTGGGTATTCAGATGCAAGGTCTGGATATGTTCGATGTGCTCACGAGTGACACCATCCATACCAGCGGCAGTTCTCTTTAACTTCCTCACACAAAGTCGAGATTCTCGCAGCGACAACTCGATTTAATGCTTTCTGGTTCCCTATAGACAAGTTCTTTCTGCTTTTCAATCCCATCCCCTACTGAGTAATAGGTCTCATAAAACCTCTGGCTGCATGGTCTCTCCACTTGCATCTGCATCCAGAATATCCTTAATGACCCCAGTTCTATCACTGACCCATCTGTATTGTATTTTACAGAATCTACTGGCTCTGTCCTCCCAACAGGCCTCTCTTTTTACATTATTTTTTTGCTAAGGCGCTCTGCATACCTACCTGCAGTTCTGCATGCATCTTGTCTCCACCCACCAGGGTACAAGACTATTAACGAAGCCAGTAGTCGATTTCCTCCCAGTTATTCAAGCTGTTGGAGTATATATCAATCACACACTTGATGTAATTAGAGTACTGTTCTCTAAAAGAATTCTGGTGTTCTGTGACAAAAGGATTCGCAATTCATCCAACATCCATGTCATCAGGAATAGGTACAGTATCCTGGTCATTTCCTATCTCTCTGTCAAAAATAGAATAAGGTTTATCTGACCATTCTTCCTGATGTAGTCTTTCTTGCTTTGAATCTAGGATCTGTCTATGGTCTGGATGAATGTCCTGCTTCTTAATACCATCCACAGAACGCCCTAAACATTTTTCCAATTTGGTATTCAATCATTTTTTAGTAGAGTAGGAATCAGACAACTGCAATGTCAGCATAGCAATCTCTTCGATTTCAACATCCGTTCAGACTCCCCATCGAGCTGGTGCCAGCCTACCAAGCGATGTTCTATTAAATTTTACAAACTGGCTGCACTTTTCATGCCATCTTTGTCCAATTTCATTTGGAAAACTCTGGTTAAAGTGTGAGCACTTAGACCCATGTCCTGATTTGAAACACAACAGCGACCCATAAATCACCTAATTTGCTGTTCCTGCCATGCACAGTTCTTGCTAATAAATGCACACAACATTCAGAGCACATAGCACTGCCACCCAAACCTGATACATTCCATTCCGTACTGTGTATGTCATCATACATGGAATCCACCAAATAAGAGGGAGAGCTATTTCATCAGTCTTCCAATGTGAATCCACTTGTTCGTACAGTTACAATTCTAAAGTGTCTGTTTCAAGACACAGGTGGTCAGGCCACAAAACCTGCACTCCATGCCCATAGGTCTAAGTCAACTAAGGACTTGTCTCAGATACTGATGCAGTATAACTGTCTTGACACCTCAAACTACAGTCCTGGTACTGAGACCCATCTCGGGTATTAGTACAGGATAAGGCTGTTGTAACACTTCAAATGATTGGCTGCAAGATCAGTCACTCCTTTGTTAGCCTTGGTTACCTGTACGGTAACTTATTTACAACCAAATCCCATCCCATGGGGGCTAGAGACTCAGACATCACCACAGAGATACTACCAGTAGAGGCACCACATATCGATCCCAGGCACAAAGACGTAGAGCACAGCTGGGCTACCTTCTATTACATATAGTTTAGGCTTTTGGGAGTTTCAGTAACTCATTCAACTACCTAAAGTTTCCATGCAGTCTGAACGGTCTGGGTACAGGAGAACTGCTGTGAGCATGAGTGAACAGCAGGCACTGCACGAGTCCTTGGTCCACTCACCAACACCCCAGCACCTGGTGGGTGACACTTCCTCTCAGTGGCCAAAGCAGAACAGTTACAGAGCGCCACAGATTGGACACTGACCCCTTGGCCACAACATTTTTTTTCCTTTCACAGTGCATAAGATGTACTTCACGGCACAATGCGGAATTTCACAGGCCAACACATGTCACTGACAAGGCTCTGCAGAACTGACGTGTATCCATACCTAACTGAATGGTCTGAACATGGCCCTTGTGCACCAGGTGAACAGCTGCTGCTAAACAACAACGAGGGCAGAAGCACAAGTGAAGCATGAGTTATACATGCTTGATGGTGGGGCAGCATCCTACTTCATAAAGTAATAGGCCAATATCGCAGCGAGTAGTGGCGCTCGATTTGGCAACCATTGGTGTGTGGTATGTATATACATGCGATGGTGGTGTGCAGTGCCAGCCTGCAGCGATGGCAGCTGCAAGCAGGATATGACAGCACATTTGTGATGCTCTGTCAAACTGGCCACCATAGGTCATTGATGGGCAATGTTGCATAACCCAACCTAACCTGATCTAAGCTAAGCTAAACCTCACCACATATAGCCTAGTCCATTCTAACCTACTCTCAACTGATCCTATCCTCACCAAACTGAACTCAACCCAAATATAAATGTAACCTCATCCAAACAAATCTCAGTCTAAACCAGTGATAATGTAACCCATAACCATATAATATAAACAAACGCAATCAATACATGGCCCAGTCCGTGTTCGTGTGATTCCCTGGGAGACATTGCAAAAAAATGGTTCAAATGGCTCTGAGCACTATGGGACTTAACATCTGTGGTCATCAGTCCCCTAGAACTTAGAACTACTTAAACCTAACTAACCTAAGGACATCACACACATCCATGCCCGAGGCAGGATTCGAACCTGCGACCGTAGTAGTCGCGCGGTTCCGGACTGACAGGGGGAGGCCGCCAATTGTGAAATTCAGATTCGATTCATACTGCGCATAATAAAAGCTCATGGCCAGAGGTGTAATGTGGCTAAGCATCAAGATGCACTTCTCAGCCGTTGTCGAGAAAATCGACATTTAAAAGAAACCGTTGCAGTGAAATACTCTCTACGATTAATAATTTTCTACAGCGTCGTGGGACAGCGGTAAGCGCTCGGGTTCGTAATCCGAAGGTCGCCGGATCGAATCTCGCGCCATGCAATTTTTTTAATTAGTTTTTTGTAATTCAAATATATATATAAACTATTAATGAATTGCTTATGTTTGTTGGTGAAGGCGGATCGCTCTCCAATTGTACCGCCTCGATGTTTCCGTTTGTTTAACAGGGTGTACCAAAGCTCTCCCGTCCGCACTCATTTTCGACGATGTTGTAAGTTGCGCTAGGGACCGCATCTACCTTCTTTCGATGTTAGCAGGCATCTACGCTGTTATGCGGCGGCTCGTTTCGGCCCATTCAACGTCTGTTCTTCAAGTGTAACGAGCGAGTAACGGAGTTTATATTTCATACCTGCCACAGCAAATTTGTGTTCGTGGGGTCTCTATTCTAATTCGAACGTTTGACTTACGGTATACGTGTTCGTTTCGGAATATCGTTTCTACGTCTTCCGTTAACTATACGTGGTTAACATTATGAAGACAATTAATAACATTTGTGAAATACAACTTTGTTTGAGGAAAACATAATGATGTTCGAAGTCGCCGGTTTTTCCACGACAAACGACTTTCAAAAACTTATTATATGCATAATTGTTTCAACTGATTGCCGGGAATTATATATATATCTATATATATATATATATTAGAATTACAAAAAATTCATGATCTACTGGGAATGCTGGGCCCCAGGCAAACTGTAGTTACTCTTGAAAATGTCGCCAGGGTTTCTGGAATTATCCAGCAAAATCCAAGCAAATCCGTGTGAAGAATTGCAGCAAAGGCTGGTATGAAGCGTTCCAGCAAGCAGAAAATACTGAGACAGAACCTACATGTGTTACATTCAAAATCCAAAGTCACCAGGTTATGCTTGTACGAGCTGTGCGACAGAGGGCTAACTTCATGAACCAGATTCTCACAATGACTGATAATGAATGATTTGATGTTGGCTGCATGAGGTTCACAGATGAAACACACTTCTACCTGAATGGAGTCGTGAATAACAAAATTGGCGATTTTGGTGTTCTGAAAGTACCCACATGTGTGAAGTGATACCACTGCAATCTCACAAAGCTTCTGTTTGAGCTATGGTTTGCAGTAGAGCCATTATTGGTTGTTTTTCATGCAAGAAACGATCACTCGCGAATGTTGCCTTGCAACTTGGGAGCAATTTGCCACCACCCAGCTAGTGTCGAGGATCGACCAGGCACCGAATAGTTCATGCAAGTTGAGGCCAGACCACATCCAACTGAACAAGTGTTTCGCATTCTTGATGAATACTTCGGGAATAGAATCACTGTGTTGGATTATTGCAAACTTACTGGCGCAGGAATGGATTGGTCTCCATATTCACCCAGTCTTACTCGTTGTGACTACATTTTATGAGGCACATTGAAAGACAGTGTCTACTGGGACCATTCCACCATGCTGGACAAGCCTGAATCAGCCATTGTATGGCATCTGAACCGATTTCCGTTGAGACACTGTGAGATGTGATGGCAAATTTCATTGTTTGTTCTCACCACCTCCACACTGTGAGTGGTGGACATTTCGAAAAGATTGTGATGCAATTGCAAAGAATGCTTGCAGCGGACGACTTTTAATTATGCATGCTGATAGTGTATGAGCTGCACAGCGTACATCGACATTTATTAACAGCTTTTCGAACTATTTCTAAACTTCTATATAAAATACTGACAGCTTTGGCAATAAACATGTCTTTTGGTGCACTCATCTATCGTCTTAGTCTTCGAGATATTTCGTTTTGAAATCAGGGACTCTTTCACTGGACGCCCTATACATATCTTGTGTTACTGCATGTTGGAAACGTTTAAAGCACCTTTTGCTCACAACCCATCTCTCCCTCTTTCGCTTACTGGGAGCCTTGACGTCTGGTTGGGCCAGCAGATGTGTCGTGATCCAGTTATATGGTACTAACCACAGTCTAACATAACAGTCGCGACACTCACTGCTGTAAAAGTTGTTGCCGTTTGACAGATGGAGCGACACTAGCGCTCCAAGCGGCGGGTAAGGTGAACGTCAGACGCGTCGTAAGCATAATGTTCGTTTGCATCCATTTCCTACGTAATTTCCGATTTATTCGAGTTATTTTCTTGCCTCCAAGAGTTTGTGTGGTATCAGAAGGCATATACGTTTCTAAAAATGATTCTACAATATGCGCAAGTATGGACAAAAACCATAAATAGAGTGGCAAGCTGCAACACATTCGTGAAGAAACACTTGTGACATTGGACAGAATTGCAGCTTACCACGTTGATATCAACAGAATATAAACACACAGATTCACATGTAAGAAGCACAGACACGTACCTCTACATGCAAAAGCGATCGACAGCTCGTTTATCGTTCTGTAGGCTTACTGTGTTTGTCATTGTCTCCTGTTGCCACAAGTACGACCTTCATCTTTATATTATTCTAAGTGGGACAAGCAACTGCCAAATAGTGGGAGACATATGCTGAACACACTATAATGAGCTGATTACATTACATTTCACGAAAAACCAAATATTTGAATAATTTTCAAACAATCTGTCTGTAGGCACTTTCCTTGTCCCGTAGTTGTTTCGCTTCTGGGCATTCTGACACTTCACACGCTTTTGTAAGACACGAACAGCTACACTTAATTTAACCACTTCATCGTCAAAGCAGGTCTGTGTTGATGATTCACACGAATCTGGCACTGATACATGGAGAGTCGAACTGGCTGCTTCTGTGTCATAGGACTGTTTTACAGCTTTAGATTGACTGTCGAATCTTTGTGACAGTTTCTTCTTCATCGTCAGCTGAGGGGAATGTCAAACAGTGTGGGTACTGCATTCCAAACGAGTTTGTTATTGTCTGCGTTCACGAACCGGTTTTGTTCGAAATGTAGCGAACAAAAGCTAATATTATTATACAGATAAACTGGGTCTTTCTTCATAAGGTCTTCTCGTCTGCTAAGAACTAGCCATTTTCTGCTCCTAAAACGAAACATTCATCATTTATACACATATAGTTTGCAAGTGAATCCTGACGATACAGTTTAGTAACATGACGGTATATACCTCCCAGGATCCTTAGGAAACCTAAAAAAAGACAGCTGCGGTGTCTTCTTCCTGTTGTTGCTGCAATTTATTGCGCTACAAACGTTCCCGCTGGTAAAAACCATTGTATAAATAAAAATAAACAATCACTATTCGCTTTCACGATCGCGCCGAACTCACAGTTCAACCTACTGGCCGCTTGGGGCGCTGCTGGCGCTGTAGCAACAAAATAAAGGCGAAGTGTCGCGACTGTTATGTTAGACTGTGGTACTAACGGTGTTCAATTCCTGTTTGGCATATCTGTCATGCCCCTAGCTGTTGTTTCTTTGATGTCTTCATCAGGGGCACCGACTTATAAAAAATATTCGGGGGTCCATACTTGCTCCCAGGAAATTTTATAAATTGTAGATGAAAAATAGTACGTTTTAAAGTTTTTTAAGCAATTTAGAGTCATATTATCAATATCAGAACCCCGAAAACTGGACTATCGCTAACTCGACACTCCAGGAAACTCGATAAGCCTGACACATTTTTTGGCTTTGAAAAAAGAAACAAAACATAAACACACACGATATTTTCGTAAAAGATAATTTAATTTACAGTAATAATCATGCTTATAGACTATTACAGAGCAGTGAACATATATCTCTGAAAAGATTTAAATTATATAGGTTTCGGCTGTGAACGGTTCTCGCCTCAAGCAACGAAGCAACTGACGACACAGTAATTGTTGGAGGTTGACTTGCAGTACCATAAACTTCCAAAAGCTCCTTTTTGGTAACAAATTTATCCATTGGAAACTTAATTCCCAATACTCTAAGAGACTAAAGAAAACAAATAAAATATAGTCATATAAAATAGTCCACTAGACACCAAAGTCAGAACACTAAACTGTCTGCAGCATGCACTAAACGAAACTATCCACACTGAATGACTGCGACAGCAAGGTGGGCTTTATACAGGGTGGTCCATTGATAGTGACTGGGCCAAATATCTCACGAAATAAGCATCAAACGAAAAAAATTGAAAGAATTAAACTCGTCTAACTTGAAGGGGGAAACCAGATGGTGCTACGGTTGGCCCGCTGGATTGCACTGCCATAGGTCAAACGGATATCAACTGCGTTTTTTTTTAATAGGAACCCCCATTTTTATTACATATTCGTGTAGTACGTAAAGAAATTTGAATGTTTTAGTTGGGCCACTTTTTTCGCTTTGTGAAATAAAAAGTTCCAACATAATTATGTGATTTTACAAAGCATAATATAACTAATAATTTTCTTGAATTTTTGAGAACGCTTGGGTCCCCTCAGGCCCCATGGAGTTGGCGCCTATGGTCCTCATTGTATTTATATCATCAGGCCGGCTGCCCACTTTGTCTTCCAGGAACATTTGCAGTAGTTCTTGTCTGGCTGACTCCATCTTTTCTGTCTTAGTGAGGGGTGGTTCTGATGAGTCTGTCCTGCTGAAATTTAGCTCTTCCTCGCTCTTGGGTTACGTGAGAGTTCGAGCACCTGATTATACGATTCAGCACATGAACTCTTCACTGTCGCTGGTGCTAGGCAGAAATCAAGCTGATGCTTTCCACTTCCTTGTCAGTGGGAGCTCTTCGTCACTGTCCTCTGGAGCTTCTTTGTGAGGCTACTCAAGTCTCATAGCCTCTAGTATTCTCTGGTATAAAGTTTCACAGCGCTTATTCGCACTGAGCTCTCTCACAATGTGTGCATTCATCTACAAGATGGTCGCACCTATTGCGATTTGCAGCTCAATGATCTTTCAGAGGTGATCTAGGGAGAATTTCATGTGGATTCTTACCTTGGGCTGGGTTGACAGGTTCTCCATCTTGACGTTCCTTTCATTGTTTCTAATGGACATGTGGTTGTGCCTAAAGTGCTGTTTGTCTTGAAGCACATACCACATTCTTCACACTTGTACTCCCCCTGCTCTGGGGGTGGGGTGGGGGGGGGTTGGGGGGATGTCCTCCCTTACACTTAGATACGAGGCATCTTGTCCTTGGGAGCGCCTCCCCTTTCCTGCGTCACATTTGCTGCACAAGTGCTAAACATACCACCCAGCATGTGCTGCAGCTGCAAGTTCTGTAGTTTTTTTTTTAGTCACAGAGGTTAGTTCTGAAGGGGATGTGATGTTCATTGCCTTGTAGCCTACATCATCCATCCCAAAGAATGGCATGGACTTTCTCTCCTTAGTTCAGTCCGTTGGCTGTTGCATACACCATTGTATCGTCAGTGGTGCCACTGTAGTAAAGCCAGGGTGAAAGGAGCACATCACTTGTCGAATAGTTTCCAGTGCTCCCATGAAGAGACAGCGGGGTGGTGGAAACATGCCCTCTCTCTGTCTGGACCCGTGCTGGCCACTTGACTGATTTATTTATTTATTTATTCATTCGTGGAACAATAAATATTGTATGGATGTCGTCAGATTACAACACATGAGCACACATTTACATTTACAATTAAACAGGTTTCTCATATTTTGTGTAGTTTTTATAACTAGTCATACACATATTTATAATTACATAATATTTTGGTGATAATGTCATATGTTGCTAATAATCTACATCTATGTTAAATATTCTTTTACAGTATAACAACTTTTACTTACTAAAAAGGTTTTAAGCTTTTGTCTGAAAGTGAGGGGCTCATTTATTTCTTTAATTTCTTGTGGTAATTTGTTGTACAGTTTTATCCCATTGTAAAATATACTTTTTTGCGTCTTTGCCTTGTTCTTTCTATCTAGATGGAGGTGGTGACAAGCTCTTGTTTCATGGTCATGTATTAGGCTGTTTGTGTTGTACATGTTGAGATTTTTCTTAATGAATATTATGTTCTGAAAGATATACTCACAAGAAACAGTTAGAATTCCTAGCTTTCTAAATAATTCTAGACAGTGGGCCCTGTTGTTGCTATTTGTTATTATCCTTATGGCTCTTTTTTGTACTTTGAACACAGTTTGTATGTTACTGGCACTTGTTCCCCAAAACATGATCCCATAGCTGAGGACTGAGTGTAGATATCCGTAATATGTTATTTTAAGACAGGTATTATTGCATACCAGTGCAAGGATTCTAAGAGCATAGCATGCTGTGGATAATTTCTTTGCCAAAATGTTGACATGGTTTGTCCATTTCAGTTGGCTGTCTACATTCATCCCTAAGAATTTGGTACTTGTTAACATTCTAATTCATTATTATTAACTTTTATTCTAGTGGCACTGTGTTTTTTGTTCAATTGGAATTTAATATAGTTAGTTTTCTTTACATTTAGGGTTACTTTATTTTTTAATGACAGTTGTGGACATCATTGAGAGCCTCGTTTGCTCTTTCTGACAGTTGTGTTGGATTTTCACCTGTTATTACTATGTTGCTGTCATCAGCAAAAAGTATCTTTTCGCCATGTCTGATACTTTGTGGGAAGTCGTTAATGTATACAAGAAACAATATTGGGCCTAATACACTTCCCTGTGGGACGCCTATATTCACATTTTCTGGGTCAGACAGGTGTTTTATAAGGGAATTGTTTGAAACTTGTGATATCTCAACTCGTTGAACTCTGTTTTCCAAGTATGATTTGAACCACTTCTTTGTCACACCTCTTATTCCTATTTGCCCTAATTTATGAAGTAAGATTTTGTGGTCAACTGTATCAAAGGCCTTGGACAAGTCTAAAAAGATACCACTTACATTTTCACCTTTGTCCAGTGCTTCTAAAATTACTTTAGTGAACTGTGCTATAGCATATTGTGTGCCTTTTCCAGGCCTAAAACCAAATTGGTCATTGCAAAGAAGATTATATTTATTCAGGTAATTTAGCAGTCTCTTTTTGACTAGTATTTCTATTATTTTAGAAATGATAGACAGTATAGAGATCGGCCTGTAGTTCTCTACATTTTCCACATTTCCGTTTTTAAGGATAGGTATAACTTTTGCTTGTTTTAGGTACTCCAGAAAGTATCCAGGTTCGAAAGATTCATTAATTATGTCTGTTAATGGGCCCTTTATGGAGTCTATACAATCTTTAATTATGCAGACTGGGATTTCATGAAGTCCTACTGAAGTTTTATTTTTTAGTTGGTGTACTACTAATGCCACTTCCCTTTCTGTAGTTGGCAAGAGCACCATTGAGTTTGTTGGCTGGTTCTGAGTAGGTAAATCATATGTATCTGGAAATTTCTGCTGTAATTTTTTTGCAATACTACTGAAATATGAGTTTACAAAATCAGCTAATTTTTTAGGGTCACCTACTGGTACATCTTTGTTTTTAATATGTGAATTGAGGTCCTTTTTAGCAGAGTTAGATGTTTCCTGTTTGACGATGTTCCAGGCTGCTTTGCTCTTGTTTTCAGCTTCAAGTAATATTTTGTTGTTTGAAAGTTTTTTTGCAGCTAGCAACACCTTTCTGTAAATATTCCTGTACTTTTTGTAGCATTGCAGAACTTCTGTGTTAGATTGATTATTTTTTATGGAGTTGAGATATCTAAGAGTTTCTGAGGATTTTTTGATACCTGTAGTCACCCACTGATTCCTCTTTGTAGTTTTAATTTGATAAAGAGTTTTGGGAAACATCTCTTCAAATCTGAGTTTAAAAATTGACATGAACTTGATAAATTTCTGATTTGCGTTGGTTTCTGCATAGACTTCCCTCCAATCTTCATATTCTAGCTGGGATTTAAACTGATGCAGGGCTGATTTGGAAAACATTCTTTTGTATGTACAAAGTTTAGGAGGAGTTTCTACATGAATGTTAGTTTTTAAGATCTGGCAGAGGTGGTCTGCTAGGCCCAGGTTTTGGACAACAATATGACATTTTTTACTATCAATATCTGTAGCTACATGATCTATAGATGAGGAGGATTCTTTCGTTATTCTAGTTGGACAATTAACAAGGGAGGATATTCCATAACAGCTTAGAATATTCACATATATGTTGCTAGCCTTATCAGGCTTCATCATATTAATGTTTAAGTCACCACAGATAATTACATTTGCTTTTGGTCCAGAAACCTTGTCTAAGCTTTGATTCAGTTTTGAGAAGAATATATCAATGTCTCCACTAGGAGAGCGGTACACACAAAATATGACTAATTTTTTTGCTATGCCAGGTCCTATTATTTCAACAGCGGAAAGTTCGAAATGTTTGTCCTCACCTAGATCTAAAAGATCATATCTTACTTTAAATGACATACCTTTTTTTTACATAGATACATGAACCTCCACCATTCATTGAGATTCTGCTATAGTAACATGCAAGGTCAAATGAGGCTAATGCAATGTGTTCAATTTGCTTCCCTTTGCACCAGTGTTCAGTGATACACAAAATTTGGCTATCAAATTTTTCCAATTCTACTTCTAGCTGTTGTGCTTTGTTCTTTATGGCTTGAATGTTTTGGTGAAACACTGTTAGGCATTTGTTTTCACTTATCTTGGTGGCGCCTTTCCCTTTAGACCTGATGCTAAAAAATCCTTCAGATGAGCTGGTGGCATGGTTATTCTTCTGTTGATGACAGTGGAGGTGAGTCTGTTGCCGGTTTGACTTGGAAGTTGGTGTATCTGAAGGTATCTGCCTTATGTTAGTCTTGTAACTGAGGCCAGGTACCAAAAATCCCGCAGAGTTGAAAGTTTCCTGGTTCTTGTGCTTCTTCTGTTTGCTTCTGTTACTGCTGATGATGGTGTAGCTGGTGAAAAGTCTTTCACTGTTGAAGACTTAGGAGCGGCCAATACTGATGAAAGGTCATTGGCTGTTGGCACATCAGGCGTTTTTTTTTTCTTGTTAATGATGCAGTTGCGTAGTATGTAGTTGCTTCTGCTGAAGCTGCTTTGGAAACTTCTGTCCTAGTTGAATCATTTATCTCAGCTGTTTTTGACGAAAGTGGAGATTCTAGTGCTGGACCTGTTGTCAGTGATTCAGTTTCATTTTCTTGCTGGAAATTTTCAGTTGCTGTGTTTGGTGGTGGAAGTGGTATGGTCGTGCTATTCTTGTCCTTAACTGCCTTCACTGCATTAAGGATTTCTCGACTAATGAATGATTTTCCGAGTTTATTTCTGTGAAGCCCATACCTTGTAAAATGACTTCTCTCTGCGGATGGTACGTCCACATATGTGGCATTTGGGAGGCTTCGGCAGATTTTCTCAAATTTCCTATTAGTAACTGTGATTTCTTTGTTGACACAGGATTCTTCTATAAGATCATGTCTTTGTGGGATACTGGCAATGAAGAAGTTAACATCTGTAATTTTCTGTAATGTACTTCTCAGAGCTCTTGTGGCGAGTTTGCCCTCGTTCCTATAAACATGATTAGCACCTCCTATTATTAGACAGTTGCTTCCAAGCTTCAAAGAATGTTCACAGTCTTTTAAAACTTCACGCAAAGGGGCACCCGGTTTCATTATTCCACTAACCTTGAATATAGTTTGCATGTTACACAAAATGTCGGCTAAGCCCTTTCCATGACTGTCTGAAAGTATGAAAATATCTTCTTTTTTCTTCTTACCTGTATTGGTAGATATCTTGTTTGCACGATAAGTATGTTCCATGTATTTTCTGGTATGTCCTTTCTTGTTATTACAGGACTTCGTAGGCCTACTGAAATGATTTGTGGTCGCTGCATTTGATGAAAGTACTTCCTTTCTTTGGCTCTTTTCACATATTTCATATTCATCACACGTTAAAAATTCAAACTTATTTGCTTGTGGGAGACGAAAGTTGTTTTCGTTACGATTAACACGACAAAACTTATTAGGCCTAATAAAGTTACCGTTTTGTTCGTTTACAACCGTTTCACTATCCTTTGAATGGTCTATCACTTCTTCCAGCTTCTGTACACTATCACTGATTCAAGCTTCTCTAAATATAGTTTAGCTAACATAAGATCATATTTTAATGAAGAAGTCGTGCATTCTTCTTCGCATTCAGTTTGTAAACACACGATATGACGATAGTTACAGTGCGCATTTCCACAGTCACAGGTCATGTTTTTTTCCTCTAAGACATTTAAACATTGACGATGGATCCATTTCTGTGACCACGAACATAATTTAACACCATATTTCACCTTCTTACTGCATTTTACACACACAGGATTTTCCGCGGATCGGTTTATTAGTACGTCTACACGCGCCGCCATCTTACAAATGACCTTTATGAATTGTTCATGCTACTCCCACAAATAACAGTGAAGACTAAGTTGACTGACTTATTGTCCTGCCTACCCATGTAAGGCTGGATACTCTGTGAGGGCGCCACTCCTCCCAGAAGCTTTGTTTGCAACGCTGTCCCCCCAGTGTCATGCATCCATCTCCACAGACTGGGTTGGTGAGGCTCTGGCATCTCTCCTCATTCATGTTTTATCTCTGCTTTGGGCTTTGCCTAAGTTCGAGGGGCCTTTTACCAGCAAACACAGCCTTTCTTAAAGACTGGTCACTGCAGTAAGTTAGGTGTCTCAGAGAAGTTAGAACCAAACCAGGGCACTTTGAAATTATATCACGAATGATTATGGTGTGCAGTTTCATAAGAAAGTCTTATACAACCTTTTCCATCGAAGAAGTAGAAGCACTGGCTCTTCCACAGAGAGTTATAGTTTGTTGTGTAGTTCCCACACAGATTGAGTGCCCTGCATCAGGGAGCATTGCAGCAAGTGCAGCTGAATACCAGGTTCCGGGCTGCCCCTCGCTGACGGCCCATGAGTCAGTTGGTGGTACCTCTGATAACTGGCCATGGTGGAACAGCCATGGGCCAGCTTAAAAGTGGCACCCACCTCTCAGCCAGGGACATGTTTTCCCTTTTCCAGCACAAGACATACTGCACAGCACAATGCAGACTTCCACATCGACAGACAATTGTAATATCATGCCACTGCTGAAACAATGCCTGGACATGTGTACCTGACTGGCCCATACCTGGCCCTGACACTTCATGTGAACACCTGCAGCAGGCAAACAGTGGGGCTTATGCTGGTGCGGTTTATGTAGTGTCATGGACTTGGGTGGCTACAAGTTCCGGAGCTACAGCGTGGCCCAGTGACAGAGTGGCACTCGAATATGTTGCCCCATAAACTACTGCTCCAGTTAGCCAAGGCACTTGAGTGGGTGGCTGGAGACCATAGGCATGAAGTATGGTCACACCTGCAACAGCAGTCAGCAGTGTGTGATCCCAGCTTCCAGAATACTCGACGATCCTTGTCTGTTAGTAGATGAGGTCTGCCTGGGGTTGGTTTAGGTGAGAGTGCTCCTTTGCTTCAACTTGTTCCTTTTCAAATGGCTCTGAGCACTATGGGACTTAACATCGATGGTCATCAGTCCCCTAGAACTTAGAACTACTTAAACCTAACTAACCTAACGACAACACACACATCCATGCCTGAGGCAGGATTCGAACCTGCGACCGAGTTCCTTTTCACAATCACATTATCAACAGTCGTCGACCTCGTCAGCTTTAAAAGAGTTGAAGTTCCCTAACGGATATGTTACACAGGTGACGTCCAATTATTAGCCCAAGTCGAAGTCACTGAGCTCTCGTGACCAAACCATTTTGCTGCTACTGCTTTTCTGCTGAGAACCCAATATGCCCTGCGTCCTTTTATACTGAAGGGTGCATCTCTTGCAACATCTGGTGATCAATTCTACACTGCAAAGGATACTACTGGTCAGAAAGTGCGTTCATACCACAGTATACTGGTCAATTATAATTAAACTGAAAGTGTGGGCTATATATATCACAGGATGCTGAAACATCGTAGGTATGTTCATTAATTCCACTTTCTGCGACCAGATGAAAATATGGCGCTGCAAGCATCAGAATGTAAAACGTTTCCCGCTGTTTGTCGCTTGGTGAGGCATGTTGACTTCTTTCGTGACGTGACTGTTGGTGTAAAGGGTCAAGAAGGTTGACGTTCTCCACACAGAACGCAATGGCTAAAAAAGAATGGCCATAGACTGCTGGTAAAGTTGTCTTATAAAAACAGTAGCAGTGGCAGCGCTGCATTGCGGGAATATCGCTGATGGAAACAGCTGTGAAGAGGCCCCATGTCCACAAATGGACTACAGAATATGATCAACAAATCTGAAGAAACAGGTGATTAGGTGGCGCAGTGTAAGAAGGAGTTGGCCCATTCCCAAGGCAGTTGTAGTCAAAGTTGCTGTCGCTACAGCCTACTGTGCAGCACATGCCTCAGATTTTGCAACCAATGCTCAGGCTCTGCCATGGAAATCGCCTGTCCCCTGATCAACAATTCAAAAGATTTTGCGGAGCACTTTACACTGGTATCCCTGTGGAAGAGCGGTTGAACGGAATGGATAGTGTCTTGAAAGGAGGATATAAGATCAACATCAGCAAAAGCAAAACGAGGATAATGGATTGTAGTCGAATTAAATCTGGTGATGCTGAGGGAATTAGATTAGGAAATGAGACACTTAAAGTAGTAAAGGAGTTTTGCTATTTGGGGAGCAAAATAACTGACGATGTTCGAAGTAGAGAGGATATAAAATATAGACTGGCAATGGCAAGGAAAGCGTTTCTGAAGAAGAGAAATTTGTTAACATCGAGTATAGATTTAAGTGTCAGGAAGTCGTTTCTGAAAGTATTTGTATGGAGTGTAGCCATGTATGGAAGTGAAATGTGGACGATTAATAGTTTGGACAAGAAGAGAATAGAAGCTTTCAAAATGTGGTGCTAGAGAAGAGTGCTGAAGATTAGATGGGTAGATCACATAACTAATAAGGAAGTATTGAATAGAACTGGGGAGAAGAGACGTTTGTGGCACAACTTGACTAGAAGAAGGAATCGGTTGGTTGGACATGTTCTGAGGCATCAAGGGATCACCAATGTAGTATTGGAGGGCAGCTTGGAGGGTAAAAATCGTAGAGGGAGACCAAGAGATGAATACACTAAGCAGATTCAGAAGGATGTAGGTTGCGGTAGGTACTGGGAGATGAAGAAGCTTGCACAGGATAGAGTAGCATGGAGAGCTGCATCAAACCAGTCTCAGGACTGAAGACCACAACAACAAACAAAAATCCCTACAAAAATCAGACTGTGCACCAAATGAAGCCCCAGATAAGATACAATGCTGTGACTTTACGTTGTTTTTGGCATGCTTGGAAATGGATGACACGTTGCTGCGGGATATTCTTTGGGTGGACGAGGCTCATTTTACTCTACACTGTACTGTGAATGCACAGAACTGTCGCATATGGGGTTCTACTCCGCCACATGTTATGCAGGAACAGTAAATGCACTTAGCTTGTGTGACTACGTATGTGTTTTCACAAGCTCCTTCATTCTCGCTCCATTTTCCTTTGAGGAGATGCCACCTCCTGAGGCTTCTAGGTGTACGGTGGCATCTGCATCTGATAAGGACCTCCTTGTGCAACATGTCATTCAGAAAGCAGGCCAGCACAGGGCTTAAAGACACGCTGAAAAGAATAAGTGATAGAACATCATCTTGCCATACAGCCCTGAAAGGCCACACCAGAGCTGACAACTTCCCACCACCACAGCTAACGATTGATCTCATCTCATGCCATCCTGGAATCCGTGAAGTGGCAGCTAGACTGAAGGCCTCTTCCATTCTCTACACAACAACCAATGCAGTATGGAGTACTCTGTAGGTGATGGAGTGGGTGGCTGGTGGTCCCAGAGCCACAATGTCATCTAGAGAGAGAAGTTTTGGGCCCAACGATGGGAGCCCCATAATTGCTGAAGAGACAGCCTGGACAACTGGAAACACAAAGGCGAAGGCTGTCAAGATGGGCAGAGCTCCTCACTTACTGCTGTTGTACCCAATGGTTTTATGGGGCCTGAAGGTGATGGTCGACCCTTTCAGTGGTGAAGAGGGCAGCAACAAATTGGGCTACCTGGTTCTTGTGAACCTACCCACTCTATTGGCTTTTAATGAGCCCCAGCAAGCATTCAGGTAAGGTCTTGATTAAAGAACCAGCAGCCTTAATGGAAAAACCTGTCTCTGCATAGGTCAGGTGACGCAATTCCTCACTTGACCAACTTCTTCCTAGAAAATGTATTCTCTGCATTCAGGGCAGCTAGATGGGCTTGTCAATGATGGACACCGAGTTCTGTTTTGGTGGTGAAGGGCCTGTTGCACTCTAGGCAGACGCTGGGGAACAAAGGCACTAAACCGCACTGGTTGGCGGGTTTGTGGATCCTACAGTGGCATGGCCAGCAGCATATCCATTACCCTTGTAGCTTCCATATGATGCATCAGCTATTGAAAAGGGGACAAGAAAGGTGGCAGCCACAAACCCCCTGAAGATTTACCCTGCTCTTTCTGTTTCAAGACCACTAACCAATATCATACTGTGCAATGATTAACAGTTCTCATAATGAGTCCCATCATGTGAGGGTCGGAGCTAGGATTTCCCCCTGAGGGGCTAAGCAAGATCATTGTCTGTCCAACATTGTAAGGAAGCTAAAGAGTGGACTGACAGCATCCACATACACTCGAAGACAAAAAAAGGATGCATCATGAAGAAATTAACCAAAGGGGATGGAAATCAGTAGATATGATGTATGTGTACAGACAAACAAATGATTACAATTTCAGAAAAATTAGATGATTTATTCAAGTGAAAGAGCTTCGCAAATCAAGCAAGTCAGTTATGTATTGGTCCACCTCTGGCCTTGTCCAAGCAGTTATTCAGCTTGGCATTGATTGATAGAGTCGTTTGATGTGCTCCTGCCAAATTCTGTCCAATTGCATAAGATTGTCAAAATCCTGAGACCTTTGGAGGGACCTGCCCATAATGCTCATTTGGGGAGAGATCCAGTGATCAAAGTACGTTTTGGCAAGCTGTGTGTGGTCGAGCATTATCTTGCTGAAATGTAAGTCCAGGATGGCTTGCTATGGAGGGCAACAAAACGGGGTGTAGAACATCATAGATGTACCATGGTGCTGTATGAATGCTGCAGATGACAGTCAAAAAGGTACTGCTATAAAAGGAAATGTCATCCCAGACCATTACTCCTGGCTGTCAGGCCATATGGAAGGCGAAAGACAGGTTGGTATCCGATTGCTGTCTGGGGCGTCTTCAGACATGCATTTCACCTGAAATTTCATTCGGTGGAGTAGAATTGTCTTTGGCGATAAGTCCTGCTTCAAACTGAGCTCTAATGACCAGCAAAGAGGTGTACGGAGACACCCTGGACACTGGTGGGGTGCCAGACTATCGCTCACCATACGCCCGACAACCAGGAGTGATGGTTTGGGGTCCATTCCTTTTCATAGCAGGAACCCTTTGGTTCTCATCCATGGCGCCCTTACAGCACAATGGTATGGTGACAGCGTTCTAGGCCCCATTTTATTGCTCTTCATGGGAAGCCATCCCACACACAACGAAAGTTTCTATAGCTTGTCTCTGAGCTTGCCAAATCCTGCCTTGGTCAGAAAGGTCCCCAGATCTCTCCCCAATTAAGAATGTTTGGATAATTATGGGCAGGACCATCCAACCATCTCGGGATCCTGGGGATCTAGTGTGCCAATTGGATCGAACTTGGCACAATATTCCTCACTAGCATATCAAAAACTCTATCCAAAAATGCTGTTCCGGGGTGGTGACTGAGAAGACAACCCATCTCATGACCAGGCACCTGTTATTTCTTTCTCCGTTCACACACCATTCTGTACAGTGCAATGCAAAGTTCCAAACACCACACTGCACTTTAATGACTGATGAACCAATTTTGGCCTTATTTTCCTGACTGATGGGCATGACTTGCACAATATCATGCCCTGCTCAGAGCACAAGTGGTGTGCACCACTGCATGGTCCCACATTAGCTAGCGCCAAACTTTGTGGTACACTGCTGGGTACAGCAGCAAATGGAGAGGTGGTCATGGACCACAGGTTTGCACTAGCATGTACATGAGATTAAGGTATGCAAGCCTGGCCACGGCAACAGTGGGTGTGGGCGGGGCAAAGGCAGGACATTTGAGGCTGATGAAATCGACATCTGCTCTTCCGGGCTGGAGGCCATGGGTTGCAGGTGTGCAATGTTGTTTAGCCCAACCTATCCTGAACTAATTGAAATTACACCTAACTTCCCCTAGCCTAGGCCCACAAAACTATCCTGACCCAATGAACCCGGGCATAAACATTATGCAAATCCCTCATAATATAATGTAACCTAACTCAGAGTGCATAACTTAACCAAACACACCCGACACTCAGCTAAATGCCTGGATGGGTCCGGAAGTCTTTTGCACCACTCACTGGGAGATATTGCAATGTGTCCCTGATGCCCATGTCTGCTCCATTCAAATAGTTCAAGGCAAACATTACATCAACTCCATGGTCAGTATCTTTCCAATCTACAAGTGCACACCTGCAATTACATGCATAGCAGTAGAATCTGGTATGATGATTGTTTCTGCAATACACTGCCAATACTTACAATATATTACTGCAAACCAAGCGTCCTTACACCCTCTAATGTACAATTCACCTTCTAGCTTATTGGTTTGTACTAACAGTCCCATATGCACATCTTGGACAATGCCCCTCTGATGTAACATAACTTCAAGTTGCATCCAGACAGGTAGTATTCAACAAACAATATATCTTTTGGGTTACAAGTGCCCCACCAGACTAGTAATGGTTTTCCACCTGTTCCTGCATGCGTATCAGTATCTTTGCTGAAATGATGGGTGTGTTCTTCACACTGCCCATTCCACATAAAAGGGCAAATGGTCACTATCCAGAGAACAGCCACATATTTTCGCCCACTATAACACTGATCTGTGATAAGGTAAAACAAAATAAAAGTATAGTAGGGATAATGAGAGTCAGTACAAAGTCTATGACAGACCACAGGGAGAACTCCACCCCCAGGTAAGTCAGCTTAGAGTCTGGCCCAGCATATGGGAAACTGTCCCCACATTCAAATTAATGGGTACAGAGAATGCCATACCTAACTTTTTGAGGTACTGTATGTGGTGTCTAACAGGTTGCTTATATTCTTTGCAAAACTTTCTGGTAGGATTATATAATTCGCAGTGCATCTCTGGACTGAAGCTGGTGCAGTTCTTACCAGTTTACATTCTTTGACCTACTTTCTCTGAGACCATCTTCTTCACTTGCACCTTTGTCTTCTCTTGACCTCACAACAGATAAGTTTCTATCTGGGCAACGTGATCCTTCTTTCCAACCTTCCTCCCCTTTCCATCTTTTCTCCATAAGGAAGGGACTAACAGTTCTACAAGCTAGGTATATATTTTTTCTTTTTTTAAATGCATCTGATGTGTGGTGAGGATGACCTGTTAAATTTCTTGGAATCTCTAAATACACTCCTGGAAATTGAAATAAGAACACCGTGAATTCATTGTCCCAGGAAGGGGAAACTTTATTGACACATTCCTGGGGTCAGATACATCACATGATCACACTGACAGAACCACAGGCACATTGACACAGGCAACAGAGCATGCACAATGTCAGCACTAGTACAGTGTATATCCACCTTTCGCAGCAATGCAGGCTGCTATTCTCCCATGGAGACGATCGTAGAGATGCTGGATGTAGTCCTGTGGCCATTTCCACCTGGCGCCTCAGTTGGACCAGCGTTCGTGCTGGACGTGCAGACCACGTGAGACGACGCTTCCTCCAGTCCCAAACATGCTCAATGGGGGACAGATCCGGAGATCTTGCTGGCCAGGGTAGTTGACTTACACCTTCTAGAGCACGTTGGGTGGCACGGGATACATGCGGACGTGCATTGTCCTGTTGGAACAGCACGTTCCCTTGCCGGTCTAGGAATGGTAGAACGATGGGTTCGATGACGGTTTGGATGTACCGTGCACTATTCAGTGTCCCCTCGACGATCACCAGTGGTGTACGGCCAGTGTAGGAGATCGCTCCCCACACCATGATGCCGGGTGTTGGCCCTGTGTGCCTCGGTCGTATGCAGTCCTGATTGTGGCGCTCACCTGCACGGCGCCAAACACGCATACGACCATCATTGGCACCAAGGCAGAAGCGACTCTCATCGCTGAAGACGACACGTCTCCATTCGTCCCTCCATTCACGCCTGTCGCGACACCACTGGAGGCGGGCTGCACGATGTTGGGGCGTGAGCGGAAGACGGCCTAACGGTGTGCGGGACCGTAGCCCAGCTTCATGGAGACGGTTGCGAATGGTCCTCGCCGATACCCCAGGAGCAACAGTGTCCCTAATTTGCTGGGAAGTGGCGGTGCGGTCCCCTACGGCACTGCATAGGATCCTACGGTCTTGGTGTGCATCCGTGCGTCGCTGCGGTCCGGTCCCAGGTCGACGGGCACGTGCACCTTCCGCCGACCACTGGCGACAACATCGATGTACTGTGGAGACCTCACGCCCCACGTGTTGAGCAATTCGGCGGTACGTCCACCCGGCCTCCCGCATGCCCACTATACGCCCTCGCTCAAAGTCCGTCAACTGCACATACGGTTCACGTCCATGCTGTCGCGGCATGCTACCAGTGTTAAAGACTGCGATGGAGCTCCGTATGCCACGGCAAACTGGCTGACACTGACGGCGGCGGTGCACAAATGCTGCGCAGCTAGCGCCATTCGACGGCCAACACCGCGGTTCCTGGTGTGTCCGCTGTGCCGTGCGTGTGATCATTGCTTGTACAGCCCTCTCGCAGTGTCCGGAGCAAGTATGGTGGGTCTGACACACCGGTGTCAATGTGTTCTTTTTTCCATTTCCAGGAGTGTACATTCTCCCAGTTACATTCCTTGACGTTGATGTCATCCTCACTGAAGGTCAGCTACACACTTCTGTCCACATTAAACTTACTAATCAATGACAGTACTTAAATTTTGACAGTTGCCATCCTTTCCATGTCAAAAATTCCCTCCCATACAGTCTTGGCATTTGAGGCAAATGTTTTTGTTCAGATGCAGGCTCTTTACAGCAATACACAACGATTCTCATCTTGGCCTTCACTGGACATAATCACCCTATCAGCTTAGTTCAAATGCAGCTTTCCTGGACGATCACATCCACTCCTAGTACTGCTGATTCTTCCAAAACATAAGTTAGGAGTATGTCACTTGTCACTCAGTATTATCCTTGTCTTGAACATATTAATCAGCTACTCCAATCAGGCTATGACTTCCTAAAATCAAGACTTGAAATGAGGTCCATACTGTCTCACATTTTGCCCACCATGCCTAGAATAGCTTTTCGTTGCCCTCCAAAACTCTGCAATACCCTTCTCAGGCTCCATGTTTCTTCTCCTTCCACCTCCCCACCCTATGGGTCCTACCCCTGTGATCATCCTCACTGTAAAACTTGTCCTATGCACCCTCATATCACCAACTGTACTGGCCCTGTAACTGGTAAAAGATGTACCATCAAAGGGAGATCTACTTATGAAACAACACATGGTATAACAGCTGTTATGTAAATGCTGTTTGATCTTTTACATCGGCAGGACTACCACCAAGTTATCAGTTGGGATGAATGGGAATAGACAGAGGGTGTACACTGGCAACATCAAATATCCTGTTGCAGAGTGTGCTCTACAGTATGAAAACTGTGACCTCGATTCTTGCTTCATCATATGTGCCATATGAATTCTTACTCCAGACGACAGTTTCTGAGAACGCTGCAGGTGGGAACTGGCCCTACAGCATGTCTTTCATTCTTGACACACACCTAGCCTTAATTTACATTAATTTCTTCAGCCTCAGAATTGCTTCACAGTAACTATGCCTTTCTGTACTTCCTTTTACATTTCTAAATCTTTCATTTTCTGACCTGTCTATTTTTTGCTGTCCCCCTTCCCACTTCTGTTACATACAAGGCAGTTAGCTTTTCACTCTTATTAACACATGCATGATGTTTTGGCCATAATCTTTGTCTTGTATATTACCCAGTCTTCCACATTTAAGCCCTCAGGTCTTCAAATCTCATCCAGTGCAGTCCCCAACAGTCAGTCTTCGTTCTCATCTGATCTGGAAAGTCTCCCCTGACCTGGGGTTCACCTCACCTTCAGTGAGGATGACATCAACGTCAAGGAATGTAACTGGGAGAATGTATTTAGAGATTCCAAGAAATTTAACAGGTCATCCTCACCACACATCAGATGCATTTAAAAAAAGAAAAAATATATACCTAGCTTGTAGAACTGTTAGTCCCTTCCTTATGGAGAAAAGATGGAAAGGGGAGGAAGGTTGGAAAGAAGGATCACGTTGCCCAGATAGAAACTTATCTGTTGTGAGGTCAAGAGAAGACAAAGGTGCAAGTGAAGAAGATGGTCTCAGAGAAAGTAGGTCAAAGAATGTAAACTGGTAAGAACTGCACCAGCTTCAGTCCAGAGATGCACTGCGAATTACATAATCCACCTCTTTTCCTACACGTCATCAGTCTTTTCCTTCACCCCTCTTCCTTCCCCTTCAACCCTACTGTCAGAAGAAGTCGTCACTGGCTCTGAAACCTTGCAAACTTTAACACCTTTTACTACATGTGTGTTCTGCTGTCGTTGCTTGGTGAGTAGATTTGTTTTATCTATTCAGTCACTTTATAGTTTCAAAAATAGACTATTACAGTGCATGCTAAGTTTCACAGGAAGTGTTTAGATGCTTATTTAATGGCCTTTGAGTGTGTTTACCATGGAACTGGCTTTGACAATTGAAGTTATATATTTACATGTTCTTTTTATTTTTAACACATTTACAAATTGATGATTCTCATTTCATAATTAACTTTCTGGTATATCTCATTACATGTCTACACAACCATATTATACACACTGCCTCTTATATTGCATATATTCTTCCAGTCTCTCTCTCTCTCTCTCTCTCTCTCTCTCTCTCTCTCTCTCTCTCTCTACACACACACACACACACACACACACACACACACACACACATTATTTCCAGAAGCAGTTGTGGTATGCCGCTTGCTGGATTGCACAAAGGGCCATCTGCGAATTTTCTTTTATCTTACCTGTCATTGCAAATTTTCATCCTTTCAGGGGGGCTTTCAACTTTGGGAATAAAAAACAGTCCACAAAGGCCATGTCTGGAGAGTATGGAGGATGAGGCAGCACAGTGATTTTATTTTTTGTGCAACAGTCATGCACCAACAGGAATGAATGTGTGGGTGCATTATTGTGATGCAAGAGCCATGAATTGTCTCGCCACATTTCACGTCATTTCCTTCTCATATTTTCTCTCAGGCATCGCAACACATTCCGATAGTACCATCAATCAACAGAATGTCACTGTGGCATGAATTCATAATGAACTGATCCTCCAATGTCAAAGAAAACTATCAGCATGGCTTTGACTTGACCTGATGAGCTTTTTTTGGTCCTGACCCATTGTGAAGACTGAACCTTGGTCTCAACATGATGATAGTAGTCTCACATTTCACCACCAGATATGATTATCTTAGGGGACGTCTTGTTCTCATTTGCACAATCCAAAAGCTCTTCACAGACTGCACGCTGAAGGTCTTTATGGTCTTGACTCATGAGCCATGGGACGAACTTGGTGGCAACATGATGCATTCCAAGATGCTACATCAGGGTCTCATGACATGATCCAACAGAAATGTTACATTCTTCTGCAGTCTCTCAGTCAGTCAGCCGTCAATTAGCACACACAATTTCATTAATGTTCCTGAAGTGAGCGTCATTGGTAGATGTCAAAGAATGTCCTGAACAAGGGTCATCTTTAACTTCCGTCCAGCCATTTTTTAATCATGTGAACCATTAGTAACACCCAGTGTGGCTTAAGCACTCATCACTGTAGGCTTCCTGCATCATTTGGTGAGTCTCTGTAAATGTTTTCTTCAGTTTCATGCAAAGTTTAATGCAGACACATTGCTCCTCTAACTCTGCCATCTCAAAATTCACAAACTGTGTAACACAAAATTCTACTCAATACAGCACTCAGTAATAACTAACAGACATACAACAATGAAAAGTTACACATTAAACACATGCATGTGCAGGCATGCCAATGACCACTGGTTCGAAATCACAAATGTTCCAGAATTTTTTGAACAGGCCTTATATGTGATAATGAGTACATTAATGAATAAAAAAAGATGCTGATGTTGTAGAGAGACACTGGGTTTTTTAGTAGATCGAGAGAGAGAGAGAGAGAGAGAGAGAGAGAGAGAGAGAGAGTTTGCAGAGCGGTGTTACAGAGATTTGATGTACTGGCTTATAGATGAGAGCTAAGTATAGTTAATTTACTGAGAGTGATGATGTTCCACTAAATCAGTGTGATTACAGAGTGGCGCTGACATTTTAATACATGCTGCAATGCCACCACAGAGGTAGTTATAACAGTCTGCTGAAATTCTGAGAGCTAATAGTGAATCATTGGCAAATGAAATATGGATTGGCTGGGCAGAAGACAGTTTAAGTTTCTCATTTCTTTCTTTGGTTGAGGTTTTATGTGCATTTATTTTCCTTCCTCTGCAGCGAAGCAAATGTATGTGATATTTTAAGTTTTCCTTCTATACAGAGTATTGTGCAGATGAAAGTGTATATAGATCTCTTATTGATCAGTGATGTCATGAGTGTGGTGTGTGATTGATGTTATGAGTTAATAAACTAATATGTCACTATGTGTAGATGTGCCTCATTGATTAGTGGACTTATTTTAATGAAAGTTGAGTGATTCTCATATTTATGATGGCCATAATTTTACTTCATGTGTTCTGAGGAAACACTTTTTATCTATCACTTTTCATTTCATGTGTGAGAGGTATGTGCCATTTTGTTTGGAAATGTTTCAGAATCATTGCACAGATACAACTCTAAAGAAGAACTGATTTCTAAAGCTAATCATTTGAGGAGAGGAAAGGAAATGCCAGGATTTTGTGAGTGTTTATGGACTAGACAGCAGAGGTATCAAAGAAAGAAGAGATGATTGAGAAATCTGGTTTTTCTATCAAATCTTGTAACGTTTGAGTAGTTAAGTTTTGTGGTATATTATATTTAGTGAACATGAATTTTTTAAGGGGCACAAGTGATAATAAGAATGCACGAGTCAGGACACAGTATGCGGACTTATTGCTTAAGAGTATTAAAAGAGGCTTGCCTCTCAATCGACATATGTGTCTCACTGATGTTTGCAAATAATAGTAGCTGGGGGTGATTGTGGATGATAGCATGTTAAGATTATGGGTAATTAATGACAGTTTTGCTGCCAAAAAACCAACCACATGTGGTAACTCAACCCTTAGCTGCACTTTCCGTATTAGCGTAATGCATAATTGATGCTGAGGATGTATATTTAGATATTATGATTTATATTCTGTTACCAGTGGCCAGTTACTGAAGAATTCTTGTATCCTCTACACTGATTGTAACATCATAGATAACAATGTGAAGGATGCGAAGTATGCAAATAATTTATAAAGATTGTCACGTGAATCAGGTCACTTTCAACACGGCAACTTCTATGGGTAAGTAACATATATTGTTGCCACTGCCATAAACTTATTCCTGATTATGAAAGAAGTGACAGTGATCAAAATTAATTGCACTGTATTCATGATAAGTAAACTACAGACATTACATAATTTTACTTTTCTTACAAGGTAACAATAAATCGTAGTGAGCTTGCAATATAAAGAAACTTTATTGATGAGTTGTATCAATTTATTTTTGGGGACTGATTCACACTTCGATGTCTTGATGATGCGAAATTTTTGTAAAATTGTTCCATGGTACACCAATGTGATGCAGCAAGGTGGACGCGTGGCCCCAGCTTCCAGGAATGGTGCCTTGGCAAGTCAGGAATCCTGTCGCCTCCCATGGTGCAACGATGATTGGCCAAGATGAGTGATCAGCTCAGTGGCACATTGTTCGGGGAACCTGACCTCCACCCCCAATGCACCACGGCAGCTGAACACAGGATCAATATCCTAGTTGTGGGGGTGGAAAGGCATAGGACAGAATACTGAGCAGACTGCAGTCTCCCTGATAATGTAATGGGCTAACCCTTCATAATGCCAGCTGGCTAACTGCATGTGACCAAGCCACCAAAACACTGTATGGAGGAATGAGATCTTGGCAAAAACAGGTGAAAGTGGTATTCTCTCTGTTGTGAAGCCACAAGCTGACAACTTAAGCCCATTTTTTGGAACCGGTTGCTCCTTTGAGACCATGGCATGTTGAAAAACAAAGAGATAGCCCATGTGATGCTTCCCCACAGAACAGTCACGAGAGGTGGTTTCTTGAGACTGTGCAAAAGTCTAATGGCAAACAGACTAATTATGCTGTCAAAGTTGACTTTATGAATATTATTTCTCTTGTGTCCATCTGTAAGCAATGGACAATTCTAAGGTTATTACTGAATCCCCAGCAAGATCATGTGGCTTGGTGTGTATAAGTTCACATGAGAGATTCACCAACACATAGCTGGTTGTGAACTGCGGACATATTGCAGTGTTGATT
Source organism: Schistocerca americana (assembly GCF_021461395.2). Classification (NCBI taxonomy): domain Eukaryota; kingdom Metazoa; phylum Arthropoda; class Insecta; order Orthoptera; family Acrididae; genus Schistocerca; species Schistocerca americana. Next base: position 554,257,654 of record NC_060124.1, on the reverse strand, counting down.
CGGAATGGACACAAGACATTCTTGACATTCTGTCAGTCTTGCACACTAAGTACTGTAAGGGAACTGTGAAGAGTTTCATCAGCAAGGACAGTTAGCACTACTTACACTGAAAGGTGTAAACGGTAAATAGAATAGACCAACATAAACCTTGATCAACTGGAGTTGTACAGTTTTCATACTTTGAAAGGTACTCAACTGTAGGCATAATTGAGCAAACAATTATAAGCTAAATGCTGTTAACAGAACCAACATGACTTTCATGTGAGGCATGATCATTGAATAAGCTATCTATCGAGTACACAAGCCATTCTTTGTTGGATGTGTGCTGTGGAGGCTAGTTGTTGGAGAATCAAAGAGAGAGAGTAAAATTTACCAATGTTGTAAACTTAGAAGATGATAGATGGCCATCTGGACTGTACAATCTTCCACTTCACAAAAGCCATGTCTTTGACAACTACATCGTGTAACTGCCACCGCCCCTGTCACCTCTGAAGTTCTTCATATCATTCTCTGTGTAACAGGTGCACACAGTGAATTGCTATTATAAAGCATCGTGTATAATGGCTCAGTAGTAAGCTGAAGTGTTCTGGAAAAGGAAATGTTTGTTCAATAAGTATCAGAAAGAAGACTGATTTACTTTATTGAGTTCTACTGATGGTAAAATCCAAATGCAATTTATATACGGTATGTCCATCGTCAATTTCCACTCAGTGAAAAACATTGTGTGATCTGGTGCACTCATTCATGTTGTTGTTGTTGTGGTCTTCAGTCCTGAGACTGGTTTAACGCAGCTCTCCATGCTACCCTATCCTGTGCAAGTTTCTTCATCTCCCAGTACCTACTGCAACCTACATCCTTCTGCATCTGCTTAGTGCATTCATCTCTTGGTCTCCCTCTACGATTTTTACCCTCCACGCTGCCGTCCAATGCTAAATTTGTGATCCCTTGATGCCTCAGAACACGTCCTACCAACCGGTCCTTTCTCCTCGTCAAGTTGTGCCACAAACTCCTCTTCTCCCCAATTTTATTCAATACCTCCTCATCAGTTATGTGATCTACCCATCTAATCTTCAGCATTCTTCTCTAGCACCACATTTTGAAAGCTTCTATTCTCTTCCTGTCCAAACTATTTATCGTCCATGTTTCACTTCCATACATGGCTACACTCCATACAAATACTTTCAGAAACGACTTCCTGACACTTCAATCTATACTCGATATTAACAAATTTCTCTTCTTCAGAAACGCTTTCCTTGCCATTGCCAGTCTACATTTTATATCTTCCCTACTTCGACCATCATCAGTTATTTTGCTCCCCGAATAGCAAACCTCCTTTACTACTTTCAGTGTCTCATTTCCTAATCTAATTCCCTCAGCACCACCCGACTTAATTTGACTACATTCCATTATCCTCGTTTTTCTGTTATTGATGTTCATCTTATATCCTCCTTTCAAGACACTGTCCATTCCATTCAACTGCTCTTCCAAGTCCTTTGCTGCCTCTGACAGAATTACAATGTCATCGGTGAACCTCAAAGTTTTTATTTCTTCTCCATGGATTTTAGTACCTACTCCAAATTTTTCTTTTGTTTTCTTTACTGCTTGCTCAATATACAGATTGAATAACATCAGGTATAGGCTACAACCCTGTCTCACTCCCTTTCCAACCACTGCTTCCCTTTCATGCCCCTCGACTCTTATAACTGCCATCTGGTTTCTGTACAAATTGTAAATAGCCCTACGCTCCCTGTATTTTACCCCTGCCACCTTTAGAATTTGAAAGAGAGTATTCCAGTCAACATTGTCAAAAGCTTTCTCTAAGTCGACAAGTGCTAGAAACGTAGGTTTCTCTTTCCTTAATCATTCTTCTAAGATAAGTCGTAAGGTCAGTATTGCCTCATGTGTTCCAATATTTCTACGGAATCCAATATGATCTTCCCCGAGGTCAGTTTCTACAAGTTTTTCCATTCGTCTGTAAAGAATTCACGTTAGTATTTTGCAGCTGTGACTTATTAAACTGATAGTTTGGTAATTTTCACATCTGTCAACACCTGATTTCTTTGGGATTGGAATTATTATATTCTTCTTGAAGTATGAGGGTACTTCACCTGTCTCATACATCATGCTCACCAGATGGTAGAGTTTTGTCAGGACTGGCTCTCCCAAGGCCGTCAGTAGTTCTAATGGAATGTTGTCTACTCCCGGGGCCTTGTTTTGGCTCAGGTCTTGCAGTGCTCTGTCAAACTCTTCACGCAGTATCGTATCTCCCATTTCATCTTCATCTACATTCTCTTCCATTTCTATAATATTGTCCTCAAGTATATCGCCCTTGTATTCATGAGCAAGTCTTTTATTATGGTCCGGCCGATTTAAATTGTGATATAATGTGTCTGTTGTGCCTTTCTTTCCTGCGTTTCAGTTCAATGTATGTGTCTGTATTTGCTGTTTTTTCATAGATATACATGCATACAGAACTGTCCTCCTAATAATGCAGACCTAACATCATTTGAAAACCTTCCCCTTCCTCCTATCACTCAATAATTGTAGTGTTCTAAGTGATCTTGATTGTGTCTCATTCTGTGTTTATTACTCATTGTTAATATGTGATAGCTACTGATTTGTTGTACCTGTAGAAAAGCTACTCTTGCAATATATGTTGCCTGACATTACCTTTAATTAACTCTTTGAGACTGAACACTTTACTTTACATTTCAGCCTTGTAACTTATATTTATGTTTGATGTAAAGTACTTGGAGACTAGTGTCAACTTGTTGCAGCCCAATTGAGGTGGTTAGTAATTTTATTCTTGAGGTGTTGTGATAACATGATGCATCCTTCATATTCTATCATATTTGACTGTCTATGTGTTGATATCACCTAACTGAATGCTCACCACAAAACAAAGAACAAAGGCAAAAAATGGATGATTTGGAGCTAGAGTTAAACCCGTATTTATTTTGTAGCCACACACAGAAGATGTACAAAAATTCCTGCACCCTGCTCTTTTATAAAAAAAAATGAGTCTCTGGAAATTTTTCTGCAGGTATCCAAGTGATGACAGGTAGATGCTACTTGCACGTATCTTTCATAATGTGGATTTTGTTTGTGTGTAGCTTCCATAATTTCATTTCTGAACTGTTGTGGTTTTATATTTAATCTTTACGTAATCCACATTGTTCTGTAACATATTGATGCATGGGGAAAGGATTTCTAATAGACAATTTATCTTAATTTCATCATGTGACTACTGAGTTCAGCAGCCTCATTTGCTTCCATATCCCAGTTCCTTATGTAGCCACTTTTGAGAAAAGAGCAACATAGCATCTCTGGGGCAAAATTGAGGTGATTCCTTTCTATTTTTCCTCCACACCAGAGACAAGGGAAATTCATTGGCTTTCTCAAACCTTGACTGGCAGCAGTGAGCCACAAAGGTCACAGTGCACTTTCCCTCCGTTTTGAAATCCTAGTCTTTCAATCAGTGATGGGTAGATCCAGTGAAGAAGGCATGAGAAAGTCCTCTGTCTTCAAGGCACTGTGCACATTTGCATCCTGTGCTTTCCGCTGTCACTGACTGGCTTACTGTGGCACATCATGCAGTGGGCATTGGAGACTGCGACTGCCCCCATTATAAGATTTTTGCTCTGGACTCAAGTGTCCAGCACAGGATGTTAAGTTCTGTGGGAGACTGCTGTGTCAGGCTTCAGGTAGTAGAAATGCTTCTGCCAGAATGTGGATCTAAGTATTAACTCAGGTTGAAATTTATGAGTTAGCAGGTGTTTAAACCTGATGGCATTAGCACCTCCAGGAGTGGGCAGTAATTCACAATATACATTGTGTTTATCGTTAGTGTATATTAATTATTTCATGTGAAGTTTTGGACTGAGCATGTGGGTCTTATGTTAGCCATGTATCACCCATGTAGTCATGTCATGATGTCAGTGGAGCATGGGGAATTTACTTTTTTCTTTGGTTACTCAAATGCAGTTAAGATTGTGAAGCACTCACTCCGCAACATTTCTGAAATTATCATTTCAGCTGTAGTTTGCACTATTAAAGTGTGTCATAGGTTGCCAGTTTAAAGAGTGCCAATTTTCCCTGTTTCAAATAGTTTATTCAGAGCTTCATTGTTCTCAGCTGGAGTTGGTGATGAGACCATTCGCCTTCTTAGTTTCTGTCTGTGCTGATCCCTTTGGTTGTGTGCATGTCTGATTACCTTTCACAAATTAGATGAAATTGACTGTGTCTGATGAGGCTAACTCATGCTGAATTCTCACAACCAAAACATATTTCCCTGATCATATGTAAGGGGCTGTAGTAAGTCACTGATGTTTAATTGTGTTATGACTTATGCTGAATTTTTGTAATAAATGTTCAGGTAACTTAACACAAATCAATTTTCATGATAGATAATTCCATATTACTCTCTACCACAAAGTATCCAGTCACTTCTTCAAAGAGTATCAAAGAAAATTCACATTGAATGCAATTCATCGCTGCATGGTGTACTGGATCTTACCCCTTTCTATTGCATTCATTTATTCCTTTGTCAATGAGATATATGAGAGAAATTTAGGGCCTTATATCTCAATCTGAATCAGTCATGGCTCAGTGCAGCCATTGCACATGCAGTGACTGGCTTAACTGCCAATGTGGTGCCAATTACAGGTGAAATCCTGCTCCGAGTGCTGCCCTAATCTAAATTCCATCCCCACTGTGCGTAACTGCAGACACTGCGGAAAGGATAATAGACCATAACAGTAGTAACCCCCTTTCAGCTTTTCTCCATAGACAGAATATAATTTTTATTCTTAAAATTGTATCCCAACATTTTTGAAAACAAGTTATTTTCCTATGTAGGTTGCTTTTTGTCATATACTTGAAATAAGCTCTGTATTTCATTATTATGGAGTAACTAATTTTTCCCCCTTGGACATTATCAAGCTACATCAAACCAAACATTACATTACATTAAAAGCGTAGTATGACCCCACAGCAATGTGGAGAGAACAACATGGCATCCCATATGTAGGTTTTGTCACTGTACCAGTACATATAAGGCACTACCGAAAGTACATGAGAATATCCCCATAAAGATCAGAAAACTTACCCTACATCTTAATTTCAACCATTACCTTCAAAGTAGTACCCTCATACTTGTATGCAATGCTTCCAGTGGTTCTCCCATCATCGAAAGTAGTGCTCGAAATCTGCTGGCTGAATCAAGTTCAAACTCAGTTGCAATTTCACTTGAATCTCCTCTATAGAATCAAAATCCTGCCCATTCAACTTCAATTTTATGGAGAGGAAATAATCTCAAGGCAATCAGGCAAATGGGATGTGTGGAGGAATATTTGTCATGTTGCTGTTTGCCAGGAATTTCCTCACAATGAGCGATGCATGTGCACGTGCATTATCATTATGAAGCAACCAGCCTCTGTTCTCCAATTTCTCATGTGATGTGCATCTAACATCTTCCCTCAGTCCTCTCAAAACATCACAATACAACCTCCCTATGACTGTACGACCATCTGGAAGAAATTCTGTACAGACAGTTCCATAATGTTTCACTTTTTTTGGTTTGTTTGTTAAAACCACATACCCACATTATCATTGTCTTGATGTTGCTAGGATTTTACACAATTTTTGGTCCAAGGATAGCACAGTGTCTTCCATCGTGAAGACTGCTTTTTTTTTTATTTCAGCATCATAACCGTAATCCATGATCCATCGGTACTTATGATTCTGGTTAGGAAACTTTTATCTTCTTGAACTTTTGTTGTAGCTCAGTGCACACATGATCCTGGAGGTCTTGTTGGTCACTGTTCAAAAGATGAGGAATGAATTTCACTGCAATTGGTCAGTTCATCAACTAGAATGTGTTGACATATCCTATATGAAATTCCATTGTTTTCACAAACATTGAGGACTGTCTGCCCTCTAGATCACTTTATGGAAATGGGATTGGTAATTTGGATATAGAAAACTTAATATATGTCGTAGCTCATATATATTTACACTTAACACTGTGTCCGTACAGAATGAACTATAACAAAGAACTGACTAAAGTAAAGTTAAGATGGAGGCTCGACAGAGCACTTAGAGTTTACAGAGATTAAGTTTCGTGGTCAATACGAACTATCGATGCCACATAGACCCCCCCCCCCCCCCCCACACACACACACAGTACGGAGTACTATAGATGTCCAAGGGTGAAGGCGTGCAGGCATCGACGTCAGTGGAAATCGTGCGCGTAGGCAGGCGCACCACAGGTACTTCCATCTCGAACGAGGTGGATTGTGCAGGCGGAGCGGTGATAGGCAGGTCTACTTCATAGTCAGTCAGCCACTGTGGCCGGATGAGACGGCGGCCGGCCCGGGAGTAAGCGGGTGGGGCGGTCAACGGTGTGGTGGAGGCGTGTGTGGCCCTTAAGTGGATCAAGCTGTCCATAGAAATGAAACCACATAGAGATACTTGGTCACACTCGCACCCGAGTGTGAGGTTGTGTATAATGTTGACGCATAAGGGACCGTCCGATGGTGGGACCTCAGTGTCTGTCAAAAGAATGAGCACTCAGTTGTCGAATGTCACTACTGAAACGTCGTTCACTCGGTGCAGCGGCATGCTGCAGGACAAACTGATAATAGGTGTGTATGTCTCCGATGTTGGAGGTGAGGGCGCGAAACCTGCACAGGGTGAAACAGGGGGCGAGGTTGGGAAACCAGCGAATGGTGGTGAACAGTCTTCAGCGGAAGAGGTGTGTGGTGAGGTTGATGGGAGAACGTCTTTGTTCTCGATCAAGGATGGATCATCTACAGAGTCCAACTGTGGCTGTGTGAGACCATCAGGGTTGATGAAAGCCGGTTTCAGAAGATGCAGAGAAACTGTCAGTGTGCGGTCTTTAATCATGATATCAAAAGTCATGTCCCCCACAGGACCTCATAGGGTTGACTAACCGCATCATCACGCAGCATGACATGGGAGCAGTCGGAGAGTGCAGTGGGAACATAAGTCTTGGGCAGTGAGTGACTGATGGGCGGGTGCAAACGCATTTGTTGAAAATGCATGCACATTCGGCTAATGAAATCTGGTGAGGGGGGAAGATCCTCGCTAACCTAGGAAAGAATAAGTTCCCCCAGTAGGACTGGATTCTCGCCAAAAACAAATTCGGATATAGTCCCCTGTAGGTCAGGTTTGTAGGTCAAGCATAGACCAAGTAGCACTCACAGGAGAGCTTCTGAGCAGAGACAATCATGGCATCGAACGGCCGTCTTGAGGGTGTGGTGCCATCTCTCCATCAACCCATTGCTCTGTGGGTGATAGGCAGTAGTGTGTATTTTTTTAATACTGCAGATATTGCAGAGGATGGTGAAAAGGGAGGATTCAAACTGTCGACCCAGATCGGTGGTGATAGTGGTCGGGCACCCGAAACGAGCAATCCATGAGCCAATGAAAGCCTTGGCTACTGTCTCGGCAGTAATGTTAGGGAGAGGGACACCCTCGAACCAGCAAGACAAATGGTCGATAGTTGATAAGATATATCTATGGCCCTCTGAAGGAGGAAGAGGCCCGATCAGATCAATATGTACATGACGGAATTGTCCTGCAGGAATGTCGAACTTGCCCAGAGGCAGGGAGGTGTGGCGGCTGATCTCGTTGTGCTGGCAAGCGATGCAACTGCGTACACAGGTTTGACAGTCCCATTTGATATTCTCCCAAACAAAATGTTCTGACACGAGATGTGTGGTGGCTTGGCGGAACAAGCCCTGGCTCTGCCGGCCGAAGGTCGGTATGCGGGGGAGGCTGTGCCAATGAACAGTATGGAATGAACCGGCTGATGTTGCTGCAGCAGCGAATACAACTGGTCAGCAATGCGTAGGCAGGAGCCAATGGACTCGAACGAGTGTGGTAACTGATGGATCTGTAGATCGGTAGATGGTTTGGCAGACCATACAGCCCATAGCATGGCGTCAGGCATGGTGGGCTCGTTCACGAGCAATCAAAGATGGCGCCAGAGTTGTGAAGGGGCGCATTCTCCCTGGGGCTCCTCACAGGGAATCTTGATTATTAGCTCTTGTGGCAAGCACACAAGTCGTTCCATTATGGTCTTCTTTCCAAACTCGTATTTTGGTGGAGGTGGCGGCGAAAGGAGCAGGTCACAAACCAAATCTGAGTTGTTGTGGAGGCGTGTGATGAGACAGAGAAACTTTGAGTTGTCATCAGACACATGATGTAACTCGAACAGATGCTCAACGAGTGTGAACCATGATGCCGGGTTGTCCTCGTATAAGGGCGGTAGCGTCGGCAGGTGGCCAGGACGGGGTGACAATGGCGGCTTCAGTGTCACCTGGGGTAGCGGCTGAACTAAGGTTAAGTCAGAGGCTGGTGCAGTAGGCCCGTATTTAAACCAGGCGAGCGAGTCCGTAGTAGCGGCAGCTGTCAAAGTTGACTGTGTGTCATGAAAATATGGTGTGGTAGGCATGGATGGTACTGTGGAAACTGGTGGATGGATGGCACACAAGGGGGGCCTGGAAACTGGACCGTGAGTGACGAGTGCTGCATGGAAACGACCTGCTTCTGGAACAGGGTGAGAGACTAGCGTGGCAGACACAGACAGTGCTGTGGGAGCAGCAGGCAGTTGAGAGACCAGAAACAGGGACCCCCGCAAGTGGGGGGGGGGGGGGGAGGTTGAGAACTTTGGAAACTTTCTGATGCATAACATGCCTGTAGTGCATGTGGCGGGCCACTGAGGCGAGGTAAGGGGTCCATGTCACGTAAAACACCGAGTTGTGCATGTAAATTGGACACAACTGGAACAGTGCGTGCACAGAACAGATCCGGCATGGTTTGTTGTAATGGGGGCATTGCACATGGCCTGACAGTAACTGATGTCGCATGCTGGTGGGTGGCTAAACACGTGTTCAAAAGGAGATCACTTTGTTCTTGAAACACTCACTCAATGTGAAGAGAGACAATTCGAAATACTGTTCAGTTCACATTTCACTGTCGGATGGGCATAATCTGGTGACACAAAGCCTGAGTCCATTGTTCGCTCTAATGGCATAGTTGTCGACTGTTGAAAACTAATTATGTTAACACACGGTGTTGGTTGAGAACACGAATCACTGTGAGTAAATGATGAATACGCCGTTGGCGAAGAAACAACAAAACTCGGTGAGCGGAATTGTGCTTCCACATCTTTGAACAAGGCATTGTTTGGTGTGGTCATTGCGTAGTGCATATAATCTGTTGCATAAACACCGGCCCGGAAGACGTGAAACGCGAACAAACTGCAGGGTCAGCACTATGGGAATGGGATCGGTAATCAGGATATAGAAAACTTAATTCCCATATATGTCATAGCTCTTATATATTTTCACTTGAAACTGCATCTGTACAGAATGAAGTATAACAAAGAACTGGCAAAAGTAAAGTTAAGATGGAGGCTCGACAGAGCACTTAGAGGTCACAGATATTAAGTTTCGTGGTCAATATGAACTATCGACGCCACAACTTCATGCATTTAATTGTGCTAGTTTCCAGGGTTGCGCCTGGAGTGTTGTCATCCACAGTCTTATGGCCATCTTTAAATCACGTAAACTACTCAAATATTCTTCCTTGCATACAGTGTGTTTCATCTGCAACGTGTGGAACTTAAGTCAAAACTAAATGCAGATCCTTTGTTCTTTCAAGTAAATCATTTCTAAATTCGCAGACACAGTAGAACAGGGTGTAAGGAAATCTGAAACAAAGTTCACACCGATAAACTCAGAATGAAGACACTTGGCAGACTGGCTGTTGAAAGACTCAACTTGCAGTGCCTAGCAGTGGGACTTTCTGCTTCTGATTTTTTGGGTGCAGTATTCTAATTCTCGCATATTTTGGGTAGCACCTTGTGACACATTAAAACAGGTATGCATAGTTATTCAGATTTTGACCACATGATATTTGTTTTCAGCTCTTCAGTTCAATTCTTTTAAGAAATTTATACAGTGTTGAAAATCAGTACAAAGAAAGGTTTCCTGAAGTGAAAGTACAAAGTCTAAAGCATGTATGTATCTAATTTACAATAGGAGTAGTAGATACACTTAAGACAAACAATAGTGACCAAATTACATAGTTTCTTTCATAATACGAGTAACAAAATAAGCCGTTTACATTTTCTGTGTGGAAATTGGTAAAAAGGCACTCATTGTACTGTTGTGTTACTGCACTATTTGTACTTTGTCCAACATCCACTCCGTTCTTCATAATTACCTCAAAAATTCTCTTTGGCATTGATTTTGTTAGGTTTTGTAGTTCTTGCAATGAAATTGTTGGCCACTCTTCTTGTATCACTCTTTTCAACTCACAGAGCCTCAAATTGCCTTCCATTGTGATAAACACATTCTGCAAGTATTCCCCAAATGCTTTCCATGGGGTTCAGACCCAGGCTACATGCAGTCCAGGACAAGACATTGCTGTCTTTATCTTCAAACTACATTTTGGTTGTAGCAGAAAAATACACAGATGCATTATCTTTTTGAAACATTACACTTCCGTCTTCTAGGTCCTCATACAATCTACTCAATTCCATCTCTAGCATTTCAGTGTACATGTTAAAGAGTTCATTCTAGTGTTCAGCCCAGCAAGGGGTGATTTACCTACTGTATAGCACAGAAGGCTCTCCAAATCATAACATTTACACCACCAAAACTTCTGCTCAATCTTACCTGGCTCTCTGTTCTCAGACCATGCCTGTAACTCTGAAATCCTCTCATCTATCTAAATTAAACTTCTTCTAATCACTGAAGATCACTTTATCCCATTCTGAAGTCCACAACAAATGTTTTTAAGTAAATTTGAATCGACCCTGTTGATGTTTGGATGTTAGAGCAGGTTTCTTCAGTCATTTTTTGAATGTAAGATGTTTATCATGTGTCAAAATTTGTCGTATACATCTGGTAGTTACTGGCAACAGTAAATCAGTAACAAGCTGAGACAAATAATAGTTTGAGGGTCTTGCTTTGTGCAAAAGTAACCATTTCGAAGCCTCAGATAATTTTCTAATTAGCATATATTTTCCATTCTGCTCATATCATGACCAATCTAACAAAATTATCAACAACTCTACTAAATGGCTCAACTTCTTGTCGATTTTACATTTAGGGTGTCTGATTCTCTACTACACAATGATTTTAGCTTTTTTGTCACATAATAAATCTTTTCCGTACGGCATTGTCACAATCGTGATTTATGAACACACATGCACTGTCACTAATGGTGGCTGTGTCCTATTTCCAATTAAGGTATGTACAGACACACTAAAATGGTACAGAGCCAATTTCCCTTATACCGAACTACACCCTCTACCACCAAAATTGTTGAAGTCTTGTTTTGTACTGCACTACTGAGATGAAATGCGATACCATTCAACTGCATTTGACATTGTACTGGATCAGATGCTATTGTATATACACTGTGTACAACTATTCCAACCCACAATGTTAGTTTTCCCACAAATTTCAATTCTGTTATACTGATTTCCACCACTGTAGGAATGATGGACCCACACATTTAAAACTCACATCATTAAACAAAAACAGATAAAGTCAATATGTAGTTTTTTCTGAGGGGAGTAATGTAAAACTTTTTTTCACCATGTTTTTAAGTGTCCTACATGTCAGTGGTAGGTGATAATCTGAGGTTGGGGGTGGAGGAGAAGATGTAGAAAAGTTCACACTATAGAGTAACTCACAGGGCACTGTTACCGTGAATGAAGTAATACTTAAAATGCTTCCATAATTTTTATCACTGACTTAAGGAAACTGATCTGAGTTATCGTCGAAGTTTATATTTAACATCAAGTCTTCAAGAAATATATATTATTTTTTCAGTCCCAAAAGAAACGCAGGAATTGGAAAATGTTTCGATTGTTTTTATTGTGCGAGCTGAGTCGTGTGAAATTAGCACCCCTTTTTCGAGAAATATACATTTTTTCATAGTTCTTGATAGGCGTGCCACAGCTCTAGAGTTCTTTGTACAAAATTTCAATAGTTCTGCTCAATTTAGCGAATAAAACAACAATACTCGAAAAAATTTGGACATGGAAACCATTCTTTGCCATTTTCGCAAAAAGTAAATTCATACATCACTTCTGAAGGCAGTTTGGAACAGAACAGAGAAAAACAAACACATGGCTGAGAGAGCGGATATTTTCACACGCGTCACTAACCAGATGGTGTCACACCTGTCGAGAAGCGCACCAGAGGTACAATGAGCTGTGGTGGGAGAGCAGTTGGCGTGGTTACTATGCAACTTACTTGATGGGCCCCAATACACCATTATATTAATATACAATTTCATGTCAACAAAGAAATCGCTGTTACTAATAGAAAATTTGAAAAAAATATGCCAAAGCTTCCCGAATGCCACATATGTGAATGTACCATCTTCAGAAAGAAGTCATTTTACCAGGCGTGGGCTACACAGAAATAAACTTGGAAAAGCATTCATTAGTCGAGAAATTCTTAATGCAGTATTAGCAGCTGAAGACAAGAATTGCCATACCATACCACTACCACCACCACCACCCATCTCAGCACCTGAAATTCTCCAACATGAAAATGAAACTGAATCACTGGCAACAGATCCAGCAGTAGAATCTTCACTTGCTACAAAAGTAGCTGAAGAAAATGAAGCCCCCACAACAGCTTCAACAGTATCAGTAGCAAGATATGTGCTTACGGCCAGCGAGTCATCAGATACAACAGGAATTCCAGTATCAAAAGTTGCAGCACATCCAGAAGAAAGAAAGACAATGTGCAGGAAATCTGTGTCCCTAAAGGAGTTTTGGTACACAGCCTGAACACGAAGGAACCGTTGACTCCAGACAATACAAGTAAGAGTTCCTCTCAACTGAGTTGCAGCAGCTTAAATTTACTTAGCCTTAATATCCAGTGTCTCAAAAATAAAATTCTAGATCTCAAGGTTGAGTCCATTGAATATTGTGTTGATTGTATTTGTATTCAAGAGCTTTGGTGCAAAAATTATGAATTAGAAAATATTAATATTTCCCCATATACCTTGGTTAGTCATTTTTCTAGGAAGGAAGCCAAGAATGGGGGTATCTACATTTATGTAAAATCAGATATTAAAGTGAAAAACAGGCCTGAAGCTGAACTCCTGAGCATAGAAAAACATTTTGATGCAATAGCAGTGGAAATGAATGTAAAAAATAGGAAAATAACAGTCATGTTAGTGTATAGATCACCATGTGGTGACGCAGAATTTTTTAAAAATAAGATTGAAGAACTGCTGAACATCTTACATGATGAGAAGTCACCAATAATTGTTTGCGGGGACTTTAATGTCAATATGTTGGTAGACAGTTCATTTAAAATTAAATTCCTCAATATTCTACACAGTTTCAACTTATATTCTAATATAAACAGTCCTACTAGGGTAACAAACACTTCAAAATTCTTATAGATAACATATTTTCAAATATAGAAAACCCAGATACAGAAGTTTTGAATAGTGACCTAGGAATATCTGATCATGACGCACTTATTATTAAAGTGCTCACAGTTCCAGTACATACAAAAACAGTACATCTTATGTATAAGAAAATTTTCTCTCCTGAAAACTGCAACCAGTTTGGTGTCACACTGACTAACCAATCGTGGGCAGAAGTATTGTAGCAAACTGATACCGATGCTGCATACAATGTTTTCTCCTCTCTTTTCATGACAAATTTTGAAATGTGCTTTCCAAAAGATTAGTTAAAATCAACACATTTAGCCATAGACAACAAATTCTTGGATCACATCTGGCATTAAAAACTCTTCCAAGACTATGAAAAGATTAAACTCTGAAGTGAAAACTAATACTGACCGTAATTTTAAAAACCATGTTAGTAACTACCAAAAGGTATATAGAAGGGTAATTAATCTAGCAAAAGTATTAAGTAATGATAGACTAATAAGGAAGTGAGACAATAAATCAAGGACCACATGGGAATTTGTTAAAAGAGAAATGGGAAAAAGCTCGAGAAGACCAGGATATTGTACTTAAATCTAGTGATAACATTGAAATAAAGAAGGAAGTCTCACCCAATTACATTAACAACTACTTTCTAAGTGTACCTGATAAATTAAGCAAGGGCAAAGAAGAGAAAACAACAGCACCAAATATAGTCAGTAGTATGATAATAAGTCCCACTAATAAATATGAAATACTGAAAGTAATTAACAGTATGAAACTCAAAATGTCTGCAGATCTGGAAGAAGTGCCAGTAACAATAATAAAAAAAGTTGCCTCACAAATCTTTGAACCACTGGTACATATTGCCAATTTATCATTCAATGAAGGTGTGTTCCCCAAAAGGCTGAAAATTTCTAAGGTTAAACCATTATTAAAAAAATGGGGATATACAGAAGGTAGAAAACTATAGACCTATATCCCTCTTTCCATTTTTATCAAAAATTTTTGAAAAACTGATGAAAATTAGACTCATAAGCTACCTTGACACCTTCAATCTTCTAAATTGTAATCGACATGGTTTTTGTACAGGTCACAGCACTGAAACAGCTATACAGGCCTATACGGAAGAAATTATTATAAATTTAGACAATAACAAATGTGTGGTTGGAATCAATCTAGATCTTTCCAAGGCCTTCAATTCAGTAGATCATCAAATTCTCCTTGACAAACTGGAGGCAGTAGGCATCAGAGGAATTGGGAGGAAATGGTTTCAATCCTATCTCCAAGATAGAACTCAGGCTGTGGAACTCACCTCAGCTCAGAATAAGCAAAAAATAAAGTGGGTATTTGATGCTAAGAAAGTGGCAGTAGGTGTCCTTCAGGGTGGTGTTCTTGGCCCCCTGTTATTCCTAATCCATATAAATAATACTGAAATGCCAAACAGATCATCAAAAATTATGTTATTTGCAGACGATACAAGCATAATTATAAGTGATGACAGCAAATCCTTATTACCTACAGCTGAAATAACAAATTACATACAGTACGGTGAAGTAAATGAGAAGGATGATCACCATTTATCATTGAGTGACTATGAAATAGAGAAAGTCTGGTGTACGAAATTTTTGGGCATGTACATTGATCAGCATTCGAGCTGGAAAGACCATGTCACATACATATCCAAAAAAACTCAGTTCAGCATGTTTTGCACTGAGAATAATTACTAGACTTTGCAGTGCAGAGTGTACAAGATTGGTGTATATGGCCTATTTTGATTCTGTTATATCCTATGGAATAACATTCTGGGGTGCAACTAAACGTTGCT
The DNA here is from genome assembly GCF_021461395.2 of Schistocerca americana. NCBI lineage: Eukaryota > Metazoa > Arthropoda > Insecta > Orthoptera > Acrididae > Schistocerca > Schistocerca americana. The sequence continues at coordinate 554,242,368 of NC_060124.1, read as the reverse complement.
TGAGAGAAGTTTTTAAATTACAGACAAGGGCCATTAGAATTATTACACACAGCTCTCCACAAACACACTGCAAGCTGCTGTTCATGCAGCTAAACATACTAACAGTACCATCTTTATACATATTAAAAAGCATACTGCATACAAGGACACACTTGAGTAGTTTACATGGTAAATTCAGATCTTCATGACTACAGTACACATATCTGTAAGAATCTGCATGTATAAAGAACAAGAAAAGCACAAACTCAAAAACATGTGAGCCACTATGGAATAAAGCTTTATAATGCTCTGCCACTCTGCATCAGGGGAACAGAAGATGAAGGAAAATTTAGGTCAGAAATTAAAAAAAAGTATCTGATATTTTTATAGCACAGAGGAATATTTTGAATACTTAAATCACTAACTGATAGTTGTATTGTCAATATCATGTTGTTCTCAGTGTCAGTTCTATGTCTTCTTTATACTCTTTCAACTCTAAATTATGTGTAATATGTGTTTTCTGAAATGTACTAAATATATATAAATCCATCACATACGTTACATGTTAAAAGAGCATGTAAAAGAACAACCCACTAATTCAATGTTATAATTTTCAACATATTATATAATGTTAATTTTATGTGTTTTACTCAATACTTTAATTTTCAACATAATGTTAATTTTATGTGTTTGATAGAAATTTGTAATATTCTGCTGTACAAATTCTGGACAGTATTATGACAATTTCTATATGATGTAAATGATGCAAAGGATAACAATAAATGAAATGGAACCCCAAGAGCTCATATATATATATATATATATATATATATATATATATATATAATGTTCAAAATGTCCTCCGTTAGCGAGGATACATGCATCCACCCTCCGTCGCATGGAATCCCTGATGGGCTGATGCAGCCCTGGAGAATGGCGTATTGGTACCGGGGTTGCGTAGACAAGAGCTTTCAAATGCCCCCATAAATGAAAGTCAAGAGGGTTGAGGTCAGGAGAGCGTGGAGGCCACGAAATTGGTCTGGCTCTACCAATCCATCGGTCACCGAATCTGTTTTTGAGAAGCGTACGAACACTTCGACTGAAATGTGCAGGAGCTCCATCGTGCATGAAACACATGTTGTGTCGTACTTGTAAAGGCACATGTTCTAGCAGCACAGGTAGAGTATCACGTATGAAATCATGATAACGTGCTCCATTGAGCATAGGTGGAAGAACATGGGGCCCAATCAAGACATCACCAACAACGCCTGCCCAAACGTTCACAGAAAATCTGTGTTGATGACGTGATTGCACAATTGCGTGCGGATTCTCGTCAGCCCACTCATGTTGATTGTGAAAATTTACAATTTGATCACGTTGGAATGAAGCCTCATCCGTAAAGAGAACATTTGCACGGAAATGATGATTGACACATTGTTGGATGAACCATTCGCAGAAGTGTACCCGTGGAGGCCAATCAGCTGCTGATAGTGCCTGCACACGCTGTACATGGTACGGAAACAACTGGTTCTCCCGTAGCACTCTCCATACAGTGACGTGGGCAACGTTACCTTGTACAGCAGCAACTTCTCTGACGCTGACATTATGGTTATCGTCAACTGCACGAAGAATTGCCTCGTCCATTGCAGGTGTCCTCGTCGTTCTAGGTCTTCCTTAGTCGTGTGTCATAGGCTGGAATGTTCCGTGCTCCCTAAGACGCCGATCAATTGCTTCGAACGTCTTCCTTTCGGGACACCTTCGTTCTGGAAATCTGTCTCGATACAAACGTACCGCACCACGGCTATTGCCCCGTGCTAATCCATACAACAAATGGGCATCTGCCAACTTCGCATTTGTAAACATTGCACTGACTGCAAAGCCACGTTCGTGATGAACACTAACCTGTCGATGCTACGTACTGATGTGCTTGATGCTAGTATTGTAGAGCAATGAGTCGCATGTCAACACAAGCACCGAAGTCAACATTACCTTCCCTCAATTGGGCCAACTGGCGGTGAATCGAGGAAGTACAGTACATACTGACGAAACTAAAATGAGCTCTAACATGGAAATTAAGCGTTTCCTGACACATGTCCACATAACATCTTTTCTTTATTTGTGTGTGAGGAATGTTTCCTGAAAGTTTGGCCGTACCTTTCTGTAACACCCTGCATATATATTCGTACAATAGTTCTGATGACAGTTCTGGGCACCACGAGAAGAGTTCTATTGAAAAACCTAGTAGCATTTTTTTGGCAGATAATAGTTTATGAGGTAATTGCAACTTAATTAGGAACCCCATAAGATATCCAACTGTGAAGTTGGCACCCTTTTTTCAGAAATACACATTTTTCACTGTTCTTGATAGATATGTCATAGCTCTAGAGTTTTTTTTGTACAAAATTTGAATAGCTCTGCAGAATTTAGCGAAGAAAACAATAATACTCGAAAAAATTCTGGTATCGAAACTATTCTTTCTCGATTTTCGCAAAAAATACATTCGTACAACAGTGATGAGGGTAGTTCTGAACAGAACACCAAGAGCTCTATCGAGAATCCTAATAACATATTTCTGTGGCGATGATAGTTTACACGATAATTGCTTTAATGTTAGACCCACTTTCTCGAGAGAAAAAAATAAATTCGCACAAAAGTTTTGATAAACAGTTCTGGATAACACCCAAAAAGACTTCTATCGATAATCATAATAACATTTTTTTATGGTGATAATAGTTTGTAAGATAATTGATTAATTGTGGGGCTCACTTACTCTACAAGAAAAAAAATATATCCATTCGTACAATAGTTCTGATGACAACTCTGGGTAGTATTGTAAGAGTTCTATCGAAAATGCTAGTAACATATTTTGTGCAGATAATTGTTTACCAAGTAACTGCATTTAATAAGGAATGCGTATGAGCATTTCCCGTGACGTTTGCACCCCTTTTACCAGGAATATACATTTTTTTCATAGTTCTTGATATATATGCAATAGTTCTAGAGTTTCCTGCTCAAAACACGAACAGTTCTGCAGAATTTCGGGAAGAAAACAGTAACTCGGCAAAATTTTGGTACAGTAAATAATTATTTGTCAGTTGGGAAAAAAATAATTTTTTATAACAGTTCTGTTGACAGTTCTGGATAGCACCGAAAGAGTTGTTTTAAAAATCCTCATAAAATTTTTATGGTGCAAATAGTTTATGAAATAGATTGTGTGTTCACACTGCAGTGGACGTGCGTCGATGTGAAGCTTGCTGGAAGATAAAAACTGAGTGCCGGACTGGGTCTCTAATCCCAGGCTGTGACGAAGCAATATCTTCACAATATCCTTTCTTCCAGGAGTGCTGCTTCTGCAATTTTCGTAGGACAACTTTTGTGGAGTTTGGAAAGTAGGAGATGAGGTACTGCCGGTATTATAGCTGTGAGGACGGATCGTGAATTCTCAATTTGATTTTGGAATTATGTGGGACATAAACAATGTTACAATGTGCAGTGCAGTGCACAAGAAGCTCTTTTATCCAGACTAGGTGGGGCAAGATGAAATCTGGAATACCGATAATCAGGTATTCTACTAAATACAAAAAGTCTAAATGTTCAGCAATGTGCTAATGCCGGTACAGCTTCTTAACACTAACTGTAGTAACTGTAGGTGGAAGCGTGGGATGTGCACGCTTAGATTATTCAAAGAGAGAAGGCTCGTCAGTGCAAAACATACAGATAGCTGAGAGAGCCGATACAGTCACACGTGCCACTAACCAGATGGTGTCACACCTCTCGAAAAGTGCACCAGAGGTACAATGAGCTGTGGTGGGATAGCAGTTGGCGTGGTTACTATGCAACTTATTTGAAGGGCCCCAATACACTGTTATATTAATGTGCAGTGCTTGAGAAACATTGTCATTCACACACTCTGAGCTCCTTAATCACTCGGTACTAGACTAAATTACTGTCCTAGTGATAAGCAGCCTATGTACCCTACCAACTACATATTTACGTGTTATAAGAAAAAGAAGAGTAAAAGACCAAGGGACACAAAATATGAACCCGGATAAACCGGAAATCCGGATTAGTGAGGGCCAAATAAACGAGATTCTTGTTTACAAATTTCGAACTCCTTATTAACGTTAATACTGCATCCCCTCAACATAACAACAACTCTATCAGTCATTTAATGAACTAGTTCTTTTGTACAATATATTCATTTAAATATACTTATATTTCTATGCATTGTATAGACTTTTGACTCTCATTGTAGTGTAACTAATTAAACTTCCTCACTGCCTTTCTAACCAGAACAAATGTTTGCAACAATATTAACGATAGCAATTTCAGATTTACTCGTTACGCACAGTATGTATTTTTTTGTATCCTAGAGTCTGGTGATGCTGCCACTTAACTTTCATTCGTGAGGGTCCTGGGCATATTTTTAACTGTTAGTGGGCCCTGGATGTCATGAGAGCTCAAAAAAAAAAAAAATAGTTTTACATAATAAAATTCTTCTGGTTCTTCCTCATTCTAAAAACGTACACTTCATGTACAGTACCTCGTCATTCTCGTGCTTAAATGTCATTTTGTTTAATTTGGGCGCCGCAATTTCCGTAGAAACTCGTTATGTAATATCTTTGAAGAACCAGTTGACTGTCGTATCTGTAGGAAAAATGTTTACATGGCATAAAACAAAATCAGAATGCGTTTCAACAGTTGCATTTGGGAACACTTGCCGAAATCTGTTTTTGTTGGCATTTCAGCTTTTCACATTGGTGGAATGGATGTAATAATATGTTTTAATGATGGAGTAAAAAGCAGATTAAAAACAATGAGCAGACCAGGCATCAAAACTAGGAACAACATGAAAATTGTGCTGACTGGACAGGCAACATGTCACAGAAATTGAAAAATCTGCTGAAAGCATGAAAAACGAGGCCAGAATAACAAAGAAAAGAAGTACAACTAAAGAAAATGAAAATGACACGAAAGGAATCAACAAGATTATGGAGCAGGAATGTCGTCATTGAGAAGTAAATGACATACAAATCTTTAGTTTCAATTTTCTGTAATCAATGTGTTTGCATATAGAGATATTGTTACCGGTATCTCATCCACTATTAAAGCTACATAAACAAAGTTATGGATGAATAATAATATAGTGCTTGCCTGCACACTGAACCACATTGTTCAACAATGGATTAAATATTTTAAGCTGGAGTATGTCATATTATGTTCTTAAATTATTAGGAGAAAAAATTGACTCCTAAAACACATTTTTTTAAAATAATCAAAACGTAAACTTATCAATAATACTGGTTTACTGTTTCAACAAGGTAATAATTCAAAGAACAAAATTTGTTTTTTATCTTTTATTTGAAATAGTGTGTAAGTACCTTGAACCTAAAATAACAATTACATGTAATTCAGTAAGTAGGGAAAACATCAATGTGCACTGCACAATGTATTCCACTGATTTACGATTTTTTCAGCTAAAGCTCACAATATACTAATTGTTTGATAAAAGTTTCATTCCTCAATCTATTGACAGTCTTGCATTATTAAAATTTCAAACTACCGATAAAAACTATAGGCCATTATGTACAGGTCCCCTTAACAGCTCTCTTCAGGAAACACTAAAACACAAAAAGAAATACATATGCAGGAAATTCAGTAACAAATAAGCATAGAAGTTATGAGATGTCACACAACTAAGAAAAATAGGTACAAAAAATATATACGTGAAATTTAGGGCATAAAATGTTCATATTCCAGTAACTAAAACAGGAAGGCTGTGGTTCTAGAAACTAAGAATTAACGTAAGAGCTGTATTTGTAATATTTTTGCAGTTGATTACCTTATAAAGCAAAGTTCCTATGTAGGAACTACTTGTTTCATCTCGTCAGTCTTGCAGCTGCCATTTTAAAATTTTCCTGTCTTGACATATATGAACAGGTGTGGAGTAACTATCGTTTCTTTTGAAACTCTCTGTGCATCTTTATACAGGTCATTCTACTGCTTCCAGTAGGTTCCATCGAAGACATACGATGTGTAGTGTTTGATGGAGCTATTATAATGAATGGGACAAACGAGATCGTACTCTTGATTGTTGAATACGATTTCTTTCGTGATCGTTTGCAACACACATTTCTTCCTTTGATTCGGAGGAAACTGATCTTCAGTTAGTGGACAAGTTGTTATACTAGTATCCATCATCAAATAGCATCTGAATTCCTTTTCTTTGACTGCTTCTCCTTTACATTTCTTGCATTTACAGCCTCTTGTATAAAGTTATAACCAAGTTCGAAAAGTACATACATATCAACGGAAATATGATGTAGTTTCACATAGCGTGAATTTATGCACGTCAGGCACAATATCTTTTTGTTGCAAATCGTGATATCTTTTAATATTGTTTCGTATAATTCCCCAACATTTGACACTGCATTCTGAGACAATATTTTTCGAGAGATTACTCCTTTTTTTTTTTAGGAACAATATCACATATAAAATATCAAATCTCTGCTTAAAATGCTGGGAGTTTATGATTTTTTTGTTCAAAACATCCAAAGCCGGATAAAAAATGGATGGCTCACCATTTGAATGGTACTTTTGAAATCATCGCTGAGTGATATTGCTTGCGTGAATAAGGTCATCAAAGAATCGAAACTGAAGTTCCCTTCAAGTTTTAGGTAGCAGATTTGAATTTGCTTGAGGACCCATTTGAGAAAAGTGGAAAATTAATGTCTATGAATTTCTTAGTCGAATTCCAGTTTGGGCAATCATCTAAGTAGTTTTTCTTGCTCTTAGTTTGCATGCTCGATGTGACAATGATTTCATTTTCAAGCTTTTTCAGCATTGCACTCTCCTCCATTTTATTGTTACAGGTTTTCTTCTGTTTTCGAACCGCAGGATGAAATTTCAATGGCATCCCCTGTGAAGTACGATTCGCGATAGTCTTTTATGGAATGAAATATCTCTTTAGAGTGCAAATTCGGCAGTAAATTATAATCTGAAAAGCGCTGAAAATACACACCGTTGTTCTCTGTATTCATAACAAGTGAGCTCGGAGTAGGAGAAAATCTGTCTTCAAAACTATTCAAAATTTTGTTTAACTCTGTCTCATTGCCATCTTCGTATTGGGTCTCACCTCATACGGTATTGTTCAGTGTGGTCTCAGAATTATCGAGTAGAAGATTGTTTTTGGGGTTTATTATCTTCAGCTTCTTATTTTTTTTCCTCTCCAGTTTTCTTCTTCATGGTAAGGCAGTGATGCTTCAGTTGGTTTGTGCTTCACAGCTTGCTTTGAATCTTGTTCTTCCATCATAAGTGGCGCTAACAGTTTTGTTTCCTCATGCAGCCAGTTGAAATGATGAAAAATGAATTTGTCTACTCATAAAGGTAGCATGTCAAAGCCCATTGTCTAGATAAAGGAATATGGAAAGAAGGACACATCACAGTTGTCTACAGTGGTATATAGTACATAAACTCTTTCAGCATCTCTGCAGCATTAGGAATGTTGTACAAATTCACATCAAAGAGATTGTCAACCTTAGTCTAATTCACAATGACTTCAGCTTCATTGTAGATACGTTTTGACCTATCAATCCATGCGTTTGCAGTAGATTCCTTAGAGTTCAAAACTTATCCCAAAAGACAGTTATCATTGTTTTCAACATCATCAGTTTTCTTGTCATAATCTTTCTGTTCGTCAATATATGAATGACGTGGACCACCTCTGATAATGTTATCAAGATGGCGCTGATGTTCCATTGATGAATATTCTTGACTGCACTCATCAATACCAAGATGTTCACTCAACCCAACAACCAAAAGTGAGCGCAAAGCACTTTCGATATCACGAAAATCTGTCATCATGTAAATGAGGGCCAAAACGCGAAGATAAAAATTGTTTGACTTGTGATTTGCCTCTTGAAAAACATTTTCGCCTCAATATCATGACCATAAAATGGTTTAAATCTATTCTCAAACAACGCAGGGGTAGAATTACTCTTTCATGCAAAACAATATGACTATAACACCTATTCAAATAATCTGTTCAGTCCGAGCAATTGGGTATTGCTCTAGAAATTCCAACCAACAAAGCCTTACCAAATTCCGTTACTATGATTTTTGGCTTCAAATGGCTCTGAGCACTATGGGACTCAACTGCTGAGGTCATTAGTCCCCTAGAACTTAGAACAAGTTAAACCTAACTAACCTAAGGACATCACAAACATCCATGCCCGAGGCAGGATTCGAACCTGCGACCGTAGCGACTATGATTTTTGATCTGGGAGCTCCAGATCTTACGATTTCCATAAAGAAAACTGACAAGAATGATGCGTCATGCCTAGAGGATACCATCTGATAAGTTGGGCAACTGACTGATGGTAGATTGACGATATTTGGATCTTTACTAATGACGTTTACGTCGCGGATGCATTTGTACTGATACAGGTATATGTACTTTTACTTAATTTCCACAGAGTCAGCCCTGTTTCACAGATCCCCAAATCGTGAAATAACTCGAAATGCAACGCCACCTGTAGCATCTACTGAATCGTATAAACTGCTATGATTTGATGACAATATTTGAGCAACTGACTTTAATCTTTCAACCAATATATATAGAAGAATGGATCCAATCCGATTGCGTCAATTTCGTCCCGGTGGGTTGTATGTTTTGCGATTTTCAACAGCTTACTAGTTGTCGTACCAAATCGTTAGTCCCTTTCCTCTTCTTTAGCTTTTCTCAAGACATCAGCATTTGGAGGAATCGTGTCTCCGAAAGACATATTTTTCGATTCAGTATTTCACCAAAGAGCTGCAGGCATCCTGTTATCAACCAGTTTAGCATCTACCGTTGTCTTCTCGTGCCACGAATTTATCTTCTTTTCAGGTGATTACTATCGTCTGAAAACTTTGAAAGTCTGCAGTTCAGAATAATATTGTTGTCCTCTTTTGGCTTCTTCAGAGCAATCCCTTCGAAAGTGGCTCTGCATTCTGAACATCTTCCTTTGATCTTCAAGGAGTACTTTGAACTTGATCTTTCACACACTTCCGCGTATTTGAAAGAAAAGGCACATGGAACTTTGTGATATTCATAAATTTTATCAGCCATCAAATCGGTCCATTTCCCTATTTCCAGTTTGAAGGCTTTCCAAGTTTCCTGTTTGTTGGTTTTATGGTAGACCATTTTTCTGCTGACATAATTAGGTCAAATTGCTTTGTCATGTCCTTGTTGCACGAAGAACCAAAAACATTCCATGACTCATCTTTGTTGTTGTCGTCTTTTTCTTCAACGAAACATTCCACCCTGAAGGCGTTCCTAACAAAAGTAAGAAGATCATGATGATCTTCTTTAACTGTTGTGTAAATATGTTTTGAAGACATTTTCGAGCCGATGTCGGCCATGGCATCGGACATTTTTGGAAGGCCGGATCAGATGAAGTGAATTGATTGCCTCTATCATCGATCATTTTAAATTTCTCCATGCTGATAAGACGTTTCAATTCTTGTAGACTGAACATTTTTATGGGTATTACGGTTCATAAATATCACTTACACAACAGGCACCGACTGCACAACAGGCACCGACTGCACAGGAGCTCTGACTGAAAGAGCATAATGATTATTCGCATGAGTGTGAGTAGTATTGTTGCGTTTACTCATTAGGGGCAGATCAAGGAGCGAAATGCAACGCTGGCGGGCGCCTCCACACGACGCAGTGCCCGAGATCCAAAAAGTGCAGCTGTTGTTGTCATTAGTTTTGATGCTACCGCGAGAAGCTTTGACGCTACCACTATTGTAATTGCTACGCTGACGTCATTTGCCGATTGGTTAAAAGCGGCAGTTCACGTGTTCATTGTTTTCAGATGTAGTGCCACAACTTTTGCGTTGTTGCTGTGCTTTGTTTATTATTTTTTCGCCTTGAGAGGTCTTAGGATGTATCATAGTTCTTATTATCCTTCCATCAGGCGCAGCTGTTCAGATTGATACACGTCGAAATTTTCTGTAAATTACTTTTCAACAACTGGTAGTATTGGCGCCTTCTCCATATGCTTTTCATTGTTGTGTGATTCTATAAATTACTTGTCAACAAGAGGCAGCACTGGCGCCTTCTCGTAATAGCTTCCTTTCTCTGTATGCTTTTCACTGTTGTATGATTCAGTATTAGTCATGCACATAATAGTTCGCGACTGGGAACGTTCAGTTTAGTTCGCGGTTCCGTTGCGAACTACGTCACTCTTTTAGTTCGTTAGCTCCCATCTCGATTTCCAGAAAGACAATTCGCTCGCTTTACTACCGCTACTGCACACGCTCTTTTATTCGTTATGCTAGTCTTTTAAATAATGACCAGTATTGCCAATGCCTTTATTATTACAGTTTTATCTCGAGTAATTAGACTTCAAAAGGGCAAATAAACCAGTTATTTACACAAATGGGTAAAATGTGGTAGTCAACTACTTTACTTTACATGCAGTGCACTCGTAGTGTTTGAATATTAAAATATATTTATTTATTAGTTCATTGCAGGAATATTACTTACAGAATATGCTAAATGCGTTTTTTTGTGAATAAAAATACACTTTCATAAATAATCGACTTTTTAAAGTTTTGGAAATAACCAACAGAAAATGTTTGTGCTTTAGGTACAGGTTAAGTACTATATGGCACAAACAATAATACCTTTATCATTAACAGAAGAAACACTAACACTTATAATTTCTTACCAAACAATTAGACATAGAAAAATAACTGTGACCCCTGAGTGAGATCGTATTCTAAAGCATACTTTTTGTGCTTTGCATTATCATTCTTTAAATAATCAGTCTTCTAATTTTCAAGTGAAATATTACAAAATTTTACATATTGTTATGTAAAATCATTAATTTGGAAACTTTGTTCGTTGATAACAGTGTTCTTAGTTCATTAAGGATTTGTCCCGTCGCCGAAAAAACGCGTTCGCTGGACACTGATGTCGCTACTATGCAAAATCTCTTTAGCACATATGCATATACATGAGGATATAACTGACGACGCTCGTGCCACCACTCAAATGGATCCTCTTTTCGATCTAAATACTCTTCATTGAGGTATTTATCGAGTTCGCGAATACCAGCAGCAAGTTGTTTATCTGGTCTAGCGATTTTGCTTATTTCTCGGTCATACTCGTCCCATATAGAGCCTTTTTTTATTTTCATTACTGCTGCTACTAGAACAAGACGCCGAAGGGTCGCTAGCAGTAGGACAGCCACTAAAATATCTCGATTCTCCCTCTGAAGTAACTGCACTCTGCCAACTTTATTTTTGAGGCGTTGTATTGCAACTTCACAAGCTTTTTGATTTCTAAATCCTCTCTGTCTAAATCAGGGGTCCAGAATAGTGCACTCAGCGTATAGAATGTTATTCTCTAAATCTTTAAAACCGTCTTCCATGCCTTTCTTGAGCACTGATTGCACAGCGACAATTTTTTTATTGTTAGAAGCATGCTTCTGCAGAAAACTTGAGCAGGTTACAAAACACAATAACTTTTGACAAAAGTGAGATTTCTTTTGGCACTTATTTTTACCGTAATTCCATAGAATGGACTAAGTAAGAGCACAACTCCTATTATTTGCCAGTCACTTTCTGTTATTGTTAGGTCAGAAAGCAGAAGTGCTAACGTAGCAATCACTGCATCCTTTACCTTCATTATTCGCTGAAGCATGTCAACAGTAGAATTCCAGCGGGTCTGGACGCCCTGTTTGAGCTCGAGGACAGGCAGATTCATTTGCTGTTGTGTAGCAATCAGTTTTTTTTGGTCTTGTGTACTACGATTGAAAAACTCGACAATATCTTTAACTTGCGCCAAAATGTCCGATATTTCTTTAGTGGCTTCTTGTACAGCAAGATTTAGAGAGTGGGCGAAACATGAGACTGATCGCCACTCACCAAGTCTGACAGCAGATAAGATATTTGCAGCATTATCGCTAACAATAGCAGCAACTTTGTGGGAAATATGCCAGTCTGTCATAACGTCTTTCATGAAATTGCACAAGTCTTGGCAGGTATGCCGCTCTTTATAATTAATACAACCAAGTAATGCTGACTGAAGTTTAGTCTCTTCATCTATAAAGTGGGCTACAATGGCTATATAGCTTTCATTATTCCTCGACGTCCAACCATCAGTACTGAGAGAAAACGTAGATACAGCTTGCACCTTCTTTTGTACTTCATCCATTATGTCATTGTGAACCCTTGATATTAAGTTTTCCTATGTTTTTCTTGATGGAAGTTTGTAGTTTGGGCAATGAGAAACTAGTTCTATCAGGTTTCGAAAATCTTTTTCTTCCGCAATTCGTAGAGCGTGATGCCCTTTAGCTACCATCTTGACAACTTGTCTGTCTATTTCTTCAACCTTTCGGACTGACGATGGTCTTCTAATATATTGGTTCATTGATTGTTGGGAGGCTGATACCGAAATAACATTCTGCAATAAGGAGTTTGATTTGCTTGCAGTGAGTTTAAACTAGACATCATCGGTCGTTGTCTTTCCATCGTTATTGGGATTAAAGCGTGATTTGTTTTCATATGCTGGGTTAAATTTCCGTTTGAACCTCCTGCAATACTTATTAATGTTGAACAGTGGTTACATTTTGCTTTTCTTTTATCTGTGTCTTCCGTGAAATGTGTTCACAAGGAGCTATGTTTCCTTTTTGATGACATCGTAATAAACAGCCTAAAACATGGTAACCCTATAATCAACCGATACGCATTACCGTACTCCACATCATCGCATTGTAGAAGTCCAATGTTATGTGATGATAGTCATTTTACATTACACATTTTAGTTACTGTACTTACCTAACGCTGTGTACGATTTTACTTCTTGACACAATGGTTATATGTCAGACACTGCAGTGCAGAATACCGTAAAACAGAAAATTCGCAGCACTGAACTATGTCACTGCAGCTGGCAGACGCTCAGCACGATATGACGCTTGTTAGAGGGGCGGGGGCGGGGGGGGGGGGGGGGGGGGGAGGAGCACGTGATTTTTTTTTTAAGCCTACTGCGGACTCTCGCTCCTTCTCGCTATTGTCCGTCGGTCTTCGGAAAAGAGCGAACGAACCAAGTAGCGAGGTTATCCGTGAACTAGTTCGCCTGTGGGAGTGCTCTTCCGAACTAGTTCGTTCGCGAACTGCACAAGACTATTCAGTATCGACGCTAGTGCTCTGTTGATGAGATATGAGGCGATTGCTCATTTTTATCCACTGAGCCCTTTCGTATTTCATTTCAACAATTAATTCATTTGTCTATCAACGTAGTAAGTAGTACAAAGCTAATCCAGAATGTAAAATGAACTTAAATTCTTTTTGAACTGTTTAATCGTCAGTGTCCGCTGTCTGAACTTCAAATATCAAATTAATATACTGCGACTGATTGAGGTTTTTTATAGGACTTTTATTAAGTGGGATGTACTAGATCATGTTGAAGAAATCCAAAGCATATTGTTCAGAGGATAATATTATTCGAAATTTATCTGGACCAATAGGCGCAGCCGAAGCAGTAGTCTTTGTGATGCTGTTATTGCCTCATAGATGACGATGCTTTGTCTATTGTAGTTTTGTATTCAAATCAGCATTTTGAGGGCGACAAAGCTTCATTTCAGCGTGAGAGAGGGGTAAAATCAATATATGTTACTGAATTGAAAGTCTTCATCAGTATCTTGTGTTTAATTGTTGTTCACAAAAGCAACAGATAAAGCCTTCCGGAAGATCTGTGTGGAACTGATGGGAATGGCATTGAAAAATTCCGCCTCTTAATGAACATAAAACGTTTCAACTCTTTTGTGGGGTGCCTTAGATTTTACAGTCACGCTATTCGTGATGAAAGAAGACAAGTAGAGAAGATAACAGCAATTCGGGAAATATTTACTGTGTTTGTACTAAAGTACCAGAAATACCCTCCGAGAAAATGTTGCAGTAGACAAGAAGCTGGAAGTTGCAGTTTTCGCCAATATGTACCTAGCAAAACAACAAATATGGATTTAAAATATATGCTTTTGTGGATTCTTAAGTATTTTACTTGTACAATTTGGAAATATACGTTGTGTTGCAATCAGAAGCATTGTACCAACTGAGCAATAAACATTTCGATGTTGTTCTGTGACGGTATATTTTTAATGTGTAAACTTATATATCAGTAAGATCGAAATGTGAAATCGGACAGCTGGTTTACTATTATTGGATTAATAATAGAGCTATGAAGGGAGAATTTTTCTTTTGTTGGCACGATGAAGAAAAATAAGTGTGAGATTTTTTTAGTTTGCTATCAGTAAAGGAAGGGCTGCCCACAGTTCCATTTTTGGCTTCCACAAGACTGAACTCTAGTTTCCTCCGTACCTAAAAAGGGGAAGTGTGTGATCCTGGCATCACGTTTGCATGAAGATAATTCGATAGATGCTGACACTGGAAATAAACGGAAGCCATTCACTGTAAATTTTTTCAATAGCTGAATGCTTTGTACAACGCTGCAAGAAATGTGTGCCATTGGTCCATGGTTATATTTTTGTAATGGTCAATACGGTTGGAATCTAGGCACAAGTGATCTATTGTGGCAACAGTAAGAATTGTATGAGAAGGGTTCCTGAAGCAGCTATTTTATACATTGTTGTTTTCTTCGCAATAAGAACTATTCAAATTTTGTACAAAGAACTCTAGAACTACGGCACATCTATCAAGAACTATGAAAAAAAATGTACATTTCTTGAAAAAGGGGTGCTAAGTTCACACGACTTTCGAGTTGGTCTCAAAGGAACATAAATTTTTGTAATTTTGTTTATACACTATTTGAATAACTGAATGTTCATTGGGTCTTAACATCATCACATTTTACTGTTATATTTTTATTTATGATGTAAAATGTACTCACATTTATGGAAATTTGGCAAAACAATTGTTTTTAAAGACACAAATGTACTTTGCACTTTTTACAAATCACTCTGGTATGTGACTTACATCCTGGTAACTGACAACTTGAGGCTAAACTACTCTCAATGTGTTTCAGAAGGTGGTCAATCCTATTGCATTTCTTTTCAGTGGTTGGCTTTGGCACAACTTGTATTTGCACTGTCATCTGTGGGATGGTAATGCTCTTCTTTAACAGAACTGTCAAAATATTTCTACCTCACACTCAGAGAAATTTCTTTGGGCAGTGTTAACGATTATACAATTTTTGAAAACTTTATCAAGTCATTAGCCAAATGAATTCTAAATTTTATGGAGGACATCCATTTTTTGTATCCTTCCACTAAAGAAAATTTTTTTGGTACATAATCCATGAGTTAATGATGGTTCAATCAGTGAAGAAAAGTTTGGTAGTCCACTTTTTGGTTCCGATGCTGGACCTGTAGCATGCCAGGAATCTGTTGCACCCATATTGGAATTACAGCTTTTTACTGTGGCTGGCTGTGTAACACTAACCTTTGCTTTTTCTGAACTGGACAGATGTTTCCCGGTATCCTCTGGTTCACTTCCTATGACTGAAGATAACAATATGAAGGGTTTATTGTCCTTCCATTTTAGGGTGCAAACATTCTGCTCCTCCCTTGTGTTCCTATCTCAGTGTCCCCACTGCAGCTCTTGATCCTTCTTGAACTTAGAAGCAACTGCTTTCATCTTATTTGTCATCACAGTTCTTGTACAAAATATATTCTTTTCTAATGAAACCTGAACAGATTTCAGAGTGGTGATAAATTTGTCACTGTAAATTACATGATTGCAATTTTTGGGAACAGTGTCAGCTGGAAATTTGTGAGTACCCAGTCCCAAGCTATGGCTTCATGATATCATTCAGGAACAGTTCTTTTGATAGTGTAAAATCCAGGATGGAATATTGACAGTATTATGGAAAGGATAGTTGCTACTCAGCATATAGCAGAGATGCTGAGTTGCAGATAGGCATAACAAAAAGACTTGTCAAACACAGCTTTCGGCCAAACAGGCCTTCGTCAGAATAACCATCCCCCCTCCCCACACACACACACACAAAAGAACAAATCACACACACATCCTGTCTCTGGCTGCCAAGGTCAGACTGTCTGGTTTTGGCAGCCAGAGACTGTGGTCGTGTGTGTGTGTGTGTGTGTGTGTGTGTGTGTTAGCTCAAAGCTTTGTTTGACAGCCTTGGTTGACAGTTGCTTGGTGCAACTGATATTCAAGAATTGCAAACTCAAGGAAAATTGCGCACAGACAGAAATAAATGAAGCATTGGAACCCCCTAAACAAACATAACTGGCTACAGTCAGCCACGGAAGTGTGGAATGAATTTACAGATTACTTCGTTTTACCAGAAGGGGATGTAGAAAGCCAATACAGACACTTTTAAATTTCAGCTGATCCTTTTATGTTAGTGTAAACATAAATACATTTTTAATGAAAGTAATAAACACTGCTGTAAGAAAGTTAAATTTGTTTCACTTGCCAAATTATCCTTTGTTTTCTTTGGCATGCAGGAGCAAACCATAAATTTCATGGAATCAAAAAACTCCTGTTTGCTTCTGTAAAAATCGTATCAGTACTTTGGCCACATTTTTCATTTTTTTTTTTCATTTTGTTGATTTCCTGACCATATTGTTCACACAAATTATGAAATTTTTCTACATATGCCTACTTCTGCATCTGTTGTTTCATACTCTGTTGCAATATTTTCCAATGTATCCTGCTTCTTAATTATACTTTTAAAATCCACGACTTTTGTACTCACAATACAGGAATGGTTTTGACACTCTGAATTAACTGCAATTTCCACAACTCAACTTGTATTTTGATGCTGAAATTTCATACTGTATACACAATATCCTACCCCCATGAACCATGGACCTTGCTGTTGGTGGGGAGGCTTGCGTGCCTCAGCGATACAGATGGCTGTATCGTAGGTGCAACCACAACGGAGGGGTACCCGTTGATAGGCCAGACAAACGTGTGGTTCCTGAAGAGGGGCAGCAGCCTTTTCAGTAGTTGCAGGGGCAACAGTCTGGATGATTGACTGATCTGGCCTTGTAACACTAATCAAAACAGCCTTGCTGTGCTGGTACTGCGAACGGCTGAAAGCAAGGGGAAACTACAGCCGTCATTTTTCCCGAGGGCCTGCAGCTTTACTGTATGGTTAAATGATGATGGTGTCCTCTTGGGTAAAATATTCTGGAGGTAAAATAATCCCTCATTCGGATCTCCGGGCGGGGACTACTCATGAGGACGTCGTTATCAGGAGGAAGAAAACTGGCGTTCTACGGATCGGAGCGTGAAATGTCAGATCCCTTAATCGGACAGGTAGGTTAGAAAATTTAAAAAGGGAACTGGATAGGTTAAAGTTAGATATAGTGGAAATTAGTGAAGTTCGGTGGCAGGAGGAACAAGACTTCTGGTCAGGTAAATACAGGATTATAAATACAAAATCAAATAGGGGTAATGCAGGAGTAGGTTTAATAATGAATAAAAAATAGGAGTACGGGTAAGCTACTACCAACAGCATAGTGAATGCATTATTGTGGCCAAGATAGACATGAAGCCCATGCCTACTACAGTAGTACAAGTTTATATGCCAACTAGCTCTGCAGATGATGAAGAAATTGATGGAATGTATGGTGAGATAAAAGAAATTGTTCAGGTAGTGTGGAATTCGAGAGTAGGAAAAGGGAGAGAAGGAAACATAGTGGGTTAATATGGATTGGGGGAGAGAAATGAAAGAGGAAGCCGTCTGGTAGAATTTTGCACAGGGCATAACTTAATCATAGCTAACACTTGGTTCAAGAATCATGAAAGAAGATTGTATACATGAAAGAATCCTGGAGATACTAGAAGGTATCAGATAGATTATATAATGGTAAGACAGAGATTTAGGAACGAGGTTTTAAATTGTAAGACATTTCCAGGGGCAGATGTGGACTCTGAACACAATCTATTGGTTATGAACTGTAGATTAAAACTGAAGAAACTGCAAAAAGGTGGGATTTTTAAGGAGATTGGACCTGGATAAACTGAAAGAACCAGAGGTTGTACAGAGTTTCAGGAAGAGCATAAGGGAACAATTGACAGGAATGGGGGAAAGAAATACAGTAGAAGAAGAAGAATGGGTAGCTCTGAGGGATGAAGTAGTGAAGGCAGCAGAGGATCAAGTAGGTAAAAAGATGAGGGCTAGTAGAAATCCTTGGGTGACAGAAGAAATATTGAATTTAATTGATGAAAGGAGAAAATACAAAAATGCAGTAAATGACGCAGGCAAAAAGGAATACAAACGTCTCAAAAATGAGATCGACAGGAAGTGCAAAATGGCTAAGCATGGATGGCTACAGGTCAATGTAAGGATGTAGAGGCTTATCTCACTAGGGGTAAGATAGATACTGCCTACAGAAAAATTAAAGAGACCTTTGGAGAAAAGAAAACCACTTGTATGAATATTAAGAGCTAAGATGGACACCCAGTTCTAAGCAAAGAAGGGAAAAACAGAAAGGCGGAAGGAGTATATAGAGGGTCTATACAAGGGCGATGTACTTGAGGACAATATTATGGAAATGGAAGAGGATGTAGATGAAGATGAAATTGGAGATACGATAATGCGTGAAGAGTTTGACAGAGCACCAAAAGACCTGGTTCGAAACAAGGCCCCGGGAATAGACTGCATTCCATTAGAACTACTGATGGCCTTGGGAGAGCCAGTCCTGTCAAAACTCTACCATCTGGTGAGCAAGATGTATGAGGCAGGCGAAACACCCTCAGACTTCAAGGAGAATATAATAATTCAAATCCCAAAGAAAGCAGGTGTTGACAGATTTGAAAATTACCGAACTATCAGTTTAATAAGTCACGGCTGCAAAGTACTAACGCGAATTCTTTACAGACGAATGGAAAAACCGGTAGAAGCCGACCTCGGGGAAGATCAGTTTGGATTCCGTAGAAATATTGGAACACGTGAGGCAATACTGACCCTACGACCTATCTTAGAAGCTAGAATAAGGAAAGAGAAACCTACGTTTCTAGCATTTGTAGACTTAGAGAAAGCGTTTGACAATGTTGACTGGAATACTCTCTTTCAAATTCTAAAGGTGGCAGGGGTAAAATACAGGGAGCATAAGGCTATTTACAATTTGTACAGAAACCAGATGGCAGTTATAAGAGTCGAGGGGCATGAAAGGGAAGCAGCGGTTGGGAAGGGAGTGAGAGAGGGTTGTAGCCTGTCCCAGATGTTATTCAATCTGTATATTGAGCAAGCAGTAAAGGAAACAAAAGAAAAATTCGGAGTAGGTATTAAAGTCCACGGAGAAGAAATAAAAACGTAAAGGTTCACTGATGACATTGTAATTCTGTCAGAGACAGCAAAGGACTTGGAAGAGCAGTTGAACGGAATGGACAGTGTCTTGAAAGGAGGATATAAGATGAACATCAACAAAAGCAAAACAAGGATAATGGAATGAAGTCGGTCGTGCTGAGGGTATTAGATTAGGAAATGAGACACTTAAAGTAGTAAAGGAGTTTTGCTATTTGGGGAGCAAAATACCTGATGATGGTCGAAGTAGACAGGATATAAAATGTAGACTGGCAATGGCAAGGAAAGCATTTCTGAAGAAGAGAAATTTGTTAACATCGAGTATAGATTTAAGTGTCAGGAAGTCGTTTCCGAAAGTATTTGTATGGAGTGAAACATGGACAATAAATAGTTTGGACAAGAAGAGAACAGAAGCTTTCGAAATGTGGTGCTACAGAAGAATGCTGAAGATTAGATGGGTAGATCACATAACTAATGAGGAGGTATTGAATAGAATTGGGTAGAAGAGGAGTTTGTGGCACAACTTGACAAGAAGAAGGGACCGGTTGGTAGGACACGTTCTGAGGCATCAAGGGATCACAAATTTAGCATTGGATGGCAGTGTGGAGGGTAAAAATCGTAGAGGGAGACCAAGAGATGAATACACTAAGCAGACTCAGAAGGATGTAGGTTGCAGTAAGTACTGGGAGATGAAGAAGCTTGCACAGGATAGAGTAGCATGGAGAGCTGAATCAAACCAGTCTCAGGACTGAAGACGACGACGACGACAACAACAACAACAATAACAACAACAACAACAACAACACAATATTTCTGCAAGTTCCACAAAAACTTCCAGCAACAGGCAAACTCAGCAAGTTGTAGTGACTCATGCTATTTGTGTGAATGGACATACACAGTGATGCAAAGTGCAGGGTCATTACAAATGATTGAAGCGATTTCACAGCTCTACAATAACTTTATTATTTGAGATATTTTCACAATGCTTTGCACACACATGCAAAAACTCAAAAAGTTTTTTTAGGGATTCACAAATGTTCGATATGTGCCCCTTTAGTGATTCGGCAGACATCAAGCCGATAATCAAGTTCCTCCCACACTCGGCGCAGCATGTCCCCATCAATGAGTTCGAAAGAATCGTTGATGCGAGCTCACAGTTCTGGCACGTTTCTTGGTAGAGGATGTTTAAACACTGTATCTTTCACATAACCCCACAGAAAGAAATAGCATGGGGTTAAGTCGGGAGAGCTTGGGGGCCATGACATGAATTGCTGATCATGATCTCCACCACGACCGATCCATCGGTTTTCCAATCTCCTGTTTAAGAAATGCCGAACATCATGATGGAAGTGCGGTGGAGCACCATCCTGTTGAAAGATGAAATCGGTGCTGTCGGTCTCCAGTTGTGGCATGAGCCAATTTTCCAGCATGTCCAGATACACGTGTCCTGTAACGTTTTTTTCGCAGAAGAAAAAGGGGCCGTAAACTTTAAACCGTGAGATTGCACAAAACACGTTAACTTTTGGTGAACTGCGAATTTGCTGCACGAATGCGTGAGGATTCTCTACCGCCCAGATTCGCACATTGTGTCTGTTCACTTCACCATTAAGAAAAAATCTTGCTTCATCACTGAAAACAAGTTTCGCACTGAACGCATCCTCTTCCATGAGCTGTTGCAACCGCGCCGAAAATTCAAAGCGTTTGACTTTGTCATCGGGTGTCAGGGCTTGTAGCAATTGTAAACGGTAAGGCTGCTGCTTTAGCCTTTTCTGTAAGATTTTCCAAACCGTCGGCTGTGGTACGTTTAGCTCCCTGCTTGCTTTATTCGTAGACTTCCGCGGGCTACGCGTGAAAATTGCCCACACGCGTTCAACCGTTTCTTCGCTCACTGCAGACCGACCCGTTGATTTCCCCTGACAGAGGCATCCAGAAGCTTTAAACTGCGCATACCATCGCCGAATGGAGTTAGCAGTTGGTGGATCTTTGTTGAACTTCGTCCTGAAGTGTCGTTGCACTGTTATGACTGACTGATGTGAGTGCATTTCAAGCACGACATACGCTTTCTTGGCTCCTGTTGCCATTTTGTCTCACTGCGCTCTCGAGCGCTCTGGCGGCAAAACCTGAAGTGCGGCTTCAGCCGAACAAAACTTTATGAGTTTTTCTACGTATCTGTAGTGTGTCGTGACCATATGTCAATGAATGGAGTTACAGTGAATTTATGAAATCGCTTCAATCATTTCTAATAGCCCTGTACATAAATATTGTGTGTGTCTATTTTTCTGTTATGTATTCTTTGATGTTAACTTTTTTCTCTGATTACTCCTTGCTTCTTACTCACTAAAGCAACTAGTGCTATGAATAGCACACACCCTGAAATTAATATACATGTGGACTACATCTGTATTTGAGCAGACTACCACGTATTTGGTGACACCGATGTGATACAGATACATTAGCACTTCAGTGCCGATTTCGACATTCCGAGTCAAATCAGAATGTACATGCATGTTAAATCTGTGCCAGCTGTGTTGGGTTTATTTTCGCACACAAATGAATACTTCAACAGCTATTACTGAGCCAGCCTAGAGTAGCGCGACGACTGGGAGAGTCACAATTCTGACAGAACAGCCCAGTATTATGGTTTGTGCAGCTAGACAGCCAGTTCATTTTAGTGCAAATTTCGTCAGATGAAACAAAAGTATAGTTACATGATTGCAGCACTAACAGGAAACTCGGCCACTGAGGAGCAAGACATCCTCCCAACACCAGCAGCAGTGGAAAGGTATGATGCCACAAAGAATGCTCTGATTCCACACCCATCTCAGTCAGAGCAATGCATGTTGAAAAACTACGGATGGAATAACTAGGAGATTGCACTCCATCACAGCTCCTACAGCACCAATGCACACTAGCCAGCAACACAGTCAGTGATGATGTGTTATGTAATATCTGGTTGTTGAGGTTACTTGCCGATGCTCAAAGAATTCTAACGGTGTGTCCAGGAGATCTGAATGCTTTAGCACAAACAGCAGATAAGATCAAGGAGATGTATCCCTCAACAAGCACTGCAACACTGATGTTGCAACAGCATAACGCAGCTGCAGTGACTTTAGCATGGTTGAAGTCTCAGTTAGCAGAAGTAAGTACACAGGATGTCGCATTGCAAACAGCTCATACCAAACAATGGCTGAATGGACATTCATCGAGAAGCTGTAACTGTTTGCTTGCGGCATCAAACACCTGCTGATATCATAAAAAAATTCGCTAAGGACACATGAAAATGCATACCACCATGTAAATGGAAGCATGAAATGGAATCTGTGGCAGCTGCAGCTACAGCTACCTCCGCTAGTAATACGTGCCAATTATTCATCACACATTGCAGCAGAAAGTCGCAATATTTAGTGAACACATGAGCTAAAGTGTCAGTGTATCCAGCAACTAAATTACTGCATAGTAACTGGGATAATTATTAACTTATATGCTGGCAATGTGTTGAAGATTAAGAACTATGGACATGTTATATTCATACTCAATCTTGGTTTCTGCCAAGTGTTCAAATGGCAGTTCACAGTGGCCGATCTTGGGGGCTGATTTCCTGTCTTTGAATGATTTGGTTGCCGACTTGCGATGGCAGTGTGTAAATGATGTGACAACAAATCTAAATGCTCAACGGAAGGTCAACTGTACTGCCCCCCCCATGACAGTATATGTAATCAATGAGGATACACAAAACCCATGACTGTTGAAGGATTTTCCTGAACTGCCAGTTGAGCATGCGACAGTGCACCACATTTCACCACACTGGGTCCATCTACCAACACCCATCCTATGTGCCTGGCACCTGAATAGCTATAAACAGTCAAGCAGGAATTTCGCAATGCATTATCATAAGACACCTGTTGAACTTCAAGCAGCAGCTGGTCAGCCCCACTGTACATCATTCCAAAGAAGAACTATGATTGGCATCCATGTGGTGACTGCCACCAGTTAAATGCAAGGACCATTCCGGACCATTATCCTGTGCCACATATGTAAGATTTATTCATCGATGTGCATGACAAGACAATCTTTCCCACAGTCGAATTAGTACATGTATATTACAAGATACCTGTGGCCATGGAGGATATCCCTAAAACAGCTGGCACCACATCTTTTGGAGTGTTCAAGTTTAAAAGAATGCCGTTTGGCCTCTGTAACGCAGCACAAACGTTCCAGCATTTCAAGCATAAGGTCATGTCAGACTTCAGTTTCTGCTTTGTTTACTTCAAACAAATTCCACACTGTGCTGTAACGTTTCTGGTGCAAGACCATGATTGGTTGTACCACAACAATTTCAAACTCAGGTGATAGCAGCTAGAATGTCAATTTGAAGCATGTCTTCTCAAGGCACTGGCAACATTACTAGTTATTAAATATGTATGTGCCACGACCTACCATCCTACAGCAGATGGCACAGTAGAGTGCCTCCATTGGCAGCCCAAGTCAGCACTGCACAGAAGTGGAATGAGGCACTGCCTATTGTGCTCCTTGGGATATGGCCATCTTTCAAGAGTTGTCTTATAGTCGTGGCAGCCAAACTCATCTATGGCCAAAAATTACAATTTCTGGTAGAATTCATGGATGATGCGACAGATGACAATGTAGCGTCATTGGATTTTGCTGTTAAATTGACAGCGCATACATGCTGGCTTCTGCCCCATCATCCCCAGAGAGCACTTAAACAGCTGCACACATGTACTTTTGCGCAATGACGCTCTTCGCAAGCCACTTACACCACCATATGAGGCACCACAAGCACTATTAAGTAGAGGCTGCAACACATTCAGAGTTGGTGTTCATGATGTGTCGACTACAGTTGCCCTTGACTGGACCAAGCTTGCATTTCTTGATATGCAAGACACACTAAAAAGGTAGCACCACCAATTAACAAAAAGCAAAGATGCCGCAACTAAAGATCCTTCTGCATACTGCCTTGCCGACAGGCTACAACAGACACTGGACATTACTATGCAGAAGTCAATGTCGAACTTACTCACCCCTCAACCAGACATCCCTGGATTCAAGCATGCTGTGACAACACACTCTGTGCATCATGTCAGATTCAAGATGAAATATTGCTGACATGGGGAAACGGGGGGGGGGGGGGGGGGGGGTGGAGGAGTAATTATGTAGTGATTAGTGCTACTTCTGTGAATATGCAGACACAGTGATACAAAGTACGTAAATATTCTTAGTCTACTATTCTGTTATGTATTCTTTGACATTACTTTTTTCTCTGATTATTCCCTTCTTCTTATTCACTAATGTAACCCAAACTATGAATAGGATACACCCAGTAATTAATATATATGGGGAATACATCTACACTTGAGCAGACTACTACAATGTAACTGCAGCAAACTTTAATGGACTGTTTACACTAAGTTGTGGAACCTATGTCTGCAAGTTGAAGAACTTGTGGAAGTCAACTCGCTGGGTGTGTTTCCACATCAAAGAACAAGTGGAAGTAGCTTCTGCATGTGACTTGCGGAAATTTATTTGCTAGTCAACACATCCCTTAACCTTCCTGTGTGTCAATTGTGTCCTGATCCTCCAAATTATTCACAAAATGCAGATTGTTCCTTAATTTTTAATATCTGTCTCTCATCAGTGTTGATGAGGAATATCAAGTTGCATGTTCCTGTGAAGTCTCACCTGGGGCAGTTTCAGTGCACCCATCAATACCCCTATGCAAACAAGGGACAAAATTTTAAAGCTCTTTTGACTTGACTTGACTTAGTTCCTGTCGTTCCCTCTGGAACATAGGGCTGTAACGAAATTCCTCCACCTGGTACGATTTCTAGCAAGTCTCTTCTCTTCACTCCAGGTTGTCCCATGCTCTGCAGCTTCTCTGTCAATCGTCCTTCTCCAGGTCTGTTTGGGATGACCATGTTTTCTAACTCCTTGAGTTAGACCGACGCCACCCTTCAAACAGCTCCATCTGGTTTCCTCAATGTATGCTCAATCCAGATCCATTTCTTTCCTTGATTTGTATATTGACTGGTTGCTAATTTGTCATTATATCTGGCCATCTCACATTTAAAATGCACTGAAAACAGCAGTTAATAAAAACTTGGAGCTGGCTTTTGATGTTGTTAGTCAAATACCCAAGTTTTGCAACCATACGACTACAGCAATGCTGTTTTGGTTGGTGTTGCAAGGCCAGCAATACTAAAAGACTGCTCCCCCTCTTCAGGAACCACATGTTTGTCTGGCCTCTCAACAGATACCCCATTATTGTGGTTGCATCTGTGGTACGGCTATCTCTATTGGGGGCGGGGGGGGGGGGGGGGGGGGGGGAACGGCAGCTATACATCTTGTATCATACAGTGATATAATTTTGCATGCAACGAAATTGTCAAACAGTAGAAAAAGCTTTGAAAATGTTTGAAATTATGAGTAAAGTTTGGAAGTCCCAACGTGCTCTCATTCTCAAATGCTGGACAAATATATTCTGGGCAATTTGCATACTGTGTGTTACACTGACTCTGGACTTCTACACAGTTTTAACTTTATTACTTCTCTTATTGTATTACACGTTCAGTGTTAATAGCTGTTAATGAACAGATTATGGCAGGATTTTAAATTTTGCCAACAATTACATGAATGAAACTTACTGCCAGATTAAAACTGTGTGCTGGACCAAGACTCGAATTGAGACCTTTGCCTTTCGCAGGCAAGTGCTCTGCCAACTGAGCTACCCCAGCACGACTCACGCCCTATCCTCACAGCTTTACTTCTGCCAGTGCCTCGTCTCTTACCTTCCAAACTTTACAGTTAAGCTCTCCTGCGAACCTTGCAGAACAGCATTCCTGAAAGAAAGGATATTGCGGAGACATGGCTTAGCCACAGCCTAGGGGATGTTTCCAGTGCACACTCCACTGCAGAGTGGAAATCTCATTCTGGAAACATCCCCTAGCTTATGGCTTATTTAAGCAGTTTCAAATGTTTTAACAAGATTATAGCAAAACTTGGAACAGTACACATGAAAGTGGCTTTAAAATCCTGGGAGATTAAAACCACGTGGTGGACTAGGACTAAAACTGGACCTTCAACTTTCCCTACAATGCTCTTAACAAGTAAGTTACCTAGTGAGGAAAGAAAGAAAGAAAGAAAGAGAGGTCATAGCATACTTTGCTGCAGAGGGAAAATTGCATTCTGAATTGAAAATTTACTAATGCATAATGTTGAAAATGTAGAATAAAAATTTTCATTAGATAGTCTGGGTTTCCCAAAAAGCAGAAAATGTCATTTGGGGAAAGGGGAACTAGGATGTCATAAAGAGACCAATATGCATGTACAACAACTTTATTTAAAAGTCACAGTAACAATAATGGAATTGTGAATGTTCATTAATGTTGTTATGCATTATTTTAAAAGTGGCATAGTGGTTAAGGCACTGGTCTTGCATTGGGATGGAGGAGGAATCAAATTTCTGTCCAGTCATTCAGATTTACGAGTGCTATCATTTCCCAAAACACTGAATAGAAATATCGAGACGCTTCTTTTGAATTAAGATGCAGCTTACTGTGTTTCCCATTCTTCTCCAATTTGAGTTTGTGGTACGATTCTAATGAATAACCTTATTGTTGACATTATATTAAAGCTAAATTTCTCTTTCTGCGCAATGCTGTTTGTCTTCTGCACAATGATAAATGCAAATAAATTATATATTACATACTTTCCAGCTACAATGTCATTTAGGGGATCAATAGTTGATGTTCACATTGCCGCAGGCAGCATATTCATTTCAGTACTTGAGCACTGCACAGCTGGCGCTTACTACACAGTGGCACAACAGACACCTGATGTTGCTGAGAACTTCATGCCATAGGGATGGGATACACATATACAAGGTCAGTCACCTGGAACGTATCGGGCAGCAGTCTCTCTAAAATGATTTCAGGGTAAATGGTTCAAATGGCTCTGAGCACTATGCGACTTAACTTCTGAGGTCATCAGTTGCCTAGAACTTAGAACTAATTAAACCTAACCAACCTAACAGGGTAAATGATTTAATCACAAGAAAACCTGCTGACAACCACACATCTACATCTAAGTTTGTAATTTGTAACAATATTGTGAGACGGAAAGTTGCTACTCACCATATAGTGGAGATGCTGATTCGCAGATAGGTACAACAAAAAAATTTTCACACTTAAAGCTTTCGGCCAATGGCATCTGTCAACAATAAACACACATACACATACGCACACACACACACACACACACACACACACACACACACACACACACACACACACTCACGCAAATGCAACTCACACGCACGACTCATGTGCATAAGCAATTTATAAGGAATCTGCAGACTGCCTGCATTTTCCCAGTACCCTATGAATGAAATGAAGTTTACCACATGCTGCCTACAACTGAGCCTATGTGATCATTCCATTTCATATCCCCACAAATTGTTACTCATTATATGAGCTGACCCCCCCCCCCCCCCCACAACCATGGACCTTGCCACTGATGGGGAGGCTTGCATGCCTCAACGACACAGATAGCCGTACCGTAGGTGCAACCACAACGGAGGGGTATCTGTTGAGAGACCAGACAAATGTGTGGTTCCTGAAGAGGGGTAGCAGCCTTTTCAGTAGTTGCAGGGGCAACAGTCTGGATGATTGACTGATCTGGCCTTGTAACACTAACCAAAACGGCCTTGCTGTTGTGGTACTGCGAACGGCTGAAAGCAAGGGGAAACTACAGCCGTCATTTTTCCCGAGGGCATGCAGCTTTACTGAATGATTAAATGATAATGGAGTCCTCTTGGGTAAAATATTCTGGAGGTAAAATAGTCCCCCATTCGGACCTCCGGGCGGGGAGTACTCAAAAAGACTTCGTTATCAGGAGAAAGAAAACTGGCGTTCTACGGATCAGAGTGTGGAATGTGAATACAGGGTTATAAATACAAAATCAAATAGGGGTAATGCAGGAGTAGGTTTAATAATGAATAAAAAAATAGGAGTACGGGTAAGCTACTACAAAACAGCATAGTGAACGCATTATTGTGGCTAAGATGGACACGAATCCCACGTCTACTACAGTAGTACAAGTTTATATGCCAACTAGCTCTGCAGATGACGAAGAAATTGATGAAATGTATGATGAGATAAAAGAAATTATTCAGGTAGTGAAGGGAGATGAAAATTTAATAGTCATGGGTGACTGGAATTCAACAATAGGAAAAGGAAGAGAAGGAAGCGTAGTAGGTGAATATGGATTGTGGCTAAGAAATGAAAGAGGAAGCCGCCTGGTAGAATTTTGCACAGAGCATAATTTAATCATAGCTAACACTTGGTTCAAGAATCATGAAAGAAGGTTGTATAGATGGAAGAACCCTGGAGATACTAGAAGGTTTCAGATGGATTATATAATGGTAAGACAGAGATTTAGGAACCAGGTTTTAAATTGTAAGACATTTCCAGGGGCAGATGTGGACTCTGACCACAATCTATTGGTTATGAACTGTAGATTAAAACTGAAGAAACTGCAAAAAGGTGGGAATTTAAGGAGATGGGACCTGGATAAACTGAAAGAACCAGAGGTTGTACAGATTTTCAGGGAGAGCATAAGGGAACAATTGACAGGAATGGGGGAAAGAAATACATTAGAAGAAGAATGGGTAGCTTTGAGGGATGAAATAGTGAAGGCAGCAGAGGATCAAGTAGGTAAAAAGACGAGGGCTAGTAGAAATCCATGGGTAACAGAAGAGATACTGAATTTAATTGATGGAAGGAGAAAATACAAAAATGCAATAAATGAAGCAGGCAAAAAGGAATACAAACATCTCAAAAATGAGATTGAAAGGAAGTGCAAAATGGCTAAGCAGGGATGGCTAGATGACAAATGTAAGGATGTAGAGTCTTATCTCACGAGGGATGAGATAGATACTGTCTACAGGAAAATTAAAGAGACCTTTGGAGAAAAGAGAACCACTTGCATGAATATCAAGAGCTCAAATGGAAACCCAGTTCTAAGCAAAGAAGGGAAAGCAGAAAGGTGGAAGGAGTATATAGAGGGTCTATACAGGGCCGATGTTCTGGAGGACAATATTATGGAAATGGAAGAGGATTTAGATGAAGATGAAATGGGAGATACGATACTGTCTGAAGAGTTCGACAGAGCACTGTAAAACCTAAGTTGAAACAAGGCCCCGGGAGTTGACAACATTCCATTAGAACTACTGATAGCCTTGAGAGAGCCAGTCCTGACAAAACTCTACCATCGGGTAAGCAAGATGTATGAGACAGGGAAAATACCATCAGACTTAAAGAATCCCAAAGAAAGCAGGTGTTTACAGATGTGAAAATTACCGAACTATCAGTTTAATAAGTCACAGCCGCAAAATAATAACGCGAATTCTTTACAGTAGAAGCAGACCTCGGGGAGATCACTTTGGATTCCGTAGAAGTGTTGGAACACGTGAGGCAATACTGACCCTACGACTAATCTTAGAAGAAAGATTAAGGAAGGCAGGGGTAAAATACAGGGAGCGAAAGGCTATTTACAATTTATACAGAAAGCAGATGGCAGTTATAAGAGTCGAGGGACATGAAAGGGAAGCAGTGGTTGGGAAGGGAGTGGTCAGGGTTGCAGCCTCTCCCCGATGCTATTCAATCTGTATATTTAGCAAGCAGTAAAGGAAACAAAAGAAAAGTACTGAGTAGGTATTAAAATCCACGGAGAAGAAATAAAAACTTTGAGGTTTGCCGATGACATTGTAATTCTGTCAGAGACAGGAAAGGACTTGGAAGAGCAGCTGGGACTGTGTCTTGAAAGGAGGGTATAAGATGAACATCAACAAAAGCAAAACGAGGATAATGGAATGTAGTCGAATTCAGTCGGGTGATGCTCAGGGAATTAGATTAGGAAATGAGACACTTAAAGTAGTAAAGGAGTTTTGCTATTTGAAGAGCAAAATAACTGATGATGGTCGAAGTAGGGAAGATATAAAATGTAGACTGGCAATGGCAAGGAAAGCGTTTCTGAAGAAGAGAAATTTGCTAACATCGAGTATAGATTGAAGTGTCAGGAAGTCGTTTCTGAAAGTATTTGTGTGGAGTGTAGCCATGAATGGAAGTGAAACATGGACGATAAATAGTTTGGACAGGAAGAGAATAGAAGCTTTCAAAACGTGGTGCTACAGAAGAATGCTGAAGATTACATGGGTAGATCACATAACTAATGAGGAGCTATTGAATAGAATTGGGGAGAAGAGGAGTTTGTGGCACAACTTGACTAGAAGAAGGGATCGCTTGGTAGGACATGGTCTGAGGCATCAAGGGATCACCAATTTAGTACTGGAGGGCAGGGTGGAGCGTAAAAATCGTAGAGGGAGACCAAGAGATGAATACACTAAGCAGATTCAGAAGGATGTAGACTGCAGTAGGTACTGGGAGATGAAGAAGCTTGCACAGGGTAGAGTAGCGTGGAGAGCTGCATCAAACCAGTCTCAGGACTGAAGACCACAACAACAACATATGAGCTGACTAATTACAACTGTGAATTCCTGACATTCTACTTACAGGATGCTTTGATTTTGAATTCTGTGAAATACACAGTTTTACATATGTGACCATTTATGAATTTTGCAAATCTTTTCATCACTTTGATGTTTTATCAAGATGAGCCTGAATACTTCTGCAACATTTGTAACAGTGCTGATAAGCTGCAGAAATGGCTAGGTTTCCTAAAGAAAAAATTTCTTAGAACTGAATACATTATGCTTAACTAGAAAAAAGTTGACTGAAAAATGAAATGGAGCATTTCCAGTTTAATTCAATCAATGATAAATTAATCCACATACAATGTCTTTTTCTTTCGTTAAAAATAATTATCAGAATGAAGTTTGAAGAAAATGATTGTACTGTTCATGTGTTAAAGAACCAATTTATATTGCTTGCACACTGGAATTCACACTCTCTTTGGGTCAACAGATGCGCCCGATTCCAACCGGCTACTTTGACATAATGGTGTTGTGGTGTGTGATGCCGTAATGGCGCGGAGTTTATGAGTTGGTTATGTTTGTAGATGTTGTCTTGTTGTGTTTGGTGGTGCCCCCCCCCCCCCCCCTCTCTCTCTTTCTGTGTGTGTGTGTGTGTGTGTGTGTGTGTGTGTGTGTGTGTGTGTGTGTGTGTGTGTGTCCAAGTTGTAATGTTTTGTGTATTGAATATGTTTTAATTTACGTTTGTGTGCTTCACTTTTGAATTTTTGAGGTATTGTGGTTTTGGTTTTGTTTTTAATAGTTGTAGGTGGTGGTTTTTTCGTATCAATAGTTACCGTTGACCTATATAGGTCAAGGGAAATGACTGATTCCAATTTTCATAGTTTTATATGTAGGTATTGGTGTTTTGGTATTGTCAGCTGTGGTCAAGGGAAATATCTGATTGCAATTTTCGTAGTTTTTGCTGTAGGCATTGGTGTTTTGGCATCGTCAGCTGTGGTTGATCTATATAGGTCAAGGGAAGTGTCCGTTCCTGTAGATTTTTTTTTTGTTCGGCATTTTGTGTGTTCTGGGATCATGGTGTGTGTTTTTTTTACTGTTATATTTAGCTTGTCCCCTCCCTAAAACCCCCATTTTCCCCCGGCTACCCCTTTAGTTTGATTGTATTTTTGTAGGGAGACGTTATTGTCTTATTTATACGTATTTTCTTATTTGTTGCCGTGTGTATGTAGTGACATCACAGCGCCATATTGGACACCCTTAGAATAGCCATTTCCGCCATATTGATGATGTCATGGGCCAAAGAAGACGGGTGGAATCGGTCACTTCCGTAATCCTCTTTCTTTAAATATCTCCACTTTGGACAACACCACTGCCACCACCATTGCGCGCACGCGCCCACACACACACACACACACACACACACACACACACACACACACACACACACACAGAGAGAGAGAGAGAGAGAGAGAGAGAGAGAGAGAGAGAGAGAGAGAGAACTAAAGTTCTGTGGAGGAACATATTTTTGCAGTGTTCCTGCAACTACTGCTAAGAAATGTGTAGTTGGTTGTCTATGGCACATTAGGTAAGGAATGTACTCTATGAACACTACAGGGCAGCTCCTATACCCAGTAAGCAGTCCACTGCTTTGTATCAGAGAAACAGCGAAAGAGAGAACAATTTTCATTCTAGAGTGGAGAGCAAATGAACTAAGACGAAATACACAGTTATTTCACATTCTACATCAACTACTGAGATTAAAACTTCACATGCTTTTCATAAAATCATTTCAGACAGCTAGTTCAGTCTATCTGTACTGCCACTCCCTTCTTCTGGCCTGCTTGTGAAAACAAAGTTGAAGTTGTATCTCTCAAAATCTGATCAGAGCTGCTTATTGAGTTTTATATGCAGACAGCTCACTATGTGGCCTAGCAAGACAACTAGAGTTGAGTTAATGTGTGTTTAGGTAATAAAGTATCAAATTTTGGTTGCATTAATGAAAGTGTCTGGCTTCAGCAGGGTGGGCACGTCATCATCCAGCTCTTACATAACCTTTTCCTCATGTAAACAGTGCTTTCTCTCATTCAGTTGTCATTAAACTGATGCAGAGTTATAAGACTAATATTCTTCTACTCATTCACTCAAGTTTAATTCCCAACAAGGAGCTGGCTTTTGTATGGCAGAATCACAGGTTATTTAATATAAACGATTACTACAGAGCAGTTAAAGCATATCTGTAGTGTGTTGGTGTATAATATACTGTATTTGTGGGGAACTATCAAATATAGGAAATTCCAGGTAAAGAAAGTAAATTACAAGTAGTTTTAAAGCTTGTAAGAGTAACACTTTCATGAAAGAGATGCAGGAATATACTGGAAATAGAAATTTTGTTGTTAAGTCTACAACTGTCAAGTGAGGAAATTACTTTTAAACATAATAACATTAACAGGATATGTAAGTGATGTTAGTAACACTAAGAAAACCAACATGACAATATTAAGATACATTCAGTATAATTCCAATGTACAAATTTCACTTGCCTGACCATACAAACTGTTGAGTGGGCCTGTTATCTTACAAAGCTTATAGGCTTATGATTAGTGTTTTCTATCATACCAGGATCACACTGTTCAGAATATAATTGCGTTTACTGAAGGTTCTACTCCTGACTTGGATTTCATGTGTCCACATCTTGTGTTGGGAGCAAACTATATACAATGAGAATGAACAAATTTACTACTATAAGCAGTGTTTAAAAAATGATAACTTGTAACATACTTAGATTACCCTCCTGAAATGTTGTAGTTGTGGTGACAGACTGACCTGTAGCTCAGTCCAAGTGCTACATTAGGTTGAAAGGTAACAATTTGGTTAAGAGTTGGTGAGACCAACAGATGTGAAAGCCAAATGGGGGTTATGGTAACAAACCAACCAGTAGTGTAATCTAATTTTTATGTCCATGCTATATTAAAAAGATGCATAGGGGGCATCCAATATGTAATTTTTACAATGTTTGTGATGTGCCAAGTAATTTTAATGTAGTTTCACACCAATTGACCCACTGTAACTACCCTGTGCTCCTTAATGGAAAACATGAAAGCCCACAACTACACATTCTGATTAACTCCAATTTATAAAAAAGGACTCCACAAATAGTGCATATGTAAGTTCCAGAAAAAACTCAGGAGCCTAATACAAAGCTGAGATAACAATTTCCAAATAGGACTGCAAGAAAATGGTAAATAAAATCAGAAACAATGCAATAGAAACTAAAACTGGTAACACCAGAGGTTGAAAATACCGCTTCCGTTATTAAATTCCTTTCAACATCTGGTATAATGCTCAGTTGTGGATGTTCATCCAACAGGATTGTCGAAACTAATTATGTTAACTATGAATAATGACATTCCTGATCTCCTCCTACTATACACACAATATAACTTGGCCTTCTTTGGGATTGCAGAAATCGGTTGAAACCGGATGACTTCAGCCCATTATGGATTGTTTCTATCGGTTGCCAACCTTAGCTGGGAAACAGTGCAGCATGCCACAGGGATATTTTGTTGTAGAAGTACCTGCGAAGGCAGTGCTGTTTCCAATGTTCTGCTTGGAGTTGACAGGAAACTGTTGCTAGCTGAGGGCTCAAGAAAAACATCTTAAACTGTAGGCCTACCTGATAACTTCTACAGTTATGGAGAACTCGTTAAACCGAAAGTACCTCCATAACATTCACTTGTGGATTTTTAGAAATACCACTGACATAGCTCAAAGTTTTTAAGAATGTCCTATCAATATCAAATTTGCAAAAAGGTGGTTAGAGTCTGATGACATCCTCCACCACAGTTTAACTCTTCTGCAAAATGGTGCCTAGTATACATACACTGTAACACTATTTTATCTTAAAATATATGCATATGCGCTACTATATACTGCAATAAATAAACTAATGGCTGGAAAGAAATAAAAAAATGAAGCACTGCACAACTATAGTATTTTTAGTAAATAATAGTGATATGCAACAGTCTTTCATACAATGTTATACCTAATCTACTCAAGAGTGATCACCTTCATTTATTCAGGAATTTCCATCGGTCAAAAAAATGAATTTCATTTTCGCAACATTAAATGGTGTTGATGTAACTCACGGACACAGCGAAAGTTTTCTTTTGTGAGAAAAAAAGTGATTTTGAATAAAACAAGTTTTTCCTGAAAGAAATCTTTTTTTTCTGATACAATGTACAAAGAACAAAAAATTGACACCTAATGATTCTTCCAGCGAACGAATTATTGGTAGTCAGTGTAATCCAATGAAAACTGTAAAGCCTGTTGACTAAATAAAAACTTTTGACAGAATGCTGTTAACTGCTACATGGTCAAACTTTTTAGCGTTGAAAACGCTATCTGGATAAATCTGTTCATACATGATAATTATCACACCAGTTATATTACATACAGTTTCTTAGTTCGAGCATATTCCCCCGATTAACACCACCATTCTTAGGCATTACCAGACAAATAAAACAGCAGCATGACATGGGACACGCATTTCAAAGCACTTCTGTAAGAAAACACCGATATTCCTAATCTATTTTCATTTACGTTGCACATGGTCAGAGTAAAGATGGCGGCGAATGTGCCCGTTGTTGCAGGTAATGGTGATACTTTTTTCGTATACTGCCTACGTGTGAGTCTAACAGAAAGAACAAACTTTTTCTTGGTACACCATTTTTCATACTAATTGATATCTGAAACGACAGGGCTGGTCAAAGACACGTAGCACAATAATTTGTATTCGTGAATCCCGTGCTGCTGTTGTCACCATACGTAAGGGTGAAATAGATTTTATGGAATAGTATAAGACATCGAAGGTAAAGAAGTTGACTCATTTGATAAACACGTTACGGGAATTTTGACTACGAGGGCCTCTTTATTGTAGAGTTACTTTTGCAACTGTGCGAATCTAGGTTATGCGAGAGCATGTTTCTTTTCGTATTTTACCGGCATTTATGTCTATCCAGGAAGTTCATTAGTGTAAACCATAATATTTTGCAAAACTAGACAACTCTCGCTTTATGTAGATTGTTGGCAGACACGCGTGTTTTACGCAGAGTTTGATTTTGTGTTTGACAGTTCGGGGATCAACGGGCATTTCAATCAGTTTGGGTCCACCCAGTTATGATCTTGTCTCATCGTTTGCAAGAGAGGACAGCAAAACATGCAAGACTATGGCATTCGATCCAACTGGAAAATACTTTGCCTGGGCGAACGGAACATGGTGAGTGAAGATGTTTGTTTTAAATCGCGGCGCTGCTACCAATGTTTCTTGTGTTGTACTCTGCGTTTGTGAATAGTTTTATGTAATGCTGTTGCAATAATTCTAACATTTTTGCATCCATTGGCAAATTACGTTTATGGACCAGTATGATCAATTACCATCCACTATTTACAGTTGCAGTAATGCTATCGGACCTCATGAGTCTAGTTTTCCCCATCTTTAAATAACAAGGGATTGTTTTAAAAAATGCCCCCTTGCATCTGAAAAATTACTGATGTATTACAGTGCAGCAGCCATATGTCATATGTTTATCCTATCCTCCCAACATGTTAGCTGCACTAAAAGGTCGAATACATGTGATATTTAGCCTACTGAACTGGCCATTTACTTGAGGACACCATCTGTAAATAACATTCTTTTTTCAGTGGCTGACACTTCTTTAAGATCTTTTCTATAAACCATCAATGCTGAAGAAATTTTGCCAGGAACTGTGTTGAAATAAATTTCTTCTCATCCTTGGTCACACAAATTGCATGAGAACCAGTTTTGCTTTAACCAGAGTGCTCTCCTCCTCATTTTCAAGAGTTACTATGTAATGTATCCAGATCAAATAATTTTGCTTAATAAGAAGTTAAAACCAGATATGATAGAATTGTGACCACAAGCCTGTAAAACAGGATTAAATAAATTTATTTGCAAGATGGTCAAGGTGTTTCCCTTAAGCAGCATGCGTAGCCTTTGTACCTGTGTTGAATACCATAGGGATCTTCGTTGTTATGGAACTCATGACATCATCAAATATTGACAGTAGGCCTATCATATTTGCGAATGAATGCATGTGATTAAATATGTAATGTGAAGATACTGGGGATAAAGAGGAATGTTTCATACTAGTTGTCAGCTTTGGTCAGTGCCATAGCAAGCATGCGACAAATGCTGTAAACAGCGTAGCGATCATGGCATCATATCAGTGGATATAAAAATGGGTGCAGCTAAAGGTCATACTGTCACCGTAGCCATGGATTTTTTGCCCCGCCTTTGCTAGCTTCCCCAACTAACAACTGAACTTTCAAAACACAAACCAAAAAGTGAAACCACAGCAACTGTTGACATTAAATCACTGGTCAAAGCCAACATTTAACATCGAATTTTCCTATTGATCTGACACTGAAAGGGGGAAGAAATTTTCCTGCTGTTTTCCATTAGAGAGATATAGAGTGAGTTGTTTGTAAAATGTCATGGAATTCTTGATGAGAATATTGCAACTATGCTTATTCATCTGTGAAATATGAAATATCTCAAATTACTAGGTAATAGTAGTTACTGTAGGTGGTTTTTGGTTCTTGAATATAAGTAAATGACATAAAATAGAGGAGATAGAGCTTCATATTTTCTAAGTGGTTTTATTAAGGTCTGTTACTGCTGCACTGACTGATATTTCATTAAATGGATTCTTAGAGGGGCCTTCACTTATAACTAACTTAATTTAATCTTGGTTATAATAGAGGGAAACATTCCACATAGGAAAAATATATCTAAAAACAAAGATGATGTGACTTACCAAATGAAAGTGCTGGCAGGTCGACAGACACACAAACATACACACAAAATTCAAGCTTTATTAACTCTGTTCATGTTAGATGTATTTTCATTGACCTGTCCCAGTTGCATTTATCTGTATATGTACGTTAAGAAGATAGACACAGAAGTACTTTTGTGTGAACGGAGTTGCAAATAGTGACAGTAGAAGGGTCTTTAAATATGTCTGCTTGTGTCTGTATATGTGTAGATGGATGTGTGTGTGTGTGTGCGCGCGAGTGTATACCCGTCCTTTTTTCCCCCTAAGGTAAGTCTTTCTGCTCCCGGTATTGGAATGACTCCTTACCCTCTCCCTTAAAACCCACATCCTTTTGTCTATCCCTCTCCTTCCTTCTTTCCTGATGAGGCAACAGTTTGTTGCGAAAGCTTGAATTTTGTGTGTATGTTTGTGTTTGTTTGTGTGTCTGTCGGCCTGCCAGCACTTTCATTTGGTAAGTCACATCATCTTAGTTTTTAGATATATTAATTTGATCTTGATTACTTATGAAATATGTAGATGTATTGTTGCCACAGTACCTTGATTCTGATTAAAATTACTATTTATTAACACTACTTTTGTTGCATACGAACAAAAACAATAACAACACCCTATCATGAATGTGCATATATTTTAACAACTATGTTGCCAAGGATACCATAAACAAAAGTAAAAGACTAATTAATGCATTATGTGTCAATACTTGTAGCAGAATTTGCATTTTACAGTGTCAGCTACCCAGCCACATACAACTACCCCCTTAAAAACAATGTACAGGTATTTCTTTGGGAAATGCACTATGCAACCAGAATGGTTACTTTGTTGGATTGGTTGATGACACTCCGGAGTTTTAATGACTGAAGCCGGCTGTTTACTTGAAGTTAATGTGGGCTTTATGGGATCTGTATTCTTCACCAGGAAGTCTGACTTCCATCTGTATATGGATACGGCCTTCTGACGTAGAAGTGTTTCAACAACAAAGTGCTTTTCAGAGCATGTACCAAATTTGGTCCATCCTAGATAGGTGGGACAGGTGTCCTCTGTGTATCATGTATTACAAATACTTTGAAGAGGTAGTAATTTCAGGGTGGATTAAGGCAATTTTGTAGCATGATCTGGACTTGTATCATTTTAAATAATGCAGCCTGCTGCATCAACTTGAAAATAAAGGTGGAATGTTCACAACCCAAAGAAAACAACAATTGGAAGCCTTGTTGTCATGCTGTAAGTCATTTCTGCAGCAATGGAGTTATGTTCTGGAATCACATAAGCATGGAGACCCATTAAAATCAGACACTTGATGTTGCCTTAAAGCTACGATGTTTATGGTCAACTTAACCTGATGCTGGAGGTAAGCGTTGATTTTGATGAGGAGTAGACCTAGGTGTTTGTGAGGTGAGCGAACAGCTGACAGTCTCTGTCATCCTCTGTTGGTGGTGTTGGTTTTTAGGACTCCAAAATGAGCAAACCACAATGATAAGAGTGCAGTCAACATTTTCTGCAGAGAAGTCCTCTGGCCCATATGTAAGCCTGTCAATCACTGTTAAGAGATACACAGAGCACTGAGAGCAAGATAGTGGCCTCACCACACCAACGTGGGTATGCAGGAAGTAATTGTTAACTTCACAGGAAGTTCCCTGAGCA
This sequence comes from Schistocerca americana, assembly GCF_021461395.2. Lineage (NCBI taxonomy): Eukaryota > Metazoa > Arthropoda > Insecta > Orthoptera > Acrididae > Schistocerca > Schistocerca americana. Next base: position 554,203,094 of record NC_060124.1, on the reverse strand, counting down.
ATGTTTGTATCATCAGAAACTTTTGCTCATTAACAGCAAATTCATGTTTTTGCCCACAACTTTACATCTTTTTTCAGTGAAGCCCAAATGAAGCACTGTGTAATCCAGTCCACTGTGCATCTGATGCCAGGATCAGTAAACTCGTGTAGTACATGGAAGACTTGTTGGTAGGTTAGAACAACATGTGGTCTGAATTTACCTGTGGAATTATCAGAAAGTAGCTGCGACCCATCGGGTGAAAAATATTGTTAAAAATGGTAAAGAATATTTCTGGATCATTGCCTTCTGCCCTAGCAATGTCTACATAAAGGCAAATGTTAATGACTTATGGGCTACATCTACAGTCTACAAACCACTGTGAAGTGCATGGGAGGGAGTACATTCCCTAGTACGAAGGGCTTTTTCTTGTCCCATTTATATGTGGGTAGCAGGAAGAATGGCTGTTTAAATGCTCTTGTGCGTGCTATAATTAATCTAATTTTGTACTCATTATCCTTGAGTGATGTGTAGGGGGTTGTAGTATATTTCTAAAAGTAAACATTTAAAGCTAGTTCTTGTAACTTTGTAAGTAGGCTTTCTTGGACTAGTTTGTCAGTGCATGCCAGTTCAATTTCTTCAGCATCACTGTAACTCTCTTTCATGGGTAAACCAAACCTGTGACAATTCGTGCTGATCTTCTCTGTATACGTTCAGTATCACCTGTTAGTCCTATTTGGCAGGGGTTCCACACACTTGAGCAGTATTGTAGGATGTGTCACATGAGTGGTTTGTAAGCGATCTCCTTTGTTGACTGATTGCATTTCCCTGGTGTACTACCAATAAATCTAAGTCCACTACCAGTTTACCCATGACAAATGCACAGGTATTTGGAAGAATTTATTGATTAAAACTGTGGCTTGTTGATACCGTAAGCATAGGATACTACTTTTTTTGTTTCTGAAGTGCACCATTTTACATTTCTGAACGTTTAAAGCATGTTGCCAATCTGTGCACTGCTTTGAAAACTTACCAAGATCTGGCAAAATATATATGCAGCTTCTTTTTGAGTGTACTTGATTGCAGATAACTTCATCATGTGATAAAAATCTGAGGTTACTATTTATATTGTTTGACGGTCATTAATGTACCCTGTGAACAGCTGCGGACCCAACTTCCTCGGGGCACACTCAAAGTTACATGTACATCTGTCAATGAATCTCCATCCAAGATAACTTGCTGCTACCTCCTACCAAAAAATCTCAATTCAATCACAGATTCCCCTTGATACACCATACAATTGTACTTTTGATACTAAGTGCAGATGTGGTACTAAGTCAAATGCTTTTTCAAAATCAAGGAATATGACAGCTATCTGACTGCCTTGATCCATGGCTTTCGGTACGTCATGTGAGAAAAGTGCGAGTTGGGTTTCACATGATTGACATTTCCGAAATCTATTAGTTGGTGATAAAGGAGGTCATTCTGTTGGAGATAATTTATTATATTGGAGCTCAGAATATGTTCTAAGATTTTACAAGTCAGTGTTGAGGATTTTAAACAAGGGTAATGATTCTTTTGGAAAACCTGTAATTGGTTTACATTTTAGCAAGAAGAAACGTGGAAGTCTCAGGGAATTTCAGGAATTCATAAAATCTCAGGGAGTTATTTGTTTTTAACCTAACAGTGTCGTTTAATGTTATTGAGCTTTACAATTCAGAAGTTTTAAAATACTAAAAATGTGTGTCAATTGTTTGAATATTAGTTCATATAAATTATATTATTATTGTTATTGATATTATTATTACAGGATTAATCAATAGAAAGATTAATTGATAACGTCTTATTCTATTCCTGTTATCCTCCACCAAACCTCTTTATGTAGCGCATCTCATTTCCGAGGCTCCACTTTAAATTCTTGAGGTTGTGGAAGTTTCTCCCTGCAGGTCCGGGGGTTAGAATAGACCCGAGGTGTTCCTGCCTGTTGTACGAGGCGACTGAAAGGAGTTTCACACATTTCGGCCTTTATGTGATGGTCCCCTTTAGGGTTTGACCTCCATTCTTCAATATTTTCCTGAAGAGCGAGCCAATTGGCGAAGGGCGCCTTATGAGGTGCATCGTGTCCATCGTGCATTGAGATCTTTAGCTCAGTTTCTCGTCGTTGCATTGCAGTCCTGCCCATTCTCCATCTCTTGGGCGAGGACACCTTCCTGGGTGTGTTTTTCACCATGCACTATGCAGTGTCGATTTCTGCATCGACGATGACCATGCACTTCTTTGCACCTGATATTCAGCACGGTAGCCAGTCTGTTGTGGTGGGGCCGCCATGTAACCTGTTGGTTGTAGCCCCCTGACCACTCAAGGATCACTCCGCTGATGCCTGCGTCATTAACTCCCCACATATGCCAAGGGCTAGATGCCCATTCCCCTGGGGCATTGGGCCTCCCGGCAATGGCAATCCTGCCAAGTGGCCTTTGCTGCGGCTGGGTGGCGCCCGTGGGGAGGGCCCCTGGTCGAAGTGGGTGGCATCAGGGCAGATGACATGCGATGAAACGTAGTCCATCATCTCTTGCTGGTGGTGAAACACCAGCTGTTTCTAAGCGATCACGTGCTCAATTCAGCACACAGAAGTACGACCCCCAAATCGTTCCCCTCCCTGGCCACACCATGGGAGGAATTTGAGGCTAAGGATGGCAACGGATCTTATTCGCACCGATACCATGTATGTTTGAGAGTTGATGGGGAATCTTTCATGACAAGGAAGCCTCAGTTTTTTGTTGAGCATTTTGAGGACAAGTTCAGGGAGGTGAAGGGCTTGTCCAAAATGAGATCAGGGTCAGTTTTGATCAAAACAGCATCCTCTGCCCAGTCACGGAAGTTACTCGCTTGTTACAAGCTGGAGGATGTTTCTGTAACCATCACGCCCCATAAGAGCTTAAATATGATCCAGGCTATCATATTTAACAGAGGGCTTCTTTTGCAGTTCAGCGATAAGCTGCACGCCAATTTAGAACGGTGTGGTGTACATTTCATCCAGGATGTCCACCGGGGTCCGAAGGATAATCAGGTCGCCACCGGTGCCTTCACTTGACCTTTGAGGGTGATATATTGCGCGAGATGGCCAAGGTGATGGTCTACCGATGTGATGTAAAGCCCTATATCCCTCCCCCAATGCAGTTCTTTGTGTTGGAAGTTCGTCCATATGTCTTCCCTCTGTACTTCCAGCATCACATGCCGAGATTAGGGACGCCCATTACAACCCAATACTCCATGTGCCCTCCCTCCCATCTGTGTCAACTGCGGAGAGCATCATTCGCCTTGCTCGCCTGACTGCAGGATTCTCCAGAAGGAAAGGAAAATCATGGAGTACAAGACCCGGGACAGACTGACCTATACTGAGGCTAAGAGAAAATTTGAACGCCTACATTCTGTGTGTACGACATCATCTTACGCCGCCTCTACAACAGGTCTGGCACCATCAGCTCTACCAACCCAGGTCACCTCTCAGAGCCGGAAGACTACTCTTGGCTCCTTGATGGTGGGGGGGCATTTTCCTCCCTGTTGCTCCTGCACCACTTACTTTGGGAGCAACACCCCCCCCCCCCCCCCCCTCAACTATCAGGGACGTCCGTCCCCACTTCTAAGCCGGAGAAGCGTAAGTCTTCTTCGGCTTCTCTTGCTAGGAAGGGGTCTCTTGGGTCATTCCCTTCCCAGGTTTCTTCTAGTGGGAAAGACTACACCTGCCAGTGGCTGAAGAGCCCAAAAGCAGCTGGTTGTAGGGCTTCGTGCTCATCCTCAGTCCTGGAGACTGACCCAGTGAAGTCCTCCCAGCCAGGTAAACCCGAGGAGCAGTGAGAGAAATCCAAAAAGAAAACCCATAAGACCAAGGAAACTGCAGTGGCACCTATACCACTGCTACCTACAAGCTCTGTGGCTGAGGATGGGATGTAGATTTTGGCATCCGCTGAGGACCTAGATCTCTCCAGACCCTCAGACACAATGGATATAGACTGCTCAGGCAATAAATTGTTGGCAGCAGGTGACTCTGAGGTGTAAACTGCCTCATTGAATGTTCCATGCCTTCCCAGTCTCACAGTGTCATCCTCCAGTGGAATTGTGGTGATTTTTTTCCACCGCCTGGCTCAGCTATGGCAACTGTTAAGTTTTACACCTGCTATCTGCATTACCCTCCAGGAAACCTGGTTCTCAGCAATGCGGACCCCTGCCCTCCACTGCTATAAGGGATATTACAGGAACTGTAGCGACTATAATCGAGTGTCAGGTGGAGTTTACGTTTATGTCCTGAACTTGGTCTGTAGTGAACATGTGCCCCTCTCGAAGCTGTGGCTGTCAGAATAAGGACGATGCAGAAAATTACTGTCTGCAATGTATATCTTCCTCCAGATGGTGCAGTACCCCCTGCACTGATTGATCAACTCCCTAAACCTTTCCTACTTCTGGGAGATTTTAATGCCCATAACCCCTTGTGGGGTGGTATCATGCTTACTGGCCGAGGCAGATATGTTGAAACTTTACTGTCTCAGTTCGACCTCTGCCTCTTAAATACTGGGGCTGCCACACATTTCAGTGCGGCTCATGGTAGTTGCTCGGCCATTGATTTATCAATTTGCAGCCCAGGACTTCTCCCATCTATCCACTGGAGAGCACATGACGACCTGTGTGGTAGTGACCACTTCCCCATCTTCCTGTCACTGCCCCAGCATCAGGTGCATGGACAACTGCCCAGATGGGCTTTGAACAAGGCAGACTTTCACCTCGCTGTCACCGCTGAATCTCCCCCATACGGTAACATCGATGTGATGGTTGAGCAGGTGAGTAGCACAAAACGCGATCCCTCGCTCTTAGGGTGCCCGAGGCGTAAGGCAGTCCCTTGGTGGTTGCAGGAAGTCGCTGAAGCAATTAAGGAGCGTCGACAAGCTCTACAGCGGCATAAGTGGCACCCTTTCCTGGAGCACCTAATAGCCTTTAAATGGCTCCATGCCCGTGTTTGCTTCCTTATCAAACAATGGAAGAAGGAGTGTTGGGAGAGATATGTCTCCACCATTGGGTGCCACACGTCACCTTCCCAAGTAGGGCAAAAATCAAACGTTTTTTCGGGTACCGGGCCCCAACAGCTGTCCCTGGTGTTACCATAAATGGTGTGTTATGTACCGACGCAAACGCGGTTGCCGAGCACTTTGCTGAGCACTTTGCTCAAGCCTCTGTGTCAGATAATTAACCTCCAGCCTTTTGCACACTCAAACTGCAGCTGGAAGGGAATGTCCTCTCATTCACTACTCGCTGCAGGGAATCCTATAAAACCCCAGAGTGGGAGCTCCTCAGTGCCCTTGCACATTGCCCCGACACAGCTCCTGGGCCTGATGGCATCCACAGCCAGATGATAAAACGTATCTCATCTGACTACAAGCGACATCTTGTCATCTTCAACCAGATCTGGTGCGATGGCGTCTTTCTATCGCAGTGGCGGGAGAGCACCATCATTCCGGTGCTCTGACCCGGTAAAACCCGCTTGATGTGGATAGCTATCGGCCCATCAGCCTCACCAACATTCTTTGTAAGCTGCTGGAACGAATGGTATGGCGGCAGTTGGGTTGGGTTTTGGAGTGACGTGGCTTGCTGGCTCCATGTCAGGGTGGCTTCCGCCAGGGTCGCTCTACTACTGGTAATCTTGTGTCCATCGAGTCTGCCATCCGAACAGCCTTTTCCAGATGGCAACCCCTGATTGCCGTCTTTTTTGACTTACGTAAAGCATAAGACACGACTTGGCGACATCATATCCTTGCCACATTGTATGAGAGGAGTCTCCGGGGACCACTCCCGATTTTTATCCAAGACTTCCTGTTGCTCCGTACTTTCCATGTCCAAGTTGGTGACTCCCATAGTTCATCCATATCCAGGAGAATGGAGTCCCGCAGGGCTCTGTATTGAGTGTCTCTCTATTTTTAGTGACCTTTAATGGTCTAGCAGCAGCTGCCGGGCCCTCCGTCTCACCTCCTCTGTATGCAGTCGACTTCTGCATTTCATACTGCTGCTCCAGTACTGTTGTTGCTGAGCGGCACCTCCAGGGAGCCACCCACAAGGCACAGTCATGGGCTCTAGCCCATGGCTTCCAGTTTTCAGCCGCAAAGTCATGTGCCATGCACTTCTGTCACCGTCGTACCGTTCATCCGGAACCCCCACTTTACCTTAATGACGATCCACTCACTGTAGTGGAGACTTATCAATTGCTAGGACTTGTTTTCAGTGCTCAATTGACTTGACTCCCTCATCTTCGTCAGCTTAAGCAGAAGTGCTGGCAGCACCTCAATGCCCTCCATTGCCTGAGCAACACCAATTGAAGTGCAGATCGCTGTACGCTGCTGCAGCTCTACAGAGCCCTTGTCCAATCCCGAATTGACTATGGAAGTGTGGTTTATGGTTCAGCAGTGCCTTCAGCATTGCATTTACTTGACCCTGTGCACCACTGTGGGGTTCAGTTACTGACAGGAGCTTTTAGGACAAGTCTGGTGACTGGTGTACTGGTGGAGGCTGGTGTCCCTCCACTGCAGATCAGATGTGCGCAACTGCTTGCCAGTTACGCAGCAAGCATTCATAGTTCCCCTGAGCATCCGAATTACCGTCTACTTTTCCCGTCTGTGGCAGTTCATCTTCCACATCAGCGGCCCAGATTGGGGCTAACGATTGCGGTTTGCGTGCTGTCCCTTCTCTCTGAACTGGAGTCCTTCCCTTTACCACCTCTACTTGCGATCCTTTCACGTATGCCTCCATGGTGTTTGCCTCAGCCGCAGCTTCATCTGGACCTTTTGCATGGCCCTAAAGACTCCGTTAACCCTGCTGTTCTCCGCTGTCACTTCCTCTCGATTCTTGACGTGTTCCGGGGCTCTGAAGTGGTTTACATCAACGGCTCAATGGCTGATGGTCACGTAGGCTTCGCATATGTTCATGGAGGACATATTGAGCAGCACTACTTGCCAGTTGGCTGCAGAGCTTTCACTGCAGAGCTGGCGGCTATATCTCTCGCTCTTGAGTACATCCGCTCATGCCCTGATGATTCATTTCTCCGGTGTACTGACTCATTGAGCAGCCTACAAGCTATCAACCAGTGCTACCCTCGCCACCCTCTGGTAGCGTCCATTCAAGAGTCCATCTACAGGGTGTATACGACCCGGGAGATTTGGGGAAAACCCGGGAATTTTTTGTTGTTTTAGTTATCAGTTAAATTTTTGTAATTTTGCTGGTAAGAACCGATACTCTAACAAAGGATATTACTGTAGCCTGCTACTGCAGAACAATACTGCAGCATTAAAACACGAACAAGAGAAAAAAAAACGAAATAAAACTTAAATTGCAAAGGAAATGCGCCATATAAAATAACACTGTGCACATACAAGCGTCTGCCAACAGCAAAATGGGTCAAAGGCTTTAGGAAGACTATGCAATGCTTCATAACAAGTTACCTCCAATGAGCTTGACATCACAAGTGTTTACATTAGATTCATTTAAGCAGTTACAAGCGGGCTCAGGCAAATGCGCAGTTACGTCGCGTATGAGTAATACCTTCTCCTGCTTCCGGCTACAGAAGTGTGACTGTTGGCTGTGTAAGCAGCAGTAGCAGCAACCAGCCATATGGGGTACACGGAAGAATTTTACTGGCGCGCCCAAGCTGCCAGACTCATGCGTCCGCAGCTGGCCCGGATCTAGTGGAGGATGGCGGCAAACTGTGGTATCTGGACCGGGCGGCAATTTGGGGGGGGGGGGGGGGGGCAAATTCATATTCTTGAGAAAAAAAAACCTTGTCTCACAAAGCACCTAGCATCCAGCCCACGTCGGGCTATCAATTATTCATATGATTTTGAAACGCACCCCTGCTGGTTTTTGGACATTTTTGAACACAGTCTATGTTGATTATTATAAAATTATTTTTCAGTGCGTGCATACTGTATGTGATGTCTCTGCCAGGGGAATCCTCGTTGCATCTAGAAACGAACTTTCCTGCAGACAAAACGGGATGGGGCTATACGAGTTGAGTTAAGCCGAACCTGTGAATGCCAACTGCTGCTTGTTTATGTGGTTGATTCGGTTTGCAAATGTTCAGGGTTGTTATGATTACTAATGAAATCCAGATTCAGACTACCAGAGTGGAAATAAACGACTAACACGAATAATAGGTAAGAAAGGTTATGTATTATCTTCACGGTGTATCCAAGAAAGTGAAATTCTGACAGAACATTTTTGGCCAGAACTCTACATGAGACAGGGCCAGTTGTAGTCCCCGGCTTAAGTTCCATTCTGGGAGTAGCGCAGAAAACGCATTGTACGAACACGTAATAATGCCTAACCGGAGAATAATTGCTTGGTAACTAAACCGGTGATTGCGGCAGGGTTAGTAAAGTTAACTGGAAAATGAGTTTTGACAGTGGTAGGAATAGTTACAGAATTAGTGATGACAAGATTGTTTATTAGAACGAGGAAGGAGAAGAAATGGGGACATCACACAAATTATGGAAGAATATGACGATTCCAAATTTATACAAAATTTTGTTCTACTACGTTTCTTTCTCGTGCATGAGAAACTGGAGCTTATGAATGAAATGTGAAACTATTTCCTAACATAAAGCTTTTTGATTGTAGTAGGCCAAACAGGTATTTTGTATTGGTACTTCGTGAATTATATTGTCGCAGTATAAAAATGATCATTATTGCCAAAGCAGTCTCACTTTTTTGGTGCCTGTTACAATTGCTGCAATATTAGAAAGGCCTATTTCATTTTGTCCAGCACACGGTGACAAAATAGACGTAATCAGATCGAGAAACCACACCAGTCTTGGGTACTATTTGTATTAACAGCTTTTTATGTATTAGACGATGACATTTCGATTTTTCATGTAGCAAAACGTTTGTCGAAGTTTGATGAAGTAATAGTTCTTTCCCAGAAAGGAAAGCACGCCATGTAAAGCTGTAGCAAGATCAGAGAGAAAAATCGCTAGGACCTAAGGATTGAAGAAATGTGTGCTAATTTTTTAATTTTTTTAATTTTTAAAAGGGGCAAGGTGTCAAACCGGCCTACTGGGAGCAGGAGAGGCACCATAGGACATTTTAATTTCCACTGTCCTGAATATAGTTTGATGGCATCCATTACAAAATATACACGTTTGAGTTCCGCAGAGCGAAATACAGTGACGTGCGTTATAAGAATGTTGTTTGAAGAGGCACACTTAAGACCAAATAACATGTCTTACATTTCCTCGAAGGTATATCTTTTTGTATCAAACTCCTCAGAAAGATGTGCGCTACAAAATGAACTTATTTTTGAAAAGGTTTATTTTTATTTATTTATTTTTTACCTTCTGATGCACAGAGCAGTCAGAGTTAGAGGGGGGGGGGGGGGGGGATAGTCTCCACGTGACCCATCTTTACATTTTCCTCTTAGTTTACTGCTGTCACATCAAAAGAAAACAAGACAGATTTCTGTGGCTGGGAGCTATCAAGTGAATTAAAATACATCACATAATTATGGAAAGCTAAAAAATATGTTACTAGTTTCAGATTTTATTTTATTTTATTTCCACCTTTCTGACAGTCAAGCGTTAATCCCCTCGCAGAGCAATAAAGTTATTTTTGTCTGTTTGCTAAAGAAATTTGGCTTTTATTAAGCTTTCATGCTGAGGCAGTAAATTTATTTGAAACGAAGTGTTTAATTCCACACTATTCGCTGCATTTCATGTGCGTTTTCACCTTGTAGCACGTATGGCATTATGCCATAATAAAGAACCGAACATGAGATAATACAGCACTGCTACTCCAAGAAAATGTACGTCCTGAAAACCACACTGCAAAGTTTCATATCAGGTCTACGTCATTTGGAATCTGGGCATACGAATGTGCACTGTATGGCGAACCATGCATTTTAGCATGGTTCACGAAATTCTGACGCTCTTGGAGCATCCTCTCATGTCTTGTTTCTTAATCTTAGAGACAAATATTATTCCATAAAACCATATCCATTCAAAGGATTGATAAGTTTTACTATTCCGACGGAAAATCCCCGGCAATGAACTTAGCGACAGGCTGGCCAAACAGGTGACACAGAAACTGCGTTCTGTCTTACACTGCAGGTTTTTCCGGCTTTGGGAGACGGAATGGCATAACAGCACGCACAAAAAAACTGCGTGTCATTAAGGAGACTACGAATGTGTGGAAGTCTTCCATGCAGGCCACTCGCAGGCAATCAGTTGTCCTCTGCCGGCTCTGCGTTGGCCATACGTGCCTAATGCATGGTTACCTACTCCATTGCGAGGACCCACCTCAGTGTTGCTGTGGCTCCCAAATGACAGACGTCCACCTCTTGCTGGACTGCCCACTTTTAGCCGCTCTGCAACAGAGTTTTAACTTTCCCAGCACTCTGCCTTTGGTGTTGGGCGACAATGGCTCCACAGCAGCTTTAGTTTTACGTTTTATGCGTGAGAGTAGGTTTTATACTTCTATGTAGGTTTTAGCGCATATCCTTTGCCCCTCTGTGTTCTCCACCCTAGTGCTTTTAGGGTGGAGGTTTTAACGTGTTGCAGAGCGGCTGGCTTTCCCTTTTTATTCTCGTGGTTGGCCAGCCACTGTAATCTACTCTCATGTTTTACTCTCTTCTGTTTCTAGTGTTTCTCTGTTGTTTTCTTGTCCTCTTTTGTTCCTTTTAGTGTTCATTGCCTTCCCTTCGTTCTTGAGGCTTTTCCTTTTTTTTGTTTTGTGTTGTATGTTTCGTCCGTTTTATCCTCACACTTGTGGCATTGTTTTATTAGGAACAAGGGACCAATGACCTCATAGTTTAGTCCCTTCTCCCGCCTTTTAACCTTATGGAAGTTTTTTGTGGATAATCGGGTGCTGGCCCGTTGACCCAACCCCCAACTAGGAGGACCAGGATTTGACATCAGGGTTTACTCCCCTAGGAGGGTTGCCTTCACCGCACCTATAGAGACCCCCATTCCCTAGGTGGGACACATTTCGTCTGGCTCCTCCATTGAGGCCTGTCCGGCTTGGGTGACCCTGCCAGTAGCTATGCTACCACTGGCATAGCCCTCAACTTCGCTGGAGCACACAAATCCTCCCGCCCAATACTGAAGGTACCTTCGATAAGGCAGTGTCCCTTGGGAGGGAATATAAATTATCAATGTGTAAAAACTCCAGTTAAACTACAGGCTACTGCCAAGAGGAAAGAAAAGTCACTATTGTGATATGCCTACTCCCCACTCACCCATCCACCTATAATTTCTCCATAGCTGGAATTCTCAGGAAATTTTTTTTCTTCTTAGTTTGGGTAGCCACCTTGTTGGACAGTAGTTTTGTGGGTCACTTCTACTACCCTTCTTGTAGATAAGTGTGATCTGCGCTCTTTTTCCAGCTGCTTGGTAGGGTTTTTGTGAGAGGAATCTACGATAAATTATAGTTGACAAAGGGGCTAGCCCAGATTCAAACTGGGTACAGAATCTGACAGGGATTCCAGCACGCCCTGGGACTTTGTTCAGTGTCAGTTATTTCATCTGTTTTTCAACAGCACTGACACTTACATCTGTTTCACTCATCTTTGCAGTGGAATGAAACTTAAATTGGTGTAATACTCCTAAGTTTTCCTTTGTAAAAGAACCTTTGGAAACAGAGTTTGTGAATAGTGTGAATTCTCTGCCCTCTATAAGATAAAGAAAGTGTTTGACTACCGAATAGGCTGCCACCTAGTTAGTTTCATGACCTATGGATCATTTGCACAATAAATTGTGATGATGTGGAATGAGTCATTTTACATCACATCGCAGTTAATTTGTATATGCAGATACATGGTGAGCATTTATGAGTGTTTATGTATTGCAAAAGTCATGATAGCTATCTTTTGTCCCAAAAAAATGGTAACAAATTAAAAAATTATGAAATATACAAACAGAATGTCAGTTAATATTTAAATATTATGTGTAGGGAAATGGACGAACACGCACACCACCATAAAGATAAGAAAAAGTCGAAAAAAAGTTTGTCATTGCAAACATGTTTTACTGTCAATTGCAACAGCACACCTCAGTACATTACAAAGTATGCACATTCCATGGCATCAGGAGTCTCCCCAAGAGTCCAAAGTAACGTAACATGATGTGATGCTAGTTGGCAGCCCTTTCCAGGAGAATGAAGTGTGAAGAGATACCACAGTGTGATTTCAGCAGCCATTCAGGATAGATGTTCCCCAACTTGAATAGTGCTCTTACATAAAGACTGCAGCTCACCATGGAAGGAATGCGTGACAATGACGCAAGGAGCTTATGGAAGTGGTAGGAAATGCCATTCTACGTACTAAATGGTTGCTCGATGGGTAGGTCCATTCAAGCATGGCAGAGCTGCAAGGGCGTATCTGCACCGGTCCGGGTGGCCTGTCGGTGTGCGTACAGACTGTGCTCGTACCCAGGTCGTCCAGTGCTTGGAGAATGACAGAAGGTGGGCGCTGGAGGAATTACTCTGCCATACTGGTATTAAGAAGACAAGTCTACAGGATTTTATGCAACGAGCCACACATGCATTAGTTTGCTGCTAATTGGGTGCCTCGTGCACTAAGTGATATGGGAAAGTGGGCACATTATGGAACTTGTAGTGTTCATCTAGCACATTATGAGACAAGGGAGACAATATGCTTACGAGAATTATCACCATAGATGACTTTTTTGCAGTGCCTATTAGCCATAACTGAAATGCCAGTCCATGCTCACCACGCACGCATAAATTTTGTCGCAATTTTTCTCCTGTCAAATTAATGTTCATCATAGCCTTTGATGTTAGAGGAGTGTTTTTGTGCCATTTCATCCCACATGGACAAACTGTTAATGTACTGTACCACTGTTGCACATTCCTGCAATGACGCCTACAAAGCGCTGTTCAGGAGAAACGTCCTGAACACCTACACATTGCATTATGACCTCATACCAAAACTGAAAGAATCAAATATGTGAAGACATTGCCACAGCAGTGACGCTTGAGATCTGACGATTCGCTCATGGTAACATTTACATATGAACTAATCTTCCACACAGGTCAGAATTTTTAAATTAATTACCATTTTTGAGACAAAAGATAGCTGCCGTGATGTTGTAAATTATGTGCAACGAACTTCATGAGGGAATAAATGTACTGTCAAGCAGTAGCCAAAATTCCCACCTCCTTAAAAAGACATTTAAAGGATGCTTGTGAGTGAGCACTATAAATTATTGTTACAGCACTTTTTGGAGCAATTCACATTTTATTTTAGATAAAATTTCAGTGAAATTCTTCAAGAAAAATACAAATGGTTAAGGAGTTTTTTCTCATAAGTTCTTCATTATCTTTTTGGATGATTTGTCGGCTGTATCAGTCCTTGTAAGAGGATCAGTCCATATGAAATCAACCAATGGTCTGGTTCTTTACATATCAGATTTTGATAATTTTTATGTGTATTTGTAGTGGTAATTGTTTACATGAAAAATCTCATATTGAAGTTTTTTGGACCTCTCATTCTGGAATTATTTCTAAAATTCATATCATTTTATTCTGTTTCTTGTAAGCTTTAAAAATGTGTGCTAATTGGCGATATTCATAAGAATCCTGAATTTTCCCAGATTAAATTATTTTTAATTTTGGAAAATTCAAAATCTGATTTTTTTGTTTTGGAAAAAAAGTGTGTTTTATTCGTTAATGCATATGCCAGATTTCCTGATGGTGTTCCAATGAGAACATATTAAAATAAATTTCCTTTTACTGGTAAGTGCAGCACCTGATATGTAGCCTGTAGGACTTTGGACTTGTTATTGAGGTGTAAGATGGCAAAAACCAAGTAAGGGTGTCAAATTATTATTTTTTTATTTAGTGACAATCAGTTCATTCCATTATTAAAACTACATTTAAATTTAAATTCACATTTGACTATCCCGTGTTAACCGTGAACATATTTTAACACCAACATTGTCTCTATATGAAACTTCTATGCACAATGACAGTACAATATTATAAGAAAGAGTAGGTATATAGCATTCAGTCGCAATCCCGTAGGGTTTTTATTATTTATCCGTATCCAGATTTCAACTATACATAGCCATCTTTAGTGCATTTGAGTAGTTATAATCCAACAAAGTCCTAGCAGTGTACGTCACGATAGGACTTTATTGGTGTACAGGCAGGAGTTTGGTGACATGTATTGCAGGGAGTTTGTTGGGTTATAACTCATTGAAATGCCATAAAGATGGGTGTTTATAGCTAAAATCTGGATACGCGTGAATAATGGCAAACCAATGGGATTGTGACTGAAAGCTATATTCCAGTCTCTCCTTATAATATTTTAACATACAACTTAACAACACATGATTAAAAAAGACTGTGAATAATTTACTTAATTATACATTCATTTTTCAAATACATTAATATTAAATGTTTTTTATTCCAGTCTTTGATCACAATATCAATTTTGAGTAGCCAGTTGCAATAATGACTGTGTGAACGATGTGGCCTATTCTACACCTTATTTTAGATCTATGTGACAATGTTGTGCTGATTATATTTATGTGTTTCGATGATGCCATTATGGCCTTATAACTTTAGGAAATGGTGTAAAAAAAGATCTGAGAATGGTCATTACGGACTGAAACCGGACATCGTCTAAAGAATTGATATTGTGATCAAAGACTGGAATAAAAATCATTTGACAGTATTGGATCACTGTTTGTATATGCGACTATGTCGCAGTTGGGGAAACATTAATATTAATCAATATTATTAATTAAACAGTGATATAGCTGTTGTTATTTAACAGTTTATTAATTGAGTGCCTTGAAAAGAGAATTTTTTTATTCGTCTTCAACAAGATAGATGTTATGATGACACACTAATTATTTTATTTACTATTATGTATTGCAGTTTTCTTTCAAGTGCCATGACCTAGTACTCCCAAGCAATAATGGCTGATTATTGATGTAACAACATGTCCTTTCATAATATAATCTGAGGCTTTTTGTAGCTCTTCATCTGATAGTCTTTATGTTCTTCCCATGGTAATTGTGTGATTTAACTTAAAAAGTCTGAAGTTTTTTAATTGCAATCGATTC
This sequence comes from Schistocerca americana, assembly GCF_021461395.2. NCBI lineage: Eukaryota > Metazoa > Arthropoda > Insecta > Orthoptera > Acrididae > Schistocerca > Schistocerca americana. The sequence goes on along the minus strand of NC_060124.1, from coordinate 554,188,002 downwards.
ATCTGGTATTGTTGATTATCAAACAAGAAAGTTGTGTTCCACAGTGATGTGTAAATAGAAGGTTTACGTCTACTTTCCTATCTCTTGATAGCACATAGGCTGTCCACCATGTGCTGTCATGGGCACAAGTCAGAAGACCTGTAATCTATTCGAAAGCTGCAACACCTGGACACATTTGAATTTTATGAACATCAAAATGCTTAAAATCAGAAACAGTTGTAGCTTTATGTTTGGCTTTGTTTATAAGAACAAATGGATAATACTTTGAGTCCCTGTAACTGCTGTGGTGTTATAAAATTCTTTTTTATGGTGGAGGCTCATCATTTGTCACATAGAAAAATTGACTGATTATATAGATGCTTTACCCCCAAGTTGTGGTGCATTTATCCAGTAGGAGTGATAGGTGATGTGATATTGGACAAATAAGACAGCAAACAGTTTTCACATACTTTGACTTTACTGGAATCCATTTACATACAATATGTACAGTACACTTGTACACTGTGTAACCATAATTTGTGTTCACATTACAATCAATTTCAATTTACTAAATGTTTAAAGTTACAACCATTAACTTTGATGCATTTCCGAAAATGTGCTTCAAAAGAGTGTTGAACATGCCTCAACATTTCTTTGCTGATACCGGTAGACACATTTGTAATTTGTTGACATAGATTTTTGGGTGTAGTTGACATTTCTTGGTAAACTTTGTCTTTAATGTATCCCCAATAAAAAAGTCTGGAGGAGTGAGATCCAGGAAGCAAACAGGCCCTCTATATCCTATTCATTGATCTTGATAATCTCTGTTTAGTATATCGCAAGCTGTAGCTGAGTAATGAGCAACCGTTGTGTTGATACCACATGGCACCCTGTTCCACAAGGGGCACATCTTCTTGCAACAATGGAAGTTCTTGGTCCAAAAGCTTTCCGTATTTCTGACCATTTAGTTTACCATCAGTGAAGTATGGTCCAGTGGTACGTAATCCCAGAACTCCACACCAAACACTCAAGACTCCACTGCTTTTGATGCTGAGCTTCCTGTAACCATCTTGGATTTTCCGCTGACGTATTATGTCGGTTCACTTGAGCATGATTTGTGAATGTTGCCTCATCAAAAAATAAAGTATTTGAAAGTGTACCATTTTCAATTTGTAGTAGAGCCTGTTGTATCAAGCATCCATGATTACAAACTGAAGTGGAGTTCACTAAGAATAGTAGGTAATGTTCTTATGACATTTAAATTGGTACTGGATAAACAATGTGCCGATGTCAACAAACCTGTAAGAGTATCACTACGGGAGTACAAATAAAAGATCAACAAACAAGCTGACTTAAACAAATGAATTTCCTTCATTGAATAACAATAACAAAAGAAAAATAGAGATAGAGAGAACTCAAAATGTGTGAAAACCATTTGCTGTCATATTTGTCCAATATCACATTACCTGTCACACCTGTTGTATAAATGTATTACAATTTTTATGCTCAAAATTGAATGCCCTTTCCATTTCTGTAGAGGAAATACACTATTGCCTTTAAAAAGATACTGAGAATGGCATTTTAAGGATGAGTTATGGTCAATCTCTTATGTCCCTGTATAAATACTGCAATGGCGGAAGATAGGACCAAGATTAATTCAAGGTCATAGTGATCTCTGTAAGGAGGAATTGATCTATGAAATTACAATGAGAGGGAGATGTTGAAGCAGACGGAGGAGGTTGACTTGGAGCAACCAGTAGTGTTGTCCAAGGAGGAGCATGATATAGAAGCTGCACTTCCAGTCGTTGAGACAGTGTTGAAAGAGCTTGATATTTGTCATGACCTCTTAGTTAATTCTGTGCCATCCACAGGTCAGATTCAGAAGCTGGGCGCAGGGCTGGAACATTACAGGAACAGAATTAAGGATTTGATGTTGGTGACTAAAATAACTTCTAAGTGACTAAAACTACTACTAATAGATCACAGTTGGTGGAACTGCATGACAGCTGTTTTACCTTCTAACTGCGGTGGGCTAGTTTTAGATTGAGGTCGAGAGAAGAGGGGGGTTTGGTAGATAAAACTATAGGGAATATTGGGTTTAGTCACTTTGGTAAGATGTTCAATCTGCTTTGTAGAAAGGGGGGGGGGGGGGCACTGCAAGCAGTTAAGATTTTGTATATTTTTGATTAATTGGAAGAGAAGGGTGGAGCCTTAAACATTAGACTGGAGGAATTGTTAAGAGTAGTAGCCACTAAGGTTGATGGGGTCTTGTTGGAGAAGGTGCAAAATTGTCATTTTTCAGGGTGAATTTCATTACACAATATGCAGGGGATCCTTACCCCATAGAGTGATGCAGGAGCTCATTTGTTTGAATTATGGGTGCGAGCAAGATTTTCAGCAACAGTTCACCTACTGTGTAGGTAGAGTTAAGTCGCAAGTTTACAGCATATTCTAGAGGGTATGGAGCCGGAGAACTGACAAGAGATTGGTGTTGTGTAAAAAAACCCTTGATTATATTACCTTGAGTGATATGGTTGCCATGCAAGGGATTGCTTATGTCAGTGAGCGAAAGAAAGAGAAAGGAACTGTGGAAACCAAACTATGTGACAGTACCACGTCTGCGGCCGAATGGAACTTAAGGTTTTTTGCTTGTGGATGACACAGTCACTTAGCCTGGCATTGTCCTGTAGGTTGAGGCAGGGGAACCGAACAGTGCCAGTCGGACCACTCATCCTGTGTGGTGACTATGGGAGAAGTGCGGGTTGGGGCAGTTAAAAGTGTAGAATTGAGACTGTCTAAACGGATGCCGTAAATATTTTGTTATGTTCATAATGAGCCAGTCGGTGGCTTGCTGGATTCAGGCAGTGTTGTGGTGACATTGGACCTGCAGTGGGCCAGTAGAAATAGTAATTTTTAGCAAATGGGGAAAAACTGAAAAGGAATCAGTGCCGTCAGTGGCAGCTAGCAACACCCAGCTGGATGTCCAAGGAGTGCTGGTTATCGGATTGAGAATGCAAGATGGAAGGTTAAGGTTATGATGATTGTGTTTGTCAACTCCGTTAATCATTGGCTCACATGTGATAAGGAAGGTCAGGGTAGTTTTTGACTGGGCAGGCAGTAGTTACTCTTATAAGTGTGCTCAAATTCTGAGGTATCGGTTGTGTGATCATGATAGGCCAAATGATACAAGGAAATGTTCCTGAGGCAGAAGGGGAGGCAACACCAGTGAGGGAAGGTGGCACTTGAATGATTTGGAGCATTTCAATAATGAGCAGAGGCTCCCAAGTACCTGAACTGTGTTGTATTGAGTTGGGAATCACTTTGCAAGTGGAATATGAGATTGCTCATTAATCAAGTGCCCACGAGGAAGGTGCCATACCGATTATCTGCACCCAGACTAAAGGAGCTTAAAGGGTGCATTGACAAGGTACTACAGCGATGGGTCATTACACTGTTGAGATTTTCTTATATGGCATCGATATTTTTAATCCCCAAACCAGATGGAGGTTCAAGACTGGTTGTAGATTATAATGAGCCTATATAAAAAGGTGGTTCTTAGGTCAGTTTCAATACCTGATTTTCATGTTTCGCCTGGTTCGAGGGCACAACACTGTTTACAGTACTTGATTTGAACCAGGCCTACAATCAGATCCCCTTACATAAGGACTCTAGGAAAATCACTGCATTTATTACAGACTGGAATTTATTTGAATTTGCAAGGCTCCATTTGGTGTGGCCACTGGGGCGGCAGTATTATTACAGTTCTTGAACTCCCGTCTTCTCACATATTGAGTTAGAGTTTGTGTTCCAGTGACTGTGTGATATGCTTGTGTGTAATACGGCTATGGATGAACATTGGGGTAATTTGAACGAAGTCTTTGGTAGATTGTGTAATGCTGGGTTGACTGTTAACCCAGATAAGGTGAAGTTTGCACAGAGAGCATTTCTGGGTCATATAGTGTTTGCAGAGGAAGTAGTTGTCGATCCCCAAGAGAGTACAAGCTTTTCTGTGTTGTCCAAGATCTATCATAGCCAGTTTTATTGGCATGGCAAATGTTTTTAGGAATTTTGTCCTTCAATTTGCTTAAAAGGCATCCCTGTTGAACCATGTCAGATGAACCAGCAGAAGTTTGAGTGGGATCCATCACAACAAGCTGCCTTTCAGGCACTGAAAGCAGCATTTTCCTCAGCTCCAATATTAGTGTTGCCCGATTTTGGATTGCATATGCATTGGGGGAATTATTTGATGCGGAGAGGAAATACTCAGTTTAGGAGCTTGAGGCCCTGGCAGTTCTTTTTGCCCTGCAGAAGTTCCATTATTATATGGAACATACCACCTTGCAGCTTGAGATTGATAATTGGGCATTGAGAACCTGTCAGAAGTAGTTTACCTCGTTGTGAAATTGAACTAGATAGTTCCTGCGAAATAGTAAGGGTAGAGGTTATACTTGACAATTGGACTAAACTATTAATTGGATTGTTTTACCGACCCCCCAACTTGGAAGATATAGTTGCTGAACAGCTCAAAGAAAACTTGAGCCTCGTTTCAGATAGGCACCCCACTCATATAATTATAGTCGGTGGTGACTTCAATCTACCCTCGATATGCTGGAAAAATTATACGTTTAAAACCTGCGGCAGACATAAAACGTCACCCGAGATTGTACTGAATGCTTTCTCAGAAAATTATTTCGAACAGTTAGTTCATGAGCCCACTTGAAGTGTAAATGGTTGCAAAAGCATACTTGACCTCTTAGCAACAGATAATCCTGGACAAATAGGGAGTATCGTGACAAATGCAGGGATTAGCAAAGTTCTGTAAAGTAGTTGGTGCTAGGCTGAATACCGTAACACCTACAACCATAAAAAAGAAATGCAAAGTACAGCTATTTAAAAAAGCTGATAAAAATGTAAAAATGCTCTTAATGCCTTTTTTAGTCTATAGAAGGTAATTATCATAAAACCAACTCCAGGAACTACTACAAAATCTTTGGGAAACAACTACAACAATATGAGGCCCCTACACTAATAATGAAAGATGAAGATGGAAGAATGACACACAGTAACAAGGAAAATGCAGAAATCATGGCAAAAGCATTTTACAAACTTCTGAATTGCGAGGAACCCAAAGAACCCTTACAAATCAACATAAATACCCCAATAAAAACCAAACCTAACAAACTAGACCCTCCAACTTTCCAAGAAGTAGAAGAAATTCTTAAAGAACAAAAAAATTATAAGGCATGTGGAGAAGATCAGGTTTTTGTTGAAATGTGGAAATATGCAAGTGACACAGTCAAGACCTCCTTACACATGGCTCTAACAAAAATTTGGGTAACAGAACAATTTCCCGAACATTGGACCACAGCTATCATCCACCCACTACACAAAAAGGGAGATAAGAGCAACGCAGACAACTACAGAGGAATCTCTCTTCTAGATTGCACATATAAAATTCTATCCAAGATCCTATATGAAAGAATCAAGGAGCAGTTAGAACAGGAGTTAGGGGAATATCAGGGAGGTTTCAGACCATGGAGAAGCTGTGCAGAGCAGATAATTAGTTTAAAATTGATTATGGCATACTACAAGAAACAGAACAAACCTCTGGCAATAACATTTGTAGATTTTAAGAAGGCATATGACTGTCACCACAGACCTTCAGTATTAAAAATTTTAAGAAATCTAGGACTCCATCCAAAACTAATTAAAATAGTACAACTCACTCTAACCAACACCAAATCAAAAGTGAAGTTTAGAGGAGAAATTTCAGAACCATTCCTCATAAAAACAGGCTTAAGACAAGGTGACTGCCTATCACCATTACTTTTCAACTGTGCACTGGAATACATAATGAGAGAATGGTACAAGGACAATCCAAAGAGGATAAGAATTGGAAGTGCAAAAGATGATATTAGCTTAAAATGCTTGGGATTCGCTGATGATCTTGCCCTCCTAGCCAACACCGTTCAAGAAGCCAGGCAACAAGTGAAATCACTACAAGAAATAGCAGAGAAAGTAGGCCTTAGAATATCATTTGAAAAAACGGAGATTATGCTAACCGATCCACCACTTGCAAACAAAATTACAATAGGAGAACAGGAAATCAAAATTGTTGATAAATTTAAATATTTAGGCGAAATAATAACATACAATCTAAATGAGAAGCCATCATGGCAAAATAGAATAAAAAAACTGAACTATGCAAATTACATCAAAACAGCTAATACAGCAGAAATTGACAGAATACTAAAAATAGAAAGAAGAATAATTAGGACATGTATAAATAAACAGTATAAAATAAATGGACATTGGAGAATAGCATCAAATGAAACAGTATATAAGAAAATAGAACCAGTCATGAGCAGAATCAAGAAGAAACGCATCTCATTCTTTGGACATCTGATTAGAACTCCAGAAAACAGAATTAGTAAAAAAAATAATACAAAAATTGTGGAATAGCAAGAGTGACATTAAATGGATCACAGAAATTAAGGAAGATATAAAAGAACTTCAAATTACAGTAGATGACCTAAAAAACAAGACAGAGAAAACCAGAATACTGCAAGACCCGCAAACCAGACTACAAATGAAAATCAATAAAAGGAGTACAGGAAGAGTTGTCTCAGATGAAGAAAGAAAGAAAATATCTGAAAGAATGAAGAAATATTGGGCAGACAGAAGAGCAAAACACCTTTCATATAAGAATAGCCTCTAATAATTATATTACATAAATATATTAAGTTATTGTCGAACCAAATTGTATCCATGTGTAACAACTTGTTTAGAACTTTGTATTTTTGACTACAGTGGTCCAATGAAGGCCATAAAATAAATAAATAAATAAATAATAATAATAATAATAATGCCTTTTTTAAGACACTGTCTCCACTCCTTCTGATCTGATCATGTAAGCATAGAAAAGATGTGGAATGATTTCAAAGAGATAGTATCAATGCCACTTGAGATATATATATACCACATAAATTGATAAGTGATGGTACTGATCCCCCATGGTACACAAAATGGGTCAGATCACTGTTGCAGAAGCAACGAGAAAAGCATGCCAAAATTAAAAGAATGCAAAATCCCCAAGATTGGCAAAGTTTTGCAGATGTTTGAAATATAGTGCATACTTCAGTACGAGCTTTTAATCATTTCCGCAATGAAACTGTCTCGGAATCTGGCAGAAAACCCAAAGAGATTCTGGTCATACATAAAGCACACCAGTGGCAAGATGCAATCAATGCCTTCACTGTGCGGTAACAACGGTGAAGTCACTGATGACAGTGCCACTAAAGCAGAGTTATTAAACATGGTTTTCCAAAACTCCTTTGCCAAAGAAGATGAAGTAAATATTCCTGAATTCCAATCAAGAACAACTGCGAAGATGGGAAACATTGAAGTAGATATCCTCGGTGTAGCAAAGCAGCTTAAATCACTTAATAAAGGCAAGGCCTCCGGTCCAGATTGTTTACCAGTCAGTGTCCTTTCAGAGGATACTGATACAATAGCTCCATATTTAGCAGTTCCATGCCTAAAGACTGGAAAATTGCGCTCAAGTCACACCAATACCCAAAAAGAAAAATAGGAATAATACACTGAATTACAGGCCCGTATCACTAACGCTAATTTGCAGTAGGGTTTTGGAACATATTCTGTGTTCAAACATTATGAATTACCTTGAAGAAAACGATTTATGGACACATAGTCAGCACAGATTCAGAAAACATCATTCTCGTGAAATGCACGTAGCTCTTTATACTCATGAAGTAATGAGTATGTCAGATTGATAGCATATTTTTAGATTTCCAGAAGGCTTTTGACACCGTTCCTCACAAGTGTCTTCTAACCAAACTGGGTGTCTATGGAACATTGCCTCAGTTGTGCAACTGGATTCATGATTCCCTGTCAGAAAGGTCACAGTTCGTAGTAATAGATGGAAAGTCATCGAGTAAAACAGAAGTAGTAACCGGTGTTCCCCAAGAAAGTGTTATAGGCCCCTATTGTTCCTGATCTATATCAATGAGATAGGAGACCATCTGAGTAGCCCTATTAGATTGTATGCAGATGATGCTGTCATTTACCGTCTTTTAAAGTCATCAGATTACCAAAACGAATTGCAAAATGATTTAGGTAAACTGTATGGTGCAAAAAGTGGCAGTTGATCTTGAATAAAGAAAAGTTTGAAGTTATTCGCGTGAGTACTAAAAGAAATCCGCTAATTTTCGATTATGTGATAAGTCACACATATCTTAAGGCTGTAAATTCAACTTAATGGATTACAATTACAAGTAACCTAAATTGGAACTACCACATAGATAATGTTGTAGGTAGAGCAAACCAAAGACTGTGATTCATTGGCAAAACACACAGAAGGTGCAGCAGGTCTTTTAAAGAGGCTGCTTACACCACACTTGGCTGCCCTATTCTGGAGTATTGCTGTGTGGTGTGGGATCCGCATCAGGTGGGACTGACAGATCATCATCATCAATTAAGACTGATTATGCCTTTCAGCGTTCAGTCTGGAGCATAGTCCCCCTTATAAAATTCCTCCATGATCCCCTATTCAGTGCTAGCATTGGTGCCTCTTCTGATGTTAAACCTATTACTTCAAAATCATTCTTAACCGAATCCAGGTACCTTCTCCTTGGTCTGCCCCAACTCCTCCTACCCTCTACCGCTGAACCCATGAGTCTCTTGGGTAACCTTGCTTCTCCCATGCGTGTAACATAACCCCACCATCGAAGCCTGTTCTCCCTGACTGCTACATCTATGGAGTTCATTCCCAGTTTTTCTTTGATTTCCTCATTGTGCACACCTTCCTGCCATTGTTCCCATCTACTAGTACCTGCAATCATCCTAGCTACTTTCATATCCGTAACCTCAACCTTATTGATAAGGTAACCTGAATCCAACCAGCTTTCGCTCCCATACAACAAAGTTGGTCGAAAGATTGAACGGTGCACAGATAACTTAGTCTTGGTACTGACTTCCTTCTTGCAGAAGAGAGTAGATCGTAGCTGAGCGCTCGCTGCGTTAGCTTTGCTACACCTCGCTTCCAGTTCTTTCACTATGTTGCCATCCTGTGAGAATATGCATCCTAAGTACTTGAAACCGTCCACCTGTTCTAACTTTGTTCCTCCTATTTGGCACTCAATCCATTTATATCTCTTTCCCACTGACATTACTTTTGTTTTGGAGATGCTAATCTTCACACCATAGTCCTTACATTTCTGATATAGGTCTGAAATATTACTTTGCAAACTTTCAGTAGAATCTGCCATCACAACTAAGTCATTCACATATGCGAGACTGCTTATTTTGTGTTCACCTATCTTAATCTCACCCAGCCAGTCTATTGTTTTCAACATATGATCCATAAATAATATGAACTACAGTGGAGACAGGTTGCACCCTTGTCTTACCCCTGAAACTACTCTGAACCATGGACTCAATTTACCGTCAACTCTAACTGCTGCCTGACTATCTATGTAAAGAGCTTTAATTGCTTGCAGAAGTTTGCCTCCTATTCCATAATCACGTAGAACAGACAATAACTTCCTCCTAGGAACCCGGTCATATGCCTTTTCTAGATTTATAAAACATAGATACAATTCCCTGTTCCACTCGTAACACTTCTCCATTATTTGCCGTAAGCTAAAGATCTGGTCCTGACAACCTCTAAGAGGCCTAAACCCACACTGATTTTCATCCAATTTGTCCTCGACTAATACTCGCACTGTCCTTTCAACAATACCTGAGAAGATTTTACCCACAACGCTAATCAAAGAGATACCTTTGTAGTTGTTACAATCTTTTGTGTTTCCATGTTTAAAGATTGGTGTGATTACTACTTTCTTCCAATCTGATGGAACCTGTCCCGACTCCCACGCCATTTCAATTATCCTGTGTAGCCGTTTAAGACCTGACATTCCACTGTATTTGATGAGTTCCGATTGTCCAAAATACTTGTCATTTCCTTCTTACCTCCCTTTCGAAGACTGCTAATTACACTCCAGAATGGTTTTCCAGCAGCTTGACCCAAGGTCTCCAACCTGTTTCCAAAGTCTTCCCAAGATTTCTTCTTGGATGCTGTAATTATCTGTTTGGCTTTGTTTCTTTCGTCAACATAACTTTCTCTGTCTACCTGAGTTCTAGTATGTACCCATTTTTGATGTGCCTTCTTTTTCCTTTTACAGGCTGCCTTGACTGTGTAATTCCACCAAGCTGTTTGCTTCATCCTACCTTTATACACTACTGTTCCAAGACATTCTTTGGCCACTTCTAGAACTGTGTCCCTGTACCTTGTCCATTCCTTTTCCAGTGACTGCAATTGACTACATTCAACTAACTGGTACCTTTCTGAGATCACTGTTATGTACTTGTGTCTGATTTCCTTATCCTGAAGTTTCTCCACTCTTATCCTCCTACACATGGACCTGACCTCCTGCACTTTCGGCCTCACAATACCAATTTCGCTGCAGATTAAATAGTGATCAGTGTCATCAAAGAATCCCCTGAATACACGTGTGTCCCTCCTGAATTCCTGATCTGTTGTTATATAGTCAATGACAGATCTGGTATTCCTGCCTTCCCAATTATACTGGTGAATGTTCTTATGTTTAAAAAAGGGAGTTTGTGATTACTAAGTCCATACTGGCACAGAAATCCAAGAGTTGTTTCCCGTTCCTGTTGGCCTCCATATCCTCTCCAAATTTACCCATAACCTTTTCATACCCTTCTGTTCGATTTGCAATCCTGGCATTAAAATCACCCATGAGCAGAACACTGTCCTTGTCCTTTACTCTAACAACTACATCACTGAGTGTGTCATAAAAACTATCCATCTTATCTTGATCTGTCCCTTCACAATGTGAATATACTGACACAATCCTAACTTTCTTGCTAGACACTGTCAAATCTATCCACAGCAGTTGTTCGTTTACATACCTTATTGCAACTACACTGGGTTCCATTTCTTTCCTGATGAAAAGCCCTGCACCCCATTGTGCTATTCCTGCTTTGACTCCTGACAGGTAGACCTTGTATTCTCCCACTTCCTCTTCTTTCTCACCCCCTTACCCGAATGTCACTAACAGCTAAAACGTCCAACCCCATCTTACTTGCAGCCTCTGCCAACTCTGCCTTCTTCCCAGAGTAGCCCCCATTGATATTAATAGCTCCCCATCTCGTTACCATTCGTTTGCCGAGTCGTATCTTAGGAGTCCCTGGTTTGTCAATTAGAGGTGGGACTCCGTCACCTCAAAAGGTCCGAGGCGTTTTGCTCTGATTGTTGCCAGCATCATATTTATAGTACCAGGGAAGCAGGTTGCTAGCCTTACTTGTCCTGGGTCCCATTGAGTTTAACCCTAACGGTTGAGGGACTAACCGGTGGATTTGGTGGCCACGACTCAGAATATGTCCGAGATGCCCAGCCTTATTCCAAAGTAACTGGTATCCCGACTGTCAGGACCACTTACTTGGCCACTCATACGTTGCCCGTGGTTCATGAACTAGGACATGATACCAGGAACCCACACCATGAACCATGACTGACAGATGATATCGAAAAAGTTCAAAGAAGGGTAGCTCGTTTTGTACTATCCCAAAATAGGGGAGATAGTGCCACAGGCATGATACATGAATTGGAGTGGCGATAATTAAAACAAAGTTGTTTTTCATTGCGACGAGATCTTCTTATGAAATTTCAGTCACCAGTTTTCTCCTCCGATTGCGAAAACATTGTTGCCACCCACCAACATAGGGGGAAATGATCATTGTGATAAAGTAAGAGGAATCAGGGCTCACACAGAAAAATTTAAGTGCTCGTTTTTCCCGTGTGCCATTTCAGAGTGGAATGGTAGAGAGACAGCTTGAAGGTGGTTCAGTGAACCCTCTGCGAGGCACTTTATTGTGAAAAGCAGAGTAATCACTTACATATAGATGTAGATGTGGGCTGTCGACCGCGTTTTACTTTTTGTCTGTCGCAGCAAAATGGAGAAAGACATGTAATCTTTAGTTAGGGACCTCTGCTGTGTGTACAGCATATTTTGTGGACCTTTCTCCAAGAGGAACCCCTTGTTCTTAGCTGTCTTTGGTCCCATCAATTAGGCTTAACATTTAGTTGCTTTTAACTTCTTTTTCATATTAGTGTTGTAAGGGGGCTTATGATCTCAGTTGTCTCTGACCCTTTTGGGGGAGGGGGGGGGGGGGGGGACATTTTGCAGCTAATTTTGACAAAAGTATAAAGAAGACTTATATAATCTGTTGACAACTTTCCGTCCGAGATGACTTGCTGTGTCGTCCTACCAAAAAGTCCTCTCTCCAGTCACAAAGTTTGATAATAAGTATAGATATGGTACGGAGTCAAATACTTTTGAAAAATCAAGAAGTATAACATCTACTTTACTGCCTTGGTCCAAATATTTCAGTATGTCCTGTCAAATGTGCGAGTTGGGTTTCACCTGATGAATGTTTTCAGAGTACATTTTGATTAGCATGAAGGAGGTCATTCTGTTCGAGATTTCTCATTATGTTGGAACTCAGAACATGATCTAACATTCTAAAATAAATCAGTGTTGAGAATGTTGGACAGTAATTTTGTGGCTCACTTTGCCTACGTTTCTTGGAAACTGGTGTGACCTGCACTTTCTTCCAACTAAGTGACACAGTTTTTTGTTCGAGGGATCTTCAATGGATTATAGTTAGCATAGGGGCTAACTCAGCCGCAAATCTCAGTATATAAAAGGCAATGTCCTGGATGACTTACTTATCATTGGCCAGCGCAAATTGCTAAGGATAGAAACTTGAAATTTGGAGGTATGGGTCGTATACTGATAGGTGTCATTTAAGAAAGAAGTTTCCGAAATTCCATCTTAAGGGGGTGAAATATAGGGGATGAACAATTTTTTTGAAAACTGTCACTATCAAGGCAATTTTGAAGCTAGACCTACAGAAATTGGTATTTGGTTTCTTGGTAAGAAATAAATACGTGTTTCAGTCTTTTTAGAAATCCAACTGCTGTGGGGGTGACATAGGGATGAAAGTTTTTATGGAAATATTTCATTCTGCAAGCATATTTGAAGCTAAATCTGTGCAAATTTGTATTTGGCTCCCTGTTACAAATAAAAAAAATTATGTATGTCGCTGTTTTTGGAAATTCAACCCGTAAGGTAGTGCAATAGGGGACGAAAATTTTCAAGAAAATATTTTGTTACATTAAAAAATTTTAAAGCTAAATTTATGAAAATTTGTAGTTCAGTTCTTGGTTAGATACAAAGAAATATTAGTTAGGGTATGAAAGTTGCTACGGAAATCTCTCCACAAGAATGCAAAAGGCATGATTAACAAAAACTTTGGACTCCAGCTGCCAGAACTGCTTTTTGGTCAGAAGTATGTTCAGAAAAGACCATACTTATATGGCCTTAATTAGTGTAAAAAGCTAAGAAGTTGCTCCAATTTGTGAACAACATAAAAATTCGATTAAATAAAAACAAAAATACTCTGCAGGTCATACAGCATACATGAGCAAAGCAGTGGGCACTAAGCTAGTTCGGTACAGAATGTACAGGGATTCCATTGGTCCCTGAAGCTTTGTTCAGTTTTAATGATTTCATTAATTTCTCAACACCACTGACAATAACACTTACTTCACTCATCTTTTCAGTGGTACGAGGATTAAGGTGGGGCAATACTCCTGGGTTTTTGTTTGTAAAGGAACATTTGAAAATGGAGTTAAAACATTTCAACTTTTACTTTGCTACTGTCAATTTCTGTTCCTGTCTCATTCGCTAGGGACTGGACACTAACTTGGATGCCACTAACAGCCTTTACATATGACCAGACTCTCTTTGGGCTTTGTGAAAGATCATTTGAAAATAGTAGTCATGAAGGCATCATGCATCGCCGACTTGACAGCCAAACACATTTCATTTAGCATTTCTCTACATAAAGTCCTATGCTTTGTTTTACACCTATTACACAATCTCTATTTCTGTAGAAGATTCTTTACAGTGATTGTATACCATGGAGGGTCCCCCCCTCCCTTTTATGAACTGTTCTACTGTGCACTTACCTATCCAGTGCATGGTCAGATTTTCTTTTTTTAAAACTGGGTCCATAGTTTCTCTACATGCTACTGTCCTGTTGTAAAAGTTTCAAGTTCTTCATTTAGCTATGACACTACTGCTGCTTTTTATTGAGTGTGTTGAACATATATATCTTCCAACTTGTTTTACTTGCCCTTTGTACTTTGGTAGTCATTGGTGCCACAATTACCTCATGGTCAATGGTACCAGTTTCAATGTGGACATCCTCATAGAGATCTGGTCTATTTGTTGCCATTATACCTAATATTTTTCCATCATGATTGGAGCCTGAACTGTGTGTTCTAAGTAGTTTCCAGGGAAGGAATTTAGTAATATTTCTCAGGATGTCTTGTTACAGCCACCATTAACAAAACCGATTCTTCCAGTTGATTAATAATTAAAGTTGCCACCAGTGATTACAGTTTGAACAGGGAGCCTATGTACAAGTGAACTGAAGTTTTCTCTAAACTTTTCAGTTACCTCTAAACTTTTCAGTTACATCAAGAGGTGGTCTGTAGAAGAAACCAATTATAATTATATACCCACTGATACTGAATCTTAACCAAAAAATCTCGCATGCAGCTCCAATTTTTATCTCGATGGATTTGAGTCTCGTCTACTGTGACAAATATGCCATCTCCATGTCCCCATTTGCCTGTCCTTTTGATATATATTTAAATTTCCCCCACAAATCTCACTACTGTCGGCTTCATGTTTTAACTAGCTTTCTGTACCTAGTATTACGGGAGCTTCACTGCTTCTCATGAGCACTTCAAATTCTGGCATCTCATTGCAAATGCTTTGGCAGTTTACTATTTTAATACCCTCACTTGTGGATTTCATTTCTTGCGATCTTACACTGATGTTTCTGGGTTTCCTACTGCTATTGTTATCTGGACTGGATAGATGGCTGCCCAATCCAAAAAACCTTTCTGTGCACCCCGCATACTGTCCACTACCTGTGTAGCAGCCTCTAACATGTAGTGCACAGCTGACTCTACAGTTCTCAACACTATGGTGCAAGTCCAGGAAGGCACAGAACCCTCAATCCTTCCACTCGACTCCGAACCAGGGGCCTCTGCCAGGCACTTTATTGTGAATAGCAGAGTAATCATGTAGACGTATTTATGGGGGCAATGCTGTAAATTGTGAGTTTCTCAACCTCTTCTGCCAATGCAGGTATTATTCAAGTCCAGAGTCCAGAAGACTGACATCATTCGTTCCAAAGTGCACCACAATCTGCAGTTGGCTGCACCCTATTCCCTCAGTGGCTGCTAGGATAGCCTCTTCAACTTGTTGCAAGAGGCCCCCAGGTATACACACTGCGTGCACCTGGTGTTCCTTCTTCTGCCTTACACTAAGGGGTACCATTATTTGTTATATGTTTGAATTGCCAACGGTTACGAGACCTCTATCATTTTATTGGTAGTTCCTAACTATTTTGAAGGTGTAATCCAGTACTGGTGTTTCTGCACTTCTATCTGTTCGAAAGCCACGCTGATTATTATTCAGTAGACTGCGGCCACTTAAGTATGTGGTGATTCATTGTCTCATTAATTTGTCAGTTACTTTAGAGAATATTGAGAGGAGTAAAAAGGATTAATAATTTTCAACTTTGTGCTTAGTACCACTTTTCGACAAAGGTATCACTTTCGATATTTGCAGTGGGAAGGGGGGGGGGGGGGGCGGCAGTCTCCCAGCGAAAAACTAATAATATGAGCTGAGGGTTTTGTAATCTGTGAAGCAGTATGAATCATCAGCTGTTTATGATTCACTTGTATAACATAACAGTTTGTAGATTTTCTGAAGTTGTTTTGGATGTCTTCACTATATTTCATTTTGATCCTATAACATATTTGGATTTCTTTACTTTTATTGTGTTTTAAAATAGTTTGTACACCATTAATAAGTTATTGTGTACCATTTATATTTTTTGCTTGCTTGCTTGTAGGATTAGTTTAAAGGCAGACTTCGGTAGAGGAAATAAATAGGAACTCCAAAACTGTATGCAAATGATGATACACAAGTTAAAACTATATATTTATATTCTTTCATTTATTTTATGTTTTAGTGTGAAGATTGCCAGCACAAACACGTGGAAAGTGTTGGCAGAAATTCCAAGACCAAAAGTTTCCAATATCACCTTCTCACCAAAAGGGACATACATCATGACTTGGGAGCAGTACATGGGTAACAAATTACGTCCTTCCTTTCTTCAATTTCTTTTGAAAAATCTTTACTTTTAATAAAGGCCATCTGGATATAAATTTGAGATTTTTATCAATGTGTATTGTTCAACTAAATCAAACTTCGGGTTTGAATATCAACAATATAAGGAAAAGATAGGTTGCTACTCACTGTAAAGATGACAAATTCAGTTGCAGACAGGCACAACAAAAAGACACTTACACATTAGCTTTTGGACAATGCCTTCTACAGAAAAGTAAATAAATACACACATTCCTTCATACAAGCGAGCACACCTCATGCACACCTGACCGCGATCTCTGGCAGCTCAGACTGGCATTCCAGTCTGATCTGCCGGAGATGGTGGTCATGCATGAGTGAGATGTGCCTGTTTGTGTGAAGGTGTGTGTGTGTGTGTGTGTGTGTGTGTGTGTGTGTGTGATTTTTTTTTTTTTTAAACTGGAAAGGTTTGATTTTATATAACAATAAAATGTGCAGAAGAATAGAAGGTTTTATTGTGAAATATTCTGCATTGAATTTTAATTGGGTGCAGATTTACATCAAAATTAATTCCAGTCGTTACCTCAGTTAATGAGCAACGAGTGCTGTGCAATTTGTTCATTCCAAGAATTTTGTCTTTGACGTGCTGCAGTCTTTAATAGTTACGATGGTGGAGTGTGCTCTTGTTGTCTGAAATATTATCAGAATGATTGCATCCGTATTTATGTGTGTGCAAAAGGCACTATAAGAAACTCCTCTGCATGTATTACAGGTTAGCTGCAGTTTATGAATAAATGAGATGAGATTTACAAACAAACTGAAAAAAATAGACACGGGATAAACTGTGTGCTTTCAAATGTTCTGCTGAGCTATTATTTCCATTCTAATGGAGAAGGATCCAATAGCTTAGCGGAATACCCTAAGCACACCATTAATTAATCAGGCCTAATAAACCTGAGAAATTTCATTAGACAAAGATAGCTATCAAAATAATGGATACACGATGTGTTCATAAGCTGATAATGCCAATGAAAGCTGCATTAAATAAGTTATTGTATATTTTGTGTGTTTATGGAAATGATTGGACATAGGTACAGCAGTGGCACATCGTTGGTGGATGAGATTTTTTCTTTATTATCAGCATTTAGTTGCTTGACCATGTAGCCACCTCTAATGTATCCACATTGAAAGTTATCAGTTTTGAGTGTTACCTACGTACAGTGGCGGTCATGTAGTAATAACAACATTATATCCGTTACAGAAAAGAAAAAAATGCATTTCATTTACCAGTAAAAGGCATAAGTTACACAAATTTGTTGTTAAATTCTTTATAGATGGTGTTAAGTAATATTGATATGGCTAAAGGTTATATTTACTTTACAGAAAACTGTGTGCAATTAAGGAATTAAATGAATATTTAAAAAGCCTTCAGCAAGTTGTTGATATTCTCAGGTGAGAAAATGCTAATCATAGAAATAAAAGCTGTGAGTTACAAACATTGGTTTCAAATAGTATTCAAAGCAGTTTACAAGCTACAAAAGTGATACGGAAAACAACAAATGATATGATATACTAATATGCAGAAGTGTTTACAGTGTGCTAGTGAAGAAAAATAGCCATAAGTGTGTAAACAATTCAGGCATTCTTCCCAGTGGAAGTAACAGCCAAAAGTGTGTAAACAATTCAAACACTCTTCCTTGCTCTCTTCGAATGCCTAACAAAGTGATCAAATACATGCCTCACTTTTGACAGAATTCATTGTATAAAACTAATCTCTTATGCACAAACAGGTATAGTGTTTTATTGGAAAGCAGCAGTGACTTCATAAACATTTAAAGTGAACATTTCAGCCCGTGTGAAAGTCAATATAAAATGGAAGTAAAGTCAGCAGCAATAAAAAAGAACAGTCTAGGGAAGGCAACATGCTGTTTCTAGCGGACAACCTCAAAAGAAAGTTGGATAGCATTTTACAGGCCATTAATATGAACGTTTGTGCAACCGGCATTGTGAAATTCGGCACGAAAATGAAAAACATTATTGAAGACCTCTCAAAACATAAGAATGTACAGAAGGATAGTGACTTTGTTGTTTATGTGATTGGTGCAAACAATGAAGCCAAAAATTGTATAACAGGTTTGAAGAATTTTTTAGGCATGAACAAGATGAAAACACTGTTGTTGCGATGATACCTCATAGACATGACCTGATTTTTAATTCATGTGTTAACAAAGAGATCCTTAAAACCAATGTTAAAAATCACACAACTATACTCCACTTCGCAAAATGAAATGTAATAGATATTAGTAGACTTGAGAAAACTCAGCACACTGAACATGAGAAACTTGTGTGTCAAAAGATAAACATAATTGTACATGTAATTTGTGAATGCAACAGTCTCATTTTAAAAGACAGTCTTTCTGTGCATGTTAGTATACCTCATTTATAAGGGAAAACTGCATTACAAGGGAAGGAAGGGTAGGAACCACATTAAGAGAAAACTGCAGCAGACTAATTCATTTAGACAATGGTGCGTTTTAGATCATCCAGTGAAAATAAATGATTGTGTAAGACATGGTGAAATCAAAATACCTTTCTGTACCAAAGTTCTCTTTCTTCGTGTAAATGTACAATCTCTTAGAGGTAAAGTCAGTGATCAACAATACTGGCTTGATAAAATTAACTGCAGTGTTTTGTGTATCAGTGAACACTTGGTGAGTGAGTCTGAAATAGACCTGTGTGTTCCTCATGTACACTTGCTAGTTACTATCTACTGCAGAAAAAGCGTGCTACTTGATTGGGTCTCAATCTACATTAAAAGTAATTTTACATTGCTCAATCATAGACCTTAGCAGAATATGCCTTGAAGGCATATTTGAAGTAGCTGGTATGCTAATGCACACACAAATTGTAATACTTATTTACTTTCTGTGTCCGGAACTAGACTTCAGACTTCCAAAAATCAGCAGCCAGTATGGCCTTGTCATTTGCCTCCAATAAGTCATTCATTGTGCAGGGCTGGTCTAAATATGGACAGATAGGCAGGTGTTGAGGATCCTGGACAGAACCACACAGACAGAGTTATGTTCTCATTCTCTTTTAGGAAACCCCATTGCTGCAGGTTTGTCTTGCACGTTGGCACTTCTACCCTCATGCGGTTTAGGGTTCTCCAGACTGTGTATGACAGGTCTCCACCAGGCACCAGTTCTTCTTTTACATCTTTATTGGGGTTTCTCAGGTCGATTTCCCACCTTTTCACACGATTCTCTGCAGCCGACCCTTCCAGGGCTCGGGTACGTGACAGGAATCTCTTCCTCGAACAAAGCCATCAGTCAGCAGGCTGGTGTCCATATAAAGGGTGACGCATGTCCTTTTCTTGCTTGGTTTTTTCGGCTTCGGCAGCGATGTCATGTCATATGTTGGGCGGTGCGATCCCCATGATTGTGCACTGGGGTTGGCCTCGCATCCGGTAACAATCCGTGCCATTTCATTCACCTCGACATCAACTTTTCTCACATGTGTTGATGCAGACCTTACTGGAGCGGCGTATTCCGCGGCTGACACACTGAGCGCAAGGGCTGAAGTTCTCAGGACTTTTGGGTTTGCACCCCAGGATCTGCTGGTTAGTTTCCTGATGATGTTGTTTCTAGTTGAGACTTTTTCCGTTGTGGCATTACAATGATGTTTATAGGTCAGTGTGCGGTCCAACGTGACACCAAGGTATTTGGGCGTTTTACAGTGCTCGAGACGTTCACCTCCATATTACATTTAATTCACAATTTGCCTCCGTGTTCTTTAAATGAAATAAACAGACCTGTGTCTTGGAAGAGTTCGGCCTTAGGTGGTTTGCCTCATAATACTGGGAGAGAGCTTCCACGGTACTGGTTAATTTCTCATCTACATCCGTAAAATTGTTACCTTGGGCTGCAACTGCAGTGTTGTCGGCATACATAAATTGGCATGTGATGTTTCGCACTGCTTGGTCATTTGTATATATATTATACAGAGCTGGGGCGAGGACGCTTCCCTGAGATAGGCCATTCCTCTGATTTCTCCACCTGCTCTTCTTGCCCTGGAGACAGACGAAAAATCTATTATGCAGGAAAGTACTTATCAGTGATGTTAAATGGTAATCTCGTGTCACATTATATACTTTCCTAAGAAGCCTCTGCTGGTTTACAGTATCACATCCAGCTGAAAGGTCTATGAATGCCACTCCCGTGATTTCTTTCCTCTCAAACCCATCCTCGGTATGTTGGGTCAGTTTCAGGACTTGACCGCAGCACGATTTGCCTGGTCGGAAACCTGCCTGCTGTGGGATGATCTGTTGTTCCAAGACGCTTTCTATGTGACTTAGCGTCAGGCGTTCCAAGATCTTAAAACAGTGACATAAAAGAGACACAAGTCGGAAGTTTTTTGGATCATCAGAGTCCTTTCCTGGTTTCAGAAGTGCAACCACTCAGGCTTTCCTCCACATATTTGGAATATGGAGCCTTTCTACATATGCGTTTATCAAATCTAGCAGCCACTGTAGGGTATTACTTCCAAAACTTTTAATTTGCTCAACTCTTAAGTTCATCGATACCAGAGCTCTGTTAATCTTCAAGCTGGAAATGGCTGCAGTAAGTTCTGACATTGTAAATGGTGCCTTGAGGTGATGATTTTCCTCTGCCGGATCATGTGCTAATGGCTCCTGGTACTTTCTTCCGTGGGTTTTGCCATTCATAAGGAGTGTAGTGGTGACTTAGTCTGCCGTGACGTTAGTAAATTTATCATTTGACTTCGTGGCGTCACCGTTAAGGTTCTTTAACAGTTTCCAAGCCCGCCTACTGTTCACTTTCATGTCCAGGTTCTCCATGAGGTCACACCATTTGGCTTTGCAGTTCTCAGCTATGACTGACATGAGTTCATCGCCTGCTAGAAGTATCTCATCATCAAATGGGTCGTTATCGAAGAGCTTCTGGTATCTCTCCAGTAGTGGCTTTGCGTCCTCAGACAGTCCCATAATATACTGTGTTCTGCATACTCGTGGTATTGTTTTCCTAGACACCTTGTGAACGAGTTTGACAAGAGTCGTACATCTCAGGTTGTGGGGGGATTTTTGTTATTTCTACATCAATGAGCTCGCTATTTTTCTTCCAATTGGCCTTTTTAAAATTGAACCTTCTTTTGAAAGGAACTTGTTCAGGCTTAACAACTGCATTGACCGTGCAAATTATGGGCCAATGCTGCGTATGGGATGGGCCGATGCTGCGTATGGGGAATTGGCTCCCCAATCAGTTTTCCACATTGGCCAGCGAGTTTCTTGCTAACAAAGATGTTATCGAGATTGTACCCTTTCTTCCATCTGCCACTATTAAAGGAGCTTGGCAGTTTTGGGTCATGTATGAGCAGTAGATCGTCTACCTCAGCCCAGGTCTCCAGTTCCACTCTGCTGCTGTCAGTTTCTTTATAGCCCCATGTAGTGCTCTGACAGTTGAAATTGCCCAATACAAAATTAAAGTCTTGGTAACTGAAATTGCCAGGCTCAGTGAAGACAAAACCTGATTCTGGGGGTTTGTACACAGAGGTAACGTTATACTGCTGAGTTCGAATGGTTAATATCTCAATGTCTTGCCTGTCAGTCAGTGATGCAGAAGTGACTCTAATTCCTGGTCTGGCGAAGATGGCACTACCGTGCCTGTCAGTCAGTGATGCAGAAGTGACTCTAATTCCTGGCCTGGCGAAGATGGCACTACTGTACCGTTTATGTGGTCTCTCCAAGATCATCTTCATTCCATCTATTTTGTGTGTGGGTCTGTGTACTGCCCCGATGAGAGTTTTGAATCAGGAGGAAGTCACATTGATATTCATTACACAGGTCAGATAATAAAACTTCTTTGTCTTTCTATATTCCTTCAGTGTTTATCGACATTGTCACAAGTGGCCTTAGAAAAGACCGTTTGGGTAGGGTCTTATTGGTCTTCATTTTCTCAGAAGTCTGTTCCGATTGTTGAAGGATTAGCCACTGATAGATTAACGTTGCCTGGGGTGCGCCCGATTGCAGTTCTCGTTTATCTTGCTGTCACAATCTTCAGGGAGGTTCCTTCATTGCACCCCACAAATTGTAATTGTCTCATTTTATTGAACTCCAGGCTCTGATGTGATTGTATTTATAGAGAAACTTGGTACTTTAATATTGCAGTTAGCCAAATATAAACAGGATAAATTTATAATTGTAGATGATCATAAATGTAATTAGTAATGTACACAGAGACTCTCTTGAATATGATGTCATAGAATTAGGAATTCCAGATCACGCAGGGCTGTGGCTTCAAATTAAAAATTCAGCTCTCAGTACTGGAGGATGAGAAGTGATGTAGACTGCTAGGAGACAGATCAGTTAAAGAAAATAGATTGCTCTCATAATGGATAATAACAAAAGGTTTTGACAAATGCTTTTCCATTTTCTTGACTGAGATTAAGTGCATAGTAGAAAAGATGTGCCCCACTATAACCAAAAGATATCATACTGATATTACACATAAGCAGCATCATACCAACAACTGGTACACTCCACAACCTGAAAAAACTTAGGATACTGCTATGAATTGTGAAAGATAAGTTTCATAAAAATGACTGAAAAGAAAAATTACATAAACATGAGAAAACCCTACAGATCCAAAATAAAAAATGCTAGGCACAATGTAAATGATGAGTATATTTTAAATTCCAAAAATAATTGTAAAGCAGCTTGGAACTCATGAAAAGGGAAATTAATAGTATCAATAAAGAAAACAGTATCCCTATTGACTGTGATACACTTAGTGAATATTTTTTTGAATAGTGCCAGCACTACCACTCCACTCAATAATTCTACATTAGGTGCAGAATCCCTGCTAACTCATGCAAAACATACAAGTGAGAAATTTATTTGAACCCAATCACTTTAAATGACGTTTATAAATCACTATGTAAACTGAGCAATTTTAAAACAGAAGACTATTTTGCACTCTGTAGTTTCTTCACAAAGTGTATAGCAAAGGAAATCAAAATACCACTTCTCGCACTGTTTGACATAGTACTAGATGAAGGAATTTTCCCAGAATACTTCAAGCTCACAGTTACATTACCTATGTATAAAAAAGGTGATAAAACCTCCTAAGTAATTACAGACTCATTTCAAAAGTACCAATCATACCCAGGATAATAGAAAATTGTATTCATAAAAAGATATACACGTATTTTGAAAGCAACAAAATTTTAAATGATCAACAATTCAGATGCAGGTCTCACATATCTACTGTAAAAGCATTTGAAGCTTGGGTGAATAATGTTTGAGGGGATGAAAAAAAGCCTATCTATGTCTGAAACACATACTGACCTAACAAAGCATTTGACTCAGTGTCACAAGGCATAAGCATCAATATGTTACAGTATTGTGGCATAGAAGATAAATCACGCAGTTTATTCAAATCTTATTTAAGCAGTAGGTTACAGCTTGTTTATGCGTATAAGCAGAGATCACCAATACTCCTGATAAAAAGAGGAATACCCCAAGGCTCTGTTCTTGGACCTTTCCTTTCTGTTGTCTGCATTAATCACTTTCAAGTTAGGTGACATGTAAAAACATACTACATGCTGCTGATGTGACATTAATAATCACAGCTGAGAATTTACAAAGTGTACTACCTAACAACAGAGGAGTAATGAAAATAACTAATTATTTGAGTCAGGCCAATCAGCTGTGCATAAACCAAACAAAAACATAAGAAATAATTTTTAATCAAAAGATAACCAAAAATTAAAATAAAACAGTAAAACTATTCGGACTGTTCATAGGCCAAAAACCATCTGTGCAGCACACTAGCTCATGTCCTTTTTATTGTATAAATTAAGGAACAGTATGAGCAAACAGTTCTAGCTCCACTCATATTTTGCTCTCTTCATTTGTCATCTGTATATGGAATATTGCTCTGGGGCAATACCCCAGGAACTATACGTGTTTTCAAATGGCAGAAGATGACAATCAAATATTTAGTAGGATTATCACCAAATAGTCCTGTAGAAACCACTTTAAATGTCTTGGCATAATGACATTACCTAGTCCATAGTAACTATAAATACTTGAGCATAAAATTTTTCAGTAAGCTGCCATACTCAGCTTGTACAGTGCCATGTAAGAACATATTACACGCAATGAATTCTATTCAGTTGAAGAATTCCTAGAAAGTAAACATTATAATATGTTTTTTCCCTTTTTATTTTCTGTACATGTAATTGATTATTGTATAAAACTTGACACCACTGTATACTTTGACGAAGCCAGTTGTATGAAAAAAACTGAAAGGTGAATGAAAATATTCTATTCTAATCTACATGTATGCACAACAATGTGTGTGTCCATTTCTGCCTTCTGTTGTGCTGTGTACTTAATTACTTCTCCAGGTGATTCCTTTCTTCATTTCAGTTCTTGCTGATACACCTCGGAGTGGCTGTATTCACATGTGGTCTTGTATTGCAGGTCTTCTCTGGCTCTCCCCTATCCCCTATTCCAGAATGTCCTTTCTAGCATATGTACAGCCAAAAAAAAAAAAAAAAAAAAAAAAAGCTCCTTGAAGTTTTTGCAGTATCCAAATTTTCCAGTGGCTGATAGTATGGACACTCCTAACTCTTGAGGATTGCATACAGGAGTTCATAAATGCTGCCACCTCCTGTTCTGTATACAGTAGAGTGGTAATCCAGTGGCTTCTTTGTACCTCATAACACTGAACTGTTTCAGTGTTTGATCTAAAGCTGTAAGGCTTCCTTTTCAGGAAATCCTGAGGGTATGTGGTTCACATCTCACGCATATAAAGAAATGCATCAGTCAGCCCCAGTCCCTGCAAATGTTTTTCGAATGATAATTATTAAGTTACGTGTATGCTAAAGTTGCATAAAACATATCTCCATTTGCCTGATACACCAATGAGTAGTCATGATTGTAGGGTGTATTTCTATTTGATATTTGTTTGTTGTTATTTTCTCTTTGCTAGAGCAAGCCTAACAAAGACTTACAGCACACTTCGCATACCTTCAGCAATACTGTCAGACATGACAGAACGTATGACCTACATTTAATTAGACAGGGGAAGGTACTGGAGGAGTAGCTGCTACACACCGTATAGCGGAGATACTGAGTCATCGATAAGCACAAGCTAAAGACTGTCAGAAAATGAGCTTTTGGTCAACAAGGCCTTTGTTGGAATGCGCGTGCGCGCCCACACGCACATGCACGCGACCACGACCATAGTCTGTCTGCAAGTTGGGTGTGCGCGCGCGCGCGTGTGTGTGTGTGTGTGTGTGTGTGTGTGTGTGTGTGTGTGTGTGTGTTGTCTATTTCTGATGAAGGCCTAAGCTCACTTTCTGACAGCCTTTTTGTTGTACCTATCGGCGACTCAGCATCTCCGCTGTATGGTGAGTAGCAATTGTCATTTTCAAAATATTGCTATATTTAATTAGTATACACTACTACTGAACTTGATGGCTCCCCAGCGATCTGAACAATGAAAGGGGATGGGGGCAACAGTCAAAAGGAAGCACATCATTAATGCACTAGCACAGAGTATTGTAACTTGTACAGCATCTTTAACACCCTTTATATATTCGCAATCTGACATTAGCAATCTGACATTAGCTAACTCAAATGAGGGTCAATCCATTTCAAATCACACAGGCGATGTTGCTCAACATTTTTGATTTTTTTGATTTTTTTTTTTTATCATGACTTCCCTATAGACAGACATTCACAAAACACTGTTTTAAAAATTTTTATAAGTCATAGTTTTTTTTCTGGCAGCCATTTTTACAATGGCGGTTGGGCAAATTTTAGTGGAAATCGACGTTTGCGGAAAGTTTAATTGCCATGTTATTTTAAAAGATATCAGAATAATTCAAAAACCGGTGTGCTCAGCATGAAATGAACTTCAGGCATAATTTTTTTTAATTGTTCTATCATGCAAGAGTCACTCAAACTCTTTCTGTAAAGACTGAAAAAATTTATCAATCTTCACTTTTTAAGGCCTTCAATTTTCATGAAGGAAGAGAGACTCACTAATAATATGTTATCTCTGTGTTGTGTACTTACATAACTACCTGCAGTAAAAGTTGCAGTCCTGAGAATGCACTCCTGTTTTTTCTAGAGCTTTTCAAAAATGGCCAAAACCCTTCTAACATCAATTTTCGCAGGTCAGTATCTAAAAAGGGACTGAATGAAAACAAATGAAAATTTTACAGAATGCTCTTTATTCTCATGGGAATATCTCACAAAAAAATTATGACTGAGACTCAACTACATTGAGAGCAATAGAGCAGCAAATTTCAGTAAAAACGCTACCCCTCTACATGCTCGTGCAGTGCCAAGTTAGCAAACAAGGGCTTGAAATTATTACGGTTGACATTGGCCAAATGATGTTTAAATCATTACATACAATAAATGATCAAATATTTCTACTTTTAAATAACAATGGGCAGAGATAACAATTGGTAAGAGTTCTAATTCTTAAAATTAACGATACATTTGTTGTACTACACTTGTGTACAGTATACACATAGTAATGTTTCTCCATGTATACAGATTTAAAACTTCAGTTGTAACTACTTGCCAGCTGCAATTTTCATTAGGGAGTTAAACAAACACAATATTTCATTGCATAGTTTATCAATTATGTTGTGGGTTCTACCAGACACTTTGTGAATTCCATTGGAGTTACTTTTCGTATTACTTTCTTTCCAGGACTCAAGACAATAAACAAGTGAATAAGAGTTTTGTAAGTGTAGATCTGAAGCCTCCCATCTTCAACTGTTTTCAAGAATAGTAGATTTTTCAAGTATTGAAATGAGTTGTTTTGTGGGTGAACTAATAAGTGAACAGTGCCATAAACAACACTACAAGAAGAAAGTGCATCAAGAATTAATAAGAGTGAGTGACTTGCCAGCTGAAGAACAATGTTTGTTAAAATTAAGAATTTAGAAAGAAATTTCTAATATTTGTTATTGCCACAAATATAAATATTTATGCAAATACAACCACATTTTTGGTAAAAAGTGTTGTGACCCATTTGGTACTCACAAAAAGCCAATTAAAAATGGTTTGCATAAAATACTAGTTAAACACCTAAACAAAAAAAAATGTGGATATTAACCTAATTCCTGGACAAGCTCTATGCCCAACTTGCGCATCAAGAATATTTGTAAATAAACCAGCTGAAAAAGTGGCAATTAGTGTTGAGAATGATCCTGAATTTCTTCCTGAGCCTTTTGAATTGGTTGAGGATGATCCTTTGTATCAAGTAGAATCAATCTGTGAAACTTTGGAATTATCTCCTTTACGTAAAATAACAAAGCTCAACAAAGACCAGCGACTATCAGCTTTACAAAGAAAAACTGATAAAATTACATGTGCTGTCAAGCGAAAATTGGAAGAATCTTTCCACAATGACTTAGATGCTCAGAATGGAAATAGTACAGAAAATGTACAAAGTGAGTATGATATACTTATTACCAAAATGAAAGAAAAATTCAAAGTTTCCAGTAAAGATGACAAAATTAAGATAATTAGCCTCTTGCCAAGATCATGGTCAAAGAAAAAAATGATCGAGGAATTTGGTGCATCTGAGTACATGGTGAAGTTAACTAGGCATCTAATTATGGATCAAGGTATCTTACCACATCTTTTGAAAAGACAACGTGCCAACAAAATAAGTGAAGTTGTTATTAATAGTGTTAAAGAATTTTATGAGGATGATGACAATAGTCACATGTATCCTGGTAAAAAGGAATGTGTTTCAACTGTGATTGACAATGTTAAGGTGCAGAAGCAGAAAATGTTAATTCTTCTCTTGCTGAATGAGCTCTACAGCCTGTATAAACAAAAATACCGAGATAACGAAGTTGGCCACTCTATGTTTTGTGTTCTACGACCAAAGTCGTATGTTCATCCGGGTTCATCAGGAACTCATACTGTATGCGTTTGATAGCATCACCAAAACACAAAGCTTATGATGGAAGGAGCAAAGCTTAATGCAAATTATAAAGACCTGATAGCTTTCATGGTATGTGATATTGATAATGAAAAATGTATGCTTGACTTATGTGCAGGATGTCCTGGACCAGATACCCTACTTGATGTCTTAAAAAATGAACCTGACATATGATGACATATGATGAAATAGTTTTCAAACAATGGGTACAAACTGATGGAGTTGAGCTTATTACACAGGTAATGCCCAGTGAGGAATTTTTACAGTCTCTTGTCGATAAGCTGGTGCTTTTAAAATCCCATCACTTTATCTCAAAAGCTCAAGCTCAATATTTTAAGGAAACGAAAGAAAACCTGAAAGAAACCCACTGTTTAGTGATTGGTGTTTTTTCAGAAAACTATACATTTACAGTACAGGATGAAATTCAAAGTTTTCACTGGGCTAATGCACAAGCGACACTGCATCCGTTTGTCATCTACTTTAAAAAAGAAGACAACGTGTGTTGCAAATCTATTTGTGTAATTAGAGACCATCTAGAACATAATACCACGACTGTGTATGCATTTCAACATCACCTCATTAGAGAAATTAAGAATATCATACGTAATGTTGAAAAGATAATCTACTTTTGGCGCAAGCAGCCAGTACAAAAATATGAATAACTTCATTAATATCTGCCAACACAAAAATGATTTTGGTTTACCAGCAGAGTGGAATTTCTTTGCCTCATCACACGGAAAGAATTCTTGCGATGGGATAGGTGGAACAACAAAAAGAGAAGTTACACGAGCTTCCCTTCAAAGACCTTACACAGAACAGATCCTGACTCCACATGATTTGTTCAAATACTGTCAACAGAATATTACTGGAATTAGATATATATTTGTAAGATGTTTTGTTACTTCCAAAGGCTCCAGCTTTGGTGATCATCAAGCTTCAATACTCTTTACAAATGTATCATCTTTCACAAATAACAATTTTGTTGTTTGTATGTATGATGAGAAGCGGTGGCTTGGAAAAACTGAAGAGAAAAGTGAAGATAACAATGATGTTTTAGTGCATTTCTTTCACCCTTCTAGTCCAAGAACTGCCTTTCAACTTTCCAAAAATGACACTGCTTGTGTGCCTGCAAATAAAATAGTACGAAAGCTGACTCCGCTGGAACTTGCAACAGTGTCTGGTAGAACACACAACATAACTGATAAACTATGCAATGAAATATCGTGTTTGTTTAACTCCCTAAAGAAAATTGCACCGGGAAAGAAGTTACAACTGAAGTTTTAAATCTGTATACATGGAGAAACATTATTATGTGTATACTGTAAGCAAGTGTAGTACAACAAATGTACCGTCAATTTTAAGAATTAGAACTCTTACCAATTGTTATCTCTGCCCATTGTTATTTAAAAGTAGAAATATTTGATCATTTATTGTATGTAATGATTTAAACATCATTTGACCAATGTCAACTGTAATAATTTCAAGCCCTTGTTTGCTAACTTGGCACTGCACGAGCATGTAGAGGGGTAGCGTTTTTACTGAAATTTGCTGCTCTATTACTCTCAATGTAGTTGAGTCTCAGTCATAATTTTTTTGTGAGATATTCCCATGAGAATAAAGAACATTCTGTAAAATTTTGACTTCTTTTCATTCAGTCCCTTTTTAGATATTGACCTGCGAAAATTGACGTTAGAAGGGTTTTGGCCATTTTTGAAAAGCTCTAAAAAAAAAACAGGATTGCATTCTCAGGACTGCAACTTTTACTGCAGGTAGTTATGTAAGTACACAAATATAGATAACATGTTATTAGTGAGTCTCTCTTCCTTCATGAAAATTGAAGGCCTTAAAAAGTGAATATTGATAAATTTTTTCTGAGTCTTTACAGAAAGAGTTTGAGTGACTCTCTTGCATGATAGAACAATTTTAAAAATTATGCCTGAAGTTCATTTCATGCTGAGCACACTGGTTTTTGAATTATTCTGATATCTTTTAAAATAAAACTTTCCGCAAACGTCGATTTCCACTAAAATTTGCCCAACCGCCATTGTAAAAATTGCTGCCAGAAAAAAACTATGACTTATAAAAATTTTTAAAACAGTGTTTTGTGAATGCCTGCCTAAAGGGAACTCATGATAAAAAAATCAAGAAAATCAAAAATGTTGAGCAACAAATTTTATTCATATTGGGTGATTTTAAATGGATTGACCCATGAACATTAGTCTTTGGGTAATTATTTCCAAAGTTTCAGTCATTGCCGAGACTAAAGCACAAGTTTTTCTGGGCCTAATGAGTAATGACCCTTTCCCAGCACACCTCTCACATAGTTCCCCCTCCCCTCCCTTTCCTTATTCTGGTTATGTCATTCCACTCTAAAGGTCCTGCACAATATGCTTCATTAAGAAATTCATACTGAGGCACGTTCTGAACATCGTCAAATTCATTTGATGGTGATGGGTGGCTTAGAGTCAAAAAATTGTGGTGTAATCTTTTTCCAGTCTTATAGCATATGTCATGATATTTTCGACACACTACAACTACAACCTTGACTATCTTAAAATTCGCCATTGAAAAAAAAAATTGTTTCTATGAATCAGAGGCTACCTGAATGAGGTTTTCACTCTGCAGCTGAGTGTGCGCTGATATGAAACTTCCTGACAGGCAAAGGCAAAGGTCCTGAGTTTTAGTCTCCGTCCAGCACACCCTTTTAATCTGTCAGGAAGTTTCAGAGGCTATCTGTGTGTTCATAGGTGGTTTGCTTATGAAATATTAATGGGAAGCATCCAAAATGTTAGAAATTTAATATTGCTTCTGGGGAATTTCTTTTTTGCAGTTACCCCAGCAAATCCACAGGGAGGACCAAATCTTTACATCTGGAAGTCGGACACTGGAGATTTAATAAAAGAATTTGTGCAAAAGAAGCTTTCTGGCTGGTAAGTTTAAATAAGTAACTTACAGATTGTGTAATGGTGTAATGTAGATGTAACATAAAGTAGTTCCTTTGACAACAGAAATTACTCTCAAATAATAATAAATTATCATTGTCGTCGCCCTTACAAAATTTCATTCACAAATAGGTCCATTCACTCAATTTTCTTATGTTCTTTCCCCCTCCTAACTGGCAATGGTATACCTGAAACTCGCTAACTCTACTACTGTACACCCTTTGCCGTGATACAAATGTAAACAAGAGCTCAAATTCAGTTATTCCAAACATAAACGAGTGATAAGTGAACAATTCTACGACTTGTTCATAGCCAATAGCTAAAGTCTTAATCTTAAAAGTACTGATGATATAACATTTAAACAATTAAAAATGACCTACTGGTACCTGTAATAGAAGTTAATAGCCACATACTAAATGAAGCACTGTGAGTAAAATGTCTTTGTGGTTCAGCTGGGTAGCAACCTTAAATAGAGTCAACATATTCACAAACTGATCAAGAATCTTTGTCTGGCATGTTTATCACTTCAAAAGTATCTCTCGTTGATCTGACTTGTAGAACATGATGCTGGCTTATTTTGATTACTTTCACTTCCTTCTTCTTATGCAACCATCTTCTGTGGCAGTACAGCTAACGTATGTAAAGTATTCATTCAACAAAAGCAAGCATAAAGTACTTTGTATGGAATTGCACATATTGTTAAGGCCTCTTCAAACATATTTAAGTTTTGGTACTCGTTTCCCAGTAGTTTTAATTCTTAATGATACTTAGTGTTAAAATCAAAAATCAGTTTCAGTTGAAATGTGACTGACATAAACACCATACGAGACAGGAAAATAATAATTACATGTAGATCTTCACACCTAAGCGAGGACTCAGATGGATTTAGTGTTCTGGTGTGCAGATCTTGCTATTATCTGCTTCACCACTATTTTATAGGAGAATATTATCTTCATCTAGTAAGCATATCAAGCGTATTATAGTAGGAAATTCAAAATCCTTCATGTGCATATGACAATTGTCTGAAATGGTTTTGTTGGCATTATTGCATGGGAGATCCATGAAAAATCAGGAATTTTTGCATCCGGGAAAAATCCAGGAAATACTTAAGAATTTTTCAGGATTCTGGAAATTTTTCATTATTTTAGTTGTCAGTTAAATTTCAGAAATTTTGACAGGTAAGAACTGATACTCAGACACATAATTTGACTTTAGTCCATTACTGCAGAATAATATTGCAGCAATAAAACATAAATAAGACAACACCAAAATAAAACTTAACTTGCAAAGAAAATTTGCTGTTCACAATAACAAACCACAGTGCACATACTGCATCTTCCACCAGCAATATATGTCAAAAGATTTAGGACAAAGACTATGCAATTCTTTGTAACAGCAAACTGCTTTTGATGAGTTTGACATCACAACTGTGCACATTTCTAACAGGTCACGGGAAAATATTGTGAATGGTGGTTTGAGAAACATTGCTTTTAAAGTAAATTTCCTTCTATGCAAGATGAATTGTGCTACATGTGAGAATGTGCAATTAATTTCTTAAATCATGGAGTATTTGACTGTCAACATATAATACTTTGAGGACCAACCACGTAGAAAAAATTCAGGCAGAGGACCAGCCATTTATACCATCAATTAAAATTTTACTGACACTTTTGTGTGTGATAGATCTTAAAGGGTGACACACATTGAAAAAGACTAATCTTCAAGGCTAGTTTTCGTATTTGTTTTAGTTCTTTCTTTCATTCATTACAAGTTGCACAGTAGTGATGGCAAAAAGCATAATTATACATTAAAAAAAGTGCAAAGTGAGTTGTTGAGAATTTCACACATAATCAGCTTATCTATGGAAAAGATCCTGCCTAACCACAATCTGGAGGGGGGGGACAGGAAAAAAATTTTGACGACCAGTGTTATATATCAAAGATTAGCTTTACTTGATGAAAAATATCATCTAGTTGTCATATTTTGCAAAGTGAGAATAGATGTTATCGCCCCGATATTTTCCCTAATTCGAAGTTCACTGCCAGGCGACTCGGAACACTACTATGGTTTCAGTTTCTGTATTGTTGCATGGGTATCACAACCTCTTGTATTTTTTGTGTTCTGTGTTTGGAAAATGCCGTGCTGTATTTGACGAATTTGAATTTATACTTTCGTAATACCAAAATATGCTGTAAATGTTGCTGCGCATGAAAGATATTTCCAAAAGTGTTGTTTTTTTGCTGTGAGTGCCAGGGAGCTCTGCGGCAGTGTGTAAAACCCTCACCATTCAAAGGATTGATACGTTGTATGGCTCCAAGGGTAAATAAATTGACACATAACACAGAAAAAATGTGCTTTTGCCCAGGGTATAGTGTATTTTCACCCAGAAAAAGCGTGTTTTTAACCAGGAAATATGGCAATTTTTCTTTCTTGTCGTTATACACCCCATGTTAAATGACCAAAATATACATAAAATTAGCAGTAATGGATGAGTAATGCACTTTCCATTTTATTTTTAAATACATTTATGTGTAAAATTTGTATCATGAGTGTATAAATACGTATCCAGGGCGACAATTCCACTGGCAACCTGGAATTCTCAGGGAATTACATTTTACCTGGAAAAATCATGGAAATCTCAAGGAATTTCATAAAATCTCAGGAAATTCTGTGTTTTTAAACTAGCATTGAAATTTCATGGTTCTGATTTTTCTAAATCACAGTTTTTAAAACACTTAATATTTCAAGCTGTGTATGAATATTATTCTGGGCACATTATTGATGTTTAAAAACTGCAGTTAAACTACTGCTTATGAGTAATATATCACAACTGAGAACGAAGGAAACTTATTACTGTGGTAAGCTCCCACACCCACACTCTCACCCCTACCTCCACCCCACCCCCATCCCCATCACCATCCCCATCTCCTTCCTCCCCCTGGAGCTGCTTATGACACCATCTTCCTTCACGTACCTGGAATTCTTGGGGAACTTTTTTTCTCGAGTTTGAGTAGCCGTACTGATATCCTATTGAATTGTTAAATGTCATATTTCATTCGGCCTCACTCCTTCATGGCTGCCCCTCTGCTCTCAGAAACTCTTTCTCGAATAACTGGCGA
The DNA here is from genome assembly GCF_021461395.2 of Schistocerca americana. Lineage (NCBI taxonomy): Eukaryota > Metazoa > Arthropoda > Insecta > Orthoptera > Acrididae > Schistocerca > Schistocerca americana. Next base: position 554,153,689 of record NC_060124.1, on the reverse strand, counting down.
TTAGTTCCTTGCATCAGTTTTGGACTTCCTTGACTGATAAAAAAATTAGCTATCTTTTTCAATAGCATTTACAATCAGAGCATTAGCAACTGTTGTTTCCTCAAGTACTTAAAAAAAAAAAAATTCTGCGTCTTCCCCCACCTGCTGCCATGAATGTCCGATGATTCTCCAGCATGTTTTTGTAGTTGCCTCCATTCTAAATGCAAAATTTCCAATTTTGATATGCAGTTTCTCAAGTGCTGTATCGGAATTCCTTCTTCTTCCTTTCAAATCTTAACCTCCAGAGCAACTTGATTTTCAACTGCTGTATCGGAATTCATACTACTTCCCTTCAAATCTTAATATCCAGAACAGCTTGGTGCACAAGTAATTTGCACACCAGCAGCTCATTAAAGAAAGCCATTAACATTTAATCCATGCATGGGAGTCAGTGTCCAGTTATTTCACGCAAGAGTAGATAGACTAAGTAGGTGACTATAAGACCACACTCTATATAAGATTACATCAATTTTTTTTTTAAAGAGACTCCTTTATTTTTAACATATTCTGACTAATCAAAATTTGAAACTATTACGATATTATGAAATGCATAGATTGATACTCACCATATAGTGGAGACATTGAGTTGCAGACAGGCACAACTAAAATGCTGCTAAGTCAGTCGGTCTCAGCAGCCAGAGAAAGTGGTCATGTGTGTGCACGTGTGCATGCGCGTGCATGTGTGTATGTTGTCTAATTCAGGAGAAGTCTTTTTTGCCAAAAGCTTACTTGTTTAGCAGTCTTTTTATTGTGCCTATCTGTGACTCAACATTTCCACTATATAGTGAGCAGCAATCTATCCTTTACATAATAATCATAATTCCATCCTGAATTTTTTTCAAAATTGGAAACTATTTTATTGACATAAAATATCTCAAAAACTTCATTTATAGACTTTGTTAATACAAGGAGAAATAAAAAAAACCAAAAAGAAATGGTTTATAATATTATGAGAAGGAAAGTTGCTACTCACACACGTCTCAAAAACTTCATTTATAGACTTTGTTAATACAAGGAGAAATAAAAAAACCCAAAAAGAAATGGTTTATAATATTATGAGAAGGAAAGTTGCTACTCACACACACGACTGCAGTCTCAGGCAACTGAAACCACACTGTGGGCGGCAGCACCAGTGCATGATGGGAGTGGCGACTGGGTGGAAAAGTGACTGGCTGTGGTGGTGGAATGATGGCGACGTAGTGCTGGAATGGGAGCAGGGAAGGGGCTGGATGGATGAGGACAGTAACTAACAAAGGTTGAGGCCAGGAGGGTTATAGGGACATAGGATGTATTGCAGGGAAAGTTCCCACCTGTGCAGTTCAGAAAAGGTGGTGGTGGTGGGAAGGATCCATATGGCACAGGCAGTCATTGAAATGAAGGATATCATGTTTGGCAGTGTGTTCAGCAACAAGGTGGTCCACTCGTTTCTTGGCCACAGTTTGCTGGTGGCCATTCATGCGGACAGACAGCTTGTTGGTTGTCACGCCTACATAGAATGCAGCACAGTGTTTGCAGCCAAGTTTGTAGACCACACGACTGGTTTCACAGGTAGCCCTGCCTATGATGGGATAGGTGATGTTGGTGACTGGACTGGAGTAGGTGGTTGTGGTGGAAGGATGTATGGGACAGGTCTTGCATCTAGGTCTATTACAGGGGTATGAGCCATGAGGTAAGGGATTGGGAGCAGGGGACAACGCCAGAATGACATCTGGATTCCCAGTGCTGGGGAGATACCGGTAGTGGGCGATGGCAGTCGCCAGCCACTGATTTTGTTCACACATTCAAAATCTGTGACGTCATGCCACTACGGGGAAGCACAATTTTGTTGTAATCAGTAGCGAGCCAGGGTGTGAATTGATCATTCAAAGAAGCTACGATCCACCTTGAAAATATCCTCTGAAGATGGGGATGAAACGTTTGGTTTTGAAGGTGAAATCCATTCGACCACGGCATAATAGCCAGGAATATTAATTGTGACATTTCCAGCCTTATAAGTTTACATTTTATATTGTTTAGAATGTTAAAAAATTTCCTGGCAGATTAAAACTGTGTGCCGGACCGAGATTCGAACTCGGGGCCTTTGCCTTTTGCAGGGAAGTGCTTGGGTAGCTCAGTTGGTAGAGCACTTGCCTGCGAAAGGCAAAGGTTCCGAGTTCGAGTCTCGGTCCGGCACACAGGTTTAATCTGCCAGGAAGTTTCATATCAGCTCTCACTCCACTGTAGAGTGAAAATTTCATTCTAGAATGCTAAAAAAGTAATCTCATAAAGTATCCTGTCTGAGCTCTAACAGAAACAATACAAATCAGTGTCTTGAAATGTACATTGCCCTTCACCAAATTTATATCTTTAAATCAAGTGTGACACATTGTCATGCCAAAATGTAGCTTTGATGAAAATGCTACATTTCTTTGAAAGATAAAATACTTTGGAAGACATTCATGTGATATGGGAAGACTGATGAAGAACTCGAACATGAGTTGCAGTACAGACTTAAATGTTTTAGTGGGCCCAGCTGCCAGAGTTCCGCTCAGAATATTTCAGTACATATTGTGAATTCTCAGTGCTGCAGTGTTTGTGATGTGTAATTTTAAGTGTCCAACAGGCTAAATTTAATTCCATGTAAATTACTGCAGATAAATACTACTCCCCACAAATTGCTGAGAGGTGAGGCCATTTTATACTTCATCCTTCATATGATGATCAATATTTGTTTTGTTTTTTAAGTATGGCTAAAAATTATTTTAGATTTCTGCATTCCCTTTCGCATGCTTTATCTGGTGCATTTTTATATTTTCTCCTTTCATCAGTTAAATTCGACATCTACTGTGGTATCCAAGGATTTATACTAGTCATTGCCTTTTGCCCTATTTCATCCCCTACTGCCATCACTGTTTCATCTGTCAAAGTTACCCATTCTTTTCCTGCTGTATTCTTTTCCCCACTTTGTGTCAGTTGTTACCTAATGCTGCCTCTGAAACTTTCTACAACCTCTGGTTCTTTCACCTTATCCAGGTCCCATTTCCTGCCTTTTTGCATAGAGCAAGGAGGCACAATGGCTTGCACACTGGACCTGCATTTGGGAGGACTACCCCTGCTCCCAGGCCCTTACCTTACGCTTCATACCCCTGTAATAGACCTAGACGCAAGACCTGTCCCATACGTCCTCCAACCACCGCTTACTCCAGTCCGGTCACTAACATCACCTATCTCATCAAAGGCAGGGCTACCAATGAAACTAGTCGTGTGGTCTACATGCTAAGCTGCAACCACTGTGCTTCATGCTATGTAGGCGTGACAACCAACAAGCTGTCTGTCCACATGAATGGCCACCAACAAACTATGGCCAAGAAACAAGTGGACCACCCTTTTGCTGAACACACTGTCAAACATTATATTCTTCATTTGAGTGACTACTTCACATCCTGTGCCAAATGGATCCTTCCCATTAACACCACCTTTGCTGAACTGCGCAGGTGGGAACTTTCCCTGCAATACATCCTACGTTCCCGTAACCCGCCTGACCTCAACCTTCGTTAGTCGCTTTCCTCACCCACCCAGCCCCTTCCCTGCTCCCATTCCGGCACTATATAGCCGTCATTCCCCCGCGACACACAATCTTTTTTTTTCTTATTTTATTTTTAATTATCTATTTCTCTCCTTTTCAGCTACTTCACCCCCCCCCTCCCCTTCCCCATCTCTCCCCTGCCCGCCACCCAACCATCAGCACTTTATTGTCTGCCATCCCCACCATACTATCCCTCCCCCTCCCCGCCCCAGCCCCCTCCTTACCCCCACTCAGTTGCCACTCCCATCATGCAGTGGTGCTGCTGCTCACAGTGTGGTTTTAGTTGCCTGAGACTGCAGTCGTGTGTGTGAGCTGCGTTTGCTTGTATGTGTGTGTGCGTATGTGTGCCTGTTGTTGACAAAGGCCATTGGCCAAAAGCTTTAAGTGTGAAAATCTTTTTGTTGTGCCTATCTGCAACTCAGCATCCCCGCTGTATGGTGAGTAGCAAATTTAAGGGCCAGGAAGTCTTTTATGAACATATTTGTATGGAGTGTAGCCATGTATGGAAGTGAAATGTGTATGATAAATAGTTTAGACAAAAAGAGAATAGAAGCTTTCAGAATGTGGTGCTACAGAAGGATGCTGAAGATTAGATGGGTAGATCGCATAACTGAGGAGGAAGTATTGAATAGAATTGGGGAGAAGAGAAATTTGTGGCACAACTTGACTGGAAGAAGGGATCGGTTGGTAGGACATATTCTGAAGCATAAAGGGGTCACCAATTTAGTATTGGAGGGCAGCACAGAGGGTAAAAATCATAGAGGGAGACCAAGAGATGAATACGCTAAGCAGATTCAGAAGGATGTAGGTTGCTGTAGGTAGTGGGAGATGAAGAAGCTTCCACAGGATAGAGTAGCATGGAGAGCTGCATCAAACCAGTCTCAGACTGAAGACCACAACAACAACAACAATATTGTTACATTCCATCCTGGATTTTCCATTGTCAGAAATGCTTTACATGAATTTTTATTCTCTCTCTCTCTCTCTTTCTTTTTTGAAGTATCTGAGCCAGTATCCGCAGTATCACTGTATTTTTAATGATTGTGATGTTGATGATAATCCATATGTAAGCTTGCTGCCATCTCATCCTTCCTGGATGCTCATAATATGTCATCTTCTGAGCCATCCATGGCATTTGATATGTACCACTTTCTGAATCCTTTCCTTATAGATTCTCTTCAAAGTCTGCTTCAGCTACAACCAATGGGATCTGATTGATGTTCCCCATATTGCCTAATAGTCATCCTTTTCTTAGATAGCTTATACGACACTGATATGCAAATAATATTTTGTCCAGTGCTGCAGAAAGTCATGGAGGTAGTGTTGGTCTGCTATGTAAGCCCCATCCTTTTCATCATCAAGTACCACCTGGTACTTGATCTGAATGCAGCGATACATGTAGTTATAGATTCTTCATTACTGTATGAGCTTTCATTTGGATAATTTCTTTGAGTAATTGGGAAGCCTTCATTGTGTTTCTTTTACACATACTGAATGACCTGCTGCTCCAATTCATGAAACCTTCCCTGCTTTGGACCCCTGAAAGTTTGACATGTAGAACTGGTATTCTTCATATGTTGCCACCTTGGAACTTTCACCTCTGTGACATCAAATTTTCTTCCTGCCTCGCAGTTTTTTGTGGCCTTTATTTCACGAGTCACTGATACTTAATTAGATCCACATGGTCTGCGTGAACCATTTGTGAGCTGTGGACTTTTAGATCCATGTTTCTCAACAGAGTCATGGCTGTGAGCTGCAACCGTTATTAATTGCTACAATTTATTGCTCTTGCAGTCCTGACAATCTAAGCAAACTGAGTAATGGAAATACGTTGTCCTTTGCTGAAATGGCGGAAATTGGGTCACTTTGGGCTAACTGTACACTTCACCATTTGTTGCCAACCTTGAAAATTAATAGTGTTGTGAAGCGGTAGCATCTTTAGTGCCCCTGTTCCCAGGACAGCACTACACAGGCCCCTATTCCAATAATTCACTGACAGTCTTTTTACTTTTCTCCTTTTCCACTGCACTCCCCTCCTCCCTTTCCCTACATCTAACCTCCCCTCCCGACTGCATCTAGCTGCCGTACCCTCTCTCCGCCTCATCCCTGTACACTCCCACAAGCAAAAATTTACTGTCCCCCACCCTACCCTGCTACCCCTCCCTCTCAGTGCCCCAGCATCCTCCTTACCCGCACCATCTGGTTGCTTCTCCTATTATGTGCTGCTGCTAGCAGTCTGGCCTCAGCAGCCAGAGACTGTGTGTGTGTGTGTGTGTGTGTGTGTGTGTGTGTGTGTGTGTGATAAAGGCCTTGTTGGCCAACAGCTCACGTTCTGACAGTCTTTTTGTTTTACCTATCTACGACTCAGCATCTCTGTTTTATATTGTTTATTATGTTCATATAATCTGCGTTCGTCTTAAGGCTAGATTTAGTGAAAATCTTGAATATTTTAATGTGAGTGCCTCTCTATTAATGATGCAATGGGTCCACACTTGAGTTAGAGCATTGTTTGAAATAATGGCCTCCAATAAAATTCCAGAACAAATAAAAACTGCTCCAAATCCAATATTTAAAAATAAACTAAAGGCATTTCTGACAAAGCACTGTTTCTATTCAGTACAAGAATTCTTGGAAATGAAAAATTATAAAGTTCCTTTGTAAATACTGTGATTAGAGTAAAACATTCTGTAGGCAAAATAATAACCTAATTTCTACTATACGCAACTATGTTTCAGTTTCACTTCCCCAAATTTTTTAACTCGCTTTTTGAATGTACAAGTACACATTCTAATAGTATTAAAACTTAATTGTCTGTGAAATCTCAATGTTAATTTCATGTTTAATGTAGTTTTTAAATGACATTGTCCTTCTGTTGTGTTTCCAGTTGACATTTTCACTATTCTGTAATCTCAGTGATTATTTGTGTAAATTTAAAGTAGCACTACATTGCCTACATGTTTCTTAGTTCCCCATGTAAATTGTTTGTATTCTCTGTATGTGAAGTTACTATATTCATCAATGAACAATTTTGTGTACATTTTTTTAAATGGCAGTCCATTGCCTATTTTTTTCTCCAAACTACATATTTGTTAAGAAAAATGACTTGTCCTATATCATGTGTACTTTGTACAATATGTGATCCACAGGATAAATAAATAAATACAAATACAAATACAAATATTCCATAATAGCTGAATATTTAGCAACAACATCATACAGATACCAACACACTTTCTGATTTCTCGTTTATATGTATCATAAAAACCAAATAAATAAATAAATAAAGGTAGTGAAAACAAGCAGCATTTTCAAGGGTCCCCATACACTCAATATTTACTGTGCTGTACTGAATATTGCACAATATCATTGGCCATCTGAGAGCGGTACAGACAGTTTGTGCAATATATTTAAGGAGACCGAAGAGTTTTACATATATTGATGCATGCTTAATGTATTGTGTAGTATGTCGAACCGCCTGGTGGGATATTGTGTAATACATATCGGTTCCTGTCGAGACTTCGTGGTGTACGGACATGCGAACAACTAAGACAGTGACCTCATATGATGACTATGAATACATGAGGAAAGGTAGGGGAAAGGAATCATCTGTTGAAGTACACACAGGGGAGTAGTTTGATTACATATTTAATATTTATGTAGTAATTAGCTATAGAAACAGTCGACAAAAGTAATGTGTCTAAAGTAATGTATCTTGGTCTTTTCAGGTTTATAGATCACTACTAACATTGTGGAAAGCAAAGTACAATGAGTATATGATCGGTATCTTTTCTGTGTAAATAAGATATGATGAAGTTCACCAATTCATTGAAAGAGTCATTATTCATCCACAAAAGATTTTGATAGTCATCTTGCTCTGCTGCATATTCTCTTAGCATGTCACTATAGTGCTGTGTGAGAACACCTTCGAAGCTACTTTTTCACCATTCACCGCTTTGCCTTGCTCGTGACTGGAATCTCAATACATGTGAATTCTACATTATTGAGCACCTTCATGGTCACTACGAAGGCAGAATTCTGAGGACCTCTTAAGACGTAATATGGAGTATTAATTTTACTTAATGGATGCATTTCACCGTAATTATATGACTTAGCGTGTTCCTTGAAAGTGTCAGATTGTTTTCTCAGAAAACACACTCACAGCACAACAGTAACAGGTATTTTATGTTTATGATGTCCTTTAATATTAATTTAACAGAAATCGCTTTCTTTTGCAGGGAACCACAATGGAGCCAGGATGAGAAGATATGTGCCCGAATTGTGAACAATGATGTTCTTTTTTATGAAAATGCTAATTTTAATGCAGTTGCAAATAAGATTCATATTCAGAAGGTGGAAAACTTTAGTCTTGCTCCTGGTACTCCACCATACCACGTCCTCTGTTATTGTCCTGGTGAGTGTAATGATACCCAATGTCAACCGTGGTTCTTAAAAGTAATGAATCTTTATAGAATTAATTTGAGTGATATGTTATGAACGGTAACCAACGTATGTTACTAGTGTGTCTCACTCTTTTTTAAAATATTTTTCAAGTCTGGGTTACTTAAAATTGTTAACTAACAGATTACCCCATCAGCCTAGTTCAAAATCAGATTCTCCGGACCATCACACCGAATCCTGGTATTGCTGATCCCACCGAAAAACAACCGCAGAGCTGTGCTCTCACTCGGGATTATCCTGATTTTGAACGTATTAATCAGCTACTTCGACAAGGCCATGACTTCCTAAAATCATGCCCTGAAATGAGATCCATTCTGTATGAGATTTTGCCCACCATTCCTTTTCATTGCCCTCCCAATCTCCGCAATATCATTGTCACACTGTGTGTTCCTTCTGCAACCATCTCCTTACCCTATAGCTCGTATCCCTTTGACCATCCCCACTGCTAGACTTGCTCTGTGCACCTTCCTACCACCACCTATACTGGCCCTGTAACTGGCAAGACATATACTATCAAAGAGAGAGCCACTTGTGAAATGACACATATTATATACCAGCTATTAAGTAATCATTATTCGGCCTTTTACATCAGCATGACTACCTCCAAGTTATCAGTTCGGATGAATGGGCATAGGCAAATGGTGAATACTGGCTATCCTGTTGCAAAGAATGCTCTACAACATGACAGTTTTGACCGTGGTGACTGTTTCACCACAAGTGATAGGTTGGAACTGGCTCTATGACATGCATGTCTGTGGTTCTAGCCACCTGCCTGGCTTTAATTTACATTAATTTCTAGTATCTCAGCATTTCTTCACAGTTACTACTCCTGGCTTCACGCTGTCTTTTGTTCTACACGTACGTTGGTAGATATTGTTCTAATTCTTGTTCTTTCTGGAAACAGGTTGGTTTAGTAACCTGATGGGCAAATGACTGACATACCTACATCCATATTTACATTTACATCTACATGATTGCTCTACAATTCACCCTTAAGTGGCTGGCAGTGTGTTCATGAATGGCCTTCAAGCTATTTCTCTGCTGTTCCACTCTTGAACAGTGCTTGGGAGAAACAAACACTTAAATCTTTCCTAATGAGCTCTGATTTCTCTTATCGTATTATGATGATTATTTCTTCTTATGTAGGTGATTGCCAAAAAAATATTTTTCATTTGTAGAACAAAGTTGGTGACTGAAATTTTGTGGAAAGATCTTGCCACAATGAACACCTTTGTTTTAATTGTTCCACCACAACTTGCATATCATATCCATGACATTCTCTTTTGTATTTATGATAAATGTGGTGGCCTTCTTCGAACTTGTTCGATGTCCTCCATTAATCCTATTGGATGTGGATCCCTTACCATACAGCAGTACCCTGTCAGAGGATGGATAAGCATAGTGTAGGCAGTTTCTTTAGTAGACCTGTTGCATCTTGTTAAGTGTTCATCTAGTAAAGCTCAGCCTTTGGTTAGTTTTCCCCATAACATTTTCTGTGTAATCATTTCATTTTAAGTTATTTGCAGTTGTTCCCTAAGTATTTAGCTGAATTCACAATTGTTAATTATAAAGTGTGAACAACACAGTTTTACTTTTGAATGGTATATATGCTCAAGATACAACTTTACTTTATAATTTAAACAAACTTTAAAGAGATTACATATAAACAAGAATATTTCAGAAATAGCTAAGGAATAACACTTTACACTGCATGCTAAAACATTTTTCATTTTAACACAACACATGCACCAGAAGGAAAAATAAAATAAAAAAATTAAAAAAATCAATCAAATAAATATATAACAAGTTACTGCTCGACTTCCTGCACACCACCCTCTGCACACAGCAAACTAAAGTGAACTTACTCAAGTGGCTTTGTCAGAAGATCAGCCAGCTGGTTCCTTCCAACTATACATTCCAACATAATTTCGCCATTCAGAAACCTTTCACAAACATAAAAGTGCTCTATATATTTTGATTGGCGACGATACTAATGTTTTTAGTGCACTGGCATTGTCAATATAAAATGTTAATGGTTGTTATAGCATGTAAACTACTTTACTTAATAAATGACGTAACTAAATGAATTCTTTAGCTCCTTCACTTGCTGAAATAATCTCTGCTTCGGTTGTAGATGTCGCCACAACCTTCTGCAATTGACTTGTCCCTGATATTGCCACACCACAATGCCAGTTATTTAATGTTGTGCCTACTTGTCCCCAGGGAAGTCAGCACCACTGTAAATCCTGGAATTTCCTTCTCTATCGTAGATAATATCATAATGAAATGTACCTTTCAGTTACCGAAATGTTTCAGTCGATTCCAGTCCTCAGTGGATGGTTCTTCCATAGCTCAAGCAGTTTTATTCACTCCAGGAATTATGTCTGGACAAGTTGCTTTTGAGAAATACGTAAGACATGTAATTGCCTCGTGATACTGGACTGAGGATGAAACTGCTTCGTCTTGGCAATTTTCTTCGTACTGAAATATGCCTTCCCGGCTAGTACACAAGTTGAAAATATGGTCACTATTTTTTTATAAACTTAAATTTGCCGTATTTCATGACAGTACCTTTTCCATTAGACGTTTGCAAGCAAATATAAGTCTTGGCTTCAGTTGTCTAAGTATGATTCCACAATGCATCGTTGTCGGCTGCAGAAAATGACGTGGTTCAGCGTGTTTCTCTCATTTTGGTGTTTCAAATACAGTTTCTTCCAATGTAGTTTCTTCTTTTCAGATAATACAAAAATAATAGTTAACATAATTCAAAATTATTTATGACTGCAACCTTCACATTGTTCTTCCTTCAACACACACGAAGAGTTAGCTTCCGACTCGGACTGACTATAGTCAAAGACTACTCCAACGTCAAAGATATTTTACACAATCAGTTTCTTTGCTATTCTTCGATACATTTTCTAATAGTAATCAATATGCTTTTACTCTCAAAAACAGAAGTAAATTAACATATAATAAGACAAATTATAATAAATTCTGACAAAAATATAAGAAAACATTTTCAATTCAGTATCGACAAATACGGTAAAAAAATAAAATCTCCCAGATCCATTACAACTGCTCCCCAGGGCTTTTGTTGTTATGGACATATACAACAAAATCCCGACAAAACTCAGTGATGGATCTGTATTACACAATTAGTACATTAATGATGCAGTCTGATAACCTCTTCCAAATTTGGACTCTTTGAATCTGTGGACTTGTTACTGGCTGTTGTTGCAATGATACTTCCCCAGCAATCCCATACACAAAAATTTCAAGTAAAGAAATTATTTAACATGACAAATATACATGGTATAAAACATACATGAGAAATATTCTAACATACAGCATACAGATTGAAAATAATAGAAAGGTGAAACTCATTTCCTAGAACAAGATTTAATTAATTTTTTTTTATATTAATGTTAATTTCATTATGCTTACATATTGTAACAGTAAAAATGATACTGGACATGTATAGTGTAATGTGTTTTTCTCTATATTTGCCTTTTATATATATATATTTTTTAACTTCTGATTTTTTTTAATTTTTATATTTTTTTATTAGTCATGGTTTTTTGTTTTTTTTGTATATTTTTTATGATTTTCTTCTTTTAGTACAGCTAAAGATACATCAGTATTATCTAATTTTTTTGCAATTATTTATGTACACTTTCCTCTCTACTACAATATTACTACAAGTCACATTCTTGTGAAGAGTACTTTTGCTCCCCACAACATCAGTATAAACAACAATAAACTGCTCATATATCATGAGGCTTTATCTAAAATTGGTTTTGAAACTTATACCTTTGCATGCATGTCCTCACATGCATGTCTTCACCCACAGGGAAGACTTAGCTTCCAAAATTAGAAAAATTCAGAAATGCTCACTAGGGAGACTTTTTTTGTAAAAAAGTAAAAATAAATCTTTCTCTCATTCTTTGTTACATCAGTGTTTTTTTTCATCAGTTTCAATTAACAGGTGACTTCAAATTATTAATTTATACATGCAAATATACATACTTGGTTGTACAGGTAGTTTTGTTCTAACAAGCATATTCCAGTGGAGGACTTTTGTTTTAGATGATAATAGGTTATTTAAATTTTGAAATTATGATTTCTGTTTATACAGTTTTAAAGAGACAACATTCCTAAGACCAAATAATTTCTTTGACTTAGGACACACCAAACGATAAGCATTAGGGTGTGGATTTTCTATGACTTCAAAAGGCCCAATATAGATATCAAAGAATTTTTTAATTTCTGAAGTTAACATTTTTGATATTTCATGAGATTTGACCAGAACAAGATCCCCAATTTTAAAAGTGGTTAATCTTACCCTATTGTTATGTCTTTTATTCCTCTTTTCCCCTTGTTTCCTCATAGTTTCCCTGACAATATCTTCTCTCTCTTGCATAGTTAAAGGTGTACATTTAGGAAATTCAATAAGTTCTGATATAAGATTTGGAGGTCTAATATTAAACATAATCTCATATGGTGAAAATCCTGTGGAACTATGTTGTAGGCTATTCATAATATCTTCAAAATTTCGAATGTGCTCAAACCAAGTTGGATGTTTATGGCTACAATAGGTTCTACAAAGTCTCCCAATTTCCCTCATATATCTTTCTGCAGGATTAGTCGACGGAGAATAAACAGATATAAGTATATGCTTCAATTTTGATCTTTCAATAAACTTTTTCCAAATTTTTGAGGTGAACTGTGAACCATTATCTGATAATATAGCTTTTGGTTTACCCACCTGTGCGAAATAATCTCTTTCAATTTTTATTATAATTTCATGGCTAGTAGCTTTTTTCACTGGATATAGTTTAATTAATTTTGAAAATACATCTACCATAACAAATATGTAACAGTGACCACCTTTACTCTTTGGTAACATTCCATATAAGTCCACTGCGATAAGATCTAAAGGTTTTTCCGGAATAATGTTTTGCATCTCTCCACCACGTCTTTGATTGCTCACTTTAACTCTCTGACATTTGTCACAGGTTGCCAATTCTTTTCTTACCTTCTTTCCAATATTGTAAAAATAAACATTTTCTTGTATCTTTTGAATGCACTTCTGTATCCCACAATGACCAAAGCTTTCATGTATGTAAATGATCAGCTTTTCAGCATCTGCCTCTGGCCAACACAGTTTCCAATTATCAGAATCTACATCTGTTCTCCGAAATAAAATCCACTTATGTAATTTGTAAAATTTATCAAGTTTCTCATACCCCTTCTTGCCTAAACGTTCTTTGATTAATTTCCAACTCTGATCCAAATTTTGATTTTTTCTAATTTTGTTGCACATAGCTCTAATTGTTTTTTCATTTTCCACCCCTTTCAAGTATCTAATTTTAAATTTCTTTTCCTCCTCTTGTTCAAAAATCTCCTTTTCTCCCCCAACTGGTAACCTTGAAAGTGAATCAGCTACTACATTCTCAGAACCTTTTATGTGTTTGATTTCAAAGTCAAACTGTTGCAGAAAAATTGCCCATCTGGTCAATCTACTGTGGTATAATTTGCACTCTTGTAAGTAACTCAAAGCTTTGTGATCCGAAAATACTATGGTTTTATGTCCAATAAGGTAAATTCTAAATTTTGTAAAACCCCAATGAATTGCCAAAAGTTCCTTCTCTGTGACTGTATAATTTTTCTCATGCTTGAGCAACATTCTGCTTGCAAATGCTATAGTACAATGTATCTTAACTCTATTCTCTACTCTTTCTTGAAATAACTCTGCTCCAAGCCCATAATTACTGCTATCAGTGTTCAAACAAAATGGTAAATTAAAATCAGGTCTGTGTAATAAGTGTTGCTTCCTCAACTCTTGCTTAATTTTATCAAACTCTTCCTGACAACTTTTATCCCAAACCCAAACAGTGTTTTTCTTAAGTAACTGAATTAAACATGGTGCATTCAGACTCTGATCACTTATATGTTTTCGGTAATAACCGTATAACCCAAAGAACGACTTTAATTGTTTTTTAGTCTTAGGAATAGGAATTTCTGAAATTGCTTTAATTTTTTCTGGACCTGCCAAAATTCCCTTGTCTGTGACAACATGACCGAAAAATTTTAATTCAGAAACTGCAAATTTACATTTCTCTAATTTCAATGTCATCCCCCCTTTTCTAAGTTTTTCACAAACTGACTTCAAAATCAAAAAATCTTCCTCCCAATTTTTCCCTGTACCCAAAATGTCATCTACATAGATTATCAGTTTAGACGCAAGTTCTTGCCCCAGTACATGATCCAAAGCTCTTATAAATTCGGAAACAGAAGAATTTAACCCAAATGGCACAACACAATATTGGTAACTCTTACCATTGTACAAGAAAGCAGTATATTTTCTAGAACTAACCGGAAGTGGTACTTGATGAAAACCCGAAGTTAGATCCAAACTTGACATATATTTTATATCTGTAAATTTATAGAGTAACTCATCAATATTTTCAGGATGGTCTGTCTGTCTGAACTCAATTTTGTTTAAGTGTCTAGAGTCCAAAACCAATCTTACTCCACCATCTTTTTTCGAAACTACTACTAGAGGATTATTATATGCACTGATACTCCTTTCTATTATATTACATCCTTCCATCTTTCTCAGCTCTTTCTCAACAGCAGGTCTTTTTGATATTGCAATAGTGTATGGTTTTATGAAAAATGGTTCATGAGGTTTTACCTGAAACTCACACTGGTAACCCTATACCCTACCAGGTATGTCACTAAAAACATCACTGTATTCCCACAGCAGATTTTCTAACTGTTGTTTTTGCTCCCCAGATAAATATTGTGTTTCTGAAATTTTCAAATTTACTAAATTCCCAAATTCAACTTCATCAGTATCAAATCTATGAATTTCAATATTCTCCAATCTGTTTTCTTTTAGTAAATTAATACTGTCAAAATTTCCATTACTCTGATCACCAAGTGTGTTCACAACATTTGTGTGAATGTATTCCCTTTCACTAATTTCTATCAAAAGTTTTCTTCCAACCCAATCAAATGCTGTATTTACTTTTACTATCCAATTCATACCCAAAAGAAAATCCTCATTAAATTCCTGAATTACAAAACATCCATGTGTGAACAACTTGCCTTCAATTAAAAATGTCACTAAAGCCTGGCTTTTTACCAATTTACTGCTCTTCCCAGTAGCACCTTTTATCTTTACCCCAACAACTGGCATTTCAACATAATCTTTCCCCACTTTCAATTTTTTGCTTAATCTTTCAGATATTCCCAAGATCTCACTTCCTGTATCGATTAAACATTTACCAATCCATGACCCAATTTGAACTTTTATATAAGGACTGCAAAATTGATCACTTTTCTCAGAACCTGTATCCTCATGTAATAAATCACTTTCAATTTCCCCAAACCTATACTTATCAGAATCATATGGTATACCATTATATGTATTATTTGTCACAGTTATAAAATTTGCACAAGATACAAAATTGTCATTAGTACTCTCTATTATCTCAAATAGCCAAGAATTTTCATCCAAATCACATTGTATACTATTGAAGTACTTATCCTTCAGCTTTTCAAAAATAAAATATCTCATCTTTTTCCACCACTCAGGACATACAGTTTCACATACATTAATAAGCATCTTTCTAGTTCTTGTCAAAAGAAATAGTTTCACTGTTCAGCCATATATTCATAAGAAATGTGTGTGTATCATTAGTCATTAGTATCTATAAAAGTTTCACTTAGGTAAGAAGGTATACATGTGTCATCGTTATTTGTGTAGTCAGATTCTTTACCAGCAACATCTGAATTCACACTTTTACATACACCCAGATTGCGAGTATTATTCATCCTGGTAACATCCCTGGGAATTTCTATAATATTCTCACTATTTAATCCATTTTCAACCATGTGTATACCCAACTCCCTATTTAAACTAATGAAATACCTTTCCTCAACATCATCATCAATACCATTACCACCATTATCAACTTTATCAACAACATCATTATCATTACACATATTCAGGTCATACACATTCAAATTATCCCCCAAAATATTATTTCCCCTTTCTAAAGTTACCAGATCCCTTTCACCAACATTTTCATTCTCACAGCATGCATTCTCTCTTTCATTCACACACATCTCTGAACTACTGCAAATTACATCATCCGACAAAGTGTTTTTCTTTTCTGCCCAAGTGTAAAACTCTGTTAAATTAAATGAATCACAATTACTTTTATCTACTGTATGTTCTTGTGTATTGAAAATGTTATCTTTATCATTATTATTTTCCTCTTGAAATTTCTTCAATAAGTAACAACTAATGACCTCATGTGATAGCTTAGGTTTGGAACTGACCTGTTTGGGTTTATGATAGTCACATCCATTGGTCCTTTCATCATGCTCACCTTCTGCCTCAACCTTGCGGACCTTCAAGGGGGCGTCTACTCGTTTTTTATTTCCGGTTCCTGTTTGAACTGCTGATTATGGTTCTGCCAATGTCTCTGATCAACATTTCTGATCCCATTCCTATGCCAAACATTACCTGATTGTTGGTAGTTTCTATTGTACTGACCTCTATCAAAATTTCTGTGATTTTGATCCCTAAAGTGTTCTCTATTTTGTTGATTATTAACGCGAAAATGTTGTTCTTGTTCTGGATAAAAATTATGGTCCTTCTTTTCAAAATTGTTATATCCCCCTGAATTTTGACTGACACCATGATAATTGTTTTGTTCCCTTTTTTGAAAGTTGTCATTTCCCCAATTTTGACCATTACCTTTCTGAGTAAACCCACTGTGTGTTCTTGTTGTTACCCTATCCAACTTTTCAATATAATTGAGAAACTGCTCTACATTACTATCAGGACAATGAACTAAACTCAACTGCATTGCTGATGGCAATCTTCTCTTTAAGGTATCAATTTTGATCAAGTCATCCAAAGGTTTTGTTAAATGAATAAGTTTTTGAAGTTCACTTTTGCAAAATTGTTTCATGTTCCCATCTGATTCCCTATAGTTTCGCCCATTAAAAAATTCACTTTTGATTCTAGTTTGTTTAAGATCATCCCAAAATTTATCCAAAAATTTTGATTCAAATTCTGAAAAGGTCATCCCCAAAGTTACAATCTGGTTTGCCCAAGTCAAAGCTTCCCCTTCCAAGAATTTTTTCACAAATTTAATTTTTATTTCATCTGGTAAGTGAGGTAAAAAAACAATCCTTACAATACTGCATAAAATCAACGGGATGTAAGGGTCCATCTACCGAAAAGTGCTTCACTGGAATATTAGATATAAGATTACACGTGTTGACATTGTAATTTTTGCTTTGAAATTCAATGTCAAAACTTTCAATTTTTTCGCTAAGTTCTTTGACAGATTTTTTTGTTTTCCAAATCATAGCATTCTACTTTTTCTTCTAGAGTAACCAAACGATTGTCAGTTTCTTGTTGTACATTTTTAACTAAAACTTTTGTATTCTCATCCAAATTTTTAATTTCCCCTTTTATCTCATTAAAATCAATTAAATTTCTTTCCCTATCTACCAGTAACTCATTTTTTACAGTATTAATTTCACCACTCAATTTAACATCAATTTCATTTACTTTTGCTTCCACAGATTCAATTTTTTCCTCAACACTGCCAACTCTGTTCGAAAGCTCACCCACTTGGGTATTGACTGCTTGGACTTGCAACAAAATGTTATCAATTTTTTCATCCCAGTATGTCTTATTGTCGTCAACTGATTGTTTAATTTCTTTCGTGAAATTTACAAGAAAACTTTTTAAATCAAATTGATCGGTTCTTTCTCTTTCATTTGACCTGACCTGATGTTCGAAGTCTATTAAATTACTACTTTCTACTTTAGGCACAATACTCTCGAAAATCTCATAAGTCATTGTGAAGAACAAAAATTTATACACAACAATACAAAACAAGATAAAAATATTGTTTTAACAAAATACGAGGGTTTCGTGACTTATCTGGAACACTCTTGAACTGTTGCAAAACCACGTTTTCCATCCATGTGATTGTTGACCAAAATTCTTGAAGTATTTTCTTCTGTCGAAAATTATATTTTTTTTTGCCGAAATATTTCTTCTCCAAAACTTTTACTTCCCAATGAACACAAACACTGTAACACACATTCTGAAGAAACTGGTATTAACACACAAAAATTTTCTTCCTCGTAGCACTGTTGAAGATCTCGTGAACACAATATCCCGGCTACAGTCCCCAGTTGAAATATGCCTTCCCGGCTATTACACAAGTTGAAAATGTGGTCACTATTTTTTTATAAACTTAAATTTGCCATATTTCGTGACAGTACCTTTTCCATTAGACGTTTGCAAGCAAATATAAGTCTTGGCTTCAGTTGTCTAAGTATGATTCCACAATGCATCGTTGTCGGCTGCAGAAAATGACGTGGTTCAGCGTGTTTCTCTCATTTTGGTGTTTCAAATACAGTTTCTTCCAATGTAGTTTCTTCTTTTCAGATAATACAAAAATAATAGTTAACATAATTCAAAATTATTTATGACTGCGACCTTCACATTGTTCTTCCGTCAACACACACCAAGAGTTAGCTTCCGACTCGGACTGACTATAGTCAATGACTACTCCAACGTCAAAGATATTTTACACAATCAGTTTCTTTGCTATTCTTCTATACATTTTCTAATAGTAATCAATATGCTTTTACTCTCAAAAACAGAAGTAAATTAACATATAATAAGACAAATTATAATAAATTCTGACAAAAATATAAGAAAACATTTTCAATTCAGTATCGACAAATACGGTAAAAAAATAACATCTCCCAGATCCATTACAGTACCCAGTTGCAGTTGAAATCATGTTGGATTCTGCGTTTCGAAATCTTTCCAATATTTGTTTCATCCTGAAGTATTCTATTCAAAAAGACCATCTACACATCAAATTGTTTCATCACCATCTTCTTAAAGCAGTTACCGCTAGCAAAACTTGATTAGTGTCATAATATGCAACAGGACTATATGCATCTTTCAGAATGAGAGTCTTTCTGCCAGGTTCGTATAAGAGCTTCTGTGAAGTTTGGAAGGTAGGAACAAGGTACTGGCAGAACTGAAGCTGTGAGGGCAGGTTGTGAGGCATGCTTGGGTAGCGCAGTTGGTAGAGCACTTGCACCGTGAAAGGCAAAGATCCCGAATTTGAGTCTTGGTCCAGCACACAGTTTTAATCTACCAGGAAGTTTTATATGCATCTTAATAATCAATGCACAGAGGCATTCGGTCAGTCATTGTTTCTGTGCTCCATGTGAGGATGGAATGGGAAGAAGAGCTAATAATTGGTATAATGGAATATACCCTCTGCTGTGCACCTCATGGTGGTTTTCAGAGTATAGATGTAGATTTTGCAGTACATTGGCATGTGTGGGACTTTCAACTAACACCCACATATTGTTTCTCTTGAGTGTTTCTGTTTCTTCATTAATAGCTTGCATCCTTTTACCTTTTCATTTGAAAGCAAAATGTCAGAAAAAAATTTGAATCTTTATGTTTGCCAGCACTGAATTTTGTTAGCATTAAGAACTCGCCACTTTCTATCCAGGCTGGGTTTCTTCATTATCTTGTGCTCTTCAATTTATATTCATCAGAAAATTTGTGAGCTCCGGCTTTCAGGAATTTTGTTGATTCTATGTTATAGTCATCTGATACTTGACTTCCTCCAGAATTAAGTGCGTTAAATTTTTCTTCACTTTGTCTTCCTCCAGAAGCAGAATGCTCAGGAATGTCACTATGGCAATTACAAACTATTTCTGGCTTAAATTCTGTATCATAACTCAAGACCACTTTCTTTTTGGAAGGAATCCAGACTCTAAATCCATCTTTGACACTGGCAGACCCAATAAGCCTTATCATCAAACTTTGAACAAAAATGTTTATGTGAATGGAGCAACCTGTGCCAAAAATTCTGAGGTGATCGAGTTTTCCTACACCACAGCTCATAAGGAAATTTGTCTGAACCTGCAGAAGACCTTCCAGTATGATTTAAAATATAGATTGCTGTATTGCAAGCTTCTGCCCACAATCCTCTCATCTGGGACTGAAGACCTTCCAATATGATTTAAAATATAGATTGCAGTATTGCAAGCTTCTGCCCACAATCCTCTCGGTAGTTTGATTGTGTTCAGCATTGAACATGCAGCTTTAGTAGTTGTTCTATTTTCACATTTGACCAAACCATTTTGTTCAGGAGCATAGGGTGGGGGAATTAGTAATTTTGTTCCCTTATATATGAGCAGTTCCTTAACTCTGTTGTTATTAAATTCTTTACCTCCTTTCTAAACTATTTAACGGCATGACCTTTGGTTTGAGCTTCATTTAAAAATTGTTTAAGCACATTATACACTTCATGTATGTGCTTGAAAAAGAAAATTCAAGGAAATTTGCTAAAATCATCTGTAAAACATACATAACAAAGAGCATCTCCAAACAACTCTGCACTAAATGGTCCATTGACATCTATGTGAATTAATTCGCCAGCATCTGTGGAGGGATTTGCTCATTGTCTGAATGGTAGCGTCTACATCTTCCGTATTGCGCAACCATCTCAAAATTCATCCTTACAACCTTCTACATTGATGTTAAGTTTCTTCAAAGTGTTCTTGACGTGTTGTTTATTCTGGTGACCTAATCTTTCATAGTACATTTGTAATATTTCAGAAGATGTCAATATGTTTACTTGATTACCTTTTCTGGTCTAATAACATACATATTCAACATGTACAGCTCATTTTCCACATAGCATGTCAGGACGATGTCACTACTGGCTTTTTCCCGAATTCCAATACTTTTGCTGTCAAATATTATGTCATAGGCATTACATGCAATTGCTCTGGCTGAGAACAGATGAGTGCTTGCATCGCCACATATCAAACATTTTCATTTCTAGCACAGTACCATTTATTGTTTTGTCTTATTTTGATACAGACGGTTGACCAAATGCATGCATGTTAGTACCTTCCTAATGAAACCACTTCAGGAATATCAACGGAGTGCCATAGAGGTCCCATTTCCATTTTGACCAGTTGTCAGGTCTTTCACGTTCATCAGCATTCACTTTATAATCTCCATTTGTAGCCATGTTCTTACTGTACAACTCGTTTCAACAAAAAATTCTTGTGCCAGCACGCATTGGATTGAATCAATTTATTTATTTATTATTTTTTTTAGACTGTTTCGTTCATTTAGATGTGGTCTGGGCCCAAAACCTGTTGTAAATTATAAAACCTGAAGTACACAGTTTTCCTTAGGAACGGCATATTTTCTCAAGGTACAGCTTTACTTCATAAATCAAACAAACTTCAAAGAAATTATTTATATAAAAACAAGAATATTTCAGAAGTACCAAGGAATAACACTTTACAGTGAACACTAAAACCTTTTTCCTTTTACCACAACAACAATATTTAGATAAGTGCAATCATGTAACCAAAATATATTGGATGGATTCCTTTTAGTATTCATGTGGATGACTTCACACTTTTCATTATTTGGAGTCAGTTGCCACTTTTTGCACCATACAGATATGTTGTTTAAATCATTTTGTAGTTGTTTTTGATCATCTGATGACTTTATGAGATAGTAAAAGACAGTCACTTACAAACATTTGAAGATGGCTGCTCAGATTGTCTTCTAAGGTGCTTGTATAGATTAGGAATAGCAAAGGGTGTATAACACTTCTTTGGGGAATGCCAGATATCAGTTTTGTTGTACTGGACGACTTTCTGTCAATTACTACAAACTTTGTGGCCTTTGTGACAGGAAGTCATGAATTGAGTTGCACTACTGAGACGATCATCTATAGGCACACACTTTGATTAGAAGTTGCTTGTGAGAAATGGTGTCAAAAACCTTTTGAAAATCTGGAAATATGGAGTTGATGTGAGGTCCCAGCATATCGCACTCATTATTTTGTGTAAATAAAGAGCTAGTGATATTTCACAAGAATGATATTTTCTGAATCTGTGTTGACTGTTTGCCACTAGATAGTTTTATTCAAGATAATTCATAATGTTCAAACACAGTATATGTTCCAACATCCTACTCAAATCAACATTAGTGATATAGATCTGTAATTCAGCAGTTTTCCTTTATTGAGTATTGATATGACCCGCAAAACTTTCCTGTCTTTAGGTCTGGATCTTTCCGCCATTCTAGCGGTTGTAAATGATTGCTAAGTATGGAGCTATTCTGTCAGCATACTCTGAAAGGAATCTAATTGTTATATTGACTGGAAGATTTTCGTTTATTAAGTGATTTAAGTTGCTTTGCAATGCCAAGGATATCTGCCTGTAACTTACTAATTTTGTCAGTTGTTCTTGATTTGAACTGAAACATTTGTCTTCTTCAGTGAAGGACTTTCGGAAAACTGTGTTTGCTTTAGTGGCACTTTCATTGATAACATTACCATTGCTATCACACAGTGAAGGTATTGGTTGTGTCTTGCTGCTGAGGTACTTTACATACAATCAGAATCTCTTTGGATTTTCTGCCAGATTTCGAGTTTCATTGCGGAAACTATTAAAAGCATCTCACATTGAAGTCAGTGCTAAATTTAGAGCTTCAGTAAAACATCACCAATTGTGGAGTTAGGCATTCTTTTAAATTTGGCATGCTTTGTTTCACTGCTTCTGTAACAGTGTTCTTAACTGTTTTGTATAACACAGGGAATCAGTACCATCTCTTGTTAATTTACTTGATACGTATATATATATCTTAATTGCCATTGAAACTACTTCTTTGAATGTAAGCTGCATCTGATCTGCACTTACATAGATACTTTGGGGAAGGAGTGGATACTGTCTTTTAGAATATACGAGGTGCTATCCAAAATTTACGGGACTGGTGCTGCCATCTGTTAAAAACCTTGCCTTTGGACTAATAGTCACCATCACCCTCGGAGTAGTTCCCATCCGCACGTACACACTGATCCCAGCACTTCTGCCACTGGTCAAACATTTTCTGGAAGTCCTGTTCTTTGAAGGCATTAATCACCGCCAGCAATGCTTCTTGAATCCTCTCTAGCGTGTCGAACTGACAACCTTTCAACTTGAGTTTGTTTTGGGAGTAGTGCAAAGTTGCAAGGTGCCAAATCTGGCGAGTACAGTGGGTGGAGTACAACCGCCATGTTGTTTTTTGCCGAAACAGTCCTGGCGAGCAAGGACGTGTGATAGGGCATGTTGCCGTGATGCAGCAGCCAATTCCTTTGACGCCAAAGTTCGGGCCGCCGTCGCTGCACGTTTTCATGGAGCTGTCCCAAAATGTCACAGTAGTATGCGGAATTTACTGTTTGGCTGGGTGGGACAAACTCTTTGTGCACAATTCCATTGGTATCAAAGAAAACGATCATCATGCTCTTCACTTTGCTCTTCACCTGTATCTTGGAGAGCCCGAGCTCTTCCACTGGGACAATTGTTGGTTTGTCTTTGGGTCATAGCCGTAAATCCAGCAAGGGTCTCCATAGCACTTTTCCCGAGATTCGCACAGAATTTGATACACACGTACTGTTCTGTTCGCAGAACCATCGTAAAATTGCCACATATCAAACACAGAGTATTACGGAAATCACTGTGGACATGCAACACGTCCTCCCAGCTGAATGCCACTCCGCACACCGACTCGTCAGATATGCAGCTCCCGCCGTCCAGCGGTGCAAAGATCTACTACCCCTACTTTCCAGATGGCAGCACCAGTCCCAAAAATTTTGGATTCTATCTCGTATTTTGCATTTATTTTTGGTGGATTTGAATATTATAATATTCAGTTTTGCTACAACAATCTTGTGGTCACTAATCCCCATGTTCCCCATTATGCTCCCTATTTGCTCAGGATTATTTGTTGTTAAGCCATCAGGTATGTTTTTGCAACCATTTACATTTCGAGTGGGCTCATTAATGAATTATTCAAAATAATTTGCAGAGAAAACTATCAGTACAATGTTGGTTGACGTTTTATGCCAATGACCGATGTTAACCATGCATTTTAACCAATATATCAAAGGTAGATTGAAGTCGTCCCCAAATGTAATTCTGTGGGTGGGGTACTTATTTGAAATGAGACTTAGTTTTCTTCGAACTGTGCAACAACTGTCATCAGAGTCTGGGATCGTTAAAAGAAGCCAATTATTAATTTAGTCTGGTTGTAAAGATAAACTCTACCCTACTGACTCACAGCGACTAGAACATCTGTTCCAGTTTCGCTACAAGGTAAACTACTTCTAACAGCTCTAGATACATCTGCCCTTTCAGAACACCATTAGGTTCATCGCAAAAATGTTAGCTGAACTTATCTATGGCTTTAACTAGCTTTCAGTACCTATAATGATTTGAGCTTCAATGTTTTCTATTGGCACTTGGATCCCTGGTTCTTCCAAACACAGCTGTGAGAGTTTACAACAACAGTATTGGCTATTGCTAGGTGTACCCTCATCCTGCATTTGCCCTACATGCTTTGAGACTGGAACCTTTCCTGTAATTTTCTGAGATCCTCTAAGCTGAAAACTTGCCTAGTCCATTCCATACGGCCCCTGCTACCCATGTAGTTGCTTCGTATGGACAGTAGAACTCTGACATACTAAGTGGAACCTGAAAACCCACCACCCTATGATGTAAGTTGATGTAGGTTACAGAATTGTCTGAGCCTCTGGTTTAGACCCTCCACTCAGCTCTATACCAAAGGTGTGCACTTGGTCCTGTTGACGATGCTACAGATGGTGAGCTCTGCCTTCACCTCACAAGTCGAGACTGGCAGTCTTCAATACTTCAGATAGCCACCCAAAACTAGAGGGAATCTCTTCCAATGCAAAGTGACAGATATTGTTAGCACCTACATGAGCCACCACCTGTAGTTGGTTTCATCATGTGCTCTTCGTGACAGCTGGAAGCACCCATTCCACTTCTGGGATGACTCCCAACCCCAGTGTGCACACAGAGTGCAGCTTAGACTTCTTCCCCTCCTAGGCAGCCATATCCCTAAGGATCTCCATTACCTGCCCAACGTTGGAGCTCACAACTACCAGTAATCCCACCCTCTGTAACTGTCCAAATCTTGCATATGAAGTGGCTTTTGAAACAGGGCAAGTGATTCCATCTGGCTCAGGTACTTCACCAGACACAGATAGTGCCTGAAATCTGTTATTCAGACGAACCAGAGAGGCCTCTTGATTCACACCCTGGGAAGTTTTTCATTGCCTGCCACACCTACCAACAATCTCCCACTCGGCCATGGGTGAGGGGTCTGTCTCAGTGCAGGCAGTAATGGGGGCAGCCACAGTAGTGGACCGATTGAGGTGAGGGCACATGGGATGTGCTGGTGGACGTCCCTGAGAACGCTCCTGCCCCCACTGTAATGCCCATGGACAACAGACTCAAGCTGCATTACCAAAGCCAGCACTGCATGGAGAAATGAGCAAAGGGTCACCAACTTGACTTGTATCTGTAAACAGCAATCACAGTCCCTATCCATACAAAAGAAGGTGGCATTACACACTACACAGATGTTACAATGCAGAACTATTTTTGGTAAATACACGAACACACAAGAAAGAACAGTTTCATTATCAAATTTAGCACCACAATTCCTACATATGTTACAGGTCCCTAAACAATAGTTTAAATTATGATTGTCAATTACTAATTAATTACAGAGTGAGTCCTAAAAATGGTACACATAGCTGTTCTCTAGTTGGTGGCAAAGTTATGGCTCACTGGGCCATTGTCCAGTGGTTTTACTTATAGAGGAGCGTATGAATAATTATTGAATTTTATATTTACATTTTGATTTACTCTTATCTAACTGAGCCAAAAAGTAATCTGTTTCACTTTGGGATTGGATGACTGGAAAAGTGATCAAATTGTATGGACCATATTGTGAATGCCCTGTCTACTCCTGTGACTCCCAGTTTCCACCAAATTTGGGTAATTTATGTAATTTTCTAGATTAAACAATGGAAAATCCAGGATGGAATGTAACAATATTATGAAAAGGATAGTTGCTACTCACCATATAGCAGTGATGCTGAGTCGCAGATAGGCACAACAAAAAGTCTGTCACATAATGAGCTTTCGGCCGACAAGGCCTTTGTAACACACACACACACACACACACACACACACACACACACACACACTTACGCAGACGCAACACATACACGTGATCACAATCTGGCAACTGAAGCCAGCAAACTAATGTGTTTTCCTAGTAGAAGTAGGCACTTTTGTAATCAGAAAAATAAAAGCTACAAAAATAAAGGAATTGTAGAAAGAAGTGGTGGTAAAAAATAAAAGGTTCTGGACGACAGAAACTTTTAATTATGAGTGAGTTTTGAAATAGGAGGTTAAAAATAAAATATTCACTGAAAAGAGTAAGTGGAGGACTTTCAGAGTAGGTATGTCATTAAATTCAGAATAACGTACTAGCTTTCCCCATTTTACATCCCCATGTTGTTTCCCTGAGTTCTTAATCACAAATATATATTCATAAAAAATGTTTTCAAGTGAGTTAGTTATGTTGTTGTTGTTGTCAGTAATGGAGAAATTATGTAGTGAGCCATAAAACTTTTTGAATTTCTACTTAAATATGTAACTGTTTTATGTAATTATCATTCAGAAAATAAGATAATCCCCCCCCCCCTCACACACACACACACACACACACACACACACACACACACACACATACATTCACACAAGCAAGCACACCTCATGCACACAACTGCCATCTCCGGCAGCTCACACTGGAATTCAGGCCCAAGCTGCCGGAGATGGTAGTCATGCGTGCATCAGGTGTGCTTGCTTCTCTCTCTCTCTCTCTCTCTCTCTCTCTCTCTCTCTCTCTCTCTCTCTCTGTGTGTGTGTGTGTGTGTGTGTGTGTGTGTGTGTGTGTGTGTGTGTGTGTGTGTGTTTTTTCAAGGAGCTCTTAACATGCACAATTACAGTTATTGGACACTTTTAATAAATAATGTTTCTGATACTGTTGACTCCTGGACAACATTGTGGATACCACACAGTTTCTTCTGAAATAAGGCTGGCTTGTAATATGGTGAATCATCAAACAGCTGCACTTCTACTGACTCATTAGCAGCGTAGTTAACCTGAAAATTATGTAAGCTAAAACATTGTGAATGCAATTATTTTTGTTTTTGTACTTATTAACGGTTCTCCACGTCACACTTCTTCCATATTGTATTTTTCATGTATTTTTCTAGGAAAATCTGGACAACCATCCTTTGGCAGACTATTTCAGTATCCGAAATTTGACAGCAACAGTTCCTTAGCAAACAAGAGCTTCTTCCAGGTAATTTTATTTTCTGGAGATTAATGCGCTTGTTCTTTTTATGGTTTCAGAGTGTGTAGTGAAGATGGTCATCTGTATTACACTGTTAGATAGCTGTTGTGGTTTCTCCATGTGCACGTACATGTAAAGACATGGTGATCTTAATTATACAAAGCTGTGAGCATTATCACATGTAACTAACATTAAAATCTTTTTAAGAATTCAGACTACAATAAAACACACAATTGATGTAAAACGAGTGTTTGGTGAAGCCACAATGTACTCCTCTTTCAGCATGTTGTGGAACTGTCTGGTTTTTTGTGTATTGTGATATATTCCCTAACAGCCAATTCTCTTTAGAGTCTGTTGGCATTTTTTTAAGGAAATGGATGTATTAGTTGCTATGACAACAGACATTTCATTGATTACCTTCTTCATGAAAAAGGTGGCCTATGAGGAAATTATAATTGGTATATCACAAAGAAAGCCTAAAAATATGTAATACGAGGTGCGGCTAGAAAAAAACCGTACTGATGCTGGAAAAAAACATTTATTTACAATTATTTACAATTTCATGTTATCTCCTTCAATGTACTCTCCTCCTCGGTCTCTACACCGCTCCATACGAATTTTCCACTGTTCATAGCAATGCTGCAGATCATTTTCGGTAAGTCCATACATTACTTCCGTCGCTTTTTCTTTTACTGGTTCAACAGTCTCAAATCTAGTTCCTTTCAAAGCTGACTTGACTTTAGGGAAAAGAAAAAAGTCACAGGGGGCCAAATCAGGTGAGTAGGGTGGATGATCTAAAATGGGAATGTTGTGTTTTGCCAAAAACGTCTTCACTGACAACGCACTGTGAGCTGGGGCATTGTCTTGGTGAAGGATCCATGACTTTTTTCTCCACAAATCGTTCCGTTTTCTCCGTACTCGCTCACGTAGGGTAGCCAGGACGCTAATGTAGTAATGCTGATTCACTGTTTGTCCCTCTGGTACCCAATCAATGTGCACAATCCCTTTGATGTCAAAAAAAAAAAACAATCATCATTGCCTTGAATTT
Organism: Schistocerca americana; assembly: GCF_021461395.2. NCBI lineage: Eukaryota > Metazoa > Arthropoda > Insecta > Orthoptera > Acrididae > Schistocerca > Schistocerca americana. Next base: position 554,125,258 of record NC_060124.1, on the reverse strand, counting down.
CGATTTTGACATTCGTGCTTTTTTTTGTCGTGGAGAACCAGGAGTTTTCCAATGCATCGATTGGCATTTAGTTTCGGGATCGTAAGTAAAAAACCACGATTCATCGCAAGTAATAACATTTTGTAAGAAGGTGGGATCACTTTCAATGTTTTCCAGGATGTCAGAACAAATCATTCTTCGGCGTTCCTTCTGTTCAATTGTGAGACACTTTGGAACCATTTTTGAACACACTTTGTTCATGTTGAAACTTTCATGAAGAATCTGCCTAACACTTTCCTTGTCAACTCCTGTTAACTCAGACACTGCTCTGATTGTTAAACGGCGATCTTGTCGAACAAGTTTACCGATTTTTTCAATTTTTGCATCAGTTTTTGCTGACAATGGTCTGCCAGTGCGAGTGTCATCACTGGTGTCTTCGCGGCCATCTTTAAATCGTTTAAACCACTCAAACACTTGTGTTCGCGATAAACAGTCATCGCCGTACACTTGTTGTAACATTACAAACGTTTCACTTGCAGATTTTCCTAGTTTGAAACAAAATTTGATGTTAACACGCTGTTCTTTCTGCACACTCAACATTTTCCGACGCACAGACAAAACGTCAACTACTTAAAACAGACGCCACGGGCAGACTGAGTGCAGGAGGCAGATGAAACTCGAGCAGTAGGTGGAGCGAGAGTCACGTGACAGGCCACACGACTTTCAGCCTTATTGCATTCGTTTTATTGTTTCACCAGTACTAGTCCGGTTTTTTTCTGGCCTCATCTCGTATATGCAAACATTGTCTCTTTCCAGTACAGCATCATAAAAGGGCAGAAGGCACAGACAATCTTAATATCCATTATTCTCCTGACAAAATGATTCATTTTAGACTACCCATGATTTGTAATTGTGTAGGACACCCAGTGGTACCAGAAATTAAGCTTCTCATTTGTACAAAGTGGCACTTGAAAACATACTCTGGTATATGACCACCTTCATAGTAATTCAGTATATCGGTGTTACTGTCAGCATTAAAGGGCCTTTACTGTAGCACTGTGTACACAAATATTATTTACACTGACAGACTCTGATCAGAGCAGCAGAGTTACAAGTCTTTACTGTCACATTAGTTGTCGATAGAGAAAGACGGAAAGAGGGTACTGGTAAGTGCAGCAGAGTTAAATTATAAGAGTGAACAGCATTGCAAAAACAAATGAGCTAAGTGTATGTTTACTTTGTGAGTACAAATAAAACTGTAATCCAGATCCAAAGTTGTGTGTGTAGCAAAGCCAGTCAACATGCAGTGTTTTACCAGCAAAGTATGGTTTGTTGGTGGCTGTTTCATACAAGCCTGCGAACTGAAGACATGTTGTTGTGTGGCCGTATTTGTGCCACATCACTAACAGATCCATCCATTTCGGTTGTCGGCAGCGATAACCAGAAGCAGTTGGGCTGTGACAGCTGTGAGCTCTTGCCTCAAAGTATTGTAACCTGATCATATTAGTCTTCATAACAGGGTGCAAATGGGTCCATAATTGTCGTACATGTTAGTGAATCACATATGTGATATTTAGTAAGGAATGCTTTTTCAGCACAATATTTGCTGGTAAATTCAGAAGCAGATTGCACCTTATAAGAGTTACACTGGAGAGGTTTGAAACTGATTAAGTTGTCACAGTTTCAAGAAAGATTTATCATAATTCTTGTCACAATTTTCAGTGTTGTTAAGGACCTCCTTTGTTTAATATTTGGCAACTGTAAGTCATGTAGTGGAAACATGACCATTTCTGTGTAATATTTAAATTTATGTTTTCTATGTGGTTTTGAATGTGAAGTGGTGTCTTGAGCCATAGACAATTGGGCTCCTCCCCCTCCTCCTCCTCCTCCTCCTCCTCCTCCTCCTCATATAGCCACCATCTTTGGTTGTCTCAAATAAATTCAAATGAGATGTATTTTCATGCATAGTAAATTTGGACATGTTGCTAAACAACTATTGATAAATTGCTCTAGGAATATGATTTGGATACATCTAAGGCAAATATCAGCGTGTATGAGGTGTGGTAAAAAAGTAATGGAAATTTTTTAATTTCACGGGCCTTATACATTTGATTTTCATAACTTTTCTTTAATCTTGTTGGTATACACATTACTGATGTATGTTTACATTTTCAGCTGTTTTGAGTTTTTATTGTTGACAATCAAAAATGATTATAGTTGTTTTTGAGTGCTTGGAGAATTTTTACTTACAAGAAAGATGGATCAAAGAATTTGCATTCAGTTTTGTTTGAAAACTGGAATAAAGTGCAGCACTGCCTTCAAAACATTGATTGTGGCTTTCCGCAACTGTACTATGAGTAAGTCAGGAGTTTACGAGTGATCTAAATGTTTCAGAGAAGGTCGAGAAGATATTGAAGATGACGATGACAATGACTGCACTGGATGCCCTAACATGTCAGTTGCTGATAACAATGTGGAACAAGTAAACAAAGTGTTTCTGGAATATCACCATCAGAGAGGTTGCTAATGATGTCTGCATATCCTTTATCTCATGCCAAGCAATTTTTTCGGTTGTTTTGGGCATGAAAAGTGTAGCAGCAAAGTTTGTTTCAAAATTGTTGAATTTCAACCAAAAACAAAGCTGTGTAGATATTGCCCAGGAATTGCTGATGCATCTCGATAATGCCCCCACTAACGCCTCAGTGCATGTTCATGATATTCTGGCAAAAACTTAACAGGTTATGTTGCCTCAGGCACTGTGCTCATTGCTCATGGCCCACTGCAACTTCTTTCCAGTCCCGAGGTTGAAGAGAACTATGAAAGGACGTCATTTTGCCACCATTGATGAGATAAAAACAGAATGGGTGAAGCAGCTGAACGCCATAATGAAAAGTGAGTTCCAGAACTGCTTCCAAGATTGAAAAAAGTGCTGGCACAGTTGTGTTATATCTGAGGGGGATTACTTGAAAGGGGCAGAGTTAATATTGATGAATAACTAAAGATACCCAAAGAAAAAAAGAAAGAAAAGAATAAATAAAGATATTTTAAGAAAAACAATAATTCCCATTACTTTTTGATCACGCCTTGTACAGTGCGGATGGATAGTAGCAATCTCTAAGATATTGTAGCAAAGCTTTCATGTCCTCAAAGTTGGCTGTTAGTGGATAGCAAATCATTTAATGTACCAGTTATTGGCTTTGAAGCTTCTCTTCAGATGAAAACTGCACAAATTCACAGAGTCATTAAAATTATTTTCTTTACAAAGAATTTTAGATTCATAAAGGTAGTTCAGTTTTCCCTCGTACTCATCCTTAATACCTGGTCTTTGCCATGTATTCATTGCTGCACTAACTCAAGGGAGGATAGAACAAACCACTGCCTATGGGTGGTTTTGTAGGTCAAAACATCCTATTACATTGTTATAGGAGAAGGGATATTTGACTGTATGTCATACCACTTTAATACATCGGCATTTATTGTGAACCATAGTAAGAACTTTTTTAGTCAGTCTTGTTGTATCTGTTACATGAGAGGTGTTTGGTAATTTCTTGTATGTTATGTTCCTTAGAATTGTAGGAAACTAGATGCTTAGTCACAGGTGGACAAATTGTCTACCTATAATAACTATATCCGTGAACAATATTAGTGAAGGATGGATGTTGCTGTCCTGTCTTGTGACTAACCGAAGAATACTTTAATTTTGAATCATTTCTTGTCAATTGGGAATGGTTGACTCTCTCCAAATGAACTTCTTTTGGCACAGTGATAGTGAGTTTTGTAAATGTAAATTATGAAATAAACTTTGTTGTTGTTGTTGTTGTGGTGGTCGTCTTCAGTCCAAAGACTGATTTGATGCAGCTCTCCATATTAGTCTAACCTGTGCAAGCCTCTTCATCTCTGCAACCTACTTCCTTCTGAATCTGTTTACTATATTCAGGTCTTTGTCTCCCTCTATGATTTTTACACCCCACGCTTCCCTTCAATACTAAACTGGTGATCCGTTGATGTCTCAGCATGCGTCTTATTAATTGATCCCTTCTCTTAGTCATATTGTGCCATAAACGTGTTTTCTCCTCAATTGTGCTCAGTATCTCCTTATTAGTTACTTCAGCATTTGTATGCAGCACCTCATTTCAAAAGCTTATATTCTCTTCATGTCTAAACTGTTTATTGTCCACAATCCAGACAAATACCTTCAGAAAAATCTTATTAACACTTGACTCTATATTCAGTGTTAACACTCTTCTCTCCTTTACAAACGCTTTTCTTATCATTGCCAGTCTACATTTTATATCCTCTCTACTTTGGCCATCATCAGTTATTTTACAAAACTCGTCTACTACATCTCATTTCCTGTTCTAATTCCCCCAGCATGACCTGATTTAGCTAGACTACATTCTGTTGTTATTGTTTTGCTTATGTTGATGCCCATTTTACATCCTCTTCTCAAGACACTGTCCATTCCATTAAAATGTCCTTCCAAGTCCTTTGCTGCCTCTCACAGAACTATGACGTCATTGGCAGACCTCAAAGTTTTTATTTTTATTCTCCCTGAACTTTAATTCTTTCTCCATATTTTTCTTTGGATTCCTTTACTGTTTGCTAAATGTGCAGATTGAATAACACTATGGGTGGGCTAGAACCCTGTCTCACTACCTTCTCAACCACTGCTTTCCTTTCATGCCCCTTGACTCCAACAGCTATAGAAAATGAAATGTCCCACCATTCTTATTCATCTGTGTGAGGACAGTAACTCTTTTGCAAACAAATTTCAAGAGAAGATGTGTGTACCAGAAAACTCCTCAGAAGTACTGTTACCTTTCAAGCACAAACCCCAAAACTTTCTGTTGGCAGCCCTCAAAACTAAATGATAAATGAATCCGACTCTTTTTTGTAGGTGTCCAAATAAAAGTTGCACATTACAAATAGGCTGTTCTGTATAAATATATTCCAGCAACACAATGTATGTTGTGTTTTTAATTTTCGCACTTAATATGCTAAATAAATATTACAGCGTATTAAATTTGTGAAGTTTGTGTGTTTACTAGCACAGTAATTCATATGTAGAGAATTTTCTAAGTCAAGACCTTTTCAGTATTTGATTATCTTTTACATCTTCTGTATGTATTTTCTATCGTTCTGTTTGGTCCATGCTTTGGACATACTTGACTTTTACTCCCCCCCCCCCCCCATCTCTCTCTCTCTCTCTCTCTCTCTCTCTCTCTCTCTCTCTCTCTCTCTGTGTGTGTGTGTGTGTGTGTGTGTGTGTGTGTGTGTGTGTGTGCGTGCGTACGTGTGTGTTCTGCCTTCTCTTTTTTTAAAGCATTCTCAATGTAAGATCATCCTTACTATACAGTTAGTCATTGTCAAACTATTTTTTCTTTTTTTATAATCATAAATTGTAAAACATGGGATAACATATAATGCTATTGTGCATGTTCTGCATTCTTGTCTGGTTTCTTGCAGTACTTTTTGTTTCAAGCAAATTACACACAGGCAAACTGGCATATCTGTCTTTGAGTGTTCACTCTCAACAATATTTGGAATATGCCTCCCAGTAAATAATAGGCAATTTTTATCATTGACTGTCTTTTCTGCTGGATTTTACTCTTGTGTGACATAAGCTTGAACAAGTTTTCACCAGATGCAGATGAAACTTTTTTCATGTTGTTACTACCTCATAAAAAGCATGACCATTAAAAATGCACAGGTCCAATGTGTGGAAAATGAATTTCTTGTACCACCTCAGTCTTCTTTACTGATTCGGCAAACTCAGTTGCTTGTCAGTGCCTCATACTCTAATTGTAAATCTACAACACAGTACAGTTTCTTGGTTATCTGACCAGTCTTTCTGTTAGTTTTTCCCCATCTTAAACTATTATGAGATATTCCAGATTGTCAAGTTTCACACTTCACTTTTATTGCCCCACTTCATGGCAAGCATTATATCAGTGGACATAAACTTGGTTTCTTCTTCCAGAATGAGATTTTCACTTTGCGGCGGAGTGTGCACTGATATGAAACTTCCTGGCAAATTAAAACTGTGTGCCGGACTTAGACTCAAACTCGGGACCTTTGCCTTTCGCGGGCAAGTGCTCTCTTGCTTCAGTTCTTTCTTCTTGCTTCAGTTTGTGCTGTAGTTTTGGCATCTTGTGCCTGTTCTTGAGAACATCATGAAAAGTGGTTATCCCACAACACTCTCACTTTTCCCCAGTTTGTGGAAGCCAGATTTTGTTTTGCACCTGTCTACACAATTTTGCGGGCAAGTGCTCTACCAAATGAGTTACCCAAGGACAACTGACGACCCATTCTCACAGTTTCACTTCTGCCAGTTCATCTCCTCCTACCTTCCTAACTGCGCAGAAGCTCTCCTGTGAACCTTACAAGACTAGCACTTCTGGAAAAAAGGGTATTATGGAGACATGGGTTAGCCACAGCCTGGGGGATGTTTCCAGAATGAAATTTTTTCTTTTTATCCTTTCTTCCAGAAGCACCAATCTTGCAAGGTTCACAGGAGAGCTTCTGTGAAGTTTGAAAGGTAGGAGACGAAGTTACTGGCGGAAGTGAAACTGTGAAGATGGGTTATCAGTCATGCGTGGATAGCTCAGCTGGTAGAGCACTTGCCTGCGAAAGGCTAAGGTCCTGAGTTTGAGTCTGTCTGCCACACAGTTTTAATCTGCCAGGAAGTTTCATATCAGCACACACTCTGTGGCTGGGTGAAAATTTCATTATGGAATGCTTCTGTTATTGAATAACCTGTCCCTGTCACTGGCAGAGTTGTAGCTGAAGTTAAGCATTCTCAGAATTAACTGAAAAAACTGTCTCTGAACATATTTTTACCAAGCGAGGTGGTGCAGTGGTTAGCACACTGGACTTGCATTAGTGAGGATGGCAGTTCGAGTTGGTGTCTGACCATTCTGATTTAGGTTTTCCATGATTCCCTAAATCGCTTCAGGCAAATGTCGGCATGGTTCTCTGAAAGGACAAGGCTGACTTCCTTCTCCAGCATTCCCTAATCCGATGGGACCAATGAACTCAATGTTTGGTCCCCTTCCCCAAACAAACCAACCAACATAGTTTAGCTGAAAACTGAAATATCCAGAAGTATGTCTTTGCACCAATAGTCACTAATTTTCAGCCTTTTCATGTGTGTCATGTCACAAGAAAACAAATAGTAATGATGGAATACAGTTCTTCCAATCTCCTTTCCTTCCATCATGTTAATCCAGCCTTTGACTAATATTCGAAACGTCCTGGATCACAGGTTCGAACCCAGTCACAGCTTAAATTTTGAATAAAAATCATCAGCAGTGGCAGTTGAAGACTACTAGCATAAGAAGTCACCCTCGCTCAGACCATGGCCTTGTCAAAGTAGCTAGAGGAACATATAGTGATTCAGGGCACTCACTTGTCCTTGTGTTAGAAAACTGCCCCAAAAAGGCAGAAGAATCAGCAATGATCAACAGCATGACAATGGAACCCGCTGCATTAAAGACACGTAGTGTGTATCCACAGGGGATGTGGCCTGTAATTGAAAAAGTGTCATGATTATCTTTCCATTGGCAAGAGATACCAAATTGGTCCCCCATTCGGATTTCCACGAGGCGACTGACAAAGGGGAGCTGAACTTGAGGAAAAGATGGAATAAGCGACAAAGGGATAACATTCTATGAATGGGCTAGAAAATCCAAAAAGGAAAATGCAAAAGCTCATTTTAGATAGAGTGGGTGTCAGTGACGAGTTAAAAAAAAAAAATTAATTCTGCTCAATTGAATATAGGGTAATATCAACAGCAACAGAAAATAGTATCATGGGAACAGGCTTTGTACCATTAGGGAAGTAGGCCAGAAAGTGAGCCACTAATTTCATGCTAAACTTCAGTCATCTTAGTATTGCTTGATAATTCATTACTGAAATAAGAAGAGAGCAAGGACATACTTCTGATATCAATTATAATGAGGAATTAGTCTGTCAAAGCCAAGCTTTGGATTTCTAACTGTTTTGCTTGTGCATATGTTTGTCTTTCTTAAACAATGGAAAATCTGGGATGGTCTGTAACAGTGTAATGAAAAGTATAGTTGCTACTCACCATTTAGCAGAGATGCTGAGTCGCAGTAAGGCACAACAAAAAGACTGTCAGAAAAATGGCTTGCGGCCAACAAGGCCTTTGTCAAAATAGCCAACATACATACATGCACACACTCTTGCAAATGCAACTCACACCCACATGACCACAGTCTCTGGCATCTGGAGCCAGACTCTGGGCAGAGTCTAGTTCCAGCTGCCAGCGACTGTGGTCGTGTATGTGTGAGTTGTGTTTGTGTGAGTGTGTGCATGTTTGTACTGACAAAGGCCTTGTTGGCTGAAAGTTAACTTTCTAAGTCTTTTCGTTGTGCCTTTCTGTGACTCAGCGTCTCCACTATATGGTGAGTAGCAACTATCCTTTTCATAATATTGTTTGTATATTTTCATAGAGACAGTAATTTACTTCTTTCACACAATTTGTTTTCAGAAACAGAATTTCCTTTGTGTGTCTTGAAGTTTTCTCAGTATTATTCCCAGAGGTTTTGGGATTGCAGCCAGATGATGTCGACATCTTGCCATGATATTTTGTGTGACAACCATTCCCAAAACTTCATGGAAGAATTTTCTTTATTTTGAGACACTGATTTGATGGAAAAATTAATAAGAAAGATGTTTTGTAGAAAATTTGTTATGTCGTATTTGTGTAATTATGTAACAAACTCTTACATTTCAGGCTGATAAAGTTGAAATGATGTGGAATAAGAAAGGAAATGGTGTGCTGCTAATGACAAGTACAGAGGTTGACAAATCAGGATCCTCATATTATGGAAAACAAGCTCTTCATTTTATCAGCACTAAAGGCGAAACTGCGATGGTTTTGCTTAGTGAGTTTTCCATTTGTGTGTTTGCTTTTGAGATCTTTCATACCTTCGTATATGCAGCATCATTTACTGCTTTCAACTTTTTTTTATAGGTAAAGAAGGTCCAATTTACAGTGTTGAGTGGAGTCCGAAGGGCAATGAATTCTGTGTTATTTATGGTTTTGTTCCTGCGAAAGCTACTTTATATAATATCAAATGTGAACCAGTATTTGATTTTGGCACAGGACCTCGTAATTGTGTGCATTACAATCCTCATGGGAATAATATCCTTTTTACTGCAATTTGTCTTTGTTTATTGTGTTTTGAATTGCATTCTGACAACATATTTAACTTGTGGTTGTATTTAACACTTAGTTATAGACTTTGTATAAAAATGAACACGTAGTCAAATTCATTGTGTGTATTAACTATGTCTAAATTCAGGCAAGAGTAGTGTTTTACTACTTGCTGATTATGCTGAATATTCAAGGGCTGCTATTTGATGCATGCATCCAATGTTTTGTCATTCCTTTGTTTGCAATGTACTTGTAAAAAACTGTTCCAACATCTGAGTGATCTGTGGCTTACCTTTGATTCATTAGTCAGTTGAAGACATTTGAACCTGCTAGCTGTTTTCCAACCTTGGTCTCCCTCTACAATATTTGGAGGGCTTACGGAAGAATTGCAACTGTTTTTAAATCTAATATGCCAACAAACATTTAAAAAAGCTGTTCTCAATCAGTGTGTTCTTTCAATACTAGCATATGGAATTGACTTTTAACTGGTTTTTCAAAATAAAACGACGAATAACTCAGTTATGGGAAGGTTACTGCTAGGTACCACTTAGAAAGGTCAGAAAAGAAGTGAAGATGTAAGAGCAATAACAGGCATTCAGGATATTGTCGATATGGTAAAAGCTCTAAAATGGAAATGTGCAGGACATATCGCATTAACAAACAATGGAAGATGGAGGATCGCAGTACCTCAATAGGTATGGGAAAGGGGAGAGGGGGGGGGGCTGGCAAAGCTTGTAGGTGACAAGTGTAGTGGGTGGTGGTGGGATCACTCATGGAAAAATTCTTGTGGTAGTTGGTGTTAGAGCTGCATCTTTTTTAGATTGAAGTCACTGTTAGGTATACTTGCTTAAAGGAAGTCCCTCTAACTAAGGGCTCACCTTCAGAGGACATCATGTTTCCAAGTAGAGAAGAAATTAGCATATTTCATCAAGATATAAGAGGTATTAGAGATAAATTTAGTGAATTCCTCATAGAAGTTGATTCTGAAATTATTGGTATATCGGAGCACCACTTAAATAATTGGACAATTCAGAGGGTTCCTTTACCAGGATACAGATTAACTGGCAGGGAGTTCCATGCGGGGTGGGGGAGTGGCTATGTATGTAAAAAAACAGTATTCCGTTTGAGTCCATAGACGTATCATGGCACTGCACTGAACAGATATTTGAATACAGCGAGAAGCACCCCCTGCGGGTTCGGGGGTTAGAATAGGCCCGCGGTATTCCTGCCTGTCGTAAGAGGTGACTAAAAGCAGTCTCAAACGTTTTGGCCTGTATGTGATGGTCCCCTCTCGGGTTTGACCTCCATATTCCCAAATTCTTCCGAATGGGGAGCCAATTGGGGAAGGGAGCCTTACATGGTTCATTGTGTCCATCATGCATTGAGACCTTTAGCCAGCTTTCTCATGGTTGCATTGCCATCCCATTCGTTCTCCATCTCTTGGGCGAGGATACATTCCTGGGTGCGATTTCCACCATGCATTGTGCATTGTTGCTTTTTGCGGAGACGTTGACCACGGACTTCCTTGCACCTAATATCCAGCATGGTAGCTAGTTCATTGTGATGAGGCCACCATGTACACTGTTGGTTGTAGCCCCCTGACAACACAGGGATCGCTCTGCTGATGTCTGCGCCGTTAACTCCCCACGTATGCCAGGGAGTAGATGCCTATCTCCCTGGGGCACCGGGACTCCTGGAAATGGCCATCCTGCCAGGTGGCCCTTGCTGAGGCTGCGTGGCGCCCTGGGGAGTGCCCTTGATCAGAGTGGGTGGCATCACGGCGGATGATCCACAATGAAGTGTGGTACATCATCTCTTGCTGGTGGCCAGCTCCCAGCAGTCTACGTTCGCCTCCCTGGCCACACCGTGGGAGGAGCATAAGGCTCAGGATGGCAGTGACACTTATTCGCCCCGGTTCCTAGTTTGTTCGAGAGCTGATGGGGAGTCTTTCATGTCAACGAAGCCTCAATTCTTCGTAGAGCATTTAGAGGACAAGTTTCGAGAGGTGGAGGGCTTGTCCAAAATTCGCTCCGGGGCAGGATTGATAAAAACGGCATCCTCTGCCCAGTCAAAAAGGTTACTTGCTTGTGACGAGTTGGGGGATGTTTCAGTTACCATCACACCCCATAAGAGTTTAAATATGTTTCAGGGTATTATTTTCCATAGGGACCTTCGTTTTCAGTCTGATGATGAGCTGCGCACTAATTTACAGCGTCGAGGTGTTCATTTCGGCCGGCGTGTTCATCGGGGTCCGAAGGATAATCAGACTGCTACCGGTGCCTTCATCTTGGCCTTCGAGGGTGATACATTACTGGAAAAGGTCAAGGTGATAGTCTACCGCTGTGATGTCAAGCCCTACAAGACCCTGGACAGACTGACATATACTGAGGCTAAGAGGAAAAATGAACAATTCCATCCTGTGCGAATGACTTCCTCATATGCCCCCGCTACGACAACCGTTATAGCCCCATCAGTTCAGCGCATTCCAGTTGGCTCACAAAGCCGTACAACTCCACCTGCCCCCTTGCCCATGGGGGGCACTACCCACCCTGTTGCTCCTGCGCCACCTGCCTCTGGAGCAACACCCCCCCCCCCTTCCCTCCCCCCTCCCCCCTCCCCACCCATTGGGGACATCTGTCCCCGCTTCTAAGCCGGAGAAGTCTCCAACTTCTTCAGCTCCTCTTGCTTGCAAGGGTTCACTTGGGTCCCTCCCTTTCCAGATTTCCACAAATGGGAAGGATGACGCCCAGCAGTGGCATAATTGCCTTAAGCAGCTGGTCATAGGACTTTGCGATCCTCCTCCGTCCCAGAGACTGAATCAGTGAAGCCTTCCCAGCCAGTGAAACCCAAGGACCAGCGAGAAAAGTCCAAGAAGAAGACCTCTAAGACAAAGGAACTTGCGGTGGCACCCACCCCACCAAAACCTACAAGCTCTGTGTATGAGGGCAAGGTAGAGATTCTGGCGTCTGCTGAGTTCCTAGATCTCGCCGGACTCTCGGACGCAATGGATGTCACTCACACACGTACTCAATCGGTGGCAGCAGGTGACCCAGCAGCGTAATCTGCCTCCTCGGTCCCTTCACGACTTTCTCGGTCATGGACAATGTTATCTTCCAGTAGAACTGCAGCAGTTTTTTCCACCATCTTGCTGAGCTCCGACAACTTCTGAGCCTTCACTCTTTCCTCTGCATTGCTCTTCAGGAAACTTGGTTTCCGACAATGCGAACCCCCGCCCTCCGTGGCTATTGGGGTTATTATAAGAACCGGGCAGCTTATGAGAGGGTATCTGGTGGCATCTGCATATACGTCCTTCACTCCCTTTACAGCAGGTCTGTCTCTCTACAAACACCTTTAGAGGCTGTCACTGTTCCGGTCTGTACGCCTCAGGTTGTTACTGTCTGCAGTCTCTATCTTCCAATGGATGGTGATGTCCCGCTGCATGTCCTGGCTGCGCTGATAGGACAATTGCCGCCACCTTTTCTGTTACTGGGTGACTTCAACACCCGTAACCCTCTATGGGGTGGATCAGTGGCAACAGGCCGAAGCAGCATCGTTGAGCAAGTATTGGCACAGCTTGACCTTTCTCTTTTAAATAACTGGTGCCTTCACACACATCAGTGTGGCGCATAGCACATACTCAGCCATCGACCTTTCGATCTGCAGTGCTAGCCTATTACCATCTGTCCAATCGAGTTTGCATGATGACTTGTGCAGTAGTGACCACTTTCCGATCTTCCTGTCACTGCCAAAGTGTCACTCTTCTGGGCGCCCCTGCAGATGGGCTATGAATATGGCTGACTAGGACTTGTTCACCTCCATTGCCACTATTGAGTCTCTTTCCAATGATGCTATTGATGCGGTGGTTCACTCGATCACCAACGGCATCGTTACTGCTGCAGAATCTCCCATTCCCTGTTCTTATGGGTCCCCTCGGTGGAGGACTGTGCCTTGGTGGTCGCCCAAGATCGCTGAGGCGATTAAAGATTGCAGGCGGGCACTCCAGCGTCACAAGCGGCATCCCTCATTGTAACACCTCGTCGCCTTTAAATGGCTCTGTGTGTGAACCCGCCGCCTCATTTGCCAACGCAAGCAGGAGTGCTGGGAAAGGTATGTCTCCACCATTGGCCACTGTACCTCTCCATCACAGGTTTGGGCAAAGATTAGGCGACTCTATGGTTATCGGACGCCTGTCAGCATACTTGCACTTTCACTGAATGGAGCAGTCTGTACTGACTCCAACACAATTGCAAACTGCTTAGCGGAGCATTTTGCTCAGACTTCCACTTCTGAAAATTACCCACTGGCCTTCCGCTCCCTGAAAGAGCAGTTTGAACATCGGAGCCTTTCATTTCACACGCGCACCCTGAATCGTACAATGCTCCGTTCAGTGAGTGGGAATTCCAAAATGCCCTAGCCGCTTGCCTGATATGGCATCCACTGTCAGGTGCTCAAACACCTCTCGGTGGACTGCTAGCGACGCCTCCTAAACCTTTTCAACCGTATCTGAGTTGAGGGTGAGTTCCCGTCGCAATGGCGGTAAAGTATCGTAATCCCCGTGTTGAAACCTGGCAAGAACCCACTGGAGGTGGACAGCTACTGCCCCATTAGCCTCACCAACGTTCTTTGCAAGTTGCTCGAACGCATGGTGAGCCGGAGGTTGAGTTGGCTACTTGGGTCTTGGGGGCCTTGTGGCTTCGTCTCAGTGTGGGTTCCATAAGGGCCGCTCTGCCATCAATAATCTGGTGTGCCTGGAGTCTGCCATCTGTACGGCCTTTGCCTGCCATCAGCATCTGGTCGCCGTCTTTTGACATGCGGAAGGCATGCCGTACGACATGGCAACATCGCATCCTCTCTACACTTCAAGGTTGGGGTCTTCGGGGTCCCCTCCCGATTTTCATACAAAATTTTCAGTCGCTTCGTTCCTTCCATAGTTCCTCCAGAGTTCAGGAGAATGGGATACCGCAAGGATCTCTCTTAAGTTTCTGCCTCTTTTTGATTGCAATTAATGGGCTCGCTGCAGTGGTGGGAACGTCTGTCTCAGCTTCCTTGTATGCTGACAACTTCTGCCTATACTAAAGCTCCACTGGCATTGCAGCTGCTGAACAGCAGCTGCAGGGCACTATCCAAAAGGCGCAGTCTTGGGCTGTAGCGTATGGCTTCCAGTTTTCGTTTGCCAAAACCTGTGTTATGCATTTCTGCCAGCGACGCACTGTTCACCGTGAGCCACGGATTTATCTTGACGGCGAACCTCTTGCTGTGGTGGAGACTCATTGGCTTTTGGGATTGGTTGTCGATACCCGGTTGACTTGGTTGCCTCATATTCGGCAGCTTAAACAAACGTGCTGGTGGCATCTTAACGCTCTTCGTTGCATGAGTCACACCAGCTGGGGTGCCGATCAGTTACCCTTCTACGGCTGTACCAGGCATTAATTCAGTCCCATCTAGATTATGGGAGCGTGGCTTATGGTTTGGCATCCCCTTCCGCATTGCGGTTGCTGAACTCCATCCTTCACAGCCGTGAGAATAGCATACTTGTGGAGGCAGATGTCCTTCCATTGCAGTTCTGGCGTCAATGATTACTGGCCGCTTATGCTACACATGTTTGTAGCTTGCCCGGGCATCCCAATTATTGTCTCCTGTTCCCTCAGTCGGTCGTTCATCTTCCGGAACGGTGGCTCTGGTCAGGGCCCTGCCCATGTCTTCGGCTCGATTCGGCACAGGGCCCGAAGGACTCAGTCCCTCCTGAGGCCCTCCGCCGCCGATTTCTTTCAATCCTTGCCACGTTTCAAGACTCTGACATTGTCTATACTGACAGTTCGATGGTTGCTGGTCACATCGATTATGCTCTTACTCTTGGGGGATCATTATGAACAACACTCATTGCCGGCCGGCTGCAGTGTTTTCACTGCCGAGCTGGTCGCCATCTCTCGCGCCCTAGAGTATATCTGCTCCTACTCAGATGAGTCCTTCGTAATCTGTAGTGACTCCCTGAGCAGTTTACGAGCTGTCGACCATTGTTTCCCTCGCTCTCGTCTGGTGATGGCTATCCAGGAGTCCCTTCATACTCTTGCTTGTTGCGGTCGCTCTGTGGTCTTTGTGTGGGCCCCGGGTCATGTAGGCATCCCGGGAAATGAACGTGTTGACAGGCTGGACAAACAGGCTGTCGGTGCACCAGTCTTGGAGAGTGGCTTTTTGGAGAGTGACCTCAGGTCAGTTTTGCGGCAGAAGGTACTTCGCACCTGGGGGGAAGAATGGCGCGCTCTTCCTTCAGCCAGCAAACTTCGGACCATCAAGGAGGCTACCGGTGCGCGGCACTCCTCCTTGCGAGTCTCTCGCAAGAACTCTGTTGTCCTCTGCCAGCTGCACATTGGCCACATGTCGATGACACACAGCTATTTATTGCGCCGCGAGGACCCACCTGTATGTCACTCTGGGTCAGCTTTGACTGTGGTCCACATATTGTTGGACTGCCCGCTTTTAACTCCGCTCAGGCAGACGTTTGAGCTGCCTGGTACGCTTCCTACACTTTTATCAGTTGACTTTGTGATGGCAGATTTAGTTTAGAGTTTTATTCGTGCAGGGGGTTTTTATCGCTTGATCTAAGTGTTTGTCCTTTTTTTTTTTTGTGCCGAGTCTGGCCTGTGGCCTACAATTTTAGACTGGTGCATTTCTTGGTGGTTGGCTTTTCCTATGGTCGGCCAACCACTGTCACATTCGGTGTGATTTTAATTCCTTTTGTATGGTCTATGTCTGTATCTTTCTTGTCCTGTGTCGTCTCTTTTCATCTCCATTGTTTGTGGGTGTTTCAAGTTCATGGAAAAAGGGACCGATGGCCCTAGTAGTCTCGTCCCTTCAGAGTAAGGAAAATGTGCGAACCAGAGCTGCTTGATGCAGAATTAAAACATCTCACCAATGCATTCATTGCTCAAGAACGGTTATTCGTTCGCTGAGGTGAAAAGAACATTAAGACCACTGCATAGAAATCATAGTAATGCTCAAGTACTGGTGAAATCAAAAGTTTTCCTGCATTTCAGTGAGGACATTACTGACCGTGTAGGAAAAATCTTGAAGAAGCGGAACATCTCAGTAACATACAAACCCACTCAGAAGATACAAGATGACCTAAAATTGGCTAAGGATGCTCAATAAGCACTGGAAAAAGCAGGAATTTATAGGATCCTGTATAGTTGTGGGCAGGTGTATGTGGGTACTACAAAAATAACGGTCAAAAAACGACTAGAAGAGCACAAGGACAACTACAGAAGAGGAGAGACTGATGGATCAGCTGTTGCAGAAAATGCTTTGCAGCCAGGAGACCACCACATTCGTTTCTATAGGACTCAAGGACTGGCAGCCAAAGGCGGATACCATGAAAGGCTATAGAGAGAGGCCATAGAGGTCGTAAAACACCCCAGGCATTTCAATATGGAGGAGAAGGGCATGAAATTGAATGACATCTGAATTCCAGTGCTGAAGAAAATGTGTACCAGTCTTCCAACTTGGGGTGACGATGACAGCAGTTGACAACAGCCAACTGTGTTTGCACATTCAAAAAATGAGACGTCGCGCCACTGCGCAGAAGCGGAATTTTGCTGTAGTCAGTAGCGAGCCAGGGTGTGAATTGGTCATTCAAAGAAGCTACGATCCGCCATGAAAATGTCCTCTTCAGATGGGGACGAAACACTGGGTTTTGAAGGTGAGATCCGTTCGACCTCAGCATAATAGCCAGGAGCATTTTACTAATTATGACATTTCTGGCCTTGTAAGTTTACATTTTATATTGTTTAGAATGTTAAAAAAGTAATCTCATAAAGTATCCTGTCTGAGCTCTAACAGAAACAATACAAATCAGTGTCGTGAACGTACATTGCACTTCACTAAATTTGTACCTTTAAATCAAGTGTGGTACTTTGTCAAGCCAAAATGTAGCTTTGATGAAAACACTATATTTTTTTGAAAGATAAAATACTTTGGATGACATTCATGTGATATGGGAAGACTGATGAATGACTCGAACACAGGTTGCAGTACAGACCTAAAAGTCTTTGTGGGCCCAGCTGCCTGAGTTCCACTCGGAATATTTCAGTACATATTGTGAATTCTCAGTGCTGCAGTGTTTGTGATGTAACAATAATTTTAAGTGTCCAACAGGCTAAATTCAATTCCATGTAAATTGCTGCAAATAAGTACTATTCCCCATAAATCGCTGAGAGGTGGAGCCATTTTATATACTTCATCCTTCATAGGATGAGCAACATTTTTTTATTTTTTTTATTTTTGAGTATGGCCAGAATTATTTTTAGATGCCTGTATTCCCTTTCGCCTGCTTTATCTGGTGCATTTTTATATTTTCTCCTTCTGTCAGTTAAATTCGACACCTCCTGTGGTATCCAGGGATTTATACTGGTCATTGCCTCTTGCCCTATTTCATCCTCTGCTGCCTTCAGTGTTTCATCTGTAAAAGCTACGCATTCTTCCTCTACTCTATTCTTTTCCCCATTTCTTGTCAGTCATTACCTAATGCTTACTCTGAAACTTTCTACAATCTCTGGTTCTTTCACTCTATTCAGGTCCCATTTCTTGCAAGATGGCACAGTGGCTTGCACACTGGACCCGCATTCAGGAGGACTATGGTTTGAATCTGTTTCCAGCCACCGAGGTTTGGGATTTCGTGATTTGCCAAAATAACTTCAGGCAAATGCTGGGATGGGTCATTTTAAAGGGCATGGCTTGTTTCCTTCCCCATCCTTTAACACTCCAAACTTGTGCTTCATCTCTAATGATCACTGTCGACAGGGTGTTAAACGAAAATCTTCCTTCCCTCCTACCTTTTTGCAGTTTCTTCAGTTTCAATACATAACCAATGAATTGTTGTTGGAGTGTACATCTGCTCATGGAAATGTCTTATAATTTGGTTCCAAAATCTCTGTCTTAGCATTATATAATCAATCTGAAACCTTCTGGTGTCTCCACGTGTCTTCCACTTATACAGCCTTCTTTCATGAGCAGTAAACCAAGTGTTAGTGATGATTAACGTATGGTCTGTGCAAAATTCTGCAGGGCGGCTTGCTCTTTCATTCCTTTCCTCCAGTCAATATTCTCCTATTTGTCCTTCTCTTTCCTTTACTACTATCGTATGCAAATCCCCCATCACAATTAAATTTTTCTTCCCTCTTAACTGTCTAACCAATTTCTTTCATCTCATTGTGGCTTAATATAACACAAAATGTTTCATTAAAAATAAGATTTTATGTTTGAGCATTATGTAATATAGGGTAGTGACCCATTTCAGATAATATTCCCAATAGGTACATTTATCTGTTCCAGAAAATGAAATTTTCCATGTCCAACACTTAGGAAATTATGTTATTGTTATATCTGATCAGAAAGAGTGGAAAACTGTGAATGTGCCACATTTAGATGGCAACACTTAATGCAAGGAACACTGAGTCCTTGCATGTGGCCTGGCTTCATATTTCATGACAACATGGATCACCATGAATTCTTCAGAATACATGTTTTCTTTAATGCCGGTGAGCTCAGGGAAATGGACAACTTTTTGGTTAGAAGTTAGCCCTACCACAATGTGATTTTCTTTCGCAATGTATCCTGACCAAATCAGGAATAGGATGTTTTTTTACCTTGCAGTGTTTTACCATGCACAGTGTGTAGTAAAGTCTACAATCCATTCTGGATTATCTAATTTTTCCTTCCTACTTTCCTTTTTCTTTCAGAAACTCAACAATAGTAGGCCTAAAATTGAAAAATCATTCCTAACATGCCCCTTGACTTAACCGATGTACTTCGCAATAATATATAATGTCTCCGCACTTTTCGTTCAATTGCATGAACAACAGTTGCAACTGACAGTCTACTAGCACATGTGACTTCAGAAAATTTAGTATTCATACCACCAATTGCATCACGTGCTCCATGCCTGCTAATTTAGCACGAAGTACTTCTTGATGTACAACACAATGAGTCTGTTGATTATTGTAATTTTTTGCTCTTTCATCATCAACTAAATCTTTCTTTATGCATGGTGATGTAATGTCATTCTATTGCAAATTTGTGGTACCCATCAATTATGTGATTGCAAAATAACCATTGAGAATTCTCATCCTTCTATGGTTTCTACACATTTTTAAAACTTGAGATTATAAATCACTATACAGCCTCTATTTTTGCAAACAACCACTTAACCTATGAACTCCCTTTATTCCACAAATAAGTAGTGATGGATAAACAGCACCAAAACTAGATTCCATGTAACTGGAGAAAGGTGTACCAGCCAAAAAATTCTGCATAAGATGTTGGAAGAAACAGTGTTACATAGCAGGGCTAAAGCAAATATCATGCTGTTCAGAATGGTTTAAAGAAGGACTGAGCAGTGCTAAGGCAGGCCAACACTTCGGACCATGCGCTTGCAGCACACTGTGCACATGTGCAGTTTCGCATGCCTCGGCTGACCCTGGCTTAGTTCATAGCATACTTTGTAATGTAACTATAAATTTCTTCTTGTAAAGTTCATACATATCATACAAACTGCATATTTTGTCAGTTATCATGTTTTAATGGTACAGTGGATGGTCATTTCTTAGTTTAAAAGTACATAAATAATGTACCTGATAGATTGTCAGTTTGTTAATAATGTCCTTACAGCTGTTTGCCTGTGAACAGCATGTGTTTCCCAGGCATAACACCAGTTAACCGTGCATACTGCTCATGTTAGTATTCACATTATTATTTTTGTGGCCTGTCACTAGGAACATATTTGCTAGATGTACTGATGTTTCCCTGTATCTTACAGTTTTGCAGTGATTGTGTTTTTTTGTTAGAAGTTGTCCAAAATTGCTTGTGGTAATCAGTAGCCAGTAGCATTTAATAAGTTGCTGTTAGTTCTTTATAGCAAATATTTTGGTGTTAAAAGACATATGGTGCTTTTGCAAGGAGGAGGGGGAGGGGCGTAGTGACTCAATAGTTACATAACTGTCATCATGTTATAACTGTGTATTAACGGCATATAAATTATAGTATTTTTTATCATATGTATTCCTTGACTTTTATCTACTTCTTTTGCTGGGAGGCTTTGGTAATTTGCAAGGCTATGTAGAAATCTGGGACACACAAGCAAAGAAGCTGATAACAAAAATGAGTGCCCCTGATACAACATTACTCTTATGGTCACCAGATGGTGAACATTTCATGACTGCCACAACTGCTCCACGGCTCAGAGTGGGCAATGGGTAAGTAAAGCTATGACTGAATTTCTTTTACTACTATGTGTTGTAGTCGTGGAGATACCCAGAGTTCCTGTTATTGTCTCCATGAACATAAGGTTGTAACTGTCTAAAGCTTGAATAAAAAACCTTACTTACAAATAATTTTAATTTCAGCATGATTTACTAGAATCAGTGACCATTAAGCTTTTCATGTTATATTTAGTTTGATTTAACCTTAGATTATGAATGTTGCTGCAACAACACCAGCAGCAGCAGCTGCTGCTGCTGTTGCTGCTGCTGCTGTTGCTGCTGCTGCTATCTCCAGTAGATATGAGGAGCTGATCATTACCAAGTTACTACTACTACTACTACTACTACTACTTCTTCTTCTTCTTCTTCTTCTTCTTCTTCTTCGTCTTCTTCTTAAAAAACTTTGTGTTTTATTCTACAGATAATCTGTCCTAATTGTCATTTCTTTGCAAATGGCAGTGAATATTGTTTGAAATGAATGAAAATTTCTCTGAACAACATTGAATGTGCTTATAGTGGCTTGTAGAGTTAACTTGTGCCACCAGTCCACACCTGCCAATGATGTCCATTGCAAAATTTTCTTTAGTGTTGTGGAAATTAAATATTCATCTTGTCGTGCTCTAACGCTCCAGAATCTGCGTATTGCTATAATGCTCATTGTTCTGTAACTGCCAAGTATGTAAGACAAATAAAAAAGATATTTACTCTTGATAATTTGAATGTGGATATGTGATACTTGGCAGTTAGAACAGTTGTGTTAGTGGATAAGCAAATTAGAGCATCCTATAATATTGACGTGTCAAAATAACATTAATTCCGAATCTGAAAGTGAATAAAAGTCAGGCAAAATACCCAATTTTATTAAATTTGACATCACAATCATATGAAGAGACCTGTGACTAATATTTGTTTACAAAAATACATGCATAATGGCACAATCACAAGTGTATTCTAATAAGACCACTTTCAACCGAACCACAGAACCATTTTAATATAAGTGTGCAGCATGGTGGCTTTAGTCTTATTGAGGATCCTGCATTGACTTCAAGACTTAAAAACACATTGCTGCATATTGATCTGAAGGTGAAAATTTTGTACAGTTGAAACAGCTTATGCACTTGTCAGGCAATAAATATTTAAAAAAAAATCACCATTGTTTTTAGAAGCGGTATGGCGATACAGCTCTACTGTACTGCTTCATTTCACAGGAGTGCTTGATACTGTAGAGGTGAAACAACTGAATAGCATTCCTATACAGCAGTGTATCCGCAACACTTTCACACAGTACTCCACTAGAAACAACAGAAAATTCTGATTGAGCAAATGGCCCAGTGATTAAAACACTGAATTCTCTTTCAGGACAGGAGTTCATATCCCCCTGGTCCTTTTTGATGTACCTTTTCCATGGTTTCCTTGAAATGCCTATGGTGGATGCTACAATGGTTCCTTTGAAAAAACTGTCACCAGTTTTTAACTTCATGTCAATTAGAGCGAATGCACTATTTCTAATCAACTTGTTATTGTGGGACATTTATCTTCCCTCTCCCTCTCCCTCCCCTAGTAAATTTTACCTAGCATACTCAGTATCAGGAAAACACTATCTGCATCCTCGTATTAGATAGAAGTGGCCACATTTCTGATATTGTAAAAATTGTTGCCCATTGCCCCACAATGTATGATGACATGTAGATCAATATGCAAAATATTCTGCATAGATGGTGTTAAGAAGTACTAGAGCACAACTGCTTTCGTCTTGTGTATCTGACAAGATTAATTGTCACTGAAAGAAAGAACCACTTACAGGTCAGTGCTTGCATGATACACAAATGGCTATTTCTATCAAAGCCTGTGTGATCTGAAGACCAGCAGTGCAGTTAGTAGTGCTATTTATTTTACCTTGGATCATTTTACAAAATGACATTATGTAAATTAAGTTATACAGAAGCTTTTTACATTACAAAAATAATTAAAATATTATTTTATTTTACCCAAAATCTGTGCAGATATATTTTTAAACACTTTCACACCAATTTGCTCACTACTGACATCATTTTCCAAAACTCTTGAGGTGGTCATATATTGTTGAGTACCATCTTACCTGAGCAACAATAATATTTTCCTTAAATCACAGTTGCTACCATGGTCTTTGGGTAGCATCTTTGACTAGTAATTAAGAACATCCTAGGTCCCGGGTTCAAACCTCGCCACTGCTTAAATTTTGTGTAAAAATCATTAGCAATGGTGCCTGAAGACTTACAGCACAATAAGTCACCACCTTTCTGCCAATGGCCTTATGAAAGAGGGTGGAGGAGTGGATGGAGTTTCAGGACACTCTCCTGTACTTGGGGTGGGAAACTGCCCTTAAAAGGTGCAAGGATCAGCAGTGATTTAAGTCATGAGAATAAAAAAGGCAGTGGAAACTGCTGCATTAATGACAAATAATTTGTATCCGTAGGACATGTGGCCTGTAATTGAGAAAGTGACATGAC
Source organism: Schistocerca americana (assembly GCF_021461395.2). Taxonomy (NCBI): domain Eukaryota; kingdom Metazoa; phylum Arthropoda; class Insecta; order Orthoptera; family Acrididae; genus Schistocerca; species Schistocerca americana. The sequence goes on along the minus strand of NC_060124.1, from coordinate 554,102,357 downwards.
GATGTCTCCATGGGCTAAAGATTCCAGACTAGTCCCCCATTTTGATCGCTGGGAAGGGTCTGCCAGAGGGGGCAGGGGGTCACCATGAGAAAAGATTGAATAACCAAGGAAAGGATAAAGTTCTAAGAGTCAGTGCGTGGAATGTTAAAGTTTGAACATGGTAGGGAAGCTAGAAAAACTGAAAAGAGAAATGCTAAGACTTAATTTATCGGAAAGAAGACAAAGGTTTATGGTCAGATGAGTACAGGGTAATACCAGCAGCAGCAGAAAATTGTATTGTGGGAGTAAGATTCATTATGAATGGGAAATTAGGGCAGAGAGGTAGGTACTGAGAATAGTTCAGTGATAGTGTTGTTCTCATCATATTCGACAGCTGATCAACACCGACTACAGTAGTTCATGTATGCATGCCAATGTCGCAAGCTGAAGATGAAGAGGTAAAGAAATTATATGAGGATATTGAATGGGCAATGGAGAAGATTAAGGGAGATGAAAATATAATATTCATTGGAATACGATCATAGGAGGAGGACTGGAAGGAAGGATTAAGGGGGAATATGGGCTTAGTAGTAGGAGTGAGAGAGGAGAAAGACAAAAAGTTCTTTAATAAATTTCTGGCAGTAATACTGAACATCCTGTTCAGGAATCACAAGAGGAGGATGTATATTTGTAAAAATCCTGGAGATACGGAAGATTTCAGTTGGGACATCATGGTCGAGAAGGGATTCTGATATAAGATATTGGATTGTAAGGTGTACCCAGGAGCAGATAGAGACCCAAATCACAATTTAGTAATGATAGTGAGTAGACAAGTCAGGCAGAATTAATGTGCTGAGTAGTGGGATATGGAAATACTAAGGAATGATGAGATATGCTTGAAGTTCTCAGAGGGTGTTGATATTGTGATAATGAATAGTTCAGTAGGCAGTTCAGGCGAAGAGGCATGGACACACTAAGAAGGGCAATCACAAAAGTTGGTACCTCAATTGATTGATGAAAGAAGGAAGTACAGAAATGTTTAAGGAAGTTAAGGAATACAGAAATACAATTCACTTACGAATGAAATAAATAGGAAGTGCAGGGAAGCTAAGGTGGAATGGCTGAATGGAAAAATAAAGAAATTGAAAAAGAAAGGAATGTCGGAAGGACTGGCTTGGCATATAGAAAAGTCAAAACAACCTTCGGTGAAATTAAAAGCCAGGGCGGCAACATCAAGAGTTCAGTTGGAATTCCTCTGTTAAATGCAGATGAGGGAGTGGGTAGGTGGAAAGAATACATTGAAGGCCTCTATGTGGGGAAGGACGTGTCTGGCAATGCTATAGGGAGGGGGGAAACAGGAGTCAGTAGGGAAAAGATGGGATTCCAATATTAGAATGAGAATTTAAAAGAACTTTAGAAGACGTGAGATCAAATAAGGCAGAAGGGATGGATATTATTCAATTGGAATTTCTAAAATCATTGGTGAAAGTGGGAACAAAACAACTATTCACTTTGGTATGTAGACTTTGTGAGAGTGGCTGTATACTATCAGACATTCGAAAAACATCATTCCCCATGTTCTGAAGACAAAAAAAGCTGACAAGTTGGAGGATTATCACACAATCAGCTTAACAGCTCATATGTCCAAGTTGCTGACGTGAACAATATACAGATGAGTGGAAAAGAAAACTGAGAATCTGTTGGATGGTGATCATTTTGGCTTCAGGGAAGCCGATGGCCTTGCCGCAGTGGTAACACCGGTTCCTGTTAGATGACCGAAGTTGAGCGCTGTTGGGCTGGGCTAGCACATGGATGGGTGACCATCCATTCTGGCAAGTGGGGTGCACTCAGCCCTTTTGAGGCAAACAGGAGCTACTTGATTGAGAAGTAGTGACTCCGGTCTTGGAAACTGACATACGGTCGGGAGAGCAGTGTGCTGACCACATGCGCCTCCATATACGCATCCAGTGACATCTTTGGGCTGAGGATGACGCGGCGGCCTGTCTGTACCATTGGGCCTTCATGGCTTCAGAACTTGGCGAGAGAGAAATCAGTAAGTTGAAATATTTTGCATGTTTTCATTCAATAATTTCATATGGAATATTGTTCTGGGGTAATTCATGTTTAAATAGGAATTCTGCCTCGCCCAAAAATGTGTTGTAAGACTGGCATGTGGTGCTCACACACAGTCATCTTGAAGGCATTTGTTTGAGGTGTTTAAGCATTTTTACTACTGCTTCACAGTACATTTATTGCCTTACGAAGTTTGTTGTAAATAACCCACTGCAGTTGAAAAGGAACAATGATGTACATAATTACAATACAAGAAGGGAAAATACAGTTGTCTGTAGCACAACAGGAGTGTTCAGTGGTGAAGCCGAAAACTTTTTATCACTTATCCAGTGATGTAAAATGTGTGACAGATGGAGAATTTGAAAACAAGCTGAAAAAGTTTCTCCTTGACAACTCCTCGTATTCCATAAAAGAATTTCTATTATTTTAATGTGTAAGAGGTGTGGGTAGATATTACTGACACACTTTTATGTCATTAAAATAAAAATGAAATAAACACCTATAAATAATCAGTATGCAGCCATATTTACAAAAAAAGTTTCTGATGTGAATATAAAATGACTCATTCCACTTCATCATGATTTACTGTGCAAATGGTCCATGGAACATGAAAGTAATGCAATTTCATTCATTGCATGTCTCTCTTTTTGTGCCTTCCTTCCACTGCCTGTTCTATTCTTGAGAGTAACTTAAACAAAGAGAACAAAACAAACAATAAAAAATGTTTGTATATCATAAACTCGTCATTGATACAGCATGCATTTTATCTGTGTGTTTACTACATTTCAAACAATGGAAAGTCCAGGATGGAATAACGACAATTATGTAGAAAGGATATATTGCTACTCACCTCTACTTGAGATGGCATAGAGGAGGCATTAAGTCACAGGTAAGCACAATGAAAAAGAATACTAGAAATACAAGGGTCGTCCACAAAGTAAGTTCCCTTTGGTTATATAAAACAAACATGTACAGATACAGAAAAAAATATTTATTGTACAAAAATCTACAACTGATAAACTACTTTTCTACATAGCTTCCAAAATTTTGTAGGCACTTGTCATAGCGTGGCACAAGTTTTTGTATGCCTTCTTCATTAGAAGGTTGCTGCCTGTGTATTCAACCATGTGGTAGCACATTCTTGCAGCTCTTCATCATCGTTGAAGTGTTGACCACCAAGGACAGATTTTAGGTGTAAGAAGAGATGAAAGTTGCTAGGAGCGAGGTCTAGGCTGTACAGAGTGTGATCAGATGTGTCACAGTGAAATTCTCGTAAGAGTTGTTTGGTCACATTCGCCGTGTGAGGTCGGGCATTATCGTGGAAAAAAACACCACCTTTTGACAGTAATCCTCGGTGCTTGTTCTGTGTTGTGTGGTGCAATTTCTTAATGGTCTCGCAGTAACCACATGCGTTGATTGTTTGACCTCATGGTAAAAGCAGCAAAATGCCTTTTCTGTCCCAAAAAACAGTGCACATGACTTTTCGAGGTGTCAAGATTTGCTTAGGCTTAACCTTCATTGGGGATGAAGTGTGCCTCCACTCCATTGATAGCCGTTTTGTTTTAGGGGTGTCGTACAATACCCAAGTTTCGCCCCCCCCCCCCCCCCCCCCCCCCCCGAGTATCCGAGAAAGAAAATCATCGCCTTCTCCATTCTAGTGCGTCAAAAACTGAAGTGCACTGCCCATCCGTTGTTTTTTGTGTTGTTCAGTAAGAATTTTGAGTAATCAATGTGAACAGAGTTTTCGAAATTTCAGTTTTTCAATGAATTAATGATTGTGAGATTTGCGGAACTTCCTTTGCAAGGGCACTAAGTGTAAACTTACGGTTTTGCTTAATCTTCTCTTCAATTGTGTGAACCAGTTCATCAGTAACCACAGACGCGTATCCACTTCATTCTTCATTGTGCACTTGATCACATCCTTTATTGAACAGTCTGACCCATCTTCTAGCCAGTGAAACACTCATAGCATTTTGTGCGTAAACCTCGCGGATTTGCCGATGAATTTCCTTTGGTTTAACTTTCTTTGCATATAGAAAAGGAATCACAGATCTGATTTCACACACGGCGGCATTTTCAGTTACGGCTGATGATATAAAGAACCACTACAAAGCACACTTCGGCAGCAGCGATCTGAAAATGGTGTACGTGTCTTCTCATTGAGTCAGAGTAACTGCTGCACGTGCTCGGAACTGTGATAGTAGTGCTGCAACGGATAGAAATAGAAACGGAACCTACTTTGTGGCCGACCCTTGTATTTCAGCTTTCAGACAAAGTCCTCCTCCACACACACGCACCTTACCACCACCACCACCACCACCACCACCATGCACGCACCTTTGAGCTTGTGCGTGTGTTTTTTCTACTTTTGGAGAAAGACTTTATCTGGAAGTTGAAAAATTTATAGAATTCTTTTTCATTGTTCCTGTATGTGACTTACTGCCTCTTCTGTGTGGATATCCTTTCCATATGATTGTTATTCCATCCTGAACTTTCCATTGTTTGAAATGTAGTAAACATGCAGATAAAATGCCTACTATGTCAATGATTAGTTTATTGCTTGCAATAAATTTGTTCTTATTGGGAAATTACCTCTAACATAATAATTAATGGTTGTTGTTGTTGTTGGTGGTGGTGTTGTTGTGGTCGTGGTCTTCAGTCCAGAGACTGGTTTGATGCAGCTCTCCATGCTACTCTATCCTGTGCAAGCTTCTTCATCTCCCAGTGCCTACTGCAACCTACATCCTTCTGAATCTGTTTAGTGTATTCATCTCTTGGTCTCCCTCTACGATTTTTACCCTCCGCACTGCCCTCCAATACTAAATTGGTGATCCCTTAATGCCTCAGAATATGTCCTACCAAGCGATCCCTTCTTCTAATCAGGTTGTGCCACAAATTTCTCTTCTCCCCAATTCTATTCAATACCTCCTCATTAGTTATGTGATCTACCCATCAACCTTCAGCATTCTTCTGTAGCACCACATTTCGAAAGCTTCTATTCTCTTCTTGTCTAAACTATTTATCGTCCATAGAAATGACTGACACTTAAATCTATACTTGATGTTACAAAACTTCTCTTCTTCATAAACGTTTTCCTTGCCAACGCCAGTCTACATTTTATATCCTCTCTACTTTGACCATCACGAGTTATTTTGCTCCCCAAATAGCAAAAAGCATTTACTACTTTAAGCATCTGATTTCCTAACCTAATTCCCTCAGCATCACCCGATTTCATTGAGCTACATTCCATTATCCTTGTTTTGCTTTTGTTGATGTTCATCTAATATCCTCCTTTCAAGACACTGTCCATTCCGTTTAGCTGCTCTTCCAGGTCCTTTGCTGTCTCTGACAGAATTACAAGGTCATCAGCGAACCTCAAAGGTTTTGTTTCTTCTCCATGGATTTTAATTCCTACTCCGAACTTTTCTTTTGTTTCCTTTACTGCTTGCTCAATATACAGATTGAATAACATCGGGGATAGGCTACAACCCTTTCTCACTCCCTTCCCAACCACTGCTTCCCTTTCATGCCCCTCGACTCTTATAACTGCCATCTGGTTTCTGTACAAATTGGAAATAACCTTTCGTTCCCTGTATTTTACCCCCGCCACCTTCATAATTTGAAAGAGAGTATTCCAGTCAACATTGTCAAAAGATTTCTCTAAGTCTACATATGCTACAGATGTAGGTTTGCCTTTCCTTAATCTATTTTATAAGATAATGGTAAACTTTGGTATATGTGCTTTTCATTTTCTCTATTTTTGGTTACAAGGGAGTCATGTTTAAAGTACATGTGCAGCAGTTGCATAAGTGCTTTCTGTTAGAAAGAAACAAACAGCGGACTGTTACCCTCGATTCCTTAAAATATCAAAGAACCTTGTACACCACGCCATGCCACCTGAATTATGTGCTGTACAGTGATGTTGTAATTTTGCAGTGACATTCAAATTAAATGTCGTGACTGATGCTGAAATTTTACTCCATATACAGTGAAATCATAGTAAGCCGTGAACTTTGTTCCTTTCGTTATTTTGTGAGTAGTGTCAGGGAGGATAAAAGTTTCAAAAAGATTTGAAGTCATGTGTAAAGTTTGTTATAAATCCCTAAGTGCTCTTATTCTTAAACACTGCATGAGACGGCGCCAAGACACAGACACAGTTTATACCTGTAATACTTGACTTTTCGTGTTAAACCTTTAATGTAAGGTTGGACATTGGAACAGTTATATTACAGCAGAATTTTAAATTTTATGAAATATTGAAAATCAAATTTGATGCCCCTGGAAGCTGTTAGATAGGCAACCTGCAACTAGGACCGTGCGGCTATTGTTTAGTAATATAGGTAACACTGCACTTGTTTCATTTTCATTCCACTGCTTTATATCTCTTAACTATTAGCATCACACATTCTGTTTTTAAAATTATAGTGGAAAGAAAAGCAAGTATTTCTCTTAAGGCAAAAAAGTCCTTGTGTAAGTAATGTTTATTAGAAAAGAAATTAGAACTTTTGAAGAAGAAGTGATATTAACATTCACCAACATATCTGATGCTTATCACTGAAATCTAATTGTGTAAAATACACACAAAGCAAGAATTATATTTATTCTCATGATATCACATTATGTAGATTTGCAAACTTGCAACCAAACTCATCACTTCCACTCTAACATTGACTGATATGTTCCTAGTAGAACTGTTCATGATAGTTGGTTTGACCTTCCATGTATAAGTCATTGCAAAGAAACTTTTAAAGTAATAGCAAATTCTGCACAATGACTATGAAGCAAAGCATAGGGCTATAGAGAGAGAGATGCTGAATGTAACATGTTTTGTTGTTACGAGGGCAATGAGTGAAGTCTCTGATTACTACTGCAGAAGAATACTATTAAATAATCTCACATATAACATAGAGAAATTCTGGTCATTTGTAAAAGATGTCACTGGCACAAATGTAAGTGCCCAGACACTCAAGGATGACACAGGATCCAAAACTGAGCACCAGTGTTGCAAAAACACAAATGCTGAACACTCTTTCCAGATATTCCTTTACTGATGAAGATACCAAGGACTGCCCCCGTTCATGTCTTGCATCACTGCAAAGATGAATGATACATGTATATGAGAAACAGCTGAAATCACTAACGTTAAACAATGCTTCTGGATCATATCAGATTCTGTACAGATTTGCAGCAGAGTTAGTCCCCATTTTAACCATAATGTATAACATCACTTGAATGAAATACTGTGCCGATTGGAAGGAAGCACAAATTGCACCTGTCTACAAGAATGGTAGCAGAAGTGAACCACCACAGTACTAACATCCAATCTCTTTGATGTCCATCTGTTGTAGAATCCTAGAACATATTCTGACCTCAGACAACATGTGGTATCTCAAACAAATGACCATCTCTGTGACAAACAGCTCAGATTCCACAAACATCAATCATGCAAAATCAAGTTCAGCTATTTTCACTTGTTATCCTGAAACGCCTCGGTCAGGTCAACCTGGTCGATGTTAGACTTCCAGAAAGCATTGATTCAATGCCACACCAATGCTTATTATCAAAAGTACAATCATAAGGGGTATCGAACGAAATTTGTGACTGGGGATTTCTTGATATAGAGGGTGCAGTGTGTTTTCTTGGATGGAGACCCATTGACAGATGTAGCTGTAAGACCAGATGTGATATAGGGAAGTGTGTTGAAATCCTTGTGTACCGTATTTACTCGAATCTATGCCTCACTTTTTTCCCAGTTATTGTAATCCAAAAAACCGCCTGCGGCTTAGAATCGAGTGCACAGCAAGGGGAAGTTCTGAAAAATGTTGGTGGGTGCCACCACAACTAACTTCTGCCGTCGAATATATGTAGCGCTACACAGTCATGCTTTAAAGGCACACCAAAGATAAATACTGGCACCAAAACCTCTGCGTCAGCAAATAAATTTAAATAAAAGGTAAAAGACGAGCTTTTTTCTCCACCACGAGTTTCGACCACTGCATTTTCATACATTATCCAACGAAGTAAATACAAATTCCGTATTGTTCATCTTCGAATGTAGGAGCATTTCAATGTGCTACGAAATTCCGACTGGCAAGCCTGTTTGGGATGTTTGTCGATATGGCCAACTCTACATTCTGAATTTTTTCCTACTTGTGAGAAGAGATGGTTGCTAATAGGAACTTTTATGAATTGTGAATCACATGCAGTATTCTCTTCACCATAAGAATAATACGAATATAAACATTTTGCCATGTATTGTTTCGTGTTTGCTGCTATCTTATTTAAATCCTGTCCGCCTAATAAACTACAAAACTAGAGTGAGACAACAGCAAGCGCGGAAGAATATACATATCATGTCATGTTCATATTCGTATTATTCTTAAGCCTAATAGTGATACAGTCAGAAATGAAGCATGGCAATTGACTAGAGTTTTAAATCTAAGATGACTCTAATTTCTGTGCAGAATGTAATGTACTAAAGAGGCGCCTGCAAAGATTTTCAAACAGAGAAAAATTTTCGCTAAACTCTCGATCAGAACATCATCTATCATACACAGTCTGTTATTTGGTTCTTGTTGATCGTTATCAAAGAAAGCAGCAGTGTAAGTAACAACAAATAGCAGTCTCTTGCCATTGTTTGGCTAATGAGACGATTCCTCTCTCTTTTTTTTTAATTGTAAGCGGCGGTAGCGCTCACAAAAGCAAGCCATGCCGTGAGCGGCGACAGGCCGTAAACACGCACTACCAGAATGCGACAGTGCATGACACAATACAGTAATGCATTTTCAGCTTAGAGTGACGTAAACACATATAACAAAGAAAACGGAGCTTATCAGATCAAAGAAAAATAAGCAATCTATTCAAACCAGACGAAGCACGTGAAAAAGGAAGGGTACCCGTATAAATACGGACGGAGCGTCTGACGCATAGCAATGGCTACCTGGTAAAGCTTAACTGCTAAGCTTACGACTCGAACCAAGCTACTGTAGCTGTATCGTCATTCATTTGAACTAAATTGTCTCATATTACAGTGGACCAACTTTGTTTCGATTTGGAGATGCGGCTTAAAACTTTTCTCTCCCCATGAATTTCGAGTCTCAAATTTCAGGTGCGGCTTAGATTCGAGTAAATACGGTATCTTGTATATTAATTTTGTGGCAGGCAATAGTGATGTCATACTTTTAGCAGATGATGCAGCTATCTGTAATGAACACTATCTGAAAAAGCTGCACAAATATTCAGTCAGCTCTTGAAATAAGGTGGACACACACACACACACACACACACACACACACACACACACACACAGACACAGAGAGAGAGAGAGAGAGAGAGAGAGAGAGAGAGAGAGAGAGAGAGAGAGAGAGAGAGAGGGGTACTTAAACAGTTACTCTTCCCGCACTCCATACTCATTTGGAACTAGTATGTGGCTCTGCCATCGCTAGAGTGGTTTGCCATCTATCTATGTGGAGGTAGCGACAGATGTAGATCTTAGACTATTCTGCAAATCAGTCTGTCACCACAATCTGCAGTCCAGAAAATAATATAGAAGCAAACTAAGTGTATGTCATTGTTCCATTCTGCTACAATTATATTCTCCATCACAGGGGTGTGGAGTTAGTCAAGACAGACCTTAAAGATAGAACTGTAAATTTCAGGAACTTAATCTGTACACTGTATTAAAAGCAGACTCACTCTCTACTACTACTAAGTAATACTTACACCATCGTAATGCAACCTAGCAAATCTGCACTGTTGCTTCCTTAGTTATTTAATATAACTGCTATTTGTTTCATACTGGTAGTGTAATATTCACAAGAATATAGTATTACCATAAAAACATAGCCACAACTATAACACCACATGCCTGTTTACACTGTATTACTACTCATGAAGTAGTTTTACGATGAATGTGGCTGCTTGCCATGTAGCCAACAGTAAATTTCAGTCCTTCAGTACATTCGTAGGAATTGCGGATGAGGTAAATTTCTAATTTTCCTTTGAATTAGTTTGGATTCCCAATTTTTTGTTGTTGGAAGACCATGGCACCAAAGTAAGTAGCTTCATAATTTTCATTGGGATAGGGTCTGCAGCTGCAGTGAATTTTTTGAATGATTTCATGATGCCTTCAACTGCCATTCTCTCTATTCCATGTGCAGTCATTGAGTTTTCACCGTGAACCATTTTATGGATGATTCTTTAGTGGTCTATTATGCCATGAACATCCTTGCCCCTATGACTGTGTGAAATTGTCACAAAATAAATTAGAAAAAGTTTTTCATTGTTTTATGAGCTCGGGCTCAAAAGTAACATACTCCTGAAATAGCTAAAAACCTTTTTTAACTTATTTTGTGACAGTTACATGCAGGCATGGGAGCAAGGACATATGTACTGTAATATATCACTAAAGAATTGTCTATAAAATGCTTGAAAATAGTCTGAGATAAAAATTGTATAATTGCACATGGAATAAAGATAATGGCAGCTGAAAGCATAAGGAAATCATTCAAAAAAATAAATAGTTTCACTTTTAAAGATAATGGCAGCTGAAAGCATAATTAAATCATTCAAAAAAATAAATAGTTTCACTTTGAACCGTAAGAAGAAGACAAAGCCTACTTAAAATTATTTTTGTATGTTGTATTGTGACTGTGTGCATTACAGTTAAGCCAGAACTGATTTTTATCAGTAACAAAAACCATTAAGGAATAGGGTGTAAGAATTCCAGAACACTTTGCAGTTATGTAGTTATCTACTGTACACAACATAGAGAGTGCCCCACAAAGTGTATGCACTGTTAAATTGCTAATAATTTCAAAATTGACTTCAATGTGTCTAGATGGGTAGCTGCTCAGGAATGTTTGCTGCAGTCTTGATGTTCATCCAATTTTCATGAGTTTTGGCCATAAGCGGCATCTTTTGGTGTTCTCTGTAGTTAAAAAGGCTCGAGATGTTGAGTCTGGAGAACATGGTGGATACTCAACAGTACCTCTTTGGTCTATCCATCGTGTGGTTATATTTTTGTTGGGGTACTCCCGGACATGTTCAAAATAGTGGGATGGGGCATAATGTTGAAAGTAAAACCTTTCATTCCCATATAGTTCACAGATGGCAGGTACAATGGATGTCTTTAGCTTCATTGGGTAAACTTCATTGTAACTTTTCCATCAGAGAAGATAGATCTAATCAAACCCAAAATCCCCAATAAGATCACCACTCCACACATTTACTTGTGGTCCATTCGCGGCTTTGTCCACATTGGCATGCAGATACGCGGCAGCCCAGTAGATGCGATTGTGGTGATTACTTAGCACTGAGTTGAAAAATAGTGCCTCATCAGATCACACAATTATCTCTGACATCGTATCATTGCCGCACACCTTGCCATTAACACACTCGTTGTACATCGATCTAAGATTTGGTTGCCCTCATCGTAGGCAACCCTCCTGTCTTTGGGCCAACAAAATGAGAGAGACTACCAATAGCAAAACGTGCCAAAATAAGATTCTTGATTCTACAGTTGTATTTTTACTATTTATACAGCTAGACTCCAACGAATTTTACACTCAATTTATTTTAGTAGACCATTAATGTATAATTCTGTTGTACATCAATTGCATGATGCGAGTCTCTGTGAAGTTAAGGCTTGAACTGTTAGCTATGAACTAGCTGTAGGCTTGTAAACTATCTTTTGGTCATGTTTAGTAAGGTTTTGGCGAGCCCTTAATCAGCATACTTTTCATCAACAAACATTACTCTTTTGAAGTGTCCTACATCCATACTCAACAAGCCAAGGTACATGACGGAGGGTTCCATGTAGCACTACTAGTCATTTCCTTTCCTGTTCTACTCATAAATAGAGCGAGGTGAAAACAACTGTTTATAGGTCTCCTTACACTGATTTTTCTTATCTTCATGGTCCTTATGCAACACATACGTTGGTGGTGATAGAATTGATCTGCAGTTGGCCTCAGATCTCAGTTCTCTAAACTTTCGCGGTAGTGCCTTGTGAAAAGAGCGTCATCTTCCCTCCAGGGATTCCCATTTGAGTTCACAAGGCATTTCCGGAATACTTGGTTGCCGATTGAACCTACTGGTAACAAATCTAACAGCCCCCCTCCGAATTGCTTCGATGTCTTTCTTTAATTTGACCTGAAAACACACTAGGATTCTATATGCCATCTCCTTTAGAGATGAGCTACACTTTCCCAAAATTCTCCCCACAAAGCAAAGTCAAGCATTTGTCTTCATGACTATCAACATGGGATGCTCATTCCATTTCATATTGTGTTACCACATTATGCTTAGCTATTTAACTGATGTGACTGTTTGAAACTGCACACTACTAATGCAATATTCAAACATTAGGGGATTGTTTTCTGTACTCATCATCTTTAACTTACATTTTTGTACATATAGAGCAAGCTGCCATTCACCACACCAGCTAGAAATTCTGTTTAAGTCACCTTGTATCCCCCTACAGTCATTCAAGGATAAAACCTTCTTGTACACCAAAGCATCGCCAACAAAAAGCCATAAATTGCTCTTCACCCTGTCTGCCATATTATTTATGTATACAGAGAATAAGAGCGTTTCTATCACAATTCGCTGGCATATTCCTGACGATACCCGTATCTCTGATGAACACTCACTGTTGGGAGAAATGTGCTGGGTTCTGTTACTGAAGAAGTCTTCGTGCGACTCTCATATCTGGGAACCCATTCAGTATGCTCATACCTTTGTTAACAGTCTACTGTGGGGCACCATGTCAGATGCTTTCGAGAAATCTAGGAGTATGGAATCAGCCTATTGCCGTCTCTCAGTGGTTTGTTAAGGTATCAAGTGAGAAAAGGGGAAGCTGAGTTTTGCATAAGCAATGCTTTCTAAATCTGTGCTGTTTTATGCACAGAAATTTTTATGTCTCAAGGAAATTTATTATATCCGAACTTGGAATGTGTTAGAGAATTCTGCAGCAGACTGATGTTAAGGATATTGGTCTGTAATTATGCAGGTCCATTCTTGTACCTTTCATATATACAGGAGTCACCAGCATTCTTATCCACTCACTTGGGACGCTGCATTGGGCGAGAGATTCATGATAAATGCAACTAAGTAAGGGGCCAGTTCTGCAGAGTACCCTGTGGAAAACCAAATTGGGATTCCATCTGGACTTAGTGACTTATTTGTTTTCAACTCTTTCAGTTACTTCTCTATGCCAAGGGTGCCTAATTTTGTGTCCATGCAGGAGTTTGTGTGACAGTCAAATGACTGTATGTTTGTACAATCTGCCTGCATGAATGATTTCTTAAATGTGAAATTTAAAACTTCAGCTTCTCTTTTGCTGTCATCTGTTGCCAATTAAATAGTAATTGGATAGAAACCTTCAAGCTACTTAGTGATTTTATGAATGACCAAGATTTTCTCGGGTTTACGGCAAGATCTTTCACTTGGCAGAAAATCCTAAGAAATTTTGGTATTATGTCAAAGCGATAGGTGGATCAAAACAAAATGTCCAGACACTCCGTGACCAAAATGGTACTGAAACAGAGGATGACAGACTAAAGGCCAAAATACTAAACGTCTTTTTCCAGAGCTGTTTCACAGAGGAAGACTGCACTGTAGTTCCCTCTTTAGATTGTCGCACAGATGACAAAATGGTAGATATCGAAATAGACGACAGAGGGATAGAGAAACAATTAAAATCGCTCAAAAGAAAAAAGGCCGCTGGACCTGATGGGATACCAGTTCGATTTTACACAGAGTACGCGAAGGAACTTGCCCCCCTTCTTGTAGCGGTGTACCGTAGGTCTCTAGAAGAGCGTAGCGTTCCAAAGGATTGGAAAAGGGCACAGGTCATCCCCGTTTTTAAGAAGGGACGTTGTACAGATGTGCAGAACTATAGACCTATATCTCTAATGTCGATCAGTTGTAGAATTTTGGAACACGTATTATGTTTGAGTATAATGACTTTTCTGGAGACTAGAAATCTACTACAATCAGCATGGGTTTTGAAAAAGATGATTGTGTGAAACCCAGCTCCACAAGACTCAGAGGGCTACAGATGTCGTGCATCACATTATGTCCTCCATTCCGAAGTTAATTTCACTTCTGGGACACAGTATGACTCTGTGAATGTCTGCTTTCTGTTAAAAAGTTAAGACTCAAATGCATGAGGGATGCTGTTAATACCTCAACTTTTTAATTTTCCCAGTAACTAGATCACTTGATAGATCTGCAATTTCTAGGTCTAGCATGATTTTTTGCTGTGGAGAATCGTTTTTTGGAAACCCAGCTGAAGGCAGTTGACAAGTCCTGCTCAGACTAATGAGCCATCATTCTGTTATAGGCCACTTTCTTAAAGTTCTTGGCAAGACTGGAAGGCTTTAAATGGGTCTGTAATAAGAGGTTATTTGCTTAGCTCTTGTAATGTGAGTGGGTGTCACTACAGCAAGAAATGTGCCCCAAGTCATTGGCTGATAGTGTAGGGGTTGTCATATCAAGGTTTTAATATTGAACATTTCCTAGTCATATGGTAGGAATATCAATGGAGTAAGCATTTGTATGGACAGAAAATAATTTTTGCCGCTCACATGAATGGACAGCAACAGTCACATTGATGTGGTGTGATGTAAGGTTGTCCATAAGCACCTTTCAGATTATAAGTGTCATTACATCACTAGTACAAAGAGATCCCATTCAAAAGTAAAATGGGCTTCCTACCTGCATCTTATAGGTATTGTAATAATTTGAATTTGATATCTGGTATGATCTTGGCTTAAGCCTTTGAAGAGATAAATTCCAAGGGTATTTCACATGTTTGCAGCAAGCATTACAGTTGAAATGTTACTGTGTACATGTGCGTTATAGGAAAAGAAAGAGTAGTCTAATCACCATTTTTTATATATATATTCTACAATACTTTATTGTTTTGTTTCATCTATTTTTTATGAATTATGCTGTGGCTCCATTGCAAAACGGCTTTGTAGTATGCCAAAGTGAAAGTATCTCAAAAAAATTAGAATTTTGAGCTGTCACATACAGCAAATTATTGATTTACCTCACTCTGAATTATTTTTCAACATGAAATCTTCTGTTTTTACTTTCTGGTACAACCTTTGTTCATCCTTCAGAAAACAAAAATATTAATTGCACATAATCATTCATGCATCATAGGAACTTCATGATTACTGCAGAAAAAGCACATTGGTTTGGAAAACGGGTTAATGTGGAGCAAAGAAATGACTCAGGTTTTCTTATATAAATTTTATCTGCAGGGCAACGTTGATGAAAATGTGTGCACCTTCAACAAACTGATCAGTAGTACACTCTCATACTACCAAAATTATCCAATGCATATATCATAAATATATGGCCATACAGTCACATAAAGTAGTTCCACAATTTTACTTATGCCTTCATTATAGTGTGTTTCATAATAAGCAACACACAAAGTGCTTTTTACTAGTATGATAGCAGTAATTAACCTTTAGGCAATGAAAACTATGGAAAAGTATGAAAAGTACCTTTTCCTCTTCTGACAAACAATTCAAACTGCATCCATTGCAGCAACAATTCAGCACCATTGCTGTTACTAGTAAATAAATGTGTAAACACGGAGACAGTACATAAGTTTATGTCTTGCTCCAAACTGTAAACAACCATATCATACAGTGTCCTGTAAATAATTCTGTTTGATGTTTGCCACATGGACCATACATTGTGCTCACTGTTCTGAGCACAAGCTGCTAATCCCAGGAATTATCCCTCCACTGTCCGTGCATCTGTTTAAAATAACTCCTGTTGTGAAGACTTCTAAGCTTAACAGGGCTTCATTGTTGATACCAGATTTCAAGAGAAAGTATGCTGCATCATATGAGACTTTAGAAAAACACAAATGAAAATTTTGGTTCAGGCTTTTACAAGATACTGGGGGAAATGTTCAAGGCAACCCTGAATATAAGACAATGGAGGAGGAGACGAGGAATTTCGTTGAGAAATTTTTGTTTTTATTGAATTCTGACAATTGAATTTAGAGACTGCTTTATTAACATAAAATATCTAGATATCTGCCTAAAAAAAGTCAACACTTTGTTTCTATCTGTGTGTCTCTTGATGGACTGATGTGATGCTGATATGCAAGTAGTTACTCGCCTAAAGCTACGGGAAGTCTGTAAGTTTGTGTTTGTTTTGCATCATAATGTAAGCCCCACCCTCTTCATTGCAGTCATACACCGGCTTGTGCTTGCTTTGGAGGAGGAGGAGGAGGAGGAGGAGGATATTAGTGTTTAACGTCCCGTCGACAACGAGGTCATTAGAGACGGAGCGCAAGCTCGGGTGAGGGAAGGATGGGGAAGGAAATCGTCCGTGCCCTTTCAAAGGAACCATCCCGGCATTTGCCTGAAGCGATTTAGGGAAATCACGGAAAACCTAAATCAGGATGGCCGGAGACGGGATTGAACCGTCGTCCTCCCGAACGCGAGTCCAGTGTGCTAACCACTGCGCCACCTCGCTCGGTGCTTGCTTTGGAATCTGCGACATATGCAGTTGGAAAATTCCTCTTTATCTACGGTGACTTCATTCAGATAATTTCTCAAGTAATAGGGAAGCCTTAATTGTGATTCTCTTGCATATACTGAACAACCTGCTGCTACTCTTTGTGAAATCTTCCATGATTTGGTCCCCTGAAAGTTTGGTGTGTAAAAATGGTTATCTATAATTCGTTCTCCATCTGAAGCTACATACAAACATTTGTTTCTGTTTTTGTGTATATAGACTGAAGAAATGAGTAAAAAATTGTATCAAGGCTGTTTACTAGGCAGGTGCATTAGCCACTGGCTACATTAGCACAGCGGTTCACAAAACTGCATGTATTACTCTGGCACACTGTTCGTATGTAAGGGGGAACTTAAAGTAGACTGCAGTGGCAGTGAGGATTTAGATCGAGGAGGGAGGCGTGCCAGGGTGCTCAGTGGCAAATGCACCTGCCTAGTAAGCAGATGACCTGGGTTTGATTCCTGGCCTTGGTACAAATTTTCACTTGCCGCTTGAGTCTGTATACATAAATTATATCTGTATGAGACCAGTAAAGTCTCTGAAATTGTGTCGTTTCATTGCATTTGTTTCTGTGACATCAAATTTTCTTCCCCCTGCATGGGTGTGTGTAGCCTTTGCATCATGATTAACAATAAACCTAAACTTAGTTTTGTATTGTCTGATTGAACCAGTTGTGGACTGCAAACTCTTAGATCCACATTTCTCAACTGTTGTGGCTGTGATTTGCATCCATTATCAGTTGCTATAATTTACAGTTTTTACAACTTTAAACAAACTGAGTAACAATATTATGTTAATCTGCTGAATCAGCCGAAATGGGACCACTTTGAGCTAACAGTGTACTTCAGCATTTGTTGCCAACCTTGAAAAACAATAGTGCTGTGGAACAGTAGTTGTTTTAGCACCTTTGATGACCTTCATGTTTAATTTATTATGTCACATTTAAGATGTTCTGTGTGAACATATTTATATTAGAATTAATTTGCCTCCTGCAGGAATGTGTAATATTTCTGACTATTTGCCCATTTGTAAAGTCAGTCAGTTCCAACTACATTTAGATTCAGATGAACTGCAGTTCAAATGTGGTAGACATTCATAAAAAGCCAGGTATATGGGATGGTTGGCAGCATGACAAATATTTGCTGCCTGCTGGCCTCTACCCTCCCAACATTGGCCCGGGCTGGTGGCACCACACCCCATCCCATCCTTTTCAAATTGTCAAATTAAACATAAGTGTGACCTCAGCTACCAAAGTACAGTCTGTGAATGTAAGACAGCCGTATATTAAGCTATTACACAATGCTTTACCCTGAATGTAAGACAACCATGTATTTTTCGAATGAAGAATATTGGGGGGGGGGGGGGGTCTCGTCTTATAGTCAACTCGGATAAATAGGGCATGTACTATTTAAGGTATTATTACAGTTATATAGTGTTTTTGAGTGCTTCCCTTGATTACTGAATAATGTTCACAGATTTAAAATATGGCACTACACTGGTTCATTGTTGTATGAACGCCCTTGGAACAAACAAGAAGAATTATGGGAGGTCCTCTGGCAGCAGTTTCCTCAAGGAGTATTTAAGGAACCTCCAATCAGTTACAAACCTGTAGAAGGAATTCAGCCTAGCCAGACTCCAGGTAAGAACACTTAAAAAAATTGTAGTAACCACAAAAAGGGTAATACAGAAACTATGAACAAGATGAGGAAGCGAAAGATTGATGAATTGTCAGTGAAAGGTGTAACAGTCGAGTTACGAAAATAAGCCTCTCTAAATGTGATAAAGTATCTACTTGAACTAATATAAGCAATCTGTGATACTGATTAGATCCCTTACAACTGGAAGTGAGCATTGATACACCTGTTGTATGTGAGAGATTTTACACTTTATTTTTTATTATTATTTTTTCTTTTTGATAATTCAGTCAGTAACTGTATAATACATAACTGTCTTGAAACACTTGCTTCTGTGTACTTCATCAGCAAAATTTTTATTTTCCTCTTCAGCTAATTTCAGGAAGTGGCTGTTAATGATATTTCAAGATTCTGGTAGATCACCAACAGTGCTATTCTCTCTTAAGAGAGATCTAGTATGTTCAGTTTGCAGCTTATACCTGCTAAAACTGACCATGTATTTTCAATTTTGTTCTTAGAGCTCCCTATTAATCCATAGCTTAAGCTATCTGATATCGTTAGCACTTAATGGTATTGTCTCCATGGAAATTGTGTTGCTGTGTTGTGATGGTCCTTTATATTTTAATACTACTGTTACTTCGTATTGTATTATAGCATTATATTCTAGTTCCAACAGTTACTAGATTGGTTGCTTACTAATACTACCTATAGCTTTTTAATGGAAAGAACCATCAAATAAAGTGAAGAATATTATTAAAAATATATTTGCCATACAAATTGTATTTGGTCTTCTTGCCAAGTGTGCTCTTGCACTCTTTGACTTCAAATGCATATATTTAAAATACTTCAGTATATTTACATCTTTACTTTACTCCCTTCAGGTATGATTGAGTCTTGATTCCTATCACTGTTAATGTTTGATCATCATGAAATAAGACCACCAATATATTTTCCCCGCAGTATGTCTCTTAGTTAAATAATTTAAGTATATGAAGTTATCTCTGACTGTGCTGCTTTTTTGTCCTAGATCTAGAGTACGTTGTAACTATAAAGTAAAAGCTTGTATGGAATTGATGGCATATTCAACAGAATACTAAAAGCTTGTTCCCAACAGATAACCAGGCTTCTCAGCTGCATTTCTTGTAGCTCACAGAAGCAGGGCATTTTTCCAGATAGACTGAAATGTGTCAATGTTAAATCATTGTATAAAAAGGGTGATAGGTCTGATGCTAGCAACTACTGCCCAATCTCGCGTTTGACAGCTTTAGCCAAAATTCTCGAAGAAGTAGTATATTCAAGATAAGCTTCACATATTTGTAAAAGTGAAGTACTAAGTAAATGTCAATTTGGTATTCAGAAAGGCTTTTCAAAAGAAAATGCTGTATATGCTTTCAATGATCAAACATTAAATGCTCTGAATAACAGAATATCACCCATTGGGATTTGTTGTGACCCCTCAAAGGCTTTTGGCTGTGTGAACCATGAAATCCTTCTAGATAAGCTTAAGTATTGTGAGATGAGTGGGACAGTTCACAAATGATTTAATTCATATTTAATTGGAAGAATGCAGAAGGTTGAAATTGGCAGTATAGAGTGTCTGCAAAAATCAGCAGAGTCCTCTAGCCGGGGAGGTAGATGCAAAGCTAGTTCTTTTTGTTGATGATACAAGTATGGTAATCAAACCCAACAAACAAGAATTAGCCGAGGAATAAATAATGTCTTTCGGAGAATTATTAATTGGTTCTCTGCAAATCGACTCTCACTAAATTTTGAGAAAACACACTGTATACAGTTCTGTACAATAAATGGCATAACACCAGTGATAAATATAGACTTTGAACTGAAGTATGGTGCTAAGACAGAATATTCAAAATTTCTTGATGTGTGCAATGATGGGAAGTTGAACTGGAAGAAACACATTGATGATCTGTTGAAACATTTAGGTTCACTATACTCATGCCATTAAGTTTATTGTAAATTTTGATAATAAACATATCAGTAAATTAGCCTACTGTGCCTATTTTCTTTCACTGCTGCTTTCATATGGCATCATATTTTGGAATAATTCGTCATTAATATAAAAAGTATTCATTGGAAAAAAGTGTGTAATCAGAATAATAGCTGGAACCCACCCAAGATCACCTTGCAGATGTTTATTCAAGGGTGTAGGAATATTCACAGTACCTTTACAGTACAAATATTCCCTTGTACAGCTCCAGTTCAAAAATAATAGCAAAGTGTGTAGCTATAACACCAGAAGAAATGATGCTCATTACTATTCTGGATTAAATTGGACTTTGACATGGACAGGGATGAATTATGCTGCCACAAAAGTCATTTTTCATTTACCAAGTAGCATTAAAAGTCTGACCAGAGAGCCAATCAGCATTTAAAAACAAATTAGAAGAATTTATGTATGACAGTTCATCCTACTCAATAGAGGAATTTTTAGATGAAGTAATAATCATAAAAATAAATAAATAAATAATGGTATTGTGTAAAGAAACCTTAGGGCTATGTTAAACTGACACGTCCCACATCATTACAAAGTGTCGTATTCATGCTCTGTGTAACAAATATTTATGTATCTATCTATTTATCTATCTATCTATCAGGCTGTAGGACTCCAGCAGATCATTAACATTCTTTTGTGTAACAAATCAGTCAAGAAAACATAAGTTGAAAGCACTACGCAAAATCAACTTGATTTCTTTCTTAAGAATTGGGTGTAACACAGTGACCAATATGGTGCGAAAAATCCTGTGCTCTGAACGGGGAAATCAGTAAAGTGCCATAGTTGCACATTTTTTTCCCTGAAAACACTATTCTATTGCATACCATTAAAAGTTTTGTTCAGTATATTACAAGGTTTTAGTTTGTCAGTTCTTTTGAATGAAATATTACATTTGACACAAATGACCATCCCTACTATCTGTAAAGAACTCCTCTTGTAGAAGCCAGGTGAGATATATTCCTTTGAAGAATATCTTAGTATTTACCCTCGTGGATAGCTGTGCAAGTTAAACTGCTGCTTCCAGAGCTGGGAGGTGCACCACTCCACTCAATAGATTAAAAATGAGGGTTCTTGTGCCAGCCATCCTGGATGTGATTTTTAGGCAGCGTTCCACATCCCACTAGATGAATATCAGACTGGTACCCAAGTACTGCCTCAATTACACAATTCCCAAACATTTGGAAGACTTTCACTTGCTTTCACCTGAATAACACTAACTGCAGACAGTTTGAGTACACATATTCCATCCCAGGATTAACAGGATGGTGACAGAAAAGGCATCGGGCCACCCCTTAAACTGATTGTGCCCAATCCATTCATAACTGTGCTAACCCTATGCTGATGTGGACAGAGGCACAAGAAATAATAGTAGTAGTAGGAGGAGGAGGGGGGGCTCTTGGTATTTTAAAAAAAATAAAAAAAATCCAGTTCCAATTCATTGCGAACTAATGGATGTTTACAGAATGAGTCAGCTGTCACAAAAGCAGATGTTGTTGGAGCCACAGATTTGATAAAGACACAACAGATGTGAAAATGAGCAAAGATCAGGGTGACCAAGCATGTGTAAAGGGTTGGTCCAAACTGATGGTTGTATTCACGTGAGGCAGATAGCACTCAAATTCAAAAATCTTTGTAAATGTTGTTCCTTTCTCAAGAAGGAATAGCTCTTAACCAGCTTCACCCATAAAAGGTGACATATTCATGCAGGTTATGACAGGAATTTGGCATTGGAAGTTCAGCTCGATCCAGTGTACCTCATCCATTACAAGCGTAGCCAATCATCCCTAATTTGATTATTGTATAGGTCTGGTTTAGTGTGACCTATAGCAACAAAAATAATCAGTTTTTGACAATATAATGTGAGTGGATAGATAAAACAAGCTACTTACCAAGTAGGGCCTTGGTGACTATAATATCTTGTGGACGCTGTCAACTGGGATCACTTGAAATGTCTGTCTTGCCAACAGTGAGCAGCATCCTCTTTTTCTCATATTACTTCACCTTAAGGCAATGTCAAGATTATGTTGCATATGACACCATAATAAGTGAATGTTGGTGTGTAAATATGAATTGCAATCCTGTCCAGCTCATGAGAGTACAGAATTTTTGTGGAATTAAATTCAGTATTTTCTCTTAAAAGTCAGAGGTGTGATGACTCGTGTATCCTTATCATCTGTGAAAGAGAAAACTTGTTGTATGTCAACGCTACAACAGAGAGTAGGCTTCAATTAATGAGCAGGGGCACATTTTTATACATATGATATCATGTGTTACCATAAATATTTGTTTGTGTTGTGTTATAATATGGAGTTTACGACACCATGTGGACTGCTTAAAGATAGCCACAGTATAGGCAATGTTAATCCTTCAGTAAAGAACATTAGTCAACAATGAATTGTAAAATATTGGCAGATCTGAAACTTCCTGGCAGATTAAAACTGTGTGACGGAACGAGACTCGAACTCGGGATCTTTGCCCTTCGCGGGCAAGTGCTCTACCAACTAAGCTACCCAAGCACAACTCGCGACCTGTCCTCATAATTTCACTTCTGCCAATACCTCGTCTCCTACCTTCCAAACTTCACAGAAGTCCTCCTGCGAAACTTGCAGGACTAGTACTACTGAAAGAAAGGTATTGCGGAGCCATGGCTTAGCCATGGCCTGGGGGGTATTTCTAGAATGGCAGATCATTTTAGAGTGTGTTAAGAGTGTATCCACATGGAAAATGTATATATCTATACGTTCATGATTAACCGAGCGAGGTGGCGCAGTGGTTAGACACTGGACTCGCATTCGGGAGTACGACGGTTCAATCCCGCGTCCGGCCATCCTGATTTAGGTTTTCCGTGATTTCCCTAAATCGCTCCAGGCAAATGCCGGGATGGTTCCTTTCAAAGGGCACGGCCGACTTCCTTCCCCGTCCTTCCCTAATCCGATGAGACCGATGACCTCGCTGTCTGGTCTCCTTCCCCAAACCAACCAACCAACCGTTCATGGTTATATTAGGTAAGTGCATAAGTTTGTAGCTCTTTTCCATAAGTTTAATAAACACAAAGATACACAAAACAGGGACGTTAGTCATCTATAATATATTCTCCTTCACTGTTTACACCAGTTTGCCAACATTGGGGTAACTTTTTGATTCCGCAACTATAGAAATCATGTTGTTTTGAAGTGAAGAACTCGTCGAGCCATGTTCAGAGCACATTTTCATCTGGAAAGGAAATTCCTTGAAGGTTGTTCAATAGAGAGCGGAAAACGTGAAAATCTGAGGGTGCAAGATCAAGTGAATAGGGTGGGTGTAGAATGACTTCCCAAACCAACTCGTGTTTTTCATCAGTCTAGCAGAATGCGGGCAAGTGTTATTGTGGAGTACCATCACTAAACGCAGTCTTCCTGGTTATTGTTTTTGGATTACATTTGCAAAAAGTCTCTGTTGTTGACAGTAAATGTCGACAGTGATCGTTATTCATCAGGGAAGCAGTTCGTTGCACACCACACCCTGTCGCTGTTCCACCATATGCATAACATTATCCCTTGTGGATGCATGCAGGTCTTTGTACTGGGAGTCTCTATAGAGGTGTCTGATTCAAGGCGTTACGGAAATTCTATCAGTGCTGTTTCCTCTATTTTGCCGGTGTGGTAGCAAGACTGTCTCTCCGTACCAGTAGCTATTCATTGGAGTGTGCATCAGTCAAAGTAAGACCTATCATACACCTTTGTTCAGCCGTGTTTGACATTCACACTCCACTAAAATGGTGATTCAGTAACCTGGCCATATTGCCAAAGTTAGTCATTGTCGCTACTGTTGGCTGTTCCTATCAGATGCTTTAGTATTCTCTTCCATTTCTTCCGCTGTGTGCTGTTCGGTTCATTTCAGTGTTAATATTCGGCCAAATGTATTAGAAATGAATTCTTGTTGTCTTGTGGTCGAGTTCAGGGTTTGTTTGAATCGATAACCAGCACGTCCCATACTCCTCAGGATGCACGTCAAGCAAACAAGATAAATGTGACTTTTGCATTTGTGTAACTTGTTTATCCACTTTTCTATGAGATTTTAGTTAATTAACTGGATATGTAGCTGCTTACTGCATGTTGATGGTGTACCTAAGTTGACAAAATAATTTTTTGTGCATGATGCCTTTGGTGTGCCATCTTGATATTTACCATATTTATAGAACATACTGGTGCAATTATATATATTTTTTTAAAAAAAATTGAAAATGGGGTGTTTTTAGATATTAAAGGTCAAAGGCCAAGGCCAGTTACCTTTAGTATGAAAATTCTCAGAAACCTGCCATGTGGCATATCAATGTAAAGGTCTATTCGTTAGCTTTCCAGTGGTACCATTTTCATTGCTGTAACTGAATTGAACCAGAATTACAGTAAGTTATGTTGTCACATACGCATGTAAATTTAGCACAAATTCCAAACTTTCCAGACCTGTAACTTTCTTCACAGTTGTAATACGCATCTGCAAATTGATATTTTTCCATCTCTTATCTGGGTCATTGAATGCACCAAATTTGAAAGAAATCTGAGATGGTCAGGTTGAAAGGTGTGATGAATTGAATCTTCCACCAAAAATAGATCTGGAGGCTAGCGTATGAGGGGAAAATGCCAAAGGAACATTTTGTGAATGTTGCTAATGTCAATGTCGCAAATATCCAGAAGTTTGTACTACTTTTTGGCTCTTGGAGTAGTCACAAGGAGACAAAAATAGTAAATGATTCATTTTCTGGTAAAAACATTGAATGCATGATCACTCTGCCAAAAAATGATGAAATACTTACAGCCTTTGGATTTATTTTTCCTTAGGCAATGTGAAATATATGCAAGAAGGACAAAAGACTCTATAAGGACTCTGAAGTGACTTCGACAGAAAATTAGGAAATGGAATTTTCATAATTAAAATGTACTCTATTATTCATATCCAGCTGTTTGCTCCAGTGTATCGGCCTATGCTTCAATATTCCTGGCAAACAGCTGGTTACAGTACCCCTGTACAGGTTGATAAACTAAAAAATGTGATTCAAGTGCCATTTGATTTTGCAGCTCAAGAATTTGATGCTGATGATACTGCTTTAGCCAAATGTGCCGATTGTCATTCTGCAGATTGGTTCATGCATTTTGAGGAGAAACCTCATCTGCACTTTTAAAGTTTGGTAGTGGACAAAATAAGAGTAACACAATCAAATGCTGTCACCATCCTAATCACTGTGGTATATCAAGCTTCTAAATACAATTTGAATGCTGAGTTCTTGTTCAAGCTGAGAGATATCCTTCCTAAAATCGTACCCACATCACCCAAAGTAGCATTCAGGTGCCCACCCAACTGACAGAATATCCTTGTTCATCTCTACTTCAATCCTGCACCCCATGGGCCATTCCCCTATGGCTGACCCAGGTGCAAGACCTATCCCATACATCCACCCACCATTTCCTACCGCAGTCCGCTCACAGGCATTTCCTACACTGTAAAAGGCAGTGCCATTTGTGAAAGCAACCATGTTACATACAGGCTATGCTGAAATTATTGTGGAGCATTCTATGTGGGCATGACAAGTAGCCAACTTGTTTTTGCACCCTAAAACAAAATGAAACTGGTTTCTCCTACTCTCTCACCTCCCCCCCCCCCCCCCCCCCCCCCCGATGCAAATATTCTCTCTCTCTCTCTCTCTCTCTCTCTCTCTCTCTCTCTCTCTCTCTCTCTCTCTCTCTCTCCCCCCCCTCCCTCCCTCCCTCCCTCCCTCGTCCCCTCTCCCGCTCCCCTTCCCTCCTTGCTTTCTCCCTCCCCTTTCCCACTCCTCTCCCTGCTCTCTTCTCTCCTTGTCTCCCACTCTTCATTTCCTATTCTCCTCCATCCGGTGGCAGACACTTATAAAACATCCCAGCGGTGTCCACAGTATTAAAAGCCAGTGGGTTCTGTTGCTTTAAGATACAACAAACTGTGAAGTGATTTCTCAATTGCAATTTATTTTGTCAGTTGGTAGAATGAAGTGGTTAGGTGACTACCCAGTTAAAAAATAAATCTGCCAAACAGTTTTCAGTTTAGAAAGAGAGAACTTGTTCAGGGAATTTAATTAATTACTGAATTTAGAAATACACAAATAAAACAAAACTAAATAATTTAAATTCCTGGGTGAAACATAAATAAAACAACAGAAAGGCAACCACTATCCTATGGTTGACTGATGGTAAACATACATAACAGAAAACAGTGTTCAGCAGCTTTTGAACTCTGTGGGCCGTCTTCTTTGTGCTATACCTCCTCAGAACTCCTTTTGTTTTGTTGTGTGGTCTAAGTCATCTGTCCTTCCCACCCCGTGCCTCACACTACCCCACTGCTCTTTCTTGTCTCGTGTATCTGTCCCTACCCTGTCCCCACACCCATCAGTCAGGCAACTGCTCTCAGTGATTGATAATCAATAACCAATGTCACCACGGTAGCGTACGTTTGAATGTGTACGTACTTTCTACCAGAAGAAGAGTCAAAGAGCTCAAAAGCTAATGAACACTATTTCTGTTACATGTGTCTATTTGCCACACATTAGTCTGCTATACATGTGTGGTTGACTTTCTCTTATTTTATATATAAAACCAAATAGTTTGTTATTAGTTACTTTTGAATGCCAGTTTCTCTGACTTTTCATATTAATATTTGTTGGCTCTCATAGAGGAAAGTATAACTTTCGGAGAAATTATGCAGACAATTTAAAATATATCAACACAAATAAATGAAATGGATTATAAACTGTATGACTTTGGTTTTCACGTAAATGGAAGGATGGACAAAATAGATCAGTACATTTGGGGGAGGGGGGGGGGGGGGGGGGACAGGTACAAGATTTTGATGAAGTTTAGATTTAGAGGAAGATCAGACTGAAAATAATGTTGAATGTGCTTTTAATGTTAGTTCAGTAAATGAAGAGCAAATGCTAGAAACTCAATTATTGGAAACAGGTAATTTAGTACAAGTTACAGCTAATAATATAGATACTGTTAAAATATTTACACATAAAATGGAACCACAGTTGCAGATAGTAGAAGTTATTGTGGATTCTGTGATGGTGAAATTAGTATACATGATAGAGATTGATAGAGAAGCCACTTTCTTCTGTTAATACTGATAAATTAATAGATTCATTTACTACTGATAAATTTTCATCTCCTGTTCCTTCTGAGAACTTGCTGTTTTCTGTTACCATTGAAGACTTGCTCCCCTCTGGTATTACTGAGAATGTACCAGTTCCTGTCAGTATTGAGATTTTGTCATCAGTCAGTCACTACTAATATGTTGCTACCACCTGTTACTGCTGAGAGTTTACAAATTCTTGTTACTATTAAAAATTTGCTAGCTTTGATTATGACCGATAAATTGTCATCATCTGTTATTACTGATAAGTTACTGCCTACTGTTACAACCAGTAAATTGCCATGATCTTTAATTACAAAAAACGTACTACATCTTGCTGTTAACGATATGTTACTGTTGTGCAGTTGAGGTTGGAACCTCATTATATAACTTAAAAGGATAAGATAACAATTAAATGATTTTAAAAGGATAGGAGGGTACTATACGTGATTCAGATATTAATACGTAACGTCAACCATGAATATGTCAGCCATGAATTGAATATTCATTTAAATTATTTATATTTTGGTCCAAAATAGAGCTTGCTATAAATGAGATTAAATTTATTATTATAAAGGAAATAATGAGATATTATTTTAAAAAAGGCATAAAGTGAAAGTAGTAGTTCATTGCATATATAGAATTTTGTTTTTATTAACTCATGAAATATTTTAGGATTTTGTGGCTGTGGACGATGATTGTCCATTGCCTCATGGCCAGGGAGAATGGTAGGCATTCTCACTACATGCATTTCTATGGTGTAATAAAGAGGTTATTATAGGATGTGATGTACCAATCCTTACAGCAGATAGTAATGAATATAAAATAGAAATATTGATAATACATATTTTGGAGTGTGACATTTATTAAGAAAGGCTTACCAAGCGATCAGTGTGCTATAATTACATAATTTGGTGTACTGAGTTATCTCCAAGCTATGGTTGGTCATTTGGGGAGATAAACATTTGCCAATGCAACACCCTTTGTCATCAGTTTATTGGCAATTATCATACTCTCTGCACCATTTTTACCATGTGCAACAGAGAAATACCAGTTTTCTGCTTGGAATTTGCTCAGATAGGAGAGTCCACCAGAAATGATAATGCTAACAATAGTTGGAAGACTAGAGAAAACAGAATAACCTCTAAGAGCCTCCCACTATGAGAGATGCACTATAATTTAATGAACATCATTCTGAATTAATAAATGTGTCCATTCAATGACAAGCTATGGATGAAGATTTTATAGAATATAATTGAAAGCAGTGCTATTGATATGGCTTTATTCTTGTCTGGAGCTTTACCCAGCGTGACAAAGTTTTCCAGTATTCGAATGTGCCACACACGATATCCATTACACTGCTAGTGGAGGTGTGTTCATGTTGCGGTCTGCCTCACGTGACTGCGATGATCAGCTTGAATCACCTATTGACATAGTACAAACTGTTAGCTGCGGTTAACATGCTTGGTCACCCTTCACTAGCTTTGCACATCTATACTGCCTTCTCGAATTCATGGCAGGTGAACCATACCTGTTTCCATGACATTACGATCACTCCATAAAATTTTGAAGAATTGCACCTGGGTATTTTTCCTTTAGATGCAAAAACGTAATTAAAGTTTTTGCTTCAATTGCCGACCTATATAGACCAGCAATTCCATGTGGAAACTGTATTTTGAAGTGCTGCAGCGTAGCTACTCCATCTACCAGCAGCATTTGAAAGCTTTCATTGTCTCTTCTTCCTAGATGTGGAATTTAATTTGCATGGGGTATTTATGCATGCATGAGATCTTTTTTTTCCCTTACATATTGGCTCTCCCTTGCATAATGGGGAGATGCAATTTCAGACCCCGAGATACTGGAATCTGTTTTTAAGTTTTTTACTCTTTGCAGTTTCTGTTATTAATGTCCCTGTGTGAAGATGATGTGGACTGTTGGATCTGTTCATCTGTTGTATCATAGACAACAGTACTTTTTGTGCTTAATAAGCATTGCAGAAGTGGTCCCCACATTTCGTTGAAACATTTCTATAGTCTTCCTGTGACATTCTCTCCCAACTGTCACTCAACCACTTACTCTTTGAATATAAAATGTCCTTATGATGCCCATTGTACACGAAACAAATTATACAGAAAGGGTTGACTGATCAGACTCATTTTTCTACTAATTTTCTACAAAGGACATTGTCACAATCTCTCTGACTTGGTTCCTAATGTCCTACTAATTATTTCATGACATAATGACTGATAATAGTGTTGGTGATAATAGTGATATTTGTTTTTAATTCTGTTGCAGCCTCAACTCAAGTATACAGACCGCCATCAGCTCGTGGCAGGGAGAGCAACTTTCGGCTACATGAAGATGAACCACCAACCAACCTTAAACCAGAGTGTAAGCATAGCATCAAAATTAACATAGTTTCCTTCACAGTTGTGATAAAATATGATCGATGTAGCCAGCTTGACAATTCTAATCTTTCTTCAAAATATTATGTTGATTGACAGAGTCACCTGAGACCACAACTAGATCAGTCACTGAAATATTGGTCGGAAAAATGGAATATTAAGCTCAAATATTATGATTTTTTAATAGATTCTGATTTCAGACTACTAACATGTTCGCCAAAGGACTGTTTCAGTCAGATATGTAATGATTAATCATTATTGCCCCAAATCAGATATCATGCTTTATGAAAAATGATGAATTGTCTCAAAATTCAATTAATTCATCACATCTTGATATATAACTGTAGTGTAATGTTCAGAAACTGTGAAGAATTGCAGAAATTGGGGCAAAATTGCTATCAGGACGTTGTGAATGCGTTTCCATTCCTCTGTTACATCCTCAGAGAAAAGCTAAGATTAGTCAACCAGGATTTATGAGCTTAAATATCGGCAATGCAGTCCAGTTGTTACCTGGGTACTGAAGCCTGAGCTGTCATCATTGTGTCACAGTGAACACTACCCACTAGTATGAAGTCTTAGGATGTACTCGTAGTTCATGGCGGAGACCCAATTTGAGCATCATGGGTCATCTAATTGCATATTGTATCCTGATTTATCTAAGCAACACTGTCTGTACCACCTCCTAAAACACAAATACGGAATACCTCTCATTGTCACGCAGATTGTCACACTATATAAACCACACCATCAAATAACCAGATTCAAGCAAATGAGAAGAAAGTATATCAAAGCTGTATTCTGCTCAGGTGGCAAAGATTAGTAAAATCATTCTTAGAATAAAATCCCATTAACTGAGGTGATTGTCGTGCCCCTGTACATGTCAGCTCATATAAATTTGCTATCTAAACGATGTCACTTGGCAGCTCTTTCATCTTAACCAACCATTGACTATTTTTTTGCTCCTTTGAACCCTCTTTGTTTTGTGATCACTTCCACATGCTCCTTACTTACTTCCTCCCATCTACATGTCACAGCTTGCACCTCGTTCATTTTCTCATTTATTCCTGCAGATAATTGTTTTATACACCTCATTGTAATTATGTTTTTGTATATTACTTGCATCGTTTTTTGTTGAAACAAAAAGTGTGAGAATAAAGTTGTAATACAGTCAAACCTCAATATAACGAATATCTTGGGACCATGAAAATTAAGCTGTTGTACCAGGGTTACCCCCTGCGGGTTCGGGGGTTAGAATTGGCCCATGGTATTTCTGCCTGTCGTAAGAGACGACTAAAAGGAGTCTCCAACTTTTCGGCTTTTCTGTGATGGTCTCCTTTTGGGTTTGACCCCCACCTTTTTCAGATTTCTATTGATAGTGTGTGCCATTTGGGGAAGGATGCCTTATAAGGTGTTTTTTGTTTGTCCATCATGCACTGAGATCTTGCATGCTGCTTATTGTCGTGTGGCGGGCTTAGCCCCCTCAGTCTTGTAGGTTGCCTACTTCTTGTCTCCCGCACCGTACCATCCTTCGCGGCTTCGACAATTCTGGACCATTTTGCCACCCTAAATCCAGTGCGGTAGCCAGTCCGTCGTGGTGGGGTTGTCAAGTACCCTCTTGGTGGTAGCCGCCTGGCAACACAGGGATCACACTGCTGATGCCTGAGCTATGACCTCCCCGCATATGCCAAGGAGTAGGTGCCCATCCTTTCTGGGGCACTAGGACTCCCGGCAATGGCCATCCTGCCAGGTGGCCCTTGTTGCAGCTGGGTGGCACCGAAGGGGAGAGCCCCTGATCAGAGTGGGTGGCATCGGAGAGGCTGACCCTCAATGAAACGGGTTAAATCAACTCAATCTGGTGGATGCTCAGTCCCAGCAGTCTCAAAGCACGTACGAAATGAATTTGGTGCTGCGACCTATGATTCTCGATTGTCCCCCCCTCCCTCCCTACCTCCCATCCTCCCCTGGCCACACCTTGGGAGGAACATAGGCCGACTCGGTTTCGTGAGCCGTATTCGCCTTGGTACCTGGTTTGCAGCAGGACTGATGCAGAGACCTTTCAGGCAACTAAGCCCCGCTTTTTTGTAGACCACCTTGAAGATAGGTTTGGGGAAGTGGCGGCGTTGTCTAAAATGCGCAGTGGGGCGATTTTGATCCAAGCGGCCTCCCCTGCGCAGTCACAGGCATTGTTCACCTGTGTCAAGCTGGGTGATATCCCCGTCTTGTTTACTCCCCATAAAAGCCTTAATTTGGTTCAGGGTCTTATTTTCTATCGTGACCTCTTTTTGCAGTCGGATGAGGAGCTACACACTAACTTAGAGTGACGGGGTGCCCACTTCGTCCAGCACATGCATAGGGAACACAAAGACAACAGGGTTGCTACCAGTGCCTTCATCTTGGCTTTGAGGGTGACTCGTTGCCTGAAAAGGTCAAGGTGACGGTTTACCATTGTGACATGAAACCATACGTCCCTCCCCGTAAGCGGTGCTTCAAGTGTTGGAAGTTTGGTCACATGTCATCTTGTTGTACTTCCAGCACCACATGCAGGGATTGTGGTCGTCCTATGCACCCAGGCGCTCCATGAGTGCCTACTCGCACTTGGGTCAACTGTGGGAAGCAGCACTCCCCCTGCTTGCTTGACTGCCCTGTTCTCCATAAGGAGCGACGAATCGTGAAAATATAAACCCTGGACAGGCTCACCTATCAGGATGCGAAGTGGAAATATGAACAGCTTCATCCTGTGCAGATGACTACATCGTATGCTGAGACTGTGACTTCATTGCCCCTGTGGCGACAGCTGTCCCTGCGGTTGTTAAGCCTCCAGTGGGCCCTCGGGGCCGCCCTGGCTCGTCCCCCCGTGTCTGTGATGGGGGCCGCTGTTTCTTCTGGTACTCCCAAGGCACCTCCTTTAGGAGACCAACCCCCAAAACTGATGGGGATGTCGGACCCCCCACCCCACCCGCCCCCACCCCTCCCGTCAGAGGTACAGCAGCCTCCTTTGGCTTCTCTCGTGCAGAAAGAGTCCCTTGGAAGTCTATCTTCTAAGGCCTCCTCCAGCGCGACAGCTGACATCAGTCAGTGGCTCAGGGAGCCACGAGCGGTGGATCGAAGAGCTTCCTGCTCTTCGTCTGTCCCTGATGCTCCTTCTGAGTCTCCCTCCCAGGTTGCTCCTAAGGAGGAGCAGGAGGAGGCAAAGAAGAAGAAAAAGAAGAAGGAGAATTGACTGGGTAAGACGGACGAGATTCAGGTTGCCTCTGTGCCCCCTGTTCTTCCCAGCTCCGAGTCTGAGGAGGATCTGCAGATTTTTGGCATCCCCCGATGACCTCAATCTTGTCCCTACTTCAGACACACTGATTCTCGATTCAGGCTCTCTTTTTTGGTGCCTGTCAATGACCCAGCAGCATAATCTGACCCCTCGATCCCTTCACGCCTTTTCCGGCTGCAGTGTGTCATCCTCCTGCGGAATTGCAGTGGTTTTTTCCACCACCTTGCTGAACTCCAACAACTTCTCATCCTCCACCCTTTCTTCTGCGTTGCTCTCCAGGAAACTTGGTTTCTAGCATTGCGAACCCCCGCCGTCCATGGCTATCGCGGTTATTATAAGAATCGGGAAGCTTATGAAAGGGTATCTGGTGGAGTATGCATTTACATTCTTCACTCTGTTTACAGTGAGCGTGTCCCTCTTCAAACACCTTTAGAGGCTGTCGCTTGTAGGGTGCGGACGCTGCAGGCTGTTACTGTGTGCAGCCTTTATCTTCGACCGGATGGTGATATCCCACAGCATGTATTGGCTGTGCTGGTGGCCCAACTGCTGCCGCCTTTTCTGTTACTGGGCGACATCAATGCCAATAACCATTTGTGGGGTGGATTGGTTGCAATGGGCCGAGGCACTGTCGTTGGGCATATGTTGGCGCAGCTCGACCTTTCTCTCTTAAATGATGGTGCCTCAACACATTTAAGTGTGGAGTATGGCACGTACTCAGCCATCGACTTTCCGGTCTGCAGCCCTGGCCTTCTACCATCTGTCCATTGGAGTGTGCACGACGACTTGTGCGGTAGTGACCACTTTCCGATTTTTTTGTCATTGCCGCAGCATCACTCTTTTGGGCGCCTTGCCAAGTGGGCTTTGAATAAGGCGACTGGGACTTGTTTGCCTCCATTGCCAATATTGCACCTCTATCTCATGATGCCATTGATGTGGTGGTTCACACGATAACCACTGGCATCATTTCTGTGGCGAAATCTGCAATCCCCTTCTCTTCCGGGTCCCCTCGGCAGAGGACTGTGCCTCGGTGGTCACCAGAGATTGCTGAGGCGATTCGAGATCGCAGGTGGGCCCTCTAGTGTCATAAGAGGCACCCATCCCTGGACCACCTTATTGCCTTTAAGAGGCTCCGTCCCCAGCCCATCGCCTTATTCGCCAACCGAAGCAGGAGTGCTGGGAAACGTATGTCTCCACTATTGGCATCCGTACTTCTCCATCGCAGGTTTGGACCAAGATTAGGCAATTGTATGGCTATCAAGCCCCCATCAGTGTCCCTGGGCTTTTCCTGAATGGAGCCGTTTGTACTGACTCAGACATGATTGCCGAACTCTTCGCAGAGCATTACACTCAGAGTTCCACTTCTCCAAATTACCTGCTGGCCTTCTGCTCCCTGTAAGAGCGGTTGGAACGTCGGAGCCTTTCCTTCCATACGTAACACCCCAAATTGTGTAATGCTCCATTCATTGAGTGGGAATTCCAAAGTACCTTAGCTGCTTGCCCTGATATGGCTCCCAGCCCGGATTGCATCCACTATCAGATGCTCAAACACCTCTCATTGGACTGCCAGCCATACCTCCTAGACCTTTTCAATCATATCTGGGTTGAGGGTGAGGTCCCCTCTCAGTGATGGGAAAGCATTAGCATTCCAATGTTGAAGCCTGGCAAAAACCCACTGGAGGTGGACAGCTACCACCCCATTAGCCTGACCAATGTTCTGTGCAAGTTGCTCGAATGCATGGTGAGCCGGAGGTTGAGTTGGCTTCTTAAGTCTCGAGGCATTCTGGCTCTGTCTCAGGGTGGGTACCATAAGGGCCGATCTGCCACTGATAATCTGGTCTGCCTGGAGTCTGCCATCCGTATGGCACTTGCCTGCCATCAGCATCTGGTTGCCGTCTTTTTTGAAATGCGGAAGGCATGTGATACAACAATGCGACATCACATCTTCACCACACTTCATGGGCGGGGTCTTAGGGGCCCGCTCCTGATTTTTATTCAAAATTTTCAGTCGCTTTGTTCCTTCTGGGTGCAAGTTGGTCCCTCCCATAGTTCCTCCCGAGTTCAAGAGAATAGGGTCCCTCAAGGCTCTGTCTTGAGTGTCGGCCTCTTTTTAGTTGCTATCAATGGACTAGCTGCTGCTGTGGGAATGTTCGTATTGGCTTATTTGTATGCTGATGACTTTTGCCTATACTATAGCTCCACTGGCATTGCAGTTGCTGAATGGCAGCTACAGGGCACAGTCTTGGGCCGTCACGCACGGCTTCCAGTTCTCGGCCGCCAAGACTTGCATCATGTATTTCTGCTGGTGCCGCACTGTTCATTCTGAGCCAAGGCTTTATCTTGACAGCGTACCTCTTGCGTAGTGGAGACACATTGGTTTTTGGGCTTGCTTTTTGATACCTGGTTGACTTGATCCCTCATTTTAGGCAGCTTAAACAAACGTGGTGGCTGTTCTTCATTGCTTGAGTCCTTGAGTCACACCAGCTGGGGTGCCGATTGGTCTACCCTTCTCCATCTGTATCATGCATCGATTCAGTCCCGTCTCGATTATTGGAGCCTGGCTTACGGTTTGGCATCACTTCAGCATTGCGGTTGCTTGACCCCATCCTTCACTGCAGGATTCAACTCGCCACTGGAGCTTTCCACAAAAGCCCTGTCGACAGCCCACTTGTACAGGCTGATGTCCCTCTGTTGCGGATCAGGTGCCAACGACTGCTGGCCGCTTATGCTGCACATGTTTGTAGCTTGCCCGGTCATCCTAATTACCGTCTCCTGTTCCCCAACTCGGTCGTCCATCTTCCAGAATGGCGACCCCGGTCAGGGTGTCCAATTGCAGTTTGTGTCCGGTCTCTTCTCTCTGGGCTTGAGTTTTTCCCTCTCCTGCCTCCTTTCCGGGTCCGTGTCCCTCTGCCACCGCTTTCTTTCCATACTTGCCACGTTTGCCAGCTCCGCTGTAGTCTTTACCGACAGTTTGATGGTTGCTGGTCGAGTTGGTTATGCTTTTACTCTTGGGGATCACTCTGAACAACACTCGTTCCTGGATGGCTGCAGTGTTTTCACTGCGGAGCTGGTAGCCATCTCTCACGCCCTCATGTATGTCCGCTTCTGCTCAGGTGAGTCCTTCGTCATCTGTAGTGACTCCCTGAGGGGTTTACAAGCCATTGACCAGTGTTTTTCTTGCTCTTGTCTAGTGATGACTATCGAGGAGTCGCTCCATACTCTTGCCCGTTGCGGCCGCTCTGTGGTTTTTGTGTGGACCCTGGGTCATGTCGGCATATCGGGTAATGAACGGGTTGACAGGCTGTTGGTGCACTGGCCCTGGAGATTGGCCCTTCGGAGTGTGATCTCCAGTCCTTTTTGCGGCATTGGTACTTGGGGCGATGAATGGGGCACCCTGCCTTCACCCAACAAACTTCAGGTCATCAAGGAGACTACCGGTGTGTGGTTCTCCTCCTTGCGGGCCTCTCGCAAGGACTCCGATGTACTCTGCCAGCTATGCACTGGCCACACCTGGCTGACGCACGGTTATTTATTGCACCGTGAGAACCCACCTCTCTGTCACTGTGGTTCAGCGTACAGTGATCCACATTTTGTTGGACTGTCCACTATTAACTGCGCTCAGGCAGACGTTTGCGCTGCCTGATACACTCCTTGCACTTTTAACGGATGATGCTGCAATGGCAGGCTTAGTTTTGAGTTTTATTTGCGCAGGGGGCTTTTATCGCTCAATCTGAGGGTTTGTTTCTTTTGAGTGTTGAGTCTGGCATTTGGCCTACAGTTTTATATTGGGCTTTTTAGTGTGTCTCTTGGTGCTTGGCTTTTCCCTCTTTTTGTTTCCATGGTCGGCCAACCACTGTAAAACTCTGTGTGCTCTTATTTCCTTTTTTCTGGTCTTTGTCTGTGTCTTTCTTGTTCTCTCTGTTGCTTGTTTTTCTTCCTTGTGGGTGTTTCATGGTCGTGGAAAAAAGGGACCGATGGCCTTTGTAGTCTGGTCCCTTCAACCCCCCACAATCCAACCAAACTGTACTAGGGCTATTTTTATAATGAGGTTTTGTTGCCATGATTCGAGCAAGGAAACATGTTTTCATGGCTGAGAAGTGCATTACTGTAGTACTTTTCTGATGAAAAATAACGTTAAAAGACAAATAATGAAACACATTTTGTTCACTTCATTATTAATACTATACCTGTAGAATATCTTAGTTTTGGGTACAGAAAAATTCACTTATTTTCCTTTGTTTCTTTTCTCTAAATATTCTCTTTGTGCATATTGTCGTTATCTCCTCTACCACAATCAATTTCTGTGCTGAAACACTGGGGATTGAAGATGCTACTTGCTGAATGGTTTCCAGCTGACCTATTAGCTCATCAGAGGAGGGGGGATCGCACTTATCACATCACTGTCATCGTCAGAATCTTCAATAGGTGAATTATTCGTTAACTCCTCGATTGTAGATTTGTCGGTATATGCTTCAAACACCAATGCCTCGTCATCCACTGACAAGTATTCAGCTATTGAAGCACCCTTGGTTTTACCAGTAACTGCTGAATAAATCTCCAGATAACTTTGAATATCGTCCTGTGTTATTTAATCCACCACAACATTCTCACCAACATCTTCACTTTAGCAAATTCTTGCATTTTTCCAGCAGTTCACAATCACGTTCGGCTGTACACTGTTCCAGGAACTAGCAGTCATGTCACAAACCTGCTTCACATTGAAACTGTTGGAATTGCTCACCCCATCTTTCAGTGTTTGCAATCATGTGTTAAACTAAACATGAGCGGTATTTTCTCTTAAAGTTTTTAATTTTCCCCATATTTAGTGGCTGAAGAATTGAAGTACAGTTCAGGGGGAAGTAGCATGCTGAAGAATCGAAGTACAGTTCGGGGGGAAGTAGCATAGTTCAGTATTCTTCAAAGCTGGCATGTTGTTATGCACACTACAGTTATCCACCAGCACTGCAATTTTCTTATTCTTCATTGACATCTCTTTATCAAGCGAAAGGAACCACTCACTAAAAAGAGTAGACGTCATCCATGCTTTTCGATTTGCCTTGTAATTGACTGCAATAAAAGAAATCACATTCACAATAAGTCTGTAGCAAAACATTACAGCTGAAGCTATACTGTACTGAATTAACTTATAAATTATAGGAAGGTAAAATAAAATGTATGTACCCTGTTACCTGGTAAGCTTCTTACATTTTTGAAGCACCATGGGTTTGCTGATAGTCCGATCACCAGTTGGGTTAATTTGTGTGTCCCTGATGATGCACTGCTGCAGAGAAGAACAGTTAGGCATACTTTAAATTGCTTCCCTCCTTTACACTTTTCTCCTCTAAAGGCCATCGTTTTCTCTGGTATCAGTTGATAAAACAATCCCGTCCCACCTGCATTGTACAAATTTTTAGGACTGTATTTTTCTAACAGTTTACACATGGTGTTTTTCCTCCAACATTCTGCATCACCTAAAGATGCTGATTTTTCTTCTCCTGAAATCGCTTTAAAAATGATCCCATGCGTGCCCTTAAATCTTTGCAACCATCCTTTACTTGCCTTAAAATTAGAATCACCAAGCGACTAAAGCTTTTTGACATATCAATAGACCATCAATTGGTACATTCTGTGCATAGATCTCGTTAAACCACTGCGGTTTAGCACTGTCCACATCATCAGCAGCAGCCATCTTCATTCTTTTTCTTGAAGGGTTAAATTTGCCACCTACAAAACTTTCTTCAATTTCTTTTCATTTTTTATGGGTTGTAGATAATGTCGATCATGCAAGTCCATACTTCCTCACCACATCTACTTGTTTCATTCCATTATCAGTGTCTTTGGAAACCTCCGCTTTTGTCTCCAACCTTATTTATTTTTGAGTTCCAGTCATTGTCCAAATTTTAGCAAAGTCCAAAGTGTTTTCATCAATTAAAAACATTCACAGATTGGAAAAATCATGCAGATAAGCTGCTTGTGAGCCCAACAAAACACTTCTGTTTGCTACTGAATCTCAACAACAGACAAACTAAACACTCGTTCAAACAAAGGAGCTCTCTGACATTTGCCGCTCAGCACAGCCCGCCTGTGGCTGTATGCTATTCTCTTTACCGCTAGGATAAATACAGTTTTGTGTAGCGAAACTTCAGGAAATAAAGCGCTGAAAGTCTAGCAGCTAAATAAACAATACATACCACTATAGTGAGCTGCTTAGAAGTAGGAAACAGTAAATTGCTCAAAATTTTGTCTTCGTTATAACAGGGTGTTGCTAAATTAAGTTCATCATTGTAATGAGGGTAATTAACATAGTACATATGGGAAATCAGCCGGGACCATATAAAATTATTGCTGTACCCAGGTTTATCGTTGTATTGGTAATTGTTATATGGAGTTTTGACTGTAATAACAACAATAATAATAATTGTGGAATTTAGCCACAAAATTTTGTTTTTGAAGTATGCTTCTGTTTTTTTGTATATAGAGAGAAAATGTGTTTTTTTCCCTACAGCCAACCCATCCAAAGCTGCCTTGAAACAAAAGAAGAAACGAGAAGCCAAGAAGGCACGGAAAGAGCAAGACAATTCTCAGGTTGTTACAAATGGAGAATCAGCTCCAGTAACCTCACACACAGTGAAGCTCCCACCTGCAATTGCAGAAGTGGAAATGCCCGATGATCCCGAGAAAAGCAAGAAAATCAAGAAGATAAAGAGTGTAAGTTAATTATTTATTCTTAATGCGCGCATGCGCACACACACTATATATAATAGAGGGAAACACTCCACGTGGGAAAAATATATATAAAAAAACAAAGATGCTGTAACTTACCCAAACGAGACGGTGCTGGTAGATAGACACAATAAAAAACACACACACAAATTTCAAGCTTTCGCAACCCAAGGTTGCTTCATCAGGAAAGAGGGAAGGAGAGGGAAAGACGAAAGGATGTGGGTTTTAAGGGACAGGGTAAGGAGTCATTCCCAATCCCTGGAGCGGAAAGACTTACCTTAGGGGGGAAAAAAGGACAGGTATACACTCAAGTGCGCGCGCGCGCGCGCGCACACGCACACACACACACACACACACACACACACACACACACAGGCAGACATATGTAAATGCCTAACATTTACATATGTCTGCCTGTGTCTGTATATGTGCGGATGGATGTGTGTGTGTGTGTGTGTGTGTGTGTGTGTGTGTGTGTGTGTGTGTGTGTATGTGTATGTATGTATGTATGTATGCATGCGCGCGTGCTCGCGAGTGTATACCTGTCCCTTTTTTCCCCCTAAGGTAAGTCTTTCCGCTCCCAGGATTGGAATGACTCCTTACCCTCTCTCTTAAAACCCACATCCCTTCGTCTTTCCCCCTCCTTCCCTCTTTCCAGATGAAGCAACCTTGGGTTGTGAAAGGTTGAAATTTGTGTGTGTGTGTGTGTGTGTGTGTGTGTTTTTTATTGTGTCTATCTACCAGCGCTTTCTTGTTTGGTTAAGTTACAGCATCTTTGTTTCATTCAAAGGCTAGTTCAGTTTTCTAGGCTGTTTTAGGGTGTCTGTGCATCATCTGCCGGTCAGCTGTATGTGAATGAT
This sequence comes from Schistocerca americana, assembly GCF_021461395.2. Lineage (NCBI taxonomy): Eukaryota > Metazoa > Arthropoda > Insecta > Orthoptera > Acrididae > Schistocerca > Schistocerca americana. Next base: position 554,061,723 of record NC_060124.1, on the reverse strand, counting down.
TGCTCATTTTTGTTTTCATACAGGAATTTCCCATTATCACAGTTAAAAAACCTCTAACAATAGTTCTTATGGTGTTTATATGTGGCCATGTACACAATGTCAAGAGTCCCCCCAGGCGGCTCGCCACTCTTTGTCAGGTTCGTGCTTCGCTACCGTGGGGCCCCCACCTGTGCAGCACTTTTTACCTTCCGTGCTATATGTCTGTCCTCTTGCTATTCTTTCTCCCCTCCCTTGGGGAACATGTTTGGGGTATTATTGTCACTGTTCTGCATTCTGTCACTGACGTACGAACAGTCACAACTTTGTTTTTGGCTCCCTTTTCCTTTCTTTGTTTCCCGTCTCCTCTCATTGCTCCGTTTCAGTGTTTAAGGATCCTCTTTTGTTCTTCTTCCTCCCTGTGCACTTCTGAAGGCTGGCCCACACATCTGACGCGTAGCAGGTGACTGGGTAACGCGTAATTCCCAGCCCCGGGTCGACAAGTAGGGTTCGCGCGTAGTCCCTGGTACAAGCCAGGCCCAGGGAGGGGTGATTGCCTGAGCTGTAACCTCTCCAAATTGCCGATTGGTACCTCCGTCAGGTGTTCGGGACGTGTGACCTGAGGTGTGAACAATCACATAAGGCAGGTGCACCCCCTTGTGAAGGGGGCCCGCAGTTGGAAGGAGCTCGCCATCGGAGATGCTGGCAATCATGGTAATTTCAATCATCCTCCTCATCAATGTCTATGAAACATAAACCTAATGAGGCTCCTGATTCAAAGATCATTCCCACTGCACCACAGTTCCTTTTGGTCTTGTGTACTGAAAACGGTCAGTCCTTCGCCACGGTCAATCCGCTTATTATTCAGAAAGGTGTTGATGCAATTGCTGGACCTGTGAAATCCTGCTCTCGTTTACGGGATGGCACTTTGCTTTTGGAGATAGCTTCTGATTCTCAAACACAACAACTGCTTCCTGCCTCGCTTCTCCACGGCTACCCTGTTTGTCTCGAGGCACGTAGAACTTTGAATTCTTCCCGTGGTGTAATTTACACCAGGCTGCTTGACGGTCTAACTGAGGCTGAAATACAATCTTACCTCTCTGATCAGGATGTTATTGCCATCCATCGTGTAATGAAAAAGATCGATTCCTCCTTGGTGCCAACCTGCACTATTTTCCTCACCTTTGATAGGGTGGTGCTGCCGTCCAAGATCAAAGTAGGCTACGAAATTATCACATTCAAGCTGTACATTCCAAATCCGATGCACTTCTACCAGTGTCATCGTTTCAACTACACTCGAACATCTTTTCGACACCCAGCCAAATGCGTAACCTGTGACAGGGATGCACACAAGGGTAAATGCCCGCCGCCTCCTCCCTGATGTATCAACTGTGATGGCGGCCATGCTATCTCCTCTTGGGATTGTCCCATGTACCTAGATGAGTGGTCTGTTCAAGAGATTCGGGTAAAGGAAAAGGTGCCTTACCCAGTAGCTCGCATGTCTCTGACTAGTCACAAACCCTGTGTTCTCCATTCTGGCACCTGTAGTTCTGTTCTTTTTACCCCTCGTTCCATGAAGGACATGGCCTCACAGGCATGCAACCTCAAATTCGGCTCTGCGGTTGAGAAATCGCCCAGTGTCAAGGTAGCTTCGCCGTCCCGCTGTGTAACAAACTGTCAAACTCTCGCCTCAAGGGGCAAAGCCACTCACTACACAACCAGCTGGCAGGAAAGGACGGAAAGAGTACTCCCGTGAAAACTTCCTCCGTCCCTCCAGCCAAACAACACCCAAGTCTTTCTCTAACCAGAAGGGCTGGGAGAAGTCCGCTAAAGACAAATGGTCTTCTCCTTTGCCAACTCGAAGATCCTACTCAAAGGTGTCGCAACGTGGTCCCTTAGCCCAGCCAGCCTCTGTCTCGCCGGTGCGCACCACCAACCGTTTTTCAGCGTTGGACTCCACAGACCGACTGCACAAGCACGCCGATGCTTCTGTGGACACCACGGAGCAGGATCCTCCTGCTTATGTGCCCTGTAGTAGCGACTCTCCACCGCCTGTCACTTGGTGGCAGTCGAGTTGACACACCTGCATCTCTTCCTCCTCATGACTGTTCTCCAATGGAACGTTCGTGGCCTTCAGTCCCACGAAGAGGATTTACGGCTGCTTTTAGCATCGCAGCATTCCCATTTACTCTGCCTTCAGGAAACGAAATTGTGCCCTCATGACTGCTTTGAGCTTTCACATTACTTACCGATTCGTTTTGACTGTCCCCCTGAGGTCAGCATTCTCTCATGAGGGCATCATGCTGCTCATACGGGACGACATTCATAGTCAATCCACCTTCCTGACTACCAGTCTTCAAGCTGTTGCAGTTCTCCATTTCCCTTCCCCACCTGACTTTCTCCCTCTGTACCATATATGTCCCTCCATCATTCGCTGTCACCAGGGCCGACTTCTTTCAACTTATTGGGCAGCTACCTTCCCCATTTCTGTTACTCGGTGACTTCAATGTGCATCATCCCATTTGGGGTTCTCCCAGGACCTGCCAGAGAGGTGCCCTCTTGGCTGGCTTTCTTAACCAACTTAACCTCTTCTGCCTTAACTCTGGAGCACCCACTTTCCTTTCGGACTCCTCACACACCTGTTCCCGTTTGGACCTATCCTTTTTCACTGCCCAGCTTGCCCATCCTCTTGAGAGATTCATTCTTCCTGTCGCCTACTTGAGTGAACATTTCCTGTGTGCACTCCGTCTGCTGACTCCTACCCCGTCTGCATGCACACCCAAATGGCAGCTTACTAAGGCTGACTGGCAGCTTTACTCCTCCCTGGCGACCTTCGAAGAACAAGATTTCCCCAGTTGTGATGATCATGTGGACTATCTCACCAATGTTATCCTTACTGCTGCAGAATGTTCCATTCCTCACACTTCCTCTTTACCACGTCATGTCCCAGTCCCTCGGTGGACTGAGGTATGCCGCGATGCAATTCACGCGCGGAGATGTGTTCTCCGTATTTTTAATCGCCACCCTATGCTGGAAAACTGCATTCATTATAAACAAATGAGTGCAAAGTGTCGTCACGTTCTTCGGGATAGCAAAAGAGCTAGCTGGATTTCATTCAATAGTTCTTTCAACAGTTCCACACCTTCCTCTGTCATGTGGTCCAACCTCCAACAGCTCTCTGGAACCAAGCTCCATTCCCCAATTTCTGTCCTGATGGTAGCTGACGATGTCATCATGGACCCTATTGCTATCTCCAACACCTTGGGCCGCCATTTTGCAGAAGTTTTGAGCTCTTCCCACTACCACCCTGCCTTCATCCATCAGATACGAGTGGAGGAGACTTGGGCGATACCCTTCTCTTCTCAGAATCGTGAGTGCTACAATGCCACCATTACTATGAGCGAGCTGTATCATGCTCTCAGTTCATCCCAATCCTCCACCCCAAGGGCAGACACCATCCACATTCAGATGTTGCAGCACATCTCTTTTTGGGCAAGCACTTTCTGCTTAACACATACAACCGCATCTGGGCTGAGGGCACATTTCCTGGACGCTGGCGTGAAACCACAGTAATACTCATACCTAAGCCTGGTAAGCACAAAAATCTTCCTTCTAACTACTGCCCCATCTCTCTTACCAGCTGTGTTTGCAAAGTGATGGAACGTACGATTCATGCCTGGCTGGTGTGGTGGCTCGAGCCTCGCCATTTACTAATGAATGCACAATGTGGGTTTAGAGTGCGGCGTCCTGCAGTTGGCCATCTTGTTACTTTGTCCACCCATGTCATGAATGGTTTTCTGCGAAAATCCCAGCCTGGCCATGTTTTTCAATTTGGAGAAGGCCTACGACATCTCCTGGAGAATTGGTATCTTCTGTACTCTTTACACGTGGGGCTTCTGTGGGTGCCTGCCCTGTTTTCTTTGGGCATTTTTACAAGACAGAGTTTTCAAGGTGCGTGTGGGTTCTGCCTTGTCAGACACCTTTAGCCAGGAAAATTGTGTGCCTCAGGGTTCTGTCCCGAGCGTCGTCCTCTTTGCTATCACCTATAATTGTGCGTCTCCCACTGGGCATCTCCAGTTCCCTTTTTGTCGATGATTTTGCCATCTATTGCAGTTCCCCATGGACCTGTCTCACTGAGCAGCACCTTCAGCACTGTCTTGGCCGTCTTCACTCCTGGAGCATCGACAATGGCTTACGCTGTCAAAACCGTCTGTATGAATTTGTGGCAGCGCAAATGGTTTCTCCCACCATGTCTCCATCTTTGCGCTGTTGCCCTTCCCTTCATTGAGACTACAAAATACCTGTGGCTCCTGCTCGATAGGACACTTTCTTGGTCCTCCCTTGTATCTTACTTGGCAGCCCACTGTATACAGTCCCTCAATGTCCTGTGTGTCCTCAATGGTACTTCCTGGGGTGCCGATCAAACCACTGTCCTCCGTTTGTACCGCTCCCTTGTCCGTTCAAAACTCGACTATGGGTGCTTTGTTTATCCATCTGCACGCCCATCCCTTTTATGCCACCTCAACAGTATCTGTCGTCATGGCTTCCTTTTGGCCATGGGCACCTTAGTACACCAGCCTGTTTGAGAGTCTGTATGCTGAAGCTGCTGAACTAAGACTGTCCTACTGCCGTGACTTTTTCCTCAGCAGGTACGCACGCCGTTTGTCTGCCATGTGTGGGCACCCCTCCTATGCCTCCTCCTTTGATGATTCCTTTGATCGTCAGTATGGGACTCATCCGTCTTCTCTGTTACCTCCTGGAGTCAGCTTTCGCCACTTGCTACAGTGGCGTAACTTTATACTACCTGTAACTTTCCCAGTGGGAGTGAACCCTTCACCACCTTGGCTTTGTGAAGCAGCCCATGTTAACCTTGGCCTTCATTCGCTTCCTAAGGACACTACTCCAGCCTCAGTCTATCACCTTCAGTTTCACGACCTTCATATGGAACTTCATGATAGTACCTTTGTATACACTGGTGGCTCTGGAACTGACCATGGGATCGGGTGTGCCTTCGTCATTGGCACTTGTGTCTTTCAACATTGGCTTCCAGCACATTCCTCAGTATTTACAGCTGAGCTTTTCGCCTTGTATCAGGCCACGAAGTACATCCAGTGACATAGCCTTCCCAATTGCGTCCTCTGCTCTGGCTTACTCGGCGCTCTCCAAAGTCTCTGTGTGCTGCTCACTGCTCATCCCTTAGTGCAGTGGGTCCAGGGAAACTGTCACTTGCTCACTTTTGGTGGAACCAATTTCATGTTTCTGTGGGGGCCCTGGTCATGTTGGTCTGCCAGGAAACAAGGCTGCTGACGCTGCTACCAAGGCTGCAGTTCTTGTACCTCAGCCTGCAAGTGCCTATATTCCCTCCGATGATCTCAGCATTGCCGTCCGTCAGGAGGTGGTGTCCCTTCACAGGAATAAGCGATGGCTTATTAAGCCTCTCCTGTCCCCTTGGACGACCTCTCGGCTGTCCCACAAGGAGGAGATCATTTTAACTCGGCTGCGTATTGGGCACAGCCTTTTTAGCCATCGTCATTTTCTCAGTGGCACTACCCTGCCGCTTTGTAAGCATTGCGGCCAAATTTTAACTGTCTGCCACTTCCTGTTGGAATGACCTTTTTTTTAACAATTTACGTTCCAGCTTGGGTTTGCCGTCTGATTTATTAACCATTTTAGCGAATGACGCGCGGGCTGTTGACCACGTTTTACTTTTTATCCACTGAAGCAATGTGGCGAAGGCCATTTAATTTTTAGTTTTGGACCTCCATTTTCGTGTGGTATTTTTTTAGCCCTTTTTCCACGTCCCTGTTTTTAGCTGTCTCCTACTTTTTCCATTGGGTCTGACGTATAGTCGTTTCCCTCCTCTCTGTGTTCATGTTGTATAGTTTCGACTTGGGTGCGTATGACTCTAGTTGTTTTTTTGCACCCTAAAAACAAAGCAAAACAAAACAATGTCAAGAGTATTTTATACATTTCCCTTGTATTCCTTAAATAAATGTAATCATATTATCAGTTGATTTCACTCTGTTTTGACAAATAACAAATCATCAGAATAGTGACAGAAAATCTTGAAAAGAGCATCTGTTTCATAAAGAGTGAGGTATATGCAGCTGTGTCTGTACTACCTTGAAATAGCTTATCGAGCAATCATTTACTTACATTTAGTGATGAGAGTGTTGACAAAGAGCTATCTTATCCCTAAGTTTCATTAGCCTCCTCTTCCTCAGGAAATTCCCTTCTTTCCTGTGGCCTGTTTAAAATTTGGTCTCCAGCAGTGTAGTGAAATTAGATCAAAGGCACATCATCAGAGATTGATGGTTCAATTTAGTGCTTGAAATTGTTTGCCGTTATAATTGCACAAAGAAATTATTGACTTTCAAATTGAAAATGTAATAAAGCAGAAATTATTAGCATATAAGTTAAACAACAATCATAAATTGTCAATACAATATCAATGAACATTGATAGGTTATGCTATGAGAAGTGCTCAATAATTAATGCAACACCTTTTTATGAAAACAGGTTGATTTTATTCAGTATTCCCATATACCATGTTATTCCCCATTCTTTTGGCAACAAAACCATATTTTTCAACATAATCTGCATTAAATGTGAAAGCCTTATCCACCTTACTGGGAGGGCCTTTATGCCGACATAGTACCATTGTACTGGTCGATGTTGGAGCCAAGATCTTATTGCATCGGTAATGTCCATGTCATCCAGATACTGCTTTCCCCAAAGTGCATCCTTCATTAGACCAAACAGTCACAAGATGGAAGGTGCGAGATCCAGGCTGTAGAGTGGATGAGCAAGAACAGTCCAATGGTGACAGACACCTTGCCCAATTACTCACCATGCTTTTGTTCACTGCCAGGTCTTTGTAGACGTTCTGGAAGCACATTTGGAAACCTGTAGTGCTCTGGTTTTCCATCAGAAGAAACTCAATAAGAGCCCTCTGGTTGAAATGCACATCCGTAATAGACACCATTTTGAAACTCTTGGGGCTGAAGTGGGAATATTCCACGATGTTCCACAACAAATTTCACACTTTTAAACTGAAATTGGGTGAGGAAAAAAGGGTTGTATTACTTATTTGAATGCCCCTCATATAACAAGGCTGGCACCATACACACCAGTAATGCTGTAGATTCTGTAGTGAAAGGCACAAGATGAACTGTGATGAAGTAAAGATGTTTGACCCAACAAATGAACAAACTAGTTTTGTTAGATGATATATGGAAAAGATAGATTGCTATTCACCCATTGAGTGGCAGATACGCACAATAAAATTGACTGCTCAAATGTTTTATTATTTGAGCAGTTTTTTCATTGTGTCTGCCTGCGACTTGATGCCTCCTCTGTGTGGTGAGTACCAGTCTATATATTCCATGTTGTTGTTGCTCTGTCTATTGTTTAGTTTTGTTAACAGATATTTTCAGGTACAAAACGTATTGTTTTTGGCACTTTCTGTTGTGGCAATGAGGAACACAGACAGAATTTAAAAATGTGTTACTCATTTATAGACACCATTAAAGACTCCTGTGTTTAAACGGGCTATTTATAACTAAAACTCTTGTATTTTTAATGTGATTGCAGAGAAAAGTAGCAATAATTATTCATTATATGTTAAAGGTGATTGGTGAAAGATTTAACATTTGCAGAATTATAGGTCTGTTGTATTCCATCGGAATAAATCAACATTAAATGCCAGTTATTGTCATTAATGGCTTAATACCTGAATAAATTTCTTATGGAAGAAAAAAACACTCAGGACATGACAGATGTCAGGAGTGTTGGTAGCTTCATGTAGAATCTCTGCCTGCCGGCACTGGTGTTCGAAAACAGTTACCCTTTCACTTATTAGAGTCACATTGGTATGATGAAAATTTGCAATATCTGACATTAAGGGGTTAAAGAAAAGGCCAAAACTGACACATGTCTATCCACACTCCTAATCTCCAGACACACAGTACGATACAGATTGTGCATTGCAAGTCCTGTAGTCTTCAAATGAACATTGTAAGGTTCTGATTGGCTGCATCAGATTTGGATTTAGCAGCATTCTTCCTATATTCAGTTGCCTTCTACTAAAATGGCAGTACATAATTCTTTTCATCCAATTTTACAGGATCAAATCATTCTTTTTTTCTGAGTCATTGGAATATGGAAGATGTCTTTATTATATAGTGGACAAAACGTTTAAATACAATTTTGGACACAGATTGTTCCTTAGGTGATTCTTTTTATTTATTTTTGCAAAATAATTTGTATAAAGATGACCATCTGTGAAACATATCTAATTTGTACACTGCAAAACACAGTGAAGTGCACGAAAGAGAATACTTCCCATTGTACCAATTATTTGGGCTTCCTCCGATTCCATGCATATATTGAAGGCAAGAAGACTGACTGCTTAAATATCTCTGTGCGCTCTGTAATTATTCTAATTTTGTCCCCTTGAACCCTATGGGTTGTAGTATAATCCTAGATTCCTCAATTAAAATTTATTCTTGAAACTTTATAACTACATATTTATGGAAAGTTCACATCTATCTTAAAGTATCTGCCAATTTAGCATCTCCACTACTTTCTGTCCCATGGGTTAAGCAAGCCTGTGACTGTTACATGCAACGCTTCTTCCGTATTTGTTCAATGCCTCTTGCTATCCGTATTGGTATGGGCCTCACACACTTGACCAATATTGTAGGTTGCATGAATGATTTGTAAGACCTGCATTGTAGAATGATTGCATTTTTCCAGTATCCTGCCACTGAACCTGTTTTACATATGTCTTAACCTAAGTGATTCTTCCATTACATCCATACAAGTTGTTATCGTTGTTGTTGTTGTTGTTGGTGGTGGTGGTGGTGGTGGTGGTGGTGGTGGTGGTCACCACTCCAAAGACTGATCTGACGTGACTTCCACACCAGTCTTATCATGTGCAAGCCTTTTCATGTCCAAATAATTGCAGCAGCCTACATTCATTTGAATCTATGTACAGTGTTCATTGCTTGGTCTCCCTCTACAATTTTTAATCACCCCCCCCCCCCACACACACACGCCCTATATATATATATATATAAAAACAAAGATGAGGTGACTTACCGAACAAAAGCGCTGGCAGGTCGATAGACACACAAACAAACACAAACATACACACAAAATTCAAGCTTTCGCAACAAACTGTTGCCTCATCAGGAAAGAGGGAAGGAGAGGGGAAGACGAAAGGAAGTGGGTTTTAAGGGAGAGGGTAAGGAGTCATTGCAATCCCGGGAGCGGAAAGACTTACCTTAGGGGGAAAAAAGGACAGGTATACACTCGCACACACGCACATATCCATCCACACATACAGACACAAGCAGACATATTTAAAGACATGTGCAAGCCTTTTCATGTCCAAATAATTGCAGCAGCCTACATTCATTTGAATCTATGTACAGTGTTCATTGCTTGGTCTCCCTCTACAATTTTTAATCACCCCCCCCCCCCCCCCCCCCACACACACACGCCATATATATATATATATATATATATATATATATATATATATATATATAAACAAAGATGAGGTGACTTACCGAACAAAAGCGCTGGCAGGTCGATAGACACACAAACAAACACAAACATACACACAAAATTCAAGCTTTCGCAACAAACTGTTGCCTCATCAGGAAAGAGGGAAGGAGAGGGGAAGACGAAAGGAAGTGGGTTTTAAGGGAGAGGGTAAGGAGTCATTGCAATCCCGGGAGCGGAAAGACTTACCTTAGGGGGGAAAAAAGGACAGGTATACACTCGCACACACGCACATATCCATCCACACATACAGACACAAGCAGACATATTTAAAGACATGTGCAAGCCTTTTCATGTCCAAATAATTGCAGCAGCCTACATTCATTTGAATCTATGTACAGTGTTCATTGCTTGGTCTCCCTCTCTGCTTGTGTCTGTATGTGTGGATGGATATGTGCGTGTGTGCGAGTGTATACCTGTCCTTTTTCCCCCCTAAGGTAAGTCTTTCCGCTCCCGGGATTGGAATGACTCCTTACCCTCTCCCTTAAAACCCACTTCCTTTCGTCTTCCCCTCTCCTTCCCTCTTTCCTGATGAGGCAACAGTTTGTTGCGAAAGCTTGAATTTTGTGTGTATGTTTGTGTTTGTTTGTTTGTGTGTCTATCGACCTGCCAGCGCTTATGTTCGGTAAGTCACCTCATCTTTGTTTTTATATATAATTTTTCGCACGTGGAATGTTTCCTTCCATTATATATATATATATATATATATATATATATATATATATATATATATATAGACACACACACACACACACACACACACACACACACAAAGTGCTGGCAGGCCGATAGACACACAAACAAACACAACATACACACAAAATTCAAGCTTTCGCAACAAACTGTTGCCTCATCAGGAAAGAAGGAAGGAGAGGGAAAGACGAAAGTGTGTGGGATTTAAGGGAGAGGGTATGGAGTCATTCCAATCCCGGGAGCGGAAAGACTTACCTTAGGGAGAAAAAAGGACAGGTATACACTCGCATACACACCCATATCCATCCGCACATACACAGACACAAGCAGACATTTGTAAAGGCAAAGAGTTTGGGCAGAGATGTCAGTCGAGGCGGAAGTACAGAGGCAAAGATGTTGTTGAAAGACAGGTGAGGTATGAGCGGTGGCAACTTGAAATTAGCGGAGGTTGAGGCCTGGCGGATAACGAGAAGAGAGGATATACTGAAGGGCAAGTTCCCATCTCCGGAGTTCTGACAGGTTGGTGTTGGTGGGAAGTATCCAGATAACCCGGACGGTGTAACACTGTGCCAAGATGTGCTGGCCGTGCACCAAGGCATGTTTAGCCGCAGGGTGATCCTCATTACCAACAAACACTGTCTGCCTGTGTCTATTCATGCGAGTAGACAGTTTGTTACTGGTCATTCCCACATAGAAAGCTTCACAGTGTAGGCAGGTCAGTTGGTAAATCACATGGGTGCTTTCACGCGTGGCTCTGCCTTTGATCGTGTACACCTTACGGGTTACAGCACTGGAGTAAGTGGTGGTGGGAGGGTGCATGGGACAGGTTTTACACCGGGGGCAGTTACAAGGGTAGGAGCCAGAGGGTAGGGAAGGTGGTTTGGGGATTTCATAGGGATGAACTAAGAGGTTACGAAGGTTAGGTGGACAGCGGAAAGACACTCTTGGTGGAGTGGGGAGGATTTCATGAAGGATGGATCTCATTTCAGGGCAGGATTTGAGGACGTCGTATCCCTGCTGGAGAGACACATTCAGAGTCTGATCCAGTCCCGGAAAGTATCCTGTCACAAGTGGGGCACTTTTGTGGTTCTTCTGTAGGAAGTTCTGGGTTTGAGGGGATGAGGAAGTGGCTCTGGTTATTTGCTTCTGTACCAGTTCGGGAGGGTAGTTGCAGGATGCGAAAGCTGTTTTTAGGTTGTTGGTGTAATGGTTCAGGGATTCCGGACTGGAGCAGATTCGTTTGCCACGAAGACCTAGGCTGTAGGGAAGGGACCGTTTGATGTGGAATGGGTGGCAGCTGTCATAATGGAGGTACTGTTGCTTGTTGATGGGTTTGATGTGGACGGACGTGTGAAGCTGGCCATTGGACAGACGGAGGTCAACGTCAAGGAAAGTGGCATGGGATTTAGAGTAGGACCAGGTGAATCTGATGGAACCAAAGGAGTTGAGGTTGGAGAGGAAATTCTGGAGTTCTTCTTGACTGTGAGTCCAGATCATGAGCGCTCTCCCAATCCGAAACCTATGTACTATCCAAAGGCCTCACCTTCAGCCCCACTCCCAGATTCAACCAAACAGCCCTCGTCAAAGATTTACTGTCCTACACTCGTACTCTCTGTTGGAAATCCTTCATCAAAGACACCAACCACTTTCTCAAATGCCTGGAATCCTTACCCAATCTGTTACCCCCGGAAACCATCCTTGTAACCATTGATGCCACTTCCTTGTACACAAATATTCCGCACGTCCAGGGCCTCGCTGCGATGGAGCACTTCCTTTCACGCCTATCACCTGCCACCCTACCTAAAACCTCTTTCCTCATTATCTTAGCCAGCTTCATCATGACCCACAACTTCTTCACTTTTGAAGGCCAGACATACCAACAATTAAAGGGAACATCCATGGGTACCAGGATGGCCCACTCATACGCCAACCTATTAATGGGTCGCTTAGAGGAAGCCTTCTTGGTTACCCAGGCCTGCCAACCCAAAGTTTGGTACAGATTTATTGATGACATCTTCATGATCTGGACTCACAGTGAAGAAGAACTCCAGAATTTCCTCTCCAACCTCAATTCCTTTGGTTCCATCAGATTCACCTGGTCCTACTCAAAATCCCATGCCACTTTCCTTGACGTTGACTTCCATCTGTCCAATGGCCAGCTCCACATCAAACCCATCAATAAGCAACAGTACCTCCATTATGACAGCTGCCACCCATTCCACATCAAACGGTCCCTTCCCTACAGCCTAGGTTATCGTGGCAAACGAATCTGTTCCAGTCCGGAATCCCTGAACCATTGCACCAACAACCTGAAAACAGCTTTCGCATCCTGCAACTACCCTCCCGAACTGGTACAGAAGCAAATAACCAGAGCCACTTCCTCATCCCCTCAAACCCAGAACCTCCCACAGAAGAACCACAAAAGTGCCCCACATGTGACAGGATACTTTCCGGGACTGGATCAGACTCTGAATGTGTCTCTCCAGCAGGGATACGACGTCCTCAAATCCTGCCCTGAAATGAGATCCATCCTTCATGAAATCCTCCCCACTCCACCAAGAGTGTCTTTCCACTGTCCACCTAACCTTCGTAACCTCTTAGTTCATCCCTATGAAATCCCCAAACCACCTTCCCTACCCTCTGGCTCCTACCCTTGTAACTGCCCCCGGTGTAAAACCTGTCCCATGCACCCTCCCACCACCACTTACTCCAGTGCTGTAACCCGGAAGGTGTACACGATCAAAGGCAGAGCCCCGTGTGAAAGCACCCATGTGATTTACCAACTGACCTGCCTACACTGTGAAGCTTTCTATGTGGGAATGACCAGTAACAAACTGTCTACTCGCATGAATAGACACAGGCAGACAGTGTTTGTTGGTAATGAGGATCACCCTGTGGCTAAACATGCCTTGGTGCACGGCCAGCACATCTTGGCACAGTGTTACACCGTCCGGGTTATCTGGATACTTCCCACTAACATCAACCTGTCAGAACTCCGGAGATGGGAACTTGCCCTTCAGTATATCCTCTCTTCTCGTTATCCGCCAGGCCTCAACCTCCGCTAATTTCAAGTTGCCGCCGCTCATACCTCACCTGTCTTTCAACAACATCTTTGTCTCTGTACTTCCGCCTCGACTGACATCTCTGCCCAAACTCTTTGCCTTTACAAATGTCTGCTTGTGTCTGTGTATGTGCGGATGGATATGGGTGTGTGTGCGAGTGTGTACCTGTCCTTTTTTCCCCATAAGGTAAGTCTTTCCGCTCCCGGGATTGGAATGACTCCTTACCCTCTCCCTTAAATCCCACACACTTTCGTCTTTCCCTCTCCTTCCCTCTTTCCTGATGAAGTAACCGTTGGTTGCGAAAGCTTGAATTTTGTGTGATGTTTGTGTGTCTATCGACCTGCCAGCACTTTCGTTTGGTAAGTCACATCATCTTCATTCCACGTGGGAAAAATATATCTAAAAACAAAGATGATGTGACTTACCAAACGAAAGCACTGGCATGTCGATAGACACACAAACAAACAGAAACATACACACAAAATTCAAGCTTTCGCAACCAACGGTTGCTTCATCAGGAAAGAGGGAAGGAGAGGGAAAGACAAAAGGAGATGGGTCTTAAGGGAGAGGGTAAGGAGTCGTTCCAATCCCGGGAGCGGAAAGACTTACCTTAGGGGGAAAAGAGGACAGGTATACACTCGTGCGCCCACACACACACATATCCATCCGCACATACACAGACACAAGCAGACATTTGTAAAGGCAAAGAACTCTTTCCAAATCAATTCAGACTTCGTCATCAGTTAAGAACTTTATCCCTGTAATTCCAGCATCCTTCTTTAGTACTACATTTGAAAAGCTTTCATTCTCTTGTGTGAACTGCTTATTGTCCACATTGCCCTTCTGTAGGGGGCTGCACTTGATACAGATAACATCAGATGAGACTTCCTAATATCTAAATTCATCTTAGATGTTCCAAAATTTCCTCTTTCTCAGAAATGTTTTTCTTGCTATAGCCAGTCTGCTCTTTATACCCCCTCTACTTCAGCCATAATCAGTTATTTTACTGTCCAAATAGCAAAACTCATCTACTACTTTGTGTGTCTCAGTTCCAAATGAAATTTCTTCAGCATCACCTGATTAATTAAACTACATTCGATTACTGTTGTTTGAATTTTGTTGTTGTTCATCTTACAACCTGTTTCCAAGACATTACCTATTCCGGTTACCTACTTTTGCAAGTACTTTGGTGTGTTTGAGAGAATTGCATTGTCATCAGCAAGCCTCAAAATATTTATTTCTTTCCCTCAACTGTAATTCCCTTTCCTAGTTACCTTTATTGCTTGCTCATTGTACAGATCAAATAACATTGAGGATGGGCTACAGTCGTGTTCCACTACATTCTCAACATCTGCTTCCCTTTCTGCCCCACAACTCTTATTATTGCAATCTGGTTTCTGTACTACCAGTAAATAACCTTTTGCTCCCTGTGTTTTATCCATGCTACCTTCAGAATTTCAAAGAATGTACTCCAGTTAACCTTGTCAAAAGCTTTCTTTAAGTCTACAAATGCTATAAAAGTGAGATTGCTTTCTTCAACTTACCTTGGAAGATAAGTAGTAGGATTCAGTATAGCTATACCTAAGTATTTGTATGAGCAACCAGTTCCAGTAGTGATTCATTGATGCTGTCATTCTTGGATACTATGTTCTTTTCATTTTGTAAAGTGGAAAACTTTACATATCCAAACCTGTTAAAGCAACTTGCTGATCGTTGCACCATTTTAAAATCTTATCAAGATCTGACTAACTATTTGTGCAACTTTTTTCGGACAGTAAAGAATTATAGATAGCAGTGTCATTCGTGAAAAAATATTACTGTTGATATTGTCTGGAAATCATTAATACGCAATATGAACAGCAAGGGTCCCAAAACATTTCCCTCGGGCAAATCTGTAGTTACTTTTATATCTGTCAATGACTTCATCCAAAGTACATTCTTTGCCCTTCCTACCAAGAAATCTTCCGTCCAGCTGCAAATTTCACTTCGTACCCCAAACAATCTTACTTCCAATGATAACCACAGGTGTGGTACTGAAACAGTTGCTTTTCAGAACTCAGAAAGTACTGCATTTACCTGACTACCCTGATCTACGGCTTAGGCTTTCGGGATATTGTGTGAGGAAAGAATGAATTGGGTTTTGTGTGATGATTTGGGAATTCATGCTGGTCGTTCTTTCATTTTCTAGGAATGTTTCATTACTCGGTTGCAAATTCTGTATAGAATCTTTAGAGATTCCATCAGGCCGTTAACAGGGTTGCCACAGGTTCTGGAAATCAGGGAAATTTCAAATACATCACGGAACTCGGGGGTGTGGGGGGTGGGGGGGGGGGGGAACCACTGGAAAAATCTTGTTTTTGTCTCAGTAGATGAAATGGTTTGTTTATTGAAGTGTTGTGCATTATCTTTGGTTAGGTGCAACTGAGTACGTGCACTGCTTCCCTACTCCCTCCTCATTACTACTGCTTCTCCCCTTCCTACCCCTCCCTTCAGCTTGCAGTCAGTGCTGCCACTACTTTTTGCCACTAGCCTAGCAGCTGCCGACAAGAGGCAGGGAGGCGTGAGGGCATGAGGAGTGGTTTGTTTGGACCTGATTCTCAGAGATTATAGATGCAGTGGCCGGAGATGGCAGTCGTGTGTGCACGAGTTGTGTCTGAACGATTGTGTGGATGTGCGTGCGTGTGTGTGCGTGTGCTCTCATTTTCTGACAAAAGCTATGGCTGAAAATTTAGTTGTGAGAGTATTGTCTTTTCTATATGCCTATCAGCAGCTCAGCAGTTATCTTTTTGGTGAGTTGCTACCTGTCCTCATTTTTTATTGATTCTCAGAGTATTTGAACAAATTATTGTTGCGTGGATTGATGACTGTGGTCTCATTTCAACAACATGTTGTCTTTGGCTCATGAATAGCTGGCCACACGAGTGGATTTCTACAACAGGCCAAAACCACAGGCTGTTCCTGCGGGTATCTGTAATGGGGTTGTGCCTGCTGATCTGAAGACATTCGGTTCCCACTAATGTGCAGACCCTGCTCATCAGATTGAGTCTCCCCGATCTCCCTGTTGGCCAGGTCTGTTTGTATGTGGAGTAAAGCAGCAGATTTTTACGGTTTATCCATGGACCCAGGACTGTGGTGCTCATCAGCACGCCAGAGGGCACGGGTGATGGATTTCAGGATTTGCAACTGCCTCACTGCAAGTGTGTTGTACAGTGTGGCATTTTATAGACAGTTTATTCGTTCTAGTACATTTTTGCACTTCAAAAATAGTTTATATGTTGGAAAGTATGGACAATAAGAAGAAGAAAATTGTGTCAGTTGTTGACAGTTTGTATGCTATGTATTCATAGATTACTCAAAATAAAAATCACAAAATACTTGTAAAATAATAGATAGAACTCAGTGAGTAATAACCAACAATAATGAACATAGTAGAACCAACATTCTGTTGCAGTCACCTACAGTGTAGGTCTACACAATTCTTCCCCACCTTATACACTTTATTCAAGGGACCCAATTTTTTTTCTGATGTTATTTCTGAAATCAGTGAAGGTATTTTAGATCTGTCTTGCGACTCCAAGGAAATTCATATTTTTGTCACCAAATGTGTTTTGTTTTTTTGAAAAAAATAAAATCAGTAGTCTAAATAAAAAATGTATACCATTTGTCTTGCTTTCTCCATTTAAAAACAGTTCATTACAAAAGATGTTGATATTAGTATATAATATTTTTGCTCATATCAGGAAACATCATCTGCTTGCAAGTTTTTGTTAGATGTTTCGTCATTTGCACTATTCTATTGTTTCTTGTATCGTAGCTGCAAAGAGGTGTGTCAACTTACGTCGTAAGTTATCCTTGAGATGTCAAAATTTGTCAGGGAAAAATGTTAAAAACTGTCTGGAAATCAGGGAAATATCAGGGAATTTCAGTCAGGGAAACTTATGACAGCACTAATTAAGTTTTGTTGAAGTTTAGCAGTGTCAGCTGTTCCTTAACACCACTGATGCTACTGTCTGCAGTGCTGCAAAGATTAAATTGGGCAATACTTCTTTGTTTTCCTTTGTAAAGAAACATTTGAAAACTGAGATCAACATTCTTGCCTTTGCTTTGCGACCCTCAATTTTGGTTATTGTGTCATTAGAGGACTAACATTGGTGCCACAAATAACCATTACATATGACCAGAATTTTGATAATATTCTGCTACAGTGGTCATTGAAGGCTTCACACGTTGCCTTCTTGAAAGCCAAACACATTTCATTCATCATCTTTCTATCTATGTCCCTGTTCTTTGTTTCGAACTAATTGCACAGAAGTCTCTGTTGGTTTAGAAGTGTCTTTTCAGTGATTGTGTTGGGTCCCATCCAGCATGAACTCGTTCTACTAGGTACATATCTATCTAGGGCATTGGGAACTACTCTCTTAAAAGTGAACCAAAATTCATTTTTTTATACTTCTGTCCAGAGCTAGATGTTTAAAGCTCTTCATTGAGATATGATACTATTGACTGTCTCATTATCTATTTTGATGGACATGCAAATCTTTCTACTTCTTTTTGTTTCCATTTATAATGTGGTAAACGCTGTGGCTACAGCTGCCTTATGGTCACTGATACCAGTTACAAGTGGACATCCTCAGGTCTATCTGTAGGCAATAGAGCCAATATATTTCTATCATGAGTAGACTCTTGAAGAAAGGTGGGCCAAATGGGAGCATTTTAGGTATGCAAATATGCAAGTTAAGCCTCGGAAATTCTCTGAGCCATCCAAATATTCCAAAATGATGATTAAAATCCATTTCAAATGTGAAACATGTTTCATAATAGCAATGACCAACTTTTAAGCCTCAGGAAAGATGTGCCTTGAATATGCTTATCTTCAACAAATGTGGTACCTTTTGATTGCTAACTTTCAACAATAGTGGCAAAGTCAGTAGGAGAGGTTATAGTGCATGTGGGCATGTATCAAAACACGCACAGAACAAAATTTTAATTTGTTCAGTGTGAGCCACATGCAAAACCTTCTTAGCCAATTTTTTAATAGTAGTAGTAACAAGGAGAGGAGGAGGAGGAGAAGATAGAGTGATTATGATAAAAGTGGAGGTGAATTGTTGACATTGTGTTACTAATGTTGAATCAAATGGTTATTTGATTGTTTCTGTTTTTAGAAGCTGACTGAAATATCACGCCTGAAGGAGCAACGTGCTGCAGGTCGCCAGCTGGAACTCAATCAGCTCGAAAAGATTAAAAAGGAAGATGAGCTGCTCAAGGAATTGCAGAGCCTCGTCTTGTGATAGTGGACCAGTGGTTACAGTTTGAGGGCTTCCGACATGACAAAACGATATACGGCTCGGGTTGTGCAATCTCAAAATGTTGCCAACTCGTAAACAAAAAGTTCCCGCACAGTTGAAAGCAAACAGTACACCTCCAAACTTATGTCATTGATTTCACATCAATATTGAGCAAAAATGAACTGTCAATTGCTTTGCCTGACTCATCGCTACAGTTCAGAAAGTATTTTTTTGTTTGTGTAATTATTTTTGGATATCTAATTGTGTTATAGAAACAGCTGGAAAATCAGTCTTCTTTTATTTTCTTGAAGAGGTATGTATGCAGTTTATACTTGGTGCTTTGATGTGAATTACTTTGCCTGTTGTTTGTGGACGTATCAGTATAAATTTTCTTTTGTGATATAGTGAATAGTGTTGTTATGGGACTTAGCTTTACATTGATTTGAAAAGTAATGTTCAAACAATGTAAAGAATACATGAAATGGATTAAAATTATACTATATTATTACTGATTGGGTGGTGCTACATATTCTCTATGAGAGTTACACATTTTATTATACTTTAATGAAAATTTATATGTACATAATTTTACTCTGAAGTTTAGAAACAAATGACCTGAACAAGAATAAAAGTGAGTGTGTAACTGAGTAATTTTGGATGTGAACAGCTAAGACCAAAACAAAACATTTGTGGAGCACATTCAGTAGTAGAACATAGTCAGGCATTTGGTCTCTGTTGGAATTGCTTATGCCGGATCAAAATGTGAAATTTGTATGATACATGGAAATAGATAAATACAGAAAAGATTCATTTATATATTGCTGAGGAGTGTATTTTGTCAATGTCAAGCTGATTCGTCACGTAATGATCTTTTTAAGATGTATTTAAGTACTGGAACAGTCCATTAAAACAAATATAAATTATAGCTGTTAGATATGTATATTAGCTGACAAGAAATATGGAAAAATTACAGTAGGAAAACTTATTTATGTACTGTCCTAAATGTAAATCTAAATTCAGATTCTGTGTCCTCATGTAACTTTCTATATGAGAGTATAATAGTAATTTTCCTGTATAAAGTCTAGAGCTTGCTCTATGTATTTTGTTCATTTTGTGATAGTAAACAAAATTTCTGATCATGTTATTTTGCCCAGTTTGCAAACATAAATGTATACTGGAGTGCTTAATTTGTATTCTGAATTTTGTGATTGGTATTACTTTAATTTAATAGCTCATTTGAACATAGAAAAAGGCAGTGACATTCAGTTGTTTATCAGTGTTGCAACATACATATGTCTTCATATGAATAGTAGCTTAAATAAGTTCATTGCAAAATATATTTTTATATACATATATATCTATAAATATGATGTGTATAGATGGCGTTGATGAGTCCATGAACATAGTTATCTAAGCGCAGTTTTGTTTCTTTTCAGATTTAAAATTTTTGATGTATTATAGTGAATCCTCAAACTGGAAAAGAATATAAAACAAAATATGATAACATCTTGTCGACATTAATTGTCAACAGTTTCAAAGAAACTGTGTTATGTTCGCATGTGAAACTTCTCACCATCCTTTGGGTTTGAATAAAATATCTGATAATGAACTTTGCAATTGCTTTGCCAGATTATTGTTTATTCTTCTTTCTTCTTCCTCTTTTTTTATGTGTAAAATTTTCCATATTGTAATTTGGAAATTGATACATTATGCAGTACAGTAATTATGGTTGCAAGTGACAGAAATTATGTACCTATTATGATTATTTAAATGGCTGTGTGACATTTTATGTATATTGAGTGGGCATGTTATGTACAGGAATTGTGTTAAAATCAGCACTTAATTAAAAGAAGGCAGTAAATTGTAGTAATTTTTTTTTCAGCAAGTGTTACTAATACTTTTGTATAGAAAGTGGGCATAATTCATGTAATTGGTGCTGATTTACCTTTGTTTCCTGCATGCTGCATTTTTTTATTATTGTTGTGAAAAGAAAATTCAAATAATACTGCTGTGTGCAAGACAGCTGTGGGGTAGGTACGTAATCAATACGAATTTCAGAACAGACTTTTTTTTTACATTAAGAATCTCATTCATAACTTCTTTGTACTTCAGGATCTGATGATGCTCTATAAAAATAAAAAACCGATTTGCAGTGTATGTTGTCCAGTATAGTATTCCATTACCTATTGAAATGACAATATATTGTCATTTTTACAGTCATCACACAGTGTCACTTGGTAAGGAAAAAAATTTAAAAAAAATTATGTACTGAACAAACACATTGACATATCAGTGTTTCCATTTTTCTTTAACACTATAATATTTGTTTGTGACAGAAGTGATGACTCTGTTGCCTCAGTGCAGTATGATTTCCATACTTCATAGCTGAAATAATTGCTTTTAGTGTACTCTTACTGCTGTTAAGTGTGCTTGTACAGTCTGCCGTTATGAAGGGGTTATGATTTTTAAAAATATATAATTACACTTATATTGGAAGAGATGTTAGCACAGTTACTTGCCTATTATGTTCCTTTTATGTAGTATTGTTCTGTAGTGGATTACAACCAAAGACCTGTTAAGTATAAGTGCTATAGAAAACCGACTGTGTTTTTATTATACAGTCGTATGCCATTTCTCTCTGTTTCTTTCAGTTCTCAAAATTAGTGGTTGTATAGATCATCCACATTTGGCTGCTTTGAAAACAGAATTCTTTTATTTAATAATGCACAAATGTCACAGATGTGAATCAAAAACTAAAGTTAATTGCAAATTTGACATTGACTTCTTTTTAAATATATGTGTGTTTTGAAGGACTTATATACAGTAGTCAGGTCTAGCAGATGGTTAGCTGTGTTTTAGGAATACTGTTACAAAATCAGTTACATTTGAGAGTGTTTCAGCTTTTCACCTTTTATTACTGTGATGGTGAAATTTTTTTCTTCAATGGAGTACGGAACGTAATGTTACATAACTTTATTCTGAAATTTTTGTGGTTGTTTTCAAGTGGAATTTTTTTACCATACAAAGACCTACATGCCTCTATTATGTTATTACAGCAACTTTTTGACAACTTAAAAAGTGTGATGATGTCATTAGATCTTTACATAGTTGTAATTGCACAATATATTGTTACAACGAGATGGTAATGTAATAAGGGCTTATATTTATGAATATTCTAACAATGATCTAACAGAAAAAAGGCTGTAATAAAATTATGTGAGCTGCATTGTGCATTTGTTGACATAAAACCAGAGCATTTATTTGCCAAAATGAATTGTGTGTGCATGTTCTAAAATTATTTATCTGTGCACTGTGATTGTGAATACTACTAACATGTAATGTACATGTACAAATCATATGAGCAAGATTCATGAAAGAATAATATACAGGACAGTATTCTGATGACAAAAATTAATCGTTTGTTCATTTTGTATGCTCAAATGACCAATACAGCAATCTAGAAAGAAAATTAATACATCTTGTTTTTCTGATAAACAGCTAAGTTGTTACATTTCATGTGCACTGTTAAATAAGAATGCTTTACATTATCCTGTGTCGGAACAATGTCGGAGCTGATGTAGGCCTTTTACGGTGATACCTAATGATTACAACTACATACTGATGTTCAGGAGTGGGACTGAAATCTTCACTGAGCTTTCTGAAATATTTCAGGTAACTGTTAGGATGTTTATTTGTTGGTATTAAATTCACAATTGCCTTAATTTGGCTGAGATGGATGATGCCTGTCACCTTTTTAGATATCTGGGACAGATGTTCACAAGCATAACTGTGCTCAAATCTGAAAAATACATTATTTTCTTTGGGGAAAGTGCCACAAGTTTGCATCTGGCAATGGTATAGCATTATAAGAGTATCCCATATAGTTCAGGATTCATCAATATGTACTAAAACAGAATGCTTTATTAACACCTGAAGGTAATTGCCAGTAATCTTTTTGAGAACAAAGTCTTGAGTTACTGAAGAAACTTGCATGGTGATAAGATACAACTCATATTTGGAGAAGTGGGTTTAAATCCTGATTTACATTAGTCTCAGACTCCCTGCTGGCAAATCCCTTAGCAGATTCAGTTCATTGTCAGCTGAATATAGATTGCACCTCTAATATGACTGTTGGTGGAATTTGAACTCTGACCTGCTACCATACACCACCAAATTACACAGACGCTTGTGACTTTAAGATATGCTTCCAGACACCTAATCAGATGCAAAGAGTTGACTGTTAGCACCCATTTATGTGTCCATGATAATTACAATTTTTTATGGAGGTGTAAATAGAAAAAAAGAAATACATTGCTTTTGAAAAGCTGGTATCAAAATGACGTGTCTCTTTAAATGAACATCTTTGATGTGGAGTTTGGAGACAAAATGTATAAAATTGTATTAATATTGCAAACCACTGTGCTTCTGGGACAGTTTATTTTGTGCTCTGTTGCACAATTTCATCCCTCACTTTCTTCCATTAGTATGTTGTGAGCTGTAGGCTGTGGATAATGTTTCCTGCCAAGTATGTTTAGTAAGTAATTAAAAGTTCAACAGCTAATTCAAATTAAAGGTGTTTCAATCCTTCAGGTGTAGAATAATGCAGACAATAGAAAATCCTAAATTGAGTCAACCGAGATGTGCTACCGTTGGTACCAGAAATGATTACTCTAGGAGGTACAAAATCTTGACTGAATTGTGTGTGAGACCACTAGGTGAAATGATGGAAAATAAAGGATAGAGTAACAAAATGAATTCAGATAGATTGCTACATACCAAAGAGAAGGCATTGGAAGGCAGACGGGCACATTTTAAAGTAAACTAAGTTATCAGACAAAAACTAGATACACACACACACTGTTTGTACCCAACACAATCACTGAAAAGACACTTCTAAACCAACAGAGACTTCTGTGCAATTAATTCAAAACAAAGAACAGGGACATAGATAGAAAGATGATGAATGAAATGTGTTTGGCTTTCAAGAAGGCAACGTGTGAAGCCTTCAATGACCACTGTAGCAGAATATTATCAAAATTCTGGTCATATGTAATGGTTATTTGTGGCACCAATGTTAGTCCTCTAATGACACAATAACCAAATTTGAGGGTCGCAAAGCAAAGGCAAGAATGTTGATCTCAGATCTATTTCAATGTTCTGAGGTGCAAGATGACCAAACAACACAGAGCCTCTCACCAAACAACATGAGACAACTTGCTTGCTCTGGTATCCAGAAGCATTGTAGTCCACTAAATGAGACCAATTATCTTCCCCAGTAGCAAGTGGTCACTGGTGGTTTACTGCCATGCTGGGTTTGATTCCTGGTTGGGTCACAGATTTTATCCGCTTGGGGACTGTGAGCTATGTTGTTGTCATCCGCGATGTGAGAGTCTCTGAAGTTACTTCAAATAAAAAAGGACTTGCACTAGGTGGCTGATCTACCCCAGATGGGGGTTTCCAGCCAGCAATGCCATATCATGATTTCATTTCCAAGCTCATAAATGTAAGATGATCCAGTTCTATTCTTTATTCAATTGGTCAGTCACTTTCCTAGGTGACTTGCAGCTCTCCTGCTTTCACAGGCCGGCTTTTCTCTACAAGACAGTCAGTCAGAACATGTGCTATACATAGCAATTTTTCTTGCATAAATAATAATTTTTCTCTACGAGTGTTCAATTTGACCCAGAACAGTTGTATCAATTTCTTTAATCTATACCAAAAAGTATGTACTATGTCTTAAATATTTCTAGTATTCCATATGCAACTGATATAGAAAATACGTGAAATATCATAAAATTTCAGTAATGCCTAAAATAAGAATGGTGACCAAGTGTGGTTTGTAGGGTTGAGTTTTGTGGTGAAGTAACAGTTAACTGCAAAATTTCACCTCTGTAGCTCTTAAACTAGGCTACTTCAAAAGACCGTAAATTTTAGAACAACTATTGAATAAAATGTGATCATACATATATTTCCAATCTTTGTTAGATGAAATGCAAAAAGGTGGTCCGTATTGACTGAAACTAGTATCACACTTCAGTAAAGTTGATACGCAGATGTATATAAATACGCCTTTCACTAAACTTACTAGATTCTCCATAATGAAGGCAGCCAAGGACACTGTGGATCTCTCTTGTGTGACTGTACACTTCACCCATAACCATTCCCACACTGTCTGAGTGAGAAGATGGGGAAACTGTGGATGTGCCTCATTAGATGGCAATGTAGTCTTGCAAGGAAATTTGAACTACTTGGTTTCATGTTTCTCGCCGAAGACGTAATAATATTTATATTTGGCACAAACTGTTGATGTATGAATAGACACAGACTTTCGCAAATTTTCATCACTTAGGTTTCCACCTAACTGTGCCTTATTATGTTTCATAATAATAATTATTAAAGAAGCATATCACGTACACAATATTGTGTAAAGGAAAGTTGCTACTCACCATATAGTAGAGATTCTGAGTCGCAGATAGGCACAACAAAGAGACTCACAAATATAGCGTTTGGCCAAGAAGGACAACTAACACATACTTTCACAAACGCAACTCACCCACACATGACTGCACTCTCAGGCAACTGAGACCACACCCTGAGTGTGGCCTCAGTTGCGTGAGACTGCAGTCGTGTGTGAGAGTTGCGTTTGCGAGAGTGTGTACGTGTGTGTTTGTCATCTAATTTTGATGAAGGCCTTACTGGCCAAAAGTCTTTTTGTTGTGTCTTTCTGCAATTCAGAATCTCTGCTATATGGCGAGTAGCAACTTTCCTTTTCACAATATTGTTACATTCCATCTTGGATTTTCCATTGTTTGATATCACACACATATGTTGATCAAAAGACTGACATCACTTTTGCAGCCTCATTATGGAGATGTGGAAAAACTACCCGAGGAAAACAACGTAGTACTCCTGGACAGTTTTAAAGTAAAATAATTTGGCTTTCAACTGGGAATTACAGATCAGTCAGTTCTGTCTGCACATGTACGTGAGCACTTTCAACAGAAATGGTTAACTATCTCAAAAACAGATTTGAGACTGACAGTGTTCTGAAAATTTTTAGAAAGCTGTTCCTATAGAAACTTCCTGGCAGTTAAAACTGTGTGCCAGACCAAGTCTCTAACTCGGGACTTTTGCCTTTTATGGGCAAGTGCTCTACCAACTGAGCTCAGGTCCCGAGTTCAAGTCTCACTCCGGCACACAGTTTTAATCTGCCAGGAAGTTTCATATCAGTGCACACACTGCTGCAGAGTGGAAACCTCACTCTGGAAACATCCCCCATGTTGTGGGTAAGCCATGTCTCCGCAATATCCTTTCTTACAGGAGTGCTAATTCTGCAAGGTTTGCAGAAGAGCTTCTGTGAAGTTTGAAAGGTAAGAGACAAGGTACTGGCAGAAATGAAGGTGTGAGGGCAGGTTGTGAGTCGTGCTTGGGTAGCTCAGTTGGCAGAGCACTTGCCCATGAAAGGCAAAGGTCCCCAATTCAAGTCTCGGTCCGGCACACAATTTGAATCTGCCAGGAAGTTTCATATCAGCGCACATTCCACTGCAGAGTGAAAATATTCTGTTCATATAGACTTTGCAACACTGCAAAGAGTTCACCAAACCTTAGGTTTCCTTTAACGCCAGAGAGCTTAGGAAAATTGGTGGTGTTCTTTGTCAAAAATTTTGTCTTCCAAAAATCCAATTTTCAGTACAAATGCATCCACTTTCCCAATCAAATCAGAAATAAGTTGCTTCTTGTCTTACTGAGGGCAGTGCACAGTGAAGTCCACTAAAAAAGCAAGATCTGCAATCCATCCTGGATATTGTAAATTTGGCTCCTTTATAAACTCAACAGTAGCAGGTCTTAAATCAAAAAAACATTCCATTCATACACCCTGACTTAACTAATCCACTTTGCAGTAATAATGCTGTCTCCACGCTCTTTGTTCAGTTTCATTAACAACTATTGAAACTGATGGTGTAATAATGAGTGCTGCTTCAGAAAATGTACTATTTGTACCACTAATTTGATCACATGCTCCATGCCTACAGAGTGCTTCTTTATGTATAAAACGAATCCTGTACAAATTGTCAATTGATCATTGTAACTTTTTGTTTTCTCATAGTCAAGCAAGTCTTTATGTCCTTAGTGACTATTCGTGTTATTCTATTCTACAGAAAATTTGCAGTATTCATTGATTATGGAACCTTTTGCACGAAGAGTCACTGGACATTTCAAATTACTTTACACTTTCAGCAAACAGCGAAGGATAAAAAGTGCAGCCCCCATGATTCTGCCGCACTGAAGAAAGTCGTACTGACTGTAAAATGCCACACCACCGGTTGAAAGAAACGATGTCACTTCCCACTGCTAAATGAAATGTCGCACTGTAGTGATGTAATTTGGAGAGGGATCAAGCAAAGCTGAAATAATGAAGAAGTGTTGAGGTAGGCCAGGGCTGAGAACACAAAGAGTTTTTGAAGGTGCTGAGTCACAATCATGACACATTTCTTAAAAGAGTAAACTGCCATTTGACTGTGTATTACTATATTTATCTTCTGTGCTATCAAGATTTCGGCATTTATGCCAATCTCAAGTACATTGCTAAAAGTTGCTAGACCATTATGTCATATCTGTTAAGGCAGTCCAAAGCAGGTTGACAAGATTAACACATCTTGTTTAAATCAAACAATGGAAACTCTAGGTAGGAATATCAACAATGCAAGAAAAGATAAGATTGCTACTTACTGTAAAGAAGACACATTAAGCTGCAGACAGCCACAATTAAGAGACATTTGCATAAAGCTTTCAGCCACAGTCTCCATGAGCAAACGAGAAAAACACACCATTGCTACCTACAAACAACCACACATAACACATGACCGTCATCTCCATCATCTTGGACCGGAATGCAACTATCATGGGGAATGTAAGCAGAAATTGGGAGGGGACAGGGAAGAGGAAGGGGTAGTAGTTTACGGGTGGAGAGAGAGACAAACACTGTGTGGCAGAGTGTGCAGGACTAGAATGTCAGGAGGTTGTGGGGCAGGGTGGTGGGGAAAAAGGAGCAAAAGAATTAGAAGAGCAGGGAAAGATGGTCGGGTGCATTGGTAGAGGGTGACAAACAAAAAGGGTTGGAGCCGAGAATGAGGAGGAGGTTATGGGAAAACGAGATGGAACTGTTGGGTGAACGGCGTGGGGACAGTATGTAACGAAGGTTGAGGCCAGAATAATTAAAAGAGCAGAGAATGTGTTGTAGGGATAATTCCCATTTGCGCAGTTCAGGAAAACTGGTGGTGAGGAGAGGATCCAGATGGCTTGGGTAGTGAAGCTGCCATTGAAATCATGCATGTTAGGGTCAGCTGCATGTTACACTACAGGGTAGTCTACTTTCCTCTTGGCCACAGTTTTGCAGTGGCTATTCATCCTGGTGGATAGCTGGTTGGTTTCCATACTGATATAGAAAGCTGTGCAATGATTGCAGTAGAGCTGGTAAATGACATGACTGCTTTCACAGGTGGCCTGGCCCATGATGGGGAAGGATAAACCTGTGACATGACTGGAATAGAAAGTACTGGGTGGATGGACTGGGCAGGTCTTGCTCCTGGGTCTCTCACAGGGATATGATCCTTGTGGTGAGAGGTTGGGATGGGGGGGCAGCGTAGGGATGGTCTAGGATGTTTTGGAGGTTGGGTGAGCGATGGAACACCACTTCATGTCCCCTCAGGGGGCTCACTGCTCTTTGACGGGTTTGTGCTTGGCTCCCACACAGCCCCAACCCTTGCAGGATCTTTTCCCTTCCATGCTGCATGTCTTTCTTCTTGCTGTTCTTATTCCCCTTCCTTGGGGAACATGTCTGGAATGTTGTTGGAAATGTGTTCTGCATATTCAATCGCTGATATCAGAACAGTCTGTCCAACTGTCTTTTGTTCCTTCTTTCTTTTTTCGTTCCCCATCACCTATCCTTCCTCTGTTTTCTTGTTTGAGCTACCTCTTTTTCTTCTTCCTCGCTGTGCACTCCTGAAGGCCAGTCCGCACATCTGACGCATGACAAGTGACTGGGTAATGCATTATTCCCAGCCCCAGGTTGACAGATAGGGTTCGCACATACCCCCTGGTACAGGCCAGGCCCAGGAAGGGGATCCTGGCTGAGCTACTACCTTCCCAAATTGCCGATTGGTCCCTCTATCAGGTGTGTGGGAGGTGTGACCTGAGGTGTGAACAATCATCTAATGCGGGTGCGCCCTCTTCTGAAGGGGGCTTCCAGTTGGACTGAAGATGGTCAGTTCTTCGCTATCAGATCTGTTTATTATTCAGAAAGGTGTTGACGCAATACCTGGCCCTGTGAAATCCTGCTCTCATTTATGCAATGGCACTTCGCTTTTGGAAACTACTTCCCATTCTCAAGCACTACTGCTGCAGCTTCAGTCCTCTATGGCTATCCTGTTCGTGTCAATGTCCATCGAATGCTGTGGCATGTCTCCCACCAGACATTCCGGCTCCTTTTTCGTTGACGATTTTGCCATCTATTGCAGTTCTCCATGGACCTGTCTCATTGAGAGGCATCTTCAGCAGTGTGTCGATCGTCTTTACTCATGGACCATTGATGACAGCATTCATTTTCCACTGCCAAAACTGTTTGTATGAATTTCTGGTGGCGCAGTTGGTTTCTTCCACTGTCCTTACATTTGGGCCAGTTGCTCTTCCGTTCGTTGAAACTAGGAAATTCCTGGGGCTCACACTTGATACGAAACTCCCTTGGTCCTCTGACATGTCTTACCTGGCAGCCCACCGTGTATGGTCCCTCAGTGTCCTACATGTCCTCATGGTACTTCCTGGGGTGCAGATCAAACCGTTGTTGTTGTTGTGGTCTTCAGTCCTGAGACTGGTTTGATGCAGCTCTCCATGCTACTCTATCCTGTGCAAGCTTCTTCATCTACCAGTTCTTACTGCAACCAACGTCCTTCTGAATCTGCTTAGTGTATTCATTTCTTGGTCTCCCTCTATGATTTTTACCCTCCACACTGCCCTTCAATGCTAAATTTGTGATCCCTTGATGCCTCAGAACATGTCCTACCAACTGGTCCCTTCCTCTTGTCAAGTTGTGCCACAAACTCCTCCCCAATTCTATTCAATACCTCCTCATTAGTTATGTGGTCTACCCATCTAATCTTCAGCATTCTTCTGTAGCACCACATTTTGAAAGCTTCTATTCTCTTCTTGTCCGGCCGGCCGGAGTGGCCGAGCTGGTTGTATGCAGAAGTTGACGAACTACCACTACCTTCCTCTGTGACTTTCTCCTCAACAGATATGCATGCCATTTGTCTGCCATGCTTTGCCACCCATCCTATGCCTCCTTCTTTGATGACTCCTAAGATCGCCAGTATGGGGCACGTCCCTCTTCTCTGTTACCTCCCGGAATTCGCTTCTGCTCTTGCTCTGGCAGCTTAACTTCATGCTGCCTGCAACTTTCCTGGTGGGTGTAAATCCTTCACTGACTTCGTGCAGTAGCCTTTGTTCGTCTTGGCCTTCATTCACTTCCTAAGGACACTACTCCAACTTGGCTCTATCGCCTTCAGTTTCATGACCTCCACATGGAACTTGGGGATAGTTGGCTCTTGGACTGAGCGTAATGTTGAGTGTTTCTTCTTCGTTGGCACCAATGGTTTTCGGTATCAGCTTCCAGAACACTGCTCAGTATTTGCAGTAGAGGTCAGACCATGCGGTACATCCAGCGACACAGGCTTTTCAGTTGCATCATCTGCTCAGAGTCTGTCAGTGCCCTTCAAATCCTCTGTGTGCTGCACACTCTTCATACCTTAGCCCAACAGATCCAATAAAGCTGTCACTTGCTCACTCTGATTGGAGCCACTCTAATGTTTATATGGGTTCCTGGTCATGTTGGACTGACAGGAAACATGACCACTGATGCTGATGCCAAGGCTGCAGTCCTCATACGTCGGCCCGCTAGTTCTTACATTCCTTCTGATGATCTCTGTGTTGCTGTGTGTCAGGAAGTGGTGTCACTTTGGCATCACCACTGGTATTCTCTTCATGGGAACAAGCTCTAGATTACTAAGCCTCACCCAGTGGGTTGGACAACCTCCTCTCAGCTTACTTGCCACAAGGAGATCGCTTTAACTAGGTTGCGTATTGGGCACTGTCTTTTTAGCCATTGCCATTTGTTAAGTGGTGCTCCCCCACCACTTTGCGCACATTGTGCTAATGTTTTGACAATCCACCATTTTTCTGACAGAATACCCATTTTTTAACTGCATACTTTCTCATTTGTGTTTTCTGTCTGAGTTATCAGTCACTTTAGCAAACAATGCGCGGGCTGTTGACTGCGTGTTACTTTTTATCTGTTGTAGCAATATGGAGAAGCCCATTTATTGTTTAGTTCTGGACTTCATTTCTCTATGGCGTATTTTACAGACGTTCCTCCACGTCCCTGTTTTTAGCTGTCTCCTCTTCCGTTGATTGGGATTGATGTGTAATAATTTTTAACTCCAGTACTCTTTGTGTTCTACAGTTTTGACATGGGTGTGTATGACCCTAGTTGTTTTTGTGCCCTAAAACAGAACAAAACAAGAAAAATCACACAAATCATTTTATTTGGGATGAAAAGTATCTTGGGTATGATGCCCTCATTTCAGGGCATGATGATAGGTAATCAGACACCTGACGAAGGATGTGGTTCACTTGTTCCAGTACAAAGTGGTAATGGGTGACATAGGGGACATTCCTTCCTGGCTGGTTCTTGGGGGTGGTTGAGGATGTGAAGGGAGATGGCAGGGGAAGATCTGTTTGCAGACTAAGTCTGGGGACAGTGTCTGTCTGTGAAGGCCATGGTGAGACCCTCAGCCATCCCCGGGTGGCCAGGCTGTACGGAAGGGAGTTTTTGGTGTAAAAGGGATGACAGCTGTTGAAATACAGGTACTGTTGGTAGTTGGCGGGTTTAATGTGGACAGAGGTGCAGATTGAACTGTCAGAGAAACTATGAAGGATAGAAACACATTGTGCACGTCACTGGATGGAGGAAGGTTCAAAGTTTTGACACAACTGTGCTGTTGTTTGTAGCAACATGGTAACTACACCCAAGAGAAATCTTTTGTGTTTTGAAATTTGCATGAAATCAATCCATTGTTCAAATGCAACATGCATTCCACTCTCCATTCAGCGAGAACCAACACTGATTTAGCAAGAAGCTGCTTCTGCATGAGCACATTTCTGTCTGGCATACAAAGTTTATGAAGTTGGTTGCACATGCAAAGCGAAGAAAACTGGTAGATTGTGTGTACATCTACTGGAAATGTTGAGTGTATCCAAGTTTTATTCGCACAGAGTCCTTGTAAGCTTACCAAGTAGACAGACCAGGAACTCCAACTTCCTCAAAAAATAGTGCGGTGTGTTCTGAAACGATGCCTGCATATAAAGCCTTACAAGTTGCAGTTATTGCAGCAAACACGTCCTGGTGACCACAACAGATGGTACGAATTTCGCATTTCAGTTCTCCAGGATATGTCAGCGCACACTTTTTTCAAACTACTCATCTTTTCAGAGGAATTGATGTTTCATTTCATGGGTGAAGTAAAGCACCGTAATGTAAGAATTTCGGGGTCACAAAATCCTGATGCTGACATCAGCATGAAAGGGACTCACCAAAAGAGAATCTGTTTTGTCCCAAGTTCATAAAGCTTATGAACCTTTCTTTTTTGCAGAGCAAACTATGACAGGAATATCATATCTGGACATGCTGCAAAATTGTTTGCTTCCTCAACTTCTCAAAAATTCAAATGATTTCATTTTTATGCACGATAACACCCCACCTCACTTCCATTTTGAGGTGCAGTGTTACCTTAAAAACACCATCCCACAATGTTGGATCGGAAGAGGTAGACAATGAGATCTTGTTCATTGCTTTTGGCCTCCCAGGTCACCAAACCTCACACCTTGCATTTTTTTTTCTGTGGGAGACATAAAAGACCGAGTCTTTCTCCCACCTATTGCAGCTACTCTTCAAGAGTTGAGAAATCAAATAACTGAAGCTGTTGATTCAATAAGAAGGGACCTGTTGATTTGTGTGTAGAATGAAATGGACTACCATTTCGGGATTTCTCGAGCAATGCATGGTGCTCATTTTGAATGTATGGTATAGTGTCTATGTGAACATAAAACTTTGAACCTTCGTCTATCCAGTGCCAAGCACAACATGTTTCTACCTTTCATATGTTTTAATAAACAACTTCAATTTGTTCTTTCTCTTGAATCATTCTATATTACTCCTACACTACTTTCATACAAAAAATGAGTAATGTGCATGACAAATTTTGTTGAAATGGTTTCTTCAAAATAAACTGGAAAATTTTTATCTCTCCCCTAATTTAGCTTTCCCTTCTATTTTTCTCTCCTTTCTTCCACATGCTTCAATACATCATGTGGGCCAGCTTGTCTCAGGAGGTGCTACAACAACTCTATCACACCCTTCCCAACCAAATCAGTACATGCATCCAGGTCAGAGGATGAGCAATGCCATACTGGTAAGTGGGCTCATATTGGCAAGTTAGTTCTACATTTTACTAATTTTTTAATCACTAAATTTAACATACCCTCTAACCCATGAAGTTTTGTTTCATTTGCTCCTCCCCTCTTGAGTGCTTAATTTTTCTTTCATCAGGCAGTATACTTCAATAATCACAAAAAACTGCACTTCAAGTCTGTCACTTTTATTAAATACTGCCCCTAGACAGATATTGGCTGCATGTTCCATGTTCTGATAAAGAGGCCTCTTGCTCCTAAGCATACCCACACTCATGAATCCAGGACTTCCAACTAGAGTCAGAAGTGACTCAACCAGAATTCTACTCCCGTACATGGAAATGCACTGGGGAATTACAAGAGATTTTCTGTACTGACATATAACACTGTGGATCATGAATGATAACTCATACCTGACTAGATATATGCAACACACTTAAAACATCATCTCCCATACGGGGCCCAAGATTTACCTCCTGCACCCAGGAGGGCTATCATACAGCTCCACAAAATCCTTTTAGAATTAAGGCCTTTAAACTAGTTGTCCCCAGGAGCTGAAGTGCAGGCATTTTCTTCCACCATTTCCCGCCTCCACTAATAACACTTCTATGAAAAGTGCTGGCTTCTGCCAGCTCCAAGCTGTACAAAACCCTCTTTCACCAGAATATGAGCACCCAATTGTGGCGTCCCTATCCACCAAGAGGATGACCCGTGTCATGGGTGAGAATGATATATTACAAACTGTCACCAATAAAACAAATTACCTGTGCGTGTGTATTGAACCAGGAACCTAAAAATGACATAGAAGCTTCATCCCGCTGTATCCCTCAGTGGTTCACAACCCCACAACAGGCCACAGCGGTCTACACATCCCGCCACCGCCCCACATCTAACCCAGTGTTATTGTGCAATTCAGCCTCCAGTGGACCCCTGCCCCAGGAACATCTCATAGCAGACAAGTGTAGCCCCAAATGTTTGTGTGGCAGAGTAATTATGTGTACGCATACATGGAGACAGTGTTTGCACAGCAATCACCGACACAGTGTAACTGAGGTGGGATAAGGGGAACCAGCCCGCATTCACTGAGGCAGATGGAAAACCGTCTTAAAAACCATCCACAGGCTTGCTGGCACACCAGACCTCTGCAACACTAATCCACCGGACGGATTCGTGCCGGGGACCAGCACGTCATCCCCCTCAGTAAGCAACACATTAGACTGCACAGGGCAGGCTAAATTACCTGCGCTTTTGCTTGCTCCCATTTGTTGGCAACTTTGTTTCAATACCTATAGACACAGCTACGATATGCTTGGGAAGTAACTGTTACGTGGTTCATCCTGTATACAGTGTATACATCTGTAAGTATAATACACAAACTACATTACTGTGAGCAGTGGGGATACTTTTGACACCCTTGTGATCTCCCCCCCCCCCCCCCCCCTTCCCCCCACCTTTCCTCTTCTATTGCCGAATTGTGAGTAGAACAGATGACTGCTAGTAATCAGTTATTTTACCATAAGGGTCATTTTAAGAGATACATGCTTGACACTTCTTGAAACATGCACACTCAGAATTGTAGCAGTAAAACTCTCTACTAATGTGTGTCACTTAAGTTGGACACGCATCTCTGTGATGCTCATGTTCTTGCTAGGTAAACTCGTGACAAGAAGTAGTGCTCTTTCTTGTGTTTTTCCTACATCTTTTGTAAATTGTATTTGGTAAGGGTCCCAGATGAAGAAAGAATAACATGACACAACTTGTGGAAGATGGAAATAAAATTTTGGAAACCTATTTTCAATGTCATGTTCTGATTTTAAGCTTCAGCCAATTTTGCTTGTTAGTATAGGTTTTCCATGCATCATTTTCTCTACATGAATAGTGTTTGTAATTAGATGTTACAGTTTCATCAATGCAATGAAGTGAGGTTACCACTATTTTCATAATATATTTAATAAAGAGAGTATTAGGATTAGTGATTATGCATTCTAGGGTATTTAATAATAATACAGGATTTGTCAACTTAACATAAGGAAAAATCATACATAGATTTTATATTTATTTTAGTGTTCTGCCCATTAAGCATGTCTAGGTTCCCCATCTTTCTCTATATTCAGCCATTGTTTTTGTCATTACATAATTGTTTTGCATGTTCACTTTATCTATCAACTGGTATCTTTTCCTGCTATGGAGTCAGATGTCGCAGTGCTTAGCACACTGGACTCGCATTTGGGAGGACAACTGTGTAAATAACCCTCCGAGCATCCTTCCTTCCTTCTGCTCCACAGGTTTTACACGATTTTCCTAAAATTGCTCCAGCCATTTGGCAGGATGATTCCTTTGTAAAGGACATTTCCTACCTAATCTTTTTGTAATCCAAGCCTGGGCTCCATCTCTAATGACCATGCTGTCAACATTAACTCTAATCTTCCTTCTTTTCTTTTTTCTTTCATCATCCCTGCTAAATTATGTCAGTAGCTTCATTCATCATGCTCCACAGATTCCATCAAGGAGGACAACCTTTAGGAATATGGATCAAGTCAAGGCATATATTAATTAAAGACAAAGAAATCAAAGGACCTTAATCTAGAGCGATATTATTTAATCCTATTTATGCTAACAACAGCAAAATTTAACTCAGTAAATTAGAAAGACACCTACTAAGCCTCAGGGGGGGGGGGGGAATGCTTCATCCTCAATTATACTATAAATCTGCTGTTTATTGAGAGCTTAATATTTACTTGATCACAATGTTATTTTTCAAAGAAAATATTTACTAACATTTGTAAATACTGTGTCCTATTCACACTTCATCAAAATGCCATGCAGATTTGGCATGAAAACTCCTCCTTGCCAAGTAGGTAACAGAACTTTTCAATCCCTTAATCTAAATATCCACATAATTTGTAGAAAGAGAGGCTAATGAGGTTTTTGGAATTTTCTTTTTTCTTGTTTTATGTTAGACCAGAGCCCAGGTGGCAGCATTATATTACTTGAAGGATGGGGTGAGGCAGCGGGGACATGACTCAATAGATTGGTTATATGTGACAAGGGGGTTTAAATAGGAGATCTCATGTAAGAAATTAGGACCTAAAACCAATTTTTGGGGCATTATATTTCAATAGACTTAAAAACTCCTAAAGTGTGCAAGTTTAAGCCTGGATTAAAACACATTTTATGATTACCATGTATAAAAAGTTATATAATATTAACATTTAAACTGACAGTGTGTATGATTGTTATGTAGTATGTACTAAACAACCATGGAATCTGAAACTTCCCGGCAGATTAAAACTATGTGCCACTCTGAGACTCAAATGCGGGACCTTTGCCCTTTGCGGGCAAGTGCTCTACCATCTGAGTTACCCAAGCATGACTCATGACCTGTCCTCACAGCTTCAGTTCTGCCAGTACCTCATCTCCTACCTTCCAAACTTCACAGATGCTCTCCTGCAGTCTTGCAAAACTAGCACTCCTGGAAGAAAGGATATAGTGGAGACACGGCTTAGCCACAGTCTTGGGGATGTTTCCAGAATGAAATTTTCACTCTGCAGTGGAGTGTACACTGATGTGAAACTTTCTGACAGATTAAAACTGTGTGCCAGACTGAGACTCGAATTTGGATCTTTTTCCTTTTTCGGGCAAGTGGTCTACCATCTGAGCTAAACAAGCATGACTCTCAATGCATTCTCACAGCTTCAGTTCTGCCAGAACCATGTCTCTTACCTTCCAAACTTCACAGAAGCTCTCCTGCAGACCTTGCACTCCTGGAAGAAAGGATATAACAGAGACACGGCTTATCCACAGACTTGGGGATGTTCCCAGAATGAAATTTTCACTGTGCAGTGGATTGTGCACTGATATGAAACTTCCTGGCAGATTAAAACTGTGTGCTGAACCAAGACTCGAACTCAGGATCGGGAAGTTTCATATCAGCGCACACTCCGCTGCAGAGTGAAAATTTCATTCTGGGTACCATGGCATCTATTTCGAGTTGAGAAGTTCTTGATACTAAATTTTGCTTGATTTTCATGGGAAAAGTAAATAAATAGCCTATTATGTATACAATTTTATTTGGTTTAGTTTTCAAACATCGAAAATACATTTAAAAACACAAACAAAAAACTACAAAACCTGGGAATAAAAATGTAAGTTGTTAAAAAGTGAGAAACAATAATTAAATACAATGTAAAGAGCATAAGATAAAATAGTTTTACAAAGTTCATCCTATAGTGATCCAGATACACTCCTCCTGTTATCAAAACTGGATATAAATATTCTAGCAACATTTACTAAGTCTATTTGATTGAACAGAAACTTCTGCACACTGCAAACTACTATGTAACTGAGCCTCTGTTGTATGATTGTTGAATGCAAGTAGTGTTTCAGTCATCATAGAGCAGGAAAACTATGTTCTGCTTTGCAGCTTGATGCTGGACACAGAAGCATAAGTCTTACCAGTGCTTCAGCATTAGCAAATAATTCTTAAACTTCTTTTTTCATAGATACCAAAACATCTATAGTGCCTTTCAGGCATTTTATGTTGTACTGTAAATGAAAGAGTTCTAGCTCTATTTTCAAAGACTGGATATTGATTGGGCATGGAGGTCCCATGTCATGTCCTTTCTTCTCTGACAACACTTTTCCCAAGCAAATGTGTTTCTTCATGCAAGGTTGGCCAAGTATTCAAATCTAAAATCTTGGAAGGCCATCTCAATGATTTCAGGCGTTAGAAATTCATGTGGATCTGTGCCCTCGGACAACTACTTAGGAACTTCTTTTTTCCTTGGAAGTTGCAGCTGTTCTAAGCCAAGCTCAGATACGTTAACATTACATTCTTTGTATAAGGAAGAAAACTTTGTATTCATCCTGCGCTTGTTAATGCCCTCAATTACAAATTTAGCTCATGGGTAAAGTCCTTGGAAATGCTTGTTCAAGATTTCTAGAAGCTTAATTACTTCTTTTTCCATTATGAAACCGGCATCAAAAACACTAAGTAGAACAATGGTTCCTTCCTTGTTCATTCAGTATGTTGAGAACCAAAGAATTTTTTTTCAAAATTTCATTCATTTGTGACCACCCATATAGCCATCTTGCAGGTCATAAAGCCATGATCTTGGTGACATTACTGACAGGTCCTTCAGCCGCAGCTCCAATAATAAGAATAAACTTGTCTTTTGTTTTTGTATTTGAAAATAGTATTCCTAATTGCTGCTTTCATGGAGTCTTTGACATTTTTGAAATTACGCAGTTTGCTTATACAATATGCCAGAGTTTGCTTGTCAATTATTACTGATTGTGTCCCTTTATGAATCCCGCCTAAGTTTTCTGCCCCATCACATATCTGCCCGTGAAGGTTACTTATAGATAAGTGCAATATATTATAGCAATATCACAGATGAGTGCAGCTATGTCTGCTCCACACAAATGAGTTTTATGGAACCCCAAATAACTTTCATGAGGGTCCAAATTTTCATCACACTATCTACACAAAAACGAATTTCTTTATCATCAGGAATGTCCCTTGCGCCATCACAAATCACTGAACAACTCGATTAATTGAGTTAGAGCATTGATAGTTGCAACAGGCAGAAGACGTGTTTTTTGGTGCTGCACATTTTAGCGATTTTGATCGAGATAAACTAACGCTGTGGTGTTATTCATGTAGAAGTGTGCACAGATTCAGCCAAGTGAAAAATCCGTGCAATAAGCACGTTTATTTATAACAACCGACTTATTCCGTTTTGTGACGCTGCATGTACAAGATCATGTGCTGATTTAAAGTTCTAGATTCCCATATTTTACTGTCAGCGCCGCTTCTGTGTAATCTTTCATTGATTGTATCAATGCCCTTTTGTACTGTGATATATTGTGAAATTTCGAACATTCGAGAGCGCTGCGGTAAACTAGTACTGTTATCATCAATTGTAGGCCTAAACTAAACTGTGTTCTTTTCATAATTTTTGAGAACGGTAGGCCTATCTTCGTTCAAAACAATCGTTCTCTTATTTCATTGTATAATTCCTTGAGAAATAGGTTAGTTTGAGAATTTTCGGGTGCTTACAAAACTAAATTTTCGTAAGTTACTGGTACAAGCGCATGTACAATAACATATCCCAAATTTCACTTGCATGGGTGCATGTTAATGGACTTTCCTAATGCACTTGCTAGTGAAATTGCTGCTTTCGCATCGTCTTTCAGTCACTGCTTATGTGCCACCTTTTTCTCCGCAGTTGCATCGTGTGGCAGTTCAGGACACTTGTATGTACCATTGACGGTGACTTCAAGAGCAATGCTCGCATCAGCATCGACACGTGCCATTTCCATTTCACCCAGTGGCAATTTCCAAGCAGTGTTGCCAACTCTAAAAAACCTGAGTCGCTAGATTCAATATCAAAAGTCGCTAGAAAGTCGCTAAAACTGATTTTACTAGAGTTGTACTGAAAATTTGAATGGTGCAATAAGCCAGTGGGGAGGGGGGGGGGGGGGGCGTAATAAAATATTAATAAAAATTGTCTCATACATAATTGCTATATTGTCTTAATTAAATGATACATCGCTTGCAACAACATACATATAAAATACACTAACGTTTAATTAAACATGTTATCATAATTGACACAACACATAAATTGTTGTTTCAATCACAGTAGTCAAATATACTAGAAATATACAACTATATTTGTAACAAAAGAAAGCAAGAACTCAAATTAGGTTACAAAATATATACATACCGGTATGTGAGCTATTCATCGTCGTCACTCAGAAGATCGAATAACTCTTCTGTTTCATGCTTGACAGAACTGTAGTTGATGTACAGGGTTGAACATCGCTCAAAAGATGATGTTGCAGTTCTACTGGTTTTGTCGCAAAAGAGTAACTTTTGTTCGCACCAATAAGCTCCAATATGTCTGATGGTACGTCAAAAGATGCACAATCTTTATTTTGTTTCTTCAACTGGTCTCTCAATATGATCAAAGCATTAATTGCCTTTAACGATAATCTGTTACGTTGTTTAGTTTTTATAATGTTCATAGAACTGAATACTCTTTCCACTTCTGCATTTGAGTGCAGTAGGGATAGAACAGTCATTGCTAGTTGTGAAATCAAAGAAAAGGGATTCTCACCAGCGGCGTTTTTATACTGCAAAACCTCACTCCAAAATCGAACAGTATTAGAAGTGTTATTCCAGCTAATGAAGTTGATATTATGCGATTCTTGCAGCATACCGTCTGTGAAATCGCCACTAAAACCTAATTCTTTGGCTACATCCGCTACAGCATGATTTTTATTCACATTTAGTGTTTCTTCAACATTCAGCATTGACCTTTTTTTTCAGGATCGTATCGTCACTTGGCAGTCTTTGTTAAATTTGTTTTGTGAGTTGCAGACTAAACTGAATGCATCTTTTCTTCAAATAAACTTTGTTTTCTTCAGACAAACTTGATTCAGACAATTTCTGTTCAAACATAAAGCCAAGGTTCGGATTTGCGTTCATACATTCGCTTGGAACTGGTTTTGTCAACAAATCAACAGTTGGAAAACTATGTTTTGTCCGAGGGACTGCATGAGAAATACAAGTGCATGTAGTAATTTAGTGGGGTCATTGCCTTCTCCTTCAAAAGCTTTTATTGCTATTTGTACGTCTTTTAAAGCATGTTTAAGGTAACACATGTAAAGATGATTTGAGTTGTCATAATACATCTTGTACAAAAGATCGGCAGTGTAACAACTGTCTTGAACCATGGCAAGTGAAAAATGTAGCTTTAGTTCTTCCCAATGCTCCAGAATTCTTCGTATTGCTGGTTCAATTGAAAGACAACGTGTTGCACAGACCTTCTAAATTTTTAGTGGCTGTTTTCCACAATTTATTGTCTTATACACCTTTTCATATCCCTGTTGTCTTTTGGGTGAAATGGAGAATCAATCGTAGGTTTCCCATACAAGAAACTCTATGTTTCTAGATACGGTATTCACTGAGGCGAGCGAAACTGCAAGCTGAAGAGAGTGAGAAATGTAACGGATCAATACCAAATGCTTCAAACCATATTCTCTCTTGAGTTGTTCAAAAAGCCTATTGTTTATTCTAACCATTGCAGAAGCATTATCTGTGCCAATTCCTACCATATTAGCGATTGGAAGTTTGAGATCTTTCAAAGAATTCACAAGAACAACAGCCAGATTTCGTGCATCTCCAGTTTCTACTACAGCGAGTTTGAGAAATGCTGATCTAATGGTTTGGTTGTTTACAATATAGTACCGTATAACGATACCTAGCATTTTAGATATTGATACATCTGTGGAATCATCTATTAGTACACTGTATTTTTGGTTACCTATAGCTTCAGCCAATGATTGTGTAAAATATGGAGCCAAAACTTCAGTTATAATGTTAGTGCACTTCGTACGATGTAATTGCATGTTTTTAGCGCCCTCATCAGCGGAAAACACCATCTTGCACAGTATTCCTAAATGATCTACAGCTAAAATAGAACAATGTTCAGCAATAAATAAAGAAAAGGCGCCTTCCGCTCTGCTTGCTATTCCAACTGTAGTTTTCGGAACAATTTTCACAGGTAAGGTGGTTTGTGTTCTTCTTTTAAATCAATTTTTTGTTTATGCTTAATAGTTTTCGAATGCTTTCTAATATCACAAACTCTGTTGCACATACTTGACATCTTGCCTTGGATAAGTCTCCAACTCTGGTTTCAGCCGCCCATTGAATTCAGGTTCTGCTTCCAACGCATTCCGATATTTTTGAGCGTGCTGCTTCTTCTTCTGCAGTAAATCCATTATGTAAGCCACCACAACATAAGTTTCATCAATTTATAATCACTGAAAATACATCAAAACTCAGGCGAACTAGAAGTCATGAAACAATCTACTCACTCGGTAACTCGATATCAGTCCTATTGTTCATTGTTTAAAACTTAATAATGCCTGAGGTACCCCCACCGAATTGTTCTTGCGTTACCACTGTGCATGTGGTAATAATTTCACTGCTAGTTAAAATTTCGAAAAATTAGAGGTTGCTGGACAGAAATGTATTTTATTGTACTTAATATTACGTATGTTTTTTGTCAATTCGAAAAAGAAAAGGAGTTCAAAAGTTGAAGAACTATAGATCGATACGCTATCGATAATAACAGGCTATTATGTAATGAATGATAAATTGTTCTATAGTCAAGGTTTTCTTATTCTGT
Organism: Schistocerca americana; assembly: GCF_021461395.2. Lineage (NCBI taxonomy): Eukaryota > Metazoa > Arthropoda > Insecta > Orthoptera > Acrididae > Schistocerca > Schistocerca americana. The sequence goes on along the minus strand of NC_060124.1, from coordinate 554,019,417 downwards.
AGGCAATTCCTACATTCAGGCTTACTAAATGCTGAACAATGCTACATGATCTGCTAGGAGCTTAATTTAACTTCTTAAATCTCGAACAAAGTCAGTGTAGTACCCATTCTATAGTTAAAATCTTAGTTTTGTTAATGAAAATACTGGCCAAAATAGTTTTGATTTGTACTTCAAAAGTCGTTAGTAGTCCAAAAGTCGCCAGATAAGTCGCTAAATAATTTTTGTCGCCAAAAAGGTTTTTTTTGTCGCTAAAGCCCGGTCCACACGCAACGATCTGTCTGCGCAGACATCGGCGCAGATGTCTGTACATGCAAAAGATCGCTGCAAATGTGGTGTGTTCACACGACACAAACCCCAATCTACTACTCGCCCGCCATCTGTCGGTGTAGAAAAGAAATATCAGTGGCAAGCGACTACGCTCCCCGAAAACGTCAAAATTTAATTCAGTTATTTTGAAAAATAGAAATGGAGGAAGTTCTGTTGTGGTCTGTGTTCGCAACTTGTGTTGCAAAAAACATTCAGACCAACCGCAGGAAACAGAGAAAGCGGTCAAAATGGTGCAGACAGTGGCTGCTAAAGCGAAAGCAGTTTTGTCACGTAAATTTACTGCGAGAGTTGCAGGGCAAACCTGTTTTGTTTTACATAACCTCGTGTTCCATTTCCTCGCACATTGGCACTCCAATTTCATCTTCAATTGTACTCCTGCTTGGTCTTGGCGTTTCTTGATCACTAAGAAAGCCAAGTAGATCAAAATACCATAACGTTGGCTGGTATACTTGATCTACTCCTACACCAGATCTTCTAGATTTCTGAACTTTGGATAACTCTTTTCGGTAAACAGTTCGCTGACAGACTAATTTACTTGACTTGCCTTCATGAACTCATCTTTCAGGAAAGCGTAAATAGCTTCACATGTGTTGGGTATTATTTCACTCAATGCTTGTTTCGATATTGCAGATGAAAATTCCAAATCATTGTAGCTCCTTCCTGTTGCTAGGAATCTTAATGTTAGTGCCAGGCGTTCATGACGAGAAATTTCCCTTCTCATACAAGTATTTTTCTCATAATATGAGGGGTTACATGCTTTAAGAGATAATTATAAGTTTCGACATCCATCCGCAAATAATTTCGCCAGTTCGCAACGAAATTATTTTTTTATTACCGTTTCTCTGTTTGCCGAGGCGCCAACTGCCCGCAATTTTTCAATTAGAGCATTGTATGCTGCTGTCTTTTTGTCTCGGTCACTATATTCTTTACTTTTAATCTTCCACAAACATGGGTGGTTTCTGTATATTTCAATGAATTCACTTACAAACTCTCGAGAACACTGACGAGTATCAGCCATTTTAATGCCCTGTGCACACAAATACAAACACTAGACTGAGCAAACAGCTGTTTCGCGCCAGATTTGCGACGATCTCCTGTCCACACGCTCCAACTTGTCTGCGCAGATGTGGTTTGAACCGACAGATTTGAGAGGTTTCGCTCAAACCTCCAACTCCAACTTCCAGGTTTGCACACACCTCAGGTTGGTGCAAATCTTCTGTTCACACGCAACGATCTGTCTGCGCAGATGTGATGTGCGCAGACATTTGCGCAGACAGATCGTTGCGTGTGGACGGGCCTTAAGACGAAGGCAAAAGTCGCCATTTCTAGCGACAAAGTCGCTAATTTGGCAACACTGTTTCCAAGAAGGCAGGAATGATTGCCTATCGAAGTCGCTGGGTGCAAACGATACATATCGAACGTGCGATCGTAAATCGATCATCCGACGCTGGGGGCGGCCGTTGTGATCGATTGCTTGTGATGGTCATTTTTATCTGTTTTCCGTCGCTCCCTTACTTGCTCTAAATTACATACCTTCGCGAATTATTTGTGAGTTGCTAGGGAAACCCAGAAAATTTATGTTGTTACTGAGTGGGATGTCTGGTGTTCTTGACGTTTCTTCGGCGGATTCTCTCACATGGAAGAGTCTAATTCCATGTTTATACATCGTAGAAAATTGTTCGACTTTTTGTCGCAAATATGGAGTACTACCAGACAAGGAAAGAAGGGACTGTGCAGACTGTGGTGGTGCGAAGTGTATAAAACTCCATAAGAACAGTTTCGACGCTGAAATACCGTTACAATTTCATTGCTGACAGTGCGGAAAACGAACGAGTTTCAGGAAGATTACTTGGTTCGACACTTCCAAATTATCCATCCAGATCACCGTAATGGACTTTCTGATGACGACAACACCGACGTCGAGTAAGGTAAGTCGCCTCCTTTGCAATTAAAAGTATTTTTGTAGCGCTCTCCTTATGTCGTTGCTGTAGTGACCAACATAAACATACTCATAACGCCCGCCAGTGTCGCATGATCGATTTACGATCGCACGTTCGATATGTATCGTTTGGAAATAGGGACTTCGATAGGCAATCATTCTTGGAAATTACCCACCCAGTGTTCAGGTGCTTCGAGTTTTTCTACTTGTATTTTGTAATCACCAACACTGGCTGCCATTTTCGTCGAACGCACTAACAACGGAAAAATTCACGTTACTTTAGTCACGAGCGAAAACAATTACTTCGCGGCTGTTCTCACGCTGTCTGTATGCATAACTTGTTAAGATTATTTATTTAAAACTGACTACAAAGTACATAAGATTTACACACACACACACAATACGACCGGTTTTGTGACAAAGACGAGGACCCTCAGTTCTGCTGCCCAAAGATTCAATTGTACACATATGACAAAGTTATGAAAAATTCACATTACACAGATATTACAATAAATTTCATTTTTCGTTCCTGACTTCAAGCCGTAACTGCTCAGAAATAATGTACCAAGATGCAACAGTCAGGTAAAACCAGACTCCGAGATTTTTTGAGCGTCGTAAACAAACAACCATTTTGTCGTTACGAAATATATGGTCATGTGCCATACTGTTTGACGTGTTTGTCAAGCTCAGATTGTATCTGTCGTGTTTGCGAGAAATTCTGACTGACGAAAAGTTTGACAAGATGGCTGACGTTGTTTGTGTTGATATTTTGCAGCATACTATTAGTGACAAATAGTTTCATTACAATTTTTCACACTGTATCGTGTGTTTCCATATCTCTGGAAACTATGATTAAGTATAAAAACAAAATAGCACTGACAAGTGCCAAAATGGTAGAGAAATCACGTTTTACCCAGCCATATAGGCCTATTACGCCTGAAGAAGTTAAGAACAAAATCAACCATATATTATGCATGGAGATCAATATTTTATGCATACAGTATCATACAAGTAGGAGTGGAATGAAACAAAGGAAATCGATGTTCTCCGTTTCTTCCATGGATGATGTTCCCATGTTGTGGTATTTTAATGAACTGTCGTTACAGGACCAAGTAAAAGGGAACAAAATTTCACAGACTTGTATTCTTTTTCAATGCAAGGGCAACGTAATGCTAAACAAGATATAAAGGGTTTCGCTATCCATCAGTAGAAAGCTGATGTAATCATCATATACTAAGCGTAACATTCCCCTCTAACAGGTTTTCATGTTTATATTTCTCTTTCATTTCAAACCATTCCCTGTATTACCTTCTTCTTTTCTTCTTCTTTAAACACAGTGCCAAAGTCAATGCTAGAAATGCTTTATCCGCATTTGTAGCCATTCCCATTAGTGCCAAAATAAAGAATAGACGAAAAGCACCTGATTCAGAAGTAAGGTTAAATTAGCAAGCTTTATTAGTATATGTACTATATTGTTTGACACATGTCTGGCTAAATAAGAAAGAACCTGACAGAAAAGTTTGCTCTTTTATCAGGTCTTAACAAGTTTTAAATAGTTTAATTGTGCATTGGAAGAAAATTGAAACAATCATCAGGTTCTGAGAGTAAAATTCCCCTTAAAAGATTTTCATGGACAAATCACTAATTTTAAGCCATTTGCTGGACCAGAGTTTTGTTTTCTTCTCCTTCTTTAAACACAATGCCAGAGTCAACGCCAGGACTGTGTTGTGCGTGTTTGTAGCTGTTATTACTACTGTCAAAATACTCATGAACATGAACAGCATCTACTTCAGACTGAGGTTTAACTGACAAACATAGTTTGAACTTGTACAGGCTTAATTGGAAAATCCATAGCTAATAAGACTGATATTGTGAAACACGTTTGATCGTTTATGGAGGCATTAAGGGAAATCACAGTGAGTGGATAATTTCTGTGGGCAACAGGCTTTTGCAAAATTTATGGCTGTTTACTTTCCACAATATTCTTACTGCTTGCTGCTGCTGAAAAAACACATTATTTGCTTTGGGTGCATTGACCCAGAGTATAATTTCGTAAGACAACATGGAATAAAAACATGCAAAATGAGCCAACACACTTGTTTCTATGAAAGGAAAATTTACTGGGAAACCTAATAACTTATGAGCAGGGACAGGAAAAAATCGTTTTGATTCATGGTCGCATTCTGTGTTATTTTTTGCCGAATTCGTTGTTATTTTTTCTCAATTTCGGAATTACCTTTATGGCAAATGCGGTGTTATATTTGTGCGGAATTTGGTGTTAGTTTTGATCAGTTTGGCCATCCTGTGATTTTTGCCAATTTGGTGAGTTTTTATTTGCTAAATTCGATGTCGCAGGTACTTTTTTTTACAAGTTTTGGTATTATACTTTTTCTTTTTTGGTGTTTGTTTTGAGGCTTTTTTGTCACTTTCTGTGTTATTTCTTGCCAAATTGAGTGTTACTTTTGACAAACTCGGTGTTATTCTTTTTCCAAACTCAGTGTAATTTCTTGCCATATTTGATGTAAACTTCTGTTAGATTCAGAATTACTTTTCTGCTAAATTCAGTGTTCCTTTCTACCAGAATTGGTCTTTATTCTGTATCATTCAGCGTTTCTTTTATCAAATTCGTTGTAATTTTGTGCCATATCCGGTGTTTCTTACCAAGTCCGAAATTTTTTGCCAATTTTTGTGCTATTTTTGACGTAATTTCATAGATGATTGCGCAGGAAAATAATTGTCATTCTAAAATTATATGAGTACACGAACTTCAGTCTGAAGGAAAAATGAAGGTAAAAAGAAATTTCAACATTCAATTAATATCAGTTACGAATATTGATACACTGTCCTATTCAAATTTATTACATTTCTAATGCGGGAAAATGAAAAGTTTTTCAGTATTTCGTAAATATCTCGCCAAATTCGCGTTATTTTGCTAAAAACCATCGATTTCGCATTATCGTTTTTGTAAAACATTTCTGTCCCTATTTATGAGACATAATCGCTACCCTTGCCTCCAGGAAACACATGTAAAAGTTAAAGGGACACACTAAATACCACCTAGCTTTCCGAGCTAATAGTTCATTTCTTGGGAAGGATAGAGACATACCTTGAGGATAGTTAAAATGGAACGATAGCCCACTTAGACACCATTATCCAGTGTAATATTTGCCTTTTTCCACCAACTCTTCCTCATACTTCTTGATTATTAACTCCTTCTGTTCATTTTTTCTTCTCAATACTCCCTCCATATTCACTTCTCAAAGGATGCAGTCATTTTTCATCTTCCTTCCTTAATGTATACTCCTCATAAAATATTTAACAGGTCTTTCTCTCAGTGGTCTGTTTAGTTTTTCGCAAAGTAGCTTCTTTCTCCTGCAGAATGGCTGCTTAGCCACTGAAATTCTAGACTGAATTTCTTGAATTTATAACACATCCTCCTTTATTAAGATGTACTTGTTCAGTTGTGCCCTATCCTAAAGTTAAGGTTGTCTCATTTTTCGTGTGTGTCGACATACAAATATACACATTTTTGATAAAGGGAGTCCAGGTGGTCAGATGTGGCCTTGTAGAAGTAATCATTCCAGCATTTTCGTGAAGAAAACCATGGAACATCTAGGCCAGGATGGCCAAGCAACTGCATCATGCTCCATCCCCTCAAATTTGAGGTTGGCGCCTTAACAAATGCACTACATCATGTGGCTGTATCTAACATACAAGTAGGGTAAGTTTAAGGCCCAAGTGACACAAGTCGTCACCCTGGGGTGCCAAGCTGAAAGGCTTGTTTTGTATGCAATGTGAATCACAATTAGTCGCAAAAATTGGCACATGAAAGTATACAAGGGAAAGGGGATGGGAGCTCCATATGATAAGTCACTTGTGTGGAGAAGTGTTCCTGAACCAGGAACAAGTACATGTCTTAAGTTTGTACATACTTGGAACAAGTCGGCTCAATAACATGAAAAATAAGTATACAGTCTTCATTTGAATCTATCACTGCACACACAATACTAACCTGCAGCTGACGTTAAAACCATGACTTATATCATCATTTCTTCTCTTCTGCCTGTCTGACAAAAAAGAAAGAACTGTCAGCATTCCCTCATGGTGGGTGACATATTTAATTTGAAAAAAAAATATAGAGAGACATTAATTTCATCCAGTACTGATCCCGAATGATATTTTCTTGTAAAAAACGTTATATTGTTATTATGTTTTATGTCTATATACACTTAGATTTTCCCAAAAAATCCGACTGCTGTCAATTTTGGGTTTTAGCCCACTCTCTGCACCTAGTATTATATGAGCACCACTGATTTTTGGGAATGAATTTGTTGTGAATGTTTCAGGAGTTTATCACTTTTTGGATGACAGTTCAACGGTTTTATGCTACAACTTCTGTGTCTCCCATAGCAGGGGTGATCAATAGTTTTAGCTCAGAGGCCACTTTGTGATAGCAGAGGCTAGGGGAGGGCCACTCCTTTTAAAATAATTTACATTTCAGAAGAGGTATAAAACGTTACATAAAAATTCTGGCTGTCCTGGTGGGCTGCACAAGAACCAGTAGCAGGTCGCAAGCAGTCCCCCATGCTGCTAATTGCCCATATCTCTCCTATACTTGTTATTATCTGCATTGGATGAAGAGTCAATTACGGCTAAAAAACATCCTGTGTGCACTCCACACACAGGTAGCCACCTGGGTAACAGTCTTTGATCTGTAGAATGTATTAGTGGGATCCTACAGTTTTTAACTCCATGTCATAAGGCTAGGGAGTCATCACATAGCATGTAACAGAACCTTGAAGACCCTAGTTCCATCCTTCCACTCAGCTCAAACCAGAGAGCCCCAATCAGTTCGTGATCAATGGTGCAGATGTTTTCAATAGTTCCCTCTATCTGTCTATCCCAGAATTTTTTTCTTCTGCACGGCAGTATTCTGTTTCTCAGCCACCTGAACCAAGCCTCCTTCACCTGCTTGAAGAAAAAGAAGGTAAGCTAGAACTTACTGGTATGGCAATCTGAGTTGCTATTAGTCCTTTGTAAAACACAGGATTGAGTCTGAAGGAATATAAAGCCCAACCCCCTTCCTCCCCCCTGCCCCCCCACACACAACCATCTTCAGTCTTTGACAGTGCCTAATTGTGTCTGTGTGACTCTCACAATATGAAATGGCCAGCCAGTAGCGATGCCAGTGGCAGTGGTGATGGGAAACGGCCCAGCCTGGGGCAGTTATGATGTAAGTTATTATAAAAAAAAATAAGAGCTCAAATTGTGACCGTTATAAAATGTAGCAAGGTATTCAGATTTTTCGAGATTGTGATACATTTTCGTGACAAATGGTTACCGAAGTTCTATTTCTTGCTATTTTAGCATTCATTCCCGAAATGCTGGCTGAATTAGAGTGTCAGCTGGAAGGTGAAAGTCGCCAGGAGGCTGAAGAGGTTGTGCTACCATCATGTAAATACATCCCCAAATTCTGCATGGTAGTTTGCATATTTGGAAAACAGTTCCTGATGTATTCAAATCGTAATAAGTGTTTATACAATTTTTGATGTCACTGTTGTAGCATGAGAGCTGCAGCTGACCAATCCTGAGTGGCTGCTGGAGACCGAAATGCAGAAAAAATGTGAGTACTTTTGTAAGATATTGCTGTTAGATATTTTTTTTCATCGTATACATTTGTGTGGGGTATATCTTCTTCATTGTTGAAGATGTTGCTATGGAGCAAGAGGAAAATGAGAATCTAGTAGGGGTATGCATCGAGAATGATCACCAGGAGTCATCACTTACATCTGGTATGAACTTTTTATATTTTCGTTGTTATGTATAATCAATATCTCACTGCAAGCAAATTCAGCATAGGTTTCTTTTGCTGTTGTTTCTTATAACCAGTATCTTGTTGTAGACATTTCTGTGAGATGGATCAGTGGCTCCACAACAACAATTCCAGCGATGGTGAAATATAAGTGGTTGCATGAGATGGCGCCTGCTGAAAGGCAGTGCATTCTCGCCCTTTTTGGATGAGGAGGAGGTAATATTTGATTGGGTAGGAGAACTAGCAGAAAGATCGACTGAACTGCTCATTCCTGGGATCCAGAGTGTAAAAGCTGATTGTAATGCACCATTGTCATTATAGTATATAATTATTGTTCTGGGTGCAGATGTACTTAAATGTTGTTATTTGTTTACAGCATATATTTAAAAAATCTTGAGCACTGTACTTAATTTTTTCCATTATTCGTATGTTACAGAGGTGCCACCAACACCACCATCACAACAGCTTGCTGTCGCATGGGCACCTAGAGCAGTGGTTGTGGGGGCAGGCATCAAACATGTACCAAGCGAGGTTCACTGCCATGCAAAGTGCTGCTCGTGACTGTGCAAGAGGCTGCTGAAACAGCTGTGGTTGCTGTAGTTCTGCCCCCTACACTATCACATACCCTCTGGCGTCTGTGTGTGGTTCAGTCGAAGCAACGATCTCCCACCCCACAGGTGGACGATGGCTTCAGCATGCAGCAGCATGCAGCAGCCTCTACCCGCTCCACAGGCTGGATGTTCCCTCAGGAGCTCGCTGCCACCTTATCCTCCTGCTCCGGCTCCAACTGTTTGCCCTCGCCAGTAGCAAAAGATATGTGTGCCTTGGCACATATACCTCACCCAAGAAGCCACTCCTTCCCCAACACCATCAACCACCAGGTGGGTGCAGTTGTCTCCTAGTTGTAGTGTTAATGATAATGAACCTGTGGCTAGCTAGCGCTAGTGCTCCCTCCCACCCTGATAGTGAAGGACAACAGATTAGCAGAGTCATGACCCCTCTAGAATACTCAGTGGTTGACAGGGGCTTTGAGGGCTGTACCTCATTCACCAGAATTGAGAATCCAGCCGGAGGGTATTGCAATATAGTCAGGTTTCTAGAAGCATGCATCACAGTGCTGGAGGCAGAGCTCCTCAGCACCCTAGATGGGCCAAGATTTAATGCCATTGAATGTAACATAGTATTCTGCTGTGAGTTGGCTCACTCTTCCATATACCAGGGTGCTGCTGAGGAGAAAAGTCTGCTCTCTAGAGAAGTATATTTCTTTCTCGAAATGAACGGCGCCAAATATTACATTCCGCTTCCTTTATACACTACATTCTATACAGGCACGACTCCATTAACTCGTTAAAACTCTACCTCAGGAGGATATGCGTATCACCCAATCTGTATACCTCAATGAGGAAAAATTTCAGCTAGTGGCTAGGAAAGGAATTTCCTCCAAAGAGTATCTGGACAGTAAGGTGAAATGCGACGAAACCAGCCTATCCAAATATCTGCATTTACCAGTACTCTTACAGGCGATGCAATAACTAGTGCAGATTATGAGCACACCATGGATGTCTTTCAGCAATTCAACATTCCAAATTTGGGTGAATATGCAAGATTAAACATGGACACCGATGTGCACTTGCTTATGGACGTTTTTGAAAAGAACTATCTAGACCCCACTGTTTAATGCATAGATTCTGGGTAGTTCGGAGACATGATGAACAAGAAAATGAGGCGCAGCATCGAACTTTTGACTGACACTGATATGCCTATTTTCTTTGAGCACAGGATCTGTAGGGGACTTTTCCAGTGTGTCCATAGATACGCCGAGGCAAAAAATCCACGTTTGGGTGCAGGATTCAATGCATCCCTCAATTAAAGTTATATTCTATATCTGGATGTGAATAACTTATATGGACATGCCATGATGCAACCACTGCCAATTGGTGGGTTTCAATGGGTGCCCAAATCGAATTAGAAGGATTAGGTGGAAAAATATGGGTCTGGCAGCTGATTCTGATGTAGAGTATGTGGTGGAGGCAGACCTCAAATACCGTGTTGGTATGCATGAAATGACAAATGACTTGCTATTATGTCAGGAGCAACAAGTTCTGCGAGGAAGCACTATACCTAAACAGACGACCACTACTGGACACAAGCAGAGGTACATTATTCGTTATTGTAACCTCCAGCAGTGCCTCAGCTTATGGATGGAGCTATGTAGAATCACCTGGACAGTCTCCTTCATCAGCCCCACTGGTTGAAGGAGTATATTGAATTCAATACCGGAAAGAGGATGGGTGTGACTAGTGATTTCCTAAAAGATTTTCATAAATTAAAGAATAATTCCCTTTTCGGCAAAACCATGCAGAATGTAAGAAATGAACACGATATTTAGATTAGCACTGAATAGGAGGGGCCTTGGGACCTAAGAAACTACATCACAAGACCAAACTTTAAACAGGTCATTATTTTTAATGAGAACTTTGTTGCTGTGGAGATGTAGAAGGTTTTGGTAGATTTTACAAAAACCTATATATTTGGATATGTGTATACTGGACATCTCCAAACTCCACATGTATCACTTCCACTACCAGTTTGATAAAATTCATTTTGTGGAACCAAAGTTACTTTATATGGATACAGACAGCTTCAGCTATTGGGTGAAGAACTGCAATCCACACGAAGTAATGAACTCGACACTTCAGGATATGCAATCGATAATTCTTATCGTACTGTTCCTCAGAACAAGAAGGTTATGGCATAATGAAAGATGAGGCAGATGGATTGCTGACTGTGGAGTTATTGGGTCTAAGATCCAAAATTTAATCATATCGAGATGGGGCCACCCAGAGGGAAGCTAAGGATGTGTGACATGTGACATTACATGTCCTCATGGTCGAAGATTACATACAGTGCCTGTATGGTGGTGTTGACGATACTCTGTCACAACCTCCAAATTTGGTACAGCATAGTAGTATTCGATCATGAGGTCGTGAGGTGTAAACTGTGCTGCAATCTAAAGTCAGATTGTCACCTCATGACGATGAGAAAGCCATTTGTGATGACAGGATCGAAACCCTCCTGTACTCACACTATTTGCATGAAGCGTGAGAGAAGGGGTGGGGGATTTTGAGAGCATGAATAAGAGAGAGTGACTGGCTGAGTGAGAGCTTGTGCTGAATAGTTTCATAGTGCAAATATTGTATGCGTGTGATGTATGATGTGCCTGCATCTGTGATTGCTTATGTGTCTGTGTATATGCTTGTGAGTGCGTTTGAGTGTGGATGCCTGTGAAAATATGTATGCCTGTTTTTAAACACATTATTTTTTTCTTAATAAGTAGCATACTACATATGCATGAATACACAAGCACCCTGTGCTGGAAAAAAAATATTATAAAAGTCATAAAAAGAGTTAAAAATACGCAATTTTTATATGAAAGTATAAAAATTGGAGTAAAACCATCAAAAAAGTTTAGGAATTGTTAATGGAGAAAAAAATAGTTGTACCATATTTTTCTCTCTTTTGCACTTCATGTATGTATGTGATAGTGTGAGTGCATGTGTAAATAGAATATTTTTTGAGTTTCACCTAATGTTAGCGGTCTAAGTCATACTAGTTTTAAGTGTGAGTTCCACCCAGTTCTTTTTAGTGCAGCTGTTTGGGATGGACAGTTTAGGCCCATCCACTTCATTGTTTTATTTATTTATTTCAGCTGATTTAGGTGGAAAGTTTTTTAGATCCGCCCAGTTCAATGTATAAATTAAGTCTTGTGTGGAATTTCACTTGTAATAGTAACAGTATTAGTATAAGAGAAACTGTAGCTCTGCAATAGCTGTAATCAGTATTGCAATGTAAAGTAAACACTTTTTCAGCCAGTACTATTATTTTAAAACCAAGAACTGTGAATAAAAAATTCCAAATAGTAACTATAACTGTGAACTTAAAAGCAATATTACTTCGTGTATTGTAAAAACAACAAGATTTGTGGATGTTAAGCTGTCTTGCTACTGTGAATATTTATGTCTGCATAAAAAATTGTTATTTGTTACCCTTACAAATGTATATATAGGCTGTGCAAGATGCACAAGGTATTAGTCTGAAGCAAGAGGGAGGTGACATTTAAGATGGGGGAAATCAAAATATATGGAATGATTGCATGGGATTTCACCCATCGTGCTGCATGTGTAGGATTTTGGGAACAGGCAGAGCGTGATTGTGTACACTTCCAAAGACATATGGCAAACATGTCTGAAATTATATCACCTGTTCTTGAACAAAGCCACACACATAGGGTCTGGGCAATGCTACATATTATCTAAGTGGCAACTGAGTGTAACGAAAGAAAAACATAGTACATGAGGTAAAAAATTCATTTATTTTCATTAATCCAACTTAAAAGTAATCAATTATCAAAATGACAGTCACAATCGCATTATTTATTTTGCCGCCAAACGGTTTCAACCTGCAATGGGATCATCTTCAGGGCAATTTACACCATTTGGTCGCTCGCTGGAGTCGTCACCCTGCCTGCGCACGGTTGGCATAGTTACCAACCGTGCACAGGGAGGGTGACGACTCCAGCGAGCGACAAAATGGTGTAAATTGCCCTGAAGATGATCCCATTGCAGGTTGAAACCGTTTGGTGGCAAAATAAATAATGCGATTGTGACTGTAATTTTGAATAATTGATTATAAGTAAATTAATCGCTGTTTATCTCCATATAACTGTGTTGTCTAAAAACAACTTAAAAGCAATTTTACATTTTCATAAGCAGACACAACACTATTTTCACATATCTTCTTCTTCCGCTGATGGAATGGATAGCAGGGTACCCATAGAATTCCAGATCTTGAACAGATAAAAAGTTGCAGATTCGTTGCAATCATGTGATCTTTTCCTCGTCTTTGACATGGATGATGGTATCAAGATGATCGAATACTAAAAAGTGACATAATTTCTTTATAAGATATACCAGGATCGTCCCACTGAAGTCCATGGAAGAAACATGTTAACCACTTTGCACTCCTTCATGTTTTAGCACAATTCGCATCCTTGAAAGGCCTCAGTGATGCATTTCTTCCTGAGAATAACTCTATTGTACTGGCATCTTCTTTGTATGCTATGAATGTAAAATCTTTAAATACGAATTGCCTGTACTCATCATCAGAGAAACCTTGAATGTCAGCAGTGACATTCATACTCCAAGTTATCATGCCCTGGGTGAGACACAACTCTTGGTAATTTGTACAGACGCTGCACAACACCAGTAAGTGGGCAATAGTTAATCACACCTTCATGTAGAGGTAAAGTATATGCAGCAGTGTATTCTGGGAAACTGGATGAAGATTCAAATTCGATTCGTTCATCTATTGGTCCTGATTTTATTATCTCAATCATGTTAGAACGGTCTGATGTAATGTTTGGTGCCACCTCCTTGAATTTCCATGGATTGAGTAGGTATCCTTCTTCTTCAACACCATCATAGTTAGAAGCACAGAACCGTGAATACATGTCATATGCTAGACAGAAGCACAGAACCGTGCATACATGTCATATGCTAGACTGTATACATTTTGGTCCCACTGTAGTAGTAAATTCTGAATTCAAGTAGATTCTGACGTTAGTTAAATTACATTTGTCAAATATGGTGGAATCATGTGCTAACTTTCCCCTTCTATTGGTCTGAAATGAAAATATGATGAATATCAGTGTTTGCAGCTGCATGGAGGTTTTAATAGCTCATGCTTATCCGCTCGCCGTCGGTAGCTTTGGATAGTCAAAAACCTCTCATGAGCAGAAAGTTAATGGCGGAAATGCGTCAGTATTCAGAACTTCTAAAAGCTTCAAACGCCCCTCGTCTGCCACAGTGATGTGCGGTATTTTGCATATAATTTTATTCATGATAATCTGATTCACCTCTTGAGCTCCTTGAATGTATGAGTTGCTATCCATTGCACTCCACATCAGAATAAGTTCCGTTTAGCATACATAATAATTCTCTGAATGTCCTCAAAGTGCCCCATAAGCATTTTTAGAGGTATTCATGCAGTAAATCGACGGTATTCTTCTGCTGTTCTGGTCACAGGCTCATCTATGAACCATCCTGCATTTTCTAAACCATTCAAATCCGAGGATGATGGTGAGACATATGATTTAAGGGTTGATGCCATGTCAACTTTACATGTATGACCAATGTCTACCCCATTAAGTTCATATCGTATTTCCTAGAACAGAAATGCCAAAGCATTACTTGTAATCTTTGATCCCACTGTATGACTACTATCCTTTTTCTTAAATGATCCATCATAAATGTATGAAACTCTCAATGGAAGAGTTAAAGTCTCTTGGTGCTGGATGACAATCCTAATTTCATCATTCAAGTCAAATGTTGTTGAAGCATAAGGTTTGTGTGAGAAATATTCCTGGCATACGATTCACTCATCATATTCCACTTGGTAAGATACACTGAGCGATATCGCTCGTGTTATGGCCTTGCGGCTCTGCTGCGAAGTGCTGTGCTGTGCATTGTGTGCGCTGGATTTGTACCGTATGCCTATCATGTATTAGATGTAGTCGTACACTGGATTTCTCACCATGAAAGTAAAAAAGTTGGTTGTTCTGGTCCACAATATGCAGCTCCAGGTACTCCAATGTCTGAACTGTCACTGGAAGGTATACAACATTGGTAGGAGTCCCAACAATCTTATAACTGTTCCAAATGATGGAAAGAATCCGAAAACTGAATGAATCAGTCTATCATTGAGATACGAGTTTGTTGCAATGTTACACTCAACACGGATTGAACTGACAGGGAAAATATTCACTTTCTGATCACACTTGTAAAATTTACTGGGATCTACCTTCAAAACCCGTCCCTTTGTGAAACCCAGTAGTGGGCCTACTGAATCTTTCTGCTTAAAGTCTATCGATGCATTCACCGTCCTTATTTCAGATTTAAGTGTACTGATGTTTGCACAGATCTCAATCCCTTCTCCAGACTGTTTTAAAACTTCAGTCAAGTTGTGAATATCCAGGTTCAATTTGCACAATTTCGATCTTACCATTAATTTCCAGATGCCGTTTACTGTTAGCCTCTGCAATATTTGGAATTGTGTTGTGTGTCTAGAGTCCCATCAGTGTTATACTACAACCTCAAATGCCTAAATCAATTCGTGGGAAGTAATTCTCACGTAATACAGAGATCATTCTTTTAATGTCAGAGTGTACGATGTTTCATCTAAACATCAACTGGTGAATGAATGGTTAATGCCCATCCTTATATATCATTCATAAATGTCAGGAGGAACGTGATGCATGGATGACCACACAGGAATGTATTAAAGTGTTCTTCTGGGGGTTGCAGGTCGCCGAATGAGTCGAAGTAGTAGACGTTATTTGCATTTATTTTTTTACCATATGCTGCCCAGTGAGTACCAGGTCCTCCTGATACATCTAGATTCACAATTCCGCATTCCCCAGATTTCCATATAGTCTTTGGTAATGCATTCCACATAAACACCTCTTGGAATCTCGGAATGTTGAATTTCTTCTTAAAAAACTCAAGCAGATCTGTATGTGTAAGCGCCCTGTCTGGTAGGACTGCTAGTGGGCTTTTTATGTTTATGATTTCTTGTATGGTTTCAAGTATAGCCCTTTTCCGAAGGCTGCTGCCTCCAACATGGGTTATGTCTTCGTGCCTCTTGCAGTTGCTCCTGAGTGTTTTGTGACATTCTTGAGCATCCTGACAATAGCAGTAGCACCCACAGCCAGTGAACCCATCGCTGAGGGACCAGCTAGGGCAGAAATGAGAAAGGGAATGTTTCCAACCGACGTCTTGGGTATTGGTAGAACCCTGGGTAGTTTAATCGATCTTCTTTTTCTTGCTCCTTTCTGCTGCACTTTTAGCTGCATACATCGCTGTAATGGCGCAGTTTTTCATGCACCCTTTGGTTGTCATCTGCTTCCTTAGCACCCTATGTGCAGCGGTCATAACTTGGCTGAACTTCTTCACACCGTAGCCCAACTTAACTTTACCATTAATAGTTTTTCCACCTGCAAATGCTGCAATGCGTTTACCTATACAAATATCCCTTCTCGCATGTATTGCCTTAGTTTTATCAGCTACAATATGATGAGAAGTGTGACGATCTTTATTTGTTGTGTCTCCGATGTCGTGTTCCACACACGCTTCCTCGAGCAGATTTATTCTCTTGTCAACGCGTGCCAATCGTTTTTGAAGTTTTATTCTAGGTACACCGTAGTTATATCCAGGATTGTGCGATTCGACTGGTAGTTTGTCGAGAATAGCGCCTCCTCCTCTAATGCATCTCCTATCATGCGTGTTATGCTACTGAGGTGGCTGTGGTCTCCACTCCCTGTTAAATAGCAGATCGTCAGCATCGATCTAGTGTTTTGTGATGCGGGAAAACCAAGCCATTTAACTAATGCTCTATTCTCTTGACACTGTATGTATGGCCCTCTGTACGAGATTATGCATCTGCTTACGAACTCTTCTGCAACTCTTGTGCGTAAAAGAATTGTACAATCTCAGTATCGCTGCTGTCCTTTAAGAGGTAGGTTCTAGGATTCGTTCTTCGCACTTTGAAAACTGTGATTATCTCGGTTGACCAGATTGGCATTTATGACTTTTCAAACACATGCGTGACATCCTTCCCTGTTTTCACTTTCACACGTAATGCCCAGTAAAATTTAGAATAAGTATCATTGACCATTAAGATATATTTGAATCCGTTATTCACATGTGAATATTCCCTCATGTTGAGAAGATGCTCCTGCGACAGGTCGTCCAAAACTTTAATCATAACATATCTTCGAGGATATGTTTTGCATGCTGGTTTGTGCAGTTCTCGAACTACAGTCTCCATGCTTATTCGATGATGTCTCTCTGTGCTTAGATGTTACTTAAACAACGTCATTCGAATGACCTATATTACCAGCGGCAGCTGATGCCATGAACAGTCGTAGCCAATGTATTCGCTCATTGGGGTCGTCGCAATATACACACTGTGGGAGTCGATTGCTCAATCTTTCATGCTGAATGCTAATACCGTCACTCCTGCTGTTTTTTTCACCATCAAATACAGGTTTTATAATGGATTTGTATTTCACATTGATTCAGCTTTTTGCATTCTTATGCAAATCAGTCAGAAGCAATATTTTACGATACATTTACAGATTATTAGGCGAATAATTTACAGTTTTTATGGGTGTTAGTAAAATAAGGTTCAGTAGACCGGACGTTCTTTCAAACTGTGTATCGGCTATCTTTATTGTGTTCCCAGTTAAAGCTATAGGTTACGTGCCCAACATTTTTTACCACTGACACCGAATGTTTTGTCTATCCTAGCATCACTGTGATGGGTAATGGAATCGGCAATAGCGTTATCGTAGTCACTGTGTAATTTCGCTGAGAATTCATAGAGAGATTGAGCATTTGTTTTAAAGGTTTCTATAGTGTCTACTCTATCTTCAAATGCCCTAACCTCAGCAACCGTAGCTTCTCTCAAACGGTCTTCCACGCCTCGATCACTTTATGCTTCGTCCACATCTCGTTGTATACGAAACCATCTATACCTGCCATCATTCACTTTTCTTGTTTTATCAGTAACGAGAAACCCATACTGTGAGTGATTCCAGAAACCTACACATATCTTTACAAAATCATTGAATGACATATCGGTTCCTACATGAGCCTTGTAAATGTGTTTAGGTTCAGATTGTCCTATTTGAATGCTATAATCAGGTTTGCATTACCCCTCTCCAGCTGTTGTGGGATTCTGGAATGTCTGACTCAGATAAAATACATCGACAGCGATGTTGTTGTTGTTGTTGTGGTCTTCAGTCCTGAGACTGGTTTGATGCAGCTCTCCATGCTACTCTATCCTGTGCAAGCTTCTTCATCTCCCAGTACCTACTGCAACCTACATCCTTCTGAATCTGCTTAGTGTATTCATCTCTTGGTCTCCCTCTATGATTTTTACCCTCCACGCTGCCCTCCAATGCTAAATTTGTGATCCCTTGATGCCTCAAAACATGTCCTACCAACCGATCCCTTCTTCTAGTCAAGTTGTGCCACAAACTTCTCTTCTCCCCCAATCCTATTCAATACCTCCTCATTAGTTATGTGATCTACCCACCTTACCTTCAGCATTCTTCTGTAGCACCACATTTCGAAAGCTTCTATTCTCTTCTTGTCCATACTAGTTATCGTCCATGTTTCACTTCCATACATGGCTACACTCCATACAAATACTTTCAGAAACGACTTCCTGACACTTAAATCTATCCTCGATGTTAACAAATTTCTCTTCTTCAGAAACAATTTCCTTGCCATTGCCAGTCTACATTTTATATCCTCTCTACTTCGACCATTATCAGTTATTTTACTCCCTAAATAGCAAAACTCCTTTACTACTTTAAGTGTCTCATTTCCTAATCTAATACCCTCAGTATCACCCGATTTAATTTGACTACATTCCATTATCCTCGTTTTGCTTTTGTTGATGTTCATTCGACATCGATGTGACGACCAAAACAGAAATATCGTCGAAGTTGATTTGGTTTTTCACAGCAACGTCGTCAGACACGAACACTGTGTTTATTTTTTTCCAGTGGACGGATATTACTGCTCTCTCTGAATGTCGTGTATGTCACACCATCTACACCCTGCAATATCTCCAGTAGTAGTTGGTATTTGGGCTGAAACAGTATTTTTAAAAATACACGTACATGCTCAAAGCGGATTCCATCGGGGTATGTTAGCAGTGACATGAGAACATTTGTCTTGCTGCGGTTGGATGGACCAACAATTATTGCACTTATGTAGTCGGGAAGGAGATGCCATTCTTCCAGTCTTTCTGCTCGCCGTCACAGCTCCAGTCGCTTACAACAAAGTCTTTATGCTTCAACCACCATGCCATGTTACCTACTACGTCAGGTATTGGTGTGCAAAGGGTTTTTATGGAAAATAATGAACACCATCCCCTGCCATGAAGCCGAGTGTGTCAGGTACTAGTGTGCAATGGGCTTTTACAGAGAATTTAGTTAAATGACGTGATTTTGTTTGCTGTTGCATGTTTACAGTGAAAATACTGGTAGCAATAGCTTTAGTACTTGCAATATAATGAGAAGTAAGAAATAAAAACATATACATGTCTATAAAAATTTTTATTCAGTAATTCTAGACGGGGTGCACTATATCAACAGGCTCTTTCTTTACTTTAACGCCAGTACAGAATACAGGAAATGAAGCCTTCTTGTAGGCCCAGAATTCAGCATGTATTTCTCCCAAACTTATTGGCAGTACATTAGTTTCCGTTAGTACCATATTGACCCCTGTTCAAAGTCATCTACATGCATCCTGTTTGTACACTGACACTCTACAATGTCTCTATATACAGCTTTAACAAAATCAGCCATCTGTTCAGTCTTTCCAACACAATGGATAGCGTCATCTGTAGACCAAACAAGGTTGTAGTGGTGGAGTGCTGTAGATAAATGGATGTGTTACCTGATCTCATGTGGAGTGTAGAGTCATCGTACACTGTTGTAATGGATGGAGTAAGAGCAGCACAGCAAGTCTCTGGAGGAGGACGGCTTGGACGATACTCGGCAGTCAACTGCTGCCTGGTGTAGGCTTTTGTACTACACAGTTCATCCCATTCTACCTCCATAAACTGCACTTTGACACTTTTAGTTGCATTCTCCATCTCTGTGACAACATGCCAGTCTCTGTCTGCAGACACTTCTATCTTCTTCTTCTGTAGTGGTCAATCCAAGGATTGGTTTGCAACAGCTACAATGGCAGCTTGTCTCCATTCTGTGCTTCTTTCAGTTTTTCTCTTCATTTCTTTATAGGTGTTACATCCCACATCTTTCACGATTTGATCCATGTACCTCAGTCGTGGTCTTCCTCTTGGTCTTTTTCCTACGACATATCCCTCTATGATTGTGTTCAGGAGTCCTTTATGTCTTAATAGATGGCCTGTAAATTGCACTCTTCTTTTAACAATGAAACTCCAGAAGCTTCTCTTCTCACCTGCTCTTTCCAGAACCACTTCGTTTGTGACCTTGTCGATCCATTTTATTTTGAGCATGCGTCTATAGCACCACATTTCAAAAGAATTTAGCTTCTGCTGTTCCTCTGTCCCGAGAGTCCATGTTTCACACCCATAGCATGCCACACTCCACACATATGATTTCAAAAATCTTTTCCTGATTTCAAGGCTCATGCTCTTAGATGTTAATATGTTTTTCTTCTTGTTAAAAGCAGCCTTTGCTTGAGCTATTCTACTTCTCACTTCTGCCTTGCTCCTTCCATCCCTGGTAATATTACTGCCCAGATAAGTAAATTTGTCAACTTGTTCAAGCAGTTCATTGCCTACATGAACTTGGTCTTTCACTTGATCTTCTTTGTCACATGCCATTACTTTTGTTTTTGCTTTATTAATTCTCATATTATATTCTTCACCCATAACTTTATCCATTCTATTCAGTAGGACTACAAGATCTTCTTCACTTTCAGCCAGGACAGCTATATCATCGGCATATCTTATCATATTTATTCGTTGGCCATGAATTACAACACCTTTCTGTGAATTTTCCCTTACTTTTTTCAGCGCCTCTCCAATGTATACGTTAAAGATAACAGGGGATAGTGCGCAACCTTGTCAGACATCTTTACGTAACTGCACCTCTTCTTGTTTTGTCCGTCCATGGATAACTGCTGTCTCATTTTTGTACAAGTTCCATATCATTTTTCTATCTTTATGGTCTATTCCTACTTGTTTGAGTACCTCAAACATCTTATCCCATTTAACAAACAATAAAAACTGGTATTTTAGAAGCAGCAGAAGAAGTAATAGGAAAAGAAAGGACAGAGAAAAGGAAGGAATGGATCACTAATGACCTACTAAATATGATGGAAGAAAGAAGGAAATTAAAAAATTCTGTGAAGAAGGAAGACCAAGAGAAATACAAGAGTCTGAAAAACAGAATCAACAGAGAGGCAAAACAAGCAAGAGAAAAATACCTTGATGATCTTTGTATTTCAGTTGAGGACAACATGAGCAAGGGAAATATTGGCAAGGCCTATAAATGGTTGAGACATTGCTTTGGAGACAGAAGAAACAAGTGTAGGGCTGTGATGGATGAAAATGGCAATATGTTGGACGACGATGATGGAGTTGCAAGAAGATGGAAACAATATATAGGAAAACTGTTCAGCGGACCAGACCTGTCTGAAAACATCATGGAAGAAGAAACAGAAGTGGATGCACACAACATAGGTGAACCTATATTAAAGGTAGAGTTTGAACTAGCTCTGAAAAAATTGAAAAACAACAAATCGCCTGGTATAGACAATATCCCAGCCGAACTTCTGAAATCTGGAGGAGCAAAACTGAATCAGGAGTTGTATAATCTTGTTTTCAACATGTACGAGCAGGGTAAAATTCCTACAGACTTTGAGAAAAACATTATGATCCCCATTCCAAAGAAGGCAAATGCTACAAGATGTGAAAATTATAGGACACTCAGCCTAGTTACTCACGCCTCTAAAATATTAACCTCAATTATCCTAAAACGCATAGAACAAAAAGTCGAAGCTACATTCTCTGAAGACCAGTTTGGATTCCGGAAAGATAGAGGAACCAGAGAAGCAATATTTCCTCTAAAACTAATAATAGAGAAACGACTAGATACGAAGCTGAAAACCTATATAGCTTTTGTAGATGTAGACACTTCTATACCAATACAAAAATGCTTCGAACCACCAGCGGTTAAATTATAAACTGAAGTGAACTGTAGTGGTGCGCAGGACTTAATTGGTATCTTCTCATCCACTACATCCTCCCTTTGTCCATGCAGTGTCACTGGAATATTCTGTGATGGCATGTTTGATCAGGTCCAATACCGACCTGCAGCCTGCTCATTAGTACCTCAGGGCACTTCTGTGAGTTAGGACCTGGCTGGGTGTCTTCAGTTGACAATGACAGCTCACTGTCCTGCTTCAACAAGTTGACCAGACGTGCAACTGGATCCCAGGGTGCTGCCGCTGCTGTGGGTCCCAATAGGTTGAGACACATCACTACACGTTACAAGCAATAATAGCGGCACAAAGACTTCATCTTCCTCACAAGACAGTAAACACAGACATAAAGTAAGGGGTACTTACTCTTCTGTGGCTTCTTCCTATTATGCTGTTGCTGGGTAGTGCTGGACAATCTCAGCTGGCACTTCATGCTGACTACAACTGAGGCTCCAGAGCTGCTGAGCCCACCTTAAATCCCTGATGTGATCAGATGCTGCGTTCCTGTTGGCTAATGCCAGTTTGATGCGTCTCTGGTGGTATAATTGTGTGTGGGGGGGTGCACTAGGGCTTTCCTTCCAGACTGGGATTCGAGGCCTGGATAGGGCACTGCCATTTCGAATTTCTCCCCCCAATTCCCAGGTGGGGAGTTGAGTGGGAGGTCAGTACAGCCTTGGGGGCCATCCCTGAAATTCCCGCCAGAATTCAAAATTCCCGCCAAAATTCGAAATTCCCACTAATAGGGTAGGTGGAGGAGGCAGAGGGGTGGGAAGAGGGCGGGGACCCATGTGCCCACTGAGGAAAGCACATGATATCATCTGGGGGGGGGGTAATTAATTTATGAGCTTAATTAATTTGCATATCATTTTGATATCAAAATTGCCATCTCCCTACTGCTGGTGGATTCACCCAGTGGCGATGACGAGAATGCGTTTCTGCACACAGGCCACCTTATTTTGTGGGAGCTGAAACTGACAACACTGAACTGCCACTTTTACTGCTTCTGGCTTTCCTTAGGCAAATTTAAATGCTTGATAAACTACCGCTGTCACCACTTAACCCAATATTTGTCATATTTGCTTTGTCCCACCGATAATGAACACTACAGTGTCTAAGTACACTTACAGCACTTAATCTAACATGAAAATCAGCACTAAATATTACACGGGCACCTCAAAACACAAAGTGTTGGCGAGATCATCACATGGCACTTCTTTGTTCACTGCCACTGCGCTTCATCTTATCACCTGGCCTTGTTATATGTGTACCACTATAAAAATACTGCAGCCAGCAGACAAGAAATAATGCGTTTGCTTCAATTGATTTGTCTCATGTTCACCTAACAGGAAACAGCTTCTGGCAACAAGAAAAATAAGTATACTTAGATTGCACTTAGTAATTTGTGCAGTTATTTGGACTGTGGTACGTTAATGTTAAAGCGGTAGTAATAACATTCATTTAATATTATATTTCTTACATTTTTCTTGTGTTCAGTAAGTCTTTATTGATACCAAGTGATAGCAGTAAACAGAAAATTACAGGTGACATCAAACTTTTAGAACTTACATATCCTGCACTTGGTTCAGCTTGTTGGACAGACAGGTCAAGTTCCTACAATTTGCTTATCTTTTAGTTAGTGTTCGCTTTGGTCAAGTTGTAGTTTCCTGACCATTGTCTTTCTTGATGGGACATATGGAATGATTAAGTTAATTTATCTCCTATTTATTTCTCAAGTAAAGATCAGCTGCCTGTTATTATATAGCAGGTCATACATTTTGTGGTTTTACATGTTATATCACGCAAATTCCGTTTTATTCTAAATGCAATTTTAAGAATTTTAAAAAAGGACAAAAAAAGGAAAACTAGAAATGAAGTAGAAATGCATATATACAGTATTGTTTAAATTTGTTGCTAACATATGTAGTGATAATAAATAAGGTACATGAAAGGTTGTGGGTGTATTTTAAGTTAAAATTAAAATTGTACTTAATGGAAGACACAGGAAATTGCAATAAATTTGACTTAGATTATTATGATGTGACATTTCTTCCCTTTATACCTTTTATGTGTTTGGTATACATCTGCTACATATGTGGTAATACTTGTATGGTACATATGGGGTAATAATTAGTAACATATTGATCATTTAGGTTACAATATATTTCTGAACTTCGGTAATAGTGGAGATTGGGAGCTGATTTAATATGTCATAATCATCTGCATCAGGCGCAAGGGCTCGGTAAGACCTGGAACTAAACACACCTGATGCAGCAAAAGAAGAATAAATGTCACATCTTCAGATAATGTCACACGTTCCAGAATGGTATAGCAACCAACTACATAGAGAGTTGCGTTTTCAGATAGAGGTGATTTAATGGTGGAAGACCTTAGCTTACTTTTACTACGTTTGTATGTGTATCCTGTCTTCACTTTCTGTGTGTGATATAGCATCCTTGTACTGCTGATCTGTCAGATGTGGAGCATATGGTCTCTTCTGTTTGTATGTCGTATGTAGTGCACATAATTCTTTGTCTGCGATGTTGTTCACAGAGTTCCAGTAACGCTGTCTGCACATTAACTGTCCTATGTATTGATTACACAAACTCTGCCTCACATGTCCTAGCGGATTGCGTATGAATACTACGTGTTCAGGTCAGCCATTATCACCACAGGCACAAGTGTGAGTCTGTTTTAGGCCAAACCTGTGGAGGTGTAGAGGATATGGGCCATGGCCCATGAGAAAGTGCACCATGCTGTGTGTTGGGTTTCTGTACTGCAAGTTTATCTGCTCTTGGATACTGTGGAAGAATGTGTAGACTCATCTTCCCTTGTCAGTTGTGTCCCAGTCTTTCTGCCATGTGTCAATACTCCATTTGTTTAATTTCCATTTGTCGGTTATGTTTTGTCCAGTTATTTCTCCTGTTTTGTAATGTCTTCCCCTCATTAGCCAGTAGGCTGCTACTCTTTGGTGAACTGTAATACCTATAGGTAAAACTCCCAGTATCATACACAGTGCCTCAGCTGAGGTCACACTGAAAGCTGCGAGATTTTGAGTAGAACACTCCTCTGGTTGTGCCTTGTGCCTCATTGTGGTTTTATGTGTACATAAGCATTATCAATGTCCCAAAGCACTAGCCAGAAAACAAGTTATTTACTTAAAGAGCGTATCTCATGGTCTGTAGGGGTAGTCTGTATCATATAGTGATCGGTCTTGCAAGTCTGTGTATGATTTTCATCGCTTTGTTAATTGTTAGTTCGGCATAATCATTCAAGTGTAAATGTTTGTCAGTATAAATGCCAAGGTATCTTGTCATAGTTTTCCTTTTTATAGATATGTTGTTTAACTTTATAACTGGATTTTTCTTCAGTGTGCCTCTTAGATGTAAGTAAACAGTTTTGTTAGTTGCTGTTGTGAGTTTGTTGTCTTTTACCATTCACCAATGAACACAAGGTGCATGGCTTTACTCTCTGATGGGAACCTGGAGTTTGCACATACCATGACCACAAGCTCATCTGGGTATGCAACCACCCCATTTGCATGTTGTTGTCTTCTAACATATTCAGCAGTTATTCTATGGCTCTACCTACATGTGGATCCTTGCAGACAGCCCCTGGTTATCCTCTTTATAAACTTTTGGCGACCAGTCTTCCGCTCTAGTACCCTATTTTTACAATAATCTCTAAGGCAGTTGTACAGAGCCAGCAGAATACTTATCTCTCCAAGTCTTGCAAGCATTGCTGGTCACCAAAGGTTGTCAATTAGGATTGCTACGATGTATTTATCATTTATTGTCTGTGTCATTTTTGTGGCCCTGTTTACTGCATTGTCGATGAATTTATGATGAATTTATGTGACTGAAAACCAATCTGATATGGGCTAAGAACAAATAGCGCTGGTACAGCTGAAAGCTGTGGAGCAGCCATCTCTCCTGCACCTTTGCCAGAATATTAATGAAGCATGTTGGCTTGTATGTCTTAGGGTCAGTCGGGTCTTTGTCCTCTGCTTTCTTGATTATTACTGCATTTCCGTCTTCCACAGATTCGGCATTCGTTCTTCTAGTAGAGCATCATTCCGTAAGTGAAGTAGCTCGTTTGATAGTTTCGGGTGGACGCCATCTGGGCCTGGAGCCCTTATGTTCTTTATTTTGCGTACTACCAATGCAACTTCCTCGCAAGCAAAGGGAATGGCGATGCGTTCGTTCTTCATGTTTGTCGTCAAGTAGTCTGCGAAGGTCGGTATGTAGTTGGTTATCCTGAGTGTAGTCATCGTCAGCAAGTAGTTTGCTGAGGAGATATTGTGCTGTGCATCTCCAACCTCTTGTGCTGGTACAATATGGTTTCTACAGTGTTGATAATCTGTCAAGGTCTTGATACGTTCAGTCTACAGTTTAAATAGCTCCTCCCAGATGTTGATCTGTAAGTTTGTTCTAACATATGTGTCCCAATAGTCTTTCCTAATTTTATATACGAGAGTGGTTTGAAAAGTTCTCTGAATGGAATACAAAAAAGGAACTTACATCACTGAAACTTTTTTATTTTTCAATGTAGTCCCCTTGTAGATTAATGCACTTGGTCCAACGATGTTCCAGTGCCTTGATCCTGTCTCGAAAATGAGTTTCCTCCAGGCATGCAAAATAGTTGTCAACTCTGACTATCAGTTCTTCGTTTGAAGTGAATCTTCTGCCACCAAGAAAAATTTTCAGTTTTGGGAAGAGATGGAACTCTGACAAAACCATATCAGGTGAATAAGGCTGGTGTGGCAACAATTCATACCTTAGTTCGTGTAATTTTGCCATGGCGATGGCACATGTTTTTGATCCTGTGCCAAGAGTCATGGCACCCATCTTGCAAATCATTTTTTCATTTCTAATTCTTCAGTTAATATGTGATATACCCTTTCAGATGAAATCTCGCAAGCATGGGCAATTTCACACACTTTCAATCGGCGATCCTCCATGACCGGTTTGGGCACCTTTGCTATGATTTCTGGAGTAGTGACACATCTTGGCCGACCACTGCGCGGATCATCATCTAAGCTCTCCTGACCAAATTTAAATTCATTTGTCCACTTGGCAACAGTTGAACGAGCAAAGTCCCCCAGTGTATTCTGGAAATCTTCACGAATGTCCTTTGCTTTCATATCTTTCTTTGAGAACTACTTCATCACTGCTCGAATCTCGATTTTTTCCATCTTCGAAGATCACTACGTGGGAATAACAATAGAACCATGTCACCCCCACAGCTCTCTTCCAAGAGCACTGAAGTAGCACGTGTTTATAAGCAAAAGTCCAATAAAGATCAGGTGAACAACTCGTTGCGCTGGTGCTGACCTGTCGTGGTGATTCCGAGAAGTTTTCAAACCACCCTCGTTGTTCGTGTTTGTATAGTGTTCTAGCGTCGTGGTAGTATTGAAGTCTAATTTCTCTTTCCTGTGCTGCATTCCATTTTTATTAATATCGTCGTTTATCACGAGTGGCTTTCCTTAGCCTTGGTGGCCTTTCTTTGGGTGCGTCGTGTATTACAGGTATTGCTGAAACTTGTGCCCTCTGTAAAACGTCTGTTAGAACGTGAGCTCTATAATCGATACTTTATTGGGTGACACAGAGGAAACTTCAATCACATGCCTTAGTTGGCTCAAATGGCTCTGAGCACTATGGGACGTAACATCTCAGGTCATCAGTCCCCTAGAACTTAGAACTACTTAAACCTAACTAACCAAAGCACATCACACACATCCATGCCCGAGGCAGGATTCGAACCTGCGACCGTAGCGGTCACGCGGTTCCAGGCTGAAGCGCCTAGAACCGCTCGGCCACCAGCGGCCGGCCATGCCTTAGTTTTTGCCAGTTTGCTTTGTGTGGCAGCAGGCTCGGATGCTGTGATGTTTCTGTGTCTGTATTTGTTTTCGGCATACAATTATTGCGTTATGATCTCTGAGTGTTCTCCTATCGAGCACCTGCCATTTCGTTACCTGTATTAATGACGCGCCGCTTGCCAGAGAAATATTAATGTATGTTGCTGCCTACTCCATTGTTTCTGGGGGAAGTTCGTGGCTGGCCAAGTTTGTTAAAAATGAGAAGATTACATTCATTTATAACGTCGACTATCATTTGTCCTCTGGCGTCCGTTCTGTCGGTCTACCTGATGGTTGACCGAATATTTACATCTATTAAGATAGGAAGACATCTACCATTTGCAAATCGCAGAACTTCTTTTATTACTTCAACAAAAGGCCGGGCGTAGACCGACGAGATGATCCACGTTTTCCTGCCTGATGTTCTTTTCGACTGCGTGCGTATTTGCGTTATTTGTGTTACTGTAAAGTCAGTGTTTACTACAACGATTGCAGCAATGGCTTTGTTTGCGTCTGTGGTTTGCGTATACTCCCTCGGAAGGCGTGAAATTCTTCCACCTCGTGTGTGTGTGGTCATTGTAGACACAATATGTCCGCGCACACCTCGTTCACCAGTTCACCAGCCTGCCAAACTCTGCGTCCACCGTCGTGCTTCCCATATAGTTTAGCTGCAAGTCTTTCACTATGGAAATTTAGTAAAAACTAAGCGCTTCGGCGGGCTCTGGGAGTGATCGAGGTACAAGCGTCCACACTCACATACCAGGTGTTTGCAAACACTGTGAAGCTTCAGGCCTTCATTTCTTCATCCACATGATCTGCGTAAAAGATGACAGAGTTCGCGTTTGTTTGTCGGTAGGTTTTCGGTTCCTAGAATTATTCTGTTTGTTCAGTGATGGGTTAGCATATAGTGTCGCCCTGTGGGCGATTCAGTCTTGTTACTAGTACTAGCGCACTTTGATAAATTCCTTTCTTTTTCAGTCGACACAGGCGCAGTTCTCTTAGATGTCATCAAAGTCTATTTTGTCTCGTACTTCATGGCTTTGCAGCTCTGATGCAACGGATCGTGGTGTTTATCTCTTGATGTAATTTCTGTTCTCTTTATGTAATTTCTGTTTTTTAGTGATGCAGAGTCTCGTCAGTTAAAGATTTTTGTGTTTTTTTAGTGTGAGCTTTTTGAGTGTTCATGTTGTTTTCACTATCCATACCGCGCATGGTCACTTTTTGTTGTTTGAATTTTACTGTGCGTTTGTTTCACACTGACAGTCGTTTCTTGCAACTGCGCTGTCTTTTCGTGCGTATTCCCACCGTGGATGAAACGTACAGTTTGTTTGTATTTTGATGAGTCATATTTATACACACATCAGAAAAAGTTTTGCATCGCCTCGGTTCCGAGAGTTCTGGAACCTGTACAGAAAATTGGAATAGGGATCAACATAAACATCATATCCGTCTTTTTTTTATTGCTCATGAAAACCACACGTTGCATTTTGTATCGCCATACAGCGAGACCTTCAGAGGTGGTGGTCCAGATTGCTGTACACACCGGTACCTCTAACACCCAGTAACACATCCTCTTCATTGATGCATGCCTGTATTCGTCGTGGCATACTAACCACAAGTTCCTCAAGGCACTGTTTGTCCAGATTGTCCCACTCCTCAACGGCGATTCAGCGTAGATTCCTCAGAGTCGTCGGTGGGTCACGTCGTCCATAAACAGCTCTTTTCAATCTATCTGAGGCATGTTCGATAGGGTTCATGTCTGGAGAACATGCTGGCCACTCTAGTCGAGCGATCTCGTTGTCCCGAAGGAAGTATTCACAATATGTGCACGATGGGGGCGTGAATTGTCGTCCATGAAGACGAATGCCTCACCAATATGCTGCCGATATGGTTGCACTATCAGTCGGAGGATGGCATTCACGTATCGTACAGCCGTTACGGCGCCTTCCATTACCACCAGCAGCGTACGTAGGCCCCACATAATGCCCCCCCCCCAATACATCGGGGAACTTCCACCTTGCTGCACTCTCGGGACAGTGTGTCTGAGGCGTACAGCCTCATCGGGTTGCCTCCAAACACGTCTCCGACGATTGTCCGGTTGAAGGCATATGCGACACTCATCGGTGAAGAGAATGTGATGCCAATCCTGAGCGGCCCATTCGGCATGTTATTGGAACCATCTGTACAGCGTTACATGGTGTCGTGGTTGCAAAGATGGACCTCCCGATGGACGTCGGGAGTGAAGTTGCGCATCATGCAGCCTATTGCGCACAATTTGAGTCATAACACGAAGTCCTGTGGCTGCACGAAAAGCATTATTCAACATGGCGCCGTTGCTGTCGGGGTTCCTCCGAGCCATAATCCGTAGGTAGCGGTTACCCACTGTAGTAGTAGTCCTTGGGCGGCCTGAGCGAGGCATGTCATCGACAGTTCCGGTCTCTCTGTATCTCCTCCATGTCTGAATAACATCGCTTTGGTTCACTCCGAGACGCCTGGACACTTCCCTTGTTGAGAGCCCATCCTGGAACAAAGTAACAATGCGGACGCGATCGAACCGCGGTATTGACCGTCTAGGTATGGTTGAACTACAGACAACACGAGCCGTGTACCTCCCTCCTGGTGGAATGACTGGAACTGATCGGCTGTCGGACCCCCTCCGTCTAATAGGCGCTGCTCATGCGCGGTTGTTTACTTCTTTGGGCGGGTTTAGTGACATCTCTGAACAGTCAGAGGGACAGTGTCTGCGATACAATATCCACAGTCAACGTCTATCCTCAGGATTTCTGGGAACTGGGGTGATGAAAACTTGTTTTGATGTGTGTATTTGTCTGTGTTGTTATTTCATTATACGGTAATCTGTCCTCTGGCGAGGGGATGATTAATTTACGTTTAAGTTGTTTCGGTGTGTCCAGATGTGTTTCTTCTGTGTCATGGCTATGTTCTGGAAGGGCTTGACCATGTCTCAGATGTCTATCGTCATCTTTATGTAATACTGTTAAGTGTGGTGTGTTGTGTGTAACGCCTGTTTCATGCTTACGCAACTATTGTTTGGACAGTCACTCCAACAGCTGAGGGTTCCACTGTTGCAATGTGCAGGTTTGCGTCGAAGGTGCCCGGCCGCCATGACTTACCTCTGACATGGACATCCGTACGGTATCCCAGCAACGATCTCCACCATGGCAGGTTTACAGCACCCACAGCAATCTGCAGAGCCGTGTAGTGGTCCTGAGGGCAAAGTCGCACCAGGTGAAACATCACAACATCTCAGAAGCTTCCCAACTGCCCTGTACGTTGCTGGGTTTTACGTCTTCCCAGTCCGAAAGTAGCTATGTGGTTTACAGAGTATTGTGTCTGCGTTACTCGTGGCTGTCCCTCTAAAAACACTCATCATTCAGCACAGGTCCGCCCGCTTGGCTGAGTGGTAACGTGTTTTCCTCCCACGCAGCGGGCCCGGGTTCGATTCCCGGCCGCATTGGAGATTTTCTCCGCCCGTTGTGTTGTCATCATCATCTCATCCTCACCGGCATGCAAGTTGCCCGTTGTGGCGTCACGTGAAATAAGACTTGCAACCCGGCGGCAGAACTTCTCGGATGGGGCCTCTCGGCCATCAATGCCACACTACCCCTTCATTCAGCAGTCTGAAACTCAAGGAAGAACAGAGCTAAACATAATGTTTATGCTGATCAAAAATGGATGTTCTGCAGATTAGAGCCAGCAGAATGTGAAAGGAATCTGTTTCATCTCCTTTCACCATACAATACCCCATCATCACACACGTAAATTGTAATTTTATAGTTTCCTCTCTCTGTTTCACTTTGTATACATGGACACTGGTGTATAATTTTGTATTTGGAGATTTTCGTATAGTGTAATGTGCAGTGCACCATCTAGTGAGACTGCGAGATCAGCAAAACCTGAATCAGCTGTGTGCGATGGATTAAGTACCGTGGGCTGGTGTACCGGCTATTTCTCAATTTTGTATAGGCAACTGCTGGAATGTTCCGCAAATTGTGCCGCAGAGAATACGATACAGTAAACAATTACAATACGATAACACACAGAACAAAGTTTACACGAACCACAAACGGATGGCGCACACAAATTCACTCAGGTCACCTTGAGATCTATGGCATCAGGAATGGCATCTGGGCACAAAGTTAAATAATAACTTTTTTTTAAAGCTGTCTGTTGGATATATTAGGTTGGTGCGTAAGTTTGTAGCGGTTTTGTACTGCGTGTAGGTATTCCGGTTGCTATGGCTTTATTTATCGACTGTCATTTTTTACACTACTGGCAATTAAAATTGCTACACCACGAAGATGACGTGCTACAGACGCGAAATTTAACCGACAGGAAGAAGATGCTGTGATGTGCAAATGATTAGGTTTTCAGAGCATTCACACAAGGTTGGCGCCGGTGGGGACACCTACAACGTGCTGACATGAGGAAAGTTTCCAAACGATTTCTGATGCACAAACAGCACTTGACCGGCGTTGCCTGGTGAAACATTGTTCTGATGCCTCGTGTAAGAAGGAGAAATTTGTACCATCACGTTTCCGACTTTGGTAAAGGTCGGATTGTAACCTATCGTAATTGCGGTTTATCGTGTCGCGACATTGCTACATTGCTACTCGCGTTGGTCGAGATCCAACGACTGTTAGCAGAATATGGAATCGGTGGGTTCAGGAGGGTAATACGGAACACCGTGCTGAACCCCAATGGCCTCGTATCACTAGCAGTCGAGATGACAGGCATCTTATCTGCATGGCTCTAACGGATCGTGCAGCCACGTCTCAATCCCTGAGTAAACAGATGGGGACGTTTGCAAGACAACAACCACCTGCACGAACAGTTCGATGACGTTTGCAGCAGCATGGACTATCATCTCGGAGACAAGGCTACGGTTACCCTTGACGCTGCATCACAGACGGGAGAGCCTATGATGGTGTACTCAACGATGAACCTAGGTGCACGAATGGCAAAACGTCATTTTTTCGGATGAATCCAGGCTCTGTTTACAGCATCCTGATGGTCGCATCCGAGTTTGGCGACATCGCGGTGAACGCACATTGGAAGCGTGTATTCGTCATCGCCATACTGGCGTATCACCCGGCGTGATGGTATGGTGTGCCGTTGGTTACACGTCTCGGTCACCTCTTGTTCGCACTGACGGCACTTTGAACAGTGGACGTTACATTTCAGATGTGTTACGACCCGTCGCTCTACCCTTCATTCGATCCCTGCGTAACCCTACATTTCAGCAGGATAATGCACGACCGCATGTTGCAGGTCTGTACGGGCCTTTCTGGATACAGAAAATGTTCGACTGCTGCCCTGGCCAGCACATTCTCCAGATCTCTCACCAACTGAAAAGTCTGGTCAATGGTGGTCGTCACAATACGCCAGTCACTACTCTTGATGAACTGTGGTATTGTGTTGAAGCTGCATGGGCAGCTGTACCTGTACACGCCATCCATGCTCTGTTTGACTCAATGCCCAGGCGTATCAAGGCATTCATTACGGCCAGAGGCGAGTTGTTCTGGGCACTGATTTCTCAGAATCTATGTACCCAAATTGCGTGAAAATGTAATCACATGCCAGTTCTAGTATAATATATTTGTCCAATGAATACCCGTTTATCATCTGCATTTCTTCTTGGTGTAACAATTTTAATGGCCAGTAGTGTATCTGTAGTTCACTATTGGTATCTGAGTTTACACAGAGTCATTTTGTCATTTGGAGGTAGTGAGTGGAGTTGTGGACGCTAGAAAATGGTGTTTCAAGTGGAGAAACCCGAACATTTCCAACATATTCGTCTGAGTTTAGTAGAGGGGTGACAGCAGAGACGGCTGCCAGAAATATTTGCGCTGTTGTTGTTGTGGTGATCAGTCCTGAGACTGGTTTGATGCAGCTCTCCATGCTACTCCATCCTGTGCAAACTTCTTCATCTCCCAGTACCTACTGCAGCCTACATCCTTCTGAATCTGTTTAGTGTATTCATCTCTTGGTCTCCCTCTACGATTTTTACCCTCCACGCTGCCCTCCAGTACAATGGTGATCCCTTAATGCCTTAGATCATGTCCTACCAACCGATCCCTTCTTCTGGTCAAGTTGTGCCACAAACTTCTCTTCTCCCCAATCCTATTCAATATTTCCTCATTAGTTATGTGATCTACCCATCTAATTTTCAGCATTCTTCTGTAGCACCACATTTCGAAAGCTTCTATTCTCTTCTTGTCCAAACTATTTATCATCCATGTTTCACTTCCATACATGGCTACACTCCATTCAAATACTTTCAGAAACGACTTCCCGACACTTAAATCTATACTCGATGTTAACAAATTTCTCTTCTTCAGAAACGCTTTCCTTGCCATTGCCAGTCTACATTTTATATCCTCTCTACTTCGACCATCATCATTTATTTTGCTCCCCAAATAGCAAAACTCCTTTACTTCTTTAAGTGTCTCATTTCCTAATCTAATTCCCTCAGCATCACCCGACTTAATTCCATTACATTCCATTATCCTTGTTTTGCTTTTGTTGATGTTCATCTTATACCCTCCTTTCAAGACACTGCCCATACCGTTCAACTGCTCTTCCAAGTCCTTTGCTGTCTCTGACAGAATTACAATGTCATCGGCGAACCTCAAAGTTTTTATTTCTTCTCCATGGATTTTAATACCTACTCCGAACTTTTCTTTTGTTTCCTTTACTGCCTGCTCAATATACAGATTGAATAGCATCGGAGAGAGGCTACAACCCTGTCTCACTTCCTTCCCAACCAATGCTTCCCTTTCATGTCCCTCGACTCTTATGACTGCCGTCTGCTTTCTGTAGAAATTGTAAATAGCCTTTCGCTCCCTGTATTTTCAGAATTTGAAAGAGAGTATTCCAGTCAACATTGTCAAAAGCTTTTACTAAGTTTATAAATGCTAGAAACGTAGGTTTGCCTTTCCTTAATCTTGCTTCTAAGATAAGTCTTAGGGTCAGTACTGCCTCACGTGTTCCAACATTTCAACGGAATCCAAACTGATCTTGCCCGAGTGTATGGGAATAATACCATTGGGCAGAGCACGGCAAAAAATTGTTTTCCCATTTTAAGTTGGATCTTTTTGGCATTAGCGACTCTCCACATTCAGGAAGACCTTCAGGGTTTGCTCAAAATGCTTTAAACGCATTAATCCACAATGATCCACGTCATTGTACTCGAGAACGGGAAAATATGGTGAACTGTGTTCACTCTACTATCGCGCGACATTTACATCCAATGGGGAACGTTCAGAAAGTCGTGTACCGCATGCTCTAAGCTAAAATCACAAAAATCAGCAGGTGATCATATGTGTGTCTCTGTTTGCTCGGCATCAATCGGCTTGCAAACAACACCGACTATTCCTAACTTGTGTTGTTACTGGTTACGGGAAATGGTGTCTTTATAGTAACTTAAGGCAAAGAAAGGAATCGATGAGCCCAAACAAAGCAACCACTCCACGTACAAAGACCTGCGCTCTTCCACAAGAGATAATGTTGTGCATCTGGTGGAACGGCGACCATGTGGTGTACTGCGATTTGCTGTAACCATCACTGCTGACACTTATTGTCAACAATTGATACGTCTTGCAGTCGCAGCACAAGAATTGCGACCAGGAAGGCTGTATGAAGTGATGTTACTCCACGACAATGCCCGCTCAAATTCTGCTAGACTGACAAAAACACTACACAGTAGTTAGGTTAGGAAAGAACTACGTGATTTCTACAGTCGCGGAACCGAAAAGTTACCCCAGCGTTGGAATATTGTTGTAAATAGTGAAGAAGAATATATTATTGATGACTAAAGTCTCTGTTATAGCTATGTTTTATGGAAAAACACTACTAACTCAGGCCTCAACCCTATGTTTAAGCCTGCCTTTCCCTACAGTTTTTACGACATATAGCTCCCAAGTACTCCTTTATTCTTAACTGCTATCCTAGCATTCTGCCCCTTCATCTTGTCAATGTTTTTCAGAGGTTTCTCTACTCAACAAATTTCTTATCTTATCAGTCAATATGATTTTCAGTTTCCTCCTAAAGCATCACATTTCAAATGATTCGATTCTTTTCTTTTCCCACGTTTGATGATTCACTTCCATTTAGCGCTCCACTCCTTACATACATTCTCAAAAATTTCTTCTTCAAATTAAGACCGGTGTTTGGTACTCGTGGACTTCTTTCGGCAGGAATGTCCACTTTGTTTTTGCTAGCGCGCCTTTCGTGTTCTCCTTGCTCCGTCCGTCTTGTGTAATTTTGCTCCTGCACTTCTACTTCGTGGTCTCCAATTTCGACGTTAAGTTTATTGGTAATCTCATTACTGCTGTTTCGTATTATGTCTTTCTTTGTTTTACTTTTAATCCACAGTGTGTGCTTGTTAGATTGTTCATTCCATTCAACAGGGCGTGTAATTGTTCCTTCTATCACTAAGCATGACAATTTCATCACCGAATTTGATCATTAATATCATTTCACCAAGAAGTTTAATCCCACTCTTTACTCTTTCATTTATGTCCGTCATTGCTTATTCGATATACAGATTGAACAGCAAGGGTTGGCAGAACACACCCCTGTCTTATACACTTTCTAATCCATATATTTCATTTTTAATTTTCCATTCTCATTGTTCCCTCTTAGCTCTTGTACATATTGCATATTATTCGTTCTCCCCTACAGCTTACTCCTATTTTATTGAGAATTTAGATCATCGTGCAGCATTTTACATTGTCAAACGCTTTTGCCAAGTCGACAAATCCTATGAAGGTGTCTTGATTCTTCTTCACTCTTGCTTCTACTATCATTCGCGACGTCGGAACTGCCTCCCTTGTTCCTTAACCTTTCCCAAAGTCAAACTGGTCGTCTCCTAACAGACACCCAGTTTTCTTTTCCATAGTTCTGTATAACAGGTTTCTCAGCAACTTAGATGCATTAGCCGTCCAACTGATTGTGCAATAATTCTCGTATTTGTCTGCCTTTTCTGTCTTTGGGATTGTGTGGATAATATTTTTCCGAAAGTCTGATGGTATGTCCCCAGATTCATAGATTCTGAACATCAACTTGCTCGTCTCGTTGCCACTTTCCAAAGCGATTTCAGTATTTCGGAACAAATGTTATCTATCATCATTATTTGATCGCAAATCTTTCAAAGCTTTATTAAACTTTGATTCTAGTACAGGATCCTCTAGGTCTTCCGTATGGACTCCCATTTCTTCCTCTATCACGTCATCAGACAAATCTTCCTCCTCCTGGTACATGCCTTCAAAGTACTCTTTTCACATATCTGCTCTCTCCTCTGCGTCCTACTGTCCTTTTAATGTTGACGCCATTACTTTATTGTAATTTCACCGAATGTTGTTTCGATCTTTGTACATGCCGTATCAGTCCTTCCGAAGGTGAATTATTTTTCGATTTCTTTACTTTTCTTGCGGCCATTTCCTCATACCTTCCTTTCACTTACTCTTTATTTCATTCCTAAGTGACTTACATTTCTGTTTTCCTGAACGACTACTCAGCATAATATTTTTACTGATGCTGGACTTCCAAGTGTATCCCACCTGTCACGCAAGATATGGACTGCTCTGAACAGAATCAGAACAGACCATGGCCGTTGCGGAGATGTTTTCCACAAGTGAAAAAAGCTGCCTAATCCAGACTATGACAGCGGAGCTCCATACCCGACTATTCATCACATTGTCAGTGACTGCAAGATTCGAGTCTTTCATGGTCATGAAAAAGACTTCCTGCTGGCAACTCCAGATGCTGTGCGCTAGATTGAAGGACTGAATATCCAGTTGTCAAGCACAAACATTACTGTTTCTCATCTGTACATTTGCATGTACGTGTACGTAATCATTGATATGACTGTACTAGCCACAAGCTAAATAAATTCCTGAATGGTTTTATACTTTCTTCTTTCGTCGATCAATTGAATTATTTCTTCTGTTACTCATAGTTTCTTCGCAGTGACCTCCGTCTTATCTGTGTTTACTTTATCCAACTTTTGTGACTGAACTTTTTAGAGATGCCTATCTTACTTCAGCTGGAATGCCTACTGTGATATACATTACTCAAGCATCTACAGTCTCAGAGAACTGCAAACGCATCTCATCAATCCTCATTACTTTAGTATCTCTTTTCTTTCAACGCTATACAGTGGGATTTTTCCGGACGATTCTCTTCATCTTCAGCTACCTTTCGTCATTAATAAACTGTGAACGCAGTCTATATTTTCTCCTCGGTACACCACACAGTCCAATATCTGATTTCGGAATCCATTTCTGATCATGATGTAATCAGCTGGAATCTTCCCGTGTCTCCAGTCTTTTCCAACTATAGCTCCTCCTCTTGTTATTTTTTTAACATTTTATCAGCTATTACTAGGTGAAATGTAATGCAAAAATCCGTTAATCTTTCTTGTCTATCATTTCTACTACCAAGCCCGTATTTTCCCCAACTGTGTCTTCTGTTCCTTCCCCTGCCACCGGTTTCCCATAACCCATGATTATCAGGTTTTCATCTCTCTCTACATATTGAATTATCCCGGTATACTTTCTTTATACCTTCGTCTTCTGCCTGTTACGTCTAGGTGTATATCTAAATTATTATTGCTGGAGTTGGTTTGCTGTCGACACCGATGAAAACATTTCTGTCACAGAATTGTTCACAGTAACACACTCTGTGTTCTACATTTCTGTTCATAACGAATCGCATTCCTGTTATACCATTTTCTGCTGCTGTTGATATTACACTATATTCGTCTGACGAGAAATTCGTCTCTTCTTTCCATTCCATTTTACTGACCCTCACTATATCTAGGATAAGACTCTTCATTTCTCTTTCACATTTTCTAACTCCCCTACGACGTTCAGACTTTTGACATCCCATGCTCTGACTCGTAGTGTGTTTCCTTTTCGTTGGTTATTAAGTTTTTTTTTTCTCATGGCTACTTCCTCCTTAGTAGTCCTTTCCCGCCGCGTGTAGTGAACGAGCGGTCTGAGGCGCGGCCCCTCCCGCCTCGTGGTTCGAGTCCTCCCCCGGGCATGGGTGTGTGTGTGTTATTCTTAGCATAAGTTAGTTTAAGTAGTGTGTGCGACTAGGGACCAATAAGCTCAGCAGTTTGGTCCCTCAGAAATTCACACACACACACAACATTCAGTCCTTTCCCGGAGAGGCCGGCCGGTGTGGTCGATCGGTTCTAGGCGCTACAGTCTGGAACCGCGCGACCGCTACGGTCGCAGGTTCGAATCCTGCCTCGGCCATGGATGTGTGTGATGTCCTTAGGTTAGTTAGGTTTAAGTAGTTCTAAGTTCTAGGGGACTGATGACCTTAGAAGTTAAGTCCCATAGTGCTCAGAGCCATTTGAACCCTTTCCCGGAGATCCTAAGGGGAGACTAATCCGGAATCTTTTGCCAGTGGAGAGATTGTCATTACGCTTTTTCAATTACAGATCACAAGTTCTGCGGATACACGTCGCACGAAAAAAAATTCAAAAGGTTCTGAGCACTATGGGACTTAACATCTATGGTGATCAGTCCCCTAGAACTACTTAAACCTAACTAACCTAAGGACATCACACAACACCCAGTCATCACGAGGCAGAGAAAATCCCTGACCCCGCCGGGAATCGAACCCGGGAACCCGTGCGCGGGAAGCGAGAACGCTACCGCACGACCACGAGCTGCGGACACACGTCGCACGTCTTTAATTTAGTGATTTCCATTGCCTTTTGCATCCTCACACCGTCAATCATAGCTGATTGTTCCACCATTTAGGGACTGTTTGCCACCTTAAGGGCAAGCTGTTGATCTGAAAATCTGCCCGCTCCTCCGCTCTCTTTGACAAGGCCGTTGGCAGAACGAGGGTGTCTCGTTATACCGGCAGTCTTCGGCCGCAATTGCTGATGATTTAAGCAGTGGCTAGATTCGTACCTAGAATCCAGGCCGTTTTCATCACCAATCAGAGACACTATCCCTAGACCACGGTCATAATGAAATATAATTTGACAACTCCTGAAAAAGCGTATCCGTTACTAGGCAGGATAACCGTTAGGCGAAAGAAAGTTCTAAATTTCATTGGGAAAGACAGATCATCACTGTGGCGGGGTTTCGAGAGTGAGCAGCGAAAACTCGTGCTGTGAGGACTTTTTCCTGTTTGCTAAATCCAGGAGTATAACCCCAATGCGCAGAAGCAAATGGTCTGCTGTGTTGGTGAGTACCGCGCAGAATACTACCGCTGTTCGATAGTTTCCTTCCGATAGTATCCATCGCTCCTCAGAATTTATTCATTCAAACACTCCAAAATTTTATGTCGGCAGGAAGTGCATCCAGCACAAGGTTGGGAAGGGCAATTGCCTCCTACCCCCTCCTTTCCCAGAAAAAGAATAATCACCTCCTTCATAACTTCGCTGAAAACTAGAAAAGATAATGGACAATGACTAATTCCAAACGTGTCCAGACTCATTTCTTGTTAAATTTCAAAGCTATTTCATCATCCACTGCGGAGGTCCCTCCCACTTCTAGCTCATAACTTGGGTACACTCTTGATCTGGTCTGTTTATATGTATGCATAAACATGTACAAGATCTTGCTGTTTCACTTCAACTGTGAAGAGAAACGACTTGACTTCTTTGTCACATTCTGGTAAGTGGGCTGCACTTCAGGCCAATAGGCTAAACTTAACTCACTAGTTTCTTTTCTTTCTTTCATTTTTTTGGGAAAAATCATCATCCTTTAGATGTTCCGATTTGGATGATTCTCAGTTAATTTTGGTGATTTTTGTTTGTTTGATTTTGTTGCGATCACGTGACTCCACGGTTTATAACCCCATATTACAGACAACGGCTACATATAAATGTATCTGCCAGACAAAAAAAAAAAAAAAAAAAAAGTGAAGCACCCAGAAGACATGGTCGGATGTAAATATAACTTTGTGCACATATACAGCTTTAGCGGGTATGTAGGTTATTAGACAGAATGGTCACCAGAGAGCATTAGTGTTGTTCGAGTTTGTTGTTAACAGGCCTGTTAGTGTATATAAGGGGCGGGAACAGCGTCAGAAGGACACAGGGATGCCACAAATCAGCATTATCAGCACCTGCCTCAGTTTGAAAGAGGTCTCATTGTGAGTCTCCAGTTGGCTGGTTAGTAGAATAGTGCGATATCGAGATTTTTGAGACGTTTGGATGGGACAGTTGCTCTCTGTTGGACTGGCCATGCCCGTGAGTCGTGAAGGTCCAATCGACCACGTATGACCACCACAGGGGAGGATAGCTGCATTGTGCACCAAGCACATCGTAACCCCTTCACATTTGCGGCTACCATCCGAGAGCAAGTAATGGACACCCCACAACATTCTGTGCCACACCACACCATTTGTCAGTGACATTTTTTTCTGTTTTTCATTGCTGCATTTGGACTGCTAGGGCTCGCCATCTAATGAGCTTCGTGCGGGCCTTAGTGCTCCACTCAGTAGTCAGTCGGAACAAAATTCCCTCGCCACGCAGCTCTTACGCTGCGGAGCTCAGGCTGCAGGCACCACGTGGACGTGGGCCTCGAAATCTTTTGTTCTCTTTTCTTTTCGTAAGTGGCGCTGTATTATACAGGGTGAGTCAAAAAGGACTGTACAACTTTCCAATGATACAGAACTATATTAAGATGACTTTCAGAATCGTTGGATATGTCATTTTGTAGCAAACAACCTCAAGTTTGATTCACGTAGTGCATCAGTACCCAATTACGCCACCAGGAGCGCCAGTGTAGTCCACACTCCACAGTTAAAATGGGTACTTTCACTGGTGCGGAGAGTGCTCGCTGTGAGTTTTAGTTTCATGAAACGAACTCTGCAACAACTGTTCGGCTAAGTTTCGCACCAAATACGCCAAAGAACCTCCAAGCAGGCCTACAATTCACTCTTGACACAAGAACTTTGTTGAAACGGGTTATTCATTGCGACATGATAAATCACTAGGTCGCCCGCGTGTTGAGGATTATGACGAATAGG
The DNA here is from genome assembly GCF_021461395.2 of Schistocerca americana. Taxonomy (NCBI): domain Eukaryota; kingdom Metazoa; phylum Arthropoda; class Insecta; order Orthoptera; family Acrididae; genus Schistocerca; species Schistocerca americana. The sequence continues at coordinate 553,977,634 of NC_060124.1, read as the reverse complement.
TTAGGGTCAGCTTCGCTCACAGTCCACAAACTACGGTCGCAGGTTCGAATCCTGCCTCGGGCATGGATGTTTGTGATGTCCTTAGGTTAGTTAGGTTTAAGTAGTTCTAAGTTCTAGGGGACTGATGACCACAGATGTTAAGTCCCATAGTGATCAGAGCCATTTGAACCATTTTGAACAGTCCACAAAAATCAAAGCAATGTGCCTCTCGCGAGACTATAATCCGTTCATCATAAGAATAAACCTGATGTAAATATTGCACTATGTATTCTTCATCGTTTCCTGGAACCTCATTGGATTTCCGTGTCACGTGGGAATGCACCTAAGATTTCTCGAGTACTGTCAAGTACGATAAGCGTACGTTTTGTGCTGTGCGTTACGCGCACATCGACTTAGCGATAGTACGGGACAACAGTTTTACCGGCGCATTTAACTTGGACAGGACTTGCCGGTCAACTGGTACAGCTAGCCTGCAGTTACGTGGCCAGCTGCAGTCCACACGTAAAAAGAGACGACCAGAGGAGCAATGCAGCTTCGAATGTCAGTTAATTTTTAAGCAGAATGAAACAACACGCTGCAAATCTCCCACAATACGCTTCTTAGACGACTAGACGAAAACCGCAACACGTTATCGTTTTTAGATAACGTACTATTGTAATTAAAAACAAGAATGATGAAAATTCCTGACTTAACCACAGGGTGACTTTTCTACATAAGCTGTGTGTAACGTAAGAGAGTATTGAAGGATTTCACCGTATAGTTTAATATTGAAGCCACTGAAGGTATTACTTACAGTCAGTCGTCGGGTAATCTCTTAGCTCCTTCCTTATCCGAGAAATACATTTCAGTTCTGGAAGTGTCACCTGCTACGTTGATAACGAGCCTATCAACAACAGAACCTACGAAACCAACCAGGCGCAGCATTTCCTCTTCTTTTATGACGAGCCCATTCTATATCCCGCCAGCGTTCGGCAGTGACGTGTGAAAAAGCTGCGTGTGTTAGTTCCAGTACGTCTGGCAGCTTGATAACCCTTGCTACTTCTCGGGCCAAATCCCGCAGCTTGGCTCCAGATCAGTTCTGTTGTGTTCATATTGTAATGATACAGCTACAATGTAAAAATGCGGCATTGGCATGATGTGAAAATGATTGTTGTTCATGTTTCTACGATGCTTATTTACCTCTGTGGTATAAAACGGTGGCCATAGTCCAAATAAAGAGGATTTGATTTTCCATTTTTGCCTTAAAAATTAAATTAAAATACGTTTCCTTAATTTAAACAACTTTTATGAACAGTCTTTCATAAAACATCGATGATTAAGAATTTGTATTTGAAATGGAAACAGGAGTTTCGCGTCCAATATGTAATTAGAGGCCGTCCGTGGTGGCCGAGCGGTTCTAGGAGTTAGAGTCTGGAACCGCACGACCGCTACGGTTCCAGGTTCGAATCTTGCCTCGGGCATGGATGTGTGTGATGTCCTTAGGTTAGTTAGGTTTAAGTAGTTCTAAGTTCTGGGGGACTGATGACCTTAGAAGTTAAGTTCCATGGTGCTCAGAGCCATTTGAACCAATTTTTGTAATTAGAAAGAAGAAGATGTGCATTATTTATAAATAATGGTCAGTTTTATAACTACGAGATCTTGGTATTTCAAATTGAACGGAAAAAAATGGAGGGGGCAGATTTGAACCAACGCACAATTTGCGTTCCATTGCGCTACCGACTGCACTGCACGCTCAATGTGGGTTTGTTTATCTACTGCAGTATATGCAACGCTGGGAAAACTTCAAAGTCGATTATCTCCCTAAATTTATCAAAAACATTAAGAACAGCCTATTTTTCGGCTCTTTTTAACCGTGTTCCACGCCATTTTCATAATGCGCATTAACAGCGCGACAATCAGAGCACAACGCTGCAGAGGCTGTGATTATACATGATTTTTGAAATAGAAACTACGTAGCTAAAGCGTGATTAATAAAAACGTTAATGGCTATTAATATATTTTAATATCTTAAAGTTTCATTTAACGTAACTTAGTAATAAGATTTTTCATACATAAGTAGGACCTACTTCCAAGAGCGTAACAACACCATTGTACGTGTGTTACGGCTTCTGATCAATCAAAGCGTTTGTGTTTGTTTACATCAGGTTTATTCTTATGATGAACGGATTATAGCATCCCACAAAAGATTCTTTGGGGAGTACGGTGTAGACGTTTATGTTTGAAACCATACAGATTGACAATGGCAGAGCACATCAGCGATGCAGATTAGGTGGGGATATATTGCACCGGATAGAGGACAAAGAGACATTCCTGAACATAATAATCTTCAATGATGAGTCGATATTTCATATTAATGGTACATATAACTGCAGAATATGGGGCAGCAAAAAGTCACATGCAACCCTGGAACAAGTTCATGACAACCCCAAAGTTAATGTGTTTTGTCTGTGTAGGAAATTGAAAGTGTACAGCCCTTTCTTCTTCATGGAGAAAACTGCCACTGGTATTGTGTCTCTGGATATGTTGAAAACTTTTTAATTCCACAGATCGATGAAGATGACTGAGATTGGATTGTTTACTACCACCTCACTTCCTCATGGAAGTTCAAGATTTCCTCGATGATCGCTTCCTAGGTTTCCTGAACAAACGCTTCCCCGGTCAGTCGGTTGGCGGTGAAGGACCAGTCGCAGGGCCACCTCGCTCCCAATACTTGGCAACAATGGATTGCTTTCTGTGAGGTCTTATTATAAAACATGTTTAAGTTCCTCACCTATCAAACAATTTACCTGACCGTAAGAATCTAATCCACACTGCCGTTGCACAAGTTACTCCCAATCCCCTGTAAGGAGTGAGGGAAAAAGTTGATTACCTGTGCAATGTTTGCTGCATCAGAAATGGAAGTCACATCAAGCCAAAATGGTACTTGATACGTTTATGTGAAACTTGAGGTTGCCTGCTACAAAATGATACATCTGTCGATTCTGTAAGTTAACACAATAAATTTTTATATCATTCCACATTTGGAAAGTTCTTTAGAATCACCCTGTACGTGTAAAATTATTATACATCATACTGGAAATAGGAAATTATAAAAGAGAAAATTTGATTTAAGGAGAGCAAAGGAAGAAGATAGGACAGATTGAGTAGTAGAGGTCCCTTCACCTGGACTGCCCAGGGAGGAGGTGTCGGGTGTGACCTCGATCCCAATATCCCTATGCAGTGTCTCCCAAGGTCAGCTACTAATCCATGTTGATATGTTGGTGTACATAATTCTAGGTCAGTGGCTAGCAGTAGCCTGGCTAGTGAATTACCATGCAAAGTGTATGCTGCCATTAACGCCACAACACAAAAAGCTGCTTTTGAATTGGTCCCATGACTGTGAAGCGTATGCATGGTTCTCCACTACCCTGGGTGACTATCGTCGGCGAGTACAGCGGCGGCCTGGCGAGATTCTCATTCTTCTGACGTTTTGGAGAGGTGCTGTGATGTTACTCCTGGCATCATGGTTTGAGAAGCCATTGGTACGACTTCAGTTCGCAGCTGGTAGTGACCGAGGGGACTCAGATGGCACAGTGCTGCACCTTGGACATCCTGCATCCTCCCGAGTTACCTTCCATGCGACATTTTTGTGGTAAAAATGAAATGATCATGTGGCATTGTTGGCCGGGTGCTGTTTTTCGACAGGAGCCAGCTCATCGACACGAGGCACATGTCCCTGTAGACTGTCTGTGTGATGTTGAGGTATCGTTGTAGCAATCAAGACTTCCAGACCTGCCCCAGTGTGTGAGACCAACTAGGATGTCAACCCAGTCCCAGTACTTTGTCCAGGACATCAAGGACCATTTCCTGCAGTTCTGGGTCAGCTTGCCTTAGAACAGGGTACAACCGCCTTATGGCACACTTCCCATCCGAACGAGTGCTTGAAACGAGGCCAGAGAGGGTGCAAAGACATACTGATTACTGCTTTCATACTGTTATCTTCTTTGTAATTTGACTCCATTTTATAATCATTGCAATAACATCACTTACACTCCCGGGTGTGAAGTTTCACTTGGTTTTATACTCCGATTCTGGCTGCTTCGCCTATTTTGCCAGGTACTGTAATTACCGATCGGCTGTCCACACATTTAGTACGCTCCTAGTGTCTTCAGTTATCCATAAGATAAGGGTTCTTTCTCATTTCATCCTCATTTTGTGACTACTTTGCAAATCAAGTTCAACAGAAGGAAGTATGTAGCTTAGGACAGATCGCCATCAGCACAGGTAGGAATAGGTCAGTAGCGAAAAAGTTCACGTACGAGTTTCAAATATATTTCCTGTATAATTGGGAAGCATCCTCGGCCACGTGGTGCGCACCTGCATGGGCACGTCGACCTTCTCGCCCTCCTGAAGCAGCGTGCTGATGATACCCACGTGTCTGTAGCGTGCAGCCGTGCGGATGCTGCGCTCACCACCCTGCAAACACACGTGGTCACCACCTGTCAGCCGCTTTCCACAAAGTGAACAAACTCCACGTTACACAACTTTTGTTGAAGGGTCACGTAATGTTCTTTGGGAAGCAATCTCTGTGGCGAAATTACGCAATAACTTGTTAAAAATGAATGATATTACAACGTTAGCCATCAAGTACGTCCTAAAATATTTCCTTATAGCCACTGTTATTGATAACACTCATATTTGATGATTTTAAATATGTGCATATAACACACATTACAAAGGGGAATTGTCATAGAGCTCACTGCGTCTTTTTCGTCATTAAAACAGACACAAGATTGTTGTATATGATTGAAGCGATTTCATAGGTTTGCTGTAGTTGCATTATTTGATACATTGTCACAGTCCTTTGCACACACATTGAAAAACTCAAAAAGCATTTTTTTGACATATTACAAGTGCTCCTGCGTGCCCCCTACTGCTTCTGCAATTATCAAATCAATAATCAAGTTCTTTTCTCGTTCGACAGATCATATTCTTATCAATTTGTTGAAAAGCACTATTGATGTTAACTCATAGTTCCGGTAGGTTTGTTGGTAGAGGAGGCGTAATCAATAACTCTTTCAAATAACTATACACGACAAAATTGCATGTAATTATGTTGGGAGAGTGTGGAGGCCATGACATGAATTGCTGATCATCAGCCCCACCACTGGTTTCTCAATTTCCTGTTTAAGAATTCACAAACATCATGATCACCATCCAGTTGCTAGATGAAGTCAGCACTGTCGATCTCCAGTTGTGGCATGGGCCAGTTTTCCAGAATGCCCTGATACAAGTGTTCTGTACTGGTCTTTCCGCAGAAGAAAACTGGACTGCAAACTTTAAACTGTGAGTGTGCCGATGTGCATCAGCGTGCTGCCTTCCTTGGTGCGCTCGTAGATGGACGCCTTGTACTCTCCGCTAGCTCTTTCAGGGGCAGTGGTTATCAGTGTTAACCACATATTTTTTTACCCTTTGAGGGGCAGAAATTTTTTTTTCGTGAAAACACGTGATTTGTCAAAATTATAAAACTTCTTACCAAATAAAACAATTTATTTTAATACAATTTTACAATATTTTGCTTACTTTTCTAATTACAGTCAGTTAAATTGTGGTTACCTCTGTTAACCACCGCCCGTAATATTCATTAGTTACTTATTTGTTGAGAAATTTTGAGAGGTAAAATTTTGAACAGTTTTATTAAGAAATTATTTACACAAACAACTCAAAAGTACATCATTATTGAGAATGAAATGTTTGAAATCAAGTTTTGCCTTTTCGTAGACAAAGAGGTACATTACATGAAGAACACATCCACACTGTTCTAACAGAAACAGTACGTGTGCTGCATACTGCACATCTTCTTGAGGTGGCCTGTTTTGGCTGATGTGCACTACCTTCCAATCTGATTTGTTTGTCCACGTATGATTTATGTTTACTGAGACTTACGCTCTTCCCTTTTTGACTTAGGCCACTGCAATGGACAACTGCCTTGGCAAGCAGTCCTTCGTACATTTTCCTTCGGAAGTCTTTATTCGTGAATTGTTCCATTTCAATTTCTTTGTGTATGATAAACGCATTCACTACACACATATCAATAAGTGGAAAAAAAGCCTATGCCAACATTTTTTACTTTTGCGATCACAACCATAGTCTCCTTTTAGACGACCAAAATTGTCAACAAAATTCATGCTCCTGTTACTGTCACTCAATACACGGGGACATGCCACTACAGTAGTTGATCCATCTTTTTCCTTCCTATTTACACTTGTGGTGTCACTAGGATCATGCATAGTAGAGATCAAATTCACAGCTCGTTTGTCCATCCACTTGTAAATGCTAAACCATGATTGCTGACTTTGCTGTCAAAGTCCCCTCATTTCATCTTTTTATCTTCCTTCAGTTTTGGGAGAAATTTACGTGTAGGGTTCACAGTTCCAACTGCAAATGTTTTCTGGGCTTTTAGTAGGACAAAAATATTATAAGATGTGAAGAAATTATCAATGAAAACAATATGATTTTTGCCATAAAGTTCTTCACATAAATCTGTTACTACCCGTGCACCCAGCCCCAGTTCAGACTTCTCTGTAGCTAATCTTCCAGAATAAATTTAGAACTTCAAATTATATGCAGATTGATCACACAGCATCCATATTTTATAGCCTGTTTTCCCAGGCTTGTCCCTCATGTATTACTTCATTGAGCTTCTGCCTTTAAATTTCACCATTGACTTATCAATTGCTACTTTTTGATGAGGCTGATAGCATTGTGCAAACCTTTTATTCAACAGTTCAACAAGAGGTCTTATTTTAAAAAGCTTGTAAAATTTGACCTGTCCCCTTTTAGGCATCATCAAGTTGTCATTTGAATGGATATGACTGAGGAGAAAACTAAATCGTTTTACAGTCATCAAGTCACATATATATGACTCGTTTAAATCTGGAGATGAAGACCAATAATATCGATAACTTGGTAATTTTTTAACACTCATAAATAAATTGATGCCTAAGAAAACCCTTATCTCATCTTCAGTAGTTGTGATGAAAGGCTTTCCTTTTTGTGTGGCGTACAGATTGGTGTGAAATGTAATATGTTTTATCATTTCATCAGTAAAAAATTCACAAAATATTTTATGTGGCGATGGATTTGACATCTCTGTAAAAACAGTTGTAGCGCCAATTTTTTCCACAAAATTAGGAAGTGCTTCAACTCTGAAATTTTGGCTCCATTGTGGAGGATCATCCTGAACAACGGGTGCACTTCCAGATCCACCAGAGGTTCCAGAATGATTTGGGATGTTTGGCTGCATATGTGAAGAATTAACTGTCACAGATGTCGTTGCTTTAGCCAGTGGTGATCTCGAACGTCTAGGCATGGACGGAGAAACTGATTCAGAGGCAGACGAATCATCATTTGATGGAATTGTAGCCATGCACGGTTGTTTATTATCGCACAAGTGATGATTACTTTCTGGTAAATTATCATCTGATTCATTGCTGCTCTCTTCAGAACATGATAACACAATATTATCACAGTCAGGTTCATATGTAGGATCAATGTCAGAGTCTTCTAACAAACTTATTTCACGATCTGAGTCTGATGGAAGGTCCTCGAAAAGCAGTTTTCGTATTTCATCATCACTAAGACACCTCCTAGCCATACTGAATGGAAGCTGTATCCCAGTTGCGCGGTGGTTAGGACCGCTAACCTAGATTAAAGTAACAAAAATATGAAATAAGTAAACTTGTTTCATGTAACTATTGCACTGGAGGCCATTAGCATGAACTAAATTTATATATGAAAATACTTACTTGGAAATGAAAGTAGTATATATGAGCCAAATTTGTTCTTCAAAACGCACACCAACTAACCGGCACAAAACTGCTGAAAGGCAACAAACGAATTGTGCTGTACCAACAATAGGAAAGCAAAATGCGTGATATCCAATGCCATGCCATCTAGGGAGAACTCCCTCAACTAACTGTGTGGCTCGCAGTGACAGCTGCTGCCCCATTCGTTCACCAGGTGTTGTAAAATAGGTGGTTAACATTGATAACCACCGCCCTTGAAAGAGATAATGCCTGGTGATAGCCACTGCCCCTCAAAGATTCAGTGATTGCTGCATGGCCATTCTCCGCCGTCAGGTGCATCGGAGTTTGGTGTGTGGCACTGAGCCCCCGGTAGGAGCTAAATACAAGATTATTCCTGGTATTCACAAGCAGTAGCCCCAGCTTTATTGATCCGATAAGTAAGGTGACACTGGAGTCGATAAGAAAACAGGAAGCATTAGGACTGCCAAACCAAACTGAACATTAACTTCAGACAACCGCATCTTAAGTAAAGCCGGAAATGACTGCCCTCCTAACAGGAAATTTCGCTGACATTAGTGGCTAGAGAATAGTGACAAAATGCAGTCGATGCTGCCGTAAGTAGTTAAGGTTAGTCTACACCCACTGGAAAATGCAGACTAATCCCTGAGAGGAGAAGCTCACGGCATTCAAGTACAGCGTAGTGCACGTAACCATTAAAACTGCTGACCACTTGCTCTAAAAAGAAACGATTCCCATACAAGCGTCAGATACAGTTATGAATGGCTGAAGGAAAGTTTCTCTGTACCGACGTCACACTGGAGGAAAACGAACAGAATGGAGCTGATATTGAATTCAAGATAAGATATGGAAGCTCAGGCTACAGACAGACGATGAGTAAAAAGGTTTCTAATACACTGTTTGAAACTCGAGTGCCTTTGGATAGTTGTTAGTATTGTGTTTAGTGTCGAAGCTAATGATTGTAACAACCAATCATCGATAATATCTCAAGGCACATGTATAGAATTTAGCCATGTATGGAAGTGAGACACGGACGATAAACAGCTTAGACAAAAAGAGAGTAGAGGCTTTTGAAACGTGGTGCTACAGAAGAGTACTGCATATTAGATGGATAGATCATGTAACTAATGAGGAGGTACTAAACAGAATTGGGGAAAAAAGAAATTTGTGGCACAACCCTACTGCAAGAAGTGATCGGTTAATAGCACACATTCTGAGACATCAAGGGATCACCAGTTTAGGGTCAGAGGGAAGTGCAGGAATAAAAATCGTAGAGGGAGACCAAGAGATGAATACAGTAAGCAGACTGAGAAGGGTGTAGCTTGCAGCAGTTATTTCGGAGATGAAGAGGCTTGCGCGGGATAGAGTAGCATAGAGAGCTGTATCATGCCAGTCTTCGGATTGAAGATCACAACAACAACAACAACAACAACAACATTCAGAACCAGTTGGCAACCAGGTATTAATCCTGAAAAGATATCCCTCTTACAGTTTGGCTGAAGACAGAACAGAAGCTGTACGGCTGTCTGTCTCTACAGACTACACTTCGGTAATAAAGTTTGATGCCTTTGAGAAGTTGACGAATATTATGTAGGGAATAGAAATTACGCCTCCTCTCAAGAAGCAGGAGACACACACCAAGGTCGCAAAAGTCATTGGATACCTCCTCATATTGTGTCAGATCTCCTTCTGCCCGGTATACATCTACATCTATATGGCACTCTGCAATTCACACTTAAGTGCCTGGCAGAGGGTTCATCGAACCATTTTCATACTAATTCTCTACCATTCCACTCCCTAATGGCACGTGGGAAAAAGGAACGCCTAAATCTTTCCGTTCGAGCTCAGATTTCTCTTATTTTATTATGATGCTCATTTCTCCCTAAGTAGGTGGGTGTCAACAAAATATTTTCGCATTCGGAAGAGAAAGTTGGTGATTGAAATTTCGTAAATGGATCTCGCCGCAAAGAAAACCGCCTTTGTTTCAGTGACTGCCACCCCAACTCGCGTATCATATCAGTGACACTCTCACCACTATTACGCGATAACACGAAAAGAGCTGCCCTTCTTTGCACTTTTTTAGATGTCCTCCGTCAATCCTACCTGGTAAGAATCCCACACCGCGCAGCAGTATTCCAGCAGAGGACGGACAAGTGTAATGTAGGCTGTCTCTTTAGTGGATTTGTCGCATCTTCTAAGTGTTCTGCTAACAAAGCGAAAGAGGTCATCATTCCCCTAGACTTAGAACTACTTAAACCTAACTAACTGCCTGAGGCAGGATTCGAGCCTGCGACCGTAGCAGCAGCACGGTTCCGGACTGAAGCGTCTAGAACCGCTCGGCCACAGCGGCAGGCCGCAGTCTTTGTTTCGCCTTCCCCACAATATTATCTGTGTGGTCTTTCTAATTTAAATTGCTCGTAATTGTAATCTCTTGGTATTTAGTCGAATTGACAGCCCTTAGATTTGTGCAATTTACCGTATACCCAAAATTTATCGGATTTCGTTTAGTATCCATGTGGATGACCTCGCACTTTTCTTTGTTTAGTGCCGATTGTCACTTTTCGCTCCATACAGAAATTCTCTCTAGATCATTTTGTAATTGAAATTGGTCGTCTGATGATTTTAATAGACGGTAAATTACAGCGTCATCTGCAAACAATCTAAGGGGGCTGCTCAGATTATCACGTATATCATTTATATAAATCAGAAACAGCAGAGGGCCTATGACACTACCTCGCGGAAGCCAGATATCACTTCTCTTCTACTCGATGATTTACCGTCTATCACTAGGAACGGTGACCTCTCTGAGAGGGAATCACGAATCCAGTCGCACAACTGAGACGATACTCAATATGCACGCAATTTGATTAATAGTCGCTTGTGAGGAACGGTGTCAAAAGCCTTCTGGAAATCTAGGAATATGGAATCGATCTGAGATAGGCCAGTAACCCCAAATTTCGCTGTACTGTGCTAACGGATGCGTTTGTAGCACGTCGCACATTGATTTATGTGGTTATTTCATGCAGTGTTGCTTGTCTGCTAGCACTGACAACTCTACACAAACGCCGCTGCTCTCGGTCATTAAGTGAAGGCTGTCGTCCACTGCATTGTAGATGGCTAGAGGCAATGCTCGAAATTTGGTATTCTCGGTACGCTATTGACACTGTGGATTTCGGAATAATGAGTTCCCCTAACGATTTCCGAATTGGAGCTAGACGCATGGGACACATTCCAGCTATCATTCCTTGTCTGTCATTCCGCAAGTCTGTTAATTCCTGCCATGCGGTTATAATCACATCAGAAACCTTTCCGCGTGAATCACATGAGTACAAATAACAGCTCCGCCAGTGCACTGCCCTTTTATACGTTGTGTACGCGATACTAACGCCATCTGTATATGTGCGTATCTCTACCACATGACTTGTCACCTCGGTGTATGCTGGAGTTAGCTTGAAGCCATAAGTCCATGTAAACTGCATGCCTGTGGAATGTTGTTGTTGTTGTGGTCTTCAGTCCTGAGACTGGTTTGATGCAGCTCTCCTTGCTACTCTATCCTGTGCAAGCTTCTTCATCTCCCAGTACCTACTGCAACCAACATCCTTCTGAATCTGCTTAGTGTATTCATTCTTGGTCTCCCTCTACGATTTTTACCCTCCACGCTGCCCTCCAATAATAAATTGGTGATCCCTTAATGCCTCAGAACATGTCCTACCAACCGATCCCTTCTTCTGGTCAAGTTGTGCCACAAACTTCTCTTCTCCCCAATCCTATTCAATACTTCCTCATTAGTTATGTGATCTACCCATCTAATCTTTAGCATTCTTCTGTAGCACCACATTTCGAAAGCTTCTATTCTCTTCTTGTCCAAACTATTTATCGTCCATGTTTCACTTCCATACATGGCTACACTCCACACAAATACTTTCAGAAACGACTTCCTGACACTTACCTATACTCGATGTTAGCAAATTTCTCTTCTTCAGAAACGCTTTCCTTGCCATTGCCAGTGTACATTTTATATCCTCTCTACTTCGACCATCATCAGTTATTTTGCTCCCCAAATAGCAAAACTCCTTTACTACTTTAAGTGTCTCATTTCCTAATCTAATTCCCTCAGCATCACCCGACTTAATTCGACTACATTCCATTATCCTCGTTTTGCTTTTGTTGATGTTCATCCTATATCCTCCTTTCAAGACACTGTCCATTCCATTCAACTGCTCTTCCAAGTCCTTTGCTGTCTCTGACAGAATTACAATGTCATCGGCGAACCTCAAAGTTTTTATTTCTTCTCCATGGATTTTAATACCTACTCTGAATTTTTCTTTTGTTTCCTTTACTGCTTGCTCAATATACAGATTCAATAACATCGGGGAGAGGCTACAACCCTGTATTACTCCCTTCCCAACCAATGCTTTCCTTTCATGTCCCTCGACTCTTATAACTGCCATCTGGTTTCTGTACAAATTGTAAATAGCCTTTCGCTCCCTGTATTTTACCCCTGCCACCTATAGAGTTTGAAAGAGAGTATTCCAGTCAACATTGTCAAAAGCTTTCTCTAAGTCTACAAATGCTAGAAACGTAGGTTTGCCTTTCCTTAATCTTTCTTCTAAGATAAGTCGTAAGGTCAGTATTGCCTCACGTGTTCCAGTGTTTCTACGGAATCCAAACTGATCTTCCCCGATGTTGGCTTCTACTAGTTTTTCCTTTCGTCTGTAAAGAATTCGTGTTAGTATTTTGCAGCTGTGACTTATTAAACTGATAGTTCGGTTGATTAAAATTTCATCGCTGTCCGAGTTTATTTTTAACACATTGTAGCGTGAGTTCAGGCTGGCTGTTGGGTGCGTCTGACTTTACAGCAACTTTTTGGGTGGAGATCGCGACGCAGCACACACAGAAGGCGTGCTCGTTCAGCTTATTGCCGTTTATAGAACTCCGACGGAAGCAGCAGCTGATTCTGGAATGATGTTACAGACGGAATCGGACCTCGAACCGCCAGGAACAGACTACTCCAACGTTCATTGAGACATATAAAGAGTCTCGGTGCGTTGTTTACCACTGACAACAGAGGCTTTGGCGGTGCAGAGCTAGAGTTGATTGAGACACTGAGTGACGTTCCGTGGCGTTCGGCGGTGAATTTCACTTCTTTTCGCGGCGGTCAGATCGACACTGAAGTGTTCGTAAAATACCTGGTGAAAGTTCACAAGAAGGGGCGCTTCTCAAGACCCATATCATTCCAACAGCTGGGATTAATATTTGGACAGTTATTGAATAATTACGATAAGAGGTCCGAGTTGGTAATTATTGAAGTGAGGCTGAATGCTCGCTTGTATGTGGGAACAACTAGTAAACCCTGTTGTCGTACCATTTATGACCAGCGAGACAGCCGCGCGTGATTAGCCGAGCGGTCTCAGGCGCTGCAGTCATGGACTGTGCGGCTGATCCCGGCGGAGGTTCGAGTCCTCCCTCGGGCATGGGTGTGTGTGTTTGTCCTTAGGATGATTTGGGTTAAGTAGTGTGTAAGCTTAGGGACTGGTGAACTTAGCAGTTAAGTCCCATAAGATTTCACAAACATTTGAACATTTTTGGAACCAGCAAGACAATGCAAGACCCCACACTGCAGTTCACACTACAAACACCTTGACGAATACACGGATGCTTGGCTGACCTGCCCGGTTCGCTGATTTGTTACCCATCGAGCGTGTCTGAGGTCGCCTGGGAAGACAAATACTTTCATAGCAGCCTGAAACCAGCGATCTTCACAAACTCACGGAGCATGTGTTTTAAGCATGGCAAGAAATTCCTCAAGGTGATATTCATGGGATGTTTGCTCCACGCCACAACAAATAAAATGAGTGTATTCGTGTCCATAGGAAACACACCTCATACAGATGTTGATGGTGGATATCAGTTCTGAATACACTAAAGGGTTAAATATCAGTTTCGTGATGAACATTTCCTCGAGTTTTCATAAGTACTGAGCTGGTGCTTTATAGAATAAAACTTTACTCTTCCTTTAGCGTACAACTCTTTGGACGGAGTGGTACCGCTAGAAAAGTGTTTACGAAACATACTTATTTTTCATCCGCACAGGAACGTTTAAGTGCCGATGTAGAATAACAGTCCAATTACTCTGGACACACAGATTTGAGGGCGGCCGCGGTGGCCGGGCGGTTCTAGGGGCTTCAGTCTGGAACCGCGCGACAGCTACGGTCGTAGGTTCGAATCCTGCCTCGGGCAAGGATGTGTGTGATGTCCTTAGGTTAGTTAGGTATAAGTAGTTCTAAGTTCTAGGGGACTGATGACCTCAGATGTTAAGTCCCATAGTGCTCAGAGCCATTTGAACCATTTGAACAGATTTGAGTCTAAGCTCGTCGGCTGCGGTAGTGATGTCATTACACATGGTATACCAAATGCTTAGGAATAAAAATTACGCAGCTAGTAGAGGATCCAAATCTGGGTACTTTGAGAGGAGGAACAGATGGCAGGAAACGAGTAGTTTTGCCCTTAAAGATTTGTCCAATTACAGGCGTAACACTCATATCGGCGGCATATTCACATACAGCGCGCAGAAATCCACTACCTTCGTCTTCGGATGACAATTTTCCACCGTAAAGCTGAAACGCGTGCTGGGTGGGATACAAGTCCTAAAGCCGCGCGGTCGAAATTACAACCATGTTAGTTGTCCGTAGTCCAAGCATCACTCAACTAGCCTGTCCCAATTCTGACTGCCTCGCAGTAAACCTAGTGTGATATTGTTTGGATAGCTCTCTCTCATGAAGCCCGATAAATTGGTGAAATAAGGCCGGTATTTTCAAGCCACGAATTTCAAGCGAGAGCTCTTGTGTTTTCCACGCTATGAGTCCGTACTGTGTGGGCTGAGCGAGAGCAGGCCGTGAAAGAAACAAGAAGGCAAAACACACCCAGCAGGCGACAGGACTGTGGGAAAACAGGAGGAAGAAGAGAATCAATATTTCTGATATGTGGAGCTGGAGGAAGTTGCCGAAAGTTAATTGGACTGGCAAGAAGTGAGGAGATGCTCCACAGAAGCGTCCACGAAAGAAATATGTCGATAACAGCAATTACACGAAGGAGCAGGATGATAGGACATGTGCAAGAAATATAGGAATAACTTCCATGTTTATACAGGGAAGCGTAGAGGGTCAGAATTTTAGAGGAAGGCAGGTATTCCAATATTTACGACAAATAATTTAGTAAGCTGGATCGAAATATTATCCGCGTAACGAAAGAATGGCCAAACGTGCCTCACTGCTTCTCCGCCATTTGCATTGAGTGCCTCAGTATAACATTGTTACGTAGTTTTGGCACCTCAAAGCATAGATAGGCATGCTTCTCCACTCACAAGTCATTCACACGTTCATACATAGGGCCTATATGCCTACGGACGTTCACACGCGTCTTTACTTTTTGTATGGGACAACTGAAAACAGTTACAATAATTTTGTCCGAAGATTGCCGGGACTGGAAAATAACGTCCTTGGCTCACTCACAGAAAGCTGGAATTTGTTTAAAAGAAAATTTAGAAAGCAGCGCAGCTTGAGCATTAGAGGGAGGGGGCATCATGCGTGTTCGAAAAATAATTACCTTTCACAGCGTAGTTAGCTGTTAAATGATTGTGCCTCCGATTGAACTGGAAGAAGCATATTACAGAGCTTCTCAAACAGTTACGTTCAGCTACTTTTGCTCTTCATACAATGCTAATCCTAGAAACAAACGAATAAACCTCTTGACATATTGTGCATATAATGTCGTACGGGATAATTTTATGGAGTAACCCATAACTTAGTAAGAAAGTACTGATTGCACAAAAGTGAGCAGTAAGAATAATATGTGGTGTTCACCCTCCGATGTCACGTACGTACCTCTTCAAGGAGCTAGGCATTTTAACCACGCTGTCACAATAGATATTTTCGCCCATGAAATGAAAGTAATCGGTCTCAATTTGAGAACAGTAGTGTTCATACCCACAGCACTAGAGGGAAAAATGCTCTTTATTACCCACTGTTTAAGATTGCAATGGCTCAGAGAGGACTTCAATATGCAGCAATAAAAATTTTTGATCATTTTCCCAATGATATAAAATATCTGACAGGTAGCGAAGCAAGTTTTAAATCTAATATAAAATCATTTCTCCTGGACAGCTGCTTCTATCGACGAACTTCTGCTTAAAAACTGGTAGCCAGTAAAATAAATTACCACTAATTATGTATATACTGTATATCCTGTAAACAGACTCGTTCACATCACTTCGATTAAAGAATCGTTGAAATGATTTATGGTACGTGTAACTAATTAACTAACCAACACAGATGAAGCTAAAGGGAAGCATGAGTAAGCTCAAGTGTGTACTCCAAAGATGGAACAAGTCAGTGTGAAACGTCCTCAGTGTTACGTTTATAATCGAAAACAAAGGTGAGTAGAAAAATCGGCAGAGGGGAATACCTGGCATGTTTAATTACGATTACAAGATCACAGTAGAATTACTCAGTGCCTACGGCAGTGTTTGCGTGTGCAGAAGTTTGCCTGTCCTACGTACCATAGTTATCGATGAGAGGTTGGCCCGCACCGTGTAGAAGTACTTGACCAGAGACTCATGGCCTCTCCAGCCGCTATGTGCAGCTCTGTCTGGCCCTCCCCCTGCAAAACAGGTCATCAGGAAGGCGTAAGGTAAGGTAACCGTGTCTTCAGAAACCTTCAAGGTAAGCTCGCATTTCTGTTAATTATCAAATAATTAAATATTTTGTATAGGCAAATAAATATTCAAATTCAGCCAGAACTCAGCCTGTCATGGCCTTCAGATTCTGTTAATATAAGAGGTCTCATGGCTATGGAATTGTAGTAATGTAAGCACGATACTTGTAGGATACGGTCAGCGGGAAGTAGAGAGGCGAACACCCAAGGTCGCTACCAAGCAATAACACGTCTGATATACAATGGTTGTAACAGCGGCCAGACAGCAGAGGCGGACGAGTAAATAGAAGCAAGGTCGTCCGCGTTTGAGAATCACTTCAACCGAGTTTGAACACTTCCAGAAATCAGGGAAGAATCAGGGGAAAGCGACACTATGAGAGAAATGCATCTAAGAGCCCCGAAAAATCAGGATATTTGAGGCCAGCACAGGCAATCAAGGCAGTCAGGAGCGATTACCAGGAAGCAGCTAGGAGCAATACGACCGACATGTTGTCGGGAGCAGTCATTATAAGGTGACTCTCTGATGATGATGCGGTAACAACTATGAGAAGTCCTGAAAAATTTGAGGGAGGAGAACTGAGCTTTCGATAACTATCCAGCAACAGGTATTATCTTGAGTTTTAGGCCTGTTAGAAAAGGACATCTCTCAAGAGTATGTCTCTGGCAATAGTGACTAGTGATGTTTGATATTTTCCATGTGTCAGAATATAAAGAGGGGAAGAAGCGCTATTTTACAGACTTTCCTATTGTGAATGACTGCGTACAGTCGCAACGACTCATAGTTCATATTTTTCGTGTATCGGAATATTTAGAAGACAAGCGGTGTCTTGCACTTATCTCTCATTGACGTTAACGTATATGATTGTGTATTGTCGGAACGAGTTGCAAGCACAGCTCTCGTCTCAGGTGGCGAACGGTAGAAGTCAGGAACCGGGAGTTGTTGGAAAGGGCTAATACACTGCTGTCCATTAAAATTGCTACACCACGAAGATGACGTCCTACAGACGCGAAATTTAACCGACAAATAAATGACTCTGAGCACTATGGGACTTAACAGCTGCGGTCATCAGTCTCCTAGAACTTAGAACTACTTAAACCTAACTAACCTAAGGACATCACACACATCCATGCCCGAGGCAGGATTCGAACCTGCGACCGTAGCAGTCGCGCGGTTCTGGACTGAGCGCCTAGAACCGCGAGACCACCGCGGCCGGCTTTAACCGACAGGAAGAAGATGCTGTGATATGCAAATGATTAGCTTTTCAGAGCATTCACACAAGGCTGGCGCCGGTTGTGATACCTACAACGTGCTGGCATGAGGAAAGTTTCCAACCGATTTCTCATACACAAATAGCAGTTGACCGCCGTTGCCTGGTGAAACGTTTTTGTGATGCCACGTGTAAGGAGGAGAAATGCGTATCATCACGTTTCCGACTATGATAAAGG
Source organism: Schistocerca americana (assembly GCF_021461395.2). Taxonomy (NCBI): domain Eukaryota; kingdom Metazoa; phylum Arthropoda; class Insecta; order Orthoptera; family Acrididae; genus Schistocerca; species Schistocerca americana. The sequence goes on along the minus strand of NC_060124.1, from coordinate 553,959,671 downwards.
TCGGACTGTAGCCTATCGCGATTGCGGTTTATCGTATCGCGACATTGCCGCTCGCATTGATCGAGATCCAATGACTGTTAGCAGAATATGGAATCGGTGGGTTCAGGAGGGTAATACGGAACGCCGTGCTGGATCCCAACGGCCTCGTATCACTGGCAGTCGAGATGACAGGCATCTTATCTGCATGGTTGTAACGGATCGTGCAGCCACGTCTCGATCCCTGAGTCAACAGATGGGGACGTTTGCAAGACAACAACCATCTGCACGAACAGTTCGACGACGTTTGCACCAGCATGGACTATCAGCTCGGAGACCATGGCTGCGGTTACCCTTGACGCTGCATCACAGACAGGGGCGTCTGCGAACGACGAACCTGGGTGCACGAATGGCAAAAAGTCATTTTTTCGGATGAATCCAGGTTCTGTTTACAGCATCATGATGGTCGCATTGAAACGTCCCCTTTTTAACAAATTATACACGACTGTGCTTAACCTGACACACAATATTTTTAGCGCAACGCAATCTGACTTTCAAGAATCCCTACAAAAGAATGGCCCTGACTAACATTAAACTATACCTTCCAGAAATCACTTACCTCACAAAAATCTTCGCTGCTCAAGCTACTGCAATACAGCGAGCGCCACTACTGCCAGCTAAATAAAAGATTCAAACTACTGAAGGCAATAACTACTGATAGGGATGGTTAGCAAATGAAAGATATTAATAGAGAACAAACAATGTATTTACCTTGATATCATCATATATAAATATAGCAGTTCATGACAAACTACAAACCTCCGCCATCTCTCTCCCCACATCCACCACTGCTGGCGGCTCACCTCCAGCTGCGCAACGCTACGCGCTGTTCGCATCCAGCTGCCGCTGCCCAACACTACAATGGCGAGTATTACAACAATGCAAAGCAGCCACAGACTGCACACAGCACAGCCAGTGATTTTCATACAGAGTTGGCGTTACCAATAAAAAAACCTAACCAGCCTACTTACAGCATCCGTGTTTGGCGACATCGCGGTGAACGCACATTGGAAGCGTGTATTCGTCATCGCCATACTGGCGTATCACCCGGCGTGATGATATGGGGTGCCATTGGTTACAAGTCTCGGTCATCTCTTGTTCGCATTGACGGCACTTTGAACAGTGGACGTTACATTTCCGATGTGTTACGACCCGTGGCTCTACCCTTCATTTGATCCCTGCGAAACCCTACATTTCAGCAGGACAATGCACGACCGCATGTCGCAGGTCCTGTACGGGCCTTTCTGGATACAGAAAATGTTGGACTGCTGTCCTGGTCAGCACATTCTCCAGATCTCTCACCAATTGAAAACGTCTGGTCAACGGTGGCCGAGCAACTGGCTCGTCACAGTACGCCAATCACTACTTTTGATGATCTGTGGCATCGTGTTGAAGCTGCATGGGCAGCTGTACCTGTATACGCCATCCAAGCTCTGTTTGACTCAATGCCCAGGCATATCAAGGCCGTTATTACGGCCAGAGGTGATTGTTCTGAGTACTGATTTCTCAGGGTCTATGCACCAAAACTGCGTGAAAATGTAATCACATGTCAGTTCTAGTATAATATATTTGTCCAATGAATACCCGTTTATCATCTGCATTTCTTCTTGGTGTAGCAATTTTAATGGCCAGTAGTGTACACAGAGTGGTACGGTGTACTCACTGATTTTGCAAAGACATAAAGCTGCTGTAAGAAACTCTCCGAATAAGGCTGAACTATTGGTAGATAACAGTTCTTAAATCGAATCGTTAAGTTTTGCACCTTTATTCACTTCTTACGAAACCGACAACTTCTCCTCTCCTTTCCAAAATCACCAGTGTTAAGGATCCTAGGAAACTTTCTCCCTCTCACTCCGTTAAAGGTAACTTGCCAGACCTCGGCCGATGTTGTCGTTAACGTGCTAGCTGTGCCATGCCGGCCACACCTTCGTCCAAGCCGGTGATATAGAATCTGTACGGGGAAGCGACAAGCCCCATTTTTATGCAGAACTTTATTGACATAAACAGCGATAGGAAAAGGCAGAGCCGGCAGTTGTGGCCCAGCGGTTCTAGGCGCTTCAGTCTGGAACCGTGCGACCGCTACGGTCGCAGTTTCGAATCCTGCTTCGGGCATGGATGTGTGTGATGTCCTTAGGTTAGTTAGGTTTAAGTAGTTCAAAGTTCTAGGGTACTGATGACATCAGAGGTTAGGTCCCGTAGTGCTCAGAGCCATTTGAACCATTTTGAAAAGGCAGATGTTTGGAAGAGTATTACAGTTGTCGGCAAGTCACATGAATCAGTGTGGTTCAGTCGGTGAAAAGCGCAGCGTGCAATGTAGGAGTGGCAAACAACGGGACGGAACATCGGGATAGCATCACAAGCCAACAGAGCGGCCTCAGGTATGGAGAGCAGTGCTGTAGAAATATTGAGGTACTAAACAATTTTTGAGAGAATACTGAACATAGTGAAAGTTTGGTGCAATCTATGGAAAAATTGACAACAGCTAATGCCGTAAAAGGAAATGGCAGTAATAAAGCATAGCTCAAAAGGAATCACTGTAGGTGTCTTTAATAAGACATTTAATGACAAGTCTTTAATAAGACATTTAACAAGACATTAACCATTTATCTGTGAATCAGTGTCAAGGAAAGATGGACGCACTCAAGCGGAGCTCACCGTCATCTTGAAGCTAACGAAGAACATATTATACGCATATGTAGTAGAATACGACTTCAAAGAGGAAGGTCCACAAGAACATTGATTCAAGATAAAGACTCATGAATTTCAATGATCAAGATTAAAGTTATCAGTCATACACTGAAGCGCCAAAACATCTAGTATAGGCATGCTAATTCAAATACAGAGATATGTAAACAGGCAGAATACGGCGCTTCGGTCGGCAACGCCTGTGTAAGGCAAAAAGCGTCTGGCGCAGCTGTTAGATCGGTTACTGCTGCTACAATGGCAGGTTATCAAGATTTAAGTGAGTTTCAACGTGGTGTTATAGTCAGCGCACGAGCGATGGGACACAGCATCTCCGAGGTAGCGATGAAGTGGTGATTTTTCCGTACGACCATTTCGCGAGTGCACCGTGATTATCAAGAATCAGTTCAGCAGGAAAAAGATCCTGCAAGAACGGGACCAACGACGACTGAAGAGAATCGTTCAATGTGAAAGAAGTGCAACCCTTCCTCAAACTGCTGCAGATTCAATACTGGGCCATCAACAAGTGTCAGCGAGAGACCCATTCAAGGAAACATCATCGATATGGGCTTTCGGAGCCGAAGGCCCACTCGGGTACCCTTGATGACTGCACGACACAAAGCTTTACGCCTCATCTGGGCCCGTCAACAGCGACATGGGCTGTTGATGACTGGAAACCTGGTCGGACGAGTCTCGTTTCAAATTGTATCGAGCAGATCGACGTGTACGGGTACGGAGGCAATCTCATGAATCCATGGACCCCACATGTCAGCAGCGGACCGCTCAAGATGGTGGAGGCTCTGTAATGGTGTGAGGCATGTGCCGTTGGAGTGATATGGGACTCCTGATACGACTCTGACATCATACGTCCAGAACTGCTACAGAGTGGCTCCAGGAACCCTCTTCTGAGTTTAAAAACTTCCACTGGCCACCAGACTCCCCAGACATGAACATTATTGAACATATCTAGGATGCCTTGCAACGTGCTGTTCAGAGGAGATCTACACCCGCTCGTAATCTTACGGATTTGTAGACAGCCCTGCAGGATTCATGATGTGAGTTCCCTCCAGCACTACTTCAGACATAGTCGAGTCAATGACGTGTTGTGTTGCGGCACTCTTGCGCGCACGTGGGGGCCCTTCACGATATTAGGCAGGTGTACCTGTTTATTTGTTTTGTTTTTTGTCTTCAGTGTATATTCTCTCACTAACATTTCATTATAATCGAATTACGTTATATTAACAAATATTAAAAATCCAGTGGGCAATTAAACATTTAAAAATTAACAATCAAAAGTCCAAAACCAGAAAAACTTAGTAGATAGCGAGTTATTTTTGCTCCCCGTCGCAGGATATGTTGCAGTGGAAATATTATCACTAAATTCCACATGCGTAGTTTTATTATTACTGTCTGCAATACAGCAGTACTGACGAGGAATAGTAACAGTGTTAGTGAAGTACTTCGGTATGAAACCAGCCCCGTGTTTCGGTCATGTTATTAACACTGTATCTAAATAGAGTAACAGCCTTGCAAAGGATGTGAACTAACCTTATATAATCTTACAATGATTTTACTGGAAAAGTTTGTTGAGGCATGCAACGTACTTAAATTGAGTGCTTAGGAATTACTGATGTAAGTACACATGTCACGTGATAGACCGTGCATAGTATTTCTTTTGAATATTTTGATGCTTGATTAGAAGTTATGGTTCGAGTCACTAGACGGAGTCGATCGCGATAGTAAGAACACTGAAAATACTGAGTTGAAGAAAGAGGAAATAATGGTAAAAGGTTACGGCGATTGCAATCCCAAGAGCAGAAACAAATTCTCAAACTGTGCAGTCGCAGCCAAAGCAAGACGTGGCAGAGATGACGTCACAGCTGATAGTGGGGATAAAGTTTTTGGGACCAAGCAACAACAATGACGTGCTAACATAGGTTTGTTACTCGCCAGCTTATCTAGATCAGTGTTACTCAACCGAAGAGGGGACAGTCCGCAGTGTACTTGCCGAAGGCGACACGACAAAAACTCGTTTCTCACTCATGCGTAATAAGGATAAGCAGCCACGCCCGATGGAAGCCGTGCAATCGCCAATACCGACACAAGAGGGCCGGGATACGGCGGGCAGAGGAATTGCACCTGGGCATTTCCGATTACTTTTACAGGTAATTCAAGAGCAACGTGAAGTTGCAAGAAAACAAGGTAACGAACGAAGTCAGGCTGCACAAAAACAAGGTAAAAAACACACGCGGAAACAACGTGAAGCAATTGACAAACAAGGTAACACATTACCCATGTTTCAGCAATCGTTACAAGAGAGAGAGCGATACACTTATCGACCAAAGCGCATTGATAAGCACAACTGAAAACTCAGTAGTAGACACAAACGGCACGTTGCAGGAACATTACAACCAACTTGTAACAATCGTGACGTACAGATTATTGAATTGTAAAGTACTTTTGAGCATTCCATCACGGAACTAGCTTACTAAAATCAGAATTTGACTGAAACAGGCGAACAAGTTCAGGTTCTGGCAGTACGTTGTCATAAGAAGGAGAGCAGTGTACAGAGTCAAACATTCAGAGAAATTCAGTAAAATACAGGACAACAGGTGCGTGGAATACGCTCCTACTGAACCTGTAGCAGCTGCCTACCGAAAATCAGGACAAATGGCATCACGTGGGTCAAGGTCTGGTATTGTAAACAGCTGGAGGAGACACCAGGCTAGCCTGACAACACAACAGGACGACATCAGATGTCGAGAGTAATGGATGTAAGAGAGAACGACGATGAAACAGCTTCATTTGTGATGTGAGCGGAGGAAATATCTGGATTAGGGCTACCATAGAACTGATCCGGCAGTCAGTGTGTCGATAAGAGGGAAGAGAATCTGCCAGATACAAGTTTTGGAAACACCAGAGATTTGTCAACTGATGCAGCTGTGGACATCTAGTAACATATCTGCGAATCAATTCGAGTGTGTACTCGCAGCTAACTGGGGGGGGGGGGGGGGGGGGGGGAAGATAGGAAGATGGATTTTATTATTTTGATGGTTGTACATAGCTGCAAAGAATGTCAGCTGGTCTGAACTGCCATGCAGCAGAAATACAAGGGGCGTTTGAAAAGTCTGTGCAAAAATAAAAACTGCTTACGTGTTTAGGGTAAACCTTTTTTATTTTTCTTCATAGTCTCCGTTTAGACTTACACACTTCGTCCAACGCTGTTCTAATTTGTTAATCCCTTCCGAATGATAGGAATTGTCCAAGTCTGCAAAATAGCTATTAGTTGCTGCAATCACCTCCTCGTTTGAATAAAATTTTTGTCCCGCCAGCCATTTCTTCAAATTGGGGAATTAATAGTAGTCCAAGGGAGCCAAGTCTGGAGAATAGGGAGGATGTGAAACGAGTTGGAATCCTATTTCCATTAATTTTGCAACCACAACTTTTGAGGTGTGTGCTGGTACATTGCTGTGATGAAAAAGGACTTTTTTGTGGTTCAATCGCCGAGGTTTTTCTTGCAGCTTGGTTTTCAAACGCTCCAATAACGATGAATAATATGCACCTGTAATAGTTTTACCCTTTTCCAGATACTCGATGAGGATTATCCCTTGCGAATCCCAAAAGACATTCACCATAACCTTTCCGGCCGAAGGACTGGTCTTCGTCTTTTTTGGTGCAGATTCTCCCTTGGGAACCCATTGTTTAATTTATTGTTTGGTCTCAGGAGTATAGTAATGTATCCTTGTTTCATCCACAGTGACGAAACGACGCTTAAGGTCCTGCGGATTCTTCCTGAACAGCTGAAAACCATCCTTGCAACACTTTACACGACTCCGTTTTTGGTCAAGCGTGAGCGATCGCGGAACCCATTTTGACAATAGCTTTCTCATGAAATAATTTATGCAAAATATTATGTACCCGTTCATTTGAGATGCCCACAACACTAACAATCTCATGCACCTTAACTCTGTTGTCATCCATCACCATATCATGGATTTTATCAATGATTTCTGGAGTCGTAACCTCCACAGGGCGTCCAGAACGTTCAGCACCACTTGTGCCCATATGGCCACTCCGAAAATTTTGAAACCACTTATAAACTGTTCTAATTGAAAGTGCAGAGTCACCGTAATGTTTATCAAGCTTCTATTTAGTCTCCTGAGGCGTTTTTCCTTTCATGAAGTAATGTTTAATCCCCACACGAAATTGTTCTTCTTCCATTTTTAGACAGTCACTCGACTTCCTTGATTCACACGAATGCCAAACACAAAGAAATAGACCAATATGGCTGAAACCTGGAGTGCATTCTTTCCAAAGATGCTACTAACTAAACATGACCCTTCGACCATAAATATAATAGATTGGCCCTGACGTCATTTTCGTGGCTCCAACATCTCTGGGCTAAAGTCACGTGAATGTTGGCAAAACATCGTTCTTTCGCGTTGCGCTTATGGCTGTACTCAGCGTTTTGTTTGGAAAATGGCATTACGTGCATTTCACGCGCAAGTGTTTATATGATAGTGCAGATGCGTTTATTGAAATCTGCTGAAGTGACTTTTATATGTTTTTACACTTGAAATAGAGTATCACGTAAATTAAAGTGTTGAAAGTGATGCCTGTAAAGTCAGACTCATATTACATTTTGGAAAGTATCTTTGATAATTCGGTTACAGAAGTAAGTATAACTGTTTCTCGTTCCTACTCATAGGCTCCCTAAGGATGAAAACCGAAGGCAGCTTTCCCTGGAACGGAAAAATTTTAAGTCATCTGCACATAAGCGCTCTTTTTTATATACAAGTGAGATTATAATATGGTAAGAGCACCTATAGTCGACAGATGAAGAGAATTTTTTTCTACCTTCTAATACTATTAAATAAATGTAGGTTCCAAAATTATTTTCTGAAACTTCAGGGTCTCATCTTTCATCTAAAATATAATTTTTTTTAAAAACTGATAGTTTAAACTTTTGTAAAAATAGTAGGAACTGAACCTTTGAATTGCACCTAAAATTGATACTTTAAAATGGACCTGCTCCTAAAGTCGACAATTTTGGCACCTATAGTTGACATAATTCCCATATCCCATTTTCTTTTATAAGTGACTAGAGCTCAAAACGGGGCGAATCCAATGTTTAAAGTTTTGACACGAGCCCGCTCTTACTGTTTAAAAGAATTTTAACGACATTTTACTTTAATTGATAGTTTATAGTAATTTCGTCCAGCTGCCCACCAGAGGGGCGTTCAATGTATTTGTTAGATTTTATAAATGGTACTGTGAACAAATCCAGGTCAAATGTAGTTCTCACATAATTTTTCGCAAATAAAAAAGTAATTTGTGTTGGAAGCGTTTGGCATTCAATTGAGAAATGTGGGTAAAATACGATACAAACATAGGATGGCAGACCGCTGATTTGAAATCCCGCCACGTTTTGCCAACAGCCACGTGGTTTATGCTGGAGCCACACCAGCCCTATAGCTTCTGCACAGCAAGGCCAGTCTACTAGAATCTATGGTCGAAGACATGACCTCGATACCCTCTGGTGGCGGCATCTCTCGGACTTTGCACGGACTTTTCAAACGCCCCTCGTATTTAGACTGAAGTTTTTAGAAAGGCACAACTCACAAACTCGTCAGTTTGAGGAGAAGGCTGAACTTCTCAATGCACATAATGGTAGAAACGGTGGTAAATTTAAAATGAAATGAATTATCCTTAGTAAAGATTTATTTGATTTAAACGATAATTATCCTATTTCGGCGACATTATTAATCCCACGGTATTTAACTACTTATCTACGCAGGTTATTTCTTTATAAATTATTTCGCTAACCTGCCTACTAAATTGCAAGGGACTAAAGTCAGTCGTTCAGTACATCCATGGGCTTTAGAGCGCTGGTGTGCGACGAATCTGTACGACATTACAACGAGCCGACTAATCGTTTAGGTCGCGTACAGCCCACACAAGTAAAAGCCTTAAAATCTTCTGGTGCAGTCGTAACAAGACCTTGCAGCTTTCCTGTTTTTCATGTTTCAAAGCCTCCAGTATCTCACCCAGTGTATAACCGTCTTCCTGATTAGCGAGTTCGTCCCTTTCTTTTGTTGGACACATTGTTTTTTCCGCTTCATCGTATTTTCCAGTACCTAGATCATCTTAAAGTCTTACAAAAAACTCTTTATTAAAGACATTTCTTCTTAAACGATTTCTTTCTTACCTGTTGTTTCACATGTTTGTAGACCACCTCTTGCTATAATAAACATCATTTTTTGTAGTTGTGTGTGAGTCTATGATACAATAATTAAGAAAAATGAAATGAAATGAGCGTATGGCATTGCTGGCCGGGAGGCCCCATCGGGGAAAGTTCGAAAAGTGCAAGTCTTATTTCAGTCGACGCCACATTGGGCGACTTGCGCGCCGGAGATAAGGATGAAATGATGATGAGGACAACGCAACACCCAGTCCCCGAGCGGAGAAAATCTTCAACACGGCCGGGAATTGAACCCGGGCCCGCTTGCACGGGAGGCGAGCACGTTACCACCTTTTTTAAATTTTTTTTTATTTTGTTCGATATAGTTCGTTACATTTGGTCTGGCCGGACGTCACAAGACATCCGCTGAGCTGCCGTGCTGTCTTTTAAAATCCATGCCCGAGGCTGGTTTCCGAACCTGCGACCGTAGCAGCCGCGTGGTTCCGGACTGAAGCGCCTAGAACCGCTCGGCCACAGAGGCCGGCATCACCCAGCTAAACAGGCGGACAACAATTAAGAAGTTTTCCTTACTGCTGTTCTGTCGAGGTTGCATTCCTGCATTTATCTTCATTTATCGAACTTGTCACTGACTGCAGCCCCGTTGTGTAAGCACAGCACTTGGGAAAACAAAAACCTGGTAATTAGACGTATATGTCAACTGGAGCAATTAAGCTGCTGCAGTGGTAAAACTTATATAAGACAAAATACAGGGTGATTCAAAAAGAATACCACAACTTTAAAAATGTGTATTTAATGAAAGAAACATAATATAACCTTCTGTTATACATCATTACAAAGAGTATTTAAAAAGGTTTTTTTTTCACTCAAAAACAAGTTCAGAGATGTTCAATATGGCCCCCTCCAGACACTCGAGCAATATCAACCCGATACTCCAACTCGTTCCACACTCTCTGTAGCATATCAGGCGTAACAGTTTGGATAGCTGCTGTTATTTCTCGTTTCAAATCATCAATGATGGCTGGGAGAGGTGGCCGAAACACCATATCCTTAACATACCCCTATAAGAAAAAATCGCAGGGGGTAAGATCAGGGCTTCTCGGAGGCCAGTGATGAAGTGCTCTGTCACGGGCTGCCTGGCGGCCGATCCATCGCCTCGGGTAGTTGACGTTCAGATAGTTACGGACAGATAAGTGCCAATGTGGTGGCGCTCGATCCTGCTGAAATATGAATTGTTGTGCTTCTTGTTCGAGCTGAGGGAACAGCCAATTCTCTAACATCTCCAGATACTGTAGTCCAGTTACAGTAGCACCTTCGAAGAAAAGGGACCAAAAACTTTATTGGCTGAAATGGCACAGAAAACGTTCACCTTAGGCGAGTCACGTTCATACTGAGTTGTTTCCCGCGGATTCTCAGTGCCCCACGCTGAACAACTGTCGTCGATTCACTCCTGCCGTACTCAATAACACAAAAAGCTTTCTGTTGAGCGGTCGCCATCTTAGCATCAACTGACGCTGACGCCTAGTCAACAGCGCCTCAAGCGAACAAATGTACAACTAAATGAAACTTTATAGCTCCCTTAATTCGCCGACAGATAGTGCTTAGCTCTGCCTTTTGTCGTTGCAGAGTTTTAAATTCCTAAAGTTGTGGTATTCTTTTTGAATCACCCTGTATTGTGAGCAGATGCTCACATCACGTATTTGCAAAGTGGTGGGACACGTGACATTGGTTTTTGAGGCACAACTGACAATCGTGTCTCCTATTGGTGGGTTTGAGGCTAGACCGACAGACGCAACACACTAACTTAACAGTCATGGACTGTGCGGCTGGTGCCGGCGGAGGTTCGAGTCCTCCCTCGGGCATGGGTGTGTGTGTTTGTCCTTAAGATAATTTAGGTTAAGTAGTGTGTAAGGTTAGGGACTGCTGACCTTAGCAGTTAGGTCCCATAAGATTTCACACACATTTGAACTAACTTGACAGGGACCTTAGCTTTTTTCCGGCTTGCGAGTGGTTAGGTAAGCTAACGAATGGGAAGGTAAACAAGTTAACTTTGGTGGTCAGATGATGTCCATGTTACGCGGAGTCGTAAAGCTACGAACTATGTTTATTGAGCATAGGAATATTCACATTTTGTGCAATAGTTCCGCCCAACTCTGTGCGAACTTGTCAGTTAATACTGTGAAATGAACTGATGAGGCACCACATTACAGCGACTGCCTACCGTGAAAATTAATACCTCCTGGTGGCGTTAAGGGCACGTGATTTGGTAAAGAAGTAAGTGGAGATGGGACGAATGGGGACTCATTCCAGCGACAATACGAGTCGAAAATGGGAAAATCTACAGACATAAGCAAAACCGACAAAGAGAAGATTGTTATGGGCCGAGCATGCAGCTGGTCGCTTGTTCGCTTGCTGCTGTAGTGACCAACTGTGGAAAACGGAAAGGATGGCGAGCTACTACTAGGCGACAAGGCGTATGACGTTCGTTCCTCATCACTGAACGAGGGTGACGGAGGATTGCCCGCTCTGTAAAGAAAATTAGGCGGCGATCGGTGGCAGAACTGAGGACAAGTTACAATGCTGATGCATGCACAAGTGTTTCGGAGCACACTTTCAGCTCACTTTGCTGAATACGGGGATCGAGAGCGGACGACCGCTATGTGTACCCACATTGACTCGACAACAGCGTCAATTACAATTGCAGGGAGCACAGTATCTATCTACATAAATGATCTTTTGGATAGTGTGGATAGCAATGTGCGGCTGTTTGCTGATGATGCTGTGGTGTATGGGGAGGTGTCGTCGTTGAGTGACTGTAGGAGCATACAAGATGACTTGGACAGCATTTGTGATTGGTGTAAAGAATGGCAGCTAACTCTAAATATAGATAAATGTAAATTAATGCAGATGAATAGGAAAAAGAATCCCGTAATGTTGGAATACTCCATTAGTAGTGTAGCGCTTGACACAGTCACGTCGATTAAATATTTGGGCGTAGCATTGCAGAGCGATATGAAGTGGGACAAGCATGTAATGGCAGTTGTGGGAAAGGCGGATAGTCGTCTTCGGTTCATTGGTAGAATTTTGAGAAGATGTGATTCATCTGTAAAGGAGACCGCTTATAAAACACTAATACGACCTATTCTTGAGTACTGCTCGAGCGTTTGAGATCCCTATCAGGTCGGATTGAGGGAGGACATAGAAGCAATTCAGAGGCGGGCTGCTAGATTTGTTACTGGTAGGTTTGATCATCACGCGAGTGTTACGGAAATGCTTCAGGAACTCGGGTGGGAGTCTCTGGAGGAAAGGAGGCGTTCTTTTCGTGAATCGCTACTGAGGAAATTTAGAGAACCAGCATTTGAGGCTGACTGCAGTGCAATTTTACTGCCGCCAACTCATATTTCGCGGAAAGACCACAAAGGTAAGATAAGAGAGATTAGGGCTCGTACAGAGGCATATAGGGAGTCATTTTTCCCTCGTTCTGTTTGGGAGTGGAACAGGGAGAAAAGATGCTAGCTGTGGTACGACATACCCTCCGCCACGCACTTTATGGTGGATTGCGGAGTATGTACGTAGATGTAGATGTAGATCGCGGGTCTGTGGGAAAGTGTTACCTACAAGGATGAACCACGTTTTTCGTTACACCAACTCGATGGCCGCGTCAGGATACGGCGTCATTCAGACGAACGGATGATCGAAACGCGCACTGCGCCACGACCGTGGCTGGCGGGGGAGGGGGGGGGGGGGGGGAGGGCGGCGCTTGTTACGTGTTGGGAGACAATCAACTGGCCTGCCGTGATGGGACGTGTGGTAGTAACCTAGTAACCAGTAACGTTATTGTGGACCACCGGCGTTCCTTCTTGCTTGAGGTCTTTTCCGAGGTCAGTGGCATCCTCCAGCCAGAACCTCGATACAGTTGTTTGCGTTACATGGTGGGAATGCTCCGTTGATGCCTTGACTACAAAATTCGCCTGATCTGTAAACGGTGGGACACTTGTGGGACGCTCCGTGCGCACAAAACGTGGCCTGCATTTGACCAGAAGCGCATGAGCTCCGCATAGGCGCCTGGTGCCCTACACCTACGGAAAGCTACCAATGACTTGTCGCACCCATGTCACGCAGAATGGATGCTGTATAGCTTCCCAAATGTTCACCAAGACGCTATTCAGCATGCGATCATGACCTCTTTACCCCTGAGATAAAAATAATGGCAGGAAATTTCTCTTTCCATTTTTTACAGCAAAATAATAAACAAGCGTGACACGAATGCAAATGAAATATTTTTTTCATGATTCACTAAGGTGTAAATGGAGGTCCCCATACGTGAACCACAAGGCTCACCTATCGTGAAACCGTACTGCTCTCTGTAGTTTCCTTCCTCTTTCTTCAATAAAGACATTTTATTCAGCAATAGATGTACTTTATTCGAAACAGTAATCACTATATGCTAGTGCACACAGAGAAGAAGATTCTTAATATTAAAATTTTTCGAATATGATTTCCAATAAAGATTTTTCGCGATGTTGTGAAATAACTTCATAAATGGCTCTGAGCACTATGGGACTTAACATCTGAGGTCACCAGTCCCCTAGAACTTAGAACTACTTAACCTAACTAACCTAAGGACATCACACACACCCATGCCCGAGGCAGGATGCGATCCTGCGACCGTAGCGGTCGGTCGGTTCCAGACTGAGGCGCCTAGAACCGCTCGGCCACACCGGCCGGCGAATCTGTGTTCCCTAGACCCATATTAGAAACGGCAATCGCTCACTCAAGCGTAACGACGTTAGCAGAGGAAAGAATCTTGTGCGGTGCTCTCCTGCTAGTTGAACATTTTTCCTATCTGGTAAGGAGGGATATCTTACGCCAAATGCCGGCCGCGGTGGCCGTGCGGTTCTGGCGCTGCAGTCCGGAACCGTGGGACTGCTACGGTCGCAGGTTCGAATCCTGCCTCGGGCATGGGTGTGTGTGATGTCCTTAGGTTGGTTAGGTTTAAGTAGTTCTAAGTTCTAGGGGACTTATGGCCTAAGATGATGAGTCCCATAGTGCTCAGAGCCATTTGAACCATTCTTACGCCAAATATGTGATGGAAATGCAAGGGATAGAATAGGTGATCTTCAAACAGAAAGATTCCCAAAAATAAGTAACAAAATTATATTTATTAAATATGAAGAAATACTCAAATTATGCTTCTTCTTGTGAAATATGCTGCACAATTAATTGTTTGAAATAATTACGAGTCCTTTAAAACATTGAAGTCCTGTCACTGTGCCTCGGAGTGATGCCTACGTAGAGTCCAGAGCTGGCCTACGCTGCCTACGGAGCCTGAGTCTCGGAGACGACGGACGATCACTGCAGCCTGTAGACTCGGTGGTAATTGCAGACAGTACACGGCTCGGCGCACTGAGGAGAACTGTCCGCCGTACTCACTCACTCACTTGCCTTTTGGAGATCTCTTGATCTGGTTTCTTTTGTAGTTCTGGCACTTGTGGTGCCTTGCCTACTTACGTGCTCTTTCCTTTTAAATCTTCTCTTTCTGGTATGTCTGCTTTAAGGGCCATTCTTCCTTTATTAACCTATTTCTCTTATTTCGCGTTCTATACAGGCAATAGGTCCGGCCACATTCTGGTCGGCCGCCAGTGTATCTGGTTGTCCAGATTGGCGATTAATGGGTTTTCAGACCGCTGCGCCTCTTCATAGAATTGGCGGGCGGTCTGTTTGATGCAGTCCCTTAACATTGGAGCACCAGCTTGCTCGTGAAGTTCCATAGTGGGGAAACGTCTGGGTAGGTGCAGAGCAAGGCAAAGAGCTTTGTTCTGCACTTCCTGTAGTTTTTCAGTGTGGATGTTGGCAGCATTTCCCCATACCACAGAAGCGTACTTTAAAATGGACTTAATAAGTGCCAGATATAGTGTTAATCCACACTGAGTGGATAGCGTCGTAGTTGGATTTAAGGTTGGATAAAGCGTGCTTAGGTGACCCAAAGCTTCTCCTCTTACTTCGCAGACGTGAAGTCCTTAGGTCATGTGCCGATCTAGGGTTATGCCGAGGTATTTTCCGTTTTGTGAACGTGGGATGAGGCCTCCCATGATACGGAGCGGTACAAAATCCGCAGGAAGTTTTTTCCTGGTGATGACCAGAGCTTGGCTTTTAGCCGCATTCATCTTGAGACGTCATTTGGTCACCCAAGATCCAAGGTTGTCGCATGCTTCTTGCAGACGACGCCTCATTATGTGGGCGTTGAGACTGCGCACAAAGAGCTCAGTGTCGTGTCCGTAAAGCGCAAGCTCCACTCTGGGAATATTCGGTGTGTCAGAAGTATGCCGCGCGGAATTAGCCGAGCGGGCTCGGGCGCTGCAGTCATGGACTGTGCGGCTGGTCCCGGCGGAGGTTCGAGTCCTCCCTCGGGCACGCTGTGTGTGTTTGTCCTTAGCATAACTTAGGTTAAGTAATGTGTAAGCTTGGGGACTGATGACCTTAGCAGTTAAGTCCCATAAGATTCACACACATTTGAACATTTTTTGTCAGACGTATACAGAGTGTACAGCATTGGACCAAGAACGGACCCCTGCGGCGCTCCCTCCCGCATTCGAAAAGTGCGGTCACTCAGGTAGGATTTGAGCAGGTGGACTTGTGACTCCGGTACCCCCAGTACAAGAAGCTTGTACAGGAGGCCGTGATGCCGCACGCTACCGAATACCTTACACACGTCGAGGACTACCGCCCCAAGGTACTCTCTACGGTCCAGTTCAGCCAACCTTAGGAGCTGTCGTTGGGTTGAGTGCCTCCTCCAGAAACCGAACTGCCCATCCGGAAGGAGGTGCTCATCCTCCACATGTCTGCATAGCCGTTTGGTGTAAAGCCTTTCAAAAACCTTAGAGAGGGCTGGCAGTAGGCTTACCGGCTTGTAGTTGTGCTCGGATCTTGTATCCTTAGCTCAGTGATCCGGTATTTAAGGAGGCATCGCTATGCCCCTGGGTTGGTAGCTGCGGCCCCTGTCGGACCTCGGTGTAGTTCGCACTGCCAACCCACACAGCTGCTGCGTCTTCCAAAATAGCCGCTTTTAGATCAATCCACATTGTCCCCTCTTCAGTGGCATCAAAACGTGTTCCAGCCACAAATTTCTTTAGTTCTGGGAGTACATACAGATCAGTGGGAGTCAGATCCGGTGAAGGGGTTGGATCTACCAATAATTCGTACTTAAAATCTCACAGTGTAGTCGCTGGAAAAGCAGATTTGTTGCGTATGTGCGGTTTCGTCAAGCAGTATTCTTTTCCTCTGCAATGAAGGCGTGCCTTTTTTCGTGCGTATTATTCTTTTCCTTCGCAAGTAAAAGAATAAGAATAATTAATTTACATAACAAATATTGATCATAATCTTTCTGCCAGCTGAAATCGATTTCGCTTTGCCTAGTCAACGGCACCCACTACACTGATTCCTGTTTAATTTCGCGTGTGAAGTGTTGCAAGTAAGAATGCTAGTAGTAGCAAATCCGCCCAAAATATTTGTTGGGTTTGTTTTTAAAAGCCAGAAAGAAAATATAGAAAATTGGTTGTCACCTTGGATTTTGGTCAAAAGTTGATAAACGTGATAGTCGTCGTGCAACTTCTTCCTCGTATACGTCTCCATTTGAAAAGTACTGTGCACGCTCCCATCGTGTACCTACGGCATGCGATATTTCGGAAACGTGTCATCGCCAACCGTCGAATACTATTTTGTGTGTTTTGCCAACGTCTTCATCTCTACTTCTAGTTTTGACGCGTTCTTTCAGTGAGTCATTTTAAAGAGTAGCGCGGTATTTAAATACAGCCTTCTACTTCTTAACTGTTGAAAATAAAGGAGCAGACCACCTAAGGTAACAAGCTGCCAACCTTCTGGAAGAAAATTCATATCTCCGGCTCTTCTTCGAGCGAACGAAGCCGCCTCGCGGGTTGCCAGTACGTGGTAATAAATTTATTTACATTAAAAGCACGCCGATGAATGTATACCGTGCCTCGTGCTACTCAAGGGCCATCATGGCTTGTAAGTTCTGCCAGTTACTTTTTTTTTATTTTGTTATTTTGACTAATATGTCTTCTGAATGGTTTGATGTCGCACATCACGAATTCCTCTCCTTTGCTAACCTCTTATCTCAGGATAGCAGTTGATCCCAACATCCTTAATTACTTGTGGGATGCATTCGAACCTCCGTCTTACCCTACATTTTTTACACTCTACAGCCCGCTGTAGTACCACGGAAAGGTTTTTCCTTGATGTCGTAACAAATGTCAGTGTTTTACATATGTTCTTTTCTTCGCCGATTCTGTGAAGAGCCTCCTCATTCTCACCTTATTTTATCTGACCACCTAATTTTCAACATTCTGCTTTAGCACAACATCTCAAGGGCGTCGATTTTCTTCTTTTCCGGTTTTCCCACTGTCTGTGATTCACTGCCGTACAATGCTGAGCTCCAAAAGCATATTCTCACAAATTTCTTCCTCGAATTAACCCCTATATTTGATACTAGTAGACTTCTAGGGGATAGGAGGGCCGTTTTCGCCTGTGGGAGACCGTTTTTAATGTTCTCCTTGCTTCGTCCATCATGTGTTAATTTTCTTCAAGCCAGCAGAATTCCTTAACTTTGTCTAATCCGTAATCACCAATTTTGTTTTTAAGTTTGTCACCAATCTCATTTCTGCTACTTCTCATTATTTCCTCTTTCTTATGTTTACTCACAATCATATTCCTTAGACCATTCGTTCCAATCGGCATGTCTTCACCAGCAAAATGACTACAGCAGTTGTGATCCACTTTCTTTTACATTTGTGACAACATTTGCTCTGATCATTGATCTACCCACGATGTCACAAGCCACACCCCTATCCATGACATCATCAGTTATTACTCCCTTTCATGGCGTCATAATCTTGACGCCACAGGCCACACCAACTTTACATAACGCCATGTTAGCTGTAAATTCAAAACACTGGCCACAAATACGAAACAGGCCATTAAAATGAACAGTCCATCAGTATATAGCCACCATCTTGGATTGTGTCCGGCCCCGGTAGCTGAGTGGTCAGCGTGACGGAATGTCAGTCCTAAGGTCCCGGGTTCGATCCCCGACTGGGTCGGAGATTTTCTTCGCTCAGGGACTGGGTGTTGTGTTGTCCTAATCATCATCATTTCATCACCATCGACGCGCAGGTCGCCGAAGTGGCGTCGACTTGAAAGACCTGCACCAGGCGAACGGTCTACCCGACGGGAGGCCCTAACCACATGAAATTTCATATCTTGGATTGTGACCTCATGTGTTCAAGGTCAATGACCCATATGTTTAGGAATTATTGGTAGCCACCTATTTTCCAAATTATCCTTTCACAACCTCTGACTGATATAAAGCATGTATGATTTGTAATAACTTATCGTCCTATTCATCAAAGAGATCATGGAGTACAGTGAGGCAGTCACTGTCTACATCATTCTCCTGATGATCTTCCATTACGTTTCTTCTGAGGCAGTCAGCATCTTGATGTTTTCTTCCACTTTTGTACCCTATACTAATGTTATATTCTTGAAGACGTAGTGCCCCCATCTGGCAAGTCGTCCTGATGGGTTCTCAAGGCCTGTCAACCAACAAAGTGAATGAAAATCTGTAACAACTGTGAATGGTCTTTCATAGAGATACTGTCGAAATTTATGGCCTAGATAACAGCCAGACATTCTCATTCCATCGTAGAGTAGTTTCTCTCAGTTTTTATAAGTGTCTTGGAAGAGTTAGCTATTACGTTCTCTTTTTCCATCTGAAATTAGCACAAAAATGGCCCCAATCCCACAAGCCGGCCGAAGTGGCCGTGCGGTTAAAGGCGCTGCAGTCTGGAACCGCAAGACCGCTACGGTCGCAGGTTCGAATCCTGCCTCGGGCATGGATGTTTGTGATGTCCTTAGGTTAGTTAGGTTTAACTAGTTCTAAGTTCTAGGGGACTAATGACCTCAGCAGTTGAGTCCCATAGTGCTCAGAGCCATTTGAACCATTTGAACCCAATCCCACATCCACTGGCATCTGTGTTCAATTCTGTAGCTGATCTCTCATCATACAGACAAGTATAGGGTCAGTCGGCAGAACTTTTTGCAGGGTATTTAAAGAATCTTGTTGAGGTTTATCCCAGATAAATTTAGCATCAGCTTTTAACAAGAAATGGCCTGGCTTTTAATAAAACGCTGGTAATAAGAACACAGTCGAAGGAAGCTTCTCACATCACTTATTTTTAGGAATAGGAAATTCCATTGTAAATCTCGCCTTCTCTAAATTTGGCCACAAGATGTCCAAGTATGTTGATTTCTATTATTCCAAAGAGACACTTTCTCGGACTACGTTTTACGAGAACAACCGATGACCATGGGCTGTGCTATGGCTGAATGACATCATCCTTCATCGTTGTCTCTATCTCTTCACGAATTATTTCACACTCCATTGCTGACACGTGGTGTGCTCCCTGGCTGATTGACTGGTGATTACCAGTGTTAATTCAGTGCTTCACCTTCGGTTTGTCTAACTTGATTTTCACCTGTGGACCGAAACATTCAGAGAACTCTTGAAGAATGGCAAGTAGCTTCTCCTGTTGTTAGGTCGTGCAATAGCCGAGCATGAAGATCTTGTCTTGTAGTCGTAGTGCTAATCACACTTGCAGCCGGAACATGAGAGATTTCTATGATACTCAGCTGCTCTTCAGTTAATGGGGGTTGGGGCTGTTAGGGGAAAGAGACCAAACTGCGAGGTCATCAGTCTCATCAGATTAGGGGTGGATGGGGAAGGAATTCGGCCGTGCCCTTTCCAAGGAACCATCCCGGCATTTGCCTGAAACGATTTAGGGAAATCACGGAAAACCTAAATCAGGATGGCCGGACGCGGGATTGAAACGTCGTCCTCCCGAATGCGAGTCCAGTGTGCTAAATCAGTTAATGGCTCAGCGTTTACTACACATATGCATCTTGGCTCTTTGTGGCAGTTAACTACACACAATTTCCCAAATCCATTTTTAAATGAGACAACAGAGGCCGGAATGACTAAGTCTTTCTCCAGTGGTACGCTTCTATTACATTCAGCTATGAGAACCATGGGTTGATTCACTGCATGACACATGACAGTTACCTTTGCAACGCTGGCCACAGGAATGATCACTTCATTCAGCACACATAGTCTCAACACAACTGAATGTGTATCTTCTCCTCCACAGTCTCTCATCTTGTCTAACAATCTTTGAGCGAGCACAATCTAAAATTGCTTGAGAAGCCTTCATAAAGTCCTACTGGAGAACGACATCGTGACTGCATTCTTGTAAGATAATGAACTCAAATGACTGCGCATGACCATTTACACAGACACGAATAATGCATCTTCCTGTAGGTTGGACATACTTCACATTAGCCACCTTCAGCGGAGAGTTTTTGCTATCGACGAATATGGTGTTCTGCATTTGGCGGAGATGTTTCTCCAAAATGTCTGAGTGCGATGCTCCAGAGTCCACAAGAGCTCGGGCTGGTCTGCCTCCCATGGGTATATCGACGTAGTTTCCCATCATTTTTGTAATGATTGATGGTGGAGGATTTTTCTCTTCGACGACCTCACTCCAAGGAAGGTCGCACCCTTTAGTTTTCCAGGCTGTGGCTGGCAGTTAGGTGATCGGCTGGAGCTTATAAACGGCGATGGAGACCTTGATCAGCGTGTGGGGGAGCGTCCTCTCCAACGAAGGTGATCTACGACATCCTGTAATTACACCCTCTTGTCCTTCTTTGTCGTCGTTTTAGCACTACTTGCATTCCCTTGAAATTGGCATCTTTAAATACTTGCCATCTTTCTCGACAGTAGCACACCACACGTCACGTCACGTCAAAAACATACTGCAGTGTTGTCCCGGGTTCTCCAGATGTCCATTTTCCTTGTGGCAGAAACAGGATTCTCACACTGTGTTGTAGGAGCATATATTCGTTCTGGTTTCGACTGCTTCACCGTTTTTACGGAGTTGGACGATGAGAGGTTGTTGCACTTCCTCTCTTATGATTTCTTGCAGTGCCTATGTTTTTCGTTCGATGGGTACTCCCAGTGCCTTTTGAACTTCCTCTCTCACTATCTGACGAATGATGTCTGTCATTCTCCATCACAGCCATCGATTTAATAGTCGGAAGTTGTTCAAACTACTTGTAGCCATTTTTTTTATGCATGGTCTCAGTGTACTGGAACCATTTTATGAAACTGTTAGCTGTGGACACTTCCTTCAGTAGAAGAGTTTGGTGCATGTTCTCAGCAACCCCCTTCATAATATGTGCAACTGTCTCTTCCTCCCTCATCCGAAGTTTGACAGTTTTGCACAGCTCCAAGACCTCTTGAATGTACGACTTTTTAGTTTCTCCTGAATGCTATGCTCTGCAATTCAGTTTTCTTTTGCCTGGTCTTTCTGTCGCTGGGTGACTCCAAAATACTTCTATAACTCCCACAAGAGTATTTTCCAGCTTGTCGACTTTACCTTGTTGTTCTCATACCACTGTTTGGCGGTCCCCTCCAAGTAGAAAAATGGGTTAGCCAAGCATACTGTTTCGTCCCACTTGTTGGGCAAAAATATCAAATGGCTCTGTGCACTATGGGACTCAACATCTGAGGTCATCAGTCCCCTAGAACTTAGAAATACTTAAACCTTACTAACCTAAGGACATCACACACATCCATGCCGGAGGCAGGATTCGAACCTGCGACCGCAGCGGTCGCGCGGTTACAAACTGAAGCGCCTAGAACCGCTCGGCCACACCGGCCGACCCACTTGTTGAAGTTGATGATACGTTCAAATCGTTAAACACTTGTTCGGGTCTTGGCCGTTATGTCCAGAGAACACCGTTGGATGTCTTATATGTTGGCAAACGGATGGCGCCATTTTAGTTACCTCATCTTCTTCTTTCGCCGAGAGCTTCCACTCAGCAGAGTATGGCTTGAACTCGGGCATCTCGCCACGCAAACGGCTGCTCTGTCATGACTTGCTGCTTGAACGATACGTGCGATCACAAATTCAAATACCCAGCGCCTCCACCAGAATAATATCACATAGCTGACAAGAATCGGGTGTTCTTAGATGTATCAAGGTGAATAACGAACACTGGTTTTAACTCAACGAAGACTTGTTGAGAACTGAAGTCATGCACATACACAAAAGCATGGAGTGAACTGCGTCCAGCGAAATATTACACAGTATATATACCTCCAGAACCTTCATGAACATTGGTTCTTGGCACATCTAGAAGGAACTAGAACTAGATATAGAAATTAAAATGTACTCACAGTGTGGGTCTCGAACATAACCCTGTGCTTAGGAGCCTAATACCATACCCATTGCATGACACTAACACTCAGTTCCTGGCATTCTTCTGTGACATGACAGGACCTGAAATCTGTCCTATAACATAGTACACAATTTGTTACATATACTACTGCTATAAGATCGTGGACAGTGACAATTCTAGATAATATTTGACATAAATTTCTTATAGAATAAATATGGAACTGACAGGTCAAGGAATCTACATTATCTGACTTTTTTATTCGTCAGGTCATATTTGTATATGTCTATAACGTACATTCATATATGTAAATTACAATCGTTTGACAATTGGTATATGGAGGTAGAACATAAAAGGTAATTTTATATGCAGGACATAGACAGTAAACGAAAATTATTTGGTTAAAACACTGTTGAAATTTAGTATATACATGCTATTTTATAAATCTGTTTGTTCATTAAGTATGTTGTCTGGTTGTTTTGTCATATAGGTGTCACTGCCTAAGAACTGACTTCAGTAACATATGTGACAAACTGCGTGTTATGCTATGGGACTGATGTCAGATTCTACTGTACGTCATTGCTATAGAAATACATAACATAAGTAGACTTATATTACTCTTATATGTACAGTTATCATTTTGTAGAAATCAATGTCCACACAGTTGTTTGTTCCTCTGTATCAGATGCCACTAATGATGAGCTATAAACCCAGTAAACTAGTTTTTGCAAACAAAACGTTTCATGTGCAGCTCATGGTGTACAGGAGATCTTCTTTAAAAAATATTTACCATCATGTTTGCTGTAACTAGACCACAGGGGTGGCCAGGGAATAACTCTTTTAAATGCTTGATTTAATCAAGTACTTTGTTGCTGTTATTAATTATGTGTTAAAATTATGTGACATATGATGTCTTGGGATTTTGAAAGTCAAATGGAGCCCCACGTGGTAGATAGTTTATGACACGTCATTTTAAACTGTTAATTAACATTTGTGTTAAATTTTAAATTCTGATCTGGTAGGGTGTTATTTGAACCTATGTTGTCCAGCACATGCTAGTCATTTCATGAAGTATTATTTGTTTTTTCACTAGTATACCATTAACTTTTTAAACTCCAAGCTGGGCATGTGTCCTTAAAATATTAACTACCTTAATTGTATGTGGAGAAGGAATTTAATTGCCATAATTGTGAGAGCTTAGGTGGTACAGGGACTGTAACCTCATATCTTCTCCAAACTCTAACGTGATTTATTTCCAGACGAGAAGAATATTTATTGTATGCAAAATTTAAATGAGAGGTCAAGAAGGACCCTAAGTATTTGATTCTTGTAACCTGTGGAGGAACATTCTTTCCCAAGGAGCCATGCTCATTGTATTGAATTTAAACTGTCTATTGCCTGTTTATTGGTGTTCGAAATTATTTAAATTTTGAGTATCAGAAATTGTACTATTTTCAATTAATAAATGAAACTCTGTATTTTACTAATTCAGTTCTCACTTTCAATTCCAGCCCATGATACACTACAATTTTGTTGTAATGTAGCAATGTGTGTAGAAATTTATTACAATTTTGCTGTAACAAGACGGTACATAGTGCAATTTGTTGCGATTTCGTGTAGCAGTGTTGATGTACAGGCCAATTAATTACGATTTTGTTGTAACATGTTTATGTATGAGCCAATCTGCAACATTTTTGCTGTAAAATGGTCATGTGTTGGGTGTTGTGTTGGCTCCACTCTACAAGAGCTAAGTTAGCATTATTAGCAGGCACTGACAAACATTTTGTTCTGCTAAATAAAATTTTTACCCTAGCATAGGGACACTACAATCTATGGTTAACTTTGATATCAGTTTTAGACGTATATGATGAATTTTTGACAAACAATACAGATAGTTTAGATGTGGGAATAACATTGTTTAATTTGGAACAAATATCAAACTATTCTAGAACCATAGAAATTACTTATTGTATTGCATTCTAACTGTACTGTCTGTTTGTTGTGTAATAAGACTATTTAAATTTTGAATAAAGTTTTTAAATAATGTTTTTATTCTAGTTGGCGATCATGGTAATGTATGGATAACTTTGATATCAATTTTAGCCATACTAAGATGAATTTTTTACAAACAATACAGACAGTTTAGATGTGAGAATAACACTGTTTACTTTGGTACAAACATCAAACTATTCTCATCAATAAATATGCTTTATGCTGTATTTTTGTTCAACAGTAGTGTCATATATGTTTTAAGAAGTCATAGAACAATTTTTATGTTAATTTTTGTTGGTGGGAGGTCCAAAACTGTTCAATGTAATGGTCATGATTAAAATATTCGCTGCAGTTGTATAGTTGTTTATGTCTCAAGTTTTTAGTGACCCAGCGGTTAGCACACTGGACACACATTCAGGAGGACATTGGTTCAAAAACAAACCGGCCATCCTGATTTAGGTTTCCCATGATTTCCCTAAATTGCTTCAGGCAAATGCCAGGATGGTTCCTTTGAAAGGGCACCACCGACTTCCTTCCCCACCCTTTCCTAATCCAATGGGACTGACGACCTCACTGTTTGGTCCCTTCCCCCCAAATAATACAACAAACGAACGAAGCCTTTACATTACCTGGATTCAGGGACTCAGCTCCATCTTCAGGTGTATCTATGAACAGTAGGTTGAAGCATCCTTGTCAAAGCTAACTTGCAAGGCAACACATCTGCTGTATATGCGTCATCAGACTGAATACCCAAATGTGTCCACAGAACAAGAACCATTCAGCTGTAACTGACATAAGTCACTCTTACCCTGAAAGTGGTGGCGAGGAGGCACAGAGTCAAAGGATCAATCCATCAACTGTTTACGAAAGCGTTACATAAAGATTTGATTGGCCGGTCCTTTCACTCCATGCCCCTCACTAGAGGTTTCGGGATAAGGGTGAATTACGTCAGTTACAGTTGAAAGATGCTTGTTGTGTGCGCTTATATTTATATTTAGTCTAATGAGCCATGTGTGGCAGAGGTGTTGCCTTGTAGTTACTTTTGACATGGATGTTTTGACCTGCTATTTGTAGATACACCTGAAAATGTGGCTGAGACCTTGAGACCTGGAAGTGTATAGACTTTAGTCAGTTACCAACTGCATAAATGGTAGATATCGAAACAGATGACAGAGGGATAGAAAAACAATTAAAATCGCTCAAAAGAGGAAAGGACGCTGGACTTGATGGGATACCAGTTCGATTTTACACAGAGCACGCGAAGGAACTTGCCACCCTTCTGGCAGCGGTGTACCGTAGGTCTTTAGAAGAGCGTAGCGTTCCAAAGGATTGGAAAAGGGGCACAGGTCATCCCCGTTTTCAAGAAGGGACGTCGAACAGATGTGCAGAACTATAGACCTATATCTCTAACGTCGATCAATTGTAGAATTTTGGAACACGTATTATGTTCGAGTATAATGACTTTTCTGGAGACTAGAAATCTACTCTGTAGGAATCAGCATGGGTTTCGAAAAAGACGATCGTGTGAAACCCAGCTCGCGCTATTCGTCCACGAGACTCAGAGGGCCATAGACACGGGTTCGCAGATAGTTGCCGTGTTTCTTGACTTCCGCAAGGCGTTCGATACAGCTCCCCACAGTCGTTTAATGAACAAAGTAAGAGCATATGGACTATCAGACCAATTGTCTGATTGGATTGACGAGTTCCTAGATAACAGAACGCAGCATGTCATTCTCAATGGAGAGAAGTCTTCCGAAGTAGGAGTGATTTCAGGTGTGCCGCAGGGGAGTGTCGTGGGACCGTTGCTATTCACAATATACATAAATGACCTTGTGGATAACATCGGAAGTTCACTGAGGCTTTTTGCGGATGATGCTGTGGTATATCTTGAGGTTGTAACAATGGAAAATTGTACTGAAACGCAGGAGGATCTGCAACGAATTGATGCATGGTGCAGGGAATGGCAATTGAATCTCAATGTAGACAAGTGTAACCTGCTGCGAATACATAGAAAGAGAGGTCCTTTATCATTTAGCTACAATATAGCAGGTCAGCAGCTGGAAGCAGTTAATTCCATAAATTATCTGGGAGTACACATTAGGAGTGATTTAAAATGGAATGATCATATAAAGTTGATCGTCGGTAAAGCAGATGCCAGACTGAGATTCATTGGAAGAAACCTAAGGAAATGCAATCCTAAAACAAAGGAAGTAGGTTACAGTACACTTGTTCGCCCACTGCTTAAATATTGCTCACCAGTGTGGGATACGTACCAGATAGGGTTGATGGAGGAGATAGAGGAGATCCAACGGAGAGCAGTGCGCTTCGTTACAGGATCATTTAGTAATCGCGAAAGCGTTATGGAAATGATAGATAAACTCCAGTGGAACACTCTGCAGGAGAGACGCCCAGTAGCTCGGTACGGGCTTTTGTTGAAGTTTCGAGAACATACCTTCACCGAGGAGTCAAGCAGTATCTTGCTTCCTCCTACGTATATCTCGCGAAGAGACCATGAGGATGAAATCAGAGAGATTAGAGCCCACACAGAGGCATACCGACAATCTTTCTTTCCACGAACAATACGAGACTGGAATAGAAGGGAGAAACGATAGAGGTAGTCAAAGTACTCTCCACCACACACTGTCAGGTGGCTTGCGGAGTATGATTGCAGATGTAGATGTAGATAACTGTAGTGGGTGCTTGAATCATAAACATTAAATTTTTATATTTTGATAAATAATGCAGACAGTTTTGGTTCTTTACTGTGCGGTACAATAATCGAACTAAGCTCTTTGACAATTGCAGCTTAATCTGTAATTTAGATCAGTAGTACTATTATGTGAGCCATGTGTATTTTTTTAATGTTATAAAACACTTATGTTATGGTGGCAGTGATGGTTTGTTTTTTACTCTGAATCTTTACGTATTTTGTTAAATGATGCAGGCAATTTAGTTCAGAACAAAGTTTGAAATTTTGTTCGTGATGAGAGATCAGTTAGTATGTAAGCAAATTGCGTATGTTTTGTACTCAGAAGCTTTACATATTTGATAAATAATTTTTTGTGTAAAGATCATAGTTCTGAGATATCAAACTTTCCTCTTTGTGTGGGACCTTGTCCATCATTATCTTTGGCTATGTTGCATTTACATTTCGGTGGTTGGTTGGTTGATCTGGGGTAGGGGACCAACCGGCGAAGTCACCAATGCTATCGGATTAGGGAACGATGGGAAAGGAAGTCGGCCATTCACTTTCAAAGAAACCATCTCGGCATTTGCCTGAAGCGATTTAGGGAAATTATGGAAATCCTAAGTCAGGATGGCCAGACGTAGGTTTGAGCCGTTGTCCTCCCGAACGTAAGTCCAGTGTGCTAACACCTCACTCGGTGTTTACATTTTGTATTTGGAACATTATTAAGTTATCTTAGCATATTACCAAAACATGGAGTTTAAGTGGAACAATCTATTAAACACAACGCATTTATTGAGCTGAAGTGTCGGAAAAACGTAACATTGTTGGATAAACCATTACCACAGGTATATCTAGATCAAATGTAATAAAAATTTATAGTAACCAGTCAAGTAGATCATATTTTTGTATTGGAGAACATGATACATTATCTTCTTCCCTATAAAACAGTGCTCGGTGAGGCGAAGAACTACTGGAAAACTGATAAAAAAGTCACGTGACGGAAGTCTGATCCTTGTACCACCTTCGACATTGACTCAAGTAGGCCTAAGACCGGAATGCCAATATCTCTACTTATTCTGACAATTTCTACACGGAAATAGCATTGTAGCACTTAATTTGAGAGTCCACACTCACGTTATAGGCATCAAGTGTAAGTTACCCGTTAAGTGCACTCTTCCAGTATCTGACAGTTGTAGAACAGTTATTCAGACAACCTATCTGTTTGTGTAAACTATCACTGCTTGCCTATTTAGCATAGTATTTTAGGTAACATACGTATTTGGTAAAGTTATAGCCTTTGGCAGGATCGTTTTTGTACGTAGCTTCAGTTATGCTTAAAATGAAATGTCAGCTGCCTGCTTAGCATGTCACATGTGTTTTGTACCGTTATAGAACAATTTAGAGATGGACACAGCATTGCCACAATTTTAGTGACCACAGTCATGTTTTAGACATCAATTTTGACATAGTTTAGACGTGGAAATCACATTGTGAGTCTTGACATTAACACTGTGTGTGTGTGGGAGGGGGGCATGCGTACATGCTTAACAGCACACATACCGTAAGTGTGGAAACATTTAATTTGGATGGCTCCCTTGTGCCCTACACCTAGTGTGGCACAGAGATCGGACTAAGCTCGTTGGCAAGTGCTGCTTAACCTATGTCAGATCGTTAGCGCCAAGCTACGCCAGTGTTGTCAAAGTTGTCATGTATTTTTGATAAATAATCCATTACCATGGCACAAAATTCACATTATTCAGATACTTTTGAACATGGCGCCAATTTACACAATATTTGGTTCATTTGGATAATTTTGAATAAGGTGAGAAATTCATATCATTAAGATGCTTTCGAACATGGGTGTCAGTTTATGTGAAATTAAAGTCATTTGGATACTTTTGAAAATGACGCCAGTTAATGCAAGTTAGGGTAAGCGTACGTATTTTGATAAATACAGCTAGCCATTCGGATTCTTTTGAATGTGGCACAAAATTCAGAACGTTCAGATACTTTTGAAAATTGTGGCTACATACTGACCAGCTGTTTCGTTTCAATGACCAGTAAACTACTGTGCTGTGCTTGCCTGTACCCTTTCCATTGCCGATATTTTGAATTTCCCGTCAATACGTCATGTGAATGGTGCGTGGCTTATGACATCATTACTGAGACGTCATGAAAAGTGGCCACATCTTGTGACGTCATGATGAGGGGGCGGCATTTGATGTCATACGCATGGCACTCATCTGCACAAATCACAGATGTAAACAAAGTGCACAAAATCGCTATTGCCATTCTACTTTCACTTTCACTGGGGGAGAGCGACATAAGCGAATCATATTATTGACATATTTTCGCCCTGAATTTTATTCCCATTGAACCTTTATTTTATTTCCGTCACTTCTTCTGTGTGTAGATTGAACAGTAGCGGAGGAAGACTACATCCTGGTCTTAGAGTCCTCTTAATGTGAGCACTTCGTTTAAGTCTTCCATAGCCTACTTATTGTTATTTCCCGATTCCTATAAATATTTTAAATTATCCGTTTTTCTTATAGTTTACTCCTCTTTTTCTCAGAATTTCGAAGATGTTTCCTATGAACAGGTCTTCATTTTTCTTAAGTCTTGCTTCCATTGTCACGCACAAAATTAGAACTACCTCTCTGGTACCTTTTACTTGCCGAAAACCAGACTGATCGTCATCTAAAATATATTTCAATTCTTCTTTATATTATTCTTGTCAGCAGATAGGGCGCTGATTGTGGGACAGTTCTCGTACTTATCTGCCCTTGCTCTCTTCATAATCATGTGTATGATATTTGTCCGAAAATGAAAGGGTATGTCTCAGTCTCACAGACTTTACACACCGACCTTAATAGTCGTTTGGTTGCCAGTTTTCCCCAGTGATTTTAGAAATTTCGAAAAATGTTGTGCTCTCCATCTTATTTGATTGTATGTCTTTCAATACACGACAATGTTTCTTCTGTCACGTCATCGAGCAAGTTCCCCCCTTCCTAAATACCTTCAGTGTCTACTTTTTACCTGTCCGCTCTACTCAGTGTGTACAACAGTGAGTTTCCCATTGCACTATCAATTTTGACACTCACGCTTTTAATTTCACCGAAGGTTCAAATGGTTCAAATGGCTCTGAGCACTATGGGACTTAACTTCTGGGGTCATCAGTCCCCTAGAACTTAGAACTACTTAAACCTAACTAACCTAAGGACATCACACACACCCATGCCCGAGGCATGGTTCCAGACTGTAGCGCCTAGAACCGCTCGGCCACACCGGCCGGCTCACCGAAGGTTGTTTTGACTTTTCTAAATGCTGAATCAGTCCTTTGTGGTAAGGAAAGCGGATTCGCTGCTGTAACGTAGACCTGAAGAACAGCAGAACTTACCTACTTCTTTTATTGACAGTGAAGCCTACTGGCTAGTCTCCCATAAAATTATTTTTGTCGAGTTTCGAAGTTACCAGTTAACTTGCAATAGGGCTTTAGTTAAACTGTAGTGTGAAAAGCTGTGGTATAGTGTGGAAAGGAAATGGACGGTGTAAGATAATGAAGGAGGTGGTACAATGAAAGCCAATCATAACAAACCCACAAAATTGTCATAACCTATAAACCTTCACCAATTAAGGATGACTTTTAATTGACGATAAATCATCCAGATAAAATCAATTTTTTAAAAATCTGTCAGACGTATTTAAAGTGTGGCCATTGGTCACGTAATTTTTTTAAAGATGTTTGCGTCTCACGAGTGAAACGTGCCAATAAAGGAAAGTGGTGTGCAACATGTGTGCTGCTTCGCAATTTTATTTCAACAGGTCGCTGTTAACCGCTGCAGGCGATAACTGTGCTTGCTAAATAATCTTACGTTTGTACGATATTACAGCTTTTACCAAAAATACTTTAAAAAAGTAATGAAATTATTCACGTGATTATCTTGACAGACGTCTACTGTATTAAAGAAACATTTTCAAACGTAAGAAATAGAAATTTTCATTAATATCAACCCTGCACAACTTAGAATTTTTTCTTTCCTTGTCTTTGTAATTCAATTTTATCATAAACTTTGTAGGATCCTTTGGAGTTAAGCGAAGTCTTAATGCTGTCAGTCACTTACATATCCTCCAAAAATTGTATGAGATTTTCTTGGCTGCTTCTGCTCAGTGCACGCATGAAATAGACATTATCCTGCGCGTGTCGTTCGAGGAAAGGCATTTCCCACATTCGAAATTGACTTAATTTAAAATATTTTTCCCTTCGACTGGTAACTCTTGTTTGGTCTTCAGTTCGAAGACTGATTTCATGCAGCTCTTGAAGCTGCTCTGTCCTGTGCAGACCTCTTCATCCCCGAGACAAATGTAATGTATTGCGAATACATAGAAAGAAGGATCCTTTATTGTATGATTATATGATAGCTGAACAAACACTGGTAGCAGTTACTTCTGTAAAATATCAGGGAGTATGCGTGCGGAACGATTTGAAGTGGAATGATCATATAAAATTAATTGTTGGTAAGGCGGGTACCAGGTTGAGATTCATTGGGAGAGTGCTTAGAAAATGTAGTCCATCAACAAAGGAGGTGGCTTACCAAACTCTCGTTCGACCTATACTTGAGTATTGCTCATCAGTGTGGGATCCGTACCAGATCGGTTTGACGGAGGAGATAGAGAAGATCCAAAGAAGAGCGGCGCGTTTCGTCACAGGGTTATTTGGTAACCGTGATAGCGTTACGGAGATGTTTAATAAACTCAAGTGGCAGACTCTTCAAGAGAGGCGCTCTGCATCGCGGTGTAGATTGCTCGCCAGGTTTCGAGAGGGTGCGTTTCTGGATGAGGTATCGAATATATTGCTTCCCCCTACTTATACCTCCCGAGGAGATCACGAATGTAAAATTAGAGAGATTCGAGCGCGCACGGAGGCTTTCCGGGCAGTCGTTCTTC
Organism: Schistocerca americana; assembly: GCF_021461395.2. Taxonomy (NCBI): domain Eukaryota; kingdom Metazoa; phylum Arthropoda; class Insecta; order Orthoptera; family Acrididae; genus Schistocerca; species Schistocerca americana. The sequence goes on along the minus strand of NC_060124.1, from coordinate 553,927,821 downwards.
CCGCGAACCATACGCGACTGGAACAGGAAAGGGAGGTAATGACAGTGGCACGTAAAATGCCCTCCGCCACACACCTTTGGGTGGCTTGCGGAGTATAAATGTAGATGTAGATGTAGAGTAACTACTGCAAACTACATCGTTTTTAACCTGCTTAGTGTGTCCAACTCGTAGTCTCTCTCTACACTTGTTACCTGCCCCTCCCCCTACACACACACACACACACACACACACACACACACACACACACACACACACACACACACACACTCTTCCGTCTATAATAAACTGGTGCTTCCCTAATGTCTTAGTATGCATCCTATCAACCGATCCCTTCTTTTAGTGCCGGCCGGCGTGGTAGAGCGGTTCTAGGCGCTACAGTCTGGAACCGCGCGACCGCTACGGTCGCAGGTTCGAATCCTGCCTCGGGCACGGGTGTGTGTGATGTCCTTAGGTTGGTTAGGTTTAAGTAGTTCTAAGTTCTAGGGGACTGATGACCTTAGAAGTTAAGTCCCATAGTGTTCAGAGCCATTTGAACCATTTGAACCTTCTTTTAGTCAAGTTGTGTGCTACAAATTTCCTTCCTCCCCATGATCTACTGATCTAATCTACAGCATTCGTCTGTAGCTCCACATTTCAAAAGCGTCTATTCTTTTCTTATCTGAACTGTTTATCATCCATATATCACTTCCAAATATGGCTACACCTCACACAAACACGTAAATATAGATCTGATTTTAACAAATTTCTCTTCCGCAGAAACACTTGTGGCCATTGCCAGTCTTAATTTTGTAGCCTCTCTACTTCTGCCGTCATCAATTATTTTACTGCCCAAGTAGCACAACTCATCTACTTATTTAAGTGTCTTATTTCCTAACCTAATTCCCTAACTGTTCCTGATTTAATTCGACTACATTCCATTATCTTCGTTTTGCTTTCGTTGATGTTCACCCTATATCTTCCATCCAAGACATTGTCTAAATGCCGACCAGGGTGGCCGAGCGGTTGTCGGCGCTACAGATAAATACGGTACTGCAGTGCCTGTGTTGTTAAGAAGAAAGATGCAGTGTTCAGACATGCATGCATGTCCGAAGGAACATCGTATCTTTCTTCGTAACAACCTTCTGGACGACCCAGGTGCAAAACCTGCCCAATGCACCCACCCAGTACTCCCTGTTCCAGTGCCGTCACAGGTTTACCCTACCCCATCAGGGGTCGAGCTACCTGTGAAAGCAGCCATGTCATTTACCACCTCTTGCAATCATCTACATCTACATCTACATACATACTCCGCAATCCACCATACGGTGCGTGGCGGAGGGTACCTCGTACCACAACTAGCATTTGCTCTCCCTGTTCCACTCCCAAACAGAACGAGGGAAAAATGACTGCCTATATGCCTCTGTACGAGCCCTAATCTCTCTTATCTTATCTTTGTGGTCTTTCCGCGAAATATGAGTTGGCGGCAGTAAAATTGTACTGCAGTCAGCCTCAAATGCTGGTTCTCTATATTTCCTCAGTAGCGATTCACGAAAAGAACGCCTCCTTTCCTCTAGAGACTCCCACCCGAGTTCCTGAAGCATTTCCGTAACACTCGCGTGATGATCAAACCTACCAGTAACAAATCTAGCAGCCCGCCTCTGAATTGCTTCTACGTCCTCCCTCAATCCGACCTGATAGGGATCCCAAACGCTCGAGCAGTACTCAAGAATAGGTCGTATTAGTGTTTTATAAGCGGTCTCCTTTACAGATGAATCACATCTTCTCAAAATTCTACCAATGAACCGAAGACGACTATCCGCCTTTCCCACAACTGCCATTACATGCTTGTCCCACTTCATATCGCTCTGCAATGCTACGCCCAAATATTTAATCGACGTGACTGTGTCAAGCGCTACACTACTAATGGAGTATTCCAACATTACGGGATTCTTTTTCCTATTCATCTGCATTAATTTACATTTATCTATATTTAGAGTTAGCTGCCATTCTTTACACAAATCACAAATGCTGTCCAAGTCATCTTGTATCCTCCTACAGTCACTCAACGACGACACCTTCCCATACACCACAGCATCATCAGCAAACAGCCGCACATTGCTATCCACCCCATCCAAAAGATCATTTATGTAGATAGAGGTAAACATTCCGGTTTCTATTACTTAAGAAGTCTTCGAGCCACTCGCATATTTGGGGATCAATCCCATATGCTCGTACCTTAGTTAGGAGTCTGCAGTGGGGCACCGAGTCAAACGCTTTCCAGAAGTCAAGAAATGTGGCATTCGTGTGATACCCTTCATCCGTGGTTTGCAAGATATCATGTCACATCATTGCACAGATTTTAATACTGGTGTGATTACCAACCACCTGAATGAGATTTTCACTCTGCAGCGGAGTGTGCGCTGATATGAAACTTCCTGGCAGATTAAAACTGTGTGCTGGACCGAGACTCGAACTCGGGACCTCATTCTGGAAACACCCCGCAGGCTGTGGCTAAGCCTTGTCTCTGCAATATCCTTTCTTTCACGAGTGCTAGTTCTGCAGGGTTCGCAGGAGAGCTTCTGTTATGTTTGGAAGGTAGGAGACGAGGTACTGGCAGAAGTAAAGCTGTGAGTACGGGGCGTGAGTCGTGCTTGGGTAGCTCAGTTGGTAGAGCACTTGCCCGCGAAAGGCAAGGTCCCGAGGAGTCTCGGCCCGGCACACAGTTTTAATCTGCCATGAAGTTCCATACCAACCACCTGGCCACCAGGATCAGTGGCCAACGCCAAACTTTGGCCAAGAGCAAAGAAGACCGCGCTATGGCGCGACATGCAGCTGAACATAACACACTTGATTTCAATGGCTGCTTCACTACCTGGGCCATCTGGATCCTTCCCTGCATCTCCAGCTTTTCTGAACTGCGCAGATGGGAGTTACCCTTATAAAACATTCTCTGCTCCCGTAATTATCCCGGCCTCAACCTGTGGTAACGTACTGTCCCCACACCCTCCACCCAACAGTTTCCACTCCCTCAGTCCTATCATCTCCTCTCAATTCTCGTCTCTCACCCTGTTTGTTTGCAGCCCGTCTTTGCCCGCTCCTCTCCTTTTTCGTTCCTTTTCCCCAACCTCTTTGGCTCACAGCCTCCTGTCGCTGCGCCCATTGGCAGTCTAGCCCCTGCACACTCCACCAGACAGCGCTCGCCTTTGTCCCCACTCATACATGACTACTCCTATCTGAAACAGGAAGCTGAACTGACACTGTTTGCTGATGATAGAAGCATCATTATTAATCCGGTAAAAGAAACTCCAATTGAAAATGATACAAATAGGGTCTTTGGAAAACTCATTAATTGGTTTTCTGCAAATGGGCTTGCTCTAAGCTTTTAAAAAACACAGTACATCCAATTTTCTGCTCGAAAAAGTACGGTTCCTTCAATAAATATAACACATCAACACAAGTCAGTAGACAGGGTAGAGCATACTAAGTTTTTGGGTGTACACGTAGATGAGAATCTTAATTGGAAAATTCATATTTTGGATCTTCTAAAGCGACTAGGTTCAGCAACTTTTGCAATCAGAATAATTGCCAATTTTGTGGATATAGAAATTAGTAAGCTAACATACTTTGCATTCTTTCACTCTCTGATGTCATGCTGAATAATATTTTGGGGTATCTCAACATTTAGACAAAAAGTATTCACTACTCAAAATAAAGTGGTTAGAATAATGTGTGGTGCTCATAGTTGCACATCTTGTAGGCATCTTTTTAAAAGACAGCCTCATAGTACATTTACTCACAAATTAAATTTGTTCTCAACAACATGGACCAGTTCAAAAAAGCAGTGACATTCATGATTATAATACCAGAAAAAAGAAAGACTTACACTATCCTTTACTCAACCTGTCTTTGGCACAGAAAGGGGTAAAATATGCTGCTATAAAAATTTTCGACAAATTACCAGATGAAATAAAATGTCTGAGAACAGCAGTAATATATTCAAATATAAATTAAAATCATATCTCCTTGACAACTCCTTCCAAATCATAGATGAATTATTGAATAGGAATAAATAAATCTATAAATATAGTATATGCATTTTGTGCCATTTAAGGGAATGGGGTAAATAATAGAAATATTAATCCTTAACTCTGTATTGTAATATATATATATATATATATATATATTAAAAAATCTTGTTTCATATGTGTATTTCTTGTGCACTTGACACATTTCACATCATAACGGCCACTGTACCATGCAACTGATCAATGGAACACGCAAGCAACTAACTAACTAACTAACTAACTTCCTCCTTCCCATTCCCTCCAGATTACTGCTTGCATCGCACGTGATGCTACATTCCGGCTTGAGATGCTGGAGTTGGCGGTCATGTGTGTGTGAGGTGTGCTTGCTTGTGTGAATTGGTGAATGGTTTGTGTCCCCCTTTACTGACGAAGGCTGTGGCCTAAAGCTACATGCGGTTGTCGTTTAATCGTGCCTGTCTGCAACTTAACGTGTCTTCTTTACTGAAAGTAGCAATTTATCTTTTCCTACATTGTTGATACATAAATAAGTTATACACCATTTTAAGGAAGAAAAGTACCGGGTGATCAAAAAGTCAGTATAAATTTGAAAACGGAATAAATCACGGAATAATGTAGATAGAGAGGTAAAAATTGACACACATGCTTGGAATGACACGGGATTTTATTAGAACCAAAAAAATACAAAAGTTCAAAAAATGTCCGACAGATGGCGCTTCATCTGATCAGAATAGCAATAATTAGCATAACAAAGTACGACAAAGCAAAGATGATGTTCTTTACAGGAAATGCTCAAAATGTCCACCATCATTCGTCAACAATAGCTGTAGGCGAGGAATAATGTTGTGAACAGCACCATAAAGCATGTCCGGAGTTATGGTGAGGCACTGGCGTCGGATGTTGTCTTTCAGCATCCCTAGAGATGTCGGTCGATCACTATACACTTGCGACTTCAGGTAACCCGAAAGCCAATAACCGCAGGACTGAGGTCTGGGGACCTGGGAGGCCAAGCATGACGAAGGTGGCGGCTGAGCACACGATCATCACCAAACGACGCGCGCAAGAGATCTTCCACGCTTTTAGCAATATGGGGTGGAGCGCCATCCTGCATAAACATCGTACGTTCCAGCAGGTGTTTATCAGCCAAGCTGGGGATGATGCGATTCTGTAGCATGTCGGCGTACCTCTCACCCGTCACGATAGCAATTATAAAACCAGAATCACGCATTTCCTCGAAGAAAAAAGGCCTGATAACTGTAGATGTGGTAAATCCAACCCATACCGTGACTTTCTCGTCGTGCAATGGAGTTTCCACGACAGTTCTAAGATTTTCGGTAGCCCAAATTCTGCAGTTGTGGGCGTTGACAGACCCTCGGATCGTGAAATGAGGTACGTCGATCCACAACACGTTACTCAACCAATCGTCATCTTCCGCCATCTTTTGAAACGCCCACACCGCAAATGCCCTCCGCTTCACTAAATCGCCGGGTAACAGTTCATGATGCCGATGGATTTTGTACGGGTAGCATCGGAGGCTACGCCTCAATGCCAACCAAACAGTAGTGTATGGAATGCCGGTGCGACGTGCGACTGCACGAGCGCTGACTTCCCCGTGCATAGACGAACCCGGTACAGTCTCCATTTCTTCCTGAACTGTCTCAGCAGCATTACGCCTTGTGCTCGGTCGGCCACTACGGGGTCTATCGTCTAAACAACCCGTGGCTTCGAACTTCGAAATCATTCTGGCCACAGCTGCATTTGTCAACGGACCTTTACCCGTTCGAATCCGCTTTCTATGACGATAGGATCATAACGCTGAACTAGCACATTCCCCATTCTGATTATACAGCTTCAGTAAAAGCGCCTTTTCAGGTAACGTTAACATGCTGCGACTGCTGGCGCATCTGATTCTCCCTCTCTCTCCCTCTTTTTTTTCTTTATTGTATTTCAATTCCCCATCGGGGCGGGCTGGCAGCAGCATATGCGCTGCTCTTCAGCCGAAAGACATAGAACAAACAATAGAAGACAGTGAAAAATATACAAAGGAGAGAATATGGTGAACATAGATATAAAAAAGGGGGAACATTATGGAAGGCAATAGACAAAAAAAGGGGTGACTGTAAAATGGAGATAAAAACCGTAAAAAGGTAGCACACACAAAAAACCACACACTGCGAAAATTAAAAGAACACAAGGCACAGTATGACTGGAGCATAACAGTATCGACGGATGGCGTTGCGCATAACAAACACTGACAGTGAACCTCAAGGCAGCACACAATTAAAATCACACCTCTTGAAGCACAGGAGAAACAGCACTAAACACAACACTGACGTGGCACACTGATGATGATCAAAACAGAGAATCTGCCAGGCGCTAGGAGATGAGGGAGACCTGAAGAGGGGAGGGAGGGAAAGAGATGGGGGAGGTGAGCGGGGGGCGCGCTGAAGAGGGCCAGGTAGGGAGGGATGTGGGAAGGAAAGAGGCACGTATGAGGTGCAGGGTCTCAGGGAGGTGGGGGGATGATTCTCTCTCTTTGTTGTAGTTGTCTACAGTCCTGAGACTGGTTTGATGCAGTTCTCCATGCTACTCTATCCTGTGCAAGCTTCTTCATCTCCCAGTACTTGCTGCAACCTACATCCTTCTGAATCTGCTTACTGTATTCATCTCTCGGTCTCCCTCTACGATTTTTACCCTCCACACTGCCCTCCAATGCTAAATTTGTGATCCCTTGATGCCTCAGAACATGTCCTACCAACCGGTCCCTTCTTCTGGTCAAGTTGTGCTACAAACTTCTCTTCTCCCCAATCCTATTCAATACCTGCTCATTAGTTATGTGATCCACCCATCTAGTCTTCAGCATTCTTCTGTAGCACCACATTTCGAAAGCTTCTATTCTCTTCTTATCTAAACTATTTATCGTCCACGTTTCACTTCCATACATGGCTACACTCCATACAAATACTTTCAGAAACGTCTTCCTGACACTTAAATCTATACTCGATCTTAACAAATTTTTCTTCTTCAGAAACGCTTTCCTTGCCATTGCCAGTCTACATTTTATATCCTCTCCACTTCGACCATCATCAGTTATTTTGCTCCCCAAATAGCAAAACTCCTTTACTACTTTAAGTTTCTCATTTCCTAATCTAATTCCTTCAGCATCACCCGACTTAATTCGACTACATTCCATTATCCTCGTTTTGCTTTTGTTGATGTTGATCTTATATCCTCCTTTCAAGACACTGCCCATACCGTTCAACTGCCCTTCGAAGTCCTTTGCTGTCTCTGACACAATTACAATGTCATCGGCGAACCTCAACGTTTTTATTTCTTCTCCATGGACTTTAATACCTACTCCGAATTTTTCTTTTGTTTCCTTTACTGCTTGTTCAATATACAGATTGAATAACATCGGGGACAGGCTACAACCCTGTCTCACTCCCTTCCCAACCACTGCTTCCCTTTCATGCCCCTCGACTCTTATAACTGCCATCTGGTTTCTGTACATATTGTAAATAGCCTTTCGCTCCCTGTATTTTACCCCTGCCACCTTTAGAATTTGAAAGAGAGTATTCCAGTCAACATTGTCAAAAGTTTATACACGATTGTCATGCGCAGTCACTGACGTTTTGCTGTCCAGCGCCATCTGTCGGACATTTTGTGAACTTTTCTTTTTTTTTGGTTCTAATAAAACGCCATGTCATTCCAAGCATGTGCGTCAATTTTTACCTCTCTATCTACATTATTCCATGGTTTATTAAGTTTTCAAATTTATACTGACTCTTTGATCACCCGGTATACAGCGCTATAGGACTTGTTTCCGTAAACACAAAAAACCTCAGATTTTCGATTCCGAACTCCCCTTAAATCCACGTGACGATGGTGGTATAGTCCTCTGGAGAGTGTAGCGGAAGGTGCAGCACAACTGGCTGGCTGTTATTTTATTTGCTTGTGTCAGTTGACCAGATGAACGAGCGGTGAGAGCAGCCCAGTGCAGGTGACGTCAGTGCAGTCAGTGGGTACGCATGTTCTGCACGTCGACGTTGGCACCCTATCCGCCCAGGTGGCGCCTCCGCCAGGCCAGGTGCAGGTGCTGCGACTCGTCGCCTGCCACGCCCCCGTGCAAAATGGACGCGGCCGTCCTGAGCAGCTGATCCCAGCAGCCGCCAACTGCAGCCTACTGTGCGATGTGAGCTTACTGCTCAGTGCAGCACCGATGGTCACCGACATCACTACACCCGGCGGCATCGGCGCCACTGAAGTGACAGGCCCAATTGCTGACAGCGACGACATGGACGTCGTCGAAGCTGTGGCTGCTGAGCAGGACACTGTCAGACTGAACGGCTCTCTTTCTTTTTAGGTGGTGTGGATCGGCATCGTGGGTCATCTCACACCTAACTATACTGGTCGACAACTGAACCCCACTGGCTTCTGAGATGACTTTTAGCGTCAGCCACTCAGCACTAGCTTCAGAGTGAAACGAGGTGTAGCTTTATATCAGAAACAATGCAGTTACAGTGCATACAGACGTGACAACTGTAAACACGATGTAAACTAGACTCCGCAACCCCCTCCCCTCCCCCACCCCACAGTTGGCCGCCAGAGTCGGAGGTGACGCCATCGAGACAGTTGGATGATGATGATGTTTGGATTGTGAGGCGCTCAACTGCACAGTTGTCAGCGCCCGTATACATTCCCAACCTTTTCTCACCCCAATATTGCCACTTGCATGAATGATGAGGACAACACAAACACCCAGTGATCTCGAGGCAGGTGAAAATCCCTGACCCCGCCGGGAATCGAACCCGGGACCCCCTGTTCGGGAAGCGAGAACGCGACCGCGAGACCACGATCTGCGGACGAGACAGTTGGAGTGCTCCACTAGTGAGTACTCTGCAATAACACATTCCATGTTGAAGAAGCCACGAGTACAAAGCAACTTAAATGGCAAAGTCCTTTATAGTCAAACATCATGGGAAGTGATTACAAATATCTACACTAGTGGCCATCAAAATCGCTACACCACGAAGATGACGTGCTACAGACGCGAAATGTAACCGACAGGAAGAAGATTCTGTGATATGCAAATGATTAGCTTTTCAGAGCATTCACACAAGGTTGGTGCCGGTGTTGACACCTACAACGTGCTGACGTGAGGAAAGTTTCCAACCGATTTCTCATACACAAACAGCAGCTGACAGGCGTTGCCTGGTCAAACGTTGTTCTGATGCCTCGTGTAAGGAGGAGAAATGCGTACCATAACGTTTCCGACTTTGATAAAGGTCGGATTGTAGCCTATCGCGATTGAGGTTTATCGTATCGCGACATTGCTGCTCGCTTTGGTGGAGATCCAATGACTGTTAGCAGAATATGGAATCGGTGGGTTCAGGAGGGTAATTCGGAACGCCGTGCTCGATCCCAACGGCCTCGTATCACTAGCAGTCGAGATGACAGGCATCTTATCCGCAAGGCTGTAACGGATCGTGCAGCCACGTCTCGATCCCTGAGTAAACAGATGGGGAAGTTTGCAAGACAACAACCACTTGCACGAACAGTTCGACGACTTTTGCAGCAGAATGGACTATTAGCTCGGAGACCATAGCTGCGGTTACCCTTGACGCTGCATCACAGACAGGAGCGCCTGCGATGGTGTACTCCACGACGAACCTGGGTGCACGAATGGCAAAACGTCATTTTTTCGGATGAATATGGGTTCTGTTTGAAGCATCATGATGGTAGCATTCGTGTTTGGCGACATAGCGGCGAACGCATATTGAAAGCGTGTATTCGTCATCGCCATACTGGCGTATCACCCAGCTTGATGGTTTGGGGTGCCATTGGTTACGAGTCTCGGTCACCTCTTGTTCGCATTGACGGCACTTTGAACAGTGGACGTTGCACTTCACATGTGTTACGACCCGTGGCTCTACCCTTCATTCGATCCCTGCGAAACCCTACACTTCAGCAGGATAATGCACGACCGCATGTTGCAGGTCCTGTACGAGCCTTTCTGGATACAGAAAATGTTCCACTGCTGCCCTGGCCAGCACATTCTCCAGATATCATACCATTTGAAAATGTCTGGTCAATGGTGGCTGAGCAACTGGCTCATCACAATACGCTAGTCACTACATGGTATCGTGTTGAAGCTGCATGGGCAGCTGTACCTGTCACGCCATCCAAGCTCTGTTTGACTCAATGCCCACGCGTATGAAGGCCGTTATTCCGGCCAGAGGTGGTTGTTATGGGTACTGATTTCTCAGGATCTATGCAGCCAAATTGCGTGAAAATGTAATCACATGCCAGTTCTAATATAATATATTATTCCAATAAATACCTGTTCATCCTCTGCATTTATTCTTGGTGTAGCAGCTTTAAGGGCCAGTAATGTATTAGTTTATCAAGAAAGAAGCTGTGCTGGTTGCTCCATTGAAGCTAAACTCCATGTTGAAACCAGTGGCCGAAACAACTGGTACATCGTTTACTTCCGTTCTGCGAATCAAGAAACTGGAAAGAGTTTAGGCAGATGAATCCTCAGCATTTTCAACACCTCATAAAGAGAGGCTTAGAAGATGTTGGACTGTCAGTTTTTAGAAAATATTCATGAGAAAGTTTTTCGCCGGCCGCTCTGGCCGAGCGGTTCCAGGCGCTTCAGTCCGGAACCGCGCTGCTGCTACGGTCGCAGGTCCGAATCCTGCCTCGGGCATGGATGCGTATGATGTCCTTAGGTTAGTTAGGTTTAAGTAGTTCTGAGTTCTAGGGGACTGATGACCTCAGAAGTTGAGTCCCATAGTGCTTAGAGCCATTTTAATCGCGTTGAGAACGTTGTTCACCACATGGTGAATAATTCCTTCATTACAGGTAAAAAAGGACCCACTATTAGCAGAGTTGATAAACAGTTACTGACGAGGAGAACAGAGCAGGTGCCATAACCCAATTTCCCAGAAACTTCGCACAGTGGTTATTGTTGTTGTTGTTGTTGTTGTGGTCTTCAGTCCTGAGACTGGTTTGATGCAGCTCTTCATGCTACTCTATCCTGTGCAAGCTTCTTCACGTCCCAGTACTTACAGCAACGTACATTCTTCTGAATCTGGTTAGTGTATTCGTCTCTTGGTCTCCCTCTACGAGTTTTACCCTCCACACTGCCCTCCAATACTAAGTTGGTGATCCCTTGATGCCTCAGAACATGTCCTACCAACCGATCCCTTCTTCTTGTCAAGTTGTGCCACAAACTTCTCTTCTCCCCAATTCTATTCAATACCTCCTCATTAGTTATGTGCTCTACCCATCTAATCTTCAGCATTCTTCTGTAGCACCACATTTCGAAAGTTTCTATTCTCTTCTTGTCCAAATTATTTATCGTCCATGTTTCACTTCCATACACGGCAACACTCCATACAAATACTTTCAGAAACGACTTCCTGACACTTAAATCTATACTCGATGTTAACAAATGTCTCTTCTTCAGAAACGCTTTCCTTGCCATTGCCAGTCTACATTTTATATCCTCTCTACTGCGACCATCATTAGTTATTTTGCTCCCCAAATAGCAAAACTCCTTTACTACTTTAAGTGTCTCATTTCCTAATCCAATTCCCTCAGCATCACCCGACTTAATTCGACTACATTCCATTATCCTCGTTTTGCTTTTGTTGATGTTCATCATCTTTTACCCTCCTTTCAAGGCACTGTCCATTCCGTTCAACTGTTCTTCCATGTCCATTGCTGTCTCTGACAGAATTACAATGTCATCGGCGAACCTCAAAGCTTTTATTTCTTCTCCATGGATTATAATACGTACTCCGAACTTCACTTTTGTTTCCTTTACTGCTTGCTCAATATACAGACTGAGTAGCATCGGGGAGAGGCTACAACCCTGTCTCACTCCCTTCCCAACCACTGCTTCCCTTTCATAACCCTCGACTCTTATAACTGCCATCTGGTTTCTGTACATATTGTAAACAGTCTTTCGCTCCCTGTATTTTACCCCTGCCACCTTTGTGTCAACATTGTCAAAGGCTTTCTCTAAGTCTACAAATGCCAGAAACGTATGCTGAGTGGTAGAGGTGTCAAAATGAACCAACAGGTGTTTCGTCTTATCTATACGTATTCGGCTGTTGCCAAGTGGGTAGCACCGTGATGTGGCTCCGCATTCTGATGCAGTTTTCTTAGTTTAAAATTGTGTAGGAACAAGTGGTATTTACGTCCGAGGGTGCTGGGTGTGTTTTCTCATACAGTACGTTTATCGCTTACTCCTCACATGACGTAATTTACATAGGAAGAGTGAATGAAGTTTTTGTACTGACTGGTCCATTGGCGCTTGTCTGCCGCGTGATCGGAGAGGTCAACGCCCTCCCGCCGGCCCTTCGCGCGTCGGCCTCCCGCCTCAGCTCGTCGGCCTTCACACGCTCCAGCACGCCGCACCTGGCCTCGCAGCGCCACACCACGCCACCACGTCAGCGGCAGCGGCAGCGGCAGCGGCAACCGACGCGTCAGCAGGCGCCACCTCTTCTGCCTGTTCGCTGCGCGCATCTTGAGCGGGGGTCTCCAAACTTTTTAACCTGCGGGCCACATTGACTCCTCCACGAAGTCATAAGGGCCAACATCGACCTAGTGGGATTAAAGCACCCTATCACTCCATGATCACCGTAATGTAAGGCTAAAGGAAAGATGAAATCGCAAATGTCTAAGGTTGTGGGAATAGCTAGCACTGAAACGAACTACGATTTTTATTTAATTACATAATTTTGATTGGTGGACGTATCTGACCGAAATTCTGGCGTATTTTATTCTGGCGAATTTCACCGACAAAAAAGTGTGTCACTGCACACGCTGTGTGTATTTTACAACGTAATCAAAAGAAACTGAAACCTCCCTTAAGAAGCATCTTCCATAATGATTGATTGCTAAGGCTAGTCGCCGAAGTTGCGTCCATTTGAAACACCTGCTCCAGAGTCGTGAGTAGAATAAAATGCACAGAATCTGTTTACTTAAAATGTTTTCGCCAAACTAGTCTAGTCTGTTATCCGTCTTTTTTTTCCACTATCGCTCGGAGAATGGTCTGTCTGTTTATTGTGGATAGCCACAAGTTTATCCATAACACTCCGCTTTGTAAAGATAGAGCTCCGACAATGTCGCGGTGTATTGGTCGCGATAGGCCTCTAAACTCAGTTGTTGGCAGTAGAGGTACCACCTCAAACATTTGGCGGGCCGGATACCAGGGATGTCCGGCCAGCTAACGCGGGCCGGTTTGCCGGCACTCGCGGGCCGGTATCGGCCCGCGGACTGTTGTTTGGAGACCCCTGATCTAGAGGGCTGCCTCAGTAGGTGGAACTAAACGACAGCTCTGCAGACGGCGCACCTTCGTACGACTGCTGCTGCTGTTAATGGACATTCCCGTGGAAGGCGAGTGGACCTTAAAAGCCTGTTTGGAAAAACTCATGGAAGACATATTGAGACGCCCGCTAAACCCGCAGGGCAGAACAGGTGATTAGGATTGTGGTTCAAATGGCTCTGAGCACTATGGGACTTAACTGCTGTGGTCATCAGTCCCCTAGAACTTAGAACTACTTAAACCTAACTAACCTTAGGACATCACACACATCCATGCCCGAGGCAGGATTCGAACCTGCGACCGTAGCGGTCACGCGGTTCCAGACTGTAGCGCCTAGAACCGCACGGCCACTCCGGCCGGCGATTAGGATTGTGGAAAGGGCAAAAATAAGGTGTACGTCAGGTTCACTCTCAATTGTAATTTGTTGTTGTTGTCTTCAGTCCTGAGACTGGTTTGATGCAGCTCTCCATGCTACTCTATCCTGTGCAAGCTTTTTCATCTCCCAATACCTACTGCAACCTACATCCTTCTGAATCTGCTTAGTGTATTCTTCTCTTGGTCTCCCTCTACGATTTTTACCCTCCACGCTGCCCTCCAATACTAAATTGGTGATCCCTTGATGCCTCAGAACATGTCCTACCAACCGATCCCTTCTTCTGGTCAAGTTGTGCCACAAACTTCTCTTCTCCCCAATCCTATTCAATACCTCTCATTAGTTATGTGATCTACCCACCTTATCTTCAGCATTCTTCTGTAGCACCACATTTCGAAAGCTTCTATTCTCTTCTTGTCCAAACTATTTATCGTCCATGTTTCACTTCCATACATGGCTACACTCCATACAAATACTTTCAGAAATGACTTCCTGACACTTAAATCGATACTGGATGTTAACAAATTTCTCTTCTTCAGAAATGCTTTCCTTGCCATTGCCAGCCTACATTTTATATCCTCTCTACTTCGACCATCATCAGTTATTTTGCTCCCCAAATAGCAAAACTCCATTGTAATTTAATAACACCTTTAAACCAAAACGGCACGTGGCTGAACCTTTAGAACTACGAGTTTAAAAAAAGGCAATTACTTCACGGCTGAAGGCCTCGAAACAAGAAATCGTAAAAGTCAACAAAATAAAGAATGCAGTTAAAATAGCAAATAAAATAATTAAAATACATATGGTATCACAGCTAGGCTGGAAAGCCGCAAGGCAAAAGTAGATAGAACAAACATATGCAAGGTGCAATACAGGCGGCTGAGGGCCACAATTAAATTTGAAAATTTGAAAATATTACCATAATCTTTAAAGGCAGAAGGCCGCAATGTTTTTCCTTAACGGGTAATTTCAAGAATAAGGTTTTAAGCGGCTCAAGGCCCACAACTGATTTTCCAAAATTCAAAAAATACATAAAGTCCAGTAAAAACTAGAATTTTTAAATCATTCGCTATGATAGATTATAAACAGACAATTAAACACCAGTGGGCCGGCCGGTGTGGCCGAGCGGTTCTAGGCGCTACAGTCTGGAACCGCGCGACCGCTACGGTCGCAGGTTCCAATCCTACCTTGGGCATGGATGTGTGTGATGTCGTTAGGTTAGTTCGGTTTAAGTAGTTCTAAGTTCTAGGGGACTGATGACCTCAGAAGTTAAGTCCCATAGTGCTCAGAGCCATTTGAACCATTTTTTGAAACACCAGTGAGAAGGACAATAAAGAAAACGGCACTCAGAAGCCTGCAGGGAGGTCGGTCTGCCCTCGTTCACTTAGGCGAGACAGGTGGTGAGCCCTGCTACACTTGATCCGTAGGAACCCAACCAGGGGACAGCCACGAACCGACCGACACAACGACTTGCTTGCCACCAATCAGTTTATGAGAACCCAAACATAAAAGGTTACGAACGTGATTATCCACAAAGAAATATGTATTAGCTGTCAAAATTACACACTATGTTGGACAGCGACAACAGGTGAGGACGCTGCCTGAAATTACGTTAGTGGCCACGGCAGGTAACCAGAACACTAAGGGGCCACAAGGCAGAAAATTACGCTGGTATACTTGAATTTGAAATATGGTAATATAGTTAGCTTCACCCAAAAGGAACACTGCCTGAATGTACGTTAGTGGCCAGGGCAGGTAACAAGAACACTAACGGCCACAAGGCAGAAAATTCGGCTGGTGCACTCAAATTGTAGTCAGCCAATACACTTAATTGCACCACATGGCGGCTAAATTTCAGCAATTGAAACTCTCGGTGTTGCTCACCGGAAAACCTCCCCAACAGCGAACCACCGAAACGAACCACACAACATGAATGGATGTGGCTTGGGTAGTCGAAACCACTACTCAACTTTGACGTCCTGGGGCGGTGAACCACGAAGCTCGTAGCGATTGGACAGCTCCATGTACGCTCCGACACTGTGCAGGGACCGCCAGCGGACCCAACCGACTGCACCGCGCGGAGACAACTTCCCTGGTCCACCGCAACCGACCGACTCCCTCAGATGGTCGTCAATGGAAATAACGCCAACTACACACACAACCTGACAAACACTTGCACGAAGACCTGAATGATACCCAACAGTGACTAAGCAAGCATGAAGACAAATCGGGAGTCGACGCGCGCGCGCGCGCGCGCACACACACACACACACACACACACACACACACACACACACACACACACAGCCGACTCATGATCGATCGGCGAGCCAAAACGCGTCGTCCGGTAGGACGACCGACCGACCGACCGACCGACGATCCACCAAAACCGTGGCCCGGCTCAAGTGATGCGTGGCGGCAATGACCGGGTGAGCCATGTCGACGCAGACCTCACTGCTGCCCCAGACCGACTGCACTAGTGTCGCAATGCAACTCCCGAACCGGCAGGTCCGGACTGCGCTGCAGACGCGTTCCAACTGACTGGCCGACCCAAAGTCGCTATCCGAACTCGCTTACGACAGACAACGACCGGGAAATAATAGCAGTCGAGCAAAGATACTACGAGGGGGGATATATCGATACGCGCTGCTAGCGCCGGTCACGGCCAGGCAAAGCTGCAACTCAGTGAAAGTAGTAATTTAAATTAATGTAGTGAGGTGGAAGTACGATAAAAAGAGGGTGTGAAATAGATGACGGTGGGAACACGAGCCACACACAGTTCACATATCAACACAAAGGCGATGCTAACTCTGAATACACCCATGCTCAGAAAAAAAACCGAACACCTTGAACGACTAGAGATAGGACGTTCACAGTGACAGGTCATGTACATTAGTATGTTCTGCAGAAATGATTACGATTTCAGTCACCTCGGTTCAGCATGGGTGCTGTTGCCTAGGAAGCACAGCGTCCACTACAGTTCTTGATAACTTCCGTGCGTGACGGCATAGACGCGTACATGGCGCAAATCGTGTCCTTTGGTATAGCCATCCACGCTGCATTCACCTGGTTGCTAAGTTCATCTGTGGTGGTCGGCACTGGGCCACAGCGCAGCACCTGCAGTTTCACCATATCCCAGACATTTTCGATTGGCGGCAACTCTGGTGATCTGGCGGGCCAGGGAGAAAGGCTAACATCTTGGAGCAGGCCACCCCATGCGTGCAATATCTTCCGTTTCCAAGAAAACATCAGTCACCTGTGCCCTATGTGGTCGAGCATTATCGACCATAAATATGAAGTCTGAATCCACAGCACCTCGCAACAACCGCACATGAGGTCACAACTGGATCTCGTCACGATACTTGACAGCAGTTAAACCTTACCAATTCAGCTGTACAATTTCAAGAAGAGGTGTTCCAGTGGTCAACATGATCCCTGCTCATACAATTAGGGATGCTCCTCGATATCGCTCTCTTTCCACGGTGTTTGGGTCCCAAAATCTTGTTCCACGTTCCCTCCAGTTGCGAATCCGTCGAGAGTCACTCTCCAGAGCAAATCGGGACACCTGTAAAATGAACATTGGGCCACTGTTCGGTCATCCAGGTGACATGTTGATGATTCCACTCTACATGTTTCCTGCCGTGGAAACTTGTCTGAAGTACACATATAGCAGGTCTCTGGCAATAAAGGCCGCTCTGCTGAGGCCTCCATAAAACACTTCCAGTGGACGCTGCGAGGTCAGATGGCAGTGGCCGTGCAGTACTAAGGGGTACCGTCGTGCCCTTACAGCCAAAAAACGGTCATCCCATTCTGATTTCACACTTAGTGGGCGCTGCCCTGATCTCAGCGATACAGTTTCGGTCACTGTAAACTGCCGCGACATCTGAGAAATAACACAGTGGTTCACATTAAGCCATTCTTCCTACGGTCCTCTACAGCAGAGAGTCTGCTAGGTTTCCTCTCTGTACCATACTTCACCGTCTGCGATTGTGTCTATAGCGGTTGTGGATATGGGACTACCCGGCAATCACTACCCATTTTGATACGTGCCCTGACGTCATCGTTGGCGTGGTTGTCCGTTGACTGGAATGCCATCTTCCGCGCAGAACTCGAGCATACGGACATCTGTCGACAGTTTGTATGAATATATCGTGAATTAGACACAAGGCGGGGATATCGCGGTTTATAGCTTTAATTTTGGACACCAGTGTATCATCTTTCGATAAAAGTGCCATTTCCGTTCGTATCATTGCGCATTTCTTTCAATTGCCATCTGTACTATATTTTTCTGTACTATACTACACTATATTATAATGTAGCAGTTCTTTCTATGTGTGCTCCAAGTTCCATAGAGCTATAATGCTTGGCAGTAACACATTATGCGAAAGTTACGTTCGTCGTGGTTTTATATGTCCTAAATCTTTTCTATGTTTTCATGTTTTCATTCCATTGATGTTCACTAATTAACATTCTTTGTGGATATTAACACTAAGAACACAGGACTACAACCATGAAAATGCTGCTGAAGACAATTTTCGAGGAAATATGCTGGTGGAACCTTTGTTTGCCTAGTATGACAGACAGGATGTGAGACGATCGATTGTGGTCAGTAATGCGCACAGCTAAGAAAGCTCTGAAAAATAATGCATACACTATCCTCTATTACAGCGTGAAATGCTCATATCGTTACTCACTTTCAGATAAGGAAGAATAGCAACAGTCTCACAACTGTGAGTGCCATCATGGTTTCGTTAACGAACCGGTGCCTTTTCCTGTACACTTCTGGCCATTAAAATTGCTACACCAAGAAGAAATGCAGATGATAAACGGGTATTCATTGCACACATATATTATACTAGAACTAACTTTTGATTAAATTTTCACGCAATTTGGGTGCATAGATCCTGAGAAACCATTACCGAGAACAACCACCTCTGACCGTAATAACGGCCTTGATACGCCTGGGCATTGAGTCAAACAGAGCTTGGATGGCGTGTACATGTACAGCTGCCCATGCAGCTTCAACACGATACCACAGTTCATCACGAGTAGTGACTGGCGTATTTTGACGAGCCAATTGCTCGGCCACCGTTAACCAGATGTTTTCAATTGTTGAGAGATCTGGAAAATGTGCTGGCCAGGGCAGCAGTCGAACATTTTCTGTATCCAGAAAGGCCCGTCCCAGGACCTGCAACATGTGGTCGTGCATTATCCTGCTGAAATGTAGGGTTCCGCAGGGATCGAATGAAGGGTAGAGCCACGGGTCGTAACACATCAGAAATGTAACGTCCACTGTTCAAAGTGCCGTCAATGCTAACAAGAGGTGACCGAGACGTGTAACCAATGACACCCCATACCATCACTCCGGGTGATACGCCAGTATGGCGATGACGAATACACGTTTCCAATGTGCGTTCACCGCGATGTCACGAAACAGGGGTGCGACCATCATGATGCTGTAAACAGAACCTGGATTGCCATTCGTGCACCCATCTGTTGACTCAGGGATCGAGACGTGGCTGCACGATCAGTTACAGCCATGCGGATAAGATGCCTGTCATCTCGACTGCTAGTGATACGAGGCCGTTGGGATCCAGCAAGGCGTTCCGTATTACCCTCCTTAACCCACCGATTCCATATACTGCTAACAGTCATTGGATCTCGACCAACGCGAGCAGCAATGTCACGATATGATAAGCCACAATCGCGATAGGCTACAATTCGACCTTTATCAGAGCGGAAACGTGATGGTACGCATTTCTCCTCGTTACACGAGGCATCACAACAACGTTTCACCAGGCAACGCCGGTCAACTGCTGTTTGTGTATGAGAAATCGGTTGGAAACTTTCCTCATGTCAGCACGTTGTAGGTGTCGCCACCGGCGGCAACCTTGTGTGAATGCTGTGAAAAGCTAATCATTTGCATATCACAGCATCTTCTTCCTGTCGGTTAAATTTCGCGTCTGCAGCACGTCTTCTTCGCGGTGTATCAATTTTAATGGCCAGTAGTGTAGATAATCTTGATCATTTTGAGCTGTATTGATGCGCATTTATCGTGTCACCACCGGTTGCATTCGTTAAAACATCATCAGGTTTCCGAGTCGTACCACCATCAGAGTCAATAGATCAATGTCTTGTGTAATAATGGAAGCAAAATTTGTAAACGACGATGTATAGACATTCTACCAACAGCGTGGTCACCACACTTCTGCCAGGCGATCTTGTATACGCATCAGTTGCTTCAAATGCTTTCGCAATAGGAATTCTCAGATTTACGATGAGCAGCCGTATCGTGTCGTGTTTTGCAAGGTCAGTTGACGAAGCTGTCGCCCACAGTGCGAATAAGAGTTGGTTCTGACTGTCAATAGGTGTTAGTAAACGTAAAAAGGATATTTCTAAAAAAGAAACCAAAAACCTGAAACCTTAACCTCACGATGTAAGCTGATAAAGGAAACACAGGTAAGAAGGTCGGTATGGAAGGGCGCGGATATTTTCAAGCTGTTTTATGTAGTGGCAGCGAGTGTCTGTTGTGTTACGCAAGAACCAATTTTTATTGCGTAGAATTTTAGGATACAGTTTAAAAAGAATTTTCATGTGTAGAATTCGATTTGGAGTAAAGAGAGTGGCCGCAATGGGTATTTGATTTAAGGAAAGAGCGGCGAGTTCAGTATAATTATGACACTTATGTATCTAGTAGAGTATTATACAGAGTGTGTCTTAAGAACTGATTTGAGAGCTATGTCACCATTTCAATCATTGCCTGCCACATATGTAACAAACTCGCAATGAAGTGTAGTTGTGTCTGTATATATGTAAGGTGGCTGAGTGAGTGATGTATCCAAAGGAAAAAAAAATTCAGTAATCATTACGACGCTATTGAGCGTAAGGAAAAACGCTGACACAGTCTCCAATAACATCCTAGTAGGAAGCCTACAGTACTACAGATCGGGTAAGAACGTAGTAATAACCGAGCTGTTAATATACGTAAACGATCTGCTCTCGGTATTGCCTTCTGAAACGATACTGTGTGCAGAGTACACAGCATGAATTGTTTAGAGTACTATCTCAGATGATTTGCACCATAGTGAAATAACAGGAAAAGACAGGAGTATCACTTGTTGCATGCTCTCTGCTTGACACATAAATAACAGTAAAAATATTTAATTTCAATGTTCCCAGGAGCACTAAAGCCGAGAAACTTCTCTGTTTCCATAATGATGGCGGACGTATACACACGCATAAATTATGCACCATATTTAGCATCTAATTTATATGTTGCATACGTTGAGTGGATTCTTTAATGAAACACTCTTACTAGATGCATATTTAAGTACTGAGAATAAAGCTGTCCTCTTAGCACTTTCCTTCTCTCCAACTGTGTTTACTGCTGTAATTTATTCGCTATCAGTTGCGCAGGAAGTACCGTCTTATCTTCAGGCGCTTTAGCCGTTTGATGTATATCATATGCCACCGCAAGTGTATTCTGTTAATGGACAGTAGCATCCTCTAGTGAGTCTTACAGTTTCCACACCACACCAGAAGATGCCAGCCTAATTAATAGGATACACTTGCCGTGGTTTTGTCCAGAGATCGTGGCGGCACACCAAAGTCGACAGTATGCATCGATACCACAGATACACACATCAAAAAATGTTTTGCATCACCCCAGTTCCCAGAACTCCTGAAAATAGACGTTGACTGTGGATATTGTATCACAGACACAGTCCCTTTGACTGTTCAGATATGTCACTAAACC
The DNA here is from genome assembly GCF_021461395.2 of Schistocerca americana. NCBI lineage: Eukaryota > Metazoa > Arthropoda > Insecta > Orthoptera > Acrididae > Schistocerca > Schistocerca americana. The sequence continues at coordinate 553,906,333 of NC_060124.1, read as the reverse complement.
CGCCCAAAGATGTAAACAACAATGCATGAGCAGCGCCTATTACACGGATGGGGTCCGACAGCCGATCAGCTCCAGTCATTCCACCAGGAAGGAGGTACTCGGCTCGTGTAGTCTGTCGTTCAACCATACCATTCAAAATGCCATATATGCTTTCACCAATCAAATTTTGAATGATCTGAATAACCGAACACCACACATTGGGATTTTTTGTGATCTCTCAAAGGCTTTTGATTGTGTAAATCATGAAATCCTGCTAGACAAGCTCAAGTATTGTGGCATGAGTGGGACAGTGCATAAATGGTTTAATCCGTACCTAACTGGAAGACTGCAGAAAGTTGAAATAAGTAGTTCTCATAATATGCAAAGATCAGCACATTCCTCAAACTGGGGAACTATCAAGAATGGGGTTCCACAAGGGTCAGTCTTGGGTCCTTTGTTGATCTTAATATATATTAATGACTTGCTATTCTATATTCATGAAGAGGCAAAGTTAGTTCTCTTAGCTGATGATACAAGTATAGTAATCACACCTGACAAACAAGAATTAACTGATGAAATTGTCAATACTGTCTTTCAGAAAATTACTAAGTGGTTCCTTGTAAACGGACTCTCACTGAATTTTGATAAGACACAGTACATACAGTTCCGTACAATGAATGGTATGACGCCATTAATAAATATAGACCTTAGTCAGAAGCATATAGCTAAGGTAGAATATTCCAGATTTTTAGGTGTGTCCATTGATGAGAGATTAAATTGGAAGAAACACATTGATGATCTGCTGAAACGTTTGAGTTCAGCTACTTATGCAATAAGGGTCATTGCAAATTTTGGTGATAAACATCTTAGTAAATCAGCTTACTACGCCTATTTTCACTCGTTGGTTTCATATGGCATCATATTTTGGGGTAATTCATCACTGAGGAATAAAGTATTTATTGCACAAAAGCGTGTAATCAGAATAATAGCTGGAGTCCACCCAAGATCATCCTGCAGACATTTATTTAAGGATCTAGGGATATTCACAGTAGCTTCTCAGTATATATACTCTCTTATGAAATTTGTTATTAACAACCAAACCCAGTTCAAAAGTAATAGCAGAGTGCATAACTACAATACTAGGAGAAAGGATGATCTTCACTATTCAAGATTAAATCTAACTTTGGCACAGAAAGGGGTGAATTATACTGGCACTAAAGTCTTTGGTGACTTGCCAAACAGTATCAAAAGTCTGAAAGATAACCAACAAGTATTTAAGAAGGAATTAAAAGAATTTCTGAATGACAACTCCTTCTACTCCATAGAGGAATTTTTAGATATAAATTTAAAAAAAAACAAAAAAATATTAAAAAAATAAAAAATAAAAAAATAAAAATAAAAAACACAAAAAATGAAAAAATTGTTATATTAACTTAAGTATGTTGTTAAATTAACTTAATTATGTCATGTATTGGAAAATTTGACTCGTTCCACATCATTACGAAATATCGTATTCATGATCCATGGAACTAGTATTAATCTAATCTAATCTAATACCTAGACGGTCAATACCGCGGTTCGATCGCGCCCGCATTGTTACTTTGTGCCAGGAAGAGCTCTCAACAAGAGAAGTGTCCAGGTGTCTCGGAGGGAAGCAAGGCGATGTTGTTTTAACATGGAAGAGATACAGAGAGACAGGAACTGTCGATGAGATGCCTCGCTCAGGCCGCCCAAGGACTACTACTGCAGTGGATAACCGCTACCTACGGATTATGGCTCGGAGGAACTCTGACAACAACGCCACCATGTTGAACAATGCTTTTCGTGCAGCCACAGGACGTCGTGTTACGACTCAAACTGTGCACAATAGGCTGCATGATGCGCAAGTTCACTCCCGTCGTCCATGGCGAGGTCCATCTTTGTAACCACGACACCATGAAGCGCTGTGCAGATGGGCCCAAAAACATGCCGAATAGACCGATCAGGATTGGCATCACGTTCTCTTCACCGATGGGTGTCGCATATGCCTTCAACTGGACAATTGTCGGAGATGTGTTTGGAGGCAACCCGATGAGGCTGAAAGCCTTAGACACACTGTCCCGAGAGTGGAGCAAGGTGGAGGTTCCCTGATGTTTTGGGGTGGCATTATGTCTGACCGACGTACGCTGCTGGTGGTCATGGAAGGCGCCGTAACGGCTGTACGATACGTAAATGCCATCCTCCGACTGATAGTGCAACCATATCGGCAGCATATTGGTGAGGGATTCGTCTTCATGGACGAACATTTTCGCCCCCATCGTGCACACCTTGTAAATGACATCCTTCAGGATAACAACATCGCTCGAGTAGAGTGTTCTCCAGACATGAACCCTATCGAACATGCCTGGGATAGATTGAAAAGGGCTGTTCACGGACGACGTGACCCACCAACCACTCTGAGGGTTCTACCCCGAACAGCCGTTGAGGAGTGGGACAATCTGGACCAACAGTGCCTTGATGAACGTGTCGATACCATGCCACGACGAATACAGGCATGCATCAATTTAAGAGGAAGTGCTACTGGGTATTAGAGGTACCGGTGTGTACAGCAATCAGGACGACCACCTCTGAAGGTCTCCTGTATGGTGGTACAACATGCAATGTGTGGTTTTCACGACCAATAGAAAGGGCGGAAATGATGTTTACGCTGACCCCTGTTCCAATTTTCTGTACAGGTTCCGAAACTCTCGGAACCGAGGTGATGCAAAAGTGTTTTTGGACGCGTGTATTAACGACGTCTCGCTGCTATGTCCAACGACGAATGGGAGGCATTCCTGAAGACGTACCCTCTCTGTCTCTGCACCGCAGCACCATCAACACAGAGGTTGATACAGAGCCAAGCATTGACTCACTCGCCCAGGTCGTGACCTCCGATGCGGCAGTCAACATCGTCTAGTTAGTACATCATTGCTATTCAAGTCTCAGATGGAGCTGTGCTCCTGTAAATGTTTAATTTTTGTTTCAAGACAAGAGTTTGTAATTTTGTACATCAAGTGATGCACTGATACTGTTCAAAGACAGTAGTAAATATTTGGCTCATTCTTGTGTCAATGGATTGTTTGAAGTTATGCAAATATTTTCATGATTCTTGTAATAAAGCGAGCTGTTCTTTCATATGTTGTAGTTCCGATCAACCATCTCCCAGAGCAATCAAACAACGCATAGTTATGACGAGACAACTATAGTTTCGTTAGGTCATAACACTTACAATGATATTATCACATCTATCACATTGCTAATAAATGCGAGGATGAAGTTGCTTCGAAATGTAAAGCAAATAAATTAAAACAAGAAACACAGGAGAGAGCAAAAGTGGTAAGATGATGGCTTTCATTCTTCATAACAAAATATCTCACACCTGCTGTACCCAATTTCCAGTGCTGTGGAAGCAACAAGCAATGCATACTTTGTCTTCCTCAGTATTCACATACCGAGAGAGGTGACGCAGCGGTTTGCACTCTGGACTCGCATTCGGAAGGACGATGGTTCAAATCCGCGTCCACCCAGCTTGATTTAGGTTTTCCCTAAATCGCTTCAGGCAAATGCCGGAATGTTTCCTTAGGAAGGGCACGGCAGATTTCCTTCCCCAACCTGGCCTAATTTAGTGGAACCACTGACGCCACTGTTTGGCCCCCTCATCCAAATCAACCAACGAAGCAGTATCCGCATGAGTTATGTTATGTTACTACGTGTTAAATTCACTGGCTTAAGACTGTGATAATACAGTTTTCCCCTTAAAATAGATTACATAAGTAGCAACGAGCAAAATCATTCTGGTGTCCTTCATCCAGCCATCATAAGGTTGGGGCTGATGTGGTTCATACCGAGTTACACAGAGAATCTGAATACTCGATGGTCTAGCCACTTCCAAAAACATTTTTAAGCTACTGCCAGCTTTCCAGAGAGGAAGCAATACCCCTCTGTCTACATCTAGCATACATCATATAGTCAAATGTGAGAACGTTTTTAAAAGTGGTTGTGAATCTTGCAACTGAGGTGGGACTTCGTAACCAGCCCGGAATTTACTTCGGTGAATATGAAAAACCGCCCAAAAATCACATCCCGGCTCGACGGCACACCGGCCACCGTCGTTAACTCGCCGGCGCGTCTACCTGTGTGGGCGCTTCATCTGTCTGGGCGGGTCAAAGAACCAGTATAGAAGTAAAACGTTTCACCGGTTTCTCACCGCGTAAAGTGGGAGAGTGACCTCCGTCAGCGCAGCTTGGCAACCAGCCTTTGAAGGAATGAGACCGGAGAAGGCAACAGTGTGCAGCGCATTGGACGCTAGTCGCCAGCTACGTACTCAACCGGCCGGGTCGCTGTTAAGCTGTTGCAAGTGCTGCCGTTGCGAGATTTAGATGCTGCTCGCCGACATTAGTCGACAACAATATAATTGCAACTGGCAATGATGACATTTCGAACGGCTTATCTTGAACTTTAATTGTGATATTTCCCGAGGACACTCTGGACCACTTGACAATACAGTAGTGGAAATCAGTACAACTAGAACTTAGAACTACGTAAACCTAACCAACCTAAGTACATCACACACATGCATGCCCGAGGCAGGATTCGAATCTGCGAGGTAGCGGTCGCGCGGTTCCAGACTGTAGTGCCTAGAACCGCTCGGCCACGCTGGCCGGCAACTCACATACGGCTTCACATTGCGTTCCATAGCGATAAATACGCCTTGTAAGTATTCCACAAAGGTTTCCCACGGGATCCAAATCCAGACTACATGCAGGTCAGGCAAGATATCTGCAGAGTCTGTCACTAAAAAGAACTTGCGACATACGAATAGTGATGGAATTTTGTCACGCCATACACAAAAGCTAGAGCTTCTTTTTCTATTTGAGAATAAGTGCGCTGAGTTTGAGTTAACAACTTTACGGCAAAAGCAATAGTTCTGTCTAGTGCACCAATTCTGTGTGAAAGCACAGCGCCGATTCCGTAGGAAGAAGCGTCGACTTGCAAAACTACTGGTTTGGCAGGACCAAAATGTACTCAAATGGTTCAAATGGCTCTGAGCACTGTGGGACTCAACATCTGAGGTCCTCAGTCTCCCAGAACTTAGAACTACTTAAACGTAACTAACCTACGGACATCATACACATCCATGCCCGAGGCAGGATTCGAACCTGCGACTGAAGCGCCTAGAACCGCTCGGCCACATCGGGCGGCTCAAAATGTACTAAACATCTGTCCCTAAGCAAAGCGTATTTGAGTTCCTGAAATGCGTCTTGACTGTCTTTAATCCACACAAAAACTATGAGCGGCATTCAGTATGAACCGAATGTAGTATGTCATCTTGCCTGCAGTCTATACACATTGCGAGGAACAGGCAGGTCACGGATTGCAAGCAAACAAGATTGCGGGGGGTGCATATCCTGACTGTTTATCTCGTGACCTAAGTATTGTAGTTCAGTTCGAAAAAAGCCACACTTTTCGAGACGACTCTTCAGTTCTGCTTCTGACAACACAACCAAGAGAGTACACAAATTAGCAACGCGTTCCTCTGGTGTACGACCTAAGACGACAATATCGTCAATGTAGTTTGAACAAAATGACGCTTTTGCAGTCAGCTGTTCCAAATAACGTTGAAAAATGGCGAGTGCGGAAACACTGCCGAAGGACAAACGCAAGTACTGGAACAGTCCTAAGTGTGTATTTACAACAAACACTTTCTGTGATTCTTCATCCAACGGAATTTGCATATAGGCATCATGCAAATCTATCTTAGAAAAGTAACGTCCCACACTAAGGCTTTCCATAGTTTCTCAGGGCGAGGTCACGCATAAGTGTCAACTACTCTCTGTGGGTTGACTGTAGTCTTAAAATCTTTTCACTCTCTCTTGATCTTAACACAGTAAAATTCCTAGTAAATGAAACGAAAGAAAAATTCGGAGTAGGAATTAAAATCCATGGGGAAGAAATAAAAACTTTGAGGTTCGCCGATGACAGTGTAATTCTGTCAGAGACAGCAAAGGACTTGGAAGAGCCGGCCGAGGTGGCCAAGCGGTTAAAGGCGCTACAGTCTGGAACCGCGCGACCGCTACGGTCGCAAGTTCGAATCCTGCCTCGGGCATGGATGTGTGTGATGTCCTTAGGTTAGTTAGGTTTAAGTAGTTCTAAGTTCTAGGGGACTGATGACCTTAGAAGTTAAGTCCCATAGTGCTCAGAGCCATTTTTTTTTACTTGGAAAAGCAGTTGAACGGAATGGACAGTGTCTTGAAAGGAGGATATAAGATGAACATCAACAAAAGCAAAACGAGGATAATGGAATGTAGTCGAATTGAGTCGGGTGATGCTGAGGGAATTAGATTAGGAAATGAGACACTTAAAGTAGTAAAGGAGTTTTGCTAATTGGGGAGCAAAATAACTGATGATGGTCGAAGTAGAGAGGATATAAAATGTAGACTGGCAATGGCAAGGGAAGCGTTTCTGAAGAAGAGGAATTTTTTAACATCAAGTATACATTTAAGTGTCAGGAAGTCGTTTCTGAAAGTATTTGTATGGAGTGTAGCTATGTATGGAAGTGAAACATGGACGATAAATAGTTTGGACAAGAAGAGAATAGAAGCTTTCGAAATGTGGTGCTACAGAAGAATGCTGAGGATTAGATGGGTAGATCACATAACTAACGAGCAGGTATTGAATAGAATTGGAGAGAAGAGAAGTTTCTGAAGAAGAGGAATTTTTTAACATCGACTATAGATTTAAGTGTCAGGAAGTCATTTCTGAAAGTATTTATATGGAGTGTAGCCATGACTGGAAGTGAAACATGGACGATAAATAGTTTGAACAAGAAGAGAATAGAAGCTTTGGAAATGAGGTGCTACAGAGGAATGCTGAGGGTTAGATGGATAGATCACACAACTAATGAGGAGGTATTGAATAGAATTGGGGAGAAGAGGAGCTTGTGGCACAACTTGACGAGAAGAAGGGACCAGTTGGTAGGACATGCTCTGAGGCATCAAGGGATCACCAATTTAGTACTGGTGGGCAGCGTGGAGGGTAAAAATCGTAGAGGGAGGCCAAGAGATGAATACACTAAGCAGATTCAGAAGGATGTAGGTTGCGGTAGGTACTGGGAGATGAAGAAGCTTGCACAGGATAGAGTAGCATGGAGAGCTGCATCAAACCAGTCTCAGGAATGAAGACCACAACAACAACAATGTGAGATTTGTAAGTGGTAGGTAAACTACACTGTCCAATCACTGGAATTTCCTGGCCGTTGTAAGCAGTAAGATGCTTTCTAGATTCAGAAAGGCGTGGTGAGCCTAATTGTTTGTACGTCGTACAATTAAGCAAAGTTACTGAGGCACCTATGTGTAACTGAAAGTTCATACGAAGGCCAGCTATTATAATGAGACAAATAGATTGTTAGAACGACGTCGCACAGCACTAGGGCGAGAAGGAGGCACGACCTTAATCTTACTTTTGTCAGAACCTGTTGTAGGGTTCCAAAACTCTGCGTTAACTTCATGTACACGAGCCTGTTTTTCCTGGGCGCAGGCAACATTGGCGATTTTTTGCCGCAGCTAACAAACTGGTTGGTCATGGCCTTTTTTTCCATACGTGTAACACGTGGCGTTACGTGATGGGCAATCCTGTCTCTTATGGCGAGCGGAACATCTAGGGCAAGACTTAACTAAGTTCACAGGCTTCACTGCATGTTTACGTGGCTGTCCGCGCGGCTGTGTACGCACTCGTTGTAGTGGCTGCTTGGGGCGATCACGAGCAAGGTGCGCCTCGACCCGACAAATCGGGCCCTGGTCAAACTTACCGGCCTCTGTGGCACCCGAATCATATTGCTCTAAGATTTGCAGTACTTGGGGAAGTGATGGATCAGAGCATTTTAAGATTTGCTCCCGCATTCTTCTATCTGGGACATTGAATCTTATTGCATCACATATCACTAAATCACCATAAAAGTTGCCACAACTACTTGTTCGAGTTCGAGTCTCGGTCCTGCACACAGTTTTAATCTGCCAGGAAGTTTAATATCAGCGCACACTCCGCTGCAGAGTGAAAATCTCATTCCACACTTAAATTCACAGTTCCTAGTCAAACCCGTTAATTCTGTGTACCACTGGCGGTACGACTGTTTCGACCTTTTCTGCAAGCGAAAGAACTAGTATCTATCTGCATCTACTTGGATTTGCTGGTCATAGTACCGAGTTAACGCAGCGATTACTTCGTCATAGACGAGTTCGTCAGGAGACGCGGTTAGGAATAGTTTTTGTACTAACCTGAACACTGGGGACCCGGCAATCGAAAGGAATTACTGTAACTTTACAGTACCTTGAACACGATGACCTTAACAATCTACTTGGACCTGATGAGGTATTCAATCCATTCCTCCGCAAATCGCCGGAACGTTGGTATACTGGTCGGCGGCACTTGTTGAGCTGGTTGGTTGGTTGGTCGGTCGGTTGTGCGGCCGACGCAGCTTGTGCGGCCAGTAGTTGGACCGTAGTCTACATCTACATCTACATTTATACTCCGCAAGCCACCCAACGGTGTGTGGCGGAGGGCACTTTACATGCCACTGTCATTACGTCCCTTTCCTGTTCCACTCGCGTATAGTTCGCGGGAAGAATGACTGCCGGAAAGCCTCCGTGCGCGCTCGAATCTCTCTAATTTTACCTCCTCAGGAGGTATAACTAGGGGGAAGCAATATATTCGATACCTCATCCAGAAACGCACCCTCTCGAAACCTGGACAGCAAGCTACACCGCGATGCAGAGCGCCTCTCTTGAAGAGCCTGCCACTTGAGTTTGCTACATATCTCCGTAACGCTATCACACTTACCAAATAACCCTGTGACGAAACGCGCCGCTCTTCTTTGGATCTTCTCTATCTCCTCTGTCACGCCGACCTGGTACGAATCCCACACTGATGAGCCATACACAAGTATAGGCCGAACGAGTGTTTTGTAAGCCACCTCCTTTGTTGATGGACTACATTTTCTAAGGACTCTCTCAATGAATCTCAACCTGGCGCCAGCCTTACCAACAATTAATTTTACATTATTATTCCACTTCAAATCGTTCCGTACTCATACATCCAGATATTTTACAGAAGTAACTGCTACCAGTGTTTGTTCCGCTATCATATAATCATACAATAAAGGAAGATACCGATTTCTTAGCTCTGAAACTGAAGAACTAGTTTTAGATCCATCACTTTGGCCGTTTGCGGGTGAGGCGCGGTGGCAGGGGGTGGAAAGGACGGGGAATTCATGGTTTACACAAATACGTTGTATCAAAAAGCAAGCGAAGCCTCTGAACAGAGAAATTTGTTTAGTTCTGGGACTCACCTTCTGGAATACTTGCAAGAACACAGCAACAAATTAGCAAATAGAAACACTTGAACACTAGCCCTCCTGCAAGCTAAGACTCAAGAGAAGGAAGCAAAATCTTCAGCCAAGTTGATTATCTTCGATCGCCACTGAATTATCCTCGTTCGCCACTGTAGAATCTTGTACTGCAAGGAAGCAAGGGAGAGCTTGTTGATACGAATGTCCGGTACCCTCTTTTTACAACACAAATGCACATGTGGATTAATACGATTCTTTATTTACATGAACTGGAAACATCCAGTTAACTTGCATAGAGTCCATGTTTTGTGGTACAAGCTCTTCAGTAATAGTCCTCTTGCAGACTGATGTAATGTCAATATCGGTAATATTGCTATGACAAACTGTAGTTTCTCACTGCTAGTAATGTACAATTCTCGTTGAGGTAAATTAGTCCCACTACATTCACTAGGTCCCGGCGGAGGTTCGAGTCCTCCCTTGGGCAGTGTGTGTGTTTGTCCTTAGGATAATTTAGGTTACTTAGTGTGTAAGCTTAGGGACTGATGACCTTAGCAGTTAAGTCCCGTAAGATTTCACACACATTTGAACAAGTTTTATATTCACTAATCTGGTCGCTATGTACTGTCGTAGCCTGTGATGAATTACACCACTCTATGAGTAAACTGACATACGCCCAACTGGGTGATTAAGTGAGGGCCTCTGGTCAGCGGCGGCGGCCTAAATACATGCTGTCGAGAGGGCATTGGCTGAGTGTTGCTTGTGAGTGTGTCTCTGGCCTCTTTTTGATAGACACACTTGATACAGCACCTACTAATTAATCTTCGCACTCCATCTTTGCCGACCGGTGTGACAGCTTATGCCAGCACAATATCGATGTCTTTATCTTCAAACCATTTTTTATAGCAGACACAGTCACAAATGCATTATCTTGTTGGTTCAAATGGCTCTAACCACTATGGGACTTACCATCTGAGGTCATCAGTCCCCTAGACTTAGAACTACTTAAACCTAACTAGCCAAAGGACATCACACACATCCATGCCTGAGGCAGGATTCGAACCTGCGACCATAGGAGCAGCGCGGTTCCGGACTGACTCCTCTAGAACCGCTCGACCACAGCGGCCGGCATTATCTTGTTGAAACCTTAGAGTTGCATCACCTAGGTCCTCATTCTGTCTCTAGCGTCTCAGTATACATACTAAGAGTTCATTCTAGTGTTTGTCCAAGCAATGCGTGATTTACATTTAGTGCAGAAGGCCGTCAAAATCATAATAGTTCCACCATCAAAATTTCTGCTCATTCTTACCTGGCACTCTTTTCTCAATGATGCCAACCATATTGAAATACATCTGGATTATCAAAATTAAACTTCTTCTCATCAAGTCCTTGACATATGTTTTTCAGCAAACTTCAATCTAGCCTATTTACGTTTGGGTGTTAGTCCAGGTTTCTGCAGTTGTTTCCTGATTGCAAGATGTCTGTGATTTGAGAAAATTTGTTGTGCACGTGTGGCAGTTACTGGCAACTGTAAATCAGCAACCAGTTGAGAATAATAGCGGTTGGTAGCCCTTTCTTTGCGCAAAAGTATCCATTTCGATGCCTCAGGCAATTTTCTACCTTGCTCATATTGTTCTGTTTATATCGTGCGCCTTATCTAACGAAATTATTAATCGCTGTACTTGAACGGTTCAGCTTCTTGACAGTTTGACGATTACAGAGCCCCATTTACTTGTACTTACCGATGTTTGCTTTTTTCATCACATGACAACAGTTTACAGTGTGGCATTGTCACAATCGTGGTTTATGTACACAACACAACTGTCACTATTGGCGTCTTGTTGCCTATCTCCTGTAAAGGTATGTACGCACACATAACAATGCAAAGAGCCAACTGCCTTCATACTGAGTTCCAGCCTCTCCCACTTGTTATATACTGTACTACTGACATCAAATGCGATACCATTTGCATGTCTTTGTCAGGATACTGGACCTAATATTGTGTCACATACACTGTGCACTACTATTCCAACAGACAATGTTAATTATCCTACAAATATCCACGGCTTTGGTCGGCCGGAGTGGCCGTGCGGTTCTGGGCGCTACAGTCTGGAGCCGAGCGACCGCTACGGTCGCAGGTTCGAATCCTGCCTCGGGCATGGATGTGTGTGATGTCCTTAGGTTAGTTAGGTTTAATTAGTTCTAAGTTCTAGGCGACTGATGACCTCAGACGTTAAGTCGCATAGTGCTCAGAGCCATTTTCCACGGCTTTGTACTTATTTCCACTACTGCATATCCACAACAATCTAGAAAAGCTTCAAAGTGCGATGTGCTTTCCTGTTTACTGTAGCGTCACCGCGAGTTTAGCGTGACGGCCACGGGAGGGCGAGTGCAGTAATATCATGGCTAGGTAGAACCTACACGGGGCGGACAAAAATACGAAACTTCCCGAGAGATGCATGTCATCTCACGCTAGGTGAGGAGAGCCCTACGTCATTTTCTTAGCTGATTTTCAACATGAAGGCAAAATTAAATGGAACTAGATGGTTTAATATTCCCAGCAACATTCGGAATTGTCTTCGGAACCACTTCAATTTCTCAGTTTAACGTTTCTGCCCAATTGAATTATGTACAACTCATTGGCTTTTATAGAAATACGAAACACTTTAATTTCTCCCTATTTCACGTTTTTATCCACGTGATTTATGCACGATATTCGGATTGAACAAATGACTAGACACTTTTTAACTTTCGTTATGGTTATGATTCCTTCAGTCAGAGCCGGCCGCGGTGGTCTAGCGGTTCTAGGCGCGCAGTCCGGAACAGCGCGACTGCTACGGTCGCAGGTTCGAATCCAGCCTCGGGCTTGGATGTTTGTGATGTCCTTAGGTTAATTAGGTTTAAGTAGTTCTAAGTTCTAGGGGACTAATGACCACAGCTGTTAAGTCCCATAGTGCTCAGAGCCATTTGAACCATTTGAACCTTCAGTCGGATATTCGTTATGTTCATGAAACACACAATAACACCCCACATACTTTGGTTTGCAGCTTAATAATTAATTATTTCACATTTCTGTCTACACGATTTTTGCACGATTCATCGGGTTAAAAAAAAAATGACAAGCTTTTTTCTTTAACTTTCGTTATGGTTCCTTCGTTCAGACATTCATTACGTTTACTGTTACCAGTCACCGTTTTATTTATTTCCACGATGCGTTTCAAAGGTTTAAACCTCCATCATCGGTTGGATGTACATTACTTAGTATGACGTTTGTGTGTGTGTTGTGTTACGATTTTTTGCAGGAACTTGTGGCCCTGTCTCCAGTGGTCACAGGTTCCTTTCGCTGTCGTAACACACTACATGTATACTGTCATGTTTGTAAACAAATATGACAGACGCCATATTTGTTTACAAATATGACAGTAAACATGTGGTGTGTTACGACAGCGAAAGGAACCTGTGACCACTGGAGACAGTGCCACAAGTTCCTGCAAAAAATCATAACACAGCACACACAAATGTCATACTCAGTAATGTACATCCAAACGATGATTGAGGTTTAAACCTTTGAAACGCGTCGTGGAAATAAATAAAACGGTGACTGGTAACAGCAAACTTGTTGTTTCATTTAATGTTAATAACAGTCACGGTAAAGCCTAACCTAAAATGTTCGCATTTAAAATTCATTACGTTCATGAAACACACAGTAACACCGAAATTGTTGGGATTACAGCTCCAGCTTAATAATTCATTCAACTAGGACGAGCATACCACACAATTCCTCTCACTTCTTTTGTACACAAATGGCAAAAAATGGTTCAAATGGCTCTGAGCACCCAGGGAACTTGGAACTACTTAAACCTAACTAACCTAAGGACATCACACACATCCATGCCCGAGGTAGGATTCGAACCTGATCGCACCGGTCGGGCGGTTCCAGACTGAAGCGCCTAGAACCGCTCTGGCACAGTGGCCGGCTATGATTTTGCGTTTGGTGCATATTATCTGTCACCAATCTCGAGAAAATTGATCTCATGTAGCACGCTCATTTTCGATCGCACCACGCCACCAATAATGCCAGAGCGAAATATCCACAACATTCCTTGTATTTGATAAACGGTTTCAGATATCGAAATGAGATTTTGGCAAATGGTAGCACACAAAGAGGAGCGTATTTTACTATATTGTTATTATGTAAAACTGAAAGGTTCATGCCTTTTCTTGCATGGAGCCTCTCATTTTCAACAATTTTATCAATGTTTTATATCGTTTCACGGTGGTAACGGGACGAATAAGGTTGTTCTGATGACGATATCTGTACTGAGAGCTCAAACTACTTTTCACTTGATTGTTATGCATGTTGGGAACTGTATGTCGTCTTGCTTTTAGTTTTCTCTGTTACTTCTCTGGGTGGCTAGTTGCGAGGCGAGCACCGGAGGACGTGACACACTGCGTTTTCATGGGGAGTCTTCACTTCCGCGAATGCAGAGAGAGTCGTACATCAATGGCCTTCAGCGTCTGGCGGGGCGACTGACCCCGGTCGAGTTTCGCCTATTGTGTGGAGGGTAAAACGACCTGCGATCCATCTGAGTGTCACCACAGTTTGTGTTTACCGTTCTGGTGCGTCTGGAATAAAGACTGCTGGCGCCAACTGACTGTGTTGTCTTCATGATTCTGAGAATTCTTGTGGCCAGTACACTGCTGCGTGCAACTGCCTAGAGTCGGATGGCCGGTGGTCTAGTCATGTTGTTTTCGTTGCCGGTCAAACGGCAAGTTCAGTGCCTCAACCAAACAGCAAAGGCATGATTGGTCAAGTTAAACTGAGGCCAGTTGACGTCATAAATGCCTGCTCGAAATTGGATGGAATGGTCGCTATTGGTGCGAATGATGTTCTGGGAGCAGCGCGTGATCTAGCGGTCTGGGTCGTTGCAGTCATGGACTGTCCGGCAGGTCCCGGCGGAGGTTCGAGTCCTCCCTCGGGCATGGGTGTGTGTGTTTGTCCTGAGGATAATTTAGGTTAAGTAGTGTGTAAGCTTAGGGACTGATGACTTTAGCAGTTAAGTCCCATAAGATTTCACACACATTTGAACATTTGATGTTCTGGGATAATGTGGGGGAATTTTGAGGGTAGTGGGGAGTTGAGTAACGTTGGCTTCGCTCTTGCGTTGCGCGGGCCCATACCTTTCGGGATCTGATCTTTGTCAGAATCGGACGGTCTTGCAACTTAGTCGCACTTTTTCGGAATCGTTGAGGAGTATGACTTTGGTCATACTCCAGTTTCATTCTGCGACTTAAGACCCAGATTCTTACTCTCCGTTTTCGCACCTGTATTGACAGTACGAGTTGAGACAGTTTTGCTACGGCTCTTCCTAGAAATACATCCTCGTGCACCCAGGAGTTTCGCTGCTTTGGCCACGCGAGCGGAACTTAAAATTCTCAGACAGCATTCGCAGCCACGGGTTGAGAGTTGCTGCACAGTAGGAGTCGGCGCCTACATCATCAGAACGCTGCCTGCTGGCAACGTGCTGTAGGTTTCAGGACTGGTATTCTGCAGCTCCGGCATTGTAGGACCTATCATTTTTATATTGAAGTCCTCAGCAGCTTGCGCGCTCGCTTTGCTACACGTCCACTTTGTTTGTTTCTCCATGTGTTCCCATTTTGAGCTCTCACTACTAATCGTGATACTGCATTATAGTCAGCGGAGTAATATTTGATTCATTAGAACCTCCAGTCATTATCGTCAATGTATTTCATCACACAGAGTAGGAGCCCCTTGTTCTCGAGCCAACTCTTATTCTCATAACAGTTGAGTAAAACACAAACAATAGGCTAAAGGATAGGGTTATCCTTTAGCCTATTGTTTGTATCGACAATCAAGTACCTTTGTGTTCTGATTTATAATAAACCTCATTGTTATATTTAATCAGCATATTATTTCGTAGACAAATGCAGAATCCCATTTCCTATCACTTATTATGATAAAATTCTTTTTTTACATAGTATATTACTATTTTTTATTAAATTATTGCGAGTGGCACTCATTTTTACCAACTAGCAGGGTCCACCATGAATTCCTTTCATTACCGTTGTGCACATAATTAATTACGTGGTAGGTAAGGAGGGGGTCGAGTGCATGTCTAGTTTTGATGCACAATTCGCCAGAATTAAAGAGGTACAAACTGTTCCCCACCCCGGCACCTCGCGTAATATGGCGACCCTTGCTTCGGATCTTTCTTGTAACTGCTGAGATGCCGTCAGAACTTGATCGATAACATTTTCTGATTAAAGAAAAACATCATAATTAAATATCTTTGCTGTAATTAGATGTTACAGGAGAAATATTTTGTAATAGGCATTGATTTTCTTCAGTTATGTAGCAATTTCATGTTGTTTTGTTTATGTTGCTTCATGTGTGTGGGTTGGGTACCACATCACATTCCGCTGAAACTGACTGCGTTGCTTCAGCGTTGAAATTATATTGGAAGGGTTGTCTTTTCGACATTTGTACTTGTGGGATAAATTTTTTCTGCTCCGGGAGTAGATTAGTGCAATTTTTGCGTCAGGTGTGACATGGGTTTTTTTTTTTTTTTTTTTTTTTTTTTTTTTTTTTTTTTTTTTTTTTTTTTTTTTTTTTTTTGTTGATGTACCGTGAATGAATGCTCACTCATAGCAAGGCGCGACTGTTGTCGAAAGCAACTCAAACAAATAGACTGCACATGATGGAGCAGGATCAGGTTAGTGACAGTGTTGAGCCGGATGAGGAAGTGTTGAGTCTTCCCACGGGATGGGAGGTCGGGAACACAGACGATAGACTCGAATCGGAGGCAGACCGAGAAGAGGAGGATCTGAGTGGTGAAACCAGTAAGAAAGAAGGGGAGGTAGAAGTGAATAGGCATGTGGAGGCTCTTGTTTATATAAATAAGAACACAGATGAGAACAAACTGAAGAAAATTCGGCCACGACAGTATAAAAGTGCTCAAGTGTCTAGAGTTACATCACCAATTGGTGAGAATGGGCCTAGTCAGCCGAAGGATTTATTATTAGAGATTTTGGGGATGATAAAGTACACAAAGCAGAACCTAGAAAAGAAAATGGATGAAGTAGAGAATAAGGTACTTGCGATTGTGAATGAAGTGAAGAGTGAAATAGGGGTGGTTGGTAAGATGAGTGTCGAAGCCAAGAAAAGGGCCGTCGAAGCCAAGAGAGATACAGAGTTAGCATGGCTAGGGACAGCTGGCGCCGAAAAATTGACAAAAATCACGAATAACTGCGCAAGAATCGCTAGGTGAACAGGACACGTCAACGCTGTAGGAATTCCTGTAATAAAAGCCCAGGAGATGGAAGCACTTGTGAGTGCAACGGAAAGAACAGAAAGCCTTGAAGAACGCGTTGTGGATACCACCCAAAGATGCGAAAGCGTAGAAGAACGTGTAGTACGCCTGGAACGCGAAGTACAAATTGGTACATCGCTTCCACAGGCGACGACCGGCGAACATGGAAGTATGACTCCGGACCGTGACCCACAGTGCACCGGTCGGCGCAAGTTAGTGGAGATCAAGCGCGCACAGCAGCCCAGGGAGCGCGCGGATGCAAAATTACAGCCCGATCGGCACAACTAACGCTCAGCTCCAGTATTATTATGGGGCAGGACTATGCGGTCACAGCACGCACCAGGAGATGTCAGCTCGCGTCGAACTGACGGACGCGTTTGATACTACAACTAATGGAAATGTACAAGGGGCACCAGAATTTGATTATAAACACTTTTATCGGTCCTAAAGCTCCAAAATTTCTGCGAAAATTGAGGCTCACTTCACCAAAAATTTGGCTGTCACAATTTTCTGACACGCTACCAATATCTTGGCCATTGCTAGCGAAATTAGAATTTATCTGCGGACACAACGAGGGCACGGCAGCTGCGAAAATGCGCGGTGCTGCCGGTACATGCCGATCGTACCAAGACTTCACCAACGCGTTTCTCGGAACGTACTGGTAACGCGAAGTGCAAGTCTGAATAGAACAGGAAATCATTTTGTGTCCAGACCTGAAAGCATCAGCATACAAGAGTTCCGCGAAGCTCTTTCAGACTTTCATTTAAAAGAATCAGTTTCTTGAGGTGCCACATAGTGATGGTGAAATAATTAAGTTCTGTTTCGCAAAACTGCTAAGCAACTAGCAGCAAGCGCTTGTGGGAAAGTACGGATCGACTACTGAAACATTCAAAAGCCTTCTGCGCAAGCTGGAGTTAATTTTTGAAAATGAGGCAGGGCATGATTGAAGGAAATGGCAAGATAATCATTGCAATGTCAACTTTTCGTGGAGCACCGCGCAAGAAAAACAACAATGACAGGAGGGAATAAGCGTGATGGAACATCCGGGAGGCAGGACTATGGGAGACAAAATTCAGGACGGCAGAGTAACTGGCAGAGGTAAAATGATACCCGCCAATACGACACGAGCTGGAGGGCAAGAGATCCGGATGAACAGCGGGATGAGTCATTCGAAATACTTGGTCCTAACCACAGCTCCAATCACCGAAACAGAAATGGAGGGCGAGATTGACACCAGGACCTTGCGGATTCGGCTCGCAGAAAATCCGCACAAATACTCGGACAGGGCCGCGTACATAAGTTGAAATATAAGGAGCGCGAGAACGTAGTTTTTGTATAGAGGAAAAAGTGTTGGTGAAATCTTTCGGAAGCTTTCGTATAAACTAAAACAGAAATGCCGAAAGTTTTTCTCAGTGGACAATGGGCCCTACAGTGTTAAAAGAATCGCCCACCAGAACACATACGAACTGCAGACACTGAAGGGCAAGAAATCCACTGTTATTCACCACGTATCCCACATCATGCTGTTTGTGGAATAAGTCTTGTGTGTGAAACAAAAGGGGAAGAATATGTATAATAAACTGGGTTAGAAAACATCTTTCTGTTGTGCACATACACTACTGGCCATTAAAATTGCTACACCACGAAGATGACGTGCTACAGACGCGAAATTTAACCGACAGGAAGAAGATGCTGTGATATGCAAATGATTAGCTTTTCAGAACATTCACACAAGGTTGGCGCCGGTGGCGACATCTACAACGTGCTGACACGAGGAAAGTTTCGAACCGATTTCTTATACACAAACAGCAGTTGACCGGCGTTGCCTGGTGAAACGTTGTTGTGATGCCTCGTGTAAGGAGGAGAAATGCCTACCATCACGTTTCCGACTTTGATAGAGGTCGGATTGTAGCCAATCACGATTGCAGTTCATCGTATCGCGACATTGCTGCTCGCGTTGGTCGAGATCCAATGACTGTTACCAAATATGGAATCGGTGGGTTCAGGAGGGTAACACGGAACGCCGTGCTGCATCCCAACGGCCTCGTATCACTAGCAGTCGAGATGACAGGCATCTTATCCGCATGGCTGTAACGGATCGTGCAGCCAAGTCTCGATCCCGGAGTCAACAGATGGGGAAGTTTGCAAGACAACAACCATCTGCACGAACAGATCGACGACGTTTCAGCAGCATGGACTATCACCTCGGAGACCATGGCTGCGGTTACCCTTGACGCTGTATCACAGAGAGGAGAGCCTGCGATGGTGTACTCAACGACGAACCTGGGTGTACGAATGGCAAACGTCATTTTTTCGGATGAATCCAGGTTCTGTTTACAGCATCATGATGGTCGCATCCGTGTTTGGCGACATCGTGGTGAACGCACATCGGAAGCGTGTATTCGTCATCGCCATACTGGCGTATCACCCGGCGTGATGGTACGGGGTGCCATTGGTTACACGTCTTGGTCACCTCTTGTAACATTGACGGCACTTTGAACAGTGGACGTTACATTTCAGATGTGTTACGACCCGTGGCTCTACCCTTCATTCGATCCCTGCGAAACCCTACACTTCAGCAGGATAATGCACGACCGCATGTTGCAGGTCCTGTACGGGTATTTCTGGATACAGGAAATGTTCGACTGCTGCCCTGGTCAGCACATTCTCCAGATCTTTCACCAATTGAAAACGTCTGGTCAATGGTGGCCGAGCAACTGTCTCGTCACAATACGCCAGTCACTACTCTTGATGAACTGTGGTATCGTGTTGAAGCTGCATATGCAGCTGTACCTGTACACGCCATCCAAACTCTGTTTGACTCAATGCCCAGGTGTATCAAGGGCGTTATTACGGCCAGAGGTGGTTGTTCTGGGTACTGATTTCTCAGGTTCTATGCACCCAAATTGCGTGAAAATGTAATCACATGTAAGTTCTAGTATAATATATTTGTCCAATGAATACCCGTATATCATCTGCTTTTCTTCTTGGTGTAGCAATTTTAATAGCCAGTAGTGTATTAGACATTAAGTGTGCTAATTTGTTTTTATTTATATTCTTTAACATGTACATGTGTAACTTGTAGGAGCTACGAAGCGACATATGATCTTGCGCGATCTTGGTTAACTCACCTTTCCATACATTCCGTTACACGGGGGAGCCACCACTGTTCCGAGTCAATGATAACACAGACTTGACCTTCATGTGTGTTTTGTCTTTGCACCATACCTTATTACTGTTTTTGTTGACGAAGAGCTACTGCATGCATATCGACAGCGTTGCACCATTTGTTTGTTTTCGCGGTATTTGTCACTGATGTTATGGGCACGCTATTGCAGTGTTGCACATATTCTCAGTTTTTGTTTTTTTTGTTTTTGTTTTTTTTTCGTTGGCGCGTTGGGCACACCACAGTTCGTTGCACCATACTTTTAGGGTTTGGAGGCGGGTATACAAAGGTGGCCACTGTACCCGCCCATGCCTCTGATGCTGGGCGCAACCTTTCTGGAGTGTGGCGAGTTTCTCGTACGATGGTACGTCACGTCTGTGAACGTGTGCGGTCGTCGGGATTTATCGCATGAGCGGTGTAACGCAGAAGGTATGGAATTCCTCAACAAGTCCGGTGATTGGTGTCCTGGTGTCAGACGTAGCACACAAGAGTAGTCCGAAAGGATGATATTTGGAAGAACTTGTTTACACAGGTAGAGCCTTTGGATTGTAACTTGCGATGTCTGCCGTGTTTTTTTGTGTAAATTTTCCACCGTAAGTTTCAGTCTATCTGTTACTGTCAAAATCCGGTTACAGTTAGAAAGCGCTCTTACTAGTAAACAAGTTTTTGCTGAGCCACTTCGTCAAAACGCGTTTTGCCTAGTTAAAACTAGTTTTAACTGACTTTCGCTTTTGACCAGCAGTAAAGCTATCAGTATCAGCTAGTTTCAACTAGTAAGAACGCGTTCTAACTAAACTAGACAGAACTAGTTTTCACTAAATTTATTTAGGGGGCAAATATTAAAATTAAGAGCAACTACGTGTTGACTGAAATAAAAAACAGCATTTTTGTATTGTGCAATACAATATTTCTTGGAATATTGATCATACATCCAAACACATTC
Source organism: Schistocerca americana (assembly GCF_021461395.2). Classification (NCBI taxonomy): domain Eukaryota; kingdom Metazoa; phylum Arthropoda; class Insecta; order Orthoptera; family Acrididae; genus Schistocerca; species Schistocerca americana. The sequence continues at coordinate 553,885,556 of NC_060124.1, read as the reverse complement.
CAGGCAGTGAAAACAAGAAGGCGCCGACACGAAAATGGCGAGCGTTGTTGCAAACTGTATGAAAACGGGAAAAAACATAAGAAGAGAGACGCGCGTGTATTGTGAAGAGTGCGATGTTGGATTGTGTGCAATACCATGCTTTGAGCTATACCATAAAGAGTCATTTCTAATAAGTATTCCTCAAGAAACTGTGTTTCCTTCAGATATACCACTAAAACCTTCCTCATTATATGAAAATTAATAATAAATAATTTTAAATTCTGCAACAGCGTTACTACTGTGAAAACCTTTGAATTGTTATGCATTCAGTTGTTAGATAATCATTTGCCCCCACAACAATCACACATAAGCGTGTCAAATAAGCGCTAGAGGCGTGGAAAAATTGTGAGAAGGACGTCACAGATTGAAGAACACGACAAAAGAGAAAATCACTACAGTGTTATGACAAAAGAATCTTACGATAAATTAGTGGACGAAATTGAAGAAGCACAACCAGCTGAGAAAAAGACACAGAAGCAGCACAGAAGATTAAATCGATTCAAGGTTATTAATATTTGTGGGACAAGGAAAGAGCCTGTGAAGCACTACTTATGTGTCGCAGAAATTTTCGACATTATTGAAGCAGCTCACCAGGCCGTTGGTCATGGAGGTCGAGACAGATTAAAGGTTGACACTTCAAGAAAATATGCAAATATAACAATGGAGATGATAAACATTTGTCTATCTATGTGTGAAGCTTGTCAACGCAAAAGGAGCATTAAGAAGAGGGGGCATGTTTCGAAAGCCATGCTTCACTCAGAAATGAACAGTCGTTGCCAAGTTGACCTGATTGACATGCAAACTCAAGAAGATCGTGGAATTAAGTATATAATGGTGTATCAGGACCACTTGACAAAATTTGTTTTGTTACGTGCACTGCAAAGCAAGAGAGCAGAGGAAGTGGCACATCATTTAGCAGATATATTTTTGACATTTGGTGCTCCTTGTATTTTACACACTGACAACAGCAGAGAATTTGTTAATTCTGTCATAAACAAGCTGGCTGTATTTTGGCCGAGTGTAAACTGGTTCACGGAAAACCGAGTCCAGTAGGGTTAAGCCTAAAAATTAGTCAAATCGGAAATAATTGCTACAAAAGGTTTTTTTGTTTTAATTGCTTCATTTATGGCCCAATATGACTATCTTAGGTTTTTCCCCTCGGCAGAGTTGAGGAAAAGTGTGTGTGTGTGGGGGGGGGGGGGGGGGGGGGCAAATATGTACCCGGAAAAGGAGTGCTTTTTCGGTTTTGTGATTATATCTCGTAATGACTCACAATATCGAAAACATTGTGGAATTAAAAATTGTAGAGCATGAAATTCTGCATTGAATGAGACCATCCGCATATTTTTTGGACCGTCCGCTTCCATACTAGTGCTCTTCAAAATTGGACCAATTTTACATTTTCATGAAAAATTTTCGTTTGAACCTCTGTTTTTTGGTAATATCGATGAAACTAACCCATCTATCAATAAAGTGGTTCATATAAACGATGTTGCTGTTGTTGTGGTCTTCAGTCCTGAGACTGGTTTGATGCAGCTCTCCATGCTATCCTATCCTGTGCAAGCTTCTTCATCTCCCAGTACTCACTGCAACCCACATCCTTCTGAATCTGCTTAGTGTATTCATCTCTTGGTCTCCCTCAACGATTTTTATCCTCCACGCTGCCCTCCAATGCTAAATTTATGATCCCTTGATGCCTCATAACATGTTCTACTAACCGGTCCCTTCTTTTTGTCAAGTTGTGCCACATACTCCTCTTCTCCCCAATTCTATTCAATACTTCATCATTAGTTATGTGATCTACCCATTAAATCTTCAGCATTCTTCTGTAACACCACATTTCGAAAGCTTCTATTCTCTTCTTGTCCAAACTATTTATCGTCCATGTTTCACTTCCATACATGGCTACACTCCATACAAATACTTTCAGAAACGACTTCCTGACACTTAAATCTACACTCCATGTTAACAAATTTCTCTTCTTCAGAAACGCTTTCCTTGTCATTGCCAGTCTACATTTTATATCTTCTCTACTTCGACCGTCATCAGTTATTTTGCTCCCCAAATAGCAAAACTACTTTACTAATTTAAGTGTCTCATTTCCTAATCTAATTCCCTCAGCATCACCCGACTTAATTTGACCACATTCCATTATCCTCGTTTTGCTTTTGTTGGTATCCATCTTATATCCTCCTTTCAAGACATAGTCCATTCCGTTCAACTGCTCTTCCAAGTCCTTTGCTGTCTCTGATAGAATTACAATGTCATCGGCGAACCTCAAAGTTTTTATTTCTTCTCCATGGATTTTAATACCTACTCCGAATTTTTCTTTTGTTTCCTTTACTGCTTGCTCAATATACAGATTGAATAACATCGGGGAGAGGCTACAACCCTGTCTCACTCCCTTCCCAACCACTGCTTTCCTTTCACGTCCCTCGACTCTTATAACTGCCATCTGCTTTCTGTACAAATTGTAAATAGCCTTTCGCTCCCTGTATTTTACCCCTGCTACCTTTAGAATTTGAAAGAGAGTATTCCAGTCAACATTGTCAAAAGCTTTCTCTAAGTCTACAAATGCTAGAAACGTAGGTTTGCCTTTCCTTAATCTTTCTTCTAAGATAAGTCGTAAGGTCAGTATTGCCTCACGTGTTCCAACATTTCTACGGAATCCAAACTGAACTTCCCCGAGGTCGGCTTCTACCAGTTTTTCCATTCGTCAGTAAAGAACTCGAGTTAGTATTTTGCAGCTGTGACTTATTAAACAGATAGTTCGGTAATTTTCACATCTGTCAACACCTGCTTTCTTTGGGATTGGAATTATTATATTCTTCTTGAAGTCTGAGCGTATTTCGCGTATCTCATACATCTTGCTCACCAGATGGTAGAGTTTTGTCAGGACTGACTCTCCCAAGGCCGTCAGTAGTTTTAATGGAATGTTGTCTACTCCCGGGGCTTTGTTTCGACTCATGTCTTTCAGTGCTCTGTCAAACTCTTCACGCAGTATCGTATCTCCCATTTCATCTTCATCTACATCCTCTTCCATTTCCATGATATTGTCTTCAAGTACATCGCCCTTGTATAGACCCTCTATATACTCCTTCCACCTTTCTGCTTTCCCTTCTTTGCTTAGAACTGGGTTTCCATCTGAGCTCTTGATATTCATACAAGTGGTTCTCTTCTCTCCAAAGGTCTCTTTAATTTTCCTGTAGGCAGTATCTATCTTACCCCTAGTGAGATAAGCCTCTACATCCTTTCATTTGTCCTCTTGCCATGCCTGCTTAGCCATTTTGCACTTCCTGTCGATCTCATTTTTGAGACGTTTGTATTCCTTTTTGCCTGCTTCATTTACTGCATTTTTATATTTTCTCCTTTCATCAATTAAGTTCAATATTTCTTCTACACTCCTGGAAATTGAAATAAGAACACCGTGAATTCATTGTCCCAGGAAGGGGAAACTTTATTGACACATTCCTGGGGTCAGATACATCACATGATCACACTGACAGAACCACAGGCACATAGACACAGGCAACAGAGCATGCACAATGTCGGCACTAGTACAGTGTATATCCACCTTTCGCAGCAATGCAGGCTGCTATTCTCCCATGGAGACGATCGTATGGATGCTGGATGTAGTCCTGTGGAACTGCTTGCCATGCTATTTCCACCTGGCGCCTCAGTTGGACCAGCGTTCGTGCTGGACGTGCAGACCGCGTGAGACGACGCTCCATCCAGTCCCAAACATGCTCAATGGGGGACAGATCCGGAGATCTTGCTGGCCAGGGTAGTTGACTTACACCTTCTAGAGCACGTTGGGTGGCACGGGATACATGCGGACGTGCATTGCCCTGTTGGAACAGCAAGTTCCCTTGCCGGTCTAGGAATGGTAGAACGATGGGTTCGATGACGGTTTGGATGTACTGTGCACTATTCAGTGTCCCCTCGACGATCACCAGTGGTGTACGGCCAGTGTAGGAGATTGCTCCCCACACCATGATGCCGGGTGTTGGCCCTGTGTGCCTCGGTCGTATGCAGTCCTGATTGTGGCGCTCACCTGCACAGCGCCAAACACGCATACGACCATCATTGGCACCAAGGCAGAAGCGACTCTCATCGCTGAAGACGACACGTCTCCATTCGTCCCTCCATTCACGCCTGTCGCGACACCACTGGAGGCGGGCTGCACGATGTTGGGGCGTGAGCGGAAGACGGCCTAACGGTGTGCGGGACCGTAGCCCAGCTTCATGGAGACGGTTGCGAATGGTCCTCGCCGATACCCCGGGAGCAACAGTGTCCCTAATTTGCTGGGAAGTGGCGGTGCGGTCCCCTACGGCACTGCGTAGGATCCTACGGTCTTGGCGTGCATCCGTGGGTCGCTGCGGTCCGGTCCCAGGTCGACGGGCACGTGCACCTTCCGCCGACCACTGGCGACAACATCGATGTACTGTGGAGACCTCACGCCCCACGTGTTGAGCAATTCGGCGGTACGTCCACCCGGCCTCCCGCATGCCCACTATACGCCCTCGCTCAAAGTCCGTCAACTGCGCATACGGTTCACGTCCACGCTGTCGCGGCATGCTACCAGTGTTAAAGACTGCGATGGAGCTCCGTATGCCACGGCAAACTGGCTGACACTGACGGCGGCGGTGCACAAATGCTGCGCAGCTAGCGCCATTCGACGGCCAACACCGCGGTTCCTGGTGTGTCCGCTGTGCCGTGCGTGTGATCATTGCTTGTACAGCCCTCTCGCAGTGTCCGGAGCAAGTATGGTGGGTCTGACACACCGGTGTCAATGTGTTCTTTTTTCCATTTCCAGGAGTGTATTACGCAAGGAGTTCTACTAGCCCTCGTCTTTTTACCTACTTGATCGTCTGCTGCCTTCACTACTTCATCCCTCAGAGCTACCCATTCTTCTTGTACTGTACTTCTTTTCCCCATCCCTGTCAATTGTTCCCTTATGCTCTCCCTGAAACTCTGTACAATCTCTGGTTCTTTCAGTTTATCCAGGTCCCATCTCCTTAAATTCCCACCTTTTTCTTCAGTTTTAATCTACAGTTGATAACCAATAGATTGTGGTCAGAGTCTACATCTGCCCCTGGAAATGTCTTACAATTTAAAACCTGGTTCCTAAATCTCTGTCTTACCATTATATAATCTATCTAATACCTTTTAGTATCTCCAGGATTGTTCCATGTATACAACCTTCTTTCATGATTCTTGAACCAAGTGTTAGCTATGATTAAGTTATGCTCTTTTCCTACTCTCGAATTCCAGTCACCCATGACTATTAAATTTTCGTCTCCCTTCACTACCTGAATAATTTCTTTTATCTCATCATACATTTCTTCAATTTCTTCATCATCTGCAAAGCTAGTTCGCATATAAACTTGTACTACTGTAGTAGGCGTGGGCTTCGTGTCTATCTGGGCCACAATAATGCGTTCACTATGCTGTTTGTAGTAGCTTACCCACACGCCTATATTTTTATTCATTATTAAACCTACTCCTGCATTACCTCTATTTGATTTTGTATTTATAACCCTGTATTCACCTGACCAAAAGTCTTGTTCCTCCTGCCACCGAACTTCACTAATTCCCACTATATCTAACTTTAACCTATCCATTTCCCTTTTTAAATTTTCTAATCTACTTGCCTGGTTAAGGGATCTGACATTCCACGCTCTGATCCGTAGAACGCCAATTTTCTTTCTCCTGATAACAACGTCCTCTTGAGTAGTCCCCGCCCGGAGATCCGAATGGGGGACTATTTTACCTCTGGAATATTTTACCCAAGAGGATGCCATCATCATTTATCGATACAGTAAAGTTGCATGACCTCGGGAAAAATTACGGCCGTAGTTTCCCCTTGCTTTGAGCCGTTCGCAGTACCAGCACAGCAAGGCCGTTTTGGTTAATGTTGCAAGGCCAGGTCAGTCAATCATCCAGACTGTTGCCCCTGCAACTACTGAAAAGGCTGCTGCCCCTCTTCAGGAACCACACGTTTGTCTGGCGTCTCTACAGATACTCCTCCGTTGTGGTTGCACCTACGGTACGGCCATCTGTATCGCTGAGGCACGCAAGCCTCCACACCAACAGCAAGGTCCATGGTTCATGGGGAAGGATATAAACGATATAGAGGAATAAATTCTGCGTTTGATGAGCTCAAAAGTGAAATGGACCACCCGTTTCTGTACGGCTAAGTTTGTACTTTGTTATGCATGTAAGGTACTTCACAATTACAAATCTAGGTCTCTAGATCAGTTTTATCCAGATAACTCAAAAATAACATTATCATGAGTAAAGACTGAAAAAAAATAAAAATCTGTTCTAAGTCAGGGGTAAACTTGGTGACAAGAAATTTAAGGTCAACTTTGGCAATCCCTTATTGAACGGCAAAGCCTTTTTGCACCTTGTTATTCTGCCTCTGTGTATATGTTCTACCTGGCAAGCCAGTGTAATAATGACAAAAGTGTATCTTTTGAAATTCCTAAGCTAATCATCCAGAAAGTTACCATCAAAAAATCAGAACCCTACATTTGACCAAATGTGGAGGCAAATATATTTATATAGGTCACCTCTGATTTTAATTTAAAATGCACCGTTTGGAAGAGCAGCTTTTGCTTTACCAGAATAGTGTGCATAATGTGAGTGTGCCGTTACCAGGCGGCAGCATCCTGCGTCCGCCCACTAAGCGACACAGCCCATTGCTCTCTAGCGGCGCCTGGCGCCACCCGCAGACGAAAGGACAAGTGTGTCCCAGGTAAGAGCTTTTTCTGGCCGGGTCTCGCCAGTGCCCACCTTTCTTCCGGGGTGGACGCACGCCGAACGACGCAGTTGTTTACCCATAGAGAACGACACGCCACGCGGCGGTAAGTGGTGGTGTTTCGCGGGATCGCATCTTGCGACGTGCAGCGTGCCGCGACGCCTCACACCCGCGCCGCGACGCGTATTCTTCGGGCCGCCTCCGACGCGTTTACGCATCATGCATCACCTCGCCGCCCTTGTGCCATCGTCACTACTACCGTAAGTAAGAGCACCATGTTTTTGCACATCAATACATACATTGCATATGACGAGTTGCGTCATCTTTCAAGTTCTATAACCATTCAACCCATAGAGGACCAAGGATAAACAAACAGCATTCTAGAAGAGAATAAGATGCTCTTTCTAAAGGTGCCGTTTAAGTTAAAATCTGAGTTAACCTCTATAAAGATATTTGCCTGCAAATTCGGTCAAATGTTAAAAAATGGTTCTGAGCACTATAGGACTTAACAGCTGTGGTCATCAGTCCCCTAGAACTTAGAACTACTTAAACCTAACTAACCTAAGGACATCACACACATCCATGCCCGAGGCAGGATTCGAACCTGCAGCCGTAGTGGTCGCGCGGTTCCAGACTGAAGCGCCTAGGACTCCTCGGCCACACCGGCCGGCGGTCAAATGTAGTGTCATGATTTTTTGGAGGCAATTTTCTGGACCATTATCCCAGGAAGTACAAAATATACAGTTTTTTATTATTACACTGGCTTGCCCAGCAGAATATACCGGGTGATCAAAAAGTCAGTATAAACTTGAAAACTTAATAAACCACGGAATAATGTAGATAGAGAGGTAAAAATTGACACACATGCTTGGAATGACATGGGGTTTTTTTAGAACGAAAAAAAAGAAACAAAGTTCATAAAATGTCCGACAGATCTATCGCGCGCGTCGTTTGGTGATGATCGTGTGCTCAGCCGCCACTTTCGTCATGCTTGGCCTCCCAGGTCCCCAGATCTCAGTCCGTGCGATTATTGGCTCTGGGGTTACCTGAAGTCGCAAGTGTATCGTGATCGACCGACATCTCTAGGGACGCTGGAAGACAACATCCGACGCCAATGCCTCACCATAACTCCGGACATGCTTTACAGTGCTGTTCACAACATTATTCCTCGACTACAGCTATTGTTGAGGATTGATGGTGGACATATTGAGCATTTTCTGTAAAGAACATCATCTTTGCATTGTCTTACTTTGTTATGCTAATTATTGTTATGCTGATCAGATGAAGCGCCATCTGTCGGACATTTTTTGAACTTTTGTATTTTCGGTTCTAATAAAACCCCATATCATTCCAAGCATGTGTGTCAATTTATACCTCTCTATCTACATTATTCCGTGATTTATTCAGTTTTCAAATTTATACTGACTTTTTGATCACCTGGTACACACAAAAGCAGAATAACAAGCTGTAAAAAGTCTTTGTCGTTTAATAGGAATTCCCGAAATTGACCTTACATTTCTTGTCACGGAATTTACACCTGCCTTTGCAAAAATTAAAAAAAAAACTACTCAAGCTTTACCCATGAAAATATTTTTGAATCATATGCGCAAAAGTGATCTAGAAACCTAGACTTGTAAATGTGAAGTACCTTACATGCATAGCAATGAAAGTAAAAAGTTAGCCGCACAGAAACGGGTGGTCCAGTCCACTTTTTGTCTCATCAAACGCAGAATTTATTCCTCTATATCATTTTTATGAATCAGTTTATTGACAGATGCGTTAGTGTCAACGATAAACAGAGATTAAAACGAAAATTAAATTTGTTGCAGGTTGGAAACAAGCAGATGTAAAAATGACAGAACTGTGCCCTGTGTGCAAGAAATTCAATAGTGGAGGATTAGGCAGTGACTGTGAAAGCAAGAGGAATCAGAACTTTGTTGGAGTGCAGTAAGAAGAGACGTGATGGAATGGATGTCCTTTTCGAGACATGTAATAGGCCTACTGTAAAACTTCATGTCTCTTGTCATAAATCTTACACCAGGAACAAAAATGTCGCTGCTGCAGAGAAAGCAAGTGGAAGTGGATGTACACATCGAGTCCGATCAAGTCAGCCAGTGTTCAATTTTAAAACAACAAGTTTTTTTTGTAACATGGATGGCAATGATGAATTCATTTCCAAACAGTTAAGACGGTATGTCCATCGACGGGTTGCTGTTAGCACTGTAACCACTATAGGATTTAGAGACAGTGTTCTGGAAACTGCTGCTGTCCAAGGTAGCCAGTTCAAAATCAAATGGCTCTAAGCACTATGGGACAAGCAGATAGAGGGAACTTCCGAAAACATACTTTTTTTGCCAGCAAGTGGCTGCATGTGGTTGGAAAATAGGACACAGCTGTTATACTTCGTAAAACACACTTTGTTCGTCAGGGCACAGCCGTGGAGAAAGGCAAGACCGCTACGGTCGCAGGTTCGAATCCTGCCTCGGGCATGGATGTTTGTGATGTCCTTAGGTTAGTTAGGTTTAACTAGTTCTAAGTTCTAGGGGACTAATGACCTGAGCAGTTGAGTCCCATATTGCTCAGAGCCATTTGAACCATTTTTTGTGGAGAAAGACAATTTCTTTCTAAAACAAGTCTTTTGTTCATTCTACAGGTTGCAGCACGCACCCACCACCGCACGCTTCAGGAACAGTGGCCTGGTTCGCATTACAATCGATTGCCGCTCCACTTGGATGTCTGGCCAACTCGGTGGGCTGTTTCATTGTGTTACAGTCGGATCTGACTGACCAAGGTCGTGCGGGCCAGCTGTGGCCCCACGGAGGGTGGACAGCGCGGTGCAGTAGCAGGAGACGGCTGTTGCCTGGCCTGGGGTGGGTCCCATGGTTCCGCTGCCAGCCGCCGAAAACCGCACCAAGCATTGCACGTAGAGCAATGTGAGTGATTGCTCAGTCATTCACAGAGCAACACCCATTCCCCAGGTAGCCAACGAACATTCAACACAATGGGCATACAACGCTCCACGACCGCTCGCCGTGCCGGACTGCGCATTAAATACACGATTATAAGTGTCATGTGTAGCAGCTTTAACCAGTTTATGTGATCGCTCTAAGCTTGTGGTTATAGCTTGATACCAGTGTCTACCAATTTTGATTGTATATTACAGCACTGAGGATAGTTACTAAGTGACCGAAAATCGATTTTGCTGACTTTTAACTCACAAACTCAGCCAGAATTTGGAAATAGTGAGTGTCATCTGACCAAATGATTTTCTTCCTTTGCTCCATAGTCCAGATTTTATGACTTCGGCACCATGTTTTCCTTCCAATTCTATCCACTATTTGGTCGTGGTGCACACAACACGGCATGGAGTCGCCAATCAATAAGCTTTAACCACCCAGCGGCGCACCAGGGAGCATGTTAACAGCGGTGCAACCACAATATACGGTATGACTGGAACTTGAACAAGAGTATCCCTGTCCTATGAAACGCAAATTATGTTCTGTGCCGTGCATAATTCCCCGATTTCCATACTCAGCATTTTTTAGATTTCTGTCACCTATTCCTGTTTTATAAACAGTTTCCAGCAACCATTTACGTTTTATAAACGATGTCCATCAACAGTTTCCGTTAATATTATATCCTCTGAATTGACAATTTAACTTTACCATTAAATTCCTACAAAATTCGATTTTACAGTGAAAATTCAGATTTCCCACCAAAATTCAAAATTCGCGTGTATAGCGCAGGCGCGGGGGTGGGGGGGGGGGGGGGGGTGGGGGGGGGGGGGGGAGGAGGCGGAGACCCTTGTGCCGGCGAGTGAAAACCCATGACGTCATCTGGGAGTGGATGGCTGGGCTAATTAATTGATCAATTACTTAACTTGCACATCAATTTGATAGCAATTTGACATCAAAACTGCGCTTGAAACGGCTTTGTCCTCCTACTATGGAGAGCAATGGCATCAGCATTGAAGAACAAACATTGTACCATCAGATGGACCATATCGGCCAGAACTCTCACATAATCCTTAACAGTTATGTGACCTTGGAGAGTAACCACAGGGAGAGCAATGGCATCACCATTGAAGAACAAACATTGTACCATCAGATGGACCTTATCAGCCAGAACTCTCACATAATCCTTAACAGTTACGTGACCTTGGAGAGTAACCACAGGGCCCGTGGAATACCACATCACCGAACCCCAAGGATATTTCACTTTTAACACACAAACTCAGCCAGAATTTGGAATAGTGCGTGTCCTTTACTCCATAGTCCAGAGTTTATGACTTCGGCACCATGTTTTCTCTTTACGGGCGTTTGCGTCACTGATGAGTGCTTATTTATTTATTTATGTTTTAATTCCAGCTCGTTCTGCAGTTCACAGCTTATGGAGCAACCTTCGTGTCGTTTTGGTGCTGAGGAGATTCGGAGTGCGACATTCAGTCTGCAGCGATGGTTACAGCTGTCGTCCTCTTGTTTTTCCTCACAGTCCTTTTTAGTGACCTCTGCATCGGTCACACAACAAACACTTTCGTCCGCGTTGTGACTTAGCGGATGACGTTTCTCTGTTTTCCATGTGTGCCGTATTAATCTTCGATACGGCGCGTCTTGAAACACGGAACACGTCGGCTGTACTCGTTACGGAAGCACTCTCCACAAGGGCACCAACAATCCGCCTACTTCCGAATTCACTCAGCTCTGACGTATTGCACTCACGACTCCAGGGAACACTGTTGTGACTTCGACTGACACTTATAACATAATGAGGACACTGCGCTGGTCCCGTACGTGGTCTAATACAACAGCACAGCCTACACACTTGGGTAACATCTGCATTTATGTTCAAGCGTTCGTTTCTCGCAGTGTTCGCAAGTTTTTCTCCAACCACTGTATACGTTCTGTACCGCTACTCCTATTAGGTGTCTCACGAGCTTGAGCATTGTTATAGGAAGGCTTTAATCTCCTTCGTAGATTTGTTACATTTTCCAATGACCCATAAATGAACCGACATCTTTTACACGTTTTACCAACTCCTGAGAACATGTCATCATTCTGTTTCGCATCCAGACAAATTTTAACAGTCTTGTATCTGTAAGAATGGACATATTTCGGCTGCATATACGATTATACCTCAGTCGTTAATCCCGTGTTTCTGGATTTTATGAACACAATTTTAAATTTATGAGGATTTAAACAAGTTGCTTATCTTTCCGTAACTTCGAAATACAAAAAAATTAAATTAAATGATAATTTTAAAATACTTATCGAGATCCGATTGAGTATTGTGCAGCTTCTTTCAGACAGTACTTCATTATAGGTAGCTCCACTACCACCAAAAGTTCGATTTACTCTTAGCATTGTCAGCGCGATTATTAAAATACATGATCAGCAAGGCTAAAAACCAAAATTACAGCAAACAGTACTTCGATTCCCGGCGGGGTTAGGGATTTTTCTCTGCCTCGTGATGAGTGGGTGTTGTGTGATGTCGTTAGGTTTAAGTAGTTCTAAGTTCTAGGGGACTGACGACCATAGATGTTAAGTCCCATAGTGCTCAGAGCCATTTGAACCATTTTTTTTTGTGCACGTGCAGATGTAACGGGTTGCCCTGCAAGGTGTTTCCAGTTTTAATGACAAATCTTTTTACGTTGAAACTGCCCAGGACGTCTACATTGCTTTCCTTGGATAGAGTTTCCAAGTGTCCAATATGAGGTCACAAAAGTCCTACAACATTTCGATCGACACATTTGTATGAAAGACCACGTTTTGGATTATTAAAGTAAATAAGTCCCAGTTATACGGCACTTGAGTGCGAAATTCTGTGACATTGTCTGCGTCTGTCCGTATGCTGACAGTATGTACCAGATAAAAATTGTACGTATTAGATCCTCAGCGCGCCAAAAATAATTAAATGATACTGAAAATTTGTTTTGTTTGTGATTATGTTGAGAAACACGAATATAAAACCAAGTCGGATATGGTGTGAATGCACTGCCGTTTAATGCGGCGTGTCACCAGTTGTCCCCTCTTTCCCCTCCTTGCACTCAGAGAGCGTGACGTGGCGGTGGGGGAAATGTGTAGCACTCGTGCCTGCGCGCGGCCCGCAAGCCGAAATCTTAGCCGCCCTGGTCTTTACGTTCTATTGAAAGTATGTTGCCTGTACGATGTACTTGAATTGCTTGCCAACCAAACACTGATCATTCAGATACTGTCTCTTAAATAACAAACCCAATTTTTGCACTGCTTCGGAGGCAAACTTACACACACATCACTAAAATCTCATATGCAGTCACAAGAAAATATAACATAAAACAACTAGTTTTACACTACAATAATTTTTAACTACTTGCATAGTGGGATAGTGGACGTGATTTGTTATTAACATCCAACAAACTTTCCCTAAACTTCGACATTACGATACAGCCAATATTCTGCAAACCAGAACAGAATGGCATTAAATTTATTAACATATTCAACTGTTTTAAATATCAAGCTATATTTATATTGAAATCAAACTGTTTTAACTGCGAGAATATGTTATAGCTTTGTGCACAGTCACATGCATGAGGGTTGGAACTTAAATAGTGGGATCTATTTATTCATAACCGATACAAAAGAGTAATATGTTTGCACCTGTTACTGTGCTTCAAAGTAGTCACCAACGTTGTGTAGAACCAGTTGCCAACGATATGGAAGGTGTAGTACACCGTTAGCGGAGCCTGTTCTGTTGATGGTGCAATGGAGCGGTCTACTGCCTGTCGAATCTCTGGAACAGTTCTGAAGCGAATGCCACGAAGTGGTTCCCTCATCTTCGGGATCAAATCAAAGTCACGAGAACTTAAGTCCGGGGAGTAAGGTGGACGGTACACCACTTCCCAGTCCCATCGACCGCACAGGGCAATCACAGCTTGCGCTGTATGCGCCCGCACATTGTCGTGCAAAATGATGGGTGGGTTGCACAGCAAGTGTCGCCGCTTCTTTCGCAAAGCAGGTCCCAGGTGAGGCTCCAAAAACGAACTGTAATACCGTGCATTGACGGTCTGCCGTGGAGGAACGTAATGCGTTAGACTAACACCATCACACTCGTACAGGAGAATCACCATAATTTTCACCAAAGCTCTGACGCACTTTCGACTTTCGCGGCGACCCTTAATGACACCATTCGTTGGATTGGCGTTTCAGTTTTGGCTCGTACGATGTAGTCCATGTCTCATCCATTGTTACGATAAAGCGTAAGAAAGCCTCTCCTTCGCGCTGACAGCGCTCCAAGTGCGTCTGAGCACCGTCGTAACACATCCATCTCTGCATTTCCGTCAAATCAGGCGGAACCCGTCGTGATGCAATTTTTTGCGTGCCCAGGCGTTCTTTCAGGATGCGAAGCACAGTCGTATGCGCTAATCCGGTTTCGTGGGCGAGCTCACGAACCGTATGGCGTCGATCACTGTCCACTAACGCGGCAACAGCATGCACTTCTTCAGAGACGCTAGGACGACCTGCCCGCTGCATGTCTGCCACAGTTTGCCGACGTTCGTTGAAGGCTTTTACCCAACGTACTACTGTTCTGTACGGCAATGCCGATTCCCTGCACGCCTCTTGAAGACCTTGATGACACTGTCGTGCTGTACGACCCCTGGCACATCCAACTCCTCCGTTGTTCCTGTTTCGAAAAACATAGTGACACCATTACGTTAGACCGCTCGCTCACAAGTGACTGTGTTTCCCCCGATTGTGCGCACGCCGGTGCCGTGGGACGGGCGAGTCCATTTGCTCGGACGTAAGGTTGGTACGTCAACAACGTGTGCTATCAGCGACAATAGTAGATTCCATAGCATTGTGTCTCCACAGCAGTGTTGCCACTATTAAGTTCCAACCTACGTATGTCAAGCGTTGATGTCGGTCATTTTTCCCTACAGTTTTGAAATGCAAAACAGTTTAGCTTTTGTTATTTAATTTTTGAATGCTCAGCTCTATTCAGATTTGCTTTAAATGATTAACTGCACTGAAATACTGGAGTTTGCGCATTATTACATTCCCACACCTTGCTCTAGATGTTTTGAATGTGGCCGTTTCAAGGATGTGACTTTGTTCTCTACCTACCTTCCGCAGTCATCGCTCCACTGTCTACGGCTACTGAGAAGATAGTCTCTGGATACCTGCTCCACCAATGATGTGCGTTGGTTGTTAGTATGGTGACTTATTTTCTCGTAAACTAAACAAGTTAGTTGAAATTGTGTAAGGCTAAAAATACTGCTTTGTCACGCAATCCGTCGACAAGAACTGCTCCAAACACTTTATGCAGGATATGTGGATGGTATACAGTGGATTAGTTCGTAAAACACACACAGGTATTGTAGGCAACAATGGACAAACACGCAATGATTCATTTCAACTGTGGGGCGTAATTTTACTTGCAAAATTAATGTGTGACATGCTCTCGCAATAATGATTCTGCCTTATCTGCACAGAAGCGAGGTCGTCTAGTGAAGCATAAAAATTCGCGCTAAAATCGCTTTCTATAAACACATTCATTAGCCATCCATCTTTCCCCTGCATTTCTCTCGCTCGAATAGATAACAGTGTACGCGAAACTAGTATGAATTTAACGTGTATAACGTATTCAAATCCAGGAGAGGCAGATCAAGAATAGAAGAACAGCAGAAAGAAGACTATACTTTAGCCGACACTGAAGACAATAAAGCAAGAATAAAAGTATAGAAGGCATCAAAAGAGCAAGAATTGTTGGAACTTTCGTTAAATGACTGTGGATAGGTGGTATAATAGAAAAGGCAACAGGTAAAGTGGTGAATAGTTAATTTCCCTACCTCTTGACTCTTCTATTATTCTGTCCATACACAATCCTCTAACGAAAGTTCAAGCAATTCTTGCTCTTCTGATGCCTTTTTTGCTTTCCTTCTTATTTATAATCTTCTGTGTCGGCTAAAGTTTAGTCTTCTTTCTACTGTTCATCTGTTCTTGATGCACCTCTTCTGGATCTGAATATTTTATACATGTAAAATTCATACTAAACTTTGACCCACACGTCCAATAACAACGCCATGACCAGTCTCTAATACACTGAAGTGCCAAAGAAACTCGTACACCTGTCTAACATCGCGTAGGGCCCCCGCGAGCACGCAGAAGCGCTACAACTCCACATGGCATATCTGAAGTGGAGCTGGAGGGAATTGACACCACGAACCCTGCAGGGCTGTTCATAAATCAGTAAGAGTACGAGGGGGTGGCGATCTCTTCTGAATGGCACTTTGCAACGCATCCCAGATATACTCAACAACGTTTGGTGGCCAGCGGAGCTGTTCGAACTCAGAAGAGTGTTCCTGGACCCGCTCTGTAGCAATTCTGGACGTGTGGTGTGTCGCATTGTCCTGCTGGAACTGCCCAAGTCAGTCGGAATGCATAATGGACATGAGTGGGTGCAGGTGATCAGGCAGAACTCTTTATGTGCGTGACACCTGTCAGAGTCGTATCTAGACGTATCAGTGGTCCAATATCACTCCAACTGCACAAGCCCCACACCATTATAGAGCCTCCACCAGCTTTAACAGTCCCCTGATGACATGCAGGGGCCGTGGGTTCATGAGGTTGTCTCCATACCCGTACACTTCCATCCGCTCGTTACAATTTGAAACGAGACTCGTCCGACCAGGCAACATGTTTCCAGTCATCAACAGTCCAATGACGGTGTTGACGGGCCCAGGCTAGGCGTAAAGCGTGTCATGCAGTCCTCAAGGGTACGCGAGTGGGCCTTTGGCTCCGAAAGCCCATATCGATGATGTTTCGTTGAATGGTTCATATGCTGAGACTTGTTGATGGCCCAGCATTGAAATTCGCAGCAACTTGTCCCGTTGAACGATTCTCTTCAGTCGTCGTTGGTCCTGTTCTCGCAGGCCGCAGCGATGTTGGAGATTTGATGTTTTACTGGATTCCTGATATTCACGGTACACTCGTGAAATGGTCGTACGGGAAAACCCCACTTCATCGCTACCTCCGAGATAGTGTGTCCCATCGCTCGTGTACTGACCATAACGCCACGTTCAGACTCACCTAAATCTTGATAACCTGCCATTGTAGCAGCAGTAACCGATCTAACAACTGCGCCATACACTTGCTGTCTTAGAAAGGAGTTGCCGACCGCAGCACCTACGGCACGTTGAAAAACAGAGAGAGTGATGAGAGAGAGAGAGATACATATGCGTGCGTATGGTAAACCCCCTCCCTCAAAAATATTTCTCTCTTTCATACCTCCTCTGTGTTATCACAGACGACTCGACACTGATCTTGTTTGTACTAAGGATGCAGTACACGCGATATGCCTATTTGCTTCAACACCCCTGAATGAAATTCGTGAGTTCTAATAAATGTTCGCCAACCTACAATCTTCTACAGTTGTTGTCCCCTGCACAGAAAACAGCACGTAGGTCGTGAATCCATTATCTTGAGACTGTCAGAAACTCGTAGCGAGGAACTGTTGTTTTAGAAATAATTAAATTTCCAATCAGTTTGTTTATACGGGATGTCACTCGCTTTTTATTAGCATAACACGAGAAACTGCACAATTACTTCCACTTTAGTCACAAATAATTTCTATTCTTCAACAAATTAATGAACTGCGTATTTCTGCAATTACAACCACACTGTTCTCGGCTACATGTCCATATAAACATACTTGCTAATAAGGTCTTAACCTGACACGGACCGCAGCAAATAACATATCTGTCCTCTGAGGCTTCCAACCAGCTCTGAACTTATAGCCGAACCACTTCGCCCCCCATTCAATTTAGGCGCGATCCAATGATCACCGAAGTGCTTCGTCTGCCTTTTCGTTTAGCAGTTGCTTATTATTCTGCTGGTTATTAATACTTTTGAAATAATGGTATGATAGCTCGATATTGAGAGATGCTTTAATTTGAAATGCAAGTAAATACGCTGTTTAGTTTGTCTAATATTATTAACAGAAAATTATCATTTACGAGAGCAACTCCCGAATGCAGCAGCCAATCGCGGAGACGGACAATTCAGGCGGTCTTTCTCACGATGCCTCTACCGAGCAAACCATCTGTCATCGGTACCTCACACCGCATTACGTCATCTTGCCACTTCTGCCTTCTCAACTGCTACGAAAAAAGCTTCTTGTACCTCAATACGATGGCTGCAAAGCCAGAAATATTACGTGCCGTATTCTGCCTGTTTATTTATCTCTAGTTGAATAGCTTGCCCATATCAGTTTCTTTGGCGTTTCAATGTAAAATCTCATCACTCCCATTGCTAACCTTCCAAAAATTGTTGCAGTTGACTCGCTTCTCTAAATCGTCACTCTTTCCTGCATCCGCTCCACACGTCACAGTCCGAATTTAACTCGTACTTACCGTGCGGAAAATGTACTCCACGAATGCGTCTCCACAAAACTCGCGCCTCTCTCCCCTAATACCTTCAACTCTCCTCTCCACATTTTGTCATTAACCCTTTACAACAAAATACTTGTTCCTTCTACAAAATACGACCCGGACCTCCACTAATGTACTTCCACGTCTACACCGATGTTTCTATTTCCCGCTTCAACTGTAGACTGTCTCCCGCCGCGACTTTAATTACCAACGTAATTTTTATCCTACATGGCCATAGTACCACTTCTTTTACATCACTATTATACAAAATTTACATTGGCTTTACATAACGCAGAACAAAACATACATTTACAAATAACGTACGATAAGTTCACATACAGGCTTCATTTTAGAATATGTGTACGTAAAAAATCAATAAAAGGTATATTGCATCAAGTTCAGCATTACAATCATTGCCCATAAAAGAAAAGATATTACTCAAACTTACAAGAGAGAAAATCTTCGTCACACTACCACATATTAAAATATTAACTATTCTTCCCTCAGCGCCGGCCTCTGTGGCCGAGCGGTTCTAGGCGCTTCAGTCCGGAATCGCGCTGTTGCTACGGTCGCAGGTTCGAATCCTGCCTCGGGCATGGATGTCTGTGCTGTCCTTAGGTTAGTTAGGTTTAAGCAGTTCTAAGTCTGGGTGACTGATGACCTCAGATGTTAAGTCCCATAGTGCTCAGAGCCATTTGAACCATTTTTTAACCTCCCTCAACACCCCTACAGGGAAGATCATTCTCAGAATGCAGAGGTTTAGTTGCCCTGACAAGGACCGCTGCAAGGCGGTCGGAACGTCGGCTTTATAGCTGTGTTAGTGTTTCACCAAAAAGGATTTTATTCCCATTGTCATTAGTCCTGGAAGCCTCTTTTCTTTTTGTGGGAGCTTGAAGTACAGCTTCAACGGTTGCTCACGGTTTTTCTGTGTTGATGGAGGGTAAAACTGTTCCATTCGACAGTGATGCCTTTCCAAAGACATCACCGGAGTGCACTTTGAAAGTGTGGCGGTGGGACTTGAAGTCCCATACCACCCTCTAACGGAGGAAGTTCCGTGGAAGCCTAGTCACTTGTATCAATTTATGTGGTTATTTAATACTTAATGAGAATTTCCCTGGCTGTTGACGCTATTAGACTGTCGGAAAAATTGCTGACTATATGCTCTGGTTTTGATTGTGCTGCTTTTAACCTTCACAGTGTAGCTATGAGTTCGATTGTCATCATTAATAAGGGTACGGTAATTCTGCTACTATAGGCGTGCCTGATCGGGAGCAAAGTCTTTCTGCGCAGTGTTAAGATATTTCCGACACCTGCCGCTTGACAGCGTTGCAGTCGCAAGTCATGTACGTAAACAGTTCATGAACGCACACGAGTAACGCTTGGAACTGCATTCTCTCGCTCGTATTCGCCTTCTACCCGAGTGCTGCTTCACGTTATTGTTACTTGTGGCAACGCAACAGAAACCAGAATTCATTGATATCAGCGCCATCTCTGAGCAAAGTAGAGTAGCGGTTTGCCACGCTGCATAGTTTTATCACCTGTACTGTCTACGTTTCCGATTATCAGGAATGGAAAGACAATGCTGAAGGTCGGTACTTCTGGGCGCTCTCCAACACGCAACTCTTCACTTCGCCGAAGGCTGGTTCGTTAGGCCAGCAAGGCTGCGAAAGAAGGATCCAATATGTTGTGTCAAGTTCTTATACGCCCATTGCATGAGCGACACACTAAAACACGTTGTAAAAAGTATAGACCAGAATTTTCACGGCCGTAGTTTGTAATCGGCGTCAGGGTGTTGGAGTGTTCTTATTGGAGAAATTTCGACGGAGATATTTTTCCACAGTTTCATGTTTTCATGTCCCTGCAGCAGCTGCTGATGTCATCATCTAGCCGGATTTTTGTTATCTCCCATTTCTTCTTTGTTAATTTGAGTGAGTTTTTGTTTTTAGAGCAAGTATCACTTTCCATGCTCTTTTTTGTGCTTTCTTCTGCCCCAGAATAACAACACTATGCAGAGTATTTTGGAGGAATACACCCATTCTAAAGGTACGTCACATACGGTTATTTTTCGGTTACTGCCACTAGTTGCTAGTGAATAGATCATGGTTCAGACACCCACACAGACGTAGCCAAACGGGGCAGGGTCCATACTCCCCCCCCCCCCCCCCCCAATCACCTAAGTGAAATTACACAAACCTACAAACCTAGTTGCCGTGTTGTGAAACAAAGAAATTTCGATTTTCAATCAAAGGACGAAAAAGGAATACGCGCCATCTATACATCGACAGATTTAAACTATCGATAGCACTATCAGCCGGTGATACATTATATGTAAATTGAAGGTAGAACGGGGGGGGGGGGGGGGGGGGAGAGGAAGGGAACGCGGTGGAACTATTCATGTCAGCTGCGTCTGGACTTTAAGCAGAATCAGCGGCGACGACCAAAAATGTGTGCCTGACCGGGACATGTTTGAAAGAACAGACAACACGCATTCATACGATTGATTCGCCTTGATGGGCAACAAATCCACCCTGTTCATCGCAGATGCACGATTGCATCTTACCTCATAGAGGAATCTCTGAGTGTCAAGCATGGAGGGCATGTACGGGGGCTGCAGATAGGTGGTGATGAGTGAAAATGTGGATCGGCCGAGAGCATACTGAAATAGTCTGTGCAGGGGTCATAAGCACTGTGTGTGGATAGTGCAGTGGTTAACGCAACTGCCTCGTAAGAAGTACATCCTTGGTTCGAATATCGGTCGGGCACCCGGTTTCGCTCACTGACCCTGATTCCACCTAGTGTCCCAACGCAGAAGACATCAACAGTCCCTTCCCTTCCCTTTCCTTAACGCCACCACCTTCAGTGTACGTTCAGTTGATGTTCTGTTAATCAGTTCACTTCTTACTTACAGCTGAATTTAATGTAAGTGCTGTTGTCTATTGCTTTTGTGCTGTGTGCCCTTGTCATTGTTTGCACTACCAGAATAAACTAATTTCCTAGCTATAGCAGTTTTATGTTAGCACTGGAGTTGTTATTTGGAGATTGATAGAGCTTTGGGGTTACGATATTCCAGTATTTCACAGGGGAGCGGAGCGGTAAATGCCATTACAAATAATATTAAATTAAAATCACTGTATACAAATACACCTGGATTTCACTATGTCGCCCAAAAATCACGCTGATCATCAAAAATATCGCCCAAACGGCGATGGTTGCATTTCTTTAAAAAAATTGTTCAAAATTCTATCGTTAGCAGTCCAAAGGACAAAATATAAGCCGATCTGGTAACCCAGATGGTACTCAGTTATGAAAACCAGTTCCGATATGGAACGCTGAGGAGAGATTTGTGGGGAGTAGGAGAGGTATATGATGACAGCATATTCTATGTTCATTCGTTTCTAAAAGATTTTTTCAGCAGACTGCTTGAATTCGTCTGACCCGATGGTGCCTTGCATCCCCACTCACCCCCCATCTCCCTTCCCCTCCCTTGTCGTACAGAATCTATTTACGGTCTTGTAATATGAGGGTCATTCAATAAGCAATGCCCCACATTTCTTTTCTCAGAGCATATTTATTGTTAAAATTCAGAATTTGGTGAAAACATACATCAACATGTCCATGTCCTATTTTTATATATAGTCTCCATCATGTTCTATGGCCATACGCCAGCGTTGTGGAAGAACATGTATTCCCCCTGCTGGTAAAAGCTCTTCTCCTGTAGTCATAGGCATAGCCATGTTTTCACTGCATGACTGACACTCTCGTCATCTTCAAAGTGCCTTCCCTGTAGACAATCTTCAAGTGGCCCAAAGAGATCGAAGTCCAAAGGTGCCACAGTTGGAGTGTAAGGTGGATGAGGCAGTGATGTCCAACCCAATTTTGCGATGTGTTGTCGGATTCTCAGACTTGTGTGAGGGCGTGTATTATCATGTTGGATTAAGACTTCTGCTGGATTCTTGTCCGATCGAACACGTCGGAAACGGTTCTTGAGTTTATTCAGAGTCTTCACGTATGCCTCTGAATTAATGGTTGACCCTCTTGGCATCACATCCACGAGAATGACGGCATCACAATTCCAGAAGACTGTCACCATGACTTTTCCGGCAGAGGGGGTTGTCTTGAATTTCTTCTTTTGCGGTGAATGAGTGTGATGCCACTCATGGACTGCATTTTTGTTTCCGGCGCAAATTAGTGCACCCAGCTTTCGTCCCCTGTAACGATCCGTGGCAGAAAGGCCTCTTCGTTGGTCTCAAAACGCTCCAACAATTCAAATGAAATGACCTTCCTTTGAATACTGTGGTCCGCTGTGAGCACTCGTGGAAGCCATCGTGAACACCTCTTTGAATATCCGAGAGTCTCGATCATTGCAGAGGCACTTCCAATGCTGGTCGACAACTGTAGAGTCAATTGTCGACTTGTCATGCGCCGGTAGCACGAAAAATGGCATCCGCACGATTCAACATGTCTGGAGCAGTGGCTGTGACAGGACCTCCCGAGCGTGGCTGATCATGGAGCTCCATTTCTGCATACCCTGAGGCTGTAACTTTCTTTACCTGTCGCCTAACTGTACTCGTATCAACTGCAGCATCGCCATAAAATGCACACAAATCTTTATGGATGTACACCACGGTTCCTTTTTCTGCACGCAAGAAATCAATAACAGAACGCTGCTTCTAACGTGAGTCATATGTAGACGCCATTTTGACGCTGTACTACTTCTCTGACATCTGCCAGAACGGTTCGAAACTTCAAACATCAAATGTGAAGCACCAACAAGGACGTTTGTCTATGTATATCAATGGCTTTTTAAAAAAATGTGGAGCATTATTACTCTAACGACTCTCGTACTGTAATAACTGAAGCTGTTTCAGATTGTAACCTCCCAACAGAAAAATAATTATAATGTTCACATTTAGTGTAACCTCCCAAGAGAAAAATCTCTTTTAAGTTCCCAATAGAAAATTTCTTTAGAATAATAAAATTTCAAGTTTTAATGTGACCTTCGATTAAAGACTGACTGCATATCGAGATTAATAAGTTTTGACGACAGCAGCGCTGCGTCATGACCCTATGAAATCATCCTGAATAAACTGAAAAATTCTTACCTCACAATGATGTCACCGGATAACGTTGTCTATATATCTATCCCTATAAGAAATTTTTGGCACAGCCCAGTGCAATGCTGGCCACTAGACTTTCATTTGTAGGAGAACAACTGATTTTCTTTTGCTTAATCAACATAAGTACGCACAGGAAAAATTCGTAAAATCTTTAAACACAGATAAATGACTGGCAAAAGTTTTCTTCAGAACGAAAGTTATTATTGAAACATTTCTGCAAGGAATTACATGGAACTTCAACATTACAATTGTGGTTAAATCAGTTGTGGCAATTAACATATGCGCGCGGCAACAAAGAACAGTAATTTTTTTTTTCCTTATACTACATCGCTCAGGCACTGCCATCGTTCTGCACGACCAGCCCAACTCAAGTCAACTGCTGGACTGCCCTGTCTGGACTCTTTAGAACTCGACTGCTCTCTGCGAGCTACTAAACTCGACTAACTGCCAACACTGCTCTGACCTGCGATTCTATTGTAGCATAGATATTCCATATCGCAGGCAGTGCGTGAGCAATCCATCGAAATTACATCTGCTCAAGTGCGCTAGCGAATAGTAATGAAACCTTAAAGAACCCCTTACAAGATGTTCCATGATTATCTTCAATCTGTAACGTTTTTAACTTGCATAAACAATCATATAAAATATTTTTTTCGTTACTTTTGCAATATTACCGGCACTTATATTGATTTGGGGAATAGTTTTTTATTTCCCGGACAGACAATATCTAGACGCAACCGGAGCTGGTGCACTGAAACAGTTTCCGACTGGCATCACAGGCGGTGCTTTGAAGTTCACTGCCAACCAAAAGCATGGCCCAGTCGCTGCCGATAAGATGGACTTCCGTATAGTGATACGCGGCGGTCTCAGGCATCAATGGGGAGGGGGGCGGGGGGTTTCATGTTCGGTGTTGGCGTACGACAGTTCTAAGTTCCAGGGCGCCGTTCGTAGCTACAGTTCGTAGTGGAGATCAGCCTGCAAGACTAAGTCTACAAGTGGAGTCGCCTGTAGTCTTCACTAAAGGACAAGTGTTTACTACAATGATTGACAGAGTGGCGCCCAGGATAGACATAGTTTTGTTGAAATTGTATTCAGTAATGCACGCCTTGACAGGCCACTGCTTGGTTGTATTTATCCGCAAGCATATCCAACGGGTACTGTACAACAGTAGTTAAGTACCGCTGCGTAATAAAGTGTATACTTGTGTGTCACTAATTTGTTTACACTGTCACAATTCCTCCATCCACCTCAGAGCACCTAAATCTAATACGAATCATACACATCAGTTTGCGTAAGATGTCAACAACATGCGTAGTTCCGCGAATTCAGAATCGAATCCAGGGTTTTGGTCTTGGGAATCTATTGTAATACCAACTACAATAGCGAGAAAATTTTCAAGACTGTGAAGTCTGAAAGCTATGTCCCAAACCTTTTTTTTTTAGGAGCAGGAATAATCCTGAAGTATGGGGGAAGCGGGGTGGGGGGGGGGGGGGGGGAGGAAGGGGTCTGCAGCCGCAGAGCCCCCTTCTTGGATTCACCTCTGTGAGCAATATTTACATTGGAAGGCGGCTAGCGATCGTCAGTTTGTACTGTGTATCTTTGCATAAAGATGGCTCACTTGTGGTGAACGACGATATATCATGTCTTCAAGTTTTACTACGAGAATGATGTGCTACTGTGGACTGTCTTACTCGTAATATTCTTGGAACAGTTTGTCAAACCGTCACATCTCTAACATATTTGTGAATAAGCATCTTATAAACGACGACATATGTTACACTACGTAGAAATGTTTATTAGCGTCAAAGTCTGTATACCTATATTGTAATGCTATGGTCGCAGGTTCGAATCCTGCCTTGGGCATGGATGTGTGTGATGTCCTTAGGTTAGTTAGATTTACGTAGTTCTAAGTTCTAGGGGACTGATGACTTAAGATGTTAAGTCTCATAGTGCTCAGAGCCATTTGAACCATTTGAACCTATATTGTAATGAGGTGACGTACACTAATAGCCTTGAAATCAATGCCTGAATCAATGTTAAGATCCAAAAACTGTAGCTCGTAGTATTTCTGTATTCCACTTTGTTTTATAAATAAATCTGATTGATGTAGTTTCAAGTTGACTGTTGAACAAATAAATCAAAAAGAAGTTCTTGAGCACTTAACGAAACTGAAGAACTTTAATGAAATGAAGGGTACTCTAATAAAATTTGAAACTGAATTGAGGAATTTGGTATGCTTTGATGTGCTGAAGGAATTCTGACTTGATTCCAGATTAGTCGTAAATTTAAATATGAGCTTTTAGCAGATGAAAGGTAGCTATAGTCAAAAGAGGTTTGAACATGTGTAACTTTACAATCAACCCAACGTTAAGATTCGTCTGCTGTGTGGTCATGAACCTTATATTATAAGACAGCTGCTTTTTTTTTTTTTTTTTTTAGAAAAGAGGTTGTACATTATATTAGAATTTTAATTCGTTTGGCAATAAAGTGAAGCTATCATAAGAAAAATTTAATTGTGCATTGTGGTATTTATATATTTGTGTGTGTGTGTGTTGAGAATATGTTATATTT
The DNA here is from genome assembly GCF_021461395.2 of Schistocerca americana. Classification (NCBI taxonomy): domain Eukaryota; kingdom Metazoa; phylum Arthropoda; class Insecta; order Orthoptera; family Acrididae; genus Schistocerca; species Schistocerca americana. Next base: position 553,859,665 of record NC_060124.1, on the reverse strand, counting down.
CTTTAAGAAATGCTTTTCTTGCTTAATTTTATACACGAAATACTGTTTGTATTAAAGAGCCTCCCAAAAGTAAATTATGTACATAAAATAAAAATATGAATAAATGTGTTTTCAGAATAAATGAAAAACATAAGCCTTTTTAAGGTCCTCTGTACTAGATGCCCTCCCTCCCCAACGTTTGATAAAATCCTGGCTATGACCTCGATACTCAGTAATCGTATAAGTGTTTTCCGCATTGGAGACGTCTGGAAGATGGTTGATGCTGCAACGTGAGGCCACGTGGAAGATTGCTTCTTCGAGCCATGACAAAGTCGCTAGTAAAGATAGTGATACAGGGACTACAGAAGTCCTTGTTTTCATTCAAACCAATGATCACAAACAAATACAGACAGTCGATTTCAGTACATGTTGATCATCTTCAGATCTCAGCACTTACTTTCTGCTCCACTTTACAGACTCTTTTCACTCTGCCGTAAACTAGACGTGGCAGTGGGCTAAATGTGTTTTCAGAGTAAATGAAAAACATAAGCCTTTTTAAGGTCCTCTGTAACAGATGTCCCCCCCCCCCCTCCCCACCGTTTGGTAAAATCCTGGCTATGACCTCGATACTCAGTAATCGTATAGGTGTTTTCCGCATTGGAGACGTCGGAATGAAGACAAACCGTATCGCAGCTTGTTGATCTAATATCATGTCTCGCTTACGACAGCGTAAAGACCTGTACAGTGAGACAGAAAATAAGTACTGAACCGACATCTGAAGGTGGTCATTGTGTACTGAAATCGATTGTTTGCCGAGAATTTGTGTACGATCATTGATGGGAATTAAAGAAAGAAAGCTGCTTCATTATGCAAAGAGTGACATTGCTGCTCGAGCTGCCGCAATGGAAGGAAAATTAAGAGTTCAGCGTCTCGTGGACATTGAGTTTATCAGCGACGAAGCAGTCGTTCAAATAGGATAAGGGAAAATCGATGTCCCTTCCAAAGGCTTCCGCCATGGGAGATGTCGCAGTGGTTAAGACGCTGGACTCGCATTTGGATGCGTAGAGGTCCAAATCCCCTTACGACTATCCAGATTTAGATTTTCCGTGCTTTCTTTAATTGTCTTAAGGTAAGTGATGCCTTTGGGAAGGACACAGTCGATTTTATGCCCAATCGTTGCCAGATACGAGATTTTGCTCAACTTTAATAGCCTCCTCATCAACAGGACGTTAAACACTAACAATTCTCTCAAAGATACTTTCTCAGCACTTGCCTTAAGGGAGGTAGGACATCAAACGAGCCGACATGGAGCAGGAGAGGAACCACAGGACATTTTAATTTCCACTGTCTATACTTGTACAAATAAATTCATAAAACTATGTCATCATGACCAAGAAGGATTCAGCATTCACACTCATAGCAGTGGAAGTTCACACGTAACAAAATAAATTATTTTTACCTGTGAAATTTCATCATTTTTTTCACTTATTATTGGCTGCGTTTGTTGCTATAGGTACACTTTCCTTCATAAGTAAGGAAGATTCTTCATGAATTTTGCACAGCATACAAACCATACTTACACTCTAGAATTTATTTAATTCATAAAAAAATGAATGAGCTGTTACATTCTAAACTTCATGTTTTAAAAAAAACTCAAATTTTATAGTTAATTATCTCAATTTTACCGCTGTTTTTAATAGATTTGAAAAATTCTGCAGTTTTGCATTAAGGAGTTTGTGTTTAGTTAGCAGTGGAAAATTCATCGAAGAATCTCTCTTACTCATGAACAAAAGTGTACCTATAGTAGCAAATTCAGCCAATAGTAAGTGAAAAAAATGAAGAAATTTCACATGTAAAACAAAATTATTTTGTTATGTATTTGAATTTCCTCTGCTATGAGTTTGAATCCTGAATCCTTCCTGGCCACGCTGGTAAAGTTTTATGATTTTGTTTGTAAAAGTACAGACAGTGGAAATTAAAATCTCGTGTGGTGTCTCTCCCCCACTCCAAGTCGGCCCGTTTGACGTCCTACCCCCCTTAAAAGACTTACATAAAACAAGGAAATCTAAATAAGGTTGGCGAGACAGAAATTTGAAGTCCACTACTTCTGAAGGAGAGACCTGTGTCTTACTCTCGCTGGGTGATTCATATTTAGTTTTGGGTCTCACTCCAATATGCGTATCTACAAAACTTAGGCGGTGCATTGCTGTTGATTACAATGATACATACATTTTGATCACCATCAACAGCCATTTAACACCAACTTCCTCCAGATATTTCCACTCAAAACGGCCTTCAGGTATCCACAACCATGTCGCCCCTGTATGTTTCTTGTCATGTTCCATTATGTCCCATCTAGTCTCTTTTCATCTCTTGGAATCCATCAAACAACTCCCTTGTCCATTCACCATCCATCATTCTGCTGGTTACACGCCTCCCTTCCGCCCTCTATTTCCCTCCGTCACAACCGTAATTATGTCGGAAGTCAGGCTCCAGACCTACCGTCTCTCCCATTAACAACCAATACCCATCACACCACTGCTCGTTGGGCAACCCACAGTTTATGAAGGGTTTTGCTACCGGAAGTCAAAATTGACAAAAAACACCGATTCTGAAGTTCACTATCGAAACACATTGGGAAGTTGGTTTTGAAAACTCTGTTTAATTTCGACAGGAAATGAAACGTAAACTGAAGTCCGATTGAAATTACTTGATAGTTGACGTCTGTCGCTTGCCGCTACAGTGTTGCCACATCCGCTGCCGGTTAACGCTCGGTTATAGGCAACACACAAAAACGGCAGGTCACATCCAAAATGCCGTTAATGTGTAACATGGAGTAATGTTGGAAACGGAAAAGGTACGTCGATATTTGATTTTAAGTGACCAATGACTGAACTGCGGCAGGCTGCGTGTTTTGTAGCCCGAATTTATACATGTCCTAACCTAACCAAAGCCTCGTAACGGGCAGTATTTTCGAAAAAACGGTGATCAACCATCTCTGGCAGAACTAAAATCACGATCACTTTGTTGGCGGCGTTTAAGGCTAACTTCTATAAGGAAACTCAAGTCAGAAAAAGTTTACAATGCGTTTGTTTGCATAGCCATATGCCGCATCGAAATCTCAGATTTATCTGTAAAAGCAAACTGTAACTTCTCACTGTCAATGGTTACCTGAAACTGTACTCACGTTGACACACTAGCAACACGGGATGCCGAGTTACCAATCGATGAGCTGTGCTGGTTGGCAGTAGATCGCAGATTACAGGTGACACAAGCAGATTCCAAACGAAAAAAGAATTATAGGAAGAAAAATAAGAGAAAACAAAAGATTCAATAGGATGATGAAAATTACATGCTGAAGTATCGAAAACAAGAAAAATACATTTAAAATGATTAATTGAATAAATGAGATAATCAAAGTCTTTTGATTATATCTAGGAAATAAAAAGATTCACCGTATTTGACGAGAATCGTATCATTGACCTTCTACACGCCAGGTTTGTATGTTAACAACTACGCTCCGCCAATACACTGTAAAAGGCTTCGCACGATGTCGTGCGAAGCTTATATAACGTGAGCTGCTCTCTGTGATTATATGGTTCAAATGGCTCTGAGCACTATGGGACTTAACATCTATGGTCATCAGTCCCCTAGAACTTAGAACTACTTAAACCTAACTGACCTAAGGACAGCACACAACACCCAGTCATCACAAGGCAGAGAAAATCCCTCACCCCGCCGGGAATCGAACCCGGGAACCCGGGCGTGGGAAGCGAGAACGCTAATGCACGACCACGATCTGCGGCCTCTGTGATTATAAATCCAGTAGTGATATGTTAGTGCTGTATATGAAATGTGAACATTTCGTTAACATAGTTGTGTGTGTGCGTAGTGTAGGCAGTCTCCTTAGTAGGTCTGTTACATTTTCTAAGTGTCCTGCTAATAAAAGACTGCGTTTTATTGGCAGTCTTTTATTAGCCTTCCCCACAGCATTTTCTATGTGTTCCTTCTAATTTAAGTTGTTCGTAATTGTAATACCTAGGTATTTAGTTGAATTTACGTGGTTTAGGTTTGACTGATTTATCGTGTAACCTAGACTGATTTATCGTGTAACCGGAATGAGGGAGAGAAATACAGTAGAAAAAGAATGGGTAGCTCTGAGGGATGAACTAGTGAAGGCAGCAGAGGATCAAGTAGGTAAAAAGACGAGGGCTAAAAGAAATCCTTGGGTAACAGAAGAAATATTGAATTTAATTGATGAAAGGAGAAAATATAAAAAATGCAGTAAATGAAGCAGGCAAAAAGTAATACAAAGGTCTCACAAATGTGATCGACAGGAAGTGCAAAATGGCTAAGCAGGCATGGCTAGAGGACAAATGTAAGGATGTAGAGGCTTATCTCACTAGGGGTAAGATAGATACTGACTACAGGAAAATTAAAGAGACCTTTGGAGAAAAGAGAGCCACTTGTATGAATATCAAGAGCTCAGATGGAAACCCAGTTCTAAGCAAAGAAGGGAAAGCAGGAAGATGGAAGGAGTATATAGAGGGTCTATACAAGGGCGATGTACTCGAGGACAATATTATGGAAATGGAAGAGGATGTAGATGAAGATGAAATGGGAGATACGATACTGCGTGAAGATTTTGACAGAGCACTGAAATACCTGAGTCGAAACAAGGCCCCGGGAGTAGACAACATTCCATTAGAACTACTGACGGCCTTGGGAGAGCCAGTCCTGACAAAACTCTACCATCTGGTGAGCAAGATGTATGAAACAGGCGAAATACCCTCAGACTTCAAGAATAATATAATAATTCCAATCCCAAAGAAAGCAGGTGTTGACAGATGTGAAAATTACCGAACTATCAGTTTAATAAGTCACGGCTGCAAAGTACTAACGCGAATTCTTTACAGACGAATGGAAAAACCGGTAGAAGCCGACCTCGGGGAAGATCAGTTTGGATTCCGTAGAAATATTGGAACACGTGAGGCAATACTGACCCTACGACCTATCTTAGAAGCTAGAATAAGGAAAGAGAAACCTACGTTTCTAGCATTTGTAGACTTAGAGAAAGCTTTTGACAATGTTGACTAGAATACTCTCTTTCAAATTCTAAAGGTGGCAGGGGTAAAATACAGGGAGCGAAAGGCTATTTACAATTTGTACAGAAACCAGATGGCAGTTATAAGAGTCGAGGGGCATGAAAGGGAAGCAGTTGCTGGGAAGGGAGTGAGAAAGGGTTGAAGCCTCTCCCCGATGTTATTCAATCTGAATATTGAGCAAGCAGTAAAGGAAACAAAAGAAAAATTTGGAATAGGTATTGAAATCCAGGTAGAAGAAATAAAAACTTTTAGGTTCGCCGATGACATTGTAATTGTGTCAGAGACAGCAAAGGAATTGGAAGAGCAGTTGAACGGAATGGACAGTGTCTTGAAAGGAGGATATAAGATGAACATCAACAAAAGCAAAACGAGGATAATGGAATGTAGTCGAATTAAGTCGGGTGATGCTGAGGGAATTAGATTAGGAAATGAGAAACTTAAGCTTGCATCTCGTGGTCGTGCGGTAGCGTTCTCGCTTTCCACGCCCGGGTTTCCGGGTTCGATTCCCGGCGGGGTGAGGGATTTTCTCGTGATGACTGGGTGTTGTGTACTGTCCTTAGGTTAGTTAGGTTTAAGCAGTTCTAAGTTCTAGGGGACTGATGACCATAGATGTTGAGTCCCATAGTGCTCAGGGGTATTTGAACCATTTTTTTGAGAAACTTAAAGTAGTAAAGGAGTTTTGCTATTTGGGGAGCAAAATAACTGATGATGGTCGAAGTAGAGAGGATATAAAATGTAGACTGGCAATGGCAAGAAAGGCGTTTCTGAAGAAGAGAAATTTGTTAACATCGAGTATAGATTTAAGTGTCAGGAAGTCGTTTCTGAAAGTATTTGTATGGAGTGTAGTCATGTATGGAAGTGAAACATGGACAATAAATAGTTTGGACAAGAAGAGAATAGAAGCTTTCGAAATGTGGCGCTACAGAAGAATGTTGAAGATTAGGTGGGTAGATCACGTAACTAATGAGGAGGTATTGAATAGGATTGGGGAGAAGAGATGTTTGTGGCACAACTTGACTAGAAGAAGGGATCGGTTGGTAGGACATGTCCTGAGGCATCAAGGGATGACCAATTTAGTATTGGAGGGCAGCGTGGAGTGTAAAAATCGTAAAGAGAGACCAAGATATGAATACAGTAAGCAGATTCAGAAGGATGTAGGTTGCAGTAGGTACTGGGAGAAGAAGGAGCTTGCACAGGATAGAGTAGCATGGAGAGCTGCATCAAACCAGTCTCAGGACTGAAGACCACAACAACAACATCGTGTAACCGAAGTTTAACGAATTCCTTTTAGCACTTATGTGCATGACCTCACACTTTTTGTTATTTAGAGTCAACTGCCACTTTTCGCACCATTCAGATATCTTTTCTAAATCGTTTTGCAATTTGCTTTGATCCTCTGATGACTTCATTAGTCGATAAACGACAACGGCAATTGCAAACAACCGAAGATGGCTGCTCAGATTGTCTCCAAAATCATGTATATAGATAAGGAACAGCAAAGGGCCTATTCACTGTTGAGGTTTATCTGCATTACATGCAAAACCGTACAATGTCCTGAAGAAAGCGCTAACGGTTCAGCTGTGTTAACGAGTGCTTCTTCTTCGTTTTCTAGTTCAAAGAACTTACAATTTCGACATGGACTGTCGAGAATACTTCTGGTGATATGGAATTTCCTAGCCTGAGTCCTCTTTCAATTCTCAGTTTCCTCACTATACTCACAGAATTTAAGGGAACTATATCCTTCAGTATGCTAACATATATTGAGTCAGACCCTTTTCTTCTCGAGGCATGTTAATACAGGTTTTGTTGAATCTGAGTCAAACGTTATCTCCAATACGATAATTTCTAAACAAAATAACAATTCCACTCGTTGTATCACTCACGACTTGCGAATAGTCCATTTTGGTATACAGGGTGTTCAGTTTGAATGAATAACTATATAAAATATAATAACATGAGAATTAATTAAGATATTTATTGACGGTACCTTTCTACACGTACATTAACTCAAAATGTTTTCTTGCACACTTAATTCACCTCGATATGCGCACCAATAGTGGTGCGACAGACACATAGTCTGTATTCCACCCTCTCCAAGTGTTTTGCAGCATTCCAGGCAAGTGGCATATTGTCTGCACTTATAGGGAGCCAAGCAATCGGTGGACTACCTCTCCCGATCCAGCGAGCTGGGAACTCTTGATCCAAGAAATACCTTATAATGTTCATAAAATGGCATAGTGCGCCATCTTATTGGAAGATCACATCATGAAGAGAAATTGTAGCACAGAATACAGCTCCAACATGTCTACGTACTTCGTTGCATTAACTGTACGCTCCGCGCGGAAGAATGAACCTACAATTCTGTTCTTCAATAAATGAAAATGATCGTATGGCATTGTTGGCCGGGAGGCCCCATGCGGTTCAGTTCCCCATATCCGGCAGTTGGGCGTGTTTGTCGTGCGGTCCGAGAAACAGACGAAATCGAGGAATGCCGCAATTTCATCCATTTTGCCAGAACTATTTCCGCGAATTTCTTCCAACGCGCCCTGTTCTTAGGTTGGATTTTGAGACGAAGCTGCAGTTTGTACGCCCATAAGAGGCAAACTTTTATGGCCGAGATTGTGACTGTCTGACGAGGTAACTGAAGGACGTACTGATAAATTCAACAGTAGCCTCTGGAATTGCGTGTCCGGCTTGATGGACCGACATCGAAAGCAAACTCCCTGTTTCCCGAAGCCGCTTGCATCATTTCTTGACTGTTGCCTAAGTGGGAACACCATCAGTTATTCGCAGTCCATACTCAGGCTGAAAACGACGTTGTACCAGTTAACAGACATTAATTAGCTCCGCGATAGAAAGCACGCAGAACAACATCTACAGTGGAGTCACATGACTCCTGAGATGCGTTTACGTGAACAAAGCAGTTATTCCCATGGGCACGGGGTAGCAACCACCACAAGCAAACACAGAGTACATTTTCACTTCTCATATTTGAAGAAGCAAATGGTCAATAGATATCCCAATTACGTCTCAAGTTTTTACATTTTATATTATTGTATGTTTAACTACAACACCCCGTATGTGCACTTTGGGAAATTAATATCTAAAGGGTACGTAAATGAAAGTTTTCGCGGCTTGTCAACGTAGTAATATCTTGGGTTTCTTGCCGCGTCAGTTTGCAGTGAATGGCGTGTAAATCTGAGCAGAGCATGAAGTAACACACCAGTTTTCCCCTGTATATTTGGTGGCAGTGCAAGGGAATACGTAGTGGATTATGGAGAGGAGGCTGATAGATACACAAGTTTTCTTTCCTGCCTGTCGATATGTTGGTGAAGTAAGACTCCAAAAATTATAGAGCTACTGCAGTTCTAGGAAACTTACTCACTTTGGAAACATTTTGTAAACAAGTTTACGAATACCTCTGTATAACATCTCCTCCAACTTAAACCACTTCTATAAGAATATACAGCCTACAGGTGTAGGTTAACCTGCAACTGTAGGCTGTATTTTCTTATATAAACAATATCAGTTGCTGTCGCTGCATAAAAATGTTAAAAAATTAAACCACTTCTCCTGAAACTCTGTCACCCCGAATGTCTTACTTTTTTTCTCAACCCGAACAGCTCTACATACGTCATTCGGCATTATTTTCGCTATTAACTATCAGTATTTCTGGTTCGTCTCTTCAACTATGCTCACATCTGAAGAAGTATTGTACAATTTTCTCTCTTTTGTTAGTTACGCCATTTTTCATCTTAACTAGTGAAATGTTACTCTATGCGTCATACGTTTCTGTTTTATTATTTTCATTATCTTATTGTTTTCTGTTGTTTCTCTTACCAAATATCCATTGAATCCTCTCGCAGACGTTTCCTGTTTTATTTTGTTATATTCCATCACACACATACACACACACATACACACACACACGCGCACACACAGATTTTTGTGTGGGCGTTTATATAAATTATCCTTCCGTTCCGATCGTGATTTTCGGGAGGCTTGCCTTCGATATCCACTTTCATTCATTGCTGATTGCACCCCTGATTTTTGGCTGAAAAGAATCGAGACATTATAGCTGGCCCTGTCTCAGAAAACCCATCCTTCCCCTCGGAGCAGAAGAAAAGAGTTATTGTTTGCTTGTAACTCTTGACTTCTCATTACATTTACTGTTCCATTGGTGATATTTTTTACTTAGTTTTTTTGTTCTTTTGCTATTTGCATAAGTTATATTTTTTCTTTTACATGTGGCAAGGTCATTATCAACCATACAGCTGCTCCACGAGCCTCTTCCGTTTCTTTCTGTCGAGTGCACCGTTTGTTCGATATGTGTTGATGTTGCTCCTAGCTGTGTCCTCCCGGTTTTTAACCTCGCCACCTGTTTCTGCCCCCCCATGAACCATGGACCTTGCCGTTGGTGGGGAGGCTTGCGTGCCTCAGCGATACAGATAGCCGTACCGTAGGTGCAACCACAACGGAGGGGTATCTGTTGAGAGGCCAGACAAACGTGTGGTTCCTGAAGAGGGGCAGCAGCCTTTTCAGTAGTTGCAAGGGCAACAGTCTGGATGATTGACTGATCTGGCCTTGTAACAATAACCAAAACGGCCTTGCTGTGCTGGTACTGCGAACGGCTGAAAGCAAGGGGAAACTACAGCCGTAATTTTTCCCGAGGGCATGCAGCTTTACTGTATGATTACATGATGATGGCGTCCTCTTGGGTAAAATATTCTGGAGGTAAAATAGTCCCCCATTCGGATCTCCGGGCGGGGACTACTCAAGAGGATGTCATTATCAGGAGGAAGAAAACTGGCGTTCTACGGATCGGAGCGTGGAATGTCAGATCCCTTAATCGGGCAGGTAGGTTAGAAAATTTAAAAAGGGAAATGGATAGGTTGAAGTTAGATATAGTGGGAATTAGTGAAGTTCGGTGGCAAGAGGAACAAGACTTCTGGTCAGGTGACTACAGGGTTATAAACACAAAATCAAATAGGGGTAATGCAGGAGTAGGTTTAATAATGAATAGGAAAATAGGAATGCGGGTAAGCTACTACAAACAGCATAGTGAACGCATTATTGTGGCCAAGATAGATACGAAGCCCACACCTACTACAGTAGTACAAGTTTATATGCCAACTAGCTCTGCAGATGACGAAGAAATTGAAGAAATGTATGATGAAATAAAAGAAATTATTCAGATTGTGAAGGGAGACGAAAATTTAATAGTCATGGGTGACTGGAATTCGAGTGTAGGAAAAGGGAGAGAAGGAAACATAGTAGGTGAATATGGATTGGGGGACAGAAATGAAAGAGGAAGCCGCCTGGTAGAATTTTGCACAGAGCACAACATAATCATAACTAACACTTGGTTTAAGAATCATGAAAGAAGGTTGTATACATGGAAGAACCCTGGAGATACTAAAAGGTATCAGATAGATTATATAATGGTAAACAGAGATTTAGGAACCAGGTTTTAAATTGTAAGACATTTCCAGGGGCAGATGTGGACTCTGACCACAATCTATTGGTTATGACCTGTAGATTAAAACTGAAGAAACTGCAGAAAGGTGGGAATTTAAGGAGATGGGACCTGGATAAACTAAAAGAACCAGAGGTTGTACAGAGATTCAGGGAGAGCATGAGGGAGCAATTGACAGGAATGGGGGAAATAAATACAGTAGAAGAAGAATGGGTAGCTTTGAGGGATGAAGTAGTGAAGGCAGCAGAGGATCAAGTAGGTAAAAAGACGAGGGCTAGTAGAAATTCTTGGGTAACAGAAGAAATATTGAATTTAATTGATGAAAGGAGAAAATATAAAAATGCAGTAAGTGAAGCAGGCAAAAAGGAATACAAACGTCTCAAAAATGAGATCGACAGGAAGTGCAAAATGGCTAAGCAGGGATGGCTAGAGGACAAATGTAAGGATGTAGAGGCCTATCTCACTAGGGTTAAGATAGATACCGCCTACAGGAAAATTAAAGAGACCTTTGGAGATAAGAGAACGACTTGTATGAATATCAAGAGCTCAGATGGAAACCCAGTTCTAAGCAAAGAAGGGAAAGCAGAAAGGTGGAAGGAGTATATAGAGGGTCTATACAAGGGCGATGTACTTGAGGACAATATTATGGAAATGGAAGAGGATGTAGATGAAGATGAAATGGGAGATACGATACTGCGTGAAGAGTTTGACAGAGCACTGAAAGACCTGAGTCGAAACAAGGCCCCCGGAGTAGACAATATTCCATTGGAACTACTGACGGCCGTGGGAGAGCCAGTCCTGACAAAACTCTACCATCTGGTGAGCAAGATGTATGAGACAGGCGAAATGCCCTCAGACTTCAAGAAGAATATAATAATTCCAATCCCAAAGAAAGCAGGTGTTGACAGATGTGAAAATTGCCGAACTATCAGCTTAATAAGTCACAGCTGCAAAATACTAACACGAATTCTTTACAGACGAATGGAAAAACTAGTAGAAGCCAACCTCGGGGAAGATCAGTTTGGATTCCGTAGAAACACTGGAACACGTGAGGCAATACTGACCTTACGACTTATCTTAGAAGAAAGATTAAGGAAAGGCAAACCTACGTTTCTAGCATTTGTAGACTTAGAGAAAGCTTTTGACAATGTTGACTGGAATACTCTCTTTCAAATTCTAAAGGTGGCAGGGGTAAAATACAGGGAGCGAAAGGCTATTTACAATTTGTACAGAAACCAGATGGCAGTTATAAGAGTCGAGGGACATGAAAGGGAAGCAGTGGTTGGGAAGGGAGTAAGACAGGGTTGTAGCCTGTCCCCGATGTTGTTCAATCTGTATATTGAGCAAGCAGTAAAGGAAACAAAAGAAAAATTCGGAGTAGGTGTTAAAATTCATGGAGAAGAAATAAAAACTTTGAGGTTCGCCGATGACATTGTAATTCTGTCAGAGACAGCAAAGGACTTGGAAGAGCAGTTGAATGGAATGGACAGTGTCTTGAAAGGAGGATATAAGATGAACATCAACAAAAGCAAAACAAGGATAACGGAATGTAGTCTAATTAAGTCGGGTGATGCTGAGGGAATTAGATTAGGAAATGAGGCACTTAAAGTAGTAAAGGAGTTTTGCTATTTGGGGAGCAAAATAACTGATGATGGTCGAAGTAGAGAGGATATAAAATGTAGGCTGGCAATGGCAAGGAAAGCGTTTCTGAAGAAGAGAAATTTGTTAACATCGAGTATTGATTTAAGTGTCAGGAAGTCATTTCTGAAAGTATTCGTATGGAGTGTAGCCATGTATGGAAGTGAGACATGGACGATAAATAGTTTGGACAAGAAGAGAATAAAAGCTTTCGAAATGTGGTGCTACAGAAGAATGCTGAAGATTAGATGGGTAGATCACATAACTAATGAGGAAGTATTGAATAGGATTGGGGAGAAGTTTGTGGCACAACTTGACCAGAAGAAGGGATCGGTTGGTAGGACATGTTCTGAGGCATCAAGGGATCACCAATTTAGTATTGGAGGGCAGCGTGGAGGGTAAAAATCGTAGGGGGAGACCAAGAGATGAATACACTAAGCAGATTCAGAAGGATGTAGGTTGCAGTAGGTACTGGGAGATGAAAAAGCTTGCACAGGATAGAGTAGCATGGAGAGCTGCATCAAACCAGTCTCAGGACTGAAGACCACAACATCAACAACCTGTTTCTGGGTCTCCCCCTTTCTCTATTGTGTTCATCATAAGAAGAAGCCTATGTAAACATTATACCATGTATTCTTCTGCTTTGCCTAGAATCTCATTGGATTTCGTTTAACGGGGAGCTGAAGCCAAGCTGTCTTGAGTACACATCGACTGAGAGATAATATGGCACAACAGCTTAACTTGGACATCACTGGCCAGCTAGTTGGTCTAATGAACCTGCAGTAATGCTAGAAGTTGCAGTTACGACGTAAAAAGAGAAGAGCAGAGGAACAATATAGCTTCGAATGCCATTTAAGTTTTGAAGAGAATGAAATAATATTCGACAGAACTCCAACAATATAGCGCGCTTCTTTGGAGACCAGATAACATGCTCTCATTGTTAGCTAATACAGTACTGTAATTAAAAAAAAGAGTAATGAAAATTCCTAACTTTGAACGCTGATTAATTTTTCTGCACGAGATATGTGCGACGCAAAAGCGTATTGCAGGTATTTCACCGTATGTTTCAATACAGAGGCAACTGAAGGTATTACTTAAGTCTGGTAATCTCTGAACTCTTTCGATGTCCGAATTCGAGAAATAAATTTCAGTACTGGAACTGTCATCTGCTACATTGATAACGAGTTGATCAATAACAGAACCCTCGAGGCCATCCAAGCACCACACTTTCTCCTTTTATGGCCTGTCACTCTTTATCCCGCTAGCTTAAATGCCTCGTCATTACTCGCGACAAATACTTTGACTTGGCTCCAGATCAGCTCTTTTGTGTTCAGATTGCAGTAGTACGGTGGCAACTGTAAAAATGCAGCATTTTTGTGGTGTGCTTGATGGTGTCAAAACTGTTTTCCATGTTTCCATGACGCGTATAACTCTAGCCCATGTGCGTGTAAAATCCCATCAACTTTTAATGTATACCCATTGTTAAGGAACTGTCAGATATGTGGATATCTAATGAAACTTTCCAAATTAACTTTTATTTAGATTTCTTTTTTCCTAGTTGATTACAGTGAGTTACATTTTTCGTAACAAAATCGTAAGTTTTAAGAAATTTTCGAACTTTTCGTAATTCTTATTGGTTTTCATTAGACTGTGATAATGTGTCGGGAAATACAGCCACACATCTTCTTTACGTTTATCTTCTTATGGCAGAATGTAGTGTATTGTAATGTCCTTTGGTCTACTTTACAGCACTACGTTTTGTGATTGTGTACTGAACATCATCTGGGTTTAGAAAATATGCTGGTGTAATATATTTGGGAGCTGTTCTTTTTCAGCTCCCTAACTTCTGCCTAACAGCTTGCCAAATTTCACTTACTTTTTTACGGGCAAATCTGTGTTCTTCACTGTCAATTAAATTACAAGACGGAAACGATGGTCAGTCTCCTAGGTGGACATCATAAAGTCTTGAGTTGGTCGATATTCTTCTGTTAACTGCTTCATACCAGGCTGTCACAGCACTTGATGGAGATTCCGTCAGCTGGCTTTTCATCATAGGCTAGAAATTTTAATTCGATCGCATTTTTACCCTTGTTTTCCACCAGTTTGAGATATATTTCCCTTGTCATCGCCATATCCTTCTCTGGAATGTTTCTCTGTATATAACTGAATTCGATTAAAAATTGCTTAAGGTGATGAAATCCGAGTGACATGTTGCACGATCTTAGGTGGGTTCATGCTGACTAGAGTAATTTCGTTGAGCAAGTGAGATGTTAAGCTATTGAATGATTTTTTTCCATAATTTGTACGTCGCACATACAAATAAGGCTTTAGACTTTAAGCTGATATCCACGAGGTTTATTACACCGCTTTCTGCAGAGAGAGTTAGTGTCAAATTTAAATCTGAGTATGTTTCCGTGGGTTACGAATTGACCTAATACCGATGTAATTCTGGTAGCTGTGTCTCGAGGACTGGGTACCACTTCCGCCACCTAGTTGATTTTTGCAACGATATATACAGAGGGGTCCGGAAAAATGTAGACATTCTTTGATAGCTAATATCTTTGGAACAAAATGATACTTCGTTGCAGTTTTGCGCGATAGCGTAGTCCATTGTTTTCTCAAAAGATCTTGGCTCGCGTTTTCCATCAGATGAAAGTGCAGCAATGAATGAAGTAAGATTGTCGTTTGACCAACACCGTATTGAAGTGGTACTGGGAGTGCGAAAACGTGATGGAGGTACAACGGCAATGGCGTAATGTGTACGGAACTCAGCCACCAACACATACAATAATTTATCGTATTCGGGATAAATCTGAAGCCGATGGTATTGTACAGGATGCACATAAGGTAAGGTCTGGCCGACCAAAAACACCAAGTCTAGCTTCCAGCGCTACCGCGGTGCAACATTTTCCTTGGTCATCTCAAAAATCTGTGATGCAGGTTGCATGTGAAAACGGAATAAGCCGATCAAGCGTACGACGAATTCTGAAGGCTGAAAAATGGAAAGTGTACATTCCAAGATCGCTAATGATTAGACAGTTAGCGAACTGTTGTTAAAACAAGGTTCGTTACTAGAAGAAATTGATAAAAAGGTCACAGTGTTGGGGTCAAAACTGCTTCAACATCAGGACAGGCAAATGGAAATTAAGAATGTCCTAGAACAGAAATTAGAAAACCATCAGATAAACCACTATCGGTATCAAAGCCAGACGGAATTTTCTGGAATGAGCTTGATGTGCACTAGACACTGATAAGTGTATACAAAATAATAATATTGCCCGTCGTCTTGCACGGCCTACAAATTCACGTTTTAATTGATACTGTGGCAGAGCTGTGCTAGGTCCGGAAAAATTTTCGATTTGTTAAGAGAAAGACCAGGAGTAGTACCAATGCTAGTAATGCGAGTTAAAATAATCGGTGCTACCGGAAAGAGTAGCAAACCTATAACCCATCAAATATTTGTCTGTTTCGAAATTCAAGAGCAACAATTTGAACATGAATTTATCATCGTGCCAGATTTGAGCACCGAGATAATAATAGGCTTCGATTGGTTATTGAAATACCACGCGGTAACTGACTGCAACAAAAAACAGCGATGTGCCTTTCAAAAGATAAGACCGAAATTAGTGCGAGTTTCAGTGAAACAGGTGATGATGTGAGTTGTCAGTACCAACCTATTCACATTGTTACTTGGCCTGATGAGGGGTTTAGACAGAAATATGGAATACTACAGTAAGGAATCTAAATGTTGACGATTGTTTGGAAGACGAGTTGGAGAGTACTGTGGACGGTGTAGCAAGTGCTGCACCTGAACACAAACGAGACTTGTATAACGTAATTTTAAGAAATATAAAAAAAAGTTTTCAAATAAACGGGAGCTTGTTACTGGATATCAGTGCAAATTAAATGTAATGCCCCACGAACCGTTCTTTGTACGACCGTACGCAGTGCCGCTGTCCAAAAAGAAGGCCGTACAACAAGAAATAGTCCCTCTAACAATCGCTTGATCATAATCGCTTCTGTAAAGTTTGGAAGGTAGGAGACGAGATATTGGCAGAAGTAAAGCTGTGAGTGAGTCGTGCTTCGGTAGCTCAGATGGTAGAGCACTTGCCCACGAAAGGCAAAGGTCCAGAGTTCGAGTCTCGGTCGGGCACACAGTTTTAATCTGCCACGAAGTTTCAAGAGATTGTAGTGTCAGAATCGCGATGACGCACGTACGCTGAACAAAATTGTTCACTGTGAAACGTATTGACCAGCAAGTATGGAGGAGATACTGCAAAGATTTCGTGGTGTACAATTTATAACTAGCTCCGACCTCGCGGCTAGCTGCTGGCAGTTCGCTCAGTGAGGAAGAATGTAGCATACTGCCTTTTTGTATGCAGGCAGGTATTACCAGTATAACGTAGTGCCATTGGGACTGAACATATCAGTGTCTGTCTTTATTAGGGTCCTCGATGAAGTACTAGGAGCAACCCTAAAGTTCCAGTCTGACAGTGCGCGTGGACGACTTGCTGTTGGCGAATGCGACCTGGCAAGAACATCGTGATCATTAGACGTCGTTTCCAGCGCGCTACGCAAAGGTGGGGCGATTCCGAAACTGAAGAAGTATGAGTTTGTGAAGAAAGAATTGAATTTCCTTGGTCACGTAAATCACTGCAGAGGGAATCGCCAAAGATCCGCAGCTGTTAGACGCAATAAAGAATTGTCCACCTCTGAAGACTAGAAAAGCCGCGCGGGATTAGCCGAGCGGTCTGGGCCCTGCAGTCATGGACTGTAGACTGGTCCCGGTGGAGGTTCGAGTCCTCCCTCGGGCATGGGTGTGTGTGTGTTTGTCCTTAGGATAATTTAGGTTAAGTAGTGTGTAAGCTTAGGGACTGATGACCTTAGCAGTTAAGTCCCATAAGATTTCACACACATTTGAACATTTTTGAAGACTAGAAAACAAACGCTATTTTGTCGAAAGACGACATGTTGAGAAACGTGGCTGTTGTACTTAAGGTTTATAATTTAAAAACCTAGAAAACAAAGTTTTCTAGGATTAACCGGATTTTATCACAAGTTCGTGCAGGGGCAAACGTTCAATGATCCACACTGAAACAGCTTGTTGCGCAAGAATACATAGTTTGTGTGGACTAACGACTAGAAGGCCGCATTTGAGAGACTGAAAGGCGAGTTGTTCACAGAGTAACATGTTGCTCCATCCTGACCTATCGTTACCATTTTACATGGGTACGGAGTCGTCAAATCACTGTTTAGGTGTGGAACTGTTTCAGGAGGCGGGAGAAGAAGAAAACAAAAAACACCGGATGGTTGCACTCGCAAGTCGGACGCTGACAAATGTGAGCGGAACTATAGGAAGGAAGGTCTCGCAGTCGTAATGGGGTTTTAGGACTGAAATGTGATTATTCACATGGACCATAAGGGGTTCAGGAATCTCAAAGATTGTCATTTACTGCACGAAAGATTGAGAAGATGGTCTCTTTATTTACAGCAGTTTAATTATAATGTATGTTACGTGAAAGGTGCAGATAACTGCATAGCTGATGCGCTGTCACACTCACCTGAAACCTATCAGCAAATAGTGGAAGACGAATCCGGAGGTGTACTGAAAACGTACTACTTTCAATACGTAGAAAGACGAACGAAGATAGAGAGCACTTGTAAAAAAAAAAAAAAAAAAAAAAAAAAAAAAAGCCGTCGTCATCAAAGCGAGGACGAATGTTCGAAAACAGTGAAGACCAAGTATGACGAAAAAGAAGTTCTGAAAGTATTATAGAATATACAACAACATTCTTTATACATGCAAAGATGAGGACAGCGACACTTGTCGGGTGTGTTGGCACGTCAAGTACATCACCGAAATAGTAGACTATTATCACCTGGCCTATGGTCATTGCGGACCAAAGAAAATGGCTTAAGTTGTGAATTTTAACAACATGTTAAGAGAATAACAGATAAGATAAAGACGTAAGACAAGTGTGAGAGGGTGGAAAGTGACCAACTGCACAAATCGTAGTCGTATGCAGAGTGTAAGACATGAAAGTGTATTAGAGTTTAGTGTGCACGGACCTCTACTGCCCCTTACTAAGGATCTCAGGTAATTTTGCCTACATATTAGTAGTGCTGGAAGCCTTTTGGAAGTTCATTAAGTTGTATCCGATAAGAAAAGCGACAGCTAAAGCGGTTTGTAACAAACTTGCAAACGATTACTTCGTACAAAAAATGGTTCAAATGGCTCTGAGCACTATGGGACTCAACATCTGAGGTCATCAGTCCCCTAGAACTTAGAACTACTTAAACCTAAGTAACCTAAGGACATCACACACATCCATGCCCAAGGCAGGATTCGAACCTGCGACCGTAGCGGTCGCGCGGTTCCAGACTGAGGCGCCTAGAACCACTCGGCTACATCGGCCGGCTAATTCGTATATATCGGCAAACCAAAAGTGATTCTGTCCGATAATAGGGCACATTTTACTTCCAAATTATGGAATGAAGCTATGGAAAGTAATGGGGCTGAAGTGATACACATCTTGGACTATTGCCCGACCGAAAATCCAACTGCACGGTACATGCATCAGCTGGGGCGACTTTGCCGAACGTATTGTCGCCACAGAGGGCGTGGGGCAGATATAGCGTATAAACGAATTTGAGAAGACTATGAATACTTTGACGCATGAATCTACAGGATTGACTCCGGAGGAAATCCTATTAGTCCGTAAGTCTAAGAGTTTGGTGGAAGAGATGATTGATTTCCGTCCGTGAGTTAGTACTGACATCGAGGCAAAGAAAGAACGTCTGCGAGAGGTAATGAAAAAGAAAGCCGCAGCACGAATAAGGCGGAGCGCAAGTTGCTAAATTTGTAGTTGGTGACGTGGTTTTCGTTATAGCGAACGAGAAATCGAGCGAAACTGATAATGAGATTTACAAATTTAAATTCATTTGTAATGGACCATTTAATATTCTCGCGTCCTTTGTAAACATACGTGTGGGACGCGATGTTTTCATTTCAGCACAACCAGTATAAAGCTTAGATGCAAACATTTGAGCTTTATCTCTACACTCGCTTGGAACACATGAATTCTCATAATGAGAAGTGCAATCTGTTAATGATTATGATATTTACGAAAAACTATGTAAAGTAAACCTAGTAACTAGTGATTTCTTATCATTTTATTTATTCTTTTGTGTAGCTTTAACTCTCTTACTTACTTTTACTTGTACAGTACTGACATGAAATTTTCGTAACACAAACGTAATGATTTTTTGAAACGTTTGTGGCTTAAAATATGTTATGATATGCTGTAATGTTTAAATTTATAAGACTCAGTATTGTCATACTAATTACGTGCCTACACATAATTATGATAATTAATGAGAGGCTTCAGACTGATTAAAAACTGTATGTCGACAGAACTGAATGCCTTTACTCATCTGCATTCCAGTTTGAATTTCTTCGGATATTCCCTGCCGGCCGGTGTGGCCGTGCGCTTCTAGGTGCTTCAGTCTGGAACCGCGTAACCGCTACGGACGCAGGTTCGAATCCTGCCTCGGGCGTGGATGTGTGTGATGTCCTTAGGTTAGTTAGGTTTAAGTAGTCTAAGTTCAAGGGGACTGATGACCACAGATGTTAAGTCCCATAGTGCTCAGAGCCAATTGAACCAGATATTCCCTGATTCTGTTTCCCTTCAGAGAAAACTCATGGATTGCAGGGCACATGTAACACTGAAAATGCAGATAAAATACTTGTGCACCATTCAAAAATATCTGGTGCTTAATATCTGTCAGTAACTTGTAATATACTGCTGTTTCTGAATCTGTAAGCCTTATTACTGAAACTATATTCAATACATAATGGATATAATAATGTATTTATTTGTGAATGTATATAATTGATTGTAATTATAAAGTAAATATTTAAATTGCTGGGTGATCACCAAGGGAACTTTGTTTAAATGCATGGATAGCAACAACGAAATAGCAGTAGTCGTGCTATATTTTATATTTGCGTGTGTCTCCACGTCTCTGTAGCGCTGCGGGCAGACAGAACACACAACAGCTTGAGTCTTGAAAGAGTGTGGAAGTGTTTGTAATGCGCTCCCGCAGACATTGTGTGCAGTTATGATTGCAGCAATGTAGGCGCACCTACTGTATTAACCAGAGAGTAATGAGAGTACAGTCGGAATGGACATTTAGAGGAAGCTGAAATCCTAACTTCAGCCCTTTGACCTATGGAGTAAATATCTCTGGAGTGAGCATTGAGTTCTGCCCATGTTGTCAACATTAAACCAAGATTGTCACGTGTTTTCGGGACTTCGCTGTGCGAGTGTGCTTTCTGCAGCGTTTGAAGTTTATAATATCAAGAGTTTTTGTTGTGTTTCATCGTTTGTTGATAGTGTAATAGCGAGGGTGAATTACTGTTGTTGCTACGGATGCAAAGAAAAATATGAGAAATGAGGGATAGTAACTTTTCATGGGTACATACCATGTAGCTCTAATTATAGTTATCATATTAGTAAGAGACACTGTATATGTTTAAAAATTTCGAGACGCCTTATAATTAAGGCTTGATTCTGTAGACCTATTTTTCTACGATTCTATGACTATATAACAGATATTACGGCTCGTACAATACCTTACAAACAGTCGCTTCCTCTCGTAAATTTGCTAGTGGAACAGGAAAGGGAATGGTTACTTGTTCCAGTAAATACTATCCTCCATGCATTTATCAGTGACTTGTAGGTTATGTACATAGACTACTCAGTCTACTGTTTATTTAATAAACTAGGAGCAAGTACCTCAAATACGTTAAATAAATATCTCAAAGTGCCACCAGTAAGAAAAATTGTGCTTTAGGTCGCAAAAACGAGAAAATAAATACGCAGAAATACAAGAAAAAAGGACGAATTAGCAGGGATATAATCGCTAATGTGCGACAAATTCGGTGTTTTTCGGACATATGTAAAGGTACTAGCGTACTGTCAAGTCGTTTCGTAGGACTAGGACTATCACTGCAAAAATGTACATCAGGCTCTGTAATACTATAAAGTGCCGTATCATACCGAAAACTACCAAAAATTGAGTGCATCTGAACTGTGACACCTATCGCAAAGAAGCAGAATGTAATATCACTTGCCCTTAAAAGTTACATAGCTGGTTTATTCCCGGTATCAAATGGATACTGTTAAAATGTCTGCGCAACATATATAAATAATCCGCGACACGTACGAAAAGAATCCGTCTGTACTAGGGATGTAGTGACATTCTAAATATACAGGGACAAACACACCACGTCCCGAGATCACGTGATCAGACCGGCAATGTATGTTGACAACGCAAAATCTGTTCTGCGCATGTGAATGCTCACTCCAGAGATATTTACTCTATACTTTGACCATAAATATAATAGATTGGCCCTGACGTCATTTTCGTGGCTCCAACATCTCTGGGCTGAAGTCACGTGAATGTTGGCAAAACATGGTTGTTTCGTGTTGCGCTTATGGCTGTACTCAGCGTTTTGTCGGCGGAAATGGCATTACATTTCACGTGTAAGTCTTTCCATGATAGTGCAGATGCGTTTATTGAAATCTGCTGAAGTGACTTTTATATGTTTTTTACACTTGAAAGAGAATATCAAGTAAATTAAAGTGTTGAAAGTGGTGCCTGTAAAGTCAGACTCATACTACATTTTGGAAAGCATCTGTGATAATTCAGTTACAGAAGTAAGTATAACTGTTTCTCGTTCCTACTCATAGGTTCCCTAAGGATGAAAACCGAAGGCTGCTTTGGATACAGGCCATGAAGCAGAAAAACTTTAAGCCATCTACACATATGCGCCTTTGCTCGAAGCACTTCGAGGAGAAATGTTTTGATAGGTTAGTTATTATTTACAATGTATATTCATAATTTGTATTTACAATGTCTGTCATTTTTAAACCTGATGTTTTTATAGGGCTAAGACTGAAGGGAATTGGCTAAGAAGTGATGCTATCCCGACGCTTTTCGATTTTCTGGAGCATATGAAATCGAAGAGGCCTAAGCTCCATAAATCACACACCAGGAGGCGTTCGTTAGATGATGCCTCGTCTTCTGAAATCTGTGCTTCCAATGCCTGTAAGTCTGAATGTTGTTAGAATGTGTGTAACAACTGCGAGTTAGTGAAATATTGTATTGGAATAGAACTGTAGCACGTTACGTTAAGTGCCACTTCGGACGTGCTTCGCCCACAAAAATAAAACTCAAAACATGCATTTTTGTTTTGTTTACAGTGACATTATGCGATATGGAAACGAACACCCCGAAAAACAAAAGTTTCAGGTATATTGGGGACTTTTCGAATAGCGATTTGTGTACTCCTGGCATAGCAGAAAAAGTGATAGATGTGGCAAGACGGCAGATTAGCATCAAAGCCAGAAAGTTAAAGAATTTGCAGCAGTCATCTCGTGGGATGAAGAAGAAAGTCTTGTCTTTGAAATCTTTGATAAATAATTTTGAAAATAATTGTGTTATAAATGAATCCCTGGCTAATTTACGAAAGGCAAGTATATTTACAATGCCTGTCATTTTTAAAATGTATGACTGATTGCAGGTTGGAATACTTATGCTTAAATGATGTGGCTTTTTGCTATCAGATGCTGCCACCTGGTACTTCGGAGTTGCTCCAACGTGTCAGTAAAGGTAAAGAAGCAAATATGTATCCAGCAGCTCTTCGGACCTTTGCTCTAACAGTAAATTTTTACAGTAGCAAGGCATATAGCTATGTAAGGAAAAATTTTAAAACATCACTGCCACATCCACGAACATTAAGAAAATGGTACAGTGTTGTTGATGGGGATCCTGGTTTCAGTAAAGAAACAGCAATAGTGCTTAGAATAAAGAGTCAGGAACTCATTAGCAAAGGTAAGAAATTGATTTGTGCCATGACATTTGATGAGATTGCCATAAGGAAGAATGTTGAATTTTGTGGAAATAAGTTTATTGGTTACATAGATTATGGTACAGATCTTGACAATGACAATCTGCCTGTTGCAAATGAGGCATTAACATTCATGTTGACTGCTGTTAGTGGTTCATGGAAAATTCCAATTGGCTACTTTTTAGTCAATGGCCTGGGTGCTGTTGAAAAATCAAACCTACTTAAGGAGGCGTTGAAATTTACATATGATGCTGGAGTAGAAGTAATTTCTGTTACTTTTGATGGTGCTCACATAAACACTGCAATGGTAGACAAGCGAGGGGCCTGTCTTTCAACGTGCAGAATGAAATCTTTTTTTAAACATCCTCTATGTAAGGATGATGTTTGCATATTCCTTGATCCATGTCACATGTTCAAGTTAATACACAATACATTAGCTGGTAAAGGTGTCATTTTCGATGGAAACAGAAATCGAATAAAATGGGATTATGGATTAAAATTACATGAGCTGCAAAAAGTGGAGAAACTTCTGGCTGCTACAAAAGCAAGAACAAAACACATTGAGTGGTATCGTCATAAAATGAATGTAAGGATTGCTGTGCAAACATTTAGTGGTAGTGTAGCTAATGCTCTAGAATTCCTTGACAAAGATTTGCAGCTAGCTGACTTTAAAGGATATGAACATACAGTTCAATTTATAAGGACAATGAACAACCTTTCTGATTGTTTCAATAGTAGGAATCTCCTGTCCAAAGGGTATAAATCACCTCTGTCAATGCAGACAGCTGGCCATATTTTACGATTTCTTGATGAAGTGGAAAAATATATTAAGGAGCTGAGACTTGAGGCTAATGGGCCATCTATTTTGTATACTAACAGAAAGACTGGTTTCCTTGGCTTTCTTGTATGTATACAGAGCTTAAGAAAATTATATGTTTCCCTCATAGACAGCTCTCAACCAAAACTAAATTTCTTGCTTACATATATATTGCTACAGGACCACATAGAGACATTTTTCAGCTCAATCAGAAGATATGGTGGTGATAACAACAATCCCACAGCTGCTCAATTCAAAGCAGCCTACAAACGATTGCTTATCCATCAGCAGGTAAGAGGGTCAGAATTTGGATCTACTTTGGATACTGCAGATTGTAACATTCTCAGAGTATCTTCTGGACTGGATGTGATGCAATCTAACCCATTTACATCAGCTATCAATTGTAATTCAGAGAAGTTAGACCTAGATGTTGCATCAGTCTCTCATGATCACTCATACAGCATTCCTGCTGTCTCATTTGAACAGCTGTCAAATTATGTACGGAATGTTTGTTGCATACATAGCAGGATTCATTGTGCGTAAATTGACGAAGTCAGTACATTGTGTAGAATGTGCAAATTCCTTGTGTGGGGCAGTGGACAGTGACATTGGACTAATCAGAAGAAAGAATGTGGGAGGTTTGGCTACGACTTCTGCTGACGTTATTAAAATTTGCAAAGCAGCAGAGTAAGCTTATCGGTTGCAACAGGTGAAGGGAATGTTGCAAAAGAAAAATGTTATGCTTGTTCTTGTTTCATGTGCTATGGCAGATGTTGATTGTAGTGTTTTCAATCCATCAACGAACATATTATGGACTTTGAGCCCACAGAAAATCACAGAAATGCTCTAGTTAAATCAATTTTATTTGAATATTTTAAAATTAGAAATCACCATTTTGGAAAGTCTGTGACAGAAATATTCTAGAAAGGTTGTATGAGGAGTTTATGCACAAAAGCTGTGCTGTTTAAGGGACATTAAATATTCTATGCCTGATCCCTATTACATTAGTTAATAATTGCCAAGGTTATGTTGTTTATTATTATTATTAGTGTTTGAACCATGATGTCTACACAAAGTACAGACAGAGGTATCTGGAGTTCTTAGCCTTTCTAAGTGCCCGTACTACATCCACAAAGCCTTTTTCAATATATGTTTGGACTTTACTTCTGTTTTCAGACCAATTGGATTCATTCGTTTTATGTAAACCTAGATACTCTTTTACTCTTAACAAAATATATATTTATGTACTGTCTTTTTTTATTTTTTGTTCCTTCTAGGTCTGTATGTTGTGTTGTTAATTTGTTTGGGCCCTTATATTTTTACTAGATTTATTATCTTGTCAGTGTCTTCTATATCTTTTTATCTGTTAAATATTGTTCTGCCCTCTTAAAATTTGGGCTTAAGAAATAAATCTGTTGAAAAATATTGTGTTGTAAGAAAGAAAATGTGAAATAAAATAATGTTGTGAAATAAAGTATTGAGTTAATTTTTTCTGAATATCTATTTTTTCCCAAGAGATGTTAGTTTTCTTCGAATACTTGCAGCAACTGAGAAAAAAGTGTAATAAATTTAAAATGAGAAAAGTACTTGAAAGAATCCACATGTATTTCTTTTCATGTTATCTATAGAAACTCAAACCCCCAAAAGTTGTTTCACGTAAAAGTTTAAAGCAGTTTCTTGATTCTTAGTCAACTGTAGTTGGTGCAATGGACTGTGTTCACTTCGGTAAATTGTGTCTGCTATAGATACGTAATAGCCACCAGGTAGTAAGGATTTGTCAGGTGAGATTGTAATACAAAATTCAGTAGGCTCTGAGTGAAGCATGTACAGGTACATATATTTCATTCATATGCAACAGCTTTCAAAATTTGCTAAGGAACTTAGTGAAAATGTGAGATTGTGCATGGTGTTGGCAGTGCATATTTGTAAATATCATTGGAGTGTGAAGCACAAAAGTATTTCTGTTACCTCAGTTGTTACTGCAATGGATAGTGTTCACCTCTGGCAATATGCATCCACTACAGACACCAGGTACTAAGGATTTGTCGCATAAGCTTGCAATAGGAAATTCGGAATGCTTTATGAGTGAAGCAAGTACAGGTATATATATTTCATTCATATGCAACAGTTCCAAAATTTGGTACAAAACATCATGAAAATGTGACATTGTGCATGGCATTGGCAGTTTATGAACTCTGCAGAAAACAAACATCACTTTTCAGTGTAAGAACAACATTTCCTATCTGTAAAGGTTACTCCTAAGGTAAGCCTAAAATTTCTGTTAAAAAAGTGAGTTTTTAAGCTCTAGGTTGACTAATTGTCTTCTGCTGAATTTGTAGTAAGCTATTCAAATTGTTCACAAACTGCAATGATAATCATTAATATGTAATTAAAGGGGAGTTTTATTTGATTTATGCCCACATGATTATTATGCAGAGGCAAGGAAAAATTTCCTCATGATCCCACACAGTAACAGGACAAAATCAAATCACTGTAAAGGCATTATTTTTCTAAAATAAGAGCCCCTATTCTTATTGTACTGAGAGACTGCCAAATGTTTTTGTTTTGGCAGATGAGCTCTAACCTGTTTGTGCCCTGGAAAATAGCTCTTAATCTGGATGAGGGTCAGTACAGTTTTCCAATATTAGGAGTGAAAAGTGTCCCTTAGATAGTTTTCTTAAAAAAATATATACTGTCACAGTTCATTGTGGGAATTATTTTGCAGTTTGTTTCCCCACAGAATGACTATCTTAATACAGAAGTTGACAACAGGGTTTTAGCCTTGAAAAGAGTTTTCCTTGAGATTGTTTTCATCAACTGTGAAGAACTACCTTTTAAGAAATTAAAATCATTGCATAGTCTCTTGGAACTTTTAATTTATGGCCTGCCCTGGTTAAATTGAGAGCTGTAACGTCTGTTTCAGTTGAAATTTTATAGGTGTTTCTTGAGTCATAATTGACATCTTTTACTACGGTGCACAATATTCACTTTGGTATATGCATTATTCAATTTGAGGCACTGAATAGCCCACAGGTATCAAGGATTTGTATATTCAAGTGAGATTATAATAAGGTAAGAGCACCTATAGTCGACACATTAAGAGAATTTTTTCTACCTACTAATACTATTAAATAAATGTAGGCTCCAAAATTATTTTTTGAAACTTGAAAGTCTCACCTTTCATCTAAAATATCATTTTTTTTAAACAAATAGTTTAAACTTTCGTAAAAATATCGGGAAATGAACCTTTGAAGTACATCTAAAATTGATACTGAAATTTTGGCACCTATAGTTGACATGATTCCCATATCCCATTTTCTTTTATAAGTGACTAGAGCTCAAAACGCGGCGAATCCAATGCTTAAAATTTTGACACGAGGCCACTCTTACTGTTTAAAAGAATTTTAACGAAATTTTACTTTATTTGATAGTTTATGGTAATTTCGTCCCGCTGCGCACCAGAGTGGTGTTTGATGTATTTGTTAGATTTTATAAATGGTACTGTGAACAAATCCAGGTCAAATGTAGTTCTGGCATAATTTTTCGCAAATAAAAAGTAATTTTTGTTGGAAGCGTTTGGCAGTCAGTTGAGAAATGTGGGGAAAATACGATGCAAACATAGGATGGCAGACTGCTGATTTGAAATCCCGCCACGTTTTGCGAACAGTCACGTGGTTTATGTTGGAGCCACACCAGTCCTGCAGCTTCTGCACAGCAAGGCCGGTCTACTAGTATCTATGGTCGAAGCTTCTGCCTCTCTCATAATTATCTGTGGTTCTGGATACGACTCATGATTCTCAGCCACCAGCAGCACCTCAGCATTGTCATCCGCTACATTCTTCATTGTCTGCACAGCTACATCGTAAGACTGTTTCCTGCCAGACTGTAAC
Source organism: Schistocerca americana (assembly GCF_021461395.2). Lineage (NCBI taxonomy): Eukaryota > Metazoa > Arthropoda > Insecta > Orthoptera > Acrididae > Schistocerca > Schistocerca americana. Next base: position 553,831,845 of record NC_060124.1, on the reverse strand, counting down.
TAATATTGTACAGGCATTAGCCAGTGACATTTCTTTAACACACTTTAATGACTAACTTTCTTGAATAATAACATGCAATAAGTAAAACATGTAGGGCACCTGTGGTGACATCATCTTGAGACATTGTTACTGAGCAGGACCCCTTTCCTTTCCATGCAATCACCAAGCATCGTAACAGTATGAAAATTGATTAACTATTTACTGCCAGTTTTGTTTGTTTGCTAATGACCATTTTCAGTCTAAATTTAGCTGCCTCAGTAACTGTTCATTTTTTATTGCATAACAGAGGCTTAATTAATCTATAATTCTGAGTATGAACCTCATTAATTAAAGTAACACAAAATTTCATCAGGAAAAGTAATAGCTAAAGATACAGCACAGATGTAGAGTGTGCAGTTTCATTAACTCTGGTTTTAGGTAAGACAGTGACTTCTGCTGGCTTTGTATGTATTTTATTGTTCTTATGTTACAAGTAAATCAGTTGCTCATTCGCCTAAAGTAACTTCAGTTCAATCTTTCAATAATTAAAAGTAAGTTCCTCAACTTTTTCCAAATTTTGCCTTATGTTACACTGAGGTTACTGGAAGACATTTTTTATGTAACAAAGTTTCAGTTACAGTCAGATATTTATTTGAACAGCAACTTCATTTAAATTTGCTTTCAAAATTTAGTATTTCAGAATAAGTAACTGCCAATTCAGTGCTTTCTGATTCATTTATTTTCTTGTGAACTGTTGTGTTGTGGAAAAGTGTGACAACCTTCTGTTCGCATGCCAGTGGTTATTTACTTAATTTTCTTTGCCATTACCTTTCTTAGGATACTGAAAATTCATTGCCCTAGTGGGCTGGCGACCATTTTATTACCTCTTTTCTTGCTAACCACTACTTTTTGTATTAAATACTACATGATACACCTTCCCCCTATGTGGTTCTTTAGCGATTGCACTAAATTACCCCCATTTCACAATTATTATCAGCATTTTGACTGTGTTTAGAATAGATTCTTCCATCAGAAGGCTCTGTTGTTCACTTTTCTCCCACTAACCAGCATTATTTTCCTTTGCTAACGATAGCCTTACTCACTGTAAAGTTTCATTGGGCATATGCGATGATAGTCATTTATATCGGAATCCAATAGGGCAATCAGAAAAGGGGAGGTTACACCTTCTCCCTTCAATGGGAATTAGCTGTCTGTGATGCGGAAGACAGGAGAACTGCACAAGTAATGGCAACAGAAGCATGCCTGTAAGAAACAATTGGAAAAGACTGCATGCCCAATACCGCTTATAAAAGAATTTGAGGGTGCCAATATCATCATCCTCCCCTATAAAAGATGTATTATTTTTTTGGTATCTGCCAAAACCATGACAACATTTTCTAGGACAACACAAGCCTTGGAGCAGCAAAAATCAAAGCAAATGATGACTATATCTCATATTCTAAAAATAAATGTAAAACAGTTTGGAGTGTAGTGAAAACTGAGATAAACATGGGAATGGAAGAAATCAGTATTCCAATTTACTATAATACTCTCACCAAATATTTTGTAAGCTATGCATGTTCCCTTGAATCACAAACCAATAATACTTCTGATGCTGAGGCCTTTCTTTTGCAGTCACAGAGTAAAGCAAGTGAAAGATTCATTTAGAGAAGAATTACTGCTACAGGCATTACGAATGCTGTAAATTAACTGAGGGGCTCCAGAACAGAGGCCTACTATGGATTCAGTAGTTATGTCCTAAAATCTATAATTAAGAAAATCAGAAAGCCTCTGCTCTATCTTGTAAACAAAATTCTAGATGACAGTACTTTCCCTGAATGCCTTAGAACTATATTTAAACTCCAATGTACATAAAGTGTGACAGAGCTGTATCAGATAACTATAGACCAATATCAATTGTTCCTATTACATACAAAATCATAGAGAGCTGCCTATATGTATTAATCTATATGTATTTAGAGAAAACCAAATTGTTGAATTAAAGCCAGTTTGGATTCAGGTCAAATCAATCAACCATAAAAGCTTCTGAGACTCTGTTAAAAAATCTGGAATATTATGACCTTGCCGATTAACCACTAAATTTAGTTAAACTGTACCTAAACTCTTTGCCATTACAAATGTCTGCTTGTGTCTGTGTATGTGCGGATGGATATGTGTGTGTGTGTGTGTGTGTGCGATTGTGTACCTGTCCTTTTTTCCCCCTAAGGTGGGTCTTTCCACTCCCGGGATTGGAGTGACTCCTTGCCCTCTCCCTTAGAGCCCGCATCCTTTCGTCTTTCCCTCTCCTTCCCTCTTTCCTGGTGGGGCGGCCATAGGTTGCGAAGGCTTGAATTTTGTGTGTATCTTTATGTTTGTTTGTGTGTCTATCGACCTGCCAGCGCTTTTGTTTGGTAAGTCACATCATCTTTGTTTTTAGATGTATTTTTCCCACGTGGAATGTTTCCCTCTATTATATTCATATGTGTAGATACATAATGTGATATTCTGGAATGTAAATTATGTGATGAGCCTCATGAAGTTGTGTGTTAAAAGCTTTATACACTCCTGGAAATTGAAATAAGAACTTCGTGAATTCATTGTCCCAGGAAGGGGAAACTTTATTGACACATTCCTGGGGTCAGATACATCACATGATCACACTGACAGAACCACAAGCACATAGACACAGGCAACAGAGCATGCACAATGTCGGCACTAGTACAGTATATATCCACCTTTCGCAGCAATGCAGGCTGCTATTCTCCCATGGAGACGATCGTAGAGATGCTGTATGTAGTCCTGTGGAACGGCTTGCCATGCCATTTCCACCTGGCGCCTCAGTTGGACCAGCGTTCGTGCTGGACGTGCAGTCCGCGTGAGACGATGCTTCATCCAGTCCCAAACATGCTCAATGGGAGACAGATCCGGAGATCTTGCTGGCCAGGGTAGTTGACTTACACCTTCTAGAGCACGTTGGGTGGCACGGGATACATGCGGACGTGCATTGTTCTGTTGGAACAGCAAGTTCCCTTGCCGGTCTAGGAATGGTAGAACGATGGGTTCGATGACGGTTTGGATGTACCGTGCACTATTCAGTGTCCCCTCGACGATCACCAGTGGTGTACGGCCAGTGTAGGAGATCGCTCCCCACACCATGATGCCGGGTGTTGGCCCTGTGTGCCTCGGTCATATGCAGTCCTGATTGTGGCGCTCACCTGCACGGCGCCAAACACGCATGCGACCATCATTGGAACCAAGGCAGAAGAGACTCTCATCGCTGAAGACGACACGTCTCCATTCGTCCCTCCATTCACGCCTGTCGCGACACCACTGGAGGCGGGCTGCACGATGTTGGGGCGTGAGCGGAAGACGGCCTAACGGTGTGCGGGACCGTAGCCCAGCTTCATGGAGACGGTTGCGAATGGTCCTCGCCGATACCCCAGGAGCAACAGTGTCCCTAATTTGCTGGGAAGTGGCGGTGCGGTCCCCTACGGCACTGCGTAGGATCCTACGGTCTTGGCGTGCATCCGTGCGTCGCTGCGGTCCGGTCCCAGGTCGACGGGCACGTGCACCTTCCGCCGACCACTGGTGACAACATCCATGTACTGTGGAGACCTCACGCCCCACGTGTTGAGCAATTCGACGGTACGTCCACCCGGCCTCCCGCATGCCCACTATATGCCCTCGCTCAAAGTCCGTCAACTGCACATACGGTTCACGTCCACGTTGTCGCGGCATGCTACCAGTGTTAAAGACTGCGATGGAGCTCCGTATGCCACGGCAAACTGGCTGACACTGACGGCGGCAGTGCACAAATGCTGCGCAGCTAGCGCCATTCGACGGCCAACACCGCGGTTCCTGGTGTGTCCGCTGTGCCGTGCGTGTGATCATTGCTTGTACAGCCCTCTCGCAGTGTCCGGAGCAAGTATGGTGGGTCTGACACACCGGTGTCAATGTGTTCTTTTTTCCATTTCCAGGAGTGTATATTTAAGTAAAACACACATGTACATGTACGATTTTAAATGACAAAGTCAACTGCATGCTAAACATGCTTAAAAGTTAATAATCTTCTAAACATCTAGGTCAAACTAAAGATGATGCAGGTAAGAGCTGAACTAGAGTTCTTGAATTTGGAGAAAACCGAGGAAATGACAGCACATAATAGTAATGTTGCCACACAGTCAACTTCAAAAAATAATGCAAAGGATATGCAATGGATTACTCTCAACTTTACCCATGAAGGGTGGGAAACCATACAATTGAGTAGTGCACCATATGCTGCAAAGTATTTGTAGTCATTCACCACAAATTAATAAACGTCCACACTATATCTCTGTCATTTGGAAAATCAGTTTGTTATTTTTGTGTTCTGTGCAGTTTAGTTATCGTTTGAAAAAAGGTTCTTATATACACATCTGATTGTAGTACTGCAGTGTCACGACCATGCACTTCTCATGGGCAACTGATGTACGAAAAGTTGTATCCCGTTTTCCTATATCGTCTTTAATGAGATTTAAAATCTCATCGAAACATTCATGGGTCATTCTAAAGTAAAAGAAAAACCGTTCCTCGTCCAAACGGAGCTGTGACATCAGCATATGACATTAAACATACATGCAGCTTTCCAAATCGATACATGCAACCACTTCCGTTTTCTGCAAGAATTGCAACAGTAATTATGAAATTTACTGCTCCTGACTTCAGGCCTAATGTACCTAGTTTCCAAAGGAATGATTCCTTTGCTTTTCGTTCATGACGTATGACAGCTAATAACAAAAGTGCCTCTTCTTCGACAGTCGGCACCATTTGTTTGACTAGCTGCAGATAATTATGCCTCAGCACAGACTTCGTTTTGGAGCGTAGAGTCAAGAGAAAACGCTTGCCTGCCGCTCTGATGCCACTGGGCATCACTGCCAACCCGCTGTGGGAAATTTCTCTCGCCAAGAAATCGCGTCAGCGCGCAGACCACTTGGATCTGCGTATCTGGCATCATTTGATAATTTACGTGATACGACTGAGGTCTAGTGGAGTGAAGCAAGTTCCAGCCAGTGCAAGGTGTAGCCAGCTCTGTGTGCAGCGATTTGACGCCATTTACTATCTGCAGCGTGTTCGGTGTTCATGATTGGTACATGTTTTGGCACTAATTTAAGCATGTTGAAGAAGAACTCAGTTGCACTCATGAAGGTGAGTATCACATGTGTTCAGTGCATCGATGTGTTACTAGTATAACTAAAGGTTAATTCTTTTGAAGAACCAGATTCTATTAGATACAATTGTTTTAAGTTTTATTTAAAAATAGTTACGTTTTTCAGATCACCAGTTATACTATCAAGATTTCTCGTGGAGGTGGTTATGAAGAAATACGATTTTACTTTAACAGCTTATTGCACTGTGACTAGATCTATAATACAGTTTTGTACACTAAGCTTTGTGTATCACCAGACCAGTTAAAGTTTTACTAGTATTATTATAAATGTATTTCACATTTCCGCCACAGAACTAGACTGGTTTTAATACTTTAATGTTTCAAGCTATTGATTTGAAGGCCTGTGCTTAGTGATATGCTGATTAGAGGAGATACATTAAAATTAAAACACTTTCCTGCTTAGGTAATTACTTTGTTTTCAGCTGGTTAGTTTAATGTCAAGATTGTTTTTGCTCCAAATTCGATGGCATTAATAAGCTGTATCTTTTAACAATTTTATGGTGTAAGCTTCTTACTGTTCCAGTTGTATTAATCCACTGAATAGTTGTGCCCTTCAGTAGATGTGAAGTCTGAACTGGCTTCTCAACTGCTGCGATGGATGTTTGTTGTAACTGTTATATTTACCTTTGTACAAGAATTCAAATCAATTTCTTTCCTCTTGCGCTTATTGATGTCATATTTCAAGAGATCTTCGTTGTTTAACTTTGTGTAAGTGATTAGTTTAATGGTCATTGCTATTAATTGTAAAGCTCACAAAATTAAAAACTGAGATAAAGCTTTGGAATTTTTTTAAATTAAAGTTTTCTGTGGCCTGGTATTTTCTGCCCACATAAATTCTTGCTAACAGTTTCAACATCCATCACATACTGAATGGAGCCATGAAATTTCTTACAGTCATTGTAACATCATTTGTTGTATAAGATACCATGGTAGATTTGATTTGATACATCATGTTTTTTCGGTGCATGATGGAAAAATGCCTGAGAAGTGACTTATGTGCCCCCTTTGCAGATGGAAGTTCGATGTGGAAAATACGCCATAACAGTGCCAGGAACATGAGAGTACTATGGAGATCAAGATTTTGAGATTAGACAGTGCAACCTTTCAAAAATGGAAGACTCAAGATAAAAAAGAAACTAGTCTAGTTTTGTAATGCAGCATGCTCCATTAATAAGTATAGAGAGGGTCTTGAAAGGGTTCTGTATCCAAAACAATCATGTGTCTCATCTCCCACAACCTTCCAACTGGCTCATTCAGTTTAACATTGACCATGTGCCTTGGCGCAACTTGGCATTTATCACGTTAGTAAATCGTTGCCAGAAGTGAAAAAAGCAACAAATGAAAGAACAAAAATTATAGCACTCAAATGGGGTTCAACCCAAGGCCTGCAGAGTAGTGGCCAGTTATTGACAGACTCTTTAAGTCAGTAGAATGATAATTATCATAAAGCTATCACTATAGCAAATCAATTTTTTATAAATTATATTTGTCAGAATAATATTGAGTGAAAGAATTCATCTTACCCTTCAACAGTTCCATTTATCTTTTATTTTTAACTTATTATTTGAATGAAAATTTGACGAAATTATCTATGTTATGTTTATTATTACTTTTATTCAATGGACTGAAATGAGAAAATGAAATAGTATACTTTCTAACTTCAGATGCTTTTTGCATATCTCTCAGTAGAATTTTTGGTCTCTCTCTTAACTCCAATACTCGTTTATTTTTGTCTAAAGAAATAAAGTTCTTTCCTTGGACTTCAATTGTCATTCATTTGAGATTAAATTGTGGAAAACAACTGAATTAGCTCTATCTATTCTGTTACTTTTTGTTTTCTTCTAGCTACCAAATCCATCTTTCCATACTAGTTAAACACACACTTGCAGTATTTTACTTGTGGCTTAACCTAGAACATCTGACTGTGTTTAACACTGTCTCAAATGACGTTTGCTAGTTTCATTGTGCAGGTAATCATTGGTGATGTTAGCAGAGAGTGAATGAAATTTTAAGTCAGATTTCTTTTATTGCATTTTCTACATTTTAACCACGTTTGTTTCTGTTAATTTTCGTATGGGCGCTGATAATCTCATCATTGAACACCCCTAAAACACACACACACACACACACACAAACACACACACACACACACATACACATACACACACCATTTCTTTTTACAGAACTCGAAGTTGGAATGAAGCAGGCAGACTCTTATTGTCTGAAGATAAAATGAGCCATTGCGGGATGGTGACATCTAGAGAGCATACAGGCTCTGTAATAATAACCTGATCACAGAGAGAGACGACTAAACTGCCTTTCTTATAACGTTATTATGATGTCATTCTATAGAAATCTGCATTTCGATCAGCTGACTATATGAGTCGTTAAAATGATTTAATACAACTGACGGTTGGCTGAAATTGGTCGATATGGTTGTGGTGACTGACTCATCTACAGAGTAGCCCAACGTCCAGGTTAGGATGAAAGGTGATAACTTTGTTGTGACTTGGCAAAGGCAACATAATGTAAATGCCACATATAGGTTGTGGTAATAGACTGCCCTGAAGTGCAGCCCAACATTTAGTGTCACGCTAAATTTATTCAGTTTCCACCAAACGCCAATTGTACAATCATTTTAGTTGCTCATGCTGACTAGTGGTGGTATCCATTTGCAGACGACTTCTAGAACACTGTTCAGTTCATTTTTGTCTTAATTGCAGTATTTTCAGTAAAAATTTCTTTATTAAATGACAAAATCAACTGCAGAGTTTAGTTGCACTGAAAGATATGTGAAAGGAGGTAATAATTCATTTCATGGGTAAAGTTGTTTTAAGAACAGAAAAAAATTATCTAAAACATTTTTTGAATGTTATGATGTATGTCGTTCGTGAATTCTAAAACGTGGTGAATGAGAAAGACTTCAGGACAACAGAACACTAATATTGAATTCACTAGGAAAGTTTACTCTTTAGGTGACTTTTTCTATTGTATTATCCTTCTTTGTCTGATCTTATAAATGTACAATAAAACCTATCACATGCTTCCAGAAATATAATTTTTTCTTCTTTTTTTTTACAGAACTGATATTCCATCTTATACTCCCGTGGAAGATACATACTGAATAACTCACAGTGCAATGAAAACAGGAATTTGCTGGGGAACTGTAATTATGCTGACTGTAAAAATAGAGAATTGGCCATTTAAGTGTTTCAAACAGTTTGTTGCCCTTTTACCTGACCAAATCTAATGGTAACTATTGCAGTAATATCGAGAATTTTGGGGAAATGAATCACTGCTCCATTATTTGTGTAAAACTAATACAACTAGTTGATCACTTGGTAAAATCCATTCTTGATTTCAGCCATAAAGGAGAAGAACTGTAAGTGGTGGCTTCACTTCACATAGAGTGTAATGACTTAAACTCGGCATTGTTCAACACGTGAGTTGACTTAGACGTTGGTTTGTGATGTCTGCAATTATGTTTTACATAAAACAAAGAGTACAACAAAATCGAAGTCAAACAAATCGTTCTTTTTATTACAACTAAGAGTGATACAGTAACTATGACAATAAAGAAAACCAAAGATATTTTTTTACAATCTCACAGACTGTGCACAGAATGGACAAAATGTCTATGGCATGCTCACATTTCGAATACTGAAAACAAGGCTACAGAAAAACTCAATGTAACAAGCTTACTCTTGTAAACACCCCCCCCCCCCCCCCGCCTTGTTTTATTGAGATTGTTTCTCACGTCACTGGCGGAGCTTTTCTATCTGTTATGAGTTGGTCCCTACTTAAGAGTTTCAAAAATCTACCAACTACTATTTATCACAACAAACATAACAAACTTTCATTTCACTGCCCTCAACACATCTACATATATAACAGTATTTAATGTCTATGTGTTTGGTACATTTGTGATGCCCTGAATTTGTAATCAAACGAACAGCACTTTGGTTTTCGATGTATGGTCTAGCTTTAACGTGATCAGTTTTTCCTAAGAATTCCGCTTCACATGATCCAGTTAAATCCAACTGCCTTGCAATTTTGTGATAATGGTACCAGATCCAAAGTTTTATTCTTCTTCAAAGAAGCCATTTCCTCTAGCATTGCTTTCTTCCACTTTGATGACACTTGCAATGTCATTACTTTTTCGAAAGTTTGAGGTTCAAAGACAATTGTGGAACAGGCTCTCTCTTAATCCCGAAAACGAGCAGGTGCTCGCAGATCAGCTTAGTCTGTCAGAGCCATTATTTCATTATGTTTTACTTGTTTACTAATATCATCCTCTTACAGTTCCTCCTGAACATCTGAAGAATGGTTACCCAGGTAAAATTCAGTATATATTTGTTGAAATGTCTAAGCCATGTGTTTGTTCTTCGCTGAAGGACATTGCAGAAGATTATAATTTTCCTTGACTTATGATTGTAGAGGCGAGAAGTGGTGCTAGATCCACAAAAGGCAACGACAATTTTTTCGATTTTCTATACCATTTTGATCTACAGCGATCATGAACATGAACATATACTGCTGATTTAAACTTCCTCATGTGTTTTAAAGATGAAAGTTTTCCAAACGATTCTTCTTATGGCATAATGTTATTGTTTGCTTTGCGTGAACGTCGATTTAAGATATATGCAGCACAGTTTAACTGCCTCTGCCCACAATTTGTGAGACAAGTCCTACTCAGTAACATAGTGTATGCACGCTCATTCTGTTATTCTTCTGCAAAGTACAGGGACTTGTTTTCTCATATGCTATTCTGTTTTGCTTGAAATACACTCCTGGAAATTGAAATAAGAACACCGTGAATTCATTGTCCCAGGAAGGGGAAACTTTATTGACACATTCCTGGGGTCAGATACATCACATGATCACACTGACAGAACCACAGGCACATAGACACAGGCAACAGAGCATGCACAATGTCGGCACTAGTACAGTGTATATCCACCTTTCGCAGCAATGCAGGCTGCTATTCTCCCATGGAGACGATCGTAGAGATGCTGGATGTAGTCCTGTGGAACGGCTTGCCATGCCATTTCCACCTGGCGCCTCAGTTGGACCAGCGTTCGTGCTGGACGTGCAGATCGCGTGAGACGACGCTTCATCCAGTCCCAAACATGCTCAATGGGGGACAGATCCGGAGATCTTGCTGGCCAGAGTAGTTGACTTACACCTTCTAGAGCACGTTGGGTGGCACGGGATACATGCGGACGTGCATTGTCCTGTTGGAACAGCAAGTTCCCTTGCCGGTCTAGGAATGGTAGAACGATGGGTTCGATGACGGTTTGGATGTACCGTGCACTATTCAGTGTCCCCTCGACGATCACCAGTGGTGTACGGCCAGTGTAGGAGATCGCTCCCCACACCATGATGCCGGGTGTTGGCCCTGTGTGCCTCGGTCGTATGCCGTCCTGATTGTGGCGCTCACCTGCACGGCGCCAAACATGCATACGACCATCATTGGCACCAAGGCAGAAGCGACTCTCATCGCTGAAGACGACACGTCTCCATTCGTCCCTCCATTCACGCCTGTCGCGACACCACTGGAGGCGGGCTGCACGATGTTGGGGCGTGAGCGGAAGACGGCCTAACGGTGTGCGGGACCGTAGCCCAGCTTCATGGAGACGGTTGCGAATGGTCCTCGCCGATACCCCAGGAGCAACAGTGTCCCTAATTTGCTGGGAAGTGGCGGTGCGGTCCCCTACGGCACTGCGTAGGATCCTACGGTCTTGGCGTGCATCCGTGCATCGCTGCGGTCCGGTCCCAGGTCGACGGGCACGTGCACCTTCCGCCGACCACTGGCGACAACATCGATGTACTGTGGAGACCTCACGCCCCACGTGTTGAGCAATTCGGCGGTACGTCCACCCGGCCTCCCGCATGCCCACTATACGCCCTCGCTCAAAGTCCGTCAACTGCACATACGGTTCACGTCCACGCTGTCGCGGCATGCTACCAGTGTTAAAGACTGCGATGGAGCTCCGTATGCCACGGCAAACTGGCTGACACTGACGGCGGCGGTGCACAAATGCTGCGCAGCTAGCGCCATTCGACGGCCAACACCGCGGTTCCTGGTGTGTCCGCTGTGCCGTGCGTGTGATCATTGCTTGTACAGCCCTCTCGCAGTGTCCGGAGCAAGTATGGTGGGTCTGACACACCGGTGTCAATGTGTTCTTTTTTCCATTTCCAGGAGTGTAGTTTTCATGATGATATGTGAATTGGAGTACCCGTGCACGGGTTCCCGGGTTCGATTCACGGCGAGGTCAGGGATTTTCTCTGCGGTGGTGGTGGTGGTTAGTGTTTAACGTCCCGTCGACAACGAGGTCATTAGAGACGGAGCGCAAGCTCAGGTTAGGGAAGGATTGGGAAGGAAATCGGCCGTGCCCTTTCAAGGGAACCATCTCGGCATTCGACTGAAACGATTTAGGGAAATCACGGAAAACCTAAATCAGGATGGCCGGAGATGGGATTGAACCATCATCCTCCCGAATGCGAGTCCAGTGTGCTAACCACTGAAATAGTTTTCAAATTGGTTATTTATGAACCCAGTCCTATTGTCACTTCTCAGAATTCTGGTTTTGTTTCCAGTTTGTCTTTCATTCGGCCTCTGAAATTATGAAAACTCAGTGAAAACATCATGTTCGATTTTAAAAAACCATACAGATTTATGAAGTGTGATTATCCTTGAAAACTATGTACACATGTGCACCTCCAAGAGACCGTTTTCTGATCTATCCACTCAAATCTGCATAAATAAATTTGCCAGGAGCTTTTTGATCATCATTCCAAATTTGAATTAAACGATTTTCTCTTCATCTTGCTATTCTAACGTGGTTCACAATGAAGATCTTCATCATTTTTAAATCAGGAAGTAAATTCATATCAGCCATATTCTTACGACCTTTGAAATTGATGTGTCCAAGACTCTCATGACAGATCACTGTTGAATTCAAGGAAGCAGCATTTTCCTGCAGTACGTATTGACATTTAAACAATATTCAATAATACTGATTGGCTGTCTTCATTCATGCTGCAACTAGGTCTGAATTGCGAACTTCCGTTTTCTTATCGTCAAAAATAACCTCCATTCTTCTTTTTGTACCTGCTCCCACTGAAAATAAACTTCTCCTGGCTTAGGAATGTATAATGCGTTTTCCAAAGTGCGACATTGCCATTTTCGCTTACCTAACGACAGTATTTCAATGAACCCAATGACATCTGCATTAGCAATTACGTTACCTTCCATTCGAACATAGGTGTCATCAGACTGAATTGGTGTAAAACGGATGAAACTGTCTTAGCATGACAGTTTATGTTTTGATGCAGCACTGTCAGCTAACCAAATATTTTTGCAACCTGGAGCACAAACATTCGCTTGTTCTGCACTTAAAGCCTGATATTTCAGACTCATCAATCTTCATCTTGAATTTTGCTTTTTTGCTCTTAGATTTACAATGTCCGCTTTTGTGATAGTAATAACATTCATCAGCCGCGCAGGATTAGCTGAGCAGTCTATGGCACTGCAGTCATGGACTGTGCGGCTGGTCCTGGCAGAGGTTCGAGTCCTCCCTCGGGCATGGGTGTGTGTGTTTGTCCTTAGGATAATTTAGGTTAAGTAGTGTGTAAGCTTAGGGACTGATGACCTTAGCAGTTAAGTCCCATAAGATTTCACACAGATTTGAACATTTTTTTGAATAACATTCATCAAAAATGGTTCAAATGGCTCTGAGCACTATGGGACTTAACATCTAAGGTCATCAGTCTCCTAGAACTTAGAACTACTTAAACCTAACTAACCTAAGGACGTTACACACAACCATGCCCGAGGCAGGATTCGAACCTGCGACGATAGCATCTTTTCTGCTGAAAACATTAGACGATTTGTTATTCTTTGAATTGTACTTACCTGTTTTGACCACATCAATTGCTGTGAATGCTGTTGAGTTTTCATCAGATTCTAAAAGTTTTTGTTCCTCTTTCAATAACAACAGATTCAGATTATCGAACGTTTCTTAATTTTTGGCACCTTTCAAATTTTGCTGACAGCCTTCCGAAAATGTTGTACATTTTGTCAACTTCTGTAATAGGTTCACCATATCTGCTAATGCTAACACCAAAGGCTCAACTTTTCTGGTGTGTTTTATATTTCTATTTGTTGGCGACATTCTATAATAATAAAAACTTCTGCCTGTAGGCCATTTTATTGACTGCAGATCGCTGTTCATGAATAGTCTGTAAACTGGCCCACATTTCATGTGGATTTGCGCACCTTGTAGCACTCTGCAATTGATCAAATCCAATCACAGCTGATAGAATGAGCATCGCCTTTACATTTAAGTCGTTCCAAGATATTTGTCTGATACTGGCTTGATTTGGCCCCAGTTGTCCCCCTAGAACTTTTTCAGCAGGAAAAATAATTTGTAACTGATATTTGCACAACTGGAAATTCTTATTGGCAAATTTCTGGATATTGTAACTTTTCAGTTGATCCATCTTTACATAAGTTTGGACGTAAAGCAGACTTACAGTACTTAGTTCAAAACGCCAACAAAGGTCTTTCACAAAAGAGTAGTGAAATACGACAGTTTTAGAATTTTAACGTCAAAACTTGTGGGTCATATTTCACACGAATAAAACTCTTATCAAACGCAGTGAATTTACAAAACATATATGTACACAATTGTCTGGGTCCATAACCTGCTGTCTGCCATTATATTTTACATAAAATCAAGACGTGTCACAAACTGAGTGTCAAATAACAAATCGCGCTTTTTATTGGAACCAAAAGTGACACAGTAACCAAGACGATAAAGAACACCAGTTACATTTTTATAGTCTCATAGAAAATGGCCATGCACAGTATGAACATACATCTTTGGTGCTCTCATATTGTGAACACTGAAAACAAGGACCTCAGTAACACTTATTATAACAAGCTCACTCTTGTCAACAGTTTCAAACATTAACATCACAGAGGTAGGGCGTGTGTGATCTATATATATCTATAATCTAAGCTTGAAACACACTGTAAACGAAATTTGTAATTATAATCATCACATAAAAAGATAGTCATTTGTGCTATAGATTCTAACCTTCTTGGTTTGTACCTATGGAGGTAAACAAAGAAGGGAGTTGTCATTATGTCCTAAACTTGAAGCCTATGACAGCTTTCTTAAGTAGCCCAAAATATTAGGTTCACCACATTCATACCTCCATAGTTCACCATGGTGATACTTCCCCGTGACATCACTCTGACATGCCCATGCTCAGATTTGAAATGTTGGCTGCTTTGATTGTGTGGAGATGTATATGTTTCATCAAAAATGCGAGCCTGCACTTTTTATAGCTGTACTTATCAATCCAGTTGTAGTGTAAAGTTTAAAGGCATCACATTTCATTCGTAAGTGGAGGCATTCAAGCAGCATTTTTTTCATATACAGGAATTATGGGTGCACTGTTTACTTTTATCATAATGGTTTTGTTTCTGTCATTTGACTTTAGATTTGCATTGCTTTATTCAGTGTCCATTCTTGCTCCTCTTTCCTGTATTTTTCATTGCCTTCCAAATCGCAAACGCTCCAACATCTGACTCACACTGTGTCAACGGTTTCGTCCCCACACAACACATGGCTATATAACCACGCTGATTGTAGGGGCAGTTGTAAATTCCTTCTGCCAATAATTGTTCACTGTTCACACTTCCTTCCCTTTTAAATGAAATTCTGGCTAGAACAACCAGAGACAGCGGTCATGTAAGTATGTGTGTGTGTGTGTGTGTGTGTGTGTGTGTGTGTGTGTGTGTGTATAGTTGTATGAATGTGTATGTATGCTTTGCTTCCTTTCTGAAGAAGGCTTTGGCTGAAGACGTATGTGAACACTCTTTTCGTTGTGCCTGGCTGCTTATCACTGTGCAAGTAGCAACCTATCCATTTCACAGTATGATTATTCTCTCATGATGTTTGTTGTAAATAATCCACTGCGCTTCAATAGGAACAATGTTGTACATAATTATGGTACCAGAAGAACAAATGACGTTCATTACGCCACATTAAGACTGTTGTCTGAAGCACAAACAGGGATTCACAGTGCTGCAACCAAAGCCTGCCACACAGAAAAGTAAAATTTGAAACTAAACTGAAAACATTTCTCTTTGACAGCTCTTTCTACTCCACAGAAGATTATCTATTTCTGTAATGTATAAATGGTGATGGGTAGGAGTTACTGACCAACATCAGTCTACCTTTAGTTAAAAAACGAAAAAATACTAATTAATGACTAGCATGGAGGTACATTTACAAAAAAAGTATGTCAATATATAATGACTTGTTCCATATTATTGTGATTTATTAAGTAAATGATACATGGAACATGAAACTAACTAACTAACTGACTAACTATTGTTATATCAAAAAGCATAATAAAGTATTATATACTTCAAAAACCTCAAAATGAAATTCAAAAGTAAAATCAAGCAGATGATCAAAATAGATGCGTATTCCAGTTGTGCTATGTTTGGCTATTCCACAAAGCTGACAGAGTTACTGGCGAGAAATACTCCAGGAAAGGAAGCAAATAGACTAATGTTGGAAAGGTAGGCCTATGTCTTACATAAGTTAAGCAATCATCACTAAAAAAATTACTTACATACATGTTGAAGCATAATATCCATTTTTTGGCGCCTTAAGCGTTTGAGACCATTCCCTTAATCACATTTATAGCATCCCACAAAACTGGAAGATGCTTAAAAAATTATATCTTTTTTTACCCTGTAAATTGCTGTTATTATCCACACACTGAATGTCTCGTCATAGGTAAGATTTCAAAGTGAGAAGATGTGTCAACTACAGTGAAACTAATGCACTGACAATCAGATAAAACAAGATCTCTTTTCTGCATGGAGGTATACCACTATGCAGTTCTGTTTCTTTGGCATTTCAATAATCGTTCACTTTGTTGACATGCCCAAGATGCAACGGCATGCCTTGTTTCTTTCCTCATTGCACACGTTTATGAACTAACAAAGAACATGTAGGTGTGTTTTTCGCAAATGTGCTCATTAAAAATGTTGTGCATACAAGTTAAAGCTGAAAATGTGATTAACGAGAAACAGTACCAGAAAGTAAACAACATTGGTTTGGGAGTTCCAGCTTCATTTGCTGTCGATAAAAATATGATAAAAGTGGAATAAAATGAATTACGAAGGCATCCTTTTCACATCACATCCTTCTCTTCTTTGTTATTCTAAATTCATCAACAAAAACAAGTTAACATTAACGAGGCCAAATGTGTCGTATTGCCAGAGCAAATACGCATTCAAGAACAGAAAAAATTTAGAAATTGGATTCCTAACACTATATTATTCATGAAAACACTGTAACTCTTAGTATTTAAAACAATTGTTGCATGTACACTACAGAAATAATGAGCGTGAAGCTGTCATAAATAACAGTCTGCTATTGTTTTGAGCTACTAAAAATGGCGGCAGGCACCGCCCACTCTGGTTTCAAAATATATATACAGCATAAGTCTATAGTACCATCTTCCTTCTTTTTTACCTCCATATTTGTGCCACACAAGGAGTAAGGGCAGGTAGTATTACCCATGCTGAATGCAAGTGGGTCGAGTAGACTTCACACTACATTTTGCAGTTCTAACGTCATTAGTGGGCTTTCGATTATAAACTTTCCCAAGTGCGTGTGAACAGCCCCTGTGTGAGCAGTATGTTAAGCTGGGTTTATACACAACAAAAATGTCACCACAGCTAGTGGCATACTGCAGTTGCATGTGCGAACTTCTAGTTTTTAGTGGCGCAATTTATTAGAGGCTACTTTCGTCATGCCACAAAAAGTTCAACTTGGTTGTAGTTTGATGCCCCACTTTCCTTCCACCATTGCTCCTTGGTTGCAGTATTTCGAAACACAAGCACTCTGTTGCAGCTATCGTGGAGTAATTGCAGCTGTAATCGATTCAGTATCAGTCTGTTTTGATTTTGTATAAAAATGTAAACAATGGTCGGCGGGTACACTTTCACAGCTTCTGGAACTGTAAGAACAGCAACCTATGTTTGATTTTTCCAGCAGTGTGTGTGTGTGTGTGTGTGTGTGTGTGTGTGTGTGTGTGTGTGTGTGTGCGAACCAATGAGATATTCCATAATTCGAAACACAAGCACTCTGTTGCAGCTATCGTGGAGTAATGGCTGCTGTACTCCATTCAATCTCAGTTGTGGATTATATACAGGAAATAGCTCCTGAGTATGATGTGGCGGTTGCTAAACTAAAAATTAGTTATTCAAAATGCCTATATGAACGAATACAATAAGATTCTAAAATCTTGGAAAAATGGCATATCTGCCTGCAGTTGGTTAGTTTGCCACTGCAGACAGCCTTTTCATCTCTGTGTGATATTTCTTTTATCAATGTGTTGTGGCACCTGATTTATCCCAATGCAAAATCTATTTTCGGATCAAATGTTTGGGTTTCGTCCTCCTTGTATTTAACTCTTGTGACAGCTTTAATGCCACCGACTGCACTATACCATTAATACGGGCGCATATGATTTTGGTTGCCACCACATTGAAAGCCGTGCAACTGCACAGAATTTGTGGTGTCTTGAGTGAACAGTAGCTCACGGTGCTACTACCAAAAGTCACAAGCTGTGGCGCCACACTAGTTGAGTGTGTTAACCTGGCTTTAGGCCATGTGGTGGACTGTGCAATTCGATTTTTCATTTACTTTGTAGAGTGTGTGCCCCAATTTGCTGTTTCAAAACTATAGTGCAATGAAAATGTATCACAAACATGTCACCCTCATCATTAAATGTCAGTTAATAATTCAGCAACGATACAAGGCTTGAAGAAATATGATAAACAAGAACTACAATGAAAGTCATGGGATTAAACCTTACCATAACAGATATTGACGTGGTTAACAGAGTGAAACGATGTAGGTTTGTATTTCGCTACATACCAATTTTTTTTTTCATCTTAGCGTTGTTAACACAGTGACAGGAGTTGTTATGAATGTGTGAGGTGCCGGGGCTAGCAGTGTATTTAACACTAAATTCTTCTAGAATCTACATATGTAAATGATGCTCTAAGCCCCCCTATTCTAACTCCGACTTTTGCTGTTGCACAAGGATTAAAAAAAATACGCGAACTGACTCTAATCAACCCTGCCAGTGGAGTAGAAGAGAGTTTGGCACCTGCAATAATTTAATTTGATAAATAAGTTAAATAAACGAAGGTTTCATTAACATAGTGAGGAACGATAGGGTTGCTCTACCGATTAACAGAATGAAAGTTCTGTCCAAAATAACAATATGATTTATTAAGACTAAACACAAAATAATAAACAAAAACACATGAAACATTTACAATACATCAAATTGGCTCAAATTGGATACTCAAACAAATGCTGTGAATGTGAAGTTGTCCCTAAACTAGATTTTGAGGATTATGACGATGTGGTATGTGGAGCCAATTCCTTGCAACTCAAATCTTAAGAGAAAACACATAGCCAACCCAACATTAATTGCTGGTACCCAAGACAGAACAAAGTTAGAAAAAGACGAACAGGCACGCTCTGTTGAGCTCTGATTGTGACCTATGAAAATCCCTGTCTGCCGGTGCTGCGGACATACCTTACCAATCTGTCTTCTTAACTGCAAGAACACGATTTGGCGTACCGGAGGCGATGGCTGGTTGCTTCGACGTCCTCGACCGAAAGGCGATAGCCGACTACCTAGAGCAACCGTACAGGCCGAACACACAACATTCCCACCCCCACGACAGTGGCCGTGGTTAAACGTTCCAATCAGCAACTCGAAAACCGGCGGAAAATTCCACTATATTGCCGGAGCACTACCATTCCACCAATGGAGATTCTTGGCGCCAATTTCTGCGCTGATTTTGCTACGTCACGGAGCTATGCTCTGAGCAAGCCAATCACAGCTACTATTTTGCAGAAAGCGCGGGAATTTTCCCGCCACAACTGCCTGGGTACACAAGTCATTCCCATGCCTCGCTGGTAGCCCGCCAGAGAGTGTTTTCGCTAAGTTTCTGCAAAGTAACGGAAGCTCTAGCCCAGCCGCTACTTCAGACCCCTCCGGGCGTGTATTTTGACAATGTCGGCGTCTGCAAAGCATTCACTCGACTTCCTCACACCCGTCGGCTTAACCCTTTCCAGATCAGCAGTGCCCGCCTGTCACTGGACCACCTGGGTGACGAGAGACGCTGCGTGGGAAGTCCGCATGTGAAGAAATAGCGACTTTTCACTGCATGCAATTAGAGAGGAAAATCGTAAGATAGAAATATGAGAGGGGGCTCATGCCACCTCTCATAGCCCCTACGCCATTTTAGATTGTAACTGGTGAGCGGTTGGCTCACTTAGGAGCAAGGTAGTGAGTCAATCGCCCAAGAACAATCTCGCAAACTGGCTGCACATGCCGCACTCTATAAAGAAAATCACTGCAACAGAAAAATGCAGCTCATAGAGGGAGGATTATTTATGATGTAGCCAACTTCACCTTCTTAATATGGAACACTAACACTCACATCACACATCCATACCCAGGGAGCCCCTTTCAAACACCGATTCACACAGACATTCACTCTCTAAATATGGCCCGGGCATGTGAACCAAATATGGAGCAATTTGTTCTTTACAATCAGAGTTGGAGTGCTCCGCAATTAAATTCCCAAGATGTTACAACAATTTTAATCATTAAACTAACCTGAACTCACTCACACATGATACTATTTAAGTTAACATTCTCTTTGTGAGCTTTCAGAATTTAATTACAACCTCCGATTCATTCTGTCTCCCTGCAGCAAGAATAACCTTCACAAAATCTTCCCTGAACTGATGGTCCGTTCACAATGACAGTGGTGGTATCTGCTTCAGTTTATGGGGACTTCAGGCACACTGTTTGCATACACACAGCAATAAATACAAAATACAAAAAAACATGGTGTGGAGAACAATACAGTAATTTGTAATAAGAATTACAGTGTAAAACACAAACACATACAAGGTATAACATACATTACAAAAACAACACTAGAGAAAGGAATTTAAGAAAAAAGACAAGGTTCATGGGGCATCAAGTTGTGCGTGAACATTGCACAAAGTTCACGACTGTGCTGAGAATGAGGCACTAAATCACATTGTTAGAAATATTCGAAGCACTTCACAAATTCCACAGTACTGACATCACATAGGGCTAAACGTCGGGTGTTGTTGCTACGTTGTTGCAACGGCAATAGGGTGTGCTGGAGCATTTGCAGTACTCTGTTGAGATTGCACCAAGACCCACGCATATGATCACGGCAGTACGGTAGGAAGACACAGTGATAGGCTCTCCTCACGTCGATTAATTGTCTCTGAGGTCTACTTGTTGGGATACATCACTAGTCTAGGTCTCTTCTCTCGCTGGACAGTACTTTACGTTTCCCAATATTGCAGTTCGACGAGGGATGATGGCACGTGGAGTGACTTCACAAGGGTGTGAGGTCATCCATACAGGATCGAACTAGGAGCGACGATTGCTAAAACTGCTCTCTAATAGAGAGGAGAAGTTAGAAATGGGACCATACATTTGTTAGTGTGGCATGATACTGCTTTGTGTATGCAGATCGGCCAATGCTAGTGAGTTGTAAAAACCCAAACAGGCGAGTATATAGCGTCCCTTTCTGTCCTGAGGCACATGAGGCGCAGGTTCTGACACGATATGTGATCTTCTTCGTGTACTCACGACAACGTGGTCTGCTGCAGGGAATCCCTCGAAACGGCTGCCGCGTCCGGAGAGCTAGCAGGCTGTCGTGTGCGGGTCGCGTGTCAATGTCAACGGCCTGCCTCACTTTCGCTTGTGGACCGGCGAGGATCCCGCCTAATCCCTCAGGTATACGGCCCGGTGACTGTCAGCTTGCAGGACCGGACGCTCGCCTTCTTGCAGGTAGCCGAAGACCTCTTGTTTTTGCGCTGGCTGGCCTCTGCATTGCCACGATACCTGTCATCTGCACAGTTCTGACAAAAATCTTATGCCAAACTTTTTCCCATGACCTTCTATGTTATAATAAATTTACATAATGACACATTGATGGTCTGTCATTTCAGACACTCTTATTTTACTTTTATAGTTATTAATCTATGGCTATCATTATAACAAAATCTTGGTGTATCAAATTTAGACATGGAAATAATTTATCTTGATATTTGTGTAGAGACCGGTCTCACTACTGCACATGGTGTGTGACGCTACACTGGATGAACAGCTAAATGTGCGGGCCCGCACTAATATTACTATTAATTATATAGATTGACAGTAGACATGCTCAAGAATTAACTACCATTTGCCAACGATCTACATTCTATGTCTTTTGAATAAATTATGTTATTATGCAGGTCGAAGTTTTACTGAGCTTATAAAGAACAAGCAACTATTCTACGTTCGCTCGCCGGTCGTCCCTCCATCTTGGGTCTGTGATTTGATGACCTGAAAAATAACATCCCAACAGGCTCGCGCCAAACACTTGTGGTAGAAAACCCCCACAATATTAATCTAGTTATTGTTAAATCCTACAGTTTAACTTATCCTAGTATATCGTACCTTTTTTTGTTTGTTTACCTTATACAATACTCTTACATAATTCCTGTTACGTTGAGATGTCTCGCTGCTCGTCGCTATTGACGACAGTGATGTGCGCGCCGTACGACATGACCTCCGAGTTTTCATTACGCCTCACTGAAACTCCAGAGACTGGGTTAGCCATGGCTATACACGACAATAAATTTATAGTTGCAACTTCCTTCTCTATGTGATGCGGTTTTCGCGATCAAAGCACACCTTTCCAGAGGCAATGTAATATGACCAAGCCAGGACTGGTTCCTGTTGAGGATTCAGTCGCCCAACACACGCCAGCTACACAGTATGTCACGAATATCCAAGTATAAGTCCCTGGTTATTCATCTGTGACAGTCACGAGCAGCACGCTAAATCCCCAACCAGCACATTGGAATGGTAGGCTTTATGCCCGCATTTCTCTCGTCTAGGGCACCACTGGAGTCAAACGCTCACAGGTTCACCCCGACTTGCAAGACAACGATGCTGGCGCAGCTCTGCAAAAAACTATACTGCCCATATTCATCCTCGAAATCACGCAATGTACCACAATCTTGCAGTGCACTGACGCGTGCCTGCAAGCATTGGTATGAACGTCTCACGAACTGGTTGTGGCCGCTATGGAGCGTATCACGACTTCTCAGAACGCTTCTAAGAGCACGTTCTTGTATGCGCCCGTTCGTGCGACATCTCGTCACTCATCTTTATCCCTTAACATGGACACCAGATAGGAAAGGACGAAAACATTGCTCATGGAAAGGTAGTGCCTCTTATCGCAACGACAGAGGAGATCCCGAACATAGACAAAAAAATTAACAGCAGTAAATTCTTATGCGAGAAAACGCAGCGTGTTAATACTTTAACAATCTTAATCTATTAATGCAACGATTATTGTTCCCCGAAGAAAGGTTCATATATTTGCCTATTCTAGTATGTACACCACTTAAACTACTATTATTCCACGAACTTCTTTGTGTGAGAGATGTGGTGGAGTCCTATGGACTAGCGCCAATCCCTTGTCAGACTCCCCCTCCTCTGACGTGCATTAGGATTCGCAGGTCTAATTTCAATCTCCTGGTTCTCCTGTGGTCCTTGATTTCGCTCTCTCCAGTTATGGTCGCTATGCCGTTCGTTATTCCTCCTGTCCCAGATTCCTTGTCTAGATTGACCCTGTTCCCTGACGTTCTGGTTTCCGCGTCTCTGGTTTCCATAATCTTGATTTCCGTAACCCTGGTTTCCTAACTGACCAGTGCGATTATGCGATCTGTTGTCGTCTTCCCTTGCTGGCCCGTGGTATTTGTTATTTTGCGCCTTCTTCCTGTCCTTTGCGTCTTGTTTATCGAAGACTACTTCGAGTTCGCGCAATAGACTCTTGAATGCTTCTATGTCAGATCCACACTTGCCGACAAGTGTCTGTTGATACCTAACAGGCAATTTGGATAAACAAAATTTGATGATTTCTCCCTTGCTATATGGACTATCTAAAAATTGATTCTTCTTGAGTAAATCACCAAAAAATTTGGTTGCGCTCCTTTGCCCGGACACTTGTCGGAGTCTGCAAAGCATTCACTCGACTTCCTCACACCCGTCGGCTTAACCCTTTCCAGATCAGCTGTGCCCACCTGTCACCGGACCACCTGGGTGACGAGAGACGCTGAGTGGGAAGTCCGCGTGTGAAGGAATAGCGACTTTTCACTACATGCAATTAGAGAGGAAAATCGTAAGATAGAAATATGAGAGGGGGCTCATGCCACCTCTCAAATGTAACACAACTATTTTCTGATTTAAAATTTCCCTCTAATTAGAGAACGAAGGATAAAACAAATATTTGGGTGTTTATTTACAAATATGTGGTAAATTCCGATTATGGAGTTAGGCAGAAACCTAAGAGAACAGCCTTACATTGCTGTGTGTGTAATGAGCAGCAAAAGTCAAAAAACTTACATGCTTATTTTTTGTAAATACTAGACATTAAGCACATAAAAGAATTTCCTTTCTTACAAAAGCTTCCTAAAGCATTTCACACATAGTCTTGTGGAATCATTAGAAAACTAATGCTGCATTCGAAATTGTTATTTTGTCTTCTGCTCCTGTGGAAGCGGTGAACTACAAGGTTTTTCACTAAAGAACAGTGATTATGTCCCTTTTTAAAAGAACTGTCAATATGTTTCAACTTGACCACATGTAAAAACGATAATCCCCGCTTTATTATCAGTAATTTCAGATCAGTTTGGTTGGAGAAATTAGGTTAACTCCACTCCTACATTTGTAAGCGTTGTACTACAGTTCGTTGAATTGTCAAAATCAGTGCTTGATTTCATCTGTAAATGAGAGACAGAGTAACTGTCAGCTCCGCTTCACAGAGCGTGTAATGACAGCTTTCTGCCCTGAGTCAAGTGACTTACATGTTGGTATCGAGCATTAACATTGCAGAGGTAGGGACATGCGTGGTCTATGTTATATATGACCTATGGTTAATTTAGACTGTGATGATACCACTGTCGAACATAAACTGTGACGATACGTTGCAACAGAGACATCTATCAAAACGTTGGAGAAAACTTACGTCTAGGAACAGCAGATCTTGGTGCCGATCTGGTGAGCCAATCGTTTGCACTTGGTTGATTTTGGGTCGGCAGCTCGTAGCACTTTATGGTGGCAGAGAGTGAAAGCTTTCAGACAGCAGTACAGTAGTCTTCTGTGTACTGTTGTCACATTATGGTTATTATTTGTTTGTTTATGTTAAGAGCTCTCATTTGAAAAATTGAAAAATATGCTTGCAATTTGTGCACTGCAACATATGAGGTGCGACAATAAAGTAATCAGACCGGGTTTCTTTGCAAGATGTGGCAACCCTGTAAGTTTGGGTAGGCACAATATCTTTGACCTTGGTCTATAAGCTGCTTCTAGTCCAAGCGGCACATCGATGCAACTGTTCAATCATGAGTTGTGCTGTAATAATTTAACACGTTTGTGTCTCTCGTCACAGAAATGGAACCGCATAATATTGCGCAACGGTACACCATTTCTTTTTGCGTTAAATTGGGTGAAAACGAGACGACAACTTGTGGTAAGCTTCAGAAGGTTTTTGCAGAGGAGGTTATGTCAAGAACTCAAGTTTTTCGTTGGCATAAAATGTTTAGTGAAGGCAGAACGAATGTTGAAGATGAACACTGCAGTGGACGACCATCAACCTCACGGACCGATGTCATCTTGGCCAGGGTGCGTGAACTTTTACAATATGATCAAAGATTTTCCCTGAAAATCATTGCAGAAGAACTGAACATCAATTGAGAAACGGTTCGTCTAATAATATCTGAAGATCTTGGTATGAGAAAGATTTGTGCAAAAATGGTCCCCAAAAATCTCACACCACAACAGCAAGAAACATGGAAAAATGTGGCAGCCAATCTGTTAGAGCAAACGGAAATCAATCCAGAATTGTTGAGCCATGTTATCACTGGTGATGAAAGTTGTTATCTTCAGTACGATCCAGAGACAAAATGCCAAAGTTCGCAATAGTGGTCAAAGGGATCACCCAGACCAAAGAAAGCTCGCATGTCAAAGTCAAAAGTGAAATGCATGCTTGTGTGCTTCTTTGATTCCGAGGGAATTGTTCGTAAAGAGTGGGTGCCTCCTGGACAAACAGTTAACCAATATTACTACAAAGAAATTTTAAAAAGACTTCGTAAAAGAGTTCTTCGTGTCCGTGCCAACATTGCTGATAATTGGATTCTGTACGATAATGCTCTATCCCATACTGCTCTGTCAGTGCAGAAATTTTTAACTTCAAAACAAATTTCAGTTTTGCACTATTTACCAGATATCGATCCGTGCAACTTTCTTCTATTTCCAAGAGTTAAAACGGCAGTCATGGGACACCATTTTCAAACAACACAAGAAGTCCAAAAAGCTGTGACGAGGGTCTTGGAGGATATTACAGAAGATGAGTTCCAGAAATGTTACAATCAATGGCAGAAGCACTGGAAAAAGTGTGTACAATCAGAAAGGAACTACTTTGAAGGAAACAACACTAAACTTGACTAAAACAGTAAACAACATTTTTTTCACATCAGTTTCATTACTTTATTGTCTCACCTCGTATTGCATTAATACAATCATATATCGGCAAGTTGTCCAAGATACTGATATGATAATCAAAATTTTCGTAATGCATTTTAATCTTGCTAACCCAGAAAGTTATGGAAAGAACAATGATGCCACAAGATTCTCTTACTGTCATACCAAATATTAGA
This sequence comes from Schistocerca americana, assembly GCF_021461395.2. Lineage (NCBI taxonomy): Eukaryota > Metazoa > Arthropoda > Insecta > Orthoptera > Acrididae > Schistocerca > Schistocerca americana. The sequence continues at coordinate 553,805,775 of NC_060124.1, read as the reverse complement.
CTTCTCATATGTGTAATTTATAACAAAATTTATCAAAAATACTGTATATTTATTTGAACAATCTGATAGTATTGGATGTCTCATTTGCTGTATGTGCAGTTCTCATTTCTTTGACATTTATTAGTTTACAAATTGTATCAAAGTAACATACTGTCACCTATTTTGTCAGAGTTCTCATGATAAAAAAACGTTCTTTGATAGTTTGCTCTACTTTTTTAACTCATTGTTGTCAACAGTGCTAATTTTCTTTTCTATTTATTTATCAGCAAAAACACTAATGGCAATCAGAAAGCATAGGCAGTTTTTATTCAAAACTCACACTATTGTAAAGTTCTAAAGTAGCATTCATAACCAATAATTATGAATTTCTGCTACATAATTTGCAATTTATCAGCAATTTCTTCGTCTGAAACATCATTAGCAAGCAAATTTGCTAGGTCAACACTACTGAGGGCCCTATGAATCGTTGGCGTGGCATTCAAAATGTTTCATACTGTGATAAAAATTACATAAACACTGATATAGAATAAACCATTCTGTATTAATAGACTCATTAAGCTAACTAAGTTATATCATAAAGCCGGTCAGCTGTTTCTGATTCTCCATTCCAGGACTGCACATTAATAAATAGCCTACTTCTGCACCTCCAGATTTGTGAAATATATTTACAAGTCTTCTTGTTATTGGCATATTCAATCCTCTGAAAGTGAGGTTAAATAAAAATACAAAGCTACTCGTAAACTGCTATAGTTGGAGAAGTTATTTAAAGGTCAAATTCAGCTCCATTTTAATGACTGGAAGACGTGTCCATGACGTTTGTGCAGCCATAGGCGATAAACATGGGATTCGGACCAACCTATCTGCATACTCCTCTATAGCCTGGAACATATAGTATCAGCTAGTTTTGATACTCAGAACGGGGACACTTTTCTTGTGAAAAACTACGAGTAGTTTGGAGAGAACTTTCCTATGTTTTTAGTTGTAGCATATATTTTCGAGAAAATTTTTGTAATGTTCTTTATTACCGTAAATAGTGGGTGTTAAAACCTGCATTAGTAGCCTAGGCACTTCAAACCATTATGATGTGAAGATCATGACAATGTACATCAGATTAAAAACTTCTGTAATTAAGATACACTTTTGAATTTCACATGGAGTAAATCATAAGCTTCTTATCCTAAAGGAGAATATAGGCTTTCACTGTCTACCACCAGGAAGAACCGAGTGAGGTGACACAGTGGTTAGGACACTGGAATCATATTCAGGAGGACGATGATTTAGGTTTTGCATGATTTCCCTAACACGCTTCAGGTAAATGCAAGGATGGTTCGTTTGAAAAGAGGCACAGCTGACTTCCTTGCCCGCCCTTCCCTAATCCCATGGGACCATTGACCTCAATGTGTGGATGCCTCCTCAATATCACCCAACCAACCAACCAGCAGGAAAGGCTACAAGCTGCAGATTTGCACTCAGTCAAGCGGCTCACGAGATCTGCACAAGGATTTGCTATCCCTAGACACAAGTTTCGAGAAAGCCACAGTATATCTCTGTGAGGAGCGCAGCCACAGTACCTCCAAAGTATATACAAAAAAGGGCACGTGTGATTAAAGACCGTTTGTACAATCTCCCATTAGCAGTCAGTTAAACTGTATTCTGGGAATAGCGCGAGAAACGTCTTACGAACCCTAAATAACACCTAACTGGAGAGTAAACTCGCAGTAACTTAACTGGAAATTTCTGGCCAGTTAGCGAGCTTAACCAGGGAATAAGTTAACAATATGGTAGGAATAGTGGCAGATGCATACAGTGACGAAGAGATTTTGGATGAATCGTTCATGAGAATGAGAAAGGAGAAGAAAGTGAGACGATGTGGATTCCAAATTTATATCCAGATTTCGCTTATCAAAGGAAGAGGCACTACGCTTTCAATCTTGTAAGTGAGAAACCGGAGCATATGGCGAAAAGGTGAGACTATTTTTCTGTTTTCTTAAATAATACTGTTTATCTGTAGTAGTATGCATTTAATTTCAGTACTTTGTGAATTCCGTCGTCTTATTTATGTATATCAGGCTCATTAAAAAAACGATTCTTGGAAACACAATGTCGTTTATCTGGTGTGTGTTAAAATTGTTGCAGTAGTGGAATGGACTGTTACATATTATTTAGCAGATAGTCCTACAATAGACAAACTCCCATTATGTTAATAGCAGTAAAAATTTTGCTGGTCTGTTTTCTATTGAGAATGCATATATTTATAAAAACCAAAGCAGTGTCAGAACAAATTTCCGCCGTTTAGTGAAAACATTAGGATTACGGGCCCAATAAGGCTTCAGCACAACAACATTGTCTCCCAAGTACCATTATTCACTGAAGCCTCTGAACTATTTGTGCTTATTCATGCTAAGTTTAACACAGTAAAATGAAGAGGAAAGTTTTTTCTTTTCTTTTTCTTTCTCTCTATTTTTAAGTGTTGCTTCCCCAGCTACAGAGCATAACTGTTGTCATTCTCATTTACTACTATTATCCACATAAGCCCATCCATATTTATCATAAAATAAGAGCTGTATATATATAAGAACAGAACAGGAATCTAGTTACTGAATCTGCATAGTTGTAGCATCTGCAAGAAGTGCCTTGAATGCTATGTTTTTAACTTTCTTGGAATATCAAGTTATTTTCTGTGTCATGCTTTATGTCAAATTCTAGCTAGTTGACAGCAACTTAAATTGAAATATTTTATATTGTACTTGCATGGAGCACCATTTTTCTGAAGTTGATGACTTATTATGATTGTTTAATGTAACAAAAGGTCTGGTGGTACACTAATGTCATGAGTTCACTCAGCCACATCTATAGCAAAAAATTCTGTTCACTCTTATCTCCCATTGGGAAAATAACTTTCTATCTTCCAGAGAATGCTTTAGAGCAACAAAATTGTCAATGACCTAGCATTATTTCCATAAATATGTAAATTATTTGTGCTTATTCAAGCCAAGCACAGTAAAATCAACAGAAAAAAGAAATACATAGGAGGTAGCTGTTGTATTTTTCAGTTATTAGTGTTATCCACATAACCAGATCCATATTTATCATAAAGTAAGTGTTATCTTTGTGTTATAAGGTCATTCAGCTAACAGGAATCTTAAGCTATTGAATCATAATCATAGCAGTGGTAGGAGTGGCTGGCATGTTCCTTTTTAAATTTCTCATGAATTATCTCACATCATTCTTTTCTCTCTTTCAGAAATGACTATGTTCCACCAATCAACCAGCTACTAAGATCACTCAAATATTTTGCCTCTAGTGATTTCCTGCTGTCATTCGAGATTTTATTGTTATTGGCAAGGGAACAACCAGCAGAATTGTTAAAAGGATGTGTATGACCCTGGACAACATGCACAGTAGACAGTTTTTTTAATCACATTAGTTCTCTGATGTAATTTAATGAAATAAAGTAAATAAATTTATATGGGTTAATAAATTTTTATTCTGAAATAATTTGTTTTGATTTTTATTTTCTGATCCTTATTTTAAGCTTTATACTCTTTTTTTACACATATAGTTCTTCCACCTTCTCTGGTTCTTGTCAAGCTACTTTTGAAGCATCACAATCTGCAACACTGCTAACTCTTTCACGTTTGAGAACAGGTATTTTTAATCTGAAAACAAAACTGACAGTTCTAAGCTGAGATGACTACAGAAAAAAGGAATAACGCAATGAAGTTGTCATACTTCAAATTACTTCTCCTTCCCTCCTAGATTACACATAGCTCCTAGAGATGATAGCACAAGCCAAAATTATGCATGAAGTACATACTGTCCGTGTCAGTGAGATACAGTAACAACAGCGTCTAATTTGATATGTGAAATAGGTGTATTTCTACCCCAGGATTGTAAAAAAGATAATCGTTACTCTTTGCAAATTTTGTCATCTTTCTCTTCATATACACCCTCAATATAATTATTAATTACAACATAGAAATGGGATTTATATATGCCGAAGAACTGCAAAGGTAGATGCACAGATAGTGTTCAGTAATTCAACAGGGTATTTTCCGCAGAGCACCCACTGCTGCTGTAACGAAATAATCATTTTAAGACGTAAATACAACAGCAAGCTAGCCAATAATACCTCTCAGAATTTTCAGTCAAATAAATATCGACTGTGTGTTGTTACAGTTTGCTGGAGAGCCTGAAAAGACCTACTATTTCACAAAGCAGACCACACTTCGTAGTTACTTCTGTACTATGTGCCGACTTACAATTCACCATCTACCATACAGCTACATTTGATGGAATACTATCATGTGTAGAAAGGTTGCATCTGAATCGAACTGACTATGGCGTCCTTCTGTTAACAACTTTATCAAATCATGTATTTCATTGTATACAATTTGGAACTTACATTCCACATATGGGGTGCCATCAATTTATAGCCTCTGCTACCTTTTCTGGGCATAATATTAAACGTGTTTACTTCTTTAAAAAAACGGTACATCTGGTATAGCTGCTCTGCCGATCTATGTGAAGTTGTTTGTGAATGGAAACTGTTGCATATGTTTTCCAATTTTTTATTTGGAATTCTAGAAATGTCTCATACAGGTCAAACAACGATTACATGATCCTTTGATCGATTTCGAGATACATCGTTATACTGTTATACATATAAGTGCCCTAACAATGTAGTTAAAGGTTTAGTACTGACATTTTCACTGAATGAGAGTTCAGCGGTTTTCGTGTTTTCTGCGACACTCTTGAACTTGTTTACAGTATCTATCAACCTCAATGTATCATGAAGAAATAGTTTTTCAATCTGGTACGATTGTTACTCATGTTTCACACGCTATTTCTGCACATGACGATTAAGTAAATATGATATGACGTACGCGAAAATACCCAAAGGTCAGAATGCTCTTCAATTGTTGCCAACTTAAGTGCACATGTACGCTGTTCCAGAAATAACTAACTGGGCCATAAAATGGCGTTGTACAACGTGCACTCTCAGATATCCCATGGTTAGCCTATTCCTTGGTTAGCTATCCATGGATTTATCCTGATATTGGACAACCGGCCCTATACATCCATAAAAATCAACTCGGCGCTATAGCGATCGACAAATCGATAGTTTCGTTTCTGGTCGCCTTCACAGAGCCACTATGTCACGATTAGGTCAGTTCCTGCAAAAAGTAGTGTGACACGTACTCGCTCTACTCGAGAACAAGCATTGGCTGAAGTCAGGAAGTGTGACAGAGCCCCAGGTTTTTGTGCCCTAAACAAGAGTTTCTCCCTTGTAGCTCTGAGTGATACATGTCCTCTCTACTTCAAGCCACTGAATTGACAGTCATATCTCTGTTCTTAGATATGACACACTTTCATGGACAAATACTCATAATCAGACAGTTGAGAACGTAATCTGTTGATGTGAAAATTCATTCGTTAAGCATACCTACTCCACAGCAAATCAGCCGATAGTTTTAATTTGACCCTCATTATTAGCTGTATTTGCTCACAGAAGATGGTCATTCTGATCATTTTAGTACATGTACCTGCCAAACGATTTTCAGGTTGTCATCGCTGGAATGGCGGTTTAGGCAGATCAAAACATGGTATGAAGATTGTTTCAGATTAGGCACATTTAAGCAAATTCACTATTACGAAAATTGTACACTTAATATCAGTCAAAGTCTTTCTTTCTCCCGCATAATATTATCTTCACGAAATATTAAGGTCATTCTAAATGTTGTCTATTTCGTTTTTTCGTTTTACATATTCCAGAATACATACCTTTCATGATTTTAAATAAACATTACACTCAGTAGTGCAGATTTATTCAGTTATCATGTCTGTCAAAGGAAATTTCGGCAATGGATATCATACTCAAACGATCATGTTATTTACAACATCTCCACACAATTTGAAAACACTTTTTACGTTTTAGCAACACGTGAACAAACTAGTTCAGGGAAAATATTCAGTGCTACACCCATAACAAATAAAACTGAAAAGTTTGCACTACATATATGATTTCTTATTTAATGAATCAAAAATTATTATATGTGAAGTGTATTCACAATTGTGAATATGGACAACCACCAGCTGTATACTGGAATGACTACCAAATGTAAGTGGGAAATCTGGGTTCGAGTTCTGATCCGGCACAAATTTTCAATGTTGATAATTATATTATACTGCTGGTGGTTGTCCTTATTCGCTACTGTGAATACATTTCATGTATTTCATAATGGCTGTAATCGTCACAGTGCCTATTCCTTTGGACGTTCATGCACATCTCAAGGACCTATGCACTGTAATTAGATAAAATAAAGGCACTACAATATCGTAAAAATTATTAAGCTCTTTCATTAGGCTAATATACTGAGCGAATCACGTAAAATGTGACATCCCTTTTATTTCTTGAGTGGCTACACATATCAAAAAGTGTTTTCCACTAATGTTAGAGCGTGAGGGGCACATACATTTTTGTTTGGTTAATGTTTTTAGCGCGGGTATCAATCAACTGAGCTATTGAAGTAAATACTTTTTTAAAATGGAACCGCATACTTTTTATAATTGCATTCGATAGCTCTTGATTAGATAATTGCAGTTATATAGCGTTTGTTAATATTGACGTTTAAACCTGTCTTTAAGAAAGTTCCAGAAATATCCTAGAATTTGACAGCACGAAGGTCAGAAATGGCATTTGCGGTGCAAACGCTGCCAAACAGGCGTCTCGGACCAGGTTGCGTAATTGTATACCTTAAGGTAGGCCTGCGCTGTGAGAATAATGCTTTGTTTTCCCTTGAACCAAACCAACTTACGACCTACATGCAGGTGCACCCACGAATGTTGTATATGGAAACATGACACAGGCTAGAATCTAGCGTACCGCTAACACAAAGGGCTTCGGAAGCCTATTTCACATTTGTGTACCCTCCCAGATTTCTGTGAGCAGACACTGACAAATCAACTGTTCATTCTCCAAAAATAAAGATGTCTTATACGCTGCAAAAGGCAACTTCTGTTTACTAACACTTTGCCGTCCGCAAGTCTCCTACAAATTTATTCGCTTGGCGCCGGCAACGCTACTTCGGATTACTTGGCTTGTCGCCGGCCGTTCTTGAAATTATGGGGAGATTATAAATGGTAACGTTTTACTAATCTCATCGTCAGTTCTCATAAGTTCTCAACCCTGTTCCCCTACTTTCATGAAATTTCGAAGATATACATACGTAAATAAATACAGAATTTGTTTGTTTCATATATTTGTTTGTTTGCATTGTCTTTGGTTGGTTCAAATGGCTCTGAGCACTATGGGACTTAACATCTATGGTCATCAGTCCCCTAGAACTTAGAACTACTTAAACCTAACTAACCTAAGGACGTCACACACACCCATGCCCGAGGCAGGATTCGAACCTGCGACCGTAGCGGTCACGCGGTTCCAGACTGAAGCGCCTAGAACTGCATTGTCTTTGGTACTTGGTATTTCTCATTCATATGATATGCAGCAAAACAGTCTCCAAGATGTAACGCAACTCCACAAGACTTGCACATTAAATCTGTTGTTCCTTTCTTTTGTTTTTGGAACATACGTGGCAGTTTCTTCGCTTCCTTTTATTCGTTTCGGAAATACGTAGGCCTATTACTTGGTGTTGCTTTATGTGCCCGGAAAGTCTGTCAACAAGATCATGATGAGACGTACGCGACGTAATGGCGACCTCCAAGTATTGGTCCGCGCATTCATCACAAATAATCGTATCGTCTCTTTCGTCTGCCATGATGAAAGGGCACAAGTACTTACAAAAACAAAAAACTTGATGACGTGTGTAACTTACTGTTACCTGAACAAAACACCAAGAGAATGCAAAAGATACTAAAGTGCTGTCGCCGGCCATGCGCGATACTATGCTCACGACACCACTGTGATGTCGCCGGCCATTGACCGCTATTTCGCATGACACCACTGTGGTGTTTCCGGACAGCAGAGTGTTGATATCTAAATGCTATAAGGAAGATTTGACCTGTCTGTACATTGCCTTGTGCTTCTCAGAGGTAAAATACATGCTGCAAGACAACTGTCTCTACCTACACTGCTGTAAATTATAACATACTGGATACGTTCGTTGAACTAAACACTTCAATAAAAATACTTTGGTGACCACCTGTACAACGCAAAATAATTATTCTTCTTATTGAAACGTCTTCTTATACTGAAGGTAAGGGCATAATCGTAGTGTTATCAGCTACTTGCAGTACACCGCTGTCGACTTATTTCGCATTGCAATGCAGTTTTGTGCGCATGTAAATGAAATAAACAATTTTCTAACAATGATTTGGTAACCACACAAATCATATAACATGAATTTTGTCTCCCAACAAATTAACTTTATCCTTTATGTAAGCAAGTCTTCAAACAGTTGACAATGGACAGAAAGACACATCTGCAATCGCCGTTGGAAAGAACGACGAAGAGATGCAAGTGTAGTGGCTGATGTGGCAGAGCATGCACCGACGTAGTTTGGCCCTCGTCACAGACTGCGTCTTTGAGTGCTCCCCAGAGAAAGAAATCAAGAGGAGTCAGATGGGGGGACCTCGCAGACCACTGGAAAACAGAATTTCGTCCCATCCAAAGTCCAGGAAAGCTCTCATTCAGTATTTACGTTGCAGGATGGGACAGCCGAGTTAGACAACCGTCAAGTTGCAGCCACACACACTGTCGAAATCCAATGATACCTCTTCTAGAAGAATCGGCACAAAGTTCTTCAGAAAGTTTGCGATCGAATGTCCATTTACAACGCCTCACATGAAGTAAGGCCCCACAGTGTAATTCTGTAAGTCGCCACACCACATGTTTACTCTCCACGGCCGTTGATGTTGCACCTGGTGAAGACAGTGTGGATCTTCGGCTGCCCACTAATGCAAGTTATGCAAATTTTCATTTGCATGGTTAATTAACGTTGCTTCATCGGTAAAGAGCACACGTTGGAAAAACGTAGGGTCATCTCTCAGTTCTTGAAGTTCAAACTGACAAAATTCTGTATGATGTTCAAAATGGTTCAAAATGGTTCAAATGGCTCTGAGCACTATGGGACTTAACTTCTGAGGTCATCAGTCCCCTAGATCTTAGAACTACTTAAACCTAACTAACCTAAGGACGACATACACATCCATGCCCGAGGCAGGATTCGCACCTGCGACCGTAGCGGTCGCGCGGTTCCAGACTGAGGCGCCTAGAACCGCTCGGCCACACCGGCCGGCGATGTTCGAAATCTCAGTCGTCGAATCCCTGATGTAGTGACAGATGATAGGAATCGAAATTCTGTCGGTGCAGGATGCGAATGACACTTCCGGCTGATTCCACATTCCTTGGCAGTGTGTCTCGTACCACAGCGTGGATTCAATTGCGTCGTAGCCAGAACAGCTTCTTCGTGTTATCTGTCAGTTGCAGTCTTCTTTCTTGTTCAATTTTTAACGTTCAAACAGCCTGTCTACATCTACATCTATCTACATCTACATGGATACTCAGCAAATCACATTTAAGTGCCTGGCAGAGGGTTCATCGAACCATCTTCACAATTCTCTATTATTCCAATCTCGTATAGCGCGCGGAAAGAACGAACACTTATATCTTTTCGTACGAGCTCTGATTTCCCTTATATTATCGTGGTGATCGTTGCTCCATATGTAGGTCGGTGCCAACAAAATATTTTCGCATTCAGAGGTGAAAATTGGTGACTGGAATTTCGTGAGAAGATTCCGTAGCAACGAAAAACTCCTTTCCTTTAATGATGTCCAGCCCAAAGCCTGTATCATTTCTGGGACACTCTCTCCCATATTTCGCGATAATACAAAACGTGCTGCCCTTCTTTGAACTTTTTCATGTACTCCGTCAGTCCTAGCCGGTAAGAATCACACAGCGCAGCAGTATTCTAAAAGAGGACGGACAAGCGTACTGCAGGAAATCTCCTTATTAGATCTGTTACATTTTCTAAGTGTCCTGCCAATAAAATGCAGTCTTTGGTTAGCCTTCCCCAAAACATTTTCTATGTATTCCTTCCGATTTCAGTTGTTCATAATTGTAATATCTAGGTATTTAAATGAATTTATGGCTTTTAGATTAGACTGATTTATCGAGTAACCGAAGTTTAACGGATTCCTTTTAGCACTCATGTGGATGACCTCACACCTTTCGTTATTTACGGTCAACTGCCAATTTTCGCACCATTCAGATATCTTTTCTAAATCGTTTTGCAGTATGTTTTGATCTTCTGATGACTTTATTAGTCGATAAACGACAGCGTCATCGGCAGAAGAGCTAAATGGCTGCTCAGATTGTCTCCCAAATCGTTTATATAGATAAGGAACAGCAAAGAGCCCATAACACTACCTTGGGGAACACCAGAAATCACTTCTGTTTTACTTGATGACTTTCCGTCAACTACTACGAACTGTGACCTCTCTGACAGGAAATCACAAATCCAGTCACATTACTGAGACGATATTCCATAAGCACGCAATTTCATAAGAAGCTGCTTGTGAAGTACAGTGTCAAAAGCCCTCTAGAAATCCATAAATACGGAATCGATCCGAAATCCCTTGTCAATTGCACTGAACACTTCATATGAATAAAGAGCTAGTTGCGTTTTACAGGAAAGATGATTTCTAAACCCATGTTGACTGTGTGTCAATTGCAGCTTTCTTCGAGGTCCGCACTAGCGTCTTAATAATTCGTGCAGATGCCTGGCGCATTGGACACTGGTGATATAGATAGATAGCCTATAGCGCTCTATTATTTTTATGGCATTTCCTTTACATTCACCATATAAAAGTAGTACACTAGACTTTCGCTAATCCAGCCCTCAGTACCAGCCTCTCAGTAATCCAGAGCACATCCAAAAACACGTGCACAATGAATAATCGTGCGCAACAATGCTTAGTGAAACAATGCTTTATATACTGTATTTGAATTGTAGCTTTCTTTACAGTTTGGAAACATATCTTCTAAAAGGAAACACGTTGCGCTAGATCTGAAGCAGAAACTCGAAATATTAGATAAGTTAAATCGAGGTTCTAGGCAGAAAGCCATTGCTGCTGAGCTGACTGTTGGACGAGCAACTATTTGTGACATCAAAAAGAAAGAAGATGTTATTCGACAGTACTCAACACAAATGGATAGTGAGTTGGGAAAACGACAGGTTATGTGAAAGAGTGAAAATGAAGAACTGGATGTAGCTGTTTATGATGGTTCATCCACCAACGCAGTGAAGGAATTCCAGTCAGAGGTTCGATTATAAAGGAAAAAGCAGCTGCATTTAAGAAACAGCTTGGTGGTAGTAACTTGTTTGCAGTGAGCGAAGGTTGGTTATCAAACTGGATAAAACGACACGGCATTCAGGAGCTGACAGTCACCAGAGAAAGTCGCTCAGCTAACGATAAGGATGCTGATGAGTTTGTAAGCAAGATACGGAAGATAATAGAGGAAGAAGATTTAACTGTTGATGCCTTGTATAACGCTGACGAAACAGGACTCTTTTTACAAGATGCTTCCTTCAAAAATGTTAGCTGCCAAGAACGAGAAGGAAGCTCGTGGTTACAAGCAACAGAAACGGTGCATAACATTAATGGTGTGCTGAAATGCAAATGGAAGTCATAAACTACCGCTTATAGTGATTAGAAAATCCCAACATCCACGTTGTTTTCAACACACCGACATTAATTGTATTGCGCTCAGAAGAAAGCATGGATGGACAGGCAAATATTCTATCTGTGGTTCCATGAAACGTTTGTACAAGCAGTGAGAAAAGAGCTAAAGAAGAAAAAGCTTCCACTGAAAGCTATTCTTATAACTGAAAATGCACCCAGTCATCCTTCAGATGTTTCTCTAAAGTCCGATGTAATACATGTACAAGCACTTTTTCTGCCACCGAATGTGACAGCCCTAATTCAGCCCATGAACCAGAGAATTTTGAAATCAATTATATGTCATGATCGACATTCACTTCTCGTCTCCTTGCTGAACGAACGTGAAAACGACTCTATCGAGACTATGCTGAAGGCGTGGAATGCAATTAACATATGTGATGTTGTTTTCCAAGCAGCTGAAGCATGGGATAAAGTGGAGAGCGCTACCATAATGAAGAGCTGGAGAAAATTATGGCCCTCCATTGATGCCAAGTTGGATCCAGTAGTAAGTGATAGTGGAGAGCCAGTCAGTAGTTCTCTTCTCAAGAGCTATCGAATGCAGTTATAAAAAATATATGGCTTCATCTAAAAGAACGTACTTGCTTCAATATCTCCGTTGGTGCCAGCGTTAGAAACATTAACCGAAAAAATAAATACGTACCCCTCGGCACTCTAACGTTTTCTGAAAACCTCGATTCAATATAAGTAACCATTTTCTGAAAACCTCGATGCAATATAAGTAACCATTCACGAAATAAAAGGGGTTTTTCGTCTTATAGGACTCATGGTGTACATAAATTTCCAGTGAAAAAATATTTTGAAACATCACAGCTCCAAGAAATGCTGTTACAGATGTAATGCTTGATGTTTCTCTAATGTTCAAGATAATAATAATAATAATAATGAAAAAAAGAGGAAAAGTAATCATGGATGAAGTCACAAAGCGCATGACAATAAGTTTTGGAAACATGCTGGTACATCGCATTAAGCCCCCAGTAGAAAATATAGTGATCACTAGAACAAACCTGTAATGTTCAGATACAGTATTACTATTGTACTGCCTGACAAAGTCAAGTCTTTTAAATATCTGGGCATATCGTTGCAGAGCAATATGAAGTGGAATGAGCATGTGAGAACTGTTGTAGGAAAGGCGAATAGTCGACCCCGATAAATTGGGAGAATTTTAGGAAATAGTGGTTATCCTTTAAAGGAGACATGACCTGTTCTTGAGTACTGCTCCAGCGTTTGGAATCTGTACCAGGTCGGATTGAAGGAAGACATCGAAGCAATTTAGAGGCAGGCTGCTAGATTTGTTACTGGTGGGTTCAAACAAAATGTAAGTGCTACAGAGATGCTTTGGAAACTTAAATGGGAATCCCTGGAGGGAAGGCAACGTCCTCTTTGAGAAACACTATTGAGAAAATTTAGAAAATAGTCATTTGAAGCTGACTGCCAAGTGATTCTAATGCCGCAAACATACACTGTGTATAAGGACCATAAAGATAAGATACGATAAATTAGGGCTCATATGGCATATAGACAGTCATTTTTCCCTCGCTCTATTTGTGAGTGGAACAGGAAAGGAAATTACTACTAGTGGATAGGGTTCCCTCTACTATGCACCATATGGTGGCTTGCAGAGTATCTATGTAGGTGTAGATGTAGAACAACTTTTTGTAAAGAGAAACAACAAAAGAAGTATCCCTTTACGATAGTTTCTTAAGTGAAAGAATTATACAGAATGTAGCACCCAGATCTGAAAACTGCTCTTTTAGACCAGGTCATTTTCTTCCTACTAAATTCCCAGTAAATGTATGCATTTGCACTTATCGTGGTAACTTCTGTCTTCTACTGTCCAGTGCAGTCAGGAGTATCAAAAGTTTTCCAAGGAAAAGCACATAGCTTGTAAAGTGACACATCCAAAAAAACCTCATATATTTGGCACATTCCAGAAATGTAAAAAATTAAAGAGATATGAAAAATTCCTGAACTCATTGCCTTTTTGTTCAGATGAACTTATCAGCTAATACAAAGGAATAGTGACAAGTCAGTAAGAGTAGTTAAAGGGATGCTGAATGGTTCTACAGATATTGCTTTCAACATGTTGGTAAACAAATTACAATATTTTCTTATCTACTGTTTCATCAAAAATAAGTAACATTTCCTTTGAAATAACAAAAGCTTACAAGTTTTCAGTTAGCATGATGCAAGTTCACCAGATTGATTTCACTGAGAATTTTACTTCCACTCAACAGGATACAGTGCGTAGTGCTCTCTGGAGTACTGACCAAATCATTATTTACACAGAAATGGCTAACACAGTTACAAGGCCAGTTTTGTATGCTATTATATCTGATTATTAACAATGCAATAAATTGCCTGATCATGCTTTCAATCAGAAAATACCTTAAACCTAAATTTTCTAATCTTAAAGTGGTGGAAGAATTCTCCCAACATTTCAAACAGTGGAACATATTAGCCAAAATAATTTTTAGAAAAAAGATTATGGGTTTGTGTTAATTTGGCATTTCTTTTGTACATCCCATGCAAAAGAGCAGCTGACGATTTTGGAAGAATGCTGAAGCATCATGTGTAGCAGTGTCTGAAAGCTAGACAAATTCTCATTACTCATTGTCTAACTTTGGAACAATGTGCAAAATCCATAACTGATAAAGTTAATATAACGTAAGTTCCAGCAGATGAGGTGAAAACGTGTGCTAACCAGTGAAAGCAGCATTGTAGTGATATCATTTCTTTTCCTTCCATTTAAGTCCACAGTTTCTAAACCACTGGCATATATGCAGTTAACATATGTTAATTATTTTTGGAAGATGGTGTTCACTTCTATCTCAAAAACTTGTTGCAGCTCAGAGAGTTGGATAAGATATACCCATGAATCCTTACATTATTATTTTCAATGATGAAAACTTTTCACAATCTTTTGGTCAGTGGGTTAATGTTAAACTAGAATCAGAACAATGACATTTGCACAAATTTGCTGGGCAAGTTGTAAGTGAATAACATTTTAGTTTAATTCCTTAATGAAGTAGGCAATAAATTTGTATGCCACGAAAAGTTTGATACAAATGAAACTGACATTTTCCAATTGGTGTGAACTTCGCAAGATTCTGTCACAGATTCTCAGGAAAGATTATGTTTTGTTCAACTAAAATTAAACCTTTCAAAATAGATCTGTTATCAGAATGCTCTTCATTGTCACTACACAATGATTTAAACATCTTAGGTATTTGATTTTTATCCTGTACTATCAATTAAATGGCTGTACTATGTCCGTAATGCTGATATATTAAATCTGTGCCATTAGATCATCTTATCGTCATGTTAGTACTTCACTTCAAACTGCACAAATATTCTCCTTGATCTCTGTCTTTCCGTAATATTTGAGTCCTGAAATCGTGTTCCACGTGACCTCCGTCTGTGGAAACAAAGTTTGTCCACTGCACGACCGTCCAGGTGGCATGTTGATGACTCCACTCTAAATGTTCCCTTCTATGAAGACGCGTCAGAGGTAGACATACAGCATGTCTCTGACAATAAAGGCCACTCTGCCGAAGTCTTCTGCACACCGTTTGCCTCAATACAGCACGTCCAGTGGATGCTCTGAGCTCACATCCCAGTTGGCATGCTGTACTAAGGTGGTAATGTCATGCTCTTACAGTCAAATAACGGCCCTCTCTTCTGAATTCACACGCTGTCGGTCGTGCCCAAGTCTTCAGGATACGGTTTTGGTGTCTATAAATTGTCGCCATCCGAGAAACAAAGGAACAATTCAAATTAAGCCTTTGGGCTACATCAGTTTGCGACTGTCCTACTTCCTTCCTTCCTATGGTTCTCTACAGCAGAAAGTCTGGTAGGCATCTTGTCTGTGACATACTGCACCGTCTGTAACTGTGTACACAGCGATTGTGGATGTGGGACTACCTGACAAACACTACCTCGTTTCATAGATGCCCTGACGTCATCACTGGCATGGTTGTCTGTTGACCAGAATGCCATCTTCCGTGCAGTACACTTACATACGGATATCTGGTTGACAGTTTGCATGATTATACCATGAATGAGACATAGGATGGAGAAACAGCAGTTTTTTGATTTAATTCTGGACACCAGTGTATTCTTGAGTCAGTGAATGTGACTTGTGTGTAAGTTATTGGCTAAATGAACGCCCTCACTTTCAAATGGTTCAAATGGCTCTGAGCACTATGAGACTCAACTGCTGCGGTCATAAGTCCCCTAGAACTTAGAACTACTTCAACCTAACTAACCGAAGGACATCACACACATCCATGCCCGAGGCAGGATTCGAACCTGCGACCGGTCGGTCGTGCGGTTCCAGACTGTAGCGCCTTTAACCGCTCGGCCACTCCGGCCGGCTGCCCTCACTTTCCTGAAGTTTATGTAGCCCTTCCTTATAACTCCATCAGAATCAATGTGTAATTCCTTTTTGTCATCTAAAGTATTCCTCACCAACTTAAGCATATAACGTGGATCAAGGAAAAGTGAAACAGAATTGGGTATATCAGTTAACATTAAAAGTACTACATAAAGTCAATGGGTCCAGAGAACAATCAAAAGCAGTTTCCATGTCAATATCTAACAAGGCACCATCATATGTCAAAAATACAACTTTGACTCCTGCGGACTCTGCAGGAACAATGCATTTCCGCACCCAATTTGCTCTTCAAGCTCCACTCATGCTTGTAATTAAAAAATATCCAACAGGCAGTTCTCAACTGCCAGTTATACCCACAAACATGAAAACCATTGTCTCTTTTGCTAACAGTAGGTATCTGATTCAATAGCAGAGCCCATGTCAACGCAGCCAAAGCATTTATGGTCATCAAATTTCAAATGTTGCCTTATTGCCATGTCATCCTTTATAAAAATACAAAGAACAGGGTAGTCTGAAACTACTTGAGGTGGCTCTCAGTCTCGAAAGTTGAAATGCCTCACTTGTGAAACCAGGTGTCCAATCCACACTTTGATATCATTTACTTATTGTCTGAGGATGTAGCAAGCAAGTATAAAATGTGGCCCTGGCGTAATCATAAGTTCCCTGGTATGTGACATTAATTGTTCACTTCTTACTGATACACTTTCCAGCACTGAAACACTTTCTTTATCCACATATTTCTTTAGCAGTGCCTTCATTACATTATTCAAATTATTTGTTTGCTTCCTGAGGTGGCAGTTTTGTTGCCAAAAAATGGCTCTAAGCACTATGGGATTTAACATCTGAGGTCATCAGTCCCCTAGACTTAGAACTTCTTAAACCTAACTAACCTAAGGATATCACACACATCCATGCCCAAGGCAGGATTCGAACCTGCGACCATAGCAGCAGTGCGGTTCCGGACTGAAGCACCTAGAACCGCTCGGTCACAGCTGCCGGTGGTTTTGTTGCCAAAGAAGCTTTATTTTCTTAAGACACTGCTTGTTTTCTTCACACACTGTGTACAGTTTTCTCTTCACATGAGCAGTAGGGTCATCATGTGGTGTGTGTATGTGTGTGTGTGTGTGGGGGGGGGGGGCGTTTTGATGGGACCTTCTTCTGCCAACAAGTTCATGAAATTCCAAAAGTAGCAACTAATGTTACAACATTTTTTAATTCCATAAATTATCTTTCTGGAACAGTGGTGACCAATCTCTATTAAGTGTTTCATAGATTGGTTGGTTGTTGGGATTAAAAGGGACCAATCTTTGTGGTCATCAGTCCCTTTGCTTCATAGATCCCTTAGTATCCGACATACACCCCACCCCCAATCCCCTTCCCAATGACCTCTACTGCCATTACAATAACATAAAATAGAAACTGAATCTCATCTGCCTCTCCCTCCCCCTTATCACAAATATTACACATGAGTAGCAGATTATGTGTAAGGTAGGCTAAAGAGGCTATGCTGCATAAATTTATTCAGCCAAAGAGATTCACAAGAGAGAAAAAAATTAGGAACTACTATACTAGTTGTTTGATATTCCTTGTAAAACTTACTTTCTTGGGACCTTGTTGACTGTTCACTCACCTCATATTTTACAGATAGGATGCTCTCATGTGATAGTGTCTGCAAAACATGTCTCTGTTTTGGAACCTGCAACATTACGACATTTGCTCTAGTATACAGCATGCATTCAGTGGGCTATACTCAAGTCCTATGGCCCGAAACTGCAGTACTTTTGGCATATAACAGAGTTCTGCTACTTTTAAGACTACCAGTAGACATCAATATGATACTAAAATAGTTCACTGTCTGATTGGGGGACTAACAGTTCATATAGAGACTAGTTGGCAGTTGTATAATTATTGCAAATCACTGTTTCTAACTACTACAATATTACCATAATGCACACATCTGTTTTATATAGCCATTTTGAGCAACAAATCTTAAACTAGAACCATCCAATGAAGATAACTGGATATTAGTAGTAATTTGCACTGCTAGGCAGTTTCTGAAAACATTAGCAGATATCATTGTGTATTACACGAAATTAACTATTCAATGAAGTGAAACTAACCATGCACCCCATTTATGCTGTCATAAACGTAGCTCACCTGTACTAATCATCTCACCACAACATGCAAAAGAAAACAGCAATAGAAATATTTTTGGGCATCTTCACATAGCCTACACACATTAGAAGACACCAATCAATTTCCAGCAGCCTATATAAATCACTTTTAAAATAGGCACCTTGTTAATTTCCCAATAACATACACATACTGCAAAGAATGACTGTATACATAGTTTTTCCAAGAAGCACAAAAACTTTATAACTCAATAATTGACGCAGACACACAGCAGTCACATGCACAAAAAAATCATAGTCCATGTTATGCATTTTAAATAAATGGTCACTTCTTGGTGGCACATCAGTACCACATGTAACTACACTGTTAGAAAAATGTTTCATGTACACTGATGAGCCAAAACAATATGCCCACTGCAATGTTGGAATGTTGGATGCCACATGGTGGCATTGCTTGCACGTCACATCACATGGTAACAGAAGTATGTAAGTGGAGCAGAAGGGGGGGGGGGGATCACTCTGGAGAAGATATGGGCTACAAATGAGAAAAACCATTGAGATAAGTTACTTTGAAAAAGGGCAAATTATTATTATACAGAGCCTGTGAACAAGTACCTCGAAAATAGCGAAGCTGGTCGAATGTTCATGTGCTACTGTTGTGAGGACCTACAGAAAGAGGTAGAACAGTGAAACTACCACTAGGCGATAAATGGTTGGATGTCCACAACTCTTCACAAACATGGGGTTAAGAGGCTTGTCTGATGTTGATCTGCGGCATCTCTGCTGAAAAAGCACAATGCTGGTGCATGTACAAGTATTTTGGAGCACACTATTCATTGTACACTGTTGAACATGGAGCTCCGCAACAGACCACTCCTACACGTTCACATGTCGACCCAACGATATCGTAGTTACGATTGTAGTGGGCACGGAACCATCAGGATTCAACCATCGATCAATGGAAATGTGTTGGCTCCTTGGGTAAATTACATTTTTGCTACAATAGGTCCCTGGCTTTTTCTACAAACACCGCCATTGAGGTTAATGGCGACTGGAAACTTGCAGCGGGTCACGGATGCTCTGGCTGATGGGAGCAGTATTGTGCTATGGAAGACATTCTACTGTGCTGGCGTGGGACATGTGGTATTTATCAGAAACACTCTGACAGCTGCGAAGCACTTGCATCCCTTCATGCTCACTTCCCCAATAGCTTTCAGTAAAATAATTGTCCGTGTCTGGGAGCCAGAACTATGGTACAGTGGTTTAAGGAGCATTATACTGAACTCATGTTGATGTCCTGCCTGGCGTAAATCCTATGGAACCCATCTGGGTCGCTATGGGGCGCCAGCACTGCTTACGCAAATCAGCGGCCGTTTTTTACGCAAATTACATGACCTATAATGCCACATAACTCCACAAACCTATCAACAAACTTTTGGATCCTTGATATGCAGAATCAGTGATGTATTTCGTTCCAAAGACGGAGAAACAAGCTACTAAGCAGGTGGTCATAATGTTTTGGCTCATCAATGTGTATATGTATCATGCACTTAAAAATTACAGTCATGTATGAAACATCTAGTACAACTTACTCACTATGAGCATGTGGGAAACGATGAGAAAATGCACGGCATGGCCCCATCTCTGAGGCGAACATTTCATGGTGACATTTGATCTTGGAAATGCTCTGAACATATTCTACTGTCGGCCGGAGTGGTCGAGCGGTTCTAGGCGCTACAGTCTGGAGCCGCACGACCGCTACGGTCGCAGGTTCGAATCCTGCCTCGGGCATGGATGTGTGTGACGTCCTTAGGTTAGTTAGGTTTAAGTAGTTCTAAGTTCTAGGGGACTGATGACCTTAGAAGTTAAGTCCCATAGTGCTCAGAGCCATTTGAACCATATTCTATTATATTTTGTTGGTTCCCAGCAATGCCTTGATCCACAAATTCTTCCTTGTGGCGTCCTTTGGGAAACTATTTATCGTAAACATAAAAGTCTGAAGCCAATGAGTGAAATCACTGAAGCACCCAGTCTTTGTTTAAACCATAATTATTTGTTTAGCTGCAGTATTTACCTGTGGAAAGTAACAGCTGACTTTCCGCTTCTATTAGGGCATCCGTAGGCACCACAAGTAACCATTCTGATGTTATTATTTCGAAAACAACACAGCAAAGGGCACATGCTACTTACCACAGTCTAACATAACAGTCGCGACACTCACTGCTGTTAAAGTTGTTACTGTATGACAGATGGAGGGACACTAGCGCTCCAAGCGGCGAGTAAGGTGAACATCAGACGCGTCGTAAGCATAATGTTCGTTTCGCAACCATTTCCTACGTAATTTACGAAATATTTGAGGTATTTTCTTGCCTCCAAGGGTTTGTGTAGTATCAGAAGGCATATATGTTTCTAAAAATGATTCTACAATAAGCGCAAGTATGGACAAAAACCACGAATCGAGTGGCAAGCTACAACACATTCGTAAAGAAACACTTGTGACGTTGGATAGAAATGCAGCTTACCTCGTTGATATCAAGAGAATATAAACACACAGATTCACACGTGCCCACAAGTACGACCGTCATCTTTATGTTATTCTAAGTGGGACAAGCAATTGCCAAATAGTGGGTGAACTATGTTGAAAACATTATAATAAGCTGATTACATTACATTTCACGCAAAACCAAATATTTGAATAATTTTTAAACAATCTGTAAGTGAACAAGGTGCTAACAAAATAATGTCATCATGCGAAGGAAGCAAGAAAAATTAAGTGACTAACAACAGAAGTGAATGAAATACGTACCAAACATTACGCTTTTTTAAGACACGAATAACTGCACTTAATAACCACTTCATCATCAAAGCAGGTCTGTGTTGACGATTTACACAAATCTGGCACTGATACAATGAGAGCTTAACTGGCTGCTTCTGTCATAGGACTGTTTTACAGGTTTAGATGGATTGTCGAATCTTAGTGGCAGTTTCCTCTTCGTCGTCAGTTGAGGTGGCTTATTTGGGATGTCTAACAGTGTGGGTACTGCATTCCACACAAATTTATTATTGTTTGCGTTCATGAACTGTTTTGTTCGAAATGTAGCGAACAAAACCTAATATTATTATGGAGTTAAACTGGGTCTTTTTTCATAAGGTCTTCTCGTCTGCTATTAACTAGTCACTTTCTGCCACTAAAACGAAACATTAATCATTAATTCACATGTAGTTTGCAAGTGAATCCTGACGATACAGTTTAGTAACATGATAGTATATACCTCTCAGGATCCTTAGGAAACCTAAAAAAAGACAGCTGTGGTGTCTTCTTCCTCTTGTTGCTGCAATTTATTGCGCTACAAACGCTCCCGCTTGTAAAAACCATTGTAGAAATCAAAATAAACAACCGCTCTTCGCTTTCACGATCGTGCCGGACTCACAGTTTAAGTTACTGGCCGCATGGGGCGCTGCTGGCGCGGTAGGCAACAAAATCGAGGCAAAGTGTCGCGGCTATTATGTTAGACTGTACTTCATACAATGTTTTGGTCTCAAAGAAATGGCGGACTCCCTAGCTTTACTTTTATGGCGTTAGGACATCTCCATAGATTTTAACATCTTTGGTTTGTACGATTGAGCCATGGAGGTATTCTTACCTCCATGGATTGAGCGGAGAGTTTCGTAACAGTGTAATCTTTGGTGCGTATGTGTTTACTTAAATGTCAGTGAAGGAGGGAGTTGTGCGTGCAACAGTTACATAAGAAAGGAAGTATGACAACTATTGGATCTCGTTGTTTTGGTGTTAGTGCTGTGAAGTGGTAGTGTTGTCAACCGTTTGTGTGATCTCTGATCGTTGTCATGGAATCGTACGATGAAGATCTCAATGAAAATCCTTTTTTTCACATGTTGCAGACGGAACACACAGAATTGTTTCAGAAAGCAACTGTCGAAGGATGGATAATTTGTGTACCGTGTGAAGGATCAGTGCCAAAGTACGCTCTTACCGTAGAGGATTTTTTTAGCCACATCCTGATTCCGAGCGACGAATTACCAGAGAGTCATTTTAGAACGCTAAATGATCGGGACGTCCGTATTTGTAATCGTGTGGTTACAGTGGAAGAAAACGATATTTCGAGACCCGTGACAACTCATATTCTGTTCGAAGAAACGTATTACACAGATGATCTATTGAAGTATAAAGTATTATGTTTAGAACACCCACTTGAACGTCATTCAGATTTTGGGCCAGTGAGCAGTAACTCCTCAGTCGTCATTAGTATTCAGACTTTGAGGGACTGTATAGACTTGTTGTGGACGGAAAGTAGAGGTAGGGATGTACTTGAAAAAATTGATCAGTTGATTCGTGATTTTCTTTCGTGTAATAATAATTTGGAGTTTGAACCGCTTCAAGTGCAGAAAGATTTAGTTGGTAGTCTGTACACAATTTGTTTACAGAATGCTCTAAGAGACAGCCGTCTACGAGAAAGAACAAGTACAAATAAACATCTTCTTGAGAATGTTAAATTAGCAGTGGAAACCTACATGCTTCACACTGTGTACAAGAAAGTAATAAAAGGTGTAACAGCCTGTACTGCTCATGACGACGCCAATTTGAATAAAATCATTAGGAATCTTTCAGATATCCAGTTGAGAGATTTAGGTGTTCGCCAAGATCTATATGATACTGTGCCTTGGGCGAAGCAGGAACTCGCTCGTATTGATGGGTACAGTACTGTATTGGGCAAGGTTGGCTGTCTGAAACGTATGTTGGGAGCCATCACAAAGCAACATCCTAGCAAGAACAGTCCTGACCTTTTTGTTGGTAATGTTATTGCTGCAGATGATCTGTTGCCTATGATAGTTTTCCTTGTAATTAAAACTGGTCTACCTAACTGGATTGCTCACTTGACATTTATGAAACAGTTTCATTTTTCAAATCCGTCTAAATGTCAAGTGGATGAATACAGTTTCTTAATTACATCTTTAGAAGCTGCAATTGAACACATTAACTCTGGTCTTTTCCTAGGATCTTCCATTCCAGAAGCTCAAATAGTTTATGAAGAAAAATATGACAAGTACAAGAAGGATGATGAGGAACAACAGAGAGTGTCTGCTGAGCCTAGTGGTATTGAATACTTGTTTGAACAGATAAAACTGGGAAATGAAAGTGAGGTGAAAGATATTCTGGATAGAAGCATTGGTTCAAATTGTATGAGAGAGAGAGAATCATCTACCAAGAAAAATGATATAATATTGAAATTATGCCATCCATTATGTTCCTGTGATAAATGCGAGAGTATCATTTCGAAAAGCTTGTGCAACACTACTCCCACAATTAATTCATGTGATGACAGAGGTTTCACAGCACTCCATGTGGCCTGCATGTTTGGGCGCCCAACTATGGTTGATCTTCTTCTGAAGTATGGTTCTAATGTTAATGCCTGTGACTATAGTGGTTCAACTCCTGTGCATTATGCTGCTGCCAAAGGTTATCAGAATGCACTGTTACTGTTGGCTCATGCAGGTGCACACATAGATATTGCTGACAACGAAGGCAATACTCCACTTCATTTGGCATGTAATAATGGCCACGAAGGCTGTGTGAAGGCAATCATATATTTTGCTGAACATGTTGGACTGAAATTAAATATTAATTGTGCAAATAGTCAAGGTAATACTGCTCTTCATAATGCTGCTCGCTGGGGTTATGAGGGTATTGTCCATTTGCTTTTGGAAAATGGTGCACGGCCAGGAGCAGAGAATAAACGCCACATAACACCCCTTGATTATGCCCACAACATCCACATTACAAGGCTTCTGATGAGGGCCATAAAAACAATGCCACCAAGTGGTTTAATGCCTGGTAGTAGTAATGGCATTGTAACAAACCTCACATCAAAAAGCAAAGAACTCCATGTAGCAGCTTCATCAAAGAAGACTCTTGATTTCAGCGACAGTGTGAAACCCAGGAAAGTGTCAGGTGCATCGCTGCAGAAAGGTTCAAAGACAAAAAAAGTATTTTATGGAGTCTTGCCCGAGACTACACAGGGGATGCGGAATGTAGAGAAGCTTCTGAAAGCAATAGCTGCTGGTGACACAAGACTTGCTTGTTATTACATGGGACTTGATGCTAATGATGAAGCTGCATCACAGAAGGCAGAACAGCCAGAACAACAGCATGAAAAATGTCACCCATTATGCACTTGTGAAAAGTGTCAACCGGAAAATGATGTTAATTCAGATGAAAATGGAACTGATGAAGAGCACTCACACCATATACTTGATGTTAATGTTTGTGATGGTGAGGGCTTTACACCATTACATGTTGCAGCTATGCATGGGCGTTTAGATCTTACACGTTTGCTGATTGATGCTGGTGCACTAGTAGATGTACGGACTCGGACCAAAGCTGCAACACCACTTCACTTTGCTTGTCAAAATCAGAGACTTCAGGTTGTGCAGCTTCTGTTAAGGCGGTCTGCAGATCCAGATATTCAGGATTGGCATGGGAACACAGCTTTGCATTATGCTTGTTATGTTGGCAGCATAAGACTTGTTGAAACATTGTTGCAGCTTGCATCTCCAAGGTTGGATTTGAAGAATGCATCTGGTAAATCAGCAGTACAGGAAGCTGAAGAGAAGATGGCTCTTACCATTGTCAAACTGTTGCGTGGAGGGAAGCAATTTGTTGGAAATGGTGATGAGAGTAAAGACTGCTGAAGGGAATTGTGTACTGAATGGTTTTGCTACTGAGTGAAAGAAAAAATATTTTAGTACAGTATTTACCAGTATCAACATTTATATTATGTCTATATGTAGTTACTTTTTTTGGGCAACGGCCTTGCCGCAGTGGATACACCGGTTCCCGTGAGATCACCGAAGTTAAGCGCTGTTGGGCGTGGCCGGCTCTTGGATGGGTGACCATCCAGCCGCCA
Source organism: Schistocerca americana (assembly GCF_021461395.2). Lineage (NCBI taxonomy): Eukaryota > Metazoa > Arthropoda > Insecta > Orthoptera > Acrididae > Schistocerca > Schistocerca americana. The sequence goes on along the minus strand of NC_060124.1, from coordinate 553,780,624 downwards.
TGCGCTGTTGCCATTTTTCGGGGTGCACTCAGCCTCGTGATGCCAATTGAGGAGCTACTCGACCGATTAGTAGCGGCTTCGGTCAAGAAAACCATCTTAACGACCGGGAGAGCGGTGTGCTGACCCCACGCCCCTCCTATCCGCATCCTCCTCGGAGGATGACACGGCGGTCGGATGGTCCCGGTAGGCCATTCGTGGCCTGACGACGGAGTTTAGTAGTTAGTTAGTATGTAGTTACTTTTTGGCCTGTGAGCAACATTCATTGATGTTAAGGCTTCATTTGCTTGCTTCAGAAATTAAGACATATAGATGTTATTAGTGTATTATTAAAATAACTGTTAGCAGTTTCCCTATAATTTAACTGTTTCAAGATCTCTGTGTTCAACAAGTCGTTCAGAAACCTTATGTATCAAGAATGCTGTATATTTATTATACACCACAAGATTCAGATGTTAGTAGACAGTGCATTGTAATTTTCTTTTATCAGCCTAAGTAGGCTACAGTGTACAACATAGTCCTGAAAGAAATGAATTCTTTGTGCGAGAATGTGTTTTCGTAATGTTCCATGAAGTAGAATCTTCATGTGTCTGTTATTAGAGGAATTAATTCATAAAGTAAGAAAACTGTTTGAGCAAAGTGTCCAGTTGCAATAAAATTCTCTTGGGAATGCAGAATAAATAATGGATTAGCGAACACAGGTCTATATGTTGTCATCTGATGGGTTTTTTCTTTAGCTACTAAAGAATTGTACTGTATGTGAAAAGTGAAATGTAAACAAAAATGAGCAAAGGTAATGCTGATGCTTATATGACTTTTATGAGGCCTTACTGAATTTATATTTGTTTCTGACTGGTGTTGATTTTTAAGGCTGGTGGCCTTCATGGTGAAAAAGCACTTATAAGCAGATAGTAAACAGTACAACATTTTGAATCTGTCTTTCATTTTTAAGTACTAAATTGCTATACTGTGGAGCAGTGAAAAGTGCTATTCTCTTGTACTTGAAAGGCATTACTTTACAATGATATGCAAAAGCACATGTGTGTGTTTTACAATTTTCTTTGCCTTTGAAAGATCTGTCACCAATTTATTATTTCCATCACATTTAGCAATGTGACTTGGTCAGGCACTTCAGAAAAAGTGTCACTATTCATGACTTACCTTAGTTATGTTCTTTACAGTGATGGTCTCCTGTTATAGGAATATATTGCCTTACTATACTTTTGATTTTCATTTTGTTAAGAGTTCATGGTTGCTGAAACCCAATTTTCATTCAGAAGACCATACATTTTGAATTATGATATGTTTTACTTCATTAGTAGATTTTGCGTAACCATTCAGTACAAGTGATCTGTAAGCTTTACGGTTTTACTGTGATCTCCCCAACAATGTCCCATGAAAGTCAATGCTATTTTGGAGTTGTTTGTGATCCACAGCATTCTGTTACTTTTTATTAGATTTTTTTTTAATTTTTATAACTTGTTCCAAACCATATATGTTTAATAATGCAACATAGGCTGCTTTAATCTGAATCCTGGGTAACTGGCATTTTTATGGTGTGTGTATGCATGGTTGCATAAATCTTGATGTTCTTATTGGTGCTAACCATTTGGTGCTATGTAAAGTAAATCTGCTTATTTTTAAATTGTTATTAATTACTTTATGTGGTATGTTCATGGTTTTTGTAACAGCAACATTAATACAGTGGCAGTTACTTTTGGAGATTAACACTTGGAATTTTGAAGTAATAATTTGTTATTAAAAGATATGATTGAAGGGAAATTACAAAACCATTCTCAGCAGAAGGAAAGATTGGAACTGAAGATGTTCATTGTGTAAAATATTTCTAAGTTGGGTTTCCACATGCACTGAAAACTTTCTTATGGATACTCCTCACTGTCTGCATTATAAAACACTTTGCTGTCTGTAAAACTGACAGTCAGAGAAGTTAAAAGCTGTTTCATTTACTGGCGTAGTATCACTTCCTGCAACACTGCTGAAGATTCTCTGCTGATCATGATAACAGGTGGAAATTCATCCATTCTGCTTCTGTTCATTCTCTTGGCCCTGTTTTATTTCATAGTCTATCTGACACTGTGTCAGGGAAGTGAGATTTATGTGTAACTAGCTAGGTACTGTTTGTGGGGCAGTGTACGTTTAGAATCAGAGGAAGATGTGATAGAAATTAAAGAGGGAAGCCATTGCCAGAGATTGCACACGCCTACTGAAGAAATTTCCCAGAAACGAAAATAAAATCACAATCTTGTATATGATAAGTTTCACTCTTGCCATTCTAGGGGCATTCGTGCATTGTATTTGAGTGTCACATTGTGTCTTCTGAATATTTCACATGTATCAAACAGAGATTTAGTGTAGCTACGGTCTGGGGAATGCTTCCACAATGAAATATTCTTTCTTCCAGATGTGCTGGTCCTGCAAATTTGCATGAGAACTTCTGTGAAGTTTGAAAGGTAGAAAGTGAGGTACTGGTGGAACTAAAGCTGTGAGTGCAGGTCGTAACTCATGTTTGGGTAGCTCAGTCAGTGGAGCACTTGCTCAATGTCCCAGCTTAGAGTCTTCATCTGGCACACAGGTTCCACCTGTCAGGAAGTTTCACTCAGTAATTTGTTGACCGTTAATCTCCATGTTGACTGTGTGGTTACCCATGTGAATAGGAACTGTTTACTCAGTTTTGCGTGTCATCCTTATGACAATTTGAGAGAGAATGTAAGTGATTTTACTAGTAACTTTTTTCTACTCCAGGTCACATTTATTTAAGCTGATAGTCATGGTGATGGTTGGATTCGGTTGTTTCGGGGAGAAGACCAGACAGCGAGGTCATCGGTCTCATCGGATTAGGGAAGGATAGGGAAGGGTCGGCCGTGCCCTTTCAAAGGAACCATCCCAGAATTTGCCTAGAGCGATTTAGGAAATCACGGAAAACCAAAATCAGGATGGCCGGACACGGGATTGAACCGTCATCCTCCCGAATGCGAGTCCAGTGTGCTAGCCAATGCGCCACCTCGCTCGGTCACTAGTCATGGTGAAAACTGTTATGCCCTGCAGCTGTTCAGTGAGACATTAAAGAGCTCTACTAACAGAAGTGTCTAATTTAGTGACTATCATCACAAGTCAGTCAGATGCTTTTGGCTTGATGTTTCATAGCCGAACCATTTTCTCATAGAGCTTAGGACTTGTTAGTAATTTGTTCTAAAGAAATGATCATCACTTTTTGTAATTTTCCACTCTTTGTTATTACGTTGTATTGCCTGAGTAATGACATGCTTTAATTTTCCATCAAAGATGTCAAACACTGGCATGTCATGTGATGCTTCGTCTTTCCTTTCTACCCTGTTGATTTTATGTACAGTGGTTTTCTTTTATTTGTGCTTGTAGATTGTTTGCAGAATTGTCCAGATGCTTCACATCATCTCTATACTTTTCTCTTTGGCTTGTGCTTTAATTGTTGACATTTATAGGTACTATTGTAGTGGGTGGATTGATTTCCAAAAACTATTCTAGATAAATCTCTTGATTGGGAGGATGAAGATGCAGAATGGACTTAGCTCAGACTTAACAGAAGCAAAAGTGATTACACTGCTGATGATGATTCTTCAGTTTAAATATCCACACTGCTTGACAGATCTGTTTAAACTGTGGTTAATTTACTTCATTGGGAAAAACAAGTTAATAAAGTATATCAGTGTTTACATAGGTAAACAGTACTGCCACAGATGATAAATGATCATACTTATTAATGTCTTGTAGAGAGAAAACAGCATTATAACATACATACATAATGGTCTGCAACAAAGCTGCAGAAGTATACCAAGTTGCTCTTGCTGGTTTGTGAAGACAAAAAACCTCACTCTCCAACTGCTGCTGCTGCTGCTGCTGCTGCTACCATGGCATCAAGGGAAGGTGTACCGCACCTCTCAGTAGTCATACTGTTAATTTCTGATTGAGAATAAACAGTTATATTATCCATAATTTCTTACAGAAAGTTGTTTAGAGTTCATCTGTGTATGCTTATGACATTCTGTAACAATACAGTAACTACGCTGCCTTAGGTATGGTAATTATTCTGAATATAATTGAAAACATACACAACTCATTTAATTTTTCTTTTGAAATAGTAGGTATGTACTTCTAATGACTGTAAGGTGTTAAGCAATGTCACAACTTGTTAGTGCTGCCAAATCAGTTTAATATTGCAATTAGTTTAATATTATAGCAGTAGGAATCCACATTACAAGTACACTAAGATGTTGTCTTTTCTTATCCATAAGTTATGTGCAGATGAATTCCCTATCCTTCATTTTGGGAATTTTTTTGTATAGCTGCAAGCGTTCTTCTATATTATGATTATAATAGTGGTGTGGATGTAAGAAGACAGGTGGTGGCATGATGCACAGTGCCAAGGAGCATGTACCACTTCATGCTCCAGCCATTAATGTAATTGTATCATGTTTGCCTGTAGTACACACTCTGGGGCTGTGTTAAGTGTTGATTTTCATATTAGTTTAGATATGATGTGGTTAATTAGCCACTATACTCTTCATTATGAGTGACATGCAGCAACACAATAAGTATTATATTAAGGATCAACAGTGATAGTTTCCAAAGCACATAAATTCTGGCAGGCAGAGCCAGAAGTGGAAACTGTGGCCAGATACAGCGCTCACCCATGCGTTGACAGTTAGTGGGGTAAGCAACAGCTGGAGTGTGAGGTACAGGATGGGGCAGAGAGCACACTGGTCACACCAAAAAGTGTTCTGTCTGTCTCTTTGCACAGAAGCTGTTGTACAGCTGCCTTCTTACGTGCACCACGATATACTGAAAAGATTTCTTCGAGCAACTGTGTAACTACACTTTTCCCAGGAGGCAGCATCTACTACAGGAGGGTGTTATCAATAGACATGGGTACAAATTTCTTCACGTGATGTTTTAGGACACCATTCTAATGGATACACACAGTTTAAAACAGCAATTTGTCTTTAGTGGAAACTCCTTACATTCAAGCAACTGTGCAACAGATTCATGATAATTCCCTTGAAGGTTAAAGAATGTGGCATTGTTTAGAAGTACTATGCACATCATGTCAACATGAAGTTTCACTACCTCCCTGCCCTCTTTGCCCCCCCCCCCTCCCCTTTCCCATAGATCTGTCTTCACCACAGTCAGGTTTGGTTGTACCCAACTTACAATGCGACTTACAATGCATAGGTGCCCCTCGAATGGCAAGAGTGAATCATATCATCTTAGTAATAGTAATAGATATACTTTCTTCTGAACATGCAGTTTGTTGAGTATTTTGCTGATGTCTTTGTTCCTTATACATTAGCATTATTTTTATGAAGAGTAATACCACAAATTGTATGTTGCTGTTACCTCTGGATATGCCAGTGGCTCTGAATACCGGAAGAACTTTTGTTTCTCACTACAGCACAATAGGGTAGAACACTCTCCACCTCATCCCACTCCTACAAAAACAGCTGAAACACAAGAGTGCAGGCAGTAAATTAAATCTTGTGCTTACTGTTTGGGAAAATATTAATGAAAGACAATGGTGATATTTACAAATAAATTTATGTAAGACATGTAATTGAACTAATTTCAAAGCATTAATAACAAATGAGACTGCAGGAAACATAATTGATATTTATTTCCAGACTGTGTACAATGTGAAAAGATAAAGGAACATTGAGCATGTGGGACAAAATTTTTTCTTTTTTCTTTTGTTAATTTGTAATAGTGTGTCTAGTCATGTCTTATGAGAATTGGTTGAACATTTGTGGGAATTAAATCCATCTAATTTTTTTTTGTGTCATTATAATTGACAAATATTGTCTAACTAAACATGTGTAACTAACATGTTTGTAATTTAATATGGAAAGAAATTCTTTGAAATCTTGACCTTCTCTTGTAAGTTTTTCTGTTACTGTTTTTATTAATATGTGATGAGAAGGTCTCACTGTTATTTTTGGCGAAAAGAGAACCATAACAATACTTACAGCCAAGGTAACCCCTTTTTGAACCATTTAGTAATGAAACTATGAAACAAACTGAATTTGACAACAAGTTATTCCTGGAAACAACTTTCATTATTTCAAGTAAGTACTGAATACACAGAAATGAGGAAAGGCTTTGCAACTGCTCTTGTTTTAGTTGAATTATATACACACAACCACATAGACACATAAATGCACCCACTGGCAGTGATTTTTACTGAAGCCAAAGGCTGGGGTGTTTGGAGTGTCTGAGTGGTTATGGGTGGTACAGTCTCTACTCATTTTTGTTTGCTTCCATCCTAGAATTTCACTTATAGAAGTTTGCAGAATATATTATAGAATTGGAATATTCAGAGATGTTTGATCGTGGAGGTTCTTGTTCATTTAATATAGGGATTCAGTTGCTCTGTTTGTACCAATTTACCCATATTGCTAAACTGTATTGTTGAGCAGAATCTTTTGTACAATTTCGTACAATCATCTTGAATTACCTTGTATTTCTCCCTAGTCACACGGAATCCCGTTTTGGATAGGAAGGCAGCCAAATGGAGCTTTGGATTACTGTGATACTGATAATTGTAAATATCATTTGTAAATGTTTTTGTATATGCTCAGCACGTTATCTTAAAGTCTTGATAATTGTCGATAGGTCTGTATTTTTATGCTGGAATCTAGCTTCCGTATATGTTGAAAACTAAAACCAACTGGAGAAAGTGTTTTGTTAATTTTATATTGTATGTGTAAATAGATGTAATTTTTTTAAGACTGAAAAATTTTGATGTCACAACTGGAAGCATTGTAATTTGTATCAGACTGATTTTTTTCAGCAAATACATATTCTTAATTACAACTGCCTGTTTTGAATTTAGTTTTAACTGCTTTTGTTTTTGATGCATAGTGTTTCTGGATAAAGCAGATCAGAATATCTATGAAAGAAATGTGAATAATTAAAATGTGAAGAATCAGTAAAGATCAGCATCAAAGAGACAATCAATTTCAGCTTCATGTGAAAGGTAACATTCTTTTTCAGAACTTGCTATCCACAGTACACATTGTGGGAAATGTGCTTGATATGTGGTCATTAGAGAATATATATGATGGGAGATGCTGGCAATACTTTTCAGTGAAATTGCGAACATCTCCTGTACCAAAGTGCTAAGTTGTCTTTGGAGTTGTTAGGAAATTTCTGTCCATTAAATTCAATGAAGTTGATAACAGATTTCCAACTAGTGACAGGGTATTCCACTGATCTTTGTTTCTCTGGAACATCTCAAGTTATGTAGCACAGGAGCAGAGCTAAACAGATGGAAAGAGAGAAATAATACGTTAAGAAAGATGTAGGAGATGCAGTGCAAGCAACAGCAGCACTGAAAAGGTTCATTACACTAGGAGAATAATACGTTAAACTGTGTGTAACTGTGCGTTCTACAATATTGAACAGTTCCTAGTATTAGTCTATTACAATAAATTCCGGTATTTGTAGTAATGAAAAGGCAAATGTAAAAGATATGGCAACACTAAAATTGCACGTTTTACTACATTGTGAACTACACTCATTACACTGAAATGGATAATAAAATTATAAACAGCCGACCAGTTGCAATGGATAAAGAATTCTTTACCTAGGTTTCGACAAATATAAATTTGTCTTCTTCAGAAGGTGGCAATTTTACATTAGTAAGGACTAATGTACCATCGCTGTTTTTACAAATGTCGGCATAGATCCATTTGTCAGAATTGAAATATAGCCCAATATTTCAATTTTGACAAATGGATCTATGCCAACATTTGTAAAAACGGCGATGGTACATTAGTCCTTACTAATGTAAAATTGCCACCTTCTGAAGAAGACAAATTTATATTTGTCGAAACCTAGGTAAAGAATTCTTTATCCATTGCAACTGGTCGGCTGTTAATAATTTTATTATGTGGTACCGTTGCTGTTGTGCAGCTATGTTTAAAATACTGAAATGGATAAACAAGCTTTTTAATATATTAAGGAACCACTGAGCTTCGTAGCACACATACACACTTAACACTGCAGACAATTTCACCAGCTCTGAAATGGACAAATCCTCTATACAGTATAAGTGTGTACTTGGGTGCATGCTTGCGCCCCCCCCCCCTCCCTCTCCCTCCTCCCCCCCCCCCCCCCCCCACACACACACACACAGATTTTATTATGTATGGTCAGCTATGCACCCGCTCATTCATGCAGTTGCTCTTTGTCTCTCTACCATTTTTGACTTTGAGACTTGAAGATTCATCTACATAGTTATGTCTGGCTGAGGGTAAGGAGCCACTCAGTCGCTTGATTGTTGATCATGTTCATTTTCCACATCAGTTTGTGGGACTTTTCTATTATTATTCACTGATTTAAAGTATGTGTTACAGTATTTGAAGATGGCTGCAAAATTAGATATTTTTTTTATTGATTTATCAATTTTGACAGTATGTCAGTTTTGAGGAAGGATACAAGTTTTTAAAGTTCAAGAGAAAACTAATTTTCAGTTTCTTAAACAGATTTCAGGTTATTCAAATCAAACAGCAACTGTTCTTACAACTAACCCAAGCACAAACACTTCAAATCGTGAAGCTTCTGTTTCACTTGCATCACATATTAACAATTTGTAAATGTCAGCCAGGTTATTTTAAGAGTAACTAAAATGTTAAACCGTTGCTTCATTTGTCTTTGATTTTCTACTCTGAACAAATTACACTATTATTTATAATCTGTTAAGAAGTTTACTTTAGAAATAAAGGTACATCTAAAATATGAATCCCAACTTCCCTGAAGTAATCATTAGGCTTTCCAGTGGTGATGCACATCCACTCAGTTTCATAATTTACTTGGTGAATAACAATAACAACACTCAATATCCATTCAAATTATCATAAAAATGATAACAATTAAAAAGTCAAGTGCTTCCAAAAACTGCATAACTATGGGAAGGTGCTTCATTTGCAACTGAAAGCAGCTGTTTATTGTCTTTTCTGTCATGATGTGTAGCAAGCTTAGCAACCAGGTGACTGAGTTTGAGATTAGCCACAATTTGGTGGTCGTTTTCTCAGTGTTGCACCTGAGTCATCAATAGAGGAATGACCACTGAGTTGTGGGATTGGGAATAGGGATAGCACAGAGATGGATTGAGGTGTTGCATAATTAGGTGGATGATTGAATACTACTATGGGGGAACCAGAGAAATTTTCTAAGCATGTCTGTGCACCATACTGCTGGTGAATGTTTGAATTTCCTCTTAGGTTGGTGATGTAATACTACTTTGCGGGAACCAGAGAAGTTTTCTAAGCATGTTTGTGCACCATGCTGCTGGTGAATGTTTGAATTTCTTCATTTTTGCTTTTGTTGCTATGCTTTTACAGTAAGTTATCCAGCTCTGTCCCAAATTGTTATTAGTATTTGAATGAAAGTAGGGGTACCCAATGGCATTAGGGTAATAATTGCACTAGCAATATAGTTTTTTCTGGCTTGTTGCTGTACAGATAAGCAGACGTAGGTGTCATGAACGAGTCTGGATGAGCAGTGGACGTTGAATCACATGTGCTTAAGGCTGGCCTTGCAGTAGGGTTCTTGCTTCCCGCGCACGGGGTCCCGGGTTCGATTCCCGGCTGGGTCAGGGACTTTCTCTGCCTCAAAATGACGGTGTTGTGTGTCTTTCATCATCATTTCATCCTCATTCACTTGCAAGTCACCATAGTGGCATTAAAGAACCGCCCCGTGAGGGGTCTCCTGGCCATCAATGCCATACGCTCATTATTATTATTATTATTTTTATTATTATTAAGGCACAGACATGTAAGTGTAGCCCACATATTCTATAGAAAACTGCCAAAGTAGATGTCAGATGCAGTAAAGTGTTCATATGCTGCTTACAGAGCTGCGTTCTTGAATATGTTGTATAAAGCTGAAACAATTTCGTGACATATCTCTTTGATGGTGGAAGCTGTCAGGAATGAGTGATATCACGTGGGGTAAAGAGTGGGTTTTTGAGAACTTATTATGCTCAGTGGCCTGGTAGTGATTTCATTTATCTGTGCATGTCAGTTCTCATAACATGCATATGGCTGTCCAACAGCTGATCTGTCCTTGTTGGGGAACATTGTCTGGTATGCACAGTACTGATTACCCATGCTTGGGCCAGTATTCTTTTGCAGAACAGTTACCATGGTATCTAGAACATTCTAGTATATTCATGAATCGGTTAGAACATTAAGAACGTGGTATCACTTCCAGTAAACAGAATAACTTTCTGCTCACACTCATCCCTCAGTGTGAAGGCAAAATTTTTCATGACAAGTAAATCTTAAACGAGGTGGTTTTTTGTGCGGTTCTTTGGTGTGCCAGTTATTCAGACATGGAGAAAAGTACTAAAGTACTGGATGGGGGTAGTAGTCGGCGCGTCTGCCTAGAAAGCAGGAGACCTGGGTTTGAATCCTGCTCCAGCACAAATTTTCAGCTTGCTGCATTGATATTAATCTGTGCCCACTGGCAGCTAATGCCTTTAATTCCTTTGTGCCTCTAACTGTAGTCTTATTTCTGTACTAGTTGTAAATAACCTTTCAGTCCCTGTATTTTACCCTGATATATTCAACATTTCAAAGATTGTATTCTAGTCAACACTCAAAGGCATTCAATAAATCTACAGATGCTGGTATGCCTCTCTTAAGCCTATCTTCTAAGGTAAGTTATGGGGTCAGTATTGCCTTGTGTGTTTCTATATTTTTCTGGAACCAAAAAAGATCTTCCTTGAGGTCAGCTTCTTCTTTTCGCATTCTTATGTAAATACTCCAGTATTTTGCAACCATGACTCATTAAACTAATGGTTCAGTGGTATCCATACCTGTCAGCACTCGCCTTCTATGGAATTGGAATTATTACAGTCTTCCTTTTGGGAGAGCCAGCCATGACAAATCTATTCAAGTTGAGTGAGACTGGTGAAAGAAGATTGTAATAATTACAGTTCCAAAGAAAGCGGGTGCTGACACCTGTGAATGTTTTCAAACTAACAGTTTAATGTCATGATTCCAAAATACTAACACAAATTCTCTATAGAGGAATGGAAAGACTGGTAGAAATCAAACTTGGGGAAGATCAGTTTGAATTTCAGAGAAATGTAGGAACACGCAAGATAATATTGACCTTACTTCTTGTAGAGGATAGGTTAAGGAAGGGCAAACCTATGTTTATGACATTTGTAGACTTGGAGAAAACTTTTGTCAGTGTTGACTGTAATAACCCCTCTGATATTCTAAAGGTAGCAGGGGTAAAATTCAGGGACTGAAAGGCTATTTACAACTTGTACAGAAATCAGATGGCAGGTACAAGAGTCGAGGGGCCTGGAAGGGGAGCAGTAGTTGAGAATGGAGTGAGACAGGGTTGTAGCATATCCCTGATGTTGTTCAGTCTGTACAATGAGCAAGCAATAATGGAAACCAAAGAAAAATTTGGAGCAGGAATTAAAGTTCAGGGAGAAGATAAATTTTTTGAGGTTTGCCGATGATTTGCACTTCACTTCAGTCAGAGGCAGTGAAGGACTTTGAAGAGCAACTGAAGAGAATAGACAGCATCTTGAAAGGATATTAATGAACATCAACAAAGGTGAATAAAGGATAATGGAATGTAGTCAAATCAGGCGATGCTTAGGGAATTACATTAGGAAAAAAAAGACACAAAAAGTAGTAGATGAGTTTTGCTATTTGGGCTGTGAAATAACTGATGATCACTGAAGTAGCGAGGATAGACAATGTAGACTGGCAAAGCAAGAAGAGTGTCTCTGAAGAAGAGAAATTGTTAACATCAGGTGCAGACTTATGTGTTAGGAAGTCTTTTTCTGAAGGTATTTGCCTGGAGTGTAGCTGTGTATTTAAGTGAAACATGGATGAAAAACAGTTTAGACAAGAAGAGAATAAAAGCTTCTGTAGCTGATGCTACAGAAGAATGCTGGAGATTTTATGAGTAGGTTGCATAACTAATGAAGAGGTACAGAATGTAATTGAGAGAAAAAAAGTTTGTGGCACAACTTGAGTAAAAGAAAGGATCAGGTGATAGGACACATTGATCACCAATTTAATATTGGAGGGAAGTGTGGATAAAAGTCATAGAGGGAGGCCAAGAGATGAATCCAGTAAACATATGCAAAAGGATGTAGGCTGGAGTAGTTATTCAGAGATGAAGAGGCTTGCAGAGCATGGAGTAGCATGGAGAGCTGCATCAGACCAGTCTTCGGACTGGAGACAACAACAACAACAACAACAACATTCTTCATTAATTCTTAGGGTATTTTCCCTCTCTCAAACATCTTGCATGCCAGGAAATATGTTTGTTATGGCTGGCTCTCCCAAGAATCTCAGTAATTGTGAGAAAATATCCTTGTTTCCACGTAGGTGTTTCAGTGATCTGTCATATTCTTCTTGCAGTATCATATTATCCACCTCATCTTCATTTACTACTTCTTCCGTTATCTTCAAGTAAAAGTGACATTCAATAAGTAATGCAACACATTTTTTCTGGAAGCATGTTGGTTTTATCCAGGACTCCAATACACTCTGTTATTCCACACTCCTTTGGCTACAAAACCATATTTTTTAACATAATTTCCATTCAGTGCTATGGAATTATGCTGTCTTACTGGGAGGGCCTGTATCCCCCACTCTACTGGTCAACATGGGAGTGAACATCTTGCTGCCTCAATAACCTCCCAATTGTCCACATACTGCTTCTGGTGGAGTGAATTCTTTATTGGGCCAAACAGATGGAAGTTGTGGGTGCAAGATCCGGGCTGTAGGGAGGATGATGAAGAACAGTCCAATGAAGTTTTGTGAACTACTCTCAGGAGTGCAGACTTGTGTGAGGCCTCATGTTATCATGGAGAAAAAGTAGTTTACTTGCATTTTAATGGTGATTTCCTGAGGGTAGTACAATACACTTCTGAGTTTGACCGTAGCACCATGTGCGAGCACATAAAAAGAAAACCTCCTTCACAGTCCCAGAAGACTGTTACCATGACTTTAACCACTGAGGGTGTGACGTTAAACTTTTTCTTCAGAGGAGAGGTGGTGTGGTTCCACAACATGGATTGCCATTTTGTTTCCAGTTCAAAGTGATGAACCTATGTTTCATCAACTGTGCCAATGTTTGACAGAAAATTGTAATGATCAGCCTTGTGATGTATAAGCAATTCTACACAGTTGGTCTTCCGTTACTCTTTATCATCATCTGTTAATTGTTAGGAGGGGAGGAACCTAGCATGCACACACCTTTGAGTACACCAAATGTTGCGTGCGTGCATTAGCAGTACCAGCAGAGATGTCCAGTTGTGCAGCAAGGCATTTAATTGTGATCCATTGATCACTCTGAATGCGAATGTCCACATGTTCCAACACTGCAGAACTCACAACAATGTGTGGGCGACTGGAATGTGTGAGATCAGACAGGTTTGTGCGACCTTGTTGTGATGATGTCAGACGCTTTGCCCGTCAGCTCACTATGCTTTTATTCATTGCCAGGTCTTTGTATAAGTTCTGCAAACACTTATAAATCTTATAAATATCTGCGATGCTCTGGTTTTCTGCCAAAAGAAACTCAGTGACAGCTCTCTGCTTGGAATGCACGTCCATTACAGACACCATTTTGAAGGATACATATAGTGCTGTCACCTAGTGGGACTTCATGAAACTATAGAGGCTGAAGTAGGAATATTCCATTATGTCCCACAACAAATTATGCATTTTTCAACCAAAAATGGCTGAGGAAAAGAAATATGTTACATTTCTTCCTGAATATCCCTTGTATGTTGTTGCACTTGTATAGCTCCTTTATGTGTTCCTTCCATCCCTGAGCTTTTCCTGCTGTGCTTAGTAATGCAGTGTGCGATTTGCAGGGGGGGGATGGGAGGGATTTCCGCCTCTCTACATCAGACCATCCCCTCCTCTGGTTTTAGTTTATGCATCCCAACCTGGGATGTTTATTTCCCATGCACTGGAGTAAAACTTTACATACAATTTAAATTTGTGGAGCCGAACACTGAAAGTTTTTAATACAGTCTTACTATTAATACGTTTGCTTATTAATTTTGAAAAAGTGTTATTGGTAGTTATTGTTGTTGTCTTCAGTCCAGAGACTGATTTGATGAAGCTCTCCATGCATGTAGTAGTTAAGCATTTCAAAACGTTTAGAACTAAATCATCATTATCATGTTGTCATTGTTGCTTTCGTCTAAGGTGCGTCATCCATTTACTTGCGAGCTTGTATCATGGTGGACGAAAGTACAACGGTTTCCAATAAAACTTGTTTAGTAATATATATATATATATATATATATATATATATATGTTTGTCCTTTGAGGGAGTTGCTTGCGATTATTTTTTTTTTGACATTGTTGAATTAGAAAGTGGGACAGGAGAATGCATTTTCAGCACACTGTTAGCAGCTCTTGAAAAGTATGCCATTACAAATGATGAACTAAAAAACCACCTTGTAGGTATCGCAACAGATGGTGGCTCAACAATGCTTGCACCTTACAAAGGCGTAGCCACTCTACTGCGTAGTCATTTACATAAGGATTTAACTGTCGTTCATTGTATGAACAACAAAATGAAATTAGCTGTCCACGATGTTATGAATGATGCAGCAGATGTATACCATATACAGGTTTTTTTTTTAGATTCCTTATATTCTGTGTTTTCTCGAAGTCCCAAAAATCGGAGACTACTACAAAGTGTTTCACAAGAATTATCCTCGCAGCTATTAAAACTAGGCCGTATTCTTCGCATACGTTGGGTTGTTTCCTCATTTAATGCTTTTCGAGCTTTTCTTGAAAGTCCAGTTCTCTTGTCCATCTTTTTGAAAAACTGAGACATGATGGTTCCTGATCAACTCAGGAGACATCTAAATTTGTTCGGTTTACTAAAACATCTCACAAAGTGGCTTTTCTGATACTGCATACGCGTGAAAAGTGAGTTTCGGCATTAACATCTATTTATAAATGACTGTTTAACCATGGGTAATGCCACGGTCCAAGCTAGTAACATATATAATTATACTAACCCCCTAAGACATCTCCCCCACTGGTAAAAGCACAAATCGCACACTGTAATAATGGCTTCCCATCTGAGCTCCTGTTATCCACTGAGGTGCTGCTCTTCTCTCCAAAAGTCTCTTCAAAAATGAGTGCATTGACAAATCCAGCAATAAAGTAAAAAGCAATGTGGAATATTATAAAAAGGGAAAGGGGAAATCAAAGCTACACGCACGAACATAGAAATCAAACTCAACGATGAATCTATATCCAATCCCAAAGTTGTGGTGAACTCCTTCAACAAATTCTTTATGAGCATAGCTGAAAAATAGGTCAGAAATAATCCTAACACAAACTACCAACCCGCAAACCAAAAGTATCACACATGTGCAGAGTCAATTTTCATTACCAAAGTCACTGAAAATGATGTCGCAAAAGCCCTCAAAAAGATAAAAAAATCATATTCAGCTGGAATTAATGGTATCCCAACAGCTGTCGTCAAAAATTGTGTACACACAATTGCTGAACCATTAACTCACCTCTGTGACTGTTCTTTCCAGGCAGGTACTTTCCCTGAAGCTCTGAAACTATCTAAAGTAATTCCTGTCTTCAAAAAAGGTGATAATAAAGATATGAATAACTACAGGCCTATCTAAATCTCATCCTGATTTTCTAAAGTTTTTGAACAACTAATGTAGAAGAAACTGATGGACTTCATTGGGAAAAAAAAATAAAAATTTACTAAGTTTAGCACAACATGGGTTTAGCAGCAACAGATCTACTGCAACTGTAGTATATGATTGCATAAATACGCTGTTAGATTTGTTAGATAAAAAACAACCCATAGCAGGCATATCTCTGGATCTGTCAAAGGCTTTTGACACTGTTGACCACAAAATATTGCTGGAAAAAAATAGAACACTATGGTATCAGAGTAATTGCAGACAACTGGATTGCTTCATTCCTAACCAGTTGGATGCAGAGACTCAGCACGAAATACACTAATAGACAAACCAACTCAATAACTGAAATCCTATCGAGTAATAAAACTGTAAAGCAAGGTGTACCACAGGGCTCAGTATTGTGACCTCTACTTTTCCTGCTGTATATTAATGACTTGAGCCTGAATGTAGATGCACACAAAACAATAATATTTGCTGATGACACAACTGTACTCCTCAAAGGGGAGAATACAGAGGCTGAGGCCACTGAACACCTCAGCAACTGGGCTGAATTCAACAGTTTAACTATCAACACCAAAAAGACAGCTTCCATGAACTTTCACACTAAACAAAATGCAAATTCCTCTCAGCCACTTGTCACTGTAAATAACCAGCCAATTGATACTGACACTGTTTTCAAATTCCTGGGTCTGTGGGTCCAAGATAACCTGAAATGGAATACACATACAGGAAAGGTAAATGCCAGAATTAGTACTAGCTGCTATGCATTGAGTGTACTGAGATCATGTGCTAGCCTGAAAACAGTAACCAGCATGTATTATGCTTACATACAAGCCCACCTAAAATATGGTGTGATTTTCTGGGGAAATTCTCCAACTGCCCTGAGCAAAATCCAGAAGAGAGCAATGAGGATCATTACTGGGAGCAAACCCAGAGGCTCCTGCAAACGCATCTTCAGAAAGTTGGAAATCCTTACACTGCCTTGCCTATACATTCTCAAGACTCTAAAATTTTTCAGGTACTACATAGTGCCAACTGACTCCAGAGTCGTAAAAAATAATGAAATACATAAACACAACACCAGGAAAAACTCAAATCTGCATATTTTACGTACAAACACTCAACTATGTAAAAAGGGAGCTTTCCACATGGGCCTCCAACTGTTCAACAAACTTCGCACTAGTATTAAGTCCATCAAAGACAACATAAAATTTAGCAAAGCCATAAAGTCATATTTGTTGTGTCACTGTTTTTACTCTATAAATGAATACCTAAAACAGTAATCTTGCTATTTATGTTAAATTGAAAACATTGAGCAATGGAGTGAAGTAAACTTAACCAATCTATACAATATAATACTTTAGCATACTATATGTTAATATGTGTTAACAATGTTAACTGACTTTTTCCGACATCTGTAATACACTGTGTACCATCAGATCACATGGAATAAATAAATAAAATAAAATAATATTTCTGTAGGCAGCACCTATCTTCCCCCTAATCATTCATGCTTCTACATACTCACATTTGTCCTCTAGCTGTTCCTGCTTAGTCACTTTTCATTTTCTGTCAATTTTATTATTTATATTTTTGTAATGCTTTTCACCTGCTTCCTTTGCTGTAATTTTTATATTTTCTCTTTTTGTCAGGCAAATTTATTATCTTGATTGTTGCCTAAGGATATCTACTAGGCCTTTTCTTTTTGCGTATGAAATCATCTGCTGCCTTCACTACTATACCTCTAAAAACTACCCATTTGTCTTCTATTGTATCCAGTCAATCTTTGCCTAATGCTCTCTTTGAAAGTTTCAACAATCTCTGGTTCTTTCAGTTTATCCAAGTCCCATCTCCTTAAACTCCGTCTTTTTTTTTTTGCAATTTCTTTGGTCTGAATACAAATTCATAAGCAACAAATTATTCCCAGACTTTGCACCTGCTCTTACAGTTTAAAATCTGGTATCATAATCTCTGCCTTACAATTATGTAACATATCTGAAATTTTGTAGTGTTCCCAGGTCTCTTCTACATGTACATAACCATCTTTTATAGTGCATAAACCAAGTGTTAGCAATGATTAAATTTTGCTCTGTGAAAAGTACTGCTAGGGAGCATTGTCTTTCATTTATTTCCCCTAGTCCATGTTCTCCTACTATTTTTCCATTTCTTCCTTATGTATAATTTCTTTTAATTGTCATACATTCTTTCCAACTCTTTTTCATCTGTGGAGCTAGTTGACATATAAATTTGTTTCCTGTGGTGGATAGCAGCTTCAGCCACTATGCTGTTGATAATAACTTATCAGTAGTCATGTTTTCTTATTAATTATTAGGCATATTCCCTGTTATCCTTGTCTGATTTTGAACAGTATAAGGGAAAGGGTAATGGGGTGGGGATGGTGGGGAGCTGCTGAAGGAAGTGATTGATATCTTTGATGCTGGAGGCTAGATTTTGGGCTATTGGTTGGAGGTGTTGGTCAATGAGGGCCAAAATCCTTTTTGTGGGGGCACAATAATGAGGCAGAATCAGGCGTCCCAGGGTGTTGATTCCTGCAATGGAAACACATATTTGCCACCAGTCCCCCCCAACTGAATCCAGCCTAATCCCAATATTGATCTCTGCCTCTCCCAGCCATTCACACCACTATCCAACCCTGATCCTCTGCCCCCTCCTCAACCCCTTCATCACCTTCCAGGAATTCCTAACCTCCAAAGTGGCCTCAATATCCTTCTCCAGCTCCCTTTCTAAGAACACAAATCTTTCAGCAGAAGAAATGACAGCCATATGCAACCTCAAAACAAATCCTAATGTAATCATCCTAACTGCAGGCAAAGTTCCCACCACTGTCATTGCGAATCGCAGTGACTACCTGTCGGAAGGCCTCTGCCAATTACCCAACTCCTCTGCATATAATCGCTGCCAGAGTGATCCCATCATCGAAGTCCAACCTAACTTTCAACCCCTGCTTAAAATCCTTAGTCCCTTCCCAGAACTTCTTCCCTGAACCCTTTTCCCTCGTCACCCTTATGACACACTGCACACTCACCTTCTATTTGCTCCACAAACTCAACAAGCCAGAACAATCCATTGTGGCTCATTGGCCCTGACTGAGCAACACCTCCAATAAACTGGCTGAAATGGAGCCTCCCACATCAGAGATACCAACCACTTCCTTCAGTGACACTCAGCCCTCCCCACCACATTACCTCCTGGATCCCTGCTATTCACTGTTGATGCCACTACCCTATACACCAACATCCTTCGTGCCCATGGTCTTGCTGCTATTGAACATTATCTTTCCAACATCCTTCAGACTCCAAACCTCATATACCTTACTAACTTCATCCTAATACACAACTACCTCTCCTTTGAAGGGAAGGTATACAACAAATCCATGGCACAGCCATGGGCACCTGCATGACACCCTCCTATGCCAATCTATTTATGGACACTCTGGAGAAGACATTCCTAGCCACCCAAAATGCCAAACCCGTAGTATGGTTCAGGTTCACTGATGATATCTTCATGATCTGGACTCAGGGCCAAGACACTGTATCCTTATTCCTCAACAACCGCAACACCTTCTCTCCCATCCACTTCACGGATCCTCCTCAATTCTGTGTACCACCTTCTTGGATGTTGACCCCCTCCTCTCTGATGGCTTCATCCACATCTCTGTCCACATTAAACCCACCAACCACCAACAATACCTTCATTTTGATAGCTGTCATACATTCCACACCACAAAATCCCTCCCATACAGCCTGGTCACCTGGGGACTGTGTATCTGTAGTGAAAAGAACTCCCTTGCCCAGTATGCTGAAGCTCTCATCAAGGCCTTCACAGACAGGTACTATCCCCCACACATTGTCCACAAATAGATCTCCTGAACCATTTGCACACACACCCTCAATCCTCTCACCACCCCCAAGAACCAGCTACAAAGGAGTGCCCCCTACATCACCAAGTACCACCCCAGACTGGAAGAACTGAACCACATCCTTTGTCAGGGCTTTGATTACCTATCATCATGCCCTGAAATGAGGGACATCCCATCCAAGATCTTTCCCAGCACTCCTAAAGTGGTGTTCCATTGCCCAGCCTATCTCCATAACATCCTAGACCATCCCTACGCTACTCATCCTAACCCCTTGCCATAAGAATCATATCCCCATGAAACACCAAGGTACAAGATATGCCCAATCCACTCTTCTAGCGCTTTCTATTGCAGTCCTGTCACAGGCTTATCTTACCTCATCAGAGGCCGGGCGACTTACAAAAGCACCTGTGGCATCCTGCCCACTTGTGTCTTATAGGGTGCCTAGGAAGCTGTTTTCTCAGATAGCTAAACAACACACAAACAAATCAGATTAATGGGAGTTCATTACAGTAATTGAATTGACAATACTTACCTTTGGGTCACAAGCAAATGATGACACGCAAATAATCAATGTCCTTCTCTATATACAATCTCCATACAAGTAATTCACACAGGTTCAAATGGATCACAAATCACGGCTCTTCTAGTCCTCTCTTTTAGTGTCGGGTCTACTGGCACCTCTGCTGGTGTGCATCTTAGTCAGCGTGCTATTGGCTGACTGTATCACGGCCTTCTCTGCTCTTACAGTCTTCATCTTCGGTGCATGTCATTATTCCGGAACAGCAGCCAGGTCATATAGCAGCTCTGCTGCAATCATTGAACAGTTTTTTTTATATTGGTATGACCACCAACCAGTTGTCTACTAGGATGAACGGCCACCGCCAAGCTGTGGGCAAGAGCACAACATGCACCTGAACATAACGTACTTGATTTCATTGGGTGCTTCACAACCTGGTCCATCTGCATGCTCCCCCCCCCCCCATCCCCCCCCCCCCCATCACCAGTTTTTCTCACTGCCGATATGAGAGTTATCCTTGCAACACATTCTCCATTCCTGAAATTATCCTGGCCTCAACTTAATGTAACCTACTCTCCCATCGTCCTGCACTGAACAGTTTCTGCCATCTCTATCCTATCACTTCCTCCCTATTGATATCCCCCTACCCTTATTGTGTGCCACCATCTGCCATTGTACTTACCTGTCTTTCCCCTCCCCTGCTCCTTTCCATTTTCATTCCTCATTTTACCAACCTGCCACCCCTCCTTTCCACCTCCCTGCCCCACAGCCTCCCCACACACTGCTTGGTAGTCTTCATGTCTCCATATAGTCTGTGTATGCTTCATCAGACAGCGGTCTTTTCTCCCCCACCCGTACCATGCTGTCCCTTTCCCTTCCTCACCCCCCCCCCCCCCCCCTAGACTGCTACTTTCATTCCATGTGACAGTTGCCATCCAGTCCGATCTGCCAGAGATGGTGGTCATGTGTGTGTGTGTGTGTGTGTGTGTGTGTGTGTGTGTGCGTGTGAGATGAATGTGTATGTGTTTTTTGTTTGGAAAATTACTTTGGCCAAAAGTTAAATCTTAACAGTCTTCTCTTTGTGCCTGTGTGCAATTTAGCAGGTAATTATTATGGTGAGTAGCACTCTGTCTTTTTCTTATTTGATTTTGTGTTGATAATCCTGTGCTGGTCTGATATCAAGTCCTTTTATTGTTGACACCACATTATATCACTGCAACCTGTCCACTTCCTTTCTTAAATTCTCTAGCCTAACAACCAGATTAAGGGGTCTAACTTCCAGCCTTTAATCTGTAGAATGCCACTTCTGTATTTCCTGAGCATGACATTCTCTTGAGTAATTTTTCTCTTGAGGTCCAATTGGGGAACTGTTTTATCTCTGGAATATTTTATCCAAGAGGATGCCATCATTATTAAGCTGTACAATGGAGCTGCCATCCCTCAGGAGAACAATATTGATTGTAGTATCCTCTTGTTCTCAGTCATTAGTAGTACCTGTCCACCACTGCTGCTGCCCCTCTTCTGAAAAAACAGGTTGGTCTGGCCTCTCCACAGATTTCCCTTCACTATGGTTCACCTACAATGCAGCAATATTTATCATCGAGACACACAAGCCACACCATCTGTGCAAGGTCCAAAGTTTGTGGGTCAGCAGAGAAAGCTGTTTCCCAGAAACTCCAGGTGTAACTGGTTATTCCTCCATAATGCTGCCATTCTTAAGGGCAGGATCAAACAATATCTCCCAAAGTAGACCAGGTTCTATCAAATTATTAATAAAACATACAACTGCTAATTGAGCCACTGAGCCACTATGATACATATACATATATAGGATACAGATTTTAAGTTTGCTGCTGACCCTGTGAAAAAAAAAAAAAAATAAATAAAAAAAATAAATAAATAAAAAAAAAAATAATAAAAAAAAAAAAAATAAAAAAAACTTTAATGCTCTGTTCACTTGACTGGTACCACTTGTCCTGTTTGTCTGCAATAAACAGACACAGTTTTTAACTGCAAGGTAAGCCAAATTGGATTTGTTGTATGGTTCCTTTAAAAAGAATATGGCCACTTTCACTAACTGTCCCTATCCAATTAATGCCCTGTCTGTAATGACCCTGTTGTCAACAAGACATTAATCAAAATTTATCTTTCTTTATTTTCACCTTCATGGGTGTATACGTTCATCAGGCAGTTGCTATTTTGCCTGTCCTAAATATCTCACATTGGATGTCTTAACCAGCTCCATGTTGGGCTTCTTACACTTTACAAAAAACTTAGTTCTCATTATTTATCAGTTTATCTTCCTTGTTACCATTTAAATGAATATTCTATCAACTTTTAGCTTTTTCATGTTATAATTGGGACACCAATAAATTTTGCAGGTGGAATTTGCTTCTGAATGCACATTAGTATCTATTGTAAATCATTATTTGCTTCACATTTTTTGAACAGTAAAAGGAGAAAGCGATGTAAGGTTACTGAATGCCATGGAAGCTTACAATGAATGTTTTGTTTGGCAAGAAAGAAGAATTATTTTAAGGGTGCTTTTGTTCAAAACTACAATAAAAGAGGAGGCAAAGGAGGTAAAATGACGAGAAGGAAGAAGAAAAATCATGATGTCTAAGCAATCAATGTTTATTTTAAAAATAATTCCTCATAACCTTCATTTCCTATTCCTTTCCTCATACCAGATCCACTTATTTGTCTGGAGATAGCATTACTGTTGCACAGTAGGGTATAAGTAAACTACTGATTCCTTTAAACACAATTTAGAAAAAAAGGCTGTACAGTTAATTTAGATACTGGTACATCAGTCAAATATAAAAATGTATACTTAAATATTACACAAACCACATAATGTAATTATTTATATTTACACATGCAATTAATTACTGAACTGATTACTTTGTGTAACATTTGGCTCATATCATGCTTAAATTTTTAGATCATTTAAACCATCATGAATGAATTATTCAATGTTGTAGAATGACTTACTTTTCATCCAATATTCCATTCCATTTTTCAATTTATTATTGACAGCTATTTCACACTTTCCGATTTACTTAACAAGCAGGCACTCATGAGCTTTACAGCAGTAATGTGGTAGCCTCTTGATATTGATTTGTGGTGGCATGTGACGAAATTCCCACATACACACTGTAATTTACTGTTTGATGGCCCATACGTTTGCTTTTGAACTTTTCAATTGCAGTGTTGTTATGGCCTCTTAACTTGTGGTGTTATGAAACATTGCTGCACAATCCTCTAAAAAATCAGTTTCAAAATATATTCATTTTTCCAATAAAGTCTGCTGCTGTAGCTATCAGGTCTGGAATAATTTTTATTTCTGCTCAGTGTCCACTAAAGTATGGCTTTTGTCAAGTGTTGATATTGTCATGGCTTACATTTCGTTGCATTATAGCATTGTTATCTTAATGTATTTAAATACATGTGAATGTTTAGTACCAGGAAGTGTTATCAATGTTAGCCATTTTCTTGTGCAATATTCAGAAGTTCATGGACACAGAAATATTATAATAATTGCTTCATATGATGAATTTGGGCAAGGTAAATTATATGTATCAACTTGACATTTTACCATTGCATGTAAATTCCAATCCTGCCATGAATTTATGAGAGGCTGTCCATTGTTAAAAACACAAATGGGTGGCAAATGGAACCTTTCTTAAATTTCTGTTTATCCCATATTTTTCTCTTTTATCAATGAATAGCTGTGGTATGAATGTAATGGGCTATAAACTCCATTCTTATAATAATGACACTTTGCAGGCCAGATGAACAACCGTGGTCATTATTATGTAGCCATGAAAGTTAATTTTAATTCCATGAGATGCATTTCAGCATCTGATTATTTCTTTGGAGCCCCACAATCCATTTATAAGTAGTTATGAGGTACTTTTTGGAGAATAAAACTTTGGAACTGGGTCTAAATCAAACAATAGGGAAAGGAACATTACAGATGAAAAAGAAGTTTCATAAAGTATTTAAATTGATAACAATAGACTCAGTGATGTTTAGTATTGTGCTACTAGACTTTGAAGTCAGCAGTCATAATGCAGTGAATACACTGGTTCCCATTAGGTCACCAAAATTAAGAACCAGCTGGTGCAGTTGGCATTTGGATGGGTGACCAACTGCACTGCCATAAGCTGTTGACCTATTGGGTTGCACTCAGCCCCATGATGTCAACTGTGGAGCTACTTGAATGAGTAGACTGAGTAGCAGTGACTCCGGATCAGGCCTTCTAAGGCCTGTTCAAGTGGAGTTTTATTGGACTTTGAAGAGGCAACATTTATATTCTTGTTGATTTCTTTCTCGTCCCTGTTAGTTACTGATCTTGTGGTAACTTTTCACATTATTATTCTAACATTTTTGACGACAAGAATGTGTGAAGTTGGATTGAAACCTTCCCATTTCTTTTACACTAGTTGACTTACTTGGTATTCACAGCTGATGTTCTTCTCTGGATAGCCGGCTACTGGAATATCTAAAAACTTCTTCTCCAAAGATTGATGCTAGTTAAAGGAACATATAAGTCTCTCTCTTTACTCGTGAAATAAGTAGGTACTCAAAGAATACTTTTAGTTCACTCTCATTATAGTTCAACTTCCACAAAGAACAAAATTATTATCTCTCACATAAATATTTGACTTCTTGTTAGTCACCCGTGTTTTCTCACATTAGACACAATGAAGATACTTTTACAACAGAGTTGGTTTAACAACCCCAGAAATCATAAACATGTCTTGCCTCTAGCAAATCTGTGTTAAGAGTTACTTAAAAGTCTTTCTCATCTCAACTGTTCTTTCGTCACTAACAATTACAAAACAGCACAGAATAACACAGAAGTTTGATAATTCTTCCTTGCTCTTTCACTACGACTTCCATGGATTGACCGACAAGTACTTGTCGGTGCTGTTCGACCACCATGTCTACAGTCTTCTCGTGTCAAACTTCAGACCTGCACACACAGACAGGTGACGCACAGTAGATAGGGATCCTTTCTCCCACTCACATCTAAAATATCATGTGTTCAAGATGGTGGAAGGCCGAGTGGTTCTAGAATTTACACAGAAATGCTCGAATCACTGCATTATCCTTTTCTTGTAATCTCAGGATCACATTATATTACTAATTAGGATATGTTGTGAAAAGACCAGAGAAATGTTTCTAGCATATAACTTTCTGGTTTTCCTCAGCATAATGTAATTTTTGCATATCGACAATTCACATGATTTTATAATCTTCATGACTTGTAATGCCATGCTCCTTTTGTAGTGATGTTTCTCAATGTTACATCATACCTAGAAGTTTACTTTGTTGCCATACACAACCTAGGACTGAAGACCTCACATTTTTAACATTCTTAAATAATGATGATTAAGAAATGTCACAGCTATCATAATTTTACACAGCTTTGGCTTGGTTCTAGGTGGTATACATTCTATACAGACAATTTATGAATCAGTGTGGCTTTTGCTGTAGCTTACAGCAATAAATAAACACTTTTACAGTTACAGCCAACAAGTATTAATACAACAAAAATTCCCAGAACTTTGTGTCCAGGAAATATTAGGGTCCATAAAAAAATAAATGAAGTAGAAGTTCCAGAAGTTCAGTGTCTACCACAGGATGCAGTCAGTGAGCGAGTTCAGACAGATTCTTCCACATGACAAAAGGCATGTTAACTCAGATACCCAGAGGAAATGTTTCAAATCTATCATCTGTGTCAAGCACTGCTGCCAAAGTATTACAGCACTACATCATGTGAGGTACCAGTGTGTGGGGAATGAATACTGTCACTCAATATATTGGTCATTCAGAAGAGAAAAATAGCTTCTCACACACTACAGTTAGTTCAAAAATCATTTATTCTACTGAAAATTGTTCTTTAGCATACAGTGAATACAAACACATACTCCTTCTCGTATTTCAAGTAGCATACATTTCCACATTCTCACTTCTAAGAATAATGAAATGAAATCATCATATGGCACTGATAGCTGGGAGTCCACACCTGGGGAATTTCGAGTGCTAAGTTGCAAGTTTTTTCAGTTGATGCCACATTGGGCAACTTGTGTGTTAATAATGATGAAATGATGATGAGGAAAACACAACGCCCATTTCCAGAGTGGAGAAAATCTCTAACCCAGCCAGAAATCAAACCTGAGTCCACTGCATGGCATTTAGACACACTGACCGCTCAGTTAAGGGGGTGAACTGTAAGAATAATAATACCATTCGATACAAGTAATAGTCTCCACAACCATGTCCCAATGAACTATGTGTGATGTCTACTCAAACCAAAGATCACTGCAACATAAAGATTCCTTACAAGTGAGGCAAGATGACAAGTTAAGCAGGGTCCAGTGAGTGGAGCCATGTCATACTCAGAGTCCAAGAGGGATGGTGGTCAGAAGACTGTGGCTTTTTACAGTTGGCAAGTTGCTCAAAGGGAACTGACTTCCACCTGCTCTGTGTCCAGATATACGGCTATTTTCATAGTTCTCCATGCCAGCAACTTGCATAGCTGGTGGTCATACAGTGTAGTTACCTCTGCTTGTAGTGGAGCTGTTAACCCCATGGTGACCACAGCCTCTGCATCAATAGATCTTTGTTCATTGACAATAAAAATATAAGATCTTTCATTCCTGATTTTAAATGCAGCCCTTCAGGAAACCATCATATGACTGGCAGAGTCTTTCAAAAGAAAAATTCATTTGAGTAAACCATAAATTTATGAGATGGGAGTGATGTACACTACTTCTCTTCTGTGGGCGAAATTCCTAATGCTATTGACAGACGTGTGAAAGTATAAGAATCTATCCTAGCTTTCAGAGTTGTTAGTTCCTTCCTCAGGGAGTAAAGAAGTAATGATATGGAGCCATCTGTGATACAAACAAGTGGAGGTTATATTTCTGCTGAAAAGGAAACACTACACCAATTGGAAGTTAGATGAGGGCCTGGGTGGGTCCTTCAAACACACTGAGAAGTTAATCTTCAGGAAAAGATGTATCTTGCTTGATCAGGAGATCTGCCATGAAATGTTTTTATATATATTTTGCTTTCATTAATTCATTCAGCCTGATCCATGGATTCCACCTTGAAGGAGAACTGTCAGGAAAATGTCTCAGATGGAGAGTCATCAACAGATGTAGGAATAACTTCAGGTGTATCCCAGGTAAAGTGTGTTGGGGTCCTTGGTGTTCATGTCATATATTAATGGCCTTACAAACAATTTTAATACTAACCCCAAAAGTTTACAAATGACACAGTTATCTATACCAAAGAACTGTTTGAACGAAGCTGTATAAACAGCCAGTCAAGTCATGATAAAATTTCAAAGTGATGCCAAGATTGACAATTTGCTTTAAATGTTCAGAAATGTAAAATTTTGTACTTCACAAAATAAAAAAAAGAACTTGTTATCCTGTGCTAAAATATCAGTGACTCAAAATTGGGAATCAACATACAAATACCTAGGTGAATCAATATGTAGGAGAACAATCACATAGTCTCAGTTGTAGGTAAATCAGGTGGCAGGCATCAGTTCATTGGTAGAATATAAGAGAATAGCAAGCAGTCTACAAAGGAGATTGCTTACAATACACTGGTGTGACCCATCCTGGTATATTTCTGAAGTTTGTGGAACATGTATCAAATATAAGTAAAAGAGGATACTGAACATATGCAGAGACAGGCAAATGAATGGTCACAGGTTTGTTTGACCCATGGTATAGTGTCTCAGAAATGCCGAAGAAACTCAAGTAGCAGATACTTATAGATGATACATACTGTCCCAAGAAAGCCTGCTTACAATGTTTCAAGAATCAGCTTTAAATAAAGAATGCAGGATTGTACTACAGTTCCCTATGTATCACTCCTGTTGGATTTCTGAGGACAAGATTAGACTAATTACAGATTGTAAAGAGGCATCTACTGTGAGATGGAAAGTTAAAAATTTTTTAAGCTTATCCATTACAGATACTTTAGAACCTGTGACTGTTAATTGAGTGTAAATACATAAAACTGTAACCAGTCACTTTTTTGAATAGTTATTTGTTATTCCATGAACTGGGCTTTGGATCTTTTCCAATTCATCTTCAGATGGTTTTCTGGAAGCTACATCACTATTTCTAGCATAATGCTGGGTGCTGGTTCTGTGACAAGAAGATGGAACAGGTTTGAATCTACCAGGTGATCAAAAAGTCAGTATAAATTTGAAAACTGAATAAATCTTGTAATAATGTAGATAGAGAGGTAAAAATTGACACACATGCTTGGAATGACATGGGGTTTTATTAGAACCAAAAAAATACAAAAGTTCAAAAAATGTCTGACAGATGGCGCTTCACCTGATCAGAATATCAATAATTAGCATAACAAAGTACAACAAAGCAAAGATGATGTTCTTTACAGGAAATGCTCAATATGTCCACCATCATTCCTCAACAATAGCTGTAGTCGAGGAATAATGTTGTGAACAGCACTGTAAAGCATGTCCAGAGTTATGGTGAGGCATTGGCGTCAGATATTGTCTTTCAGCATCCCTAGAGATGTCGGTCGATCACGATACACTTGCGACTTCAGGTAACCCCAAAGACAATACTCGCACGGACTGAGGTCTGGGGACCTGGGAGGCCAAGCATGACAAAAGTGGCGGCTAAGCACATGATCATCATCAAACGACGCGCGCAAGAGATCTTTCACGCATCTAGCAGTATGGGGTTGTTCTAATAAAACCCTATGTCATTCCAAGCATGTGTGTCAATTTTTACCTCTCTATCTATATTATTCAGTGGTTTATTAAGTTTTCAAATTTATACTGACTTTTTGATCACCCGGTACATTAAAGTGTGTCCCATCTTCTTGTCACAGAGCCAGCACCCAGAATTATGCTAGAAATACTGATGTAACTTCCAGAAAACCATCTGAACATGAACCTGAAAAGGTTTGAAAACCAGTTTGTGGAATAATAAATAACTATTCAAAAAAGTGACTGGTTGCAGTTTTATGTATTTACAAGGCTTAAACTTACTGACACATTACTGTGCCTCTGGTGTCTCACACCCTGTCATCTTGAATTGTTGTCCTGTTATTAATGGGCTTGATTGACATTTACTAAATAAAGTGCACAACACTGCAGCAATTGATTTTTGATGTCCTTATGTTTATTACTACATAATAAGACTTTAAAAAAATCAGCATTGAGACATGCAGGAGTTACAATATTAGATACAGATCAACGTTCCACTAATTTTCAAACAAGTGCATTTGTGGCAAACTAACTCATTATTTTAAATGACTGTGTTGTTGTTGTTGTTGTGGTCTTCAGTCCTGAGACTGGTTTGATGCAGCTCTCCATGCTGCTCTATCATGTGCAAGCTTCTTCATCTCCCAGTACCTACTACAACCTACATCCTTCTGAATCTGCTTAGTGTACTCATCTCTTGGTCTCCCTCTACGATTTTTACCCTCCACGCTGGCCTCCAAAGCTAAATTTGTGATCCCTTGATGCCTCAAAACATGTCCTACCAACCGATCCTTTCTTCTAGTCAAGTTGTGCCACAAACTTCTCTTCTCCCCAATCCTATTCAGTACCTCCTCATTAGTTATGTGATCTACCCATCTAATCTTCAGCATTCTTCTGTAGCACCACATTTCGAAAGCTTCTATTCTCTTCTTGTCCAAACTAGTTATCGTCCATGTTTCACTTCCATACATGGCTACACTCCATACAAATACTTTCAGAAACGACTTCCTGACACTTAAATCTATACTCGATGTTAACAAATTTCTCTTCTTCAGAAACGCTTTCCTTGCCATTGCCAGTGTACATTTTATATCCTCTCTACTTCAACCATCATCAGTTATTTTGCTCCCCAAACACCAAAACTCCTTTACTACTTTAAGTGTCTCATTTCCTAATCTAATTCCCTCAGCATCACCCGATTTAATTTGACTACATTCCATTATCCTCGTTTTGCTTTTTTTGATGTTCATCTTATATCCTCCTTTCAAGACACTGTCCATTCCGTTCAACTGCTCTTCCAAGTCCTTTGCTGTCTCTGACAGAATTACAATGTCATCGGCGAACCTCAAAGTTTTTACTTCTTCTCCATGAATTTTAATACCTGCTCCGAATTTTTCTTTTGTTTCCTTTACTGCTTGCTCGATATACAGATTGAATAACATCGGGGAGAGGCTACAACCCTGTCTCACTCCTTTCCCAACCACTGCTTCCCTTTCATGCCCCTCGACTCTTATAACTGCCATCTGGTTTCTGCACAAATTGTAAATAGCCTTTCACTCCCTGTATTTACCCCTGCCACCTTCAGAATTTGAAAGAGAGTATTCCAGTTAACATCGTCAAAAGCTTTCTCTAAGATAGACATAAAAATAGTAAAATATGCACTTATAATAATGGGTAAGGGAAATTTTCTAATTTGAATGATTAACAAACTAACAAGTTATTTTAATGAAATTAGAAACTTTTGATATCTGAAAAATCAGGGCAGTAAACCATTGATATTGAATTTTGGAAATAACCACAATTTAAGATTGGAACATTGTAGAACATTAAATTTTTAGAAATAATAACTTTTGAAACATGAAATTTTTGTAAGTAGTAAAACATAGTTTGAGGAGAATGAGGTTTTTCAAATGAACTATACCAATTTAGAAATGAACAGCTATTTGTTCATAAAAAAGTTCACATTCACCTGGCCTACATTTATAGTTAATCATTAATAATACTTTAAAGAAAATGTTTCCATAAGGATCAAATGTGCTATTATCATTAATAATCTGAAAACTATCATATGAATAATAAATTTTAATGAGTTACAGCATGATTGATCATGTGAAACCCAACTTTCACTTTTCTCACATGATATACTGAAAGCTCTGGATCAAGGTAGTTAGGCAGATGCAATATTCTTAATTTCTGAAAAGCATTTGGCTCAGTACCACACCTACACTTATTGTCAAAAGTTTCATCATATGGGGTATCAAGTGAAATTTGTGACTGGATTGAGAACGTTTTGGTAGGGAGGACACAACATATTTTGGTTGGTTGGTTGGTTTGGGGAAGGAGACCAGACAGCGTGGTCATCGGTCTCATTGGATTAGGGAAGGATGGGGAAGGAAGTCGGCCGTGCCCTTTCAGAGGAACCATCCCAGCATTTGCCTGGAGTGATTTAGGGAAATCACGGGAAACATAAATCAGGATGGCCGGACACGGGATTGAACCATCGTCCTTCCGAATGCGAGTCCAGTGTGTAACCACTGCGCCACCTCACTCGGTTTTTGGTTGGAGAGATTGTCAGATGTAGAAGTAACTCCGGGTGGGCCCCAGGAAGGTGTATTGGGACCCTCTTCATTTGTGTATGATTGACCTTGCAGACAATATTAATAGTAACGCCAGACTTTTTGCAGATGATGCAGTTATTTATAATGAAGTACTATCTGGAAGAATCTGCTTGAATATTCAGTCAGATCGTGATAAGATTTCAGAGTGGCACAAAGATTGGAAACTTGCTTTAAATGTTCAGAAATGTAAAACTGTGCACTTCAAAAACAAAAGAATAGCAGTCTGTGACTATAATATCAATGAATCACAGCTGGAATAAGCTGACTCATACAAATACTTGGGTGTAACACTTTGTAGGGATATGAAATGGAGTGATTTCATAGGCTCAGTTGTGGGTAAAGCAGGTGGTAGCCATCAGTTTATTGGTAGAATACTAGGAAAGTGCAATCAATCCACAAAGGAGATTGCTTACAAATCACTCATGTGACCCATTCTAGAATGTTGCTCACATGTGTGGGACTCATACCAAATAAGACTAATAGGGATATTGGACTTATGCAGAGAAGGGCAACACAAATGGTCACATGTTTGTCTGATCAATGAAGGAGTGTTACAGTGATGCTGAAGAAACTGAACTGGCAGAATCTTGAAGACAGACATAAAGTCTGGGGAAGTCTACTACGAAAGTTTCAAGAACTGGCCATAAATGATAACTCTAGGTTCATACTACTATCTATATGTACATTGAATGTGGAGGGGAGGGGGGTT
Organism: Schistocerca americana; assembly: GCF_021461395.2. NCBI lineage: Eukaryota > Metazoa > Arthropoda > Insecta > Orthoptera > Acrididae > Schistocerca > Schistocerca americana. The sequence continues at coordinate 553,748,400 of NC_060124.1, read as the reverse complement.
GGTTTGTGGGGCACTCAACTGCGCGTTCATCAGCACGGGAGGGGGGAAGGAATGGAAGGGAATTGCTGATGTCAGCTGCATCAGTAAATTTAAATTATGCAAAATCGATGGTGATGAGTGAAAATACATACCGGATCTCCCACTTACTAGGCAGCAGGTGCGTTAACCACTGCACCATCTGGGACACAGTGTTACTGCAACTGCATGGACTATCTCGGAGTGCCTGAGGGCCAATCCACACTCCCACCAAGAGACACCTATCTGCATTTCCTGTCCATTTCCTCCATACTTGCTACTCGGAGATCCTGCACAAGGTTGGATGTACTTGCACATCCAATTTGAATAAGGCAGATCCATTGTCTATCTGGGCAGATCAATTATAAACTACGCCTTTACAAATGTCTGCTTGTGTCTGTGTATGTGCGGATGGATATGTGTGTGTGTGCGAGTGTGTACCTGTCCTTTTTTCCCCCTAAGGTAAGTCTTTCCGCTCCTGGGATTGGAATGACTCCTTACCCTCTCCCTTAAAACCCACATCCTTTCGTCTTTCCCTCTCCTTCCCTCTTTCCTGACGAAGCAACCATTGGTTGCGAATGCTAGTATTTTGTGTGTATGTATGTGTTTGTTTGTTTTTCTATCGACCTGCCAGCACTTTCGTATGGTGGGTCGCGTCATCTTTCTTTTTAAATATATAAACTACAATCAGTTATACACTACAGCCCCCTGCATATTACTCACATAGGGATCATAAGGACAAGATTAGAATAATTACAGCACACACAGAGGCATTCAAACTGTCATTCTTTCCACATTCCATATATGAATGAAATGAGAAGCAGCCCTAGTAACTGGTAGAGTGGGATGCTCCCTCTGCCATACACTTCATGGTGGATTGCACAGTACAGATGTAGATATGTCAGAAATTAGATATTTCATGAAACTACTATATATTTAAAGCTTTTTGTGGATAACTTTTTACAGCTGTCAAGTATTCAGAGAAAAGCATTTTGATCCCCAAGCTGTACAAATACACCTTTGTTCTCAATCAGTTTCAGGTTTGGCAGCCATCATTATGGAGGAAAAGCTGTTGGGCATGTTGTTATGGAGCAGATTTGTACTGGAACAACAGCTGTAAGCTGTTTGAATGTAACGTTTTTCTGATCCATCAATGTACAGCTTTCCTTCATGAAGATGGTTGCTAAAACTGAAAGCAGTTGAGAGTAAAGGTGTAGGCCTACATGTACACAAAATGCTGTAGCAATACACAATGTAGGAACCAATTATGTACTCAAAAATGCTGTAACAATACAAGTAGAGAACTGAGCTCAAGCGTAGTTTGGCTATCCTTAAACAGAGTTAGGCCCATGGTAGGCTCTGGTGGTGAAGCCTGAGACAGCCTCTGCAGATGACATAGCTCTTCCTCATGCACAGCCTTTCCAAAGCACCCACATGTGTCACTGCATTACTCCTTGCTTAGGGAGATCACGGATTCTTGAGATGTCCATGCTGTCCTTCTTATCTGCTGGGCTCTGCCTAAGGCAGCATGCTGCAATGGGAGCATAGAATCTGGAGTGCTTCAGGTGCCCATCTTCCCATGTTAAACCATACAGCAACAATGGCGACACTGGACCTGTTTCATTGGTGGCCTCAGACATCAGCTCTGGTGACAGTGCTTGCAGTGCTGATGATACTGGTATCAGTGGTTGCTCAGGAAAGGGTGACAGAATCCCTGATGATGATGTCATAAGCAATAGAGGAACTGCTGATTCAGCCACTGAGGATGGATGCCCTCACCCACATGGGAGTGGAGAAGCAGCAGCAGCAGGTGATGTGACACCCAATGTGGACAGCTTCAGAGGCGATGGTGTGACATCAGGGTGCCTGGCCAGTGATGTGAAAGTGAAACTGATTATGAAGCTCAAGCAGAGGCCATCCTTTGTACAGATGTTGCAGAGATGCAGCCCCTGGCATCTGGTGATGACAGCTTGAACCCATTTAGGGCAACATCCAAAACTGCACACCCAGACAGCCCCACCTGGTGGGAAGAGGCACAACAGCTGCACTGGTTGATGTCTGGGTGGAGGATGCAAGAGGTGTAGCAGTGTTCTCAGCTGGTGCCTGTAATCTCCACCAGGCTCTTCTTGCTGAACAGCATGAAATGGTACGAAGAGAGAAACTGATGTAAGGCAATGTTGGACAATGTTATCTGACGTGAACATTGTGAACAAGCCATCAAGTGAAAAAATTTTGGACAATGTGAAGGTGGCAGTTGTGGATGTGGAAACACAACAGATGAGATACAGAAAACTAGAATATGCATCAATGACCAACAGCCAATAAGCGTTGAGAAAGGGGCCCGCAAAATACACATGTATATGATCTCATGCACGTGACAGCATCAGCCATGTCTTCCCCATGTGAACTATCAAAGCTTGGTGTGGAGGAGAGGTTTGGATTGCAGATACCTCACACCATGATTCATTTTGGTAACCTGCACCTCGCAACACCTCGAATGACTGTGCAATAGCTAAAATCTTGGAGAGAGATGGATTTTCATGTTCTCTTGCACCTTATGCTCCACAACTAGATGAATGATAGCATCTCTCACCATCTGATCAGTATATGGCTCTTTATGCACATTGGACACAAAATGACAATAATGACTTAACTGTTGGAGTTCAGCCACCCATGCTCAATAAGACTGATGCAGTTGCTTCCTAAAGCTGTGATACTCAACCCAGAATGCAATAACATGGGTGCGCTTACTGCAGTATTTTGAAAGAAGTTCACACATTTGGTCAAATTTTAAAGAAGATGGATCCTGCAAAGGAGCATGTTGACATAGGACATGATACATTCTTGGCAAACCATGACATAAAATAGCATTGATAATCCTGCAAGCTGGAAAGTGTTGTCGCAGACATTTCTTGAATGCATTCCATTCCTCAACAGACTCATTGTATGTAGAAAAGGGAGGCGGATATGCCGTGGGGGCCATGGAGACAAAACAGTGGGCAACACAGACTGAGGAGCATGCCGAATAGACGAAACAGAAACCAATGATTGAAGTACCTTGGTTGTCCAGCACTTGTGATTGGTGGTGCAATGCTGTACTGAATGATTCTTACCATTTGATAAGTTGATGTAAAATGTCCTCTATAACACCATTAGCCATCATGAGAATAAATAGCGGACTGATCAGAATAGAAATTTATATGGAGAACAGGACCACACTCATTGCCAATCGTGATGTAATTAGGTATAAGTACAACACAACTAGTAGACTGAACACAACTTTGTTTCACAGAAGCAATAACCTGAATGCAGTGTTTAAGTAACATTCAGCAGGAACCAATTATGTTCACGAAGAGCTGTACCAATAGACATAGAGAACTGAGGCTGAGCATAGCCTGGGATGGTCTCTCTCTCTCTCTCTCTCTCTCTCTCTCTCTCTCTCTCTCTCTCTCTCTCTCTCTCACACACACACACACACACACACACTAGTCTAAGGCACCTACTCTGCCGATGACATAATACTGTTGCACATATGGCCTTTTGGAAGTATGTACACATCACTGCAAAAGGAAGTAGAGAATGCAACTGTAAAAATAGCTGAACATTTCCTTTGTGAACTGAGCGCAATTATAGCCACTAAAAACAGACTGAATTTATACTTGATAATTCTCACTATATACCTGAGTTTCTAAAAAGTCTACTTTTGTCCCAGTGGGCGGTAGCCAGATCAAAACCAGTTGTTATGTGAGTACTCCACTATAATGCTATGAAGTGATCATCGGAATTCCTTGTACTGCTTGTTGCAGTCTGGTGGCAGAATAAACAGGGTTCTAGGCAGTACTGAGCTGGAATCCAAAATGTCTACTTATGAGATTGGCAACTGTGTAAATACATATCACCTCCTTTACAGTCACAGAAGGAGAAAACTGTGAATCCACCCTCAATATTGTTATAAATCATGGAATGTCATTTACTAAGACAATACTCTGCTACTGTAGAAATATCTGATGTATTCCTGTATAGATGTCAGTTATGTTCATCACAACGGTCTTTCATTATTCAGCATGTCTGCCCAGTAGACATTGTTCCATACTGCCACAGAATGTTGTAAATTTCTTGTTTCCTAAGACTTAAATTATCTTTGATGGAACCCAGTAAATTACCTAGTTGCACAGGTGGATGAATGACATTTAATGTTATGTCTGTTACATATTCTTCTGACTCTTGAAGAATTTCCATCAGAGTATGGAAGAGTCCTAAGGGCGGGTGCCTCTGTTCCTTCATAACATTACTTGGGCTGGACTCACTTTAGGTGGAATGCATGATGAGTTTGTTTCTCTGAATACCATTCAGTCACAACACCATTTTCAGATACAGAACCTACATAGCATGCTGTCAGGCTCAGAAACAGATCATGCAATGCATGCCATTGGTTTCCAGAAAGGCTACACAGAGAAACAAATTCATCAGGCATTCTGCCCAAAGTGAATGCTGGAATGGCTGTGTCAATCAGTGTTGATGATACAAGTCTGGAGAGCAGTCCTGACAAAATTACTACCCATTTTCAAAGCACAACCCCTGTCAAAACTATTCCATGGCCCTTCTCCTACTACTACTTGATCCTCTATTGTTGTTGTGTAATCTTGAGCTCAAAGACTAGTTTGATGCAGCTCTTGTGAAGTTTGCCTGCTTTATTTCTTCATTGATAGTTCTCGGTGTTGATGTACTGTGTTGCTTATACTGGCTGAAACTGAAAAATGGGGGGGGGGGGGGGGGGGGGGGAAGTTCAACACTGACTACTGTAAATGATGTAGCCAACAGTTGCACAGTTGTGTTTCACAGTTCTTTACTTTCACTGCTCACAACCCCCCCCCCCCCAATATTACACAGTTAATATGGCTAGTTCACTATTGGTTAACTTTTGATAAGCTTCATTAATAGTTTTCAAGCATACATCAACATACAGCTACAATAGTTTATTGTTGAAAATCTATGAGCAGAAAAAAACAGAACCACACAGTTCTTGCAGAATAATATGGTACATGTGACACTATTGAACAGACACTGTCATTGTTTTAACACATGGCCTATTTGTGTTACACTTATTTCACGGTTACGTTGATTCATTGTTGTTCATTGGCTGTGGACTGACTGTCTTGGGACCAAAAATTGGGCCTTTATATATATCATCGCAATAATAGGTTCTGAAACTATACATTGTTTGATGTTTAATTTACAGAAATTGCAATTAAAACATAACTCATCCAATTAACTGAATATATAGAAAAACTCCTTCTTTTTAACAGTTTCTTCTACTACAAGGGTTAAGCTGTATTATTTATTTAAATGATGAAATTAACAGATATAATTATACAAACAATACTTTTGACAAACCTGGTAATAAATTTGGAATTAATGAATGGCTGACTTTGCTAATATATTTTTGAATAGAGCCACATAGATTCTTTAAGAATACTAGTACTACTTCTTCCAAATGTTTATAATTAGTACAGAATTTATATTTATTTGTAAGTCAACAATAGAATATAAGTCACAAAACAATTACTGATTTCATCCTATAACAAAAGATATTAACTAGGAATAGTCAAAATAAATTAGGAAATTGATGACATACACAATAATAAGCACAAAATTAGATCTCGTGTTATTTTCTTTAAAACTGAAGGCCAACCTTTCTCTTTTATGAAAATGCAGATTATACTCACATAAGTTAATGATAATTAGTCAAAAATGAAAAAAAATGAGTTTAAGGAGTCAGATGGCAAAACAAGAGGGGAAGTAAAAAGATCCCAGCTTGCTTCGTCACCCTCTCCACACCATCATATCCTGTGCAAACATCTTTACTCTGCATAACCACTGCAACTTACATCTGGGTGAACATTCTTACTGTATTCAAATCTTGGTCTCCCTCCAAAATGCTGTACCCCTGCCCCCTCCTCCCTATAGATTTATTATGAAATTTACAGATCAAGCAGTCCCTTCTTTTAGCCAAGATAAGCCACAAATTTCTCATTAGTTATTTAATAGATCCATTTAATTTTCAGCATTCCTCTGTAATACCACTTTTCAAAAGCTTCTATTCTCTTCATTTTCAAACTGTTTATTGTCAACATTTCACTTCCATACAAGGCAACATTCCAGACTAATACCTTCAGTAAAGAATTGTTAACTCTTAAACTTATGTTTGATGTTAACAAATTTCTCTCTTTCAGAAATGTTTTTCTTGCCATTGCCATCCTGAATTTTATGTCCTCTTTAGTTCAGTCATCATCAAGCATTTTACAGTGCAAACTACAAAGCTCTATAATATAGCAGCAATCTATGTGGGTATAGGATGCAACCAATCCTTTTTTTAATTACGTATTTTGATAGAATTTATTGCACCAGTAACTAGTTTTCAAGCAACTGCAGGGTCACCATTGGGTGAAGGTGTTATAGGAACATTACCTGGACTATGCACAGCTATACAATAGGGTTCCAGTTTGGCAGAAATAATGGCAATTTAATTAATGAAGTGTTTATGAAACAAAAGGATCTTTAGTAAAAGATCTGTGTCCCTTGATATCCTGTCAGCCAACTGAGACCTGTATTTGTATGGCAAATGCTGGTGACTTGCTGTTCCCCACTTAATGTGGCTTGCAACTGTGGACCAAACACTTTGTCCATTACAGCTGCCTAGCACAGAATCTCCTTGTCCTAGCTACCCCACATTTCCTAAGAGTGGCAGAAGTCTTGTATTCCCTGACTTCTTGTACAGTTGTAGTCTCCTCTCTAGTGACCTCTTAAAACTAGTTAGCATTCAAAATGCAAGTGCCATTTTGTGTTTTGTTTCTAATTATCTTTCTGCTGACAGCTAGTCTCCACCTTGCCATCCTCTCCTTTCACAAACTATCAAGTTTCTCTGACTCTCTCCAATTGTAAATACCTTTCATGTTCCTTTATCACCATATTCCTGCTAAATATCCTGGAAATCCAGAAGAGAGACACAATAGTTTCATTACAAACTTTACTGCGAGATATGTACAGTACAATCATTGCTAAACAACTTGCATAATACCTTAATACTCAAAGTATATAAAAATTCCCTGTTGCTCACCCATGGTAATATTTCAGAAATTTTACACAAATTATATGCAGGAGTAGAAATAAGGCAAAACTTACAAGACAAAGAAGTATGCAACAATTTTATCTGAGTACAATTTTGAAAGCCCTGCAAGTATCTTGACTTTCCTTAATACTAAATCAGCTGATAAATGTGAAATAATGAGTACTTGTTCTCTATTCTAATAATACAACTGTTACACATAGACAAGCATATATCAACAAAGAAAACTTCCTATATATTGTACCTACCATAACAATAAAACTGGATGTACAGGACATTCCATTTCGGAAATCATTTGGGAATTTAATAGTCCACAATTCATAGTGTCAGGAGTGTACTGAGAACACCAAATTTCAGGCATTTTCTCTCACCACTGACAATGCAGTGGCCAACAGTCTTCACTTAATGACTGAGAGCAATGGCATTTGCTTAGAGTTGTCAGTGCTAGCAGACAAGCAATACTGCATGAAATAACCACAGAACTCGATGTGGGATGTATCACAAAAGTATCCATTAGGACAATGCAGTGAAATTTGGTGATAATGGGCTATGACAGCAGACAAGCAAAGCAAATGCCTTTGCTAATAGCATAACATTGCCTGCAGTGCCTCTCTTGGACTAGTGATATATTGGTTGGACCCTGCATGACAGTAAAATCATGGCCTGGTCAGTTGATAAGAGCTGATGGTAGGATTCAAGTGATGCACGAAGCCCACAAAGCTGTAGACCCAAGTTGTCAAGGCACTGTGCAAGCTGGCAGTGGCTGGATAATGGTGTGGGCCATGTTTGCATGGAATGCACTAGGTCCTCTGGTGCAACTGAACTAATCATTGAGTGTAGATGGCTATGTTCACCTACTTGGAGACCACTTCAGCCAATCATGAACTTCATGTTCCCAGACAGTAATGGAATTTTTATGGATAACAATGTGCCATGTAACTGGGCCACAGTTGCATAAAAAGTTCTCGGTTTACTTGCCATGTCAAATTTGGATAAAATCCCGAGCTTTTGATGACTACCTCCATCATCTTCATCAGGGGTAAAACTGACTGTCATAGGCTGGTGAGGCTTCCGCTTTTATAAGCAGTGGACAGCTTATCATTGGCGGGATGACGTCACGGTGAAAAATGGCGTGGTCGGAGGTGGCGGCCTCTATGTCCATAGATTTTGTTTGCGCGCTTTATCCAGCGTTGCTTGCAGCACCACCCATTGCAATAGGCGGAGAACTGCAAGGAATGTAAGAAGTCTTCCTCTGCACTCTTTCTTTATCAACTGTGTGCTTCCACGCATTGCTGAGTGCATATCCGGAGTCTCTGTTGAAATTATTTTCACATAGTCTAATTTCAACTGTTTCCCTGATGGCAGAGTTCCAATAGTTTGAAGTGTGAGCAAGTATTCTTGTTTCATCGAATAGAACCTTATGTTTATTTAACAAACTGTGCTCAGTCACCGCTAATTTTTCTGGATACCTGTATTTCAGGTGAGGGTGATGTTCCACACAGCGATCGGCAACAGCTCTTATAGATTGGCCAACATAATTTTTGCCACACTCGCAAGGAATGCTGTAAATTCCCGGTACTCTCAGGCCGAGATTATCTTTCACAGGTCGCAACATTTCCTTAATCTTCCTAGGTGGCTGGAAGACTGGTCTGACTTCCTGCCGGCTCGGGACTCTACCGATCTTGCTGGTCATTACACTGCAGAATGGTAGCCGCACAATGCGTTGGTCCTCCGTCGTGAAAGACTTCGTACTCATATGGGCCACAGTTGTTCATGATTGGTTTGAAGAGCTTTCTGGACAATTTGAGCGAATGGTTTGGCCACCCAGATTGCCCAACATGAATCCCTCTGGACATTTATGGGACATAATTGAGAAGTCAGTTCATGCACAAACTCTTGCACGGGCACACTTTCACAATTGTGGATGGCTGTAGAGCCAGTATGGCTCACTATTTCTGCAGGTGCTTCCAACAACTTTTTGAGTCCATGCCATGTTGAGTTGCTGCGCTACACAGGTCAAAAGGAGCTCTGACACAATATTAGGAGGTATCCCATGACTTTTGTCATCTTAGTGGATAGTAATGTGAGAAGTTTTGTTATTTAATATTAAGGTACTAAATTAACAACCAACATGCAAGCTGTATCCCATCTATCTGCTCAGCACTTTCTGCTAAAAATCAGTTGTGCACTAATCCACCACTTCATATAATTCCCTACTTATCACCTGTATGATGAGGGGTTAGGAGAAGGATATGAACATGGACCATGATATTTCAGCAGTTGGAGGTCGACACTGTGAGGAGCAGGGGGCTGTGGAGTTGAGGAGGGTGAACTTTTTAAAAGTTTTTTAAAGCTATTTCTTTCTTTCTTCTTTTATACAGAAGAAACTTATCACCTTATCTTGTTACACTTAATACATTTGTTCAATTGGTGACTCCATTATGGAGAACATTTTTTAATAATTTATAATAAGAAGTTACTGTAATTTATAATGACAAATGATCTAATAATAATAATAATAATAACAATAACAATAATATTTCTATAATGATTTCTGAAAATTTAAATTGGGTAACCACACAGAGTACACAAGTGGAAAATTCAGCTTAGACCTATATGTGCTGCACAAATGCAGCTACCTAAAAGAAACTAATGTTGTGAAAATCATATGCTTTGCACTAATGCGATCTACATTAAGTTGTGGCATAATTTTATGAGGTAGTTCTTCTGCAACAAACACGAAGAGAGTATACAAATTACAAAATAGAGAGACTGATGCCTGACCCTAAATGGAGAAAACCATGTAGATCAGCATTTAAAGCTCTCAAGATACTGCTGCAGGCACCAAATCTGTGTGTGCAGAACTTTATAGTTCATACATGATGTTTGTACTTGGTTCAACCACTAGAAGGCATCCAGCCTGCTAGTAAAACAGAATTTATGTGCACAGCCTGCCAATTGTGCCCCCAACTAGAATTAATGAGTATATAGTTACAGCACTAGGCTCCACTGGTCACTTGCGTATTGTCTGTTGTAAGTACTTTGTCTCTCATCTATTTCTGCTTTTTCATGTAGTAAAGTTACAGTGTTCTAGGGTTAGAACACTTCAACAATGAGTGTGGGATTTGACTCTGTGTGTTCCACTTCAGTTATTGTTCCTTTGAGTGTAATTCTCATGGTGGCAGTTCTTAAATCTCTGCTTGAGCAACAGAAAGTTGCTATTTCCATTTTAATAACTAAATTGACACAATATGCAGCCCCACCAACAACATATTTGCCACCATTCTTTGCATACAATGATGCAACAGAAGACTAGGACACTTACGAAAAACACCTGCAGCAATGTTTCCATTCATTTGGGGTAACAGATGAAAGTTTCTGCAGGGCTCCTTTTTTTGTTGTGGATCTCGCCTTGTGTGTATCAGTTGTCCCGTCAGCTCATTATCTTACAAAAAGGTTCAAGTCATTCCTTTGATCATATGCTTGGGATACTATCTACCTATCACTGTAAACATTCTCACATTATTGCTGCACATGTGGAATTTTACTGTTGTCAAAACTGGCCAAAACAGTCATTCAGCACATGGGCAGCAGAACTACATGTCTTACTCCTGATAGGGAAGTTTGTGAGTGTGCTTTACAGTGTGAAAACCTTATGCTTATGGAAGTATTAAACATAGTACAGTCATCTTAGGTTTCATGGAATGCAGTTAGTCAGACGGAATACTTGTCTGAAGTTTCACAAATCAGTCCTTTACACCCCTCCCAGCCATCAGTCAGTTCACAAAAGAACAGCAAAGCTATTGCAGCAGTCCAACAGACATATCAGCATTGTACAGGTAATGATTGTTCATGACAATGACAGTCCACATCGCAACAGCGACAGCCTCGTGGTCTGCTGCCTTCATGCCCATATTGTTTCATTCAGCACAAATAGACCACATGCCCCAAGTGCTGGGCAACATGTAATACATGTCATAAAAAGGGACATTTTGGCTCTGTATGTAACTCTCTTCTGAACCTGAGTGAGGGTTCATTCATCAACCTTCCAGTGTGGGCAAAAAAATCTATTTGGAATCTCCATCAATGGCAAAGTGCATTTGGTTTCTGATCAAGTTCCATATCAACAGTTAGATGTTCTTTGTGCCACATGTTTCTCTTTATTTTCTACAGGACTGGACTGTGCAATAGAATTTCAGGCTCGTATTATGATGAAACAGTCTGCCTGCCCCTATTTTTTCTGGGCCCACCCAGTACTGGTAACTTTACAGGATCAAGTAAAATTAAATTAGATCATCTTCAATCCCTTGATGTTATTCAATTTATTTCTTCCGGTGAGAGGTCTACATCACAGGTGACAGTAAAACAACCTACAGGTAAATTATACATGTGTGCTGATTTTAAAAAGCAATTAATGCACAGTCAATTATTGATACTTGACCATTACCATGACCTGACGAGATGTGAGCAAAATTGTTGGGGGGGGGGGGAGGGTATTTTTCAAAGATTGACTTAGCATATGCTTATGTACAGTTGTTGCTAGAGAAATCTAAATGCATTCTAGTTACCAATACGCTATTGAGCTTTATCAATACCAACAGTTGCCTTTTGGTGTGCCAAGTCCAGCAGCTATTTTTCAATGCATTTTAGAGTAGCTTATTGCATCAGTTCTAGCTGCATCAACTATTTAGATGAGATAGTAGTGTCCCTGCCTCTATAGAGGAACATTTGCAGAAACTTCATATTCTTTTACATTTTACAGTATGCAAGGTTAAAGTGCAGTTTCAACAAGACATAGTTTCTTCAACCAATCTATTATTTATTTGCATTTCAAAGTGTCATGTTCTGGCAGTACATTGTTGCACCAGTTTATCAATACTACTGCTGTGTTACCACATCTCATGTTGATCAGGGAATTATAGGCATTTTTATATAAAGTTGAGTACTACCACAAATTCATACTAGACGCTGCTGCTACGGTTCAACCACTCCATGCACTATTAGGTAAAGACATTCCTTTCAAATGGTCCCTGGCTTGTGACCAGGAATTCAAGTTTTTGAAATCTAAGCTGCAGTCAGCCCCTTGTTTGGTCACTTTTCAGCCAGGCCAGCACCCTATGTTAGCCACAGACACCTCTCAGCTTGGCTTTGGCAGTGTCATTGTTCATAAGTATGCAAACAGATCAGGACACCCTATTGCATATGCTTCTAAAACCTTCAGTTTGCAATTGGATTGGTTGAGCCACAGCAGCAGTGTCCAGCATGAATTTGTGGTAGTACACAAGTTTACCTAAAAATGCCTGTAATTCCCTATTGGACATGTGATATGGCAACACAGCATTTAGCTTTGATATGTTGGTGCAATAATGTACTGCCAGAACATGACACTTTGAAACGCAAATAAATAATAGATGGTTGAAAAAACAATGTCTTGTCAAAGCTGCACTTTAACCTTACAGACTGTAAAACGGAAAACAGAACATTGTTACTTTATTATATGAAAAAGCATAAACATAAGACACAAAGTACATACAACAGACAACACACAAGTGGGTGGCAGAGCCTTGTGCTCCAGCCTATGTAGTCATTAGCTCTAACAGGGGAGCACAGCCAGCAGGCTGTGCATGCAACTGCTGTCATACTAGCAGGCTGGGCGGCCTAAGGTGGCTGTGAAGTAGTGCACACACAAATTTGGTAACTACAGCAATCCCCTTCCTTTGTGAAGTATTGAGCACTTTGCTCATGCCTATTTCTTCTGTCATCAACATTTGTTGTTTCATGCAATGCACTGCCACCAGTGTTTAGAATCAGAAGGGTGCCAAGTGAGAGACCATACAATAGGACATGTGATGCTGGTGTGACTCCCATTTCCATGACTGAGTTCAACCCCAGTGAAGGATCCCACAGTGAGGGTGGCTGAACAGGCAATGTCGGCTGCGATGGAGGCGGCAACAGCGGAGGCGCCGGTTATGATAGCATGGTAAATGGGGTCCTGCCTTGGCCCCTGACAACTGAGGGGAGCACCCACAGCAGAGGAGACAATTGTGAAGGCATTGGCAGTGGCGGTGGAGGCGGCAAGGGCACCGGCCGCGATGTGGGACATGGCTGGGGAGACAGAGGGTGCAAGGGCGGCAAAGTTGCTCCCAGTGTGCAGTCAAGGTCGTAGCTGGTTGAAATGTCATGATCCATCCCTTCAGTGGCGCAAACAATACAGAGGCATCAGCCACAGTGACTCCTTATGACCACCGTCACCCAATTTGTTCAGCAGCGAAAACTGGAAGCCCAGACAGTTGTGCCGGGCTGGAAGCATTGTGGCACTGATGTCAGTGGATGTCCTGCTCTCAGATGAACCAGATGTACCAGAGTCTAGGGCTGAAGACCATGCAACAGCTCTGCTAGAATCTTATTTCCAACAGGCATAAACCTGTAAGGACTGAGGAACCAGTCAAGAATCACTTCCTGTGACACATATGAAATGTATTTTTCCATCTGTATCTCAAATGTTCATACTTATGATTCTGCTTCCCTGTTTGATTGAGGGTGGAAAGGAGGAACTGTGACTTGGTGAACACCACTTTTTTTTTACAAAAATCTTCAAATTTCTGAGATATGAACTGGGGGCCATTTTCTGTAACTAAGATATACAAAAGACCTTCCACTGCAAAAATTTTTGACAGAGCTCAAAATTGTTGTCACCGCTAAAATAGACAGCAAAGCACCACATACAAAAACAAGCAAGTAAAAATTCAAAAGGTCCCACAAAGTCTATGTGAATTCATTCCCATGGCCACTGTGGAGCTGGCCTCAGTGACAAAGATGCATGAGGGACTGTGTGGTGAAATGCACTCTGTGGGCAAGCTACAATAACTCACACCGTTTCCCCATTGATGCCTGGCCAGAAAACATGTCTACATGCTAATGCTTCTGTATGTGACACACACCATTCCTATCATTAATGTTGATAGGAAGAGAAGTTTTGTAGAGTTTTTGGTCATTAAGAAGGAGAGGATGGTCAACATGTAATAAACACATAACCTCACACTGGAGGGCAGATGGGACTTACAGCCCAGAGAGCAGTGTCCACAGTAGCTAACAAAAGAATTCAGTTCCGAACAGAAAGAAAATTTTGTAATGCAAAATAATTTCTTAAAGGATCAGAAGCATGGTCTGGAGGTTTGTCTAGCCAGCCATGTTGCACAAAAAAACAACTTTACTTAAAACAACTACTGTAGCTGCAATTTTAGTGCTAGTAATACAAAAACCATCAACAACATTCTGAGTTTGCATATATAAATGACGTGAAACTTAGGTCTGTATAGAAAGACACAAAATTTTTGTACAGCATTGCTAAGACTGCTTTCTGTATCTGAGGATAATGCTGTTGCACTTAATTGTATGAGTGTGATCAAAGTGCTCAATGCTTCACAAAGGAAGAGCATTGCTGTAACTACCAAATTTATGTGTGCACTACTTCATAGTTTGCGCATGAAGTTTGTGCATCTTTCAGCTTCCTTAGGCCACCCAGCCTGCTATTATGACAGCAGTTGCATGCACAGTCTACTGGCTGTGTCCCCCTGTAGAGCTAATGAGTATATGTGTGTTGTCCGTTGTGTGTACTTTGTGTCTCGTGTGTTTATACAATTTTCATTTAATGGAGTTACAATGTTCCAGGGCTAGAACAGGTACTAACACTACTCAGTATTCATGTATACAAACTCCTATGCTGATCAAAATTCAAATACACTCTTGACATTTAAGATATCAGGACACAACACAGCCATGACACAAGGAAATAAAACCTCATCTGTGAGCCAACACACAACACCAGGAAATACAAATCAAATCCATCATGTAGATGACCAAATATCTTAGAAAAACTTCCTGCAAACTTCAGAGAGATAAACAATAAAAATATTTTTAAAAAAATCCCTCAAAACATTTTTGGTAGAAAACTGCTACTATAATATAAATGTTTTTAATATGCAATACAGTTTAAGACAAATTGCAGTGCAATACTATAATGAAAAGAGTTGTACCCTACATGTACAAGTATATATAGCATAAATGATGTAAACAAAATTGTAATTTGATATGTTATTTGCCTAGAATATTATTGTTCATAACAATAACTTGGTAAATACTAATTAGTAGTCAGTGCATACTTGTAGGTACATGTAATACAGTGTTACCTGCTCTATAAAATGTATTTTGTGTAAGATCCAATAAACAATAAAAATATTCATCTGCGCTAATAGATAACAGCTCCCTCCTCCCTGGTGTTTTTCTTGATCACTTTTACATCATAAAATGGGTGTTCTTTCATATTTAATTTAATTTATTTATTTAGTGCCCATTTTATCACATTCATGATATAGGACCTGTCAAAATAAAAGACAGTCTAAAATTTCACACATTCACAAAAACAACTGCTGGCATATGCAGGATGGGCAGAAACAGCCTGCAAAGCTTGTAGGGTGTTACAGGGTAGGTTGTGCTGAGAAGTGCTTGTTAAGGAAAAAAAAAAAAAAAATTGGGAAGTTGTGCCATTTATGAGTTAATTAACATTGAAGTTAACCGATCAGACCATTGTGCATGCAAATTCAAGTGGCCCACCAAAGGGTGAATTTTTATATCCCTCTCGCATTTGGTTTTAGGAAATCAAATTAAAAACACTTTTGACTTCCTAAAACTAAACAAGAGAGCAAATCAAAAATTGGAAATGAAAGGGTAGTAAGAATCAAGCCTGTGCCGAAGGCTGAGCCCTCTTGTGTGCTATCATCTGTGCTATGAGAATAACTGCACTAATTGTATCTGGTGGACCACTTGAATTTGCATGTGCAACAACTTGGATAACTTCAATGCTAGTTAACTCAGAAGGGGTGTAATTTATACCATTTTTTCTTAACAATTATTACTTCTCAGCACAACGTACCCAGGAACACACTTATAAGCTTTTCAGACTGGCTCTGACCATCCTGTGTAAGTCATATTATGACATGTGACTGACAGATTTTTTTATCAATGCATCTTGATTGACTGTAATAAAATAAACAAAACTAAACTTTATTAAGTACAAGAAAATAGAATTTCTCCATGAAAGTTATCACTATTTTTGTTTCAAAATTGTTGATCTTGCTGTTCATAGCTGAAAACTCTCAATGAGTCTCAATGTAGCAGATACTTTCAGGTGCACCCCTAGTCCATACTACACAAGCTTTACCCAGGGCGATGTTATCCCAGTTATGATTTTTCATTCCTTAAAAATACCTCTACATGGTTCTCTGCAAGCAACACCTTTCATTAATCTTACAAGCTTCTTCTGAAGCTGAAATTACTATTTTGCAAATGTGGTATTTCCCCAGAACAGTATCCCATATGTCAATACACTATGCACGTAGGCATAATAAGCAGTAAACACTATTTCAGCATTACAACACTCTTTGAGCATTTTTAGTATTTAACAGCACTTTCTCACTCTTTTATTAGGCATCTATAAACATTTTTCCCACCTTTAGTGCTCCTGCACCCCTAATCCTAAACATTTTATATCATTCTTTTGTTACATTTGGTTATTCCATAATGTAACCTTTAAGTGGTTCTAGTTTTATTTCCTAAGTGATTGAAGATCATTCATACAGTTTTCTTATAATTAACAACTATACAATTATCTTTAAACTACTTTTCTTGTTTCCATAAAGAAGCTGGTATCATCTGCAAATAATACAGTATCTTCTCCTGAAAACTGTTGTGATAGGTCTACATAAAAAACCAAGATCAACAATGGGCCCAATGCTGAATCCTGAGGAACCCCATAGTTAACCTTTTTTTATATTCAGAATGAAACATTTTACCTTCCTGACAAAATTTCATTCTTTGGTTCCTATCAGATAAGTGTAAGACTTTTTGCCAGTGAGGAACTGGAAAAAAATATTCTGGGTCAGTTTGGTGGTCGCCTTTTAAAGCACATTCCATTCAGTACTCCCTTTTGCTGGTCAGTCAGAACCTGAGGCATAAATTTGGCTGTGACTCTTCTTGTTCCTAAATAAAATGCTAAAATTTGCTGAACTGAGCTCTGAGAAAATCCAGTAACTTATCAATCTTCAAGCATGCATTCATGAATTCTCCAAACACTTTTGTCTCTTTGAGCAGTTGATGGATATTCCAAGTAAAGTTTGTCGTCAACTGACATGCTGTTATTTTTAAAATGAGAAACTCATTGACACAATTGAGTATCTACCATACATTCACTTTTGTAAAATCGTTTCGGACATGATGACAGTTTATGTGAAGCAAAATTTTGCAACTGCAATTTTATTTACTTACATGTGCCATGGGAGAGAGCAAAGCAGCTGTAACGAAGAAGGTCACTAAAAGCAGACAAAAGACCTCAATGGGTGACACCCTAGGCAGTGTTGATCTCTCAAGGAGTTGTGTGACATACCCCTAGTCCATACTACGCAAGCTTTACCCAGGGCAATGTTATTCCAGGAAGTTTTTGGTACTCCTTTGTACAGCTTCAGAAAGAGAGCAATGATTTTAAGGAGAATATTCTTCATTTAAGAGAATTATGATATGTAATCAGAGGCCTTCCAGGGGCTGTGGTTTAGCTGTAATGATGGGATAGTGTCATTGTGGTTGGTTAGTGGGTGTGGCTATAGTATTAGGTCCATAGGAAGTTATAGCACAGAAAATAAGTTTGCAGATGAAATATGAGTGATAGTGCCTGTCTGTGTGTTCTTCAGCATATTGGGCTGCTTGTTCTGTAGGCAACAGTGACTCATGTTACTAAATGATGTGTAATAAGTTAAGAACAAGTGCAACTTTACTGTGTTTATCAGCTCCATATGTACATATTGTGCATTATTTTCTGTTTATTCATTAGAGATTCACCTGGCAGGTGAATAGTACATTTTTTTCTAAATTCTCATGTCTCATCCAGTGTTGTCTGTTGAAATTTGCTTCCTGTTTGCATTATCATCAGCTGACACTTCATATTTACTATTTTTTGTCATTTACTCATGTGTTTCAAGCTCTTGCTATGGCCACCACATTTGTTATGGTAACTGACAGTTCTATATGCATTATGAGAGCTAATTGGAAGGTGCTTGAAATCTGCACAGTCCAGTTATTTTCTGCTCAATAAGTATAGAATTTCTTGAAGAAAGCTACTTAATGCTGCAATGAAAGTACCACTTATTTGTTCATTTCTACTTTTCTGTACTAACATGACAATATGGTATTTGTTTTGAAGGTTTGACTGCAGTTACTCTTATGAAAAGGTTATCATCACATCTGATATTTAATCAGTGGTATGAAGTCGATAAAGGTTGTAGTTTACATATGATTGTAAGTGGTATCACAAATCTATATATTCTACTGTACAAGGGAACCAGCACACAAAATCATTTCATCAAAGAGGTATGATAATTTTAAAATATTAGGTGAGACATATTAGTGTGGCCATAATACCACACCAATACTTGAGATAATGATGTAGCTCAAAATTCTTTTAATTTAGAACTTATACACAGTTTTTTCCAACAGTGTGCAGCTAAAAACCACTTTAGCTATCACAAATACTGGCTCTTCCCGACAACAAACAGCCATGAACAGGAACTTACAGAATTGATTTATAAGACAGAAATTCGATTTGACAGTAATGTAAATATAGCAGTCAGTGATGGGAGAGGAAATGTTAAGGTAGTGTACAAATATGCGCCATGCACTTCATAGTGGTTTGCAGAGTATAGCTTTAGATGTAGATGTAAGCAGACTTATTGATATGACTTATTAAGCAAAACTGACAATCCTCAATGTTCAGTCTTTCCTTCTTATCCCATCTGGTAAATTTTCCCTGACCAGGGGCTCTGGCCAACTTTTCCAAGCTCTCCTCATTTCTTAAACCTTGCCATTCCTTTTTCTTCATTGCTATTCCTTCCCTTTCAATCTCCTGGTGGAAGAAGGAGCCACTATCTCCGAAAGCTTCCAAACTACCTTAACAGTTATATGTACATTTTCTCCAGCTGCCACTTGGTGAGCATATTTTTTGTCTATCCAGTTACATCATATGTTCCATTACTGAGGATTCTTCAGATATTTATCATATAATCTTCATGATTTCAAATGTCCGTTATAAAATTTGATCATGTTATTCTTCTTTGACTGCAGCCCAGTTGTCTCATGTTAATTTCAATTTTTCAAACTGTATTTGCAGAATGAAATTTTCACTCTGCAGTGGAGTGTGCACTGTTATGAAACTTCCTGGCAAATTAAAACTGTGTGCCAGATGAGACTCGAGCTTGGGACTTTTGCCTTTCATGAACAAGTGCTCTTCCAATTGAGCTACCCAAGCACAACTCACAACCCTTCCTCATAGTTTTATTCCTGCCAGTGCCTTGTCTTCTGCCTTTCAAACTTCACAGAAGCCCACCTGTGAACCTTGGAGAACTAGCACTCCTGGAAGAAGGGATACTGTGGAGACATGACTTAGCCACAGCCTGGGTGCTGTTACCAGAAAGAAATTTTCACACTGCAGTGAAGTGTGCACTGATATGAAACTGTAAGGTTCGCAGAAGAGCTATCCAATACACTTGTTAAAGTAACCTGCTGCTAATACTACCAGATACTTAGGTGAGAGCAAGGTATGGGGCATCAAATTGAGCAAAGTTTTCTTGACAACTATAGCTTGGAAATCCACCACTATGAAGATTCAGCCATAAAATGTTATCCAATCAGTGATGAGCATGCTGAAGTGTTTACATTTAAACTAACTTGCCCCAGCTAAAACCTGTTACACAGAATGGTGTGGTTATTAACTAAATTAGCTGAAGGTGTTGGTTTCAGAGAAACAGTAAAAGCTATGCAAACTTTAAATTCCTATCCATGTGTTGTTTACTTGTTGAAGCTTGAATATTAAATTATGAATGTAAAAAGTACTATAATGCCATTAATTTAGAAAAATAATAAGCTGCACTGCCGAAACAGCACTGCAATAAGATAGGCATGTGATACTGTAGGGCGGAATGTTATTAATAATGAAATCTAAAGGCCATATATTTTAATTTTTGCTAACACAGAGAGAGCATGAGTGAACATTTATTCTACCAAATTCAGGGGATCAGTAGGGATGAGGTGAGGCAGTGGTGAAAAATAAAATAGGATTTAAGTTTTAGATGCTCTTTTCTTCCTGAAATCACATTTTCTACAGCAAAATTCCATATGCCACAAGCGCATTACAGACTCAACATAATTCAATAGCAGTTTAGTCAGACAAAAACATGCTGTCAGAAATGCCTAAATAAATTCAGACATTAAACAATTTCTGTGTACTCACCACTGATTAGTCAATTCAATTCAATTCAATTTATTAGCGCCCTTGTAGTACATCATCAAAATGACATAGGACTTGTCAATAAACATTACAATTTAAAATACATGTACATGAAAATTTATAATTGAATTTACTTGTCACTTAGACATTACAATTTTAATAGAACTATAAGATAAGAACATTAACATAAAAATATACAAGTAGGATAAGAACGTACAAAGAAAAAAGAAAAAAAAGAAAAAAAGAAAAAAAAAGCTAGTGATTCTCACATGAAAGATTATAAAGATTATTTCCATTCTTACATTAACGCTGTTTCACACTTTCACAGAAACAGCAAGTATTTAAATGTGAGCAATTACACATGTTTATTATGGCCACAGCTCTACAATGACTCATATCTGACCTATGGCTATTTGAAAAATTTTGTTCAATTTGTCTCCCCATACCATTGGTCTTAGGAGCAAGTTATTTTACTCCAGCCTGTATACTGAGTTGGTTCCCTCTTTCTTCAACAACTGAGCCTTGAAATATCTGATATTGGCTCCTAACTTTTCTCTAATGTTGACCATGTTTTGAGTCAATTTATCAAATCTGTAAATCTGAGTATAGGACAGATAACTGGACTATGGTCAAACCTGCAAACCAAGTGGTAATGCACAACTAAACTAGTTTTGAAGAAGATTCTTATTTCCAGGAAGCATAACTCAAATTTTGACTGGGTTTTTGTATGTAATGAAATTTAATAACCAGGCATACATTTCCGTTTGATGTTCTGTTTATTCTTTCCAGTTGCACCAAAGTATAACACCAACTTTGTACATTAAATGCTACATGCTGACAACCTTTTACATAGACTAGTACTGCATTGTAACTATTATGAACTTCAACTAAATGTAGACTGAATTGACTGGCTCCTTCACTGGCATATACTCTGGTTACAATAATTAAAACTGCATGTTGTACTGTTAGTACTTAAACATAATTAAACTTATAATTAAAAATTACACTAGTACCTAAGTCAAAGTATTGAGATATGTTCCACAAAAAATGGAAATTCCCTTGACATTAAGTTCATCATTATTAAATTTGATTTTATGTACAAAATTTTATCAGTTATTTAATGTTGACAGTTAGTTTCAAAAAATATTGATTTGTTTATCAATTATGAAATGATTTTTATTTCCAATACTTGGTCTGAATCTTGACTTATTAATGACCATTATAAATCTAACATTTCCTAACTAAACAATTTGGGAAAGCAATGCCAGGAACTGACATCAAACCAGTTTTCTGGATTTTTTTGTGAAAATATATTCATGTAAAGTAATGAAAACTTGAAATCCAGAAAGTATAAAGGTAATTATACAAGTATATTCAAGTGAAATCAAGAATGGTCATATTAGCAGTCATCTGCAAACTATAAATTCTGTACACAAACTGTGTATCAGAATGCTCATCAGTCTTGGAATTAATAATGTCATAATATTTTTCCTGATATGCTGCATCACAAGGTTCAAGAGATGCTGCAGGCCTGATAATATCAGTTAGATATCCCAAATACCTTCACTTCTCTAGAAACTATGAACAAAAAGAGAGCAGTCAACTCAAGGAGACTAGAGGCAGTCCACTCAGACAGAGAAAAGAATCCAAGTAAGGACTAATAACAGTCAGAGGCTCACAAAGACAAAAAAAAGGTCTTTCTGCTAGGTAGCAGTCACTGGAGAGGAAAGTCAGAACTACTACAGAGATCTCTGAGTAGGGAATATTAAGTAAATAGTGTTTTTAAACCAAATGCTGGTCTCAGTAATGTCATTCATGATTTAGGCATTCCAGAATAAGGAAGAGCATGCTTTGATTACCAGGGTGGAGGGTGGGTGGTGTTGTGGGGGGGGGGGGGGGGGGGGCTATTTTGAACTGTAACCAAATACATGCAATTAATGAATTAATGATAACATCAGGCTTCACACACAAATCTGAAGACTATGTCACCATTCGAGAGATGCAAAAAGCCTTTGATATAGTGGTCCATCAAAGTGTAAATACAGAGCTTTAGGAATTGCTGTACTGGATGGGTCAATTACACATCTGTATGACTGGTGCATCACCTCCAGCACAGTTCCACCATATAAAAAAAATATTCTTTCAGGACCTGAAGCAGACTAATACATGTCAACTGTCTAGTAGTTATAATTTTTTGACATAATAGAATTTTGTTACCCCACACAGCCAGTCAGAAAAAGAAAAAACAAATGTAAAGTTTAAAAATCACACATTTGCGAATATAAAATAGTTCATAGTACAACAGTGTCATCAGTTCATTAACTTCCCATTACATCAGCAACATCCAAAGACCTTTCCTGCAGGTCTAATTTCTAGAAGCATGAGGAATAACTAGAACACTCTCTGATACAGCTGATTTTCAATATTTTCTCTTTGCCTCTTTAGAGCAAATGTTTCTGAAAAACAGCTGCAATTGAAATGATCAGTGCAGAACCAATAACTGACAGCTTGGAAGGTTTAAAGACTAACATTCATAATAGATTTCAAGGTTGGCCTCAAAACATAAGATGCCTATTAAAGAAATAAAGTAATAATAATAATAAAATGAACTTAGCATATCAATACAGGATACTGGTGAATCTAAATATGTTTTTGTGAATGTGGTATGTTTAATAGGATAAAATTTGAAAGTCACATAAAGTGAATATATCGACAAAAATATAATATAATGGGATATTCTGTCTGCCTGGTGGCAGGAGACAACACACAAAAGTTAAGGAAACATGCTTGCTTTTAGAGCAGTGGCTTCTTCTTCTGGCACAACGGATGAAGGAAAAAGGATCTGGCACAAGGGGTGAAGGAAAAAGGAAGAGGATTGAAGGAAAAGAACTCCCTAGGTTAGGAAATGTGGAAAGTTTGGAAAAATTACCTAGCACCCTGGGTCAGGGGTGACTTATTGGATGGGATGAGAAGGAAAGACTGATCGTTGGTGCCTGGACTGGACAATATTTGAAAACCTCAGAACCTGGAGGTGGAACATAGGTTAATAAGCAAGACAAAGATTACCAAAAATCATCATACCAGCAACAATAAGAGTGGAAATCTAAGTACATTATATGTGGTAGAGAGTTGACAGGGGTTGGGGTTAGACAGATCAGAAAATAAAAGATGTAGAAAAAAACAAATGAAAGAAAACAAATGGTTACTGAAAAGAGATGCTGAGACCACAGAAATTAATGTAAATTGAGGATAGGTGGGTGGCAAGGACCAAGCACGTTTTGTAATGCCAGTTCCTAACTGTGGAGTTCTGAGAAACTGGTATCCTGAGGGAGAATCTGGATGGTACACGCAGTGAAACAGACACTGAAGTCAGGTCTGTCATGTTTTAGAGCATGATCTGCAACAGGATATTGTGTGTTGCCAGTATACACCCTCTATCCATACTCATTCATCCTAAATAACTTGGCACTGATCATACTAATTTAGATGAACAAACAATGTTTATATAATAGCTGGTACATGACATGTGTCATTATGCAAGTGGCTCTTGCTTTGATGGTATATGTTTTGCAGGTTACAGGGTTGGTATAGTTGGTGATGGGAGTGCGCATACAGCAAGTCTTACAGTGGGGACGGTCACAGCCATAGGAGCTATAGGGTAGGGAAATGGTTGCATCAGGACCATAGGATCTGACCAGGATATTGCTGAGATTGGGTGGGGGGGGGGGGGATGGAGGGGGAGGATGAAAAGCTACTCTAGGTGTGGTGACCAAATATCAGACTGAATAGACGTCATTTGAGGAAATGATTTTAGGAAATCATAGCCTTGTTGAAGTAGTTGATTAATACACTCCTGGAAATTGAAATAAGAACACCGTGAATTCATTGTCCCAGGAAGGGGAAACTTTATTGACAGATTACTGGGGTCAGATACATCACATGATCACACTGACAGAACCACAGGCACATAGACACAGGCAACAGAGCATGCACAATGTCGGCACTAGTACAGTGTATATCCACCTTTCGCAGCAATGCAGGCTGCTATTCTCCCATGGAGACGATCGTAGAGATGCTGGATGTAGTCCTGTGGAACGGCTTGCCATGCCATTTCCACCTGGCGCCTCAGTTGGACCAGCGTTCGTGCTGGACGTGCAGACTGCGTGAGACGACGCTTCATCAAGTCCCAAACATGCTCAATGGGGGACAGATCCGGAGATCTTGCTGGCCAGAGTAGTTGACTTACACCTTCTAGAGCACGTTGGGTGGCACGGGATACATGCGGACGTGCATTGTCCTGTTGGAACAGCAAGTTCCCTTGCCGGTCTAGGAATGGTAGAACGATGGGTTCGATGACGGTTTGGATGTACCGTGCACTATTCAGTGTCCCCTCGACGATCACCAGTGGTGTACGGCCAGTGTAGGAGATCGCTCCCCACACCATGATGCCGGGTGTTGGCCCTGTGTGCCTCGGTCGTATGCAGTCCTGATTGTGGCGCTCACCTGCACGGCGCCAAACACGCATACGACTATCATTGGCACCAAGGCAGATGCGACTCTCATCGCTGAAGACGACGCGTCTCCATTCGTCCCTCCATTCACGCCTGTCGCGACACCACTGGAGGCGGGCTGCACAATGTTGGGGCGTGAGCGGAAGACGGCCTAACGGTGTGCGGGACCGTAGCCCAGCTTCATGGAGATGGTTGCGAATGGTCCTCGCCGATACCCCAGGAGCAACAGTGTCCCTAATTTGCTAGGAAGTGGCGGTGCGGTCCCCTACGGCACTGCGTAGGATCCTACGGTCCTGGCGTGCATCCGTGCGTCGCTGCGGTCCGGTCCCAGGTCGACGGGCACGTGCACCTTCCGCCAACCACTGGCGACAACATCGATGTACTGTGGAGACCTCACGCCCCACGTGTTGAGCAATTCGGCGGCACGTCCACCCGGCCTCCCGCATGCCCACTATACGCCCTCGCTCAAAGTCCGTCAACTGCACATACGGTTCACGTCCACGCTGTCGCGGCATGCTACCAGTGTTAAAGACTGTGATGGAGCTCCGTATGCCACGGCAAACTGGCTGACACTGATGGCAGCGGTGCACAAATGCTGCGCAGTTAGCGCCATTCGACGGCCAACACCGCGGTTCCTGGTGTGTCCGCTGTGCCGTGCGTGTGATCATTGCTTGTACAGCCCTCTCGCAGTGTCCGGAGCAAGTATGGTGGGTCTGACACACCGGTGTCAATGTGTTCTTTTTTCCATTTCCAGGAGTGTATATTGAAGACCAGGATAGTACTAAGTGACAAGAGGTGTATTCTTGGGCTGTTTTTTGGAGGGATCAGAAGCACCAGGATTGGATGTACTCATACAGGAAATTTGCTTTTTAACTAGGCTGGTGGGGTAATTACATCCAGCTTTCCAGCCTAGTTTAAAAGCAGTGTTCTTGTGGCATCACATCCAATACTGGTATGGCTGATCCCTCCAAAAAAACCTTACTGCCTGCTGTAGAATGTATTAATCAACTAGGGTTATGTCACCTAGACACACACAAAGTCAACAAACTTTAGAAATTGGTCTCACATTTAGTTAACCCCTTTTACAGCAAGAGACAGTGTGTAAGTTCTACAGCTTGACTGAAGTGAGAGGTTGCATGAAGTGGAGTGAGTGAAGAAAAAAAGGGGAGAGTAAGTGGGAGAGAAGGTTGGATAAGGGTGACTGATGGCTGAGAGGGAGGTAGCAGATGCACAGTATAAGAAATAGGAATATGGCTGGGAGGGAAACTGTATGCAAGAACTTAAACCGGTGAGCTTGTGTGGTGCGCAGTGACAGACACATAAAAGAGTGGACTGAGAGTGAGGTGAAAGAACAGAGGAAAATGAGAGTGTGGGAGAGATATGGATGCAGGATGAGTGAAGTTTGAGCCTTGGAAGTGTATGTATTGATATTAGCAGAGACTGAAGCCAAAGGATTTGGGGATTCTTGCCAGCATCCTATCCCAGGTGCACATACATATCCAACCTGCCCCAGTGAAGTTTGGGCCTTGAAGGTTTATGTATTGGTATTAGCAGAGATTGAGCCCAAAAGAATTTGGGGATCCCTGCCAGCCTCCTATCCTGCATCCACATCCTCTTCCCTGCAGTCTCCTGTTCATTTCCTATTTTTGTTTTACACATCTAGTTCCATAGGACCAAATTGAGGAGCAAATCTCCAAGGTCATGAATTACAACATAAAAGTAGTATAAGATAAAATAAAATGTTTATGAACCCAAAAAACGACAAGCCATAAGTTTAAGTAAACGCAATCAACAATATAATATAGGAATCACTTAATTTTTCAAGGATCTCCTCAACAGAATAGAAGGAGTGAAACATGAGGAAACTCTTCAGTTTTGATTGGAAAGCGAATGGATTACTGCTAAGATTTTTGAGCTTTTGTGGTAGCTTATTGAAAATGGATGCAGTAGTATATTGCACACATTTCTGCATGAGAGTCAAGGAAGTGTGATACAAATACAGATTGGATTTCGGCCTAGTATTATCTGAGTGAAAGCTGCTAATTCTTGGGAATAAGCTGATACTGTTAACAAGAAATGACAGTAAAGAATATGTACATTGAGAGGCCAATGTCAGAATACCCAGACTAGTGAACAGAGGTCAACAAGAAGTTCACAAACTTACACCACTTATTGCATCCTTAGAGAATGGGAATAGTTTCCCCAAAATATAATACAATACAACATATGCAAATGAAAATAAGCAAAGTAGACTAATTTTCATGTCAAATGGTCACTTACTTCAGATGCTGTTTGAGTAGTAAAAATGGTAGCATTAAGTCTTTGAACAAAATCCTGAATGTGGGCTTGCCATGACAGCTTACTATCTATCTGAACGCCTAGAAATTTGAACTGTTCAGTTTCACTAATCATATGCCCATTCTGTGAAATTAAAATTTGAGGTTTTGTTGAATTGTATGTTAGAAACTGCAAAAACTGAGTCTTATTGTGATTTAGCATTAGTTTATTTTCTACAAGCCATGAATTTATGTCATGAACTGCACTATTTGAAATAGAGCCAATGCTGCACAGAACATTATTTACTACCAACCTAGTATCATCAGCAAACAGAAATATTTTAGAATCATCTGTAATACTAGAGAGCATATCATTTATATAAATAACGAACAGGAGTGACCCAAACACTTATCCCTGGGGCACCCTCTCTCTGTCCATCTCCTCCTCCCCTCTTCCATTTCCACCTGCTTCCTACATCTCCCACTCCTCCTCTTTCCCCCTGTCCATTTCCTCCATGCCTCACTCTGACCATCTCCTCCTGCACCCTCATCCTTTTACACCTGCTGACTACCCCTCTCCTACTTACCTCCTAAGCCCCCCTCCCCCCTCCCCCCCATTTCTCTGTCCATCACCTCCTCCATTCTCTCTATAAATCACTTCCTCCTCCTCTACCTGTCCATCCCCTCCTCCAACTCCCTCTGTACATCACCTCTCCCCTGTCTCTTAGTCCACTCTCTCCTCCCCTCTATCTGTTCCCTCCTGCCCCTGTATCTGTACCTCCCCTCCTCACATTATCTGTGTCCATTCTCTTCTCCCCCTCACTCTGTCATCTCCTTCCTCCTCTCTCTGTAGTGTTAAAAAATACCATGCTTCGAAAATTGTGCATCAAAACAACTGCGTAGCAAAAAAGATGATCTAAATGAGGAAAATGTCAGTGGGTACAAGAAGTGTTACAATGCTAATGTCTATTCTACTGTGTGAGCAAGTTCCAGTGTATAAAATTATCATCATTAAACAAGTGGATAATGAAGCCTGGGTTGTGGAAATAGTTGTGTATGGAAATAAAATTCCTTTTGAGTTGGATACAGGTGCACATGACACTTGTATGACGTATCAGGAATGGTGCAAACATTTCCTCGATGATAAGTTGTGCAAAGTCAATACAAAAATTATTTAGTATTATAACACATATTTGAGGCACTCTGTGAATTTGATTAATGTTGCAGCTGAAGTTGGCAAAGTAGCAAGCTATTCATTGTCCCTGTATGTTGTAGAATCATCAACCAGCTCCACTGTACTGGAGAGAAACTGGCTAAGATCCATTCCACTTAACTGGGACAATTTTGTCAAAATAAACCAAGTTAAACAATTAGAAGTTTTCTACCCAGAGACAGGGTCTGTAGAAAAAATTGTGAAGGCATAACCTGGCATTTTCACAAAAAAGGCCAGGGACCTTGAAAGGTACCAAAGATACCCTAGTGCTAAAAGAAGGGGCTCAAGCCATTCTCCTTGATTCCAGGTCAGTTCCCTTAGGTCACCAACTTCTTGCAGAAAAGAAAATGCAGAATATGGATGAGGGAAAAACCATCATCAGGTAGTCAGATAAGGAGTTAGCCTAAGCCAGATGGGCTACACCTATTGTGCTATCATTTAGCGTGCTAAAACCAAACACCTAATTTAAGAATTTGTGGGGATTTTAAGGCAACTGTGAACCCAAACTTTGTCATTCCTAAATATCCCTTACCAAAGGCAGGAGAGATTTTTGCTAAGCTAGAAGGAGGTAAGAAATTCACCAAACTTGACTTAAACAGTACCTATCTACAATTAGAAACCGATGAGCCATCAAGGTCTGCAAACCATGTTACTTCTTGAATGTTGTATAAGTTTACTAGACTTGCTTTTGGAATTGGTTCTGTCTCAGCTACATGGCAAGCAAAAATGGATAACATTCATGTTGATCTTGGGAAAACTTTATGTTACCTTGATGATAGTATCATCACATGCTTCTCCCCATCAGAACATTGGTTCCATTTAGTTGTGTTAATGGAAAGGTACAAGAACACAGGACTAACTGTGAATATTGAGAATAGTAGAGTTTTCAAAATGAGGTGGAATATTGTGGTCACATTATTGATAGTAATGGATTGAATACTAGTGATAGAAAAGTGGAAGCTGTGCAAAAACCCCAAAGCCAACAACTGAAACTCAGATGTTGTTTTATCGTATGATGGACTATTAATGAATATTTTTACCAAACTTCTCTAGAAATCTAAGTCCTCTGTACTCACGTAGCAGCAAAGCAAAGTTTGAATAGAATGCTAAATGTGACAAAGCATTTAAAGAAGCTGAACGTTTGTTGCTGTCACACAAAGTTTTGCATCATTATGAGCCATCATTGCCACCAGTTTTAGCTTGTGATGCTGCTGTGTCAGGCATAGGTGCATATCTTTCTCATGTATTTCCTGATGGAACTGAAAGACCTCTAATGTTTGCTAAGTCCACCAAGAACAATGCAGAACAAAATTATTGTATCTTGGATAAGGAAACTAGAGCCGTTGTATGGAATGTAAAAAAGTATGGCCTGTACCTAAGAGGGTTTCATTTTACTGTGATAACAGAGCATAAACTACTCATCTATAATTTCAACCCCACAACTTTGATGGCTTCCATTTGTGGTAGGAGACGGCATAGACATGCTGAATTTTCATCTCAGTATGGTTATGACATTAAATATTGTAAAATGGATGAAAATTGTAACATGACTCTTTATCAAGATTGTTGTTACTTGGACAGATTGAACCTGATGATCATGCTATATGTGAAAATTTTCTCAAGCTTGATAGTGCCTCTGTTACAGCTAAGGAAATTTCCAAAGAGACAGTTAAAGATAAAATACTATCTGTTGTGTTGAACTATGCCAAAAGTAACCAATGACCAAATAAAGTGCAAGACATTCTTAAAGAGTATTCAGTTCATTGCAATGATCATAACTGTATCAGTAGAGGGGATGAATTGCAATTCACAGTAGTTTAAGATCTCATATTTTAAAAGAAATACACTTGGGCCATTTGGGAATCACAAAAATGAAGTCTGTAGCTCAAAGCTTCATATGGCAATCTGGACTGAATGAAGAAACAGGACAAATGACAACTGTTTGCAATGGAAGTCATAGAGTCAGTAGGACTTCAGCCAAGGCCCCTTACTACCCATGGTAATGACATAGAGAACCATAGGAGAGGTTTCATATTTATTCAGTGGAGTTTTGTAAGACCATGTATCTAATCATAGTGGATGGCCACAGCAAGTGGCCAGAAGTTATCAAGATGCTCTCTACCAATACTTCTGCTCTAGGTGATGCATTAATCCCTTTCTTTGTTCAGTTTGGCCAACTTAAGGTGATTCTGCTAGACAATGGGCCCCAACTGGTTACTAAAACTTTGCATCATTTTGTGTGAAAAATAAAATTAGGCATTTAGCCAATGCATCTTATGATCCCAAATTAAATAGCCAAGCTGAGTGATATGTCTGAACTTTTAAGCATGAACCCGAAGCTATGTTTGATGAAACATCCAACATTGATAAATTGCATATACGGTTACTCACATATCAGAATGCAGAACACACATTCACAGGCCAAAGCACTGCCATGCTTATGTTTTGGAAGGCTATAAGGACTCAATTAAGCCTGACCAAATCATGTGACATTCAGCCAAAGATCAGACCCAAGTTAATACCTGAGAAGAGTTGTACATTCAGTGCAGGAGATTTTTTATGTATGAGGAATGGTATTGACACTGGTGTCTGGGGAAAGGGCATAGTTTTGAAAAGAGAAGGAAATGGTATGCACACTGTAAAATATCTTAATGGTAATATTCATAGGAAACCTGTGGACTAACTTTTGTCATGCATTTCTAGTAATAAGAGTGCAACTTTTGAAACTAATGCAGTGCCAATGCTTGATGATGATGTAGCTGATTTCATCTCTTGTTCTGAAACCAACAACATTCCAGAGAGTCAACCATAACCATTACCATTCCAATGTTACACCATAGCTCGACGATTATTACAAAATCAGAGAGACTTAATCTTATGTTGTCCCTGTCTTAAAAGGGGGAGTTGTTGTACCTGCTAGTTAAACTGGCAATGGTACTCTAGTTTATGTTGCTTTCCTATGTTCTTTGCCACGATATTATCATCTGTGTTGATGAGTTTTGTGTGTGTACAAGCATGTAGTTAGCAAAATAAAGTATGTGGTTTTTATACCCTTGTACGAAGGTATTACTGAGCAATTCAGTGCAGAACCTAAAAGTTACTATGCTCAATTTTCTAGAGAGTTTCTCTATCTGTAGACTTCACCATGAGCAGTACCTGTAAAATAGTGACCCCAAAAGCACAAAAGGAAACAGTAAATTAGGCAAAGCCTGGAGTGATAATGGTGGCTTCACATTATGAGGCTGGACAAGACTGGAGAAAGAACAACTTTCACACTTGCAAGAAGAGTGAGAGACAGATTAGGGACCTACAAATGCAAAACTCATCACATATTGATTGTAATTTTCATCAACAAGCAGTATAGATGGCAGGAGAAGGAACTGCGGTGTGTAACATGGCTCCCAATCCTACGGCAAAAACACAACTGACAAAGTTCCTACCAGAGAACCCTGAACTGCTGATTGCAATATTAGAGTTAACATTTACACAGAAAAAAGTCATGAACAACTATATAAAGTTTGCACTGGCAGTTAATAGCCTGGATGCTTGAGTGATGGAGATGGTGGAAGACATAATTTTGAAGACACAGTTGATATTGACACTAGTAGGACATAGTGGTCCAGTGCATGGGCAAGTCTTTAAACCACAGATCCAGCAGGTCCTACAATTTGAACATATTGTTATGGAGGGGGCAGTAATGTCAGAAACAACACTTTGTCACATGTGATTCATGCAGCTGCTGCTGTCAGTGAAAATGGCAGCTGTCACTTGTCAGGACAGACAACATTAGTTTTGTACTGTCACTTGCTGACAAGGTGCACATGATAGTGGGACAGACAAGCACCTCAGCAATATCAAAGACAGCCAACATCTGCAACACAGTAGAAGCCACAGCTATATAGCAGGAGCTGAGGAAGTCCATTGATGAGCGTCCCTGCAGTCTAAAATTATAGTTGGACACATTACAAAAACATTGATCGGCACTGGAGTTTAACAAACAAGACAATGTGTGCTGAGGTAAAGTAGAGGGGATAGCTGGTGAAATATGTTGGTACCACAAAAGGTTTGGTGTGCAGGGCATAAGATGAACAGGGGATTTCCCTGTGAATCCCCAAATGGCCCCAGTGGCCTGCAGCAAGCGCAGAAGGCTCTGTGGCTTCACAAAGAGTGCCACACTAACTACAAAGGTATGGCTGTTATGTCCGCAGACACTGATGGTGGAGTCATAGAAGACAGAGAGGGTGTGGTGCCCAAGATCACCCCAGTTATTCTGGCCACTTATATTGTCATGCTACTTGTATTTGACAGACAGAAAGGCAAACTGGTGTTAGCCAGTCAACTCAGCCTTGGACATTAGTGCACTTCCATTTCATTGAAACTGGAAAGAGGTGGTGGGTTCAACACTTTACCTAATGCCCGTTAACGACTTGCCCGTCATGACTTATGGTGAGCAGGAGGTGACGGTGGACATATCTTTCAGCAAAGTGTTTGTATGGATGTTTGTACTGGTTGATGTGCATGAGCCTACTCTAGGTGCAGATTTCAACCACCACCACAGACTGGGGTTACAGCTGAGCACAACACAAGTTAGGTGGAAGAGTAAGATGATAACAGGCATGATAGGCAGAAGTGCAAGCAAAGCAGTTGCTTTACCTGTTGAATCAGTTAAACCTGAAACGAGGCAAGAGGTTCCAAGTAGAGGGTAAGAAGATATTGCATACCATGTAGTCATCAAGACTACTGCAGGCCAACTGGAAAATCTAGCACCCAACCAGTTTGTGGGAGCAAAAGCAGAATTTGGCAACACACTGCCAACAGGAATTGTACAAAAATTGGATAACCCATGCACATCACCACTACACACAGACAGGGACAAAGATGGCACATGGAGGACCTGTGGGGATTATCAGGCTCTGAATGCACAAACAGTACCTGATCACTATCTTATACCTAACTTCCGAGTTTTTACAAATGCCTTAGCAGGGGCTACAGTCTTCAGTGTGGTGGACTGTAAAATGCCATACAATCATATTCCTGTCACAGAAGAGGGTATCACCATTCAGACTCTTTGAATATCTCTGCGTGTCATTTGGATTGACCTAGTACAGATTTGCAGTAGTAGTGCTCAGGGGCCTGGATTTCTGCTGTGTGTATTTGGATGTTAAAAAATTTCTCTTTATTAAACAGAATAAGAGAAAATTGTTAACATTGACTATAGATTTAAGTGTTAGGAAATCTTTTCTGAAAGGAGGATATGCGAGGGCAGTTCAGTAAGTAATGCAACACATTTTTTTTCTGAAACAGGGGTTGTTTTATTCAGCATTGAAATACACCAGGTTATTCCCCAATCTTTTAGCTACACAACACTATTTTCAACGTAATCTCCATTCAATGCTACGGCCTTACGCCGCCTTGAAATGCGAGCCTGTATGCCTGCACGGTACCATTCCACTGGTCGATGTCGGAGCCAACGTCGTACTGCATCAATAACTTCTTCATCATCCGCGTAGTGCCTCCCACGGATTGCCTCCTTCATTGGGCCAAACATATGGAAATCCGATGGTGCGAGATCGGGGCTGTAGGGTGCATGAGGAAGAACAGTCCACTGAAGCTTTGTGAGCTCCTCTCGGGTGCGAAGACTTGTGTGAGGTCTTGTGTTGTCATGAAGAAGGAGAAGTTCGTTCAGATTTTTGTGCCTATGAACATGCTGAAGTCGTTTCTTCAATTTCTGAAGAGTAGCACAATACACTTCAGAGTTGATCATTTGACCATGGGGAAGGACATCGAACAGAATAACCCCTCCAGCGTCCCAGAAGACTGTAACCATGACTTTACCGGCTGAGGGTATGGCTTTAAACTTTTTCTTGGTAGGGGAGTGGATGTGGCGCCATTCCATTGATTGCCATTTTGTTTCAGGTTCGAAGTGATGAACCCATGTTTCATCGCCTGTAACAATCTTTGACATGAAATTGTCACCCTCAGCCACATGACGAGCAAGCAATTCCGCACAGATGGTTCTCCTTTGCTCTTTATGGTGTTCGGTTAGACAACGAGGGACCCAGCGGGAACAAACCTTTGAATATCCCAACTGGTGAACAATTGTAACAGCACTACCAACAGAGATGTCAAGTTGAGCACTGAGTTGTTTGATGGTGATCCGTCGATCATCTCAAACAAGTGTGTTCACACGCTCCGCCATTGCAGGAGTCATAGCTGTGCACGGCCGGCACGCACGCGGGAGATCAGACAGCCTTGCTTGACCTTGCGGCGATGATGACACATGCTTTGCCCAACGACTCACCGTGCTTTTGTCCACTGCCAGATCACCGTAGACATTCTGCAAGCGCCTATGAATATCTGAGATGCCCTGGTTTTCCGCCAAAAGAAACTCGATCACTGCCCGTTGTTTGCAATGCACATCCGTTACAGACGCCATTTTAACAGCTCCGTACAGTGCTGCCACCTGTCGGAAGTCAATGAAACTATACGAGACAAAGTGGGAATGTTTGAAAATATTCCACAAGAAATTTCCGGTTTATTCAACCAAAATTGGCCGAGAAAAAAAATGTGTTGCATTACTTATTGAACTGCCCTCGTACAATGAACATCAACAAAAGCAAAATGATGATAATGGAATGTAGTCACATTAAATCAGGTGATTCTGAGGGAATTAGATTTGGAAATGGGACACTTAAAGTAGTAGATGAGTTTTGCTATTTTGGGAGCAAAATAACTGGTGATGGTCAAAGTAGAGAGGATATGAAATGTAGACTGGCAATGGCAAGAAAAGCGTTTCTGAAAAAGAAAAATTTGTTAACATCAAGTATTTAAGTGTCAGGAAGTCATTTATGAAAGTATTTGTATGGAGTGTAGCCATGTATGGAAGTGAAACGTGGATGATAAACAGTTTAGACAAGAAGAGAATAGAGGCCATGGAAATCTGGTGCTACAGAAGAATGCTGAAGATTAGATGAGTAGATTATATAACTGATGAGGAGGTACTGAATAGAATTGGCAAGAAGAGGAATTTGTGGCACAATTTGACTAGAAGAAGGGATCAGTTGTAAGGACACATTCTAAGGCATCAAGGGATTGCCAATTTAGTATTGGAGGTAAGCGTCAAGGGTAATAATTGTAGAGCAAGACCAAGAGATGAATACACTAAGCAGGTTGCAGTAGTTACTAGGATATGATGAGGCTTGCATAAGATAGACTAGCATAGAGAGCTGCAACAAACCAGTCTTTGAACTGAACACCACAAGATATCAGGATTACATTTTAGTATTTCCATGGACTGCTCAGTTATGTGAAGATCACCTCAAAGCAGTATCTGACAGTATAAAGAAATTTGGGTTTGTGGTAAACAGCCCCTACCATAAACACCCACCACACAGAAAGCCTTCAAAAGGGTAAGAGATGGTTTTCAAGAAGCTGTACTCAGTTCATAATGCTCCTTTGGTGATTGTCAAAGGTGCCTGCCAATTGGGTATTAGTGCAGCACCTCATCAAAACATGAATGGCAGCTGGAAGCCTTTAGCGTTTTTCTCACTAAAGCTATCAGAAGCCCAGACTAAGTGGATTGTGTACTATCAGGAATTACTGGCCATTTATGAAGCCATGTGACACTTTTCTCCGTATTTCAAAGCTCAGTCATTTACAAGCTACGCCAGTCACTTTATAAGGCTAGAAAGAAGGTTGTTCTCATTGGCAATTGCACCAGCTGTAAATTATTATACAATTTACTACTGGTATATGGATCACTAGGAGGGTAGAGAATGTAGTAGCTGATTTTTTTAAATCAAGAATCGGTACAATTTCTCCCATGATGTATTATGACCAATTGAGAGTGGAGCAAGCTACAGAAGAGCATGACCAATTGAGAGTGGAGCAAGCCACAGAAGAGCAGCTACAACAGTTGTTGCAAAGCAGTCCAACATCCCTTAAGCTCAAGTAAGTGGAGTCACTGGGCATATGTACGCACCATGGTATGACGTGTCCAATACCGTGCCTAGGCCATTTGTGACTCAGTCAGTGTGGAAGTCACTTTTTGTCGGCATCCAAAACCTTATGCATCTCAGTGAGAACACCACTGTGAAGCTGATGACATACAAATTTTTATGTCCCAGTATGAAGAAAGATTGTTGTATGTAAGTGAAGGCATGTTGGACAGATATACACATTGGGCAGAAGCAGATCCTATCAGGGATATATCAATGGAGATGACAGCAGGGGTATTCCTGAATACATGGATTTCCTACTTTGGATGTTCTGCTTATATCACCACAGACCAAGGGTGACAATTTGAGTCAGTGTTGTTTCTTGAGCTATCTAAATTGTGTGGGTTCCAGTACCACCATATCACCAGCTACCATCTCTCAAGCAATGGAATGGTGGAGCAGTAGGTTAGGACATTTAAGGGATGCACTTATGTGTCATGATAGTTGCTGGACAGTTGCTCTACCACTAGTCTTGGTAGGACTTTGTACAACAGTTAAGCCAGACTCTGGTTTATGAGAAAAGTTGCATCTGCTGCCAGAGTTTTTTTTCAGCAGATAAGGCATCAACAGAGCTGGAACTGCCATATATGCTACACTCCCTAGGTGAAGCTCCAGATTGTCAGGCTACACCCGACCCTGACAGCATGTCATAGGGTTCCAAAAGTGTACATAAAGACACTGTGACATGCTATCATGTAAAGCTGTACACAGATACTGTATTCATGCTGCAACAACCACCATACTTCAGACCCTTCTGAGCATTAAAAGTGTAATGAATGTATGGTCCAAATAATGAAATAATGTACAATGAGCAGCCTATGACAGTGCCATGGGAGTGGGTTATACAAGCATACATACCTACCATGGACATGCCTATGCAACAGGAAGAGAATATGAGTCATATTCCATCAACTTTGACATCACCTGACATAGAGACCATACATCCTTCAACATGACAAACAAGTCCACAAGAGCAGCCAGAAAGATTCTAGAAGCTCTCCTCTACTGCTGGCAGAGGGTGGAGAGGTGGCAGGGGGGGGGGGGGGGTTTATGTAGGACGCATCAGTTATGGAAAGTGAGTGAAAGACTTAGTTATTATTTGGCCAACCTGCTGAGTTGTGCTTCTCTATTTATTTCTTTGCTTTAATGTTTTTGGAAGTGTCCATTGCTAAATGATGAGTTTTGTCTAATTAAGAAAATAATTATTGCTCAGTATACAGGGTAGTTTCTGCATCTGTAGGCTATGCCATGACCAATACCTTCAGAAGAAATAAATTAAAACTTCATGCTTGGTGTGGCACTTTTCACACATCTCAGTGTTTATGACATCATATCTCCTTAACTAAGTGTCACCCAATATATCATTCTGCAGGTACATTCAGTGGCATATTTCGATACTGTGTGTAAAATGTTTTGTAAACAAAGTTTGTAGTAAAGAAGTAATAAATTAAAATGCCATGCCTGATGGGGCTATTTTTGCTGCATGAATAGCAAGAATGTAGTAAGTGTATATATATATATATATATATATATATATATATATATATATATATATATATATATATATATATATATATATATACACTCCTGGAAATGGAAAAAAGAACACATTGACACCGGTGTGTCAGACCCACCATACTTGCTCCGGACACTGCGAGAGGGCTGTACAAGCAATGATCACACGCATGGCACAGCGGACACACCAGGAACCGCGGTGTTGGCTGTCGAATGGCGCTAGCTGCGCAGCATTTGTGCACCGCCGCCGTCAGTGTCAGCCAGTTTGCCGTGGCATACGGAGCTCTATCGCAGTCTTTAACACTGGTAGCATGCCGCGACAGCGTGGACGTGAACCATATGTGCAGTTGACGGACTTTGAGCGAGGGCGTATAGTGGACGTACCGCCGAATTGCTCAACACGTGGGGCGTGAGGTCTCCACAGTACATCGATGTTGTCGCCAGTGGTCGGCGGAAGGTGCACGTGCCCGTCGACCTGGGACCGGACCGCAGCAACGCACGGATGCACGCCAAGACCGTAGGATCCTACGCAGTGCCGTAGGGGACCGCACCGCCACTTCCCAGCAAATTAGGGACACTGTTGCTCCTGGGGTATCGGCGAGGACCATTCGCAACCGTCTCCATGAAGCTGGGCTACGGTCCCGCACACCGTTAAGTCGTCTTCCGCTCACGCCCCAACATCGTGCAGCCCGCCTCCAGTGGTGTCACGACAGGCGTGAATGGAGGGACGAATGGAGACGTGTCGTCTTCAGCGATGAGAGTCGCTTCTGCCTTGGTGCCAATGATGGTCATATGCGTGTTTGGCGCCGTGCAGGTGAGCGCCACAATCAGGACTGCATACGACCGAGGCACACAGGGCCAACACCCGGCATCATGGTGTGGGGAGCGATCTCCTACACTGGCCGTACACCACTGGTGACCGTCGAGGGGACACTGAATAGTGCACGGTACATCCAAACCGTCATCGAACCCATCGTTCTACCATTCCTAGACCGGCAAGGGAACTTGCTGTTCCAACAGGACAATGCACGTCCGCATGTATCCCGTGCCACCCAACGTGCTCTAGAAGGTGTAAGTCAACTACCCTGGCCAGCAAGATCTCCGGATCTGTCCCCCATTGAGCATGTTTGGGACTGTATGAAGCGTCATCTCACGCGGTCTGCACGTCCAGCACGAACGCTGGTCCAACTGAGGCGCCAGGTGGAAATGGCATGGCAAGCCGTTCCGCAGGACTACATCCAGCATCTCTACGATCGTCTCCATGGGAGAATAGCAGCCTGCATTGCTGCGAAAGGTGGATATACACTGTACTAGTGCCGACATTGTGCATGCTCTGTTGCCTGTGTCTATGTGCCTGTGGTTCTGTCAGTGTGATCATGTGATGTATCTGACCCCAGGAATGTGTCAATAAAGTTTCCCCTTCCTGGGACAATGAATTCACGGTGTTCTTATTTCAATTTCCAGGAGTGTATATATATATATATATATATATATATATATATATATATATATATATATATATATATACACACACACACACACACACACACACATATATATATATATATATATATATATATATATATATATATATATAATGGAAGGAAACATTCCACGTGGGAAAAATTATATATAAAAACAAAGATGAGGTGACTTACCAAACAAAAGCGCTGGCAGGTCGATAGACACACAAACAAACACAAACATACACACAAAATTCAAGCTTTCGCAACAAACTGTTGCCTCATCAGGAAAGAGGGAAGGAGAGGGGAAGACGAAAGGAAGTGGGTTTTAAAGGAGAGGGTAAGGAGTCATTCCAATCCCGGGAGCGGAAAGACTTACCTTAGGGGGAAAAAAGGACGGGTATACACTCGCACACACGCACATATCCATCCACACATACAGACACAAGCAGACATATTTCTGGGTCTTTAAATATGTCTGCTTGTGTCTGTATGTGTGGATGGATATGTGCGTGTGTGCGAGTGTATACCTGTCCTTTTTTCCCCCTAAGGTAAGTCTTTCCGCTCCCGGGATTGGAATGACTCCTTACCCTCTCCTTTAAAACCCACTTCCTTTCGTCTTCCCCTCTCCTTCCCTCTTTCCTGATGAGGCAACAGTTTGTTGCGAAAGCTTGAATTTTGTGTGTATGTTTGTGTTTGTTTGTGTGTCTATCGACCTGCCAGCGCTTTTGTTCGGTAAGTCACCTCATCTTTGTTTTTTTTTATATATATATATATATCGGGGCGGTTAGTAGACCCGCAACCGAGCGCCTCCCCAGGTGGCGGATAGGGGAATGCCTCCTAGATATAGGTGGTACCGAGGAAATGAAATACTCGGGGCGGACCAAAACTACTAGTAGCGTCTGTTCCCACAGTGGGCGGCTACAAAAGGCGTCTGCTCCACATGTCAGTGGCGGCCTCAACCAACCTCCTGATCTGGAAAGTCAGGTTGTACTCGGAAGCATGCCATACATCCAACTACTAAACATCATGATGGTACAACGAGAAAAATCTCATTACCCCGGGCCCCAGTCAATAGACTGGGATTGTCGTGAGTATCGGATTCCGGGGGCTCACGGACATCATGAGAAGAATCGGAGCTTCTCAAACTCCCTCAAGACCAAACGCAAACACTACATCGGCACACTCAACGTGAACACACTGATGAAGACAGGAAAGATGAAACAACTGACAGACACTCTCGAAAAATTTCAAATCAAAGTATGTGCACTGCAAGAAACACGATTCACAGACGAAGACCATTTCAACACGGAGAATTTCAGAATATACAAAGGAAAACCATCGAGACAACTGAAAAACCTAAGGCTTTTTGGCACAGGATTTGCAGTACACAGGTCCATCACGGACAGCATAATCGACTTTTCGTCACCAAACGAAAGAATCAGCACCATCACAGTGAAATCAGCCAATAAATCCTACACAATAATCAACGCACATGCACCGACTAATGACTACAACAGGAAAAACCCGGACAAAATTGATGACTTCTGGACGACAATGGAAGAAACTATCAGAAAAATTCCTGCACATAGAGTCAAAATAATACTGGGAGACTTCAATGCCAAACTCGGAAAAGAAAAGATATACAGACATATCACAGGAAAACATACTCCACACAAGGACACCAACAAAAACGGAAAACATCTGATAGACTTTTGCAAAAGCCACGACCTCGCCATTATGTCAACAAAATTCAAGAAACCAACACGAAAACTTACCACATGGAAATTCCCCAGCGGAAAGCAAGAACTACAAATCGACCACGTAATAGTGCAGAAAGATTCACAGAAAGAAATTTTGAACATAGACACCCGTAAAGGCTACTTTGACTCAGACCACCACCTACTACAGATCAGGATTCGTCTTTTGCCCAAGAAAAAGCTCCAGAAGAACAAAATTGTTAGACCAGATCCAGAATACGTTACTTTAAACCAGACACAAATATTACACAAAATTAAAATGGAGAAAACGACAGACTGGACACAACTTTCACGAAGAATCCGAGAGGCCATGAAACTAGCACAAGCGCCACGAACACGGAAACACCGTTGGTGGAACCACACATGTGACCAAGCTATTGACCAACGAATCAGTGCATGGAAAAAATTTAGTAGCCATAAATCCCAAGAGAATTGGATGAACTTCTTGAAAACACAGAAGCAATCAAGCAAAATCATTCGCAGTGAAAAACGACAGTATGACAAACGGCGACTGACAGAGATCGAATCGGACTTCATGAAGAACTATACAAGAAACTTCTACAGAACGTTCAGAGAAAATATGACTGGATATCAACCACCCAACTTGTGCTTCAAAAGACCGGATGGAACCCTAGAAACCAATACCAAAAACAATTGTGACATTCTGGCAAAAGTACTTTGAAAAACTGCTCAACACGGACCCCCCCATGGAAGAAATGATGACAGAAACGAGCACATACAATCCAGATAGTGAACCTCCAACTCTAGAAGAAGTTAAAGAAATACTAAAGTCACTCAAGAATCGTAGAGCACCAGGAGAAGATAGCATCATCGCGGAAATCTGGAAGTTGCAAGACCCAGAACTCACCAAAGACATCCACAGGATCTTGGAAGACATCTGGGAGACCATGAAAATTCCTGGCGACTGGAAAAATGCCCTGATACACCCACTACACAAAAAAGGTGACAAGACTGACCCGAACAACTACAGAGGAATATCCCTACTACCGGTCACATACAAGATCCTCTCTAAAGCTTTACTGAACAGACTAGAATGCCAAACCAACCACTTGATTGGGGAATACCAAGCAGGCTTCCGTAAAGGGCGGTCTTGTGCGGAACAAATTTGGAACCTGAAAATGATTTTACAACACAAACAGAACCTGATCATTACCTTTGTTGACTTCAAAAAGGCATACGACTCTATCGACTGGAAAACTCTCTTCAAAATTCTAGCAGAATACAAAGTAGACAACAAAACACGGGCTATCATAGAGCAAACTTTAACCAACACGACCTCCAAAGTAAAGTTCTGTGGGGAACTATCAGAGCCCTTTGAAATTCGCACAGGTGTCCGACAAGGCGATGGCCTCTCACCTCTCCTTTTCAATCTGGTGTTAGATAAGGTCATAAAAGAATGGGAAACATCACAACAGGGGATAACCTTAGGAAACCTACAGATTAAATGCCTGGCTTTTGCAGACGATTTGGCGATTGTCACGAAAGGTATAAAGGAAACAAAAGACGCTATTGAAAAACTGCACAAAATCGCTTCCAAAACTGGACTACAGATCTCTTACGAAAAGACACAGTTTATGAGCACAAAG
The DNA here is from genome assembly GCF_021461395.2 of Schistocerca americana. NCBI lineage: Eukaryota > Metazoa > Arthropoda > Insecta > Orthoptera > Acrididae > Schistocerca > Schistocerca americana. The sequence goes on along the minus strand of NC_060124.1, from coordinate 553,705,587 downwards.
AAACTCTCATCTCTGAAACACAAAGTACGGCACAATTTACAAAACGGCAAACTTCAAATACCTCGGTGAAACACTACAAATGAGTGGACATAACAGAGACTCAAACGAAGAAAGAAAGACTAAACTGGACAAGGCATACAAAGTAGTGTGGAATCATTACAACAAGAAGTCTATCTCACAAAAAGCCAAATTACGCCATTACGACACGGTGGTGCTCCCCGAGGCACTATATGCAGCAGAGACCACACTAATCCTAGGGCATACACGTATCAGACAATTAGAAAAAGTAGAACGGAAAATACTTAGGAAAATATTTGGCGCAACTAACAACAATGGAATATGGATCAAGAAACCTACAGTGGAACTGTACAAACATACGGAGACAATCACAGAAAAGATTAGAAAACGCAGACTACAATTCTATGGACACCTATACAGAATGCCATCACACAGGCTGACCAAACAGATCTTTGACTGGGTAACCACTAGAAACAACAAATGGGTGGCAGAGGTAGAAAATGACCTGAACCAGCTCAACATAACAGCAGACACAATAAACGACAGAATAAAGTTCAGAAACATCATTAAGAAAAGTAAACTACATGAGATACAATGCGACAAACGAACAGGCATAAAATGGACTGAAGAACGCAAGCAAGATCACAGCCAGAAGATGAAAGAAATATGGGCAACCAAAAAGGCAATCAAGATGAAGCCAAAGACACAAAGCCGACAAGAAGCATGGACAGAGGACCGGAAACAGAAACACAGCGAGCGAATGAGGGAAATTTGGGCAGCAAGGAAGGCAGCAAAAGGAACTGGCCATGTAGTTTAGTCCAAATGCGCTCTTTAAGGGCAAAACACCAATAATAACAATAATAATAATAATAATAATAATATATATATATATATATATATATATATATATATATATATATATATATATATCTTTTTTTTTTTTTGGGGGGGGGGGGGGGGGGAGGAAAGGGTGACAGTGAGAAAAAGTTCTGTAAAAGTTTGAAACTTTGTGTAAAGTTTGTTACAAGTCAATGAATATAGTCTGTGTATTTGTGCGCAGTAGGTTACAACTTCTATTTCAAACTCATTTCCACCTGATCCCATCTCTCTGTGAGGTAGGTTATTCTTACAACCATAATGCTTCTTTCCAGACAGTAAGCAATATGTGTACCAGGTTTGGTTAAAATTGATTTAGTGCTTTAGCAGGAGATGTGGACGACAGATATCTAATGATAGACCTGATTACAAAAGAACCAACTTCTCTAGCACCATCTGTCTTTGAAATAATGGAAAGAGAAAAAAGTGCAGTGAGTAATGTAAATTACTCACTACACAAATTAATATAAATTAAAATATATTTTATTTTAATATTCAATGTGGCTCACTGCTACATTGGAGGCAGAAGGGAAGGTTCTATAACTTGCACTATTGAATTGACAACAGTAGTGTCTCACAGTGATGCACAACCCATCACAGGCTTCTGCACAGGTAGCTGACTGCAAGTGAGGTGCACATGTTTCTCTTCTTAGAATAGGGGATTCACCATTCGGTCTACTCACCTGTAACTGACCCCAGAGTAATTAGTGTTCAGCACTAAATAAATGCTCTGAACAATGATATTATTAAAATTCTAGTGAACAGCTACTGCGGCATTCATAACAAAATGGCACAGTTTGAAGAATCGCTAAGAAGCTGTGGAAGTAGTGTAACACTAACTATAGAAAGCAAGCTAAAACCTGAAATTTACAGAAGAGAAATGTTTTGAGTGAAACTAACTGTTTATCAGAAGAATAGGCAAATGGAAAATGGATATGTTATATTTGTCTCAGTAAATAAGGAGCTCAAGTAAGCTGTGGCAGAAACTGATGCTGCATGCAAAATCAGTAGCAATGCCTCAGCTCTCTATGGAACTGAAGAAAGTACAATGTGAAGTGCCCTCCACCGTGTATTTCTCAGTGGTCTGCTGCATACAAGTGTAGGTGTAGATATAGATGATGCAAATGTACTGATAACAGGCTCAAACACATCCATATTGGACACAGGCAGGAGGAAATTGTAACAGGCTTTCTACTGGTTCATGGCAAACAGCTTAACCCTCCATCTTAAAAATGTTCATATAATGTATTCACAAAGAAATTGATTATTTTATTTACAGATCATATTCTGTATCCTAGCTACAAGTAATTCTATCAACAATGCAGAATGAGTAAAGTTATTCAAAAACAATTATAAGCAACCACTACAGGCTATTTCTGTAAAGCAGAATATCAACAAATCATGGCTAGTAGTAATATATTTACAGTACTGGGAAGTACTTCCATTTGTTTCATGCATAATAATAATGCTCCGTATTGTCTTTGCTTTGATTTTAGATTTTGTTCTCACCTGGTGCATGGATTACGCCTTTTTGATAATGTCCTGATTAATTTTGCAACACTGCTTTTAGTCCAGCTTTAAGACTTGATCTGGGCTACTGCTCTGCATGTAATAAAGCTCTATCTTCCTGGCAGAAGATACTTTGATTCAGATGTTACCCACTCTTTCCTCTTGGATTCTTCTGTACTACTCATTGTAAAGGAAAACTGGATTCACAGTGTTCCATGAATGTATTAAATTTCTCTTCTACTTTGTGTTCCTTGTATACTTCTTTCCATACCAGTCCATTAAATTCTCTCTGAGTAATGTGACTGTATTTATGATTATGTGAAACTGTACTTCTTTCTTCTCAGCTGAACCTGACTGATGACCATAATGACCAGATAAACTATTTATTACTGGAATCATCTATTTCATAGAAAACAATTAATTTATAAATATATTTTCAACTGCTGTTGAGCTGTGCTCTATTTTTGTTGGGTATGCTACTGTGGGGACCAAATCTAACCTGGACACCAGGAATTTAAGTTATGCAGAAACATCCAGTGTTGGGATACTACATCTCCACTAATGATTACACAAAACTTAAACTAGCAGCTTCTGTAACAAAATGAATAGAAATGCAGCCACTGAATGGTTCAATTGACTTTGAGTTAAACTTGGATCTGATATAAAAAACTGTATAGTTCTTGAAGTAATAATTACTATGCAACTATATTGATCAGTGAAAACCATGTTGCATATTAAATCTCTGACTATTTTTATCTGTGAATAATGTATAGCACACCAAACCCTTTGCTACAAATAAGAACATTAATTTATTAAACATAATTAAACTGTGGAAAAGCCAATTCCTCCATAAAATATTCTATCTGAGTCCTATGAATGTTGGTGGAGAGTACCTCTATGAAGTATGGAATGAAAGGAGGGAGTTTGTTGTAGACTGAGGAGCAGAAGATCTAGGGCACAGTGTCTCATTGATGTGTCTTGTGACAGCCAGAGCGAGAGCACCAGCAGCAGCGAGTACTGTTTGTATAAAGCGTTTATTTTGCATTTTGTTTACGACCATCCACTAAGGAAGGGATTCTATTTGTGTTTATCTGCTCTGCATAGTAACTAACAGTTCTTGATAAAACTTTACGTAGTTTTCGTGTTAGATTTCTTAGTGTTTTCTTGATCGTTTAGAACAGAAAGCGCCCTAAAACCATCTTTTGTTTGTTTCGCGGCCGTTAGCCACTAGTCACTTGAATCAGCAGTTGTCTTGTGACAGCCAGAGCGAGAGCACCAGCAGCAGCGAGTACTGTTTGTATAAAGCGTTTTTGTACTTATTTGCTGCGCTTAGCTTTTAAATAGTTTTTCTGGGAAAACCTAGCGTACTTTTCGCGTCTCGTATTTCAGTGAGTGTTTCTTGATTATCAGAGTAGCTCATCAGAAGATTATCTTGGGAATTTGTCACCGTATAGAGTAGGGTAAACATAGTCATGTGTAGGGACTGTGGTTGTTGTGAGCGGACGCAAGGAGAATTGGCCACTCTTCGGGGGCAGGTGGAGGCTTTGTCTGTTAGGCTCATCAAGCTCGAGGCGCAGGCGTCGGCTCGTAGTGGCGTTGGGGCAACTGTGGTGAGACCTATGCCTACTTCGGTGGCCTTGGAATCACATGGAACCCCTGATGTCGCTGCGTCTTCCGGCAGTGAGCATCTTACCGGTCAGCCATCACTCCAGGGTGAATGGCGGACAGTGGTGGGCTCGCGCGTGCCTGGCCGAAAGGCAAAGGTGGGATCTGGCCGCGTGGCAGCTGCCTTACCCCTTTCCAACAGGTACGGGGTGCTTCCTAGTGGTGATGACATCGTTTCCGAGCCACCACAGGATGCCTCGCCTGTTGGGCCAGTGGCCGATTCTCCGGCAAGGTCCCGACAGTCACAGAGGGCGGGCCTATTAGTTATAGGGAGCTCCAACGTTAGGCGGGTTATGGAGCCCCTCAGGAAAATAGCGGGTAGGTCGGGGAAGAATGCCAGTGTGCACTCGGTGTGCTTGCCGGGGGGTCTCGTCCGTAATGTGGAGGAGGCCCTTCCGGCAGCTATTGAACGCACTGGGTGTGACCGGCTGCAGATAGTAGCACATGTCGGAACGAATGACGCCTGCCGCTTGGGTTCTGAGGCCATCCTTGGTTCCTTCCGGCGGCTGGCTGATTTGGTGAAGACAACCAGCATCGCACGCGGAGTGCAAGCTGAGCTTAATATCTGCAGCATAGTGGCCAGAGTCGATCGCGGTCCTCTGGTTTGAGCCATGTGGAGGGTCTAAACCAGAGGCTCAGACGACTCTGCGACTATAATGGTTGCAAATTCATCGACCAAATTCAGGGAAGTGTGATAGGACCTTTATTGTTTACAATATACATAAATGACTTAGTTGACAACATCGGTAGCTCCGTGAGGCTATTAGCAGATGACACGGTTGTCTACAAGAAAGTAGCAACATCAGAAGACTCGTACGTACTCCAGGAGGACCTGCAGAGGATTAATGCATGGTGCGACAGCTGGCAGCTTTCCCTAAACATAGATAAATGTAATATAATGCGCATACATAGGGGCAGAAATCCATTCCAGTACGATTATGCCATAGGTGGTAAATCATTGGAAGCGGTAACGACCGTAAAATACTTAGGAGTTACTATCCGGAGCGATCTGAAGTGGAATGATCACATAAAACAAATAGTGGGAAAAGCAGGCGCCAGGTTGAGATTCATAGGAAGAATTCTAAGAAAATGTGACTCATCGACGAAAGAAGTAGCTTACAAAACGCTTGTTCGTCCGATTCTTGAGTATTGCTCATCAGTATGGGACCCTTACCATGTTGGATTAATAGAAGAGATAGACATGATCCAGCAAAAAGCAGCGCGATTCGTCATGGGGACATTTAGTCAGCGCGAGAGCGTTACGGAGATGCTGAACAAGCTCCAGTGGCGGACACTTCAAGAAAGGCGTTACGCAATACGGAGAGGTTTATTATCGAAATTACGAGAGAGCACATTCCGGGAAGAGATGGGCAACATATTACTACCGCCCACATATATCTCGCGTAATGATCACAACAAAAAGATCCGAGAAATTAGAGCAAATACGGAGACTTACAAGCAGTCGTTCTTCCCACGCACAATTCGTGAATGGAACAGGGAAGGGGGGATCAGATAGTGGTACAATAAGTACCCTCCGCCACACACCGTAAGGTGGCTCGCGGAGTATAGATGTAGATGTAGATGTAGATATTAAAGGTGGAACTCAGGCCCAGATGGGTCAAGGATGGGACAGCAAATCAGCCATGGTGTTTCCAAATGAACCATCCCAGCATTAATCAATTTTGGTGAGCTGAATCTGAATGACTAAGTGGAGCTTTTGTAACGAACTTGATAACTGCAATTCAAAATGATTGTACAGTTAGGTTTTGCAACTTGTATAATACAACATTCTTTCATTTAAACTGATCACACTAGTGCTGGGGATTGTGTTTCCTGTTGTGGGGCAGTGTGCCTATACATGCTATCCTCCGTCTGATAGTGCTGCTTTTCCTGTTTCTCACTGTGGAGCAGCAGCCATATTCAGACACCTGAGGCTACCATTTTAATATATTGAACTTCCATCCTGGATTTTCCATCTTTAAACTTTTATTTTTAAAACAATAAGAGAGTACTAAAAATAATTTTACACTTAATTAATCACCAATTATGTTATATGTCAATTATTCAGAAAGCTCTCTTGTTGTAGGGCCACACAAAATTGTATTCAGAGCTATTTATTGTGCCTGGCTGATAGGTAAGACATTACAAGTTACATTACTGCTGTTAGCATAATTGGTAGACTCAAGTATGAGCCACCAGTGGTAAATGCCATCCAATGGGAGCATCTAGTATGAGCCACCACTGTCCAATAGTAAGATCTTGCATGAGCCACCAGTGGTACATGCTGGGGCAAACATGTTAATATTTGATTAGGAGAAAAGTAATAAAGAAACAGGAATTATGGATGAAACTTTTGCTTACTACTTATTAATTCTTCACTGTTTTGTAATTAATCAAACAAACTTCCATATAATATGCAATGACTTCTGACAGGTTGTTGGTATTTACACCACTGGACGAAAAAATCCACTCATAGCTGTCAATATAGGTCAATGGTCACTTGAGAGTGGATTTATCAGCCAGAACACTGATTACATCAGAGTAATAAGACAAAGAAATCTCTCTGGATATGAAATTCGTGCTGCAGTTGTATCGGTAATGTAAAGGAATATCTATTTTTCTGTAATACTAAAATTAATGTTACCACTATTAAAATGATAGTATTGATGATGTAGTGATTGATATTATTATTATTAATATTATTATTATTGTTATTGGCCAATTCTCTCCAGAAATGGAAGGCATTAAGCAAATAAGCCGATCAATTTTTCTTTGAGTTCTTCTTGTTCTTATTCTTTGGTATTACTATTATTATTATTATTATTAAATTAAGGAAGTGCTGGCATTAATACCTTTTCTACATACATCCCAAAAGGTAGAATACAAGCCATATGTAAGGAGACTGGAGATAATCTCTTTATACTTAGAACTGGGCAACAAGCTAGGAAATCTTTATCTTGTGAGACAGTAATATAGCTTTGAGGTAAATGGGAATGTAGATTTTGAATTACAGTTGAAAAACAGTAGTAAGAGCTTGTCATGCCTAATTTCATCCTCATCATAAATATGGGGTCACATTTTGGGGAAACTCTAAATCAATTATCACCAAATTTGAACTTCAAAAAAAAAAAAAAAGAGACTCATGTAAAGCATTGTTTGAGATCTCTGGTATTCCTGCTTTACCATTTATCCTGGAAAATCTTTAAAGTCATATTTACAGCATCACTGCTTTTATTCCACTGAAGAACATTTAAATGTAAGAAGTGTATTATATAAATATTTCAGTGCATTTTTATTTCTTATTTTAAATATGTATGCTTAGAGATGGGCAACAAGCTAGGAAATCTTTATCTTGTGAGACAGGAATAGTTTTGAGGTAAATGGGAATGTAGATTTTGAATTACAGTTAAGAAAACAGCAGAAAGAGCTTGTCATGCCTAATTTCTTCCTCATCACAAATATGGGGTCACATTTTGGGGAAACTCTAAATCAATTATCACCACATTTGAACTGCAAAAAAAGAGACTCATGTAAAGCATTGTTTTAGATCTCTGGTATTCCTGCTTTATCATTTATCCTGGAAAATCTTTAAAGTCATATTTACAGCGTCACTGCTCTTATTCCACTGAAGAACATTTAAATGTATGAGCTGTATTATATAAATATTTTGGTGCATTAAGTTTTATTTCTTATTTTAAATATGTATGCTTAGAAATCATTTTCACTGTATACATATAAACTGGTAGGCATGTGCTTTATGTCTATCTTGGCTGCAATAGTGTGTTCACTATGCTATTTGTAGCAGCTTACCCACGTTCCTGTTTTTCAATTCATTATTAAACCTGGATAGTGACCACCATTTGTGGTAATGAACCTGAGAGGGACTAAGGATAATAAAGGGACAGAAAACCAAGAAAGACATATAAGGGTATGGAAGTTGAAGGAGGCTGCAGTACCTACAAGTAGTAAAGGAAAGCATCCCAAAGGATGAACCAAAAATGGTAGAAGAGGAATGGGGTAGATTCAAGGGAACATTCATAATTGTGGCAGAAGCAACATGTGGGAGGACAATCAACAGAAAGAGATAGAAAGAACCAACCTGTTGGAATGAAAAAACAAAGGATATAGTACAGAAGAAGAATAGAGTCTTTAGGGTATGGTTCCAAAAGAGAACAGTAGAGACAAGAGAAGAGCATCAAGCAAGAAAGCAAAAAGCAAAAAGAGTGGTGGCAGAGGAGAGAAGAATATGGTTGGAACAGTGAACCAGAATGATGGAGAAGGTTAGTGAAGGTTCAAAAAAGGTATTATATGGGGTGATTAAAAGTAAGAGGAAGAACAGTATGACAGATTATGCCCAAATGGTGAACAAAAGTGGCCAAGATGTAGAGAATAAGGAGGAACTCAAGAATACGTGGAAGGAGTATTTTGAAGAACTCCTGAACCTGAATGGAGACCTGGATGAGGAGGAACAAGCTGAGGAGAAAAAAGAGGAGGAACAGAAAATAGAAAAAGACCTTACATGGGGAGAAGTGGAAGAGGCATTGGGCAAGGTGAAGGGAGGGAAGTCACCAGGTCTGGATGAGGCAAGTATAGAGATTGTGAAAGCAGCAGAAGAGGTGGGGATACAATGGCTATATCAAGTAATGAAAATTGTGTGGAGACAGAAGATGATCCCAGAAGACTGGAAGAAGGGAATAATTGTCCCAATCTTTAAGAAGGGAATTAGAAAACAGTGCAAGAACTATTGGGGGGATAACTTTGATGAGCCACTGTGCAAAGATTTTTGAGAAAATTTGGGAGCACGAATTTGGGAAAAATTAGAAGGAGGGATGAGAGAAGAGCAACATGGCTTCAGAACAGGAAGGTCCATGGTGGATGTAATTTTTGCTGTAAGACAACTGCAGAAAGAGAACTATGAATATGGAATAGATCTACTAATGGCCTTCCTGGACATTGAAAAAGTGTATGACAGTGTGTGTAGAAGCAAAGTGTGGAAAGCCCTGGAGAACAGAGGAGTAGCAAAACAGATTATTTGGAGGATAAGGGGAATGTACCACGAAAGTGTGAGCTGTGTGAAAGTGGGAGGAGAGAGATCAGCTTGGATCGAACAGAAGAATGGCTTGAGGCAGGGAAGTGCACTTTCACCATTACTCTTCATTGTAGTGATGGATGATATAATTAGTAAAGTAGCACAGTAATTGGTGAAAGAAAGATGAAAGCTATGGTGTTTACAGATGATCTGATGATTTGGGGGAATAAGAAGGAGGACGTACAAGAGAAGTTGGACGTATGGGACAAACAGTACAAGAGTATGGGATGAAATTTATTGTAAATAAGAGTGAGATGATTATCATAACAAGACCAAAGGAGAAATGAAAAACTGGAATAACAATTGGTGGGTAACAATTGAGGAGAGTGGAGAGTTTCAAGTATCTAGGAAGCCTGATACAGGAAGACTGAAAAAACGACAGAGAAATAAACAAGCAGGGGAGAAAAGCAGAAGCATTTCAGAAGAGTGTCAGAAGCCTGATATGGAGCAAGGATGTACCACACATCAGTAAAAAGGTTATATACCGGTCTTACTATGTCCAAGTCCTGACATATGCATCTGAAACTTGGGTTATGAAAGGAAAAAAGAAAAGCAAAGTACAAGCTAGTGAGATGAAATTATTGAAGAACAGTATTGGAGTGACAAAGATAGACAGGTTAAGAAATGAGAGGATCAGAGAGTTAATGAAGGTGGAACCATTACAGGAAGAGATAGAAAAATCAAGGCTGAGATGGTATGGGCATGCTTAGCAAATGGAGAAGAAGAGGATACCTAGGAGGATACACAAGATGAAACTGGAACGAAAGAGACCAAGAGACAGATGGCTAAAACGAATGGAGGAATGCATCCAGAAGAAAGGAGAGCACTGGACCAAGGTGAAGACAGAGAAGAAGACGACGGAGAGGCCTATGTTCCAAACGGACCTGGCCAGAGGCTGGAAACTGTCCAAGATGTTGATGATTAAACCTACTCCTGCATTACCCATATTTTATATAGTATTTATAATCCTGTATTCACCTGATAAGAAGTCTTGTTCCTCTTGTCGCTGAAATTCACTGACTCCCACTATATCTAACTTCAACCCATCCATTTTCAACCTACCTGCCTGATTATGGGACCCAACATTCCACACTCTGATCTGTAGAATGCCAGTCTTGTTTTTCCTGATAATGATATCCTCCTGAGTAGGAGAAGGAGGGATGAGAGAAGAGCAACAAGGTTTCAGAACAGGCAGGTCCCACCCCATTATGGATGCCGACTTCCTTGGTCATTACAGTCATTACAGCCTACTGGCTGACATAGTGAAGCGCTATTTAGTTATGGCACCTCTGATAGGACTGTCTGTTGCAGCTCCCACCCTGCCATATGCTTCGCTTTGAAACAGTGGGCAGTTTCCGGCCTATATGCTGAGATTCTTGCAGAATTCTCCCTCCTCATCCAGCCACCCTGTGTCTGCCAAAATGTTCAGTGTGACACTAAGCATTACATCATCACCACCCCTGGTCCCCCAGTGTTCTGCTGTGCCTGCCCCCCCCCCCCTCCCCCACCTCCTCACAAGCACAAAAGCACACAAAAGGAGTTTGAAGAGCTGCCCACTTCACCCTTCCAATAGCCCCTGGGATTCAGCTCTTTATCTTGCTCCCAAGTAGGATGGTTCCTAGCACTGTTGCGGCAATCACCATGAACTCAGTGCCTGCACCAACCCCTATCGCAATCAGATCCCACTTCTCTGCACCTACAATGATGCCATTTCGGGAGCAACTATCTTCAGTAAGAGAGATTCTACTAAAGCCTACACACAAATCACAGTTGCCTCAGAGGACTTTGAGAAAACACTCATAATCACACATTTTGGCCTGTATGAGAGTACATTCACGACATTCAGCCTCTGAAATGCCACACAAATGTGTCAGCAATTTTTGAACAACATCCTCCGGGTTGCACTGGAGTGTTTCACCTACCTGGATGATATACTCATCTACTCCAGAGACTGCTGAGCATCACCAACATCTATTCAAAAATTTTTCCTGCCTACAGATAGTTGGAGTGATCCTCAAATCAGCAAAATGCATTTTTGGGTGAGCAAGGTCAAATTCCATAGTCTCAGCCGCTGGCTCCCACACCTCCCTGAGATAATAAAGGCAGTAGCAGACTTTCCATGTCCTACTACCTTCAAGGACCTATTGCATTTCATTGGCATTGTCAACTTTTTCTTTTGCCATCTTAAGGACACTGCTGCCACCCAAGAGCTGCTTACTACAGCACTCTGTGATGATAAAAACAAAGGCACCAAGCTGGTTCCTAGGACTAAGGCCACAATCGAGAGCATCAAAAAAACAGAATGGGACCTCGACAGTGTGGCCCTTTTGGCCCAGCCCCACCCTAATACTCCCCTCGCACAAGTGATGGATATGAGCTTGACAGCCATCAGAGCCATCCTACAACAATACATGGACAACATCTGCCAACTGCTTGCCTTCTTCATATCCAAGCTTTCTGATACACAATACCGCTGGGGTGCCTATGACTGCAACCTGCACGTGGTCCATGAAGCTGTCCACTGCTTCCAATCTTCAGTCAAGGGACTTGTCTTTATGAACTTCACAGACAACTGCCCCCTCACCTCTGATTTTTGCAGACCAGATCTCAGCTCAACAGTTTAGGTTACACGAGCATAGTGCACAATTCACTACCAATGTCCAGCATGTTGCTGGCATCCACAACACTGCAGCAGATTGCCTTAGCTACTTCTGCGCCATCACCCAACCCTTAGACTACAGTGCCCTGGCAGCTGCTCAAGAGGAAGACCCAGACCTGGCCCATGCCCTTCAGAATGCAGACTCTGGACTGAACCTCCAGCCAACATCCATATCTCGCTCCAACCATAAGATCTGATGTGGTGTCCTGATGAATTTTCATGACCTGATGGTTCCAACAATTGCCCCTGCCCCTTTCTCCCTCCTACCTTCCAAAAAGTGCCATTTGACCATGTCCAAGGACTTGAATGCCTAGGCACCCTCACTTCCGCTAACCTCATGAAACAGTGCCAGTGCACCAACGTCGGACAACATGTTCACTCCCTTGTGGTTGCCATTCCTCCCACACAACACCGGTTCACACAAGCTCACCTTGACATTGTCAGTCCACTATCCTCTGATAGTTGCTGAGAATTACTGACAGATTTACTAGGTGGCCAGAGGCCACACAATCCCCAACATTTCAGCTGAAAGTGTGGCTGCAGCCTTTGTTCAGACCTAGGTGTCCTGCTTCTGTTGCCCACACAACATCAATACTGATCATGGGCAACAGTTCACCTCGACCCTCTTCTGATCTCTGAAAGCCACCAGTGGCTCCAATTTCCACCATACCACCAGCTACCACCCTGCAGCAAATTGCATGATGGTGGTGTCCACTGCACACTTCAAGCTACCTTACACGTTAATCTCCTGAATGGCCCACTGCCCTACCCCTGGTACTTCTAGGCCTGCAGATTGCACACAACACTGACCTGGGAACTTCTGCTGCCAAGCTGGTTTATGGACAGCCACTTGCCATTCCTGGCAGTTTTTTGGAAGTGACCCCACTCCCTCCTCACTGCACCATCCCAGGTTTCATGCAGCAGCTCCAGGGCTACATGGTCCAGCTGCAACCAACACCTCCACAATGCCATTGTGAGCACCGTACCTTCATCCACTGTGACCTCACTGGGTGCACACATGTCACGCTTCGGGTGGATGCATACCAACCACTACTCTGCCATAATTATTCAGGCCTGCACAAGATGCTGTGATATGGGGACAAGACATTCTCCATTTGTCTGAATGGGACTGTGACAACCATCTCCATGGACAGGCTCAAGCCAGCCTACATCCTAGAGCGCCCTCCAACCAAAGAGAATGTACCATGGAGGAGGAGCTGCTACCACCTGGCACTGGATCCAGCTGCAGCACCATCAGCACCACACCCAATATGATGCAGGCCAACACTGTCCTTTGTGCTGTCCCCGACGTGCCACCGGCATTGCCACTCCTGACGCCGTATTCGACACACTACCAGCCGACGCTGCCTCTGGTTCATCACTAACCGACTACATGAGTGACACATGCCACAGTGCCTGGGACATCAACATCATAGTACCTTTTTGCAGCTGCCAGCCAATGTAGACAGCACCCCGCCTCCACAGGCACCTGCCACACCCAAGAGAGTGTTGTCACCACTACCACTAGCACCTGCACAACTGAAGCAATGATGCTACTTCACACACTCCCAACGCCATGTGCAGGAGCTGCCCATGCCTCTCCTCTCATGGGAAACCACAGCACAAGCGTAAGCATGCCCCCTCCCCAGCAAGCATTATCATTCGCCTTCAAACACCGCTCTGTGCGGTTTGGTTGACATCGGTGTTTTCCTCTCAAAAGGGGGAACTGTGTGGTAACTTCTTCCATTGGGCTATGCAGACTGGAAACCAGCGCCCCAACATCCTCACTGGTCACTTCCACTGGAGGAAGAACTTAGATGGTCACACTTTCTGGATGTGAGGCATGCCAAACCATCGCTCGAGCATTCTCCTGTTCTGCTCAAATGAGGTAACACCTAGAGCTGTGCTCTCAGCAGCTCACCCATGCAATGCCACATGGCTTGTCATCTGCCACTTTTTGCCGGGATATGCACGAACTGCAGAAGTCTTATCCCACATTTGCTGTCAGTATTCTGTCACAGTGTGTTTACCAAGAGGAGTGTTACCATATTTTTCCATGCCATCTTCCTGAGCTGCATCTCCTTGAGCCGCTTCTATTGACTATGGGTTTAAAAAGCCTGATTATAACAGGTTTTTCTGGGCCATCAGTCAATGCCAAACAAATACTGTAAAGGATTTGTGGCCTACCCAGTCCAGACTCCCCCGGCCATGCTCTTGGCAGCTTGCCCGCCCAATGCCATGTGGCTTGAGTTGTTGTCTGCCAAATTTTGTGGCAGTATGCAAAAACTGAAGAATTCTTATCCCACATTTGGTGTCAGTGTTCTGTCACAGTTTTTTTAACAAGAGGAGTGCTACTGAGTTTTTCCACACCAGCTGTGCCTCCTTGAGCTGCTTCTGTTGCCTATAGGTGTATGAAGCTTGATGCTGGGAGCCTGGTTCACGCTCCCAGTATCAGCAGTTGGAATACTTCATGCAGTGCAGTGCAAATAATGCAGTGAAGTGCAGTGAGTGCCAGGTGTACCTGGCAGGTTTATTGCTATTCTGCCCCCAGCCCTTTTGGCACCCCATTTGCCACTAAGCTCGCCATTGTAGTGGGTTTTTCTGAGCCACCAGATGATTCCAAACCATTAGTGGCCCACCTAGTCCATAGTCCCAACCCTTATGAGGTCCTCCTTGATTAAAACATATTATCTTGTTTACTTTTTACTGTAGTCATTAGCTTTTAGGTATAATATGTTAGAACCAGCCCACACAGCTTGTCCAGTGCACTCCACCATTTATTGTCATCTTCCTTAACTGGCCAACCACTTAGGCATGTATGCCCCTTAGGAGTATAGAAGGCAACATAAATCATTCCTTCAATATCATTACTCACATTGTTCAGGATACCACAACAGCCGTATGAATATGGGGTCAGTGGGTTCAAGAGGACAATGCTCAACATCATGCAGAATCTTGGCAATCCTGAGCATCTAGTGCAAGAGAGGATGGACACATTGTTTGTTTGGCTGTGTATGACTTTACAGGCACATAACTTATCTTAAGTCAGGTAATGAGTCTGCAGGAAGACAAGTACCTGCAGGGAAAGTGCAATGTCATGTGGACACCCACGGACTGTTAGAACAATGACCACCATTACAAGTTCCCTTGATGCAGCAACAGAGAGTGGTGGGCCAACAGTGGTGCACCCAAAGACAAACCTAGATATAGGAATGGCACCAGTGTCTTCTCTGTTGAGTTCTGATTCTGTATACACCAGTCACAATGGATTTATTCATGTGAGAAAGCCCTGAGGGGAATGAACATGGCCAGATTGCTTTAATCATCATTACACAGGCTCAGCACCTGGCATGAAGGTATGATGTGGTGTTTGGTGTGTTACATGATCACTCTGGTTCACATAGCTCCTAATTTTGGCAACAGGTATCATACACAGTTGGGAAAAAGAGATTAGTAAACCTGGAAAGATTATGTTGATTTTAATTCAGAGACAGCAATCTATGTGTACCTGTTAATAGGGAATGCTCACAGCCAGAAGGCTCCATGTGATGTAATGTGTGAAGGAAGCAGGCAACCATGCCTAGAGATGCACTTGTGCTTCCTACAGCCAACCAAGTGACTTTGAAAATAGTCACTTTGTGACCCTCCAAGTGGTGGTATTTTCCTTTTGGAAAATTGCCACACAGGTTGCCCATGCTGCGTCAATTGTGCAACAGTGGTGGTATCAGTGGTTGCATGAACATTCTCACAGCTGCAGATGAAGTTCTGGATGTCCACACAGCACAGATGCCCACCAGGATCATTGTATTGTAAGGGCACCAGTGGCAAATTGTACAGCTACCACAGTACAGATAAGAGGAGTTGTGAGCCCAGATGTGTCAACACCAACTGTTGTGAACTAACAGATTATTAGCAGTGGTCTCATGTTCCACTCATACCACAGCACTGACATGAACATCTTGACTGGTGCCATTACAGGATCACTTGGAAGATGAAATGGTGCATCGTGTTCTTCAGCAATGAAAGCAGATTCTGCCTGCCTACAGCTGTTGGTTGTTTGCATGTATGACATGTATCTGACGAATGCTGTCTCATAGAGTGCATTTGTCTAAGACACACTGCCTTTACCCTTATGGTCTGGGATGTGATAAGCTACAACTCTCTTTCATCTTTGGTGTTCCTGGAGGAGATGCCAATCAGTGTTCGGTACATACAGAATGTTTGTAGAATATGTTGTTCCAAAAATAATGCTTGCCCACAAACTGCCCAATGGAACCCAGTGTGCTCTGTAAGATGTGCAATAACTTTCCTGTCCAACACAATCTCCAGACTCATTTCCAATTAAGCATATGTGAGATACGATGGGATGAGAAGTGCCTTGTGCGACTCGTCAGCTTGACAACTCTTACAGAACTACATGAACAGGTTGAGCAGGCATGGTACAATGAACCACACGACAGCTCTTGCCATCTGTATGATCAATGGGATGCTAGAGTCAGTGCCTGAACCGCCACCCATGGAGGCTACACCACATAATAATATGGATGTTTCAGCATGGGTCGATACCTGGGACGTCAGAACCACTTGTGCTATCGACCTGTAAATGTAATCATTTTATTACACTTACAGGTAAATAGCACTTCTGCATATATTTCTTGAGTGAACTCAAAACCTCTAAAAGAGTGCAATAATTTGATTTTCTGAAAGTGTATTTCTGATGTGTTAAGGCAGGTCATTGTGCCCTATCTTTCAGGTCTCTGACATGTTATCTTCCCATGAGGTTATACAAGTGTGTGTGTTGCCCACACTGTCCTGATCTACCCAGATGCAGAGGGTGTTTAACTGTTGCTGCATCCAGCATGTTCTCCTGAAGACATCTGGTCATAGGTTCCCAAGAGCATGGCACACCAGTACTTACCAGCCACTACAGCTGGCAACTCTGGCATAGAGTTGAAGCAGTGAGGAATAATGTCTGTATCTATTAACTCGATGCTGAGATAAGTTAGAACTATTCTCAGTGCCATAGTTGACAGCTGTATGTAGTACATGTAGCACCCTGTATACCTCAAAATCATCTATGATTTTTATTCATGTGTCATTCTAGCAACTCTGTCTATGGACAACAAGTAAAATTTTGTAATTTTCTGTTCTTCCTGGTGCTACAGTTTTAATGAATAGTGGCTTATATACATTTCTATAATGCTGAACTATTTTCCGTTACCATACTATAGCTAATGTTTTTCATGTTTTAGTAAACATGAAGGATCTTCCAAAAATTGCTGGCATAGACCTCACAATTGCAGTGGAGGAAACACAGTAATGGGAAGAATGAGTTAGCAGCAAGAACTTTATTAATCTAGCAAGTGTCAAGACATATAAAGATACCAATGGCAGGGATGAAATTGAAACATAGAGCTCTCTCTATAAGGACTGAGTATTATAACTGTTTATGTTAGTGGATTAAATTAACTACAATGGGCTTGAATGACTATGTAAATTGTTTACTTTTGCTTTAAATGCGAACATTTTAGGTTAGGCTTTACCGTGACTGTTATTGACATTAAATGAAACAACAAGTTTACTGTTACCAGTCACCATTTTATTTATTTCCATGACATGTTTCAAAGGTTTAAACATCCATCATTGGGTGGATTTACATTAGTTAGTATGACATTTGTGTGTGTTGTGTTACGATTTTTGGAGGAACTAGTGGCCCTGCCTCCATTGGTCACAGGTTCCTTTCGCTGTCATAACACATCACATATATACTGTTACATTTGTAAACAAATGTTTTACAAATGTGACACTATACATGTGATTTGTTATGACAGTGAAAGGAACCTGTGACCACTATGTGACCACTGTGTGTAAACAAATGTTTACAAATGTGACAGTATACATGTGATGTATTACAACAGCAAAAGGAACCTGTGACCACTGGAGGCAGCACCACAATTTCCTCCAAAAAATTGTAACACAACACACACACAAATGTCATACTAACTAATGTAAATCCACCTGATGATGGAGGCTTAAACCTTTGAAACGCGTTATGGAAATAAATAAAATGGTAACTGGTAACAGTAAACTTGTTGCTTCATTTAATGGTTACTATTGCTCACTTACCTTTCACCCTACCTTACCTTTTACTATATCTCTTACCTTACTTCTTGGTTCACCTTAGACTTTACGTTATCTAACATTTTATCTTACCTTACCTTTTATGTTACTGTAACTTTTACTTTATCTTCTCCCTTTTATTTTACCATTCCTAAGTACTTAGGGATGGTTCTATCTGGCAGTACTGTTCTCACTGCCCTGGTGCCAGGAGCTTGTGCCTTCTGCAGTTATGTTTGCCAACTTAACAGGACCTGTGAGAAATTCTCTACTCAGAGAGAAAAGTAAAGTAGTGGGCAATGGAAAGAATAAAGATGGAGCAAGACATCAAATGTAATGTTTGGCTTCTGATGCTGCAATAAAAAAAAAATGGTGGATGGAAGAGACAGACAGCACCATGAATGGGCTCTTAGACACTGCCTGACTCCCCTCCCCCCCCCCCCCCCCCCAACTACATCCCAGGCCAGGATCACATTTCCAGAGATATACAGTTGGTCTGAAATATTCGTTAGGCAAAGAAGGAGCACAGTCCATAGAGAAATCTGGACTTTTCCTGAACACAGAAAGTAGGGAACTTGTCAAAATATTTTTTCAAGACAATGAAGCAATGATGTTACTGACAAGTTTCACCACAATGTGAGCTGATTTTTAGGTAACTATCATGATGATGGATAGGTTGTAGCCATGTGGTAAGAACTCAAGAAAGTATGGTGAAGCAATGTAGTATGCCAAGAACTGTTACAAAGCTGGTAAGAGGTGGCTTTGTATGAGTGGTGGTGTCTCAGACTGTGTTTCTGTATGAAACTGTATGTGACACGGTTCAATCTTAGGTCTAATGTTCAAAAGGTTAATTGATATGGTAGAGAATTAATACTTTCATTTGATATTATCTGTTTGGTTATCCCTGGTGAAATTCTCCTATGCATCCTTCTTAAAATTACTTTTGCTCTTTTATGAGAAAAATGTACTCTCAAAGGAAGAGGTCCTTGTGAAAAAATCATGCTTATACCATTTTATGTGTGACTATCATCCAGCATTTTATATTTCAGTGGCAACCACCAGGTACGTCATGTGCATAACATGCAGGCAGCATATTTATAGCATATATGAGTAACCAGTAACAATTTTGTTTTGGTTTACTTTTTTAAAACAGCAGCTAATTTAAACATCCACTGTTAGATGTCTTGGATACTTGTTTCAAAACACATTGTACATTGATTTACATGTGACCTGTCCCATGATCAATTGAAATTCAGTTTGAAATCATTATTTTTTGTTTATGATAGGGTAAACCACCTGTAAATCAACACATCATGTTGTGGGAACATTGTACTGACAAACATCATCACTGGCAGTCAACCAGGATCTTGCACAAAACCCTCTGACTCTTGTTCACCTTATAAATGTGTTGCATTTGGATGTTCCTGAAGTGTACACTCCTTTTGTTAGTAAAAGTACACTACATTGTATCAGTGTTGTGTGATTATTCATCATAACTGCATAACATTGTAGTACTACCATCTGATTCATTTGTCCCAGGGCAACACACATACAAATAAATCAAGTACAGTGTGTTCTGATAAAATCATGTGAGCCATATGATGACAAACGTGCAAATTTGAAACCAGTAATGGTGATTTTTCATTAAGGTAAACCAAAACTAAATTGTGGTTGGTTGCTTCTGTACATTATAAACACTCTGTGACACACAACAGCACTGGCTCTTCAAAAATGTCATTATTTGACAAAATAACGACCAGCTTGTCTATGACGAACTTGGTGTTGCATTTAATGACCCAAATAAATTTCTCAACAACAAATGTCTGGGTAGGGATGGCCTGCACCTAAACAGACTAGGTGCAATGACTTTCAGCAAAATGCTCCTGGACTTATGTAAAATTATAAAAAATAAGGGAAACTAATACGGTCTGCATGGGGAGACTATCCAACAATACCATAAGCAAACAAAAAACACGAGTGTAATCATAATAAGGAAGCAGTTGAACCAACACAGAACAACATTAAAATGAAAAAAAGTGGGAATGCAAATAGTTTTGGCAAAAATTACTTAAAAGTTGTTCACCGAACTATATGTTCCCTAGCAAATAAGACCCAACAGCTAGAAGTGGAGCTGGAGTCTACAGAGTGCTCAGTTGATTGTCTCACTGAGCATTGGTGCAATGAGGCTGAAATTAGTCAATTAGTCTTGCAGTCTTATAATTTAGTATGTGCATACTGTAGGACTTCTATGAAGTGTGGAGGGTGCTGTATTTATGCAAAACAAAATTATCAGTATAAGACCAGAAGTGATTTAGGTGTAATCAGTGAAGAGCAGCATTTTGAACTGGCGGCAGTTGAAATCAGGGACCAATACAGGTGTAGGAATTTGATTATCTTATGTATATACAGATCTCTTAGTGGAGACTTCAACATCTTTTTCTCCAAACTTAATCATGTTCTTGATAAGATATCCACTCCAAAGAACCACATTCTCATATGTGGAGACCTAAATGTAGATAAACTGAATCCTGATTCTACATGGGACTCATTACAAAGTCTTGCTCAAAGTTTCAATCTAGTTCCAATGGTTAACAGTGCAACCAGAATAACAAAATACTCAAAGACACCTGTTGATCGGGTATTAACAGGTTTAGGCAAAGAAAACTGTGAGGTGGTGGTAGCAGAGCTAGGATTATTTGATCACTCAGATCACATCATTAATATAAAAGTGGCTCCAGAAGAAACAAAGAAAATGCATATTTACAGACGAATTTTTTCTAAACAAAATAAACATGAGTTTGCCAAACAGATAGCAGGACAAACATGGGACTCAGTATATTCAGAGGTAGATGCAAATGAAAAATTCAAAAATTTCATGACATTGTTTAAATTAAATTTTGAAGAAACATTTCCTAAAGTATTATGTCCATTATCAACAGCAGGAAAAAACAAGTGGATCACAAAAGGCATCAAAAAATCGTCTGAAACACTAAAGTACCTGAGCTCCATTAAACACAGCCAAACTAATCCTGCTTTCTCACTCTTTTGTAAAAGATATAGGAAAACATATAGGAAAATATTGCTTACAGAAAAGAGAGCTCATAACTCCAAACTGGTGCTCTCTGCTGAAAACAACAATAAGGCAGTATGGAAGATTGTGAAGCAGGAAACTGGTACCAGGAAAATGAATCTGTCAAACTTGAAAATCGAAGAGGAAGGGACTCTAATAAAAGACCCAATATGTTTGGCAAACTATATAAATGATTACTTTAGTAGCATAGGAATAAAATTACAGGAAAATTTTCTAACAGCCCCTAGGCCAAAAAGCCAAATAATGGTGTATCACACTCAATGGTGTTATTCCCTACAACACAGGAAGAAGTCTATAAATCAGTCAGCAAACTGAAAAACAAAAACTCAGCTGGTCTGGATGAAGTCCCCATTTTTATAATTAAGGACTATATCAAGAGCCTACTTCCACCTTTACTTGATATTATAAATCAATCTTTCAAGCAGGGCTACTTTCCAGACTATTTAAAATATGCTAAATTACTACCTCTCTTCAAAAAAGGTGATGCAGGAAAAACTGAAAATTGTAGGCCAATTTCTTCACTCTATGTTTTGCAAAAATATTAGAAACTATTATGAAAGATAGCTAATGAATTATTTAAATAAATACAACTTACTGTCTGTTGACCAGTTTGGATTTAGATCAGGAAAAAGCACAGAATCAGCAACAGCACACCTCACATTCTAGAAGCATTAGATAAAGGGAACGACGCAACAGGTATATTTCTTGATCTAACCAAAGCGCTTGATACAGTAGACCACAACATATTGTTAAATAAGTTAGATGAACTGGGAATAAGGGAGCTTGTGAAAAAGTGGTTCCGGTCATATCTAAAAATAGAAGACAGATAACTGAAATCTAACATTTTTCAAGTTGCTCAAACTACATTGTAAAGTATACTTCAGACCCAAATTATGTAAATATAGGTGTCCCACAGGGTAGTGTCCTTGGCCCACTACTATTCCTCATTTACATAAATCACTTCCCACAGAGCACCAAGCATGGACAAACAATATTGTTTGCAGATGACTCAAATGTTCTAATCAGTGACAAATCACCAGATGCACTGAAAAAAAAAACCCGAACAAACACTAAACAGTGTACATGAGTGGGCATCCAATAATAAACTAACACTGAATTAAAAAAAAAAAAAAAAAACAAATGCTGTTAACTTCTATGTCTGCAAAAAACCACACTATAACAACTTTAAGTTAAACGATGAAACTATAGAATGTGTAGACTACACAAAATTTCTTGGTATGCATGTTGAGAGTCAGTTAAAGTGGGAAGAACATATTAAAATACTTAGTAACAGAATCGCTACAGCATGCTATACTCTTGGAATTCTGACTGCAGTGTGTGATACTACATGTGTCAGATCTGTATATTTTTCTTATATCCACTCTGTTATTACCTATGGAATAATATTTTGGGGAGTCAACAGTAAAAATATTCAAACAGTTTTCAAATTACAGAAAAAGCAATTCGTATAATAACCAAGAGTGGTAGTAGGGCTCACTGCCTTCAACATTTCCAAAAGCTGGAAATCCTAACTGTCCCCTGTGAATACATTTTTCAAAGTATTATGTATGTAATAATAATAATAATAATAATAATAATAATAATAATAATAATATTGACTGCTATATGAAAAATTCTTTAGAACACAGCTATGAAACTAGAAACCAATATAATCTGCATCTAGAGAGGAAAAATAAAGTTAAAACTCAGCAGAGCTTGTTGTACAATGCCGTTAAATTATATAATAAATAAATCCAAAATATAAAAGATATTGAAACAATTGAACAGTTCAAAACAAAACAAAACAAAAAAAAAAAAAAAAAAAAAAATAAAAAATAAAAAAATTATTAAATAAAAATTATTACGCAGTAACAGACTATCTGAATTAAAATATGTAGTGTAATTAAAGTAGCCTGCATTGTAATACATGAGGAAATAATTATAATATGAAATCCAGAATTGTACAGTACCATAAGAAAATTAGATAAGGATATAAAACAAATGTAAGATACCTCAAAAATGTGTGTAAATATTAATTTTATGTGTATAAATTGTAGGTATTTTATATTGTATATGATTTTGCTGATGAAATCCACACAATGTAAATTGTTACATGGATTAATAAAGAAATCAATCAATCAGTCAATCAATCAGGTTAAAAGCAAACTTTCACAAAAAGCATATGGTGTCAATAGACAGCATCCTGTTGCAGAGCATGCATTAATCATGACTGTGATGTAACGTGTACTGTTTTGATTCTCACTCCCAATGTCAGTTCCTCAGAACTTTTAAAAGAGACTTGTGTTACAGCATGTGCTTAGTTCTCAGTACCTAACTGGCCACATGTAATTTTTTGGTCTTATTCTCCTTTTCTTATCTGAGTTTTTCAATATCTTTTCTTTTCATATCAATATTTTAAATTCTCTATCTCTCTCTTTCCCACACTAGATTTGACTCTCTTTTTGCCTCATTTATGATATATTTCCACTCATCTCTGATTTGCCTTGTATGCTTTCTGCTACTTCTAAAGCCTTAGCAAACCTTCTGCAATACCAAGTCATTTCCTTCCATATTTCTTGTCTGGTAAGCTGCCACTTTTCCTCCAAACTTAGGCTCTGTACTGCCAGAAGAATTAGCACCTGGTATTTTGCATACATATTTTATTATATTTTAACATAATACTACTTGGTGAGTAGATGTACCTTCTTTATTATTAACATTTTCACTTATTGCTTACTTCACATATGTGTCAGTGTATATATGGGTGTATAAACCAGTGGCAACAGTGCCTTACAGCAAGATGTACTATCTGTCCTTGCTCCCTCATCTGTCTCTCTGTTTTGAAGATGACGTTTAGAATCAGTCAACCCATGCAAATATCTAGGTGTAATGATCACACGGGCTGAGCTGTAGGTGAGGCAGGTGGAAGGCTATGGTTCATTAGGAGGATAATGGAAAACTCAGTTAGCCTACAAAGGAGACTGCTTATAGATCACTCGTGTGTCCTATGTTAGAATATTGCCCAAAGAGTGGCACAATTGGTCACAGGTTTGTTTGACTGACATGAGAGCATAATGGGAAGTAATGAAGAAAATGAATTGATAGACACTTGAAGACAGATTCAAATTATGCCTCAAAAGTCTAACAAATTTCAAGAAACTGTATTAAGTGAAAAATCTAGAGATAATGTGAGTCCTACGTTTCCTTGCTGTAGGGACCACGAAGACAAAATGAGACTAATTATGGCACCCAAAGCAGTCAAACTTCCTGCACACCATACACAACTGAAATGAGAAAAAACCCTAACATATGGTACCATGCTAAGTATCCTCACTTTACAGTGATTTGCAGAGTATGTGTATAAATGTAAATGCAGAAATTAAACTTGATCATCATCACAGTTCCAAGACAGCTCTCAATAATGAAATCATACATTTTATTCTTAGGTGAATAACTTTTATATCCAAGTTGGACATGAAAATGGAAAGGAAGCAGTCACAGGTGGATTTTTTGGGAACTTGTTCAGAACTCTGATTGAGCTTACAAATTCCACGTAAGTAGTAAAGTATCTATAATATGAATCTGTAGTGAAAATGAACTTTTGTATTTTATATGTGGAATGACAATAAGTTGAAAAATGCTTGTTCTATGCAAAGAAGCCAGTAACATAAATATCCTTAAATGGAATGTAGGACTAAGATTTACATGGTCAAGGTATTTGTTTTTGCTGACAAACTGAAGCATCAATTTTTGTTTTATAGACTTAATTTTCTGTAGTAATAAAGTGAATGAAAATTCTGTTCTTCATTCATTTTAGAGTTTTGACTAGTGTGGATGGCATTAGCTTATTGTGCAGTAGGCCTTTCCAGATATTATATTACTGAGGACTAAGGAATATGCAACCACTTTTTGATGAATCTCTGAAGAGCTTTTTTCTTTCCTTTTTCAAGGGTTTAATTGATTTTTCAAGTGTTTAATGGATTACATTCAACAGATGATCTATGATCAGAATTTGAACATTGTTAGACTTTAGAAGTACTCTGCATCATGAAAATTAAAATATACAGAACTAAAGTGTGGTAGCCATATAGTATGAACTCAGTATGTTGATAGGTTTTTCACTTTGAAGCCAAATGTAAAATCACCTGACATCTTGGTTTAAAGATTGCATGCAGAAAGAAGAAAATATTTTTATTCTAAATTTATTTTATCCAAGCAATGGCAAAATGTAAATGAAATGATGTCAAATCTAAGGAAAGCTCATTAAACCCAGCCTGTTTTAAATGATATGAGTAATTTCCTTTGTTCCAGTATAATAGTCTGATGATGATGATATATTTGTGTGGAACATGACAACTAAGTCTTAAGTGTCTACAATTACTCTTATGAGGTGAGTGTGATTAAAAGAAACGAAATGATAAACTGAAAAATGGTCAGTAAGAATTAAAATATGCTAGTTCGATAAATACCAGAGCTTAAAATGTCCCCTCCCATGCACATACTCACACTGTGAAATCAATTTATTTTTTAAATTCTAAGACTTTCAATAAAAATAGAAATGTACAAAGAACAATCTAAAGTAGAACAGTAGAAAATGACACTAGCTTATCACTGGACTAAAAAGGATGAGCCAGACAGTCTGTGTGACAGTAAAAGCTACAGCATATGATCATAGACAAGAGTTTAGGCAATACATACAGTTATATAAATTTTACCCAACTTATCTTGCTTATAAGCAAAACTGAAGGAAGATCAACACAAAGTTGCAGTTGCTCTTTTGTCAGAATATAAATATCAGTCAATTAAAATTCTACATACCAAAATGCATACAACACAGGCAGTACAAATGGATGGATCCTCTTGCTGGAGCAAGAAGCTTTGTGTAGGAGACTATATGCTATATGTAGATCGTTGAGTGCGGCTTGATCTTATTTCTGTAACCAGAAGCAGAAATGCCATGGATAGATACTTAGTTTCACCATCAACAGTTTCACATCCCTCACTCTGGTCTTTCTTCTCCCCAATGATGCATGACCTTCTGGCTCAATAGTGAGTTTATGTCTGCAAGAGACATTGTTTAATCTGTGGCTACAAGAGTTGTCCGTGGCTGCTATGTCAGTTTGCTCATTTTGCTTTATTCTCACATATGCTGATACCCTGTAGCATTCTGTCTGCTTCCAATGTATTGTAAAATGTATAATTTTTTCTCTTGGGTGCAATTGTTGAAGGGCAAAAAGAGTAATCAGGAACTGGAGCATATGAGAAACAGTATTCCTTGGTCTTGTCTTGGTTGCTCCCTACACCATTGCCTTCAGAATTAGATACAAGTCAGTGTATTATACTGTAGACATATATGTCAGGTGGTTCCTGAAGAGAGTATCACGGAAAATGATTGCATAGCCTAAGAAATCTCCTCATGTTGACATGTTTGTATACACAATGTTAAAATTGTGGTGCTCAGCTAATACAGGAGCCCCTTAAAGAACAAAAAGGGTGTAACTCACATCATCTTTATTTTGAGATATTTAACGTTTTATTAGAATTGTTATACAAAAATCCATGTTGTACTTTTTTGTGTTTTTTATCTTAAATGTCCACAATAAACTTATTTTTAACTTAAATTTACATTTTTTTGAAAATTTACCATGTTTTTGTCTGTGTACAAATGTCTGAATGTAGTTATACCACTTGTGTTGTAACCAGATGGAAGATTTTGTTGACAACAGAAACATTCATGATAGTAAAAAAATACTGTATTGATAAATTAAACACACTCAGTTAACATTACTTTCTACTCATCATCATTGCTTTTGTTTGACAATATCATGAATATAAAGGATAATTGTTACTTACTATATAGCAGAGATGCAGAGAGGCACAACAAAAAGACTGTCAAACAAGTAAGCTTTCAGTCAAAAAGGCCTTTATGGGAATTATTAGACAACACACACACACACACACACACACACACACACACACACACACACACACGCACATGCACACACACACACAAGCACACATGCAAATGCGTATCGCATACATGTGAACACAGTCTCTGGCTGCCGAGGCCAGACTGTGAGCAGCTGCGCATAATGGGAGAAGCAATCTGAGGGTGGAGGTAAGGAGGAAGCTGGGGCAGGTAGGGGGATGGACAGAAGGGTTAGGGTGGGGGACAGTAAAGTGATGTTTGTGAGAGCATACAGGAATGAAGTGGAGAGAGGGTAGGCAACTCAACATTTCTGCTATATGGTGAGTAGCAACTATCCTTTTCATAATATCGTCATTACTCCATCCTGGATTTTTCTCTGTTTGTTTCTACTTTTATCTGAGTTGTGTAGTGGGCCCAAGTCAATGGCATTCTCACTGGAAACAAGGTTCTCGTAGTAATAAACCAGGGGGACGTCTGCCGAAAGGTCTACCATGTCATTTTTTTTCCCTTTGTGACAGGGTGCAGATCTCTGTATGGCTTCCCCTGATTGATGTTACAAATATTGACAGGTTTCCCTTCTTTAGATCCTGGCATAAAGCTACAAAAAACTTATAAAATTGCATGTATTGTGAAAGAGTGCCCTTAAAAAGGATCGTGAATAGTTCACTCTTCTGGTGCTGGACCGCCTGCAAGTTTAAGCTTGACACAGGATACTCCTCACTGCCTTTCTTCCTTTTGGTAATTTTTTTAGTAGGCTCTCAACAGTCAAAAAGTCTTTGTTGGACATAACAGTTGGGTGTTGTGTGATGTCCTTAGGTTAGTTGGGTTTAAGCAGTTCTAAGTTCTAGGGGACCGATGACCATAGATGTTAAGTCCCATAGTGCTCAGAGCCATTTGAACCATTTTTTTGACATAACAGTGTTTGGATTATGCCTTCATCTGTAGTTTGAGTGCTAAGAGGGGAATGATGAGATGTGCTCCCCTACTAGTACCATTTTTTATTCAGGGGTTTTGTTTGCAGGAACTTTCTTGCCTCATTTGTCATCACCTGTGGCTCTGCAAAGTTTAGTTTCTTAAGGGCTCAGGTCATTCTACTATCAGATATTTTATAAGTTTCCAAGAAATCATTCTTTTACATACAATTTCACTTTTATCATCAATAGTAAAATAAAATGTATTAGTAGTACATTTTTCCCTTTTGGCATTAACTGCTGGTCAAAGAAATTGTGGTGCTTCTTGTTTTACCACGCCACATGTCTGTGCATTTTGAGCAGAATAAGTTCCAATTTTTTAAAAAGACTCAAACATACTTCATTGTGGTTGCTCTTAAATTCTATTAAAACATTTTTCACAGCAGCAATTGGAATTACTAAATTCTTTCCCTGCAACAGTTTTTGCTTTTCCTGTGATGAAAGATTTCCCTGCATTATATTTTCTCTTTCCTTCAGCATGTTTACACTCATTTCTTTTTCTTTTTTGGCATCTCTTTGGTCAACCCTCTACAACTGCTTCTGCTTCATCACCATCACTTTGATTGAATTTGTCATCCTCTGAAACAAAGAAATTACTATAGGTAAATCCTGTAAAATTACAGAACATTCATATCAGTCACTGATTTTCATAAAGGTACAGGAAATAGACATACAGGTTCTATTGTACTTTATGTTTACTTTTACTTACTGTTATGGACTCAGACACCCAGAAGTACAACCTGTTCTATACACCCTAGGCATAAATGTTAACAGGACTAGTGGTGTAACCACATTTTTAGTTTATGCTGTGCACACGTTTACTTTCTAATCATATAACATGTTTTGGCTCTTAATTTATACTTAATATACAAAACTATGATGTAATGAAAGCTTGTAAAGACATTAAACTTTAAATAGTTAAGAGTAATTACTCAAAAAATAAAAGAAAACCACCTCTTGCCTGCAGCACTGGATAGGTCTGAGTCTGATGATAAATACACAACAAATGTACTCAGTGTGTCAACACAACTGGATTACAGTGACATGTCTAGTGGTGTAACTCCCAATTGGACCACTTGTGCTGCTACCTGTGCAGTTGGTAGGTGACTACAACTCACACCATTTGTGCAGTTAACAAAATAATTGTTTCTACACATGATCCTGTCACTAACTAAAAAAGAAATGTGGAGTTGTGCCGCTTGTGCTTTAAAGCACTCTTGTTACAAAATAAGTAGCTGTAAATCATATTTGAACTGTTTAATTTTCTTGAATTGGTCATACTTTAAATAATTATGGATCTATTAAGAATTCACTCCAACTTTGGCAACATTCAAATATTGCGCAAGTGTGTGTGACCTGTACCGAATAGTGCTGTCAGGGCATATGTAACATATGCAAAAAAGGGCAGCACAAATGGTCATAAGTTTGTTTAACTAATGGGAAAGTGTCACAGAAGTGCTGAAAGAAACTAACTGGCCATCTCTTAAAGACAAAAGCAAGCTGTCCCATGAACATCTACTAAGTAAGTTTAAAAAACCAACTTTTAGTGATGAATCTAGAGATATACTGCAACCTTCTACATATTGCTACTGTAGAGAGTGCGAAGACAAGATTAGACTGATTACAGTGTGTACAGAGGCATTTAAGAAATCATTCTTCCCACATTCCATATGTGAATGGAATGGGGAAAGTCCTAATAACTCGTACTGTGGGAAGAACCCTCTGCCATGCACTTCTCAGTGATTTGCAGAGATTTGATGCAGTTATATAAAACATTAATATTTGCTTGACCCATTTTTAAATGATGGTTCTTTGCTCACATCTCAAATTGTCTTGTTGCTCACAAATGCTTACTGAAAAGGTGATCCATGGGTAGGCAAGCAACAGTGTTGTTTGCAGGCCACAGAAGTACAGAATGCAATCTGTATGCTTGTCATACCATAAGTAGTTGTTGTCTGGGCTGAAGTACTGGCTCCCCATGCACAGTGCAGAGGCTTTTGGTCTTATTCTAAATGCCCAAATGACAAATTTAACTCTCTCATGAAACTTCCTGGCAGATTAAAACTGTGTGCCGGACTGTGACTCGAACTTGGGATCTTTGCATTTCATGGGCATGTGCTCTACCATCTGAGCTACCCAAGCACGTCTCATGCCCCATCCTCACAGCTTTACTTCTGCCAGTACCTTGTCTCCTACCTTCCAAACTTTGCAGAAGCTATTCTGCAAAACTTGCAGAGCTGCAGAGTGAAAATCTCATTCTGGAAACATCCCCCAGTCTGTGGCTAAGCCATGTCTCCGCAATATCCTTTCTTTCAGGAGTGCTAGTTCTGCAAGTTTCGTAGAAGAGCTTTTGCAAAGTTTGGAAGGTAGGAGACGAGGTAGTGGCAGAAGTAAAGCTGTGAGGATGGGTGCGTGAGTCATACTTGGGTAGCTCAGATGGTAGAGCACTTGCCTGCAAAAGAGCAAATGTCCCGAGTTCGAGTCTCGGTCCAGCACACAGTTTTAATCTGCCAGGAAGTTTCATATCAGCACACACTCGCTACAGAATGAAAATCTCATTCTGTTAATTCTCTCATGTTGGTCTGTATCCAATATGTTATATGATGATTTGGTTGATCCCTGCAATATGCATTTATAATGAAGCTAGGACTGCACAGAAGCTCTATAAAACGGAATCAGGCAGGCTTGGTTTGTCCCCATGTCCAATGTGCAGTTAATGAATCTGAGGGATTGTGTTATCATATCCTTCAGGTCTCAAAGCCATGTAAGTTTCTGATCAAAAGTGAAGCCTCGAAACCTCACTGACTCTAAAATTTAGTACTGTGTCCCCCAATTTTAATTCAGGAAGATTAAGAGCATGGTGATAACATAGATTTCTCTGTTAGTTTTTAGTGTTCATTCCTCCAGTCTCTTAACAGTCATCTGTCAGAATGTCTCTCCTGCAAGACTTGAAGATGAACTAAAAAGTGAAAAGTCATTGACAAATAAAGAGCAATTCAGTGCAGACATAGTATTATTAATAGTTGTTACAAATACATAAACAACTACCTTGAGGGGCACCCTCCTCTTGTATAAAATGACCTGATAGCACATCACTGGCTCAATATCTGAAATATCATGGGGAGAAGAATGACCTTAACAAAACAGGAAGACATCTCCAGGAGCCCAATGGTGGAACTGTCTGATGTTGCCTTCAAGTCCAAGTAGTGCCAAAAGTCTTCTCTAAGTTGAAAAATTACCTGTTAGCTGTTAATTGCATAGGAAGAACCACTGCATAGCTTTCTTCATAGGGAAAGGTTATGAACACTGAACAATAGCTCTTGAACTCACACTGAAGGTGATTAGAGAGCTGCCTGAATTCTATGATCCAAATAAGCAGCAACTGACAGCCTGGTCCAAGGCCTTCTCCACACGGCTTGTGAGGCTAACACTAAGTCTGTTACTTGGGCATATGCAATTCTTCCATGGCTTAAATGAGGAATTAAAATAGATTCATTTCACAAGTCAGGAAATTATCTAGCTTTTTATATCCAGTTAAAAATTTTAAGGAGGATTCCCTTGCCAATCCCAGTGAGGAACTGCAACAAACCTGGTGCTGTGCCAGTTGCTGCAGCCAATGCTGGATCCATCTTATACATACACAAGGGACAGTTGTAAATTTATAATGTTCTTCCCTGTCAATTTAACCAAAAATAAACTATTTTAATAATAATACCAATTTCCTTATCAATCTTGATAAAAAGTAAAATTGTTGGTGTTTCATTGTGTAAGAGAGATATTATCACAGCAGCAAGTGGGTAAAGTGTTGGATTCTTTGTTTGGCATGTGAAATGATGTGGAAAAATTGTTTAGGGGCAAGATAAAACTTATATTTTATTAACACATGAAGATATTTTACATATAGGCTATGCTGTTGGTCTCATTGTCAATCAACACCCACAGAATATTTCACAGAGGTCTAATGCACTAATCACAAATTGTCCTATGCACACATTTCTCCAACACTCTCCTTGAACAACTATCTCTCAGATACCAAACACAACACTTCACAGGTTAGACAATGTTTCACCAACTTCTGAAACTTGTCTTTATTGAGAGGCTTGGTTATAAAATCTGATAATTCCTTCTCTGCATAGATAATTGATGGTTATGCTTCCCTGCTCCAGATGAACTCTGATAAAGTAGTACTTTATGTCAATATGTTTCGGTCTCACACTAGGGGCATTATGGTTGTCAAGCTTAATAGCTCTCATATTATCACAAAATGTCACAGCTGGTTTTATTTTTGTAAGACATTCTACTTCACCCATCAGTGTTCTGATACATAAGCTTCTTCAATAGTGGAGGATAATACCATATATTCAGCTTCCACAGTGCTCAAAGCAACTGTCCTCTGTCTCTTACATGACCAGGATATCAATCCTCCCATTATTTTAAAGCAACTTCCAGGTCTGCTTTCCAGCTCGCTTCCACAGTCTACATCACTGAACTCTTCTAAATTTACATTTCCCTTTTTATAATCTGCAATTCCCTTTAAATATCTGCACATACTCTTGATTTCCATCCACTGTTTTTCTCTTTGATGATTGCAAAACTTGCTTACAGCATTTGTGGCAAATGCAATGTCTGGTCCGGGAGTCTGGTTCAAGTACAGTAGATTTCCTACAGCTTCCAAATAGGGTACACTTTCCTTACATTTCTTGCCCTCATCAGGTAGTAACAGTTTTGCACTATTTTCCATTGGAGTAGAAATAGGCTTACACTCTTCCATACTGAATTTTTCTATCATTTTTCTTGTATACAGAGATTGATCAATCCATAATTCTTCCCTGTTGGTACTTCTTAGAATCTTCATGCCTAAGTATCAACTAACTTCACCCAAGTGATACATATTAAATTCTGACTGTAACTGTTTTTCTTAAAAAGATCCACTTTATTTTCACTGTTGGTCAAAGTAAAAAACAAAAATCATCTGCTCATATGGCCCTGATTCTAATTTCTTCCTGCTTCTTTTGTAACATATACTTTGATCTGCTTCTGACTGTGGCATGCCTTTGAATCTATACATGCCTTTCTTGGAACACCAAACTTTTCTTTTCCATTGATAAGGTCTTCTAACTTCATTAGGTAGGATCAAGTATATTTCCCCTCCCAGCTTTCCATTCAGATAGGCTGTTTTCAAGTCCATCTGATGAATTAACGGGCCTTCCCTTACTGCAAGAGTTAAAAGGTATCTTAATGATAAATATTTCACCACTGGTGAGAGGGTCTCATGACAATCTGTCCCTTATTTCTGACAGTATCCCTTGAATTTTAGTATTGAACTCTCAGGATTTTTAATATTTAATACCACCTTGTTCTTAGTGCCTTTTTATTTTCAAGCAAGTCAACCCATTTATATGAATCATTATAAAAAATGATTATGATTTTTTTTCCATCAACTCTGACCAACTTTGAGCATTGGTACTTGCCAAGGATTCATTTATTGCAGTGGATTCACTGTTGAAGGTTTGGGCAAGATACATTTCGTAGTCTTGATATCTTTCTGGTTTTATTATACAAGTAGAACACCTTAAATTGACTTCCACTGTTGAATATTCTTCCTCAATTTCACTATCAGGTAGTGTATCAGATTGCTCTTCATCCTTATCTTCCCCTGTTTTAGTTTCCATATCTTCTTCAGCATTATTACTCCTTATATTTTGTTAAATTACTGTAATATTTTGACTTTATTTTATGTTTTTAATCCTCTAAAAACACTAAATCTCTGTTGCTTATTATTTTCTTAGTCACAGGATTACAAAATCTGTATCCTTCTGAATCATCACAGTATCCAACATAATATATTTCTGTAATTTTGTATCCTGCTAACCTCTTAATGGTTTTGGAATCTGAACCATGGCTTCATATCCAAAGACTTAAGTGCCTTCGATCCAGTTTCTCATCAGTTTATACTTCAAAAAGTGTCATGTTTCCCAAAGCTTCAGTAGGTGTTAATTAAATACACCACTGTTGACACTGCCTCTGCCCAAAAATACTTAGGTAGTTCAGCATCACTTAGCATACTTCTTTCCTTCTCTGCAACAGTTTTGTTGGCATGTTCACAAACTCCATTCTGTAAGGGATTGTAGTGAATGGCATTCTGATGCCTGATACCCATTTCATTCAACTATTCCTTAAACTGTCTATTTACATATTCTGATTCATTGTCTGATCTAATAATTTTAATTTTCCTCCCCATCTGTCTTTCAACCATTTTACAATAAATAGCAAATATATCACTCACTTGATCCTTGGTACTTTGAAGTAAGCGTAAATGTATCTTAGAAAAATAACCTATGAATGTCACGAAATAGTAACTACTTCCAAAGGATTTATTCTCCATAGGTTGACAGAGATATATGTGAATGAGTTGCAAGACTTCTGTAGATCTGATTTAAATGATGCTCTGGCCTGCTTCCCTTGCAAACATACCTCACATTTGTATTATTCTTTCCGGAGTTTTACATCGCAGTTGCCACATTCTTCAATGAGGCCATACTTTGTCATTTCAAATGTCCAAATCTCCTGCGCCACAGAAAACTCTTTGCAGTATAAACAGGGTGATTTCCAGTTTCAGCAACATCTTTAACTGTATTTAGTTTGAAAATACATTTTACATTAGTTGCAGCAGCTACAATATTGGCACAAGAGTCAATTATTTAGGCTCCCTCTACATCAAAGATAACTGTGTTACCCTTCTTTGATATTTCACTTACCAACAGCATATTAGTTGCAATATTCTTCAAATAATGTACATCATGAACAGTATCAATTTGTTTTTTTCCACTCACTAGCAAATGAAAGTTCACACTTTAACTTAGTCCCATCAACTGTGAAAATTCCAATGTCAGTCCTTGAGTGAATATCATAGAACACTGATGGAGCTTCAACAATATGCAACAATGTTCCTGGATCTAGAAATCATTCTGCATGGTTGTCACTTGCTTCACTAAAAGAATAAAAACAAATGGGTAATTTTCCTTTCAGAACTACTCGAATTAACATGCTTCTTTTCACGAATACTCAAACTTTCATTGCACTCTGATGAAAAATGTCCAATCCTCTGTCATCTGAAACATTTTATTGGCTTCTTCTTCTTCTTGTATTTATATTATAAAGCCAATGCTATTTCTATCTTTGGATCATAAGAAACTGGCTCATTTTTCATGCCCTGTAGAATCTTTGCCTTCACACTATCCACTGTCAAGGTATTTCCAAACTTTCCAAACACAGGTGCATATTTCTCTGGTAGTCCAACTAACAACAAAGTGCAAACCCATTCATCTGTAATTCCAAAAGCAATATTCCTCAAATAATTTGAGATTCAAATTATTTTATTCATGTATTCATCCACATTTATTGCACTTGTTCAATCTTGTAGTTATCCGCTCATGGGTTAATCCTACTTTTCTGGTTAAACTTCCATCATCAAATATGTTTTTCAGTTTGCCCCCATACCTCCTTTGCTGATGTAGCCTTTTCTATGCGAACATAATTTACTGGACCAATCATAAGGATAATTAGTTTTGACTTTTGATACTTAGCAGAAAAACGTGATTCTGTAGATTTCAATGTACCATTTATGATGCCCCACAGGTCATTCAAATGCAAATACACCTCAATGGAAAATTTCCAAGTTGCATAGTTCTCACAACCTACGAGCTGCTCTATTTGTGGTACCTGTGTTGTATTCATCTTAACAGTCACTTTTATTCACTGTACAGACAATGCAACTTTATACAAACTTTGCATACTTTTGCACAAAACACATCACCATGAACCCATAAGCTGTAGGATTCTGAGTTTAGCACAGCAAAATGATGTGGATAAATTGCGTAGAGACAAGGTAAAACTTATATTTTATCAACACATGAACAATAACATACAGGCTATGCACATGATCTTGTTGCCAATCAACAACCACAGAAATTGTTTCACAGAGATCTAATGCACTCAGCACAAAGTGTCCTATGCAAAACTAAACCACTGGAAAAAATACTTTGTTCACATTTCTCTAATGGAAAGGAAAGTTAGATTATTAAATTCCAATGCTTTTATAAGTACTGGGTGATCAAAAAGTCAGTATAAATTTGAAAACTGAATAAATCATGGAATAATGTAGATAGAGAGGTACAAATTGACACACAAGTTTGGAATGACATGGGGTTTTATTAGAACCAAAAAAATACAAAAGTTCAAAAAATGTCTGACAGATGGTGCTCCATCTGATCAGAATAGCAATAATTAGCATAACAAAGTAAGACAAAGCAAAGATGATGTTCTTTACAGGAAACGCTCACTCAATATGTCCACCATCATTCATCGACAATAGCTGTAGTCGAGGAATAATGTTGTGAACAGCAGTGTAAAGCATGTTCGGAGTTATGGTGAGGCACTGGCGTCGGATGTTGTCTTTCAGCATCCCTAGAGATGTTGGTCAATCACGATACACTTGCGACTTCCGGTAACCCCAAAGCCAATAATCGCATGGTCTGGGGACTTGGGAGGCCAAGCATGACGAAAGTGGCGGTTGAGCACACGATCATCACCAAACGACACACGCAAGAGATCTAACACTCGTCTAGCAATATGGGGTGGAGCGCCATCCTGCATAAACATCGTATGTTCCAGCAGGTGTTTATCAGTCAGGCTGGGGATGATGCGATTCTATAACATATTGGCGTACCTCTCACCCATCACGGTAGCAGCCACAAAACCAGAATCATGCATTTCCATGAAGAAAAAAGGCCCAATAACGGTAGCTGTGGCAAATCCAACCTCTACCGTGACTTTCTCATTGTGCAATGGAGTTTCCACTACAGTTCTAGGATTTTCGGTTGAACAAATTCTGTAGTTGTGGGCGTTGACATACCCTCGGAGCGTGAAACGAGCTTCGTTGGTCCAAAACATGTTACTCATCCATTCCTCATCTTCCGCCATCTTTTGAAACGTTCACACTGCAAATGCCCTCCGATTCACTAAATCGCCAGGTAACAGTTCATGATGCCGATGGATTTTGTATGGATAGCATCGGAGGGTACGCCTAAGTGCCAACCAAACAGTAGTGTACGGAATGCCGGTGCAATGTGCGACTGCACGAGCGCTGACTTCCCCATTTCTTCCTGAACTGTCTCAGCAGCATTACGCCTTGTGCTCGGTTGGCCACTACAGGGTCTACTGTCTAAACAACCCGTGTCTTCTAACTTCGAAATCATTCTCGCCACAGCTGAATGTGTCAAGGAACCCTTACCCATTCGAATCCCCTTGCTATGGTGATAGGATCATAACCCTGAACTAGCACATTACCCATTCTGATAATACAGCTTCACTAAAAGTGCCTTTTCAGGTAACGTCAACATGCTGCGACTGTTGGCGCATCTGATTCTCTCTCTCATTACAGCTCCTTTTATACACGATTGTCATGTGCAGTCACTGACGTTTTGCTGTCCAGCGCCATCTGTCAGACATTTTGTGAACTTTGTTTTTTTTTGTTTTTTTTTGTTTTTTTTTTTTCTCCTTCTAATAAAACCCCATGTCATTCCAAACATGTGTGTCAATTTTTACCTCTCTATCTACATTATTCCATGTTTTATTAAGTTTTCAAATTTATACTGACTTTTTGATCACCCGGTATATTACTCATCTTTATAGTCCTTGATGTCAAGGTCCAGGTCCTTTCAACAACAAATTTTTTTGAGAAATCCACAAAACACTCAGAAAAATTTCTTCTGAATATCTGTCTAATAATGCAACCTTCACTAATTAACGTCTGTTTCCAAGTAAAACAAGATTTGCACTACCAAACAATTTTTCATAATTTGTTATTACAACATTCTTAACTACACATAATTTGTTCAAAAATATTATTTTATGTTGTATTTTGATTCCAATACAGCAATTTCTCTAATCAACATATTAAATAACAATAGTTATTATGAAAAGGATCATGGTTAATTGTGACAGTATTTTTTTTGGTGCCTAACTGCAACTCAGCATCTCTGCTATATGGTGAGTAGCAACTATCCTTTTCGTAACAATTACTTTGCTCAAAAAATAAGCTTGTAAAGCAAAGACAGAATTACGTACACAAAGGTATCAAATACTTCAGTTATAGATTGGTGTCAAATTATTAATTAACCCTTGGATATTACTTACATATCAGATTTAATCATTGATGGAATTAAAGTTCCAACTACCCCTCTCAGCATGCACCTAGTATTGTGGCTGGCTGTGATAGTGAAAGTCAAGTTCCCATCTATGACCTGCAATGTGTTTCCTTATTGTACTACATTAAAAGGGCATTTCTGACATCTTAATGGCTTCCCATACAAAGGGTGGTTTATTAGAATGACTGACAAATTTCACAAACTATGGCATATTTTTGGTCTCCTTAATTTTAAATACAGTGGCTTTTTGGCCTTGCTTCTTGAGAGGCTGTGAGTGCAGGTCCTCATCCCCTTCCCACTGAGAAGCATGTGTGAGGCTTGGAGATCACAAGAATAGATTGGAGGCCGAGAATTACACAATTGCAGTGGTCAAGCATGTGTTCTGACCTTATGTTGAGATGACATAGATCTAGCAAGAAGCCCCTAATAGCTCAACCATGCAGGCATGTTGTGACCGAGCACCATAACATATGATGTGCATTAAAATATCCACAAATGTGAAACAGTTGAGGAAACTATGTGATGAGATTTTTAGCCTGATTGTGCAGAGCTTTATTATGAGGAAATTGTAGGAAGCATATTGTCATACTATCTGGCACATACAGTATTTCAGCAGTTTCTTGCAAACTGGTGTGTATTTGTCATTGATAAATACTGTCACTAGGCCATCATCCGTCTCACCACCAAGTTCTTCCTTTCTGTGCAGGCATCAGTGTTTTTGAGGTGAGTCTCCTGGAGAGGTAAACACATCAGCCACCACTGTAGTAAGAGTTTTAGTTCCTCCACAAAAATCCTGAACCCACCAAAGTCTTGTTGCAGCACTGGAAGCATTTATCAGTGACGTTTCCCTTCTTCTGTACCCTTATCTTACTACTGAGACTGTAATCATTCAACCTTTGGAGGCTTAGAGGAGACACTGGTTGGTTCCCTTTCCTAAACTTCTAACCTCACTACTCCTTCAAATGAGCCCTTTTTCATCTAACAGAGCTAGTAATGAACGTTCAGAGTGCTTTGGACACACTTCATTCAGTAAAATGACCACAGGCTTCCAGTTGCATCAAGTGGTTAAAATGCTATGAGCTTCCAGCCAAGTACTCCTTGGCTGTTATTAAGTGAAATAAGTGCTGATGAGCTGTCAGTGCTAACTGACAGCTGTGATGTCCTTGGAGCTCATGGCATCATCAATCATGAGCATATGCTGAAACCATGTTTGAGGTTGCCACTCCTCGTTTACTGACATATTCTAATTTGTCTAGCAGGATATCATGTTGGACAGTGTGAAATTTTTCAATTAATTTCAACTATTTTGATGATGTGACAACAGACATGTGGTAAATGTTAGTTTCTTTCAGTTTCTCTTCACCAGAGTCAGGAAATATATTGCTTCTCTCATGTATATCCTACAAAGCAACCATGGAGGTAAAAATGATGGAACTGAGCCCAGTCACAACTGGAACAGGTAAAGTGGTACAAAATTTGCCCTACCCCATAAAACACACATGAAAAAAAGGTAATATTGCATTGCCATCCAGTTATGAGCTATTTTGAAAGTTTCAAGTCTGTAGCTCATTGGGAAGCTAGTTTAAAACCAACTAAAATTTTTTTACCAAGCAGACAGACAGAAAAGGAATGTATCCTGTGCCTCATACCAGGCATTAAAGAAAGGTAATAGGAATGAAAGTGAGGTAATATTGCATTGTCATCTAGTCCTGAGCTTTGTCAGGTGCTTCAGGTCTCTAGCTCGCCAGCCCTAAATCGTTTCAGGCAAATGCCGGGATGGTTCCTTTGAAAGGGCACGGCCGATTTCCTTCCCGATCCTTCCCTAACCCGAGCTTGCACTCCATCTCTAATGACCTCGTTGTCAACGGGACGTTAAACACTAACCACCTACCTACCACCTCTAGCTCGCCAGTAGTTTGCTTAAAACTGAAAACTTTGCACTGAACATACAAACAGACAAGAAAGTGACCTAATAAAAATGTGTAAAACTATGCAACTCCCCTCAGGAATGTGAAACACAACTGTGGTTTCAACAAATGCTCAACATTAAGAACCTTCCAAGAAGTTGAAAACAATCATGTTCAATTACTTTTGACACTCAATAACAAAATATTTAACTCTTGGACGTGTTGAACTGACAATTATTAAAATTGTTATATCTACATATGAAAAATTTTTATCACAGGAAAGGATGATTAAAAATCTTCATCAGCTCATTTACATTTACATTGTCATAGCTGATCAATGCACTGAGTTGGTGGAGAATAAATTTACTTTTTGAACCAAAGAAAAAACTCTCATGTACTCAATATGAGGGTAGTTTAGTATACAAGCTTGTGATATTCAATGGTCAAAGTGTACGCAAGTTGGAGTGAGCAAAATCTACTCAACATTTACTGTGGCCTAATGTCTGATGGTACTTTACCAAGTGGCATCTGCAATGGTGTTGTTTCCATGCTGGATCTGAAACGCTAATTCTCTACACTGGCCTTCACTGAATTCACTCAGTCTCAACTTTCCTGCATTCTGTAGAATGTTAACCTTTCCCTAGTCAAAATAGTGGCTGTTGCACACTCGCTAAGGATTCAAGCAACATGCACAATTTCTTTGCCCGCAGGAATAATTTACAACCTTTTTGCTATCTGTCATCATGATACATGAAGCATATCGTGCTCACTTTGCAGAAAGTAAAGCTCTCAACACCCTCACTATTTTTCCACACACTTGAGTGGTCCACCATGAGAAGAGAGAGAGAGATGTAGCCATTTTATTTCTCAAAATGCTTTTATTTAATGGGAATCTGACCACTGTGTTGCATCTGCATCGCCCGGTATGGCTTTAGGCAATCACTGTCTTGCTAGAGTTGAATTTTATTTTTCTTGGTGAGTTGCAGCCTAACCCTGTTAATGCCGTGCAGCCACTACCCTCGGTCACAGCCGTATTTACGTTAAAAGGAATGATGTAGTGTTCTGGCCTTATCCCTTTCTATGCTGAAACTTGCCGTTCTCTTGTTAAATGGGGTTTTCTGATGCCATTAGCCACCTCCTCGGTTCGTCTCCAAAATTCGTTTCACTTTAAGTAATTATTGTTTTGTTAGTTTTCAGTACATGAAATTAACTGCAATTGCCTCTTGTTTATATCATGTAATTATTATTTGCTGAGGGTCTCATACTTGATGTAAGGTCTGTATAATCTGGACGCCTTACACCCTCCCCAACCACAAGAGGTGTACAGCGACCCCACACAAAGTCAGTTGAGAACATCATTCCACTGCTTCTTTGTTGCACATGGGTGTTGTATGTTACCAGGTTTCTGGCCAAACGTGTCGTCTGCAATTGTCAGGGTACAAACAGGTCCGAGTTTTGTCCGTACACAACATTCGACACCAGTCCTGAGGCGTTCATTCTGCACCATTTCTTGCCCATCTGCAACCAAGTCGATGGTGTTGTGATGTACGACGTGGTTCTTGCCATGGTCGTCGGGAACGGAGAGTCGCATCATACAATTGTCTCCTAACAGTTTGATGTGATACATGGCATCTTTTAGGCCTTATTCATTTCTGGAGCGATCAGCTAGCGGTTCCTTCGACTCAAAAGTCGTAGGTACCGATCATCATATGCACCTATCGAACGCGAATGGCCTGTGTGGTGTAATTTTTCAATCATACATGTCAGTTATAAGCGATTCCATGTCTGCACCAGATAACTTTGACTCTAGTAGACACATCGAGCAACTTCACTGATTGACAAGCCTACTATATGCAATGTGATGATGCCAACCTGATCGTTG
Source organism: Schistocerca americana (assembly GCF_021461395.2). NCBI lineage: Eukaryota > Metazoa > Arthropoda > Insecta > Orthoptera > Acrididae > Schistocerca > Schistocerca americana. Next base: position 553,663,666 of record NC_060124.1, on the reverse strand, counting down.
GTCGCGATTTTCCTTCGTGACTTGATCTACGTTCACTCTATTGTTCCACAGACGTCTCTAATGCGTCTCTACTGGTGCTATACTTTCAACAGATGTGCTCCAGTCGATTCGAGTGCGGCTTTCCAACAGCAGGTAATGCTCACGGTAACTGTGCCCGTGTTTACAAACATCAGGGTTGGACATCCGATCGATACAGAAACAGTCAGAATACCAATGCACCGGCATAAAATATCGAGATGATGGAAAATGTGCTGTTAAAGTGTGTATTTTCTCACGATTCCGATGCACGGAATTCCCTTTTCTTTTGCACTGAAGCGCCAAGGAAACTGGCATAGGCACACACATTCAAATACTGATATATGTAAATAGGTAGAATATGGCGCTGTGGTCGGCAATGCCTATATAAGACAAATGTCTGGCGCATTTGTTAGATCGGTTACTGCTGCTACAGAGGCAGGTTTTCAAGATTTAAGTGAGTTTGAACGTGGTGTTATAATCGGTGCATGAGCGATGGGACATGGCATCTCCCAGGTAGTGAAGAAGTGGAGATTTTCCCGTGTGACCATTTCTCAAGTGTACCGTGAATATCAGAAATTCGGTAAAAAAATCAAATCTCCGACATCGCTGTGCTGAGAAAGAGAGCCTGCAAGAACAGGACCAACGACGACTGAAGAGAATCGTTCAACGTGACAGAAGTGCAACTGTTCCACATATTGCTGCACATTTCAGTGCTGCACCATCAACAAGTGTCAGCATGCAAACCATTCAACGAAACATCATCGATATGGGCTTTCGGAGCTGAAGGCCCACTCGTGTACCCTTGATGACTGCACGACACAAAGCCTTATGCCTCATCCAACATTGGACTGTTGATGACTGCAAACGTCAGGCGAGTCTCGTTTGAAATTATGTTGGTCAGATGGACATGCAAGGGTATGGGGACAACCTCATGAATCCATGGACCCTGCATATCACCAGGGAACTGTTCAAGCTGGTGGAGGCTCACTAATGGTGTGGGGCATGTGCAGTTGGGGTCATATGGGACCCCTGATACATCTAGATACGACTCTGGCAGGTGACACGTATGTAAGCATCCTGTCTGATCACCTGCATCCATTCATTTCCATTGTGTATTATGACGGACTTGGACAGTTCCAGCTGGACCATGCGACTCCACACGCCCAGAATTGCTCACAGAGTGGCTCCAGAAACACTCTTTTGAGTTTAAACACTTCTGCTGGCCACCAAACTTTCCAGACATGAAAGTATTGAGCATATCTGGGATGCCTTGCAACGTGCTTTTCAGAAGAGGTCTCCATCCCCTCGTACTCTTACGGATTTATGGACAGCCCTTCAGGATTCATGGTGCCAATTCCGTCCATCACTACTTCAAACGTTAGTTGAGTCCATGCGACGTCGTGTTGCGGCATTCCTGCGTATTCGCGGGAGCCCTACACGATATTAGGCAGGTGTATCAGTTTCTTTGGCTCTTCAGTGTATGATATTCTTGTGCTGCATTTCTGACATGTATATACATTGATAAAACCCCTTCATGACTGATGGGACACATATATCGCACTAAAGTAATACGCAGTTTTCAGCGTTGGGACGTCTACATCTCGCATCTGCCTAGTGCTACAAGTAGCGAGATGCTTTCGGAACTTGGAGAGAAATACTGCAGAGCATGAGCTGGATGTATAGGTGACTGTGACCAGTCAAATGGCGCAGCGTATGTTCATAGTGAACCTGTTTCACGAAAATAAGATCAGATCATCATCTTCGCAGTTCCAAGACTGTCTGCAGTAACAGTGTGTGTTTTCTTAAGACCATAGATATAGTTTGAGAAACGTTACTAAACTTCCCAGTAATTCAACTCGTTTGTAGATATTTCGTAGAATGTCGAAAATATCAGTGTGCGGTATGTCAAAACCGTCTTCAAATGTTACGTTGAAAACTTGTGTGCGATATTTCATGTTTTCCACTGTCAGTAGAATACATCTCTTTTGGTACTGATCTGCTAAACTTTCTTCAATACTTGCTATCTTAACAAAATCGATCCAAAATGAAAACTTTATCTCTGGAAATCCTAAGTTCACATGAAAACATGGATGTAGGTAAGTTCGTGTGGCATGTAGGTAAGTTCGTGTGGCACATCAGCTTCACCGATTTTCAAAAACAGTAGCTTAAAATTTCTTTGGTAATGAAAGTGTATCATTTATTACAAAGGAAGATAGTTTTTGACTTTTTCTTTCTTAAGTACATGCAAAATAAATTTTAACCGTCACAGTGTTAATCTGCTAAAGATAACCTCCATGACTCCTGAGATGCGGCTGCACGTGCTCCCTAAAACCCCTAGCCCATTTCTTAGAAATTTCGTGCGACTTGTGATGACGACCGCGTCACTCTTCCCGCAGATACACTCTCTCCGTTCTGCCCGGCTACTCCTACGGTCACCGCAGGCCCAACTCGACCGAGTGGAGCGGGCTGATCGGCGTCCTGCAGAGGAGGGAGGCCGACATCTCTGCCTGCGAAGTGACCATCGGCCTGGACCGCATCGACGCGCTGAGTTTCGCCCAGCCAGTGCGCAACGCTGGGTGCGTTTCCCTGTGGGGCCAACGTGTCCATATTTCTCTTTTTCATCCTTTTCTGTTCTTCATCTGTCATGTGTTAAGCCTCGGTTGGCCAGTTGCACCAACAAATGGCCCTCCCCTCATATTTCTAGTCTTCCAATGCATCTTTTAACTTGCGGAATAATTGCCAAAAATGTAATGGTAATCGCGACTCCTCTAGTCGCAACAGACGGGATTCACATTTCGGCCTCTTTCGTTTATGTAAAATATTTTCAATTCCTTTCATATATATATATATATATATATATATATATATATATATATATATATATATATATATATATATATATATATGGCAAGGAAAGCGTTTCTGAAGAAGAGAAATTTGTTAACATCGAGTATAGATTTAAGTGTCAGAAAGTCGTTTCTGAAAGTATTTGTATGGAGTGTAGCCATGTATGGAAGTGAAACATGGACGATAAATAGTTTAGACAAGAAGAGAATAGAAGCTTTCGAAATGTGGTGCTACAGAAGAATGCTGAAGATTAGATGGGTAGATCACATAACTAATGAGGAGGTACTGAATAGGATTGGGGAGAAGAGAAGTTTGTGACACAACTTGACTAGAAGAAGGGATCGGTTACTAGGACATGTTCTGAGGCATCAAGGGATCACCAATTTAGTATTGGAAGGCAGCGTGGAGGGTAAAAATCGTAGAGGGAGAACAAGAGATGAATACACTCAGCAGATTCAGAAGGATGTGGGTTGCAGTAGGTACTGGGAGATGAAGAAGCTTGCACAGGATTAAGTAGCATGGAGAGCTGCATCAAACCAGTCTCTGGACTGAAGACCACAACAACAACAACAACATATGCGACAGTACGCGCTTCCTAACACGAGAATGTTCCAAAACGCCACCCATGAAAACGGAATTTGTCCGGGGCTCATATCTCGGGTTCTACTGTTGATAGGAAGATATGGTCAAGTGTTTTGAATAGCCCTTGGGCTAGGGACCATTTGTATACCCAGCAGGAGGATCGTCTTACTGTAACTATTCTACAGTACGGGGCCAAAGTTTGAATGTTTCACACTTGCTCTAGTTTGGCAAATTGTGAAAGTCGGTTGGTCCTTTTGCATTATATGTGGTCTACAGTGCTCCTTAACGCTTTCAAACCCACTAGCTACAACTGTGTACATTAAATTTCACTGCGTCTTAGCTGTGACAGAAGTATTGTTTCCCAATGGAAACCTGAGGTACACATTTGTGTATTTTCAACGTTTTCGCCGTGCGCAAGTGCTGCCAACTATTGAACATCTCTATGGAAATGTCAGCAAGTCAACATAGCAGTACACAGCAACTCATGTCATCAGTATACACGGACGTGGTTGATTCGCTATATTCCAGTAGGTAATGGAATATTGTTATCGTTCCCAGAATGAGATTTTCACTCTGCAGCGGAGTGTGCGCTGATATGAAACTTCCTGGCAGATTAAAACTGTGTGCCGGACCGAGACTCGAACTCGGGACCTTTGTCATTCGCGGGCACGTGCTCTACCAACTGAGCTACCCAAGCACGACTCACGCCCCGTCTATTCTATCGAATATACAGGCATTGATCAACAACACAGGAGTGTTAGTTCTGCAAGGTTCGCAGGATAGCTTCTGTAAAGTTTGGAAGGTAGGAGACGAGATACTGGCAGAAGTAAAGCTGTGAGGACGGGGCGTGAGTCGTGCTTGGGTAGCTCAGTTGCTGCCGGCACGGTAGCTCAGCATGTGCGGTCAGAGAGCCGGTTGGCCTCTGCAACAAAAAAAAACTGAGTGGAAGGATCAACCATCGAACTCGAACAGGATGTCCGCAACGACCAAACACAACAACAAAAAAAAAAGAAAAAGTTGGTAGAGCACGTGCCCGCGAAAGGCAAAGGTCCCGAGTTCGAGTCTCGGTCCGGCACACAGTTTTAATCTGCCAGGAAGTTTCATTGTTACCGTTATTTTGCATGGTAATTATCGACTGAATATTTCGTAATTAGTTTTTTAGTTCATAAAATCGAGCCAAGTGTACAAAGTATGTTTTGAAAACGGGTACATATTTTTTTGTAAATCTTGCATCTAAAATCATTAAAGAATCACCTGAGAGCATCATCACATAAAGAAAAATTTCCCGTTCTCTAGAAAACATTCAGGTCTGAAGGGATTAAGGCGCTTATAGAGGCACCATTTAGTTCATGGGCGGTTCCTAAGAAATCCCGAAAAATATGGTTTTTGCGAACCAGAACTGAGCCCTCGATTCCAAGAGAGCTACCGAGCGAGGTGGCGCAGTGGTTACCACACTGGACTCGCATTCGGGAGGACGACGGTTCAATCCCGTCTCCAGCCATCCTGATTTAGGTTTTCCGTGATTTCCCTAAATCGTTTCAGGCAAATGCCGGGATGGTTCCTTTGAAAGTGCACGGCCGATTTCCTTCCCAATCCTTCCCTAACCTGAGCTTGCGCTCCGTCTCTAATGACCTCGTTGTCGACGGGACGTTAAACACTAACCACCACCACCAAGAGAGCTATGTACAGCAAATGGCTGAAATTTTTAGGATGTATTCCTAAGATCCAGATCTCGACCAACCTTGATTTCTTTATCCATTTTCAAGATACAGAAGTTGAAGGTTACCTTACTTCTACATGTAAAATACGAAAGTAGAAGCCGGTGTGTGTCAAAAAAATAGTTTATAAAGTGACGTAGCACTTAGAAATATGTTGTTAAGTATCTCTTTTGTCATCAGAAGGGTTCTGGGAACACTATATTGTAGAACTGGACCACAGGCAAAATTATTGTGCACGTAAAATGCGGTCTGTGATGTAAAATTACACATTTCTACGTTATTTCAATTTCACATACGTAAGCTGTCAAAATTGTACTGACCGATAAAGTTCTTTTCATATGACAGACATGCCCGGTTGTACCAGAGAAAAGAAGGGAAGCAGCGGAAAAATGCTCCTATTGGACCAGAAAAAGAGCTAATATGCTCCTGTTTATTAAAAGACTCTGAAATGAAGAGTCGGGCAGCAGTTGCATCATTCTACCTTCTTCAGTACCTTTACAAATGTTCCTAAAAACTTTGGAATGCGAACATATTAGCGCTTTTTTATGCCGAGAAAGGAGACAGTGGCGATGGGAATGAAACGGAAAAGCAGTAAATATTGGAAAATAGTAGACAGTGGTTGTGGTATAGGAAGAGCGAAGGAGACAGTGGCAGTGCGAGAGAAAACGACACGGTGGCAGTGGCATACAGCTGACAGCGACAGAACAGTGCTGGAAAAGAGTGAAAGAGACAGAGCCAGTGGGACAGGAATAAAGAGAAGGAGAAAGTGGAAGTGGGTGAGAAGAAGTGATAATGAGAGACAGAGACTCTGACAATAACTAGGGGTGATAGTGAGAAGAGACAGCAGCAGTGGGAAAGAATGAATGAGATAGTAGCAGTAAGAGAGAGCAAGAAGGAGGCAGTGGGAGTGAGGGGAGACAGTAGAAGTAGGATAGAACGAGAGGACTGTGGCTGTGAGACAGGGGACAGTGACAGAGTGACACAAAGAGATAATGACAATGAGTTGGGCTGAGTGAGTGAGTGAGAATGGGCAGCTGGAAGTGGATGGGTATGAGCGACTAGAGCGATGGACTATGGGGTGTGAGCGAGCTACAATTAGGGGAGGTTGTGGAAGTGAGATGTGAGTTGTATGTTGAAAACATCGCGAATACGTTTTCATGCCAAAAGTTTTGGGAAAATTTTTAAAGCTGCTGAGGATGACACTCTGTGACCAAAATGGTACTGAAACAGAGGATGACAGTCTAAAGGTCGAAATACTAAACGTCTTTTTCCTAAGCTGTTTCACAGAGGAAGACTGCACTGTAGTTCCTTCTCTAGATTGTCGCACAGATGACAGAATGGTAGATATCGAAATAGATGACAGAGGGATAGAAAAACAATTAAAATCGCTCAAAAGAGGAAAGACCGCTGGACCTGATGGGATACCACTTCGATTTTACACAGAGTACGCGAAGTAACTTGCCCCCCTTCTTGCAGCGGTGTACCGTAGATCTCTAGAAGAGCGTAGCGTTCCAAAGGATTGGAAAAGGGCACAGTCATCCCCGTTTTCAAGAAGGGACGTCGAACAGATGAGCAGAACTATAGACCTGTATCTCTAACGTCGATCAGTTGTAGAACTTTGGAACACGTATTATGTTCGAGTGTAGTGACTTTTCTGGAGACTAGAAATCTACGCTGTAGGAATCAGCATGGGTTTCGAAAAAGACGATCGTGTGAAACCCAGCTCGCGCTATTCGTCTACGAGGCTCAGAGGGTCATAGACACGGGTTCCCAGGTAGATGCCGTGTTTATTGACTTCCGCAAGGCGTTTGATACAGTTCCCCACAGTCGTTTATTGAACAAAGTAAGAGTATATGGACTATCAGACCAATTGTGTGATTGGATTGAAGAGTTCGTAGACAACAGAACGCAGCATGTCATTGTCAATGGAGAGTAGTCTTCCGAAGTAAGAGTGATTTCAGGTGTGCCGCAGGGGAGTGTCGTAGTACCGTTGCTATTCACAATATATATAAATGACCTTGAGGATAACATCGGATGTTCACTGAGGCTTTTTGCGGATGATACTGTAGTCTATCGAGAGGTTGTAACAATGGAAAATTGTACAGAAATGCCGGCCAGGGTGGCCGAGCGGTTATAGGCGCTAGAGTCTGGAACCACGCGACCGCTACAGTCGCAGGTTCGAATCCTGCCTCGGGCATGGATGAGTTCTAGGGGACTGATGACCTCAGAAGTTAAGTCCCATAGTGCTCAGAACCATTTGAACCAATGTATGACGAACAGCACCCCAGTCAGTCCCGAAGCATCTCCATAGCACTTATATGTTGTTCAAATCTACCGGCAGCAAATCTAGCAGCCCGTGTCTAAACTGCTTCAGTATCTTCCTTCAATCGGACTTGGTACGGCTCACAAACATTCAAGCAGTACTCAAGAATAGGTTGTACCAGCGTCGTATATGCGGTGTCTTTTACGGGTGAACCACTCTTTCCGAAAATTCTCTCAATAAACCGAAGTCGACCATTCGCCTTCCCTGCTACAGTTCTCACGTACTCGTTCCACCACATATCGCTTTGCAATGTCACGTCCACGTGCGTGTGTGTGCTTTTTGTTCTGTGTCACACACGCAAAAGAACCATTTCCCGATCACACACAGAGACATAAATAAGGAACATAAGTCGTCGTAACTACCGTTACAGTTTTCATAGCCTTCTCGCAACATGTGATACATCTCTCGCGACACACACGAACAGCAAGATGGCGTAATGCTCTGGATTACAAACAGAGTGCGAAAGTTTTGTTTTTCTGTGTACAGAATCAGCTACATGCCGTCCAAGGAATTATTAAGCAACAGCCCAGTACACTCCAACACTGTATTCCACAACACTTCCGCAACCCCAAGTGTATAAGGCTGACATACGTTAAGTTCACCTGTTAGTATTTGTTTACTAACAGCCGCTCTCAGAGTTGCATATGACATGATGTACGCTGTGAAAAAATGGCAACTTAAGAAGTACAGAAAATATGCCGCAAACAGCGACAATTCATAAAAACATGCCATAACATACAATAAATAAGGTAGTATGAAAGTATCCACAGAAAACTATATTTCAAATACGAACAGTAAAAATGTAGTAATGTGTTACTGTGTTTGTGTAACTATGCTATTTTCTGCATGTTTTAGATTTAAAGAACCCACTGATGATGGGGATATCTGTCGCCGAAACTAGTTTGGGGAATAAATAAGTAAACAAACAACAAAGTGGTTTGCATCAAGGCGGACTCACAATTCCCATATTGTTGTTTTTTCTATCCAAACAGCGACCAAATCGAAGAGTTCCAAGATAAAGTTATCAGCCCTATAGTAACAAAGAACTATGGTACCATACATATAGCTTGTTTGCCAGAAATGTCAATGTTTAGGGGTTTCATTCGTGCTGTACAGCGACATTTGCAACCCTCAAGTGACCCTGAACATTGTTATCAAACGTTAGAACGCAAAGATTTACATTTATTACATCGCAAGTGAAATGCAGCATCAAATGCGTCGGTCCTTAATTGCAAAAATAGGCAAACCTGACATTTGTCAATTACAGACCGATCTATCACTAATGGGTAACAACGGTTTGCTAAACTGTACGCATTTTCGTCGTAACCTCCGAATATGCAATAAACACAAAGTTGACACGCTGATGCAGGAGGGGTGGTTACCAGGTGGCCAATTGTAACACTGATAGGTGTCCTCTTTACTAATAATAACTTTTCACGTATAACATTTTTTTCGTACGACGCGTCGTTTTCAAGATATTTAGTTGTCTCACATTTAAAGAAACACCCTATATATCGGTGGATAGACCATCTCTCCAAGTGTTTATCTAACATTGCAGGTGCTGAATATGGCAACATTCGTGACGTGGGAAGCGTCAAAACGTGCATGAAATTTCTTTGAAGTGGCTACTGCTGCTACCTGACAAGGCACCAGCAGCAGTCCGCTTTTGAATTCTGCTCATTCGTGATCCATCAGCAGGTGTGAACTAATTCGATGCGACAACACGGGACGCTCGATTTGTCTGCGTACTGCGGCATGCCTGCCTCCTGGTGGTGCGCTCTGCATCTAAGGAAACGATTCGTATTTCGGTATATCTCGTAGTTTTCGCGCAGAGGACTTCTGAAAACTTAAAGATACTTATGAAAAACATTGTACTTTATTCTGCTGCAATTAATGTCGTCAGATCGTCACCATCTGGCTAAAGTGTTACCGTGCCAAGTGCAACAAAGACACAAAATAAAATGATTCATCTGAACATACAATAAATTTACTTGGTTGTCTTTCTCGTCTGAGACGGGAAAACTCGCTTCATAGTAAAGCTAAAATCAAATAAGTTGGCAAGTAGTGGGTATAGATAATACGGGACATTTCGAGGTTAACATGATAGCGTGTTGTCTTCTTCCAGGTGCAGGTTTTACTTTCAGAAGCAGTTCCAAGAGATGATGTTCAAGCCGTACCTGCAGCCGTTTGACGGAAGAGTCTGGATTGCACTGCTGGTATATGTGATAGCGACGGGCATCCTCAAGTGGTTCTTCCACTACTTGCTGCGCGAACGCGCGGACCCAATAACAGCAACGTTTGCCATTGTTGCAGCGTTGTTAAACCAAGGTAAACGTCGCTTTTTTAATTTCATGTACATGAAGTAGCTCTATTAAAGTACACAAAATGTAATATCCAGATATGGACAGAAAAAAGTAATTGGATGGATCAAAAATAATGAGACAGAGAGAGAGAGAGCGAGTGTGTGTGAGAGAGAGAGAGAGAGTATGTGTGTGTGTGAGAGAGAGTGAGAGAGAGAGGGAGAAGAAAGAGAGAGAGAGAGAAAGTCAGAGAGATAGGAGACAAGAACTGAAAGACTGATATGACCGGACATGATGCCTCCTACAGTTTCTAGAAAATATAGAACATACATTTTTCAACTAGTGTTATCAAAAAGTAAATAATTTTGAATGTGAGATGCTGTAAAAAGAAGGTTACTGCAGGTTTCTGTTCTTGGTCAGCAGATTTTTCTTGATAATTCGGTGATTTGCCATTAAACTGTATATGAGCTGTTTGGTAGTGCTTAATGTTAGCACTTGTATAGCTGCTTGGACTTTTCATTCTGAAACAACTCAGTTATCGCCATTACAAATGTCTAATTTGTCGTTTTCCTGTGTAATAAGCTCATCCAACAATTATAACGAGTGCTCATTGGTATTGAGAAGCGGTAGCAACAAATTACGTGAGCGCATCTCTAAAGGTAGGTTTGGCAGATAAAACAGGAATGGCTTCACATTAATGTTAAAGTGATATTCCAGCTGAGGGAACAGTTTAAAGGAAGATGTGGTAACGGCACCGTGGGATCTATTAAACAGCAGTCCATTACTGTTCACAAATACCTGATGTGTTTGATGTACTAGTGTATGGTCACAGCAGACCAGTGCTATAGTTAATGGTCTAATCGCAGAGTACAGCCTGCCATTACCGATACGAATGAATGTAGGGATCTGTAAAATAATTACACTTCATGGGCACAGAGGCTCAGGAAACTCAGTTGACATGAAAGCTGTCTCACAATTGGATACATCTCATCGAACTGTTGGATCTGAACAAATAATTCTTGGTTAGGACACATTGTTGCAGCTCGGCCGCTGTTAGAGTGGCACTTGTTTGCCGGTCATCGCTAACTGCTAAGAAATCATAGGTGTGCCAGGTAATGGTTTTGTATCGGTTCCCCCACAATAGGGAAACTCACAGGTGGTGCAGGTAGCAAGTAGTTTTATTTGCACCAGGAGGTTGTCGTCAAGGCAGGTGGTTTCCACACGGGCAGCAGTATAATAACGGGTGTGCGGGAAGTAAGGACGAATTTGAATTTTGCGCCATTTTGTCATTTGACGGTTGGCAGCCGTGGTTGTTTTATGCTTGTTACCTACGACCCTTTCCCATTAGTAGCTTGGTAGCTTTTGTGTGGTGAGCAATGTTGTTCGATGTTTATTTTTGTCATGAAGCAGACGCCAACTGAGTAAAGTTATTACAAAAACAGTGGAAGTTCCACGGTAGCCCTTCGATAACTGCGTGTGACAGTCGGACGTAATGCTCCTCCAATCGAATCGCCAGTTCGGAATTGATTCGGAAGTTTGAGACGTGTTCTGTTTCAATCGTTAAGGAAACGGGACGACCGTGTTCTATTCAAACAGAAGAAAAAATTACTGTCGTGCGTGACAATATGACCGTAAGCGTCAGAAAATCGATTCGCCGACGAGCACAGAGACTGAATTTATCACCAAGTTCACTGCATGAAATCCTTTCGAAAGATCTGAAATTGCATGCGTACAAGATTCAAGTTAAACCCTGCAAACCATGAAAAAAGACATCGATTTGCTCAGTGGGTCTTGGCTCGACAAGCAGAGAAGGAGAACTTCACAAAAAGAGTAATTTTCTCAGATGAGGCGCACTTCCACCTCAGTGTTTACGTCAATAAGCAGGATACCAGAATTTGGGGTAACGAAATTCCGCAAGTGACTGTGGAAGATGGGATGCATCCACAACGCACGACTGTGTGGTGTGGGTTCTGGGCAGGAGGAGTGATCGGCTCCTACTTTTTTGAAAATGATGAGGGAACTCCCGTCAGTGTAAACGGCGACCGAAACCGACACATGCTTTCTGATTGATTTTTCCCTCTTATTGATGAAAATGACGATTTTTGGTTTCAATAAGATGGTGCAACGTGTCACACATCCCGTGAAGTGACTGCTCTGCTGAATGAAAAGTCTTCTCAAAAAATTATGTCTTCGCGTGGCAACCAGGAATGGCCTATGAGATCATGCGTTCTTACGTCTTGTGATTTTTTTGTGGGGATTTGTGAAATCATAAGTGTAAGCAAACAAACCACGGAGAATACACCAACTGAAGGATGAAATTAAAAGGATTATTAACGGCATCCCACCAGATGTTTGTGGACACGTCATCGAGAACTTCAATGAACGCATTGCTCGTTGCTGCGCGGCCTTGGGATATGGAGGACATAATTTTTCACGCATAACTGGGGAAGTTACTTAACGTGTTTATAAAGAAAACATTACATTTTAAAAATTATAAACAATGTAGCCACCAGTCGCGGAAACATAATTTATTTACCTTGTTGCAAATCGATTTCGACTGATATCAGTCATCATCGGCGCATTTTTCTAATAGATACATGCCATAAATAGAAGTACTGTCCTTGGCAGATTTCTATCTACCGGTTAGAAAAATGCACTGATGATGACTGATATCAGTCGAAATCGATTCGCAACAAGATAAATAAATTATGTTTCCGCGACTGTCTCATAATTGGATACATCTGATCGAACTGTTAGATCTGAACAAATAATTCTTGGTTTGGACACATTGTTGCAACTCAGCCCCTGGCGATTGTTTGCTGGTCATTACTAACCGCTAAGAAATCATAGGTGTGCTAGGTAATGGTTTTGTAACGGTTCCCACACAATAGGGAAACTCACATGTGGTGCAGGTAGTAAGTAGTTTTATTTGCACCAGGAGGTTGTCGCCAAGGCATTCTTAATAATTTTATATTCCACGGTCGCGGCACGGAAAGGGAACCTTATGGAGCCCAACAGTCATTACATTTTAATTAATTTTGTATGTTCTATAGCACTTCAATATTCGTTCCTACTTCCCGGACACCCTCTAATAACATAGGTTAGATTGTGCTACAGTGTAAATCATTTGTAAAGGCGCCACAAGGCGAGTGGTGACATTGGGTAACACAAAAAAGAGGCAGGAACTCAGTTTATATTTTAAACCCAGGTGGATAGTGGTATGCAAGGCGTTTACGTCTATATGAGGTGTGTGAGTGTAGTAGAGAAGAATGTGCACAACTCATGTCACTTCTGGCGCAGCTGTTAAGATTGAATAAATTGTCACGTGCCAACAGGAGGTCTTGGGTAACAACGTTTCTAAGTTTCCCATACTGTTGCATCAACCTAGTGCTGACTGTTCGAATCGGTTGTGTGGTGGCGGGCAGATTATCTTCTAAATGTGTAAGTCGCACGTGTTGGCGAATCAGCATATCGTGATTACTATTTGAAAGGGCAGTGGCACGGGGTATAGGTGTGTTCCATCGGATTGGCGTCTGTGTGATCAGGTGTTCCAAATACAGTTTTAAGTGCAGATCCTCCTGCACTAAGCCACTCTCTTCTTACATGGCGTAGCAAGACGGCATCACAGATGGTGCGTAACTGTTCACAGACATTATTAACTACTTTAATTACTTCTCGCATAAGGCGGAGGGATTCAGGTTGCTTAGCGTTGGCTAAAGCTTGTTCAAATTTCATCATTTTCTCCGTCACGCACTGCAGTTTTGCTTCGTCGTTAAAGAATGGCAACACCTTGATTTCTGCAAGCATTACAGCTTGATGTGGTGTATGCAGCAGATTGTTCACGTGTTCAAATAACACGTCTTACAGGGATGGTTGAAAACGGAGTAACGGCAACACAATGACAGTGGTCAAAGGAAGAAATATAATGCCACAACTCATCTTGATGTACTGGGTAGGAGGTAGAAATCGACATAGCAGATAGTAGTAGTCAATTGAATACACGGGCAGGTTGTGTAGTTACAACGGCGACGGTAGACAAGTCCAGACTCACAACCCTAACATGGAATCGGAAACGCACATGATGGTTGATTTGCTATAGGTAATTAGCTATGTTTGGCGTTAAGGGTGTTAGTAGCCAGTGTTTGGCAGACAGACAATGACACCAATGTACGAGCACTCAACGATCACTAACTCTGTCTCAAGAATATTCGGCGACAGGGTCCTCAGATCGATTACCGCTGATGAGTGTAGAATCAAGCATTTTTTTCTGTGTAGTTGGTCCTGTAAGAGGGTACCTCTGTCACAAAAAAACAGGATCAGTGTTTGCAATTCAAGCAGAATTGAGTTTCTAATACCATTGATTAGTGATTGAATACTCGTAGTGACAATTCACGTAACTTGAATTAGGGGTCAAGCTAACCGATTCGACACCAAGCTTAGTATAAAGTCCGGTTAGCAATTTGTGGGCATTGTGTAAATGTCTGTAAAGGACAGTTTTCGAATTGGCTCAAGATTGGTGATTTTTCACCCCAACTAGAGCTTGACAGCCAATCTTCGTATTGCGCACTATATAAGATTGTTGAATCAGCACTGAATTGGCAACAAGGGTTCTGGGAACGATGTAAATTTGGAGAGCAGGATGGCAGCTTTTGTGTTAAGTCGATCTGATAGCTGATAGGTAAATACTGGGTGAGCATCAAAGCTTTTGTTAGAATGCGAGTGCAACATAGAAGTAATCAGTACGAGGCAGGTAACTGAAAAGAGTGTAAACCATAGGGTTCAGCGGCGAATTCGCCGGGCAGGAGGTACGGCCCGAAACCGTCGTGTCAGATGAGGAGAAAGGACACTCTTCAGAAGCTCAGTACACCTACGTGTAAGAGAAGCTTATTCCATGCTGAAATACAAGTTCAACCATACATCCGGTAGAGGCCTTAAGACTGGATTTTAACAATCACTGACTCAGACAACACGAACGATTCCGCTTACATCCCTGCCACTGTCCCAAGAATACAAGACTGTAACAGCTTACCGGGACCAGATCGGAATTGCATAAAGGGCAGTGATGTATAACTAACAGCACAAATTGGCGGCATTTGACATAGCAGCGCGTATCCACATATAGGTCGGAAGCACGTTCAGTGCTTAGGAAAGAGGTGGCCACATAACAGTACAACAACATCGTCATGTAGAATGCTGTCAAACCTCAGAATAATGAATCATCAAGGCTTAAGCACAATACAGCAGTTTAAAATTAAACAATATATGGGACCTTCAGCATATCCACTAGCTAATGACAACGTAGTCGAAGGCAACTACGTATCATTCCATCATGATTAGATATGCTTTGGAGAGAGTGTGAATAGAGGCCCCTGTAACTTAATGGTCAGCTGACTGATGCCAGTGCGTCTTGAAAAGAAAGCTGAATGGATTAGCAGAGCTTGGCAGCTTCAGGTAACAGTGGTAGACATCGGTGCGATGCGAACACGAGACAGAGAGCAGACGAAGACCGAGAACAATTTGTGCCGGCAGTGGCACAGTTTATTTACATTCGTTCCCGCAAGCTGGCAGGCGGCAACTCGCTCCAAAAGCCGGACGCAGCACGTTCATCACACGCATCCAGGAACAAGTGCAAAAATTATAAAATTATTGGTGCAAACGTAAAGTTAGAAAGTCGCTAGGCACATCCGCACGTAAGGCTTACAGTTCAAATGTAGGCAGCTAAATCCTTTGGCCAAACTTTGTGTAGCAAGTGTAAGTATAATATGTTTGTGAACAAGACATGATATCGGCGATAACCTGAGCAAGTGCGATAGTGTTATTCAAACACGAGTAGCCTTCACCTGCGACAGTTGCGACGCACGGGTTTCGTAAAATGAATACGTACACCTCACAGGACGTCACGGTTGAAAATGGCAGGAAGTGAAACACACTTAGCCACAGCATTAGAGGACAGATGACAGCGAGTGTGGATACTTGCAAATAGTCACACGATCACTACCCAATGACAATATTCCACCAAATCATTGTGATGAGCGCATTTCATAAACACGCGATACACTGTTATCAACTGCGATCCAATCGTTAGTGTAAAGATCAGGTACTGGCGTTAGTGCATGTTCAATCGGTATGGATCTATATCACAGGCGTTTTATTATTCGGTAAATCTGTGAGCAAAACTCAAATTTGCTTGTGCCACGGTGCAGGTTGTGGTCGAGCATGTTGATCGCAGTCGATGTTATGAGTCTCGTACAGTTTCCCGTATGGAGGACATAGTGATAGACATCTCTGGGGTTGTGAAGCAGTTGAATGGGTTGAAAATAAATAAATCACCAGGTCCTGATGAGATTCCAATTCGGTTTTACAGAGAGTACTCTACTGCATTGGCTTCTTACTTGTTGTTGTGGTCTTCAGTCCTGAGACTGGTTTGATGCATCTCTCCATGCTATTCTATCCTGTGCAAGCTTCTTCATCTCCCAGTACCTACTGCAGCCTACATCCTTCTGAATCTGCTTAGTGTATTCATCTCTTGGTCTCCCTCTACGATTTTTACCCTCCACGCTGCCCTCCAATACTAAATTGGTGATCCCTCGATGTCTCAGAACATGTCCTACCAACCGATCCCTTCTTCTAATCAAGTTGTGCCACAAGCTCCTCTTCTCTCCAATTCTATTCAATACCTCCTCATTGGTTATGTGATCTACCCATCTAATCTTCAGCATTCTTCTGTAGCACCACATTTCGAAAGCTTCTATTCTCTTCTTGTCTAAACTATTTATCGTCCACGTTTCACTTCCATACATGGCTACACTCCATACAAATACTTTCAGAAACGACTTCCTGACATTTAAATCTATACTCGATGATAACAAATTTTTCTTCTTCAGAAACGCTTTCCTTGCCATTGCCAGTCTACATTTTATATCCTCTCTGCTTCGACCATCGTCAGTTATTTTGCTCCCCAAATAGCAAAACTCCTTTACTACTTTAAGTGTCTCATTTCCTAATCTAATTCCCTCAGCATCCCCCGACTTAATTCGACTGCATTCCATTATTCTCGTTTTGCTTTTGTTGATGTTCATCTTATATCCTCCTTTCAAGACACTGTCCATTCCGTTCAGCTGCTCTTCCAAGACCTTTGCTGTCTCTGACAGAATTACAATGTCATCGGCGAACCTCAAAGTTTTTATTTCTTCTCCATGGATTTTAATACCTACTCCGAACTTTTCTTTTGTTTCCTTTATTGCTTGCTCAATATACAGATTGAATAACATCGGGGATAGGCTTCTTACTTAGCTTGCATTTATCGCGAATCTCTTGCCCAACGTAAAGTCCCGAGCGACTGGAAAAAAGCGCAGGTGACGCCTGTATATAAGTAGGGTAGAAGGACGGATCCTCAAAATTACCGATTATTATTCCTAACATCGGTTTGTTGCAGGATTCTCGAACATATTTTCACTTAGAATATAATGAATTTCCTTGAGACAGAGAAGTTGTTGTCCATGTATCAGCACGGCTTTAGAAAGCATCCCTCCTGCGAAACGCCACTCGACCTTTTTGCACATGATATCTTGCGAACCATGGATGAAGGGTATCAGACGGATGCCATATTCCTTGACTTCCGGAAAGCGTTTGACTCGGTGCCCCACTGCAGATTGCAGAGCATATGGGATTGGTTCCCAAATATGTGAGTGGCTCGAAGACTTCTTAAGTAATAGAACCCAGTACGTTGTCCTCGATAGTGAGTGTTCATCGTAGGTGAGGGTATCATCTGGAGTGCCCCAGGGAAGTGTGGTAGGTCCGCAGTTGTTTTCTATCAACATAAATGATCTTTTGGATAGGGTGGATAGCAATGTGCTGCTATTTGCTGATGGTGCTGTGATGTACGGGAAGGCGTCGTCATTGAGTGACTGTAGGAGGGTACAAGATGACTCGGACAGGATTTGTGATTGGTGTAAAGAATGGCAGCTAACTCTAAATATAGATAAATGTAAATTAATGCAGATGAATAGAAAAAAGAATCCCGTAATGGTTGAATATTCCATTAGTAGTGTAGCGCTTGAAACAGTCACGTCGATTAGATATTTGGGCGTAACATTGCAGAGCGATATGAAGTGGGATAAGCATGTAATGGCAGTTGTGAGGAAGGCGGATGGTGGTCTTCGGTTCATTGGTAGAATTTTGGGAAGATGTGGTTCATCTGTAAAGGAAACCGCTTATAAAAGACGAATACGACCTATTCTTGAGTGCTGCTCGTGCGTTTGGAATCCCTATCAGGTCGGATTGAGGGAGGACATAGAAGCATTTCAGAGCCGGGCTGCTAGATTTGTTACTGGTAGGTTTGATCATCACACGAGTGTTACGGAAATGCTTCAGGAACTCGGGTGGGAGTCTCTGGAGGAAAGGAGGCGTTCTTTTCGTGAATCGCTACTGAGGAAATTTAGAGAACCAGCATTTGAGGCTGACTGCAGTACAATTTTACTGCCGCCAACTTATATTTCGCAGAAAGACCACAAAGATAAGATAAGAGAGATTAGAGCTCGTACAGAGGCATACAGGCAGTCATTTTTCCCTCGTTCTGTTTGGGAAGGGAACAGGGAGAGACGATGCTAGTTGTGGTACGAGGTACCCTCCGCCATGCACCGTATGGTGGACTGCGGAGTATGTATGTAGATGTAGATGTAGATCATTTGCGATTGGTATCGAGGGAAGGTGGTAAACAGGGTATTATGAAGCTCAGAGCCAGAATGCGGACTCCAATGTGCCCCTCCAGAACATCACTCTCCTGCTCCGATGGCATAGAGCTCCGTCTTGCATGAACCACATCTTGTCGAAATCAGGGTCGCCTGGATAATGGAGATGAAATCATCTTCCAAAACCTTCACGTATCGTTCGGTAGTCACTGTGCCATGGAGGAATATCACACCGATTATTCCGTGACTCGACATTGCACACCACACAGTCACCCGTTGAGGGTGAAGAGACTTCTCAATCGCGAAATGCGGATTCTCAGTCCCTCAAAATGCGCAAATTTTGCTTATTGACGAACCCATCCAAATGAAAGTGGGCTTCGTCGCTAAACCAAACCATACCATGCGCATACTAATTCCCATCATGTCCCCCGGTCAACCGTGCCGTTTGAACGTCCTAACGCAAACCGTTCAGAAGTTATGACGATTTTATTTCATATACACTCCTGGAAATTGAAATAAGAACACCGTGAATTCATTGTCCCAGGAAGGGGAAACTTTATTGACATATTCCTGGGGTCAGATACATCACATGATCACACTGACAGAACCATAGGCACATAGACACAGGCAACAGAGCATGCACAATGTCGGCACTAGTACAGTGTATATCCACCTTTCGCAGCAATGCAGGCTGCTATTCTCCCATGGAGACGATCGTAGAGATGCTGGATGTAGTCCTATCGAACGGCTTGCCATGCCATTTCCACCTGGCGCCTCAGTTGGACCAGCGTTCGTGCTGGACGTGCAGACCGCGTGAGACGACGCTTCATCCAGTCCCAAACATGCTCAATGGGGGACAGATCCGGAGATCTTGCTGGCCACGGTAGTTGACTTATACCTTCTAGAGCACGTTGGGTGGCACGGGATACATGCGGACGTGCATTGTCCTGTTGGAACAGCAAGTTCCCTTGCCGGTCTAGGAATGGTAGAACGATGGGTTCGATGACGGTTTGGATGTACCGTGCACTATTCAGTGTCCCCTCGACGATCACCAGTGGTGTACGGCCAGTGTAGGAGATCGCTCCCCACACCATGATACCGGGTGTTGGCCCTGTGTGCCTCGGTCGTATGCAGTCCTGATTGTGGCGCTCACCTGCACGGCGCCAAACACGCATACGACCATCATTGGCACCAAGGCAGAAGCGACTCTCATCGCTGAAGACGACACGTCTCCATTCGTCCCTCCATTCACGCCTGTCGCGACACCACTGGAGGCGGGCTGCGCGATGTTGGGGCGTGAGGGGAAGACGGCCTAACGGTGTGCGGGACCGTAGCCCAGCTTCATGGAGACGGTTGAGAATGGTCCTCGCCGATACCCCGGGAGCAACAGTGTCCCTAATTTGCTGGGAAGTGGCGGTGCGGTCCCCTACGGCACTGCGTAGGATCCTACGGTCTTGGCGTGCATCCGTGCGTCGCTGCGGTCCAGTCCCAGGTCGACGGGCACGTGCACCTTCCGCCGACCACTGGCGACAACATCGATGTACTGTGGAGACCTCACGCCCCACGTGTTGAGCAATTCGGCGGTACGTCCACCCGGCCTCCCGCATGCCCACTATACGCCCTCGCTCAAAGTCCGTCAACTGCACATACGGTTCACGTCCACGCTGTCGCGGCATGCTACCAGTGTTAAAGACTGCGATGGAGCTCCGTATGCCACGGCAAACTGGCTGACACTGACGGCGGCGGTGCACAAATGCTGCGCAGCTAGCGCCATTCGACGGCCAACACCGCGGTTCCTGGTGTGTCCGCTGTGCCGTGCGTGTGATCATTGCTTGTACAGCCCTCTCGCAGT
The DNA here is from genome assembly GCF_021461395.2 of Schistocerca americana. NCBI lineage: Eukaryota > Metazoa > Arthropoda > Insecta > Orthoptera > Acrididae > Schistocerca > Schistocerca americana. The sequence continues at coordinate 553,643,336 of NC_060124.1, read as the reverse complement.
GTCCGGAGCAAGTATGGTGGGTCTGACACACCGGTGTCAATGTGTTCTTTTTTCCATTTCCAGGAGTGTAGTTTAATAATTGTCATCCTGTATAATTAAGCATAGGAAGATGTGCAAATGCAAAAAGAGGTTTAAAAGTGTCGATATGGCGCTAGCAGGTGTGTATAATTATTGTAGCATCCGTTCAACTGTCACGAAAACTGTCTCGCTGCATTCAAATCGGAACTGTACTGACAACGAACTTGTATTACGTTTCTAGCCAATTAAAACGTGTTTAGTTGTGCCATGAGCTGTGTGTAAACAGAAAGGTCGTTACGGAAGTATGTAACTGTATCATCTGTACACTGACAAGCGAAAACATTATCACCACTGCACACCGCGACGTTGGATACGCTCAGATGGCGTTGCCGGCACGTGACACGGTGACAAAGTATGTAAGCGGAGCACACACTAACGGGGGACTACTCTAGCAAAGATATGGGCTGCAAATGGGGAAATCCATTGAGATAAGCGACTTTGACAGAGGGGAGATTATTTATTGCGCCGAGCCTGTGAATGAGTATCTCAAAAACGGCGAAGCTGGTCGAACGTTCATGTGCTACTGTCTTGAGGATCTTCGGCAAGAGATAGGAGGACAGTGAAACTACCACTTGGCCCTAAAAGGTGGGTCGTCCACGACTATTCACAGAGCATGGGGTTCAGAAGCTTGTCTGATGCTGATATGTGGCATCTCTGTCGAAAGAGCACAGTGTTGGTGCACAAACAAGTGTTTCGGGGCACACCGTTCGTTGTACACTGTTAAACGTGGACCTCTGCAGCAGACCATCCCTACGTGTTCACATGTTGACCCAACGCCATTGTCAGTTACGATTGCAGAGCGAACGGGACCATCGAGATTCGACCGTCGATCAGCGAAAACGTGCCGGCTCTTCGGGTGCATTAGGTCGATGGTCGTCTCCACAAGCGCCGTCATCGAGGTCAATGGCGGCTCTAAACGTCAAGGACGCAGGCTGGTGGGAGCAGTATTATGCTACGGAAGACATTCTCCCACGCTTGCATGGGACCTGTGGTAGTAGTCGAAGACGCGCTGACAGCTGCGAACCACGTGCACCCCTCCACGATTGATGTCTTCCCCGACGGTGATGCCGTCTTTCGGCAGTATAATTGTCCGTGTCTCAGAGGCAAAAACGGCTCTGAGCACTATGGGACTTAACATCGGAGGTCATCAGTCCCCTAGAACTTAGAACTACATAAACCTAACTCACCTAAGGACATCACACACATTCATGCCCGGGGCAGGATTCGAACCTGCCAACGTAGTGGTCGCGTGGTTCCAGACTGAAGCGCCTAGAACCGCTCGGTCACTGCGGCCGGCTCTCAGTGGCATAACCGTGCTACTATGGTTTGAAGAGCATTATAGTGAACTTACGTTGACATCTGAGCGACTAAATTCGGCTGATGATAATCCTGTGGAGCCCATAGGGGCGGCATCAACACGCACGCAAATCAGAAGGAACGTGAAAGCAAACCAACCACATCCATCCCATTCCGTAAGTTGACTATGGGACGTCTACTCTTATTGACACCGTGTAAGGGATCTTCATCACAATCGTATGTGTTGGTACATGACTTTGACGGGCGTGGTCCTGGTGCATAAATCAGAATAAGCGCGGATTGTGTGCAGTTGGTGCACCCTATAACGTTATGCACGTTAAATTGTGTTCCAACTCTTAACCAGCCCTTGCATATTACTTCCAAGATCGAAATACATGTCTCTGTCATCCAGAGGATAGAGGCAGGAAACTCATCTAGGTGACCATGGCTCTTGACTGCACAGTACATAGGTATAAAAATACTTGTCACAGTCCATACTGAGTCGGCTAATGGTGTCATCCGGCTATCGTAGCTGTAGCGATACACAGGCAGGTAGTGAAGCAGTTGTGTGGAGTAGGACTAGGGAGAGCCATTCATTCTACGTCCCCAAGAATAAGGGATTGGCGCCTCCAGAGTGGAGATTTCTACCAAAGCCATGCCAAGGCAACAAGATTGAAAGTGAAATAGATCACAACGGAAGGGTGTACGAGGAATAACTGTTACAGTCGGCTCGGATTCTCTGTGTTCGCCAGACACGCTTTACCATACTACTGGAGGATTTTGATTCTGTGTGGTAATTATAGCTGCACTGGAAATACGCTACTCCTAATCAAGCGACCATAGTACATAAGTGTGTCAAGAGCATAGAGTATATCAAGGCTGTGAATGTTGTGGCGGAACCTGTTTCTTCTTCCATGACGCTGTTCTAACAGCAGACAGCATTCTCTAGGGTCTAGGCGGATCTATCAGAGCAGCAGGCCGGGGTGACACACCATTCCCTTCATAAGGTTTTAATGTATCGAAGTGAACTATCACAGGATGACCTGGTGGTTGGTCTGCCTTGACAGTGGGAAGTCAAACGCACGATTTGATAAGGGCTTTTAGAAGGGGGGGGGGGTGAACCTTTTAGTTTTGCCTTTATTAACAGCAGGATTATGCAGTTGCAGCTCTTTTATTTTCCTTCTGAACCTGCTTGGCAGTAGCTTTCGTACAATTACATCCGGCCGACGCCAGATTGCTGTAAGTTTGTGCGCGAAACCCTTCTCTTCTTTCGAGTGTACTCCCAGTGGTAGCTTGTCTGTCTCGAAGGAAGTGCTCTTGGGACTTGACACAGGCTTGACTCGTGAATTATGCTGTTGCAAGCAGAGTGTATGAAAGGAATGTATCAGTGTGCGTTCGACTGACTTAATAATACAATACTCGTTTAACAAGGAGGCAGTTATGCACTTTTTAATTCCAAGCAGTTTGCATACTTGTACAAATGATGAGGATATAAAATTTCTTCCCTGATCAGTTAGAATGGCATCTGGGTTGCCAAAATGATAGTACCGGGTGATTCATCCACAGTTTCAGCCATCAATCAGCAGACGGCACTAGTATTAGGTATCTGGAAAAGTGATCACTTATTGGCAATGTGTACTTATTTCTGTTGCTGGATTTGGTAAAAAGATCCCATTACATCAAGGGCTACGGTATCATATGGTTTGGATGTTTCTGGCGAGGTTTGCAAAGGAATACGTGAGTGTGTCGGCAGACAATGCTGAGTGCAATGTAAACATGCATAGATACACTTATCGACATCGCGCATTCGATTGAGCCATCAATACCGCGTGTTGTTATTGTTGTAGTCTTCAATCCAGAGACTGCTTTGATGCAGCTCCCCATGCTACTCTATCCTGTACAAGCTTCTTCATCTCCGAGTAACTACTGCAACCTGCATCCTTCTGAATCTGCTTTGTGTATTCATCTTTTAGTCTCCCTCTGGAATTTTTACCCTCTACGCTCCTCTCCAGTACTAAATTGGTGATCCCTTGATGCCTCAGAATGTGTCCTACCAGCTGATCCCTTCTTCTAGTCAAGTTGTGCCACAAATACTTCTTCTCCCCAACTCTTTCAGTACCTCCTCATTAGTTACGTGATCTACCAATCTAATCATCATTCTTCTGTAGCACCCCATTTCGAAAGCATCTATTCTCTTCTTGTCTAAAATATTTATCGTCCATGTTTCGCTTCCATACATGGATACACTCCGTTCAAATACTTTCAGAAAAGACTTCCTGACACTTAAATCTATTCTCGTTGTTAACACATTTCTCTTCTTCAGAAACGCTTTCCTTGCCGTTGCCAGTCAATGCCGCGTAGCAATATGAATATCTGTAGTACATCTGCCTCTATTGTAAACTTGTATGATATCGTGTGATTGAGCAATGATACGGGTGAGGAGTGACTTACCCAACGGAGTTTTATTGTACAGTATACCATCTTCTAACAAAAATCAGCCCATGTGGCACACTGTGGCCAAATGGAGTCTTTTTTCTGTGTGTCTTTTAATTCTGCTGTTAATATTTTGTATGCTTGCACTACTCTAACCTTTCTGCTGAGGGTGTTTGCATTTTGGTGCAGTGTTACAGGTTTATGAAGTAGTATCAAAGCTGGCTTTAAAGCGCAACATACTAGCCGGCTACTGGGATGTTTTAAATTGAACATCCATAACAAGGCGGCGTAGTCAGTTACCACGGTAAATTTTCTGTCCTATAGAAAGCATTTAAAGTAGTTAACACCAGACATTATGGCCAATAACTCTTGTTCTCTGGTAATATAATTCATTTCAACTTTTCTGAGCTTGCAAGAAGCATAACCAGTAGGTTTTTCCTCGCTGTTGTGCTCTTGGCTAAAACAGTGCCAACAACAAAGTCCGAGGCATCTCACGAGAGAATAAAAGGTTCTTGGAAGTCAGGATATATATGAACAGAGGTGAACCCTTCAAAACTTCCTTTAATTTTTGAACTGCAGTTTCACAGTTTGCGGTCCATCCAAAGGGTACTACCTGCTTTAATGACTTGGTTAAGTAAGGGCTTAGTCACAGTGGTGCAATTTAAAAAAAAACGACGATAATAATTAACCCCAGCAATCTTTGTAATTCCTTTACGTAGGTTGGGATAGGGAAGTTATCCATTGCTTCTGTCAATTGCGAGTATGGGTTACCTCACCGGAGCTGATAATGTGTACCAAATAATGGACTTGTGACTCTGCGAAAGAGAAGTTTTCCAACTTGAGACTTGGATGGGTATTTTGAAACCTCACAAACACATTTCTCAGTCGTTCTAAATGTTCATCAGTTTGAGAGAAAATAATAATATCGTCCAGGTGAACTAAATAGGTAGTGGGTTTCAGACCTTTTAACAACAAATCAGCAAACATTTGAAATGTGGTAGGTGCAGCTATTAACACAAAAGACATCCACAAAAGCTCATACAGGCCAAAAGGTAAGGCAAAAGCGGTGTTAGGTCGGTCTTGATGGTCTATCACGATCTGATGATAGCCAGAGTGCGTATCAGGAGCAGTAAAAACTTACAATTTCCTAACCTGTTCAATCTTTATTCAGTATATGGCAGGATATAGGTATCATGTTTAGCATACGCGGTAGGTCTTCTCACTGTTAATAGATTTTTTTTGGGGGGAAACAAAGACAATCGGACTCGACCAGGAAGTGGCTGATGGTTAAATGATTCTTGCATCAAGTTGTTGAATTGTTTCTTCCACGACAGACTGTAATTCATGCAGAATTAGGAACGGTCTCTGGGTAGTTTGCTTTTCCTGTGCAGTTGGAATCTCATAGTATACCAGATCAGTAACAAGTATTATTTATCTTTCAATAACCATGACACTTCTCTAAAACCAGGTATAACAAGCTTTGCTCAGAGTCGGTTAAATAGGACACCTCATTCTGCAGTTGCTGCGTCGGGGTTGACATGATTGCGTACATTTCTCGGTAATAATTTTCTTCTTTTGTTAACCGTCTGTTCGTGAACAGATTCTTCATTCTTCGTTACTTCTTGCATACTGGCCAGTATAGTTCCCTTGGATAGCGTTACATTCCAGATTCCAAAATCATCTAAGCATAGAGGAACTCGCACTTTTCCTTCCAAGGATTCTGCTCTGCACAAGCTTCGTTTCACGTGTACTTGAACTCTGTCGAGGACATGAATTTGAGTGAGTGGGTCAGTCAAAAAAGACAGCCCTTAGGTTCGTGCATTTGGACGTCAACCAGAGAACACTTCCGTTGCCGCCCATTATTTCTACACGGGTGGCTCTTTTCAGCACCAAGATATGCAGTGCACCGGTATTCGGAGGAATGGATGGGCCCTTCCCTGGATTTCCCCGCGTCGTAGAGGTGAAATGATAGTGTGTGACCGAAAATCAATCACGCCGTGAAACTGGCGTATGAAATCAAGTATGATGTCAAAACCCGGAACTCTCACCCTAATCGCTTCCATAGGTGCTGACATTAATTTTCAGCTTAACTGACGACGCACCTGCAGGATTTATAATTCCGGTACCCAAACCAAAGGTACAACGTCAGGGTGATTTCAATGTCTGGTAGTCACCAAGAGAACGAAACACTTTAACTTATCTGAGCACTCGTATCCACTAAAATCTAACTTGATTCTCTCACATTTCTGCTCTCACGGCTATGTTCGTTACCTCCTTCAAACCTCGTTAATTTATGGGGCTAACTGACGTTACTAGGGGCGGGGTTGGGTAGCTGTACCTGCCACTCTGCCATTTCCCTGATTGGAAGGCTCGTTTTCCAAACCACAGAATTGACTGCCACGCCCACAGAACGATCTGTTTTGTTTCTGTGGGCAGTGCATTCCCAAATGCCGAAACCCTCAGCAATTAGGACAATAAGGTGCTAAACATGTACTATCACCCGTATGACTACTTCACTTGCATCAGGCACAAATTGATTCATTAGTAAACATACGACGTGGCTCACCGTTACATGTTACGGCAGCAACAAAGCAGCCAGCTTCTAAAGCCAAGCGTGAAGTAGTGGAGGCGAACTCAGCCTCTCAGTCAATTTGCAGATTAAAGCCACGGACAAAGACATCAATTGGTTGCGCCTCAGCTTCTTGAAGGAATAAATGATTGCGCATTGTAACCCAATGATGGGTATAAGTTTTGCATGAGATAGTTCTTATGCGGTCTGCAAATTGTTAAATATCTTCCCACGACCCTTGTGTGAGGTCTAACAGTTTGCCACGGTAGTAACTAACACCTTGGTTGTTGGAATACCACTCTGCTAAAACTTTTGCAATGGATATTTCGAGGCACGTCAACTCTACACAGACTTGTTTTCCTCACATTTCTGCTCTCACAGCTACGTTCGTTACCTCCCTCAAACCTCGTTAATTTATGGGGCTAACTAACTTTACTGAGGGGCGGGGTTGGGTAGCTGTACCTGCCACTCTGCCATTTCCCTGATTGGAAGGCACGTTTTCCAAGCCACAGGATTGACTGCCACAGCCACAGAACGATCTGTTTTGTTTCTGTGGGCAGTTATCTTCAACCGTGGCACATTCTACAGAAAAGTGTCAGACTAGGGGAAAATGTGACCGACGTCATAGACATTTAGCAAAAAGTTTTCCAGATTTTCTGTGCGTTTCCCCGAGAAGGAAGGAATAAAATTGACTGCAGAAAAACTACCGGCAATACTAGAAGGGGTAGATGAGACAGTAGCTGAGTTACTTTTGGCCTCTCTAGCTTCACCAAGCGTAGTTTGAACATTGAAATCTTCCTTATGTTACGCTGATCAGGTTGCTAGGCTTCGCAGTTCAGCACTTTTCTAAATCTATATTTTTGACCATAGCATCATTAAGTCTTCGTTACAATGAATCAATAAGGTCTTCATCCTCGTTCTCTTAGGCGTCTTCATCCCGAGATCGGGTTTTTTGAGGCATGGTTACAATGGGTCTCACTGTAAACATTAATGAATCAAAATGGCTCAGGAAATGAAAGAAACCCGTCAGGACGCAGATCCTTACTTCTTCAGGCTGCTAAGCTGCAAATCGGCAAGCCGGCCGAAGTGGCCGTGCGGTTAAAGGCGCTGCAGTCTGGAACCGCAAGACCGCTATGGTCGCAGGTTCGAATCCTGCCTCGGACATGGATGTTTGTGATGTCCTTAGGTTAGTTAGGTTTAACTAGTTCTAAGTTCTAGGGGACTAATAACCTCAGCAGTTGAGTCCCATAGTGCTCAGAGCCATTTTTTTGCAAATCGGCATCAGGACTCAAATGCTAGCGAGACTCACATCTGTGCTGTCATGCGATGACAGTAGTGACAACATCGTCGGCATATCCCAACAGAGCGTCAGCATGCAGATGGCAGCGGTGTCGAGATGGCGGCGGTGGAGCGGCGACCACGTGGGCGTCGAGTCTGGGACCCTCACGGTGATGGCAGGAACAGGTAGCAAGGGCGTCTAATGTTGCCCAGCACTGGGCAACGAGTAGGACAGGACACGGGTGGTGGCAGTGTGCGAGTCGGCCAGAATTCAGCACAGACGAGGACAGCAGCAGAAGCAGCACGAGCAGACGTCCACAAACAAGACAGCACGCCAGTGCAAACACGTGTGTGCCAGAGGTGACAAGCTGAATGTGTGCGGCATAGTGGGGACACAGTCTGCTTGCTTCACCGCAGTAGTTTAACTCGGGGAAGACGCAGCCACTAGCCACACGAAAAGTTGTGCCTCACACTTGCCTATTGCTAACATGTAACATACTGGCGGCAACCACCTGCAAAAGGACCACTAAGAGGTCTGTTAAAAAAATCCCGGAACATTCGTAATTTTGCGCTAATGGTGTATTGCACCGAAATGCGATTTGCATCCCTGCGTACGCCTGTGTTTAACGTGTAACTGCCGGAAGTTTCATTGTTGTATGTCTGTTAGTTATTGCTGAATTCTGTACTGAGTAGAAAGTTGTGTCGCACAACTTGCGAATTTCGAGATGTCAGAGTCAGAGCAGCAACGCGTCTGCATTAAATTTTGTGTGAAACTAAAGGAAACCTTTACGATGATGAGTGCTTAATCTGTACTCGGTGTTACGAATTGTTCACACTGTTTAAAATGGCCGGACGGAAGGTACAAATGACCCTCGATGTGGTCACCCTTCGACGTCTACCAACGGCGCTCATGTCAAGAACGTCAACGAAATCGAAGACAGTCTGTCCGAGAGGTTGCAGAAGAATGTAACATTTCAGTTGGGTCATGTCATGAAATCCTGTGAGAAAGAAACGGCCTGAAATGTGACGAGACAATTCATGGGTCTTGCATCACGATAACGCAACCGCACGTTCACCCGTTTTGGTGCGTGACTACTGCACAAAAAACCAAATCACTGTGCAGCCTCATCCTCCCTACTCTCCAGACTTGCAGACTTTTTTGTTTCTCCAAAGTTGAAACGTTTTGTAATTTTTTGAACAGACCTCGTATTCAGTATTTTATGGTCAAACGTATTCCACATAACTTGCAACAGAAGTGTACAAGTAGAGATGAGGGAGCAGTCATCGAAATTTAGTTGGTCACATGAGATTAATTGCCAAAAATCTGACACCGAAGCAGTTTATTTCCGAAGAGGGTATACACTGGTGCCTAAGAAGGGGAGAGGAAACCATGTTGTTGTTGTGGTCTTCTGTCCAGATACTGGTTTCATGCAGCTCTCCATGCTATTCTATCCTGTGCAAGCTTCTTCATCTCCCAATACCTACTGCAGCCTACATCCTTCTGAATCTGATTAGTGTATTCATCTCTTGGTCTCCCTCTACGATTTTTACCCTCCACGCTGCCCTCCAATACTAAATTTGTGATCCCTTGATGCCTCAGAATATGTCCCACCAACCGATCCCTTCTTCTAGTCAAGTTGTGCCACAAACTTCTCTTCTCCTCAATTCTGTTCAAAACCTCCTCATTAGTTATGTGATCTACCCATCTAATCTTCAGCATTCTTCTGTAGCACCACATTTCGAAAGCTTCTATTCTCTCGTCCATGTTTCACTTCCATACATGGCTGCACTCCATGCAAATACTTTCAGAAACGACTTCCTGACGCTTAAATCTATACTCGATGTTAGCAAATTTCTCTTCTTCAGAAACGCTTTCCTTGCCAATGCCAGTCTACATATTATATCCTCTGTGCTTCGACACTTGTGAGTTATTTTGCTCCCCAGATAGCAAAACTCATTTACTACTTTAAGTGTTTCATTTCCTAATCTAATTCCCGCAGCATCACCCGATGTAATTCGACTACATTCCATTATCCTCGTTTTGCTTTTATTGATGTTCATCTTATATCCTCGTTTCAAGACACTGTCCATTCCGTTCAACTGGTCTTCCAGGTCCTTTGCTGTCTCTGACAGAATTACATCATCGGCGAACCTCAAAGTTTTTATTTCTTCTCCCTGGATTTCAATACCTACTCCAAATTTTTCTTTTGTTTCCTTCACTGCTTGATCAATATACAGACTGAATAACATTGGGGAGAGGCTGCAACCCTGTCTCACTCCCTTCCCAACCACTGCTTTCCTTTCATGTCCCTCGACTCTTATAACTGCCATCTGGTTTCTGTACGAATTGTAAATAGCCTTTCGCTCGCTGAATTTTATCCCTGCCATCTTCAGAATATGAAAGAGAGTATTCCAACCGACATTGTCTAAAGCTTTCTCCAAGTCTACGAATGCTAGAAACGTAGGTTTGCCTTTCCTTAATCTAATCCCTAAGATAAGTCGTAGGGTCAGTATTGCCTCGCGTGTTCCAATATTTCTACGGAATCCTAACTGATCTTCCCCGAGGTCGGCTTCTACCAGTTTTTCCATTCGTCAGTAAACAATTCGTGTTAGTATTTTGCAGCCGTGGCTTATTAAACTGATAGTTCGGTAATTTTCACATCTGTCAGCTCCTGCTTTTTTTTGGGGTTGGAATTATTATATTCTTTTTGAAGACTGAGGGTATTTCGTCTGTCTCATACATCTTGCTCACCAGATGGCAGAGTTTTGTCAGGGCTGGCTCTCCCAGGGCTATCAGTAGTTCTAATGGAATGTAGTCAACCATAGGAACCCAAATTACAGCTCATGGAAGTTGAACTCTGAGCATAGGGGGGCGGGGAGGAGAGTGCAAATGGAGCGTGTTAACAGGAAAAGTATCGACGGGGAAGAGAGCTGTATCATTGTGCGGTCCACCACTTGACTCGTCTTACGCCACGCCATTGACCAAGGAGGTTGAAAAACGTTAAGTGAAGGTGTCTCTTGCGCAATGCCGCTCACTGTGAGAACTATAACACGTCAGCACCGAAAGCTGAAGATGTGAGACCCAGGATAAATGCTCAGGATCCAAGTTAGGTGCTCAGAAATGGAAAAAGAATCATATTTCTGAGAATATCAGGTCTGTCCTGTCCAGTGCCATAAACGACTTTGACGAAGGGCAGATTGTTATGACCTGGTGCCCCAGAACAAGTGCCTCGGATGTGGCATAGCTGGTCAACTGTCCAGGTGCTACTGTTGTAAGCATTTATGAAAGGCAGATGGATGGTGGCAAAACCAAGAGCAGATGACAACTTGTTGGTCCTCCACCAGCCATCACGGAATGTGGAGGTCCTAGGCTAGTATGCTCTGTAAAGCAGGACAGTCAATAATGTGGCAAATATGGCGACAGCGTTTAGTGCTGGTGCAGGCACAAATGTTCTGAAGCACCAGAGCTCCAAGCAGACAATACGTAAATGGTCCCTATGCACCAAAAGAAGTTGTGCATTACTGCTCCAGTGCACAGGAGATCGGCGAGACTGGAGAATAGATTAATGAAAACATGTGGCCTAGTCAGATGAATCATGTCTCTTTTTTACATCAAGCCGATGGCTCATGTGCAAATACGCAGTCGTCCAGGCGGATGGTTATCTGAGACATGCACTGCATCAAGGATGCAGGCTGCTTGGAGCAGTATTAGTAGGGGAACAAGACAGACATCAGCGCATTTTGTTAGTGCGGATTGCCTAAATAAAGGGCAGGTATACACTCAGGGGCAAACCTATTGTTTTCCTTTGATTGACAGGTACTTAACCTATTGTTCTCCTTTGACTGACAGGTACTTAACCTATTGTTCTCCTTTGATTGACAGGTACTTAACCTACTATTCTGCTAAAAGGATCCTTCCTTTTGATCGACAGGCACTTAACCAATTGTTACTCCACCCCCTCCCACAAACACCCTCCCCCCCTCGCTGCTACAGATACACTTACATCTCTGAGTTATTGGAATAGGCCCCACTCACTTTTATTAATTTGATTTTCCTCATTAAATTGATCAATTAATTAACCTCTCACCTGGGTAATAGGGGTAAATGGAAAACCACTTAAGAGAACAATAGGTTAAGTGCCAACAAAGGGTCAAATATTAGGTTAAGACACCATGCCATACATTATGTTATGCAACATGTTTTCTCCGTGTAGTTACTTCTTACAAGACCTACATGTTTCCAAACAGCAGAGAATAATGAGCAAGAGAAATCCAACTCCCACAAACAGATTTTTTTTATAAATAAACAATGTACCCTTGAATTTCCTGTTATGAGAGCCTTCCTCTCCACCACCAACAGACCGCCATCTTGGATTACGTCATGGAAGGGACGACGGTGCCCTCTGGTGGCAGTACTGTGTACTAGGTCAGTTGGGAGTCTTTTTCCTGCCAATCCCTAGGAAGAGGTGGCAGGTGGATAACTTAGGTTAGTGGAGGTAGCCAAAATGCCCTTTTCCCCGCCATTTTCTTAGGTTAGTGGAGGTAGCTATGGTGTGTTGCATTGTCTTGATAGATTTTGAACTTCCCACCATTTTCTGGGGCGGAGAGGGGAGGGGGAGGGGAGGGGGTCTACCAGCAGGTGAGAGGTTAATTAATTGATCAATTCAATGAAGAAGTCAAACAAATTAATAAGAGTGAGTGGGGCCTATTCCAATAACTTAGACATTTAAGTGTATCTGTAGCAGTGAGGGGGAAGGGGGTTTGTGGGAGGGAGTGGGGGAACAATAGGTTAAGTGCCTCTCAATCAAAAGGAAGGATCCTTTTAGCAGAACAATAGGTTAAGTACCTGTCAATCAAAGGAGAACAATAGGTTAAGTACCTGTCAATCAAAGGAAAACAATAGGTTTGCCCCTATGTAGGCAACCCACACTAACAAAATGCGCTGATGCCCTCCTTGTTCCCCTACTCGTATTATGCTTTTAGGTACAGTCACCTGGGCCTTCATGGGATCCGTGTTAGTAGTCGAAAATGGCATCACAGCTAATGTATGTGAACATTATTGTGCCACAAATGCATCCCTTCATGCTTGGTTTCCCTGCTGTTGGCAATGGCAACTTCCAAAAGGGCAGAATTGTGTTACAGTGCATTGACAAACATAATAGGAATTCGCACTGACATTATGGCTACCGAATTTGCTTGGTCTGAACCTCACAGGAAATTCTATCCTGATTTAGTTTTCCCGTGATTTCTCTAAATCGCTTCAGGCAAATTCCAGGATGGTTCCTTTGACACAGCAAGGCCGACTTCCTTCCCCATCCTTTCCTAACCCGATGGGACCAATGGCCTTGCTGTTTAGTCTCTTCCCACAAATCAGCCAACCTATACTCCGTCGTGAAATTTTTGCCCACGTTCGGAGTGATATCGCAGGAGGAGCACCACCTTGAAATTCCCTCCTAAATATCAATCGATCCTGAAGAACGCAGTCTCCTCACTTGCACTTAAGCTTGAACCAGCTACAATTAATTGATGACACTTCCCTGTTCTCAAACGACAACAAGGTAGATATTTCGCACTAGATTGCTTATGAAATCAAATGCCAACTTTGAAGTTTTCAGACTGCCCTAGTTGTGATGACTTCATTGTTGGTGAAAATATAGATTTGTAAAATGGTCCTGTAAGCTGTAATCACATCTAGATGGAGTTAACACAAACATCACAGTGTTGTATGAGTGCCTACTCTACACTCACGAAAGATGCATTTGCACAATACACACTCTGGAGAGGTGCTGCAGACGACCTATCTCTACATAAGAGGTTAAAAGTTTTTTTATCAAAAATTAATTATTAGTATTAGCCCCATGAAAGACATACAGAAATGTGTAAGGCTCTGTCTCTGACAATATTATCGTTACCTATACTTTTTCTCTAAAACTGCAAGGCAATCTAGTGAAACTTCATTGTCGTTATCTTAAAATCTGATATATAGGCATACAACTTGTATTGTGAAAACCTTCATCCTGACATGTCGGTATTTAAACATTTTTTGGAACCTCCTACATGCTGTCATGTCAGTATTCTGATAGAAAACAAAAACAGAAACAAACTACTCTTTCTACAAATCATGTGAAAACAATTCTCTAATATCTCAGTGCGAATTTCAAAATATTCTCTAACGTCTGATAACAATTATACTGCAATGCTGCTGTACACGACAGACATCTTACCTCGTCTTGCCGCTGCAACTGCATGGTCAGCAACATGCTAAAATAATTCAAAAGAAATATTGCGATCCATGCAGAGTACAGTGCATGGTTACAACTACTGATCCAACTACTCCTATGGTTTTTTTGTATAGAAATTGAATGATCAGGAGGGGTTTGGTCAACAAGACTTAATCGGTGTAAAAAATGAGAGGAACCAATAAAAACTTTTAATTTTGCTATATTCTGAAAATGAAGACTCATTTGACAAACTTTACTCAGTCCTTTCTTTTCATTGAACAATTGGAAAGCTTTACTTATTCCACAACGTCTGTAATCAATAATCATGTATTTGGTCACAACAAAGAAACAAATATTACTCACAATGTATGCATACAAAAATCTGATAAAATACCTTAACAATAGCTGCGTGCAGCAAAAAGGCCAATTACCAGCCAGGGCGGGCTGTGACCTCTCGTGTCGCGCGGTTTCTCTCCCCACCAGGCTGCGTCCGACTGATCTCAACAACAGTTCGCTCTCTACTAGTCGCGATAATAATATCTCTGACTCAGAGATTGTGTATGTACTCAACAGCATAATAAGTGGCCAGCTTTCCAAAAATATGAACGTCCAACTTTCAAGGTGGACCTAATATTGCCACAATGTAGCATTCGAATTGCTTCGCTTTTTTTTTTAATCATGCCAAAACAGAAACTGGTTTTAATCAGAAGCATTTAGTCTTAACGAAAGTAATTTCTGGTAGGCTACTCTTGAGTACACAGCACTTTTTTGAATATTTTGGAAAAAGACGTCAGTAGGGAAAGTGGTCGATGATAATTTTAGTCTTTCATCTCATCTTTCTGTAAACATGTTTAACAACTGCAAACTTTAATTTGCTGGAAAAATCCCCTGTAGCTGCGACACATTACATACATCAATAAGGAGATTACTTATTAAGTTGGAACAATTTTTCAGTTTTCTTTTGGAAATTACATCAACGCTATATGAGTTTTTGGTTTCAGAATTTTTGTAGTTCTGCGAATTTTAGTGAAGAATATTGTTGCTACTTCTAGCTGCTTAACGTTTTGTGGAATTACGTTTTCAACATACTATCTTGCTTCTCCAGCCAAACCATTTAATCCTATTTCCACTGCAACATTTAGAAAATGATTGTTAAAAACTCTTGAAACTTGTGAATTATCGGTCACAACACTTTCATTTACTTCAACTCTGATGGTATCTTCTACATTGAATGGTTGTACTATCTCCTGTTTCACAACATCCCACATAGTTTTAATCTTATTGGCTGCATTATTAATTTCTGTCTGTGTGTCCATTTTTCTGGACATTTTAATGACTTTCTTTAAAATAATACAGTATTTCTGCAGAATTCAAGTACCGTCAGATCTTATGTTATTATGGTCTTTATAATGGGGTAATAGGTGGTTTATAGGTACACATATCAGCATCTTGGTTCTTTTTTCCTCTGTGTCAAACAGACTTCCCACAAACAAGTAACAAACTTTACGACCTGGTGTCTTGTTCACGATCATAACTGCACCACTATGTGGACTATGCTTGTCAGTATAGACTAACCATTTTGCGTCCACACTTCAACATCTGACCTGTTGCTCAGAGGAAACTAGACATCATCTTGCCATATGTTCTTGGAAGTGTTACCCAACCTAAAAACGTACAACTTGTAATTTGTAACAGCAATAATTATTAGTCTGAAAGTAACGTAAATACTAATGTAATGTACACTGTCCTCAGTTACCAGTAGAAATATCCGTACTCATATCCTTAAAATTTCCATACCAGCTCTACCAACTTATTCTTAGAACGTTGTATCCTGTCCTCATTAGTAAACATCGCTGCTGTGTACAGACATGCTTCAGCGCTGTGAGGTGCTATGTTGTTTATTTCCATTACTTCTGCATCATGATCAGGTAGCCCACTACCAGTTTGGTACATATTAACTGTTTCAGCATGAGCATCGTCTATACAGATGTTATCAGTCAAGAACGTGCTCTTTTGATGCATGTGAGTTGGAAGACTGGCTACTGAAATGAGGTTGAAACAAGCAAATAATGATCGCAATTAATTTTTCTTTTCAGAATGTTTTAAGAAATCTGCACTGAAATCTCCACAAATCTCTAATTCAACTGATCAGCAGCGTATTGCCTGGTAATGAAATGCACCAATGCAGAAATCGACATTTGCCCCAGTTTACTAACTGAAAATCGCGAAAGTAACCTTGATATGGTCATTCAGAGAATTTATTTAATTTAAAGTAGCTTTTCAAGCAAGACAACATGAGACCATTACCACGTGAACAGCTTCTCAAAGTGCACTTAATAAGAAACTTTTATACCTTACTGGAATATTTCTGGCTTTACAGCTATCATATTCAGCTACAGGGAGCTCTTCTTAGAGCAGTTGGGAAGGCAGCAATGGCAAGACGACGTAATGTGGTGTGAGGTACCGATGACAGGTGGCTTGTTCAGTTCGGGTATGTGACAAAGGCCGCTTAATTGTGGTCCTTCTCCACGATTGGCTGATGTATTCGGAAGTTACGCGCCAAAATGATAGTCTTCTGTTACTAATATTAGAAAAGCTAAACAGCGTATTTACTTGAATTTTATATCAAAGCCTCTCTCAATAGCGTGCTATCATTGCCTTATTTCACAAGTATTCATAACCAGCTGAATAATAAACAACTGATAAACGAAAAGGCAGACGAAGCACTTCGGAGATCTTCGGATCGCGCCTAACTTGGATGGTGGACGAAGAGTTTCGGCTGTGACATCAGAGCTGGTGCGGCAGTTTCGGAGGACAGACACGTTGTCTGCCACCGTCGGGTTTAGTTAAGACTTTATTAGCAATCTATGTTTGTAAATGTCAGGGCTGCACAGTCAGTCTTGGAAGACAGACATGTTTTCTGCGGCCATCGGCATCAGGTTAAGACTTTATCAGCAATGTATGGTTATTCGGACATGTAGTTCAAAACAGTGTGATAGTAATTATGGAAATACAGAGTTCATTATATTGTTGAAGGATGGAAAATATTTTTGACTCTAAAATGTAACTGTGGAGTTTCTCGGGTTCCGCTAAGAAAAAGCGAGTGGCATCCCGTACAAACAAAATAGTTGAAAATTTAATTATTCACACAATATCAGTTCCTCGCTAAGAGTTTCTTACAGCCTCAAGATAAAGGATTCACGACCTACGCGCTGTTCTCTGCGCAGGAGATAACCATAGAAGACTGCAGCTTGGTGAATATTACATGGAACTTAGGCATTCCACTGAGGACGGTGGGAGCAAATAGGCACTTTCGCATCTACTGCAATCTTAGTATAAATGAGATGAATGGCACGTCATCTGCGGTAACACAGAGGAGGTATGAAGGAGACACACTTTTGAGGGAACGGTTTTATCATACGCAGGTATATATCACCCTCTCCCTCTCTCTCTTTTTCAGCTTGCCGTACTACCAATAAAAATTTAGTTTCCTTAACCATAGGGTTTACTTATTGCTTATTCTTCCAATCTATATGTGGCATAACAGCAAAACAGTGCTTAACAGTGTTGGTTAAAAACAGTCTTGGCTGCAATTTTTTTTTTTTTTTTCAACGACGCGTTTCGCCTTATTTAGGCATCTTCAGGTTATCTTTTCTAGACAGACGCGAGAGGCACCAAGATCTGCATAACGCGTTCCCGTTCACAGGAGCGAGTAACAGTAAGATAGGGGCTTACCGTTACTCGCTCATGTGAACGGGAACGCGTTATGCAGATCTTGGTGCCTCTCGCGTCCATCTAGAAAAGATAACCTGAAGATGCCTAAATAACGCGAAATGCGTCATTAAAAATAAAAAAAGTGAAATTGCAACCAAGACTGATTTTAACCAATACTTATTGCTTTATTCTCTGTTCTACCCCATTTACGAAAATATGATGTGTCGACTTTCATCTGTTACAGCGTCAGGCGATTCTCGCAGATGTGCAATTCGAGTGCTGTACTTTTGGATCTGTGCCCTTTTCCTCATCCTGAGGATCGGATACGGCGCCAGGCTAACTGCCACATCCACTCTCAGGCAGTCTACTCTGCCTTACCATGGAATGGAGGACATCCTCGCCAGTGACTGGAGCGTCAATATCATCAGTAACAGCTTTGCGTTGGAATCAATGCAGGTACACTGCTGACTTCATTAATCGAGCTTTAATTATTTATTATTTATTCAGTAAGCGCTAGTTTAATGTTGCCTTAACGTTTACAGAGTTTGCTAAAAGGCAACTGGAGTGGTTGTGAATCCTGAGCATGAGACGCATTTGTGTGGTATGATCAAATGAAAAGATGCTATCCACTTTCATCTAGTAACAGAATGAAAACTGAGAGTCTGAGAGACAACTGACGGAGAACATGTTCTTGATGTTGGACTGCCATATCTCAACTTCCCAAATGTACACTACTGGCCATTAAAATTGCTACACCACGAAGATGAAATGCTACAGACGCCAAATTTAGCCGACAGGAAGAAGATGCCGTGATATGCAAATGATTAGCTTTTCACAGCATTCACACAAGGTTGGCGCCGGTGGCGACACCTACAACGTGCTGACATGAGGAAAGTTTCCAACCGATTTCTCATACACAAACAGCAGTTGACCGGCGTTGCCTGGTGAAACGTTGTTGTGATGCCTCGTGTAAGGAGGAGAAATGCGTACCATCAGGTTTGCGACTTTGATAAAGATCGCATTGTACCCTACCGCGATTGCGGTTTATCGTATCGCGACATTTCTGCTCGCGTTGGTCGAGATCCAATGACTGTTAGCAGAATATGGAATCGGTGAGTTCAGGAGGGTAATACGGAACGCCGTGCTGGATCCCAACGGCCTCGTATCACTAGCAGTAGAGATGACAGGCATCTTATCCACATGGCTGTAACGGATCGTGCAGCCACGTCTCGATCCCTGAGTCAACAGATGGGGACGTTTACAAGACGAACAGTCCGACGACGTTTCAGCAGCATGGACTATCAGCTCGGAGAACATGGCTGCGGTTACCCTTGACGCTGCATCACAGACAGGAGCGCCTGCAATGGTGTACTCAACGACGAACCTGGGTGCACGAATGGCAAAACGTCACTTTTCAGATGAATCCAGGTTCTGTTTACAGCATCACGATGGTCGCTTCCGTGTTTGGCGACATCACGGTGAACGCCCATTGGAAGCATGTATTCGTCATCGCCATACTGGCGTATCACCCGGCGTGATGGTATGGGGTGCCATTGGTTACACGACTCGGGGGTGCCATTGGTTACACGTCTCGGTCACCTCTTGTTCGCATTGACGGCACTTTGAACAGTGGACGTTACATTTTAGATGTGTTATAACCCGTGGCTCTACCCTTCATTCGATCCCTGCGAAACCCTACATTTCAGCAGGATTATGCACGACCGAGTATTGTAGGTCCCGTACAGGCCTTTCTGGATACAGAAAATGTTCGACTGCTGCCTTGGTCAGCGCATTCACCAGATCTCTCACGAAACGAAAACGTCTGGTCAATGGTGGCCGAGCAACTGGCTCGTCACAATACACCAGTCACTACTCTTGATGAATTGAGGTATGAAGGTGCATGGGTAGCCGTACCTGTACACGCCATCCAAGCTATGTTTGACTCAATGACCAGGCATAGCAAGGCCGTTATTACGGCCAGAGGTGGTTGTTCTGGGAACTGATTTCTCCGGATCTATGCACCCAAATTGCGTGAAAATGTAATCACATGTCAGTTTTAGTATAATATATTTGTCCAATGAATAACTGTTTATCATCTGCATTTCTGCTTGGTGTAGCAATTTTAATGGCCAGTAGTGCAGTTTCTATTACGTATCCTCATTTGCTTGTGTAGTATTCGCTGTCCTGAATCTTTAGCATGAAAGCTGATGTTACTCCTTATGATCGTCCCCTCTAAAACTGAGTGGCCAGCGCGTCTCACTGCAATGTGAAGCACTTTTGGTAGTGGCAGGGATGTTTCGTTGGTGGGAGGACTGTAATGACGTCCAATCACTCTCTTAATGCCAATTGGGGATCTACTTGAATAAGAAGTAGCAGCTCCAATTCCTGGAAAATCCAAAAACGGCTGGGAGAGCGATGCGATGACCCCAAGCCCCTCCATACTGCATCTGAGTGACACTATATGGCGGAGGATGACATGGCAGCCCGTCTGCATCAGGTGGTTCGGTTCTCTGGACCTGATTGTGGAGTTCTGTCTTTTGATGCATTATGAGGGGAAACGTTGTCAGTGGTTCAAATGGTTCAAATGGTTCTGAGCACTACGGGACTTAACATCTGTGGTCATCAGTCCCCTAGAACTTAGAACTACTTAAACCTAACTAACCTAAGGACATCACACACATCCATGCCCGAGGCAGGATTCGAACCTGCGACTGTAATAGTCGCGCGGTTCCGGACTGCGCGCCTAGAACCGCTAGACCACCACGGCCGGCCGTTGTCAGTGGAGTGCAGGCGCTTCTATTATTTTTCTGGCCCTTATGACTTCTTTCTCTACCCACAATAATAAATGATTTGTTAATATAAAACTGCAGTTTTATACCATGGTTCAGAGGACCATGCCTGGTGCTATAATGCTCATGCCAACCTTGCAGTTGGGGACAACTTAATCTTTATTTTTCGGCTTTCAAGGTAGGCAAGTTAGGGAACCACAGCTCACGATAAGGTGTTTCCAAAGATCTTTGGCAGTAACCTCCGAATTGCTATTGATACAACAATAATATCATTGTCATTTCCCCCACAAACTAATGACTGATCTTTTTATTATTCTATTATTCATGTACCTTCTGTAACATGCCACCTCAGCTTCACCACTGCAATAAAATAAAAATATTAATTTGGGTCACAAAATATAATTCATTTCACAATTTGTATTTTTGAGAAATCTTGTAGATCATTTTCCACACTGATACCTTTTTAAACCATCAGCAGTCTTAATGGCTGGCTTAGAGCTACTTAACAGAATTATAAAAACTTTCTGTACTCATCAACCTATTAACAGGGTATCTGTTGATGATTACAAGTTAAGAATAGACCAGATCAGCAGCTGAATGACCGGTTTTTCATACGAACTGCTGCAGTTTTATTCTGTTTCTCGTTTGTGGTTTCTTTTTGTAACGGAAGTAAATTCAACCCTTCCACAGATTATAACTTTATGTCGCCCATATGGTTCTTGGACACAGATCATTCATCACAATTGTATTAAATCGATGTTCCAGTTGCAAACAAGCTACGTATTAGCGTGACTGTTTTCAGTTCCCAGGTCACGATCAAGTGCTGAATTACGAATACAAAAACAATCAATAAATATGGTTTCTTAAAACTAGGAAATAACAGCTACACATAGCATAGCTATGAATAATGTTCCAGAACACTTACAAAGAAAATGGTTCAAATGGCTCTGAGCACAATGGGACTCAACATCTGAGGTCATAAGTCCCCTAGAACTTAAAACTACTTAAACCTAACTAACCTAAGGACATCACACACATCCATGCCCCAGCTAGGATTCGAACCTGTGACCGTAGCGGTCACGCGGTTCCAGACTGAAGCGCCTAGAACCGCACGGCCACACCGGCCGGCTACTTACAAAGAAAAGTACCTCATCACAAACTTAATAATAATCTATTTTGCATGAAATGGAGAAAGGTGTATTTATGGGGATCTGTGAAGTTACTGAAATCCACAAGAAACATCCGACACAAAAAGAACCAAGCTCTTAGTGCACAGAAAGTTTCTTGACACCTTTCAGAATGTCTGTAACAAATTTTGATGTAAATCTATCCCACTCCATTATTATCAGCTGTTAGCACAAGTGAACCTGACACACAGTGCACTAGATCTGCCTTGCATGTAAACAGTGAACCACACTATATCCTTCCATACTTGTCGCAAACGTCCAGTAAACTCGATGTTTGTGTGCAGAAGTACATTGCCTGGATAGCACAACACCTGTTATCTCATGCTGGTTACTTCTTCAATGCTGTACCCTCAGGGATATCAGGCAACAATGCAGTCTGTATTAGAACAGTCTTTGTTCCATTACTGATGATAACAGACCAAGCAATCCATGGAGGTTTGTGATTAGCTAGCCTCTAATTGTATCCTACCAGACATGCCATTGCTCGACTAGTCAAAGACTGTGATACCGTAAGTAATCAGTCACGTGGTACAGAACAACTTTTCGGCGCGCTTATGATTCAGAATCCGTAGAAGACAGAATATTTTTATTGTAGACATTATAACAGCAACTTTCACGTTTGTAAAAAAAGTTTAAACCAAGTAAGTCAGTAAATTATCTTTTAACAGCTATTTGTAGCTGCTGCTACAGAAGATGGAAAATGAACAAAAAAAAAAAAGGTATTACTAGTTTCCTTTTGTTTTTAAAGTTTTTCGTTTAAAATTTGGTTGCCTAATTGACGTCACAAGGAGAAGATGGTTTTAATAATGCACGGTTTTTCATTGCAAGACTGTCCGTGACAGTGCGCAAGATATCCAACCACTGTCGACATCTGAACTGAATGAGTATACAGCATTCTCCTTGAAAAACAGGAAATAAGTAACCTATACATGCAGCAGGTGTGGCAATTTCTGACGGTCGACCAAACAAGCGCCCAGAAGAGGGTTTCAACTCAATGTTTGGCAGTATTTAATAGGAATCCGCATGACATTATATTCCAGTCTGTCATTCTCTATGAAGCCTTGATCCATCATTACGCACCAGCACTGAAATAGCAGTCAAAGCAGTGGGAACAAATGAGGTGGTGCAACGGCTGCTCTAGATCTCATGTAGAACATGGTTAAAAGTACACTATCCCTTCATCTAGATCTGGGGTTTTTCTGGTTAAACGTAGAGCACAAAAGAACGCAAAGAGCATTTTGTCAGAGGAGAAATTCCTCGGAGGTAATAGGATCCAATGTTGGGAAAGGGCAGAAAAACAAATTGAGCACGCTATGTCCATTATTGTCTCACGAGTTTAATAAGACACACTGTAGATTAACACACCAAACAGAGGGCTTTTGCCAGAAAAATCCGCTGTCCCGCAACGTGGAGTGTGAATCGGGCATTGTATTTGATTCTCATGCACATTTTTCTCCAAATTTGTCTCGAACTGTCTTTTTCCCCAAATGGAAAATCTGGATCATTAGTAATAAGCCTGCTCCAAATGAGAAAGTAACATTTGATATGAGCAAATGATTTACAGAGTCTCACAAAACGGAGATTTCCGACGGAACGAAGAAACTGAAACATTTCAGACTAACTATATTACCATGAGAGCAAACTATGTTGAGAAATGAAGCTGATTGTGAAAAAAGTTTAATCGCCTCTTTACTACATGACTTAAATGACTTGCTCATAATAGTCTTAAGCTGGTGAAAAAGGTCTTGTGCGAGAAATTTTTCATCTACGTAGCATATTAATTTCTTGTGTGATGATCACAAACATACAGAATAAAATATATTTTCTACATGGCTTACAGATGAAACAAAACCTTGTTGTGTATTGCGAAGCTGTGTCTGTTAGTTTCACTAGGTTACATCACAGTTGTAATACGTACGTCCTTACGGCCGTCATCAGTCTTTCTTAGAAGTTTTTTTCATCAGACAGATATTCTGAAACTGCTTTGATTGACATACGTCCTGGAATTCATGTACTTTATTACTTTCATGAATAGTACCTGTGCTTTGTGTCTTACAGATGTCACCTTCAAACAGCACTGCACGGAAATTATGGCAAACAAAAATTGACAACAATCCTGACAGCATGGTGCAAACTGTTGAAGATGGTTTGAAGAATGTTCTTGACCAGAAAAATTTGGCGTTTTTGGGCTTTGAAGACTCTTGCCGCGAGGTGCTGCACAGCAGATTTTCACCCGATCAGTCGTGCAAGATTTCGGAACTTGATGGAGTTTTCTTTAAAGCACCGCTCTCATTTGCACTACCACGTGACTCTGAGTTCTTGGTAACTATTAACTACTGGTAAGTTTCGGCGTATGTTAACAAGTTTAAAATGATTTTACATCATTTACGTTCACTGAAACAAAAGAGTCGCTGAATCCCGAAGAATGATTCGGAATAGAGTGAAATATGACATGGAGATATAAGTGTGTAATGAAAGTATAACGACGAACTTTGAGGGCGTGTCCTGAGTCACAGGTGGACGATAGGAACCCATGTCTGGAAATGGTATCCAGCAATGGCACGGGGTGTCGAAATTACAGAGGAGAATCGTCAGCTGAACCTACTGATACCAGATGTTGTCTTCATATTGTAACTTAATAGCAAATTGGTGTGTGACGTTATACGGTCACAAAGAGAAAGGGAACAGAACACTTACAGTATATTATTGCTTCTGTAATAATTTTTGGTACGTAGGTTGCGGTTACAGATTAATCTGGGGCGTAGTCCGAGGTCTAAGATAGTTTGGAACGTGACAGGTTGGTTAAGGAGTTGGCGACGCCGAGGAATGTGAATACCAAATATTAGATCTGATGACATACTGATACATAGCGTGGCCCGAGAGCTAGGTCAGGCTGAAAGGTGTCAGTATGGCTACCAGTTTTCAAAGCAGCATCGACCTTCAATTAGTCCAAGGAGTCTTACTGCACTGGCTCTTCAAATTCGACGCTCTGTAACGTCGTTGGATGACGTTTCCGAACAAGGGTTTCTATCCTTCAGGAGACACTCTACAAGCACTCGAAGTTTGCTGAATATTTTTGTTACGCCTTGTGAGTACTGAGGATGGTGAATTGTAATTACAGTGAGGATGTTTCAGTGTTTACCGCATCTGCATCTTCAATTTGCTCTTCGCTGTCGGTAGAATTATTTCTTGTGCTATGAAAACAACTGCATTCGTGTTCAGAAAGAGAACCAGAAATCTTGAACGAGTAGAGATAGGACACGAGATGTACAATAGTATCTTCCGCAGAAATGATTAGCATTTGAAACATGTTGGCCCCTGGGTTCAAAGTCAGTGTCGATATCGCGGAGCAACACCACGTGCCGGTAAAATGTGCCTACGGCTCTCGTTGTCGCTATAAATCGGAGATAATGGATCACTGTGTCTTCAGCAGACGTGCAGGATGCCTCACAGACTGTACCGTCAAATCAGTCAGTTTGAAAGAGGGTGCAATTTTGGCATGAGAAAATGGGATGCATCTATCCGGGGAATTGCTACTCGTGTGGGACGAAATGTTCCGGCAGTGCAATGGATGTGCGCAGAATGGTCCACAGAAGGCTGTAGAACACAATGAGATGGATCAGGTCGCGCCACACAGACCACTCCCTGAGAAGATCGACACCTCGTCCAAACGGCATTGCAGGGCAGATCTGCATCCTCCTTGGCTATGGCGCAACATTGGAACAGTGGAACACAACGTACACTATCTGGGGTGACAGTCCATGGCCGTTTACCGTATTATGGCAAGGGTTACGTGCCCATCGTCTACATCTCCGCCTACCTTTGACGATGAGACCTAGTTGGTAGGTAACCAGGGAGCGCACAGGATAAGGTTAAGGTTGTGGATGGGGCCGTATACAGTCACTGTGAGTTGCACAATCAAACACACAAGCTTGTTTTTCTAAGAACCACTTATTTACACATTGGCTTAGAAGATCACAGTTAAACAATACGGCTGAAGGCCTAGTTAAAGAAAACTTAAGATGTTTTATGGACTGAAGGCCGAAAACCACACAGCAAACACAAGAACGGCTGAAGGCCCGGCTTAGAAATCAAAAGCAATTAAAAATAGACGGTAAATTTTAAAAAAGCATGCAATGAAAACAATTAACAGCGGAAAGCCTACACTACACGTCTGAAGGACAACTATAATTAAGGCACATTAATAACATATTCTTTCTAAGCAAGAAAATTTCCTTTTAAACTTACAACAAAACAGCCAGAGCCTGATTAAGGAAACATTAACTTATTGCACGGCTGAAGGCCACAAACAAATTTGAAACAACGGCTGAAGGCCTGGACAACAAGTCAGATAAATAATTTTGAATTATTAAAAAATTTACTTTCCTTTAAAGAATACACACAGCTGAAGGCCTTATTAAGGGGTTCACGCAAATCCTCGGCTGAAGGCCACACATAACACATGGAACAACTAACGGCTTAGGTCCTGGATTACAAACAATTTCAGATAGAACAATTTCTAAGAATAGAATTTTTTTAAAAACAATCAATGCTCAAAATTTTATTCTAACATGGCTGAAGGCCTTTACGTAAAATTAAAAAAAAAAAAAACTGAATACAAGGCCAAAGGCCTCGCACAATACTTCAGCTAAAATGAAAATCACACTTTAAAACAAACAGAACAAGTGGTGTCAGAAGTGTTCCAAGGGTCGGCCTGGGAAGGTAGCTCAAACGTAAGGTGAGGTGAGGCAGGCAGCCAAGAGTTGACGTTAGGTAATCGGATGGCAACCCAAAGTAGGGACGGCTCGAGGACCGACCAACAATTTAACCAATTAACTTCCGTCCGACGGACGGCACAATGATGGAGAATATCGGCCGAGGATACGAACAGTACTATGGCGTCTAAAAACCTCCTAGGGAACAATAACCACTCTAAGCAAAAATGAACCAAACAATTTAAAAGGCTGTCGAACTACTCGCCATGCTGGGCAACAACAACATCATGATGAAAAGGCACACTGCCTACAAACTACACTAACGACCAGGGCAGGTAACTGGAGCATTAACGGCCACAAGGCAGAAAATACCGCAGGTGCACTTCACTGATAAGTAACAGTCAATTTAATGATTAATCACAACATAGGAACATGGCTGCAAGATTTCGCCGACTCCAACACATCATATAATGCTGCTAGCCCAAAACGGCCAAGGGGGCAACAACCCACAAATGAACAAAGAGATGTCACAATAGTTGAGGTTTGATAACAGATTAACTAATCAGTCAACTTCCGCGTCCAGGTTCGGTGGGCAACGAACTTGTCGCTCTTGCAGCTAGTGCCTCACTATCCAACAGCGTGTGCACACCACCAGCGGAGCCAGCCTCGCCTCGCGCCATGGGGACCTGCTTGCTGCTCCGTCCCAACCGACCGACACAATCCAGCTCGCAGACAGCATTAAAGTAGCTGCTCAGTCAAAACCACACAAGCTACACACGGTTCCGTGAAACACTTTCACAAACCACTCGAACAGTATTAGAACCAGTCACTGTGGAACAACTGGGAGGAATCACAAGTCGACACACACAGAGAACCCAGAAACGGTCGGCGACCAGATACACGTCATCCGATGAGACGACCCACTGAACGACCAACCAAGGTCGTCCCACTCAAGTGATGTGTGCCGGCAATGGTCGGGCGAGTCATGGCTGTCCAGACCTCACTGCTGCTGCGTTCTGACTCCCTTTGGACGCACGCTGAACCGGAGACACTGGCTCGGACCCAACCACGCAGAGGGAACACTTGCCCATTGGCCATCTGACATCTCTGAACAAGGAAGGAAGCGACCCAAGTCCTACAAGATGATCAATTGAAGGGGCCCAGAAGCGGTTGGCAGACCAAATACACGTCGCCCGATGAGACGACCAACCGAACAACGGACCAAGGGTAGTCGCCACTCGAGTCTCCTTCCGTCAGAGAGTGCATGTGTGTGTCGCCAGCGGTCGGGCGAGTACTGGCTGTCCAGGGCTCACTGGAGCTGCATCCCAACTGAAATCACTGCACACCACGACCCGCAAATACTAGCTGTCGCTCCAAAGATAGTACGTCAGTGCTCTTATCGATAGCGCTTCTGCTGCCACTCACGGGCAGGCAGGCCAGCAACTTAGTGACGCCAGTAAATCGAATAAGAAACGGGACAGCAGTACCGCAAAGACAAGATGTCAAGTAATAAACGGCACGAACACGAGTCGCAAACGGCTCAGACAAATGTACAGAAACATTTTAGACGGCAATTGTGTATGGAACCATGCTAGTAGGAACAGGAACGGCATAAGATAGTGTTTTCTGACGAATCCAAGTTCTGTTTGTTAGAAAATGATGGCCGCATTTGGGTCCGCTACAGACAGGGGGAGCGGCATCACAGTGACTGCATTTGCACGGGACATAAAGCTCCAACTTAAGGCCTTATGGTGTGGGGGTTACTGGGTACAACCACAAATCACAGCTGGTGCGTGTCCACGGCACTGTGACCAGTGCGACCTACGTGAATGACATCCTGTGATCTATAGCCATATCCTTTCTGCATAACAGCCCAGACGCCATTTTTCAGCGAGACAATGCATGACCACATGTTGCTACACGAACACGTGCCTTCTTGGTGTCACAGGATTTCAGCCTTTTGCAATAGCCCGCCAGATCACCAGACTAATCGTCGCTGCATGGAGTAGCCGCGTTGTCTAGGGCACCTTGACACGGTTCGCGCAGCATCCCCCATTGGAGGTTCAAGTCCTCCGTTGGGCGTGGTTGTGTGTGTGTTGTTTTTAGCGTAAGTTAGTTTAAGTTAGATTAAATAGTGTGTAAGCCTAGGGACCGATGACCTCAGCAGTTTGGTCCCACAGGAAGGTACCACAAATTTCCAATTTTTACTAATTGTCAATCGAAAATGTGTGGGATATGGTGAAACAATGGGTGACTGTGCCCCAAAGCCAACCACCACAGATGGACTTTGGAGCCAGGTAAACCATCATAGTATTAACGTACTCATTCCATGTTGAAAAAAAAAAGTATGCAAAGGCGTATTGTGTGGGTTCAAGCCTCCGATCAGTCCACAGAACTCGCGCCTTGTAGTTTAGAGGTGGCATCCAGGACTGAATAAGAGAAGTGTGTAAACGAAATAATCTATGTATCGGGTACTTGAACACAGATCTGTACACTGAAATGTCGGTAATTAAAACTTGTAGATCAACAGGAGCGCATGAGATTTTTATCCTCGATATTTATGTTCATAAAATAAGATAGTGTTCACGTTATATTCTCACGTATTGATGAAAGAAATGTATGCAAATGCTTTGTTTTTTTCCCCCGTTAGTCTCCTGACTGATTTGATGAAGGCCGCCACGAATTCCTCTCCAGTGCCAGCGTTTTCACCTCAAAGCAACACTTGCGTCCAACTTCCTCAACTATTTGTTGGATGTATTCCAATCTCTGTCTCCCTCTACAGTTTTTACCCTTTGCAGCTCCCTCTAGTTCAAATGGCTTTGAGTACTATGGGACTTAACATCTGATGTCATCAGTCCCCTGGACTTAGAACTACTTAAGCCGAACTAACCTAATGACAGTACACACATCCATGCGTGCGGCAGGATTCGAAATTGCGACCATAGCAGCAACGCGGTTCGGGACTGAAGCGCCTAGAACCGCTCGGCCACAACGGCCGGCGCTCCCTCTAGTACCACAGAAGGTATTCCCTGATGTCTCAACACATATCCTATCGTCCTTCCTTTTTTCTTGTCAGTCCTTTTCATATGCTCCTTTTCTCACCGATTCTGCAGACAACCTCCTCATTTCTCACCTTATCTGCCCAATTAATTATCAACATTCTTCTATAGTACCACATCTCAAACGATTCGATTCTCCTGTTTCAGCTTTCCCACGGTTCGTGATTCGCTACCATTCAGTCCTGCGCTCCAAACGCACATTCCCAGAAACTTCTTCCTGAAATTAAGACCTACGTTTGCTGTTAGTAGACTTCTATTGCCAGAAATGCCCTCTTTACCTGTGTTAGTTTGCTTTTTTATGTTCTTCTTGCTTTGTCTGTTGTGGGTTATTTTGCTCCCAAGGCAGCAGAATTCCTTACCTTCGTCTACTTCGTGATCATCTGTTTTGATGTTTAATTTCTCCCTATTCTCATTTGTGCTCTACTTCTCGTTACTTTCGTCTTTCTTCGGTTTACTCTCAGCCCATATTCTGTACAAATTAAACTTCTTTCCATTCAAGTTCACCGAGTGGACTACACACTTAATGGCATAGGGATCTAGCATAGGCAAGACTGGAATAACTACAGTCTTTAATGCTCACTTGAGCAAAACTGAATAAGTGGCCTGAATGAAAGTACACTATTCTTGTACGAATGCGTGCTTCTGCGGCGATATCCGTTAATAAAACATTCTCGGATTTCAAGCTGCGTCAAGTGGTTTACTGTCCACGAGCTTTCGCCACAGATCTCCTCTGCCATTGTCAAGTGGATGACTGTCGTGTGGTTGTCATTGCCGTTCTTATATAGCCGCGCCGTCACTCGTGACGTCACTGGTGCTCGGTCCCGCACCATGTATGGAAATGTTTCGGCCGCGCGACCCCGGGCCCTCATCAACTCACTCAACCGACGCTGTACTCAGCTGCAATCCACCGTCTCTATTGAAGGTGTTGTCAGAAATTCTAATATCTATGGCTTCTGGGATAGCGTGATAAACGTGGCCATAGAGATTAGAATTTCTGACAACACCTTCAATAGAGGCTGTGGACTGCAGCTGAGTACCACTTGGGATTCGGTGTTGAAGGAGTTGAAGCGGGCCCGGCGGTCGCGCGGCCAAAACATTACCATATATGGAGCAGGACCGAGCACCAGTGACGTCACGAACGAAGTCGCGAGCGACGGCGCGGATATATAAACATGGCAATGACAACCACACGACAGTCATCCACTTGACAA
The DNA here is from genome assembly GCF_021461395.2 of Schistocerca americana. Taxonomy (NCBI): domain Eukaryota; kingdom Metazoa; phylum Arthropoda; class Insecta; order Orthoptera; family Acrididae; genus Schistocerca; species Schistocerca americana. The sequence continues at coordinate 553,612,786 of NC_060124.1, read as the reverse complement.
TGGCAGAGGAGATCTCTGCCGAAAGCTCGTGGACAGTAAACCACTTGACGCGTCTTGAAACCCGAGAATGTTTTATTGAACTATTCTTGATTGTCAAAAATGCCCTGGAGGGAGGTATGTGTGAAAGTGAGCAGAGCCAGAGCGAACGTTACAAGTTGAGGTCCCCGGTCTGACCTGCACATATGATGCTCCTGACATCTGTCTCAACTCAACTCTCTTCGGACGACGCAGCCTCCTCCTTCATACTGTGTGGTTGGCCACATCACCCCTTCCGCGGTCCGCCTGCTTAGCTTGGTGGTAACGTGCTTGCCTCCTCCCACGCACTGAGCCCGTGTTCGAGTCCCGGCCGGGTTGGAGATTTTCTCCGCTCGGGGACTGGGTGTTGTGTTGCCCTCATCATCCTTTCATCCTCATCACCGGCCGTAAGTGGTCCAATGTGGCGTCGACTGAAATAAGACTTGTACTTCGCGGTCGCCGGCCGCTGTGACCGAGTGGTTCTAGGCGCTTTAGTCCGGAACCGTGTGACTGCTACGGTCGCAGGTTCGACTCCTGCCTCGGGCATGGATGTGTGTGATGTCCTTAGGTTAGTTGGGTTTAAGTAGTTCTAAGTTCTAGGAGACTGATGACGTCAGATGTTAGGTCCCATAGTGCTCAGAGCCATTTGAACTTGGCGGCCGACACCCAATGGGACCTCCCGGTCAGTAATGCCATACGATCATTACATTTCATTTACCCGTTCCACGTTGGCGCTTATGGAAACCGCCCTCCGGGGCCTTGTGTGTGACCGTGTATGGTCGCTGCCAGCGCACTGCCGTGCCTCGCGGCTTCTCCATGTGAACTCGTGTGATATCTCGTAAGTCCACACAACATTTCTTGCCAACGTCCTTCCTGAGGTCTTCTTTGTTGTCTGAGTACTTTATAGAAAACTTATTCCTTCTGGCTGCTGCGCTGTTGCGTTTTAGGCGTTGAATTTTTAAATATCCGACACCTCCAATCCTTCATCTTGACAGTGGCTAGCGATATCATCACCAAATCTTATCCCTGGCATTATTTCACCATAAATTTTGATCCCAAACCCGAACCTTTGTTTTGTTTCTATCATCGCTTTTTTGATGTATTGATCGAACAGTAGAGGCGAAAGACTGCATCCCTATCTTACACACTTTCTAGTCTGAGCTCTTTGTTTTTGGTCTTCATGTCTTATTGTTCCCTATTGGCTCTTGTACATATTGTATACTGTCCATGTTTCCCTGCAGCTTACTCCTACTTTCCTCAGTATTCATATATTTCTGTACAATTCATAACGTAATTACAATGTTAATCCATGAAAATGAAAACATTTTACACTAGTTTTCACACTTTATTCCAATGTTACTATTCTTCAGCGTTCGTCTATTTTCGCTTTCTCGTTTTGATAAACACCACCTCTAACATTACTCCGGATATGTCTAGCAGGCGCTAGAAATCTATCAAAAATGATTTCTTCACTGTCTCCAGATGTCCTTCTAGTAGGACAATAGCTGACTACAACTCTCTCTGTTCACTGATTTACGACAGCATTTTTAACACATATTTTTCCACAACAGTCGTTGCTCATCGTTTTGAAAAAAAAAATTAAAGAAGTTTTTGCAGCATTTACAATACTTGCATAAACAATATATAATTACTGTTATCACTACACCAGAGTCCATGAAACTCCTGAAAGAGAAATGACTTGACGTGAAGTGGCTGAAGGCACTTTCTTCCTGATACTCAATTTCGCTTTGCAGCTCAAGCAACTTAACGCCCTGCAGCTGTTACGTCGTCTAGCTGCCTTACTGCACTTGCATTGACAATTCCAGCGTAAGTTCACTTATATTTTTCCTTCCATCATTTGCTATGCAGCAATGTATTTCCAAGCTCAAGTCAGCCGCAATGTCTCCACTAGAGACATTTGTTCGTATTATATGCTCGAATTGTATCACCATTTGAGCTGTATATTCGCGACAATTACCTAAAAATTTTAACTTGCCTGTGCCTAGGAGTACGATATCTAGGGGTCTCCCATCATGACAGATGACGGCAACCCCCTCATCATCGACCAGGGCAACAAACGGCCATTCACTATTACTTAGCCGCCCGGCGTCTTGTCACGGTCCGCGCGGTTCCCCCCGTCGGTAGTACGAGTCCTCCTCGGGCATGGTTGTGTGTGTCATCTTAGCGTAACTTACTTTAAGTTAGATTAAATAGTGTTTAAGCTTAGGGACCGATGACCTCAGCAGTTTGGTCCCGTAAGACCTTAGCATAAATTAAAAAAATATATATATTTATTTAACGGTGTCCACAGACTTTCGTTCAACACTATTATCTTATGCACGCAATCCTTCGGAACTTCTCACACTGGTTGCAGCATCTTCGCCTCATATCTTTCATGGCCATACGTGAACAAGAATATAAATACTTGCTTGCATATTCCGAGGTTCTTATCCACTGTTTTACACTGCAATTGCTCGTTACTTGACATAGTATACTGCCGTTTCGCGTCATCCATTAGCAGTACCTGTTTTTCATGGGCAATATACATAAATAAATGCCTTGTTTTGTCCATTTCTGACGGTAACTGTAGTATTACACAGAGGTTGTACACATTACTAGCTGGATATTCAACACGTGGATATCAAGAGCTCAGATGGAAACCCAGTTCTAAGCAAAGAAGGGAAAGCAGAAAGGTGGAAGGAGTATATAGAGGGTCTATATAGGGGCGATGTTCTTGAGGACAATATTATGTAAATGGAAGAGGAGGTAGATGAAGATGAAATGGGAGATATGATACTGCGTGAAGAGTTTGACAGAGCACTGAAAGACCTAAGTCGAAACAAGGCCCCGGGAGTAGACAACATTCCATTAGAACTACTGACAGCCTTGGGAGAGCCAGTCCTGACGAAACTCTACAATCTGGTGAGCAAGATGTATGAGACAGGCGAAATTCCCTCAGACTTCAAGAAGAATATAATAGTTCCAATCCCAAAGAAAGCAGGTGTTGACAGATGTGAAAATTACCGAACTATCAGTTTAATAAGTCACAGCTGCAAAATACTAACGCGAATTCTTTACAGACGAATGGAAAAACTGGTAGAAGCGGACCTCGGGGAAGATCAGTTTGGATTCCGTAGAAATGTTGGAACACGTGAGGACCCTACGACTTATCTTAGAAGAAAGATTAAGGAAAGGCAAACCTACGTTTCTAGCATTTGTAGACTTAGAGAAAGCTTTTGACAATGTTGACTGGAATACTATCTTTCAAATTCTGAAGGAGGCAGGGGTAAAATACAGGGAGCAAAAGGCTATTTACAACTTGCACAGAAAGCAGATGGCAGTTATAAGAGTCGAGGGACATGAAAGGAAAGCAGTGGTTGGGAAGGGAGTGAGACAGGGTTGTAGCCTCGCCCCAATGCTATTCAATCTGTATATTGAGCAAGCAGTATAGGAAACAAAAGAACAGTCGGGAGTAGGTATTAAAATCCATGGAGAAGAAATAAAAACTTTGAGGTTTTCCGATGACATTGTAATTCTGTCAGAGACAGCAAAGGACTTGGTAGAGCAGTTGAACGGAATGGACAGTCTCTTGAAAGGAGGGCATAAGATGAACATCAACAAAAGCAAAACGAGGATAATGGAATGTAGTCGAATTAAGTCGGGTGATTCTGAGGGAAATAGATTAGGAAATGAGACACTTAAAATAGTAAAGGAGTTTTGCTGTTTGGGGAGCAAAATAACTGATGATGGTCGAAGTAGAGAGGATATAAATGTAGACTGGCAATGGCAAGGAAAGTGTTTCTGAAGAAGAGAAATTTGTTAACATCGAGTATTGATTTAAGTGTCAGGAAGTCGTTTCTGAAAGTATTTGTACGGAGTGTAGCCATGTATGGAAGTTAAACATGGACGATAAATAGTTTAGACAAGAAGAGAATAGAAGTTTTCGAAATGTGGTGCTACAGAAGAATGCTGAAAATTAGATGGGCAGATCACATAACTAATGATGAGGTATTGATTAGAATTAGGTAGAAGAGGAGTTTGTGGCACAACTTGACTAGAAGAAGGGATCGGTTGGTAGGACATGTTCTGAGGCATCAAGGGATCACCAATTTAGTACCGGAGGGCAGCGTGGAGGGTAAAAATCGTAGAGGGAGACCAAGAGATGAATACACTAAGCAGATTCAGAAGGATGTAGGCTGCAGTAGGTACTGGGAGATGAAGAAGCTTGCACAGGATAGAGTAGCATGGAGAGCTGCATCAAACCAGTCTCAGGACTGAAGACCAGAACAACAACAACTCAAGATAGTTTCCGAGATGAAGACATCCAGATCAACAATTCTGATCAATTGGCAACAGCTGTCGGCCGCAAGAGCGACAGGGACCCGCTTATCCTAGATGTCGTCTTTCTTCAGTTCTAGATACTTTAGGATCTGAATTGGAGTAGATGCCGCTCCAGAATGTCTTTCTGAGCGTTGATAATCGGTGATGTTAACATATCGTATTCCTGTTCTAGCTCACTTAAAATGCCCTTGAGCTGTATCAGCTGTTCGTTAACAATGGTCAAGATTACTGCTCTCTGCTACCGTTCATCAGTACTGTTCTCATATTCTTCTATGTACCAGCTTAATTGTTTCATTTCATACGTGATAATCTCTTCATTTTTCGCTATGGAGCTTACCCTTCGATTAAAACTACACAAGATTACTTTAACTATGGTCACTTGCTCCTTCGAAAGTCGGAGTAGCTGTTTCTGTTCCTCTTCTAGTACCTCTTTCTTCGCCTTGAAGAACATGGCGTTATCATCACCTAGTGTTCCGAATAAAATCTGGCTGACATTGGTAACGAAGTTTAAGATCCTTCGTTACCTTATGCGGGATTCATGCTGTGCTAACTGTCCAATCGGACACTGGGCATTTTCAGTTTGTCCTGTGCCATTTTAACTCAAGTTTCGCACTTTTACACTCTGCTACACTCATATTCAGTAATGCCAGTCTGTCATTACAATATCTGAGTGCCCGCCTTGCGTGAGCCTCAATGTGCGCAAATTTCTCTTTAAGTTCCGTCAAACTGAAATAACTCACAGTTTTATAAGTTACGCTGTAAATTTTCACTTGTCCCATATTATCGTAATACAGTCCTGGCGACGTCTGGAACTTCGTTATTTGCACGTATGATTCTTGACTTGAGTACTCAATCTCAATGAACAGTAGGATAACACCGACGATGTAGTACGATACCGAAATCTGGATTAAGAAAAATTCTTTTAGTCTGTTGGACTGAACCATAAGATACTTATTTCGTACATCAGACCTTTTGTTCGAACTATGGTCCTCGCAACTGCATATCTAACTTAAGCGATCTTCTGCGTCCTATGCTATCGTTATACAACAGAACTTTATTTCCACAATGAAATTTTTTTCGATTCTGTGTCCTATAATAGTATTCTTTATTTTATACCGCGCATTATACTCTCTTGCACATCAGTGAATTTCTTGCATGTGTTCCTTTAGCTCTGCCACACAATCACCAAAATTATACCTCATTCCAGCTGTATCTTTCTGCAGTATTCCTGGTATTTTACAAGTTTTTCCAAAGAACAGCTCATACACAAAAACTGCGAATGGAACCCAACTGTCCCAGTTTGTGCGAGCTCTATCCACATAGCGTTGCAACGTCTAAGTAAATGTTCGATGCGACGTTTTTAGCGCTCCGTTTCTCTGAGGGTGTAAGCTGGTAGTTGAATCTCTTCAGTACGCAACAGTTTACATAATCTTTTTCATACTTACACTCATGAAATTACTTTTCATATCACTTAACAATACTTTCGGTATTCCAGACATCAGTCTAATTTTCTCAACTTGCACTCGCGCTACTGTGTCAGCATCCTGTCTGTCAATGGGTTCAACCACCATAAACTTGGTCAGAGCATCTTGAAACGTAAGAATATACTTGCTCCCTCTGTCCGCCTGGCTTAATGGACATACTCTATCATTATTAGACCTTTCGAAAGCGTATTCATGCGCTTTCATGATTTCTAAAGCCATCTTTATGTGTATCCTAGTGAGCATGTTCTTTGACAACTTTGGCATTATCGACGTATCCTTCCATATATTTCTTCATACCATTCCATATTCGGTACTTCCTTATTCGTTCATAGGTTCTCCTATGGCCTGGTGTTCTCCAGTGGGTGAAACTGTTTTAAGACCACGGTCTCTTCGTTTTCACTTATTTCTTTCGTGGTTATAGACTCAGCTGTATCTCGATTCCGGATATACACTGAAGAGCCAAAAAAGCTGGTACACTTGCCCAATATCGTGTAGGGCCACCGCGAGCGCGCAGAAATGCTGCAACACGACGTGACATGGACTCGACTAATGTCTGAAGTAGTGCTGGAGGGAATTGACACCATGAATCGTGCAGAGCTGTCCGAAAATCAGTAAGAGTACGAGGGGGTGGAGATCTCTTCTGAACAGCACGTTGCAAGTCATACCAAATATGCTCAGTAATGTTCATGTCTGGGCACTTTCGTGGCCAGCGGAAGTGAGTGTTTAAACCCAGAAGAATCTTCCTGGAGTCACTCTGTAGCAATTCTGGACGTGTGGGGTGACGCATTGTCCTGCTGGAATTGCCCAAGTCCGTCGGAATGCACAATGGACATAAACGGATGCAGCTGATCAGACAGGATGCTTACGCACGTGTCACCTGTCAGAGTCGTATCTAGACGTATCAGGAGTCCCATATCACTCCAACTGCACACGCACCACATCATTAAAGAGCCTCCACCAGCTATAACAGTCTCCTACTGACATGCAGGATCCATGGATTCACGAGGTTGTCCCCGTACCCGTACACGCCCGTCCGCTCGATACAATCTGAAACGAGACTTGTCCGTCAGGGCAACATGTTTCGTCATCAACAGTCCAATGTTGGTGTTGACGGGCCCAGGCGAGGCGTAATGCTTTGTGTCTACAGTCATCAAGGGTACACGAGTGGGCCTTCGGCTCCGAAAGCCCATATCGATGATGTTTCGTTGAATGGTTGTTGATGGCCCGCCATTGAAATCTGCAACAATTTGCGTAAGACTTGCACTTCTGTCACCTTGAACGATTCTCTTCAGTCGTCGTTGGTCCCGTTCTTGCAAGATCTTTTTCCGGCCGCAGCGATGTCGGAGATTTGATGTTTTACCGGATTCCAGATATTCCCGGTACACTCGTGAAATGGTCGTACGGGAAAATCCCCACTACATCGCTACCTCGGAGATGGTGTATCCCATCGCTTGTGCGCCGACTATAACACCACGTTCAAACTCACTTAAATTTTGATAACACGCCATTATAGCAGCAGTAAGCGATCGAACAAGTGCGCCAGACACTTGTCTCACATGCCGACCGCAGCGCCGTATTTAGCCTGTTTACATACCTCTGTATTTGAACGTGCATGCTTATACCAGTTTTTTTGGCGCTTCAGTGTACTTTTCCATATCTCTTGACACAGTTTTTACATTTCCAAATGTAATCTTTCACTGATTTCATCTCAGCTGTTCCATGTCCTGCTTACTTGTCAGGCACGCCTGCCGCCTGTTCACGTGTGTCAACAGCCCCGCTGCCACCGCCTGCGGGTGGGTCTCTGAGCCTCGCTACGACTTCCGCATCTGTCGTATCCTGACCCAGGCTGCTATTGCCTTCCGGTCACGCACCAATAGCACTGACCCCTCTCACTGGCGAGAGTGCATCGGTGACTTGATTCTTTTGCCACTCTTGTACATGATTTGATAGTCATATTCCTCCAGCTTCAACCTAAACTTCATCAATCTGGATGACGGTTCAGATATACTTCCTACCCACGTCACGGGTTTATGATCAGTGCACATCAGGAACTTTCTGCCAAATGCATACAGTCTGAAGTATTTCACTGTCCAACATATGGTTTACATCTCCCTCTCGATCGTACTGTACCCTCTTTCCGCCTTATTCAGCGTTCTCGAGGCATACGTGACAGTTAAGTCGCCTCAGATTTTTTCCTGACTCGAAACGGCTCCAACACTTGTCCAGCTAGCGTCAGTAGAAGTTGCAGCATTAGAAAATTGCAGTGAAATGTAGGAAGATCTGCAGCGGATAGGCACTTGGTGCAGGGAGTGGCAACTGACCCTTAACATAGACAAATGTAATGTACTGCGAATACATAGAAAGAAGGATCCTTTATTGTATGATTGTATGATAGCAGAACAAACACTGGTAGCGGTTACTTCTGTAAAATATCTGGGAGTATGGGTACGGAACGATTTGAAGTGGAATGATCATATAAAATTAATTGTTGGTAAGGCGGGTGCCAGGTTGAGATTCATTGGGAGAGTCCTTAGAAAATGAAGTCCATCAACAAAGGAGGTGGCTTATAAAAGACTCGTTCGACCTATACTTGAGTATTGCTCATCTGTGTGGGATCTGTACCAGGTCGGGTTGACACAGGAGATAGAGAAGATCCAAAGGAGTGCGGCACATTTTGTCACAGAGTTATTTGGTAAGCGTGATAGCGTTACGGAGATGTTTAGCAAACTCAAGTGGCAGACTCTGCAAGAGAGGCGCTCTGCATCGCGGTGTAGCTTGCTGTCCAGGTTTCGAGAGGATGCGCTCCTGGATGAGGTATCGAATATATTGTTTCCCTCTACTTATACCTCCCGAGCAGATCACGAATGTAAAATTAGAGAGATTCGAGCGCGCACGGAGGCTTTCCGGCAGTCGTTCTTCCCGCGAACCATACGCGAGTGGAACAGGAAAGGGAAGTAACGACAGTGGCACGTAAAGTGCCCTCCACCACACACCGTTGGGTGGCTTGCGGAGTATAAATGTAGATGTAGATGTAGTAGTAATTATGAAGTCCTTTTCGAAGTCCAGATTCTTTATTATAGGCAGACTGATTAGTTTCGCCTTCAAATGCTGAAGTGCGTTTTCCTGCTCGACACCCAGGTGTAAGGCACTTCCTTCCTCAGTAATTCGTGTAGTACCTTCGCGGTTTGGCTGAAGCTTATAAAACATCGATAGGATCCCACAAAGCCTAGATATGCCTTTAATAGCTTTGTTGTTTCGGGCTGTAGATACTCATTTATCTCTTTGACCTTCTGTGGGTCTGGCCTCAAGACCTCAGTCGATAGAATATGTCCCAAATAGCACACTTAGTTTCGCAAAAATTCGCACTTGTCCATCTTTAAACTGTGGAGCCTAAGTCTTTCAAACACCTCTCTATGTTCCTCTAAGGGGGAGCCAAATATTTCCATGTCATCCAAATAGATAAACAATTTCTCACCTTGTAATCCTGTCAAGACGAAGTTAATCAATCGTACTTGGAGCTGTTTTAAGTTCCATGGGCATTCGTTTGTACTCATAATGCCCATACAGCGAACTGAAAGCCGTCTTACCCCGATCCTGTTCGTCTTATAAGACCCTCCGCTAAAGCGATGGTCGAGAAGTACTTTGATTTCCGAAAAACCTGTCAAGAATGTCGTTAACTCTTGGCAATGGATATACTAAATTTAGGGAGATTCCTTTCAGTTATCTGCATTCCGCGACTGTACGCCATTTCCACTGTCCACTAGCGTCCATCTTTTTCGGAATCGAAATTAACAGCCATTTTTATTCGGTACTATGAAGTCATCTTGTAACATCTTTTCAGTTTCTTGCTGGAGTACCTCTTTTCGAGCTTCCAATATTCTGTAGCGTTGCGAACAAATTCCCCTACTTTCTGCTTGCGACAGTAATTTAATTTTGTGCCTGATACTACTGTATTTGTATAGGACAATTTGTCTCCTGGCAAATGGGAAACATTGCCATACATGGTACATAGCTCTATGATTGCTGCCTTATGTTCTGCATTCAAATGAATTATTCGGATATTTTCCTTTAGGACACTTATTCTCACTTTCAACTGTGGCTTATTTTTACTGACCGCTACGGTCGCAGGTTCGAATCCTGCCTCGGGCATGGATGTTTGTGATGTCCTTAGGTTAGTTAGGTTTAACTAGTTCTAAGTTCTAGGGGACTAATGACCTCAGCAGTTGAGTCCCATAGTGCTCACAGCCATTTGAACCATTTTTGAACCATTTTATTTTTACTGACACAATTCACGCTGAATGATTCTAACAATAACGTCCACTCCTTCATTTTCCTGTGGCACTGCAGTCGCTTCTGTTCAAGTGTTTACACCATGATTCTTTCGTAACTTAGCTGCTGCTGAGTGTTCTCATTCTTTATTTTGCCGTTTAAAAAAATACAGGAAGGAATAAACTTTATTTTTGTTGCATGGAGCCGGTAATTGTCAGTGCTCCTAGTGTGTGTATTAGGTATGACGTAACTTTTCTACACGCTGGTCTTAGAAGCTGCTAGAAATGTTCTATTGCAAAGTTTCGCACGCATCGCATGACAGAATTTCGAAGCTTCTTTTTGTATTCTGTCCCGAATACCTTTATTTATGGTATTAGCTGAGCAGACAGCACTAACCAAGTACTGGAAGTAATCTCTTCATTCCAGTTTTCAGGAAGACTACCCGAGAGTTCCTGCTCAACATCAACCAACCGCCGTGGTTTGGTTCAAATGGCTCTGAGCACTATGGGACTCAACTGCTGAGGTCATTAGTCCCCTAGAACTTAGAACAAGTTAAACCTAACTAACCTAAGGACATCACAAACATCCATGCCCGAGGCAGGACTCGAACCTGCGACCGTAGCGGTCTTGCGGTTCCAGACTGCAGCGCCTTTAACCGCACGGCCACTTCGGCCGGCTGGCACGCCGTGGTTTCTATGAGTTTACAAATCAATTTCATTAACAGCCCATGCTATTCATCTCCTCCTAAATCTTTTGTTTTTTGGCTAAACCTAATACAATAATTGTTCGTTCCTTCTTTTTGACTGTCTTTTAATGGTTAAAATGGCTCTGAGCACTATGGGACTTAACTTCTGAGGTCATCAGTCCCCTAGAACTTAGAACTACTTAAACCTAACTAACCCAAGGACACCACACACATCCATGTCCGAGGCAGGATTCGAACCTGCGAGCGTAGCTGTCGCGCGATTCCGGACTAAAGCGCCTAGAACCGCTCGGCCACTCCGGCCGGGGACTGTCTTTAAAACTTGGTCCATTTCGATAATGAGGAGAAGTGGCGAAAGATAATTTTCTTGATGGACACCACCCTCACGGAAAATAAAAGAATAAGGAGCGTCAAGCAAATGTCACAAACCAATGAAGTTTTTTTTCCACATTTATACAGGCTGTACGATTTATATGATAATAGTCACGCAGGCATACAGCCATTCACAGAGTGCCTTGGACAATACTTACAGAACCGTTCACAGCATCCTGTAGCTTCTGTAGAAAATGGCAGACAGATGGATCGCCGAAATATCGAGTCATGCTGATTTGTATCCTGCTGCAAACCCGAGGAGACTATTGAGAATTGTTACGCCGAGGAAGTCCACGCAGGCACAACACTTTTCCCAGTTTCTCAGTGCCAAACATGGCGCACCTTTCCCAATATCGATATAATTTTCATACATGGATTTATGTATGAAATTCATTGATAATTATTTAAATGTAACCTTAAATCAATACCTCCACTTCTGTGTAATGGTCACATTCCTATTCCCTATAACCTAAATAGTTTTAGCAGGATAGTATTGTTGTTGATATTTGTAAAAATAGCATTGAAATTTATTGTTCTTTTCCTAATCATTACTTTTTAACTTTTATATATTGTTGTAGTGTCCAAAATCCAAACGTGAAGTTAACGCTAGTAAAGGTGAGAATTAAGCGTGTTTCTAAAATGTGATTTCGGTTTCACTAGATTAGGAAGCAATTATTCTAATTCGTTATTAATTTGGTTGACTTTTAAGTTGTATATAGGCTTACAAAACGTGGTCATTGTCGATGTAAATCACGTATCAGCCACAATTTAATATATATATATATATATATATATATATATATATATATATATATATATATTGCTAAAGATGCGGAAACTGTGATAAGGAATACCAAAAGAGGCAGTTCAGTTGAAAAGGAGTGGGCATCTCTGTAAAGAGTAGTCATAGATGTTGGACGGCCAGATATAGGTACAAGGAAGGTAACTGCAAAGGAAGTTTGGATAACAAAAGAAATACCCTCGACGAAAGAAAGATGTACAGAAATGTTCCAGGAAAGACAGGAATACAGCAAGATAAATCATTTAGAAATCAAACAAATAAGAAGTGCAGGGGGGCCAAGGCGAAATGGAGAAATCGAAAAAGAAATGATCGTCGGAAGGAGTGACTCAGCATATGGAAAAGTCAAAACAACTTTCGGGGAAATTAAAAGCAAGGGCGGCAGCATTAACAGTGCAATAGGAATTTCACTGTTAAACTCAGTGAAAAGACCGAACAGGTGGCAAGAGTACATTAAAGACCACTACAAGGGGGGGGGGGGGGGAATTGTCTGATGACATGGTAGAAGAAGAAATATGGAGGAGATAGGGAATCCAGTAGTGGATTCAGAACTTAAGAGATTTGGAAGACCTAAGTTCAGATACAGCAGAAGGGATAGATAACATTCTATCGGAATTTCCAGTGGTAACTAAACGACTTCTCAACTTAACGTCTATGAGATTGGCAACACCCCATGAGAACTTCGGAAAAATACCATCCACACAATTCCGAAGATACCAAGGGCACATAATTATCACAGAATCAACATCACAGCTCATGCATCCGAGTTGCTGGGAAGAATAATACACAGAATAATGGAGAAGAAAACTGAGGATCTTTTGTATGACGATTAGTTTGGCTTTAGGAAAGGTAAAGAAACCAGAGGGACAGTCGAGATGTTGCTCGTGATAATAGAATAAAGACTGAAGAAAACTCAAGACACATTCATAGGATTGGTAGATCTGAAAAAAGCATTCGACAGCGTAAAATGGAGCAAGATGCTCGAAATACAAAGAAAAATATGAGTAAGCTATAGGAAAACATGGGCAGTTTACAACAAGTACAAGATCCAAGAGGGAACAAGAAGATTGGAGCCGGCCGCTGTGGCCGAGCGGTTCTAGGCGCTTCAGTCCGGAACCGCGCTGCTGCTACGGTCGCAGGTTCGGATCCTCGCTCGGGCATGGATGTGTGTGATGTCCTTAGGTTAGTTAGGTTTAAGTAGTTCTAAGTCTAGGGGACTGATGGCCTCAGATGTTAAGTCCCATAGTGCTTAGAGCCATGTGAACCATTTGAGTAAGATTGGAAGACCAAAAAGAAAGTGCTCGGATTAAAAAGGGTGTAAGGCAGGAGGGCAGTCTTTCGTCTCTACTGTTCAATCCATACTTCAAAGAAGCAATGAAGGAAAGAAAACAAAGGTTCAAGTGTGGGATCAAAATTCAGGGTGAAAAAATGTCATGATAAGATTTGCTGATGACTTCACTACCCTCTGTGAAGATGAAGAATTGCCGGTGTCACATATTAAAAAATGCAACGCCTAAAACGCAACAGAGCAGCAGCCAGGACGAATAAGTTTTCTAGAAAGTACTCAGAGAACAAAGCAGGCGCCACAGGAAGGGCGTTGCTTTCGGCGTTGGCGGGAACTGAACTCACGAGGTATCACACATGCTCTTGTGGAGAAACCGTGAGGCACGGCAGTGTGTTGGCAGTGACCATATATGGTCACACACGAGGCCCCACAGCGCAGTGGCCAGACGCGCCAACGTGGAAGAGGCGATGTGGCCCACCACATAGTATGAAGGTGAAGGCGATAGCGTCCGAAGAGACTTGAGTTGAGAAAGGTGCTTGTAGTATTCGCTCTGGCTCTGCTCGTGTTCACTTAGCTGCGTACAGTCGGGAATAGTGTACTTCCGTTCAGATCACTTACTCTGTTTTGTTCAGACAAGCATTAATGATTGTAGTTATCCAAGTCTTGCCTGTTTTTTGTATATTTCCCAAACAAGTCTCAAATTCCTTCAAAATATTCAGTTAGCCTTCTCCATGGCTGGAAGGGCCATGCTCAGATTGTTATGTCATTGGTTGTCTAGACTGCTCACTAGAGATGACATTTTCTGGTGTCAGTGAGGGATTGGTCAGGCATTAGTGTGGAGTTGTCACTCGACGAGTTATAGGAATAGGTCACCTCTCTTTGGAATATTGAACCTGCCGAGCCCGACATCTTGCAAAATGGTAGAACAGCTTTGAGTGCCCATTTTGCATTATTTGCGCAACCTGTAAGAAGGCCAGCAGCAGAGCCAGGAGCAGGAGAGTGAAACTCCCTAGAAGAAGAAGACAGACCACATCCAGTGCAAAGGAGTGGATGGCGCCTGGAAAAGACAGAAGAAGAGGCCGGGACCAGCCCAGCACACAGATGATGCCTCAGGAGAATGTCGTCACTCCAGGAGGTGGCCAGTGGCGGCGCAGCCTCAGTAGCAGCAGGCGGACGGCGTCCGGGGTGGAGGCGAACTTCCTGGAGGGAAGCCAGGAGCTGAAGACAGCGGTGCAAGGTGCAGGCGCGCGCAGAGGCGGGGCAGTGGCAGCGGCAGTTGCGAGAAGCAGCACCAGGCCGTGGTCGATCGTGTGAGGGCAGCCAGCAGCAGTGGCAGCCACGACGGGCACTGCAGGGTCGTGGAAAACCCAGAGGCAACGGCAGACAGCAGTGCAGGTCACACGCAGTGTGAGTGCAGGCTGCACAGACACCCGAGGCTGCAGAACAGCTGGAGGCACACACGAGCAGTGGTAACGACGGATATAGGGAAACGCTTCATACCAGGCAACACGCAGTACCAACGGCAGCAGTAAGAAATTCTATGGTGAGTTAAAAAAAGGAATTAGTAAGCATGTCACAAAATAGCGATAATGTTTCAAGTATTGACACTGATGGACATGAGCAAGCTATTAGGCAGTTCGTTAGTTTGTCAGCTATGCTTAATAGCATTTACAACTGCAATTGTTCAATGGCACTACGGACACTTTAAAGGAGATCCTCGACAACTGTGATCTGGCCAAATTGTATCCCAGAAGACACCAAGCAAAGACAGAATTACAATTGAGAGAAGTTGTTCGTCTCGAACCTCAAAAATCGAGGTGAAATTACTGTGGAAGGACAAAGAAAGTTGAAGGACGCTCGTCGAGAACTGCAGCCGGCTTTGTGGAAGGGAAACTTGACAGTAGTGGTGGTGGTGGTGATAGTGTGCGTGTGTTATTGTATACATGACTCTTCGTTTGTGTGGAAATTCCAAACACTTCAGAGACGTCGAGTGGAACGCTTTTAAGGATGCTTTCTGAGTTAACTGCGTGCATGTTAACATTATTATTCGACTCCACTGACCTCTAGGATGCAATTCTGGAAGGCTTTAAAAGTATCATATCTCCTTTTAAATTTAAACCAATGAATGTCTTATCAAGTTGTGGACTAACTTTTGATGTTCCTGTATCATCTGTGCCAGTTAGAATTACAAAATACGATGGACTACAGTTATTTCTAAACATTCACAATTTCATTAATCGTTTGTCTGCTATTTTTTTGAGTGCGATATTGTACCTGCGCCGGCGAAACATTGCACTTCACAGCTCGCATTACGTCAAATTAGGTTGGCTATAAAGCAGTAGCGACGTTGCAACAGCAGCCTCTGTACACTTAGCAGACGACATGGTTTTCTATTTTATCTGGTAAATGTAAGCTATTGAGCAATAACACTATGTATTAGAATTCGTTTTTGACTTGCTACCACAATGACAGTAAATAAACAACTGCATAATAATGTATGTATAATCACAATAAAGCACGCGCTTTCGACAACGGAGCAAAGAAATACAGGAAATAAGCATCTGATGATGACCGATACCTTGAAAACCTCTTCACTCACCATTTTACGGCGACAGTGACGCAATTCCATCCAGTTATCGATCGCCACTGGAGTCGGAATCAGCGCCAAGACCGTCTTCGTGGTCGTCACCATGAGCAGAAATCGAATGAATGTGCTTGCTCACAATTTTGTGCAAGAATGTGCTTCGAGCTGTAACAATATGTACCTTTTCTAAGTGAACTTTGCGTTCGTCTAACGCTTTTTAACGGAAATCCCTGCTTTTCAACATTGTTTCTAATGACGTTTTAAAAGCCCTGGAAAGTTCATTTTATTTAAACGACATTAGTAACTTCGCTACCCTGCGATGCTCTTTCCTGCTGTAGTAAGCTGGCTGCGAATTGAACTAGTCTAGAAAGAATCTGAGTCGGTGACGGTAGAGGCTGCTTTTTCTTCTTTCCAGGAGTCGCTAAAAATATATTATCTGATCCAGACAACTCGGAATCGTTACGGCTCACATCCACATCTCTTAATTTTTGCAATAACACTCCTTCGCTTGCTACTGTTCTTGCACTAATTTCAAGAGTTTTTGATGTGTGTTACACCACTTTATCGGCAGGAAGTGTTGGCTGTCCATGAATACTTGCGTATTCTTTCTCCTGCTCGTGGAAGTCAATAGTTCTGGTTAGTAACTTCAATGCCTAGCGGCACACCTTGACACAAGGAATGAAGTTTTTTCGAGTATTAGAATTTTCTAAATCACAGGGAAGCAAAGCACAGTCGAACGCAAGCACACCGTAGAAACAATTCACAATGCACGTTGTTTGCTTTCACACCAAACAAAGCCGGCAACGCGTGAGTTTTGACGTAACGACCAACGGCGTTTGCAGCGGTGGGATTGGTTCACGCCCCACACCTAGCGCCTCGCGCCTCGCGCTTCTCGTTCTTCACTTGTTACCCTGTAACCTTGAAACGCATATGTCAAGTGCAAAGTTTCAGCGGCCTGGGTATAGTAGTGTTGTAACCTAGCGCAAACTGTTATGTTGACGCTAATTCTAATAATGGCTTCTTCCGTAGGATACTGAAACTCTTTGAGAGCGGCATCATTGATCGTCTTTCCCGGAAGTGGTTGCCAAAGCCGTCCGTGTGCGACGATAACAAGTATGAAGCGGAAACCTTCGCCGACGTCTTGCCTATGATCACATTGTTTGGATGTGGCCTGTGTTTGGCAGTCGTCTTTCTAATAGGAGAAATATGCATATGCAGTTTCAAACACAGAAATGTTAAAGTAGTTTCGAGAAAGCGAAAGGCAAGGAAGGCACAGAAAATCGTTTGTATTCAGTGACATAATATCTGTTGCACATAGCGCCATTACATAGCTGTTTTCATCCTAATTTGAAAACAATTACTAGGACTTGGAATAATGGACATTCAGTAGGCTGCACCTTAGTGTTAAAGATATGCTAACTGCAAACATAATTTCTAGTAATATGTGCAGTTTTTTTTGTTTTGTAACTGTTTTGTATTGCAATTAAGAAATAAATTTCTGCAAGCGAACAGCTTATAAGAAGTCCTTATACTGTAATGACAGACTCGTGAGAGGTTGCCAGAAAAAGAAGCCATCTATGTATGAATATTAACTGTAAGCCTTGTAACTTAGAGATTTTCAGAGCGCGCCGCTTTCATCAGTTCATTAAGAGATCATACACGCTGAGGAATTGCTGATTTCACGCTCATTGATTCCGAATTGGACACAGCAAGTGAAGCAGACACGTCCCATCTGTAAGCAAACAGCCCCAGACGCCATATGCAGAGGCCCTCAAACGCCAGGCAATGCAGAGCTCAAGAGTTCAGTTCAGAGATCAGATGAGTGAGATAGTGCAATGTCTGTGTCGTTCCGAATTACGATTTGCAGCGTAATTCGGAACAATACAGGCACTGCAATGTCGTATTTATCCGCCGATAACAGGCAAGCGACTTTCAATTAAAATGTCTCCCCTGAACGGCAATATACTGTATATAATGTATGTACGAGTACAGGTTGTAGGCACGTGGTTGATGACATGTGGAGTTTGTGTCTGGTCATAAGTCGTGCTCCGATAGCCTAATCGTATTCGATCAATATATCTTCGGCGGCGACTTCAACTGTGTGCTCCACCCCAAAGACCAAGTCCCACACTTCTCGACTTGTCAAGAACTTCGGCTCCTGGTTCGAGATGTGCTTCTCACCGACACTTGGGAGACAATGCATGGTGACTGTCCCGGACCGACATACTTTACTAGTCACTCAGCCAGTCGCCTAGACCGCATTTATGTCTCACGAGCTCTAGCGCCGGGAGTATTGGACGCCGAACGTTGGCCGCTTGCCTTCTCCGATAACAGCGCTTTCATATGCACACTCACTCTAGAGCAGCAGCAGATGTGGTGCAGCCGAGGACCCTGGAAGCTGAATGTGGCACATCTTCAAGCCCCGGAATGCCGTCAGATTATCGCCAGCACATGGATGGATTGCGAACGTCGTCTTCCCCGATACCCTTCGACTCGAGCATAGTGGGTGGAATGTGCAAAACCAGCGTTTCGGCGTGTGCTAACGGAATTCGGAAAAGATATCGCAGCGTGGCGTTGTCACACATTGGATTTTTATTACAAGATGCTCCGCGAACTTGCCACCCAACCACCGTCACCAAACCGACAAATGGAAAGCCGTCGAATTAAAGGTAAAATATTGTCTCTTACGAGGAAACGTTTGGAGGGGGTCGTCGTGCGTTCGCGACATCAAGACCGAGCGGAAGGAGATAACCTGTCTATGCATCACATCGTGCTCGACAGCCGCCGACGCCGACAGCAGCTGATCACGGACCTCATATTGCCAGATGGTAGGGTCGTAATGACTCAGGCGGCGGTTACAGAAGCCTTTGCAGATCACTATCGCCGGTTTTACGACGAGGTGAATACAGAGGAAGCGGACGATCACGACATACTGCAGCACGTGTCGCACACCCTCGACATTGTAGCTGCGGCGACAATTTTAGCTGGACTTACACGAGACGATATCGAGGATGCGCTTAACAAGGGAGCACTCAACAAATCTCCCGGGCCAGACGAACTGCCGCTCGAGTTTTATCGGACTTTCCGCGATCTAATGATGCCCCGATGGATCATCATGTACCAAGAACTGCTGACCCCCGGTTCCCACGTGCCACCTGGATTCGTGGAACGTCTCCTCATACCGATACACAAGCCTTCCAGAGGTCGGAGGGTCGAGGACTACAGGCCAATTACAATGCTCAACTCGGACCATAAAATCTTCGCCCGACTACTCACCAGCCACATAAAGGTTCTGACCCTACCCCTCTGCATGGAACAAACGACACACAGGGCGGAGTGAGCAACATGCAAACGGCAACCAGCGAATGCAAGGATTTAATAGCCATCGCCAAATCCTGTCGCCTTCGAGCTGCTCTGACCTCCATTGATTTCGACCACGCCTTCGACAGAGTTCGCCACAAGTTCCTTCTGTCCGTTATGGCCTACATGGGCTTCCCGCCTGACTTTCTCGATATCTTTCAGCGCCTTTTATGTGGAGCTGCATCCCGTGTACTGGTGAATGGACGGATTGCGGGTCCCTTTCCGATCCGACGGTGTTCGCCAAGGGTGCCCACTCTCCATCATTCTTTACGCGATCTCACTCGAACCACTTGTTGGAGGGTTGAAAAACAGGCTCTCGGGCATGTCATTGAGGGATCACACCTTTCACTGCAGGATATATGCTGATGACCTTCTATTACTTGTCCGATCTGGTGACGAGGTACGCTCGGTGATACAATGAAACAATCGCTATGGATTGCCAGTGGGCAGCCTCATGAATGTAGCCAAGTCGCCAGCGATGCCCATTGGGAGAGGTCTACAGGAGGACGCTTTAGCCCCACTCCTACTAGTCAACGAGATCCGGTTCTTGGGCATTACATTTACACAGGATGTGCACCGCATGGCTGCCATGAACTATACACGATTACTACAGGCGATACGCACAGAAGTTCGCCAGAACCTACTTCGACGGATGGACCTCCTACAGCGCGTGGAATACCTCAATCTTCACGTGGCGACAAAGATGATCCACATGGCTAAGGTCCTACCGATATTGACAGCAATGGCACACAGACTGCAAGCAGCATTTGGATATTACCTTACCGCCGGACTCCTATTCAAAGTCCGCTACGAAACACTCACCCTCCCTCCGCGTGAAGGCGGACTGGGACCTATAAATGTACGAGCGAGAGCTACAGCATTATACTTGTGCACAATGATGAAATTATGGACCCAAAAAGATGCTTCCCTTATGGGAGGTCTGTTAGAGGAATTGCTGCTGGCGTCTCTACTGCCACCTGTCACGATTGCGAACATTACTCCCTCACTCTCGCACCTCTCGGCATCTATTCTTGAGTATAGTTACATGCACCCAGACCTCCCCAACACTCGCACTCCCAAGGCGAGAGACGTTTGCAGGTTGCTGCTATGGTCCATCCTTCGCAATGTGATTGAGAGGAAGAGCCCGACGACCTTATAACCTGCAGTGTGGAGAGCAGTCCAGAAGCCGTTCCTTCCCACGCAGGTACGAGCCATGTGGTACCAGGTTGTGAATGGGAAAGTTGTAACACGACAAAGGCTGCACGCTATTGGGATGACGAATTACTCCCCCCCCCCCCCCCCCTTTGACCGCGTTGCCACCTCATGGATACTGACGAAAACTGTTTATCATGTGGATCGGCGTTAGAGGAATGGCTGCTAGTGCAGAAGATCCTCGTCTGCTACCTACGTATCGCGCCTCGCACAACTGAGCCACGGCTCCTCCTTTATCCAGAGGATACTTATTTCCCACCTGCGAAGACTCACGCTCTCACATGGTTTAAAGGCATGTCCATATACTACCTCTTTCGAGCTGATGAGAAGATGGTACTTGATTACTGGCAATCTCTCCAGGACAGTCATAGCACACTTGAGCGTACACCCCGATACCGACAGCTATTTGCGAACTATTTGCGCAGAGTCTTCTATAACCCCCCTCACAGTTGGGGAGTACCGGGCGGAGGATGACCGCCGACATGGGGCTCCACACGCTGCGAAATGTTTTATCAACTTGGAACATGGAATCTGTACGCAAATGGGCCATGCACAGGGAATGGCGTGCGGGATTTGCTTACATTTTTCTTTCTTTATTATCTATCATCGTACTATTAGTTTCAAATTTTATTTCATAGTTTCGAAGGAACTCTTGTTCTATTGTTGCTACGGATGTACATTCTAACTTCGTTTGTCGTAACTGAAAGACGCCTTTTTTCTTATGAAAGAAAGTTGGTAGAGAAAAAAAAAAACAAGAAACAAGAAACAAAAAGGCAAAAGAGCGAGACTACCGTCCAGGCGACCCTGGTTCGAGGCCCGTCTATGCTACTTTTGTTTCCTCTTTTTTCAAATGCCCGTTTTCATTTATAATTACTTATAAAAAAATATAAAATAGAAAAAATAAAAATTTAAAAAAATTAAAAATAAAATAATCGTAAGGCGACCGCTCGCTATGAGCGAGAAATCCAGGTTGGAGTCCCGATCTGGCACATATTTTAATTGTCGTCATTCCATTATACAGCTGATGGTTGTCCAGATTCGCAACTGCCAATACGTTTAATGGATCAGCTGAGTTCCAGTCTGGAATGACCGACGGCCTACAGTGGATTGTACACTGGGAAGGACGTGCAAAAAGCTTCCTGTTCGTACTTTTGCATGAGTGTTATTGGTTTCCATCATACATTTGTCTACTTGTTCCTATATATTTCTGTGTGTCACTCGCATTGTAACGAGTACTTGACTCTAAGGGTTCGATTAGAGCAATAGAATCTGGCACTTCCACGGTTCGTGGTCTGTAGAACCAGACATTACTATGTGTACCCGAATCTTCGTAAAGTTATAGGTTAGGATGGTCTTTTTTCTGGTACTTTATTGTAGAATCTATAAACCTTATCTACGATTTACATTGACAGAATTTATAAGTTAGTGTCTGCTCTCTTCTGCATGTTCATTGGAAACAAGCGAAGAAGTAAGACCAGTAAACCAATAGAGAGTCTCATTTCCCCTCATCTCTATAAGGCAAACTTATACAGAGTGTTACAGAAAGGTACGGCCAAACTTTCAGGAAACATTCCTCACACACAAATAAAGAAAAGATGTTATGTGGACATGTGTCCGGAAACGCTTAATATCCATGTTAGAGCTCATTTTAGTTTCGTCAGTATGTACTGTACTTCCTCGATTCACCGCCAGTTGTCCCAAATGAAGGAAGGTAATGTTGACTTCGGTGCTTATGTTGACATGCGACTCATTGCTCTACAGTACTAGCATCAAGCACATCAGTACGTAGCATCAACAGGTTAGTGTTCATCACGAACGTGGTTTTGCAGTCAGTACAATGTTTACAAATGCGGAGTTGGCAGATGCCCATTTGATGTATGGATTAGCACGGGGCAATAGCCGTGGCGCTGTACGTTTGTATCGAGACAGATTTCCAGAACGAAGGTGTCCCGACAGGAAGACGTTCGAAGCAATTGATCGGCGTCTTAGGGAGCACGGAACATTCCAGCCTATGACTCGCGACTGGGGAAGACCTAGAACGAAGAGGACACCTGCATTGGACGAGGCAATTCTTCGTGCAGTTGACGATAACCCTAATGTCAGCGTCAGAGAAGTTGCTGCTGTACAATGTAATGTTGACCACGTCACTGTATGGAGAGTGCTACGGGAGAACCAGTTGTTTCCGTACCATGTACAGCGTGTGGAGGCACTATCAGCAGCTGATTGGCCTCCACGGGAATACTTCTGCGAATGGTTCATCCAACAATGTGTCAATCCTCATTTCAGTGTAAATGTTCTCTTTACGGATGAGGCTTCATTCCAACGTGATCAAATTGTAAATTTTCACAATCAACATGTATGGGCTGACGAGAATCCGCACGCAATTGTGCAATCACGTCATCAACACAGATTTTCTGTGAAAGTTTGGGCAGGCATTGTTGGTGATGTCTTGATTGGGCCCCATGTTCTTCCACCTACGCTCAATGGAGCACGTTATCATGATTTCATACGGGATACTCTACCTGTTATGCTAGAACATGCGCCTTTACAAGTACGACACAACATGTGGTTCATGCACAATGGAGCTCCTGCACATTTCAGTCGAAGTGTTCGTACGCTTCTCAACAACAGATTCGGTGACGGATGGATTGGTAGAGGCGGACCAATTCCATGGCCTCCACCCTCTCCTGAGCTCAACCCTCTTCACTTTCATTTATGGGGGCATTTGAAAGCTCTTGTGTACGCAACCCCGGTACCAAATGTAGAGACTCTTCGTGCTCGTGTTGTGGACGGCTGTGATACAATACGCCAATCTCCAGGGCTGCATCAGCGCATCAGGGATTCCATGCGACGGAGGGTGGATGCATGTATCCTCGCTAATGGAGAACATTTTGAACATTTCCTGTAACAAAGTGTTTGAAGTCACGCTGGTACGTTCTGTTGCTGTGTGTTTCCATTCCATGATTAATGTGATTTGAAGAGAAGTAATAAAATGAGCTCTAACATGGAAAGTAAGCGTTTCCGGACACATGTCCACATAATATATTTTCTTTCTTTGTGTGTGAGGAATGTTTCCTGAAAGTTTGGCCGTACCTTTTTGTAACACCATGTAAATCATTCTGTACCGCCTCCAACCACAGAGATCTGCAAAATCTCAGCTTCATCCCCTCGCCGTTTCGCTCCTATACGCAGCCGCTGATGTACCAAGAAATGGATGACCTTGAATCCAGCTTCACTTGTGATCTTTTCTCCTGCTCTGAGCGTGGGCTACTAAGTGAGTATGTCGTGACCCACGCTGGATTATCTCTTTTCTCTATGAGAGTATTATGGGGCGTTTCCTTAGAGCGTGCAAAAATTTAACAGGTCATAGAAGATGGTCCACCGAACAATTTAAGGCAGGGAACCTGGGTTCGGAAAAGCCCGCTAAAGGAGATAATAGGATTAAAATCACGTCACTGTGTACTTTTTTATTTACATTAGTTAAAGTTAACTGCAAATACCACCACTGACAGAATGAACGTATCATTTGTACTGTATCTTGCAAAATGCGCTGAAATTGACGGCCATCAACCCCAATGCTGGCATGACATCGGCGAACTAGATTCTAACGCACCCTGACAGATACTCTCGGTGTGTTTCGAATCACATCACAAGCAGCTACAAGTCTAGCAACCAATTCCACCTCGGTATCCACTGTGGTCTCATACACAAGTGACTACATTAGATATCCTCTTAGGAAATAATTAAGAGGATTCAGGTCAGGTGACCTCGCTGGCCATGGAATAAGACCTCCGCTTGCAATCCAGCGACCAGCTAATACAGCATTGAGATGGTTGCAGACATCCACACTGAAGGGAGGTGGTGCACCGTCGCGATGAATCCACATCCTCTCACGAACAGCCAAGTGGACAATGTAAATACGAAACAACAGAGCCACCTTATGGACAAGTAAAGTAAACAACTGCATCATGACTTCCCAATAATCAGACTCGTCCTCCTTGTTTTCTTGCAGGAAATAAAGAATGTACAAGCAAATAAACTGCACAGAACGTGTAAACTTGTATGCATGTTAGTTGTAAATAAGCTGGAAAACAGTAATGCTAGACAAAGCGGTAGACAAGTTCACTTCCATATCTCCTTAACCTGGCTTCTCCGACCCCAGGTTTCCTACTTCAGATTGTTCAGTGGAACATTCTCTACATCCTAGCAAAGAGTTCTCAGAAGCGGGGATATTGCGAGCAGGACCAGCAAGCCGTGGACGAAAGCTGGCGAAAAGCCAAAGGGTCGTCATCACCCTTACCAGCAACAACAAAATGTATAAAGTGACCAACCAGCCAAATTGCTGTATTGGTCTTTGTCCTTGGAAAAAATAAGCAGCTGGGCGCAGGATTAGATCAACGGAGTACGCAACTTCAACATACCGAGTGAGGAAAGCCAACTGCTTCCTGATCCAGGACCACTTTGCTAGGTGGCCACGACAAATAAACTACTACTGCAGCGTATCTAGGGACGCACATCTACTGCATTTTATCCGTGATTTCCACCAGCGAGAGTCTATGTTGTATCAGGAGTAGTGACTAATAGTCGACCACCCTGTACCAGGAGGAGGCCGCTGTCCTTGATAGAACTCGGAGCCAGTTTTCCAGGATATTGGCAGTTGTAATTGTTCAGCGGGCTGGGGCAGAGACCCCTTCCCAATGGGTTTAAACGGTCATCCTACCGAATGCAAGTCCAATGTGCTAACCACACATCACATCACATCATCAGCATACGCTCGAACAGCTAGAGTCGTTCCAAAAAAGCGTCCAACCCTGAACGTGGGATCCAGCCTCCTGAAGCAGCGGCTGCAGAGATAAGACAAACAAAGACATCGACAGCGGGCTCCCTTCTGGCACTCTCAGATGGATCGTTATCGGTGCCTCAATTGCTCATTGGCAACTACCGAAGTTGCAACGCCCATTAACAATACTCTACGAGCCTCAACAGTAAACACAATCGTCTCCGAGATCCGAAGCAGACATTCATGATTTACACGATCGAAAGGCTTATTAAAATAAAAAAATGCAAAGGCACAATGGACAGAAGTAATGGTAGCAACCGAAACCACATCCCGGTATTTGGCTACAGGGGTGAGAACAGAGCGACCAGGAAGACGACTTTGATACTCGCCGACGAC
Organism: Schistocerca americana; assembly: GCF_021461395.2. Lineage (NCBI taxonomy): Eukaryota > Metazoa > Arthropoda > Insecta > Orthoptera > Acrididae > Schistocerca > Schistocerca americana. The sequence continues at coordinate 553,587,186 of NC_060124.1, read as the reverse complement.
AGTCTCCAGCAAGGCAGACGTCATGCGAGTCATCGCTTTGGCACTGCCCTACAATCACAGTTCAGTAACGCGAGAGGACGAACGTAATGTGACGCCCAAGATGGGTCAAAAACCCAAATACATTCCTTGCGAAGCTCGCCCATACCTAGTAAATTTTTAGCAGGAGAAGTAACAATAAGATCATACACTATGTGATCAGAAGTATCCGGACACCTGGCTCAAAATGACTTACAAGTTCGTGGCACGCTCAATTGGTAATGCTGGAATTCAATATAGTGGTGGTCCACCCTTAGCCTTCATGACAGCTTCCATTCTCGCAGGCATACGTTCAATCAGGTGCTGGTAGATTTCTTGGGGAATGGCAGCCCATTCTTCAGAAAGTGCTGCATTGAGGAGAGGTATCGATGTCGGTCGGTGAGGCCTGGCACGAAGTCGGCGTTACAAAACATCTCCAAGGTGTTCTATAGCATTCAGGTCAGGGCTCTGTGCACGCCAGTCCATTACAGGGATGTTATTGTCGTGTAACCACTCGGCCACGCGCCATGCATTATGAACAGGTGCTCGATTGTGTTGAAAGATTCAGTCGCCATCCCTGAACTGCTCATCAAAGGTGGGATGCAAGAAGGCGCTTAAAACATCGATGTAGGCCTTTGCTGTGATAGTGCCACGCAAAACAACAAGGGCTGCAAGCCTCCTCCATGAAAAACGAGACCACACCATAACGCCAGTAGTGGGACAGAATTCGTGTCACCCCAAGTACCATTATCCTAGATGGCGGCGATGACGTCATCGAAGATGGAGGCGATGACGTCATCCAAGATGGTGGCCGTGATGTCATCTGATAACATCATCTAAGATGGCTGATTTTGACGGCAAGTATGAAATTTGGCGGGAAGATAGGTCAATTTGGCTACCTCCACTAACCTAACCCCCCCTCTCCTCCCCTCCGTTAGAAAATGGCGGGAAGTTCAAATTCCAACAGGATAATGCATCACACCTTTACTAACCTAAGATAATCGTGGAAAGATCGGTCACTTGGACTACCTCCACTAACCTAAATCACCCCACCGCCACCTCCTCCTAGGGGTTTGTGGGAAAAATACTTGACTGGTGCTGGGCTGCTGGAGAGAGGAAGGAGTGTACTTTATTTATTTTGGAACAATTTATTTAGGGATGAAGTATATTTATTACACTGATACAAAAGACATGCTCTGGCACGCTTGGGGTCACACCACACAGCCTACAGACATGCAAACCACTAAAAGACTCTCCAAACATGCTTGCCAATAATCAACTGTCGAAATCATGCACCAGTCTTTCTTTAAGCAATTTGAGCCACTACCGCCATAGAGTGTGTGTGCTCACCATGAGGCCCGGACTCCAACTGACTTAATACACATTACCACCAGCAGAGGGGGCTGCTGTGACGTCATCTGATGAGGCGAGTACCGTATGTTCACCTAGGCACCATTGCTGACGTGACTGGGCGGGAGTACAGACGCTCCAGGGTCGTGTGCGCCGCCAAAGCCATGAGCCACCGCCGGATGGAGGTGAAAGTTGCCTCTATTTTAGTAGTAGTAGTAGTAGAGGGGTTTTTTGGGCGCACGACAGCAAGGTCTTCAGCGACCGTTCAGTGTCATAGTGAGACGGATGTCAAGAAAAAAAACTCAGAACATTTACATAAAACGGAACATAAAACACGGGGAACAATCATTGGAAAATATGTGCTCACCCACACCGAAGCGTGGAATGAAGCAGGGCGTCAGCAGTAAAACATGGACAACACAGGAAGAAAAAGGGAGAGGGAGCTAAAACGATGTAGCAGATGGAAGTGGCTTGCTGACCGTAAGGAAAAACTGGGAGGAGTCAGCCACTCTGCAATACACTAAAACCTCCAGCCTAAAAGTTTAGGCCAGAGTCCAGACACATCACAAAACTTAAAAACCCTAGACACACACGTCTCATCGTTAGCTAAAGCACAAGGCAGATCCCCATAAACTTGCGCTTCTGCCCTTGCATCACGGTATAAAATGCATTCGGTTAAAATGTGCCGGACAGAGATGTGCACACCACAGGCATCACAAAACGGAGGATCCTCCCGCCGTAATAAATAGCTATGCGTCAGAGGACAGTGCCCGATCCTAAGACGTGTGAGGGCCACCTCTTCCCACCTGAGCAGCCGGCAGGACGAACGCCACGGCCGAGTGGTTGACTTTACCGACCGCAGTTTATTGGCCGTCACCGCCAGCCATTCGTCCTCCCACAACTCCATGCACTTCCTGTGGAGTGCAGCGATGAATGACTGCAAGGGGATAGGACACTGGACCACATCCTGCTCTCTGCAGGCCTCCTTGGCAGCCCGATCGGCCTGTTCATTGCCCCATATGCCTACATGACCAGGCACCCAGCAGAAGGATACCTCCTTACCCCGCCATTGGAGCAAGTACAGTTGGTCATGTATCAGCTGGACCATCTCCTCAGTCGGGTATAGGTTCTGCAGTGATTGTAAGGCACTAAGAGAATCGGAGCAGAGAAGAAATCGATCGCCCCAAACACGATTCATCTGCTCCAGTGCCTTCAGGATCGCGTGGAGCTCCGCTGCGAAAACGGTATATTCAGCAGGGAGGCGAATCCGGGCAACATGATCAGGGAGCACCACAGAACAGCCAAGGAAGGTCTCCTGTTTGGAGCCATCAGTGTAAACGACAGTGAAACCGTGATGCACATCTAAAATGTTAAAAAACAGTGACTGGAATGTAAAATCTGGCGTGCCATCTTTCTTAAAACGAGTCAAATCTAAAATAAGTTTGGGTCTCCGGAGGAGCCAAGGTGGAGATCTGCTCCAACCGCGACGTAAAACACGAAGACCAGCCATAGACATTGCAGCGAGGCAATCCTGTGCACGAATCCCATAGGGCTGCGTCGCACGATGCCGTTTATGAAATAACCGTGCCAGAGGAGGCTGAGCAACGGTATGGTATGCAGGTGTGTAGGGTGTGGACAAAGTTTTATACGCCTGGCGTACCGTAAGTAGCCGTCGCCGCATATGAAGTGCCGGTTCACCAGCCTCTGCACAGAGGCTTGGTATGGGGCTAATTCGGAATGCCCCAGTGGCAAACCGAAGCCCTTCATGGTGGACAACGTCCAAAATCTTTAAGTACGAAGGCCTCGCAGACCCATACACCGTGCACCCATAATCGAACCGAGATCGCACAAACGCCCTGTAAAACTGGAGCAGACAAGTCCTGTCAGCTCCCCATGTACTGTGGCTAAGACATTTTAAAATACTTAAAGCCTGAAGCGACCGCCTTTTCGGGTCTTTAAGATGAGGTAACCACGCGAGCCTCGAGTCAAAAATGAGCCCCAGAAATCTCACCGTGTCTTTAAAAGTAAGAATAGTGTCCCTCAAGCGCAACTCAGGAAAGGTGAAAATCGAACGAGAACGGTTAAAAAGAACACATACAGACTTCTCGGTGGAAAACTTAAATCCACTCTTCAGCGCCTGCCTCTATTACTTTTAATTTTATACGAATTTCACGTCGTCCTGGGCCTTAATGGCAACGGTAATTAGTCCTCAGCAGGTAGTGTTTTTCTCTTGTTTTAAACGTGCAAGACTTTAATGTGGCGTCTGGAGTTCTTACGTTCCGGGAACTGCTTGATTGCCACAGGCCTTTCATCTTCCTCGTATTTCGTTTATTTTTAGTCACATTCCTCGACCTCTTTGTGGGTCTTTGTATACAATCCCCCTTTGTTTGGTTTGCTTGCCTCACTAGCTCATCAGTCACGCAGCTGTATTTCAGTTTTTATTTTTCTCCACGAGCCAGATGCTGGTGTTTCCTCGTCTAATATTACCCTCGTTGCGGTCCCCTGTCATTCGAAGTCTGCCTTATCCTTAAGTATCATAATTTGTCTCACCTGTTTATGGGATTTTTTCCTGGTTACATGTTTCAAAAAATTTGTATGTTCTAATTTGCCCCTATTGTTCTCAGTTCGTTGATAATAAATTTTCAGCCTTTTTCGTATTGATGATAATCCTATAATTACATCTACAGCTCCTTCCTGCTCTTCCTGAGAGCTAATTTAGAGTCTGCGGAAGAGAGTAGATGTTTCAGTTTTATTATAACTTGACACAATCACAGCCACGGCACTAGTCTCACCTTGTGTCTGCAAAAATTTTGGCAATGATGCTTCTGTCATTCTGGTAGTAGACTAACATGCAGCGACAGATTATCATTGAGTTGAACGGGCGTGTTGATGACAACCAGGGTTAAGATTTTTAGGTACAACTTTCAGATAAAAAATGAAGGAAAAAGATGCTAAAACAAGGTAAAGGTAAAAAAGAGACAAAAAGTGCTGATTTACTCAACTAATTCAAAAAAACTCTTTCTCCTATTCTAGTTTATTGAGTTACAAACACTTAAATCAAATCAGTACTCCACAGAAGAAGGAAAAAGCACGAAGATGTTGATCATCGAGACATTAAACGTTTCTACATTTTGAAAAAGAAATCTGTTTCAGTTAGGAGATAGAATGTTTTTGTAGTTGCTAAAGCCTCTTTCGACACTGACACAAAATAGCGGGGCAAACTTTGTATTCACCTGGAGTGAAAAATCTACAGATATCGCAAATTCCTCAGTATCCAGATCTTTCTGAAAACAACTCGATTTTATCTTTGCCAAACCGTCTAACGGCTCCCTCACGGAAGCAAAAGTACACCACTGTTTCTCCTTTTTAAGACCTTGTTCTTGTAATCGTTTAATAAATAAGAAAATTAATAAATAAAGAAATAAAATAATAGGTGCAGTCAGATACTTGTAACCATGGACACAAGATAATTCTGTATGCAAATTACGTATTTTCTCCAGTACCAGAAGTTACTGTGCCTTGGAAATTTCACTTGAGTGGGCTGGAGCAAAAAACCACACAAACTCTGTTGTCAAAATCCTCACACAGCCTAGTAGCACACACAGTCGAAGATCCAACGAGTAATGACCGCGAAATCTGGATGCGGCAGGCCAGTAATTTCCCTACAGGCAACAACACGGCTCGGAGCTTTCAGTAGAATTCTTCTTCAGCGCAGATATGAATTGATTTGTGATGTCACATTTGTTCTCTATAACTCCACAAAACTGTTGAAGATCATTGACCAAACGTGTTATGTGCTTCAATTCCGGGAACAAAAGATTTCGTTCGTTAACTGGTGGAACCAGGTATGGAGTTTGTTCCGTAACCATCAGAAGAGCTTTTTCCAATTTGATACCGATAGGGCACAGTTACTGACAGAAGTCCATGATTTATTGCATTACTGTACTGGAAACGGCTTGCTGCAGGTCATGCATTTTTTACAACATGGGCTTAACTTTCTCCCCTGCTAAGGGAAAAGCTAATGTTCAAAGTACTGAGCCTATGGTTTCATTTAGAATGATTCCCACATCGCAGTCAGCACTTTCTACTTGATTCTTTATTTGGTTTCTTGGTAAAAGGCTCCATGTACTTATTTTCTTAAATTCTTCTGATCGGACATTAAGACCTCTGCGTATTTTTGAAGAAGTCCCTTGAAGAGTGGATGGCTCACCTTACTGACTGGAATCGCTGTTTGTACAAAGCTGCACACAAATCATTGTTGACTTGCTCCGCATATTAGCTTTTTGGAGAACACTGTCCAGATGCATTTCGTGATAGTGTTAGAGACTGCCTTGACTTTTATGTTTGAAAAGTCTTGTTATTTTGAAGCTTGGACCCGGAAACGTGTTTTTTGTGCCGTCTCACTGATGTTTTTCATTTAGCAAAATTTCGAACTCTTAAATAGTACATCGCTTAGCCCATCAGCTTCTATGGAACCGTGTTTGAATTCCTGGGCCAGAACAAGAAAATCGGCGTTGGATACCTTCGGCATGGTAAAATCTAGTAATATACATGTTTAGTAACAGACACATTCACGAGCAGTGGGCTACAGATTCTGGCGAAATTTTAATTGTTGCAGTTTTTTTATATCGATAAATGAGAGAAAGAGGATTTTCAGTACACAAAATTATTATTCATTGTCGAAGGTGTGTTTTCGCTCCAGCGTTTACTGAAAGAGGTAGACTTACTATTCTCATCTCACTGCAAGCTGAGGAGACTTTAACTGAAGGTTAAACACTTTTTATTGATTGGAAACCATATACAAATGCAATGAAACTCTCAAGTCATTTCACTTATAAACATTAAAATGCACTCAACAAGATTACTGAAAAGCAACAGTATAAGAAAAAAGGGGATTATGGACGTAGTTTGAGGAAAAAACGGATAAAGGTCCGAAAAAATGGAAAAAAGGGAAATGAAAAACTATGTCTTTACGCAACTGAGGGAAAATTTCTCACTGTGGTATCTTTCCGAAGAACTTTAATTTACCTTAAGGAAAAAGTTGCACACCTAAAAATTCTAACATTAGTGATCACCATTGCTTTCGTTAAAAATTTGTTTTGGTTTGCTACACATCGAAGTTATCGGTGTCAGCCTTCAAATGTTTTCTTACTTATTGGGTTGAAACAACTGAAATTTATTATTCCTTTAAAATTTCCGGACTATCGAGCTATGGTCGGTGAACAGTTTTATTCATCATTGGCCGTAAAACTCAGCATCATACACAACTGGCCATTAAAATTGCTACACCAAGAAGAAATGCAGATCATAAACGGGTATTCAATGGACAAATATTTTATATAAGAACTGACATGTTATTACATTTTTACGCAATTTTAGTGCATAGATCCTGAGAAATCAGTACCCAGAACAACAACCTCTGGCCGTAATAACAACCTTGATACGCCTGGGCATTGAGTCAAACAGAGCTTGGATGGCGTGTACAGATACTGCTGCCCATGCAGCTTCAACACGATACCACAGTTCATCAAGAGTAGTGACTGGCGTATTGTGACGAGCCAGTTGCTCGGCCACCATTGACCAGACATTTTCAATTTGTGAGAGATCTGGAGAATGTGCTCGCCAGGGCCGCAGTCGAACATTTTCTGTATCCAGAAAGGCCCGTACAGGACTTGCAACATGTGGTCGTGCATTATCCTGCTGAAATGTAGGGTTCCGCAGGGATCGAATGAAGGGTACAGCCACGGGTTGTAATACATCTGAAATGTAATGTCCACTGTTCAAAGTGCCGTCAATGCGAACAAGAGGTGACCAAGACGCGTAACCAATGTCACCCCTTTCCATTACGCCGGGTGATACGGCAGCATGGCGATGATGAATACACGCTTCCAATGTGCGTTCACCGCGATGTCGCCAAACACGGATGTGACCATCATGATGCTGTAAACTGAACCTGGATTCATCCGAAAAAATTACGTTTTGCCATTTGTGCACCCAGGTTCGTCGTTGAGTACACCATGGCAGACGCTCCTGTCTGTGATGCTGCGTCAAGGGTAACCGTAGCCATGGTCTCCGAGCTGATAGTCCATGGTGCTGCAAACGTTGTCGAACTGTTCGTGCAGATGGTTGTTGTCTTGCAAACGTCCCCATCTGTTGACTCAGGGATCGAGACGTGGCTGCACGATCCGTTACAGCCATGCGGATAAGATGCCTGTCATCTAGACTGCTAGTGATACGAGGCCGTAGGGATCCAGCACGGCGTTCCGTATTACTATCCTGAACCCACAGATTCCATATTCTGCTAACAGTCATTGGATCTCGACCAACGCGAGCAGCAATGTCGCGATACGATAAACCTCAATCGCGATAGGCTACAATCCGACCTTTATCAAAGTCGGAAACGTGATGGTACGCATTTCTCCTCCTTACATGAGGCATCACAACAACGTTTCACCAGGCAACGCCGGTCAACTGCTGTTTGTGTATGAGAAATCTATTGGAAACTTTCCTCGTGTCAGCACGTTGTAGGTGTCGCCACCGGCGCCAACCTTGTGTGAATGCTCTGAAAAGCTAATCATTTGCATATCATAGCCTCTTTTTCCTGTCGCTTAAATTTCGCGTCTGTAGCACGTCATCTTCGTTGCGTAGCAGTTTTAATGGCCAGTAGTGTATAATGGTGAAAGAATAATAAAACCAGTTGTTAAGTAGGAACTGTTACTACACATAAACACACACACACACACACACACACACACACACACACTCTCTCTCTCTCTCTCTCTCACACACACACATACACACACACACACACACACACACACACACACACAAATGGTTCAAATGGCTCTGAGCACTATGGGACTTAACATCTGAGGTCACATACACACACACACACACACACACACACACACACACACTCACTCTCTCTCTCTCTCTCTCTCACATACACACACATACACACTCACACACACACACACACACACACACACACACACACACAAATGGTTCAAATGGCTCTGAGCACTATGGGACTTAACATCTGAGGTCATTAGACCCCTAGAGCTTAAACCTAAGGACATCACAAACATCCATACCCGAGGCAGGAATCGAACCTGCGACCGTAGCGGTCGCGCGGTTCCAGTCGCTCGGCCACTCCGGCTGGCCACACACACACACACACACACACACACACACACACACACACACACACACACACCGTGAATAATAGTTGATCACTGTAACAGAGCTAGAACCATCCACGTGATATCTATTTAGCATTTCTTAAAAGGTCGTAAAGTGTAGAATATTCCTGCTGAAAATAAAAAAGTTTGAAATTTGATGTGAAGATGTGCATGCTTGATCACATGAGATACAAGTCAAATCATTCACTCAGAACAGGAAAAATCTTTCCTCTGCTAGTCTCAATAGCAGACCTCTCACATCACACACATTATAATTAGCACTAAATTCGTTTCCTAATTACGTAAAATAAAGGAAAGTTTCTCTTTTAATTCAGGGTTCATCCTTCTCTTCAAGCATGACAACCAAACAATTAAAATAGGTTTCACAGCGAGCAGTACATCGTAAACATCACACGCAGATGTCCTTCTGCTGGATAGGAAGAAATAATAGTGGGTAACAAATATGCGACGTCAAAGGACAACCTGATCTCTTCTCCATGGACTGATCATAGTGGTTCATAGATTTCTTGTAGTCTCCACTTGTAACTTTTCTTGGTGCTCAGATAGAAGTTTTATGTCGTTGACACATCTCCTTTATGTCACCTACGAAGGCCTCTGCACACAATGGGGCAACACTCCACTATACAGCATGCTCTGCCTATGCGCCTACCTTCACTCTTTCGCTACTCTCCATTGCACAAGACCAAATCTTCACCAGACGTCACACCTTTTTGATTTTTCTGTTTTTTGATAGTAAGCAGAAGATTTAATCAGCACTTCGACGTCATCACGGCGTCATCTGTGTGTACGAGATTGTTGTAGCTGCTACAATAAGTACTTTTTGAACCTAAATTGTATAACAATGCTCCAGACCGTAGCGTCTAGAACCGCTCGGCAACTCCGGCCGGCACTTCAGCCTACTGTTCATCCATCACCACTAAATTGTGATCTGAGTCTATATCTGCTCCTGGGTACGCCTTACAATACAGTATCTGATTTCGGAGTCTCTGCCTGACCATTATGTAATCTAATTGAAATCGTGGCCTTATCCATGTATACCTTCTCCTTTTGTGATTCTTGAGCAGAGTATTCGTTATTAACTACAGAACTACATTATTCTTTTTCCTCGCTCATTACTAGCAGCAAGTCTATATTCTCGGTACACGGAGGAAATGTTTCTGTCTGGCTCCACTGATGCCACACCTCTATTGAACTCAAACAGAAGAATATGTTAGAAATGTTCAGATTTCTCCTCTCCATTTTCTAGCGTCCAGAGATCCTCTCACTATCTTCAAATGACGAAATGACAATATGAAACCTCAAATAGCAACAGTGAACTACACATAAAAAATTACAGTCGATAAATAGATCCATAGCAGCCGGAAAACCAGCATTTAAAATAAAAAGCTATGCACTTACTCACAAACTTTCTACTCAGCGATGGGCTTTCTTCTTTCCCATCCGTTCTCAAAGAGGTCTAGTTTTAATCTCTTGATCGCTATAGCGAATTGCTGTTTCCTTACATTGGATGAAACTTCTAAGTGTGTGAGTGGTGCGTTACATATGGATGAAACTTCTAAGTGTGTGAGTGGCGCGTTACATTACGCAGTTTTCGAAGTTGAAAGGTGATAAACAACCTGCACTAGAACGTAATGGCGTGGATTTTTCATTGGCATCACCACCCCAAGGAAGTTTCGTCAAATGGGGAAACAAAATTCAAAATGTAATGTAAAACTTGAACTAGTCGTCTGAAGATGAAACTGTCGGTTCGAAACCGGTAACGGCGCTATTTAAGTAAATAAACAGCATTATAAAAAGTGGCTGGTTGCTGTAATCTTCTGTGCAAGAGTCAACCTATACATCTTGCAACATTTATGGACACAATTTTTGCAAGAATCATCATCGTCAGAACGTTGTGTTTCTCCTGTGATGCCAATTATCAGCAGATGACGACCTTTATTGATGTAAAGTATTTTAATAAATTTGACGTCTTTTTCACTTCTTTTTACCTGAAATAAGTATAGAAATACCGGCTGTTTTATTTCTGTTTTTACCCTCTGATTTGCCTGGAAACGATAATTATGTGAAGCCGAAATTGCGGTGTAAATGCTGCGGCGCACCCACTCACGTGAAACTGGGAGGCGCGCCCACCGGAGAATTGACAACAGTGTAAACATTTTGTATTTTTGTAGTAGCATACTTTCCTCCCACGTCTAACGTAACACAATATTTTATTTTGCTTATTATGATTTGCATCTCGTATTTCTGTCTTTTTAGGGGCACTTTTATACTCCCTTTAAAATTTCTGGGACCATGAAATTCCGTTTTGTCACTTGGTTTTCCTCAGTGTTCTGTCTGCTCAAGTGCTTGAATTATTCTTCTAATTATGGGTTATTTAACCTAATCAGGATTTTTCCCAAACTGACGACAAGAACATGTGGTATTAGTATGTCGCTTACTGCCATATCTGCATATGACATTACACTCAGGATTTTAACATTTAAACTTATAGTCTCTGGCTAGACCCTGGAGCATAGCGGCCCATTCCTTGAAAATTCGAGAATGTTTCTTGTATGCTCCGTGATATCTGTGCCATGATGCCGCAACGGGGATTTTCATTTTGAAGTACTCAGTTATTTTTTTTAATCAGCATGTTGCCGTCTCCGCTCGAATCATTGTCCGAAACACTTTTTCAACTAAATTATTAATGTCGGCTTCGGCATTAGAAAACAAAAACGCTCACTGCGCTACTTCATCTGTTGGTCTGTGCGCCGTAAAATGCTGCTCCGTCCGGGCCATTTAATCTGTCCATTTTTTCTTCTGCTGGTCAAATGGAGGGCATCCTGGAGTCATTCTCTAGACTTCGTCTTTCCATTTTCTTTTTCTTCCGGCTTGACCAGCAGCTTTTCCTACATCCTACTGATGAGCTGCAGCAGTTGCAGTTTTGCATCGTTTTGTTGTACCACCTGAAAATATACTCACCAGAGTTAACCGTTCTTCATCTTTTCTTCCTGAAAGACGTTAGTCAGACAATGCTCTTTCCTAAGAAGCAAGCCCAAAAATTTTGAAAATTATGTACAATTTAAGTAAAATTTTCAGGCATGTTAATTTTTCTCGATACTGTGGTATTCCAAAACACTGAGTCCTTGAATGCTTTTCACAGACTGTGCTAATTGCACTAGGTCTGTTGAATAATCCTTATACCCTTGTTATCAAAAACGTGGATGTTGCAGTTTCACTTGTACATCAACGACAAACCCCGAGGTACCGCTGATACGTCAGTGCGAACAAGAGAGCTGCACCCAGCCAACAGCTTCAGGCACGCCAGTCATATAAAACCCAAGCACTGAAATCACTAAAAGTTCAAATTCCAAAACACTCATTCATTCAAGGTCACAAATACTCGAGTTCGGGAAGTGCTTGGTGAATAATGCTAGCGTGTGTCAATTCAGTTCCAGGCGGTAAACACTAGTGTCCTCTTTCTGATGCAGACACTGCCGTGGAGCTGTTGTACATTTTCGATGAGCAGGGGACCTCACAAGGGGAAGGCCTCAGACACTGCCAGACTTGGCAGGTCGCCTGTGTACAACCGAAAACGAAGGGCTCTAAGATATTTTGGGTCGACACCCCTGCGTTTTTGAGAAAATCACCCCTAAAGGTTATTACGAGCAATCGACTCAAAATTGGAGGGATCGATAGATAATTGTAAATAGAGCATTTTTCATCATCAGGTATGAGATCCGAAAACGCAAACTTTTCCAGAAATCGAGGAAAGAAACTTTTACAACTGTCCCTTCAGTACCCACATGGTAATCGCTGATCGCCGATATCGCCGATAGCGCAACGGCGAAGGTAAGTGGCTGGGAATCGGAAAACCCGGGTTCGAATCTCGATGAAACCGAGCGGATGTCATTCTATTCGATTGTATTTTTTCAATTCTCAATTGATAGGGATAGGAAGGTTAATAAGGTAAGTAAATCAATAAGGAATGATAATAATAAGGTAGGCAAACTAATTTCCAAACGCCGTGAGTTAGTGAAGTATTAAACTTTTAAGCCTTGTCAGGTGAAAACAACTCCGAGTAAGAGTGCTGCGAATTCCTCACGAGGGATCACAGATATTCAACCGCGTGACGCTTGTTTACAGCGAGGCACGGGACAGAATGCACGCGGGTAGAGAGTTATGTTGTCCCGGTTGCCTCTTCGTCATATCATAGTTGTGAACCTGGAAGAGTGAAGGTGTCCAGCTCGAGCCTTATAGAAGTCAATCGGAAAGAGTTGTTTTCCGTCATTAGGCTGCCGCGAACCTCACGGGTACATGTAGTGATTTTTCCATCGTTAATGCGCCGAATGAAATGCATTTTGTGACTGAATACAGTGTTCTTCTGTAAGTAACGTAAGACGAGTACTGTATGTAGTTTGTAGTAATTAGCTCGTATGTTTATGCCGTAGTAACTAATTATTGTTTGTTGTGTCATATCTTTCATGTGCATAATCTGAATAATGGAGGATGTACACCCTACGACTAGCGCTGTAATATATAGCTGGGAGCCTGTCACAAACGATGGCAAACGGGAAGTTACCGACGCTGTTTCGGTTGTTTTGGTTTGTAAAAGTGTTGCAAGACAGATGCATTATCAATGCAGTACCGGAAGCAGGCAGTTCTGTTTCTCGGCCTTCCAGATTGATAGGAGAGGCTATCGTCGAGCGATTTATGGAGCTGACGAACGAAATGACTTTTGTTGATACTGAAGTGCTATACCATGAAGACGAAGCAGAAGGTGATTCAGTGGAAGATATCCCGACTAGTGAATCGCAAAATGGTCATAAGACTTTGGAAATCTCCACGTCACTGGGAATATGTGCTTCACCTGTTCTCGACGAGTATTACGAACCGGTTACTAAACGATTAAACTACGACGCTACACCCCTTGAAGTAAAAGTAAAGGTGGTAGTGTTACCCAGGAATCATCCAAATTGGAACTTACAAACACTGCAAAAGAATGGAGCAACAACAGCCCTGAAAAGGAAGAAGGATTGAAATTATGGGTAAGTGATATCGTTAAAGGAGGGACAAGATACGACAAATACCAGGCGATAAATAAGTAAACATACGACCGATTTGTCAAATCTCGTTGTCGTAACGAGAATGTAACAACGAGAATGCTTCAGGAGTGGGCTGCAGGTGCAGCGCTTCAATATACGGCAAACAAGGATTTCACGTTTGCTGCATCATTATCTTGGGCAAGAAATTTCAAATCGGAGTCTAAAATTAGTCAACGGAACGTCACCAAATACGCCTCTCATAAGGCGGTACAAAATATAGAAGATATACAGAAAGTGGCGGCTGTTTTCAGCAAGCAAACGGCGTCACTTATGACCGGTTTTAATCGTGATTACGTGATCAACATCGATCAGTTGAGCATTGGACGCACGTTATCGCATACGGGGGAAAAACGAATCCTTGTTGCAGTTAGTAGTAAAAACAAACTAACACATTCGTACACGGCGCAATATGCCATCACACCCTCTGGAAAAGTGTTGCCTAAGGTTTTCCTGTGTTTACAAGAAACGAATGTTACATTTTGTCCCCGGGTTATAGAAGAGGTCAATCGTTTAACCGACTCGTTGAAAAATGTTTGCATTACCTGCTCCAAATCCGGGAAACCGACGATTGTGATTTACAGAACATTTCTTGAGAATGTTTTAAAACCATACGTTTCTGATTACAAGTTTTGTCTAATATTGGATTCCTGGAGTGGACAAATTAATACTACAATATATGACACAATGTTTATAGATGGTGGTGGTCAGCCGACGTGCACAGTACAAGTAACACCGCCAAATTGCACACCTGTGTGCCAACCGTGTGATGTTTATTTCTATCACCAGGTTAGAAACATTATTTCCAGGCTTCAGAATTGCAGTGTGCTTCTAAAAACACAGCGGGCATTGCACAACCGCACAGATGCAATAACTATTCACAGCATAATTCATAACCAACTCTCAGCAATTTTTCAGGCAAAGATATTGTATCCGTGGTACGCATCAAAATTAATTCCCGAAAAAGACATATTTTTAAATGTAAACCAAGTTCGTTTTCCGCCGACTCTTCGAAAGGAACAGTGTAGCTGTCGAAAGATTGCATTCATTAGATGTTCTTGGTGCTGTGAGTATATTTATTTCGAATGTTTATATGACAAGCACCATCCATCTAGTTGTTCGAAGAAAAGTGAGGACACGCAACAGTGACTGGAAGAGCCATTGTAAAGTGACCTGGAGTACCATTTTAGTTGTTTACTACACCAAGAGGTTTGAGAAATTTATTTGCCTACGTTATAATTATCATTCCTTATTGATTTACTTACCTTATTAACCTTCCTATTCCTATCAATTGAGATATGGAAAAATACAAACGAAAAGAATAACATCCGCTACGTTTCTTTGACATTCGAACCCGGGTTCTCCGATCCCCAGCCAGTTACCTTGGCCGTTGCTCTACCGGCACTGTCGGCAAAAAGCTTTTAATATGTACGTGCAGAAGCGGCAGTTGTAAAAGTTTCTTACCTCGATTTCTGGAAAAGTATACGTTTTCGGACCCCATACCCTATGATGATAAAATGCTCTATTTACAATTATCTATCGATCCCTCCAATTTTGAGTCGATTGCTCGTCATAACGTTTAGCGGTGATTTTCTCAAAAACGCGGGGGTGTTGACCCAAAATGTCTTAGAGTCCTTCGCTTTAGGTTGCACACAAGCGACCTGCCAAATTTGAGCCGAATCTGTTGGCCGTGTCTGAGGCCTTCCCCTTGTCAGTCAGACTCGTCGCAGGAAGTGTGGCGGTTCCTTCTTGGGACAGGTGAGCTGTGATGAAATTGGAGCTGTAGCTGCGATGCGACTGCGATTGTGACTGCGACTGTAACTGGAACTGGAACTTTGACTCTCGCTGGAGCTCTGCCCGTTAATTCGTGGAGCGTGGTTTTTATCCTGGTGCACAGCGATACTAAGCTCCGCACTGTTTGTTCCAGCTGTTGCCTGACGTGAAACATAGTGCTAGCAACCCCTGTAGTAAATCACTTGTATATGCTGACGACTCACTTCGCCTGATGCGTATGTTGACCCGCCCAACCCACATTGCTAGAGGGAAGTCTAGTTTGCAGGATTGACATGCTGTCGAGAGTAATGTGCTGCTCATATGTTTGCCTCCAGCACGGACGGTATATCAACAGTAGTATGATATTTCGTGAATCTATATTGAAAGCGACTAAGGAGTTGCCTGGCTTTTAAGACGCAGAGAAAGCGGCGTTGTCTTAGTACTCAGAGTTCCTACCCATGCAGCTAACGACGGAACCCTAGCAATGTGTCGGGTGGCTATAAGTAAAGTCCATTACTCACAGAAGTCCTGTGTGGGCTATAATTATCTTATAGCAGCGAAACTTGGTAGATATGCTAATGCATTAATGTGGAACCGATTTACGCTAGAAAAAATTGGCCAACAGGTGCCAATCTAACACTGTCAATGCAAGAAACACTTATAGAAATGTTTCCACATGAAATGAATTAAGAATAGGACATGTGTAGAAAACGTCAAACACGTGAGTAAGGAATAATGTTGATTTTATTACTAACCACCACCTAGACAGTTTGTTCAGTATGAGCACCGGAGTCATCGACGAAATGCTGCATCCGTAGAACGACATGATAAACAGTTGCTCGCATCAATTTCGGCGGAATATGAGGAACTTCGTCCTTTATACTGGACTTCAGATCAGGTAGAGACCGAACGTGTTCCAGGTTAAATGGTGCAAATGGCTCTGAGCACTATGGGACTTAACTTCTGAGGTCATCAGTCCCCTAGAACTTAGCACTACTGAAACCTAACTAACCTAAGGACATCACACACATCCATGCCCGAGAATGGATTCGAACCTGAGATCGTAGCGGTCGCGCAGTTCCAGACTGTAGCGCCTAGAACCGCCAGGCCGGCTGTACCAGGTTAACGCGTTATTTTAGATATCTCCAGAGTCACATGGATTAGATCAGGTGATTTTGCTGAACATGCGTCTGGAAAACCTCTGAAGATAACTATGGATAGAAGGTTGCAAAAGCAGAACTTTCACTGAGAGAGCGACATAAGATGTTGCCATATCTTGCGTTAAAACGGATTTTTCACATAGTCATCCTCTTTCAAAGCAGGAATGAGGTCTCGATAACGTAAAAATGTCACAGTAAAAGCCCTCCGGGTGTATTTTATTCAAAGAAGTATGGGCCGAGAATAAAGATGCTTGTGAATCCACATCACACAGTCAAGTAGGGCGAGTGCAGCGGCTCTTCGTGCACAATACGGCACTTCTGTGCGTTCTCTGTACCCTGTAGAGTACAGTGCTCCTTGTCATCCCTAGTATTTATCCCAGCCACATGTCATCAACTTCGATCCGTGATAGGAACCGAAGAGCAAGTTCAGAATGTTGCTACAGAGCATACAGCTTCAGTCGTTCCGCTGTCTGGATATTTCACGTGTACCAGTGTAAAACATACTTCGAAACTTTGCGTACTTTTGACCATGGGATGGACAATTCTCGGACCCATGGCATCCGCTGCATGGTCAGTTACAGCAACGGCAACATTCACAATAACTTCCACCGGCATAGGACGCGTTCCTCTTCCAGGTGCCACACCTACCTCACCCTTGTTTTCGAATTTCATTACCATCTTCTTTAAAGCATTTAATATCGCGCCTCTCCTGAGGCCTTTCAATCGGCGATACTCTCTGAATGCAGCACTGTAATTGCTGACGTTCACTTAAAACAGCTTCACTAACAGCGCGTAGTCTCTATTCTCGATAGCCGTCTGTTCACTCACGTTATGGCTTGTCAAACGACCCGCATTAACGCATTATAATATCTACCAAGTTTCGCTGCCATACGGTAATTATATCCCACACTGGACCACCGTTAATAGCTGCAATTTAATTACAACCACCCGGTACCAAAATTACCTGGATGAAGGAAAAAAATTTAAATTGCTTTTTTTCAAAATTCGTAAAAACCTAAAACCACTGAGTGCGATTTATTTAGAACTTTAGTGTGATGCAGTAACGTGCTGTATGGATCTGGTCGCGAGATGATGATGTTTGACACGCTGTAGAGAATATTTAATTCAATTCTTGAACAGAATGTGCATATTTTTAGACAGCATTGTACGGAAAAGTTAATTGTGTTTGGGAGTGGCAATTGTTCGTGCTAAACTGTTCTCCATGGTCTGGGTGATTTGTGCAGATCTGAAATCCAGAGCCTACTGACAGAATTTACAGCATTTAGTAATTTTAGTCTCTCTCTTCTCTTGTTCTCTCAGATAATACTGATTTACTTGGCTCTGATGGTTAAAAATTCGAATTTTTTCCTCAGCAGAGTGAATCGCTTAAAACATGAACTTCTTTTATTTTCTGAAGTGTTCAGGATATCGAAACAGTGTGACCGGAAAAAGTATAGGGACACGTAATTTTGTAAATAGATTAAAAAAGTAACAACGGTCCCTATTTGGCATCTTAAATGATTTACGAAATAAATGGGATCACAGTTTTCTATGAATCATCCTACGCAGTAATTTAGCTTATACACCTCTGTTACGGTATTCAGTGAATCATAGAAAACTACATGTAGTGTTAGGTTAATCATCCGTAGATTATTAACAAAATGGTATCAGACACGTCACTTTAACTGAAAAATTAACACATTCGTGCATGTCGTAATACTACCTCACGTGGTTCTACTTTAGCATGATGTGTTGTACATTTTATGCAATGTGTACAACTTCTTGTAGACATATTTGCAAACAGGTTTACAAATATCTACAAAATGTTTTCAGACCATTTTCTTGTATCACATTACTGATCACTGCCCACACAACATACAAACACATAATACAGAACACTGTGTTGCACTGCACACTCTGCCCGCATCTCGTGGTCGTGCGGTAGCGTTCTCGCTTCCCACGCCCGGGTTCCCGGGTTCGATTCCCGGCGGGGTCAGGGATTTTCTCTGCCTCGTGATGGCTGTGTGTTGTGTGCTGTCCTTAGGTTAGTTAGGTTTAAGTAGTTCTAAGTTCTAGGGGACTGATGACCATAGATGTTAAGTCCCATAGTGCTCAGAGCCATTTGAACTGCACACTCTCACACACAGAAATGCAAACAAACAAACAAACACTGTGTTGCATTGTACACTCTCACACACCGACATGCTTACAAACAAACAAACAAACATACACAGACACACACATATAGACAGACAGACAGACAGACATACAGACACACCCGCGCGCGCGCATGCACCCACGCACATTTCAACCGACAGCAGGGCATCGACAATACTTCCGCTGTTCTATTGAACTCTTCTTGTTTTCCCCTTGGCTCATCTGAAAATGATGAGTCAGCGGTTCGTCACATGTTGCGTTCAAGAAAACGGAAAGAATTTAGATGTATCCGTCATACATCCTTGACACAGAATTTTATAGTAAGATTCATTAAACTATTATTTTCTGTTCAGGAACAGTTATTTACTACTTGATAACGTTGATTTTTACCATTCCTTACAATTTATTATCTAAATAATCCTCCACTTTGTAGTATGAGTAACATAACTGGTGTTTTTTACATGTCTTTTTTTCTGTTTGGGATTTAGTAGTTTCTTCAAATTGCTTGGACAATTTATCTCGCAATTCCGTTTTGTGATGTTTGTTTGTTTACTTCTGGTAAATGTATGTTCAACCTGGATGTTGTTTCATGACCATGAATGCTGCTGTTTGTGAGATAACTGCTTAAGTTCCTCTATGTCCATAATACCTTGATAGATATACTCACGTGGTGCACTTAGAATCACCAGAAGATCTTTATAGCGAGAAACATAGAAAACACGGCACAGCATACCGATGACATTTGCTTTGTAAGTGCATTTGTGTGATCGATCCACTACAAGTGACAGTCAATATTAACACCAATAAACTTTGTTTACTGTATTGTCTACGAAATTTTCATTAATATTTAATTTTGCAGAATTATTTACCCTCTTTAAGCATAAATTTATGCTGTTGGTTTTCTTTATGTTCGGTGTACGTTTATTGCTTGATGACCTATTACCTTCGTCGGTCCGCGGGTACGCATATGTGGACTTCGAGAACTCATGTCGTAAAATTAATATATAGTTTTACCACATTAATACCTGTATCACACGTTCGTTTAGGTTACGTAGTTTCAGTTTTTGCAGCTAGGTCGCATCAAACTCTGCTTGCAGCGCTACTTACGATTGTTTGAAAATGTGACTCAGCAGAATGGCAAAGAATGCCTGTGAATAGTTGTTATGAAGTGTGTGATTCACTACAAGACCTATGTGCAATGGTGAATATATATTTGTGTGTACTTAGAAATGTCTGAGTTTTAATATTCCATGAACAAAACTCCTCTACTGGTTACGACCTGAAGTACTCACGTGTGTACCTGAAATATTGTAGCAAATATAAGAAACTAAAATTAAAACAATGTGATTTAAAAAGTAATTATGAATAACTGCAATAATAATGATGATGAAAACGTTTTTCTTTACTTAATCGTCATAGCTGAATCGGTTAAAATAACATTTCGGGTTTCATCAGCATCCTACTACGAGTTCAGGTGTTTTATCTGTGATTACAATGTTAGTGTCATTAGCAAAAAAAAATACTCAAGTCGAACATTACCTGGTATGTTATGAATGTATATCAGAACAAAACTGGTCCTAAGATGCTGCCCTGAAGGATTCCTACATTAACATACTTGGAACCCGATAAATGTTTCACTACACTTTGCATCATTCGAAGCCTCTACCATACGCACCCTCTTTTTCAGATATGATCTGAAAAATTCGTTGACAAATCTTCTTATACGTAATTATTCTAGATTTTTAGTAGAATTTTGTAGTCAACCATATCAAAAGCTTTGCTAGAACACATTCATCGTCAGCCTTTTGTGTACATGAGTCCAAGCCATTGTGAACTTCTTGAAGGAATTTTCGTGCGTAGGTTATTCTACTTTGAAATAATGACGATACTCAAGACGTTAATCGTCGACAAGCACTATATTTGTGAACTCTAGTACGTCTCATGAATACTTCTATTATACAGGGTGCAGTGGGTATAAACACAGATATTTTTATATGTGCTATTCTAATATGTGCACACGTCACTGTGTTGCTTGTTTTTTCTCACTGTCCAACAGCATTCCCACAAACCGTTACCAACTTTAAGATCTGAAGTTTTCTGCATAATCGTAACTGCACCACTAAGAGGACTATGCCAGTCGGTGTACACTAACCGTTTTGTGTCCACGTGTCCACTCTTCAACATCTGACCTGCTGCCCAGTCGAAAATAAGTACTAATGGCATGTTCCTGCCACACATACTTGGAGATATTAACCAACCTAAAAATGCATGACATGTAATAGCTGCCGGCCGCGGCGGCTGTGCGGTTCTAGGCGCTGCAATTCGGAACCGCGGGACTGCTACGGTCGCAGGTTCGAATCCTGCCTCGGGCATGGATGTGTGTGATGTCCTTAGGTTAGTTAGGTTTAACTAGTTCTAAGTTCTAGGGGACTCATGACCTAAGATGTTAAGTCCCATAGAGCTCAGAGCCATTTGAACCTTTGTAATAGCTATAATTATTAGTATGCAAATGCCGTACATACTGATTTAACGTTCTTCAGTACACCGTCCTCAGTCACCAACAGAAACATCTGCACTTATACCCGTTGCAGCTTGTATATACACGGCCTTACAAAAAAACTAAAACACGTGGAAGACACGGCCGAATGCCAATGGAACTTCATACATGTACACAGGTACTTAGGTAAATATTAAAGTTACAATTCTCTATGATGGGTAGAATGTCCATCCAAGTGCATTAGTTCTGTTCGTATTTAGTGTTGTTACCAGACCAGTTAGCATATACAGGGTGTTACAAAAAGGTACGGCCAAACTTTCAGGAAACATTCCTCACACACAAATAAAGAAAACATGTTATGTGAACATGTGTCCGGAAACCATGTTAGAGCTCCTTTTTGTTTCGTCAGTATGTACTGTACTTCCTCGATTCACCGCCAGTTGGCCCAATTGAAGGAAGGTAATGTTGACTTCGGTGCTTATGTTGACATGCGACTCATTGCTCTACAGTACTAGCATCAAGCACATCAGTACGTAGCATCAGCAGGTTAGTGTTCATCACGAACGTGGTTTTGCAGTCAGTGCAATGTTTACAAATGCGGAGTTGGCAGATGCTCATTTGATGTATGGATTAGCACGGGGCAATAGCCGTAGCGCGGTACGTTTGTATCGAGACAGATTTCCAGAACGAAGGTGTCCCGACAGCAAGACGTTCGAAGCAATTGATCGGCGTCTTAGGGAGCACGGAACATTCCAGCCTATGACTCGCGACTGGGGAAGACCTAGAACAAAGAGGACATCTGCATTGGACGAGGCAATTCTTCGTGCAGTTGACGATAACCCTAATGTCAGCGTCAGAGAAGTTGCTGCTGTACAAGGTAACGTTGACCACGTCACTGTATGGAGAGTGCTACGGGAGAACCAGTTGTTTCCGTACAATGTACAGCGTGTACAGGCACTATCAGCAGCTGACTGGCCCCCACGGGTACACTTCTGCGAATGGTTCATCCAACAATGTGTCAATCCTCATTTCAGTGCAAATGTTCTCTTTACGGATGAGGCTTCATTCCAACGTGATCAAATTGTAAATTTTCACAATCAACATGTGTGCGCTGACGAGATTCCGCATTCAATTGTGCAATCACGTCATTAACACAGATGTTCTGTGAACGTTTGGGCAGGCATTGTTGGTGATGTCTTGATTGGGCCCCTTGTTCTTCCACCTACGCTCAATGGAGCACGTTATCATGATTTCATTTGGGATACTCTACCTGTGCTGCTAGAACATGTGCCTTTACAAGTACGACACAACATGTGATTCATGCACGATGGAGCTCCTGCACATTTCAGGCGAAGTGTTCGTACGCGCCGACCGCGGTGGCCACGCGATTCTAGGCGCTGCAGTCCGGAACCACGAGACTGCTACGGTCGCAGGTTCGAATCCTGCCTCGGGCATGTATGTGTGCGATGTCCTTAGGTTAGTTAGGTTTAAGTAGTTCTAAGTTCTAGGGGACTGATGACCTCAGATGTTAAGTCCCATAGTGCTCAGAGCCATTTGAACCATTTTTTTTGTTCGTACGCTTCTCAACAACAGATTCGGTGACCGATGGATTGGTAGAGGCGGACCAATTCCATGGCCTTCACGCTCTCCTGACCTCAACCCTCTTCACTTTCATTTATGGGGGCATTTGAAAGCTCTTGTCTTCGCAACCCCGGTACCAAATGTAGAGACTCTTCATGCTCGTATTGTGTATGGCTGTGATACAATTCGCCATTCTCCAGGGCTGCTTCAGCGCATCAGGGATTCCATGCGACGGAGGTTGGATGCATGTATCCTCGCTAACGGAGGACATTTTGAACATTTCCTGTAACAAAGTGTTTGAAGTCACGCTGGTACGTTCTGTTGCTGTGCGTTTCCATTCCATGATTAATGTGATTTGAAGAGAAGTAATAAAATGAGTCCTAACATGGAAAGTAAGCGTTTCCGGACACATGTCCACATAACATATTTTCTTTCTTTGTGTGTGAGGAATGTTTCCTGAAAGTTTGGCCGTACCTTTTTGTAACACCCTGTATAGGGTGTTTCCGTAACAGCGTGCAAAAATTTAATAGGACATGGTGGATGCTCCCATGAATAATATGAGGTAGCGAACCTGGGGACGGACAAGCCAGTTTAAGGAGATGATAGGAATAAAATTACATTACTGTGTACTTTTGTATTACATTAGTTACAGTTAACTGCAAAAAACTATCATTGACATAATTTGTACTGTATCTTAAAAAATGTGCTGAAACTGACGACCATCAACCTCAATGCAAGCATGAGATCGACGAACAAAATTCTGACGCATACTAATAAATATGCTTGGTGTGTTTCGAATCACATCACAGGCAGCTACAGTTCTGGCAACTAAATCTATTACCGTATCCATTGGGGTGTCGTACACAAGTGAATTTAGATATCCCCATAGGAATTCATCAATAGATATTGAGGTCAGGCGAAATCGCAGGACATGGAATGGACCTCCCCTTCAAATCCAGAGACCAGGAAATACAGCACTGTGAAGATGCGAACATCCACACTGAAGTGAGGCGGTGCACCGTCAGGCTGAATGGGTCTGTAGCTGATTCATAGCACTTTCTGTCATGGGACAGTGTAAATACGATACAACAGAACCACCTTATGGATAAGTAAAGTAAACAAAACCTGTATCATCTACATCTACATGATTACTCTGCTAATCACAATAAAGTGCCTAGCAGAGGGTTCAATGAACCACCTTCAAGCTGTCTCTCTACCGTTCCACATTCGAAAGGCGCGCGGGAAAAACGAGCTCTTAAATTTTTCTATGCGAGCTCTGATTTCTCTTATTTTATCGCGATGATCATTTCTCTCAATGTAGGTGGGTGCCAACGGAATGTTTTAGCAATCGAAGGAGAAAACTGGTGATTGAAACTTCATGAGAAGATCCTGTCGTAACGTTAAACGCCTTTGTTTCAATGATTGCCACTCCAATTCACGTATCATGTCTCTGGCACTATCTCCCCTATTTCACGATAGTACAAAATGAGCCGCTCTTTTCTGAACTTTTTCGATGACATCCGTCAGTCCCATCTGATGCGGATCCCACACCGCACAGCAATACTCCAGAATAGGGCGGACAAGCGTGATGTAAGTAATCTCTGTAGTAGACCTTTTGCACCTTGTAAGTGTTCTGCCAATGAATCGCAGTCTTTAGTTTGCTCTACCCACAACACTATCTATGTGATAGTTCCTATTTAGGTTATTTGTAATTGTAATCCCTAAGTATTTAGTTGATATAACGGCCTTCAAATTAGTGTGACTCATAACGTAATCGAAATTTAGCGGATTTCTTTTAGTACTCATGTGAATAACTTCAAATTTTTCTTTATTCAGGGCCAATTTCCACTTTTCGCGACATACAGATATCTTATCTAAATCATTTTCCAATTCATTTTGGTCATCTGATGACTTTACGAGACGGTAAATGACAGAATCATCTGCAAACAACCTAATAGGGCTACTCAGATTGTCTACTATGTCGTTAATATAGATCAGGAACAATAGAGGGCCTATAACACTTCCTTGGGCAACGCTGGATATTACTTCTGTTTTACTCGATGACTTTCCGTCTATTGCTACGAACTGTGACCTTTCTGATAGGGAAATTACGAATTCAGTTGCATAACTGAGCCGATATTCCATAGACACGCAGTTTGGTTAGAAGACACTTGTAAGGAACGGTGTCGAAAGCCTTCTGGAAATCTAAAAATATGGAATCAATTTGACATCCCCTGTTGATAGCACTCATTACTTCATGAGCATAAAGACCTAGTTGTGTTTCACAAAAACGATGTTTCCTGAACCCGAGATGGCTATGTGTCAATAAATCGTTTTCTTCGAGGTAATTCATAATGTTTGAACACTGTATATGTCCCAAATCGCTACTGCAAATCAACGTTAGTGATGTGGGTCTGTAATTCAGCGGATTACTCGTATTTCACGTTTTGGGTATTGGTGTGACTTGAGCAATTTTCCAGTCTTTACGTACGGAACTTTCCGTGAGCGAGTGGTTGTATATAACTGCTAAATATGCAGCTATTGCGTCAGCACACTCTGAAAGGGACGTGACTGGTATACAATCTGGACCGGAGGCCTTGCCTTTATTAAGTGATTTAAGCTGCTTTGCTACACCGAGATTATCTACTTCTATGTTTCTCATCTTGGCAGTTGTTCTTGATTATAAATGAGGAATATTTACTTCGTCTTCTTTGATGAAGGATTTTCGGAAAACCGTTTTTTGTAACTGTCTTATTGGCACTGTCATCAGTGACTTCACCGCTGTATCGCGCAATGAAGGTATTGATTATGTCTTGCCACTGGTGTGTTTTATGTGTGACCAGAATCTCTTTGGGTTTTCTGCCAAATTCCGAGGCAGAGTTTCGTTGTGGAAATTATTAAAAGCGTCTCGTATTGAAGTACACGCTATATTTCGAACTTACGCAAAACTTTGCCAATCTTGGGGATTCTGCATTCTTTTAAATTTGGCATGCTTTTTTCGGTGATTGTGCAACAGCGATCTGACCCGTTTTGTGTACCACGGGGGATCAGTAGCATCACTTACTAAATTCGTCGTACATATTTCTTAATCGCCGTTATTACTATCTTCTTGAAATCATTCCATATCTTTTCTACGCTTACGTGTTCAGATCGGAAGGAGTGGAGACTGTCTCTTAAAGTGGCCTGAAGAGCATTTTTACCAGATATTTTAAATAGATGTACTTTGCGTTTCTTTTTGATGGTTGTGGGTGTTGCAGTATTCAGTCTAGCACCAACTGCCTTGTGGTCGCTAATCCCTGTAATCGTCATGAGACTTCCTATTAGTCCAGGATTATTTGTTGCTAAGAGGTCAAGTATGCTTTCGCAACCAGTTATGCTTCGAGTAGGCTCATGAACTAATTGTTCAAAATAGTTTTCTGAGAAAGCATTCAGTACAATTTCGGATGACGTTTTATTCCTGCCGCTGGTTTTAACGTATAATTTTTCCAGCATATCGAGGGTAGACTGAAGTCACGACAGACTAAAATTCTATTAGTGGAACACCTATTTGAAATGAGATTCAGGTTTTCTTTGAACTGTTCAACATCGTGACTTGCTAGTAATGAGGCTCGTCCTCCTTGTTACTTTGCAGGAAATAAAGAATTTACATGTAAATGAAGAGAACAATAGGTGCTAACTTGTACACATTTTAGTTTTAAACTACCTGAAAAGCAGTAATGCTAGACAATTCGGTAGAGGAGTTTACTTCCATATCTTCTTAAGCTGACTTCTGCGACCCCAGGTTCTCTGAGTCAAATTGTCCAATGGAGCATTCTCTATGTCATGTTACGTTTTTGCACACTCTTACGGAAACACCCTGTATAAGAGACGTGAACACGTCATATGTTCAGTGATCACTGTGAAGAATACAGAGATACTCGTATAAGACAGCGTTATCAACAACTGACAGGTCTTAAAGGGGCCTCATTGCAGGCCTCCGTTTGGCAGGATAGTCGAATTGTGCAACATCCAGATTTGTGGGACATTTGGATAAGACAGTGGCCTGATGTTGGACTGTACGGGTAAGTGAGTGCAGGTATTCTCATTGTCAGGGGTCCCGTCCGTCACTCAGACCACCCAAGGGAAGATCGCCGTATGGTGCCCCAAGCGCGAAATGGGCCCTTTACATTTCTGCCTGCTATCCGATAACAAGTAGTGGAGCCCCTGCAACATTCTGCGTCACCCCGCACCGTTGGTTGGAGACTATCAGCAGACATACTAGGAAATTAAGCATCCCACGGATAGTCTACCGCTAACACTGTGACCAGGATGCACAGACTGCCGATCAATGGCGCCACACTGTGTTCAGACATGAATCGTGGTTATGCACTACCAGAAGACCACCGTCGGTAAGTATAGCGGTGATCTGAGGAGAGGGGCGAGAGAACGGGGGGTTTGGGATACCTTTCTTCCAAAGTCCTGGAGAAGCGCAGCAGTGATACTTCTGGCTCCTGGTGCCAAGCCGTGGGAAGTTATCGGGTGTGACGCGGCTAATAGTGGCTGGAGGACCTCTGACGGCACAGTGGTACTTCACGGGCATACTCCCTCATGTGTTACCTCTCATGTGCAATATCGTGGTGCCATTTTACAAGAGACAATATTCGTATGAATTGTCTGCGTGATTGTGAGGCACTCCCTTGGCTAACAAGGTCCCAAGACCTGTCTCCGATAGGACATGTATGAGACCAGCTCGGACGTCAACTTGACATCCAGTTGAGGGCAAGCACGCATCAGCAGATGATGTAATCGCTTTGTAACACCCTTCCCAAACGAATCACTGCATGCCACTACTTATATTCAGAGTCGCCGCGCGAAGTGAGTCATTGCACTCTGGAAGGAACATAGTCACTGATATGTCCAATCCTTTGATTCGCCATAATGCTGTTTGGAGTAACACGAGTAATTGCCTCCCTCTCTTCCTTCCAATGCCTCCCTGAGACTAGTCGGTGTGTTCTTCCTTCAAATGTACCAAAATTTAATTAGTATTCTTCAAAAGAATATAATATAAATGGCAGCGTTAAACGGCGAGACTACACATCTTACGAAAATTTCTTATATATATCGGAATCGTTTAGTAAGCCTAGTTCAGAAGAGACTGCCTTTACACTGCCCAGTAAACCATCGTCACCGAAAGCCTTGCTTTTCCATTTCATTAAAACAATGACACATCTAGAAACTGTATGTTGGCTTCTGTCTCGGGTTCTTCGGCCGACGTTCGTCTCATGATTTTTCTGACGTTTCGCCAGCACGAGTGGCTGACATTGTCGAAGTTTCGTCCTACATTGCTGGTCTTGGACTGGAGCCGAGCTCGCGGCCGCAGACGGTGAGTCACAAACTATTACCACCAACAGTATCTCCGAAAGTATGATAGAAGTTGAAAAGTTTGCTGGACAAATGTTCCAGGGGACAACGGGGCCAATAATATAACATTTGTTTTTTGTTGCTAGGTGGAGTCGCTTCAGAGATATGAAAGTCAGCTTTGCTTTCGTAAATGGAATGGTATAGTTTGGTACTCGTTTTCTGATAGCGGCTATCGAGACGAATACAATGATGTATAATAGTAAGATCTTTGAAGGTCAACTTGGTCAAACAGGTGGCATGAACGTCCATTTACAGAAGGTGTTCGGTGTGATGACCAGTGGTATCAATGCAGTGCTGCCATCTTCTTATTAAGTAATGAGTGGAATTCCTTATCACATCGGCACTTATCAAAGCACACGCTCTCACAATTCTCTCTCGAATATCATGCGAATAGGAAATATTCGCCGAATACGGCGTATCCATCGCATGTTCCATTGACATGTAAACACCATTCGATGGTTTCGAAATAAAACACTAATAGGAACGGTAAGACTAGTATCGTCGAATCGAGGGAATGTGAATGATGTATTCCTTCGAAGAACGATATGTGTCTCATTTACGGAGAATGCCAACGAGATTCAGTGAGAGCTAGAGACTTATACGCTGAAAGACATCGTCAACGTACTCACCACACACGTCGTACATTTGAATACGTGTATGATAAATTGAGAAAATTGGATCCTTAATGCATCGGAATCATATCCGGCCAAGGAATACTACTAACGAGGGAACGGAAATTGGTACTCTTGCCACTGTGGTTCGAGACCCTTGTGTTGGTTCTCGTCATATCGTAAGGGAATCTGGCATGAGCCAGAGTAGTGTCGTTCGTATTCTACATCGCCATAAATCTCGTTCTTACCATATCACTCTCCAACAAGAATTAACTGGTACGTGTTGTATGCGTCGTAATGAATTCTGCCGATTGGCTCAACTTCTGAATCAGAGGGATGACACTTTTATTAATTTTATGTTATGTACTGACGAAGCTACATTCACGAACCATGGAAATATTAATTCGCATAATATGCGTTATTGGACAACTGAAAATCCATGTTGGCTGCGGCAACTTGCACACCAAAAACCGTGGTCGGTGAATGTGTAGTGTGGGCTTCTGGAGAACTGAATTATAGGCCCTTATTTCATCGAAGGAAATCTTAACTGTAGGAGATACACCACATTGCTGCAAGAAACGTTAGGTCTTTTACTGGAAGAAATACCTTTAGGAACAAGCAAAAGAATCCGGTATCAACACGATGGGCTTTCGGCACATTTTTCGCTGATGGCTGGAAATGAGCTGCAAAGACAATTCCCAAATCGTTGTACTGGACGCGGAGGACATGTGTCGTAGCCGACGCGTTCGCCAGGCTTGAAACCTCTGGATTTTTTCTTAAGGGGAAATCGTAAAAGACATTGTTTATAAAAACGTTACAACTACACCTGAAGATATGCGAAAGAGTATTGTCGGAGCATGAGCTTCGATAAATTTCGATGTGGTAAGGAATACCAGTCAGTCATGATAACAAGATTGCAGCACTGCATTGATACCAATGGTCATCACTGCGAACACCTTCTGTAAATGGACGTTCATGCTACCTTTGTGACCTTCGTTGACCTTCAAAAACGTTACTGTTACACATCATTGGATTCGCCTCGATAGCCGCTAGCAGAAAATGAGTACTAAACTATAGCATCCCATTTAGAAAAGCAAAGTTGACCGTCATATCTCTGAAGCGACCCCACCTACCAACAAAAAACTAACGTAATATTATGACCCCGTTGTCCCATGCAACGTTTGTCCCACAAACTTTTCAACTACTGTCACACCTTCGGAGTTACTCTTGGTGGCAATAGTTAGTGACACACCCTGTATGTAGCTGACGCACCAACATCCGAGGGCTTCTCCGCGGTCATTTCCGGTGTGGTTCTCTTGCTACCCGCAACGGCCGTTCGCTGCAGCACAGCGAGCAAAAATCCGTTTACCTTGAGGCTTTCCTCTTTCTGGTTGAAGCTGTTCTCTTGTCTGTGTGCTTCTCTGAACAGGCGGATGCGATAGTTGTTCTCTGCAGCCAGAACTTCCGTGTCGGAGAATTTTACTACGTGGTCGGTTTCACACAGCGAGTGCTCTGCCAAAGCCGATTTCTCCTCATTCCCCAACCTGCAAAGTCGTTTATGTTCTGTAATCCTGGTGTTGAACGAATGTCCAGTCATCCCAAGTCAAACTTTTCCGCATGTGCATAGCCTGCGGTATATTCCTGGCATTGCAAGTGGGTTCCTTTCCTCCTTTGCCGCTCTGAGACTCTCTTTGATTTTCTTTGTCGGTTTAAACAGTTTTTACGCCGTTTTTGCGCAATATACGGCCGTTTCTGTGCGTCACTCTGGGAGTGTATAGCAGAAAGGCCGTAACCGACATTTCTTTTTCGCATTTCCCACTTCGCCGAGTGTTTGGCTCTGTTATACAGGGTGATTCAAAAAGAATACAACAACTTTAGAAATTTAAAACTCTGCAACGACAAAAGGCAGAGCTAAACACTATCTGTCGGCGAATTAAGGGAGCTATAAAGTTTCATTTAGTTCTACATTTGTTCGCTTGAGGCGCTGTTGACTAGGCGTCAGCAGCAGTTGATGCTAAGATAGCGACCGCTCAACAGAAAGCTTTTTGTGTTATTGAGTACGGCAGAAGTGAATCGACGACAGTTGTTCAGCGTGTATTTCGAACGAAGTATGGTGTTAAACCTCCTGATAGGTGGTGTATTAAACGTTGGTATAAACAGTTTACAGAGAATGGGTGTTTGTGCAAAGGGAAAAGTTCTGGACGGCCGAGAACGAGTGACAGAGCACTTCATCACTGGCCTCCAAGAAGCCCTGATCTTACCCCCTGCGATTTTTTCTTATGGGTGTATGTTAAGGATATGGTGTTTCGGCCACCTCTCCCAGCCACCATTGATATTTGAAACGAGAAATAACAGCAGCTATCCAAACTGCCGACGGACATACAGAGGAATCTGCGCAACACAGGATATGCTACAGAGAGTGTGGAACGAGTTGGAGTATCGGGTTGATATTGCTCGTGTGTCTGGAGGGGGCCATATTGAACATCTCTGAACTTGTTCGTGAGTGAAAAAAAACCTTTTCAAATACTCTTTGTAATGATGTATAACAGAAGGTTATA
Organism: Schistocerca americana; assembly: GCF_021461395.2. Taxonomy (NCBI): domain Eukaryota; kingdom Metazoa; phylum Arthropoda; class Insecta; order Orthoptera; family Acrididae; genus Schistocerca; species Schistocerca americana. The sequence continues at coordinate 553,555,801 of NC_060124.1, read as the reverse complement.
TTATGTTTCTTTCATTAAATACACATTTTTAAAGTTGTGGTATTCTTTTTGAATCACCCTGTACTTCTAATATCGCTTTTGGAGTACCTGTTTCTCCTAAGAGCACTTTCCAAGTTCTGTATTTCGTGACTGAGGTGCAGTGGCTCACATCTTAGTCTTTTCCGAGTTACGAGCGTCTTAATCATGCCCCTTTTCTGGCTCGGCTGTTTGTGCAGGTATCGGTCCGTGTGTGTAGGTTTTCGATGCACACTGTGTCCCTGCTGACCAACACATCTATAAAAGGTAGTTTTTGGTCCTTCTCTACTCCCATAGTAAATTATATGTTGGCATGGAGACTGTTCAAGTGCCTCAGGAAGTCACCGAGCTGTTCTTCACCGTGGGTCCACACGACAAAGTTATCATCGACTTATCTGTACCACACCTTAGGTTTACAAGGTGCCAAGTCCAGTGTCTGTCCTTCGAAGTGTTCCATGAAGAAGTTGGCCACCACTGGACTAAGAGGACTATCCATGGTGACTCCTTCCAAAATGTTCGTAGAAGTTGCCATTCCACGTGAAATAGCTCGTGGTGAGACATGCATGAAAGAGCTTTGTGATGTCTTGCGAGAAGAGGAAACCGATGTGCTCCGGAGAGTCCCTAAGAGGCACTTTTGTAAACAAAGAAACAACATCAAAGCTGACCAGGATGTCATTTGGCTCAAGTTTTAATTTCTTCACCTTCTCAATGAAATGTCCTGAGTCCTTAATATATGTGTCAGTCTTCCCCACGTGCGGCTGGAGCAGAGAGGCCAAATGTTTTGCCAGTTTATGCGTCGGTGGGACAGGTGCGCTAACACTCGGTCTTAGTGGAACGTTTTTCTTGTGGATCTTAGGTAATCCATACAGCCGAGGTGGTAGGGATCCTGTGTTGCGCAGATTCCTCTGTATGTCCGTCGGCAGAGAAGACGTCGTGATTAACCGATTCGTATTCCGTGTGATACGCTACGTCGGATCTGCGCTTAGTTTTCGGTCTAAAAGGTCCCGGATCTTCTGCTCATAATCTTCGGTCTTCATTACGACGGTCGCATTTCCCTTATCGGCAGGCAGTACCAATATGCTCTTCGCGCCGTTAAGGTTCTTAATGGGTTGTACCACTTCCTTCTAGTCCGCAGCTCGCGGTCCTGCGGTAGCGTTCTGGCTTCCCTCATTTCGTTTCACTTCTTTCTTCAGTTTGCAAGCTGGTGGTTTCGCTCGGATCAGTATCCTGGCCGTTTCAGTGCGTATTTTGCGCAAACACGGCGTAAAGACTATTTACAAACCGACAAAGAAAATCAAAGGGTGTCTCAGGTCGGCAAAGGATGAAAGCAGCCCACTTGCAATGCCAGGAGTATACCGCATACCATGCACATGCGGAAACATTTCTGTTGGAATGACTGGAAAATCGTTCAGCACCAGGATTACAGAACATAAACGACTTTGCAGGTTGGGGCAGGTGGAGAAATCGGCTGTGACAGAGCACACGCTGCGTAAGACCGACCACGTAGTGAAATTCGCCGACACAGAAGTTCTGTAGAGAAGAACTATCACTCCCGCTTGTTCAGAGAAGCTGTAGAAATACACAAACACGAGGAGAGCTACAACACGAAAGAGGAAAGCCTCAAGGTAAACGGATCCTGGCTTCCTGTGCTGCAGCGAGCGACCGTCGCAGGTAGCAAGAGGAGTACCGCACCGGAAACGGCCGCAGAGAAGCCCTCGGACGTTGGCGCATCAGGTACATACCTACAGCCGCGAGCTCGGCTCCACTCCACCACCAGGAGCGGAGGGAGAAACTTTGACAATACTAGCCACTCGTGCTGGCGAAACATCAGACAAATCATCAGACAAACGTCGCCCGAAGAACCCGAGACAAAAACTAACAGGCAGTTTCTCAACAAGTGGCCACGAAAGTGTTAACGATTTTGAAATCTACACTATGTTATCAAATGTATCTGGACAATTTGCCCACGTTAGAATTCACTTACCTCCGACATAATTCAGTCATACTCACAACTACAATGAACTCTGTTCTGACCATTACCGATACTTGCAAAATGCTGAGGGCATAGAGCAGGTGACGTTTGTGGTCAGATACAACAGCACAACTTGCAGGCTTGGCAAGCATCTGCACTGACGTTCAAGCATGCATTTCTCGCGGTGTTTCTTTATTTTCGCCCGACCTCTGCGTATGTGGGCTTCTTCCGTGAAGTCGATAGTCGCCATCCAGCTTTGTTGGCCAAATCATTGTTTTAATAATTGAGGTTACTGGGAGTGGTGGTATCAATGTCCACTATGTGACCAAGAGTATTCGGACACCCCAAAAATCATACGTTTTTCATATTAGGTGTATTGTGCTGCCATCTACTGCCAGGTACTCGATATCAGCGGCCTCAGTAGTCATTAGACGTCGTGACTGAGCAGAATGGGGCGTTCCGAGGAACTCACGGACTTCGAACGTGGTCAGGTGATTGGGTGTCACTTGTGTCATACGTCTGTACGCGAGATTTCCACACTCCTAAACTTCCCTAGGTCCACTGTTTCCGATGTGATAGTGAAGTATAAACGTGGAGGGACACGTACAGCACAAACGCGTGCAGACCGACCTCGTCTGTTGACTGACAGAGACCGCCGATAGTTGAAGAGGGTCGTAATGTGTAATAGGCAGACGTCTATCCACACCATCACACAGAAATTCCAAACTGCATCATGATCCACTGCAAGTACTATGACAGTTAGGCGGGATGTGACAAAACTTGGATTTCATGGTCGAGCGGCTGCTCGTAAGCCACACATCACGCCGGTCAATGCCAAATGAAGACTCGCTTTGTGTAAGGAGCGTAAACATTGGACGATTGAAGTGTGGAAAAACGTTATGTGGAGTCACGAATCACGGTACACAATGTGGCGATCTGATGGCACGCGTGGTTGTGGCGAATGCCCGGTGAACGTCGTCTGCCAGCGTGTGTAGTGCCAACAGTAAAATTTGGAGGCGGTGGTGTTATGGTGCGGTCTTGTATTTCATTGAGAGGGCTTGTACACCCTGTTGTTTTGCATGGCACTATTACATCACAGGCTACACTGATATTTTAAGCACCTTCTTGCCTCCCACTGTTGAAGAGCAATTCGGGGACGGCGATTGCATCTTCCAACTCGATCGAGCACCTGTTCATAATGCACGGTTTGTATAGCAATGGTTACACGACAATAACATCTCTGTAATGGACTGGACTGCACGGAGTCCTGGCCTGAATCCTATACAGCACCTTTGGGATGTTTTGTGTTTTGGAGCGCCGACTTCGTCCCAGGTCAGACCAACCGACATCGATACCTCTCCTCAGTGCAGCACTCCATGCAGAATGGGCTGCCAGTCCCCAAGAAACCTTCCAGCACCAGATTGAAGGTATGCCTGCGAGAGTGGAAGCTGTCATCAAGACTAAGGGTGGCCTACACCGTATTGAATCCCAGCATTACTGATGGAGGGCGCCACGAAATTTTCAGTCATTTACAGCCAGATGACGGATACTTTTCATCACAAAGTGTTCATCTACTTGGCAAAATTCGATCGGTCACAGATATTCTTTGATAGTTCTGCTAGAAATATATAATTAAGCTGTTTCCTTCTTAACTGTCAGTTAAGAACTGATATGGAGTGTAAGAATTCCTATGTTCCCTTTACTGTCAAACACATCTCTGATCTGAATTTTTTTATATGTTAGAAAATTTGGCCAATTATAGACCGCTTGGACAAAGGTATAATCTTCTTCTTTTTATCTTCCCAAAACTTCTTCATGCGTTGGCCGATAGCCTGCCTCTATACATTTGACATCACCCACCTAGATAGTGAACTTTGCTGTTGAAAAGGAAATTTTGCAACATTGATTAGTAGCCTGAAACTTTCCATGTTATGTATGGTGTCTTCCGTGATCTTAAGTTTCTTCAAGCCCCTTCTTGCCTCTTCCAGCCATCCCGTGGTGTTTTTTAATTTGAAAATGAGATTAAAAATTTTCTTCGTTAGCCTGTTGTCATTCATTCTGTAAATACTATCGTAAAACTTAAATCCCCTGTTTTTAATTGTGTCTCTGATTGTTTCTATGTTTCTGTGTAGATGCTCATTTCTTCTCTTCATCGTGTTGTAATATTTGATCCTTTGTGGTCGCAAAATTTTTCTGTGTATTTTCCTTTCTTTCTCTCCCAGGGCTTCTTGTTCACCTCTTTTATACAGTGCTAGGCATTCAGATCGTGAAGTGCTTCTGGTTTAGTTGCATTTGCGTAGTGTGTAGCTTTTGCATGTAATTATATCTGTTTTGGGTGTAGGCTAATTCCACTGTCTTCGATCTCTCTTTACTTGAGGTGCTGTCTAACACATTTGGTTGTATACATTCTGTCAGATACATAAACGTATCAACTCTTTGTTGTTTTCGTGTTGTGTTCGTATATATTTCTCTCTGTTGTGTTCATGTTCAGTGTATTCCGTTTTCTCATATGATATTCGTAATCTGGTTTTAGTGAAGTTTCGTGAAGAATTTCTGTCATTATCTCTGCATCTGTTTTGCTCTTAGAAATTACTGCAATATCGTCAGCAAAAGCGAGATATTTCACCTCGAGTGTTTCTCTTCCTTGCCCTAGATGAACTGCTTCGGCGCTTTTCTCTTCTAGTTCTTTATCCCACTCTCTCATGCCCTTGTTGAAGACCACATTGAAGAGAATCAATCTTAAAATGTTAGTAAGTACGTTTCACAGATTCTGTTCCAACGTAAAGTTCGAGTAGCTGTCTTGCCCAGTGATTATTTTTGAATGACGACCAAGAGCAAATGTTTACTCAAGGAATAAAATGGAACTATTTCGCGACATTGCTCAAAATCGGTCACGTTAAAAGAACTTAAGACTTCCAATAACTTAACTTTTTTCAATTCTAGTTCAGGCACTTCGTTACAAATCTGAAAAACTCTTACTATAGTTCCAGCGTGCATCACATTATAAAATCAACTTGCTTGTTGAGAACTTCAAAGTTGATTTCAATAATCAGCAAAAAATTAAAGTAAACGATGTATCCTTCCTACAAATCATCAGTCAAGTCTAAAGTCAATAACTTCAATATAGTTTAGTGGTACAGTTGCTACGCTAACCAACAGAAGTTGTTAACACGCATTTAATTAATGACAAAATACAGTGGTCAAATAAGATCGAGAGCTTCTCACTAGCTGATACATTTTCATATACAGGGTGGTCCAATTATAGTGACCGGGCCAAATATCTCACGAAATAATCATCAAACGAAAAAACTACTTACAACGAAACTCGTCTAGCTTGAAGAGGAAAATCAGATAGCGCTATGGTTGGCCCGCTATGGCGCTGCCATAGGTCAAACGGATGTCAACTGCGTTTTCTTTTTTTAATAGGAACCCCCTATTTTTATTACATATTCGTGTAGAACGTAAAGAAATTTGAATGTTTTAGTTGGACCACTTTTATCGCTTTGTGATAGATGGCGCTGTAATAGTCACAAACGTATAAGTACGTGGTATCAGGTAACATTCTTCGAGTACGGACGGTATTTGGTTCGTGATACATTACCCGTGTTAAAATGGACCATTTACCAATTGCGGAAAAGGTCGATATCGTGTCGATGTATGGCTATTGTGATCAAAACGCCCATCGGGCGTGTGCTGTGTATGGTGCTCGGTATCCTGGACGACATCATCCAAGTGTCCGGACCGTTCGCCGGATAGTTACGTTATTTAAGGAAACAGTAAGTGTTCAGCCACATGTGAAACGTCAACCACGACCTGCAACAAATGATAACACCCAAGTAGGTGTTTTAGGTACTGTCGCGGCTAATCCGCACATCAGTAGCAGACAAATTGTGCGAGAATCGGGAATCTCAAAAACGTCGGTGTTGAGAATGCTACGTCAACATCGATTGCACCCGTACCATATTTCTATGCACCAGGAATTGCATGGCGACGACTTTGAACGTCGTGTGCAGTTCTGCCACTGGGCACAAGAGAAATTACGGACGGTGACAGATTTTTTTTTCAAGCGCTGTATTTAGCGACGAAGCGTCATTCACCAACAGCGGTAACGTAAACCGGCATAATATGCATTATTGGGGAACGGAAAATCCACGATGGATGCGACAAGTGGAACATCAGCTACCTTGGCGGGTTAATGTATGGTGCGGCATTATGGGAGGAAGGATAATTGGCCCCCATTTTATCGATGGCAATCTAAATGGTGCAATGTATGCTGATTTCCTACGTAATGTTCTACCGATGTTACTACAAGATGTTTCACTGCATGGCAGACTGTGCCGCTAAAGCGGAGTTATTGAACGCAGTTTTCCGAACTTCCTTCACCAGGGAAGACGAATGGAATATTCCAGAATTTGAAACACGAACAGCTGCTAGCATGAGTTTCTTAGATGTAGATATCTTAGGTGTTGCGAAGCAACTCAAATCGCTTGATACGGGCAAGTCTTCAGGTCCAGATTGTATACCGATTAGGTTCCTTTCAGATTACGCTGATACAATAGCTCCCTACTTAGCAACCATATACAACCGCTCGCTCACCGATAGATCTGTACCTACAGATTGGAAAATTGCGCAGGTCGCACCAGTGTTTAAGAAGGGTAGTAGGAGTAATCCATCGAGCTACAGACCTATATCATTGACGTTGGTTTGTAGTAGGGTTTTGGAGCATATACTGTATTCAAACATTATGAATCACCTCCAAAGGAACGATCTATTGATACGTAATCAGCATGGTTTCAGAAAACATCGTTCTTGTGCAACGCAGCTAGCTCTTTATTCGCACGAAGTAATGGCCGCTATCGACTGGGGATCTCAGGTTGATTCCGTATTTCTGGATTTCCGGAAAGCTTTTGACACCATTCCTCACAAGCGACTCAGTTGTGCGACTGGATTCGTGGATTCCTGTCAGGAAGGTCACAGTTCGTAGTAACAGACGGCAAATCATCGAGTAAAACTGAAGTGATATCAGGTGTTCCCCAGGGAAGCGTCCTGAGACCTCTGCTGTTCCTGATCTATATAAATGACCTGGGTGAGAATCTGAGCAGTTCTCTTGGGTTGTTCGCAGATGATGCTGTAATTTACCGTCTAGTGAGGTCATCCGAAGACCAGTATCAGTTGCAAAGCGATTTAGAAAAGATTGCTGTATGGTGTGGCAGGTGGCAGTTGGTGCTAAATAACGAAAAGTGTGAGGTGATCCACATGAGTTCCAAAAGAAATCCGTTGGAATTCGATTACTTGATAAATAGTACAATTCTCAAGGCTGTCAATTCAACTAAGTACCTGGGTGTTAAAATTACGAACAACTTCAGTTGGAAAGACCACATAGATAATATTGTGGGGAAGGCGAGCCAAAGGTTGCGTTTCATTGGCAGGACACTTAGAAGATGCAACAAGTCCACTAAAGAGACAGCTTACACTACACTCGTTCGTCCTCTGTTAGAGGATCCTTACCAGGTGGGATTGACGGAGGACATCGAAAGGGTCGAGCTCGTTTTGTATTATCACGTAATACGGGAGAGAGTGTGGCAGATATGCTACGCGAGTTGGGATGGAAGTCATTAAAGCAAAGACGTTTTTCGTCGCGGCGAGATCTATTTACGAAATTTCAGTCACGAACTTTCTCTTCCGAATGCGAAAATATTTTGTTGAGCCCAACCTACATAGGTAGGAATGATCATCAAAATAAAATAAGAGAAATCAGAGCTCGAACAGAAAGGTTTAGGTGTTCGTTTTTCCGCGCGCTGTTCGGGAGTGGTATGGTAGAGAGATAGTATTGTGGTTCGATGAACCCTCTGCCAAGCACTTAAATGTGAATTGCAGAGTTGTCACGTAGATGTAGATGTAGATGTAGACTTCCAACATGATGGATGTCCGGCACATAGTTCGCGTGCGTTTGAAGCGGTATTGAATAGCATATTTCATGACAGGTGGGTTGGTCGTCGAAGCACGTTCACCCTATCTGACGTCCCCCGATTTGTTTGTGTGGGGAAGTTCACATAGGCACATGTATCACATTGGAACAACCGAAATAAAATGTTCAAACGTACCTACGTTCTGTATTTTAATTTAAAAAAACGTACCTGCTACCAAATGTTCGTCTAAAATTGTGAACCTTATGTCTGTGACCATTACAGTGCCATCTATCACAAAGCGAAAAAAGTGGTCCAACTAAAACATTCATATTTCTTTACGTAATACACGAATATGTAATAAAAATGGGGGTTCCTGTTTAAAAAAAATGCAGTTGATACCAGTTTGACCTTGGGCAGCGCCATCTAGCATGCCAACCATAGCGCCATCTGGTTCCCCCCTTCAAGTTAGACAAGTTTCGTTCTTTGTAGTTTTTTCGTTTGGCGCTTATTTCGTGAGATATTTGGCCCGGTCACGATCAATTGACCACCCTGTATTTATTTATTTCAAACATCAATTTTTAACAATATCTAGGGGAGATGCTGACGATGACGACCCAGCCTTCTCGCACTCGAGGACTGTCGGCGCTCTGGTGACTATGACCCGCAGCGCCGACGAACCGTCTGCCGGCCATCTTCGGCGGTAATCCGGTAGGATACCGCCACTCGATTGACCATTCGGTTTAATCGAAGCGTTAGGTATTGCAGGTGCCAGCCAGCAGTCCAGCCAGCCAGCATCCAGCCAGCCAGCCAGCCAGCCAGCAGCAGCAGCAGCAGCAGCGGTCCCGGTCCCGGTCCCGGTCCCGGTCCCGGTCCCGGTCTGCAGCAGCGGTCCAGCCGGCAGCAGCCCACCAGTCCCCCTGCAGCAGCGGTCCAGCCAGCAGCAGCGGTCCAGCCAGCAGCAGCGGTCCAGCCAGCAGCAGCAGCAGACGCCGCCCCGGCCCTGTGCACGGCAGCAGCAGCAGCTGCGGCGTTCCTGCTCCCCGCCGTCGCCGTCGCCGTCCGACCCTGGCGTTCGGGCGTCGTCGTCTTTGTCTTTGTCTTCGTCTTCGTCTGTCCCCAGTTTGTGTCCTTTCCTTTTCGTTCTGTGCGTTATTGTTTCACCCTGTCGTCATGTCCGCCCCCACCACCACCGCCACCACTACCACCACCGCCATAGTTTATACTTCCCCTTCCGCCGCCACCACCACTATAACATGGTGTGCCCAGTCCCACCCCCCTCCTTCTATCCCTCCTCTTCTCACTCTCCCTTCGCCCTCGCTCTTTGTCGCCCCCTCTCCAGCTTCTTCCTCCCGCTCCTCTCGATCTGATCCTTTCCCCCCACTCCCCCAGCCTGTCACTGCAGCTCCGCCTAGGGTGGTGGCCCGTCGGGCCACTGTCCATGCCCAGCTCTCCCCGTCGCCTTCACCATCACAGCCGCCTCCGCCACCGTCTCCATCACCGTCATCGTTGCCGTCACCGTCACCGTCACCGTCACCGTCACCATCTCCGGCGCCGGCTGCTGCGTCCACGCCGGGACTTGTCCCTTCCCACCACCTCCCTATCGCTCGCGTCCCTCATGTCACCACCCACCCTTCTGCCGCCATTAAGCGCCCTAGTGGCACCACCACCTCCTCCGCCCCCAAAAAGGCCCCGCCCCGTCCTCCTTCCCCCCCCCCCAGGGTGCCATGGATGTCTCCCCACCTGGCCCTGCTCCCTCCGCCTCTTCCTCCTCCTCCTCCTCCTCCCCCCCCTCTTTCTACAAATACCTCCTCTCCCGTCCCGATCCTTCCCTTCTTGAGGCCCGGAATCTCTCCCTCCTCCTCCGCCAACACTTCCCTGGTGCAACCATCTCTCTCCTCACTCCCAGACGGAATTCTGTTCTCATCTCCTCCCCCAGCTCCACCCTCCATACTGACATCCTCTCCCACCTCCCCATCACCCGTTTTGGCCCCAACGCCTCCCTCACCCCTGCTCCTTCCCCATCTCCTACCCGCCAACCCCAACCCCCGCGTCCCCCGCCGACCCTCACTGCCGTGATCACTCGGCTCAGTCCGTCGATCACGGAGGAGGAGGTGTTGGCGGAGCTCAAGGCGCATCCCATGCTCGAGGTGCGGGCGGTCCGCCGCATTTTCAACTCGGCCGGCCCCACCCACCTCATGCAGGTTTTCTCCGAGGACGCCCCCTCCATTGACCGTCTTGTGAAGGAGGGTGCCCTCCTCTTCAACCAGCATTACAAGGTCGACCCCTCCCATTCCCCTTCTCGATCCCTGCGCTGCCAGAGGTGTCTGCTCTATAACGCGCACCCCACAGCTGAGAGCCGCAAGGCCCCCACCTGCCCGCATTGTAGGCAAGCGCACTTCTTCAGGCAGTGCCCTAACCTACAATCCCCTCCTTCCTGCAATACCTGCAATCTCCCCCATCCCACCTACTCCCAAAAGTGTAAAGCCCGACCCCCTCCGACCACTCCTGAACTCACCGTCCTTGTCCGTCCTCTGGACGCCCCCACCCTTCCTGGAAATTCCCTTTGTCCCCCCCCCCCCATCCCTTTCAGCGCCCCCACACCCTCCAACAGGTATCCCTCGCCGCCCGTTCCATTTTCCACCTCAAAATGTACGCCACCTACTCCAACAACCAGGCCCATTTCACCTTCTCCCGCCTTGACACCCTCGTCTAAATCCCTGTCATGGCGCGACAGCAACGTATCCTTTTCAACAACATCCGCTCCCTTCCCACCAACAAGCACCTCTTCCTGCACACCCTTGCCACCCACCGCGTGGATGCCTTCCTCCTTAATGAAACCTTCCTCCAACCCCACCACACCATCCACACTTCGCCCTATCTCCTCCACCGCTCCGATAATCCCCTCCCAATTGCGTGTGGCGGAGTTGCCATTGGTCACCACCGCCAGATCCCCGTTCGGCTCCAACGTCTCCTTCCCGACCCCACCGAACACCTGATCCTTAGTCTCTTCTTCCCCGGCCTTACCGTTACCTGCGCCACCATCTATGTCCACCCCAATGCTCCTATTCCCTTCGACTTCCTCTCCCACATCGACCATACCTTCTCCTGCTACGTGATCGCCGCCGACCTCAACATCCATAGTCGTTGCGCTGCCCAGTTACGGCGGTGGCATCGGTTCCTCTCCACCCTTCAAGGCGACCTCATCCCCATCCCCCATCGCACCCATCCCGAATCCAACTCCACTCCCGATGTTATTCTCTCCTCCCCCAACCTCCTTGGTTGTATAACGGTGGATGTCCTGGAGCCTATCGGTAGTGACCATCTCCCTGTCCTCCTCACCGTTTCAGACGGACGTCGCCCCCGACCCGACCCTCGTAATCACCCTCCCCCTAAGTCCATCCATGACTATTCCCGTGCCAACTGGAATGCCTACTGGGATACCCTCTCCACCCAGGTCGATAGCCACCCTTTCACCTACCACCACCCCAATGATGTCACCCATGCTGCCTCCTTTCTCCAGCAGACCTTGTCTGAGGCTGTGGAGGCCCACGTCCCTACTGTCGCCATCCACCCCCACCGTCCTACCTTACCCCCGCAGGCCATCCTCCTCCTCCGTGAATCCCGCCGTCTCCACCGTGCCTTCCTCCACACGCGTGACCCGGACACACTACGACGCCACCGGCAACTCCAGCGACACATTCGTAATTTGCTCGTGGCTAAGAAACGCCGGGACTGGCGACAGACATGCACCCGTTTAAATACTACTCTACCTATCAACTCGTCCAAGTTCTGGTCCGCCTTCCGTCGCCTTACCGGAACTAAGCCCTCCCCCTATTATCCTGTTCTCCATGATGATCATCCCTTCCCTGACGCCCTTAGTAAGGCCAATCACTTTGCCTCCTACCTGTCCGATGTGTTTTCCATCCCCGATGATCCCCAGTTTGATTACTCCCTCTTCCCGGATATCCGCGATCGAACTGACACCTCTGTCCCTCCCCTCGCTCCTGGTTTCCAGTACTTGGACCACATTGCACACACAGAACTCAATACCCCTATCACTACACAGGATCTCATTGCTACACTCCGCACAAAACGCAACACCGCTCCTGGTCACGATCGTGTCACCTACCGTCACCTTCGTGAAGCTCCTGTCTCTTTCCTCTCCACTCTGGCCAGGCTCTATAATGTAGTCCTGTCCACCGGTTACTACCCCGACCTGTGGAAAACCTCCCGTATCCTCATGTTCCTTAAACCTGGCAAACCGCCGTCCGCCGTCTCCTCCTACCATCCCATCAGCCTTACCTCGGTCTTCAGCAAGGTCCTGGAATCTGTCCTCACCCGATGCCTCCACCAGCATCTCCGCCAGCACCGCCTCCTTCCCGTTACCCAGTGTGGCTTTCGGCCGTCCTTCTCTTCTGACGATCTTCTCCTTCACCTCACTCATCTCCTTTCTGACCAGCTCAATTCCCGTCGCTCCGCAATCTTCCTCTCCCTTGACCTCGAACGCGCTTATGACTGCGTATGGCATTCCGGTCTCCTCTTCAAGCTCCAAACCTTCGCCCGTCCCATTAACTACGGGCGTCTGATCGGTTCCTTTCTCTTCCGCCATCCTTCCTATGTCACCACCCATAACACAGATTCCTACACCTTTTCTCCCTCCGCCGGTGTGCCCCAGGGCTCCGTCCTCTCTCCCCTTCTGTACCTTTTGTACACGGCGGACATGCCGCCGCCGTCACCCCTCCGTCCACCTTCTCCAGTTTGCCGATGACACCGCCTTCCTTGCCCTTGCCCCCACCCTGCAACGCTCCCAACACCTTCTCCAATCCCATCTTGACCGGTTCACTGCTTGGTGCAACCAGTGGTTGCTCAAGGTCAATCCCTCCAAAACCCAGGCGATCATTGTAGGCAAAACCACCCCTTCCTTCCGCCTCCTTGATTTTTATCTCACCGTCTATGGCCATCCTATCGCCCTCACTCCCACCCTTAAGTACCTTGGCGTCACCCTCGACCGTCGCCTCTCCTGGACAATCCAAGCCAAGGCATGTTCCCGACTCTGTCTCCTCAAGCTCCTTTCCGGCCGTACGTGGGGTCTGGACCCCTCCACAATCCTCCACACCTATAAATCCCTCATCCGCCCTATCCTTTGTTACGCCCATCCAGCCTGGATCTCCGCCCCCCCTACCTTTTATAAATCCCTCCAAATCCTTGAACGCCATGCTCTCCCCTCCCCCACGCGGATCCTGTACGATTTCATCCCCTTCCCCCTCCTCCTCCTTTTCCTTGAAAGGATACGGAACCTGTACACCTCCCGCAAACTCGATCCTCCTCACCCGCTCGTATCCCCAATCATCTTCCAGCCCTGCCCGCTGCCGCGCCTGTATTCCCATGTCCCACCTGGTCTCCATCTCTCTACCCTCCATACCCTCTCCCAAGGTGGCTTCCACCAGCTCCCCCTCCCTGATGATGTCCTCCTCCCCTCCATCTTCCCCTCCTATCAACTTTGATCCTCCCCCCACTTCCTGTGTCCTTTCCTTTCGGCACCCTCCCTCCCTCCCTTCCCTTCCCTTCTCTTTCCTTTCCCCCCTTCCTCCTCCCCTCTTCCCTCGGGCTTTCCCGCCCCCTTCCTCCCTCCCCGTCTCTCCTCTGCCCATGGCATCTCTTCTCTCCCCTCTCACATTCCCCTCGTCCTCCTCCTCCTCCTCCACTCTTGGCAGGTCCCCGGACTCGTACGCGCTCAGTGGACTTTCGCGCGCCGGAGATCATCGCCATCTCTGTGTCGTGTGTGTGCCTCGATTTGTGTTTAGTGCTCTGTCGCCGTCACGCCAACACTGTTCACGTGTGCCGTCGCCGTCCTCCGTGTTCTGTGCGCCGTGTCACCGCGTGTTACTGTTTTTTTCGCGTCCAGCGTGAACGGCTTCATGTTTATTGTTTTTTGTATCTCCATTTTTTGCCCGCCGTTTTTTGTATTGTCTGTATCACCTCTATGTCATGTTATTGTTCCACTTAAGGCTGAAGAGCAGCGTAATATGCTGCTGACAGCCCGCCTGTATAGGTGATTAAAATAACAATAAAGGAAAAAAAAAACCATCTGCCGGGATCTCCTCCGAACAACATGAAACAGGCCGAAAAACATTTCAGCACGCACATCAAATAAAGTATGTGCTTAAATCATATACTGTTAAGGCGTACCTGATGTAGCACAAGCGGAAAATCAGTACAGTGCAGCTCACTAAAATCTGGAACACCATATACCTCACCCCGAGCTGAACGACCACAGGTTTGATTTTACATTTACAAGTTCGTTAGTTAATCTTAAATACATGTAACTGTTTCTTACTTGAGGAACAAAGCTTTGATTCATTCTTTAATGAAATCGACTCTCCTCTCACTGAACATTAACACTATACATTGAGGTACCTAAAAATCAGGGGAAAACTTCTAATATCGTGACGGACCTCCCTCTACCCGGCGTGGGGCAGCAACTGGACGTGGCACGGACTCAACAAGTCGTCGGAAATCTCCTGCACAAATACTGACCCATGCTGCCTCTACAGCCATCCACAACTCCGAAAGAGTTGCTGGTGTAGGACTTTGTGCGCGATACGACCTCTCGATCATGTCCCCTAAATGTTCGATGGGATTCATGTCGGGCGATCTGGGTGGCCAAAACATTCGCTCAACTTGTCCAGAATGTTCTTCAAACCAATCGTGAACAATTGTAGCCTGGTGACATGGGGTATTGTCATCATGAAAATTTCATCGTTGTTTGGGAACCTGAAGTACTTGAATGGCTGCAAATCGTCTCCAAGAAGCCGAACATAACCATTTTAGTCAATGATCGACTCAGTTGGACCAGAGGAGCCAGTCCATTTCATGTACACACAGCCCTCAGCATTATGTTTTCGTGGTGCCTGCACTACCCTCGAATCCTACCATCAGCTCTTACCAACTGAAATCGGAGCTCAGCAGACTAGACCACGGTTTTCCAATCGTCTAGTGTCCAACCGACACGGTCAAGAACCCATGAGAGGCGCTGCAGGAAATTTCGTGGTGTTAGCAAAGGCACTCGCGTCGGTCCTCTGCTGCCGTAGCCCATTAGAACCAAATTTCCCCGCAGTGTCCAAAGGGATACGATCGTCGTACATCTCACATTGGTTTCTGACATTATTTCACGCAGTGTTGCGTGTCTGTTGGAGTGACAACTCTACCTAAACGCTGCTGCTCTCGTTCGTTATGTGAAGGCCGTCGGCGTTGTCTTTAATGAGAGATAACGGATACTCCTGACACTTCGGATCTCGGAATACTGAATTCTCTAACGATTTCTGAAATTGAATGTCTCATGCGTCTAGCTCCAACTATCATTCCGGTTTCAAACTCTGTTAATTACTTATATCCATATAAGTATATAGTTCTGGCAACACCGGCCATGGCCATCTTCTGTGCGGATGCACACATATTCCTCGAACTATTGCGGGACTTGGTAAGAATGTCTTCCACGAGTAATGAGTGTGTTGGGGTCGGACACTACGAATGTAGTGTGTGGACATACAAGGTGAGAATGTGGGTCTCGCGGGAGGCGTGCGCGAGATAGACCAGCAGTCGAGCTATCTACCGTGTACTCGGTGGCTCAGATGGATAGAGCGTCTGCCATCTAAGCAGGAAAACCCGGGGTCGAGTCCCGGTCGGGGCATACATTTTCACCTGTCCCCGTTGATGTATATCAACGCCCATTAGTAGCTGAAGATATTAATACAACTCTAATTTCGTTCCTGTTAATTATCGTTGTGTAGCCATAATCACGTCTGAAACATTTTCACATGAGTCACCTGAGTACAAATGATAGCTCGACCAATGCATTGCCCTTTTACACCTTGTGTAAGCGATATAACGCCATATTTGTACGTGCTTTAACTAGCCCATGGCTTTTGTCACCTCCGTGTATATTATTATTCGTTTAGGACTGTTGTTTAGATAAATATATGTTTTTCATGTTAAGAAATGATATTTTATAGAATTTCATAAGTTTACTTAATATTAGTTATCACTCAAGTTCCATCTTCTACGCCCTAGCTGCTTCATTTTATTGGCCTTGTCATTTCACATAGCAAAATTATTGAAAATATTTCAAAAATAAAGTCTGTGGCATATTTCATACCATAGCGCTATCTGAGTTAGTTTGTTGTCAAATGATGAGTTATTTTTCCATTCAATAATTAGGATTCTTTGGCATCATGTTCATAAAGATTATTTCCTTTCCCTAACGATCATCAAGACTGGTTTTATCACATTATGTCTTGAAAGGACATTACCTTCATAAACATCTTATTATTAGTATCTGTCAGAATTTCTTCTGGCTATTTAGATTTGTTGTAGTTATGTTCTACGACTGACTTTATATTTAAAATACTTCGAACAATAAGGAGTAGAAGCCACCATCTGTGATCTGTATAGTATTATTTATCAACATTAGCATTAACTTGATTACTTTACTGTAGGTTAATGATTACATTACATCATATGACCGGACCAATGCCACTGCTTACATTGTTAAAAGTTTTCTTCACTGGAGCTATCTTTTCAGTCCTTTAGCCATCAAGTTCTTTTTTATTTTCCCTTTAATACAAGTAATTCCCGATCTTGGGATAAAGTTTCCATAAATTAATTACTTTGACAGTGACTGCTTATTATGTTCGTCTGGCTTTTTCACAACACTAGTTACATTATTAGTAACCTTCTCGTATTTTTCTATTTATTTTCTTCATTTTAATCGAGGAATGGTCTGAGAAAACTTTAAAGATGCATCCAGTGACTGTGAAAATTTTGGTTCGTTAGGATGACTTCCACTGAATATCTTAGTGAGCACTACTTTGGAGATGTTGACTAGTTCTACGCCTCTGACCAAATTCCTTTATAATATGCATCCTAATAGTATCAGAGACGTAAAATATGAGTTACTTAGAGTCTTACTTTTCTATACTAGCCCTAACGAGGAGCTTGGCCCCTCCTAAACTGCCAGCTCTGGTCCAAGAGTCAATACTGACTCTTCAGGTCAGGTCACTGTGTAGATTGCGTCCATGCAATATTCAGAGTAATGAGTCACAGATCAACAGCAACTACCTTAGCAGAGGAGTGTGGAAATCGTATGTTAACCTCTGGTTAAGTGGGCTACAATGCATACGTAAATAATCTTTTCTAGTAAATTATAGCCACGTCTCTCAGTTATTCCCTTAACCGTCAAAGAGCCATGGTGCTAACATCCTCGTTTATCACCACGCACTTTGTTCCACGAAATACACTCATGAATTACTTTTGAGTACGTTATGGGAGTGACAGTGATCAATGTGTTACAAATATTTACTATCAAAAAGAGTCTTGATCACAATTTATTTATTACGGTGACCGGTTTCGACCACTATTGTGGTCATCTTCAGACCAATGAGTAGGAACCTCCTTCTGCTGGAAAATCACTACTGATTCTAAGTAGTGATTCTCCAGCAGAAGGAGGTTCTTGCTCATTGGTCTGAAGATGACCACAGCAGTGGTCGAAACCAGTCACCGTAGTAAATAAATTGTGATCAAGGCTGTTTTTGATAATAAACACTCATGAATGCTGTCATATAACCAGAATTCTTCTCTTAAATTAGATAAACTTTCTTCTTGCTCAATGCCATGAATCCTCGTCTAGCTGCAATTATACAGTGTGAACATTAATGAACCCGAAAAACTGCAAGGACGGAGTCCTGGCTGGAAATGGTGGAAAAAAGGTCCTTTCAACGTATGCTCGGAAATGGAAGCTGTGCGTGCGACGAAAACGTATCGTCTCGGAACACGGTACAGAGCTGCATAGCATCCACGTCACAACAGGTGTTGGAAGTGGTCTCCATGGGATGCAGTGCACGCTTTCACAGGTCGCATCATCGATTGACGTACTCTTTCCCACATTTCACCATATTGTCTGGTGACTTGCCTGAAGTTGGTACGAGGATTCGTCACAATATCCCTTAGATCCTGGTCCACCAAATCTGATGTACGCACGGTCTGCCACCTCCCTGCACGTTCATTTGCCTGAAACGGCTCATGATCACACAAACGCCCAAAAATGGCTTGAAACACTGTGTGATGTGGTTGATGTCTGTGAGGGTACTTGTTTGGTATAGCTGTGCTGCCTCTCGACCGTTTCCATCTCGGCTTGTTACCGGACCATTCTGCTGCTTACAGTATGCTGTGTCGATTACAGAACCTGCAATACCAAGCAACACGAGGCGCGTGGTCTGAGGAACTGTCATTCGGCAGCGCCATCTGCCATGGCAAGAATGCCTTTCGGAACATATGTACTTAGGACGTTCTTTCTTCCATTTCCTGTGGGTAATCTGTCCCTGCAGTTTGTCCGTTTTGTTAGTGTTCACCTTGTATATCCATTTACTTCTCAACACACATTGTGATTATCTTTTCCGAGATCACCGAGCAGATGTGGTCGCAAAATGGAGGGATCCTCTGCTGATTTCTTTGACTTATTACTCACCTGTGCCTTCTCAACCCGAGATTCACCAATATGAGTCTCATTTCTTATATCTATTCAGAGATTTCTAACTTTAAAACTAAGTTACTATTAGATATTTTCTGTTGGATATTAGTAGCTATTTTGTCAATAACAGCCTTTTTATTATTCGACATTTGCTCAGAGAGCTGAGTAGTTAAGTACTTAGAAAGAGCCTGATAACCATTGGTTACTTGCATAGATACCTGCTGCTTTTCTCAAATTTTTATAATTATTAGACATTTTCTCAGAGATGCTAGTAGGTATTTCCTAAAAGATCTTATTAAACACTTTCTCAGGCAATGATGACCCGATGTTCTATTCTCTCCGTCGTGGATCGTCGGCGATATTTTTATCAGTGTCTCGCACTGCCGATTTGCTGCGTCGGTGGGACACCGATGAACTGCTTCCAGGATTATCTCCGTACGACATCAAACAGGCAGAAAAACAAAAACATTTCAGGGCACACACCATATAAATAAAATTACGTAAATGGGTCATAGACTATTACAGCTTATCTGACGTCACTCAAGCGGAAAGTAAGGACGGTGCTGCACAGTAAAATCTGGAGCACCACACCAACAAGGGTAACGTATTAAAATACGTTTACGTTAAAAGTTGCTACTTGTTGCTCCACGTCCTGTTTGCCTCGCTAGCAAAACCTAAACGTTGTTTTGCGTTTTCTGCTTTCGTTATAAGTGGTAAACTTGTAAGGAAAAGGAGCTGCCAGCATCAGCATACCTTAACGCTTGTTTCTATAGTGGGTCATCTTTCACGTTCATAACTAATTTAATAGATATCATGGTGGATTTTTAAATTAACAATCAGTTATTGATTTAAAATAATGGGTTCATACAGAAGTTTTGAGTGTCTGTGGTATGCAAAAAGCTTTAAATACACATGCAAAAACGTCAAGTAAGATGCATCAGAGCAAACGAAGCAGACCTTAATAGAAAAATGAGGAACCTGGAAACACAATAATGTAACAACAGAAAAAAATAGATTAGTTCCTGAGTAATGAAAGAGGAATACATTTTCTGTCCTAATTATTCTTTTGGAAGAACATACTACCTGTTTCTGACAACTAGGCACGTCCTTGTTACAGGAATCAGAGGTTATTATTTCTAGATGTGGTTACAGCTTTAGTAATTCTTTTATCATTCCTTCGGATGATATATTCTGGGAATACTTTTCCGTAGTAATACCCCAGGGACTCACACCTAATGAGTACGTGTCTTGCGACCGCTGGGTCCAGGAGCTCAGACTGGTATTGCTTCCACTTACTTAACGTCAAACTTAACTTTGTGTTCTGCCTTACTGCAGGTCATGTCATGGGGAAGCCTCGTCAGAGAGGTCCACCGCATCAGCGTCTAGGGAAGTGATTCCAGTGGTGGTTTCCCGTTGCCTTCCACTGATGATAATGTAATGATAATGAGAACAACACAATACCCAGTCCCTGAGCGGAGAAAATCTCCGACCCAGCCATGAATCGAACCCCTTGGCGTGGCAGACCGCCTCGCTGACCACTCAGCTATCGGGACGGACACTTAACGCTAGGCTCCTCTCTGTTTATTTTTCCTGTCTGCCATTCTCAGCCTCCTCTTGTTTCTTTTCCGACTCCGATATCGTTAGGTCTCGAGGGCTAGGATGTATTTCCATTTTCCAACCTCTACATCTTGGGCTGGATGGTCAACGGCTTGGAAGATGGAAGAGGGAATTAAGTAATGCCTCAACTCAACTATGGGAAGGTTGATGAACCTCTTCCCCCTCGCACATTAACAAATAATTTAACAGCTTAAGCCCTAGAAAGATGAGTTTCAATTTTAAAAGGCAGAAAGCCGTATCTTAAAACATTTCATATGAAATTTGGTTGAAGGGCCCTATAAAGAATAACAATCTCATGCCTTAAGGGCAAGACAAGAACAGTAATTTAAGAGATAGTGGTACTCGGCTGAAGACCACACATCAACCAAGTAACTAAAACGCAAACAGGGAAATTACTACGTAACACACAATCAACGGTACAGTGCAGTTGGGAAACCAAAAAAAAAAAAAAAAAAAAAAAAAAAAAAAAAAAGGAAGAAACCGTAGCTTCCGTTCTCCAGAGGAGTAGCTACAAAAGGCGTCTGTTCTCCATGTCAGGAGTGGCCTAACTTCTTGCTGGCAGGGGCTTCTAAAACACTTGGCGACAGGTTTGCGACAAGTCGGCCGTAAAACCACAGTCACATCCTTACGGGAGTTCTGTTCGAAAGGGTTCGATACCACACTTAGGGTATCCCCCGAAAGCGCCGCGCGTTGGCAGGATGCAGTCAGGGTGGTAAATATGCAAGGGTTATTGTCGCATGGGCGGCGAAGGCTAAACAAGCGAGCCCACACATTCTGTATCGCTTCGCTGGACGTCCGAACTATGACTGGACGATGTAGTGAACTCGCTAAGGCATTATAAACAGGAGCATCGACATCTTTGCAGAGCAAGAAGCAAGGTGGAGTGGGCAAAAGTCCCATGACTTTGGTTGTGGTTAAAAACTGATACACAGCGGAACCCGCAGAACAACTAGCCGCGTCGACATTGTCATATCGGCGGAATTCGATTGCTATGTCTCAGAGGTGCAGCACTGCGACGATCACCTAATGAAAACTGTCTACACTGCAGGCAGATGAAAAGTCCTCCTCTTCAGTGCCTGTGCCTCACAAACTGGCCTGACTACAGTAACCAATGATGCATTCTGAGCACTGCTTCAAGAGAAGACAGCTGAAGTTACAAAATAATACTAACTCATCGTCGCTGGTGGCCTGAAAGGACATGCCAGACAAAGAAAAGAAGATCATGATGGCCAAGGTGGACATGGACATAGCGAGAAGATCGATGACGGCCAGCGAATCTTCGATTATGTAGAAAGTCATGAGCTGGTCATAACGCACAAGGTTCAAAAAACGTAAAACTCATCTAATTTCGTACTAGAGTGGATCAAAAGCAACTCATATTGACTATGTCCTTATAAAACGTCGGAACCTCAAAGATGTGTTAGAACGAAAGTTGTTCCACATGACATTGTCGCAATTCGACACCCATCAGTCTTCTATAGGCTTAGAATAAACCCACTAACATCTGCGTACCGGAACTTCGAACACAGCATGACCACTGGGGAGCAAACATTGTACCATTGGTTGAAGCTGACCAGCGAAAATGGTTACATAATCCATGCCTGTAATGTGACCTTGCACAGTAACCATGGTGCCGCTGTTAAGCCACGATATGGCCGTCCTAATAATCACCTAACCCTCGTCATGTTCCGCTCTTGGAACGTATAGCGACCATGAGTTAAAATAGTGAGAAGTAAGACCCAACCGACCAAATGACATTCTTCCATTGCTTCATAGTAAAGGTTTTATAGCTTCGGTGAAAAGTTTTCCTGTGACAGACATTTGCATCACTGATGAATGGTTTTGGAATTCCATCTCGGCCTACAATTGCCAGCTCATGGAGCTCCCTCCGTGCTGTTTTCGTGGTGACTGGGTTCGCGAGTGCGACATTCAGTTCTGCAATGACTGTTTCAGCTGTCATCCTTTTATTTTTCGTTGTAGTCTTCTTCAATAACCGCCTGTCACGATCACTGAACAACATTTTTGTAGACGTTGAGACTTAGAGGGTGATGCTCTTTCGCTTTCCCCGTATGCGATTTAAATCTTCGATGCAGTGACTCTTGAAACACCAAATACTTCAGCTCCCTTAGTGTGGTGTAAGACCTTCAGTACACACACCGTCAGATTATTCGCTCTAGCGAAGAAGGCGAGTGTCAGCAATATGTCTCGTGGTCTTATCGTGGAGTGTTTATCTTCTGCCGTTACGTCAGACGATAGAAATGCCACTTGCACGCTTAGAGTAGCAGATTGACGGTGACCAACTTTAAACAGAACTTGAAACTTCCTGGCAGATTAAAACTGTGTGCCGGACCGAGACTCGAACTCGGGACCTTTGCCTTTCGCGGGAAAGTGCTCTACCAACTGAGTCTCGGTCCGGCACACAGTTTTAATCTGCCAGGAAGTTTCATACCAGCGCACACTCCGCTGTAGAGTGATTATTTCATTCTAGAAACATCCCCCAGGCTTTGACTAAACCATGTCTCCGCAATATCCTTTCTTTCAGAAGAGCTAGTTCTGCAAGGTTCGCAGGAGAGCTTCTGTAAAGTTGGGAAGGTAGGAGACGAGGTACTGGCAGAAGTACAGCTGTGAGGATGGGGCGTGAATCGTGCTTGGGTAGCTCAGTTGGTAGAGCACTTGCCTGCGAAAGGCAAAGGTCCCGAGTTCGAGTCTCGGTCCGGCACACAGTTTTAATCTGCCAGGAAGTTTCGTATCAGCGCATAATCCGCTGTAGAGTGAAAATTTTATTCTTTAAACAGAACTTGATTAATTTTCACACACATTTATTAAAATAATGACAAGCATAAAATTACTTAACTTGGTTCTGGATGCTATTTACAATTGACAATCTGAAGTTCCTTTGGTATTGGTACGTTAATCTTATTCTCACATATATCTCTGATACTTGACAAAAGTGTCTATACATTTATCTTCATGGCTATGTACAAAAATATGGTAATCTTATTAGACGCAGACTGAATCTTGACTATAGACTGGTACAGACAAATGCAGAACTCGTACAGACTGGTACAGACTAATGAAGACTGGTACAGACCGGTGCAGACAAAGGCAGACTGATACAGACCGGTGCAGACAAATGCAGACTGACTAATCGGAGGTCTGTACACTCACTATAAGACCTTGCGCGTTCATGTATCACTGCGCGAGTGTGATCCGCGAGGAGAAAAGGTTCTACATTAGCAGCAATCTCAATGGCTGCGTTACATATTAATATGTGGATCGGCGGAAGCAGAATTTGGTCCGTCTCTATGGCAGCGCCATCTCGTAGTGGGGAGATGGACGAGTGCTGCTCCTGCGCTGTTGTGCTTAGCGGGGCGCGCTCTAGTGGGAAAGTTGTGTACGCGCTGACTACGCGGAACTATGTACACAACACTTACAAGGGAACATCCCCATAGCACCCCCCTTAGATTTAGTTATAAGTTGGCACAGTGGATAGGCCTTGAAAAACTGAACACAGATCGATCGAGAAAACAGGAAGAAGTCGAGTGGAACTATGAAAAAATAAGCAAAATATAGAAACTGGGTCGTCCATGCGTAAGATAGGTAACATTAAGGGCAATATGAGGCTAGGAGCGCCGTGGTCCCGTGGTTAGTGTGAACAGCTGCAGAATGAGAGGTCTTAAGTTCAAATCTTCCCTCGACCGAAAATTTTAACTTTTTATTTTCAGTTTATGTGAAAAACTCTTATGTTTTCATCACTTTTTTTGGAGTGATTATTACATCCACAAGAAAACCTAAATCGGGCAAGGTAGAAGAATCTTTTCACCCATTCGCCAAGTGTACTAGTTAGGTGGGTTGACAACATATTCCTGTCATGTGACGCACATGCTGTCACCAGTGTCGTATACAAAATATCAGACGTGTTTTCCTGTGGAGGAATCGGTTGACCTATGACCTTGCGATCAAATGTTTTCGGTTCCCATTGGAGAGGCACGTCCTTTCGTCAACTAATCACACGGTTTTGCGGTGCGGTCGCAAAACACAGACACTAAACTTATCACAGTGAACAGAGACGTCAATGAACGAACGGATAGATCATAACTTTGCGAAAATAAAGAAAGCAAAATTTTCAGTCAAGGGCTGATTTGAACCAAGAATCCCTCGTTCCGCAGCTGTTCACGCTAACCACATGACCACGGCGCTCCTTGCCTCACACTGTCCTTAATGTTGCCTATCTTTCGCATTGACGACCCAGTTTCTATATTTCGCTTATTTTTTCATAGTTCCACACAACTTCTTCCTGTTTTCTCGATTGATCTGTGTTCAGTTTTTCAAGGCCTACCCACTGTGCCAACTTATAACTAAATCTGAGGGGGGTGCGATGGGGATGTTCCCTTGTTAGTTACGGCTGCAACCATCACTCAAGCGCTAACAATTTACCCACAGTAGAATTCTCATACTGCCGACATAATTCAGTCATACAAGTACACAGAACTCTGTTCTGACCATTACCGATACTTGCAAAATTCTGAGGGCATAGAGCAGGTGACGTTTGTGGTTAGATACAACAGCACAACCTGCAGGCTTGGAAAGCATCTGCACTGACATTCAAGCATGTACACAGAAATCTGTTCTGACCATTACCGATACTTGGAAAATTCTGAGGGCATAGAGCAGGTGACGTTTGTGGTCAGATACAACAGCACAACCTGCAGGCTTGGCAAGCATTTGAACTGACATTCAAGCATGTATTTCTCGCTGTGTTTCTACATTTTCGCCCAACCTCTGCATATGTGAGCTTCTTCCATGAAGTCGATAGTCGCCATCCAGCTTTGTTGGCCAAATCATTGTTTTAATAATTCAGGTTAATGGGAGTGGTGGTAGGAATGTACACTATGTGATCAAAAATATCCGGACACCCCCAAAATCATACGTTTTTCATATTAGGTGCATTGTGCTGCCACCTACTGGCAGGTACGCATATCAGCGGCCTCAGTAGTCATTACATATCCTGAGAGAGCAGAATGGGGCGCTCTGCGGAACTCACGGACCTCGAATGTGGTCAGGTGATTGGGTGTCACTTGTGTCATACGTCTGTAAGCGAGATTTTCGCAGTCATAAACATCCCTAGGTCCACTGTTCGCAATGTGATAGTGAAGTGGAAACGTGAAGGGACACGTAAAGCACAAAAGCGTACAAGCCGACCTCGTCTGTTGACTGACAGAGACCGCCGATAGTTGAAGAGGGTCGTAATGTGTTATAGGCAGACGTCTATCCAGACCATCGCACAGCAATTCCGAAATGCATCAAGATCTACTGCAAGTACTATGACAGTTAGGTGGGAGGTGAGAAAACTTGGATTTCATGGTCAAGCGGTTGTTCATAAGCCACACATCACGCCGGTAGATGCCAAACGGCGACTCGCTTAGTGTAAGGAGTGTAAACATTGGACGATTGAAGTG
Source organism: Schistocerca americana (assembly GCF_021461395.2). NCBI lineage: Eukaryota > Metazoa > Arthropoda > Insecta > Orthoptera > Acrididae > Schistocerca > Schistocerca americana. Next base: position 553,530,304 of record NC_060124.1, on the reverse strand, counting down.
TGGAAAAACGTTATGTGGAGTGACGAAACACGGTACACAATGTGGCGATCTGATGACAGGTTGTGGGTGTGGCGAGTGCCCGGTGAACGTCATCTGCCAGCGTGTGTAGTGTCAACAGTTAAATTCGGAGGGGGTGGTGTTATGGTGTGGTCGTGTTCTTCATTGACGGTGGTTACACCCCTTGTTGTTTTGCTTGGCACTATCACATCACAGGTTGCACTGACGTTTTAAGCACCTTCTTCCTTCCCACTGTTGAAGAGCAATTCGGGGATGGCGATTGCACCTTTCAACTCGATGGAGCACCTGTTCATAATGCACGGACAGTGGCGGAGTGGTTACATAACAATAACATCCGTGTAATGGACTGTGCCGCACAGAGTTCTGACCCGAATCTTAAAGAACACCTTTGGGATGTTTTGGAACGCCGACTTCGTGCCAGGCCCCACCGAGAGACATCGATATCTCTCCGCAGTGCAGCACTCTGTGAAGAACGAGCTGCCATTCCCCAAGACACCTTCCAGCACGTGATTGATCGTATGCCTGCGAGATTGGATGCTGTCATCAAGGCTAACGATGGACCCATAAGATACTGAATTCCAGCTTTACCGATGGAGGGCGCCATGAACTTGTAAGTGATTTTCAGCCAGGTATAAGGATACTTTTGATCACACAATGTAGCAAGCTTTACTTTGTGACGAGTCAGTTTCATCCATTAAGACCAAATATGAGAAAGACGAGGGGAGGTTGAAGAGAGTGAGAGTAGAGCCAGTTCGGACCTGGACTGTTGCCAGGGCACTGAGTTCCTTTGCTCGGCGTTTATAAGACTAGCCTAGTGAGAACAGAGAGCGCCAGTTGTCTCCATGGAACACGCTTTTCTGTCATCAATAACTTTTCTTTGACCACGCAATCATTGTAATTGAGTCAGATTTAATACACAGTATTAAATCTGACTCAATACTGTAGCCATAACGCAGTTCGGTAGGCAAAAAATTGTTGTGACATCAACGAAAACACTGTCTCTGTGACAAGTAACGACTGGTGCATTATAGGTCGCGATTTCAGTATTCCAAAACGTAAGCGAGCGTAATGGGCTCTAGTGTATTATTTGAGGTATTTAGCAAACAAATTTGTCTTGGTGAAACAATGATCCGATATAAAAACATTGATCTGATGTAATAAGCAGCAGCATCAAGGATTGCAGTACGAAATTCTCTAGGAAAGATAGACAGTAATAGAATTGTGACAGACATTTGATGCCAGTTTTTCTTAGATTTTTTTTGTGTAAGAGTACTGGCACTTGCGTAAGTTCTGTCACTTTTGTGTCTATGTTTCAGTTCATAATTTAAAAACGCGTGTCTTGATAAAAACGTTACTCCCTTCAATCAGTAAATCTCTTTAATGACCAGCTCTATTGATCTCATCGGCAATGGGACACGAAACTATAAGTACTCTTCCTTTGCGGTTGTGGTACTCTCTGGCACTTCCATCTAAGTCTTATTTGTCCTTAACCCACATCTTGTTGATCTGAATGTCTGTGGTTCAGACAAAAGGAAGTACATGCTGAAAGCCCTCTGGCTGTGTCACATGTGAAACTTCACATTAATATCAGTCCCCACGCAATTTTACTGCTTGCCTAAAATTTTTTATCACTACATTGACTGCTTTCTCCAGATACAAGTTGAGTGTAGCATTACTCCTTCTTTAACACGAACTTATTAACCTACCACTTACACTACTCCAGCTCGTTTCTTGGTGTCATTACCCCTTACAGTACTTTATGCCCATTCATCTAGCATTTCGAACACCTTATTCCAGCTTAAGTTGTCGAGAGATTTTTCCAGGCTCTGAGAAGCTTGAAGCCACTTCAAAATTAATTAGACAGCAGTAGTGCCGATTCCTTTATTTTGTCGATTTCGCAGGTGTCCATCTCGACCAGCTGGCATCTCCGGACAGCCTGAGAGGCACTCACATGCCTTGCTCATACTGTGGCATCAAGCAGTCAGGCCTGCAAGATGAGTGGTCTGCCAAGCGAGTGGATTTAATCTTATTTACCGCAAAACATCAATGACTGATTATGAGCTCTAGTACTCGCAATTAAGCTAGAAATTATTCTTATGTTTGAATATTACGCAACGGAAATGGATAACGCGCATCTGACTATTAGTAATTTACACAACTCTGATTGTTCACTACGCACTGGCAATACCACACTTTCTTTCTTACTCAACGGCTTTGATCAATATGTGGCCATCGCACTGAATGTGAATGGCGCACACATTATAAATTCTGGATGTCATGACTACACACTATTCGAAGAACAAGGCCACCAATCTTTTTCTTTTCACTATCTTTTTTTTAAATTCCGATAAATTCTATTATTCTATTATTACACTTTTATAGAATAATTACACATGAGAAACTCCGCCCAGTGGGTATGGCTTTACACTGCTGATTCTCTATCTTATGGTCTCGTAATTATCTAACGCTACAGTGCAATTTCTGGATAGGATGGTGGATGGTGGATCTTTTGCTATATCTCACACTTCGACTCTCGCACCCATCATCCCGACAATTTACTCCAGACCAAGCAGTACACAAAGGAACACGCATAACCCACTGCCTCTGACTCTATCTTGCTACTCTCCCTTGCAAACCACACATACTTAAATTACGAGAAATACATCACACTGGCAACATACATCACAAAGAATAGTCACAACGTTAGAATCACTTCACTTTCAGCTTTCCCACTTCAATTAGTATTCATCCCAGTTTATCACGACACTACCCCACTTCGTAACTTTTCTTTCCCACTACGAACACTGGAGGATATATGCGCGTCTTCCTGTGCAATGCAAGCCAAGTGGCGTTGCTGGATGGACGGCTGACTCACCTTGCTTCTCTCTCAGAGTATTAGAGTTTGAATCTAGCGTCACACGGAAACATAACACGCAGAGTAATATTAAGAACATGTTCGTCACACACGCGAGTCCTCAACTTATACCATGGACGAGTACTTCTCTTTATCCTTTGTCTCATACACAGATTGAGACTCACACAGTACTCACCACGTGGAAGTACTCGTCTCTAATTTCAAGTCCTGCACGCACCATTTCTTAAGTATTTCCACCTTATAGTACACACGCCAGTAATTCAGCTTAACTTTAGCACTCGGAAGTATTTCAACTTAGTACTAGCACTCGCAAGTATTCCAACTTATTGCTACTCATGGTTTCACTGTGACCGTTGGTCACTTCCGAAGATTACTGCGATCCCCTTAATATTACCTGCCTGTCATTTAATTCTCCCCCCAAAAGTTCCTGAAATAGAGAAATAATTATTCCAAACTACTCTTAAGTATTTCACATGCATACCATTTTCTCCACTCGTATGTCTTTACGGACACACCTAAGATAGGTCTTACCACCACAAGATCCAGCGCCAGAGTGATGAAACATGGTCGTTCTTCAGGTCATCTCACACCTCTGCCGAAGTGGGGGAGCACCTTGCTACCGTATTGGTCAGTCACATTTCAGATGCTCAAAGCTCAGGTAAATTTCATCTCTTTGGTTCCACCAAAGGTGACCAAAGGACCGTCTCAAAGATGATCATATATTGCACATTCACTATCTGCGGTTAGCGGACGACCATACATTCATTCATTTCGCAGACCTCACCAAATTGGATGTGGGGATTTATTTTGTGGGAGTACACATGTGATCAATTAAATAAATAAATTGTCATTCTTTCCTACACTGGTATCCGGCTTCGGTGTATCAAGTGAAATTGAGTTATTATTACAAAAAATACGTTGTTCTGACAAGACTAACGAAGAATGTTGTACCTATTTTCAATGTCAGCCGGTACTTACCCTTTCAAGCCGAAGCTCTGTTACTGAACAACGGGAACTGGTGTCGTAGTAATAAACACTCACTGCACACTTAGTGACATCTGAAACTGTCTCCGCCTTGTACACGTGCCACAGAGCATTCCTGCGTGGGCGAGGCTGCAGTGAGTTTTTACAATGCGCCAGTCGCTCGCACTTGCACCGTCGTATTCTGTCTTTCCCACACGTTTCAGCGTGTGATGTTGCTGGCGACCGCTATAACACTTCCAAGAGAGGAAGAACAAAAACTGTGCCTGCAAAACTCCACATGGACTTTTTTCTCATTTTGATGCATCGTATTGTTGCCACCCTGTAGCGACTTTCAGAGCGACTATAACTTCGAACGGCCACTCTTAGCAACTTCTACAACGCCACTGCCTCTTCACGCGTGACTGTTGCAGCTATTTAACGCTTCTCTTTCCTTTTCTTCTTCTGTATCCTCTTTCGTTGGGCTCCTGCCAGGCCCGGATCTAGAGGTCTAGACCGGGGGGGGGGGGGGGGGGGGGGGAGGGCAAAGCTGGGTGTCTGCTCGGGAGAAAAATTCAGGGGACGCCAGATTCATATTCTTGAAGAAAATAATCTTACTTCACAAAGCGCCTAGCATCCAGCACACGTTGGTCTATCGATTATTCATGTTGTTGTTGTTGTGGTCTTCAGTCCTGAGACTGGTTTGATGCAGCTCTCCATGCTGCTCTATCCTGTGCAGGCTTCTTCATCTCCCAGTACCTACTGCGGCCTACATCCTTCTGAATCTGCTTAGTGTATTCACCTCTTGGCCTCCCTCTACGATTTTTACCCTCCACGCTGCCCTCTGATACTAAATTGGTGATCCCTTGATGCCTCAGAACATGTCCTACCAACCGATCCCTTCTTCTGGTCAAGTTGTGCCACAAACTCCTCTTTTCCCCAATTCTATTCAATATCTCCTCATTAGTTATGTGATCTACCCATTTAATCTCCAGCATTATTCTGTAGCACCACATTTCGAAAGTTTCTATTCTCTTCTTGTCCAAACTATTTATCGTCCATGTTTCACTTCCATACATGGCTGCACTCCATACAAATACTTTCAGAAACGACTTCCTGACATTTAAATCTATACTCGATGTTAACAATTTTTTCTTCTTCAGAAACGCTTTCCTTGCCATTGCCAGTCTACATTGTATATCCTCTCTATTTCGACCATCATCAGTTATTCTGCTCCCCTAACAGCAAAACTCCTTTACTACTTTAAGTGTCTCATTTCCTAATCTAATTCCCTCAGCATATCCCAACTTCATTCGACTATATTCCATTATCCTCGTTTTGCTTTTGTTGTTGTTCATCTTATACCCTCCTTTCAAAACACTATCCATTCCGTTCAACTGCTCTTCCAAGTATTTTGCTGTCCCTGACAGAATTACAATGTCATCGGTGAACCTCAAAGTTTTTATTTCTTCTCCATGCATTTTAATACCTTCTCCGAACTTTTCTTTTGTTTCCTTTACTGCTTGCTCAATATACAGATTGAATAACATCGGGGAGAGGCTACAACCCTGTCTCACTCCCTTCCCAACCACTGCTTCCCTCGACCCTTATAACTGCCATCTGGTTTCTGTACAAATTGTAAATAGCCCTACGCTCCCTGTATTTTACTCCTGCCACCATCAGAATTTGAAAGAGAGTATTCCAGTCAACATTGTCAAAAACTTTCTCTAAGTCTACAAATGCTAGAATCGTAGGTTTGCCTTTCCTTAATCTTTCTTCTAAGATAAGTCTTAGGGTCAGTATTGCCTCACGTGCTGCAACATTTCTACGGAATTCAAACTGATCTCCCCCGAGGTCGGCTTTTACCAGTTTTCCCATTCGTCTGTAAAGAATTCGCGTTAGTATTTAGCAGCTGTGACTCATTAAACTGATAGTTCGGTAATTTTCACATCTGTCAACACCTGCTTTCTTGGGATTGAAATTATTATATTCTTCTTGAAGTCTGAGGGAATTTTGCCTGTCTCATACATCTTGCTCACCAGATGGTAGAGTTTGGTCAGGACTAGCTCTGCCAAGGCCGTCAGTAGTTCTAATGGAATGTTGTCTACTCCCAGGTCCTTGTTTCGACTCAGGTCTTTCAGTGCTCTGTCAAACTCTTCACGCAGTATCATATCTCCCATTTCATCTTCATCTACATCCCCTTCCATTTCCGTAATATTGTCCTGATTATTCATATGATTCTGAAACGCATGCCTGTTGGTTTTTGGACATTTTTGAACAAATTGTAATTTGATTTCTGAACGAATCATAGGTTGATTTTTGAATGTGTGCATAATGTACGTGATTTCTTTGCCAGGGGAATCCCCGTCGCATCTAGAAATACAAAAATTTCCCGCAGATTGAAGGGGACGGGCTGTACAATCTGAGCGGAATAAACCCGAACGGGTGACTGCCAATCGCTGTTTTTTGATATGGTTGATTAGGTGTGCGAGTGATCAGCTCTGTTATAATTATTAGCGAAATCCATACATTCAGACTACCAGAGTGGAAATAAACGGCTAACAGGAATAACAGCCAATAAAGATTACATATTGTCTACTCGGTTTATCCAAGAAAATGAAATTTTAACAGAAACTTTTTGACAATTCCCGATCAGCAGCCGCTTAGGTTCAGTTCTCAGAATAGCCCGGAAAACGCGTTGTACGAACACGCAATAAACCCTAACTGGGGAATAAACCCGGGATAATTAAACCGGTGATTCTGGCAGGGTCAGTGAAGTTAACTGGAGAATAGGTATTGAAAATGGCAGCAATGGTCACAGAATTAGTGATGACAAGATTGTTTGTTGAAGCGAGGAAGGAGAAGAAACGAGGACATCACACAAATTACATGGAAGAATATGGCGATTCCAAATTTATATAAAAATTTCGTACTACTACTTTTCGATCACATGCTTGCGAAGCCGCAGCGTATGAGTGAAATGGGAAACTATTTCCTAACTAAAACGTTTTGCTTGTAGTACCCAATAGGCATTTGATATCGGTACTTCATGAATTGTATTCGGTCCTGTTATTTAGGTAAACGAGATGCATGAAATGTGCATTTGTGCCAAAACGGTCCCGCTTATTTGGTGTATGTTACAATTGCTGCAATATTAGAAAGGCCTATTTCGTTTCATCTAACAGACAGTGACAAAATAAGAGTAACCTTCTCGAGAAACCCAACCAGTCTTGGGTACTATTAGTACGAGGGCAGTTCAATAAGTAATGCAACACATTTTTTTTCTCGGCCAATTTCGGTTGAAAAAACCGGAAATTTCTTGTGGAATATTTTCAAACATTCCCGCTTCGTCTCGTATAGTTTCATTGACTTCCGACAGGTGGCAGCGCTGTACGGAGCTGTTAAAATGGCGTCTGTAACGGATGTGCATTGCAAACAACGGGCAGTGATCGAGTTTCTTTTGGCGGAAAACCAGGGCATCTCAGATATTCATAGGCGCTTGCAGAATGTCTACGGTGATCTGGCAGTGGACAAAAGCACGGTGAGTCGTTGGGCAAAGCGTGTGTCATCATCGCCGCAAGGTCAAGCAAGACTGTCTGATCTCCCGCGTGCGGGCCGGCCGTGCAGAGCTGTGACTCCTGCAATGGCGGAGCGTGCGAACACACTCGTTCGAGATGATCGACGGATCACCATCAAACAACTCAGTGCTCAACTTGACATCTCTGTTGGTAGTGCTGTCACAATTGTTCACCAGTTAGGATATTCAAAGGTTTGTTCCCGCTGGGTCCCTCGTTGTCTAACCGAACACCATAAAGAGCAAAGGAGAACCATCTGTGCGGAGTTGCTTGCTCGTCATGTGGCTGAGGGTGACAATTTCTTGTCAAAGATTGTTACAGGCGATGAAACATGGGTTCATCACTTCGAACCTGAAAGAAAACGGCAATCAGTGGAGTGGCGCCACACCCACTCCCCTACCAAGAAAAAGTTTAAAGCCATACCCTCAGCCGGTAAAGTCATGGTTACAGTCTTCTGGGACGCTGAAGGAGTTATTCTGTTCGATGTCCTTCCCCATGGTCAAACGATCAACTCTGAAGTGTATTGTGCTACTCTTCAGAAATTGAAGAAACGACTTCAGCGTGTTCGTAGGGACAAAAATCTGAACGAACTTCTCCTTCTTCATGACAACGCAAGAACTCACACAAGTCTTCGCACCCGAGAGGAGCTCACAAAACTTCAGTAGACTGTTCTTCCTCATGCACCCTACAGCCCCGATCTCGCACCGTCGGATTTCCATATGTTTGGCCCAATGAAGGACGCAATCCGTGGGAGGCACTACGCGGATGATGAAGAAGTTATTGATGCAGTACGACGTTGGCTCCGACATCGACCAGTGGAATGGTACCGTGCAGGCATACAGCCCCTCATTTCAAGGTGGCGTAAGGCCGTAGCATTGAATGGAGATTACGTTGAAAAATAGTGTTGTGTAGCTAAAAGATTGGGGACTAACCTGGTGTATTTCAATGCTGAATAAAACAACCCCTGTTTCAGAAAAGAAATGTGTTGCATTACTTATTGAACTGCCCTCGTATTAACAGCTTTTTGAGTATCAGACAACGAAATTTTAATTTTTCGTGTAGCAAGACGTTTGACTAATTTTGATGAGGTAACAGGTTCTTTCATAGGAAGGAAAGCACGCCGTGTAAAGCTGTGGCAAGATTAGAGAGGAAAAAATGTTGGGACCCGAGGATTGAAGAGATGTGTACTGTCTTGCTTGTCTCTTGTCTTTACTGGTTTTGTGTTTCCTATATTTAATTTTATGTCACACAAAAGAGCAAGTTATTAGCTAATAAGCAACAAAGAGTGCAAAATTTTCTGAAGAGTTCTTATTCTCTTGGTTACAAGCAATCCCGTCTATATCAATTGTGAGTTTTTTTAAGGGGGTAAGTGTCAAACCGGTCGACTGAGAGCAGGAGAGACACCACATGACATTTTAATTTCCACCCATCTGAATGTAAGTTTGATGGCTTCCATTACAAAATATACGAGTTTGAATTCCACAGACGAAATAAGATGACGTGCGGTAGAAGAATGCTGTGTGAAGAGACATGGCACTGCGCTATGGCACACTTCAGACCAAAAAACATGTCTTATATTTGCTCGAACGTATATGTATTATATATCAAATCCTTCAGAAAGATGTATCGTACAAAATGAGTATATTTTTGGAAATCTATTTCTTTTAGTTTTTGACGTCCTATCTCAAGCGCTTGATGGGGCAGGGGGAGGGGGGGGGGATACTATTAAGTTTTTGCCCCGGTTCGGAAATATCGTAGATCCAGGGCTGGCTCCTGTCAGTTCACGGGTAGCCCTCTCATGAATTGTTTTTCCGTCTCCACCTCCGAAAACCTCCCATTCTTTCCGCTGTTCTTCCAAAATCGTCAGTATCCTTTTCTCCTATTTGCTTCACTGCTGATTCTAAACCCTTTTCCTATATACTTCTCTGTCGTTAATCCCTGGAATATTGATAAGTGTTTACTTGCTTTACCAGTTCTCCTTCCCTTCCACCCCGACCCAATTCCTACTAATTATTCCTGATTACAACACCACTTTGTATCTTTTCTTCCATCCTACACCGTTCCCAATAGCCTTTTGGCCATTCTGTTTTTATCATCATGATCATATGTCCTCCAAATCTTGTGCTTTTCATTTTTATTCTCCCGGTATTGTCCTCATCCTCTTGTACAGTTCTTCCCCAGGTCTTCACATCCATCTTTCTCAATCACATTTAGAGCCCAATATTTTCCTCAGTATTTTTCTCTCTGCTTTCTTTAGCTTTCTGGTAACATTTCTCCCTAGTTTTATCATTTCAACCACATATTGTATCACATTCCTCATCGTTGCCTTATAATGTCGTTATAACCGTAGGAATATTATTTTTATTCTATAAAGCTCTGGCGTTTAAGAAGGCTGATTTTATCTTCTCCATCAACTTTCTTATTGCCCTTTGCACCAGTTTCTTCCTGTTATATTCTCTCACAGCTATTGAAACTTGTATCTGAAGGTATTTTCCAGTGTTTTCTTGTTGTAGGCACTCCTTGGTCCCACCGTTCTAGTTATCTTGTGTAAGCCCTCAAGTTGCTCCTTTGCGTCTTCTTCCGTCTCACTACAACAATGTCGTTTGATAAGGTTAGGCAGTTTATTTGAATCCTGTTGTCCGTTTTGATTCCCACTTGCTTCCTTGGTACTGCCACTTTATGGTTTATTGCTTCCACTTTCTGATCGTTTCGTCCAGCACTACCTTGAACAAATCTGGTGGCAATCCGTCCCCATGTTTGACACCGGTCTTGTCCTCAAACTCCACTGAACTTTACGCTTGTCTTAAGCTTCTATTGTTCTCGTGTAGTGCGGTCTAATCCTCTGTTCTTCAGCGTTCTTCCGAGACTGTCTTTCGGTGGAGTTGAATGCTTTCGTGACGTCCACAAAGGTTACAATAGTCTTTTTGTTTTTTAAGACCCAATGTTATACGGGTTGTGAAGTACTCCGCGACAAAACATAAGAATAATCTTCTGTTTCCCTTTATTATCCAAATGATATACATCAACATAAAAATTGTTTCCTTTCACGGATACAGAAGTTCAGTGCAGACAAAATCCAAAATGTCATTAGTCTGTAGAAAATCGTAGACAAAACGGAAAGCTCTGTGAACGCTTGATAACAAAAGCCTACTTTTACTGGAACACCCAACCATATTCTCTGTGGTATGATACACTCTTCCCCCTTGAACAAACACTCGGAAAATTCTAAGTCCACGCTCCAGCTGGAAGGCGTAAATCTGAACAGAATGGAACTTAAGTTTCCAAAAAGAACGATATAATATTCAGTTACGTGGGAAGAGGTTCCAGGACAACGAGGACGTGAAAAATTTTGTGGGAATTTGGTTCAAACATCAAGATAAAGAGTTCTTTGCAGCTGGAATAAAAAAGCTTGTAGACCGTTGGAATAAGTGCATAAATGTTCAAGGGAAATATAGAACAAGCATTCTTTTGTAAAAATAAACGTTTTTTTCTCCAGACCAATTTGTCTCTTTAATTATTGAATGACCTTCGAATATTCCCATACAGAGGAGACATTTTCCTTGAAAGTCAGTTGCTCGGTGCCGGCGGATAAATACGATATTGCAGTGCCTGTGTCATTCCCAATTATGATGCGAAGTTCCTTCGGACAAGCATGCATCCATGTCCGAAGATATATGAATTGCAGCGACTACAGTCGTTAGGAAATACATGAGATATATTCGCAGTATATTCTCGGTAACAAATATGTTCAATGGCTGTCTGAAACGTCAAGATGCATTCACTTCAAATACTCGTTTTTTATTGAAGCTTTACAGTGAATTACAACCAGGTAGCCATGATCGCTAAATCGGAACAGCGCTACGACCTAATATACTAAGAACGTAACTGACTGTTGGTAATAAGCTCCTGATTCGGCTGCATAGCTAGCGGTAATAGAAATAATCGACGTAGATCCATGGCAAAGACAACGATAGACGGGAGATGTCATTTACTTGCATAGCACTGACCCACGTCATCCCACCGTTTGACAGCATTTTATAGACCACGAAGTAGTCAGCGCAATTTGAAGGAAACATTTACTTCTACATCTGCACTTAAGCTACATTATGTTGTGCAGCAGAGGATTCTTATGGTACATACATAACTTTGAAGTTGTGATCAATTGGGGAGGCTTCTCCAAGAGTAAATAATAAGACGCCCGGCTCTTCTTGGAAGTACATATTCCAAAGTTTCAACAGTGAACCTCCTCGGGACGCACAACACACCTCTTGTAGTGCCTGCCAGTGGAATTTGTAGGGTATTTCGGTAATGCTGCCGCTAACCAACGACCCGATGATGAAACGCGTCGCTCTACATCGCATCATCTATGGGTCTTCTAATAATCCTACCTGATAATGGTCCGACTGATGAACAATACTCAAGAAATGCCAAACGAGTCTTTTGAAAAACACTTCTCTTGTGGATGGGGTAATTCCCTTCAGATTGTTCCAGGATATCTTAGATACTCCTCTGCTTCTCTATGACAATTTTTTAATTAGTCTTGCCTCTTTAGTCCATATACGTTAGCTATTCTGAGATATTTTCCGGTTGTTATTGTATCCAATGTTTTTTCGCCAAACTCGTCACCTATGCACGTGCAGGACATTACATTTATTTACGTGCAGTGTCAACTAGACCAATCGTGAATTGTTTGCATGACTTCTTGCATTTCGATACGGTTGCCTGATGTTGCAACCATCCTGTAGACAACAGCATCGTCTGAAAACCACCCCGTGCAGCTTACGACGTTATCCTCTACGTCATTTACATACAGAGTATTGCAAACATTAATAGCCCTGTAGAGCTCTCCTGGGCTACATCTATCGATTTTTCCCCTTGAGTTACACCTCTTATTTCTGTTTGCTAGAACGTCCCGAAACCAGTCATTGGTTCTGTTACTCGGTAGGCATGTGCCTGTGGCGGTTCGCGCAAATTTTTCAAGGGGTTCACTGGAAGATGGTCTACAAAGTTTGAAATGACGAACGTACATGGTTTAATAATAATAAAAAATAACTACTCTACGGAAATACACTTACTTTACGATGGATGTTTGCACGAATAACCCATTCTCCTCTCATTAAGATCAGAGATTCTGTCAGTGAAGCATTCATTCAATTCACTGAATTCTACAACGCTGCTGACAATGTCCTTCGTGGTTGAGAGCGCTGCGACTGCTCTTAGCAGCTGCTGACTCATACCACGTCGCAGAAAACCTTCAGCATAGAGAAAGATCGGTCTTCGTCACAATATGTCACCAGTATGGTAACAGTCACTTTCAGAAGTTCCGTTGTTTGACTACAATGTTTCTGCAAATAATTTTCTAATAGGAATTGCAGAAATTTCTAAACTCATTCCTCGTGTTTAAACCGAGCGAGATGGCGCAGTGGTTAGACACTGGACTCGCATTCGGGAGGACGACGGTTCAATCCCGCGTCCGGCCATCCTGATTTAGGTTTTCCGTGATTTCCCTAAATCGCTCCAGGCAAATGCCGGGATGGTTCCTTTCAAAGGGCACGGCCGACTTCCTTCATCGTGCTTCGCTAATCCGATGAGACCGATGACCTCGCTGTCTGGTCTCCTTCCCCGAAACAACCAAGCAACCTCGTGTTTAATATCTTAACTTCTGTTCTCAGTCTATTGCCTTTAAGGATGGGATTTATTTTGCAAGGCGCCTGTAGCAATATTTGCAGAAAGTGACCTGCATACAACACACACTTTTCGGAATTAAAGATATCCGGTAAATTCAAAGCTTTCAGCAACATGAGCGACAATTTTATCTCACACTTCCTTTGAAACAACCGTTTCATTTTACTGTTCCTGTCTCTACGCAAGATGCAGCAGCTCTCTGCATGTGGAAATCATGACAGATATGTTAGCTCGAATATATTTTCGCAGTGTTCTACCGCTTGTTGTACACACAGCTGGTCAACTACTCATTTCTGTAATTGACTGTACATTGCAGCAATGTTGGCACAGTGTGATTGTAAATACAGACAACCAAAATTGCAATGCAGTGTGCCTTCATTTCAGACGGTACAGTGTTGCTTAAATAATTGTAATGATTTGTCGAGATGGAATCTCAGTTTTCTCCAGTCATTCTACAAGTCACTATTTTCATACACAGCTTGCACAGTTCTTGATTTAAATATCCAACTTGTGTGGGAAACATGGCAGACATTTCTGCTCAGTATGTCAATTACACACTGTGATGAATGTAGGAAAAACTAAGAATTTCACTAAAGTCAACGAAATATCTTCTAACGTCCCTGTGTGGCTCTCTGCATAGGTTAAAATCAGATCCTGCGTTTCGCCATAAAAGTGAACTACATAGGCATGTTTAAAATGTTTATTCAGAAGAGTCTGTGCACCTGAAAGACGACCACTCATGACACCTGTGCAATTGTAGCTCTGAGAAATAACTATACTCTGATTTCTCTAAGCGATTATCCTAAAGTTTTTGAACTCTGTTCGCGAGGTGTCTTGAATGTCAAAGACCTTGCTACAGATATCACGTTAGAGGAAACATATCTGACTATTATGATAAAAAGTGAAATTGTTGAAATCTCACGGTCGTACCTGCGCTAACTGGTACAGAATCAGTGACAGCAATTTTCTTTTTTGCTCTGACATAGTAAACATCCATCATACAAGAAAGAATAAAATTTTGAATATGTTTACATGTGCCTTTGAAAACAGCAGCCTTCTAAAGATGATCGTTACTTACAGTATCAGGTCCAGCAGTGAAACCTAAATGAAATCTAGAAGACGTTGGGAAATTCCTGGATTTGATGAGTTGCTGCATCCATAATTTCCAAGAAGTGCAAGCTCAGAAACACAATAAACTACAACAGATCACAGAGTGTGTAACGATATTGGCGAATCTGATCATTGTGCCTAGAACCTGTGTATCGGGAGAATGACTGATGCGTGCACAGTGACAGATGGTCTGGAAGCGGGTTCATTCGGGTACGTAGTTCCAATTTACATCCAACAGAGAACAGTAGTGCACAGACACATTCAAAAAACAGGTCAAGAGCACGTTTTTGAGAATTATTCTGTTTATTTCATGAAGCCCTTTTGTTTATTTATCTCTGTACAGTTTTGTATATGCTTTTAGTAGTGTCAGCGATGCGCGAATGTGGTCTAAAGTAAACATGTAGATCACTGCTCTACTAAAGGACGTTGTACGATGGGGAATTTTTTAACATAATATGTCAAGTAAGTTTATGGTAAAAGGAAAGCTAATTCGAGTGCAAATGAAAATAGTTAATAACTTAAAGTATAAACAAAATATCAGAGAGCTAAATATTTATTTCGGGAAAAAGTACAGTTCGAAAGCATGTTATTTGTTTATTGGTTGGTCATGAAAAGCGCGGAATAACAAGAGAGAATAATGTTTTTCTATTGGGCTTAAAGAAAACTGACCAATCAGAACAGAGTATTCTTCGATCCTCATTTCTCTTGGAGATACAGAAAGCTTTCAGCAGTCTAGAGTACTCGTAGCACAACCTTTCAATGATACGGTCGTGTGTAGTAAGAGCTCCGAAGGAAGTTATAACTTGCCGGTTATCGTTGTGCTACACACCTCAAAAGTGCTTTAAGGTGAAGGCAATGTGCTTTTTAGAATGTACTGATTTTTAAGCAATTTACTGTATGAGAAAAGAGAGTAATTCCTCCTGGCATATTGAGCAGATTGGTGACTAAAAACTTGCGTGCATTAGACACCGAAAACTTAATAGCATGGCGAGCATTTTCATTTAAGAACAATCCGCGCTTAGTGCTTAGTAGATTTCATGAAACACGTTAAGATAAAGTTGCTAACGTGAAAGAAAGTATTTTACGCATTCTGTGTTAAGACTAGCACGGTCTTAGAAGTGTACGTGTACAATATCAATGTTAAGAATAGATCAAAGCTTTGCCAGTACTTCCACCTTTCACTCGAAATTAAGACCTTTTCTCTTTCTTGATATAGTTACGTAGTATGCTGCCCGGTGCGAATTGAAATACCGTAGGATTCTGCTCGGCTTTCATACGGCCGATCTGCTGCAGCGAGTTCACTGGTAGCTGCAGATAAAGGACGGAAGGAGCCGCGCCGCCGCAGTGTCTTCCCACTGGCTGCCTACAAGCTCTATCTAGTTGTTGTGTAAAACCGCTTTCCCTAAAATATTGTGATCTGGACAAATCCGTCTTTTTTTCTTTTTGTCTTCTGTGACAAATGTCTGAAATCATCAACGCCTCATACCTAAGTACTTTTCTGTCATAGAGGCAGAAGAATGGATGATTTTAAATTTAAAATTTTTATGTTCTGTAGTATTCTGTCAGATGAATATTTCTGTGGGATCCACTGCTCCGCTTGCCACAAGACGAACCGACGCTTGCTCGTACTTTGTTCACTAAACGAGAGTGCGATAGGGCGAAGTGAAGGAAAACAGCATTAATCTGGGTCTCGTTCTCTTCTGCTGTATCTCTTATTGACGATGATATTGAACTGAATGTCTCTGGATGACTGTTTGTGCAATCCGTAATGATTTTTGTAGAAAATCTTCCTCGATCTCGAAGAAGGTCGTAATGCGTGATCATAAAACATGTTCCACATTTCCAGATCCGAACGGATTCAGTGATATAGGCCAATAACTATGTGGTTTTGTTGAAAACGCGGTTGACCTGCCCTTTTTTCCAGCCGCTTAGGGCCTTTCGTTGGGCAACTAACTACGAGAAGTTGCTGTTCTAAGAGGAGCTATGACCGGTACTCCATTCTTCGGCTGCGTATACTCCTGTGTGTGATTTCTGTTCTAAAGGTACCAAAAATTTGCGTACAGTAAACGTATCCCATGGGTCACCACATGTAAGTTCTCATAGCTCTGCGTGGTAGTAAGGAACTGGTGCGATTGAAACTGGGCATTAATGTTAGACTGGAAAAGTTAATTTGAGCTATTGCTTCTTGGATTATTCACTTGTTAGTAAGTTGGCAACACCAGGGATCGTTTCAAAAACAGCAGCATTTTGCAAAAAAAAAAAGAGGCTCTGAGCACTATGGGACTTAACTTCTGCGGTCATCAGTCCCCTAGATCACACATCCATGCCCGAGGCAGGATTCGAACCTGCGACCATAGCGGTAGCGCGGTTCCAGACTGTAGCTAATAGAACCGCTCGGCCACCCCAGCCGGCAGAATTTTGCACAAAAGCAACAAAATTCATAGCTTAGCGCTGTGCGGTGAATAGAGGAACGAGTTTATTCGTATAGAGCATTCCGACAACATACACCCAAAGAGAAAACTATGGGAACGGCAAAACTGCATGCGTCTCGGAGGGACATATATTCCTCATCAGATGCCTCCCGTATTTCGAGCATGGAGATGTCTACCGCCAACAGGATGAAACGGAAAAGTGTATCAACTGCAGAGGCTGATGGTTGTTTCAGTAGACAACATTCTGTCGGCACTATACAATCATCGTCAGTCACTGCAGTGCAGAACTGCAGTACTATGGCGTTAATTTAACGAGTAAAATAAACTGACTTGGGAAAGACAGAAAGCAAATGATGTGACAAAACAGTAAATGTCTCGACCTGAAACTACGATATCACCTGTCGGGCTTGAACTGTGACGTATTGGTGTTGTGGCGGGTGACGTCACACGTGTGCGGAGCGTTGGTTTGTTTTCGTTAGGGACGTTTGTATTGTCACCTTATGCTGTGTTTGTAGTCTATATTGGATATATACATAGTGGTGCAAATTTTGATGGAATGAGCATGTTACTGGATCAACCAGTTTAGTTACTTAAGAGAAAGATGTGTTTACGGTGTTCTCCGCTTACGCTCCTAATCAACTAGGGTTTAAACTTCATCTTTGGTTGTCTTGGTAACGTGAGTACACAGTGATTACAACTTATGTGAACTTCGGCACATATTGTTTTCAAAGGTGAGCCAACCTGTAATGTAATGAAATTAATAACTTAGCGAATACTAATAGTAATATTACTGAAATAAGGAACGCTGATAGGTCGACAATAAAGAAAAACGAATGTCTTCAGAAGGTTATGGTAAATGAAGACTGGTTATTCTAACGTAAAGTGTGAAGAACGTGATGTTAGTAATTGAAAGCAATGTACAAAGATGTAGCAGAATTAGTTGAGTTGGGTTGCCTACAGAATGAAGGCGCCAGATCCAGTTTAGCACGTAACAACTCACACAAAAAGTATTTACGAGTAATTTCAGGAATTTTGCAATATTCTGTTGAGCTGTATTGGTGAATACATGTTACTGCATTTTATCCATCTCGCAATTTAAACCTTTCTGTATCGGTATTGGAGTATTTGTTGTTGTTACCATATTTCGTTAACTTTCGCAATATTTGCTACCTGTACTGGTATTACTTTTTCGCTTTCTATACTGATATTACTTTTTGTTTTCTGTATTGGTGTCTGTCTTTTAAGTTAGTTTATATTTATAGAGTGATATCTTCGAACCCAGTTGAATTTATCTAATTTGATGGTTTACTATTGCATTTTCGATGCAGACCTCTGTATGCTATTCTTCATCGTATTCTTCCAGTTGTTTTGTTTTGTATACGCCAGTATTTTTGGGGCTCTGTGGGTTTTACTTGAGAATATAACTCCCCAGATCACCCTTAAGGCCCAATATTTATTGTTTTCGAATTTTTAAGTTTCTGAATTGATTTTTATATTTTGGTTTTATAGGAACTGTTGAATATGACGTCCTAATCGCCATTTTTAAATCAAAGTTGTGTTGCATCTTGAGCCTAGTGATGATGTTATTTATCAAAGTGGACGAGTGTTATCGAAGGCTCTCGTCTTCCCCAATAATTCACCATACTTGAGACACAGTGCCGTACCCCCGGCCGCGAGAGTTCGCCCCTGTTTGGTCTTAGGAGGGGAGGGGCGCACACAGCGCCGGCTGTCACCTCCACATGAAATCACGCCGGCCACAGCTGTTATTCAGTTTAATAAAGACGTAATGCGTTTTTACGTCGTAGGCTGACAGTTATTGGACGGGTGAAGTAATTGCATCGGTTAAACGCTCGAGCGATGTGATGTGGTGCTGAAACGACATAACAACACAAGTTTTCACCCCAGATGTTAGCATTCCCGTTATACAGTAGTAGGCAAGCATAAGTTCTCTACATTCTGTAATTTCCTGCAGGCGATATTATCGAGTGCGCTGCTGCCAAGGAACCCATGTTGATTAGTTTGATTCTGTTTAGAGCGAAGATAACAGAATATCTTGTAGTAGTGAATCCTGTCGTAGGTGTTCTATAGATGAGCAGGATGCAGCCAGAGCATTGTCAACTTGGACTACTCTTACATGGGCTGAGTTACTTACGAGAGTGTATACTGTGGAAAGTCATTTAGACTTCTTATGGGAATTTTGTGGATTGTCACCGGGAGACGTGTGTGGAACTCTTTTAAAAACGACCAACGTTTATTTCCCGTTTTAATTATAGGACTATTCTACGAAATGTACGAAACTAGTACGATCAGGAAAAACACGTAGTTCATGAGATGCCAACTGACGATACATCAGGGTATTATTTTGGTCCCGTCCTGGGTTAAAGATCACACGCTACTAGTCACTGTTATAGAAAGTTATTTAAGTACAATTACTGTTGGCGATTACTTTGATTTTGCAGTGTTATGTGTTATTTGATTGTTGTGAATTTTACAAAATGCAGTAGCTTTGTTTTCACAGTTTGGCTTAGGAGGCCAAAAGTTTCCTTGTGAGACGCTCTTGGTTTCTCTGAGAGATAGCTACAGAGTATCCGACAATCGCAGAGGAGGAGTGCTCCAAGCTGCAACTGATTTGGAAATTATTGTATAGTGCGAAATACTTTCACACTCGACACCAAGGCCGGCCGGGGTGGCCGAGCGGTTCTAGGCGCTACAGTTGGAACCGCGCGACCGCTACGGTCGCAGGTTCAAATCCTGCCTCGGGCATGGATGTGTGTGATTTCCTTAGGTTAGATAGGTTTAAGTAGTTCTAAGTTCCAGGGGACTGATGACCTTAGCAGTTAAGTCCCATAGTGCTCAGAGCCATTTGAACCATTTTTTTCGACATCAAGACGTGTCAACATTTCATTTGTTGTGAGGGAAACAGGAACTATTTGCAGGAAAAGTAGTTATATATGACTAGTTAACGAATAATAACTTACTACGCGTACATTGTGTTGTTAAGTAAAAGTGCAATAGTATTTGTTACATGGGAATTTTTCAGATTCTAGTAAAATAATACAAATAAGTGTAGCCATTCTGAAACTAAGACCGTATTTGAGCTCATAAATCCAACAAAGAAAGGTTCTTAAGCAGCACTGGAGCGATCTCATATAACGAGTTCTGACAGCTGCCATCTAACAACTTTGTGTCGAATTCACCTGGAACACCGCAAAAAGGGTAAAGTATCGTTATATGAATAACTACACCAGCAACACAGATGTTCAAAAACTTTCACTAATTAGTAATTACATTCAGGAAATTTATCGATTTGCCTTGTGTTATTCCCCACTTATGAGTGAACCATAACTTTGGTTTTATTTCAGATACTTCACTGCACATTCAAATGGCCGTAGTAACACTCTCATAGAATTTAAACTTTCGCTTAAGTTTTCTTCAGATTTCATTTTTATTTCGTTTCATTATCCTTCAGTTAATTTAAATCAACCATTCACAAATTTAGCTAACTCTTACATTTTCGTTATATGAGATACCTATTTTCGTCCATCCATTTAACAAATGGTTCGTCCAGTACCATTAAATTGTATGGCTTTGTGGGCTGTGTTATATTAACGTCACCAGTTTCCACTTTTGATGTAACAGATCAGAGTGCTCCCAATAGGTTCGTCTACTCCCATGTAATGTTAGCAAACAGAGGAGATCGGTGAAGTTTTATTCATAGCGGACCTGAATAAGCTAAATTGCATCAGCTTATTTGTTGTGGTGGCAATATATTTAGAAAATGCGTTAAAATGGTACATACCAGCAATCTACTGAACGAAATCACAAGAATAAACAAATTCAGGAGGTGTGTAGCTAACTTTCTCGTAACTATTAGGAAGAGAGTTATTGAAATGTACAAGTCACAGTGCTGTTCAAGGTAGAATGAAAGTGTGTGGAGTTGGAGACGATGTATGCTTGTATTCAGCAGTAGACGGTTTTGCTACCACATTATTCTGGAAAAAAAGAAATTCCGGTCTGGCAGACGATAAGCACAATGTAACCAAGAACATTCTGAAAGTTATTTAGAAAACTGTGACGAATACAATTCACATTACTATTCCATTATCGTACTGCATAACACCGAGACATCTTAAAAAGAAAAATTATTTGTTTCGCCTTATTTTGTTTCCATATCTGTAAACTATCAAGTGCAGTACCGAACTACCTATTAATTTTATTTTATGTCACCTTATCATAGTCTTTTGTTCTGTATGCCGCGAGTTGTTACCTGCCATTTCCATTTTTTATGTATTCCATCTACTGTTAGCAGCTAACATGAACTACATTGTGTTTTATCATAGAGACTAGAAAATACTCCTTGTTTTATTACTGAATTTACATGTGTGTACCAAACTTTTTCGCCTAAAGGTACTAGGCATTTCAGAAGTCTATAATATACAATATATTTCTAATCAGTTATTATCTACGCATAATGTAAGCTGCAACTGACTAAAAATGGTCAAAATATTAACAATGTTATCATGAAATCATTACTGGGTTTAAGTCACACATCGTGATTTCGTTGTATTTACCATGCAACAAACATTCTCTGTATCACTTTTGCTTCTTTTGTGACTGCGTTATTATTTCACACAAGTCCTTAGAAACATGTAAAGAAAGTAACTTATCATTGTTATCTAACGAAGTACATTAAAATTCCCCAAATATTATTAAACTATTTCATTATTTTTGAGACAGCATTACTGTGTCATTTTCTTCGGGTTGAAGTTAACTGTACAGCTATGAATATTGCGTAATACTTTAGACTGTGACAAAATCCTAGCGTCAACGTGATCCAGACTTATGTGCTGCGCATCTGGCTCATGTCGTACCCCCATAAATCTCCCAAACGACTCTTCTTTAGTTGTGGTGAAATAAATAAAAAATGAAATAAAAACGTGCCTTCTGCAACAGCATTTTCCTCAGCAACATTAGCCCCGAAAGTAAATTTCAACGACATAACAAATCATAGTGCATAAGGGTCAAAGTATAAATAGCAGCGGTGATGAACTCTCTCTGAATTTTCAGTCGAACATAAGGCACCATTAATTTCTTTGTTTACTCTTTTGAGGTTACATCCACATGCTAATCAAATGTTGTTTGCCAATGCAGTTCAGTGAATTGCAACATCAGTTTGATTACACTAAGCGTGCTTTGATTTATGTGTCCCACGCAAAGACACTCGCCATGCTTCTGTTATAAGCAGCATCTGAGTTTGTTCACATACCTACTACTTCATAAACAGATACACAGATAAACCAGAATGTTATGGCCGCCGATCTACTGTCGATGTAAATCCGTTCAGGCGATAGCAGCGACACATGGCGAGGAATGACTGCTAGTCAGACAAACGCACGGTGCATGTTGTATATCACAAGGGCTAGAGCGTGATGGAATGGAGTGTGTTGAGCGGTTCGATGAACACAGTCCCGATTTCCAGTTGATGTGTTGGCTCTCGTATCTCGACACATCTAAACCCGATCGAAGACATCTGGGCATGTGGCGTCAGAGCTTATGGCACCCCTCTCCGGAATTTACGGATTTAGGTGACTTGTGTGTGCAGATGTGATGAAAGCTCCGTCTAAGGGGTTCAAATGTTGATTACCTTTTAGTTCCTGCGTGTGTAGTGCCATATTACTTGTGGCTCACTGTGTTGAATAGTAGATGTCGGGATTATGGAGACTAATTTGTTGTCCTTAGGAGCAGCGATTTTGTAGTCACTCTAGTCTTTTGAGTGTTATCATTAATGTCATTGATTTTCCTACTCTTTTTAGAATTATACTTAGTGTCAATGATATTTCTGTTAAACGTAGTTGGCAAATGTTAATGTTGCACAAAACAGTTTCTTCCATTTCCATCGACGGAGAGGTAATGACAGATGCAGCTCGCATCGGGGACAGACTCGAACGAGTTTTATTCCGAAGAACCTTCCATTTGTTTCCATTAATCTACTAAGAGGAACCACCGAAATGTAGATCTTGTTGGTCGGAAGAGAATATGAACCACAGTCAACCCCAATGCGAGCCATCTACATTACCACAACGCCGCCTGTTGCAAATAAAACAAATAACGAGACTTGTTATATCATCAATCCAAAGGTTTACTCGATTGGTAACTGTGGTTTCAGGTGGTATTGCCCGCGGTATCGCGGACGCACATTCTGGCAGCCGGACGGTCTTCTCCAGACGTCGCGTTGGTGGTCACGCGTCAACACATTCAGCGTCTGGCATGGCGGCTCTCAAGAGAATATGAACCACAGTCAACCCCAATGCGAGCCATCTACATTACCACAACGCCGCCTGTTGCAAATAAAACAAATAACGAGACTTGTTATATCATCAATCCAAAGGTTTACTCGATTGGTAACTGTGGTTTCAGGTGGTATTGCCCGCGGTATCGCGGACGCACATTCTGGCAGCCGGACGGTCTTCTCCAGACGTCGCATTGGTGGTCACGCGTCAACACATTCAGCGTCTGGCATGGCGGCTCTCAAGAGCTGCGCGGTGTGATGTACAGACCTCCAAGGTGGGCGCGGAGGACACCGGAGTGATCTGTGACAAATATAAATTTCAAAATTATAAACGTCGCCCTATTATGGTGAGTTGATATGACATCTGTAAAGGAAAGTGCTAAATTATCATTGGACCACATGCTAATAAATGGTCAGTTTCTGTATCTATAGAAGGGATGTTTCTATCGCGCCAACTCATGAACCCTAGAATACTAATTATCGCAAATATGAAAATTACCGACAGTGAATGTTTGCCTATTTACTCCTCCCGGAGTGTTATCTATTGTGGTGAAATGATCTACTAAATTATTGCATCAGATGGTAGATATGTCACGCAGACGCATGTATTATCCTCACCTGAAATATATTCATTATGGAACGGAGAGAATTGTGACTGTTGCTAAATCCATTATTACGAAAATAGTAGAGTTTCTTAAAACAAGTTGTGTAAATGTTCAGTTCAAATTCGGAGAGCTTCAAGGATAAATACGGGACAGAAAAATAAACGATCATGCAGCATAAGAAATGGGATTAAAATACCAAGTATAATCGTGGGAGGCTGAAGGTGAAACTTCGCTGAGAACTTGATAACTGTTATGGGCGGGAGGGGACACAGGAGAACGTTATCTGAAAGGCTCTCCCTCATCTGAAAGTGTAGGCAACGGTATTGTATGTACCATTGATTCTTGAGTTTAAGTATATCCTACCAATACTAGAGCTAAAAGATACGAATGCCGCGAAAGGATTTTGTATCTGATCAGAGTTTACAATTGGTATAAAAGAACAGCAGACTATAGGTACCGAGAAAGTTTATGGGTCGACCATAGAATTTTGTAGCCGTGGTGATATATCTAAACTGACACCATTTCAGTTATATTAAAAATCGTAAAACTCTATACTCGAATAATATCTTGAAGACTCCCCTTCTGAAGGGAGCTACCATGTGATCATGAAATGAGAAATACTCTTAGAAACCAAAATCTGTTGTCCTTTACACAGATCGAAGTACCACTCACCGTAACAGCACCGCCTTAATCCTCCTCCTGCAGCCGTCTCTGCAGCAACTCCACGAAAAAGGCGTCCAGTGTGAACTGACGCTCCTGTTGGAAAAGATCTTATTACTTTCACGTTAACTAACATGTGAAGTGATTCACAATTTGTGCTAGTTCCTGTCATATAAAAGTATAACGAATTGTAACATTTATCACAAATTAGCACGGTTCAGGTATCGAAATTAAGAATATAGTAATTCAACTTAGTATCCAACTAACACAATTCGTTTCACATCTCAGATACTATTAATACTAACAAGTAACTAATATCCCATTATCTTTAATATTTTCTGTGTACGACTGGTTAATGATGTGCTTCTGAGGTTATGCCGTATTGTTGTTCCCGCTTTATGGTCAACATTTCAGTAACTGACCGACCCATATTCCTCAGGTCGTGTGACGTTCCCTGACTGGTTTGAGTCCAAGCAGCGTGAACACATTAGTGCAAAGTTCGCAGCACATGAAGTTGATCGCTGGGACGTCCGTCGAAGTAATGTGCACAAAATGAACACAACAATTCGGCATAATACCCGGAAGCAGACCAGTTTCTAGTATCATATTCGAGAGTAAGTTTTCATGTAGTGATAAAACGAGAAATTCACTTTGAAACCAAATGCTACTATTCCTAGAACTTTGTAATTTACACTCACCGGAACAGAAACGACTTCTTTCTCTTCCTGCAGCCGCTTCTGCATTATCTCCTCAAAAAACGAGTCCAGGGTGAACTGATGCTCCTGTAAGGAAAAGAACTTATTAGTTTGATTAGTCATAGAGCATGCTTGGTAATTCAGAGATAGCGCTAGTTCTTTACGTGTACATGTGTTACAAATTCTGCAACGTCGTCTTCAACCAGTCGATCGCGTTATCAGCATATTTAGTGCGCCTCTGCCCCAGAATATTTTTCACCATAATTCTTTACAACTGGAGAGGGATGTTACCTTTTTCAAGTCTCTCACATAGTTATTTGCTCAGTGTTAACAAATACCACACCCAATTTACCGGAATGATAAATGGTTAGAATCAACTGTCCATGTCTGAGGTCAGTGTTAAGTTTAATGGGCTTCAATACAATTGTCAGAATTGTTTATACAGCATTCAGGTTCGATTATCAACATTAGCTTACCTAATGCGACAAGTCCGGATATATTGTGGTAATAACACGGAGGAGAGGATCTAGGGCCAGTGGGATCCAGGGGAAAGGGCCAACATAATGCAGCAAAGGAGCCATGCAGGGAACAAAGCGAGAGACACAGTGTGAGGCTACCCTGCGGGTCAGAGAATATACGACTCTGACATGCTAAAGGCTTTTCTAAGGGCTTCATACTCATGTTAAACGACCACTATATCTGTGGCGCATGTAGTATTAGAATTCCTATAGTCCATATTTTACGGCGCTTTATCTTTTGATGCAAAGGCAGAAGTAAGTTTGGAAGAGGTCTCAAGCTCTTTGTTTTACTTGAAGTCAAGACCACTATGGCAAATTTTAAAAATTTTATGTAGGTCTGGAGATAAGCTCAAGTTTTAGAATGACGACTATTGTGATCTGTTGAGTGACTAGGACATCTCACTTCGCTCCAGTTATCAACAAAACCATCCATCCATCAGTGACATTCATTGCCGCCGGTATTTTGTATCTGATCACGATCCAGAAGAGCAGTATGCTAACCACATGCTCCTCCATACAGTGACGTCTATCGTCTGACGATGACGAGGCGGTCGATCGGTACCTTTGGAACTTCAGAGGAATGATTGGACGGAGTTAGGTAGTTAGGTGGTATTTTATATAATCGTCACAGTCATCACTCGTGCAGAGATGCCTATCTAAGAAGTGTTATTTACAATGACGTGTCACATGGGATGTTTATAGCAAAAAAATATTCATTTACAGTAAATCGTGCCAGTCTGTAATATCAACTGACCACGTTACGTACAATCAGTTAGCTCTCAGACTTTACTGCTTTGCGTGCTATGTCACTGCAATATAACGTGGCTAACCTTTACAGTACCCCGAACAGCGACCAAGTTGTTCTCCAGTCGCAGATCCTCGTCTTTCTCGCCTCCCAAACACCGGGAGAAAAACTTCTTCATGCGGCGGAACATTGCTGTAACGATAACAAACAGCACATTAGACATGACCAGACCGTGTCTACGAGTAAGTTTTGCAGCAATGTCTCACAACTCGATCGCAAGAAAAACCTGTAACCGTGACGACATGTCTGTAACCTTGGCTCTTGTATAAAAGCAGCTGGTTGTATCAAAAACGACATGCACAGTCTATATAATTGATTGAGCTTATACATTTGTTACTAGTCGAGAATTAGTTACTTTAATTTTGTGTCAGTAGTTCGTAGAGCATGAATCATAACAATAACAGTTATTCGAAGTTTAGCAATCGCGGGTTCATTACGTGGTACTTTTACTCTGAAGAGAATAAATTTGTTTTGATAGCAACTAGCTGAAGGCTTATCTATTAGACTAAATTTAATTAGCAAG
Organism: Schistocerca americana; assembly: GCF_021461395.2. Lineage (NCBI taxonomy): Eukaryota > Metazoa > Arthropoda > Insecta > Orthoptera > Acrididae > Schistocerca > Schistocerca americana. The sequence goes on along the minus strand of NC_060124.1, from coordinate 553,503,554 downwards.
TCATTATAATACTACAATAGTTTCAGATATACAGCTGCTTCGCCGGCTGGTGTGGCCGTGCGGTTCTAGGCGCTTCAGTCTGTAACCGTGTGACCGCTACGATCACAGGTTCGAATCCTGCCTCGGACATGGATGTGTGTGATGTCCTTAGGTTAGTTAGGTTTAAGTAGTTCTAAGTTCTAGGGGACTGACGACCACCGATGTTACGTCCCATAGTGCTCGGAGCCATTTGAACCATTTTTTATACAGCTACTTCAGATATTACAACTTCAGATTTTGTCATCTATTACAGCATGATATGCGGAATATCTTCCCCTGGGGCAGGAGCAAGAATTTGTTTTTTATGTGTGTTGGTGGTAGGATGAAGTTACTAAATAATAAACTACGCTACGATCTGATGGCTATACCTTCTGCAGTATATTACGAGAGTACGATTTTTACTGCTATACATATTACCGAGTCAGTATATTCTCTCAGGGCTGCACTGTCCCTTCTTTGTGTCAGTCATCGAGAACCCTACATCTAAATTACACTTCATTGCCATGTGAGCTAAACAGTAACGTGTACGACGTATTAACTATATTTGTGGTTGAAATTTACCCACTGGTTTCTACATGAAGAAAACTTAAAAACAGCTTATAAACAGCTAATAGGTTTAACATTCGACTGTGCTCCAAGATATTAACTGTACTTCCTTAAGTGACAGGAAAAGATAATATTTTTGCTACAAATCCATGTCGACTCAGTATGACACTACACAACCGGAACCTGTTTACGACTTTTCTTTTTCACCGACGGCAGAAGATAAAAGCATGAACCAACAATAGGACATACCGTATGTATGTGTAATCGAAATGGAGAGTGATAGGTGACACCATTCTATTTGTGAAACTAAGCTATAAATTTGAGAATATATGATTCCAGCAGTTGAACATTGGCAAAAACTCAGTGAGGATATCTCTCTCTACAAGTCAAGCATTTTCGGAACTTTCTGAAGTTGCATTACATATTGAAAAAATGTACTGGAATGGCTCTTGCCTCTTGGTGGGTATAGTCTATATACCTTGCTTCTGAAACAGAGCGTTCGCATCATTCAAAGCTTCTAATGCTCCCCAAGAACTTGCTCTCGAAACACAAAATCCAATACTATAACGCCTGAATCAAAATTATAGAATCTTTTACTCAAGAACTCAAGAAACTAATCCGTTTCGATACTTCAATTACTCCAGAGAATACGGATGTCATTATTATGCAATGGTCCATCACAGATAAGCTGATTTTTGTTAGCAAACCCTGCGATCAACATTAGGCAGCAACCTCGATAACTGCAGAGAACAACGTTGTACTGGAACGTCGATATCAATGGTTAAACAAGAACTGCAACGAAAATTTTCAGTAATTTGAATCTATGTAAGACGAAATAATCATGTTTTAGCACTGACAAATATGCAGCGGAGTCTTGATTGTTGAAAACGTCCGTACAGTTAATAAACTCCCAAGTGATCTAACAGTTAACATAACTCAGAGATAGTGCTTTAATTTCCTTAAGCAACAGGGAAGTAAGAATCTCATATTATGGTGCCAAGTCAACTCTGTATAACTTTACACAGTTGTAACCAGTTTCTAACGTGTTTCCTTCTTCGCAGACGGAAGATAAGTCTAGCAGTATAACCCTGCAGCGATCATAGGCAATATGTAAGTGTAATCGACGAAACAGGAAGGTCGGTTACACTGTTTTCATTGTGAAAGTAAAAATTAATGTAACTAGAGACCGCTCCGAGTCTACCACAACAACCACAGATAAATTTTACTAACAGTCCGATTATATTATTGGAGAAGGCGATAACAAGATAGACTATTACGGTCGAAAACAAAAATAAAAAATATTTTGTAGCGGGGGCGTTGTGCAGTTTTAATGAATGTTAACAACTGTATTGTGCAGTAGACAGCTACGACGGTACGTTTCATTAGGGACCATCGAATTTGGTCTCAAATCGGCCCATCATCGGTCACGAAAACCGTCTCAGCTATGCTTTCGCGTATATTGCAATAGCAGTTATCAAACGTAGATAGCTCGACCATTGGTATTATCTGTATAGACATTACATTGGTAAAAATGTCTATGAAGTTAAATGGACATAATGGACATGACAAGTTAATGTCAATGACGGAACACTGTACATCCGGAATTGCTATTCCTATTACGCAAGTTCATAGTTGAGATCGTTATTAGGCTTGATGATGGTCTGATCCTCGACCGAAACATACATTCTCTCATAAAATGTACCGTTATAGCTGTGATTGCATAATGCAGTTCTTTCGAAGAACATATAAAGTGAAAGTAACGTCACTGCTGCAGAAACTGACAGGGCAGAAACAAAATGTAAAAGTTTATAAAGCTAAGATCAATATAACGAAAAAATCGAATATCTTACACAAATTCCTCTAGAATAAACTCAACGGAAATATAACGAAGACACAAAATTTGATTCCAATAATTCGCTTAATCTACACAGATTAAACGAAGACAAGGATACCAATCACACATCCACAAAATAACAACATAATAGAAAAATAACATGCACAAATTCTTCCAGAATGAACCAAAAGAAAATGTACGCTGCACCTATATAGCCCTAACAAAGACAGCAATACCAGACACATCCACATAAAACGACATAATCGATAAATAACACACTGGAACTATTCCATAATAAACCAAAAAATTGTAACCCCCCCCAAAAAAACAAAAAAAAGAAAAGACGCACAAGAAAACTCCATATAACTACGACTTTATCGAAAAATAACACACACAAATTCCTCAAGAATAAACAGAACGAAAATAATTTCAAAAATTTGGTATCACACAACAAACGAACGTTAACAGGTCAAAAAGTACCATAGAACAAAACGAATCATACATCAAAAGCTCGAGACACTGGCAACAACAATAAGAACCCTACAAAACAATCGATTTCATATACGCTCCCCTTCAGCGGCGTCACATTCGAAAAAAAGCAGCCAACTATTAATAAGTTAAAAAATTATGACTAACATTACTATTCGTTCCTCTCAGGACAACTTCTACAATGTACTTAGGTTCACGGCTAACAGCACCGTAGACAATTCTCCCATATTACAAAAGTAGCTAAAGAACTGCAACAATCAACATGATAAAAATTATCATTAATCACTTCACTCACAAAAATTTATCTTCTGCTCTTAAGGTACTGCCTAACCTCACCATCGTATATCGTGCGAAATACAGAAAAAACAGTTAAATATATGTCAGAAAAAAAAAGAAACATTAGTCGCTAATAGTTTCTCCATTGATAATATAACCTGTGGCCTCAAGTTACCCCCTCCCCCCAATAAACAACACCATCGTATATCACGACACATTTGCAATAAACAGCATATTTTACAAACTTTATAAATTACATTAGTAACTAACACAAACACAGATAGCATTTAATAACAGACCGCTTACACGCTCTGCAACGTAAAGTCATGACGTCAAGAGGACGTCATGGGTGAAACCACACGGATAGAATCTGAAAGAGCACTTGACAAAGTTGTCACTGTTGAACTAAGCTGTTAATTTGAGCATGCGTGATGAAAGCACATGAACTTAAAAAAATTAAGTGTAGAGGTCTAACTCTACAAGTAACCACCTGACGTTTGAAACCCCATAAAAAATTAAAACGAAATGCTATTTCACGTTATTACTGTTAAGAACTTCATATTCCGTAATCACACCACACTCCTCCACATGCTTCAATTTTCCAGTACTTCTCCACTAATACACATTCATTTATTAGCTTTTAAAATGTTCTCACTCGAGATGACTGTGTATACTCAATAAATATACAAAGGTAAATCAATAGCTCATACCTACTGCGGGTACGATGCAGCTGGCCTCTGAAGCCGGCGTTCGCTTCGCTGAGAGCTTCTAAAGCTCCTCAAGAACTTTAAAATGTTTCGCTAGATGTGCTCGAAACACAAAATACAACACTGCAATACTTAATTCACAACAGAAGCTTCGTACACTCAATAACTCGCAGAACGAATTCGTATGAATACTTCGAGTACTCTAGAGAATACGGAAGTAATTGCTAGGCAACGGTCCACAATGGTTCAAGAGAAATGGCATTGTTGTTAGCATACACTGTGATGAACATTAAGTAGCAACCCCGGTAACTACAGAGCACATCACTATATAGAGACGTCGATATCCATGGTTAAATAAGAACAGCATTTAAATTTTAAACAATTTAAATCTATGTAAGACGAAATAACCATGTTTTGGGATCGAAAGATATGCAGAAGTAAATAATGAAACCGCCCGAATAGCCTATAGATTCCCATAGGAATTCTTATTTAGCAGTTCGAGGTACGTGAGAAGAGTAATGAGACTGACAATACTCTGAGGGATCTGGCCGCGCTGTATTGTTCTACTGCTGTAAAGAACAGTTTGCAATCTCTTCTAGTTGCTGAGTACGCCGTCACATGGTTTTTGAAAGCGCAATCGGGGAAGTTGTGATTTTGTTGCGTGTTGTAAAAGTGGAAAAGTGTAATTTAGAGCAATGTTATGCCATCAAGTGTTAAACTTGGGGCACCAGCGAGAGTGATCTTTTCAGAATTGAAACAACCCTATGGGGAACATTCCTTATCAGTAGTCCAAGTTTCTGTATGGCGCAAATCATTTCTGGAAGGCCGAGAACACGTTGAAGATGGACCTCGTTCAGGGTAGACCTTCACCTTGTAAAACCGACGAAAACGTTCTCTTGTGACATCAGACCGGTGTGTAAAAATAAAGGTGATGGATGACATGGTTAAACATTTTCAGCATGCATCAAATTTGCATCGGAGTTTTGCACGTGCGAAAGATTTATGCCAAACGGTGCCATAAAACCTCACAACTGAGCAGGAGGAGAATGGAAGAAACGTGTGCGTTGTCCTCTTGCGAGAATTGCCCATGGCCACTAATGGTTCAGTTGTATAATCACAGGTTATGAATCCTGAATTTCAAAGTACGATCCTGAGACCAAGTGGCAGAGTGAGGAGTGGAACACTGTGGAATCTCCTCGGCTGAAATGAGCTCGAATAATGAAGTCAAAGGCAGAAGCAAAACTGATTTCCTGTTATGACAGGTTTGCTTTTTTCCATATAGATTTGTTCATCCAGGACGAACCGTCAAACAGCTGTGTTACAACGATGAACTGGAAAAGCTCAGTAAAGAGGTGAATCGCCGGCCTGAGTGGCCGTGCGGTTCTAGGCGCTACAGTCTGGAACCGGGTGACCGCTACGGTCGCAGGTCCGAATCCTGCCTCGGGCATGGATGTGTGTGACGTCCTTAGGTTAGTCAGGTTTAATTAGTTCTACGTTCTAGGCGACTGATGACCTCAGAAGATAAGTCGCATAGTGCTCAGAGCCATTTTTGAAAGAGGTGAATTGAGTAAAATCAAACATTGCAGATTGGACGGCGCATCATGATAACGCCCCATGCCACATGGCCACTTCCATCACGGATTTTTTGACTTCAAAAGGCATTCCTGTTGTTCCACAGAGGCCCCCCCCCCCCCCCCATTCACAGAATCGTGGTAACTGTGACTTGTTTTTTTTCCAATTTCGGAAAATGTCTTAAAAGGTTTTCATTTTGGGACTCTGGAGAATATTTAAGAGCATTTGACCGACATGGGAAATGCCCTACCAGTTGAAGGCTTTCTACGCTTCTACCGACACCGAGGAACAACGACTTCGCCGGCCTATAGCTGCCGATGGGAACTAATTTGCAGGAGACATTATTGTCGTTTGAAAGAAATAAAACCTTGGTATATTAGAAATCAGTCTCACTGCTTTTCTCACACGCCTCCTACTCCGCAAATGATTCTGTATGACAAATAAATAGGTGGCAGTTAAATCAACGGCTCATACCTCTTGCACCACAACGCAGCTCGCCTCTGAAGCTGGGCGTTCGCTTTTCTGAAAGCTTCTAAAGCTCCTCAAGAACTTTAAAATGTTTCGCTAGATGTGCTCGAAACACAAAATGCAAGACTGCAATACTTAATTCACAAATGAAGCTCCTTACACTCAATAACTCGCAGAACGAATTCGTATGGATACTTCGAGTACTCCAAAGAATACGGAAGTAATTGCTACGCAACGGTCCACAACGGTTTACGTGAGATGGCATTGTTGTTTACATACCCGAGATTCTCCCCTGGTAGCATCGAAGCATAACGACTTCGAATGCTGATGCCCTCGATCCCGCTTTTAGTCATGTATTGAAATGTTATGTCACGCGCAAAAATTGATTCCTTCAGCGCATGTGACTTCCACCAGATTCGACGTCCGTTTGTGTGATTCCACTAATTGTTTCCTAGTGTAGTGATTTTCTATATTGAAACCAGGTTGTCAAGGGAAGGCTGTAATCATTTAGTAGTGGTTGCCTTTAACAGTTAGACACATTTATTATTAAAGAAGTAGTTCCAGACTCAACAATAAATTAAAAAATACCACGCTTTATTAATGAAGGCATAAACGTCAAAGTAAATAATAGTGTTTTCAGTGCGTTACAATTTAGCAAATCACCATAAAATCCTGATACTGATAACGTTTAAAAAGAAAAAAACAAGGCACTGTGATGATGACTGAAGGCCTTACACTCCAAGAAAGACAGTAAATTAAGAATGTTTATGAACTCGCTGCAATTACAACTTACAGGTATTGAAATATTAAAAGTAAGAGCCCACAAACACAGTAGAAGGTATCAGACGCCACGAATGGCAGAAAATAAGGTTTTAAGGCTTACTGCTAAAACAGAAATATCGAATTAATTTTTCAGAGCAAATGACCACAATCATGACTGAAGGCCTTACACGCCAGGAACGGCAATTATATAAAAAGTTTAGAAACGTACTGTAAAACAGCAAATAAAAGCAAAGGTTAATTAAAAGAAACAAGCAATTGACCACGAAACAGGTGAAATAATATGATGGTAATCTTGTAACACAACCCTTACACTGATACAGTCTGGCCTGCAACGGAGGGTGGAAACCTACAAACAGCACCAACGCGAGCACCAGCACGGCTCATATACCCTTCGATTAATCTCCTCATCGCGAAAATGGAAGACTTGCCAATGGGACGGATCACATGTCTCATACATATTTTTATTGGCCTCGTCCATGTTTTTACTACTTTGTCAATACAATCAAATTATAAATTGAACGAGTGTCCTTTTTATACAGGGTGGTCCATTGATAGTGTCTGGGCCAAATATGTCAGAAAATAAGCATCAAACGAAAAAAACTACAAAGAACGAAACTCGTTTAGCTTGAAGGGGGAAACCAGAGGGCGCTATGGTTGGCCCGCTAGATGGCGCTGCCATAGGTCAAACGGATATCAACTGCGTTTTTTAAGTAGGAACCCCCATTTTTATTACATATTCGTGAAGTACGTAAAGAAGTATGAATGTTTTAGTTGGACCACTTTTTTCGCTTTGTGATAGATGGCGCTGTAATAGTCACAAACGAATAAGTACGTGGTATCACGTAACATTCCGCCAGTGCGGACGGTATTTGCTTCGTGATAGATTACCCGTGTTAAAATGGACCGTTTACCAACTGTGGAAAACGTCGATACAGCGTCGATGTATGGCTATTGTGATCAAAATGTCCAATGAGCGTGTGCTATGTATGCTGTTTGGTATCCTGGACGACATCATCCAAGTGTCCGGACCATTCGCCAGATAGTTGCGTTATTTAAGGTAACAGGAAGTGTTCAGCCACATGTGTAACGTCAACTGCGACCTGCAACAAATTATGAAGCCCAAGTAGGTGTTTTAGCTGCTGTCGCCGCCTAACCGCACATTAGTAGCAGACAAATTGCGCGAGAATCGGGACTCTCAAGAACGTCGGTGTTGAGAATGCTACATTACCATTGATTGCGCCCGTACCATATTTCTATGCACCAGGAATTGCATAGCGACGACTCTGAACGTCGTGTACAGTTCTGCCACTGGGCACAAGAGAAATTACGGGACGATGACAGATTTTTTGTACTCGTTCTATTTAGCGATGAAGCGTCATTATCCAACAGCGGTAACGTAAACCGGCATTATATGCACTATTGGGCAACGGAAAATCCACGATGGCTGCGACAAGTGGAACATCAGCGACCTTGGCGGGTTAATGTATGGTGTGGCTTTATGGGAGGAAGGATAATTGGCCCCCATTTTATCGATGGCAACCTGAATGGTGCAATGTATGCTGATTTCCTACGTAATGATCTACCCATGTTACTGCAAGATGTTTCACAGCATGACAGAATGGCGATGTACTTCCAACAAGATGGATGTCCGGCACAATCTCGCGTGCGATTGAAACGGTATTGAATAGCGTATTTCATGACAGGTGGATTCGTTGTCGAAGCACCATACCATGGCGCGCACGTTCACCGGATCTGACGTCCCCGGATTTCTTTCTGTGGGAAAAGTTGAAGGATATTTGCTATCGTGATCCACCGACAACACCTGACAACATGCGTCAGCGCATTGTCCATGCATGTGCGAACATTACGGAAGGCGAGCTACTTGCTGTTGAGAGGAATGTCGGTACACGTATTGCCAAATGCACTGAGGTTGACGGACATCATTTTGAGCATTTATTGCATTACTGTGGTATTTACAGGTAATCACGCTGTGACAGCATGCGTTCTCAGAAATGATAAGTTCACAAGGGTACATGTATTACGTTGGAACAACCGAAATAAATTGTCCAAACGTACCTACATTCTGTATTTTAATTTAAATAACTTACCTGTTACCAACTATTCGCCTAAAATTGTGAGCCATATGTTTGTGACTATTACAGCGCCATCTATCACAAAGCGAAAACAGGGGTCCAACAAAAAAATTCATATTTCATTACGTACTACACGAATATGTAATAAAACTGGTGGTTCCTAATTTAAAAAACGCTGTTGATATCCGTTTGACCTATGGCAGAGCCATTTAGTAGGCCAACCATAGGGCCATCCGGATTCCCCCTTCAAGTTTCGTTCTTTGTAGTTTTTTCGTTTGACACTTATTTCATAAGATATTTGGCCTGGTCACGATCAGTGGACCACCATGTATATTTTAATTGAAGTTCTCCTAAAAAGAATCATTTTAAAAGGCGAACTTCAAAATAAACTAGGCGGGGTTTGAGAACAGAGGCCCAACATGCTGCCTTGAAAGGTACTCTTCCGTTCTGGAACTTTTCCTTGAATTCCCAGGCGGAAGGATACTAGCCGGAAGGTAAGATGCTGCATAGATTCTCCGTAAGGTCACCAATGCGATGTCGAGGCAGGTGTGGAGGCAGTGCAGGGAGGAAGTCTCCTTGTCACCGAGTCCTGCCTGCTGTTTCGACGTCCTAGGCTACCAACTTCAGGTCAAACTAGATCAGATCACAGCTGGAGCTTTTCGCAGCAGCTGGCGTCATACAAAATTACCCACGGAGATGATGCAAATCGTAACTATAGGTACCTGTCGTTAGATAAGATTAGAAAAGTCTACATTTCAACAACATTGGTTTGTAGCATTATGTTACAGTCTGATAAGCAGAAAATCTCCTGCTCACTCTCCATTGCCGCCATACGCCTACCTTCATATCACTCAGTTATCCTTTCAAAGTGGACGTTCTACAATACGGTGCTGTGCAGTGGAGAGCTTCACTCTTATCACTATGAACGCATATTCACGTTGGAAAGCAACAAGTAATTTTAAAGTTATCAATGTTAGACGATCTGTTTCATTAACTAATGAAATTATAAATAGTTTTATCATTTCAAATTTGTTCGGTGGTTCAGAAAGTAAGTACCGGTCTAGGCCACAGGGTTGTAACCGAGGTTTTTCTGAAGCATTTTTTTTTTTTTTACATTTACATTTACAATGCTATCCCATTCTTCACTTGAGGGAAATTTGGTGAACATGGATGAAACCATTGAGAAGTTACATGTACCTAATGTTCTGAAAACGTAGTTTCGAGAAAATGAGAAAAGAATATTCACAGTGTTTTTGACGCATCGTAAGCCTCTTTCAGAACATTCCAGCAGCATAATCTTCCCGGCCAGCTGCTTCTTTATCATCTGTAGACTTCTTCAGGGGCCTTTTCCTCACACTGGCTTCCACAGCTTCAACTACTCGCTGACGATCTATGGCAGTCAGAGCAGCTATCCTATTATTTCCTGGCTGGATGCCTAATTTGTCCATTACTTTTATCCTGATGGTTACACCATCATTGAAACACATGACAGCATCCATCGCACCCATTTTGAGTACTGTCCATCCAACAAACACTGTTTTTGGCACTCGTTGCGACACGCAGATGTTGAAACCCTCATTAGGGTTTTGCGTACGGCCATGTAGACATTTGCTGAGTAATTTTTTATCTGAAAGGTCCCTGCATATAGGCTTTATTGTTTCCATGACTGTGGCAGGCAAGAAATGTATATGGTGCTATTCCTTGCCAGTCGCATGAGCGTGGCTGGTTTGCAGACATTTGCTCAAAGAGCGTTTAAGACCAAATCAACAACTGAAAAGTAGATAAAAAATACATTTTTTGAAAAGGGATAAAATTGTCTTTCAGATGGTGACAAGAATTGTTTTCGAAAATTTCAGACATTTCAAGTCCATGTCCACTTAACAATTAGACATATCAAGTACACTTTTTAAAAAATTAAAGAAAATACGACGCAACAAGAAGGAATTATACCAATGGCGCGGAAATCAGTAGATGTGATGTTCATGTACAGACAAATGAAGGAGTCCCATTTCAAAAACTGAATGGTTTATTCACGAGAAAGAGCTACACAAATTGAGCAAGTCTGTAAGAAAATTATCTATGTCTGGCGCTTATGCAAGTAGCTGTTCGGCTGGCATTGATTGACAGACTTGTTGCATGTCGTACAGAGGGATATAGTGCCAAATTCGGTCCAATTGGTGCTATAGATGAGCAAAATTCAGAGTTGTTTGTAGGGCCCTGCCCATGTTGTTGTTGTTGTGGTCTTCAGTCCTGAGACTGGTTTGATGCAGCTCTCCATGCTACTCTATCGTGTGCAAGCTTCTTCGTCTCCCAGTACCTACTGCAGCCTACATCCTTCTGAATCTGCTTAGTGTATTCATCTCTTGGTCTCCCTATACGATTTTTACCCTCCACGCTGCCATCCAGTACTAAATTGGTGATCCCTTCATGAATCAGAACATGTCCTACCAACCGATCCCTTCTTTTAGTCAAGTTGTGCCACGAACTCCTCTTCTCCTCAATTCTATTCAATACCTCCTCATTAGTTATGTGATCTACCCATCTAATCTTCAGCATTCTTCTGTAGCACCAAATTTCGGAAGCTTCTATTCTCTTCTTGTCTAAAATATGTTTCACTTCCATACATGGCTACACTCCATACAAACACTTTTAGAAACGACTTCCTGACACATAAATCATTACTCGATGTTAACAAATTTCTCTTTTTCAGAAACGCTTTCCATGCCATTGTCAGTCTACATTTTATATCCTCTCCACTTCGACCATCATCAGTTATTTTGCTCTCCAAATAGCAAAAGTCCTTTACTACTTTAAGTGTCTCATTTCCTAATCTAATTTCCTCAGCATCACCCGACTTAATTCGACTACATTCCATTATCCTCGTTTTGCTTTTGTTGATGTTCGTCGTACACCCTCCTTTCAAGACACTATCCATTCCGTTCAACTGCTCTTCCAAGTCCTTTGCTGCCTCTGACTGAATTACAATGTCATCGGCGAACATCGAAGTATTTATTTCTTCTCAATAGATTTTAATTCCTACTCCGCATTTTTCTTTTGTTTCCTATACTGCTTGTTTAATATACAGATTGAATAGCATCGGGGAGAGGCTACAACTCTGTCTCACTCCCTTCCCAACCACTGCTTCCCTTTCATGTCCCTCGACTCTTATAACTGCCATCTGGTTTCTGTACAAATTGTAAATAGCCTTTCGCTCCCTGTATCTTACCTCTGCCACCCTCAGAATTTGAAAGAGAGTATTCCAATCAACATTGTCAAAAGCTTTCTCTAAATATACAAACGCTAGAAACGTAGATTAGCCTTTCCTTCATCTTTCTTCTAAGATAAGTCGTAAGGTCAGTATTGCCTCACGTGTTCCAGTATTTCTACGGAATCCAAACTGATCTTCCCCGAGGGTGGCTCCTACCAGTTTTTCCATTCGTCTGTAAAGAATTAGAGCATGTATTTTGCAGCTGTGACTTATTAAACTGATAGTTCGGTAACTTTCACATCTGTCAACACCTGCTTTCTTTGGGATTGGAATTATTAATTCTTCTTGAAGTCTGAGGGAATTTCGCCTGACTCATACATATTGCTCACCAGATGGTAGAGTTTTGTCAGGACTCGCTTCCAAGGCTATCAGTAGTTCTAATGGAATGTTGTATACTCCAAGGGCCTTGTTTGGACTTTGGTCTTTCATTGCTCTGTCAAACTCTTCACGCAGTATCATATCTCCCATTTCATCTTCACCTGCATCCTCTTCCATTTCCATAATATTGTACTCAAGAACTTCGCCCCTGCATAGACCCTTTATATACTCCGTCCTCCTTTCCGCTTTCCCTTCTTTGCTTAGAACTGGGTTTCCATCTGAGCTCTTGGTATTCATGCAAGTGGTCCCCTTTTCTTCAAAAGTTTCTCTAATTTTCCTGTAGGCAGCATCTATCTTACCCCTAGGGAGATAAGCCTCTACATCCTTACATTTGTCCTCTAGCCATCCCTGCTTAGCCATTTCGAACATCCTGTCGATCTCTTTTTTGAGACGTTTCTATTCCTTTTTGCCTGCTTCATTTACTGCATCTACATATTTTCTCCTTTCATCGATTAAATTCAGTATCTCTTCTGTTACCCAAGGATTTCTACTAGCCTTCGTCTTTTTACCTACTTGATAGTCTGCTGCCTTCACTATTTCATCGCTCAAAGCTACCCATTCTTCTCCTACTGTATTTCTTTCCCCCATTCCTGTCAATTGCTCCGTTATGCTCTCCCTGAAACTCTGTACAACCTCTGGTTCTTTCAGTTTATCCAGATCCCATCTCCTTAAATTCCCACCTTTTGCATTTTTTCAGCTTTAATCTACAGTTCATAACCAATAGATTGTGGTCAGAGTCCACATCTGCCCCTGGAAATGTCATACAATTTAAAACCTGGTTCCTAAATCTCTCTCTTACCATTATATAATCTATCTGAAAACTTCAAGTATCTTCAGCGTTCTTCCATGTATACAACCTTCTTTCATGATTCTTGAACCATGTGTTAGCTATGATTAAGTTATGCTCTGTGCAAAATTCTACCAGACGGCTTCCTATTTCATTTCTTAGCCCTAATCACTATTCACCTACTACGTTTCCTTCTCTTCCTTTTCCTGCTCTCGAATTCCAGTCGCCCATGACAATTAAATTTTCGTCTCCCTTCACTAATTCAATAATTTCTTTTACCTCATCATATATTTGATCACTTTCTTCATCATCTGCAGAGCTAGTTGGCATATAAACTTGTACTACTTTAGTAGGCGTGAGCTTCGTGTCTATCTTGGCCACAATAATGCGTTCACTATGCTGGTTGTAGTAGCTTACCCGCACTCATATTTTTTTTATTCATTATTGAACCTACTCCTGCATTATCCCTGTTTGATTTTGTATTTGTAACCCTGTATTGACATGACAAAAAGTCTTGTTCCTCCTGCCACCGAACTTCACTAATTCCCACTATATCTAACTTTAACCTATCCATTTCACTTTCTAAATTTTATAACCTACCTGACCGATTAAGGGACTGACAGTCCACGCTCCGATCCGTAGAACGCCAGTTTTCTTTCTCCTGCCCATAGAGCACCGAATGTTCTCAATAGCGGAGAGATCTGAAGACCTTCCTGACCAAGGTAGAGTATGGCAATCACGAAGACAGTTAGTAGATAACCTTCCAGTGTGCGGGCGGACATTATCTTGCTGAAATGCAAGTCCAAGATGCCTTGGCATGAAGGGCAAAAATATCGGCACCGTACCGCTCTGCTGTAAGGGTGCAGCGGGTTACAACGGAAGCGGCCTTGCTATGAAATGAAATGCCACCCCAAGATATCATATCTGGTTGTCGGACTGTATGATGGCCAACACTCACATTGGTAGCCCAGTTTTATCTGGGGCGTCTTGAGATACATCGTGGGTGGTCATCGGGCCTCAGCTAGAAGCCAGAATCATCACTGAAGACAATTCTGCTCCAGTCAACGCTCTACCAGGCCGAATGTACCCAGCACACTGCGAACCATCTTCTGGTTGTACATAGGTCGATGGTAGTCGCCTCTCTAGGTCACCCGTACTTATAAACTCTGTGTTCGGCGATGGTCGGCTCATTTTTGCCAGCATCGTTGAATAGTTGCGTGGTTTCCTATTCATATGTCGATCGATTGGCCAATTACTCCAACCAGCTTCTTTGAACTCAACTACATTTCTTCTTTCAAATACTGTCATCTGCTGACATTAACCACGAGCATGTTTGCAAGGCATAGTGACTGTCAAACTGAGTACACGGAATGAAATCCTCAAATACTTTATGCGCTGGTATCATCATGACCCCTGTTTACTATTCTTGCCAGGTGTGCGGTGACATTGTGCTCCAGCAGTCACACATTCATTCATCGGTCGCCGAAGCTTGCAGTTCTTCATTTTCCGTCGATACCTCTGTGAATAACCATTTGTGACCAATTTGAGTCGTTTTCGTATCTTAGACTGTATATTAGATGTTAAGAACGAAAGAGATTCGGAATTCTTATAATAAACGTTTAGAATCAGAAATGTGTGCTAGTTACTGTCTACGACTCACTGAAAATGATTATTTTAAAGCATTCAATTAGGCTCGTTTTCAGTTGTATTACAATGATCATGTCATCGTTGTGTACATGAAATACCTTTATGACGATCTGAACTCTGATGAGGACACTTATAATAATGTGTCTGAATTTTGGTGTAGGAACAGCTGCCGTTCTCCGTCAAATAATGAAACCAGATACGTTAGTGGTATTGGACGTTGAAGTTTGGATCAAAGTAGACTTTCTAACTCATATCAACAGTAGTCCGTTGGGTGCAGGTTGGACGTTAGGCAGGCCAACCGATTTCTGCCATGGTACATAAAACAGCTAAAAACACAAGACATAGTAGAAAACATTGGATATCAAAGGAGATATTGGACATATTTGATTAAACAAAAAAATATAAAAATGCAGAAAATGAAGTAAGCAAAAGGGAATAAAGACGTCTAAGGTATGAGACGGACAGAAAGTGTAAAATGGATAGGTTGGAATGACTAGAGAACAAATGCAATCCCATAGAAACATGTGTAACTAGGGGAAAGGTAGATACCGCCTATAAGAAAATCAAAGAGAGCTTTGAATATAAGAAAACCAGCTGCATGAAATCGAGAGCTCAGATGGGAAGGCAAGGAAGGGAAACCTGAAAGGTGGAAGGAGTATATAGACATCTACATGTACATGGATACTCTGCCAATCACATTTAAGTGCCTGACAGAGGGTTCAACGAACCACATTCACAATTCTCTATTATTCCAATCTCGTATAGCGGGCGGAAAGTATGAACACCTATATCGTTCCGTACGAGCTCTGACTTCCCTTATTTTATTGTGGTGATCGTTCCTCCCGATGTAGGTCTGTGTCAACAAAATATTTTTGCATTCGGAGAAGAAAGTTGGTGATTGGAATTTCGTGAGAAGGTTCCGCCGGAACGAAAAACGCTTTTCTTTTAATGATTTCCAGCCTAAACCCTGTATTATTTCTGTGACACTCTCTCCCACATTTTGCGATAATACAAAACGTGCTGCCTTCCTTTGAACATTTTCGATGTACTCCGTCAGTCCTATCTGGTAAGGATCCCATACCATGTAGCAGTATTCTGAGAGAGGACGGACAAGTGTAAGGTAGGCAGTCTCCTTAGTAGGGCTGTGTCTTTCCAATCAAACGCAGTCTTTGGTTAACCTTCCCCACATTTTCTATGTGTTCTTTCCAATTTAAGATGTTCGTAATTGTAATTCCTAGGCTTTTAGATTATACCGATTTATAGTGTAACCGAAGTTTAACGAGTTCCTTTTAGCACTCATGTGGATGACCTCACACTATTCGTTATTTAGGGTCAACTGCCACTTTTCGTACCATTGAGATATTATTTCTTCTAAATCGTTTTGCAGTTTGCTTTTGTCTTCTGATGACTTTATTAGACGATAAACGACAGCGTCATCTGCAAACAACCGAAGACATCTTCTCAGATGGTCTCCCAAATCGTTTATATAGATAAGGAACAGCAAAGGGCCTATAATACTACGATGGGGAACGCCAGAAATCACTTCAGTTGTACTCGATGACTTTCCGTCAGCCACTACGAACTGTGACCTCTCTGACAGGAAATCACAAATCCAGTCACATAACTGACACGATATTCCATAAGCATGCAATTTCACTACGAGTCGCTTGTGTGGTACAGTGTCAAAAGCCTTAAGGAAATCCAAAAATACGGAATCGATCTGAAATCCCTTGTCAATAGCACTCAGCACTTCATGTGAATAAAGAGCTAGTAGTGTATCACAGGAACGATGTTTCCCAAGCACATGTTGACTGTGTGTTACTAAATCGTTTCCTTCGAAGTAATTCATAATTTTCGAACACAATATATGTACTAAAATCCTGCTGCATATCGACGTTAACCTAATGGGCCTGTAATTTAGTGGATTACTCCTACTACCTTTCTTGAATATTGATGTGACCTGTGCAACTTTCCAGTCTCTGGGTACGGATATTTCGTCGAGCTAACGGTTGTATATGATTGTTAAGAATGGAGCAAATAGATCAGCTTACTCCGAAAGAAACATAACTGGTATACAGACTGGGCCAGAAGACTTGCTTTTATTAAGTGACTGAAGTTGATCCACTACACCGTGGATATTTACTTCTACGTTACTCATGTTAGCAGCTGTTCTCGATTCGAATTCTGGAATATTTACTTCGTATTCTTTTGTGAAGGTATTTCGGAAAACTGTGTTTAGTAACTCTGTTTGGCAGCACTGCCTTCGACAGTATCTCCATTTGCTATCGCGCAGAGAAGGCATTGATTGTTTCTTGCCGCTAACATACTTCACATCTGACCAGAATCTCTTTGGATTTTCTGCCAGGTTTCGAGACAAAGTATCGTTATGGAAACTGTTATACGCATCTCACATTGAAGTCCACGCTAAATTTCGAGCTTCTGTAAAAGATCACCAATCTTGGAGGTTTTGCATCTGTTTAAATTTGCCATGTTTCTTCCGTAGTTTCTGCAATAGTGTTCTAACCCGTTTTGTGTACCAAGAAGGATCAGCTCCATCGTTTGTTAATTTATTTGGTATAAACCTCTCAATTGCTGCCGATGCTATTTTTTGAATTTAAGCCAGATCAGGTCTACACTTATATTATTAATTTGGAATGAGTGGAGATTGTCTCTCAGGAAGGCGTCAAGTGAATTTTTACCTGCTTTATTGAATAGGTATATTTTTCGCTTATTTTTCGAGGATTTGGGGATTACAATATTCAGTTTCGCTACGACAACCCTGTGTTCAGTAATCCCTGAATCGGTTTTGATGCTCGTTATTAACTCAGGATTATTTGTTGCTAAGAGGTCAAGTGTGTTTTCACAACTATTCACGTGGTCTCATGAACAAACTGCTCGAAATTATTTTCAGAAAATGAGTTTAGGACAATTTCGGATGATATTTTATGCGTACCTCTGGAATAAAACTCGTATTTTCCACAAACATATTGAGGGTAAATTAAAGCCATCACCAACTATTATCATATGAGTCGGGTAAGTGTTTGAAATCAAATTCAAGTTTTCTTTGAATCTTTCAGCAACTGTATTAGCTGAATTAGGAAGTCGCTAAAAGGATCCAGTTATTATTTTATTCCCGTTGCCAACAATGACCTCTTCCCAAACTAACTCACGTGAATTATCTACTTCAATTTCGGGACAAAATAAAATACTTCTGACAACAACAAACACGCCACTGGAACCGTGTTTAGCCTATTTTTTTTTTGAACACCATTAGGTTCTTCGCATAAATTTCGCGGAGCTTATATCCGGCCTTTGCCAGCTTTCAGTGCCTAAACGATTTGAGCACCAGTGCTATCTATTAGCGCTTGGAGCTCTGTTACTTCCCCAACACAACCACAACAATTTACAACTGTTATACCGATGGTTCCTGCATCTATGTTCTTCCTCTGTTCAGCGTGCACCCTTTGTGCCTGAAGACCTTCTTGTTTTCCCGAGACCCTCTAACCTAAGAAACCGTCCAGTCCATGCCACATAGCCCCTGCTACCTGTGTGGCCGCCTCCTGCTTATAGAGGACACTTGACCTCTTTAGCAGAACCCGAAACCCAACCATCCTTTGGCGCAAGTCGTGGAATCTGCAGCCTACACGGTCGTAGAACCGTCGGAGCTTCTGATTCAGACCCTCCACTCGGCTCTGTACCAGAAGTCCGCAATCGGTTCTGTGAACTATGCTGCAAACGATCACCTCTGCTTTCATCTTGCAAGCAAGACTGTCAGCCTTTACCACTTCTGTTAGCCGCTCGAAACCAGAGAGACTCTCTTCTGATCCAAAGTGACACACATCATTGGTACCGACGTGAGCAACCACCTGCAGTTGGCTGCACCCTGTGCTCATCATGGCATCTGCGAGGACCCTTTCCACATCTGGAATGACTCCACCCGGTATGCACACAGAGTGCACATTGGTTTTCTTATCCTCCTTGTCAGCGAAGTCCCTGAGCGGCCCCATAAGGCGCCTAACGTTCGAGCTAACAACTACCAATAATCCCACCCTCTGCAATTGCCCGGATCTTGCAGGCTGAGTGGTTCCCTCTGATACAGGACAGGCGACAGCATCTGGCTCAACGACAGTGTAAGCCACAGACAGCACCTGGAGCCTGTTTGTCAGACAGACTGGGGAGGCATTACGTGCGGCCGCCTGGGAAGTCTTTCTCCACCTGCTACGTCCTGGGGCGACCTCCCACTCGACCACAGGTGAGGGGTCAGCCTCAGTGCGAGCAGTAAGTGGGTTGGTCACCGGTGAGGACCGTGCTGGACGTCCGATGGATCCCCACGGCCGGCCCACAACAGAGGTGGCCATCCACTGCGGCCTCAAGCTGTGTAACCGAAGCCATCACAGCCTTAAGCTGAGATCGAAGTATCACCAACTCGGCTCGCAGCCCTACGCAACAATCGCAGTCCCTGTCCATACCAAAAACCGTGGAAAATTAAACGATGCAGATAAACGGACGGCAGGTGCTCCGCAAATCTACTGTAGACCCTGACGAAAACGCACGAACTGTGTCTAGTAATACTCAGATATTCAGAAACCTAACTACCGAAGCACTCAGGTGAAACTAAATAATTTGTCCCTGATTAGGAACTTTTAATACGTCACAAAATCGGTTTACTTTGTGACGCAAACGAAAACGCGAGTACTGTGCCTATTAGATATTAAAATTTAACGCAGAAGCCAAAACCAAACTATTAATCAGTTACCTCCATGTTGCTGCTTCTGTCGGATATGGCGAGAAGAATTTGACACAGCACTTGGAAGATCTAAGTCGACACACGCACCATGGAGTTGACGACATTCCGTGTGTGCTTCTAACATCCTCCGGAGAGTCAGCCATGACTTAACTACTCCATCTCCTATGCAAGAAGTATGAGACAGACAAAATAACTTCACACTTCAAGAACAATTTAATAATTCCAATCCCAAAGGCTGCAGGTGCTGAAAGGTGTGAATGTTACCGTATAATCGGCTTAATAACACACGCTTGCAAAATATTGACACAAATTATTTAGAGAAGAATGGAGAAACTAGTAGATGTCGCCCTCAGGAAATATCAGATTGGTTTCCGCAGAAGTCTAGAAACACGCGAGGTAATACTTACGCTATGACCTACCTTAGAATACAGGTTAAGGGAAGGTCAACTTTTGTTTATAGCTCCAGTATACTTCAAAAATGCTTTTGTCAGTGTTGGCTGTCATATCCCCTTTGAAATTCTGAAGGTAATGGAGGTAAAGTAGAGGGACCCAGGGCTTATTTACAGCTTGCACAGAAACCAAATGGCAGCAGATGGGTATGATGGGTAACAGTGGCAGAGAAAGGGAGGAGACAGCGTTGTAGCATATCCCTGGTGTTATTCAATCCGTACGTTAAGGAGACTGTAAATGAAGTCAAGGAGAAATTTGTTGAAGGACTTACAGTTCAGGGAGAAAAAGTTCGAGGTTTGCTGCTAACAGTGAAATTTTCTCGGAGACGGGAAAGGTTTTGGAAAAGCAATTGAATGGATGGGCAATGTGTTAGAAGTTGGATGTAAGATGAACATCAAGAAAAGCAACACAAGTGTAATGGAATGCAGGAGACTTAATTCAGGGCATGCTGAGGGAAGTAGGAACTGAGTTACTTAAAGTAGTAGATGACTTTTACTATTATGGCAGTGATATAATAGATTATGACCAAAGAAGGAAGGATATGAAATATATACCGGCAATGTTAATAAAAGGGTGTCTGAAGAAGAGAAATTTGTTAATACCGATTGTAGATTTAAATGCTGAAAGTCTCTTCTGATAGTTTTTGTCTGGAATGTAGCCATGTACGAAAATGAACCGTGGGCATAATCAGTTCACACAAGAAGGGAATAGCGCCTTTGAAATGTGTCACTGTAGCATAACGCTGAAAATTAAATGGGTAGATCACGTAACTAATGAGGAAGTACTGAACATAAATTGGGAGAAAAGAAATATATGTCATAACTTGACTGAAAGGAGGAAGAGCTTGACAGGACATATTCTGAAAGGTTGAGTAAAAATTAGTGAAGGAAACCAAGAGATGAATACGGTAACCAAGTATGTAAGTTGCAGTGGTTGTTCTAAGATGCAGACGCTTGCCCAAGATAGAGTACCGTGGAAACCCACATCAAACGAGTTTTCGGACTGTAGACCGCAACAGCAACAATTTTGCCTATGCATTTACGTTCATACAGAACACCACAAGCCACCTTATGATGGGCCGTACCATGCACCATTACCAGATATTTCATGTAATATTCCATTCGCAAACTGAGCTGGGGAAAAAAGACTATCAATGTGCCTCTGTACGAGCCCTAATTTATCTTGTCTTCGCGGTCCGTACGCGTAATGCACATTTGTGGCAGTAGAATCGTTCTCAGTCAGTTGTAAATGTCTGTTCTCTAAATTGTCTCGAAAGTGATTGATGAAAAGAACGTCGTCTTCCCTTAGGAATTCCCATTGCGTTTACAAAACATCTCTGTAGCACTTGCCAGTTGATCGAATCTATCGACAACAAATCTAGCAGCAAGGCTCTGGACTTCTTCGATGATTTCGTTTAATGCGACCAGCTGAGTTTCCCAAACACTCGACCTATACTCAAGAACTGGTCACTCTTCTGTTCTACTCGCAGTCTCCTTTCTAGAAGAGCTACGCTTTCCTAATACTGTCTCAGTAAACAAAAGCCTTCCCTACTGCAGTCCTTAAATGCTTGTTATATTTCATTTCGCTTTGCAACAATTCGCCTACATATTTAATCCACGTGATTGTGTCAAGTAGGTCAACATAAATTCCAGTTTAGTTTAATTGAATTTATTGCAAAGATTTTTAGACCTGTTATCTGGAAACTCTAACAGGTCGTACATATTCGTTAATCATGGAGACATACAACGTTTTAAGTTACGTAGGTAGTAGCAAATCATGTTGACAGCAACCTTCGGTGATACTAATGTAGAAATAAAGCCGGATATTTGAAAGATAATAATAAGTTTACATAATAAACATTAAATAAAGGGTATTAACTGAGGATCGAAGTGAATGACTTCCATCTTATATTAAAAGATACGTTACTAGTAGCCTCGGAAGAGCTTGAGGTTTCTCGATTAACTCCAACTTTACTTACTTCTAAACCTATTCTTGCTACACTATTCTATATCGCTAACAGTGGTATGTGTGTGTCTCGGCAGTCCTCGATTCTACGCATACCCGTGTGGGTGGCCCTTGCATTCTTTCTCTTCTTTCCTTTTTACTTTTCCGTTATTGTTTGCATATCGCAGTCTAACTGTCTGCAGTCTCTCTCTACCTGAAAAAAGAGACTCTCAGAACGACATGACCAGCCGAACCTTCCTCTCCACATTCACAGACTGATGTGTTGCTACTTGCCAGTCGAAGCACATGGTTTAGGTATGGATCGCGACCTGTTAACAGCTGCATCATACCTCGAGTAGGCGCAGCGTCGCACAGTTTGAGCCTGTTCCTAGTGCTTGGTAATACGCTATAAACACGCCTTGCCGTACTGCTAGTGTCCCAGTCAGACTACCAATTATCTAAATTCTGGGCTCTTAAATGTCGTTTATTAATAACCTGTGTTCCGGTTCCAAATGGTTCAAATGGCTCTGTGCACTATGGGACTTAACATCTCAAGTAATCAGGCCCCTTGAACTTAGAAACTACTTAAAACTAACTAACCTAAGGACATCACACACATCCATGCCCTATGCAGCATTCGAACCTGAGACCGTAACAGTCGCGTGGTTCCAGACTGATGCGCCTAGAACCGCTCGGCCTATATGGTTTCCTGTGATTTCATACACATGATCATATTGCTCACGGTCCGTCCAAAAGATTGCTGACCTGTAACGTAGTACGATATCCATCCGGCATATCCCGAGGATTACCAGTAAACCTTCGACCGGTACAAAAGCCCCCTGTGATCCTCAGAATACGCTCCGCTGAATTCGTCTCATATTGTTTTGTAGCTGCCTAATCTAAGACGAGGTGCCCAGCCGCAGGCAGCGAAGTTGACTATGGCGTTGAAGATAGCTTCGTAGTATCATCGCACCACACGCAACGGTAATTTATCGTCAGCACTGCTGGCACGGACAATCTTGTATATAATTATGGCCACTTTCTGAGTAACAGATTTTACGTGTTCTACAATGTTTCTTTTCTCGTTTAGAAGAGTGCCTAAATATTTATAAACAGTGCTGCCTTAAATAAATATTCCTTCAAACGTCAGGGCACGATTTCTGGGAAGAGAAAGCCTTCCTTTCTCAAACATGTATGTGGTTTTATAAACACCTACACTTAGTTTGTTCCTCTTACAACAACGCTGCATCCGAATAAGCACGTGTTTCATCTTTTCCTCCAGTCTCCCCCTGGAGTATAGAAACAACTACTAGAATGTCATCAGGTTATGCAACAACAGCTACAGTAACATATAACCTGTATAGTAGATGTAATATGGGTTCAGTACCAAGATCCCAGAACAGTGAACCACTTATGGAGCCTTGAGGACAGCCTTGGTAACCTTTTTGATTACGTTTCTCTGCCCCGCAAGCCATGGACGCTATAGTAATTTAAAAAGCCCTTGTACACACATTTTCGGACCCTGGGAGCTATAAGGCATACGAACGTCGCAGGCCACCAAAGACTGTCGAATTCTCCTGCAGTGTCAGTCATTGGCGTGACTGCAAACTTCGCTGTCGAATTTTCTACACTCTGAAGAAATATATTAATCGCTTCATCTATAGACTTTTCTGAAGCCATATTGACACTGGTTGAGACGCAAGAGCTCTCTGCGGCCTGCAACCGTTCACAGAGCAGACGCTGCTGAACTTTGGCCGAGACGTTTAATAAGCAAACAGGTCCATAGCTTTTCGGTGATGCCGCTTTTTTATCGTTCCTTTTTCGTTCATTACTGGTTTAGCTGGTTTCCATATTTCCCGGATCCTACCTATTCGTAAAGCCTCGTATAGGAATGCTGTTAAATCTAGCACTATCTGTGGACCTACCATCGGCACGGCTTCAGAGTATACGCCATCCAGACCAGGTGCGTTTGGAGTTTCGAGCTTCTTAATTGCGACAGCAACTTCTTCTTGACCAGACCGTATCACCAACATCTGATTGTCATATTCGTTATTTACTGCATTTATAAGTTGTGCGTGTATCTCAGCGTCTGTGTTATCGTCAGGATGCAGGGCATTTAGCAGATATTCTGGTGACTCTCTCCGTCCAGTCGTCATTGAGCTATCCACCTTACGAATTGCGGACATGATAGTAGTTCCCTTAACCTTTTCAGTCAACAATTTATTCAGTCTTTGGCAGATGTCAATTTGCAGGTGTATTCCTTCAGTTTCCTGAAGCAAAGTTTTGAAGCGCGTCTTAATAGCCCTGTATTCATGGAGCCTACTACTGCACTCCGATTGCCCTAGAGTATGTTTGTTCTTCTTCTCGATCGTACCCTTCACCTCAGAGTGGAAAGTTCAAGGGTCTAAGGGATCGTAGTCTGATTGTTTACCTTTTTCCTAGGAATATAAATGTCCTATGCTCTTTGCAAGAGTTCAGTTAGTAATTGAGCACCCGAATCTACATGAACCGGAAGAGATTCTATTCTAAATACTCCGAGGTAGACAATTAAGCCATCTCAATCAGATTTAGTGATGCCTAACTCAATTCTTCTTTCCTCACCTTGTCTTCTGTATTATTGTCATTTCCCTCTTCGACGATAATTGTATTGTGGCCATTGCACGTTAAGTACTGGAGCACTTGTCAACTATTAATTTTAGCTGCTGACATGCGGTTTGCTAAAGTGACATCTATGTTAGTAACTACACCAGCTTATTGGTCGAATGTACTCGGCTGCTCTTCCAGATTTAAAACAATGAGCTGTAGTTCCTGTATTGCTTCCTTTAGTACATCCCCTCGTTCGTCAGTTTGCCTACTGTGCCACAGAAATGATTATGCATCTGTTGTCACAAGGAGACACGCAACTTGTCTATATAGAGAAACCGCCCTGACTTTACCTATATAAGGTACGATAGGGTGAGAGTAATGCTTGCTTACTACAACCCACTTTGTCTGCAGTCCTTCATTTCTATTGTGACCCTGTGCTTGTCCAACAGCGTTCCCACCTTGGGTCACACTGTATTTCCATTTGTAACGACCGTGGCAGTCATTCCCTCATCGTGGCCAGTACCTGTTGCTATATTCGTACGAAAATGTGGGTTCTCATTCTTCTACAGTATGGTTCATGCAAACAAAACATATTAACACTCAGCTGGTCGGTTAGTTTTCGTATTTCAGTCATTGTCAATTTACATCGAGCAGAATTTATCTGTACTATGTTTATCCTTTTACGTGTTTCGATTGCCAACAAAGCCCTTTGGAGAAGGAAGACCTGGTTCAAAGATAAATCGTCCAAACCCTTATATAAAATCCACGTATAATGCTCAGTGTCGAATGGTACTTTTACTCTCTTAAACGCCTGTCGAAGGAGGCCACATAATTATTTAAACTCAATGCGTATGTTATTTACTCTCAAAAGAATTCTGTGTAGTGCATCTGGTGTAGGATACGTAATAGTTTTTCCTTTCTGATGACCACCTCTGAAAATATGTCTTAGAGCAACTTGTAACACACTGGGAGCCTCCAAACTACTTAATAAGACATTCACTTCTAAATTATTATCAGATTTGTATGTGTGTAATTGAAAATCATTTAAGTAGGACTCGAAATATTAGAAATACTATTTTGTATTTCATAGGAGTACCTGATTTTCACTGCACTTTACTGTTTTCGATTGTTGTACTCGTTAGTGTTACTGCTAGAGACGCCTAGTGGAACAACTGCAGAACTGTTTTCTTGTTTTCTGGTGCAGAGCGGTTGCGTGGGTTGTAGGCAGACCAGGACTTTTTGTGCCGGATAGGGTGTGACCCATACAGGCGGAACGCCGTGACATGCCAGAGGTGCGTGAACTTCTGTGTATGACTAACTGCCCATTCTTCAGCAGGAACCGAAACCAGAAACGATACCGATAGTGCACTTTGAGGTCTGGATTTAATTTGAGGTCTGGATTTAAGTCGACTTTCAATCGCATCCCAATGAGTTATTGGTTATAAGTGGAACATGGCGCTGGCCAATCAATTTCTAGGACGTTATATAAAATGCCTAAAAAGACAAGTCATTGTAGAAAGACAGAAGATGCTGGACTCATTTGATGAAAGAAGGAAATGTGAAAATGCAGCAGGCGAAGCAGCAAACAGAAACACATTCCGTCTGCAAACCTCTATTTTTCTTTACTCTCCCGTAGTGGGAATCCAAAACACTCGGGCAGTATTCAAGAATTTGTCGCACTACTGTTCTATATACAGTCCTCTTTGTAGATGAACTACACTTCCCTAAGACTCTCCCAGTAAGCCGAAGCTACTCCTGATACTGTTCTCATGTGCTCGTTTCACTTCATATCGCTTTACAACTTTACGCCTAGAAATTAATCCCCTTGACTGTGTACACGAAAATTACAGTATTGTTTTTTCCCCTTTCATCTGCATTAAGATATATCTCTTTGCATTTAGAGCAAGTTACCCTACATCACACTAAAAGGAAATTCTAAGCCATCGTATACCCATGTAGAGTCACAAAACGACGATACAGTCCTCTTACCTCTTATTCTAAAAGGTCACCTCAAGCCTTAGCAGACTTCTCCCCACCCTATCCGTTGTTGTCCACAAATCATTGCCTCACAGACGCTGCTTTATGGCATGGTTTTTTGTCATCCTTACATAAACAATCATGGTCTCCATATGTTTCCCTACTGTAGACAGTACATTATGCTGTAAAATGTGTTATGCTTCAGCGTTGAAATCTTAATAATTGCAACAATTGGAGCACACCATAACCAAGGAAAACACCCCAATTCCGTGACACCACATCCTTAGTTCTTCACTTTTGGCGATATACAGGGTGAGTCACTAATTATTGCCACCTAGAATAACTCCGAAAGTATGATGGTAGCTGAGATGACTGTGGGACAAAAGATGTATAGGACAACGGGGGCCATAATATGACGTTGATTTTTTGATGCTAGATGGGGTCGCGTCAGAGATAAGAAGGTCAACTTTGTTTCTTTACATGGAATGCCATAGTTTGGTACTTATTATCTGATAGTGGCTATCGAGACGAATCCAATGACGTGTAACAGCGAAGGCCGGCCGATGTGGCCTCGCGGTTCTAGGCGCTTCAGTCTGGAACAGCGCGACCGCTTATGTCGCAGGTTCGAATCCTGCCACGCGCATGGGTGTGTGTGATGTCCTTAGGTTAGTTAGGTTTAAGTAGTTCTATGGTAAGAATGAAGGAGACATAACGAAATGCTTCAATTAAAAGTGGTGTAAGGGAGGTGATGCTGTCTTTCGCCCATACTACTCACTGTCTACATCGTAGAACCCATGACGGAAATGGAAGCAAGTTTCCAAAGTGTGCTCAAAATTCCCAGTAAGAAATTACCACTGATACGATTCGCTGGTGCCATTGCTATCGTTGGATGAAATGAATTACAGGATCTATTGAACGAAATGAATAGTGTTATGAGTACAGAATAGGTACTGAGAGTAAACCGAAGAAAGACGAAAATAATTAGAAGTAGAAGAGAAACAGAACTGCGAGACAACATCACAACTTGGGATCAAGAAGTACACGAAGTTAAGGAACTTTGTTATCTTGGAAGCAAAACGACCAATCAACCCATCCTGGACGAGGCAAGAATGACATATAAAGCAGAGTAGCACAGGAAAAGGAGGCGTTCCTGGACAAAAGAAATCAACTGGTAACAAACGTATGTCGTAAGTTGAGTACGAAATTAATGAGGATGTACGTTTGTAGCACCGCATGGTACAGAAGTGAATTATTTCCTGTGAGGAAACCGAAAACGAAGAGAATCCAAGTGTTCGCGACGTGTGCGATAGAAGAATGTTGGAAAGTAGGTGGACTGATAAGGAAAGAGGAAATTCACATCTACATCTACATCTACATCTACGGGATCACTCTGCTATTCACAATAAAGTGCTTGGCAGAGGGTTCAGTGAACCACCTTCAGGCTGTCTCTACACCGTTCCACTACCGAGCGGCACTCGGGAAAAACGAGCACTTAAATTTTTCTGTGCGAGCCCTGATTTCTCTTGTTTTATCGTCATGATCATTTGTCCCTATGTAAGTTAGTGCCAACAGAATGTTTTCGCAATCGGTGCAGAAAAGTGGTAATTGAAATTTCATGAGGAGATCCCGTCGCAACGATGAACGCCTTTGTTTTAGTGATTTTCATCTCAATTCACATATCATATCTGAGACACTATCTCCCCTATTTCGCGATAATACAAAACGAGCTGCCCTTCTTTGTACTTTTCCGATGTCATCCGTCAGTCCCACTTGATGCGGATGCCACACCGCACTGCAATACTCCAGAATATGGCGGACAAGCGTGATGTAAGCAATCTCTTCAGTACACCTTTTGCACGTTCCACGTGTTCTGCCAATGAATCGCAGTCTTTGGTTTGCTCTACCCACAATATTATCTATGTGATCGTTCCAATTAAGGTTATTTGTAATTGCAGGCCCTAAGTATTTAGTTGAATTTACAACCTTCAGATTCGTATGACTTACAGCGCAATCGAAATTTAGCTGATTTCCTTCAGTACTCATGTGAATAACTTCACACTTTTCTTTATTCAGGGTCACTTTTCGCACCATACAGATATCTTATCTAAATCATTTTGCAAGTCGCTTTGATCATTTGATAACTTTGCAAGAGGTAAATGACAGCATCAACTGCAAACAGTCTAAGTAGGCTACTCGAATTGTCTCCTATGCGGTTAATATAGATCAGGAACAATAGAGGGCCTATAACACTTCCTTGTGGAACGCCGGATATTAGTTCTGTTTTACTCGATGACTTTCCGTCTATTACTACCAACAGTGACCTTTCTGACAGGAAATTACGAATTCAGTTGCACAACTGAGGCGATACTCCGTATTCAAGCAGTTTGGTTAGAAGACGCTTGTGAGGAACGGTGTCGAAAGCCTTCTGGAAATCTAAAAGTATGGAACCAATTGACATCCCCTATCGATAGCACTTATTACTTCATGAGTGCAAAGAGCTAGTAGTGTTTCACAAGAACGATATTTTCTGAATCCGTGCTGACTATGTGTCAATAAATCGTTTTCTTCGAGGTGCTTCATAATGTTCGAATACAGTATATGTTCCAAAACCCTACTCCAAATCGACGTTAGTGATATATGCCTGTAATTCAGCGGATTACTCCTACTTCCCTTTTTGGGTATTGGTGTGACTTGAGGAATTTTCCAGTCTTTAGGTACGGATCTTCCTGTGAGCGAGTGGTTGTAAATAATTGCTACATATGGTGCTATTGTATCAGCATACTCTGAGAGGAACCTGACTGGTATACAATCTGTACCGAAGGGCTTGCCTTTATTAAGTGATTTAAGCTGCTTTGTTTCACCGAGGATATCTACTTCTGTGTTTCTCATCTTGTCAGTTGCTCTTGATTGGAGGTCAGAAATATTTACTTCGTCTTCTTTGGTGAAGTAGTTTCGGAAAACAGCATTTATTAACTCTGCTTCAGTGGCACTATCATCAGTGAATTCACCGTTGTTATCGCGCAGTGAAGGTATTGATTGTGTGGTGTCACCGCCAGACACCACACTTGCTAGGTGGTAGCTTAAATCGGCCGCGGTCCATTTAGTACATGTCGGACCCGCGTGTCGCCACTATGTGATCGCAGACCGAGCGCCACCACAAGGCAGGTCTCGAGTTACGGAATAGCACTCGCCCCAGTTGTACGACGACTACACTGACGAAGCCTTTCTCCCATTTGCCGAGAGACAGTTAGAATAGCCTTCAGCTAAGTCCATGGCTACGACCTAGCAAGGCGCCATTAGCCTTACATAGTTTGATAGTTATCGTATGAATTGTCTCATCAAGAAAGTTGTAAACCAATGACGGATTAAAAGTTAAGTATTCCCAAAGCAACGTACTTTTCTTTATAGCAATTCATTGAGCGTCCTGTTTCAGACTTCTATCTAACCTAAGTGAGATTACGCGTGCCTTTCGGCTACTTCAGTGTGGCGTAGCTGTCTTGTTACGCCACAACAGATTGCGTCTTGCCACTGGTGTTCTTTATGTATGATCAGAATCTCTTTGCGTTTTCTGCCAGGTTTCGAGACATAATTTCGTTGTGGAAATTATTAAAAGCATCTCGCGTTGAAGTAGGCGCCATATTTCGAACTTCTGTATAGCTTTGCCAATCTTGGGAATTTTGCGTTCTTTTAAATTTGGCATGCTTTTTTCGTTGCTTCTGCAACGACGATCTGACCCATTTTGTGTACCATGGGGGATCAATACCATCAATTTTTATTTTATGTGGTATATATCTCTTAATTGCTGTCGATACTATCTCTTTGAAAACATTCCTCACATTTTCTATACTTACATGATCAGATCGGAAGGGGTGAAGACTGTCTCTTCAAAAGGTGTTAGTGCATTTTTATCAGCTTTTTAAACAGATATACTGTGCGTTTCTTTTTCTCCGCAAAATAGAGGAAGAAAGGAACATAAGGAAAACGCTGACAAAAAGAGGGGACATAATGGCTGGACACGTTTCGAGACATAAGGAAACAAATTCCATGGTGCTAATACAACAAATAATTGAGAATATGTGCCGAATATGTTCCTCTGAGATGAAGAGATTGCTACAAGAGAAGAAATCGCGGTGAGCCGCCACAAACCAGTCAGTAGAATGATGGAAAAGGGAAAAAGAAGATAACTGGTACGAGCTTAGGACTCCACGAGTATTTTCAGTTTCAGTAAAAACTGCTGCATAAATTAAATTACTGAAATCAATACGATGTAAAAGGTTTAATCTTTTAAGTGGGCATGACGGATATATCCGGCCCTTGGCACGTTCGCTCTCAGTTCAACGAATATATCGGACCACAGCAACCTGTCGCTTGTAGCTAATGGGAATGATGAATTCAAAGCCGAGACGTACTATGACGTTATTACCAAAGTTTCATCCTACATCAGTTAAAATAATGCGTTCTCAAAGTTTTAACGATTTTCAATGTTTTTACTGCCATGGACACAAATTATGGCAGCTCCTGAAGAAAAAACTGCTTTTCGATCGTTTTGGAGTTCGCTAACGATTTTCATGGAAAGAATTATTGAATTTACCTCTACACCTGGTATATTGGTTCAGATTACGGTGACCAACAGACGAGAAAGCAAGCGGTGTTTTCGACACAATGTAGGAAAACAAAAAAGAGTTCCTTTACGTCACTGAATATGAAAAATTGAAGGAGGGTAACTATTTAACAGCGTACGTCAGCTAGCAGATATTAGTAAAACAGAACCGCAAAAAAAATGTCGTGATGGTCAGCACGTTTCGTGACAATGCATCGCATGAAGTAAACTCAAAATTTTTTTGCATTTGTGGTAAATATATGAGACACGTGGCTAGAAATAGATCACAGTTGCAAAACTATCAAGTTCCCAGGAGCAGCCTGAAAAAAGTTATCAGACCATCACAGACGTTAAGTGCGGGGTTGTTTTCCAGTTATCTTGTATTAGGTTCAGGATAGGGTCTGGGGTACCGGCAACATGCACACACACTCACAACAGTGTAATTGGGCTAGGGATTTGCAATGGGATAAAACAGTTCCTCAAACATTATTCCTATATGGGACATACATCTTGAATCTTTTAAGTATATAAGAAGTAGTGACAGCCGCAGTTTATCAGTATTCTATGTTATCAACACATCTGACTGGTAAAAATGCATATCGCCTTTGCTCTGTGGTTATGAAGCCAAATTTTGGAATAATCAGTAAGCATAAAGCTGTATTTAAGATAGCTGAAGTCAATACCCTCTCCTGTGATTTACTGTACTGTAACTGTAACACACCCCACGTCTACCATAATCCATGTGTTTCAGTGGTAAGAGGTGACCTTGACTGATAGTATTTTACTGACATAAGTCTCTCTGGGTATATTTGGAAGACGAGGAAGAAGTGATCCTGCAAATACTTTGTAGATACTTTTGACAGTGAGAGTGATTCTAAATCATCGTTGGACACCAAAGAAACCAAGTCGTGTGGTAGGACAAGAAAAGAAATATTCTTGTACAAAATCTTTATTAATTATTGCATAGACATACATAAGAAACGCGAAAA
This sequence comes from Schistocerca americana, assembly GCF_021461395.2. Lineage (NCBI taxonomy): Eukaryota > Metazoa > Arthropoda > Insecta > Orthoptera > Acrididae > Schistocerca > Schistocerca americana. The sequence continues at coordinate 553,471,374 of NC_060124.1, read as the reverse complement.
TAACTGAACACGAAAGGGCAATACGGGATGTCTGCATTAACTGTAAATTCTGATGGAAAGTGGCCAAACACTGGTGTACATGCAGCTAATGATAGAATCGAGGGTGTCTCTACATTAGTGGATATACGAGAGATTTGTTTATAAACATTCCTTCCCAGATGAATTAGCTTAAAGTAAGGTTCGTTATATTGTATCGACATGCTGTGGACTGGACGTTGTGCATTTTATTATTCCACAAGTATCAAGACAAAAGTACCATAAACTGCTATTGTTTCCAAAAATAATTTTATTTTGCAGGTCTTAACAAAAAGAAGAAAGGTAGCAAATAGACTTAACCCTTTCCCTATTAAAGAAACTAATTCTTCAAGTCTAGTTAACGAGAAAACTGAAAATGGAATAGATCGACATAAGAAAAAACAAAAGTGATAAGTGGAAGATTTGGCGGAAACATTTCCCATGAAGGAAAACTATAAACTGCTACTCGAAAAAGCAAGGCTTACAAATTACTTTAATTTTTTGAATCTCTGCATATTAGTGTAATTTATTAGACACAGTTCCTGAGTTTTCGTCAGTCAGTCAGTCGGCTGACTCATTATCTGAGTATCCAGTTATGCTGGCAACTGATGTGATATATATAAGGATCATATCAACCTATACCACATCAACAACAGCCTGAAGATGGCGCATTGAAGCGCTGAAACTGGTTGTAACAAAATAAAATAAAATCATAAGGACGGCTGCAGGTGTTTTATTTTGTCGCAATAGTAAACGGCCGTCTTCCCAGAGACCTCCTGCCAATAGCATGGACATACAAAAACAATATTCCGCATGTCGTTAGCCATGTGTCTACAGCCTGTCCTCGGACATCCATTATGTATAATGGCGTTCGTTGGACACATTTTACTTTAAACTCGCTTGCCCGGTGTCGGCGGATAAACATGATACTACAGTGGCTATGTTATTCCGAATTACAGTGAAAAATTCCCTCGGACATGCATGCATGTCCTAAGGAACAGGCACTTCGACGACTACAGCCGTTATGAAATGCAAGAAATTTATTCACAGTTGCGAATATGGACAACCATCAGCTGTATAATAGAATGACGACAGTGAAAGCCTCTGCCTGACCGGAACTCAAAACCGGATTTCCGGCTTATCGCGAGCGGTCACCTTATCGTTTGACTATCCGAGCAGAACTCATGGCCAGGCCCGAACTACGATAGATCGTGAGCCACATGTCTAAATCCTGTACCCGTACGTCCACTATGTACGAGGGTCAGTCAATAATTAAAGAGACAAAATGGTCTGGGGAAAAACTGTTAGTAGGGCAAGTTTGATACTTTCGTGGCTATGAGTTGGTATCACTAGGATGAGTCCTGATCAGCTGATGTATAAAAATTGTTTTGTTTATAACGCCAAAAAATACATCTCAAGATGGCGAGTCCGCTTCAAACGTCCACATAAGTTGAACAATGTACTCTTATTCGTTTTCCTTCTTGCTGAAGGCGAGAAACAAGAGAATATGTACTGTAGACTGTCTTAAGTTTATGATGAGCGTTGTATAAATCGATAAAATTTTTACAAGTGTGTAGAGCAGTTCAAAAATTTTCTCGACACAGTGACAGACCAACACCGGTCTGGCCGACCTGTTGCAGTTTCCACTCCCTCACTTGAAAGTCGAATTGATGACATTATTCGTGCCGACCGCCCTTGTGACCGGGAAATGATAATTGATAAGGTTCAAGTTAGTGCTGACATAGTTCATAACATTATCTGTAACAAGCCGAAGTACCGCAAAACATGTGCAAAATGGGTCCCAAAGGAGTAGACGCGGCTACACTGAGAAACTAGGTTGAGGGTGTGCACAGAGCTAATGGAACGTTATGAAAGAAAAGGTGAGCACTTCTTCAGCAAACTTTTAACTTTTGATGACACTTGAGTTCGCGATTATGAGCCCGAATCAAAAAGACATAGCATCGAGTGGAAGCACACCAACTCACGAGTTAAGAAAAAATTCAAATCCAAGCATCTGTAGGAAGAGTCATGTTGACGTTGTTTTGGAATACTGAAGGTCAAGTTTTCTGTGATTATCTCGAAGAGCAGCGTAGAATGAACAGCCAATATTACTCCTATTTGCTTTTAAACAAGATGAAGCCAGCCATGAGAGAGAGATGTCGTGGATCTGAGAGGAGAGGTGTGATTCTCCAGCAAGGCAACGCAAGTCGTCATATTGCTCATCTAGCCCGTGAAACCATCGACAAAATGGGATGGGAAGTACTGCCTTACAGTCCTCATTTAGCACCTAGTGATTCCCATTTGTTTAGTGCACTGAAGGAGGCATTACGTGGGAAGAGGTTGCAGGACAACCAGGACGGGATAAATTTTGTCGGAAATTGGTTCAAACATCAACATAAAGAGTTCTTTGCAGCCGGAATAAAAATCCTTGTAGCCCGTCGGAATAAGTGCATAAATGTTCAAGGGTTTTATGTTGAAATGTAGGAAAAGTATTGTTTTGTAAAAATAAACGTTTTTTTTCTCCAGACCAATTTGTCTCTTTTATCACTGAATGACCCTCGAACATTCCCATACAGAGGAGTCATTTTCCCTGAAAGTCAGCTGCTCCGTGCCGGCGGATAAATGCGATACTGCAGTGCTTGTGTAATCCCCAATTACGATGCAAAGTTCTTTCCGACAAGCACGCATCCATGTCCGAAGATACTCGAACTGCGGCGACTACAGCCGTTATATGATACACGAAATACATTTGCAGTATATTCTCGGCAACAAATAGGTTCAATGGCTGTCTGGACGTCAAGATGTACTCACATCAAATACTCGTTTCCTTATTGAAGCATTACAATGTATTACAACAATGTAACCATGATCCCTTTACCGAGCGAGGTGGCGCAGTGGTTAGACACTGGACTCGCATTCGGGAGGACGACGGTTCAATCCCGCGTCCGGCCATCCTGATTTAGGTTTTCCGTGATTTCCCTAAATCACTCCAGGCAAATGCCGGGATGGTTCCTCTGAAAGGGCGCGGCCGACTTCCTTCCCCATCCTTCCCAAATCCGATGAGACCGTTGACCACGCTGTCTGGTCTCCTTCCCCAAACCAACCAACCATGATCCCTTAATCGGAACAGCATTACGACCTAATATAGGAAGAACGTAACGGACTGCTGCTAATAAGCTCCTGATTCGGCTACATACCTAGCTGTAATAGAAATAATCAAAGTAGATCCATGGCACGATAGACAGAAGATATATACTTGCATAGCTCTGAGCCCACGTGATCCCATCGTTTGACAGAACTTTACAAACCACGAAATTGTCAGCGGAATTTGAGGGAAACTTTAACGTCTACATCTGCACTTAAGCTACATTATATTGTGGGGCAGAGGGTAGTTATGGTATATACATAACTTTTTAATAATCTTACCTGATCATGGTCCGACTGATGAACAATACTCAAGATATGCCGAACGAGTCTTCTGAAAACCACTTCTCTTGTGGATGAGGTAATTCCCTTCAGATTGTTCAAGGATATCTTAGATACTCCTCTGCTTCTCTATGACAGTTTTTTCATTGGTCTTGCCTCTTTAGTCCATATATGACAGCTATTCTGAGGTATTTTCCGGTTGTTATTGTATCTAATGTTTTATTGCCAAACTCGTAACCTATGCACGTGCAGGACATTACATTTATTTATTTGCAATGGCAACTACACCAATCGTGAACTGTTTGCATGTCTTCCCGCATTTCGATACGGTTGTCTGTTGTTGCAACCTTCCTGTAGACAACACCTTCGTCTGACAACCGCCCCGGACAGCTTACGACGTTATCCTCTACGTCATTTACATACAGAGAATTGCAAACATTAATAGCCCTGTAGAGCTCTCCTGGGCTACATCTATCGATTTTTTCCCTTTAAGTTACAACTATTATTACTGTTTGCTAGAACGTCCTGAAACCAGCCATTTGATCTGCTACTCGATAAGCTTTTATCAATGGCGTTTCGCGTAGACTTTTCTAAGGGTTCACTGGAAGGTTGTCTACAAAGTTTCAAATGACTAACACACATGGTTTAATAGTAGTAAAAAAAAACTACTCTACGGAAATACATTTACTTTACGATTGACTTTGTCTCGAATAATCCATTCTCCGCTCATTAAGATCAGAGATTCTGTCAGTGAAGCATTCATTCAATTCATTGAATTCTACAATGCTGCTGATAATGTCCTTCTCGATTGAGAGCGCTGCTACTGCTCTTAGCAGCTGCTGACTCACAGCACGAAGCAGAAAACCTTCAGGTCCGCGTCAGACGATGTCGCCGGTATGGTAACAGTCATTTTCAGGCGTTACGTTGTCTGACTACAATATTTCTGCAAATCATTTAAGAATAGGGATTGCAGAAATTTCTAAACTCATTCCTCGTGTTTGATATCAGAACTTTTGTTCTCAGTTAATTGCCTTCAAGGATGGGATTTATTTTGCAAGACGCCTGTAACAATGTTACAGAAAGTGACCTGCTGAAATAATTAAAGTGGTTTGTCGAGATGGAATCTCAGTTTTCTCAAGGCATTCTACAAGTCACTATTTTCATACACAACTTGCACAGTTCTTGATTTAAAATTCCACCTTGAGTAGGAAACATGGCAGACTTTCTTACTCAGTATGTCAATTACACACTGTGAAGAATGTAGGAAAAACTAAGAATCTCACTAAAGTCAACGAAATATCTTCTAATGTCCCTATTTGGCTCTCTGCATAGGTTAAAATCAGATCCTGCGTTTCGGCATGTTCAAAATATTTATTCAGAAGAGTCTGTGCACCTGAAAGACGACCACTCATGATACCTGTGCAATTGTAGCTCTGAGAAATAACTATACTCTGATTTCTCTAAGCGATTATCCTAAAGTTTTTGAACTCTGTTCGCGAGGTGTCTTGAATGTCAAAGACCTTGCTACAGATATCACGTTAGAGGAACCATATCTGACTATTATGATAAAAAGTGAAATTGTTGAAATCTCACTGTCGTACCTGCGTTAACTGGTACAGATTCAGTGACAGCAATTTTCTTTTTTGCTCTGACATAGTAAACATCCATCATACAAGAAAGAATAAAATTTTGAATATGTTTACATGTGCCTTTGAAAACAGCAGCCTTGTAAAGATGATCGTTACTTACAGTATCAGGTCCAGCAGTGAAACCTAAATGAAATCTAGAAGACGTTGGGAAATTCCTGTATTTGATGAGTTGCTGCATCCATAATTTCCAAGAAGTGCAAGCTCAGAAACACAATAAACTACAACAGATCACAGAGTGTTTAACAATATTGGCGAATCTGATGATTGTGCCTAGAACCTGTGTATCGGGAGAATGACTGATGCATGCACAGTGACAGATGGTCTGGAAGCGGGTTCATTCGGGTACGTAGTTCCAATTTTCTTCCACCAGAGAACAGTAGTGCACAGACATATTCAAGAAACAGTTTTGTATATGCTTTTAGTAGTGTCAGTGATGCGCGATTGTGGTCTAAAGTAAACACGTAGATCACTGCTCTACTGAAGGACGTTGTACGATGGGGAATTTTTTAACATAATATGTCAAGTAAGTTTATGGTAAAAGGAAAGCTAATTCGAATGCAAATGAAAATAGTTAATAACTTAAAGTATAAACAAAATATCAGTATGCTAAATATTTATTTCGGGAAAATGTACAGTTCGAAAGCATGTTATTTGTTGATTGGTTGGTCATGGAAAGTGCGGACTAACAAGAGAGAATAATGTTTTTCTATTGGCCTTAAAGAAAACTGACCAATCAGAACAGAGTATTCTTCATTCCTCATTTCTCTTGGAGATACAGAAAGCTTTCAGCAGTCTAGAGTACTCGGAGCACAACCTTTCAATGGTACGGTCGTGTGTAGTAAGAGCTCCGAAGTAAGTTATAATTTGCCGGTTATCGTTGTGCTACACTCCTCAAAAGTGCTTTAAGGTGAAGGCAATGTGCTTTTTAGAATGTACGGATTTTTAAGCAATTTACTGTATGAGAAAAGACAGTAATTCCACGTGGCATATTGAGCAGATTGGTGACTAAAAACTTGCGTGCATTAGACACCGAGAACTTAATAGCATAGCGAGCATTTTCATTTAAGAACAATCCGTGCTTAGTGCTTAGTAGATTTCATGAAATACGTTAAGATAAACTTGCTAACGTGAATGAAAGTATATTACGCATACTGTGTTAAGACTAGCACGGTCTTAGAAGTGTGCGTATACAATATCAATGTTATGAATATAGCAAAGTTTTGCCAGTACTTCCACCTTTCACTCGAAATTAAGACCTTTTCCCGATTCTTGGAATAGTTACGTAGTATGCTGCCCCGTGCGAATTGAAAAACCGTAGGATTCCGCTCGGCTTTCATACCGCCGATCTGCTGCAGTCAGTTCACTGGTAGCTGCAGTTAAAGGACGGAAGGAGCCGCGCCGCCGCAGTGTCTTCCCACTGGCTGCCTACAAGCTCTATCTAGTTGTTGTGTAAAACCACTTTCCCTAAAATATTGTGATCTGGACAAATCCGTCTTTTTTTCTTTTTGTCTTCTGTGACAAATGTCTGAAATCATCAACGCCTCATAACTAAGTACTTTTCTGTCATAGAGGCAGAAGAATGGATGATTTTAAATTTATAATTCTTATGTACTGTAGTATTCTGTCAGATGAATATTTCTGTGGGATCCACTGCTCCGCTTGCCACAAGACGAACCGACGCTTGCTCGTACTTTGTTCACTAAACGAGAGTGCGACAGGGCGAAGTGAAGGAAAACAGCATTAACCTGGGTCTCGTTCTGTTCTGCTCTATCTCTGTATTGACGATGATATTGAACTGAATGTCTCTGGATGTCTGTTTGTGCAATCCGTAATGATTTTTGTAGAAAATCTTCCTCGATCTCGAAGAAGGTCGTAATGCGTGATCATAAAACATGTTCCACATTTCCAGAACCGAACGGAGTCAGTGATATAGGCCAATAACTATGTGTGTTTGTTGAAAACGCGGTTGACCTGCCCTTTTTTCCAGCCGCTTAGGTGCTTTCGTTGGCCAACTAACTACGAGAAGTTGGTGTTCAAAGAGGAGCTATGACCAGTACTCCATTCTTCGGCTGCGTATATTCCTGTGTGTGATTTCTGTTCTAAAGGTACTAGAAATTTGCGTACAGTAAACGTATCCCATGGCTCACCACATGTAAATTCTCATAGCTCTGCGTGGTAGTAAGGAACTGGTGCGATTGAAAGTGGGCATTAATGTTAGACTGGAAAAGTTAATTTAAGCTATTGCTTCTGGGATTATTCACTTGTTAGTAAGATGGCAACACCAGGGATCGTTTCAAAAACAGCAGCATTTTGCAAAAAAAAAAAAAAATGCTCTGAGCACAATGGGACTTAGCTTCTGCGGTCATCAGTCCCCTAGAACTCACATCCATGCCCGAGGCAGGATTCGAACCTGCGACCATAGCGGTACCGCGGTTCCAGACTGTAGCTAATAGAACCGCTCGGCCACCCCAGCCGGCAGAATTTTGCACAAAAGCAACAAAATTCAGAGCGTAGCGCTGTGCAGTGAATAGAGGAACGAGTTTACTGGTATAGAGCCTTCCGACAACATACACCCAAAGCGAAAACTATGGGAACGGCAAAACTGCATGCGTCTCGGAGGGACATATATTCCTCATCAGATGCCTTTCGTATTACGAGCATGGAGATGTCTACCGCCAACAGGATGAAACGGAAAAGTGTATCAACTGCAGCGGCTGATGCTTGTTTCAGTAGACAACATTCTGTCGGCACGATACAATCATCGTCAGTCACTGCAGTGCAGAACTGCAGTAGTATGGCGTTAATTTAACGAGCAAAATAAACTGACTTTGGAAAAACAGAAAGCAAATGATGTGACAAAACAGTAATTGTCTCGACCTGAAACTACGATATCACCTGTCGGGCTTGAACTGTGACGTATTGGCGTTGTGGCGGGTGACGTCACACGTGTGCGGAGCGTTGGTTTGTTTTCGTTAGGGACGTTTGTATTGTCACCTTATGCTGTGTTTGTAGTCTATATTGGATATATACATAGTGGTGCAAATTTTGATGGAATGAGCATGTTACTGGATCAACCAGTTTAGTTACTTAAGAGAAAGATGAGTTTACGGTGTTCTCCGCTTACGCTCCTAATCAACTAGAGTTTAAACTTTATCTTTGGTTGTCTTGGTAACGAGAGTACACAGTGATTGCAACTTATGTGAACTTCGGCACATATTTTTTTCAAAGGTGAGTCAACCTGTAATGTAATTAAATTAATAACTTAGCGAATACTAATAGTAATATTACTGAAATAAGGAACGCTGATAGATCGACAATAAAGAAAAACGAATGTCTTCAGAAGGTTATGGTAAATGAAGCCTGGTCATTCTAACGTGAAGTGTGAAGAATGTGATATTAGTAATTGGAAGCAATGTACAACGATGTAGCAGAACTAGTTGAGTTGGGTTGCCTACAGAATGAAGACGCCAGATCCAGTTTAGCGCGTAACAACTCACACAAAAAGTATTTACGAGTAATTTCAGGGATTTTGCAATTTTCTGTTGAGCTGTACTGGTGAACAGATGTTACTGCATTTTGTCCATCTCGCAATTTATACCTTTCTGTTTCGGTATTGGAGTATTCGTTGTTGTTACCATATTTCGTTAACTTTCGCGATATTTGCTACCTGTACTGGTATTACTTTTTCGCTTTCTATACTGATATTTGTTTTTGTTTTCTGTATTGGTGTCTGGCTTTTAAGTTAATTTATATCTATAGAGTGATATCTTCGTTACCAGTTGAATTTATCTAATTTGATGCTTTACTTTTGCATTTACGATGCAGACATCTGCATGTTATTCTTCATCGTATTCTTCCGGTTGTTTTGTTTTGTATACGTCTGTATTTTTGGGGCTCTGTGGCTTTTACTTGAGAATATAACTCCCTAGATTCCCCTTCAGGCCCAATATTTATTATTTCGAATTTTTAAGTTTCTGAATTGATTTTTATATTTTGGTTTTATAGGAACTATTGAATATGACGTCCTAATCGCCATTTTTAAATCAAAGTTGTGTTGCATCTTGAGGCTAGTGATGATGTTATTTATCAAAGTGGACGGGTGTTATCGAAGGCTCTCGTCTTCCCCAATAATTCACCATACTTGAGACACAGTGCCGTACCCCCGGCCGCAAGAGTTCGCCCCTGTTTGGTCTTAGGAGGGGAGGGGCGCACACAGCGCCGGCTGTCACCTCCACATGAAATCACGTAATGTGTTTTTACGTCGCAGGCTGACAGTTATTGGACGAGTGAAGTAAATGCATCGGTTAAACGCTCGAGCGATGTGATGTGATGATGTAACGACATAACAACACAAGTTTTCACCCCAGATGTAAGCATTCCCGTTATACAGTAGTAGACAAGCATAAGTTCTCTACATTCTGTAATTTCCTGCAGGCGATATTATCGAGTGCGCTACTGCCAAGGCACCCATGTTGATTAGTTTGATTATGTTTAGAGCGAAGATAACAGAATATCTTGTAGTAGTGAATCCTGTCGTAGGTGTTCTACAGATGAGCAGGATGAAGCCAGTGCATTGTCGACTTGGACTACTCTTACATGGGCTGAGTTACTTACGAGAGTGTATACTGTGGAAAGTCATTTTTGACTTCTTATGGAAATTTTGTGGATTGTCACCGAGAGACGTGTGTGGAACTCTTTTAAAAACAACCAACATTTATTTCCCGTTTTAATTATAGGACTATTCTACGAAATGTACGAAACTAGTACGATCAGGAAAAACACGTAGTTCATTAGATGCCAACTGGCGATACATTAGGGTATTATTTTGGTCCCGTCCTGGGTTGAAGAACACACGCTACTAGTCACTGTTACAGAAAGTTATTTAAGTTTAATTACTGTTGGCGATTACTTTGATTTTTGCAGTGTTATGTGTTATGTGATTGTTGTGAATTTTACAAAATGCAGTAGCTTTGTTTTCACAGTTTGGCTTAGGAGGCCAAAAGTTTCCTTGTGAGACGCTCACAGTTTCTCTGAGAGATAGCTACGGAGTATCCGACAATCACAGAGGAGGGGTGCTCCAAGCTGCAACTGATTTGGAATTTATTGTATAGTTCGAAATACTTTCACACTCGACAGCAAGGCCGGCCAGGGTGGCCGAGCGGTTCTAGGCGCTACAGATGGAACCGCGAAGCCGCTACGGTCGCAGGTTCAAATCCTGCCTCGGGCATGGATGTGTGTGATGTCCTTAGGTCAGATAGGTTTAAGTAGTTCTAAGTTCCAGGGGAATGATGACCTTAGCAGTTAAGTCCCATAGTGCTCAGAGCCATTTCAGCCATTTTTTTCGACAACAAGGCGTCTCAACATTCCATTTACTGAGATGGAATCAGGAACTATTTGCAGGAAAAGTAGTTATATATGACCTAGTTAACGAATAATAACTTACTACGCGTACATAATGTTGTTAAGTAAAAGTGCAATAGTATTTGTTACATGGGAATTTTTCAGATTCTAGTAAAATAATACAAATAAGTGTAGCCATTCTGAAACTAAGACCGTATTTGAGCTCATAAATCCAACGAAGAAATGTTCTCAAGTTGTACTGGAGCGTTCTCATATAACGAGTTCTGGCAGCTGCCATCTAACAACTTTGTGTCGAATTCTCCTGAAACACCGCAAAAAGGGTAAAGTATCTTTATATGAATGACTACACCAGCAACAGAGATGTTCAAAAATTTTCACGAATTAGTAATTACATTCAGGAGATTTATCGACTTGCCTTGTGTTAATCCCCACTTATGAGTGAACCTTGACTTTGGTTTTATTTCAGATACTTCACTGCACATTCAAATGGCCGTAGTAACACTCTCATAGAATTTAAACTTTCGCTTATGTTTTCTTCAGATTTTATTTTTATTTCGTTTCATTATCCTTCAGTTAATGCAAATCAACCGTTCACAAATTTAGCTAACTTTTACATCTTCGGAATATGAGATACCTATGTTCGTCCATCCATTTAACAAGTGGGTCGTCCAGTACTTTTAAATTCTACGGCTTCGTGCGCTGTGTTATATTAACGTCACCAGTTTCCACTTTTGATGTAACAGATCAGAGTCCTCCCGATAGGATCGTCTACTCCCATGTAACGTTAGCAAACAGGGGGGATCGGTGAAGTTTTGTTCCTACCGGACCTGAATATCATGTAGCCCACACATGTTTCTAGTGGGGCTTATTAAATTTAAATTGTATCGAATGAAGAATGAGCTAAAATGCATCAGCTTATTTGTTGTGGTGGCAATATATTTAGAAAATACGTTAAAATGGTACATACCAGCAACCTACTGAACGAAATCACAAGAATAAACAAATTCAGGAGGTGTGTACCTAACTTTTTCGTAATTATTTGGAAGAGAGTTATTGAAATGTACAATTCACAGTGCTGTTCAAGGTAGAATAACAGTGTGTGGAGATGGAGACGATGTATGCTTGTATTTAGCAGTAGAAGGTTTTGCTACCACGTTATTCTGGAAAAAAAGATATTCCGGTCTGGCAGACCTTAAGCACAGTGTAACCAAGTACATTCTGAAAGTTATTTAGAAAACTGTGACGAATACAATTCACATTACCATTCCGTTATCGTACTGCATAACACTGAGACATCTTAAAAAGAAAAATTATTTGTTTGGCCTTATTTTGTTTCCATATCCGAAAACTATCAAGTGCTTCTGTTATAAGCAGCATCTGAGTTTGTTTACATACCTACTACTTCATAAACAGATACACAGATAAGCCAGAATGTTATGGCCGCCGATCTACTGTCGATATAAATCCGTTCAGGCGATAGTAGCGACACATGGCTAGGAATGACTGCTAGTCAGACAAACCCACGATGCATGTTGTATATCACAAGGGCAAGAGCGTGATGGAATGGAGTGTGTTGAGCGGTTCGATGAACACAGTCCCGATTTCCAGTTGATGTGTTGGCTCTCCTATCTCGACACATCCAAACCCGATCGAAGACATCTGGGCATGTGGCGTCAGAGCTCATGGCACCCCTCCCCGGAATTTACGGATTTAGGTGACTTGTGTGTGCAGATGCGATGCCAGCTCCGTCCACTGACCTACCAAGGCTTCACTGCAACCCTGCCACGACACGTCCACGTTGATACCCGTGCCAGAGGTGGGCATACCGGCTGTTAGGTAGATGGTCATAATGTTGTAGCTGATCAGTGTAGTTTCTACGTTAAAGTATAGACAGTCGTTAATGAGTGAAAAATGTATGTTGATAGCTTCAAATGTTGATTACCTTTTAGTTCCTGCGTGGGTAGGGCTATATTACTTGTGGCTCACTGTGTTGAATAGTAGATGTCGGGATTATGGAGACTACTTTGTTGTCCTTAGGAGCAGTGATTTGTAGTCACTCTAGTCTTTTGAGTGTTATCATTAATGTCATTGATTTTCCTACTCTTTTTGAATTATACTTAGTGTCAATGATATTTCTGTTAAACGTAGTTGGCAAATGTTGATGTTGCACAAAACAGTTTCTTCCATTTTCATCGACGGAGAGGTAATGACAGATGCAGCTCGCATCGGGGACAGACTCGAACGAGTTTTATTCCGAAGAACCTTCCATTTGTTTCCATTAATCTACTAAGAGGAACCACCGAAATGTAGATCTTGTTGGTCGGAAGAGAATATGAACCACAGTCAACCCCAATGCGAGTCGTCTACATTACCACAACTCTGCCTGTTGCAAATAAAACAAATAACGAGACTTGTTATATCATCAATCCAAAGGTTTATTCGATTGGTAACTGTGGTTTCAGGTGGTATTGGCCGCGGTATCGCGGTCGCACATTTTAGCAGCCAGACGGTCTTCTCCAGACGTCGCGTTGGTGGCCACGCGTCAACACATTCAGCGTCTGGCATGGCGGCTCTCAAGTGCTGCGCGGTGTGATGTACAGACCTCCAAGGTGGGCGCGGAGGACAGCGGAGTGATCTGCCGACAAATATAAATTTCAAAATTATAAACGTCGCCCTATTATGGTGAGCTGATATAACATCTGCAAAGGAAAGTGCTAAATTATCGTAGGTCAACATGTTAATAAATGGTCATTTTCTGTATCCATAGAAGGGATGTTTCTATCGCGCCAACTCATGAACCCTATAACACTAATTGTCGCAAATATGAAAATTACCGACAGTGAATGTTTGCCTATTTACTCCTCCCGGAGTGTTATCTATTGTGGTGAAATGATCTACTAAATTATTGCATCATGATGATAGATAGTTGTTACAAGGATCAGAATATTTGTGAGTTAGTCGATATCTCACGCAGACGCATGTATTATCCTCACCTGAACTATATTCATTAAGGAACGGAGAGAATTGTGACAGTTGCTAAATCCATCCATACCAAAATAGTAGAGTTTCTTAAAACAAGTTGTGTAAATGTTCAGTTCAAATTCGGAGAGCTTCAAGGATAAATGCGGGACAGAAAAATAAACGATCATGCAGCATAAGAAATGGGATTAAAATACCAAGTATAATCGTGGGAGGCTGAAGGTGAAACTTCGCTGAGAACTTGATAACTGTTATGGGCGGGAGGGGACATAGGAGAACGTTTTCTGAAAGGCTCTCCCTCATCTGAAAGTGTAGGCAGCAGTATTGTATGTACCATTGATTCTTGAGTTGAAGTATATCCTACCAATACTAGAGCTAAACGATACGTATGTCGCGAAAGGATTTTGTATCTGATCAGAGTTCACAATTGGTATAAAAGAACAGCAGACTATGGGTACCGAGAAAGTTTATGGGTCGACCAAAGAATTTTGTAGCCATGGTGATATCTCTAAACTGACACCATTTCAGTTACACTCCTGGAAATGGAAAAAAAGAACACATTGACACCGGTGTGTCAGACCCACCATACTTGCTCCGGACACTGCGAGAGGGCTGTACAAGCAATGATCACACGCACGGCACAGCGGACACACCAGCAACCGCGGTGTTGGCCGTCGAATGGCGCTAGCTGCGCATCATTTGTGCACCGCCGCCGTCAGTGTCAGCCAGTTTGCCGTGGCATACGGAGCTCCATCACAGTCTTTAACACTGGTAGCATGCCGCGACAGCGTGGACGTGAACCGTATGTGCAGTTGACGGACTTTGAGCGAGGGCATATAGTGGGCATGCGGGAGACCGGGTGGACGTACCGCCGAATTGCTCAACACGTGGGGCGTGAGGTCTCCACAGTACATCGATGTTGTCGCCAGTGGTCGGCGGAAGGTGCACGTGCCCGTCGACCTGGGACCGGACCGCAGCGACGCACGGATGCACGCCAAGACCGTAGGATCCTACGCAGTGCCGTAGGGGACCGCACCGCCACTTCCCAGCAAATTAGGGACACTGTTGCTCCTGGGGTATCGGCGAGGACCATTCGCAACCGTTTCCATGAAGCTGGGCTACGGTCTCGCACACCGTTAGGCCGTCTTCCGCTCACGCCCCAACATCGTGCAGCCCGCCTCCAGTGGTGTCGCGACAGGCGTGAATGGAGGGACGAATGGAGACGTGTCGTCTTCAGCGATGAGAGTCGCTTCTGCCTTGGTGCCAATGATGGTCGTATGCGTGTTTGGCTCCGTGCAGGTGAGTGCCACAATCAGGACTGCATACGACCGAGGCACACAGGGCCAACACCCGGCATCATGGTGTGGGGAGCGATCTCCTACACTGGCCGTACACCACTGGTGATCGTCGAGGGGACACTGAATAGTGCACGGTACATCCAAACCGTCATCGAACCCATCGTTCTACCATTCCTAGACCGGCAAGGGAACTTGCTGTTCCAACAGGACAATGCACGTCCGCATGTAACCCGTGCCACCCAACGTGCTCTAGAAGGTGTAAGTCAGCTACCCTGGCCAGCAAGATCTCCGGATCTGTCCCCCACTGAGCATGTTTGGGACTGGTTGAAGCGTCGTCTCACGCGGTCTGCACGTCCAGCTCGAACGCTGGTCCAACTGAGGCGACAGGTGGAAATGGTATGGCAAGCCGTTCCACAGGACTACATCCAGCATCTCTACGATCGTCTCCATGGGAGAATAGCAGCCTGCATTGCTGCGAAAGGTGGATATACACTGTACTAGTGCCGACATTGTGCATGCTCTGTTGCCTGTGTCTATGTGCCTGTGGTTCTGTCAATGTGATCATGTCATGTATCTGACCCCAGGAATGTGTCAATAAAGTTTTCCCTTCCTGGGACAATGAATTCATGGTGTTCTTATTTCAATTTCCAGGAGTGTATATTAAAAATCGTAAAACTCTATACTCGAATAATATCTTGAAGATTCCCCTTCTGAAGGGAGCTACCATGTGATCATGAAACGAGAAATACACTTAGAAACCAAAATCTGTTGTCCTTTACACAGATCGAATTACCACTCACCGTAACAGCACCACCTTAATCCTCCTCCTGCAGCCGTCTCTGTAGCAACTCCACGAAAAAGGCGTCCAGTGTGAACTGGCGCTCCTGTTGGAATAGATCTTATTACTTTCATGTTATCTAACATGTGAAGTGATTCACAATTTGTGCTAGTTCCTGTCATATAAAAGTATAACGAATTGTAACATTTATCACAAATTAGCACGGTTCAGGTATCGAAATTAAGAATATAGTAATTCAATTTAGTATCCAACTAACACAATTCGTTTCACATCTCAGATACAATTAATACTAACAAGTAACTAATATACTATTATCTTTAACATTTTCTGTGTACGACTGGTTAATGATGTGCTTCTCAGGTTATGCCGTGTTGTTGTTTCTGCTTTACGGTCAACATTTCAACAAGTGACCGAGCCATTTTCTTCAGATCGTGAGACGTTTCCTGACTGATATGAGTCAAGCAGAGAGTACATTACCGCAAAGTTCGCAGCACATGAAGTTAATGGCTGGGACGTCCGTTGAAGTATTGTGCACAAAATGAACACAACAATTCGGCCTAACACCCGGAAGCAGACCAGTAACTAGTACCATCTACGAGTGTAAGTTATCATGTAATGAGAAAACGAAAAATTCATTTTGAAACCAAATGCTACTATTCCTACTACTGTTGTAATTTACACTCACCGAAACAGAAAAGGCTTCTTTCTCTTCCTGCAGCCGCTTCTGCAGTATCTCCTCAAAAAACGAGTCCAGGGTGAACTGACACTCCTGTAAGAAAAAGAACTTATTTGTTTGATTAGTCGTAGAGCGTGCTTGGTAATTAAGAGGTAGCGCTAGTTCTTTACATATACATGTGTTACAAATTCTTACATTTATTTCGAATTTTTGGCCTATAGGCAGTGATAGTGAGTATTCACTGACTATCTGTAGTATCAGCTAGAAATCTGTTCTTCCGACATTCACTACCATTATCCTACGTATTATGAGTTGAACTGGAATAACAGAGGCCTACAATGTAACTTCTTGAGCCACGGTCTTTTTATTACGAGCTCCTCCTAGTTCTTTGTCTGTAAAGAAAAGTAAATGTGACTGTAACAAGTTTTGCTAACAGTTCCTGTTTCTCTGTTCTCTGACTACACTGTACATTTCCTTCGGTCAGTCTCATATTAATCACGGTCAGCAGGTAACTGGTTGGGCAACCAGATGGTCTGCAATGTCGTCTTCAACCGGTCGATCGCGTTGGCAGCATATTTAGTGCGCCTCTGCCTCTAGAATATTTTTCACCATAATTCTTTTCAAATGGAGAGGGATGTTACCTTTCTCGAGCATCTCATATAGTTATTTGCTCAGTGTTAACAAAGACCACACCCAATTTACCGGAATGATAAATGGTTAGTATCAACTGTCCATGTCTGGGGTCAGTGTTAAGTTTAATGGGCTTCAATACAATTGTCATAATTGTTTAAACAGCATTCAGGTTCGATTATCAACATTAGCTTACCCAATGCGACAAGTCTGGATCTATTGTGGTAATATCACGGAGGAGAGGATCTAGGGCCAGTGGGATCCAGGGGAAAGAGCCAGCATAATGCAGCAAAGGAGCCCTGCAGGGAACACAGCGAGAGACACAGTGTGAGGCTACCCTGCAGGTCAAAGAATATACGACTCTGACATGCTAAAGGCTTTTTCTAAGGGCATCATACTCAAGTTTTAGAATGACGACTATTGTGAACTGTTGAGTGACTAGCACATCCCACTTCGCTCCAGTGATCAACAAATCCATCCATCCATCAGTGACATTCATTGCCGCCGGTATTTTGCATCTGATCACGATCCAGAAGAATAGTACGCTAACCAAATGCTCCTCCATACAGTGACGTCTATTGTCTGACGATGACGAGGCGGTCGATCGGTACCTTTGGAACTTCAGAGGAATGATTGGACAGTACCCCGAACAACGACCAAGTTGATCTCCAGTCGCAGACCCTCGTCTTTCTCGCCTCCCAAACACCGGGAGAAAAATTTCTTCATGCGGCGGAACATTGCTGTAACGATAACAAACAGCACATTTGACATGACCAGACCGTGTCTACGAGTAAGTTTTGCAGCAATGTCTCACAACTCGATCGCAAGAAAAACCTTGAACCGTGACGACATGTATGTAACCTTAGCTTTTGTAAAAATGCAGCTGCTTGCATAAAAACGACATGTACAGCCTATATAATTGATTGAGCTTATACATTTTTTACTAGTCGAGAATTAGTTACTCTAATTTTGTGTCAGTAATTCGTAGAGGATGAATCAAAACAATAACAGTTATTCGAAGTTTAGCAATCGCGTTTTCATTAAGTGGTACTTTTACTCTAAAGAGAATAAATTTGTTTTGATAGCAACTAGCTGAAGGCTTATCTATTAGACTAAATTTAATTAGCAAGTCATTAAAATACTACAACAGTTTCGGATATACAGCTGCTTCGCCGGCCGGTGTGGCCGTGCGGTTCTAGGCGCTTCAGTCTGGAACCGCGTGACCACTACGATCGCAGGTTCGAATCCTGCCTCGGACATGGATGTGTGTGATGTCCTTAGGTAAGTTAGGTTTAAGTAGTTCTAGGTTCTAGGGGACTGATGACCACCGATGTTAAGTCCCATAGTGCTCAGAGCCATTTGAACCATTTTTTATACAGCTACTTCAGATTTTACAACTTCAGATTTTGTCATCTATTACAGCATGATATGCGGAATATCTTCCCCTGGGGCAGGAACAAGAGTTTGTTTCTTATGTGTGTTGGTGGTAGGATGAAGTTACTAATTAATAAACTACGCTACAATCTGATGGTTGCACCATCCGCGGTACATGACGAGAATACGATTTTTATGGCTATCCTTATTACCGAGTCAGTATATTCTCTCAGGGCTGCACTGTCCCTTCTTTGTGTCAGTCATCGAGAACCCTACATCTAAATTACACTTCATTGCCATGTGAGCTAAACAGTAACGTGTACGACGTAATAACTATATCTGTGGTTGAAATTTACCCACCGGTTTCTACATGAAGAAAACTTAAAAATAGCTTATAAACAGCTAATAGGTGTAACATTTGACAGTGCTCCAAGATATTAACTGCACTTCCTTAAGTGATAGGAAAAGATAATATATTTGCTACAAATCCATGTCGACTCAGTATGACACTACACAGCCGGAACCTGTTTACGACTTTTCTTTTTGACCGACGGCAGAAGATAAAAGCATGAACCAAGGATAGAACGTACCATATGTATGTGTAATCGAAAAGGAGAGTGATAGGTGACACCATTCTATTTGTGAAATTAAGCTATAAATTTGAGAATACATGATTCCAGCAGTTGAACATTGGCAAAAACTCAGTGAGGATATCTCTCTCTACAAGTCAAGCATTCTCGCAACTTTCTGAAGTTGCATTACATATGAAAAAAGTACTGGAATGTAAATCGAGGACTGTTTTCCTTTTCCAATTCAGTCCCATTACTAGTAACATTTTGCGAAGTCACATCACACAATTTCACAATGCTACAGTATGCTGATACTTCTCCACTACATACATAGTCATCTAAAAGCTTATTCGATGTTCTAATTGCAGATGTATACTGAAAATAAATACGTGACAAATCAATGGCTCTTGCCTCTTGGTGAGTACAGTCTATATACCTCGCTTCTGAAACAGAGCGTTCGCTTCATTCAATGCTTCTAAAGCTCCCCAAGAACTTGTTCTCGAAACACAAAATCCAACACCATAACGCCTGAATCAAAATTATAGAATCTTTTACTCAAGAACTCAAGAAACTAATTCGTTTCGATACTTCAACTACTCCAGAGAATACGGAAGTCATTATTATGCAATGGTCCACCACAGTTAAGCTGATTTTTGTTAGCAAACCCTGCGATCAACATTAGGCAGCAACCTCGATAACTGCAGAGAACAACGTTGTACTGGAATGTCGATATCAATGGTTAAACAAGAACTGCAATGAAAATTTTCAGTAATTTGAATCTATGTAAGACGAAATAATCATGTTTTAGCACTGACAAATATGCAGCGAAGTCTTGAATGTTGAAATCGTCCGTACAGTTAATAAACTTCCAAGTGATCTAACAGTTAACAATACTCAGAGATAGTGCTTTAATTTCCTTAAGCAACAGGGAAGTAAGAATCTCATATTATGGTGCCAAGTGAACTCTGTATAACTCTACATAGTTGTAACCAGTTTCCTACGTGATTTCCTCTTCGCAGACGGAAGATAATTCTAGCAGTATAACCCTGCAACGATCATGGGCAATATGTAAGTGTAATCGACGAAGCAGGAAGATCGGTTACACTGTTTTCATTGTGAAAGTAAAAGTTAATGTAAATAGAGACCGCTCCGACTGTACCACAACAACCACAGAAAACTTTTACTAACAGTCCGATTATATTATTGGAGAAGGCGATAACAAGATAGACTATTACGGTCGAAAACAAAAATAAAAAACATTTTGCAGCGAAGGCGTTGTGCAGCTTTAATGAATGTTAACAACTGTATTGTGTAGTAGACAGCTAGGACGGTACGTTTCATTAGGGACCATCGAATTTGGTCTAAAATCAGACCATCATCGGTCCCGAAAGCCGTCTCAGCTATGCTTTCGCGTATATTGCAATGGCAGTTATCAAACGTAGATAGCTCGACCATTGGTATTATCTGTATAGACATTACATTGGTAAAAATGTCTATGAAGTTAAATGGACATAATGGACATGACAAGTTAATGTCAATGACGGAACACTGTACATCCGGAATTGCTATTCCTATTACGCAAGTTCATAGCTGAGATCATTTTTAGGCTTGATGACGGTCTGATCCTCGACCGAAACATACATTCTCTCATAAAATGTACCGTTATAGCTGTGATTGCATAATGCAGTTCTTTCGAAGAGCATATAAAATGGAAGTAACGTGACTGCTGCAGAAACTGACTGGGGAGAAACAAAAAGTAAAAGTTTATAAAGCTAAGATCAATATAACGAAAAAATCGAATAATATTTTACACAAATTCCTCTAGAATACACTCAACGGAAATATAACGAAAACACAAAATTTGATTCCATAAGTTAAAAAATTGTGACTAACATTACTACTCGTTCCTCTGAGGACTACTTCTACAATGTACTTAGGTTCACGGCTAACACCACCGTAAACAGTTCTCCCATATTACAAAAATATCTAAAGAATTGCATCAATCAACATGATAAAAATTATCATTAATCACTTCACTCACAAAAATTTATCTTCTGCTCTTAAGGTACTGGTTAACCTCACCATCGTATATCGTTCGAAATACAGAAAGAAACAGTTAAATATATGTCAGAAAAAAAGAAACAATAATCGCTAATAGTTTCTATATCGATAATATAACCTGTGGCCTCAAGTTACCCCTCCCCCCCAATAAACACCACCATCGTATATCACGACATATTAGGAATAAACAGCATATTTTACAAACTTTGTAAATTACAATAGCAACTAACACAAACACAGATAGCATTTAATAACAGACCGCTTACACGCTCTGCAACGTAAAGTCATGACGTCAAGAGGACGTCATCGGTGAAACCACACGCATAGAATCTGAAAGAGCACTTGTTAAAGTTGTCACTGTTGAACTAAGCTGTTAATTTGAGAATACATGATAAAAGCACATGAACTTAAAAAAATTAATTGTAGAGGTCTAACTCTACAAGTAACCACCTGACGTTTGAAACCCCACAAAAAATTAAAACGAAGTGCTATTTCACGTTATTACTGTTAAGAACTTCATATTCCGTAATCACACCACACTCCTCTACATGCTTCAATTTTCCAGTACTTCTCCACTAATACACATTCATTTATTAGCTTTTAAGATATTCTCACTCGAGATGATTGTGTATACTCAATGAATATACAAAGTTAAATGAATAGCTCATACCTACTGAGGGTCCGATGCAGCTGGCCTCCGAAGCTGGGCGTTCGCTTTGCTGTGAGCTTCTAAAGCTGCTCAAGAACTTTAAAATGTTTCGCTAGATGTGCTCGAAACACAAAATGCAAGACTGCAATAATTAATTCACAACTGAAGCTCCTTACACTCAATAACTCGCAGAACGAATTCGTATGGATACTTCGAGTACTCCAAAGAATACGGAAGTAATTGCTACACAACGGTCCACAACGGTTTACGTGAGGTGGCATTGTTGTTTACATACCCAATATCCTCCCCTGGTAGCTGAGTGGTCAGCGCGACGAGAGTCATACCTAAAGACCCAAGTTCGATTCACGAATGTGTCGGGAGATTTTTCTCCGCTCAGGGACTGGGTGTTGCGTTGCCCTTATCATCGTTATTTCATCCCCATGGACACGCAAGTCGCCGAAGTGGCGTCAACTCAAAAGACTTGCACCAGGGGAATGGGAGGCCCTAGCCACACGGCATTTCCATTTTATCAGTAAACCGAAATCCCAGTAAAGCAATAACGTGTAGCAACGTGGATCTAAATGTTAGACAACCACTGAAACAAAATATTATATAAGTCAATTGAACATTTCAACTTTACATAAAATAGCATCGAAGCATAACGACGTCGAATGCTGATGCCCTCGATCCCGGATTTAGTCATGTATTGAAATGTTATGTCACGCGTAAAAATTGATTCCTTCAGCGCATGTGACTTTCACCAGATTCGACGTCCGTTTGTGTGATTCCACTCATTGTTTCCTAGTGTAGTGATTTTCTATATTGAAACCTGGTTGTCAAGGGAAGGCCGTAGTCATTTATTATTGGTTGCCTTTAACAGTTACACACATTTATTATTAAAGAAGTAGTTCCAGACTCAACAATAAATTAAAAAATACCACGCTTTATTAATGAAAGCATAAACGACAGTGTAAATAATAGTGTTTTCAGTGCGTTACAATTTAGCAAATCACCATAAAATCCTGATACTGATAACGTTTAAAAAGAAAAAAACAAGGCACTGTGATGATGACTGAAGGCCTTACACTCCAAGAAAGACAGTAAATTAAGAATGTTTAAGAACTCGCTGCAATTACAACTTACAGGTATTGAAATATTAAAAGTAAGAGCCCACAAACACAGTAGAAGGTATCAGACGCCACGAATGGCAGAAAATAAGGTTTTAAGGCTTACTGCTGAAACAGAAATATCGAATTAATTTTTCAGAGCAAATGACCACAATCATGACTGAAGGCCTTACACGCCAGGAACGGCAATTATATAAAAAATTTAGAAACCTACTGTATAACAGCAAATAAAAGCAAAGGTTAATTAAAAGAAACAAGCAATTGACCACGAAACAGGTGAAATAATATGATGGTAATCTTGTAACACAACCCTTACACTGATACAGTCTGGCCTGCAACGGAGGGTGGAAACCTACAAACAGCACCAACGCGAGCACCAGCACGGCTCATATACCCTTCGATTAATCTCCTCATCGCGAAAATGGAAGACTTGCCAATGGGACGGATCACATGCCTCATACATAATTTTATTGGCCTCGTCCATGTTTCTTACTATTTTGTTAATACAATCAAATTATAAATTGAACGAGTGTCCTTTTTACACAGGGTGGTCCATTGATAGTGACTAGGCCAAATATCTCAAAAAATAAGCATCAAACGAAAAAAACCTACAAAGAACCAAACTCGTTTAGCTTGATGGGGGAAACCAGAGGGCGCTATGGTTGGCCCGCTAGATGGCGCTGCCATAGGTCAAACGGATATCAACTGCGTTTTTAAAATAGGAACCCCCATTTTTATTACATATTCGTGGAGTACGTAAGGAAATATGAATGTTTTGGTTGGACCACTTTTTCGCTTTGTGATAGATGGCGCTGTAATAGTCACAAACGAATAAGTACGTGGTATCACGTAACATTCCGCCAGTGCGGACGGTATTTGCTACGTGATACATTACCCGTGTTAAAATGGACAAGTTATTTCAAGTTCAACAATGATTTCTGTTAATGTGATAAATGCGAGGTTAGTCTATTGCTTGTATTCCATGTTAAACTGCAGAGCCACCTGTAACAGAATCGCTAAATCAATTACAAGAATGGAGGAAGCAACACTACCAAACTACTACGGTGTTCGAACCAGCTTTCGTATTGATGATTCGAGTTTTACTATTACATTTATACATTACATCGATTATCCTTGTATACTTCAGTAATATTTTTAAATACATTTGAGTGATTAGCTGAGTATACACTCCTTTCCCCTCAGAGCGAAGGTATAAAATTACGCTAAACAAAATTCCCTTCTTTTTAGATTAAATAACACAATGGGATTATGTGTTAAATAATACTCTGGAAAGTATAAATAAAAATTTTATTCCTTATCTTCTTTTTCCTAAAAACATTAAATCTGTCGTACAAGACATACTGTTGTTGTTGTTATGGTTTTCAGTCCGAAGATTAATTTGATGCTGCCCTCCCACCCCCCCCCCCCCCCTACTCGCACATAGCTGCAAAACTACTGTAAATTGCATCCAGAAAAACCGGTTGTTGTCTCAGGAAGGGTCCTCTCAACCAATCCCAGATATATCCTGGTGTAAAACATGTGGAAACAAAATACATTATCTGTCGCCTAAAGGGACAGTATTTTTTTTCTCAGATGTCGATGTCCGAAATTTCATGTCATAGCTGCCAAAAGGCAGCAGTGTCTGACGACGCAATAAATGCATCAGTTTCTCTTTAAGGGGACCTGGACGTGCACGGGCTGCATTTTCATAGCTCGCTCTCAGTGCACATTACTCTTCATCTACAATGAATAACATTAACTCAAGCTGTATAAGGATATTTATTAAAATATCTCCTACAGTTTAAGAATTACAGTATTTTGCCTAATAGGTGTTTTTATAATTCATTTCCAATTCAGGTACCATTTTCGGTCCATCATCAGTCTAATAGCATTCAGACTGTGACAGACTGCTGTCAACATTCACAGGAACACATTATGCCTCTCGTTTTGTAGTTTGGAGTATATCTGGGGAAATAGAAAAACCCTTATTTTACCACATTATTATTTTGTCTAAAAAATACCGCTAAAATTATATACAGAATGGCACACATAGATCATTTCTGCGATGTATTACGCACAATACAAAGATGCTATACCATTCTTCACTTGCGGGAAAATGGTGAACATGGATGAAACCATTGAGAAGTTATATGTACCTAATTTTCTGAAAACGTAGTTTCGAGAAAATGAGAAAAGAATTTTCACAGTGTTTTTGACGCATCGTATGCCTCTTTCAGAACATTCCAGCAGCATAATCTTCCTGGCCAGCTGCTTCTTTATCATCTGTAGACTTCTTCAGGG
This sequence comes from Schistocerca americana, assembly GCF_021461395.2. NCBI lineage: Eukaryota > Metazoa > Arthropoda > Insecta > Orthoptera > Acrididae > Schistocerca > Schistocerca americana. The sequence continues at coordinate 553,446,460 of NC_060124.1, read as the reverse complement.
GCCTTTTCCTTACACTGGCTTCCACAGCTTCAACTACTCGCTGACGATCTATGGCAGTCAGAGCAGCTATCCTATTATTTGCTGGCTGGATGCCTAATTTGTCCATTACTTTTATCCTGATGGTTACACCATCATTGAAACACATGACTGCATCCATCGCACCCATTTTGAGTACTGTCCATCCAACAAACACTGTTTTTGGCACTCGTTGCCACACACAGATGTTGAAACCCTCATTAGGGTTTTGCGTACGGCCATGTAGACATTTGCTGAGTAATTTTGTATCTGAAAGGTCCCTGCATATTGGCTTTATTGTTTCCAGGACTGTGGCAAGCAAGACATGTATATGGTGCTATTCCTTGCCTGTCGCATGAGCGTGGCTGGTTTGCAGACATTTGTTCAAAGAGCGTTTAAGACCAAATTAACAACTGAAAAGTAGATAAAAAATACATTTTTTGAAACGGGATAAAATTGTCTTTTAGATGGTGACAGGAAGTGTTTTCGAAAAGTTCAGACATTTCCAGTCCATGTCCACTTAACAATTAGACATATCAAGTACACTTTTTAAAAAATTAAAGAAAATACGACGCAACAAGAAGGAATTATACCAATGGCGCGGAAATCAGTAGATGTGATATTCATGTACAGACAAATGAAGGAGTCCCGTTTCAAAAACTGAATGGTTTATTCACGAGAAAGAGCTACACAAATTGAGTAAGTCTGTAAGAAAATTATCTATGTCTGGCGCTTATGCAAGTAGCTGTTCGGCTGGCATTGATTGATAGTCTTGTTGCATGTCGTCCAGAGGGATATAGTGCCAAATTCGGTCCAATTGGTGCTATAGATGAGCAAAATTCAGAGTTGTTTCTAGGGCCCTGCCCATGTTGTTGTTGTTGTTGTGGTCTTCAGTCCTGAGACTGGTTTGATGCAGCTCTCCATGCTACTCTATCGTGTGCAAGCTTCTTCGTCTCCCAGTACCTACTGCAGCCTACATCCTTCTGAATCTGCTTAGTGTATTCATCTCTTGGTCTCCCTCTACGATTTTTACCCACCACGCTGCCCTCCAGTACTAAACTGGTGATCCCTTCATGTCTCAGAACATGTCCTACCAACCGATCCCTTCTTCTAGTCAAGTTGTGCCACAAACTCCTCTTCTCCCCAATTCTATTCAATACCTCCTCATTAGTTATGTGATCTAAACATCTAATTTTCAGCATCCTTCTGTAGCACCACATTTCGGAAGCTTCTATTCTCTTCTTGTCTAAAATATGTTTCACTTCCATACATGGCTACACTCCATACAAATACTTTTAGAAACGACTTCCTGATACTTAAATCTATACTCGATGTTAACAAATTTCTCTTATTCAGAAACGCTTTCCATGCCATTGTCAGTCTACATTTTATATCCTCTCCACTTCGACCATTATCAGTTATTTGGCTCTCCAACTACCAAAACTCCTTTACTACTTTAAGTGTCTCATTTCCTAATCTAATTTCCTCAGCATCACCTGACTTAATTCAACTACATTCCATTATCCTCGTTTTGCTTTTGTTGATGTTCGTCTTACACCCTCCTTTCAAGACACCATCCATTCCTTTCAACTGCTCTTCCAAGTCCTTTGCTGCCTCTGACAGAATTACAATGTCATCGGCGAACATCGAAGTATTTATTTCTTCTCAATGGATTTTAATTCCTACTCCGCATTTTTCTTTTGTTTCCTATACTGCTCGTTCAATATACAGATTGAATAGCATCGGGGGAGAGGCTACAACTCTGTCTCACTCCCTTCCCAACCACTGCTTCCCTTTCATGTCCCTCGACTCTTATAACTGCCATCTTTTTTCTGTACAAATTGTAAATAGCGTTTCGCTCCCTGTATTTTACCTCTGCCGCCCTCAGAATTTGAAAGAGAGTATTCCAATCAACATTGTCAGAAGCTTTCTCTAAATATACAAACGCTAGAAACGTCGGTATGCCTTTCCTTCATCTTTCTTCTAAGATAAGTTGTAAGGTCAGTATTGCCTCACGTGTTCCAGTATTTCTACGGAATCCAAACTGATCTTCCCCGTCGGTGGCTTCTACCAGTTTTCCATTCCTCTGTGACGAATTCGCGTTAGTATGTTGCAGCTGTGACTTATTAAACTGATAGTTCGGTAATTTTCACATCTGTCAACACCTGCTTTCTTTGGGATTGAAATTATTATATTCTTCTTGAAGTCTGAGGGAATTTCGCCTGTCTCATACATCTTCCTCACCAGATGGTAGAGTTATGTCAGGACTGGCTCTTCCAAGGCTACCTGTAGTTCTAATGGAATGTTGTCTACTCCAGTGGCCTTGTTTCAACTTAGGTCTTTCACCGCTCTGTCAAACTCTTCACGCAGTATCGTATCTCCCATTTCATCTTCACCTGGATCCTCTTCCATTTCCATAATATTGTCCTCAAGAACATCGGCCCTGTATAGACCCTGTATATACTCCGTCCACCTTTCCGCTTTCCCTTCTTTGCTTATAACTGGGTTTCCATCTGAGCTATTGATATTCATGCAAGTGGTTCCCTTTTCTTCAAAAGTTTCTCTAATTTTCCTGTAGGCAATATCTATCTTACCCCTAGGTAGATAAGCCTCTACATCCTTACATTTGCCCTCTAGCCATCCCTGCTTAGCTATTTCGCACTTCCTGTCGATCTCATTTTTGAGAGGTTTCTATTCCTTTTTGCCTGCTTCATTTACTGCATTTTTATATTTTCTCCTTTCATCGATTAAATTCAGTATGTCTTCTGTTACCCAAGGATTTCTACTAGCCTTCGTCTTTTTACTTACTTGATAGTATGCTGCCTTCACTATTTCATCGCTCAAAGCTACCCATTCTGCTCCTACTGTATTTCTTTCCCCCATTCCTGTCAATTGTTCCCTTATGCTCTCCCTGAAACTCTGTACAACCTCTGGTTCTTTCAGTTTATCCAGATCCCATCTCCTTAAATTCCCACCTTTTTGCAGTTTCTTCAGTTTTAATCTATAGTTCATAACCAATAGATTGTGGTCAGAGTCCACATCTGCCCCTGGAAATGTCATACAATTTAAAACCTGGTTTCTAAATCTCTCTCTTACCATTATGCAATCTATCTGAAACCTTCCAGTATCTTCAGGGTTCTTCCATGTATACAGCCTTCTTTCATCATTCTTGAACCAAGTGTTAGCTATGATTAAGTTATGCTCTGTGCAAAACTCTACCAGAAGGCTTCCTCTTTCATTTCTTAGCCCTAATCCCTATTCACCTACTACGTTTCCTTCTCTTCCTTTTCCTGCTCTCGAATTCAAGTCACCCACGACTCTTAAATTTTCGTCTCCCTTCACTAATTCAATAATTTCATTTACCTCATCATATATTTGATCACTTTCTGCAGAGCTAGTTGGCATATAAACTTGTACTACTGTAGTAGGCGTGAGCTTCGTGTCTATCTTGGCCACAATAATGCGTTCACTATGCTGGTTGTAGTAGCTTACCCGCACTCCTATTTTTTTATTCATTATTGAACCTACTCCTGCATTATCCCTGTTTGATTTTGTATTTATAACCCTGTATTGACATGACCAAAAGTTTTGTTCCTCCTGCCACCGAACTTCACTAATTCCCACTATATCTAACATTAACCTATCAATTTCACTTTCTAAATTTTATAACCTACCTGACCGATTAAGGGATCTGACATTCCACGCTCCGATCCGTAGAACACCAGTTTTCTTTCTCCCGCCCATAGAGCACCAAATGTTCTCAATAGCGGAGAGATCTGAAGACCTTTCTGACCAAGGTAGAGTATGGCAATCACGAAGACAGTTAGTATATATCCTTCCAGTGTGCGGGTGGACATTATCTTGCTGAAATGCAAGTCCAAGATGCCTTGCCATGAAGGGCAAAAAATATCGCCAACGTACCGCTCTGCTGTAAGGGTGCAGCGGATTACAACGGAAGTGGCCTTGCTATGAAATGAAATCCCACCCCAAGATATCATATCTGGTAGTCAGACTGTATGGTGGCCAACAGTCACATTGGTAGGCCACTTTTATCTGGGGCGTCTTGAGATACATCGTGGGTGGTCATCGGGGCTCAGCTAGAAGCCACAATCATCACTGAAGACAATTCTGCTCCAGCCAACGCTCTCTCAGGCCGAATGTACCCAGCACACTGCGAACCATCTTCTGGTTGTACATACGTCGATGGTAGTCGGCTTAAGGGGCGCCATGAAGTCAGACTCTCGTCTCTCTAGGTCACCCGTACTTATAAACTCTGTGTTCAGCAATGGTCCGCTCATTTTGCCAGCATCGTTGAATAGTTGCGTGGTTTCCTATTATATGTCGATCGATTGGCCAATTACTCCAACCAGCTTCTTTGAACTCAACTACATTTCTTCTTTCAAATACTGTCATCTGCTGACATTGTCCACGAGCCTGTTTGCAAGGCATAGTTACTGTCAAACTGAGTACACGGAATGAAATCCTCAAATACTTTATGCGCTGGTATCATCATGACCCCTGTTTACTATTCTTGCCAGGTGTGCGGTGACATTGTGCTCCAGCAGTCACACATTCATTCATCGGTCGCCGAAGCTTGCAGTTCTTCATTTTCTGTCGATAACTCTGTGAATAACCATTTGTGACCAATTTGAGTCGTTTTAGTGTCTTAGACTGTATATTAGATGTTAAGAACGAAAGAGAAGCGGAATTCTTATAATACACGTTTAGAATCAGAAATGTGTGCTAGTTACCGTCTACGACTCACTGAAAATGGTTATTTTAAAGCATTGAATTAGGCTCGTTTTCAGTCGTATTACAATGATCATGTCATCGTTGTGTACATGAAATACCTTTATGACGACCTGAACTCTGATGAGGACACTTATAATAATGTGTCTGAATTTTTGTGTAGGAACAGCTGCCGTTCTCCGTCAAATAATGAAACCAGACACGTTAGTGGTATTGGACGTTGAAGTTTGGATCAAAGTAGACTTTCTAACTCATATCAACAGTAGTCCATTGGGTGCAGGTTGGACGTTGGGCAGGCCAATCGATTTCTGCCATGGTACATAAAACACCTAAAAACATAAGACATTGTAGATAACATTGGATATCAAAGGAGATATTGGACATATTTGATTAAACAAAAAAATATAAAAATGCAGATAATGAAGTAAGCAAAAGGGAATAAAGACGTCTAAGGAATGAGACGGACAGAAAGTGTAAAATGGATAGGTTGGAATGACTAGAGAACAAATGCAAGCCCATAGAAACATGTGTAACTAGGGGAAAGGTGGATACCGCCTATAAGAATATCAAAGAGAGCTTTGAATATAAGAAAACCAGCTGCATGAAATCGAGAGCTCAGATGGGAAGGCAAGGAAGGGAAACCTGAAAGGTGGAATGAGTATATAGACATCAAAATGCACATGCATACTCTGCCAATCACATTTAAGTGCCTGGCAGAGGGTTCAACGAACCACATTCACAATTCTCTATAATTCCAATCTCGTATAGCGCGCGGAAAGAATAAACACCTATATCTTTCCGTACGAGCTCTGACTTCCCTTATTTTATTGTGGTGGACGTTCCTCCCGATGTAAGTCTGTGTCAACATAATATTTTTGCATTCAGAGGAGAAAGTTGGTGATTGTAATTTCGTGAGAAGGTTAATGATTTCCAGCCTAAACCCTGTATCATTTCTGTGACACTCTCTCCCACATTTTGCGATAGTACAAAACGTGCTGCCTTCCTTTGAACATTTTCGATGTACTCCGTCAGTCCTATCTGGTAAGGATCCCACACCGTGTAGCAGTATTCTGAAAGAGGACGGACAAGAGTAGTGTAGGCAGTCCCCATAGTAGGGCTGTGTCCTTCCAATGAAACGCAGTCTTTGGTTAGCCCTCCCCACATTTTCTATGTGTTCTTTCCAATTTAAGATGTTCGTAATTGTAATTCCTAGGCTTTTAGATTATACTGATTTATAGTGTAACCGAAGTTTAACGAGTTCCTTTTAGCACTCATGTGGATGACCTCACACTTTTCGTTATTTAGGGTCAACTGCCACTTTTCGTACCATTGAGATGTTTTTTCTTCTAAATCGTTTTGCAGTTTGCTTTTGTCTTCTGATGACTTTATTAGTCGATAAACGACAGCGTCATCTGCAAACAACCAAAGACATCTTCTCAGATGGTCTCCCATATCGTTTATATAGATAAGGAGCAGCAAAGGACCTATAATACTACCATGGGAACGCCAGAAATCACTTCTGTTTTACTCGATGACTTTCCGTCAGTTACTACGAACTGTGACCTCTCTGACAGGAAATCCAAATCCAGTCACATAACTGACACGATATTCCATAATCACGCAATTTCACTATGAGTCGCTTGTGTCGTACAGCGTCAAAAGCCTTAAGGAAATCCAGAAATACGGAATCGATCTGAAATCCCTTGTCAATAGCTCTCAGCACTTCATGTGAATAAAGAGCTAGTGGTGTTTCACAGGAACGATGTTTCCTAAGCACATGTTGACTGTGTGTTACTAAATCGTTTCCTTCGAAGTAATTCATAATGTTCGAACACAATATATGTTCTAAAATCCTGCTGCATATCGACGTTAACCTAATGAGCCTGTAATTTAGTGGATTACTCCTACAACCTTTCTTGATTATTGATGTGACTTGTGCCACTTTCCGGTCTTTGGGTACGGATCTTTCGTCGAGCTAACCGTTGTATATGATTGTTAAGTATGGAGCTAATAGATCAGCATACTCCGAAAGGAACATAACTGGTATACAGGCTGGGCCGGAAGACTTGCTTTTATTAAGTGATTTAAGTTGCTCCACTACTCCGAGGATATTTACTTCTAAGTTCCTCATGTTGGCAGCTGTTCTCGATTCGAATTCTGGAATATTTACTTCGTATTCTTTTGTGAAGGTATTTCGGAAGGCTGTGTTTAGTAACTCTGTTTGGTAGCACTGTCTTCGACAGTATCTCCATTTGCTATCGCGCAGAGAAGGCATTGATTGTTTCTTGCCGCTAACATACTTCACATCTGACCTGAATCTCTTTGGATTTTCTGCCAGGTTTCGAGACAAAATTTCGTTGTGGAAACTGTTATTGGCATCTGGCATTGAAGTCCACGCTAAATTTCGGGCTTCTGCAAAAGATCACCAATCTTGGAGATTTTGCGCCTTTTTAAATTTGCCATGTTTCTTTCGTTGTTTCTGCAATAGTGTTCTAACCCGTTTTGGGTACCAAGGAGGATCAGCTCCATCGTTTGTTAATTTATTTGGTATAAACCTTTCAATTGCTGCCGATGCTGTTTTTTGAATTTAAGCCAGATGTGGTCTACACTTATATTATTAATTTGGAATGAGTGGAGATTGTCTCTCAGGAAGGCGTCAAGTGAATTTTTACCTGCTTTCTTGAATAGGTATATTTTTCGCTTATATTTCGAGAATTTGGGGATTACAATATTCAGTTTCGCTACGACAACCCTGTGTTCAATAATCCCTGAATCGATTTTGATGCTCGATATTAACTCAGGATTATTTGTTGCTAAGAGGTCAAGTGTGTTTTCACAACTATTCACGTGGTCTCATGAACTAACTGCTCGAAATAATTTTCAGAAAATGAGTTTAGGACAATTTCGGATGATATTTTATGCGTAACTCTGGATTAAAACTCGTATTTTCCACAAACATATTGAGGGTAAATAGAAGTCATCACCAACTATTATCGTATGAGTCGGGTAAGTGTTTGAAATAAAATTCAAGTTTTCTTTGAACCTTTCAGCAACTGTATAATCTGAATTGGCAGGTCGCTAAAAGGATCCAGTTATTATTTTATTCCGGTTGCCAACGATGACCTCTTCCCAAACTAACTCACATGAAGTATCTACTTCAATTTCGCGACAAAATAACATACTTCAGACAGCAACAAACACGCCACTGGAACTGTGTTTAGCCTATGTTTTCGGCACACCAATAGGTTCTTCGCAAAAATTTTGTGGAGCTTATATCCGGCCTTAGCCAGCTGTCAGTGCCTATAACGATTTGAGCATCGGTGCTATCTATTAGCTCTTGGAGCTCTGTTACTTCCCCAACACAGCCACAACAATTTACAACTGTTATACCGATGGTTCGTGCATCTATGTTCTTCCTGTGTTCAGCGTGCACCCTTTGTGCCTGAAGACCTTCTTGTTTTCCCGAGACCCTGTAACCTAAAAAACCGCCCAGTCCATGCCACATAGCCCCTGCTACCTGTGTGTCCGACTCCTGCTTATAGAGCACACCTGACCTCCTTAGCAGAACCCGGAACCCAACCACCCTTTGGCGCAAGTCGTGAAACCTGCAGCCTACACGGTCGCAGAACCGTCGGAGCCTCTGATTCAGACCCTCCACTCGGCTCTGTACCTGAAGTCCGCAATCGGTTCTGTCGACTATGCTGCAAACGGTCACCTCTGCTTTCATCTTGCAAGCAAGACTGTCAGCCTTTACCACTTCTGTTAGCCGCTCGGAACCAGAGAGACTCTCTTCTGATCCAAAGTGACACACATCATTGGTACCGACGTGAGCAACCACCTGCAGTTGGCTGCAGCCTGTGCTCATCATGGCATCTGTGAGGACCCTTTCCACATCTGGAATGACTCCACCCGGTATGCACACGGAGTGCACATTGGTTTTCTTATCCTCCTTGTCAGCCAAGTCCCTGAGCGGCACCATAAGGCGCCCAACGTTCGAGCTAACAACTACCAATAATCCCACCCTCTGCGATTGCCCGGATCTTGCAGGCTGAGTGGTTTCCTGTGATACAGGACAGGCGGCAGCATCTGGCTCAACGACAGTGTAAGCCACAGACAGTACCTGGAGCCTGTTTGTCAGACAGACTGGGTAGGCCTTACGTGCGGCCGCCTGGGAAGTCTTTCTCCGCCTGCTACGTCCTGGGGCGACCTCCCACTCGACCACAGGTGAGGGGTCAGCCTCAGTGCGAGCAGTAAGTGGGTTGGTCACCGGTGAGGACCGTGCTGGACGTCCGATGGATCCCCACGGCCGGCCCACAACAGAGGTGGCCATCCACTGCAGCCTCAAGCTGTGTAACCGAAGCCATCACAGCCTTAAGCTGAGAGCGAAGTATCACCAACTCGGCTCGCAGCCCTACGCAACAATCGCAGTCCCTGTCCATACCAAAAACTGTGGAAAAGTAAACGATGCAGATAAACGGACTATCGGCAGGTGCTCCGCAAATCTACTGTAGACCCTGACGAAAACGCACGAACTGTGTCTAGTAATACTCAGATATTCAGAAACCTAACTACCGAAGCACTCAGGTGAAACTAAATAATTTGTCCCTGATGAGGAACTTTTAATACATCACAAAATCGGTTTACTTTGTGACGCAAACGAAAACGCGAGAACTGTGACTATTAGATATTAAAATTTAACGCAGAGGCCCAAACTAAACTATTAATCAGTTACTTCCCTGTTGCTGCGTCTGTCGGATATGGCGAGAAGAATTTGACACAGCACTGGAAGATCTAAGTCGACACACGGACCATGGAGTTGACGACATTCCGTGTGTGCTTCTAACATCCTCCGGAGAGTCAGCCATGACTTAACTACTCCATCTCCTATGCAAGAAGTATGAGACAGAGAAAATAACTTCACACTTCAAGAACAATTTAATAATTCCAATCCCAAAGGCTGCAGGTGCTGAAAGGTGTGAATGTTACCGTATAATCGGATTAATAACACACGCTTGCAAAATATTGACACAATTATTTAGAGAAGAATGGAGAAACTAGTAGATGTCGACCTCGGGAAATATTCAGATTGGTTTCCGCAGAAGTCTAGGAACACGCGAGGTAATACTTACGCTATGACTTACCTTAGAATACAGGTTAAGGGAAGGCCAACTTTTGTTTATAGCTCCTGTATACTTAAAATGCTCTTGTCAGTGTTGGCTGTCATATACTCTTTGAAATTCTGAAGGTAATGGATGTAAAGTAGAGGGACCCAGGGCATATTTACAGCTTGCACAGAAACCAAATGAGCGCAGATGGGTATGAAAGGGAACAGTGGCAGAGAAAGGGAGGAGACAGCTTTGTAGCATATCCCTGGTGTTATTCAATCCGTACGTTAAGGAGACTGTGAATGCAATCAAGGAGAAATTTGTTGAAGGACTTACAGTTCAGGCAGAAAAAGTTCGAGGTTTGCTACTAACAGTGAAATTTTCTCGGAGACGGGACAGGTAGTTACGTAGGTAGTAGCAGATCATGTTGACAGCAATCTTCGGTGATACTAATGTAGAAATAAAGCCGGATATTTGAAAGATAATATAAAGTTTAAATAACCAACATTAAATAAAGTGTATTAACTGAGAATCCAAGTGAATGACTTCCATCTTAAATTAAAAGATACGTTACTAGCAGCCTCGGAAGTGCTTGAGGTTTTTCGATTAACTCCAACTTTACTTACTTCTAAACCTATTCTTGCTACACTATTCTATATCGCTAACAGTGGTATGTGTGTGTCTCGGCAGTCCTCGATTCTACGCATACCCGTGTGGGTGGCCTTTGCATTCTTTCTCTTCTTTCCTTTTTACTTTTCTGTAATTGTTTGCATATCGTAGTCTAACTGTCTGCAGTCTCTCTCTACCTGAAAAAAAGAGACTCTCAGAACGACATGACCAGCCGAACCTTCCTCTCCACATTCACAGACTGATGTGTTGCTACGTCCCAGTCGAAGCACATGGTTTAGGTATGGATCGCGACCTGTTAACAGCTGCATCATACCTCGAGTAGGCGCAGCGTCGCACAGTTTGAGCCTGTTCCTAGTGCTTGGTAATACGCTATAAACACGCCTTGCCGTACTGCTAGTGTCCCAGTCAGACTACCAATCATCTAAATTCTGGGCTCTTAAATGTCGTTTATTAATAACCTGTGTTCCGGTTCCAAATGGTTCAAATGGCACTGTGCACTATGGGACTTAACATCTCAAGTCATCAGTCCCCTTGAACTTAGAAACTACTTAAAACTAACTAACCTAAGGACATCACACACATCCATGCCCGATGCAGCATTCGAATCTGCGACCGTAACAGTCGCGTGGTTCCAGACTGAAGCGCCTAGAACCGCTCGGCCACTCTGTGTTCCTGTGATTTCATACACATGATCATATTGCTCACGGTCCGTCCAAAAGATTGCTGCCTGTAACGTAGTACGATATCCATCCGGCATATTCCGAGGATTACCAGTAAACCTTCGACCGGTACAAAAGCCCCCTGTGATCCTCAGAATACGCTCCGCTGAATTCGTCCCATATTGTTTTGTAGCTGCCTATTCTAAGACGAGGTGCCCAGCCGCTGGCAGAGAAGCTGACTATGGCGTTGAAGATAGCTTCGTAGTATCATCGCATCACACGCAACGGTAATTTATCGTCAGCACTACCGGCACGGCCAATCTTGTGTATAATTCTGGCCACTTTCTGAGTAACAGATTCTACGTGTTCTACAATGTTTCTATTCTCGTTTGGAAGAGTGCCTAAATATTTATAAACAGTGCTGCCTGAAACAAATATTCCTTCAAACGTCAGGGAACGATTTCTGGCAAGAGAAAGCCATCCTTTCTCAAACATGAATGTGGTTTTATAAACATCTACACTTAGTTTGTTCCTCTTACAACAATGCTGCATCCGAATAAGCACATGTTTCATCTTTTCCTCCAGTCTCCCCCTGGAGTATAGATACAACTACTAGAATGTCATCTCGTTATGCAACAACAGCTACAATAACATATAACCTGTATAGTAGGTGTAATATGGGTTCAGTACCAAGATCTCAGAACAGTGGACCACTTATGGAGCCTTGAGGACAGCCTTGGTAACCTTTTTGATTACCTTTCTCTGCTCCGCAAGCCATGGACGCTACAGTAATTAAAAAAGCCATTGTACACACATTTTCGGACCCTGAGAGCTATAAGCTTTTTTAAACAGATATACTGTGCGTTTCTTTTTCTCCGCAAAATAGAGGAGGAAAGGAACATAAGGAAAACGACGTTTCGAGACATAAGGAAACAAATTCCATGGTGCTAATACAACAAAAAAATTTTTCAGTTTCAGTAAAAACTGCTGCATAAATTAAATTACTGAAATCAATACGATGTAAAAGGTTTAATCTTTTAAGTGGGCATGACGGATATATCCGGCCCTTGGCACGTTCGCTCTCAGTTCAACGATTATATCGGACCACAGCAAGCTGTCGCTTGTAGCTAATGGCAATGATGAATTCAAAGCCGAGACGTACTATGACGTTATTACTAAAGTTTCATCCTACATCAGTTAAAATAATGCATTCTCAAAGTTTTAACGATTTTCAGTGTTTTTACTGCTATGGACACAAATTATGGCAGCTCCTGAAGAAAAAACTGCTTTTCGAGTTGTTTTGGAGTTCGCTAACGATTTTCATGGAAAGAATTATTGAATTTACCTTACACCTGGTATATTAGTTCACATTACGGTGACCAACAGACGAGAAAGCAAGCGGTGTTTTCGACACAATGTAGGAAAACAAAAACGAGTTTCTTTACCTCACTGAATATGAAAAATTGAAGGAGGGTAACTATTTGACAGCGTACGTCAGCTAGCAGATATTAGTAAAACAGAACCGCAAAAGAGATGTCGTGATGGGCAGCACGTTTCGTGACAATGCATTGCATGAAGTAAACGCAAATTTTTCTTGCATTTGTGGTAAATATATGAGACGCGTGGCTAGAAGTAGATCACAGTTGTAAAACTATCAAGTGGCCAGGAGCAGCCTGAAAAAAGTTATCAGACCATCACAGACGTTAAGTGCGGGGTTGTTTTCCAGTTATCTTGTATTAGGTTCAGGATAGGGTCTGGGGTACCGGCAACATGCACACACACTCACAACAGTGTAATTGGGCTAGGGGTTTGCAATGGGATAAAACAGTTCCTCAAACATTATTCCTATATAGGACATACATCTTGAATCTTTTAAGTATATAAGAAGTATTGACAGCTGCAGTTTATCAGTATTCTATGTTATCAACACATCTGACTGGTAAAAATGCATATCGCCTTTGCTCTGTGGTTATGAAGCCAAATTTTGCAATAATCAGTAAGCATAAAGCTGTATTTAAGATAGCTGAAGTCAATACCCTCTCCTGTGATTTACTGTACTGTAATTGTAACACACCCCACGTCCACCATAATCCATGTGTTTCAGTGCATATAAGAGGTGACCTTGACTGATAGTATTTTACTGACATAAGTCTCTCTGGGTATATTTGGAAGACGAGGAAGAAGTGATCCTGCAAATACTTTGTATATACTTTTGGCAGTGAGAGTGAATCTAAATCATCGTTGGACACCAAAGAAACCAAGTCGTGTGGTAGGACAAGAAAAGAAATATTCTTGTACAAAGTCATTATTAATTATTGCATAGACATACATAAGAAATGTGAAAATAACTGAACACGAAATTGCAATACGGGATGTCTGCATTAACTGTAAATTCTGATGGAAAGTGGCCAAACACTGGTGTACATTCAGCTAATGATAGAATCGAGGGTGTCTCTACATTAGTGGATATACGAGAGATTTGTTTATAAACGCTCCTTCCCAGATGAATTAGCTTAAAGTAAGGTTCGTTATATTGTATCGACATGCTGTGGACTGGACGTTGTGCATTTTATTATTCCACAAGTATCAAGACAAAAGTACCATAAACTGCTATTGTTTCCAAAAATAATTTTATTTTGCAGGTCTTAACAAAAAGAAGAAAGGTAGCAAATAGACTTAACCCTTTCCCTATTAAAGAAACTAACTCTTCAAGTCTAGTTAACGAGAAAACTGAAAATGGAATAGATCGACATAAGAAAAAGAAAAGCGAGAAGTGGAAGATTTGGCGGAAACATTTCCCATGAAGGAAAACTATAAACTGCTACTCGAAAAAGCAAGGCTTACAAATTACTTTAATTTTTTGAATCTCTGCATATTAGTCTAATTTATTAGACACAGTTCCTGAGTTTTCGTCAGTCAGTCAGTCGGCAGTTGATGGTTGGAGTGCTGACTCATTATCTGAGTATCCAGTTATGCTGGCAACTGATGTGATATATATAAGGATCATATCAACCTATACCACATCAACAACAGCCTGAAGATGGCGCATTGAAGCGCTGAAACTGGTTGTAACAAAATAAAATGAAATCATAAGAACGGCTGTAGGTGTTTTATTTTGTCGCAATAATAAACGGCCGTCTTCCCAGAGACCTCCTGTCAATAGCATGGACATACAAAAACAATTCTGCATGTCGTTAGCCATGTGTCTACATCCTGTCCTCGGACATCCATTATGTATAATGGCGTTCGTTGGACACATTTTACTTTAAACTCGCTTGCCCGGTGTCGGCGGATAAACACGATACCACAGTGGCTATGTTATTCCGAATTACAGCCAAAAATTCCCTCGGACATGCATGCATGTCCTAAGGAACAGGCACTTCGACAAGTACAGCCGTTATGAAACGCAAGATATTTATTCACAGTTGCGAATATGGACAACCATCAGCTGTATAATAGAATGACGACAGTGAAAGCCTCTGCCTGACCGGAACTCAAAACCGGATTTCCGGCTTATCGCGAGCGGCCACCTTATCGTTTGACTACCCGAGCAGAACTCATGGCCAGGCCCGAACTACGATAGATCGTGAGCCACATGTCTAAATCCTGTACCCGTACGTCCACTATGTACGAGGGTCAGTCAATAATTAAAGAGACAAAATGGTCTGGGGAAAAACTTTTAGTAGGGCAAGTTTGATACTTTCGTGGCTATGAGTTGGTATCACTAGGATGAGTCCTGATCAGCTGATGTATTAAAAATAGTATTGCTTACAACGCCAAAAATCCATCTCAAGATGGCGAGTCCGCTTCAAACGTCCACATAAGTTGAACAACGTTCTGTTATTCGTTTTCTTTCTTGCTGAAGGCGAGAAACAGGAGAATATATACTGTAGACTGTCTCAAGTTTATGATGAGCGTTGTATAAATCGATAAAATTTTTACAAGTGTGTAGAGCAGTTCAAAAATTTTCTCGACTCAGTGACAGACCAACACCGGTGTGGCCGACCTGTTGGAGTTTCCACTCCCTCACTTGAAAGTCGAATTGATGACATTATTCGTGCCGACCGCCCTTGTGACCGGGAAATGATAGTTGATAAGGTTCAAGTTAGTGCTGACACAGTTCATAACATTATCTGTAACAAGCCGAAGTACCGCAAAACATGTGCAAATCGTGTCCCAAAGAAGTGGACGCGGCTCCACTAGGAAACTAAGTTGAGAGTGTGCACAGAGCTAACGGAACGTTATGAAAGAAAAGGTGAGCACTTCTTCAGCAAACTTTTAACTTTTGATGAAACTTGAGTTCGCGATTATGAGCCAGAATCAAAAAGACAAAGCATCGAGTGGAAGCACACCAACTCAGGAGTTAAGAAAGAATTCAAAGCCAAGCATCTGCAGGAAAAGTCATGTTGACGTTGTTTTGGAATACTGAAGGTCAAGTTTTTTGTGATTATCTCGAAGAGCAGCGTAGAATGTACAGCCAAAATTACTCCTATTTGCTTTTAAACAAGATGAAGCCAGCCATGAGACAGAGACGTCGTGGATCTGAGAGGAGAGGTGTGATTCTCCAGCAAGACAACGCAAGTCCTCATATTGCTCATCTTGCCCGTGAAACCATCGACAAAATGGGCTGGGAAGTACTGCCTTACAGTCATTATTTAGCACCTATTGATTCCCATTTGTTTAGTGCACTGATGGAGGCATTACGTGGGAAGAGGTTGCAGGACAACGAGGACGTGAAAAATTTTGTCGGAAATTGGTTCAAACATCAAGATAAAGAGTTCTTTGCAGCCGGAATAAAAAACCTTGTAGCCCGTTGGAATAAGTGCATAAATGTTCAAGGGTATTATGTTGAAATGTAGGAAAAGTATTGTTTTGTAAAAATAAACGTTTTTTTTTCTCCAGACCAATTTGTCTCTTTTATCATTGAATGACCCTCGAATATTCCCATACAGAGGAGGCATTTTCCTTGAAAGTCAGCTGCTCGGTGCCGGCGGATAAATGCGATACTGCAGTGCTTGTGTAATCCCCAATTACGATGCAAATTTCCTTCGGACAAGCACGCATCCATGTCCGAAGATACTCGAACTGCGGCGACTACAGCCGTTATATGATACGCGAAATACATTTGCAGTATATTCTCGGCAACAAATAGGTTCAATGGCTGTCTGGACGTCAAGATGTACTCACATCAAATACGCGTTTCCTTATTGAGGCATTAAAATGTATTACAACTATGTAACCATGATCCCTTAATCGGAACAGTATTACGACCTAATATAGGAAGAACGTAACGGACTGCTGGTAATAAGCTCCTGATTCGGCTACATACCTAGCTGTAATAGAAATAATCAAAGTAGATCCATGGCACGATAGACAGAAGATATATACTTGCATAGCTCTGAGCCCACGTGATCCCATCGTTTGACAGAACTTTACAAACCACGAAATTGTCAGCGGAATTTGAGGGAAACTTTAACGTCTACATCTGCACTTAAGCTACATTATATTGTGTGGCAGAGGGTAGTTATGGTATATACATAACATTCTAATAATCCTACCTGGTAATGCTCCGACTGATGAACAATACTCAAGAAATGCCGAACGAGTCTCTTAAAAACCACTTCTCTTGTGGATGAGGTAAATCCCTTCAGATTGTTCCAGGATATCTTAAATACTCCTCTGCATCTCTATGACAATTTTTTAATTGGTCTTGCCTGTTTAGTCCATATATGACAGCTATTCTGAGGTATTTTCCGGTTGTTATTGTATCCAATGTTTTATTGTCAAACTCGTAACCTATGCACGTGCAGAACATTACATTTACTTACTTGCAGTGTCAACTAGACCAATCGTGAACTGTTTGCATGTCTTCCCGCATTTCGATACGGTTGTCTGTTGTTGCTACATTCCTGTAGACAACAGCTTCGTCTGACAACCGCCCCGGACAGCTTACGACGTTATCCTCTACGTTATTTAATACAGAGTATTGCAAACATTAATAGCCCTGTAGAGCTCCCCTTGGCTACATCTATCGATTTTCTCCCTTTAAGTTACAACTCTTATTACTGTTTGCTAGAACGTCCTGAAACCAGCCATTTGATCTGCTACTCGTTAAGCTTGTATCAATGTCGTTTCGCGCAGATTTTTCTAGGAGTTCACTGGAAGGTTGTCTACAAAGTTTCAAATGACTAACACACATGGTTTAATAGTAGTAAAAAAGAAATACTCAATGGAATTACATTTACTTTACGATTGACTTTGTCTCGAATAATCCATTCTCTGCTCATTAAGATCACAGATTCTGTCAGTGAAGCATTCATTCAATTCATTGAATTCTACAATGCTGTTTACAATGTCCTTCTCGATTGAGAGCGCTGCTACTGCTCTTAGCAGCTGCTGACTCACAGCACGAAGCAGAAAACCTTCAGGTCCGCGTCAGACGATGTCGCCGGTATGGTAACAGTCACTTTCAGGAGTTTCGTTGTCTGACTACAATATTTCTGCAAATCATTTAAGAATAGGGATTCCAGATATTACTAAACTCATTCCTCGTGTTTGATATCAGAACTTTTGTTCTCAGTTTATTGCCTTCAAGGATGGGATTTATTTTGCAAGACGCCTGTAGCAATGTTTGCAGAAAGTGACCTTCATACAACACACACTTTTCGGAATTAAATAAATTTCCAGCTACGACATATCTGGTACATTAAAAGCTTTCAGCAACTTGAGCGACAATGTTATCTCACACATCTTTCGAAAAGCCGTTATTTAATTCATTTTCCTGTCCATATCTCTGTGCAAGCTGCAGCAGCTCTCTGCATGAGGAAATCATGTCAGATACGTTAGCTCGATTATATTTTTGCAGTCTTCTACCCCTTGTTGTACACACAGTGGCTCAGCTATTCATTTTTGTAATTGGCTGTACAATGCTGCATGATTGTAAATACAGACAACCAAAATTGAAATGCTGGTGCCTTCATTTCAGACGTTACACTGTTGCTGAAATAATTATTGTGATTTGTCGAGATGGAATCTCAGTTTTCTCCAGACATTCTACAAGTCACTGTTTTCAGACACAACTTGCACATTTCTTGACTTAAAATTCCACCTTGAGTAGGAAACATGGCAGACTTTCTTACTCAGTATGTCAATTACACACTGTGAAGAATGTAGGAAAAACTAAGAATCTCACTAAAGTCAACGAAATATCTTCTAACGTCCCTATTTGGCTCACTGCATAGGTTAAAATCAGATCCTGAGTTTCGGCATAAAAGTGAACTACATAGGCATGTTCAAAATGTTTATTCAGAAGAGTCTGTGCACCTGAAAGACGACCACTCATGACACCTGTGCAATTGTAGCTCTGAGAAATGACTATACTCTGATTTCTCTAAGCGATTATCCTAAAGTTTTTGAACTCTGTTCGCGAGGTGTCTTGAATGTCAAAGACCTTGCTACAGATATCACGTTAGAGGATCCGTATCTGACTATTATGATAAAAAGTGAAATTGTTGAAATCTCACTGTCGTACCTGCGTTAACTGGTACAGATTCAGTGACAGCAATTTTCTTTTTTGCTCTGACATAGTAAACATCCATCATACAAGAAAGAATAAAATTTTGAATATGTTTACATGTGCCTTTGAAAACAGCAGCCTTGTAAAGATGATCGTTACTTACAGTATCAGGTCCAGCAGTGAAACCTAAATGAAATCTAGAAGACGTTGGGAAATTCCTGGATTTGATGAGTTGCTGCATCCATAATTTCCAAGAAGTGCAAGCTCAGAAACACAATAAACTACAACAGATCACAGAGTGTGTAACGATATTAATGAATCTGATCATTGTGCCTAGAACCTGTGCATCGGGAGAATGACTGATGCATGCACAGTGACAGATGGTCTGGAAGCGGGTTCATTCGGGTACGTAGTTCCAATTTTCATCCACCAGGGAACAGTAGTGCATAGACACATTCAAGAAACAGGTCAAGAGCACGTTTTTGCGAATTATTCTGTTTATTTCCTGAAGCCCTTTTGTTTATTTATCTCTGTACAGTTTTGTATATGCTTTTAGTAGTGTCAGTGATGCGCGAATGTGGTCTAAAGTAAACATGTAGATCACTGCTCTACTAAAGGACGTTGTACGATGTTGAATTTTTTAACATAGTATGTCAAGTCAGATTATGGTAAAAGGAAAGCTAATTCGAGTGCAAATGAAAATAGTTAATAACTTAAAGTATAAACAAAATATCAGAATGCTAAATATTTATTTCGGGAAAAAGTACAGTTCGAAAGCATGTTATTTGTTGATTGGTTGGTCATGAAAAGCGCGGACTAACAAGAGAGAATAATGTTTCTCTATTGGCCTTAAAGAAAACTGACCAATCAGAACAGAGTATTCTTCGTTCCTCATTTCTCTTGGAGATACAGAAAGCTTTCAGCAGTCTAGAGTACTCGTAGCACAACCTTTCAATGATACGGTCGTGTGTAGTAAGAGCTCCGAAGGAAGTTATAACTTGCCGGTTATCGTTGTGCTACACACCTCAAAAGTGCTTTAAGGTGAAGGCAATGTGCTTTTTAGAATGTACTGATTTTTAAGCAATTTACTGTATGAGAAAAGAGAGTAATTCCTCCCGGCATATTGAGCAGATTGGTGACTAAAAACTTGCGTGCATTAGACACCGAAAACTTAATAGCATGGCGAGCATTTTCATTTAAGAACAATCCGTGCTTAGTGCTTCGTAGATTTCATGAAACACGTTAAGATAAAGTTGCTAACGTGAATGAAAGTATTTTACGCATACTGTGTTAAGATTAGCACCGTCTTAGAAGTGTACGTTTTCGATATCAATGTTAAGAATAGAGCAAAGTTTTGCCAGTACTTCCACCTTTCACTCGAAATTAAGACCTTTTCCCGATTCTTGGAATAGTTACGTTGTATGCTGCCCGGTGCGAATTGAAATACCGTAGGATTCTCCTCGGCTTTCATACCGCCGATCTGCTGCAGCGTGTTCACTGGTAGCTGCAGATAAAGAACGGAAGGAGCCGCGCCGCCGCAGTGTCTTCCCACTGGCTGCCTACAAGCTCTATCTAGTTGTTGTGTAAAACCACTTTCCCTAAAATATTGTGATCTGGACAAATCCGTCTTTTTTTCTTTTTGTCTTCTGTGACAAATGTATGAAATCATCAACGCCTCATAACTAAGTACTTTTCTGTCATAGAGGCAGAAGAATGGATGATTTAAAATTTAAAATTTTTATGTACTGTAGTATTTTGTCAGATGTATATTTCTGTGGGATCCACTGCTCCGCTTGCCACAAGACGAACCGACGCTTGCTCGTACTTTGTTCACTAAACGAGAGTGCGACAGGGCGAAGTGAAGGAAAACAGCATTAACCTGGGTCTCATTCTGTTCTGCTCTATCTCTTATTGAGGATGATGTCGAACTGAATGTCTCTGGATGTCTGTTTGTGCTATCCGTAATGATTTTTGTAGAAAATCTTCCTCGATCTCGAAGAAGGTCGTAATGCATGATCATAAAACATGTTCCAAATTTCCAGAACCGAACGGAGTCAGTGATATAGGCCAATAACTATGTGTGTTTGTTGAAAACGCGGGTGACCTGCCCTTTTTTCCAGCCGCTTAGGGCCTTTCGTTGGCCAACTAACTACGAGAAGTTGCTGTTCAAAGAGGAGCTATGACCAGTACTCCATTCTTCGGCTGCGTATATTCCTGTGTGTGACTTCTGTTCTAAAGGTACTAGAAATTTGCGTACAGCAAACGTATCCCATAGCTCACCACATGTAAGTTCTCAAAGCTCTGCGTGGTAGTAAGGAACTGGTGCAATTGAAAGTGGGCATTAATGTTAGACTGGGAAAGTCAATTTGAGCTATTGCTTCTTGGATTATTAATTTGTTAGTAAGTTGGCAACACCAGGGATCGTTTCAAATACAGCAGCATGCTCTGAGCACTATGGGACTTAACTTCTGCGGTCATCAGTCCCCTAGAACACACATCCATGCCCGAGGCAGGATTCGAACCTTTTCCAGGCTGTAGCTAATAGAACCGCTCGGCCACCCCAGCCGGCAGAATTTTGCACAAAAGCTACAAAATTCAGAGCTTAGCGCTGTGCGGTGAATAGAGGAACCAGTTTATTGGTATAGAGCCTTCCGACAACATACACCCAAAGCGAAAACTATGGGAACGGCAAAACTGCATGCGTCTCGGAGGGACATATTTTCCTCATCAGATGCCTCCCGTATTACAAGCATGGAGATGTCTACCGCCAACAGGATGAAACGGAAAAGTGTATCAACTGCAGAGGCTGATGGTTGTTTCAGTAGACAACATTCTGTCGGCACGATACAATCATCGTCAGTCACTGCAGTGCAGAACTGCAGTACTATGGCAATAATTTAACCAGTAAAATAAACTGACTTGGGAAAGACAGAATGCAAGTGGTGTGACAAAACAGTAATTGTCTCGATGTGAAACTACGATATCACCTGTCGGGCTTGAACTGTGACGTATTGGTGTTGTGGCGGGTGACGTCACACGTGTGCGGAGCGTTGGTTTGTTTTCGTTAGGGGCGTTTGTATTGTCACTTTATGCTGTGTTTGTAGTCTATATTGGATATATACATAGTGGTGCAAATTTTGATGGAATGAGCATGTTACTGGATCAACCAGTTTAGTTACTTAAGAGAAAGATGAGTTTATGGTGTTCTCCGCTTACGCTCCTAATCAACTAGAGATTAAACGTTATCTTTGGTTGTCTTGGTAACGTGAGTACACAGTGATTACAACTTATGTGAACTTCGGCACATATTTTTTTCAAAGGTGAGCCAACTTGTAATGTAATGAAATTAAGGCACTTATGCAGTTTAGCAGGTACGGAAAAAATTTATCAATTTTTTTCAAAATTTGATCGATTATAGTCAAATTTGATACGCTGATTACGAATACGATATTTATTTTCGCCCCAGTCAATTATTTACATCAAAAAAATTGTTTTAAATTTTTTTAAAATTTTTTTATTTTTCAATATTTTGTCGATATAGTGAATTCTGATGCGCTGATTTCGAATATAACATCCATTTTCATTTTGCCTTGACCGTCGGCGATATCTTCTGCCCGATAAGCGCGGCGCTGCCGATGACGCAACATTGCGTAATACACTAACTAATCAGTATTTTCAAATCATAGGCGGCCGCTGCCGCGGCCGCATTCCAAAAAAAAAAACTCCCAACCTAACCTCAAGTGGGCTACGCTACAGATCACTTTATTTATGAAAATACAAAGTACAATCACCAACAAACTTTACATATTCACCCACAAAGCTCTCCAAGCCAGATACATTTGGAATGAAAAATTTTTTCCGTACCTGCTAAACTGCATAAGTGCCGAAATTAATAACTTAGCGAATACTAATAGTAATATTACTGAAATAAGGAACGCTGATAGATCGATAATAAAGAAAAACGAATGTCTTCAGAATGTTATGGTGAATGAAGCCTGGTCATTCTAACGTAAAGTGTGAAGAATGTGATGTTAGTAATTGAAAGCAATGTACAAAGAAGTAGCAGAACTAGTTGACTTGGGTTGCCTACAGAATGAAGACGCCAGATCCAGTTTAGCGCGTAACAACTCACACAAAAAGTATTTACGTGTAATTTCAGGGATTTTGCAATTTTCTGTTGAGCTGTATTGGTTAACACATGTTACTGCATTTTGTCCATCTCGCAATATAAACCTTTCTGTATCGGTATTGGAGTATTCGTTGTTGTTAGCATATTTCGTTAACTTTCGCGATATTTGCTACCTGTACTGGTATTACTTTTTCGCTTTCTATACTGATATTTGTTTTTGTTTTCTGTATTGGTGTCTGGCTTTTAAGTTAGTTTATATTTATAGAGTGATATCTTCGATACCAGTTGAATTTATCTAATTTGATGCTTTACTTTTGCATTTTCGATGCAGACCTCTGCATGCTATTCTTCATCGTATTCTTCCGGTTGTTTTGTTTTGTATACGCCAGTAATTTTGGGGCTCTGTGGCTTTTACTTGAGAGTATAACTCCCCAGATTCCCCTTAAGGCCCAATATTTATTATTTCGAATTTTTAAGTTTCTGAAATGATTTTTATAATTTGGTTTTATAGGAACTGTTGAATATGACGTCCTAATCGCCATTTTTCAATCAATGTTGTGTTGCATCTTGAGGCTAGTGATGATGTTATTTATTAAAGTGGACGGGTGTTATCGAAGGCTCTCGTCCTCCCCAATAATTCACCATACTTGAGACACAGTGCCGTACCCCCGGCCGCGAGAGTTCGCCCCTGTTTGGTCATTGGAGGGGAGGGGCGCACACAGCGCCGGCTGTCACCTCCACATGCAATCACGTAATGCGTTTTTACGTCGCAGGCTGACAGTTATTGGACGGGTGAAGTAATTGCATCGGTTAAACGCTCGAGCGATGTGATGTGGTGCTGTAACGACATAACAAAACAAGTTTTCGCCCCAGATGTAAGCATTCCCGTTATACAGTAGTAGGCAAGCGTAAGTTCTCTACATTCTGTAATTTCCTGCAGGCGATTTTATCGAGTGCGCTACTGCCAAGTCACCAATGTTGATTAGTTTGATTCTGTTTAGAGCAAAGATAACTGAATATCGTGTGGTAGTGAATCCTGTCGTAGGTGTTCTACAGATGAGCAGGATGAAGCCAGAGCATTGTCGACTTGGACTACTCTTACATGGGCTGAGTTACTTACGAGAGTGTATACTGTGGAAAGTCATTTAGATTTCTTATGGGAATTTTGTAGATTGTCACTGGGAGACGTGTGTTGAACTCTTTAAAAATCGACCAATGTTTATTTCCCGTTTTAATTATAGGACTATTCTACGAAATGTACGAAACTAGTACGATCAGGAAAAACACGTAGTTCGTTAGATGCCATTTGACGATACATCAGGGTATTATTTTGGTCCCTTCCTGGGTTAAAGAACACATGCTACTAGTCACTGTTACAGAAAGTTATTTAAGTACAATTACTGTTGGCGATTACTTTGATTTTTGCATTGTTATGTGTTATGTGATTGTTGTGAATTTTACAAAATGCAGTAGCTTTGTTTTCACAGTTTGGCTTAGGAGGCCAAAAGTTTCCATATGAGACGGTCAGAGTTTTTCTGAGAGATAGCTACAGAGTATCCGACAATCACAGAGGAGGAGTGCTCCAAGCTGCAACTGATTTGGAAATTATTGTATAGTTCGACATACTCTGACACTTGACAGCAAGGCAGGCCGGGGTGGCCAAGCGGTTCTAGGCGCTACAGTTGGAATCGCGCGGCCGCTACGGTCGCAGGTTCAAATCCTGCCTCGAACATGGATGGGTGTGGTGTCCTTAGGTTAGAAAGGTTTAAGTAGTTCTAAGTTCCAGGGGACTGATGACCTTAGCAGTTAAGTCCCATAGTGCTCACAGCCATTTGAACCATGTTTTTCGACATCAAGACGTGTCAACATTTCATTTGTTGTGAGGGAAACAGGAACTATTTGCAGGAAAAGTAGTTATATATGACTAGTTAACGAATAATAACTTACTACGCGTACATTGTGTTGTTAAGTAAAACTGCAACAGTATTCGTTACATGGGACCTTTTCAGATTCTAGTAAAATAATACAAATAAGTGTAGCCATTCTGAAACTAAGACCATATTTGAGCTCATAAATCCAACAAAGAAAGATTCTCAAGCAGCACTGGAGTGTTCTCATATAGCGAGTTCTGACAGCTGCCATCTAACAACTTTGTGTCGAATTCACCTGAAACACCGCAAAAAGGGTAAAGTATCGTTATATGAATAACTACACCAGCAACAGAGATGTTCAAAAACTTTCACGAATTAGTAACTACAACCAGGAGATTTATCGATTTGCCTTATGTTAATCCCCACTTACGAGTGAACCATGGCTTTGGTTTTATTTCAGAGACTTCACTGCACATTCAAATGGCCGTAGTAACACTCTCATAGAATTTAAACTTTCGCTTATGTTTTCTTCAGATTTCATTTTTATTTCGTTTCATTATCCTTCAGTTAATGTAAATCAACCGTTCACAAATTTAGCTAACTTTTACATCTTCGGAATATGAGATACCTATGTTCGTCCATCCATTTAACAAATGGGTCGTCCAGTACCTTTAAATTCTACGGCTTCGTGCGCTGTGTTATATTAACGTCACCAGTTTCCACTTTTGATGTAACAGATCAGAGTCCTCCCGATAGGTTCGTCTACTCCCATGTAATGTTAGGAAACAGGGGGGATCGGTGAAGTTTTATTCCTAGCGGACCTGAATATCATGTAGCCCACACATGTTTCTAGTGGGGCTTATTAAATTTAAATTGTATCGAATGAAGAATAAGCTAAAATGCATCAGCTTATTTGTTGTGGTGGCAATATATTTAGAAAATACGTTAAAATGGTACATACCAGCAATCTACTGAACGAAATCACAAGAATAAACAAATTCAGGAGGTGTGTACCTAACTTTTTCGTAACTATTTGGAAGAGAGTTATTGAAATGTACAAGTCACGGTGCTGTTCAAGGTAGAATAAAAGTGTGTGGAGTTGGAGACGATGTATGCTTGTATTTAGCAGTAGACGGTTTTGCAATCACATTATTCTGGAAAAAAAGATATTCCGGTCTGGCAGACCTTAAGCACAGTGTAACCAAGAACATTCTGAAAGTTATTTAGAAAACTGTGACGAATACAATTCACATTACTATTCCATTATCGTATTGCATAACACCGAGACATCTTAAAAAGAAAAATTATTTGTTTCACCGTATTTTGCTTCCATATCTGAAAACTATCAAGTGCAGTACCGAACTACCTATTAATTTTATTTTATGTCCCCTTATCCTAGTCTTTTGTGCTGTAGGCCGTGAGTTGTTACCTGCCATTTCCATTTTTTATGTATTCCTTTTACTGTTAGCAGCTACTACGAACTACATTGTGCTTTATCATAGAGACTAGAAAATACTCCTTCTTTTACTACTGAATTTACATGTGGGTACCAAACTTTTTCGCCTAAAGGAAATAGGCATTTCAGAAGTCTATAATAGAAACATGTAAAGTAAGTAACTTATCATTGTTATCTAACGAAGTACGTTAAAATTCCCCAAATATTATTAAACTATTTCATTATTTTTGAGACAGCATTACTGTGTCATTCTCTTCGGGTTGAAGTTAACTGTACAGCCATGAATATTGGGTAATACTTTAGACTGTGACAAAATCCTAGTGTGAAGGTGATCCAGACTTATGTGCTGCGCATCTGGCTCATGTCGTACCCCCATAAATCTCCCAAACGACTCTTCTTTAGTTGTGGTGAAATAAATAAAAAATGAAATAAAACGTGCCTTCTGCAACAGCATTTTCCTCTGCAACATTAGCCCCGAAAGTATATTTTAACGTCATTACAACTCATATTGCATAAGGGCCAAAGCATAAATAGCAGCCGTGATGAACTCTCTCTGAATTCTCAGTCGATCTTAAGGCACCATTAATTTCTTTGTTTACTCGTTTGAGGTTACATCCACATGCTAATCAATTGTTTGCCAATGCAGTTCAGTGAATTGCAACATCAGTTTGATTACACTAAGCGTGCTTTGATTTATGTGTCCCATGCAAAGACACTCGCCATGCTTCTGTTATAAGCAGCATCTGAGTTTGTTTACATACTTACTACTTCATAAACAGATACACAGATAAGCCAGAATGTTATGGCCGCCGATCTACTGTCGATATAAATCCGTTCAGGCGATAGCAGCGACACATGGCGAGGAATGACTGCTAGTCAGACAAACCCACGGTACATGTTGTATATCACAAGGGCAAGAGCGTGATGGAATGGAGTGTGTTGAGTGCTTCAATGAACACAGTCCCGATTTCCAGTTGATGTGTTGGCTCTCCTATCTCGACACATCTAAACCCGATCGAAGACATCTGGGCATGTGGCGTCAGAGCTCATGGCACCCCTCCCCGGAATTTACGGATTTAGGTGACTTGTGTGTGCAGATGCGATGCCAGCTCCGTCCACTGACCTACCAAGGCTTCACTGCAACCCTGCCACGACACGTCCACGTTGATACCCGTGCCAGAGGTGGACAAACCGTCTGTTAGGTAGATGGTCGTAATGTTGTAGGTGATGAGTGTAGTTTCTACGTTAAGGTATAGACAGTCGTTAATGAGTGAAAAATGTATGCTGAGGGCTTCAAATGTTGATTACCTTTCAGTTCCTACGTGTGTAGTGAAATATTACTTGTGGCTCACTGTGTTGAATAGGAGATGTCGGGATTATGGAGACTACTTTGTTCTCCTTATGAGCAGTGATTTTGTAGTCACTCTAGTCTTTTGAGTGTTATTATTAATGTAATTGATTTTCCTACTCTTTTTAGAATTATACTTAGTGTCAATGATATTTCTGTTAAACGTAGTTGGCAAATGTTAATGTTGCACAAAACAGTTTCTTCCATTTTCATCGACGGAGAGGTAATGACAGATGCAGCTCGCATCAGGGACAGACTCGAACGAGTTTTATTCCGAAGAACCTTCCATTTGTTTCCATTAATCTACTAAGAGGAACCACCGAAATGTAGATCTTGTTGGTCGGAAGAGAATATGAACCACAGTCAACCCCAGTGCGAGTCGTCTACATTGCCACAACGCCGCCTGTTGCCAATAAAACAAATAACGAGACTTGTTATATCATCAATCCAAAGGTTTATTCGATTGGTAACTGTGGTTTCAGGTGGTATTGGCCGCGGAATCGCGGTCGCACATTTTAGCAGCCAGACGGTCTTCTCCAGACGTCGCGTTGGTGGCCACGCGTCAACACATTCAGCGTCTGGCATGGCGGCTCTCAAGAGCTGCGCGGTGTGATGTACAGACCTCCTAGGTGGGCACGGAGGACACCGGAGTGATCTGCCGACAAATATATATTTCAAAATTATAAACGCCGCCCTGTTATGGTGAGTTGATATAACATCTGCAAAGGAAAGTGCTAAATTATCGTAGGTCCACATGTTAATAAATGGTCAGTTTCTGTATCCATAGAAGGGATGTTTCTATCGCGCCAACTCATGAACCCTATAATACTAATTGTCGCAAATATGAAAATTACCGACAGTGAATGATTGCCTATTTACTCCTCCCGGAGTGTTATCTATTGTGGTGAAATGACCTACTAAATTATTGCATCATGATGGTAGATAGTTGTTACAAGGATCAGAATATTTGTGAGTTAGTCGATATCTCACGCAGACGCATGTATTATCCTCACCTGAACTATATTCAATAAGGAACGGAGAGAATTGTGACTGTTGCTAAATCCATCCATACCAAAATAGTAGAGTTTCTTAAAACAAGTTGTGTAAATGTTCAGTTCAAATTCGGAGAGCTTCAAGGATAAATACGGGACACAAAAATGAACGATCATGCAGCATAAGAAATGGGATTAAAATACCAAGAATAATCTTGGGAGGTTGAAGGTGAAACTGCGCTGAGAACTTGATAACTGTTATGGGCGGGAGGGGACATAGGAGAACGTTTTCTGAAAGGCTCTCCCTCATCTGAAAGTGTGGGCTACGGTATTGTATGTACCACTGATTCTTGAGTTTACGTATATCCTACCAATACTAGAGCTAAAAGATACGTATGCCGCGAAAGGATTTTGTATCTGATCAGAGTTCACAATTGGTATAAAAGAACAGCAGACTATGGGTACCGAGAAAGTTTATGGGTCGACCATAGAATTTTGTAGCCGTGGTGATATATCTAAACTGATACCATTTCAGTTATATTAAAAATCGTAAAACTCTATACTCGAATAATATCTTGAAGATTCCCCTTCTGAAGGGAGCTACCATGTGATCAAGAAACGAGAAATACAGTTAGAAACCAAAGTCTGTTGTCCTTTTCACAGATCGAAGTACCACTCACCGTAACAGCTCCACCTTACTCCTCCTCCTGCAGCCGTCTCTGCAGCAACTCCACGAAAAAGGCATCCAGTGTGAACTGACGCTCCTGTTGGAATAGATCTTATTACTTTCATGTTATCTAACATGTGAAGTGATTCACAATTTGTGCTAGTTCCTGTCATATAAAAGTATAACGAATTTTAACATATATCACAAATTAGCACGGTTCAGGTACCGAAATTAGGAATATAGTAATCCAATTTAGTATCCAACTAACACAATTCGTTTCACATCTCAGATACTATTAATACTAACAAGTAACTAATATCCCATTATCTTTAACATTTTCTGTGTACGACTGGTTAATGATGTGCTTCTGCGGTTATGCCGTGTTGTTGTTCCTGCTTTACAGTCAACATTTCAACAAGTGACCAAGCCATTTTCTTCAGATCGTGAGACGTTTCCTGACTGATATGAGTCAAGCAGAGAGTACATTACCGCAAAGTTCGCAGCACATGAAGTTGATGGCTGGGACGTCGGTTGAAGTATTGTGCACAAAATGAACACAACAATTCGGCCAAACACCCGGAAGCAGACCAGTAACTAGTACCATCTTCGAGAGTAAGTTATAATGTAATGAGAAAACGAAAAATTCACTTTGAAACCAAATGCTACAATTCCTACTACTGTTGTAATTTACACTCACCGAAACAGAAAAGGCTTCTTTCTCTTCCTGCAGCCGCTTCTGCAGAATCTCCTCAAAAAACGAGTCCAGGGTGAACTGACACTCCTGTAAGGAAAATAACTTATTTGTTTGATTAGTCGTAGAGCATGCTTGGTAATTCAGAGATAGCGCTAGTTCTTTACATATACATGTGTCACAAATTCTTACATTTATTTCGAATTTTTGGCCTATAGGCAGTGATAGTGAGTATTCACTGACTATCTGTAGTATCAGCTAGAAATCTGTTCTTCCGACATTCACTACCATTATCCTACGTATTATGAGTTGAACTGGAATAACAGAGGCCTACAATGTAACTTCTTGAGCCACGGTCTTTTTATTACGAGCTCCTCCTAGTTCTTTGTCTGTAAAGAAAAGTAAATGTGACTGTAACAAGTTTTGCTAACAGTTCCTGTTTCTCTGTTCTCTGACTACACTGTACATTTCCTTTGGTCAGTCTCATATTAAACACGGTCAGCAGGTAACTGGTTGGGCAACCAGATGGTCTGCAATGTCGTCTTCAACCAGTCGTTCGCGTTGGCAGCATATTTAGTGCGCCTCTGCCCCTAGAATATTTTTCACCATAATTCTTTTCAAATGGAGAGGGATGTTACCTTTCTCAAGCATCTCACATAGTTATTTGCTCAGTGTTAACAAAGACCACACCCAGTTTACCGGAATGATAAATGGTTAGAATCAACTGTCCATGTCTGGGGTCAGTGTTAAGTTTAATGGGCTTCAATACAATTGTCAGAATTGTTTATACAGCATTCAGGTTCGTTTATCAACATTAGCTTACCTAATGCGACAAGTCCGGATATATTGTGGAAATAACACGGAGGAGAGGATCTAGGGCCAGTGGGATCCAGGGGAAAGAGCCAGCATAATGCAGCAAAGGAGCCCTGCAGGGAACACAGCGAGAGACACAGTGTGAGGCTTCCCTGCAGGTCAGAGAATATACGACTCTGACTTGCTAAAGGCTTTTTCTAAGGGCATCATACTCAAGTTTTAGAATGACGACTATTGTGAACTATTGAGTGAGTAGCACATCCCACTTCGCTCCAGTGATCAACAAATCCATCCATCCATCAGTGACATTCATTGCCGCCGGTATTTTGTATCTGATCACGATCCAGAAGAGCAGTATGCTAACCACATGCTCCTCCATACAGTGACGTCTATCGTCTGACGATGACGAGGCGATCGATCGGTACCTTTGGAACTTCAGAGGAATGATTGGACGGAGTTAGGTAGTTAGGTGGTATTTTGTATAATCGTCACAATCATCACTCGTGCAGAGATGCCTATCTAGGACGTGTTATTTACAATGACGTGTCACATGGGATGTTTATAGCAAAAAAATATTCATTTACAGTAAATCGTGACAGTCTGTAATATCAACTGACCACGTTACGTACAATCAGTTAGCTCTCAGACTTTACTGCTTTGCGTGCTATGTCACTGCAATATAACGTGGCTCACCTTTACAGTACCCCGAACAGCGACCAAGTTGTTCTCCAGTCGCAGACCCTCGTCTTTCTCCCCTCCCAAACACCGGGAGAAAAACTTCTTCATGCGGCGGAACATTGCTGTAACGATAACAAACAGTACATTAGACATGACCAGACCGTGTCTACGAGTAAGTTTTGCAGCAATGTCTCACAACTCGATCGCAAGAAAAACGTGAACCGTGAAGACATGTCTGTAACCTTAGCTTTTGTAAAAAATCAGCTGCTTGCATCAAAAACGACATGTACACTCTATATAATTGGTTGAGCTTATACAATTTTTACTAGTCGAGAATTAGTTATTTAATTTTGTGTCAGTTATTCGTAGAGCATGAATCAAAACAATAACAGTTATTCGAAGTTTAGCAATCGCGTGTTCATTAGGTGGTACTTTTACTCTGAAGAGAATAAATTTGTTTTGATAGCAACTAGCTGAAGGCTTATCTATTAGACTAAATTTAATTAGCAAGTCATTAAAATGCTACAATAGTTTCAGATATACAGCTGCTTCGCCGGCCGGTGTGGCCGTGTGGTTCTAGGTGCTTCAGTCTGGAACTGCGTGACCGCTATGATCGCAGGTTCGATACCTGCCTAAGGCATGGATGTGTGTGATGTCCTTAGGTTAGTTAGGTTTACGTAGTTCTAAGTTCTAGGGGACTGATGACCACCGACGTTAAGTCCCATAGTGCTCAGAGCCATTTGAACCATTTTTTATACAGCTACTTCAGATATTACAACTTCAGATTTTGTCATCTATTACAGCATGATATGCGGAATATCTTCCCCTGGGGCAGGAACAAGAATTTGTTTTTTATGTGTGTTGGTGGTGGGATGAAGTTACTAATTAATAAACTACGCTACATTCTGATGGCTATACCTTCCGCTGTATATGACTAGAATACGATTTTGACGTCTATCCTTATTACCGAGTCAGTATATTCTCTCAGGGCTGCACTGTCCCTTCTTTGTGTCAGTCATCGAGAACCCTACATCTAAATTACACTTCATTGCCATGTGAGCTAAACAGTATCGTGTACGACGTAATAACTATATCTGTGGTTAAAATTTACCCACCGGTTTCTACATGAAGAAAACTTAAAAATAGCTTATAAACAGCTAATAGGTTTAACATTTGACAGTGCTCCAAGATATTAACTGTACTTCCTTAAGTGACAGGAAAAGATAATATATTTGTTACAAACTCATGTCGACTCAGTATGACACTACACAGCCGGCACCTGTTTACGACTTCTCTTTTACACCGACGGCAGAAGATAAAAGCATGAACCAACGATAGGACATACCGTATGTATGTGTAGTCGAAAAGGAGAGTGATAGGTGACACCATTCTATTTGTGAAACTAAGCTATAAATTTGAGAATACATGAATTCAGCAGTTGAACATCGGCAAAAACTCAGTGAGGATATCTCTCTCTACAAGTCAAGCATTCTCGCAACTTTCTGAAGTTACATTACATATTAAAAAAATGTACTGGGATGTAAATCGGGGACTGTTTTCCTTTTCCAATTCAGTCCCATTACTAGTAACATTTTGCGAAGTCACATCACACTATTTCTTAATGCTACAGTATCCCGATACTTCTCCACTACATACATAGTCATCTAAAAGCTTATTCGATGTTCTAATTGCAGATGTATACTGAAAATAAATACGTGACAAATCAATGGCTCTTGCCTCTTGGTGAGTATAGTCTATATACCTCGCTTCTGAAACAGAGCGTTCGCTTCATTCAAAGCTTCTAAAGCTCCCCAAGAACTTGTTCTCGAAACACAAAATCCAACACTATAACGCCTGAATCAAAATTATAGAATCTTTTACTCAAGAACTCAAGAAACTAATTACTTTCGATACTTCAACTACTCCAGAGAATACGGAAGTCATTATTATGCAATGGTCCACCACAGTTAAGCTGATTTTTGTTAGCAAACCCTGCGATCAACGTTAGGCAGCAACCTCGATAACTGCAGAGAACAACGTTGTACTGGAACGTCGATATCAATGGTTAAACAAGAACTGCAATGAAAATTTTCAGTAATTTGAATCTATGTAAGACGAAATAATCATGTTTTAGCACTGACAAATATGCAGGGTAGTCTTGAAAACGTCCGTGCAGTTAATAAACTCCCAAGTGATCTAACAGTTAACAATACTCAGAGATAGTGCTTTAATTTCCTTACGCAACAGGGAGGTAAGAATCTCATATTATGGTGCCAAGTCAACTCTGTATAACTCTACACAGTTGTAACCAGTTTCCAACGTGTTTTCCTCTTCGCAGACGAAAGATAATTCTAGCAGTACATCCGTGCAACGATCATAGGCAATATGTAAGTGTGATCGACGAAACTGGAATATCGGTTACACTGTTTTCATTGTGAAAGTAAAAATTAATGTAAATAGAGACCGCTCCGACTCTATCACAACAACCACAGAAAACTTTTACTAACAGTCCGATTATATTATTGGAGAAGGCGATAACACGATAGACTATTCAAAAATAAAAAATATTTTGTAGCGGAGGCGTTGTGCAGCTTTAATGAATGTTAACAACTGTATTGTGCAGTAGACAGATACGACGGTACGGTTCATTAGGGACCATCGAATTTGGTCTAAAATTAGACCATCATCGGTCTGGAAAGCCGTCTCAGCTATGCGTTCGCGTAAATTGCAATGGCAGTTATCAAACGTAGATAGCTCGACCATTGGTATTATCTGTATAAACATTACATTGGTAAAAATGTCTATGAAGTTAAATGGACATAATGGACATGACAAGTTAATGTCAATGACGGAACACTGTACATTCGGAATTGCTATTCCTATTACACAAGTTCATAGCTGAGATCGTTTTTAGGCTTGATGACGGTCTGATCCTCGACCGAAACATACATTCTCTCATAAAATGTACCGTTATAGCTGTGATTGCATAATGCAGTTCTTTCGAAGAGCATATAAAATGGAAGTAACGTGACTGCTGCAGAAACTGATTGGGCAGAAACAAAAAGTAAAAGTTTATGAAGCTAAGATCAATATAACGAAAAAATCGAATAATTTCTTACACAAATTTCTCTAGAATAAACTCAACGGAAATATAACGAAAACACAAAATTTGATTCCATAAGTTAAAAAATTATGACTAACATTACTACTCGTTCCTCTCAGGACAACTTCTACAATGTACTTAGGTTCACGGCTAACACCACCGTACACAGTTCTCCCATATCACAAAAATAGCTAAAGAATTGCATCAATCAACATGATAAAAATTATCATTAATCACTTCACTCACATAAATTTATCTTCTGCTCTTAACGTACTGCCTAACCTCAGCATCGTATATCCTTCGAAATACAGAAAGAAACAGTTAAATATATGTCAGAAAAAAAAGAAACAATAATCGCTAATAGTTTCTCCATTGATAATATAACCTGTGGCCTCAAGTTACCCCCTCCCCCCAATAAACAACACCATCGTATATCACGAATATTTGGAATAAACAGCATATTTTACAAACTTTGTAAATTAGAATAGTAACTAACACAAACACACATAGCATTTAATAACAGACCGCTTACACGCTCTGCAACGTAAAGTCATGACGTCAAGAGGACGACATGGGTGAAACCACACGCATAGAATCTGAAAGAGCACTTGTCAAAGTTGTCACTGTTGAACTAAGCTGTTAATTTGAAAATATGTGATGAAAGCACATGAACTTAAAAAAATTAATTGTAGAGGTCTAACTCTACAAGTAACCACCTGACGTTTGAAACCCCACAAAAAATTAAAACGAAGTGCTATTTCACGTTATTACTGTTAAGAACTTCATATTCCGTAATCACACCACACTCCTCAACATGCTTCAATTTTCCAGAACTTCTCCACTAATACACATTCTTTTATTAGCTTTTAAGATATTCTCACTCGAGATGATTGTGTATACTCAATAAATATACAAAGTTAAATCAATAGCTCATACCTACTGCGGGTCCGATGCAGCTGGCCTCCGAAGCTGGGCGTTCGCTTTGCTGAGAGCTTCTAAAGCTCCTCAATAACTTTAAAATGTTTCGCTAGATGTGCTCGAAACACAAAATGCAAGACGGCAATAATTAATTCACAACTGAAGCTCCTTACACTCAATAACTCGCAGAACGAATTCGTATGGATACTTCGAGTACTCCAAAGAATACGGAAGTAATTGCTACACAATGGTCCACAACGGTTTACGTGAGATGGCATTGTTGTTTACATACCCAATATCCTCCCCTGGTAGCTGAGTGGTCAGCGCGACGAAAGTCATACCTAAAGACCCGAGTTAGATTCACGAATGTGTCGGGAGATTTTTCTCCGCTCAGGGACTGGGTGTTGCGTTGCCCTTATCATCGTTATTTCATCCCCATGGACACGCAAGTCGCCGAAGTGGCGTCAACTCAAAAGACTTGCACCAGTCGAATGGGAGGCCCTAGCCACACGGAATTTCCATTTTATCAGTAAACCGAAGTCCCAGTAAAGCAATATCGTTTAGCAACGTGGATATAAATGTTAGACAACCACTGAAACAAAATATTATATAAGTCAATTGTACATTTCAACTTCTCATAAAATAGCATCGAAGCATAACGACGTCGAATGCTGATGCCCTCGATCCCGCTTTTAGTCATGTATTGAAATGTTATGTCACGCGCAAAAATTGATTCCTTCAGCGCATGTGACTTCCACCAGATTCAACGTCCGTTTGTGTGATTCCACTAATTGTTTCCCAGTGTATTGATTTTGTATATTGAAACCTGGTTGTCAAGGGAAGGCCGTAATCATTTACTATTGGTTGCCTTTAACAGTTACACACTTTTATTATTAAAGAAGTAGCTCCAGACTCAACAATAAATTAAAAAATACCACGCCTTATTAATGAAGGCATAAACGACAGTGTAAATAATAGTGTTTTCAGTGCGTTACAATTTAGCAAATCACCATAAAATCCTGATACTGATAACGTTTAAAAAGAAAAAAAAACAAGGCACTGTGATGATGACTGAAGGCCTTACACTCCAAGAAAGACAGTAAATTAAGAATGTTTAAGAACTCGCTGCAATTACAACTTACAGGTATTGAAATATTAAAAGTAAGAGCCCACAAACACAGTAGAAGGTATCAGACGTCACGAATGGCAGAAAATAAGGTTTTAAGGCTTACTGCTAAAACAGAAATATCGAATTAATTTTTCAGAGCAAATGACCACAATCATGACTGAAGGCCTTACACGCCAGGAACGGCAATTATATAAAAAATTCAGAAACGTACTGTAAAACAGCAAATAAAAGCTAAGGTTAATTAAAAGAAACAAGCAATTGGACCACGAAACACGTGAAATAATATGATGGTAATCTTGTGACACAACCCTTACACTGATACAGTCTGGCCTGCAACGGAGGGTGGAAACCTACAAACAGCACCAACGGGAGCAGCAGCACGGCTCATATACCCTTCGATTAATCTCCTCATCGCGAAAATGGAAGACTTGCCAATGCGACCCATCACATGCCTCATACATATTTTTATTGGCCTCGTCCATGTTTTTTACTACTTTGTTAATACAATCAAATTATAAATTAAACGAGTGTCCATTTTACACAGAGTAATCCATTGATAGTGTCTGGCCACATATCTCAAAAAATAAGCATCAAACGAAAAAAAACTACAAAGAACGAAACTCGTTTAGCTTGATGGGGGAAACCAGAGGGCGCTACGGTTGGACCGCTAGATGGCGCTGCCATAGGTCAAACGGATATCAACTGCGTTTTTTAAATTGGAACCCCCAATTTTTATTACATATTCGTGGAGTACGTAAAGAAATATGAATGTTTTAGTTGGACGACTTTTTCGCTTTATGATAGATGGCGCTGTAGTAGTCACAAACGAATAAGTACGTGGTATCACGTAACATTCCGCCAGTGCGGACGGTATTTGCTTCGTAATAGATTACCCGTGT
The DNA here is from genome assembly GCF_021461395.2 of Schistocerca americana. Lineage (NCBI taxonomy): Eukaryota > Metazoa > Arthropoda > Insecta > Orthoptera > Acrididae > Schistocerca > Schistocerca americana. The sequence continues at coordinate 553,409,092 of NC_060124.1, read as the reverse complement.
TAAATTGGACCGTTTACCAACTGTGGGAAACGTCGATATAGCGTCGATGTATGGCTATTGTGATCAAAATGTCCGATGGGCGTGTGCTACGTATACTGCTCGGTCGACATCATCTAAGTGTCCTGACCATTCGCCGGATAGTTGCGTTATTTAAGGTAACAGGAAGTGTTCAGCCACATGTGTAACGTCAATTACGACCTGCAACAAATTATGAAGCCCAAGTAGGTGTTTTAGCTGCTGTCGCCGCTAAACCGCACATCAGTAGCAGACAAACTGCGCGAGAATCGGGACTCTTAAAAACGTCGGTGTTGAGAATGCTACATCAACATTTATTGCACCCGTACCATATTTCTATGCACCAGGAATTGCATAGCGACGACTTTGAACGTCGTGTACAGTTCTGCCACTTGGCACAAGAGATATTACGGGACGATGACAGATTTTTTGCACTCGTTCTATTTAGCGACGAAGCGTCATTCACCAACAGCGGTAACGTAAAGTGGCATTATATGCACTATTGCGCCATCTCTCACAAGGCGAAAACAGTGGTCGAACAAAAAAATTCCTATTTCATTACTTACTGTACGAATATGTAATAAAACTCGTGGTTCCTATTTTAAAAAACGCAGTTGATATCCGTTTGACCGATGGCAGCGCCATTTAGCAGGCCAACCATAGGGCCATCTGGTTTCCCCCTTCAAGCTAGACAAGTTTCGTTCTTTGTAGTTTTCTCGTTTGACGCTTATTTTTTGAGATATTTGGCCCGGTCACGATCAGTGGACCACCATGCATATTTTAATTGAAGTTCTCCTAAAAAGAATCATTTTAAAAGGCGAACTTCAAAATAAGCTAGGCTGGGTTTGAGAACAGAGGCCCAACATGCTGCCTTGAAAGGTACTCTTCCGTTCTGGAACTTTTCCTTGAATTCCCAGGCGGAAGGATACTAGCTGGAAGGTAAGATGGTGCATAGATTCTCTGTAAGGTCACCAATGCGATGTCGAGGCTGGTGTGGAGGCAGTGGAGGGAGGAAGTCTCCTTGTCACCGAGTCCTGCCTGCTGTTTCGACGTCCTAGGCTACCAACTTCAGGTCAAGCTTGATCCGATCACAGCAGGAGCTTTTCGCAGCAGCTGGCGTCATACTAAATTACCCACGGAGCTGCTGCTAATCGTAACTATAGGTACCTGTCGTTAGATAAGATTAGAAAAGTGTACATTTCAACAACATTGGTTTGTAGCATTATGTTACAGTCTGTTAAGCTTAAAATCTCCTGCTCACTCTCCATTGCCACCATACGGCTACCGTCATATCACTCAGTTATCCTTTCAAAGCGGACGTTCTACAATACAGTACCGTGCAGTGGAGAGCTTCATTCTTTATCACAATGCATGCATATTTCACGTTGGAAAGCAACAAGTAAATTTTAACGTTATCAATGTTAGACGAATCATTTCAGTAACTAATGGAAGTATAAATAGTTTTATCATTTCACATTTGTTCGGTGGTTCAGAATGTAAGTACCAGTCTAGGCCACAGGTTTGTCAGAGGTTTGTCATAAGAATTTTTTTTTTTTTACATTTACGGCTTCTTTCAAGTTTGACAATGATTTCTGTTAATGTGATAAATGCGAGGTTGGTCTATGGCTTGTATTCCATGTTAAACTGCAGAGCCACCTGTAACAGACTCGCTAAATCAATTAAAAGAATGGAGGAAGCAACACTTCCAAACTACTACGGTGTTTGAACCAGCTTCCATATTGATGATTCGAGTTTTACTATTACATTTATACATTACATCGATTATCCTTGTATACTTCAGTAATATTTTTAAATACATTTGAGTGACTAGCTGAGTATACACTCCTTTCCCCTCAGAGCGAAGGAATAAAATTACGCTAAACAAAATTTCCTTCTTTTTAGATTAAATAACATAGTGGGACTTGGTGTTAGACAGTACTCTGGAAAGCATAAATAAAAATTTTATTCCTTATCTACTTTTTTCTAAAAACATTAATTCTGTCATACAAGACATACTGTTGTTGTTGTTATGGTTTTCAGTCCGAAGATTAATTTGATGCTGCTCTCCCCTCCCTACTCTCACATAGCTGCAAAACTACTGTAAATTGCATCCAGAAAAACCGGTTGTTGTCTCAGGTAGGGTCCTATCAACCAATCCCAGATATATCCTGGTGTAAAACATGAGGAAACAAAATACATTATCTGTCGCCTAAAGGGACACTATTTTTTTTTCTCAGATGTCGATGTCCGAAACTTCATGTCATAGCTGCCAAAAGGCGGCAGTGTCTGACGACGCAATAAATGCATCAGTTTCTCTTTAAGGGGACGTGGACGTGCACGGGCTGCATTTTCATAGCTCGCTCTCAGTGCACATTACTCTTCATCTACAATGAATAACATTAACTCAAGCTATATAAGGATATTTATTAAAATATCTCCTACAGTTTAAGAATTACAGTATTTTGCCTAATAGGTGTTTTTATAATACACTTTCCATTCACGAACCATTTTCTGGTCCATCATCAGTCTAATAGCATTCAGACTGTGACAGACTGCTGTCAACATTCACAGGAACACATTATGCCTCTTGTTTTGTAGTTTGGAGTATATCTGAGGAAATAGGAAAACCCTTATTATACCACATTTTTATTTTGTCTAAAATATACCGCTAAAATTATATACAGAATGACAAACATAGTTTATTTCTGCGATGTATTACGCACAATACAAAGATGCTATCCCATTCTTGACTTGAGGGAAACTTGGTGAACATGGATGAAACCATTGAGAAGTTATATGTACCTAATGTTCTGAAAACGAAGTTTCGAGAAAATGAGAAAAGAATATTCACAGTGTTTTTGACGCATCGTATGCCTCTTTCAGAACATTCCAGCAGCATATTCTTCCTGGCCAGCTGCTTCTCTATCAACTGTAGACTTCTTCAGGAGCCTTTTCCTTACACTGGCTTCCACAGCTTCAACTACTCGCTGACAATCTACGGCAGTCAGAGCAGCTATCCTATTATTTGCTGGCTGGATGCCTAATTTTTCCATTACTTTTATCCTGATGGTTACACCATCATTGAAACACATGACAGCATCCATTGCACCCATTTTGAGTACTGTCCATCCTACAAACACTGTTTTTGGCACTCGTTGCTACACGCAGATGTTGAAACCCTCATTAGGGTTTTGCGTACGGCCATACCAATGACGCGGAAATCAGTAGATGTGATGTTCATGTACGGACAAATTAAGGAGTCCCTTTTCAAAAACTGAAGGGTTTATTCACGAGAAAGAGCTACACAAATTGAGCAAGTCTGTAAGAAAATTATCTATTTCTGGCGCTTATGCAAGTAGCTGTTCGGCTGGCATTGATTGATAGACTTGTTGCATATCGTCCAGAGGGATATAGTGCCAAATTCGGTCCAATTGGTGCTATAGATGAGCAAAATTCAGAGTTGTTTGTAGGGCCCTGCCCATGTTGTTGTAGTTGTGGTCTTCAGTCCTGAGACTGGTTTGATGCAGCTCTCCATGCTACTCTATCGTGTGCAAGCTTCTTCGTCTCCCAGTACCTACTGCAGCCTACATCCTTCTGAATCTGCTTAGTGTATTCATCTCTTGGCCTCCCTCTACGATTTTTACCCTCCACGCTACCCTCCAGTACTAAACTGGTGATCCCTTCATGCCTCAGAACATGTCCTACCAATCGACCCCATGTTCTAGTCAAGTTGTGCCCAAACTCCTCTTCTCCCCAAATCTATTCAATACCTCCTCATTAGTCATGTGATCTACCCATCTAATCTTCAGCATTCTTCTGTAGCACCACATTTCGGAAGCTTCTATTCTCTTCTTGTCTAAAATATGTTTCACTTCCATACATGGCTACACTCCATACAAATACTTTTAAAAACGAATTCCTGACACTTAAATCTATACTCGATGTTAACAAATTTCTCTTCTTCAGAAACGCTCTTCATGCCATTTTCAGTCTACATTTTATGTCCTCTCTACTTCGACCATCATCAGTTATTTTGCTCTCCAAATAACAAAACACCTTTACTACTTTAAGTGTCTCATTTCCTAATCTAATTTAGTCAGCATCACCCGACTTATATCAACTACATTCCATTATCCTCGTTTTGCTTTGTTGATGTTCGTCTTACACCCTCCTTGCAAGACACTATCCATTCCGTTCAACTGCTCTTCCAAGTCCTTTGCTGCCTCTGACAGAATTACAATGTCATCGGCGGACATCGAAGTATTTATTTCTTCTCAATGGATTTTAATTCCGACTCCGCATTTTTCTTTTGTTTCCTATACTGCTTGCTCAATATACAGATTGAATAGCATCGGGGAGAGGCAACAACTCTGTCTCACTCCCTTCCCAACCACTGCTTCCCTTTCATGTCCCTCGACTCTTATAACAGCCATCTGGTTTCTGTACAAATTGTAAATAGACTTTCGCTCCTTGTATTTTACCTCTGCCACCCTCAGAATTTGAAAGAGTGTATTCCAATCAACATTGTCAAAAGCTTTCTCTAAATATACAAACGGTAGAAACGTAGGGTTGTCTTTCCTTCATCTTTCTTCTAAGATAAGTTGTAAGGTCAGTATTACCTCACGTGTTCCAGTATTTCTACGGAATCCAAACTGATCTTCCCCGACGGTGGCTTCTACCAGTTTTCCATTCCTCTGTGAAGAATTCGCGTTAGTATTTTGCAGCTGTGACTTATTAAACTGATGGTTCGGTAATTGTCACATGTGTCTACACCTGCTTTCTTTGGGATTGGAATTATTATATTCTTCTTGAAGTCTGAGGGAATTTCGCCTGTCTCATACATCTTCCTCACCAGATGGTAGAGTTTTGTCAGGACTGGCTCTTCCAAGGCTATCAGTAGTTCTAATGGAATGTTGTCTGCTGCAGTGGCCTTGTTTCGACTTAGGTCTTTCAGTGCTCTGTCAAACTCTTCACACAGTATCGTATCTCCCATTTCATCCTCACCTGGATCCTTTTCCATTTCCATAATATTGTCCTCAAGAACATCGGCCCTGTATAGACCCTGTATATACTCTGTCCACCTTTCCGCATCCCGTCTTTGCTTATGACTGGGTTTCCATCTGAGCTCTTGATATTCATGCAAGTGGTTCCCTTTTCTTCAAAAGTTTCTCTCATTTTCCTGTAGGCAGTATCTATCTTACCCCTAGGGAGATAAGCCTCTACATCCTTACATTTGCCCTCTAGCCATCCCTGCTTAGCCATTTCGCACTTCCTGTCGATCTCATTTTTGAGAGGTTTCTTCATTTACTGCATTTTTATATTTTCTCCTTTCATCTATTAAATTCAGTATCGCTTTTGTTACCCAAGGATTTCTACTAGCCTTCGTCTTTTTACCTACTTGATAGTCTGCTGCCTTCACTATTTCATCGCTCAAAGCTACCCATTCTTATCCTACTGTATTTCTTTCCCCCATTCCTGTCAATTGTTCCCTTATGCACTCCCTGAAACTCTGTACAACCTCTGGTTCTTTCAGTTTATATAGATCCCATCTCCTTAAATTCCCACCTTTTGCATTTTTTCAGCTTTAATCTACAGTTCATAACCAATAGATTGTGGTCAGAGTCCACATCTGCCCCTGGAAATGTCATACAATTTAAAACCTGGCTCCTAAATCTCTCTCTTACCATTACATAACCTATCTGAAACCTTTCCAGTAACTTCAGGGTTCTTCCATGTATACAGCCTTCTTTCATGATTCTTGAACCAAGTGTTAGCTATGATTAAGTTATGCTCTGTGCAAAATTCTACCAGACGGCTTCCTCTTTCATTTCTTAGCCCTAATCCCTATTCACCTACTACGTTTCATTTTCTTCCTTTTCCTGCTCTCGAATTCCAGTCGCCCATGACTATTAAATTTTCGTCTCCCTTCACTAATTCAATAATATCTTTTACCTCATCATATATTTGATCACTTTCTTCATCATCTGCAGAGCTAGTTGGCATATAAACTTGTACTAGTGTAGTAGGCGTGAGCTTCGTGTCTATCTTGGCCACAATAATGCGTTCATTATGCTGTTTGTAGTAGCTTACCCGCACTCCTATTTTTTATTCATTATTGAACCTACTCCTGCATTACCCCTATTTGATTTCGTATTTATAACCGTGTATTCACATGACAAAAAGTCTTGTTCCTCCTGCCACCCAACTTCACTAATTCCCACTATGTCTAACTTTAACCTATCCATTTCACTTTCTAAATTTTATAACCTACCTGACCGATTAAGGGATCTGACATTCCACTTTCCGATCCGTAGAACGCCAGTTTTCTTTCTCCCGCCCATAGAGCACCAAATGTTCTCAATAGCGGAGAGATCTGAAGACCTTTCTGACCAAGGTAGAGTATGGCAATCACGAAGACAGTTAGTAGATAACCTTCCAGTGTGCGGGTGGACATTATCTTGCTGAAATGCAAGTCCAAGATGCCTTGCCATGAAGGGCAAAAAATATTGACAACGTACCGCTGTGCTGTAAGGGTGCAGCGGATTACAACGGAAGTGGCCTTGCTATGAAATGAAATCCCACCCCAAGATATCATATCTGGTTGTCGGACTGTATGGTGGCCAACAGTCACATTGGTAGCCCACTTTTATCTGGGGCGTCTTGAGATACATCGTGGCTGGTCATCGGGGCTCAGCTAGAAGCCAGAATCATCACTGAAGACAATTCTGCTCCAGCAAAGGAAAGGAAGGGAAACCGGAAAGGTGGAAGGAGTATATAGACATCTACATGTACATGCATACTCTGCCAATCACATTTAAGTGCCTGGCAGAGGGTTCAACGAACTATTATTCCAATCTCGTATAGCGCGTGGAAAGAATGAACACCTATATCTTTCCGTACGAGCTCTGACTTCCCTTATTTTATTTTGGTGATCGTTCCTCCCGATGTAGATCTGTGTCAACAAAATATTTTTGCATTCGGAGGAGAAAGTTGGTGATTGGAATTTCGTGAGAAGGTTCCGTCGGAACGAAAAACGCTTTTCGTTTAATGATTTTCAGCCTAAACCCTGTATCATTTCTGTGACACTCTCTCCCACATTTTGCGGTTAATACAAAACGTGCTGCCTTCCTTTGAACATTTTCAATGTACTCCGTCAGTCCTATCTGGTAAGGGATCCCACACCGTGTAGCAGTATTCAGAAAGAGGACGGACAAGTGTAGTGTAGGCAGTCTCCTTAGTAGGGCTGTGTCTTTCCAATGAAACGCAGTCTTTGGTTAGCCTTCCCCACATTTTCTATGTGTTCTTTCCAATTTAAGATGTTCGTAATTGTAATTCCTAGGCTTTCAGATTATATTGATTTATAGTGTAACCGAAGTTTAACGAGTTCCTTTTAGCACTCATGTGGATGACCTCACACTTTTCGTTATTTAGGGTCAACTGCCACTTTTCGTACCATTGAGATATTTTTTTTTTCTAAATCGTTTTGCAGTTTGCTTTTGTCTTCTGATGACTTTATTAGTCGATAAACGACAGCGTCATCTGCAAACAACCGAAGACATCTTCTCAGATGGTCTCCCAAATCGTTTATATAGATTAGGAACAGCAAAGGTCCTATAATACTACGATGGGGAACGCCAGAAATCACTTCTGTTTCACTCGACGACGTTCCGTCAATTAATACGAACTGTGACGTCTCTGACAGGAAATCACAAATCCAGTTACATAACTGACACGATATTTCATAAGCACGCAATGTCACTACGAATTGCTTGTGTGGTACAGTGTCAAAAGCCTTAAGGAAATCCAGAAATACGGAATCGATCTGAAATCCCTTGTCAATAGCACTCAGCACTTCATGTGAATAAAGAGCTAGTAGTATTTCACAGGAACGATGTTTCCTAAGCACATGTTGACTGTGTGATACTAAATCGTTTCCTTCAAAGTAATTCATATTGTTCGAACACAATATATGTTCTAAAATCCAGGTGCATATCGACGTTAACCTAATGAGCCTGTAATTTAGTGGATTACTCCTACAACCTTTCTTGATTATTGATGTGACTTGTGCCACTTTCCGGTCTTTGGGTACGGATCTTTCGTCGAGCAAACGGTTGCATACGATTGTTAAGTATGGAGCTAATAGATCAGCATACTCCGAAAGGAACATAACTGGTATACAGGCTGGGCCGGAAGACTTGCTTTTATTAAGTGATTTAAGTTGCTCCACTACTCCGAGGATATTTACTTCTAAGTTCCTCATGTTGGCAGCTGTTCTCGATTCGAATTCTGGAATATTTACTTCGTATTCTTTTGTGAAGGTATTTCGGAAGGCTGTGTTTAGTAACTCTGTTTGACAGCACTGACTTCGACAGTATCTCCATTTGCTATCGCGCAGAGAAGGCATTGATTGTTTCTTGCCTCTAACATACTTCACATCTGTCCAGAATCTCTTTGGATTTTCTGCCAGGTTTCGAGACATAGTTTCGTTGTGGAAACTGTCATTGGCATCTCGCATTGAAGTCCACGCTAAATTTCGAGCTTCTGTAAATGATCACCAATCTTGGAGATTTTGCGCCTTTTTAAATTTGCCATGTTTCTTTCGTTGTTTGTGCAATAGTGTTATAACCCGTTTAGGGTACCAAGGAGGATCAGATCCATCGTTTGTTAATTTATTTGGTACAAACCTTTCAATTGCTGCCGATGCTATTTTTTGAATTTAAGCCAGATGTGGTCTACACTTACATTATTAATTTGGAATGAGTGGAGATTGTCTCTCAGGAAGGCGTCAAGTGAATTTTTACCTGCTTTCTTGAATAGATATATTTTTCGCTTATTTTTCGAGAATTTGGGGATTGAATTTTCAGTTTCGCTACGACAACCCTGTGTTCAGTAATCTCTGAATCGGTTTTGATGCACGTTATTAACTCAGGATTATTTGTTGCTAAGAGGTCAAGTGTGTTTTCACAACTATTCACGTGGTCTCATGAACTAACTGCTCGAAATAATTTTCAGAAAATGAGTTTAGGACAATTTCGGATGATATTTTATGCGTACCTCTGGAGTAAAACTCGTATTTTCCACAAACATATTGAGGGTAAATTAAAGTCATCACCAACTATTATCGTATGAGTCGGGTAAGTGTTTGAAATCAAATTCAAGTTTTCTATGAACCTTTCAGCGACTGTATAATCTGAATTGGGAGGTTGCTAAAAGGATCCAGTTATTACTTTATTCCGGTTGCCAACGATGACCTCTTCCCAAACTAACTCACAGGAAGGATCCGCCCAGTCCATGCCTCATAGCCCCTGCTACCTGTGTGGCCGCCTCCTGCTTATAGAGGACACCTGACCTCTTTAGCAGAGCCCAAAACCCAACCACACTTTGGCACAAGACTTGTAATCTGCGGCCGACACGGTCGCAGAACCGTCGGAGCCTCTGATTCAGACCCTCCACTCGGCTCTGTACCAGAAGTCCGCAATCGGTTCTGTCGACTATGCTGCAAACGGTCACCTCTGCTTTCATCTTGCAAGCAAGACTGTCAGCCTTTACCACTTCTGTTAGCCGCTCGAAACGAGAGAGACTCTCTTCTGATCCAAAGTGACACACATCATTGGTACCGACGTGAGCAACCACCAGCAGTTGGCTGCACGCTGTGCTCATCATGGCATCTGCGAGGACCTTTTCCACATCTGGAATGACTCCACCCGGTATGCACACGGAGTGCACATTGGTTTTCTTATCGTCCTTGTCAGCCAAGTCCCTAAGCGGCCCCATAAGGCGCCTAACGTTCGAGCTAACAACTACCAATAATCCCACCCTCTGCGACTGCCCGGATCTTCCAGGCTGAGTTGTTTCCTCTGATACAGGACAGGCGACAGCATCTGGCTCAACGACAGTGTAAGCCACAGACAGCACCTGAAGCCTGTTTGTCAGACAGACTGGGGAGGCCTTACGTGCGGCCACCTGGGAAGTCTTTCTCCGCCTGCTACGTTATGGGGCGACCTCCCACTCGACCACAGGTGAGGGGTCAGCCTCAGTGCGAGCAGTAAGTGGGTTGGTCACCGGTGAGGACCGTGCTGGACGTCCGTTGGATCCCCACGGCCAGGCCACAACAGAGGTGGCCATCCACTGCAGCCTCAAGCTGTGTAACCGAAGCCATCACAGCCTTAAGCTGAGAGCGAAGTATCACCAACTCGTCTCGCAGCCCCACGCAACAATCGCAGTCCCTGTCCATACCAAAAACCGTCGAAAAGTAAACGATGCAGATAAACGGACTATCGGCAGGTGCTCCGCAAATCTACTGTAGACCCTGAGGAAAACGCACGAACTGTGTCTAGTAATACTCAGATATGCAGAAACCTAACTACCGAAGCACTCAGGTGAAACTAAATAATTTGTCACTGATTAGGAACTTTTAATACAACACAAAATCGGTTTACTTTGTGACGCAAACGAAAACGCGAGAACTGTGCCTATTAGATATTAAAATTTAACGCAGAAGCCAAAACTAAACTATTGATCAGTTACTTACCTGTTGCTGCGTCTGTCGGATATGGCGAGAAGAATTTGACACAGCACTGGAAGATCTAAGTCGACACACGGACCATGGAGTTGACGACATTCCGTGTGTGCTTCTAACATCCTCCGGAGAGTCAGCCATGACTTAACTACTCCATCTCCTATGCAAGAAGTATGAGACAGAGAAAGTTACTTCACACTTCAAGAACAATTTAATAATTCCAATCCCAAAGGTTGCAGGTGTTGAAAGGTGTGAATGTTACCGTATAATCGGCTTAATAACACACGCTTGCAAAATATTGACACAAATTAATTAGAGAAGAATGGAGAAACTAGTAGATGTCGGCCTCGGGAAATATCAGATTGGTTTCCGCAGAAGTCTAGGAACACGCGAGGTAATACTTACGCTATGACTTACCTTAGAATACAGGTTAAGGGAAGTCCAACATTTGTTTATAGCTCCTGTATACTTAAAAAATGCTTTTGTCAGTGTTGGCGTTCATCTACTCTTTGAAATTCTGAAGGTAATGGAGGTAAAGTAGAGGGACCCAGGGCTTATTTACAGCTTGCACAGAAACCAGATGGCAGCAGATGGGTATGAAAGGGAAACAGTGGCAGAGAAAGGGAGGAGACAGCGTTGTAGCATATCCCTGGTGTTATTCAATCCGTACGTTAAGGAGACTGTGAATGAAGTCAAGGAGAAATTTGTTGAAGGACTTACAGTTCAGGGAGAAAAAGTTCGAGGTGTGCTGCTAACAGTGAACTTTTCTCGGAGACGGGAAAGGTCTTGGAAAAGCAATTGAATGGATGGGCAATGTGTTAGAGGTTGGATGTAAGATGAACATCAAGAAAAGCAACACAAGTGTAATGGAATGCAGGAGAATTAATTCAGGGCATGCTGAGGGAAGTAGGAACTGAGTTACTTAGAGTAGCAGATGACTTTTACTATTATGGCAGTGATATAACAGATTATGACCAAAGAAGGAAGGATATGAAATATATACCGGCAATGTTAATAAAAGGGTGTCTGAAGAAGAGAAATTTGTTAATACCGATTGTAGATTTAAATGCTGAAAGTCTCTTCTGATAGTTTTTGTCTGGAATGTAGCCATGTACGAAAATGAACCGTGGACATAAACTGTTCACACAAGAAGGGAATTGCGCCTTTGAAATGTGTCACTGTAGCATAACGCTGAACATTAAATGGGTGGATCACGTAACTAATGAGGAAGTACTGAACATAAATTGGGAGAAAAGAAATATGTGTCATAACTTGACTAAAAGGAGGCAGAGCTTGACAGGACATATTCTGAAACGTCGAGTAAATATTACTGAAGGAAACCAAGAGATGAATACGGTAACCAAGTATGTAAGTTGCAGTGGTTGTTCGAAGATGCAGGCGCTTGCCCAAGATAGAGTACCGTGGAAACCCACATCAAACGAGTTTTCGGTCTGTAGACTGCAACAGCATCTATTTTGCCTATGCATTTACGTTCATACAGAACACCACAAGCCACCTTATGGTGGGCCGTACCATGCACCGTTACCAGATATTTCATGTAATATTCCATTCGCAAACTGAGCTGGGGAAAAAAGACTATCAATGTGCCTCTGCACGAGCCGTAATTTATCTTGTCTTCGCGGTCCGTACGTGTAATGCACAGTTGTGGCAGTACAATCGTTCTCAGTCAGTTGTAAATGTCTGTTCTCTAAATTGTCTCGTAAGTGTTTGGTGAAACGAACGTCGTCTTCCTTTAGGAATTCCCATTGCGTTTACAAAACATCTCTGTAACACTTGCCAGTTGATCGAATCTACCGGCAACAAATCTAGTAGCAAGGCTCTGGACTTCTTCGATGATTTCGTTTAATGCGACCAGCTGAGTTTCCCAAACACTCGAGCAATTCTCAAGAACTGGTTACTCTTCTGTTCTACTCGCAGTCTCCTTTCTAGAAGAGCTACGCTTTCCTAATACTGTCTCAGTAAACAAAAGCCATCCCTACTGCAGTCCTTAAATGCTTGTTATATTTCATTTCGCTTTGCAACAATTCGCCTACATATTTAATCCATGTGATTGTGTCAAATAGGTCAACATGAATTCCAGTTTAGTTTAATTGAATTTATTGCAAAGATTTTAAGACCTGTTATCTGGAAACTCTAACAGGTCGTACAGGTCCGCAAACAGAGATCATGTGAAACTCAGCTCGCCCTATTTGCCCAAGAAATTCAGAGTGCCGTAGACACTGGCGAGCAGATTGATGCCGTATTCCTGGACTTCAGGAAGGCATTTGATACGGTTCCGCACTTACGTTTAGTGAAAAAAATACGAGCTTACGGAATATCGGACCAGGTTTGTGATTGGATTCAGGAGTTCCTAGAAGAAAGAACACAACATGTCATTCTTAACGGTTCAAAATCTGCAGATGTGGAGGTAATTTCGGGAGTACCGCAGGGAAGCGTGATAGGACCTTTATTGTTTACAATATACATAAATGACTTAGTTGACAACATCGGTAGCTCCGTGAGGCTATTTGCAGATGACACGGTTGTCTGCAAGAAAGTAGCAACATCAGAAGACTCGTACGTACTCCAGGAGGACCTGCAGAGGATTAATGCATGGTGCGACAGCTGGCAGCTTTCCATAAACGTAGATAAATGTAATATAATGCGCATACATAGGGGCAGAAATCCATTCCAGTACGATTATGCCATAGGTGGTAAATCATTGGAAGCGGTAACGACCGTAAAATACTTAGGAGTTACTATCCGGAGCGATCTGAAGTGGAATGATCACATAAAAAAAGTAGTGGGAAAAGCAGGCGCCAGGTTGAGATTCATAGGAAGAATTCTAAGTAAATGTGACTCATCGACGAAAGAAGTAGCTTACAAAACGCTTGTTCGTCCGATTCTTGAGTATTGCTCATCAGTATGGGACCCTTACCAGGTTGGATTAATAGAAGAGATAGACATGATCCAGCGAAAAGCAGCGCGATTCGTCATGGGGACATTTAGTCAGCGCGAGAGCGTTACGGAGATGCTGAACAAGCTCCAGTGGCGGACACTTCAAGAAAGGCGTTACGCAATACGGAGAGGTTTATTATCGAAATTACGAGAGAGCACATTCCGGGAAGAGATGGGCAACATATTACTACCGCCCACATATATCTCGCGTAATGATCACAACGAAAAGATCCGAGAAATTAGAGCAAATACGGAGACTTACAAGCAGTCGTTCTTCCCACGCACAATTCGTGAATGGAACAGGGAAGGGGGGATCAGATAGTGGTACAATAAGTACCCTCCGCAACAGACCGTAAGGTGGCTCGCGGAGTATAGATGTAGATGTAGATGTAGATATTCGTTAATCATGGTGACATACAATGTTTTAAGTTACGTAGGTAGTAGCAAATCATGTTGACAGCAATCTTCGGTGATACTAATGTAGAAATAAAGCCGGTTATTTGAAAGATAATAATAAGTTTAAATAATCAACATTAAATAAAGGGTATTAACTGAGGATCCAAGTGAATGACTTCCATCTTATATTACAAGATACATTACTAGCAGCCTCGGAAGAGCTTGAGGTTTTTCGATTAACTCCAACTTTACTTACTTCTAAACCTATTCTTGCTACACTATTCTATATCGCTAACAGTGGTATGTGTGTGTCTCGGCAGTCCTCGATTCTACGCATACCCGTGTGGGTGGCCTTTGCATTCTTTCTCTTCTTTCCTTTTTACTTTTCTGTAATTGTTTGCATATCGTAGTCTAACTGTCTGCAGTCTCTCTCTACCTGAAAAAAAGAGACTCTCAGAACGACATGACCAGCCGAACCTTCCTCTCCACATTCACAGACTGATGTGTTGCTACGTCCCAGTCGAAGCACATGGTTTAGGTATGGATCGCGACCTGTTAACAGCTGCATCATACCTCGAGTAGGCGCAGCGTCGCACAGTCTGAGCCTGTTCCTAGTGCTTGGTAATACGCTATAAACACGCCTTGCCGTACTGCTAGTGTCCCAGTCAGACTACCAATCATCTAAATTCTGGGCTCTTAAATGTCGTTTATTAATAACCTGTGTTCCGGTTCCAAATGGTTCAAATGGCTCTGTGCACTATGGGACTTAACATCTCAAGTAATCAGGCCCCTTGAACTTAGAAACTACTTAAAACTAACTAACCTAAGGACATCACACACATCCATGCCCTATGCAGCATTCGAACCTGAGACCGTAACGGTCGCGTGGTTCCAGACTGAAGCGCCTAGAACCGCTCGGCCACTATGTGTTCCTGTGATTTCATACTCATGATCATATTGCTCACGGTCCGTCCAAAAGATTGCTGACCTGTAACGTAGTACGATATCCATCCGGCATATGCCGAGGATTACCAGTAAACCTTCGACCGGTACAAAAGCCCCCTGTGATCCTCAGAATACGCTCCGCTGAATTCGTCTCATATTGTTTTGTAGCTGCCTAATCTAAGACGAGGTGCCCAGCCGCTGGCAGCGAAGTTGACTATGGCGTTGAAGATAGCTTCGTAGTATCATCGCACCACACGCAACGGTAATTTATCGTCAGCACTGCCGGCACGGACAATCTTGTGTATAATTATGGCCACTTTCTGAGTAACAGATTTTACGTGTTCTACAATGTTTCTTTTCTCGTTTAGAAGAGTGCCTAAATATTTATAAACAGAGCTGCCTTAAACAAATATTCCTTCAAACGTCAGGGCAAAAGAAAGCCATCCTTTCTCAAACATGTATGTGGTTTTATAAACACCTACACTTAGTTTGTTCCTCTTACAACAATGCTGCATCCGAATAAGCACATGTTTCATCTTTTCCTCCAGTCTCCCCCTGGAGTATAGAAACAATTACTAGAATGTCATCTGGTTATGCAACAACAGCTACAATAACATATAACCTGTATAGTAGATGTAATATGGGTTCAGTACCAAGATCTCAGAACAGTGGACCACTTATGGAGCCTTGAGGACGGCCTTGGTAACCTTTTTGATTACCTTTCTCTGCTCCGCAAGCCATGGACGCTACAGTAATTAAAAAAGCCCTTGTACACACATATTCGGACCCTGAGAGCTATAAGGCATACGAACGTCGCAGGCCACCAAAGACTGTCGAATTCTCCTGCAGTGTCAGTCATTGGCGTGACTGCAAACTTCGCTGTCGAATTTTCTACACTCTGAAGAAATCTATTAATCGCTTCACCTATAGACTTTTTTGAAGCCATGTTGACACTGGTTGAGACGCAAGAGCTCTCTGCGCTCCTGCAACCGGTCACAGAGCAGACGTTGCTGAACTTTGGCCGAGACGTTTAATAAGCAAACAGGTCCATAGGTTTTCGGTGATGCCGCTTTTTTATCGTTCCTTTTTCTTTCATTACTGGTCTAGCTGGTTTCCATATTTCACGGATCCTACCTATTCGTAAAGCCTCGTATAGGAATGCTGTTAAATCTAGCAATATCTGTGGACCTACCATCGGCACGGATTCAGAGTATACGCCATCCAGACAAGGTGCGTTTGCAGTTTTGAGCTTCTTAATTGCGACAGCAATTTCTTCTTGATCAGACCGTATCACCAACATTTGATTGTCATATTCGTTATTTACTGCATTTATAAGTTGTGCGTGTATCTCAGCGTCTGTGTTATCGTCAGGAGGCAGGGCAGTTAGCAGATATTCTGGTGACTCTCTACGCCCAGTCGTCATTGAGCTATCCACCTTACGAATTGCGGACATGATGGTAGTTCCCTTAACCTTTTCAGTCAACAATTTATTCAGTCTTTGGCAGATGTCAAATTGCAGGTGTATTCTTTCAGTTTCCTGAAGCAAAGTTTTGAAGCGCGTCTTAATAGCCCTGTTTTCATGGAGCCTACTACTGCACTCCGATTGCCCTAGAGTATGTTCGTTCTTCTTCTCGATCGTACCCTTCACCTCAGAGTGGAAAGTTCAAGGCTCTAAGGGATCGTAGTCTGATTGTTTACCATTTTCCTAGGAATATAAATGACCTGTGCTCTTTGCAAGAGTTCAGTTAGTAACTGTGCACCCAAATCTACAGAACCGGAAGAGATTCTATTCTGAATACTCCGAGGTAGACAACTAAGCCATCTCAATCAGATTTAGTGATGCCTAACTCAATTCTGCTTTCCTCAGCTTGTCTTCTGTATTATTATCATTTCCCTCTTCGACGATAATTGTATTATGGCCACTGTACGTTAGGTACTGCAGCACTTGTCAACTATTAATTTTAGCTGCTGACATGCGGTTTGCTAAAGTGACATCTATGTTAGTAACTACACCAGCTTATTGTTCGAATGTACTCGGCTGGTCTTCCAGATTTAAAACAATGAGCTGTAGTTCTAGTATTGCTTCCTTTAGTACATCCCCTCGTTCGTCAGTTTACCGACTGTGCCACAGAAATGATTATGCATCTGTTGTCACAAGGAGACACGCAACTTGTCTTTATAGAGAAACCGCTCTGACTTTACCTATATAAGGTACGATAGGGTGAGAGTAATGCATGCTTACTACAACCCACTTTGTCTGCAGTCCTTCACTTCTATTGTGACCCTGTGCTTGTCCAACAGCGTTGCCACCTTGGGTCACACTGTATTTCCATTTGTAACGACCGTGGCAGTCATTCCCTCATCGTGGCCAGTACCTGTTACTATATCCGCACGAAAATGTGGGAGCTCATTCTTTCTACAGTATGGTTCTTGCAAACAAAACAAATTAACACTCAGCTTTTCAGTTACTTTTCGTATTTCAGTCATTGTCAATCTACATCGAGCAGCATTTATCTGTACTATGTTTATCCTTTTACGTGTTTCGATTGCCAACAAAGCCCTTCGGAGAAGAAAGGCCTGGTTCAAAGATAAAGCGTCCAAACCCTTATGTAAAGTCAACGTATTAACGCTCAGTGTCGAATGGTACTTTTACTCTCTTAAACGCCTGTCGAGGGAGGCCACATAGTTATTTAAACTCAATGCATATGTTATTTACTCTCAAAAGAATTTTGTGTAGTGCATCTGGTGCAGGATACGTAATAGATTTTCCTTTCTGATGCCCACCTCTGAAAATATGTCTTAGAGCAACCTGTAACACAATGGGAGCCTCCAAACTACTTAATAAGACATTAACTTCTAAATTATTATCAGATTTGTATGTGTGTATTTGAAAATCGCTTTAGTAGGACTCGAAATACTAGAAATACTTTTTTATATTTCATAGGAGTACCTGATTTTCACTGCACTTTACTGTTTTGCGTTTGTTGTACTCGTTAGTGTTACTGCTAGAGACGCCTAGCGGAACAACTGCAGAACTGTTTTCTTGTTTTCTGGTACAGAGCGGTAGCGTGGGTTGTAGGCAGACCAGGACTTTTTGTGCCGGATAGGGTGTGACCCATACAGGTGGAACGCCGTGACATGCCAGAGGTGCATGAACTTCTGTGTATGACTAACTGCCCATTCTTCAGCAGGAACCGAAACCAGAAACGATACCGATAGTGCACTTTGAGGTCTGGATTTACTTTGAGGTCTGGATTTAAGTCGACTTTCAATCGCATCACAATGAGTTATTGGTTATAAGTGGAACATGGCGCTGGCCAATCAATTTCTAGGACGTTATATAAAATGCCTAAAATGACAAGTCATTGTAGAAAGACAGGAGATACTGGACTCATTTGAAGAAAGAAGGAAATGTGAAAATGCAGCAGACGAAGCAGCAAACAGGAAACACATACTGTCTGCAAACATCTACTTTTCTTTACTCCGCCATAGTGGGGATCCCAAACACTTGGGCAGTATTCAGGAATTTGTCGCACTACTGTTCTATATACAGCCCTCTTTGTAGATGAACTACACTTTCCTAAGACTCTCCCAATAAGCCGAAGCCACTCCTACTACTGTTCTCATGTGCTCGTTTCACTTCATATCGCTTTAAAACTTTACGTCTAGAAATTAATCCCCTTGACTGTGTATACGAAAATTACTGTTTTGTTCTTTTTTTGCCCTTTCATCTGCATTAAGATATATCTCTTTACATTTAGAGCAAGTTACCCTACATGACACTAAAAGGAAATTCTAAGCCATCGTATACCCATGTACAGTCTCAAAACGTCGATACAGTCCTCTTACGTCTTATACTAAAAGATCACCTCAAGCCTTAGCAGACTTCTCCCCGGCCTATCCGTTGTTGTCCACAAATCATTGCCTCACAGACGCTGCTTTATGACATGGTTTTTTGTCATCCTTACATAAACAATCTTGGTCTCCATATGTTTCCCTACTGTAGACAGTACATTATGCTGTAAAATGTGTTATTCTTCAGCGTTTAAAGCTTAATAATTGCAACATTTGAAGCACGCCATAACCAAGGAAAACACCCCAATTCCGTGACACCACATCCCCAGTACTTCATTTTTGGCGATATACAGGATGAGTCACTAATTATTGCCACGTAGAATAACTCCGAAAGTATGATGGTAGCTGAGATGATTGTGGGACAAAAGATGTATAGGACAACAGGGGCCATAATATGACGTTGATTTTTTGATGCTAGATGGGGTCGCGACAGAGATAAGAAGGTCAACTTTGTTTCTTTACATGGGATGCCATAGTTTGGTACTCATTATCTGATAGTTTCTATCGAGATGAATCCAATGACGTGTAACAGCGATGGCCGACCGATGTGGCCTCGCGGTTCTAGGCACTTCAGTCTGGAACCCCGCGACCACTTATGTCGCAGGCTCGAATCCTGCCTCGCGCATGGGTGTATGTTATCTCCTTAGGTTAGTTAGGTTTAAGTAGTTCTATGATACGAATGGAGGAGACATAACGAAATGCTTCAATTAAAAGTGGTGTAAGGGAGGTGATGCTGTCTTTCGCCCATACTACTCACTGTCTACATCGTAGAACCCATGACGGAAATGGAAGAAAGATTCCAAAGTGTGCTCAAAATTCACAGTAAGAAATTACCACTGATACGATTTGCTGGTGCCATTGCTATCGTTGATTGAAATGAATTACAGGATCTACTGTATGAAATGAATAGTGTTATGAGTAAAGAATAGGTACTGAGAGTAAACCGAAGAGAGACGAAAATAATTAGAGCAGAAGAGAAACAGAACAGCGAGAAAACATCACAACTTGGGATCAAGAAGTACATGAAGTTAAGGAACTTTGCTATCTTGGAAGCAAAACGACCCATCAACCCATCTTGGACGAGGCAAGAAGGACATATAAAGCAGAGTAGCACAGGAAAAGGAGGCGTTCCTGGACAAAAGAAATCAACTGGTAACAAACGTATGTCGTAAGTTGAGTACGAAATTAATGGGGATGTACGTTTGTAGCACCGCATGGTACAGAATTGAATTATTTCCTGTGAGGAAACCGAAAACGAAGAGAATCCAAGTGTTCGCGACTGTGCGATAGAAGAATGTTGGCAAGTAGGTGGACTGAAAAGGAATGAGGAAATTCACATCTACATCTACATCTACGGGATTACTCTGCTACTCACAATAAAGTGCTCGGCAGAGGGTTCTGTGAACCACCTTCAGGCTGTCTGTACACCATTCCACTCCCGAGCGGCACTCGGGAAAAACGAGCACTTAAATTTTTCTGTGCGAGCCCTGATTTCTCTTGTTTTATCGTCATGATCATTTGTCCCTATGTAAGTTAGTGCCAACAGAATGTTTTCGCAATCGGTGCAGAAAACTGGTGATTGAAATTTCATTAGGAGATCCCGTCGCAACGATGAACGCCTTTGTTTTAGTGATTTTCATCTCAATTCACGTATCATGTCTGAGACACTATCTCCCCTATTTCACGATAATACAAAACGAGCTGCCCTTCTTTGTACTTTTCCGATGTCATCCGTCAGTCCCACTTGATGCGGATGCCACACCGCATAGCAATACTCCAGAATATGGCGGACAAGCGTGATGTAAGCAATCTCCTCAGTACACCTTTTGCACCTTCCACGTGTTCTGCCAATGAATCGCAGTCTTTGGTTTGCTCTACCCACAATATTACCTATGTGATCGATCCAATTTAGGTTATTTGTAATTGCAGGCCCTAAGTATTTAGTTGAATTTACAACCTTCAGATTCGTGTGACTTACAGCGTAATCGAAATTTAGCTGATCTCTTTCAGTACTCATATGAATAACTTCACACATTCCTTTATTCAGGGTCACTTTTCGCACCATACAGATATCTTATCTAAACCATTTTGCAAGTCGCTTTGATCATCTGATAACTTTACAAGAGGTAAATGACAGCATCAACTGCAAACAGTCTAAGTAGGCTACTCAAACTGTCTCCTATGTGGTTAATATAGATCGGCAACAATAGAGGGCCTATAGCACTTCCTTGTGGAACGCCGGATATTACTTCTGTTTTACTCGATGACTTTCCGTCTATTACTACGAACAGTGACCTTTCTGACTGGAAATCACGAATTCAGGCGCACAACTGAGGCGATACTCCGGTCGCAAGCAGTTTGGTTAGAAGACGCTTGTGAGGAACGGTGTCGAAAGCCTTCTGGAAATCTAAAAGTATGGAACCAATTGACATCCCCTATCGATAGCTGTTATTACTTCATGAGTGTAAAGAGCTAGTAGTGTTTCACAAGAACGATATTTTCTGTATCCGTGCTGACTATGTGTCAATAAATCGTTTTCTTCGAGGTACTTCATAATGTTCGAATACAGTATATGTTCCAAAATCCTACTCCAAATCGACGTTAGTGATATATGCCTGTAATTCAGTGGATTACTCCTACTTCCCTTTTTGGGTATTGGTGTGACTTGAGGAATTTTCCAGTCTTTAGGTACGGATCTTCCTGTGAGCGAGTGGTTGTATGAAATTGCTACATATGGTGCTAATTTATCAGCATACTCTGAGAGGAACCTGACTGGTATACAATTTGGACCGAAGAGCTTGCCTTTATTAAGTGATTTAAGCTGGTTTGTTTCACCGAGGATATCTACTTCTGTGTTTCTCATCTTGTCAGTTGCTCTTGATTGGAAGTCACGAATATTCACTTCGTCTTCTTTGGTGAAGGAGTTTCGGAAAACCGTATTTATTAACTCTGCTTTAGTGGCACTATCATCAGTGACTTCACCGTTGTTATCGCGCAGTGAAGGTATTAATTGCGTCTTGGCACTGGTGTTCTTTATGTATGACCTCAATCTCTTTGCGTTTTCTGCCAGATTTCGAGACATAATTTTGTTGTGGAAATTATTAAAACATCTCGCATTGAAGTAGGCGCCATATTTCGAACTTCTGTAAAACTTTGCCAATCTTGGGGATTTTGCGTTCTTTTAAATTTGGCATGCTTCTTTCGTTGCTTCTGCAACAACGATCTGACCCATTTTGTGTACCATGGGGGATCAATACCATCACTTTTTTTTTATGTGGTATATATCTCTCAATTGGTGTCGATACTATCTCTTTGAAAGCATTCCTCACATTTTCTATACTTACATGATCAGATCGGAAGGGGTGAAGACTGTCTCTTCAAAGGGTGTTAGTGCATTTTTATCTGCTTTTTTAAACAGATATACTGTGCGTTTCTTTTTCTCCGCAAAATAGAGGAAGACAGGATCATAAGGAAAACGCTGACAAAAAGAGGGTACAGAATGGTAGGACACGTTTCGAGACATAAGGAAACAAATTCCATGGTGCTAATACAACAAATAATTGAGAATATGCGCCGAATATGTTTCTCTGAGAGGAAGAGATTGGTACAAGAGATGAAATCGCGGTGAGCCGCCACAAACCAGTCAGTAGAATGATGGAAAATGGAAGAAGATGATAACTGGTACGAGCTTAGGAATCCACGAGTATTTTCAGCTTCTGTAAAAACTGCTGCATAAATTAAATTACTGAAATAAATACGATGTAAAAGGTTTAGTCTTTTAAGTGGGCATGACGGATATATCCGGCCCTTGGCACGTTCGCTCTCAGTTCAACGAATATATCGGACCACAGCAACCTGTCGCTTGTAGCTAATGGGAATGATGAATTCAAAGCCGAGACGTACTATGACGTTATTACTAAAGTTTCATCCTACATCAGTTAAAATAATGCATTCTCAAAGTTTTAACGATTTTCAATGTTTTTACTGCCATGGACACAAATTATGGCAGCTCCTGAAGAAAAAACTGCTTTTCGGGTTGTTTTGGAGTTCGCTAACGATTTTCATGGAAAGAATTATTGAATTTACCTCTACACCTGGTATATTAGTTCAGATTACGGTGACCAACAGACGAGAAAGCAAGCGGTGTTTACGACACAATGTAGGAAAACAAAAAGAGTTCCTTTACGTCACTGAATATGAAAAATTGAAGGAGGGTAACTATTTAACAGCGTACGTCAGCTAGCAGATATTAGTAAAACAGAACCGCAAAAGAGATGTCGTGATGGGCCGCACGATTCGTGTCAATGCACTGCATGAAGTAAACGCTAATTTTTTTTGCATTTGTGATAAATATATGAGACGCGTGGCTAGAAGTAGATCACAGTTGCAAAACTATCAAGGGGCAAGGAGCAGCCTGAAAAAAGTTATCAGACCATCACAGACGTTAAGTGCGGGGTTGTTTTCCAGTTATCTTGTATTAGGTTCAGGATAGGGTCTGGGGTACCTGCAACATGCACACACACTCACAACAGTGTAATTGGGCTAGGGGTTTGCAATGGGATAAAACAGTTCCTCAAACATTATTCCTATATGGGACATACATCTTGAATCTTTTATGTATATAAGAAGTAGTGACAGCCGCAGTTAATCAGTATTCTATGTTATCAACACATCTGACTGGTAAAAATGCATATCGCCTTTGCTCTGTGGTTATGAAGCCAAAGTTTGCAATAATCAGTAAGCATAAAGCTGTATTTAAGATAGCTGAAGTCAATACCCTCTCCTGTGATTTACTGTACTGTAATTGTAACACACCCCACGTCTACCATAATCCATGTGTTTCAGTGCATATAAGAGGTGACCTTGACTGATAGTATTTTACTGACATAAGTCTCTCTGGATATATTTGGAAGATGAGGAAGAAGTGATCCTGCAAATACTTTGTAGATACTTTTGGCAGTGAGAGTGAAACTAAATCATCGTTGGACACCAAAGAAACCAAGTCGTGTGGTAGGACAAGAAAAGAAATATTCTTGTACAAAATCTTTATCATTTATTGCGTAGACATACATAAGAAATGTGAAAATAACTGAACACGAAAGGGCAATACGGGATGTCTGCATTAACTGTAAATTCTGATGGAAAGTGACCAAACACTGGTGTACATGCAGCTAATGATAGAACCGAGGGTGTCTCTACATTAGTGGATATACGAGAGATTTGTTTCTAAACTTTCCTTCCCAGATGAATCAGCTTAAAGGAAGGTTCGTTATAATGTATCAACATGCTGTGGACTGCAGATTGTGCATTTTATTATTCCACAAGTATTAAGACAAAAGTACCATAAACTGCTATTGTTTCCAAAAATAATTTTATTTTGCAGGTCTTAACAAAAAGAAGAAAGGTAGCAAATAGGCTTAACCCTTTCCCTATTAAAGAAACTAATTCTTCAAGTCTACTTAACGAGAAAACTGAAAATGGAATAGATCGACATATGAAAAACAAAAGCGATAAGTGGAAGATTTGGCGGAAACATTTCCCATGAAGGAAAGTTATAAACTGCTACTCGAAAATGCAAGGCTTACAGATTACTTTAATTTTTTTAATCTCTGCTTTTAGTCTAATGTATTACACACAGTTCCTGAGTTTTCGTCACTCAGTCAGTCGGCAGTTGATGGTTGGAGTGCTGACTCATTATCTGAGTATCCAGTTATGCTGGCAACTGATGTGATATATATAAGGATCATATCAACCTATACCACATCAACAACAGCCTGAAGATGGCGCATTGAAGCGCTGAAACTGGTTGTAACAAAATAAAATAAAATCATAAGGACGGCTGTAGGTGTTTTATTTTGTCGCAACAGTAAACGGCCGTCTTCCCAGAGACCTCCTGCCAATAGCATGGACGTACAAAAACAATATTCCGCATGTCGTTAGCCATGTGTCTACATCCGGTCCACGGACATCCATTATGTACAATGGCGTTCGTTGGACACATTTTACTTTAAACTCGCTTGCCCGGTGTCGGCGGATAAACACGATACTACAGTGGCTATGTTATTCCGAATTACAGTGAAAAATTCCCTCGGACATGCATGCATGTCCTAAGGAACAGGCACTTCGACAACTACAGCCGTTATGAAACGCAAGATATTTATTCACAGTTGCGAATATGGACAACCATCAGCTGTATAATAGAATGACGACAGTGAATGCCTCTGCCTGACCGGAACTCAAAACCGGATTTCCGGCTTATCGCGAGCGGTCACCTTATCGTTTGACTATCCGAGCAGAACTCATGGCCAGGCCCGAACTACGACAGATCGTGAGCCACGTGTCTAAATCCTGTACCCGTACGTCCACTATGTACGAGGGTCAGTCAATAATTAAAGAGACAAAATGGTCTGGGGAAAAACTGTTAGTAGGGCAAGTTTGATATTTTCGTGGCTATGAGTTGGTATCACTAGGATGAGTCCTGATCAGCTGATGTATAAACATTGTTTTGTTTATAACGGCAAAAATACATCTCAAGATGGCGAGTCCGCTTCAAACGTCCACATAAGTTAAACAACGTTCTGTTATTTGTTTTCTTTCTTGCTGAAGGCGAGAAACAAGAGAATATATACTGTAGACTGTCTTAAGTTTATGATGAGCGTTGTATAAATCGATAACATTTTTACAAGTGTGTAGAGCAGTTCAAAAATTTTCTCCACTCAGTGACAGACCAACACCGGTGTGGCCGACCTGTTGCAGTTTCCACTCCCTCACTTGAAAGTCGAATTGATGACATTATTCGTGCCGACCGCCCTCGTGACCGGGAAATGATAGTTGATAAGGTTCAAGTTAGTGCTGACACAGTTCATAAGATTATCTGTAACAAGCCGAAGTACCGCAAAACATGTGCAAAATGGGTCCCAAAGGAGTAGACGCGGCTACACTAGGAAACTAGGTTGAGAGTGTGCACAGAGCTAATGGAACGTTATGAAAGAAAAGGTGAGCACTTCTTCAGCAAACTTTTAACTTTTGATGAAACTTGAGTTCGCGATTATGAGCCAGAATCAAAAAGACAATGCATCGAGTGGAAGCACAAAAACTCACGAGTTAAGAAAAAATTCAAAGCCAAGCATCTGCAGGAAAAGTCATGTTGACATTGTTTTGGAATACTGAAGGTCAAGTTTCTTGTGATTATCTCGAAGAGCAGCGTAGAATGTACAGCCAATATTACTCCTATTTGTTTTTAAACAAGATGAAGCCAGCCATGAGAGAGAGACGTCGTGGATCTGAGAGGAGAGGTGTGATTCTCCAGCAAGACAACGCAAGTCCTCATATTGCTCATCTAGCCCGTGAAACCATCGACAAAATGGGCTGGGAAGTACTGCCTTACAATCCTCATTTAGCACCTAGTGATTCCCATTTGTTTAGTGCACTGAAGGAGGCATTACGGGGGAAGAGGTTGCAGGACAACGAGGACGTGAAAAATTTTGTCGGAAATTGGTTCAAACATCAAGAAAAAGAGTTCTTTGCAGCCGGAATAAAAAGCTTGTAGCCCGTTGGAATAAGTGCACAAATGTTCAAGGGTATTATGTTGAAATGTAGGAAAAGTATTGTTTTGTAAAAATAAACTTTTTTTTTTTCTCCAGACCAATTTGTCTCTTTTATCATTGAATGACCCACGAATATTCCCATTCAGAGGAGGCATTTTCCTTGAAAGTCAGCTGCTCAGTGCCGGCTGATAAATGCACTACTGCAGTGCTTGTGTCATCCCCAATTACGATGCAAAGTTCCTTCGGACAAGCACGCATCCATGTCCGAAGATACTCGAACTGCGGCGACTACAGCCGTTATATGGTAAACGAAATACATTAGCAGTATATTCTCGGCAACAAATAGGTTCAATGGCTGTCTGGATGTCAAGATGTACTCACATCAAATACTCGTTTCCTTATTGAAGTATTACAATGTATTACAATTATGTAACCATGATCCCTTAATCGGAACAGCATTACGACCTAATATAGGAAGAACGTAACGGACTGCTGGTAATAAGCTCCTGATTCGGCTACATACCTAACTGTAATAGAAATAATCAAAGTAGATCCATGGCACGATAGACAGAAGATATATACTCGCATAGCTCTGAGCCCACGTGATCCCATCGTTTGACAGAACTTTACAAACCACGAAATTGTCAGCGGAATTTGAGGGAAACTTTAACGTCTACATCTGCACTTAAGCTTCATTATATTGTGTGGCAGAGGGTAGTTACGGCATATACATAACATTCTAATAATCCTACCTGATAATGGTTCGAGCCGGCCGAAGTGGCCGTGCGGTTAAGGCGCTGCAGTCTGGCACCGCAAGACCGCAACGGTCGCAGGTTCGAATCCTGCCTCGGGCATGGATGTTTGTGATGTCCTTAGGTTAGTTAGGTTTAACTAGTTCTAAGTTCTAGGGGACTAATGACCTCAGCAGTTGAGTCCCATAGTACTCAGAGCCATTTGAACCATTAATGGTTCGACTGATGAACAATGCTCAAGAAATGCCGAACGAGTCTTTTGAAAACCACTTCTCTTGTGGATGAGGTAATTTCCTTCAGATTGTTCCAGAATATCTTAGATACTCCTCTGCTTCTCTATGACAATTTTTTAATTGGTCTTGCCTCTTTATTCCATATATGACAGCTATTCTGAGGTATTTTCTGGTTGTTATTGTATACAATGTTTTATTGCCAAACTCGTAACCTATGCACGTGCAGGACATTACATTTATTTACTTGCAGTGTGAAGTAAACCAATCGTGAACTGTTTGCATGTCTTCCCGCATTTCGATACGGTTGTCTGTTGTTGCAACCTTCCTGTAGACAACAGCTTCGTCTGACAACCGCCCCGGACAGCTTACGACGTTATCCTCTACGTCATTTACATACAGAGAATTGCAAACATTAATAGCCCTGTAGAGCTCTCCTGGGCTACATCTATCGATTTTTTCCCTTTAAGTTACAAGTTTGCTAGAACGTCCTGAAACCAGCCATTTGATCTGCTACTCGATGAGCTTTTATCACTGGCGTTTCGCGCAGATTTTTCTAGGTGTTCACTGGAAGGCTGTCTACAAAGTTTCAAATGACTAACACACATGGTTTTATAATAGTAAAAATGAAGTACTCTATGGAAATACATACGGTTATGGTGAATGAAGACTGGTTATTCTAACGTAAAGTGTGAAGTACGTGATGTTAGTAATTGAAAGCAATGTACAAAGATGTAGCAGAACTAGTTGAGTTTGGTTGCCTACAGAATGAAGTCGCCACATCCAGTTTAGCGCGTAACAACTCACACAAAAAGTATTAACGAGTAATTTCAGGGATTTTGCAATTTTCTGTTGAGCTGTATTGGTGAACACATGTTACTGCATTTTGTCTATCTCGCAATTTAAACCTTTCTGTATCGGAATTGGAGTATTCGTTTTTGTTACCATATTTCGTTAACTTTCGCGATATTTGCTACCTGTACTGGTATTACTTTTTCGCTTTCTATACTGATATTTCTGTTTGTTTTCTGTATTGGTGTCTGGCTTTTAAGTTAGTTTATATTTATAGAGTGATATCTTCTATACCACTTGAATTTATCTAATTTGATGCTTTACTTTTGCATTTTCGATGCAGACCTCTGCATGCTATTCTTCATCGTATTCTTCCGGTTGTTTTGTTTTGCATACGCCAGTATTTTTGGGGCTCTGTGGCTTTTACTTGAGAATATAACTCCCCAGATTCCCCTTCAGGCCCAATATTTATTATTTTGAATTTTTAAGTTTCTGAATTTTTTTTACATTTTGGTTTTATAGGAACTGTTAAATATGACGTCCTAATCGCCATTTTTAAATCAAAGTTGTTTTGCATCTTGAGGCTAGTGATGATGTTATTTATCAAAGTGGACGGGTGTTATCGAAGGCTCTCGTCTTCCCCAATAATTCACCACACTTGACACACAGTGCCGTAACCCCGGCCGCGAGAGTTCGCCCCTGTTTGGTCTGCGGAGGGGAGGGGCTCACACAGCGCCGGCTGTCACTTCCACATGAAATCACGTAATGCGTTTTTACGTCGCAGGCTGACAGTTATTGGATGGGTGAAGTAATTGCATCGGTTAAACGCTCGAGCGATGTGATGTGGTGCTGCAACGACATAACAACACAAGTTTTCGCCCCAGATGTAAGCATTCACGTTATACAGTAGTAGGCAAGCATAAGTTCTCTACATTCTGTAATTTCCTGCAGGCGATATTATCGAGTGCGCTACTGCCAAGGCACCCATGTTGAATTGTTTGATCCTGTTTAGAGCGGAGATAACAGAATATCTTGTAGTAGTGAATCCTGTCGTAGGTGTTCTACAGATGAGCAGGATGAAGCCAGAGCATTGTCGACTTGGACTATTCTTACATGGGCTGAGTTACTTACGAGAGTGTATACTGTGGAAAGTCATTTAGACTTCTTATGGGAATTTTGTGGATTGTCACCGGGAGACGTGTGTGGAACTCTTTAAAAAACGACCAACGTTTATTTCCCGTTTTAATTATAGGACTATTCTACGAAATGTACGAAACTAGTACGATCAGGAAAAACACGTAGTTCGTTAGATGCCAACTGACGATACATCAGGGTATTATTTTGGTCCCTTCCTGGGCTAAAGAACACATGCTACTAGTCACTGTTACAGAAAGTTATTTATGTACAATTACTGTTGGCGATTACTTTGATTTTTGCAGTGTTATGTGTTATGTGATTGTTGTGAATTTTACAAAATGCAGTAGCTTTGTTTTCACAGTTTGGCTTAGGAGGCCAGAAGTTTCCTTGTGAGACGCTCACAGTTTCTCTGAGAGATAGCTGCAGAGTATCCGACAATCGCAGAGAAGGATTGCTCCATGCTGCAACTGATTTGGAAATTATTGTATAGTTCGACACACTTTGACACTCGACAGCAAGGCCGTCCGGGGTGGCCGAGCGGTTCTAGGCGCTACAGTTGGAACCGCGCGACCGCTACGGTCGCAGGTTCAAATCCTGCCCCGGGCATGGATGTGTGTGATGGCCCTAAGTTAGATAGGTTTAAGTAGTTCTAAGTTCCAGGGGACTGATGACCTTAGCAGTTAAGTCCCATAGTGCTGAGAGCCATTTGAACCATTTTTTTCGACATCAAGACGTCTCAGCATTCCATTTGTTGTGATGGAAACAGGAACTATTTGCAGGAAAAGTAGTTATATATGACCTAGTTAACGAATAAAAACTTAATACGCGTACATAGTGTTGTTAAGTAAAACTGCAACAGTATTCGTTACATGGGAGCTTTTCGGATTCTAGTAAAATAATACAAATAAGTGTAGCCATTCTGAAACTAAGACCGTATTTGAGCTCATAAATCCAACAAAGAAAGGTTCTCAAGCAGCACTGGAGCGTTTTCATATAACGAGTTCTGACAGCTGCCATCTAACAACTTTGTGTCGAATTCACCTGAAACACCGCAAAAAGGGTAAAGTATCGTTATATGAATAACTACACCAGCAACACAGATGTTCAAAAACTTTCACGAATTAGTAATTACAACCTGGAGATTTATCGATTTGCCTTGTGTTTATCCCCACTTACGAGTGAACTATGACTTTGGTTTAATTTCAGATACTTCACTGCACATTCAAATGGCCGTAGTAACACTCTCATAGAATTTAAACTTTCGCTTAAGTTTTCTTCAGATTTCATTTTTATTTCGTTTCATTATCCTTCAGTTAATGTAAATCAACCGTTCACAAATTTAGCTAACTTTTACATCTTCGGAATATGAGATACCTATGTTCGTCCATCCATTTAACAAATGGGTCGTCCAGTACCTTTAAATTCTACGGCTTCGTGCGCTGTGTTATATTAACATCACCAGTTGATGTAACAGATCAGAGTCCTCCCGATAGGTTCGTCTACTCCCATGTAATGTTAGCAAACAGGGGGGATCGGTGAAGTTTTATTCCTACCAGACCTGAATATCATGTAGCCCACACATGTTTCTTGTGGGGCTTACTAAATTTAAATTGTATCGAATGAAGAATAAGCTAAAATGCATCAGCTTATTTGTTGTTGTGCAATATATTTAGAAAATACGTTAAAATGGTACATACCAGCAATCTACTGAACGAAATCACAAGAATAAACAAATTCAGGAGGCATGTACCTAAATTTTTCGTAACTATTTGGAAGTGAGTTATTGAAATGTACTAGTCACAGTGCTGTTCAAGGTAGAATAAAAGTGTGTGGAGTTGGAGACGATATATGCTTGTATTTAGCAGTAGACGGTTATGCTATCACATTATTCTGGAAAAAAAGATATTCCGGTCTGGCAGACCTTAAGCACAGTGTAACCAAGAACATTCTGAAAGTTATTTAGAAAACTGTGACGAATACAATTCACATTACTATTCCATTATCGTACTGCATAACACCGAGACATCTTAAAAAGAAAAATTATTTGTTTCACCGTATTTTGCTTCCATATCTGAAAACTATCAAGTGCAGTACCGAACTACCTATTAATTTTATTTTATGTCAACTTATCCTAGTCTTTTGTTCTGTAGGCCGTGAGTTGTTACCTGCCATTTCCATTTTTTATGTATTCCTTCTACTGTTAGCAGCTAACATGAACTACATTGTGTTTTATCATAGAGACTAGAAAATACTCCTTCTTTTACTACTGAATTTACATGTGTGTACCAAACTTTTTCGCCTAAAGCTACTAGGCATTTCAGAAGTCTATAATATACAATATATTTCTAATCAGTTTTTATCTACGCATAATGTAAACTGCAACTGATTAGAAATGGTCCAAATATTAACAATGTTATCACGAAATCATTACTGGGTTTAAGTCACACATCCTGATTTCGTTATATTTACTGTGCAACAAACATTCTCTGTATCACTTTTGCTTCTTTTGTGACTGTGTTATTATTTCACACAAGTCCTTAGAAACATGTAAAGAAAGTAACTTATCATTGTTATCTAACGAAGTACATTAAAATTCCCCAAATATTATTAAACTATTTCATTATTTTTGAGACAGCATTACTGTGTCATTTTATTCGGGTTTAAGTTAACTGTACAGCCATGAATATTGGGCAATACTTTAGACTGTGACAAAATCCTAGCGTCAAAGTGATCCAGACGTATGTGCTGTGCATCTGGCTCATGTCGTACCCCCATAAAATACCCAAACGACTCTTCTTTAGTTTTGGTGAAATAAATAAAAAATTAAATAAAAACTTGCCTTCTGCAACAGCATTTTCCTCTGCAACATTAGCCCCGAAACTAAATTTTAACGTCATAACAAATCATAGTGCATAAGCGCCAAATTATAAATAGCAGCGGTGATGAACTCTCTCTGAATTCTCAGTCGGTGTTAAGGCACCATTAATTTCTTTGTTTACTCGTTTGAGGTTACATCCACATGCTAATCAATTGTTGTTTGCCAATGCAGTTCAGTGAATTGCAACATCAACTTGATTACACTAAGCGTGCAATGATTTATGTGTCCCATGCAAAGTCGCTCGCCATGCTTCTGTTATAAGCAGCATCTGAGTTTGTTTACTTACCTACTACTTCATAAACAGATATACAGATAAGCCGAAATGTTATGGCCGCCGATCTACTGTCGATATAAATCCGTTCAGGCGATAGCAGCGACACATGGCGAGGAATGACTGCCAGTCAAAGAAACGCACGGTGCATGTTGTATATCACAAGGGCAAGAGCGTGATGGAATGGAGTGTGTTGAGTGCTTCAATGAACACAGTCCCGATTTCCAGTTGATGTGTTGGCTCTCCTATCTCGACACATCTAAACCCGATCGAAGACATCTGGGCATGTGGCGTCAGAGCTCATGGCACCCCTCCCCGGAATTTACGGATTTAGGTGACTTGTGTGTGCAGATGTGACGCCAGCTGCGTCTAAGGGGTTCAGATGTTGATTACCTTTTAGTTCCTGCGTGTATAGGGCCATATTACTTGTGGCTCACTGTGTTGAATAGTAGATGTTGGGATAATGGAGACTACTTTGTTGTCCTTAGGAGCAGTGATTTTGTAGTCACTCTAGTCTCTTGATTGTTATCGTTAATGTCATTGATTTTCCTACTCTTTTTAGAATTATACTTAGTGTCAATGATATTTATGTAAAACGTAGTTGGCAAATGTTAATGTTGCCCAAAACAGTTTCTTCCATTTCCATCGACGGAGAGGTAATGACAGATGCAGCTCGCATCGGGGACAGACTCGAACGAGTTTTATTCCGAAGAACCTTCCATTTGTTTCCATTAATCTACTAAGAGGAACCACCGAAATGTAGATCTTGTTGGTCGGAAGAGAATATGAACCACAGTCAACCCCAACGAGAGTCGTCTACATTACCACAACGCCGCCTGTTGCAAACAAAACAAATAACGAGACTTGTTATATCATCAATCCAAAGGTTTATTCGATTGGTAACTGTGGTTTCAGGTGGTATTGGCCGCGGTATCGCCGTCGCACATTTTAGCAGCCAGACGGTCTTCTCCAGACGTCGCGTTGGTGGCCACGCGTCAACACATTCAGTGTCTGGCATGGCGGCTCTCAATAGCTGCGCGGTGTGATGTACAGACCTCCAAGGTGGGCGCGGAGGACACCGGAGTGATCTGCGACAAATATAAATTTCAAAATTATAAACGTCGCCCTATTATGGTGAGTTGATATGACATCTGTAAAGGAAAGTGCTAAATTATCGTTGGACCACATGCTAATAAATGGTCAGTTTCTGTATCCATAGAAGGGATGTTTCTATCGCACGAACTCATGAACCCTACAATACTAATTAACGCAAATATGAAAATTACCAACAGTGAAAGTTTGCCTATTTACTCCTCCCAGAGTGTTATCTATTGTGGTGAAATGATCTACTAAATTATTGCATCAGATGGTAGATAGTTATACAAGGATCAGAATATTTGTGAGTTAGTCGATATCTCACGCAGACGCATGTATTATCCTCACCTGAACTATATTCATTATGGAACGGAGAGAATTGTGACTGTTGCTAAATCCATCCATGCCAAAATAGTAGAGTTTCTTAAAACAAGTTGTGTAAATGTTCAGTTCAAATTCGGAGAGCTTCAAGGATAAATACGGGACAGAAAAATAAACCATCATGCAGCATAAGAAATGGGATTAAAATACCAAGTATAATCGTGGGAGGCTGAAGTTGAAACTGCGCTGAGAACTTGATAACTGTTGTGGGCGGGAGGGGACATAGGAGAACGTCTTCTGAAAGGCTCTCCCTCATCTGAAAGTGTAGGCAACGGTATTGTATGTACCATTGATTCTTGAGTTTAAGTTTATCCTACCAATACTAGAGCTAAAAGATACGTATGCCGCGAAAGGATTTTGTATCTGATCAGAGTTCACAATAGGTATAAAGGAACAGCAGACTATGGGTACCGAGATAGTTTATGGGTCGACCAAAGAATTTTGTAGCCATGGTGATATATCTAAACTGAAACCATTTCAGTTATATTAAAATTCGTAAAACTCTATACTTGAATAATATCCTTCCAGTGTGCGGGTGGACATTATCTTGCTGAAATGCAACTCCAAGATGCCTTGCCATGAAGGGCAAAAAATATCGCCAACGTACCACTGTGCTGTAAGGGTCAGCGGATTACAACGGAAGTGGCCTTGCTATGAAATGAAATCCCACCCCAAGATATCTTATCGGGTTGTCGGACTGTATTGTGGCCAACAGTCACATTGGTAGCCCACTTTTATCTGGGGCGTCTTGAGATACATCGTGGCTGGTCATCGGGGCTCAGCTAGAAGCCACAATCATCACTGAAGACAATTCTGCTCCAGCCAAAGCTCTCCCAGGCCGAATGTACCCAGCACACTGCGAACCATCTTCTGGTTGTACATACGTCGATGGTAGTCGGCTTAAGGGGCGCCATGAAGTCAGACTCTCGTCTCTCTAGGTCACCCGTACTTATAAACTCTGTGTTCGGCGATGGTCCGCTCATTTTTGCCAGCATCGTTGAATAGTACACGGAATGCAATCCTCTAATACTTTATGCGCTGGTATCATCATGTCCCCTGTTTACCATTCTTACCAGGTGTGTGGTGACATTGTGCTCCAGCAGTCACACATTCATTCATCGGTCGCCGAAGCTTGCAGATCTTCATTTTCCGTCGATGCCTCTGTGAATAACCATTTGTGACCAATTTGAGTCGTTTTCGTGTCTTAGACTGTATATTAGATGTTAAGAACGAAAGAGAAGCGGAATTCTTATAATAAACGTTTAGAATCAGAAATGTGTGCTAGTTACCATCTACGACTCACTGAAAATGGTTATTTTAAAGCATTCAATTAGGCTCGTTTTCAGTCGTATTACAATCATCATGTCATCGTTGTGTACATGAAATACCTTTATGACGACCTGAACTCTGATGAGGACACTTATAATAATGTGTCTGAATTTTGGTGTAGGAACAGCTGCCGTTCTCCTTCAAATAATGAAACCAGATACGTTAGTGATATTGGACGTTCCAGTTTGGATCACAGTAGACTGTCTAACTCATATCAACAGTAGTCCATTGGGTGCAGGTTGGACGTTGGGCAGGCCAATCGATTTCTGCCATGGTACATAAAACAGCTAAAAACACAAGACATAGTAGAAAACATTGGACATCAATGGAGATATTGAACATATTTGATTAAACAAAAAAATATAAAACTGCAGAAAATGAAGTAAGCCAAAGAGAATAAAGACGTCTAAGGTATTAGACGGACAGAAAGTGAAAAATGGATTGGTTGGAATGACTAGAGAACAATTGCAAGCCCATAGAAACATGTGTAGCTAGGGGAATGGTAAATACCGCATATAAGAATATCAAAGAGAGCTTTGAATATAAGAAAACCAGCTGCATGAAATCGAGAGCTCAGATGGGAGGGCAAGGAAGGGAAACCTGAAAGGTGGAAGGAGTATATAGACATCTACATGTACATGGATACTGTGCCAATCACATTTAAGTGCCTGGCAGAGGGTTCAACGAACCACATTCACAATTTCCTATTATTCCAATCTCGTATAGCGCGCGGAATGAATGAACACCAATATCTTTCCGTACGAGCTCTGACTCCCCTAATTTTATTGTGGTGATCTTTCCTCCCGATGTAGGTCTGTGTCAACAAAATATTTTTGCATTCGGAGGAGAAAGTTGGTGATTGGAATTTCGTGGGAAGGTTCCGTCGGAACGAAAAACGCTTTTCTTTTAATGATTTCCAGCCTAAACCCTGTATCATTTCTGTGACACTCTCTCCCACATTTTGCGATAATAGAAAACGTGCTGCCTTCCTTTGAACATTTTCGATGTACTCCGTCAGTCCTATCTGGTAAGGATCCCACACCGTGTAGCAGTTTTCTGAGAGAGGACGGACAAGTGTAGTGTAGGCAGTCT
Organism: Schistocerca americana; assembly: GCF_021461395.2. Taxonomy (NCBI): domain Eukaryota; kingdom Metazoa; phylum Arthropoda; class Insecta; order Orthoptera; family Acrididae; genus Schistocerca; species Schistocerca americana. Next base: position 553,372,900 of record NC_060124.1, on the reverse strand, counting down.
CCTTAGTAGGGCTGTGTCTTTCCAATGAAACGCAGTCTTTGGATAGCCTTCCCCACATTTTCTATGTGTTCTTTCCAATTTAAGATGTTCGTAATTGTAATTCCTAGGGTTTTAGATTATACAGATTTATAGTGTAACGGAAGTTTAAGGAATTCCATTTAGCACTCATGTGGATGACCTCAAACCTTTCGTTATTTAGGGTCAACTGCCACTTTTCGTACCATTGAGATATTTTTTCTTCTAAATCGTTTTGCACTTTGCTTTTGTCTTCTGATGACTTTATTAGTCGATAAACAACAGCGTCATCAGCAAACAACCGAAGACATCTTCTCAGATGGTCTCCCAAGTCGTTTATATAGATAAGGAACAGCAAAGGGCCTATAATACTACGATGGGGAACGTCAGAAATCACTTCTGTTTTACTCGATGACTTATCGTCAGTCACTACGAACTGTGACCTCTCTGACAGCAAATCACAAATTCAGTCACATAACTGACACGATATTCCATAAGCACGCAATTTCACTACGAGTCGCTTGTGTGGTACAGTGTCAAAAGCCTTAAGGAAATCCAGAAATACGGAATCGATCTGAAATCCCTTGTCAATAGCACTCAGCACTTCATGTGAATAAAGAGCTAGTAGTGTATCACAGGAACGATGTTTCCTAAGCACATGTTGACTGTGTGTTACTAAATCGTTTCCTCCGAAGTAATTCATAATGTTCGAACACAATATATGTTCTAAAATCCTGCTGCATATCGACGTTAGCCTAATGGGCCTGTAATTTAGTGGATTACTCCTACTATCCTTTCTTGAATATTGATGTGACCTGTGCAACTTTCCAGTCTCTGGGTACGGATCTTTCGTCGAGCTAACGGTTGTATATGATTGTTAGGAATGGAGCTAATAGATCAGCTTACTCCGAAAGGAACATAACTGGTATACAGACTGGGCCAGAAGACTTGCTTTTATTAAGTGATTTAAGTTGATCCACTACTCCGAGGATATTTACTTCTACGTTACTCATGTTGGCAGCTGTTCTCGATTCGAATTCTGGAATATTTACTTCGTATTCTTTTGTGAAGGTATTTCGGAAGGCTGTGTTTAGTAACTCTGTTTGGCAGCACTGTCTTCGACAGTATCTCCATTTGCTATCGCGCAGAGAAGGCATTGATTGTTTCTTGCCGCTAACATACTTCACATCTGACCAGAATCACTTTGGATTTTCTGCCAGGTTTCGAGACAAAGATTCGTTGTGGAAACTGTAATTGGCATCTCGCATTGAAGTCCACGCTAAATTTCGAGCTTCTGTAAAAGATCACCAATCTTGGAGATTTTGCGTCTGTTTAAATTTGCCATGTTTATTTCGTTGTTTGTGGAATAGTGTTCTAACCCGTTTTGTGTACCAAGGAGGATCAGCCCCATCGTTTGTTAATTTATTTGGTATAAACCTCTCAATTGCTGCTGATGCTATTTTTTGAATTTAAGCCAGATCAGGTCTACACTTATATTATTAATTTGGAATGAGTGGAGATTGTCTCTCAGGAAGGCGTCAAGTGAATTTTTACCTGCTATCTTGAATAGGTATATCTTTCGCTTATTTTTCGAGAATTTGGGGATTACAATATTCAGTTTCGCTACGACAACCCTGTGTTCAGTAATCCCTGAATCGGTTTTGATGCTCGTTATTAACTCTGGATTATTTGTTGCTAAGAGGTCAAGTGTGTTTTCACAACTATTCACGTTGTCTCATGAACTAACTGATCGAAATAATTTTCAGAAAATTTGTTTAGGACAATTTCGGATGATATTTTATGCGTACCTCTGGAATAAAACTCGTATTTTCAACATAATGAGGGTAAATTAAAGTCATCACCAACTATTATTGTATGAGTCAAGTAAGTGTTTGAAATCAAATTCATGTTTTCTTTGAACCTTTCAGCAACTTTATAATCTGAACTGGGAGGTCGCTAAAAGGATCCAGTTATTATTTTATTCCGGTTGCCAACAATGACCTCTTCCCAAACTAACTCACAGGAAGTATCTATTTCAATTTCGTGACAAAATAAAATACTTCTGACAGCAACAAACACGCCACCGGAACCGTGTTTAGCCTATTTTTTCGGAACACCATTAGGTTCTTCGCAAAAATTTCGCGGAGCTTATATCCACCATTAGCCAGCTTTCAGTGCCTTTAACGATTTGAGCATCAGTGCTATCTATTAGCGCTTGGAGCTCTGTTACTTCCCCAACACAGCCACAACAATTTACAACTGTTATACCGATGGTTCCTGCCTCTATGTTCTTCCTGTGTTCAGCGTGCACCCTTTGTGCCTGAAGACCTTCTTGTTTCCCCGAGACCCTCCAACCTAAAAAACCACCCAGTCCATGCCATATAGCCCCTGCTACCTGTGTGGCCGACTTCTGCTTATAGAGGACACCTGACCTCTTTAGCAGAACCCGAAGCCCAACCACCCTTTGGCGCAAGTCGTGGAATCTGCAACCTACACGGTCGCAGAACCGTCGGAGCCTCTGATTCAGACCCTCCACTCGGCTCTGTACCAGAAGTCCGCAATCGGTCCTGTCGACTATGCTGCCAACGGTCACCTCTGCTTTCACCTTGCAAGCAAGACTGTCAGCCTTTACCACTTCAGTTAGCCGCTCGAAACCAGAGAGACTCTCTTCTGATCTAAAGTGACACACATCATTGGTACCGACGAGAGCAACCACCTGCAGTTGGCTGCACCCTGTGCTCATCATGGCATCTGCGAGGACCCTTTCCACATCTGGAATGACTCCACCCGGTATGCACATGGAGTGCACATTGGTTTTCTTATCCTCCTTGTCAGCCAAGTCCCTGAGCGGCCCCATAAGGCGCCTAACGTTCGAGCTAACAACTACCAATAATCCCACCCTCTGCGATTGCCCGGATCTTGCAGGCTGAGTGGTTTCCTCTGATACAGGACAGGCGACAGCATCTGGCTCAACGACAGTGTAAGCCACAGACAGCACCTGGAACCTGTTTGTCAGACAGACTGGGGAGGCCTTACGTGCGGCCGCCTGGGAAGTCCTTCTCCGCCTGCTACGTCCTGGGGCGACCTCCCACTCGACCACAGGTGAGGGGTCAGCCTCAGTGCGAGCAGTAAGCGGGTTGGTCACCGGTGAGGACCGTGCTGGACGTCCGTTGGATCCCCACGGCCGGCCCACAACAGAGGAATGCGTCCACTGCAGCCTCAAGCTCCTGTAACTGAAGGCATCACGGCCTTAAGCTGAGAGCGAAGTATCACCAACTCGGCTCGCAGCCCCATACAACAATCGCAGTCCCTGTCCATACGAAAGACCGTGGAAAAGTAAACGATGCAGATAAACAAACTATCGGCAGGTGCTCCGCAAATCTACTGTAGACCCTGACGAAAACGCACGAACTGTGTCTAGTAATACGCAGATATTCAGAAACCTAACTACCGAAGCACTCTGGTGAAACTAAATATAGGCACTTTCAATACGTCACAAAATCGGTTTACTGTGTGACGCAAAACAAACGCGAGAATTGTGCCTATTAGATATTAAAATTTAAGGCAGAAGCCCAAACTAAACTATTAATCAGTTACTTCCCTGCTGCTGCATCTGTCGGCTACTGCTATAGACGTTCTATACAAGGTAAGTGAACATGTAGGTAAAGTTGTAGAAAGAGAGGAGAAGATAGGTAAATATGAGTTGAGATAGCCGGCCGAAGTGGCCGTGCGGTTAAAGGCGCTGCAGTCTGGAACCGCAAGACCGCTACGGTAGCAGGTTCGAATCCTGCCCCGGGCATGGATGTTTGTGATGTCCTTAGGTTAGTTAGGTTTAACTAGTTCTAAGTTCTAGGGGACTAATGGCCTCAGCAGTTGAGTCAGATAGTGCTCAGAGCCATTTGAACCATTTGAGTTGAGATATGGTATGGCGAGAAGAATTTGACACAGCACTGGAAGATCTAAGTCGACACACGGACCATGGAGTTGACGACATTCCGTGTGTGCTTCTAACATCCTCTGGAGAGTCAGCCATGACTTAACTACTCCATCTCCTATGCAAGAAGTATGAGACAGAGAAAATAACTTCACACTTCAAGAACAATTTAATAATTCCAATCGCAAAGGCTGCAGGTGCTGAAAGATGTGAATGTTACCGTATAATCGGCTTAATAACACACGCTTGCAAAATATTGACACAAATTATTTAGAGAAGAATGGAGAAACTAGTAGATGTCGACCTCGGGAAATATTAAGATAGGTTTCCGCAGAAGCCTAGGAACACGCGAGGTAGTACTTACGCTATGACTTACCTTAGAATACATGTTAAGGGAAGGCCAACTTTTGTTTATAGCTCCTGTATACTTAAAAAATGCTTTTGTCAGTGTTGGCTGTCATCTACTCTTTGAAATTCTGAAGGTAATGGAGGTAAAGTAGAGGGACCCAGGGCATATTTACAGCTTGCACAGAAACCAAATGAGAGCAGATGGGTATGAAAGGGAAACAGTGGCAGAGAAAGGGAGGAGACAGCGTTGTAGCATATCCCTGGTGTTATTCAATCCGTACGTTAAGGAGACTGTGAATGCAGTCAAGGAGAAATTTGTTGAAGGACTAACAGTTCAGGGAGAAAAAGTTCGAGGTTTGCTGCTAACAGTGAAATTGAATGGATGGGCAATGTGTTAGAAGTTGGATGTAAGATGAACATCAAGAAAAGCAACACAAGTGTAATGGAATGCAGGAGAATTAATTCAGGGCATGCTGAGGGAAGTAGGAACTGAGTTACTTAAAGTAGTAGATGACTGTTACTATTATGGCAGTGATATAACAGATTATGACCAAAGAAGGAAGGATATGAAATATATACCGGCAATGTTAATAAAAGGGTGTCTGAAGAAGAGAAATTTGTTAATACCGATTGTAGATTTAAATGCTGAAAGCCTCTTCTGATAGTTTTTGTCTGGAATGTCGCCATGTATAAAAATGAACCGTGGACATAAACAGTTCACACATGAAGGGAATAGCGCCTTTGAAATGTGTCACTGTAGCATAACGCTGAAAATTAAATGGGTAGATCACGTAACTAATGAGGAAGTACTGAACATAAATTGGGAGAAAAGAAATATGTGTCATAACTTGACTAAAAGGAGGAAGAGCTTGACAGGACATATTCTGAAACGTCGAGTAAAAATTAGTGAAGGAAACCAAGAGATGAATACGGTAACTGCGCATAAGCGCGTGACTGCGTGTGAGATCGCTCTCTAAGTTTTCATCTATTTTTAGGTTTCAGATATATATTTTAACTGTTTTTGTGATAATATTTACTATATAAGTGACTTATTAGTGGTTTCTTCATTCACCTCTGCATTTCTTGTGTTGTGGCCTGATATTTGTGTTTCGTATCGAGCAACTTAACCTCTTACCTGTGTTTACATTCCGCGCTGACCAGTTGCAGCTGTAGCGGCGCATCGAAAGGCAAGTACTAACTAATTGTTTGTGTATAGTAGTTTATTTAGGAACTTTAGTAGTCTTCAACCGGTGTTCTTGGTGTTTTCCGGTGAAATAACTTCAGAAGAAATTTTTGCGAACTGCTTTCAGTTTCGTTACTGTCATTAGACGTTTGATTTTCTTTCTGTGTTAGTATTTTGTTATATTCTCATTTGTTGTTGATTAATACTGTCAATAATAGTAGTTACTTCCCTTGTCGAGCAAGTTTGTGATAATTGTAGTCAGTTTTTAACATCTTCTTATTGTAGTAGCGGAACTTAGACAAAGTTGTTTTCTTGTTTCAATAATTGTAAAATTTTATCATGAGTGAGAAGTGTGGGCTTTGCCGTAGGTTCGTGAGTAGTGGATTGCGGTGTGAGACTTGTTCGAAGTATTTTCACTGGGGGGAATGCAGTGGGGAAGCCAGTGGGCATTCTGGTGAGATCCTCTCCTGGAACTGCAGGTTATGTAGCAAGAGTAAGTTGATAGAGGAGCAGGAGCGTAAGATCTGTGCCCTTCAGGTGCAGTTGAGAAACGCACAGGAGGAGCTAGATAGGATGAGGAGGGAGAAGGGGGTTGGGGAATGGGAGCTGGCTGTAGGCAAGAGATCTGCTAGGAGAAGGAAATTTTCAGATAGTTTTACTATTGGTGTTTGTAATAGATATGACCAACTGTCAGAGTCTAGTGGAGAGGAATCTCTAGTAGCTGTAGATGTAGGAAGTATGCAGCAGACCTCAGCAGTTACGGTGGCTAGGACAGTTGCAAAGTCTAAGAGAAAGAAGAAGGTTTTGCTGTTAGGTAGTTCTCATGGTAGAGGTGTAGGCCAGCAGTTGCAGGAAGTTTTGGGGAGTGAGTACCAGGTCACCAGCATTGTGAAGCCTAATACAGGATAGGCTCAGGTGACTTTTAACGTAGGGGGGTTATTTAGGGATTTTACTAAAGAGGATCAGGTAGTGATTGTGGGTGGGGCTGGTAACAGGGATGGGGAGTATGACATAGATGGTGACCTGGAAAAGATAGCCACTCAGACTGGCAACACGAATGTGCATTTCGTGGAACTGTTTCAGCGTCACGATCGGCCTCATCTTAATACAGCTGTCAGGCGTAATAACATGAGACTTGGGGGTGCGCAGATGACAGAAGGCATGAGTCACATTTCAGTGGTGTCGGTGGAGTCTATCAGTAGGATGGGTTTCACTAGACATGGCCTGCACCTCAACAGGTATGGGAAGGGGAGGTTGGCAAAACGTATAGGTGACAGCATAGGTGGGGGTGGTGGGATCACTCATGGGAAAATTCCGGTAGTTGTGGGTGTTAGAGCTGTACCTTTTTTAGATTGAAGTCAGCTGATAGGTATTCCTGCTTAAGGGAAGTCTCTCTAACAAAGAAACCACTTTCTACAAAGCTTGGGTATCCGATTAATGAGGGAATTAGTATATTTCATCAAAATATACAACGTATTAGAGATAAAGTTAGTGAACTGCTTATAGATGTTGACTCTGAAATTATTGGTATAGCTGAACACTTCTTAAATAAGGAGATAATTCAGAGGCTTCCTTTACCAGGATACAGGTTGGCTGGCAGCTTTTCTAGGAGCTCTTTGCGGTGTGGGGGAGTAGCCATGTATGTAAAAAACGGTATCCCATTTGAGTCAATTGATGTTTCAAAGTACTGCACTGAAAAGGTGTTTGAATGTTGTGCAGGTGTGGTTAAATTTAGTGGAGCTAAACTTCTTACTGTTGTTATTTATAGATCCCCAGACTCCGATTTCACAACATTTTTGCTAAAGCTACAGGAGGTTCTTGGTTCAAATGGCTCTGAGCACTATGGGACTCAACTGCTGAGATCATGAGTCCCCTAGAACTTAGAACTAGTTAAACCTAAGAACTCTCGTGGATATGACGGGGTATCTAGCAGAATACTGAAGTATTGTTCCACGTATGTTAGCTCAGTACTTAGCCATATCTGTAACTTTTCCTTTAGGAGTGGTCGGTTTCCTGACCGATTAAAGTACTCGGTAGTGAAGCCACTTTATAAAAAGGGAGACAGGGATAATGTTGACAATTATAGACCTATTTCTATGCCATCGGTGTTTGCTAAAGTTATCGAGAGGGTTGTATATACAAGGTTACTGCAGCATTTAAATTCACATAATTTGCTGTCAAATGTACAGTTTGGTTTTAGAAATGGCTTAACAACTGAAAATGCTATAGTCTCTTTTCTCTGTGAGGTTTTGGACGGATTAAATAAAAGGTTGCGAACGTTAGGCGTTTTCTTTGATTTAAGGAAGGCTTTTGACTGTGTTGACCACAAAATATTACTGCAGAAGTTGGAACATTATGGAGTAAGGGGAGTAGCTTACAATTGGTTCGACTCCTACGTTAAGAACAGAAAGCAGAAGGTAATCCTCCGCAATATTGAGAGTGGTAATGATGTTCAGTCCCAATGGGGCACTGTGAAATGGGGCGTTCCCCAAGGGTCGGTGCTGGGGCCACTCCTGTTTCTTATTTATGTAAATGATATGCCTTCTAGTATTACAGGTGATTCAAAAATATTTCTATTTGCTGATGACACCACCTTGGTAGTGAAGGATCTTGTGTGTAATATTGAAACGTTATCAAATAATGTAGTTCATTATATAAGTTCGTGGCTTGTGGAAAATAATTTGATGCTAAATCACAGTAAGACTCAGTTTTTACAGTTTCTAACCCACAATTCAACAAGAACTGACATTTTAATCATACAGAATGGGCATGTTATAAGCGAGATGGAACAGTTCAAGTTCCTAGGCGTACAGATAGATAGTAAGCTGTTGTGGAAAGCCCATGTTCAGGATCTTGTTCAGAAACTAAATGCCGCTTTATTTACCATTAGAACAGTATCTGAAATAAGTGACATTTCAACACGAAAAGCAGTATACTTTGCATATTTTCATACGCTTATGTCATATGGTATTATTTTCTGGGGTAATTCTTCTGATTCAAAAAGGGTGTTTTTGGCTCAAAAACGGGCTGTTCAAGCTATGTATGGTGTAAGTTCGAAAACCTCTCGTCGACCCCTATTCAGTAGTCTGGGAATTTTGACACTGCCCTCACAGTACGTATTTTCTTTAATGTCGATTGTTTTTAGCAATATTAGCTTATTCCCAAGAGTTAGCAGCTTTCACTCAGTTAATACTAGGCAGAAATCAAATCTGCATGTGGAATGCACTTCCTTTACTCTTGCGCAGAAAGGAGTGCAGTATTCTGCTGCATCCATTTTCAATAAGCTACCACAAGAACTCAAAAATCTTAGCAGTATCCCAAATACTTTTAAGTCTAAACTGAAGAGTTTCCTCATGGCTCACTCCTTCTATTCTGTCGAGGAGCTCCTGGAAGAGCTAAAAAATTAAGCAAATTCCAGTGTTACATTCTTGATTTTCTTTATTTAAACTAACGACTTGTCGCCTGAATATGTTTCTTATATTTCATTTTATCTGTTTCTACAATCGTGTTATAATTTCATGTATTGACTCGTTCCATGACCATGGAGACTTCTCCTAAATGTGGTCCCACGGAACAATAAAGAAACAAATAAATAAATAAACCAAGTTTGTAAGTTGCAGTGGTTGTCCGAAGATGCAGACGCTTGCCCAAGATAGAGTGCCATGGAAACCCACATCAAACGAGTTTTCGGACTGTAGACCGCAACAGCAACAATTTTGCCTATGCATTTACGTTCATACAGAACACCACAAGGCACCTTATGGTGGGCCGTACCAGGCACCATTACCAGATACTTCATGTTATATTCCATTCGCAAACTGAGCTGGGGAAAAAAGACTATCAATGTGCCTCTGTATGAGCCCTAAGTTATCTTGTCTTCGCGGTCCGTACGCGTAATGCACATTTGTGGCAGTAGAATCGTTCTCAGTCAGTTGTAAATGTCTGTTCTCTAAATTGTCTCATAAGTGTTTGGTGAAAAGAACGTCGTCTTCCACTAGGAATTCCCATTGCGTTTACAAAACATCTCTGTAACGCTTGCCAGTTGATCGAATCTACCGACAACAAATCTAGCAGCAAGACTCTGGACTTCTTCGATGATTTCGTTTAATGCGACCAGCTGAGTTTCCCAAACACTCGAGCAATACTCAAGAACTGGTCACTCTTCTGTTCTACTCGCAGTCTCCTTTCTAGAAGAGCTACGCTTTCCTAATACTGTCTCAGTAAACAAAAGCCTTCCCTACTGCAGTCCTTAAATGCTTGTTATATTCCATTTCACTTTGCAACAATACGCCTACATATTTAATCCACGTGATAGTGTCAAGCAGGACAACTTAAATTCCAGTTTAATTTAATTGAATTTATTGGAAAGATTTTTAGACCTGTTATCTGGAAACTCTAACAGGTCGTACATATTCGTTAATCGTGGTGACATACAACGTTTTAAGTTACGTAGGTAGTAGCAAATCATGTTGACAGCAATCTTCGGTGATACTAATGTAGAAATAAAGCCGGATATTTGAAAGATAATAATAAGTTTAAATAATCAACATTAAATAAAGGGTGTTAACTGAAGATCCAAGTGAATGACTTCCATCTTATATTACAAGATACGTTACTAGCAGCCTCGGAAGTGCTTGAGATTTTTCGATTAACTCCAACTTTACTTACTTCTAAACCTATTCTTGCTACACTATTCTATATCGCTAACAGTGGTATGTGTGTGTCTTGGCAGTCCTCGATTCTATGCATACGCGTGTGGGTGGCCTTTGCATTCTCTCTCTTCTTTCCCTTTCACTTTTCTGTTATTGTTTGCATATCGCTGTCTAACTGTCTGCAGTCTCTCTCTACCTGAAAAAAAAGAGACTCTCAGAACGACATGACCAGCCGAACCTTCCTCTCCACATTCACAGACTGATGTGTTGCTACGTCCCAGTCGAAGCACATGGTTTAGGTATGGATCGCGACCTGTTAACAGCTGCATCATACCTCGAGTAGGCGCAGCGTCGCACAGTTTGAGCCTGTTCCTAGTGCTTGGTAATACGCTATAAACACGTCTTGCGGTACTGCTAGTGTCCCAGTCAGACTACCAATCATCTAAATTGTGGGCTCTTAAATGTCGTTTATTAATAACCTGTGTTCCGGTTCCAAATGGTTCAAATGGCACTGTGCACTATGGGACTTAACATCTCAATTCATCAGTCCCCTTGAACTTAGAAACTGCTTAAAACTAACTAACCTAAGGACATCACGCACATCCATGACCGATGCAGCATTCGAACCTGCGACCGTAACGGTCGCGTGGTTCCAGACTGAAGCGCCTAGAACGGCTCGGCCACTCTGTGTTCCTGTGATTTCATACACATGATCATATTGCTCACGGTCCGTCCAAAAGATTGCTGACCTGTAACGTAGTACGATATCCATCCGGCATATCCCGAGGATTACCAGTAAACCTTCGACCGGTACAAAAGCCCCCTGTGATCCTCAGAATACGCTCCGCTGAATTCGTCCCATATTGTTTTGTAGCTGCCTAATCTAACACGAGGTGCCCAGCCGCTGGCAGCGAAGTTGACTATGGCGTTGAAGATAGCTTCGTAGTATCATCGCACCACACGCAACGGTAATTTATCGTCACTACCGGCACGGACAATCTTGTGTATAATTCTGGCCACTTTCTGAGTAACAGATTCTACGTGTTCTACAATGTTTCTATTCTCGTTTGGAAGAGTGCCTAAATATTTATAAACAGTGCTGCCTGAAACAAATATTCCTTCAAACGTCAGGGAACGATTTCTGGCAGCAGAAAGCCATCCTTTCTCAAACATGTATGTGGTTTTATAAACACCTACACTTAGTTTGTTCCTCTTACAACAATGCTGCATCCGAATAAGCACATGTTTCATCTTTTCCTCCAGTCTCCCCCTGGAGTATAGATACAACTACTAGAATGTCATCTCGTTATGCAACAACAGCTACAATAACATATAACCTGTATAGTAGATGTAATATGGGTTCAGTACCAAGATCTCAGAACAGTGGACGACTTATGGAGCCTTGAGGACAGCCTTGGTAACCTTTTTGATTACCTTTCTCTGCTCCGCAAGCCATAGACGCTACAGTAATTAAAAAAGCCATTGTACACACATTTTCGGACCCTGAGAGCTATAAGCTTTTTTAAACAGATATACTGTGCGTTTCTTTTTCTCCGCAAAATAGAGGAGGAAAGGAACATAAGGAAAACGACGTTTCGAGACATAAGGAAACAAATTCCATGGTGCTAATACAAGAAATAATTTTTTCAGTTTCAGTAAAAACTGCTGCATAAATTAAATTACTGAAATCCATACGATGTAAAAGGTTTAATCTTTTAAGTGTGCATGACGGATATATCCGGCCCTTGGCACGTTCGCTCTCAGTTCAACGATTATATCGGACCACAGCAACCTGTCGCTTGTAGTTAATGGCAATGATGAATTCAAAGCCGAGACGTGCTATGACGTTATTACTAAAGTTTCATCCTACATCAGTTAAAATAATGCATTCTCAAAGTTTTAACGATTTTCAGTGTTTTTACTGCTATGGACACAAATTATGGCAGCTCCTGAAGGAAAAACTGCTTTTCGAGTTGTTTTGGAGTTCGCTAACGATTTTCATTGAAAGAATTATTGAATTTACCTCTACACTTGGTATATTAGTTCAGATTACGGTGACCAACAGACGAGAAAGCAAGCGGTGTTTTCGACACAATGTAGGAAATCAAAAACGAGTTCCTTTACGTCACTGAATATGAAAAATTGAAGGAGGGTAACTATTGCGTACATCAGCTAGCAGATATTAGTAAAACAGAACCGCAAAAGAGATGTCACGATAGTCAGCACGTTTCGTGACAATGCATTGCATGAAGTAAACTCAAAAATTTTTTGCATTTGTGGTAAATATATGAGACGCGTGGCTGGAAGTAGATCACAGTTGCAAAACTATCAAGTGGCCAGGAGCAGCCTGAAAAAAGTTATCAGACCATCACAGACGTTAAGTGCGGGGTTGTTTTCCAGTTATCTTGTATTAGGTTCAGGATAGGGTCTGGGGTACCTGCAACATGCACACACACTCACAACAGTGTAATTGGGCTAGGGGTTTGCAATGGGATAAAACAGTTCCTCAAACATTATTCCTATATAGGTAATACATCTTGAATCTTTTAAGTGTATAAGAAGTATTGACAGCTGCAGTTTATCAGTATTCTATGTTATCAACACATCTGACTGGTAAAAATGCATATCGCCTTTGCTCTGTGGTTATGAAGCCAAATTTTGCAATAATCAGTAAGCATAAAGCTGTATTTAAGATAGCTGAAGTCAATACCCTCTCCTGTGATTTACTGTACTGTAATTGTAACACACCCCACGTCTACCATAATCCATGTGTTTCAGTGCATACAAGAGGTGACCTTGACTGATAGTATTTTACTGACATAAGTCTCTCTGGGTATATTTGGAAGACGAGGAAGAAGTGATCCTGCAAATACTTTGTATATACTTTTGGCAGTGAGAGTGAAACTAAATCATCGTTGGACACCAAAGAAACCAAGTCGTGTGGTAGGACAAGAAAAGAAATATTCTTGTACAAAATCATTATTAATTATTGCATAAACATACATAAGAAATGTGAAAATAACTGAACACGAAATTGCAATACGGGATGTCTGCATTAACTGTAAATTCTGATGGAAAGTGGCCAAACACTGGTGTACATTCGGTTAATGATAGAATCGAGGGTGTCTCTACATTAGTGGATATACGAGAGATTTGTTTATAAACTCTCCTTCCCAGATGAATTATCTTAAAGGAAGGTTCGTTATATTGTATCAACATGCTGTGGACTGGACGTTGTGCATTCTATAATTCCACAAGTATTAAGACAAATGTACCATAAACTGCTATTGTTCCCAAAAATAATTTTAGTTTGCAGATCTTAATAAAAAAAAAGAAAGGTAGCAAATAGAATTAACCCTTTCCCTATTAAAGAAACTAATTCTTCAAGTCTAGTTAATGAGAAAACTGAAAATGGAATAGATCGACATAAGAAAAAGAAAAGCGAGAAGTGGAAGATTTGGCGGAAACATTTCCCATGAAGGAAAACTATAAACTGCTACTCGAGAAAGCAAGGCTTACAAATTACTTTAATTTTTTGAATCTCTGCATATTAGTCTAATTTATTAGACACAGTTCCTGAGTTTTCGTCAGTCAGTCAGTCGGCAGCTGATGGTTGGAGTGCTGACTCATTATCTGAGTATCCAGTTATGCTGGCAACTGATGTGATATATATAAGGATCATATCAACCTATACCACATCAACAACAGCCTGAAGATGGCGCATTGAAGCGCTGAAACTGGTTGTAACAAAATAAAATAAAATCATAAGGACGGCTGTAGGTGTTTTATTTTGTCGCAATAATAAACGGCCGTCTTCCCAGAGACCTCCTGCCAATAGCATGGACATACAAAAACAATTCCGCATGTCGTTAGCCATGTGTCTACATCCTGTCCTCGGACATCCATTATGTATAATGGCGTTCGTTGGACACATTTTACTTTAAACTCGCTTGCCCAGTGTCGGCGAATAAACACGATACTACAGTGGCTATGTTATTCCGAATTACAGTGAAAAATTCCCTCGGACATGCATGCATGTCCTAAGGAACAGGCACTTCGACGACTACAGCCGTTATGAAATGCAAGAAATTTATTCACAGTTGCGAATATGGACAACCATCAGCTGTATAATAGAATGACGACAGTGAAAGCCTCTGCCTGACCGGAACTCAAAACCGGATTTCCGGCTTATCGCGAGTGGTCACCTTATCATTTGACTATCCGAGCAGAACTCATGGCCAGGCCCGAACTACGATAGATCGTGAGCCACATGTCCAAATCCTGTACCCGTACGTCCACTATGTACGAGGGTCAGTCAATAATTAAAGAGACAAAATGGTCTGGGGAAAAACTTTTAGTAGGGCAAGATTGATACTTTCGTGGCTATGAGTTGGTATCACTAGGATGAGTCCTGATCAGCTGATGTATAAAAATAGTATTGCTTACAACGCCAAAAATCCATCTCAAGATGGCGAGTCCGCTTCAAACGTCCACATAAGTTGAACAACGTTCTGTTATTCGTTTTCTTTCTTGCTGAAGGCGAGAAACAGGAGAATAAATACTGTAGACTGTCTTAAGTTTATGATGAGCGTTGTATAGATCGATAAAATTTTTACAAGTGTGTAGAGCAGTTCAAAAATTTTCTCCACTCAGTGACAGACCAACACCGGTGTGGCCGACCTATTGCAGTTTCCACTCCCTCACTTGAAAGTCGAATTGATGAGATTATTCGTGCCGACCGCCCTTGTGACCGGGAAATGATGGTTGATAAGGTTCAAGTTTGTGCTGACACAGTTCATAAGATTATCTGTAACAAGCCGAAGTACCGCAAAACATGTGCAAATTGGGTCCCAAAGAAGTGGACGCGGCTGCACTAGGAAACTAAGTTGAGAGTGTGCACAGAGCTAACGGAACGTAATGAAAGAAAAGGTGAGCACTTCTTCAGCAAACTTTTAACTTTTGATGAAACTTGAGTTCGCGATTATGAGCCAGAATCAAAAAGACAATGCATCGAGTGGAAGCACACCAACTCAGGAGTTAAGAAAGAATTCAAAGCCTAGCATCTGCAGGAAAAGTCATGTTGACGTTGTTTTGGAATACAGAAAGTCAAGTTTTTTGTGATTATCTCGAAGAGCAGCGTAGAATGTACAGCCAAAATTACTCCTATTTGCTTTTAAACAAGATGAAGCCCGCCTTGAGAGAGAGACGTCGTGGATCTGAGAGGAGAGGTGTGATTCTCCTGCAAGACAACGCAAGTCCTCATATTGCTCATCTAGCCCGTGAAACCATCGACAAAATGGGCTGGGAAGTACTGCCTTACAGTCCTTATTTAGCACCTATTGATTCCCATTTGTTTAGTGCACTGATGGGGGCATTACGTGGGAAGAGGTTGCAGGACAACGAGGACGTGAAAAATTTTGTCGGAAATTGGTTCAAACATCAAGATAAAGAGTTCTTTGCAGCCGGAATAAAAAACCTTGTAGCCCGTTGGAATAAGTGCATAAATGTTCAAGGGTATTATGTTGAAATGTAGGAAAAGTATTGTTTTGTAAAAATAAACGTTTTTTTTTCTCCAGACCAATTTGTCTCTTTTATCATTGAATGACCCTCGAATACTCCCATACAGAGGAGGCATTTTCCTTGAAAGTCAGCTGCTCGGTGCCGGCGGATAAATGCGGTACTGCAGTGCTTGTGTAATCCCCAATTACGATGCAAATTTCCTTCGGACAAGCACGCATCCATGTCCGAAGATACTCGAACTGCGGCGACTACAGCCGTTATATGATACACGAAATACATTTGCAGTATATTCTCGGCAACAAATAGGTTCAATGGCAGTCTGGACGTCAAGATATACTCACATCAAATACTCGTTTCCTTATTGAAACATTACAATGTATTACAACCATGTAACCATGATCCCTTAATCGGAACAGTATTACGACCTAATATAGGAAGAACGTAACGGACTGCTGGTAATAAGCTCCTGATTCGGCTACATACCTAGTTGTAATAGAAATAATCAAAGTAGATCCATGGCACGATAGACAGAAGATATATACTTGCATAGCTCAGAGCCCAGGTGATCCCATCGTTTGACAGAACTTTACAAACCACGAAATTGTCAGCGGAATTTGAGGGAAACTTTAACGTCTACATCTGCACTTAAGCTACATTATATTGTGTGGCAGAGGGTAGTTATGGTATATACATAACATTCTAATAATCCTACCTGGTAATGGTCCGACTGATGAACAATACTCAAGAAATGCCGAACGAGTCTTTTGAAAACCACTTCTCTTGTGGATGAGGTAAATCCCTTCAGATTGTTCCAGGATATCTTAGATAGTCCTCTGCATCTCTATGACAATTTTTTAATTGGTCTTGCCTGTTTAGTCCATATATGACAGCTATTCTGAGGTATTTTCCGGTTGTTATTGTATCCAATGTTTTATTGTCAAACTCGTAACCTATGCACGTGCAGAACATTACATTTACTTACTTGCAGTGTCAACTAGACCAATCGTGAACTGTTTGCATGTCTTCCCGCATTTCGATACGGTTGTCTGTTGTTGCTACATTCCTGTAGACAACAGCTTCGTCTGACTACCGCCCCGGACAGCTTACGACGTTATCCTCTTCGTCATTTACATACAGAGTATTGCAAACATTAATAGCCCTGTAGAGCTCCCCTTGGCTACATCTATCGATTTTCTCCCTTTAAGTTACAACTCTTATTACTGTTTGCTAGAACGTCCTGAAACCAGCCATTTCATATGCTACTCGATAAGCTTTTATCAATGGCGTTTCGCGCAGATTTTTCTAGGGGTTCACTGGAAGGTTGTCTACAAAGTTTCAAATGACTAACACACATGGTTTAATAATAGTAAAAAAGAACTACTCTACGGAAATACATTTACTTTACGATTGACTTTGTCTCTAATAATCCATTCTCCGCTCATTAAGATCAGAGATTCTGTCAGTGAAGCATTCATTCAATTCATTGAATTCTACAATGCTGTTGACAATGACCTTCTCGATTGAGAGCGCTGCTACTGCTCTTAGCAGCTGCTGACTCACAGCACGAAGCAGAAAACCTTCAGGTCCGCGTCAGACGATGTCGCCTGTATGGTAACAGTCAGTTTCAGGAGATTCGTTGTCTGACTACAATATTTCTGCAAATCATTTAAGAATAGGGATTCCAGAAATTTCTAAACTCATTCCTCGTGTTTGATATCAGAACTTTTGTTCTCAGTTTATTGCCTTCAAGGATGGGATTTATTTTGCAAGACGCCTGTAGCAATGTTTGCAGAAAGTGGCCTGCATACATCACACACGTTTCGGAATTAAATAAATTTGCAGCTACGACATATCTGGTAAATTAAAAGCTTTCAGCAACTTGAGCGACAATTTTATCTCACACTTCTTTCGAAAAAGCTGTTATTTAATTCATTTTCCTGTCCACATCTCTGTGCAAGCTGCAGCAGCTCTCTGCATGTGGAAATCATGTCAGATACGTTAGCTCGATTATATTTTTGCAGTCTTCTACCCCTTGTTGTACACACAGTGGCTCAACTATTCATTTTTGTAATTGGCTGTACAATGCTGCAATGTTGGCACAGTGAGATTGTAAATACAGACAACCAAAATTGAAATGCTGGTGCCTTCATTTCAGACGTTGCACTGTTGCTGAAATAATTATAGTGGTTTGTCGAGATGGAATCTCAGTTTTCTCCAGGCCTTCTACAAGTCACTATTTTCATACACAGCTTGCACAGTTCTTGATTTAAAATTCCACCTTGAGTAGGAAACATGGCAGACTTTCTTACTCAGTATGTCAATCACACACTGTGAAGAATGTAGGAAAAACTAAGAATCTCACTAAAGTCAACGAAATATCTTCTAACGTCCCTGTTTGCCTCTCTGCATAGGTTAAAATCAGATCCTGCGTTTCGGCATTAAAGTGAACTACATAGGCATGTTTAAAATGTTTATTCAGAAGAGACTGTGCCCCTGAAAGACGACCACTCATGACACCTGTGCAATTGTAGCTCTGAGAAATAACTATACTCTCATTTCTCTAAGCGATTATTCTAAAGTTATTGAACACTGTTCGCGAGGTGTCTTGAATGTCAAAGACCTTGCTACAGATATCACGTTAGAGGAAACATATCTGACTGTTATGTTAAAAAGTGAAATTGTTGATATCTCACTGTCGTACCAGCGCTAACTGGTACAGAATCAGTGACAGCAATTTTCTTATTTGCTCTGACATAGTAAAAAACCATCATACAAGAAAGAATAAAATTTTGAAATGTTTACCTTTGAATACAGCAGCCTTGTAAAGATGATCGTTACTTACAGTATCAGGTCCAGCAGTGAAACCTAAATGAAAACTAGAAGACGTTGGGAAATTCCTGAATTTGATGAGTTGCTGCATCCATAATTTCCAAGAAGTGCAAGCTCAGAAACACAATAAACTACAACAGATCACAGAGTGCGTAACGATATTGGCGAATCTGATCAGTGTGCCTAGAACCTGTGTATCGGGAGAATGACTCATGCATGCACAGTGGCAGATGGTCTGGAAGCGGGTTCATTCGGGTACGTAGTTCCAATTTACATCCACCAGAGAACAGTAGTGCACAGACACATTCAAGAAACAGGTCAAGTGCACGTTTTTGCGAATTATTCTGTTTATTTCCTGAAGCCCTTTTGTTTATTTATCTCTGTACAGTTTTGTATATGCTTTTAGTAGTGTCAGTGATGCGCGAATGTGGTCTAAAGTAAACATGTAGATCACTGCTCTACTGAAGGACGTTGTACGATGGGGAATTTTTTAACATAATATGTCAAGTCAGTTTATGGTAAAAGGAAAGCTAATTCGAGTGCAAATGAAAATAGTTAATAACTTAAAGTATAAACAAAATATCAGAATGCTAAATATTTATTTCGGGAAAAAGTACAGTTCGAAAGCATTTTATTTGTTGATTGGTTGGTCATGAAAAACGCGGACCAACAAGAGAGAATAATGTTTTTCTATTGGACTTAAAGAAAACTGACCAATCAGAACTTAGTATTCTTTGTTCCTCTTTTCTCTTGGAGATACAGAAAGCTTTCAGCAGTCTAGAGTACTCGGAGCACAACCATTCAATAATACGGTCGTGTGTAGTAAGAGCGCCGAAGGAAGTTATAATTTGCCGGTTATCGTTGTGCTACACACCTCAAAAGTGCTTTAAGGTGAAGGCAATGTGCTTTTTAGAATGTACGGATTTTTAAGCAATTTACTGTTTGAGAAAAGACAGTAATTCCTCGTGACATATTGAGCAGATTGGTGACTAAAAACTTGCGTGCATTAGACGCCGAAAACTTAATAGCATGGTGAGCATTTCCATTTAAAACAATCCGTGCTTAGTAGATTTCATGAAATACGTTAAGATAAACTTGCTAACGTGAATGAAATTATTTTACGCATACTGTGTTAAGATTAGCACGGTCTTAGAAGTGTACGTATACAATATCAATGTTATGAATATAGCAAAGTTTTGCCAGTACTTCCACCTCTCAC
Organism: Schistocerca americana; assembly: GCF_021461395.2. Classification (NCBI taxonomy): domain Eukaryota; kingdom Metazoa; phylum Arthropoda; class Insecta; order Orthoptera; family Acrididae; genus Schistocerca; species Schistocerca americana. The sequence goes on along the minus strand of NC_060124.1, from coordinate 553,353,200 downwards.
TCGAAATTAAGACCTTTTCCCTATTCTTGGAATAGTTACGTTGTATGCTGCCCGGTGCGAATTGAAATACCGTAGGATTCTGCTCGGCTTTCAAACCGCCGATCTGCTGCAGCGAGTTCACTGGTAGCTGCAGGTAAAGGACGGAAGGAGCCGCGCCGCCGCAGTGTCTTCCCACTGGCTGCCTACAAGCTCTATCTAGTTGTTGTGCAAAACCGCTTTCCCTAAAATATTGTGATCTGGACAAATCCGTCTTTTTTTCTTTTTGTCTTCTGTGACAAATGTCTGAAATCATCTACGCCTCATAACTAAGTACTTTTCTGTCATAGAGGCTGAAGAATGGATGATTTTAAATTTATAATTCTTATGTACTGTAAAATTCTGTCAGATGAATATTTCTGTGGGATCCACTGCTCCGCTTGCCACAAGACGAACCGACGCTTGCTCGTACTTTGTTCACTAAACGAGAGTGCGACAGGGCGAAGTGAAGGAAAACAGCATTAACCTGGGTCTCGTTCTCCTCTGCTCTATCTCTTATTGACGATGATATTGAACTGAATGTCTCTGGATGTCTGTTTGTGCAATCCGTAATGATTTTTGTAGAAAATCTTCCTCGATCTCGAAGAAGGTCGTAATGCGTGATCATAAAACATGTTCCACATTTCCAGAACCGAACGGAGTCAGTGATATAGGCCAATAACTATGTGTGTTTGTTGAAAACGCGGTTGACCTGCCCTTTTTTCCAGATGGTTAGGGCCTTTCGTTGGCCAACTAACTACGAGAAGTTGCTGTTCAAAGAGGAGCTATGACCAGTACTCCATTCTTCGGCTGCGTATATTCCTGTGTGTGATTTCTGTTCTAAAGGTACTAGAATTTTGCGTACAGTAAACGTATCCCATGGCTCACCACATGTAAGTTCTCAAAGCTCTGCGAGGTAGTAAGGAACTGGTGCGGTTGAAAGTGGGCATTAATGTTAGACTGGAAAAGTTAATTTGAGCTATTGCTTCCTGGATTATTCACTTGTTAGTAAGTTGGCGACACCAGGGATCGTTTCAAAAACAGCAGCATATTGCAAAAAAAAGAGGCTGTGGGCACTATGGGACTTAACTTCTGAGGTCATCAGTCCCCTAGAACACACATCCATGCGCGAGGCAGGATTCGAACTTGCGACCATAGTGGTAGCGCGGTTCCCGACTGTAGCTAACAGAACCGCTCGGCCACCCCAGCCGGCAGAATTTTGCACAAAAGCTACAAAATTCAGAGCTTAGTGCTGTGTGGTGAATAGAGGAACGAGTTTATTGGTATAGAGCCTTCCGACGACATACACCCAAAGCGAAAACTATGGGAACGGCAAAACTGCATGCGCCTCGGAGGGACATATATTCCTCATCAGATGCCTCCCGTATTACAAGCATGAAGATGTCTACCGCCAACAGGATGAAACGGAAAAGTGCATCAACTGCAGAGCCTGATGGTTGTTTCAGTAGACAACATTCTGTCCGCACGATATAATCATCGTCAGTCACTGCAGTGCAGAACTGCAGTACTATGGCGTTAATTTAACGAGTAAAATAAACTGACTTGGGAAAGAAAGAATGCAAGTGATGTGACAAAACAGTAATTGTCTCGACCTGAAACTACGATATCACCTGTCCGGCTTGAACTGTGACGTATTGGTGTTGTGGCTGGTGACGTCACACGTGTGCGGAGCGTTGGTTTGTTTTCGTTAGGGACGTTTGTATTGTCACCTTATGCTGTGTTTGTAGTCTATATTGGATATATACATAGTGGTGCAAATTTTGATGGAATGAGGATGTTACTGGATCAACCAGTTTAGTTACTTAAGAGAAAGATGAGTTTGCGGTCTTCTCCGCTTACGCTCCTAATCAACTAAAGTTTAAACGTTATCTTTGGTTGTCTTGGTAACGCGAGTACACAGTGGTTACAACTTATGTGAACTTCGGCACATATTTTTTTCAATGGTGAGCCATCCTGTAATGTAATGAACTTAATAACTTAGCGAATACTAATGGTAATATTACTGAAATAAGGAACGCTGATAGATCGACATTAAAGAAAAACGAATGTCTTCAGAAGATTATGGTAAATGAAGACTGGTTATTCTAACGTAAAGTGTGAAGAACGTGATGTTAGTAATTGCAACCAATGTACAAAGATGTAGCAGAACTAGTTAATTTGGGTTGCCTACAGAATGAGGTCGCCAGATCCAGCTTAGCACGTAACAACTCACACAAAAAGTATTTACGTGTAATTTCAGGGATTTTGCAATTTTCTGTTGAGCTGTATTGGTTAACACATGTTACTGCATTTTGTCCATCTCGCAATATAAACCTTTCTGTATCGGTATTGGAGTATTCGTTGTAGTTAGCATATTTCGTTAACTTTCGCGATATTTGCTACCTGTACTGGTATTACTTTTTCGCTTTCTATACTGATATTTGTTTTTGTTTTCTGTATTGGTGTCTGGCTTTTAAGTTAGTTTATATTTATAGAGTGATATCTTCGATACCAGTTGAATTTATCTAATTTGATGCTTTACTTTTGCATTTTCGATGCAGACCTCTGCATGCTATTCATCATCGTATTCTTCCGGTTGTTTTGTTTTGTATACGCCAGTATTTTTGGGGCTCTGTGGCTTTTACTTGAGAATATAACTCCCCAGATTCCCCTTAAGGTCCAATATTTATTATTTCGAATTTTTAAGATTCTGAATTGATTTTTACACTTTGGTTTTATAGGAACTGTTGAATGTGACGTCCTAATCGCCATTTTTAAATCAAAGTTGTGTTGCATCTAGAGGCTAGTGCTGATGTTATTTATTAAAGTGGACGGGTGTTATCGAAGGCTCTCGTCCTCCCCAATAATTCACCATACTTGAGACACAGTGCCGTACCCCCGGCCGCGAGATTCGCCCCTGTTTGGTCTGCGGAGGGGAGGGGCGCACACAGCGCCAGCTGTCACCTCCACATGAAATCACGCCGGCCACAGCTGTTAATCAGTTTAATAAAGACGTAATGCGTTTTTACGTCGCAGGCTGTCAGTTGTTGGACGGGTGAAGTTATTACATCGGTTAAACGCTCGAGCGATGAGTTGTGATGCTGTAACGACATAACAACACAAGTTTTTGCCCCAGATGTAAGCATTCCCGTTATACAGTAGTAGGCAAGCATAAGTTCTCTGCATTCTGTAATTTCCTGCAGGCGATATTATCAAGTGCGCTGCTGCCAAGGCACCCATGTTGATTAGTTTGATTCTGTTTAGAGCGAAGATAACAGAATATCTAGTAGTAGTGAATCCTGTCGTAGGTGTTCTATAGATGAGCAGGATGAAGCCAGAGCATTGTCAACTTGGACTACACTTACATGGGCTGAGTTACTTACGAGAGTGTATACTGTGGAAAGTCATTTAGATTTCTTACAGGAATTTTGTGGATTGTCACCGGGAGACGTGTGTGGAACTCTTTTAAAAACGACCAACGTATTTTCCCGTTTTAATTATAGGACTATTGTACGAAATGTATAAAAGTAGTACGAACAGGAAAAATATGTAGTTCGTTAGATGCCAACTGACGATACATCAGGGTATTATTTTTGTCCCGTCCTGGGTTAAAGAACACACACTACTAGTCACTGTTATAGAAAGTTATTTAAGTACAATTACTGTTGGCGATTACTATGATTTCTGCAGTGTTATGTGTTATTTGATTGTTGTGAATTTTACAAAATGCAGTAGCTTTGTTTTCACAGTTTGGCTTAGGAGGCCAAAAGTTTCCTTGTGACACGCTCACGATTTCTCTGAGAGATAGCTACAGAGTATCCGACAATCGCAGAGGAGGAGTGCTCCAAGCTGCAACTGATTTGGAAATTATTGTATAGTGCGAAATACTTCACACTCGACAGCAAGGCCAGCCTGGGTGGCCGAGCGGTTCTAGGCGCTACAGTTGGAACCGCGCAACCGCTACGGTCGCAGGTTCAAATCCTGCCTCGGGCATGGATGTGTGTGATGTCCTTAGGTTAGATAGGTTTAAGTAGTTCTAAGTTCCAGGGGACAGATGACCTTAGCAGGTAAGTCCCATAGTGCTCAGAGCTATTTGAACCAATTTTTTCGACATCAAGACGTCTCAACATTCCATTTATTGTGATGGAAACAGGAACTATTTGCAGGAAAAGTAATTATATATGACCTAGTTAACGAATAATAATTAACTACGCGTACATAGTGTTGTTAAGTAAAAGTGCAACAGTATTCGTTACATGGGACCATTTCAGATTCTAGTAAAATAATACAAATAAGTGTAGCCATTCTGAAACTAAGACCCTATTTGATCCCAAAGGCTGCAGGTGCTGAAAGGTGTGAATGTTACCGTATAATCGGCTTAATAACACACGCTTGCAAAATATTGACACAAATTATTTAGAGAAGAATGGTGAAACTAGTTGATGTCGACCTCGGGAAATATTAAGATAGGTTTGCGCAGAAGTCTAGGAACACGTGAGGTAGTACTTACGCTATGACGTACCTTAGAATACATGTTAAGGGAAGGCCAACTTTTGTTTATAGCTCCTGTATACTTAAAAATGCTTTTGTCAGTGTTGGCTGTCATATACTCTTTGAAATTCTGAAGGTAATGGAGGTAAAGTAGAGGGAACCAGGGCATATTTACAGTTTGCACAGAAACCAAATGAGAGCAGATGGGTATGAAAGGGAACAGTGGCAGTGAAAGGGAGGAGACAGCGTTGTAGCATATCCCAGGTGTTATTCAATCCGTACGTTAAGGAGACTGTGAATGAAATCAAGGAGAAATTTGTTGAAAGACTTACAGTTCAGGGAGAAAAAGTTCGAGGTTTGCTGCTAACAGTGAAATTTTCTCGGAGACGGGAAGGGTTTTGGAAAAGCAATTGAATGGATGGGCAATGTGTTAGAAGTTGGATGTAAGATGAACATCAAGAAAAGCAACACAAGTGTAATGGAATGCAGGAGAATTAATTCAGGGCATGCAGTGGGAAGTAGGAACTGAGTTACTTAAAGTAGTAGATGACTTTTACTATTATGGCAGTGATATAACAGATTATGACCAAAGAAGGAAGGATATGAAATATATACCGGCAATGTTAATAAAAGGGTGTCTGAAGATGAGAAATTTGTTAATACCGATTATAGATTTATATGTTGAAAGTCTCTTCTGATAGTTTTTGTCTGGAATGTAGCCATGTACGAAAATGAACCGTGGACATGAACAGTTCACACAAGAAGGGAATAGCGCCTTTGAAAGGAGGTAGAGCTTGACAGGACATATTCTGAAACGTCGAGTAAAAATTAGTGAAGGAAACCAAGAGATGAATACTGTAACTTTAGTATGTAAGTTGCAGTGGTTGTTCGAAGATGCAGACGCTTGCCCAAGATAGAGTACCGTGGAAACCCACATCAAACGAGTTTTCGGACTGTAGACCGCAACAGCAACAGTTTAGCCTATGTATTTACGTTCATACAGAACACCACAAGCCACCTTATGGTAGGCCATACCATGCACCATTACCAGATATTTCATGTAAAATTCCATTCGCAAATTGAGCTGGGGAAAAAAGACTGTCAATGTGCCTCTGTACGAGCCCTAATTTATCTTGTCTTCGCGGTCCGTACGCGTAATGCACATTTGTGGCAGTAGAATCGTTCTCAGTCAGTTGTAAATGTCTGTTCTCTAAATTGTCTCGTAAGTGTTTGGTGAAAAGAACGTCGTCTTCCCTTAGGAATTCCCATTGCGTTTACAAAACATCTCTGTAATACTTGCCAGTTGATCGAATCTACCAACAACAAATCTAGCAGCAAGGCTCTGGACTTCTTCGATGATTTCGTTTAATGCGACCAGCTGAGTTTCCCAAACACTCGAGCAATACTCAAGAACTGGTCACTCTCCTGTTCTACTCGCACTCTCCTTTCTAGAAGAGCTACGCTTTCCTAATACTGTCTCAGTAAACAAAAGCCTTCCCTACTGCAGTCCTTAAATGCTTGTTATATTCCATTTCGCTTTGCAACAATACGCCTACATATTTAACCCACGTGATAGTGTCAAGCAGGACAACTAAAATTCCAGTTTAATTTAATTGAATTTATTGCAAAGATTTTTAGATCTGTTATCTGGAAACTCTAACAGGTCGTACATATTCTTCAATCGTGGTGACATACAACGTTTTAAGTTACGTAGGTAGTAGCAAATCATGTTGACAGCAATCTTCGGTGATACCAATGTAGAAATAAAGCCGGATATTTGAAAGATAATAATAAGTTTAGATAATCAACATAAAATAAAGGGTATTAACTGAGGATCGAAGTGAATGACTTCCATCTTATATTACAAGATACGTTACTAGCAGCCTCGGAAGAGCTTGAGGTTTTTCGATTAACTCCAACTTTACTTACTTCTAAACCTATTCTTGCTACACTATTCTATATCGCTAACAGTGGTATGTGTGTGTCTCGGCAGTCCTCGATTCTACGCATACCCGTGTGGGTGGCCTTTGCATTCTTTCTCTTCTTTCCTTGTTACTTTTCTGTTATTGTTTGCATATCGCAGTCTAACTGTCTGCAGTCTCTCTCTACCTGAAAAAAGAGACTCTCAGAACGACATGACCAGCCGAACCTTCCTCTCCACATTCACAGACTGATGTGTTGCTACGTCCCAGTCGAAGCACATGGTTTAGGTATGGATTGCGACCTGTTAACAGCTGCATCATACCTCGAGTAGGCGCAGCGTCGCACAGTTTGGGCCTGTTCCTAGTGCTTGGTAATACGTTATAAACACGCCTTGCCGTACTGCTAGTGTCCCAGTCAGACTACCAATCATCTAAATTCTGGGCTCTTAAATGTCGTTTATTAATAACGTGTGTTCCGGTTCCAAATGGTTCAAATGGTTCCGTGCACTATGGGACTTATCATCTCAAGTCATCAGTCCCCTTGAACTTAGAAACTACTTAACACTAACCTTCTGTATTATTGTCATTTCCCTCTTCGACGATAATTGTATTATGGCCAGTGTATGTTAGGTACTGGAGCACTTGTCAACTATTAATTTTAGCTGCTGACATGCGGTTTGCTAAAGTGACATCTATGTTAGTAACTACGCCAGCTTATTGTTCGAATGTACTCGGCTGGTCTTCCAGATTTATAAATAATGAGCTGTAGTTCCTGTATTGCTTCCATTAGTACATCCCCGCGTTCGTCAGTTTGCCTACTGTGCCACAGAAATGATTATGCATCTGTTGTCACAAGGAGACACGCAACTTGTCTATATAGAGAAACTGCTCTGACTCTACCTGTATAAGGTACGATAGGGTGAGAGTAAGGCATGCTTACTACAACCCACTTTGTCTGCAGTCCTTCACTTCTATTGTGACCCTGTGCTTGTCCAACAGCGTTGCCACCTTGGGTCACACTGTATATCCATTTGTAACGACCGTGGCAGTCATTCCCTCATTGTGGCCAGTACCTGTTACTAATTTCTGCACGAAAATGTGGGAGCTCATTCTTTCTCCAGTATGGTTCTTGCAAACAAAACATATTAACACTCAGCTGGTCAGTTAGTTTTCGTATTTCAGTCATGGACAATTTACATCGAGCAGCATTTATCTGTACTATGTTTATCCTTTTACGTGTTTCGATTGCCAACAAAGCCCTTCGGAGAAGGAAGGCCTGGTTCAAAGATAAAGCGTCCAAACCCTTATGTAACATCCACGTATTAATGCTCAGTGTCGAATGGTACTTTTACTCTCTTGAACGCCTGTCGAAGGAGGCCACATAATTATTTAAACTCAATGCATATGTTATTTACTCTCAAAAGAATTCTGGTGTAGGATACGTAATAGTTTTTCCTTTCTGATGCCCACCTCTGAAAATATGTCTTAGAGCAACCTGTAACACACTGGGAGCCTCCAAACTACTTAATAAGACATTCATTTCTAAATTATTATCAGATTTGTATGTGTGTAATTGAAAATCATTTAAGTAGGACTCGAAATATTAGAAATACTTTTTTGTATTTCATAGGAGTACCTGATTTTCACTGCACTTTACTGTTTTCGATTGTTGTACTCGTTAGTGTTACTGCTAGAGACGCCTAGTGGAACAACTGCAGAACTGTTTTCTTGTTTTCTGGTGCAGAGCGGTTGCGTGGGTTGTAGACAGAACAAGACTTTTTGCGCCGGATAGGGTGTGACCCATACAGGCGGAACGCCGTGACATGCCAGAGGTGCGTGAACTTCTGTGTATGACTAACGGCCCATTCTTCAGCAGGAACCGAAACCAGAAACGATAGTGATAGTGCACTTTGAGGTCTGTATTAATTTGAGGTCTGGATTTAAGTCGACTTTCAATCGCATCCCAATGAGTTATTGGTTATAAGTGTAACACGGCGTTTCCAATCAATTTCTAGGACGTTATATAAAATGCCTAAAAACAAGTCATTGTAGAAAGACAGGAGTTACTGGACTCATTTGATGAAAGAAGGAAATGTGAAAATGCAGCAGACGAAGCAGCAAACAGGAAACACATACTGTCTGCAAACCTCTATTTTTCTTTACTCCGCCGTAGTGGGGATCCAAAACAGTCACCCATGTACAGTCACAAAACGACGATACAGTCCTCTTACCTCTTATACTAAAAGGTCACCTCAAGCCTTAGCAGACTTCTCCCCACCCTATCCGTTGTTGTTCACAAATCATTGCCTCACAGACGCTGCTTTATGCCATGGTTTTTTGTCATCCTTACATAAACAATCATGGTCTCCATATGTTTCACTACTGTAGACAGTACATTATGCTGTAAAATGTGTTATTCTTCAGCGTTTAAAGCTTAATAATTGCAACAATTGGAGCACACCATAACCAAGGAAAACACCCCAATTCCGTGACACCACATCCTTAGTTCTTCATTTTTGGCGATATACAGGGTGAGTTACTAATTATTGCCACCTAGAATAACTCCGAAAGTATGATGGTAGCTGAGATGACTGTGGGACAAAAGATGTATAGGACAACGGGGGCCATAATATGACGTTGATTTTTTGAAGCTAGACGGGTTCGCGGCAGGGATAAAAAGGTCAACTTTGTTTCTTTACATAGGATGCTATAGTTTCGTACTTATTATCTGATAGTGGCTATCGAGGCGAATCCAATGACGTGTAACAGCGATGGCCGGCCGATGTGGCCTCGTGGTTCTAGGCACGTCAGTCTGGAACCGCGCGACCACTTATGTCGCAGGTTCGAATCCTGCCTCGCGCATGGGTGTGTGTGATGTCCTTAGGTTAGTTAGGTTTAAGTAGTTCTATGGTAAGAATGGAGGAGACATAACGAAATGCTTCAATTAAAAGTGGTGTAAGGGAGATGATGCTGTCTTTCGCCCATACTACTCACTGTATACATAGTAGAATCCATGACGGAAACGGAAGAAAGTTTCGAAAGTTTGCTCAAAATTCACAGTAAGAAATTACCACTGATACGATTCGCTGGTGTCATTGCTATCGTTGGTTGAAATGAATTACAGGATCTATTGAATGAAATGAATAGTGTTATGAGTACAGAATAAGTACTGAGAGTAAACCGAAGAGAGACGAAAATAATTAGAAGTAGAAGAGAAACAGAACAGCGATAAAACATCACAACTTGGGATCAAGAAGTACACGCAGTTAAGGAACTTTGTTATCTTGGAAGCAAAACGACCCATCAACCCATCTTGGACGAGGCAAGAAGAACATATAAAGCAGAGTAGCACAGGAAAAGGAGGCGTTCCTGGACAAAAGAAATCAACTGGTAACAAACGTATATCGTAAGTTGAGTACGAAATTAATGAGGATGTACGTTTGTAGCACCGCATGGTACAGAAGCGAATTATTTCCTGTGAGGAAACCGAAAACGAAGAGAATCCAAGTGTTCGCGACGTGTGCGATAGACGAAGGTTGGAAAGTAGGTGGACTGAGAAGGAATGACGAATTTCACATCTACATCTACGGGATTACTCTGCTATTCACAATAAAGTGCTTTGCAGAGGGTTCAGTGAACCACCTTCAGGCTGTCTCTACACCGTTCCACTCCCGAGCGGCACTCGGGAAAAACGAGCACTTAAATTTTTCTGTGCGAGCCCTGATTTCTCTTGTTTTATCGTCATGATCATTTGTCCCTATGTAAGTTAGTGCCAACAGAATGTTTTCGCAATCGGTGCAGAAAACTGGTGATTGAAATTTCATGAGGAGATCCCGTCGCAACGATGAACGCCTTTGTTTTAGTGATTTTCATCTCAATTCACGTATCATGTCTGAGACACTATCTCCCTGTTTCGCGATAATACAAAACGAGCTGCCCTTCTTTGTACTTTTCCGATGTCATCCGTCAGTCCCACTTGATGCGGATGCCACACCGCACAGCAATACTCCAGAATATGGCGGACAAGCGTGATGTAAGCAATCTCTTCAGTACACCTTTTGCACCTTCCACGTGTTCTGCCAATGAATCGCAGTCTTTGGTTTGCTCTACCCACAATATTATCTATGTGATCGTTCCAATTTAGGTTATTTGCAACTGCAGGCCCTAAGTATTTAGTTGAATTTACAACCTTCAGATTCGTGTGACTTACAGCGTAATCGAAATTTAGCTGATTTCTTTCAGTACTCATGTGAATAACTTCACACTTTTCTTTAATCAGGGTCACTTTTCGCACCATACAGATATCTTATCTAAATCATTTTGCAAGTCGCTTTGATCATCTGATAACTTTACAAGAGGTAAATGACAGCATCAACTGCAAGCAGTCTAAGTAGGCTACTCAAATTGTCTCCTATGCGGTTAATATAGATCAGGAACAATAGAGGGCCTATAACACTTCCTTGTGAAACGCCGGATATTAGTTCTGTTTTACTCGATGACTTTCCGTCTATTACTACGAACAGTGACCTTTCTGACAGGAAATTACGAATTCAGGCGCACAACTGAGGCGATACTCCGGTCGCAAGCAGTTTGGTTAGAAGACGCTTGTGAGGAACGGTGTCGAAAGCCTTCTGGAAATCTAAAAGTATGGAACCAATTGACATCCCCTATCGATAGCACTTATTACTTCATGAGTGTAAAGAGCTAGTAGTGTTTCACAAGAACGATATTTTCTGAATCCGTGCTGACTATGTGTCAATAAATCGTTTTCATCGACGTACTTCATAATGTTCGAATACAATATATGTTCCAAAACCCTACTCCAAATCGACGTTAGTGATATATGCCTGTAATTCAGCGGATTACTCCTACTTCCCTTTTTGGGTATTGGTGTGACTTGAGGAATTTTCCAGTCTTTAGGTACGGATCTTCCTGTGAGAGAGTGGTTGTATATAATTGATACATATGGTGCTATTTTATCAGCATACTCTGAGAGGAACCTGACTGATATACAATCTGGACCGAAGGGCTTGCCTTTATTAAGTGATTTAAGCTGCTTTGTTTCAGCGAGGATATCTACTTCTGTGTTTCTCATTTTGTCAGTTGCTCTTGATTGGAAGTCAGGAATATTTACTTCGTCTTCTTTGGTGAAGGAGTTTCGGAAAACCGTATTTATTAACTCTGCTTTAGTGGCACTATCATCAGTGACTTCACCGTTGTTATCGCGCAGTGAAGGTATTGATTGCGTCTTGCCACTGGTGTTCTTTATGTATGACCAGAATCTCTTTGCGTTTTCAGCCAGATTTCGAGACATAATTTCGTTGTGGAAATTATTAAAAGCATCTCGCATTGAAGTAGGCGCCATATTTCGAACTTCTGTAAAACTTTACCAATCTTTCCTTGAAAGTCAGCTGCTCGGTGCCGGCGGATAAATGCGATACTGCAGTGCTTGGGTAATCCCCAATTACGATGCAAAGTTCCTTCGGACAAGGACGCATCCATGTCCGAAGATACTCGAACTGCAGCGACTACTGCCGTTATACAATACACGAAATACATTTGCAGTATATTCTCGGCAAAAAATAGGTTCAATGGCTGTCTGGACGTCAAGATGTACTCACATCAAATACTCGTTTCCTTATTGAAGCATTACAATGTATAACGATTATGTTACCATGATCCCTTAATGGGAACAGCATTACGACCTAATATAGGAAGAACGTAACGGACTGCTGGTAATAAGCTCCTGATTCGGCTACATACCTAGCTGTAATAGAAATAATCAAAGTAGATTCATGGCACGATAGACAGAAGATATATACTTGCATAGCTCTGAGCCCAGGTGATCCCATCGTTTGACAGATCTTTACGAACCACGAAATTGTCAGCGGAATATGAGGGAAACTTTAACGTCTACATCTGCACTTAAGCTACATTATATTGTGTGGCAGAGGGTAGTTATGGTATATACATAACTTTCTAATAATCCTACCTGATAATGGTCCGACTGATGAACAATACTCAAGAAATTCCGAACGAGTCTTTTGAAAACCACTTCTCTTGTGTATGAGGTAATTCCCCTCAGATTGTTCCAGGATATCTTAGATACTCCTCTGCTTCTCTATGACAATTTTTTAATTGGTCTTGCCTCTTTAGTCCATATATGACAGCTATTCTGAGGTATTTTCCGGTTGTTATTGCATCCAATGTTTTATTGCCAAACTCGTAACCTATGCACGTGCAGGACATTACATTTATTTACTTGCAGTGTCAAATAGACCAATCGTGAACTGTTTGCATTTCTTCCCGCATCTCGATACGGTTGTCTGTTGTTGCAACCTTCCTGTAGACAACAGCTCCGCCTGACAACCGCCCCGGACAGCTTACGACGTTATCCTCTACGTCATTTACATACAGAGTATTGCAAACATTAATAGCCCTGTAGAGCTCCCCTGGGCTACATCTATAAATTTTTTCCCTTTATGTTACAACTCTTATTACTGTTTGCTAGAACGTCCTGAAACCAGCCATTTGATCTGCTACTCGATAAGCTTTTATCAATGGCGTTTCTCGCAGATTTTTCTAGGGGTTCACTGGAAGGTTGTCTACAAAGTTTCAAATGACTAACACACATGGTTTAATAATAGTAAAAAAGAACTACTCTACGGAAATACATTTACTTTACGATTGACTTTGTCTCTAATAATCCATTCTCCGCTCATTAAGATCAGAGATTCTGTCAGTGAAGCATTCGTTCAATTCATTGAATTCTACAATGCTGTTGACAATGTCCTTCTCGATTGAGAGCGCTGCTACTGCTCTTAGCAGCTGCTGACTCACAGCACGAAGCAGAAAACCTTCAGGTCCGCGTCAAACGATGTCGCCGGTATGGTAGCAGTCACTTTCAGGAGTTTCGTTGTCTGACTACAATATTTCTGCAAATCATTTAAGAATAGGGATTGCAGAAATTTCTAAACGCATTCCTCGTGTTTGATATCAGAACTTTTGTTCTCAGTTTATTGCCTTCAAGGATGGGATTTAATTTGCAAGACGCCTGCAGCAATGTTTGCAGGAAGTGCCCTGCATACAACACACACTTTTCGGAATTAAATAAATTTGCAGCTACGACATATCTGGTAAATTAAAAGCTTTCAGCAACTTGAGCGACAATGTTATCTCACACATCTATCGAGAAAGCCGTTACTCATTTTCCTGTCCACATCTCTGTGCAAGCTGCAGCAGCTCTCTGCATGTGGAAATCATGTCAGATACGTTAGCTCGATAATATTTTTGCAGTCTTCTACCCCTTGTTGTACACACAGTGGCTCAACTATTCATTTTTGTAATTGGCTGTACAATGCTGCATGATTGTAAATACAGACAACCAAAATTGAAATGCTGGTGCCTTCATTTCAGACGTTGCACTGTTGCTGAAATAATTATAGTTGTTTGTCGAGATGGAATCTCTGTTTTCTCCAGGCATTCTACAAGTCACTATTTTCATACACAACTTGCACAGTCCTTGATTTAAAATTCCACCTGGAGTAGGAAACATGGCAGACTTTCTTACTCATTATATCAATTACACACTGTGAAGAATGTAGGAAAAACTAAGAATCTCACTAAAGTCAACGAAATATGTTCTAATGTCCCTATTTGGCTCTCTGCATAGGTTAAAATCAGATCCTGCGTTTCGGCATAAAAGTGAACTACATAGGCATGTTTAAAATGTTTATTCAGAAGAGTCTGTGCCCCTGAAAGACGACCACTCATGACACCTGTGCAATTGTAGCTCTGAGAAATAACTATACTCTGATTTCTCTAAGCGATTATCCTAAAGTTTTTGAACTCTGTTCGCGAGGTGTCTTGAACGTCAAAGACCTTGCTTCAGATATCACGTTAGAGGAAACATATCTGACTATTATGATAAAAAGTGAAATTGTTGAAATCTCACGGTCGTACCTGCGCTAACTGGTACAGAATCAGTGACAGCAATTTTCTTTTTTGCTCTGACATAGTAAACATCCATCATACAAGAAAGAATAAAATTTTGAATATGTTTACATGTGCCTTTGAAAACAGCAGCCTTCTAAAGATGATCGTTACTTACAGTATCTGGTCCAGCAGTGAAACCTAAATGAAATCTAGAAGACGTTGGGAAATTCCTGGATTTAATGAGTTGCTGCATCCATAATTTCCAAGAAGTGCAAGCTCAGAAACACAATAAACTACAACAGATCACAGAGTGTGTAACGATATTGGCGAATCTGATCATTGTGCCTAGAACCTGTGTATCGGGAGAATGACTGATGCATGCACAGTGACAGATGGTCTGGAAGCGGGTTCATTCGGGTACGTAGTTCCAATTTACATCCACCAGAGAACAGTAGTGCACAGACACATTCAAGAAACAGGTCAAGAGCACGTTTTTGCGAATTATTCTGTTTATTTCATGAAGCCCTTTTGTTTATTTATCTCTTTACAGTTTTGTATATGCTTTTAGTAGTGTCAGCGATGCGCGAATGTGGTCAAAAGTAAACATGTAGATCACTGCTCTACTAAAGGACGCTGTACGATGGGGAGTTTTTTAACATAATATGTCAAGTAAGTTTATGGTAAAAGGAAAGCTAATTCGAGTGCAAATGAAAATAGTTAATAACTTAAAGTATAAACAAAATATCAGAGAGCTAAATATTTATTTCGGGAAAAAGTACAGTTCGAAAGCATGTTATTTGTTTGTTGGTTGGTCATGAAAAGCGCGGACTAACTAGAGAGAGTAATGTTTTTCTATTGGCCTTAAAGAAAACTGACCAATCAGAACATAGTATTCTTCGTTCCTCATTTCTCTTGGAGATACAGAAAGCTTTCAGCAGTCTAGAGTACTCGTAGCACAACCTTTCAATGATACGGTCGTGTGTAGTGAGAGCTCTGAAGGAAGTTATAACTTGCCGGTTATCGTTGTGCTACACACCTCAAAAGTGCTTTAAGGTGAAGGCAAAGGGCCTTTTTTGAATGTACTGATTTTTAAGCAATTTACTGTATGAGAAAAGAGAGTAATTCCTCCTGGCATATTGAGCAGATTGGTGACTAAAAACTTGCGTGCATTAGACACCGAAAACTTAATAGCATGGCGAGCATTTTCATTTAAGAACAATCCGTGCTTAGTGCTTAGTAGATTTCATGAAACACGTTAAGATAAAGTTGCTAACGTGAATGAAAGTATTTTATGCATACTGTGTTAAGATTACCACGGTCTTAGAAGTGTACGTGTACAATATCAATGTTAAGAATAGAGCAAAGTTTTGCCAGTACTTCCACCTTTCACTCGAAATTAAGACCTTTTCTCTTTCTTGATATAGTTACGTAGTATGCTGCCCGGTGCGAATTGAAATACTGTAGGATTCTGCTCGGCTTTCACACCGCCGATCTGCTGCAGCGAGTTCACTGGTAGCTGCAGATAAAGAACGGAAGGAGCCGCGCCGCCGCAGTCTCTTCCCACTGGCTGCCTACAAGCTCTATCTAGTTGTTGTGTAAAACCGCTTTCCCTAAAATATTGTGATCTGGACAAATCCGTCTGTTTTTCTTTTTGTCTTCTGTGACAAATGTCTGAAATCATCAACGCCTCATAACTAAGTACATTTCTGTCATAGAGCCAGAAGAATGGATGATTTTAAATTTAAAATTTTTATGTTCTGTAGTATTCTCTCAGATGTATATTTCTTTGGGATCCACTGCTCCACTTGCCACAAGACGAACCGACGCTTGCTCGTACTTTGTTCACTAAACGAGAGTGCGACAGGGCGTAGTGAAGGAAAACAGCATTAATCTGGGTCTCGTTCTCTTCTGCTGTATCTCTTATTGACGATGATATTGAACTGAATGTCTCTGGATGTCTGTTTGTGCAATCCGTAATGATTTTTGTAGAAAATCTTCCTCGATCTCGAAGAAGGTCGTAATGCGTGATCATAAAACATGATCCACATTTCCAGATCCGAACGGATTCAGTGATATAGGCCAATAACTACGTGTGTTTGTTGAAAACGCGGTTGTCCTGCCCTTTTTTCCAGCCGCTTAGGGCCTTTCGTTCGGCAACTAACTACGAGAAGTTGCTGTTCAAAGAAGAGCTATGAATAGTACTCCATTCTTTGGCTGCGTATACTCCTGTGTGTGATTTGTGTTCTAAAGGTACTAGAAATTTGCGTACAGTAAACGTATCCCATGGCTCACCACATGTAAATTCTCATAGCTCTGTGTGGTAGTAAGGAACTGGTGCGATTGAAACTGGGCATTAATGTTAGACTGGAAAAGTTAATTTGAGCTATTGCTTCTTGGATTATCACTTGTTAGTAAGTTGGCAACACCAGGGATCGTTTCAAAAACAGCAGCATTTTGCAAAAAAAAGAGGCTCTGAGCGCTATGGGACTTAACTTCTGCGCTCATCAGTCCCCTAGATCACACATCCATGCCCGAGGCAGGATTCGACCCGCGACCATAGCAGTAGCGCGGTTCCAGACTGTAGCTAATAGAACTGCTCGGTCACCCCAGCCGGCAGAATTTTGCACAAAAGCAACAAAATTCAGAGCTTAGCGCTGTGCGGTGAAGAGAGGAACGAGTTTATTGGTATAGAGCCTTCCGACAACATACACCCAAAGCGAAAACTATGGGAACATCAAAACTGCATGCGTCTCGGAGGGACATATATTCCTCATCAGATGTCTCCCGTATTACGAGCATGGAGATGTCTACCGCCAACAGGATGAAACGGAAAAGTGTATCAACTGCAGAGGCTGATGGTTGTTTCAATAGACAGCATTCTGTCGGCACGATACAATCATCGTCAGTCACTGCAGTGTTGTGTTGTGGCGGGTGACGTCACACGTGTGCGGAGCGTTGGTTTGTTTTCGTTAGGGACGTTTGTATTGTCACCTTATGCTGTGTTTGTAGTCTATATTGGATATATACATAGTGGTGCAAATTTTGATGGAATGAGCATGTTACTGGATCAACCAGTTTAGTTACTTAAGAGAAAGATGAGTTTACGGTGTTCTCCGCTTACGCTTCTAATCAACTAGAGTTTAAACTTTATCTTTGGTTGTCTTGGTAACGTGAGTACACAGTGATTACAACTTATGTGAACTTCGGCACATATTTTTTTCAAAGGTGAGCCAACCTGTAATGTAATGAAATTAATAACTTAGCGAATACTAATAGTAATATTACTGAAATAAGGAATGCTGATAGGTCGACAATAAAGAAAAATGAATGTCTTCAGAAGGTTATGGTAAATGAAGACTGGTTATTCTAACGTAAAGTGTGAAGAACGTGATGTTAGTAATTGAAAGCAATGTACAAAGATGTAGCAGAATTAGTTGAGTTTGGTTGCCTACAGAATGAAGGCGCCAGATCCAGTTTAGCACGTAACAACTCACACAAAAAGTATTTACGAGTAATTTCAGGGATTTTGCAATCTTCTGTTGAGCTGTATTGGTGAATACATGTTACTGCATTTTATCCATCTCGCAATATAAACCTTTCTGTATCGGTATTGGAGTATTCGTTGTTGTTACCATATTTCGTTAACTTTCGCGATATTTGCTACCTGTACTGGTATTACTTTTTCGCTTTCTATACTGATATTACTTTTTGTTTTCTGTATTGGTGTCTGGCTTTTAAGTTAGTTTATATTTATAGAGTGATATCTTCGAAACCAGTTGAATTTATCTAATTTGATGCTTTACTATTGCATTTTCGATGCAGACCTCTGCATGCTATTCTTCATCGTATTCTTCCGGTTGTTTTGTTTTGTATACGCCAGTATTTTTGGGGCTCTGTGGGTTTTACTTGAGAATATAACTCCCCAGATCCCCCTTAAGGCCCAATATTTATTATTTCGAATTTTTAAGTTTCTGAATTGATTTTTATATTTTGGTTTTATAGGAACTACTGAATATGACGTCCTAATCGCCATTTTTAAATCAAAGTTGTGTTTCATCTTGAGGCTAGTGATGATGTTATTTATCAAAGTGGACGGGTGTTATCGAAAGCTCATGTCTTCCCCAATAATTCACCATACTTGAGACACAGTGCCGTACCCCCGGCCGCGAGAGTTCGCCCCTGTTTGGTCTTAGGAGGGGAGGGGCGCCCACAGCGCCAGCTGTCACCTCCACATGAAATCACGCCGGCCACAGCTGTTATTCAGTTTAATAAAGACGTAATGCGTTTTTACGTCGCAGGCTGACAGTTATTGGACGGGTGAAGCAATTGCATCGGTTAAACGCTCGAGCGATGTGATGATGTGCTGTAACGACATAACAACACAAGTTTTCACCCCAGATGTAAGCATTCCCGTTATACAGTAGTAGGAAAGCATAAGTTCTCTACATTCTGTAATTTCCTGCAGGCGATATTATGGAGTGCGCTGCTGCCAAGGCACCCATGTTGATTAGTTTGATTCTGTTTAGAGCGAAGATAACAGAATATCTTGTAGTAGTGAATCCTGTCGTAGGTGTTCTATAGATGAGCAGGATGAAGCCAGAGCATTGTCAACTTGGACTACTCTTACATGGGCTGAGTTACTTACGAGAGTGTATACTGTGGATAGTCATTTAGACTTCTTATGGGAATTTTGTGGATTGTTACCGGGAGACGTGTGTGGAACTCTTTTAAAAACGACCAACGTTTATTTCCCGTTTTAATTATAGGACTATTCTACGATATGTACGAAACTAGTACGATCAGGAAAAACACGTAGTTCGTTATATGCCAACTGACGATACATCAGGGTATTATTTTGGTCCCGTCCTGGGTTAAAGAACACACGCTACTAGTCACTGTTATAGAAAGTTATTTAAGTACAATTACTGTTGGCGATTACTTTGATATTTTGCAGTGTTATGTGTTATGTGATTGTTGTGAATTTTACAAAATGCAGTAGCTTTGTTTTCACAGTTTGGCTTAGGAGGCCAAAAGTTTCCATGTGAGATGCTCACGGTTTCTCTGAGAGATAGCTACAGTGTATCCGACAATCACAGAGGAGGAGTGCTCCAAGCTGCAACTGATTTGGAAATTATTGTATAGTGCGAAATACTTTCACACTCGACACCAAGGCCGGCCGGGGTGGCCGAGCGGTTCTAGGCGCTACAGTTGGAACCGCGCGACCGCTACGGTCGCAGGTTCAAATCCTGCCTCGGGCATGGATGTGTGTGATTTCCTTAGGTTAGATAGGTTTAAGTAGTTCTAAGTTCCAGGGGACTGATGACCTTAGCAGTTAAGTCCCATAGTGCTCAGAGCCATTTGAACCATTTTTTTCGACATCAAGACGTCTCAACATTCCATTTATTGTGATGGAAACAGGAACTATTTGCAGGAAACGTATTTATATATGTCCTAGTTAACGAATAATAACTTACTACGCGTACATAGTGTTGTTAAGTAAAAGTGCAACAGTATTCGTTACATGGGACCATTTCAGATTCTAATAAAATAATACAAATAAGTGTAGCCATTCTGAAACTAAGACCTTATTTGAGCTCATAAATCCAACAAAGAAAGGTTCTTAAGCAGCACTGGAGCGTTCTCATATAACGAGTTCTGACAGCTGCCATCTAACAACTTTGTGTCGAATTCACCTGAAACACCGCAAAAAGGGTAAAGTATCGTTATATGAATAGCTACACGAGCAACAGAGATGTTCAAAAACTTTCACGAATTAGTAATTACAACCAGGAGATTTATCGATTTGCCTTGTGTTAATCCCCACTTATGAGTGAACCATAACTTTGGTTTTATTTCAGATACTTCACTGCACATTCAAATGGCCGTAGTAACACTCTCATAGAATTTAAACTTTCGCTTAAGTTTTCTTCAGATTTCATTTTGATTTCGTTTCATTATCCTTCAGTTAATGTAAATCAACTGTTCACAAATTTAGCTAACTCTTACATCTTCGGAATATGAGATACCTATTTTGGTCCATCCATTTAACAAATGGGTCGTCCAGTACCTTTAAATTGTATGGCTTTGTGCGCTGTGTTATATGAACGTCACCAGTTTCCACTTTTGATGTAACAGATCAGAGTGCTCCCAATAGGTTCGTCTACTCCCATGTAATGTTAGCAAACAGGGGAGATCGGTGAAGTTTTATTCCTAGCGGAGCTGAATAAGCTAAATTGCATCAGCTTATTGTTGTGGTGGCAATACATTTAGAAAATGCGTTAAAATGGTACATACCAGCAATATACTGAACGAAATCACAAGAATAAACAAATTCAGGAGGTGTGTAGCTACCTTTTTCGTAACTATTAGGAAGAGAGTTATTGAAATGTACAAGTCACAGTGCTGTTCAAGGTAGAATAAAAGTGTGTGGACTTGGAACGTTGTATGCTTGTATTCAGCAGTAGACGGTTTTGCTATCACATTATTCTGGAAAAAAAAGAAATTCCGGTCTGGCAGACGTTAAGCACAATGTAACCAAGAACATTCTGAAAGCTATTTAGAAAACTGTGACGAATACAATTCACATTACTATTCCATTATCGTACTGCATAACTTAAAAAGAAAAATTATTTGTTTCGCCTTATTTTGTTTCCATATCTGTAAACTATCAAGTGCAGTACCGAACTACCTATTAATTTTATTTTATGTCACCTTATCCTAGTCTTTTGTTCTGTAGGCCGTGAGTTGTTACCTGCCATTTCCATTTTTTATGTATTCCTTCTACTGTTAGCAGCTAACATGAACTACATTGTGTTTTATCATAGAGACTAGAAAATGCTCCTTGTTTTATTACTGAATTTACATGTGTGTACCAAACTTTTTCGCCTAAAGGTACTAGGCATTTCAGAAGTCTATAATATACAATATATTTCTAATCAGTTATTATCTACGCATAATGTAAGCTGCAACTGACTAAAAATGGTCCAAATATTAACAATGTTATCATGAAATCATTACTGGGTTTAAGTCACACATCCTGATTTCGTCATATTTACTATGCAACAAGTATTCTCAGTATCACTTTTGCTTCTTTTGTGACTGCGTTATTATTTCACACGAGTCCTTAGAAACATGTAAAGAAAGTAACTTATCATTGTTATCTAACGAAGTACGTTAAAATTCCCCAAGTATTATTAAACTATTTCATTATTTTTGAGACAGCATTACTGTGTCATTTTCTTCGGGTTGAAGTTAACTGTACAGCCATGAATATTGCGTAATACTTTAGACTGTGACAAAATCCTAGCGTCAAGTTGATACAGACTTATGTGCTGCGCATCTGGCTCATGTCGTACCCCTATAAATCTCCCAAACGACTCTTCTTTAGTTTTGGTGAAATAAATAAAAAATGAAATAAAAACGTGCCTTCTGCAACAGCATTTTCCTTAGCAACATTAGCCCCGAAAGTAAATTTCAACGACATAACAAATCATAGTGCATAAGGGCCAAAGTATAAATAGCAGCGGTGATGAACTCTCTCTCTGAATTTTCAGTCGAACATAAGGCACCATTAATTTCTTTGTTTAATCTTTTGAGGTTACATCCACATGCTAATCATATGTTGTTTGCCAATGCAGTTCAGTGAATTGCAACATCAGTTTGATTACACTAAGCGTGCTTTGATTTATGTGTCCCACGCAAAGACACTCGCCATGCTTCTGTTATAAGCAGCATCTGAGTTTGTTTACATACCTACTACTTCATAAACAGATACACAGATAAGCCAGAATGTTATGGCCGCCGATCTACTGTCGGTATAAATCCGTTCAGGCGATAGCAGCGACACACGGCGAGGAATGACTGTTAGTCAGACAAACGCACGGTGCATGTTGTATATCACAAGGGCTAGAGCGTGATGGAATGGAGTGTGTTGAGCGGTTCGATGAACACAGTCCCGATTTCCAGTTGATGTGTTGGCTCTCCTATCTCGACACATCTAAACCCGATCGAAGACATCTGGGCATGTGGCGTCAGAGCTCATGGCACCCCTCCCCGGAATTTACGGATTTAGGTGACTTGTGTGTGCAGATGAGATGCCAGCTCCGTCTAAGGGGTTCAAATATTGATTACCTTTTAGTTCCTGCGTGTGTAGGGCCATATTACTTGTGGCTCACTGTGTTGAATAGTAGATGTCGGGATTATGGAGACTACTTTGTTGCCCTTAGGAGCAGCGATTTTGTAGTCACTCTAGTCTTTTGAGTGTTATCATTAATGTCATTGATTTTCCTACTCTTTTTCGAATTATACTTAGTGTCAATGATATTTCTGTTAAACGTAGTTGGCAAATGTTAATGTTGCACAGAACAGTTTCTTCCATTTCCATCGACGGAGAGGTAATGACAGATGCAGCTCGCATCGAGGACAGACTCGAACGAGTTTTATTCCGAAGAACCTTCCATTTGTTTCCATTAATCTTCTAAGAGGAACCACCGAAATGTAGATCTTCTTGGTCGGAAGAGAATATGAACCACAGTCAACCCCAATGCGAGCCATCTACATTACCACAACGCCAACTGTTGCAAATAAAACAAACAACGAGACTTGTTATATCATCAATCCAAAGGTTTATTCGAATGGTAACTGTGGTTTCAGGTGGTATTGGCCGCGGTATCGCGGTCGCACATTTTAGCAGCCAGACGGTCTTCTCCAGACATCGCGTTGGTGGCCACGCGTCAACACATTCAGCGTCTGGCATGGCGGCTCTCAAGATCTGCGCGGTGTCATGTACAGACCTCCAAGGTGGGCACGGAGGACACCGGAGTGATCTGCGACAAATATAAATTTCGAAATTATAAACGTCGCCCTATTATGGTGAGTTGATATGACATTTGTAAAGGAAAGTGCTAAATTATCGTAGGACCACATGGTCAGTTTCTGTATCCATAGAAGGGATGTTTCTATCGCGCCAACTCATGAACCCTAGAATACTAATTATCGCAAATATGAAAATTACCGACAGGAAATGTTTGCCTATTTACTCCTCCCGGAGTGTTATCTATTGTGGTGAAATGATCTACTAAATTATTGCATCAGATGGTAGATATCTCACGCAGACGCATGTATTATCCTCACCTGAAATATATTCATTATGGAACGGAGAGCATTGTGACTGTTGCTAAACCCATCCTTACCAAAATAGTAGAGTTTCTTAAAACAAATTGTGTAAATGTTCAGTTCAAATTCGGAGAGCTTCAAGGATAAATACGGGACAGAAAAATAAACGATCATGCAGCATAAGAAATGGGATTAAAATACCAAGTATAATCGTGGGAGGCTGAAGGTGAAACTTCGCTGAGAACTTGATAACTGTTATGGGCGAGAGGGGACATAGGAGAACGTTATCTGAAAGGCTCTCCCTCATCTGAAAGTGTAGCCAACGGTATTGTATGTACCATTGATTCTTGAGTTTAAGTATATCCTACCAATACTAGAGCTAAAAGATACGTATGCCGCGAAAGGATTTTGTATCTGATCAGAGTTTACAATTGGTATAAAAGAACAGCAGACTATAGGTACCGAGAAAGTTTATGGGTCGACCATAGAATTTTGTAGCCATGGTGATATATCTAAACTGACACCATTTCAGTTATATTAAAAATCGTAATACTCTATACTCGAATAATATCTTGAAGATTCCCCTTCTGAAGGGAGCTACCATGTGATCATGAAATGAGAAATACTCATAGAAACCAAAATCTGTTGTCCTGTACACAGATCGAAGTACCACTCACCATAACAGCACCGCCTTAATCCTCCTCCTGCAGCCGTCTCTGCAGCAACTCCACGAAAAAGGCGTCCAGTGTGAACTGACGCTCCTGTTGGAAAAGGTCTTATTACTTTCATGTTATCTAACACGTGAAGTGATTCACAATTTGTGCTAGTTCCTGTCATATACAAGTATAACGAATTGTAACATTTACCACAAATTCGCACGGCTCAGGTATCGAAATTAAGAATATAGTAATTCAATTTAGTATCCAACTAACACAATTCGTTTCACATCTCAGATACTATTAATACTAACAAGTAACTAATATCCCATTATCTTTAACATTTTCTGTGTACGACTGGTTAATGATGTGCTTCTTATGTTATGCCGTGTTGTTGTTCCTGCTTTATGGTCAACATTTCAACAAGTGACCGAGCCATTTTCTTCAGATCGTGAGACGTTTCCTGACTGATATGAGTCAAGCAGAGAGAACATTACCGCAAAGTTCGCAGCACATGAAGTTGATCGCTGGGACGTCCGTCGAAGTAATGTGCACAAAATGAACACAACAATTCGGCCTAATACCCGGAAGCAGACCAGTTTTTAGTATCACATTCGAGAGTAAGTTTTCATGTAGTGATAAAACGAGAAATTCACTTTGAAACCAAATGCTACTATTCCTACTACTTTGTAATTTACACTCACCGAAACAGAAACGACTTCTTTCTCTTCCTGCAGCCGCTTCTGCATTATCTCCTCAAAAAACGAGTCCAGGGTGAACTGACGCTCCTGTAAGGAAAAGAACTTATTAGTTTGATTAGTCATAGAGCATGCTTGGTAATTCAGAGATAGCGCTAGTTCTTTACATGTACATGTGTTACAAATTCTGCAATGTCGTCTTCAACCAGTCGATCGCGTTATCAGCATATTTAGTGCGCCTCTGCCCCAGAATATTTTTCACCATAATTCATTACAACTGGAGAGGGATGTTACCTTTCTCAAGTCTCTCACATAGTTATTTGCTCAGTGTTAACAAATACCACACCCAATTTACCGGAATGATAAATGGTTAGAATCAACTGTCCATGTCTGAGGTCAGTGTTAAGTTTAATGGGCTTCAATACAATTGTCAGAATTGTTTAAACAGCATTCAGGTTCGATTATCAACATTAGCTTACCTAATGCGACAAGTCCGGATATATTGTGGTAATAACACGGAGGAGAGGATCTAGGGCCAGTGGGATCCAGGGGAAAGGGCCAACATAATGCAGCAAAGGAGCCCTGCAGGGAACACAGCGAGAGACACAGTGTGAGGCTACCCTGCAGGTCAGAGAATATACGACTCTGACACGGTAAAGGCTTTTTCTAAGGGCTTCATACTCATGTTAAACGACCACTCTATCTGTGGCGCATGTAGTATTAGAATTCCTATAGTCCATATTTTGCGGCGCTTTATCTTTTGATGCGAAGGCAGAAGTAAGTTTGGAAGAGGTCTCAAGCTCTTTGTTTTACTTGAAGTCAAGACCATTATGCCAAATTTTAAAAATTTTATGTAGGTCTGGAGATAAGCTCAAGTTTTAGAATGACGACTATTGTGAACTGTTGAGTGACTAGCACATCTCACTTCGCTCCAGTGATCAACAAATCCATCCATCCATCAGTGACATTCATTGCCGCCGGTATTTTGTATCTGATCACGATCCAGAAGAGCAGTATGCTAACCACATGCTCCTCCATACAGTGACGTCTATCGTCTGACGATGACGAGGCGGTCGATCGGTACCTTTGGAACTTCAGAGGAATGATTGGACGGAGTTAGGTAGTTAGGTGGTATTTTATATAATCGTCACAATCATCACTCGTGCAGAGATGCCTATCTATGACGTGTTATTTACAATGACGTGTCACATGGGATGTTTATAGCAAAAAATTATTCATTTACAGAAAATCGTGACAGTTTGTAATATCAACTGACCACGTTACGTACAATCAGTTAGCTCTCAGACTTTACTGCTTTGCGTGCTATGTCACTGCAATATAACGTGGCTCACCTTTACAGTACCCCGAACAGCGACCAAGTTGTTCTCCAATCGCAGACCCTCGTCTTTCTCCCCTCCCAAACACCGGGAGAAAAACTTCTTCATGCAGCGGAACATTGCTGTAACGATAACAAACAGCACATTAGACATGACCAGGCCGTGTCTACGAGTAAGTTTTGCAGCAATGTCTCACAACTCGATCGCAAGAAATACCTGTAACCGTGACGACATGTCTGTAACCTTGGCTTTTGTAAAAAAGCAGCTGCTTGTATCAAAAACGACATGCACAGTCTATATAATTGATTGAGCTTATACATTTGTTACTAGTCGAGAATTAGTTACTTTAATTTTGTGTCAGTAATTCGTAGAGCATGAATCATAACAATAACAGTTATTCGAAGTTTAGCAATCGCGGGTTCATTACGTGGTACTTTTACTCTGAAGAGAATAAATTTGTTTTGATAGCAACTAGCTGAAGGCTTATCTATTAGACTAAATTTAATTAGCAAGTCATTATAATACTACAATAGTTTCAGATATACAGCTGCTTCGCCGGCCGGTGTGAACGTGCGGTTCTAGGCGCTTCAGTCTGTAACCGTGTGACCGCTACGATCGCAGGTTCGAATCCTGCCTCGGACATGGATGTGTGTGATGTCCTTAGGTTAGTTAGGTTTAAGTAGTTCTAAGTTCTAGGGGACTGATGACCACCGATGTTAAGTCCCATAGTGCTCGGAGCCATATGAACCATTTTTTATACAGCTACTTCAGATATTACAACTTCAGATTTTGTCATCTATTACAGCATGATATGCGGAATATCTTCCCCTGGGGCAGGAACAAGAATTTCTTTTTTATGTGTGTTGGTGGTAGGATGAAGTTACTAAATAATAAACTACGCTACGATCTGATGGCTATACCTTCCGCAGTATATGACGAGAATACGATTTTTACTGCTATCCATATTACCGAGTCAGTATATTCTCTCAGGGCTGCACTGTCCCTTCTTAGTGTCAGTCATCGAGAACCCTACATCTAAATTACACATCATTGCCATGTGAGCTAAACAGTAACGTGTACGACGTATTAACTATATTTGTGGTTGAAATTTACCCACCGGTTTCTACATGAAGAAAACTTAAAAACAGCTTATAAACAGCTAATAGGTGTAACATTCGACAGTGCTCCAAGATATTAACTGTGCTTCCTTAAGTGACAGGAAAAGATAATATTTTTGCTACAAATCCATGTCGACTCAGTATGACACTACACAGCCGGAACCTGTTTACGACTTTTCTTTTTCACTGACTGCAGAAGATAAAAGCATGAACCAACGGTAGGACATACCGTATGTATGTGTAATCGAAAAGGAGAGTGATAGGTGACACCATTCTATTTGTGAAACTAAGCTATAAATTTGAGAACACATGATTCCAGCAGTTGAACATTGGCAAAAACTCAGTGAGGATATCTCTCTCTACAAGTCAAGCATTTTCGGAACTTTCTGAAGTTGCATTACATATTGAAAAATGTACTGGAATGGCTGTTGCCTCTTGGTGGGTATAGTCTATATACCTTGCTTCTGAAACAGAGCGTTCGCATCATTCAAAGCTTCTAATACTCCCCAAGAACTTGCTCTCGAAACACAAAATCCAACACTATAACGCCTGAATCAAAATTATAGAATCTTTTACTCAAGAACTCAAGAAACTAATTCGTTTCGATACTTCAACTACTCCAGGGAATACGGAAGTCATTATTATGCAATGGTCCACCACAGTTAAGCTGATTTTTGTTAGCAAACCCTGCGATCAACATTAGGCAGCAACCTCGATAACTGCAGAGAACAACGTTGTACTGGAACGTCGATATCAATGGTTAAACAAGAACTGCAATGAAAATTTTCAATAATTTGAATCTATGTAAGACGAAATAATCATGTTATAGCACTGACAAATATGCAGCGGAGTCTTGATTGTTGAAAACGTCCGTACAGTTAATAAACTCC
The DNA here is from genome assembly GCF_021461395.2 of Schistocerca americana. Classification (NCBI taxonomy): domain Eukaryota; kingdom Metazoa; phylum Arthropoda; class Insecta; order Orthoptera; family Acrididae; genus Schistocerca; species Schistocerca americana. The sequence goes on along the minus strand of NC_060124.1, from coordinate 553,325,024 downwards.
CAAGTGATCTAACAGTTAACAAAACTCATAGATAGTGCTTTAATTTCCTTAAGCAACAGGGAAGTAAGAATCTCATATTATGGTGCCAAGTCAACTCTGTATAACTTTACACAGTTGTAACCAGTTTCTAACGTGTTTTCTTCTTCGCAGACGGAAGATAAGTCTAGCAGTATAACCCTGCAGCGATCATACGCAATATGTAAGTGTAATCGACGAAACAGGAAGGTCGGTTACACTGTTTTCACTGTGAAAGTAAAAATTAATGTAACTAGAGACCGCTCCGAGTCTACCACAACAACCACAGATAAATTTTACTAACAGTCCGATTATATTATTGGAGAAGGCGATAACAAGATAGACTATTACGATCGAAAACAAAAATAAAAAAAAAGAAATTGTAGCGGAGGCGTTGTGCAGCTTTAATGAATGTTAACAACTGTATTGTGCAATAGACAGCTACGACGGTACGTTTCATTAGGGGCCATCGAATTTGGTCTAAAATCGGCCCATCATCGGTCCCGAAAACCGTCTCAGCTATGCTTTCGCGTATATTGCAATAGCAGTTATCAAACGTAGATAGCTCGACCATTGGTATTATCTGTATAGACATTACGTTGGTAGAAATGTCTATGAAGTTAAATGGACATAATGGACATGACAAGTTAATGTCAATGACGGAACACTGTACATCCGGAATTGCTATTCCTATTACGCAAGTTCATAGTTGAGATCGCTTTTAGGCTTGATGATGGTCTGATCCTCGACCGAAACATACATTCTCTCATAAAATGTACCGTTATAGCTGTGATTGCATAATGCAGTTCTTTCGAAGAGCATATAAAATGAAAGTAACGTCACTGCTGCAGAAACTGACAGGGCAGAAACAAAATGTAAAAATTTATAAAGCTAAGATCAATATGACGAAAAAAACGAATAATATCTTACACAAATTCCTCTAGAATAAACTCAACGAAAATATAACGAAAACACAAAATTTGATTCCAATAATTCGCTTAATCTACACAGATTAAACGAAGACAAGAATACCAATCACACATCCACAAAATAACAACATAATAGAAAAATAACATGCACAAATTCTTCCAGAATGAACCAAAAGAAAATGTACGCTGCACCTATATAGCCCTAACAAAGACAGCAATACCACACACATCCACATAAAACGACATAATCGATAAATAACACACTGGAACAATTCCATAATAAACCAAAAAATTGTGAACCCCCACCAAAAAAACAAAAAAAAAGAAAAGACGCACAAGAAAACTCCATATAACTACGACTTTATCGAAAAATAACACACACAAATTCCTCAAGAATAAACAGAACGAAAATAAATTCAAAAATTTGGTATCACACTACAAACGAACGTTAACAGGTCAAAAAGTACCATAGAACAAAACGAATCATACATCAAAAGCGCGAGACACTGGCAACAACAATAAGAACCCTACAAAACAATCGATTTCATATACGCTCCCCTTCAGCGGCGTCACATTCGAAAAAAAGCAGCCAACTATTAATAAGTTAAAAAATTATGACTAACATTACTATTCGTTCCTCTCAGGACAACTTCTACAATGTACTTAGGTGCACGGCTAACAGCACCGTAGACAATTCTCCCATATTACAAAAATAGCTAAAGATCTGCAACAATCAACATGATAAAAATTATCATTAATCATTTCACTCACAAAAATTTATCTTCTGCTCTTAAGGTACTGCCTAACCTCACCATCGTATATCGTGCGAAATACAGAAAAAAACAGTTAAATATATGTCAGAAAAAAAAGAAACATTAGTCGCTAATAGTTTCTCCATTGATAATATAACCTGTGGCCTCAAGTTACCCCCCCCCCCCCCCCCAATAAACAACACCATCGTATATCACGACACATTTGCAATAAACAGCATATTTTACAAACTTTATAAATTACATTAGTAACTAACACAAACACAGATAGCATTTAATAACAGACCGCTTACACGCTCTGCAACGTATAGTCATGACGTCAAGAGGACGTCATGGGTGAAACCACGCGGATAGAATCTGAAAGAGCACTTGACAAAGTTGTCACTGTTGAACTAAGCTGTTAATTTGAGCATACGTGATGAATGCACATGAACTTAAAAAAATTAAGTGTAGAGGTCTAACTCTACAAGTAACCACCTGACGTTTGAAACCCCATAAAAAATTAAAACGAAATGCTATTTCACGTTATTACTGTTAAGAACTTCATATTCCGTAATCACACCACACTCCTCCACATGCTTCAATTTTCCAGTACTTCTCCACTAATACACATTCATTTATTAGCTTTTAAGATATTCTTACTCGAGATGACTGTGTATACTCAATAAATATACAAAGGTAAATCAATAGCTCATACCTACTGCGGGTACGATGCAGCTGGCCTCTGAAGCCGGCGTTCGCTTCGCTGAGAGCTTCTAAAGCTCCTCAAGAACTTTAAAATGTTTCGCTAGATATGCTCGAAACACAAAATACAACACTGCAATACTTAATTCACAACAGAAGCTTCGTACACTCAATAACTCGCAGAACGAATTCGTATGAATACTTCGAGTACTCTAGAGAATACGGAAGTAATTGCTAGGCAACGGTCCACAATGGTTCAAGAGACATGGCATTGTTGTTAGCATACACTGTGATGAACATTAAGTAGCAACCCCGGTAACTACAGAGCACATCACTATATAGAGACGTCGATATCCATGGTTAAATAAGAACAGCATTTAAATTTTAAACAATTTAAATCTATGTAAGACGAAATAACCATGTTTTGGGATCGAAAGATATGCAGAAGTATGTAAATAATGAAACCGCCCGAATAGCCTATAGATTCCCATTGGAATTCTTATTTAGCAGTTCGAGGTGCGTGAGAACAGTAATGAGACTGACAATACTCTGAGGGATCTGGCCGCGCTGTGTTGTTCTACTGCTGTAAAGAACGGTTTGCAATCTCTTCTAGTTTCTGAGTACGCCGTCACATGGTTTTTGAAAACGCCATCGGGGAAGTTGTGTTTTTGTTGCGTGTTGTAAAAGTGGAAAAGTGTAATTTAGAGCAATGTTATGCCATCAAGTGTTAAACTTGGGGCACCAGCGAGAGTGATCTTCTCAGAATTGAAACAAGCCTATGGGGAACATTCCTTATCAGTAGTCCAAGTTTCTGTGTGGCACAAATCATTTCTGGAAGGCCGAGAACACGTTGAAGATGGACCTCGTTCAGGGTAGACCTTCACCTTATAAAACCGACGAAAACGTCGAACGTATGCGTTCTCTTGCGACATCAGACCGGTGTGTAAAAATAAAGGTGATGGATGACATGGTTAAACATTTTCAGCATGCATCAAATTTGCATCGGAGTTTTGCACGTGCGAAAGATTTATGCCAAACGGTGCCATAAAACCTCACAACTAAGCAGGAGGAGAATGGAAGAAACGTGTGCGTTGTCCTCTTTCGAGAATTGCTCATGGCCACGAATGGTACAGTTGTATAATCACAGGTTATGAATCCTGAATTTCAAAGTACGATCCTGAGACCAAGTGGCAGAGTGAGGAGTGGAACACTGTGGAATCTCCTCGACTGAAATGAGCTCGAATAATGAAGTCAAAGGCGGAAGCAAAACTGATTTGCTGTTATGACAGGTTTGCCTTTTTCCATATAGATTTGTTCATCCACGACGAACCGTCAAACAGCTGTGTTACAACGATGAACTGGAAAAGCTCAGGATAGAGGTGAATCGCCGGCCTGAGTGGCCGTGCGGTTCTAGGCGCTACAGTCTGGAACCGGGCGACCGCTACGGTCGCAGGTCCGAATCCTGCCTCGGGCATGGATGTGTGTGACGTCCACAGGTTAGTCAGGTTTAATTAGTTCTACGTTCTAGGCGACTGATGACCTCAGAAGATAAGTCGCATAGTGCTCAGAGCAATTTTTGAAAGAGGTGAATCGAGTAAGATCAAACATTGCAGATTGGACGGCGCATCATGATAACGCCCCATGCCACATGGCCACTTCCATCACGGATTTTTTTACTTCAAAAGGCATTCCTGTTGTTCCACAGACCCCACCCCCCCCCCCCCCTCCCCATTCACAGAAACGTGGTAACTGTGACTTGTTTTTTTTTTTCCAATTTCGGAAAATGTCTTAAAAGGACTTCATTTTGGGACTCTGGAGAATATTTAAGAGCATATGACCGACATGGGAAATGCCCTACCAGTTGAAGGCTTTCTACGCTTCTACCGATACCGAGGAACAACGACTTCGCCGGCCTATAGCTGCCGATGGGAACTAATTTGCAGGAGACATTATTGTCGTTTGAAAGAAATAAAACCTTGGTATATTAGAAATCAGTCTCACTGCTTTTCTCACACGCCTCCTACTCCAAGATATTGATTCACATATCTTGCGTAACAGAAGAGAAAAACTCTTTTATTAAGCTGCCAGCTTCCCTCGATACGATGCAGTGCACTTGGCAGGAGTTCCAAAATAAATTTTTCTTCACACACGGAAAAAAATTCCAGCAACACTAATCTCCAGCATCGCAGGGAGTACGTGTGCGTAATTCACAAGAGAGAAAGATTGCTTACACCGTCATCATTGTGGAACTAAGCAATTAGTTTAATAATACATGATGCATGGGCACGAACTTCGCCAAAAAGAAAGTACAGATATCTGCCTCTACAAGTAAATGTCCAACCTTTGAAACTGCATAAAAAAGTAAGACAATGTTCTATTTCACACTGCATACCGTTAATAACGGCATGTTCTGAGATGATACCACACTCCAGCACCCGCATCAATTTTCCAGTAATTCTCCGCTATATACTCAGCCATTAACAAGTTTATACGATATTCTAACCGCAAATGATTCTGTAAGACAAATAAATAGGTGGTAGTTAAATCAACGGCTCATACCTGTTGCAGCACAACGCAGCTCGCCTCTGAAGCTGGGCGTTCGCTTTTCTGAAAGCTTCTAAAGCTCCTCAAGAACTTTAAAATGTTTCGCTAGATGTGCTCGAAACACAAAATGCAAGACTGCAATACTTAATTCACAACTGAAGCTCCTTACACTCAATAACTCCCAGAACGAATTCGTATGGATACTTCGAGTACTCCAAAGAATACGGAAGTAATTGCTACGCAACGGTCCACAACGGTTTACGTGAGATGGCATTGTTGTTTACATACCCAATATCCTCCCCTGGTAGCTGAGTGGTCAGCGCGACGAAAGTCATACCTAAAGACCCGAGTTAGATTCACGAATGTGTCGGGAGATTTTTCTCCGCTCAGGGACTGGGTGTTGCGTTGCCCTTATCATCGTTATTTCATCCCCATGGACACGCAAGTCTCCGAAGTGGCGTCAACTCAAGAGACTTGCACAAGGCGAATGGGAGGCCCTAGCCACACGGCATTTCCATTTTATCAGTAAACCGAAATCCCAGTAAAGCAATATCGTTTAGCAACGTGGATATAAATGTTAGACAACCACTGAAACAAAATATTATATAAGTCAATTGTACATTTCAACTTTTCATTAAATAGCATCGAAGCATAACGACGTCGAATGCTGATGCCCTCGATCCCGCTTTTAGTCATGTATTGAAATGTTATGTCACGCGTAAAAATTGATTCCTTCAGCGCATGTGACTTCCACCAGGTTCGACGTCCGTTTGTGTGATTTCACTAATTGTTTCCTAGTGTAGTGATTTTCTATATTGAAACCTGGTTGTCAAGGGAAGGCCGTAATTATTTACTATTGGTTGCCTTTAACAGTTACACACATTTATTATTAATGAAGTAGTTCCAGACTCAACAATAAATTAAAAAATACCACGCTTTATTAATGAAGGCATAAACGACAGTGTAAATAATAGTGTTTTCAGTGCGTTACAATTTAGCAAATCACCATAAAATCCTGATACTGATAACGTTTAAAAAGAAAAAAACAAGGCACTGTGATGATGACTGAAGGCCGTACACTCCAAGAAAGACAGTAAATTAAGATTGTTTAAGAACTCGCTGCAATTACAACTTACAGGTATTGAAATATTAAAAGTAAGAGCCCACAAACACAGTAGAAGGTATCAGACGCCACGAATGGCAGAAAATAAGGTTTTAAGGCTTACTGCTAAAACAGAAATATCGAATTAATTTTTCAGAGCAAATGACCACAATCATGACTGAAGGCCTTACACGCCAGGAACGGCAATTATATAAAAAATTTAGAAACGTACTGTAAAACAGCAGATAAAAGCAAAGGTTAATTAAAAGAAACAAGCAATTGACCACAAACAGGTGAAATAATATGATGGTAATCTTGTAACACAACCCTTACACTGATACAGTCTGGCCTGCAACGGAGGGTGGAAACCTACAAACAGCACCAACGCGAGCACCAGCACGGCTCATATACCCTTCGATTAATCTCCTCATCGCGAAAATGGAAGACTTGCCAATGGGACGGATCACATGTCTCATACATATTTTTATTGGCCTCGTCCATGTTTTTACTACTTTGTCAATACAATCAAATTATAAATTGAACGAGTGTCCTTTTTATACTGGGTGGTCCATTGATAGTGTCTGGGCCAAATAAGTCAGAAAATAAGCATCAAACGAAAAAAACTACAAAGAACGAAACTCGTTTAGCTTGAAGGGGGAAACCAGAGGGCGCTATGGTTGGCCCGCTAGATGGCGCTGCCATAGGTCAAACGGATGTCAACTGCGTTTTTTGAATAGGAACCCTCATTTTTATTACATATTCGTGAAGTACGTAAAGTAGTGTGAATGTTTTAGTTGGACCACTTTTTTCGCTTTGTGATAGATGGCGCTGTAATAGTCACAAACGAATAAGTACGTGGTATCACGTAACATTCCGCCAGTGCGGACGGTATTTGCTTCGTGATAGATTACCCGTGTTAAAATGGACCGTTTACCAACTGTGGAAAACGTCGATACAGCGTCGATGTATGGCTATTGTGATCAAAATGTCCAATGAGCGTGTCCTATGTATGCTGTTTGGTATCCTGGACGACATCATCCAAGTGTCCGGACCATTCGCCAGATAGTTGCGTTATCTAAGGTAACAGGAAGTGTTCAGCCACATGTGTAACGTCAACTACGACCTGCAACAAATTATGAAGCCCAAGTAGGTGTTTTAGCTGCTGTCGCCGCCTAACCGCACATTAGTAGCAGACAAATTGCGCGAGAATCGGGACTCTCAAGAACGTCGGTGTTGAGAATGCTACATCAACATTGATTGCGCCCGTAGCATATTTCTATGCACCAGGAATTGCATAGCGACGACTTTGAACGTCGTGCACAGTTCTGCCACTGGGCACAAGAGAAATTACGGGACGATGACAGATTTTTTGTACTCGTTCTATTCAGCGATGAAGCGTCATTAACCAGCAGCGGTAACGTAAACCGGCATTATATGCACTATTGGGCAACGGAAAATCCACGATGGCTGCGACAAATGGAACATCAGCGACCTTGGCGGGTTAATGTATGGTGTGGCTTTATGGGAGGAAGGATAATTGGCCCCCATTTTATCGATGGCAATCTGAATGGTGCAATGTATGCTGATTTCCTACGTAATGATCTACCCATGTTACTGCAAGATGTTTCACAGCATGACAGAATGGCGATGTACTTCCAACATGATGGATGTCCGGCACAATCTCGCGTGCGATTGAAACGGTATTGAATAGCGTATTTCATGACAGGTGGATTCGTTGTCGAAGCACCATACCATGGCGCGCACGTTCACCGGATCTGACGTCCCCGGATTTCTTTCTGTGGGAAAAGTTGAAGGATATTTGCTATCGTGATCCACCGACAACACCTGACAACATACGTCAGCGCATTGTCCATGCATGTGCGAACATTACGGAAGGCGAGCTACTCGCTGTTGAGAGGAATGTCGTTACACGTATTGCCAAATGCATTGAGGTTGATGGACATCATTTTGAGCATTTATTGCATTACTGTGGTATTTACAGGTAATCACGCTGTGACAGCATGCGTTCTCAGAAATGATAAGTTCACAAGGGTACATGTATTACATTGGAACAACCGAAATAAATTGTCCAAACGTACCTACATTCTGTATTTTAATTTAAATAACTTACCTGTTACCAACTATTCGCCTAAAATTGTGAGCCATGTGTTTGTGACTATTACAGCGCCATCTATCACAAAGCGAAAACAGGGGTCCAACAAAAAAATTCATATTTCATTACGTACTACACGAATATGTAATAAAACTGGTGGTTCCTAATTTTAAAAAAAGCAGTTGATATCCGTTTGACCTATGGCAGAGCGATTTAGCAGGCCAACCATAGGGCCATCCGGATTCCCCCTTCAAGTTTCGTTCTTTGTAGTTTTTTCGTTTGACGCTTAGTTCATAAGATATTTGGCCCGGTCACGATCAGTGGTCCACCATGTATATTTTAATTGAAGTTCTCCTAAAAAGAATCATTTTAAAAGGCGAACTTCAAAATAAGCTAGGCGGGGTTTGAGAACAGAGGCCCAACATGCTGCCTTGAAAGGTACTCTTCCGTTCTGGAACTTTTCCTTGAATTCCCAGGCGGAAGGATATAAGCCGGAAGGTAAGATGCTGCATAGATTCTCCGTAAGGTCACCAATGCGATGTCGAGGCAGGTGTGGAGGCAGTGGAGGGAGGAAGTCTCCTTGTCACCGAGTCCTGCCTGCTGTTTCGACGTCCTAGGCTACCAACTTCAGGTCAAGCTAGATCAGATCACAGCTGGAGCTTTTCGCAGCAGCTGGCGTCATACAAAATTACCCACGGAGATGATGCAAATCGTAACTATAGGTACCTGTCGTTAGATAAGATTAGAAAAGTCTACATTTCAACAACATTGGTTTGTAGCATTATGTTACAGTCTGATAAGCAGAAAATCTCCTGCTCACTCTCCATTGCCACCATACGCCTACCGTCATATCACTCAGTTATCCTTTCAAAGCGGACGTTCTACAATACGGTGCTGTGCAGTGGAGAGCTTCACTCTTATCACTATGAATTCATATTCACGTTGGAAAGCAACAAGTAATTTTTAACGTTATCAATGTTAGACGATCTGTTTCAAAAACTAATGAAATTATAAATAGTTTTTTCATTTCAAATCTGTTCGGTGGTTCAGAAAATAAGTATCGGTCTATGCCACAGGGTTGTAAGCGAGGTTTGTCAGGAGCATTTTTTTTTTTTTTTACATTTACCAGTTCTTTCAAGTTCGACAATGATTTCTGTTAATGTGATAAATGCAAGGTTAGTTTATGGCTTGTATTCCATGTTAAACTGCAGAGCCACCTGTAACAGACTCGCTAAATCAATTAAAAGAATGGAGGAAGCAACACTACCAAATTACTACGGTGTTCGAACCAGCTTTCGTATTGATGATTCGAGTTTTACTATTACATTTATACATTACATCGATTATCCTTGTATACTTCAGTAATATTTTTAAATACATTTGAGTGATTAGCTGAGTATACACTCCTTTCCCCTCAGAGCGAAGGAATAAAATTACGCTAAACTAAATTTCCTTCTTTTTAGATTAAATAACACAATGGGATTATGTGTTAGATAATACTATGGAAAGCATAAATAAAAATTTTATTCCTTATCTTCTTTTTCCTAAAAACATTAAATCTGTCGTACAAGACATACTGTTGTTGTTGCTATTGTTTTCAGTCCGAAAATTAATTTGATGCTGCTCTCCCCCCCTACTCTCACATAGCTGCAAAACTACTGTAAATTGCATCCAGAAAAACCGGTTGTTGTCTCAGGTAGGGTCCTATCAACCAATCCCAGCTATATCCTGGTGTAAAACATGAGGAAACAAAATACATTATCTGTCGCCTAAAGGGACACTATTTTTTTTTCTCAGATGTCGATGTCCGAAGCTTCATGTCATAGCTGCCAAAAGCCAGCAGTGTCTGACGACGCAATAAATGCATCAGTTTCTCTTTAAGGGGACCTGGACGTGCACGGGCTGCATTTTCATAGCTCACACTCAGTGCACATTACTCTTCATCTACAATGAATAACATTAACTCAAGCTGTATAAGGATATTTATTAAAATATCTCCTACAGTTTAAGTATTACAGTATTTTGCCTAATAGGTGTTTTTATAATACACTTCCCATTCAGGTACCATTTTCTGGTCCATCGTCAGTCTAATAGCATTCAGACTGTGACAGACCGCTGTCAACATTCACAGGAACACATTATGCCTCTTGTTTTGTAGTTTGGAGTATATCTGAGGAAATAGGAAAACCCTTATTACACCACATTATTATTTTGTCTAAAAAATACCGCTAAAATTATATACAGAATGACAAACATAGATCATTTCTGCGATGTATTACGCACAATACAAAGATGCTATCCCATTCTTCACTTGAGGGAAACTTGGTGAACATGGATGAAACCATTGAGAAGTTATATGTACCTAATGTTCTGAAAACGTAGTTTCGAGAAAATGAGAAAAGAATATTCACAGTGATTTTGACGCACCGTATGCCTCTTTCAGAACATTCCAGCAGCATAATCTTCCTGGCCAGCTGCTTCTTTATCATCTGTAGACTTCTTCAGGGGCCTTTTCCTTACACTGGCTTCCACAGCTTCAACTACTTGCTGACGATCTATGGCAGTCAGAGCAGCTATCCTATTATTTGCTGGCTGGATGCCTAATTTGTCCATTACTCGTTGCGCCACGCAGATGTTGAAACCCTCATTAGGGTTTTGCGTACGGCCATGTAGACATTTGCTGAGTAATTTTGTATCTGAAAGGTCCCTGCATATTGGCTTTATTGTTTCCATGATTGTGGCAGGCAAGACATGTATATGGTGCTATTCCTTGCCAGTCGCATGAGCGTGGCTGGTTTGCAGACATTTGCTCAAAGAGCGTTTAAGACCAAATCAACAACTGAAAAGTAGATAAAAAATACATTTTTTTAAACGGGATAAAATGGTCTTTCAGATGGTGACAAGAGTTGTTTTCGAAAATTTCAGACATTTCAAGTCCATGTCCACTTAACAATTAGACATATCAAGTACACTTTTTAAAAAGTTAAAGAATATACGACGCAACAAGAAGGAATTGGCGCGGAAATCAGTAGATGTGATGTTCATGTACAGACAAATGAAGGAGTCCCATTTCAAAAACTGAATGGTTTATTCACGAGAAAGTGCTACATAAATTGAGCAAGTCTGTAAGAAAATTATCTATGTCTGGCGCTTATGCAAGTAGCTGTTCGGCTGGCATTGATTGATAGACTTGTTGCATGTCGTCCAGAAGGATATAGTGCCGAATTCGGTCCAATTGGTGCTATAGATGAGCAAAATTCAGAGTTGTTCGTAGGGCCCTGCCCATGTTGTTGTTGTTGTGGTCTTCAGTCCTGAGACTGGTTTGATGCAGCTCTCCATGCTACTCTATCGTGTGCAAGCTTCTTCGTCTCCCAGTACCTACTGCAGCCTACATCCTTCTGAATCTGCTTAGTGTATTCATCTCTTGGTCTCCCTCTACGATTTTTACCCTCCACGCTGCCCTCCAGTACTAAATTGGTGATCCCTTCATGCCTCAGAACATGTCCTACCAACCGATCCCTTCTTTTAGTCAAGTTGTGCCACAAACTCCTCTTCTCCCCATTTCTATTCAATACCTCCTCATTAGTTATGTGATCTACCCATCTAATCTTCAGCATTCTTCAGTAGCACCACATTACGGAAGCTTCTATTCTCTTCTTGTCTAAAATATGTTTCACTTCCATACATGGCTACACTCCATACAAACACTTTTAGAAACGACTTCCTGACACATAAATCATTACTCGATGTTAACAAATTTCTCTTTTTGAGAAACGCTTTCCATGCCAGTGTCAGTCTACATTTTATATCCTCTCCACTTCGACCATCATCAGTTATTTTGCTCTCCAAATAGCAAAACTCCTTTACTACTTTAAGTGTCTCATTTCCTAATCTAATTTCTTCAGCATCACCCGACTTAATTCGACTACATTCCATTATCCTCGTTTTGCTTTTGTTGATGTTCGTCTTACACCCTCCTTTCAAGACACTATACATTCCGTTCAACTGCTCTTCCAAGTCCTTTGCTGCCTCTGACAGAATTACAATGTCATCAGCGAACATCGAAGTATTTATTTCTTCTCAATGGATTTTAATTCCTACTGCCATCTGGTTTCTGTACAAATTGTAAATAGCCTTTCGCTTACCTCTGCCACCCTCAGAATTTGAAAGAGAGTATTCCAATCAACATTGTCAAAAGCTTTCTCTAAATATACAAACTCTAGAAACGTAGATTTGCCTTTCCTTCATCTTTCTTCTAAGATAAGTCGTAAGGTCAGTATTGCCTCACGTGTTCCAGTATTTCTACGGAATCCAAACTGATCTTCCCCGAGGGTGGCTTCTACCAGTTTTCCATTCGTCTGTAAAGAATTCGCGTTAGTATTTTGCAGCTGTGACTTATTAAACTGATAGTTCGGTAATTTTCACATCTGTCAACACCTGCTTTCTTTGGGATTGGAATTATTATATTCTTCTAGAAGTCTGAGGGAATTTCGCCTTTCTCATACATCTTCCTCACCAGATGGTAGAGTTTTGTCAGGACTGGCTCTTCCAAGGCTATCAGTAGTTCTAATGGAATGTTGTCTACTCCAGGAGCCTTGTTTCGACTTTGGCCTTTCAGTGTTCTGTCAAACTCTTCACGCAGTATCGTATCTCCCATTTCATCTTCACCTGCATCCTCTTCCATTTCCATAAAAATATCCTCAAGGACAACGCCCCTGTATAGACCCTCTATATACTCCGTCCACCTTTCCGCTTTCCCTTCTTTGCTTATAACTGGGTTTCCATCTGAACTCTTGATATTCATGGAAGTGGTTCCCTTTTCTTCAAAAGTTTCTCTAATTTTACTGTAGGCAGTATCTATCTTACCCTTAGGGAGATAAGCCTCTACATCCTTACATTTGCCCTCTAGCCATCCCTGCTTAGCCATTTCGCACTTCCCGTCGATCTCATTTTTGAGAGGTTCCTATTCCTTTTTGCCTGCTTCATTTACTGCATTTTTATGTTTTCTCCTTTCATCGATTAAATTCAGTATCTCTTCTGTTACCCAAGGATTTCTACTAGCCTTCGTCTTTTTACCTACTTGATAGTCTGCTGCCTTCACTATTTCATCGCTCAAAGCTACCCATTCTTCTCCTACTGTATTTCTTTCCCCCATTCCTGTCAATTGTTCCCTTATGCTCTCCCTGAAACTCTGTATAACCACCAGTTCCTTCTGTTTATCCAGATGCCATCTCCTTAAATTCCCACCTCTTTGCAGTTTCTTCAGTTTTAATCTACAGTTCATAACCAATAGATTGCGGTCAGAGTCCACATCTGCCCCTGGAAATGTCATACAATTTAAAACCTGGTTCCTAAATCTCTCTCTTACATTATATAATCTATCTGAAACCTTCCAGTATCTTCAGGGTTCTTCCATGTATACAGCCTTCTTTCATGATTCTTGAACCAAGTGTTAGCTATGATTAAGTTATGCTCTGTGCAAAATTCTACCAGACGGCTTCCTCTTTCATTTCTTAGCCCTAATCCCTATTCACCTACTACGTATCCTTCTCTTCCGTTTCCTGCTCTCGAATTCCAGTCGCCCATGACTATTAAATTTTCGTCTCCCTTCACTAATTCAATAATTTCTTTTACCTCATCATATATTTCATCACTTTCTTCATCATCTGCAGAGCTAGTTGGCATGTAAACTTGTACTACTGTAGTAGACGTGAGCTTCGTGTCTATCTTGGCCACAATAATGCGTTCACTGTGCTGTTTGTAGTAGCTTACCCGCACTCCTATTTTTTATTCATTATTGAACCAACTCCTGCATTGATTTTGTATTTATAACCCTGTATTCACATGACCAAAAGTCTTGTTCCTCCTGCCACCGAACTTCACTAATTCCCACTATATCTAACTTTAACCTATCCATTTCACTTTCTAAATTTTATAACCTACCTGACCGATTAAGGGATCTGACATTCCACGCTCCGATCCGTAGAACGCCAGTTTTCTTTCTCCCGCCCATAGAGCACCAAATGTTCTCAATAGCGGAGAGACCTGAAGACCTTTCTGACCAAAGTAGAGTATAGCAATCACAAAGACAGTTAGTAGGTAACCTTCCAGTGTGCGGGTGGTCATCTTTCTGAAATGCAAGTCCAAGATGCCTTGCCATGAAGGGCAAAAAATATCGTCAACGTACCGCTCTGCTGTAAGGGTGCAGCGGATTACAACGGAAGTGGCCTTGCTATGAAATGAAATCCCACCCCAAGATATCATATCTGGTTGTCGGACTGTATGGTGGCCAACAGTCACATTGGTAGCCCACTTTTATCTGGGGCGTCTTGAGATACATCGTGGCTGGTCATCGGGGCTCAGCTAGAAGCCAGAATCATCACTGAAGACAATTCTGCTCCAGCCAACGCTCTCCCAGGCCGAATGTACCCAGCACACTGCGAACCATCTTCTGGTTGTACATACGTCGATGGTAGTCGGCTTAAGGGGCGCTGTGAAGTCAGACTTTCGCCTCTCTAGGTCACCCGTACTTATAAACTCTGTGTTCGGCGATGGTCTGCTCATTTTTGCCAGCATGGTTGAAGAGTTGCGTGGTTTCCTATTCATATGTCGATCGATTGGCCAATTACTCTAACCAGCTTCTTTGAACTCAACTACATTTCTTCTTTCAAATACTGTCATCTGCTGACATTGTCCACGAGCCTGTTTGCAAGGCATAGTTACTGTCAAACTGAGTACACGGAATGAAATCCTCAAATACTTTATGCGCTGGTACCATCATGACCCCTGCTTACTATTCTTGCCAGGTGTGCGGTGACATTGTGCTCCAGCAGTCACACATTCATTCATCGGTCGCCGAAGCTTGCAGTCCTTCATTTTCCGTCGATACCTCTGTGAATAACCATTTGTGACCAATTTGAGTCGTTTTCGTGTCTTAGACTGTATATTAGATGTTAAGAACGAAAGAGAAGCGGAATTCTTATAATAAACGTTTAGAACCAGAAATGTCTGCTAGTTACCGTCTACGACTCACTGAAAATGGTTATTTTAAAGCATTCAATTAGGCTCGTTTTCAGTCGTATTACAATGATCATGTCATCGTTGTGTACATGAAATACCTTTATGACGACCTGAACTCTGATGAGGACACTTATAATAATGTGTCTGAATTTTGGTGTAGGAACAGCTGCCGTTCTCCGTCAAATAATGAAACCAGATACGTTAGTGGTATTGGACGTTGAAGTTTGGATCAAAGTAGACTTTCTAACTCATATCAACAGTAGTCCATTGGGTGCGGGTTGGACGTTGGGCAGGCCAATCGATTTCTGCCATGGTACATAAAACAGCTAAAAACACAAGACATAGTAGATAACATTTGATATCAAAGGAGATATTGGACATATTTGATTAAACAAAAAAATATAAAAATGCAGATAATGAAGTAAGCAAAAGGCAATAAAGACGTCTAAGGAATGAGACGGACAGGAAGTGTAAAATGGATAGGTTGGAATGACTAGAGAACAAATGCAAGCCCATAGAAACATGTGTAAGTAGGGTAATGGTAGAAACCGCCTATATGAAAATCAAAGAGAGCTTTGAATATAAGAAAACCAGCTGCATGAAATCGAGAGCTCAGATGGGAAGGCAAGGAAGGGAAACCTGAAAGGTGGAAGGAGTATATAGACATCTACATGTACATGCATACTATGCCAATCACATTTAAGTGCCTGGCAGAGGGTTCAACGAACCACATTCACAATTCTCTATTATTCCAATCTCGTATAGCGCGCGGAAAGAATGAACACCTATATCTTTCCGTACGAGCTCTCATTTCCCTTATTTTATTGTGGTGATCGTTCCTGCCGATGTAGGTCTGTGTCAACAAAATATTTTTGCATTCGGAGGAGAAAGTTGGTGATTGGAATTTCGTGAGAAGTTTCCGTCGGAACGAAAAACGCTTTTGTTTTAATGATTTCCAGCCTAAACCCTGTATCATTTCTGTGACACTGTCTCCCACATTTTGCGATAATACAAAACGTGCTGCCTTCCTTTGAACATTTTCGATGTACTCCGTCAGTCCTATCTGGTAAGGATCCCACACCGTGTAGCAGTATTCTAAAAGAGGACGGACAAGTGTAGTGTAGGCAGTCTCCTTAATAGGGCTGCGTCTTTCCAATGAAACGAAGTCTTTGGTTAGACTTCCCCACATTTTCTATGTGTTCTTTCCAATTTAAGATGTTCGTAATTGTAATTCCTAGGCTTTTAGATTATACTGATTTATAGTGTAACCGAAGTTTAACGAGTTCCTTTTAGCACTCATGTGGATGACCTCACACTTTTCGTTATTTAGGGTCAACGGCCACTTTTCGTACCATTGAGATATTTTTTCTTCTAAATCGTTTTGCAGTTTGCTTTTGTCTTCTGATGACTTTATTAGTCGATAAACGACAGCGTCATCTGCAAACAACCGAAGACATCTTCTCAGATGGTCTCCCAAATCGTTTATATAGATAAGGAACAGCAAAGGGCCTATAATACTACCATGGGGAACGCCAGAAATCACTTCTGTTATACTCGATGACTTTCCGTCAGTTACTACGAACTGTGACCTCTCTGACAGGAAATCACAAATCCAGTCACATAACTGACACGATATTCCATAAGCACGCAATTTCACTACGAGTCGCTTGTGTGGTACAGTGTCAAAAGCCTTAAGGAAATCCAGAAATACGGAATCGATCTGAAATCCCTTGTCAATAGCACTCAGCACTCATGTGAATAAAGAGCTAGTAGTGTTTCACAGGAACGATGTTTCCTAAGCACATGTTGACTGTGTGTTACTAAATCGTTTCCTTCGAAGTAATTCATAATGTTCGAACACAGTATATGTTCTAAAATCCTGCTGCATATCGACGTTAACCTAATGAGCCTGTAATTTAGTGGATTACTCCTACTACCTTTATTGATTATTGATGTGACCTGTGCAACTTTCCGGTCTTTGGGTAGGGATCTTTCGTGGATCTAACGGTTGTATATGATTGTTAGGTATGGAGCTGATAGATCAGCATACTCCGAAAGGAACATAACTGGTATACAGGCTTGGTCAGAAGAATTGCTTTTATTAAGTGATTTAAGTTGCTCCACTACTCCGAGGATATTTACTTCTATGTTACTCATGTTGGCAGCTGTTCTCGACTCGAATTCTGGAATATTTACTTCGTATTCTTTTGTGAAGGTATTTCGGAAGGCTGTGTTTAGTAACACTGTTTGGCAGCACTGTCTTCGACAGTATCTCCATTTGCTATCGCACAGAGAAGGCGTTGATTGTTTCTTGCCGCTAACATACTTCACATCTGACCAGAATCTCTTTGAATTTTCTGCCAGGTTTCGAGACAAAGTTTCGTTGTGGAAACTGTTATTGGATCTCGCATTGAAGTCCACGCTGAATTTCGAGCTTCTGTAAAAGATCACCAATCTTGGAGATTTTGCGCCTTTTTAAATTTGCCATGTTTCTTTCGTTGTTTGTGGAATAGTGTTCTAACCCGTTTTGGGTACCAAGGAGGATCAGCTCCATCGTTTGTTAACTTATTTGGTATAAACCTTTCAATTACTGCCGATGCTATTTTTTGAATTTAAGCCAGATCAGGTCTACACTTATATTATTAATTTGGAATGAGTGGAGATTGTCTCTCAGGAAGGCGTCAAGTGAATTTTTACCTGCATTCTTGAATAGGTATATTGTTCGCTTATTTTTCGAGAATTTGGGGATTACAATATTCAGTTTCGCTACGACAACCCTGTGTTCAGTAATCCCTGAATCGGTTTTGATGCTCGTTATTAACTCAGGATTATTTGTTGCTAAGAGGTCAAGTGTGTTTTCACAACTATTCACGTGGTCTCATGAACTAACTGCTCGAAATAATTTTCAGAAAATGAGTTTAGGACAATTTCGGATGATATTTTATGCGTACCTCTGGAATAAAACTCGTATTTTCCACAAACATATTGAGGGTAAATTAAAGTTATCACCAACTATTATCGTATGTGTCGGGTAAGTGTTTGAAATAAAATTCAAGTTTTCTTTGAACCTTTCAGCAACTGTATAATCTGAATTGGGAGGTCGCTAAAAGGATCCAGTTATTATTTTATTCCGGTTGCCAACGATGACCTCTTCCCAAACTAGCTCACAGGAAGTATCTACTTCAATTTCGCGACAAAATAAAATACTTCTGACAGCAACAAACACGCCACCGGAACCGTGTTAAGCCTATTTTTTCGGAACACCATTAGGTTCATCGCAAAAATTTCGCGGAGCTTATATCCGGCCTTAGCCAGCTATCAGTGCCTATAACGATTTGAGCACCAGTGCTATCTATTAGCGCTTGGAGCTCTGTTACTTCCCCAACACAGCCACAACAATTTACAACTGTTATACCAATGGTTCCTGCATCTATGTTCTTCCTGTGTTGAGCGTGCGCCCTTTCTGCCTGAAGACCTTCTTGTTTTTCCGAGACCCTGTAACCTAAAAAACCGCCCAGTCCATGCCACATAGCCCTTGCTACCTGTGTGGCCGCCTCCTGCTTATAGAGGACACCTGACCTCTTTAGCAGAACCTGAAACCCAACCACCCTTTGGCGCAAGTCGTGGAATCTGCAGCCTACACGGTCGCAGAACCGTCGGAGCCTCTGATTCAGACCCTCCACTCGGCTCTGTACCAGAAGTCCGCAATCGCTTCTGTCGACTATGCTGCAAACGGTCACCTCTGCTTTCATCTTGCAAGCAAGACTGTCAGCCTTTACCACTGCTGTTAGCCGCTCGAAACCAGAGAGACTCTCTTCTGATCCAAAGTGACACACATCATTGTTACCGACGTGAACAACCACCTGCAGTTGGCTGCACCCTGTGATCATCATGGCATCTGCGAGGACCCTTTCCACATCTGGAATGACTCCACCCGGTATGCACACGGAGTGCACATTGGTTTTCTTATCCTCCTTGTCAGCCAAGCCCCTGAGCGGCCCCATAAGGCGCCTAACGTTCGAGCTAACAACTACCAATAATCCCACCCTCTGCGATTGCCCGGATCTTGCAAGCTGAGTGGTTTCCTGTGATACAGGACAGGCGACAGCATCTGGCTCAACGACAGTGTAAGCCACAGACAGCACCTGGAGCCCGTTTATCAGACAGACTGGGGAGGCCTTACGTGCGGCCGCCTGGGAAGTCTTTCTCCGCCTGCTACGTCCTGGGGCGACCTCCCACTCGACCACAGGTGAGGGGTCAGCCTCAGTGCGAGCAGTAAGTGGGTTGGTCACCGGTGAGGACCGTGCTGGACGTCCGTTGGATCCCCACGGCCGGCCCACAACAGAGGTGGCCATCCGCTGCAGCCTCAAGCTGTGTAACCGAGGCCATCACAGCCTTAAGCTGAGAGCGAAGTATCACCAACTCGGCTCGCAGCCCCACGCAACAATCGCAGTCCCTGTCCATACCAAAATCCGTGGAATAGTAAACGATGCAGATAAACAAACTATCGGCAGGTGCTCCGCAAATCTACTGTAGACCCTGACGAAAACGCACGAACTGTGTCTAGTAATACTCAGATATTCAGAAACCTAACTACCGAAGCACTCAGGTGAAACTAAATAATTTGTCCCTGATTAGGAACTTTTAATACGTCACAAAATCGGTTTACTTTGTGACGCAAACGAAAACGCGAGAACTGTGCCTATTAGATATTAAAATTTAACGCAGAAGCCAATACTAAACTATTGATCAGTTACTTCCCTGTTGCTGCGTCTGTCGGATATGGCGAGAAGAATTTGACACAGCACTGGAAGATCTAAGTCGACACACGGACCATGGAGTTGACGACATTCCGTGTGTGCTTCTAACACCCTCCGGAGAGTCAGCCATGACTTAACTACTCCATCTCCTATGCAAGAAGAGTGAGACAGAGAAAATAACTTCACACTTCAAGAACAATTTAATAATTCCAATCCCAAAGGCTGCAGGTGCTGAAAGGTGTGAATGTTACCGTATAATCGGCTTAATAACACACGCTTGCAAAATATTGACACAAATTATTTAGAGAAGAATGGAGAAACTAGTAGATGTCGACCTCGGGAAATATTCAGTTGGTTTCCGCAGAAGTCTAGGAACACGCGAGGTAATACTTACGCTATGACTTACCTTAGAGAACAGGTTAAGGGAAGGCCAACTTTTGTTTATAGCTCCTGTATACTTAAAAAATGCTTTTGTCAGTGTTGGCTGTCATATACTCTTTGAAATTCTGAAGGTAATGGAGGTAAAGTAGAGGGACCCAGGGCTTATTTACAGCTTGCACAGAAACCAAATGGCAGTAGATGTGTATGAAAGGGAAACAGTGGCAGAGAAAGGGAGGAGACAGCGTTGTAGCATATCCCTGGTGTTATTCAATCCGTACGTTAAGGAGACTGTGAATGAAATCAAGGAGAAATTTGTTGAAAGACTTACAGTTCATGGAGAGAAAGTTCGAGGTTTGCTACTAACAGTGAAATTTTCTCGGAGACGGGAATAGTCTTGGAAGAGCAATTGAATGGATGGGCAATGTGTTAGAAGATTGATGTAAGATGAACATCAAGAATAGCAACACAAGTGTAATGGAATGCAGGAGAATTAATTCAGGGCATGCTGTGGGAAGTAGGAACTGAGTTACTTAAAGTAGTAGATGACTTTTACTATTATGGCAGTGATATAACAGATTATGACCAAAGAAGGAAGGATATGAAATATATACCGGCAATGTTAATAAAAGGGTGTCTGAAGAAGAGAAATTTGTTAATACCGATTGTAGATTTAAATGCTGAAAGTCTCTTCTGATAGTTTTTGTCTGGAATGTAGCCATGTACGAAAATGAACCGTGGACATAAACAGTTCACACAAGAAGGGAATAGCGCCTTTGAAATGTGTCACTGTAGCATAACGCTGAACATTAAATGGGTAGATCACGTAACTAATGAGGAAGTACTGAACATAAATTGGGAGAAAAGAAATATGTGTCATAACTTGACTAAAAGGAGGTAGAGCTTGACAGGACATATTCTGAAACGTCGAGTAAAAATTAGTGAAGGAAACCAAGAGATGAATACGGTAACCAAGTATGTAAGTTGCAGTGGTTGTTCGAAGATGCAGACGCTTGCCCAAGATAGAGTACCGTGGAAACCCACATCAAACGAGTTTTCGACTTGTAGACCGCAACAGCAACAATTTTGCCTATGCATTTACGTTCATACAGAACACCACAAGCCGCCTTATGGTGGGCCGTACCATGCACAATTACCAGATATTTCATGTAATATTCCATTCGCAAACTGAGCTGGGGAAAATAGACTATCAATGTGCATCTGTACGAGCCCTAATTTATCTTGTCTTCGCGGTCCGTACGCGTAATGCACATTTGTGGCAGTAGAATCGTTCTCAGTCAGTTGTAAATGTCTGTTCTCTAAAGTGTCTCGTAAGTGTTTAGTGAAACGAACGTCGTCTTCCCTTAGGAATTCCCATTGCGTTTACAAAACATCTCTGTAACACTTGCCAGTTGATCGAATCTACCGACAACAAATCTAGCAGCAAGGCTCTGGACTTCTTCGATGATTTCGTTTAATGCGACCAGCTGAGTTTCCCAAACACTCGAGCAATACTCAAGAACTGGTCACTCTTCTGTTCTACTCGCAGTCTGCTTTCTAGAAGAGCTACGCTTTCCTAATACTGTCTCAGTAAACAAAAGCCTTCCCTACTGCAGTCCTTAAATGCTTGTTATATTTCATTTCGCTTTGCAACAATTCGCCTACATATTTAATCCACGTGATTGTGTCAAGTACGTCAACATAAATTCCACTTTAATTTAATTGAATTTATTGCAAAGATTTTTAGACCTGTTATCTGGAAACTCTAACAGGTCGTACATATTCGTTAATCATGGTGACATACAACGTTTTAACTTACATAGGTAGTAGCAAATCATGTTGACAGCAATCTTCGGTGATACTAATGTAGAACTAAAGCCGGATATTTGAAAGATAATAATAAGTTTAAATAATCAACATTAAATAAAGGGTATTAACTAAGGATCGAAGTGAATGACTTCCATCTTATATTACAAATACGTTACTAGCAACCTCGGAAGAGCTTGAGGTTTTCGATTAACTCCAACTTTACTTACTTCTAAACCTATTCTTGCTACACTATTCTATATCGCTAACAGTGGTATGTGTGTGTCTCGGCAGTCCTCGATTCTACGCAAATCCATGTGGGTGGCTTTGCATTCTTTCTCTTCTTTCCTTTTCACTTTTCTTTTATTGTTTGCATATCGCAGTCTAACTGTCTGCAGTCTCTCTCTACCTGAAAAAAAAAGAGACTCTCACAACGACATGACCAGCTGAACCTTCCTCTCCACATTCACAGACTGATGTGTTGCTACGTCCCAGTCGAAGCACATGGTTAAGGTATGGATCGCGACCTGTTAACAGCTGCATCATCCCTCGAGTAGGCGCAGCGTCGCACAGTTTGAGCCTGTTCCTAGTGCTCGGTAATACGCTATAAACACGCCTTGCCGTACTGCTAGTGTCCCAGTCAGACTACCAATCATCTAAATTCTGGGCTCTTAAATGTCGTTTATTAATAACCTGTGTTCCGGTTCCAAATTGTTCAAATGGCTCTGTGCACTATGGGACTTAACATCTCAAGTCATCAGTCCCCTTGAACTTAGAAACTACTTAAAACTAACTAACCTAAGGACATCACACACATCCATGCCCGATGCAGCATTCGAACCTGCGACCGTAACGGTCGCGTGCTTCCAGACTGAAGCGCCTAGAACCGCTCGGCCACTATGTGTTCCTGTGATTTCATACACATGATCATATTGCTCACGGTCCGTCCAAAAGATTGCTGACCTGTAACGTAGTACGATATCCATCCGGCATATCCCGAGGATTACCAGTAAACCTTCGACCGGTACAAAAGCCCCCGGTGATCCTCAGAATACCCTCCGCTGAATTCGTCTCATATTGTTTTGTAGCTGCCTAATCTAAGACGAGGTGCCCAGCCGCTGGCAGCGAAGTTGACTATGGCGTTGAAGATAGCTTCGTAGTATCATCGCACCACACGCAACGGTAATTTATCGTCAGCACTGCCGGCACGGACAATCTTGTGTATAATTCTGGCCACTTTCTGAGTAACAGATTTTACGTGTTCTACAATGTTTCTTTTCTCGTTTAGAAGAGTGCCTAAATATTTATAAACAGTGCTGCCTTAAACAAATATTCCTTCAAATGTCAGGGAACGATTTCTGGCAAGAGAAAGCCTTCCTTTCTCAAACATGTATGTGGTTTTATAAACACCTACACTTAGTTTGTTGCTCTTGCAACAATGCTGCATCCGAATAAGCACATGTTTCATCTTTTCCTCCAGTCTTCCCCTGGAGTATAGAAACAACTACTAGAATGTCATCTGGTTATGCAACAACAGCTACAATAACATATAACCTGTATAGTAGATGTAATATGGGTTCAGTACCAAGATCCCAGAACAGTGGACCACTTATGGAGCCTTGAGGACAGCCTTGGTAACCTTTTTGATTACCTTTCTCTGCTCCGCAGCCATGGACGGTACAGTAATTTAAAAAGCCCTTGTACACACATTTTCGGACCCTGAGAGCTATAAGGCATACGAACGTCGCAGGCCACCAAAGACTGTCGAATTCTCCTGCAGTGTCAGTCATTGGCGTGACTGCAAACTTCGCTGTCGAATTTTCTACACTCTGAAGAAATCTATTAGTCGCTTCATCTATAGACCTTTCTGAAGCCATATTGATACTGGTTGAGACGCAAGAGCTCTCTGCGCGCCTGCAACCGTTCACAGAGCAGACGTTGCTGAACTTTGGCCGAGACGTTTAATAAGCAAACAGGTCGATAGCTTTTCGGTGATGCCGCTTTTTTATCGTTCCTTTTTCGTTCATTACTGGTTTAGCTGGTTTCCATATTTCCCGGATCCTACCTATTCGTAAAGCCTCGTATAGGAATGCTGTTAAATCTAGCACTATCTGTGGACCTACCATGGGCACGGCTTCAGAGTATACGCCATCCAGACCAGGTGCGTTTGCAGTTTTGAGCTTCTTAATTGCGACAGCAATTTCTTCTTGGCCAGACCGTATCACCAACATCTGATTGTCATATTCGTTATTTACTGCATTTATATGTTGTGCGTGTATCTCAGCGTCTGTGTTATCGTCAGGAGGCAGGGCAGTTAGCAGATATTCTGGTGACTCTCTCCGTCCAGTCGTCATTGAGCTATCCACCTTACGAATTGCGGACATGATAGTAGTTCCCTTAACCTTTTCAGTCAACAATTTATTCAGTCTTTGGCAGATGTCAAATTGCAGGTGTATTCCTTCAGTTTCCTGAAGCAAAGTTTTGAAGCGCGTCTTAATAGCCCTGTATTCATGGAGCCTACTACCACACTAAGCCATCTCAATCAGATTTAGTGATGCCTAACTAAATTCTGCTTTCCTCAGCTTGTCTTCTGTATTATTGTCATTTCCCTCTTCGACGATAATTGTATTATGGCCACTGTATGTTAGGTACTGGAGCACGTGTCAACTATTAATTTTAGCTGCTGACATGCGATTTGCTAAAGTGACATCTATGTTAGTAACTACACCAGCTTATTGTTCGAATGTACTCGGCTGGTCTTCCAGATTTAAAACAATGAGCTGTAGTTCCTGTATTGCTTCCTTTAGTACATCGAGCAGCATTTATCTGTATTATGTGTGTTTCGATTGCCAACATAGCCCTTCGGAGAAGGAAGGACTGGTTCAAAGATAAAGCGTCCAAACCCTTATATAAAATCCACGTATTAATGCTCAGTGTCGAATGGTACTTTTACTCTCTTAAACGCCTGTCGAAGGAGGCCACATAATTATTTAAACTCAAAGCATATGTTATTTACTCTCAAAAGAATTCTGTGTAGTGCATCTGGTGTAGGATATGTAATAGATTTTCCTTTCTGATGCCCACCTCTGAAAATATGTCTTAGAGCAACCTGTAACACACTGGGAGCCTCCAAACTACTTAATAAGACATTCACTTCTAAATTATTATCAGCTTTGTATGTGTGTAATTGAAAATCATTTAAGTAGGACTCGAAATATTAGAAATACTTTTTTGTATTTCATAGGAGTGCCTGATTTTCACTGCACTTTACTGTTTTCGATTGTTGTACTCGTTAGTGTTACTGCTAGAGACGCCTAGTGGAACAACTGCAGAACTGTTTTCTTGTTTTCTGGTGCAGAGCGGTTGCGTGGGTTGTAGGCAGACCAGGACTTTTTCTGACGGATAGGGTGTGGCCCATGCAGGCGGAACGCCGTGACATGCCAGAGGTGCGTGAACTTCTGTGTATGACTAACTGCCCATACTTGAGCAGGAACCGAAACCAGAAACGATAGCGATAGAGCACTTTGAGGTCTGGACTTACTTTGAGGTCTGGATTTAAGTCGACTTTCAATCGCATCCCAATGAGTTATTGGTTATAAGTGGAACATGGCGTTTCCAATCAATTTCTAGGACGTTATATAAAATGCCTAAAAAGACAAGTCATTGTAGAAAGACAGGAGATACTGGACTCATTTGATGAAAGAAGGAAATGTGAAAATGCAGCAGTCGAAGCAGCAAACAGGAAACACATACTGTCTGCAAACCTCTATTTTTCTTTACTCCGCCGTAGTGGGGATCCAAAACACTCGGGCAGTATTCAGGAATTTGTCGCACTACTGTTCTATATACAGTCCTCTTTGTAGATGAACTACACTTTCCTAAGACTCTTCCAGTAAGCCGAAGCCACTCCTGCTACTGTTCTCATGTGCTCGTTTCACTTCATATCGCTTTACAACTTTACGCCTAGAAATTAATCCCCTTGACTGTGTATACGAAAATTACAGTATTGTTATTTTTTTCCCTTTCTTCTGCATTAAGATATACCTCTTTACATTTAGAGCAAGTTACCCTACATCACACTAAAAGGAAATTCTAAGCCATCGTATACCCATGTACAGTCACAAAACGACGATACAGTCCTCTTACATTTTATACTAAAAGGTCACTTCAAGCCTTAGCAGACTTCTCCCCACCCTATCCGTTGTTGTCCACAAATCATTGCCTCACAGACGCTGCTTTATGACATGGTGTTTTGTCATCCTTACATAAACAATCATGGTCTCCATATGTTTCCCTACTGTAGACAGTACATTATGCTGTAAAATGTGTTATTCTTCAGCGTTTAAAGCTTAATAATTGCAACAATTGGAGCACACCATAACCAAGGAAAACACCCCAATTCCGTGACACCACATCCTTAGTTCTTCATTTTTGGCGATATGCAGGGTGAGTCACTAATTATTGCCACCTAGAAGAACTCCGAAAGTATGATGGTAGCTGAGGTGACTGTGGGGCAAAAGATGTATAGGACAACGGGGGCCATAATATGACGTTGATTTTTTGATGCTAGATGGGGTCGCGTCAGAGATAAGAAGGTCAACTTTGTTTCTTTACAAGGGATGCCATAGTTTGGTACTTATTTTCTGATAGTGGCTATCGAGACGAATCCAATGACGTGTAACAGCGATGGCCGGCCGACGTGGCCTCGCGGTTCTAGGTACATCAGTCTGGGACCGCGCGACCACTTATGTCGCAGGTTCGAATCCTGCCTCGCGCATGGGTGTGTGTGATGTCCTTAGGTTAGTTAGGTTTAAGTAGTTCTAAGGTAAGAATGGAGGAGACATAACGAAATGCTTCAATTAAAAGTGGTGTAAGGGAGGTGATGCTGTCTTTCGCCCATACTACTCACTGTCTACATCGTAGAACCCATGACGGAAATGGAAGAAAGTTTCCAAAGTGTGCTCAAAATTCACAGTAAGTAACTAACACTGATACGATTCGCTGGTGCCATTGCTATCCTTGGTTGAAATGAATTACAGGATCTATTGAATGAAATGAATAGTGTTATGAGTACGGAATAGGTACTGAGAGTAAACCGAAGAGAGACGAAAATAATTAGAAGTAGAAGAGAAAAAGAACAGCGAGAAAACATCACAACTTGGGATCAAGAAGTACACGAGGTTAAGGAACTTTGTTATCCTGGAAGCAAAACGACCCATCAACCCATCTTGGACGAGGCAGGAAGGACATATAAAGCAGAGTAGCACAGCAAAATGAGGCGTCCCCGGACAAAAGAAATCAACTGGTAACAAACGTATGTCGTAAGTTGAGTACGAAATTAATGAGGATGTACGTTTGTAGCACCGCATGGTACAGAAGTGAATTATTTCCTGTGAGGAAACCGAAAACGAAGAGAATCCACGTGCTCGCGACGTGTGCGATAGAAGAATGTTGGAAAGTAGGTGGACTGATAAGGAATGAGGTAATTCACATCTACATCTACATCTACGGCATTACTCTGCTATTCACAATAAAGTGCTTGGCAGAGGGTTCAGTGAACCACCTTCAGGCTGTCTCTACACCGTTCCACTCCCGAGCGGCACTCGGGAAAAACGAGCACTTAAATTTTTCTGTGCTAGCCCTGATTTCTCTTGTTTTATCGTCATGATCATTTGTCCCTATGTAAGTTAGTGCCAACAGAATGTTTTCGCTATCGGTGCAGAAAACTGGTGATTGAAATTTCATGAGGAAATCCCGTCGCAACGATGAACGCCTTTGTTGTAGTGATTTTCATCTCAATTCACGTATCATGTCTGAGACACTATCTCCCCTATTTCGCGATAATACAAAACGAGCTGCCCTTCTTCGTGCTTTTCCGATGTCATCCGTCAGTCCCACTTGATGCGGATGCCACACCGCACAGCAATACTCCAGAATATGGCGGACAAGCGTGATGTAAGCAATCTCTTCAGTACACCTTTTGCACCTTCCACGTGTTCTGCCAATGAATCGCAGTCTTTGGTTTGCTCTACCCACAATATTATCTATGTGATCGTTCCAATTTAGGTTATTTGTAACTGCAGGCCCTAAGTATTTAGTTGTCAATAAATCTTTTTCATCGACGTACTTCATAATGTTCGAATAAAATATATGGTCCAAAACCCTACTCCAAATCGACGTTAGTGATATATGCCTGTAATTCAGCGGATTGCTCCTACTTCCCTTTTTGGGTATTGGTGTGACTTGAGGAATTCTCCAGTCTTTAGGTACGGATCTTCCTGTGAGCGAGTGGTTGTATATAATAGCTACATATGGTGCTATTTTATCAGCATACTCCGAGAGGAACCTGACTGGCATACAATCTGGACCGAAGGGCTTGCCTTTATTAAGTGATTTAAGCTGCTTTGTTTCACCGATGATATCTACTTCTATGTTTCCCATCTTGTCAGTTGCTCTTGATTGGAAGTCAGGAAAATTTACGTCGTCTTCTTTGGTGAAGGAGTTTCGGAAAACCGTATTTATTAACTCTGCTTTAGTGGCACTATCATCAGTGACTTGACCGTTGTTATCACGCAGTGAAGGTATTGATTGCGTCTTGCCACTGGTGTTCTTTATGTATGACCAGAATCTCTTTGCGTTTTCTGCCGGATTTCGAGACATAATTTCGTTGTGGAAATTATTAAAAGCATCTCGCATTGAAGTAGGCGCCATATTTCGAACTTCTGTAAAACTTTGCCAATCTTGGGGATTTTGCGTTCTTTTAAATTTGGCATGCTTTTTTCGTTGCTTCTGCAATAACGATTTGACCCATTTTATGTACCATGGGGTATCAATACCATCACTTTTTATTTTATGTGGTATATATCTCTCAATTGCTGTCGATACTATCTCTTTGAAAACATTCCTCACATTTTCTATACTTACATGATCAGATCGGAAGGGGTGAAGACTGTCTCTTCAAAGGGTGTTAGTGCATTTTTACCAGCTTTTTTAAACAGATATGCTGTGCGTTTCTTTTTCTCCGCAAAATAGAGGAAGAAAGGAACGTAAGGAAAACGCTGACAAAAAAAGGGGACAGAATGGTAGGACACGTTTAGAGACATAAGGAAACAAATTCCATGGTGCTAATACAACAAATAATTGAGAATATGTGCCGAATATGTTTCTCTGAGATGAAGAGATTGGTACAAGAGAAGAAATCGCGGTGAGCCGCCACAAACCAGTCAGTAGAATGATGGAAAATGGAAAAAGAAGATAACTGGTACGAGCTTAGGACTCCACGAGTATTTTCAGTTTCAGTAAAAACTGCAGCATAAATTAAATTACTGAAATCAATACGATGTAAAAGGATTAATCATTTAAGTGGGCATGACGGATATATCCGGCCCTTGGCACGTTCGCTCTCAATTCAACGAATATATCGGACCACAGCAACCTGTCGCTTGTAGCTAATGGGAATGATGAATTCAAAGCCGAGACGTACTATGACGTTATTACTAAAGTTTCATCCTACATCAGTTAAAATAATGCATTCTCAAAGTCTTAACGATTTTCAATGTTTTTACTGCCATGGACACAAATTATGGCAGCTCCTGAAGGAAAAACTGCTTTTCGAGTTGTTTTGGAGTTCGCTAACGATTTTCATTGAAAGAATTATTGAATTTACCTCTACACTTGGTATATTAGTTCAGATTACGGTGACCAACAGACGAGAAAGCAAGCGGTGTTTTCGACACAATGTAGGAAATCAAAAACGAGTTCCTTTACGTCACTGAATATGAAAAATTGAAGGAGGGTAACTATTTGACAGCGTACGTCAGCTAGCAGATATTAGTAAAACAGAACCGCAAAAGAGATGTCACGATAGTCAGCACGTTTCGTGACAATGCATTGCATGAAGTAAACTCAAAAATTTTTTGCATTTGTGGTAAATATATGAGACGCGTGGCTAGAAGTAGATCACAGTTGCAAAACTATCAAGTGGCCAGGAGCAGCCTGAAAAAAGTTATCAGACCATCACAGACGTTAAGTGCAGGGTTGTTTTCCAGTTATCTTGTATTAGGTTCAGGATAGGGTCTGGGGTACCTGCAACATGCACACACACTCACAACAGTGTAATTGGGCTAGGGGTTTGCAATGGGATAAAACAGTTCCTCAAACATTATTCCTATATGGGACATACATCTTGAATCTTTTAAGTATATAAGAAGTAGTGACAGCCGCAGTTAATCAGTATTCTATGTTATCAACACATCTGACTGGTAAAAATGCATATCGCCTTTGCTCTGTGGTTATGAAGCCAAATTTTGCAATAATCAGTAAGCATAAAGCTGTATTTAAGATAGCTGAAGTCAATACCCTCTCCTGTGATTTACTGTACTGTAATTGTAACACACCCCACGTTTACCATAATCCATGTGTTTCAGTGCATATAAGAGGTGACCTTGACTGATAGTATTTTACTGACATAAGTCTCTCTGGGTATATTTGGAAGACGAGGAAGAAATGATCCTGCAAAAACTTTGTAGATACTTTTGGCAGTGAGAGTGAATCTAAATCATCGTTGGACACCAAAGAAACCAAGTCGTGTGGTAGGACAAGAAAAGAAATATTCTTGTACAAAATCTGTATTAATTATTGCATAGACATACCTAAGAAATGTGAAAATAACTGAACACGAAATTGCAATACGGGATGTCTGCATTAACTGTAAATTCTGATGGAAAGTGGCCAAACACTGGTGTACATGCAGCTAATGATAGAATCGAGGGTGTCTCTACATTAGTGGATATACGAGAGATTTGTTTATAAACTTTCCTTCCCAGATGAATTAGCTGAAAGGAAGGTTCGGTATATTGTATGAACATGCCGTGGACTGGACATTGTGCATTTTATTATTCCACAAGTATTAAGACAAAAGTACCATAAACTGCTATTGTTTCCAAAAATAATTTTATTTTGCAGGTCTTAATAAAAAGAAGAATGGTAGCAAATAGACTTAACCCTTTCCTTGTTAAAGAAACTAATTCTTCAGGTCTAGTTAACGAGAAAACTGAAAATTGAATAGATCGACATAAGAAAAACAAAAGCGAAAAGTGGAAGATTTGGCGGAAACATTTCCCATGAAGGAAAACTATAAACTGCTACTCGAAAAAGCAAGGCTTACAACTTACTTTAATTTTTTGAATCTCTGCATATTAGTGTAATTTATTAGACACAGTTCCTGAGTTTTCGTCAGTGAGTCAGTCGGCAGTTGATGGTTGGAGTGCTGACTCATTATCTGAGTATCCAGTTATGCTGGCAACTGATGTGATATATATAAGGATCATATCAACCTATACCACATCAACAACAGCCTGAAGATGGCGCATTGAAGCGCTGAAACTGGTTGTAACAAAATAAAATAAAATCATAAGGACGGCTGTAGGTGTTTTATTTTGTCGCAATAGTAAACGGCCGTCTTCCCAGAGACCTCCTGCCAATAGCATGGACATACAAAAACAATATTCCGCATGTCGTTAGCCATGTGTCTACATCCTGTCCTCGGACATCCATTATGTATAATGGCGTTCGTTGGACACATTTTACTTTAAACTCGCTTGCCCAGTGTCGGCGAATAAACACGATACTACAGTGGCTATGTTATTCCGAATTACAGTGAAAAATTCCCTCGGACATGCATGCATGTCATAAGGAACAGGCACTTCGACGACTACAGCCGTTATGAAATGCAAGAAATTTATTCACAGTTGCGAATATGGACAGCCATCAGCTGTATAATAGAATGAAGACAGTGAAAGCCTCTGCCTGACCGGAAATCAAAACCGGATTTCCTGCTTATCGCGAGCGGTCACCTTATCGTTTGACTATCCGAGCAGAACTCATGGCCAAACCCGAACTACGATAGATCATGAGCCACATGTCTAAATCCTGTACCCGTACGTCCACTATGTACGAGGGTCAGTCAATAATTAAAGAGACAAAATAGTCTGGGGAAAAACTGTTAGTAGCGCAAGTTTGATACTTCCGTTGCTATGAGTTGGTATCACTAGGATGAGTCCTGATCAGCTGATGTATAAAAATTGTTTTGTTTATAACGCCAAAAATACATCTCAAGATGGCGAGTCCGCTTCGAACGTCCACATAAGTTGAACAACGTTCTGTTATTCGTTTTCTTTCTTGCTGAAGGCGAGAAACAAGAGAATATATACTGTAGACTGTCTTAAGTTTATGATGAGCGTTGTATAAATCGATAAAATTTTTACAAGTGTGTAGAGCAGTTCAAAAATTTTCTCCACTCAGTGACAGACCAACACCAGTGTGGCCGACCTGTTGCAGTTTCCACTCCCTCACTTGAAAGTCGAATTGATGTCATTATTCGTGCCGACCGTCCTTGTGCCCGGGAAATGATAGTTGATAAGGTTAAAGTTTGTGCTGACACAGTTCTTAACATTATCTGTAACAAGCCGAAGTACCGCAAAACATGTGCAAAATGGGTCCCAAAGGAGTAGACACGGCTACACTAGGAAACTAGGTTGAGAGTGTGCACAGAGCTAATGGAACGTTATGAAAGTAAAGGTGAGCACTTCTTCAGCAAACTTTTAACTTTTGATGAAACTTGAGTTCGCGATTATGAGCCAGAATCAAAAAGACAAAGCATCGAGTGGAAGCACACCAACTCACAAGTTAAGAAAAAATTCAAAGCCAAGCATCTGCAGGAAAAGTCATGTTGACGTTGTTTTGGAATACTGAAGGTCAAGTTTTTTGTGATTATCTCGAAGAGCAGGGTAGAATGTACAGCCAATATTACTCCTATTTGCTTTTAAACAACATGAAGACAGCCATAAGAGAGAGATGTCGTGGATCTGAGAGGAGAGGTGTGATTCTCCAGCAAGACAACGCAAGTCCTCATATTGCTCATCTAGCCCGTGAAACCATCGACAATATGGGCTGGGAAGTACTGCCTTACAGTCTCCATTTAGCACCTAGTGATTCCCATTTCTTTAGTGCACTGAAGGAGGCATTACGTGGGAAGAGGTTGCAGGACAACGAGGACGTGAAAAATTTTGTCGAAAATTGGTTCAAACATCAAGATAAAGATTTCTTTGCATCCGGAATAAAAAACCTTGTAGCCCGTTGGAATAAGTGCATAAATGTTCAAGGGTATTATGTTGAAATGTAGGAAAAGTATTGTTTTGTAAAAATAAACTTTTTTTTTTCTCCAGACCAATTTGTCTCTTTTATCATTGAATGACCCACGAATATTCCCATTCAGAGGAGGCATTTTCCTTGAAAGTCAGCTGCTCAGTGCCGGCGGATAAATGCACTACTGCAGTGCTTGTGTCATCCCCAATTACGATGCAAAGTTCCTTCGGACAAGCACGCATCCATGTCCGAAGATACTCGAACTGCGGCGACTACAGCCGTTATATGGTAAACGAAATACATTAGCAGTATATTCTCGGCAACAAATAGGTTCAATGGCTGTCTGGATGTCAAGATGTACTCACATCAAATACTCGTTTCCTTATTGAAGTATTACAATGTATTACAATTATGTAACCATGATCCCTTAATCGGAACAGCATTACGACCTAATATAGGAAGAACGTAACGGACTGCTGGTAATAAGCTCCTGATTCGGCTACATACCTAACTGTAATAGAAATAATCAAAGTAGATCCATGGCACGATAGACAGAAGATATATACTCGCATAGCTCTGAGCCCACGTGATCCCATCGTTTGACAGAACTTTACAAACCACGAAATTGTCAGCGGAATTTGAGGGAAACTTTAACGTCTACATCTGCACTTAAGCTTCATTATATTGTGTGGCAGAGGGTAGTTACGGCATATACATAACATTCTAATAATCCTACCTGATAATGGTTCGAGCCGGCCGAAGTGGCCGTGCGGTTAAGGCGCTGCAGTCTGGCACCGCAAGACCGCAACGGTCGCAGGTTCGAATCCTGCCTCGGGCATGGATGTTTGTGATGTCCTTAGGTTAGTTAGGTTTAACTAGTTCTAAGTTCTAGGGGACTAATGACCTCAGCAGTTGAGTCCCATAGTACTCAGAGCCATTTGAACCATTAATGGTTCGACTGATGAACAATGCTCAAGAAATGCCGAACGAGTCTTTTGAAAACCACTTCTCTTGTGGATGAGGTAATTTCCTTCAGATTGTTCCAGAATATCTTAGATACTCCTCTGCTTCTCTATGACATTTTTTTAATTGGTCTTGCCTCTTTATTCCATATATGACAGCTATTCTGAGGTATTTTCTGGTTGTTATTGTATACAATGTTTTATTGCCAAACTCGTAACCTATGCACGTGCAGGACATTACATTTATTTACTTGCAGTGTGAAGTAAACCAATCGTGAACTGTTTGCATGTCTTCCCGCATTTCGATACGGTTGTCTGTTGTTGCAACCTTCCTGTAGACAACAGCTTCGTCTGACAACCGCCCCGGACAGCTTACGACGTTATCCTCTACGTCATTTACATACAGAGAATTGCAAACATTAATAGCCCTGTAGAGCTCTCCTGGGCTACATCTATCGATTTTTTCCCTTTAAGTTACAAGTTTGCTAGAACGTCCTGAAACCAGCCATTTGATCTGCTACTCGATGAGCTTTTATCACTGGCGTTTCGCGCAGATTTTTCTAGGTGTTCACTGGAAGGCTGTCTACAAAGTTTCAAATGACTAACACACATGGTTTTATAATAGTAAAAATGAAGTACTCTATGGAAATACATACGGTTATGGTGAATGAAGACTGGTTATTCTAACGTAAAGTGTGAAGTACGTGATGTTAGTAATTGAAAGCAATGTACAAAGATGTAGCAGAACTAGTTGAGTTTGGTTGCCTACAGAATGAAGTCGCCACATCCAGTTTAGCGCGTAACAACTCACACAAAAAGTATTAACGAGTAATTTCAGGGATTTTGCAATTTTCTGTTGAGCTGTATTGGTGAACACATGTTACTGCATTTTGTCTATCTCGCAATTTAAACCTTTCTGTATCGGAATTGGAGTATTCGTTTTTGTTACCATATTTCGTTAACTTTCGCGATATTTGCTACCTGTACTGGTATTACTTTTTCGCTTTCTATACTGATATTTCTGTTTGTTTTCTGTATTGGTGTCTGGCTTTTAAGTTAGTTTATATTTATAGAGTGATATCTTCTATACCACTTGAATTTATCTAATTTGATGCTTTACTTTTGCATTTTCGATGCAGACCTCTGCATGCTATTCTTCATCGTATTCTTCCGGTTGTTTTGTTTTGCATACGCCAGTATTTTTGGGGCTCTGTGGCTTTTACTTGAGAATATAACTCCCCAGATTCCCCTTCAGGCCCAATATTTATTATTTTGAATTTTTAAGTTTCTGAATTTTTTTTACATTTTGGTTTTATAGGAACTGTTAAATATGACGTCCTAATCGCCATTTTTAAATCAAAGTTGTTTTGCATCTTGAGGCTAGTGATGATGTTATTTATCAAAGTGGACGGGTGTTATCGAAGGCTCTCGTCTTCCCCAATAATTCACCACACTTGACACACAGTGCCGTAACCCCGGCCGCGAGAGTTCGCCCCTGTTTGGTCTGCGGAGGGGAGGGGCTCACACAGCGCCGGCTGTCACTTCCACATGAAATCACGTAATGCGTTTTTACGTCGCAGGCTGACAGTTATTGGACGGGTGAAGTAATTGCATCGGTTAAACGCTCGAGCGATGTGATGTGGTGCTGCAACGACATAACAACACAAGTTTTCGCCCCAGATGTAAGCATTCACGTTATACAGTAGTAGGCAAGCATAAGTTCTCTACATTCTGTAATTTCCTGCAGGCGATATTATCGAGTGCGCTACTGCCAAGGCACCCATGTTGAATTGTTTGATCCTGTTTAGAGCGGAGATAACAGAATATCTTGTAGTAGTGAATCCTGTCGTAGGTGTTCTACAGATGAGCAGGATGAAGCCAGAGCATTGTCGACTTGGACTATTCTTACATGGGCTGAGTTACTTACGAGAGTGTATACTGTGGAAAGTCATTTAGACTTCTTATGGGAATTTTGTGGATTGTCACCGGGAGACGTGTGTGGAACTCTTTAAAAAACGACCAACGTTTATTTCCCGTTTTAATTATAGGACTATTCTACGAAATGTACGAAACTAGTACGATCAGGAAAAACACGTAGTTCGTTAGATGCCAACTGACGATACATCAGGGTATTATTTTGGTCCCTTCCTGGGTTAAAGAACACATGCTACTAGTCACTGTTACAGAAAGTTATTTATGTACAATTACTGTTGGCGATTACTTTGATTTTTGCAGTGTTATGTGTTATGTGATTGTTGTGAATTTTACAAAATGCAGTAGCTTTGTTTTCACAGTTTGGCTTAGGAGGCCAGAAGTTTCCTTGTGAGACGCTCACAGTTTCTCTGAGAGATAGCTGCAGAGTATCCGACAATCGCAGAGAAGGATTGCTCCATGCTGCAACTGATTTGGAAATTATTGTATAGTTCGACACACTTTGACACTCGACAGCAAGGCCGTCCGGGGTGGCCGAGCGGTTCTAGGCGCTACAGTTGGAACCGCGCGACCGCTACGGTCGCAGGTTCAAATCCTGCCCCGGGCATGGATGTGTGTGATGGCCCTAAGTTAGATAGGTTTAAGTAGTTCTAAGTTCCAGGGGACTGATGACCTTAGCAGTTAAGTCCCATAGTGCTGAGAGCCATTTGAACCATTTTTTTCGACATCAAGACGTCTCAGCATTCCATTTGTTGTGATGGAAACAGGAACTATTTGCAGGAAAAGTAGTTATATATGACCTAGTTAACGAATAAAAACTTAATACGCGTACATAGTGTTGTTAAGTAAAACTGCAACAGTATTCGTTACATGGGAGCTTTTCGGATTCTAGTAAAATAATACAAATAAGTGTAGCCATTCTGAAACTAAGACCGTATTTGAGCTCATAAATCCAACAAAGAAAGGTTCTCAAGCAGCACTGGAGCGTTTTCATATAACGAGTTCTGACAGCTGCCATCTAACAACTTTGTGTCGAATTCACCTGAAACACCGCAAAAAGGGTAAAGTATCGTTATATGAATAACTACACCAGCAACACAGATGTTCAAAAACTTTCACGAATTAGTAATTACAACCTGGAGATTTATCGATTTGCCTTGTGTTTATCCCCACTTACGAGTGAACTATGACTTTGGTTTAATTTCAGATACTTCACTGCACATTCAAATGGCCGTAGTAACACTCTCATAGAATTTAAACTTTCGCTTAAGTTTTCTTCAGATTTCACTTTTATTTCGTTTCATTATCCTTCAGTTAATGTAAATCAACCGTTCACAAATTTAGCTAACTTTTACATCTTCGGAATATGAGATACCTATGTTCGTCCATCCATTTAACAAATGGGTCGTCCAGTACCTTTAAATTCTACGGCTTCGTGCGCTGTGTTATATTAACATCACCAGTTGATGTAACAGATCAGAGTCCTCCCGATAGGTTCGTCTACTCCCATGTAATGTTAGCAAACAGGGGGGATCGGTGAAGTTTTATTCCTACCAGACCTGAATATCATGTAGCCCACACATGTTTCTTGTGGGGCTTACTAAATTTAAATTGTATCGAATGAAGAATAAGCTAAAATGCATCAGCTTATTTGTTGTTGTGCAATATATTTAGAAAATACGTTAAAATGGTACATACCAGCAATCTACTGAACGAAATCACAAGAATAAACAAATTCAGGAGGCATGTACCTAAATTTTTCGTAACTATTTGGAAGTGAGTTATTGAAATGTACTAGTCACAGTGCTGTTCAAGGTAGAATAAAAGTGTGTGGAGTTGGAGACGATATATGCTTGTATTTAGCAGTAGACGGTTTTGCTATCACATTATTCTGGAAAAAAAGATATTCCGGTCTGGCAGACCTTAAGCACAGTGTAACCAAGAACATTCTGAAAGTTATTTAGAAAACTGTGACGAATACAATTCTCATTACTATTCCATTATCGTACTGCATAACACCGAGACATCTTAAAAAGAAAAATTATTTGTTTCACCGTATTTTGCTTCCATATCTGAAAACTATCAAGTGCAGTACCGAACTACCTATTAATTTCATTTTATGTCAACTTATCCTAGTCTTTTGTGCTGTAGGCCGTGAGTTGTTACCTGCCATTTCCATTTTTTATGTATTCCTTCTACTGTTAGCAGCTACTATGAACTACATTGTGCTTTATCATAGAGACTAGAAAATACTCCTTCTTTTACTACTGAATTTACATGTGTGTACCAAACTTTTTCGCCTAAAGCTACTAGGCATTTCAGAAGTCTATAATATACAATATATTTCTAATCAGTTTTTATCTACGCATAATGTAAACTGCAACTGATTAGAAATGGTCCAAATATTAACAATGTTATCACGAAATCATTACTGGGTTTAAGTCACACATCCTGATTTCGTTATATTTACTGTGCAACAAACATTCTCTGTATCACTTTTGCTTCTTTTGTGACTGTGTTATTATTTCACACAAGTCCTTAGAAACATGTAAAGAAAGTAACTTATCATTGTTATCTAACGAAGTACATTAAAATTCCCCAAATATTATTAAACTATTTCATTATTTTTGAGACAGCATTACTGTGTCATTTTATTCGGGTTTAAGTTAACTGTACAGCCATGAATATTGGGCAATACTTTAGACTGTGACAAAATCCTAGCGTCAAAGTGATCCAGACGTATGTGCTGTGCATCTGGCTCATGTCGTACCCCCATAAAATACCCAAACGACTCTTCTTTAGTTTTGGTGAAATAAATAAAAAATTAAATAAAAACTTGCCTTCTGCAACAGCATTTTCCTCTGCAACATTAGCCCCGAAACTAAATTTTAACGTCATAACAAATCATAGTGCATAAGCGCCAAATTATAAATAGCAGCGGTGATGAACTCTCTCTGAATTCTCAGTCGGTGTTAAGGCACCATTAATTTCTTTGTTTACTCGTTTGAGGTTACATCCACATGCTAATCAATTGTTGTTTGCCAATGCAGTTCAGTGAATTGCAACATCAACTTGATTACACTAAGCGTGCAATGATTTATGTGTCCCATGCAAAGTCGCTCGCCATGCTTCTGTTATAAGCAGCATCTGAGTTTGTTTACTTACCTACTACTTCATAAACAGATATACAGATAAGCCGAAATGTTATGGCCGCCGATCTACTGTCGATATAAATCCGTTCAGGCGATAGCAGCGACACATGGTGAGGAATGACTGCCAGTCAAAGAAACGCACGGTGCATGTT
This sequence comes from Schistocerca americana, assembly GCF_021461395.2. Taxonomy (NCBI): domain Eukaryota; kingdom Metazoa; phylum Arthropoda; class Insecta; order Orthoptera; family Acrididae; genus Schistocerca; species Schistocerca americana. Next base: position 553,285,560 of record NC_060124.1, on the reverse strand, counting down.
GTATATCACAAGGGCAAGAGCGTGATGGAATGGAGTGTGTTGAGTGGTTCGATGAACACAGTCCCGATTTCCAGTTGATGTGTTGGCTCTCCTATCTCGACACATCTAAACCCGATCGAAGACATCTGGGCATGTGGCGTCAGAGCTCATGGCACCCCTCCCCGGAATTTACGGATTTAGGTGACTTGTGTGTGCAGATGTGACGCCAGCTGCGTCTAAGGGGTTCAGATGTTGATTACCTTTTAGTTCCTGCGTGTATAGGGCCATATTACTTGTGGCTCACTGTGTTGAATAGTAGATGTTGGGATAATGGAGACTACTTTGTTGTCCTTAGGAGCAGTGATTTTGTAGTCACTCTAGTCTCTTGATTGTTATCGTTAATGTCATTGATTTTCCTACTCTTTGTAGAATTATACTTAGTGTCAATGATATTTATGTAAAATGTAGTTGGCAAATGTTAATGTTGCCCAAAACAGTTTCTTCCATTTCCATCGACGGAGAGGTAATGACAGATGCAGCTCGCATCGGGGACAGACTCGAACGAGTTTTATTCCGAAGAACCTTCCATTTGTTTCCATTAATCTACTAAGAGGAACCACCGAAATGTAGATCTTGTTGGTCGGAAGAGAATATGAACCACAGTCAACCCCAACGAGAGTCGTCTACATTACCACAACGCCGCCTGTTGCAAACAAAACAAATAACGAGACTTGTTATATCATCAATCCAAAGGTTTATTCGATTGGTAACTGTGGTTTCAGGTGGTATTGGCCGCGGTATCGCCGTCGCACATTTTAGCAGCCAGACGGTCTTCTCCAGACGTCGCGTTGGTGGCCACGCGTCAACACATTCAGCGTCTGGCATGGCGGCTCTCAAGAGCTGCGCGGTGTGATGTACAGACCTCCAAGGTGGGCGCGGAGGACACCGGAGTGATCTGCGACAAATATAAATTTCAAAATTATAAACGTCGCCCTATTATGGTGAGTTGATATGACATCTGTAAAGGAAAGTGCTAAATTATCGTTGGACCACATGCTAATAAATGGTCAGTTTCTGTATCCATAGAAGGGATGTTTCTATCGCACGAACTCATGAACCCTACAATACTAATTAACGCAAATATGAAAATTACCAACAGTGAAAGTTTGCCTATTTACTCCTCCCAGAGTGTTATCTATTGTGGTGAAATGATCTACTAAATTATTGCATCAGATGGTAGATAGTTATACAAGGATCAGAATATTTGTGAGTTAGTCGATATCTCACGCAGACGCATGTATTATCCTCACCTGAACTATATTCATTATGGAACGGAGAGAATTGTGACTGTTGCTAAATCCATCCATGCCAAAATAGTAGAGTTTCTTAAAACAAGTTGTGTAAATGTTCAGTTCAAATTCGGAGAGCTTCAAGGATAAATACGGGACAGAAAAATAAACCATCATGCAGCATAAGAAATGGGATTAAAATACCAAGTATAATCGTGGGAGACTGAAGTTGAAACTGCGCTGAGAACTTGATAACTGTTGTGGGCGGGAGGGGACATAGGAGAACGTCTTCTGAAAGGCTCTCCCTCATCTGAAAGTGTAGGCAACGGTATTGTATGTACCATTGATTCTTGAGTTTAAGTTTATCCTACCAATACTAGAGCTAAAAGATACGTATGCCGCGAAAGGATTTTGTATCTGATCAGAGTTCACAATAGGTATAAAAGAACAGCAGACTATGGGTACCGAGATAGTTTATGGGTCGACCAAAGAATTTTGTAGCCATGGTGATATATCTAAACTGAAACCATTTCAGTTATATTAAAATTCGTAAAACTCTATACTTGAATAATATCCTTCCAGTGTGCGGGTGGACATTATCTTGCTGAAATGCAAGTCCAAGATGCCTTGCCATGAAGGGCAAAAAATATCGCCAACGTACCACTGTGCTGTAAGGGTCAGCGGATTACAACGGAAGTGGCCTTGCTATGAAATGAAATCCCACCCCAAGATATCTTATCGGGTTGTCGGACTGTATTGCGGCCAACAGTCACATTGGTAGCCCACTTTTATCTGGGGCGTCTTGAGATACATCGTGGCTGGTCATCGGGGCTCAGCTAGAAGCCACAATCATCACTGAAGACAATTCTGCTCCAGCCAAAGCTCTCCCAGGCCGAATGTACCCAGCACGCTGCGAACCATCTTCTGGTTGTACATACGTCGATGGTAGTCGGCTTAAGGGGCGCCATGAAGTCAGACTCTTGTCTCTCTAGGTCACCCGTACTTATAAACTCTGTGTTCGGCGATGGTCCGCTCATTTTTGCCAGCATCGTTGAATAGTACACGGAATGCAATCCTCTAATACTTTATGCGCTGGTATCATCATGTCCCCTGTTTACCATTCTTACCAGGTGTGCGGTGACATTGTGCTCCAGCAGTCACACATTCATTCATCGGTCGCCGAAGCTTGCAGATCTTCATTTTCCGTCGATGCCTCTGTGAATAACCATTTGTGACCAATTTGAGTCGTTTTCGTGTCTTAGACTGTATATTAGATGTTAAGAACGAAAGAGAAGCGGAATTCTTATAATAAACGTTTAGAATCAGAAATGTGTGCTAGTTACCATCTACGACTCACTGAAAATGGTTATTTTAAAGCATTCAATTAGGCTCGTTTTCAGTCGTATTACAATCATCATGTCATCGTTGTGTACATGAAATACCTTTATGACGACCTGAACTCTGATGAGGACACTTATAATAATGTGTCTGAATTTTGGTGTAGGAACAGCTGCCGTTCTCCTTCAAATAATGAAACCAGATACGTTAGTGATATTGGACGTTCCAGTTTGGATCACAGTAGACTGTCTAACTCATATCAACAGTAGTCCATTGGGTGCAGGTTGGACGTTGGGCAGGCCAATCGATGTCTGCCATGGTACATAAAACAGCTAAAAACACAAGACATAGTAGAAAACATTGGACATCAATGGAGATATTGAACATATTTGATTAAACAAAAAAATATAAAACTGCAGAAAATGAAGTAAGCCAAAGAGAATAAAGGCGTCTAAGGTATTAGACGGACAGAAAGTGAAAAATGGATTGGTTGGAATGACTAGAGAACAATTGCAAGCCCATAGAAACATGTGTAACTAGGGGAATGGTAGCTACCGCCTATAAGAATATCAAAGAGAGCTTTGAATATAAGAAAACCAGCTGCATGAAATCGAGAGCTCAGATGGGAGGGCAAGGAAGGGAAACCTGAAAGGTGGAAGGAGTATATAGACATCTACATGTACATGGATACTGTGCCAATCACATTTAAGTGCCTGGCAGAGGGTTCAACGAACCACATTCACAATTTCCTATTATTCCAATCTCGTATAGCGCGCGGAATGAATGAACACCAATATCTTTCCGTAAGAGCTCTGACTCCCCTAATTTTATTGTGGTGATCGTTCCTCCCGATGTAGGTCTGTGTCAACAAAATATTTTTGCATTCGGAGGAGAAAGTTGGTGATTGGAAATTCGTGGGAAGGTTCCGTCGGAACGAAAAACGCTTTTCTTTTAATGATTTCCAGCCTAAACCCTGTATCATTTCTGTGACACTCTATCCCACATTTTGCGATAATAGAAAACTGCTGATTTCCTTTGAACATTTTCGATGTACTCCGTCAGTCCTATCTGGTAAGGATCCCACACCGTGTAGCAGTTTTCTGAGAGAGGACGGACAAGTGTAGTGTAGGCAGTCTCCTTAGTAGGGCTGTGTCTTTACAATGAAACGCAGTCTTTGGTTAGCCTTCCCCACATTTTCTATGTGTTCTTTCCAATTTAAGATGTTCGTAATTGTAATTCCTAGGCTTTTAGATTATACAGATTTATAGTGTAACGGAAGTTTAACGAATTCCATTTAGCACTCATGTGGATGACCTCAAACTTTTCGTTATTTAGGGTCAACTGCCACTTTTCGTAACATTGAGATATTTTTTCTTCTAAATCGTTTTGCACTTTGCTTTTGTCTTCTGATGACTTTATTAGTCGATAAACATCAGCGTCATCTGCAAACAACCGAAGACATCTTCTCAGATGGTCTCCCAAGTCGTTTATATAGATAAGGAACAGCAAAGGGCCTATAATACTACGATGGGGAACGCCAGAAATCACTTCTGTTTTACTCGATGACTTTCCGTCAGTCACTACGAACTGTGACCTCTCTGACAGGAAATCACAAATTCAGTCACATAACTGACACGATATTCCATACGCACGCAATTTCACTACGAGTCGCTTGTGTGGTACAGTGGCAAAAGCCTTAAGGAAATCCAGAAATACGGAATCGATCTGAAATCCCTTGTCAATAGCACTCAGCACTTCATGTGAATAAAGAGCTAGTAGTATTTCACAGGAACGATGTTTCCTAAGCACATGCTGAATGTGTGTTACTAAATCGTTTAGTTCGAAGTAATTCATAATGTTCGAACACAATATATGTTCTAAAATCCTGCTGCATATCGACGTTAACCTAATGAGCCTGTAATTTAGTGGATTACTCCTACTACCTTTCTTTATTATTGATGTGACCTGTGCAACTTTCCAGTCTCTGGGTACGGATCTTTCGTCGAGCTAACGGATGTATATGATTGTTAGGAATGGAGCTAATAGATCAGCTTACTCCGAAAGGAACATAACTGGTATACAGACTGGGCCAGAAGACTTGCTTTTATTAAGTGATTTAAGTTGATCCACTACTCCGAGGATATTTACTTCTACGTTACTCATGTTGGCAGCTGTTCTCGATTCGAATTCTGGAATATTTACTTCATATTCTTTTGTGAAGGTATTTCGGAAGGCTGTGTTTAGTAACTATGTTTGGCAGCACTGTCTTCGACAGTATCTCCATTTGCTATCGCGCAGAGAAGGCATTGATTGTTTCTTGCCGCTAACATACTTCACATCTGACCAGAATCACTTTGGATTTTTTGCCAGGTTTCGAGACAAAGTTTCGTTGTGGAAACTGTAATTGGCATCTCTCATTGAAGTCCACGCTAAATTTCGAGCTTCTGTAAAAGATCACCAATCTTGGAGATTTTGCGTCTGTTTAAATTTGCCATGTTTATTTCGTTGTTTGTGGAATAGTGTTCTAACCCGTTTTGTGTACCAAGGAGGATCAGCCCCATCGTTTGTTAATTTATTTGGTATAAACCTCTCAATTGCTGCTGATGCTATTTTTTGAATTTAAGCCAGATCAGGTCTACACTTATATTATTAATTTGGAATGAGTGGAGATTGTCTCTCAGGAAGGCGTCAAGTGAATTTTTACCTGCTTTCTTGAATAGGTATATTTCTCGCTTATTTTTCGAGAATTTGGGGATTACAATATTCAGTTTCGCTACGACAACCCTGTGTTCAGTAATCCCTGAATCGGTTTTGATGCTCGTTATTAACTCTGGATTATTTGTTGCTAAGAGGTCAAGTGTGTTTTCACAACTATTCACGTTGTCTCATGAACTAACTGATCGAAATAATTTTCAGAAAATTTGTTTAGGACAATTTCGGATGATATTTTATGCGTACCTCTGGAATAAAACTCGTATTTTCAACATAATGAGGGTAAATTAAAGTCATCACCAACTATTATTGTATGAGTCAGGTAAGTGTTTGAAATCAAATTCATGTTTTCTTTGAACCTTTCAGCAACTTTATAATCTGAACTGGGAGGTCGCTAAAAGGATCCAGTTATTATTTTATTCCGGTTGCCAACAATGACCTCTTCCCAAACTAACTCACAGGAAGTATCTACTTCAATTTCGTGACAAAATAAAATACTTCTGACAGCAACAAACACGCCACCGGAACCGTGTTTAGCCTATTTTTTCGGAACACCATTAGGTTCTTCGCAAAAATTTCGCGGAGCTTATATCCACCATTAGCCAGCTTTCAGTGCCTATAACGATTTGAGCATCAGTGCTATCTATTAGCGCTTGGAGCTCTGTTACTTCCCCAACACAGCTACAACAATTTACAACTGTTGTACCAATGGTTCCTGAATTTATGTTCTTCCTGTGTTCGGCGTGTACCCTTCGTGCCTGAAGACCTTCTTGTTTTCCCGAGACCCTCTAACCTAAAAAACCGCCCAGTCCATGCCACATAGCCCCAGCTACCTGTGTGGCCGCCTCCTGCTTATAGAGGACACCTGACCTCTTTAGCAGAACCCGAAGCCCAACCACCCTTTGGCGCAAGTCGTGGAATCTGCAGCCTACACGGTCGCAGAACCGTCGGAGCCTCTGATTCAGACCCTCCACTCGGCTCTGTACCAGAAGTCCGCAATCGGTTCTGTCGACTATGCTGCCAACGGTCACCTCTGCTTTCACCTTGCAAGCAAGACTGTCAGCCTTTACCACTTCTGTTAGCCGCTCGAAACCAGAGAGACTCTCTTCTGATCTAAAGTGACACACATCATTGGTACCGACGAGAGCAACCACCTGCAGTTGGCTGCACCCTGTGCTCATCATGGCATCTGCGAGGACCCTTTCCACATCTGGAATGACTCCACCCGGTATGCACATGGAGTGCACATTGGTTTTCTTATCCTCCTTGTCAGCCAAGTCCCTGAGCGGCCCCATAAGGCGCCTAACGTTCGAGCTAACAACTACCAATAATCCCACCCTCTGCGATTGCCCGGATCTTGCAGGCTGAGTGGTTTCCTCTGATACAGGACAGGCGACAGCATCTGGCTCAACGACAGTGTAAGCCACAGACAGCACCTGGAACCTGTTTGTCAGACAGACTGGGGAGGCCTTACGTGCGGCCGCCTGGGAAGTCTTTCTCCGCCTGCTACGTCCTGGGGCGACCTCCCACTCGACCACAGGTGAGGGGTCAGCCTCAGTGCGAGCAGTAAGTGGGTTGGTCACCGGTGAGGACCGTGCTGGACGTCCGTTGGTTCCCCACGGCCGGCCCACAACAGAGGATGCATCCACTGCAGCCTCAAGCTCCTGTAACTGAAGGCATCACGGCCTTAAGCTGAGAGCGAAGTATCACCAACTCGGCTCGCAGCCCCATACACCAATCGCAGTCCCTGTCCATACCAAAGACCGTGGAAAAGTAAACGATGCAGATAAACAAACTATCGGCAGGTGCTCCGCAAATCTACTGTAGACCCTGGCGAAAACGCACGAACTGTGTCTAGTAATACGCAGATATTCAGAAACCTAACTACCGAAGCACTCTGGTGAAACTAAATATAGGCACTTTCAATACGTCACAAAATCGGTATACTGTGTGACGCAAAACAAACGCGAGAATTGTGCCTATTAGATATTAAAATTTAAGGCAGAAGCCCAAACTAAACTATTAATCAGTTACTTCCCTGCTGCTGCATCTGTCGGCTACTGCTATAGACGTTCTATACAAGGTAAGTGAACATGTAGGTAAAGTTGTAGAAAGAGAGGAGAAGATAGGTAAATATGAGTTGAGATAGCCGGCCGAAGTGGCCGTGCGGTTAAAGGCGCTGCAGTCTGGAACCGCAAGACCGCTACGGTCGCAGGTTCGAATCCTGCCTCGGGCATGGATGTTTGTGATGTCCTTAGGTTAGTTAGGTTTAACTAGTTCTAAGTTCTAGAGGACTAATGGCCTCAGCAGTTGAGTCCGATAGTGCTCAGAGCCATTTGAACCATTTGAGTTGAGATATGGTATGGCGAGAAGAATTTGACACAGCACTGGAAGATCTAAGTCGACACACGGACCATGGAGTTGACGACATTCCGTGTGCGCTTCTAACATCCTCTGGAGAGTCAGCCATGACTTAACTACTCCATCTCCTATGCAAGAAGTATGAGACAGAGAAAATAACTTCACACTTCAAGAACAATTTAATAATTCCAATCGCAAAGGCTGCAGGTGCTGAAAGATGTGAATGTTACCGTATAATCGGCTTAATAACACACGCTTGCAAAATATTGACACAAATTATTTAGAGAAGAATGGAGAAACTAGTAGATGTCGACCTCGGTAAATATTCAGATTGGTTTCCGCAGAAGCCTAGGAACACGCGAGGTAGTACTTACGCTATGACTTACCTTAGAATACATGTTAAGGGAAGGCCAACTTTTGTTTATAGCTCCTGTATACTTAAAAAATGCTTTTGTCAGTGTTGGCTGTCATCTACTCTTTGAAATTCTGAAGGTAATGGAGGTAAAGTAGAGGGACCCAGGGCATATTTACAGCTTGCACAGAAACCAAATGAGAGCAGATGGGTATGAGAGGGAAACGGTGGCAGAGAAAGGGAGGAGACAGCGTTGTAGCATATCCCTGGTGTTATTCAATCCGTACGTTAAGGAGACTGTGAATGCAATCAAGGAGAAATTTGTTGAAGGACTTACAGTTCAGGGAGAAAAAGTTCGAGGTTTGCTGCTAACAGTGAAATTTTCTCGGAGACGGGAAAGGTCTTGGAAAAGCAATTGAATGGATGGGCAATGTGTTAGAAGTTGGATGTAAGATGAACATCAAGAAAAGCAACACAAGTGTAATGGAATGCAGGAGAATTAATTCAGGGCATGCTGAGGGAAGTAGGAACTGAGTTACTTAAAGTAGTAGATGACTTTTACTATTATGGCAGTGATATAACAGATTATGACCAAAGAAGGAAGGATATGAAATATATACCGGCAATGTTAATAAAAGGGTGTCTGAAGAAGAGAAATTTGTTAATACCGATTGTAGATTTAAATGCTGAAAGCCTCTTCTGATAGTTTTTGTCTGGAATGTCGCCATGTATAAAAATGAACCGTGGACATAAACAGTTCACACATGAAGGGAATAGCGCCTTTGAAATGTGTCACTGTAGCATAACGCTGAAAATTAAATGGGTAGATCACGTAACTAATGAGGAAGTACTGAACATAAATTGGGAGAAAAGAAATATGTGTCATAACTTGACTAAAAGGAGGAAGAGCTTGACAGGACATATTCTGAAACGTCGAGTAAAAATTACTGAAGGAAACCAAGAGATGAATACGGTAACTGCGCATAAGCGCGTGACTGCGTGTGAGATCGCTCTCTAAGTTTTCATCTATTTTTAGGTTTCAGATGTATATTTTAACTGTTTTTGTGATAATATTTACTATATAAGTGACTTATTAGTGGTTTCTTCATTCACCTCTGCATTTCTTGTTTTGTGGCCTGATATTTGTGTTTCGTATCGAGCAACTTAACCTCTTACCCGTGTTTACATTCCGCGCTGACCAGTTGCAGCTGTAGCGGCGCATCGAAAGGTAAGTACTAATTAATTGTTTGTGTATAGTAGTTTATTTAGGATCTTTAGTAGTCTTCAACCGGTGTTCTTGGTGTTTTCCGGTGAAATAACTTCAGAAGAAATTTTTGCGAACTGCTTTCAGTTTCGTTACTGTCATTAGACGTTTGATTTTCTTTCTGTGTTAGTATTTTGTTATATTCTCATTTGTTGTTGATTAATACTGTAAATAATGGTAGTTACTTCCCTTGTAGAGCAAGTTTGTGATAATTGTAGTCAGCTTTTAACATCTTCTTATTGTAGTAGATAAAGTTGTTTTCTTGTTTCAATAATTGTAAAATTTTACCATGAGTGAGAAGTGTGGGCTTTGCCGTAGGTTCGTGAGTAGTGGATTGCGGTGTGAGACTTGTTCGAAGTATTTTCACTGGGGGGGGAATGCAGTGGGGAAGCCAGTGGGCATTCTGGTGAGATCCTCTCCTGGAACTGCAGGTTATGTAGCAAGAGTAAGTTGATAGAGGAGCAGGAGCGTAAGATCTGTGCCCTTCAGGTGCAGTTGAGAAACGCACAGGAGGAGCTAGATAGGATGAGGAGGGAGACGGGGGTTGGGGAATGGGAGCTGGCTGTAGGCAAGAGATCTGCTAGGAGAAGGAAATTTTCAGATAGTTTTACTATTGGTGTTTGTAATAGATATGACCAACTGTCAGAGTCTAGTGGAGAGGAATCTCTAGTAGCTGTAGATGTAGGAAGTATGCAGCAGACCTCAGCAGTTACGGTGGCTAGGACAGTTGCAAAGTCTAAGAGAAAGAAGAAGGTTTTGCTGTTAGGTAGTTCTCATGGTAGAGGTGTAGGCCAGCAGTTGCAGGAAGTTTTGGGGAGTGAGTACCAGGTCACCAGCATTGTGAAGCCTAATACAGGATAGGCTCAGGTGACTTTTAACGTAGGGGGGTTATTTAGGGATTTTACTAAAGAGGATCAGGTAGTGATTGTGGGTGGGGCTGGTAATAGGGATGGGGAGTATGACATAGATGGTGACCTGGAAAAGATAGCCACTCAGACTGGCAACACGAATGTGCATTTCGTGGAACTGTTTCAGCGTCACGATCGGCCTCATCTTAATACAGCTGTCAGGCGTAATAACATGAGACTTGGGGGTGCGCAGATGACAGAAGGCATGAGTCACATTTCAGTGGTGTCGGTGGAGTCTATCAGTAGGATGGGTTTCACTAGACATGGCATGCACCTCAACAGGTATGGGAAGGGGAGGTTGGCAAAACTTATAGGTGACAGCATAGGTGGGGGTGGTGGGATCACTCATGGGAAAATTCCGGTAGTTGTGGGTGTTAGAGCTGTACCTTTTTTAGATTGAAGTCAGCTGATAGGTATTCCTGCTTAAGGGAAGTCTCTCTAACAAAGAAACCACTTTCTACAAGGCTAGGGTATCCGATTAATGAGGGAATTAGTATATTTCATCAAAATATACAACGTATTAGAGATAAAGTTAGTGAACTGCTTATAGATGTTGACTCTGAAATTATTGGTATAGCTGAACACTTCTTAAATAAGGAGATAATTCAGAGGCTTCCTTTACCAGGATACAGGTTGGCTGGCAGCTTTTCTAGGAGCTCTTTGCGGTGTGGGGGAGTAGCCATGTATGTAAAAAACGGTATCCCATTTGAGTCAATTGATGTTTCAAAGTACTGCACTGAAAAGGTGTTTGAATGTTGTGCAGGTGTGGTTAAATTTAATGGAGCTAAACTTCTTACTGTTGTTATTTATAGATCCCCAGACTCCGATTTCACAACATTTTTACTAAAGCTACAGGAGGTTCTTGGTTCACTTTATAGGAAATACAAAAAGTTAGTTATATGTGGTGACTTCAATATTAATTGTATAAGTGATTGTGCAAGGAAAAGGATGCTGGTAGACCTCCTTAATTCATATAATCTTATGCAAGCCGTATTCTGTCCAACGAGAGTGCAAGGGAACAGTAGAACAACCATAGGCAATATTTTTGTTCATTCGTCATTATTAGAAGGGAATTCTGTTAGCAAAAAGGTGAATGGCCTTTCAGATCATGATGCACAAATTTTAAGTCTAAAAGATTTTTGTGCTGCAACACATGTTAAATATAGTTACCAACTTATTAGGAAAGCTGATCCAGTTCCTGTACAGACTTTTGTAAACCTTATCAAGGAACAAGAGTGGCAAGATGTTGATAGTGCTGATACAGTAGACGATAAATATAATGCCTTCCTCAAGACTTTTCTCGTGCTCTTTAGAAGTTGCTTTCCGTTAAAACGTTCAAAACAGGGTACTAGCACAAACAGGCAGCCTGGGTGGCTGACTAAAGGGATAAGAATATCTTGTAGAACAAAGTGGCAATTATATCAAAACGTTAGAAACAGTCAAAATCTAAATGCAGCAGCCCATTACAAACAGTATTGTAAGGTGCTTAAAAGAGTTATTAGGAAGTCAAAAAGTATGTGGTATGCAGATAGAATAGCTAAGTCTCAGGATAAAATTAAAACCATATGGTCAGTCGTAAAGGAAGGGGCGACTGCAGAGACAGGTCGAGAATATAGAATCAGTGCGTAGTGGGGATGTCCGTGTTACTGATAAGTCACATATATGTACAGTACTTAATAATCACTTTCTGAATATAGCAGGTGAACTAAATAGAAACCTAGTCCCAACAGGGAATCATATAGCGCTCTTAGAAAAAAGTTTTCCGAGACTGTTACCTGAAATGCTCCTCCATGATACTGACAAGAGGGAGATTGAGTTAATAATTAAATCACTGAAGACCAAGAACTCTCGTGGATATGACGGGGTATCTAGCAGAATACTGAAGTATTGTTCCACGTATGTTAGCTCAGTACTTAGCCATATCTGTAACTTTTCCTTTAGGAGTGGTCGGTTTCCTGACCGATTAAAGTACTCGGTAGTGAAGCCACTTTATAAAAAGGGAGACAGGGATAATGTTGACAATTATAGACCTATTTCTATGCCATCGGTGTTTGCTAAAGTTATCGAGAGGGTTGTATATACAAGGTTACTGCAGCATTTAAATTCACATAATTTGCTGTCAAATGTACAGTTTGGTTTTAGAAATGGCTTAACAACTGAAAATGCTATAGTCTCTTTTCTCTGTGAGGTTTTGGACGGATTAAATAAAAGGTTGCGAACGTTAGGCGTTTTCTTTGATTTAACGAAGGCTTTTGACTGTGTTGACCACAAAATATTACTGCAGAAGTTGGAACATTATGGAGTAAGGGGAGTAGCTTACAATTGGTTCGCCTCCTACGTTAAGAACAGAAAGCAGAAGGTAATCCTCCGCAATATTGAGAGTGTTAATGATGTTCAGTCCCAATGGGGCACTGTGAAATGGGGCGTTCCCCAAGGGTCGGTGCTGGGGCCACTCCTGTTTCTTATTTATGTAAATGATATGCCTTCTAGTATTACAGGTGATTCAAAAATATTTCTGTTTGCTGATGACACCACCTTGGTAGTGAAGGATCTTGTGTGTAATATTGAAACATTATCAAATAATGTAGTTCATGATATAAGTTCGTGGCTTGTGGAAAATAATTTGATGCTAAATCACAGTAAGACTCAGTTTTTACAGTTTCTAACCCACAATTCAACAAGAACTGACATTTTAATCAGACAGAATGGGCATGTTATAAGCGAGACGGAACAGTTCAAGTTCCTAGGCGTACAGATATATAGTAAGCTGTTGTGGAAAGCCCATGTTCAGGATCTTGTTCAGAAACTAAATGCCGCTTTATTTACCATTAGAACAGTATCTGAAATAAGTGACATTTCAACACGAAAAGTAGTATACTTTGCATATTTTCATACGCTTATGTCATATGGTATTATTTTCTGGGGTAATTCTTCTGATTCAAAAAGGGTGTTTTTGTCTCAAAAACGGGCTGTTCAAGCTATGTATGGTGTAAGTTCGAAAACCTCTCGTCGACCCCTATTCAGTAGTCTGGGAATTTTGACACTGCCCTCACAGTACGTATTTTCTTTAATGTCGATTGTTTTTAGCAATATTAGCTTATTCCCAAGAGTTAGCAGCTTTCACTCAGTTAATACTAGGCAGAAATCAAATCTGCATGTGGAATGCACTTCCTTTACTCTTGCGCAGAAAGGAGTGCAGTATTCTGCTGCATCCATTTTCAATAAGCTACCACAAGAACTCAAAAATCTTAGCAGTATCCCAAATACTTTTAAGTCTAAACTGAAGAGTTTCCTCATGGCTCACTCCTTCTATTCTGTCGAGGAGCTCCTGGAAGAGCTAAAAAATTAAGCAAATTCCAGTGTTACATTCTTGATTTTCTTTATTTAAACTAACGACTTGTCGCCTGAATATGTTTCTTATATTTCATTTTATCTGTTTCTACAATCGTGTTATAATTTCATGTATTGACTCGTTCCATGACCATGGAGACTTCTCCTAAATGTGGTCCCACGGAACAATAAAGAAACAAATAAATAAATAAACCAAGTTTGTAAGTTGCAGTGGTTGTCCGAAGATGCAGACGCTTGCCCAAGATAGAGTGCCATGGAAACCCACATCAAACGAGTTTTCGGACTGTAGACCGCAACAGCAACAATTTTGCCTATGCATTTACGTTCATACAGAACACCACAAGGCACCTTATGGTGGGCCGTACCAGGCACCATTACCAGATACTTCATGTTATATTCCATTCGCAAACTGAGCTGGGGAAAAAAGACTATCAATGTGCCTCTGTATGAGCCCTAAGTTATCTTGTCTTCGCGGTCCGTACGCGTAATGCACATTTGTGGCAGTAGAATCGTTCTCAGTCAGTTGTAAATGTCTGTTCTCTAAATTGTCTCATAAGTGTTTGGTGAAAAGAACGTCGTCTTCCACTAGGAATTCCCATTGCGTTTACAAAACATCTCTGTAACGCTTGCCAGTTGATCGAATCTACCGACAACAAATCTAGCAGCAAGACTCTGGACTTCTTCGATGATTTCGTTTAATGCGACCAGCTGAGTTTCCCAAACACTCGAGCAATACTCAAGAACTGGTCACTCTTCTGTTCTACTCGCAGTCTCCTTTCTAGAAGAGCTACGCTTTCCTAATACTGTCTCAGTAAACAAAAGCCTTCCCTACTGCAGTCCTTAAATGCTTGTTATATTCCATTTCACTTTGCAACAATACGCCTACATATTTAATCCACGTGATAGTGTCAAGCAGGACAACTTAAATTCCAGTTTAATTTAATTGAATTTATTGGAAAGATTTTTAGACCTGTTATCTGGAAACTCTAACAGGTCGTACATATTCGTTAATCGTGGTGACATACAACGTTTTAAGTTACGTAGGTAGTAGCAAATCATGTTGACAGCAATCTTCGGTGATACTAATGTAGAAATAAAGCCGGATATTTGAAAGATAATAATAAGTTTAAATAATCAACATTAAATAAAGGGTGTTAACTGAAGATCCAAGTGAATGACTTCCATCTTATATTACAAGATACGTTACTAGCAGCCTCGGAAGTGCTTGAGATTTTTCGATTAACTCCAACTTTACTTACTTCTAAACCTATTCTTGCTACACTATTCTATATCGCTAACAGTGGTATGTGTGTGTCTTGGCAGTCCTCGATTCTATGCATACGCGTGTGGGTGGCCTTTGCATTCTCTCTCTTCTTTCCCTTTCACTTTTCTGTTATTGTTTGCATATCGCTGTCTAACTGTCTGCAGTCTCTCTCTACCTGAAAAAAAAGAGACTCTCAGAACGACATGACCAGCCGAACCTTCCTCTCCACATTCACAGACTGATGTGTTGCTACGTCCCAGTCGAAGCACATGGTTTAGGTATGGATCGCGACCTGTTAACAGCTGCATCATACCTCGAGTAGGCGCAGCGTCGCACAGTTTGAGCCTGTTCCTAGTGCTTGGTAATACGCTATAAACACGTCTTGCGGTACTGCTAGTGTCCCAGTCAGACTACCAATCATCTAAATTGTGGGCTCTTAAATGTCGTTTATTAATAACCTGTGTTCCGGTTCCAAATGGTTCAAATGGCACTGTGCACTATGGGACTTAACATCTCAAGTCATCAGTCCCCTTGAACTTAGAAACTGCTTAAAACTAACTAACCTAAGGACATCACGCACATCCATGACCGATGCAGCATTCGAACCTGCGACCGTAACGGTCGCGTGGTTCCAGACTGAAGCGCCTAGAACGGCTCGGCCACTCTGTGTTCCTGTGATTTCATACACATGATCATATTGCTCACGGTCCGTCCAAAAGATTGCTGACCTGTAACGTAGTACGATATCCATCCGGCATATCCCGAGGATTACCAGTAAACCTTCGACCGGTACAAAAGCCCCCTGTGATCCTCAGAATACGCTCCGCTGAATTCGTCCCATATTGTTTTGTAGCTGCCTAATCTAACACGAGGTGCCCAGCCGCTGGCAGCGAAGTTGACTATGGCGTTGAAGATAGCTTCGTAGTATCATCGCACCACACGCAACGGTAATTTATCGTCACTACCGGCACGGACAATCTTGTGTATAATTCTGGCCACTTTCTGAGTAACAGATTCTACGTGTTCTACAATGTTTCTATTCTCGTTTGGAAGAGTGCCTAAATATTTATAAACAGTGCTGCCTGAAACAAATATTCCTTCAAACGTCAGGGAACGATTTCTGGCAGCAGAAAGCCATCCTTTCTCAAACATGTATGTGGTTTTATAAACACCTACACTTAGTTTGTTCCTCTTACAACAATGCTGCATCCGAATAAGCACATGTTTCATCTTTTCCTCCAGTCTCCCCCTGGAGTATAGATACAACTACTAGAATGTCATCTCGTTATGCAACAACAGCTACAATAACATATAACCTGTATAGTAGATGTAATATGGGTTCAGTACCAAGATCTCAGAACAGTGGACGACTTATGGAGCCTTGAGGACAGCCTTGGTAACCTTTTTGATTACCTTTCTCTGCTCCGCAAGCCATAGACGCTACAGTAATTAAAAAAGCCATTGTACACACATTTTCGGACCCTGAGAGCTATAAGCTTTTTTAAACAGATATACTGTGCGTTTCTTTTTCTCCGCAAAATAGAGGAGGAAAGGAACATAAGGAAAACGACGTTTCGAGACATAAGGAAACAAATTCCATGGTGCTAATACAAGAAATAATTTTTTCAGTTTCAGTAAAAACTGCTGCATAAATTAAATTACTGAAATCCATACGATGTAAAAGGTTTAATCTTTTAAGTGTGCATGACGGATATATCCGGCCCTTGGCACGTTCGCTCTCAGTTCAACGATTATATCGGACCACAGCAACCTGTCGCTTGTAGTTAATGGCAATGATGAATTCAAAGCCGAGACGTGCTATGACGTTATTACTAAAGTTTCATCCTACATCAGTTAAAATAATGCATTCTCAAAGTTTTAACGATTTTCAGTGTTTTTACTGCTATGGACACAAATTATGGCAGCTCCTGAAGGAAAAACTGCTTTTCGAGTTGTTTTGGAGTTCGCTAACGATTTTCATTGAAAGAATTATTGAATTTACCTCTACACTTGGTATATTAGTTCAGATTACGGTGACCAACAGACGAGAAAGCAAGCGGTGTTTTCGACACAATGTAGGAAATCAAAAACGAGTTCCTTTACGTCACTGAATATGAAAAATTGAAGGAGGGTAACTATTGCGTACGTCAGCTAGCAGATATTAGTAAAACAGAACCGCAAAAGAGATGTCACGATAGTCAGCACGTTTCGTGACAATGCATTGCATGAAGTAAACTCAAAAATTTTTTGCATTTGTGGTAAATATATGAGACGCGTGGCTGGAAGTAGATCACAGTTGCAAAACTATCAAGTGGCCAGGAGCAGCCTGAAAAAAGTTATCAGACCATCACAGACGTTAAGTGCGGGGTTGTTTTCCAGTTATCTTGTATTAGGTTCAGGATAGGGTCTGGGGTACCTGCAACATGCACACACACTCACAACAGTGTAATTGGGCTAGGGGTTTGCAATGGGATAAAACAGTTCCTCAAACATTATTCCTATATAGGTAATACATCTTGAATCTTTTAAGTGTATAAGAAGTATTGACAGCTGCAGTTTATCAGTATTCTATGTTATCAACACATCTGACTGGTAAAAATGCATATCGCCTTTGCTCTGTGGTTATGAAGCCAAATTTTGCAATAATCAGTAAGCATAAAGCTGTATTTAAGATAGCTGAAGTCAATACCCTCTCCTGTGATTTACTGTACTGTAATTGTAACACACCCCACGTCTACCATAATCCATGTGTTTCAGTGCATACAAGAGGTGACCTTGACTGATAGTATTTTACTGACATAAGTCTCTCTGGGTATATTTGGAAGACGAGGAAGAAGTGATCCTGCAAATACTTTGTATATACTTTTGGCAGTGAGAGTGAATCTAAATCATCGTTGGACACCAAAGAAACCAAGTCGTGTGGTAGGACAAGAAAAGAAATATTCTTGTACAAAATCATTATTAATTATTGCATAAACATACATAAGAAATGTGAAAATAACTGAACACGAAATTGCAATACGGGATGTCTGCATTAACTGTAAATTCTGATG
Organism: Schistocerca americana; assembly: GCF_021461395.2. Classification (NCBI taxonomy): domain Eukaryota; kingdom Metazoa; phylum Arthropoda; class Insecta; order Orthoptera; family Acrididae; genus Schistocerca; species Schistocerca americana. The sequence continues at coordinate 553,267,689 of NC_060124.1, read as the reverse complement.
GAAAGTGGCCAAACACTGGTGTACATTCGGTTAATGATAGAATCGAGGGTGTCTCTACATTAGTGGATATACGAGAGATTTGTTTATAAACTCTCCTTCCCAGATGAATTATCTTAAAGGAAGGTTCGTTATATTGTATCAACATGCTGTGGACTGGACGTTGTGCATTCTATAATTCCACAAGTATTAAGGCAAATGTACCATAAACTGCTATTGTTCCCAAAAATAATTTTAGTTTGCAGATCTTAATAAAAAAAAAGAAAGGTAGCAAATAGAATTAACCCTTTCCCTATTAAAGAAACTAATTCTTCAAGTCTAGTTAACGAGAAAACTGAAAATGGAATAGATCGACATAAGAAAAAGAAAAGCGAGAAGTGGAAGATTTGGCGGAAACATTTCCCATGAAGGAAAACTATAAACTGCTAGTCGAGAAAGCAAGGCTTACAAATTACTTTAATTTTTTGAATCTCTGCATATTAGTCTAATTTATTAGACACAGTTCCTGAGTTTTCGTCAGTCAGTCAGTCGGCAGTTGATGGTTGGAGTGCTGACTCATTATCTGAGTATCCAGTTATGCTGGCAACTGATGTGATATATATAAGGATCATATCAACCTATACCACATCAACAACAGCCTGAAGATGGCGCATTGAAGCGCTGAAACTGGTTGTAACAAAATAAAATAAAATCATAAGGACGGCTGTAGGTGTTTTATTTTGTCGCAATAATAAACGGCCGTCTTCCCAGAGACCTCCTGCCAATAGCATGGACATACAAAAACAATTCCGCATGTCGTTAGCCATGTGTCTACATCCTGTCCTCGGACATCCATTATGTATAATGGCGTTCGTTGGACACATTTTACTTTAAACTCGCTTGCCCAGTGTCGGCGAATAAACACGATACTACAGTGGCTATGTTATTCCGAATTACAGTGAAAAATTCCCTCGGACATGCATGCATGTCCTAAGGAACAGGCACTTCGACGACTACAGCCGTTATGAAATGCAAGAAATTTATTCACAGTTGCGAATATGGACAACCATCAGCTGTATAATAGAATGACGACAGTGAAAGCCTCTGCCTGACCGGAACTCAAAACCGGATTTCCGGCTTATCGCGAGTGGTCACCTTATCATTTGACTATCCGAGCAGAACTCATGGCCAGGCCCGAACTACGATAGATCGTGAGCCACATGTCCAAATCCTGTACCCGTACGTCCACTATGTACGAGGGTCAGTCAATAATTAAAGAGACAAAATGGTCTGGGGAAAAACTTTTAGTAGGGCAAGATTGATACTTTCGTGGCTATGAGTTGGTATCACTAGGATGAGTCCTGATCAGCTGATGTATAAAAATAGTATTGCTTACAACGCCAAAAATCCATCTCAAGATGGCGAGTCCGCTTCAAACGTCCACATAAGTTGAACAACGTTCTGTTATTCGTTTTCTTTCTTGCTGAAGGCGAGAAACAGGAGAATAAATACTGTAGACTGTCTTAAGTTTATGATGAGCGTTGTATAGATCGATAAAATTTTTACAAGTGTGTAGAGCAGTTCAAAAATTTTCTCCACTCAGTGACAGACCAACACCGGTGTGGCCGACCTATTGCAGTTTCCACTCCCTCACTTGAAAGTCGAATTGATGAGATTATTCGTGCCGACCGTCCTTGTGACCGGGAAATGATAGTTGATAAGGTTCAAGTTTGTGCTGACACAGTTCATAAGATTATCTGTAACAAGCCGAAGTACCGCAAAACATGTGCAAATTGGGTCCCAAAGGAGTGGACGCGGCTACACTAGGAAACTAGGTCGAGAGTGTGCACAGAGCTAACGGAACGTTATGAAAGAAAAGGTGAGCACTTCTTCAGCAAACTTTTAACTTTTGATGAAACTTGAGTTCGCGATTATGAGCCAGAATCAAAAAGACAAAGCATCGAGTGGAAGCACACCAACTCACGAGTTAAGAAAGAATTCAAAGCCAAGCATCTGCAGGAAAAGTCATGTTGACGTTGTTTTGGAATACTGAAGGTCAAGTTTTTTGTGATTATCTCGAAGAGCAGCGTAGAATGTACAGCCAAAATTACTCCTATTTGCTTTTAAACAAGATGAAGCCAGCCATGATACAGAGACGTCGTGGATCTGAGAGGAGAGGTGTGATTCTCCAGCAAGACAACGCAAGTCCTCATATTGCTCATCTAGCCCGTGAAACCATTGACAAAATGGGCTGGGAAGTACTGCCTTACAGGCCTCATTTAGCACCTATAGATTCCCATTTGTTTAGTGCACTGAAGGAGGCATTACGTGGGAAGAGGTTGCAGGACAACAAGGACGTGAAAAATTTTGTCGGAAATTGGTTCAAACATCAAGATAAAGAGTTCTTTGTAGCCGGAATAAAAAACCTTGTAGCCCGTTGGAATAAGTGCATAAATGTTCAAGGGTATTACGTTGAAATGTAGGAAAAGTATTGTTTTGTGAAAATAAACGTTTTTTTTTTTCTCCAGACCAATTTGTCTCTTTTATCATTGAATGACCCTCGAATATTCCCATACAGAGGAGGCATTTTCCTTGAAAGTCAGCTGCTCGGTGCCGACGGATAAATGCGATACTGCAGTGCTTGTGTAATCCCCAATTACGATGCAAAGTTCCTTCGGACAAGCACGCATCCATGTCCGAAGATACTCGAACTGCGGCGACTACAGCCGTTATATGATACACGAAATACATTTGCAGTATATTCTCGGCAACAAATAGGTTCAATGGCTGTCTGGACGTCAAGATGTACTCACATCAAATACTCGTTTCCTTATTGAAGCATTACAATGTATTACAACCATGTAACAATGATCCCTTAATCGGAACAGTATTACGACCTAATATAGGAAGAACGTAACGGACTGCTGGTAATAAGCTCCTGATTCGGCTATATACCTAGCTGTAATAGAAATAATCAAAGTAGATCCATGGCACGATAGACAGAAGATATATACTTGCATAGCTCTGAGCCCAGGTGATCCCATCGATTGACAGAACTTTACAAACCACGAAATTGTCAGCGGAATTTGAGGGAAACTTTAACGTCAATATCTGCACTTAAGCTACATTATATTGTGTGGCAGAGGGTAGTTATGGTATATACATAACTTTCTAATAATCCTACCTGGCAATGGTGCGACTGATGAACAATACTCAAGAAATACCGAACGAGTCTTTTGAAAACCTCTTCTCTTGTGGATGAGGAAATTCCCTTCAGATTGTTCCAGGATATCTTAGATACTCCTCTGCATCTCTATGACAATTTTTTAATTGGTCTTGCCTCTTTAGTCCATATATGACAGCTATGCTGAGGTTTTTTTCCGGCTGTTATTGTATCCAATGTTTTATTGTCAAACTCGTAACCTATGCGTGCAGATTTTTCTAGGGGTTCACTGGAAGGTTGTCTACAAAGTTTCAAATGACTAACACACATGGTTTAATAATAGTAAAAGACAACTACTCTATGGAAATACATTTACTTTACGATTGACTTTGTCTCGAATAATCCATTTCCGCTCATTAAGATCAGAGATTCTGTCAGTGAAACATTCATTCAATTCATTGAATTCTACAATGCTGCTGACAATGTCCTTCTCGATTGAGAGCGCTGCTACTGCTCTTAGCAGCTGCTGACTCATAGCACGAAGCAGAAAACCTTCAGGTCCGCGTCAGACGATGTCGCCAGTATGGTAACAGTCACTTTCAGGAGTTTAGTTGTCTGACTACAATATTCCTGCAAATCATATAAGAATAGGGATTGCAGAAATTTCTAAACTCATTCCTCGTTTCTGATATCAGAACTTTTGTTCTCAGTTAATTGCCTTCAAGGATGGGATTTATTTTGCAAGACGCGTGTAACAATGTTTGCAGAAAGTGACCTGCTGAAATAATTATAGTGGTTTGTCGAGATGGAATCTCAGTTTTCTCAAGGCATTCTACAAGTCACTATTTTCATACACAACTTGCACAGTCCTTGATTTAAAATTCCACCTTGAGTAGGAAACATGGCAGACTTTCTTACTCAGTACGTCAATCACACACTGTGAAGAATGTAGGAAAAACTAAGAATCTCACTAAAGTCAACGAAATATCTTCTAACGTCCCTATTTGCCTCTCTGCATAGGTTACAATCAGGTCCTGCGTTTCGGCATAAACGTGAACTACATAGGCATGTTCAAAATGTTTATTCAGAGGAGTCTGTGCACCTGAAAGACGACCACTCATGACACCTGTGCAATTGTAGCTCTGAGAAATAACTATACTCTGATTTCTCTAAGCGATTATCCTAAAGTTTTTGAACTCTGTTCGCGAGGTGTCTTGAATGTCAAAGACCTTGCTACAGATATCACGTTAGAGGAAACATATCTGACTATTATGATAAAAAGTGAAATTGTTGATATCTCACTGTCGTAACAGCGCTAACTCGTACAGAATCAGTGACAGCAATTTTCTTATTTGCTCTGACATAGTAAACATCCATCATACAAGAAAGAATAAAATTTTGAATATGTTTACCTTTGAATACAGCAGCCTTGTAAAGATCATCGTTACTTACAGTATCAGGTCCAGCAGTGAAACCTAAATGAAATCTAGAAGACGTTGGGAAATTCCTGGATTTGATGAGTTGCTGCATCCATAATTTCCAAGAAGTGCAAGCTCAGAAACACAATAAACTACAACAGATCACAGAGTGTGTAACGATATTGGCGAATCTGATCATTGTGCCTAGAACCTGTTTATCGGGAGGCATGCACAGTGACAGATGGTCTGGAAGCTGGTTCGTTCAGGTACGTAGTTCCAATTTTCATCCACCAGAGAACAGTAGTGCACTGACACATTCAAGAAAGAGGTCAAGAGCACGTTTTTGCGAATTATTCTGTTTATTTCCTGAAGCCCTTTTGTTTATTTATCTCTGTACAGTTTTGTATATGCTTTTAGTAGTGTCAGTGATGCGCGAATGTGGTCAAAATTAAACATGTAGATCACTGCTCTACTGAAGGACGTTGTACGATGGGGAATTTTTTAACATAATATGTCAACTCAATTTATGGTAAAAGGAAAGCTTATTCGAGTGCAAATGAAAATAGTTAATAACTTAAAGTATAAACAAAATATCAGAATGCGATGAAGATGAAATGGGAGATACGATACTGCGTGAAGAGTTTGACAGAGCACTGAAAGACCTGAGTCGAAACAAGGCCCCCGGAGTAGACAATATTCCATTGGAACTACTGACGGCCGTGGGAGAGCCAGTCCTGACAAAACTCTACCATCTGGTGAGCAAGATGTATGAAACAGGCGAAATACCCTCAGACTTCAAGAAGAATATAATAATTCCAATCCCGAAGAAAGCAGGTGTTGACAGATGTGAAAATTACCGAACTATCAGCTTAATAAGTCACAGCTGCAAAATACTAACACGAATTCTTTACAGACGAATGGAAAAACTAGTAGAAGCCAACCTCGGGGAAGATCAGTTTGGATTCCGTAGAAACACTGGAACACGTGAGGCAATACTGACCTTACGACTTATCTTAGAAGAAAGATTAAGGAAAGGCAAACCTACGTTTCTAGCATTTGTAGACTTAGAGAAAGCTTTTGACAATGCTGACTGGAATACTCTCTTTCAAATTCTGAAGGTGGCAGGGGTAAAATACAGGGAGCGAAAGGCTATTTACAATTTGTACAGAAACCAGATGGCAGTTATAAGAGTCGAGGGACATGAAAGGGAAGCAGTGGTTGGGAAGGGAGTAAGACAGGGTTGTAGCCTCTCCCCGATGTTGTTCAATCTGTATATTGAGCAAGCAGTAAAGGAAACAAAAGAAAAATTCGGGGTAGGTATTAAAATTCATGGAGAAGAAATAAAAACTTTGAGGTTCGCCGATGACATTGTAATTCTGTCAGAGACAGCAAAGGACTTGGAAGAGCAGTTGAATGGAATGGACAGTGTCTTGAAAGGAGGATATAAGATGAACATCAACAAAAGCAAAACAAGGATAATGGAATGTAGTCTAATTAAGTCGGGTGATGCTGAGGGAATTAGATTAGGAAATGAGGCACTTAAAGTAGTAAAGGAGTTTTGCTATTTGGGGAGCAAAATAACTGATGATGGTCGAAGTAGAGAGGATATAAAATGTAGGCTGGCAATGGCAAGGAAAGCGTTTCTGAAGAAAAGAAATTTGTTAACATCCAGTATTGATTTAAGTGTCAGGAAGTCATTTCTGAAAGTATTCGTATGGAGTGTAGCCATGTATGGAAGTGAAACATGGACGATAAATAATTTGGACAAGAAGAGAATAGAAGCTTTCGAAATGTGGTGCTACAGAAGAATGCTGAAGATTAGATGGGTAGATCACATAACTAATGAGGAAGTATTGAATAGGATTGGGGAGAAGAGAAGTTTGTGGCACAACTTGACCAGAAGAAGGGATCGGTTGGTAGGACATGTTCTGAGGCATCAAGGGATCACCAATTTAGTATTGGAGGGCAGCGTGGAGGGTAAAAATCGTAGAGGGAGACCAAGAGATGAATACACTAAGCAGATTCAGAAGGATGTAGGTTGCAGTAGGTACTGGGAGATGAAAAAGCTTGCACAGGATAGAGTAGCATGGAGAGCTGCATCAAACCAGTCTCAGGACTGAAGACCACAACAACAACAACAACAACAAATATTTATTTCGGGAAAAAGTACAGTTCGAAAGCATGTTATTTGTTGATTGGTTGGTCATGAAAAACGCGGACTAACAAGAGAGAATAATGTTTTTCTATTGGACTTAAAGAAACTGACCAATCAGAACTGAGTATTCTTCGTTCCTCATTTCTCTTAGAGATACAGAAAGCTTTCAGCAGTCTATAGTACTCGGAGCACAACCATTCATTGATACGGTCGTGTGTAGTAAGATCTCCGAAAGAAGTTATAATTTGCCGGTTATCGTTGTGCTACACACCTCAAAAGTGCTTTAAGGTGAAGGCAATGTGCTTTTTAGAATGTATGGATTCTTAAGCAATTTACTGTATGAGAAAAGACAGTAATTCCTCGTGACATATTGAGCAGATTGGTGACTAAAAACTTGCGTGCGTTAGACACCGAAAACTTAATAGCATGGCGAGCATTTTCATTTAAGAACAATCCGTGCTTAGTGCTTAGTAGATTTCGGGAAATACGTTAAGATAAACTTGCTAACGGGAATGAAAGTATTTTACGCATACTGTGTTAAGGTTAGCACGATCCTAGAAGTGTACGTATACAATATCAATGTTAAGAATATAGCAAAGTTTTCCCAGTACTTCCACCTTTCACTCGAAATTAAGACCTTTTCCCGATTCTTGGAATAGTTATGTAGTATGCTGCCCGGTGCGAATTGAAATACCGTAGGATTCTGCTCGGCTTTCATACCGCCGATCTCCTGCAGCGAGTTCACTGGTAGCTGCAGGTAAAAGACGGAAGGAGCCGCGCCGCCGCAGTATCTTCCCACTGGCTGCCTACAAGCTCTATCTAGTTGTTGTGTAAAACCGCTTTCCCTAAAATATTGTGATCTGGACAAATCCGCTTTTTTTCATTTTGTCTTCTGTGACAAATGTCTGAAATCATCAACGCCTCATAACTAAGTACTTTTCTGTCATAGAGGCAGAAGAATGGATGATTTTAAATTTATAATTCTTATGTACTGTAGTATTCTGTCAGATGTATATTTCTGTGGGATCCACTGCTCCGCTTGCCACAAGACGAACCGACGCTTGCTCGTACTTTGTTCACTAAACGAGAGTGCGACAGGGCGAAGTGAAGGAAAACAGCATTAACCTGGGTCTCGTTCTCCTCTGCTCTATCTCTTATTGACGATGATATTGAACTGAATGTCTCTGGATGTCTGTTTGTGCAATCCGTAATGATTTTTGTAGAAAATCTTCCTCGATCTCGAAGAAGGTCGTAATGCGTGATCATAAAACATGTTTCACATTTCCAGAACCGAACGGAGTCAGTGATATAGGCCAATAACTATGTGTGTTTGTTGAAAACGCGGTTGACCTGCCCTTTTTTCCAGCCGCTTAGGGCCTTTCGTTGGCCAACTAACTACGAGAAGTTGCTGTTCAAAGAGGAGCTATGACCAGTACTCCATTCTTCGGCTGCGTATATTCCTGTGTGTGATTTCTGTTCTAAAGGTACTAGAAATTTGCGTACAGTAAACGTATCCCATGGGTCACCACATGTAAGTTCTCATAGCTCTGCGAGGTAGTAAGAAACTGGTGCGGTTGAATGTGGGCATTAATGTTAGACTGCAAAAGTTAATTTGAGCTATTGCTTCTTGGATTATTCACTTGTTAGTAAGTTGGCAACACCAGGGATCGTTTCAAAAACAGCAGCATTTTGCAAAAAAAAAGAGGCTCTGAGCGCTATGGGCCTTAACTTCTGAGGTCATCAGTCCCCTAGAACACACATCCATGCCCGAGGCAGGATTCGAACTTGCGACCATAGCGGTAGCGCGGTTCCAGCCTGTAGCTAACAGAACCGCTAGGCCACCCCAGCCTGCAGAATTTTGCACAAAAGCTACAAAATTCCGAGCTTAGCGCTGTGCGGTGAATAGAGGAACGAGTTTATTGGTATAGAGCCTTCCGACAACATACACCCAAAGCGAAAACTATGGGAACGGCAAAACTGCATGCGTCTCGGAGGGACATATATTCCTCATCAGATGCCTCCCGTATTACAAGCATGAAGATGTCTACCGCCAACAGGATGAAACGGAAAAGTGCATCAACTGCAGAGCCTGATGGTTGTTTCAGTAGACAACATTCTGTCCGCACGATACAATCATCGTCAGTCACTGCAGTGCAGAACTGCAGTACTATGGCGTTAATTTAACGAGTAAAATAAACTGACTTGGGAAAGGCAGAATGCAAGTGATGTGACAAAACAGTAATTGTCTCGACCTGAAACTACGATATCACCTGTCGGGCTTGAACTGTGACATATTGGTGTTGTGGCGGGTGACGTCACACGTGTGCGGAGCGTTGGTTTGTTTTCGTTAGGGACGTTTGTATTGTCACCTTCTGCTGTGTTTGTAGTCTATATTGGATATATACACAGTGGTGCAAATTTTGATGGAATGAGCATGTTACTGGATCAACCAGTTTAGTTACTTAAGAGAAAGATGAGTTTACGGTGTTCTCCGCTTACGCTCCTAATCAACTAGAGTTTAAACGTTATCTTTGGTTGTCTTGGTAACGTGAGTACACAGTGATTACAACTTACGTGAACTTTGGCACATATTTTTTTCAAAGGTGAGCCAACTTGTAATGTAATGAAATTAATAACTTAGCGAATACTAATAGTAATATTACTGAAATAATTAACGCTGATAGATCGACAATAAAGAAAACCGAATGTCTTCAGAAGGTTATGGTAAATGAAGACTGGTTATTCTAACGTAAAGTGTGATGAACGTGATGTTAGTAATTGAAAGCAATGTACAAAGATGTAGCAGAATTATTTGAGTTTGGTTGCCTACAGAATGAAGTCGCCACATCCAGTTTAGCGCGTAACAACTCACACAAAAAGTATTTACGAGTAATTTCAGGGATTTTGCAATTTTCTGTTGAGCTGTATTGGTGAATATATATTACTGCATTTTATGCATCTCGCAATATAAACCTTTCTGTATCGGTATTGGAGTATTCGTTGTTGTTACCATATTTCGTTAACTTTCGCGATATTTGCTACCTGTACTGGTATTACTTTTTGTTTTCTGTATTGGTGTCTGGCTTTTAAGTTAGTTTATATTTATAGATTGATATCTTCGATACCAGTTGAATTTATCTAATTTGATGCTTTGCTATTGCATTTTCGATGCAGACCTCTGCATGCTATTCTTCATCGTATTCTTCCGGTTGTTTTGTTTTGTATACGCCAGTATTTTTGGGGGTCTGTGGCTTTCACTTGAGAATATAACTCCCCAGATTCCCCTTCAGGCCCAATATTTCTTATTTCGAATTTTTAAGTTTCTGAATTGATTTTTATATTTTGGTTTTATAGGAACTGTTGAATATGACGTCCTAATCGCGATTTTTAAATCAAAGTTGTGTTTCATCTTGTGGCTAGTGATGATGTTATTTATCAAAGTGGACGGGTGTTATCGAAGGCTCATGTCTTCCCCAATAATTCACCATACTTGAGACACAGTGCCGTACCCCCAGCCGCGAGAGTTCGCCCCTGTTTGGTCTTAGGAGGGGAGGGGCGCACACAGTGCCGGCTGTCACCTGCACATGAAATCACGCAGTCCACAGCAGTTATTCAGTTTAATAAAGACGTAATGCGTTTTTACGTCGCAGGCTGACAGTTATTGGACGGGTGAAGGAAATGCATCAGTTAAACGCTCGAGCGATGTGATGTGATGCTGTAACGACATAACAACACAAGTTTTCGCCACAGATGTAAGCATTCCCGTAATACAGTAGTAGGCATGCATAAGTTCTCTACATTCTGTAATTTCCTGCAGGCGATATTATCGAGTGCGCTACTGCCAAGGCACCCATGTTGATTAGTTTGATTCTGTTTAGAGCGAAGATAACAGAATATCTTGTAATAATGAATCCTGTGGTAGGTGTTCTATAAATGAGCAGGATGAAGCCAGAGCATTGTCGACTTGGACTACTCTTACATGGGCTGAGTTACTTACGAGAGTGTATACTGTGGAAAGTCATTTAGACTTCTTATGGGAATTTTGTGGATTGTCACCAGGAGACGTGTGTGGAACTCTTTTAAAAACGACCAACGTTTATTTCCCGTTTTAATTATAGGACTATTCTACGAAATGTACGAAACTAGTACGATCAGGAAAAACACGTAGTTCGTTAGATGCCAACTGACGATACATCAGGGTATTATTTTGGTCCCATCCTGGGTTAAAGAACACACGCTACTAGTCACTGTTATAGGAAGTTATTTAAGTACAATTACTGTTGGCGATTACTTTGATTTTTGCAGTGTTATGTGTTATTTGATTGTTGTGAATTTTACAAAATGCAGTAAGTTTGTTTTCACAGTTTGGCTTAGGAGGCCAAAAGTTTCCTTGTGAGACGCTTACGGTTTCTCTGAGAGATAGCTACAGAGTATCCGACAATCGCAGAGGAGGAGTGCTCCAAGCTGCAACTGATTTGGAAATTATTGTATAGTGCGAAACACTTTCACACTCGACAGCAAGGCCGGCCGTGGTGGCCGAGCGGTTCTAGGCGCTACAGTTGGAACCGCGCGACCGCTACGGTCGCAGGTTCAAATCCTGCCTCGGGCATGGTTGTGTGTGATGTCCTTAGGTTAGATAGGTTTAAGTAGTTCTAATTTCCAGGGGACTGATAACCTTAGCAGTTAAGTCCCATAGTGCTCAGAGCCATTTGAACCATTTTTTCCGACATCAAGACGTCTCAACATTCCATTTATTGTGATGGAAACAGGAACCATTTGCAGGAAAAGTAGTTATATATGACCTAGTTAACGAATAATAACTTACTACGCGAACATAGTGTTGTTAAGTAAAAGTGCAACAGTATTAGCTACATGGGACCTTTTCAGATTCTAGTAAAATAATACAAATAAGTGTAGCCATTCTGATACTAAGACCGTATTTGAGCTCATAAATCCAACAAAGAAAGGTTCTTAAGCAGCACTGGAGCGTTCTCATATAACGAGTTCTGACAGCTGCCATCTAACAACTTTGTGTCGAATTCACCTGGAACACCGCAAAAAGGGTAAAGTATCGTTATATGAATAACTACACCAGCAACACAGATGTTCAAAACCTTTCACTAATTAGTAATTAAATTCAGGAGATTTATCGATTTGCCTTGTGTTAATCCCCACTTATGAGTGAACCATAACTTTGGTTTTATTTCATATACTTCACTGCACATTCAAATGGCCGTAGTAACACTCTCATAGAATTTAAACTTTCGCTTAAGTTTCCTTCAGATTTCATTTTTATTTCGTTTCATTATCCTTCAGTTAATGTAAATCAACCGTTCACAAATTTAACTTTTACATCTTCGGAATATGAGATACCTATTTTCGTCCATCCATTTAACAAATGGGTCGTCCAGTACCTTTAAATTGTATGGCTTCGTGCGCTGTGTTATATTAACGTCACCAGTTTCCACTTTTGATGTAACAGATCAGAGTGCTCCCAATAGGTTCGTCTACTCCCATGTAATGTTAGCAAACAGAGGAGATCGGTGAAGTTTTATTCCTAGCGGACCTGAATAAGCTAGATTGCATCAGCTTATTTGTTGTGGTGGCAATATATTTAGAAAATGCGTTAAAATGGTACATACCAGCAATCAACTGAACGAAATCACAAGAATAAACAAATTCAGGACGTGTGTACCTAACTTTATCGTAACTATTAGGAAGAGAGTTATTGAAATGTACAAGTCACAGTGCTGTTCAAGGTAGAATAAAAGTGTGTGGAGTTGGAGACGATGTATGCTTGTATTTAGCAGTAGACGGTTATGCTATCACATTATTCTGGAAAAAAAGATATTCCGGCCTGGCAGGCCTTAAGCACAATGTAACCAAGAACATTCTTAAAGTTATTTAGTAAACTGTGACGAATACAATTCACATTACTATTCCATTATCGTACTGCATAACACCGAGACATCTTAAAAAGAAAAATTATTTGTTTGGCCTTATTTTGTTTCCATATCTGTAAACCATCAAGTGCAGTACCGAACTACCTATTAAGTTTATTTTATGTCACCTTATCCTAGTCTTTTGTTCTGTAGGCCGTGATCATAGAGACTAGAAAATACTCCTTGTTTTATTACTGAATTTACATGTGTGTACCAAACTTTTTCGCCTAAAGGTACTACGCATTTCAGAAGTCTATAATATACAATATATTTCTAATCATTTATTATCTACTCATAATGTAAGCTGCAACTGACTAAAAATGGTCCAAATATTAACAATGTTATCATGAAATCATTACTGGGTTTAAGTCACACATCCTGATTTCGTTGTATTTACCATGCAACAAACATTCTCTGTATCACTTTTGCTTCTTTTGTGACTGCGTTATTATTTCACACGAGTCCTTAGAAACATGTAAAGAAAGTAACTTATCATTGTTATCTAACGAGGTACGTTAAAATTCCCCAAATATTATTAAACTATTTCATTATTTTTGAGACAGCATTACTGTGTCATTTTCTTCGGGTTGAAGGTAACTGCACAGCCATGAATATTGCAAAATACTTTAGACTGTGACAAAATCCTAGCGTCAAGGTGATCCAGACTTATGTGCTGCGCATCTGGCTCATGTCGTACCCCTATAAATCTGCCAAACGACTCTTCTTCAGTTTTGGTGTAATAAATAAAAAATGAAATAAAGACGTGCCTTCTGCAACAGCATTTTCCTCAGCAACATTAGCCCCGAAAGTAGATTTCAACGACATAAAAATCATAGTGCATAAGGGCCAAAGTATAAATATCAGCGGTGATGAACTCTCTCTGAATTTTCAGTCGAACATAAGGCATCATTAATTTCATTGTTTACTCTTTTGAGGTTACATCCATATGCTAATCAATTGTTGTTTGCCAATGCAGTTCAGTGAATTGCAACATCAGTTTGATTACACTAAGCGTGCTTTGATTTATGTGTCCCACGCAAAGACACTCGCTTCTGTTATAAGCAGCATCTGAGTTTGTTTACAGACCTACTAATTCATAAACAGATACACAGATAAGCCAGAATAATATGGCCGCCGATCTACTGTCGATATAAATCCGTTCAGGCGATAGTAGCGACACATGGCGAGGAATGACTGCTAGTCAGACAAACGCACAGTGCATGTTGTATATCACAAGGGCAAGAGCGTGATGGAATGGAGTGTGTTGAGTGGTTCGATGAACACAGTCCCGATTTCCAGTTGATGTGTTGGCTCTCCTATCTCGACACATCTAAACCCGATCGAAGACATCTGGGCATGTGGCGTCTGAGCCCATGGCACCCCTCCCTGGAATTTACGGATTTAGGTGATTTGTGTGTGCAGATGTGATGCCAGCTCCGTCTAAGGGATTCAAATGTTGATTACCTTTTAGTTCCTCTGTGTGTAGTGCCATATTACTTGTGGCTCACTGTGTTGAATGGTAGATGTCGGGATTATGGAGACTACTTTGTTGTCCTTAGGAGCAGTGATTTTGTAGTCACTCTAGTCTTTTGAGTGTTATCATTAATGTCATTGATTTTCCTACTCTTTTTAGAATTATACTTAGTGTCAATGATATTTCTGTTAAACGTAGATGGCAAATGTTAATGTTGCACAAAACGGTTTCTTCCATTTACATCGACGGAGAGGTAATGACTGATGCAGCTCGCATCGGGGACAGACTCGAACGAGTTTTATTCCGAAGGACCTTCCATTTGTTTCCATTAATCTACTAAGAGGAACCACCGAAATGTAGATCTTGTTGGTCAGAAGAGAATATGAACCACAGTCAACCCCAATGCGAGCCGTCTACATTACCACAACGCTGCCTCTTGCAAATAAAACAAATAACGAGACTTGTTATATCATCATTCCAAAGGTTTATTCGATTGGTAACTGTGGTTTCAGGTGGTATTGGCCGCGGTATCGCGGCCGCACATTTTAGCAGCCAGACGGTCTTCTCCAGACGTCGCGTTGGTGGCCACGCGTCAACACATTCAGCGTCTGGCATGGCGGCTCTCAAGAGCTGCGCGGTGTGATGTACAGACCTCCAAGGTGGGCGCGGAGGACACCGAAGTGATCTGCGACAAATATAAATTTCAAAATTATAAACGTCGCCCTATTATGGTGAGTTGATATAACATCTGTAAAGGAAAGTGCTAAATTATCGTAGGACCACATGCTAATAAATGGTCAGTTTCTGTATCCATAGAAGGGATGTCTCTATCGCGCCAACTCATGAACCCTAGAATACTAATTATCGCAAATATGAAAATTACCGACAGTGAATGTTTGCCTATTTACTCCTCCCAGAGTGTTATCTATTGTGGTGAATTGACCTACTAAATTATTGCATCATGATGGTAGATAGTTGTTACAAGGATCAGAATATTTGTGAGTTAGTCAATATCTCACCCAGACGCATGTATTATCCTCACCTGAACTATATTCATCATGGAACAGAGAGAATTGTGACTGTTGCTAAATCCATCCTTACCAAAATAGTAGAGTTTCTTAAAACAAGTTGTGTAAATGTTCAGTTAAAATTCGGAGAGCTTCAAGGATAAATACGGGACAGAAAAGTAAACGATCATGCAGCAAAAGAAATGGGATTAAAATACCAAATATAATCGTGGGAGGCTGAAGGTGAAACTTCGCTGAGAACTTGATAACTGTTATGGGCGGGAGAGGACATATGAGAACGTTTTCTGAAAGGCTCTCCCTCATCTGAAAGTGTAGGCAACGGTATTGTATGTACCATTGATTCTTGAGTTTAAGTATATCCTACCAATACTAGAGCTGAAAGATACGTATGCTGCCAAAGGATTTTGTATCTAATCAGAGTTTACAATTGGTATAAAAGAACAGTAGACTATAGGTACCGAGAAAGTTTATGGGTCGACCATAGAATTTTGTAGCCATGGTGATATATCTAAACTGACACCATTTCAGTTATATTAAAAATCGTAAAACTATACTGGAATAATATCTTGAAGATTCCCCTTCTGAAGGGAGCTACCATGTGATCATGAAATGAGAAATACTCTTAGAAACCAAAATCTGTTGTCCTTTACACAGACCGAAGTACCACTTACCTTAACAGCACCGCCTTAATCCTCCTCCTGCAGCCGTCTCTGCAGCAACTCCACGAAAAATGCGTCCAGTGTGAACTGACGTTCCTGTTGGAAAAGAACTTATTACTTTCATGTTATCTAACACGTGAAGTGATTCAAAATTTGTGCTAGTTCCTCTCATATACAAGTATAACGAATTGTAACATTTACCACAAATTCGCACGGTTCAGGTATCGAAATTAAGAATATAGTAATTCAATTTAGTATCCAACTAACACAATTCGTTTCACATCTCAGATACTATTAATACTAACAAGTAACTAATATCCCATTATCTTTAACATTTTCTGTGTACGACTGGTTAATGATGTGCTCCTGAGGTTATGCCGTGTTGTTGTTCCTGCTTTATGGTCAACATTTCAACAAGTGACCGAGCCATTTTCTTCAGATCGTGAGACGTTTCCTGACTGATATGAGTCAAGCAGAGAGTACATTACCGCAAAGTTCGCAGCACATGAAGTTGATGGCTGGGACGTCCGTTGAAGTATTGTGCACAAAATGAACACAACAATTCGGCCTAACACCCGGAAGCAGACCAGTAATTAGTACCATCTTCAAGAGTAAGTTATCATGTAATGAGAAAACGAAAAATTCACTTTGAAACCAACTGCTACTATTCCTGATACTGTTCGCATTTATACTAACCGGAGCAGGACGGACTTCTTTCTCTTCCTGCAGCCGCTTCTGCAGAATCTCCTCAAAAAACGAGTCCAGGGTGAACTGACGCTCCTGTAAGGAAAAGAACTTATTAGTTTGATTAGTCGTAGAGCTTGCTTGGTAATTCAGAGATAGCGCTAGTTCTTTACATGTACATGTGTTACAAATTTTGCAATGTCGTCTTCTACCAGTCGATCGCGTTGGCAGCATATTTAGTGCGCCTCTGCCCCAGATTATTTTTCACCATAATTCTTTACAACTGGATAGGGATGTTACCTTTCTCAAGCCTCTCACATAGTTATTTGCTCAGTGTTAACAAATACCACACCCAATTTACCGGAATGATAAATGGTTAGAATCAACTGTCCATGTCTGAGGTCAGTGTTAAGGTTAATGGGCTTCAATACAATTGTCAGAATTGTTGAAACAGCATTCAGGTTCGATTATCAACATTAGCTTACCTAATGCGACAAGTCCGGATATATTGTGGTAATAACACGGAGGAGAGGATCTAGGGCCAGTGGGATCCAGGGGAAAGGGCCAGCATAATGCAGCAAAGGAGCCCTGCAGGGAACATAGCGAGAGACACAGTGTGAGGCTACCATGCGGGTCAGAGAATATACGACTCTGACATGCTAAAGGCTTTTTCTAAGGGCTTCATACACATGTTAAACGACCACTATATCTGTGGCGCATGTAGTATTAGAATTCCTATAGTCCATATTTTAAGGCGCTTTATCTTTTGATGCGAAGGCAGAAGTAAGTATGGAAGAGGTCTCAAGCTCTTTGTTTTACTTGAAGTCAAGACCACTATGGCAAATTATAAAAATTTTATGTAGGTCTGGAGATAAGCTCAAGTTTTAGAATGACGACTACTGTGAACTGTTGAGTGACTAGCACATCCCACTTCGCTCCAGTGATCAACAAATCCATCCATCCATCAGTGACATTCATTGCCGCCGGTACTTTGTATCTGATCACGATCCAGAAGAGCAGTATGCTAACCACATGATCCTCCATACAGTGACGTCTATCGTCTGACGATGACGAGGCGGTCGATCGGTACCTTTGGAACTTCAGAGGAATGATTGGACGGAGTTAGGTAGTTAGGTGGTATTTTATATAATCGTCACAATCATCACTCGTGCAGAGATGCCTATCTAAGACGTGTTATTTACAATGACGTGTCACATGGGATGTATACAGCAAAAAAACATTCATTTACAGTAAATCGTGACAGTCTGTAATATCAACTGACCACGTTACGTACAATCAGTTAGCTCTCAGACTTTACTGCTTTGTGTGCTATGTCACTGCAATATAACGTGGCTCACCTTTACAGTACCCCGAACAGCGACCAAGTTGTTCTCCAGTCGCAGACCCACGTCTTTCTCCCCTCCCAAACACCGGGAGAAAAACTTCTTCATGCGGCGGAACATTGCTGTAACGATAACAAACAGCACATTAGACATGACCAGACCGTGTCTACGAGTAAGTTTTGCAGCAATGTCTCACAACTCGATCGCAAGGAAAACCTGTGGCCGTGACGACATGTCTGTAACCTTTGCTTTAGTAAAAAAGCAGCTGCTTGTATCAAAAACGACATGTACAGTCTATATAATTGATTGAGCTTATACATTAGTTACTAGTCAAGAATTAGTTACTTTAATTTTGTGTCAGTAATTCGTAGAGCATGAATCAAAACAATATCAGTTATTCGAAGTTTAGCAATCGCGTGTTCATTAGGTGGTACTTTTACTCTGAAGAGAATAAATTTGTTTTAATAGCAACTGGCTGAAGGCTTATCTATTAGACTAAATTTAATTAGCAAGTCATTACAATACTACAATAGTTTCGGATATACAGCTGCTTCGCCGGCCGGTGTGGCCGTGCGGTTCTAGGCGCTTCAGTCTGTAACCGCGTGACCGCTACGATCGCAGGTTCGAATCCTGCCTCGGACATGGATGTGTGTGATGTCCTTAGGTTAGTTAGGTTTAAGTAGTTCTAAGTTCTAGGGGACTGATGACCACCGATGTTAAGTCCCATAGTGCTCGGAGCCATTTGAACCATTTTTGATACAGCTACTTCAGATATTACAACTTCAGATTTTGTCATCTATTACAGCATGATATGCGGAATATCTGCCCCTGGGGCAGGAACAAGAATTTGTTTTTTATGTGTGTTGGTGGTAGGATGAAGTTACTAAATAATAAACTACGCTACAATCTGATGGCTATACCTTCCTTGGTGTATGACGAGAATACGAATTTTACTGCTATCCATATTTCCGAGTCAGTATATTCTCTCAGGGCTGCACTGTCCCTTCTTTGTGCCAGTCATCGAGAACCCTACATCTAAATTACACTTCATTGGCATGTGAAATAAACAGTAACGTGTACGACGTAATAACTATATCTGTGGTTGAAATATACCCTCCAGTTTCTACATGAAGAAAACTTAGAAATAGCTTGTAAACAGCTAATAGGTTTAACATTCGACAGTGCTCCAAGATATTAACGGTACTTCCTTAAGTGACAGGAAAAGATAATAATTTTGCTACAAATCCATGTCGACTCAGTTTGACACTACACAACCGGAACCTGTTTACGACTTTTCTTTTTCACCGACGGCAGAAGATAAAAGCATGAACCAACGATAGGACATACCGTATGTATGTGTAATCGAAATGGAGAGTGATAGGTGACACCATTCTATTTGTGAAACTAAGCTATAAATTTGAGAATACATCATTCCAGCAGTTGAACATTGGCAAAAACTCAGTGAGGATGTCTCTCTCTACAAGTCAAGCATTTTCGGAACTTTCTGAAGTTGCATTACATATTGAAAAAATGTACTGGAATGGCTGTTGCCTCTTGGTGGGTATAGTCTATATACCTTGCTTCTGAAACAGAGCGTTCGCATCATTCAAAGCTTCTAATGCTCCCCAAGAACTTGTTCTCGAAACACAAAATCCAACACTATAACGCCTGAATCAAAATTATAGAATCTTTTACTCAAGAAACTAATTCGTTCCGATACTTCCACTACTCCAGAGAATACGGAAGTCATTATTATGCAATGGTCCACCACAGTTAAGCTTATTTTTGTTAGCCAACCCTGTGATCAACATTAGGCAGCAACCTCGAGAACAACGTTGTACTGGAACGTCGATATCAATGGTTAAACAAGAACTGCAATGATGATTTTCAGTAATTTGAATCTATGTAAGACGAAATAATCATGTTATAGCACTGACAAATATGCAGCTGAATCTTGATTGTTGAAAACGTCCGTACAGTTAATAAACTCCCAAGTGATCTAACAGTTAACAAAACTCAGAGATAGTGCTTTAATTTCCTTAAGCAACAGGGAAGTAAGAATCTCATATTATGGCGACAAGTCAATTCTGTATAACTCTACACAGTTGTAACCAGTTTCCAATGTGTTTTCTTCTTCGCAGACGTAAGATAAGTCTAGCAGTATAACCCTGCAGCGATCATAGGCAATATGTAAGTGTAATCGACGAAACAGGAAGGTCGGTTACACTGTTTTCATTGTGAAAGTAAAAATTAATGTATCTAGAGACCGCTCCAAGTCTACCACAACAACCACAGATAAATTTTACTAACAATCCGATTATATTATTGGAGAAGGCGATAACAGATAGACTATTACGGTCGAAAACAAAAATAAAAAAAAATAGTAGTGGAGGCGTTGTGCAGCTTTAATGAATGTTAACAACTGTATTGTACAATAGACAGCTACGACGGTACGTTTCATTAGGGACCATCGAATTTGACCTATAATCAGACCATCATCGATCCCAAAAACCGTCTCAGCTATGCTTTCACGTATATTGCAATAGCAGTTATCAAACGTAGATAGCTCGACCATTGGTATTATCTGTATAGACATTACATTGGTAACAATGTCTATGAAGTTAAATGGACATAATGGACATGACAAGTTAATGTCAATGACGGAACACTGTACATCCGGAATTGCTATTCCTATTACGCAAGTTTATAGTTGAGATCGTTTTTAGGCTTGATGATGGTCTGATCCTCGACCGAAACATACATTCTCTCATAAAATGTACCGTTATAGCTGTGATTGCATAATGCAGTTCTTTCGAAGAGCATATAAAATGAAAGTAACGTCACTGCTGCAGAAACTGACTGGGCAGAAACAAAATGTAAAAGTTTATAAAGCTAAGATCAATATAACGAAAAAATCGAATAACATCTTACACAAATTCCTCTAGAATAAACTCAAGGGAAATATAACGAAAACACAAAATTTGATTCCAATAATTCGCTTCATCTACACAGATTAAACGAAGACAAGGATACCAATCACACATCCACAAAATAACAACATAATAGAAAAATAACATGCACAAATTCTTCCAGAATGAACCAAAAGAAAATATACGCTGCACCTATATAGCCCTAACAAAGACAGCAATACCACACACATCCCCATATAACGACATAATCGATAAATAACATACTGGAACTATTCCATAATAAACCAAAAAGTTATAAACCCCCCAAAAAAACAAAAAAAGGAAAAGACGCACAAGAAAACTCCATATAACTACGACTTTATCGAAAAATAACACACACAAATTCCTCAAGAATAAACAGAACGAAAATAAATTCAAAAATTTGGTATCACACTACAAACGAACGTTAACAGGTCAAAAAGTACCATAGAACAAAACGAATCATACATCAAAAGCGCGAGCCACTGGCAACAACAATAAGAACCCTACAAAACAATCGATTTCATATACGCTACCCCTCAGCGGCGTCACATTCGAAAAAAAGCAGCCAACTATTAATAAGTTAAAAAATTATGACTAACTTTACTACTCGTTCCTCTCAGGACAACTTCTACAATGTACTTAGGTTCACGGCTAACAGCACCGTAGACAATTCTCCCATATTACAAAAATAGCTAAAGAATTGCAACAATCAACATGATAAAAATTATCATTAATCACTTCACTCACACAAATTTATCTTCTGCTCTTAAGGTACTGCCTAACCTCACCATCGTATATCGTGCGAAATACAGAAAAAAACAGTTAAATATATGTCAGAAAAAAAAGAAACATTAATCGCTAATAGTTTCTCCATTGGTAATATAACCTGTGGCCTCAAGTTACCCCCTCCCCCCAATAAACAACACCATCGTATATCACGACACATTTGCAATAAACAGCATATTTTACAAACATTGTAAATTACGATAGTAACTAACACAAACACAGATAGCATTTAATAACAGACCGCTTACACGCTCTGCAACGTAAAGTCATGACGTCAAGAGGACGTCATGGGTGAAACCACACGGATAGAATCTGAAAGAGCACTTGACAAAGTTGTCACTGTTGAACTAAGCTGTTAATTTGAGAATACGTGATGAAAGCACATAAACTTAAAAAATTAAGTGTAGAGGTCTAACGCTACAAGTAACCACCTGACGTTTGAAACCCCATAAAAAATTAAAACGAAATGCTATTTCGCGTTATTACTGTTAAGAACTTCATATTCCGTAATCACACCACACTCCTCCACATGCTTCAATTTTCCAGTACTTCTCCACTAATATACATTCATTTATTAGCTTTTAAGATATTCTCACTCGAGATGACTGTGTATACTCAATAAATATACAAAGGTAAACCAATAGCTCATACCTACTGCGGGTACGATGCAGCTGGCCTCTGAAGCCGGCGTCCGCTTCGCTGAGAGCTTCTAAAGCTCCTAAAGAACTTTAAAATGTTTCCCTAGATGTGCTCGAAACACAAAATACAACACTGCAAGACTTAATTCACAACAGAAGCTTCGTACACTCAATAACTCGCAGAACGAATTCGTATGAATACTTCGAGTACTCTAGAGAATACGGAAGTAATTGCTAGGCAACGGTCCACAATGGTTCAAGTGACATGGCATTGTTGTTAGTATACACTGTGATGAACATTAAGTAGCAACCCCGGTAACTACAGAGCACATCACTATATAGAGACGTCGATATCCATGGTTAAATAAGAACAGCATTTAAATTTTAAACAATTTAAATCTATGTAAGACGAAATAACCATGTTTTGGGATCGAAAGATATCCAGAAGTATCTAAATAATGAAACCGCCCGAATAGCCTATAGATTCCCATTGGAATTCTTATTTAGCAGTTCGAGGTGCGTGAGAAGAGTAATGAGACTGACAATACTCTGAGGGATCTGGCCGCGCTGTGTTGCTCTAATACTGTAAAGAACGGTTTGCAATCTCTTCTAGTTGCTGAGTACGCCGTCACATGGTTTTTGAAAGCGCCATAGGGGAAGTTGTGTTTTTGTTGCGTGTTGTAGAAGTGGAAAAGTGTAATTTAGAGCAATGTTATGCCATCAAGTGTTAAACTTGGGGCACCAGCGAGAGTGATCCTCTCACAATTGAATCAACCCTATGGGGAACATTCCTTATCAGTAGTCCAAGTTTCTGTGTGGCACAAATCATTTCTGGAAGGTCGAGAACACGTTGAAGATGGACCTCGTTCAGGGTAGACCTTCACCTTATAAAATCGACGAAAACGTCGAACGTATGCGTTCTCTTGTGATATCAGACCGGTGTGTAAAAATAAAGGTGATGGATGACATGGTTAAACATTTTCAGCATGCATCAAATTTGCATCGGAGTTTTGCACGTGCGAAAGATTAATGCCAAACGGTGCCATAAAACCTCACAACTGAGCAGGAGGAGATGGGAAGAAACGTGTGCGCTGTCCTCTTGCGAGAATTGCCCATGGCCACGAATGGTACAGTTGTATAATCACAGGTTATGAATCCTGAATTTCAAAGTACGATCCTGGGACCAAGTGGCAGAGTGAGGAGTGGAACACTGTGGAATCTCCTCGACTGAAATGAGCTCGAATCATGAAGTCAAAGGCGGAAGCAAAACTGATTTGCTGTTATGACAGATTTGCTTTTTTCCATATAGATTTGTTCATCCAGGACGAACCGTCAAACAGCTGTGTTACAACGATGTCCTGGAAAAGCTCAGGATAGAGGTGAATCGCCGGCCTGAGTGGACGTGCGGTTCTAGGCGCTACAGTCTGGAACCGGGCGACCGCTACGGTCGCAGGTCCGAATCCTGCCTCGGGCATGGATGTGTGTGACGTCCTTAAGTTAGTCAGGTTTAATTAGTTCTACGTTCTAGGCGACTGATGACCTCAAAAGTTAAGTCGCATAGGGCTCAGAGCCATTTTTGAAAGAGGTGAATCGAGTAAGATCAAACATTGCAGATAGGACGGCGCATCATGATAACGCCCCATGCCACATGGCCACTTCCAACACGGATTTTTTGACTTCAAAAGGCATTCCTGTTGTTCCACAGACCCCCCCCCCCCCCTCTATTCACAGAAGCGTGGTAACTGTGACTTGTTTTTTTTTCCAATTTCGGAAAATGTCTTAAAAGGATTTCATTTTGGGACTCTGGAGAATATTTAAGAGCATATGACCGACATGGGAAATGCCCTACCAGTTGAAGGCTTTCTACGCTTCTACCGATACCGAGGAACAACGACTTCGCCGGCCTATAGCTGCCGATGGGAACTAATTTGCAGGAGACATTATTGTCGTTTGAAAGAAATAAAACCTTGGTATATTAGAAATCAGTCTCACTGCTTTTCTCACACGCCTCCTACTCCAAGATATTGATTCACATATCTTGCGTAACAGAAGAGAAAAACTCTTTTGTTAAGCTGCCAGCTTCCCTCGATACGATGCAATGCACTTGCCAGGAGTTCCAAAATAAATTTTTCTTCACACACGGAAAAAAATTCCAGCAGCACTAATCTCCAGCATCGCAGGGAGTACGTGTGCGTAATTCACAAGAGAGAAAGATTGCTTACACCGTCATCATTGTGGAACTAAGCAATTAGTTTGATAATACATGATGCATGGGCACGAACTTCGCCAAAAACAAAGTACAGAAATCTGCCTCTACGAGTAAATGTCCAACCTTTGAAACTGCATAAAAAAGTAAAACAATGTTCTATTTCACTCTGCATACCGTTAATAACGGCATGTTCTGAGATGATATCACACTCCATCACCCGCATCAATTTTCCAGTAATTCTCCGCTATATACTCAGCCATTAACAAGTTTATACGATATTCTAACCGCAAATGATTCTGTATGACAAATAAATAGGTGGTAGTTAAATCAACGGCTCATATCTCTTGCAGCACAACCCAGCTCGCCTCTGAAGCTGGGCGTTCGCTTTTCTGAAAGCTTCTAAAGCTCCTCGAGAACTTTAAAATGTTTCGCTAGATGTGCTCGAAACACAAAATGCAAGACTGCAATACTTAATTCACAAATGAAGCTCCTTACACTCAATAACTCGCAGAATGAATTCGTATGGATACTTCGAGTACTCCAAAGAATACGGAAGTAATTGCTACGCAACGTTCAACAACGGTTTACGTGAGATGACATTGTTGTTTACATACCCAATATCCTCCCCTGGTAGCTGAGTGGTCAGCGCGACGAAAGTCATACCTAAAGACCCGAGTTCGATTCACGGCTGTGTCGGGAGATTTTCTCCGCTCAGGGACTGGGTGTTGCGTTGCCCTTATCATCGTTATTTCATCCCCATGGACACTCAAGTCGCCGAAGTGGCGTCAACTCAAAAGACTTGCACCAGGCGAATGGGAGGCCCTAGTCACACGGCATTTCCATTTTAACAGTAAACCGAAATCCCAGTAAAGCAATATCGTTTAGCAACGTGGATATAAATGTTAGACAACCACTGAAACAAAATATTATATAAGTCAATTGTACATTTCAACTTTTCATAAAATAGCATCGAAGCATAACGACGTCGAATGCTGATGCCCTCGATCCCGCTTTTAGTCACGTATTGAAATGTTATGTCACGCGTAAAAATTGATTCCTTCAGCGCATGTGACTTCCGCCAGATTCGACGTCCGTTTGTGTTTCCTAGTGTAGTGATTTTCTATATTGAAACCTGGTTGTCAAGGGAAGGCCGTAATCATTTACTATTGGTTGCCTTTAACAGTTACACACATTTATTATTAAAGAAGTAGTTCCAGACACAGGTGAAATAATATGATGGTAATCTTGTAACACAACCCTTACACTGATACAGTCTGGCCTGCAACGGAGGGTGGAAACCTACAAACAGCACCAACGCGAGCAGCAGCACGGCTCATATACCCTTCGATTAATCTCCTCATCGCGAAAATGGAAGACTTGCCAATGGGACGGATCACATGTCACATACATATTTTTATTGGCCTCGTCCATGTTTTTTACTACTTTGCCATTACAATCAAATTATAAATTGAACAAGTGCCCTTTTTACACAGGGTGTTCCATTGATAGTGACTGGGCCAAATATCTCAAAAAATAAGCATCAAACGAAAAAAACTACAAAGAACGAAACTCGTTTAGCTTGAAGGGGAAAACCAGAGGGCGCTATGGTTGGCCCGCTAGATGATTTTTACTACATATTCGTGAAGAACGTAAAGAAGTATGAATGTTTTAGTTGGACCACTTTTTTCGCTTTGTGATAGATGGCGCTGTAATAGTCACAAACGAATAAGTACGTGGTATCACGTAACATTCCGCCAGTGCGGACGGTATTTGCTTCGTGATACATTACCCGTGTTAAAATGGACCGTTTACCAAGTGTGGAAAACGTCGATATAGCGTCGATGTATGGCTATTGTGATCAAAATGTCCAATGAGCGTGTGCTATGTATGCTGCTCGGTATCCTGGACGACATCATCCAAGTGTCCGGACCATTCGCCAGATAGTTGCGTTATTTAAGGTAAAAGGAAGTGTTCAGCCACATGTGTAACGTCAACTACGACCTGCAACAAATTATGAAGCCCAAGTAGGTGTTTTAGCTGCTGTCGCCGCCTAACCGCACATTAGTAGTAGACAAATTGCGCGAGAATCGGGACTCTCAAAAACGTCGGTGTTGAGAATGCTTCATCAACATTGATTGCGCCCGTACCATATTTCTATGCACCAGGAATTGCATAGCGACGACTTTGAACGTCGTGTACAGTTCTGCCACTGGGCACGAGAGAAATTACGGGACGATGACAGATTTTTTGTACTCGTTCTATTTAGCGATGAAGCGTCATTAACCAACAGCGGTAACGTAAACCGGCATTATATGCACTATTGGGCAACGGAAAATCCACGATGGCTGCGACAAGTGGAACATCAGCGACCTTGGCGGGTTAATGTGTGGTGTGGCTTTATGGGAGGAAGGATAATTGGCCCCCATTGTATCGATGGCAATCTGAATGGTGCAATGTATTCTGATTTCCGACGAAATGATCTACCCATGTTACTGCAAGATGTTTCACTGCATGACAGAATGGCGATGTACTTCCAACATGATGGATGTCCTGCACAATCTCGAGTGCGATTGAAACGGAATTGAATAGCGTATTTCATGACAAGTGGATTCGTTGTCGAAGCACCAAACCATGGCGCGCACGTTCACCGGATCTGACGTCCCCCGATTTCTTTCAGTGGGAAAAGTTGAAGGATATTTGCTATCGTTATCCACCGACAACACCTGACAACATGCGTCAGCGCATTTTCCATGCATGTGCGAACATTACGGAAGGCGAGCTACTCGCTGTTGAGAGGAATGTCGTTACACGTATTGCCAAATGCATTGAGGTTGACGGACATCATTTTGAGCATTTATTGCATTACTGTGGTATTTACAGGTAATCACGCTGTGACAGCATGCGTTCTCAGAAATGATAAGTTCACAAGGGTACATGTATTACATTGGAACAACCGAAATAAATTGTCCAAACGTACCTACATTCTGTATTTTAATTTAAATTACTTACCTGTTACCGACTATTCGCCAAAAATTGTGAGCCATATTTTTGTGACTATTACAGCGCCGTCTATCACAAAGCGAAAACAGTGGTCCAACAAAAAAATTCATATTTCATTACGTACTACACGAATATGTAATAAAACTGGTGGTTCTTAATTTAAAAAACCGCAGTTGATATCCGTTTGACCTATGGCAGAGCCATTTAGCAGGCCAACCATAGGGCAATCTGGATTCCCCCTTCAAGTTTCGTTCTTTGTAGTTTTTTCGTTTGACACTTATTTCATAAGATATTTGGCCCGGTCACGATCAGTGGACCACCATGTATATTTTAATTGAAGTTCTCCTAAAAAGAATCATTTTAAAAGGCGAACTTCAAAATAAGCTAGGCTGGGTGTGAGAACAGAGGCCCAACATGCTGCCTTGAAAGGTACTCTTCCGTTCTGGAACTTTTCCTTGAATTCCCAGGCGGAAGGATACTATCCGGAAGGTAAGATGCTGCATAGATTCTCCGTAAGGTCACCAATGCGATGTCGAGGCAGGTGTGGAGGCAGTGGAGGGAGGAAGTCTCCTTGTCACCGAGTCCTGCCTGCTGTTTCGACGTCCTAGTCTACCAACTTCAGGTCAAGCTAGATCAGATCACAGCTGGAGCTTTTCGCAGCAGCTGGCGTCATACTAAATTACCCACAGAGATGATGCAAATCATAACTATAGGTGCCTGTCGTTAGATAAGATTAGAAAAGTCTACATTTCAACAACATTGGTTTGTAGCATTATGTTACAGTCTGTTAAGCAGAAAATCTCCTGCTCACTCTCCATTGCCAGCAGACGCCTACCGTCATATCACTCAGTTATCCTTTCAAAGCGGACGTTCTACAATACAGTGCTGTGCAGTGGAGAGCTTAAACTTATCACAATGCATGCATATTCACGTTGGAAAGCAACAAGTAATTTTTAACGTTATCAATGTTAGACGATCTGTTTCAAAAACTAATGAAAGTATAAATAGTTTTATCATTTCAAATTAGTTCGGTGGTTCAGAAAGTAAGTATCGGTCTAGGCCACAGGGTTCTAACCGAGGTTTGTCAGAAGCATTTCTTTTTTTTTTTTTTTTTTTTTACATTTACCGCTACTTTCAAGTTCGACAATGATTTCTGTTAATGTGATAAATGCGAGGTTAGTCTATGGCTTGTATTCCATGTTAAACTGCAGAGCCACCTGTAACAGACTAGCTAAATCAATTAAAAGAATGGAGGAAGCAACACTACCAAACTACTACGGTGTTCGAACCAGCTTTCGTATTGATGATTCGAGTTTTACTATTACATTTATACATTACATCGATTATCCTTGTATACTTCAGTAATATTTTTAAATACATTTGAGTGATTAGCTGAGTATACACTCCTTTCCCCTCAGAGCGAAGGAATAAAATTACGCTAAACAAAACTCCCTTCTATTTAGATTAAATAACACAATGGGATTATGTGTTAGATAATACTCTGGAAAGTATAAATAAAAATTTTATTCCTTATCTTCTTTTTTCTAAAAACATTAAATCTGTCGTACAAGACATACTGTTGTTGTTGTTATGGTTTTCAGTCCGAAGATTAATTTGATGATGCTCCCCCCCCCCCCCCCCCCTAGTCTCACATAGCTGCAAATCTACTGTAAATTGCATCCAGACAAACCGGTTGTTGTCTCAGGTAGGGTCCTATCAACCAATCCCAGATATATCCTGGTATAAAACATGTGGAAATAAAATACATTATCTGTCGCCTAAAGGGACACTATTTTTATTTTCTGAGATGTCGATGACCGAAACTTCATGTCATAGCTGCCAAAAGGCGGCAGTGTCTGACGACGCAATAAATGCATCAGTTTCTCTTTAAGGGGACGTGGACGTGCACGGGCTGCATTTTCATAGCTCGCTCTCAGTGCACATTACTCTTCATCTACAATGAATAACATTAACTCAAGCTGTAGAAGGATATTTATTAAAATCTCTCCTACAGTTTAAGAATTACAGTATTTTGCCTAATAGGTGTTTTTGTAATACTCTTCCATTCAGGTACCATTTTCTGGTCCATCATCAGTCTAATAGCATTCAGACTGTGACAGACCGCTGTTAACATTCATAGGAACACATTATGCCTCTCGTTTTGTAGTTTGGAGTATATCTGAGGAAATAGGAAAAGCCTTATTATACCACATTATTATTTTGTCTAAAAAATACCGCTAAAATTATATACAGAATGACAAACATAGATCATTTCTGCGATGTATTACGCACAATACAAAGATGCTATCCCATTCTTCACTTGTGGGAAATTTGGTGAACATGGATGAAACCGTTGAGAAGTTATATGTACGTAATGTTCTGAAATCGTAATTTCGAGAAAATGAGAAAAGAATATTCACAGTGTTTTTGACGCATCGTATGCCTCTTTCAGAACATTCCAGCAGCATAATCTTCCTGGCCAGCTGCTTCTTTATCATCTGTAGACTTCTTCAGGGGCCTTTTCCTTACACTGGCTTCCACAGATTCAACTACTCGCTGACGATCTATGGCAGTCAGAGCAGCTATCCTATTATTTCTTGGCTGGATGCCTAATTTGTCCATTACTTTTATCCTGATGGTTACACCATCGCTGAAACACATAACAGCATCCATCGCACCCATTTTGAGTACTGTCCATCCACCAAACACTGTTTTTGGCACTCGTTGCCACACACAGATGTTGAAACCCTCATTAGGGTTTTGCGTACGGCCATGTAGACATTTGTTGAGTAATTTTGTATCTGAAAGGTCCCTGCATATTGGCTTTATTGTTTCCATGACTGTGGCAGGCAAGAAATGTATATGGTGCTATTCCTTGCCTGTCGCATGAGCGTAGCTGGTTTGCAGACATTTGTTCAAAGAGCGTTTGAGACCAAATCAACAACTGAAAATTTGATAAGAAATACATTTTTTGAAACGGGATAAAATTGTCTTTGAGATGGTGACAAGAATTGTTTCCGAAAATTTCAGACATTTCAAGTCCATGTCCACTTAACAATTAGACATATCAAGTACACTTTTTAAAAAATTAAAGAAAATACGACGCAACAAGAAGGAATTATACCAATGGCGGGGAAATCAGTAGAAGTGATGTTTATGTACAGACAAATGAAGGAGTCCCATTTCAAAAACTGAATGGTTTATTCACGAGAAAGAGCTACACAAATTGAGCAAGTCTGTAAGAAAATTATCTATGTCTGGCGCTTGTGCAAGTAGCTGTTCGGCTGGCATTGTTTGATAGACTTGTTGCATGTCGTCCAGAGGGATATAGAGCCAAATTCGGTCCAATTGGTGCTATAGATGAGCAAAATTCAGAGTTGTTTGTAGGGCCCTGCCCATGTTGTTGTTGTTGTGGTCTTCAGTCCTGAGACTGGTTTGATGCAGCTCTCCATGCTACTCTATCGTGTGCAAGCTTCTTCGTCTCCCAGTACCTACTGCAGCCTACATCCTTCTGAATCTGCTTAGTGTATTCATCTCTTGGTCTCCCTCTACGATTTTTACCCTCCACGCTGCCCTCCAGTACTAAATTGGTGATCCCTTCATGCCTCAGAACATGTCCTACCGACCGATCCCTTGTTCTAGTCACGTTGTGCCACAAACTCCTCTTCTCCCCAATTCTAATCAATACCTCCTCATTAGTTATGTGATCTACCCATCTAATCTTCAGCATTCTTCTGTAGCACCACATTTCGGAAGCTTCTATTCTCTTCTTGTCTAAAATATGTTACACTTCCATACATGGCTACACTCCATACAAATACTTTTAGAAACGACTTCCTGACACATAAATCTATATTCGATATTAACAAATTCCTCTTCTTCAGAAACGCTTTCCATGCCATTGTCAGTCTACATTTTATATCCTCTCTACTTCAACCATCATGAGTCATTTTGCTCTCCAAATAGCAAAACTCCTTTACTACTTTAAGTGTCTCATTTCCTAATCTAATTTCCTCAGCATCACCCGACTTAATTCGACTACATTCCATTATCCCCGTTTTGCTTTTGTTGATGTTCGTCTTACACCCTCCTTTCAAGACACTATCCATTCCGTTCAACTGCTCTTCCAAGTCCTTTGCTGCCTCTGACAGAATTACAATGTCATCGTCGAACATCGAAGTATTTATTTCTTCTCAGTGGATTTTAACTCCTACTCCGCATTTTTCTTTTGTTTCCTATACTGCTTGTTCAATATACAGATTGAATAGCATCGGGGAGAGGCTACAACTCTGTCTCACGCCCTTCCCAACCACTGCTTCCCTTTTACGTCCCTCGATTCTTATAACTGCCATCTGATTTCTGTACAAATTGTAAATAGCCTTGCGCTCCCTGTATTTTACCTCTGCCACCCTCAGAATTTGAAAGAGAGTATTCCAATCAACATTGTCAAAAGCTTTCTCTAAATATACAAACGCTAGAAACATAGGTTTGCCTTTCCTTCATCTTTCTTCTAAGATAAGTTGTAAGGTCAGTATTGCCTCACGTGTTCCAGTATTTCTACGGAATCAAAACAGATCTTCCCCGACGGTGGTTTCTACCAGTTTTCCATTCGTCTGTAAACAATTCGCGTTAGTATTTTGCAGCTGCGACTTATTAAAATGATAGTTTGGCAAATTTCACATCTGTCAACACCTGAATTCTTTGGGATTGGAATTATTATATTCTTCTTGAAGTCTGAGGGAATTTCGCCTGTCTCATACATCTTCCTCACCAGATGGTAGAGTTTTATCAAGACTGGCTCTTCCAAGGCTATCAGTAGGTCTAATGGAATGTTGTCTACTCCAGTGGCCTTGTTTCGACTTAGGTCTTTCAGTGCTCTGTCAAACTCTTCACGCAGTATCGTATCTCCCATTTCATCTTCACCTGCATCCTCTTCCATTTCCATTATATTGTCCTCAAGAACATCGGCCCTGTATAGACCCTCTATATTCTCCGTCCACCTTTTCGCTTTCCCTTCGTTGCTTATAACTGGGTTTCCATCTGAGCTCTTGATATTCATGGAAGTGGTTCCCTTTTCTTCTAAAGTTTTTTCTAATTTTCCTGTAGGCAGTGTCTATCTTCCCCTTAGGGAGATAAGCCTCTACGTCCTTACATTTGCCCTCTAGCCATCCCTGCTTAGCCATTTCGCACTTCCTGTCGATCTCATTTTTGAGAGGCTTCTATTCCTCTTTGCCTGCTTCATTTACTGCATTTTTATATTTTCTCCTTTCATCGATTAAATTCAGTATCTCTTCTGTTACCCAAGGATTTCTACTAGCCTTCGTCTTTTTACCTACTTGATAGTCTGCTGCCTTCACTATTTCATCGCTCAAAGCTATCCATTCTTCTCCTACTGTATTTATTTCCCCCATTCCTGTCAATTTTTCCCTTATGCTCTCTTTGAAACTCTGTACAACCTCTGGTTCTTTCAGTTTATCCAGATCCCATCTCCTTAAATTTCCACCTTTTTGCAGTTTCTTCAGTTTTAATCTACAGTTCATAACCAATAGATTGTGGTCAGAGTCCACATCTGTCCCTGGAAATGTCATACAACTTAAAACCTGGTTCCTAAATCTCTCTCTTACCATTATATAATCTATCTGAAACCTTCCAGTATACAGCCTTCTTTCATGATTCTTGAACCAAGTGTTAGCTATGATTAAGTTATGCTCTGTGCAAAATTCTACCAGACGGCTTCCTTTTTAATTTCTTAGCCCTAATCCCTATTCACCTACTACGTTTCCTTCTCTTCCCTTCCTTTTCCTGCTCTCGAATTCCAGTCGCCCATGACTATTAAATTTTCGTCTCCCTTAACTAATTGAATAATATCTTTTACCTCATCATATATTTGATCACTTTCTTCATCATCTGCAGAGCTAGTTGGCATATAAACTTGTACTACTGTAGTAGGCGTGAGCTTCGTGTCTATCTTGGCCACAATAATGCGTTCATTATGCTGTTTGTAGTAGCTTACCCGCACTCCTATTTTTTATTCATTATTGAACCTACTCCTGCATTACCCATATTTGATTTTGTATTTATAACCCTGTATTCACATGACCAAAAGTCTTGTTCCTCCTGCCACCGAACTTCACTAATTCCCACTATATCTAACTTTAACCTATCCGTTTCACTTTCTAAATTTTATAACCTACCTGACCGATTAAGGTACCTGACAATCAACGCTCCGATCCGTAGAACGCCAATTTTCTTTCTCCCGCCCATAGAGCACCAAATGTTCTCAATAGCGGAGAGATCTGAAGACCTTTCTGACCAAGGTAGAGTATGGCAACCACGAAGACAGTTAGTAGATAACCTTCCAGTGTGCGGGTGGACATTATCTTGCTGAAATAAAGGGCAAAAAATATCGTCGACGTACCGCTCTGCTGTAAGGATGCAGCGGATTACAACGGAAGTGGCCTTGCTATGAAATGAAATCCCACCCCAAGATATCATATCGGGTTGTCGGACTGTATGGTGGCCAACAGTGACATTGGTAGCCCACTTTTATCTGGGGCGTCTTGAGATACATCGTGGCTGGTCATCGGGGTTCAGCTAGAAGCCAGAATCATCACGGAAGATAATTCTGCTCCAGACAACGCTCTCCCAGGCCGAATGTACCCAGCACACTGCGAACCATCTTCTGGTTGTACATAGGTCGATGGTAGTCGGCTTAAGGGGCGCCATGAAGTCAGACTTTCGTCTCTTTAGGTCACCCATACTTAATAACTCTGTGTTCGGCGATGGTCCGCTCATTTTTGCCAGCATCGTTGAATAGTTGCGTGGTTTCCTATTCATATGTCGATCGATTGGCCAATTACTCCAACCAGCTTCTTTGAACTCAACTACATTTCTTCTTTCAAATACTGTCATCTGCTGACATTGTCCACGAGCCTGTTTGCAAGGCATAGTTACTGTCAAACTGAGTACACGGAATGAAATCCTCAAATACTTTATGCGCTGGTATCATCATGACACCTGTTTACTATTCTTGCCAGGTGCGCGGTGACATTGTGCTCCGGCAGTCACACTTTCATTCATCGGTCGCCGAAGTTTGCAGTTCTTCATTTTCCGTCGATACCTCTGTGAATAACCATTTGTGACCAATTTGAGTCGTTTTCGTGTCTTAGACTGTATATTAGATGTTAAGAACGAAAGAGAAGCGGAATTCTTATAATAAAGGTTTAGAATTAGAAATGTGTACTAGTTACCGACTACGACTCACTGAGAATGGTTATTTTAAAGCATTCAATTAGGGTCGTTTTCAGTCGTATTACAATGATCATGTCATCGCTGTGTACATGAAATACCTCGTATAGGAATGCTGTTAAATCTAGCACTATCTCTGGACCTACCATCGGCACGGCTTCAGAGTATACGCCATCCAGACCAGGTGCGTTTGCAGTTTTGAGCTTCGAAATTGCGACAGCAATTTCTTCTTGACCAGACCGTATCACCAACATCTGATTGTCATATTCGTTATTTACTGCATTTATAAGTTGTGCGTGTATCTCAGCGTCTGTGTTATCGTCAGGATGCAGGGCAGTTAACAGATATTCTGGTGACTCTCTCCGTCCAGTCGTCATTGAGCTATCCACCTTACGAATTGCGGACATGATAGTAGTTCCCTTAACCTTTTCAGTCAACAATTTATTCAGTCTTTGGCAGATGTCAAATTGCAGGTGTATTCCTTCAGTTTCCTGAAGCAAAGTTTTGAAGCGCGTCTTAACATCCCTGTTCTCATGGAGCCTACTACTGCACTCCGATTGCCCTAGAGTATGTTCGTTCTTCTTCGCGATCGTACCCTTCACCTCAGAGTGGAAAGTTCAAGGCTCTAAGGGATTGCAGTCTGATTGTTTACCTTTTTCCTAGGAATATAAATGTCCTGTGCTCTTTGCAAGAGTTCAGTTAGTAATGGAGCACCCAAATCTACATGAACCGGAAGAGATTCTATTCTAAATACTCCGAGGTAGACAACTAAGCCATCTCAATCAGATTTAGTGATGCCTAACTCAATTCTGCTTTCCTCAGCTTGTCTTCTGTATTATTGTCATTTCCCTCTTCGACGATAATTGTATTATGGCCAGTGTATGTTAGGTACTGGAGCACTTGTCAACTATTAATGTTAGCTGCTGACATGCGGTTTGCTAAAGTGACATCTATGTTAGTAACTACACAAGCTTATTGTTCGAAAGTACTCGGCTGGTCTTCCAGATTGAAAACAATGAGCTGTAGTTCCTGTATTGCTTCCTTTAGTACATCCTCTCGTTTGTCAGTTTGCCTACTGTCCCACGGAAATGATTATGCATCTGTTATCACAAGGAGACACGCAATTTGTCTATATAGAGAAACCGCTCTGACTTTACCTATATAAGGTACCATAGGGTGAGAGTAATGCATGCTTACTACAACCCACTTTGTCTGCAGTCCTTCACTTCTATTTTGACCCTGTGCTTGTCCAACAGCGTTGCCACGTTGGGTCACACTGTATTTCCATTCGTAACGACCGTGGCAGTCATTCCCTCATCGTGGCCAGTACCTGTTACTATATCCGCACGAAAATGTGGGAGCTCATTCTTCCTACCATATGGTTCTTGCAAAAAAAACATATTAACACTCAGCTGGTCAGTTAGTTTTCGTATTTCAGTCATTGTCAATTTACATCGAGCAGCATTTATCTGTACTATGTTTATCCTTTTACGTGTTTCGATTGCCAACAAAGCCCTTCGGAGAAGGAAGGCCTGGTTCAAAGAAAAAGCTTCCAAACCCTTATATAAAATCCACGTATTAATGCTCAGTGTCGAATGGTCCTTTTACTCCCTTAAACGCTTGTCGAAGGAGGCCACATAATTGTTTAAACTCAATGCATATGTTATTTACTCTCAAAAGAATTCTGTGTAGTGCATCTGGTGTAGGATACGTCATAGAGTTTCCTTTCTGATGCCCACCTCTGAAAATATGACTTAGAGCAACCTGCAACACACTGGGAGCCTCCAAACTACTTAATAAGACATTCACTTCTAAATTATTATCAGATTTGTATGTGTGTAATTGAAAATCATTTTAGTAGGACTCGAAATATTAGAAATACTCGTACTTTTTTGCATTTCATAGGAGTACCTGATTTTCACTGCACTTAACTGTTTTGCGATTGTTGTACTTCAAGCGCAAATGGGGGGAGGGTCTGCAGATGATGTCGAAGCTTCTTGGGTGTCTACTGGTACAGCACATGCGGTGTCAATGTTATCATAACCATCATCATAATCGTAATCATAACATTTGGCGCGAGTTCCTCGTAGATGCGGCGTCGGCCTGGGGCAGGAGAATCCCGTTGCTGGGGTTGCTGCACCGGGAACAGCTCTTCTGTCAGCAGCCGCCTCAGCTTGAGTTGATGCAAGTGCTTCACAAATCATCTCCCCCCGAAGGAAGTTCATGAACTTCATCTGGTGTGATTTCTCACGTGATGAGCAAGTGCTCTACTCGAAGCAGGATATATCACTGAAGACAGTTATACTCCAGCCAATGCGACTCCACCCCACGTGTGCCCGACACCACTGAAAACGTGCTATTAGGCGCGCGTAGGTCAATGGTAGGCGGCGAGGGGGGGCGCTGTGAGCTCAGCATCCCTTCTGTGAGCCGCCTTTTATTAGTCTCAGAGGTCACTGAAGCATTAGTTGCACGTCGGGTTGATGATAATGGTGTTCGGGATTCTGTGTGTCTCTCTGTCGATTACTCGGTCCTCTCCGTCAGCTCTCTGGGTCGACCGCTTCCTTCTTGACGCTGTGTTCAGCCATGGTTCACCCGTTCCTGCGAGTATCGTCGAATAGTATGTCGAGCCAATAGCCGATTACTCCAAGTGCCTTCTTTTAAATGCTGACATCCACATATATTGAGCGAATAGCCGATTATTCCAAAAGCTTTCTTTTGAATGCTGATATGAGCGTTTGGCATCATTGACCGGGAGACCAATTACAGGGCAGGTCCAGCCGCCTTGGTGCAGTTCTTATTACATTCGACGCCACACTGGGCGACCTGCGCGCCGCGTGGCGATGAAATGATGAATAAGACAACACAACATCCAGTCTCTGAGCGGAGAAAATCTCCGACCCAGCCAGAATTTGAACACGGGCCCCTTAGGACAGCAGTCGATCACGCTGACCTTTCAGCTATCGGGGCGCACTAAATGCTGACATCTACATATATTGTTCAGTAACTAGCTGCAAGTATGGTTATATCCAACTGAGTACACAGAATGAACTTTACCAAAAGGTTTAAGCCCTCGTATCGACAAGTACCCTGTTTACTGTGTCTGTGCCCAAGTACGTCGATCGCCAAATCCTGTATGAGTATCTTGTAACGTTTGCATCACTCCTTCATGGTGCGTCATTTTTTGTGTTAGAGTGGTTACTAGACATTAATAACGAAAGATAAACAGAGTTCCTGTGATAAACGTTTGTAATCAAAAATGTGTTATACTAGCCATCTATGAACCATCAAAAATTGTCACTGTTTAATTCATTTTGATAGGCTTGTTTTCAGTTTATCACAATATGAACATGTCATCATTACGAGGGTGGAAAGCACGCGGCTGTATCACTTATTAGTGTGTCCGTTCCTCGTCTTTAAGACGTCTTGAACTCGGCTGAAGATACTTTCAGTAAGGTTAAAGAATCCACCATAGGCGGAACTAAACTCTAATTTTCCCAAAATATAGTTCATTGGTGAAAATTGTACACTCGTCTGCGCCAACAATTCAAACACAATTATCACTCAAAAGTGACTAACAGGCTGATTTTCTTTATCCAACAACTCAAATCCTCGAACTTGGTCGAATTTTCCACAAAATCATATTCACAAAGTTCCACTGCTGCACACGGAAACCAAGTTCCACAAGAGTCTACTTTTAGTATGTGCGCAGTGACATAGTTCCTTGAAAAAACTGAACACAGTCGATGTTCTGCCAAAGTTTGTCAACCAAATTACAACATCAGATCACGAAGACTGGACGTCGATGGTGCTGCAGAGGCAAGGCGGTGTTCTTGAGGAGGCAGCTGGTCGACAGCAGGAAGCGGATGTCCATCCGTACCTCTGGCTCGACGAGAGCTCACTTTTGCACAGCGATGCGAGGGCCTGAATATTGCCGCACAGCTGGATATCGCAGGAACTATTTCAGGTCACGTGATTCGCGGATGGGTCGTCCAACCTACCCCCTCCCTCACCCCCCCCAACCCAACACACACAGAGTTCGTGATTTTTATGGCGCTGCTGGAGACGCCTAGTGGAACAACTGCAGAACTGTTTTCTTGTTTTCTGGTGCAGAGCAGTAGCGTGGGTTGTAGGCAGCCCAGGACTTTTGCGCCAGATGGAGTATGACCCATACAGGTGGAACGCCATGACATGCCAGAGATGCGTGAACTTCTGTGTATGACTAACTGCCCATTCTTCAGCAGGAACCGAAACCAGAAACGATAGCAATAGTGCACTTTGAGGTCTTGATTTAAGTCGACTTTGAATCGCATTCCAATGAGTTATTGGTTATAAGTGGAACATGGCGCTGGCCAATCAATTTCTAGGACGTTATATAAAATGCCTAAAAAGACAAGTCATTGTGGAAAGACAGGAGATACTTGACTCATTTGAAGAAAGAAGGAAATGTGAAAATGCAGCAGACGAAGCAGCAAACAGGAAACACATATTGTCTGCAAACCTCTATATTTCTTTACTCCGCTGTAGTGAGGATCCAAAACACTCGGGCAGTATTCAGGAATTTGTCGCACTACTGTTCTATATACGGTCCTCTTTCTAGATGAACTACACTTTCCTAAGACTCTCCCAGTAAGCCGAAGCCACTCCTACTACTGTTCTCATGTGCTCGTTTCACTTCATATCGCTTTACAACTTTACACCTAGAAATTAATCCCCTTGACTGTGTATACGAAAATTACAGTATTGTTTTTTTTCCCCTTTCATCTGCATTAAGATATATCTCTTTACATTTAGAGCAAGTTAACCTACATCACACTAAAAGTAAATTCTAAGCCATCGTATACCCATGTACAATCACAAAACGACGATACAGTCCTCTTACCTCTTATACTAAAAGGTCACCTCAAGCCTTAGCAGACTTCTCCCCACCCTATCCGTTGTTGTCCACAAATCATTGCCTCACAGATGCTGCTTTATGACATGGTGTTTTGTCATCCTTACACAAACAATCATGTTCTCCATATGTTTCCCTACCGTAGACAGTACATTATGCTGTAAAATGTGTTATTCTTCAGCCTTTAAAGCTTAAATA
This sequence comes from Schistocerca americana, assembly GCF_021461395.2. Taxonomy (NCBI): domain Eukaryota; kingdom Metazoa; phylum Arthropoda; class Insecta; order Orthoptera; family Acrididae; genus Schistocerca; species Schistocerca americana. The sequence continues at coordinate 553,227,926 of NC_060124.1, read as the reverse complement.
ATTGCAACAATTGGAGCACACCATAACCAAGGAAAACACCCCAATTCCGTGACACCACATCCTTAGTTCTTCATTTTTGGCGATATACAGGGTGAGTCACTAATTATCGCCACCTAGAATAACTCCGAAAGTATGATGGTAGCTGAGATGATTGTGGGACAAAGGATGTATAGGACAACGGGGGCCATAATATGACGTTGATTTTTTGATTCCAGATGGGGTCGCGTCAGAGATAAGAAGGTCAACTTTGTTTCTTTACATGGGATGCTATAGTTTGGTACTTATTATCTGATAGTGGCTACCGAGACGAATCCAATGACGTGTTACAGCGATGGCCGGCCGATGTGGCCGCGCTGTTCTAGGCGCTTCAGTCTGGAACCGCGCGACCGCTTATGTCGCAGGTTCGAATCCTGCCTCGCGCATGGGTGTGTGTGATGTCCTTAGGTTAGTTAGGTTTAAGTAGTTCTATGTTCTAGGGCACTGATGACCTCAGATGTTAAGTCCCATAGTGCTCAGCGCCATTTTTAATAGTAATTTATTTGAAGGTCAACGAAGCTGAAAAAGGTGGCATGAACGACCAGTTACAGAAGGCATTCGAAGTGATGCCCATTCGTATCAATGCAATGCTGCAATCTTCTTATCACCGGCTCAGTGGTATTCCTTATCACTTCGGCATTTATCGAAGCACATGCTGTGACATTCTCTCTCGTATGTCGTGCAAACAGTAAATATTCACCGAATACGGCGTATGCATCCAAGGTGCCATTGACATGTAAACACCATTCCACAGTTTCGCAATACAACCCTAATAGGAACGGTAAGACTAGTATCGTCGAATCAAGCAAATGTGAATGATTTCTTCCTTCGAAGAACAATGCTTCTCACTTATGTAGAATGCCAACGAAATTCAGTGAGAGCTAGACACATTCGCTGAAAGACATCCTCACCGTAGTCACCCTACACGATGTACATTTAAATATGTTTGTGATAAATTGAAAACAACTGGATTTTTAATGCATCGGGAACATATCCGGCAAAGGAAAGTTACTAACGAGGAAACAGAAACTGGTACTCTTGCCACTGTGGTTCGGCATCCTTGTGTTAGTTCATGTCAAATCGCAAGGGAATCTGGCATGCTCCAGAGTACTGTCGTTCATAATCTGAATCGCCATAAATATCATCCTTATCATACCATTCTCTACCAAGAATTAACTGGTAGACTGTATGCGTCGCATTGAAATCTGCAGATGGCTCAGCTTCAGATTTAAAGGAATGACACATTTATTAATTTGATTTTATTTACTGACAAGGCTACGTTCACGAACAATGGAAATGTTAATTTGCATAACATGCATTACTGACAACTGAAGATCCATGTTGGCTGGGGTAAGTTACAAACCAAACACCGTGGTCGGTGAATGTATGGTGCCGGATTCTGAAGGACAGAATTATAGGCCCCTATTTCATCGAAGGAAATCTTAATGGTTCAAAAAATGGCTCTGAGCACTATGGGACTCAACTGCTGAGGTCATTAGTCCCCTAGAACTTAGAACTAGTTAAACCTAACTAACCTAAGGACATCACACACATCCATGCCCGAGGCAGGATTCGAACCTGCGACCGTAGCGGTCTCGCGGATCCAGACTGCAGCGCCAGAACCACGCGGCCACTTCGGCCGGCAATCTTAATGGTAGGAAGTACACCACATTCCTGCAAGAAACATTAGGTCTGTTATTGGAAGAAGGAACAAGGAACAGAATGTGGTATCAACACGAGAGGTGTCCGGCACATTTTTCGCTCGTGGCTAGAAATGAGTTGCAGAGCCAATTCCCAGATCGTTGGATTGGACGCGGAGATGTGTCATGCCCGTCTCGTTCGCCACACTTGACAACTCTGGACTTTTTCTTGTGGGGATTCGTATAAGACATTGGTTATAAAGAAGTTCCAACTACACCGGAACTCTGGATAATTTTTATCAGACAGTATACGTCTGAAACAGTGCACCCTCATTTAGTTTATCCCTAATGTTCGTTACTGTCGTGTTTATACATTCTTGCAGAGAAGGTATCTCGTAAAGTAAATAGCTAATGGTGTACACCTCATTCGTTTCTCAACACCAGTTACTTCAAGTACTAGCAACTAATATCAGTAACACGACACATATTGCTGCGTTCCCTTTCGTTAAGCGCAACTTTCTATTCTCTGCCGATGAAATTCCTCTGTAGACAGTAAGGCAATAAAATTTTTGGACTTGTGGTTTCGCTCCAGGAGGCCACGGTTATATAACCAGTAAGGCATAGGTATGCCAACGATGCTGCCTTAGGACCGTGCAAGGTCGATTAATTATAGCGGAGACCACAGTGGGGTGGACAGGAGGGGAAGGGGAGAGGAGTAGATGAAGTAGGTACCTGCAGCCGGCTGCAAGCAGATTCTGCCGAGCCTGCTGGCTTTCTGCCTTGATGTGCGTTTCTCCACCTGTCAAGTTCCAGGTAGTGGGCGTCTCACTCCCTTCACACTCTGGGAACACACCAGCAGAAATTCGTTGCCCTGATTTCGAAGCAGGCACCGTAAACACTGCAAAATCAGCATAACAGCCCATGCATTCAAACTGCTCACAAGAATAATATGCAGAACAGTGGAAAAAGTTGAGGATCTGTTATTTGAGGATCACTTGGAGTTTAGGCACGAGAGAGACAGTTCTGTCGTTGCGCATCATGATAGAAGCAAGACATGAGAAAAACTAAGACACATTCATAGGATTTGTCGAGCTAGAAAAAGTGATTGACACTCTAAAATGACACAAGACAATCGAAATTCTGAACAAAGTAGGAGTAAGGTACGGGACGTGTAATACACAGTATGTACAAGAACCTAGAGAGAATGGTAAGAATGGAGGAGACATAACGAAATGCTTCAATTAAAAGTGGTGTAAGAGAGGTGATTCTGTCTTTCGCCCATACTACTGACTGTCTACATCGTAGAACCCACGACGGAAATGGAAGAAAGTTTCCAAAGTGTGCTCAAAATTCACAGTAAGAAATTACCACTGATACGATTCGCTGATGCCATTGCTATCCTTGGTTGAAATGAATTACAGGATCTATTGAATGAAATGAATAGTGTTATGAGTACAGAATAGGTATTCAGAGTAAACCGACGTGAAACGAAAATAATTAGAAGTAGAGAGAAACAGAACAGCGAGAAAACATCACAACTTGGGATCAAGAAGTACACGAAGTTAAGGAACTTTGTTATCCTGGAAGCAAAACGACCCATCAACCCATCTTGGACGAGGCAAGAAGGACATATAAAGCAGAGTAGCACAGGAAAAGGAGGCGTTCCTGGACAAAAGAAATCAACTGGTAACAAATGTATGTCGTAAGTTGAGTACGAAATTAATGAGGATGTACGTTTGTAGCACCGCATGGTACAGAAGTGAATTATTTCCTGTGAGGAAACCGAAAACGAAGAGAATCCAAGTGTTCGCGACGTGTGCGATAGAAGAATGTTGGAAAGTAGGTGGACTGAGAAGGAATGAGGAAATTCACATCTACATCTACATCTACGGGATTACTCTGCTATTCACAATAAAGTGCTTGGCAGAGGGTTCAGTGAACCACCTTCAGGCTGTCTCTATACCGTTCCACTCCCGTGCGGCACTCGGGAAAAACGAGCACTCAAATTTTTCTGCGCGAGCCCTGATTTCTCTTGTTTTATCGTCATGATCATTTGTCCCTATGGAAGTTATTGCCAACAGAATGTTTTCGCAATCGGTGCAGAAAACTGGTGATTGAAGTTTCACGAGGAGATCCCGTCGCAACGATGAACGCCTTTGTTGTTGTGATTTTCATCTCAATTCACGTATCATGTCTGAGACACTATCTCCCCTATTTCGCGATAATACAAAACGAGCTGCCCTTCTTCGTGCTTTTCCGATGTCATCCGTCGGTCCCACTTGATGCGGATGCCACACCGCACAGCAATACTCCAGAATATGGCGGACAAGCGTGATGTAAGCAATCTCTTCAGTACACCTTTTGCACCTTCCACGTGTTCTCCCAATGAATCGCAGTCTTTGGCTTGCTCTACCCACAATATTATCTATGTGATTGATCCAATTTAGGTTATTTGTAATTGCAGGCCCTAACTATTTAGTTGAATTTACAACCTTCAGATTCGTGTGACTTAGAGCGTAATCGAAATTTAGCTGATTTCTTTCAGTACTCATGTGAATAACTTCACACTTTTCTTTATTCAGGGTTACTTTTCGCACCATACAGATATCTTATCTAAATCATTTTGCAAGTCGTTTTGATCATCTGATAACTTTACAAGAGGTAAACACTTCCTTGTGGAACGCCGGATATTACTTCTGTTTTACTCGATGACTTTCCGTCTACTACTACGAACAGTGACTTTTCTGACAGGAAATCACGAATTCAGGCGCACAACTGAGGCGATACTCCGTAGGCAAGCCGTTTGGTTAGGAGACGCTTGTGAGGACCGGTGTCGAAAGCCTTCTGGAAATCTAAATGTATGGAACCAATTGACATCCCCTATCGATAGCAGTTATTACTTCATGAGTGTAAAGAGCTAGTAGTGTTTCACAAGAATGATATTTTCTGAATCCGTGCTGACTATGTGTCAATAAATCGTTTTCTTCGAGGTACTTCATAATGTTCGAATACAGTATATGTTCCAAAACCCTACTCCAAATCGACGTTAGTGATATATGCCTGTAATACAGCGGATTACTCCTACTTCCCTTTTTGGGTATTGGTGTGACTTGAGGAATTTTCCAGTTTTTACGTACGGATCTTCCTGTGAGCGAGTGGTTGTATATAATTGCTACATATGGTGCTATTTTATCAGCATACTCTGAGAGGAACCTGACTGGTATACAATCTGGACCGAAGGGCTTGCCTTTATTAAGTGATTTAAGCTGCTTTGTTTCACCGAAGATATGTACTTCAATGTATCTCATCTTGTCAGTTGCTCTTGATTGGAAGTCAGGAATATTTACTTCGTCTTCTTTGGTGAAGGAGTTTCGGAAAACCGTATTTATTAACTCTGCTTTAGTGGCACTATCATCAGTGACTTCACCGTTGTTATCGCGCAGTGAAGGTATTGATTGTGTGGTGTTACCGCCAGACACCACAGTTGCTAGGTGGTAGCTTAAATCGGCCGCGGTCCATTTAGTACATGTCGGACCCGCGTGTCGCCACTGTGTGATCGCAGACCAAGCGCCACCACAAGGCAGGTCTCGAGTTACGGCATAGCACTCGCCCCAGTTGTACGACGGCTTTGCTAGCGACTACACTGACGAAGCCTTTCTCTCATTTGCCGAGAGACAGTTAGAATAGCCTTCAGCTAAGTCCATGGCTACGACCTAGCAAGGCGGCATTAGCCTTACATAGTTTGATAGCTATCGTATGAAATGTCTCATCAAGAACGTTGTAAACCAATGACGGATTAAAAGTTAAGTATTCCCAAAGCAACATACTTCTCTTTATAGCAATTCATTGAGCGTCCTGTTTCAGACTTCTATCTAGCCTAAGTGAGATTACGCGTGCCTTTCGGCTACTTCAGTGTGGCGTAGCTGCCTTGTTACGCCACAACAGATTGCGTCTTGCCACTGGTGTTCTTTATGTATGATCAAAATCTCTTTGCGTTTTCTGCCAGATTTCGAGACATAATTTCGTTGTGGAAATTATTAAAAGCATCTCGCGTTGAAGTAGGCGCCATATTTCGAACTTCTGTATAACTTTGCCAAACTTGGGGATTTTGCGTTCTTTTATATTTGGCATGCTTCTTTCGTTGCTTCTGCAATAACGATCTGACCCATTTTGTGTACCATGGGGGATCAATACCATCACTTTTTATTTTATGTGGTATATATCTCTCAATTGCTGTCGATACTATCTCTTTGAAAACAATCCTCACATTTTCTATACTTACATGATCAGATCGGAAGGGGTGAAGACTGTCTCTTCAAAAGGTGCTAGTGCATTTTTATCAGATTTTTTAAACAGATATACTGTGCGTTTCTTTTTCTCCGCAAAATAGAGGAAGAAAGGAACACAAGGAAAAACCTAACAAAAAGAAGGGACAGAATGGTAGGACACGTTTCGAGACATAAGGAAACAAATTCCATGGTGCTAATACAACAAATAATTGAGAATATGTGCCGAATATGTTTCTCTGAGAGGAAGAGATTGGTACAAGAGAAGAAATCGCGTTGAGCCGCCACAAACCAGTCAGTAGAATGATGGAAAATGGAAAAAGAAGATTACTGGTACGAGCTTAGGACTCCATGAGTATTTTCAGTTTCAGTAAAAACTCCTGCATAAATTAAATTACTGAATTCAATACGATGTAAAAGGTTTAATCATTTAAGTGGGCATGACGGATATATCCGGCCCTTGGCACGTTCGCTCTCAGTTCAACGAGTATATCGGACCACAGCAACCTGTCGCTTGTAGCTAATGGGAATGATGAATTCAAAGCCGAGACGTACTATGACGTTATTACTAAAGTTTCATCCTACATCAGTTAAAATAATGCATTCTCAAAGTTTTAACGATTTTCAATGTTTTTACTGCCATGGACACAAATTATGGCAGCTCCTGAAGAAAAAACTGCTTTTCGAGTTGTTTTGGAGTTCGCTAACGACTTTCATGGAAAGATTTATTGAATTTACCTCTACACCTGGTATATTAGTTCAGATTACGGTGACCAAGAGACGAGAAAGCAAGCGGTGTTTTCGACACAATGTAGGAAAACAAAAATGAATTCCTTTACGTCACTGAATATGAAAAATTGATGGAGGGTAACTAGTTAACAGCGTACGTCAGCTAGCAGATATTAGTAAAACAGAACCGCAAAAGAGATGTCGTGATGGTCAGCACGTTTCGTGACAATGCATTGCAGGAAGTAAACTCAAATTTTTTTTGCATTTGTGGTAAATATATGAGACGCGTGGCTAGAAGTAGGTCACAGTTGCAAAACTATCAAGTGGCCTGGAACAGCCTGAAAAAGTTATCAGACCATCACAGACGTTAAGTGCGGGGTTATTTTCCATTTATCTTGTATTAGGTTCAGTATAGGGTCTGGGGTACCTGCAACATGCACACACACTCACAACAGTGTAACTGGGCTAGGGGTTTGCAATGGGATAAAACAGTTCCTCAAACATTATTCCTATATGGGACATACATCTTGAATCTTTTAAGTATATAAGAAGTAGTGTCAGCCGCAGTTTATCAGTATTCTACGTTATCAACACATCTGACTGGTGAAAATGCATATCGCCTTTGCTCTGTAGTTATGAAGCCAAATCTTGCAATAATCAGTAAGCATAAAGCTGTATTTAAGATAGCTGAAGTCAATACCCTCTCCTGTGATTTACTGTACTGTAATTGTAACACACCCCACGTCTACCATAATCCATGTGTTTCAGTGCATATAAGAGGTGACATTGACTGATAGTATTTTACTGACATAAGTCTCTCTGGGTATATTTGGAAGACGAGGAAGAAGTGATCCTGCAAATACTTTGTAGATACTTTTGGCAGTGAGAGTAAATCTAAATCATCGCTGGACACCAAAGAAACCAAGGCGTGTGGTAGGACAAGAAAAGAAATATTCTTATACAAAATCTTTATTAATTATTGCATAGACATACATAGGAAATATGAAAATAACTGAACACGAAAGGGCAATACGGGATGTCTGCATTAACTGTAAATTCTGATGGAAAGTGGCCAAACACTGGCGTACATGCAGCTAATGATAGAATCGAGGGTGTCTCTACATTAGTGGATATACGAGGGATTTGTTCATAAACTTTCCTTCCCAGATGAGTTAGCTTAAAGGAAGGTTCGTTATATTGTATCAACATGCTGTGGACTGGACATTGTGCATTTTATTATTCCACAAGTATTAAGACCAAAGTACCATAAACTGCCTTTATTTCCAAAAATAATTTTATTTTGCAGGTCTTAATAAAAAGAAGAAAGATAGCAAATAGACTTAACCCTTTCCCTATTAAAGAAACTAATTCTTCAAGTCTAGTTAACGAGAAAACTGAAAATGGAATAGATCGACATAAGAAAAACAAAAGCGAAAAGTGGAAGATTTGGCGGAAACATTTCCCATGAAGGAAAACTATAAACTGCTACTCGAAAAAGCAAGGCTTACAAATTACTTTAATTTTTTGAATCTCTGCATATTAGTCTAATTTATTAGACACAGTTCCAGAGTTTTCGTCAGTCAGTCAGTCGGCAGTTGATGGTTGGAGTGCTGACTCATTATCTGAGTATCCAGTTATGCTGGCAACTGATGTGATATATGTAAGGATCATATCAACCTATACCACATCAACAACAGCCTGAAGATGGCGCATTGAAGCGCTGAAACTGGTTGCAACAAAATAAAATGAAATCATAAGGACGGCTGTAGGTGTTTTATTTTGTCGCAATAGTAAACGGCCGTCTTCCCAGAGACCTCCTGCCAATAGCATGGACATACAAAAACAATATTCCGCATGTCGTTAGCCATGTGTCTACATCCTGTCCTCGGACATCCATTATGTATAATGGCGTTCGTTGGACGCATTTCACTTTAAACTCGCTTGCCCGGTGTCGGCGGATAAACACGATACTACAGTGGCTATGTTATTCCGAATTGCAGTGAAAAATTCCCTCGGACATGCATGCATGTCCTAAGGAACAGGCACTTCGACGACTACAGCCGTTATGAAATGCAAGAAATTTATTCACAGTTGCGAATATGGACAACCATCAGCTGTATAATAGAATGACGACAGTGAAAGCCTCTGCCTGACCGTGACTCAAAACCGGATTTCCGGCTTATCGCGAGCGGTCACCTTATCGTTTGACTATCCGAGCAGAACTCATGGCCAGGCCCGAACTACGGTAGATCGTGAGCCACATGTCTAAATCCTGTACCCGTACGTCCACTACGTACGAGGGTCAGTCAATAATTAAAGAGACAAAATGGTCTGGGGAAAAACTGTTAGTAGGGCAAGTTTGATACTTTCGTGGCTATGGGTTGGTATCACTAGGATGAGTCCTGATCAGCTGATATATAAAAATTGTTTTGTTTATAACGGCAAAAATACATCTCAAGATGGCGAGCCCGCTTCAAACGTCCACATAAGTTGAACAACGTTCTGTTATTCGTTTTCTTTCTTGCTGAAGGCGAGAAACAAGAGAATATATACTGTAGACTGTCTTAAGTTTATGATGAGCGTTGTATAAATCGTTAAAATTTTTACAAGTGTGTAGGGCATTTCAAAAATTTTCTCGACTCAGTGACAGACCAACACCGGTGTGGCCGACCTGTTGGAGTTTCCACTCCCTCACTTGAAAGTCGAATTGATGACATTATTCGTGCCGACCGCCCTTGTGACCGGGAAATGATAGTTGATAAGGTTCAAGTTAGTGCTGACACAGTTCATAACATTATCTGTAACAAGCCGAAGTACCGCAAAACATGTGCAAAATGGGTCCCAAAGGAGTAGACGCGGCTACACTAGGAAACTAGGTTGAGAGTGTGCACAGAGCTAAAGGAACGTTATGAAAGAAAAGGTGAGCACTTCTTCAGCAAACTTTTAACTTTTGATTAAACTTAAGTTCGCGATTATGAGCCAGAATGAAAAAGACAAAGCATCGCGTGGAGCACACCAACTCACGAGTTAAGAAAAAATTCAAAGCCAAGCATCTGCAGGAAAAGTCATGTTGACGTTGTTTTGGAATACTGAAGGTCAAGTTTCTTGTGATTATCTCGAAGAGCAGCGTAGAATGTACAGCCAATATTACTCCTATTTGATTTTAAACAAGATGAAGCCAGCCATGAGAGAGAGACGTCGTGGATCTGAGAGGAGAGGTGTGATTCTCCAGCAAGACAACGCAAGTCCTCATATTGCTCATCTAGCCCGTGAAAAAAAATGGCTCTGAGCACTATGGGACTCAACTGCTGAGGTCATTAGTCCCCTAGAACTGAGAACTAGTTAAACCTAACTAACCTAAGGACATCACAAACATCCATGCCCGAGGCAGGATTCGAACCTGCGACCGTAGCGGTCCTGCGGTTCCAGACTGCAGCGCCTTTAACCGCACGGCCACTTCGGCCGGCTAGCCCGTGAAACCATCGACAAAATGGGCTGGGAAGTACTGCCTTACAGTCCTCATTTAGCACCTAGTGATTCCCATTTGTTTAGTGCACTGAAGGAGCCATTACGTGGGAAGAGGTTGCAGGACAACGAGGACGTGAAAAATTTTGTCGGAAATTGGTTCAAACATCAAGATAAAGAGTTCTTTGCAGCAGGAATAAAAAACATTGTAGCCCGTTGGAATAAGTGCATAAATGTTCAAGGGTATTATGTTGAAATGTAGGAAAAGTATTGTTTTGTAAAAATAAACGTTTTTTTTTCTCCAGACCAATTTGTCTCTTTATCATTGAATGACCCTCGAATATTCCCATACAGCCTTGAAAGTCAGCTGCTCGGTGCCGGCGGATAAATGCGATACTGCAGTGCTTGTGTAATCCCCAATTACGATGCAAATTTCCTTCGGATAAGCACGCATCCATGTCCGAAGATACTCGAACTGCGGCGACTACAGCCGTTATATGATATACGAAATACATTTGCAGTATATTCTCGGCAACAAATAGGTTCAATGGCTGTCTGGACGTCAAGATATACTCACATCAAATACTCGTTTCCTTATTGAAACATTACAATGTATTACTACCACGTAACCATGATTCCTTAATCGGAACAGCATTACGACCTAATATAGGAATAACGTAACGGACTGCTGGTAATATGCTCCTGATTCGGCTACATACCTAGCTGTAATAGAAATAATCAAAGTAGATCCATGGCACGACAGACAGAAGATATATACTTGCATAGCTCTGAGCCCAGGTGATCCCATCGTTTGACAGAACTTTACAAACCACGAAATTGTCAGCGGAATTTGAGGGAAATTTTAACGCCTACATCTGCATTTACGCTACATTATATTGTGTGGCAGAGGGTAGTTATGGTATATACATAACTTTTTAATAATCCTACCTGATAATGGTCCGACTGATGAACAATACTCAAGAAATGCCGAACGAGTCTTTTGAAAACCACTTCTCTTGTGGATGAGGTAATTCCCTTCAGATTGTTCCAGGATATCTTAGATACTCCTCTGCATCTCTATGACAATTTTTTAATTGGTCTTGCCCCTTTAGTCCATATATGACAGCTATTCTGAGGTATTTTCCGGTTGTTATTGTATGCAATGTTTTATTGCCAAACTCGTAACCTATGCACGTGCAGGACATTACATTTATTTACTTGCAGTGTCAACTAGACCAATCGTGAACTGTTTGCATGTATTCCCGCATTTCGATACGGTTGTCTGATGTTGCAACCTTCCTGTAGACAACAGCTTCGTCCGACAACCGCCCCGGACAGCTTACGACGTTATCCTCCACGTCATTTACATACAGAGTATTGCAAACATTAATAGCCCTGTAGAGCTCCCCTGGGCTACACCTATCGATTTTTTCCCTTTAAGTCACAACTCTTATTACTGTTTGCTAGAAAGTCCTGAAACCAGCCATTTGATCTGCTACTCGATAAGCTTTTATCAGTGGCGTTTCGCGCAGATTTTTCTAGGGGTTCACTGGAGGGTTGTCTACAAAGTTTCAAATGACTAACACACTTGGTTGAAAAATAGTAAAAAAGAACTACTCTACGGAAATACATTTACTTTACGATTGACTTTGTCTCGAATAATCCATACTCCACTCATTAAGATCAGAGATTATGTCAGTGAAGCATTCATTCAATTCATTGAATTCTACAATGCTGCTGACAATGTCCTTCTCGATTGAGAGCGCTGCTACTGCTCTTAGCAGCTGCCGACTCACAGCACGAAAAAGAAAACCTTCAGGTCCGCGTCAGACGATGTCGCCAGTATGGTAACAGTCACTTTCAGGAGTTTCGTTGTCTGACTACAATATTTCTGCAAATCATTTAAGAATAGGGATTCCAGAAATTTCTAAACTCATTCCTCGTGTTTGATATCAGAACTTTTGTTCTCAGTTTATTGCCTTCAAGGATGGGATTTATTTTGCAAGACGCCTGTAGCAATGTTTGCAGAAAGTGACCTGCATACAACACACACGTTTCGGAATTAAATAAATGTGCAGCTACGACATATCTGGTAAATTAAAAGCTTTCAGCAACTTGAGCGACTTCTTTCGAAAAATCCGTTATTTAATTCATTTTCCTGTCCACATCTCTGTGCAAGCTGCAGCAGCTCTCTGCATGTGGAAATCATGTCAGATACGTTAGCTCGATTATATTTTTGCAGTCTTCTACCCCTTGCTGTACACACAGTGGCTCAACTATTCATTTTTGTAATTGGCTGTACAATGCTGCAATGTTGGCACAGTGAGATTGTAAATACAGACAACCAAAATTGAAATGCTGGTGCCTTCATTTCAGACGTTGCACTGTTGCTGAAATAATTATAGTGGTTTGTCGAGATGGAATCTCAGTTTTCTCCAGGCATTCTACAAGTCACTATTTTCATACACAGCTTGCACAGTCCTTGATTTAAAATTCCACCTTGAGTAGGAAACATGGCAGACTTTCTTACTCAGTATGTCAATCACACACTGTGAAGAATGTAGGAAAAACTAAGAATCTCACTAAAGTCAACGAAATATCTTCTAACGTCCCTATTTGCCTCTCTGCATAGGTTAAAATCAGATCCTGCGTTTCGGCATAAAAATGAACTGCATAGGCATGTTCAAAATGTTTATTCAGAAGAGTCTGCGCACCTGAAAGACGACCACTCATGACACCTGTGCAATTGTAGCTCTGAGAAATAACTATACTCTCATTTCTCTAAGCGATTATTCTAAAGTTATTGAACACTGTTCGCGAGGTGTCTTGAATGTCAAAAACCTTGCTACAGATATCACGTTAGAGGAAACATATCTGACTATTATGATAAAAAGTGAAATTGTTGATATTTCACTGTCGTACCAGCGCTAACTCGTACAGAATCAGTGACAGCAATTTTCTTATTTGCTCTGACATAGTAAACATCCATCATACAAGAAAGAATAAAATTTTGAATATGTTTACATGTGCCTTTGAGAACAGCAGCCTTGTAAAGATGATCGTTACTTACAGTATCAGGTCCAGCAGTGAAACCTAAATGAAATCTAGAAGACGTTGGGAAATTCCTGGATTTGATGAGTTGCTGCATCCATAATTTCCAAGAAGTGCAAACTCAGAAACACAATAAACTACAACAGATCACAGAGTGTGTAACGATATTGGCGAATCTGATGATTGTGCCTAGAACCTGTGTATCGGGAGAATGACTGATGTATGCACAGTGACAGATGGTCTGGAAGCGGGTTCATTCGGGTATGTAGTTCCAATTTTCATCCACCAGAGAACAGTAGTGCACAGACACATTCAAGAAACAGGTCAAGAGCACGGTTTTGCGAATTATTCTGTTTATTTCCTGAAGCCCTTTTGTTTATTTATCTCTGTACAGTTTTGTATATGCTTTTAGTAGTGTCAGTGATGCGCGATTGTGGTCTAAAGTAAACATGTAGATCACTGCTCTACTGAAGGACGTTGTACGATGGGGAATTTTTTAACGTAATATGTCAAGTAAGTTTATGGTAAAAGGAAAGCTAATTCGAGTGCAAATGAAAATAGTTAACAACTTAAAGTGTAAAGAAAATATCAGAATGCTAAATATTTATTTCGGGAAAAAGTACAGTTCGAAAGCATGTTATTTGTTGATTGCTTGGTCATGAAAAGCGCGGACTAACAAGAGAGAATAATGTTTTTCTATTGGCCTTAAAGTAAACTGACCAATCAGAACAGAGTATTCTTCGTTCCTCATTTCTCTTGGAGATACAGAAAGCTTTCAGCAGTCTAGAGTACTCGGAGCACAACCTTCCAATGGTACAGTCGTGTGTAGTAAGAGCTCCGAAGTAAGTTATAATTTGCCGGTTATCGTTGTGCTACACTCCTCAAAAGTGCTTTAAGGTGAAGGCAATGTGCTTTATAGAATGTACGGATTTTTAAGCAATTTACTATATGAGAAAAGACAGTAATTCCTCGTGACATATTGAGCAGATTGGTGACTAAAAACTTGCGTGCATTAGACACCGAAAACTTAATAGCATGGCGAACATTTTCATTTAAGAACAATCCGTGCTTAGTGCTTAGTAGATTTCGGGAAATACGTTAAAATAAACTTGCTAACGTGAATGAAAGTATTTTACGCATACTGTGTTAAGACTAGCACGGTCTTAGAAGTGTACGTATTAAATATCAATGTTAAGAATATAGCAAAGTTTTGCCAGTACTTCCACCTTTCACTCGAAATTAAGACCTTTTCCCGATTCTTGGAATAGTTACGTTGTATGATGCCCGGTGCGAATTGAAATACCGTAGGATTCTACTCGGCTTTCATACCGCCGATCTGCTGCAGTGAGTTCACTGGTAGCTGCAGATAAAGGACGGAAGGAGCCGCGCCGCAGCAGTGTCTTCCCATTGGCTGCCTACAAGCTCTATCTAGTTGTTGTGTAAAACCACTTTCCCTAAAATATTGTGATCTGGACAAATCCGTCTTTTTTTCTTTTTGTCTTCTGTGACAAATGTATGAAATCATCAACGCCTCATAACTAAGTACTTTTCTGTCATAGAGGCAGAAGAATGGATGATTTAAAATTTAAAATTTTTATGTACTGTAGTATTCTGTCAGATGAATATTTCTGTGGGATCCACTGCTCCGCTTGCCACAAGACGAACCGACGCTTGCTCGTACTTTGTTAACTAAACGAGAGTGCGACAGGGCGAAGTGAAGGAAAACAGCATTAACCTGGGTCCCGTTCTCCTCTGCTCTATCTCTTATTGACGATGATATTGATCTGAATGTCTCTGGATGTCTGTTTGTGCAGTCCGTAACTATTTTTGTAGAAAATCTTCCTCGATCTCGAAGAAGGTCGTAATGCGTGATCATAAAACATGTTCCATATTTCCAGAACCGAACGGAGTCAGTGATATAGGCCAATAACTATGTGTGTTTGTTGAAACCGCGGTTGACCTGCCCTTTTTTCCAGCCGCTTAGGGCCTTTCATTGGCCAACTAACTACGAGAAGTTGCTGTTCAAAGAGGAGCTATGACCAGTACTCCATTCTTCGGCTGCGTATATTCCTGTGTGTGATTTCTGTTCTAAAGGTACTAGAAATTTGCGTACAGTAAACGTATCCCATGGGTCACCACATGTAAGTTCTCATAGCTCTGCGTGGTAGTAAGGAACTGGTGCGATTGAAAGTGGGCATTAATGTTAGACTGGAAAAGTTAATTTAAGCTATTGCTTCTTGGATTATTCACTTGTTAGTAAGTTATCAACACCAGGGATCGTTTCAAAAACAGCAGCATTTTGCAAAAAAAAGAGGCTCTGAGCACTATGGGACTTAACTTCTGAGGTCATCAGTCCCCTAGAACACACATCCATGCCCGAGGCAGGATTCGAACTTGCGACCATAGCGGTAGCGCGGTTCCAGACTGTAGCCAATAGAACCGCTCGGCCACCCCAGCCGGCAGAATTTTGCACACAAGCAACAAAATTCAGAGCTTAGTGCTGTGCGGTGAATAGAGGAACGAGTTTATTGGTATAGAGCCTTCCCACAATATACACCCACAGTGAAAACTATGGGAACGGCAAAACTGCATGCGTCTCGGAGGGACATATATTCCTCATCAGATGCCTCCCGTATTACAAGCATGGAGATGTCTACCGCCAACAGGATGAAACGGAAAACTGTATCAACTGCAGAGGCTGATGGTTGTTTCAGTAGACAACATTCTATCGGCACGATACAATCATCGTCAGTCACTGCAGTGCAGAACTGCAGTACTATGGCGTTAATTTAACGAGTAAAATAAACTGACTTGGGAAAGGCAGAATGCAAGTGATGTGACAAAACAGTAATTGTCTCGACCTGAAACTACCATATCACCTGTCGGGCTTGAACTGTGACGTATTGGTGTTGTGGCGGGTGACGTCACACGTGTGCGGAGGGTTGGTTTGTTTTCGTTAGGGACGTTTGTATTGTCACCTTATGCTGTGTTTGTAGTCTATATTGGATATATAATATAGTGGTGCAAATTTTGATGGAATGAACATGTTACTGGATCAACCAGTTTAGTTACTTAAGAGAAAGAAGAGTTTACGGTGTTCTCCGCTTACGCTCCATATCAACTAGAGTTTAAACGTTATCTTTGGTTGTCTTGGTAACGTGAGTACACAGTGATTTCAACTTATGTGAACTCCGGCACATATTTTTTTCAAAGGTGAGCCAACCTGTAATGTAATGAAATTAATAACTTAGCGAATACCAATAGTAATATTACTGAAATAAGGAACGCTGATAGGTCGACAATAAAGAAAAACGAATGTCTTCAGAAGGTTATGGTAAATGAAGACTGGTTATTCTAACGTAAAGTGTGAAGAACGTGATGTTAGTAATTGAAAGCAATGTACAATGATGTAGCAGAATTAGTTGAGTTTGGTTGCCTACAGAATGAAGGCGCCAGATCCAGTTTAGCGCGTAACAACTAACACAAAAAGTATTTACGAGTAATTTCAGGGATTTTGCAAGTTCCTGTTGAGCTGTATTGGTGAACACATGTCACTGCATTTTGTCCATCTCGCAATTTAAACCTTTCTGTATCGGTATTGGGGTATTCGTTGTTGTTACTATATTTCGTTAATTTTCGCGATATTTGCTACCTGTACTTTTTCGCTTTCTATTCTGATATTTCTTTTTGATTTCTGTATTGGTGTCTGGCTTTTAAGTTAGTTTATATTTATAGAGTGACATCTTCGATACCAGTTGAATTTATCTAATGTGATGCTTTACTTTTGCATTTTCGATGCAGACCTCTGCATGCTATTCTTCATCGTATTCTTACGGTTGTTTTGTTTTGTATACGCCAGTATTTTTGGGGCTCTGTGGGTTTTACTTGAGAATATAACTCCCCAGATCCCCCTTAAGGCCCAATATTTATTATTTCGAATTTTTAAGTTTCTGAATTGATATTTATATTTTGGTTTTAGAGGAACTGTTGAATATGACGTCCTAATCGCCATTTTTAAATCAAAGTTGTGTTGCATCTTGAGGGTAGTGATGATGTTATTTATCAAAGTGGACAGGTGTTATCGAAGGCTCTCGTCTTCCCCAACAATTCACCATACTTGAGACACAGTGCCGTACCCCCGGCCGCGAGAGTTCGCCCCTGTTTGGTCTTAGGAGGGGAGGGGTGCCCACATCGCCGGCTGTCACCTCCACATGAAATCACGCCGGCCACAGCAGTTATTCAGTTTAATAAAGAAATATAGTGCGAAATACTTCACACTCGACAGCAAGGCCAGCCTGGGTGGCCGAGCGGTTCTAGGCGCTACAGTTGGAACCGCGCAACCGCTACGGTCGCAGGTTCAAATCCTGCCTCGGGCATGGATGTGTGTGATGTCCTTAGGTTAGATAGGTTTAAGTAGTTCTAAGTTCCAGGGGACAGATGACCTTAGCAGGTAAGTCCCATAGTGCTCAGAGCCATTTGAACCATTTTTTGTGATGGAAACAGGAACTATTTGCAGGAAAAGTAGTTATATATGACCTAGTTAACGAATAATAACTTACTACGCGTACATAGTGTTGTTAAGTAAAAGTGCAACAGCATTCGTTACATGGGACCATTTCAGATTCTAGTAAAATAATACAAATAAGTGTAGCCATTCTGAAACTAAGACCGTATTTGAGCTCATAAATCCAACAAAGAAAGGTTCTTAAGCAGCACTGGAGCGTTCTCATATAACGAGTTCTGACAGCTGCCATCTAACAACTTTGTGTCGAATTCACCTGGAACACCGCAAAAAGGGTAAAGTATCGTTATATGAATAACTACACCAGCAACACAGATGTTCAAAAACTTTCACTAATCAGTAATTACATTCAGGAGATTTATCGATTTGCCTTGTGTTATTCCCCACTTATGAGTGAACCATAACTTTGGTTTTATTTCAGATACTTCACAGCACATTCAAATGGCCGTAGTAACACTCTCATAGAATTTAAACTTTCGCTTAAGTTTTCTTCAGATTTCATTTTTATTTCGTTTCATTATCCTTCAGTTAATGTAAATCAACCGTTCACAAATTTAGCTAACTCTTAAATCTTCGGAATATGAGATACCTATTTTCGTCCATCCATTTAACAAATGGGTCGTCCAGTACCTTTAAATTGTATGGCTTTGTGCGCTGTGTTATATTAACGTCACCAGTTTCCACTTTTGATGTAACAGATGAGAGTCCTCCCGATAGGTTCGTCTACTCCCATGTAATGTTAGCAAACAGGGGAGATCGGTGAAGTTTTATTCCTAGCGGACCTGAATAAGCTAAATTGCATCAGCTTATTTGTTGTGGTGGCAATATATTTAGAAAATGCGTTAAAATGGTACATACCAGCAATCTACTGAACGAAATCACAAGAATAAACAAATTCAGGAGATGTGTAGCTAACTTTTTCGTAACTATTAGGAAGAGAGTTATTGAAATGAACAAGTCACAGTGCTGTTCAAGGTAGAATAAAAGTGTGTGGAGTTGGAGACGATGTATGCTTGTATTCAGCAGTAGACGGTTTTGCTATCACATTATTCTGGAAAAAAAGAAATTCCGGTCTGGCAGACGTTAAGCACAATGTAACCAAGAACATTCTGAAAGTTATTTAGAAAACTGTGACGAATACAATTCACATTACTATTCCATTATCGTACTGCATAACACCGAGACATCTTAAAAAGAAAAATTATTTGTTTCGCCTTATTTTGTTTCCATATCTGTAAACTATCAAGTGCAGTACCGAACTACCTATTAATTTTATTTTATGTCACCTTATCCTAGTCTTTTGTTCTGTAGGCCGTGAGTTGTTACCTGCCATTTCCATTTTTTATGTATTCCATCTACTGTTAGCAGCTAACATGAACTACATTGTGTTTTATCATAGAGACTAGAAAATACTCCTTGTTTTATTACTGAATTTACATGTGTGTACCAAACATTTTCGCCTAAAGGTACTAGGCATTACAGAAGTCTATAATATACAATATATTTCTAATCAGTTATTATCTACGCATAATGTAAGCTGCAACTGACTAAAAATGGTCCAAATATTAACAAAGTTATCATTAAATCATTACTGGGTTTAAGTCACACATCCTGATTTCGTTGTATTTACCATGCAACAAACATTCTCTGTATCACTTTTGCTTCTTTTGTGACTGCGTTATTATTTCACACAAGTCCTTAGAAACATGTAAAGAAAGTAACTTATCATTGTTATCTAACTAAGTACGTTAAAATTCCCCAAATATTATTAAACTATTTCATTATTTTTGAGACAGCATTACTTTGTCATTTTCCTCGGGTTTAAGTTAACTGTACAGCCATGAATATTGCGTAATACTTTAGACTGTGACAAAATCCTAGCGTCAAGGTGATCCAGACTTATGTGCTGCACATCTGGCTCATGTGGTACCCCTATAAATCTCCCAAACGACTCTTCTTTAGTTTTGGTGAAATAAATAAAAAATGAAATAAAAACGTGCCTTCTGCAACAGCATTTTCCTCAGCAACATTAGCCCCGAAAGTAAATTTCAACGACATAACAAATCATAGTGCATAAGGGCCAAAGTATAAATAGCAGCGGTGATGAACTCTCTCTGAATTTTCAGTCGAACATAAGGCACCATTAATTTCTTTGTTTACTCTTTTGAGGTTACATCCACATGCTTATCAAATGTTGTTTGCCAATGCAGTTCAGTGAATTGCAACATCAGTTTGATTACACTAAGCGTGCTTTGATTTATGTGTCTCACGCAAAGACACTCGCCATGCTTCTGTTATAAGCAGCATCTGAGTTTGTTTACATAACTACTACTTCATAAACAGATACACAGATAAGCCAGAATGTTATGGCCGCCGAACTACTGTCGATATAAATCCGTTCAGGCGACAGCAGCGACACATGGCGAGGAATGACTGCTAGTCAGACAAACACACGGTGCATGTAGTATATCACACGGGCTAGAGCGTGATGGAATGGAGTGTGTTGAGCGGTTCGATGAACACAGTCCCGATTTCCTGTTGATGTGTTGGCTCTCCTATCTCGACACATCTAAACCCGATCGAAGACATCTGGGCATGTGGCGTCAGAGCTCATGGCACCCCTCCCAGGAATTTAAGGATTTAGGTGACTTGTGTGTGCAGATGTGATGCCAGCTCCGTCTAAGGGGTTCAAATGTTGATTACCTTTTAGTTCCTGCGTGTGTAGTGCCATATTACTTGTGGGTCACTGTGTTGAATGGTAGATGTCGGGATTATGGAGACTACTTTGTTGTCCTTAAGAGCAGTGATTTTGTAGTCACTCTAGTCTTTTGAGTGTTATCATTAATGTCATTGATTTTCCTACTCTTTTTTAGAATTATACTTAGTGTCAATGATATTTCTGTTAAACGTAGTTGGCAAATGTTAATGTTGCACAAAACAGTTTCTTCCATTTCCATCGACGGAGTGGTAATGACAGATGCAACTCGCATCGGGGAAACACTCGAACGAGTTTTATTCCGAAGAACCTTCCATTTGTTTCCATTAATCTACTAAGAGGAACCACCGAAATGTAGATCTTGTTGGTCGGAAGAGAATATGAACCACAGTCAACCCCAATGCGAGCCATCTACATTACCACAACGCCAACTGTTGCAAATAAAACAAATAACGAGACTTGTTATATCATCAATCCAAAGGTTTATTCGATTGGCAACTGTGGTTTCAGGTGGTATTGGCCGCGGTATCGCGGACGCACATTTTGGCAGCCGGACGGTCTTCTCCAGACGTCGCGTTGGTGGTCACGCGTCAACACATTCAGCGTCTGGCATGGCAGCTCTCAAGATCTGCGCGGTGTGATGTACAGACCTCCAAGGTGGGCGCGGGGGACACCGGAGTGATCTGCCTCAAATATAAATTTCAAAATTATAAACGTCGCCCTATTATGGTGAGTTGATATGACATCTGTAAAGGAAAGTGCTAAATTATCGTAGGACCACATGCTAATAAATGGTCAGTTTCTGTATCCATAGAGGGGATGTTTCTATCGCGCCAACTCATGAACCCTAGAATACTAATTATCGCAAATATGAAAATTACCGACAGTGAATGTTTGCCTATTTACTCCTCCCGGAGTGTTATCTATTGTGGTGAAATGATCTACTAAATTATTGCATCAGATGGTAGATATCTCACGCAGACGCATGTATTATCCTCACCTGAAATATATTCATTATGGAACGGAGTGAATTGTGACTGTTGCTAAATCCATCCTTACCAAAATAGTAGAGTTTCTTAAAACAAGTTGTGTAAATGTTCAGTTCAAATTCGGAGAGCTTCAAGGATAAATACGGGACAGAAAAATAAACGATCATGCAGCATTAGAAATGGGATTAAAATACCAAGTATAATCGTGGGAGGCTGAAGGTGAAACTTCGCTGAGAACTTGATAACTGTTATGGGCGGGAGGGGACATAGGAGAACGTTTTCTGAAAGGCTCTCCCTCATCTGAAAGTGTAGGCAACGGTATTGTATGTACCATTGATTCTTCAGTTTAAGTATATCATACCAATACTAGAGCTAAAAGATACGTATCCGGCGAAAGGATTTTGTATCTGATCAGAGTTTACAATTGGTATAAAAGAACAGCAGACTATAGGTACCGAGAAAGTTTATGGGTCGACCATAGAATTTTGTAGCCATGGTGATATATCTAAACTGACACCATTTCAGTTATATTAAAAGTCGTAAAACTCTATACTCGAATAGTATCTTGAAGATTCCCTTCTGAAGGGAGCTACCATGTGATCATGAAACGAGAAATACTCATAGAAACCAAAATCTGTTGTCCTTTACACAGATCGAAGTACCACTCACCGTAACAGCACCGCCTTAATCCTCCTCCTGCAGCCGTCTCTGCAGCAACTCCACAAAAAAGGCGTCCAGTGTGAACTGGCGCTCCTGTTGGAATAGATCTTATTACTTTAATGTTATCTAACACGTGAAGTGATTCACAATTTGTGCTAGTTCCTGTCATATACAAGTATAACGAATTGTAACATTTACCACAAATTCGCACGGTTCAGGTATCGAAATTAAGAATATAGTAATTCAATTTAGTATCCAACTAACAATTCGTTTCACATCTCAGATACTATTAATACTAACAAGTAACTAATATCCCATTATCTTTAACATTTTCTGTGTACGACTGGTTAATGATGTGCTTCTTAGGTTATGCCGCGTTGTTGTTCCTGCTTTATGGTCAACATTTCAACAAGTGACCGAGCCATTTTCTTCAGATCGTGAGACGTTTCCTGACTGATATGAGTCAAGCGGAGAGTACATTACCGCAAAGTTCGCAGCATATGAAGTTGATGGCTGGGACGTCCGTTGAAGTATTGTGCACAAAATGAACACAACAATTCGGCCTAACACCCGGAAGCAGACCAGTAACTAGTACCATCTTCGAGAGTAAGTTATCATGTAATGAGAAAACGAAAAATTCACTTTGAAAGCAAATGCTACTATTCCTACTACTGTTGTAATTTACACTCACCGAAACAGAAAAGGCTTCTTTCTCTTCCTGCAGCCGCTTCTGCATTATCTCCTCAAAAAACGAGTCCAGGGTGAACTGACGCTCCTGTAAGGAAAAGAACTTATTAGTTTGATTAGTCATAGAGCATGCTTGGTAATTCAGAGATAGCGCTAGTTCTTTACATATACATGTGTTACAAATTCTGCAATGTCGTCTTCAACCAGTCGATCGCGTTATCAGCATATTTAGTGCGTCTCTGCCCCAGAATATTTTTCACCATAATTCTTTACAACTGGAGAGGGATGTTACCTTTCTCAAGTCTCTCACATAGTTATTTGCTCAGTGTTAACAAATACCACACCCAATTTACCGGAATGATAAATGGTTAGAATCAACTGTCCATGTCTGAGGTCAGTGTTAAGTTTAATGGGCTTCAATACAATTGTCAGAATTCTTTAAACACCATTCAGGTTCGATTATCAACATTAGCTTACCTAATGCGACAAGTCCGGATATATTGTGGTAATAACACGGAGGAGAGGATCTAGGGCCAGTGGGATCCAGGGAAAGGGCCAACATAATGCAGCAAAGGAGTCCTGCAGGGAACAAAGCGAGAGACACAGTGTGAGGCTACCCTGCGGGTCAAAGAATATACGACTCTGACATGCTAAAGGCTTTTTCTAAGGGCTTCATACTCATGTTAAACGACCACTATATCTGTGGCGCATGTAGTATTAGAATTCCTATAGTCCATATTTTACGGCGCTTTATCTTTTGATGCGAAGGCAGAAGTAAGTTTGGAAGAGGTCTCAAGCTCTTTGTTTTACTTGAAGTCAAGACCACTAAGGCCAATTTTAAAAATTTTATGTAGGTCTGGAGATGAGCTCAAGTTTTAGAATGACGACTATTGTGAACTGTTGAGTGACTAGCACATCCCACTTCGCTCCAGTGATCAACAAATCCATCCATCCATCAGTGACATTCATTGCCGCCGGTATTTTGTATCTGATCACGATCCAGAAGAGCAGTATGCTAACCACACGCTCCTCCATACAGTGACGTCAATCGTCTGACGATGACGAGGCGGTCGATCGGTACCTTTGGAACTTCAGAGGAATGATTGGGCGGAGTTAGGTAGTTAGGTGGTATTTTATATAATCGTCACAATCATCACTCGTGCAGAGATGCCTATCTAAGACGTGTTATTTACAATAACGTGTCACATGGGATGTTTATAGCAAAAAAATATTCATTTACAGTAAATCGTGACAGTTTTACCACGTTATGTACAATCAGTTAGCTCTCAGACTTTACTGCTTTGCGTGCTATGTCACTGCAATATAACGTGGCTCACCTCTACAGTACCCCGAACAGCGACCAAGTTGTTCTCCAGTCGCAGACCCTCGTCTTTCTCCCCTCCCAAACACCGGGAGAAAAACTTCTTCATGCGGCGGAACATTGCTGTAACGATAACAAACAGCACATTAGACATGACCAGACCGTGTCTACGAGTAAGTTTTGCAGCAATGTCTCACAACTCGATCGCAAGAAAAACCTGTAACCGTGACGACATGTCTGTAACCTTGGCTTTTGTAAAAAAAACAGCTGCTTGTATCAAAAAGGACATGCACAGTCTATATAATTGATTGAGCATGTACATTTGTTACTAGTCGAGAATTAGTTACTTTAATTTTGTGTCAGTAATTCGTAGAGCATGAATCATAACAGTAACATTTATTCGAAGTTTAACAATCGCGGGTTCATTACGTGGTACTTTTACTCTGAAGAGAATAAATTTGTTTTGATAGCAACTAGCTGAAGATTTATCTATTAGACTAAATTTAATTAGCAAGTCATTATAATACTACAATAGTTTCAGATATACAGCTGCTTCACCGGCCGGTGTGGCCGTCCGGTTCTAGGCGCTTCAGTCTGTAACCGCGTGACCGCTACGATAGCAGGTTCGAATCCTGCCTCGGACATGGATGTGTGTGATGTCCTTAGATTAGTTAGGTTTAAGTAGTTCTAAGTTCTGGTAGACTGATGACCACCGATGTTAAGTCCCATAGTGCTCGGAGCCATATGAACCATTTTTGATACAGCTACTTCAGATATTACAACTTCAGATTTTGTCATCTATTACAGCATGATATGCGGAATATCTTCCCCTGGGGCAGGAACAAGAATTTGTTTTTTATGTGTGTTGGTGGTAGGATGAAGTTACTAAATAATAAACTACGCTATGATCTGATGGCTATACCTTCCGCAGTATATTACAAGAATACGATTTTTACTGCTATCCATATTACCGATACAGTATATTCTCTCAGGGCTGCACTGTCCCTTCTTTGTGTCAGTCATCGAGAACCCTACATCTAAATTACACGTCATTGCCATGTGAGCTAAACAGTAACGTGTACGACGTATTAACTATATTTGTAGTTGAAATTTACCCACCGGTTTCTACATGAAGAAAACTTAAAAATAGCTTATAAACAGCTAATAGGTTTAACACTCGACAGTGCTCCAAGATATTAACGGTACTTCCTTAAGTGACAGGAAAAGATAATATTTTTGCTACAAATCCATGTCGACTCAGTATGACACTACACAACCGGAACCTGTTTACGACTTTTCTTTTTCACCGACGGCAGAAGATAAAAGCATGAACCAACGATAGGACATACCGTATGTATGTGTAATCGAAATGGAGAGTGATAGGTGACACCATTCTATTTGTGAAACTAAGCTATAAATTTGAGAATACATGATTCCAGCAGTTGAACGTTGGCAAAAACTCAGTGATGATATCTCTCTCTACAAGTCAAGCATTTTCGGAACTTTCTGAAGTTGCATTACATATTGAAAAAATGTACTGGAATAGCTCTTGCCTGTTAGTGGGTATAGTCTATATACCTCGTTTCTGAAACAGAGCGTTCGCTTCATTCAAAGCTTCTAATGCTCCCCAAGAACTTGTTCTCGAAGCACAAAATCCAACACTATAACGCCTGAATCAAAATTATAGAATCTTTTACTCAAGAATTGAATAAACTAATTCGTTTCGATACTTCAACTACTCCAGAGAATACGGAAGTCATTATTATGCAATGGTCCACCACATTTAAGCTGATTTTTATTAGCAAACCCTGCGATCAACATTAGGCAGCAACCTCGATAACTGCAGAGAACAACGTTGTACTGGAACGTCGATATCAATGGTTAAACAAGAACTGCAATGAAAATTTTCAGTAATTTGAATCTATGTAAGACGAAATGATCATGTTATAGCACTGACAAATATGCAGCGGAGTCTTGATTGTTGAAAACGTCCGTACAGTTAATAAACTCCCAAGTGATCTAACAGTTAACATAACTCAGAGATAGTGCTTTAATTTCCTTAAGCAACAGGGTAGTAAGAGTCTCATATTATGGTGCCAAGTCAACTCTGTATAACTCTACACAGTTGTAACCAGTTTCTAACGTGTTTTCTTCTTCGCCGACGGAAGATAAGTCTAGCAGTATAACCCTGCAGCGATCATAGGCAATATATAAGTGTAATCGACGAAACAGGAAGGTCGGTTACACTGTTTTCATTGGGAAAGTAAAAATTAATGTATCTAGAGACCGCTCCGAGTCTACCACAACAACCACAGATAAATTTTACTAACAGTCCGATTATATTATTGGAGAAGGCGATAACAAAATAGACTATTACGGTCGAAAACAAAAATAAAAAAAATAGTAGTGGAGGCGTTGTGCAGCTTTAATGAATGTTAACAACTGTATTGTGCAATAGACAGCTACGACGGTACGTTTCATTAGGGACCATCGAATTTGGTCTAAAATCGGCCCATCATCGGTCCCGAAAACCGTCTCAGCTATGCTTTCGCGTATATTGCAATAGCAGTTATCAAACGTAGATAGCTCGACCATTGGTATTATCTGTATAGACATTACATTGGTAACAATGTCTATGAAGTTAAATGGACATAATGGACATGACAAGTTAATGTCAATGACGGAACACTGTACATCCGGAATTGCTATTCCTATTACGCAAGTTCATAGTTGAGATCGTTTTTAGGCTTGATGATGGTCTGATCCTCGACCGAAACATACATTCTCTCATAAAATGTACCGTTATAGCTGTGATTGCATAATGCAGTTCTTTCGAAGAGCATATAAAATGAAAGTAACGTCACTGCTGCAGAAACTGACAGGGCAGAAACAAAATGTAAAAGTTTATAAAGCTAAGATCAATATAACGAAAAAATCGAATAATATCTTACACAAATTCCTCTAGAATAAACTCAACGGAAATATAACGAAGACACAAAATTTGATTCCAATAATTCGCTTAATCTACACAGATTAAACGAAGACAAGGATACCAATCACACATCCACAAAATAACAACATAATAGAAAAATAACATGCACAAATTCTTCCAGAATGAACCAAAAGAAAATGTACGCTGCACCTATATAGCCCTAACAAAGACAGCAATACCACACACATCCACATAAAACGACATAATCGATAAATAACACACTGGAACTATTCAATAATAAACCAAAAAATTGTAAACCCCCCAAAAAAACAAAAAAAAAGAAAAGACGCACAAGAAAACTCCGTATAACGACGACTTTATCGAAAAATAACACACACAAATTCCTCAAGAATAAACAAAACGAAAATAAATTCAAAAATTTGGTATCATACTACAAACGAACGTTAACAGGTCAAAAAGTACCATAGAACAAAACGAATCACACATCCAAAGCGCGAGCCACTGGCAACAACAATAAGAACCCTACAAAACAATCGATATCATATACGCTCCCCTTCAGCGGCGTCACATTCGAAAAAAAGCAGCCAACTATTAATAAGTTAAAAAATTATGACTAACATTACTACTCGTTCCTCTCAGGACAACTTCTACAATGTACTTAGGTTCACGGCTAACAGCACCGTAGACAATTCTCCCATATTACAAAAATAGCTATAGAATTGCAACAATCAACATGATAAAAATTATCATTAATCACTTCACTCACAAAAATTTATCTTCTGCTCTTAAGGTACTGCCTAACCTCACCATCGTATATCGTGCGAAATACAGAAAAAAACAGTTAAATATATGTCAGAAAAAAAAACATTAGTCGCTAATAGTTTCTCCATTGATAATATAACCTGTGGCCTCAAGTTACCCCCTCCCCCCAATAAACAACACCATCGTATATCACGACACATTTGCAATAAACAGCATATTTTACAAACTTAGTAACCAACACAAACACAGATAGCATTTAATAACAGACCGCTTACACGCTCTGCAACGTAAAGTCATGATGTCAAGAGGACGTCATGGGTGAAACCACACGGATAGAATCTGAAAGAGCACTTGACAAAGTTGTCACTGTTGAACTAAGCTGTTAATTTGAGCATACGTGATGAATGCACATGAACTTAAAAAAATTAAGTGTAGAGGTCTAACTCTACAACTAACCACCTGACGTTTGAAACCCCATAAAAAATTAAAACGAAATGCTATTTCACGTCATTACTGTTAAGAACTTCTTATTCCGTAATCACACCACACTCCTCCACATGCTTCAATTTTCCAGTACTTCTCCACTAATACAAATTCATTTATTAGCTTTTAAGATATTCTTACTCGAGATGACTGTGTACACTCAATAAATATACAAAGGTAAATCAATAGCTCATACCTACTGCGGGTACGATGCAGCTGGCCTCTGAAGCCGGCGTTCGCTTCGCTGAGAGCTTCTAAAGCTCCTCAAGAACTTTAAAATGTTTCCCTAGATGTGCTCGAAACACAAAATACAACACTGCAAGACTTAATTCACAACAGAAGCATCGTACACTCAATAACTCGCAGAACGAATTCGTATGAATACTTCGAGTACTCTAGAGAATACGGAAGTAATTGCTAGGCAACGGTCCACAATGGTTCAAGAGACATGGCATTGTTGTTAGCATGCACTGTGATGTACATTAAGTAGCATCCCGGTAACTACAGAGCACATCACTATATAGAGACGTCGATATCCATGGTTAAATAAGAACAGCATTTAAATTTTAAACACTTTAAATCTATGTAAGACGAAATAACCATGTTTTGTAATCGA
Source organism: Schistocerca americana (assembly GCF_021461395.2). Classification (NCBI taxonomy): domain Eukaryota; kingdom Metazoa; phylum Arthropoda; class Insecta; order Orthoptera; family Acrididae; genus Schistocerca; species Schistocerca americana. Next base: position 553,199,010 of record NC_060124.1, on the reverse strand, counting down.
AAGATATGCAGAAGTATGTAAATAATGAAACCGCCCGACTAGCCTATAGATTCCCATTGGAATTCTTATTTAGCTGTTCGAGGTGCGTGAGAAGAGTAATGAGACTGACAATACTCTGAGGGATCTGGCCGCGCTGTGTTGTTCTACTGCTATAAAGAACGGTTTGCAATCTCTTCTAGTTGCTGAGTACGCCGTCACATGGTTTTTGAAAGCGCCATCGGGGAAGTTGTGTTTTTGTTGCGTGTTGTAAAAGTGGAAAAGTGTAATTTAGAGCAATGTTATGCCATCAAGTGTTAAACTTGGGGCACCAGCGAGAGTGATCCTCTTAGAATTGAATCAACCCTATGGGGAACATTCCTTATCAGTAGTCCAAGTTTCTGTGTCTCACTAATCATTTCTGGAAGGCCGAGAACTCGTTGAAGATGGACCTCGTTCAGGGTTGACCTTCACCTTATAAAATCGACGAAAACGTCGGACGTATGCGTTCTCTTGTGACATCAGACCGGTGTGTAAAAATAAAGGTGATGGATGACATGGTTAAACATTTTCAGCATGCATCAAATTTGCATCGGAGTTTTGCACGTGCGAAAGATTTATGCCAAACGGTGTCATAAAACCTCACTACTGAGCAGGAGGAGAATGGAAGAAACGTGTGCGTTGTCCTCTTGCGAGAATTGCCCATGGCCACGAATGGTTCAGTTGTATAATCACAGGTTATGAATCCTGAATTTCAAAGTACGATCCTGGGACCAAGTGGCAGAGTGAGGAGTGGAACACTGTGGAATCTCCTCGACTGAAATGAGCTCGAATCATGAAGTCAAAGGCGGAAGCAAAACTGATTTGCTGTTATGAAAGGTTTGCTTCTTTCCATATAGATTTGTTCATCCAGGACGAACCGTCAAACAGCTGTGTTACAACGATGAACTGGAAAAGCTCAGGAAAGAGGTGAATCGCCGGCCTGAGTGGCCGTGCGGTTCTAGGCGCTACAGTCTGGAACCGGGCGACCGCTACGGTCGCAGGTCCGAATCCTGCCTCGGGCATGGATGTGTGTGACGTCCTTAGGTTAGTCAGGTTTAATTAGTTCTACGTTCTAATCGACTGATGACCTCAGAAGATAAGTCACATAGTGCTCAGAGCCATTTTTGAAAGAGGTGAATCGAGTCAGATCAAACATTGCAGATTGGACGGCGCATCATGATAACGCCCCATGCCACATGGCCACTTCCAACACGGATGTTTTGACTTCAAAAGGCATTCCTGTTGTTCCACAGACCCCCCCCCCCCCCCCCCCTATTCACAGAAGCGTGGTAACTGTGACTTGTTTTTTTTTCCAATTTCGGAAAATGTCTTAAAAGGATTTCATTTTGGGACTCTGGAGAATATTTAAGAGCATATGACCGACATGGGAAATGCCCTACCAGTTGAAGGCTTTCTACGCTTCTACCGATACCGAGGAACAACGACTTCGCCGGCCTATAGCTGCCGATGGGAACTAATTTGCAGGAGGCATTATTGTCGTTTGAAAGAAATAAAACCTTGGTATATTAGAAATCAGTCTCACTGCTTTTCGCACACGCCTCCTACTCCAAGATATTGATTCACATATCTTGCGTAACAGAAGAGAAAAACTCTTTTGTTAAGCTGCCAGCTTCCCTCGATACGATGCAATGCACTTGCCAGGAGTTCCAAAATAAATTTTTCTTCACACACGGAAAAAAATTCCAGCAACACTAATCTCCAGCATCGCAGGGAGTACGTGTGCGTAATTCACAAGACAGAAAGATTGCTTACACCGTCATCATTGTGGAACTAAGCAATTAGTTTGATAATACATGATGCATGGGCATGAACTTCGCCAAAAACAAAGTACAGATATCTGCCTCTACAAGTAAATGTCCAACCTTTGAAACTGCATAAAACAGTAAAACAAAGTTCTATTTCACACTGCATACCGTTAATAACGGCATGTTCTGAGATGATACCACACTCCAGCACCCGCATCAATTTTCCAGTAATTCTCCGCTATATACTCAGCCATTAACAAGTTTATACGATATTCTGTATGACAAATAAATAGGTGGATGGCGCGCACGTTCACCGGATCTGACGTCCCCGGATTTCTTTCTGTGGAAAAAGTTGAAGGATATTTGCTATCGTGATCCACCGACAATACCTGACAACATGCGTCAGCGCATTGTCCATGCATGTGCGAACATTACGGAAGGCGAGCTACTCGCTGTTGAGAGGAATGTCGTTACACGTATTGCCAAGTGCATTGAGGTTGACGGACATCATTTTGAGCATTTATTGCATTACTGTGGTATTTACAGGTAATCACGCTGTGACAGCATGCGTTCTCAGAAATGATAAGTTCACAAGGGTACATGTATTACATTGGAACAACCGAAATAAATTGTCCAAACGTACCTACATTCTGTATTTTAATTTAAATAACTTACCTGTTACCAACTATTCGCCTAAAATTGTGAGCCATATGTTTGTGACTATTACAGCGCCATCTATCACAAAGCGAAAACAGGAGTCCAACAAAAAAATTCATATTTCATTACGTACTACACGAATATGAAATAAAACTGGTGGTTCCTAATTTAAAAAACGCAGTTGATATCCGTTTGACCTATGGCAGAGCCATTTAGCAGGCCAACCATAGGGCCATCCGGATTCCCCCTTCAAGTTTCGTTCTTTGTAGTTTTTTCGTTTGACACTTATTTCATAAGATATTTGGCCCAGTCACAATCATTGGACCACCATGTATATTTTAATTGCAGTTCTCCTAAAAAGAATCATTTTAAAAGGAGAACTTCAAAATAAGCTAGGCGGGGCTTGAGAACAGAGGCCCAACATGCTGCCTTGAAAGGTACTCTTCCGTTCTGGAACTTTTCCTTGAATTCCCAGGCGGAAGGATACTAGCCGGAAGGTAAGATGCTGCATAGATTCTCCGTAAGGTCACCAATGCGATGTCGAGGCAGGTGTGGAGGCAGTGGAGGGAGGAAGTCTCCTTGTCACCGAGTCCTGCCTGCTGTTTCGACGTCCTAGGCTACCAACTTCAGGTCAAGCTAGATCAGATCACAGCTGGAGCTTTTCGCAGCAGCTGGCGTCATACAAAATTACCCACGGAGATGATGCAAATCGTAACTATAGGTACCTGTCGTTAGATAAGATTAGAAAAGTCTACATTTCAACAACATTGGTTTGTAGCATTATGTTACAGTCTGATAAGCAGAAAATCTCCTGCTCACTCTCCATTGCCACCATACGCCTACCGTCATATCACTCAGTTATCCTTTCAAAGCGGACGTTCTACAATATGGTGCTGTGCAGTGGAGAGCTTCACTCTTATCACTATGAATGCATATTCACGTTGGAAAGCAACAAGTAATTTTTAACGTTATCAATGTTAGACGATCTGTTTCAAAAACTAATGAAATTATAAATAGTTTTATCATTCAGTTTTGTTCGGTGGTTCAGAAAGTAAGTATCGGTCTAGGCCACAGGGTTGTAACCGAGGTTTGTCAGAAGCATTTTTTTTTTTTTTTTACATTTACCAGTTCTTTCAAGTTCGACAATGATTTCTGTTAATGTGATAAATGCGAGGTGAGTCTATTGCTTGTATTCCATGTTATACTGCAGAGCCACCTGTAACAGACTCGCTAAATCAATTACAAGAATGGAGGAAGCAACACTACCAAACTACTACGGTGTTCGAACCAGCTTTCGTATTGATGATTCGAGTTTTACTATTACATTTATACATTACATCGATTATCCTTGTATACTTCAGTAATATTTTTAAATACATTTGAGTGATTAGATGAGTATACACTCCTTTCCCCTCAGAGTAAGGTATAAAATTACGCTAAACAAAATTCCCTTCTTTTTAGATTAAATAACACAATGAGATTATGTGTTAGATAATACTCTGGAAAGTATAAATAAAAATTTTATTCCTTATCTTCTTTTTTCTAAAAACATTAAATCTGTCATACAAGACATTCTGTTGTTGTTGTTATGGTTTTCAGTCCGAAGATTAATTTGATGATGCTCCCCCCCCCACCCTACTCTCACATAGCTGCAAAACTACTGTAAATTGCATCCAGAAAAACCGGTTGTTGTCTCAGGTAGGGTCCTATCAACCAATCCCAGCTATATCCTGGTATAAAACACGTGGAAACTAAATACATTATCTGTCGCGTAAAGGGACACGATGTTTATTTTCTCAGATGTCGATGTCCGAAACTTTATGTCATAGCTGCCAAAAGGCAGCAGTGTCTGACGACGCAATAAATGCATTAGTTTCTCTTTAAGGGGACCTGGACGTGCACGGGCTGCATTTTCATAGCTTGCTCTCAGTGCACATTACTCTTCATCTACAATGAATAACATTAACTCAAGCTGTATTTATTAAAATATCTCCTAATGTTCTGAAAACGTAGTTTCGAGAAAATGAGAAGAGAATATTCACAGTGTTTTTGACGCACCGTATGCCTCTTTCAGAACATTCCAGCAGCATAATCTTCCTGGCCAGCTGCTTCTTTATCATCTGTAGACTTCTTCAGGGGCCTTTTCCTTACACTGGCTTCCACAGCTTCAACTACTCGCTGACGATCTATGGCAGTCAGAGCAGCTATCCTATTATTTCCTGGCTGGATGCCTAAATTATCCATTACTTTTATCCTGATGGTTACACCATCATTGAAACACATGACAGCATCCATCGCACCCATTTTGAGTACTGTCCATCCAACAAACACTGTTTTTGGCACTCGTTGCGACACGCAGATGTTGAAACCCTCATTAGGGTTTTGCGTACGGCCATGTAGACATTTGCTGAGTAATTTTGTATCTGAAAGGTCCCTGCATATTGGCTTTATTGTTTCCATGACTGTGGCAGGCAAGAAATGTATATGGTGCTATTCTTTGCCAGTCGCATGAGCGTGGCTGGTTTGCAGACATTTGCTCAAAGAGCGTTTAAGACCAAATCAACAACTGAAAAGTAGATAAAAAATACATTTTTTGAAACGGGACAAAATTGTCTGTCAGATGGTGACAAGAATTGTTTTCGAAAATTTCAGACATTTCAAGTCCATGTCCACTTAACAATTAGACGTATCAAGTACACTTTTTAAAAAGTTAAAGAAAATACGACGCAACAAGAAGGAATTATACCAATGGCGCGGAAATCAGTAGATGTGATGTTCATGTGCAGACAAATGAAGGAATCCCATTTCAAAAACTGAATGGTTTATTCACGAGAAAGAGCTACACAAATTGAGCAAGTCTGTAAGTTAATTATCTATGTCTGGCGCTTATGCAAGTAGCTGTTCGGCTGGCATTGACTGATAGACTTGTTGCATGTCGCCACAGGGATATAGTGCCAAATTCGGTCCAATTGGTGCTATAAATGAACAAAATTCAGAGTTGTTCGTAGGGCCCTGCCCATGTTGTTGTTGTTGTGGTCTTCAGTCCTGAGACTGGTTTGATGCAGCTCTCCATGCTACTCTATCGTGTGCAAGCTTCTTCGTCTCCCAGTACCTACTGCAGCCTACATCCTTCTGAATCTGCTTAGTGTATTCATCTCTTGGTCTCCCTCTACGATTTTTACCCTCTACGCTGCCCTCCAGTACTAAACTGGTGATCCCTTCATGCCTCAGAACATGTCCTACCAACCGATCCCTTGTTCTAGTCAGGTTGTGCCACAAACCCCTCTTCTCCCCAATTCTATTCAATACCTCCTCATTAGTTATGTGATCTACCCATCTAATCTTCAGGATTCTTCTGTAGCACCACATTACGGAAGCTTCTATTCTCTTCTTGTCTAAAATATGTTTCACTTCCATACATGGCTACACTCCATACAAACACTTTTAGAAACGACTTCCTGACACATAAATCGTTACTCGATGTTAACAAATTTCTCTTTTTCAGAAACGCTTCCATGCCATTGTCAGTCTACATTTTATATCCTCTCTACTTCGACCATCATCAGTTATTTTGCTCTCCAAATAGCAAAACTCCTTTACTACTTTAAGTGTCTCATTTCCTAATCTAATTTCCTCAGCATCACCCGACTTAATTCGACTACATTCCATTATCCTCGTTTTGCTTTTGTTGATGTTCGTCTTACACCCTCCTTTCAAGACACTATCCGTTCCGTTCAACTGCTCTTCCAAGTCCTTTGCTGCCTCTGACAGAATTACAATGTCATCGTCGAACATCGAAGTATGATCTGGTTTCTGTACAAATTGTAAATAGCCTTTCGCTCCCTGTATTTTACCTCTGCCACCCTCAGAATTTGAAAGAGAGTATTCCAATCAACATTGTCAGAAGCTTTCTCTAAATATACAAACGCTAGAAACGTAGATTTGCCTTTCCTTCATCTTTCTTCTAAGATAAGTCGTAAGGTCAGTATTGCCTCACGTGTTCCAGTATTTCTACGGAATCCAAACTGATCTTCCCCGAGGGTGGCTTCTACCAGTTTTCCATTCGTCTGTAAAGAATTCGCGTTAGTATTTTGCAGCTGTGACTTATTAAACTGATAGTTCGGTAATTTTCACATCTGTCAACACCTGCTTTCTTTGGGATTGGAATTATTATATTCTTCTAGAAGTCTGAGGGAATTTCGCCTGTCTCATACATATTGCTCACTAGATGGTAGAGTTTTGTCAGGACTGGCTCTTCCAAGGCTATCAGTAGTTCTAATGGAATGTTGTCTTCTCCAGGAGCCTTGTTTCGACTTAGGTCTTTCAGTGCTCTGTCAAACTCTTCACGCAGTATCGTATCTCCCATTTCATCTTCACCTGCATCCTCTTCCATTTCCATAAAAATGTCCTCAAGGACAACGCCCCTGTATAGACCCTCTATATACTCCGTCCACCTTTCCGCTTTCCCTTCTTTGCTTATAACTGGGTTTCCATCTGAACTCTTGATGTTCATGCAAGTGGTTCCCTTTTCTTCAAAAGTTTCTCTAATTTTCCTGTAGGCAGTATCTATCTTACCTCTAGGGAGATAAGCCTCTACATCCTTACATTTGCCCTCTAGCCATCCCTCCTTAGCCATTTCGCACTTCCCATCGATCTCATTTTTGAGAGGTTTCTATTCCTTTTTGCCTGCTTCATTTACTGCATTTTTATGTTTTCTCCTTTCATCGATTAAATTCAGTATCTCTTCTGTTACCCAAGGATTTCTACTAGCCATCGTCTTTTTACTTACTTGATAGTCTGCTTCCTTCAATATTTCATCGCTCAAAGCTACCCATTCTTCTCCTACTGTATTTCTTTCCCCCATTCCTGTCAATTGTTCCCTTATGCTCTCCCTGAAACTCTGTACAACCTCTAGTTCCTTCAGTTTATCCAGATCCCATCTCATTAAATTCCCACCTTTTTGCAGTTTCTTCAGTTTTAATCTACAGTTCATAGCCAATAGATTGTGGTCAGAGTCCACATCTGCCCCTGGAAATGTCATACAATTTAAAACCTGGTTCCTAAATCTCTCTCTTACATTATATAATCTATCTGAAACCTATCGGTATGTCTTCTGTTACCCAAGGATTTCTACTAGCCTTCGTCTTTTTACCTACTTGATAGTCTGCTGCCTTCACTGTTTCATCGCTCAAAGCTACCCATTCTGCTCCTACTGTATTTCTTTCCCCCATTCCTGTCAATTGTTCCCTTATGCTCTCCCTGAAACTCTGTACAACCTCTGGTTCTTTCAGTTTATCCAGATCCCATCTCCTTAAATTCCCACCTTTTTGCAGTTTCTTCAGTTTTAATCTATAGTTCATAACCAATAGATTGTGGTCAGAGTTCACATCTGCCCCTGGAAATGTCATACAATTTAAAACCTGGTTTCTAAATCTCTCTCTTACCATTATGCAATCTATCTGAAACCTTCCAGTATCTTCAGGGTTCTTCCATGTATACAGCCTTCTTTCATGATTCTTGAACCAAGTGTTAGCTATGATTAAGTTATGCTCTGTGCAAAATTCTACCAGACGGCTTCCTCTTTCATTTCTTAGCCCTAATCCCTATTCACCTACTACGTTTCCTTCTCTTCCGATTCCTGCTCTCGAATTCTAGTCGCCCATGACTATTAAATTTTCGTCTCCCTTCACTAATTCAATAATTTCTTTTACCTCATCATATATATTTCATCACTTTCTTCATCATCTGCAGAGCTAGTTGGCATGTAAACTTGTACTACTGTAGTAGACGTGAGCTTCGTGTCTATATTGGCCACAATAATGCGTTCACTATGCTGTTTGTAGTAGCTTACCCGCACTCCTATTTTTTATTCATTATTGAACCAACTCCTGCATTACCCCTATTTGATTTTGTATTTATAACCCTGTATTCACATGACCAAAAGTCTTGTTCCTCCTGCCACCGAACTTCACTAATTCCCACTATATCTAACTTTAACCTATCCATTTCACTTTCTAAATTTTACAACCTACCTGACCGATTAAGGGATCTGACATTTAACGCTCCGATCCGTAGAACGCCAGATTTCTTTCTCCTGCCCATAGAGCACCGAATGTTCTCAATAGCGGAGAGATCTGAAGACCTTCCTGACCAAGGTAGAGTATGGCAATCACGAAGACAGTTAGTAGATAACCTTCCTGTGTGCGGGCGGACATTATCTTGCTGAAATGCAAGTCCAAGATGCCTTGGCATGAAGGGCAAAAAATATCGGCACCGTACCGCTCTGCTGTAAGGGTGCAGCGGGTTACAACAGAAGCGGCCTTGCTATGAAATGAAATGCCACCCCAAGATATCATATCTGGTTGTCGGACTGTATGATGGCCAACAGTCACATTGGTAGCCCACTTTTATCTGGGGCGTCTTGAGATACATCGTGGGTGGTCATCGGGCCTCAGCTAGAAGCCAGAATCATCACTGAAGACAATTCTGCTCCAGTCAACGCTCTACCAGGCCGAATGTACCCAGCACACTGCGAACCATCTTCAGGTTGTACATAGGTCGATGGTAGTCGCCTCTCTAGGTCACCCGTACTTATAAACTCTGTGTTCGGCGATGGTCCGCTCATTTTTGCCAGCATCGTTGAATAGTTGCATGGTTTCCTATTCATATGTCGATCGATTGGCCAATTACTCCAACCAGCTTCTTTGAACTCAACTACATTTCTTCTTTCAAATACTGTCATCTGCTGACATTGTCCACGAGCCTGTTTGCAAGGCATAGTTACTGTCAAACTGAGTACACGGAATGAAATCCTCTAATACTTTATGCGCTGGTATCATCATGACCCCTGTTAACTATTCTTGCCAGGTGTGCGGTGACATTGTGCTCCAGCAGTCACACATTCATTCATCGGTCGCCGAAGCTTGCAGTTCTTCATTTTCCGTCGATACCTCTGTGAATAACCATTTGTGACCAATTTGAGTCGTTTTAGTGTCTTAGACTGTATATTAGATGTTAAGAACGAAAGAGAAGCGGAATTCTTATAATAAACGTTTAGAATCAGAAATGTGTGCTAGTTACCGTCTACGACTCTCTGAAAATGGTTATTTAAAGCATTCAATTAGGCTCGTTTTCAGTCGTATTACAATGATCATGTCATCGTTGTGTACATGAAATACCTTTATGACGACCTGAACTCTGATGAGGACACTTATAATAATGTGTCTGAATTTTGGTGTAGGAACAGCTGCCGTTCTCCGTCAAATAATGAAACCAGATACGTTAGTGGTATTGGACGTTGAATTTTGGATCAAAGTAGACTTTCTAACTCATATCAACAGTAGTCCATTGGGTGCAGGTTGGACGTTGGGCAGGCCAATCGATCTCTGCCATGGTATATAAAACAGCTAAAAACACAAGACATAGTAGAAAACATTGGATATCAAAGGAGATATTGGACATATTTGATTAAACAAAAAAATATAAAAATGCAGAAAATGAAGTAAGCAAAATGGAATAAAGACGACTAAGGAATGGGACGGACAGAAAGTGTAAAATGGATAGGTTGGAATGACTAGAGAACAAATGCAAGCCCATAGAGATATGTGTAACTAGAGTAAAGGAAGATACCGCCTATAAGAAAATCAAAGAGAGCTTTGAATATAAGAAAACCAGCTGCATGAAATCGAGAGCTCAGATGGGAAGGCAAGGAAGGGAAACCTGAAAGGTGGAAGGAGTATATAGACATCTACATGTACATGGATACTCTGCCAATCACATTTAAGTGCCTGGCAGAGGGTTCAACGAACCACATTCACAATTCTCTATTATTCCAATCTCGTATGGCGCGCGGAAAGAATGAACACCTATATCTTTCCGTACGAGCTCTGATTTCTCTTATTTTATTGTGGTGATCGTTCCTCCCGATGTAGGTCTGTGTCAACAAAATATTTTTGCATTCGGAGGAGAAAGTTGGTGATTGGAATTTCGTGAGAAGATTCCGTCGGAACGAAAAACACTTTTCTTTTAATGATTTCCAGCCTAAACCCTGTATCATTTCTGTGACACTCTCTCCCACATTTTGCGATAATACAAAACGTGCTGCCTTCCTTTGAACATTTTCGATGTACTCCGTCAGTTGTATCTGGTAAGGATCCCACACCGTGTAGCAGTATTCTGAAAGAGGACGGACAAGTGTAGTGTAGGCAGTCTCCTTAAGAGGGCTGTGTCTTTCCAATGAAACGCAGTCTTTGGTTAGACTTCAGCACATTTTCTATGTGTTCTTTCGAATTTAAGATGTTCGTAATTGTAATTCCTAGGCTTTTAGATTATACTGATTTATAGTGTAACCGAAGTTTAACGAGTTCCTTTTAGCACTCATGTGGATGACCTCACACTTTTCGTTATTTAGGGTCAACGGCCACTTTTCGTACCATTGAGATATTTTTTCTTCTAAATCGTTTTGCTGTTTGCTTTTGTCTTCTGATGACTTTATTAGTCGATAAACGACAGCGTCATCTGCAAACAACCGAAGACAACTTCTCAGATGGTCTCCCAAATCGTTTATATAGGTAAGGAACAGCAAAGGGCCTATAATACTACCATGGGGAACGCCAGAAATCACTTCTGTTTTACTCGATGACTTTCCGTCAGTTACTACGCACTGTGACCTCTCTGACAGGAAATCACAAATCCAGTCACAAAACTGACACGATATTCCATAAGCACGCAATTTTACTACGAGTCGCTTGTGTGGTACAGAGTCAAAAGCTTTAAGGAAATCCAGAAATACGGAATCGATCTGAAATCCCTTGTCAATGGCACTCAGCACTCCTGCGAATAAAGAGCTAGTAGTGTTTCACAGGAACGATGTTTCCTAAGCACATGTTGACTGTGTGTTACTAAATCGTTTCCTTCGAAGTAATTCATAATGTTCGAACACAATATATGTTCTAAAATCCTGCTGCATATCGACGTTAACCTAATGAGCCTGTAATTTAGTGGATTACTCCTACTACCTTTCTTGATTATTGATGTGACCTGTGCAACTTTCCGGTCTTTGGGTAGGGATCTTTCGTGGATCTAACGGTTGTATATGATTGTTAGGTATGGAGCTAATAGATCAGCATACTCCGAAAGGAACATAACTGGTATACAGGCTGGGCCGGAAGACTTGCTTTTATTAAGTGATTTAAGTTGCTCCACTACTCCGAGGATATTTACTTCTACGTTACTCATGTTGGCAGCTGTTCTCGACTCGATTTCTGGAATATTTACTTCGTATACTTTTGTGAAGGTATTTCGGAAGGCTGTGTTTAGTAACTCTGTTTGGCAGCACTGTCTTCGGCAGTATCTCCATTTGCTATCGCGCAGAGAAGGCGTTGATTGTTTCTTGCCGCTAACATACTTCACATCTGACCAGAATCTCTTTGGATTTTCTGCCAGGTTTCGAGACAAAGTTTCGTTGTGGAAACTGTTATTGGCATCTCGCATTGAAGTCCACGCTAAATGTCGAGCTTCTGTAAAAGATCACCAATCTTGGAGATTTTGCGCCTTTTTAAATTTGCCATGTTTCTTTCGTTGTTTCTGCAATAGTGTTCTAACCCGTTTTGGGTACCAAGGAGGATCAGCTCCATCGTTTGTTAACTTATTTGGTATAAACCTCTCAAATGCTGCCGATGCTATTTTTTGAATTTAAGCCAGATCTGGTCTACACTTATATTATTAAATTGAATGAGTGGAGATTGTCTCTCAGGAGGGCGTCAAGTGAATTTTTACCTGCTTTCTTGAATAGGTATATATTTCACTCATTTTTCAAGAATTTGGGGATTACAATATTCACTTTCGCTGCGACAACCCTGTGTTCAGTAATCCCTGAATCGGTTTTGATGCTCGTTATTAACTCAGGATTATTTGTTGCTAAGAGGTCAAGTGTGTTTTCACAACTATTCACGTGGTCTCATGAACTAACTGCTCGAAATAATTTTCAGAAAATGAGTTTAGGACAATTTCGGATGATAATTTATGCGTACCTCTGGAATAAAACACGTATTTCCCACAAACATATTGAGGGTAAATTAAAGTCATCACCAACTATTATCGTATGAGTCGGGTAAGTGTTTGAAATCAAATTCAAATTTTCTTTGAACCTTTCAGCAACTGTATAATCTGAATTGGGAGGTCGCTAAAAGGATCCAGGTATTATTTTATTCCGGTTTCCAACGATGACCTCTTCCCAAACTAGCTCACAGGAAGTATCTACTTCAATTTCGCGACAAAATAAAATACTTCTGACAGCAACAAACACGCCACCGGAACCGTGTTTAGCCTATTTTTTCGGAACACCATTAGGTTCTTCGCAAAAATTTCGCGGAGCTTATATCCGGCCTTAGCCAGCTTTCAGTGCCTATAACGATTTGAGCACCAGTGCTATCTATTAGCGCTTGGAGCTCTGTTACTTCCCCAACACAGCCACAACAATTTACAACTGTTATACCAATGGTTCCTGCATCAATGTTCTTCCTGTGTTCAGCGTGCACCCTTTGTGCCTGAAGACCTTCTTGTTTTCCCGAGACCCTCTAACCAAAAAAACCGCCCAGTCATGCCACATAGCCCTTGCTACCTGTGTGGCCGCCTCCTGCTTATAGAGGACACCTGACCTCTTTAGCAGAACCCGAAACCCAACCACCCTTTGGCGCAAGTCGTGGAATCTTCAGCCTACACGGTCGCAGAACCGTCGGAGCCTCTGATTCAGACCCTCCACTCGGCTCAGTACCAGAAGTCCGCAATCGCTTCTGTCGACTATGCTGCAAACGGTCACCTCTGCTTTCATCTTGCAAGCAAGACTGTCAGCCTTTACCACTTCTGTTAGCCGCTCGAAACCAGAGAGACTCTCTTCTGATCCAAAGTGACACACATCGTTGGTACCGACGTGAGCAACCACCTGCAATTGGCTGCACCCTGTGCTCATCATGGCATCTGCGAGGACCCTTTCCATATCTGGAATGACTCCACCCGGTATGCACACGGAGTGCACATTGGTTTTCTTATCCTCCTTGTCGGCCAAGTCCCTGAGCGGCCCCATAAGGCGCCTAACGTTCGAGCTAACAACTACCAATAATCCCACCCTCTGCAATTGCCCGGATCTTGCAGGATGAGAGGTTTCCTGTGATACAGGATAGGCGACAGCATCAGGCTCAACGACAGTGTAAGCCACAGACAGCACCTGGAGCCCGTTTATCAGACAGACTGGGGAGGCCTTACGTGCGGCCGCCTGGGAAGTCTATCTACGCCTGCTACGTCCTGGGGCGACCTCCCACTCGACCACAGGTGAGGGGTCAGCCTCAGTGCGAGCAGTAAGTGGGTTGGTCACCGGTGAGGACCGTGCTGGACGTCCGTTGGATCCCCACGGCCGGCCCACCACAGAGGTGACAATCCGCTGCAGCCTCAAGCTGTGTAACCGAGGCCATCACAGCCTTAAGCTGAGAGCGAAGTATCACCAACTCGACTCGCAGCCCCACGCAATAATCGCAGTCCCTGTCCATACCAAAATCCGTGGAATAGTAAACGATGCAGATAAACTGACTATCGGCAGGTGCTCCGCAAATCTACTGTAGACCCTAACGAAAACGCACGAACTGTGTCTAGTAATACTCAGACATTCAGAAACCTAACTACCGAAGCACTCAGGTGAAACTAAATAATTTGTCCCTGATTAGGTACTTTTAATACGTCACAAAATCGGTTTACTTTGTGACGCAAACGAAAACGCGAGAACTGTGCCTATTAGATATTAAAATTTAACGCAGAAGCCAAAACTAAACTATTCATCAGTTACTTCCCTGTTGCTGCGTCTGTCGGATATGGCGAGAAGAATTTGACACAGCACTGGAAGATCTAAGTCGACACACGGACCATGGAGTTGACGACATTCCGTGTGTGCTTCTAACATCCTCCGGAGAGTCAGCCATGACTTAACTACTCCAACTCCTATGCAAGAAGTATGAGACAGAGAAAATAACTTCACACTTCAAGAACAATTTAATAATTCCAATCCCAAAGGCTGCAGGTGCTGAAAGGTGTGAATGTTACCGTATTATCGGCTTAATAACACACGCTTGCAAAATGTTGACACAAATTATTTAGAGAAGAATGGAGAAACTAGTAGATGTCGACCTCGGGAAATATTCAGATTGGTTTCCGCAGAAGTCTAGGAACACGCGAGGTAATACTTACGCTATGACTTACCTTAGAATACAGGTTAAGGAAGGCCAACTTTTGTTTATAGCTCCTGTATACTTAAAAAATGCTTTTGTCAGTGTTGGCTGTGATATACTCTTTGAAATTCTGAAGGTAATGGAGATAAAGTAGAGGGACCCAGGACTTATTAACAGCTTGCACAGAAACCAAATGGCAGCAGATGGGTATGAATGGGAACAGTGGCAGAGAAAGGGAGGAGACAGCTTTGTAGCATATCCCTGGTGTTATTCAATCCGTACGTTAAGGTGACTGTGAGTGAAATCAAGGAGAAATTTGTTGAAGGACTTACAGTTCATGGAGAAAAAATTCGAGGTTTGCTACTAACAGTCAAATTTTCTCGGAGACGGGAAAGGTCTTGGAAAAGCAATTGAATGGATGGGCAATGTGTTAGAAGTTGGATGTAAGATGAACATCAAGAAAAGCAACACAAGTGTAATGGAATGCAGGAGACTTAATTCAGGGCATGCTGAGGGAAGTAGGAACTGAGTTACTTAAAGTAGTAGATGACTTTTACTATTATGGCAGTGATATAACAGATTATGACCAAAGAAGGAAGGATATGAAATATATACCGGCAATGTTAATAAAAGGGTGTCTGAAGAAGAGAAATTTGTTAATACCGATTGTAGATTTAAATGCTGAAAGTCTCTTCTGATAGTTTTTGTCTGGAATGTAGCCATGTACGAAAATGAACCGTGGACATAAACAGTTCACACAAGAAGGGAATAGCGCCTTTGAAATGTGTCACTGTAGCATAACGCTGAAAATTAAATGGGTAGATCACGTAACTAATGAGGAAGTACTGAACATAAATTGGGAAAAAAGAAATATGTGTCATAACTTGACCAAAGGAGGAAGAGCTTGTCAGGACATATTCTGAAACGTCGAGTAAAAATTAGTGAAAGAAACCAACAGATGAATACGGTAACCAAGTATGTAAGTTGCAGTGTTTGTTCGAAGATGCAGACGCTTGCCCAAGATAGAGTACCGTGGAAACCCACATTAAACGAGTTTTCGGACTGTAGACCGCAACAGCAACAATTTTGCCTATGCATTTTCGTTCATACGGAACACCACAAGCCACCTTATGGTGGGCCGTACCATGCACCATTACCAGATATTTCATGTAATATTCCATTCGCAAACCGAGCTGGGGAAAAAAGACTATCAATGTGCCTCTGTACGAGCCCTAATTTATTTTGTCTTCGCGGTCCGTACGCGTAATGCACATTTGTGACAGTAGAATCGTTCTCAGTCAGTTGTAAATGTCTGTTCCCTAAATTGTCTCGTAAGTGTTTGGTGAAAATAACGTCGTCTTCCCTTAGGAATTCCCATTGCGTTTACAAAACATCTCTGTAACACTTGCCAGTTGATCGAATCTACCGACAACAAATCTAGCAGCAAGGCTCTGGACTTCTTCGATGATTTCGTTTAATGCGACCAGCTGAGTTCCCAAACACTCGAGCAATGCTCAAGAACTGGTCACTCTTCAGTTCTGCTCGCAGTCTCCTTTCTAGAAGAGCTACATATTTAATACACGTGATAGTGTCAAGCAGGACAACTTAAATTCCAGTTTAATTTAATTGAATTTATTGCAAAGATTTTTAGACCTGTTATCTGGAAACTCTAACAGGTCGTACATATTCGTTAATCATGGTGACATACAACGTTTTAAGTTACGTAGGTAGTAGCAAATCATGTTGACAGCAATCTTCGGTGATATTAATGTAGAAATAAAGCTGGACATTTCAATAATAATAATCAGTTTAAATAATCAACATAAAATAAAGGGTATTAACTGATGATCCAAGTGAATGACTTCCATCTTATATTACAAGATACGTTACTAGCAGCCTCGGAAGAGCTTGAGGTTTTTCGATTAACTCCAACATTACTTACTTCTAAACCTATTCTTGCTACACTATTCTATATCGCTAACAGTGGTATGTGTGTGTCTCGGCAGTCCTCGATTGTACGCATACCCGTGTGGGTGGCCTTTGCATTCTTTCTCTTCTTTCCTTTTTACTTTTCTGTTTTTGTTTGATTACCTTTCTCTGCTCCGCAAGCCATGGAACCTACAGTAATTAAAAAAGCCCTTGTACACACATTTTCGGACCCTGAGAGCTATAAGGCATACGAACGTCGAAGGCTACCAAAGACTGTCGAATTCTCCTGCAGTGTCAGTCATTGGCGTGACTGCAAACTTCGCTGTCGAATTTTCTACTCTCTGAAGAAATCTATTAATCGCTTCATCTATAGACTTTTCTGAAGCCATATTAACACTGGTTGAGAAGCAAGAGCTCTGTGCGCGCCTGCAACCGTTCACAGAGCGGACGTTGCTGAACTTTGGCCGAGACGTTTAATAAGCAAACAGGTCCATAGCTTTTCGGTGATGCCGCTTTTTTATCGTTCCTTTTTCGTTCATTACTGATTTAGCTGGTTTCCATATTTCCCGGATCCTACCTATTCGTAAAGCCTCGTATAGGAATGCTGTTAAATCTAGCACTATCTGTGGACCTACCATCGGCACGGCTTCAGAGTATACGCCATCCAGACCAGGTGCGATTGGAGTTTCGAGCTTCCTTCTTGACCAGACCGTATCACCAACATCTGATTGTCATATTCGTTATTTACTGCATTCATAAGTTGTGCGTGTATCTCAGCGTCTGTGTTATCGTCAGGAGGCAGGGCAGTTAGCAGATATTCTGGTGACTCTCTCCGTCCAGTCGTCATTGAGCTATCCACCTTACGAATTGCTGACATGATAGTAGATCCCTTAACCTTTTCAGTCAACAATTTATTCAGTCTTTGGCAGATGTCAAATTTCAGGTGTATTCCTTCAGTTTCCTGAAGCAAAGTTTTGAAGCGCGTCTTAATAGCCCTGTATTCATCGAGCCTACTACTACACTCCGATTGCCCTAGAGTATGTTCGTTCTTCTTCTCGATCGTACCCTTCACCTCAGAGTGGAAAGTTCATGGTTCTGAGGGATCTTAGTCTGATTGTTTACCTTTTTCCTAGGAATATAAATGTCCTGTGCTCTTTGAAAGAGTTCAGTTAGTAATTGAGGACCCGAACCTACATGAACCGGAAGCGATTCCATTCTAAATACACCGAGGTAGACAACTAAGCCATCTCAATCAGATTTAGTGATGCCTAACTCAATTCTGCTTTCCTCAGCTTGTCTTCTGTATTATTGTCATTTCCCTCTTCGACGATAATTGTATTATGGCCACTGTATGTTAGGTACTGGAGCACTTGTCAACTATTAATTTTAGCTGCTGACATGCGATTTGCTAAAGTGACATCTATGTTAGCAACTATGCCTGCTTATTGTTCGAATGTACTCGGCTGGTCTTCCAGATTTAAAACAATGAGCTGTAGTTCCTGTATTGCTTCCTTTAGTACATCGAGCAGCATTTATCTGTACTATGTGTGTTTCGATTGCCAACAAAGCCCTTCGGAGAAGGAAGGACTGGTTCAAAGATAAAGCGTCCAAACCCTTATATAAAATCCACGTATTAATGCTCAGTGTCGAATGGTACTTTTACTCTCTTAAACGCCTGTCGAAGGAGGCCACGTAATTATTTAAACTCAAAGCATATGTTATTTACTCTCAAAAGAATTCTGTGTAGTGCATCTGGTGTAGGATACGTAATAGATTTTCCTTTCTGATGCCCACCTCTGAAAATATGTCTTAGAGCAACCTGTAACACACTGGGAGCCTCCAAACTACTTAATAAGACATTCACTTCTAAATTATAATCAGCTTTGTATGTGTGTAATTGAAAATCATTATAGTAGGACTCGAAATATTAGAAATACTTTTTTGTATTTCATAGGAGTACCTGATTTTCACTGCACTTTACTGTTTTCGATTGTTGTACTCGTTAGTGTTACTGCTAGAGACGCCTAGTGGAACAACTGCAGAACTGATTTCTTGTTTTCTGGTGCAGAGCGGTAGCGTGGGTTGTAGGCAGACCCGGACTTTTTGCGCCAGATAGGGTGTGACCCATACAGGCGGAACGCCGTGACATGCCAGAGGTGCGTGAACTTCTGTGTATGACTAACTGCCCATTCTTCAGCAGGAACCGAGACCACAAACGATAGCGATAGTGCACTTTGAGGTCTGGACTTACTTTGAGGTCTGGATTTAAGTCGACTTTCAATCGTATCCCAATGAGTTATTGGTTATAAGTGGAACATGGCGCTGGCCAATCAATTTCTAGGACGTTATATAAAATGCCTAAAAAGACAAGTCATTGTAGAAAGACAGGAGATACTGGACTCATTTGATGAAAGAAGGAAATGTGAAAATGCAGCAGTCGAAGCAGCAAACAGGAAACACATACTGTCTGCAAACTTCTATTTTTCTTTACTCCGCCGTAGTGGGGATCCAAAACACTCGGGCAGTATTCAGGAGTTTGTCGCACTACTGTTCTATATACAGTCCTCTTTGTAGATGAACTACACTTTCCTAACACTCTCCCAGTAAGCCGAAGCCACTCCTGCTACTGTTCTCATGTGCTCGTTTCACTTCATATCGCTTTACAACTTTACGCCTAGAAATTAATCCCCTTGACTGTGTATACGAAAATTACAGTATTGTTTTTTTTTCCTTTCATCTGCATTAAGATATATCTCTTTACATTTAGAGCAAGTTACCCTACATCACACTAAAAGGAAATTCTAAGCCATCGTATACCCATGTACAGTCACAAAACGACGATACAGTCCTCTTACCTTTTATACTAAAAGGTCACTTCAAGCCTTAGCAGACTTCTCCCCACCCCATCCGTTGTTGTCCACAAATCATTGCCTCATAGATGCTGCTTTATGACATGGTGCTTTGTCATCCTTACATAAACAATCATGGTCTCCATATGTCTCCCTACTGTAGACAGTACATTATGCTGTAAAATGTGTTCAGCGTTTAAAGCTTAATAATTGCAACAATTGGAGCACACCATAACCAAGGAAAACACCCCAATTCCGTGACACCACATCCTTAGTTATTCATTTTTGGCGATATACAGGGTGAGTCACTAATTACTGCCACCTAGAAGAACTCCGAAAGTATGATGGTAGCTGAGATGACTGTGGGACAAAAGATGTATAGGACAACGGGGGCCATAATATGACGTTGATTTTTTGATGCTAGATGGGGTCGCGTCAGAGATAAGAAGGTCAACTTTGTTTCTTTACATGGGATGCCATAGTTTGGTACTTATTATCTGATAGTGGCTATCGAGACGAATCCAATGACGTGTAACAGCGATGGCCGGCCGATGTGGCCTCGCGGTTCTAGGCACATCAGTCTGGAACCGCGTGACCACTTATGTCGCAGGTTCGAATCCTGCCTCGCGCATGGGTGTGTGTGATGTCCTTAGGTTAGTTAGGTTTAAGTAGTTCTATGATAAGAATGGAGGAGACATAACGAAATGCTTCAATTAAAAGTGGTGTAAGGGAGGTGATGCTGTCTTTCGCCCATACTACTCACTGTCTACATCGTAGAACCCATGACGGAAACGGAAGAAAGTTTCCAAAGTGTGCTCAAAATTCACAGTAAGTAACTAACACTGATACGATTCGCTGGTGCCATTGCTATCC
This sequence comes from Schistocerca americana, assembly GCF_021461395.2. Taxonomy (NCBI): domain Eukaryota; kingdom Metazoa; phylum Arthropoda; class Insecta; order Orthoptera; family Acrididae; genus Schistocerca; species Schistocerca americana. The sequence goes on along the minus strand of NC_060124.1, from coordinate 553,178,703 downwards.
TTAGTTGAAATGAATTACAGGATCTATTGAATGAAATTAATAGTGTTATGAGTACAGAATAGATACTGAGAGTAAACCGAAGGGAGACCAAAATAATTAGAAGTAGAAGAGAAAAAGAACAGCGAGAAAACATCACAACTTGGGATCAAGAAGTACAAGAAGTTAAGGAACTTTGTTATCCTGGAAGCAAAACGACCCATCAACCCATCTTGGACGAGGCAGGAAGGACATACAAAGCAGAGTAGCACAGGAAAAGGAGGCGTCCCCGGACAAAAGAAATCAACTGGTAACAAACGTATGTCGTAATTTGAGTACGAAATTAATGAGGATGTACGTTTGTAGCACCGCATGGTACAGAAGTGAATTATATCCTGTGAGGAAACCGAAAACGAAGAGAATCCAAGTGTTCGCTACGTGTGCGATAGAAGAATGTTGGGAAGTAGGTGGACTGATAAGGAATGAGGAAATTCACATCTACATCTACATCTACGGGATTACTCTGCTATTCACAATAAAGTGCTTCGTAGAGGGTTCAGTGAACCACCTTCAGGCTGTCTCTACACCGTTCCACTCCCGAGCGGACTCGGGAAAAACGAGCACTTAAATTTTTCTGTGCGAGCCCTGATTGCTCTTGTTTTATCGTCATGATCATTTGTCCCTATGTAAGTTAGTGCCAACAGAATGTTTTCGCAATCGGTGCAGAAAACTGGGGATTGAAATTTCATGAGGAGATCCCGTCGCAACGATGAACGCCTTTGTTGTAGTGATTTTCATCTCAATTCACGTATCATGTCTGAGACACTATCTCCCCTATTTCGCGATAACACAAAACCAGCTGCCCTTCTTCGTGCTTTTCCGATGTCATCCGTCGGTCCCACTTGATGCGGATGCCACACCGCACAGCAATACTCCAGAATATGGCGGACAAGCGTGATGTAAGCAATCTCTTCAGTACACCATTTGCACCTTCCACGTGTTCTGCCAATGAATCGCAGTCTTTGGTTTGCTCTACCCACAATATTATCTATGTGATCGTTCCAATTTAGGTTATTTGTCACTGCAGGCCCTAAGTATTTAGTTGAATTTACAACCTTCAGATTCGTGTGACTTACAGCGTAATCTAAATTTAGCTGATTTCTTTCAGTACTCATGTGAATAACTTCACACTTTTCTTTATTCAGGGTCACTTTTCGCACCATACAGTTATCTTATCTAAATCATTTTGCAAGTCGCTTTGATCATCTGATAACTTTACAAGAGGTAAATGACAGCATCAACTGCAAACAGTCTAAGTAGGCTACTCAAATTGTCTCCTATGCGGTTAATATAGATCAGGAACCATAGAGGGCCTATAACACTTCCTTGTGGGACGCCGGATATTACTTCTGTTTTACTCGATGACTTTCCGTCTATTACTACGAACAGTGACCTTTCTGACAGGAAATTACGAATTCAGGCGCACAACTGAGGCGATACTCCGTAGGCAAGTAGTTTGGTTAGAAGACGCTTGTGAGGAACGGTGTCGAAAGCCTTCTGTAAATCTAAATGTATGGAACCAATTGACATCCCTATCGATAGCACTTATTACTTCATGAGTGTAAATAGCTAGTAGTGTTTCACAAGAACGATATTTTCTGAATCCGTGCTATGTGTCAACAAATCTTTTTCATCGACGTACTTCATAATGTTCGAATACAGTATATGTTCCAAAACCCTACTCAAAATCGACGTTAGTGATATATGCCTGTAATTCAGCGGATTACTCCTACTTCCCTTTTTGGCTATTGATGTGACTTGAGGAATTTTCCAGTCTTTAGGTACGGATCTTCCTGTGATCGAGTGGTTGTATATAATTGTTACATATGGTGCTATTTTATCAGCATACTCTGAGAGGAACCTGACTGGTATACAATCTGGACCGAAGGGCTTGCCTTTATTAAGTGATTTAAGCTGCTTTGTTTCAGCGAGGATATCTACTTCCGTGTTTCTCATCTTGTCAGTTGCTCTTGATTGGAAGTCAGGAATATTTACTTCGTCTTCTTTGGTGAAGGAGTTTCGGAAAACCGTATTTATTAACTCTGCTTTAGTAGCACTATCATCAGTGACTTCACCGTTGTTACCGCGCAGTGAAGGTATTGATTGCGTCGTGAAACTGGTGTTCTTTATGTATGACCAGAATCTCTTTGCGTTTTCTGCCAGATTTCGAGACATAATTTCGTTGTGGAAATAATTAAAAGCATCTCGTATTGAAGTAGGCGCCATTATTCGAACTTCTGTAAAACTTTACCAATCTTTCCTTGAAAGTCAGCTGCTCGGTGCCGGCGGATAAATGCGATACTGCAGTGCTTGGGTAATCCCCAATTACGATGCAAAGTTCCTTCGGACAAGGACGCATCCATGTCCGAAGATACTCGAACTGCAGCGACTACAGCCGTTATACAATGCACGAAATACATTTGCAGTATATTCTCGGCAAAAAATAGGTTCAATGGCTGTCTGGACGTCAAGATGTACTCACATCAAATACTCGTTTCCTTATTGAAGCATTACAATGTATAACAATTATGTAACCATGATCCCTTAATCGGAACAGCATTACGACCTAATATAGGAATAACTTAACGGACTGCTGGTAATAAGCTCCTGATTCGGCTACATACATAGCTGTAACAGAAATAATCAAAGTAGATCCATGGCACGACAGACAGAAGATATATACTTGCATAGCTCTGAACCCAGGTGATCCCATCGTTTGACAGAACTTTACAAACCACGAAATTGTTGTGATGGAAACAGGAACTATTTGCAGGAAAAGTAGTTATATATGACCCAGTTAACGAATAAAAACTTACTACGCCTACATAGTGTTGTTAAGTAAAAATGCAACAGTATTCGTTACATGGGACCTTTTCAGATTCTAGTAAAATAATACAAATAAGTGTAGCCATTCTGAAACTAAGACCGAATTTGAGCTCATAAATCCAACAAAGAAAGGTTCTCAAGCAGCACTGGAGCGTTCTCATATAACGAGTTCTGACAGCTGCCATCTAACAACTTTGTGTCGAATTCACCTGAAACACCGCAAGAAGGGTAAAGTAACGTTATATGAATAACTACACCAGCAACAGAGATGTTCAAAAACTTTCACGAATTACTAATTACAACTAGGAGATTTATCGATTTGCCGTGTGTTTATCCACACTTACGAGTGAACCATGACTTTGGTTTAATTTCAGATACTTCACTGCACATTCAAATGGCCGTAGTAACACTCTCATAGAATTTAAACTTTCGCTTAAGTTTTCTTCAGATTTCATTTTTATTTCGTTTCATTATCCTTCAGTTATTGTAAATCAATCGTTCACAAATTTAGCTAACTTTTACATCTTCGTAATATGAGATACCTATGTTCGTCCTTCCATTTAACAAATGGGTCGTCCAGTACCTTTACATTCTACGGCTTCGTGCGCTGTGTTATATTAACGCCACCAGTTTCCACTTTTGATGTAACAGATCAGAGTCCTCCCGATAGGTTCGTCTACTCCCATGTAATGTTAGCAAACAGGGGGGATCGGTGAAGTTTTGTTCCTACCGGACCTGAATATCATGTAGCCCACACATGTTTCTAGTGGGGCTTATTAAATTTAAATTCTATCGAATGAAGAATAAGCTAAAATGCATCAGCTTATTTGTTGTGGTGGCAATATATTTAGAAAATACGTTAAAATGGTATATACCAGCAATCTACTGAACGAAATCACAAGAATAAACAAATTCAGGAGGTGTGTACCTAACTTTTTCGTAACTATTTGGAAGAGAGTTATTGAAATGTACAATTCACAGTGCTGTTCAAGGTAGAATAACAGTGTGTGGAGTTGGAGACGATGTATGCTTGTATTTAGCAGTAGAAGGTTTTGCTACCACGTTATTCTGGAGAAAAAGATATTCCGGTCTGGCAGACGTTAAGCACAATGTAACCAAGAACATTCTGAAAGTTATTTAGAAAACTGTGACGAATACAATTCACATTACTATTCCGTTATCGTACTGCATAACACCGAGACATCTTAAAAAGAAAAATTATTTGTTTCACCGTATTTTGCTTCCATATCCGAAAACTATCAAGTGCAGTACCAAACTACCTATAATTTTATTTTATGTCACCCTATAATAGTCTTTTGTGCTGTAGGCCGTGAGTTGATATCTGCCATTTCCATTTTTTATGTATTCCTTCTACTGTTAGCAGCTGCTATGAACTACATTGTGCTTTATCATAAAGACTAGAAAATACTTATTCTTTTACTACTGAATTTACATGTGTGTACCAAACGTTTTCGCCTAAAGGTACTAGGCATTTCAGAAGTCTATAATATACAATATATTTCTAATCAGTTTTTATCTACGCATAATGTAAACTGCAACTGACTAAAAATGGCCCAAATATTAACAATGTTATCACGAAATCATTACTGGGTTTAAGTCACACATCCTGATTTCGTTGTATTTACCATGCAACAAACATTCTCTGTATCACTTTTGCTTCTTTTGTGACTGCGTTATTATTTCACACAAAAGTCCTTAGAAACATGTAAAGAAAGTAACTTATCATTGTAATCTAACGAAGTACGTTAAAATTCTCCAAATATTATCAAACTATTTCATTATTTTTGAGACAGCATCACTGTGTCATTTTCTTCGGGTTCAAGTTAACTGTAGAGCCTTGAATATTGGGTAATACTTTAGACTGTGACGAAATCCTAGCGTCAAGGTGATCCAGACTTACGTGCTGCGCATCTGGCTCATGTCGTACCCCTATAAATCTCCCAAGCGACTCTTCTTTAGTTTTGGTGAAATAAATAAAAAATGAAATAAAAACGTGCCTTCTGCAACACTATTTTCCTCAGCAACATTAGCCCCGAAAGTAAATTTCAACGACATAACAAATCATAGTGCATAAGGGCCAAAGTATAAATAGCAGCGGTGATGAACTCTCTCTGAATTCTCAGTCGATCTTAAGGCACCATTAATTTCTTTGTTTACTCGTTTGAGGTTACATCCACATGCTAATCAATTGTTGTTTGCCAATGCATTTCAGTGAATTGCAACATCAGTTTGATTACACTAAGCGTGCTTTGATTTTTTGTGTCCCATGCAAAGACACTCGCCATGCTTCTGTTATAAGCAGCATCTGAGTTTGTTTACATACCTACTACTTCACAAACAGATACACAGATAAGCCAGAATGTTATGGCCGCCGATCTACTGTCGATATAAATCCGTACAGGCGATAGCAGCGACACATGGCGAGGAATGACTGCTAGTCAGAAAAACGCACGATTTATGTTGTATATCACAAGGGCAAGAGCGTGATGGAATGGAGTGTGTTGAGCGGTTCGATGAACACAGTCCCGATTTCCAGTTGATGTGTTGGCTCTCCTATCTCGACACATGTAAACCCTATCGAAGACATCTGGGCATGTGGCGTCAGAGCTCATGGCACCCCTCCCCGGAATTTACGGATTTAGGTGACTTGTGTGTGCAGATGTGATGCCAGCTCCGTCCACTGACCTACCAAGGCTTCACTGCATCCCTGCCACAACACGTCCACGTTGATACCCGTGCCAGAGGTGGACATACCGGCTGTTAGGTAGATGGTCATAATGTTGTAGCTGATCAGTGTAGTTTCTACGTTAAGGTATAGACAGTCGTTAATGAGTGAAAGATGTATGCTGAGGGCTTCAAATGTTGATTACCTTTTAGTTCCTGCGTCTGTAGGGCCATATTACTTGTGGCTCACTAGTCACTCTAGTCTTTTGAGTGTTATCATTAATGTCATTGATTTTCCTACTCTTTTTGAATTATACTTAGTGTCAATGATATTTATGTTAAACGTAGTTGGCAAATGTTAATGTTGCACAAAACGGTTTCTTCCATTTTCATCGACGGGGAGGTAATGACAGATGCAGCTTGCATCGGGGACAGACTCGAACGAGTTTTATTCTGAAGAACCTTCCATTTGTTTCCATTAATCTACTAAGAGGAACCACCGAAATGTAGATCTTGTTGGTCGGAAGAGAATATGAACCACAGCCAACCCCAATGCGAGTCGTCTACATTACCACAACGCTGCCTGTTGCAAATAAAACAAATAACGAGACTTGTTATATCATCAATCCAAAGGTTTATTCGATTGGTAACTGTGGTTTCAGGTGGTATTGGCCGCGGTATCGCGGTCGCACATTTTAGCAGCCAGACGGTCTTCTCCAGACGTCGCGTTGGTGGCCACGCGTCAACACATTCAGCGTCTGGCATGGCGGCTCTCAAGAGCTGCGCGGTGTGATGTACAGACCTCCTAGGTGGGCGCGGAGGACACCGGAGTGATCTGCGACAAATATATATTTCAAAATTATAAACGCCGCCCTATTATGGTGAGTTGATATAACATCTGCAAAGGAAAGTGCTAAATTATCGTAGGTCCACATGTTAATAAATGGTCATTTTCTGTATCCATAGAAGGGATGTTTCTATCGCGCCAACTCATGAACCCTATAATACTAATTGTCAAAAATATGAAAATTACCGACAGGGAATGTTTGCCTATTTACTCCTCCCGGAGTGTTATCTATTGTGGTGAAATGATCTACTAAATTATTGCATCATGATGGTAGATAGTTGTTACAAGGATCAGAATATTTGTCGATATCTCACGCAGACGCATGTATTATCCTCACCTGAACTATATTCAATAAGGAACGGAGAGAATTGTGACTGTGGCTAAATCCATCCATACCAAAATAGTAGAGTTTCTTAAAACAAGTTGTGTAAATGTTCAGTTCAAATTCGGAGAGCTTCAAGGATAAATACGGGACAGAAAAATAAACGATCATGCAGCATAAGAAATGGGATTAAAATACCAAGTATAATCGTGGGAGGCTGAAGGTGAAACTGCGCTGAGAACTTGATAACTGTTATGGGCGGGAGGGGACATAGGAGAAATATATATTTCAAAATTATAAACGCCGCCCTATTATGGTGAGTTGATATAACATCTGCAAAGGAAAATGCTAAATTATCGTAGGTCCACATGTTAATAAATGGTCATTTTCTGTATCCATAGAAGAGATGTTTCTATCGCGCCAACTCATGAACCCTATAATACTAATTGTCAAAAATATGAAAATTACCGACAGGGAATGTTTGCCTATTTACTCCTCCCGGAGTGTTATCTATTGTGGTGAAATGATCTACTAAATTATTGCATCATGATGGTAGATAGTTGTTACAAGGATCAGAATATTTGTCGATATCTCACGCAGATGCATGTATTATCCTCACCTGAACTATATTCAATAAGGAACGGAGAGAATTGTGACTGTGGCTAAATCCATCCATACCAAAATAGTAGAGTTTCTTAAAACAAGTTGTGTAAATGTTCAGTTCAAATTCGGAGAGCTTCAAGGATAAATACGGGACAGAAAAATAAACGATCATGCAGCATAAGAAATGGGATTAAAATACCAAGTATAATCGTGGGAGGCTGAAGGTGAAACTGCGCTGAGAACTTGATAACTGTTATGGGCGGGAGGGGACATAGGAGAACGTTTTCTGAAAGGCTCTCCCTCATCTGAAAGTGTAGGCTACGGTATTGTATGTACCACTGATTCTTGAGTTTACGTATATCCTACCAATACTAGAGCTAAAAGATACGTATGCCGCGAAAGGATTTTGTATCTGATCAGAGTTCACAATTGGTATAAAAGAACAGCAGACTATGGGTACCGAGAAAGTTTATGGGTCGACCAAGGAATTTTGTAGCCATGGTGATATATCTAATATGACAGCATTTCAGTTATATTAAAAATCGTAAAACTCTATACTCGAATTATATCTTGAAGATTCCCCTTCTGAAGGGAGCTACCATGTGATCATGAAACGAGAAATACAGTTAGAAACCAAAATCTGCTGTCCTTTACACAGATCGAAGTACCACTCACCGTAACAGCACCACCTTAATCCTCCTCCTGCAGCCGTCTCTGCAGCAACTCCACGAAAAAGGCATCCAGTGTGAACTGACGCTCCTGTTGGAATAGATCTTATTACTTTCATGTTATCTAACATGTGAAGTGATTCACAATTTGTGCTAGTTCCTGTCATATAAAAGTATAACGAATTGTAACATTTACCACAAATTAGCACGGTTCAGGTACCGAAATTAAGAATATAGTAATCCAATTTAGAATCCAACTAACACAATTCATTTCACATCTCAGATACTATTAAGACTAACAAGTAACTAATATCCCATTATCTTTAACATTTTCTGTGTACGACTGGTTAATGATGTGTTTCTCAGGTTATGCCGTGTTGTTGTTCCTGCTTTACAGTTAACATTCCTACAAGTGACCGAGCCATTTTCTTCAGATCGTGAGACGTTTCCTGACTGATATGAGTCAAGCAGGGAGTACATTACCGCAAAGTTCGCAGCACATGAAGTTGATGGCTGGGACGTCCGTTGAAAGTATTGTGCACAAAATGAACATAACAATTCGGCCTAACACCCGGATGCAGACCAGTAACTAGTACCATCTTCGAGAGTAAGTTATCATGTAATGAGAAAACGAAAAATTCTTTTTGAAACCAAATGCTACTATTCCTACTACTGTTGTAATTTACACTCACCGAAACAGAAAAGGGTTCTTTCTCTTCCTGCAGCCGCTTCTGCAGTATCTCCTCAAAAGACGAGTCCAGGGTGAACTGACACTCCTGTAAGGAAAATAACTTATTTGTTTGATTAGTCGTAGAGCATGCTTGGTAATTCAGAGATAGCGCTAGTTCTTTACATATACATGTGTTACAAATTCTTACATTTATTTCGAATTTTTGGCCTATAGGCAGTGATAGTGAGTATTCACTGACTATCTGTAGTATCAGCTAGAAATCTGTTCTTCCGACATTCACTACCATTATCCTACGTATTATGAGTTGCACTGGAATGACAGAGGCCTACAATGTAACTTCTTGAGCCACGGTCTTTTTATTACGAGCTCCTTCTCGTTCTTTGTCTGTATAGAAAATTAAATGGGACTGTAACAAGTTTTGCTAACAGTTCCTGTTTCTCTGTTCTCTGACTACACTGTACATTTCCTTTGGTCAGTCTCATATTAAACACGGTCAGCAGGTAACTGGTTGGGCAACCAGATGGTCTGCAATGTCGTCTTCAACCAGTCGATCGCGTTGGCAGCATATTTAGTGCGCCTCTGCCGCTAGAATATTTTCCACCATAATTCTTTTCAAATGGAGTGGGATGTTACCTTTCTCAAGCATCTCACATAGTTATTTGCTCGGTGGTAACAAAGACCACACCCAATTTACCGGAATGATAAATGGTTAGAATGAACTGTCCATGTCTGGGGTCAGTGTTAAGTTTAATGGGCTTCAATACAATTGTCAGAATTGTTTAAACAGCATTCAGGTTAGATTATCTACATTAGCTTACCTAATGCGACAAGTCCGGATCTATTGTGGTAATAACACGGAGGAGAGGTTCTAGGGCCAGTGGGATCCAGGGGAAAGAGCCAGCATAATGCAGCAAAGGAGTCCTGCAGGGAACACAGCGAGAGACACAGTGTGAGGCTACCCTGCAGGTCAAAGAATATACGACTCTGACATGCTAAAGGCTTTTTCTACGGGCATCATACTCAAGTTTTAGAATGACGACTATTGTGAATTGTTGAGTGACTAGCACATCAGACTTCGCTCCAGTGATCAACAAATCCATCCATCCATCAGTGACATTCATTGCCGCCGGTATTTTGTATCTGATCACGATCCAGAAGAGCAGTATGCTAACCACATGCTCCTCCATACAGTGACGTCTATTGTCTGACGATGACGAGGCGATCGATCGGTACCTTTGGAACTTCAGAGGAATAATTGGACGGAGTTAGGTAGTTAGGTGGTATTTTGTATAATCGTCACAATCATCACTCGTGCAGAGATGCCTATCTATGACGTGTTATTTACAATGACGTGTCACATGGGATGTTTATAGCAAAAAAATATTCATTTACAGTAAATCGTGACGGTCTGTAATATCAAGTGACCACGTTATGTACAATCAGTTAGCTCTCAGACTTTACTGCTTTGCGTGCTATGTCACTGCAATATAACGTGGCTCACCTTTACAGTACCCCGAACAGTGACCAAGTTGTTCTCCAGTCGCAGACCCACGTCTTTCTCCCCTCCCAAACACCGGGAGAAAAACTTCTTCATGCGGCGGAACATTGCTGTAACGATAACAAACAGTACATTAGACATGACCAGACCGTGTCTACGAGTAAGTTTTGCAGCAATGTCTCACAACTCGATCGCAAGAAAAACGTGAACAGTGAAGACATGTCTGTAACCTTAGCTTTTGTAAAAGAGCAGCTGCTTGCATCAAAAACGACATGTACAGTCTATATAATTGGTTGAGCTTATACATTTTTTACTAGTCGAGAATTAGTTATTTAATTTTGTGTCAGTAATTCGTAGAGCATGAATCAAAACAATAACAGTTATTCGAAGTTTATCAATCGCATGTTCATTAAGTGGTACTTTTCCTCTGAAGAGAATAAATTTGTTTTGATAGCAACTAGCTGAAGGCTTATCTATTAGACTAAATTTAATTAGCAAGTCATTACAATACTACAATAGTTTCAGATATACAGCTGCTTCGCCGGCCGGTGTGAACGTGCGGTTCTAGGCGCTTCAGTCTGGAACCGCGTGACCACTACGATCGCAGGTTCGAATCCTGCCTCGGACATGGATGTGTGTGATGTCCTTAGGTTAGTTAGGTTTAAGTAGTTCTAGGTGACTGATGACCACCGATGTTAAGTCCCATAGTGCTCAGAGCCATTTGAACCATTTTTTATACAGCTACTTCAGATTTTACAACTTCAGATTTTGTCATCTATTACAGCATGTTATGCGGAATATCTTCCCCTGGGGCAGGAACAAGAATTTGTTTTTTATGTGTGTTGGTGGTGGGATGAAGTTACTAATTAATAAACTACGCTACAATCTGATGGCTGCACCTTCCGCGGTATATGACGAGAATACGATTTTTACGGCTATCCTTATTACCGAGTCAGTATATTCTCTCAGGGCTGCACTGTCCCTTCTTTGTGTCAGTCATCGAGAACCCCACATCTAAATTACACTTCATTGCCATGAGAGCTAAACAGTAACGTGTACGACGTAATAACTATATCTGTGTTTGAAATTTACCCACCGGTTTCTACATGAAGAAAACTTAAAAATAGCTTATAAACAGCTAATAGGTGTTACATTTGACAGTGCTCCAAGATATTAACTGTACTTCCTTAAGTGACAGGAAAAGATAATATTTTTGCTACAAATCCATGTCGACTCAGTATGACACTACACAGCCGGAACCTGTTTATGACTTTTCTTTTTCACCGACGGCAGAAGATTAAAGCATGAACCATGGATAAGACGTACCATATGTATTTGTAATCGAAAAGGAGACTGATAGGTGACACCATTCTATTTGTGAAACTAAGCTATAAATTTGAGAATACATGATTCCAGCAGTTGAAGTCAAGCATTCTCGCAACTTTCTGAAGTTTCATTACATATAAAAAAAATGTACTGGAATGTAAATCGAGGACTGTTTTCCTTTTCCAATTCAGTCCCATTACTAGTAACATTTTGCGAAGTCACATCACACAATTTCGTAATGCTACAGTATGCTGATACGTCTCCACTACATACATAGTTATCTAAAAGCTTATTCGATGTTCTAATTGCAGATGTATACTGAAAATAAATACGTGACAAATCAATGGCTCTTGCTTCTTGGTGAGTATAGTCGATATACCTCGCTTCTGAAACAGAGCGTTCGCTTCATTCAGTGCTTCTAAAGCTCCCAAAGAACTTGTTCTCGAAACACAAAATCCAACACCATAACGCCTGAATCAAAATTATAGAATCTTTTACTCAAGAACTCAAGAAACTAATTCGTTTCGATACTTCAACTACTCCTGAGAATACGGAAGTCATTATTATGCAATGGTCCACCACAGTTAAGCTGATTTTTGTTAGCAAACCCTGCGATCAACGTTGGGCAGCAACCTCGATAACTGCAGAGAACAACGTTGTACTGGAACGTCGATATCAATGGTTAAACAAGATCTGCAATGAAAATTTTCAGTAATTTGAATCTATGTAAGACGAAATAATCATGTTTTAGCACTGACAAATATGCAGCGGTGTCTTGAATGTTGAAAACGCCCGTACAGTTAATAAACTCCCAAGTGATCTAACAGTTAACAATACTCAGAGATACTGCTTTAATTTCCTTAAGCAACAGGGAAGTAAGAATCTCATATTATGGTGCCAAGTCAACTCTGTACAACTCTACACAGTTGTAACCAGTTTCCTACGTGTTTTCCTCTTCGCAGACGAAAGATAATTCTAGCAGTATAACCCTGCGACGATCATAGGCAATATGTAAGTGTAATCGACGAAACAGGAAGATCGGTTACACTGTTTTCATTGTGAAAGTAAAAGTTAATGTAAATAGAGACCGCTCCGACTGTACCACAACAACCACAGAAAACTTTTACTAACAGCCCGATTATATTATTGGAGAAGGCGATAACAAGATAGACTATTACGGTCGAAAACAAAAATAAAAAACATTTTGTAGCGGAGGCGTTGTGCAGCTTTAATGAATGTTAACAACTGTATTGTGTAGTAGACAGCTAGGACGGTACGTTTCATTAGAGACCATCGAATTTGGTCTAAAATCAGACCATCATCGGTCCCGAAAGCCGTCTCAGCTATGCTTTCGCGTATATTGCAATGGCAGTTATCAAACGTAGATAGCTCGACCATTGGTATTATCTGTATAGACATTACATTGGTAAAAATGTCTATGAAGTTAAATGGACATAATGGACATGACAAGTTAATGTCAATGACGGAACACTGTACATCCGGAATTGCTATTCCTATTACGCAAGTTCATAGCTGAGATCGTTTTTAGGCTTGATGACGGTCTGATCCTCGACCGAAACATACATTCTCTCATAAAATGTACCGTTATAGCTGTGATTGCATAATGCAGTTCTTTCGAAGAGCATATAAAATGGAAGTAACGTGACTGCTGCAGAAACTGACTGGGCAGAAACAAAAAGTAAAAGTTTATAAAGCTAAGATGAATATAACGAAAAAATCGAATAATATCTTACACAAATTCCTCTAGAATAAACTCAACGGAAATATAACGAAATCACAAAATTTGATTCCATAAGTTAAAAAATTGTGACTAACATTTCTGCTCGTTCCTCTGAGGACAACTTCTACAATGTACTTAGGTTCACGGCTAACACCACCGTAGACAGTTCTCCCATATTACAAAAATAGCTAAAGAATTGCATCAATCAACATGATAAAAATTATCATTAATCACTTCACTCACAAGAATTTATCTTCTGCTCTTAAGGTACTGCCTAACCTCACCATCGTATATCCTTCGAAATACAGAAAGAAACAGTTAAATATATGTCAGAAAAAAAAGAAACAATAATCGCTAATAGTTTCTCCATTGATAATATAACCTGTGGCCTCAAGTTACCCCCTCCCCCCCAATAAACACCACCATCGTATATCATGACATATTAGGAATAAACAGCACATTTTACAAACTTTGTAAATTAGAATAGTAACTAACACAAACTCAGATAGCATTTAATAACAGACCGCTTACAAGTGATGACGTCAAGAGGACGTCATCGGTGGAACCACACGCATAGAATCTGAAAGAGCACTTGTCAAAGTTGTCACTGTTGAACTAAGCTGTTAATTTGAGAATACATGATGAAAGCACATGAACTTAAAAAAATTAAGTGTAGAGGTCTAACTCTACAAGTAACCACCTGACGTTTGAAACCCCATAAAAAATTTAAACGTAATGCTATTTCACGTTATTACTCTTAAGAACTTCATGTTCCGTAATCACACCACACTCCTCTACATGCATCAATTTTCCAGTACTTCTCCACTATTACACATTCATTTATTAGCTTTTAAGATATTCTCACTCGAGATGATTGTGTATACTCAATAAATATACAAAGTTAAATGAATAGCTCATACCTACTGAGGGTCCGATGCAGCTGGCCTCCGAAGCTGGGCGTTCGCTTTGCTGAGAGCTTCTAAAGCTCCTCAAGAACTTTAAAATGTTTCGCTAGATGTGCTCGAAACACAAAATGCAAGACTGCAATAATTAATTCAAAACTGAAGCTCCTTACACTCAATAACTCGCAGAACGAATTCGTATGGATACTTCGAGTACTCCAAAGAATACGGAAGTAATTGCTACACAACGGTCCACAACGGTTTACGTGAGATGGCATTGTTGTTTACATACCCAATATCCTCCCCTGGTAGCTGAGTGGTCAGCGCGACGAAAGTCATACCTAAAGACCCGAGTTCGATTCACGAATGTGTCGGGAGATTTTTCTCCGCTCAGGGACTGGGTGTTGCGTTGCCCTTATCATCGTTATTTCATTCCCATTTACACGCAAGTCGCCGAAGTGGCGTCAACTCAAAAGACTTGCACCAGTCGAATGGGAGGCCCTAGCCACACGGCGTTTTCATTTTATCTGTTAACCGAAATCCCAGTAAAGCAATAACGTTTAGCAACGTGGATATAAATGTTAGACAACCACTGAAACAAAATATTATATAAGTCAATTGAAAATTTCAACTTTACATAAAATAGCATCGAAGCATAACGACGTCGAATGCTGATGCCCTCGATCCCGCTTTTAGTCATGTATTGAAATGTTATGTCACGCGTAAAAATTGATTCCTTCAGCGCATGTGGATTCCACCAGATTCGACGTCCGTTTGTGTGATTCCACTAATTGTTTCCTAGTGTAGTGATTTTCTATATTGAAACCTGGTTGTCAAGGGAAGGCCGTAGTCATTTATTATTGGTTGCCTTTAACAGTTACACACATTTATTATTAAAGAAGTAGTTCCAGACTCAACAATAAATTAAAAAATACCACGCTTTATTAATGAAAGCATAAACGACAGTGTAAATAATAGTGTTTTCAGTGCGTTACAATTTAGCAAATCACCATAAAATCCTGATACTGATAACGTTTAAAAAGAAAAAAACAAGGCACTGTGATGATGACTGAAGGCCTTACACTCCAAGAAAGACAGCAAATTAAGAATGTTTAAGAACTCGCTGCAATTACAACTTACAGGTATTGAAATATTAAAAGTAAGAGCCCACAAACACAGTAGAAGGTATCAGACGCCACGAATGGCAGAAAATAAGGTTTTAAGGCTTACTGCTAAAACAGAAATATCGAATTAATTTTTCAGAGCAAATGACCACAATCATGACTGAAGGCCTTACACGCCAGGAACGGCAATTATATAAAAAATTTAGAAACCTACTGTATAACAGCATATAAAAGCAAAGGTTAATTAAAAGAAACAAGCAATTGACCACGAAACAGGTGAAATAATATGATGGTAATCTTGTAACACAACCCTTACACTGATACAGTCTGGCCTGCAACGGAGGGTGGAAACCTACAAACAAAACCAACGCGAGCAGCAGCACGGCTCATATACCCTTCGATTAATCTCCTCATCGCGAAAATGGAAGACTTGCCAATGGGACGGATCACATGTCACATACATATTTTTATTGGCCTCGTCCATGTTTCTTACTACTTTGTTAATACAATCAAATTATAAATTGAGCGAGTGTCCTTTTTACACAGGGTGTTCCATTGATAGTGACTAGGCCAGATATCTCAAAAAATAAGCATCAAACGAAAAAAACTACATTCGCCGGATAGTTGCGTTATTTACGGTAACAGGAAGTGTTCAGCCACATGTGTAACGTCAACTACGACCTGCAACAAATTATGAAGCCCAAGTAGGTGTTTCAGCTGCTGTCGCCGCTAAACCGCACATCAGTAGCAGACAAATTGCGCGAGAATCAGGACTCTTAAAAACGACGGTGTTGAGAATGCTACATCAACATTGATTGCACCCGTACCATATTTCTATGCACCAGGAATTGCATAGCGACGACTTTGAACGTCGTGTACAGTTCTGCCACTTGGCACAAGAGATATTACGGGACGATGACAGATTTTATGCACTTGTTCTATTTAGGGACGAAGCGTCATTCACCAACAGCGGTAACGTAAACTGGCATTATATGCACTATTGTGCCATCTCTCACATAGCGAAAACAGTGGTCCAACAAAAAAATTCATATTTCATTACGTACTGTACGAATATGTAATAAAAGTGGTTGTTCCTATTTTAGAAAACGCGGTTGATATCCGTTTGACCTATGGCAGCGCCATTTAGCAGGCCAAGCATAGGGCCATCTGGTTTCCTCCTTCAAGCTAGACAAGTTTCGTTCTTTGTAGTTTTTTCGTTTGACGCTTATTTGTTGAGATATTTGGCCCGGTCACGATCAGTGGACCACCATGTATATTTTAATTGAAGTTCTCCTAAAAAGAATCATTTTAAAAGGCGAACTTCAAAATAAGCTAGGCTGGGTTTGAGAACAGAGGCCCAACATGCTGCCTTGAAAGGTACTCTTCCGTTCTGGAACTTTTCCTTGAATTCCCAGGCGGAAGGAAACTAGCCGGATGGTAAGATGCTGCATAGATTCTCCGTAAGGTCACCAATGCGATGTCGAGGCAGGTGTGGAGGCAGTGGAGGGAGGAAGTCTCCTTGTCACCGAGTCCTGCCTGCTGTATCGACGTCCTAGGCTACCAACTTCAGGTCAAGCTTGATGAGATCACAGCAGGAGCTTTTCGCAGCAGCTGGCGTCATACTAAATTACCCACGGAGATGATGCAAATCGTAACTATAGGTACCTGTCGTTAGATAAGATTAGAAAAGTCTACATTTCAACAACATTGGTTTGTAGCATTATGTTACAGTCTGTTAAGCAGAAAATCTCCTGCTCACTCTCCATTGCCACCATACGCCTACCGTCATATCACTCAGTTATCCTTTCAAAGCGGACCGTGCAGTGGAGAGCTTCACTCTTTATTACAATGCATGCATATTTCACGTTGGAAAGCAACAAGTAATTTTTAACGTTATCAATGTTAGACGATCTGTTTCAGTAACTAATGAAAGTATAAATAGTTTTATCATTTCACATTTGTTCGGTGGTTCAGAAAGTAAGTATCAGTCTAGGCCACTGGTTTGTCAGAGGTTTGTCAGAAGCATTTTTTTTTTTTTACATTTACCACTTCTTTCAAGTTCGACAATGATTTCTGTTAATGTGATAAATGCAAGGTTAGTCTATGGCTTGTATTCCATGTTAAACTGCAGAGCCACCTGTAACAGACTCGCTAAATCAATTAAAAGAATGGAGGAAGCAACACTTCCAAACTACTACGGTGTTCGAACCAGCTTTCGTATTGATGATTCGAGTTTTACTATTACATTTATACATTACATCGATTATCCTTGTATACTTCAGTAATATTTTTAAATACATTTGAGTGATTAGCTGAGTATACACTCCTTTCCCCTCAGAGCGAAGGAATAAAACTACGCTAACAAAATTTCCTTCTTTTTAGATTAAATAACGCAATGGGATTATGTGTTAGATAATACTCTGGAAAGCATAAATAAAAATTTTATTCCTTATCTTCATTTTCCTAAAAACATTAAATCTGTCGTACAAGACATACTGTCGTTGTTGTTATGGCTTTCAGTCCGAAAATTAATTTGATGCTGCTCTCCCCCCCTACTCTCACATAGCTGCAAAAGTACTGTAAATTGCATCCAGAAAAACCGGTTGTTGTCTCAGGTAGGGTCCTATCAACCAATCCCAGATATATCCTGGTATAAAACATGTGGAAACAAAATACATTATCTGTCGCCTAAAGGGACACTATTTTTATTTTCTGAGATGTCGATGACCGAAACTTCATGTCATAGCTGCCAAAAGGCGGCAGTGTCTGACGACGCAATAAATGCATCAGTTTCTCTTTAAGGGGACCTGGACGTGCACGGGCTGCATTTTCATAGCTCGCTCTCAGTGCACATTACTCTTCATCTACAATGAATAACATTAACTCAAGCTGTATAAGGATATTTATTAAAATCTCTCCTACAGTTTAAGAATTACAGTATTTTGCCTAATAGGTGTTTTTGTAATACTCTTCCATTCAGTTACCATTTTCTGGTCCATCATCAGTCTAATAGCATTCAGACTGTGACAGACCGCTGTCAACATTCACAGGAACACATTATGCCTCTTGTTTTGTAGTTTGGAGTATATCTGAGGAAATAGGAAAACCCTTATTATACCACATTATTATTTTGTCTAAAATATACCGCTATAATTATATACGGAATGACAAACATAGTTTATTTCTGCGATGTATTACGCAGAATACAAAGATGCTATCCCATTCTTGACTTGAGGGAAACTTGGTGAAAATGGATGAAACCATTGAGAAGTTATATGTACCTAATGTTCTGAAAACGTAGTTTCGAGAAAATGAGAAAAGAATATTCAGTGTTTTTGACGCATCGTAAGCCTCTTTCAGAACATTCCAGCAGCATAATCTTCCTGGCCAGCTGCTTCTTTATCATCTGTAGACTTCTTCAGGGCCCTTTTCCTTACACTGGCTTCAACTACTCGCTGACAATCTATGGCAGTCAGAGCAGCTATCCTATTATTTGCTGGCTGGATGCCTAATTTGTCCATTACTTTTATCCTGATGGTTACACCATCATTGAAACACATGACAGCATCCATCGCACCCATTTTGAGTACTGTCCATCCAACAAACACTGTTTTTGGCACTCGTTGCCACACGCAGATGTTGAAACTCTCATTAGGGTTTTGCATACGGCCATGTAGACATTTGCAGAGTTATTTTGTATCTGAAAGGTCCCTGCATATTGGCTTTATTGTTTCCAGGACTGTGGCAGGCAAGAAATGTATATGGTGCTATTCGTTGCCTGTCGCATGAGCGTGGCTGGTTTGCAGATATTTGTTCAAAGAGCGTTTAAGACCAAATCAAAAACTGAAAAGTAGATAAAAAATACATTTTTTGAAACGGGATAAAATTGTCTTTCAGATGGTGACAAGAATTGTTTTCGAAAATTTCAGACATTTCAAGTCCATGTCCACTTAACAATTAGACATACCAAGTACACTTTTTAAAATATTAAAGAAAATACGACGCAACAAGAAGGAATTATACCAATGGCGCGGAAATCAGTAGATGTGATATTCATGTACAGACAAATGAAGGAGTCCCATTTCAAAAACTGAATGGTTTATTCACGAGAAAGAGCTACACAAATTGAGCAAGTCTGTAAGAAAATTATCTATGTCTGGCGCTTATGCAAGTAGCTGTTCGGCTGGCATTGATTGATTGACTTGTTGCATGTCGTCCAGAGGGATATAGTGCCAAATTCGGTCCAACTGGTGCTATAGATGAGCAAAATTCAGAGTTGTTTGTAGGGCCCTGCCCATGTTGTTGTTGTTGTGGTCTTCAGCCCTGAGACTGGTTTGATGCAGCTCTCCATGCTACTCTATCGTGTGCAAGCTTCTTCGTCTCCCAGTACCTACTGCAGCCTACATCCTTCTGAATCTGCTTAGTGTATTCATCTCTTGGTTTCCCCCTACGATTTTTACCCACCACTCTGCCCTCCAGTACTAAACTGGTGATCCCTTCATGCCTCAGAACGTGTCCTACCAACCGATCCCTTCTTCTAGTTAAGTTGTGCCACAAACTTCTCTTCTCCCCAATTCTATTCAATACCTCCTCATTAGTTATGTGATCTACCCATCTAATCTTCAGCATCCTTCTGTAGCACCACATTTCGGAAGCTTCTATTCTCTTCTTGTCTAAAATATGTTTCACTTCCATACATGGCTACACTCCATACAAATACTTTTAGAAACGACTTACTGATACTTAAATCTATACTCGATGTTAACAAATTTCTCATATTCAGAAAGGCTTTCCATGCCATTGTCAGTCTACATTTTATATCCTGTCTACTTCGACCATCATCACTAAATTTGCTCTCCAAATAGCAAAATTCCTTTACTACTTTAAGTATCTCATTTCCTAATCTAATTTCCTCAGCATCACCCGACTTAATTCGACTACATTCCACTATCCTCGTTTTGCTTTTGTTGATGTTCGTCTTACACCCTCCTTTCAAGACACTATCCATTCCGTTCAACTACTCTTCCAAGTCCTTTGCTGCCTCTGACAGAATTACAATGTCATCGGCGAACATCGAAGTATTTATTTCTTCTCAATGGATTTTAATTCCTACTCCGCATTTTTCTTTTGTTTCCTATACTGCTCGTTCAGTATACAGATTGAATAGCATCAGGGAGAGGCTACAACTCTGTCTCACTCCCTTCCCAACCACTGCTTCCCTTTCATGTCCCTCGACTCTTATAATTGCCATCTGGTTTCTGTACAAATTGTAAATAGCCTTTCGCTCCCTGTATTTTACCTCTGCCACCCTCAGAATTTGAAAGAGAGTATTCCAATCAACATTGTCAGAAGCTTTCTCTAAATATACAAACGCTAGAAGCGTTGGTATGCCTTTCCTTCATCTTTCTTCTACGATAAGTTGTAAGGTCAGTATTGCCTCACATGTTCCAGTATTTCTACGGAATCCAAACTGATCTTCCCCGACGGTGGCTTCTACCAGTTTTCCATTCCTCTGTGAAGAATTCGCGTTAGTATTTTGCAGCTGTGACTTAATAAGCTGATAGTTCGGTAATTTTCACATCTGTCAACACCTGCTTTCTTTGGGATTGGAATTATTATACTCTTCTTGAAGTCTGAGGGAATTTCGCCTGTCTCATACATCTTCCTCACCAGATGGTAGAGTTTTGTCAGGACTGGCTCTTCCATGGCTATCTGTAGTTCTAATGGAATGTTGTCTACTCCAGTGGCCTTGTTTCGACTTAGGTCTTTCACCGCTCTGTCAAACTCTTCACGCAGTATCGTATCTCCCATTTCATCTTCACCTGGATCCTCTTCCATTTCCATAATATTGTCCTCAAGAACATCGGCCCTGTATAGACCCTCTATATATTCCGTCCACCTTTCCGCTTTCCTTCTTTGCTTATAACTGAGTTTCCATCTGAGCTCTTGATATTCATGCAAGTGGTTCCCTTCTCTTCAAAAGTTTCTCTAATTTTCCTGTAGGCAGTATCTATCTTACCCCTAGGGAGATAAGCCTCTACATCCTTACATTTGTTCTCTAGCCATCCCTGCTTAACCATTTCGCACTTCCTGTCGATCTCATTTTTGAGAGGTTTCTATTCCTTTTTGCCTGCTTCATTTACTGCATTTTTATATTTTCTCCTTTCATCGATTAAATTCAGTATCTCTTCTGTTACCCAAGGATTTCTACTAGCCTTCGTCTTTTTACCTACTTGATAGTCTGCTGCCTTCATCGCTCAAAGCTACCCATTCTTCTCCTACTGTATTTCTTTCCCCCATTCCTGTCAATTGTTCCCTTATGCTCTCCCTGAAACTCTGTACAACCTCTGGTTCTTTCAGTTTATCCAGATCCCATCTCCTTAAATTCCCACCTTTTTGCAGTTTCTTCAGTTTTAATCTACAGTTCATAACCAATAGATTGTGGTCAGAGTCCACATCTGCCCCTGGAAATGTCATACAATTTAAAACCTGGTTGCTAAATCTCTCTCTTACCATTATGTAATCTATCTGAAACCTTCCAGTATCTTCAGGGTTCTTCCATGTATACAGCCTTCTTTCATCATTCTTGAACCAAGTGTTAGCTATGATTAAGTTATGCTCTGTGCAAAACTCTACCAGACAGCTTCCTCTTTCATTTCTTAGCCCTAATCCCTATTCACCGACTACGTTTCCTTCTCTTCCTTTTCCTGCTCTCGAATTCAAGTCACCCATGACATTTAAATTTTCGTCTCCCTTCAATCATTCAATAATTTCATTTACCTCATCATATATTTCATCACTTTCTTCATCATCTGCAGAGCTAGTTGGCATATAAACTTGTACTACTGTAGTAGGCGTGAGCTTCGTGTCTATCTTGGCCACAATAATGCGTCCACTATGCTGTTTGTAGTAGCTTACCCGCACTCCTATTTTTTATTCATTATTGAACCTACTCCTGCATTACCCCTATTTGATTTTGTATTTATAACCCTGTATTCACATGACCAAAAGTCTTGTTCCTCTTGCCACCGAACTTCACTAATTCCCACTATATCTAACATTAACCTATCCATTTAACTTTCTAAATTTTATAACCTACCTGACCGATTAAGGGATCTGACATTCCACGCTCCGATCCGTAGAACGCCAGTTTTCTTTCTCCCTCCCATAGAGCACCAACTGTACTCAATAGCGGAGAGATCTGAAGACCTTTCTGACCAAGGTAGAGTATGGCAATTACGAAGACAGTTAGTAGATATCCTTCCAGTGTGCGGGTGGACATTATCTTGCTGAAATGCAAGTCCAAGATGCCTTGCCATGAAGGGCAAAATATATAGCCAACGTACCGCTCTGCTGTAAGGGTGCAGCGGATTACAACGGAAGTGGCCTTGCTATGAAATGAAATCTCACCCTAAGATATCATATCTGGTTGTTGGACTGTAAGGTGGCCAACAGTCACATTGGTAGGCCACTTTTATCTGGGGCGTCTTGAGATACATCGTGGCTGGTCATCGGGGCTCAGCTAGAAGCCAGAATCATCACTGAAGACAATTCTGCTCCAGCCAACGCTCTCCCAGGCCGAATGTACCCAGCACACTGCGAACCATCTTCTGGTTGTACATAGGTCGATGGTAGTCGGCTTAAGGGGCGCCATTAAGTCAGACTTTCGTCTCTCTAGGTCACCCGTACTTATAAACTCTGTGTTCGGCGATGGTCCGCTCATTTTTGCCAGCATCGTTGAATAGTTGCGTGGTTTCCTATTCATATGTCGATCGATTGGCCAATTACTCCAACCAGCTTCTTTGAACTCAACTACATTTCTTCTTTCAAATACTGTCATCTGCTGACATTGTCCACGAGCCTGTTTGCAAGGCATAGTTACTGTCAAACTGAGTACACGGAATGAAATCCTCAAGTACTTTGTGCGCTGGTATCATCATGACCCCTGTTAACTATTCTTGCCAGGTGTGCGGTGACATTGTGCTCCAGCAGTCACACATTCATTCATCGGTCGCCGAAGTTTGCAGTTCTTCATTTTCCGTCGATACCTCTGTGAATAATCATTTGTGACCAATTTGAGTCGTTTTCGTGTCTAAGACTGTATATTAGATGTTAAGAACGAAAGAGAAGCGGAATTCTTATAATAAACGTTTAGAATCAGAAATGTGTGCTAGTTACCGTCTACGACTCACTGAAAATTGTTTTTCTTAAAGCATTCAATTAGGCTCGTTTTCAGTCGTATTACAATGATCATGTCATCGTTGTGTACATGAAATACCTTTATGACGACCTGAACTCTTATGAGGACACTTATAATAATGTGTCTGAATTTTGGTGTAGGAACAGCTGCCGTTCTCCGTCAAATAATGAAACTAGATACGTTAGTGGTATTGGACGTTGAAGTTTGGATCAAAGTAGACTTTCTAACTCATTTCAACAGTAGTCCATTGGGTGCAGGTTGGACGTTGGGCAGGCCAATCGATTTCTGCCATGGTACATAAAACAGCTAAAAACACAAGACATAGTAGATAACATTGGATATCAAAGGAGATATTGGACATATTTGATTAAACAAAAAAATATAAAAATGCAGATAATGAAGTAAGCAAAAGGGAATAAAGACGTCTAAGGAATGAGACGGACAGAAAGTGTAAAATGGATAGGTTGGAATGACTAGAGAACAAATGCAACCCCATAGAAACATGTGTAACTAGGGGAAAGGTAGATACCGCCTATAAGAATATCAAAGAGAGCTTTGAATATAAGAAAACCAGCTGCATGAAATCGAGAGCTCAGATGGGAAGGCAAGGAAGGGAAACCTGAAAGGTGGAAGGAGTATATAGACATCTAAATGCACATGCATACTCTGCCAACCACATTTAAGTGCCTGGCAGAGGGTTCAACGAACCACATTCACAATTCTCAATAATTCCAATCTCGTATAGCGCGCTGAAAGAATGAACACCTATATCTTTCCGTACGAGCTCTGACTTCCCTTATTTTATTGTGGTGGTCGTTCCTCCCGATGTAGGTCTGTGTCAACAAGATATTCTTGCATTCGGAGGAGAAAGTTGGTGATTGGAATTTCGTGAGAAGGTTCCGTCGGAACGAAAAACGCTTTTCGTTTAATGATTTCCAGCCTAAACCCTGTATCATTTCTGTGACACTCTCTCCCACATATTGCGATAGTACAAAACGTGCTGCGTTCCTTTGAACACTTTCAATGTACTCCGTCAGTCCTATCTGGTAAGGATCCCACACCGTGTAGCAGTATTCTGAAAGAGGACGGACAAGTGTAGTGTAGGCAGTCTCCTTAGTAGGGCTGTCTCTTTCCAATGAAACGCAGTCTTTGGTTAACCTTCCCCACATTTTCTATGTGTTCTTTCCAATTTAAGATGTTCGTAATTGTAATTCCTAGGCTTTTAGATTATACTGATTTATAGTGTAACCGAAGTTTAACGAGTTCCTTATAGCACTCATGTGGATGACCTCACACTTTTCGTTATTTAGGGTCAACTGCCACTTTTCGTACCATTGAGATATTTTTTCTTCTAAATCGTTTTGCGGTTTGCTTTTGTCTTCTGATGACTTTATTAGTCGATAAACGACAGCGTCATCTGCAAACAACCAAAGACATCTTCTCAGAAGGTCTCCCATATCGTTTATATAGATAAGGAGCAGCAAAGGGCCTATAATACTACCATGGGGAACGCCAGAAATCACTTCTGTTTTACTCGATGACTTTCCGTCAGTTACTACGAACTGTGACCTCTCTGACAGGAAATCACAAATCCAGTCACATAACTGACACGATATTATATAATCACGCAATTTCACTACGAGTCGCTTGTGTCGTACAGTGTCAAAAGCCTTAAGGAAATCCAGAAATACGGAATCGATCTGAAATCCCTTGTCAATAGCACTCAGCACTTCATGTGAATAAAGAGCTAGTAGTATTTCACAGGAACGATGTTTCCTAAGGACATGTTGACTGTGTGTTACTAAATCGTTTCCTTCGAAGTAATTCATATTGTTCCAACACAATATAAGTTCTAAAATCCTGCTGCATATCGACGTTAACCTAATGAGCCTGTAATTTAGTGGATTACTCCTACTACCTTTCTTTATTATTGATGTGACCTGTACAACATTCCGGTCTTTGGGTACGGATCTTTCGTCGAGCTAACCGTTGTATATGATTGTTAAGTATGGAGCTAATAGATCAGCATACTCCGAAAGGAACATAACTGGTATACAGGCTGGGCCGGAAGACTTGCTTTTATTAAGTGATTTAAGTTGCTCCACTACTCCGAGGATATTTACTTCTACGTTACTCATGTTGGCAGCTGTTCTCGATTCGAATTCTGGAATATTTACTTCGTATTCTTTTGTGAAGGTATTTCGGAAGGCTGTGTTCAGTAACTCTGTTTGGCAGCACTGTCTTCGACAGTATCTCCGTTTGCTATCGCGCAGAGAAGGCATTGATTGTTTCTTGCCACTAACATACTTAACATCTGACCAGAATCTCTTTGGAATTTCTGCCAGGTTTCGAGACAAAGTTTCGTTGTAGAAACTGTTATTGTCATCTCCCATTGAAGTCCACGCTAAATTTCGGGCTTCTGTAAAAGATCACCAATCTTGGAGATTTTGCACCTTTTTAAATTTGCCATGTTTCTTTCGTTGTTTCTGCAATAGTGTTCTAACCCGTTTTGGGTACCAAGGAGGATCAGCTCCATCGTTTGTTAATTTATGTGGTATAAACCTCTCAATTGCTGCCAATGCTATTTTTTGAATTTAAGCCAGATGTGGTCTACACTTATATTATTAATTTGGAATGAGTGGAGATTGTCTCTCAGGAAGGCGTCAAGTGAATTTTTACCTGCTTTCTTGAATAGGTATATTTTTCGCTTATTTTTCGAGAATTTGGTGATTACAATATTCAGTTTCGCTACGACAGCCCTGTGTTCAGTAATCCCTGAATCGATTTTGATGCTCGATATTAACTCAGGATTATTTGTTGCTAAGAGGTCAAGTGTGTTTTCACAACTATTCACGTGGTCTCATGAACTAACTGCTCGAAATAATTTTCAGAAAATGAGTTTAGGACAATTTCGGATGATATTTTATGCGTAACTCTGGAATAAATTTCGTATTTTCCACAAACATATTGAGGGTAAATGGAAGTCATCACCAACTATTATCGTATGAGTCGGGTAAGTGTTTGAAATCAAATTCAAGTTTTCTTTGAACCTTTCAGCAACTGTATAATCTGAATTGGGAGGTCGCTAAAAGGATCCAGTTATTATTTTATTCCGGTTGCCAACGATGACCTCTTCCCAAACTAACTCACTTGAAGTATCTACTTCAATTTCGCGACAAAATAAAATACTTCTGACAGCAACAAACACGCCACCGGAACCGTGTTTAGCCTATTTTTTCGGAACACCATTAGGTGCTTCGCAAAAATTTCGTGGAGCTTATATCCGGCCTTAGCCAGCTTTCAGTGCCTATAACGATTTGAGCATCAGTGCTATCTATTAGCGCTTGGAGCTCTGTTACTTCCCCAACACAGCCACAACAATTTACAACTGTTATACCGATGGTTCCTGAATCAATGTTCTTCCTGTGTTCAGCGTGCACCCTTTGTGCCTGAAGACCTTCTTGTTTTCCCGAGACCCTCTAACCTAAAAAACCGCCCAGTCCATGCCACATAGCCCCTGCTATCTGTGTGGCCGCCTCCTGCTTATAGAGGACACCTGACCTCTTTAGCAGAACCCGAAACCCAACCACCCTTTGGCGCAAGTTGTGGAATCTGCAGCCCATACGGTCGCAGAACCGTCGGAGCCTCTGATTCAGACCCTCCACTCGGCTCAGTACCAGAAGTCCGCAATCGGTTCTGTCGACTATACCGCAAACGGTCACCTCTGCTTTCGTCTTGCAAGCAAGACTGTCAGCTTTTACCACTTCTGTTAGCCGCTCGAAGCCAGAGGGACTCTCTTGTGATCCAAAGTGACACACATCATTGGTACCGACGTGAGCAACCACCTGCAGTTGGCTGCACCCTGTGCTCATCATGGCATCTGCGAGGAATCTTTCCACATCTGGAATGACTCCACCCAGTATGCACACGGAGTGCACATTGGTTTTCTTATCCTCCTTGTCAGCCAAGTCCCTGAGGGGCCCCATAAGGCGCCTAACGTTCGAGCTAACAACTACCAATAATCCCACCCTCCGCAATTGCCCGGCTCTTGCAGGCTGAGTGGTTTCTTCTGATACAGGACAGGCGGCAGCATCTGGCTCAACGACAGTGTAAGCCACAGACAGTACCTGGAACCTGTTTGTCAGACAGACTGGGGAGGCCTTACGTGCGGCCGCCTGGGAAGTCTTTCTCCGCCTGCTACGTCCTGGGGCGACCTCCCACTCGACCACAGGTGAGGGGTCAGCCTCAGTGCGAGCTGTAAGTGGGTTAGTCACCGGTGAGGACCGTGCTGGACGTCCGTTGGATCCCCACGGCCGGCCCACAACAGAGGTGGCCATCCACTGCAGCCTCAAGCTGTCTAAACGAAGTCATCACAGCCTTAAGCTGAGAGCGAAGTACCACCAACTCGGCTCGCAGCCCCACGCAACAATCGCAGTCCCTGTCCATACCAAAAACCGTCGAAAAGTAAACGATGCAGATAAATGGACTGTCGGCAGGTGCTCCGCAAATCTACTGTAGACCCTGACGAAAACGCACGAACTGTGTCTAGTAATACTCAGATATTCAGAAACCTAACTACCGAACCACTCAGGTGAAACTAAATAATTTGTCCCTGATTAGGAACTTTTAATACGTCACAAAATCGGTTTACTTTGTGACGCAAACGAAAACGCGAGAACTGTGACTATTAGATATTAAAATTTAACGCAGAAGCCCAAACTAAATACACAGTTACTTCCCCGTTGCTGCGTCTGTCGGATATGGCGAGAAGAATTTGACACAGCACTGGAAGATCTAAGTCGACACACGGACCATGGAGTTGACGACATTCCGTGTGTGCTTCTAACATCTTCCGGAGAGTCAGCAATGACTTAACTACTCCATCTCCTATGCAAGAAGTATGAGACAGAGAAAATAACTTCACACTCCAAGAACAATTTAATAATTCCAATCCCAAAGGCTGCAGGTGCTGAAAGGTGTGAATGTTACCGTATAATCGGCTTAATAACACACGCTTGCAAAATATTGACAGAAATTATTTAGAGAAGAATGGAGAAACTAGTAGATGTCGACCTCGGGAAATATTCAGATTGGTTTCCGCAGAAGTCTAGGAACACGCGAGGTAGTACTTACGCTATGACTTACCTTAGAATACATCTTAAGGGAAGGCCAACTTTTGTTTATAGCTCCTGTATACTTAAAAAATGCTTTTGTCAGTGTTGGCTGTCATATACTCTTTGAAATTCTGAAGGTAATGGAGGTAAAGTAGAGGGACCCAAGAAGGAAGGATATGAAATATATACCGGCAATGTTAATAAAATGGTGTCTGAAGAAGAGAAATTTCTTAATACCGATTGTAGATTTATATGTTGAAAGTCTCTTCTGATAGTTTTTGTCTGGAATGTAGCCATGTACGAAAATGAACCATGGACATAAATAGTTCACACAAGAAGGGAATAGCGCCTTTGAAATGTGTCACTGCAGCATGTCGCTGAAAATTAAATGGGTAGATCACATAACTAATGAGGAAGTACTGAACATGAATTGGGAGAAAAGTAATATGTGTCATAGCTTGACTAAAAGGAGGTAGAGCTTGACAGGACATATTCTGAAACGTCGAGTAAAAATTACTGAAGGAAACCAAGAGATGAATACGGTAACCAAGTATGTAAGTTGCAGTGGTTGTTCGAAGATGCGGACGCTTGCCCAAGATAGAGTACCGTGGAAACCCACATCAAACGAGGTTTCGGACTGTAGACCGCAACAGCAACAGTTTTGCCTATGTATTTACGTTCATACAGAACACCACAAGCCACCTTATGGTGGGCCGTACCATGCACCATTACCAGATGTTTCATGTAATATTCCATTCGCAAACTGATCTGGGGAAAAAAGACTATCAATGTGCCTCTGTACGAGCCCTAATTTATCTTGTCTTCGCGGTCCGTACGCGTAATGCACATTTGTGGCAGTAGAATCGTTCTCAGTCAGTTGTAAATGTCTGTTCTCTAAATTGTCTCGTAAGTGTTTGGTGAAAAGAACGTCGACTTCCCTTAGGAATTCCCATTGCGTTTACAAAACATCTCTGTAACACTTGCCAGTTGATCGAATCTACCGGCAACAAATCTAGTAGCAAGGCTCTGGACTTCTTCGATGATTTCGTTTAATGCGACCAGCTGAGTTTCCCAAACACACGAGCAATAATCAAGAACTGGTCACTCTTCTGTTCTACTCGCAGTCTCCTTTCTAGAAGAGCTACGCTTTCCTAATACTGTCTCAGTAAACAAAAGCCTTCCCTATTGCAGTCCTTAAATGCTTGTTATATTTCATTTCGCTTTGCAACAAATCGCCTACATATTTAATCCACGTGATTGCGTCAAGTAGGTCAACATAAAGTCCAGTTTAATTTAATTGAATTTATTGCAAAGATTTTTAGACCTGTTATCTGGAAACTCTAACAGGTCGTACATATTCGTTAATCATGGTGACATACAACGTTTAAAGTTACGGAGGTAGTAGCAAATGATGTTGACAGCAATCTTCGGTGATACTAATGTAGAAATAAAGCCGGATATTAGAAAGATAATATAAAGTTTAAATAATCAACATTAAAAAAAGTGTTTTAGCTGAGGATCCAATTGAATGACTTCCATCTTATATTACAAGATACGTTACTAGCAGCCTCGGAAGAGCTTGAGGTTTTTCGATTAACTCCAACTTTACTTACTTCTAAACCTATTCTTGCTACACTATTCTATATCGCTAACAATGGAATGTGTGTGTCTCGGCAGTCCTCGATTCTACGCATACCCGTGTGGGTGGCCTTTGCATTCTTTCTCTTCTTTCCTTTTCACTTTTCTGTTATTGTTTGCATATCGCAGTCTAACTGTCTGCAGTCTCTCTCTACCTGAAAAAAAGAGACTCTCAGAACGACATGACCAGCGGAACCTTCCTCTCCACATTCACAGACTGATGTGTTGCTACGTCCCAGTCGAAGCACATGGTTTAGGTATGGATCGCGACCTGTTAACAGCTGCATCATACCTCGAGTAGGCGCAGCGTCGCACAGTTTGAGCCTGTTCCTAGTGCTTGGTAATACGCTATAAACAGGCCTTGCCGTACTGCTAGTGTCCCAGTCACACTACCAATCATCTAAATTCTGGGCTCTTAAATGTCGTTTATTAATAACGTGTGTTCCGGGTCCAAATGGTTCAAATGGCTATGGGACTTAACAACTCAAGTCATCAGTCCCCTTGAACTTAGAAACTACTTAACACTAACTAACCTAAGGACATCACACACATCCATGCCCGATGCAGCATCCGAACCTGCGACCATAACGGTCGCGTGCTTCCAGACTGAAGCACCTAGAACCGCTCGGCCACTATGTGTTCCTGTGATTTCATACACGTGATCATATTGCTCACGGTCCGTCCAAAAGATTGCTGACCTGTAACGTAGTACGATATCCATCCGGCATATCCCGAGGATTACCAGTAAACCTTCGACCGCTACAAAAGCCCCCTGTGATCCTCAGAATACCCTCCGCTGAATTCGTCTCATATTGTTTTGTAGCTGCCTAATCTAAGACGAGGTGCCCAGCCGCTGGCAGCGAAGTCGACTATGGCGTTGAAGATAGCTTCGTAGTATCATCGCACCACACGCAACGGTAATTTATCGTCAGCACTGCCGGCACGGACAATCTTGTGTATAATTATGGCCACTTTCTGAGTAACAGATTTTACGTGTTCTACAATGTTTCTTTTCTCGTTTAGAACAGTGCCTAAATATTTATAAACAGTGCTGCCTCAAACAAATATTCCTTCAAACGTCAGGGAACGATTTCTGCCAAGAGAAAGCATTCCTTTCTCAAACGTGTATCTGGTTTTATAAACACCTACACTTAGTTTGTTCCTCTTACAACAATGCTGCATCCGAATAAGCACATGTTTCTTCTTTTCCTCCAGTCTCCCCCTGGAGTATAGAATCAACTACTAGAATGTCATCTGGTTATGCTACAACAGCTACAATAACATATAACCTGTATTGTAGATGTAATATGGGTTCAGTACCAAGATCCCAGAACAATGGACCACTTATGGAGCCTTGAGGACAGCCTTGGTAACCTTTTTGATTACCATTCTCTGCTCCGCAAGCCATGGACGCTACAGTGATTTAAAAAGCCCTTGTACACACATTTTCGGACCCTGAGAGCTATAAGGCATACGAACGTCGCACGTCACCAAAGACTGTCAAATTCTCCTGCAGTGTCAGTCATTGGCGTGACTGCAAACTTCGCTGTCGAATTTTCTACACTCTGAAGAAATCTATTAATCGCGTCACCTATAGACTTTTTTGAAGCCATGTTGACACTGGTTGAGACGCAAGAGCTCTCTGCGCTCCTGCAACCGGTCACAGAGCAGACGTTGCTGAACTTTGGCCGAGACGTTTAATAAGCAAACAGGTCCATAGGTTTTCGGTGATGCCGCTTTTTTATCGTTCCTTTTTCGTTCATTACTGGTTTAGCTGGTTTCCATATTTCCCGGATCCTACCTATTCGTAAAGCCTCGAATGGGAATGCTGTTAAATCTAGCACTATCTGTGGACCTACCATCGGCACGGCTTCAGAGTATACGCCATCCAGACCAGGTGCGTTTGCAGTTTTGAGCTTCTTAATTGCGACAGCAATTTCTTCTTGACCAGACCGTATCACCAACATCTGACTGTGAAATTCGTTATTTACTGCATTTATAAGTTGTGCGTGTATCTCAGCGTCTGTGTTATCGTCAGGATGCAGGGCAGTTAGCAGATATTCTGGTGACTCTCTCCGTCCTGTCGTCATATAGCTATCCACCTTACGAATTGCGGACATGATAGTAGTTCCCTTAACCTTTTCAGTCAACAATTTATTCAGTCTTTGGCAGATGACAAATTGCAGGTGTATTCCTTCAGTTTCCTGAAGCAAAGTTTTGAAGCGCATCTTAATAGCCCTGTATTCATGGAGCCTACTACTGTACTCCGACTGCCCTAGAGTATGTTCGTTCTTCTTCTCGTTCGTACCCTTCACCTCAGAGTGGAAAGTTCAAGGCTCTAAGGGATCGTAGGAATATAAATGTCCTGTGCTCTTTGCAAAAGTTCAGCTAGTAATTGAGCATCCAAATCTACATGAACCGTAAGCGATTCCATTCTAAATACTCCGAGGTAGACAACTAAGCCATCTCAATCAGATTTAGTGATGCCTAACTCAATTCTGCTTTCCTCAGCTTGTCTTCTGTATTATTGTCATTTCCCTCTTCGACGATAATTGTATTATGGCCACTGTATGTTAGGTACTGGAGCACTTGTCCTCTATTAATTTTAGCTGCTGACATGCGGTTTGCTAAAGTGACATCTATGTTAGTAACTACACCAGCTTATTGTTCGAATGTACTCGGCTGGCCTTCCAGATTTAAAACAATGAGCTGTAGTTCCTGTATTGCCTCCATTAGTACATCCCCTCGTTCGTCTGTTTGCCTACTGTGCCACAGAAATGATTATGCATCTGTTGTCACAAGGAGACACGCAACTTGTCTATATAGAGAAACTGCTCTGACTCTACCTGCATAAGGTACGATAGGGTGAGAGTAAGGCATGCTTACTACAACCCACTTTGTCTGCAGTCCTTCACTTCTATTGTGACCCTGTGCTTGTCCAACAGCGTTGCCACCTTGGGTCACACTATATATCCATTTGTAACGACCGTGCCATTCATTCCCTCATTGTGGCCAGTACCTGTTACTATATCTGCACGAAAATGTGGGAGCTCATTCTTTCTACAGTATGGTTCTTGCAAACAAAACATATTAACACTCAGCTGGTCAGTTAGTTTTCGTATTTCTAATTTATCGTCAGCACTGCCGGCACGGACAATCTTGTGTATAATTATGGCCACTTTCTGAGTAACAGATTTTACGTGTTCTACAATGTTTCTTTTCTCGTTTAGAACAGTGCCTAAATATTTATAAACAGTGCTGCCTCAAACAAATATTCCTTCAAACGTCAGGGAACGATTTCTGCCAAGAGAAAGCATTCCTTTCTCAAACGTGTATCTGGTTTTATAAACACCTACACTTAGTTTGTTCCTCTTACAACAATGCTGCATCCAAATAAGCACATGTTTCTTCTTTTCCTCCAGTCTCCCCCTGGAGTATAGAATCAACTACTAGAATGTCATCTGGTTATGCTACAACAGCTACAATAACATATAACCTGTATTGTAGATGTAATATGGGTTCAGTACCAAGATCCCAGAACAATGGACCACTTATGGAGCCTTGAGGACAGCCTTGGCAACCTTTTTGATTACCATTCTCTGCTCCGCAAGCCATGGACGCTACAGTGATTTAAAAAGCCCTTGTACACACATTTTCGGACCCTGAGAGCTATAAGGCATACGAACGTCGCACGTCACCAAAGACTGTCAAATTCTCCTGCAGTGTCAGTCATTGGCGTGACTGCAAACTTCGCTGTCGAATTTTCTACACTCTGAAGAAATCTATTAATCGCTTCACCTATAGACTTTTTTGAAGCCATGTTGACACTGGTTGAGACGCAAGAGCTCTCTGCGCTCCTGCAACCGGTCACAGAGCAGACGTTGCTGAACTTTGGCCGAGACGTTTAATAAGCAAACAGGTCCATAGGTTTTCGGTGATGCCGCTTTTTTATCGTTCCTTTTTCGTTCATTACTGGTTTAGCTGGTTTCCATATTTCCCGGATCCTACCTATTCGTAAAGCCTCGAATGGGAATGCTGTTAAATCTAGCACTATCTGTGGACCTACCATCGGCACGGCTTCAGAGTATACGCCATCCAGACCAGGTGCGTTTGCAGTTTTGAGCTTAATTGCGACAGCAATTTCTTCTTGACCAGACCGTATCACCAACATCTGACTGTGAAATTCGTTATTTACTGCATTTATAAGTTGTGCGTGTATCTCAGCGTCTGTGTCATCGTCAGGAGGCAGGGCAGTTAGCAGATATTCTGGTGACTCTCTCCGTCCAGTCGTCATTGAGCTATCCACCTTACGAATTGCGGACATGTTAGTAGTTCCCTTAACCTTTTCAGTCAACAATTTATTCAGTCTTTGGCAGATGTCAAATTGCAGGTGTATTCCTTCAGTTTCCTGAAGCGGAAGCGATTCCATTCTAAATACTCCGAGGTAGACAACTAAGCCGTCTCAATCAGATTTAGATGCCTAACTCAATTCTGCTTTCCTCAGCTTGTCTTCTGTATTATTGTCATTTCCCTCTTCGACGATAATTGTATTACGGCCTCTTTATGTTAGGTACTGGAGCACTTGTCAACTATTAATTTTAGCTGCTGACATGCGGTTTGCTAAAGTGACATCTATGTTAGTAACTACACCAGCTTATTGTTCGAAGGTACTCGGCTGGTCTTCCAGATTTAAAACAATGAGCTGTAGTACCTGTTTTGCTTCGTTTAGTACATCCCCTCGTTCGTCAGTTTGCCTACTGTGCCACAGAAATGATTATGCATCTGTTGTCACAAGGAGACACGCAACTTGTCTATATAGAGAAACCGCTCCAACTTTACCTATATAAGGTACGATAGGGTGAGAGTAATGCATGCTTACTACAACCCACTTTGTCTGCAGTCCTTCACTTCTATTGTGACCCTGTGCTTGTCCAACAGCGTTGCCACCTTGGGTCACACTATATATCCATTTGTAACGACCGTGGCAGTCATTCCCTCAATGTGGCCAGTACCTGTTACTATATCTGCACGAAAATGTGGGAGCTCATTCTTTCTACAGTATGGTTCTTGCAAACAAAACATATTAACACTCAGCTGGTCAGTTAGTTTTCGTATTTCAGTCATTGTCAATTTACATTGAGCAGCATTTATGTTTATCCTTTTACGTGTTTCGATTGCCAACAAAGCCCTTCGGAGAAGGAAGGCCTGGTTCAAAGATAAAGCGTCCAAACCCTTATATAAAATCCACGTATTAATGCTCAGTGTCGAATGGTACTTTTACTCTCTTGAACGCCTGTCGAAGGAGGCCACATAATTATTTAAACTCAATGCATATGTTATTTACTCTCAAAAGATTCTGGTGTAGGATACGTAATAGTTTTTCCTTTCTTATGCCCACCTCTGAAATTATGTCTTAGATCAATCTGTAACACACTGGGAGCCTCCAAACTACTTCATAAGACATTCACTTCTAAATTATTATCAGATTTGTATGTGTGTAATTGAAAATCATGTAAGTAGGACTTGAAATATTAGAAATACTTCTCTGTAGTTCATAGGAGTACCTGATTTTCACTGCACTTTACTCTTTTCGATTGTTGTACTCGTTAGTGTTACTGCTAGAGACGCCTAGTGGAACAACTGCAGAACTGTTTTCTTGTTTTCTGGTGCAGAGCGGTTGCGTGGGTTGTAGGCAGACCAGGACTTTTTGCGCCGGATAGGGTGTGACCCATACAGGCGGAACGCCGTGACATGCCAGAGGTGAGTGAACTTCTGTGTATGACTAACTGATCATTCTTCAGCAGGAACCGAAACCAGAAACGATAGTGATAGTGCACTTTGAGGTCTGGATTTACTTTGAGGTCTGGATTTAAGTCGACTTTCAATCGCATCCCAATGAGTTATTGGTTATAAGTGTAACATGGCGTTTCCAATCAATTTCTAGGACGCTATATAAAATGCCTAAAAAGACAAGTCATTGTAGAAAGACAGGAGATACTGGACTCATTTGATGAAAGAAGGAAATGTGAAAATGCAGCAGACGAAGCAGCAAACAGGAAACACATACTGTCTGCAAACCTCTATTTTTCTTTACTCCGCCGTAGTGGGGATCCAAAACACTCGGGCAGTATTCAGGAATTTGAGGCACTACTGTTCTATATACAGTCCTCTTTGTAGATGAACTACACTTTCCTAAGACTCTCCCAGTAAGCCGAAGCCACTCCTGCTACTGTTCTCATGTGCTCGTTTCACTTCATATCGCTATACAGCTTTACGCCTAGAAATTAATCCCCTTGACTGTGTATACGAAAATTACAGGATTGTTTTTTTTCCCTTTCATCTGCATTAAGATATATCTCTTTACATTTAGAGCAAGTTACCCTACATCACACTAAAAGGAAATTCTAAGCCATCGTATACCCATGTACAGTCACAAAACGACGATACAATCCTCTTACCTCTTATACTAAAAGGTCACCTCAGGCCTTAGCAGACTTCTCCCCACCCTATCCGTTGTTGTCCACAAATCATTGCCTCACAGACGCTGCTTTATGACATGGTTTTTTGTCATCCTTACATAAACAATCATGGTCTCCATATGTTTCCCTACTGTAGACAGTACATTATGCGGTAAAATGTGTTATTCTTCAGCGTTTAAAGCTTAATAATTGCAACAATTGGAGCACACCATAATCAAGGAAAACACCCCAATTCCGTGACACCACATCCTTAGTTCTTCATTTTTGGTGATATACAGGGTGAGTCACTAATTATTGCCACCTAGAATAACTCCGGAAGTACGATGGTAGCTGAGATGACTGTGGGACAAAAGATGTATAAGACAACCGGGGCCATAATATGACGTTGATTTTTTGAAGCTAGACGGGTTCGCGGCAGGGATAAAAAGGTCAACTTTGTTTCTTTACATAGGATGCTATAGTTTCGTACTTATTATCTGATAGTGGCTACCGAGACGAATCCAATGACATGTAACAGCGATGGCCGGCCGATGCGGCGTTGCGGTTCTGGTAAGAATGGAGGAGACATAACGAAATGCTTCATTTAGAAGTGGTGTAAGGGAGGTGATGCTGTCTTTCGCCCATACTAGTCACTGTCTACAACGTAGAACCCTTGACGGAACTGGAAGCAAGTTTCCAAAGTGTGCTCAAAATTCACAGTAAGAAATTACCACTGATACGGTTCGCTGGTGCCATTGCTATCCTTGGTTGAAATGAATTACAGGATCTATTGAATGAAATGAATAGTGTTATGAGTACAGAATAGGTACTGAGAGTAAAGCGAAGAGAGACGAAAATAATTAGAAGTAGAAGAGAAACAGAACAGCGAGAAAACATCACAACTTGGGATCAAGAAGTACATGCAGTTAAGGAACTTTGTTATCTTGGAAGCAAAACGACCCATCAACCCATCTTGGACGAGGCAAGAAGGACATATAAAGCAGAGTAGCACAGGAAAAGGAGGCGTTCCTGGACAAAAGAAATCAACTGGTAACAAACGTATGTCGTAAGATGAGTACGAAATTACTGAGCACCGCATGGTACAGAAGTGAATTATTTCCTGTGAGGAAACCGAAAACGAAGAAAATCCAAGTGTTCGCGACGTGTGCGATAGACGAATGTTGGAAAGTAGGTGGACTGAGAAGGAATGACGAATTTCACATCTACATCTACGGGATTACTCTGCTATTCACAATAAAGTGCTTGGCAAAGGGTTCAGTGAACCACCTTCAGGCTGTCTCTACACCGTTCCACTCCCGAGCGGCACTCGGG
This sequence comes from Schistocerca americana, assembly GCF_021461395.2. Classification (NCBI taxonomy): domain Eukaryota; kingdom Metazoa; phylum Arthropoda; class Insecta; order Orthoptera; family Acrididae; genus Schistocerca; species Schistocerca americana. The sequence goes on along the minus strand of NC_060124.1, from coordinate 553,140,692 downwards.
AAAAACGAGCACTTAAATTTTTCTGTGCGAGCCCTGATTTCTCTTGTTTTATCGTCATGATCATTTGTCCCTATGTAAGTTAGTGCCAACAGAATGTTTTCGCAATCGGTGCAGAAAACTCGTGATTGAAATTTCATGAGGAGATCCCGTCGCAACGATGAACGCTTTTGTTTTAGTGATTTTCATCTCAATTCACGTATCATGTCTGAGACACTATCTCCCTATTTCGCGATAATACAAAACGAGCTGTCCTTCTTTGTACTTTTCCGATGTCATCCGTCAGTCCCACTTGATGCGGATGCCACACCGCACAGCAATACTCCAGAATATGGCGGACAAGCGTGATGTAAGCAATCTCTTCAGTACACCTTTTGCACCTTCCACGTGTTCTGCCAATGAATCGCAGTCTTTGGTTTGCTCTACCCACAATATTATCTATGTGATCGTTCCAATTTAGGTTATTTGTAATTGCAGGCCCTAAGTATTTAGTTGAATTTACAACCTTCAGATTCGTGTGACTTACAGCGTAATCGAAATTTAGCTGATTTCTTTCAGTACTCATGTGAATAACTTCACACCTTTCTTTATTCAGGGTCACTTTTCGCACCATACAGATATCTTATCTAAATTATTTTGCAAGTCGCTTTGATCATCTGGTAACTTTACAAGAGGTAAATGACAGCATCAACTGCAAACAGTCTAAGTAGGCTACTCAAATTGTCTCCTATGCGGTTAATATAGATCAGGAACAATAGAGGGCCTATAACACTTCCTTGTGGAACGCCGGATATTACTTCTGTTTTACTCGATGACTTCCCGTCTATTACTACGAACAGTGACCTTTCTGACAGGAAATTACGAATTCAGGCGCACAACTGAGGCGATACTCCGTAGGCAAGCAGTTTGGTTAGAAGACGCTTGTGAGGAACGGTGTCGAAAGCCTTCTGGAAATCTAAAAGTATGGAACCAATTGACATCCCCTATCGATAGCACTTATTACTTCATGAGTGTAAAGAGCTAGTAGTGTTTCACAAGAACGATATTTTCTGAATCCGTGCTGACTATGTGTCAATAAATCGTTTTCTTCGAGGTAATTCATAATGTTCGAATACAGTATATGTTCCAAAACCCTACTCCAAATCGACGTTAGTGATATATGCCTGTAATTCAGCGGATTACTCCTACTTCCCTTTTTGGGTTTTGGTGTGACTTGAGGAATTTTCCCGTCTTTAGGTACGGATCTTCCTGTGAGCAAGTGGTTGTATATAATTGCTACATATGGTGCTATTTTATCAGCATACTCTGAGAGGAACCTGACTGGTATACAATCTGGACCGAAGGGCTTGCCTTTATTAAGTGATTCAAGCTGCTTTGTTTCAGCGAGGATATCTACTTCTGTGTTTCTCATCTTGTCAGTTGCTCTTGATTGGAAGTCAGGAATATTTATTTCGTCTTCTTTGGTGAAGGAGTTTCGGAAAACCGTATTTATTAACTCTGCTTTAGTGGCACTATCATCAGTGACTTCACCGTTGTTATCGCGCAGTGAAGGTATTGATTGCGTCTTGCCACTGGTGTTCTTTATGTATGACCAGAATCTCTTTGCGTTTTCTGCCAGATTTCGAGACATAATTTCGTTGTGGAAATAATTAAATGCATCTCGCATTGAAGTAGGCGCCATATTTCGAACTTCTGTAAAACTTTACCAATCTTTCCTTGAAAGTCAGCTGCTCGGTGCCGGCGGATAAATGCGATACTGCAGTGCTTGGGTAATCCCCAATTACGATGCAAAGTTCCTTCGGACAAGGACGCATCCATGTCCGAAGATACTCGAACTGCAGCGACTACTGCCGTTATACAATACACGAAATACATTTGCAGTATATTCTCGGCAAAAAATAGGTTCAATGGCTGTCTGGACGTCAAGATGTACTCACATCAAATACTCGTTTCCTTATTGAAGCATTACAATGTATAACAATTATGTAACCATGATCCCTTAATCGGAACAAAATTACGACCTAATATAGGAAGAACGTAAAGGACTGCTGGTAATAAGCTCCTGATTCGGCTACATACCTAGCTGTAATAGAAATAAACGAAGTAGATTCATGGCACGATAGACAGAAGATATATACTTGCATAGCTCTGAGCCCAGATGATCCCATCGTTTGACAGAACTTTACAAACCACGAAATTGTCAGCGGAATTTGAGGGAAACTTTAACGTCTACATCTGCACTTAAGCTACATTATATTGTGTGGCAGAGGGTAGTTAAGGTATATACATAACTTTTTAATAATCCTACCTGATAATGGTCCGACTGATGAACAATACTCAAGAAACGCCGAACGAGTCTTTTGAAAACCACTTCTCTTGTGTATGAGGTAATTCCCTTCAGATTGTTCCAGGATATCTTAGATACTCCTCTGCTTCTCTATGACAATTTTTTTATTGGTCTTGCCTTTTTAGTCCATATATGACAGCTATTATGAGGTATTTTCCGGTTGTTATTGTATCCAATGTTTTATTGCTAAACTCGTAACCTATGCACGTGCAGGACATTACATTTATTTTCTTGCAGTGACAACTAGACCAATCGTGAACTGTTTGCATGTCTTCCCGCATTTCGATACGGTTGTCTGTTGTTGCAACCTTCCTGTAGACAACAGCTTCGTCTGACAACCGCCCCGGACAGCTTACGACGTTATCCTCTACGTCATTTACATACAGAGTATTGCAAACAATAATAGCCCTGTAGAGCTCCCCTGGGCTACATCTATCGATTTTTTCCCTTTAAGTTACAACTCTTATTACTGTTTGCTAGAACGTCCTGAAACCAGCCATTTGATCTGCTACTCGATAAGCTTTTATCAATGGCGTTTCGCGCAGATTTTTCTAGGGGTTCACTGGAAGGTTGTCTACAAAGTTTCAAATGACTAACACACATCGTTTAATAATAGTAAAAAAGAACTACTCTATGGAAATACATTTACTTTACGATTGACTTTGTCTCTAATAATCCATTCTCCGCTCATTAAGATCAGAGATTCTGTCAGTGAAGCATTCATTCAATTCATTGAATTCTACAATGCTGTTGACAATGTCCTTCTCGGTTGAGAGCGCTGCTACTGCTCTTAGCAGCTGCTGACTCACAGCACGAAGCAGAAAACCTTCAGGTCCGCGTCAGACGATGTCGCCGGTACGGTAACAGTCACTTTCAGGAGTTTCGTTGTCTGACTACAATATTTCTGCAAATCATTTAAGAATAAGGATTCCAGAAATTTCTAAACTCATTCCTCGTGTTTGATATCAGAACTTTTGTTCTCAGTTTATTGCCTTCAAGGATGGGATTTATTTTGCAAGACGCCTGTAGCAATGTTTGCAGAAAGTGACCTGCATACAACACACACTTTTCGGAATTAAATAAATTTGCAGCTACGACATATCTGGTAAATTAAAAGCTTTCAGCAACTTGAGCGACAATGTTATCTCACACATCGTTCGAGAAAGCCGTTATTTAATTGATTTTCCTGTCCACATCTCTGTGCAAGCTGCAGCAGCTCTCTGCATGTGGAAATCATGTCAGATACGTTAGCTCGATAATATTTTTGCAGTCTTCTACCCCTTGTTGTACACACAGTGGCTCAACTATTTATTTTTGTAATTGGCTGTACAATGCTGCATGATTGTAAATACAGACAACCAAAATTGAAATGCTGGTGCCTTCACTTCAGACGTTGCACTGTTGCTGAAATAATTATAGTGGTTTGTCGAGATGGAATCTCAGTTTTCTCCAGGCATTCTACAAGTCACTATTTTCATACACAACTTGCACAGTCCTTGATTTAAAATTCCACCTTGAGTAGGAAACATGGCAGACTTTCTTACTCAGTATGTCAATTACACACTGTGAAGAATGTAGGAAAAACTAAGAATCTCACTAAAGTCAACGAAATATCTTCTAACGTCCCTATTTGCCTCTCTGCATAGGTTAAAATCAGATCCTGAGTTTCGGCATAAAAGTGAACTACATAGACATGTTCAAAATGTTTATTCAGAAGAGTCTGTGCACCTGAAAGACGACCACTCGTGACACCTGTGCAATTTTAGCTCTGAGAAATAACTATACTCTCATTTCTCTAAGCGATTATCCAACAGTTTTTGAACTCTTTTCGCGAGGTGTCTTGAATGTCAAAGACCTTGCCACAGATATCACGTTAGAGGAAACATATCTGACTATTATGATAAAAAGTGAAATTGTTGAAATCTCACTGTCGTACCTGCGCTAACTGGTACAGAATCAGTGACAGCAATTTTCTTTTTTGCTCTGACATAGTAAACATCCATCATACAAGAAAGAATAAAATTTTGAATATGTTTACATGTGCCTTTGAAAACAGCAGCCTTGTAAAGATGATCGTTACTTACAGTATCAGGTCCAGCAGTGAAACCTAAATGAAATCTAGAAGACGTTGGGAAATTCCTGGATTTGATGAGTTGCTGCATCCATAATTTCCAAGAAGTGCAAGCTCAGAAGCACAATAAACTACAACAGATCACAGAGTGTGTAACGATATTGGCGAATATGATCATTGTGCCTAGAACCTGTGTATCGGGAGAATGACTGATGCATGCACAGTGACAGATGGTCTGGAAGCGGGTTCATTCGGGTACGTAGTTCCAATTTACATCCACCAGAGAACAGTAGTGCACAGACACATTCAAGAAACAGGTCTAGAGCACGTTTTTGCGAATTATTCTGTTTATTTCCTGAAGCCCTTTTGTTTATTTATCTCTTTACAGTTTTGTATATGCTTTTAGTAGTGTCAGCGATGTGCGAATGTGGTCTAAAGTAAACATGTAGATCACTGCTCTACTAAAGGACGTTGTACGTTGGGGAATTTTTTAACATATTATGTCAAGTAAGTTAATGGTATAAGGAAAGCTAATTCGAGTGCAAATGAAAATAGTTAATAACTTAAAGTATAAACAAAATATCAGAATGCTAAATATTTATTTCGGGAAAAAGTACAGTTCGAAAGCATGTTATTTGTTTATTGGTTGGTCATGAAAAGCGCGGACTAACAAGAGAGAATAATGTTTTTCTATTGGCCTTAAAGAAAACTGACCAATCAGAACAGAGTATTCTTCGTTCCTCATTTCTCTTGGAGATACAGAAAGCTTTCAGCAGTCTAGAGTACTCGTAGCACAACCTTTCAATGATACGGTCGTGTGTAGTAAGAGCTCCGAAGGAAGTTATAACTTGCCGGTTATCGTTGTGCTACACACCTCAAAAGTGCTTTAAGGTGAAGGCAATGTGCTTTTTAGAATGTACTGATTTTTAAGCAATTTACTGTATGAGAAAAGAGAGTAATTCCTCCCGGCATATTGAGCAGATTGGTGACTAAAAACTTGCGTGCATTAGACACCGAAAACTTAATAGCATGGCGAGCATTTTCATTTAAGAACAATCCGTGCTTAGTGCTTCGTAGATTTCATGAAACACGTTAAGATAAAGTTGCTAACGTGAATGAAAGTATTTTACGCATACTGTGTTAAGATTAGCACCGTCTTAGAAGTGTACGTTTTCGATATCAATGTTAAGAATAGAGCAAAGTTTTGCCAGTACTTCCACCTTTCACTCGAAATTAAGACCTTTTCCCGATTCTTGGAATAGTTACGTTGTATGCTGCCCGGTGCGAATTGAAATACCGTAGGATTCTCCTCGGCTTTCATACCGCCGATCTGCTGCAGCGTGTTCACTGGTAGCTGCAGATAAAGAATGGAAGGAGCCGCGCCGCCGCAGTGTCTTCCCACTGGCTGCCTACAAGCTCTATCTAGTTGTTGTGTAAAACCACTTTCCCTAAAATATTGTGATCTGGACAAATCCGTCTTTTTTTCTTTTTGTCTTCTGTGACAAATGTCTGAAATCATCAACGCCTCATAACTAAGTACTTTTCTGTCATAGAGGCAGAAGAATGGATGATTTAAAATTTAAAATTTTTATGTTCTGTAGTATTCTGTCAGATGTATAATTCTGTGGGATCCACTGCTCCGCTTGCCACAAAACGAACCGACGCTTGCTCGTACTTTGTTCACTAAACGAGAGTCCGACAGGGCGAAGTGAAGGAAAACAGCGTTAACCTGGGTCTCGTTCTCTTCTGCTGTATCTCTTATTGACGATGATATTGTACTGAAGGTCTCTGGAGGTCTGTTTGTGCAATCCGTAATGATTTTTGTAGAAAATCTTCCTCGATCTCGAAGAAGGTCGTAATGCGTGATCATAAAACATGTTCCACATTTCCAGATCCGAACGGATTCAGTGATATAGGCCAATAACTATGTGTGTTTGTTGAAAACGCGGTTGACCTGCCCTTTTTTCCAGCCGCTTAGGGCCTTTCGTTGGCCAACTAACTACGAGAAGTTGCTGTTCAAAGAGAAGCTATGACCAGTACTCCATTCTTCGGCTGCGTATATTCCTGTGTGTGATTTCTGTTCTAAAGGTACTAGAAATTTGCGTACAGTAAACGTATCCCATGGCTCACCACATGTAAGTTCTCATAGCTCTGCGTGGTAGTAAGGAACTTGTGCGATTGAAAGTGGGCATTAATGTTAGACTGGAAAAGTTAATTTGAGCTATTGCTTCTTGGATTATTCACTTGTTAGTAAGTTGGCAACACCAGGGATCGTTTCAAAAACAGCCGCATTTTGCAAAAAAAAGAGGCTCTGAGCACTATGGGACTTAACTTCTGCGGTCATCAGTCCCCTAGATCACACATCCATGCCCGAGGCAGGATTCGAACCTGCGACCATAGCGGTAGCGTGGTTCCAGACTGTAGCTAATAGAACCACTCGGCCATCCCAGCCGGCAGAATTTTGCACAAATGCAACAAAATTCAGAGCTTAGCGCTTTGTGGTGAATAGAGGAACGAGTTTATTGGTATGGAGCCTTCCGACAACATTCACCCAAAGCGAAAACTATGGGAACTGCAAAACTGCATGCGTCTCGGAGGGACATATATTCCTCATCAGATGCCTCCCGTATTACGAGCATGGAGATGTCTACCGCCAACAGGATGAAACGGAAAAGTGTATCAACTGCAGAAGCTGATGGTTGTTCCAGTAGACAACATTCTGTCGGCACGATACAATCATCGTCAGTCACTGCAGTGCAGAACTGCAGTACTATGGCGTTAATTTAACGTGTAAAATAAACTGACTTGGGACAGACAGAATGCAAGTGATGTGACAAAACAGTAATTGTCTCGACCTGAAACTGCGATATCACCTGTCGGGCTTGAACTGTGACGTATTGGTGTTTGGTGTTGTGGCGGGTGACGTCACACGTGTGCGGAGCGTTAGTTTGTTTTCGTTAGGGACGTTTGTATTGTCACCTTATGCTGTGTTTGTAGTCTATATTGTATATATACATAGTGGTGCAAATTTTGATGGAATGAGCATGTTACTGGATCAACCAGTTTAGTTACTTAAGAGAAAGATGTGTTTATGGTGTTCTCCGCTTACGCTCCTAATCACCTAGAGTTATGTTTGGTTGTCTTGCTAACGTGAGTACACAGTGATTACAACTTATGTAAACTTCGGCGCATATTTTTTTCAAAGGTGAGCCAACCTGTAATGTAATGAAATTAATAACTTAGCGAATACTAATAGTAATATTACTGAAATAAGGAACGCCGATAGGTCGGCAATAAAGAAAAACGAATGTCTTCAGAAGGTTATGGTAAATGAAGACATGTTATTCTAACGTAAAGTGTGAAGAACGTGATGTTAGTAATTGAAAGCAATGTACAAAGATGTAGCAGAATTCGTTGAGTTTGGTTGCCTACAGAATGAAGGCGCCAGATCCAGTTTAGCACGTAACAACTCACACAAAAAGTATTTACGAGTAATTACAGGGATTTTGCTATTTTCTGTTGAGCTGTATTGGTGAATGCATGTTACTGCATTTTATCCATCTCGCAATTTAAACCTTTCTGTATCGGTATTGGAGTATTCGTTGTTGTTACCATATTTCGTTAACTTTCGCGATATTTGCTACCTGTACTGGTATTACTTCTTCGCTTTCTATACTTATATTACTTTTTGTTTTCTGTATTGGTGTCTGTCTTTTAAGTTAGTTTATATTTATAGAGTGATATCTTCGAAACCATCTGAATTTATCTAATTTGATGCTTTACTATTGCATTTTCGATGCAGACCTCTGCATGCTATTCTTCATCGTATTCTTCCGGTTGTTTTGTTTTGTATACGCCAGTATTTTTGGGGCTCTGTGGGTTTTACTTGAGAATATGACTCCCCAGATACCCCTTCAGGCCCAATATTTATTATTTCGAATTTTTAAGTTTCTGAATTGATTTTTATATTTTGGTTTTATAGGAACTGTTGAATATGACGTCCTAATCGCCATTTTTAAATCAAAGTTGTGTTTCATCTTGAGGCTAGTGATGATGTTATTTATCAAAGTGGACGGGTGTTATCGAAGGCTCATGTCTTCCCCAATAATTCACCATACTTGAGTCACAGTGCCGTACCCCCGGCCGCGAGATTCGCCCCTGTTTGGTCTTAGGGGGGGAGGGGCGCACACAGCGCCAGCTGTCACCTCCACATGAAATCACGCCGGCCACAGCTGTTATTCAGTTTAATAAAGACGTAATGCGTTTTTACGTCGCAGGCTGACAGTTGTTGGACGGGTGAAGTCATTACATCGGTTAAACGATCGAGCGATGTGTTGTGATGCTGTAACGACATAACAACACAAGTTTTTGCCCCAGATGTAAGCATTCCCGTTATACAGTAGTAGGCAAGCATAAGTTCTCTACATTCTGTAATTTCCTGCAGGCGATATTATCAAGTGCGCTGCTGCCAAGGCAGCCATGTTGATTAGTTTGATTCTGTTTAGAGCGAAGATAACAGAATATCTTGTAGTGGTGAATCCTGTCGTAGGTGTTCTGTAGATGAGCGGGATGAAGCCAGAGCATTGTCAACTTGGACTACTCTTACATGGGCTGAGTTACTTACGAGAGTGTATACTGTGGAAAGTCATTTAGACTTCTTATGGGAATTTTGTGGATTGTCACCGGGAGACGTGTGTGGAACTCTTTTAAAAACGACCAACGTTTATTTCCCGTTTTAATTATGGGACTATTCTACGAAATGTACGAAACTAGTACGATCAGGAAAAACATGTAGTTCGTTAGATGCCAACTGACGATACATCAGGGTATTATTTTGGTCCCGTCCTGGGTTAAAGAACACATGCTACTAGTCACTGTTATAGAAAGTTATTTAAGTACAATTACTGTTGGCGATTACTTTGATTTTTGCAGTGTTATGTGTTATTTGATTGTTGTGAATTTTACAAAATGCAGTAGCTTTGTTTTCACAGTTTGGCTTAGGAGGCCAAAAGTTTCCTTGTGACACGCTCACGGTTTCTCTGAGAGATAGCTACAGAGTATCCGACAATCGCAGAGGAGGAGTGCTCCAAGCTGCAACTGATTTGGAAATTATTGTATAGTGCGAAATACTTAGACACTCGACAGCAAGGCTGGCCGGGGTGGCCGAGCGGTTCTAGGCGCTACAGTTGGAACTGCACGACCGATCCGGTCGCAGGTTCAAATCCTGCCTCGGGCATGGATGTGTGTGATGTCCTTAGGTTAGATAGGTTGAAGTAGTTCTAAGTTCCAGGGTACTGATGACCTTAGCAGTTAAGTCCCATAGTGCTCAGAGCTATTTGAACCATTTTTTTCGACATCAAGACGTCTCAACATTCCATTTATTGTGATGGAAACAGGAACTATTTGCAGGAAAAGAAATTATATATGACCTAGTTAACGAATAATAACTTACTACGCGTACATAGTGTTGTTAAGTAAAAGTGCAACAGTATTCGTTACATGGGACCATTTCAGATTCTAGTAAAGTAATACAAATAAGTGTAGAAATTCTGAAACTAAGACCGTATTTGAGCTCATAAATCCAACAAAGAAAGGTTCTCAAGCAGCACTGGAGCGTTCTCATATAACGAGTTCTGACAGCTGCCATCTAACAACTTTGTGTCGAATTCACCTGAAACACCGCAAAAAGGGTAAAGTATCGTTATATGAATAACTACACCAGCAACACAGATGTTCAAATACTTTCACTAATTAGTAATTACATTCAGGAGATTTATCGATTTGCCTTGTGTTATTCCCCACTTATGAGTGAACCATAACTTTGGTTTTATTTCAGATACTTCACTGCACATTCAAATGGCCGTAGTAACACTCTCATAGAATTTAAACTTTCGCTTAAGTTTTCTTCAGATTTCATTTTTATTTCGTTTCATTATCCTTCAGTTAATGTAAATCAACCGTTCACAAATTTAGCTAACTCTTACATCTTCGGAATATGAGATACCTATTTTCGTCCATCCATTTAACAAATGGTTCGTCCAGTACCTTTAAATTGTATGGCTTCGTGCGCTGTGTTATATTAACGTCACCAGTTTCCACTTTTGATGTAACAGATCAGAGTGCTCCCAATAGGTTCGTCTACTCCCATGTAATGTTAGCAAACAGGGGAGATCGGTGAAGTTTTATTCCTAGCGGACCTGAATAAGCTAAATTGCATCAGCTTATTTGTTGTGGTGGCAATATATTTAGAAAATGCGTTGAAATGGTACATACCAGCAATCTACTGAACGAAATCACAAGAATAAACAAATTCAGGAGGTGTGTAGCTAACATTTTCGTAACTATTAGGAAGAGAGTTATTGAAATGTACAAGTCACAGTGCTGTTCAAGGTAGAATAAAACTGTGTGGAGTTGGAGACGATGTATGCTTGTATTCAGCTGTAGACGGTTTTGCTATCACATTATTCTGGAAAAAAAGAAATTTCGGTCTGGCAGACGTTAAGCACAATGTAACCAAGAACATTCTGAAAGTTATTTAGAAAACTGTGACGAATACAATTCACATTACTATTCCATTATCGTACTGCATAACACCGAGACATCTTAAAAAGAAAAATTATTTGTTTCGCCTTATTTTGTTTCCATATCTGTAAACTATCAAGTGCAATACCGAACTACCTATTAATTTTATTTTATGTCACCTTATCCTAGTCTTTTGTTCTGTAGGCCGTGAGTTGTTGCCTGCCATTTCCATTTTTTATGTATTCCATCAACTGTTAGCAACTAACATGAACTACATTGTGTTTTATCATAGAGACTAGAAAATACTCCTTGTTTTATTACTGAATTTACATGTGTGTACCAAACTTTTTCGCCTAAAGGTACTAGGCATTTCAGAAGTCTATAATATACAATATATTTCTAATCAGTTATTATCTACGCATAATGTAAGCTGCAACTGACTAAAAATGGTCCAAATATTAACAATGTTATCATGAAATCATTACTGGGTTTAAGTCACACATCCTGATTTCGTTGTATTTACCATGCAACAAACATTCTGTGTATCACTTTTGCTTCTTTTGTGACTGCGTTATTATTTCACACAAGTCCTTAGAAACATGTAAAGAATGTAACTTATCATTGTTATCTAACAAAGTACGTTAAAATTCCCCAAATATTATTAAACTATTTCATTATTTTTTAGACAGCATTACTGTGCCATTTTCTTCGGGTTGAAGTTAAGTGTACAGCCATGAATATTGGGTAATACTTTAGACTGTGACAAAATCCTAGCGTCAAGTTGATCCAGACTTATGTGCTGCGCATCTGGCTCATGTCGTACCCCTATAAATCTCCCAAACGACTCTTCTTTAGTTTTGGTGAAATAAATAAAAAATGAAAAAAAACCTGCCTTCTGCGACACTACTTTCCTCAGCAACATTAGCCCCAAAAGTAAATTTCAACAACATAACAAATCATAGTGCATAAGGGCCAAAGTATAAATAGCAGCGGTGATGAACTCTCTCTGAATTCTCAGTCGATCTTAAGGCACCATTAATTTCTTTGTTTACTCGTTTGAGGTTACATCCACATGCTAATCAATTGTTGTTTGCCAATGCAGTTCAGTGAATTGCAACATCAGTTTGATTACACTAAGCGTGCTTTGATTTATGTGTCCCACGCAAAGACACTCGCCATGCTTCTGTTATGAGCAGCATCTGAGTTTGTTTACATACCTACTACTTCATAAACAGATACACAGATAAACCAGAATGTTATGGCCGCCGATCTACTGTCGATATAAATCCGTTCAGGCGATAGCAGCGACACATGGCGAGGAATGACTGCTAGTCAGAAAAACGCACGATTTATGTTGTATATCACAAGGGCAAGAGCGTGATGGAATGGAGTGTGTTGAGCGGTTCGATGAACACAGTCCCGATTTCCAGTTGATGTGTTGGCTCTCCTATCTCGACACATCTAAACCAGATAGAAGACATCTGGGCATGTGGCGTCAGAGCTCATGGCACCCCTCCCCGGAATTTACGGATTTAGGTGACTTGTGTGTGCAGATGTGATGCCAGCTCCGTCTAAGGGGTTCAAATGTTGATTACCCTTTAGTTCCTGCGTGTGTAGTGCCATATTACTTGTGGCTCACTGTGTTGAATAGTAGATGTCGGGATTATGGAGACTACTTTGTTGTCCTTAGGAGCAGCGATTTTGTAGTCACTCTAGTCTTTTGAGTGTTATCGTTAATTTCATTGATTTTCCTACTCTTTTTAGAATTATACTTAGTGTCAATGATATTTCTGTTAAACGTAGTTGGCAAATGTTAATGTTGCACAAAACCGTTTCTTCCATTTCCATCGACGGAGAGGTAATGACAGATGCAGCTCGCATCGGGGACACACTCGAACGAGTTTTATTCCGAAGAACCTTCCATTTGTTTCCATTAATCTACTAAGAGGAACCACCGAAATGTAGATCTTGTTGGTCGGAAGAGAATATGAACCACAGTCAACCCCAATGCGAGTCGTCTACATTACCACAACGCCAACTGTTGCAAATAAAACAAATAACGAGACTTGTTATATCATCAATCCAAAGGTTTATTCGATTGGCAACTGTGGTTTCAGGTGGTATTGGCCGCGGTATCGCGGACGCACATTCTGGCAGCCGGACGGTCTTCTCCAGACGTCGCGTTGGTGGTCACGCGTCAACACATTCAGTGTCTGGCATGGCGGCTCTCAAGATCTGCGCGGTGTGATGTACAGACATCCAAGGTGGGCGCGGAGGACACCGGAGTGATCTGTGACAAATATAAATTTCAAAATTATAAACGTCGCCCTATTATGGTGAGTTGATATGACATCTGTAAAGGAAAGTGCTAAATTATCGTAGGACCACATGCTAATAAATGGTCAGTTTCTGTATCCATAGAAGGGATGTTTCTATCGCGCCAACTCATGAACCCTAGAATACTAATTATCGCAAATATGAAAATTACCGACAGTGAATGTTTGTCTATTTACTCCTCCCGGAGTGTTATCTATTGTGGTGAAATGATCTACTAAATTATTGCATCAGATGGTAGATAGTTGTTACAAGGATCAGAATATTTGTGAGTTAGTCAATATCTCACGCAAACGCATGTATTATCCTCACCTGAACTATATTCATTATGGAATGGAGAGAATTGTGACTGTTGCTAAATCCATCCCTACCAAAATAGTAGAGTTTTTTAAAACAAGTTGTGTAAATGTTCAGTTCAAATTCGGAGAGCTTCAAGGATAAATACGGACAGAAAAATAAACGATCATGCAGCATAAGAAATGGGATTAAAATACCAAGTATAATCGTGGGAGGCTGGAGGTGAAACTTCGCTGAGAACTTGATAACTGTTATGGGCGGGAGGGGACATAGGAGAATGTTATCTGAAAGGCTCTCCCTCATCTGAAAGTGTAGGCAACGGTATTGTTTGTACCATTGATTCTTGAGTTTAAGTATATCCTACCAATACTAGAGCTAAAATATACGTATGCCGGAAAGGATTTTGTATCTGATCAGAGTTTACAATTGGTATAAAAGAACAGCAGACTATAGGTACCGAGAAAGTTTATGGGTCGACCATAGAATTTTGTAGCCATGGTGATATATCTAAACTGACACCATTTCAGTTATATTAAAAATCGTAAAACTCTAAACTCGAATAATATCCTGAAGACTCCCCTTCTGAAGGGAGCTAGCATGTGATCATGAAATGAGAAATACTCATAGAAACCAAAATCTGTTGTCCTTTACACAGATCGAAGTACCACTCACCGTAACAGCACCCCCTTAATCCGCCTCCTGCAGCCGTCTCTGCAGCAACTCCACGAAAAACGCGTCCAGTGTGAACCGACGCTCCTGTTGGAAAAGATCTTATTACTTTCATGTTATCTAACACGTGAAGTGATTCACAATTTGTGCTAGCTCCTGTCATATAAAAGTATAACGAATTGTAACATTTACCACAAATTCGCACGGTTCAGGTATCGAAATTAAGAATATAGTAATTCAATTTAGTATCCAACTAACACAATTCGTTTCACATCTCAGATACTATTAATACTAACAAGTAACTAATATCCCATTATCTTTAACATTTTCTGTGTACGACTGGTTAATGATGTGCTTCTTAGGTTATGCCGTGTTGTTGTTCCTGCTTTATGGTCAACATTTCAACAAGTGACCGAGCCATTTTCTTCAGATCGTGAGACGTTTCCTGACTGATATGAGTCAAGCAGAGAGTACATTACCGCAAAGTTCGCAGCACATGAAGTTGATGGCTGGGACGTCCGTTGAAGTATTGTGCACAAAATGAACACAACAATTCGGCCTAACACCCGGAAGCAGACCAGTAACTAGTACCATCTTCGAGAGTAAGTTATCATGTAATGAGAAAACGAAAAATTCACTTTGAAACCAAATGCTACTATTCCTACTACTGTTGTAATTTGCACTCACCGAAACAGAAAAGGCTTCTTTCTCTTCCTGCAGCCGCTTCTGCAGTATCTCCTCAAAAAACGAGTCCAGGGTGAACTGACACTCCTGTAAGGAAACGAAGTTATTTGTTTTATGTCACCCAACATGTGCAGTAATCCAAAATTAATACTAGTTTCTATCATATAAAAGTGTTACGAAGTGTTACATTTGTCATAAATTGAGCAGTGTACAGGTATCGGTATTTAATATCTAGTAACTCAATTTAATATCCAAGAAACACCAGTCATGTGATGTCTCAGCAACAATTAATACTAACAAATATCTAATATCCCATTATCTTTAACATTTTTCTGGACACGACAGGTTAATGATGTGCTTCTGAGGTTATGCCGTGTTGTTGTTCCTGCTTTACAGTCAACATTTCAGTAACTGACCGACCCATCTTCCTCAGGTCGTGTGACGTTTCCTGACTGGTTTGAGTCCAAACAGCGTGAACACATTAGTGCAAAGTTCGCAGCACATGAAGTTGATCGCGGGGACGTCCGTCGAAGTAATGTGCACAAAATGAACACAACAATTCGGCCTAATACCCGGAAGCAGACCAGTTTCTAGTATCATATTCGAGAGTAAGTTTTCATGTAGTGATAAAACGAGAAATTCACTTTGAAACCAAATGCTACTATTCCTACTACTTTGTAATTTACACTCACCGAAACAGAAACGACTTCTTTCTCTTCCTGCAGCCGCTTCTGCATTATCTCCTCAAAAAACGAGTCCAGGGTGAAGTGACGCTCCTGTAAGGAAAAGAACTTATTAGTTTGATTAGTCATAGAGCTTGCTTGGTAATTCAGAGATAGCACTAGTTCTTTACATGTACATGTGTTACAAATTCTGCAATGTCGTCTTCAACCAGTCGATCGCGTTATCAGCATATTTAGTGCGCCTCTGCCCCAGAATATTTTTCACCATAATTCTTTACAACTGGAGAGGGATGTTACCTTTCTCAAGTCTCTCACATAGTTATTTGCTCAGTGTTAACAAATACCACACCCAATTTACCGGAATGATAAATGGTTAGAATCAACTGTCCATGTCTGAGGTCAGTGTTAAGTTTAATGGGCTTCAATACAATTGTCAGAATTGTTTAAACAGCATTCAGGTTCGATTATCAACATTAGCTTACCTAATGCGACAAGTCCGGATATATTGTGGTAATAACACGGAGGAGAGGATCTAGGGCCAGTGGGATCCAGGGGAAAGGGCCAACATAATGCAGCAAAGGAGTCCTGCAGGGAACATAGCGAGAGACACAGTGTGAGGCTACCCTGCAGGTCAGAGAATATACGACTCTGACATGCTAAAGGCTTTTTCTAAGGGCTTCATACTAACGTTAAACGACCACTATATCTGTGGCGCATGTAGTATTAGAATTCCTATAGTCCATATTTTACGGCGCTTTATCTTTTGATGCGAAGGCAAAAGTAAGTTTGGAAGAGGTCTCAAGCTCTTTGTTTTACTTGAAGTCAAGACCACTATGGCAAATTTTAAAAATTTTATGTAGGTCTGGAGATAAGCTCAAGTTTTAGAATGACGACTATTGTGAACTGTTGAGTGACTAGCACATCTCACTTCGCTCCAGTGATCAACAAATCCATCCATCCATCAGTGACATTCATTGCCGCCGGTATTTTGTATCTGATCACGATCCAGAAGAGCAGTATGCTAACCACATGCTCCTCCATACAGTGACGTCTATCGTCTGACGATGACGAGGCGGTCGATCGGTACCTTTGGAACTTCAGAGGAATGATTGGACGGAGTTAGGTAGTTAGGTGGTATTTTATATAATCGTCACAATCATCACTCGTGCAGAGATGCCTACTTAAGACGTGTTATTTACAATGACGTGTCACATGGGATGTTTATAGCAAAAAAATATTCATTTACAGTAAATCGTGACGGTCTTTAATATCAACTGACCACGTTACGTACAATCAGTTAGCTCTCAGACTTTACTGCTTTGCGTGCTATGTCACTGCAATATAACGTGGCTCACCTTTAGAGTACCCCGAACAGTGACCAAGTTATTCTCCAGCAGCAGACCCTCGTCTTTCTCCCCTCCCAAACACCGGGAGAAAAACTTCTTCATGCGGCGGAACATTGCTGTAACGATAACAAACAGCACATTAGACATGACCAGACCGTGTCTACGAGTACATATTGCAGCAATGTCTCACAACTCGATTGCAAGAAAAACCTGTAACCGTGACGACATGTCTGTAACCTTGGCTTTTGTAAAAAAACAGCTGCTTGTATCAAAAACGACATGCACAGTCTATATAATTGATTGAGCTTATACATTTGTTACTAGTCGAGAATTTGTTACTTTAATTTTGTGTCAGTAATTCGTAGAACATGAATCATAACAATAACAGTTATTCGAAGTTTAGCAATCGCGGGTTCATTACGTGGTACTTTTACTCTGAAGAGAATAAATTTGTTTTGATAGCAACTAGCTGAAGGCTTATCTATTAGACTAAATTTAATTAGCAAGTCATTATAGTACTACAATAGTTTCAGATATACAGCTGCTTCGCCGGCTGGTGTGGCCGTGCGGTTCTAGGCGCTTCAGTCTGTAACCGCGTGACCTCTACGATCGCAGGTTCGAATCCTGCCTCGGACATGCATGTGTGTGATGTCCTTAGGTTAGTTAGGTTTAAGTAGTTCTAAGTTCTAGGGGACTGATGACCACCGATGTTAAGTCCCATAGTGCTCTGAGCCATTGAACCATTTTTTATACAGCTACTTCAGATATTACAACTTCAGATTTTGTCATCTATTACAGCATGATATGCGGAATATCTTCCCCTGGGGCAGGAACAAGAATTTGTTTTTTATGTGTGTTGGTGGTAGGATGAAGTTACTAAATAATAAACTACGCTACGATCTGATGGCTATACCTTCCGCAGTATATTACGAGAATACGATTTTTACTGCTATCCATATTACCGAGTCAGTATATTCTCTCAGGGCTGCACTGTTCCTTCTTTGTGTCAGTCATCGAGAACCCTACATCTAAATTACACTTCATTGGCATGTGAGCTAAACAGTAACGTGTACGACGTATTAACTATATTTGTGGTTGAAATTTACCCACCAGTTTCTACATGAAGAAAACTTAAAAATAGCTTATAAACAGCTAATAGGTTTAACATTCGACAGTGCTCCAAGATATTAACGGTACTTCCTTAAGTGACAGGAAAAGATAATATTTTTGCTACAAATCCATGTCGACTCAGTATGACACTACACAACCGGAACCTGTTTACGACTTTTCTTTTTCACCGACGGCAGAAGATAAAAGCATGAACCA
This sequence comes from Schistocerca americana, assembly GCF_021461395.2. Taxonomy (NCBI): domain Eukaryota; kingdom Metazoa; phylum Arthropoda; class Insecta; order Orthoptera; family Acrididae; genus Schistocerca; species Schistocerca americana. Next base: position 553,122,416 of record NC_060124.1, on the reverse strand, counting down.
ACGATAGGACATACCGTATGTATGTGTAATCGAAATGGAGAGTGAGAGGTGACACCATTCTATTTGTGAAACTAAGCTATAAATTTGAGAATACATCATGCCAGCAGTTGAACATTGGCAAAAACTCAGTGAGGATATCTCTCTCTACAAGTCAAGTATTTTCGGAACTTTCTGAAGTTGCATTACATATTGAAAAAATGTACTGGAATGGCTGTTGCCTCTTGGTGGGTATAGTCTATATACCTTGCTTCTGAAACAGAGCGTTCGCATCATTCAAAGCTTCTAATGCTCCCCAAGAACTTTTTCTCGAAACACAAAATCGAACACTATAACGCCTGAATCAAAATTATAGAATCTTTTACTCAAGAACTCAAGAAACTAATTCGTTTCGATACTTCAACTACTCCAGAGAATACGGAAATCATTATTATGCAATGGTCCACCACAGTTAAGCTGATTTTTGTTAGCAAACCCTGCGATCAACATTAGGCAGCAACCTCGATAACTGCAGAGAACAACGTTGTACTGGAACGTCGATATCAATGGTTAAACAAGAACTGCAATGAAAATTTTCAGTAATTTGAATGTATGTAAGACGAAATAATCATGTTATAGCACTGACAAATGTGCAGCGGAGTCTTGATTGTTGAAAACGTCCGTACAGTTAATAAACTCCCAAGTGATCTAACAGTTAACATAACTCAGAGATAGTGCTTTAATTTCCTTAAGCAACAGGGAAGTAAGAATATCATATTATGGTGCCAAGTCACCTCTGTATAACTCTACACAGTTGTAACCAGTTTCTAACGTGTTTTCTTCTTCGCAGACGGAAGATAAGTCTAGCAGTATAACCCTGCAACGATCATAGGCAGTATGTAAGTGTAATCGACGAAACAGGAAGGTCGGTTACACTGTTTTCATTGTGAAAGTAAAAATTAATGTAACTAGAGAGCGCTCCGAGTCTACCACAACAACCACAGATAAATTTTACTAACAGTCCGATTATATTATTGGAGAAGGCGATAACAAGATAGACTATTACGGTCAAAAACAAAAATAAATAAAAAATTGTAGCGGAGGCGTTGTGCAGCTTTAATGAATGTTAACAAATGTATTGTGCAATAGACAGCTACAACGGTACGTTTCATTAGGGACCATCGAATTTGGTCTAAAATCGGCCCATCATCGGTCCCGAAAACCGTCTCAGCTATGCTTTCGCGTATATTGCAATAGCAGTTATCAAACGTAGATAGCTCGACCATTGGTATTATCTGTATAGACATTACATTGGTAAAAATGTCTATGAAGTTAAATGGACAATAATGGACATGACAAGTTAATGTCAATGACGGAACACTGTACATCCGGAATTGCTATTCCTATTACGCAAGTTCATAGTTGAGATCGTTTTTAGGCTTGATGATGGTCTGATCCTCGACCGAAACATACATTCTCTCATAAAATGTACCGTTATAGCTGTGATTGCATAATGCAGTTCTTTCGAAGAGCATATAAAATGAAAGTAACGTCACTGCTGCAGAAACTGACAGGGCAGAAACAAAATGTAAAAGTTTATAAAGCTAAGATCAATATAACGAAAAAATCGAATAATATCTTACACAAATTCCTCTAGAATAAACTCAACGGAAATATAACGAAGACACAAAATTTGATTCCAATAATTCGCTTAATCTACACAGATTAAACGAAGACAAGGATACCAATCACACATCCACAAAATAACAACATAATAGAAAAATAACATGCACAAATTCTTCCAGAATGAACCAAAAGAAAATGTACGCTGCACCTATATAGCCCTAACAAAGACAGCAATACCACACACATCCACATAAAACGACATAATCGATAAATAACACACTGGAACTATTCAATAATAAACCAAAAAATTGTAAACCCCCCAAAAAAACAAAAAAAAAGAAAAGACGCACAAGAAAACTCCGTATAACGACGACTTTATCGAAAAATAACACACACAAATTCCTCAAGAATAAACAAAACGAAAATAAATTCAAAAATTTGGTATCATACTACAAACGAACGTTAACAGGTCAAAAAGTACCATAGAACAAAACGAATCACACATCCAAAGCGCGAGCCACTGGCAACAACAATAAGAACCCTACAAAACAATCGATTTCATATACGCTCCCCTTCAGCGGCGTCACATTCGAAAAAAAGCAGCCAACTATTAATAAGTTAAAAAATTATGACTAACATTACTACTTGTTCCTCTCAGGACAACTTCTATAATGTACTTAGGTTCACGGCTAACAGCACTGTAGACAATTCTCCCATATTACAAAAATAGCTAAAGAATTGCAACAATCAACATGATAAAAATTATCATTAATCACTTCACTCACAAAAATTTATCTTCTGCTCTTAAGGTACTGCCTAACCTCACCATCGTATATCGTGCGAAATACAGAATAAAAAACAGTTAAATATATGTCAGAAAAAAAAAACATTAGTCGCTAATAGTTTCTCCATTGATAATATAACCCGTGGCCTCAAGTTACCCCCTCCCCCCAATAAACAACACCATCGTATATCACGACACATTTGCAATAAAGAGCATATTTTACAAACTTTATAAATTACATTAGTAACTAACACAAACACAGATAGCATTTAATAACAGACCGCTTACACGCTCTGCAACGTAAAGTCATGACGTCAAGAGGACGTCATGGGTGAAACCACACGGATAGAATCTGAAAGAGCACTTGACAAAGTTGTCACTGTTGAACTAAGCTGTTAATTTGAGCATACGTGATGAAAGCACACAAACTCAAAAAATTAATTGTAGAGGTCTAACTCTACAAGTAACCACCTGACGTTTGAAACCTCATAAAAAATTAAAACGAAATGCTATTTCACGTTATTACTGTTAAGAACTTCATATTCCGTAATCACACCACACTCCTCCACATGCTTCAATTTTCCAGTACTTCTCCATTAAATACACATTCATTTATTAGCTTTTAAGATATTCTTACTCGAGATGACTGTGTATACTCAATAAATATACAAAGGTAAATCAATAGCTCATACCTACTGCGGGTACGATGCAGCTGGCCTCTGAAGCCGGCGTTCGCTTCGCTGAGAGCTTCTAAAGCTCCTCAAGAACTTTAAAATGTTTCGATAGATGTGCTCGAAACACAAAATACAACACTGCAAGACTTAATTCACAACAGAAGCTTCGTACACTCAATAACGCGCAGAACGAATTCGTATGAATACTTCGAGTACTCTAGAGAATACGGAAGTAATTGCTAGGCAACGGTCCACAATGGTTCAAGTGACATGGCATTGTTGTTAGCATACACTGTGATGAACATTAAGTAGCATCCCGGTAACTACAGAGCACATCACTATATAGAGACGTCAATATCCATGGTTAAATAAGAACAGCATTTAAATTTTAAACAATTTAAATCTATGTAAGACGAAATAACCATGTTTTGGGATCGAAAGATATCCAGAAGTATCTAAATAATGAAACCGCCCGAATAGCCTATAGATTCCCATTGGAATTCTTATTTGGCAGTTCGAGGTGCGTGAGAAGAGTAATGAAACTGACAATACTCTGAGGGATCTGGCCGCGCTGTGTTGTTCTACTGCTGTAATGAACGGTTTGCAATCTCTTCTAGTTGGTGAGTACGCCGTCACACGGTTTTTGAAAGCGCCATCGGGGAAGTTGTGATTTTGTTGAGTGTTGTAAAAGTGGAAAAGTGTAATTTAGAGCAATGTTATGCCATCAAGTGCTAAACTTGGGGCACCAGCGAGAGTGATCCTCTCAGAATTGAAACAACCCTATGGGGAACATTCCTTATCAGTAGTCCAAGTTTCTGTGCGGCACAAATCATTTCTGGAAGGCCGAGAACACGTTGAAGATGGACCTCGTTCAGGGTAGACCTTCACCTTATAAAATCGACGAAAACGTCGAAAGTATGCGTTCTCTTGTGACATCAGACCGGTGTGTAAAAATAAAGGTGATGGATGACATGGTTAAACATTTTCAGCATGCATCAAATCTGCATCGGAGTTTTGCACGTGCGAAAGATTTATGCCAAACGGTGTCATAAAACCTCACAACTGAGCAGGAGGAGAATGGAAGAAACGTGTGCCCTGTCCTCTTGCGAGAATTGCTCATGGCCACGAATGGTACAGTTGTATAATCGCAGGTTATGAATCCTGAATTTCAAAGTACGATCCTGAGACCAAGTGGCAGAGTGAGGAGTGGAACACTGTGGAATCTCCTCGACTGAAATGAGCTCGAATAATGAAGTCAAAGGCGGAAGCAAAACTGATTTGCTGTTATGACAGGTTTGCTTTTTTCCATATAGATTTGTTCATCCAGGACGAACCGTCAAACAGCTGTGTTACAACGATGTCCTGGAAAAGCTCAGGAAAGAGGTGAATCGCCGGCCTGAGTGGCCGTGCGGTTCTAGGCGCTACAGTCTGGAACCGGGCGACCGCTACGGTCGCAGGTCCGAATCCTGCCTCGGGCATGGATGTGTGTGACGTCCTTAAGTTAGTCAGGTTTAATTAGTTCTACGTTCTAGGCGACTGATGACCTCAAAAGTTAAGTCGCATAGGGCTCAGAACCATTTTTGAAAGAGGTGAATCGAGTAAGATCAAACATTGCAGATTGGACGGCGCATCATGATAACGCCCCATGCCACATGGCCACTTCCAACACGGATTTTTTGACTTCAAAAGGCATTCCTGTTGTTCCACAGACCCACCCCCCCCCCCCTCCCCCCTATTCACAGAAGCGTGGTAACTGTGACTTGTTTTTTTTTCCAATTTCGGGAAATGTCTTAAAAGGATTTCATTTTGGGACTCTGGAGAATATTTAAGAGCATATGACCGACATGGGAAATGCCCTACCAGTTGAAGGCTTTCTACGCTTCTACCGATACCGAGGAACAACGACTTCGCCGGCCTATAGCTGCCGATGGGAACTAATTTGCAGGAGACATTATTGTCGTTTGAAAGAAATAAAACCTTGGTATATTAGAAATCAGTCTCACTGCTTTTCTCACACGCCTCCTACTCCAAGATATTGATTCACATATCTTGCGTAACAGAAGAGAAAAACTCTTTTGTTAAGCTGCCAGCATCCCTCGATACGATGCAATGCACTTGCCAGGAGTTCCAAAATAAATTTTTCTTCACACACGGAAAAAAATTCCAGCAACACTAATCTCCAGCATCGCAGGGAGTACGTGTGCGTAATTCACAAGAGAGAAAGATTGCTTACGCCGTCATCATTGTGGAACTAAGCAATTAGTTTGATAATACATGATGCATGGGCACGAACTTCGCCAAAAACAAAGTACAGATATCTGCCTCTACAAGTAAATGTCGAACCTTTGAAACTGCATAAAAAAGTAAGACAATGTTCTATTTCACACTGCATACCGTTAATAACGGCATGTTCTGAGATGATACCACACTCCAGCACCCGCATCAATTTTCCAGTAATTCTCCGCTATATACTAAGCCATTAACAAGTTTATACGATATTCTAACCGCAAATGATTCTGTACGACAGATAAATAGGTGGTAGTTAAATCAACGGCTCATATCTCTTGCAGCACAACCCAGCTCGCCTCTGAAGCTGGGCGTTCGCTTTTCTGAAAGCTTCTAAAGCTCCTCAAGAACTTTAAAATGTTTCGCTAGATGTGCTCGAAACACAAAATGCAAGACTGCAATAATTAATTCACAACTGAAGCTCCTTACACTCAATAACTCGCAGAACGAATTCGTATGGATACTTCGAGTACTCCAAAGAATACGGAAGTAATTGCTACGCAACGGTCCACAACGGTTTACGTGAGATGGCATTGTTGTTTACATACCCAATATCCTCCCCTGGTAGCTGAGTGGTCAGCGCGACGAAAGTCATACCTAAAGACCCGAGTTCGATTCACGGCTGTGTCGGGAGATTTTCTCCGCTCAGGGACTGGGAGTTGCGTTGCCCTTATCATCGTCATTTCATCCCCATGGACACTCAAGTCGCCGAAGTGGCGTCAACTCAAGAGACTTGCACAAGGCGAATGGGAGGCCCTAGCCACACGGCATTTCCATTTTATCAGTAAACCGAAATCCCAGTAAAGCAATATCGTTTAGCAACGTGGATATAAATGTTAGACAACCACTGAAACAAAATATTATATAAGTCAATTGCACATTTCAACTTTTCATAAAATAGCATCGAAGCATAACGACGTCGAATGCTGATGCCCTCGATCCCGCTTTTAGTCATGTATTGAAATGTTATGTCACGCGTAAAAATTGATTCCTTCAGCGCATGTGACTTCCACCAGATTCGACGTCCGTTTGTGTGACTCCACTATTTGTTTCCTAGTGTAGTGATTTTCTATATTGAAACCTGGTTGTCAAGGGAAGGCCGTAATCATTAACTACTGGTTGCCTTTAACAGTTACACACATTTATTATTAAAGAAGTAGTTCCAGACTCAACAATAAATTAAAAAATACCATGCTTTATTAATTAAGGCATAAACGACAGTGTAAATAATAGTGTTTTCAGAGCGTTACAATTTAGCAAATCACCATAAAATCCTGATACTGATAACGTTTAAAAAGAAAAAAACAAGGCACTGTGATGATGACTGACGGCCTTACACTCCAAGAAAGACAGCAAATTAAGAATGTTTAAGAACTCGCTGCAATTGCAACTTACAGGTATTGAAATATTAAAAGTAAGAGCCCACAAACACAGTAGAAGGTATCAGACGCCACGAATGGCAGAAAATAAGGTTTTAAGGCTTACTGCTAAAACAGAAATATCGAATTAATTTTTCAGAGCAAAGGACCACAAACATGACTGAGGGTCTTACACGCCAGGAACGGCAATTATATAAAAAAATTTAGAAACGTACTGTAAAACAGCAAATAAAAGCAAAGGTTAATTAAAAGAAACAAGCAATTGACCACGAAACAGGTGAAATAATATGATGGTAATCTTGTAACACAACCCTTACACTGATACAGTCTGGCCTGCAACGGAGGGCGGAAACTTACAAACAGCACCAACGCGAGCACCAGCACGGCTCATATACCCTTCGATTAATCTCCACATCGCGAAAATGGAAGACTTGCCAATGGGACGGATCACATGTCTCATACATATTTTTATTGGCCTCGTCCATGTTTTTACTACTTTGTCAATACGATCAAATTATAAATTGAACGAGTGTCCTTTTTATACAGGGTGGTTCATTGATAGTGTCTGGCCACATATCTCAAAAAATAAGCATCAAACGAAAAAAACTACAAAGAACGAAACTCGTTTAGCTTGAAGGGGGAAACCAGAGGGCGCTATGGTTGGCCCGCTAGATGGCGCTGCCATAGGTCAAACGGATATCAACTGCGTTTTTTAAGTAGGAACCCCCATTTTTACTACATATTCGTGAAGTACGTAAAGAAGTATGAATGTTTTAGTTGGACCACTTTTTTCGCTTTATGATAGATGGCGCTGTAGTAGTCACAAACGAATAAGTACGTGATATCACGTAACATTCCGCCAGTGCGGACGGTATTTGCTTTGTGATACATTACCCGTGTTAAAATGGACCGTTTACCAACTGTGGAAAACGTCGATACAGCGTCGATGTATGGCTATTGTGATCAAAATGTCCAATGAGCGTGTGCTATGTATGCTGTTTGGTATCCTGGACGACATCATCCAAGTGTCCGGACCATTCGCCAGATAGTTACGTTATTTAAGGTAACAGGAAGTGTTCAGCCACATGTGTAACGTCAACTACGACCTGCAACAAATTATGAAGCCCAGCTAGGTGTTTTAGCTGCTGTCGCCGCCTAACCGCACATTAGTAGCAGACAAATTGCGCGAGAATCGGGACTCTCAAAAACGTCGGTGTTTAGAATGCTACATCAACATTGATTGCGCCCGTACCATATTTCTATGCACCAGGAATTGCATAGCGACGACTTTGAACGTCGTGTACAGTTCTGCCACTGGGCACAAGAGAAATTACGGGACGATGACAGAATCTTTGTACTCGTTCTACTTAGCGATGAAGCGTCATTAACCAACAGCGGTAACGTAAACCGGCATTATATGCACTATTGGGCAACGGAAAATCCACGATGGCTGCGACAAGTGGAACATCAGCGACCTTGGCGGGTTAATGTATGGTGTGGCTTTATGGGAGGAAGGATAATTGGCCCCCATTTTATCGATGGCAACCTGAATGGTGCAGTGTATGCTGGTTTCCTACGTAATGATCTACCCATGTTACTGCAAGATGTTTCACAGCATGACAGAATGGCGATGTACTTCCAACATGATGGATGTCCGGCACAATCTCGCGTGCGATTGAAACGGTATTGAATAGCGTATTTCATGACAGGTGGATTCGTTGTCGAAGCACCATACCATGGCGCGCACGTTCACCGGATCTGACGTCCCCGGATTTCTTTCTGTGGGAAAAGTTGAAGGATATTTGCTATCGTGATCCACCGACAACACCTGACAACATGCGTCAGCGCATTGTCCATGCATGTGCGAACATTACGGAAGGCGAGCTACTCGCTGTTGAGAGGAATGTCGTTACACGTATTGCCAAATGCATTGAGGTTGACGGACATCATTTTGAGCATTTATTGCATTACTGTGGTATTTACAGGTAATCACGCTGTGGCAGCATGCGTTCTCAGAAATGATAAGTTCACAAGGGTACATGTATTACATTGGAACAACCGAAATAAATTGTCCAAACGTACCTACATTCTGTATTTTAATTTAAATAACTTACCTGTTACCAACTATTCGCCTAAAATTGTGAGCCATATGTTTGTGACTATTACAGCGCCATCTATCACAAAGCGAAAACAGGGGTCCAACAAAAAAATTCATATTTCATTACGTACTACACGAATATGTAATAAAACTGGTGGTTCCTAACTTTAAAAACGCAGTTGATATCCGTTTGACCTATGGCAGAGCCATTTAGCAGGCCAACCATAGGGCCATCCGGATTCCCCCTTCAAGTTTCGTTCTTTGTAGTTTTTTCGTTTGACACTTATTTCATAAGATATTTGGCCCAGTCACAATCAGTGGACCACCATGTATATTTTTATTGAAGTTCTCCTAAAAAGAATCATTTTAAAAGGCGAACTTCAAAATAAGCTAGGCGGGGTTTGAGAACAGAGGTCCAACATGCTGCCTTGAAAGGTACTCTTCCGTTCTGGAACTTTTCCTTGAATTCCCAGGCGGAAGGATACTAGCCGGAAGGTAAGATGCTGCATAGATTCTCCGTAAGGTCACCAATGCGATGTCGAGGCAGGTATGGAGGCAGTGGAGGGAGGAAGTCTCCTTGTCACCGAGTCCTGCCTGCTGTTTCGACGTCCTAGGCTACCAACTTCAGGTCAAGCTAGACCAGATCACAGCTGGAGCAAATCGTAACTATAGGTACCTGTCGTTAGATAAGATTAGAAAAGTCTACATTTCAACAACATTGGTTTGTAGCATTATGTTACAGTCTGTTAAGCAGAAAATCTCCAGCTCACTCTCCATTGCCACCATACGCCTACCGTCATATCACTCAGTTATCCTTTCAAAGCGGACGTTTTACAATACGGTGCTGTGCAGTGGACGTGCACGGGCTGCATTTTCATAGCTCGCTCTCAGTGCACATTACTCTTCATCTACAATGAATAACATTAACTCAAGCTGTATAAGGATATTTATTAAAATATCTCCTACAGTTTAAGAATTACAGTATTTTGCCTAATTAGTGTTTTTGTAATACACTTCCCATTCAGGTACCATTTTCTGGTCCATCGTCAGTCTAATAGCTTTCAGACTGTGACAGACCGCTGTCAACATTCATAGGAACACATTATGCATCTCGTTTTGTAGTTTGGAGTATATCTGAGGAAATGGGAAAAGCCTTATTACACCACATTATTATTTTGTCTAAAAAATACCGCTAAAATTATATACAGAATGACAAACATAGATCATTTCTGCGATGTATTACGCACAATACAAAGATGCTATCCCATTCTTCACTTGAGGGAAATTTGGTGAACATGGATGAAATCATTGAGAAGTTATATGTACCTAATGTTCTGAAAACGTAGATTCGAGAAAATGAGAAAAGAATATTCACAGTGTTTTTGACGCACCGTATGCCTCTTTCAGAACATTCCAGCAGCATAATCTTCCTGGCCAGCTGCTTCTTTATCATCTGTAGACTTCTCAGGGGCCTTTTCCTTACACTGGCTTCCACTGCTTCAACTACTCGCTGACAATCTATGGCAGTCAGAGCAGCTATCCTATTATTTGCTGGCTGGATGCCTAATTTGTCCATTACTTTTATCCTGATGGTTACACCATCATTGAAACACATGACAGCATCCATCGCACCCATTTTGAGTACTGCCAATCCAACAAAACTCCTTTACTACTTTAAGTGTCTCATTTCCAAATCTAATTTCCTCAGCATCACCCGACTTAATTCGACTACAATCCATTATCCTCGTTTTGCTTTTGTTGATGTTCGTCTTACACCCTCCTTTCAAGACACTATCCATTTCGTTCAACTGCTCTTCCAAGTCCTTCGCTGCCTCTGACAGAATTACAATGTCATCGGCGAACATCGAAGTATTTATTTCTTCTCAATGGATTTTAATTCCTACTCCACATATTTCTTTTGTTTCCTATACTGCTTGTTCAATATACAGATTGAATAGCATCGGGGAGAGCCTACAACTCTGTCTCACTCCCTTCCCAACCACTGCTTCCCTTTCATGTCCCTCGACTCTTATAACTGCCATCTGGTTTCTGTACAAATTGTAAATAGCCTTTCGCTCCCTGTATTTTACCTCTGCCACCCTCAGAATTTGAAAGAGAGTGTTCCAATCACCATTGTCAAAAGCTTTCTCTACATATACAAACGCTAGAAATGTAGGTTTGCCTTTCCTTCATCTTTCTTCTATGATAATTTGTGAGGTCAGTACTGCTTCACGTGTTCCAGTATTTCTACGGAATCCAAACTGATCTTCCCTGACGGTGTCTTCTACCAGTTTTCCATTCGTCTGTAAAGAATTCGCGTTAGTATTTTGCAGCTGTGACTTATTATACTGATAGTTCGGTAATTTTCACATCTGTCAACACCTGCTTTCTTTGGGATTGGAATTATTATATTCTTCTTGAAGTCTGAGGGTATTTCGCCTGTCTCATACATCTTCCTCACCAGATGGTAGAGTTTTGTCAGGACTGGCTCTTCCAAGGCTATCAGTAGTTCTAATGGAATGTTGTCTACTCCAGTGGCCTTGTTTCGACTTAGGTCTTTCAGTGCTCTGTCAAACTCCTCACGCAGTATCGTATCTCCCATTTCATCTTGACCTGCATCCTCTTCCATTTCCATAATATTGTCCTCAAGAACATCGGCCCTGTCTAGACACTCTATATACTCCGTCCACCTTTCCGATTTCCCTTCTTTGTTTATAACTGGGCTTCCATCTGAGCTCTTGATATTCATGCAAGTGGTTCCCTTTTCTTCAAAAGTTTCTCTAATTTTCCTGTAGGCAGTATCTATCTTACCCCTAGGGAGATAAGCCTCTACATCCTTACATTTGTCCTCTAGCCATCCCTGCTTAGCCATTTCGCACGTCCTGTCGATCTCATTTTTGAGAGGTTTCTATTCCTTTTTGCCTGCTTCATTTACTGCATTTTTATATTTTCTCCTTTCGTCGATTAAATTCAGTATCTCTTCTGTTACCCAAGGATATCTACTAGCCTTCGTCTTTTTACCTACTTGATAGTCTGCTGCCTCCATTATTTCATCGCTCCAAGCTACCCATTCTTCTGCTACTGTATTTCTTTCCCCCATTCCTGTCAATTGTTCCCTTATGCTCTCCCTGAAACTCTGTACAACCTCTGGTTCTTTCAGTTTATCCAGATCCCATCTCCTTAAATTCCCACCTTTTTGCAGTTTCTTCAGTTTTAATCTACAGTTCATAACCAATAGATTGTGGTCAGAGTCCACATCTGACCCTGGAAATGTCATACAATTTAAAACCTGGTTCCTAAATCTCTCTCTTACCATTATGTAATCTATCTGAAACGTTCCAGTATCTTCAGGGTTCTTCCATGTGTACAGCCTTCTTTGATGATTCTTGTACCAAGTGTTAGCTATGATTAAGTTATGCTCTGTGCAAAATTCTACCAGACAGCTTCCTCTTTCATTTCTTAGCCCTAATCCCTATTCACCTACTACGTTTCCTTCTCTTCCTTTTCCTGCTCTCGAATTCCAGTCGCCCATGACTATTAAATTTTCGTCTCCCTTCACAAATTCAATAATTTCTTTTACCTCATCATATATTTCATCACTTTCTTCATCATCTGCAGAGCTAGTTGGCATATAAACTTGTACTACTGTAGTGGCTGAGCGGTTCTGGCGCTACAGTCTGGACCCGCGCTACCGCTACGGTCGCAGGTTCGAATCCTGCCTCGGGCATGGATGTGTGTGTTGTCCTGAGGTTAGTTAGGTTTAAGTAGTTCTAAGTTCTAGGGGACTTATGACCTCAGCAGTTGAGTCCCATAGTGCTCAGAGCCATTTTTTTTTTATACTACTGTAGTAGGCGTGAGCTTCGTGTCTATCTCGGCCACAATAATGCGTTCACTACGCTGCTTGTAGTAGCTTACCCGCACTCCTACTTTTTATTCATTATTGAACCTACTCCTGCATTACCCCTATTTGATTTTGGATTTATAACCCTGTATTCACCTGACAAAAAGCCTTGTTCCTCCTGCAACCGAACTTCACTAATTCCCACTATATTTAACTTTAACCTATCCATTTCACTTTCTAAATTTTATAACCTACCTGACCGATTAAGTAACCTGACATTCCACGCTCCGATCCGTAGAACGCCAGTTTTCTTTCTCCCGCCCATAGAGCACCAAATGTTCTCAATAGCGGAGAGATCTGAAGACCTTTCTGACCAAGGTAGAGTATGGCAATCACGAAGACAGTTAGTAGATAACCTTCCAGTGTGTGGGTGGACATTATCTTGCTGAAATGCAAGTCCAAGATGTCTTGCCATGAAGGGCAAAAAATATCGTCAACGTACCGCTCTGCTGTAAGGGTGCAGCGGATTACAACGGAAGTGGCCTTGCTATGAAATGATATACCACCCCAAGATATCATATCTGGTTGTCGGACTGTATGGTGGCCAACAGTCACATTGGTAGCCCACTTTTATCTGGGGCGTCTTGAGATACATCGTGGCTGGTCATCGGGGCTCAGCTAGAAGCCAGAATCATCACTGAAGACAATTCTGCTCCCGCCAACGCTCTCCCAGGCCGAATGTACCCAGCACACTGCGAAACATCTTCTGGTTGTACATACGTCGATGGTAGTCGGCCTAAGGGGCGCCATGAAGTCAGACTTTCGTCTCTCTAGGTCACCCGTACTTATAAACTCTCTGTTCGGCGATGGTCTGCTCATTTTTGCCAGCATCGTTGAATAGTTGCGTGGTTTCTTATTCAAATGTCGATCGATTGGCCAATTACTCCAACCAGCTTCTTTGAACTCAACTACATTTCTTCTTTCAAATACTGTCATCTGCTGACATTGTCCACGAGCCTGTCTGCAAGGCATAGTTACTGTCAAACTGAGTACATGGAATGAAATCCTCAAATACTTTATGCGCTGGTATCATCATGAACCCTGTTTACTATTCTTGCCAGGTGTGCGGTGACATTGTGCTCCAGCAGTCACACATTCATTCATCGGTCGCCGAAGCTTGCAGTTCTTCATTTTCCGTCGATACCTCTGTGAATAATCATTTGTGACCAATTTGAGTCGTTTTCGTGTCTAAGACTGTATATTAGATGTTACGAACGAAAGAGAAGCGGAATTCTTATAATAAACGTTATGAATCAGAAATGTGTGCTAGTTACCGTCTACGACTCACTGAAAATGGTTATTTTAAAGCATTAAATTAGGCTCGTTTTCAGTCGTATTACAATGATCATGTCACCGTTGTGTACATGAAATACCTTTATGACGACGTGTACTCTGATGAGGACACTTATAATAATGTGTCTGAATTTTGGTGTAGGAACAGCTGTCGTTCTCCGTCAAATATTGAAACCAGATACGTTAGTGGTATTGGACGTTGAAGTTTGGATCAAAGTAGACTTTTTAACTCATATCAACAGTAGTCCATTGGGTGCAGGTTGGACGTTGGGCAGGCCAATCGATTTCTGCCATGGTACATAAAACAGCTAAAAACACAAGACATAGTAGAAAACATTGGATATCAAAGGAGATATTGGACATATTTGATTAAACAAAAAAATATAAAAATGCAGAAAATGAAGTAAGCAAAAGGGAATAAAGACGTCTAAGGAATGAGATGGACAGAAAGTGTAAAATGGATAGGTTGGAATGACTAGAGAACAAATGCAAGCCCATAGAAACATGTGTAACTAGGGGAAAGGTAGATACCGCCTATAAGAAAATCAAAGAGAGCTTTGAATATAAGAAAACCAGCTGCATGAAATCGAGAGCTCAGATGGGAAGGCAAGGAAGGGAAACCTGAAAGGTGGAAGGAGTATATAGACATCTACATGTACATGCATACTCTGCCAATCACATTTAAGTGCCTGGCAGAGGGTTCAACGAACCACATTCACAATTCTCTATTATTCGAATCTCGTATAGCGAGCGGAATGAATGAACCCCTATATCTTTCCGTACGAGCTCTGACTTCCCTTATTTTATTGTGGTGATCGTTCCTCCCGATGTAGGTCTGTGTCAACAAAATATTTTTGCATTCGGAGGAGAAAGTTGGTGATTGGAATTTCGTGACAAGGTTCTGTCGGAACGAAAAACGGTTTTCTTTTAATGATTTCCAGCCTAAACCCTGTATCACTTCTGTGACACTCTCTCCCACATTTTGCGATAATACAAAACGTGCTGCCTTCCTTTGAACATTTTAGATGTACTCCGTCAGTCCTATCTGGTAAGGATGCCACACCGTGTAGCAGTATTCTGCAAGAGGACGGACAACTGTAGTGTAGGCACTCTCCTTAGAAGGGCTGTGTCTTTCCAATGAAACGCAGTCTTTGGTTAGCCTTCCCCACATTTTCTATGTGTTCTTTCCAATTTAAGATGTTCGTAATTGTAATTCCTAGGCTTTTAGATTATACTGATTTATAGTGTAACCGAAGTTTAGCGAGTTCCTTTTAGCACTCATGTGGATGACCTCACACTTTTCGTTATTTAGGGTCAACTGCCACTTTTCGTACCATTGAGATATTTTTTCTTCTAAATCGTTTTGCAGTTTGTTTTTGTCTTCTGATGCCTTTATTAGTCGATAAACGACAGCGTCATCTGCAAACAACCGATGACATCTTCTCAGATGGTCTCCCAAATCGTTTATATAGATAAGGAACAGCAAAGGGCCTATAATAGTACCATGGGGAACGCCAGAAATCACTTCTGTTTTACTCGATGACTTTCCATCAGTTACTACGAACTGTGACCTCTCTGACAGGAAATCACAAACCCAGTCACATAACTGACACGATATTCCATAAGCACGCAATTTCACTACGAGTCGCTTGTGTGGTACAGTGTCGAAAGCCTTAAGGAAATCCAGAAATACGGAATCGATTTGATATCCCTTGTCAATAGCACTCAGCACTTCATCTGAATAAAGAGCAAGTAGTGTTTCACAGGAACGATGTTTCCTAAGGACATGTTGACTGTGTGTTACTAAATCGTTTCCTTCTAAGTAATTCATAATGTTCGAACACAATATATGTTCTAAAATCCTTGCTGCATATCGACGTTAACCTAATGAGCCTGTAATTTAGTGGATTACTCCTACTACCTTTCTTGATTATTGATGTGACCTGTGGAACTTTCCGGTCTTTGGGTACGGATCTTTCGTCGAGCTAACCGTTGTATATGATTGTTAAGTATGGAGCTAATAGATCAGCATACTCCGAAAGGAACATAACTGGTATACAGGCTGGGCCAGGAGACTTGCTTTTATTAAGTGATTTAAGTTGCTCGAAGACTCTGAGGATATTTACTTCTATGTTACTCATGTTGGCAGCTGTTCTCGATTCGAATTCTGGAATATTTACTTCGTATTCTTTTGTGAAGGTATTTCGGAAGGCTGTGTTTAGAAATTCTGTTTGGCAGCACTTTCTTCGACAGTATCTCCATTTGCTATCGCGCAGAGAAGGCATTGATTGTTTCTTGCCGCTAACATACTTCACATCTGACCAGAATCTCTTTGGATTTTCTGCCAGGTTTCGAGACAAAGTTTCGTTGTAGAAACTGTTATTGTCATCTCCCATTGAAGTCCACACTAAATTTCGGGCTTCTGTAAAAGATCACCAATCTTGGAGATTTTGCGCCTTTTTAAATTTGCCATGTTTCTTTCGTTGTTTGTGCAATAGTGTTCTAACCCGTTTTGGGTACCAAGGAGGATCAGCTCCATCGTTTGTTAATTTATTTGGTATAAACCTTTCAATTGCTGCCGATGCTATTTTTTGAATTTAAGCCAGATGTGGTCTACACTTATATTATTAATTTGGAATGAGTGGAGATTGTCTCTCAGGAAGGCGTCAAGTGAATTTTTACCTGCTTTCTTGAATAGGTATATTGTTAGCTTATTTTTCGAGAATTTGGGGATTACAATATTCAGTTTCGCTACGACAGCCCTGTGTTCAGTAATCCCTGAATCGGTTTTGATGCTCGATATTAACTCAGGATTATTTGTTGCTAAGAGGTCAAGTGCGTTTTCACAACTATTCACGTGGTCTCATGAACTAACTGCTCGAAATAATTTTCAGAAAATGAGTTTAGGACAATTTCGGATGATAATTTATGCGTAACTCTGGATTAAAACTCGTATTTTCCACAAACATATTGAGGGCAAATAGAAGTCATCACCAACTATTATTGTATGATTCGGGTAAGTGTTTGAAATCAAATTCAAGTTTTCTTTGAACCTTTCAGCAACTGTATAATCTGAATTCGGAGGTCGCTAAAAGGATCCAGTTATTATTTTGTTCGGGTTGCCAACGATGACCTCTTCCAAAACTAACTCACAGGAAGTAACTACTTCAATTTTGCGACAAAATAAAATACTTCTGACAGCAACAAACACACCACTGGAACCGTGTTTAGCCTATTTTTTCGGAACACCATAAGGTTCTTCGCAAAAATTTCGCGGAGCTTATATCCGGCCTTAGCCAGCTTTCAGTGCCTATAACGATTTGAGCATCAGTGCTATCTATTAGCGCTTGGAGCTCTGTTACTTCCCCAACACAGCCACAACAATTTACAACTGTCATACCAATGGTTCCTGCATCTATGTTCTTCCTGTGTTCAGCGTGCACCCTTTGTGCCTGAAGACCTTCTTGTTTTTCCGAGACCCTGTAACCTAAAAAACCGCCCAGTCCATGCCACATAGCCCTTGCTACCTGTGTGGCCGCCTCCTGCTTATAGAGGACACCTGACCTCTTTAGCAGAACCCAAAACCCAACCACCCTTTGGCGCAAGTCGTGGAATCTGCAGCCTACACGGTCTCAGAACCGTCGGAGCCTCTGATTCAGACCCTCCACTCGGCTCAGTACCAGAAGTCCGCAATCGCTTCTGTCGACTATGCTGCAAACGGTCACCTCTGCTTTCATCTTGCAAGCAAGACTGTCAGCCTTTACCACTGCTGTTAGCCGCTCGAAACCAGAGAGACTCTCTTCTGATCCAAAGTGACACACATCATTGGTACCGACGTGAGCAACCACCTGCAGTTGGCAGCACCCTGTGCTCATCATGGCATCTGCGAGGACCCTTTCCACATCTGGAATGACTCCACCCGGTATGCACACGGAGTGCACATTGGTTTTCTTATCCTCCTTGTCAGCCAAGCCCCTGAGCGGCCCCATAAGGCGCCTAACGTTCGAGCTAACAACTACCAATAATCCCACCCTCTGTGATTGCCCGGATCTTGCAGGCTGAGTGGTTTCCTCTGATACAGGACAGGCGACAGCATCTGGCTCAACGACAGTGTAAGCCACAGACAGCACCTGGAACCTGTTTGTCAGACAGACTGGGGAGGCCTTACGTGCGGCCGCCTGGGAAGTCTTTCTCCGCCTGCTACGTCCTGGGGCGACCTCCCACTCGACCACAGGTGAGGTGTCAGCCCCAGTGCGAGCTGTAAGTGGGTTAGTCACCGGTGAGGACCGTGCTGGACGTCCATTGGATCCCCACGGCCGGCCCACAACAGAGGTGGCCATCCACTGCAGCCTCAAGCTGTGTAACCGAAGCCATCACAACCTTAAGCTGAGAGCGAAGTATCACCAACTAGGCTCGCAGCCCCACACAACAATCGCAGTCCCTGTCCATACCAAAAACCGTGGAAAAGTAAACGATGCAGATAAACGGACTATCGGCAGGTGCTCCGCAAATCTACTGTAGACCCTGACGAAAACGCACGAACTGTGTCTAGTAATATGCAGATATTCAGAAACCTAACTACCGAAGCTCTCAGGTGAAACTAAATAACTTGTCCCTGATTAGGAACTTTTAATACGTCACAAAATCGGTTTACTTTGTGATGCAAACGAAAACGCGAGAACTGTGCCTATTAGATATTAAAATTTAACGCAGAAGCCCAAACTAAACTATTAATCAGTTACTTCCCTGTTGCTGCGTCTGTCGGATATGGCGAGAAGAATTTGGCACAGCACTGGAAGATCTAAGTCGACACACGGACCATGGAGTTGACGACATTCCGTGTGTGCTTCTAACATCCTCCGGAGAGTCAGCCATGACTTAACTACTCCATCTCCTATGCAAGAAGTATGAGACAGAGAAAATAACTTCACATTTCTAGAACAATTTAATAATTCCAATCCCAAAGGCTGCAGGTGCTGAAAGGTGTGAATGTTACCGTATAATCGGCTTAATAACACACGCTTGCAAAATATTGACACAAATTATTTAGAGAAGAATGGAGAAACTAGTAGATGTCGACCTTGGGAAATATCAGATTGGTTTCCGCAGAAGTCTGGGAACACGCGAGGTAATACCTACGCTATGACTTACCTTAGAATACAGGTTAAGGGAAGGCCAACTTTTGTTTATAGCTCCTGTATACTTAAAAAATGCTTTTGTCAGTGTTGGCTGTCATATACTCTTTGAAATTCTGAAGGTAATGGAGGTAAAGTAGAGGGACCCAGGGCTTATTTACAGCTTGCACAGAAGCGAAATGGCAGCAGATGGTTATGAAAGGGAAACAGTGGCAGAGAAAGGGAGGAGCCAGCGTTGTAGCATATCCCTGGTATTATTCAATCCGTACGTTAAGGAGACTGTGAATTAAATCAAGGAGAAATTTGTTGAAGGACTTACAGTTCAGGGAGAAAAAGTTCGAGGTTTGCTGCTAGCAGTGAACTTTTCTCGGAGACTGGAAAGGTCTTGGGAAAGCAATTGAATGGATGGGCAATGTGATAGAAGTTGGATGTAAGATGAACATCAAGAAAAGCAACACAAGTGTAATGGAATGCAGGAGAATTAATTCAGGGCATGCTGAGGGAAGTAGGAACTGAGTTACTTAGAGTAGTAAATGACTTTTACTATTATGGCAGTGATATAACAGATTATGACCAAAGAAGGAAGGATATGAAATATATACCGGCAATGTTATTAAAGAGTGTCTGAAGAAGAGAAATTTGTTAATACCGATTGTAGATTTAAATGCTGAAAGTCTCTTCTGATAGTTTTTGTCTGGAATGTAGCCACGTACGAAAATGAACCGTGGACATAAACAGTTCACACAAGAAGGGAATAGCGCCTTTGAAATGTGTCACTGTAGCATAACGCTGAACATTAAATGGGTAGATCACGTAACTAATGTGGAAGTACTGAACATAAATTGGGAGAAAAGAAATATGTGTCATAACTTGACTAAAAGGAGGAAGAGCTTGACAGGATATATTTTGAAACATCGAATAAATTACTGAAGGATACCAAGAGATCAATACGGTAACAAAGTATGTAAGCTGCAGTGGTTGTTCGAAGATGCAGACGCTTGCCCAAGATAGAGTACCGTGGAAACCCACATCAAACGAGTTTTCGGACTGTAGACCGCAACAGCAACAATTTTGCCTATGCATTTACGTTCATACAGAACACCACAAGCCACCTTATGGTGGGCCGTACCATGCACCATTACCAGATATTTCATGTCATATTCCATTCGCAAACTGAGCTGGGGAAAAAAGACTATCAATGTGCCTCTGTACGAGCCCTAATTTATCTTGCCTTCGCGGTCCGTACGCGTAATGCACATTTGTGGCAGTAGAATCGTTCTCAGTCAGTTGTAAATGTCTGTTCTCTAAATTGTCTCGTAAGTGTTTGGTGAAAAGAACGTCGTCTTCCCTTAGGAATTCCCATTGCGTTTACAAAACATCTCTGTAACACTTGCCAGTTGATCGAATCTACCGACAACAAATCTAGCAGCAAGGCTCTGGACTTCTTCGATGATTTCGTTTAATGCGACCAGCTGAGTTTCCCAAACACTCGAGCAATACTCAAGAACTGGTCACTCTTCTGTTCCACTCACAGTCTCCTTTCTAGAAGAGCTACGCTTTACTAATACTGTCTCAGTAAACAAAAGCCTTCCCTACTGCAGTCCTTAAATGCTTGTTATATTTCATTTCGCCTTGCAACAATTCGCCTACATATTTAATCCACGTGATTGTGGCAAGAAGGTCAACATAAATTCCAGTTTAATTTAATTGAATTTATTGCAAAGATGTTTAGACCTGGTATCTGGAAACTCTAACAGGTCGTACATACTCGTTAATCATGGTGACATACAACGTTTTAAGTTACGTAGGTAGTAGCAAATCATGTTGACAGCAATCTTCGGTGATACTAATGTAGAAATAAAGCCGGATATTTGAAAGATAATAATAAGTTTAAATAATCAACATTAAATAAAGGGTATTAAATGAAGATCCAAGTGAATGACTTCCATCTTATATTACAAGATACGTTACTAGCAGCCTCGGAAGAGCTTGAGGTTTTTCGATTAACTCCAACTTTACTTACTTCTAAACCTATTCTTGCTACACTATTCTATATCGCTAACAGTGGTATGTGTGTGTTTCGGCAGTCCTCGATTCTACGCATACCCGTGTGGGTGGCCTTTGCATTCTTTCTCTTCTTTCCTTTTTACTTTTCTGTTATTGTTTGCATATCGCAGTCTAACTGTCTGCAGTCTCTCTCTACCTGAAAAAAAGAGACTCTCAGAACGACATGACCAGCGGAACCTTCCTCTCCACATTCACAGACTGATGTGTTGCTACGTCCCAGTCGAAGCACATGGTTGAGGTATGGATCGCGACCTGTTAACAGCTGCATCATACCTCGAGTAGGCGCAGCGTCGCACAGTTTGGGCCTGTTCCTAGTGCTTGGTAATACGCTATAAACACGCCTTGCCGTACTGCTAGTGTCCCAGTCAGACTACCAATCATCTAAATTCTGGGCTCTTAAATGTCGTTTATTAATAACGTGTGTTCCGGTTCCAAATGGTTCAAATGGCTCTGTGCACTATGGGACTTAACATCTCAAGTCATCAGTCCCCTTGAACTTAGAAACTACTTAACACTAACTAACCTAAGGACATCACACACATCCATGCCCGATGCAGCATTCGAACCTGCGACCATAACGGTCACGTGCTTCCAGACTGAAGCGCCTAGAACCGCTCGGCCACTATGTGTTCCTGTGATTTCATACACGTGATCATATTGCTCACGGTCCGTCCAAAAGATTGCTGACCTGTAACGTAGTACGATATCCATCCGGCATATCCCGAGGATTACCAGTAAACCTTCGACCGGTACAAAAGCCCCCTGTGATCCTCAGAATACGCTCCGCTGAATTCGTCTCATATTGTTTTGTAGCTGCCTAATCTAAGACGAGGTGCCCAGCCGCTGGCAGCGAAGTTGACTATGGCGTTGAAGATAGCTTCGTAGTATCATCGCACCACACGCAACGGTAATTTATCGTCAGCACTGCTGGCACGGACAATCTTGTGTATAATTATGGCCACTTTCTGAGTAACAGATTTTACGTGATCTACAATGTTTCTTTTCTCGTTTAGAAGAGTGCCTAAATATTTATAAACAGTGCTGCCTTAAACAAATATTCCTTCAAACGTCAGGGAACGATTTCTGGCAAGAGAAAGCATTCCTTTCTCAAACATGTATGTGGTTTTATAAACACCTACACTTAGTTTGTTCCTCTTACAACAATGCTGCATCCGAATAAGCACATGTTTCATCTTTTCCTCCAGTCTCCCCCTGGAGTATAGAAACAACTACTAGAATGTCATCTGGTTATGCAACAACAGCTACAATAACATATAACCAGTATAGTAGATGTAATATGGGTTCAGTACCAAGATCCCAGAAAAATGGACCACTTACGGAGCCTTGAGGACAGCCTTGGTAACCTTTTTGATTACCTTTCTCTGCTCCGCAAGCCATGGACGCTACAGTAATTTAAATAGCTCTTGTACACACATTTTCGGACCCTGAGAGCTATAAGGCATACGAATGTCGCAGGTCACCAAAGACTGTCGAATTCTCCTGCAGTGTCAGTCATTGGCGTGACTGCAAACTTCGCTGTCGAATTTTTTACACTCTGAAGAAATCTATTAATCGCTTCATCTATAGACTTCCTTTTTCTGAAGCCATGTTGACACTGGTTGAGACGCAAGAGCTCTCTGCGCGCCTGCAACCGTTCGCAGCGCAGACGTTGCTGAACTTTGGCCGAGAAGTTTAATAAGCAAACAGGTCCACAGCTTTTCGGTGATGCCGCTTTTTTATCGTTCTTTTTTCGTTCATTATTGGTTTCGCTGGTTTCCACATTTCCCGGATCCTACCTATTCGTAAAGCCTCGTATAGGATTGCTGTTAAATCTAGCACTATCTGTGGACCTACCATCGGCACGGCTTCATAGTATACGCCATCCAGACCAGGTGTGTTTGGAGTTTCGAGCTTCCTTCTTGACCAGACCGTATCACCAACATCTGATTGTCATATTCGTTATTTACTGCATTCATAAGTTGTGCGTGTATCTCAGCGTCTGTGTTATCGTCAGGAGGCAGGGCAGTTAGCAGATATTCTGGTGACTCTCTCCGTCCAGTCGTCATTGAGCTATCCACCTTACGAATTGCGGACATGATAGTAGTTCCCTTAACCTTTTCAGTCAACAATTTATTCAGTCTTTGGCAGGTATCAAATTGCAGGTGTATTCCTTCAGTTTCCTGAAGCAAAGTTTTGAAGCGCATCTTAATAGCCCTGTATTCATGGAGCCTACTACTGCACTCCGATTGCCCTAGAGTATGTTCGTTCTTCTTCTCGATCGTACCCTTCACCTCAAAGTGGAAAGTTCAAGGCTCTAAGGGATCGTAGTCTGATTGTTTACCTTTTTCCTAGGAATATAAATGTCCTGTGCTCTTTGCAAGAGTTCAGTTAGTAATTGAGCACCCAAATCCACATGAACCGTAAGCGATTCCATTCTAAATACTCCGAGGTAGACAACTAAGCCATCTCAATCAGATTTAGTGATGCCTAACTCAATTCTGCTTTCCTCAGCTTGTCTTCTGTATTATTGTCATTTCCCTCTTCGACGATAATTGTATTATGGCCACTGTATGTTAGGTACTGGAGCACTTGTCAACTATTAATTTTAGCTGCTGACATGCGGTTTGCTAAAGTGACATCTATGTTAGTAACTACACCAGCTTATTGTTCGAATGTACTCGGCTGGTCTTCCAGATTTAAAATAATGAGCTGTAGTTCCTGTATTGCTTCCATTAGTACATCCCCTCGTTCGTCAGTTTGCCTACTGTGCCACAGAAATGGTTATGCATCTGTTGTCACAAGGAGACACGCAACTTGTCTATATAGAGAAACTGCTCCGACTCTACCTGTATAAGGTACGATAGGGTGAGAGTAAGGCATGCTTACTACAACCCACTTTGTCTGCAGTCCTTCACTTCTATTGTGACCCTGTGCTTGTCCAACAGCGTTGCCACCTTGGGTCACACTGTATATCCATTTGTAACGACCGTGGCAGTCATTCCCTCAATGTGGCCAGTACCTGTTACTATATCTGCACGAAAATGTGGGAGCTCATTCTTTCTACAGTATGGTTCTTGCAAACAAAACATATTAACACTCAGCTGGTCAGTTAGTTTTCGTATTTCAGTCATTGACAATTTACATCGAGCAGCATTTATCTGTACTATGTTTATCCGTTTACGTGTTTCGATTGCCAACAAAGCCCTTCGGAGAAGGAAGGCCTGGTTCAAAGATAAAGCGTCGAAACCCTTATATAAAATCCACGTATTAATGCTCAGTGTCGAATGGTACTTTTACTGTCTTGAACGCCTGTCGAAGGAGGCCACATAATTATTTAAACTCAATGCATATGTTATTTACTCTCAAAAGAATTCTGGTGTAGGATACGTAATAGTTTTCCCTTTCTGATGCCCACCTCTGAAAATATGTCTTAGAGCAACCTGTAACACACTGGGAGCTTCCAAACTACTTAATAAGACATTCATTTCTAAATTATTATCAGATTTGTATGAGTGTAATTGAAAATCATTTAAGTAGGACTCGAAATATTAGAAATACTTTTTTGTATTTCATAGGAGTACCTGATTTTCACTGCACTTTACTGTTTTCG
The DNA here is from genome assembly GCF_021461395.2 of Schistocerca americana. NCBI lineage: Eukaryota > Metazoa > Arthropoda > Insecta > Orthoptera > Acrididae > Schistocerca > Schistocerca americana. Next base: position 553,097,587 of record NC_060124.1, on the reverse strand, counting down.
ATTGTTGTACTCGTTAGTGTTACTGCTAGAGACGCCTAGTGGAACAACTGCAGAACTGTTTTCTTGTTTTCTGGTGCAGAGCGGTTGCGTGGGTTGTAGGCAGACCAGGACTTTTTGCGCCGGATAGGGTGTGACCCATACAGGCGGAACGCCGTGACATGCCAGAGGTGCGTGAACTTCTGTATATGACTAACTGCCCATTCTTCAGCAGGAACCGAAACCAGAAACGATAGTGATAGTGCACTTTGAGGTCTGGATTTACTTTGAGGTCTGGATTTTAGTCGACTTTCAATCGCATCCCAATGAGTTATTGGTTATAAGTGTAACATGGCGTTTCCAATCAATTTCTAGGACGCTATATAAAATGCCTAAAAAGACAAGTCATTGTAGAAAGACAGGAGATACTGGACCCATTTGATGAAAGAAGGAAATGTGAAAAAGCAGCAGACGAAGCAGCGAACAGGAAACACATACTGTCTGCAAACCTCTATTTTTCTTTACTCCGCCATAGTGGGGATCCAAAACACTCGGGCAGTATTCAGGAAGTTGAGGCACTACTGTTCTATATACAGTCCTCTTTGTAGATGAACTGCACTTTCCTAAGACTCTCCCAGTAAGCCGAAGTCACTCCTGCTACTGTTCTCATGTGCTTGTTTCACTTCATATCGCTTTACAGCTTTACGCCTAGAAATTAATCCCCTTGACTGTGTATACGAAAATTACAGTATTGTTTTTTTTCCCCTTTCATCTGCATTAAGTTATATCTCTTTACATTTAGAGCAAGTTACCCTACATCACACTAAAAGGAAATTCTAAGACATCGTATACCCATGTACAGTCACAAAACGACGATACAGTCCTCTTACCTCTTATACTAAAAGGTCACCTCAAGCCTTACCAGACTTCTCCCCACCCTATCCGTTGTTGTCCACAAATCATTGCCTCACAGACGCTGCTTTATGACATGGTTTTTTGTCATCCTTACATAAACAATCATGGTCTCCATATGTTTCCCTACTCTAGACAGTACATTATGCTGTAAAATGTGTTATTCTTCATCGTTTAAAGCTTAATAATTGCAACAATTGGAGCACACCATAACCAAGGAAAACACCCCAATTCCGTGACACCACATCCTTAGTTCTTCATTTTTGGCGATATGCAGGGTACGTCACTAATTATTGCCACCTAGAATAACTCCGGAAGTATGATGGTAGCTGAGATGACTGTGGGACAAAAGATGTATAGGACAACGGGGGCCATATTATGACGTAGATTTTTTGAAGCTAGACGGGTTCGCGGCAGTGATAAAAAGGTCAACTTTGTTTCTTTACATAGGATGCTACATTTTCGTACTTATTATCTGATAGTGGCTATCGAGACGAATCTAATGACATGTAACAGCGATGGCCGGCCAATGTGGCGTCGCGGTTCTAGGCGCTTCAGTCTGGAACCGCGCGACCGCTTATGTCGCAGGTTCGAATCCTGCCTCGCGCATGGGTGTGTGTGATGTCCTTAGGTTTGTTAGGTTTAAGTAGTTCTATGGTAAGAATGGAGGAGACATAACGAAATGCTTCAATTAAAAGTGGTGTAACGGAGGTGATGCTGTCTTTCGCCCATACTACTCACTGTCTACATCGTAGAACCCATGACGGAAACGGAAGAAAGTTTCCAAAGTGTGCTCAAAATTCACAGTAAGAAATTACCACTGATACGATTCGCTGGTGGCATTGCTATCGTTGGTTGAAATGAATTACAGGATCTATTGAATGAAATGAATAGTGTTATGAGTACAGAATAAGTACTGAGAGTAAACCGAAGAGAGACGAAAATAATTAGAAGTAGAAGAGAAACAGAACAGTGATAAAACATCACAACTTGGGATCAAGAAGTACACGAACTTAAGGAACTTTGTTATCTTGGAAGCAAAACGACCCATCAACCCATCTTGGACGAGGCAAGAAGAACATATAAAGCAGAGTAGCACAGGAAAAGGAGGCGTTCCTGGACAAAAGAAATCAACTGGTAACAAACGTATGTCGTAAGTTGAGTACGAAATTAATGAGGATGTACGTTTGTAGCACCGCATGGTACAGAAGCCAATTATTCTCTGTGAGGAAACCGAAAACGAAGAGAATCCAAGTGTTCGCGACGTGTGCGATAGACGAATGTAGGAAAGTAGGTGGACTGAGAACGAATGACGAATTTCACATCTACATCTACGGGATTACTCTGCTATTCACAATAAAGTGCTTGGCAGAGGGTTCAGTGAACCACCTTCAGGCTGTCTCTACACCGTTCCACTCCCGAGCGGCACTCGGGAAAAACGAGCACTTACGTTTTTCTGTGCGAGCCCTGATTTCTCTTGTTTTATCGTCATGATCATTTGTCCCTATGTAAGTTAGTGCCAACAGAATGTTTTCGCAATCGGTGCAGAAAACTGGTGATTGAAATTTCATGAGGAGATCCCGTCGCAACGATGAACGCCTTTGTTTTAGTGATTTTCATCTCAATTCAAGTATCATATCTGAGACACTATCTCCCTATTTCGCGATAATACAAAACGAGCTACCCTTCTTTGTACTTTTCCGATGTCATCCGTCAGTCCCACTTGATGCGGATGCCACACCGCACGGCAATACTCCAGAATATCGCGGACAAGCGTGATGTAAGCAATCTCTTCAGTACACCTATTGCACCTTCCACGTGTTCTGCCAATGAATCGCAGTCTTTGGTTTGCTCTACCCACAATATTATCTATGTGATCGTTCCAATTTAGGTTATTTGTAATTGCAGGCCCTAAGTATTTAGTTGAATTTACAACCTTCAGATTCGTGTGACTTACAGCGTAATCGAAATTTAGCTGATTTCTTTCAGTACTCATGTGAATAACTTCACACTTTTCTTTATTCAGGGTCACTTTTCGCACCAGACGGATATCTTATCTAAATCATTTTGCAAGTCGCTTTGATCATCTGATAACTTTACAAGAGGTAAGTGACAGCATCAACTGCAAACAGTCTAAGTAGGCTACTCAAATAGTCTCCTATGCGGTTAATATAGATCAGGAACAATAGAGGGCCTATAACACTTCCTTGTGGGACGCCGGATATTACTTCTGTTTTACTCGATGACTTTCCGTCTATTACTACGAACAGTGACCTTTCTGACAGGAAATTACGAATTCAGGCGCACAACTGAGGCGATACTCCGGTCGCAAGCAGTTTGGTTAGAAGACGCTTGTGAGGAACGGTGTCGAAAGCCTTCTGGAAATCTAAAAGTATGGAACCAATTGACATCCCCTATCGATAGCACTTATTACTTCATGAGTGTAAAGAGCTAGTAGTGTTTCACAAGAACGATATTTTCTGAATCCGTGCTGACTATGTGTCAATAAATCGTTTTCATCGACGTACTTCATAATGTTCGAATACAATATATGTTCCAAAACCCTACTCCAAATCGACGTTAGTGATATATGCCTGTAATTCAGTGGATTACTCCTACTTCCCTTTTTGGGTATTGGTGTGACTTGAGGAATTTTCCAGTCTTTAGGTACGGATCTTCCTGTGAGCGAGTGGTTGTATATAATTGCTACATATGGTGCTATTTTATCAGCATACTCTGAGAGGAACCTGACCGGTATACGATCTGGACCGAAGGGCTTGCCTTTATTAAGTGATTTAAGCTGCTTTGTTTCAGCGAGGATATCTACTTCTGTGTTTCTCATCTTGTCAGTTGCTCTTGATTGGAAGTCAGGAATATTTACTTCGTCTTCTTTGGTGAAGGAGTTTCGGAAAACCGTATTTATTAACTCTGCTTTAGTGGCACTATCATCAGTGACTTCACCGTTGTTATCGCGCAGTGAAGGTATTGATTGCGTCTTGCCACTGGTGTTCTTTATGTATGACCAGAATCTCTTTGCGTTTTCTGCCAGATTTCGAGACATAATTTCGTTGTGGAAATTATTAAAAGCATCTCGCATTGAAGTAGGCGCCATATATCGAACTTCTGTAAAACTTTACCAATCTTTCCTTGAAAGTCAGCTGCTCGGTGCCGGCGGATAAATGCGATACTGCAGTGCTTGGGTAATCCCCAATTACGATGCAAAGTTCCTTCGGACAAGGACGCATCCATGTCCGAAGATACTCGAACTGCAGCGACTACAGCCGTTATACAATACACGAAATACATTTGCAGTATATTCTCGGCAAAAAATAGGTTCAATGGCTGTCTGGGCGTCAAGATGTACTCACATCAAATACTCGTTTCCTTATTGAAGCATTACAATGTATAACAATTATGTAACCATGATCCCTTAATCGGAACAGCATTACGACCTAATATAGGAAGAACGTAACGGACTGCTGGTAATAAGCTCCTGATTCGGCTACATATCTAGCTCTAATAGAAATAATCAAAGTAGATTCATGGCACGATAGACAGAAGATATATACTTGCATAGCTCTGAGCCCAGGTGATCCCATCGTTTGACAGTACTTTACGAACCACGAAATTGTCAGCGGAATTTGAGGGAAACTTTAACGTCTACATCTGCACTTAAGCTACATTATATTGTGTGGCAGAGGGTAGTTTTGGTATATACATAACTTTCTAATAATCCTACCTGATAATGGTCCGACTGATGAACAATACTCAAGAAATGCCGAACGAGTCTTTTGAAAACCACTTCTCTTGTGTATGAGGTAATTCCCTTCAGATTGTTCCAGGATATCTTATATACTCCTCTGCTTCTCTATGAAAATTTTTTAATTGGTCTTGCCTCTTTAGTCCATATATGACAGCTATTCTGAGGTATTTTCAGGTTGTTATTGTATCCAATGTTTTATTGCCAAACTCGTAACCTATGCACGTGCAGGACATTACATTTATTTACTTGCAGTGTCAACTAGACCAATCGTGAACTGTTTGCATGTCTTCCCGCATTTCGATACGGTTGTCTGTTGTTGCAACCTTCCTGTAGACAACAGCTTCGTCTGACAACCGCCCCGGACAGCTTACGACGTTATCCTCTACGACATTTACATACAGAGTATTGCAAACATTAATAGCCCTGTAGAGCTCCCCTGGGCTACATCTATCGATTTTTCCCTTTAAGTTACAGCTCTTATTACTGTTTGCTAGAACGTCCTGAAACCAGCCATTTGATCTGCTACTCGATAAGCTTTTATCAATGGCGTTTCGCGCAGATTTTTCTAGGGGTTCACTGGAAGGTTGTCTACAAAGTTTCAAATGACTAACACACATGGTTTAATAATAGTAAAAAAGAACTACTCTTCGGAAGTACATTTACTTTACGATTGACTTTGTCTCGAATAATCCATTCTCCGCTCATTAAAATCAGACATTCTGTCAGTGAAGCATTCATTCTATTCACTGAATTCTACAATGCTGTTTACAATGTCCTTCTCGATTGAGAGCGCTGCTACTGCTCTTAGCAGCTGCTGACTCACAGCACGAAGCAGAAAACCTTCAGGTCCGCGTCAGACGATGTCGCCAGTATGGTAACAGTCACTTTCAGGAGTTTCGTTGTCTGACTACAATATTTCTGCAAATCATTTAAGAATAAGGATTCCAGAAATTTCGAAACTCATTCCTCGTGTTTGATATCAGAACTTTTGTTCTCAGTTAATTGCCTTCAAGGATGGGATTTATTTTGCAAGACGCCTGTAGCAATGTTTGCAGTAAGTGACCTGCATACAACACACACTTTTCAGAATTAAATAAATTTGCAGCTACGACATATCTGGTAAATTAAAAGCTTTCAGCAACTTGAGCGACAATGTTATCTCACACATCTTTCGAGAAAGCCGTTACTTAACTCATTTTCCTGTCCACATCTCTGTGCAAGCTGCAGCAGCTCTCTGCATGTGGAAATCATGTCAGATACGTTAGCTCGATAATATTTTTCCAGTCTTCTACCCCTTGTTGTACACTTAGTGGCTCAACTATTCATTTTTGTAATTGGCTGTACAATGCTGCAGTGTTGGCACAGTGTGATTGTAAATACAGACAACCAAAATTGAAATGCTGGTGCCTTCTTTTCAGACGTTGCACTGTTGCTGAAATAATTATAGTGGTTTGTCGAGATGGAATCTCAGTTTTCTCCACTCATTGTACAAGTCACTATTTTCATACACTACTTGTATAGTCCTTGATTTAAAATTCCACCTTGAGTAGGAAACATGGGAGACTTTCTTACTCAGTATGTCAATTACACACTGTGAAGAATGTAGGAAAAACTAAGAATCTCACTAAAGTCAACGAAATATCTTCTAACGTCCCTATTTGCCTCTCTGCATAGGTTAAAATCAGATCCTGCGTTTCGGCATAAAAATGAACTACATAGGCATGTTCAAAATGTTTATTCAGAAGAGTCAGTGCACCTGAAAGACGACCACTCATGACACCTGTGCAATTGTAGCTCTGAGAAATAACTATACTCTGATTTCTCTAAGCGATTATCCTTAAGTTTTTGAACTCTGTTCGCGAGGTGTCTTGAATGTCAAAGACCTTGCTACAGATATCACGTTAGAGGATACATATCTGACTATTATGATAAAAAGTGAAATTGTTGAAATCTCACGGTCGTACCTGCGCTAACTGGTACAGAATCAGTGACAGCAATTTTCCTTTTTGCTCTGACATAGTAAACATCCATCATACAAGAAAGAATAAAATTTTGAATATGTTTACATGTGCCTTTGAAAACAGCAGCCTTGTAAAGATGATCGTTACTTACAGTATCAGGTCCAGCAGTGAAACCTAAATGAAATCTAGAAGACGTTGGGAAATTCCTGGATTTGATGAGTTGCTGCATCCATAATTTCCAAGAAGTGCAAGCTCAGAAACACAATAAACTACAACAGATCACAGAGTGTGTAACGATATTGGCGAATCAGATCATTGTGCCTAGAACCTGTGTATCGGGAGAATGACTGATCCATGCACAGTGACAGATGGTCTGGAAGCGGAATCATTCGGGTACGTAGTTCCAAATTACATCTACCAGAGAACAGTAGTGCACAGACACATTCAAGAAACAGGTCAAGAGCACGTTTTTGCGAATTATTCTGTTTATTTCATGAAGCCCTTTTGTTTATTTATCTCTTTACAGTTTTGTATATGCTTTTAGTAGTGTCAGCGATGCGCGAATGTGGTCTAAAGTAAACATGTAGATCACTGCTCTACTAAAGGACGCTGTACGATGGGGAATTTTTTAACATAATATGTCAAGTAAGTTAATGGTATAAGGAAAGCTAATTCGAGTGCAAATGAAAATAGTTAATAACTTAAAGTATAAACAAAATATCAGAATGATAAATATTTATTTCGGGAAAAAGTACAGTTCGAAAGCATGTTATTTGTTTATTGGTTGGTCATGAAAAGCGCGGACTAACAAGAGAGAATAATGTTTTTCTATTGGCCTTAAAGAAAACCGACCAATCAGAACAGAGTATTCTCCGTTCCTCATTTCTCTTGGAGATACAGAAAGCTTTCAGCAGTCTAGAGTACTCGGAGCACAACCTTTCAATGATACGGTCGTGTGTAGTAAGAGCTCCGAAGTAAGTTATAATTTGCCGGTTATCGTTGTGCTACACACCTCAAAAGTGCTTTAAGGTGAAGGCAATGTGCTTTTTAGAATGTACTGATTTTTAAGCAATTTACTGTATGAGAAAAGACAGTAATTCCTCGTGGCATATTGAGCAGATTGGTGACTAAAAACTTGCGTGCATTAGACACCGAAAACTTAATAGCATGGCGAGCATTTTCATTTAAGAACAATCCGAGCTTAGTGCTTAGTAGATTTCATGAAACACGTTAAGATAAAGTTGCTAACGTGAATGAAAGTATTTTACGCATACTGTGTTAAGATTAGCACGGTCTTAGAAGTGTACGTGTACAATATCAATGTTAAGAATAGAGCAAAGTTTTGCCAGTACTTCCACCTTTCACTCGAAATTAAGACCTTTTCTCTTTCTTGATATAGTTACGTAGTATGCTGCCCGGTGCGAATCGAAATACCGTAGGATTCTGCTCGGCTTTCACACCGCCGATCTGCTGCAGCGAGTTCACTGGTAGCTGCAGATAAAGAACGGAAGGAGCCGCGCCGCCGCAGTTTCTTCCCACTGGCTGCCTACAAGCTCTATCTAGTCGTTGTGCAAAACCGCTTTCCCTAAAATATTGTGATCTGGACAAATCCGTCTTTTTTTCTTTTTGTCTTCTGTGACAAATGTCTGAAATCATCAACGCCTCATAACTAAGTACTTTTCTGTCATAGAGGCAGAAGAATGGATGATTTTAAATATAAAATTTTTATTTTCTGTAGTATTCTGTCAGATGTATATTTCTGTTGGATCCACTGCTCCGCTTGCCATAAGACGAACCGACGCTTGCTCGTACTTTGTTCACTAAACGAGAGTGCGACAGGGCGAAGTGAAGGAAAACAGCATTAACCTGGGTCTCGTTCTCTTCTTCTCTATCTCTTATTGACGATGATATTGAACTGAATGTCTCTGGATGTCTGTTTGTGCAATCCGTAATTATTTTTGTAGAAAATCTTCCTCGATCTCGAAGAATGTCGTAATGCATGATCATAAAACATGTTCCACATTTCCAGATCCGAACGGATTCAGTGATATAGGCCAATAACTATGTGTGTTTGTTGAAAACGCGGTGGACCTGCCCATTTTTCCAGTCGCTTAGGGCCTTTCGTTGGGCAACTAACTACGAGAAGTTGCTCTTCAAAGAGGAGCTATGACCGGTACTCCATTCTTCGGCTGCGAATATTCCTGTGTGTGATTTCTGTTCTAAAGGTACTAGAAATTTGCGTACAGTAAACGTATCCCATGGCTCACCACATGTAAGTTCTCATAGCTCTGCGTGGTAGTAAGGAACTGGAGCGATTGAAAGTGGGCGTTAATGTTAGACTGGAAAAGTTAATTTGAGCTATTGCTTCTCGGATTATTCACTTGTTAGTATGTTGGCAACACCAGGGATCGTATCAAAAACAGCAGCATTTTGCAAAAAAAAAATGCTCTGAGCACTATGGGACTTAACTTCTGAGGTCATCAGTCCCCTAGAACACACATCCATGCCCGAGGCAGGATTCGAACCTGCGACCATAGCGGTAGCGTGGTTCCAGACTGTAGCTAATAGAACCGGTCGGCCACCCCAGCCGGCAGAATTTTGCACAAAAGCAACAAAATTCAGAGCTTAGTGCTGTGCGGTGAATTGAGGAACGAGTTTATTGGTATAGAGCCTTCCGACAACATACACCCAAAGCGATAACTATGGGAACGGCAAAACTGCATGCGTCTCGGAGTGACATATATTCCTCATCAGATGCCCCCCGTATTACAAGCATGGAGATGTCTACCGCCAACAGGATGAAACGGAAAAGTGTATCACCTGCAGAGGCCGATGGTTGTTTCAGTAGACAACATTCTGTCGGCACGATACAATCATCGTCAGTCACTGCTGTGCAGAACTGCAGTACTATGGCGTTAATTTAACGAGTAAAATAAACTGACTTGGGAAAGACAGAAAGCAAATGATGTGACAAAACAGTAATTGTCTCTACCTGAAACTACGATATCACCTGTCGGGCTTGAACTGTGACGTATTGGTGTTGTGGCGGGTGACGTCACACGTGTGCGCAGCGTTGGTTTGTTTTCGTTAGGGACGTTTGTATTGTCACCTTATGCTGTGTTGGTAGTCTAAATTGGATATATACATAGTGGTGCAAATTTTGATGGAATGAGCATGTTACTGGATCAACCAGTTTAGTTACTTAAGAGAAAGATGAGTTTACGGTGTTCTTAGCTTACGCTCCTAATCAACTAGAGTTTAAAATTTATCTTTGGTTGTCTTGGTAACGCGAGTACGCAGTGATTACAACTTATGTGAACTTCGGCACATATTTTTTTCAAAGGTGAGCCAACCTGTAATGTAATGATATTAATAACTTAGCGAATACTAATAGTAATATTACTGAAATAAGGAACGGTGATAGATCGACAATAAAGAAAAACGAATGTCCTCAGAAGGTTATGGTAAATGAAGACTGGTTACTCTAACGTAAAGTGTGAAGAACGTGATGTTAGTAATTGAGAGCAATGTACAAAGATGTAGCAGAATTAGTTGAGTTGGGTTGCCTACAGAATGAAGGCGCCAGATCCAGTTTAGCACGTAACAACTCACACAAAAAGTATTTACGAGTAATTTCAGGGATTTTGCAATTTTCTGTTGAGCTGTATTGGTGAACACATGTTACTGCATTTTGTCCACCTCGCAATTTAAACCTTTCTCTATCGGTATTGGAGTAGTCGTTGTTATTACTATATTTCGTTAACTTTCGCGATATTTGCTACCTGTACTGGTATTACTTTTTCGCTTTCTATACTGATATTTCTTTTTGTTTTCTCTATTGGTGTCTGGCTGTTAAGTTAGTTTATATTTATAGAGTGATATCTTCGATACCAGTTGAATTTATCTAATGTGATGCTTTACTTTTGCATTTTCGATGCAGACCTTTGCATGCTATTCTTCATCGTATTCTTCCGGTTGTTTTGTTTTGTATACGCCAGTATTTTTGGGGCTCTGTGGCTTTTACTTGAGAATATAACTCCCCAGATTCCCCTTCAGTCCCAATACTTATTATTTCGAATTTTTAAGTTTCTGAATTGATTTTTATATTTTGGTTTTATAGGAACTGTTGAATATGACGTCCTAATCGCCATTTTTAAATCAAAGTTGTGTTGCATCTTGAGGGTAGTGATAATGTTATTTATCAAAGTGGACGGGTGTTATCGAAGGCTCTCGTCTTCCTCAATAATTCACCATACTTGAGACACAGTGCCGTACCCCCGGCCGCGAGAGTTCGCCCCTGTTTGGTCTTAGGAGGGGAGGGGCGCCCACAGCGCCGGCTGTCACATCCACATGAAATCACGCCGGCCACAGCTGTTATTCAGTTTAATAAAGACGTAATGCGTTTTTACGTCGCAGGCTGACAGTTATTGGACGGGTGAAGTAATTGCATGGTTAAACGCATCGGTTAAACGCTCGAGCGGTGTGATGTGGTACTGTAACGACATAACAACACAAGTTTTCACCCCAGATGTAAGCATTCCCGTTATACAGTAGTAGGCTAGCATAAGTTCTCTACATTCTGTAATTTCCTGCAGACGACATTATCGAGTGCGCTGCTGCCAAGGCACCCATGTTGATTAGTTTGTTTCTGTTTAGAGCGAAGATAAATGAATATCTTGTAGTAGTGAATCCTGTCGTAGGTGTTCTACAGATGAGCAGGATGAAGCCAGAGCATTGTCAACTTGGACTACTCTTACATGGGCTGAGTTACTTACGAGAGTGTATACTGTGGAAAGTCATTTAGACTTCTTATGGGAATCTTGTGGATTGTCACCGGGAGACGTGTGTGGAACTCTTTTAAAAACGACCAACGTTTATTTCCCGTTTTAATTATGGGACTATTCTACGAAATGTACGAAACTAGTACGATCAGGAAAAACATGTAGTTCGTTAGACGCCAACTGACGATACACCAGGGTATTATTTTGGTCCCGTCCTGGGTTAAAGAACACACGCTACTAATCACTGTTATAGAAAGTTATTTAAGTACAATTACTGTTGGCGATTACTTTGATTTTTGCAGTGTTATGTGTTATTTGATTGTTGTGAATTTTACAAAATGCAGTAGCTTTGTTTTCACAGTTTGGCTTAGGAGGCCAAAAGTTTCCTTGTGAGACGCTCACGGTTTCTCTGAGAGATAGCTACAGAGTATCCGACAATCGCAGAGGAGGAGTGCTCCAAGCTGCAACTGATTTGGAAATTATTGTATAGTGCGAAATACTTTCACACTCGACAGCAAGGCCGGCCAGGGTGGCCGAGCGGTTCTAGGCGCTACAGTTGGAAACGCGCGACCGCTACGGTCGCAGGTTCAAATCCTGCCTCGGGCATGGATATGTGTGATGTCCTTAGGTTAGATAGGTTTAAGTAGCTCTAAGTTCCAGGGGACTGATGACCTTAGCAGTTAAGCCCCATAGTGCTCAGAGCCATTCGAACCATTTTTTTCGACATCAAGACGTCTCAACATTCCATTTATTATGATGGAAACAGGAACTATTTGCAGGAAAAGTAATTATATATGACCTAGTTAACGAATAATAACTTACTACGCGTACATAGTGTTGTTAAGTAAAACTGCAACAGTATTCGTTACATGGGACCATTTCAGATTCTAGTAAAATAATACAAATAAGTGTAGCCATTCTGAATCTAAGACCGTATTTGAGCTCATAAATCCAACAAAGAAAGTTTCTTAAGCAGCACTGGAGCGTTCTCATATAACGAGTTCTGACAGCTGCCATCTAACAACTTTGTGTCGAATTCACCTGAAACACCGCAAAAAGGGTAAAGTATCGTTATATGAATAACTACACCAGCAACACAGATGTTCAAATACTTTCACTAATTAGTAATTACATTCAGGAGATTTATCGATTTGCCTTGTGTTATTCCCCACTTATGAGTGAACCATAACTTTGGTTTTATTTCAGATACTTCACTGCACATTCAAATGGCCGTAGTAACACTCTCATAGAATTTAAACTTTCGCTTAAGTTTTCTTCAGATTTCATTTTTATTTCGTTTCATTATCCTTCAGTTAATGTAAATCAACCGTTCACAAATTTAGCTAACTCTTACATCTTCGGAATATGAGATACCTATCTTCGTCCATCCATTTAACAAATGGGTCGTCCAGTACCTTTAAATTGTATGGCTTTGTGCGCTGTGTTATATTAACGTCACCAGTTTCCACTTTTGATGTAACAGATCAGAGTGCTCCCAATAGGTTCGTCTACTCCCATGTAATGTTAGCAAACAGGGGAGATCGGTGAAGCTTTATTCCTAGCGGACCTGAATAAGCTAAATTGCATCAGCTTATTTGTTGTGGTGGCAATATATTTAGAACATGCGTTAAAATGGTACATACCAACAATCTACTGAGCGAAATCACAAGAATAAACAAATTCAGGAGGTGTGTAGCTAACTTTTTCGTAACTATTAGGAAGAGAGTTATTGAATTGTACAAGTCACAGTGCTGTTCAAGGTAGAATAAAAGTGTGTGGAGTTGGAGACGATGTATGCTTGTATTCAGCTGTAGACGGTTTTGCTATCACATTATTCTGGAAAAAAAGAAATTCCGGTCTGGCAGACGATAAGCACAATGTAACCAAGAACATTCTGAAAGTTATTTAGAAAACTGTGACGAATACAATTCACATTACTATTCCATTATCGTACTGCATAACACCGAGACATCTTAAAAAGAAAAATTATTTGTTTCGCCTTATTTTGTTTCCATATCTGTAAACTATCAAGTGCAGTACCGAACTACCTATTAATTTTATTTTATGTCACCTTATCCTAGTCTTTTGTTCTGTAGGCCGTGAGTTGTTACCTGCCATTTCCATTTTTTATGTATTCCATCTACTGTTAGCAGCTAACATGAACTACATCGTGTTTTATCATAGAGACTAGAAAATACTCCTTGGTTTTATTACTGAATTTACATGTGTGTACCAAACCTTTTCGCCTAAAGGTACTAGGCATTTCAGAAGTCTATAATATACAATATATTTCTAATCAGTTATTATCTACGCATAATGTAAGCTGCAACTGACTAAAAATGGTCCAAATATTAACAATGTTATCATGAAATCATTACTTGGTTTAAGTCACACATCCTGATTTCGTTGTGTTTACCATGCAACAAACATTCTCTGTATCACTTTTGCTTCTTTTGTGACTGCGTTATTATTTCACACAAGTCCTTAGAAACATGTAAAGAAAGTAACTTATCATTGTTATCTAACGAAGTACGTTAAAATTCCACAAATATTATTAAACTATTTCATTATTTTTGAGACAGCATTACTGTGTCATTTTCTTCGGGTTGAAGTTAACTGTACAGCCATGAATATTGTTTAATACTTTAGACTGTGACAAAATCCTAGCGTCAAGGTTATCCAGACTTATGTGCTGCGCATCTGGCTCATGTCGTACCCCTATAAATCTCCCAAACGACTATTCTTTAGTTTTGGTGAAATAAAAAAATGAAATAAAAACGTGCCTTCTGCAACAGCATTTTCCTCAGCAACATTAGCCCCGAAAGTAAATTTGAACGACATAACAAATCATAGTGCATAAGGGCCAAAGTATATATAGCAGCGGTGATGAAATCTCTCTGAATTTTCAGTCGAACATAAGGCACCATTAATTTCTTTGTTTACTCTCTTGAGGTTACATCCACATGCTAATCAAATGTTGTTTGCCAATGCAGTTCAGTGAATTGCAACATCAGTTTGATTACACTAAGCGTGCTTTGATTTATGTGTCTCACGCAAAGACACTCGCCATGCTTCTGTTACAAGCAGCATCTGAGTTTGTTTACATACCTACTACTTCATAAACAGATACACAGATAAGCCAGAATGTTATGGAAGCCGATCTACTGTCGATGTAAATCCGTTCAGGCGATAGCAGCGACACATGGCGAGGAATGACTGCTAGTCAGACAAACGCACGGTGCATGTTGTATATCACAAGGGCTACAGCGTGATGGAATGGAGTGTGTTGAGCGGTTCGATGAACACAGTCCCGATTTCCAGTTGATGTGTTGGCTCTCCTATCTCGACACATCTAAACCCGATCGAAGACATCTGGGCATGTGGCGTCAGAGCTCATGGCACCCCTCCCCGGAATTTACGGATTTAGGTGACTTGTGTGTGCAGATGTGATGCCAGCTCCGTCTAAGGGGTTCAAATGTTGATTACCTTTTAGTTCCTGCGTGTGTAGTGCCATATTACTTGTGGCCCACTGTGTTGAATAGTAGATGTCGGGATTATGGAGTCTACTTTGTTGTCCTTAGGAGCAGTGATTTTGTAGTCACTCTAGTCTTTTGAGTGTTATCATTAATGTCATTGATTTTCCTACTCTTTTTAGAATTATACTTAGTGTCAATGATATTTCTGTTAAACGTAGTTGGCAAATGTTGATGTTGCACAAAACAGTTTCTTCCATTTCCATCGACGGAGAGGTAATGACAGATGCAGCTCGCATTGGGGACACACTCGAACGAGTTTTATTCCGAAGAACCTTCCATTTGTTTCCATTAATCTACTAAGAGGAAACACCGAAATGTAAATCTTGTTGGTCGGAAGAGAATATGAACCACAGTCAACCCCAATGCGAGCCATCTACATTACCACAACGCCAACTGTTGCAAATAAAACAAATAACGAGACTTGTTATATCATCAATCCAAAGGTTTATTCGACTGGTAACTGTGGTTTCAGGTGGTATTGGCCGCGGTATCGCGGACGCACATTTTGGCAGCCGGACGGTCTTCTCCAGACGTCGCGTTGGTGGTCACGCGTCAACACATTCAGTGTCTGGCATGGCGGCTCTCAAGATCTGCGCGGTGTGATGTACAGACATCCAAGGTGGGCGCGGAGGACACCGGAGTGATCTGTGACAAATATAAATTTCAAAATTATAAACGTCGCCCTATTATGGTGAGTTGATATGACATCTGTAAAGGAAAGTGCTAAATTATCGTAGGACCACATGCTAATAAATGGTCAGTTTCTGTATCCATAGAAGGGATGTTTCTATCGCGCCAACTCATGAACCCTAGAATACTAATTATCGCAAATATGAAAATTACCGACAGTGAATGTTTGTCTATTTACTCCTCCCGGAGTGTTATCTATTGTGGTGAAATGATCTACTAAATTATTGCATCAGATGGTAGATAGTTGTTACAAGGATCAGAATATTTGTGAGTTAGTCAATATCTCACGCAAACGCATGTATTATCCTCACCTGAACTATATTCATTATGGAATGGAGAGAATTGTGACTGTTGCTAAATCCATCCCTACCAAAATAGTAGAGTTTTTTAAAACAAGTTGTGTAAATGTTCAGTTCAAATTCGGAGAGCTTCAAGGATAAATACGGACAGAAAAATAAGCGATCATGCAGCATAAGAAATGGGATTAAAATACCAAGTATAATCGTGGGAGGCTGGAGGTGAAACTTCGCTGAGAACTTGATAACTGTTATGGGCGGGAGGGGACATAGGAGAATGTTATCTGAAAGGCTCTCCCTCATCTGAAAGTGTAGGCAACGGTATTGTTTGTACCATTGATACTTGAGTTTAAGTATATCCTACCAATACTAGAGCGAAAAAATACGTATGCCGCGAAAGGATTTTGTATCTGATCAGAGTTTACAATCGGTATAAAAGAACAGCAGACTATAGGTACCGAGAAAGTTTGTGGGTCGACCATAGAATTTTGTAGCCATGGTGATATATCTAAACTGACACCATTTCAGTTATATTAAAAATCGTAAAACTCTATACTCGAATAATATCTTGAAGACTCCCCTTCTGAAGGGAGCTACCATGTGATCATGAAATGAGAAATACTCTTAGAAACCAAAATCTGTTGTCCTTTACACAGATCGAAGTACCACTCACCGTAACAGCACCGCCTTAATCCTCCTCCTGCAGCCGTCTCTGCAGCAACTCCACGAAAAAGGCGTCCAGTGCGAACTGACGCTCCTGTTGGAAAAGATCTTATTACTTTCATGTTATCTAACACGTGAAGTGATTCACAATTTGTACTAGTTCCTGTCATATACAAGTATAACGAATTGTAACATTTACCACAAATTCGCACGGTTCAGTATCGAAATTAAGAATATAGTAATTCAATTTAGTATCCAACTAACACAATTCGTTTCACATCTCAGATACTATTAATACTAACAAGTAACTAATATCCCATTATCTTTAACATTTTCTGTGTACAACTGGTTAATGATGTGCTTCTTAGGTTATGCCGTGTTGTTGTTCCTGCTTTATGGTCAACATTTCAACAAGTGACCGAGCCATTTTCTTCAGATCGTGAGACGTTTCCTGACTGATATGAGTCAAGCAGAGAGTACATTACCGCAAAGTTCGCAGCACATGAAGTTGATGGCTGGGACGTCCGTTGAAGTATTGTGCACAAAATGAACACAAAAATTCGGCCTAACACCCGGAAGCAGACCAATAACTAGTACCATCTTGGAGAGTAAGTTATCATGTAATCAGAAAACGAAAAATTCACTTTGAAACCAAATGCTACTATTCCTGATACTGTTCGCATTTATACTAACCGGAGCAGGACGGACTTCTTTCTCTTCCTGCAGCCGCTTCTGCAGAATCTCCTCAAAAAAGGCGTCCAAACTGAACTGACGCTCCTGTTGGAAAAGAACTTATTAGTTTTATGTCACCCAACATGTGCAGTAATCCAAAATTAATACTAGTTTCTATCATATAAAGTGTTACGAAGTGTTACATTTGTCATAAATTGAGCAGTGTACAGGTATCGGTATTTAATATCTAGTAACTCAATTTAATAGCCAAGAAACACCAGTCGTGTGATGTCTCAACAACAATTAGTACTAACAAGTATCTAATATCCCATTATCTTTAACATTTTTCTGGGCACGACTGGTTAATGATGTGCTACTGAGGTTATGCCATGTTCTTGTTCCTGCTTTACGGTCAACATTTCAGTAACTGACCGACCCATATTCCTCAGGTCGTGTGACGTTCCCTGACTGGTTTGAGTCCAAGCAGCGTGAATACATTAGTGCAAAGTTCGCAGCACATGAAGTTGATCGCTGGGACGTCCGTCGAAGTAATGTGCACAAAATGAACAAAACAATTCGGCCTAATACCCGGAAGCAGACCAGTTTCTAGTATCATATTCGAGAGTAAGTTTTCATGTAGTGATAAAACGAGAAATTCACTTTGAAACCAAATGCTACTATTCCTACTACTTTGTAATTTACACTCACCGAAACAGAAACGACTTCTTTCTCTTCCTGCAGCCGCTTCTGCATTATCTCCTCAAAAAACGAGTCCAGGGTGAAGTGACGCTCCTGTAAGGAAAAGAACTTATTAGTTTGATTAGTCATAGAGCATGCTTGATAATTCAGAGATAGCGCTAGTTCTTTACATGTACATGTGTTACAAATTCAGCAATGTCGTCCTCAACCAGTCGATCGCGTTATCAGCATATTTAGTGCGCCTCTGCCCCAGAATATTTTTCACCATAATTCTTTACAACTGGAGAGGGATGTTACCTTTCTCAAGTCTCTCACATAGTTATTTGCTCAGTGTTAACAAATACCACACCCAATTTACCGGAATGATAAATGATTAGAATCAACTGTCCATGTCTGAGGTCAGTGTTAAGTTTAATGGGCTTCAATACAATTGTCAGAATTGTTTAAACAGCATTCAGGTTCGATCATCAACATTAGCTTACCTAATGCGACAAGTCCGGATATATTGTGGTAATAACACGGAGGAGAGGATCTAGGGTCAGTGGGATCCAGGGGAAATGGCCAACATAATGCAGCAAAGGAGTCCTGCAGGGAACATAGCGAGAGACACAGTGTGAGGTTACCCTGCAGGTCAGAGAATATACGACTCTGACATGCTAAAGGCTTTTTCTAAGGGCATCATACTCATGTTAAACGACCACTATATCTGTGGCGCATGTAGTATTAGAATTCCTATAGTCCATATTTTAAGGCGCTTTATCTTTTGATGCGAAGGCAGAAGTAAGTTTGGAAGAGGTCTCAAGCTCTTTGTTTTACTTGAAGTCAAGACCACTATGGCAAATTTTAAAAATTTTATGTAGGTCTGGAGATAAGCTAAAGTTTTAGAATGACGACTATTGTGAACTTTTGAGTGACTAGCACATCCCACTTCGCTCCAGTGATCAACAAATCCATCCATCCATCAGTGACATTCATTGCCGCCGGTATTTTGAATCTGATCACGATCCAGAAGAGCAGTATGCTAACCACATGCTCCTCCATACAGTGACGTCTATCGTCTGCCGATGACGAGGCGGTCGATCGGTACCTTTGGAACTTCAGAGGAATGATTGGACGGAGTTAGGTAGTTAGGTGGTATTTTATATAATCGTCACAATCATCACTCGTGCAGAGATGCCTATCTAAGACGTGTTATTTACAATGACGTGTCACATGGGATGTTTATAGCAAAATAATATTCATTTACAGTTAATGGTGACAGTCTGTAATATCAACTGACCACGTTACGTACTATCAGTTAGCTCTCAGACTTTACTGCTTTGCGTGCTATGTCACTGCAATATAACGTGGCTCACCTTTACAGTACGCCGAACAGCGACCAAGTTGTTCTCCAGTCGCAGACCCTCGTCTTTCTCCCCTCCCAAACACCGGGAGAAAAACTTCTTCATGCGGCGGAACATTGCTGTAACGATAACAAACAGCACATTAGACATGACCAGACCGTGTCTACGAGTACATATTGCAGCAATGTCTCACAACTCGATTGCAAGAAAAACCTGTAACCGTGACGACATGTCTGTAACCTTGGCTTTTGTAAAAAAACAGCTGCTTGTATCAAAAACGACATGCACAGTCTATATAATTGATTGAGCTTATACATTTGTTACTAGTCGAGAATTTGTTACTTTAATTTTGTGTCAGTAATTCGTAGAACATGAATCATAACAATAACAGTTATTCGAAGTTTAGCAATCGCGGGTTCATTACGTGGTACTTTTACTCTGAAGAGAATAAATTTGTTTTGATAGCAACTAGCTGAAGGCTTATCTATTAGACTAAATTTAATTAGCAAGTCATTATAATACTACAATAGTTTCAGATATACAGCTGCTTCGCCGGCTGGTGTGGCCGTGCGATTCTAGGCGCTTCAGTCTGTAACCGCGTGACCTCTACGATCGCAGGTTCGAATCCTGCCTCGGACATGCATGTGTGTGATGTCCTTAGGTTAGTTAGGTTTAAGTAGTTCTAAGTTCTAGGGGACTGATGACCACCGATGTTAAGTCCCATAGTGCTCTGAGCCACTGAACCATTTTTTATACAGCTACTTCAGATATTACAACTTCAGATTTTGTCATCTATTACAGCATGATATGCGGAATATCTTCCCCTGGGGCAGGAACAAGAATTTGTTTTTTATGTGTGTTGGTGGTAGGATGAAGTTACTAAATAATAAACTACGCTACGATCTGATGGCTATACCTTCCGCAGTATATTACGAGAATACGATTTTTACTGCTATCCATATTACCGAGTCAGTATATTCTCTCAGGGCTGCACTGTTCCTTCTTTGTGTCAGTCATCGAGAACCCTACATCTAAATTACACTTCATTGGCATGTGAGCTAAACAGTAACGTGTACGACGTATTAACTATATTTGTGGTTGAAATTTACCCACCGGTTTCTACATGAAGAAAACTTAAAAATAGCTTATAAACAGCTAATAGGTTTAACATTCGACAGTGCTCCATGATATTAACGGTACTTCCTTAAGTGACAGGAAAAGATAATATTTTTGCTACAAATCCATGTCGACTCAGTATGACACTACACAACCGGAACCTGTTTACGACTTTTCTTTTTCACCGACGGCAGAAGATAAAAGCATGAACCAACGATAGGACATACCGTATGTATGTGTAATCGAAATGGAGAGAGAGCCGGCCGAAGTGGCCGAGCGGTTAAAGGCGCTACAGTCTGGAACCGCACGACCGCGACGGTCGCAGGTTCGAATCCTGCCTCGGGCATGGATGTGTGTGATGTCCTTAGGTTAGTTAGGTTTAAGTAGTTCTAAGTTCTAGGGGACTTATGACCACAGCAGTTGAGTCCCATAGTGCTCAGAGCCATTTGAACCATTTTTCGAAATGGAGAGTGATAGGTGACACCATTCTATTTGTGAAACTAAGCTATAAATTTGAGAATACATCATGCCAGCAGTTGAACATTGGCAAAAACTCAGTGAGGATATCTCTCTCTACAAGTCAAGTATTTTCGGAACTTTCTGAAGTTGCATTACATATTGAAAAAATGTACTGGAATGGCTCTTGCCTCTTGGTGGGTATAGTCTAAATACCTTGCTTCTGAAACAGAGCGTTCGCATCATTCAAAGCTTCTAATGCTCCCCAAGAACTTTTTCTCGAAACACAAAATCGAACACTATAACGCCTGAATCAAAATTATAGAATCTTTTACTCAAGAACTCAAGAAACTAATTCGTTTCGATACTTCAACTACTCCAGAGAATACGGAAATCATTATTATGCAATGGTCCACCACAGTTAAGCTGATTTTTGTTAGCAAACCCTGCGATCAACATTAGGCAGCAACCTCGATAACTGCAGAGAACAACGTTGTACTGGAACGTCGATATCAATGGTTAAACAAGAACTGCAATGAAAATTTTCAGTAATTTGAATGTATGTAAGACGAAATAATCATGTTATAGCACTGACAAATGTGCAGCGGAGTCTTGATTGTTGAAAACGTCCGTACAGTTAATAAACTCCCAAGTGATCTAACAGTTAACATAACTCAGAGATAGTGCTTTAATTTCCTTAAGCAACAGGGAAGTAAGAATATCATATTATGGTGCCAAGTCACCTCTGTATAACTCTACACAGTTGTAACCAGTTTCTAACGTGTTTTCTTCTTCGCAGACGGAAGATAAGTCTAGCAGTATAACCCTGCAACGATCATAGGCAGTATGTAAGTGTAATCGACGAAACAGGAAGGTCGGTTACACTGTTTTCATTGTGAAAGTAAAAATTAATGTAACTAGAGAGCGCTCCGAGTCTACCACAACAACCACAGATAAATTTTACTAACAGTCCGATTATATTATTGGAGAAGGCGATAACAAGATAGACTATTACGGTCAAAAACAAAAATAAATAAAAAATTGTAGCGGAGGCGTTGTGCAGCTTTAATGAATGTTAACAACTGTATTGTGCAATAGACAGCTACAACGGTACGTTTCATTAGGGACCATCGAATTTGGTCTAAAATCGGCCCATCATCGGTCCCGAAAACCGTCTCAGCTATGCTTTCGCGTATATTGCAATAGCAGTTATCAAACGTAGATAGCTCGACCATTGGTATTATCTGTATAGACATTACATTGGTAAAAATGTCTATGAAGTTAAATGGACAATAATGGACATGACAAGTTAATGTCAATGACGGAACACTGTACATCCGGAATTGCTATTCCTATTACGCAAGTTCATAGTTGAGATCGTTTTTAGGCTTGATGATGGTCTGATCCTCGACCGAAACATACATTCTCTCATAAAATGTACCGTTATAGCTGTGATTGCATAATGCAGTTCTTTCGAAGAGCATATAAAATGAAAGTAACGTCACTGCTGCAGAAACTGACAGGGCAGAAACAAAATGTAAAAGTTTATAAAGCTAAGATCAATATAACGAAAAAATCGAATAATATCTTACACAAATTCCTCTAGAATAAACTCAACGGAAATATAACGAAGACACAAAATTTGATTCCAATAATTCGCTTAATCTACACAGATTAAACGAAGACAAGGATACCAATCACACATCCACAAAATAACAACATAATAGAAAAATAACATGCACAAATTCTTCCAGAATGAACCAAAAGAAAATGTACGCTGCACCTATATAGCCCTAACAAAGACAGCAATACCACACACATCCACATAAAACGACATAATCGATAAATAACACACTGGAACTATTCAATAATAAACCAAAAAATTGTAAACCCCCCAAAAAACAAAAAAAAAGAAAAGACGCACAAGAAAACTCCGTATAACGACGACTTTATCGAAAAATAACACACACAAATTCCTCAAGAATAAACAGAACGAAAATAAATTCAAAAATTTGGTATCATACTACAAACGAACGTTAACAGGTCAAAAAGTACCATAGAACAAAACGAATCACACATCCAAAGCGCGAGCCACTGGCAACAACAATAAGAACCCTACAAAACAATCGATTTCATATACGCTCCCCTTCAGCGGCGTCACATTCGAAAAAAAGCAGCCAACTATTAATAAGTTAAAAAATTATGACTAACATTACTACTTGTTCCTCTCAGGACAACTTCTATAATGTACTTAGGTTCACGGCTAACAGCACTGTAGACAATTCTCCCATATTACAAAAATAGCTAAAGAATTGCAACAATCAACATGATAAAAATTATCATTAATCACTTCACTCACAAAAATTTATCTTCTGCTCTTAAGGTACTGCCTAACCTCACCATCGTATATCGTGCGAAATACAGAATAAAAAACAGTTAAATATATGTCAGAAAAAAAAAAAAACATTAGTCGCTAATAGTTTCTCCATTGATAATATAACCCGTGGCCTCAAGTTACCCCCTCCCCCCAATAAACAACACCATCGTATATCACGACACATTTGCAATAAACAGCATATTTTACAAACTTTATAAATTACATTAGTAACCAACACAAACACAGATAGCATTTAATAACAGACCGCTTACACGCTCTGCAACGTAAAGTCATGACGTCAAGAGGACGTCATGGGTGAAACCACACGGATAGAATCTGAAAGAGCACTTGACAAAGTTGTCACTGTTGAACTAAGCTGTTAATTTGAGCATACGTGATGAATGCACATGAACTTAAAAAAATTAAGTGTAGAGGTCTAACTCTACAACTAACCACCTGACGTTTGAAACCCCATAAAAAATTAAAACGAAATGCTATTTCACGTTATTACTGTTAAGAACTTCATATTCCGTAATCACACCACACTCCTCCACACACTTCAATTTTCCAGTACTTCTCCACTAATACACATTCTTTTATTAGCTTTTAAGATATTCTTACTCGAGATGACTGTGTATACTCAATAAATATACAAAAGTAAATCAATAGCTCATACCTACTGCGGGTACGATGCAGCTGGCCTCTGAAGCCGGCGTTCGCTTCGCTGAGAGCTTCTAAAGCTCCTCAAGAACTTTAAAATGTTTCGCTAGATGTGCTCGAAACACAAAATACAACACTGCAATACTTAATTCACACCAGAAGCTTCGTACACTCAATAACTCGCAGAACGAATTCGTATGAATACTTCGAGTACTCTAGAGAATACGGAAGTAGTTGCTAGGCAACGGTCCACAATTTTTCAAGAGACATGGCATTGTTGTTAGCATACACTGTGATGAACATTAAGTAGCAACCCCGGTAACTACAGAGCACATCACTATATAGAGACGTCGATATCCATGGTTAAATAAGAACAGCATTTAAATTTTAAACAATTTAAATCTATGTAAGACGAAATAACCATGTTTTGGGATCGAAAGATATCCAGAAGTATCTAAATGATGAAACCGCCCGAATAGCCTATAGATTCCCATTGGAATTCTTATTTAGCAGTTCGAGGTGCGTGAGAAGAGTAATGAGACTGACAATACTCTGAGGGATCTGGCCGCGCTGTGTTGTTCTACTGCCGTAAAGAACGGTTTTCAATCTCTTCTAGTTGCTGAGTACGCCGTCACATGGTTTTTGAAAGCGCCATCGAGGAAGTTGTGTTTTTGTTGCGTGTTGTAAAAGTGGAAAAGTGTAATTTAGAGCAATGTTATGCCATCAAGTGTTAAACTTGGGGCAGCAGCGAGAGTGATCCTCTTAGAATTGAAACAACCCTATGGGGAACATTCCTTATCAGTAGTCCAAGTTTCTGTGTGGCACAAATCATTTCTGGAAGGCCGAGAACACGTTGAAGATGTACCTCGTTCAGGGTAGACCTTCACCTTATAAAATCGACGAAAATGTCGAACGTATGCGTTCTCTTGTGACATCAGCCCAGTGTGTAAAAATAAAGATGATGGATGACATGGTTAAACATTTTCAGCAGACATCAAATTTGCATCGAAGTTTTGCACGTGCGATAGATTTATGCCAAACGGTGCCAAAAAAACTCACAACTGAGCAGGAGGAGAATGGAAGAAACGTGTACGTTGTCCTCTTGAGGCGACTGCCCATGGCCACGAATGGTACAGTTGTATAATCACAGGTTATGAATCCTGAATTTCAAAGTACGATCCTGAGACCAAGTGGCAGAGTGAGGAGTGGAACACTGTGGAATCTCCTCGGCTGAAATGAGCTCGAATAATGAAGTCAAAGGCGGAAGCAAAACTGATTTGCTGTTATGACAGGTTTGCTTTTTTCCATATAGATTTGTTCATCCAGGACGAAACGTCAAACAGCTGTGTTACAACGATGAACTGGAAAAGCTCAGGAAAGAGGTGAATCGCCGGCCTGAGTGGCCGTGCGGTTCTAGGCGCTACAGTCTGCAACCGGGCGACCGCTACGGTCGCAGGTCCGAATCCTGCCTCGGGCATGGATGTGTGTGACGTCCTTAGGTTAGTCAGGTTTAATTAGTTCTACGTTCTAGGCGACTGATGACCTCAGAAGATAAGTCGCATTGTGCTCAGAGCCATTTTTGAAACAGGTGAATCGAGTAAGATCAAACATTGCAGATTGGACGGCGCATCATGATAACGCCTCATGCCAAATGGCCACTTCCATCACGGATTTTTTTACTTCAAAAGGCATTCCTGTTGTTCCACAGACCCCCCCCCCCCCCCCATTCACAGAAACGTGGTATCTGTGACTTGTTTTTTTTCCAATTTCGGAAAATGTCTTAAAAGGATTTCATTTTGGGACTCTGGAGAATATTTAAGAGCATATGACCGACATGGGAAATGCCCTACCAGTTGAAGGCTTTCTACGCTTCTACCGATACCGAGGAACAACGACTTCGCCGGCCTATAGCTGCCGATGGGAACTAATTTGCAGGAGACATTATTGTCGTTTGAAAGAAATAAAACCTTGGCATATTAGAAATCAGTCTCACTGCTTTTCTCACACGCCTCCTACTCCAAGATATTGATTCACATATCTTGCGTAACAGAAGAGAAAAACTCTTTTGTTAAGCTGCCAGCTTCCCTCGATACGATGCAATGCACTTGCCAGGAGTTCCAAAATAAATTTTTCTTCACACACGGAAAAAATTCCAGCAACACTAATCTCCAGCATCGCAGGGAGTACGTGTGCGTAATTCACAAGAGAGAAAGATTGCTTACACCGTCATCATTGTGGAACTAAGCAATTAGTTTGATAATACATGATGCATGGGCACGAACTTCGCCAAAAACAAAGTACAGAAATCTGGCTCTAGAAGTAAACATCCAACCTTTGAAACTGCATAAAAAAGTAAGACAATGTTCTATTTCATACTGCATACCGTTGATAACGGCATGTTCTGAGATGATACCACACTCCAGCACCCGCATCAATTTTCCAGTAATTCTCCGCTATATACTCAGCCATTAACAAGTTTATACGATATTCTAACCGCAAATGATTCTGTATGACAAATAAATAGGTGGTAGTTAAATCAACGGCTCATATCTCTTGCAGCACAACCCAGCTCGCCTCTGAAGCTGGGCGTTCGCTTTTCTGGAAGCTTCTAAAGCTCCTCAAGAACTTTAAAATGTTTCGCTAGATGTGCTCGAAACACAAAATGCAAGACTGCAATACTTAATTCACAAATGAAGCTCCTTACACTCAATAACTCGCAGAACGAATTCGTATGGATACTTCGAGTACTCCAAAGAATACGGAAGTAATTGCTACGCAACGGTCCACAACGGTTTACGTGAGATGGCATTGTTGTTTACATACCCCAGATTCTCCCCTGGTGGCTGAGTGGTCAGCGCGACGAAAGTCATACCTAAAGACCCGAGTTCGATTCACGAATGTGTCGGGAGACTTTCTCCGCTCAGGGACTGGGTGTTGCGTTGCCCTTATCATCGTTATTTCATCCCCATGGACACTCAAGTCGCCGAAGTGGCGTCAACTCAAAAGACTTGCACCAGGGGAATGGGAGGCCCTAGCCACACGGCATTTCCATTTTATCAGTAAACCGAAATCCCAGTAAAGCAATATCGTTTAGCAACGTGGATATAAATGTTAGACAACCACTGAAACAAAATATTATATAAGTCAATTGTACATTTCAACTTTTCATAAAATAGCATCGAAGCATAACGACGTCGAATACTGATGCCCTCGATCCCGCTTTTAGTCATCTATTGAAATGTTATGGCACGCGTAAAAATTGATTCCTTCAGCGCATGTGACTTCCACCTGATTCGACGTCCGTTTGTGTGATTCCACTAATTGTTTCCTAGTGTAGTGATTTTCTATATTGAAACCTGGTTGTCAAGGGAAGGCCGTAATCATTTACTACTGGTTGCCTTTAACAGTTACACACATTTATTATTAAAGAAGTAGTTCCAGACTCAACAATAAATTAAAAAATATCACGCATTATTAATGAAGGCATAAACGACAGTGTAAATAATAGTGTTTTCAGTGCGTTACAATTTAGCAAAGCACCATAAAATCCTGATACTGATAACGTTTAAAAAGAAAAAAACAAGGCACTGTGATGATGACTGAAGGCCTTACACTCCAAGAAAGACAGTAAATTAAGAATGTTTAAGAACTCGCTGCAATTACAACTTACAGGTATTGAAATATTAAACGTAAGAGCCCACAAACACAGAAAAAGGTATCAGACGCCACGAATGGCAGAAAATAAGGTTTTAAGGCTTACTGCTGAAACAGAAATATCGAATTAATTTTTCAGAGCAAATGACCACAATCATGACTGAAGGCCTTACACGCCAGGAACGGCAATTGTATAAAAAAGTTAGAAACTTACTGTAAAACAGCAAATAAAAGCAAAGGTTAATTAAAAGAAGCAAGCAATTGACCACGAAACAGGTGAAATAATATGATGGTAATCTTGTAACACAACCCTTACACTGATACGGTCTGGCCTGCAACGGAGGGTGGAAACCTACAAACAGCACCAACGCGAGCAGCAGCACGGCTCATATACCCTTCGATTAATCTCCTCATCGCGAAAATGGAAGACTTGCCAATGCGGCGCATCACATGCCTCATACATATTTTTATTGGCCTCGTCCATGTTTTTTACTACTTTGTTAATACAATCAAATTATAAATTGAACGAGTGTCCTTTTTATACAGGGTGGTCCATTGATAGTGTCTGGGCCAAATATGTCAGAAAATAAGCATCAAACGAAAAAAACTACAAAGAACGAAACTCGTTTAGCTTGAAGGGGGAAACCAGAGGGCGCTATGGTTGGCCCGCTAGATGGCGCTGCCATAGGTCAAACGGATATCAACTGCGTTTTTTAAGTAGGAACCCCCATTTTTATTATATATTCGTGAAGTACGTAAAGAAGTGTGAATGTTTTAGTTGGACCACTTTTTTCGCTTTGTGGTAGATGGCGCTGTAATAGTCGCAAACGAATAAGTACGTGGTATCACGTAACATTCCTCCAGTGCGGACGGTATTTGCTTCGTGATACATTACCCGTGTTAAAATGGACCGTTTACCAACTGTGGAAAACGTCGATACAGCGTCGATGTATGGCTATTGTGATCAAAATGTCCAATGAGCGTGTGCTATGTATGCTGTTTGGTATCCTGGACGACATCATCCAAGTGTCCGGACCATTCGCCAGATAGTTGCGTTATTTAAGGTAACAGGAAGTGTTCAGCCACATGTGTAACGTCAACTACGACCTGCAACAAATTATGAAGCCCAAGTAGGTGTTTTAGCTGCTGTCGCCGCCTAACCGCACATTAGTAGCAGACAAATTGCTCGAGAATCGGGACTCTCAAGAACGTCGGTGTTGAGAATGCTACATCAACATTGATTGCGCCCGTACCATATTTCTATGCACCAGGAATTGCATAGCGACGACTTTGAACGTCGTGTACAGTTCTGCCACTGGGCGCAAGAGAAATTACGGGACGATGACAGATTTTTTGTACTCGTTCTATTTAGCGATGAAGCGTCATTAACCAACAGCGGTAACGTAAACCGGCATTATATGCACTATTGGGCAACGGAAAATCCACGATGGCTGCGACAAGTGGAACATCAGCGACCTTGGCGGGTTAATGTATGGTGTGGCTTTATGGGAGGAAAGATAATTGACCCCCATTTTATCGATGGCAATCTGAATGGTGCAATGTATGCTGATTTCCTACGTAATGATCTACCCATGTTACTGCAAGATGTTTCACAGCATGACAGAATGGCGATGTACTTCCAACATGATGGATGTCCGGCACAATCTCGCGTGCGATTGAAACGGTATTGAATAGCGTATTTCGTGACAGGTGGATTCGTTGTCGAAGCACCATACCATGGCGCGCACGTTCACCGGATCTCACGTCCCCGGATTTCTTTCTGTGGGAAAAGTTGAAGGATATTTGCCATCGTGATCCACCGACAACACCTGACAACATGTGTCAGCGCATTGTCCATGCATGTGCGAACATTACGGAAGGCGAGCTACTCGCTGTTGAGAGGCATGTCGTTACACGTATTGCCAAATGCATTGAGGTTGACGGACATCATTTTGAGCATTTATTGCATTACTGTGGTATTTACAGGTAATCACGCTGTGACAGCATGCGTTCTCAGAAATGATAAGTTCACAAGGGTACATGTTTTACATTGGAACAACCGAAATAAATTGTCCAAACGTACCTACATTCTGTATTTTAATGTAAATAACTTACCTGTTACCAACTATTCGCCTAAAATTGTGAGCCATATTTTTGTGACTATTACAGCGCCGTCTACCACAAAGCGAAAACAGTGGTCCAACAAAAAAATTCATATTTCATTACGTACTACACGAATATGTAATAAAACTGGTGGTTCCTAATTTAAAAAACCGCAGTTTATATCCGTTTGACCTATGGCAGAGCCATTTAGCAGGCCAACCATAGGGCAATCTGGATTCCCCCTTCAAGTTTCGTTCTTTGTAGTTTTTTCGTTTGACACTTATTTCATAAGATATTTGGCTCGGTCACGATCAGTGGACCACCATGTATATTTTAATTGAAGTTCTTGTAAAAAGAATCATTTTAAAAGGCGAACTTCAAAAAAAGCTAGGCTGGGTTTGAGAACAGAGGTCCAACATGCTGCCTTGAAAGGTACTCTTCCGTTCTGGAACTTTTCCTTGAATTCCCAGGCGGAAGGATACTAGCCGGAAGGTAAGATGCTGCATAGATTCTCCGTAACGTCACCAATGCGATGTCGAGGCAGGTGTGGAGGCAGTGGAGGGAGGAAGTCTCCTTGTCACCGAGTCCTGCCTGCTGTTTCGACGTCCTAGGCTACCAACTTCAGGTCAAGCTAGATCAGATCACAGCTGGAGCTTTTCGCAGCAGCTGGCGTCATACAAAATTACCCACGGAGATGATGCAAATCGTAACTATAGGTACCTGTCGTTAGATAAGATTAGAAAAGTCTACATTTCAACAACATTGGTTTGTAGCATTATCTTACAGTCTGTTAAGCAGAAAATCTCCTGCTCACTCTCCATTGCCACCATACGCCTACCGTCATATCACTCAGTTATACTTTCAAAGTGGACGTTCTACAATACAGTACCGGGCAGTGGAGAGCTTCACTTTTTATCACAATGCATGCATATTTCACGTTGGAAAGCAACAAGTAATTTTTAACGTTATCAATGTTAGACGATCTGTTTCAGTAACTAATGAAAGTATAAATAGTTTTATCATTTCACATTTGTTCGGTGGTTCAGAAAGTAAGTATCAGTCTAGGCCACAGGTTTGTCAGAGGTTTGTCAGAAGCATTTTTTTTTTTTTTTTACATTTACCGCTTCTTTCAAGTTTGACAATGATTTTTGTTAATGTGATAAATGCGAGGTTAGTCTATGGCTTGTATTCCATGTTAAACTGCAGAGCCACCTGTAACAGACTCGCTAAATCAATTAAAAGAATGGAGGAAGCAACACTTCCAAACTACTACGGTGTTCGAACCAGCTTTCGTATTGATGATTCGAGTTTTACTATTACATTTATACATTACATCGATTATCCTTGTATACTTCAGTAATATTTTTAAATACATTTGAGTGATTAGCTGAGTATACACTCCTTTCCCCTCAGAGCGAAGGAATAAAATTACGCTAAACTAAATTTCCTTCTTTTTAGATTAAATAACACAATGGGATTATGTGTTAGATAATACTATGGAAAGCATAAATAAAAATTTTATTCCTTATCTTCTTTTTCCTAAAAACATTAAATCTGTCGTACAAGACATACTGTTGTTGTTGCTATTGTTTTCAGTCCGAAAATTAATTTGATGCTGCTCTCCCCCCCTACTCTCACATAGCTGCAAAACTACTGTAAATTGCATCCAGAAAAACCGGTTGTTGTCTCAGGTAGGGTCCTATCAACCAATCCCAGATATATCCTGGTATAAAACATGTGGAAACAAAATACATTATCTGTCGCCTAAAGGGTCACTATTTTTTTTTCTCAGATGTCGATGTCGGAAACTTCATGTCATAGCTGCCAAAAGGCGGCAGTGTCTGACGACGCAATAAATGCATCAGTTTCTCTTTAAGGGTACCTGGACGTGCACAGGCTGCATTTTCATAGCTCGCTCTCAGTGCACATTACTCCTCATCTACAATGAATAACATTAACTCAAGCTGTATAAGGATATTTATTAAAATATCTCCTACAGTTTAAGAATTACAGTATTTTGCCTAATAGGTGTTTTTGTAATACACTTCCCATTCAGGTACCATTTTCTGGTCCATCGTCAGTCTAATAGCATTCAGACTGTGACAGACCGCTGTCAACATTCATAGGAACACATTATGCCTCTCGTTTTGTAGTTTGGAGTATATCTGAGGAAATAGGAAAACCCTTTTACACCACATTATTATTTTGTCTAAAAAATACCGCTAAAATTGTATACAGAATGACAAACATAGATCATTTCTGCGATGTATTACGCACAATACAAAGATGCTATCCCATTCTTCACTTGAGGGAAATTTGGTGAACATGGATGAAATCATTGAGAAGTTATATGTACCTAATGTTCTGAAAACGTAGTTTCGAGAAAATGAGAAAAGAATATTCACAGTGTTTTTGACGCACCGTATGCCTCTTTCAGAACATTCCAGCAGCATAATCTTCCTGGCCAGCTGCTTCTTTATCATCTGTAGACTTCTTCAGGGGCCTTTTCCTTACACTGGCTTCCACAGCTTCAACTACTCGCTGACGATCTATGGCAGTCAGAGCAGCTATCCTATTATTTGCTGGCTGGATGCCTAATTTGTCCATTACTTTTATCCTGATGGTTACACCATCATTGAAACACATGACAGCATCCATTGCACCCATTTTGAGTACTGTCCATCCAACAAACACTGTTTTTGGCACTCGTTGCGACACGCAGATGTTGAAACCCTCATTAGGGCTTTGCGTACGGCCATGTAGACATTTGCTGAGTAATTTTGTATCTGAACGGTCCCTGCATATTGGCTTTATTGTTTCCATGACTGTGGCAGGCAAGAAATGTATATGGTGCTATTCCTTGCCAGTCGCATGAGCGTGGCTGGTTTGCAGACATTTGCTCAAAGAGCGTTTAAGACCAAATCAACAGCTGAAAAGTAGATAAAAAGTACATTTTTTGAAACGGGATAAAATTGTCTTTCAGATGGTGACAAGAATTGTTTTCGAAAATTTCAGACATTTCAAGTCCATGTCCACTTAACAATTAGACATATCAAG
Source organism: Schistocerca americana (assembly GCF_021461395.2). NCBI lineage: Eukaryota > Metazoa > Arthropoda > Insecta > Orthoptera > Acrididae > Schistocerca > Schistocerca americana. The sequence goes on along the minus strand of NC_060124.1, from coordinate 553,064,872 downwards.
TACACTTTTTAAAAAATTAAAGAAAATATGACGCAACAAGAAGGAATTATACCAATGGCGCGGAAATCAGTAGATGTGATGTTCATGTACAGACAAATGAAGGAGTCCCATTTCAAAAACTGAATGGTTTATTCACGAGAAAGAGCTACACAAATTGAGCAAGTCTGTAAGAAAATTATCTCTGTCTGGCGCTTATGCAAGTAGCTGTTCGGGTGGCATTGATTGATAGACTTGTTGCATGTCGTCCAGAGGGATGTAGTGCCAAATTCGGTCCAATTGGTGCTATAGATGAGCAAAATGCACAGTTGTTTGTAGGGCCCTGCCCATGTTGTTGTTGTTGTGGTCTTCAGCCCTGAGACTGGTTTGATGCAGCTCTCCATGCTACTCTATCGTTTGCAAGCTTCTTCGTCTCCCAGTACCTACTGCAGCCTACATCCTTCTGAATCTGCTTAGTGTATTCGTCTCTTGGTCTCCCTCTACGATTTTTACCCACCACGCTGCCCTCCAGTACTAAACTGGTGATCCCTTCATGCCTCAGAACATGTCCTACCAACCGATCCCTTCTTCTAGTCAAGTTGTGCCACAAACTCCTCTTCTCCCCAATTCTATTCAATACCTCCTCATTAGTTATGTGATCTAAACATCTAATCTTCAGCATTCTTCTGTAGCACCCAATTTCGGAAGCTTCTATTCTCTTATTGTCTAAAATATGCTTCACTTCCATACATGGCTACACTCCATACAAACACTTTAAGAACCGACTTCCTGACACAGAAATCATTACTCGATGTTAACAAATTTCTCTTTTTCAGAAACGCTTTCCATGCCACTGTCAGTCTACATTTTATATCCTCTCCACTTCGACCATCATCAGTTATTTTGCTCTCCAAATAGCAAAACTCCTTTACTACTTTAAGTGTCTCATTTCCTAATCTAATTTCCTCAGCATCACCCGACTTAATTCGACTACATTCCATTATCCTCGTTTTGCTTTTGTTGATGTTCGTCTTACTCCGCATTTTTCTTTTGATTCCTATACTGCTTGTTCAATATACAGATTGAATAGCATTGGGGAGAGGCTACAACTCTGTCTCACTCCCTTCCCAACCACAGCTTCCCTTTCATGTCCCTCGACTCTTATAACTGCCATCTGGTTTCTGTACAAATTGTAAATAGCCTTTCGCTCCCTGTATCTTACCTCTGCCACCCTCAGAATTTGAAAGAGAGTATTCCAATCAACATTGTCAAAAGCTTTCTCTAAATACACAAACGCTAGAAACGTAGATTTGCCTTTCCTTCATCTTTCTTCTAAGATAAGTCGTAAGGTCAGTATTGCCTCACGTGTTCCAGTATTTCTATGGAATCCAAACTGATCTTCCCCCAGGGGGGCTTCTACCAGTTTTCCATTCGTCTGTAAAGAATTCGCGTTAGTATTTTGCAGATGTGACTTATTAAACTGATAGTTCGGTAATTTTCACATCGGTCAACACCTGCTTTCTTTGGGATTGGAATTATTATTTTCTTCTTGAAGTCTGAGGGAATTTCGCCTGTCTCATACATCTTCCTCATCAGATGGTAGAGTTTTGTCAGGACTGGCTCTTCCAAGGCTATCAGTAGTTCTAATGGAATGTTGTCTACTCCGGGAGCCTTGTTTCGACTTAGGTCTTTCAGTGCTCTGTCAAACTCTTCACGCAGTATCGTATCTCCCATTTCATCTTCACCTGCATCCTCTTCCATTTCCATAAAAATGTCCCCAATGACAACGCCCCTGTATAGACCCTCTATATACTCCGTCCACCTTTCCGCTTTCCCTTCTTTGCTTATAACTGGGTTTCCATCTGAACTCTTGATATTCATGCAAGTGGTTCCCTTTTTTCGAATCCTGCCTCGGGCATGGATGTTTGTGATGTCCTTAGGTTAGTTAGGTTTAACTAGTTCTAAGTTCTCGGGGACTAATGACCTCAGCAGTTGAGTCCCATAGTGCTCAGAGCCATTTGAACCAATTTGAACCATTTGGTTCCCTTTTCTTCAAAAGTTTCTCTAATTTTCCTGTAGGCAGTATCTATCTTACCACTAGGGAGATAAGCCTCTACATCCATACATTTGCCCTCTAGCCATCCCTGCTTAGCCATTTCGCACTTCCCGTCGATCTCATTTTTGAGTGGTTTCTATTCCTTTTTGCCTTCTTTTGTACTGCATTTTTATATTTCCTCCTTTCATCGATTAAATTCAGTATCTCTTCTGTTACCCAAGGATTTCTACTAGCCTTCGTCTTTTTACCTACTTGATAGTCTGCTGCCTTCACTATTTCATCGCTCAAAGCTACCCATTGTTCTCCTACTGTATTTCTTTCCCCCATTCCTGTCAATTGTTCCCTCATGCTCTACCTGAAACTCTGTACAACCTCTAGTTCCTTTAGTTTATCCAGATCCAATCTCCTTAAATTCCCACCTTTTAGCAGTTTCTTCAGTTTTAATCTACAGTTCATAACCAATAGATTGTGGTCAGAGTCCACATCTGCCCCTGGAAATGTCATACAATTTAAAACCTGGTTCCTAAATCTCACTCTTACATTATATAATCTATCTGAAACCTTCCAGTATCTCCAGGGTTCTTCCATGTATACAGCTTTCTTTCATGATTCTTGAACCAAGTGTTAGCTATGATTAAGTTATGCTCTGTGCATAATTCTACCAGACGGCTTCCTCTTTCATTTCTTAGCCCTAATCCCTATTCACCTACTACGTTTCCTACTCTTCCGTTTCCTGCTCTCGAATTCCAGTCGCCCATGACTATTAAATTTTCGTCTCCCTTCACTAATTCAATAATTTCTTTTACCTCATCATATATTTGATCACTTTCTTCATCATCTGCAGAGCTAGTTGGCATATAAACTTGTACTACTGTAGTAGACGTGAGCTTCGCGTCTATCTTGGCCACAATAATGCGTTCACTATGCTGTTTGTAGTAGCTTACCCGCACTCCTATTTTTATTCATTATTGAACCAACTCCTGCATTACCCCTATTTGATTTTGTATTTATAACCCTGTATTGACATGACCAAAAGTTTTGTTCCTCCTGCCACCGAACATCACTAATTCCCACTATATCTAACTTTAACCTATCCATTTCACTTTCTAAATTTCATAACCTACCTGACCGATTAAGGGATCTGACATTCCACACTCCGATCCGTAGAACGCCAGTTTTCTTTCTCCCGCCCATAGAGCACCAAATGTTCTCAATAGCGGAGAGATCTGAAGACCTTTCTGACCAAGGTAGAGTATGGCAATCACGAAGACAGTTAGTAGATATCCTTCCAGTGTGCGGGTGGACATTATCTTTCTGAAATGCAAGTCCAAGATGCCTCGCCATGAAGGGCAAAAAATATCGTCAACGTACCGCTCTGCTGTAAGGGTCCCGCGGATTATAACGGAAGTGGCCTTGCTATGAAATGAAATCCCACCCCAAGATATCATATCTGGTTGTCGGACTGTATGGTGGCCAACAGTCACATTGGTAGCCCACTTTCATCTGGGGCGTCTTGAGATACATCGTGGCTGGTCATCGGGGCTCAGCTAGAAGCCAGAATCATCACTGAAGACAATTCTGCTCCAGCCAACGCTCTACCAGGCCGAATGTACCCAGCACACAGCGAACCATCTTATGGTTGTACATAGGTCGATGGTAGTCGCCTCTCTAGGTCACCCGTACTTATAAACTCTGTGTTCGGCGATGGTCCGCTCATTTTTGCCAGCATCGTTGAATAGTTGCGTGGTTTCCTATTCATATGTCGATCGATTGGCCAATTACTCCAACCAGCTTCTTTGAACTCAACTACATTTCTTCTTTCAAATACTGTCATCTGCTGACTTTCTCCACGAGCCTGTTTGCAAGGCATAGTTACTGTCAAACTGAGTACACGGAATGAAATCCTCAAATACTTTATGCGCTGGTATCAGCATGACCCCTGTTTACTATTCTTGCCAGGTGTGTGGTGACATTGTGCTCCAGCAGTCACACATTCATTCATCGGTCGCCGAAGCTTGCAGTTCTTCATTTTCCGTCGATACCTCTGTGAATAACCATTTGTGACCAATTTGAGTCGTTTTAGTGTCTTAGACTGTATATTAGATGTTAAGAACGAAAGAGAAGCGGAATTCTTATAATAAACGTTTAGAATCAGAAATGTGTGCTAGTTACCGTCTACGACTCTCTGAAAATGGTTATTTTAAAGCATTCAATCAGGCTCGTTTTCAGTCGTATTGCAATGATCATGTCATCGTTGTGTACATGAAATACCTTTTTGACGACCTGAACTCTGATGAGGACACTTATAATAATGTGTCTGAAATTTGGTGTAGGAACAGCTGCCGTTCTCCGTCAAATAATGAAAACAGATACGTTAGTGGTATTGGACGTTGAAGTTTGGATCAAAGTAGACTTTCTAACTCATATCAACAGTAGTCCATTGGGTGCAGGTTGGACGTTAGGCAGGCCAACTGATTTCTGCCATGGTACATAAAACAGCTAAAAACACAAGACATAGTAGAAAACATTGGATATCAAAGGAGATATTGGACATATTTGATTAAACAAAAAAATATAAAAATGCAGAAAATGAAGTAAGCAAAAGGGAATAAAGACGTCTAAGGTATGAGACGGACAGAAAGTGTAAAATGGATAGGTTGGAATGACTAGAGAACAAATGCAATCCCATAGAAACATGTGTAACTAGGGGAAAGGTAGATACCGCCTATAAGAATATCAAAGAGAGCATTCCGAATTACAGTGAAAAATTCCCTCGGACATGCATGCATGTCCTAAGGAACAGGCACTTCGACGACTACAGCCGTTATGAAATGCAAGAAATTTATTCACAGTTGCGAATATGGACAACCATCAGCTGTATAATAGAATGACGACAGTGAAAGCCTCTGCCTGACCGGAACTCAAAACCGGATTTCCGGCTTATCGCGAGCGGTCACCTTATCGTTTGACTATCCGAGCAGAACTCATGGCCAGGCCCGAACTACGATAGATCGTGAGCCACATGTCTAAATCCTGTACCTGTACGTCCACTATGTACGAAGGTCAGTCAATAATTAAAGAGACAAAATGGTCTGGGGAAAAACTGTTAGTAGGGCAAGTTTGACACTATCGTGGCTATGAGTTGGTATCACTAGGATGAGTCCTGATCAGCTGATGTACAAAAATTGTTTTGTTTTTAACGCCAAAAATACATCTCAAGATGGTGAGTCCGCTTCAAACGTCCACATATGTTGAACAACGTTCTGTTATTCGGTTTCTTTCTTGCTGAAGACGAGAAACAAGAGAATATAGACTGTAGACTGTCTTAAGTTTATGATGAGCGTTGTATAAATCGATAAAATTTTTACAAGTGTGTAAAGCAGTTCAAAAATTTTTCTCGACTCAGTGACAGACCAACACCGTTCTAGCCGACCTGTTGCAGTTTCCACTCCCTCACTTGAAAGTCGAATTGATGACATTATTCGTGCCGACCGCTCTTGTGACCGGGAAATGATAGTTGATAAGGTTCAAGTTAGTGCTGACACAGTTGTTAACATTATCTGTAACAAGCCGGAGTACCGCAAAACATGTGCAAAATGGGTCCCAAAGGAGTAGACGCGGCTACACTAGGAAACTAGGTTGAGAGTGTGCACAGAGCTAATGGAACGTTATGAAAGAAAAGGTGAGCACTTCTTCAGCAAACTTTTAACATTTGATGAAACTTGAGTTCACTATTATGAGCCACAATCAAAAAGACAAAGCATCGAGTGGAAGCACACCAACTCACGAGTTAAGAAAAAATTCAAAGCCAAGCATCTGCAGGAGAAGTCATGTTGACGTTGTTTTGGAATGCTGAAGGTCACGTTTCTTGTGATTATCACGAAGAGCAGCGTAGAATGAACAGCCAATATTACTCCTATTTGCTTTTAAACAAGATGAAGCCAGCCATGAGAGAGAGACGTCGTGGATCTGAGAGGAGAGGTGTGATTCTCCAGCAAGACAACGCAAGTCCTCATATTGCACATCTAGCCCGTGAAACCATCGACAAATTGGGCTGGGAAGTACTGCCTTACAGTCCTCATTTAGCACCTAGTGATTCCCATTTGTTTAGTGCACTGAAGGAGGCATTACGTGGGAAGAGGTTGCAGGACAACGCGGACGTGAAAAATTTTGTCGGAAATTGGTTCAAACATCAAGATAAAGAGTTCTTTGCAGCCAAATAGAAAACCTTGTAGCCCGTTGGAATAAGTGCATAAATGTTCAAGGGTATTATGTTGAAATGTAGGAAAAGTATTGTTTTGTAAAAATAACGTTTTTTTTTTCTCCAGACCAATTTGTCTCTTTTATCATTAAATGACCCTCGAATATTCCCATACAGAGGAGGCATTTTCCTTGAAAGTCAGCTGCTCGGTGCCGGCGGATAATTGCGATACTGCAGTGCTTGTGTAATCCCCAATTACGATGCAAAGTTTCTTCGGACAAGGTCGCATCCATGTCCGAAGATACCCGAACTGCAGCGACTACAGCCGTTATACAATACACGAAATACATTTGCAGTATATTCTCGGCAACAAATAGGTTCAATGGCTGTCTGGACGTCAAGATATACTCACATCAAATACTCGTTTCCTTATTGAAGCATTACAATGTATTACAACCATGTAACCATGATTCCTTAATCGGAACAGCATTACGACCTAATATAGGAAGAACGTAATGGACTGCTGGTAATAAGCTCCTGATTCGGCTATATACATAGCTGTAATAGAAATAATCAAAGTAGATCCATGGAACGACAGACAGAAGATATATACTTGCATAGCTCTGAGCCCAGGTGATCCCATCGTTTGACAGAACTTTACAAACCACGAAATTGTCAGCGGAATTTGAGGGAAACTTTAACGTCTACATCTGCACTTAAGCTACGTTATATTGTGTGGCAGAGGGTAGTTATGGTATATATATAACTTTCTAATAATCCTACCTGTTAATGGTCCGACTGATGAACAATACTCAAGAAATGTCGAACGAGTTTTTTAAAAACCACTTCTCTTGTGGATGAGGTAAATCCCTTCAGATTGTTCCAGGATATCTTAGATACTCCTCTGCTTCTCTGTGACAATTTTTGAATTGGTCTTGCCTCTTTAGTCCATATATGACAGCTATTCTGAGGTATTTTCCGGTTGTTATTGTATCCAATGTTTTATTGCCAAACTCATAACCTATGCACGTGCAGGACATTACATTTATTTACTTGCTGTGTCAACTAGACCAATCGTGAACTACAATGAGATTTTCACTCTGCAGCGGAGTGTGCGCTGATATGAAACTTCCTGGCAGATTATGACTGTGTGTCCGACCGAGACTCTAACTCGGGACCTTTGCCTTTCGCGGGCAAGTGCTCTACCATCTGAGCTACCGAAGCACGACTCACGCCCGGTACTCACAGCTTTACTTCTGCCAGTACCTCGTCTCCTACCTTCCAAACTTTACAGAAGCTCTCCTGCGAACCTTGCAGTTCTGCAAGGTTCGCCGGAGAGCTTCTGTACAGTTTGGAAGGTAGGTGACTTTGGAAGGTAGGAGACTTCACAGAAGCTCTCCTGTGAACCTTGCAGTTCTGCAAGCTTCGCAGGAGAGCTTCTGTAAACTTTGGAAGGTAGGAGACGAGGTACTGGCAGAAGTAAAGCTGTGAGTACCGGGCGTGAGTCGTGCTTCGGTAGCTCAGATGGTAGAGCAGTTGCCCGCGAAAAGCAAAGGTCCCGAGTTCGAGTCTCTGTCGGGCACACAGTTTTAATCTGCCAGGAAGTTTCAATCGTGAACTGTTGGCATGTCTTCCCGCGTTTTGATACGGTTGTCTGTTGTTGCAACCTTCCTGTAGACAAGAGCTTCGTCTGACAACCACCCCGGACAGCTTACGACGTTACCCTCTACATCGTTTACATACAGAGTATTGCAAACATTAATAGCCCTGTAGAGCTCCCCTGGACTACATCTATCGATTTTTTCCCTTTAAGTTACAACTCTTATTACTGTTTGCTAGAACGTCCTGAAACCAGCCATTTGATCTGCTACTCGTTAAGCTTTTATCAATGGCGTTTCGCGCAGATTTTTCTAGGGGTTCACTGGAAGGTTGTCTACAAAGTTTCAAATGACTAACACACATGATTTAATAATAGTAAAAGAGAACTACTCTAAGGAAATACATTTACTTTACGATTGACTTTGTCTCGAATAATCAATTCTCCGCTCATTAAGATCAGAGATTCTGTCAGTGAAGCATTCATTCAATTCATTGAATTCTACAATGCTGGTGACAATGTCCTTCTCGATTGAGAGCGCTGCTACTGCTCTTAGCAGCTGCTGACTCACAGCACGAAGCAGAAAACCTTCCCGTCCGCGTCAGACGATGTCGCCGGTATGGTAACAGTCACTTTCAGGAGTTTCGTTGTCTGACTACAATATTTCTGCAAATCATTTAAGAATAAGGATTCCAGAAATTTCTAAACTCATTCCTCGTGTTTGATATCAGAACTTTTGTTCTCAGTTTATTGCCTTCAAGGATGGGATTTATTTTCCAAGACGCCTGTAGCAATGTTTGCAGAAAGTGACCGGTATACAATACAAACGTTTCGGAATTAAATAAATTTGCAGCTACGACATATCTGGTAAATGAAAAGCATTCAGCAACTTGAGCGACAATTTTATCTCACACATCTTTCGAAAAAGCCGGTGTTTAATTCATTTTCCTGTCCACATCTCTGTGCAAGCTGCAGCAGCTCTCTGCATGTGGAAATCAGATACGTTAGCTCGATTATATTTTTGCAGTCTTCTACCCCTTGTTGTACACACAGTGGCTCAACTATTCATTTTTGTAATTGGCTGTACAATGCTGCAATGTTGGCACAGTGTGATTGTAAATACAGACAACCAAAATTGAAATGCTGGTGCCTTCTTTTCAGACGTTGCACTGTTGCTGAAATAATTATAGTGGTTTGTCGAGATGGAATCTCAGTTTTCTGCAGGCATTGTACAAGTCACTATTTTCATACACAACTTGTACAGTTCTTGATTTAAAATTCCACCTTGAGTAGGAAACATGGGAGACTTTCTTACTCAGTATGTCAATTACACACTGTGAAGAATGTAGGAAAAACTAAGAATCTCACTAAAGTCAACGAAATATCTTCTAACGTCCCTATTTGCCTCTCTGCATAGGTTAAAATCAGATCCTGAGTTTCGGCATAAAAATGAACTACATAGGCAAGTTCAAAATGTTTATTCAGAAGAGTCTGTGCACCTGAAAGACGACCACTCATGACACCTGTGCAATTGTAGCTCTGAGAAACAACTATACTCTGATTTCTCTAAGCGATTATCCTAAAGTTTTTGAACTCTGTTCGCGAGGTGTCTTGAATGTCAAAGACCTTGCTACAGATATCACGTTAGAGGAAACATATCTGCTGCAGTGAGGTCACTGGTAGCTGCAGATAAAGGACGGAAGGAGCCGCGCCGCCACAGTGTCTTCCCACTGGCTGCATACAAGCTCTATCTAGTTGTTGTGTAAAACCGCTTTCCCTAAAATATTGTGATCTGGACAAATCCGTCATTTTTTCTTTTTGTCTTCTGTGACAAATGTCTGAAATCATCAACGCCTCATAACTAAGTACTTTTCTGTCATAGAGGCAGAAGAATGGATGATTTAAAATTTAAAATTTTTATGTACTGTGGTATTCTGTCAGATGAATATTTCTGTGGGATCCACTGCTCCGCTTGCCACAAGACGAACCGACGCTTGCTCTTACTTTGTTCACTAAACGAGAGTGCGACAGGGCGAAGTGAAGGAAAACAGCATTAATCTGGGTCTCGTTCTCTTCTGCTGTATCTCTTATTGACGATGATATTGATGGGAATGTCTCTGGATGTCTGTTTGTGCAATCCGTAATGATTTTTGTAGAAAATCTTCCTCGATCTCGAAGAAGGTCGTAATGCGTGATCATAAAACATGTTCCACATTTCCAGAACCGAACGGAGTCAGTGATATAGGCCAATAACTATGTGTGTTTGTTGAAAACGCGGTTGACCTGCCCTTTTTTCCAGCCACTTAGGGCCTTTCGTTGGCCAACCAACTACGAGAAGTTGCTGTTCAAAGAGGAGCTATGACCAGTACTCCATTCTTCGGCTGCGTATATTCCTGTGTGTGATTTCTGTTCTAAAGGTACTAGAAATTTGCGTACAGTAAACGTATCCCATGGCTCACCACATGTAAGTTCTCATAGCTCTGCGTGGTAGTAAGGAACTGGTGCGATTGAAAGTGGGCATTAATGTTAGACTGGAAAAGTTAATTAGAGCTATTGCTTCTAGGATTATTCACTTGTTAGTACGTTGGCAACACCAGGGATCGTTTCAAAAACAGCAGCATTTTGCAAAAAAAAGAGGCTCTGAGCACTATGGGACTTAACTTCTGAGGTCATCAGTCCCCTAGAACACAAATCCAAGCCCGAGGCAGGATTCGAACTTGCGACCATAGCGGTAGCGCGGTTCCAGACTGTAGCTAATAGAACCGCTCGGCTGTGACGTATAGGTGTTGTGGCCGGTGACGTCAAATGTGTGCGGAGCGTTGGTTTGTTTTCGTTAGGGATGTTTGTATTATCACCTTATGCTGTGTTTGTAGTCTATATTGGATATATACATAGTGGTGCAAATTTTGATGGAATGAGCATGTTACTGGATCAACCAGTTTAGTTACTTAAGAGAAAGATGAGTTTACGGTGTTGTCCACTTACGCTCCTAATCAACTAGAGTTTAAACGTTATCTTTGGTTGTCTTGGTAACATGAGTACACAGTGATTACAACTTATGTGAACTTCGGCACATATTTTTTTCAAAGGTGAGCCAACCTGTAATGTAATGAAATTAATAACTTAGCGAGTACTAATAGTAATATTACTGAAATGGAGAACGCTAATAGATCGACGATAAAGAAAAACGAATGTCTTCAGAAGATTATGGTAAATGAAGACTGGTTATTCTAACGTAAAGTGTGAAGAACGTGATGTTAGTAATTGAAAGCAATGTACAAAGATGTAGCAGAGTTAGTTGAGTTGGGTTGCCTACAGAATGAAGTCGCCAGATCCAGTTTAGCGCGTAACAACTCACACAAAAAGTATTTACGAGTAATTTCAGGGATTTTGCAATTTTCTGTTGAGCTGTATTGGTGAACACATGTTACTGCATTTTGTCCATCTCGCAACTTAAACCTTTCTGTATCGGTATTGGAGTATTCGTTGTTGTTACCATACTTCGTTAACTTTCGCGATATTTGCTACCTGTACTGGTATTACTTTTTCGCTTTCTATACTGATATTTCTTTTTGTTGTCTGTATTGGTGCCTGGCTTTTAAGTTAGTTTATATTTATAGAGTGATATCTTCGATACCAGTTGAATTTATCTAATGTGATGCTTTACTTTTGCATTTTCGATGCAGACCTCTGCATGCTATTCTTCATCGTATTCTTCCGGTTGTTCTGTTTTGTATACTTCAGTATCCTCATAATGCTCAATGTTTATTATTCAGAATTTTAATGTTTCTGAATTTGATTTTTATACTTTGGTTTTATGGTATCTGGTGATTATGACGTTTTGATAGTCAAAGTTGTGTTGCATCTTGTGGCTAGTGATGATGTTATCTATCAAAGTGGACGGGTGTTATCGAAGGCTCTCGTCTTCCCCAATAATTCACCACACTTGAAACACAGTGCCGTACCCCCGGCCGCGAGAGTTCGCCCCTGTTTGGTATTAGGAGGGGAGGGGCGCACACAGCGCCGGCTGTCACCTCCACATGAAATCACGCCGGCCATAGCTGTTATTCAGTTTAATAAAGACGTAATGCGTTTTTACGTCGCAGGCTGACAGTTATTGGACGGGTGAAGTAATTGCATCGGTTAAACGCTCGAGCGATGTGATGTGGTGCTGTAACTTTATAACAACACAAGTTTTCGCCCCAGATGTAAGCATCCCCGTTATACAGTAGTAGGCAAGCATAAGTTCTCTACATTCTGTAATTTCCTGCAGGCGATATTACCGAGCGCGTGACTACCACGGCACCCATGTTGATTAGTTTGATTCTGTTTAGAGCGAAGATAACAGAATATCTTGTAGTAGTGAATCCTGTCGTAGGTGTTCTACAGATGAGCAAGATGAAGCCAGAGCATTGTCGACTTGGACTTCTCTTACCTGGGCTGAGTTACTTACGAGAGTGTATACTGTGGAAAGTCATTTAGACTTCTTATGGGAATTTTGTGGATTGTCATCGGTTGACTTGTGTGGAACTCTTTTAAGAACGACCACCGTTGATTTCCCGTTTTAATTATACTGTACGAAACCAGTACGATCAGGAAATACACGTAGTTTGTTAGATGTCAGCTGACGATACAACAGAGTATTATTTTGGTCCCTTGCTGGATTAAAGAATATACGTTAGTAGGCACTGCTACAGAAAGTTATTTAAGTACAGTTACTGTTGGCGATTATTTTGATTTTTGCCGTGAGACCCGTTATGGGGTTGCTATGAATTTTACAAAATGCAGTAGCTGTATATTCGCCGTTTGGCTTAGGAGGGCAAAATTTTCCTTGTGAGATGCTCGCAGTTTTTTGAGAGGTACCGACAGGGTATCTGACTGTCGCAGAGGAGTGCTCAAAGCCGCAACTGATTTGGAAATTATTGTATAGTTCGAAGTACTTTGACTCTCGACAGCAAGACGCCTCAACAGTCCATTTATTGTGAAGGAAAAAGGAACTTTTTGCTGGAAAAGGAGTTATATATGACAGAGTTAACAAAGTACAACTTACTATGCGTGCAATGTGTTGTTAAGTAACAGTGCAATACTGCTGTTTGCAGGGGACCTTTTCAGATTCTAGTAAAAGTATACAAATAAATGTAGCCATCTTGAAACTAAGACTGTATCTGAGCTCATAAATTCAACGAAGAAAGGTTCTGAAGCAGCACTGGAGTGTTGTCATAAATCATATAACAAGTTCTGTCAGCTGCCCTCTAACAACCTTGTGTCGAATTCACCTGAAACATCGCAAAAAGGGTAAAGAATCGTTATATGAATAACTACACCAGCAACAGAGATGTTCAAAAAACTTTCACGAATTAGTAATTACATTCAGAAGATTTATCGATTTTCCCCTTGCTGTGTTCCCCACTTATGTGTGAACCATGACTTTGGTTTGATTTCAGATACTTCACTGCACATTCAAATGGCCATAGTAACACTCTCATAGAATTTAAACTTTCGCTTAAGTTATCTTCAGATTTCATTTTTACTTCGTTTCATTATCCTTCAGTAAAAGTAAATCAACCGTTCACAGTTTTAAAGAACTTTTAAATCTTCGGAATATGAGATACCTATGTTAGTCCATCCATTGGACAAATGGGGCGTCCAGTACCTTTAAATTCTACGTCTTCGTGTGCTGTGTTGTATTAACGTCACCACCTCCCACTTTTGGTGTATAGGTTAGTATACTCCCATGTAATGTTAGCAAACAGGGGGTATCGGTGAAGTTTTATTCCTACCAGACCTGAATATCATGCGGCCCAGGTATGTTTCTTGTGGGGCTTATTAAATTTCAAGAGTATCGAATGAAGAATAAGCTAAAATGCATCAGCTTATTTGTTGTGGCGGTAATATATTAAGAAAATACGTTAAAATGGTACATACCTAGCAATCTAATGAACGAATTCATAGAATAATTAAATTTAGGAGCGGTGTACCTAACTTTTTCGTAACTATGTGGGAGAGACTTATTGAAATGTACAAGTCACGCTGCTGTTCAAGGTAAAATATAAGTGTGTGGAGTAGGAGGCGAATTTTGTTTGTATTCAGCAGTAGAAGGTTTTCCTATCGCAATATTCTGAAAAAAGATATTCTGGCGTGGCCGACCTTAAGAACAGTGTAACTAACAACATTCTGAAAGTTAGACAACTGTGACGAATACAATTCACTTTGCTATTTCATTATCGTACTGTATAATACCGGTCACATCTACTCATAAACTATCAAATGCAGTACTGAAGTACCTCATAATTTTACATTATATCGCCTTATCCTAGTTTTTTGTGTCGTAAGTCGGGAGTTATTACCTGCCATTTCGATTTTTTGTGTATCCCTTCTATTGTTAACAGCTACCATGAACTAAATTGTCTACGTCTACGTGATTACTCTGTTATTCACAGTATAGTGCCTGGCAGAGGGTTCAACGAATCGCCTTCAAGCTCTCTACCGTTCCACACTCGAACGGCACGCGGGAAAAACGATACTTAAATTTTTCTGTGCGAGCCCTGATTTCTCTTATTTTATCATGATGATCATTTCTCCCTATGTAGATGGGTGGCAACACAATGTTTTCGCGATCGAGGGAGAGAACTAGTGATTGAAATTTCATGAGAAGATCTCGTCGCAAAGAAAAACGCTTTTGTTTTAATTATTGACACTCCAATTCACGTATCATGTCTGTGGCACTATCTCCCCTATTTCGAGATAGTACAAAACGAGCCGCCATTCTTTGAACTTTTTCGATGCCATCCGTCAGTCCCACCTGATGCGGATCCCACACCGCACAGCAATACTCCAGAATACGGCGGACAAGCGTGGTGTAAGCAGTTTCTTTAGTAAACCTGTTGCTCCTACTAAGTGTTCTGCCAGTGAATCACAGTCTTTGGTTTGCTCTACCCACAGCATTATCTATGTGATCGTTTCAGTTTAGGTTATTTGTAATTGTAATCCCTAAGTATTTAGTTGAATTTACAGCCTTCAGATTTGTGTGACTTATCGTGTAATCGAAATTAAGTGGATTTCTTTTAATACTCATGTGAATAACTTCACTCTTTTCTTTATTCATGGTCAGTTGCAACTTTTCGCACCAGAGAGATATCTTATCTAAATCATTTTGCAATTCATTTTGGTGTATTTGCTGACTTTACAAGTCGGTAAATGACGTCATCATCTGTCAAAAATCGAAGTGTGTCTTATCATAGAGATAAGAGGATATTCCGTCCTTTACTACTGAATTTACGTGTGTTTACCAAACTTTTTCGCCTAATCGTGCTAGCACCTTCAGAGGTCTATAATATACAGTATATCTGTAATCAGATTTTATCTATATAATAAAGGAAAACCTAAGCTGCAACTGACGAAAAATGGTGCAAATATTAACATTTTGCGTTTGCGTTATTATTTCACACAAAAGTCCTTAGAGAGGTGTAAAAGTAGTTACTTATCATTGTTATCTAACGAAATATCTTTAAATTACCCAAAAATTCTTAAACATTTTTATTACTTTATTTTTGGGACATAACAGCTGAGTCATTTTCTTCAGGTTGAAGTTGCCTGTACAGCCATGAAGATTGCAGAATGCTCCAGTCTGTGACAAAATCCTTACGTCTAGGTGATCCAGATGTATAAGCTGCACATATAGCTCATGTCGTACCCCCATAAATGTTCCAAACGACTTTTCTTTGCTTTTGGTGAAGTAAATAAAAAATTATACAAAAACTTGCCTTCTGCAACAGCATTTTCCTCTGTGACATTATTCCTGAAAGTAAAATTTAACGTCGTAACAAATCAAGGGGATAGGTGCCACAGTATAAGTAGCAGCGTTCATGAACTCTGAATTCTCAGTCGCCCTTAAGGCTGAGCATTATCGTCGCACTATTCATTCTTTTGTTTACTCGTTTGAGGTTACATCCACATGCTAGGCAATTGTTATTTTGCCAGTGCAGTTCAGTGAATTGCAGCATCAGTTTGATTGCACTAAGTGTGCTTTGATTTACGTGTCCCACTTGCAAAGACACTCATCACGCTTCTGTTATGACCAGCTGCTGAGTGTGTTTACATACCTACTACTTCATACCCACAGACACTGATCAGCCAGAATGTTATGGCCACCGACCGACTATCGATATAAACCCGTCCAGGCGATAGCAGCGTCACATGTCGAGGAATGACTGCTAGTCAGACAAACTCACGGTGCATCTAGTATCGGTGAGCGTGCCGTCCGCGTGTAGAATGGGGGAGACCCGCGATATGTCTCAATTTGACCGAGGGCTGATTGTGTAGGCCCGGATGCTTCGCACGTCCATTTCGGAAACTGCATGACTTGTCGGGGCCACCCCTCATTACAGATGTTGGAGGTCGTAAGCTGGGCAGACTGGTAAAACAGGACGGGCGGCCAAGTATGGCAGAACTAACATTAGAGTTTAATGCTGGACAGAGTGCAATTTACGGGAATTTACGGGAATTAAGCGACTTGTGAGTGCAGATGTGGTACCAAGTGCCTACAGAGACCTACCAACGCCTCATTGCATTCGTGCCACGACACGTCGCCCTTGATACCAGTGTCAGAGGTAGACACACCGGCTATTAGGTAGATGGTCGTAATGTTCTCGCTGATCAGTCTAGTTTTCTATGTACAAGAAGAAACAGTAATTAATGACTGAACAATGTATGCTGAGGGCGTCAAATGTTGATTACGTTTTAGTTCCTGCGTGTGTAGGGCCATATTACATGTGGCTCATTGAGTTGAATAGCAAATATCGGGATTATAGGAACTACTTTGTTATCCTTAGGAACAGACATTTTATAGTCACTCTAGTCTTTCGAGTGTTATCATTAGTGTCAATGATTTACCTGTTAAGCTTCATACGCAAATTTTGAAAGAGACGTCCTGTGGATTCCAAACTTTTCCATTCCAGTGCCATTGTTACAACAGTTTTTATTACTATTATTTCTGATATTCATTTTGTAACTCTAATAAAAATAAGAAGTAGGAATTATGCACGTATAACTTCCACTTTCATCGACGGAGAGGTAACGGCAGACAGGACTCGCATTGGAGAGAAAATCGAATGAGTTTTATTCCTAAGGAACCATTATTGCGTTTGCCTTAATCTACTAAGAGAAGCCATCGACCCCTAGACCTTGCTGGTCAAAAGAGAACTGCAACCACCCTCATGCGAGTCCCCTGCATTATCACAACGTCGCCTGTTGCAAACAAAATAAATAACGAGACGTGTTATATCATTAATCCAAAGATTTATTGGATTTGTAACTGTGGTTTCAGCTGGTATTGGCCGCGATATCGCAAACGCACATTTTAGCAGCCAGACGGTCTTCTCCAGACGTCGCGTTGGTGGCCACGCGTCAACACATTCAGCGTCTGGCATGGCGGCTCTCAAGAGCTGCGCGGTGTGATGTACAGACCTCCTAAGTGGGCGCGGAGGACACCGGAGTGATCTGCCGACAAATATAAATTTCAAAATTATAAACGTCGCCCTATTATGGTGAGTTGATATGACATCTCTGAAGGAAAGTGCTAAATTATCGTAGGACCACATGCTAATAAATGGTCAATTTCTGTATCCATAGAAGGGATGTTTCTATCGCGCCAACTCATGAACCCTAGAATACTAATTATCGCAAATATGAAAATTACCGACAGTGAATGTTTGCCTATTTACTCCTCCCGGAGTGTGATCTATTGTGGTGAAATGATCTACTAAATTATTGCATCAGATGGTAGATGGTTGTTACAAGGAACAGAATATTTGTGAGTTAGTCGATATCTCACGCAGACGCATGTATTATCCTCACCTGAACTATATTCATTAAGGAACGGAGAGAAATGTGACTGTTGCTAAATCCATCCACACCAAAATAGTAGAGTTTCTTAAAACAAGTTGTGTAAATGTTCAGTGCAAATTCGGAGAGCTTCATGGATAACTATGTGACAGAAAAATAAACGATGATGCAGCATAAGAACTGGGGTTAAAATACCAAGTATAATCGTGGGACGCTGAAGGTGAAGCTGCGCTGAGAACTTGATAACTGTTATGGGCGGGAGGGGACATAAGAGAATGTTTTCTGAAAGGCTCTCCCTCATCTGAAAGTGTAGGCAACGGTATTGTATGTACCATTGATTCTTGAGTTTAAGTATATCCTACCAATACTAGAGCTAAAAGATACGTATGCCGCGAAAGGATTTTGTATCTGGACAGAGTTCACAATTGGTATAAAAGAACAGCAGACTATGGGTACCGAGAAAGTTTATGGGTCGACCAAAGAATTTTGTAGCCATGGTGATATATCTAAACTGACAGCATTTCAGTTATATTAAAAATCGTAAAACTCTATACTCGAATAATATCTTGAAGATTCCCCTTCTGAAGGGAGCTACCATGTGATCATGAAACGAGAAATACAGTTAGAAACCAAAATCTGTTGTCCTTTACACAGATCGAAGTACCACTCACCGTAACAGCACCGCCTTAATCCTCCTCCTGCAGCCGTCTCTGCAGCAACTCCACGAAAAAGGCGTCCAGTGTGAACTGACGCTCCTGTTGGAAAAGATCTTATTACTTTCATGTTATCTAACATGTGAAGTGATTCACAATTTGTGCTAGTTCCTGTCATATAAAAGTATAACGAATTGTAACATTTACCACAAATTAGCACGGTTCAGGTCTCGAAATTAAGAATATAGTAATTCAATTTAGTATCCAACTAACACAATTCGTTTCACATCTCAGATACTATTAATACTAACAAATAACTAATATCCCATTATCTTTAACATGTCTGTGTTCTACTGGTTAATGGTGTGCTTCTGAGGTTATTCCGTGTTGTTGTTCCTGCTTTATGGTCAAAATTTCAGCAACTGACCGACCCGTCTTCTTCAGGTCGTGTGACGTTCAATGACTGGTTTGAGTTCAAGCAGCGAGTACACATTACTGCAAAGTTCGCAGCACATGAAGTTGAACACAACAATTCGGCCTAATACCCGGAAGCAGACCAGTTTCTAGTATCATATTCGAGAGTAAGTTTTCATGTAGTGAGAAAACGAAAAATTCAATTTGAAATCAAATGCTACTATTCCTTCTACTGTTGTAATTTACACTCACCGAAAGGGAAAGGACTTCTTTCTCTTCCTGCAGCCGCTTCTGCAGTATCTCCTCAAAAAACGAGTCCAGGGTGAACTGATGCTCCTGTAAGGAAAAGAACTTATTAGTTTGATTAGTCGTAGAGCATGCTTGGTAATTCAGAGATAGCGCTAGTTCTTTACGTATATGTGTGTTACAAATTCTTACATTTATTTCGAATTTTTGGCCTAGAGACAGTGATAGTGAGTATTCACTGACTATCGGTAGTATCAGCTAGAAATCTGTTCTTCCGACATTCACTACCATTATCCTACGTATTATGAGTTGAACTGGAATGACAGAGGCCTACAGTGTAACTTCTTAAGCCACGGTCTTTTTATTACGAGCTCCTCCTTGTTCTTTGTCTGTAAAGGAAAGTAAATGGGACTGTAACAAGTTTTGCTAACACTTCCTGTTTCTCTGTTCTCTGACTACACTGTACATTTCCTTTGGTCAGTCTCATATTAAACACGGTCAGCAGGTAAGTGGCTGGGCAACCAGATGGTCTGCAATGTCGTCTTCAACCAGTCGATCGCGTTGGCAGCATATTAAGTGCGCCTCTGCCCCAGAATATTTTTCATCATAATTCTTTACAACTGGAGAGGGATGTTACCTCTCACATAGTTATTTGCTCATTGTTAACAAAGACCACACCCAATTTCCCGGAATGATAAATGGTTAGAATCAACTGTCCATGTCTGGGGTCAGTGTTAAGTTTAATGGGCTTCAATACAATTGTCAGAATTGTTTAAACAGCATTCAGGTTCGATTATCAACATTAGCTTACCTAATGCGACAAGTCCGGATATATTGTGGTAATAACACGCAGGAGAGGATCTAGGACCAGTGGGATCCAGGGGAAAGAGCCAGCATAATGCAGCAAAGGAGGCCTGCAGAGAACACAGCGAGACACAGTGTGAGGCTACCCTGCAGGTCAGAGAATATGCGACTCTGACATGCTAAAGGCTTTTTCTAAGGGCATCATACTCAAGTTTTAGAACGACGACTATTGTGAACTGTTGAGTGACTAGCACATCCCACTTCGCTCCAGTGATCAACAAATCCATCCATCCATCAGTGACATTCATTGCCGCCGGTATTTTGTATCTGATCACGATCCTGAAGAGCAGTATGCTAACCACATGCTCCTCCATACAGTGACGTCTATCGTCTGACGATGACGAGGCGGTCGATCGGTATCTTTGGAACTTCACAGGAATGGTTGGACGGAGTTAGGTAGTTAGGTGGTATTTTATATAATCGTCACAATCATCACTCGAGTAGAGATGCCTATCTAAGACGTGTTATTTACAATGACGTGTCACATGGGATGTTTATAGCGAACCAAATATTCATTTACAGTAAATCATGACAGTTTGCAATATCTGCTGTTCATGTTATGTACAATCAGTTAGCTCTCAGACTTTACTGCGTTGCATGCTATGTCACTGCAATATAACGTGGCTCACCTTTACAGTACCACGAACAGCGACCAAGTTGTTCTCCAGTCGCAGACCCTCGTCTTTCTCCCCTCCCAAACACCGGGAGAAAAACTTCTTCATGCGGCGGAACATTGCTGTAACGATAACAAACAGCACATTAGACATGACCAGACCGTGTCTACGAGTAAGTTTTGCAGCAATGTCTCACAACTCGATCGCAAGAAAAACCTGGGGCCGTGACGACATGTCTGTAACCTTAGCTTTCGTAAAAAAGCAGCTGCTTGTATCAAAAACGACATGTACAGTCTATATAATTGATTGAGCTTATACATTTGTTGCTAGTCGAGAATTAGTTATTTTAATTCTGTGTTAGTAATTCGTAGTAGATGAATCAAAATAATAAGTTATTCAAAAGTCGAGCAATAGCGTGTCATAAGTGGTACATTTACTGTGAAGACAATAAATTTGTTTTGATAGCAACTATCTGAAGGCTTCACTACTAGACTGAACTTAATTCACAAGTCATTACTATACTACATTAGTTTCAGATATACGCCTTGTTCGGTTATTACAACTTGAGATTTTGTCAGCTATTACAGCATGATATGCGAAATATCTTCCCCTGGGGCAGGATCAAAAATTTGTTTTGTGTGTATGTTGGTGGTGGGTTGAAGTTACTAATTAATAAACTACGCTACAATCTAATGGCTTAAATCAAACATCCTTCCGTGGTATATGACGAGAATACGATTTTTACGGCTATCCATATTGCCGACTCAATGTATTCTCTCAAGGATGCACTGTTCCTTCTTTGCCTCAGACATGAAAAACCCTAAATCTAAACTACACTTCATCGTCATATGAGCTAAACAGTAACATGCACGACGTAATAGCTGTGTTTGTGATTGAAATTTACCCAGCGGTTTCTACATGAAGAAAACACAAAAACAGCTCATAAACAGCTAATAGTTTTAACATTCGACAGTGCTCCAAGATATTAATTGTACTTCCTTAAGTGACAGGAAAACATAATGTTTTTCCTACACTGCCATGTCAAATCAGTATGACCCTACACACCTGGAGCCTGTTTACGAGTTTTCTTTTTCACCGACGGCAGAAAATAAAAGCACGAACCAACGATAAGCCATACCTCCTGTATGTGTAATCGAAAAGGAGAGAGATCGATGACACCATTCTCATTGTGAAACTAAGCTATAAATTTGAGAATATATCATTCCAGCACTTGAACGTTGACAAAAACTCAGTGAGGATATCTGTCTCTATAAGTCAAGCATCCTCGGAAGTTTCTGAAGTTGCCTTACATATTGAAACAATGTACTGGAATGTAAATCGAAGAGTGTTTTCACATGCAGTCCCATTGCTAGTAACATTTTTGCGAAGTCACATCACACTATTTCGTAATGCTACAGTATTCTGATACTTCTCCACTACATACATAGTCATCTAAAAGCTTATTCGATGTTCTAATTCTACATGTATACTGAAAATAAGTAGGTGACAGATAAAGTAATGGCTCTTGCCTCTCGGCGACTACAATCTATATACCTCGCTTCTGAAGCAGGACGTTCGCTTCATTCAAAGCATCTAAAGCTCCCCAAGAACTTGTTCTCGAAATACAAAATCCAACACAATAGCGACTGAAACAAAATTAAAAGTTCTTTTACTCAAAAACTCAAGGAACGAATTCGTTTCGATACTTCAGCTACTCCAGAGAATGCTGAAGTAATTACTATGCAATGCTCCACCACAGTTAAGCTGATTTTTGTTAGCAAGCCCTGTGGTCAACATTAGGCAGGAACCTCGATAACTGCAGAGCACAACGTTGTACTGGAACGTCGATATCAATGATTAAACAAGCACTGCAATGAAAATTTTCAGTAGTTTGAATCTATGTAAGACGAAATAATCATTTTTTACGATTGAAAAATATACAGCGGAGTCTAAATGTTGAAAACATCCGTACAGTTAATAAACTCCCAAGTGATCTAACAGCTAACAATATTTCGAGATAGTGCTTTAATGTCCATAAGCAACAGGAAAGTAATACTCTCATGTTAAGGTGCCAAGTCAACTCAGTATAAATCTACACAGTTATAACCATTTTCCAACGTGTGTTCTTCTTCGCAGACGGAAGATAATACTAGCAGTATAACCCCACAATGATCAGACTATTACGGTCGAAAACAAAAATAAAAAATATTTTGTAGCGGAGGCGTTGTGCAGCTTTAATGAATGTTAACAACTGTATTGTGCAATGGACAGCTACAACGGTACGGTTCATTGGAGACCATAGGGTGGTGGGGTTTCGGGTTCCGCTGGATAGGTCAGGAGTCCACTACACACAGCAGGCGGCTACGCGGGTAACAGGGGTTGTGTGGCGTGGACTGGGCAGTTTTTTAGGTTAGATGGCCCCGGGCAAGTACAGAAAGGGCAACAGCCTCAAAGGGTGCGGGGCAAAGTCAGGACATGCGGGGATCAAGCAGCAATCAGTATTGCAATTGTAAACTGTCTAAATTGTCGAAGTTGCGGTGGTAAATTACCGGAACTTCAAGCGCTGATAGAAAGCACCGAAGCTGGAATCGTTATAGGTACGGAAAGCTGGCTGAAGCCAGAGATAAATTCTGCCGAAATTTTTACAAAGGCACAGACGGTGTTTAGAAAGGATAGATTGCATGCAACCGGTGGTGGCTTGTTTGTCGCTGTTAGTAGTAGTTTATCCTGTAATGAAGTGGAAGTGGATAGTTCCTGTGAATTATTATTGGTGGAGGTTACACTTAACAACCGAGATAAGTTAATAATTGGCTCCTTTTACCGACCTCCCGACTCAGCAGCATTAGTGGCAGAACAACTGAGAGAAAATCTGGAATACATTTCACATAAATTTTCTAAGCATGTTATAGTCTTAGGTGGAGATTTCAATTGATCAGATGTAGACTGGGACACTCAGATGTTTAGGATGGGTGGTAGGGACAGAGCATCGAGTAACATTATACTGAGTGCACTATCCGAAAATTACTTCGAGCAATTAAACAGAGAACCGACTGTTGGAGATAACATCTTGGACCTATTGATAACAAAAAGACCCGAACTTTTCGACTCTGTAAGCGCAGAACAGGGAATCAGTGATCATAAGGCCGTTACAGCATCCCTGAATATGGAAGTAAATAGGAATATAAAAAAGGGAGGAAGGTTTATCTGTTTCGCAAGAGTAATAGAAGGCAGATTTCAGACTACCTAACAGATCAAAACGAAAATTTCTGTTCCGACACTGACAATGTTGAGTGTTTATGGAAAAAGTTCAAGGGAATCGTAAAATGCGATGAAGACAGGTACATGCCGAGTAAAACTGTGAGGGACGGGAAAAACCCACCGTGGTTAAACAAAGATAGGAAGGAAACCACTGCGAAAGCAAAGAGAGCTTCACTGCAAGTTTAAACGCAGCCAAAACCTCTCAGACAAACAGAAGCTGAACGATGTCAAAGTTAGCGTAAGGAGGGCTATGTGTGAAGCATTCAGTGAATTCGAAAGTAAAATTCTATGTACCGACTTGACAGAAAATCCTAGGAAGTTCTAGTCTTACGTGGCCCGAATCCAGACACTCTGGGAGAATGATGGCATTGAAACAGAGGATGACACGCTTAAAGCTGAAATACTAAACACCTTTTTCCAAAGCTGTTTCACAGAGGAAGACCGCACTGCAGTTCCTTCACTAAATCCTCGCACAAACGAAAAAATGGCTGACATCGAAATAAGTGTCCAAGGAATAGAAAAGCAGCTGGAATCACTCAATAGAGGAAAGTCCACTGGACCTGACGGCATACCAATTCGATTCTACACAGAGTACGCGAAAGAACTTGCCCCCCTTCTAACAGCCGTGTACCGCAAGTCTCTAGAGGAACGGAGGGTTCCAAATAATTGGAAAAGAGCACAGGTAGTCCCAGTCTTCAAGAAGGGTCGTCGAGCAGATCCGCAAAACTATAGACCTATACCTCTGACGTCGATCTGGTGTAGAATTTTAGAACATGTTTTTTGCTCGAGTATCATGTCGTTTTTGGAAACCCAGAATCTACTATGTAGGAATCAACATGGATTCCGGAAACAGAGATCGTGTGAGACCCAACTCGCTTTATTTGTTCATGAGACCCAGAAAATATTAGATACAGGCTCCCAGGTAGATGCTATTTTTCTTGACTTCCGGAAGGCGTTCGATACAGTTCCGCACTGTCGCCTGATAAACAAAGTAAGAGCCTACGGAATATCAGACCAGCTGTGTGGCTGGATTGAAGAGTTTTTAATAAACACAACACAGCATGTTGTTATCAATGGAGAGACGTCTACAGACGTTAAAGTAACCTCTGGCGTGCCACAGGGGAGTGTTATGGGACCATTGCTTTTCACAATATATATAAATGACCTAGTAGATAGTGTCGGAAGTTCCATGCGGCTTTTCGCGGATGATGCTGTAGTATACAGAGAAGTTGCAGCATTAGAAAATTGTAGCGAAATGCAGGAAGATCTGCAGCGGATAGGCACTTGGTGCAGGGAGTGGCAACTGTCCCTTAACATAGACAAATGTAATGTATTGCGAATACATAGAAAGAAGGATCCTTTATTGTATGATTATATGATAGCGGAACAAACACTGGTAGCAGTTACTTCTGTAAAATATCTGGGAGTATGCGTGCGGAGCGATTTGAAGTGGAAGAATGATCATATAAAATTAATTGTTGGTAAGGCGGGTACCAGGTTGAGGTTCATTGGGAGAGTGCTTGGAAAATGTGGTCCATCAACAAAGGAGGTGGCTTACAAAACACTCGTTCGACCTATACTTGAGTATTGCTCATCAGTGTGGGATCCGTACCAGATCGGTTTGACGGAGGAGATAGAGAAGATCCAAAGAAGAGCGGCGCGTTTCGTCACAGGGTTATTTGGTAACCGTGATAGCGTTACGGAGATGTTTAATAAACTCAAGTGGCAGACTCTGCAAGAGAGGCGCTCTGCTTCGCGGTGTAGATTGCTCGCCAGGTTTCGAGAGGGTGCGTTTCTGGATGAGGTATCGAATATGTTGCTTCCCCCTACTTATACCTCCCGAGGAGATTACGAATGTAAAATTAGAGAGATTAGAGCGCGCACGGAGGCTTTCAGACAGTCGTTCTTCCCGCGAACCATACGCGACTAGAACAGGAAAGGGCACTGGCACGTAAAGTGCCCTCCGCCACACACCGTTGGGTGGCTTGCGGAGTATAAATGTAGATGTAGATGTAGATCGAATCTGGTCCAGAATCAAACCATAATCGCTTCCGAAAACCGGCTCAGCTATGCTTTCGCGTAAATGCAATAGCAGTTATCAACCGTAGATACCTCTACCATTGGTATTATCTGTAGATACATTACATTGGGAAGAAAGTCTATGTAGTTAAATGGACATAATGGACATGACAAGTTAATATCAATGACGGAACACTGTACATCCGAAACTGCTATTCCTATTACGCAAGTTAACAGCTGAGATCGTTTTTGGACTTTGTGGCGGTCTGATCCTCGACCGAAATCGATTTTCTCTAATAAAATAAACCGTTGTAGCTGTGATTACATAACGCAGTTCTTTAACCCTTTGTTGCCTGACGGTACTTAAAAGTACCAGTAAGTTTTGACTCTAATTATTTTCTCGTGGTGCAGTTTCGTGATCTGAGAGCCTGTGGGTACGTAACAGTACCTCTGCTCTACTGTTTCATAAATGTTATTGTGCAATACATAGACCTCTCTGACGGTCAGAGCTTGAAATTGTTTTTCGCGTGCTGCTGTGAAAACAGAAGATTGTATGTGCTTGTTTCCATGGTGTTGCATGAATTTGTGCGCAGTTTATTGAAACTTCCGTTGAGTTTTCCATTGTACGTACTTACCTTTTTTTTATAATAGTTTGAAGCATTACGTTACAAGTGAATGAGATAAAGCGGAAAATATAAGGCGGACTTATTAGTACCGTCAGGTTGTGTGAACACTTTATTGTAGCAACAATGCATTACCTCTCACTAGTTGTTCTGTCCACTTTTTCTCACACAGAAATCGGTAAATACATTTGCCTGTGGAACAATTAGAACAAACAGGAAAGGTTTGCCAGGGAATTTACCTAAAGAAAAATGTCTAAATCAAATTACAGAGAGTCATCTTTAGACCTAACAGTATTTCAATGGAAGGAAAATAAAGTAGTATATTTTGCGTCAAACTTCCATGGCATCGAACAGAGCGTAGTGACAAGAAAACAGAAAGGTGGAACTAGTATGTCTACACCATGTCCAGTTACAGTATGTGATTACAATAAAAACATGGGTGGTGTGGATCATGCAGACAGATTACATTCAACTTATGGTCTTCACAATCGATCAAAGAAATGGTGGCACAGTCTCTTCTGGGGAGCAATAGAAATTGCTTTTGTCAATGCTTACGTCATTTTCAGTGATCTACATGGGGCACTGCCACTGCTGGAAATCAGGTGTGCTGTGGCACTGGGGCTAATGAATGAACAGCAAGTGCCAAATCTCAAAAAGAGAAACTCTGGTAAAGATGAAATAACTCTCCCAAAGAGAAGGAAGGATAACTTTTCTGTTCCGAAGGAAGTACGTCTTGGCAACCGAGGAAACCATTTTGTAGTGTTCAGTTGTAAAAGAGGACGATGCGAAATGCGTGCGAAAAATAAAATTCAGTCGAGACCACATTCACAATGTAGTACATGTAAAGTGTATTTGTGCTGCAATCAGGAATAGAACTGTTTCCTACAATTTCATGAGGTATCACTAAGTATGTGACATGTATATACTGTCAAAAATGTATAGCTAAGTTACTATGTATCGTGAAGTTGCTCTAGAATAAATTTATGCGAAATTTAAAAAAAAAAAAAAATCAGAAATATCATATTTCAGTTAATTAATTTTCTAATGCAAAAATATTTAATATTTATGTGGAATAAGGTACAAGTTATAAAAATTAGAGCATATTGCTGCGCATGTTGTGATTCGGTACATGGAGTCTGACGGTAGTTCTAAGTACCAGGAGAGAAAAAAGTTGTGAAAAATAAAATAAAATTTTACAAAAAATCCTACCATCATTTGAGGCCACAATAGCACAAATTCTGCAAAGAAAATGTTAAAAGGTAAATTTTTTCTTATGTCAGGAAACAAAGGGTTAAAAGAACATATAAAATGAAAGTAACGGGACTGCTGAAGGAATGAGAGAGTACTGGGCAGAAACAAACAAAAAAGGAAAGGTTAATAAAGCTAAGTCAATATAATAAAAAAATCGAATAATATCTTTCACAAATTTCTCTAGAATGAACTCAACGAAAATATAACGAAAACACAAAATTGAAATCCAATAATTCACTTCATCTACACATATGGAATGAAGACAGGGATACCAGTCAGACATCCACATAATAACAACATAATAGAAAAATGACACACACAAATACTTCCAGAATGAACAAAAAGAAAATATACCCTAAACGTATATAGCCCTAACAAAGACAGCAAAACCAGACCCATCCCCACATAACAACATAGTAGATAAATAACGCACTGGAACTATTCCATAATAAACCTAAAAATTATAAACCCCAAAAAAAGAAAAAAACGCACACGAAAACTCCGCATAACAACGACTTAATCGAAAAATAACAAAAAAAAAATTCCTCCAGAATAAACAGAACGAAAATAAATTCAAAAATTTGGTATCACAATTCAAACGAACATTAACAGGTCAAAAAGTACCATAGCACAAAAAGAATTATACACCAAAAGCGCGAGTCACTGGTAACAACAATATGAACCTTACAAAACAATCAATTTCATATACGCTACACCGCAGCGATGTTACATTCGAAAAAAAGCAGCCAACTATTAAAAAGTTAGAAAGTATAACTAACATTACTATTCGTTCCTCTCACGACCATTTCAGCAATGTACTTAGTTTCACGGCTAACGTCACCGTAGACAATTCTCCCATATTACAAAAAGAGCTAAAGAATTGCAACAATCAACATGATAATAATTATCATTAATCACTTCACTCACAAAAATGTATCTTTTGCTCTTAAGGTACTACCTATCCTCACCCTCGGGAATCATGTGAAATACGGAAAGAAACGGTTAAATATTTGTGAGAAAAAAAGAAACAAAAATCGCTACAAGTTTCTCCATCGATAATATAACCTGTGGTGTCAAGTTACCCCCATCCCCCTAACATACAACATCGTCGTATATCACGAGATATTTTGAATAAACAGCATATTTTACAAACTTTGTAAATTACAGCAGTAACTGACACAAACATAGATGGTATTTAATAACAGACCAATAACACGCTCTGCAACGTAAAGTAATGACGTCAAGAGGACGTGATAGGTGAAACCAGAACGGATAGAATCTGAAAGAGCACTTGACATGGTTGTCATTGTTAAACTAAGCTGTTAATTTGAGAATACATAACGAAAGCACATGAACTTAAAAAAAAATTAAGTATGGAGGTCTAACTCTGCAAGTAACCACCTGACGTTTGAAACGCCTTAAAAAATTAAAACGAAGTGCTATTTCACGTTATATACTGTTAAGAACTTCATATTCTGTAATCACACTGCGCTCCACCAAATGCTTCAATATTCCAGTACTTCTCCATTAAATACACATTCATTTATTAGCTTTAAGATATTCTTACTCGAGGTGACTGTGTATACTCAATAAATATACAAAGGTAAATCAATAGCTCATACCTACTGCGGGTACGATGCAGCTGGCCTCTGAAGCCGGCGTTCGCTTCGCTGAGAGCTTCTAAAGCTCCTCAAGAATTTTAAAATGTTTCCCTAGATGTGCTCGAAACACAAAATACAACACTGCAATACCTAATTCACAACAGAAGCTTCGTACACTCAATAACTCGCAGAACGAATTCGTATGAATACTTCGAGTACTCTAGAGAATACGGAAGTAATTGCTAGGCAACGGTCCACAATGGTTCAAGAGACATGGCATTGTTGTTAGCATACACTGTGATGAATATTAAGTAGCAACCCCGGTAACTACAGAGCACATCACTATATAGAGACGTCGATATCCATGGTTAAATAAGAACAGCACTTAAATTTTAAACAATTTAAATCTATGTAAGACGAAATAGCCATGTTTTGGGATCGAAAGATATCCAGAAGTATGTAAATAATGAAACCGCCCGAATAGCCTATAGATTCCCAATGGAATTCTTAGTTAGCAGTTGGAGGTGCGTGAGAAAAGTAATGAGACTGACAACACTCCGAGGGATCTGGCTGCGCTGTGTTGTTCTACTTGTGTTGAACGGTTTTTTATTTAGAGCAATGTTACGCCATCAAGTGTTAAACTTGGGGCACCAGCGAGAGTGATCTTTTCAGAATTGAAACAAGCCTATGGGGAACATTCCTTATCAGTAGTCCAAGTTTCTGTGTGGCACAAATCATTTCTGGAAGGCCGAGAACACGTTGAAGATGAACCTCGTTCAAGGTAGACCTTCACCTTATAAAATCGGCGAAAATGTCGAACGTGTGCGTTCTCTTGTGACATCAGCCCAGTGTGTAAAAATAAAGATGATGGATGACATGGTTAAACATTTTCAGCAGACATCAAATTTGCATCGAAGTTTTGCACGTGCGATAGATTTATGCCAAACGGTGCCGAAAAAACTCACAACTGAGCAGGAGGAGAATGGAAGAAACATGTGCGTTGTCCTCTTGAGACGACTGCCCATGGTCACGAATGGTTCAGTTGTATAATCACAGGTTATGAATCCTGAATTTCAAAGTACGATCCTGAGACCAAGTGGCAGAGTGAGGAGTGGAACACTGTGGAATCTCCTCAACTGAAATGAGCTCGAATCATCAAGTCAAAGGCCGAAGCAAAACTGATTTGCTGTTATGACAGATTTGCTTTTTTCCATATAGATTTGTTCATCCAGGACAAACCGTCAAACAGCTGTGTTACAACGATGTCCTGGAAAAGCTCAGGAAAGAGGTGAATCGCCGGCCTGAGTGGCCGTGTGGTTCAAGGCGCTACAGTCTGGAACCGGGCGACCGCTACGGTCGCAGGTTCGAATCCTGCCTCCGTCATGGATGTGTGTGACGTCCTTAGGTTAGTCAGGTTTAATTAGTTCTAAGTTCTAGGCGACTGATGACCTCAGAAATTAAGTCGCATAGTGCACAGAGCCAATTTTGAAAGAGGTGAATCGAGTGAGATCAAACATTGCAGATTGGACGGCGCATCATGATAACGCCCCATGCCACATGGCCACTTCCATCACGGATTATTTGACTTCAAAAGGCATTCCTGTTGTTCCACAGACCCCCCCCCCCCCCCCATTCACAGAAACGTGGTAACTGCGACTTGTTTTTGTTTTTTTTCCAATTTTGGAAAATGTCTAAAAAGGATGTCATTCTGGGACTCTGGAGACATTTAAGAGCATATGACCGACATGGCAAAGGCCCTACCAGTTGAAGGCTTTCTACGCCTCAACCGATACCGAGGAACAACGACTTCGCCGGCCTATAGCTGCCGATGGGAACTAATTTGCAGGAGACATTATTGTCGTTTGAAAGAAATAAAACCTTGGTATATTAGAAATCAGTCCCACTGCTTTTCTCACACGACTCCTACTCCAAGATATTGATTCACATATCTTGCGTAACAGGGGAGAAAAACTCTTTTGTTATGCTACCAGCTTTGCTCGATACGATGCAGTGCACTTGAAACGAGTTCCAAAAAAAATTTTCCTTCAGACACGGAAAAAAATTCCAGCAGCACGGAAGTAATTGCTACGCAACAGTCCACAACGGTTTACGTGGGATGGCATTGTTGTTTACATACCCGAGATCCTCCCTGGTAGCTGAGTGGTCAGCGCGACGAAAGTCATACCTAAAGACCCGAGTTCGATTCCAGGCTGTGTCGGGAGATTTTCTCCGCTCAGGGACTGGGTGTTGCGTTGCCCTTATCATCGTTATTTCATCCCCATGGACACGCAAGTCGCCGAACTGGCGTCAATTCAAAAGACTTGCACCAGGCGAATGGGAGGCCATAGCCACATGGCATTTCCATTTTATCAGTAAACCGAAATCCCAGTAAAGCAATATCGTTTAGCAACGTGGATATAAATACCACTGAAATAAAATATTACATAAGTCAGTTGCACATTTCAGCTACCGAATTATCTTTCACCAGCAGCTAGGAAAGACATGTTTTAACTTTAAACGATTCGGTGGAGCCGGCCGGATTGGCCGAGTGGTACTAGACGCTACAGTCTGGAACCGCGCGGCCGCTACGTTCGCAGGTTCGAATCCTGCCTCCGTCATGGATGTGTGTGATGTCCTTAGGGTAGTTATGTTTAATTAGTTCTAATTTCTAGGCGACTGATGACCTCATAAGTTAAGTCGCATAGCGCTCAGAGCCATTTTTACATTTCAGCTTTTCGTAGAATAACATCGAAGCATAACGACGTGGAATGCTGATGCCCTCGATCCCGCTTGTAGTCATGTGTTGAAATGTTTTTGTCAAGCGTAAAAATTGATTCCTTCAGCGCATGTGACTTCCGCCTGACTTCGACGTCCGTTTGTGTGATTCCACTAACGTGTTTCCCAGTGTAGTGATTTCCTATATTGAAACCTGGTTGTCAAGGGAAGGCCGTAATCATTTACTATTGGTTGCCTTTAACAGTTACATTTATTATTAAAGAAGTAGTTCCAGACTCAACAATAAATTAAAAAAATACCACGCTTTATTAATGAAGGAATAAACGACAGTGTAAATAATAGTGTTTTCAGTGTGTTGCAATTTAGAAAATCCTCATAAAGTACAGTTACTGATAATGTTTAAAAAGAAAAAAAAAACAAGCCACTGTGATCACGACTGAAGGCCTTACACGCCAAGAATGACAGTAAATTAAGAATGTTTAAGAACTCACTGCAATTACAACTTACATGTATTGAAATATTAAAAGTAAGAGCTCACAAACACAGTAGAAGGTATCAGACGCCACGAATGGCAGAAAATAAGGTTTTAAGGCTTACTGCTAAAACAGAAATATCGAATTAATTTTTCAGAGCAAATGACCACAATCATGACTGAAGGCCTTACACGCCATGAACGGCAATTATATAAAAAATTTAGAAACCTACTGTAAAACAGCAAATAACAGCAAAGGTTAATTTAAAGAAACAAGCAATTGACCACGAAACAGGTGAAATAATATGATGGTAATCTTGTAACACAACCCTTACACTGCTAGATTTATTCCAGAGGCGGCCAGAATTATTAACTAGACATACGTAACGTTTTAATGTAGGCATTACAAGGTATGGTAATAAATAATACAGTAATAAAACACAAGGACCAGTGACAGACGATACTCCAGTAAATGACCTCTGAGAAGGTCCGGCAACAAACACTTTCGCGTGCGATGAGGTAGGCAGCCGAGAGTTGCATTCACTTCACAAGATGGTAACTCAGACTAGTGGCAGTCTAACGGATGACTAATGGTAATCTTGCTGAATCTACCTGACATCCA
Source organism: Schistocerca americana (assembly GCF_021461395.2). Taxonomy (NCBI): domain Eukaryota; kingdom Metazoa; phylum Arthropoda; class Insecta; order Orthoptera; family Acrididae; genus Schistocerca; species Schistocerca americana. The sequence continues at coordinate 553,031,826 of NC_060124.1, read as the reverse complement.
AGTAACCAAATGCAAGAATGGAACAACACGCCAAAGCCGGAACCAGCGGACTGCACTATGTCCCCAGAATACTGTGCTCAGAGCGCCCAGAACGAGAAAGGAAACACTGCCACCAGAGTAGAAACACAAACGGCCTACAATCAAGAAAGCTGTCAAAACTACACACCTTACCGGACAGCAGCGGCAGGGCGAGGCAACTTACACTGTTGTTACATGCACTAACCCTCAGTGGTCCAACTGAAACATTCATATTTCATTACGTACTACACGAATATGTAATAAAAATGGGGGTTCCTGTATAAAAAAACGCAGTTGATATCCGTTTGACCTATGGCAGCGACATCTAGCGGGCCATCCAGAGCGCCATCTGGTCTCCCCCTTCAAGCTAGACAAGTTTGGTTCTTTGGAGTTTTTTCGTTTGACGCTTATTTCGTAAGATATTTGGCCCGGTCACGATCAATGAACCACCGTGCATACTTTAATTGATGTTTTCCTGTAAAGTATCATTTTAAAAGGCGAACTTCAAGATAAGCTAGGCTGGGTTTGAGAACAGAGGCCCAACATGCTACTTTGAAAGGTACTCTTGCGTTCTGGAACTTTTCCTTGAATTCCCAGGCGGAAGGATACTAGCCGGAAGGTAAGATGCTCCGTAGACTCTCCGTAATGTCACCAATGCGATGGCGAGGCAGGTTTGGAGGCAGTGGAGGGAGGAAGTCTCCTTGTCACCGAGTCCTGCCTGCTGTTTCGACGTCCTAGGCCACCAACTTCAGGTCAAGCGAGATCAGATCACAGCTGGAGCTTTTCGCAGCAGCTGGCGTCATACTAAATTACCCACGCAGCTGATGCAAATCGTAACTATAGGTACCTGTCGTTAGATAAGATTAGAAAAGTCTACATTTCAACAACATTGGTTTGTAGCATTATGTTACAGTCTGTTAAGCAGAAAATCTCCTGCTCACTCTCCATTGCTGCCATACGCCTACCGTCATATCACTCAGTTATCCTTTCAAAGCGGACGTTCTACAATACAGTTCCGTTCAGTGGAGGGTTTCACTCTTATCACAATGCATGCATATTTCACGTTGGAAAGCAAACAAGTAATTTTTAACGTTATTAATGCTAGACGATCTGTTTCAGTAACTAATGAAAGTACAAATAGTTTTATCATTTCAAATTTGTTCGGTGGTACAGAGGTTAAGTATCAATCTAGGCCACAGGGTTCCATCCGAGGTTTGTCCAAAGCTTTTTTTTTTACACGTACCGCTTCTTTCAAGTTCGACAATGATTTGTTAATGTGATAAATGCGAGGTTAGTCTATGGCTTGTATTCCATGTTAAACTGCAGAGCCACCTGTAACAGACTCGCTAAATCAATTAAAAGAATGGAGGAAGCAACACTACCAAATTACTACGGTGTTCGAACCAGCTTTCGTATTGATGATTCGAGTTTTACTATTACATTTATACATTACATCAATTATCCTTGTATACTTCAGTAATATTTTTAAATACATTTGCGTGATTAGCTGAGTATACACTCCTTTCCCCTTAGAGCGAAGGAAAAAAATTACGCTAAACAAAATTTCCTTCTTTTTAGGTTAAATAACACAATAGGATTATGTGTTAGATAATACTCTGGAAAGCATAAATAAAAATTTTATTCCGTATCTTCTTTTCCCTAAAAACATTAAATCTGTTGTACAAGACATACTGTTGTTGTTGTTATGGTTTTCAGTCTGAAGATTAATTTGATGCTGCTCTCCCCCCCTACTCTCACATAGCTGCGAAACTACTGTAAGTTGCATCCAGAAAAAGCGGTTGTTGTCTCAGGAAGGGTCCAATCAACCAATCCCAGATATATCCTGGTATAAAACATGTGGAAACAAAATACATTATCTGTCACCTAAAGGGACACTATTTTTTTTCTCAGATGTCGATGTCCGAAACTTCATGTCATAGCTGCCAAAAGGCGGCAGTGTCTGACGACGCAATAAATGCATCAGTTTCTCTTTAAGGGGACCTGGACGTGCACGGGCTGCATTTTCATAGCTCGCTCTCAGTGCACATTATTCTTCATCTACAATGAATAACATTAACGCAAGCTGTATAAGGATATTTATTAAAATATCTCCTACAGTTTACGAATTACAGTATTTTGCCTAATAGGTGTTTTTATAATAGACTTCCCATTCAGGTACCATTTTCGGTCCATCATCAGTCTAATAGCATTCAGACTGTGACAGACTGCTATCAACATTCATAGGAACACATTATGCCTCTCGTTTTGTAGTTTGGAGTATATCTGAGGAAATAGGAAAACCCTTATTATACCACATTATTACTTTGTCTAAAAAATACCGCTAAAATTATATACAGAATGACAAACATAGATCATTTCTGCGATGTATTACGCACAATACAAAGATGCTATCCCATTCTTCACTTGAGGGAAATTTGGTGAACATGGATGAAACCATTGAGATGTTATATGTACCTCATGTTCTAAAAATGTAGTTTCGAGAAAATGAGAAAAGAATATTCACAGTGATTTTGACTCACCGTATGCCTCTTTCAGAACATTCCAGCAGCATAATCATCCTGGCCAGCTGCTTCTTTATCATCTGTAGACTTCTTCAGGGGCCTTTTCCTTACACTGGCTTCCACAGCTTCAACTACTCGCTGATGATCTATGGCAGTCAGAGCAGCTATCCTATTATTTCCTGGCTGGATGCCTAATTTGTCCATTACTTTTATCCTGATGGTTACACCATCACCGAAACACATGACAGCATCCATCGCACCCATTTTGAGTACTGTCCATCCAACAAACACTGTTTTTGGCACTCGTTGCGACACGCAGATGTTGAAACCCTCATTAGGGTTTTGCGTACGGCCATGTAGACATTTGCAGAGTAATTTTGTATCTGAAAGGTCCCTGCATATTGGCTTTATTGTTTCCATGACTGTGGCAGGCAAGAAATGTATATGGTGCTATTCCTTGCCTGTCGCATGAGCGTGGCTGGTTTGCAGACATTTGTTCAAAGAGCGTTTAAGACGAAATCAACAACTCAAAAGTAGATAAAAAAAATACATTTTTTTAAACGGGATAAAATTGTCTTTCAGATGGTGACAAGAAGTGTTTTCGAAAATTTCAGACATTTCAAGTCCAGGACCACTTAACAATTAGAGATATCAAGTACACTTTTTAAAAAATTAAAGAAAATACGACGCAACAAGAAGGAATTATACCAATGGCGCGGAAATCAGTACATGTGGTGTTCATGTACAGAGAAATGAAGGAGTCCCATTTCAAAAACTGAATGGTTTATTCACGAGAAAGAGCTACACAAATTGAGCAAGTCTGTAAGAAAATTATCTACGTCTGGCGCTTATGCAAGTAGCTGTTCGGCTGGCATTGATTGATAGACTTGTTGCATGTCGTCCAGAGGGATATAGTGCCAAATTCGGTCCAATTGGTGCTATAGATGAGCAAAATTCAGAGTTGTTTGTAGGGCCCTGCCCATGTTGTTGTTGTTGTGGTCTTCAGTCCTGAGACTGGTTTGATGCAGCTCTCCATGCTACTCTATCGTGTGCAAGCTTCTTCGTCTCCCAGTACCTACTGCAGCCTACATCCTTCTGAATCTGCTTAGTGTATTCATCTCTTGGTCTCCCTCTACGACTTTTACCCTCCACGCTGCCCTCCAGTACTAAATTGGTGATCCCTTCATGAATCAGAACATGTCCTACCAACCGATCCCTTCTTTTAGTCAAGTTGTGCCACAAACTCCTCTTCTCCCCAATTCTATTCAATACTTCTTCATTAGTTATGTGATCTACCCATCTAATCTTCAGCATTCTTCTGTAGCACCAAATTTCAGAAGCTTCTATTCTCTTCTTGTCTAAAATATGTTTCACTTCCATACATGGCTACACTCCATACAAACACTTTTAGAAACGACTTCCTGACACATAAATCATTACTCGATGCTAACAAATTTCTCTTTTTCAGAAACGCTTTCCATGCCATTGTCAGTCTACATTTTATATCCTCTCCACTTCGACCATCATCAGTTATTTTGCTCTCCAAATAGCAAAACTCCTTTACTACTTTAAGTGTCTCATTTCCTAATCTAATTTCCTCAGCATCACCTGACTTAATTCGACTACATTCGATTATCCTCGTTTTGCTTTTGTTGATGTTCGTCTTACACCCTCCTTTCAAGACACTATCCATTCCGTTCAACTGCTCTTCCAAGTCCTTTGCTGCCTCTGACTGAATTACAATGTCATCGGCGAACATCGAAGTATTTATTTCTTCTCAATGGATTCTAATTCCTACTCCGCATTTTTCTTTTGTTTCCTATACTGCTTGTTTAATATACAGATTGAATAGCATCGGGGAGAGGCTACAACTCTGTCTCACTCCCTTCCCAACCACTGCTTCCCTTTCATGTCCCTCGACTCTTATAACTGCCATCTGGTTTCTGTACAAATTGTAAATAGCCTTTCGCTCCCTGTATCTTACCTCTGCCACCCTCAGAATTTGAAAGAGAGTATTCCAATCAACATTGTCAGAAGCTTTCTCTAAATATACAAACGCTAGAAACGTAGATTTGCCTTTCCTTCATCTTTCTTCTAAGATAAGTCGTAAGGTCAGTATTGCCTCACGTGTTCCAGTATTTCTACGGAATCCAAACTGATCTTCCCCGAGGGTGGCTCCTACCAGTTTTTCCATTCGTCTGTAAAGAATTAGAGCATGTATTTTGCAGCTGTGACTTATTAAACTGATAGTTCGGTAACTTTCACATCTGTCAACACCTGCTTTCTTTGGGATTGGAATTGTTAATTCTTCTTGAAGTCTGAGGGAATTTCGCCTGTCTCATACATATTGCTCACCAGATGGTAGAGTTTTGTCAGGACTCGCTTCCAAGGCTATCAGTAGTTCTAATGGAATGTTGTATACTCCAAGGGCCTTGTTTGGACTTTGGTCTTTCATTGCTCTGTCAAACTCTTCACGCAGTACCATATCTCCCATTTCATCTTCACCTACATCCTCTTCCATTTCCATAATATTGTACTCAAGAACTTCGCCCCTGCATAGACCCTTTATATACTCCGTCCTCCTTTTCGCTTTCCCTTCTTTGCTTAGAACTGGGTTTCCATCTGAGCTCTTGATATTCATGCAAGTGGTTCCCTTTTCTTCAAAAGTTTCTCTAATTTTCCTGTAGGCAGCATCTATCTTACCCCTAGGGAGATAAGCCTCTACATCCTTACATTTGTCCTCTAGCCATCCCTGCTTAGCCATTTCGAACATCCTGTCGATCTCTTTTTTGAGACGTTTCTATTCCTTTTTGCCTGCTTCATTTACTGCATCTTCATATTTTCTCCTTTCATCGATTAAATTCAGTATCTCTTCTGTTACCCAAGGATTTCTACTAGCCTTCGTCTTTTTACCTACTTGATAGTCTGCTGCCTTCACTATTTCATCGCTCAAAGCTACCCATTCTTCTCCTACTGTATTTCTTTCCCCCATTCCTGTCAATTGTTCCGTTATGCTCTCCCTGAAACTCTGTACAACCTCTGGTTCTTTCAGTTTATCCAGATCCCATCTCCTTAAATTCCCACCTTTTTGCAGTTTCTTCAGTTTTAATCTACAGTTCATAACCAATAGATTGTGGTCAGAGTCCACATCTGCCCCTGGAAATGTCATACAATTTAAAACCTGGTTCCTAAATCTCTCTCTTACCATAATATAATCTATCTGAAAACTTCAAGTATCTTCAGCGTTCTTCCATGTATACAAACTTCTTTCATGATTCTTGAACCAAGTGTTAGCTATGATTAAGTTATGCTCTGTGCAAAATTCTACCAGACGGCTTCCTCTTTCATTTCTTAGCCCTAATCACTATTCACCTACTACGTTTCCTTCTCTTCCTTTTCCTGCTCTCGAATTCAAGTCACCCATGACTCTTAAATTTTCGTCTCCCTTCACTAATTCAATAATTTCATTTACCTCATCATATATTTGATCACTTTCTTCATCATCTGCAGAGCTAGTTGGCATATAAACTTGTACTACTGTAGTAGGCGTGAGCTTCGTGTATATCTTGGCCACAATAATGCGTCCACTATGCTGTTTGTAGTAGCTTACCCACACTCCTATTTTTTATTCATTATTGAACCTACTCCTGCATTACCCCTATTTGATTTTGTATTTATAATCCTGTATTCACATGACCAAAAGTCTTGTTCCTCCTGCCACCGAACTTCACTAATTCCCACTATATCTAACACTAACCTACCCATTTCAGTTTCTAAGTTTTATAACCTACCTGACCGATTAAGGGATCTGACATTCCACGCTCTGATCCGTAGAACGCCAGTTTTCTTTCTCCCGCCGATAGAGCACCAAATGTTCTCAATAGCGGAGAGATCTGAAGACCTTTCTGACCAAGGTAGAGTATGGCAATCACGAAGACAGTTAGTAGATATCCTTCCAGTGTGCGGGTGGACATTATCTTGCTGAAATGCAAGTCCAAGATGCCTTGGCATGAAGGGCAAAAAATATCGTCAACGTACCGCTCTGCTGTAAGGGGGCAGCGGATTACAACGGAAGTGGCCTTGCTATGAAATGAAATCCCACCCCAAGATATCATTTGTGGTTGTCAGACTGTATGGTGGCCAACAGTCACATTGGTAGCCCACTTTTATCTGGGGCGTCTTGAGATACATCGTGGCTGGTCACCGGGGCTCAGCTAGAAGCCACAATCATCACTGAAGACAATTCTGCTCCAGCCAACGCTCTCCCAGGCCGAATGTACCCAGCACACTGCGAACCATCTTCTGGTTGTACATACGTCGATGGTAGTCGGCTTAAGGGGCGCCATGAAGTCAGACTTTCGTCTCTCTAGGTTACCCGTACTTATAAACTCTGTGTTCGGCGATGGTCCGCTCATTTTTGCCAGCATCGTTGAATGGTTGCGTGGTTTTCCATTCATATCTCGATCGATTGGCCAATTACTCCAACCAGCTTCTTTGAACTCAACTACATTTCTCCTTTCAAATACTGTCATCTGCTGACATTGTCCACGAGCCTGTTGAAACGTCCCCTTTTAACAATTTTACATGACTGTGCTTAACCTGACACACAATATTTTGTTAGCGCAACGCAATCTGACTTTCAAAATTCCCTACTAAAGAATGGCCCTGACTAACATTAAACTATACCTTTCACAAATCACTTACCTCACAAAAATCTTCGCTGTTCAAGCTACTGCAATACAGCGAGCGCCACTACTGCCAGCTAAATAAAAGATTCAAACTATGAAAGGCACTAACTACTGATAGGGATAGTTAGCAAATGAAAGATATTAATAGAGAACAAACAATGTATTTACCTTGATATCATCATATATAAATATAGCAGTTCATGACAAATTTCAAAACTCCGCCATCTCTCTCCCCACATCCACCACTGCTGGCGGCTCACCTCCAACTGCGCAACGCTACGCGTTGTTCACAGCCAGCTGCCTAACACTACAATGGCGAGTATTACAACAATGCAGAGCAGCCACAGACTGCACACAGCACAGCCAGTGATTTTCATACAAAGGTGGCGTTACCAATAAAAAAAACCTAAACAGCCTACTTACATAGCCCCCATGCTCCCCACAAAAAATTTTACAAATTTTTTTGGGCGCTGGCCAATACATATTTGTTAAAATTTTTTTTCACAATTACAATAACAAAGAAATCAAAGGCACACACTTATTGATACAATGTTGGTCAAAAGCTAAAATTGTCTCACAGTCCATAAAGACAGTCCTAATCGTACATAACAGGAGAATAGCAGTGTTTTTCTCAAAGTCTGAGCAGTAAAAGAAAATGCACACAGAAGTAGTGGATTTCCATGCAGTCTTGAAGAAGTAGTGTTTTCCTTCCAACGGAAAGACAGTGCTGACTCTCGACATGCAGACAGCTGATGGGCCACAACAGAGCAAACCCACTGCAGAGTCAGTCGAAGTTTTGATGAATATTGGTAGGTAGGTCATCACAGAGCAGACACACTGTAGTCCTGGTAGAGATTACGGTATTGTTGGGCCACCAGAGGTGCAGACCCACTGCAGTCCTTGTAGAAAGTGTGGACAGGCCCACTGTAGTCCTGGTAGAGATGACCAGCAGCCATCTGTTGTGACTGTGCAGGTGCACAATCACCACTGAAGAGTCTTGCGGACAATATAGCAAGTCCATAAACCACCACTTGTGCACTCACAAAGTTTTTGAAATTGTCCTTAGAACCAGCAATGCTGTTATCCAGTCCCTTGCTGAATCATTAACACACGTGCAAACACTATCAGTCCCTACTTCTCACATATTGTCCATATACTATGACCAACAGAAACGTGTGCAGTGAAATGTAACTTAATTTGAAGAACTGGTAACAATTACAATTTGGTAACATAAAAATACAATAACAAAGGTACAAAATACATCATTAAAGTACATAATAATACAGATAACATTTGTAGTACAGGCTTTACAATGTTGTTGTTGTTGTTGTTGTGGTCTTCAGTCCTGAGACTGGTTTGATGCAGCTCTCCATGCTACTCTATCCTGCGCAAGCTTTTTCATCTCCCAGTACCTACTGCAACGCACATCCTTCTGAATCTGCTTAGTATATTCATCTCTTGGTCTTCCCCTACGATTTTTACCCTCCACGCTGCCCTCCAATACTAAATTGGTGATCCCTTGATGCCTCAGAACATGTCCTACCAACCGATCCCTTCTTCTGGTCAAGTTGTGCCACAAACTTCTCTTCTCCCCAATCCTATTCAATACTTCCTCATTAGTTATGTGATCTACCCATCTAATCTTCAGCATTCTTCTGTAGCACCACATTTCGAAAGCTTCTATTCTCTTCTTGTCCAAACTATTTATCGTCCATGTTTCACTTCCATACATGGCTACACTCCATACGAATACTTTCAGAAATGACTTCCTGACACTTAAATCAATACTGGATGTTAACAAATTTCTCTTCTTCAGAAACGCTTTCTTTGCCATTGCCAGCCTACATTTTATATCCTCTCTACTTCGACCATCATCAGTTATTTTGCTCCCCAAATAGCAAAACTCCTTTACTACTTTAAGTGCCTCATTTCCTAATCCAATTCCCTCAGCATCACCTGACTTAATTAGACTACATTCCATTATCCTTGTTTTGCTTTTGTTGATGTTCATCTTATATCCTCCTTTCAAGACACTGTCCATTCCATTCAACTGCTCTTCCAAGTCCTTTGCTGTCTCTGACAGAATTACAATGTCATCGGCGAACCTCAAAGTTTTTATTTCTTCTCCATGAATTTTAATACCTACTCCGAATTTTTCTTTTGTTTCCTTTACTGCTTGCTCAATATACAGATTGAACAACATCGGGGAGAGGCTACAACCCTGTCTCACTCCCTTCCCAACCACTGCTTCCCTTTCATGTCCCTCAACTCGTATAACTGCCATCTGGTTTCTGTACAAATTGTAAATAGCCTTTCGCTCCCTGTATTTTACCCCTGCCACCTTTAGAATTTGAAAGAGAGTATTCCAGTCAACATTGTCAAAAGCTTTCTCTAAGTCTACAAATGCTAGAAACGTAGGTTTGCCTTTCCTTAATCTTTCTCCTAAGATAAGTCGTAAGGTCAGTATTGCCTCACGTGTTCCAGTGTTTCTACGGAATCCAAACTGATCTTCCCCGAGGTTGGCTTCTACTAGTTTTTCCATTCGTCTGTAAAGAATTCGTGTTAGTATTTTGCAGCTGTGACTTATTAAGCTGATAGTTCGGTAATTTTCACATCTGTCAACACCTGCTTTCTTTGGGATTGGAATTATTATATTCTTCTTGAAGTCTGAGGGTATTTCGCCTGTCTCATACATCTTGCTCACCAGATGGTAGAGTTTTGTCAGGACTGGCTCTCCCACGGCCGTCAGTAGTTCCAATGGAATATTGTCTACTCCGGGGGCCTTGTTTCGACTCAGGTCTTTCAGTGCTCTGTCAAACTCTTCACGCAGTATCGTATCTCCCATTTCATCTTCATCTACATCCTCTTCCCTTTCCATAATATTGTCCTCAAGTACATCGCCCTTGTATAGACCCTCTATATACTCCTTCCACCTTTCTGCTTTCCCTTCTTTGCTTAGAACTGGGTTTCCATCTGAGCTCTTGATATTCATACAAGTCGTTCTCTTATCTCCAAAGGTCTCTTTAATTTTCCTGTAGGCGGTATCTATCTTACCCCTAGTGAGATAGGCCTCTACATCCTTACATTTGTCCTCTAGCCATCCCTGCTTAGCCATTTTGCACTTCCTGTTGATCTCATTTTTGAGACGTTGGTATTCCTTTTTGCCTGTTTCAGTTACTGCATCTTTATATTTTCTCCTTTCATCAATTAAATTCAATATTTCTTCTGTTACCCAAGGATTTTTACTAGCCCTCGTCTTTTTACCTACTTCATCCTCTGCTGCCTTCACTACTTCATCCCTCAAAGCTACCCATTCTTCTTCTACTGTATTTATTTCCCCCATTCCTGTCAATTGCTCCCTTATGCTCTCCCTGAATCTCTGTACAACCTCTGGTTCTTTTAGTTTATCCAGGTCCCATCTCCTTAAATTCCCACCTTTCAGCAGTTTCTTCAGTTTTAGTCTACAGGTCATAACCAATAGATTGTGGTCAGAGTCCACATCTGCCCTGGAAATGTCTTACAATTTAAAACCTGGTTCCTAAATCTCTGTCTTACCATTATATAATCTATCTGATACCTTTTAGTATCTCCAGGGTTCTTCCATGTATACAACCTTCTTTCATGATTCTTAAACCAAGTGTTAGTTATGATTATGTTGTGCTCTGTGCAAAATTCTACCAGGCGGCTCCCTCTTTCATTTCTGTCCCCCAATCCATATTCACCTACTATGTTTCCTTCTCTCCCTTTTCCTACACTCGAATTCCAGTGACCCATGACTATTAAATTTTCATCTCCCTTCACAATCTGAATAATTTCTTTTATTCCATCATACATTTCTTCAATTTCTTCGTCATCTGCAGAGCTAGTTGGCATATAAACTTGTACTACTGTAGTAGGTGTGGGCTTCGTATCTATCTTGGCCACAATAATGCGTTCACTATGCTGTTTGTAATAGCTTACCCGCATTCCTATTTTCCTATTCATTATTAAACCTACTCCTGCATTACCCCTATTTGATTTTGTGTTTATAACCCTGTAGTCACTTGACCAGAAGTCTTGTTCCTCCTGCCACCGAACTTCACTAATTCCCACTATATCTAACTTCAACCTATCCATTTCCCTTTTTAAATTTTCTAACCTACCTGCCCGATTAAGGGATCTGACATTCCACGCTCCGATCCGTAGAACGCCAGTTTTCTTTCTCCTGATAACGACATCCTCTTGAGTAGTCCCCGCCCGGAGATCCGAATGGGGGACTATTTTACCTCCGGAATATTTTACCCAAGAGGACGCCATCATCATGTAACCATACAGTAAAGCTGCATGCCCTTGGGAAAAATTACGGCTGTAGTTTCCCCTTGCTTTCAGCCGTTCGCAGTACCAGCACAGCAAGGCCGTTTTGGTTATTGTTACAAGGCCAGATCAGTCAATCATCCAGACTGTTGCCCTTGCAACTACTGAAAAGGCTGCTGCCCCTCTTCAGGAACCACACGTTTGTCTGGCCTCTCAACAGATACCCCTCCGTTGTGGTTGCACCTACGGTACGGCTATCTGTTTCGCTGAGGCACGCAAGCCTCCCCACCAACGGCAAGGTCCATGGTTCATGGGGGGGGGAGGCTTTACAAAAGAATCGAAATAATATATACGTCAGTGTTCCAGGAATTATGACATGAGTACATACATAAAAGATCAGAATAACTTTCGAAACACCAACTTCACACATGAGCATTAACACAAAACAGAATAAATAATGTCTGAACATCTTTACAAAGTAAATAACATATTATTAATGCCAATTATATTCGAGGATGACAGACAGTATTCCTCATCATAGTGAATGTAGCTTAATATTAAAAGAAGAAAAAATTCTATAAAACTACACAGAGACAGGAAGAAAACAAATACACAAGGGTACACAAACACATAGTGGGATAACACCAATAGGAAAGGACAGGGTTCGTTTTCAGTGTAACATTTGGTACTGCAGTCCAACCCAAAACTTCATATATCTTTCCTCTTATTTCATCCTTTGTTTCCACCAAAAAAATTCTATCTAAGCATGCTTTCTGTATTTATATGTTCACACATTTCTTACCTCAACATTTATTTCCAAGAAAATCCTACCTAAACCTGTTTTCTCAATGCATTTCTTCCAATTCATCGCAACTCATTCTCTTAGAGGCTACCCCCTCTTAAGCTAACTTAAATCTACTGAGCTCAGATGCTAAACTAAGGGACGAGGCAATGCAGCATCACATAACAAATCAACACAAACAGCAATGCAAAAAATGCAAATTGGCAAAGCTAGCAGCATAAATGAGCAAAAGTCAAATTCAATAACACTATGCCTGGCAAACAGCAGCAACTTATACCTAAACATGACATAGCGCAAGCAGAAAAAATATTACACTAAAGTGGCCATGTCTAATACCTATGTCACATCTTAACATTAGAGTGATGCATCACAAAAACTTACACTAGTAGATAAGTTACCAAATCGTAAAAAAATTATTTATGCAATTCCTGTGAAGGGAAATGTCTTTTTGTGCTCCCTCATTTGTTTTGGATAGATCATAAAATTATTTACTGGATCTGTAGGCATAAAATATTTATATTAGTACATATATTAAATTTTATTTTAACCAATGCTGCAGTGCAGCTAGAAACTTGATATTAAACAAAATGTGTAAATAAATACATAAAGCAAGCCATATGGCATTTTTCTTAACTAGCAAGACAATAGCTGTGAAATGTTTCTCATCGTTTCATTAGGCATTTCAGTAAATATCATAAATTATGAGCTCCACAGTATGCTTTCAACAAGGAGATGTCAGTAGCGTGGACAATGGCCTTCCCTTTCTTTTTTTTTCTACCTGTGCTTCTGACGAGGCACTCACACTAATGGCTTGTTCTCCAGGCGTCTGACACACCTGGGTGCCCATGACGCATTATGTGCAGGTGGTCACTTAACTTTCGTACGGAAATATTTACGACAGCAGTTTCCGCTACAGTGACAGTCTCACATAAAAATATTTCACAGGTCAAGAATTAGCGTTGCAAATCTGTAGAAACAAAATCCTATGAATATAACAGTGTCCAAAAAAATTTTTAGTGGCATTGTGATACATTCACACATGACTCACACATGTCATAACTCTTAAAGTACGATTCTTGGTTTCCAACATCCTACCCACTATTCATTACTCCTTACCTTATTACACATATACGTATCCATCGACACTCATCAATATTTCGTCATTATAAGTATGAAGCATAATCAAATAACTCGTATAGCCTCAGCCTATTAATCATAAACATACCTCAGCAGCATAATACACATCGTCGTCGTAAAAATAACATCATAACACCTCAGTCAAATCTCAAAATCGTCGTAGCTTCCTCCAATAATTAAAAAAATTCTCTGCTCATGTCAAAAGTGTCTTCTGCCTCAAACGTACTTTAAAAATCATAATCCCTTTACCAAATACATCATTCAAAGCTCTCATAGTATCACAATGGTTCTGAAAAAATATGAACAGTTCACAAAGTACAGACAAAATACAGTTTCATAAGTGTGAAGTTATCCAACTGTGTAATTATGTAAACACCTGTCACTGATGTAGTAAAAAAAGTTTCTTTCTCTGTTAAATGATCAGATAGCTGTGTAATTCTGTGTTAGAGAAATATGGTACCAACGTGTAAAGTTGTATAAGCAAATACCATATTAGCTAGGGCTCCTTGTGCTTGCCAAACACATGGTACACAAAGTAAGCATGTACCCCCCTGAGGATTAATGTAATTATACCCTCAGGTGTTACAGATAACAGCAGTGGAATGAAATATATCACGGAAAACCCTTGTATCATTGTACTTCAAATATCTAAAAAAATGCATGTTTTAAGTGGGAAATTAATCACTCAAATACGTGTCCTGTAGCGCTAAAAGTGCGTCTTGCTGTAAGATAATCTCTGTGGAAGTGTCGTAGTTATCGTCCTCCGAAAGCTAAGTTCTGCAGAAGCCAATGTACTTACCTCATGATACACCAAATTTCAAGTAAACCAAAATGTTGCATTAAAATCTCATTAGCAGTACTGGTAAATGTTCTAAGTATGTGAGCCTTATAGTCGTTATGTAATCGTGCAACTAACAAGCAAGAATGTACAAATACAACACTGTGTCGTCTGTTCACTACAACAATGCATTCGTAATTTCTGTTTAAAAATGTTCCCTAGGTTCTAGACTGGATATTTAACTTCAAACATAGTTGTATGTTAACAGTTTCTTAAGTCTGACACAGCATACTAGTAATGTAAAGTGAAAAGTTATATGACAAAGACAAAGTTAAAAAGCAGATTATCTCTCAGTAAGCGGTTTTACATGTGAAGTGTGGTGCAATCCTTTACTCTTCCTAGTACGCAGACTTTCAACTTCAAAGCAATTATCATGTTGTTTACATCGGTAAAGAATGCTAAATCTTTTCTCAAGGCTAGCGTCTTTGTTATTTTTCCCTGAGCCAGCAAGCGCACGCGGCTGCCTGCGGTGCGAGTCATTGTCTGTCTCTTTGTTGGCGCGCGTTGTTATTGGGATTAGGAGACCTAACTTCTACAAATTCGCCTTGCCGAGAGAGCCCAGCTCTGTTAGAATCCCGCCAGTTCTGACGAAATTCACGTCTGTCGTTATGATTATATCGTCTGTCGTCATGTCGGTAGTTCCGGTAGTTTCTTTCTTCTCGATTAAGTGGTGGAAAATTTCTCCCTGAATTAGCACTGCACGGTGGACTGTTGCGTCTGAAGTTATTCTGTCTCCCATAATAATAATTATTTTGGTTCCCATATTGTCTGTTTCTCTGACTGTCTCTGTGATAGTCACTACCGCAGTGAGGTGATCTTTCCCTGTAATTATTACTACTCTGCCAACGGTTGTCGTACGGGTGGTGTCTATTTTGGTCACGATTTGCGTTGTAAGAATAGACCTGTCGTGTCCAGTTATTGTTTCTGTCGTCACGGAATTGTGACGGATGTGACCTGTAATTGTTGTGTTCCTGTTTTCGCGTTCCGCGATTGTCAGTGTCACTTTCCAGTTCTTGTAACAGTCCCTGAAAAGCTTCAATGTCGTCTTTGCAACGTCCTGCTAAAATAATATGTCGTAAATGTTCAGGCAATTTGATTAAGCAAATGCGGATAAGTTCTGAGGGGCTGTATGGGTTTGACAGGTACTGATTCTTATGCAACATGTCTTCAAAATATTTCACAAGACTGGAAAATTCAGATTGTTCAAAATGTTTCATCATTATGATGCCATGTTTTACGCGGTCTTGTGTGGCTTGAGACCAATATGCTGAGAGGAAGGCATGGTAAAATTCTCCTTCACTGTGGCAATCGTGAATGACCGATCGCATTCTTACAGCTGGTTCATTCTCCAAGTAGCCACACATAAATTCTAATCTGTGTTCTAACGACCAGTTGGGAGGAAAACAATGCGAGAATTGATGGAGCCATGCTTGTGGATGAATGTCGTTGCCAGAATTTTTAAATGTTTTGAATTTACGTGTAGTCATGAACAGCTTATAGTCAAAATCATCATGTCGGCGAGTCGCATATTGGTCATTGTTAGGTCGTGTCGGCCGTTCCATCTCAAAATTCGGTGCACATTGCCAATTTCTTTCATAACTTCCGAAATGCCCTGTGTTATTATTTTGTGGCTGTTCCGTATTTCTATGTCCCTCTTCCCGTGTTGGGGCGCGAGTGTCCTCTGAAATACGTAATTCTTGTACTACTTGTGCCAACTGATCTTGTGCTTCCCGGATTTCTCTTTTGTACTGTGTATTGATTTGATTTTGATTTTGTTTGAATTTTCTTATTTGTTCATACTCTTCTGTGTCAGTGAAGGCTACGGGTCTTGTGTCATTCAGATCATCATCTACCTTTGTAGATAAGTTAGTGACCTGATCCGAAAGTTCGGCTACTTTCTCCGATAGTGTACTTATTTCCTCCATGTGTCTTTCTGAACCAATTTTCAGGGTATCTACTGTGTCCTTTAAGTTTTCCTGAGTTCTTGCAAGTTGCGTAACCGAATCGGTAGATGCAACTGAGTCAATTTTAGCCCAAAAGGTCTCATGATTTTCATGAACAATAGTTTGCAGTTCTTTTATGGCTGCTTCGTGATTCTGTAATGCATTTTCATGCCGCGATAAAATAGGTTGAAAATGCTCACAAATTTGTGTTTTTACGTCATTACAGACTTTTTGACATTTCGATTCAATGTTATGTAACTCAGTAGTTAAATCTTCGCGTGTTTGTTGAAGTGTGGTGTCTAACTTTTGAAGATTTTGTTCCATTGCGTCTAACTGTTGCTGTGTTTGTCTCTGGTGTTGTTCCATTGTGTCTAACTTTTTAAGATTTTGTTCCACTGTGTCTAACTTTTTAAGATTTTGTTCCACTGTGTCTAACTGTTGCTGTGTTTGTCTCTGGTGTTGTTCCATTGTGTCTAACTTTTCAAGCTTTTGTCCCATTTGTTGCATTAATTGTAATAACAATGCACTGGTGTCTGAAACATGTTCCTCAGTGCTATTCGGCAGTGAAGTTGCACCGGCAACATTCACATTTTGACAAGCGGAAAATGTGTCTTGACTCATTTGAGAAAACGGTGAAGATCCAAAACCTGAATCTACAGTATTTGCGAGATCGTGTCGTGTCATTTCGGCTTCCTGAGGCGAGCTGTTGCCGACCGATCGATCGATAATGCTTCCCTCTTCACTAATTGTTTCACTGTCCACGCCATTGTTTGACGCCCGCTCCATTTCCCTGTGCACAGTTACCAAATTACTACTTTGAACATTAGTTAATTCATTACTCTGCGGCGCTGATAAGCTACGCTCGTCGTCACTATTATTTATCAGTTTAGTTTGGAGCCTAGTGTTACGTTTTTCACACGCCATAATTGTCACAATATTTCACACGGTAACACAGAAAAGCACAATTTGAAGTGCAAAAATAGGAGAACACATTAACATAGCACTGAAAATAATATCTAGTTAATTGCAAGCGTAGCTGCGAAATACTTGGTGCAAATCTACATGCATACCACAACTGTTTTACTGTGCAACAATGAAAGGCTACAACTACAAAGGAGATTCTCTCTACAATTACGCGCTAGCAATAAACAAAAGCTACACTAAATACACAAACTACAAGAAAAAATCAGAAGATTCCAGTGAGGTATCCTCGGCTAAGGGTCGACATATGAAACGTCCCCTTTTAACAATTTTACATGACTGTGCTTAACCTGACACACAATATTTTGTTAGCGCAACGCAATCTGACTTTCAAAATTCCCTACTAAAGAATGGCCCTGACTAACATTAAACTATACCTTTCACAAATCACTTACCTCACAAAAATCTTCGCTGCTCAAGCTACTGCAATACAGCGAGCGCCACTACTGCCAGCTAAATAAAAGATTCAAACTATGGAAGACACTAACTACTGATAGGGATAGTTAGCAAATGAAAGATATTAATAGAGAACAAACAATGTATTTACCTTGATATCATCATATATAAATATAGCAGTTCATGACAAATTTCAAAACTCCGCCATCTCTCTCCCCACATCCACCACTGCTGGCGGCTCACCTCCAACTGCGCAACGCTACGCGTTGTTCACAGCCAGCTGCCTAACACTACAATGGCGAGTATTACAACAATGCAAAGCAGCCACAGACTGCACACAGCACAGCCAGTGATTTTCATACAGAGGTGGCGCTACCAATAAAAAAAACCTAAACAGCCTACTTACACTGTTTGCAAGGCATAGTTACTGTCAAACTGAGTACACGGAATGAAATCCTCAAATACTTTATGTGCTGGTATCGTCATGACCCCTGTTTACTATTCTTGCCAGGTGTGCGGTGACATTGTGCTCCAGCAGTCACACATTCATTCATCCATCGCCGAAGCTTGCAGTCCTTCATTTTCCGTCGATACCTCTGTGAATAACCATTTGTGACCAATTTGAGTCGTTTTCGTGTCTTAGACTGTATATTAGATGTTAAGAACGAAAGAGAAGCGGAATTCTTATAATAAACGTTTAGAATCAGAAATGTGTGCTAGTTACTGTCTACGACTCACTGAAAATGGTTATTTTAAAGCATTCAATTAGGCTCGTTTTCATTTGTATTACAATGATCATGTCATCGTTGTGTACATGGAATACCTTTATGACGACCTGAACTCTGATGAGGACATTTATAATAATGTGTCTGAATTTTGGTGCAGGAACAGCTGCCGTTCTCCGTCAAATAATGAAACCAGATACGTTAGTGGTATTGGACGTTGAAGTTTGGATGAAAGTAGACTTTCTAACTCATATCAACAGTAGTCCATTGGATGCAGGTTGGACGTTGGGCAGGCCAATCGATTTCTGCCATGGTACATAAAACAGCTAAAAACACAAGACATTGTAGATAACATTGGATATGAAAGGAGATATTGGACATATTTGATTAAACAAAAAAATATAAAAATGCAGATAATGAAGTAAGCAAAGGGGAATAAAGACGTCTAAGGTATGAGACGGACAGAAAGTGTAAAATGGATAGGTTTGAATGACTAGAGAACAAATGCAAGCCCATAGAAACATGTGTAACTAGGGGAAAGGTAGATACCGCCTATAAGAATATCAAAGAGAGCTTTGAATATAAGAAAACCAGCTGCATGAAATCGAGAGCTCAGATGGGAAGGCAAGGAAGGGAAACCTGAAAGGTGGAAGGAGTATATAGACATCTAAATGCACATGCATACTCTGCCAATCACATTTAAGTGCCTGGCAGAGGGTTCAACGAACCACATTCACAATTCTCTATAATTCCAATCTCGTATAGCGCGCGGAAAGAATAAACACCCATATCATTCCGTACGAGCTCTGACTTCCCTTATTTTATTGTGGTGGTCGTTCCTCCCGATGTAGGTCTGTGTCAACAAAATATTTTTGCATTCGGAGGAGAAAGTTGGTGATTGGAATTTCGTGAGAAGGTTCCGTCGGAACGAAAATCGCTTTTCGTTTAATGATTTCCAGCCTAAACCCTGTATTATTTCTGTGACACTCTATCCCACATTTGGCGATAATACAAAACGTGCTGCCTTCCTTTGAACATTTTCGATGTACTCCGTCAGTCCTATCTGGTAAGGATCCCACACCGTGTAGCAGTATTCTGAAAGAGGACGGACAAGTGTAGTGTAGGCAGTCTCCTTAGTAGGGCTGTGTCTTTCCAATGAAACGCAGTCTTTGGTTAGCCTTCCCCACATTTTCTATGTGTTCTTTCCAATTTAAGATGTTCTTAATTGTAATTCCTAGGCTTTTAGATTATACTGATTTATAGTGTAACCGATGTTTAAGGAGTTCCTTTTAGCACTCATGTGGATGACCTCACACCTTTCGTTATTTAGGGTCAACTGCCACTTTTCGTACCATTGAGATATTTTTTCTTCTAAATCGTTTTGCAGTTTGCTTTTGTCTTCTGATGACTTTATTAGTCGATAAACGACAGCGTCATCTGCAAACAACCAAAGACATCTTCTCAGATGCTCTCCCAAATCGTTTATATAGATAAGGAGCAGCAAAGGGCCTATAATACTACCACGGGGAACGCCGGAAATCACTTCTGTTTTACTCGATGACTTTCCGTCAGTTACTATGAACTGTGACCTCTCTGACAGGAAATCACAAATCCAGTCACATAACTGACACGATATTCCATAATCACGCAATTTCACTATGAGTCGCCTGTGTCGTACAGTGTCAAAACCCTTAAGGATATCCAGAAATACGGAATCGATCTGAAATCCCTTGTCAATAGCACTCAGCACTTCATGTGAATAAAGAGCTTTTAGTGTTTCACAGGAACGATGTTTCCTAAGCACATGTTGACTGTGTGTTACTAAATCGTTTCCTTCGAAGTAATTCATAATGTTCGAACACAATATAAGTTCTAAAATCCTGCTGCATATCGACGTTAACCTAATGAGCCTGTAATTTAGTGGATTACTCCTACTACCTTTCTTTATTATTGATGTGACCTGTGCAACATTCCGGTCTTTGGGTACGGATCTTTCGTCGAGCTAACCGTTGTATATGATTGTTAAGTATGGAGCTAATAGATCAGCATACTCCGAAAGGAACATAACTGGTATACAGACTGGGCCAGAAGACTTGCTTTTATTAAGTGATTTAAGTTGCTCCACTACTCCGAGGATATTTACTTCTACGTTACTCATGTTGGCAGCTGTTCTCGATTCGAATTCTGGAATGTTTACTTCGTATTCTTTTGTGAAGGTATTTCGGAAGGCTGTGTTTAGTAACTCTGTTTGGCAGCACTGTCTTCGACAGTATCTCCATTTGCTATCGCGCAGAGAAGGCATTGATTGTTTCTTGCCGCTAACATACTTCACATCTGACCAGAATCTCTTTGGATTTTCTGCCAGGTTTCGAGACAAAGTTTCGTTGTAGAAACTGTTATTGTCATCTCCCATTGAAGTCCACGCTAAATTTCGGGCTTCTGTAAAAGATCACCAATCTTGGAGATTTTGCGCCTTTTTAAATTTGCCATGTTTCTTTCGTTGTTTCTGCAATAGTGTTCTAACCCGTTTTGGGTACCAAGGAGGATCAGCTCCATCGTTTGTTAATTTATTTGGTATAAACCTCTCAATTGCTGCCGATGCTATTTTTTTAATTTAAGCCAGATGTGGTCTACACTTATATTATTAATTTGGAATGAGTGGAGATTGTCTCTCAGGAAGGCGTCAAGTGAATTTTTACCTGCTTTCTTGAATAGGTATATTGTTCGCTTATTTTTCGAGAATTTGGGGATTACAATATTCAGTTTCGCTACGACAGCCCTGTGTTCAGTAATCCCTGAATCGGTTTTGATGCTCGTTATTAACTCAGGATTATTTGTTGCTAAGAGATCAAGTGTGTTTTCACAACTATTCACGTGGTCTCATGAACTAATTGCTCGAAATAATTTTCAGAAAATGAGTTTAGGACAATTTCGGATGATATTTTATGCGTACCTCTGGAATAAAACTCGTATTTTCCACAAACATATTGAGGGTAAATTAAAGTCATCACCAACTATTATCGTATGAGTCGGGTAAGTGTTTGAAATCAAATTCAAGTTTTCTTTGAACCTTTCAGCGACTGTATAATCTGAATTGGGAGGTCGCTAAAAGGATCCAGTTATTATTTTATTCCGGTTGCCAACGATGACCTCTTCCCAAAGTAACTCACAGGAAGAACCGCCCAGTCCATGCCATATAGCCCCTGCTACCTGTGTGGCCGACTCCTGCTTATAGAGCACACCTGACCTCTTTAGCAGAACCCGAAACCCTTTGGCGCAAGTCGTGGAATCTGCAGCCTACACGGTCGCAGAACCGTCGGAGCCTCTGATTCAGACCCTCCACTCGGCTCTGTACCAGAAGTCCGCAATCGGTTCTGTCGACTATGCTGCAAACGGTCACCTCTGCTTTCATCTTGCAAGCAAGACTGTCAGCCTTTACCACTTCTGTTGGCTGCACCCTGTGCTCATCATGGCATCTCCGAGGACCCTTTCCACATCTGGAATGACTCCTCCCGGCATGCACACGGAGTTGCACATTGGTTTTCTTATCCTCCTTGTCAGCCAAGTCCCTGAGCGGCCCCATAAGGCGCCTAACGTTCGAGCTAACAACTACCAATAATCCCACCCTCTGCAATTGCCCGGATCTTGCAGGCTGAGTGATTTCCTCTGATACAGGACAGGCGGCAGCATCTGGCTCAACGACATTGTAAGCCACAGACAGTACCTGGAGCCTGTTTGTCAGACAGACTGGGGAGGCCTTACGTGCGGCCGCCTGGGAAGTCTTTCTCCGCCTGCTACGTCCTGGGGCGACCTCCCACTCGACCACAGGTGAGGGGTCAGCCTCAGTGCGAGCTGTAAGTGGGTTAGTCACCGGTGAAGACCGTGCTGGACGTCCGTTGGATCCCCACGGCCGGCCCACAACAGAGGTGGCCGTCCACTGCAGCCTCAAGCTGTCTAAACGAAGCCATCACAGCCTTAAGCTGAGAGCGAAGTATCACCAACTCGGCTCGCAGCCCCACGCAACAATCGCGGTCCCTGTCCATACCAAAAACCGCGGAAAAGTAAACGATGCAGATAAAAGGACTATCGACAGGTGCTCCGCAAATCTACTGTAGACCCTGACGAAAATGCACGAACTGTGTCTAGTAATACTCAGATATTCAGAAACCTAACTACCGAAGCACTCAGGTGAAACTAAATAATTTGTCCCTGCTTAGGAACTTTTAATACGTCACAAAATCGGTTTACTTTGTGATGCAAACGAAAACGCGAGAACTGTGACTATTAGATATAAAAATTTCACGCAGAAGCCCAAACTAAACTATTAATCAGTTACTTCCCCGTTGCTGCGTCTGTCGGATATGGCGAGAAGAATTTGACACAGCACTGGAAGATCTAAGTCGACACACGGACCATGGAGTTGACGACATTCCGTGTGTGCTTCTAACATCCTCCGGAGAGTCAGCCATGACTTAACTACTCCATCTCCTATGCAAGAAGTATGAGACAGAGAAAATAACTTCACACTTCAAGAACAATTTAATAATTCCAATCCCAAAGGCTGCAGGTGCTGAAAGGTGTGAATGTTACCGTATAATCGGCTTAAAAACACACGCTTGCAAAATATTGACACAAATTATTTAGAGAAGAATGGTGAAACTAGTAGATGTCGACCTCGGGAAATATTCAGATTGGTTTCCGCAGAAGTCTAGGAACACGTGAGGTAGTACTTACGCTATGACGTACCTTAGAATACATGTTAAGGGTAGGCCAACTTTTGTTTATAGCTCCTGTATACTTAAAATGCTTTTGTCAGTGTTGGCTGTCATATACTCTTTGAAATTCTGAAGGTAATGGAGGTAAAGTAGAGGGACCCAGGGCATATTTACAGCTTGCACAGAAACCAAATGAGAGCAGATGGGTATGAAAGGGAACAGTGGCAGAGAAAGGGAGGAGACAGCGTTGTAGCATATCCCAGGTGTTATTCAATCCGTACGTTAAGGAGACTGTGAATGAAATCAAGGAGAAATTTGTTGAAAGACTTACAGTTCAGGAGAAAAAGTTCGAGGTTTGCTGCTAACAGTGAAATTTTCTCGGAGACGGGAAGGGTTTTGGAAAAGCAATTGAATGGATGGGCAATGTGTTAGAAGTTGGATGTAAGATGAACATCAAGAAAAGCAACACAAGTGTAATGGAATGCAGGAGAATTAATTCAGGGCATGCAGTGGGAAGTAGGAACTGAGTTACTTAAAGTAGTAGATGACTTTTACTATTATGGCAGTGATATAACAGATTATGACCAAAGAAGGAAGGATATTAAATATATACCGGCAATGTTAATAAAAGGGTGTCTGAAGAAGAGAAATTTGTTAATACCGATTGTAGATTTATATGTTGAAAGTCTCTTCTGATAGTTTTTGTCTGGAATGTAGCCATGTACGAAAATGAACCGTGGACATAAACAGTTCACACAAGAAGGGAATAGCGCCTTTGAAAGGAGGTAGAGCTTGACAGGACATATTCTGAAACGTCGAGTAAAAATTAGTGAAGGAAACCAAGAGAAGAATACTGTAACCTAGTATGTAAGTTGCAGTGGTTGTTCGAAGATGCAGACGCTTGCCCAAGATAGAGTACCGTGGAAACCCACATCAAACGAGTTTTCGGACTGTAGACCGCAACAGCAACAGTTTTGCCTATGTATTTACGTTCATACAGAATACCACAAGTCACCTTATGGTGGGCCGTACCATGCACCATTACCAGATATTTCATGTAATATTCCATTCGCAAACTGATGCTGGGGAAAAAAGACTATCAATGTGCCTCTGTACGAGCCCTAATTTATCTTGTCTTCGCGGTCCGTACGCGTAATGCACATTTGTGGCAGTAGAATCGTTCTCAGTCAGTTGTAAATGTCTGTTCTCTAAATTGTCTCGTAAGTGTTTGGTGAAAAGAACGTCGTCTTCCCTTAGGAATTCCCATTGCGTTTACAAAACATCTCTGTAATACTTGCCAGTTGATCGAATCTACCAACAACAAATCTAGCAGCAAGGCTCTGGACTTCTTCGATGATTTCGTTTAATGCGACCAGCTGAGTTTCCCAAACACTCGAGCAATACTCAAGAACTGGTCACTCTTCTGTTCTACTCGCAGTCTCCTTTCTAGAAGAGCTACGCTTTCCTAATACTGTCTCAGTAAACAAAAGCCTTCCCTACTGCAGTCCTTAAATGCTTATTATATTCCATTTCGCTTTGCAACAATACGCCTACATATTTAACCCACGTGATAGTGTCAAGCTGGACAACTTAAATTCCAGTTTAATTTAATTGAATTTATTGCAAAGATTTTTAGACCTGTTATCTGGAAACTCTAACAGGTCGTACATATTCTTCAATCGTGGTGACATACAACGTTTTAAGTTACGTAGGTAGTAGCAAATCATGTTGACAGCAATCTTCGGTGATACCGATGTAGAAATAAAGCCGGATATTTGAAAGATAATAATAAGTTTAAATAATCAACATAAAATAAAGGGTATTAACTGAGGATCGAAGTGAATGACTTCCATCTTATATTACAAGATACGTTACTAGCAGCCTCGGAAGAGCTTGAGGTTTTTCGATTAACTCCAACTTTACTTACTTCTAAACCTATTCTTGCTACACTATTCTATATCGCTAACAGTGGTATGCGTGTGTCTCGGCAGTCCTCGATTCTACGCATACCCGTGTGGGTGGCCTTTGCATTCTTTCTCTTCTTTCCTTTTCACTTTTCTGTTATTGTTTGCATATCGCAGTCTAACTGTCTGCAGTCTCTCTCTACCTGAAAAAAAAGAGACTCTCAGAACGACATGACCAGCCGAACCTTCCTCTCCACATTCACAGACTGATGTGTTGCTACGTCCCAGTCGAAGCACATGGTTTAGGTATGGATCGCGACCTGTTAACAGCTGCATCATACCTCGAGTAGGCGCAGCGTCGCACAGTTTGAGCCTGTTCCTAGTGCTTGGTAATACGCTATAAACACGCCTTGCCGTACTGCTAGTGTCCCAGTCAGACTACCAATCATCTAAATTCTGGGCTCTTAAGTGTCGTTTATTAATAACGTGTGTTCCGGTTCCAAATGGTTCAAATGGCTCTGTGCACTATGGGACTTAACATCTCAAATCATCAGTCCCCTTGAACTTAGAAACTATTTAACACTAACCTTCTGTATTATTGTCATTTCCCTCTTCCACGATAATTGTATTATGGCCACTGTATGTTAGGTACTGGAGCACTTGTCAACTATTAATTTTAGCTGCTGACATGCGGTTTGCTAAAGTGACATCTGTGTTAGTAACTACACCAGCTTATTGTTCGAATGTACTCGGCTGGTCTTCCAGATTTAAAATAATGAGCTGTAGTTCCTGTATTGCTTCCATTAGTACATCCCCTCGTTCGTCAGTTTGCCTACTGTGCCACAGAAATGATTATGCATCTGTTGTCACAAGGAGACACGCAACTTGTCTATATAGAGACACTGCTCTGACTCTACCTGTATAAGGTACGATAGGGTGAGAGTAAGGCATGCTTACTACAACCCACTTTGCCTGCAGTCCTTCACTTCTATTGTGACCCTGTGCTTGTCCAACAGCGTTGCCACCTTGGGTCACACTGTATATCCATTTGTAACGACCGTGGCAGTCATTCCCTCATTGTGGCCCGTACCTGTTACTAATTTCTGCACGAAAATGTGGGAGCTCATTCTTTCTCCAGTATGGTTCTTGCAAACAAAACATATTAACACTCAGCTGGTCAGTTAGTTTTCGTATTTCAGTCATTGACAATTTACATCGAGCAGCATTTATCTGTACTATGTTTATCCTTTTACGTGTTTCGATTGCCAACAAAGCCCTTCGGAGAAGGAAGGCCTGGTTCAAAGATAAAGCGTCCAAACCCTTATATAACATCCACGTATTAATGCTCAGTGTCGAATGGTACTTTTACTCTCTTGAACGCCTGTCGAAGGAGGCCACATAATTATTTAAACTCAATGCATATGTTATTTACTCTCAAAAGAATTCTGGTGTAGGATACGTAATAGTTTTTCCTTTCTGATGCCCACCTCTGAAAATATGTCTTAGAGCAACCTGTAACACACTGGGAGCCTCCAAACTACTTAATAAGACATTCATTTCTAAATTATTATCAGATTTGTATGTGTGTAATTGAAAATCATTTAAGTAGGACTCGAAATATTAGAAATACTTTTTTGTATTTCATAGGAGTACCTGATTTTCACTGCACTTTACTGTTTTCGATTGTTGTACTCGTTAGTGTTACTGCTAGAGACGCCTAGTGGAACAACTGCAGAACTGTTTTCTTGTTTTCTGGTGCAGAGCGGTTGCGTGGGTTGTAGACAGAACAAGACTTTTTGCGCCGGATAGGGTGTGACCCATACAGGCGGAACGCCGTGACATGCCAGAGGTGCGTGAACTTCTGTGTATGACTAACGGCCCATTCTTCAGCAGGAACCGAAACCAGAAACGGTAGTGATAGTGCACTTTGAGGTCTGTATTAATTTGAGGTCTGGATTTAAGTCGACTTTCAATCGCATCCCAATGAGTTATTGGTTATAAGTGTAACATGGCGTTTCCAATCAATTTCTAGGACGTTATATAAAATGCCTAAAAAGACAAGTCATTGTAGAAAGACAGGAGATACTGGACTCATTTGATGAAAGAAGGAAATGTGAAAATGCAGCAGACGAAGCAGCAAACAGGAAACACATACTGTCTGCAAACCTCTATTTTTCTTTACTCCGCCGTAGTGGGGATCCAAAACACTCGGGCAGTATTCAGGAATTTGAGGCACTACTGTTCTATATACAGTCCTCTTTGTAGATGAACTACACTTTCCTAAGACTCTCCCAGTAAGCTGAAGCCACTCCTGCTACTGTTCTCATGTGCTCGTTTCACTTCATATCGCTTTACAGCTTTACGCCTAGAAATTAATCCCCTTGACTGTGTATACGAAAATTACAGTATTACTTTTTTTTCCCTTTCATCTGCATTAAGATATATCTCTTTACATTTAGAGCAAGTTACCCTACATCACACTAAAAGGAAATTCTAAGCCATCGTATACCCATGTACAGTCACAAAACGACGATACAGCCCTCTTACCTCTTATACTAAAAGGTCACCTCAAGCCTTAGCAGACTTCTCCCCACCCTATCCGTTGTTGTTCACAAATCATTGCCTCACAGACGCTGCTTTATGACATGGTTTTTTGTCATCCTTACATAAACAATCATGGTCTCCATATGTTTCACTACTGTAGACATTACATTATGCTGTAAAATGTGTTATTCTTCAGCGTTTAAAGCTTAATAATTGCAACAATTGGAGCACACCATAACCAAGGAAAACACCCCAATTCCGTGACACCACATCCTTAGTTCTTCATTTTTGGCGATATTCAGGGTGAGTCACTAATTATTGCCACCTAGAATAACTCCGAAAGTATGATGGTAGCTGAGATGACTGTGGGACAAAAGATATATAGGACAACGGGGGCCATAATATGACGTTGATTTCTTGAAGCTAGACGGGTTCGCGGCAGGGATAAAAAGGTCAACTTTGTTTCTTTACATAGGATGCTATAGTTTCGTACTTATTATCTGATAGTGGCTATCGAGGCGAATCCAATGACGTGTAACAGCGATGGCCGGCCGATGTGGCCTCGTGGTTCTAGGCGCTTCAGTCTGGAACCGCGCGACCACTTATGTCGCAGGTTCGAATCCTGCCTCGCGCATGGGTGTGTGTGATGTCCTTAGGTTAGTTAGGTTTAAGTAGTTCTATGGTAAGAATGGAGGAGACATAACGAAATGCTTCAATTAAAAGTGGTGTAAGGGAGGTGATGCTGTCTTTCGCCCATACTACTCACTGTCTACATCGTAGAATCCATGACGGAAACGGAAGAAAGTTTCCAAAGTGTGCTCAAAATTCACAGTAAGAAATTACCACTGATACGATTCGCTGGTGCCATTGCTATCGTTGGTTGAAATGAATTACAGGATCTATTGAATGAAATGAATAGTGTTATGAGTACAGAATAAGTACTGAGAGTAAACCGAAGAGAGACGAAAATAATTAGAAGTAGAAGAGAAACAGAACAGCGATAAAACATCACAACTTGGGATCAAGAAGTACACGCAGTTAAGGAACTTTGTTATCTTGGAAGCAAAACGACCCATCAACCCATCTTGGACGAGGCAAGAAGAACATATAAAGCAGAGTAGCACAGGAAAAGGAGGCGTTCCTGGACAAAAGAAATCAACTGGTACCAAACGTATGTCGTAAGTTGAGTACGAAATTAATGAGGATGTACGTTTGTAGCACCGCATGGTACAGAAGTGAATTATTTCCTGTGAGGAAACCGAAAACGAAGAGAATCCAAGTGTTCACGACGTGTGCGATAGACGAATGTTGGAAAGTAGGTGGACTGAGAAGGAATGACGAATTTCACATCTACATCTACGGGATTACTCTGCTATTCACAATAAAGTGCTTGGCAGAGGGTTCAGTGAACCACCTTCAGGCTGTCTCTACACCGTTCCACTCCCGAGCGGCACTCGGGAAAAACGAGCACTTAAATTTTTCTGTGCGAGCCCTGATTTCTCTTGTTTTATCGTCATGATCATTTGTCCCTATGTAAGTTAGTGCCAACAGAATGTTTTCGCTATCGGTGCAGAAAACTGGTGATTGAAATTTCATGAGGAGATCCCGTCGCAACGATGAACGCCTTTGTTTTAGTGATTTTCATCTCAATTCACGTATCATGTCTGAGACACTATCTCCCTATTTCGCGATAATATAAAACGAGCTGCCCTTCTTTGTACTTTTCCGATGTCATCCGTCAGTCCCACTTGATGCGGATGCCACACCGCACAGCAATACTCCAGAATATGGCGGACAAGCGTGATGTAAGCAATCTCTTCAGTACACCTTTTGCACCTTCCACGTGTTCTGCCAATGAATCGCAGTCTTTGGTTTGCTCTACCCACAATATTATCTATGTGATCGTTCCAATTTACTTTATTTGTAATTGCAGGCCCTAAGTATTTAGTTGAATTTACAACCTTCAGATTCGTGTGACTTACAGCGTAATCGAAATTTAGCTGATTTCTTTCAGTACTCATGTGAATAACTTCACAGTTTTCATTATTCAGGGTCACTTTTCGCACCATACAGATATCTTATCTGAATCATTTTGCAAGTCGCTTTGATCATCTGATAGCTTTACAAGAGGTAAATGACGGCATCAACTGCAAACAGTCTAAGTAGGCTACTCAAATTGTCTCCTATGCGGTTAATATAGATCAGGAACAATAGAGGGCCTATAACACTTCCTTGTGGGACGCCGGATATTACTTCTGTTTTACTCGATGACTTTCCGTCTATTACTACGAACAGTGACCTTTCTGACAGGAAATTACGAATTCAGGCGCACAACTGAGGCGATACTCCGTAGGCAAGCAGTTTGGTTAGAAGACGCTTGTGAGGAACCGTGTCGAAAGCCTTCTGGAAATCTAAAAGTATCGAACCAATTGACATCCCCTATCGATAGCACTTATTACTTCATGAGTGTAAAGAGCTAGTAGTGTTTCACAAGAAAGATATTTTCTGAATCTGTGCTGACTATGTGTCAATAAATCGTTTTCTTTGAGGTACTTCATAATGTTCGAATACAGTATATGTTCCAAAACCCTACTCCAAATCGACGTTAGTGATATATGCCTGTAATTCAGCGGATTACTCCTACTTCCCTTTTTGGGTTTTGGTGTGACTTGAGGAATTTTCCAGTCTTTAGGTACGGATCTTCCTGTGAGCGAGTGGTTGTATATAATTGCTACATATGGTGCTATTTTATCAGCATACTCTGAGAGGAACCTGACTGGTATACAATCTGGACCGAAGGGCTTGCCTTTATTAAGTGATTCAAGCTGCTTTGTTTCAGCGAGGATATCTACTTCTGTGTTTCTCATCTTGTCAGTTGCTCTTGATTGGAAGTCAGGAATATTTATTTCGTCTTCTTTGGTGAAGGAGTTTCGGAAAACCGTATTTATTAACTCTGCTTTAGTGGCACTATCATCAGTGACTTCACCGTTGTTATCGCGCAGTGAAGGTATTGATTGCGTCTTGCCACTGGTGTTCTTTATGTATGACCAGAATCTCTTTGCGTTTTCTGCCAGATTTCGAGACATAATTTCGTTGTGGAAATAATTAAATGCATCTCGCATTGAAGTAGGCGCCATATTTCGAACTTCTGTAAAACTTTACCAATCTTTCCTTGAAAGTCAGCTGCTCGGTGCCGGCGGATAAATGCGATACTGCAGTGCTTGGGTAATCCCCAATTACGATGCAAAGTTCCTTCGGACAAGGACGCATCCATGTCCGAAGATACTCGAACTGCAGCGACTACTGCCGTTATACAATACACGAAATACATTTGCAGTATATTCTCGGCAAAAAATAGGTTCAATGGCTGTCTGGACGTCAAGATGTACTCACATCAAATACTCGTTTCCTTATTGAAGCATTACAATGTATAACAATTATGTAACCATGATCCCTTAATCGGAACAAAATTACGACCTAATATAGGAAGAACGTAAAGGACTGCTGGTAATAAGCTCCTGATTCGGCTACATACCTAGCTGTAATAGAAATAAACGAAGTAGATTCATGGCACGATAGACAGAAGATATATACTTGCATAGCTCTGAGCCCAGATGATCCCATCGTTTGACAGAACTTTACAAACCACGAAATTGTCAGCGGAATTTGAGGGAAACTTTAACGTCTACATCTGCACTTAAGCTACATTATATTGTGTGGCAGAGGGTAGTTAAGGTATATACATAACTTTTTAATAATCCTACCTGATAATGGTCCGACTGATGAACAATACTCAAGAAACGCCGAACGAGTCTTTTGAAAACCACTTCTCTTGTGTATGAGGTAATTCCCTTCAGATTGTTCCAGGATATCTTAGATACTCCTCTGCTTCTCTATGACAATTTTTTTATTGGTCTTGCCTTTTTAGTCCATATATGACAGCTATTATGAGGTATTTTCCGGTTGTTATTGTATCCAATGTTTTATTGCTAAACTCGTAACCTATGCACGTGCAGGACATTACATTTATTTTCTTGCAGTGACAACTAGACCAATCGTGAACTGTTTGCATGTCTTCCCGCATTTCGATACGGTTGTCTGTTGTTGCAACCTTCCTGTAGACAACAGCTTCGTCTGACAACCGCCCCGGACAGCTTACGACGTTATCCTCTACGTCATTTACATACAGAGTATTGCAAACATTAATAGCCCTGTAGAGCTCCCCTGGGCTACATCTATCGATTTTTCCCTTTAAGTTACAGCTCTTATTACTGTTTGCTAGAACGTCCTGAAACCAGCCATTTGATCTGCTACTCGATAAGCTTTTATCAATGGCGTTTCGCGCAGATTTTTCTAGGGGTTCACTGGAAGGTTGTCTACAAAGTTTCAAATGACTAACACACATGGTTTAATAATAGTAAAAAAGAACTACTCTTCGGAAGTACATTTACTTTACGATTGACTTTGTCTCGAATAATCCATTCTCCGCTCATTAAAATCAGACATTCTGTCAGTGAAGCATTCATTCTATTCACTGAATTCTACAATGCTGTTTACAATGTCCTTCTCGATTGAGAGCGCTGCTACTGCTCTTAGCAGCTGCTGACTCACAGCACGAAGCAGAAAACCTTCAGGTCCGCGTCAGACGATGTCGCCGGTATGGTAACAGTCACTTTCAGGAGTTTCGTTGTCTGACTACAATATTTCTGCAAATCATTTAAGAATAAGGATTCCAGAAATTTCTAAACTCATTCCTCGTGTTTGATATCAGAACTTTTGTTCTCAGTTTATTGCCTTCAAGGATGGGATTTATTTTGCAAGACGCCTGTAGCAATGTTTGCAGAAAGTGACCTGCATATAACACACACTTTTCGGAATTAAATAAATTTGCAGCTACGACATATCTGGTAAATTAAAAGCTTTCAGCAACTTGAGCGACAATGTTATCTCACACATCTTTCGAAAAAGCCGTTACTTAACTCATTTTCCTGTCCACATCTCTGTGCAAGCTACAGCAGCTCTCTGCATGTGGAAATCATGTCGCCGGCCGCGGTGGTCTAGCGGTTCTAGGCGCTCAGTCCGGAACCGCGCGACTGCTACGGGCGCAGGTTCGAATCCTGCCTCGGGCATGGATGTGTGTGATGTCCTTCGGTTAGTTAGGTTTAAGTAGTTCTAAGTTCTAGGGGACTGATGACCACAGATATTAAGTCCCATAGTGCTCAGAGCCATTTGAACCATTTTTGAAATCATGTCAGGTACGTTAGCTCGATAATATTTTTCCAGTCTTCTACCCCTTGTTGTACACACAGTGGCTCAACTATTCATTTTTGTAATTGGCTGTACAATGCTCCATGATTGTAAATACAGACAACCAAAATTGAAATGCTGGTGCCTCCATTTCAGACGTTGCACTGTTGCTGAAATAATTATAGTGGTTTGTCGAGATGGAATCTCAGTTTTTTCCAGGCATTCTACAAGTCACTATTTTCAGACACAACTTGCACATTTCTTGACTTAAAATTCCACCTTGAGTAGGAAACATGGCAGACTTTCTTACTCAGTATGTCAATTACACACTGTGAAGAATGTAGGAAAAACTAAGAATCTCACTAAAGTCAACGAAATATCTTCTAACGTCCCTATTTGGCTCACTGCATAGGTTAAAATCAGATCCTGAGTTTCGGCATAAAAGTGAACTACATAGGCATGTTCAAAATGTTTATTCAGAAGAGTCTGTGCACCTGAAAGACGACCACTCATGACACCTGTGCAATTGTAGCTCTGAGAAATGACTATACTCTGATTTCTCTAAGCGATTATCCTAAAGTTTTTGAACTCTGTTCGCGAGGTGTCTTGAATGTCAAAGACCTTGCTACAGATATCACGTTAGAGGATCCGTATCTGACTATTATGATAAAAAGTGAAATTGTTGAAATCTCACTGTCGTACCTGCGTTAACTGGTACAGATTCAGTGACAGCAATTTTCTTTTTTGCTCTGACATAGTAAACATCCATCATACAAGAAAGAATAAAATTTTGAGTACGTTTACATGTGCCTTTGAAAACAGCAGCCTTGTAAAGATCATCGTTACTTACAGTATCAGGTCCAGCAGTGAAACCTAAATGAAATCTAGAAGACGTTGGGAAATTCCTGGATTTGATGAGTTGCTGCATCCATAATTTCCAAGAAGTGCAAGCTCAGAATAGTTAATAACTTAAAGTATAAACAAAATATCAGAGAGCTAAATATTTATTTCGGGAAAAAGTACAGTTCGAAAGCATGTTATTTGTTTATTGGTTGGTCATGAAAAGCGCGGACTAACTAGAGAGAGTAATGTTTTTCTATTGGCCTTAAAGAAAACTGACCAATCAGAACAGAGTATTCTTCGTTCCTCATTTCTCTTGGAGATACAGAAAGCTTTCAGCAGTCTAGAGTACTCGTAGCACAACCTTTCAATGATACGGTCGTGTGTAGTAAGAGCTCCGAAGGAAGTTATAACTTGCCGGTTATCGTTGTGCTACACACCTCAAAAGTGCTTTAAGGTGAAGGCAATGTGCTTTTTAGAATGTACTGATTTTTAAGCAATTTACTGTATGAGAAAAGAGAGTAATTCCTCCGGGCATATTGAGCAGATTGGTGACTAAAAACTTGCGTGCATTAGACACCGAAAACTTAATAGCATGGCGAGCATTTTCATTTAAGAACAATCCGAGCTTAGTGCTTAGTAGATTTCATGAAACACGTTAAGATAAAGTTGCTAACGTGAATGAAAGTATTTTACGCATACTGTGTTAAGATTAGCACGGTCTTAGAAGTGTACGTGTACAATATCAATGTTAAGAATAGAGCAAAGTTTTGCCAGTACTTCCACCTTTCACTCGTAATTAAGACCTTTTCTTTTTCTTGATATAGTTACGTAGTATGCTGCCAGGTGCGAATTGAAATACCGTAGGATTCTCCTCGGCTTTCATACCGCCGATCTGCTGCAGCGTGTTCACTGGTAGCTGCAGATAAAGAATGGAAGGAGCCGCGCCGCCGCAGTGTCTTCCCACTGGCTGCCTACAAGCTCTATCTAGTTGTTGTGTAAAACCACTTTCCCTAAAATATTGTGATCTGGACAAATCCGTCTTTTTTTCTTTTTGTCTTCTGTGACAAATGTCTGAAATCATCAACGCCTCATAACTAAGTACTTTTCTGTCATAGAGGCAGAAGAATGGATGATTTAAAATTTAAAATTTTTATGTTCTGTAGTATTCTGTCAGATGTATAATTCTGTGGGATCCACTGCTCCGCTTGCCACAAAACGAACCGACGCTTGCTCGTACTTTGTTCACTAAACGAGAGTCCGACAGGGCGAAGTGAAGGAAAACAGCGTTAACCTGGGTCTCGTTCTCTTCTGCTGTATCTCTTATTGACGATGATATTGTACTGAAGGTCTCTGGAGGTCTGTTTGTGCAATCCGTAATGATTTTTGTAGAAAATCTTCCTCGATCTCGAAGAAGGTCGTAATGCGTGATCATAAAACATGTTCCACATTTCCATATCCGAACGGATTCAGTGATATAGGCCAATAACTATGTGTGTTTGTTGAAAACGCGGTTGACCTGCCTTTTTTTCCAGCCGCTTAGGGCCAGATGTCGATGTCCGAAACTTTATGTCATAGCTGCCAAAAGCCAGCAGTGTCTGACGACGCAATAAATGCATCAGTTTCTCTTTAAGGGGACCTGGACGTGCACGGGCTGCATTTTCATAGCTCACACTCAGTGCACATTACTCTTCATCTACAATGAATAACATTAACTCAAGCTGTATAAGGATATTTATTAAAATATCTCCTACAGTTTAAGTATTACAGTATTTTGCCTAATAGGTGTTTTTGTAATACACTTCCCATTCAGGTACCATTTTCTGGTCCATCGTCAGTCTAATAGCATTCAGACTGTGACAGACCGCTGTCAACATTCATAGGAACACATTATGCCTCTCGTTTTGTAGTTTGGAGTATATCTGAGGAAATAGGAAAACCCTTATTATACCACATTATTACTTTGTCTAAAAAATACCGCTAAAATTATATACAGAATGACAAACATAGATCATTTCTGCGAAGTATTAGGCACAATACAAAGATGCTATCCCATTCTTCACTTGAGGGAAATTTGGTGAACATGGATGAAACCATTGAGAAGTTATATGTACCTAATGTTCTGAAAACGTAGTTTCGAGAAAATGAGAAAAGAATATTCATAGTGTTTTTGACGCACCGTATGCCTCTTTCAGAACATTCCAGCAGCATAATCTTCCTGGCCAGCTGCTTCTTTATCATCTGTAGACTTCTTCAGGGGCCTTTTCCTTACACTGGCTTCCACAGCTTCAACTACTTGCTGACGATCTATGGCAGTCAGAGCAGCTATCCTATTATTTGCTGGCTGGATGCCTAATTTGTCCATTACTCGTTGCGACACGCAGATGTTGAAACCCTCATTAGGGTTTTGCGTACGGCCATGTAGACATTTGCTGAGTAATTTTGTATCTGAAAGGTCCCTGCATATTGGCTTTATTGTTTCCATGACTGTGGCAGGCAAGAAATGTATATGGTGCTATTCCTTGCCAGTCGCATGAGCGTGGCTGGTTTGCAGACATTTGCTCAAAGAGCGTTTAAGACCAAATCAACAACTGAAAAGTAGATAAAAAATACATTTTTTGAAACGGGATAAAATTGTCTTTCAGATGGTGACAAGAGTTGTTTTCGAAAATTTCAGACATTTCAAGTCCATGTCCACTTAACAATTAGACATATCAAGTACACTTTTTAAAAAGTTAAAGAAAATACGACGCAACAAGAAGGAATTATACCAATGGCGCGGAAATCAGTAGATGTGATGTTCATGTACAGACAAATGAAGGAGTCCCATTTCAAAAACTGAATGGTTTATTCACGAGAAAGAGCTACATAAATTGAGCAAGTCTGTAAGAAAATTATCTATGTCTGGCGCTTATGCAAGTAGCTGTTCGGCTGGCATTGATTGTTAGACTTGTTTCATGTCGTCCAGAAGGATATAGTGCCGAATTCGGTCCAATTGGTGCTATAGATGAGCAAAATTCAGAGTTGTTTGTAGGGCCCTGTCCATGTTGTTGTTGTTGTGGTCTTCAGTCCTGAGACTGGTTTGATGCAGCTCTCCATGCTACTCTATCGTGTGCAAGCTTCTTCGTCTCCCAGTACCTACTGCAGCCTACATCCTTCTGAATCTGCTTAGTGTATTCATCTCTTGGTCTCCCTCTACGATTTTTACCCTCCACGCTGCCCTCCAGTACTAAATTGGTGATCCCTTCATGCCTCAGAACATGTCCTACCAACCGATCCCTTCTTTTAGTCAAGTTGTGCCACAAACTCCTCTTCTCCCCATTTCTATTCAATACCTCCTCATTAGTTATGTGATCTACCCATCTAATCTTCAGCATTCTTCTGTAGCACCACATTACGGAAGCTTCTATTCTCTTCTTGTCTAAAATATGTTTCACTTCCATACATGGCTACACTCCATACAAACACTTTTAGAAACGACTTCCTGACACATAAATCATTACTCGATGTTAACAAATTTCTCTTTTTGAGAAACGCTTTCCATGCCATTGTCAGTCTACATTTTATATCCTCTCCACTTCGACCATCATCAGTTATTTTGCTCTCCAAACAGCAAAACTCCTTTACTACTTTAAGTGTCTCATTTCCTAATCTAATTTCTTCAGCATCACCCGACTTAATTCGACTACATTCCATTATCCTCGTTTTGCTTTTGTTGATGTTCGTCTTACACCCTCCTTTCAAGACACTATACATTCCGTTCAACTGCTCTTCCAAGTCCTTTGCTGCCTCTGACAGAATTACAATGTCATCAGCGAACATCGAAGTATTTATTTCTTCTCAATGGATTTTAATTCCTACTGCCATCTGGTTTCTGTACAAATTGTAAATAGCCTTTCGCTTACCTCTGCCACCCTCAGAATTTGAAAGAGAGTATTCCAATCAA
Source organism: Schistocerca americana (assembly GCF_021461395.2). Lineage (NCBI taxonomy): Eukaryota > Metazoa > Arthropoda > Insecta > Orthoptera > Acrididae > Schistocerca > Schistocerca americana. The sequence continues at coordinate 552,994,287 of NC_060124.1, read as the reverse complement.
CATTGTCAAAAGCTTTCTCTAAATATACAAACGCTAGAAACGTAGATTTGCCTTTCCTTCATCTTTCTTCTAAGATAAGTCGTAAGGTCAGTATTGCCTGACGTGTTCCAGTATTTCTACGGAATCCAAACTGATCTTCCCCGAGGGTGGCTTCTACCAGTTTTCCATTCGTCTGTAAAGAATTCGCGTTAGTATTTTGCAGCTGTGACTTATTAAACTGATAGTTCGGTAATTTTCACATCTGTCAACACCTGCTTTCTTTGGGATTGGAATTATTATATTCTTCTAGAAGTCTGAGGGAATTTCGCCTGTCTCATACATCTTCCTCACCAGATGGTAGAGTTTTGTCAGGACTGGCTCTTCCAAGGCTATCAGTAGTTCTAATGGAATGTTGTCTACTCCAGGAGCCTTGTTTCGACTTTGGCCTTTCAGTGCTCTGTCAAACTCTTCACGCAGTATCGTATCTCCCATTTCATCTTCACCTGCATCCTCTTCCATTTCCATAAAAATGTCCTCAAGGACAACGCCCCTGTATAGACCCTTTATATACTCCGTCCACCTTTCCGCTTTCCCTTCTTTGCTTATAACTGGGTTTCCATCTGAACTCTTGATATTCATGGAAGTGGTTCCCTTTTCTTCAAAAGTTTCTCTAATTTTCCTGTAGGCAGTATCTATCTTACCCTTAGGGAGATAAGCCTCTACATCCTTACATTTGCCCTCTAGCCATCCCTGCTTAGCCATTTCGCACTTCCCGTCGATCTCATTTTTGAGAGGTTTCTATTCCTTTTTGCCTGCTTCATTTACTGCATTTTTATGTTTTCTCCTTTCATCGATTAAATTCAGTATCTCTTCTGTTACCCAAGGATTTCTACTAGCCTTCGTCTTTTTACCTACATGATAGTCTGCTGCCTTCACCATTTCATCGCTCAAAGCTACCCATTCTTCTCCTACTGTATTTCTTTCCCCCATTCCTGTCAATTGTTCCGTTATGCTCTCCCTGAAACTCTGTACAACCTCCAGTTCCTTCTGTTTATCCAGATCCCATCTCCTTAAATTCCCACCTCTTTGCAGTTTCTTCAGTTTTAATCTACAGTTCATAACCAATAGATTGCGGTCAGAGTCCACATCTGCCCCTGGAAATGTCATACAATTTAAAACCTGGTTCCTAAATCTCTCTCTTACATTATATAATCTATCTGAAACCTTCCAGTATCTTCAGGGTTCTTCCATGTATACAGCCTTCTTTCATGATTCTTGAACCAAGTGTTAGCTATGATTAAGTTATGCTCTGTGCAAAATTCTACCAGACGGCTTCCTCTTTCATTTCTTAGCCCTAATCCCTATTCACCTACTACGTTTCCTTCTCTTCCGTTTCCTGCTCTCGAATTCCAGTCGCCCATGACTATTAAATTTTCGTCTCCCTTCACTAATTCAATAATTTCTTTTACCTCATCATATATTTCATCACTTTCTTCATCATCTGCAGAGCTAGTTGGCATGTAAACTTGTACTACTGTAGTAGACGTGAGCTTCGTGTCTATCTTGGCCACAATAATGCGTTCACTGTGCTGTTTGTAGTAGCTTACCCGCACTCCTATTTTTTATTCATTATTGAACCAACTCCTGCATTGATTTTGTATTTATAACCCTGTATTCACATGACCAAAAGTCTTATTCCTCCTGCCACCGAACTTCACTAATTCCCACTATATCTAACTTTAACCTATCCATTTCACTTTCTAAATTTTATAACCTACCTGACCGATTAAGGGATCTGACATTCCACGCCCCAATCCGTAGAACGCCAGTTTTCTTTCTCCCGCCCATAGAGCACCAAATGTTCTCAATAGCGGAGAGATCTGAAGACCTTTCTGACGAAGGTAGAGTATAGCAATCACGAAGACAGTTAGTAGGTAACCTTCCAGTGTGCGGGTGGACATTATCTTTCTGAAATGCAAGTCCAAGATGCCTTGCCATGAAGGGCAAAAAATATCGTCAACGTACCGCTCTGCTGTAAGGGTGCAGCGGATTACAACGGAAGTGGCCTTGCTATGAAATGAAATCCCACCCCAAGATATCATATCTGGTTGTCGGACTGTATGGTGGCCAACAGTCACATTGGTAGCCCACTTTTATCTGGGGCGTCTTGAGATACATCGTGGCTGGTCATCGGGGCTCAGCTAGAAGCCAGAATCATCACTGAAGACAATTCTGCTCCAGCCAACGCTCTCCCAGGCCGAATGTACCCAGCACACTGCGAACCATCTTCTGGTTGTACATAGGTCGATGGTAGTCGGCTTAAGGGCGCCGTGAAGTCAGACTTTCGCCTCTCTAGGTCACCCGTACTTATAAACTCTGTGTTCGGCGATGGTCTGCTCATTTTTGCCAGCATTGTTGAAGAGTTGCGTGGTTTCCTATTCATATGTCGATCGATTGGCCAATTACTCCAACCACCTTCTTTGAACTCAACTACATTTCTTCTTTCAAATACTGTCATCTGCTGACATTGTCCACGAGCCTGTTTGCAAGGCATAGTTACTGTCAAACTGAGTACACGGAATGAAATCCTCAAATACTTTATGCGCTGGTACCATCATGACCCCTGTTTACTATTCTTGCCAGGTGTGCGGTGACATTGTGCTCCAGCAGTCACACATTCATTCATCGGTCGTTGAAGCTTGCAGTCCTTCATTTTCCGTCGATACCTCTGTGAATAACCATTTGTGACCAATTTGAGTCGTTTTCGTGTCTTAGACTGTATAATAGATGTTAAGAACGAAAGAGAAGCGGAATTCTTATAATAAACGTTTTGAATCAGAAATGTGTGCTAGTTACCGTCTACGACTCACTGAAAATGGTTATTTTAAAGCATTCAATTAGGCTCGTTTTCAGTCGTATTACAATGATCATGTCATCGTTGTTTACATGAAATACCTTTATGACGACCTGAACTCTGATGAGGACACTTATAATAATGTGTCTGAATTTTGGTGTAGGAACAGCTGCCGTTCTCCGTCAAATAATGAAACCAGATACGTTAGTGGTATTGGACGTTGAAGTTTGGATCAAAGTAGACTTTCTAACTCATATCAACAGTAGTCCATTGGGTGCGGGTTGGACGTTGGGCAGGCCAATCGATTTCTGCCATGGTACATAAAACAGCTAAAAACACAAGACATAGTAGAAAACATTGGATATCAAAGGAGATATTGGACATATTTGATTAAACAAAAAAATAAAAAAATTCAGAAAATGAAGTAAGCAAAAGGGAATAAAGACGTCTAAGGAATGAGACGGACAGGAAGTGTAAAATGGATAGGTTGGAATGACTAGAGAACAAATGCAAGCCCATAGAAACATGTGTAACTAGGGTAATGGTAGATACCGCCTATAAGAAAATCAAAGAGAGCTTTGAATATAAGAAAACCAGCTGCATGAAATCGAGAGCTCAGATGGGAAGGCAAGGAAGGGAAACCTGAAAGGTGGAAGGAGTATATAGACATCTACATGTACTTGCATACTCTGCCAATTACATTTAAGTGCCTGGCAGAGGGTTCAACGAACCACATTCACAATTCTCTATTATTCCAATCTCGTATAGCGCGCGGAAAGAACGAACACCTATATCTTTCCGTACGAGCTCTCATTTCCCTTATTTTTTGTGGTGATCGTTCCTCCCGATGTAGGTCTGTGTCAACAAAATATTTTTGCATTCGGAGGAGAAAGTTGGTGATTGGAATTTCGTGAGAAGGTTCCGTCGGAACGAAAAACGCTTTTGTTTTAATGATTTACAGCCTAAACCCTGTATCATTTCTGTGACACTGTCTCCCACATTTTGCGATAATACAAAACGTGCTGCCTTCCTTTGAACATTTTCGATGTACTCCGTCAGTCGTATCTGGTAAGGATCCCACACCGTGTAGCAGTATTCTGAAAGAGGACGGACAAGTATAGTGTAGGCAGTCTCCTTAATAGGGCTGCGTCTTTCCAATGAAACGAAGTCTTTGGTTAGACTTCCCCACATTTTCTATGTGTTCTTTCCAATTTAAGATGTTCGTAATTGTAATTCCTAGGCTTTTAGATTATACTGATTTATAGTGTAACCGAAGTTTAACGAGTTCCTTTTAGCACTCATGTGGATGACCTCACACTTTTCGTTATTTAGGGTCAACGGCCACTTTTCGTACCATTGAGATATTTTTTCTTCTAAATCGTTTTGCAGTTTGCTTTTGTCTTCTGATGACTTTATTAGTCGATAAACGACAGCGTCATCTGCAAACAACCGATGACATCTTCTCAGATGGTCTCCCAAATCGTTTATATAGATAAGGAACAGCAAAGGGCCTATAATACTACCATGGGGAACGCCAGAAATCACTTCTGTTATACTCGATGACTTTCCGTCAGTTACTACGAACTGTGACCTCTCTGACAGGAAATCACAAATCCAGTCACATAACTGACACGATATTCCATAAGCACGCAATTTCACTACGAGTCGCCTGTGTGGTACAGTGTCAAAAGCCTTAAGGAAATCCAGAAATACGGAATCGATCTGAAATCCCTTGTCAATAGCACTCAGCACTCATGCGAATAAAGAGCTAGTAGTGTTTCACAGGAACGATGTTTCCTAAGCACATGTTGACTGTGTGTTACTAAATCGTTTCCTTCGAAGTAATTCATAATGTTTGAACACAGTATACGTTCTAAAATCCTGCTGCATATCGACGTTAACCTAATGAGCCTGTAATTTAGTGGATTACTCCTACTACCTTTATTGATTATTGATGTGACCTGTGCAACTTTCCGGTCTTTGGGTAGGGATCTTTCGTCGATCTAACGGTTGTATATGATTGTTAGGTATGGAGCTGATAGATCAGCATACTCCGAAAGGAACATAACTGGTATACAGGCTGGGTCAGAAGACTTGCTTTTATTAAGTGATTTAAGTTGCTCCACTACTCCGAGGATATTTACTTCTACGTTACTCATGTTGGCAGCTGTTCTCGACTCGAATTCTGGAATATTTACTTCGTATTCTTTTGTGAAGGTATTTCGGAAGGCTGTGTTTAGTAACTCTGTTTGGCAGCACTGTCTTCGACAGTATCTCCATTTGCTATCGCACAGAGAAGGCGTTGATTGTTTCTTGCCGCTAACATACTTCACATCTGACCAGAATCTCTTTGAATTCTCTGCCAGGTTTCGAGACAAAGTTTCGTTGTGGAAACTGTTATTGGATCTCGCATTGAAGTCCACGCTGAATTTCGAGCTTCTGTAAAAGATCACCAATCTTGGAGATTTTGCGCCTTTTTAAATTTGCCATGTTTCTTTCGTTGTTTCTCCAATAGTGTTCTAACCCGTTTTGGGTAGCAAGGAGGATCAGCTCCATCGTTTGTTAACTTATTTGGTATAAACCTTTCAATTACTGCCGATGCTATTTTTTGAATTTAAGCCAGATCTGGTCTACACTTATATTATTAATTTAGAATGAGTGGAGATTGTCTCTCAGGAAGGCGTCAAGTGAATTTTTACCTGCTTTCTTGAATAGGTATATTGTTCGCTTATTTTTCGAGAATTTGGGGATTACAATATTCAGTTTCGCTACGACAACCCTGTGTTCAGTAATCTCTGAATCGGTTTTGATGCTCGTTATTAACTCAGGATTATTTGTTGCTAAGAGGTCAAGTGTGTTTTCACAACTATTCACGTGGTCTCATGAACTAACTGCTTGAAATAATTTTCAGAAAATGAGTTTAGGACAACTTCGGATGATATTTTATGCGTACCTCTGGAATAAAACTCGTATTTTCCACAAACATATTGAGGGTAAATTAAAGTCATCACCAACTATTATCATATGTGTCGGGTAAGTGTTTGAAATAAAATTCAAGTTTTCTTTGAACCTTTCAGCAACTGTATAATCTGAATTGGGAGGTCGCTAAAAGGATCCAGTTATTATTTTATTCCGGTTGCCAACGATGACCTCTTCCCAAACTAACTCACATGAAGTATCTACTTCAATTTCGCGACAAAATAAAATACTTCTGACAGCAACAAACACGCCACCGGAACCGTGTTTAGCCTATTTTTTCGGAACACCATTAGGTTCTTCGCAAAAATTTCGCGGAGCTTATATCCGGCCTTAGCCAGCTATCAGTGCCTATAACGATTTGAGCACCAGTGCTATCTATTAGCGCTTGGAGCTCTGTTACTTCCCCAACACAGCCACAACAATTTACAACTGTTATACCAATGGTTCCTGCATCTATGTTCTTCCTGTGTTCAGCGTGCACCCTTTGTGCCTGAAGACCTTCTTGTTTTCCCGAGACCCTCTAACCTAAAAAACCGCCCAGTCCATGCCACATAGCCCCTGCTACCTGTGTGGCCGCCTCCTGCTTATAGAGGACACCTGACCTCTTTAGCAGAACCCGAAACCCAACCACCCTTTGGCGCAAGTTGTGGAATCTGCAGCCCACACGGTCGCAGAACCGTCGGAGCCTCTGATTCAGACCCTCCACTCGGCTCAGTACCAGAAGTCCGCAATCGGTTCTGTCGACTATGCTGCAAACGGTCACCTCTGCTTTCATCTTGCAAGCAAGACTGTCAGCTTTTACCACTTCTGTTAGCCGCTCGAAACCAGAGGGACTCTCTTGTGATCCAAAGTGACACAAATCATTGGTACCGACGTGAGCAACCACCTGCAGTTGGCTGCACCCTGTGCTCATCATGGCATCTGCGAGGAATCTTTCCACATCTGGAATGACTCCACCCAGTATGCACACGGAGTGCACATTGGTTTTCTTATCCTCCTTGTCAGCCAAGCCCCTGAGCGGCCCCATAAGGCGCCTAACGTTCGAGCTAACAACTACCAATAATCCCACCCTCCGCGATTGCCCGGATCTTGCAGGCTGAGTGGTTTCCTCTGATACAGGACAGACGGCAGCATCTGGCTCAACGACAGTGTAAGCCACAGACAGCACCTGAAGCCTGTTTGTCAGACAGACTGGGGAGGCCTTACGTGCGGCCACCTGGGAAGTCTTTCTCCGCCTGCTACGTCCTGGGGCGACCTCCCACTCGACCACAGGTGAGGGGTCAGCCTCAGTGCGAGCTGTAAGTGGGTTAGTCACCGGTGAGGACCGTGCTGGACGTCCGTTGGATCCCCACGGCCGGCCCACAACAGAGGTGGCCATCCACTGCAGCCTCAAGCTGTCTAAACGAAGTCATCACAGCCTTAAGCTGAGAGCGAAGTATCACCAACTCGGCTCGCAGCCCCACGCAACAATCGCAGTCCCTGTCCATACCAAAATCCGTCGAAAAGTAAACGATGCAGATAAACGGACTGTCGGCAGGTGCTCCGCAAATCTACTGTAGACCCTGACGAAAACGCACGAACTGTGTCTAGTAATACTCAGATATTCAGAAACCTATCTACCGAACCACTCAGGTGAAACTAAATAATTTGTCCCTGATTAGGAACTTTTAATACGTCACAAAATCGGTTTACTTTGTGACGCAAACGAAAACGCGAGAACTGTGACTATTAGATATTAAAATTTAACGCAGAAGCCCAAACTAAACTATTAATCAGTTACTTCCCCGTTGCTGCGTCTGTCGGATATGGCGAGAAGAATTTGACACAGCACTGGAAGATCTAAGTCGACACACGGACCATGGAGTTGACGACATTCCGTGTGTGCTTCTAACATCTTCCGGAGAGTCAGCCATGACTTAACTACTCCATCTCCTATGCAAGAAGTATGAGACAGAGAAAATAACTTCACACTTCAAGAACAATTTAATAATTCCAATCCCAAAGGCTGCAGGTGCTGAAAGGTGTGAATGTTACCGTATAATCGGCTTAATAACACACGCTTGCAAAATATTGACAGAAATTATTTAGAGAAGAATGGAGAAACTAGTAGATGTCCACCTCGGGAAATATTCAGATTGGTTTCCGCAGAAGTCTAGGAACACACGAGGTAGTACTTACGCTATGACTTACCTTAGAATACATCTTAAGGGAAGGCCAACTTTTGTTTATAGCTCCTGTATACTTAAAAAATGCTTTTGTCAGTGTTGGCTGTCATATACTCTTTGAAATTCTGAAGGTAATGGAGGTAAAGCAGAGGGACCCAAGAAGGAAGGATATGAAATATATACCGGCAATGTTAATAAAAGGGTGTCTGAAGAAGAGAAATTTCTTAATACCGATTGTAGATTTATATGTTGAAAGTCTCATCTGATAGTTTTTGTCTGGAATGTAGCCATGTACGAAAATGAACCGTGGACATAAATAGTTCACACAAGAAGGGAATAGCGCCTTTGAAATGTGTCACTGCAGCATAACGCTGAACATTAAATGGGTAGATCACATAACTAATGAGGAAGTACTGAACATGAATTGGGAGAAAAGAAATATGTGTCATAACTTGACTAAAAGGAGGAAGAGTTTGACAGGACATATTTTGAAACGTCGAGTAAAAATTACTGAAGGAAACCAAGAGATGAATACGGTAACCAAGTATGTGAGTTGCAGTGGTTGTTCGAAGATGCGGACGCTTGCCCAAGATAGAGTATCGTGGAAATCCACATCAAACGAGTTTTCGGACTGTAGACCGCAACAGCAACAGTTTTGCCTATGTATTTACGTTCATACAGAACACCACAAGCCACCTTATGGTGGGCCGTACCATGCACCATTACCAGATATTTCATGTAATATTCCATTCGCAAACTGATCTGGGGAAAAAAGACTATCAATGTGCCTCTGTACGAGCCCTAATTTATCTTGTCTTCGCGGTCCGTACGCGTAATGCACATTTGTGGCAGTAGAATCGTTCTCAGTCAGTTGTAAATGTCTGTTCTCTAAATTGTCTCGTAAGTGTTTGGTGAAAAGAACGTCGACTTCCCTTAGGAATTCCCATTGCGTTTACAAAACATCTCTGTAACACTTGCCAGTTGATCGAATCTACCGGCAACAAATCTAGTAGCAAGGCTCTGGACTTCTTCGATGATTTCGTTTAATGCGACCAGCTGTGTTTCCCAAACACTCGAGCAATACTCAAGAACTGGTCACTCTTCTGTTCTACTCGCAGTCTCCTTTCTAGAAGAGCTACGCTTTCCTAATACTGTCTCAGTAAACAAAAGCCTTCCCTACTGCAGTCCTTAAATGCTTGTTATATTCCATTTCGCTTTGCAACAATACGCCTACATATTTAACCCACGTGATAGTGTCAAGCAGGACAACTTAAATTCCAGTTTAATTTAATTGAATTTATTGCAAAGATTTTTAGACCTGTTATCTGGAAACTCTAACAGGTCGTACATATTCTTCAATCGTGGTGACATACAACGTTTTAAGTTACGTAGGTAGTAGCAAATCATGTTGACAGCAATCTTCGGTGATACCGATGTAGAAATAAAGCCGGATATTTGAAAGATAATAATAAGTTTAAATAATCAACATAAAATAAAGGGTATTAACTGAGGATCGAAGTGAATGACTTCCATCTTATATTACAAATACGTTACTAGCAACCTCGGAAGAGCTTGAGGTTTTTCGATTAACTCCAACTTTACTTACTTTTAAACCTATTCTTGCTACACTATTCTATATCGCTAACAGTGGTATGCGTGTGTCTCGGCAGTCCTCGATTCTACGCAAACCCATGTGGGTGGCCTTTGCATTCTTTCTCTTCTTTCCTTTTCAGTTCTCTGTTATTGTTTGCATATCGCAGTCTAACTGTCTGCAGTCTCTCTCTACCTGAAAAAAAAAGAGACTCTCAGAACGACATGACCAGCTGAACCTTCCTCTCCACATTCACAGACTGATGTTTTGCTACGTCCCAGTCGAAGCACATGGTTTAGGTATGGATCGCGACCTGTTAACAGCTGTATCATACCTTGAGTAGGCGCAGCGTCGCACAGTTTGAGCCTGTTCCTAGTGCTTGGTAATACGCTATAAACACGCCTTGCCGTACTGCTAGTGTCCCAGTCAGACTACCAATCATCTAAATTCTGGGCTCTTAAATGTCGTTTATTAATAACCTGTGTTCCGGTTCCAAATTGTTCAAATGGCTCTGTGCACTATGGGACTTAACATCTCAAGTCATCAGTCCCCTTGAACTTAGAAACTACTTAAAACTAACTAACCTAAGGACATCACACACATCCATGCCCGATGCAGCATTCGAACCTGCGACCGTAACGGTCGCGTGGTTCCAGACTGAAGCGCCTAGAACCGCTCGGCCACTATGTGTTCCTGTGATTTCATACACATGATCATATTGCTCACGGTCCGTCCAAAAGATTGCTGACCTGTAACGTAGTACGATATCCATCCGGCGTATCCCGCGGATTACCAGTAAACCTTCGACCGGTACAAAAGCCCCCGGTGATCCTCAGAATACGCTCCGCTGAATTCGTCTCATATTGTTTTGTAGCTGCCTAATCTAAGACGAGGTGCCCAGCCGCTGGCAGCGAAGTTGACTATGGCGTTGAAGATAGCTTCGTAGTATCATCGCACCACACGCAAAGGTAATTTATCGTCAGCACTGCCGGCACGGACAATCTTGTGTATAATTATGGCCACTTTCTGAGTAACAGATTTTACGTGTTCTACAATGTTTCTTTTCTCGTTTAGAAGAGTGCCTAAATATTTATAAACAGTGCTGCCTTAAACAAATATTCCTTCAAATGTCAGGGAACGATTTCTGGCAAGAGAAAGCCTTCCTTTCTCAAACATGTATGTGGTTTTATAAACACCTACACTTAGTTTGTTGCTCTTGCAACAATGCTGCATCCGAATAAGCACATGTTTCATCTTTTCCTCCAGTCTTCCCCTGGAGTATAGAAACAACTACTAGAATGTCATCTGGTTATGCAACAACAGCTACAATAACATATAACCTGTATAGTAGATGTAATATGGGTTCAGTACCAAGATCCCAGAACAGTGGACCACTTATGGATCCTTGAGGACAGCCTTGGTAACCTTTTTGATTACCTTTCTCTGCTCCGCAGCCATGGACGGTACAGTAATTTAAAAAGCCCTTGTACACACATTTTCGGACCCTGAGAGCTATAAGGCATACGAACGTCGCAGGCCACCAAAGACTGTCGAATTCTCCTGCAGTGTCAGTCATTGGCGTGACTGCAAACTTCGCTGTAGAATTTTCTACACTCTGAAGAAATCTATTAGTCGCTTCATCTATAGACCTTTCTGAAGCCATATTGATACTGGTTGAGACGCAAGAGCTCTCTGCGCGCCTGCAACCGTTCACAGAGCAGACGTTGCTGAACTTTGGCCGAGACGTTTAATAAGCAAACAGGTCCATAGCTTTTCGGTGATGCCGCTTTTTTATCGTTCCTTTTTAGTTCATTACTGGTTTAGCTGGTTTCCATATTTCCCGGATCCTACCTATTCGTAAAGCCTCGTATAGGAATGCTGTTAAATCTAGCACTATCTGTGGACCTACCATCGGCACAGCTTCAGAGTATACGCCATCCAGACCAGGTGCGTTTGCAGTTTTGAGCTTCTTAATTGCGACAGCAATTTCTTCTTGGCCAGACCGTATCACCAACATCTGATTGTCATATTCGTTATTTACTGCATTTATAAGTTGTGCGTGTATCTCAGCGTCTGTGTTATCGTCAGGAGGCAGGGCAGTTAGCAGATATTCTGGTGACTCTCTCCGTCCAGTCGTCATTGAGCTATCCACCTTACGAATTGCGGACATGATAGTAGTTCCCTTAACCTTTTCAGTCAACAATTTATTCAGTCTTTGGCAGATGTCAAATTGCAGGTCTATTCCTTCAGTTTCCTGAAGCAAAGTTTTGAAGCGCGTCTTAATAGCCCTGTATTCATGGAGCCTACTACCACACTAAGCCATCTCAATCAGATTTAGTGATGCCTAACTAAATTCTGCTTTCCTCAGCTTGTCTTCTGTATTATTGTCATTTCCCTCTTCGACGATAATTGTATTATGGCCACTGTATGTTAGGTACTGGAGCACGTGTCAACTATTAATTTTAGCTGCTGACATGCGATTTGCTAAAGTGACATCTATGTTAGTAACTACACCAGCTTATTGTTCGAATGTACTCGGCTGGTCTTCCAGATTTAAAACAATGAGCTGTAGTTCCTGTATTGCTTCCTTTAGTACATCGAGCAGCATTTATCTGTACTATGTGTGTTTCGATTGCCAACATAGCCCTTCGGAGAAGGAAGGACTGGTTCAAAGATAAAGCGTCCAAACCCTTATATAAAATCCACGTATTAATGCTCAGTGTCGAATGGTACTTTTACTCTCTTAAACGCCTGTCGAAGGGGGCCACATAATTATTTAAACTCAAAGCATATGTTATTTACTCTCAAAAGAATTCTGTGTAGTGCATCTGGTGTAGGATATGTAATAGATTTTCCTTTCTGATGCCCACCTCTGAAAATATGTCTTAGAGCAACCTGTAACACACTGGGAGCCTCCAAACTACTTAATAAGACATTCATTTCTAAATTATTATCAGATTTGTATGTGTGTAATTGAAAATCATTTAAGTAGGACTCGAAATATTAGAAATACTTTTTTGTATTTCATAGGAGTACCTGATTTTCACTGCACTTTACTGTTTTCGATTGTCGTACTCCTTAGTGTTACTGCTAGAGACGCCTAGTGGAACAACTGCAGAACTGTTTTCTTGTTTTCTGGTGCAGAGCGGTTGCGTGGGTTGTAGGCAGACCAGGACTTTTTCTGGCGGATAGGGTGTGGCCCATGCAGGCGGAACGCCGTGACATGCCAGAGGTGCGTGAACTTCTGTGTATGACTAACTGCCCATTCTTGAGCAGGAACCGAAACCACAAACGATAGCGATAGAGCACTTTGAGGTCTGGACTTACTTTGAGGTCTGGATTTAAGTCGACTTTCAATCGCATCCCAATGAGTTATTGGTTATAAGTGGAACATGGCGTTTCCAATCAATTTCTAGGACGTTATATAAAATCCCTAAAAAGACAAGTCATTGTAGAAAGACAGGAGATACAGGACTCATTTGATGAAAGAAGGAAATGTGAAAATGCAGCAGTCGAAGCAGCAAACAGGAAACACATACTGTCTGCAAACCTCTATTTTTCTTTACTCCGCTGTAGTGGGGATCCAAAACACTCGGGCAGTATTCAGGAATTTGTCGCACTACTGTTCTATATACAGTCCTCTTTGTAGATGAACTACACTTTCCTAAGACTCTCCCAGTAAGCCGAAGCCACTCCTGCTACTGTTCTCATGTGCTCGTTTCACTTCATATCGCTTTACAACTTTACGCCTAGAAATTAATCCCCTTGACTGTGTATACGAAAATTACAGTATTGTTATTTTTTTCCCTTTCATCTGCATTAAGATATACCTCTTTACATTTAGAGCAAGTTACCCTACATCACACTAAAAGGAAATTCTAAGCCATCGTATACCCATGTACAGTCACAAAACGACGATACAGTCCTCTTACATTTTATACTAAAAGGTCACTTCAAGCCTTAGCAGACTTCTCCCCACCCTATCCGTTGTTGTCCACAAATCATTGCCTCACAGACGCTGCTTTATGACATGGTGTTTGTCATCCTTACATAAACAATCATGGTCTCCATATGTTTCCCTACTGTAGACAGTACATTATGCTGTAAAATGTGTTATTCTTCAGCGTTTAAAGCTTAATAATTGCAACAATTGGAGCACACCATAACCAAGGAAAACACCCCAATTCCGTGACACCACATCCTTAGTTCTTCATTTTTGGCGATAGACAGGGTGAGTCACTAATTATTGCCACCTAGAAGAACTCCGAAAGTATAATGGTAGCTGAGATGACTGTGGGGCGAAAGATGTATAGGACACCGGGGGCCATAATATGACGTTGATTTTTTGTTGCTAGATGGGGTCGCGTCAGAGATAAGAAGGTCAACTTTGTTTCTTTACAAGGGATGCCATAGTTTGGTACTTAATATCTGATAGTGGCTATCGAGACGAATCCAATGACGTGTAACAGCGATGGCCGGCAGATGTGGCCTCGCGGTTCTAGGCACATCAGTCTGGGACCGCGCGACCACTTATGTCGCAGGTTCGAATCCTGCCTCGCGCATGGGTGTGTGTGATGTCCTTAGGTTAGTTAGGTTTAAGTAGTTCTATGGTAAGAATGGAGGAGACATAACGAAATGCTTCAATTAAAAGTGGTGTAAGGGAGGTGATGCTGTCTTTCGCGCATACTACTCACTGTCTACATCGTAGAACCCATGACGGAAATGGAAGAAAGTTTCCAAAGTGTGCTCAAAATTCACAGTAAGTAACTAACACTAATACGATTCGCTGGTGCCATTGCTATCCTCAGTTGAAATGAATTACAGGATCTATTGAATGAAATGAATAGTGTTATGAGTACAGAATAGGTACTGAGAAAAAACCGAAGAGAGACGAAAATAATTAGAAGTAGAAGAGAAAAAGAACAGCGAGAAAACATCACAACTTGGGATCAAGAAGTACACGAGGTTAAGGAACTTTGTTATCCTGGAAGCAAAACGACCCATCAACCCATCTTGGACGAGGCAGGAAGGACATATAAAGCAGAGTAGCACAGGAAAAGGAGGCGTCCCCGGACAAAAGAAATCAACTGGTAACAAACGTATGTCGTAAGTTGAGTACGAAATTAATGAGGATGTACGTTTGTAGCACCGCATGGTACAGAAGTGAATTATTTCCTGTGAGGAAACCGAAAGCGAAGAGAATCCAAGTGCTCGCGACGTGTGCGATAGAAGAATGTTGGAAAGTAGGTGGACTGATAAGGAATGAGGAAATTCACATCTACATCTACATCTACGGCATTACTCTGCTATTCACAATAAAGTGCTTGGCAGATGGTTCAGTGACCCACCTTCAGGCTGTCTCTACACCGTTCCACTACCGAGCGGCACTCGGGAAAAACGAGCACTTAAATTTTTCTGTGCGAGCCCTGATTTCTCTTGTTTTATCGTCATGATCATTTGTCCCTATGTAAGTTAGTGCCAACAGAATGTTTTCGCTATCGGTGCAGAAAACTGGTGATTGAAATTTCATGAGGAGATCCCGTCGCAACGATGAACGCCTTTGTTGTAGTGATTTTCATCTCAATTCACGTATCATGTCTGAGACACTATCTCCCCTATTTCGCGATAATACAAAACGAGCTGCCCTTCTTCGTGCTTTTCCGATGTCATCCGTCAGTCCCACTTGATGCGGATGCCACACCGCACAGCAATACTCCAGAATATGGCGGACAAGCGTGATGTAAGCAATCTCTTCAGTACACCTTTTGCACCTTCCACGTGTTCTGCCAATGAATCGCAGTCTTTGGTTTGCTCTACCCACAATATTATCTATGTGATCGTTCCAATTTAGGTTATTTGTAACTGCAGGCCCTAAGTATTTAGTTGTCAATAAATCTTTTTCAACGACGTACTTCGTAATGTTCGAATACAATATATGTTCCGAAACCCTACTCCAAATCGACGTTAGTGATATATGCCTGTAATTCAGCGGATTACTCCTACTTCCCTTTTTGGGTATTGGTGTGACTTGAGGAATTCTCCAGTCTTTAGGTACGGATCTTCCTGTGAGCGAGTGGTTGTATATAATAGCTACATATGGTGCTATTTTATCAGCATACTCTGAGAGGAACCTGACTGGCAATCAATCTGGACCGAAGGGCTTGCCTTTATTAAGTGATTTAAGCTGCTTTGTTTCACCGAGGATATCTACTTCTATGTTTCTGATCTTGTCAGTTGCTCTTGATTGGAAGTCAGGAAAATTTACTTCGTCTTCTTTGGTGAAGGAGTTTCGGAAAACCGTATTTATTAACTCTGCTTTAGTGGCACTATCATCAGTGACTTGACCGTTGTTATCACGCAGTGAAGGTATTGATTGCGTCTTGCCACTGGTGTTCTTTATGTATAACCAGAATCTCTTTGCGTTTTCTGCCAGATTTCGAGACATAGTTTCGTTGTGGAAATTATTAAAAGCATCTCGCATTGAAGTAGGCGCCATATTTCGAACTTCTGTAAAACTTTGCCAATCTTGGGGATTTTGCGTTCTTTTAAATTTGGCATGCTTTTTTCGTTGCTTCTGCAATAACGATTTGACCCATTTTATGTACCATGGGGGATCAATACCATCGCTTTTTATTTTATGTGATATATATCTCTCAATTGCTGTCGATACTATCTCTTTGAAAACATTCCTCACATTTTCTATACTTACATGATCAGATCGGAAGGGGTGAAGACTGTCTCTTCAAAAGGTGTTAGTGCATTTTTACCAGCTTTTTTAAACAGATATACTGTGCGTTTCTTTTTCTCCGCAAAATAGAGGAAGAAAGGAACGTAAGGAAAACGCTGACAAAAAGAGGGGACAGAATGGTAGGACACGTTTAGAGACATAAGGAAACAAATTCCATGGTGCTAATACAACAAATAATTGAGAATATGTGCCGAATATGTTTCTCTGAGATGAAGAGATTGGTACAAGAGAAGAAATCGTGGTGAGCCGCCACAAACCAGTCAGTAGAATGATGGAAAATGGAAAAAGAAGATAACTGGTACGAGCTTAGGACTCCACGAGTATTTTCAGTTTCAGTAAAAACTACTGCATAAATTAAATTACTGAAATCAATACGATGTAAAAGGTTTAATCATTTAAGTGGGCATGACGGATATATCCGGCCCTTGGCACGTTCGCTCTCAGCTCAACGAATATATCGGACCACAGCAACCTGTCGCTTGTAGCTAATGGGAATGATGAATTCAAAGCCGAGACGTACTATGACGTTATTACTAAAGTTTCATCCTGCATCAGTTAAAATAATGCATTCTCAAAGTCTTAACGATTTTCAATGTTTTTACTGCCATGGACACAAATTATGGCAGCTCCTGAAGAAAAAACTGCTTTTCGAGTTGTTTTGGAGTTCGCTAACGATTTTCATGGAAAGAATTATTGAATTTACCTCTACACTTGGTATATTAGTTCAGATTACGGTGACCAACAGACGAGAAAGCAAGCGGTGTTTTCGACACAATGTAGGAAATCAAAAACGAGTTCCTTTACGTCACTGAATACGAAAAATTGTTGGAGGGTAACTATTTGACAGCGTACGTTAGCTAGCAGATATTAGTAAAACAGAACCGCAAAAGAGATGTCATGATGGTCAGCACGTTTCGTGACAATGCATTGCATGAAGTAAACTCAAAATTTTTTTGCATTTGTGGTAAATATATGAGACGCGTGGCTAGAAGTAGATCACAGTTGCAAAACTATCAAGTGGTCAGGAGCAGCCTGAAAAAAGTTATCAGATCATCACAGACGTTAAGTGCAGGGTTGTTTTCCAGTTATCTTGTATTAGGTTCAGGATAGGGTCTGGGGTACCTGCAACATGCACACACACTCACAACAGTGTAATTGGGCTAGGGGTTTGCAATGGGATCAAACAGTTCCTCAAACATTATTCCTATATGGGACATACATCTTGAATCTTTTAAGTATATAAGAAGTAGTGACAGCCGCAGTTAATCAGTATTCTATGTTATCAACACATCTGACTGGTAAAAATGCATATCGCCTTTGCTCTGTGGTTATGAAGCCAAATTTTGCAATAATCAGTAAGCATAAAGCTGTATTTAAGATAGCTGAAGTCAATACCCTCTCCTGTGATTTACTGTACTGTAATTGTAACACACCCCACGTTTACCATAATCCATGTGTTTCAGTGCATATAAGAGGTGACCTTGACTGATAGTATTTTACTGACATAAGTCTCTCTGGGTATATTTGGAAGACGAGGAAGAAATGATCCTGCAAAAACTTTGTAGATACTTTTGGCAGTGAGAGTGAATCTAAATCATCGTTGGACACCAAAGAAACCAAGTCGTGTGGTAGGACAAGGAAAGAAATATTCTTGTACAAAATCTTTATTAATTATTGCATAGACATACATAAGAAATGTGAAAATAACTGAACACGAAAGGGCAATACGGTATGTCTGCATTAACTGTAAATTCTGATGGAAAGTGGCCAAACACTGGTGTACATGCAGCTAATGATAGAATCGAGGGTGTCTCTACATTAGTGGATATACGAGAGATTTGTTTATAAACTTTCCTTCCCAGATGAATTAGCTGAAAGGATGGTTCGGTATATTGTATCAACATGCCGTGGACTGGACATTGTGCATTTTATTATTCCACAAGTATTAAGGCAAAAGTACCATAAACTGCTATTGTTTCCAAAAATAATTTTATTTTGCAGGTCTTAATAAAAAGAAGAAAGATAGCAAATAGACTTAACCCTTTCCCTGTTAAAGAAACTAATTCTTCAGGTCTAGTTAACGAGAAAACTGAAAATTGAATAGATCGACATAAGAAAAACAAAAGCGAAAAGTGGAAGATTTGGCGGAAACATTTCCCATGAAGGAAAACTATAAACTGCTACTCGAAAAAGCAAGGCTTACAACTTACTTTAATTTTTTGAATCTCTACATATTAGTCTAATTTATTAGACACAGTTCCTGAGTTTTCGTCAGTGAGTCAGTCGGCAGTTGATGGTTGGAGTGCTGACTCATTATCTGAGTATCCGGTTATGCTGGCAACTGATGTGATATATATAAGGATCATATCAACCTATACCACATCAACAACAGCCTGAAGATGGCGCATTGAAGCGCTGAAACTGGTTGTAACAAAATAAAATAAAATCATAAGGACGGCTGTAGGTGTTTTATTTTGTCGCAATAGTAAACGGCCGTCTTCCCAGAGACCTCCTGCCAATAGCATGGACATACAAAAACAATATTCCGCATGTCGTTAGCCATGTGTCTACATCCTGTCCTCGGACATCCATTATGTATAATGGCGTTCGTTTGACACATTTTACTTTAAACTCGCTTGCCCGGTGTCGGCGGATAAACACGATACTACAGTGGCTATGTTATTCCGAATTACAGTGAAAAATTCCCTCGGACATGCATACATGTCCTAAGGAACAGGCACTTCGACGACTACAGCCGTTATGAAATGCAAGAAATTTATTCACAGTTGCGAATATGGACAACCATCAGCTGTATAATAGAATGACGACAGTGAAAGCCTCTGCCTGACCGGAACTCAAAACCGGATTTCCGGCTTATCGCGAGCGGTCACCTTATCGTTTGACTATCCGAGCAGAACTCATGGCCAGGCCCGAACTACGATAGATCGTGAGCCACATGTCTAAATCCTGTACCCGTACGTCCACTATGTACGAGGGTCAGTCAATAATTAAAGAGACAAAATGGTCTGGGGAAAAACTGTTAGTAGGGCAAGTATGATACTTTCGTGGCTACGACTTGGTATCACTAGGATGAGTCCTGATCAGCTGATGTATAAAAATTGTTTTGTTTATAACGTCAAAAGTACATCTCAAGATGGCGAGTACGCTTCAAACGTTCTCCTAAGTTGAACAACGTTCACTTATTCGTTTTCTTTCTTGCTGAAGGCGAGAAACAAGAGAATATAGACTGTAGACTGTCTTAAGTTTATGATGAGCGTTGTATAAATAGATAAAATTTTTACAAGTGTGTAGAGCAGTTCAAAAATTTTCTCGACTCAGTGACAGACCAACACCGTTCTGGCCGACCTGTTGCAGTTTCCACTCCCTCACTTGAAAGTCGAATTGATGACATTATTCGTGCCGACCGCCCTTGTGACCGGGAAATGATAGTTGATAAGGTTCAAGTTAGTGCTGACAAAGTTGTTAACATTATCTGTAACAAGCCGAAGTACCGCAAAACATGTGCAAAATGGGTCCCAAAGGAGTAGACGCGGCTACACTAGGAAACTAGGTTGAGAGTGTGCACAGAGCTAATGGAACGTTATGAAAGAAAAGGTGAGCACTTCTTCAGCAAACTTTTAACATTTAATGAAACTTGAGTTCACTGTTATGAGCCACAATCAAAAAGACAAAGCATCGAGTGGAAGCACACCAACTCACGAGTTAAGAAAAAATTCAAAGCCAAGCATCTGCAGGAGAAGTCATGTTGACGTTGTTTTGGAATGCTGAAGGTCACGTTTCTTGTGATTATCACGAAGAGCAGCGTAGAATGAACAGCCAATATTACTCCTATTTGCTTTTAAACAAGATGAAGCCAGCCATGAGAGAGAGACGTCGTGGATCTGAGAGGAGAGGTGTGATTCTCCAGCAAGACAACGCAAGTCCTCATATTGCACATCTAGCCCGTGAAACAATCGACAAAATGGGCTGGGAAGTACTGCCTTACAGTCCTCATTTAGCACCTAGTGATTCCCATTTGTTTAGTGCACTGAAGGAGGCATTACGTGGGAAGAGGTTGCAGGACAACGCGGACGTGAAAAATTTTGTCGGAAATTGGTTCAAACATCAAGATAAAGAGTTCTTTGCAGCCAAATAGAAAACCTTGTAGCCCGTTGGAATAAGTGCATAAATGTTCAAGGGTATTATGTTGAAATGTAGGAAAAGTATTGTTTTGTAAAAATAACGTTTTTTTTTTCTCCAGACCAATTTGTCTCTTTTATCATTGAATGACCCTCGAATATTCCCATACAGAGGAGGCATTTTCCTTGAAAGTCAGCTGCTCGGTGCCGGCGGATAATTGCGATACTGCAGTGCTTGTGTAATCCCCAATTACGATGCAAAGTTTCTTCGGACAAGGTCGCATCCATGTCCGAAGATACTCGAACTGCAGCGACTACAGCCGTTATACAATACACGAAATACATTTGCAGTATATTCTCGGCAACAAATAGGTTCAATGGCTGTCTGGACGTCAAGATATACTCACATCAAATACTCGTTTCCTTATTGAAGCATTACAATGTATTACAACCATGTAACCATGATTCCTCAATCGGAACAGCATTACGACCTAATATAGGAAGAACGTAACGGACTGCTGGTAATAAGCTCCTGATTCGGCTACATACATAGCTGTAATAGAAATAATCAAAGTAGATCCATGGAACGACAGGCAGAAGATATATACTTGCATAGCTCTGAGCCCAGGTGATCCCATCGTTTGACAGAACTTTACAAACCACGAAATTGTCAGCGGAATTTGAGGGAAACTTTAACGTCTACATCTGCACTTAAGCTACGTTATATTGTGTGGCAGAGGGTAGTTATGGTATATATATAACTTTCTAATAATCCTACCTTATAATGGTCCGACTGATGAACAATACTCAAGAAATGTCGAACGAGTTTTTTAAAAACCACTTTTCTTGTGGATGAGGTAATTCCCTTCAGATTGTTCCAGGATATCTTAGATACTCCTCTGCTTCTCCGTGACAATTTTTGAATTGGTCTTGCCTCTTTAGTCCATATATGACAGCTATTCTGAGGTATTTTCCGGTTGTTATTGTATCCAATGTTTTATTGCCAAACTCGTAACCTATGCACGTGCAGGACATTACATTTATTTACTTGCTGTGTCAACTAGACCAATCATGAACTACAATGAGATTTTCACTCTGCAGCGGAGTGTGCGCTGATATGAAACTTCCTGGCAGATTATGAGTGTGTCTCCGACCGAGACTCGAACTCGGGACCTTTGCCTTTCGCGGGCAAATGCTCTACCATCTGAGCTATCGAAGCACGACTCACGCCCGGTACTCACAGCTTTACTTCTGCCAGTACCTCGTCTCCTACCTTCCAAACTTTACAGAAGCTCTCCTGCGAACCTTGCAATTCTGTAAGGTTCGCAGGAGAGCTTCTGTAAAGTTTGGAAGGTAGATGACTTTGGAAGGTAGGAGACTTCACAGAAGCTCTCCTGTGAACCTTGCAGTTCTGCAAGCTTCGCAGGAGAGCTTCTGTAAACTTTGGAAGGTAGGAGACGAGGTACTGGCAGAAGTAAAGCTGTGAGTACCGGGCGTGAGTCGTGCTTCGGTAGCTCAGATGGTAGAGCAGTTGCCCGCGAAAGGCAAAGGTCCCGAGTTCGAGTCTCAGTCGGGCACACAGTTTTAATCTGCCAGGAAGTTTCAATCGTGAACTGTTGGCATGTCTTCCCGCGTTTCGATACGGTTGTCTGTTGTTGCAACCTTCCTGTAGACAACAGCTTCGTCTGACAACCGCCCCGGACAGCTTACGACGTTACCCTCTACGTCATTTACATACAGAGTATTGCAAACATTAATAGCCCTGTAGAGCTCCCCTGGACTACATCTATCGATTTTTTCCCTTTAAGTTACAACTCTTATTACTGTTTGCTAGAACGTCCTGAAAACAGCCATTTGATCTGCTACTCGTTAAGCTTTTATCAATGGCGTTTCGCGCAGATTTTTCTAGGGGTTCACTGGAAGGTTGTCTACAAAGTTTCAAATGACTAACACACATGATTTAATAATAGTAAAAAAGAACTACTCTACGGAAATACATTTACTTTACGATTAACTTTGTCTCGAATAATCCATTCTCCGCTCATTAAGATCAGAGATTCTGTCAGTGGAGCATTCATTCAATTCATTGAATTCTACAATGCTGTTGACAATGTCCTTCTCGATTGAGAGCGCTGCTACTGCTCTTAGCAGCTGCTGACTCACAGCACGAAGCAGAAAACCTTCAGGTCCGCGTCAGACGATGTCGCCGGTATGGTAACAGTCACTTTCAGGAGTTTCGTTGTCTGACTGCAATATTTCTGCAATTCATTTAAGAATAAGGATTCCAGAAATTTCTAAACTCATTCCTCGTGTTTGATATCAGAACTTTTGTTCTCAGTTTATTGCCTTCAAGGATGGGATTTATTTTGCAAGACGCCTGTAGCAATGTTTGCAGAAAGTGACCTGCATACAACACACACTTTTCGGATTTAAATAAATTATCTAAATCATTTTGCAATTCATTTTGGTCATCTGCTGACTTTACAAGTCGGTAAATGACGTTATCATCTGTCAAAAATCGAATTGTGTCTTATCATAGAGATAAGAGGATATTCCGTCCTTTACTACTGAATTTACGTGTGTTTACCAAACTTTTTCGCCTAATCGTGCTAGCCACTTCAGAGGTCTGTAATATACAGTATATTTGTAATCAGATTTTATCTATATAATAAAGGAAAACCTAAGCTGCAACTGACGAAAAATGGTGCAAATATTAACATTTTGCGTTTGCGTTATTATTTCACACAAAAGCCCTTAGAGAGGTGTAAAAGTAGTTACTTATCATTGTTATCTAACGAAATATCTTTAAATTACCCAAATATTCTTAAACATTTTCATTACTTTATTTTTGGGACATAACAGCTGAGTCATTTTCTTCAGGTTGAAGTTGCCTGTACAGCCATGAACACTGCAGAATGCTCCAGTCTGTGACAAAATCCTTACGTCTAGGTGATCCAGATGTATAAGCTGCACATATAGCTCAAGTCGTACCCCCATAAATGTTCCAAACGACTCTTCTTTGCTTTTGGTGAAGTAAATAAAAAATTATACAAAAACTTGCCTTCTGCAACAGCATTTTCCTCTGTGACATTATTCCTGAAAGTAAAATTTAACGTCATAACAAATCAAGGGGATAGGTGCCAAAGTATAAGTAGCAGCGTTCATGAACTCTGAATTCTCAGTCGCCCTTAAGGCTGAGCATTATCGTCGCACTATTCATTCTTTTGTTTACTCGTTTGAGGTTACATCCACATGCTACACAATTGTTATTTTGCCAGTGCAGTTCAGTGAATTGCAGCATCAGTTTGATTGCACTAAGTGTGCTTTGATTTACGTGTCCCACTTGCAAAGACACTCATCACGCTTCTGTTATGACCAGCTGCTGAGTGTGTTTACATACCTACTACTTCATACCCACAGACACTGATGAACCAGAATGTTATGGCCACCGACCGACTATCGATATAAACCCGTCCAGGCGATAGCAGCGTCACATGTCGAGGAATGACTGCTAGTCAGACAAACTCACGGTGCATCTAGTATCGGTGAGCGTGCCGTCCGCGTGTAGAATGGGGAGACCCGCGATATGTCTCAATTTGACCGAGGGCTGATTGTGTAGGCCCGGATGCTTCGCACGTCCATTTCGGAAACTGCATGACTTGTCGGGGCCACCCCTCATTACAGATGTTGGAGGTCGTAAGCTGGGCAGACTGGTAAAACAGGACGGGCGGCCAAGTATGGCAGAACTAACATTAGAGTTTAATGCTGGACAGAGTGCAATTTACGGGAATTTACGGGAATTAAGCGACTTGTGAGTGCAGATGTGGTACCAAGTGCCTACAGAGACCTACCAACGCCTCATTGCATTCGTGCCACGACACGTCGCCCTTGATACCAGTGTCAGAGGTAGACACACCGGCTATTAGGTAGATGGTCGTAATGTTCTCGCTGATCAGTCTAGTTTTCTATGTACAAGAAGAAACAGTAATTAATGACTGAACAATGTATGCTGAGGGCGTCAAATGTTGATTACGTTTTAGTTCCTGCGTGTGTAGGGCCATATTACATGTGGCTCATTGAGTTGAATAGCAAATATCGGGATTATAGGAACTACTTTGTTATCCTTAGGAACAGACATTTTATAGTCACTCTAGTCTTTCGAGTGTTATCATTAGTGTCAATGATTTACCTGTTAAACTTCATACGCAAATTTTGAAAGAGACGTCCTGTGGATTCCAAACTTTTCCATTCCAGTGCCATTGTTACAACAGTTTTTATTACTATTATTTCTGATATTCATTTTGTAACTCTAATAAAAATAAGAAGTAGGAATTATGCACGTATAACTTCCACTTTCATCGACGGAGAGGTAACGGCAGACAGGACTCGCATTGGAGAGAAAATCGAATGAGTTTTATTCCTAAGGAACCATTATTGCGTTTGCCTTAATCTACTAAGAGAAGCCATCGACCCCTAGACCTTGCTGGTCAAAAGAGAACTGCAACCACCCTCATGCGAGTCCCCTGCATTATCACAACGTCGCCTGTTGCAAACAAAAGAAATAACGAGACGTGTTATATCATTAATCCAAAGATTTATTGGATTTGTAACTGTGGTTTCAGCTGGTATTGGCCGCGATATCGCAAACGCACATTTTAGCAGCCAGACGGTCTTCTCCAGACGTCGCGTTGGTGGCCACGCGTCAACACATTCAGCGTCTGGCATGGCGGCTCTCAAGAGCTGCGCGGTGTGATGTACAGACCTCCTAAGTGGGCGCGGAGGACACCGGAGTGATCTGCCGACAAATATAAATTTCAAAATTATAAACGTCGCCCTATTATGGTGAGTTGATATGACATCTGTGAAGGAAAGTGCTAAATTATCGTAGGACCACATGCTAATAAATGGTCAATTTCTGTATCCATAGAAGGGATGTTTCTATCGCGCCAACTCATGAACCCTAGAATACTAATTATCGCAAATATGAAAATTACCGACAGTGAATGTTTGCCTATTTACTCCTCCCGGAGTGTGATCTATTGTGGTGAAATGATCTACTAAATTATTGCATCAGATAGTTGTTACAAGGAACAGAATATTTGTGAGTTAGTCGATATCTCACGCAGACGCATGTATTATCCTCACCTGAACTATATTCATTAAGGAACGGAGAGAAATGTGACTGTTGCTAAATCCATCCACACCAAAATAGTAGAGTTTCTTAAAACAAGTTGTGTAAATGTTCAGTGCAAATTCGGAGAGCTTCATGGATAACTATGTGACAGAAAAATAAACGATGATGCAGCATAAGAACTGGGGTTAAAATACCAAGTATAATCGTGGGACGCTGAAGGTGAAGCTGCGCTGAGAACTTGATAACTGTTATGGGCGGGAGGGGACATAAGAGAATGTTTTCTGAAAGGCTCTCCCTCATCTGAAAGTGTAGGCAACGGTATTGTATGTACCATTGATTCTTGAGTTTAAGTATATCCTACCAATACTAGAGCTAAAAGATACGTATGCCGCGAAAGGATTTTGTATCTGGACAGAGTTCACAATTGGTATAAAAGAACAGCAGACTATGGGTACCGAGAAAGTTTATGGGTCGACCAAAGAATTTTGTAGCCATGGTGATATATCTAAACTGACAGCATTTCAGTTATATTAAAAATCGTAAAACTCTATACTCGAATAATATCTTGAAGATTCCGCTTCTGAAGGGAGCTACCATGTGATCATGAAACGAGAAATACACTTAGAAACCAAAATCTGCTGTCCTTTACACAGATCGAAGTACCACTCACCGTAACAGCACCGCCTTAATCCTCCTCCTGCAGCCGTCTCTGCAGCAACTCCACGAAAAAGGCGTCCAGTGTGAACTGACGCTCCTGTTGGAATAGATCTTATTACTTTCATGTTATCTAACATGTGAAGTGATTCACAATTTGTGCTAGTTCCTGTCATATAAAAGTATAACGAATTGTAACATTTACCACAAATTAGCACGGTTCAGGTATCGAAATTAAGAATATAGTAATTCAATTTAGTATCCAACTAACACAATTCGTTTCACATCTCAGATACTATTAATACTAACAAATAACTAATATCCCATTATCTTTAACATGTCTGTGTTCGACTGGTTAATGGTGTGCTTCTGAGGTTATTCCGTGTTGTTGTTCCTGCTTTATGGTCAAAATTTCAGCAACTGACCGACCCGTCTTCTTCAGGTCGTGTGACGTTCAATGACTGGTTTGAGTTCAAGCAGCGAGTACACATTACTGCAAAGTTCGCAGCACATGAAGTTGATCGCTGGGACATCCGTCGAAATAATGTCCGCAAAATGAACACAACAATTCGGCCTAACACCCGGAAGCAGACCAGTAACTAGTATTATATTCGATAGTTTTCATGTAGTGAGAAAACGAAAAATTCAATTTGAAATCAAATACTACTATTCCTTCTACTGTTGTATTTTACACTCACCGAAAGAGAAAGGACTTCTTTCTCTTCCTGCAGCCGCTTCTGCAGTATCTCCTCAAAAAACGAGTCCAGGGTGAACTGATGCTCCTGTAAGGAAAAGAACTTAATAGTTTGATTAGTCGTAGAGCATGCTTGGTAATTCAGAGATAGCGCTAGTTCTTTACGTATATGTGTGTTACAAATTCTTACATTTATTTCGAATTTTTGGCCTAGAGACAGTGATAGTGAGTATTCACTGACTATCGGTAGTATCAGCTAGAAATCTGTTCTTCCGACATTCACTACCATTATCCTACGTATTATGAGTTGAACTGGAATGACAGAGGCCTACAGTGTAACTTCTTAAGCCACGGTCTTTTTATTACGAGCTCCTCCTTGTTCTTTGTCTGTAAAGGAAAGTAAATGGGACTGTAACAAGTTTTGCTAACAGTTCCTGTTTCTCTGTTCTCTGACTACACTGTACATTTCCTTTGGTCAGTCTCATATTAAACACGGTCAGCAGGTAAGTGGCTGGGCAACCAGATGGTCTGCAATGTCGTCTTCAACCAGTCGATCGCGTTGGCAGTATATTAAGTGCGCCTCTGCCCCAGAATATTTTTCATCATAATTCTTTACAACTGGAGAGGGATGTTACCTCTCA
Source organism: Schistocerca americana (assembly GCF_021461395.2). Lineage (NCBI taxonomy): Eukaryota > Metazoa > Arthropoda > Insecta > Orthoptera > Acrididae > Schistocerca > Schistocerca americana. The sequence goes on along the minus strand of NC_060124.1, from coordinate 552,966,709 downwards.
CATAGTTATTTGCTCATTGTTAACAAAGACCACACCCAATTTCCCGGAATGATAAATGGTTAGAATCAACTGTCCATGTCTGGGGTCAGTGTTAAGTTTAATGGGCTTCAATACAATTGTCAGAATTGTTTAAACAGCATTCAGGTTCGATTATCAACATTAGCTTACCTAATGCGACAAGTCCGGATATATTGTGGTAATAACACGCAGGAGAGGATCTAGGACCAGTGGGATCCAGGGGAAAGAGCCAGCATAATGCAGCAAAGGAGACAGCGAGACACAGTGTGAGGCTACCCTGCAGGTCAGAGAATATACGACTCTGACATGCTAAAGGCTTTTTCTAAGGGCATCATACTCATGTTTTAGAATGACGACTATTGTGAACTGTTGAGTGACTAGCACATCCCACTTCGCTCCAGTGATCAACAAATCCATCCATCCATCAGTGACATTCATTGCCGCCGGTATTTTGTATCTGATCACGATCCAGAAGAGCAGTATGCTAACCACATGCTCCTCCATACAGTGACGTCTATTGTCTGACGATGACGAGGCGGTCGATCGGTATCTTTGGAACTTCACAGGAAAGATTGGACGGAGTTAGGTAGTTAGGTGGTATTTTATATAATCGTCACAATCATCACTCGAGTAGAGATGCCTATCTAAGACGTGTTATTTACAATGACGTGTCACATGGGATGTTTATAGCGAACCAAATATTCATTTACAGTAAATCATGACAGTTTGCAATATCTGCTGTTCATGTTATGTACAATCAGTTAGCTCTCAGACTTTACTGCGTTGCATGCTATGTCACTGCAATATAACGTGGCTCACCTTTACAGTACCCCGAACAGCGACCAAGTTGTTCTCCAGTCGCAGACCCTCGTCTTTCTCCCCTCCCAAACACCGGGAGAAAAACTTCTTCATGCGGCGGAACATTGCTGTAACGATAACAAACAGCACATTAGACATGACCAGACCGTGTCTACGAGTAAGTTTTGCAGCAATGTCTCACAACTCGATCGCAAGAAAAACCTGGGGCCGTGACGACATGTCTGTAACCTTAGCTTTCGTAAAAAAGCAGCTGCTTGTATCAAAAACGACATGTACAGTCTATATAATTGATTGAGCTTATACATTTGTTGCTAGTCGAGAATTAGTTATTTTAATTCTGTGTTAGTAATTCGTAGTAGATGAATCAAAATAATAAGTTATTCAAAAGTCGAGCAATAGCGTGTCATAAGTGGTACATTTACTCTGAAGACAATAAATTTGTTTTGATAGCAACTATCTGAAGGCTTCACTACTAGACTGAACTTAATTCACAAGTCATTACTATACTACATTAGTTTCAGATATACGCCTTGTTCGGTTATTACAACTTGAGATTTTGTCAGCTATTACAGCATGATATGCGAAATATCTTCCCCTGGGGCAGGATCAAAAATTTGTTTTGTGTGTATGTTGGTGGTGGGTTGAAGTTACTAATTAATAAACTACGCTACAATCTAATGGCTTAAATCAAACATCCTTCCGTGGTATATGACGAGAATACGATTTTTACGGCTATCCACATTGCCGACTCAATGTATTCTCTCAAGGATGCACTGTTCCTTCTTTGCCTCAGACATGAAAAACCCTAAATCTAAACTACACTTCATCGTCATATGAGCTAAACAGTAACATACACGACGTAATAGCTGTGTTTGTGATTGAAATTTACCCAGCGGTTTCTACATGAAGAAAACACAAAAACAGCTCATAAACAGCTAATAGTTTTAACATTCGACAGTGCTCCAAGATATTAATTGTACTTCCTTAAGTGACAGGAAAACATAATGTTTTTCCTACACTGCCATGTCAAATCAGTATGACCCTACACACCTGGAGCCTGTTTACGAGTTTTCTTTTTCACCGACGGCAGAAAATAAAAGCACGAACCAACGATAAGCCATACCGCCTGTATGTGTAATCGAAAAGGAGAGAGATCGATGACACCATTCTCATTGTGAAACTAAGCTATAAATTTGAGAATATATCATTCCAGCACTTGAACGTTGACAAAAACTCAGTGAGGATATCTGTCTCTATAAGTCAAGCAACCTCGGAAGTTTCTGAAGTTGCCTTACATATTGAAACAATGTACTGGAATGTAAATCGAAGAGTGTTTTCACATGCAGTCCCATTGCTAGTAACATTTTTGCGAAGTCACATCACACTATTTCGTAATGCTACAGTATTCTGATACTTCTCCACTACATACATAGTCATCTAAAAGCTTATTCGATGTTCTAATTCTACATGTATACTGAAAATAAGTAGGTGACAGATAAAGTAATGGCTCTTGCCTCTCGGCGACTACAATCTATATACCTCGCTTCTGAAGCAGGACGTTCGCTTCATTCAAAGCATCTAAAGCTCCCCAAGAACTTGTTCTCGAAATACAAAATCCAACACAATAGCGACTGAAACAAAATTAAAAGTTCTTTTACTCAAAAACTCAAGGAACGAATTCGTTTCGATACTTCAGCTACTCCAGAGAATGCTGAAGTAATTACTATGCAATGCTCCACCACAGTTAAGCTGATTTTTGTTAGCAAGCCCTGTGGTCAACATTCGGCAGGAACCTCGATAACTGCAGAGCACAACGTTGTACTGGAACGTCGATATCAATGATTAAACAAGCACTGCAATGAAAATTTTCAGTAGTTTGAATCTATGTAAGACGAAATAATCATTTTTTACGATTGAAAAATATACAGCGGAGTCTAAATGTTGAAAACATCCGTACAGTTAATAAACTCCCAAGTGATCTAACAGCTAACAATATTTCGAGATAGTGCTTTAATGTCCATAAGCAACAGGAAAGTAATACTCTCATGTTAAGGTGCCAAGTCAACTCAGTATAAATCTACACAGTTATAACCATTTTCCAACGTGTGTTCTTCTTCGCAGACGGAAGATAATTCTAGCAGTATAACCCCACAATGATCAGACTATTACGGTCGAAAACAAAAATAAAAAATATTTTGTAGCGGAGGCGTTGTGCAGCTTTAATGAATGTTAACAACTGTATTGTGCAATGGACAGCTACAACGGTACGGTTCATTGGAGACCATAGGGTGGTGGGGTTTCGGGTTCCGCTGGATAGGTCAGGAGTCCACTACACACAGCAGGCGGCTACGCGGGTAGCAGGGGTTGTGTGGCGTGGACTGGGCAGTTTTTTAGGTTAGATGGCACCGGGCAAGTACAGAAAGGGCAACAGCCTCAAAGGGTGCGGGGCAAAGTCAGGACATGCGGGGATCAAGCAGCAATCAGTATTGCAATTGTAAACTGTCTAAATTGTCGAAGTTGCGGTGGTAAATTACCGGAACTTCAAGCGCTGATAGAAAGCACCGAAGCTGGAATCGTTATAGGTACGGAAAGCTGGCTGAAGCCAGAGATAAATTCTGCCGAAATTTTTACAAAGGCACAGACGGTGTTTAGAAAGGATAGATTGCATGCAACCGGTGGTGGCTTGTTTGTCGCTGTTAGTAGTAGTTTATCCTGTAATGAAGTGGAAGTGGATAGTTCCTGTGAATTATTATTGGTGGAGGTTACACTTAACAACCGAGATAAGTTAATAATTGGCTCCTTTTACCGACCTCCCGACTCAGCAGCATTAGTGGCAGAACAACTGAGAGAAAATCTGGAATACATTTCACATAAATTTTCTAAGCATGTTATAGTCTTAGGTGGAGATTTCAATTGATCAGATGTAGACTGGGACACTCAGATGTTTAGGATGGGTGGTAGGGACAGAGCATCGAGTAACATTATACTGAGTGCACTATCCGAAAATTACTTCGAGCAATTAAACAGAGAACCGACTGTTGGAGATAACATCTTGGACCTATTGATAACAAAAAGACCCGAACTTTTCGACTCTGTAAGCGCAGAACAGGGAATCAGTGATCATAAGGCCGTTACAGCATCCCTGAATATGGAAGTAAATAGGAATATAAAAAAGGGAGGAAGGTTTATCTGTTTCGCAAGAGTAATAGAAGGCAGATTTCAGACTACCTAACAGATCAAAACGAAAATTTCTGTTCCGACACTGACAATGTTGAGTGTTTATGGAAAAAGTTCAAGGGAATCGTAAAATGCGATTAAGACAGGTACATGCCGAATAAAACTGTGAGGGACGGGAAAAACCCACCGTGGTTAAACAAAGATAGGAAGGAAACCACTGCGAAAGCAAAGAGAGCTTCACTGCAAGTTTAAACGCAGCCAAAACCTCTCAGACAAACAGAAGCTGAACGATGTCAAAGTTAGCGTAAGGAGGGCTATGTGTGAAGCATTCAGTGAATTCGAAAGTAAAATTCTATGTACCGACTTGACAGAAAATCCTAGGAAGTTCTAGTCTTACGTGGCCCGAATCCAGACACTCTGGGAGAATGATGGCATTGAAACAGAGGATGACACGCTTAAAGCTGAAATACTAAACACCTTTTTCCAAAGCTGTTTCACAGAGGAAGACCGCACTGCAGTTCCTTCACTAAATCCTCGCACAAACGAAAAAATGGCTGACATCGAAATAAGTGTCCAAGGAATAGAAAAGCAGCTGGAATCACTCAATAGAGGAAAGTCCACTGGACCTGACGGCATACCAATTCGATTCTACACAGAGTACGCGAAAGAACTTGCCCCCCTTCTAACAGCCGTGTACCGCAAGTCTCTAGAGGAACGGAGGGTTCCAAATGATTGGAAAAGAGCACAGGTAGTCCCAGTCTTCAAGAAGGGTCGTCGAGCAGATCCGCAAAACTATAGACCTATACCTCTGACGTCGATCTGTTGTAGAATTTTAGAACATGTTTTTTGCTCGAGTATCATGTCGTTTTTGGAAACCCAGAATCTACTATGTAGGAATCAACATGGATTCCGGAAACAGCGATCGTGTGAGACCCAACTCGCTTTATTTGTTCATGAGACCCAGAAAATATTAGATACAGGCTCCCAGGTAGATGCTATTTTTCTTGACTTCCGGAAGGCGTTCGATACAGTTCCGCACTGTCGCCTGATAAACAAAGTAAGAGCCTACGGAATATCAGACCAGCTGTGTGGCTGGATTGAAGAGTTTTTAATAAACACAACACAGCATGTTGTTATAAATGGAGAGACGTCTACAGACGTTAAAGTAACCTCTGGCGTGCCACAGGGGAGTGTTATGGGACCATTGCTTTTCACAATATATATAAATGACCTAGTAGATAGTGTCGGAAGTTCCATGCGGCTTTTCGCGGATGATGCTGTAGTATACAGAGAAGTTGCAGCATTAGAAAATTGTAGCGAAATGCAGGAAGATTTGCAGCGGATAGGCACTTGGTGCAGGGAGTGGCAACTGTCCCTTAACATAGACAAATGTAATGTATTGCGAATACATAGAAAGAAGGATCCTTTATTGTATGATTATATGATAGCGGAACAAACACTGGTAGCAGTTACTTCTGTAAAATATCTGGGAGTATGCGTGCGGAGCGATTTGAAGTGGAATGATCATATAAAATTAATTGTTGGTAAGGCGGGTACCAGGTTGAGGTTCATTGGGAGGGTGCTTGGAAAATGTGGTCCATCAACAAAGGAGGTGGCTTACAAAACACTCGTTCGACCTATACTTGAGTATTGCTCATCAGTGTGGGATCCGTACCAGATCGGTTTGACGGAGGAGATAGAGAAGATCCAAAGAAGAGCGGCGCGTTTCGTCACAGGGTTATTTGGTAACCGTGATAGCGTTACGGAGATGTTTAATAAACTCAAGTGGCAGACTCTGCAAGAGAGGCGCTCTGCTTCGCGGTGTAGATTGCTCGCCAGGTTTCGAGAGGGTGCGTTTCTGGATGAGGTATCGAATATGTTGCTTCCCCCTACTTATACCTCCCGAGGAGATTACGAATGTAAAATTAGAGAGATTAGAGCGCGCACGGAGGCTTTCAGACAGTCGTTCTTCCCGCGAACCATACGCGACTAGAACAGGAAAGGGCACTGGCACGTAAAGTGCCCTCCGCCACACACCGTTGGGTGGCTTGCGGAGTATAAATGTAGATGTAGATGTAGATCGAATCTGGTCCAGAATCAAACCATAATCGCTTCCGAAAACCGGCTCAGCTATGCTTTCGCGTAAATGCAATAGCAGTTATCAACCGTAGATACCTCTACCATTGGTATTATCTGTAGATACATTACATTGGTAAAAATGTCTATGAAGTTAAATGGACATAATGGACATGACAAGTTAATATCAATGACGGAACACTGTACATCCGAAACTGCTATTCCTATTACGCAAGTTAACAGCTGAGATCGTTTTTGGACTTTGTGGCGGTCTGATCCTCGACCGAAATCGATTTTCTCTAATAAAATAAACCGTTGTAGCTGTGATTACATAATGCAGTTCTTTAACCCTTTGTTGCCTGACGGTACTTAAAAGTACCAGTAAGTTTTGACTCTAATTATTTTCTCGTGGTGCAGTTTCGTGATCTGAGAGCCTGTGGGTACGTAACAGTACCTCTGCTCTACTGTTTCATAAATGTTATTGTGCAATACATAGAAATCTCTGACGGTCAGAGCTTGAAATTGTTTTTCGCGTGCTGCTGTGAAAACAGAAGATTGTATGTGCTTGTTTCCATGGTGTTGCATGAATTTGTGCGCAGTTTATTGAAACTTCCGTTGAGTTTTCCATTGTACGTACTTACCTTTTTTTTATAATAGTTTGAAGCATTACGTTACAAGTGAATGAGATAAAGCGGAAAATATAAGGCGGACTTATTAGTACCGTCAGGTTGTGTGAACACTTTATTGTAGCAACAATGCATTACCTCTCACTAGTTGTTCTGTCCACTTTTTCTCACACAGAAATCGGTAAATACATTTGCCTGTGGAACAATTAGAACAAACAGGAAAGGTTTGCCAGGGAATTTACCTAAAGAAAAATGTCTAAATCAAATCACAGAGAGTCATCTTTAGACCTAACAGTATTTCAATGGAAGGAAAATAAAGTAGTATATTTTGCGTCAAACTTCCATGGCATTGAACAGAGCGTAGTGACAAGAAAACAGAAAGGTGGAACTAGTATGTCTACACCATGTCCAGTTACAGTATGTGATTACAATAAAAACATGGGTGGTGTGGATCATGCAGACAGATTACATTCAACCTATGGTCTTCACAATCGATCAAAGAAATGGTGGCACAGTCTCTTCTGGGGAGCAATAGAAATTGCTTTTGTCAATGCTTACGTCATTTTCAGTGATCTACATGGGGCACTGCCACTGCTGGAAATCAGGTGTGCTGTGGCACTGGGGCTAATGAATGAACAGCAAGTGCCAAATCTCAAAAAGAGAAACTCTGGTAAAGATGAAATAACTCTCCCAAAGAGAAGGAAGGATAACTTTTCTGTTCCGAAGGAAGTACGTCTTGGCAACCGAGGAAACCATTTTGTAGTGTTCAGTTGTAAAAGAGGACGATGCGAAATGCGTGCGAAAAACAAAATTCAGTCGAGACCACATTCACAATGTAGTACATGTAAAGTGTATTTGTGCTGCAATGAGGAATAGAACTGTTTCCTACAATTTCATGAGGTATCACTAAATATGTGACATGTATATACTGTCAAAAATGTATAGCTAAGTTACTATGTATTGTGAAGTTGCTCTAGAATAAATTTATGCGAAATTAAAAAAAAAAATCAGAAATATCATATTACAGTTAATTAATTTTCTAATGTAAAAATATTTAATATTTATGTGGAATAAGGTACAAGTTATAAAAATTAGAGCATATTGCTGTGCATGTTGTGATTCGGTACATGGAGTCTGACGGTAGTTCTAAGTACCAGGAGAGAAAAAAGTTGTGAAAAATAAAATAAAATTTTACAAAAAATCCTACCATCATTTGAGGCCACAATAGCACAAATTCTGCAAAGAAAATGTTAAAAGGTAAATTTTTTCTTATGTCAGGAAACAAAGGGTTAAAAGAACATATAAAATGAAAGTAACGGGACTGCTGAAGGAATGAGAGAGTACTGGGCAGAAACAAACAAAAAAGGAAAGGTTAATAAAGCTAAGTCAATATAATAAAAAAATCGAATAATATCTTTCACAAATTTCTCTAGAATGAACTCAACGAAAATATAACGAAAACACAAAATTGAAATCCAATAATTCATTTCATCTACACATATGGAATGAAGACAGGGATACCAGTCAGACATCCACATAATAACAACATAATAGAAAAATAACACACACAAATACTTCCAGAATGAACAAAAAGAAAATATACCCTAAACGTATATAGCCCTAACAAAGACAGCAAAACCAGACCCATCCCCACATAACGACATAGTAGATAAATAACGCACTCGAACTATTCCATAATAAACCTAAAAATTATAAACCCCAAAAAAAGAAAAAAACGCACACGAAAACTCCGCATAACAACGACTTAATCGAAAAATAACAAAAAAAAATTCCTCCAGAATAAACAGAACGAAAATAAATTCAAAAATTTGGTATCACAATTCAAACGAACATTAACAGGTCAAAAAGTACCATAGCACAAAAAGAATTAGACACCAAAAGCGCGAGTCACTGGTAACAACAATATGAACCCTACAAAACAATCAATTTCATATACGCTACACCGCAGCGATGTTACATTCGAAAAAAAGCAGCCAACTATTAATAAGTTAGAAAGTATAACTAACATTACTATTCGTTCCTCTCACGACCGTTTCAGCAATGTACTTAGTTTCACGGCTAACGTCACCGTAGACAATTCTCCCATATTACAAAAAGAGCTAAAGAATTGCAACAATCAACATGATAATAATTATCATTAATCACTTCACTCACAAAAATGTATCTTTTGCTCTTAAGGTACTACCTATCCTCACCCTCGGGAATCATGTGAAATACGGAAAGAAACGGTTAAATATTTGTGAGAAAAAAAGAAACAAATATCGCTACAAGTTTCTCCATCGATAATATAACCTGTGGTGTCAAGTTACCCCCATCCCCCCAACATACAACACCGTCGTATATCACGAGATATTTTGAATAAACAGCATATTTTACAAACTTTGTAAATTACAGCAGTAACTGACACAAACATAGATGGTATTTAATAACAGACCAATAACACGCTCTGCAACGTAAAGTAATGACGTCAAGAGGACGTGATGGGTGAAACCAGAACGGATAGAATCTGAAAGAGCACTTGACATGGTTGTCATTGTTAAACTAAGCTGTTAATTTGAGAATACATAACGAAAGCACATGAACTTAAAAAAAATTAAGTATGGAGGTCTAACTCTGCAAGTAACCACCTGACGTTTGAAACGCCTTAAAAAATTAAAACGAAGTGCTATTTCACGTTATATACTGTTAAGAACTTCATATTCTGTAATCACACTGCACTCCACCAAATGCTTCAATATTCCAGTACTTCTCCATTAAATACACATTCATTTATTAGCTTTTAAGATATTCTTACTCGAGATGACTGTGTATACTCAATAAATATACAAAGGTAAATCAATAGCTCATACCTACTGCGGGTACGATGCAGCTGGCCTCTGAAGCCGGCGTTCGCTTCGCTGAGAGCTTCTAAAGCTCCTCAAGAACTTTAAAATGTTTCCCTAGATGTGCTCGAAACACAAAATACAACACTGCAATACCTAATTCACAACAGAAGCTTCGTACACTCAATAACTCGCAGAACGAATTCGTATGAATACTTCGAGTACTCTAGAGAATTCGGAAGTAATTGCTAGGCAACGGTCCACAATGGTTCAAGAGACATGGCATTGTTGTTAGCATACACTGTGATGAATATTAAGTAGCAACCCCGGTAACTACAGAGCACATCACAATATAGAGACGTCGATATCCATGGTTAAATAAGAACAGCACTTAAATTTTAAACAATTTAAATCTATGTAAGACGAAATAGTCATGTTTTGGGATCGAAAGATATCCAGAAGTATGTAAATAATGAAACCGCCCGAATAGCCTATAGATTCCCAATGGAATTCTTAGTTAGCAGTTGGAGGTGCGTGAGAAAAGTAATGAGACTGACAACACTCCGAGGGATCTGGCTGCGCTGTGTTGTTCTACTTGTGTAGAACGGTTTTTTATTTAGAGCAATGTTACGCCATCAAGTGTTAAACTTGGGGCACCAGCGAGAGTGATCTTTTCAGAATTGAAACAAGCCTATGGGGAACATTCCTTATCAGTAGTCCAAGTTTCTGTGTGGCACAAATCATTTCTGGAAGGCCGAGAACACGTTGAAGATGAACCTCGTTCAGGGTAGACCTTCACCTTATAAAATCGGCGAAAATGTCGAACGTATGCGTTCTCTTGTGACATCAGCCCAGTGTGTAAAAATAAAGATGATGGATGACATGGTTAAACATTTTCAGCAGACATCAAATTTGCTTCGAAGTTTTGCACGTGCGATAGATTTATGCCAAACGGTGCCGAAAAAACTCACAACTGAGCAGGAGGAGAATGGAAGAAACGTGTGCGTTGTCCTCTTGAGACGACTGCCCATGGTCACGAATGGTTCAGTTGTATAATCACAGGTTATGAATCCTGAATTTCAAAGTACGATCCTGAGACCAAGTGGCAGAGTGAGGAGTGGAACACTGTGGAATCTCCTCGACTGAAATGATCTCGAATCATCAAGTCAAAGGCCGAAGCAAAACTGATTTGCTGTTATGACAGATTTGCTTTTTTCCATATAGATTTGTTCATCCAGGACAAACCGTCAAACAGGTGTGTTACAACGATGTCCTGGAAAAGCTCAGGAAAGAGGTGAATCGCCGGCCTGAGTGGCCGTGTGGCTCAAGGCGCTACAGTCTGGAACCGGGCGACCGCTACGGTCACAGGTTCGAATCCTGCCTCCGTCATGGATGTGTGTGACGTCCTTAGGTTAGTCAGGTTTAATTAGTTTTAAGTTCTAGGCGACTGATGACCTCAGAAATTAAGTCGCATAGTGCACAGAGCCAATTTAGAAAGAGGTGAATCGAGTGAGATCAAACATTGCAGATTGGAAGGCGCATCATGATAACGCCCCATGCCACATGGCCACTTCCATCACGGATTATTTGACTTCAAAAGGCATTCCTGTTGTTCCACAGACCCCCCCCCCCCCCCCCCCCCCATTCACAGAAACGTGGTAACTGTGACTTGTTTTTTTTTCCAATTTTGGAAAATGTCTAAAAAGGATGTCATTCTGGGACCCTGGAAACATGTAAGAGCATATGACCGACATGGCAAAGGCCCTACCAGTTGAAGGCTTTCTACGCCTCAACCGATACCGAGGAACAACGACTTCGCCGGCTTATAGCTGCCGATGGGAACTAATTTGCAGGAGACATTATTGTCGTTTGAAAGAAATAAAACCTTGGTATATTAGAAATCAGTCCCACTGCTTTTCTCACACGACTCCTACTCCAAGATATTGATTCACATATCTTGCGTAACAGGGGAGAAAAACTCTTTTGTCATGCTACCAGCTTTGCTCGATACGATGCAGTGCACTTGAAACGAGTTCCAAAAAAAATTTTCCTTCAGACACGGAAAAATATTCCAGCAGCACGGAAGTAATTGCTACGCAACGGTCCACAACGGTTTACGTGGGATGGCATTCTTGTTTACATACCCGAGATCCTCCCTGGTAGCTGAGTGGTCAGCGCTACGAAAGTCATACCTAAAGACCCGAGTTCGATTTCAGGCTGTGTCGGGAGATTTTCTCCGCTCAGGGACTGGGTGTTGCGTTGCCCTTATCAACGTTATTTCATCCCCATGGACACGCAAGTCGCCGAACTGGCGTCAATTCAAAAGACTTGCACCAGGCGAATGGGAGGCCATAGCCACATGGCATTTCCATTTTATCAGTAAACCGAAATCCCAGTAAAGCAATATCGTTTAGCAACGTGGATATAAATACCACTGAAATAAAATATTACATAAGTCAGTTGCACATTTCAGCTACCGAATTATCTTTCACCAGCAGCTAGGAAAGACATGTTTTAACTTTAAACGATTCGGTGGAGCCGGCCGGATTGGCCGAGTGGTACTAGGCGCTACAGTCTGGAACCGCGCGGCCGCTACGTTCGCAGGTTCGAATCCTGCCTCCGTCATGGATGTGTGTGATGTCCTTAGGGTAGTTATGTTTAATTAGTTCTAATTTCTAGGCGACTGATGACCTCATAAGTTAAGTCGCATAGCGCTCAGAGCCATTTTTACATTTCAGCTTTTCGTAGAATAACATCGAAGCATAACGACGTGGAATGCTGATGCCCTCGATCCCGCTTGTAGTCATGTGTTGAAATGTTTTTGTCAAGCGTAAAAATTGATTCCTTCAGCGCATGTGACTTCCGCCTGACTTCGACGTCCGTTTGTGTGATTCCACTAACGTGTTTCCCAGTGTAGTGATTTCCTATATTGAAACCTGGTTGTCAAGGGAAGGCCGTAATCATTTACTATTGGTTGCCTTTAACAGTTACATTTATTATTAAAGAAGTAGTTCCAGACTCAACAGCCGGCCGCGGTGGTCTAGCGGTTCTGGCGCTGGAGTCCGGGACAGCGGGACTGCTACGGTCGCAGGTTCGAATCCTGCCTCGGGCATGGGTGTGTGTGATGTCCTTAGGTTAGTTAGGTTAGTTAGGTTTAAGTAGTTCTAAGTTCTAGGGGACTTATGACCTAAGATGTTGAGTCCCATAGTGCTCAGAGCCATTTGAACCCAGACTCAACAATAAATTAAAAAATACCACGCTTTATTAATGAAGGAATAAACGACAGTGTAAATAATAGTGTTTTCAGTGTGTTGCAATTTAGCAAATCCTCATAAAGTACAGTTACTGATAATGTTTAAAAAGAAAAAAAAAAAAAAAACAAGCCACTGTGATCACGACTGAAGGCCTTACACGCCAAGAATGACAGTAAATTAAGAATGTTTAAGAACTCACTGCAATTACAACTTACATGTATTGAAATATTAAAAGTAAGAGCCCACAAACACAGTAGAAGGTATCAGACGCCAGGAATGGCAGAAAATAAGGTTTTAAGGCTTACTGCTAAAACAGAAATATCGAATTAATTTTTCAGAGCAAATGACCACAATCATGACTGAAGGCCTTACACGCCATGAACGGCAATTATATAAAAAATTTAGAAACCTACTGTAAAACAGCAAATAACAGCAAAGGTTAATTTAAAGAAACAAGCAATTGACCACGAAACAGGTGAAATAATATGATGGTAATCTTGTAACACAACCCTTACACTGCTAGATTTATTCCAGAGGCGGCCAGAATTATTAACTAGACATACGTAACGTTTTAATGTAGGCATTACAAGGTATGGTAATAAATAATACAGTAATAAAACACAAGGACCAGTGACAGACGATACTCCAGAAAATGACCTCTGAGAATGTCCGGCAACAACCACTTTCGCGTGCGATGAGGTAGGCAGCCGAGAGTTGCATTCACTTCACAAGATGGTAACTCAGACTAGTGGCAGTCTAACGGATGACTAATGGTAATCTTGCTGAATCTACCTGACATCCAAGTAACCAAATGCAAAAATGGAACAACACGCCAAAGCCGGAACCAGCGCACTGCACTATGTCCCCAGAATACTGTGCTCAGAGCGCCCAGAACGAGAAAGGAAATACTGCCACCAGAGTAGAAACACAAACAGCCTACAATCAAGAGAGCTGTCAAAACTACACACCTTACCGGACAGCAGCGGCAGGGCGAGGCAACTTACACTGTTGTTACATGCACTAACCCCCAGTGGTCCAACTGAAACATTCATATTTCATTACGTACTACACGAATATGTAATAAAAATGGGGGTTCCTATATAAAAAAAACGCAGTTGATATCCGTTTGACCTATGGCAGCGACATCTAGCGGGCCATCCAGAGCGCCATCTGGTCTCCCCCTTCAAGCTAGACAAGTTTGGTTCTTTGGAGTTTTTTCGTTTGACGCTTATTTCGTAAGATATTTGGCCCGGTCACGATCAATGAACCACCGTGCATATTTTAATTGATGTTTTCCTGTAAAGTATCATTTTAAAAGGCGAACTTCAAGATAAGCTAGGCTGGGTTTGAGAACAGAGGCCCAACGTGCTACTTTGAAAGGTACTCTTGCGTTCTGGAACTTTTCCTTGAATTCCCAGGCGGAAGGATACTAGCCGGAAGGTAAGATGCTCCGTAGACTCTCCGTAATGTCACCAATGCGATGGCGAGGCAGGTTTGGAGGCAGTGGAGGGAGGAAGTCTCCTTGTCACCGAGTCCTGCCTGCTGTTTCGACGTCCTAGGCCACCAACTTCAGGTCAAGCGAGATCAGATCACAGCTGGAGCTTTTCACAGCAGCTGGCGTCATACTAAATTACCCACGCAGCTGATGCAAATCGTAACTATAGGTACCTGTCGTTAGGTAAGATTAGAAAAGTCTACATTTCAACAACATTGGTTTGTAGCATTATGTTACAGTCTGTTAAGCAGAAAATCTCCTGCTCACTCTCCATTGCTGCCATACGCCTACCGTCATATCACTCAGTTATCTTTTCAAAGCGGACGTTCTACAATACAGTTCCGTTCAGTGGAGGGTTTCACTCTTATCACAATGCATGCATATTTCACGTTGGAAAGCAACAAGTAATTTTTAACGTTATCAATGCTAGACGATCTGTTTCAGTAACTAATGAAAGTACAAATAGTTTTATCATTTCAAATTTGTTCGGTGGTACAGAGGTTAAGTATCAATCTAGGCCACAGGGTTCCATCCGAGGTTTGTCCAAAGCTTTTTTTTTTGCACGTACCGCTTCTTTCAAGTTCGACAATGATTTGTTAATGTGATAAATGCGAGGTTAGTCTATGGCTTGTATTCCATGTTAAACTGCAGAGCCACCTGTAACAGACTCGCTAAATCAATTAAAAGAATGGAGGAAGCAACACTACCAAACTACTACGGTGTTCGAACCAGCTTTCGTATTGATGATTCGAGTTTTACTATTACATTTATACATTACATCGATTATCCTTGTATACTTCAGTAATATTTTTAAATACATTTGCGTGATTAGCTGAGTATACACTCCTTTCCCCTTAGAGCGAAGGAAAAAAATTACGCTAAACAAAATTTCCTTCTTTTTAGGTTAAATAACACAATAGGATTATGTGTTAGATAATACTCTGGAAAGCATAAATAAAAATTTTATTCCGTATCTTTTTTTTCCTAAAAGCATTAAATCTGTTGTACAAGACATACTGTTGTTGTTGTTATGGTTTTCAGTCTGAAGATTAATTTGATGCTGCTCTCCCCCCCTAATCTCACATAGCTGCAAAACTACTGTAAATTGCATCCAGAAAAAGCGGTTGTGGTCTCAGGAAGGGTCCAATCAACCAATCCCAGATATATCCTGGTATAAAACATGTGGAAACAAAATACATTGTCTGTCGCCTAAAGGGACACTATTTTTTTTCTCAGATGTCGATGTCCGAAACTTCATGTCATAGCTGCAAAAAGGCGGCAGTGTCTGACGACGCAGTAAATGCATCAGTTTCTCTTTAAGGGGACCTGGACGTGCACGGGCTGCATTTTCATAGCTCGCTCTCAGTGCACATTACTCTTCTTCTACAATGAATATCATTAACTCAAGCTGTATAAGGATATTTATTAAAATATCTCCTACAGTTTACGAATTACAGTATTTTGCCACTTCCCATTCAGGTACCATTTTCGGTCAATCATCAGTCTAATAGCATTCAGACTGTGACAGACTACTATCAACATTCATAGGAACACATTATGCCTCTCGTTTTGTAGTTTGGAGTATATCTGAGGAAATAGGAAAACCCTTATTATACCACATTATTACTGTGTCTAAAAAATACCGCTACAATTATATACAGAATAACAAACATAGATCATTTCTGCGAAGTATTAGGCACAATACAAAGATGCTATCCCATTCTTCACTTGAGAGAAATTTGGTGAACATGGATGAAACCATTCAGATGTTATATGTACCTCATGTTCTAAAAATGTAGTTTCGAGAAAATGAGAAAAGAAAATTCACAGTGTTTTTGACTCACCGTATGCCTCTTTCAGAACATTCCAGCAGCATAATCATCCTGGCCAGCTGCTTCTTTATCATCTGTAGACTTCTTCAGGGGCCTTTTCCTTACACTGGCTTCCATAGCTTCAACTACTCGCTGACGATCTATGGCAGTCAGAGCAGCTATCCTATTATTTCCTGGCTGGATGCCTAATTTGTCCATTACTTTTATCCTGATGGTTACACCATCATTGAGACACATGACAGCATCCATCGCACCCATTTTGAGTACTGTCCATCCAACAAACACTGTTTTTGGCACTCGTTGCCACTCGCAGATGTTGAAACTCTCATTAGGGTTTTGCGTACGGCCATGTAGACATTTGCAGAGTAATTTTGTATTTGAAAGGTCCCTGCATATTGGCTTTATTGTTTCCATGACTGTGGCAGGCAAGACATGTTTATGGTGCTATTCCTTGCCTGTCGCATGAGCGTGGCTGGTTTGCAGACATTTGTTCAAAGAGCGTATAAGACGAAATCAACAACTCAAAAGTAGATAAAAAAATACCTTTTTTTAAACGAGATAAAATTGTCTTTCAGATGGTGACAAGAAGTGTTTTCGATAATTTCAGACATTTCAAGTCCATGTCCATTTAACAATTAGAGATATCAAGTAAACTTTTTAAAAAATTAAAGAAAATACGACGCAACAAGAAGGAATTATACCAATGGCGCGGAAATCAGTACATGTGGTGTTCATGTACAGAGAAATGAAGGAGACCCATTTCAAAAATTGAATGGTTTATTCACGAGAAAGAGCTACACAAATTGAGCAAGTCTGTAACAAAATTATCTATGTCTGGCGCTTATGCAAGTAGCTGTTAGGCTGTCATTGGTTGATAGACTTGTTGAATGTCGTCCAAGGGCATATAGTGCCAACTCCGGTCCAGTTGGAGCTATAGATGAGCAAAATTCAGAGTTGTATAGGGCCCTGCCCATGTTGTTATTGTTGTGGTCTTCAGTCCTGAGACTGGTTTGATGCAGCTCTCCATGCTACTCTATCCTGTGCAAGCTTCTTCGTCTCCCAGTACCTACTGCAGCCTACATACTTCTGAATCTGCTTAGTGTATTCATCTCTTGGTCTCCCTCTACGATTTTTACCCTCCACGCTGCCCTCCAGTGCTAAATTGGTGATCCCTTCATGCCTCAGAACATGTCCTACCAACCGATCCCGTCTTTTAGTCATGTTGTGTCACGAACTCCTCTTCTCCCCAATTCTATTCAATACCTCCTCATTAATTATGTGATCTACCCATTTAATCTTCAGCATTCTTCTGTAGCACCACATTTCGTAAGCTTCTATTCTCTTCTTGTCTAAAATATGTTTCACTTCCATACATGGCTACACTCCATACAAATACTTTTAGAAACGACTTCCTGACACTTAAGTCTATACTCGATGTTAATAAATTTCTCTTATTCAGAAACGCTTTCCATGCCATTGCCAGTCTATATTTTATATCCTCTCTATTTCGACCATCATGAGTTATTTTGCTCTCCAAATAGCAAAACTCCTTTACTACTTTAAGTGTCTCATTTCCTAATCTAATTCCCTCAGCATCACCCGACTTAATTCGGCCACATTCCATTATCCTCGTTTTGCTTTTGTTGATATTCGTCTTACACCCTTATTTCAAGACACTATCAATTCTGTTCAACTGCTCTTCCAAGTCCTTTGCTGCCTCTGACAGAATTACAATATCATCGGCGAACCTGGAAGTATTTATTTCTTTTCAATGGGTTTTAACTCCTACTCCGAATTTTTCTTTTGTTTCCTTTACTGCTTGTTCAATATACAGATTGAATAGCATCGGGGAGAGGCTACAACTCTGTCTCACTCCCTTCCCAACCACTGCTTCCCTTTCATGTCCCTCGACTCTTATAACAGCCATCTGGTTTCTGTACAAATTGTAAATAGCCTTTCGCTCCCTGTATTTTACCGCTGCCACCTTCAGAATTTGAAAGAGAGTATTACAATCCACAGTGAAAAAAGCTTTCTCTAAATATACAAACGCTAGAAACGTAGGTTTGCCTTTCCTTAATCTTTCTTCTAAGATAAGTCGTAAGGTCAGTATTGCCTCACGTGTTCCAGTATTTCTACGGAATCCAAACTGATCTACCAGTTTTTCCATTCGTCTGTAAAGAATTAGAGCATGTATTTTGCAGCTGTGACTTATTAAACTGATAGTTCGGCAACTTTCACATCTGTCAACACCTGCTTTCTTTGGGATTGGAATTATTAATTCTTCTTGAAGTCTGAGGGAATTTCGCCTGTCTCGTACATATTGCTCACCAGATGGTAGAGTTTTGTCAGGACTCGCTTCCAAGGCTATCAGTAGTTCTAATGGAATGTTGTATACTCCAAGGGCCTTGTTTGGACTTTGGTCTTTCATTGCTCTGCAAACTCTTCACGCAGTATCATATCTCCCATTTCATCTTCACCTGCATCCTCTTCCATTTCCATAATATTGTACTCAAGAACTTCGCCCCTGCATAGACCCTTTATATACTCCGTCCTCCTTTCCGCTTTCCCTTCTTTGCTTAGAACTGGGTTTCCATCTGAGCTCTTGGTATTCATGCAAGTGGTTCCCTTTTCTTCAAAAGTTTCTCTAATTTTCCTGTAGGCAGCATCTATCTTACCCTTAGGGAGATAAGCCTCTACATCCTTACATTTGTCCTCTAGCCATCCCTGCTTAGCCATTTCGAACATCCTGTCGATCTCTTTTTTGAGACGTTTCTATTCCTTTTTGCCTGCTTCATTTACTGCATCTTTATATTTTCTCCTTTCATCGATTAAATTCAGTATCTCTTCTGTTACCCAAGGATTTCTACTAGCCCTCGTCTTTTTACTTCCTTGATAGTCTGCTGCCTTCACTATTTCATCCCTCAAAGCTACCCATTCTTCTTCTACTGTATTTCTTTCCCCCATTCCTGTCAATTGTTCCGTTATGCTCTCCCTGAAACTCAGTACAACCTCTGGTTCTTTCAGTTTATCCAGATCCCATCTCCTTAAATTCCCACCTTTTTGCAGTTTCTTCAGTTTTAATCTACAGTTCATAACCAATAGATTGTGGTCAGAGTCCACATCTGCCCCTGGAAATGTCATACAATTTAAAACCTGGTTCCTAAATCTCTCTCTTACCATAATATAATCTATCTGAAAACTTCAAGTATCTTCAGCGTTCTTCCATGTATACAACCTTCTTTCATGATTCTTGAACCAAGTGTTAGCTATGATTAAGTTATGCTCTGTGCAAAATTCTACCAGACGGCTTCCTCTTTCATTTCTTAGCCCTAATCCCTATTCACCTAATACGTTTCCTTCTCTTCCGTTTCCTGCTCTCGAATTCCAGTCGCCCATGACAATTAAATTTTCGTCTCCCTTCACTAATTCAATAATTTCTTTTACCTCATCATATATTTGATCAGTTTCTTCATCATCTGCAGAGCTAGTTGGCATATAATCTTGTACTACTGTAGTAGGCGTGAGCTTCGTGTCTATCTTGGCCACAATAATGCGTTCACTATGCTGGTTGTAGTAGCTTACCCGCACTCCTATTTTTTTATTCATTATTGAACCTACTCCTGCATTATCCCTGTTTGATTTGTATTTATAACCCTGTATTGACACGACCAAGAGTCTTGTTCCTCCTGCCACCGAACTTCACTAATTCCCACTATATCTAACTTTAACCTATCCATTTCACTTTCTAAATTTTATAACCTACCTGACCGATTAAGGGATCTGACATTCCACGCTCCGATCCGTAGAACGACAGTTTTCTTTCTCCTGCCCATAGAGCACCGAATGTTCTCAATAGCGGAGAGATCTGAAGACCTTCCTGACCAAGGTAGAGTATGGCAATCACGAAGACAGTTAGTAGATAACCTTCCAGTTAGTAGATAACAACCAGATATCATATCTGGTTGTCGGACTGTATGATGGCCAACAGTCACATTGGTAGCCCACTTTTATCTGGGGCGTCTTGAGATACATCGTGGGTGGTCATCGGGCCTCAGCTAGAAGCCAGAATCATCACTGAAGACAATTCTGCTCCAGCCAACGCTCTACCAGGCCGAATGTACCCAGCACACTGCGAACCATCTTCTGGTTGTACATAGCTCGATGGTAGTCGCCTCTCTAGGTCACCCGTACTTATAAACTCTGTGTTCGGCGATGGTCCGCTCATTTTTGCCAGCATCGTTGAATAGTTGCGTGGTTTCCTATTCATATGTCGGTCGATTGGCCAATTACTCCAACCAGCTTCTTTGAACTCAACTACATTTCTTCTTTCAAATACTGTCATCTGCTGACATTGTCCACAAGCCTGTTTGCAAGGCATAGTTACTGTCAAATTGAGTACATGGAATGAAATCCTCAAATACTTTATGCGCTGGTATCATCATGACCCCTGTTTACTATTCTTGCCAGGTGTGCGGTGACATTGTGCTCCAGCAGTCACACATTCATTCATCGGTCGCCGAAGCTTGCAGTTCTTCATTTTCCGTCGATACCTCTGTGAATAACCATTTGTGACCAATTTGAGTCGTTTTCGTATCTTAGACTGTATATTAGATGTTAAGAACGAAAGAGAATCGGAATTCTTATAATAAACGTTTAGAATCAGAAATGTGTACTAGTTACCGTCTACGACTCACTGTAAATGGTTATTTTAAAGCATTCAATTAGGCTCGTTTTCAGTTGTATTACAATGATCATGTCATCGTTGTGTCCATTTAGTACATGTCGGACCGGCGTGTCGCCACTGTGTGATCGCAGACCTAGCGCCACCACAAGGCAGGTCTCGATATACGATAGAGCACTCGCCCCAGTTGTACGGACGACATTGCTAGCGACAATACGGTCGAAGCCTTCCTCTCATTTGCCGAGAGACAGTTAGAATAGCCTTCAGCTAAGTCCATGGCTACGACCTAGCAAGGCGCCATTAGCCTTACATAGTTTGATAGTTATCGTATGAAATGTCTCATCAAGAACGTTGTAAACCAATAACGGATTAAAAGTTAAGTATTCACAAAGCAACGTACTTTTCTTTATAGCAATTCATTGAGCGTCCTGTTTCAGACTTCTATCAAGCCTAAGTGAGATTACGCGTGCCTTTCGGCTACTTCAGTGTGGCGTAGCTGTCTTGTTACGCCACAACAGATTGCGTGTTGCCACTGGTGTTGTTTATGTATGACCAGAATCTCTTCGCGTTTTCTGCCAGATTTCGAGACATAATTTCGTTGTGGAAATTATTAAAAACATCTCGCGTTGAAGTAGGCGCCATATTTCGATCTTCTGTATAACTTTGCCAAACTTGGGGATTTTGCGTTCTTTTAAATTTGGCATGCTTCTTTCGTTGCTTCTGGAACAACGATCTGACCCATTTTGTGTACCATGGGGGATCAATACCATCACTTTTTATTTTATGTGGTATATATCTCTTAATTGCTGTCGATACTATCTCTTTGAAAACATTCCCCACATTTTCTATACTTACATGATCAGATCGGAATTGGTGAAGACTGTCTCTTCAAAAGGTGTTAGTGCATTTTTATCAGCTTTTTAAGCAGATATACTGTGCGTTTCTTTTTCTCCGCAAAATAGAGGAAGAAAGGAACATAAGGAAAACGCTGACAAAAAGAGGGGACAGAATGGTTGGACACGTTTCGAGACATAAGGAAACAAATTCCATGCTGCTAATACAACAAATAATTGAGAATATGTGCCGAATATGTTTCTCTGAGATGAAGAGATTGGTACAAGAGATGAAATCGCGGTGAGCCGCCACAAACCAGTCAGTAGAATGATGGAAAATGGAAAAAGAAGATAACTGGTACGAGCTTAGGACTCCACGAGTATTTTCAGTTTCAGTAAAAACTGCTGCATAAATTAAATTACTGAAATCAATACGATGTAAAAGGTTTAATCTTTTAAGTGGGCATGACGGATATATCCGGCCCTTGGCACGTTCGCTCTCAGTTCAACGAATATATCGGACCACAGCAACCTGTCGCTTGTAGCTAATGGGAATTATGAATTCAAAGCCGAGACGTACTATGACGTTATTACTAAAGTTTCATCCTACATCAGTTAAAATAATGTATTCTCAAAGTTTTAACGATTTTCAATGTTTTTACTGCCATGGACACAAATTATGGCAGCTCCTGAAGAAAAAACTGCTTTTCGATTGTTTTGGAGTTCGCTAACGATTTTCATGGAAAGAATTATTGAATTTACCTCTACACCTGGTATATTAGTTCAGATTACGGTGACCAACAGACGAGAAAGCAAGCGGTGTTTTCGACAGAATGCAGGAAAACAAAAACGAGTTCCTTTACGTCACTGAATATGAAAAATTGAAGGAGGGTAACTATTTAACAGCGTACGTCAGCTAGCAGATATTAGTAGAACAGAACCGCAAAAAAATGTCGTGATGGTCAGCACGTTTCGTGACAATGCATTGCATGAAGTAAACGCAAATTTTTTTTGCATTTGTGGTAAATATATGAGGCGCGTGGCTAGAAGTAGATCACAGTTGCAAAACTATCAAGTGGCCTGGAGCAGCCTGAAAAAAGTTATCAGACCATCACAGACGTTAAGTGCGGTGCTGTTTTCCAGTTATCTTGTATTAGGTTCAGGATAGGGTCTGGGGTACCTGCAACATGCACACACACTCACAACAGTGTAATTGGGCTAGGGGTTTGCAATGGGATCAAACAGTTCCTCAAAAATTATTCCTACATGGGACATACATCTTGAATCTTTTAAGTATATAAGAAGTAGTGACAGCCGCAGTTTATCAGTATTCTATGTTATCAACACATCTGACTGGTAAAAATGCATATCGCCTTTGCTCTGTGGTTATGAAGCCAAATTTTGCAATAATCAGTAAGCATAAAGCTGTATTTAAGATAGCTGAAGTCAGTACCCTCTCCTGTGATTTACTGTACTGTAGTTGTAACACACCCCACGTCTACCATAATCCATGTGTTTCAGTGCATATAAGAGATGACTTTGACTGATATTATTTTACTGACATAAGTCTCTCTGGGTATATTTGGAAGACGAGGAAGAAGTGATCCTGCAAATACTTTGTAGATACTTTTGGCAGTGAGAGTGAATCTAAATCATCGTTGGACAGCAAAGAAACCAAGTCGTGTGGTAGGACAAGAAAAGAAATATTCTTGTACAAAATATTTATTAATTATTGCATAGACTTACATAAGAAATGTGAAAATAACTGAACACGAAAGGGCAATACGGGATGTCTGCGTTAACTGTAAATTCTGATGGAAAGTGGCCAAACACTGGTGTACATGCAGCTAATGATAGAATCGAGGGTGTCTCTACATTAGTGGATATACAAGAGATTTGTTTCTAAACTTTCCTTCCCAGATGAATTAGCTTAAAGGAAGGTTCGTTATATTGTATCAACATGCTGTGGACTGGACATTGTGCATTTTATTATTCCACAAGTATTAAGACAAAAGAACCATAAACTGCTGTTGTTTCCAAAAATAATTTTATTTTGCAGGTCTTAATAAAAAGAAGAAAGATAGCAAATAGACTTAACCCTTTCCCTATTAAAGAAACTAATTCTTCAAGTCTAGTTAACGAGAAAAGTGAAAATGTAATGGATCGACATTAGAAAAACAAAAGCGAAAAGAGGAAGATTTGGCTGTAGGTCGTGAGTTGTTACCTGCCATTTCCATTTTTTGTGTATTCCTTCTACTGTTAGCAGCTACTATGAACTACATTCTGCTTTATCATAGAGACTAGAAAATACTCCTTCTTTTACTACTGAATTTACATGTCTGTACCAAATTTTTTGGCCTAAAGGTACTAGGCATTTCAGAAGTCTATAATATACAATATATTACTAATCAGTTTTTATCTACGCATAATGTAAACTGCAACTGACTAAAAATGGTCCAAATATTAACAATGTTATCATGAAATCATTACTGGTTTTAAGTCACACATCCTGATTTCGTCATATTTACTATGCAACAAACATTCTCTGTATCACTTTTGCTTCTTTTGTGACTGCATTATTATTTCACACAAAAGTCCTTAGAAACATGTAAGGTAAGTAACTTATCAATGTTATAGAACGAAGTACATTAAAATTCTCCAAATATTTTTAAACTATTTCTTTATTTTTGAGACAGCATTACTGTGTCATTTTCTTCGGGTTCAAGTTAACTGTACAGCAATGAATATTGGGTAATACTTTAGACTGTGACAAAATCCTAGCGTCAAGGTGATCCAGACTTACGTGCTGCGCATCTGGTTTATGTCGTAGCCCCATAAATCTCCCAAACGACTCTTCTTTAGTTTTGGTGAAATAAATAAAAAATGAAATAAAAACGTACCTTCTGCAACAGCATTTTCCTCTGCAATATTAGCCCCGAAAGTAAATTTCAACGTCATAACAAATCATAGTGCATAAGGGACAAAGTATAAATAGCAGCGGTGATGAACTCTCTCTGAATTCTCAGTCGATCTTAAGGCACCATTAATTTCTTTGTTTACTCGTTTGAGGTTACATCCACATGCTAATCAATTGTTGTTTGCCAATGCAGTTCAGTGAATTGCAACATCAGTTTGATTACACTAAGCGTGCTTTGATTTATGTGTCCCACGCAAAGACACTCGCCATGCTTCTGTTATAAGCAGCATCTGAGTTTGTTTACATACCTACTACTTCATAAACAGATCCACAGATAAACCAGAATGTTATGGCCGCCGATCTACTGTCGATATAAATCCGTTGAGGCGATAGCAGCGACACATGGCGAGGAATGACTGCTAGTCAGACAAACGCACGGTGCATGTTGTATATCACAAGGGCTGGAGCGTGATGGAATGGAGTGTGTTGAGCGGTTCGATGAACACAGTCCCGATTTCCAGTTGATGTGTTGGCTCTCCTATCTCGACACATCTAAACCCGATCGAAGACATCTGGGCATGTGGCGTCAGAGCTCATGGCACCCCTCCCCGGAATTTACGGATTTAGGTGACTTGTGTGTGCAGATCTGATGCCAGCTCCGTCCACTGACCTACCAAGGCTTCACTGCAACCCTGCCACGACACGTCCACGTTAATACCCGTGCCAGAGGTGGACATACCGGCTGTTAGGTAGATGGTCATAATGTTGTAGCTGATCAGTGTAGTTTCTGCGTTAAAGTACAGACAGCCGTTAATGAGTGAAAAATGTATGCTGAGGGCTTCAAATGTTGATTACCTGCGTGTGTAGGGCCATATTACTTGTGGCACACTGTGTTGAATAGTAGATGTCGGGATTATGGAGACTACTTTGTTGTCCTTAGGAGCAGTGATTTTGCAGTCACTCTAGTCTTTTGAGTGTTATCATTAATGTCATTGATTTTCCTACTCCTTTTAGAATTATACTTAGTGTCAATGATATTTCTGTTAAACGTAGTTGGCAAATGTTAATGTTGCACAAAACAGTTTCTTCCATATCCATCGATGGAGAGGTAATGACAGATGCAGCTCGCATCGGGGACAGACTCGAACGAGTTTTATTCCGAAGAACCTTCCATTTGTTTCCATTAATCTACTAAGAGGAACCACCGAAATGTAGATCTTGTTGGTCGGAAGAGAATATGAACCACAGTCAACCCCAATGCGAGCCATCTACATTACCACAACACCGCCTGTTGCAAATAAAACAAATAACGAGACTTGTTATATCATCAATCCAAAGGTTTATTCGATTGGTAACTGTGGTTTCAGGTGGTATTGGCCGCGGTATTGCGGTCGCACATTTTAGCAGCCAGACGGTCTTCTCCAGACGTCCCGTTGGTGGCCACGCGTCAACACATTCAGCGTCTGGCATGGCGGCTCTCAAGATCTGCGCGGTGTGATGTACAGACCTCCAAGGTGGTGCGGAGGACACCGGAGTGATCTGCGACAAATATAAATTTCAAAATTATAAACGGCGGCCTATTATGGTGAGTTGATATGACATCTGTAAAGGGAAGTGCTAAATTATCGTAGGACCACATGTTAATAAATGGTCATTTTCTGTATCCATAGAAGAGATGTTTCTATCGCGCCAACTCATGAACCCTATAATACTAATTGTCGCAAATATGAAAATTACCGACAGTGAATGATTGCCTATTTACTCCTCCCGGAGTGTTATCTATTGTGGTGAAATGATCTACTAAATTATTGCATCAGATGGTAGATATCTTACGCAGATGCATGTATTATCCTCACCTGAAGTATATTCATTAAGGAACGGAGAGAATTGTGACTGTTGCTAAATCCATCCTTACCAAAATAGTAGAGTTTCTTAAAACAAGTTGTGTAAATGTTCAGTTCAAATTCGGAGAGCTTCAAGGATAAATACGGGACAGAAAAATAAACGATCATGCAGCATAAGAAATGGGATTAAAATACCAAGTATAATCGTGGGAGGCTGAAGGTGAAACTGTGCTGAGAACTTGATAACTGTTATGGGCGGGAGGGGACATAGGAGAACGTTATCTGAAAGGCTCTCCCTCATCTGAAAGTGTAGGCAACGGTATTGTATGTACCATTGATTCTTCAGTTTAAGTATATCCTACCAATACTAGAGCTAAAAGATACATAAGCCGCGAAAGGATTTTGTATCTGATCAGAGTTTACAATTGGTATAAAAGAACAGCAGACTATAGGTACCGAGAAAGTTTATGGGTCGACCATAGAATTTTGTAGCCATGGTGATATATCTAAACTGACACCATTTCAGTCATATTAAAAATCGTAAAACTCTATACTCGAATAATATCTTGAAGCCTCCCCTTCTGAAGGGAGCTACCATGTGATCATGAAATGAGAAATACTCTTAGAAACCAAAATCTGGTGTCCTTTACACAGATCGAAGTACCACTCACCGTAACAGCTCCGCCTTAATCCTCCTCCTGCAGCCGTCTCTGCAGCAACTCCACGAGAAAGGCGTCCAGTGTGAACTGACGCTCCTGTTGGAAAAGATCTTATTACTTTCATGTTATCTAACACGTGAAGTGATTCACAATTTGTGCTCGTTCCTGTCATATACAAGTATAACGAATTGTAACATTTACCACAAATTCGCACGGTTCAGGTATCGAAATTAAGAATATAGTAATTCAATTTAGTATCCAACTAACACAATTCGTTTCACATCTCAGATACTATTAATACTAACAAGTAACTAATATCCCATTATCTTTAACATTTTCTGTGTACGACTGGTTAATGATGTTCTTCTTAGGTTATGCCGTGTTGTTGTTCCTGCTTTATGGTCAACATTTCAACAAGTGACCGAGCCATTTTCATCAGATCGTGAGACGTTTCCTGACTGATATGAGTCACGCAGAGAGTACATTACCGCAAAGTTCGCAGCACATGAAGTTGATGGCTGGGACGTCCGTTGAAGTATTGTGCACAAAATGAACACAACAATTCGGCCTAACACCCGGAAGCAGACCAGTAACTAGTACCATTTTCGAGAGTAAGTTATCATGTAATGAGAAAACGAAAAATTCACTTTGAAACCAAATGCTACTATTCCTGATACTGTTCGCATTTATACTAACCGGAGCAGGACGGACTTCTTTCTCTTCCTGCAGCCGCTTCTGCAGAATCTCCTCAAAAAACGAGTCCAGGGTGAACTGGCGCTCCTGTTGGAAAAGAACTTATTAGTTTTATGTCACCCAACATGTGCAGTAATCCAAAATTAATACTAGTTTCTATCATATAAAAGTGTTACGAAGTGTTACATTTGTCGTAAATTGAGCTGTGTACAGGTATCGGTATTTAATATCTAGTAACTCAATTTAATATCCAAGAAACACCAGTCGTGTGATGTCTCAGCAACAATTAATACTAACAAGTATCTAATATCCCATTATCTTTAACATTTTTCTGGGCACGACTGGTTAATGATGTGCTTCTGAGGATATGCCGTGTTGTTGTTCCTGCTTTACGGTCAACATTTCAGTAACTGACCGACCCATCTTCCTCAGGTCGTGTGACGTTCCCTGACTGGTTTGAGTCCAAGCAGCGTGAACACATTAGTGCAAAGTTCGCAGCACATGAAGTTGATCGCTGGGACGTCCGTCGAAGTAATGTGCACAAAATGAACACAACAATTCGGCCTAATACACGGAAGCAGACCAGATTCTAGTATCATATTCGAGAGTAAGTTTTCATGTAGTGATAAAACGAGAAATTCACTTTGAAACCAAATGCTACTATTCCTACTACTTTGTAATTTACACTCACCGAAACAGAAACGACTTCTTTCTCTTCCTGCAGCCGCTTCTGCATTATCTCCTCAAAAAACGAGTCCAGGGTGAACTGACGCTCCTGTAAGGAATAGAACTTATTAGTTTGATTAGTCATAGAGCATGCTTGGTAATTCAGAGATAGCGCTAGTTCTTTACATGTACATGTGTTACAAATTCTGCAATGTCGTCTTCAACCAGTCGATCGCGTTATCAGCATATTTAGTGCGCCTCTGCCCCAGAATATTTTTCACCATAATTCTTTACAACTGGAGAGGGATGTTACCTTTCTCAAGTCTCTCACATAGTTATTTGCTCAGTGTTAACAAATACCACAACCAATTTACCGGAATGATAAATGGTTAGAATCAACTGTCTATGTCTGAGGTCAGTGTTAAGTTTAATGGGCTTGAATACAATTGTCAGAATTGTTTAAACAGCATTCAGGTTCGATTATCAACATTAGCTTACCTAATGCGACAAGTCCGGATATATTGTGGTAATAACACGGAGGAGAGGATCTAGGGCCAGTGGGATCCAGGGGAAAGGGCCAACATAATGCAGCAAAGGAGTCCTGCAGGGAACAAAGCGAGAGACACAGTGTGAGGCTACCCTGCGGGTCAGAGAATATACGACTCTGAAATGCTAAAGGCTTTTTCTAAGGGCTTCATACTCATGTTAAACGACCACTATATCTGTGGAGCATGTAGTATTAGAATTCCTATAGTCCATATTTTACGGCGCTTTATCTTTTGATGCGAAGGCAGAAGTAAGTTTGGAAGAGGTCTCAAGCTCTTTGTTTTACTTGAAGTCAAGACCACTATGGCAAATTTTAAAAATGACTAGCACATCTCACTTCGCTCCAGTGATCAACAAATCCATCCATCCATCAGTGACATTCATTGCCGCCGGTATTTTGTATCTGATCACGATCCAGAAGAGCAGTATCCTAACCACATGCTCCTCCATACAGCGACGTCTATCGTCTGACGATGACGAGGCGGTCGATCGGTACCTTTGGAACTTCAGAGGAATGATTGGACGGAGTTAGGTAGTTAGGTGGTATTTTATATAATCGTCACAATCATCACTCGTGCAGAGATGCCTATCTAAGACGTGTTATTTACAATGACGTGTCACATGGTATGTTTATAGCAAAAAAATATTCATTTACAGTAAATCGTGACAGTCTGTAATATCAACTGACCACGTTACGTACAATCAGTTAGCTCTCAGACTTTACTGCTTTGCGTGCTATGTCACTGCAATATAACGTGGCTCACCTTTACAGTACCCCGAACAGCGACCAAGATGTTCTCCAGTCGCAGACCCTCGTCTTTCTCCCCTCCCAAACACCGGGAGAAAAACTTCTTCATGCGGCGGAACATTGCTGTAACGATAACAAACAGCACATTAGACATGACCAGGCCGTGTCTACGAGTAAGTTTTGCAGCAATGTCTCACAACTCGATCGCAAGAAATACCTGTAACCGTGACGACATGTCTGTAACCTTGGCTTTTGTAAAAAAGCAGCTGCTTGTATCAAAACCGACATGCACAGTCTATATAATTGATTGAGCTTATACATTTGTTACTAGTCGAGAATTAGTTACTTTAATTTTGTGTCAGTAATTCGTAGAGCATGAATCATAACAATAACAGTTATTCGAAGTTTAACAATCGTGGGTTCATTATGTGGTACTTTTACTCTGAAGAGAATAAATTTGTTTTGATAGCAACTAGCTGAAGGCTTATCTATTAGACTAAATTTAATTAGCAAGTCATTATAATACTACAATAGTTTCAGATATACAGCTGCTTCGCCGGCCGGTGTGGCCGTGCGGTTCTAGACGCTTCAATCTGTAACCGTGTGACCGCTACGATCGCAGGTTCGAATCCTGCCTCGGACATGGATGTGTGTGATGTCCTTAGGTTAGTTAGGTTTAAGTAGTTCTATGTTCTAGGGGACTGATGACCACCGATGTTAAGTCCCATAGTGCTCGGAGCCATATGAACCATTTTTTATACAGCTACTTCAGATATTACAACTTCAGATTTTGTCATCTATTACAGCATGATATGCGGAATATCTTCCCCTGGGGCAGGAACAAGAATTTCTTTTTTATGTGTGTTGGTGGTAGGATGAAGTTACTAAATAATGAACTACGCTACGATCTGATGGCTATACCTTCCGCAGTATATTACGAGAATACGATTTTTACTGCTATCCATATTACCGAGTCAGTATATTCTCTCAGGGCTGCACTGTCCCTTCTTAGTGTCAGTCATCGAGAACCCTACATCTAAATTACACATCATTGCCATGTGAGCTAAACAGTAACGTGTACGACGTATTAACTATATTTGTGGTTGAAATTTACCCACCGGTTTCTACATGAAGAAAACTTAAAAACAGCTTATAAACAGCTAATAGGTGTAACATTCGACAGTGCTCCAAGATATTAACAGTGCTTCCTTAAGTGACAGGAAAAGATAATATTTTTGCTACAAATCCATGTCGACTCAGTATGACACTACACAGCCGGAACCTGTTTACGACTTTTCTTTTTCACCGACGGCAGAAGATAAAAGCATGAACCAACGGTAGGACATACCGTATGTATGTGTAATCGAAAAGGAGAGTGATAGGTGAGACCATTCTATTTGTGAAACTAAGCTATAAATTTTAGAACACATGATTCCAGCAGTTGAACATTGGCAAAAACTCAGTGAGGATATCTCTCTCTACAAGTCAAGCATTTTCAGAACTTTCTGAAGTTGCATTACATATTGAAAAAATGTACTGGAATGGCTGTTGCCTCTTGGTTCGTATAGTCTATATACCTTGCTTCTGAAACAGAGCGTTCGCATCATTCAAAGCTTCTAATACTCCCCAAGAACTTGCTCTCGAAACACAAAATCCAACACTATAACGCCTGAATCAAAATTATAGAATCTTTTACTCAAGAACTCAAGAAACTAATTCGTTTCGATACTTCAACTACTCCAGAGAATACGGAAGTCATTATTATGCAATGGTCCACCACAGTTAAGCTGATTTTTGTTAGCAAACCCTGCGATCAACATTAGGCAGCAACCTCGATAACTGCAGAGAACAACGTTGTACTGGAACGTCGATATCAATGGTTAAACAAGAACTGCAATGAAAATTTTCAGTAATTTGAATCTATGTAAGACGAAATAATCATGTTATAGCACTGACAAATATGCAGCGGAGTCTTGATTGTTGTAAACGTCCGTAGAGTTAACAAACTCCCAAGTGATCTAACAGTTAACAAAACTCATAGATAGTGCTTTAATTTCCTTAAGCAACAGGGAAGTAAGAATCTCATATTATGGTGCCAAGTCAACTCTGTATAACTCTACACAGTTGTAACCAGTTTCTAACGTGTTTTCTTCTTCGCAGACGGAAGATAAGTCTAGCAGTATAACCCTGCAGCGATCATACGCATATGTAAGTGTAATCGACGAAACAGGAAGGTCGGTTACACTGTTTTCATTGTGAAAGTAAAAATTAATGTAACTAGAGACCGCTCCGAGTCTACCACAACAACCACAGATAAATTTTACTAACAGTCCGATTATATTATTGGAGAAGGCGATAACAAGATAGACTATTACGGTCGAAAACAAAAATAAAAAAAAAATTGTAGCGGAGGCGTTGTGCAGCTTTAATGAATGTTAACAACTGTATTGTGCAATAGACAGCTACGACGGTACGTTTCATTAGGGGCCATCGAATTTGATCTAAAATCGGCCCATCATCGGTCCCGAAAACCGTCTCAGCTATGCTTTCGCGTATATTGCAATAGCAGTTATCAAACGTAGATAGCTCGACCATTGGTATTATCTGTATAGACATTACATTGGTAGAAATGTCTATGAAGTTAAATGGACATAATGGACATGACAAGTTAATGTCAATGACAGAACACTGTACATCCGGAATTGCTATTCCTATTACGCAAGTTCATAGTTGAGATCGTTTTTAGGCTTGATGATGGTCTGATCCTCGACCGAAACATACATTCTCTCATAAAATGTACCGTTATAGCTGTGATTGCATAATGCAGTTCTTTCGAAGAGCATATAAAATGAAAGTAACGTCACTGCTGCAGAAACTGACAGGTCAGAAACAAAATGTAAAAATTTATAAAGCTAAGATCAATGTAACGAAAAAATCGAATAATATCTTACACAAATTCCTCTAGAATAAACTCAACGGAAATATAACGAAGACACAAAATTTGATTCCTATAATTCGCTTAATCTACACAGATTAAACGAAGACAAGGATACCAATCACACATCCACAAAATAACAACATAATAGAAAAATAACATGCACAAATTCTTCCAGAATGAACCAAAAGAAAATGTACGCTGCACCTATATAGCCCTAACAAAGACAGCAATACCACACACATCCACATAAAACGACATAATCGATAAATAACACACTGGAACTATTCCATAATAAACCAAAAAATTGTAAACCCCACCAAAAAAACAAAAAAAAGAAAAGACGCACAAGAAAACTCCATATAACTACGACTTTATCGAAAAATAACACACACAAATTCCTCAAGAATAAACAGAACGAAAATAAATTCAAAAATTTAGTATCACACTACAAACGAACGTTAACAGGTCAGAAAGTACCATAGAACAAAACGAATCATACATCAAAAGCGCGAGACACTGGCAACAACAATAAGAACCCTACAAAACAATCGATTTCATATACGCTCCCCTTCAGCGGCGTCACATTCGAAAAAAAGCAGCCAACTATTAATAAGTTAAAAAATTATGACTAGCATTACTATTCGTTCCTCTCAGGACAACTTCTACAATGTACTTAGGTTCACGGCTAACAGCACCGTAGACAATTCTCCCATATTACAAAAATAGCTAAAGATCTGCAACAATCAACATGATAAAAATTATCATTAATCATTTCACTCACAAAAATTTATCTTCTCCTCTTAAGGTACTGCCTAACCTCACCATCGTATATCGTGCGAAATACAGAAAAAAACAGTTAAATATATGTCAGATAAAAAGAAACATTAGTCGCTAATAGTTTCTCCATTGATAATATAACCTGTGGCCTCAAGTTACCCCCTCCCCCCAATAAACAACACCATCGTATATCACGACACATTTGCAATAAACAGCATATTTTACAAACTTTATAAATTACATTAGTAACTAACACAAACACAGATAGCATTTAATAACAGACCCCTTACACGCTCTGCAACGTAAAGTCATGACGTCAAGAGGACGTCATGGGTGAAACCACACGGATAGAATCTGAAAGAGCACTTGACAAAGTTGTCACTGTTGAACTAAGCTGTTAATTTGAGCATATGTGATGAAAGCACATGAACTTAAAAAAATTAAGTGTAGAGGTCTAACTCTACAAGTAACCACATGACGTTTGAAACCCCATAAAAAATTAAAACGAAATGCTATTTCACGTTATTACTGTTAAGAACTTCATATTCCGTAATCACACCACACTCCTCCACATGCTTCAATTTTTCAGTACTTCTCCACTAATACACATTCATTTATTAGCTTTTAAGATATTCTTACTCGAGATGACTGTGTGTACTCAATAAATATACAAAGGTAAATCAATAGCTCATACCTACTGCGGGTACGATGCAGCTGGCCTCTGAAGCCGGCGTTCGCTTCGCTGAGAGCTTCTAAAGCTCCTCAAGAACTTTAAAATGTTTCGCTAGATGTGCTCGAAACACAAAATACAACACTGCAATACTCAATTCACAACAGAAGCTTCGTACACTCAATAACTCGCAGGACGAATTCGTATGAATACTTCGAGTACTCTAGAGAATACGGAAGTAATTGCTAGGCAACGGTCCAAAATGGTTCAAGAGACATGGCATTGTTGTTAGCATACACTGTGATGAACATTAAGTAGCAACCCCGGTAACTACAGAGCACATCACTGTATAGAAACGTCGATATCCATGGTTAAATAAGAACAGCATTTAATTTTAAACAATTTAAATCTATGTAAGACGAAATAACCATGTTTTGGGATCGAAAGATATGCAGAAGTATGTAAATAATGAAACCGCCCGAATAGCCTATAGATTCCCATTGGAACTCTTATTTAGCAGTTCGAGGTGCGTGAGAACAGTAATGAGACTGACAATACTCTGAGGGATCTGGCCGCGCTGTGTTGTTCTACTGCTGTAAAGAACGGTTTGCAATCTCTTCTAGTTTCTGAGTACGCCGTCACATGGTTTTTGAAAGCGCCATCGGGGAAGTTGTGTTTTTGTTGCGTGTTGTAAAAGTGGAAGAGTGTAATTTAGAGCAATGTTATGCCATCAAGTGTTAAACTTGGGGCACCAGCGAGAGTGATCCTCTTAGAATTGAAACAACCCTATGGGGAACATTCCTTATCAGTAGTCCAAGTTTCTGTGTGGCACAAATCATTTCTGGAAGGCCAAGAACACGTTGAAGATGGACCTCGTTCAGGGTAGACCTTCACCTTATAAAACCGACGAAAACGTCGAACGTATGCGTTCTCTTGCGACATCAGACCGGTGGGTAAAAATGAAGGTGATGGATGACATGGTTAAACATTTTCAGCATGCATCAAATTTGTATCGGAGTTTTGCACGTGCGAAAGATTTATGCCAAACGGTGCCATAAAACCTCACAACTGAGCAGGAGGAGAATGGAAGAAACGTGTGCGTTGTCCTCTTGCGAGAACTGCTCATGGCCACGAATGGTACAGTTGTATAATCACAGGTTATGAATCCTGAATTTCAAAGTACGATCCTGAGACCAAGTGGCAGAGTGAGGAGTGGAACACTGTGGAATCTCCTCGACTGAAATGAGCTCAAATAATGAAGTCAAAGGAGGAAGCAAAACTGATTTGCTGTTATGACAGGTTTGCTTTTTCCATATAGATTTGTTCATCCACGACGAACCGTCAAACAGCTGTGTTACAACGATGAACTGGAAAAGCTCAGGAAAGAGGTGAATCGCCGGCCTGAGTGGCCGTGCGGTTCTAGGCGCTACAGTCTGGAACCGGGCGACCGCTACGTCGCAGGTCCGAATCCTGCCTCGGGCATGGATGTGTGTGACGTCCTTAGGTTAGTCAGGTTTAATTAGTTCTACGTTCTAGGCGACTGATGACCTCAGAAGATAAGTCGCATAGTGCTCAGAGCAATTTTTGAAAGAGGTGAATCGAGTAAGATCAAACATTGCAGATTGGACGGCGCGTCATGATAACGCCCCATGCCACATGGCCACTTCCATCACGGATTTTTTGACTTCAAAAGGCATTCCTGTTGTTCCACGGACCCCCCCCCCCCCCCCCCCCCATTCACAGAAACGTGGTAACTGTGACTTGTTTTTTTTTCCAATTTCGGAAAATGTCTTAAAAGGATTTCATTTTGGGACTCTGGAGAATATTTAAGAGCATATGACCGACATGGGAAATGCCCTACCAGTTGAAGGCTTTCTACGCTTCTACCGATACCGAGGAACAACGACTTCGCCGGCCTATCGCTGCCGATGGGAACTAATTTGCAGGAGACATTATTGTCGTTTGAAAGAAATAAAACTTTGGTATATTATAAATCAGTCTCACTGCTTTTCTCACACGCCTCCTACTCCAAGATATTGATTCACATATCTTGCGTAACAGAAGAGAAAAACTCTTTTGTTAAGCTGCCAGCTTCCCTCGATACGATGCAATGCACTTGCCAGGACTTCCAAAATAAATTTTTCTTCACACACGGAAAAAAATTCCAGCAACACTAATCTCCAGCATCGCAAGGAGTACGTGTGCGTAATTCACAAGAGAGTAAGATTGCTTACACCGTCATCATTGTGGAACTAAGCAATTAGTTTAATAATACATGATGCATGGGCACGAACTTCGCCAAAAACAAAGTACAGATATCTGCCTCTACAAGTAAATGTCCATCCTTTGAAACTGCATAAAAAAGTAAAACAATGTTCTATTTCACACTGCATACCGTTAATAACGGCATGTTCTGAGATGATACCACACTCCAGCACCCGCATCAATTTTCCAGTAATTCTCCGCTATATACTCAGCCATTAACAAGTTTATACGATATTCTGTATGACAAATAAAAAGGTGCTAGTTAAATCAACGGCTCATACCTCTTGCAGCACAACGCAGCTCGCCTCTGACGCTGGGCGTTCGCTTTTCTGAAAGCTTCTAAACCTCCTCAAGAACTTTAAAATGTTTCGCTAGATGTGCTCGAAACACAAAATGCAAGACTGCAATACTTGATTCACAAATGAAGCTCCTTACACTCAATAACTCGCAGAACGAATTCGTATGGATACTTCGAGTACTCCAAAGAATACGGAAGTAGTTGCTACGCAACGGTCCACAACGGTTTACGTGAGATGGCATTGTTGTTTACATACCCGAGATTCTCCCCTGGTAGCTGAGTGGTCAGCGCGAAGAAAGTCATACCTAAAGACCCGAGTTCGGTTCACGAATGTGTCGGGAGATTTTCTACGCTCAGGGACTGGGTGTTGCGTTGCCCTTATCATCGTTATTTCATCCCCATGGACACGCAAGTCGCCGAAGTGGCGTCAACTCAAAAGACTTGCACCAGGCGAATGGGAGGCCCTAGCCACACGGCATTTCCATTTTAACAGTAAACCGAAATCCCAGTAAAGCAATATCCTTTAGCAACGTGGATATAAATGTTAGACAACCACTGAAATAAAATATTATATAAGTCAATTGTACATTTCAACTTTTCATAAAATACACTCCTGGAAATGGAAAAAAGAACACATTGACACCGGTGTGTCAGACCCACCATACTTGCTCTGGACACTGCGAGAGGGCTGTACAAGCAATGATCACACGCACGGCACAGCGGACACACCAGGAACCGCGGTGTTGACCGTCGAATGGCGCTAGCTGCGCAGCATTTGTGCACCGCCGCCGTCAGTGTCAGCCAGTTTGCCGTGGCATCCGGAGCTCCATCGCAGTCTTTAACACTGGTAGCATGCCGCGACAGCGTGGACGTGAACCGTATGTGCAGTTGACGGACTTTGAGCGAGGGCGTATAATGGGCACGTGGGAGGCCGGGTGGACGTACCGCCGAATTGCTCAACACGTGGGGCGTGAGGTCTCCACAGTACATCGATGTTGTCGCGAGTGGTCGGCGGAAGGTGCACGTGCCCGTCGACCTGGGACCGGACCGCAGCGACGCACGGATGCACGTCAAGACCGTAGGATCCTACGCAGTGCCGTAGGGGACCGCACCGCCACTTCCCAGCAAATTAGGGACACTGTTGCTATTGGGGTATCGGCGAGGACCATTCGCAACCGTCTCCATGAAGCTGGGCTACGGTCCCGCACACCGTTAGGCCGTCTTCCGCTCACGCCCCAACATCGTGCAGCCCGCCTCCAGTGGTGTCGCGACAGGCGTGAATGGAGGGACGAATGTAGACGTGTCGTCTTCAGCGATGAGTGTCGCTTCTGCCTTGGTGCCAATGATGGTCGTATGCGTGTTTGGCGCCGTGCAGGTGAGCGCCACAATCAGGACTGCATACGACCGAGGCACCCAGGGCCAACACCCAGCATCATGGTGTTGGGAGCGATCTCCTACACTGGCCGTACACCACTGGTGATCGTCGAGGGGACACTGAATAGTGCACGGTACATCCAAACCGTCATCGAACCCATCGTTCTACCATTCCTAGACCGGCAAGGGAACTTGCTGTTCCAACAGGACAATGCACGTCCGCATGTATCCCGTGCCACCCAACGTGCTCTAGAAGGTGTAAGTCAACTACCCTGGCCAGCAAGATCTCCGGATCTGTCCCCCATTGAGCATGTTTGGGACTGGATGAAGCGTCGTCTCACGCGGTCTGCACGTCCAGCACGAACGCTGGTCCAACTGAGGCGCCAGGTGGAAATGGCATGGCAAGCCGTTCCACAGAACTACATTCAGCATCTCTACGATCGTCTCCATGGGAGAATAGCAGCCTGCATTGCTGCGAAAGGTGGATATACACTGTACTAGTGCCGACATTGTGCACGCTCTGTTGCCTGTGTCTATGTGCCTGTGGTTCTGTCAGTGTGATCATGTGATGTATCTGACCCCAGGAATGTGTCAATAAAGTTTCCCCTTCCTGGGACAATGAATTCACGGTGTTCTTATTTCAATTTCCAGGAGTGTAGCATCGAAGCATAACGACGTCGAATGCTGATGCCCTCGATCCCACTTTTAATCATGTATTGAAATGTTAAGTCACGCGTAAAAATTGATTACTTCAGCGCATGTGACTTCCACCAGGTTCGACGTCCGTTTGTGTGATTCCACTAATTGTTTCCTAGTGTAGTGATTTTCTATATTGAAACCTGGTTGTCAAGGGGAGGCCGTAATCATTTACTATTGGTTGCCTTTAACAGTTACACACATTTATTATTGAAGAAGTAGTTCCAGACTCAACAATAAATTAAAAAATACCACGCTTTATTAATGAAGGCATAAACGACAATGTAAATAATAGTGTTTTCAGTGCGTTACAATTTAGCAAATCACCATAAAATCCTGATACTGATAACGTTTAAAAAGAAAAAAACATGGCACTGTGATGATGACTGAAGGCCTTACACTCCAAGGTATTGAAATATTAAAAGTTAGAGCCCACAAACACAGTAGAAGGTATCAGACGCCACGAATGGCAGAAAATAAGGTTTTAAGGCTTACTGCTAAAACAGAAATATCGAATTAATTTTTCAGAGCAAATGACCACAATCATAACTGAAGGTCTTACACGTCAGGAACGGCAATTATATAAAAAGTTTAGAAACGTACTGTAAAACAGCAAATAAAAGCAAAGGTTAATTAAAAGAAACAAGCAATTGACCACGAAACAGGTGAAATAATATGATGGTAATCTTGTAACACAATCCTTACACTGATACGGTCTGGCCTGCAACGGAGGGTGGAAACCTACAAACAGCACCAACGCGAGCACCAGCACGGCTCATATACCCTTCGATTAATCTCCTCATCGCGAAAATGGAAGACTTGCCAATGGGACGGATCACATGTCTCATACATATTTTTATTGGCCTCGTCCATGTTTTTAGTACTTTGTCAATACAATCAAATTATAAATTGAACGAGTGTCCTTTTTATACAGGGTGGTCCATTGATAGTGTCTGGGCCAAATATGTCAGAAAATAAGCATCAAACGAAAAAAACTACAAAGAACGAAACTCGTTTAGCTTGAAGGGGGAAACCAGAGGGCGCTATGGTTGGCCCGCTAGATGGCGCTGCCATAGGTCAAACGGATATCAACTGCGTTTTTTGAGTAGGAACCCCCATTTTTATTACATATTCGTGAAGTACGTAAAGAAGTATGAATGTTTTAGTTGGACCACTTTTTTCGCTTTGTGATAGATGGCGCTGTAATAGTCACAAACGAATAAGTACGTGGTATCACGTAACATTCCGCCAGTGCGGACGGTATTTGCTTCGTGATACATTACCCGTGTTAAAATGGACCGTTTACCAACTGTGGAAAACGTCGATACAGCGTCGATGTATGGCTATTGTGATCAAAATGTCCAATGAGCGTGTGCTATGTATGCTGTTTGGTATCCTCGACGACATCATCCAAGTGTCCGGACCATTCGCCTGATAGTTGCGTTATTTAAGGTAACAGGAAGTGTTCAGCCACATGTGTAACGTCAACTACGACCTGCAACAAATTATGAAGCCCAATTAGGTGTTTTAGCTGCTGTCGCCGCCTAAGCGCACATTAGTAGCAGACAAATTGCGCGAGAATCGGGACTCTCAAGAACGTCGGTGTTGAGAATGCTACATCAACATTGATTGCGCCCGTACCATATTTCTATGCACCAGGAATTGCATAGCGACGACTTTGAACGTCGTGTACAGTTCTGCCACTGGGCACAAGAGAAATTACGGGACGATGACAGATTTTTTGTACTCGTTCTATTTAGGGATGAAGCGTCATTAACCAACAGCGGTAACGTAAACCGGCATTATATGCACTATTGGGCAACGGAAAATCCACGATGGCTGCGACAAGTGGAACATCAGCGACCTTGGCGAGTTAATGTATGGTGTGGCTTTATGGGAGGAAGGATAATTGGCCCCCATTTTATCGATGGCAACCTGAATGGTGCAATGTATGCTGATTTCCTACGTAATGATCTACCCATGTTACTGCAAGATGTTTCACAGCATGACAGAATGGCGATGTACTTCCAACATGATGGATGTCCGGCACAATCTCGCGTGCGATTGAAACGGTACTGAATAGCGTATTTCATGACAGGTGGATTCGTTGTCGAAGCACCATACCATGGCGCGCACGTTCACCGGATCTGACGTCCCCGGATTTCTTTCTGTGGGAAAAGTTGAAGGATATTTGCTATCGTGATCCACCGACAACACCTGACAACATGCGTCAGCGCATTGTCCATGCATGTGCGGACATTACAGAAGGCGAGCTACTCGCTGTTGAGAGGAATGTCGTTACACGTATTGCCAAATGCACTGAGGTTGACGGACATCATTTTGAGCATTTATTGCATTACTGTGGTATTTACAGGTAATCACGCTGTGACAGCATGCGTTCTCAGAAATGATAAGTTGACAAGGGTACATGTATTACATTGGAACAACCGAAATAAATTGTCCAAACGTACCTACATTCTGTATTTTAATTTAAATAACTTACCTGTTACCAACTATTCGCCTAAAATTGTGAGCCATATGTTTGTGACTATTACAGCGCCATCTATCACAAAGCGAAAACAGGGGTCCAACAAAAAAATTCATATTTCATTACGTACTACACGAATATGTAATAAAACTGGTGGTTCCTAATTTAAAAAACGCAGTTGATATCCGTTTGACCTATGGCAGAGCTAGTTAGTAGGCCAACCATAGGGCCATCCGGATTCTCCCTTCAAGTTTCGTTCTTTGTAGTTTTTTCGTTTGACACTTATTTCATAAGATATTTGGCCTGGTCACGATCATTGGACCACCATGTATATTTTAATTGAAGTTCTCCTAAAAAGAATCATTTTAAAAGGCGAACTTAAAAATAAACTAGGCGGGGTTTGAGAACAGAGGCCCAACATGCTGCCTTGAAAGTTACTCTTCCGTTCTGGAACTTTTCCTTGAATTCCCAGGCGGAAGGATACTAGCCGGAAGGTAAGATGCTGCATAGATTCTCCGTAAGGTCACCAATGCGATGTCGAGGCAGGTGTGGAGGCAGTGGAGGGAGGAAGTCTCCTTGTCACCGAGTCCTGCCTGCTGTTTCGACGTCCTAGGCTACCAACTTCAGGTCAAGCTAGATCAGATCACAGCTGGAGCTTTTCACAGCAGCTGGCGTCATACAAAATTACCCACGGAGATGATGCAAATCGTAACAATAGGTACCTGTCGTTAGATAAGATTAGAAAAGTCTACATTTCAACAACATTGGTTTGTAGCATTATGTTACAGTCTGATAAGCAGAAAATCTCCTGCTCACTCTCCATTGCCGCCATACGCCTACCTTCATATCACTCAGTTATCCTTTCAAAGTGGACGTTCTACAATACGGTGCTGCGCAGTGGAGAGCTTCACTCTTATCACTATGAATGCATATTCACGTTGGAAAGCAACAAGTAATTTTAAAGTTATCAATGTTAGAAGATCTATTTCATTAACTAATGAAATTATAAATAGTTTTATTGTTTCAAATTTGTTCGGTGGTTCAGAAAGTAAATATCGGTCTAGGCCACAGGGTTGTAACCGAGGTTTGTCTGAAGCATTTTTTTTTTTTTTTTACATTTACCAGTTCTTTCAAGTTTGACAATGATTTCTGTTAATGTGATAAATGCGAGGTTAGTTTATTGCTTGTATTCCATGTTAAACTGCAGAGCCACCTGTAACAGACTCGCTACATCAATTACAAGAATGGAGGAAGCAACACTTCCAAACTACTACGGTGTTCGAACCAGCTTTCGTATTGATGATTCGAGTTTTACTATTACATTTGTACATTACATCGATTAGCCTTGTATACTTCAGTAATATTTTTAAATACATTTGAGTGATTAGCTGAGTATACACTCCTTTCCCCTCAGAGTGAAGGTATAAAATTACGCTAAACAAAATTCCCTTCTTTTTAGATTAAATAACACAATGGGATTATGTGTTAGATAATACTCTGGAAAGCATAAATAAAAATTTTATTC